>NC_044551.1:54480570-59480570 GCF_007565055.1 Rhinopithecus roxellana
TCCATGTTGTAGTATGTGAGGGGGTTTCCTTTTTTATGGCTGCATGGTTTTTCATTCATTGTGTGTCTATATCACATCTAGTTTATTCATCCATCAGTGGACATTTGGATTCCTCCCACTTCTGGCTATTGTGAATAATGCTGCTGTGAACTTGAGTGTGGAAATACCTCTTTGAGACCCTGCTTTCAATTCTTGTTGCTATATATCCAGAAGTGGGATTGACAAATACTTCTTTTAAATCTATCATTTTCAGAATACTTAGTCCTTTGAAATGTTCTAAGTTTTTATTTGACATCTAGTCTTAACAGTGGATTCCAAATGTCAAGAGGTTAAGTCAATAGGTGGAAGTTAAAGTAAATGAGTCCATGGTGACATTTAAAATCCCATGAATGCTAAGTAGAAATAAAAATAAAAACCATAAAGTGATTTGAAGGTTGATTCTTTTTTGTAAGTTTATTCTTACTTTTTTGAAAGTTGACATTGCCTAAGGGCAAATACAGTTTATGTGGGTCTACTAAAACGCTGGGACACTTCATAATGAAGTGGACTGCCATACAGTTATACAGTTAGGAAAGATGGCATCAAAGGAAGAAGAAAGGTGACTTCTAATAGTTAAGACTTTGAGATGTTCCCTGATGGAAATTGTTCTGTGTTAATTGGCCATTTTTGCAGAGAGATCTTAGAACTATCATGAGCTTTTAGAATACACATGGAGACCAAGGATGACATACACATGATCTTGGATGACTTACCCACCCCCGTTTCCAACGTTTCTGACCCACCATGCCTTCAACTCCATTTTTACGACTATGGTCAAGTAGACAAAACTGATTTGATTTGTACATGTTTTCTTACCTTCCAATGGGCTGGTGCTAGAAAGACTTCTGAGACTGTTAAAACTGCAACAGCAGAAATGAGAAATAGAAGTGACAAGCTTGGATAATTCAAAGGCAAGATAATGTGTTCCTAATTGGGCCTGGACTGGAATTCTACATTTCTTGGCTCTTGATTTGTGATTTCATTTGAGAATAGGGGCTATACTTTCAGGGAGAAAATGAATGTTTCATAACTTTCAAATATTAATAAGTCAGTTGAATAAAACTTGACTGAAGTCACTATAGTCACAATATTACAGTAGTACAATGTAGCCTCAAAGGAGAACTGAATTTTTTCTAAATTGCTGAAAAAGTTGTTAAATTGCAGCTGGTTTAGAAATTAAAGGTCAATGAGAAAATGGGAAAATGTAGGGAAAAAATTAAATAACCTGATACATTTTAATAAATGTGTGACTGAGGTAAAATTTTTATTTAATTCTTATTTAATTTTATTTTATGTTCCAGGATACATGTGCAGGATGTGCAGGTTTGTTACATAGGTAAACATGTGCCATGGTGGTTTGCTGTACCCATCAACTTGTCATCTAGCTATTAAGCCCTGGATGCATTAGCTATTTGTCCTGCTTTCCCTATCCCAGCACCCACTTCCCCCGACAGGCCCCAGTGTGTGTTGTTCTCTGACTGAGGTAAAATTTAAAAACTGTTAACACCAGTTGGTAACTGGACTAGTTCAATCTAGCTTGAGCAAAAGAAGAAATGTATTAGATTCTTCAGCAAACGTTTTTCTGTGAGCCTATCCTGCAATAGGCATGGTTATAACGCTAAAAAGACAAGTAATGAAGAAAGCAAAATGTCTTCTTATGGAGCATAAATTCTAGTGAGAGGGACACATATAAAAATGTATTAAATGTATTAACTAGTGATATGTGTTGTAGAGAAAGGCACGGGGAAGGGGTGTGATTTGAGGTGGAATGATTCTGGAAGACCTTGCTGATGTGACGTTCCCACAGATGCCTGAGAGAAGTGAGGGAGCTGGTCCTGTACGTGCCTGGGCAGATGTATGTTTGAGGCAGAAGGAACAGCAAGTGCTAAGACCCCAAGGAGGACATGTGAAAATGTGCCAGCCTAGTCAGAATAGCCAGCAAAGGGACTGGCTGGGGCAGAATGGGGTGGGAGGTGGTGGGGTGGGCGGAGAGAGAGAGGAGGCGGGACTGAAGAGCAGGAGCGTTCAGCTCCTAGCTTGTAGGTCATGGCAAAGATTTTTCTTCTGTGGGTTTTTGTTTTCTTTTTCTTTGTGTTTTTTTTAGACATAGTTTTGCTCTTGTCGCCCAGGCTAGAGTGCAACCTTCCTCATCCTCCTGAGTAGCTGGGATTACAGGTGCCCACCACCACGCCCAGCTAATTATTTTGTATTTTTAGTAGAGACGGGTTTCACCATGTTGGCCAGACTGGTCTCAAACCCCTGACCTCAGGCAGTCTGCCTGCCACGGCCTTCCAAAGTGCTGGGATTACAGGCGTGAGCCACAGCGCCCAGCCTGGGGTTTTTGTTTTTTTTTTGTTTTAAGGATCTACAGTAGAGAAAGGAATCATATGATCTGACTTTTAAGTGAGATGAGAAGACATTCGCTGGCTGCTGCATGGTTAGCACAGCCAGGGAGAAGCCGAGAGACAAGAGGCTATTAACAGTAATCCAGGCAAAAAACGATGGTGCTTGGTCCCAGTGGGGTCAATGACGATGGTGACAAGAGTCTGCATCTCATGGAAAGCTGAGTCATTTCCTGATACGAGCATTAGCATGTGAGAAAGAGATGCATCGAAAATGACCCTGGAATTTAAACTTGAGCACCTGGAAGGAAGAAGTGGCCATTAACTGGAATGGAGAAGATTCTGGGAGCAAACTTTTTGGAGGAAGACCAGGAGTGCAGTAGTGAACATTTTGAATTTGAGATGCCTGTAAGATACCCATGTGGAGATGTCAAATAGGAGTTACTTCAGGTTAAAGCTCAGGGCTAGATATAAACATTTGGGAGTCTGGTTTTAAAATTTATGTAAAACCATGATTCAAGGTGTGAGTGAAGAGATTTGATAGAAAATTGAGAGTCCTGGAAATACTCATTTCCTCGATTGAATTCTTACTGATGTAAACCTTTGCTAGTCCTTCCTGATTTTCCTGGCCTTTAAATGCTGGCTCGTTCTAGCACTTGGTCCACTGAGCCCTACTTCTTTGTTCTCTGCATATTGACTTTATTCTCATAAAATAGTTTCTCCACAGATAGAAAACAAGCTTCTCATCCTCCCATCTCATGGTTTCTCCATCAGAGAAGGACTGTCTCATCTGAGTTCTAGTTTGGAAAATCCCAGAGAAGACTCCATCATGGCTTAGCCCCAGACATAAAGGGGAGGGTCAGAGAGCAAAGATATGGCCAAGCAGGGAGCCCCTACTTGCTGAGATGTGGGATTCCAGAGAAGAGAGATTTATTTTCAGCTGTGCAATCATTATTTTGTGTCCTCTGTGCCAGGAACAATAACACCCTACTGATGGGCAGCCTTACAAATATAACTGCCTTGTGAATATTTTGAACTTCTACTCTGTGCTGTCATTTGGCAAGAATTTCATATTTTTTACATTTTGGAGATCTTGGTTTCTTAAAAGGAGTCAATAGTCCCTCTTCCTCTCTATTTTTCTTTTTTTCTTTTCCCAACTTTTTATTCTGAAGTTTTCAAGCACACAGAAAGGTTGAAAGGGTAGCAAAATGAAAAGCATTACTTTCTAAATATCTTCATAAACTGTAAAACTTGAAGTGCGTTTCAGCGATTTACGTTCATAGGTCTGGTGACACCAGACCCCCTTCTGTGTAAAAGGTTGGGCTCTGATGGGGTGAATTGCTGTTGCACAGGGAACCCAGTTTTAAAATAGGCAAGGAAGAAAACAGCCTCTTTCCTCTTCCCTTTGCACTCAGAGCCAAACTAGAAACACTTCCTACTCAAGGCAGAAGCATGAAGGAAAAAGAAATGATGCTTTTTGAAAGAAATTGCCCTGTTTCACTGTGTGTATTCACATTCGGAAAAAAATAATTGGCTCCTCTGATAAATTCTAACTTGAAGGATGCAGGTCCTTCAAACATAGGCATGTACAAAAGAATTTTGCTTTTCCTCCACGGATGGTTTTTAAATCGGCTGCTGCCTTGTAAATATGTTCCTTTAAGTAACACAAAAGGTAGAAGAGATGAAATATCCTTCAGAGTGGTTTGAACATTGGTTCCATTTTAGAATAGTGCACTACGCACATCCACAGACACTGAAAGGCTGTTAGGCACCAGTGCTAGCATTATAGTGGACCTGTAATATGGTTTTGGTTATCACCATCATAACCATCATCGTAATAGTTATGGCAACCACATTTTACATTTACTATGTGCCAGACCCTGTTTCTATGTATTTTATATAGATTAACTCGTTTGCTCTTCACAGCAATCCTAGGAGGCATGTATTTATTTTCCTTATTTTACCAACAAAGGAACTAAGAAACTGAGACACAAGTTGCCAGAATCACACAGCTAATAAGTGGCATATTCAAACCCAAGAAACTGGCTCCAAATCACACTCATAAGTGATCATGCTCTACTGCTTCTTGTGGACTAATTATTGTGTTTTTGAGCACTTACTATGCTCTTAGTGCCATAGAGGATCCAAAGAAATACAAGACATAGCTCTGACCTTCAAAAAGATTGCCAAAATGAATTTTAAAATGGGCAAAGCAACAAGGTGGTTGGAGCTCTTGAACAACTATCTGAATTTTTGCATTTTTGCTCAACAGAACAACATGATATGATCAATTGGATATCCTCACCTGAGTCAAGGAAACCCAATTTTATGTACTGTATGTCTGTATATAGGTGTTCGCATGTCTGTATGTCCGTATATAGGTGTTTGAAATCAAATAGAAGCTTAATAGCTCACCTCACAGTGCCAAGATAGGCAGTCTAGAGCACATCCACATTTTCCATCTCTGGGTCCAAGCTGACTAATCCAGATGCTGTCATCTGCATCCCAGCCAGTGGTTAGCAGCAGATAGTGGAAGGGAGTTTTTCATGTAACAAAATACGTTTTAATCTCCTTAATATTTGAATCATCTAGTATAGCAGTGTTTGTCAGAGCATGGTTCATGGACTACCTATGTTAACTAATTCCAGGACCCAACCGCAGACTTAGTGATTTTTGACTCTTAGTAGGGGATGCAGGAATCTGTATAAGGAAGCCCAGTTTTAAAACTAATTTTTATTTTGTCCTCACATCCAATATTCCCACGAGTTACATAAAGGGTTGATTATGCAACAAGATGGACTGGAAAAAGTAGGCTTGGAGGCTGGGCTCTGGGCAAAGCCAGATCTCAGCCCCCAACGTCAAATCCTGCTTCTTCTCTGCCAGTAATCCTTCCCAGGAGCGCTTCTCCCTTTGTGATTCCCTCATGCCAGGCAGAGAAGCAGCATTTGCCATGATGGGCAGGGAGTGCTGCTGCACTGAAATGCTGCATGTAACAAGGAGGGAGTACCTAGAAGCTGGATACTGACGGAGCTTCCTCTTCGTAACAACCATGGGTAGAAACCAAAAAACATTCTGCGAAAGAGTTCTCTTGGAACAAACTTTTAGACGGGGGTGGCTTCCTCTGGCAATCAATACATTATCCCATACACACAGCACCTAAAAAGAACACATGAGAATATATTGGAGAAGACACTGTAACCTTGTAAGACACGAGCCTTTCTAAAATCATAGTAAGAAAGCAGCCCAAATTGTTTCAGATGGCTCTCAGAGCTGGAATTGCACTTGCATCCACTTTTAAACCATTCAGTTGTTCCTGATGATCAAATGCCTTTTTGTCCTTTACACGTCAT
This sequence comes from Rhinopithecus roxellana, assembly GCF_007565055.1. Classification (NCBI taxonomy): domain Eukaryota; kingdom Metazoa; phylum Chordata; class Mammalia; order Primates; family Cercopithecidae; genus Rhinopithecus; species Rhinopithecus roxellana. Next base: position 54,486,302 of record NC_044551.1, read on the forward strand.
ACCTCAAACCCTCAGGTCCTCTCACTGGTGGTGAGACAAAGCCACTGAGCCTCCATATTGGGAAGCAGCACATTTAATTTGTGGATGAAATTCCCCAAATCAATTTTGATTGCTGTCATTCTAGGAGATTTGGGGGACTCAGAACCGACGATGATGTGTGAAAAACATTTCCTTAAACTGCTAGGCAGAGAATTCACGCTCAAGGTCATCTTGCCCTTCAGGTCTCACTGGGTTTTCATGAGTATCCTGCCAGTGGTTCAGGTGAAATTGAAGTGGGGGTGGTGCATTTCTCTCTATCTCAGTGACCTTCTCAAGTGCCTCTTTCTCTGATCAGTTTGTCTGGCAGCCCCGAAATTCCACCACATGCTTTATAAAGGCAATGTCTTTGAGCAGTGGTTTGTTCCTTCCGAGGCCTTTCTGGTGGGCCTTGGTCTTGCTGTTCACCAGGACCTAGGTAGAGAAAGTGGCCTCCTATAAAGATGGCTTCCTTGACCTATAAGGGGGTCCCATCCTGATAAACCCATTGTAAGTTGAAAATATCATAATTTAAAAATGCATTTTAGGAGGCGTGGCAAGATGGCCGAATAGGAACAGCTCCAGTCTCCAACTCCCAGCGCGAGTGACACAGAACACCAGTGATTTCTGCATTTTCAACTGAGGTACTGGGGTCATCTCACTAGGGAGTGCCGGACAATCGGTGCTGGTCAGCGGCTGCAGCCCGACCAGCGAGAGCTGAAGCAGGGCGAGGCATCACCTCACCTGGGAAGCGCAAGGGGGAAGGGAGTCCCTTTTCCTAGCCAGGGGAACTGAGACACACAACACCCAGAAAATCGGGTGACTCCCACCCCAATACTGCGCTTTGAGCAAACGGGCACACCAGGAGATTGTATCCCACTCCTGGCCGGGAGGGTCCCACGGCCACAGAGCCTCCCTCATTGCTAGCACAGCAGTCTGCAATCTAACCGCAAGGCAGCAGCGAGGCTGGGGGAGGGGCGCCTGCCATTGCTGAGGCTTAAGTAGGTAAACAAAGCCGCTGGGAAGCTCGAACTGGGTGGAGCTCACAGCAGCTCAAGGAAACCTGCCTGTCTCTGTAGACTCCACCTCTGGGGACAGGGCACAGCTAAACAACAACAACAAAAAAAGCAGCAGGAACCTTTGCAGACGCAAACGACTCTGTCTAATAGCTTTGAAGAGAGCAGTGGATCTCACCACATGGAGGTTGAGATCTGAGAAGGGACAGACTGCCTGCTTAAGTGGGTCCCTGACACCTGAGTAGCCTAACTGGGAGACATCCCCCACTAGGGGCAGTCTGACACCCCACACCTCACAGGGTGGAGTACACCCCTGAGAGGAAGCTTCCAAAGGAAGAATCAGACAGGTACACTTGCTGTTCAGCAATATTCTATCTTCTGCAACATCTGCTGCTGATACCCAGGCAAACAGGGTCTGGAGTGGACCTCAAGCAATCTCCAACAGACCTACAGCTGAGGGTCCTGACTGTTAAAAGGAAAACTAACAAACAGGAAGGACACCCACACCAAAACCCCATCAGTACGTCACCATCATCAAAGACCAGAGGCAGATAAAACCACAAAGATGGGGAAAAAGCAGGGCAAAAAAGCTGGAAATTCAAAAAATAAGAGCGCATCTCCCCTTGCAAAGGAGCGCAGCTCATCGCCAGCAACGGATTGAAGCTGGTCAGAGAATGACTTTGACGAGATGAGAGAAGAAGGCTTCAGTCCATCAAACTTCTCAGAGCTAAAGGAGGAATTACGTACCTAGCGCAAAGAAACTAAAAATCTTGAAAAAAAAGTGTAAGAATTGACAGCTAGAATAATTAATGCAGAGAAGGTCATAAACGAAATGACAGAGATGAAAACCATGACACGAGAAATACGTGACAAATGCACAAGCTTCAGTAACCGACTCAATCAACTGGAAGAAAGAGTATCAGCGATTGAGGATCAAATGAATGAAATGAAGCGAGAAGAGAAACCAAAAGAAAAAAGAAGAAAAAGAAATGAACAAAGCCTGCAAGAAGTATGGGATTATGTAAAAAGACCAAATTTACGTCTGATTGGGGTGCCTGAAAGTGAGGGGGAAAATGGAACCAAGCTGGAAAACACTCTTCAGGATATCATCCGGGAGAACTTCCCCAACCTAGTAGGGCAGGCCAACATTCAAATTCAGGAAATACAGAGAACGCCACAAAGATATTCCTCAAGAAGAGCAACTCCAAGACACATAATTGCCAGATTCACCAAAGTTGAAATGAAGGAAAAAATGTTAAGGGCAGCCAGAGAGAAAGGTCGGGTTACCCACAAAGGGAAGCCCATCAGACTAACAGCAGATCTCTCGGCAGAAACTCTACAAGCCAGAAGAGAGTGAGGGCCAATATTCAACATTCTTAAGGAAAAGAATTTTAAACCCAGAATTTCATATCCAGCCAAACTAAGTTTCATCAGTGAAGGAGAAATAAAATCCTTTACAGATAAGCAAATGCTTAGAGATTTTGTCACCACCAGGCCTGCCTTACAAGAGACCCTGAAGGAAGCCCTAAACATGGAAAGGAACAACTGGTACCAGCCATTGCAAAAACATGCAAAAATGTAAAGACCATCGAGGCTAGGAAGAAACTGCATCAACTAACGAGCAAAATAACCAGTTAATATCATAATGGCAGGATCAAGTTCACACATAACAATAGTAACCTTAAATGTTAATGGACTAAATGCTCCAATTAAAAGACATAGACTGGCAAACTGGATAAAGAGTCAAGACCCATCAGTCTGCTCTATTCAGGAGACCCATCTCACATGCAGAGACATACATAGGCTCAAAATAAAGGGATGGAGGAAGATCTACCAAGCAAATGGAGAACAAAAAAAAAGCAGGGGTTACAATCCTAGTCTCTGATAAAACAGACTTTAAGCCATCAAAGATCAAAAGAGACAAAGAAGGCCATTACATAACGGTAAAGGGATCAATTCAACAGGAAGAGCTAACTATCCTAAATATATATGCACCCAATACAGGAGCACCCAAATTCATAAAGCAAGTCCTTAGAGACTTACAAAGAGACTTAGACTCCCATACAATAATAATGGGAGACTTCAACACCCCACTGTCAACATTAGACAGATCAACGAGACAGAAAGTTAACAAGGATATCCAGGAATTGAACTCATCTCTGCACCAAGCGGACCTAATAGACATCTATAGAACTCTCCACCCCAAATCAACAGAATATGCATTCTTCTCAGCACCACATCGCACTTATTCCAAAATTGACCACATAATTGGAAGTAAAGCACTCCTCAGCAAATGTAAAAGAATAGAAATTATAACAAACTGTCTCTCAGACCACAGTGCAATCAAACTAGAATTCAGGACTAAGAAACTCAATCAAAACCGCTCAGCTACATGGAAACTGAACAACCTGCTCCTGAATGACTACTGGGTACATAAGGAAATGAAAGCAGAAATAAAGATGTTCTTTGAAACCAATGAGAACAAAGATACAACATACCAGAATCTCTGGGACACATTTAAAGCAGTGTGTAGAGGGAAATTTATAGCATTAAATGCCCACAAGAGAAAGCTGGAAAGATCTAAAATTGACACTCTAACATCACAATTAAAAGAACTAGAGAGGCAAGAGCAAACACATTCAAAAGCTAGCAGAAGGCAAGAAATAACTAAGATCAGAGCAGAACTGAAGGAGATAGAGACACAAAAAACCCTCCAAAAAATCAGTGAATCCAGGAGTTGGTTTTTTGAAAAGATCAACAAAATTGACAGACCGCTAGCAAGGCTAATAAAGAAGAAAAGAGAGAAGAATCAAATAGACGCAATAAAAAATGATAAAGGGGATATCACCACGGACCCCACAGAAATACAAACTACCATCAGAGAATACTATAAACACCTCTACGCAAATAAACTAGAAAATCTAGAAGAAATGGATAATTTCCTGGACACTTACACTCTTCCAAGACTAAACCAGGAAGAAGTTGAATCCCTCAATAGACCAATAGCAGGCTCTGAAATTGAGGCAACAATTAATAGCCTACCCACCAAAAAAAGTCCAGGACCAGATGGATTCACAGCTGAATTCTACCAGAGGTACAAGGAGGAGCTGGTACCATTCCTTGTGAAACTATTCCAATCAATAGAAAAAGAGGGAATCCTCCCTAACTCATTTTATGAGGCCAGCATCATCCTGATACCAAAGCCTGGCAGAGACACAACAAAAAAAAGAGAATTTTAGACCAATATCCCTGATGAACATCAATGCAAAAATCCTCAATAAAATACTGGCAAACCGATTCAGCAGCACATCAAAAAGCTTATCCACCATGATCAAGTGGGCTTCATCCCTGGGATGCAAGGCTGGTTCAACATTCACAAATCAATAAACGTAATCCAGCATATAAACAGAACCAAAGACAAGAACCACATGATTATCTCAATAGATGCAGAAAAGACTTTTGACAAAATTCAACAGCCCTTCATGCTAAAAACGCTCAATAAATTCGGTATTGATGGAACGTACCTCAAAATAATAAGAGCTATTTATGACAAACCCACAGCCAATATCATACTGAATGGGCAAAAACTGGAAAAATTCCCTTTGAAAACTGGCACAAGACAGGGATGCCCTCTCTCACCACTCCTATTCAACATAGTGTTGGAAGTTCTTGCTAGGGCAATCAGGCAAGAGAAAGAAATCAAGGGTATTCCGTTAGGAAAAGAAGTCAAATTGTCCCTGTTTGCAGATGACATGATTGTATATTTAGAAAACCCCATTGTCTCAGCCCAAAATCTCCTTAAGCTGATAAGCAACTTCAGCAAAGTCTCAGGACACAAAATTAATGTGCAGAAATCACAAGCATTCTTATACACCAGTAACAGACAAACAGAGAGCCAAATCATGAATGAACTTCCATTCACAATTGCTTCAAAGAGAATAAAATACCTAGGAATCCAACTTACAAGGGATGTAAAGGATCTCTTCAAGGAGAACTACAAATCACTGCTCAGTGAAATAAAAGAGGACACAAACAAATGGAAGAACATACCATGCTCATGGATAGGAAGAATCAATATCGTGAAAATGGCCATACTGCCCAAGGTCATTTATAGATTCAATGCCATCCCCATCAAGCTACCAATGAGTTTCTTCACAGAATTGGAAAAAACTGCTTTAAAGTTCATATGGAACCAAAAAACAGCCCGCATTGCCAAGACAATCCTAAGTCAAAAGAACAAAGCTGGAGGCATCACGCTACCTGACTTCAAACTATACTACAAGGCTACAGTAACCAAAACAACATGGTACTGGTACCAATACAGAGATATAGACCAATGGAACAGAACAGAGTCCTCAGAAATAATTTCACACATCTACAGCCATCTGATCTTTGACAAACCTGAGAGAAACAAGAAATGGGGAAAGGATTCCCTATTTAATAAATGGTGCTGGGAAAATTGGCTAGCCATAAGTAGAAAGCTGAAACTGGATCCTTTCCTTACTCCTTATACGAAAATTAATTCAAGATGGATTAGAGACTTAAATGTTAGACCTACTGCCATAAAAACCCTAGAAGAAAACCTAGGTAGTACCATTCAGGACATAGGCATGGGCAAGGACTTCATGTCTAAAACACCAAAAGCAATGGCAACAAAAGCCAAAATTGACAAATGGGATCTCATTAAACTAAAGAGCTTCTGCACAGCAAAAGAAACTACCATCAGAGTGAACAGGCAACCTACAGAATGGGAGAAAATTTTTGCAATCTACTCATCTGACAAAGGGCTAATATCCAGAAGCTACAAAGAACTCAAACAAATTTACAAGAAAAAAACCAACAACCCCATCAAAAAGTGGGCAAAGGATATGAACAGACATTTCTCAAAAGAAGACATTCATACAGCCACCAGATACCTGAAAAAATGCTCATCATCACTGGCCATCAGAGAAATGCAAATCAAAACCACAATGAGATACCATCTCACACCAGTTAGAATGGCAATCATTCAAAAGTCAGGAAACAACAGGTGCTGGAGAGGATGTGGAGAAATAGGAACACTTTTACACTGTTGGTGGGATTGTAAACTAGTTCAACCATTATGGAAAACAGTATGGCAATTCCTCAAGGATCTAGAACTAGATGTACCATATGACCCAGCCATCCCACTACTGGGTATATACCCAAAGGATCATAAATCATGCTGCTATAAAGACACATGCACACGTATGTTTATTGCAGCACTATTCACAATAGCAAAGACTTGGAATCAACCCAAATGTCCATCAGTGGCAGACTGGAATAAGAAAATGTGGCACATATACACTGTGGAATACTATGCAGCCATAAAAAAGGATGAGTTTGCATCCTTTATAGGGACATGGATGTAGCTGGAAACCATCATTCTTAGCAAACTATCACAAGAACAGAAAACCAAACACCGCATGTTCTCACTCATAGGTGGGAACTGAACAATGAGATCACTTGGACTCGGGAAGGGGAACATCACAAACCAGGGCCTATCATGGGGAGGGGGAAGAGTGGAGGGATTGCATTGGGAGTTATACCTGATATAAATGACGAATTGATGGGTGCTGAGGAGTTGATGGGTGCAGCACACCAACATGGCACAAGTATACATATGTAACAAACCTGCACGTTATGCACATGTACCCTAGAACTTAAAGTGTAATAATAAAAAATAAAAAAATAAAAAAATAAATGCATTTTATTTTTTTATTTGTACAAATTTATGGAGTACATGATAAACTGTGTTACATGTATGTAATGTGTAAGAATCAAGTCAGGGTATTTAAGGCCTGTCACCCTAGTACAAAACAATTTTGTTTCATATAGTCACCCTACTCTTCTATCAAATATTGAATGTATTCCTTCTAACTGAAGGTTTGCACCTTTTTACCCACTTTTCCTCTCCCATCCCCCACACTCACCCTTGCTAGTCTCTGTTATCTCTCTCTCCACTCTCTACCTTCATGTGATCAGATGTTTTAGGTCCCACATATATGTGAGAAGAACATACGATATTTGTCTTTTTGTGCCTGGCCTATTTCACTTAAGATACTGCCTCCCAGTTCCAGCTATGTTGCTGCAAATGGCATGATTTCATTGTGTTTTCTTATGGCTGAATAGTATTTCATCATGTACCATATTTTTCTCATCCCTTCTTTTGTTGATCAACACTAAGGTTGATCCATATATTTGCTATTATGAATAACACTGCAATACACATATAAGTGCGTGTATTCATTTGATATATTGACTTCTTTTCCTTTGCGTAGATTACCAATAGTGGGACTGCTGGATCAAATGGTAATTCTACTTTGAGTTTTTAAAGAAATGTCCATACTGTTTTCCATAGTGGCTGTACTAGTTTACATTCTCACCACCAGTGTCTAAGAGTTGCCCTTTGCATCTTCACCAACATCTATTATATTTTGTCATTTTAATAATAACAATTCTGACTAGGGTAAGATGATAGCTCATTGTGGTTTTGATTTGCATTTCTCTGATGATTAGTGATGTTGAGCATTTTTTACATATACCTAGTGGTCATTACTATGTCTTGTTTTGAGAAATGTCTATTCATATCCTTTGCCCACTTTTAATGGGATTATTTGATTCATTTTATTTTCCTGTTTAGTTGCTTGAGTTCCTGGTTTATTCTGGATATTAGTTCCCTTTTGGATACATAGCTTGCAAATATTTTCTCCCATTCAGCAGGTTGTCTTTTCAGTCTGTTGATTGTTTCTTTGCTGTACAGAAGCTTTTTAGTTTAATATAGTTTCATTTGTGTGATTTTGTTTTTGTTGCCTGTGCTTTTGAGGTCTTAGTCATAAATTCTTTGCCTAGACCAACGTCCAGGAAAGTTTTCTGTAGGTTTTCTTCAGTGCTTTTATAGTTTTGGGTCTTACGTTTAAGTCTTTAATCCATTTTGGTTGATTTTTATATGTGGTGAGAGATAGCGGTCCAGTTTAATTCTTCTGCATGTGGCCATACAATTGTCCCAGCACCACTTGTTGAAGAGGGTGTAGTATAATTTGAAGTCAGGTAACACGATACTTCCAGCTTTGTTCTTTTTGCTCAGGATCGCTTTGGCTATTTGGGCCCTTTTTAAGTTCCATATGAATTTTAGGATTGTTTTATCTAATTTTGTGAAGAATAATGTTGGTATTTTGATAGATTTTGATTGTGTTGTTTCATGTGGCCTCGGCCACAAAACCATTTTTCCCTCCTAGTTCTCCAGGCCTGTGATGAGGGGAGCTTCCATGAAGATCTTTGGAATGCCCTGGAGACATTGTCTCCATTGTTTCAGCTACTAACATTCAGTTCCTTGTTCTTATGCAAATGTCTGCAGCTGGCTTGAATTTCTCGCCAGAAAATGAGTTTTCCTTTTCTACCACATGGTTAGGCTGCAAATATTCCAAACTTTTATGTTCTGCTTCCCTTTTAAACATAAGTTGCAATTTTGGATTATCTCTTTGCGAACGCATATGACTGTATGCTTTTAGAAAAAGCCGGGTCACATCTTTAATATTTTGCTGCTTAGAAATTTTTTCTACCAGATACCCTAAATCGTCTCTCTCTAGTTCAAAGTTCCACAGATCTCTAGAGCAGGGGCAAAATGCCACCAGTCTCTTTGCCAAAGCATAGCAAGAGTACCTTTGTTCCAGTTCCCAATAAGTTTCTCATCTCCATCGGAGACCACCTCAGCCTAGAATTCACTGTCCCTATCACTAGCACCATTTTTGGTCAAAACCATTCTACAAGTCTCTAGGAAGTTCCAAGCTTTCCCACATCTTCCTGTCTTCTCCTGAGCTCTGCAAACTGTTCCAACCTCTCCCTGTTACCCAGTTCCAAAGCTGCTTCCACATTGTCAGGTTATCTTTGTAGCAGTACCCCACTATCCTGGTACCAATTTTCTGTATTTGTCCAGTTTCATGCTGCTAAAAAGAACTATGTGAGACTGGGTAAATAAGATAACTTAATTGACTCATAGTTCTGCATGGCTGAGGAGGCCTCAGGAAACTTACAATCATGGCAGAAGGTGAAGAGAAAGAGAAGCAAGCACCTTCTTACACGGTGTCAGGAAACAGAGTAAGGAGGAAACTGCCACAGACTTTAAACCAACTCACTATCATGGTAACAGCACGGGGGAAACCACTCCCATGATTCAGTCATCTCCCACCAGGTCCCTCCTTCAACACATGAGGATTATGATTTGAGATGAGATTGGGTGGGGACACAGAGCCAAACCATATTACTGCTTGAATGCAGTAAAGAACCTGACAAACCCTCAGATGCTGCTACTTTTTTTTTTTTTTAAATTAAGGAGACACTTTAAATATCCACCTTTCACCATTACCCAGTCAGTTGGTGCTTCTGGTTGTGGTAACTTCAAGAGGAAAAAGGCTCTGTACCTGTTGGTCAGGGAGTAAATATAACCACTCAACAATAAGTTACTGAAACAAAGAATCTGTTTCATCTTTGTTCTGCAGTTAAAGCTATGACAACCAGGTGCTATAGTGCATGCCTATATCCTGGGACTTTGGGAGGCTGCGGTGATAGGATCGCATGAGACCAGGAGTTCAAGACTGGCCTGGGCAACATGGTGACACCCTGTACCTACAGGCATGGTGGTGTGTGCCTGTAGTCCTGACTACTTGGGAGGCTGAAGTGAAAGGATGACTAGAGCACAGGAGTTCAAGGGGGCAGCGAGCTATGATCGTGCCACTGCATTCCAGCCTGGGCAATGGAATGACCCAATCTCTAAAGATAAATAAATAAAAGCTGTGGCAGAGATTGTAATGATTGTGAAGCATCTAAGCCTTATAAAGAGATTTTATGATGTGATAGAAATGCTTTATTCTACCCAGAGCAGGATCTGGATTTCTGAATGATTATGTAAAACCATGGTGAGGTGGGCACGTGACTTTACCAACGTCATAGGCTTTTCAATTACTCCTTAGTCCTCTGAGGCTTTCCTCCCTCAACATGGCTGTGTTATGGGGTCTGACCTCACAAATGCTGTTGAATTTCTAGGGCTCTTCCTTCTCCTTTTGCAATCCATGAAAGCCACAACCCTACAATAAGTAAAGAAGGAAATCAAGAAACAGAAACTCTCACTCCATCATCATATTCCACATTCCAGAGGGCACAACTACCCCTCCTTTGTCTGAATCTGTGGCAACGGGGTACATCAGTGGGTGGTAGGATCTTCTCTGGCCCCTGCTTGATACCAGCAAGTGGAAGAGATGGGAGGTCGAATGAGGAGCACACATAAATCATCCTTAAAATCCGTAGTGTGTTGAACAGGATGGGAAAGAGAGACTGCAAATGCTACACAGCCTTGTAAGTGTTGATTTCTGTGAAGGAAAAAATAACTCACCAACATACACAATTCTGATTCCAGAGAGAATTTCCACTGGTCTGAAACCCAGGATGGCCTGTCCCATAGGAATCGCTTGCAAAAGCCTTGTCCAGGGAGAACGAACCTCACTGCAAGATAAGTAATAATAAAAAAAAGAAATCATCAGCACAGGATCTACACAAACATGTTACAAAAAAAAAAAAAGATAAAAATCAGGCACCAGAAAAATGTGGCTGCCAAGCACATAAAAATCATGACCCTATTTTCAAAAATGAATGAATTTTTAAAATGTTACACATTAACCTAGGAGCTCAAAGCAGAGACATAAAAGCTCAAGGAAAAAGAGCTCAGTCATTATTATTATTATTATTATTATTATTATTATTATTATTATTATTAATCTCCTTTTGTTAATTCATAAACACAATTTAAATTGTGTCCATTATAGTTCAGAGTGTGTTTATTAAGTTGGTGTAAAAGTAATTGCTATTTTTGCCATCAAAAGTAATGGCAAAAATCATTACTTTTTAATATGTATTAACTCATCAATCCTTACAACAGCCCTATTCAGTAGATGTCCTCATTTTACTCATTTTAAAGATGAAGTATCAAAAATCAAATAACTTGACCAGGGTTGCATTCTGGTAACCCAGACTTCACAGCTTTCACTTTTAGCCACCATGTTACATTACCAAGAAGCTGGGAGAGCCAGGGGGGAGGATACAGAGAAATGAAGGCCACATTGAAATAAGCACACAAGGGAATAAACACTGATGAAAATAAAAGAAGGACATGAAGGAAAGGCTTGAAAAGCAAGTGAAATGAGTTGGAAATGAAGAAGAGTTTGACAAGAAATGTGAAAATAATAGCTGGAATGTCACTTCAATGAGATCCATAAATAGTATCCCTGTAGAAAAGAATGAAGCAACTAAAAGAGAATACTGAAAGATATTACTCAAGAATATTAGCAGAAACTAATGAAGACTTGAATTTGTACTATGAAGACATGCCATGTCCTAAGAAAAATGGGCATGCTAAGAATCAAATCATAATACAGTAACAAAAATTCAAAGATAAATAATCTTATGAGCATCTTAACAAAGAGGAAAAATTGTGTATACAGAGAATAATATCAGGTTGATATTAAATGTCTCCACAGCAATAATCAACACTTTTCTAAATCATGTAAAGAAAATGTGAGGAATCTAAGAATTTTATACCCAGTAAACATGTTGGTCACATATAAAAGCAGGAGACAAGCATTTTCAAATATGCAAGACCAGCAACTCTATCAACCACTTTTTGAAGAAACTACAGAAAGGCAAATTTTGGTTAACTAAGAGATCTGTGGAGAACTTTTGCCAAAAGGAATGGTGGTGACCATTGAACCCATTCAACTGTAGGACTAAGAATTAAAACACCTGTGGAAATTATGGTTGTAATACAGCATGTAAGTGTCATATGCTCTTTCAATGTAGAAGTTATAAATTTCACCACAATGTGAGGTTCTAGAGGGTTAAGGAAAGGTAAACACATTAATTTCCAAGTATTTTAGAGCTGGAGGTCAAATGATATTTTTAAAGCAGGTAAATGACAATAGTATAAATATATTTAATTGTAAATAATTAGATAGAGCTATTGAATAGTTTCCAAGATACCTTAAGTGAAGAAAAAGCAAGTCAGAACAATGTGTACAGTATACTTCCATTTATGTAGTGGGGACGATGATAGACATATGCTTACAGATGCATAGGTTATCTCTGAAAGAATATACAAGAAATTGTTAATAATGACAAGAAATGACAATAAATTGTTTCTTTAGGGAGAAGTCTGCTTGGTTAAGATACAGGGGTAGAAGAGAGATTTAACTTTCCACTTTTACCTTTAGAGTTTTATACCATGAACTTACATGAACTAATTAATAAATTATTTTAAAGCCAGGCTTTGATATATTTTTAAGAGCCTCAGGTTTACAACACGTTTTTCTTTAACGATTTTTCTGGGTCACTCTATTTCCTGCCTTTTCTGGCTTATTAACTTGACTCTGAGCTCCCTCTGCTAGTCTCCAGATTATCATCTTGCGCCTGCCTGAAGAAACGCACACCATTTTTTTCTTAACATAGAACCTTTAAGGCCCTGGTGAGAATCACCTTTTGTTGGAAGATACCTTCTCTAGTTCTCATCTGTACCCCAGCTCAGCACCTCTTCTATAGCTTCTTACTAGGTACCCTTTGCCTTGATATGAAAACCTCTCCTCTCTGGCCTCTGAGATGAATGTGCATGACTCAAGGGAGAGAAGCTTGTCATCAAGAAGGTTGGGGGAAAAGTTGAGGACCACAAAGAGATTTAATAAAAGTGGCTGTCTTTTTTCTCTGCAGAAAACTTGCAACCCACTGAGGTAGGAACGGTATGCACAAAAGGCTAGTGATGTCAGCAGTGCCCTCTTTCTTTATTATGGAATCTAAGAGCTCAATAGAAGCCTCAGACTGACACAGAAGAGTTGCGGGGTGTGAATTGTTCCAAACCACTGCACTTCTATGTGTCTTGCAGAACTGTGGACTTTGCAAATGGGCTGGATGGAGCAGTTGTCACCAAGTGAGGTCAAATGCTGCTGATCACTGTGGATGCTTAGTCTCCTCTCATGTTTGTGAATGCTTCTGGCAAGAAGTGCCCCCGCTCTCTAACCTCAGACTCCCTTCTCCTGCTAGGTTGCCCAGTTCCTTGGATGCAGCACTTGGCTTCCTCCTGAAGACACCTGGCAAAACTGTTTTCCCCACTGGAAGCCTCGTTCTTGAAGTCTGAAACCAAAAATTGCCCTTGGCATGAGGTTGCCAGACTGAGCCAACTACCTGTCCAACAGGTCTCCTCTAGGTCTTCCACACTGGGGTGTTCTGGTCCTCTCCTCACTTACACCCTTACTATCTGACCCCCACCGTCCCTGGGATCTACCAAGTGCCGAGCACCGTGCAAAGTGCATCACTTTTCTGACCTTTCACTGGGGCCTACTGATGCTAGACACTGCACTAGGAAGTTTATAAGTGAAGTTTCACAACAGCCTTTTGAGGTTGGTGTTTGAGGTTTAAAGAACTTTCAGGCATACCCAGGCCTATTTCTACCTGACTCCAAATCTCCAATTTTTTCAACTGGGTCAGCATCTTATTCTATCTCCACAGTAATCCTGTGAGGTACTTATTATTATCGATATTTCTAGCACCTACATCACTAAGCATGGTACTATTCTTGAATCTTAAGTGGGCTGACTGAATTGAAAATCAGGAACTGAGGTTTTAACCATACACCTGTATATTTTTTTCTCTCCTTTCTCTGCCTCATTTCAAAAACAGGCAAATGCTGAAGACACAATAGAAGACAGAAGGATTAGCAGAGCCTGTGGACTGAATGTGGTGGCACACTGCTTCCTCTTTTGCCCTCTAAGATCTGAGGAGTAAGGAGTGTCCTGAGGCCTTTGGCTTAGAATTTTGACTTGGGAATGGGAATCTTTGGGAATAAATAAGATTAATGAAAAGGTTGAAGCTAAGATAATTTAAGTAGGCCACGTTCTTTCTCCCATCTCTACGACATTTATTTATTTATTTATTTTACCATTTCACAACAATGAAATTAAGTCTTTATAGATGCAAATGACCATGTGCGATGTGGAAAATCCTTAAAGGACTGGGACTACCCAGGTCTCTTGTTGCTTGTTTGAAAGTGTCCCACCTTCTAGCCCTGTTTCTGATGTCCTGTGCTGTAGCCTCCACAGGCTTCTCAAGCCTCCCATTAATTGCAGAGCCAGTCATAACCAGCAAAAAGAGGTGTATAATAAATATCTCAAGTTCTACCAGTGTAAGGCTCAGTATCACTGCCTGGGTGTTGGAACCAAGACTTGAATTTTAGAATTGTTACTGAGCCTGAGTCCTCACATTGGATCCTGGGAGTTTTATTCCTATTCCTAAATTCTTATCATGTTCCCCTGATTCACAGCCTCTTTCCTTTTCAGGGGCAAGACCCTGGCATGTTCTTTTGAGTTGCCCTTTTAGGAAATGGGAGCGTTATAATTAACATATACTCAATCACAAGGATATACAGGAACTTGTGGCAGGAGTTATCCCGTGTCATCTTCAAGAGTCTTAGAAATTATCAGAGAATAACTATGTAACTTACTCAAGGTCACACAAGTCCAGATCTGCCTGTTGCCAGAGCTCTGTGCTTTCTCCCACAACACACAGATAACCTCAGCTGTGTTCTTCTTGAAAAAACGGCTCTAAACATTACATTCAAAGCTTACTTTGTAGGCACAGGTACCCATCAGGGTTCAGCCAGCCATGTTAGTTTTTAAAAACAGTTTTATTCAGAAATAATTTACAGACCATATAATTTGTCCATTTAGAATATGCAATACAATGGTTTTAAATATATTTTGCAGAGTTGTGCGACCATCACCATAATCTTATTTCAGAACATCTTCATCACTCCAAAAATAAATCTTCAAATCGTTAACAGTCACTCTCCATTTCTCCCCATCCTCTGCCCTAGGTAACCACTGGTTTACATTCTGTCTCTACAGATTTGCTTATTCTGGACATTTCATGTCAATGAAATCAAATGTGGTCTTTTGTACTGGCTTCTTTCACTTAGCAGTATGTTTTCAAAGTTCACCCATGTTGTAGAATGCATTAGTATTTTATTCCATTTTATTCCTGAGTAATATTCCATTGCGTGGATATACCACAATTTGTTTATCTATTCATCAGTTGGTGGACACTTCGATTGTCCACTCTGGGCTATTATGAATAATGTTGCTGTGAGCATTCATGTACAAGTTTTGTGGACATATGTTTTAGATTCTCTTGGGTGTATACCTAGGAGTGGAATTGCTGGGTTAAACCTCCATGTTTAACACTTGGAGGAGACATCAGACCATTTTCCAAGCTGGCAGTACCACCTTACACTCCCACTGATAGTGTGTGAGAGTTCCAGCCATAGGGTTTTTCTAAGCCATTTTGATAATCTATTTCACCTGTAGAATGGAACTAATAATATCTACCCTGCTTTGTTTTTGTGAGGGTTGAAGAATCTAGAGTGTCAAAGGGGCCTACTGCTCAGTCCCTGGAATAGAGGACGCACTCAAAACATGTAGCTACTTGATTCCCAAACAAAGGGCACAGCTCACGGCACATCAGCCATCCTGTGCTCAAGCAGTTCTCATCCTTCAGCTGTCTCTTTGGCTGAAGACGGTTTAATGAGGGCTTCTGCCATGTCAAAAACAGAGCCATACCTCCGTCACCTCAGAACAGAAGTGTTTATTTAGGGGTCTACCTCAACTGGAACTGGAAGTTTGCCGGACTGGAGGTAACCCAGAGTCCAGTTTTTCTCTCTTGCTAATATGATGTCTGGGCTTCTCCAGTCTTTTTCCTTTCCCGGGCCTCTTTGCATGGGCCCCTGTTTGTTTGGGCTGAAGGGGTTCTTGGATAGCAGTTAGCTTCCTGTCAGTTTTATTCACTGGGGATAAGTTATGAGCTAACTCTAGAACTCTTGAACTGTGCAGGAATGCCATGCATCACCATACTCACTTCTGCCACTCTTAGGCTTGGAGAAACACACCTGTCTTATTCCATTTTGTGCTGTTATAACAGAATACCTAAGACCGGAGACTTTATAAAGAACAGAAATTTATTTCTCACATTTATAGAGGCTGAGAAGGCCAATATCAAGCAGGTTCATTGTCTGGTAAGGGTCGGGTGTCTGCTTCCAAGAGGTGCCTTGAGTGCTGCCTCCTCCGGGATTAGGAATTTAGCAGTGAAGACAAAAAAAAACGCCCCACGGTACAGATTTGGACTATTGTTTCAATTTGGCAAGATGCATATTTAATTTTCGGCAGCCAAGTTCAACCAGACAATCTAGCAACCAATTTGAACTTTTTCCACTCTGAGCAGCCTCTGATCCAAACTCTCATCTTTATGTCCTTTAAATTCTTTTCTGACAACCGTTGTGTGGCCCCCAAATTCTTGCTCTTAGTTGGCTCCTTGCCTTGGCTATGGCATGTGTGGTATAATGGTTTAAAAGAGCCAGAGGTGTGTTTTTCTTTAGACATTGATGTGCTGCTATTGTCCTGTCCCACTCAGAGGCCAGAACTATCCCTTCTAGTGGGCTGAAGAGCATCTTTAGGTAGAGGCTAAGAGGCTGAAAGCTGAAATGGTCCCAGGCTTCAGAAGACTGGGGCCGTGTACAGTATTCTTAGTTTCGTGGTCAGTTGGGGGTAGTGAAAGGTAAACCAATTAAATCAATGCATAATGAGAGGATACTGAGGTCTCCCCAAGCTCATAGAAACATCTACTTCATAGTGACATAAAATCAGTGATAGTAACACATTTGGTGAAGGCACAAGAGTGTCTAATCTGCAATGCAACTCAGAAAAATGTGTGTCTTGGGAGGAAAGGACAGTGTGGTTCCACTGACTAGAGGAGAGCCTTGGAACTGGGGACGTCAGAATCCTGCACAGAGTGTTGTGAGCACTGCAGACATTGGAAAGGGACCACCCTTTCCTCCCCCATACTCTCCTCTTGATATCAACACATTGACAGGCTGCTTATCCATTGGCCATATGTGACTATACTTGGTTTAAGCCTCCTTCACTAAGAGAGGTCAACTGAAGATATGAGAGAAGATTGCTTGTAAATCTGGGAGGATAAGGTCCAGCCTGTGGACTGTGGGTCTATTGGTGACTTGGGCTGCCAAGAGCCTGCCCAGACACACCCTTCCCATGGCCATGGGCTGTATTTCCCAACCTTACTCATAGTCTTTGGAGAACAGCCAGTGATATAAGAAGCTTACGGGCAAGCTGGCTAATGTGGGGCCATCAAGGAGATAAACAGATGGGTTTATTCTTCAGCTAGCAACATTGACTGAAAACCATCTGTATTAGTCTGTTCTCACACTGCTATAAAGAAATACCTGAGACTGGGTAACTTACAAAGGAAAGAAGTTTAATTGACTTGCACTTCCACATGGCTGAGGAGGCCTCCAGAAACTTACAATCATGGTGGAAGGTGAAGGGGAAGAAAGGACCTTCTTCACTGGTGACAGGAGACAGAAGCCCAGGGGAAACTGCCATCTATAAAACTGCCATCAGATCTCATGAGTGCTCCTTCATTATTATGAGAACAGCATGGGGGAAACCACCTCCATGATCCAATCACCCACCAGTGAGGTCTCTCCCTCAACACCTGGGGATTACAGTTCAAAATGAGATTTGGGTGGGTACACAAAGCTTAACCACATCACCGTCTTTGTGCCTGCACTGCTATTAGTGCTTTCCATACTTTTTCTTCTTTAATTATCTCAACAACTCCCTGAGTTTAACATTATTACTCTCACTTTATAGATGAAGGGAATGGGATTCAGAAATGTGAGGTCACCTCTCCATAGTCACACTGCTAGTCAGAATAAGAGATTCATTTTGACCTTTGATAGAGGGCACTGATGCAGGCCCAGATTGTTGACCTCAAGCCCTGAACCTCCTTTCCATGCGCCCGACCACCCCAGTCCAAGCCCTTCCATTGAATCATGCAGCCATGGCCCTGTGAGCCAGGGAGACTTCCACCTATGCCAGCCCAGTCCCCGAGCACTGAGGTGGCCAGTTCCTGCTTTGCTGGGACAAAAGTGGCCCTAGGCATTGTTCTCATAACATCCAGAAGGGATGGGGCCTCAATGAGGAGAGACAGGCAACAGCTATCCTCTATGTCAAGGGGAGGAATTCATTTGTGAAGGCAGCAGCTTCCTGGGAAGGAAATGCGCTGAAAAGGCTCACAGTCAATGCTCTCATCTGCACTCTGGGAGGAAGCAAGGCCATTTCCACTGCAGCCCCTAGGCCTCCATGTGAGAGGGGATGCAAAGCAAACATCCTGGCCAGGGAGTGGGCCTGGGTGAGGGTCTCCTGGTGGGCCTTGCTGTGCTGCAGCCACAGAGGCCCATGGGGCATCAGGCTTGGTTCCGAGGTCTGGAATTTTCTATCTGGAAAGCCCTGCATTGCCTTCTCCCCTTCATTCCCAAAGGTCCGATGACAGTTTCTGCGCAGACTCCTCAGTATTTGGAGAGACCACAGTGTGCTCCAGGATGCTGGCCAGCCCTTTCTTCCTGTGCTGCAGCACCCAGCCATGGTGTGGCTGGCCCACAAGCAGGCTCTGGCCCAACAGTTTCATTGAATAGATGCAAGCAGGTTATTGATGGAGGTGGACTTGGTAAGGTGGGAGCATTGCCCTTCAAGTTGCGCTGTAGCCTGGTTCCTCCTTCCACATCATTGGATGGTCATAGGGCTCTTCCACACATCATCAGTTTCACCATGTAAAATATTTTAATTATCCACAAATATCAAAACTCCAGTACATCTAAATCAAAGCTCTACTCATATATTTCAAATCTTGCTTGACTCTCGTGGCTCCGCACACACGCACACATGTGCATACACAGCATAGGCCTGACCTTGGAAGCCGGCAGTGGGAAGGTCTCTCTTCCTTGCTCCTCTTCCTCTCTCACTCACCTCATTGCTCTTCTTTTGATTGTTTTGGGGCTCAGCCTAAGTGGAAGAGGGTTGTGCAAGAAAAAGTGCACACACCTCAGATGATGAGTCTGTCATCCAGGTCAGGGCCCTCAGGGAGGCCCAAATGGGATGCTTTTGTGGGTTCTTTGCATACTCACCGCTACCTGGGGGTCTCTCATTTGCAGTGACCTGCCATGGTAATGCTTTCTCCAGATGTTTCTTCCACCTCTGTGGGCCAGAAGTCCATCCCTCTGTTGGAGTCTCTTCCTCTCTTCCTGCCTTTTCCTCAGGCCGGCTGCATTCCTGGGGCCCATTTAGAAGCAGGTATGAGCTCAGTCTAAGTCCCACAGACACAAATCGCACTCCTCTGGAGTGCTTTCCTTGAGAATGCCCTCACTTTATCTCTTCCCACCCCAGGAGACAGCTCCTGACACTGTCTGACCCTCTCTGAAGAAGACCCTCCTACCAGCCTCTTCACTGCTCCTGAACCCTCACTCCCACCAGCTCTCCAGAAATCCTCATCATCGTCTCCAGGCTATGGTAAGAGAAGGCTATTTGCTAGACATCCACACCTCACTTTGGAGGGTGGGCTTTGAGCATCTATTGTTCTCAGTTTGGGGCCCCAGGCAGCACTGGCAGGAAGAGTCCTGTTTCACAGCTGCTTAGACAGGGAACGCCCAGGGAGACTCTGCATCTCTGGGACATCAGCAGCCCTCAAAGTCAGGCTGGTTATGCCCTCTCACCGGTGGAATTCCTGGGCCTCATCTCAAGCTTGTCTTTGTTCCTGGATGGGCTTAATCTCCCTGTGAGCCCCACCTTCTCCTGCTAGGTCGTCACTTCTGGGAAAGAGGCAACATGGGGCTGAAATGCTTCTAAATCAATTTAGCCCAAGCTGCCCTGGCCGGAGACCTGGTCATGGGCACCTCAGTACAAGGAATGTGAACTGTGGCTGGGCTGGAGGCAGGGTGCGGCCTCTATTCTGCTGCATTCAGGGCTGGGGTTTTTGGACCAGCTTTGGCTGAGCCACTAACCAGCTGGGACACATTGGGGATGTCACTCAGTCCCTATGGCCTTTGGCACTTCATGTGTAAAATGGAATTGGGCTTCATCTCTAAACGTTCTTCCAGAAGCAACAAGGGGAAAATGAGGTAAATGGGAGTGGGAAAAAGCAGCACCAACCAGTGGTTTGTGACTGGATTACTTCAGTGTGTGACAAGGCCCAAAGGGTGCAGGACCCAAGCGCTGGGAAGTTGTCTCCTCCGGGTCTGATGATACCACTCCGGGTCCCCAGTTTCTTTTTCCTCTGTCGTGTCCCATCTTGGAATGGCCACCATCACCCACGCAGCGGCTGGAAGCAGAATGCAGGCAGGGGCCCGACCCCTCCCCACTCACCCACTGCAACAGATCTAAAACGTCCCATGGATTCTGCCTCGAAAATACACCTTCAATCCTCTTACTTATTTGCCCAGTGAAGACTCATCTGATCCCTTGCCTAGATTCTTTATCTTTCTGACTGTGGCTTAAATCTTTCTTCTCTTTGGATTAGTTCTTGTTGTCAAATACATTGGTAGCTCCTGTACTTTTGCCTCATTGTACCTACCAGTGTATAGTTACATATTTGTGTGGTTATTCAAGTCATATTTCTCTTCTTCATTTAGACTGTAAAACCCCCAACGGCAGGGACTGGGTCTGTTTCACTCATCATGACCTCACAGTGACTGGCACAGAGACTACTATTATACATAATAGATACTCATCAAGTGTTTAATAAATGATTAGTGAAAGAATGAATGGATGGACAATGCCAATAGTCTCCTAAATGATCTCCCAGATCCCAGACTCAGCTCACTCTAAATCATGCTTCAATTTTCTTACCAAATCTAGGCTCCAAAGTCCTGCCGGCCACAGGAAATAATAAACCTCTAAGCTTGGTCCTTCATAATCTAGTCCCAGTTTACCTGTTCACCATCCCTGCCCTCTCTAAAGCGTTTTTCAGCCTTGGCACTACTGAAAATTTCCCCAGATAATTTTTTTGTTGTGGGGACTGTCCTGTGAATTGCAGTATTACTGGCCTCTACGTACTAGATGCCAGTAGTCCACACCCCTAATTGTGACAAAAATGTCTCTAGATATTCCCAAATGTCTCCTGGGGGTCAGCCGTTTCCAGCTGACAGCGACTGCTCTAGCCATATCCAAAACTTTCCCTGAACATGCTAAGCTCTCTGACTCTACAGGTCTTCATGAGTCCTGTTCCCCAGCCTGGAATACTATTTCTTCCGAGATTAAGAGAGTTCTTATTCATGCTTCCAGACCCAACTTGGTTTCCTCCTTTTCTGTGAAAAATTACCCTAATTTTCCAGGGCAAAAACCAAGGATAGTAACGCTCACCCTGTATCCTTGTGAAGACTCTTTCGGAGACTGAATGAGAATGATTCAATGTATATGAAAGAGCTTGACAGGAAGGCAGGAAAGCAGTGTTTGTCGAATGTTCAGGAGGTGTATGGCTGGTGCCCATGGAAGACACAGAATACTTGTTTCCTAATACCTGAAGGATTAATTATGATGAGGAATTTTTGCCATCTTTTTGTGTTTTCGTGATTCTTGCTTTTCTGTCTTGGGCTGTCGGGGGGAGGAGGAGGGAGGGGAGGGGAGTGAGGAGGAGGGGAGGGATTGCTTGGTCTGGGTTAGTTTGTTGGGATTGCGTGTGGGCTGTAGTGAGTGTAGGGAGGGATTGAGGGACGAGGAGTGAGGGGGTGCGGGAGGGTTGGAGGGGGGGGAGGTGAGGTCGTTTAGGGGAGGCGGAGAGAGCAAAAAGAAAAAAATTGAGGTCTTTAGGGTTTGAGTTGTTAGGGTGGTATTAGGGAGGGCTGGAGTAAGTCTTGAGGGCAGGATTGGAGTTGTAGTTTCAGATGTCTTTGTCGTTCGATGTTTATTGTTTCTTTTTTCGTCTTGTTTTGTTGTTTTTTTGTCTTCTTCTTTCTTTCTTTATTATTTCTTTCGTTCATTTCGGGGTTTTTCCGGGGCTTTGCTATCTTTCTCTCTTACTTCCTTTTCTTCTTCTCCTTCTTTCCTCCTCGTTCTTCTTCCTTCCTTCTTCCTTCCTCTTCTTCCTTCTTTTCCTTCTTTCCTTCTTCTTTCTTTCACCGGATTTTCACTCTTGTTGCCCAGAGGCTGGAGTGCAATGGCACGATCTTGGCTCACAACAACCTCTACCTCCCGGATTTGAGCAATTCTCCTGCCTCAGCTTCCCAAGTACCTGGGATTACAGGCATGTGCCACCACCCCCAGCTAATTTTGTATTTTTAGTAGAGATGGGTTGCTCCATGTTGGCCAGGCTGGGCTCGAACTCCTGACTTCAGGCGATTCACCACCTTGGCCTCCCAAAGTGCTAGGATTACAGGTGTGAGCCACTGAGCCTGGCCGGCTCCCTTCCCTTCCTTTCCTTTCCCCTCCGTCCCCTTCTTCTTCTCTCCCCTCCCCTCCTCTCCCCTCCCTTCCCCTCCCCTCCCCTCCTCTCCCCTCCCTTCCCCCCTCCTCTCTTCCTTTCTTTCTTTCTTTTGATAGGGTCTTATTCTGTTACCCAGGCTGCAGTGCAGTGGCATAATCACGATCACAGCTCACTGCAGCCTCAACCTTCTGGGCTCAAGCAATCCTCCTATCTCAGCCTCCTGAGTAGCTGAGACTATAGGCACATGCCACCATGCCAAACTTTTTTTTTTTTTTTTTTTTTTTTTAAGAGATAGAGTTTTACTATGTTACCCAGGCTGGTCTTGAAGTCTTGAACTCCTGGTCTCAAGCGATCCTCCTGCCTCAGCTTCCCAAAGTGCTGGGATTACAGGTGTGAGCCGACTGAGAGATTTATTTTGCAAGTTATGAGTGATCTTTCCTGGGAGGTTGATAGTAACTTAACATTAGAAAGTTCTGTTAATAAATAGTGGTGTCAGGCTTGTGGTAAAGGGAGTCCCACCCCTGAGCCCAGGCATTGGAATATCCAGGCAAAGGCCGAAGACCATCTATTGGAGGTGCAATGGGTGTCTTCACCTGGCCTGAGAGTTCAATCAGGTGCTGTCGATTCCTTTCTGACTTGAGGATTCTACAAACTGAAATCTTTTCACTGTTTATCAATGAATTGGGTGACTATTGGACACTCTTAGATTCAGTGGCCAAGGTAGGCCTGGAAGTACCCCTGGCCAAAATGAAATTCCCTCTTTTAACTGCACCAATTGTTAAAGATCTCTGGCTCTCCTAATATGGAGGTATTCCTGGTCGGGGCTGGTGGTGGTCACTGTGATCTGCTGTCTGTAACCCCTTTGGGACCCAAGGACCTAGACCTAGATGTTGCGTGTGCTGCGGGAACAGAGCCCTGAGCACTCAGCACTCTGAGAAGTGCATTACTGAGACAGCCACACTGCCCAGAGCCAGGTCCCTTCCGGAGCAGCCAACATCCAAGGACCAATCCACATGAGAGATGTGGAGGCCTGGTTTCCCTCCCTGACTTGGGTTGACTCCGTAGGGGCGCTCCAGCTCCACAGCTCCCTGTGCAGTCAGCAGAAGCCTCTGTTGAGACTGCTGCTTAGCAGCTCCCTTTTCCAGCTGCTCTTTTTCCCTCTGTTTTTGGTCCCCTGAGGACTCCCTAATAAACATGCTGCACACTAATCTCTGTCCTTCTCGGGGAATCCAACTTGGAACAGGGTTCCTTTCTTGCTCCACCTCTCACCCTTGCTCCATAGCCCTTTAGATTTTTCCCATGTAGATCAGGGCCCTGAGAGGAAGGGCCCTATGGCCCTACGGCCCCTAAAATGCTGTAGAAGTTCTCGTTAGCCTGTGGTGAGCCATGGGAAGCTTAGGGAGTTGAATGGAAGTGGCTTTTGAGTGTATGTCTTACATGTTATGAAGCCTTTGGTCTCTGACACTTCCTTGCTGCCCCTGCTTGGAGAATTAGAAGGCTATGGGAGAGCTTTCTTGGAGACTCCTTTGAGTTTCCAAGCTCAGGGCAGTGGGATACTGTGGGAATGCCTTAAAGTCAATAACACTGGGAGGTTTTTGAAAATGCAGAGACAAGTATACGTTTGATGTGAACCATAGAAGATGCCCCTGGTAGGACTGAGAGAGGCCAGAATTTCAGAATTTCTATGCAGTTCAGCTGATTCTGGAGTCTAGAGCTGTAACCATTGAACTAAACTATCCCTCCTGCAGGATGTGGCTCCAAGACAGGCCCATCTCCAGATTGGAAGAGGATTTAGACAGAAGCATCCCATTCTTTAAAAGCACCCACTTGCAGGGCAGAGGGAGTAAAAAGAAAGCAAATGATGGGGGATTTGCTGGAAAGATGAGGAGGGGGTGTGCTACGGGAAGAGCACAAGGCACTCTGGGAACTTTCTCTGGTTTCCCCAAAGTTTTACGAGCACTCATGACATCTGGCAAGGACGCTGGGAGAACCCTGAGAAAATGCTGATCCTCCACGCCCTCCCACGGGCCTCCACTCTCCTTTCCAGAGGCCTCCTCCAAAGGCCTGGCTTCACTAAATTGCATTTATTCAAATGATGTGTCTCAGAAGGATGCCAGGCCTAGCAGAAATCCCTCAGGGATTGGAACCTGCAGTTCCCCGGAGCGGAAGTATTTCAAACCTGAAACTTCGGTCACTGAGCCAGACCCTGAGGGGACTGAATGCAAATTTCGTACTTTAATTTAAATCTGAGCAGGAGAAAAGGTGCGGCAGACTGCACTCTGCCAAACGCCCAGGACTCGTAGCTACCTCTCTTGCCTCTGGCTGCCGCAGGCACTGTGGAAAGAGGGGGCGGGGTGGTAAAACAGTCCCCGATGTGTGTGGTTGATTGTATGTTCCTGTACATTCCTGGAAGATTTTCCTTCTTCAGCTAAGACTCTCTTTGCATTTAGTACATACCTACTATGCACAGGACGCATAGTTATCTCATCCTCCCAACAAGCAGAAAGGAAGTATCACTGTGCAGACAGTATGAAGAAGTGGAGGTTCAGGATTTATTGAGGTCACACACCTAGGCTTACACCACTGAGTTTCAGATATTCCAGTTTTAGTTCCAGTAGAATCTACAGCATTCCTGTGTTCTTTAGCACTCTTTCCAGGGGTGAAAGCACATGGATTAAAACCTGGGTGAGGCTCTAGGAGGGCCTGCCCCACCGATTTACTGCAGGTTATAAAACACCAAGAACCGCGGCTTATGATGAGACACTGACACCAGCTTCGTGTGCTGATGCTAATGGGCAGCTCTATAATAAATCCCACTGAGCCTTCCGAAGATGTATGTGCTGTTTGGAGAGGATATATTGGTTGCTGCTCAAGGTAAATCTTGTCATTTCTATTTCTCAAAACATTTGTATCAGGAACTGGGTGCATGGTGCCCTAGTTAGGTGCTGGCAGCTCTACCTGCCCCAGGCCCTTGGGAAATTCCTCCCGGCCAGTGCCCAGCTATGGGTGTCAGCATGAGCCATTGGAGCCACCCGTTAGCCCCCACTTGCTTCAGTGATTCATTGGTGCTTATTCCCTCTGCCTGGGTTTTCAGGGTTGATGCGCTCATTAAGGAGCACTATTTGAGCAAAGTTTATGTTGGGAGGCTGATATGCTCCCACTAGTGCAGGGCTGGAGCTAGACAGAAGGGCTCTGAGTTGTCTTTCCTGATGAATGGGTGTGGATCCAGCCAAGCGGCTGAACCATCAGTGGGTCTGCAGGATGCCGGATGGGCAGGTGGCCTCTCTCTGGGCCGCAGGGAGTAGAGGCCCAGGAAGGCTGCACTGCCCAGACATCACCTAAAGGGAGGGCCAGAGGAAGGCAGAAATAGGCTCTTCATCTGGTCTTGGGCCAACCCCATCTCATGTCCATGGTCCTTCCCTTGAGAAGCAGTGAGAGGGACATGAAGAAAGAATGTTCTTGGCCAAAAGGCAACCTTTCTGCCTCTAGACAAGATGGGAGTGTTACAGGTTGAATTGCGTCTAACACCTCCACCACTCCTCAACTGCTCCCTGCCTAAAATTCATATTATTGAAGTCTTCACTCCCAGAACCCCAGGATGTGACCTTATTTGGAAATAGGGTCTCTGCAGTTGTAATTAGTTAAGATGAAGTCATTAAGGTAGGCCCTAATCCAAATTGACCGATGTTCTTATAAAAAGGGGAAATTTGGAGACACGCACACATACACACACACACACACACACAGGCCATGTGTGTGTGTGAAGGAGGCCATGTGAAGCTGATGTCAGAGACTGGAGTGTTATAAGCCAAGGAACACCGAAAGTTGCCAGGACACTCCAAGAAGCTAGATAAGAGGCATGGAACAGATTCTCTCTCACTTTTCTCAGAAGGAACCAACCCTGCTGACGCCTTGATCTTGGACTTTCAGCCTCCAGAGCTATGGGACAGGACATTTCTGTTGTTGGGCCTGTGGTCATTTGTAACGGTAGCTCTAGCAAACTCACATAGTGTGTTATGCTGCTCAGCTATGGGGATCTTCATCTCCTCTCCAGGGGCCAGCTCCTAGGTGAATTATCACGCCCTGCCCATGCCAAGGGTGGCAAATTCCCACGTGGTCAATAATAGTGATGATAGTAACTCCTCTGTTTATTTAAAAAAAATTGTAGTAAGTTTGAGCATCTGCTATTTATCCAGCATATTCTAGGTGCTAAGGATACAGCGGAGAACATAATGGCCCTCATGGTACTTACATTCTAGAGAGGGAAAGGAGACAATAAACCAAACGTGTAATGAAAGTGATGGCCCATCAGGTAGCGATAAGTGTAGTGGACAGATATAAAACTAGAGAGGGGAATAAGGACGGCCGGAGGGCATGGGAGCGACATGTGAAGAAAGCTCTCTAAGAGGGTGACGTCCAAGCAAACCTGATGAGGGAGGGAGTGTCAGGAGTGTGTGTGTCTGAGGGAGGGCATGCCAGTCCATCAGCCTGGCCCTGAGCAAGACCCTGAGCCTGAGAGACGCCTGGCATGTTTGAGAAACTGTGGGAGCCTGGAGCGTGGGAGTGGCAGGTGACGGACAGCACAGGGGCAGCTGATGAAAATGTGCTCCCTGTTCTGGAGAGTCCAAGCTCAGGTCTCCCTGCAGCTCCCTGCTGTGATGAGCAAAGGGACTGGCCTTTCCACCTCCAGGAAACAGGCAGCTCAGCCCTCCTGTAAAAGTGGGACCTATGGCTGTAATGTCTGGAGATGTTTGGGACCTGCTAGGAAAATAAAAAATGTCAGTGTTATCCTGATGTCACCAGGTAGAAGCCAGCAAATGCCCCCTAATCCTTTGGCTCTGACAGGAAGCCATTTTAGGTAGAGCCAGGTTTTTTCCCTATAGGAAGAAGTCCCTGTCCCCATGGGCTTCTCCTCTTTCCCCTTCCCCGAGGCCAGCCTGCCCAGGGAAGAGGTCCTTGAGCTCTGGGGACACAGTGGACCTCGGGATACTGAGCAACCTCACAGCGAGAGACAGTAGGGCTGGTGCAATCTCTTTGAACTCCATCTGTTGCCTGTTGGTAAGGACTGCATTTCTGTGTTTGAACCTTTACCAGTGATGGTGAAGAAGTACATTCTATCATTGAGTTTCTCTTCTAATTGTTACAGGCCACTTTTACTCACTGAGTTGTTTATTGGCTTCCTCCTAGAAGCAAGGAGATTTGGAGAGAAGAAAGGGAGGCTGTTTGCTTTGGGCCACACAAAGGAGACCTCAGCATGCGTTTTTCTCAGCTTTTTCTCACAACGAGGGACAAGCACCCACTGTGGAGCAAGTACCTGGATCTGACAGTGGGGATCTGACTATGTCGTTATCCTGTCTTGAAAAGTGCAGAGGAGAGGAATCCTTCCACAGAAAATCAAACCAACTGACCAAATGCGTGTGGAGTTACCTGTGTTAGGGACCGCGCAACAGTGGAGACAGTAAGGGGATCCATGTCCAAGTTCCTGCCCCCAAGAGACTTTCGGTCCCACTGGAGGAGCCAAGGCCTGTGTGCACATGGTTTTTGAGGGAAATGAAGATTAAAGAAAAATCAGAGCAATACAGCAAGCACACGTGAGTTTATGTCAATTTGTTTTTCAGAGTAGGAGGGTCTGCCCCCAGGAGTCAGTGATTCTTGTTTGAAGGGGAGGAAGGAGAAGAGGATGATGGTCTGTGGGTAACCCCCAGTCTGGATGCTGAGACTCCTTGCAGATCCTGTCACCCCCATTTTAAATGCCACAGATGGGCTCTGAAAGGGCTGGGCTGGATGTTGTGTTTGAGTTGCTGAGTCAAGAGCACTTACCAACAGACCTGATGATTACGCTTCTCTCCAGAGTTGGCTTTGTCTGCTGTGAGCCCATTTTGTCTCTTAAATATCTACAGAGCCTCAGACGGTTTGTTCCATGGCCATGTTTAAACTGCCCATTCATGTGTGTTCACACATACACAGAAACAACTTTGTATTTTCAATGTTTCTTGCTTACAGAAAAAGAAAAGAAGCTGGGCGTGGTGGCTCATACCTGCAATCCCAGCATTTTGGGAGGCTGAGGCGGGTGGATTGCTTGAGCCCAGGAGTTTGAGACCAGCTTGGGCAACATGGTGAAACCCTGTCTCTAAAAAAACCCAGCTGGGCGTGGTGGCTCATGCCTGGAATCCCAGGACTTTGGGAGGCCGAAGCTGGCAGATCACCTGAGGTCAGGAGTTCGAGACCAGCCTGGTCAACATGGTGAAACCCCATCTCCACTAAAAATACAAAAAATAGCCGAGCCTGATGGCACATGTGCCTGTAATCCCAGCTACTCAGGAGGCTGAGGCAGGAGAATCGCTTGAACCCAGGAGGCGGAGGTTGTAGTGAGCCGAGATTGTGCCATTGCACTACAGCCTGGGCGTCGCAGTGAGACTCTGCCCCTGCCCCAAACAACAACAGCAAAAACAAACAAACAAAACACAAATTCACAAAAACTAGCTGGGCATGGTGGCACATGCCTGCCTATAATCCCAGCTACTTGGGGGTCTGAGGTGGGAGGATCGTTTGAGCTCAGGGGGATCCAGGCTGCGGTGAGCCATGACGGCGCCACTGCACTCCACACTGGGCAACGGCATAACCACTGAGCTAAGCTATCCCTCCTGTAGACTGGGACTGCGAGACAGAGAGGCCTGTCTCCAGATTGGAAGAAATTCCAAACTAAAAATATTAGAATTCAACCTCTGAACTATCTCTAAAATGGGCAGATACAGCCTCCCTTTGTATCCCAGAGCTTGGAATGCCACGTGTGGCTGCTTAGATCTGTCTGACCCCTTCTGGTTAACAATGAGCTCCGCCTCTAGCCCAGGCATCTGGCTCATTTCCTGTATCTCCTATTTCTCTGGACATGTGGTGTGCAGTTCCTGGAAGGAGCATGATGTGTATGTAGTGATTAGGGGAGGTGGCAGTTCAGGGAGGCATAGGTGCCTTCTGATAAAGGACAGGACATATGGCATCTGTTGGCCCCTTACCCCATCCCTGGAGCAGCCTTGGGGTGGGAGTTTGCGTGCTTATTTGTGAGTATCTTGGACGATCCGCTCCAAGGCAGTGGCAGAATTAATAGATGAGAAGACAGCTCTCCATTCATGTGATGCTCAGGTTCTTTGGGGAATCCTGTCACTTTGGAAAATTAGAAGATTAAACACAGAAGAAAGTCAAAGGACATCTGGGTTGTAGAAGTTTTTGAAAGAATGTTTGCCGGGGCCTTGGTTAAGCAGCCACACTTGGTCACGGTGTTCTGGGGAAAGTCTCATTTTTATTTGCCTTCCCCAATGTGACAATCATACCCCCTGCCAGGCAAAGAGAATCAGCACATTCAGCCAGACCTGCCAGTGAAGTTGATTTCTGGCACATCTTCACTGTGTTTGATCTTGGGATAAGTGTGTATAATCAGTACAGTAGCTACAGAGTTAGTTTAGTTTCTAATGGGAGTTCTGTTTGGCAGGGTCATTGTGGAATGGGTCCTGCAAGATACAGTTGCCTAAAACTTAAACACAAACACATGATGAAGCTGGGCATGTTGGTGTGCACCTGTGTTCTCAGCTGCTCAGGAGGCCAAGAGGGGAGGATTGCTTGAGCCCAGGAGATTGAGGCTGCAGTAAGCTACGATTGCACCACCACACTCCAGCCTGGGCAACAGAATGAGACCCCATCTTTAAAAAAGATTAAAATGAAAAACACACAATGAAAGATCTCCTCAGTTTTCTTATTTCCTGTGCAAACGCAGATTCCATAATCTATGAATTTAATTCAGTAAACATATATTAAGCACCCTGTAATGTTTAAAATATAAATGCAGTGGTTCTAAGGCAGACTCAAAGGAATAGTGGCTTAAACACAGTGGAAATGCATGTCTGTCTTGTATAACTGTCTGTGCATAAGCAGCTCGGTTGGCTAGGAAGGTGGCTTCATGGAATTCGGGATGGACAAGCCATTTCTGTCATTGTTCTCTCCTGTTACTAGGGTGTTTCACTCACTTCTACTTAGACCAACGTGGCTGGTCAGCACATCTGCATCCCAGCTACAGAAAATAAGGATAGAGGAGAGCACATTCCTCTTCAAGAGAAAAACCTAGAAGCTGCATATACCCTTTGGTTCACTTCTCTTTGGCTAGAACTTTTGCCCACGGCCACTAACACAGGGGACACTAGGAAATGTAGCTCTTACCAAGTGGCCATGCATGCAGCTAAAAGCCAGCCCTTCTCTTATCAGAAGAGACGAGCAGAGACTGGATGTTAGGGAACAGTTGGCAGTTTCTGTCTTGCATGTATAATATGTAAGATGCTAAGTAGGTGCTGAGTCAGGAGAAACAAGATGGGGTTCACTTTCAAAAGATACGTTTAATTTAAGGAACCTACAATCTAGCATACTTTATAGAAAATATGCAAGGCAGACTTTGAAAAGGGCTCTTGAAGAACAGAGGAAAGGAAATCTCTGTTGGCATGAAAGAGTTGGGACTGGATCTGGATTTGGCGGGTGGGGAGTTCAGGTAGGGAACAGGCAATTGCAGACAGGGGGACTAGATGGAGACTCTGAGGTGGTGGGGGAATGGTCTGTTTGGGAGCAGTAGAGTCAAGTGGCAGGAGTGGAGGCGTGTGTGCCTGGGTGAGAGGGGCAAGCTGGGTCAGCCTGGGTGTGATACCTAGGCCTTTGCAGCATTGTCTGGCCACAAAGGGACTTTGTCAAAGCTGCACTTGATGAAGGTGACTCTGGAAGCATTGTAGTCTTTGGACGGAGTGGCAGGGCTGTGAGTGTGCACGTGTGTGTGTGCATGTGTGTGTTGTGTGTGCACCCATGTGTGTTGGGGGTGTGATGGGGATGTAAGTGATAAGACCATTGGCAAAGAGATAATAAAGAAACCATTTCAAGGTCATCAGACCTAGGATTTAAGAGAGGTAGCAGGGAGAATTAAAAGGAAGCAGTGGACTCAAGAAGTTTTGGTCAAATAAAGAGGTAAATAATATTTCTATAGATGCAAGACCTTGGGGAGGAAGGTTAAAGAGAAAGGGCTGTTGGACTCTGAATTGTGATTTTTCAATAGGTGAGTCAAGAAGCTTCATTCACAGATGCATACCCACCCTGCATCTTTCCCTGCCCATCCCTAACCCCTGCACAGACATTTTATAGTCATTCCAATCCATCCGGAGTTGGCCTTGGTGATTGAGAACATGGGGAAATTTCACATCCAAAGATGCCTTAGAGATCCACTTTGAGCTCTTTTGAATAAAGCCAGGAAACTTGATCAGACATTTCCGCTCACTCTCTGTCTTTGTAAATTTATTCTGAAATCTTTACATTTATAAAATAGGAAATGCATTTATATTGTTCAAAAATCCAAAAACATAAAAGATTATGCAGTAAGGATTTCACTTCTACCTGTGTTCCATAGTGTTCAGCTCCCACCTGAACTCCATACATTAATCACTTTTGTTATGAATGTTTATAGTTTCTTATCTCCTCTATCATGTTGATCAGTTACCTCTGCATTGGACTGAAGTCACTGAAATCCATTTCCATTCCTACTGTTACCTCTCTCTCAAATACAAAGTCTCATGTGTCTTTATTGTCTCTTTGCTAATCTTTTTCTCAGTTTTACCCTCACCATTCCGCCAACATGTATGCACACACACATACACACATGTGCACACTCACAGCTCTGACACCCCGTCCAAAGACTACACTGCTTCCAGAGTCATCCCCTTCAAGTGCAGCTTTGACAAAATATCTCTGTGGCTAAACAATGCTGCAAAAGCCTGGGTGGCCCACACAGGATGATCCAGCTCGCCCCTGTACACCCAGGCACACCTTCCTCCACGTCTGCCACTTAAATACCACTCCCAAACAGAGCATTCCTCCCCTCCTCAGAGTCTCCATCTAGTCTCCCTGTCTGCAATTGCCTGTTCCCCACCTGTACTCCCCACCCACCAAATGCAGATCAAATTCTAACTCTTTCATGCCAACAGAGATTTCCTTTCCTCTGTTCTTCAACAGCGCTTTTCAAAGTTTGCCTTGTCATGTCTTAAAATGTGTATTAGGTCACAAATTGATTTATGGGAAGATTGGAGAGACGTTTGATCTTAGAATAGGAAAGGATTTTTTTTTTTTTTTTTTTTTTTTTTTTTTTTTTTTTTTTAACTAACAGAAAGACCTGGAATCACTTCATTTGGCTCAAGTGAGGAGCTCTATTCGAAGGGGTTCTAATTTGGGTGAGCTGAAGCACCCACCATTCTAGGCCATGCTGAAAGCCAGGGAGGTTAGAGATACCCAGTGGTGTGCTGGAACTAGGTCTCATTGGCTCATGAAAGTCAATTGCAAGCATCTCTTCCCAATTTCTCATTCAGTGAGGTTACAATGGTAGTTTGAAATGGCCATGGTGGGAGTATTTGCACCATAGAAACTGGCATAAATTCAGGCCATTCTCCCTCTGGGAGGCCAGTGGTTAAACATTTACCAGAACACTGCTGGAGCCATTAATTCAGGTTGGTCATATTTGTTTTGCGGAGCTCTGCATTAATCTTGGTGAGTTTCTTGCCATTTGTCACCCACGTCTTTAGCTTGCTGTCTTCTACCCCCAGGTACTATCTCACTTGCTCACTGTTCCTTTTCTTTTATCTCCTTCTCAATTGTTCATCAGTTCAGGTTTAACCAAATAGACCAAACCCAATGCCATCCTTTCACTTTACTCACCTTACAAATGTTACTCGTTGTGTCATACTGCATCTGCCACTAGTTTTCTTTACTTTCGGGCTTTCTAAGTAAAATGTTAGTCTGGCTCTTTGGTTTACAAGTCATGATAGTCACTGTCGCATTTTGAAACAGCAGATGATTTTTGGGGTTGGAAAAAGTGACTAATCTGGAAGACTTTTTGAATATTTTTAGGGTAGAATGTTAGGTGTAGGGTATTAAAGAAAGGAAAACATGTAAGTTAACTTTGAAATATTAAACAGAAAGAGTGAGCTGATGTTGTCAGTAATCGAAATAGGAAAATAAGAGGGGCTTGTTTAAGGGGGCATGGCTAGATTTTAGATATACTTTGCTTAATATAATGTAGTGTGGCATAGAGAAAAAAATATGACTTGAACTCAGAACACCTGGGATGGTATGTAAACTATAAAAGACATGTTTTGGCTGGGCGTAGTGACTCACTCCTGTAATCCCAGCACTTTGGGAGGCTGAGGCTGGCAGATGACTTGAGGTTAGAAGTTCGAGACCAGCCTTGCCAACATGGTGAAACCCTGTCTCTACTAAAAACACAAAAATTAGCTGAGTGTGGTGGTGGACACCTGTAATCCCAGCTGGGAGGCTGAGGTAGGAGAATTGCTTGAACCTGGGAGGTGGAGGTTGCAGCGAGCCAAGATGGTGCCACTGCACTCCAGCCTGGGTGACAGAGCAAAACTCCATCTCAAAAAAAAAAAAAAAAAAAAAAGGACGTGTTTTGAGGATGTGTGCCCAATCCATGCATCTCTCCGAGAATTGCCTCTCCTGCATCTGTGTTTGGTACTTGCTAGTCCACCTCTACCTGCTCCTGGCTGTAGCTGATGGGATCACGAGTTGTTACCTGATATGAGCTGGTGAGTTCAAATCTCTCTCAGGATAATTTGGAATTAGTAAACATGACTGTGATCACTCTTTGTGGATTTGGACTTGTAATATATAGTCTGGGGAGACAAAGAAGCCGTTCTGGAGCCTCCATGATGATACGATGGAGCATGATGAGCAAGGGGAGAGGGCCGATCTGCAACTGCAGAGAGAGGCAGGAGGGTGAAACAGGTGGTTAGTTGGCGAGGAGCAGAGATGACACACAGTCTGATGAGGGAAGGAGAAAGAAAGTAGCTGCCTTGATCTGCTGGTTCTCCAGGCCCTAGTTCCAGCTTCTCATAGTTCTTACTCTTGAGTTCTAGGAGACATCTTGCTTACCTTATAATAAGATCTGCTTCTACTTGTTAACCAGAAGAATTTCTGCTTCATGGAGCTAACATAGTCCTAAGACCCTGGCTCTGCTGCTTGCTGTTTCAAGCGTTAACCAAGTCACTGAGCTCACTTTGCAGATGGGTTTTAGTTTCTTCACCTGTAAAATGAGGGTAATAATGTTTATCTTTTGGGGTTGTATGAAGATTGTGTAAGATACTATATGATAAGCATTTAGAAAAGTGCCTGGTATTTAATAATCACTGAGTAAATGTGAGGTAATATTATTTTGTGAAAACACCTATTAGGGTGCCTGGCATTTGACAGGAAATTGATAGTTATTAGGTGATCAATATAAGCTCTCTTGAGTCTTCATACCCTTACTCTTCTCTTGGCTTAGAATGCCCTTTGCCATTGCATCCACTGGGCCACCTGCCACTTGGCCTTTCCCTTGAGGTCTCCTCGGTGGCACTCCTCTAGGGTGGCAATTGTTCGCCTTCATTATTGTTGTTTTACTTATGTCTCCTCTTGGTACTCAATTTTTAGTAACATCATGCATGGCAATGTCACTATAAATGTTTGATAAATTAATGGGTGGATGAAGACATACAGTCTGGACTTTGGGTCAAAGATATCACATGGCGACCATCTACCCCAAAAGGATACTTGAAGTTGGAGATGTGAATGAGATCAACAGAGGACTGTAGCATGAGCAGAGAAGAGGATGAAGGCAGAATGTGACAAAAGCTTATTGAATGGGAAGGAGTGGGCCCGGAGAAGGCAGCAGACCTAAAAAAAAATAGGGTATGGATGGGGTACGTGAAGGAGTAAGAGAATACAGACAAGTAGAAATCAAGAAAGAAGAAACATGGCAAATTTAAGAAGTGGTCAGAAGTGTTAAAACTTCATATAATCTGAGAACAAGATGATTTAGACAGATATTGCACCTTGGAGGCCATTAATGAGGTATTTAAAAGCAGATTCAAAAGGCTGGCTAAGGGGAAAGCCAGATTCTAAAGTATTTGTGTTGATGGTAAGTATACATTGTTCCTAAGCTGAGCACAGTGGCTCACACCTATAATCCCAGCAACTTCGGAAGCTGAGGCAGGAGGATAACTTGAAGCCAAGAGTTCAAGACCAGCCTGGGCAACATGGTGAAACCTCTGTCTCAAAAAAAAAAGAAAAAAAAGTATGCACTGTTACTTTGGTAATTCAATAAAAAATGAGGAGGAGAAAGCATGTTGAAAATATGTGTTGGATAAAGAACATTGGAGAAGGTATTATGCCTGCCCTGCCTTCAAATGAGTAGGCTCTTTAAGCTGTCCTTTCACTATGTAAAGTGATGCTATACTTATATTTTCTCCATTTGCCATTTTAATGAGGTTTCTCCCTAGCTACTCTTCAGCAAACACGCTTTTATTTACAATTGTCTCTACTCTTTATGACCTTAGATATGGGTAGTCTTATTTCTGCAATTTTTCTATGTAACCCCATCCATCCATCCATCCATCCATCCATCCATCCATCCATCCATCCTTCCACCCACCCACCCACCTACCACACATCCATTCATCCACATGTT
Source organism: Rhinopithecus roxellana (assembly GCF_007565055.1). Taxonomy (NCBI): domain Eukaryota; kingdom Metazoa; phylum Chordata; class Mammalia; order Primates; family Cercopithecidae; genus Rhinopithecus; species Rhinopithecus roxellana. Next base: position 54,522,239 of record NC_044551.1, read on the forward strand.
CATCCTTCCATACGATAAATATTAATAAGGCCACTATTAAGATCCAGGCACTACTTTAGGAAATGTAGAGAACCAAGACTGCCCTCGAGGAGTTTCTAGTCTAGTTGAGAAGCTTAGGACACATTAGCTGCCTTCTCTGGAGTATTCTAGTTTCATTCTTTTGGAAGTTGCAGCTGCCCCTTGATACCCCAGATTCTGTGGTGGTGTGCTTGACCCCAGGGATTCATAGTGGTTGACCAGCCCAGAGCTCATCCAGCAAGTCAGAAACCAAGCTCCATGGAAGTAGTTTCTGCAATAGCAAGCCAGAACCAAAGGCAATAGGCTATATGTTTTGGGAGTCTCTCTGTGAAAGACCTGTGTGCATTATTCATGGCTTGTCATTTGCAGTCGAAGAGACAGACTGCCCTCTGACATCTCTGAAGAAGTTCATGATTTATTGGAGGCATCAGAAGAAATATAAAACTAAATAGTAATATAATCCCCTGGGGGAAGTCGTGCTTTGGTATTTTACATAATATTAGAAACTCAGCAAATAGTTTCCCTGAGATAAAAACTTTGGCAAACATTCAACTGAAATGTTTGAGAAGTGAAACCATTCATGTTTTTGTGTCAGGAGACTTGAGTCTCATCCAGCCTTCTAAATATCAAAATTTGAAAAATCCCTGAATACAAAGGAATAGGAAGTCTGTAACTCAAGCAACACAATATCAGCAGCTCTATCCCCGGTTCTAGAAATTGTGGGGGATTTTGAAGTCTTCCTCTTTGTGCCTTTCCCCACACCACCAAAACATGTAATAACACTTTAATTGTGATTCTTTGTGATCATAAGTGAAGAAATATGCTGAATCTTAGGTGTCTCTGTGTGATCATACTTGTGCAATTTAGGAAGAAGATTTTATTTGTGTTTTGTTTTTACAATTAACAGAAGATCCAACTATAAGATATTTAAATGATGAATTGGACTTTATTTTCCTCAAATAACAAGAAGTGTGGAGGTGGACAGCCCAATACTGATCCCGCTGTTCTGAGATGCTGTCAGTTGCTTTGGATCATACTCTCCTGTCATTCTTAGCATGCAGCTTCGAGCTTCCTGTTTGCAAGACTGCTCCAGACAGGAAGAAGGGGGAATGCCAGTCTTTCCCTTGAGACCTTTTATCTTTTTACTTGGAAAGGGAAGTGCTTCCCTGTGACTTCCACTGACCAGAATATGGCCATTGCTGGCTGGAATGTGGCTAGGAAACCTGAGTACAAATGTTCCTTGACTTAGGATGGGCTCACACCCCCAATAAACCCATCGTGTGTTGGAAATACCATGAGTTGAAAATGCACTTAATAGACTTAAACCACCAAACATCATAGCTTAGCCTAGCCTCCCTTAAACATGTTCAGAATTACCTACATCATTCTACAATTGGGCAATATCATCTAACACGTCTCCTGTAATTTATTGAATATTGTACTGAAAGTGAAAAAACAGAATGGTTGTATGGGTACTTGAAGTACGGTTTCCACTGAATACCTTTCAGTTTTGCAGCATCATGAAGTTAAAAAATTGTACATCCAACCACAGAAATTCAGGGACCATCTGTATTTAGCTTTAGCTTCTATATTAGAGAAAGGTAAGGAAAAATGTGGTTGAAATTGGATAAGTAAGCCATTCTATAGTATTCAGAGAACCATTCCAGAATTTTTGAAGTACAAGAACTCATTACAGGCTGGCTGTAGTTGTTCACACCTGGAATTTCAGTGTTTTGGGAGGCTGAGATAAAAGAATTGCTTGAGTCCAGAAGTTCAACACCTTCTGGGGCAACATAGTGAGACCCCAACTCTATGAAAAAAAAGTTAGCTGGGCATAGTGGTTCATACCTGTATTCCTTGATACTTGGGGCTGCTTGGGAGGCTGAGGCAGGAAGATCCCTTGAGCTCAGAAGTTCAAGGCTGCAGTGAGCTACGACTGTGCCACTGCACTCCAACGTGGGCAACAGAGAAAGACTCTGTCTCCAAGACAAAAACAGAAACAAAAAACCCGAAACAAAAAACTCATACATACTTCCTCTTTTTATGAATCACTGAATGAAACCTAAAGATCAATAGCTGACCCCAAAGTAGCTATGCTTGGCAAACAATCGTATCTCAACAGTTTTTCATAACAGTTTTATTAAGACGCACAAGGTTTCATAATGTTTCAGTTCAACTGAGAGCTAGAGAGTGATGAACATAGTGGGAAAAGGGAAAGAGTAGAATCTCTTCTTTTCCCTGAGCAGCCTTGACTTCAGCTCCTCTAGGCAGTAACCCCAGGGCTAAGGAAGAGACAGATGAGCCACTTAGGGTGGTTTGGCATAAGCCCCTGATAAAAATCTAAAAGAAGCTCTCCTGGAAGTGTATTCCAATTCAGGTCCTCTCTAGGAATTCTACATGTGCTCATGGTGACATGTGCCATGGAAATAGAATGGCCAATTTGGATGCCAAGACATTTGTTGCCCTGCTCTGAAGGTTTCTGCAACAGGTGCCATGCTATCTTCCTTGCCTGCTGGGATCCGCATTGAATGTTGGGTAAACTTGGTCATATGGCTGGGCCTCACAGCTTCGGATTTGGATTAGGTGGTTAATTCATCACATTCCAGCAATCCAATGGTTAAAATATGAGTTTCCCCTGCCCCACATGACCAGATCTGCTCTCTTCACTCCTTCCCTCTCCCTACCTTCCCAGTGGGCTCAGGATGGAGCAAGAAGGAATTTCTAAGCATCCTTCCTGGGCTTCCAAAGGATATCCTACCAAGTTAGCCAGACTCCCTTTAGCTGGACTTGTGTTTGCTTTATGGAAATAACTTCTAGGAGATAATGTTGAATAGACCTTTCATAGACAGGAGGAAAGAGAATATTCAGGCAGTATAAACCCCATCATAAGGCTGAAGATAGCATGTGGACATGTGACTCTGGGGCCAGGATAGAGATGAAAATATTACTTATCTTTAGAATAAGATTGTTTACCTAACCATTTTATGAAATCTTGAAAACAGTGGATTATAAAACAAAGGTTCTTTTTCATCTGTTTGTTCATTGTTAGAGAGAGAGTCCTGTTCTATCACCCAGGTTGGAGTGCAGTGGCACAATTATAGCTCATTGCAGCCTTGAACTCCTTAGTTCAAAGGATCCTCCCACCTCAGCCTCCCTAGTAACTGGGACTACAGGCATGTGCCACCATGCCAGGCTAATTTTTTAATTTTTTGTATAGATCTTGCTATGTTGCCCAAGCTGGTCTCAAATTCCTGGCATAAACCTCCCACCTTGGTCTCCCAAAGCACTGGTATTATAGGCATGAGCCACCGTGCATGGCCCAAAGATTCTTTAAATGAAGCAGCCTCTTAGAATTTATTTTAATTGTGTTATGGGTAGCTTCTCTCTGAGGAAAAAAGATGAAAAATCAGAAAAGAAGAAATAAATATCATGCACAAACTATAGGTTTTTTTTTTTTTTTTTCGAGACAGGGTCTTGCTCTATCACCCGGGCAGGAGTATAGTTGTGCAATCTTGGCTCACTGTAGCCTCAACCTCCCTGGCTCAAGTGATCCTCCCACCCACCTTCTGGGTACCTGGGACCACAGGTGCATACCACCACGCCCAGCTAATTTTTGTATTTTTAGTAAAGACTGGGTTTTGCCATGTTGCCCAGGCTAGTCTTGAACTCCTGGACTCAAGCAATCTGCCCACCTCAGCCTCCCAAAGTGCTGGGATTACAGGCATGAGTCACCACACCCAGCCAACCATATGATTTAATCTTCACAATAATCCTATGAAGAGAAATCTACTGAGAAAAGTGGTGCTCAGAGAGGGCATGCACTGCCTAGTATTACACAGCTGCTGTGGGGCAGGTCAGCATCTATAAAATCCCACATGCCTTTGTACGGGACCACCTTCCAGATTCTTTATCTAGCAGACTTGTTAGAGAATCCCTAAACTTAGAAGTTCCCCAACCCATTCAGGAAAGACGTCTCTAAGCAATATTTGGAGGGAGAGATGGTGAAGGGGTGCCCTTTGTCCCTCAGAGCAAAAGCACCAGGCTGACAGCCCCTTCAGGGGGAAAACATTCTTATATGGACCAAAATGGCTGTGGAGTTCAGCTAAAGTCACTTTCCTAGTTCCATCTGGAAGCTCTTCAGAGGCATAATTTCATTCTAGCCAAATGTAATTAAGAATTTGATTTGATTAAAAAACAAATCGAAGGAGAGAAATGAGGTTTCTCCTCATTCCCTCCTTTTCTTTACAAAGAGGGCACTCATTAACAAGGCATATGCAGGTGACCAGTGACCAGTTCAAGGCAGCTGCCCTCCCCCCTTGGCCACCCTTCCTAAAGAACAATGGCTTGGGGGGGGGGCAAAAGAGGGGCAAGGGGGTCAATTCCTGCCAGAGGTCAAGAAACTCAGCAAATACACGCGAAGGATTTTTAAATTTCTAATTTGGCTTCAAGATACTAGCAAAACACAGCAGCTGCATAACCTCTCCAGGAACAAGATGTCCACTTAATTAAAGCATGGCCAGGCAGTGGGTGTCTCCCAGGGAGTGAGACTCAGTAATACTGGGTACTGATCAAACTAGATCTGCTGCCAAGAGAAACAGTGGTCAGCAGGGACCCTCAGCTCACCTCTTTGGAAAAACAGGGCTCTAAAGCCAATTTAGGTTAAAAAAAAAGAAAAAAAAAAAAAAAAAAAAAAAAGAAGAGGAAAAAAGTAGAGTGAGAGGAAAGGATTTGTGATATTGTATTATTGGCCACAACTCAAATAATCTGCCTCTGACCTACTCCATCTTATCTCAGAGGCTCTAATGAGAATTGTGTGGTGAGCTTTTTATAAAGGGCAATTCAAAATGAGAACAGGGAGGTCAAATACTATGTGGGATGCTCCTGTCGGATTTCTGCCCAGACACACCCTCTCGTCAGCTCCCTTGCTCATGGGAATACTCCTTTATTCATTTCTGAATCTGCCTCTTTTCCTCTCTTTGAAGAAGCCCCTGTAGTATAAGTCTATGTGAAAACTAAGCTAAGCAGAAGCTGGGACCACTTTCCAATGTTCCTATGTAATCAAATGAAGACAGCAGTTACTGAAAAGAGGTGGAACTTATAAGAAAAGCTCCAGAATGTAGGACGATTACAGAATGGGACTGAAGCAGGACTCCTAGGGCTAAGGTGGTGATTTAGCTGCTCAGCAATGCCACGATGGACTCAGGCTTTCTATTCTCCCACTACATCATTGCTAGAGCATTGCCTTTTGTCTTCATGTTTGGTGACTCAGATGCAAGAGGGCTACTGCAGGTCCAAATGCCATGTCTATGTTCAAGGCAGAGAACAGGGTGAAAGAGGTGGTGTTAGTCCTGTCTGTTTCAGCTTATTAGGAAAGCAAAAACCTTCCTGGAGATCCCAGAAAACTACTTATAGTTCATTGACCAAAACCACCACATGGTCACCCCTGGCTGCAAAGGAGACTGGGAAAGTGAGTATTTATCTGGAAACCTGATCTGGTCAAAATTGGAATTCCATTTACAAGAAAGATGAGGGGATGAATATTAAGTAGGGAATAAACAGCGTCTTCTGCAGGTGCTTAGACTACTGCATAGTAGCAAGGTCTAGTAAAGAAACTAAAAACCACTCTAGGTGTATCAAACAGAGAGAATTCAATGCTGGGATTTTGTTGTTGTTGGACAAAAGTATCAGAAGGGTCAAAGGTGGGGGGTGGGGGGAGGGGGGAAGAAAAGTGAAGCTACCCAGGCATTAGCAATCACAGGAAGCAGGAAGTCCCTACTACGCTTAAGCTGAAGGGAATATAGACATAAACTGTTTTATTGTGCTTCACTTCATTACACATTGCAGATGTTGTATTTTTTACAAATTGAAGGTTTGTGGCAATCCTGTGTCCAGCAAGTCGGCAGCATTTTTCCAACAGCATGCTCTCCTTCATGTCTCTGTGTCACATTTTGGCAATTCCCTCAATATTTCAAACTTTTAAATTATCATTATATCTGTTATGGTGATCTGTGATCAGAGATCTTTGATATTACTATTGTATTTGTTTTGGGGTGCCATGAACCCTGCCCAAATAAGATGGCAAACTTAATTGTTAAATGTTGTGTGCATTCTGACTGCTTCATTGACTGGCTATTCCCCATCTCTCTATTCCCTGAGACACAACAATATTGAAATTAGGCCAATTAATAAGCCTACAATAGTCTCTAAGTGTTCAAGTGAAAGAAAGATTTGTACATCTTTCACTTTAAATCAAAAGCTAGAAATGATTAAGCTTAGTGAGGAAGGCACACTGAAAGCTGAGAAGGGTCAAAAACTGGGCCTCTTGGGACAAACAGTTTGCCAGGCTGCAAATGCAAAGGAAAAGTTCTTGAAGGAAATTCAAAGTGCTATTCCAATGAACACATGAATGATAAGAAAGTGAAATAGCGTTATTGTTGTTAATGGAGATTTTAGTAGTCTGGTTAGAAGATCAAACTAGCCACAACATTTCCTTAAGTCAAACCCTATTCCAGAGCCAGGCCCTAATGCTCTTCAAATTAGAAGAGTGAGACAGGCGAGAAAACTGCAGAAGAAAAGTTGGAGACCTAGCAGAGGTTGGTGTATGAAGTTTAAGGAAAGAATCTGTCTTCATAACAGAAGTGCAAGTTGAACCAGCAAATGCTGACGGAGAAGCTGCAGCAAGTTATTCAGAAGATCTAGCTAAGATCATTGATGACAGTGGCTACATTACAGAGTTTTCAAAGTAGATGAAACAGCCTTCTATTGGAAGAATATGCTATCTAGGACTTTCACAGCTAAGGAGGAGAAGTCACTGCCTGGCTTCAAAGCTTCAAAGAACAGACTGACTCTTGTTAGGGACTAACATAGCTGGTGACTTTAAATAGAAGTCAATGCTTATTTACCAAATTTCAAATATCCTGAGGCCTTTAAGAATTATGAGAAATCTACCCTGCCTATGCTCTATAAATGGAACAACAAAGCCTGGATGACAGCACACCTGTTTACAGCATGGTTTACTGAATATTTTAAGCCTGCTATTGAGAACTACTGCACAGAAAAAAATATTCCTTTCAAAATATTATTGACAATGTACCTGGTCAGAGACAGTGTACCTCTATCAGAGCTCTGATAGAGATGTTTAAAGTGATGAATGTTGTTTTCATGCCTGCTAACACAACACTCATTCTGTAGCTCATGAATCAAGAAGTAATTTTGACTTTCAAGTCTTATTATTTAAGAAGTAAATTTTGCAAGACTATAGCTGCCACAGGTAGTGATTCTTCTGAGGAATCTGGGTAAATTGAAAACTTCCAGAAAGGATTTACCATTCTCGATACCATTAAGAACATTCACTGTTCACGGGAGGAATTAAAATATACCAACATTAACAGGAGTTTGGAATATTTTGATTCCAACCCTCGTGGATGACTTTGTGGGGTTCATGACTTCAGTGGAGGAAATAATTGCAGATGTTGTGGAAATAGCAAGAGAACTAGAATTGGAAGTGCAGCCTGAGGGTGTGACTGAATTACTGCAATCTCATGATCAGGCTTGAATGGATGAGGAGCTGCTTCTTATGGATGAGCAAAGAAAGTGATTTCTTGAGATGGAATGTATGCCTCGTGAAGATGCCATGAACATTGTTAAAGTGACAAGATATTTAAAATATTACATAAATTTAGTTGTTTATGTAAGTTGTTTAGGGAAGCAGTGAGGGTTGGAGAAGATTGACTCCAACTTTGAAAGAAGTTCTATTGTGGGCAAAATGCTATCAAACAGCATCACATGCTACAGAGAAATCTTTCATGAAAAAAAAGAGTCAATTGATGAGACAAACTTCATTGCAGTTTTACTTTAGTAAAATTGCCACAACCCCTCTAACCTTCAGCAGCTACCACCCTGATGAGTCAGAGGCCACCTGCATTGAGGCAAGACCCTCCACCAGCAAAAAGATTATGACTCACTGATGGCTCAGATGATTGTTAGCATTTTTTAGCAATAAAGTGTTTTTAAGTTAGGGTATATACTTGTATCTAGACATAATGCTACTACCGCACACTTAATAGTCTGTCGCATAGTGTAAACATAACTTTTAAAAGCACTGTAAAACAAAAAATTTCATGTGACTTGCTTTATTGTGATATTCATTTTATTGCAGTGGTCTGGAACCAAATCTGCAATATGCGTGAGGTATGCTTGCGTAATGTTACCCCAAACTCAGGATTACTGAACTCCTGAACTGCTGGGGGTATACCTGCTGCTGCTGCTGCTGCTGCTGCCACCTTAGGGAAGCCAGAAGCCTGTGCTCTCACTGACATTGCGGGGACCCTGGGATCCTGTTGCAAGAGCCAGAGACCATAAGCACTGAGCTGATGAAGCTGCTGCCACTACTGCCCAAGAACCCAGGAGGGTCCCCCTGGCCTGCTGCTGCTGCAGCCACTGATGATACCAGAAGGAACAAAAAGATGCCTTCTCACTTCATCCCTGTTTCTAGTCTCCTGCCAGTGCCTGACATTGGCAGAAGTTAACTGGAAGCCAGCTGGTGAGGGAATTGACCAGGGAAATGTTTGCAGGCTTCAGCTGCCACACGGGAGCACAGATAGCCAGAGTGTTCTGGACAAATGATGCCATAGCCATCGCCCTCTGCAGGGTATGAGGAGGCAGAGGTTGATGGCGTCAGGTTTGTGAGGCAGCAGGAGTGATGTCTTTTGTCTGCACTGACCAGTTGAGGGACTGGTGCCAAGAGTGACCCAACTTTAAATACTAATCTATGGGGAATCCAGAAATAATTATTTATTTTACATCCAAAGGACTGGATTCTAGATGTAAAAGATCTTTTCATTTATTTCTACTCTAAATGATCAGAAAATTTCAAGTTGAGTGAATTTTTAAAATATCTGTCATTAACACTCTCTCATGTTTGATGTCATATTGGGAGTATTGAAAAAGAGAAAGACCTCTATTGAAGATGGTTCAGGCCAAAGGATCTATGTCAGTGAACAAACTGTGTTGAAGAATTAGTCCCACAATTCTCTTGCAGTGGGTTTATTAAGGTCATCAGAGAAGAAACCATAGTAAGCTAATTATGGCCATATATCCCCCTCTACTGTCATTGTGACCCTCTGTTTGAATGTAGGACTCTGTGGTTCACCATGACAGTAAATAACCATGGTAGGAGACTGGCTGGAGAGTGTTAGCTTCAGGGACAGTTTAGAGCATCCAGTTCTGAGGGCACAGGTGGACAGAGGAGCTTGTATCCCTATATCCAGATACATCTGAGTATTGGGAAATTCAGGGTTTGAAATGTCAGCTGGGAGCAGATGTAGGGATGACAGTGAAGGCATATAGGTTAGGAACCTCAGGTAAGCAACCCCAGAGGCTTCTGGGGGACTTCTCTGCAATCTCAACTGTATCTGGCAAGAGAATTGTTTGAACCTGGGAGGCGGAGGTTGCGGTGAGCCGAGATCGTGCTATTGCACTCCAGCCTGGACAAAAAGACCGAAAGTCTGTCAAAAAAAAAAAAAAAAAAGAAAAGAAAAGAAAAAGAAGAAACACACCTGGAAAATCTGAGTGCTTGGGCACAGAGAAAATTGCCATTGGGTGAAACAAGGGCCCACAGCTGCCCTTTGGGACAGGATGGGAAGGGCAGTGCAGGAACTCATGAAATTAACAATGACCCTTTACATTTGTGGAGCACTTTATGGTTTACAAGGTGCTTTTCTATAATCTTAACGATGAATCTCACATGGCAGTCACTTGCTCTACAGGTGAGGTGTTCCAATGATTTTACGGCAAACTTCCCCTAATTTAATGCATATGTGCATGCCTGGCAGGTGCTGTGGGGCTGCTTAGCAGGGCTGGTAGCCGACTGTTGACTGGAAGTTCAATGGGGTTGATGGCCCAGAATGTCTGCAGGTGGCCTCCCCATGTGGCTTGGGCTTCTCAGCACATGGCAACTGGGTCCTGAGGGGGGCCATGAGAGAGTGAGTTTCAAGAGACAGGGGTGGAAGGTCGAGATGCCGTGTGACCTATCCATGGCTGATAGTGAGTGTCATCTCTTTGACATTCTGTCAGTCAAGCAAATCACAAAGGCTGGCTGAGATTTTAGTGGAAGAAATAAATTGCGAGAGGAGTAGTGAATTGGGGGCCATCTTTAACACAGTAGGTATTATAAGCCCTATTCGACATATTTTACACCTAATTAACTTGCTTGAAGCGATCTAGTGAGCACGTGCCGGAACTGAACTGAATTTGAACATAGGTTTGCGGACTGAAAACACAGTATTCTTATACCAAGTCCCTCTTATCTTAGCCAGGTCCCTCTCCTGGTTATCTTGTTCTGTTGTAATTATCTCCAATGGCCCTACTCAAGACAAACAGCATCCTTCATCCATACCAGAAGGTCTGCCATCCTAGGTCTCAAATGAAAAAGAGGGGCAGCCCCTCCTCAGACCCTGAGAGACTTTGACTCCAACTGCCCCTTCAAGTAGCACCCTTTCTATCTCCATGCCTTCTGGGATACTCCATTGCCAGCCCCACAGTCCCACATGCTTGAGGCAGTAGAGTGAGGGACAGAACAGCAGAAAATGGTGAAGGATGCCTGGAAACTCCTTCTTGCTGGAAACTTTGTCCTTGGAAGGGGTTGGGATGTAGAGGATGGACATCTACAGGGTGTTGCTGAAAAGCTGTCAGGGGCCACTTCCTGTTGGTGCCATGGTCAATGGCCAGAAGTCCCCTCTTATCAGTGGCCAGATGCCAGCTCATTGATGATACAGGACAGGGGCAGCCATTTTGAATCTCTTGGGCAATTCTTGGCTGAGCCTGCCCCAAAGCATTTGGGATTGCATTCATCCACTGAGTGCAGGCTTTGAGGCCCATGAGTGGCCCAGGGGTGAGGCAGAGGTGGCCTCTGGCTGTTGGTTCTGCCTTCTCCACTGTTGTCTTCACTCCCATGTTGCTCCTTTCTTCTTCCTCTGAGCCCCTTGAGTGGTCTCTCTCTCGCTTTGCCCCATGACTCTAATGTTAAGATTTGAGGAATGGCTGAATGAGTTAGTGTTCTCCAGAGAAACAGAACCAACAGGATGTACACACAGGAAAAGATTTATTCAAAGGAATTGGCTCAAATGATTATAAATGGCAAGCCCCAATATCTGTAGGGTAAGTTGGCAGGCTGGAGACTTGGGAGAGCTGATGGTGTAGTTCCAAACCAAATTGGGGGCCTGAAAACCAGGAAAGCCAATGTTTCCATTTCAGTTTGAAGGCAGGAACAATTCTCCCTCACTCAAAGGAGAGTCTGCCTTTTTTTTCTATTCAGGCACTCAGCTGATTGGTTGAGTCCCCCCACAGCCCCCATGTTGGGGAAGACACTCTGCTTCACTCATTCTGCAGATTCAAATGTTAATCTTATGCAGAAGCACCCTCATAGACACATCTAGAATAGTGCTTGGCCAAATGTCTGGGCACGCTGTGGCCCAGTCAAGTTGACACATAAAATTCACTATCACAATAGTCACCATGTGCAACTTTCCTGGAAGTGGAACCTAGGGTGGAGAAATGTTCCTATAAAGCACAAAAAGAAAACCAAGGCCTCTGGGCTGGCAGATGAACCATCAGCACTTGTTGCTGTAAAATTACAAGGGACTCTCCAAATCTTTCCCCTAGTGATTCTACTTTGCCTTCAGCACAAAATCACACCTTTGCCTCCCAAAACGTCTCATTGCCTCTTTTGTGTTCAGCTTGTCTCTGAACACTTTTACTGCCCTACTCCGCCATCCTTCTATACCCACCTACTCTCAGCTCCTGACTGTGCTGGGTGTATTCATACCCCCAGGCCTTTGAATGTGCTGTTCTCTCTGCCTGGAACACCCTTACCTACCTTCTCCACCTGGCAACCTGTATTTGTCTTTCAAGATTTAGCTTAAGTATTATTAAATAAGTTAATAATTATAATGCATCTAGAACCTGGCAGGGGCATTGTTTCAATGTTTGAAACTATGAGTATTGGTATTCAGATTTGTATCACCTTATTCATTCATTCAGTCAACAAATATGTGTCAGGCACTATATTAGGTGCTGAGATACAGGAGTCAAGGTGTACATGGTACTGTGGAGCATGTACTTCAAGAGAGGAGACAGATAAAAATCCAAGTAAAGAGACAAATACATAAAATACATTAAAATTGTGGAAATATGAAGACAGAAACCAACAAGTAATATATACAGAAAATAACGAACGTGACTCTCCTTTGATAGGTAGCTGGGGATGATCTGATGAACACATTTGAGCCAAGACATGAGAGATGAGAAGGAAAAAGTTCACACCCATAAGGATTGGGGGACAGTTGTCCAGGGAGAGAGATGGCAGGGCAGAGGCCCTGAGTGTAGCCTGGGTGTTTGAAGAACTGATGAAAGGCATAAGGAACCAGAACAGAACATGGGAGTGAAAGGCCAAGGACGAGGTTGGAGAAAGCTGGATCTGCCTTCTCTAACTTCCCAGGTGCACCTTTACCTCCGCCTTCACGGGGGCTGCCAGCCTGGCTTTGCCCTGGCCTGGAGACTCTCTGAGGGCACAGACTGTCTATCTTGGAATTGAGAGCAGGCTTGGCAACTAGAAGGCACTCGGTCAGTACTGCTAAAGGACTTAACACAGTCTTGGACTTTTAGCTATGCCAGGTGTGCTCCCCAAGGAAACTGTGAGTCCTGGAGGATGGAGACTCCATCTACATGCTTCTTCATCTCTGCATCTCTGGCTCCCAGCCTGAGCCGGGACATAGTAGATACTCATTAACACCTGCTGTTTGTATGAGTAAATTTTACTTTATTTGGCTCCTTCATGGCTTCCAGAGCAGAGTTGGGCAGAGTTGATGACCAACAAGTACTTTCTATATGATGAACGGTCCACAGTGAGTTGGTCTTAAGCTTTACTTCTTGAGGAGAATGTGACAGAATGGAACAGGAGAGAAGGTCAAGGGCATAAAGGATGGCAAGGTTTCCCATGAGGGTAGACAGCAGCTTCATATTTATGAAAAATTATGCACTGAGTTGTCGCCCCAACTATGTAGATAACATTTATGCTTCTGTTTTCAGGCTCCTCTGTTATGCTTTTCAACAATTAGCCATTCTTATGCTTGGGCTGGCTCTGCCTCCTCCCTCTCCCCATTTTATTCGTGTATGTGTGTATCTGATTCAAAGTGAATGGAACCTAAGTTTCCCTTTGAGGATTTTTTCTTTTGGAATTATGTAGTTTTATAAATATATTGTCTTTACTTCTGCATTAAACTAGTTTACGAAACTGTTTCAGGAAAACAAAACCACAACTTTGCTTTGTTTCACAGTTCATTTAAACAACAGCAAAAAGGGAATATTTAGTCTCTTTTTTAGGCTGGCAGCTCAGCAAATTACAGAAGAGTGGTTTGCTGTGGTTTTGGGTTTCTCTTTAAGTCCCTGGTTGAGGCACAGATGTTGGAAAATGGTGGGGGGGTGGTCTCTAAATATGGGGGGAGTGGTAGGAGGTTTCTAAATGGGAATAAGCAGGCTGCTTGGCTTGAAGGACAGCAGAGGAGAAGACCTGAAGGGAATTGGACAGAAGTAGCAGAATTCTGTGGTCCTTCATGGCAACACAAAAACTTCAGGGGCAAGGGGCCGAGAAAACATCTAAAAAAATATGATCTGTGAGTATAATGACTGTAAGTTAGCTGTTTGAAACTTGAGATGGTTTAGGGCTATATTGTTATTTATGTATTTCTCCATATTTTTCCAGGAAGAATTTTGAAACATTTAGCTGCTCATCACCTGCTGAAGAACTTTAAAGAATTGATGCGTGGTCTCACTCCAAGGTCCTGATGCCCTTGGCCCGTGGTGTCATCTGGACATCAGGATTTTTAAAAGCTCCTCAGATGATTTTGAAGTGCAGCCAATTTCAAGGTCACTGATTTAAGTGATACATAAAACCAGGTACAATGCAAAAAAGGCAAAATAGAATCAGTAATAAATGGATGAGGAAATTAAGATAGTAGAGAAATGCAGGTAGAAAAGAGAAGTGGAAGCAAGGAGTGAGGTGATAATATCGAGTTTCAAGTCCATATGATGAATGAGAAGAAGGTTCTCAGGAAGTCTCACAGTCTCTGGTCCTGAGACCATAAAGAAATTTCTCTGGTTATTCACCATAAACAGTGAATTGCATACAATTTAGCAAAGATCCTTAAGGATAGAAGTCTACCACCTTCAGTTCTGACAGCATGAAGCTCCCCCAGGTGCATAATGGACTTTGAGGTTTTAAATCAATTGGATACACACAAAAAGGTGCTTTGCCATGCTGTGAAAATCTAGGGGAAAGTAGGGCTTTAGATAGTGACCTGGATTTGAGCGGCTAACAACCTTTTTTACCAAACTTGCAGCTTGGATAATCATGTCCTAAGCTTTAAAGATGGAATATAGTGTGGTAGTGATGAATTTGACTTCCTATGTACCACTTACCTATTGTGTGATCCTGGCCATGATAGTTAACATTTCTGAGTCTCAGTTATTTAATTTCTAAAATGGATATAACCATGGTAACTATGACAATAACATTGTTTTGATGTTTAAGGGAGATAAACCATGTAAATAATATGGAATAATCTCAGCATGTAGAAAATGTCCCAAAATGCTACCTCTTATGAATACTGTCATCTCCCCTCACTGATCTGGCTAAACTCAGGTTTTCTCATACAGGATTTTCTCAAAGCAAGGAGTAATTAAAATACATAGAATACATTAAAATGTTATTTAAATTTCATATAATGCTAACTGGCCTCTCCCGGTTTATTCAGGTGGCCTGGGGTGAGACCTGGACATTGGTTTGTTAAAAAACAAAAAAAACTAAAAATAAAACTCTCCAGATGATTTTGAAGTGCAGCACAGGCTGAGAAGCAGTCTTGGCATCTGATTTTATTTTATCTGCTCTCATAGTAGCTTCCAGCTGCCCCTTCAGCAATCTGGTCTTCAGGCTTATCTGAGACCCACTTCACAACTGCTCAGATTCTAGACAACTGGTCTTTTGTTTTCACATTTTTTGTTTTTCTTGTCCAAGGTAAACATGGAGTATTATTTTTATTTAAATTTTTACATTATCTTTTTTTTCTAATTATAAGAATCCATGTTAACTTTAGTTCCCCACCCAGAGATAAATAATGCAACAAGTATATTACATTTTCATCTAACCTTTGGTTTACACCAATGTGTGTAAAATGCAAGTTTTAAAATTGTAGAATTAATTTTGAAATCTGCTTCTTTTGCTTAACTTTTTATCAGAAGCATAGTCTCAAATGCTAAGGATTTTTGAAAGCATAATGATTTTTTCTTGTTCATGATTCTGACATCTCTCACTGTATTTTACCATTTCTTTATTATCAGTTGTATTAGCTCTCTAGGGCTACTGCAACAAAGCACCACAGACTGGGTAGCTTGAAGCCACAGAAATTTATTTCCTCAGTCTTGGAGGCTGGAAATCCAAAATCAAGATGTAGGCAGGCTTGGTTCCTTCCAGAAGCTCTGAAGGAGAATCTGTTCCATGCTGTTCTGTTAGCTTCTGACAGTGCCTGACAATCTTTGGTTCCTTGGCTTGTAGACACATCACTGTAATATCTGTCTCCGTCTTCACATGGTGTTCTCTCTGTTTCCTGGTGTGTTTCTATGTCCAAATTTCCTTCTTCTTATAAGGACACCAGTCATTGGATTAGGATTCCTTTTAATATAGTATGACCTCTTCTTAACTTGATGACATCTGTAAAGACTGTTTCTAAATAAGGCCACATTCACAGGTTCTAGGGGTTAGGACTTGAACATATTGTTTCAGGGGACACAATTTAACCCAAGGGCATCAGCCATTTGTTATGTCCACCCATCTTTTTAAGGAACCAGAAAAGTTTTAAAGCTTCTTGTTATTTCTATGTGTCAGCTCCCTGTAATCTCCCATCCAGCTGCGAGTCCAGACAGGTGCTGAAAAAGCCAGGCCAAGGACAAAAATGGAGGGAAGGTTAATTTCTGTCCTCTCTAGACACCCACCTTCCTTGGACAAGCAGGGAGAGGCAAGCTCTGGGGGGGTGGCCCTAGGGAAGTGCAGGAGGGGACAGATAAGGAAGGGATGGAAGCCACAGGTGGTGGCGAGAGTAGGGCTGAGGGCTTCCTGCAGCTGCTCAGCCACCTGGCTGGACAGCTGTTCTCCCTATCTGGGAGCTATGTAAGGCAAGGACTGCTTGACTTATCACAGACTTGCTTAGAGTTACAGGATGCCAAAATGCCTGGTCAAACCTGTCAATTCAGTTTAGCAACTGTTCTGGGGGCTGGGGAGAGTGGAATTGGAGGTGTGGAATCACCAAACTGGTTGTTTATAGTGACTGCCCTCTTTAGACAAGAATTGACCCAAGTGTACCAAATGTTACTGATTCAGCTGGGATGGTTTAGTGCAGGGGTCACTTACAACAGCTTGCAGCCCAAATCTGGCCTGCTGCCTGCTTTGTACAGGGAGCTAAGAAAGGTTTTTTTTACACATGAACATTTGCAATTATTTGATCATAGGGAACACTAACTTTGAACCCCAAAAAAGCAAAGTGTTATCCCCCACAAATGAATTTCATGCTTCTCATTATTAGATCTGTATTATAAAAAAAATACTCAATGATTATTATCATATTTTGAATTTCATCAATAAAAATTTTGTGGGAATTGGTTTTCTATCTTGTTAGGTAAGTACCTAAATTATAGCTTCAATTTTACTTCTTGGCTTGCAAAGTCTACAGTTTAATCCCTGGTCTAGTCAGGTAGCCTCAAACACCAACAACATACACCAGAGAACACTGAAAAGCTCTTAGAAACACGGATTGCTGGGCCCCACCCCTGGGGTTTCTGATTCAGTAAGTCTGGGGTAGGGCCCAGGAATGTGCATTTCTAGCAAGTTTCTAGATGCTGTGAATGCTGCTGGTTGGGAGCCACCTTTGAGAACCTCTGGTTTAGTCAATCAATCAGTTAACAAACATTGCTCTAAGAAGCAGCATCTCGTAGTGTTCACGAGACTAGGTGCGAGAAATCAGAACTGCATCATTGCTTGATTCTGCCACCAACTAACTCTGTGATCTTGGGCATGTTATTTATGTTTCCTGAGCCTTCGTTTCCTCGTTTGTAAAATGGGGATAATGCAAGTTGCCCGCCTCACGAGGGTGGTAAAGATTTACATGAAATCAAGCTTGTAAAGCTGTTCACACACATTGGCTAGTTTTCAAACCCCTGCCCTCAGACAAACTTACAATTTGGGGCTGTGGAAATGAGACTAACTTTAGTGAACAGTACCGAGTGCTGAGGGCTATGAACAGGAAGCTCAGAGGAACAGTGCCGAAGAGCTTCCTGTAGGAAGTGAGGGATGAGTTGAGCATATGAAAGGGACGGGAAAGCAAGTGGGACAATTTATGGGACTTGGAGATGGAAATGAGATTGGCATGCTTTTTGGACAGAGAGGAATTCAGACTGCCTGATGGGTAGGAAGAGCTGCCAAGTGGTATGGGAGGCAGAGGAATTGTGCCAGCTTTTGGAGGTCCAGTGAGTTTCACAGTGCAGATGCAGTTCGTGTGGGCAAGACTTTGGAGTCCTAAAAACTGCTCTTGGGATTTCATTAAAACTTGGGAGGTTGGGGAAGCTGAAATGCCCTGTCTATTTCTCAAACCCCAGCTCCACTTCTTGGGGCTGCTCAGTGGGCGGGCCTCATCCCTATGTCTCCATTCTGTTTACCCCACATGCATTCCTGTTGTTTGGTTAGAGCTGCTGCCTGGCAGAGAAGCTTGGGAAGCTTTGCTCTGTCTTCTAAGAAACAGGAAGTCATTATTTGCCCAAAGCAAACAAACTCACAAACTGCAGGGTTCATGTTCAGTCCAAAGTTGGAGTCCCAGGAGGTGAGCGTGTGGGCCGAGGATGTGGGGATCTGAGCAAAGAATCATTTCCCTTCCCCTCCTCCCCTGGCCAAATCAACAACTGCCATCTTTTCATAGTCGTGACTTGCAGGAAGCCTGAGCTAAGTAATACACACACAGTGTATAGATGCTGAGCTGCTCTTTCTTCCCTAGACAGCATCCATTCCCGAGTGAGGCTTTTCTTCCCATGACATCAGCAAAACCATTTCCATTATTCCTGGAATTGGAGGACAATTAACCTTCCACATGCCCTGTTTCTTTCCTCTAGGAAAAGAGAAGAAGGGAATGAGCATTTATTGGAAACCCACTGTGTGCCCTGCCCTGTGCTTGGCACCAACCTTGCCTAGGCTACTTCACTGAAATCTTGCAACAACCCTGTCAAACAGGCACTATTGTTTGCAATTTACAGATGAGAAAAAACCAAGGCTCTGAAAGGATGTGTCATTTTCCCAATGTCACTGAGTAGAGCTGCCATTTGAATTCATGTCTGGCCAATTCAGCATGCAGTCAATGCCATGGGGTTCCCCGTTACTTTTAGAGTCCCTGCTAATGCCCTCTGTCCTCCCTAACCTCCTTTAAAAAGTGTTGTTTTTAAAAAGTCCCATTTCTTAAAAAATGGGACTTAACAGCTTTTCGGCAGCATTTGTGCTTCATGAGGCCAATGAAATAGACCCTGCCTTACTTAGGTGGGGCTTGCAGGAGAAATTTTGAGAGAATGGTAGCCCTTGAAGAACATGTCATAGGAAAAGGATGCTTTAAAGGACACAGCCAGCCAGATTCACTATTTACCTTATTCAGGCATAGCAGAGGGAGGTAGTAGATAGAGAGGAACTGTGGGAGGATATCCCCAATCTCCTGGTGGTGTGGAGAAGGCCTGTACCTAACCTGGGCTTGTATAAACCATGTATTCAAAGCACGACTTTTTAAAATATATAGAGCATGGTGGCCTCTGGAGCCAGAATGCTTGGGTTCAAATCTTGGATTTGCAATTCACTCGCTGTGTGCCTTTTCAGCACCTCAATTTCTTCATCTGTAAAATGGGGTAGAAATAGTTCCTACTTCACAGAGGGGTAAAATGCTTACAAAAAGGGCCTGGAATATGTGACCATGGGACTCAGGAGCTGCTGGAATGCAGGAAGAGGGGAGCCTCCCCTCCCAGCCTGGGAGTGAGGGGCGCCTGCCCAAACCTGAAGCTCTACTGGCTCCCTGCCCTGGACCCATCCCAAGACCCACACAGATCAACTGGGCGTGATCTCAGTAAGGCCAAATCTTTCTTCTTGACAGATCTTTGGCCTATTGCAGCAAAACCTCTCAGGCCAAACCCTTGAAATATTTAAGTATGTTTGTTCTAAACAATTAATTATTAATGAGTCATAGTCTTCAATATTATATCAGTTTCTCCATCCAGGCTTTAAGATGAAAAGCAGGAACTGCAACCAAGATTGGAAAATGAAAAGGAGACAAAAAGATCTCTTTTGTGCTCATCTTCTCCAACTTCATAGCAAACCCCTCCCCACCTGGCTTCTCATGTTCTCTGTGGTTTGCCCCACCTGGCTCAGTTTCTTCTGCTACAGGGAGGGCCCAGCTGATGGGTGGAGTGTTCCGAACCGGGAGCTGTGGTTGGCATGCGTACCTGAGAGACTGAGGAGGGACTCTTTGAGATATCACTTCCTTACCTCTACCTGAAGAATTCTTCAATTAACAAGACAATACTTATAATTATATAACAAGCTGAGTCTTCATAATGCTCATTAGTGATCAGTAACAACAACAACAACAACAACAGCAATAATAATAATAATAATAATAATAATAATATCAAATGACGATTGCAATTTTTCATGCTTACTACATCCCAGGCATGCTGCTAAGCATGTAAGTGTGATGTTATCAGTGAGGTCTTTCTATGCAAGTGATGGAGGGCCCAGATACAGCAGATGCTGCTGGTGCCCACCATACCTACTTGGCCCCATCATTTCTGTGTCTACCAACTCAACTTCCAGCTGCCAGCTCCTGCAACTCTTTGAGGGCCTTTTCTGGAAGCAGAAGCCCACTGCCTGTGTGCGGGTCTGGCCAGAGTGCTAGGGAGGTAATGCTCTTCACCCTACCCTGGAGCAGCCCTCAACTAACGACAGATGGAACCTGGTGGGTCAATACCCCTTCCCTTGGCCTCAGGTGGGACAACTCCAGGGTGGTGTGATTTGCAGTTTCCCAGAGCTCCTCCCCAGAATTATGCTCCAGCTTCCCCCAGTGGCACTGGAGGAATAAGGGACAATGCACTGGCTTCCTTCCCTCCCCTGGTTCATGCCCTGCTCTTCCTCCTCCTGTGTTTACTGGGGTCATCTCCCAAATAAACTACTTGCAGTTGAGTTTTTGCCTTAGGGTCAGTTTCTGGGGAAAATAAACAAAAACTCCCAAATTGAACTATCTTAAGGTTAAAAACAGGAATGTATTCGCTCATGTAATAGAAAGTTCAGCTTCAGGATTGGCTCAGTTCAGGGTTCAAATGCTGTTCACTCCACCACCCCCGTTCTCCTCCTCTGATTTTGTATCCTCCAGTTTTCTAGAAGCTCTCCAGGCAGCTTCAGGGCCACATCATCGCAAGGCCCAAACCGGGGGCAGAGCAAGGCCAACTCCTTGATATAAAATCCTGGAGAGAATTGAGTTCTATTGGTCTGGATTGGCCAGACATGAGCCATGGGCCACTCTTAAAGTGGTCCTGTGGCCAGGTAGGTGGCATGTGGAGGTTGCCCATCCTGAGTCAGGTGTTCTGCCCCTGGGAAGTCTGAGGCTGAGGGTTGGGGAGGGGCAGTTCCTCAGGGAAGAAAGGGAGAGCAGTTACTCCGGAGGGACCTGGCTGGCAAAAACAGCAGGTAGCCACCCATATTCATGCACTGTGCATTTCTTCACCTGTAAGTTGACTTTCTCTGCACTCACAGGTGAGTCTACCAAGGCTTGGGACAGTTATTTGTCTAAGATCATTCAACTGAAAAGGGGCAGAGTGACCTGGGCCCCCTGATGCAGCTGTTCCCAACACTCTTTCTCTAGTACCTATATTGACTTAAATGCATTTTAATGTAAAACTCATGAACATGCATTTATTTCCCACCCTTTTGATTCAGGACCAAACCTTGATTTTCAGTGTGGACTCTACTTATTCCAGATCACCCCATCCTTCTGGTATAAACTATTCTTGAAATACCTTGTCTATGATTTCTAATGTCAGTGTCTTTAGATGGAGAACTTAAAATGCTTGGTAAACAATCTGAGTCTGGAATTCTTTTAGATGTTCACATGCCTCTCCTCAATCTTTTCTATTTGTCTCCCCCCATTGCTATCTAATTTGACAGTAATCTTTTTTGGAAACTTGCCTTCATTGAGCTTTTCCAAAGCAATCAACTTAATTTTCATGGAAACAAAAAGTTCTCTCTCTCTTTTTTTGTATTTTACCAGTTTACAGGATAGTTAATTAAATTACTTGATCACAATGACACACACAGCTGGCATCGGTAGGTTTGGGAACACACATAGCTGACTTGGTTGGCATGCAGCTCAGCTGGCAGAAGACTGTCCAAGCTTCCCAGAGGAACGAACTGCAGCTAAGAAGCTCCGCCTTCTGTGGCAGCAGAGGAGAGCCTAGATGGAGAGGAAGGGGCTTGTTAGCCAACTGAGCCAGTTGCTTGGGGGAAGCTGTCTGGGAGCATTTTCCCTGGGATATGAAAGGTGTACCTTAGTGGTGCCTGCTAGGGGCCGCCACGGTGTTAGCTATAGAGCATCCCTTCTGTGCGAGCATTCCTGCCTAGTGCTCTGAGGATGTGCTGGAAGGGAGAGCACCACATGCCTTGATTATCCCTAAGGCTGCAGAAATGACTTGTCTCTCATTTGATTGACAGCTTCAATGTCAGGCAAGAACTGAGGTTGGGAAGGTTCTGTGAACTTGTGACTTTTCTGGTGGTCTCAGAGTAGGTATACACTTGATGTCCTTTTATGTGTATTGGTGAATAAGGGGCATTTATTTAAGGTCATCACTGCCTATGTATGCTTTTGTGTAAATTAGAAAAAGCTATTCTCTTTGGATGGATGAGTTAGAAAAAGGTGCTCTCTCTGGACACAGAAGCCCTCTTTTCCAGGCTAACACAGCTTCTTGGCAGAGCACGCGGCTTGGCTGGTGGAGCATGAACTCAATTGCCACCTTCCTCATCTCCTCATCCAGGTGCCTTTGGGCAGTGCACAAGCCGTACAAAGGCCGGCCTTTGTAATGTTTTAATCTCTTATGAGTCCCTGGAGTTCTAGGCTGAGGGACAGGGTGCCGTAGTGCAAGTGTGGAGGTGGCATCTCTACCAGCAGCAGCAGCTGCTGCTGCAGCCCTGGGAATTTGCTAGAAATGTAAATTCATGGGTGCTGCCCTATAACTGCTGAATCAGAATCCCTGGGGATGGGATCCAGGCATGTGTGTTTTAGGGTACTCCCTAGGTGAGTCCTATGCTTGCCAAGGTTGAGAAACACTGCAGTCCCTGAGCCTGACTAAAATTGCGAGCACAGTGGAGCCTTCCCAGTTGGTGGGTTTGGGTTCATCTCAGCCTCATCCCCTGGCCCCGGGAGCCCCCACTTGTGCTGGACATGACTTGTGAATATCACCACTGGGCTCGCCTCAACAAGCACAGCTCCTGCATTTCTCATGACATTTTTTACTTTGTGGGAATGAGAAAAACTATTCACTTCCTGGAGCAGAGGAGTCTGGCTAACCCTAGGCAGAGCAGGGTCTCACGATCTAGGGGGTTGAGTGACCCTCAGAATTGGGTGGAGAGGACACAGGAGTCTGAGTGCGAGTGTTTAGGAATGCGGGGAAGCAAATTCTCACACTGTGGTCTAGTGCATCCTGCTGCTGGTGTCCTTGAACCAAAGTGGGGGCTTGGGGGATGCTCAGTCCTTGCTTCCCCAAAGAAAACAGCTTCTTTATTCTCTAGGACCAGACTGATGTCCTTGTGAGCCCAAGACCATCTCTCCCACACCTCTCGGAGGAATGGAATATTCCTCCGAGCAGAACAGATAAAACGTATTTTGTCAATGCTCTCTCTGTCCTGTTCATTTTAAACTGTCTTCATCTTGTAGACATTTTATTTCTTTCAAGTTTGAGCCTCTCTGGAGGCTGCTTCTTCTTTCTGCTTCCTTCCTTCTAAAATGGCATGGAGGTGGGGAATGGAATTGTGGTCATTCATCTGCCCGGTGTCTTGAAGATGATGCATGAGGGCATTATGCAGGCAGAATAACGCCTCCCAGAGGCAGAGAGACCATGGGTAGAGTTTAGACCACCAGAAATCTGTGTTAAAAACTCAGTGAGGTCTAGTGCACACTTTAGTATTTAAAGCAATAGGATTTAGAAGCACAAAAAGCAAAGCAAAGCAAAACAAAACTCTTTAAGTGTGAAAAGAGGAAGAATTGGGCCAGCTTTCTTCTCCTTTCAAGCTCCTGTGAAAAGAACTTTGAAAGGAGTTGATTACATTGCAGAAATTGAGAGAATTTCCCCACCCTCCCAAAGTGCTGGGCTCAGCCCACATACCCCTAGAAGGTGCTGAGACTCCAGTACCCACCACAGAGCACTGAATCCTGTGCTGGACAGAGCGTTTTGTTATTAGAGAGCTCTGGATTCAACAAGGACCACCATTTGCATACTTGCTATGTGACCTTGACTGAGTTTCTTAACTTCTCTGAGCCCATCAGTCAAATTTGACAAGTTACTACATGGTAATATCAAGTAGGTACATGGTACAGAGGCAGTGTGAGAATTAAATAAGTGGATGGATCTGAGGTACTAGCACAAAGTAGGCATTCAAATGTTAGCTCCTTTCCTCCACTAATCACTTGTCTACACAACATTCCTTATGTTATGTTATGTTATGTTATGTTATGTTATGTTATGTTACTCTGTGGGGAGGTCTAGTGAGTGATGGTTAAGAGTTGGTGCTTGCAGTGAATAAGGCTCCCCATTTTTCCAGCAGTGTGAACGAGAGTGAGTTGCTTAGTTTCTCTCACCCTCAGTTTCTTCCTTTGTAAGAGTAGAGGTCACCTTAGCACTTATCTTGAACAATTGTTGAGATGATAAGAATGTGTACAGAACTGCTTAGAACAGTGACTGGCACATAGTTATATATGAAAGCTACTAAGATAATGATTGTATGTAAGCATGGAATGCTTCAGTTGTCATGCATGGAGAGGCTGTTCCAGGTCCTTTGTTAGGTGCCAAGGACACAAAGAACCAAGGAGCCACAGTTTGGGGCTATGAGGATCATGCATTCTGGTTGCGGAGACAGAAAGTTAGGCAGGTGTTTCTTTCATCTTGCAGCAAGTGAATGATGACAGCTGCAGGCCAGGCCAGAACACACAGGAGAGTGCAGCAGCGGTGGGAGGCAGGGAGGCAATGGAGGGATGGGGTGGGAATGACGATTCAGGCAAGGTCGGTGCAGAGGTGCAGGGTGGGAGGCTGGAATGAGCAAAGCAAGTCGCAGGCATTGGAGGCTGGGAACGCAGTTGGAGACCCTGGAGCCCGTCCAGAGCTGAGGCAGAAGAGACAAGGGGGAAGGTGAGCTGGATTATCAACTTCACCCAGCAACCATTTTTGTCTATATCCTGAGCCCCTACAGCAGTGTCTGGCACTGGAAAACAATAAATAATTGGTTGACTAAAGGAAAGTGAAAGAAGAAGTTACAATGGAGGCAAGAAGAGATAATGACTCCAGTAAAACCTCTGAGGGAGCCAGAGAGGGGAAGCCCTGAGGGATGGATGGAGGTGGTGCCCGACCTCCCCTCTGACAGGAGGCAGGAGATGAGGGTATGTGGGAAACACACTTGTAGGTAGGTGGTGAGGATGGAGGAGGAGGAGCTGTTGAGAGTCTGCCTCAGCCCTTGGCGAGCTGAGAGGTGGAGCCACTGCCCTGCTGGCTATGAAGGATGGCAATGGAGGGGAGCGCCCTGGGGGAACACCTCCATTTTGAGTTGGCAGTGATGAGGAATGGGAAGAGAGCTCCCAGGGACTGGGGGGCATGACTGAAGGGCCAGAACAGGTGGATGCTGGAGGTGGTGGTGCGGGCACCATGGGTGCCACGGTGGCACTTTTCTCTCGCATACCTCACCTGGCTGGTGTGGGCGCAGGGAAGGGGACTGGGGGTCCATCAGAGCTTACTGTGGCACCAGACCAGTGTGATGGAGCAAAGCAATGGGCCACAGGGCCTTGGCTGGAAAGGGAAAGGCAGAGAGAAAGGACCCAGCCACTTCCGAGAGGAAGGAGGTCAGGAGGCTAGGAGGCTGAGGCCAGAACAGCAATAATAGGGGGTCTATTTCCTCTCACAGATGGAGGTTTCTTGCCTTTGCTGGAATTCTTCCCCTACCACCATCTCTGTATGTACAATTTTCTCATCCTTCAAGGCTTCACTCAAATGTCATTTGAACTTCTCGGAGTTAAAATTGCTCCCTCTGTTGAACTCCTATCTTCCTTATGGCTGTAATTATTTGCCCATCTCATTCTCAACTTTCTCATGAGAATGTATGCTCCTGAGGACCGCTTCAGGTTTCAACTCCACCGCCCCCACGGATGCTGCTGAACTGCTTCCTGTGCAAGGTAAGCATTTGTGACGTGAAACCATCACTTCTAACAGAATCAATTCTATGTCTGACTGATGTTCCCTTAGAACTAAAAAAAAATTCCATCTGTAGTTTCTCTTTCTGTAGAAAGGCAGTGTTGCATGAGAGAAAACATACATTTTGAATCAGGGAAATGTGGCTTTCCTTATTAGGATAATGCATTGATGTCCTAGTGACTAGAAATGCTATGTAAATAAGCAAGGCATGCACTTGTGCGTATCGTAACAGATCACAAAAAGACACCCCTTGCTTTGGGATGGCCACAGACACCACAAAGACAAAGAATTTGTGAGTGGATTTCAGTCCCCACATGCCCTGCGGCCAGACACCTTTAAGCAGAGCACATCTGTAAATTGTGGCATCGGCAAAATGCCTGGCATACAGTAGGTATTAAATAAAAGTAGCAATTATATTTATAGTTATTATTAGTACATTCTTATTATTATTACATACAGTACCCACCTGGCATTGCATGCAGACAGATCCTTGGATTAATATTCCTCTGCAGTTGAAGTTTTTCTATTTTAAAGATTTTAATCATAGGCACACAGTAGAACAGTCTATCTTGAAGAAAAACGAAAGGCTGCAGTAAACGATGTTATTAGAATTATACTTTCCTCATTACAGAAGTAATATGACCCTGCTTTGGGGCTCCAAGTGCTCACTGATGCTGAAATTTAAAAGACAGAGTCTAGACCGTCTAGACCAGAACCCCAGAGTAAAAGGAGTGATTGTAGGAAGTCATATAAATGGATTTGATCTCTTGTTAGTGGTCTGTATTCTCTTGGTAGGGCTAGAGAAGTCAACTTATTATCAATAAAAAAGAATAAACACTTTATAGGAAGCTATTTTCTCTGTCACAAAATGTTTTATATGCCTGTCAATAATTGTAACTGTTAAATATGACATATTGATGAATATAGTGGGACAAAAGGATGCTTTTTTCTGATTAGGGTGGAAAGATTTTATAGTCTTTATTTTATGGATGGAAGTAATCCAACTCACAAACTTCAGCTCTCTATAATCTTCTATGGGAAGGCAATAAAAGAAAAAGAAAATTCTGAAAGGAGCTCTTTCAGTTAAGAGCCCAAGCCTGTGGACATTGCCCTTCTCAGAACTGGTTCCTACGGCTGCCTGGTGGACCTCAGAACCATTGCAACCCTTGGCTCTTTGTCAGACCTCCGGGTAGGGTACACATAGTGACTGTGTGGTTGAGGGGCCCATCCTCCTGGGCACCGGCATGTGTCTCTTACTCTCTCATGGAGATAAACTTGGCTGTCTACATTGACCAGAAGTGGCAGTTGGAATATCTATCGGTGAACAGAGAAAGCCAGAGACTCCTGGATTTGATTGTTAGAAAGGCAGAGAGAACCAGATGTGGTTCTCTCTCTACAGAAAAGTTGCAAGAACAGTGAAACAAACAACCATTGATCCTTCTGGTGGATCCACCAGGCTGTTACTATCTTGCTACATTTATTTTCTCTCTCTGTAAATGTCTTTATACACATACTTATATACATTTTTATTATTATTTGGTAAGCCATTTGAGAATAAGTTACAGACATCGCAACCTTTACTCCCCAATACTCAGCACGTATCTCCTAAGAACAAGGGTGTTCTCTTAGAAAATCACAATGCAATCATCGAGTTCTTGACATTGTACATGGATGCAATATTATGATCTATCTTGCAGTCCTCTTTAGTCTCCTTTAATCCAGAACAGTTCCCCAGTCTGGTTTTGTTTTTGGCAACATTGACATTTCTGAAGGGTAGAGATGCTGTTTTGTAGAAGCCTTTCAGGTTGGGTTTGCCTGGTATTTCCTCACGATTTGATTCAGGTTGTGCATGTTTTGGCAGGAATATCACAGAAGTGCTGTTCTATCCTCTTCACTACATCATATTAGGAAGCACGTGATGGCAGTTTGTCCCATTAGTGGTGATATTAAGTTTGATCTTACGGTTTAAGTGGTATTTACCAGATTGCTTCACTGCAATGTACCTGGTCCCCCTTTGGAATTAATAAATAATTTGCAGGGAGACAGCAAACGGGTTTTAAACTAAAAACACTTTCACAGTTGAATAGTGTTGATCACACTTTAGAAACTCAAGCCCATTGCTGCTGTTGGCAAGAGGAAGTTATAAAAATAAAAGTCTTCTCTCTCTTCAAAACTAGAAAAAGAAAAGTACTTTCAGAAGAAGGAAAAAGCTTTTCCCTTTTTAAATTTGGAAGGCAGAAAACACGAGAGGGCTATGGGTAAAAACAGGCAAAAAAATGGGAACTGAATTAAAATACTTCTGACTTCTGGCGCTCACCCAGAGTAAATGAACAGTGTGCATGCACTCTGAAAAGATAGAAAATGCCATATATATATTTATATTTGATGTGATGGGTGCAGAGTGGTGGTTGCTCCCAGCCAGGTCATTTCAATAACAACAGGAGACCACAGTTCCTGCTGAATGGCATCTTTCAGGCTGAAGAGCTTCCGCAGTCTCTCCACTTCCATACTGATTAGAAGTGCTTGAGATACATCATAACAGTGTCAGTGCAGTGTTTATGGGGGAAATTGTCGCTGTCTCTCGCTTGTGGAAGGTGACATAATGGGATTTCTTCCCTTTGTCCTGGTGACAGGATGATGAGCACTGTCTGGGCTCCAGTTCGGCGGGCTTTGCCATTCAGGCATCCAGCGCAGCTGACAAGCCCGAGGATCGATGGAGAAGGTGAGTCCTGTCACTTGGGGGGAAGGGAGAGGTTCAGCAGACGTTGGGGAGCCAGTGGGTGCCCCCAAGCTTCTGTGTGAAAAAACACTTAGAAATGCTGGTCGACTGAACGAAAGTAGGTGGGGCTAGACACCAAAGTTGGGGGAAGGGAAGCAGCTCAGTCTGCTTCCTGGGAGGTTTCTGAGGCACTGGGCCCAGAAGACTTAGGGGATTGGTACCCAAGGTGCCTTTTTCAGGGTAGGTGTCTAGGTACAGACTCAAAGCATCTTCGCCCTTTGTCACTTCCTCCCCTACTCCCCAACCCCAAGTCACTGACATGATTTGTCTGTGTATTAATATTGTGTCTTGCTCCAGAAAGGTTTTAAGAAGTCTTGGTGTGATGTATTATTAATAGCGTTGAGCTGCACATTTCAGTTGAGACAAATTAAGCAGTATGTACTGGAGCGAGGGGTATGTGGAGGGAGGGAGAGAGAGAGAGAGAGATGCCTTCATTCACCTTGTCATTTTACCCAAGTGAACTAGACCATCTCTACTAGTACCACAGGAGAAGGGATGACATAGCAGTAAAACAAACTGGAATAAAATTTGTTCATCACCAGTGCTTAGATCCTGATTATTTCAGGAATTTTAAAAGATGTTGTTGTGATTGCCAATCTCTGCCTTGATTATTCTGATCACGGCAGAAGCTTCTGAATAGTCTCCCTGGCTAGACTTACACTTTCTAGTCCACTTTCTAACTTGCTGCCAGAGTGAGATTTCAAGCACACAGACCCGGACAGATAAGTCCTCACATGAACATTTCATGACAGCCTATTACTGTCTAAAGACAAAACTCCTTGTGACAATTTGTAGTAATAATAATGCTGTCAGCATAAGACTAGCATCATTATTATGATCCTACATTTGTTGAGCCCATGCTATGTGCCAGATACTGTGCTAAGTGCACATATTACTTAATAAATCACTTATAACAACCATATGAAGTAGTTACTATTAGGTATTGCCATTTAGCATATGAGAAACTGAGGCTCAGGAAGTTAAGTGACTTGCCCAAGGTCACGCAGCTAGTAGGTTGCTGAGCAATGTCTGGATGAGTTTAATTCCAGAGTCTACACTGATCTCCTTAAGTCATGCTTTGCCATCCAGAGGTCGAGTGTCTCCTGGCATTTGCACAGAGCAATGCTGATAAGAGCTAATATTTAGTGGGCATTGAATATGGACGAAGCACTGTTTTTGCACTGATTTGACACTGATATACATAATCAAACCTTGCAACAACCTGGTGTTTGAGGGAAGTGCTGTTATGATCATCTTTCCATTTTACAGATGGAGAAACCAAGGCACACACTGTCCTGCAGGTGATAAGTGGCAGTCCAGGCTTCAAACCCAGGCAGTCTAGAATCAGCGACTGCCCTCCTCATCACCCACCATGCTGTTTCTAGTACCTGGCTTCAGGTGTCCAGAGCCAGGTGTCTACACATACTGGTGTCTTTTGAGGGATGCCCCTCTTAACAAAAATAAAGTGGCAGGGCCCTCTAGCTGTCATCTGGTTCTGTCCCCTGAGCCAAACAAAGTTCACCCCTGGTTTTTGGAAAACAGCTAACAGGCTCTGTGGGTGTTAAGCATCCCTGGGGATGGGGATTCTGCACCTCTCTTGGTTGCCTACCCCAGTGTTTTATCACCTCAGGATGCCACCAGCCAGATGCCTTCAAGGTATCTCAGCTGGAAAAATGTCTATGAATAAAATAAATGAAGCTTTCAGTGATGGAAGCTCCTGATGGAGCTGACAATGGGGTATTTCCCAGCATCTGTTGCCTGCCACTTGGAGATCATCTTTTTATTGCCCAAAGATGCTGCTACTGTTTTGTCACTGGCCACTAACCGGCCGGCCGCTCAGGTACTGGAGTCCAGAGCTGCCTCATTATTCAGTGCCGTCAATGTCACACCCTAGACTGCAATACATTATCATTCAAATGAGCCAGCCACAATGGAAGAAAAAAATATGCAAGCTGATTTTTCTCCAACGTCTTTTTCCCAGCACTCCCTAATTACAGCCCACAGTTGATTGGGACAGTTGAACATGGAGGCTGATGGGGCCAGCCATGGTATTGCCATCTAAGCAAAACACAAACAATACATAAACTCGCTGTATGCATTAGGTAAGCAGGATTTTATTCACAGCTCAGTGATGTAACAATGCTTTGAATTTAACAGTCAATGGTCTGTTATAGAATGTCTCTTTTTGGTTCCATATTTTTGGTTCTTTCTCTCTTTTAAAAAATCTGATACATTAGTGACCTTGGCTTATCCCTCTTTCCTGTTTGCCTTGTCTTTCAAAGTGGTTTCATGATGGATTTTTCCCTATCAAATGCTCAATATTTTTCCAAGGATGAATGAGCTTCCATGCTGTATTCTCTGTGTGTTCGTTCATTCATTCATTCATTCATTCAGACAATATTTATTGAACACCTACTAAGTGCTAGAACATTGTGCTGGGTGCTGGGGATATAAAACAGACATTACCCCTGCTTACATAGCTTTAATGACTAGTGACAGAGTTGGGTGTTTAACAAACACTCACATAAATATGCTTTTGCAAATTATGATAAGTGCACTAAAGAAAAAGAAGAGAAAGGTCATATTCTTGCATGCAGTCTAAGTACATAAGAGGAATGCTGGTCCTCAACACTAATAATGGACACAAAAGATACCTAGTATTCTTCTCCAAATAATATTTTTCTTAGGGTACACTCCTCATACGTTAAAAAATGTATTAACTTTCAAAGTGGTCTATGTTTTTCTGAAGGAGAATTGGATTATTCATGAAGTTCTTTGACCTCCACAATAATCTCATCAGTTTTCTCTAACCCATTTCATCAGCTTTGATTACTGCTGTGTGATGTTCTGTGTCTCATCGGTGATATTTAGAGCTTGGGGTAGTCGAATGTTCAGCATGAGGAAGATAGCCTTCCTGTACTCTCATTTGGCAATTTTTTCTTTTCATTTTCTGTATGATCCAGACACTGTCCAATTCAGCTTTCTGTCCTCATTACCTGACACACAGAGTTTACCATCAATGAGCTCAGATAATCTTTAATACATTGTGGTAAGCGCTATTGTTTATTCACTAGACAAATATTTATTCAGCATCTGCTTCATGGTCTTGCTGGGCCCTGAAGATCTAGGGGTGAAACAGGTCGAGTCTCTCCTCTCCCAGAGTTTAAGGTGCACTGAAAGGTATCATGCAATTACACTAAGGCAAGAAATGTGCTATGATGGGAGAGGCCAGGGGATAGAACGGGGGCACTTGGACTTGGGGTGGGGGACCAGGGAAAAGTTGTGAAGAAGATGACATTTTAGCTAAATGAAGAGTGTAGCCAGGACTAAGGGTGGGGGAGGAAAAGAACATCAGATCTGGAAGTAAGAGAGAAAACCGGATGCATTTTAAGAATTGAAAATTCTGTGGTTGAAGAATGAGCTGTTGTAACAGATGAGGCTGAAGAGGTAGGGAGGGGTTGGGGATGACTTTCAAGGCCCTGGTAAGGGATCTGATGGTGGAAGGGAGCAGAGAGATCAGGTTTGTTTGTAAGACTGTGTCCTGGGGCTAAGCTGGAGGTGCCAAGAGCTGTTGGGGACCTGTTACAGGGGTCCACAGAGAAGTGGCACAGTGGGGATGGAAGGGCATGGACTTAGAGACATTTGTGAGATGGAGTCAACCAGACTGAGGGTCTTCTGTAAAATGTGAGAGATGAGGGTGAAGGAAGAGGCCACTGAGGAGGCAGGAAGGGGTCAGAGACAAGGATGTCATCTTTGGACCATGCCTTGCTTTTGTCACTTCTTCTTCTTCTTCTTTTTTTTTTTTTTTTTTTTTTTTGAGACAAGGTCTGGTTTTATCGCCCAGGCTGGAGTGCAGTGGCGGGATCTCTGCTCACTGCAACCTCTGCTTCTCAGGCTCAAGTGATCCTCCCACTTCACCCTCCCTAGTTGCTGAGACTACAGGCATGCACAACCACACCCAGCTAATTTTTATAGTTTTTGTAGAGATGGGGTTTTGCCATGTGCCCAGGCTGGTCTCAAGTTCATGAGCTGAAGCCTTCTGCCTGACTTGGCCTCCCAAAGTGCTGGGATTATAGTCGTGAGCCACTGTGCCCAGCCACTTTTTCTACTTCTTACAGGAGCACATGCAAAGCTGAGCTGCTGTTTTGCTGTTTTCCTTTTCGAATCTTAACAGTGTTCTGCAGCGTAATTGTACCGTAATTCATACAACTAGTCTCTTGTTGATGGAAAATTAGGTTGGTTCATTTTTTACTATTATAAACCATGCCACTGGGAATCTATGGCCTCAGGGGAATTTCTAATAGTGGAATTTCTGGGTCAGAGGGGTTAAGAGACTTGCCAATGTCTCCCAGCCAGTGAGTGGCAGAGCTGCTATTCCAATTCTATTGGAAGGACTAGGTCTGTGGTCTTTTGATTCTGCTGTGCTGTGCTGTGCCCTCCAAGGCTAAGCGGCTGGGACCTTTGAATCTCAATGTTCTTCTCTTGTGGAGGGAGGACCAACTGGCAGCAGGGGTTGGGAAGTCACTTGGAGAACTTCTTAAACATGCACCTTTGGAATCAGAATCCCTGGAGGCGAGTTTGGAAACTGGCATCTTAAATTATGTCCCTGACACTTGAGCAGCCAGTTGATCTTGATCTTGAGTCCTATACTGAAACCACTGGCCTCTTCTCGGAGATCTCCAACTTTAAAATCTCAGGATTCAGAATAGTCAGTCCAAAAACAGCACTGCCCTCTGTGTCAGTTCCTCCAGAAAGTCAGAGGAGAAGGTAGGAATGAGAAGCCCTCTCCCATGGCATCCTGTGACGCCATGCTGGATAAAGAAGCTCAAGTGCCCAAATGTCCCCCTATCTCATGGACCAGGAGCTAGGAAGTTATGCTGTGGGCTGCCATCCTACTCTATCCCATCCCTCTGCCCGCTGGTAAGGCAGTGTGCTCATGCCTGGGCCAAATTCTTACCTGTGATTAACAGATGAGCAGTGGGCCTATTCAATGCCATATCCAGCTCACATCAAGGTCCCTTTGACCAGGAAACACTTCACAGCAAGTAGAAAGAGTCTCAAGAAAAAGGTATTTCCTTCCCCTCAGCCTGGGAAGCCACTGCCTGGGTTGTCCCATCCCACACTGTTTACCTCTGGGTTTACAGTCTACCAGCTCCATGTTGGAATCACCTGGGGCCGACTGGAAAAGTCCAGATGCTGAGCCCCCATCCAGAGATTCTGATTGAATTGGTCTGTGGGGGGCCCAGGGCAAAGTTCCTTCAAGTGACTGTAATGTTCAGCCAGCTTTGGGAACCATTGTGCTAGGTCTTGTGTCCCCTCTCTTGAGGCAAGGTGGGCTATAGCTTCCCTGGCTTCTGTGGGACTGGCCCAGCCTAGCACTGATGTGGGCATGGCCATGGCCCATGGGTTGCCTTCTGGGCAGCCAGACAACAGAATGGGGTCAGCTCTGAGACTCTGGCTGCTCCCAGAGCCTGTTCTGGAAGAGGTGTATCCGTGCAGACCAGGGTGGCCCCCAGCTCCCTCAGTTCCCACACCACCTGCCAACACAGCTTGCATGCAGCTTGGCCTCTATACTCACAGGCAACAACCCTTTTTCCTTTTCTGAAATTAGAAAATGTGTAACAAGCACTTGCATCAGTTCCTGTTGGCTACGGAGCAGTGTGATGCACCAGCAGTGTTGCTCATGATTTATGACTAAAAAAATTATTAGGTGAAAAAGTAGCTTTGTCCCCAGAGGGCTCTGTGAAGTGGCACTATTAATTTGGAAACATTAGCCACCATGTTCTGGGCACCCCTACCTTGACTTTGTGTCATAGCTGATGACAGAAATAACAATCAATCTCTGAGTATGTGCCACCATGACCACCTCTCTCATCTCTCTAGACTTCTGTGTTTATCCACCTATAAAATAAAGAGTTGTGCTTTTCTGAGATTTTTCTGCTGTTAGTATCCTGTGCATCTCTGAAGGGTAATTAAGTCAACACTGATGATCCTTGGACTGCCCTTCTCATTGGAAGAATATTAGTCACAAATAGCGTAAGAACTCAGGAAACATTGAAGCTGGAAGTCAGAAATACTGCCTTCTACTAGAAACATACTCAACTTGATCTTTTTGCCATCCCCAGTATGCCAAACAGAGGGTGTGAGGGAAGATGCCTTTAAATGTGCATTTCTGGCCGGACGCGGTGGCTCACACCTGTAATCCCAGCACTTTGGGAGGCTGAGGTGGGTGAATCACTTGAGGTTAGGAGTTTGAGACAAGCCTGGCCAACGTGATGAAATCCTGTCTCTACTAAAAATAGAAAAAATTAGCCAGGTGTGGTGGCATGGCCTGTAATCCCAGCTACTCTGGAGGCTGCGGCAGGAGAATCGCTTGAACCTGGGAGGTGGAGGTTGCAGAGAGTCAAGATTATGCCACTGCACTCCAGCCTGGGTGACAGAGTGAGACTCCGTTTCAAAAATAGGTAAATAAATGAAAATAAAAATAAATGTGCATTTTCACTACTCTGGAATGAGGAGTTTTTGCAGAGGAACAACTGCCCCAAAGCCCCAGCTGTCCAGGGGATACAATGCTCTAAGAGGGCTCCATGGAGCAGAGGAGTCAGCCTCTACGTTTGGCAGCTATGGGCTCTGACTGAGAAAGAGGCTGAGGGGAGGCCTCTAGAGGAAAGGGAGAGTGCCCAACTGGCTGGGACATTTCTGTTCCGTAGCCCTTGAATAGATTTTTATCATGGGCTGGCTGGATTTCTGCCCTCTCAAACCCCTGAGTGACAGCTGAGCTGGGAACTCCACACCTGTACACTCTGCTAGCTCCAGGCTGCTCTGGGGTTGATCCTGGCCTTAGAGGGGTGGGTGAGTAGCTCTCAGCAGATCAGCACTGAGTCTGGCTGTGGGTCCACTCTGGCCTTTCCTCCTGGCTTTGGTTCTGATCTCAATTAATGTGCTCTAAGCTGCATTTAATAGATAACCTCACTGATATTGATTCTAATAAAGAATACATATGATCTTACATAACTTGAAGATCCAGTTGGTAGATACCAGGCTTGGCTGTTTGTTAAGAGTAAAGACATCATGAAGGACCCATATTCTTTGTGCTTCGTCCCTCTGCCATCTTTGATATTAACTTCTTCATCTGGCTGGTAGCAAGATAGTTGTTGCTGTTCCATGTATCACATGTGGATGTGATGATATCCAAAGGAAGAAGGAGACTGTCTCTTTCTCTGGCTTTCTCTTAAGAGGCAGGAAATTTCCTCTCACGTCTCATAGGCTCTGGTTCAGTCACATGTCCATTGGGATTGCCTGATTGACTTAGATTAATCATCTATGGTAGAATGGATTGGAGGAGTCAACCTAGTTTACCATTATTTCTAGTGTATCTGTTTTCTTGCTTGATAGTGTGAACTGTTTTTTTTTTGTTTTGTTTTGTTTTTTCGGCGGGGCGGGGGTTTGGTCATCTTCCTCTTTAACTATTTCTCTAACTATTTGCCAATTATCTCTCTTTACCTTCCAGTTCCATTGCAAGCCCCCTCTGAATTTATTGCAGGTGGACACGCCAAATCTAGACTCTATGGAGTACAGGAATGACAACAATCACATCTTGTCCATTGTTCCTCTTGGCCAGATCCACCTACCTCCAATTCAGACAGTCTTTTCTCCTGACCTATGCCCACTGACTTCAGGGAAGATGGAACTGAGCTGTGCTCAGTGGTAGAATTGTGAACAGCATATGGGAGAGAGCCTCAAAACCTAACCTGGGAGTCTGCCAGCAGGCAGCCCTGTAGTTAGAGGAAGTTGTATTCTTCTATGTATACACATGCATGCATGCAGATACATGTGTGAGCATGTACACAGTGATTATGGGCTGTGGTGGGCACCCAGTTGGACCCAACTGGACCTGTGTACACACCTATCTTCGCATGTCATGGCTGGCTTTGTTGGTCTCCCAGATTTCCAGGCAAACTTGCTACATTCTGCAAAGGTTTTGGGGTTGCTCCTTTCAGAAATGAAATTGCCTTCCAGACGCTTCTTTCACTTATTTTTTTCCTCCACTTGACAGAGCTGTCTAAACTTCCCATTCAGGAGCTCTAAAGAGAAGTGTATCATTTCATGGTCCCTTGTTTAGCTTTTCCAAATCTAAAGCCAAAGCTGGCACAGCTACTGATTAACAGAAATCAAAAGCAAAGGCTGGGCTTTTGATGGGAAAAATGCTACATTAGAGAGGACTGGTTGTTTTACAATTGTAGGGTAAGGTCCATAATATTACCGACCACTGAATGGCCATTAGATTGCAAATTACTGGTCACTTTGCTGGACGGCTCAGTCATCCTGTAATCATGATCATAATATCCCCCTGTAATGGTCAAGCCCAGGCACCTACCAGGAGTCTGGTTGCTGAGGCGCCAAATTGCTGGGCTGTGTACAGTAATGATTATCGCAGCAGGAAGGAAGAAAAGCTGCCCCGAAGTCCTGGGTGTGTGGCATTCTGTCCTAGTTCCCCATTAGAAAGCAGAAGGGCTGATCAGAATTACTCTAAGTTCCCTCTCTCCAGCGTTCCACTCATTGGGGTCTAACTCTGTGTGGCTATCAGGTTCACACAGTGTCTTGGGCCAGCTGAGTTGTGAGCTCTGGGCTGAGAAGTAGAAAAGGAAGGTTATTCTTTTATTCCCAGCCTTTTGCTGTGGTGAATTGTGCCTGTGTGTGTATGTGTGTGCATACCCACATGTGTGTCTCTGGTGTGAGCATTGGCCATGAAACACACAGAATGTTTCTTAGTTATTAAGATGCATGTGCATGTGTATGACAGAACATACAGGGGAGTCTGTAAC
Organism: Rhinopithecus roxellana; assembly: GCF_007565055.1. Taxonomy (NCBI): domain Eukaryota; kingdom Metazoa; phylum Chordata; class Mammalia; order Primates; family Cercopithecidae; genus Rhinopithecus; species Rhinopithecus roxellana. The sequence continues at coordinate 54,559,433 of NC_044551.1, forward strand.
TTTTCTATATTTTTAACTTGGGTCCTGGCTTCATATCTCACATGTATGTACCCTTTTGTGTACAAATACAAAAAAGAAAAAGAAGAGGCAAAGGTGGTGGAGGTATGAGCTCTTAGCTCAACACTTGGCTGACCTAAGGGTCCTGCAGGAAGCAGACGGCAGCTCCACGGGGCAGCTGGGGAGAGTTAGGGCTCCTGACAGAGGCACGGGCAGGGTCAAGGGCAAACAACAGGGGCTGGTGATAGGAAGGGGCCTCAGTCACCTCCAGGCCTAGGAGTCAAGGGGAGGGAGCTGAGGCTGAAAACAAGGCTTCTGGGGGAAATAGGGAACCTGACTTCACTGTCCTTTTGCCCTTGTTTCTCTTATTACTGCCTTCTCTTGGCCCAACCCAACCAGAAACCAGAGGGCAAGGGAGCCCCTAGGTACTTTCTACAAAGAGGGAGCAGGCGAGGAAGGTGCCGGAGGATGTAGAGAGGGATGTGGACATAGACGGCACTCAGCCCAGCATGTATTTTTTAATGGGGTGTCTGGCCATTGACTGGCAGGAAGGGACTCTTGGGCCCTGCCTGGACTGGGTTTCTAAGGTCTGCTGTCTGGGAGTTACTGTGGCAGGCTATAGACGTGCCCTGCCTACTGTGCCCACATGCTTGGTCCACGGGGACAGTGATTCCTCAGCATCCACCCAGCTTCAGTTCCTGCACAGCACTTTGGCTGCCATGCCTGTGGCTTCTGGGTTCCAAGAAATGATATGAGATGTCTCCCTGGCAGTGAGTACCTTAAGCCAGACCTGGGATTAGAGGGGAGGAGGTGCTTTGGATAGGAGGTGGGGGGCACAGTGGGTGAGTGGAGGAGTCTCCCAAAGGCTCAGAACCTGGACACAAGCCTTCCCCATGGCTTGCATGGAGGCTCTAGACAGGCCCTCATCTGTGTTTCACTTCTCTCTCTAATTTAGTAGACATCGTGTCCTGCATAATTTTGTAAGGAACTGCATACTCCTCGCCAGCCCTCCTTGCCAGTACAGGGGAATGCTAGCTGAGAAGGGAGTGTAAGGTTGGCATGACCTCAGTTCCCCCAGAAAAATGCCATTCCCTGCCCTGAGAACCTGTTTGCCAAAAGCTTTTAGCAAGGCTGAACTAGTGACAGGAAAGGACTCAGATGGCTTTCTGTATAAATAAAAAAAGTAAGGAAAATAGCAAATGCTAATAGTGTGCTTACTCCACCCTAGATAAGCTCCAAATGCTTTACCTATGTTATTTTGTTCGATCCTCATGACAACCCTATGAACCAGGTACTAAAGCTATCCCCACTTTTCAGATGAGGAAACTGAGGCACAGAGAGATTAAATTACTTGCCCAGTGTCACACAGGTAGTAAGCAGTGGAGCTAGGATTCAAACTTGGGCAGGCCAGCTGCAGAATTATGCTCTGTCCCCTTTTCCTTCTTGGCTAACTTCTCCTTAGTAGGTGCCAAGAGACAGGATGTTCCTAAATATGAACGGAGTGTAGAGCTGGAAAGAGCTTTGAGATTCATTTAGTCCCGTCTTTGTGTTCTTACAGAGGGGGAAACTGAGGGCTCCAGGGGTTCAGTGATCGGGTCTCCAGATCCCTGCTCTAGAAAGACTGGGCAGCTGAAAGATGGCCAGCTGTGCCTGGTGATATTCTGGCAATTTTCCTAGCTTTGTTTACCAAGTAAATTTCTTTGAAGCAAAGTTCCTTTTATCCAAGAAGCAATGTGACCTCCAATCTTGTTTTCATAAAACATCTCTGACGTTAGCCACATGAGGCAAAAGCCCTGGAGGTGTTTGTGTTGCCCTTGTGCTCCCTGAATCTGATGCTGTCTCTGTTTCTACTGTGAATAACAGTCAAGCATCAGGCCGTGGGGAGCCCAGGGGCCAGGTGAGCTGGACATGCTGGGGCACAGATAAAAGGAGATCGTTCATCAATTTCCAGGGGGTTCAGGGGCACCTGAAGCATCTTTGTCTACAGAGGTCTTCGGCCCCCCCTGCCAAGCGGCTGTCACAAAGAACAGAGTGTTTTGGGCCATGTGACCATGGGGGAGGGTGCCCAGGCCTCCGAGGAGGCTGCCAGCTTCTGAGCTGTTGATTCCATGACTCTGGGATCCAGCGCTACAGAGAAAGGGCAGCATTCTTCCTACAGAGGCTTGGTCCAAATGGCCCCATGGCTTTCTTTTCTCCGGGATCAGCAAGGCTACTGTTGAGAGGGACAATTGAGGTTGTTGTCCTGGTCTGGCCCAGAGACACTGCTGCCAGATGCAGAGCTGGCTCCCTGGGGCCATCCTTGCCACACCTGCCCTCCAGATCGTTGGGTGCTCATGGGCCAGCACTACATGGGGGCTCTGTGCCTTTCCACCTCCTGGCAGCTGAGGCCTGGAAGGGCGGATATCTCCTGGTCTAACCCAGACAGCCCAGGGGCTAGTGAAGAAGACCCTCACTTCTCCCATGTGCCCAGTGTATTTTAGTTCTCCTCTTAGATACATTAGAATTAAGACAAAGGTATTCTATGCCTAAAGGAGAAATTTTGTGCTACATTGGAAGATGGTCATTTACCCTTGTTTTCCAAATAGTGCACTCTCAAAGGGGTAAGTGTGTCATCCTTGTAGTATAAGTGACAAAGCAGATAGAGCTTGGTCTCTTAGGGGAGGGAGCTGCTATCTTTCCATTTTATGGATGCTCTTTTGTTAGTCCTTGCTCATGCCTCTTTTGAGAAGACTAACCATGGCCTGGACAACATCTACTATTGGTATAGGGGCAAATGCTTTTTCAAGTTACAGGTAGTGAGTGAGAGATCTCAGGCCTGGGTTTGGTAACTGAGGGAGAAATAGAGAAGAGGTATCAGGAACTGCTTTGGTACAAGGCATTTTAGTGTTTGATCAAGGGATCCAAGAATTCCTAAATCCTGTCCCAGAATGGCCACTGTCCCCTCAAATGATTTTCTGTATCATCTGTATAGGTCAGGGTTGAGCAGGAAACAGATGGCACAGTCAAACTGAGTAATTGGAGGAGATTTTTGCAAAGGTATGACTTATAAAAGTGTGGGTAGGATTTAGGGAAATGCGCAAAAGACAGTGCAGTATCCTAAGCTAACAACAGTGGGGCACCATTGACACTTCCAGGCCTGCAGGGCCCAGGGGTGATGTAGTTCCTGCATGCCGGAGAGAGAGATGCAGCTCTGGAAGACAGCCTGCCGACAGCAGCCATGGCCTGTGGAGGAGGACAGCAGCCAATCAACCATGATCTGGCCAGGAGGGATCCAGAGTAATCAACCTCATTCTCCTCCCATGCTGCCATTGGCCAGTTCCTCTCATGAGCCAAACCCAACCAGAGCCAGAGAGAGAGTGAGCAAGTCGATGTAGCCCATAGTGTCACCTTCCTGAGGCACAAAGCAAGGTGGACAAGGGTGGAGAGCACATTTAGAGGGGTGGGTGGGGTAAAAAGAATGTATCCAGCACATCTTCATGTCACCTGAATCCCATCATATTTCTAACTCCCAGCAAATATTAATATAAACACCCCAAATAGCATGCATATTTGTAGTTTGTGCCACCCCTTCTCCATAATTTTGACTTCTTATTCTCACATTATTTGTCTAGTAATGATTTTCATAAACATTATTTACATTTTACCATTGTATTAAACACATGAAAAGGTTGTTCTATCTCTCAGAAGTATTGGGCTTTAGTGCCTAATTCAGTGGCTCACAGCTGGGAGCAATTTGTCCCCCCTCTGCAGGGAACATTTCTCAATGTTTGGAGACATTTTTGGGAAGGGTGCTACTCACTTGATAAATAGAGGCCAGGCTGGTATCCTACAATGCACAGCATAGCCCCCAAATGACAGAATTACCTCGTGCAAATGTTAAAGTGCTGAGGTTGAGAAACACTGCTTTTAGTGGAGAAAGGTGTGGGCTCTGCTAAAGGGAATCAGAGAACAGGTGAAAGGAGAGATGGATTTCTGTGTTTTTTTGTTTTGTTTGGGCAGGGGGAGACTATCTCAGAGGAAGTTTCCATACTGTGTCTTTGGGGAGGATGGCCCCCTTTTGGGGCCCAGCTGGGCCGTTGGGGCTCACTCCCTGGGGATCCTGGGTATCAGCTGGGCTGCAGGATTGAGCATCTGAAAAGCCAGACTGGGAGTTCTTGCAGGGAACATCTTGGGCCATGTAGATGACATTCTCAGCTTGCCTGCCCTTTGTGGCTGCTGGAAGTGGTACAGCACACTCTAAAGAACTATTTCAAGATGGTTCAGCCAGACCCACAAGGTCTGGCAGAGTTCTTGCCTTTCCCAGGCTTTGGGGTTCTCTGCATTTCAGCTCAGAGCTCTTAGAATGTTAATAAGTAGGGACTTACAAAAAGTCCTGAAATAGTTCTCAGGACACGAAGAAAATGTCCTAGCTCGGAAAGTAAATGAGTGCAGTCAGCTGTCCTTTGTTAACTTGCTGATTAAACCTAGTCTTTGTTTCTTTTTTCTATTTTTTCCTATACCCATTGCGAGGTCATTTCCCTGCCTATTTGGGCCTGTGTTAGAGCAGAGCAGAGGGCAGGCAGAGGAGAAAACTCCACATCAGCCTCCTTTGGCAAGTAGTTAAAAGACATGATAAAAAATGTAGAAGTAATGGCTACAATTACCTGTAAAAATCAGGATTATCCTGATTTTTGGCCGTTACCCTCACCATTCCTCTCTTCATCACTTGGCTGTGTTATTACTTGAATGACGTTACTACTTATTATATTTAATTTATGTTTTAAGCAAGCAATTCATTTACATTGTTTAAAACCAAAATAACAAAGGATTCAGATTAAGCTTGTCCAACCTGTGGCCCTCAAGGCTGTATGTGGCCCAACATAAATTCATAAACTTTTTAAAAACATTATGAGATTTTTTTGCAATTTTTTTTTTTAGCTCATCAGCTATCATTAGTGTATTTTATGTGTGGCCCAAAACAATCCTTCTTCTTCCAATGTGTCCCAGGGAAGCCAAAAGATTGGACACCCCTGATTTAGATAAAGGAGAAAAACTCTGTCCTCCCACCTCAGCCTTCCCCTCTTAAAAGGCAATACCCACCCAGAGAGATAGTCTATGGCTATACAAACAAGTATGTACATGCATGTTTCTTTTATTTTTTCATCCTATACAAATAGTAATATATTTGCTTTTTTTACATACGAATATGTCTTAGAAATCCTTTCATATCAGTAAAGAACTTTCTTTTTTCTAAATGGATCTATGGTACCATCTGGTTATACCTTAATATATTTGGCCCAAAGTGACTTGTTTTTAAAAAGGCTTCTGAATCTATTTCAAACCAGAAAGAATGCTCAACTAAAAACCCAAAACAAACAAACAAAAAACGTATTTAGAAGTTTAGGCATGAGAGACTACTTTCTTCTACCGCTTTGTAAAGCTTTCATTTTCTCATCTTACTGAAATTTTTAGATTTTTTTCTGCACTTGCTCCTTAACATTATAGCCTCTATGAAATAGTTGTTCAGCACCATAGACTGTCCCAAAGGGTTGGATACGGCTTGTGACTTAAACGATGTCTATTTTATTATATTAGTAAATGTTTATTATCTTTTCTTATGAAAATCCAGCCTGAGCCAGTTGAATGATAGTGACTCCAGAAAAGCCTGTTTGGGCCTGGGACAAGACATTGAGCCTCCCTGTTCCCAGTTTTTCCATTTTTAAAAACTGGATAATATCCTGGAGACTTAGCGGCTTTAAAGCTTTATGCTGGGCGGGACCAGCTCAGCTTCAGAAATAAGAGCCTACCTATCTGTGCTGTTTTTCTGTGGTACATCCAGGATGTGTGTGAAAGATGAACACATTTTAAGTAAAGAAAGAGCTTGCTGCATTTGGAAACCAAAGAGAGGGCAAGCAGAAGAGTCGTCGGGGTGTACAGTGTTCTGGGGCTCCAGGGCTTTGAAATGCTTTCCAGTGTTGTCACTTGAATGTCGAACACGTTATTCTCAGTGGACACTAAAGAGAAGTACAGGTACAGTGGGCTCCAGGGGGATTCATTATTCAAGGCACAAAATTTCCTTCTCCGGCCTGCAACACATTATAATTCAAATGAGCCCAGCACAATAGAAGAAAAATATGCAAGCAGATTTCTCTCTGTCGTGTTTTTTCCCTCCTCTCTGAAGCCCTGTAATTACAGCAGGCAGGTGGAGCATCTGGGGTGTGGGGGAGTCCACTGTGTTTTTACCTTCCCAAGAACGCGACTTGCCTACCGCATCAATATATTTTATTTTTAATTAAGCGCTTATTGCAAAATCGGAGTCCCTGCACGAAAGCCTGATTCAAAACTTTTTTTCCTGTCGTTCTCTGAGATGTCGCTGTTATTACTGTCTCAAATTTCCTTTTAAATTTTGCTCTTCGAGTAAATTGGTGCTGGCCTTTCCTGAGCTCTGCAGCTCCAAGGTGGCCCGACTGCGGGGCCTCCACCTCTTTTTCCCCAGTCCCCGGTCGGTTTCTCCGGGCGCACCCAGCAGCTCCACGAGCCGGGTAGATCCCCTGGCTCCCTCTCCCCGGCCAGCGCGGACATGCGGGCGGGCGGGCTGTGCTCCCCAGAGACCGCCCATCCCGGGGTGGGGGCGGTGGAACCGCAGAGGCCACGGGATACAGCGACCTCAGGCCTCGCAGCGCCCATGGCGGGTCCTGCGGCCCGGGTACCGGGAATCGCCGGGGCTTGGAGGGCTCTGGAGCGGGAACCCCGGTCTAGAGGAGGCGGCGGGATATGAGGGGCCGTGGTCGCTGCACTTTGTCCGAAACCCGTAGATTGGCCAATAAGGGACCGAAAGGGTGCAGGGAGCTCCACTTGGGCCGATGGGCCGGGGCTGGGGACAGGCTGGCGCGGGCTTCGGAGGTTCTCGCCTGTCTCCGACGCCTGCCTCCTAGGAGGCAGAACGCGGCAGCCCCGGGCCTCCGCCGAGCCCGGCTTTCCTAAGCCGGGAAGTCGCAGGTCCCTGGGCCGGGAGGGAACTGGCGCCCCGGGACGACCCCGCCCCTGAGATCCCCGCCCCACATCCGGGTGGCGTGAGGGCACCTGGGGTTCCCGAGATGAGAACCGGTGCTCTGGGGGCGACAGGCTTCGGCGGGATCTCTGCGAGCCGGCGGCCCAGGCGGGTGAACCCCCCCGGATTCCAGAGGCAGCAACCCCAGTCCCCCGCTCCGGGAACCGGGCACTCGATGAAAATGGCTTCCCAGCCACCCGCCAGCCCTGCCCATGCCCGCGCCTCGCGGGATGGCTCCCACCTCGGCGCAGTCCCCCTGGGTGCTGGCTGCACATCTGCTTCCGAGCCACCCAGGGGCAACTTGTGGCAAGGTCGGGGTGGGCCCGGGACGGTGGAGGTAGACTGAGGCAGCAGCCAATGGGCTGGAAGGTCCTGGCAGCATTTGCAGAGAATGGGCCACCTTAGGTTGCTATGAATCTTCACCAAGCGCAGGAGGGTCAAACGGGTGTGTTCAGGAAGACCAAAAGGAGGAACGAATACCCACACGCGGCCAAAAGAGGGGCTGAGACTGGACGTGGGGGCCTTGCCTGTCCCATGGAGCTTTCTCAGGCACCGGCTGCCTCTGTCCATACCTCCACTTTCCTGAGTGTTGTCTTCAGGGCATGGACCAGTACTGGGGTCTGGGACACAGAGAAGAGACCCAGATCCCTGTAAAGATGGGGCCTGATTGCTGGATGGGCCTCGGGAAAGGGCAGGCCTCCACAGGACCAGTGGGGGCTCACAGGGGAAGACCTGGTTTCCCGCACAGGCCAGAGCTTTCTCAGGACAGTGTGGGTGGGTGCTGTGACTACATCCGGACCCAGCCACTCTTAACCATCCAGGAACTAGGACCAGGGCTCTGTGATGTTTCCTCTTTTACAACGTCTATTGTATTTTTCTTTCTCATTACAAAAGCAGTACATGTTTATCATAGAATTAATGAAAAATGCAAACACACAAAAAACAAAAACCGTATATTCTCATTAAACAAACATATTCTTATTTGCTGGAGGCAAACATATTCTCATTAGCTGGAGGCAAACCTTTCTTATATATCCTGAGTACAAACACAGTTATTCTGTGGGATAGCTGGCTTTTTCTTTTTCTAAATAATACACTGTGAATATATTTCCGCATAAACATCCTTTTATTGAATATAGTTTGATAAATATACTCTATTCTTAACGATTCTACAGAACTTTCATTGTAGGGATGTGGTGTGATATTTTCAACTATTCTCTTACAGAGCTTCTAGGATGTTGCCAGTTTTGTTTCTTTGCCTTTTTTTTTTTTTTCACTTCTGTCCACACTATTCCAGAGTCATTCTCTTGCTAGGTCACTATGCATGTCCTTAATTATTTCCTTAAAATCTATTCCTCAAAACGACTGGGCCAACTGTTCTGCATTTTTAAAGTTTCACTGCATTTTGTCAAACCGACCTTTAGAAATGTTATGTCAATTCATACTCCCACCTGCAGAAAATGCAGAAGTCTGTTGCCAGAATTCCATCCTTACCAATCATGAATATTAGTCTTCTTTTTTATTCTTTTCTCTTTGTCTATTTTTAAATTGGAGTATTCATCTTTTTCTTACTGATTTGTAAGAACATTGTGTATGTTCAGTCTATTAATTCTTTCTCATGCGTTTTGCAGTCTTTTCCCATTTGTCAATTGTTTTTACCTTTCAATTTACATTTAAAAATGTTGGGGAGTCCATCACAAAGCTTATCCACCATGATCAAGTTGGCTTCATCCCTGGGATGCAAGGCTGGTTCAACATATGCAAATCAATAAACATAACCCATCACATAAACAGAACCAATAACAAAAACCACATGATTATCTCTATAGATGCAGAAAAGGCCTTCGATAAAATTCAACAGCCCTTCATGCTAAAATCTCTCAATAAACTAGGTATTGATGGAACGTATCTCAAAATAATAAGAGCTATTTATGACAAACCCACAGACAATATCATACTGAATGGGCAAAAGCTGGAAGCATTCCCTTTGAAAACTGTCACAAGACAAGGATTCCCTTTCTCACCATTCCTATTCAACATTGTATTGGAAGTTCGGGCCAGGGCAATTAGGCAAGAGAAGGAAATAAAGGGTATTCAGATAGGAAGAGAGGAAGTCAAATTGTCTCCATTTGCAGATGACATGACTGCATATTTAGAAAACCTAATTGTCTCAGCTCAAAATCTCCTTAAGCTGATAAGCAACTTCAGCAAAGTCTCAGGATACAAAATCAATGTGCAAAAATCACAAGCATCCCTATACACCAATAATAGACAAACAGAGAGCCAAATCATGAGTGAATTCCCATTCACAATTGCTACAAGGAGAATAAGACACCTAGGAATACAACTTACAAAGGATGTGAAGGACCTCTTCAAGGAGAACTACACACCACTGCTCAAGGAAATAAGAGAGGACAGAAACAAATGGAAAAACATTTCATGCTCATGGATAGAAAGAATCAGTATCATGAAAATGGCCATACTGCCCAAAGTAATTTATAGATTGAATGCTATCCCCATCAAACTACCATTGACTTCCTTCACAGAATTAGAAAAAACTACTTTAAATTTCATGTGAAACCAAAAAAGAACTCACATAGCCAAGACAATTCTAAACAAAAGGAACAAAGCTGGAGGCATCACACCACCTGACTTCAAACTATACTGCAAAGCTACAGTAACCAAAACATCATGGTACTTGTACTAAAACAGATATATAGACCAATGGAACAGAAGAGAGGCCTCAGAAATAACGCCACACATCTACAACCATCTGATCTTCAACAAACTTGATGAAAACAAGAAATGGGGAAAGATTCTCTATCATAAATGGTGCTGGGAAAACTGGCTAGCCATATGCAGAAAACTGAAACCAGATGCCTTCCTTTCACCTTATACAAAAATTAACTGAAGATGGATTAAAGACTTAAACATAAGACCTAAAACCATAAAAACCCTAGAAGAAAACCTAGGCAATACCATTCAGCACATAGGCATGGGTAAAGACTTCGTGACTAAAATAGCAAAAGCAATGGCAACAAAAGCCAGAATTGACAAATGGCATCTAATTAAATTAAAGAGCTTCTGCACAGCAAAAGTAACTATCATCAGAGTGAACAGGCAACCTACAGAACGGGAGAAAAGTTTTGCAATCTATCCATCTGACAAGGGCTTATATCCAGAATCTACAAGGAACTTAAATTTACAGGAAAAAAACAAACGACCCCATCAAAAAGTGGGCAAAGGATATGAACAGACATTTCTCAAAAGAAGACAGTTATGTGGCCAGCAAACATGAAAAGAAAAAAAAAGCTCATCTCACTGGACATTAGAGAAATGCAAATCAAAACCACAATGAGATACCATCTCATGCCAGTTAGAATGGTGATCATTAAAAAGTCAGGAAACGACAGATGCTGGAGAGAATGTGGAGAAATAGGAATGCTTTTACACTGTTGGTGGGAGTGTAAATTAGTTCAACCATCGTGGAAGACAGTGTGGCGATTCCTCAAGGACCTAGAACTAGAAATACCATTTGACCCAGCAATCCCATTACTGGGTGTATACTCAAAGGAGTATAAATCATTCTACTATAAAGTCACATGCACACATATGTTTATTGCAGCACTACTCACAATAGCAAAGACTTGGAACCAAACCAAATTTCCATCAATGTTAGACTGGATAAAGAAAATGTGGCACATATACACATGGAATACTATATAGCCATGAAAAAGGATGAGTTCATGTCCGTTGCAGGGACATGGATGAAGCTAGAAACCATCATTCTCAGCAAACTAACACAGGAACAGAAAACCAAACACTGCATTTTCTCACTCATAAGTGGGAGGTGAACAGTGAGAACACACGGACACAGGGAGGGGAGCATCACACACCAGGGCCCATGTTGGGGGATGGGTGGAAGGGGAGGGAGAGCATTAGGAGAAATACCTAATGTAGATGATGGGTTGATGGGTGCAACAAACCACCATGGCACATGTATACCTATGTAACAAACCTGCACATTCTGCATATGTATCCCAGGATTTAAAGTATAATAATAATAAAATGTGCAGTCAAAATTTGTAATATTTTAACTTATAGCTTCTGCCTTTGGTGTCATTCTCTAAAGTCCTCCGCTACCTCAGGATTTTCTACTTACCTGTACATTTTTCTAGTACTTCCAATGTTTCATTTAAGGTGTTTTTTTTTTTTTTTTAGAGTCTCATTCTGTCTCCCAGGCTGGAGTGCGGTGGCACAGTCTCGGCTCAGTGTAACTTCCACCTCCTGGGTTCCAGCGATTCTCCTGTCTCAGCCTCCTGAGTGGCTGGGATTACAGGCACATGCCACCACACCCAGCTAATTTTTGTATTTTTAGTAGAGACAGGGTTTCACCATGTTGACCAGGCTGGTCTCAAACTCCTGGCCCCAAGTTATCCACCCACCTAGGCCTTCCAAAGTGCTGGGATTACAGGCATGAGACACTGTGCCCAGCTTGTTTCATTTAAAGTTTTAATTCATATGGAATTAATTTTGGCATCTGACAGAAATAGGAATCTAAGTTTACTTCCTGCCCTACTCCCTTTCCCTCATTGTTAGTCCTGAATCCATCTGACTCTACTCTATATGCTCTGGCCAAGCCCCAGACAAGCAGAGCCAGATGGGAAGGTTTAGTGTGGGAGACTCTGGCCCTAAGAAGCACTGAGAGAGTGGGATCAGGAAACCTTTATAAACAGGAACAGGATCTGTTTTATGGTCACCTACATTGGAATCACATACATCTGGATGAAGACAGTCTCTGTCACTTCTACTCTGTGGAATGTGGGACAAATAAATAAGTTACTGAACTTATTGAAACCTCAGTTTTGCATCTGTGAAATGGGTACAATGATAACCCCTACCTCTCAAAACAGTAGTGAGGATAATGTGATAATACCAATGTGAAATGCTTCAGCGCATAGTAAAGCATTCAATATTATTAGTAGCAGCGGGTAAAGGGAAACGGAGAATGACTGCAACAGCGAGTGACATAGAGAGATTAAAAAACACAGACATTATCAACAATTAGACACACAAAGGTGATACTTCCCTGTGCTGTAGTTCTATTTTGAGTCCCAGAAAGTTTATCATACCATTAGGAGGGTTTCCTGTGAAAAGAAAGGCTTACAGTCCTAGAGCCTGGATCTACTGGAGCCTGGACTTAAAGTAGAGGCACACAATTCAAAGGAATCCAGTGGCATTTCTGTTCTCCAACCTGTTCCAAGGCTTTCTGATGAACCTGCCTGCGTCGAAGTGAATCAGCTGAGCAAGCTGGCATTTGGAGAGCTCACAGGACGGAGAGCACTCGGGGCTTGTGCTTTAAGTGGACAGCCATCTCCCTCCTGGCTCCTCCCCAGCTGAGGATTGCTGCAAAGAGAAATAGTCACTGGATGTGAGCCAGGGGCAGCAGTCAGCTTAACCAAAGGAATCAATGGACACTGTGTTTTCCCTCTGCAAATGAGGAAAATGACATGGTGAGAAGGCATATGCCTTGTCCAGAATCACAAATTCCAGGGGCAGAAAAAGCAAAGAGAAACACTGCCTCAGAAGGAGCCATTTCCCATCCCGAGGAAGCCCAGAGCTGGGACTTGGTTAACAAAGGGAACAGAAATGGGAACGCTGCCCTCGGGCTCCCGGGGAGTGGAGGCCCAGCATATTTTTATGAAGCATGGACAATGAGTAGCCATTCAAAAGGCCGATGCTGCCTCTTCTTAGAAAAGGGCAAATATTTTAGGAATCCCTTCAAGCAAACACCGGATTGCTTTTTAGGGGAGTGGGACTTGGCTGGGTAGTCAGTATCAAGGGCTTTAAGCTTTGATTCTGAGTTTTGCTCCTATAGAAAGTGGTTCTCAATTATGGCTGCACATTGGAATTAGATGAGCTTTTAATCCAGGAGGTTGGAGTAAATTAGCCTTTAGTAGGGCCTTGACGTCAGTATGGTGAAAAGCTCCTTAGAGAATCCTAATATGCCGATTAGGGTTGAGAAGAAGCTTCCTGTTGCATTGCTCTTCCCAGCTGCATCTGACTTCCCAACTGGTAAGAACTAGGTTACAGGGCCAAACCATGCTAGCAAAATGTTTCTCATACTTCAAGGAATTGTCTGGGGACCTTGTTAAAGTGCAGGTTCTGATTCCATAGGTCTGGGGCAGGGCCCGAGATTCTATATATTTTATAACCTTCCAGGTGATGGTGATGTTACTGGTGTCAGGACCACACTTCGAGTAGGAAGAGTCTAGAAGTGGTCCTCATACTTCAGTGAGCATAACATTCCCCAGTGAGTTCCAGGGGCAGGCTCCAGGAATCTGTGTTTTTAACAAGTCCTCTGGTGAATTGATGTATTTGGTAGTTCAAGGCCACACTTGGAGAATGGGGTCAGCCTGCCTATGGTTTTCTCAGGCATTTGTCGTTTTAGCATATCCTGGGCAAATACTTGGCTGGAAGACCACACAGTCAATTGGCCTGGAGTTGAAATGAGCAGAAAGCCCATGATGCCTGGCTCCCAGGCCTGAATCCCAGCCTGCTGATTCTGGTATCCCTTAATGTTCAGGCAAAATCCCATGACCATAGGAGATCTACAAGTCCTTGCATTTTCTTGGGGTAAAGGAACCATCTGTTTAGGTTTGGGTTTTGTCTGTGAAGTCATTTACCCTGTTCCCTCTTGGAACTGTGACTAATGCATCAAGAGTCAGAGCAGAGATCCTGGGAGAATGAAATGCAAAGTACTTTCAAGAGCCCTCCACCCAAGGAAAACCCTCACGCAAGAAGGTGAAAGATGCTGTAAAGAAAAGTCACTGCTATATGTGATTTTAAGGACATCAAATAAGAAGCCTCCACCAAATTAATGTGGCTTTTCTATTTCGATAACATGGCCTGTGAGGTAGGATAAAGCCAGGACCTGAAATGACAGCCTGAAAGAGAATGGACAAATCAGGCACATACTCTCATTTGGTTACTGTTAAACCACTGTTTTTCAAGAACAAGTTATTCAACTTGTAGATGATTCTGGCCTTTGGTTCTTCTCTCTTTTCTCTCTTTGGTTTGGCCATTTCTCTGTTTATTAGCAGCTCCACCAAGGGTCGGAAACAGAAATGGACCTCAAATAAGGCAGGATAACATCTGTGAGGAGATCTGCTTAGAAGCTTGATGAGGGGGAACAGAGATTTTAATTGTAATTGCAGAAATTATAGAATTCACTTCACTGTGCTGTCTAGGCCCATTTTTGTATGGCAAATCCCAGCCTTATAACAAGAACAGACCACCCTCCCTACCCATAGTTCAACAATTGACAGCAATGATTCAGTAGAAAAATTGTTAACTTTAAAAATGCTTTATTCTTTCACTCAAGTATGCGTATTGCTTTATATGCTCCTTATTCGCATGGTCATCTGGTAAACCTGGTTGTGAAATGGGGACAGAAATTTATCACCACATGTACCTAGGGACATGGGCAGGTGTGACTTTCATGTTTATGGAAGTTTTTGTGGTCTACTCTTCTTGCTGGTTATAATATATAACAAAATACATCTCCTGTTCCTGTCACTTGGTATAATAAATATGTTGGTGAAATTTGTTACAGAGTTTGATTACTCAGTCAAAACCTAAGTATCCTGTTGGGAGAACAATCATTTTAGTGACACTGTTCTATTCTTTGGATGAATTGAATAGTTACTAATCCAGCCACAGAAGAAAGACACAGGTAATTGCAATTGAGCAAACATACAGAACCCTACAGAAAAAGACTCATGAGAAGTGTAGAATTTCCCATCAAACATCCATCCATCTCTATTCTCTCCATTCCTTAGAATAGTCATTGTAGCCATAGGAAATAACTCTAGGGACCAACCAGGTCTAGACTAGGGGGAAAAATGTCATTCCTCATTCAAGTACTCTGGAAATGAGTTCAAAAAGACACAATCTACCCATGGTCATTGTGAGGTCAAAAACTCTAGTAGCCAATTTGAATTTTCTTTTAAGAAAATGTAACACACCACCTACTACCCCACTTCTTACTGTGTAACACCACTAGAGTTCTTTAGGTTGTCTGAGGGTAGACAGGGATGTTCATTGGTCAATGTTTTAAATGTAACTTGTTTAAATTAACAGCAACTATTTTCTCTCATTTATCTACATCACCAATACCATGAGGCCTCATCCGGGGCCACTGCTGAAAATCAGGTGTTAGAATGAAACTGATGGTTATAGTTGTGGTGTGGTCAGGATCCCTTAGTCTGGTCGCTGCATGAAGCTCCATGCCTCTTGCTCACTGATGTATCTTGGGTGCATAGTACAGTGCTTGGTTATATGTAGGCATGTGAATTGGTGGTCTGGGCTTAAACCATGTTAGGCAACCAAATGCTTTTCAATATATGAAATTTTTAGACCTGGAAATACCTTTGAGAGAATAGAGGTCACTATGCATTTTCTGTCTAACAGCAATTCTCCCAATTTTCCTTCCACACAGAATTGTGACTTTGCTCTGTTTTCTTCCTCTTTTGTACTTCCAGGAGAGGCTGAAACACCACCTCTTGAGGGTCTCCTTTCCAGTGATGTATTCAGATTTTGGCACATGTGACTCAATTATGGCCAATACTATGTGAAGGGACATCTTCTGGGGAGTCTCCCTCCTTTTCTTCTGGATGCTTTGTGTCTGAATGTGATGCCTGGAGATGCAACAGCAGTCTCACTACCAGCACGAGGATGAAGCTGATACCCAGGTATGGCAAGAGAGAGAGAGAAAGCTAGAAAGAACCCAGGTTCTTGATGGCATTATTGAGCCCCCCAATCAGTCAACCCCTAAACTTCCCTGCTGCTCAACTTTCTGTTACACAGGATAGAACATTTCCTAAATGTTTAAACCAGTTTGAATCAGGGTTTCTGTTGCCCCACGGCCCAAAGCATCTGAAGTGATGGAGAGAATTTTAAGTCCAATTTCTTATTTCACAGAAGACGTAACAGAGTGTGCTCAATGTTATGTTGCAGGTGACAGCAGAACACAGGCATAGAGAGGCTGAATCCTCTGCTTTAGAGCCATTTTTAATCAGATGCTGCCCCTCTTACAATCTACTTATAAAGTAAAGGTGGTTTAAAAGTGTATCTCTGAAGTCACTGTCCTTGTATTTGACAAAATTTCCTGGTCAGGTTTAAAGTCTGGAATTCTAATCCAAATTTTCCTCACTTGGACATGATGAATCAAACTGGCCTCTACAGAGACAAAGAGTATGCTTGTTGACTTTGAAAAACTAAAAACGCTTTGTTCCTAATGACTAGGGAGCAGTGACTTGGGGGACTTGATCTGTTTGGTAACTGTGGGCAGGGATATACATTAGGAAGGTTGGTTTGTCCTTTCTGTTTCCAGGGGCATTTCTTCTATCAGGTCATTCTCTCAGCTGCAAGGCCTCCTGTTCCCCTCTAATGCTACTTCCAATCTGTCCATGCTGCAGGGTCCAGATTATACCGCACTGCCTCTACCAAGTCTTCCCAGATCACTTTAGCATGCACCAGTAACTCATTTTCAGAACTCACTCATTTCCTGAACTCCTTACTCATTCATTAAACATGTCATGTTACAGAAGATTTCTCTTCTGGTATTTCACTCATTTTGCTCCTAAATTTTATCTTGAGGAAGCAGATCAGAAACAAAGAAAGGACACAGATTTTAAGGGCACATTGACTTGACTTGAATTCTGCTCTAGGGCCCCTGCCTTGCAGAACTCTAGGGGCCAGTTAGATAACATGCAGCCATGACTGGCTCCACCACTCTGGAGCAACCTTCTATGACCACCTCAAATCCATTGTGAAATGCAATTGGGGTGTACTGTATTAGTTTCTATTGCTGTTGCAACAAACGACCACAAACTCAGTGGCTTAAAATAACACAAATGTATAGCTGCTATGGTTTAGTATCCCTTCCAAAACTTAGGTTGAAATTTAGTTGTCATTGTAACAATGTTGAGACATGGTCTTATAGGAGGTGATTAGGTCATGAGGGCTCTGCCCTCATGAATGGATCAAGGCTGTTAATCACAGGAGTGTGTTAGTTATCACAGGAGGGGGCTCCTCATAAAAGAATGAAGTTCTGGTTCCCTTCCTCTCTCTCTCTCTCTTGCATGCTCTCTTGCCATGTAATGCCTTCTGCGTGTTATGATGCAGCAAGAAGGCCCTCACTAGATGCAGCCCCTTGATCTTGCACTTCCCGGCCTCCAGATCCATGAGATAAATGCACTTCTGTTATTTATAAATTACCTAGCCTGTGGTATTCTGTTACAGCAGCAGAAAATGGACCAAGATACCTTACAGTTCTGGAGGTCAGAAGTTCACAGTGGGTTAGCAGGGCAGGGTGTCTTCAGGAGGCTTGCGGTAGAGGGGGAGGAATCTGTTGTCTTGCCTTTTCCAGCTTCTAGAGGGTGTGTACATTCCTTGACTCATGACCTGACACCATTCCAATTTCTGTTTCCATTGTTACATCTCTGTCATTCTCACTCTTATCTTCCTATCTACCCCTTATTAAAGACCATGGCAATTACACTGGGCCTACCCAGATAGTTGATAATAACATCCCTACCGCAAGACCTTTAGTCACCTCTTCAAAGCCCCTTTTGCCATTTGAGGTAACCTATTCACAGGCTTCAGAATTTTTGAAGGAGGGGAGGCATCATTCTACCTGCTATATACATAGTCTTTGGATCTCAGTTTCCACATCTGTAGAGTGGAGAACTACTGTCTTCCCCACAGGGCTATTGAGATGATTGAATGAGGTAATTTCTGCTTATGAATTCCCAGCTCTGTGCTTGGCACCATGGAGGCAGGCAATTCTGATCCATGTTCTCTTCCGAGTGGGTTGTCAGCCGGAGGCCTTCTACTTCTTTCTAATCTGTTAGCTTCTTGCTAGTGCTGCATCCCCAGGAGGAAATCAGTAAATGCAAGAAATAATTACCTTGATTCATGACACTGCCTTGCACATAGTAAGTACCCTAAAATAATTCGTGGAATTGTTTGTTATTTTGGTGTTAATGGATGGGGAGCATCTGATTAAATGTTATTATTTATTAGATCCAAAATATAAATTTGGATTCTTCTGTTGCACTTTTACCTAACTACTCTAAACACCAGTGGGAGAGAGGAATTAGTTCACAATACAACTTAAAGAAAAAAATATCTTGCTGTCACTGACCTCTCTCCTTGGTCTGGAAACTTCCTGAGTTCATAGGGTACCACTGACTGCTCTCTCTGCAACTGAAAAATCTCTCAAAAGGCCCTATCCAGTTAGGTCACACAAAGCCAGGCTGATTATTTAGAGAGCACACAATGCTCCCTCACATGGGGCACAGAGAGGAAGGAATTTTTTTTTTTTTAAGCCAATTCCAGTCCCTGGAGCTGCAAACTGCCCTCAGGGCAAAGAAGCCTGCAGCATAATTGGGAGGAGTCTGGCAGGAAAGAAGCCAAGGTAGGTTAAGCTGCATTTCTGTCTATAGCCAGGGTCTCCATGCCACTTTTTAAACATCCCCCTCTGGGACAAACCTGTATGTCAAGTAAACAATTAAATAATATACGCAAGGGCCAAATCAGGAAAACTGCAGCTTCAGACCTAGAAAACAATGCCGAGAAACACTAGCCTGTCTGCCGCTGCTAAGTCAAGGAGACGGGTTCCCGTTCCCATGATTCTATAAGAGAACTGGGTCAGGGAGGAGACACTGTCTGTTTAGAATATGCTTCAGGCCCCTAAACTTGGTTGGTTTATGCTTTTTCAGGTTAATAAAGTGGAAAATGACTTTACCTCATCCCTCTGTCAAAGCATAGTGTGGCTGCCCCAGGGATCCCTAATATAGTCGGAGATGATGTGTTTGGAAAATGGGGTGAGAGAGGGTCCAAAGATGAGACCCCAAAACTGTGAGGGGAAGGTCGTGTGTGGAGGACAGATCATTAGATGGGACACCTCTGCTCTCAGAGCTGGAGGGAGCTGTGAGAAGAGGAGTCTGGATGCCGCCATCTCTGAAGGGTCTTGCTAGGCTCCCACACCATCATGTCTTGGCCAGCGAAGGCCAAGTGGTCATGTAAACTTAGGATGGTCACAGAATCCTGAACTAGCACATGGGGGTTGAACTTGTCTGAGGATCTTTTTGAGGAAAAGGGGGAAGCATTATTCATGCAATGTGTGACCAGAGTATAGAATTCACGATCCCAGCAGATGGCATGGACGGACACTGAATAGTCTGAATGTCTCATCTCTCTGGACAGAGCAGGCTGGTGGGATCTGGGGAGTTGGGCTGGCTGAGGAGGCATATTTCAGAGTCCAGAGCAAATCCCAGCAGTAATGCCTGGGAACAAAGCCAACTGGTACCCAGGGCAAGCAGCCCAGATCTGGGGTGAGGCTACCAAGGTTGTACCAGGCAAGAGAAGAAGGGTGAGCAGGGGAATATTCAAGAGCATCCAGGACTGCAGGGAACTAATGAGCATGGGAGTACAGAACTGAGGTCAGAAGGCGTGGCCAATGGAAACTCCCAGCGGCCTTGTGTAGGAGCTCCGTGGATGACTGCTGGCTCTTGGGGCTTAAGCATGCAGCTCAGGGGCCGGGCGCGTTGGCTCAAGCCTGTAATCCCAGCACTCTGGGAGGCCGAGACGGGCGGATCACGAGGTCAGGAGATGGAGACCATCCTGGCTAACACGGTGAAACCCCGTCTCTACTAAAAAAATACACAAAACTAGCCGGGCGAGGTGGCGGCGCCTGTAGTCCCAGCTACCCGGGAGGCTGAGACAGGAGAATGGCGTGAACCCGGGAGGCGGAGCTTGCAGTGAGCTGAGATCCGGCCACAGCACTCCAGCCTGGGTGACAGAGCGAGACTCCGTCTCAAAAAAAAAAAAAAAAAAAAGCATGCAGCTCAGGACTGGCAGCTCAAAAATGTCTCGAGCAGATTGGCCCCTCAGATAAAGTGGGACACACAGTCTTTAAGAAGGACTTAGGAAGGGCAGTCAGGCTAAGCAGTGGGCTGTACTTTGGGACCCTTTTACCATAGAACAGAGGGCAGCCTCCGGGTCTGGCCGTGTGTCATAATTCCTGTGTTGGACCAGCCCCACTCTAATGCGGGCATTTCGGTATTTACTTCCATCTACACTCTCCTTGGGTAGGGCAGCAGCAGAAATAACTGGTTTTGAGGCCTCCACCTTGCAGGGTCCACTTTTTGATTACTAACGCTATCTCTCAGGGCATCCCAAATTCATGGGAATCCCATTCTGAGAAGCCCTAGTATAGGTCTGGGCACTGGATAAGAACCAAGGGCGGTGTGGTGCTTATACACTGTGACAGAGTAGGCCTGCCTGATTTAGCAAATAAAACCACAAGATGCTCAGTTAAATCTGAATTTCCAAAAAGCAGAGTAAAATTTTTAGTACATGTCTATCCCCAGCACTGCATGGGACATACTTATATTGCAAATGATTTGTTCTTTGTAATGAAATTCAAGTTTAACTGGGAATCCTGTATTCTGCAGGCCACCCTATCACAGAAGCTGGTTTGAGACAAGCCCAGCTTCTGGGCCAAAGCAAAACAGGCAGGTGTTTGCTCAACCTCTGCTAAAGGTCTATTTTTAAGGCTAGATGCCGAGTTAGGAGAAGAAGCTGATGAATTGAATAAAATGCTACATGCCATCAAATATCCTTTGAATTTTATCCAGTAAGTCACCCATAAAGTGCCACCCACCAGGGAGCCTCATGCCATTTCATAAATACTTATGAGAGCTGCTGTGGAGAGAGATGTAGCCCAATGCAGGCACCGGACACACCATCCCGCAGCTTCCCCATGACTTTCAGAAAGCTTGCAGATATTTCTCTTTTCTGTTCTTAACTCTCCACAGAGAAATCCGTCAAGGGAAAAAGCAATGATTTTGCTCTCACTGGGCCAGAAATTCCACAACTGAAATGACCCAGGGGTAGCAGGCGGGTTTGACAATCTGTCAGTTTCTGGATAGTGTTACTCGTCAATCATTCATTTTTGCTAAATTGCAGAAACTCTTTTCTTTAAATCAAACTTTATTTGCTCATGATGCAGTTTAAGCCCAGTTTTTGGTGTGTGTCCAGGGAACTGGGTACCACCCTGTCCACTTGGTCATGGGGAAACCGTTAAGTCAGCCTTCAGTCTGGACATCTCTGCTCGAGGCTTTAGTTAATTTTTCTTCCCATCTGAGACTTGACCGCTGGGATTGTTTCACATATGAAGATAAGAAAACAACTGAAACTTGATTTTGCTCTATGGAGATAAAAACAAGGTAGCATTTTATTCAAGAAGAATGTGTGTAATAACAGTAATCTGAAAATAATGATATCTATAAGGTCTTTGGCAAAGCCACCCAGGAAAAGAAAAACAATAGATGTGAAAGCTTCAGTGAGTCATAACACCACCTTTCAGCATCAAAATGCCCTGGAATCAGATTCAGATAAACTGGTTTCATCAGCTCTAGACTCAGCTGTATGCGTCCCTTTTTATTCCTTGTGCCAATTGCACATTCTCCAGATAATGGCAAGGTATTGGCTCTCCTTCAAAACACTCAATTGTGCAGCAGAGGAATGAAAAGGATTCCTTGTAAGCTTTTTCATGTCTAAACACAAAAATAGCTCTCTTCCTGGGCCTGCCCAGTGGGCTTCCTTTCCCTCTGGACATCTACAGAGAACTGGGGGCTGGACCAGTGTTCATCAAAGGTGGTCTGTGGACCACCTGTATTCGAATTGTTTAAAAGCTTGTTTAAAATGCAGATTTCTGGGACTCACCAGAGACCTAGTGAATTTGATCTCCTAGGTAGAGCCAAGGACTGTGCATTTTTAATGGCTCCACACCCCAAGGATTGTGAGGCATCCTAGGTTGTAGGGGCCACTGGGTTTATCCAGCCATACAGCCCTCACCTTATCCTGCTGCCTGCATTGTCACTTGGCTTCCTACATTTGAGCGTCTCTTCTTGCCAATGCAATTCTAAGCACAAAGTATGAATTTGAAATTCTATCTTTGTCCCTGTTAGTGCCTAGTTCACTGTAGTTGTTAAAAAATTTTTTTATTGAATGAAGGACCTGAAATAATTTCTCTTTGCTTACAGTTTGTTCAAAGAAACACTTTTGCCCACAGAAGATTGGATCATGAATTTGCCAATTTGATTTCAAAACAAACTGATCTCTCTCTATGTAGATGTGTCTGTGTGTATGAGTGAATATTACTCTCCTAAACAAATGTTTTGAGTCAAAGGTCCACCTTTGTCCAGAAGAGGACAACTAGGGATACATTGTTGGGGAAAAAAATTGTATAACTCAAAAGGGGTAAGCAGTCTTTGCCTTTTCTGAGAACCACTGTCAGAAAAGCTCTGTGGAGATTTTAGGGTAAGGGGTGTCCTAGGGGAATAGGTGAGTGTGTGTGTGGTGTGGTTGAGGGAGTACTAAAATTCCCATCTGACTAGTTGCACCTGACTCTTTGGTCTGTCTCCATGTGTGCAAATAGAGTCACTTTTCTTCAAGTCAAGAGCACAGCTCAGTGTATTAGAGTGTCTAATCCCAGAGATCGGGAAAGATATGTTTTGCGGGAGTTAGAGAGCCTGGGGCTGCAGCAGTGCTGGCGGCAGGTCTGGATGGGGAGTGAGGACGGTGCTGGGCTCCTGGTGGGGAGGAGAAAAGATCCCTGGAGAGGGCAGTGGGTGCAGGGCACGTAGAGCCAGCGCCTCATCTTTCCCAGTCTTGTTCAGAGTTGCCCCGAGGCAAAACAGAGGATAAGGCTGTTCAACACATGTGAAGACGGGAGCATCAGGAATGAGAGGGAGGGAAATGGAAGTTAGAGAACAACTCCAGACTCTCTGAGGTGGATATAACCTCACTTGGCTAGACCTGCCTTTGGGATCTGGAATCTGATCTGCAACCTCCTGAACATCTTGTTTGAGGAGTCCTAGGGTAGGGATGCACACTCCCTCACAGTCACGGCAGGGCTGAGAAAATACATTCATAGACTGAGCTGTGATCCATCTGCTGGTGATTTCTGCCCTTAGCTCATACCCTTCTCTCTCCTTCCTTTTCTGGACTCTACTTCCTGACAGACATTCATGTATTTGAAGAAAGCTCTTTGTCCTCTCTAAGCTTCCTCTTCTGTAGGTTGAATTTTCCTAGCTACTTCCCCTTCTCCTATGACGTTCTTCCCTGCCGCTCTTTTTTCAATGCACGGACTTTCTAATCCCAGGCTGCCTCTGTCTTCCAGTGGGGCCCTCACTGTTTCTGTCAGCAGCACCTGCAATTTCTCAGTCAGCCAGGCTTGAACAGTTGAACTCAGTCTTGCCTCCTCCTACTCTCTTATCCTGAAGCTGTTGGGAATTGTGTGTGCATATGCATGTGTGTATACACGTGTGTGTGCACAATTCTCCATAGGAGTTTTGCACATTTCTGACTGTTTTTGCCCTGGAGAAGTCCTTAAGGCAGAAAGCAGAAATGTAGCTGGTCTAAGCTTGAGGTGGGTCATGCCTGTGGCTGGACTCTCTCAAGGAGAGCCTGCAAGCATGTGGAACTGCCCATCACAGCCGAGGCTGAAGCCAGAGGAGAGCTGAGGCCAGGGGATGTGGAGTGCCAAAAGTGGCTGCTATACAGAGCCCCACACCTGCTTAAAGCCTTGCCAAGATGTGTTTTCCATTGTTCTCAGGATGAGTTGTGTGTCTTATTTTTGCAGACGAGGTCTTTCCTGATTGATATGGTTTGGCATTTGTCCCTTCCAAATCTCATGTTGAAATATGACTCCCAGTGTTGGAGGTGGGGCCTGGTGGGAGGCAATGGGATCATGGGGGTAGACCCCTCATGGATGGCTTAGCGCAGTCCTTGCAATAGTGAGTTCTCATGAGATCTGCTTGTTTAAAAGTGTGTGACATCTCCCTCTTCTCTCTCTTGCTCCTGCTCTTGTCATATGACACACCTGCTCCCCCTTCACCTTCTACCATGATTGTAAGCTTCCTGAGGCCCTCACCAGAAGCACATCAGAAGCAGATGCTGGCAGCATGTTTCTTGTGTTGTCTGCAAAACTGTGAGCCAATTAAACCTCGTTTCTTTATAATTTACCCAGCCTCAGGTAATTCTTTATAGCAATACAAGAATGGCCCAATACACTGACCTGGCTGCATGCACCTCTCATCTCTTCTCTTCCACCCTTGAAGGACACTATGCTACAGACATTCTGAGCAATAATCCAGCCACGCTGAATGCTTAATATTTCTTCTGACAGAACCTAATGCACTAAGATGTTTGGTTCAGCCCTGTTGGCAATGGGACCCATCAGAGCTTGTGGAAGCAAGTGGGCAAGGGTTACTTGACCAGATTGATACTTCAGAAAGATCAAGGCAGTCTGAGGTTGGAGGATGAATGAAAAGGAAGTAGAGTGCTAGAAGAAATTCACTGTGGTTGGACTTTATCCTGAGGGCAACGAGGGTGCTGTGGGTGGGTTTTAAGCAGGGTGGTGAAGTGATCATGCTGGCATATGAGGTGACTTGCTGCAGGGTAAGGCATGGATTTAAGGGTGACTTATTTGATGTGGAGATATGGGAAGAGGCAAGGATGATGTCCCAGTTTCTAGCCTGGGCAAATGAGTGAATCGTGTTGCCATTCACGGATGTGGAGGTCAAGGGATGACGATCAGGTGGGGAGGGAGATGATGACTTAGTTTTGAATACTATGAGTTTTAGGTACTTTTGGAACATACAAATAGAGTTGTCTAAAAGTCTGCCCAAGAGAGAAAACTGGACTTGAGTGATAGATATAGGAGTCCTTAAAGGAGATAAGTGGCCAAGTCCAGAGAGTGTTTATTGAGAGGAAGACCTTGGACTGAACCCCAAGGTATACCAGGTGTCAGAGACGAGACACCCATAAGAAGACTGAGAAGGAGAGAAAGGTCAGAAGCAGGGAGCATAGGCAGGGTTTGGTGTCATGGAACCCAAGGGAAGAAGCTTTTTCAAGGTACAGGCTGACAGTGTCAAATGATGCTGCAAGTTCGTGTGAGATGAGGATGGAGAAGAGTTTGTTGGTTTTAGTAACAAGCAGGTGGATGGTGATATGGGTGACAGGGGCTTTTGTGGAGTGATGAGGTCAGAAGTTGGTTGCAGTGGGTTGAAGAGTGTGTTGCAGTTGGAGACATGGAGATGAAGGGTGCACACACATTGTATTTTTGAAGCTTTGGTTATGCAGGAGAGGAGAGGCCAGTAGCTTGAGTGGAAGGTGGGTTTGGGTGATGGTTAAAAAATAATATTGTGAGACACTAAGGCTGGGCATGGTGGCTCACACCTGTAATCCCAGCACTTTGGAAGGCTGAGGTGGGTGGATCACCTGAGGTCAGGAGTTCGAGACCAGCCTGGCCAATACGGTGAAATCCCATCTCTACTAAAAGTATAAAAATTAGCTGGGTGTGGTGGCTCACACCTGTAATCCCAGCTACTCGGGAGGATGAGGAGGAGAATCTCTTGAACCCAGGAGGTAGAGGTGGCAGTGAGCCAAGATCATACCTCTGTACTCCAGCCTGGGTGACAGAGTGCAACTCTGTCTCAAAATAATAATAATAATAATAATAATAATAATAATAATAATAATAATAATATTGTGAGACACTAAAATAGGTTTAAAAGTTAATATGGAGGATCCAGTAGAGAGGGCAATGTTGACACTACAGGGGAGGGAGAGAATGATACACACAGCGGAGAGGTGTCTGAAGAGGTGGTAGAAAGGAGGGATGGAATGCAGAGGAGCCTTATACAGGAGTAGGGAGAGCCCCGTCACAATGACAGGAGGGGAGGAAACAGGGCCATTGAAGATGCAGGAAGGTAGTGACGAGAATCGGAAGGGGTTCCCCCCAGTGATTTAGTTTACTTTGAGAATAAGGGAACAAGGTCAGCTGATGAGATTGAGGGGGCAGAAGTAGCAACCTAGGTTTCAGGAGAGTAGAAAAGATTTAAATAGCTGCATAGGGAGCCAGAGAGCTGCTGAGGGAAGCTATGGGTTTCCTGGAAGTCCCAGAAGGCTCATTTGACTTTAGGTGACCTTTCCATGGTCTCTAAGTAATCTCTGTCCCTCTAACACTCTCATGTAACTCACATTACCTGTACCTCTCTCAGGACACTTACCACTTTCTAACTCTTTATCCACTTGTTTGTGAGCATCTTGGCTCCCTCTAGACTGTCCTACACTCCACAAAGGCAGACTTTGTCTTTATATGACTAACAGCCCTGTGATATTGCGTTGCGTGTAGAAGGGGTTCAACAAACATTTCCGGAATAATTAAGTGAGTGCAGCCTGACCCCGTGGGAGGTAGCAGGACACTTACTCTGTGCCAATGTTTATTTAGAAAGCAGGGATATGTCTAGTGTGCTCTGAGAGCAAGACATGTTATTTCGTAGCTGGAAATATAGATGTAGGGGTCATTAGGGTTTATAAATGGCCAAGTCCAGAGAAATTTAACTCGGGTATTCTATTCTTGTTTAGATGCTCTGTAGTTCCTCACACCCAGCTATTGAATTCAAGCAATCCTGGAGCAGCATCCTCAGCCCTATCAGACCCAGCACACTCTTTCACTAAAATAGATTTGGCAACTTCCATCACTTTCTTTAGATAAAATTCATTAGTAATCTAACCCAACTTTACATATAATTCAAAAACTTAATGTAATGTCCTAACTGTAATAAAGAGGAGAAGTAAAAGGAGAGTAAATTATAATCAAAGAATACTTTTTTCAATGCTCAGGACTGTGGAACCTGGAAGAGAGCTTCTAAAACTTTTAAGTGCATATGACTCATATGGAGATCTTATTAAAATGCAGATTCATATTCAGTGGATCTCTGTGGGGCCTGAGATTCTTCCTTCTAACAAGATCCCAGTCAATGCAGATGCTACTAGTCTGTGGACCTCTCCTCTAGTAGCAAGGAACTAGGGCTCCTGAAGAAGCCCTCAAAACTTTCCTCTTCCCATAGTGAATGCACCTGGATTTAGGAGAAGTAAAACAACATTTAGTCAAATATTGATGACATTTTTTTTTTAGTGTTGGCATGTAGGAAATAAGACATATATATATCATCATTACGAATGTGACAGTTTCAAAGACAGCTTTATTCAGGTGTGTCCTATTGGTGACTCAAATACCATGATGTGACTTTTGGAAATGGTGACTAACCCTGGGGAAGATTTTAAATTAAACAAGGTAAATATTTCCCCAATTTCCACTGCAGTTTCATGATTGGATATATATATATTGAATTATACAAAAAATATTTTGTGTTTATATGCTAAACATAGGCTCTAGTCTCAGAAAAATATAAATAGATTTTCACCTATATGTATGTCAGGTGGGACTTCAAAGTCATGCAAGACATTGAACAATTCTTGGTTGGGACCACCTCTGTGAGGCATTGCAGAATGTCTGCAGCTGTGCCCCTGCCCAATAAAATGATCAGTACTTCCCAATCATTGGAACAACCAAAAATATCTCCTCAAGTTTCCACAGTGTCCCGCCCCTGAGAACCAGCAACCTAGAGGAACTGAGGAAGAAGAGCAACTGTAGGTGGAAACTTCTGGAAGCACACGCATCAGAACCCACTGCTGTAAGCAGAAGGTGCATTTTCCTGGCAAGGAGACACAACCAGATTGCTTCCACTAAGCCGACTTTGCAAATCTGTAACTGCTAAGTGGACACAAGTGTCTGAAGCCATGCTGTATCACAAAGAAGATAGAAGCTACACACTTTCCCAAGGCAAGACATGATCAAGATGCTGCCTAAGAGGGAAGAATACATTTTTCTAGGTGCAAATTAGTGCCAGTGATGTTTCTGCTAAAACTCTCAAGTGAGCCCAAGGTTGTGGCCTTGTCATGCTTGTGTATTCTGAAGAAGAGCAAGAAGTAGGTGAAGTAGGGCCTGGCCCCTCCTGGATGCCAGCAACTTCTCCAGTTCCATCTGATGCCAAGCCTCTTTGCGCTTACTCTGTCCATTTGTTTTTGATTTTGCTTTTTGTGGTCTAGAAATTCTTTCAGGTCTCAGGGCTCTCTTATATACTGCTTTTTGTGTCTAGGAGATTCTTCAACTTTCTTATCTATCTCTAGCTACCTTGCAGACTAGTTTAAGTGACTCTTCCTCAAGAAAGCCTTCCGGGCCGCCAAGACAAGATCACAGACAGTATGTTCTTTTAAGCTTCCATGTCAACCTGAACTTATGCTTTATAGCATCAACCACAATGTTAACTAAATAATAATTGGTACCTAAAGTCTGCTTTTGCTTGTAGATATGAACTCCCTGAGGATAGAGACCGTGTCTATCTGGTTGACCAGTTCCACTTGCCACCAAGCAGACACTCAATACTTTTTTGACAAATGCATGAGTGCCAAAGTGAAGGTATTTTATTTATTTTTATAAATAATAAAGAGTGTTCAGACCAGGAGTCTACAGGATTAAATTAAACTAAGAAGTACAGTGAGGCACAAGTGAGTTCTGAAGGAAAGAGAAAGCCCTGGAATGTGGAGAAGTTGACTGGCAAGCATACATACAGCTGGCTGCTTGTCTTGCTGCAATCCCATTGGGTGCAGTTTGGGTATACTGCATGCTGAGGGTCTGTATATCAGCTGCCTCTCAGATCAGAGACTGGAAATGTGCAGGCAGAGTGAGGTGACTCCCGAGGACCAGATGCAGGATCCTGGTGGACACAGGGCAGTATATCTGCTGGGGAGTCAGGAGAAAAACACAATTTCATCCTGTTGGGAAAGGCGTTTGTAGTAAGACAGGACCCTGGCTTGCTTTCCAGTGTCTGTTGTTTCTGGACTTTGGAGAAGTTTGTTAATTCCCCTCTGCAATTGCCTCATCTATAAATGGGAACATTACCTATCTCAGAGACTGGCTAGCAGGATTTAAACACGGGGCCCATGCAAAGTCCTTTATATGTTGTAAGGTACTATATAAGTTACACTCAGCTGTGTGAGTGGCTGTTACTCACTTACATCCTAAGCAGGTTTCCCAAAGCTGTCTGGAACACCTGCACTGAAGACAGCCTGCCCAGGATGCTGGTGTTCAGCAACGACACCCTGCCACACTCCGTGCATTTTCCGAGTACCCACTGCATACCAGGAACTCTTCTAGGCCTTGAGAATGCAAGGTGAACAAAGGAAAGCAGGCTGACTGGAGTCAGGTATGGGGTTAGAGAGGGATGGAGATGGGGCTGTGCTATGTCAGCTGGAGCAACCAGGGAGGTTGTGGCAACTGAGTGGAGATCTAAACAAAGTGAATGAAGGGCCAGGTGCGGTGGCTCATGCCTGTAATCCCAGCACTTTGGGAGGTGGAGGCAAGAGGATCACTTGAGCCCAGGAGCTTGAGATTTTGGGCAACATACTGAGACTCTGTTTCTCCAAAAGATTTTTTAAAAAAGTTAGCTGGGCAAGCTGGGCATGACGGTGCACACCTGTAGTCCTAGCTACTTGGGAAACTGAGGTGGGAGTATCCCTTGAGTCCCGGAGTTCAAGGTCATAGTGAGCTATGATCTTGTGACTACATTTCAGCCTGGGTGACAGAGTGAAGTCCCTGACTGTAAAATTAAAAAAAGAAAAGAAAAGAAAAGAAAAAAAGTGAGTGAAGGAACCATGCAAAAATTTCCAGGATCTGTACGAGGTTATTATTTTATTTAATCCTTTTACTAATACCCCTTTTACTAATAAGGCGGATATTTTACAGAGGAGGAAATGGAAGCGCCAAGCTGACCCAGCCTAGGAGGACAGGGCAGGGTCCATGCTCTTCCCATGCTGTGCTCCATCCCGTCCGCTCACGACTTCCTCCCTTCTCAGCCTCAGGTGTCTTACTCTGTCCACCTTATTCTCTTCCCATCAGCTTTATGTGATCCTTTCTTCATCT
The DNA here is from genome assembly GCF_007565055.1 of Rhinopithecus roxellana. Lineage (NCBI taxonomy): Eukaryota > Metazoa > Chordata > Mammalia > Primates > Cercopithecidae > Rhinopithecus > Rhinopithecus roxellana. The sequence continues at coordinate 54,589,366 of NC_044551.1, forward strand.
TTCTCTTTATTTCTCTTAAAAAATGAACAAAGAGAAGAAGGAGTAAAATAACCTGGTAACTTGATGGACACATATTCTCACTGAGGATGTTAATTTTAAACTCTAAATCCATCCCATATGCATCCACTTCGCTCCATCTCCCCACCACCTCCGAATCCAGGTTATCACCACCTCTTGCCAGCAGAGGTTCCTAACTGCTCTCTCTGCTTCCAGTTCACTCTCTGTGCAGCAGCAAGGGTGATCTTTTAAAAATGTAAATTGGATCATGTCACTCTGTGCTTAAAATCCTCCAGTGGCTTCCCACTTGCACTCAGAATAAAATTTAAACTTCTCATCCTGACCTCCAACCTGGCACGATTCAGCCCCTGCCTACCTCTCCAACCTCACCTTGTCCCACCTTCCCCCTGTGCACTCCGTTCCTGCCACTCAGATCTCATTTCAGTTCCTCAAACATGTCATGCTCTTCCCCAACTCTGTACCTAACTAACTTTTCCTCATTATTGAGTCTTCAAATTAAATGTCACTTATGCAGAGAGGCTTTCCCTACTCACCCACCTTATATTAGGTCTCTCTTGTTATTCTCTTTCAGCCTCCAGAGCCTCTGGTAGACTAGGAAGCTACGAGGGCAGAGGCTGGCAGTGGCAGGCAGGCTAACAAAGGACCCAAAGATTCCACCTCTGGGTTTTCATGCGTGTGTGGTCCCCTCTCCTTCTGTGCCATCTGAATCCAGTGATTTACTTTGAATCAATAGACTGCAAAGGTGATGGGATGTCACTTCTGCAATTAAGTTTTAAAAGATAGTGACCTATGTCTCGCCAGCAGACTCTTTCTACTACATTCTTTGGCATTCACACTTTGATGAAGCAAGTTTCGTACTGGAGAGACCTCTGTGGCAGGGAACCGGGGCTGGCCTCTGGTCAACGTCTATCAAGGAAGTTCAGGCCTGAGTCCACCAGCCCTTGAGAAACTGAGGCCTTTGCGCAGAACTTGGAAGCAGATCCTTCCCCAGAGGAGTCTTGAGAGGAGGCCGCAGAACGTGGGCTGGCCTTAGACTGCAGCCTTGTGAGACCGGAACACAGAGGGTCCAGCTAAGCCGTATGTGATTTCTGACCCACAGAAGTTGTGGCAATCCATGCTGTTTTAAGCTGCTAAACTGGGGTGATTTGTTACACAACAATAGATAACTAGCACACTGAGCATTCATTTGTAAATACTTGTTGAATGAATAAAGGAATGAATGGCTTAGTTGTGCCCTGAATTTCCTGAACAGGGATGGGGAAGCGGTTGTCCAAAAGTGCCAAGATCTAGCCTGTAATCACCATAGCTCTCTGCTCTCACAGGTCTTCTCACACAGACTGCACAACAAACCCAAACAGAAGGCCTGTTGGCTTCCTGAACAGTTAGTTTCAAAGGAATGGTGTTACCTTTGACTTAGCTTTCTGAAAACCACTTCTTCTGCCTGTTAGGATTCAGTGGTCTCCTAATGAGATGGATTTCAAAACCCAACATGCATTTTTTCCAACAATATGTGCCTTCTCCAAGGGGAGAAACAACCCTACTCTTTTTCCTGGTTATCAATGATGCCCTACTCATGTGGCAAAGCCTACAAAATGAACAATTCATGGTCTATGAGTACACTTCATGAATATACAGGATGCCATATAAAAAATAACATAAATGTTTCCTAACAGAATTAATACACTTTTGAAGCAGTTCAGCTTGAGGCAATTATTGCACTTCCTGGGAGATACAAATTACTTTGCCCTCAGCCTCATGCCAAATAACCCCCCTAAGACACACACTAATTACACAGAAATACATTGCCTGCCATAGCTCATTGACTAATTGACAATCAGTTTAAAACTTCAGCAAAATATCTTAAAACTTAGGCTTTGCATTTAGCAAGGAAACCAATTTTGTTTATCTCCTCATTTTGGTCTGCCTCATTGGCAAAGTTGTAGTATGGTTGGTAAGTAATGACTGAGTAGGCTTATTATAATGATCAATGGTGAAAGAAGGGCATTCCATCATAGTGTATAGCATTTCCATCTCTCATTTCTGTGATTCTATTAAGAACAATTACCAATAATATATCCGTTAATGTGATACAAAAATAGAATGCAACCGTGTATGTAATAGTTATTGCTAATGTGGTCTGCTAAGCTCAGTGTACAATTGTCACTGACTCATGCACTATTAAGATGTGGCCTTTCCAAGCTCTACGCCCTTTACATTCTGATCTAAGCACATGCACCCACTGAGTTCATGCAGTAACTACATACATTCCTTCCGCCTCAAAAGTAAGTCATGGACAAAAGTCAGATCCTTGGGAATCATTCTTTACTTTATCTTCTCTATTTACAAATCACTGTTGGAGACCCAACTTCTTTATGAAGCTATGTGAGCTTACGTCTGCCTAAATGTTGTTTCTAATCACCTTCATTATTCCAGGAGTTGACGTACTATAAACCTTTCCTCTGGAGTTTCTGAAATAGTCCAATCATAGAGGTGAAATGCACCCAAATACCAGACAACTGATTTATAATTAAATATCTGGGAGATGACCGATTCACTCACTGGAGACTGCTGTTCTAGGTGCTGCAGAACAAATCTGTAGGGGTTTACAGTTATAGACGGTGCAATCACTGTGGCATTGCTGGACTGCCATTTCTCTTAGGATTGCATCTGGTTGCAGCAATGGAATGTCCAACCAGGAGTGACTTGAACAATTTGGGATTTATTTTTCTCACAGAATAAGACTTCCAATGGCAAGAAAAAACCAGGGGCTGGGGTTGTGGCTCAGTGATGATATCAAAGCACCAGCTCCTTTTGCTTTTCTACTCTTCCATCCTTTGCATATGGGCTTGTTGCCCCATGCTCTGGAAATGACTGCTGTAGAGAAGTGGGGCAGAGTCTGCACCAGCTGCCTTGAACATGTCTATCGGGAAAGCACAAGCTCTGCCCCAAACCCTCATCAGACTTCACCTTAGGTCTCATTAGCTAAAACTGTGTCCCACTGGCTGCATTTGGCTGCAGAGGAGGCCTGGAAACAATATTTAGCTTGGGCACAGGGCTAATAAACAAGGTTTCATTAGCAACGGGTAAACAAAACTGGAGTGGGCCATGAATAGGCCTGTCATGGCTGGGGAAGGTCTGATAGAAGAGGGGGTATCTAGCTGTAGTGTGAGGGATGGTAAAATTGAGGTAAGAAACAGAAGAGGAAAAGTGGTCGTTGGTGGAGTTAGACTGAGATTAACTCTGGGAAAAGAAAGAATAGAGCATGTCTAGGAGACTGTGAGAACATTGCTCTAGGAAAATTTTGTTCAGAGAAGATGGATAAAGGTCAGATGTGTCTATAAATCAAACAACTGATTTATAGTTGACCCTGTGAGGTGTATCCAGTTCCTGAGGCAGGCAGTCCCCTGTCCTCCCCTACTCTTAACACACATACCTCACTCTCACTCCCAGGGCCATCATGGGCAGGCTTAAATCGACTTTCTGACCAAAGGGAATAAAATCTTAAGGGATTCTATGCCCTGCATTTTTGCCTTTTCCCCGAGCCAGAGATTCTCAATATTGGCTATACGTTGGAGTAGCATGGGGGAAATTTTAAGCACTTTAATGCCAAGGTCACATCCCAGAACAATTAAAGTGAACTCTAGAAGTGGAGTAAATGTGTGCTGGAAAAAGTTTAAAAACCATCTCTCTGGAAAACAAGTATTCATGTATGTATGTACAGAAATTTATTATAATTTTACTGATGAAAAGGATGTATGGTATACAACTTACAAATAATAATGAAATGTACAATACTCTTCATTACAGAATGCTCTCCTGCAATTGATTCTCAGGTAATGCTTTCCTGCATTTTTACTGAACTCTTTTGTCTGTAGTTAACCTATGGCTGCAATTCAACCATGATTTGACAAAATCATTCTACAAATAAATGCTTGACTACTGTCCAAATTCAGTCATTGACCCATGAGTGTAATTCCAACATGAATGTTGGTTGGTATTTTCATTTACATTAACAGATAACATGAAAGTATAACAATGAAGATGAATGTTGGAATTTTACTTGTTCATTAATGACATGAGAGACTTCTTTGCTGATGAGGTAATAGTTTTCAACACTGGGAGAATATTTTCTGAATTTTCTGTGCTATTTATAATGTAATGGTTACAGACATGATGTACATTAAATTTAATTTGCATTATTAACATTTTCTTAAGTATAGACCAGGGCTTGGCAAAGTGCTTCAGTAAAGGGTCAGATAGTAAATATTTTATGCTTTGTGGACCACAAATGATGTCTTCCTCCTCCTCCTCCTTCAAAAAAATAATCCTTTAAAACAGTACAAACTTGTAGGACACACAAAAAGAGACTTCAGGCTAGATTTGACCTGTGGGCTGTAATTTGCCAACCTCTTATGTAAACAATCAACAACACAATAAATCAAGCCCTGATTTATAGCGTTTGCTAATTTCTGTCGATGTGATGGCACTGAACACGAAATTGGGAAGAGATGCATAACAACATGTCTTAATATAGTGTTGCCACCATTCAGATGTGGTAAGCAACCTCAAAAGCATAGGAGTAGTAAAATTATTATTAAATGATAAGTTTTGAGTATTTATTACCTTTATTTTCAATGACTTATTTAATTATAAGCTTATGTCTTCTGATCTTTAATAATGACTGTGTTTAACAATTGACTCTGAAAATTCCTGAAAATTTAACAGCCATCTTTTCTGAGCTGGGAAGAACTGGCTCTAGCACACCACTGGGTGGACCCAGGCATCATGATTTTTTTAAAGCTCCTCAGAGATTTCCAAGGAACAACCACTGCTGTCAGTACATCTGGCCCCTTAAAGACTGGAGCAGAATGCCCAGGGGTGTGGTTTTTTGGTTTCTTTCCAATCTGTCAGTCACATTTTCCAAAGTCTGATTAATCCATTCCAAGTTTCTCTCTCTTTCTATCTCTGGAATAAACTCCTGACATTGTCCTGCCAGCCTCCCCAAGCTTCTGTGGTCTCCCGCTCTAATTTACCACCCTTGCTACTTTTCAGTCTGAGCAGACCAGTCTCGGTCTTGAATATTTACTTGCAACTCTTGGGCTGAATTCTGCAGCTTTCCTCCTGGAACTACTGCCTGACACACAGTTTAATGCACAATAGATATGAAAACCCAGGTTCTATCATGGCTCCATGAGCAGGAGAGGCCAGGTCATGAAGGGCTTTTGTGTGACTCACTGGCCTGTTGTATCTTTTTTTTTTTTTTTTTTTTTTAAGACAGAGTCTTGCTCTGTCGCCCAGGCTGGAGTGCAGTGATACGATTTTGGCTCACTGCAACCTCCGCCTCCTGGGTTCAAGCAATTATCTTGTCTCAGCCTCCTGAGTAGCTAAGACTACAGGCGTCGGTCATCACGCCTGGCTAGCTTTTTATTTTTAGTAGAGATGGGGTTTCACCATTTTGGTCAGGCTGGTCTTGAACTCCTGACCTCAGGTGATCCACCTGCCTCGGCCTCCAAAAGTGCTGGGATTACAGGCATGAGAAGCCATGCCCGGGCTGGCCTGTTTTATCTTAGGCTCATCACAGCCTTCCCCCTGCCCTGGTCCTCAGGCATCCCTGCAGGCTTCCGCTCAGCTGGCTTCTGAGTCACGTGGTCTGTGAAGACTGGAGAGCTGTAGGAGAAAAGAAGCCCAGAGAGTCCTCACCTTCTCTTTCTGCTTTGGCAGCATCACCAGCTGTGGCTGGGTCTTTTTTCCTGGACTCCAACTCCTACTGAGAGACCCCTGCTATGATTTTGGCTCCCCGGCACAGCCCTGGCTCCTGGGCTCTGGTGACATCACCTCTTCCCTTTGACCCCCAGGCCTCAGTCCTGGCTTGCTGCTGGTGTCGATCTTTGCATTGCCTTACCATTGCCCTTGTCATTTCACCTCTTTCTCCACCCTTGCAACAACTCCCCTGTATTAAATTTCCCCTTAGCTCTTTTGTTAATGGGGCCTTGGCAGATTTAGCCTGAAATGCTGCTCTGAGGAGTCTGGGTTTCATGCTTTCTGGTAGTTGGTTTGACATCAGTAGAGGCTTTTGAGAAGGAACATGGTATGATCAAGTGGAACAAATGGGTGTTCGATATTGGGGGTTTCATGGATGTCCTAGAAAATTTGTAAATAGCCTTTGTCTATGAAACATGCCACAATTGTCTGAAATTTTGTGCATATGTGCATAAGTGACTTTTTTGTGTGTGTGGGGAGAGAGCCTATAGCTTTCATCAGATTCTCTGTGGGATTTCAGAATATCCTGAGAACTACTGAACTAGAAGTAGGATCAGTTAGCAATCTAAATCACTCAATGCATCAGAGTCCAAGCAGGAAACAGAACTCACTGGAGATGGTTCTGCTGGAGACTTTAAAGAAGGGGCTACTTCAGAAGTGTGGGCAGAAGTAGGTGGACAAACAAGAGATGGGAGGCACCCCAAGTTTAGCATCAGTGGGGAGCTGGTATCCCGGAGGACTGAAGGGTCAAGGGAAGGAAACTGAGGGACTGGGGCCCATGACATTTGGAGCCCTGGAGGAAGAGCCTCTCAGTAGAAGCAGGAGTGCTGGAGGGACACAGTCTTCTGAGATGGAGAGTCCAAGCAGGGGACAAGGACACAGTGTAGCCTCTCTCTTCCCACTTGACTGGCCGTTAGTGCCTCCCCTCATCTCTAACACAATTGGAAGCCAGCAGTCACGGGTGTTTGGGTGATCTGGTCTGTGGGGTCAAAGTGGGGGAGAAAATGCAATAAATGGGTACATTGGGACACAGCAGGGTAGATGGAGAAAAACCAACATTCATAGAACCAACACATTCACAGAAAACACGTTACTTAGGACTTCCAGCATTGTGCAAGAAGGAAATTGACAGAAGCCAAGTTTGGTAGTTGCTGGCATCATTCCTCACATTCTAACTTCTGGATTCTGCTTTTCATCAATCCCTTCTGCACTAACTTGCCCAGCCTAGTAAAGTCATATAACGAGAAGCAAAATTCAGAGGATTCCTTTGTTGTTGTTGCTAACTTTTTCCTTCCACTGCTACTTACAAGCTCTCTGACCTTGGAAGTCACAAAAATGTCTCAGAGCCTCATTTATCAAGTATGGAAGAGGTTGGGTTTGATGTTTTGCATTGTGCCTTCTGGCTTGAAGGTTTTATGATGCTTTAAGAGGGTCTTTGGCTTCCTCTTTATGAAAGGCATGCAGTGTTTTGGCCCCTTCCAAAGGGGTGAGCCGCCTTCCCTTGCCCGTTGTCGCCTGCAATGGTCTGAAGGCTGGAAGAGAGCACAGCAGCAGTACTCCAGTCCTCCAAGGAACAGACCACAGCAGGTTATTAGCATTTTATCGACTTTGGCTCTGCTGTTGATTGTCAGGATCTGTAGTGAAATGCTTTAATATACATTTGAGTCTAAGTGTTACCCAGGCCGAAGAAGCACTAATTTTGAAGATATGTTTGCATTATAGCCTGTGTTCTAGAGAGACCTAATATAAAGAAACACACCCAGCAACTCTGCTTACTCGGCTGGTGGAGAGAATTGAGGAGTGTTGCTGAAGGGAACTCACTTTTGTATGCATTTTAGAGATTTAATTTTATTAGCCAATGCAAATGATCTGTTCCACAAATGTAAAACAAAAGGACAAGAAAATGATCCCTGTGTCAATATCAGGATGTCTGACTTAAAATCCCATTCAAATAACTCCCTAAAAATGATCAGACACTGAATACATTATTATTCTGACTTTGACAAAACTAGTCTGCACAAAGAAGCAGCCCCATGAGGCTATGGATAAACCAACCACCTTAAAACTTCAGCATTTTCATGTCAGTCACAGATTTTCTTAAGGGCCAAGTCACTGTTTAAGGACTAATATGTTTGGAGAGGGAAAAAAACCACACTGCGTTATTAGGCAGAATCCTCTTTACATACAGGGATCGGATCAGTTTGCCCTGATTGTGTTGCCTGCTTTATTGTCCTACTTCAAACACGGGGCCTTGGGCATCATCTCGAGGAAGGGCTGATTGAACTGTCGGCCTGACACTTGTCAGCTGTGGATAATACAGGCTTCAGTCCGTCATGCTCACACATAAATGAACCATGACAGAGATAGACTGTTGAATAGAAAAAGCAGTTTTACTGTGGATAACCTTTCTTGAATAAATGCAACAAATAATAAAGTCTGAAAAGGGGGAACATGTACCTTAGGAAAGCAGTGGCGTTCAGAACCAAACAGTTATTATCTTTTTGGGCCATCAAAAATTGTCCATTTATCCAAGTACGTTATTGAGGGAAAAGCTAAAAGTGCTGTGATTATCATAAAAATGATGGCAGTTGAATCTATGCAGTCTTCAATATTATATCACATAACAAAACCTAGTTACAGCTCACCAGGATTGAAAAAGGAGGCATTGTTTACATACCAAATGGAATCCACAATTGTTCTTAGAAAATGGTGGCACACATCTTAATTAAAAGAGCAGAAAAAGAATCTAAAGCTCTTTCTTTATGTCTTTAAAACATTTCTCCTTTTTCATTAAAAGAAAAAAAAAAAACAAACCCAGAACTCCCAGTAGAAACTGTGGAAACTCTACATTTCAATCAAGACAGTCAAAAGAATGATTTGAATTTACAGGCCTGTAATTGGAACAAATTGGAAACAAAAGAAGAGCTCGTTTAAGCCACGTGATGTGGCCACAGTGCTGCCATGTACAGTATGTTAGAAAAAAAAAATCATGTTTCTTTAAAGCAAAGCTAACTCCACTGCAGGCTCTGAGCAATTTGCATAAATGTCTCTACCATGATTTTTTTTTATTTATGGGCCCTAAGTTTCTAATTAAATACTAATTAATACTATCACCAGAATTGTCTCCCATCCCCAGCTCTTCATAGCTTTGTCACTTTGATTAATGCACAGTCATTTATTAACTTATTTAACAAGCTGGGGTGCCTCATGACAAACTAGATTAAATTATCCTCATAACAGTCTCATTACTGGAAAAAGGGAGTTTTAAACTTAATAAAAATTATCCTCAATAATGTTAAAGCTTTTTCACCGTACCCTTAAAAGATAGAAATAGGTTTCTTGTTTGATTTATAATATATGGAGTTGTATAAAGCATCCATTAATAAAATTTATAAGTTCATTTAAGCTTGCACATTACAGTAGTGCTGTAGCCTTGGGTGCTTATTATTTAACTTTTGCTGTAGTTATGAAGATAATTAATGTCCTGACCAGACAGGGACTAAAATACCCACCAGAACAAGATAATTAGAGACATAAATAATGTTTAAGTTCTTGTGTGCTGCTCTTAAAATTAATTGTTTTGTTTTCCATCCAAACTTGATAAAGAAGAAAATAAGAGTTTACCAAGGAACTGTACGATGAAGGTGAGATGTTTGCTTCGGTGGACTGGCAAAGGCTAGCAAGTCTGGCAGCTTCTGGGCTGGAGGAGGGAGCAAATGTGGCAGGGGATTTGGGTCTTTCTGGGAAACTGTTCGGCCCTCATTGCTCTCTGTCGCCCTCTGGTGGCCAGGTCCTGTTGACAAGCACACCTTGCAGCCAGGCCTGTTTGTCAGTGGGAGGCGGAAGGGTGAGGCAGAAGTGGGAGCTGGAGGACGTCTCTTCATTTAAGGGCTGGGATAAGCTTCTCATCTCAGTCAGACTCCAGGAGAAGGGGGGGCCCCAGAGGGAGCTCAGCATGCCTATGGCAGCAAATCTTTCGTGCTGACAAAGCAGAATGCTGGAAGCTGTGGCTCAGGCCCTGCCGCTCTCAAAATAAATAGGCACAAACGCTTTAAAACATGCGTGGAGCACTGACCCTCCGTGGGGCTGTGTGCTAAAATAAGTGTTCAGCATGTTTGGAGGGCAGATTCTCTTTTCATTTTCAGTTTCTTGCTAAAATAGCACCCTTGTTAAGGGCCTACGTGACCCGGTAGGAAGGGCAGGGAAAGGTATCTGCTGACGGAGAGTCTGCTGTCTAAACTTCCTTCTGGCCTGGGCCGTGCTGAGTCTTTGAGTGGGGCTGTGGGAAAGGCGCAGTAGCTCCCTGGTCATAGATAGGGAGCTGCCACCCTATGTAGAAAACACTTCACCATTGACAAGGCACCTTGGCATGTATCCTGCAGTCTTCGCCCCTTCGCCCCTCCAGAGCCCTGTGAGACCAGAGGGAGGGACTGTTACTATGGTTGCTGAGGGTCACGTGCTGATTTCAAGCTCTAAACCGGCCGGCTGGTGACTTCCTTCCCGGGAAGAGCATCTGGCTCCTTTTCCTTCGGTATCTGAAGTCCTTTCTGCTCATACCCTCCTTCTCCCGCTCACCTTTTCTTTTCATCCTTGATTCAGAGCAGAGATAACAATAACTCTACTTGTTCCCATACCAAAATAGCTCACTTGTCAAAGCTGCAGGGAGACTGGTGCCCGGAAATTCTGTGAGCGGAAGAATGGCTCGGAGAATTTTCTCTGAGTTTAGATTAGAACGCTTCATGGTCAGAGTCCTCTCCCATTCACTCCCATCCCTGGGAGGTAAGAAGACAGCAAACGTCTTTATGATTTATAACTCTTGTTTAGCATCGATTAAGAGCGACATCTTTGCAAGTCTATTAGTAGAGACCTATTAGTGGAGGGTGGCTTTGGCCAAAAATAGATCAACATTAGGCCAAACCTTAGCTCCCTGATTCCCTCAGTTTCCTCCAGGCAACTTCATTTGAATTCAGGGTACTAAGTTCCCAGGCTTGCCCAGGATTCTGCTTGGGCAAGGAGGCCAAATTAAATGAAGCAGGGCCTCTAGGATCCAAGAGAGGGGATGTCCTAGATTAAAATAAAAGCACAGGAAGAGAAGAGCTCTTGGTCGGTGAAGGAAGGTGAAGGCCCAGGTGATCTTATTCCTGTCTGGGTCCTTCCACTGGCGTTCCCACCGGCTTCATCATGATGGCCTCAGGAGTGGAGGGGCAGAGGGGAATGGTGGCAAGATGGATGCGGGCCACAGATTAGGGATGCGTAGTTGGGAAGAACACAGGAGAAGAAGAGAGGGTTTTTCAGTGGTGCTCAAACTTTAATGGGCAAAACATTGTTTAAATGCAGAGTCTCTTGCTCCAGTTTCAGAGTTGCTAATTCTCTTAGACTGAGATGTCGCCAAGAATCTGCATTGATAACAGGGCTTTAGTGACTTTGATTCAGGGGCCAGTCCATGACCAGTCGTTAAGAAACATTGGACGAGGAAGGGAGAAAGAGAAGATGAAAGAACTGTAGGAAGTGAGGGAATTTTGCCTAAATCATCTTTACCTCCTGAGAAAGTGCCATAGCTGTCTTCTCTCTGTCTCTCTCTCTCTGTCTCTCTGTCTCTGTGTGTGTGTTTGTGTGTGTGTGTGTGTGTGTGTGTGTGAGACAGAGAGAAAGAGAGAGAGAGGGAGAGAGAGAGAGAGATGCCCTTCATGTCCAGAGATGAAGGTAGGTCAAACACATCTCCTGGGCTCTTCCAGCACTTCTCCTTGTGCTTACCCTGGAGGCCCTGCTCAAATCTAGTCTACGTTGTGTCCACTGGAGGCTGCTGTGTAAGCTCTGTCACTCTCCTCACCCCTTTCCTTTGACAGTAGCATCATTCTGTGAGGCGACATCTGAAGGAAAAGGGGGTACAGCTGTGCTCTGAGCCAGAGTTGCTGCAAGTATTAAAGAGAAGATTGAAAAAGCCCTATTTCTCACCTCCATACAACCTCCTGGAATAGTTAAGGTGTCAAAATGGCCTTAATTAAACTGCCTCAGGCACATCCTGAGGGCCAGTCTATTGCTTGGGCCACCATGGGCAGACAGAGGTGCTGTGAGGGTAAGGCACCCTCACACAGCTTCAGAACTAAATGCGCCCCAGCTGGGATGTCCTGACCTGTCACGGCTGTCTCTATTGTGCTTTTCATGCCTTGGTAATCACGTAGGCAGAATGATGTGGATGCTACATGTGTGCACAGATCAATGCATTCATGGTCACAGGCTAGTGCCAGGCACTGTGCTGGGTGCTGGCAATAGATGAAGATGAAAGAAGTTTTCTTGCAGACTAGCTTGACTGTTGACCCTTGAAGGCTCTCAGTGGCATTGCCCTGAGCTGAAAGAGTATATCCAGAGGTTACCTGGGACTGAGTGTGTCTTCTAGCACCACTTAGCCACCTGGCACAGAACAGGACACTCATGACTAGATGGGCTCAGGGATGGCTTTGTAGGGTGGATGTGACAGAGGGAGAAGAGTGATAGGGTTTAGGGCTATGGTCCCTAAACTGGAGTGCACACACCCTCAGGGGCTGTATAAAATGCTCCAATGGGAATGGGCAGAAAAACTGAAATGCTTGTTATATTGGTCTTCTAAAATCATGTCATTTGTGCCTTTCCATTTTTGTGATACGTTTTAAAATGAAGAAAATGTCAGCCCAGTAGTAAAATGTATTCGATTTATGAACATATTGGGGCTATGTGCTTGATTCTTTTCTTGCTTCGTTGCCAACTGTGCACTACGAAGCAGGTTCATAGTCTGTTGGTTTAGAAAGGGGGCTGTTGTCAAAAATGGGGCTGAAGTGCTGGGACCTGGAGTGTAGGTGGGAGGGTGAAGGAAGCAAAACCAAAAGGGGGATGAGAGAATGAGGAAATGGGAAGATCAGGGATGGATGGGCTCAGGGAGATTGAAAGTCAGGGGCAGTGGGTTGAAGGGAACCAGGATCCCAGGAGAGGAGGCTGTGGTGAGGCATCAAGATACAGGTTGAAAATATCTCAGGTGGGACCACTCTAGGCCATTGGCAGGTTAGGGGTGTCACCAGGTGAGGGAGGGAAAGAAAGGGACAGCAAATGTATTGGATGTGCTGCCCACAGGGAGGGACACTGAAGTGTCCATGCCGATGGCAAGATCTAGGACAGAAAAGAAGATGGTAAGTTCCCAAGATGTGAGTGGAAGGTTCAGGTGGTGTTGGGCAACCAGGTGGCTAAGGGAGAGAAAGAGAGAGGGATTTACATACAGTTGGAAGGACACAAAGCCCTTTCCAGTCCCCAGGAGGATGGGGCCATGAAACGCTCCCTACCTGGGGTAGGCTGGGCAGCACCCAGGAGAGCCACAGTCCCTGCGGACACAGGAAGAGAAAGGAGTGCTCCGCCCTCCCCACAAGCTTGGGTGCGTTGCTCACCCTGGAACCAAGGTCCCAGAAGGCACTGGAAGAGCCTTTGGATGTGAGGGATGCAGCAGGAGTGGGTGTCTCAGGGGTCAGAGCAGCTGGCGGGAGCCTGTGGGAGGGGAGGGGACAGCAGAGGCTGCTCATGCCGCCTGCACCTCTAGTGTGCGCTCCTCCACACAGTCTGCTTGGGATTTGTGGAATCGATTTTGTGAGCATCACCAGCTTTTTAACATTATTATTATTGTAAGGAATGTATAAATGTCTTTTCATTCAAAAACACAAAATAAGTTATCAGTAGGCATGGACAATGACAACTACAAACCATCAACCATCATATACCTTGTCAAATGGAACCCTTTACTGAAACCTGCAACCTGTTCTTTAGTCTCTTTTTTGAAGTGATTTCTCTGAGATTATTGGTGAGAAACACAACTCTGAGCTTCCTGTAACAGTTCCTGAGTAGTGATAAAGCACTATTTAAGGAGTTAGAACTCACTGCCTCCCATGCCACCTCCACCCACTCTGCCTGTGCCAGGGTCCTTCTCTTTAGGATCTTCCTGACACCTTCTTCTCTGAAACAGGTGTTCTCTGTTTCAGGCAGAGAAGCAGCAGTCCTTCCTATACCATAATAGTGATGATTATGCCTGTCCCCCTCCCCACCATCCCTCTCCCCCGTGCAGCCAAAGATCTCCCAGCAGGGCTTCACAACTAACTTCTGAGGGGCTTCGCACAATGTTCTCGGCTGTCAGGGATCCTCCTAACTTCTGCTCTTGTGAAGGTCACTGCAGGCATTTTGAATGTTTTATAAAACAATTTCTGTATCAGTATTTTGATCTTTATTAGTTGCAATTCATGAGTCCCAAACTGGAATACACCGAAACCAAGCCCAACCACCTCTTAGAAAGAAGCCTCCTTCACAAGCAGCTGGAACCACCTTGAGTGTCTCTGGGGCTGCTTCTTTTTATTCACTCGGCCTCACCTGTCCCACAAGCCCTTGGCATGGCTGTTTCATCTGAAATTTTTGCTATGTGTTCATTCATACTCGCTAGTATTGACCTTTCTTGAATGTGTTTTTCCATCTGAGGTTCATCACCTTTCTTTTTTAAAGGTGTGGTGGCATCATCTTTGGTCACAATGACTTCTACTTTTTCGAGGCTGAACATCTTCAAGATTTGGAGTGAGCCCCTCTTCTTCAAACACCTGCAAAAACATTTAAAAATAAGGTAGTTTCAGGGTATGGTTTTTCTTTAATCTACCAAATTTATTCATAATACATTATGCAGGTGTTTTGATGAGAATCCAGAAACCTCTTTAGATACCATATTTCTCTGAAATGTGAGAATGGAAGATCATTGCTATTCCAGGACAAGTCTTGTGCATAGAGCTTTTTATTGCTTTAATTTGCATTATTTCATTTACTCCTCAGAACTCTGTCAGTTAGCAACAGCTTGATCATGCAGATGAGTTAACGGAACCCAGAGGAAACTCGCCCAAAGTTATACAGTTAGCAGTTGGTGGAGCCAGGACTAGATGCTGGGCCTTGACTGTCAGTCCAGTATTCTGTCTACTAGATCATTCTGTCTTTCAGATCATTCTAATCTGAGAACAGGTAGACAGGAAGATCATTCCTGACCAGGAGCATGATGCTTAGACCTAAAAGGGACCCTGTTCTGTATCTAAGTCAACCCCCGTCCTCCTAAATATTCAAGTGGATGTATCTAACTAAGAAAATGCAAACTATAGGACTGTATACCTATAAATGTTATCCCTGGAAAGAAAAGTAACATTTGGTAAATGTACAAAAAATATGGAAAAAATTTGCATGTTATCCTTGTGCAGGGGCCATGCTAATCTTCTCTGTACTGTTCCAATTTGAGTCTACGTGCTGTTAAGCAATCTCCAGAATATTTTAAAATGAATCTACTACAATAAAAAAGATCAAAGGGTGTCACATGGTAAGCACTGTTTTGTAAAACATTTGTATAAGTTGCATACGTGTGTATATGTGTGAATCAGGATGTAAAGTTTCCTTCTGACTGTGAGTTGTGCCAGCAAATGTTGGGAGCCACTGGTATGGTGGAAAGAGCCTTGGAAGTGGGTTCAAATACTTAGTTCCAGTCTCTGCTTTGCCAGCAACTACCTGTGTGAGTGCGGCCAAGTAAGTTATCCCCTCAGGCCCTCGATTTCCTTATTTTTCAAAGGAGTAGGTTGGACTAGATTATTTTTGAGTTCCATTCCTCTCAGATTCTATCAGTCTGGGGGTTCTTTCATGGCATCACTGAAACACAGAAGCCTTCTAAATGGGGAAGATGGGTGGAAAGAGGGGACAGGCTCAGAACAGCAAGCAGGAGCCAGGTACAGCCACGTGACTTTGCCGAAAGCGGTTGCTGCCAGTGCTCATACTCACTGCCTGTTATCATGTTAGTGGCACCCCTAGATCCTGCTGTCATGAGGGTGTGAATGATGACCACGGTTAAATCCAAATTGGAGCCTGTGGATGGCAGTGGAGGTGAGGACTGCCAAACGCATGCACCTGGTCCCAGGCTTGGCACTGCGAGGGCTCAAAAGCAGTTCTTAATGATAAGCATGATAAATACTCAAAGTGGGAAGCAAAGGAAAGGCAACTTAAATAGAACAAGTTGAAATTTAGCAGCCGTATTCCCTCTACAATCTAAGTGGCCCTGGAGTAATAAAGACCTTCTTTGGAAAAAAAAATAAGGGAGGTGAGCGATTTCAGCAGATATGCAATGTGAAATTCCTACTGTAACTCCTCTTCTGTTGTAGACTAGCATTTAGTTTTCTGTAAAGAGCAGGGACCTGTTCTCACGTTTCACTCATTTGATGGGTAAGATGCAAAGCTAATTTCATGGTGGTGAAACACCCAAGAGGTTGCTTGCTTTCCGTTAATGTAGAAGACATCTTTGACATTAACACATAGGAGATTATATACATATATACACACATACACATGAGAGCTGATAAATGCATTTAATGCATAAATTATTTATTGGTCTTGGGACGGCATACAACATGACAAGAAATGAGATATATCTGTGTGATATGCTTGCACATGTAGAAATTGAAGGAGTATTTTTTTTCCTCAGGTAGAAACATAATTCCAGAAAACATTCTGCCTTTGAAGAACAAAAGTACAAAGATGTTCCAACAGTTGAATGTTACAGTTTTGCAAAATTGCTTATTATTCATTGCATTTGGAAACAGGGCATGGAGAAGAAAATCATCTTTCTCAGCCTAAATCTCTTTAGCATGCTCCAGTTTCATGTCACCGGCTAGGTAACATTTAATAAGATGTGTCTGTTGGCCTGCACAAAACCTGGCCGACAAGAGTCTCGTGTGTCATGATGCAGATCAAAAGTGGGCTTGGTTGTTGTTCAGCACTGTGTATTTTCAAAGAAATAAATTAATAATTTAAGGCCTTTTAGAACTTGTGGAGGGCACCAGACTGACAGCTTGGGGCTGGGGCCTGTCTACTGCCCAGAAGCATCATGGGTGCAAGTCTGGAAATGTCCCCACCCAGCCCACAAGAGAGCCTCCCCCAGTCTTCCTTCCACGAGACCCAAGAGAAAATGTAGCATGGTGGTTGGGTCCCAGCATGACCTGGGGTGTGCAGGAGGCACTGCTGGACGAAGTGGGGAGAAAACGCGCTTGTCAGCCCCTCCTTTGGGGTAGGTGGCTGGGGAGATTTAAGAGGTGAGTACCTTTCTGGTCATGACCCATCACTACTGGAACTAACTAAACCCAGGAACCTCATGTAGGAAGTTGGTGTGGCCACTTCTTCAGTTACTCTATCTACTTTCAAACTACAAAAACAAAAACAAAAAAATCCAAAACCAAAACAAAAAAATAACTCAGTATGAAGTCTCAACAGAAAAAAAGAAAAACTCCACAGTCTTTGCTAACCAAGTGGCTGTTATTTTTGGCTGTGGCTGGGCTGGTGAGATGCTCTTTGGCCGTCTGTCACTGTGCACAGCAGTCTGACTGGAATTTTAGCGAACCAGGAAAGGGATGGCTATATTTGGCCTCTGGAAGGGAAGTTGCTGAGATGGAGACCGTGCTTTGGGTCACAGGATTTGAGCCAGCAGGAGGGGAAGCAACTTGCCCCATTTCCCATTTTCAGCTGAGGAAGCGGGTGGGACAACACAACCTAAACCTTTGTCAGGAAGAGGTCTCTAGGTGAACACACCACACTGTTCCCAGGGGAACTTGTTCCAGCCCAAGGAGACCGGCCTTGGCCTGACTGGCCAGGTGAGCGTGGGCTCAGTTACAGTGCCTGTGAAGCAGGATTATTACCTCTGTTAGTCTTTATTTAGCCCTTGGCACTGGATCTAGGCCTTCTCCTGGTATTTTATTCATGGAAGCATCTAGGACTTGTTTACTAGTTACTATTCATGTGCCCCTATGTTTGCTCTTGGAATGTCAGCATTTTGGTTTACTTTTAGGACCCACAGAGCTTCTACATACAAGGACATTTAAAAATTTTTAAAAATCAGACATTGGACTAGGTTGCCTTCCCCATTTAGGCTCTAGGTTATGTGTGTATATATATGCACACACACACACACACATATACACACACATATACATACACTATATATATGTACACATATATACACACACACACATATAACCTAGAGCTTAAATGGGGAAGGCAACCTATATGTATTATGTATACACACATAACCTAGAGCTTAAATGGGAAGGCAACCTATATAATAAATTATTAAATCTTCAATTATATTATAAAAAGAATGACATTCGAGTTATGATAGAAAAACAAGATTATTGTTTATAGAGATATCACTAAAATATGCATTTTGTAAGGCTCATTGATTTATTTCCAATTCGAGAAGCAACATAGACATACAAAATGGTTCATTAGATATTCATTATACCTCCTTGGCTGCTTTTATTAGAAGTACCCATGGTGCCAATGGCAAGGTTGATATTTTCAGGGGTGGAATCAATGCTTGAAACTCATCAATATCTTATAAGCAGTTTTGGTTTAAGGTATTTTGATGATTTCATTGAAATGTTTTACCCCATTAAAAAGCTATAACTTAAACTGTGGTGCAGGGCGGGTGCACATTAGATGATAAATGGCTTTGTGTAAGAGATTTCAGATTTGTCAAATCTGCATTAAAGAACTATATTTGAAATTGGTTGGAAGGTTGGGTGAATTCTCTAGGTAAAAATGACATTTGTTTTATGGATCCCTCCGAAACAATTTCCCAAGAGTTTTCATTTGAATAAATCACATCTAAGTTCAGCACTCCAGAAACAGCTAGAAAGGGAGAGTTGCCTTTGCTTTTCTGCTTCCTCTTTTCTGGGAAAAGAGTCAATTTCCTCATCTATAAAGAGAGTGAGACTAGATAACCTGGAGGTCAAAGTACTTACAGCCTTTCACTTATTAATTCATTCACTTAATGCTTATTTACTGACCAGGGGTGGGCATGTTCTGGCACTAAAGGAACAGCAACATACAAAACCTAGTCCTTGTTCTGGTGGAGGTGACATCCTACAAGGAGAAAGACAATAAACAGATGAGATAATTTCATGAATAATGTATTGCTATGAAGGCAGGAAAGAGTATTGTGTTTAGAAGTTGTGGGTGGGTGGTGCCTGCAACCTTCTCTGAGAAAGAGTCATTTCAGCTGAAGAGAAGCCAGGAGTGAACATCTAGAGGAAGAGTATTCCAGAGAGAGTAACAGCCAGGGTGAGAGGCAATGCAATAGCATGCTAGGGGAAGAGAAGTGTCCAGGTCTTCCCTTCTTGGGTCTTCCTCCCCTGCCTCTGCTGCAACGGTGAATACTCTGCTGTAAGGAAGTGACTGAGGCCAAGGTGGCTGCAGAAGGAGTACAGAAGGGAGAGAAATCAGAGGATGGGGAACACTGGGGTCAGAGGTGGATAGATCTGTTACAATAGACTAGGCTGCACTGCAGTGATGAGGAAGCACCCCATCTCAGTGGCTTAACCAAGCACATGTTTCTTTCTTGCTCGTGTTGTGGTCTGATGCCAGTCTGATGCTCCTTTCTGAGTAGGGATACAGATTCTTGCCGTCATGTGTCTCCACCATCGCAGGGTCCTTTATTTTCAGTCTCACAAATTGGAAGGGGAGAATGAGTGGAATATTGTGTTGAATGTTTTAGAGGCCAGCCCTGTACTGGCCGCCTGACTAGAATCCAGTGACATGACTCTAATCTAATTGGTGAGCATCGAGTCAGTTTTAGCCAAAAGAGAAAAAGGCATAAAAGAAGGGGTTCTACTGCTCTCCCCAAATACTTGAAGACTTGCACTGCACATGTACCATCTTGTCCAGGAGTGCTGGTGAAGGGGTTCAGATGGGGAGGTAATGTCCTCACAGTGATGACTTCTCATCATCTCCACTAGACAGTACACGGAGAAGAAAGACTGGGGAAAAGGTCACCATTTCAGCCCTTGAAGGGAGCTCAGGAAGATGAGCCTCTCACTTTAAGCTCAAACCAAGTTATTTTGCTACTTGTTCTGAATCTGGAGGAAGAGCCAGGTTTGATGCGAGAGGCTCCTAACTCCTATTGCCTGGCATTCAAGACTTCCTTCCATCTGTCTTTAGCTCATGTTCTATCCAACATTGCTTCTCACATCTCAGAACATCTGCTCTAGCCAGGCCAGACTTCTCCAGCCTTCCCATCCAATAGAGAATGAACTTCATTCTCCTGTGTTCTCATCATTCTTCTCTTGCAGTGCCTGGTTCCTCCTCTCCACCCAAATCTTGAGTCCTTCTTATCTTTGTGGAAGTTCGCTGCCTTGGGGACCCTCAGCTCTGGGGGATCATATGCATTATTCCTATGTACCACTGGTGGAATAGGCTGGCTCAAGGGGGTACAGTCACAAAGAGGCTGTACATTTCTCCTACCCAGCTTCAGATATGCTCAGGCAGGTCCCTACTTCCTGTGCTTTGGCGACATCTCTTGCAGATGCCTTGGCTTTCTGGATTGCTTCCAACTACTAGAAAAGCCTCAATTCTGATAATGAGATTTCTTTTCAGTGTTAAAGGTCCAGTTCAGCTTAATGTCAAACTTCAATCTCACCTGCAAATCAAAGTTAGTGATATCAGCTGAAGCTCAGGTTCATGCAGTTGGGAAGGAGGGGTTGATTGGCAATTTTATTCTCTCTCTACCTCATCTCTCTTCTGGCTCTTCCAGGATCCAGGCTGGTATTGGTGAGATTAGAGGAAGAGGGACAGAAAAATATCTCACATCAAGATTCTCTCTTGGCTGTGGTTGAGAGGCCCTGCAATGCCCTTCATTCTGGCAGGGTTCTTTCATGAGGCACATTTTTGGCAACGCAGAGGAAACTCCTCTCACTCATCACACAACCTTCAACCACTTCTCCCTCTCACTACGCTCCAGCCACGCTGGCCTTCTTTCCATTCTCAATTCTGGGCAGTTCTTTTCAGCTTCAGAGCCTTGGCATTTTCATTCTCCCTGTCTGGATCCTGCTGTCCCTCTCTTTTCTAAGTAGCCCCTAGTGATTTTTAAAATCTCAGCTCAAGTGTCAAGTCTTCAGAACACCCTAACATAAACTCTTACCAGGGCAGGCCCTAGTTGTGCACTCTCCTAGCCCCTGTAATGAGGACATTAATTGTATAAACAGCTGTTTAGCATCTCTCTTTCCCACGTGAATGTGAGTTCCAAGAAGGCTTGATAAATTGGTTTATTGGGCTGTTTTTACATTGCTGTAAAGAAATACCCAAGGCTGGGTAATTTGTAAAGAAAAGAAGTTTAATTGGCTCACGATTCTGCCGGCTGTACAAGCATGGCTGCAACATCTGTCTCTGGTGAGGCTTCAGGAAGCTTACAATCATGGTGGAAGGCAACGAGGAGTCAGCATGTCACATGGTGAGAGCAGAAACAAGAGAGAGAAAAGGGGGAGGTCCCAGAGTTTTAAACAACCAGGTCCCTCATGAACTAACTTGAGTGAGAACTCACTTGTCCCCAAAGGGATAGTGCTAAACTATTAATGAGAGATCTGCCCTCATGATCCAATCACCTCCCCCCAGGCCCAACCTGTAACACTGGGAATCACATTCCAACATGAGATTTGGAGTGGACAAACATTCAAACCATATCAATAGGCATTTGTAGAAAGACAGAGCAAATGAATGTTCCTAATAAGTAAATGAGCACCTCGACATGCCAAGCAGATAGTAGGCACTTAATAATTATTTGTGGAACTGACATGAAATTGAAGGCAGGAGCCATGTCTGTTAATTTCTGGATTCGTGATATGACTTAGTTCAATAAATGCCTGTTGCCCAATGTTTTGAATAACCTCATCGGAATTAACACAAATAATGGAGAATTGGCTGCAACATGGTTCTGACCTGCACCTTATGGATGTTCCTCAATGTCAGCAGAAGAATTACTTTTATCTTTACAAAGAACTACGTCAGCCAAGACAGGATGCTTGCATTTAATCAGCTGACTTTATATTCTGTAGTCTGAGAGGAGCATGATTGCAGGAAGGGACATGGATAATGTAACCATAGATCCAAAGAATGACAATTTCTAAATAATTTGTCCCTTTGTTCTCTTTAGTGCACTTGTACTTCTATTAGCCCAACCAATCCAATTCTTGGTTCCCCAAACAGGGTCACCATATGTACCTTCAACCTGACTTGTATGAAGACTTGTTTTATTAGTCACAATTAGTTGCAGGTGCAAAGACTGGGGGCACAACTAACTGTGTCTGGAATCACCTCCTCACATATGCAATTAAACACTTGCACACTCAGAATTAGGTTCAAGTGGCTAATTGCACCCGGAAGCAGGTAATTGCAGGTGCAATTAGCTACAAGTGCAATTTTTCACCCGAGACTAATTGCTCCCAAAGTAAGGAGAGAGGGATTGGAAATTCAGCACCGAATGTATGTGTGGTTATTGCAACCACCTGTGATTTTAATAGTCGCTTCCCCCCTCCCCCCCGACTTATAGTGTGGTGGCCTCCCTTTGGTCTTTTTGAATAGCTAAATTGCTTAACTCCTTCTGTATATTTGTTCTACAGCATTCTCTTTCCAGCTGGGTATTCTTTTCCTTACTTAGACTCTCTTTCTTTAGAATTTATTTATTTTGTTCTGTAATCCCTGGCTATTTAAAGACCATGTATTCCTCCATTGTTTAACTGTATCTAAAACTTCTCAGAATCTAAGTAAATAATGGTCAATAACTTGAACAGCTTAGTAGATGGTAACCGTCAAGTAGCTCTTGAACACTGTTCCTTGAGGAATATCATTTAAACATAACAGATGTAAAGCTCTTTTTCCCATCCCTGGTGACGAGGAGATGGATCACTCAGTCAAAGCACCCAGAAACCTGTCTTCACTAGCAGGTTTATTTTTTTCCTACTAGCTTTTCTCCCGTATCAGTAAAAGTCCAATCAGGAGAGCACCATCTTTTTTTAATTTTAATTTAATTTAATTTAATTTAATTTTTTAGATAGAGACTTGCTTTGTCACCCAGGTTGGAGCATAGTCGCATGATCTTGGCTCACTGCAACCTCCGTCTTCTGAGTTCAAGCAATTATCCTGCTTCAGCCTCCCAAGTAGCTGGGATTACAGGCACCCACCACCATGCTCAGCTAAATTTTTGGATTTTTAGTAGAGACAGGGTTTCACCATGTTCGCCAGGCTGGTTTCAAAATCCTGATCTCAAGTAATCCATCCACCTCATCCTCCCAAAGTGCTAGGATTGCAGGCATGAACCACCACGCCTAGCCAGTTTTTTAATTTTTTAATGACTACAAAATGAAAGCATAATTGGAAAAAAATTCAATGAATTTAATTTAAATTGAATACACTTAAAATAACCAAGGAAACCAGAACTTTTAATACTACTACAGAAAATCTTTTGATCATGTAAACATTATTTAAGTAAGCTGTTGATCACCAGTTATTTTAACAGAGATAATTTAATAAAGGGGATTATTAGGTTAGTATTAGGACGGAAAAGGCAAAAAAGGAAGCCTGAGGTATCTCAGTGATAGTAACTGCAGGGAGCAGCTACCACTCCAAGGGCTGAGGAAACAAAGCAAGAGACTGGAGTTAATAGAACCTAGATGCTTAGGGGAAGGGCCAAGCAAAGCTGGAACACAGGCCTCTGGTGGAGGGTTTTCCCAGGCTGGTGCGGAACCTCAGCAGCTTGAGGAGGGATCACATAGAGTTGGGACTCAGAGCTCTTAAGAGATGTCCAACTGGTTTTGTACCCTTGGAATTTGGAGAAGAGACCTGGCAGAGCTGGGACCCACAATGTTGAGTGGGGCTTCCTCCCAGGTGGTCCTGAACTGTGAGCAACCCACCAAACACTGCAGCGCTATTTATAAAACAGAAAAAAATGCCTGCAGGATGTGCCCTGAGAGTGGGGCTGGTAGTCTTTTGCTGGATCCAACCAGGACGAAGCATGTTTTGATATGAGCAGGTAAAAAAGGGGCATGAAGTTAGTGAATCAGAGCCTTTGCAGGCGTGTGAGTTTATGTGTCTTCTTTTCTCTGCATTCGGCATTTTCCTTTGCATGATTTTATTCTCATTGTGTCATGCTGAAAATACGTGCATGTGTGAGAGAGACAGAGAGAGAGAGAAAAAGAATATCATAGTGAGTGCAAGCCAGTGGTGGTCATAAGATGGTGATCTTAGCAGGTGTGCACAGCTGGCTCTGCCCAGCGATGTGCAGCAGATTTCATTTCCTCATAGCTCACCTGGCTGGTTAATCTCCTTTTGCCCTTTCCTGCTGTGAGAATTCATGGCCAGCCTGAAGCCAACCTCCTGACTTCTGTGGAGTGCTGACTCCTCCACTTCCCTGCTTAGTCACTCTGAGGTGGAACAGGATCCCACTTGCTAAGCTAGTGGCTGCCTCTGCTGAATGCCAATCTGAAGGGGCGATCAACCCCTTTGAACTCCCTCTGGCTATTGAGTCTGCCATTGTTCAGACCCTGCAGTGTGCATGGACCGGTGACAAAGCCCGGGTGAGGAAGCAAGAGATGACAACCGGAGGGGAACAGGGGAGGGCAGGAAGGCCTTTGACTTGGCCTGGACACCTGGCGACGCTTTATGGCCCCAGACAGACTCTCCTGCTCCAAGATCCAGCCCAGGGGCTGTGAAGGTCACTTGGTGCTCGCTGCCCATGGGAAGGAAGTGTTTCCTTGGGCAGCAGAACCAGGCTCCTTAATGACTGCTTCAGCTGAACATTTCTACTTGGAAAGAAGAGCAAATGTTCCTTTGCCCTTGCCACCCTGCTTAGTTGTAACTTAGGCCCCTCAAGAAGGAACATAAATATTAGGGAAGTCAGGTCACCTACCAATGGTTTGGGCTAAGAAAAACATTTTTTTCTTCTCAGGAAAGTGAATAAAACCACATGATGGAAAATGTTGGAAATAGAGGAAAGAGAACAACAGCTTTAAAAAATCTGAGTAACCTGTACTAGTCACTAACAGCATTTGAAGGTGCTTTTACCCACTCCTCCCCTGTGCAAATAGTTCATTCATTCATTCATTCTCTAAGTGTTAGTTGAGTGTCTACCATTGCCACTTGCTGGAGATAGGACCCTGAACAAAATAGATCAAAAGTCTAGCTCCTAGGGAGCTTCTATTCTTGGTAGGGGGAGAGGGGCACATCTTGCATATTCAGTTTCTTATCCTGTTGTCATTTGTCAGTTGATCTTAGGAGCACTTCCCTTGTCATTGCATCATCTTCATACCCATTATTCTGATGATTGCTTGCTTTTCCGAGTGAATGGATCAGACTCCACTTAACCACCTCACTGCTGTCCAGTGGTTTCCCATTTGCACAGTTTTAAATAATGGCGTGGTTAGTATATTTGTGTAGGCGGATTAAAAAACCCATTTGCACAGTTTTAAATAATGCTGTGGTTAGTATATTTGTATAGGCAGAATAAAATATATATATATATTTTATTATACTTTAAGTTCTAGGGTACATGTGCACAACGTGCAGGCTTGTTAAATATGAATATATGTGCCATGTTTGTGTGCTGCACTCATTAACTCGTCATTTACATTAGGTATATCTCCTAATGCTATCCCTCCCCCCACTCCCCTTCCTGTGTCCAAGTGATCTCATTTTTCAGTTCCCACCTATAAGTGAGAACACGCGGTATTTAGTTTTCTGTTCTTGTGACAGTTTGGTAAGAATGATGGTTTCCAGCTGCAACCATGTCCCTACAAAGGACACGAACCCATCCTTTTTTATGGCTGCACAGTATTCCATGGTGTATATGAGCCACATTTCCTTAATCCAGTCCATCACTGATGGACGTTTGGGTTGATTCCAAGTCTTTGCTATTGTGAATAGTGCCGCAATAAACATAGGTGTGCTTGTGTCTTTATAGCAGTGTGACTTATAATCCTTTGGGTATATCCCCAGTAATGGGTATTTTCTACTTCTAGATCTTTGAGGAATTGGTATTTCTAGTTCTACATCCTTGAGGAATTGCCACACTGTTTCCACAATGGTTGAACTAGTTTACAGTTCCACCAACAGTGTAAAAGTGTTCCTATTTCTCCACATCCTCTCCAGCACCTGTTGTTTCCTGATTTTTTAATGATTGCCATTCTAACTGGTGTGAGATGGTATCTTATTGTGGTTTTGATTTGCATTTCTCTGATGGCCAGTGATGATGAGCATTTTTTCATGTGTCTATTGGCTGTATGAATGTCTTCTTTTGAGAAGTGTCTGTTAATATCCTTTGCCCACTTTTTGATGGGGTTGTTGGTTTCTTTCTTGTAAATTTGTTTGAGTTCTTTATAGGTTCTGGATATTAACCCTTTGTCAGATGAATAGATTGCAAAAATTTTCTCCCATTCTGTAGGTTGCCTGTTCACTCTGATGGTAGTTTCTTTTGCTGTGCAGAAGTTCTTTAGTTTAATGAGATCCCATTTGTCAATTTTGGCTTTTGCTGCCGTTGCTTTTGGTGTTTTAGACATGAAGTCCTTGCCCATGCCTATGTCCTGAATGGTATTACCTAGGTTTTCTTCTAGGGTTTTTATGGTATTAGGTCTAACATTTAAGTCTCTAATCCATCTTGAATTAATTTTCGTATAAGGAGTAAGGAAAGGATCCAGTTTCAGCTTTCTACTTATGGCTAGCCAATTTTCCCAGCACCATTTATTAAATAGGGAATCCTTTCCCCATTTCTTGTTTCTCTCAGGTTTGTCAAAGATCAGATGGCTGTAGATGTGTGGTATTATTTCTGAGGACTCTGTACTGTTCCATTGGTCTATATCTCTGTTTTGGTACCAGTACCATGCTGTTTTGGTTACTGTAGCCTTGTAGTATAGTTTGAAGTCAGGTAGCGTGATGCCTCCAGCTTTGTTCTTTTGGCTTAGGATTGTCTTGGCAATGTGGGCTCTTTTTTGGTTCCATATGAACTTTAAAGTAGTCTTTTCCAATTCTGTGAAGAAAGTCATTGGTAGCTTGATGGGGATGGCATTGAATCTATAATTTACTTTGGGCAGTTTGGCCATTTTCACGATATTGATTCTTCCTATCCATGAGCATGGTATGTTCTTCCATTTGTTTGTGTCCTCTTTTATTTCACTGAGCAGTGGTTTGTAGTTCTCCTTGAAGAGGTCCTTTACATCCCTTGAAAGTTGGATTCCTAGGTATTTTATTCTCTTTGAAGCTATTGTGAATGGGAGTTCATTCACGATTTGGCTGTCTGTCTGTTACTGGTGTATAAGAATGCTTGTGATTTTTGCACATTGATTTTGTATCCCAAGACTTTGCTGAAGTTGCTTCTCAGCTTAAGGATATTTTGGGCTGAGACGATGGGGTTTTCTAAATTTACAATCCTGTCATCTGCAACAGGGACAATCTGACTTCTTCTTTTCCTAACTGAATACCCTTGATTTCTTTCTCTTGCCTGATTGCCCTAACCAGAACTTCCAACACTATGCTGAATAGGAGTGGTGAGAGAGGGTATCCCTGTCTTGTGCCAGTTTTCAAAGGGAATGCTTCCAGTTTTTGCCCATTCAGTATGATATTGGCTGTGGGTTTGTCATAAATAGCTCTTATTATTTTGAGATATGTTCCATCAATACCGAATTTATTGAGAGTTTTTAGCATGAAGGGCTGTTGAATTTTGTCAAAGGGCTTTTCTGCATCTATTGAGATAATCATGTGGTTTTTGTCTTTGGTTCTGTTTATATGCTGGATTACATTTATTGATTTGCATATGTTGAACCAGCCTTGCATCCCAGGGATGAAGCCCACTTGATCATGGTGGATAAGCTTTTTGATGTGCTGCTGGATTCAATTTGCCAGTATTTTATTGAGGATTTTTGCATCGATGTTCATCAGGGATATTGGTCTAAAATTCTCTTTTTTTGTTGTATCTCTGTCAGCCTTTGGTATCAGGATGATGTTGGCCTCGTAAAATGAGTTAGGAAGGATTCCCTCTTTTTCTATTGATTGGAATAGTTTCAGAAGGAATGGCACCAATTCCTCCTTGTACCTCTGGTAGAATTCAGCTCTGAATCCGTCTGGTACTGGACTTTTTTTGGTTGGTAGGCTATTAATTATTGCCTCAATTTCAGAGCCTGCTATTGGTCTATTCAGGTATTCAGCTTCTTCCTGGTATAGTCTTGGGAGAGTGTAAGTGTCCAGGAAATTATCCATTTTTTCTAGGTTTTCTAGTTTATTTGCGTAGAGGTGTTTATAGTATTCTCTGATGGTAGTTTGTATTTCTGTGGGGTCCGTGGTGATATCCCCTTTATCATTTTTTATTGCATCTATTTGATTCTTCTCTCTTTTCTTCTTTATTAGTCTTGCTAGCAGTCTATCAATTTTGTTGATGTTTTCAAAAAACCAGCTCCTGGATTCATTGATTTTTTGTAGGATTTTTTGTGTCTCTATCTCCTTCAGTTTTGCTGATCTTAGTTATTTCTTGCCTTCTGCTAGCTTTTGAATGTGTTTGCTCTTGCTTCTCTAGTTCTTTTAATTGTGATGTTAGGGTGTCAATTTTAGATCTTTCCTGTTTTCTCTTGTGGGCATTTAGTGCTATAAATTTCCCTCTACACACTGCTTTAAATGTGTCCCAGAGGTTCTGGTATGTTGTATCTTTGTTCTCATTGGTTTCAAAGAACATCTTTATTTCTACCTTCATTTCGTTATGTACCCAGTAGTCATTCAGGAGCAGGTTGTTCAGTTTCTATGTAGTTGAGCAGTTTTGATTGAGTTTCTTAGTCCTGAGTTCTAGTTTGATTGCACTGTGGTGTGAGAGGCAGTTTGTTATAATTTCTGTTCTTTTGCATTTGCTGAGGAGTGCTTTACTTCCAATTATGTGGTCAGTTTTAACATAAGTGCAATGTGGTGCTGAGAAGAATGTATATTCTGTTGATTTGGGGTGGAGAGTTCTGTAAATGTCTATTAGGTCCACTTGGTGCAGAGTTGAGTTCAATCCCTGGATATCCTTGTTAACTTTCTGTCTCGTTGATCTGTCTAATGTTGACAGTGGGATGTTAAAGTCTCCCATTATTATTGTATGGGAGTCTAAGTCTCTTTGTAAGTCTCTAAGGACTTGCTTTATGAATCTGGGTGGTCCTGTATTGGGTGCATATATATTTAGGATAGTTAGGTCTTCCTGTTGAATTGATCCCTTTACCATTATGTAATGGCCTTCTTTGTCTCTTTTGATCTTTGATGGTTTAAAGTCTGTTTTATCAGAGACTAGGATTGCAACCCCTGCTTTTTTTGTTTTCCATTTGCTTGGTAGATCTTCCTCTATCCCTTTATTTTGAGCCTATGTGTGTCTCTGCATGTGAGTTGGGTCTCCTGAATACAGCAAACTGATGGGTCTTGACTCTTTATCCAATTTGCCAATCTGTGTCTTTTAATTGGACAATTTAGTCCATTTACATTTAAGGTTAATATTGTTATATGTGAACTTGATCCTGTCATTATGATATTATCTGGTTATTTTGCTTGCTAGTTGGTGCAGTTTCTTCCTAGCATCGATGGACTTTACATTTTGACATGTTTTTTGCAATGGCTGGTACCTGTTGTTCCTTTCCATGTTTATTGCTTCCTTCAGGATCTCTTGTAGGGCAGGCCTGGTGGTGACAAAATCTCTAAGCATTTGCTTGTCTGTAAAGGATTTTATTTCGCTTTCACTTATGAAACTTAGTTTGGCTGGATATGAAATTCTGGGTTGAAAATTCTTTTCTTTAAGAATGTTGAATATTGGACCCCACTCTCTTCTGGCTTGGAGAGTTTCTGCTGAGAGATCTGCTGTTAGTCTGATGGGCTTCCCTTTGTGGGTAACCCGACCTTTCTCTCTGGCTACCCTTAAGATTTTTTCCTTCATTTCAACTTTGGTGAATCTGACAATTATGTGTCTTGGAGTTGCTCTTCTCAAGGAGTATTTTCGTGGTGTTCTCTGTATATCCTGAATTTGAATGTTGGCCTGCCTTACTAGGCTGGGGAAGTTCTCCTGGATGATATCCTGCAGAGTGTTTTCCAACTTGGTTCCCTTTCCCCCCTCACTTTCAGACACCTCAATCAGACGTAGATTTGGTGTTTTCACATAATCCCATATTTCTTGGAGGCTTTGTTCATTTCTTTTTACTCTTTTTTCTCTACACTTCTCTTCTCACTTCATTTCATTCATTTGATCTTGAATCACTGATACTCTTTCTTCCAGTTGATCGAGTCGGTTACTGAAGCTTGTGCATTTGTCATGTAGTTCTCGTGTTTTGGTTTTCATCTCTATCAGTTCATTTAAGGTCTTCTCTACATTGATTATTCTAGTTATCCATTCATCCTTTCTTTTTTCAAGGTTTTTAATTTCTTTGCGCTGGGTATGTACTTCCTCCTTTAGCTCTGAGAAGTTTGATCGACTGAAGCCTTCTCTCAACACTGCCAAGTCATTCTCCATCCAGCTTTGTTCTGTTGCTGGCAGTGAGCTGCGTTCCTTTGGAGGGGGAGATGCACTCTAATTTTTTGAATTTCCAGCTTTTCTGCCCTGCTTTTCCCCATCTTTGTGGTTTAATCTGCCTTTGGTCTTTGATAATGGTGACGTACTGATGGGGTTTTGGTGTGGGTGTCCTTTCTGTTTGTTAGTTTTCCTTCTAACATTCAGGACCCTCAGCTGTAGGTCTGTTGGAGATTGCTTGAGGTCCACTCCATACCCTGTTTGCCTGGGTATCAGCAGCAGAGGCTGTCGAAGATAGAATATTGCTGAACAGCGAGTGTTGCTGTCTGATTCTCGCTCTGGAAGCTTCTCAGGGGTGTACCCCACCGTGTGAGGTGTGAGGTGTTGGTCTGCCCCTAGTGGAGGACGTCTCCCAGTTAGGTTGCTCAAGGGTCAGGGACCCACTTGAGCAGGCAGTCTGTCCATTCTCAGATCTCAACCTCCGTGCTGGGAGATCCACTGCTCTCTTCAAAGCTGTCAGACAGGGGCATTTATCTCTGCTGAGGTTTCTGCTGCTTTTTGTTTAGCTATACCCTGTCCCCAGAGGAGGAGTCTACAGAGGCAGGCCCGCCTCCTTGACCTGTGGTGGGCTCCACCCAATTCGAGCTTCCCTGCAGCTTTGTTTCCCTACTTAAGCCTCAGCAATGGTGGGTGCCCCTCCCCCAACCTCGCTGCTGCCTTGCAGTTAGATCTCAGACTGCTGTGCTAGCAATGAGGGAGGCTCCGTGGGTGTGGGACCCTCTGGGTCAGGTGTGGGATATAATCTCCTGGTGTGCTGTTTGCTAAGTTCCTTGGTTAAGCGCAGTATTAGGGTGGGTGTTACCTGATTTTCCAGGTGTTGTGTGTCTCAATTTCCTTTGACTAGGAAAAGGAATTCCCTTCCCCCTTGTGCTTCCCACGTGAAGCGATGCCTCGCCCTGCTTCAGCTCTTGCTGGTTGGGCTGCACCCACGGACCAGCGCCAACTGTCTGATAGGCCCCAGTGAGATGAACCTGGTACCTCAGTTGAAAATGGAGAAATCACCTGTCTTCTGTGTTGCTCACGCTGGGAGCTGGAGGCTGGAGCTGTTCCTATTTGGCCATCTTGGGTGTGCCTCCCCCCAAAAATACATATTTTTGGGATAATTTCCTCTCTGGCTATGTCTTACACAGTATCAGGTAGGACTCTTGGTTACAAACAACAGACCTCAAATCTGGTTAGCTTAAGCAGAAAGGGAATTTACTGGAAGGCTATCTATCCAGTAGCCTATGGAATTATCAGAAGGCTGGAGAACCAAGCTCAGAAAAGCATCAGGAATGAGGGTCAGGGGCAAAAGTACAGTGCAGGTCCACACCCCGTACAGTCCCTGAGACCTGCTGCAGGTCCCTCCTCACTGCCTCCTACTCTCCTCTCAGCTCTTCCAGCTTTCCCAGGAGAAATCTCTCTCCTCCTGAAGCCTCTCTCTCGCGTCCTGGAATCTTGAGTTCAGGGTGGAGCACTGGTGGCTGGGTGAAGGTCAGCAGCCTGCTGTTCTGTTTCTAGGGAGTGACAGGAGGTGTCCTTCCTGACTCTCCAGATGGGAAGTGGCTTCTGCCAGAGAGGGGTGTAAACGCCTCTCTGCAGTGCTAGTAGGGACCAAGTATTCTCAGCGCCTCCAGCAGCCTAGGGGACTCAGCCTCCAGGACTGGAAAAAGGAGGGTGACATTCACATAAATGATTGTTTTTTGATAGGTAAGGAAACTGGGGCTTAAAAAGGATATGTGACTTACAGCAGACTACATTGCCAGCAAACCTGGGCTGTGAGGACTTGAGTCCAGGTCTTCTGAAACACCCGAGGGTTAGTTGGACAAGTATTACTTCCCTCCTCTGGGCTGGTGGCCTGTAAGGGGTGCCTGGAGCGATCCTCTTGCTGGGACAAAAGCCCTTTCAACAAAGGGGCCTTTGTAACAAGCCCTTCTTTGTTTGGCCACCAGGCTGTTCCCTGGAGTAATTAAAGCCTGTAGTCCTTAGATATAAGGCTTGCTAACACTGCTTGACAGGAAAACAACAATGTGAGTTTGGGTGCCAATGCTAGATTGGAAATGCATGTCCTCCTGCTCCCAGACACCTAGGGATGAACCACATGGCTAGATGGCCCTGCCCCTCCTCCCTGGCCACTCTGAATAGAGGAGGACAGCACCCACTGGTCCTACAGGATGGGGACTAGTGGCACTCTCCTGGGCAGTGCCAGGCAAGTAGGCTGGCATGCAGCTTTACTGCTGTGGCCGCGTCTCTGGGACCTGCTGGTGGACATCTGGCTTACTGCTGCTCAGAGGAGAAAAGTCACAGCCTTCCACGGGTCCTTGGATATCGGGCGCTGCCAACCTGCATCTTGTCCACAGTGTCCCCCCTGGGGTGGGGAGGTGCTGCTTTCCTTTGTCTAGGGAGATGTTCTCCCCTGCACTCCCTTGGGGTCTCAGGATACAGCATTAAAATTGGCTTATGTGTTTAGTCATCTTCTGTGAGACTGTCCCTTTATGCTAAAGACCCCTCAACTAGAGGAGAAAAGACAAGCTTGACTCTACCAGAACTAGGAAGTTAACCGTTTATGAGAGTTGTACTGCTGGGGACCATGAAGGACACTGGAAATAAACTCTGTCTCTGCTCTCAGAGAACTTCAGATGTCTCTCAGTGCGGCCACTACTTGGAGGGGAAAAGAGAGAAACTTCTCTCTTTAAAGACAGTACCCTGGGTCAGGGCCTTCACAGGCTGAGAGCTCTGTGGGGGCCTTCACTCACCCTGTTCCCTGCAGACACCCAAGGTGCAGCTCATCTGCCAGCAAACAAAGACATTCCAGGTATAGGTTAAAGTAGAATTTCAGCATTGGCAGAGTTACCATTCATAAATTCAACAACTTGTGTGTGCCCTCAAGGGCCTGTGGCAGGAGACGAGGTTTAATTGTGCTGAAGCACACATTTCCCTCACATGAGGTGGGTGAGTCACTTCACTACTGAGAACTGGGTACCAGGGTTTCAGCAGTTTTGGGCTCTTGGTTCCTCATCACCAAAGGCGATTTGTGGGGATCTTTATGTTTCAGCAGTATGTGAGAATCTGGGGAGTCATGAACAGCTCAGGCTGGGTCTCCTGTTACGCGGGAAGTCTCTGGTGGGGATGGTGCTGGGGTCTGGGAATCCCCCCTCGCCACGCCACTCCCCTCAAGCCCACAATCCTCTGGAGCCCTCAGGCTTAGGATCAGGCTCTTTCAGGCTCACCCCACCTGTCAACCAGGGGCGGGTGCACCCGCCCTCAAGATGCACACAGCTGCATTGCCTGCAGAGAATTTAAAACCAATAATAAAATCGACTATGAGTCAGTTTGCTTTTTATTATCCCCACGCCAGTAATTCTAAACAATGTCAGTGATAAAATAATCCTCCCACAAATCTTTTGTTTGTCCACTTCCTAAACAATTGCTGTGGTGACTATTGAATTTTAGTTCTATACATTCATATACATCTGTGTGCGTGTGTATACATATATTCCCATATATATATGCACATACATATATATGCTTCAAATTAGCACAGTTAATTACTTATCCTTTTACTAATATTATATTTTATGTGAAAGTAACTTAGGAGAACTTCCATTAAGACAGAATAGTTCAAGATGGTTCAAACCGGCTTCAGGCACAGTGTGTGTCTCCAGCCCCTGTGGTAGTAAGTATGCCTGCATTTAAATAATCGATAAAGGATGATAGTACAGTAATTGCAAAGCCAAGATACAAAACCTGAGTTAATTTAATTCTGTCATTCTGCGCAACCACTTGGAATTTTAATTTGTGTTTGAAGTTTAGTAAATGCATATTTTAGTTCATACACGAGATATTTGACTGGATTTGAATAATATCCTGAAAATTAAAATTTATTCTGTTTAAATTATTGTTTTAAAGCTAATGAATGAATCATGAGAGTAATAATAATTAATGATTATTACATGATTATCTCTGAAAGTAATTTTGTCCCATAGAGGAGGGTACTAAAAAATGATCAATTTGGGGAGTCAGATATGTTATCTTGGCCACTGTCCATGGTGATGCAGATGACAGAAATTGTTCCAGTTTATTGAAACAGGGGAGCATTAATAATCAGGTATTAATTGGCCTATGAACATTTTGGAAGTGCTGAACAAGCAGACTCTAGTTGGAGCTTTCAGAAACAATTCCAGTTCCCAGGACGATGCTCTGATATTATTGAGGGAACATCCGTCCCCCACTGTCTGTGGCAGAGCCCACCATTCTGCCATGATCTGAGCCAGCAAAGTAAAGACTTTGTGCTGTGCCTCCCATCCCACTGACCTCGCTCTCAGTTGAGGTCTCATGCAAGTGGCTCTTATTGGCAGAACCCAATCCCACGAGGGACTCTACCTGCAAAGGAGGAAGGGAAAGTTAGTTTTTCGTTTTCTGGTGTCTACAGTATAGACTGGCTCCCTGAGAAAGTTAGGAATGGAGGCTGAGTCAACTGGCCCACAGCATCCTTCACATCTACCCAACTGAGTCTCTACGCTTGACCTTTTGGTCTCTAGATGGGGAAGAATCTCCCCTGTCTGGCAGCCAGGTTCTGCCTCATGCTGGCTTCTGGAGAGAATGGCTGTCTCTGTAGTGAATAGTGAAGTGTGTCCAGCCCAGCTATTCTTTTTTTTTTGACAGGGTCTCACTCTATTGCCCAGTCTGGAGTGCAGTGGTGCAATCTTAGCTCACTGCAGCCTTGACCTCCCAGGCTCAAGTGATCCTCCCACCTCAGCCTCCCAAGTAGCTGGCACCACAGGTGCATGCCATCACATCTCGCTCGGTTTTTTTTTTTTTTTTTTTTTTTTTGCATTTTTTTGTAGAGATCGTGTTTCATCGTATTACCTAGGCTGGTCTCAAACTTCTGAGTTCAAGCAATCTACCCGCCTTGGTCTCCTAAAGTGCTGGACATTACAAGCATGAGCTTGGACGTTACAAGCACCCCGCCCAGCCTCAGCTCAGTATTCTTATGCTGTCTCTTACCATACCCCCACCTTCCCACACCCCATGGAACTTCTCTGCCTAGGCCAGTCTGCTACTTGGAATCTTCTGGTGGTGCATTGTGAGTAATAGTTCCAAATCTTCTCTACCTTAGCACACAACCATCTCTTGAGTAAAGGCTGCTTCAGAATCCCCACAACTTTTCATAATGCCAACCCTAAACTCTGCCCCAACTAAAGTGCATGAATCTTTATCATTATTCTTTAATAGCAACTTTTTTTGGGATTCTTCTCAATACATATTTGCAGACTAAATATAACTCTTGTCCTCAAAGAGTTTTCACCATCATTCTCATAACATTAAAAATATTCTAATTTGCATCTATGCATCTATACTTGGGTCCCTAAATCTCAGCCCTCCTGTCCCTTGTAGGGGCAGTGGGTGTTTGTGGTGATGTTGGGATTGAGGAGTAGGTTCCATCCACAATGACTAGGCTAGAGGGTGACCCTTCAGAGAGGGGCAGGATGCAACTTTGGCGTGGAAATGCCAGGTGAGGCCAGGGAGGTTTGAACCCTAAGTCTGTTCTGTGGCCCAGGACGCAGGGCCCACATCAAAGACTGAAGCTCTGCTTACAAGGTAGGAGGAAAGAACATGCAATGACCTGAAACTGAAGAGGCTGGATTTCTTTCTGTCACAGGCTCTTAATAGCTGCATGACCATAGACCAGTCACTTCACCTCTCTAGGGAAGAAGGTTACTTCCAATGAAGATGGTTATTTACTTCTGAAGTAGTGGGACTAGGAAAAGAGGTGGCACATAAGGAAGGAGGAAGCAGGGTTTATGACACTGGGGTATCTCCCTCCGGACTGCCTTTGGAGGAAAGCCCCCGAAACAGCACAGATTCCCCGCATGGTAGGCTATGCCTTGCTCTACCCCACCCTGCCCTCTGCCACCATCAGGGCACTCAGAAGGAAATACATCCAGAATCCTGAGCTCCAACGTGGAGCAAAACCAAGGATAGAAGTGGGCCTGGCAATATCTGGGCTAGAAGTCACATTTCCTCATTTCCTTTTGAACATGGAACCCTTTTCCTGAAAGGGTTTGTTGTCTTCAAAGCACAGTTTCCTAGTGTCTGTCCTGCAGGGACACTTTTGCACGCACACACACACACGCACACACACACGTGCGTATCTATAAAATTGATTTAATTTCTTTCTGGGTTCTCATTTACCAAAATAACAAACCAACTAGCAAGTCTCTCCAAAGGAGGACATCGTCAAGATCAGACTCTTCTCTAAAGATACAGCTAATTCCAGCCGCACATTAAGATTCTAAAGTTAAGATTGCAATGTGAAATGTAAATCGATGTGACATTGTCAAACAAAATGACCTGTGGGCTTGGGAGGTTGGTGCTTGTAGGAAGAGGCCAAAGTGTGCATCTTAATCTTGATTTCCTTTGGGAATGTTTCCTTTACTGTGTTCCTGACTCTGATTACGTTCTTGTGCAATCAAAACAGCTCTAGTCTCCAGGGCTGGACAGTTCCTTTTTCTTTCTTTCTTTTCTATTCTTCTTTCTTTCTCTCTCTCTCTCTTTTTCCCCACAGGACAAATTATTGTTGTTTTGATCAGTGACAACTGTTTGATTTTTTATTTTTTAGCTGTAAGTATGTACATGTGCACAAAATCCCATCCTATTAGGAAGAAAAGGAATGGATTTAAAGTCCTGCATGTCGTATAAATTATTTAATGCACAGGGGCCTTAGAAAACCAAAGTTCAGTGTTCAGGGGTTGACCTCAAAATGGCATGAACAATCCAATAAGCAAGCACCAGGTTTCTTCATTTATATCTATAATCACAGGATATGATGAAGCCTTTAGCTTTAGGAAAATTTCAGTTGGGATTTGTATTTAACAGCAAGCTTATTTTTGGCTTGGCTTTAAATGGATAGTAGGGACTGTGTAAGCCAGGTAGTAAGAGAAGCTCTGAATTACAGTAAAAGGTATATCTCTCCCAGCTCTTCTTCCCTGTCTATAACATCATTTGGAAACTTCTCTTCTGCACAGTGTCACAGCCATTTTTTGGGTCTTGAAGCACAGCCTAGTATTCAGAGTATCCATCCGTCTCCATATGTGGACCTGACTCCAACACTCCTAAGCTCTCTTTCAATTTCTTTAGCTATGTACTTCAGTGAACTGCAAACAAACATCATTTTCCTGATGGTGATAAGGTGGTAATAGACTTTACTTCATTGCCTGGTGCCCTTCAGATATGCTTCCTACAAAACTCCTCAGCAGAACAAATACAGTTACTGAATTTGGTTACTGGTACACAATGAAATAACAGTGAAATAACATAGTTACGTGGTTATAATATAGTTAAATCATGCAGCAAGTTGCACACAATAGAAAATGCAGTTAGGCAGAGAGAATGAAATTAAGGGTTAGAGGTAAAAGAGAGGATGTATCTTTAGATGTGATTTGAAATGAAAAGCAGACACCCCAGAAAGGACAAAGATGTCACCAGATGATGCCTGAAGAAGCCGCTTCTCTTGTCAACTAAAGCAAGACTGGGTAAGGACACTGGGAAGGGCATGTTCAATTGGCTGTATAGCTGATCTCGCATAGCCCTCCTTTCCCCTCCACTGTGATCATACTGATTTAGTCCTTATTACCTCTTTCCTGGCCTTTACAATTGCTAAATAGCTGATCTTCCAGTTCTCTTCTGATTTATCCCACAAAGCACTGCCAAATCAATTGTCTTTTAACACCAGTCTGATTATATCATTCTTCTCTCCCAAATCCTTCAAGGCTTCTCATTACTTACTAAAGTAGAGTAAGTAGCACTTTCTTAGCTTGGCATTCAAGGCTCTTTCTTCTAGCTGTACTTCTCAGAGTGAACCAACACATCAGCATCACGCAGGAACTTGTTTAAAGTTGCAGAATCCCAGGCCCCATCTCAGACCCATTGAATAAGAATCTGCATTTTATCAAGATCCTCAGGTGATTCACATGCACAGAAAGCTTGAGAAGTGCTCTAGCCAAACTAAAATACGTAATATTTTCTTTCCTATTTCTGGTTTTTCCCTATGCTACTATATCCACTTTTACTTCGTCTTTGCCTATCCACACATGGGGCCCTTTTATGATCATCTCATATGTTATCTCCTCCACAGAACCTTTCCCCATTATCCCATGGACCAGGCAGACTAATCTTCAGAATGCCTACTCTGCCCTTTATAAATTGAACTTCCCCCCGATGAAAGGATA
This sequence comes from Rhinopithecus roxellana, assembly GCF_007565055.1. NCBI lineage: Eukaryota > Metazoa > Chordata > Mammalia > Primates > Cercopithecidae > Rhinopithecus > Rhinopithecus roxellana. The sequence continues at coordinate 54,627,754 of NC_044551.1, forward strand.
GTTTTATTATATCCCTTCACTTGGTCCTTTAAGCTATAGGGAGTTATATAGCCTTGAGGCTATATAATGTTGATTATATGGATAATCAACATTAGAGCAGTTCAGCTAGTGGCCACCCAGTAACCCAGAATGTGGTCACATGAAATGTGAGTAGTGACAATAAAATTCTCTCTCCATTTTAGAATTTAAATAAAGCAGCGATTACTAACATTAAACACCAGGAGATAGAATCAAGGTCATGAGAGGTCATGTGCAAACTACAGTTATGAGGAAACAGAAACTTTGAGTAGCCAAGTTGTTAAAGACAGGAGGATGGAGCAAACATGTGGACATGGTAGACATGTCATGAGAGAAAGACAGAGGAGATCGAGAGAAAAATGGGTTCCCAGATCTGTCCAAGTTCATGATGACTTTTGCCTACCAGGTCATAGGTTCTTATAATAACATCTTCTAATCTACATTACTTGAGAAAAATTGAGTAAGTGTCCATTACTAGCAACCAAGATACCCTAGTTTAGATCCCCAGGTGGAGCTGGCTCCATCCCTAGCCTTCTATTTGAGACTGTGGTCCTCATTCTTGTTGACTGTTTCCCCAGCTTACATTATAACACCTGTGATGCTATAAACACCAGATACTAACAAATAGTAGTAAGATTGTGTCCTCTCATTTTTTGAGCACTAGCAAGGTGCAGGCTTAAAAATAATCATAGGATTGATTCAAATTGAATTATAGGGAAGCAAAGCATTAAAGTAAAGGGAGGTGACGGGACTTATCATTAATAAGGGCAACTGAACTGTGGAATGGTCAGCATTTTTTTGAAATCTCTGGTGCATTGTACCAGTCAAGCCAAAGAGCCACAATCTAGTGTGTATTTTTAATGCAAGCTGTTTGATGTTGTAGCAGCAAAATTAATAAATGTAAAATTTATTATTCTGAGAGATGTAAAATCCCATCTCTCAGAAACCTGATCTCAGCTGATGCTATTTTATCAGGAAAATAATTTCTTAGACCCTTAGTTAGTTGGATGTACCAAACACATGTTTCCAGCTGGTCAACAATCTTCCTTCTTAACCTTTAATCTGCTCCAGGCTGTTCCTATAGATTACCGGACAAATGATGTTCTGAGAATTATGGGTCTCTGCAGGTTGAAGGAGGCAGCTTCATTGTTACTATTTGCAGGGTTGCCTCCCACTGAAGGTCAGTGTGGGCCTCTGCTTCTGTGGGCATGGTGGTATATGCAGGGGAGCCATGTGCACTAAGGGAAATGGTTTTGTGTATGCATGCTTTTCTTTTAGTGTGGGTTGTCAAGCTGAATCTTGAAACTGTCATTATACTTGTTCAGAAGGGAGGCAGAGAGAGGGCCCTAATTTTACAAGTACGTGGGGATTTCTTTCCCCTCTCTTAATTCTCTCTTGAAGAACACCACCCTCCAAATCCGGAGGTTTCATCTGCTTTTAAGCTGGAAGCTTCTTCTTTAATGGCTTTGTGACTCACAGGGCTCGGGTGATGGTTGCTTTTTCTGTGTATAGAACTATAATCCTTCTCAATTATCAAAGACATAAATTACTATTATTTCCTTACCAGATCGAACATCTTGCTTAAATATGTGAAAGAAAAATTGTTGGTTGTCTGGTGAATTTTCCTCTTGGAAAAACTGCCTATTCTTAATCTACAAGTTCAATGAAAGTTCAAAAGTTTATCAGTGCAAACTCTATATTCTAATAATTCATCAACCAGCTTCTGCATCCACATCAGTAGACTCCAGGTTGAGACGTTTTTGTCTTTTCTCCCATGTAAAAGTAATCAAACAGCACATTTCCTGGGAATATCACAAATACCTATTGATCATAATCAGAGCACAGATGGTATGAGAGAGCTTGGCTGACACATAGGCCCTCATGTCAATCACAGGAACAAATTGATTTTGACTGCCCGGTCACAATTCTTCTACCCCAGCAGAATTCCATTCAGTGCTGTGTTTGGAGAATTTTGAGCAGACAGCATTTCTGAAGGGGTGTCATAGTCCAAAGTTAATGTAGAGGTAAACTTGATTACTGCCAAAATGGGTGATTTTAATGTACTTCATACTTACCTTTACCACAAGAAGGTCAATATCTTTCTCCTGTGTTGAAAGCGCTCTCATCAATTTATAATTTATCCTGATTTCTGTCTGCTAATTAGGGGAAAGGAAAATACTGATTTGCATTCTTTCATGACAGTATGCGGTGCCATTACTACTTTTCTCCAACCGGATTTATTTTCTTACTCAGTTTTTAAAACTTAATTATTCTGTTTTTTAAAGATGCCAAATCGATGTTTATTTCTAAATTTACAAATTATTCTCTTTAAAATTTCAAAACAAATGAAACTTTTACCAAATTTGTAGTTCACTTGCACTCCATGGATCTAGATCTCTCATTTAATTTTCTTCCCGTTCCTACACTTCTTATGCTAAGCAATACTTATTTTATATTATAAGATTTCTTTAAAAAAAAAAACCCTGATTATTTTCTGTCCATAAGTACCCCTTTTCCAGCCTCTTTACCTGGTGCATATTATTTTTTCCTTCCTTCCTTCCCTGACTCCCCACCTCCTACCCTCCCTCCCTCCCTCCCTCCCTCCCTCCCTCCCTCCCTCCCTCCTCCTTCCTTCCTTCCTTCCTTCCTTCCTTCCTTCCTTCCTTCCTTCCTCCTCCCTCCTTCCCTCCCTCCCTCCCCATCCCACCCTTCCTAATCCTGGGGTTATCCCTGCTGCAGGGATCCCTGCCATCTCTACATAGGAGCTCTGTGCAGGCAGGTGATCTATATGTAAATCATGTTAAGTAAAACCTAATAATTTTCATTAAAATTATTAAAGCACTTATGCTATCAGTCTTTCCCTTATGACCTGAGCATAGATATGTATACTGGAGAATAACGCAGAAAGAGAGGGCCAATACCCCCCAACACCATTGTAAAATCCTCTGTGAGAGTCAGATAAGAAGGCACCTTCTTTTATACCATCCATTACTGTCCATTACTTTACTGCTTCATACATCAAGGCTGCCAGGACAAGTTCAATAGGGAATGAGTCTGACTCTATCAGGGAAGGGGTTTGGAATTTGAATGAAGAATGGCTTGGAGACCAGCCTGTTATGTCTTTATCCCCAGCCCAAGCCCCAGCCCCAGGCATGTTTCCCACCTGGTCATTCTTTCTTGTCATTTAGCTATCCTACACATTTTCTCTCAAATTGCTTCCTACCTATGGCCTCTCACTGATATGGAGAGGGGAGCTAGGCAATGATGCTTTCATGTTACTTGTCTTTAAACACCTAAGCCTGCTCTACAGCCATCACTGATTGAAACAAAAGTGAACGTTTCTCTCAAGGGGAACCAATCCATAGACTGGTCTAATCCAACTAAATGCCTCATCTCCAGAATTCAAGTCCAGAGATACACAACCTGTAATCAGATACTATTGGGTGCTTGGAAGCAAAGGCATATTGGTCCTGGGGGAATCAAAGGTTACCCAGGCCTGGGTCAGTCATTTTCAGCCCTGTGTACTCTGATGAGTCAGTCAATGGAGAAAGCTTGTCCATGAAGACAAGAAAGAGATCAAAGCTGGCAAAGAGATGAGAGACCTCAGGCCCATGTCAGGAACAGAAGAGTAACCCTGGCTCTGGGGTTTGCAGTATCAGACTTGTCAGAATTCCTGTGGCCCAGCTCCCCTAGCTCTTGTCCTGGAATGCTCTTATGCTTGCCTGCAGTGCTTTTGAATTGGTCCTTGCTTTTCTTAAACTGGTTTGAATGAGTTTCTGTTCTTCATAACCAAATACGCTTTGTCTAGAAAGTCTCCTATTAGAGAGATTCAGATGGAGAATTTCAGTCTCCTTCATTGCCTTAGTTCAGTGCCTGGGAACTCTAGGAGATCATGTGTTGTCTTCCATCCAGCTGAGTGCAGTTTCACAAGACAGACTATGCTGGGAGAAGAATGTATTATTCTTTAAGTGTTCAAATCTCTCAACTTCACCTTTAAAGTCCTTGGCACTCATCCTCCACCTCTCACTCTGATGATTGTCCTGCTGTGGCTCTGACCACTCACTTAAACCATCTGCTTTATTAATTGTTCCCTCTGGTAGACGAAAGTTGGCAAAACTTTTTTTTTTTGGTTATTTTTCCCATTGAGAGATGGAGTCTAATTCCCATTCCCTTGAATATAGGCTGGCCTTTAAGACCTGCTTAAACATCAGAATGTGGTAGACATGATGTTTGGGTCTTCTAAGGCTAAGTCATAGGAAACCTTGCCGCTTTTGCCTGTGTCTCTGAAAACAATCTCTTGGAACCCTAAGCTGCCTTGTAAGAAATCCTGCTACCCTGAGGTTGCCATACTGTGAGAAGCCCTAGACATGGGGCAGATAATAGGGCGTAAGGAAGGTGGGGAGGAGGTGGGGCAAGAGAGAGAAAGAGAGAGAGAGAGACCACAGACTCCAAGCACCAAACTTATGAGTGAAGAAGCCATGTTGGAAATGGACCCTAGTGCCATGTAGAGCAGAGATAAGCCACCCAGCTGAGCCTTTCCTGAATGACTGCAGCACAAAAATTGTAAGCGAGATATAATTTTTGTTTAATCTACTTAGTTTTGAGGTAGTTTGTCACATACCAACAAAGAACCAGAATATTTCTCGTCATCTCAGAGGTATTTCAGTCTCATTCCATTTCCATATAGCATTCTGTAGCACAAGGACACCCTCTTCCTTCTTCTCATCTCTAAATCTTTTGATGATCAGGACAAGAATCTCCCTTTCTGATAGGCTTTTCTGATTTCTCCTCTCTTCTGCAGTGTGTTTGGCCAAAGCTACTCTTGGAACCCTTAGCTTGGGCAATCTTGTGTGCCTCTTTGATATGTTTTAGACTGTTGTGTCCCAAATCCCCAAGGGCAGAGCCTATTTCCTACTCTTTTTTTTTTTAATCCCTCTACATTTTGGCAGAGCCCTGAATACAAACAATTCAATCTGTGTTAAGACTCCTAAATACTCTTGTCTTGAGGCTAAATAGCCCTAATCTCTTTAATCCAAATTTATATTGGCACTAATCAAAGGCTTGTCTGTCCAATTATACATTTTCAATTAGATATTTAGATTAAATTAAGTAAATTGAGGTAGCTTTTACTTTTTATTCTCAGATTGCATATAGACTTTAAACGTTTGGGGTGGGTGGGAAAAAACCCCAAGGAGAACAGAAAGAAATTCCCATGTAATGGGATAAACAATGGGCAGAATCAAATGACATGCTGTAGGTCTGTTTGCTTGTCAACACATGCCTGCATCATTTATGGGAGGTCAGAGTCAAACTCTACATTTATAGTTTTGTTCTAGCTCGGGTGAGTGTCTTTTAACTGCTTCACCTCTTTCTGAAACCTGTTTTGTTTGGACTTCTCCCAGCCCACCACAATGAACTTTCCCATGTTCTTAGGGCGTTTTTTTTTTTTTTTTTTTCATTTTCATTTTCATTTCCATATACCCCTTGGCTTCTCTTTCATATGTAACATTCTTCTTTGCAGTGTTCAGAAAACTCATTAGCTTCCAACCTTCTCAATTAGGCAGAACAAACACGCATTACTCCAAATTGCCCCGCACTGCAGTAGAGACAGAGTTCAAGCAGAATGTTGGCCCACCACCCAAGGATTTGACCACTGAAGTTTACTTCCCTTCAATCAAATTTAGATCAGATCTTCCTGTAGTTTTCTATGTAGGTAATGAAGCTCTTATCTTCAGTTCTCAAAGGATCACTGTTTCCTTTTCTGTATATATTTGTTTGTTTTATTCATGGTGAGTACTTACCTATTATTGTATGTGTATCATTCATTTGTGGAATCATCTGCTGTCAGATTTTCCCATTTTTCTTAACCTAACAATCACAAAATCAGCCACATATCTGATAGCAGAAGAACCACATTGAGACGCAGAGATCTTTTTAAATGGTGCAAAAGAGAAGGGACACATTTAAAATGTTCTCCTTCTTAAATGATTCTGTTTAAAAAACTGTGAAGTTATTGCACTCCTCCCTAGAAATTACAACTGTACAAATTCTAACTTTTCCCAGTGCTCAGGCACACGAGAGACAGGGAACATTCACCACATTCTATTCGTGTTCATAGGTCGTGACTAAGATAAATAGATTTTAGAGAAACATTGATGTGGGTGTGCTCCAAGTGGGAGGAATTTCATGTTCCAGTCTCCCTGCTGAACACCTAGAATATTAGAGGCTTTGTGAAGTTTGTGCTTGACTCCTTTTAAAGGAGGATATGACTAAGGTCATAGTGCGATAAATCTCTGACATGACTGTGTGGAAGAAAACAAGCTGAAGTGAAAAGCTCGAATGCATGAGGACATTCTTACAAGTAAGAGGCAATTGAGGGGATGAATAGTAGCTTTTACAAAGGAGGTGGCTAAGAATTCACATTTCAAGCAGGAATGCCCTGAGCCTTCTCTTTCTCACCTGTTGTCAGTTACACCACCACACAGGGACATACACAGAGAGCTGATTTATTCTTAATATCCAATCTGTTGCAAACTGTTCACTCCTCTTCATCAGAATGCTCACTTATGACATAGTCTTCAGTTCCTTAGCAACAAACTGTCATGTCACCCTGGTGAAATTCTGGTCAGCTGAGAGGAAAAGGAAATGCTGAATGGTGATGGAGAAAATCTTTATTTTAATCACAAATGTGTATGTATAAGAGCTGAAAAGACAATACGAAAAGGCAGGTCAAGGAAGCTACATTTGAACAAGTGTTTTTGATTAAGGTTTATGTGGGCACAGAAGTCCCCTTTACGTTCTTTTTATTGAATAATTTCCCTTTGATCCTTGAGTAACTAAAAGAAAACCCAGCACTTGACATTAACCTGGGACTCAGAGCCCCGTGGTGAGATTCCTTTGCCTGCCTGCTCCAGCACAAAACAGCCCTGCCCAGCACCGTGGGAGCACATTCATCTTTATTTCCCAACCGGGCTTTTCCTCTTCCCCCCTCTCCTGGGTGAGAATGGAGGACAGTCAGCTAAAGCAGTCATTGTACGTATACTTTTTCTTTACTTGCGATCAACTTCAAAAGAGGCTGGTCAGGAGACACCAATGACAATGTAAGAAGATGAAGATTGTCCCAGGAAGTATGGCCCCAGAAAAAGAGCAGAGATGACCAGACATGGGAGGTGTTGAGAATTCTATCTTTTCTCCCTGTCTTAATTGTTAGGAATGATATAAAAATCATTTCTTTATTTTTGGCTTTGTGGATAAAACCAAATCATTGAAATGAGAACATAATTAAAAGGGAAAAATGCAGAATTCTTTTTTAAAAAAGATAGATGAAAGGACAGAAAGAAAAGAAGAAAGAGACAGAACCCAAGCAAACAAACATTATTTAAACAACTTGGAGCATGCTTTTTTTAAAAACACAAAAAGCAAAAAACAAAAAAACAAACAAAACCATATCAGTGCCATTTACCTGAATTCCCAGTTTCTGTATTTAAATGTCTGATCAGTCATTCAGTTCCAATACAGACATGATGTTTGAAGGCCACTTTGTAATGGTTTTACCCTGGTTCAGATTATTTGCGATCCAGGGGGAAAATGTGCATTCTGTGCAAAAAGCAAATAGAAAACATATCTGAGCACAAATCAAAAGAATGATTACCACACTCCTGCTCTGTACCCATTACGGGGTTCCCAAGGCTCTCATTCTGTTTGTCTTGGCACTTTTTCTTCAGCTGCTTTGGTTGGACTGGGTGGGAAAAACAACAACAACCCACAAAACCCTAGGCAGAGAATGAGGCTGGTGGAAATGGAAATGGGTAACATGAAAAGATGTGACATCCTTCAAGGGCTTGGCGCTTCAGACTTCACTGTGGGGGAAGCTGCTTGGGGAGACCTCCTCGGGCTCCCACGGAGGTCGTTGCTGAGTTTGTGTGAGGAAGTGCCTGACCATTAGTGGGAGGGGCAACCCTTCTCTCATTTCAATCTCTAGCAAGCTCTCACTCAGTGAGTAATGAAAAATGGCATTTGCACAAAGTGGAGAGAAAAAGCATTGTTTCTATAGCATATTATACTTTCCACTGCTCAGGGGACAACATTTCATAACCTATAAAAAAGAATTATCTACATAACTTACTGTGCATGGCAAAAAAAGTTGCAATGTGGCTTTAAAAGAGCTGTCTCCAACTGCAAAACACACTCTATCTCTCCCACTCCCCACTGACAGAATAGCCTGTGTTTATAAGCAAATCCACTCAACCCCTTAATGATGACCTAGAATAAACATCTGACATACACTAGCTTTCAAGCTCTTCTGTGTTTAGGCATGAATTGTTCATTTCTATGCCTTTTGTATCCAGCCTGAAGGAAAGACAAATGATACAAGGGATGATTTACATTATCAGTGGAGGCAGAGGTTATGTCTGTGTTTATCTGATCCTCTTTTATTGTGTAACTAACAGTGAGATATCCAGCCTTCTGCACAATGACCATTCAATTTGAGCCACCCACCCTATGTCCATGTTTACTTCAATTTTAAAATATATTAAAAAGACAAGCCCTTGTATAGTAACACAAGGTTTATTTGGTTCAGGCAGGCATGTAGGAAAGGTATGGATTTCTCATTTAGTGTTAGGCTTCCTCCGCACTTACCTTTCCATAAAGCCTGCAAGAGTATTGCCACTGGGGCTTTCCTCTCTAACTGCACTAGGAGAATTGGTACTCCACTTTACAAGGATGATGTGGATTCCCAGCTCTTGTTGATCCTATACTCTTAGTAGAGCACAGGAAACTTGGAACAAATTTACCTAGCATCAGAAAAGACCACAGGAAGTATGCATGAGCCTGGAGAACAGGTAAGTTTGCTTTTCCTTGAAGAAAAATCCAGTCATCTCAAAAACTGTCAATCTGGCTTGGAAGATAATTTCATGAAACCAACCATAGGCCTTCAGGGCAACCTATACTACAATTGAACATAGTGTCCCAAGATGGTATTCACTAAATATCCCCTTTGGGGCAAACTACCCATTCTTCTGTAGTAGGACTTGATTTCTAAAGGGAAAAATTGCTTTTAAGCTCTCTAGGATCTGTCTAGTCATGGGGGTGCCAATCTTTGTTGTTTTATTTTTTATTTTTCATTTTTTTATTATACTTTAAGTTCTAGGACACATGTGCACAATGTGCAGGTTTGTTACATATGTATACTTGTGCCATGTTGGTGTGCTGCACCCATCAACTCGTCAGCACCCATCAACTCATCATTTACATCAGGTATAACTCCCAATGCCATCCCTCCACCCTCCTCCCTCCCCATAATAGGCCCCGGTGTGTGATGTTCCCCTTCCTGAGTCCAAGTGATCTCTTTGTTCAATTCCCACCTATGAGTGAGAACATGCAGTGTTTGGTTTTCTGTTCTTGCAATAGTTTGCTGAGAATGATGGTTTCCAGCTGCATCCATGTCCCTACAAAGGACACAAACTCATCCATTTTTATGGCTGCATAGTATTCCATGGTGTATATGTGCCACATTTTCTTAATCCAGTCTGTCACTGATGGACATTTGGGTTGATTCCAAGTCTTTGCTATTGTGAATAGTGCTACAATACTTTGAAGTCACCTTAATCTCATTGCAGGAGATCTCTATGGAACTCATGGAGATGGAGTGGTGGTGGAAGATAAGCTCATGGAGATAGAATGATAGTGATGGTGGAAGATAAGATGGTACCATATATCAGGTCCTATGTCCTTCTTTGAATTGGCTCAAAGAATATGGGGTCAGTTTGGGGTCAGATGAAAGAAACACATTCCACCTAGTTGCTCTGAGGAAACTATAGAACCTGGACAGAGTGTATAAGGAACACAAAAGTTAAATAGTAGAAAGCAAATTGGGGAAAAAGGCCAGAATTTGGAGTATCACTGAACTTACGGTGAATTTATTATTTGTCCTCTCTGAGGTCTCCCATTCTGAATACAATGTGGCCTGAGAGCCAGAAGTGGGCACCAGGGAGCAGAGAGAACTCCAGGAGAAGCTGGTTAAAGGAGTGAGAGATTCTAACTCTCAGAAAGAGTGCAAAAATCCATTATTACTTTTGTATTTTCTCAGTTCCCTCATACCCCAGCCCCCAAGCAATCTCTTAATGGCAGCAATAGGAACAAAGGAAGCAATGAAGAGCAGAATCAATGAAATTGAAAACAGAAAAATAGTAGAGGAGAAACAAAGAACCCAAAAGTTGGTTATTTGCAAAGATCATTACAATTGATGAAACTGATGGGCCTTTAATAAGATGAAGTGGGGCGGGGGAGAGAGGAGGATGAGGAGGAGGAGACAAAGGGGCAGGGGAGAGAGAGAGAAAGAGAGAAAGACTAGTATTATTGATATCAAGAATGAAAGAGAAGATACTGCTATAGATCCTACATATCACAATAAAAAAACAAGCATCAGGGAATACTACAAACAACTCAATAAAAAAACAAGCATCAGGGAATACTACAAATAACTCTATGCACATAAATTCAACAACCGAGAAGAACTATACCAATTCCTTGAAAAGCCCAAACTACCAGAACTCTCAAGATAAAATAGATAACCTAAATAGTTCTATAACTATTAACAAATGGAATTTCTAGTTAAAATTCTTCTGAAAAAAAATCTACAGGGTACAGATGATTTCACTGATTAATTCTCCTAAAATTTAAAGAAGAAATGAGATCAACGCTACACAATCTCTTCTAGAAAATGAAAGAGAACACTCATAACTCATATTATGAAGCCAGCATCAACCTGATATCAAACACATATGTTTTGTCTCATTGATTTTTGCTCTTATTTTTTATTGTTTTTTTCCTTCTGCTTGCTTTGGATTTTTCTCTTTCTAATTTCTTCAGATGAAAGCTTACATTGTTGACTTAAATCCTTTCTTTTTTTCCCTAGCATTATCAAATGTTTTAAATAAGCATTTAATGTAGAATTTTTCCTCTAATCACTGCTTTACCTGCATCTGCATCTTATAAAGATTCATACAAAAAACATAATAAACACAAAGATGATAAAACACAAAGATAACAAAAAAACCCTACAGAGAAGTATTCCTGATTAACATAAACACAAAAAACTCTTCAACATATTAGCAAGTCAAATCAAGCTATACATAAAAAGAATTATCATACCGTGACCAAGTGTAATCCACTATATTAACAGTTTAAGAACCCAAATCACACATTCATTTGATTTGCTGCAGAAGAATCACGTGATAAAATTTAACATCTATTCATGATAAAAACTCTTAGAAAATTGGAAATCGAAGGGGAATTCTTCAAACAAATAAATAACATGTATAAAAAACTAATAGCTGACATGATGCTTAATGATAAAAGATTATGTACTTTGCTTCTAAAATAGGGAGCAAAACAATAATTTCCATACTCACTACTCCTACTCAACATTGTGCTGGGAGTTCAAGCAAGCACAATGTTGACAAGAAAAGACAAGAAAGACAACAGATAAAAAAGACAAATAAAAAAAGTGACTCATAATATTGCAAAGGAGGAAATAATACTGCCCCTATTCACCACGTCTCATATATGTCTATGAAGGCAATTCCAAGGAATCTACAAAAAAGTCTCCTAGAACAAAGAGGTGAGTTTAATAAGATTGCAGGATACGAAGTAAGTACAGAAAAATTAATAATATTTTCATGTAATAGCAATGTATAATTAGAAAACAAATTTGAAAATTTATAGTAGCTTTGAAAAGTGAGATATTTAGCTATAAATATAACAAAACACCCACAGGATCTGTGTGAAAAACTGCAAAATGATAATTAAAGGAATCAACAAAGACCTAAATAAAGGAAGAGGCATATCCCATTAGTGGATTGAAAAACTCGAAGTTGTAAAGAGGTCAGTAAGCCTCAGACTGATCTGTAGATTTAATACAATTCCAGTCAAAATACCCTACCTGGCATTTTTGTAGGTAGAGACAAGCTGATTCTAAAATTTATATGGAGACTGTCCATTCTCCATTGTGCATTTTTGGCACCCTTGTTGAAGATCAGATGACTGTATATATATATGGATCTATTTCTGAACCCTCACTTCTGTTCCATTGATCTGTATGCCAGTTTTTATGCCAGTACTATACTGTTTTAATTGTTGTAGCTTTGCAATATATTTTTCAATCAGGAAGTGTGATGTCTCCAGCTTTGTGCTTCTTTCTAAAGACTGATTTGGCTATTTGGAGTCTTTTGTGGCTTCATGTGAATTTTAAAATCGTTTTTTCTATTTTTTTAAAAAATGCCATTTGGGATTTTGATATGGATTACATCAACTCTATAGGCCACTTTTGGTAATACGGACATTTTAACAGTGTTAAGTCTTCTGATCCATGAATACGTAATATCTTTCAATTTATTTATGTGTTTTTTCTTTCTTTAAACATCTATAAAACTATAAAACATCAATGCTTTATAGTTTTCAGTATATAACTCTTTCATCGTTGCCTATTCCTAAGTATTTTATTTCTTGTTGTTATTGTAAATGGAATTGTTTCTTAATTTCCTTTTTGGATAGTTCATTATTAGCCTATAGAAATGCAACTTTATTGAATTCATTTATTAGTTCTAATAGTTTTCTGTGGAGTCTTTATGGCTTTCTACACATAAGATAATGCCATCTGTAAAGAGGTAATTTTATTTCTTCCTGTCTGATTTGGACGACTTTTATTTCTTTTTCTGGCCTGGTTAGGACTTCCAGTACTATATTGCATAGAAGTACTTTCAGTACTATGTTGAGAGTGAGCATCCTTGCCTTGCTGATCTTACAGGAAAAGCTTTTGTGATTTTACCATACCATTGAGTATGACATCACTGTGAGCTTTTAATATACAGCCTTTATTATGATGAGGTAAATTCCTTCTATACCTAGTTTGTTGAGGATTTATTTTTTTTTGTGAAAAGGTTTTTAATTTTGTTAAATGCATTTTCTACATCTATTGGGATGATCATGTAATTTTCTAGAACTAGAAATACCATTTGATCCAGCCATCCCATTACTGGTATATACCCAAAGGATTATAAATCATGCTGCTATAAAGACACATGCACATGTATGTTTATTGCAGCACTATTCACAATAGCAAAGACTTGGAATCAACCCAAATGTCCATCAGTGACAGACTGGATTAAGAAAATGTGGCACATGGGGCGGAGCAAGATGGCCGAATAGGAACAACTCCAGTCTCCAACTCCCAGCGCGAGCGACACAGAAGACCGGTGATTTCTGCATTTTCAACTGAGGTACTGGGGTCATCTCACTAGGGAGTGCCGGACAATCGGTGCTGGTCAGCTGCTGCAGCCTGACCAGCGAGAGCTGAAGCAGGGCGAGGCATCGCCTCACCTGGAAGCGCAAGGGGGAAGGGGATCCGTTTTCCTAGCCAGGGGAACTGAGACACACAACACCTGGAAAATCGGGTAACTCCCACCCCAATACTGCGCTGTAAGCATACAGGCATTCCAGGAGAATATATCCCACACCTGGCCGGGAGGGTCCCACGCCCACGAAGCCTCCCTCACTGCTAACACAGCAGTCTGCCGCGATCTATCCGCAAGGCAGCAGCGAGGCTGGGGGAGGGGCGCCCGCCATTGCTGAGGCTTAAGTAGGTAAACAAAGCCGCTGGGAAGCTCGAACTGGGTGGAGCTCACAGCAGCTCAAGGAAGCCTGCCTGTCTCTGTAGTCTCCACCTCTGGGGACAGCGCACAGCTGAAGACCAACAGGGGAAGTAGCGGGAGCCGGTGCAGACGCGAACGACTCTGTCTGACAGCTTTGGGGAGAGCCGCGGATCTCCCAACGCGGAGGTTGAGATCTGAGAACGGACAGACTGCCTGCTCAGGTGTGTCCCTGACCCCTGAGTAGCCTAGCTGGGAGAAATCCCCCACTAGGGGCAGTCTGACACCCCACACCTCACAGGGTGGAGTACACCCCTGAGAGGACACTTCCAAAGGAAGAATCAGACAGGTACACTCGCTGTTCAGCAATATTCTATCTTCGGCAACCTCTGCTGCTGATACCCAGGCAAACAGGGTCTGGAGTGGACCTCAAGCAATCTCCAACAGACCAACAGAGAGTCCTTCTGACTGTCAGAAGGAAAACTATCAAACAGGAAGGACACCTATACCAAAACCCCATCAGTTCGTCACCACCATCAAAGACCAGAGACAGATAAAACCACAAAGATGGGGAAGAAGCAGGGCAGAAAAGCTGGAAATTCAAAAAATAAGAGCGCATCTCCCCCTGCAAAGGAGCGCAGCCCATCACCAGCAACGGATCAAAGCTGGTCAGAGAATGACTTGGACGAGAGGAGAGAAGAAGGCTTCAGTCCATCAAACTTATCAGAGCTAAAGGAGGAATTACGTACCCAGCGCAAAGAAACTAAAAATCTTGAAAAAAGAGTGGAAGAATTGACAGCTAGACTCATTAATGCAGAGAAGATCATAAACGAAATGACAGAGATGAAAACCATGACACGAGAAATACGTGACAAATGCACAAGCTTCAGTAACCGACTCGATCAACTGGAAGAAAGAGTATCAGCGATTGAAGATCAAATGAATGAAATGAAGCGAGAAGAGAAACCAAAAGAAAAAAGAAGAAAAAGAAATGAACAAAGCCTGCAAGAAGTATGGGATTACGTAAAAAGACCAAATCTACGTCTGATTGGGGTGCCTGAAAGTGAGGGGGAAAATGGAACCAAGTTGGAAAACACTCTTCAGGATATCATCCAGGAGAACTTCCCCAACCTAGTAGGGCAGGCCAACATTCAAATTCAGGAAATACAGAGAACGCCACAAAGATACTCCTCGAGAAGAGCAACTCCAAGACACATCATTGCCAGATTCACCAAAGTTGAAATGAAGGAAAAAATCTTAAGGGCAGCCAGAGAGAAAGGTCGGGTCACCCACAAAGGGAAGCCCATCAGACTAACAGCAGATCTCTCGGCAGAAACTCTACAAGCCAGAAGAGAGTGGGGGCCAATATTCAACGTTCTTAAAGAAAAGAATTTTCAACCCAGAATTTCATATCCAGCCAAACTAAGTTTCATAAGTGAAGGAGAAATAAAATCCTTTACAGATAAGCAAATGCTTAGAGATTTTGTCACCACCAGGCCTGCCTTACAAGAGACCCTGAAGGAAGCCCTAAACATGGAAAGGAACAACCGGTACCAGCCATCGCAAAAACTTGGCAAAATGTAAAGACCATCGAGGCTAGGAAGAAACTGCATCAACTAACGAGCAAAATAACCAGTTAATATCATAATGGCAGGATCAAGTTCACACATAACAATATTAACCTTAAATGTTAATGGACTAAATGCTCCAATTAAAAGACACAGACTGGCAAACTGGATAAAGAGTCAAGACCCATCAGTCTGCTGTATTCAGGAGACCCAACTCACATGCAGAGACATACATAGGCTCAAAATAAAGGGATGGAGGAAGATCTACCAAGCAAATGGAGAACAAAAAAAAGCAGGGGTTGCAATCCTAGTCTCTGATAAAACAGACTTTAAACCATCAAAGATCAAAAGAGACAAAGAAGGCCATTACATAATGGTAAAGGGATCAATTCAACAGGAAGAGCTAACTCTCCTAAATATATATGCACCCAATACAGGAGCACCCAGATTCATAAAGCAAGTCCTTAGAGACTTACAAAGAGACTTAGACTCCCATACAATAATAATGGGGGACTTCAACACTCCGCTGTCAACATTAGACAGATCAACGAGACAGAAAGTTAACAAGGATATCCAGGAATTGAACTCATCTCTGCACCAAGCGGACCTAATAGACATCTATAGAACTCTCCACCCCAAATCAACAGAATATACATTCTTCTCAGCACCACATCGCACTTATTCCAAAATTGACCACATAATTGGAAGTAAAGCACTCCTCAGCAAATGTAAAAGAACAGAAATTATAACAAACTGTCTCTCAGACCACAGTGCAATCAAACTAGAACTCAGGACTAAGAAACTCAATCAAAACCGCTCAACTACATGGAAACTGAACAACCTGCTCCTGAATGACTACTGGGTACATAACGAAATGAAAGCGGAAATAAAGATGTTCTTTGAAACCAATGAGAACAAAGATACAACATACCAGAATCTCTGGGACACATTTAAAGCAGTGTGTAGAGGGAAATTTATAGCACTAAATGCCCACAAGAGAAAGCAGGAAAGATCTAAAATTGACACTCTAACATCACAATTAAAAGAACTAGAGAGGCAAGAGCAATCACATTCAAAAGCTAGCAGAAGGCAAGAAATAACTAAGATCAGAGCAGAACTGAAGGAGATAGAGACACAAAAAACCCTCCAAAAAATCAATGAATCCAGGAGTTGGTTTTTTGAAAAGATCAACAAAATTGACAGACCGCTAGCAAGGCTAATAAAGAAAAAAAGAGAGAGGAATCAAATAGATGCAATAAAAAATGATAAAGGGGATATCACCACTGACCCCACAGAAATACAAACTACCATCAGAGAATACTATAAACGCCTCTACGCAAATCAACTAGAAAATCTAGAAGAAATGGATAATTTCCTGGACACTTACACTCTCCCAAGGCTAAACCAGGAAGAAGTTGAATCCCTGAATAGACCAATAGCAGGCTCTGAAATTGAGGCAACAATTAATAGCCTACCCACCAAAAAAAGTCCAGGACCAGATGGATTCACAGCTGAATTCTACCAGAGGTACAAGGAGGAGCTGGTACCATTCCTTCTGAAACTATTCCAATCAATAGAAAAAGAGGGAATCCTCCCTAACTCATTTTATGAGGCCAACATCATCCTGATACCAAAGCCTGGCAGAGACACAACAAAAAAAGAGAATTTTAGACCAATATCCCTGATGAACATTGATGCAAAAATCCTCAATAAAATACTGGCAAACCGGATTCAGCAGCACATCAAAAAGCTTATCCACCATGATCAAGTGGGCTTCATCCCTGGGATGCAAGGCTGGTTCAACATTCGCAAATCAATAAACGTAATCCAGCATATAAACAGAACCAAAGACAAGAACCACATGATTGTCTCAATAGATGCAGAAAAGGCTTTTGACAAAATTCAACAGCCCTTCATGCTAAAAACGCTCAATAAATTCGGTATTGATGGAACGTACCTCAAAATAATAAGAGCTATTTATGACAAACCCACAGCTAATATCATACTGAATGGGCAAAAACTGGAAAAATTCCCTTTGAAAACTGGCACAAGACAGGGATGCCCTCTCTCACCACTCCTATTCAACATAGTGTTGGAAGTTCTGGCTAGGGCAATCAGGCAAGAGAAAGAAATCAAGGGTATCCAGTTAGGAAAAGAAGAAGTCAAATTGTCCCTGTTTGCAGATGACATGATTGTATATTTAGAAAACCCCATCGTCTCAGCCCAAAATCTCCTTAAGCTGATAAGCAACTTCAGCAAAGTCTCAGGATACAAAATTAATGTGCAAAAATCACAAGCATTCTTATACACCAGCAACAGACAAGCAGAGAGCCAAATCAGGAATGAACTTCCATTCACAATTGCTTCAAAGAGAATAAAATACCTAGGAATCCAGCTTACAAGGGATGTAAAGGACCTCTTCAAGGAGAACTACAAACCACTGCTCAGTGAAATCAAAGAGGACACAAACAAATGGAAGAACATACCATGCTCATGGATAGGAAGAATCAATATCGTGAAAATGGCCATACTCCCCAAGGTTATTTATAGATTCAATGCCATCCCCATCAAGCTACCAATGACTTTCTTCACAGAATTGGAAAAAACTGCTTTAAAGTTCATATGGAACCAAAAAAGAGCCCGCATTGCCAAGACAATCCTAAGTCAAAAGGACAAAGCTGGAGGCGTCACGCTACCTGACTTCAAACTATACTACAAGGCTACAGTAACCAAAACAGCATGGTACTGGTACCAAAACAGAGATATAGACCAATGGAACAGAACAGAGTCCTCAGAAATAATACCGCACATCTACAGCCATCTGATCTTTGACAAACCTGAGAGAAACAAGAAATGGGGAAAGGATTCCCTATTTAATAAATGGTGCTGGGAAAATTGGCTAGCCATAAGTAGAAAGCTGAAACTGGATCCTTTCCTTACCCCTTATACGAAGATTAATTCAAGATGGATTAGAGACTTAAATGTTAGACCTAATACCATAAAAACCCTAGAAGAAAATCTAGGTAGTACCATTCAGGACATAGGCATGGGCAAGGACTTCATGTCTAAAACACCAAAAGCAACGGCAGCAAAAGCCATAATTGACAAATGGGATCTAATTAAACTAAAGAGCTTTTGCACAGCAAAAGAAACTACCATCAGAGTGAACAGGCAACCTACAGAATGGGAGAAAATTTTTGCAACCTACTCATCTGACAAAGGGCTAATATCCAGAATCTACAAAGAACTCAAACAAATATACGAGAAAAAAACAAACAACCCCATCAAAAAGTGGGGAAAGGATATGAACAGACATTTCTCAAAAGAAGATATTCATACAGCCAACAGACACATGAAAAAATGCTCATCATCACTGGCCATCAGAGAAATGCAAATCAAAACCACAATGAGATACCATCTCACACCAGTTAGAATGGCAATCATTAAGAAGTCAGGAAACAACAGGTGTTGGAGAGGATGTGGAGAAATAGGAACACTTTTACACTGTTGGTGGGATTGTAAACTAGTTCAACCATTATGGAAAAGAGTATGGCAATTCCTCAAGGATCTAGAACTAGATGTACCATATGACCCAGCCATCCCACTACTGGGTATATACCCAAAGGATTATAAATTAGTCTACTACAAAGACACATGTACACGTATGTTTATTGCGGCACTATTCACAATAGCAAAGACTTGGAATCAACCCAAATGTCCATCTGTGACAGACTGGATTAAGAAAATGTGGCACATATACACCATGGAATACTATGCAGCCATAAAAAAGGATGAGTTTGCATCCTTTGTAGGGACATGGATGCAGCTGGAAACCATCATTCTTAGCAAACTATCACAAGAACAGAAAACCAAACACCGCATGTTCTCACTCATAGGTGGGAACTGAACAATAAGATCACTTGGACTCGGGAAGGGGAACATCACACACTGGGGTCTATCATGGGGAGGGGGGAGGGGGGAGGAGGGAGGGATTGCATTGGGGAGTTATACATGATATAAATGATGAATTGATGGGTGCTGACGAGTTGATGGGTGCAGCACACCAACATGGCATAAGTATACATATGTAACAAACCTGCACGTTATGCACATGTACCCTAGAACTTAAAGTATAATAAAAAAAAAAAAAAAAAAAAAAAAAGAAAATGTGGCACATATACACCATGGATTACTATGCAGCCATAAAAATGGATGAGTTCGTGTCCTTTGTAGGGACATGGATATAGCTGGAAACCATCATTCTCAGCAAACTATCGCAAGAACAGAAAACCAAACACTGCATGTTCTCACTCATAGGTGGGAATTGAACAAAGAGATCACTTGGACTCAGGAAGGGGAACATCACACACCGGAGCCTATTGTGGCGTGGGGGGAGTGGGGAGGGATAGCATTAGGAGATACACCTAATGTAAATGAGGAGTTAATGGGTGCAGCACACCAACATGGCACATGTATACATATGTAACAAATCTGCAGGTTGTACACATGTACCCTAGAACTTAAAGTATAAAAAAAAAAAAAAATTCAATCCTTTTTAAATGTCCTGTATTACTTTAATTGATTTGCATATGTTGAACCATCCTTGCATCCCAGGGATAAATCCCACTTCATCATGGTATATGGCCTTTTAAATTTATTAAGAAGACTGTATGTATACATGTGAAAGAATGAAATTGTACCCTCATCTGACACCATACATGTAAATCAATGCAAAATGGGTTAAAGATTTAAACATAAGACCTGAAATTTTAAAACTCCTAGAAGCAAACATTGAGGAAAAGCTTCATGCCATTGGTCTTGGCAATGATTTCTTAGATATGACATCAAAAACACAAGCAACAGAAGCAAAAATAGACAACTGAGACTACATCAAACTGAAAGGATACTGTATAACAAAGGAAACAACAGAATGGAAGAAAATATTTGTATACATATTCTGATAAGAGTTTAATATCTAAAATAAGGTTTAAAAATGCCTTCAGCTGAATAGCCTAAAAATACAATAACCCAACTAAAAAACTGGCAAAGAACCTTGAATAGGCATATCTCCTAAGAACATATACAGAGATATCTGCATTTCCATGTTTGTTGCAGCATTATTCATAATAGCCAAGATATGGAATCAACTTAAGTGTCTATCAACAGATGATTAGATAAAGAAAATGTGGTATTTATACACAATGGAACACTATTTAGCCTTAAAATAAAAGTAAATCCTTCCATATGTGACAACATGAATGAACCTGGAGGACATTATGCTAAGTGAAAGAAGCCGGTCACATAAAAACAAATAGCTGTATGATTTCACTTATATGAGGTATCTAAAATAGCTCAAATACATAAAATAAGAGAGTAGGATTGTAGTTGCCAGGGATAAAGAGAAGGGAGCAATGAGGGATTCATCTTCAATGGGTATGAAGTTCCATTTATGCAAGACAAATATGTTCTAGAGATCTACTGTACAATATTGTGCCTACAGTTAATATTGTGCACTTAAAAACTTACTTAAAGGGTAGATATGTTGACATGTTAAGTGTTCTCACAACAGTGAAAAAAACTACATTTGTATAAACATTTAAAAAACAAAAAGTAAAGTCATAAAAAGTTTATATGAAAAGTCAAAGTAATTATTTAAGTATTTTAAAACAGAATAAGACTGGAGGAATCACACCACCTGATAATAAAACTAATTATGAAGCTAGAGTAATTAAGACAGTATAGTATTGACAAAGGAAAGGGCTCAGGATTGTTGGAACCAAATAGAGTCTAGAAATGGACCCCAAAACAGATGGCTAATTGATTTCTGACAAAGGTGCACAAACAGTTCGATGGAGGAAGAATAATCTTGTCAACACATGGTATTAAAACAATTGAAAACCTATACGCAAAAAAAAAGAACCCTGACTCAAACCTCACACTTCATACAAAAATTAACTCAAAGTGGATTATAGACTTAAATGTAATATGTAAAACTACAAATCTTTTAGAAGAAAACCTAGAAAAAAGCTTTATGATCTGTCATTATGCAGAGTTCTTACACATGACACCAAAAGCACAATTTATTTTTAAAAATTGACAAATGGACTTTATCAAAAATAAGAACTTTTGCTCTGTGAGAGATCTAACTTGGAGAATGAAAAGTCAATACACACACTGGGAAAATATATTTTTGAATTACCTATCTGACCAAAGATTTGTATCTAGAATATGTAAAGATTATTCAAACCTTAATATGAAGAAAACAAATAACCCACTAAAAAATGAGCAAAGGTTTTGAACACATCACCAGTGAGGATATAAAGATGGCAAATAAACACTTAAGTAGATGTTCAACATCGTTAGTCATAAGGGAAATATAAATTAAAACCAAATGTAGTGCACTTAAAAACTTAAGAGGGTAAGTTACCACCACAAATGTAATGATAGCTGATTGTGGTTTTAACTTCTATCTATTGAAGTAAAAGAAAAATGTTGACAACACAAAGTGCTGGTGAAGACACAAAGCAAATGAAACTCTCACACGTTGTAGGTGGGGATGCAAAATGCAGCACCCATCCTGGAAAACAGTTTGGAAGTTTCTTACAAAGTTAAACATGCACTTACCATATCACCCAGCAATCCTGCTCCTGGGTGTTTACCCTAGAGAAATGAAAAATTATGTTCTTATGAAAGCCTGTGCAT
Organism: Rhinopithecus roxellana; assembly: GCF_007565055.1. Taxonomy (NCBI): domain Eukaryota; kingdom Metazoa; phylum Chordata; class Mammalia; order Primates; family Cercopithecidae; genus Rhinopithecus; species Rhinopithecus roxellana. Next base: position 54,649,691 of record NC_044551.1, read on the forward strand.
GAATGATTTTAGCAGCTTTTTTTGGTGTTTTTTTTTTTTTTTTTTTTTTTTTTTTTTTTTTTTTTTTTTGAGGCCAAGTCTTCTCACTTTGTCACCCAGGCTGGATTGCAGTGTCATGATCATGACTCACTGCAGCCTCGACCTCCGTGGCTCAAGTGCACACCTGGCTGATTTTTTTATTTTTGGTAAAGATGGAATTTCACCATGTTGCCCGGGCTGACCTCAAATTCCTGGGCTCAACTGATCCTCTCACCTCGGCCTCCTAAAGTGCTGGGCTTGTAGGCATGAGTCACCGTGCCTGCCAAAAGCTTTCTTCCTAATTGCTCGAACCTGGAAATACTGCAAGTGTGCTTCAACGGATGAATGGATAAACAAACTGTGGGACATCCATACATTGGAATCTTTACTCAGCAATAAAAAGCAACAAGTGGATGAGTCTCCGAGGCCTTTGAAAGGCATTATGCATGAAAGAATTCAGTCTCAAAAGATTATGTTCTATATGATTCAATTTCTATGGCAACCTCAAAAAGACACGAAAACATAGTAATGGAGAAGAGATCAAAGGAATACCATGGGCCAGGTGCGGTGGCTCACACCCGTAATGCCAGCACTCTGGGAGGCCAAGGCGAGCAGATCACTTGAGATGAGGAATTCAAGACCAGCCTGGCTGACATTGGAGAAACCCCATCTCTACTAAAAACACAAAAACTAGCCAGATGTGGTGGCACATGCCTGTAGTCCCAGCTACTCAGGAGACTGAGGCAGAATAATTGCTTGAACCTGGGAGACAGAGGTTGCAATGAGCTGAGATCACACCACTGCACTCCAGCCTGGGTGACAGAGTGAGACTCCATCTCAAAAAAACCAAAACAAACAAACAAACAAACAAAAAAGGGATGCCATGAGGGAGTTTTTTAGGGCAATGGAATTGTTTCTGTATCCTGATTGTGGTTGTGGTTATTTATATATATTGTACAATCGCTAAAATTCATAGACCTGTAAATACATATAAACACAAAGTCAATTTTACTCTATAATGATCACAAAAGTAATCTAGGGAGCATAGCTGTGAAGTCTTCCCTCAGGTCCTCCTAACCTCCTTCTCCTTAGGGGCTCCGAGGCCTTTCCTTCCTCTCCTTGCTTCTGGATTCTGTCTCATAGTGCTCTTCTGTTTCCCTCCCAGTCTTGCCACCACCAGGCTGTAGCACTTCATTCAGGTCTTGTCTGGGGCTGTGACTCTGTGGCTTTGTTCCACACTCTTCTTAGTCAAGAACCGCCACCAAAATCTACTGGGTTTTCAGCCAGTTCCCTCAACAAAAAAACAAGCTACAACAAAAACAGAAATCATCTTTGATTTCTCTTTCTTCTACCTTCATATCCCATTCATTAGTGAGTATTGTCAGTTCTGCTTTCAAAATAGGTCCTGAGCCTAATCCCTGCAGCCACCTCTATCCGGGCCATTGCCATCTTAGGCCTTAGCTACTGCAACAGGCTTCTATCTGGTCTCTCTGCTTCCACTTCTTCCCTGCTATTGTCTATTTCCAATGCAGCAATCAGAGTAATCCCACGAAAACACATACCATGTCATTTCTACTTACAGTCCTCCTAAATCTTCCCAGTGTATTTAGAATAAAAGCCAAGTACCATCCCACCGCCTCCGCAGGGCTGTCCTCCTCCCCCTGCTTCCTCTGGTATTGTGCCCTGACCACGCTGACCTTCTTGCTCTTTCCAGGATATGTCATGCTTATTCCCACTTCAGTGCTATTTTCTCTGCCTGGAACTGGCTTCTCCCAGAAATCTGCATGGTCGCTGCTTCAGATAGTTCAAGACTCAGTCCTCAAGTCACTTCCTCAGAGAGAGCTCCTCTGCCTGTTTTAAATAGCCTCCCCAGCCTTCCAGTCTCTCTCTAGCCCCTTAACCTGATTTATTTTCTCTCAGCACTTAACCACCTCGTGCAAGGATGCTGGCTTCCCATGGCAACATAGAATCCATACTCCTTATTATTTCCTAGAAAGTGCTATGCGACCTGGTTCACGCCTCGCCTCTGACATCATAACCCTCTGCTCCTGAGGGACAATTCCCTTTTCTGTGCCATTCCCTGTGCACCCCTCCAGCCACACTGACTTCCTTGTGTTCCCAGAACAAAGCAAGGGTGCTTCTACCTCGGAATCTTTGCATCTGTGATTCCATCTCCCTCGAATGTTGTTCCTCCATAGAGCTTCCTAGCACATTCTCTGCTCAAATGACACTTAATCAGAGATTTTCTTGACCATCATATATAAAACAGCAAGCCCTTCATCATTCTCTACTCCTCTTATCTGTTTTATTTTTCATAGCATTTATAACTACCTGGTGTGTGTATAGCTATTTATCTGTTATGTGTTCTTAGCTCCCTGTACTAGGCTGTCAGCCTGCGGGGAGCCACGACTTTGTTTTGTTCACTATTGATTGTCTTTCTCTGTGAGTCTCAGCCTCATTCATACCAATGTTGCTTTGAGGATGGCTGGGTGCAGGGAGGCACTGGAGTACCAAGAGCCCTGGAGACACCCCTGGCCATACGGCTGTTGTTCCTTGTCTGTCTCTCTCACCCGCGTGTAAGGTCCATATTGGCGGTGACTGAGAGGCAGGGCGCGGTGCATAGTGGGTGCTCAAGAATAGCTGTAGAATGAACAAATGAATGAATAAATGATAGAGGTTTTTGGATATTTAAAAATAATGTTTTGGCTTTTAAAAGGAACTTTCCATGTTTTAAAACCTAAATGCAGAATAATGGTATGAATTGGCCAGTGAGGAAGTACCTTATGTGAAGTTTACTGCTAACATTTAAACATTTTCTCCTGCCTAGTGAAGACTTTTTGATGTCTTCCCATTGTTCTTAGGGTCATAATGCACTTTAAGATGGCTCCTGCCCCTTTGTCAGCCCACTTTCCCTTGCTCTGGGTCTCAGTCACACAACCCTCCTTTCAATTTCTCCTACCCGTGTTCCCTCCCAGTTCCAGGGCCTCTGCCTGCAAGGCTTCCTCTGTCTGGATGCTCTGGCTCCCACCCTCCCCAGAGTTAACTCCTCCTCACCCTCCCCATCTCTGCTAAATTCTCAGATCTTCAAGGGAAGCCCTCCCTGACACCCAGGCAAGGGTGATGTGCCCTCAAATCACCAGGTACCTCTCCTGCACACCCCAGATCACAGGTGTGGTCTAACATGTGTTTGTGTGATTATATAGTTAAGGTTCCCATGATGGGGAACTGGGTCTGCCTTTGCTTCACCATTAACTTCTCTGGAAACTAGCACTTCTGGAAACAGAATAGGCTTTTAAAAAAATATTTGTAAGGCCAGGCACGGTGGCTCATGCCTGTAATCCCAGCACTTTGGGAGGCCAAGGTGGGCAGATCACGAGGTCAGGAGATGGAGATCATCCTGGCTAACATGGTGAAACTCCATCTCTACTAAAAATACAAAAAATTAGCTGGGTGTGGTGGCCGGCGCCTGTAGTCCCAACTACTCAGGAGGCTGAGGCAGGAGAATGGCGTGAACATGGGAGGCGGAGCTTGCAGTGAGTCGAGATCGTGCCACTGCACTCCAGCCTGGGCAACAGAGCAAGACTCCATCTCAAAAAAAAAAAAAAAAAAGTATAAAATGAAAACATTACTTAGTTAATGATCTAAAAGTGGCTTATTTTTGTATAGCCTCAATTTTAGTGTAAGGCAGTGAAGGTAATTGTTGTAACAAAAGTCAAGGAAACCCATTAAGCTCTTAATCCCCTGGTACTGTTAGAAGATGAGAGATGCTGTGGTATAGACAGGCTAGGACACATGGCAGGTGAGTTTCCAGGGGCAGAGAGAGGAGATGAGCTTCACAGCTGCTGAGACCTGTCCCTCTGACTTGGGCAGGCATCCTCGTTATTTGAAAGTACAACAGGGCCAAACCTTCAATCCAGGAACACAGCTGGTGCTCAGATTTTTTTTTTAAAACAACATCATGTGGAATTTTCTTTATGTCTTTCTAATAAAACTCAAAGGATAGGAATAAAAATAGAAGAGATCATTGAAATCAGCTCAACATAAGGTAACCTTTGAGCAGTCAGCTGTGTCCCACTGTGAACTGCCTGGCCTCGAGTGTGCATGGGGAAGAAGGGGGTGCAGAGGTCAAGGTGTCTCTCCTTGTCGGGGGTGGTGTGGAGGTGATGGTGTCGGGGATGGTGTTCTCAGGTCGGGAGGAACAGGATCTGTCTGGTGACCTTTAACATGCCTTCCCACCTGGAAACCCCTCAGAGTTTATGCTCATCCTTTGTGTTAGTCAAAGCTTAAATCCCCTTCCTTATCTAAACTTTGCTAGAGAGATGAAATCGGTGTTTGCCCGGCTTGCTGCTCATTGGAATCACATGGGGAGGAAGCCTAGCACCCACTTGAGACCAGTGAAATTAGAATATGTGGTGTGGGGCCCAGGTATAGGTATTTTTAAGAAGCTCCTAAGTAATTCTGAAATGCAGCCAGAGTTGACAGCCACTGTAAAACAGGTAGTGCCATGGACGGGTTTCCTTCTTCCCTCTCCTCTGGTGCTCACTCTGTTCTCAGGCTGAATCAAGCTTGGCCAAGCTATGGCCCACAGGCTGCAGGCAGCCCCGGACAACTTTGAATGTGGCCCAATACAAATTCATAAACTTTCTTAAAACATAATGAGATTTTTCTGTGATTTTTTTTATTAGCTTATCAGCTTTCATTAGTGTTAGTGTATTTTATGTGTGGCTCAAGACAATTCTTCTTCCAATGTGGCCCAGGGGAGTCAAAAGTTTGGCCACCCCTGGGCTAAATGATCATCATGTGTGGCAGGCAGACTTCTGAGACAGCCACCAACAATCCTGTCTCCTGACATTCCTGGCCTTCTGTAGGCCCTGACTCCTGGAGTGCACACTGGATTTGAACTCAGGTCCACTTAACCATCAGAGTAAAATGGCTAAGACTGTCAGAAGAGCAGGTAAGGGGAGCTAAAGAGTCCTGCATGAACTGAAAACTTGAGTGCTCAGTCTGCAGTTATCAGTGGCCTCCGTCACTGCAGGTCCCTCCCCCAGCTCTAACCCCAACCCAAGGGGGATGACTTAGGGCCTGGTGGCCCTTTGGTGCCCTAAGAATCCTGGATAGAACCTTTCTTCAAGGTTCTGCCCTTCTCCTTCTTTTGATCTTCTGTTGACCTCACCTGCCAATCTGAACCGGGAGCTGGCATGGCGCCTCTGTCTCTCTCAGCTAGAGAAAACCATCTTCTCAAAGCAGAGCCAATCAGAACAATGTTCTCCACAGTGTGGCTTAGGAGCTGCTTCTCTGGATCATGATTACATTCATTGCCACGGTGTGAACTCAAGCACCAGGGGCCAGGGTCTTTCCAGGATCCCTGGGTCTGGCAGTGGGCTCCTCTGGCAGAGCCCACGTGCCTTCTCTTGGAGGAAGAGCAAACTGAGCCTTTCTGATTCCTAGGCCTGTTGGCATTTCTGTAGTGAAGTTTGGATTACCAGGCCAATCAGTGCCCACTCCCTTAAATCTGCCCCCAGCATCAAAAGAGCTGCTCTGGGGATTCTGTTCCATGTCCCCAGTTTCCCCCACCCCCAGAGGCCAGCAGCCCTTTTGTTGGTTTGGCTCTCAGCTTAGATCATTGAAGTGATTTCAGCTCCAACTGGGCAACACTCAGCGTTTCATTTATGTCTTGGCAAGGTTACCATGTTATTACTTAACTGTGCCGCTGCTACTCAATAAGTGGGAACTGATTGAAATAACCACAGGAGTTGCTGGATTCCCCTAATTTTAGCACAGAGTTAAAGCTCACTCCCACAGTTGGAAGTTAAAATAGGCTGCCAGCCCACAGAAATGCCCACCCACCACACCTAATTGTCACCCCACAGATGCCTGTCATGGAAGGAAACATGGAAGGCTGGAGAGAAGTTCTTAGAAGCAAGTTCTTCTCCTCAGTGGATGCCTGAGATCATTTTGGCCAGGCCCAATTTCTTTGAGACTGTAAGCCTGGGGAAATTTGCTTGACTGCTTTAGAGACTCCTGCTTTCTTCCCTGATTTGTCTGACAGGCAGTCAAAGTACAGAGTGCTCATTAGAACAACTGCAGAGAACAGGAACTCCTGTCTGGGGTGTCTCCTTAAATGACTCATTCCTGGAGTCCAGATGTGGGGAGGGCAAAGACCCTGAGAAATCTATGTAATTTGGAAAGCAGAAAAGAGACTTAATCCAAGTTAACTTGCTTTCTCTTGGTGTCATAGCCATCAACCACAACCCAAATGACACCACTTGAAGAAAAATTTGAAGTAAATGACATCTTGTGAAACTTCCCCCATCCCAGAACACTCGAATTGTTTTTTTTGTTTCTTACTATTGTAAACTAGATGTTACCAGATACGTTCTGAAGGTTTCTATGAAAAGTTATTTCTCATAGTGAGCCTGCTTCTTAATATTTCTCATACCTGTGCAATTTTGTGTTCTCTTGTACCTACTTTAAGTTATAATCTGCTCTTACATCTTAGTACAGCATAGTCGACCAGACTGTCAAGGGCAAAGTAGGGGATTAGAATGTGGAGATTTTTAGAGAAAGGGAAGGCTTTATCTGCAAGGTGTTTCCTAAGGGGACCCTGGGAAACCTCCAGAGTTCTTGGCAGTGGACAGTTCCCAGTCTCCCAGGCTTCATGGCCTCAGAGCTGGACTGTGTGGGAGCCTCCTGACACTGGTTTTGGTGATTAGCATCAGATTAGTCATCTTTAGAGGTATCTCCCTCCATGCCAGTCTCCTGCCCAAAAATGTCCATGACTTTCTTTTGTCTATGGATGAAACCCAAATCCCCTAGGCTTGCTTTCTTTTTTCTCTCTCTCTCTTTCTCTCTCTCTCTCCCTGTCTTCCTTCTTTCTTTCTTTCTCTCTCTCTTTCTCTCTCTCTCCTTCCTTCCTTCCTTCCTTCCTTCCTTCCTTCCTTCCTTCCTTCCTTCCTTCCTTCCTTCCTTCCTTCCTTCCTTCCTTCCTTCCTTCCTTCCTTCCCTCCTTCCTTCCTTCCTTTTCTCTTTCTCATTTTGTCACCCAAGCTGGAGTCCAGTGGCACAATCATGGCTCACTGCAGCCTCAACCTCCTGGGTGCAAGCGATCCTCCTGCCTCAACCCCCTAAGTAACTACAGGTGCATGCCACTACGTGTGGCTAATTTTTGTACTTTTTGTAGAGATGGGGTTTTGCCGTGTTGCCAAGGCTAGTCTCAAACTCTTGAGCTCAAGTGATTTGCCCACCTTGGCCTCCCAAATTGCTGGGATTATGGGCAGGAGCCACCGCACTTGGAGGCTTTCTTTCAATAAACTAGTGCCTAACAATATGCTCCCCTTAGGTGCCATTTCCACTCCCTGAAAACTCCTTTCTAACCAGACTCATTGTCTCCTTAGCACACCTGACCAAACCTACCTCCTTGCCTCTGTCAACTTATACTCCACAAATGCCATGGCTTCTCCTGTCTACCCTGCTGGGTCTCATCCAACCTTCCTACCTACTTAAGGCTCAGCTTACCTTGCTGTTCTATATGTAACTTTTCCTAATCTTTCCCAATATATAGTGATTTCTCCACTTTTGAATTTCTACAAATACTTTTCATATAATTATCATGCTGGTCCTTTTTTTTTTTTCAACTAGACTCCTTGAGTGTCCTACTCCTTATAACTATTTGCTAATTGATTATTCTTTCAGAGTCAGTATTTCAAGCATCCAATATGTGTAGGGGAATATGGACCCAAGAATGGAGCGGAAAGACAAATAGAGGAACAGAAAATTTTGCCTACAACCATGATGTTCTCAAGGTTAGCTGACTGTGCTCTAAAATCCACCCAAATTCCCATTTTGGGAGTTGCTATGTGACGAAGGTCTGCCCCTATGGTGTTGGGATGACTTGCTCATGGAGTTACAGTTCTTGCCTAACAGGAACTCACCATGGTAAGAAAAAGACTCAAGCTGGTTCATTTGTTTTTAAGGTTGCAAGGAAATCAAGTCCATAACCACACTTGCTCTCATATTTACTGAAACAGGCCAATCTCAGAACTAAATGATAAAAATGAAAATTAATCAGGGACTCCCATGGGCCTCACATATGGCAGTTTTGAATCTGCTCTTTTTTTCACTATCATAATTGTTTTTTTAAACTCATTTTCTCTGGTTGAATACACAACTGTTAAAAAAAAAGTGGGGGTAGTGGTGGTGATGGAAATGAATAAACCCATGGAAACAGTGAGACATCTACAAAGACAAAATTAGGAAGGAAGGAAACAAAAGCAATTTCAGTATCTCTGTGCAAGGCCTGCATACCTTTCCTTGCCAATACCCCTGGATCAGACTTGTCTCACGAGGTAGCAGGTGTTTCCTTGACTCACACAGAAAACAAGCCCTTGGGCTTCTTGTGCTTTAGGGCCAGTTACATTCAGAACATGAGCACTGGGCCTTGCTCTGCCTGTCCATCCTTCCCAGAAGAGACACAAATGATCAAGTGGTTGAGAAAACAGTTCAACAGGAGGCTTTGTCTCTTTTCTTTTCTTTTCTTTTCTTTTTTTTGAGACAGAGTCTTGCTCTGTTGCCCATTCTGGAGTGCAGTGACATGATCCCAGCTCACTGCAACCTCCGCCTCCTGGGTTCACATGATTCTCCTGCCTCAGCTTCCTGAGTAGCTGGGATTACAGGTGCCCACCACTACGCCTAGCTAATTTTTGTATTTTTAATAGAGATGGGGTTTCACCGTGTTAGTCAGGATGGTCTCAATCTCCTGACCTCATGATCCACCCGCCTTGGCCTCCCAAAGTGCTGGGATTACAGGCTTGAGTCACCGCACCTGGCCCTGAGGCTTGAGTCACCGCACCTGGCCCTGTGTCTTTTATTAATTTGAGCCAACTTAAAGTAAAAACGCTTCTTAACATCGTAAAGTAGGGCTATGTCCCATCCACTGAATTTTTGTAAAAAAGTCAAATAGGGATAGAAAGCAAGCAGCCAGGTAGAATATCATGCCCCAGAACGCCATTTACCTTGGTAGAACGTTACCACTTTAACACATAGAAACCTTTTCACACCAGTTAACAAATAGCATTCAGCATAATTCAAGTCAAGATTTAAAAACTTGGCTGATGCCTCTCATTAGGAATTGAAAACTGTATAAGACTCTTGCTCTGGGAAACTGCATTCTGACATTTTAATAGTATTGCCTTAGCAAGAGTAGAAAATCCATGAACTTAGATTCACAGAAAGTAAATCAAGAATCCTTCCAAAATGGAGTACCTCTTGCTGAGTGATGGGATAGTTTCATGTGAGATGTCAGCACAGCTTCTACACTTGACGTAAAAGTTCCCATTAAAAAAGAAACGGAACTGCTGCTCAATTTTTTTTTAATCAAGCAGAGTTATCTAAAGTGCTTTTTAGAAGACACTATTAGGACAGGAATGGAAAGTAGTCATTATGACTAATCTGCTTTAGGAGTTGGGGTAACCAGTATTACAGGAGGGACTTTCAGAGCCACGGGGACATTTTAGGCAACTCAAATTCCTTCAATTGTTTGCAGTGGTCCTCTCGAGGGGATGTAATGAGCTGACATGCACCAGAAGAGATAGAATGCACTGCCAGCTGGTAGTTTACTCTTGTACAGGAAAGGCTGCTTTTCTCATACACCATTCTTTGTTGTGTTAAAGAGAAATAAATATATAAAAGCCTAAAAGTAAGCTTTCAATTCTTTATGTCTGGCAAAATTGTCAGTACAATGTGCCTTGAGGATATATCCACGGTGCTGTCTTACAGGGTTGTTATGAAAGAATAAGCTCATACTATAATAACCACCCCATACACTTTACAGTTTATAAAGAACTTACATATACATTTTCTCAGTTGAACCTCACAACATCAGTGGGAGGCAGGGGAGGCAGATATTATTATCTCTTGAGAGGGAGTGACCCTGCTGCTGCTGCTGCTGCTGCTGCATATGTGTGGCTTTTGGTTTAGGAAGACTAAGTTGATTGTGTTGTATTTTCAAGTATTTTATATTGTAGAAGGATGTTTACTGCAGCACTGTTTATAACAAGGAAAAACTGGAACCTACTCAAATGCTTGCTAATAGGGGAATGATTAAACTGTGGTACAGGCCTAAATATGACTCTGTAGTCATTAAGAATTTTGATGAAGTATTAGAAATAAATGTATAGATGTTGAAGTATATTTATTGATGAAGGAAATTGTTCACAATATTTCAGCCAATAAACAATAGTATATGCATTTTTTATAATAGGAAAAAATGCACATGGTAAAATGGCGGTTATCTTTGTGTGCTGTGAATATGTATGATACTTGTTTTCTTTTTCATGTTCATCTATCAATTCTAATTTTAGTGTCAATAAATATTTAAAATGTACTATCTGACATTTTCAACGAGAAAAACTTTTACAATGATAGCTAATGGAAAATATATGGCTCCACCTCTGGGCCTCATGGGTAAAGTGATCCTGGGCATGTAGATGTGTCAGCCATGGTCATGGCAGGGCCCTGAGTTCAACCAGATGGCACAAATGGAGTGTGGATCAGGTGTGGCTTACAGTGCTGTGCAAAGGGATAAGGAGCAAACAAGGGTGACAAGACACCAGACACCAGCAACACTGGGAAGCCACGATCACTCCTAGGGCCAAAAGGACAAGAGGAGGAAATAGAGTTACCAGAGCCCTGGGGACAGGAGTTGTGAAGGAACTCCCCTCATTCCATGGGAAGCTGTAACAGCAAAGCATCGCAGACTTTGTCAGACACCAGTGAGGCCAGGGAAGAAGTGCCCTGACCTTTTTCCTCCTGCATTTTCTGCTGGTGCCTTCTGCTGACCAAGCCCTATGGGAAGCCAGCTGGCAGGAGATTCCTAGAGTCAGCCTCCTGGTGCATAGAAAGGGGCAAAGCAGGGCAAAAAATGGGTCTGGCCATGGGGGCTGTGCAGCAAACACAGTGAGCAGAATGTCAGTCCCCGGGAGAAAAGGGGTATTTCTTAGGAAGCTGAAACAGAAAGGAAGAGCCTGTTGGGGCAAGATGGCCTGAGTAATTTGATTTTTTTGCCTGTGCTCAGAGCTTCAAACGTGTGGGGATGGGATCACAGATCACCTGATGCAAACTGAGAGCAAAATTTCTTCATGGAATTTTATTCAGAGATAAAATTGTGTACTTTTAGACCCCAATATTATCATCCTTGCTGCTTGAAGAGAAGAGGGGACTGCCACGGAAAGGAAGACCCAAGTCATCTCCGATGTACCTCACTGCTTCCTGCTGTCCCATCTTTATTCCCATGCTCTCTTTCACTTCAGTGTCTTTGTCACCAGCCCCACATGATAGCTTAACAAGAGGTAGCGTGCATCTAGTGAGCACTTGCTTAGAGTAAGCAGTTGGGGGAGGCAGTGTTTATGGTAGGCACACAACATGATTAACTCATTTAATTCTCACAACAACCCTATGAAGAAAGTGACATTATTCCCCAATCTACTGAGCAGCTAAGAACATTGATAATGGAGCCAGGCTGCTTAGATCTGAATGCTGCCTCTGCCATTTCCCAGCTATGTGACTCAGTTTTCTCATCTGTAAATGGGGATGATAATAGTGTCTACCTATTGGGACGTTTGTGAGGATTAATTGGAGAAATATGAGTAAAGTGTTCTGAACTGGGCTTCATGTAGCAAGCCTGTCTCCAGTTCCCACATAAGGAAACTGAGATACAGAGATGTTAAGGTACTTGTCTCAAATCACAGAGTTGATAAACAGCAGACCTGGACTCTGACCAGGAAGTGGGATTCCTCCATGCAGGCTCTGAATCACTATCCAGTATTGCATAAAAGGGCCATCCTCATTCCCTCCCTGCTACTTTGAGCAGAGAGAATGGGATCACCCTCTCTAACTGCCGAAATGAGTCTCTCACATTTTGGAACACCCTCTCCACTGCCCAGATGAAGATCTGCAGAAATCTCATCCATGCTTCAAACCATACTCCTCCAGGGTCACTTCCCACTCACTCCAGGCAGAATGAAGAGTGCAGATCCCCAGCAATGGTCAGCAGCAGATGGGGGCAGGGGTGTAGTGGCTTTTTTGTCTTATCTTCCTTGGGATCAGACAGAATGGAGACTGGAGTTGTGAGGTTTTTAAGGCCTAGGTCAGCAGGTGGGTCCTTAGTTTCCGAAATATACACCATGGAGAGTCATGACTAAAGCATACTCCAGTTCAGCTATCTGCTCTGGGCCAAAATAGGGGATGGGGCAGCCTCTTCCCTTGCATGGAGGATGCCAAGCATGTCACCATCATCAATTAATCCCCTAACCTATGTAGGGTAAGGAGCAGTCACCTGGGTAAAATAGTGAGGAAAAACCAACATGAAACATCAAGGTAACTGACAGAACTCAGATGGGAATTCAAGAATTCTTTAAGCCTGGGCCACAGCATGATCTCTCATGCTCTTTATTTCATTTCTTGGAAACTAGCTTACCTGTATTTCTTTCTTGCCTTCCCCTTAGCCAGGGGCTTTATAACAAGATTTTTTGTCAGTCTCTTCTTTCATTTCTGAGTGAAATATGGTCAATTTCTAATGACAACAGAACACACCGAAAGCTGTATCACCAGTGAGTCGAAAGTCCCCAATATAATGTCCATGACTTGTTGAAAACACAACAATCAAGAGGCCATTCAACAAATCTCTTTTCCTTCCATTCTTTTCTTCTTTCTTTTTTTCTGGCCTGGTATTCAATGTACATTGAAATAATATGAACGCAACAAGATGTCCTCAATTTCACAGGTGCCTAGTGACCAAAGTCAAAAGAGATTGCCTAGTGTTTGTAGAAAACAGAAACTCTTCCGAAAGCATCATGTACAAGTGAAAAGTGCATAATGTAAGTTTGCAAAATGTTGGTTGGTGCTTCATTTTCTCATTTTACTCATCTTTATAAAGTTGCTGTTAGGAAAGGAGTCATTTAGTCAATTATAATAGTTCTTCACTGAAACTGAACTGGGTCACACATACTGCTGAGTGGTGCCCTGGCTGGAGCCTGGCATCTGGACTGGTGAGAGTAGGAGGCAATACAGAAGAGGCTCTGTAGACAGTTTCCTTATCTGTCAAATGAAAGGGTTAGGCCAACCTTAAATAATATCTAAGGTTTCTTTCAACCAAAAAACCATATGGTTTTCTCCCTAGCTCTGGACCTGAGCTATGTTCTGAGTTTTTAATTAATTCAGAAAATGCTCTTAACTTTGAACCAAATGTAGGGGCGTCAAGATGTGAGTAGCAGAGATGGGAGTGTAGGTGGATTCTGGGCCTTTGATGCCCATAGGAGGATTTTCTGGTGATTAGAAAATGTGCCCTCAGTCAGGCAAGAGAAGGAAATAAAGGGTATTCAAATAGGAAGAGAGAAAGTCAAATTGTCTCAGTTTGCAAATGACATGATCCTGTATCTAGAAAACCCCATTGTCTCAGTCCAAAAGCTTCTTAAGCTGATAAGCAACTTTGGCAAAGTCTCAGGATACAAAATCAATGGCAAAAGTCACAAGCATTCCGATACACTAACAACAGACAAGCAGTGAGCCAAATCATGAGTGAACTCCCATTCACAGTTGCTACAAAGAAAATAAAATACCTAGGAATAGAGCTAACAAGGGAAGTGAAGGACCTCTTCAAGGAGGACTACAAACCACTACTCAAGGAAATCAGAGAGGACACAAACAAATGGAAAAACATTCCATGCTCATGGATAGGAAGTATCAATATTGTGAAAATGACCATGCTGCCCAAAGTATTTTATAGATTCAATGCTATTCCCATTAAATTACCATTGACATTCTTCACAGAGTTAGAACAAAACTGTTTTAAATTTCATATAGAACAACAACAAAAAAGCCTGAATAGCCAAGACAATCCTAACCAAAAAGCACAAAGTTGGAGGCATCATGCTACCCAACTGCAAACTATCCTACAAGGCTACAGTAACTAAAACAGCATGGTACTGGTACAAAAACAGACACATAAACCAATGGAACAGAATAGAGAACTTAGAAATAAGACCACACATCTACAGCCATCTGATGTTTGGCAAATCTGACAAAAACAACCAATGGGGAAAGGATTCCCTATTTAATAAATGGTGCTGGGAGAAATGGCTAGCCACATGCAGAAAATTGAAACTGGACCCCTTCCTTACATCTTATACAAAAATTAACTCCAAGTGAATTATAATTTAAATGTAAAACCCAAAAATGTAAGAACCCTAGAAGAAAATCTAGGCAACACCATTCAGGATATAGGCACGGGCAAAGATTTCATGACAAAAATGTCAAAAACAATTGCAACAAAAGCAAAAATTGACAAATGGGACCTAACTAAACTAAAGAGCTTCTGCACAGCAAAAGAGACTATCATCAGAGTGAACAGACAACCTACAGAATGGGAGAAAAGTTTTGCAGTCTACCAATTTGACAAAGTTCTAATATTCAGAATTTACAAGGAACGTAAGCAAATTTACAAGAAAAAAGCAAACAGCCCCATTAAAAAGTGAGCCAAGGACACGAACAGACACTTCTCAAAGGAAGACATTATTTGGCCAACAAACATATGAAAAAAAGCTCAACATCACTAATCACCAGAGAAATGCAAATCAAAACCATAGTGAGATACCATCTCATGCCAGTCAGAATGATGATTACTAAAAAGTCAAGAAACAGCAGATGCTGGTGAGGCTGTGGAGAAATAAGAACACTTTTACATTGTTGGTGGGAATGTAAATTAGTTCAACCATCCTGGAAGACGGTGTGGCGATTCCTCAAAGACCTGGAACTAGAAATACCATCTGACCCAGCAATCCCATTACTGGGTATATACACAAAGGAATATAAATCATTCTTTTATTATTATTATTACACTTTAAGTTCTAGGGACATGTGCACGTTTTGTTTGTTACATATATATCCATGTACCGCGTTGGTTTGCTGCACCCATTAACTCGTCATTTACATTAGGTATTTCTCCTAGTGCTATCCTTTCCCCATCCCCCACCCCATGACAGGCCCCAGTGTGTGATGTTCCCTGCCCTGTGTCCAAGTGATCTCATTGTTCAGCTCCCACCTATGAGTGAGAACATGCAGTGTTTGGTTTTCTGTCCTTGCGATAGTTTGCTCAGAATGATGGTTGCCAGCTTCATCAATGTAACTACAAAGGACATGAACTCATTCTCAAAGGAATATAAATCATTCTATTATAAAGATACATGCATGCATATGTTAATTGCAGCACTACTCACAATAGCAAAGGCATGGAATCAACCCAAATGCCCATCAATGATAGACTGGAAAAAGAAAATGTAGTACATATACACCATGGAATACTAGGCAGCCATAAAAAGGAATGAGATTATGTCTTCTGCAGGGACATGGATTGAGCTGAAGCCATTATCCTCAGCAAACTAACACAGGAACAGAAAACCAAGCACTGTAGGTTCTCATTTACATGTGGGAGCTGAACAATGTGAACAAATAGACACAGGCAGGGCAACAACACATACTGGGGCCTGTGGGGTGGGGGCAGGGGGAGGGAGAGCATCAGAATAAATAGCTAATGCATGCTGGGCTTAATACCTAGGTGATGGGTTGATGGGTGTAGCAAACCACCATGGCACAGTTTTACATATGTAACAATCCTGCATATCCTGTACATGCATCCCAGAACTTAAAATAATTAAAAAAGAAAAGAAAAGGAAAGAAAAGAAAAGAAAAGAAAATACACCCACGTTGGGTGGAAGTGCCTCTAGGGCACAGGGCTTAGCGAGCTGACAGTTCCTTTTATAAATTAGGAACAGACACCCTTCCTCTGTGTACATGCAGCTTGTGCTAGAGTGCTCTGCTTGGTGAATGAAGCCCTCACTCACTCTTCGGCCAAGCCCACTTGGACAGGGCAGCACCTGTACAACCTACATGAAGACCAGTGGGATGGGTGTCACAGCCATGAGCAGAATCCTTTCAAAGCCTCCACAGTACCTAGGCAGGAACCTTGTTACCTAAACACATGTGTGTGCACGCGCGCACACACACACACACACACCCCTTTGGTGCCAATGTGAGTAATTTCTTGAACTATAACACACAGACCTCTCACTTTATAGAAAAAGCATGCTTTATGAGTAAGCACAAGAGAGACAGTGTCTTCTTAGCCTTAGTTTTCCAGAAAACAGAGCCTGGTAAAAGTGCATGAATGCACGTGGATTGTTTTGGGAAATAGATGCACCAGGAATGGGAGACTGAGAGACATCAAAGAGGAGGGAAGGCTGATCAAGGTGCTCCACTGAACTGGTCTCTATTGTGGTAAGTGGGCCTCCATCCTGCTTGGTTCTCTAAGGAACTATAGAGATTATATCTCAGGACTGTCCTCTAAGAACAGAAGAGAGGAACATTTCCTGGCTTCTGGCATCTATTGGTCAAGGGTTTCCCCTGGAATGCTAACTCCTCAAACATCCTGTGCAAACATGTCAGAATGTAAGTTGATGGTGGTGCTAGCAGAGTCACTGGGGCAAGGAAGGCAACCCCATGTCCAGATAAGTATCTATTCTGGTAAGAATGAATCACTGATCCTTCCAGTGTAGAAGGCATCTGATGTAAAAAGCCTATCACCAAGTGACTGGCTGGTCTTCTTCAAGACATGTACCACATGGAGTGACGGAGGGTTTCACATCAGTCTCTCTAGTGAAAATCACATATTCAGGACAGTAGTTGCTAGACTGGTCTTGGTGAGATGGCACTAATGCCATTGGGGCCATGCAGAGCCTCTATCCCTGTCCTATGTTCCGTCTGTCATGCAGTGGCTAGGGAGAGAGGCTGGCTGATATCCTCATGACATCCTGTCACCTTGTTGTTTAGTGCCTCACTTGCAGAGGAGGTTCTCTGGTGAGCCTTGATGTGAGAGAGAAATCTACATGCTATGTGTCCAGTACTATAGCTCCATCTGCTTTGAGGCTTCTGACCCAACCAGCAAGCCATTCGCCACTGCCAGTGGGTTCAGATACAACCTTCACTCAGACCACTTCTCCTGCCCTACAAGGAGAATGAGTAAGTGCATCGGCTTGTTCTCGGCTCTGCTTACTGGAGGGGTAACTTTCTCTGTCCTCAGGACCACCCCTCCATAGGACTCTAGCCTGGTGGTAGTCCATTTTTCACTACCACTAGCCTGTTAAGGCAGCCCATCTATGAACTCAGTTCAAGTTTTTTGTCCTCATTGGTTGGTTATAGGGAATTACAAGACTTTAGGGCCCGGTGTGGTGGCGCTCGCCTGTAATCCCAGCACTTTGGGAGGCCGAAGTGGGCAGATCACCTGAGGTCAGGAGTTTGAGACCAGCCTGGCCAACATGGCAAAATCCTGTCTCTACTAAAAAAACAAACATTAGGTGGGCATGGTGGCCTGCGCCTGTAATCCCAGCTACTCATGAGGTTGAGGCACAAGAGTCGCTTGAACCCAGGAGGCGGAGATTGCAGTGAGCCGAGATCGCACCACTGCACTCCAGCCTGGGTGACGGAGAAACACTTTGTCTCCAAAAAAAAAAAAAAAAAAAAAAAAAAAAAGACTTTAGATGTGAACTGAACAAGAGAGGTAGGTAACACAGAAATCTAGGGCAGATGGAATTGACTTGCACCCTCTGGATCTCTTCTGGCCCATTTTGTTGTATGATGGATTACTGCTATGCCTGCCTGACATTGTGACCAACATTGTGGATCTGAAAATACTCAGCTCAACAGGGGTAGCTTTGTTGAGAGCTACCTGCATGGTCACGTGATGTCCCATGTGCAGAAGATTCATCTCTGTCAGAGCTCAGGATGGAGCTAGTTTTCAAATGGTATGTACTTTTCTGTTGGAGAAAGAAGGCCTAGTTCCAGAACCATAGGATTTGTACTGCAACTCTCTTTTCTGAACTTGTCAGAGACTCCATACACATAACATCTTTATTTGCGATAAGTAGCACCATTAAATCTGCTGGCCATCTAGCATGAGTGTCAGGGCCACTTGTATCATAGCCCGGACCTGCTGCAGATCTTACTCTGACATTCAAAACTGGCAGCCTTGCAAGTTACCCAAAAAATGAGTTAGAGCAATATTCCCAAGAGAAGTATTTGCTATCTCTGACTTCTAAATATTTTAAGTGGCTTTAAAACATCTCAAAATTATTTGATATGCTTTCTGTCAAGAGATGGGGTCTATGTCATATCCCCTGGAATCTGGCTAGGCTTCTTACTGGTTCAACTGATAGAGTATGGTGAAAGCTACTATGCCATATAACTTTAGTATACTATAGTATATACTTTTGTGTGTGTATATATAAAATATATATGTATATTATACACACACACACAAAATACATATAGTGCAGTACTGTACTATATGACTCCTGAGGCTAGATCATAAAAGACCAGGTCACTTCTTTCTTGTTCAGTAGGATCATTCCTCTTCCAACTACTTGCAAACTGCTGTGTTGTGAAGAGTCTAAGCCACATGGAGAGGGAATACGTTGGAGTTCCATTCGATGGCCCTCAATGAGCCCAGCCTTCAAGTGACACAGCTTAGGCATTAGAAATGTAAATGAAGATGACTCCAGAAGATTTCAGCCCAGTTTGTGTCACCCCTCAGCCCTGAGTTTTCCCAACTTAGGTTATAGCCAGCCTTTCTCAACTAGAGTTTTTTTTATCTGAGCTACAGAAGACAGAAAATGGTTTGAATGACTATCTTCTCAGTTCTACCAAGTATGGCACATCACTATGTCATTCTAAATACCTAGGAGAGAAATTAGTTCATTTCACATAAATGGATGCTTTAAGGGATTACAGCTGAATTCTATTATGGATGCCCAGTTTAGCAAAGCTGGCAGAAATCTAAAAGTAGAGACAAGACATTCCTGCTGTTCTCTGTCCAAATTCCTGACCCACAGAATCCATCGGTTTAGCCGTATTGTGGTGTTTTACATCAGTAAGTTTTGGGGTGGTTCGTTATGTAGCAATAGAAAGCCAGAATAAGGTACAAGATCTAACATCTTGTGCTTTACCTCAAAGACTCTGTGCCAGCGTGCCTCAAATTATTGGATTCCTAAAAATGTCACTGATGGGCAGGTTGGGGAATCTTTGTGGGGTTTCATTCTCACCCCTGACACTCAAGTTGGTACTTCTGTTTAGCAGGTTAAATCTGCATAATGCCATCAAGACAGTGTGCCAGTATAGTCCATATGCCTCTGGAATATTAAGACAATTAAGATCTCTGCAGACTATTTTGTGACATTGCGCAAGAGGCTTCACATAGCCTTAGGCAAGACTATCAATGTGTACTGATATCCTTCTCACTTAGAGGAGACCTGCTTTAGATCCCATTTATTGATGAGGATTGAAAAGAACATATTCACCAGATCAATAGCAACATACTGAGTGCCAGAAGCTCTGTTGGTCTGTTTAGTAAAGATATCCCATCTGGCTCAGCAGCTGAGATTGGAGCTACCATTTGATTAAGTTTAGGGTAGTCCACTGTCATCCACCATGATCTGTCAGTTTATTTTTCCAAGCACCATTCAGGTGAATTATATATAGAGATGTTGGAGAACATCATCCAGTGGAAGTGATGGTACCAATTCTCTTTGCTGGTGGCACTAATTTTCTTTTGAAATAGTGCTGACTTGGGTACAGTCTCCTGGCTGGTGGGGTTGTGCTGGATAGTTTCAGAGACTTCCACTTGTCCCTTCCTACCCTAATGGCTTTTACTCAATAGGCTAGGGAACCTGTGGGGGGATTCTGCTGCTACTTTGTTTATCCATCCAAATTATGCTCTTGGACATTGGGGAAATAACCTCAGGTTGAGTTCATGGGTCCATTGGATCCACTTTGAAGTGTGCTTGTGGCAGCTCTCCTTTTAATTTTTTTCTAATTCTACAAGTCAAATACCACTCTGGTTGGCCATTCATCTGTCTCACCAGTAGGAATACCTTGGTCTTTTAGCCACTGTCACAGGTGCCTGAGAGCTGAGGCATCTTCCAATCTTCTTGTCCATTATAGTAATCACATATACCTATACTTTGCTACTGTCACTTAAGAATTGCTGCCTGGTCCCTGACATGCCAGAATCCTGTTATCCTGAATGATGCTAAGAAGTCCAGTGTTGTAGCAGCATCTCATACTATCAACCCCAGTTTATGAGGGACAGACACCATTGGCACTTCTCAAAAGAAGCCAGTACTTTCTTCAGCAGTGCATTTCTTATTGCTTTAGTCAAAAGAACACCCTCTGGGACTTTCTGAGGAATACAGACAGATGAAGAATTCTCTGATCTCACTAATAAATCCATTTTAACATTTCTACCTCCTTCTGACCCTTTCTTGATACTCCACCAAATTTATTCTAGCAACTCTACCTTATTCACTGTAGCCTATTGTGTTCAAGCTTCAAAGAGTCACCCTACCAATGTGTTAGAACTGGGTCCAGATGTTTTTGCCAGGATGTTAAATTCTGAGTCATGGAAGAAGACTTGCATACCAATTAATTCTTCCTATCCATCTTTATATTCAGGATTTCCTCATCCAACTCTCCCAAGATGTATTCCCACATGTGTTTTCCTGGATTCTGCCAGTGCCTGTTTGCTAGGTCGTGCAAGGTATACAAGGAAAAGGCATTGTATTTCCTGGATCAGGCTGTGCTGAGACATGACTCCAGCTACTGGTTATGAGAAGAGGGCAAAGTCAGAATTTGAGGATGAGCATTGTCCTGCAAAGCACTTGCCTCAGCTGAGGCCTTTGCTGCATTCCTGCATAAAGGCAGGCTGTTTAGAAACAGGGAGATGTTTTATTCCTTTGAGTCCAGAGTGTTCATAAAGCCGGAAATTTACTATTTGCAGGCTTGTTTACCCAAATGTTCTTACCCCAGGTCTCAGGGTCCTATTCCTTTCATATTAGGAGTTTTGACTTTGCAAAAAACATCTGTTGAGGCCATGCATTCAATTGTCTTTGTAATCCTGCATGCCTTAAAAGTGAATTCTAGCCTTGATTTTCAGCAGAGTGCATCCTGCAACTGTAGAATTTAAGGATATGCTAGGACATTGCCAATCAGGTGTGATTATCTGGTGGTTAGTAGACATAAGCTTGTTTGTGACAAATCATATTTTCCAAAGATGAGTGCAACAATATCTTTCATTCCACATGGGACACGTACTTATCACTCTCCCATTATGAGATAGAATCTTGCTCTTCCACTCCCCTAAATACGCTGAGCACTGTGACTGCTTTGATGAAAAGAACAAAGTAGAAATGATATAGTGCCAATTCTGAGTATAGCTGCCCTAGTTCTTCTACTTCCTGCCTCTTAGAATGTCTGCTTGGGGGAAACCAGCCACCATGTTCAAAGTGTGACTATCCTGAGCCCTCTATGCTGTGAGAGCCCCAGATGAGTTTGCAGCTGACAGCCAGCATCAGTGCTGGCTATGTGAGTGAGCCATCTTGAACTTCAAGCCCAGAGAAGCCTTATGTGATCTCCAGACCCAGCTACCATGTGTCTAGAACCACATCAGATACCCTGAGTGAGAACCAACCAACTCAACTGAGTTAGCTTACCATATCATAAGAGAAAATAATATAATGTTTTGAGCCCTAAGTTTTGGAGTAGTTTGTTACAGAGCAGTAGATAACCGGAATAGCTTATAAAGCCATTAACAAAAGCCAACCAAGTCCTGATTCCTATAACTATCACTGTGCCACACTGCTTAATTGGTATAGGTGCCACCTTCCACCTGCTCTTCCTTCCAGTACTCTCTGGTGCAAGGCTTCTTTGTGCCACCCCACTTATGACCAGAAATGGGCTCCTTCTTCCTGTCATACTGATGAATGCTCCATCTTGAGCATTTGACCCTGAGCATTTGATTTCTAGAGCCACTTCTAATGCCCACTAGCCATCTGATACCAACTGCCTTAGCCTGCATTTCTCAAGAAAATGAAGCCCAAGACAAGGCTTTACATGCCAAGGCCAAGGTATTTATTTATTTATTTATTTATTTATTTATTTATTTATTTATTTTTTCTGAAGTTGAAGCTCATCAAACTGTATACTTATAATGGATGCATTTTATTATATGCAAATTATACCTTAATAAAACTGATCTTAAAATAACTGTTTTAGAGTCAAGACTTCCCTGAGTGCAAATCCCAACTTTGTCACTTATTAGTTGTGTGATCTTGGGTAAGCCATTTAACTTCTACAAGCTACTTCTCTGTGATATGGATAATACTAGTGCTTATCATATAAGGTGCTTGTTAAAAATTTAGACAGTAAATAAATATAAAGTGCTCAGCCCAGGTCTGAAGCACAGTTAGCACTCAATTAACATTATCTGTTATTATTACCATTACTACTATTAATAGTACTTTAGTATGTAATCAAAGTGAATTAACAGTAGTGCATATGGCTTTCATTCTATCACGTGACTGTGATCAGATTCAAGAGATTTGTTTATTGTCTTCATCACATCTGAAATTGAAGAGTCCTTCCTGGACTGGAGGAGATGGAAAACTGAATGTCACTTCCTTGTGTGGTTCTTGATACTAACTGATAATAGCGTGAATGTGTAGAGAGAGCACAGATTTGGAAACAGATAACCGCAGGTCCTAATCTCCGACCCTTATTGACTGTGTGAACTTAAGCAAGTTGCTTAACCTTTCAGAATCTTTGTTCTTTTAAATAAAATAGGAGAAGAGAGTACCGAACTGATAGGATTGTTGTGAGGGCTTAATGAGAGAATTTATGTGTGGTAGCCATTTTCCAAAGAAAGCAGCTGTTCTCCAATAATGGCTACCCAGAAAGCTTTACCTCCTGGTATTCACACCCAAGAACAAATATGCTGCCACAGACCTACACAGAGAAGTCATTCCCAAAATTTTAAGTAACTGATAACACAGGTTAGCCTAGGAGAAAGTAATCTCCTCCTACATTGAAATGATACTGCCTGTCTTTGTAGCTAGGTCTTAAGAAGCATTGAAGTTCTCTGCCTTGGTTTCCAGGACCTTGGTAAAGAATCCCAAAGTAAGCACTTGAAGAGGCCATGTGGAGACACAGTGAGGACAGCCAGACCCAAACTGTTCAAGCTACCCCAGCTCAGATATCAGGTACATGAGCGAAGGACTTGCTCTAGAAGAAACCACGTGGAGAAGAACAGAGGACCCAGACAGTGGCCTTTTGTTTTGTGTGGTTAATACCCATCTTCAGCTATTTGAGCCACCCCAGCTGAGGCCACAGACTTTGTGGGACAGAGAAAAACAGTCCCTACTTGTGCCCTGACTAAATTTCAGACTTCCAGAGTCATAAGCATAGTACAATAATTGTTGTTTTATACCCCCATATTTTGGGGTGGTTTGTTACACACCAATAGATACCTGGGATAGTATGTCTTTGAAGCTCTTGGCACATAATCAATTAGTTCCCAGCACAGAGTATAGCATTTTAAGAATTCCCTTTTAAGTAAGCAGCCAAAGTGTTTCTTTGTATAGGATTTAGAGGTTGCCATGTTTTGTACCAACTGTCTAGGCTTAGACCAGGGATTACGCCTGACCCTCAGAAGGTTGGCCTGCATCCTAGGAGATGGCCTCGTTAGGAGCTCTGGGAGAAAGTTATGGGCCAGAGGCTGGGAAGCAATGAAAACTTTAAGAAGGAGAAGCCATGAGGAGGAAGAGGAAATGACAAGATCACTTTCCAGTTCTCTGTGAACTGGGGAGTCTGGGTGTGACAGGTGTTGTAATTTGAATGATGTTCTAGCATTCTGTCTTTCTTCCCTGTGAACACCAACAGTACCCATGAACTAGAACATCCTGAATAAATAGTTCTTGCATCTTCATCCTATCTGTGTATTTTCCATTTTTTGCTTAAGTTATTATTAAAGTTCACTTTATTACCTTTAAAATCATCTTTAAATGAGGTTACTCCTAGGCTAAAATGTATCATCAGTTGGTTAAAATATTGGGAATGGCTTCTCTGTGTTGGTATCTGGCAGCATATTTGTTCTTCCTTGCAGTAATTTCAGTGTTCTATGGTCTGATCAGCTGCATCTATATCTTACATTGTTCTGTGTCGATACTCCAATAATTAAAACAAGATTTGAAAATCAGTTGCTTTTGTTGAGAAGAGTACCTTCAGATTAGGTCTAAGCTAAAACGTCTGCCATAGGGCGGAAGCTTAGGTACACCCTGAGACTTCCTGAGTTACAATCTTTAAATATCCTCTGCAGCAGTCTTATGTTTCACTGTTTACTCTTCTCCCAATATGTCAGTGACTACACTTTGAAATGGCAACAAGTCTAATGTAATAAAAGAACAAAAGTATTTTTAAAATGTTTCTAAGAGTGATGCCTTAGGACCAAAATGAGATGAGTTGAGCAGGGACAAGAGTTTTATCTAGCATGTAGGGAAAGGGAAAGACTGGTCAGCATGGATTAGCTGGGAGACTTGGTTTTACATCAGTGAAAAAGACTTGAAGGTGTTAGTTGACCACAAACTTAGTATACACTCAAAGTGTGGCATTTTTTCCAAAGGATTTAATCAAGTTCATACTAAATTCATTTTAAACAATGCCCAGGTGAAGGAAAGTCATTGTCACAACTAGACACTGCACTGATCTGACGACACTGAGTAAGTACGTCAGTGCATTCAGCAGTTGTTCAGGGAGTCATGACAAGCCAGATATCCAGGACACTGAAATGTCTTCAAATGAAGTCTTAGATCAGGGATATTTCATTTCTTCTACATATACAGCTATTCTTCCAACAAAAATTTATTGATCATCCATATGTGCCAGAACAAGGTTAGGGAAGCAAAGATGTAGAGCCAGTTTCTGTTTCAAGGTACTCACAGTCCAGTAGGACTGACGTGCAAGTAAATAGACAATTACCATTCAATAAAGAAATTCAACATTCTAATTTGTATACATACGGATTGCCCAGGAAGTAGAAGAGGGAGTACCCAGCTCTTCCTAAAATGGTCCAGGACATTTTCTCTAGAGGTAATGCTTATTAGTGGCATTTAAATGATTTATTATGTGCATATAATGAATAAAGGCAATATAGAAATAGGGAACAGTCTAGGCAAAAGCTCAGAGGAATGAGAGAGTGGAGCATATTTAGTAAATAGCAAATGGTTTTATAAGGCTGGGGTATAGGAGGCAAAGGGGAAAGGGGAGAATGACAAAGCTAGGAAGATAAAGGCAAGCTCATGAGAGGAACTTTATGGGCTCCAAAGAAATTTGAATTTTATCCTGTAAGAAATGGGAATTCACTAAAGGAGCACTGTGGTAGAAGTATGGAGATTTGATAAGCCTAAGGACAAGAAGACCAGATAGCAAGCTGTTGCAATAGTACACATGAGAAATAATGAGAGCCTGAAGCAGTAGTCATACGGAAAGAGGGAGAGAATGAATGGCCAGGACAAAGAAACAACTCAGTGATGTGCTCATTAGCCCTTCCAGGTCACAATCACTAACATTTTATACAACCTAATGATACTTCATCTCTCCCTTCCATTGGCTCTTCTCACCATCAATGCACCCTAGATTTTACTAGTGTATCTTGTTTACTGTTTATCTGTCCCTCTAGAATGTAAGTAAACTCCATGAGAGGCAGGGATTTCTGTATGTTTGGTTCACTGCTGTATCATCAGTGCATGACACATAGGTAGAAAATTATGCTCTCATTGATAGAGCAGGTAGACTCATTTTGTATCATTTCAGAGGATATAATTCACCTAACAATATATTTAATAATACAACGCTGAATGTTTTTCTTTTAAGATCAGGAACAAGACAAGGAAACCATTTCTATTCAACATTGTAATAGAGTTCTAGCTAGTGCAATAAGGCAAGAAAAATAAATAAAAGTATCTAAAGTTGAAAGGAAAAAGTAAATAGTCTTTACTTGCAAATTATCTATGTAGAAAATCCTATGGAATATATAATACAGTGATTAGAACTAATAAATGAGCTTGGCAATGTTGCAGACAGAAGATCAGTCTAAATACTCAATTGTATTTCTATGTACCAACAACAAAGTATTAGAGATTAAAATTTAAAATATAATACTATTTACAATGACTTCAGAAATGTGAAATGCTTAGGAACAAATCTGACAAGATTACAAAATATTGCTGAGATAAAATTTAAAGAGCTAAATAAATGGAGAGATATACTGTGCTTATGGGCTGAAAAACTAAATGCTATTTAGATGTCAATTGTCCTCCAAAGTGGGTTTCTTATAGGCAGCATATTTATTTATTTGCTCTGCCAATATCTGTCTATTCATTTTGGTATTAGATCATTTAATGTGATGTATTGATATGGTTAGATTTAAATCTATCTTCTTGCTATTTGTTTTCCATTTTCTCCATCTATTATTTGTTCTCTATTTCCTCTGCTTTCTTTTAGATTGCATATTTTTTATGATTTCATTTTATCTCTTCTGTTGTCTTCTTAGCTAAAGCTCTTTGTTTTGCTATACTGCACTTTACACATAGCTTAAAAACCTTACAACAAACCACATCCATTACCCTCACATTATGTACATAAGAACAACAAAAACAACAACAACAAAAAATGGCAGCAGATCCATAATCCTTCCAGGTTTTGTGCTATTTTTGTCATAGATTTTTCTTTACATATATTATAAACTTTATCATTTTTGTTTAAATAGTCAATTACTTTTTGGAGATAATAATAAAGATTACATATTTGCCTATGCTATGACCATTTCCATGCTCTTCATTTCTTTATGTAGTTCAGATTTCCAATTTGTGTCATCTTTTTTCTGACTAAAGGACTTCCTTTAACATATTTTGCAGCATAGATCTACTGGTGACAAATTCTTTCTTCTTTTGTGTGTCTGGAAATTATTTTGCCTTCATTTCTGAAAGGCCTATTCACTGGTGTAGACTTCAACATTAACAGTTTTTTCATATTTAAAGGTGTTGCTCCACCTTTAAGCAATGCTCTCACATTGTTTCTGATAAGGAACTTCTCCTGTTTTTTTTTTTCCTCCATACATAATGTGCCTTTTTTCTATGATTGCTTTTTAGATTTACTCTTTACCCTGGTTTTGGTTTTGAACAATTTGTTTATGTTGTTCCTTGATTACCTTTCTTTCTTTCCTTTTTTTTTTTTTTGAGACAGAGTTTTGCTCTTGTTGCCCATTGCCCAGGCTGGAGTGCAATGGCACAATCTTGGCTCATTGCAACCTCCACCTCCTGGCTTCAAGCAATTCTCCTGTCTTAGCCCCCCAAGTAGCTGGGATTACAGGCATGTGCCACCACGCCCGGCTAATTTTGTATTTTTAGTAGAGATGGGGTTTCTCCATGTTGGTCAGTTTGGTCTCAAACTCCTGACCTTAGGTGATCCACCTGCCTTGTCCTCCCAAAGTGCTGGGATTACAGGCGTGAGCCACCGCACAGCTGATTACCTTTTCTTTACGGTATCTGTGCTTGGGCTCTTGTTCTATTTCCATTCCCCCACCTACTCTCCTTCTAGACACAAATTACACTAGTATTGATCCACTTGAATTTGTTCCATCAGTCAGTGAGTCTCTGTTCTTTTTGTTTTTATTCTTTTTTCTCTCTGTGGTTTGAGAATAGTGTCTACTGCTATGTCTTAAAGTTTCTAAAAATTTTTTCTGCAATGTCTAATCTACCACTGATTTCATCAGTGAAAATTTTATCTTAGAAATTGTAGTTTTCATACCTAGATGTTCCATGTAAATATCTTCTAAGTTCAATTAAAATAACTTCTATGTCTGTTCTTCACTCATTGACCACATGTAATACAGTTATAAGAATTGTCCAAATGTCCTTGTCTGTTGATTCTAACATCTGTGTCAGCTCTGGGTTGGTTTTGATTGGTAGCTATTTCTCCTCATTATTGGTCATATTTGTCTACCTTCTTGCATACCTGGTAATTTTTTTACTGAGTACCGTACTGTGTGAATTTTGTCAGGTACTGGCTATTGTTGTATTCCTATAAATATTCTTGAGCTTTGTTCAGGGATGCAGTTAATTTGCCTATAAACAGTTT
Organism: Rhinopithecus roxellana; assembly: GCF_007565055.1. Taxonomy (NCBI): domain Eukaryota; kingdom Metazoa; phylum Chordata; class Mammalia; order Primates; family Cercopithecidae; genus Rhinopithecus; species Rhinopithecus roxellana. Next base: position 54,677,777 of record NC_044551.1, read on the forward strand.
ACTACTTTTTGGTCTTGTTTTTAAGATTTGTTAGGTGAAACCCAGAGCTGTTTTCAGTCTACTGTGAATTATTTTTCATTACTGAGAAAACAGCCTTCTGACTAGTATACCCAATGCCCCACAAATTATGAGGCTTCTCAGTCTGGCTGGTAGAAACAGGCATGGTCCTGTTCCTTCTAATTTGTGGAGGTAAGACTTTCCTTGCTGGAAACTTTCCTCATGTGCGTTTGTTGATCAGTACTCTGCAGAATATTCAGGAGGGAGCCTTGGTAGATCACTGGTGTTCTTTCTCTCCTTTTCAGTACACTATCCCAAAAACTCTAGCTGTCTAGGTCTCCAGGAATCTCATTTCCATCTTTTCTCAGTGAATTCACTGGACTCCTATGTCTGGATTCCTTGCATGAGGACTGGAAAGTTCTCCCAAGGCAGTAGGTTTTTGGAAGGCTTATTTTGTAGGGGCAATTGTTTGTTTCCTATCACTTGAGAATCACTGTTTTTTTTTTTTTTTTTTTTTTTTTTTTTTTTTTGTTGCCTGACATCCAGTGTCTTGAAAAGTGTTGCTCATTATTTTGGTTGTTCCAGGAAGGAAGGCAAGTCTGGTCCCGATTATTCCATGTTAGCCAGCAGCGGAACTATCTCTATCTTTAAGAAATCCAATGCTACAGCTGACCTTTCATTTGTAGAACATGTCTTAGGTATCCTGCCATGTGCAAAGATTTTGAGTGCAGAACCCAAGCTGAATTTATCTTAGTAACTCCAGATAACTGACACAGGCCTTTGCAAATCGTTGGTAAATTGAATTGCTGTAGGACAAGCAGGTGAAATTTTCACAAAGGGATATTTTTTGCGTTATGCGAGAAAGAAATATCTGATAGTTTAGTAATGAAAACTTTGAAAAGACATAGTGATCTTTCCATTATGAGAAGCATGCAAGCGGAGTACAGATACTCATTTGCTATGAATCAGCATTTCTGTATTATCTAGAAAAAGTCTCAGTCGCCTCAGTTTGGTGCCAATTTTTCTTTAACATTTCTCAATCTTATTCTTTGCCAAATGTGAGCCATTATAAAAAGAATTAGTAAGGCCTCTCTAGATTAATTATTACTTAATTATGAATGACTCTCTCTGTCTAGATTAATTATAAAAAGACTATTCCCCTCAAAACTTTTCTACAACTATACTTCCTACGTCAGGTAATCTCAGGTAACAAGGAAGCCTAGACACTGTTATCCCCAGTTGGCTGATTGGGAAACAGAAATGCATGGTGGTTTAGAGGACTTGTTTTAAGTCACACAGTCAACTACAGAACCAAGCCAAGAACAGAGGTCAGGTCCCTAGATGCATGACAACATCCTTTCCCTTTGACTATGCTGCCTCATGATACAACAGGAGGTTTAAAAAGTTCAATTATTCTTTTTTTTTTTTTTAACATGGGTTTTAGAAAGGAGGCAGGAATAAAGATAGCGGAGCAACTGTAGGATGCAGATAACGTGGCATGCATTTCTACCATGGAAAGTAAGACTGAAATTGAAGTTGTTCTGCAGCAGAGGTTAAACAATAAGAAAATGGAGTAGGGATCTCCAAGGCCCTGCTGATCTGAAGAATCCAGGTAAACATTGAATTAAATCGGATAAGCAAGGGTTCAGGTGAACCAGGCAGTTCTTGAAGTAAATAAAACACATCCAGTAATACAACCTTATTTCAGATAACAGAGTTTCTGGATAAAGGAGTTTCAGATAATCAGGGCTTTACAGTATAAACAAACACAGAGAACACTGGACATGGGAGTAACTAATTGAGGAGATTCAAGTAACGAGGAAGCCTGGTATCTATATCTGCATTCTGTGTGACTTCAAATTATTAAATTTCAAAAATTCAGCCAGGTAGGATGGTAAACAGGATAGAAAATGCAGAGTAATCATCTAGCCCACATCATTAAGTAAGAAAACGTGTTGTGATTTATGAATGTGAAGGAAGGCAGGACAGAATAAAAGCTACAAAGGATAAGACTGAAGCATCATGTATGTTATGGAGACACAAGAGGAAGGGGCAGGAGAAAGGAGGCAAAGGGCTGAAGGCTCTATCAGGGGGTAAAAATTAGCTTTCAGGCTGCCTTACACTCCCACGGCACAATGGAAATGGGAAGGAGAGTTAAAGGGCTTGAGCAGACGCAGTGGCTCACCCCTGTAATTCCAGCACTTTAGGAGGCACAGGTGAAAGGATCGCTTGAGGCCAGGATTTGAGGTTACAGTGAGTCATGACTGTACCGCTGCACTCTAGCCTGGATGGCAGAATGAGACCCTGTCTCAAAAAAAAAAAAAAAAAAAAGAAAAGAAAAAAGAAAAATTAAAACAACAACAAAAAAGAATTTAAGGGTGAAACAAGTGTGGATCATTGACTGGGAATATTCAGACTTGCTTGAGAACAATGGGCTGTATTCACTACCACCTCCTCCTTTTTCCTCCTCCTCCTCCTTGTCCCCCCACTCTCTCTTCTATCTCCAAGATTCTAAGCCTTCTCACCAACAAGCTGTGAACCCCAGGGCTTGAGACCCAGTAGAGTAGACAGGGCTCTGGAAGTGGGGAGCAAAGGGGATAAAATGATCCAAAAGTCATGGAGAAGAAGGAGAAGTAGAGGTGGTCCATCCAAGAAAAGAAAGGAGTGAGTTTTTAGCCAAACCAGAAAGAGTCAGGTAGTGGTTGGGGCAGAGGCTCTATTTCTGACTTCTGTAATATGGTTATTTCTCCCATGGGTTGAAGGCAGCAGGAACTATGAGATAATTTTTATGAGAAATGTATTCCCCTTTTTATTGCCTTTCCATATTCTGAATAAGTCTAGAGAGAGCCTCAGTTTGGTGCCAATTTTCCTTTAACACCTCTCAACATTTCCTCATCTCCTCCACCCTCTTTCCTTAACAAAGAGGGAATAGACCTCAATTTAAGAGCCCTGGTCGGCAAAACTGTGGTTAGCTGGAATTCAATCACAATGCTTTGTTTTGTATTTATTTCTATTGATAGTGAATAATCCAGTTTGAAATGTATAGCAGCTATAGTCATCTTTAAAATAAAATTTGAAAAAAGAATTTATTACATTGGAATTTAAGCTGAGTGATTTGAAACTAATAATCAAACAAAAATTCTTCATTGACCTAAATGTCAAGAAAATGACAGGAATGTATGGTGGAAATAAACCTTAGTCTGGGAATCAAGAATCTTCCATGAGCTGTGAGTGTGATTTTTGGTCACAGTGATTTCATTTTCACTTTTATTAATGAAAGACATAGCTGCTAGCAAGAACTTAGCGTGAGATGGCCAAAGTATGAACATTGTTAAGTTACTAAAGTTCTAGTCAAAGGCAAAGAAATGATGTTTTAGTGAGTCTGTGCCAACTTAACACACATAGAAGCTCACAAATATTGAAAGGTCACATGAAGACCCCCATCCTACAGGGGCTTTGGGACGCCAGCATGTGGACTAGATTATTTCTGTGAGACTTTCCAGTTCTACAATGCTGTGCCAAGTTTTCAATCTGGTGCCAGCAAAAGCAATGATGTGATGGGGAAGAATAATGATAGATATTGTATTAAAATCTAATTTTCCTTATCACTACCTTACCTATCAAGTAGGTAGCTGAGAATGAATTTACTTGAAACAGAGATCAGATGCCAAGCATAACCATTTCCCTTGTCATCTAAATTCTTCTCTCCTAAGAAAGGTTTTTTTCATCAAAAGTTTTACTACACTTTGTTTTGAAGGCCAAAGGAATTGAGGCCTTAACTAAATAAGATGGGCAAGGGGAACAGGCTGGTTGGCTTTTGTCGGCCCACCTTTGGTCTTGAAAGGAGGGACTGCCCCTCTCTCCTCTATGGAGCTTCTCCTAGTTGACCTGCCCAAAGAATTTTCTATCTGTGGAATCTCCCTGAGAGCATAATTTCTCTGCCTTCCAGGGAAAACAACAGGGGTTAGGAGAGGATCTGGTGAGACTGACACCCTGGGTTCAAATTTCAACTCCTGGAGGGAGCCTCCTTTTTATTTAAATTTTCACATTTATCTAGCACAATGACTCAGTGCAGTTGGTCCAATTTCATGGCTGTTGCTGCTCTTTTCCAAACCTTTGTGTGAGTTAGAAAACACACACCTCTTAACCCAAACCAAACCATACACACACACTCTGTACCCATGAAGCACAAATAGACACCCTGTCCTCAGGGCTGATGCCCCCTCCCAGGCTCTGGGCAGGACAAGCAGAGTGGGGAGAGGATTCAGCACCACCTGCCTCTGTACTTGGTGCTTTTATGAAGAGTTCAACCTACCAACCTACCAGGGTCCTGTGCAGTGACCCTGATAGACATCACCATTTCCTAACCAGAGAAGGTTAAATATTTGTGTCTCAAATAGATCATCTTGGATGTTTTGTACAAAATAGATTGGGAGAGGATGAGGTTGTTTTCAGCAAGTTGTTAAAAGCCTATGGCAGCTGTCCAGGTGGGAAATGATGGGCATTCAGGTGAAATGGGTGGCAGCAGGGACAGTGAGAAATGAACACATTCCAGGGATGTTGAGGAGACAGGTTGACATGTCTGAGGCTGCTGTGAGGATCCAAGAGATGATGATGATGACAGTGCTGATATTAATAATACTATTGACTGAGGGTTTGTGTGTACCAGTTATTTTTATAAGTTATTTGAACCAAAAAAAATTGACTACATCTCATTCCTGCATAGTTGCTGTAAGGATCAGAGATCACATAAAGTGCCCAGCCCATAGCAGATCCTTCATCACTGGTAAAAACTGGCCTTTGAAACTCCTGTGTTAGTTAAGAAGCCCTAGTTTGTGGACATGGGTGGATGTTGTCGGCAGTGGAACATTATCAAGACAGAGGCTCCGTCACCTTCTAAGCATCAAGTTAGAGTCCTCCTGTAACTTTTCAAAGCTAGAGATATTCAACCCCACCTCCATTCAGTTAGTCCAAGATACGGGTCTTGGTATCCGTGTTTTAAAAGCTCCCCAGATAGCCAGGGTTGAGAAGCACTGAAGTTAAAAGAAGTCTTTGGAATCAGACAAATCAGGGTGACATCCGAGCCATGCCCTTCACAGTGGTTTCCCTTGTCTAAGCCTCAGATTTCCTATTTGAAGAAGGAGTATAAAAATTCCCCCCACTCCAGGTTGTGGGAGGGTTAAATGAGGTGTTGTATGCACTCCATAGGACCTCCAGGACATCTCCTTTTATACCTTGCTTAGTGTGGTGTCTGGCCCCTAATGTGGGTTCAATAGATGTGACTGCCATGATTGTGGGGTTGAGAAGCAAAGGAACTTAGTGAAGGCCAGCCCCAGGGGTGAGAATGCTGCACCTGTCACCTGGTCCAAATTGTGCTTGTTTCTTTCACAGATGTGGAAACCCAGGTCCAGTCAGGGAGTAAATAATCTCCCCAACGACACAAAGTGAGAGAGCTGGGATTTGAAGCCTAGTCTGTGTCCTTCTGCCATACACCAGGAATCAAATTCAGGGCATAGCTAACTATTCTAGAGAAAGACTTGTTACAGAAGTGATGCCACCGGGGAGAAGAGCCCTTGTCTGTTCTGCTTTAAACTGCTGGGCTGAGCCACACAGTGAAGGGCAGGGGAACAGCTAGAAGCTGTCCAGGGCAGCCCAGAGCCGCTCAGACAAGAGCTCAGAGGTGAGGGTTGGGCAAGGAAGGAAGTGCGTGGAGGAGAGGGGGAAAAGGATCAGAGAGCTGCTGATTTCAGGGTGAGCAGAGAATCACATGTTTTGTGTATGGTCAGATTAAGAAATGCAATGGTATATGCCTGCCAATACAATGACTGGTAGACTGTAAGTGTTCAGCAAACATTATTTTACCTTTTTCTTCTTTCAGAGCTGCCTACTGCCCCCAAGGGGAGGAGTCCATCCTCTTCTATGGTATACACCTGTTAGCTTGTTTGTTCATCCTTCCCCTTTCTGGGGACAGCCATGTCCATACACTGTGACCTGTATTAGTCTATTTTGTGTTGCTATAAATAAATACCTGAGGATGGTAATTTATAAAGAAAAGAGGTTAATTTGGCCCATAATTCTGCAGGCTGTACAAGAAGCATGGTGCCAGCATCTGCTTCTAGTGAGGCCGCAGGAAGCTTCCACTCATGGTGGAAGGTGAAGGAGGAGCAGGCGTGTTATATGGCAAGAGCGAGAGCGAGAGAGAGAGCAGAAGGTATCAGGCAACCAGCTCTCATGTGAACTAATGAGCAAGGACTCACTCATCACCAAGGGGATGGCCTCAGCCGTTCCTGAGAGATCTGCCCCCTGACCCAAACACCTCCCACCAAGCCCCACCTCCAAGACTGGGGGTCAAATTTTAACATGAGACCTTCATTATCAATGTTTTTCTATCTACACATCCAAACTAGATCATAACCTTTGATCTTTGGGAGACTCAGAAAGATGATACACTGGAGAAAAACAGCTCCTCTGGCCTGGGAGATTTTGACTTTCTGCTTTTCATGTGTGTTTGCTTTTATCAAAGAGGGAATCTGCTACTTGCCTGATACAACTGCATTTGGATACCGAACTGGGGCCCAAGGATGTCCCAAACCACTGCCTGGGAATGCCAATTTCTCATCATGAATTAGAAATCAACGCTAGCAGCTTCCCTGCTAAGTAAAAAAAATTCCTTCTGCACCACTGAATTAGGCTGATTTTTTTTTTTTTTTCCTTTTCCTGAATGTACAGTAAATCCCTAGTGGTTTAAGCCATGGTGCCTCTCCTTAAACACAATATGAAACCGCTACCAAATTTAAATAAAAAATAAATTCTGTGTTGTGTTAGGAATTTCTCCTGCCAAAAACTCTCACACAATTAACACACTAGCAGAATGTGTTGCTAATTTCATGCCACTGGAGTCTTTTCTGCTTCAGAATATAGAAACAAAATCAGGTCAGAGCTCCAATAATAACAGGATTTTGTTAAAATATACAGCCCTGTGTTGTAGATATGTTGTAGTAATGGGTGAAAAGGAGACTCACAGTGATGCATGAAATAGCTCACTACTGCAAATAGAAGTGGAAGAACTTGTCTCCAGCTTCTTTGCAGAGAGAGAGAGAGAGAGAGGAGAGAAAGGGAGAGAGGGAGAGGTAGAGAGAGGGGGAGAGAGGAGAGAGAGGGTGGAGAGAGGAGAGAGAGGGTGGAGAGAGATGGGAGGAGAGAGGTAGAGAGTGAGAGAGAGAGGAAGAGAGACAGAGAGAGGGAGACAGGGAGGGAGAGGAGAGAGAGAGGATGGGAGACAGGGAAAGAGGAGAGAGGGAGACAAGAAGAGAGAGGGAGAAAGGAGAGAGAAAGAGAGAGAGGAGAGAGAAGGTAGGAGAAAGATAGGGAGAGGGAGGAGAGGGATAGGGAGAGAGAGGCAGCGAGGAGAGAGAGAAGCAAGGGACAGGGAGAGATGAGAGAGAGAAGGAGGGAGAGAGAGAAGAGGAGAGACAGAGAGAGAAGGAGGGAGAGAGGGAGAAAAGAGGAGGGAGAGATAAAAAGAGAGGAGAGAGGTAGAAAGAGAGAGAGAGGAGAGAAAGATGGAGAGAGGAGAGAGAGATAGAGAGAGAGAGAGAGAGAGATGGGGAGAGAGAGGTAGAGAGAGAGAGAGAGAGAGAGGAGAAAGAGACGCTAAGAGAGAGAGAGAGGGAGACAGGGAGAAGAGAGAGGAAAGAGAGACAGAGGGAGAGAGAGAGAAAGAGAGAGAGAAGAGAAGCAGGGAGAGAGAGTTAGTTCAGCTCAGTCCAAGCCCAGACCCACTAGGTTCTGTGGGAAAGGGTTTCATTGTCAATGTTAGTCCATCCAGACATCCGCATACTTTTACGGGTGAGGCAAACGCCAGGCAAAGAAACTAGGAAAACACAAGCCCAGTAAATCACAACTAGGATTCTGATTCCCCTGGTTCTCTCTGAGGCTTCCTCCCTCCACCTCTTAGCCTTCTTACATTGGGCCTCGTCTTTTCCGTAACAAAAACAGCGATAATGAAAATATTTTGGCAGCACTGAAGGCCTTTCACATCATGACCCTGACCTCCAAATCAATTTTCTTTATTCTTAACCTGACCTTGGCATCCATTCTCCCTGGCGTTCAATATTAGTTACAAAATCTTGAACTCCCCGAGACCTTCCCTCCTCCCCAGATAACCAAGGCAGGCCACACTGGGGAAGCTCTGGTGAGGACAGGGAGAGAAGGGTTCTTGACAAAGAAAAATCATAACTCGATAAACAAGTCCGATGCCCTCTATAGGAGTCTCATTTGCGCCAAATGCTATTAGCCCCATTATTTACTCAGACAACGGTGCAGGCAGCCTGGGCTCCCTGCTTGCACAGGGCGCTGTGGAGCAAACCATGCATCACCAGCCGGCCTGGGCGCTTCCCTTAAATAGTAATATGTAAGGTAGAGCATGTTACATTTCATCCATCACCCATGGGCTCGCCGAGCGCAGAGACTGGAAAAATTGCGCACATTTCTCCATTGCTGCATTAATACTAGAAGGGGAGTGAACTGAACAGAGAAAGTGCCAATTTCAGCACACATGTTAAAAAGAGAAGCAAAGAATAGCAGAAAAAGAAAGCATCTCCCGGACTGAGATGCTGGGGGGTGGGGGAGGTTTTTAAAGGAGAAGACTGCTTTTCAGAACTCTTGTGCATTGACTATGAGAATAAGGACCCACTGAGACAAGAGTTCGGGGTCAGCATACATTTAGGAGAAGAAGTTGGCTGGCAGGGGCTATTTTTCTGCAAATTAGTTTTCTCTCAAGGGTAACGGTGGGGGAGGAGCAGAAGGCAAATGAATTGGAGCCCACTGAATAATCGCGTATTGTTCGGCCGGTTGCGGTGACCTATGAACTGATGCTCCGAGAAGCGTTTTCAGGCCTTCCTTTTATATAGGCCAGGATGGGAAGCCTCTCACAGCTGTTGACGAGTGTCCTGGAGGGGCAACGATGGGGACGGCAGTGTGGCCCCACAAACAATGGTTACAGAGCATCGGCTCCACTTGGCAAGAGAGGCACCGTCTGCTGGTCAGTACAGCTGACCGCAGGGCTGGACAGGTGGCCAGTCAGGACGGTGAGAAGAGGAAGGGTTCAAACTTTATGCTGATCACAAAGAACTGAGAAAAGGGGCAAAGTGGAGAAACACAGTGTAGCAGGACGGGATAGATGTAGCAGGACGGGATAGATTGACTTTCCTTGGGGATTACAAGGACCAAGAGCTCTGCAGTGGTTCAAACAGTTCAGTGCAAATGGAATTCTTCTAGGATGTTTACAAAATAAAAGTGAATCAGTTCATCTAAAAGCATTTGTGCTTCATTGTTTTCAAGTCCAGATTCTGCCTGGAATGCATAGCATCCTGTTCTTCCTTCAGACATTTTATCATTCTCACTTTGGCATCAGAAAACCCTGCATCATCTAAACCAGGGCTTTTCTGTTCCCTTGAAACACCCGAATGAGATGAACTAAAAGTGCAGAGACTCTAAGGTGAAGCCGGAAGGGACCCTTCACCAGGGAGAGACTTCTTTGAAGTCTTGTACTTGTTTATCTTTTAAAAATTACCTAAAACTGATATATTGTGCAGCAGTCTGAAATTTAGTATTACAGATACCATTTTCAACTCCTTTAGCCCCCTCAATTTAGAATTTCATTCTAAGATGAAGCTCAACCTGTATCAGATAAAAAAGAACAATCACCAATTTAATGCATATTTTGAGTTTAAGAGGACTCCATCTCAGATATCCAAAACTTATAATCTGAAAAAAAAATCTATGTCATAAAAGCAAGAAAATAGAGTACTTATAATCAGGGAAAATGGAAACTTCCAGAAGAAAGAACTAGTTTCATCTTTGGCTCGAGACAAACTAGGGCATACCCCAGTTTGCAAAGCATTACAAAGGAGACAGCTATTGTAAAGTGATGAAAAGTAGACTTCCCTGGTTGTAACCTACCTTGTCATTAAATGCCATGTCTGACTCACTCTAGGGCTGACAGAGCACAGTGTAGTGCCAGGACACATAGCTGGTGCTCAATAAATACTTGTTGAACTGAAAGTTGTTGATAGTGCTCTGCATTCATTTTCCCCTTTAGGTAGCCTGTGGCAGGATGGTTAACCCCAGGATGGGAACATCTCACAGCCCAGCAGTGGGACAGGCTGTTCTTCCTGGAGGCGAAACAGGCTAGGGCAGCACATGGTCCCTTCCATCTGAGTCTGAGTCTAAGTACACACTCACTTTTCATCTCTGCCACAGACTAGCTGCATGCATGATCTTGGGATCCACTTATCTGGGCCTTCCAACCCTTCTCTGGCAGAAGGAAGCGTCAAGCACCATGCTCTCAAAGGTCTATTTAAAAATTCTACAATACTGTGTATTTAGATTTATAAAGGAATTTTCTTTTTCACCAGTTGCTACCTGAGGGCTGAAGCAACAGGCAAGATAGGGGAAGATAAATCAGCTCTGCTCTTGTCTCCCCTGTGCCTTCCCAGCTGGAAGGGCACAGAGGACCCAGTGTGGTCCCACCTGGGAGGCTGCCCACCTGGTGCCCTTTGTCCTGTTCTGGCAAGAAAAACCTCAGAACTGAAGACATGCTGTAAAGGGTGGTGAAAAGCACCGCCAGTTAGTTACCTTACTACAAATTTACCTTAGATGAGGTAATTCACTAAGCAAGTCGCAGGACTTCAGTGTTACACTCCTCCCACGGGCCCCCAGTAGTCAGTTTCTAGAGTTTGGCTTACTTAGTACAGGTGATCACATTCTGGTCAAAGTCAGCAGAGCCATCCTAAGTTAGTGTTCTGTGATATTGGCTCAATGTTTTGTGGTTATTAAGACTGATTACCTGTTAAAATGACCCAGATTTGAGGGTCAAATATTCAGGAGGAAGAAATGAAAAGAAGCAGATTCTGATTTTAAGATTTCAGGTTTTAAACATCAGGCCCAAATCCATACTTTTATTTTGTTCAGTAAAAAGCAAAGCTGGTGATTCTTAAAATGAAAATGCAGTGTTTTCCACTTGAAGAAATCCCAAACTTGCAAAATTAGATAAGTTAGAGAGTTATGTTTTTAATTATAAAGGGATTTTGCCTGCTTTCTACAGTGACTCATCCTATGGCTCCAGCTTCCTAGGAATTTAAAGTATTATTTACTCCCCCTCCCCCACAAAAATTCATATGTAATTTTATAAAATCCAACAGAAAATATCTGATTATATTTCAATATAAATAAAACATAGCATTTCTCTCTTCTTGACTTAAGATCTCCTTTCTGAAGTATGGGAGTCTTGAAATTCTATCATATTTACTCACTCATGTATTCACCCAAAAAACACTGAGCAGACCCCATTCTATGGCAGGCACAGTGCTAGTCCTGAGGGTATATCCTGGTCCTCTGACACTTTTCTCTTTTCTCCTCCATGGCTTCCATTTTCTCCGTGTCCTCCAGAGGCTGAGGCATATCGTAGGTCTGATCTGCTGAAAGAGGGGCTAATTATATTAGGATGACAAGTCATGCCTTCAAGAAGAGCATTGAAGTTGACATTATGGTAAATAGTCAAAATAAACTTGCAATCAGAGGTTGAGAACTTTCACTCATGGAGACTTGGCCAAAAGCAGTGGTTCTCAAAATGTGATTCTTGGACCGGCCACATTGACATCACTGGTGAGTTTGTGAGCAAAGCAAGTTCTGGAACCTGACCTACTGAATAAGAATCTCTGGGAATGGGGTTTGAGAAATTGTGTTTTAACAGCATTCCAGGTGATTTTTATGCACATTAAAGTATGAGAACCACTGGCTTGAAGTTAATTAGGTTTCAGGTGGGCAAAGTCCTGAAAAAGTCTTCTTTCAAATCCTGATAGTATTACCAATTGAGTTCTGTCACCTGCCCAATGATAACCCTGGTTTAATCTTCAAAATCACACAAGCATCTCCAACCAAGTTATTTACGCAAAGTTCCAACTCAGAGAGAAAAATAGAAAATTCTCAGTGATACTCAAAAGGGAAAATATTTGGACAGGTAATTTTAGGAATGGGCTATGGATCACTATGTACAATAATGAAGCTGAGCAATTAGGTTTGGAAAGCCACAGCACAGAAAATAATTAACCCACAAAGTAATCATCTTGGAAGTCCCAAAGCTAATGATTAAAATAAACCTGAAACAAATGATTGTTTAACTTTTAAGCTGTGCTTGTTTTAGCCACAGTGTACTTCAGGTGTGAGCTCCCGGGAATTCCTCCTGCCTGCCGAGATTGGCTTTAGGACAAGGGCATGTGTCCATTCCTCTGCCTCTCCTTCCCTGGGGATGGTTTCTTCGAGTATCACAGAATAGCACTCCAGTTTGGGTCAAGGAGGTTGGCTGGGCTGCTCAACTCTGCTGGCACTGAGGGGCATCAAACCCCAGAATGCACTCTGCAACTGTGGTGGGCTTCAGCCATATTGAATCCTATATAACCTTGGAGGCTGGGATGCACGCTTCGTTTTTATGCAGCTTGCTTTGCACTTTCATTGGCGGTTTATAATTGCAAAGCCTGATGCTCCCCTCCCCCACTCGCCTCTCCACCCAAAGAAGTGAATTAATAACTAGAAAATGAGAGAGAAATGAGATCTAGAAGGGTCTGGGCTTCTGAATGTCACTGTGAGCAAACAGCGGTGGAGAGAAAAGGTTCCTTTCCATCTTTATGTGCAGTGCTGTCTGTGCATTGACTTGTTTCCTGACACATGAGCCATGGCTTGAAAGGAATTCAGGCCCCAGCAAATTTTGCATTGCGCTTCAATGTGGCCTCTGGGATTGAATAAGGGCAAATCTATTATACTGTTGCCATGGAGACCCTGGCACAACTGCTGATAAAGAGTGTCTGATGTTTGGTAGGCCTCATAGCATGGTACATACCATTTAAAAGACGGTGTGTGTGTGTGTGTGTGTGTGTGTGGTGTTTAGCATGCATGTGTGAGTCTGTAAGGGTGAGCATGCTTGCGGGAGTGGGTGGGGTGACTGGGGGAGGGGAGTGGAGAACAGGGTGCAGTGGGGGAGGAAGGAAGTGTGGCTGGCTGGGCATGTCATGAAGGAATATACTGTATTTTTACAAGGAATTTGTAAATACTTTCTTGCCTCTAAAAATTAATTCTGCCCTCTAAGAATCTACATGTTAAACAGATGGGGGCAGCAGAAGATGCACAGACTCTCCCCTTGGTCTAGCAAAATTAGTCTTTAATTCATCTGAAAGAGAATTAAGCTAATACAATAAAAGTGAAAATGTGCTCTTTCGCGTCCTTTGACGAATGCTACCTCCTTTCAACTGTCTGTCTGAGGATCAATAGTGGGTCTGTAAGGAGCGCCAGCATTTGCTAGAGCAAGCAGCAAGATGATGGATTTTAATCATTCACATGATTTTATAACCACGAAACAAAGAAGGAGGATCTGGCTTCCACATGCATAATCTCAGTTTTGCTGTTTTTGATTTTGCCAGTCCTACATGCAGTTCCTGTCTGGAAGGCGCATGTCCCTTTTCCAAATTCCATTCCACACCTCCATGTCTGCTTCTCAGTGATGGATATGGGCAACTTGTGTGTTTCATTGGGGCCCTTTTCCCTGTTAGCCCCAGACCTGGAGAGGGGTGGCACTGAGAAGTCCTGAGCTGAGTCTCCTGGCTGGCATTGAGGTGAGGCATCTCAGGCAGAATCACCTACAGTAAGCAAGCTTCGGAGTGAGCAGCTCTAACAATGGGAGGCTGGGCAATCTGCGACAGTTGATAGGATTATTATTATTACAGAGCGCAAAAAGCTTCTGCTTTCTTTTCTGCTGCTTTGCAGACCTCATAAGGCCTCTCTGTGATTTCTGCATAGTTAATTTGTCAGTTTATAAATTACCACATTATGTTAACGCTGAATGCTTCAAAACACAAATATATGCACAGAGGGCTTGAATATTTGAAGTGTTTTAGTACTATGGGGAAATAATTTTGTTGTCAAGCTGTGGCAGATATAGAACTGCTAGGGGATACATGGCCATTTCATCAGGACTGTGTCGATGATGGCCTGTGAACATCCAAGGGGGAAAATCATCTTTTATCACTATTGTGTACCGTGCCGGTCCAGATGGGGGATAAAACATGCATGAGTTGCCCGCAGCTCTGAAAATAATTATACTCATTTGCCAGAAATGTAGAAAGTGCATCCAACCAAGTTACCACCCATCATAGTGACACTCTGTTTGCATACTGATGAAGTTTAAAGCCAGAGACAATGGTGTTGGTATCAATAGTGAAGGGGGGGCTGGGCACCACCAGTGCCGTAGGATTAATAGCACCATCATTTTACATTATGCAGCATTCACTTATGCTGCATATCAAAAGACTACTGCCTCTGAGGTTCACCTCACTGTTTAGAAGATTACAGTTTGCTTTAAGACTCCAAACATTAGCATGGCTTCTTTGCAGGTTCCATAAATGAATGCAAAAATATCTGTGTCCGATAAAATGCCTACACTGTAATTATGGGTAAATGTATTTGGATGCCATTATAAGTGCCTGCATGTGTATGTATGTGTTTGTGAGTGTGGGTGGGTACCTACATACTCACATGCACACGCATGATTTTGGAAGACTGCAATGGAATATGAGATGATAATATGTGCATGCTAAGTCCTGGTACTGCTGCAGAGTCATTGATGAATGGTTTTTTTAAATGTAGGAAGAGAATGAATACAAGTAGGACTCAAGAGAATAATTCTTTATATTGCAATCAGGTCAGCTTATATGTACTTGCTTTAATCGTAGAAATCAGCAATAAAAAACATAGACTTGGTTATTTAATCCTTACTGAGTAAAAGCGAACGTCTTATAATGACCCTCTAAAATATTATAAAATATTAAATTATTTTGATATGCCTCTCATTTTTAGACAACTATAAAATGATCAGTGCAGCCATTACCAGAAGATTAATAGATTCCTTTAAATTTTTGAATCCAGCAAACATACATGTATAAACCAAGAGGCACTTTTCTAATGGAACCCTGAATTCTCAAAGGTGTTCTATGGTTTGAAAATAGCCCAATCATGATGTCATGATGCTTATTTTTAAGTAATGATTTTAATTAAACCCCCTAAAAAGGGAACAATTCTATACTCCTCTTATATGGTCTGTACTCTGATGATTACACAAGTGCAGTTTCCCATTTTACTCTGGTGTCATGGGGGCAAGGATAATTTCCATCTCATCACATGAGAGAGACACTATATTTCACTCGGCACAAGGCTCCAGTGTAACCAGAGGAAGAGTTTTATACTATAAAATTATAATAAAATAACCAAAGAAAAAGTACTGCTTCAACAGAAGTGGTTCAAAGACAAGACTGTAATGCAGGAGATCATAGAATAATTTTATATGGCAACAAAAATAGATTTCTCCAACTCACTGGGGCAGACCGGACCAATAAACTCTCCGCAGGTTTTCTGGTTCAACTTCTTTAAGAGTGGTCTTTGAAACATGGAAGGAACAGGGAATCCCCACAGCTTGACACTAAGTAGTTGAGAGAGAGAGAGTGAGGCAGGCAAGCTAGGACACTGGAGGACTTTCACACAAGTGGGCAGCAGGATGTACTCTTGGTAAATTGAGTACAGAAAGAGGCAGATTTACAGAATGATGCTTCTGCTTTCCCCTGTATTGGCAATAATGAGAATACCATTGGGATGCTGCTAAAGGCCTGAGGACAGTCCTAAAACTGTCAAGAATCAAGGTTTTCAGGGAAGTCCAGGTAGTGCTCATTGAGTCAAAGACTTCTGAGAAAAGCAGGTGATAGATTTATTTAAAGTTCAATCGGAAATTAGGCTAACTTTATGGTTCTCAGAACTGGTATTATTGATTAATTTTACATGGCTGAATGAAGTTTTTTACATGGTTGAAGATCTCAAAGAAAAAAGAAAGAAGAGAGAGCCAGACAGTTCTATGTAGACACACACACACAATCACACATGGGAGTTTTCCAAGGAGGTAGAAGTGATAGGAATGAACATTTAGAGGGTGCTTTACTACATTGAATATATATATATATATATATCTTTTTCTTATAACAAAGGGTAGATATTGCCACCTATTTTAAAGTTAAAGAAACCAAGATATGCAAAGGCGAATAACTTGCTCAAATTCACACAGCTGATAGATTAGAATGATTTGAATGCATCTAACTTCTAAGCCCACACTGATTATAGCATACCGATGTGTATCAGCCCTTCAAGAGCTAAATACCATGAGTAGGTAAGTCCTTCATGCTAATGTGAGAATGAAGTGAAAAAGAAATAAAGGACAGTATCTATCAATTAGTGATCTTGGCAATTATGGCAATTGAATATTTGAATACTGACAGTGCTCTGAGTGAAGAGATAGTGTCTTTTGGTGACAATACCCTTTGGGAATCAATAAATCTGGAAATAAGTTCCCCTACATACTACAGGTCAAGATGTGAGGCACCAAAATGTCCTGTTGAATTCAAATATTCCCTTCTGTTTCTCTACCCTAATGACTATCTTCATTGTCAGAGAAGTTATTAAAAACGAAAAGGAGGTCTTCTTCTCCTCATCTTTTTGTCTTCCTGGACAATTCATTCCTAAGGTTTTTTTAGATGATGAAGAGCAAGATTGGCATCTACTCCAAAGAAAGAGGGAGCTACAAAGACAGAGTGGACATGAGAGCTGAGAGTACTGAGCATTGTGTAAGGAAGAACAGAGCTGCTTGACATTGGGTATCAGAGCCTAGGCAAGGTAATGTATGGTCACAAGCATGGAATTGGCCCAGCCTGGGAGTTAGAACTCAAACAGATTAAGGAGGATGTCCACACAGGGACAGTGTGGCATGGCAAGTCAGAGCCTGAGCAGAATAAAGTGAGCATCCTGCTGTGCAGGTGGCCCAGCAAAGGTATCAGAGCCCACTTAGGGTTTGGAGGCTGTCCATGTAGGTAGGTGACTGAGCATGGTGTGACAGAGTCCACATAGCAAGAGAATGGTAGTGGAAATTGATTGGTTATATACAGGAATATTAATCAAATAAGTAAATCTATTAAGGATGATGCAAGCTGGATTCTTCATGATTGGAGAAGGAAGTTACAATGATAGGGAGAAAACTAGAACAGAATTTGTGGTGTTGGTTTGGAATCAGGGATATCAGTGTGATTCATGTTTTTAATACATATAAACAGATATAGAAATAAGTAGGTATGTAACATACATTCCTTAGCTCTGTCTGCTATGAAGACCTGGGAACATCAACAATCCTATAGTGATGAGTATATCAAGGACCCAGCTCTTGGTTTCTAATATCATCCCCCACTAAAAGCAACCAGGACTCTTTGGAGAGATGGCTGATTTCTGGGTTGAAGTGGAGAAAATACAAGATGAGCCTGGGGTATCTAATTTTGCAGAAAGGGCAACTGAGGCACAGAGAAGTTAAGTCACACATCTAAGAAAACATGGATGAGACAACTCTAAAAGAGTGAAAGGGAAAAAATTAAAATGCAGAATGGTTCTGCACTCAAACTGTTTGACATATATCTTTAAGTTCTAACTCCTCTTTAGAAAACAGAGAGTAAAAGTTAGAGATGGTGCTTCCTGACTGAGGCTTATGTAAGAAAGTCCAAAACTAATCAGCAGATCAAGTCCTAAAGAAAAACTGTCAAATAAAATGTTTAAGGTATTTATATAGCACCTTTTATGATTTCCCCACTTTCACTGATTTTATTAATAAACGAAACAACTCCCACCCCTAATCCTTTGGGATAAAGTGGACTTCCAGTGCAAACTTGATAAAGGCTGTTGCTACATGCAACAGAGTCGATGAGCACCCAAGTTAATTCTGGCATGCCATTGAAGATGTACGTGAGAATGTGAGTGTTTTCCAAGTCCTGACACTTAACCACTGTGAAGCCTTGTCCAAATCCTTCGCCACTTTATGCTTCGGTTTCTTTGTCTGTAAAGTAAGAAACTTGGACAAGAGATCTCTGAAATTCCAGTGAGTTATCACAGTTCTCTTCTGTTTTTCTCTCATTGAGGAGGCTGTCTTCAGAAGCCTCAAGAAGTTCCTTCAATTGTTAGTTTTAGACTAATACGTTCTGCCATATTGATGGACTGTTTTCCAACCAAGATGGCTGATTAGCTAATCAGGATCCTCTAGTTTCTGAGCGGACCTCAGGCCTGGATGGCTGTCAAGTGACCACATGAAAATGAACAAAGTGAACAAAGTGGCAAGCTGAAGATTGCAACTCTGAATCGTGATACCAGATCCTTAAAGATAAGCCAACATAAATCACCTTTCCCAGCTCCTACCATTCTGAGATTAAAATTTTGTCTCTCCCTTTCTCTCTCCTACCCCACAATTTGGGAAATGGTTAATGCCTTTAATGCATTTATCTCATTCAGATGACCAGGAATACTATGAACCCTATTGTATCTCATAGTCTATTGATCCAAAAAAGGTTTTTGTAGACATAAACTTATTAAAATTTTAAAGTAATCCCAAACTTATAGAAAGGTTGCAGTAGAAAACAAAGAACTTTTTCCCCCTGAACCATTTGAAATATACACTATAGTGTTTGGGGGGATGACAATTTTTTCTTAATTTAAATCATAAGGATGTTGTAGGAATTAAATGAGTTCATAAATGTAGCAGACAAAATAATCCCTCTCCTACACCCAATATGGAAAGGGAGAAAGCTAGAATGAACTTTGTGGTATTGGTCTGGAATTGGAAATATCAATGTGACTCACAATTTTCAATATAAATTGCAATTGAAGCAAGTATATATGTAATATACATTTCTTAGTTTCATTGACTGTCAGCACCCATAGTGATGAGTATACCTAGAACCCAGGTCTTGGTTTCTAATATTATTCCTAACTTAAAGGAGCCAGGACACTCCTTGGAGGACTTGCTGATTCCAGGGCTGGGGCAGGGAAAGCGCAAGATGAACGTGGAACATCTTGTGTCAAAAGCATGGAAGTACTCAGAGAATTATGGGAATGTGTCAAAACCAGCTTAAGGGAAATACTACTGATAAAGGATTGTCAATAGGATCCCCCTTAAGAAATTTATTAATAGGTTATAATCTATTAATAGATTCTATTATGCATATTAATTATAATTTAATATAATTTATTTATATTATTATTTGATATTATTATAATGTAATACGTAACTTTATATTATAATTAATAGTTATGTTAATTTTTTTATGCTTAAATCAAAATCCTGCATCCTATTTAAGGATATCCTGATTGTCAGTAGGATAAAGGATTTTGATTTAAGCATCAAAATAATTAATATAATGATTATAATAGAAACAGTTACATATTACATTACAATTATATAATAATATAAATATTTAAATTATATTAAACAATAATATAATATACATAATAGAATCTATTAATAGATTATAACCCATGAATAAAATCCTTACAGAGATAATAAAGAATGCATTGAAAGTTTGATGAGGAACAGGATATGTACATAGTTTCAAAATACCTCCTCACAAATTATTTATTAACTATGAAGGAAAAAATAACTTTACAGGAAAAGTCTTTCTGGTTCCACCTTAATCAAGTGTTCCAAGTGAATATCATCAGGAGGGAGGCAAATAAAAATGGCGTGTTACCTGATTAGCTTCGTTGAAAGGAACACAGCCTCACTTCACTTGTATGATCTTCCTGGATAAAAGAATGAGGAAACATTGGACAAATTCAAATCGAGGAACAGTCTACAAAATAACTGGCCTGTAGTCTTCAGAATTGTCAAGGTCATGAAAGGCAATCGAAATCGAGGATCCTTTCCAGATTGAAGAAGGTTAAAGAGACACAGCAGCTAATTACAATCTATGATTCGGAACTGGGTTTTTAGTATAAAGAACAATATTGGCACAACGTTTAAAGTTGGAATGGGGCCTGAGGATTAGATATTAGTAATGTACCACTGTGAATTTTCTCCTTTTGATGATTATATTCTGGTTATATAGGAGTCCTCATTTTTAGGAAATATACATTTGAATCCCTGGAACCTGTAAATATATTACCTTATCTGGCAAAGAGACTTTGCTGATGCAATTATCTCTGATTTTGAGACAGGAGATTATAACAGTTTATTCACGTGTAATTACAAGGGAAGTGGGAGTGTCAGGGTCAGAGAAGGGGGTGTGATGATGGAAAGCAGAGATTGGAGTAATGTGATTGCTGGAGGGGGCCTGAACCACGGAATCTGGGCTGCCTCCACGGACTCTGGAAAATGGAAGCAACAGATGCTCCCTGGCAGCCTCCTGAAAGAACGCAGCCCTGCTGACACCTTAACTTTAGTCCGATAAGACCCATTTTGGAGTTTTGGCCACCAGAACAGTAAGAGAACACATTTGTATTTTTTAAAGCCACTTAGAACAGTACTTGGCAAGTACTATTACAAGTAATTAGCACAAACATTGGTTTACCATTATTATTGTTGTTGTTATTGTTTTTTAAAGCATTCAACTTAGTTTTCATAGAAACAAGGACTCTGTTTTTGTACTTGTTGATTGACGTAATATTTGATAACATTACATATCTACAATACAGGTGGCACAAGCAGGCTTATGATTAAACAAAGCAGACTCTTTGTAAGTGCACAGCCTATCCTGGCTCTCCTCTCTGGTTCTACTCTGTGCTGCATCTTCGGAGGGCGACAAGATGGACTGTGTAATGTGCCTTCTTGCCCTCTGTTGTAGTCCCTCCAATGTGGTTCTAGGATCCCTCTTAGGAGAGTGACTAGGAATGCAGTCCCTGTCCTGACAGGTCTTCAGGGGAGGTGGTTGTGGATGTTTATAGTGTGCCTTTCACGGGATACTTTATCCTGGCAGTCAGCATGATGCCTAAGCGCCTGGCCCCTGACCAGGTGCTCCTCTCACAGGAAATGTGTTTATTCTGGCAGATGCCCTTGTGGCTCTTGTCTGGTCTGTTTCCAGTTTGTTCTTACCAAGATGGCCAGTCTGTAGGAGAGCCCTGACCTGGAAAGACATTATATTCTTGTGTGTCGGTCAGGTGAGACGCAGAGGAGGCAGCACAACAAAATGCATGAAATATCAGAAGCATTTCTTGTTATTTACAGTTCTCAGAGAGAAGAGGGCAGCACACTTCTCAGGGCCAACAGGAAGTGGGGAGCCATGAGGAACAAGAGTGTTCAACCAGTGAGTGGGAAGCAAGAGAGACAGACGGAGGGAGACAGAGAGGAACTTACAGGTTGAAACTTTTCTTGGGGTCCAGGGCATTATCCTAGCAGGTTCTAATTGGTGGATTTAGAGCAAGCAGATATGAGTTCCATGGAAGAGTCACACAGTGACTGAGAAGTTGTCACTGCGTTATATCTGCACAGTTCGTGCAGGGTGTGGGGGCCAGTGGAGCAAGTCAAGTGGGTCATATCTAGCTGTGCCATAAGAAGGAGGTCACCAAGAGGTGGCAGTATAAGAGAGGTGTCCAGATCAACCACATGGAGAAACAGGAATTGGAGAACTCTGTCCAAGCCCTGCCTTCAGTATGAGAAAGTTAAACCTAGATTCAAAATGGATACTGAGGCAAAATAAAATGGATGTACTGCAGCCTCTGGTTTCAGTTGTCATCTACAGAGATGCTGGGCAGGAGATCAAAGCAGGAAGGAGAGAGAAGTCAGATGTTTTTGTCTCCAGCCCCGCTCTCCTGGCCATAGTGACTGTGTTCCTCTTCTAGCCATGCCATAGGGAGGTCCCTTTCCTGCCCTTTCATGGTCATTGAAGTATGATCTACATTAGAATCACCCACAGAGCTTTTCAAAATGCAGACCCCCAAGGCCCTGCCCTGAGAATCGCTGCCTCAGTTTCCAGGGGTGGGGCCTTGAGTGTGTATAAGGCCACGGCTCCTATTGAGCGGCCCTCTTCATGGCTCCCCACTAGTCTCTGGTAACCTCTCCTTGCTTTTGCCCCCTTAAGCCTGGCAGTGGTAACAGTTCCCTGCTGTTGCTAGTCCGTGGTGCTTCATCATCCTTTATTGACGATGCCTTTGCAAATTCATTGAATTCTCCTCCTCAGTTACTCCCATGTGTGTACTGTCTTGTGTGGATCATGACAGATACAGTAAGTACACATACATTTCCAGGGCAGGGCTCAGAAATGCCTAGGAATACTATAAGGCCCCTGAATGGCTTGGTAGCCATGAATGGTCAGCACACCTTGGGCACAGAGGGAGCATGGAAAGCACTGGTCTACCTGGTGAGTCTTGTCAATGTCTTCCAGTCAATGGCCATCAGGAGCACACCTGTAGGTAAACTAGTTGGGTGAATTACTTGTTGCAGTGAGGGAGAAAGCAACCACAGAAAATACAAGGGCATCTCAGTGAGAGAGTGTTAGAAAAGACTTAGTATAGGATTTGGGCTTGGGTTCAGTGATTTTGGGGAGGATTCAGGAAGTAGGGCTTTGCTCTGGATTGGATGCTGTGAGGAAGCATGAATAACTCTATGATTATGCATTTCAATAAATCTATAGGCAAGCCAGAATAAAACAACGATAGATCTATCATTGGTAAAGTAGCGTCAGTCACTCATGTTAGATGGGAGAGGGAGATGTTTGGTGTTCTGGTTTTTGTCTGAGTTCAGATATGGTTATAAGTGGTCTTGTTTTTGTCTTGATTCATCAAGGTCAGAATGGTCTTATCTGATGGCCTTGTCCTATGAAATTGTCTAGTTCACCAAGGCCAGCTTCTATCAACACCAAGGTCCAGCTGGGTGTCAGGAGCTGCTTTTCTCTTTCTCAACCCCTTTCATGGAGATTGAAGTATGATCTGCATTAGAATCAGCTGCAGAACTTTTCAAAATATAGACTCCCCCCACAAGACCCTGCCCCTAGAATCCCTGCATCAGTTTCTAGGGATGGGGCCCAGAGTCTGTATTTTGAATCAGCATGCTGAAGCACTTGATGCACCACAGTTTGAAGGCCACTGGTCTAAAATAGAGACGTCACCAACCCAGGTTCACAAACCTAGATTTGTGGCAACCATTCATGGTGTGAGTTGTTAAGCACTGAGCTGTTAGTTTAAATTTCCATTAGTGTCAAATTTCAGCACTTGCATGTTATAGAATTTTAACTCAGTGGAACTAGCCTTTGAATTTACAAGGTTATCTGTGCTTATATCTTTTGTGTCAGTGTTAGAAAAACCTCAATGAAGGGGGTCAACCTGTAAATGATAGAAGGGGCTGGTCATCTATTACCATAAATCAATAAAACGTAGACACCAGTAGAAAGGCTGCCGCCAAACAGAGAAAGAGAGAGTGAGAGGGAACATGAAAGGGAGAGCAAGAGAGAGAGAAACAATGAGGAATTGCTTCCAGATTCAGTGAGAACATTTGCCAAGGTGAACCAAAATTCCAGAGATAGAGCTTGTCAAACATGCATGACTGAACTCTCATTTAAGAAGACAAACTATAGATCAGAAACGAGATACCTTAACTTAAAAATGTCTAGTGAGATCACTGCAGATAAAAACACAAACATCTTTTTTTTTTTTTTTTGAAACGGAGTCTCGCTCTGTCATCTAGGCTGAAGTGCAGTGGCATGATCTCCGCTCACTGCAGCCTCTGCCTCCCGGGTTCATGCCATTCTCCTGCCTCACCCTCCTGTGTAGCTGGGACTACAGGCACCCACCACCATGCCCGGCTAATTTTTTATATTTTTAGTACAGATGGGGTTTCACCATGTTAGCCAGGATGGTCTCTATCTCCTGACCTCGTGATCTGCCCACTTCGGCCTCGCAAAGTGCTGGGATTACAGGCGTGAGCCACCGCGCCTGGCCTACAAATATCTTTTTCAAAGGAAAATCCTCATGAAAGAATGTAAAGAAAGCAGAAATAAAGAAGTTAATTTATTCTAAATCCACAACAAGAAGAATAGTTGGCATTTTCAAGTGTCAAGAGATGCGGCACCAAAAGTGTAATAAGACAGAGCCTAATAATGAACTTGATATTGAACCTGATTTTGAGGGACTAGTGAAAATCAGCTCTTTATTGTGATAAGAGCAAGGAAACTTGAGGCACATACATCATCCCTAAGTGTAGTTTAGGACACCTTTTTTTTCCCCATTGAATTTTCCAGCCTTTCAGTTGTGCAAGAACTGAGCCCACTATAATCAAATAACTCCACCAAAGCTTTCCTAACAGGAATTCATGTAATGAGTCTTTTTAGCCTGAATAATGCATTTTGCCTTAAAGTCTATTTTGTCTGCAATCTCCACAGGCAGAGAGTCCACATCTATAGCTCATTACCATCATTCTGATGATAATGTTACGTCTCATCAATTACTTGGGAGCAAGGTCAAATTTAGCAGCCAAATCTCCCCTTCAGCGAGGCCATCAAGAGCATATATATCACCACCCCCTCTCAAGATCTATTCCCCTGCAAAAAGCCTCAGTGCTCATGTTCTCTGTCGCTCTCTCTCTTCGTCTCTCCTTCTCTCTCCTCTGTCTCTCTCTACCCCCT
The DNA here is from genome assembly GCF_007565055.1 of Rhinopithecus roxellana. Lineage (NCBI taxonomy): Eukaryota > Metazoa > Chordata > Mammalia > Primates > Cercopithecidae > Rhinopithecus > Rhinopithecus roxellana. The sequence continues at coordinate 54,702,286 of NC_044551.1, forward strand.
TATCCTGTCACAGTATTACCAGTTACAAAATCCTGCCTGATTTAATCCCTGATAAATCTATTCATTTTTATTTTTATTTTAGAAAGCATACGCAAGAATGTGTGAGAAAATCACAGAGACCCCAAGAAGGGTAAGGGAAGAACCCACATGTAAGAGAGAAGAGATTGTCTGACTTGGTAAATAGATATTGAAAACCAGAGGTGTGTAGGTCTCTTAGAATTTGAGTCCATGGGAGGGACTTTTAAAATTGAGATTGTGATTGTATAAGTCATGCCACTGAGATTTATTTTAAAGAAAAATGTTTTAGTCAAGAAAAAACAAACAAACAAAAAAACAAAAAACATTTAAAAAATTCTATTATAGAGCTGTCAGCCAATCCGAAGTTCCCAAAACTTATTCTAGTTTTATAAGAAACTTATCTGGAAAGTCTGCCATGGTGCATAAATCTTTGACAATTGTTCAGGTTTTATATTTCTTTATGAAAGTTCAGCTCAATTCCAAAATTCATTTACTAAATTTACTTCCTAGAATCAGTAAGCAAAAACTCAACTTCATAAACACAGCTGTACTTGGCAAACAAACTTAATGAAATGAAAAAGGATCTATTTAATCACTTCCCAGAATGTATTTATAAATTAACCTTGCTTCTGAATAGTTAGGATTACATCAATCCAACAACAACTCTCTCTCTCTTTCTCTCTTTTTTTTTTTTTTTTGAGATGGATTCTCACTCTGTTGCCAGGCTGGAGTACAGTGGTGCGATCTTGGCTCACTGCAACCTCTGACTCCCTGGTTCAAGGGATTCTCTTGCCTCAGCCTCCTGAGTAGCTGGGATTACAGGCACACGCCACCACGCCCAGCTAATTTTTGTATTTTTAGTACAGCTGGGATTTTACCATGTTGGCCAGGATGGTCTCGATCTCCTGACTTTGTGATCCGGCCACCTCGGCCTGCCAAAGTGCTGGGGTTACGGGCGTGAGCCACCATGCCTGGCCAATCACTCTCTTAAATCTAATTTTTGTATGTGCATGTGAGGTAGTAAGCCTTGTGAAAATGCAAAACTCATACAAGATGCAGCACTTTAGATAGGTTGCCACTACCTCTGAATTTCTTTGTATATTTTTAGTCTATATTGTTAAGTACATATGTATTCAAAAATATACATCTTCCTGGTAAATGCTTTTCTAAGACCCTTTTTATCCATCAAAATGTGTTTTGCTTTAAAAACTAATTTGTTTGATAAATATAAACACAATAGCTTTCTTTTGATGAGAATTGTTGTAATGAATTTTTCTCATCCCTTAACTTTTAATCTTCTGTGCCATTATGTTTTAGATATGTCTCTTTTACATAACTGGATTTTAACAGCCAATCTAAGCATCTCTGTGATCTGATTATTGGCTTTAGTCCATTTATATTTATTGTGATTGTATACATTTGGTTTTATTTCTACCATATTATTTTCTACTTTTAACCTGCCATATTTCACTTTGCTTATTTCCCATCCCACATGAAGTATTCATGTTATATTTGTTTCATATTATGTGTACTGGATCTTCACAGTCTATCCACCATGTTTCTTAACTAATCATTTTTATTTTCTGTCACTGTATCTTACTGTCACTCACAGTGACCCACTTGTGGAATTTGTGCTTCCCATTCTCACAATTTTAGGCTCTGTTGTAAATCAGAATTTTAGTTCTGATTCCCAGGGAATGAATGCTGCCACTGGGGGATATGATGAGAATCCCATTTTACTTTGAACTATGTGGCTGCCAACAGGTCTCTTAGGGCTCCTCATCTCAAGAAGCCAGCAGACAATGGAAGGATAAACCATCCTTGCAGGAATTATTTGCACTGATCATCTGGAGGAGATTCAGCTGGTATAGCTGCTGTTACATAATGAAGAAAAGGAAGACTATGTTTCACACTCAGATGAACCGCTGGGTAGTCTCTTGATACTCTGTTGCCTAATTTGGATGGTTAATGGATAAGTGCAGTAGACATAGACATAGCCTCAGAAGGGCATGGTAATCAGAGACTTAAGTCCTCAGTTTCCATAGTTAAGCTACTAAGATCATGAGACGTGCTTGCTTGGAGTGAAAAGAATCAGAATGTCTAGGGAGGACATCATGAAAACTAGTTGTGCTCTTAAACCTAACTACAGTTGATCCTCAAGGATTTGAGAGTTAGGAGCACTGACCCCTGAGCCGTCAAAAATTCACGTATAACTTTCGGCTTTCCAAAACCTTAACTCATAATAGACTACTGTAGAGAAGGCTTACCAATATAATATAATGTAAACAGTGATTAACACATATTTTATGTTATATGCACTGTATTCTTATAATAAAGTAAGCTAGGGAAAAGAAAATGTTATTAAGAAAATCATGAAGAAAAGAAAATATATTTACAATTCGTTAAGTAGAAGTGGATCATCATAAAGGCCTTCAGCCTTGTCATCTTCATGCTAAATGCGCTGAGGAGGAGAAGGAAGAGGAGTTGATCTTGCTGTCTTAAAGGTGACAGAAGTAGGGGAAAATCCACATGAAGTGTTCCTGCACAGTTCAGACCTGTGTTGTTCAAGGGTCAACAGTAGTTGCAGCAGCAGGAATAGCTAACTTTCTCCACTAACTCCTTACATAAGATTCTCCAGGAATTGAGACCAACCAGAAACCTGTTGATGCTCTTCCCAGATGGTTCAAACTTACCACAAAATGCAAATATAAATAGATCTGGCTAGTTCAAGAGGGCAGTCTGCAGTGGATGTTGTTCCTTGCTGCTTGGAATCCCCACCTCCTAGACCCCTTTCAGGACCAAGGCACTTATTTCCCCACTCTGTGTGTGCATTGGCTGCTGATGGCCCACTTCTGCCTCCATCTGGAAATTGTCTTTGGCCAAAAGGGGCTATCTTTCCTAAGTTTTTGACCTCTTTCCAAGGGCAACTTGCATTCAATGACTGGCTAATGTTGAGGTATAAAAGCCCAGTCTAATTGTTTCAATTTGGGATAATTCTTAAGGTCCATCTCAGCTCCATAGATCCTTGGAAGATCAACTGAGGTCTCTGTTGCAACTGTATCACTTTATCTGCTTGTTACTAATCCCACTTCTTTCATGTCCTCAAGATGTTGTGCCTTAAAGCACTATCCAATAAACCTCCTACATGCAAATCTCCATCTCAGAATCTGTATCCAAGAGATTGTACTCAAGACATCATCTTTTCCAAATAATACTTATTTTAGTGTAGATTGCTGAGTTTCTATCCAAGATTTTTTTTTTTTTTTTTTTTTTTTTTTTTTTTGCCTATATCTTGGATTATAAGCTCACCTTCAATATAGAAAGCTTCCTACAAAAATTCTTTGTAAGCTAGACTGTGGAATTGTCACTTCACCGTGATTTCCTATTCACTTCTACTGGGTACTCCAGTTCTATGACTGTCCTAGGATTAATTTTTGTGTAAATTTCTTATCTTGACAGTTTCTAAATCACTACAGAAGTTTACATTCTAACTTTAACACAGCATGAGGCGAAGGCGTGATATTTTTATTTCTCTGGAAATAAATTTTTTTCTTTTTCGTAGTTCAGAACACCAAATTTCATCATCTCCTTGTTAATGTGGGCAGATTTTTTCCCTATGCCCCTAATTACTGAGGCTATATCCCTTTGAGCATCCCAGCTTCATGAAGGGGTATTCGTTCCCAGTCAGTGTCTCATAGGACCCACATCCTCATATCCTGGCCTGATGGTATGTTAAAGCCCAAACTACTAGCTATTACTGAATTTGATAACCACCCATGGGGAAGCTTTGGGATCAGATTCTAAGCTTGTAGCTCTTAATTTCAGGCATCTTGAGGTTTCCATTTATTTTTTGCAAGTTGATATGCATTAATATCATTTTTAACATATTGCCAGAATCTGAAATTACCGCAAAGTAGCTGAATGTTTCCTTGAGCTAGGTTATAGCAAGGAATGGAAATCATGAAAATACTGACCTTGGAACTGAAGTAGGAGAAATAACAGACTGAGAAAGAAATGAAAGAAATTGAAACTGTTCCTTTCATTTCCAGGACAAGCCCTGATTGGCTAGGTGTTCATCTGATAGAAACTGATCTAGAATCCTAGCGGCCTTCATTATCTCCTTCATGGGACTGTGAGTTCTTGAGGGCAGAAAGTGTATCTTGTTTGCTGCTGGATCCCTTGAATCCCTGGAATCATGCTTAGCACATAGTAAATGTTCAGTAGACACTTGCTGACTGAATGAGTTAGCAATAAGGCAGAATATAGCATAACATTACATTAACACAAGTCTAAGGAGAACAATGAAAAATAATAGAAAAGGAAAATGGCAATTGAATTATCATATGTTTGTTCCTACATTGCTCTAACAAATATTTATTGATTATCTATTATTGAACCTGGCATGGGGAATATGATGGCCAGCAAAAAGAAGGACATGGTCCCCGCCCATGTAGAAGTGTCGGGGGAGGCAGACCTTAAGTGAATATACTAATGAATGTAAAAATAATAGAATGACCAAATCTTCTGTTATCCCAGAAAAATCTCTGTTTATACCTATTGTCTCAGAATAATTATTAATAGCATCCTCATTCACTCTAAAATGTATCTCAGTTGGATGATCATCTTGGCTATGACTGAGAGGTACATGGTGTTAGAAAAGAAAAGTGTAAAAAAAGAAGAGCAGTCTTCTCAGAGAGAAGAAGAAATGCTTCGTTGGGAGAGGCAAGACTGAGCTGGAAAATGGAGGATGGAACACACAAGGTATGTGATTGTGTAGGAGTGCCAGTGGGGAGACCCTGACAGCCATAGAGAACAGCAGGCGCAAAGCAAGCCATATTCAAGGAATAACACAAGGCCTGTCTTGCTAGGTTATCACAGGCAAGAGGTATCCTACAGGGGTAGAAGGCCCAGATCATTCAGGCCTTGTTGGCATCTTATGAATTTTGGAATTATTCTCTTCATCATTTAATCAAAAATGGAGGTGGGAGAGATGGGAAATTTAGCATTTTGAAAAGATTCCCTTTGACTGCTATATAGAGAACAGATTTAAGAAAGCCCAGGAAGCTAGTTAGAAGGTTACAGTACTAATGCAATTAAGAGATGATAGCTTGAAATAGAATGGTGACAGAGATAAAAGAAGTGGATTTGTAATGAGTCTAGAAGGCATAATGAACAGAGCTTGGAAACAGATTGGCTATAAGAAGAGAGAAATAGAAAAGTATGTAGAAGAGATTTCTGGCTTACACACCTGGGTGGATAGTGATGCAATTCACTGAGCAAGGAAATGCAGCTGGTATTAAGATGTAGCACACCTATCTATCCATCCATGCATTTGTCTCTTTAGGAAACCATCATTCCTTGACACCTGGTATATGGCAGGCACTGTGAGTAATCACAAATATGTTTACTATGAAATAAGGAGTAAAAGCCTACAAATATGTATTTTATCAGTTATCATACTTTCAGCTTCAAGTAATAGAAAACTCAATTCAAAATTGCTTAAACAATGAGAACATTTATAAGTCCTAAAATGGAAAGTCCTAGCTTCATTGATTCAGTGGCCCTAGTGACATCAAGGATGCTCATTCTTTCAGTCTTTCTACTCTGCCATTGTTACTCAATTGACTTTTCCTGGATTAGTTCCAAGCACATGATAGCATTCAGCAGCAAAATGATGATTTTTTTCTCTGTGTATTTCTTTTTCAAAACTAGGAAATCTGTCCTAGAAACCTCTCAATAAATTTCTCTTCATATCTTAGTGCATGGAATAGTATCACAAGCTTATTCCTATGCAAGGGACTGGCTAGAGGAATAGAATTTCCATGACTTGCCCGGTGAAGCCCAGGGCCAGGTGGAAAAAGATGACTTGCCAAATAAATATGGGGGTTTATTTACAAAAAGAAAGGATAAATTGTTTGTTGGCTGCAACCTAAGTGGTGTCTGGTGTATCTATGGAGCAAGGAAGTATGTAGTATTGTATTAGGAGTAAACAGAGTAGTATAGGAGGTGGAAGAAGAAGAAGTCACACTGGAGACTGGAGGAGAAGAAATATTTCCAAGGCAGGGAAAGATTATTAGCTTTATGTCACTCTGAAGGCAGAACCTGAAGTCTAAGATTACAGCAGCACTTAAAAGAATACTAGCATAAATCCATCTTCACCCATTGATTCTCCTGATTTCAGGCATCCTTGCCAGTTTCCTGAGTTCTTCCAAAGTCACATAAATATTGTTTCTTATTGTTTCTAAGCTTCGTTGAACTGAAAGAAGAATGGTTGAATGGTGTTTTGCATAAAATACTAGAAATATTTGTTACTTAGCTCTGGCTCAATCCAAGCCTGACCTGTTTCTGTCATTACCGCCAGAATAATTTTTCCAGCTCTTGCCAGATTTGGAGTTGTCAGGATAATAATTTACCCATCTTGTTGTCAGATTCACAGTTAGTTTGCCTGACTTTAGGGGAATCTAAATGACTATCACTAGACATGGTGTGCAACTCATATTTTAAATGCATTTGATTCCAAACATTCTCCCACTGCCACACCCCAAATCCAAAGACTTACCAAACTACTCTTGCAATACCATTTTTTCCCATTCTAGAAAGTACCACCACCCCCCAAAGATCAGTTTTCCTCCAGTTTTCTTTAAATACTCACTAAAATGACTGACAATATTCACTGAACACGGTTACTAAATCAGTCCCCCAGGTCTGTAGGCCCAAAGCTCTTGCCTATTTCCACATTTCTTCCATCCTTACTTCCCCACCTAACCACTCTCAAATCATTCCTGTTCTCCAAAAGAATCTTGATATCCCAGATTGGCATATTACCTTCTTATTTTGCAAAAGACCAATTTTGAAGCTTCTCAATTTAAAGACAAAAAATCTCCATATTTGCTTTCAAGGACAACTAGAAGTTATTTAGCATGTTTCTTAATTTATCCCCTTCAGCTTCCCCTCTTACAATGGGTGCTTTTCAAGATGTTAACCACAAGCATTAAATTACCCTCCTGACATATGTATCCTTTTCCTCTTCCTCCAAGGAATGCTTGGAAAGGAATCCAATTGTGGGCAAATGTTAGGTTTTTCTCAAAAGCACTCTGTGTCAAATAGCAAGACACAGTTATAGTTCAAATAAAACTACTAATAGTGATTTGCATGATAAGCAAGAGTGCTAATTATGGCTTTGAAAGCAAGTCATATTGGCTTTTTACAATTGTACTTATACTCTATTATTCTTCCTTTCTTATTCTCTAGTCAGTGTTCCTAATTGCAATGCCCCTGGAAAATGCACAGAGAAGAAATACAGCAAAATAGGTGAGATGGTGAAACACTCTGGCAACCACAAGTGGACAGATAGGATTTGGGAGGTAATGCAGGGTCACAGGGCAGTTACACCAGGATATTTGGTTCTTTCCTACTCTCCTTTCCCCACCCTCAGCACCATATACATCACTGCTAATGAGTCAATTCATTTACATATCCCAGATATCTAGGCCTGGTTGAGGGGGTTATCCAAGAGAGTCACAATGTATTGCCATTTGTTAGCAAGTACAACCAGACCAACAGAGAACTGATGAACTCAACCACTAAACTTTGCGCTTGTCTCCATCATCTATAGAATTGATTTTACTAGGATTTTGACATGTCAGTTTATCACTTACTTTATCCTTCATTGAAGGACACGCTAAGGAATGGAGTTATTAAGCTTGTTCTACTGGCTGTGAGGATGTTGTTGAGGGACATTGTTCATGACATTATGTTGTGTCATTTTTATGAAGACTCAATGGGAGGACTTCTGTTTGATTTCAGTACTGGAAGTAGTCATACTTCTGAGCAACCTTTTCTTTCTTCTTTTAAAAAATCTCTTTGTCTCTGCGAATCATGTCACTGATCATTTTTCCTTTTTTGCATTGGCTAGTAGAAAGCTCAGAACATAATATTATGATTCATCTCGAGCAAGCATCCACCCAGGACCTTAAGGGGTGTGTGTGTATGTGTGTGTGTGTGTGTGTGTGTGTAATAGGCTCATTTATTACTCCATCCTATTTTTCCTTATACTTACCTTATACTGTCCCAAGTACATTTATTTTTTCACCCAACAGAAATTTATTTCCGGTTCACATATTTGCTGAATGCAGGTATTTTGCAGGTGACATTCTGTGAGGTAATTTGGGGCCCAACAATCTTTTACCAATTTTTACATTTTTAATTTTTATGGATACATAACTGTTCCACATATTTATGGAGTACATGTAATACTTTGATACGAGCATACAATGTGTCATGATCAAGTCAGGGTAATTGGGACATCTTCACCTAAAACATTGATCATTGTTTTAGGAACATTCCAATTCTACTTTTCTAGTTAGTTTGGAATGTACAATAAATTATTGCTAACTATAGTCACCCTATTGTGCTATTGAACTCTGGACCTTATTCCTTCTATCTACTTATATTTTTGTACCCATTAACCAGTCCCTTTATATTGCCCCTCCCTACTATCCTTCTCAGACTCTAGCACCATCATTGTACTCTTGATCTCCATGAAATCAGCCTTTTTAGCTCCTATATATGAGTGAGAACCTGTGATATTTGTCTCCCTGTCTTTCACCTGATGGATCTACCATCCTCTAGGGCCTCCCATCCTCTGCATGGCATCAGCACAAGGGTGAAGAGGGAAGATAAAGGATGATGCAGGGAGTTTCATGGACTAGGCCTGCAAGTGCCATATTCTACTGCTGCTTGTGTTCCAGAAGGCAGCCGCACAGCCACAAGGGATTGTAAAGGACACTGAAAAATGTGATTGAGCATTGTGTCTGGGAAGAAAGGGAAATGGGTATGGTGCATGACTAACCAATGCTTGTCACAGCACAGAAAGCAAGGTATAAAGGAAACAACTCACTCTATGTTACCTAAGATAGTTTTGCTAATAGCATTAGCAGAATTGCTAATGTTAGCAGCAATAACAGTTGATTGTTCAGGTGTAGAACCCTCAGGGTGAGCCGGGAATTCTCTCTTGAATGACACTCTTCCATTTTGTCCCTTCTTCTTAGTCTTTTCTGCCACTGCCTTTGTTCAGATCTTTTCTACCTTGTGTCCAGCTTGCTGGAACCTCCACCTTCCTGGCTGAGAGAACTAGCTTGTGGACATGTATCATGCTTGCTTTCTTCTGCAAGTTGGCTCATACATTTTATTATTACCTAATGCTGTGTAAAAACTCATTCCAAAACTCAGTGGCTTAAAACAGCAATAATTTTTTATATCTCTCATGGTTTCTGTGGGTCAGGAATTTGGGGAGCAGCTTAGCTGGGTGGTTTTGGTTTGGAGTTTCTCATGGGGTTGAACTGAGATATCTGCTGGGCTTTGCAGTCATCTGAAAACTTACCGGGGGCTCAAAGTGGCTAACACATGTGGATGGCAAGTTGGTACTGGCTGTTGGCAAGACATCTCAGTAGCTCTCTAAATAGGCCCCTCTTCACGGCTGCTTGAGTGACTTCATGGAATGGTGGCTGACTTCTTCCAGAATAAATGATTTAAGAGCCAAGGTTAAGCCATATGCCCTTTATAACTCGACCTCAGAAATCCCTCACTGTCACCTCTGCCATACTCTACTGTTCACGTGAATGACCCTGATTCAGTGTGGGAAGAGACTATGCAGGGCATAATATCAGAAGGCAAAAATCCCTGGGGGCAATTTGGGAGGCTGGCCACCATACAGACTGCGTTTCAACTACACACCTCCCTCACATACTATCTCACTTTCTCTTCCACTATCTGTATTCAGATCAAAGCCCATCGCTTCATGAAGTATGCCCTGACCACTTAGCAACTAGCACTCCCATTGCAACTCATTGCTCTTGCCACATATATGGTCTTTATAATTTAACACCCTGCTTTGAAGATGTACACATGTGTCTTCTCTTTCAGATGGAATTTAAACAACTGTACACTATACTCCCTGTCATATAGTAGGCACTCAATAAATATTTTTTCTATGGATGAATGAATGAGTGAATGAAGAGTACAAGCCAGAATCCCTGTGTCCCTACCTGTGGGATTTTCCCTTGCTGCTTGACCTTAGTGAAGTCACTCCACCTCTCAGTCTGCTAACTCCTTCATAAAATGAAGATAATTATACCCACCCCAGCTGTCACAGACATGCTTGACATTTGAAAGAGGCAGCACTTATAAAAGTGTTTTAGAGTGTATAAAGAACAGGGCAAGGTGGTGTTAGTTACCTGGTTCACAAGTGATGGCTGACATGTATGGTGTTGTCATGGGATGGAGATCAGTCAATCCCTCTGACTTTCTTCTCAAGAAACAGTTAACACCTACAGCAAGCTACACAAAGAGCCTTTGTTCGTTCCAACAGCTGCTCCTTCAGCACATCATGGTCATGGCCGGGAGAGGCCCTGGGCAGAGAGAACTGCCTGGTCCAGGTTGCTGGGCCCCTTCACAGTCACACTCTGGAGATGTCAAAGCCCAAAGGCAAGGTTTACTTTTCTAGTAGAATTCTCAGGTTTCTTTTCCCTGGTACACTCTGGTTTTACAAGGTTTTTGTTATAGATAATTGTCTAGGGGTAATTTTTTTTCATTTCACTCTTTTAAATACAAATTAGCATAAAGTAAATCAGTGTCTTTTTTGGTGTACAGTTCCATGAACTTTAACCCATGGGTCAATTCATGTAGTCACCACCAGCACAATCAGGACCCAGAGCAGTTCCATCACCCCCAGCAGAGTCCCATGTTCTTTCCCATTGTAGTCACACCCCTATCCCCACCCACACAGATGACAATCACTGATATGTCCTCCATCACAGTTTTGCGTTTTTCACAATATCACACTCATGCAATCACACAGTATGCACCCTTTAGAAATTGTTTTTTTTTTTCACTTGACATGTCTTTGAGATGCATCCAAGCCTGTTTCTCTTTATTACCAAGTAATATTCCTTTGTAAGGAAGTACCTCTGTTTGTTTATTTACTCACCTGCTGAAAGTCATTTGGTGTGGGATTGCTGACACATATGGTAAATGTATGTTTAACTTTCCAAAATCTGCTGTTTTCTAGAGTGGCTTTAATGTTTTCATTCCCAAAAGCATTGTGTGAGATATCCCAGTTGCTCCTCATCCTCACCAACACTTGGTATTGCATTTGATTTTTGAGCCATTCTTATAGACATGTTGTGGTATGTCATGGTTTTAATTGGCATCTCCCTCAAGAGTAAAGTGTTTGTTCAAGTCCATGCACACTTTTTAATTGTTTTCTTATTGTTGAATTTTGAGACTTATTTATGTGTTCTGAATACATGCCCTGTGTTGGATGCATGATTTGCAAATATTTTCATCCAATCTGTAACCAGTCTTTTCATTCTCTCAACAAGGTATTTGTAGAACAGAAACTTTTAATTTTGATGAAGTTCAATTTATTAAATTTTAAAGTTATTGATTATGCTTTTGGTAAGATGTCTAAGAATTCTTTGCCTAACCACAGTTCATATTACAGAAAAGTTTGTAATATAGGAAAATACAGGCTGCTTTCTCCTATATTTTCTTTTAATATATTTTTTAAATTTTACATTTAGAGCTATGATCCACTTTGAGTTAATTTTTGAATAAGGTGTGAGGTTGTGAGAATTTCAGCGTTCTTTTTCTTTTCTTTCTTTTTTTTTTTCTTTTTTTTTTTGTATATGGCTGCCCAATAGTTCAGGCACCATTTATTGGTTTCAGAAATTTTCCTCTAGATTTTCTGGGAATTTCCACATAAGCAATCGTGTCATCTGGACTAGAGACAGTTTTATTTCTTCCTTTCTAATCTGTATGCCTCTTTTTATCTTCCTCTTGATACATTGAACTGGCTAGGACTTCCAGTACAATTTGTAATAGAAGTAATGTAAGTGGACCCCTTCTCTTGTATCCAATCTTAAGGGGAGGGCATTCAATGCTTCACCCTTGAGTATGATACTAGCCGTATGTTTTTTAATTTTGTAAAATGCTTTTTCTGCATCAATTAATATGATCATATGTTTTTTCTTCTTTAGACTTTCAGTATGGTGGATTGAATTACAGTTTTAAATTCACAAAGAAAAGGGAAAACTTATACACTGCTGGTGGGAGTGCAAATTAGTTCAACCATTGTGCAAAGCAGTATGGTGATTTCTTAAAGAGCTAAAAGCAGAACTACCATTTGACCCAACAACCCCATTACTGGGTATATACCTAGGGGAATATAAATCATCCTACCATAAAGACACATGCATGCAAATAATCATTGCAGCACTGTTCACAATGGCAAAGTCATGGAATCGATCAAAATGCCCATCAGTGGTAGACTGGATAAAGAAAACATGATTCATATACACCATGGAATACTATGAAGCCATAAACAAGAATGAGATCATGTCTTTTGCAGAAATATGGATGGAGGTGAAGGCTATTATCTTTAGTAAACTAACTCAGGAACATAAAACCAAATACTGCGTTTTCTCACTTATAAGTGGGAGCTAAATGATGAGAACTTATGAACACAAAGAAGGGAACAACAGACACTGGGGTCTACTTGAAGGTGAAGGGAAGGAGGAGGGAGAGGAGCAGAGAAGATAACTATTGGGTACTGGGCTTAATACCTGGATGATGAAATAATCTGTAAAACAAACCCCCGTGATATGAGTCTAGGCCTATGTAACAAACCTTCATATGTGCCCAAAACCTAAAAGTTTTTTTTTTTAATTATCAACTTAGATTAGTGATTTGAGATCTTGCTTCTTTTCTAATATAATCATTTAGATTAGCAATTTGAGATCTTCTTTTCAAATATGACCATCTATTGTATTGATAGCCTTTTAAATGTTTTGTTTCATAGACAAATTTTGACATGTTGTACTTTTATTTATATTTAGTTAAAAATATTTTACAATTATTCTTGAGACTTTCCCTTTGAATTATGAATAATTTTGAAATGTGTGGCTTAATTTCTCACTGTCTGGACCATTTCCTATTCTTGTTGTGTTTTTTATTTTGAGTCTAATTCCATACTATTTAAGATGTCAGTTCTTTTAAAATTTTGTTTTCTTTATGACAAAAGACATGATTTATTTTGATGAAAATTTCATGTGCACAGGAAAAGATTTGTATTTGCTATTTTTGGTACCTTAGTCTGTGTCAGATCTACTTAATGGTGCTGTTCTTTTCTTCCATATCCTGGCTGATCAAATGTCTACTAGTTCTATTGACATTGAAAAAGAAGTGTTGAAGTTTCCAACTATGATTTTGAATTTGTCTATTTCTGTTTTCAGTTTTGTGAATTTTTGCTTAATCTAATTTGAAACTCTGTTATTAAATGCAAATACCTTTAGTTAGATGGTATTTCTTCTTGGTGAATCGATCAATTATAATTATGTAATGTTCCTCTTTATTTCTAGTAAGTTTTTTTTGCTTTGAAGTCTACTTTGTCTGATATTAATATTGCCTTTTCAACTTTATTTTTATTAGTGAGTACGTAATATTTCTCTTTCTATACTTTTCCTTTTAATATACCTTTATCATTATAGTTAAAATGGATTTTTTGTAGGCAGAATATTGTTGGGTCTTTCTTTATGCATTCTGATAATCTGTGCCTTTCTTGGTGTTTGTAGATCACTTACATTTAATGTTATTTTATATGTTTTACTTAGGACTATTTTAAAAATCATTTTTAAGTAATTTCTCCTTTTTCTACCCTAATTTGTGCCATTTAAACATATGTTCATTTTATCTTCTATGTTTTTGGCTATATTTCTTTGTGTCAATATTTTAATGGTTGCTCCAGGCATTACAACACTTAACCTTTCACAGCCTGCTTAGAATCAGTATATCTTATCACTTTAAGTGGAATACAGAAACCTTATCACCATATAAGCCCCTTTACCTCCACCCCTATACATTTAGTTGCTTGTGTGTTATAGTCACATATAGTCTATATAGTACACATGAAGACTCCAAAAGAATAGTCTATGATATTTACCTAGATGTTTACCACATCTTTTGCTCTTTATTCATTTCTGTTGTTACAAGTTTTCTTATGGTATCATTTCTCCTCTCTCTGAAAAATATCTTTTAGCAATTCTTTTAGAGTAGGTCTCCTGGCAACAAATTCCTTCAGTTTTCTTTAATCTGAGTATAACTTTATTTCATATTTATTCCTGAAGCATTTTTTCCTGGATATATAATTATTTGTTGAGCATTTATATTTTTCATCACTCAAAAAATTTGTGCCATTTCCTTCTGACCTCTTGGGTTTTCAATAAGAAACCTGTAGTCATTTCTCTGGCTCTCTGGAAATTTTCTTTATGTATCTTGTTTTCAGTGGTTTTATTATGAGATGACTAGGTATGAATGTTTTTAAAATTTGTCCTATTTGGATTTGCTGAGCCTCTTGAATCTGTAGATTTATACCTTTCACTAAATTTTGATGTTTTCAGCTAAATATTTCTTCAAATATATACCCTATTCTTTCTCCTCTCCTTCAGAGACTATGATGATAGGAATGTTACACTTTTTAATATTATGCAACAGTTTTGTCTCTATGTTTATTTTCATCCCAGTCTTTCTTTTCACTACCATTGTTCAGGGTGGGTAATATATTTTAGTTCATTCTTTCCTCCTTCGATTCCGTTCTCTGGAGTCCGTTCAGTGAGTTTTGTATGTCAATAATTTTTTTCAATGATAAAATTTCCATTTGATTTTTCTTGATGTTTCCTGTTTGCTTGCTGAGGCTACTGAAGTTTTCATTCATTTGAGATATGGAGTATTTTTATGATAGCTACTTAAAATCTTTATCATCTCATCATTGACATCTATCGATTGCACTTTCCAATGTGAATTGAGTGAGATCTTTCTATTTTTTGTGTGTTGAGCAATTTTGGATTATGTCCTGACATTCTGAGCATCTTGTTATTAGACCCTGGGTCTTAATTAAATCCTATGGAAAATGTTGATATTTTTGTTTTAGTAAACAATATTCAAGGTTGGAGTCAGGCAACATAATCCAAATAGTCTCTTTTAAGTATGATTTCAGTGTCAGTTTTAATTTCAAAGCCCTTGCAATGCCACTTAGATTTGTCCCAGATGTATGCCATTCAGTGGCCAATCTGAGATCTGGGTGGTGTGTATTTCATAATTCAGTTCTCCCAGGTTATTTAGGTATGCTCTTTATAGTCAAATCCACACATTACAACTCAAGAGTGAGCCCAGGAGTTCATAAACGACTTTGTGAGATAATTTCCCAAGCTTCTTTCCCTCTGCAATCTCCCTATTTGTTTCTATTGACCTGCAGATCCCTTTTCATCTCTCTAGTCAGAATAATGGGGCCTTACTTACCCCACTCCCATTATAATTCTTGCAACTGTGCCCAGGTCCATGGACTAGTGGTTGGAAGGCAGATATGGAAAGAAAAGCAACAGTAGTTTTCCAACACCTTCCTGGTGTCACAGACCCACTGACCAGAGAGGAAGGCAATGCTACCTCCGATTTTAGGTTCTTATAGGCCTCTGAGCTGTTGCCACCATGAGATTACTCCATAAAATGGAGACAAGAAAAAAAGGGGGAATATCTTCCTATCTGAGTATTAGGAGAGCCTTTTCCTGCTTCACAAGCTAGAACCAGCTTGCTGCTCCAGGAGCTATCTGTGCATACCATTTCCTGGTTTCAGCCTGCATTGAATCCAATCTGAGGAATATCAGTAGGAAAACTATGATGCTCTAAATTCTGGTGTTCTTTTCCAGTATGCTCACTCTTATTTACTTTTCAGAGTCCTCAGTTCATTCTACCCATTTTTTTTTTATAGTTGTGAGAGACAGAATGGAATATGCTTACTACATCTTATCCAGAACTGGAGCCATTAGATGTAAATCTTACCCTTCCTATTCCTTTAGATCTCTGATTTCTATACTCTTTGAGGGTTGGAAGCAAAGCTTATCTTCTCTGCATTTCCCTCTGGGCCTAGTGTAGTAATTTGAATGAGATTTTGTGAGTTAAGTATTCAATCAGGGCATACTTGGGGACTTGTATATACAATGTTTGGGACCTCAGCAGGGGTGGCTCAAATGGATGGACATTTTGGGGACCACTTCGCTACGGTCATGTATCTGGGTCTTGTGGTCATGTATCTGGGTCAAGTTCTGGCTGTTGGCTGAATTCCTCTGTTCTTCTCCATTCCAGCCTTTGCCGAGACTAGAATGTCTGAAATGACTTCTTCATTCATATGCTTGGTTCCTGAAGTAGAATAGGCAGAACAGCTAGGGGATGACTGGCAGCTCACTCTCCATATGATTAGTCTGGGCTTCCTCACAGCATGGCAGTCTCAGAGTCGTCAAACTTCTTATAGTAAGTGTATTCCTCAGAGAATCTCACTCACTTATTTTTAGTTTTGTTCTACTTTGTGATGCATATGCATTTTTTGCCAGCTACCTTAAATTCACTTTAGAACAAGGTGGGATATAAATGTGAAAATCAAGTGAAATATAAATTACATATCAAGGGAAGACAAAGACATGTATAGGTTCCTTAAAGAAATTTAGAGTCAAGCTGGACAGAAAAATTGTAGTCATTAAAAGTTAGCAAGCTGCAGGAGGTAGAGAACATTTGTTTCCTAAAGAGTTGGGTAGATAAGAAGTGTTATAATTGTTTGCAGGAAGCAGTGAACCCATTAGCCTCCATGAATAAACTGGATTTGAGATTTTTTCCTTAATTTTTAAAGATAGATAAGATTTGGGCTAGCTGAGATAATTGGGAAGGATTTAAAAAGGGAAGTGGTTTATTAAAAGGTTGATGTCTTAGAAAAGCCCAATGCATATTTTGGGCCCTGGCAGTAGCGCAGGTTGACTGGAGAGTCTGTCCAGGGGATCTCTGAGCAGTGGACTTCTTTTCTTGCCTAAGTATCCATTCACTCATGATCTGGGAACTGGACCTGGGTTTCCTTTTGAGCAACCATCTTCCCACTACTCAAGCTCAGAAGTAAAGCATAGTCAGAGGCCTGGGCTGAAAAGAAGAGAAAATATTGGTTTAGGAATGGGGATATGAGTCTCCCTATGCCAATAACATACCACGAGAACTTTGCTGAAACTTTCTGCTGAACATGAACCTGAGGGAATACAGAAGTGGGGTCTGCTGCTGCCACCTTGCCACCATGCAAAGCCTGAGATGCTAACTCAGCAAAAGCAGCCAAGGGCACAGCTTAGAGATGGAGAGAAACTGAGTCCTGATGACATAACTTGAGCTCCAAATCCAGCCATACCTGCAGCCTTATTCCAGAATAGTCAGAGATGGGATACTACACCAATATGAAACAAAAATTTGAACCAGGTATCTACAAAAAGTTAAGAGGAAAACAATGTATAATTAGAGAAAGGGAGAATCATTGGCTTAGGGGTAAATGCCATAAATATTTTCAGGCTTACTAAGTTTTTCAAAACCCAGTACTAGCCCATCATTCCATTTTTGCCTCCCTGGCATTTCTCTTTCCTCACCATATGCTTTGCCCATTATGGACACCAAATTCCATTTTCTAAATATTCTCTGTGCCTTCATAACTCTGTGTCTTTGCCAATGCTATTCCCTATCTGAAATCATCCTTTTCTTCCTTTTCGATCTGGAAAGCTCTTTCATTATCCCTGAAGGCTCACCTAGGGGAACCTTCTTGCTATATGCTTGTGTAATTGTTTATATACTACGTCATTGCTTGGTATTGCTTCGGACTATCTCTCCGATTATTCTGTGAATTCCTTGAGAGTAGAGACCAAGTCTAGTATGCCTCAAATACCCTTGAAGCATTTAGCACATGTATTTTATATACAATAAGAGCTTAATAGATGCTTGTAGAATAGATAGTGCATGAATGAATTCCCTGGGTTTTGCCACAACTATTCTCAGAAGCTCCCCCATCTTGGTCTACAGATTGCTAGGAATTCCTTATTTGTTCACCCTAACTTGTTTCTCCTATCTTTTCCAATATCCCTTTAATTTGGTGTGGCCATGGAACTGTTTTCACTGCAGTGCGGTGTAGAAGAAGGGATGTATACAACTTCCAGGTCTGAACTTCAAAACGTCCATACTCCATCCTCCACATTTCCCTTTCTGCTGGCTGGGGAATGCCTGGGGTGAACTTGGAAGCCAAGGGTTGAAGGCAGCAGAGGCTCTGTCATTCTGAATCTTTAAGTGACTGCTTGAAATAGAGCCCTCCCCCGACCCCATCAATTGCCAACCAAGAACACGCGCACTGAACTGTTACATGAAGAAGAAAGAAACTTCCATTGCATACAATCACTGAAATTTGGGGTTTTATTTATTTATTTATATTTCATAAAAACTAACATTGCCCTAACTAGTACAGGACCCAACAGAATTTTCTCAGGTCAAACCAGGTTCTGAGCGTGGTGAATATTATATAGAGGGCAGAGCTATATCCTGGCAAGCCTCCCTGTTGTCTCTGGCCTCCCATTTTTTTGAAAAAGTTCACTCGTGGTCTGAGGCAGCTGGGCAGTTTTGGCATGGTAGGCTGGGGGTGAGAAGATTGGGATCTATTTCTGGTCTGTCTCCCACTGGCTTTGGGTTCCCAGCCAAGAAAAATTATAGCACGGATGCTAAAAGAACCCACCTAAGGGTAAAATACATAAAAATGAAAACAATTGCCCCAGCAGAAATGCAGGTGATGATGATTTCTGCCGCAGGAGAGCATAATGAATGCTCTTATGACTCCACTTGTTCAGGCTTCAATAGTCCTAATGCACGATGCCTTCAAATCCTGCAGAAGCTGCTTACTGATTCCAAGCCTGGGCAGCTAAGAGGAGCATTTTGACCTTTCTTTGGTGCAGGCAGACTGCAGATGTACTACTCAAAATGTCTCCCTCCTTGTCAGTGCCAACTTCCTAAGCCACAGGATGAATATTGAGTTTACTTAGTTAAAAGACAAACAAATAAAAAATGCCAGAAGGTGCAGCATATTGCTGGAACCCACCTAACAGCGCTCCCAGAGGCAGACTTTTCACCTGGAGTGTAATCTGTTTTAAAGCAGGTGTCCCATCACAGCCACATCCTGTGAACCAGCTCCTTGAGTGTCCATTGGCCACTCAGAGGAGGGAGAGCTATTTCTTATCTTCGTCTACCAGAATTTTCTGTGTTTGCTTCTATGGGAAAGGAATCACAGCAATTGTTTTGTAGGGTCAAAGTTTTCTCAACGAGTCAGAGATTCTTAATTCCCCCATGCCAAGGATTAAAGATTCTCCCACCCTTCCCATCAGTATCTGCCACCATATTAGTTTCTTTTTGTGTCCCTAGGACTGGTTGTCCCTTCTGACCCTCAGCCACTACTGACATTTAAGTATCTAGTAGACATCAGAATCACTTGGAGAACATCTTACACACGAATCTCTTGGGGTTCACTCTTTGGGATTCTGATTCAGCAGACATAAGATGAAGATTGGGATTCTGCAATTTTGATAGATACTCCAGGTGAATCTGGTGCTGATGGGTCTGAGACCACACATTTCACACATTTAAGAACATCCTTTCCTTATGGCTGTGGGTGATCTTTCTATAACACAAATGAGTTCATAATATACTATTCAGAAAATTCTTTAATGGCCTCTCTTGCCACCAGGGTCAGGTCTAAACTCCTTAGATGGAAAATGAAGGCTCATTAGGAACTAACCCTTAATCATTTCTCCAGCCTCAGTTCTCATCACCTGTCCCCTTGTCTTCTTCACTTCAGTCATTCTGAGTTACTTTCAGGATCTGCTGTACTTTCTTTCACTGCTTTGTGAGCGTTACTCTCTCTCTGCCCGAAACTTCTTCTCTCTGCCCTCAGTCTTTATGTGGCTAACTTATGGTCAAACGAGACCTCCCTTCTCTTTCAAAAACTTTGTCACTCTTTCCTAAGGAAGGGCCTCTCCTCTGTGTGCGTATAGCTCTCAGCCTGCCCCCACAGAGAGTGCTTCTTACCAGGTGTGGTGTCCACCCTTCACCTGTAGGTGAAGTCACCCACCAGAGCCAGAGCCCCTTGTGGCAGGGATCATGCATTCATTTTCAGGTCTCCAGAGAGTTGGTTTAAGGGACAGGGCTGTGGACAGTGGGAAGAACATCACCTGAAGGGCAGCTGCCCAAGCTCCCCCTCTGTAAGAGGAACCAGACATCACTGGAATCACTTGGGAACAGTTTCTGCTCCCATCAAAATAGACAGGAGTCTCAAGGAGACATGATGAAACAGTCATGCTGGTGCAGGCCCAATGCTGTTGAGTATTTTTGCAATATCATCTTGCTCTTGCAGTCAATGCAAGTTGGAAAACTGAAAAGAAGTGGCCCAGCACTGTTTAGAGGAGTACTGGATTGTTGTTATGCCCAAGATGCCCTTAATTTGGGCGCTTCACCCAAACATTCCAACACATTAAAGTGCCTGCATCCTACATTGACCTAAGTGATTGCACTTGGGATGACAGAGCACTAAGGTGGAAGGAACACAGGTCTCAAAAAGACTGGAGAAGAGCTGGCTGCCACCCTGGCTCCTGTCAGGACTGTCACCTAAGGGAGAAAGACCTTTCTCAGTAGGACACTGTATGGTTGGGTCTGTTACAGAAATTTAGCCTTCACTTTAATACAAATAGCATCATGCCTCCTATGCAAACTTGTCAGGAAGAAGAGCCTGACTCAGAAATGAGTTCTTCATCTCTTGCCCAAAATGTCTCCTGCAAGGAAAGCTCTGCAGAGAAAACAAGCCGGTGAAGCTTAGCCTGACCGTTCCATGCACGCACCTAGTAATCCACACAATTAACCCAAAAAGCCACACTCCCTTCTTCTTACCTCCCCTGAAAAAACAAACAAAACAAATGAAAATGAATATTAGAAATGTCGAGAGTAGAAGCACTTTCTTCCTTTGAGAATTCAGAATTTTGGTGCCCACCATCAATTAATACCAGGGAAATTACAAGAAATTCTCTGGAGGGGAATGTGAAAAAAGGAGGTACTTGCTTTTCAGTTCTCTGACTAATGAGTCTAGGGAAAGCCAATATCTTTCTTTTGCAGGCAGTTGCTACCTTCTCACAAACACCCCTACTGCATTTACATTCAATAGCTCCTCGCCTCCCAAGAAACAACAGAACCGTGCCTTTTTTGGCTTCTCTAGAGCCTGCAAAGTAGACATCACTGATCCCATTCTCCAAATGGGAAAACGGAGGCTCAGGGGTTGAGTGACTTATTTAAAGTGCAGCATAAGCAAGCAAAGAAGCCAGCAGGAGATAAGAGCTTGCTTAACTCCCCAGTCAATTTTCAGTTCCCCAGATAACACAGCACCGAAATAAACCTACATCAACACCATATGGTATCAGCAAAGCAGGGGGATGTCGGGCACTTGTATTAAAATGGGCTATAAAGGAAAGATAGTTGGTATGTGTGAGTAGTCAGAGAGAAAACTATCCTTTTGATAATTCTTGTCATTTTTAGTTCAGTAAACCAGGATGACATGAGTTTTGAGGGAGGGGTACAACTTTACCAACACCAATCCAGTTCTTATTCTCAGCACACACTATAATAAATCACAATTGTTATGAATGCCTGATAGGCAACAACTTAATTCAGCAGGCTTAGAATTCTGGCTTGTGAAACGTTCTTCTTGGCTAGCAATCTTGAGGTACCTTTAAAGGACTTTCTTTGAGTTTTGCAATGAAAATACATTGTGTTCTTTTGGGATAAGCTGTTTCAGAATTTTCTTCAGTGCTATTATGAAACTTAGATTTAGTAAAACTGCTTTGTAAACCTGTTAACATATAACAGCCACCAACTAATCCAATAAACAGTCCCCTGCACACAGCAATGCATCCCACTAGGCTGCCATAAGGGGTAAATACAATTTGTCTATAGAATTAGTCTTCGCAGTTAGAGTCCCTGCTTTGGGTGTGTGATATCCTGTGAACTACAAGCAGATTTAGTGTCCCTAAACAGATGGGCTTTCCCTTTATGGGCCACTCTTAAGTTTTCTAAGCAAACCGCAGCTGCGCTAATGTCCCTTTGTGTAAAGGATTGTATGTTGAACCACCTCCCTTTACCTGATGTGTATTCCAAGTTTTGAGCCAGGAACAACTGGGATACGACATCTGTACAAAAAGATTTCTTTCTTCATACTTTTTAGGACTGGCTGCTATAGGCAGGAAAAGCTTCTCTGAATATCAGTGAGTATATCATTAATTGCAAACAACAAACCGAGCTAATCTAATTGAAGCAGGCAAGGCACTTTGGTAAAGAATTTTTGGTGGCTCAAGGAATTTCTAGGAAGCCATAGAATCAAGCTAGGAGCGTCTAAAGATAGAAACTGCACTCCAGCTTCACTGCCAGACTGCTGCATGGGGCGGATACCATTGCCTCCCTGCCTGCTTGTCCTAGGATACCATGACCAGGACCTCTGACCACGCTGCCCCTGAGCTGCATGCCTCTCTGCCACCTAATGAGAATGTACTCATCATGACATCACCTTCTTTGTGACCTTCTCTTTCAAAAGGAAATCTCATGGTGCACATCTGGTCCCATGGCTCGACTCTAGCTGTGCTGGAGGCTGAGAAAGCAAGTGTCTAACCTCTACCTTGAGAAAGCAGAAGATCTCCCAAATATTGGAAGGATGTTCAAAGGGTAAATAGTGATCCACAACATAAAACGCACCCACACATTTATCTTTTGGCTGTGCAACAGCCCTAAAAATCTTCTTCCGTACTGAAATTCTCAACAGTTACAATCACAAGGACAAAATGCTTCTGCCTAACATCATGCAATTATTTATTGTACAAATGGAAATATGCTCATTCTCTCCTCAAAGGAGAGGCAAGATAAAACCTCCTCAGTTTTTTATCCCAGGGGATGTCCACCTTCTCCAGTTCAGCCACAATGCCATCTTGATGTTCTGTGATCCAGGCACTAAAATGAAGTTATTTACCACCCTGTACCTACCCATATATCCTATACAACTGTAAAGGAAGCAGAAAAGAGGAAAAAAGAGAAGAACAATATATATAGACACAGCAAGGAAGAAAAATATTTATGCTATTGTTTCTGCAAGTGGTCATATGGATATGGTGGTTTTTATGTCATCCTTTCTCTACAACTATGCTAATATGGTTTACCTCTGTGTCCCCACCCACATCTCATGTCGAATTGTAATCCCCAATACTGAAAGAGGGACCTGGTGGAAGGTGATTGGATCATGGGGACACATTTCCCCCATGCTGTTCTCATGATACAGAACTCTCACTCTCATGAGAGAGTTCTCATGAGATCTGATGGTTTAAAAGTGTGTGCCACGTCCGCCTTCACTCTCTCTCTCTTCTGCCGCCATGTGAAGACACAGTTGCTTCCCCTTTGCCCTTCTGCCATGATTTTAAGTTTCCTGAGTCCTCCCAGCCATGCTTCCTGTACACCCTGTGGAACTGTGAGTCAATTAAACTCCTTTTCTTCATAAATTATCCAGTCTCAGGTAGTTCTTTATAGCAGTGTGAGAATGGACTAATACACATGCTGATATGGTTTGGCTTTGTGTTCCCACCCAAACCTCATTTCCAATTGTAATCCCCACATGTTGAAGGAGGGACCTGTAATCCCCATGTGTCAAAGGAGCGAAGTGATTGGACTATGGGGGCACTTTCCTCCATGCTGTTCTCATATGATAGTGAGTGAATTCTCATGATATCTGGTGGTTTCATAAACAGTAGTTTTTCCTACACAGACACTTCTCTCTCCTACCACCATGTGAAAAAGGTTCTTGATTCTCCTTTGCCTTCCACCGTGATTGTAAGTTTCCTGAGGCCTCCCTAGCCATGTGGAACTGTGAGTCAATTAAACCTCTTTCCTTTATAAATTACCTAGTCTTAAGTAGTTCTTTGTAGCAGTGTGAGAACGGACTAATACACACGCCATGCTCTTTTTGCCTTTACAACCAGCATGTCAGCAGGCTAGGATTCTTTACCTGATGAGGTGACTCTTACAATCTTTATTTATGGAGGATAATATCTCTTTGTGATCCTTCCTGTATGAGTCACTGTAGTCTTCCACTGAGCTTTACCACTGGACATGACAATACACAAAGGTGCCCAGAAGGATCTCCTAGGTTCCAGAAATACTCCTTGTATAAAACGGTATAAACTACCCTAGTTTGTCTTATTAATCAGAATCAATTGCCCCAGTCAACACTGAAAACTCCTTTATTGCTTAATTTTCCAGTAGCAGGAAGAATTCAAAATAGCCTCTTCTTGGCAAGAAGAAGTTTTATTTTCTAATTCAATGAAAACATTCTGTGTTCCTAGTGGAACTATTCTTCCCCTGGGCACTAAGATCTTTAAGTTGGCAGAGCTGAGAATTACAGGCATCAAAAGCAAAACTTTTGGAATAAGGCCATTAGATGTAGTATTGAGAAGTAACCCTCCTGCCTTCACCCTTTGGTTCTGAATTCCATGCACTTTGATTATAGAAAAGCAAATAGTAGCATACATTTTGCATGGTTCAGAGAAATGTACCACATCTTACACACAACACCAAACTCATAAGGTGTTGTCTTCCAGCTGGCATAACAACTACTGAGGTTTCAATAAATATTTTCACCATTCTGCAAGTTCACTTCCTTCTTAGTAATGGACTAGGACAAATAAGAATATTCAGAATTTTCCAAATCACTGAAAGCTTCTTATATGTCCTCACTTTAAATTCTCAAGGTCCCTTTCTTTCATATTAAAGCTCTAACTCTGACATAACAGACTTGATAAGGCTATAATTTCCACTGACATTGTAATTTGGTAACTCCATCAGGATCAAACTCAGGCTTTAGCTATGTACCTGAAAGGGATGGTTGAGCATAGCACTAGGTGGTCCATCCCTGACCATGCCCTAAGCAGGGAATTCAAACTCTCCAGTGCAGTTAGAAGTAACCCTTGAATTATTCACGTCATTCATATTGCTTGAATTTCTCATGCCACTGTATCTCCCAAGACTCACTTTCATAGGTAACCACAGGTGAATATTTAAAATACTCTACTACTATCCATTCTTTACGACTTGGTGGGTTTTTCACTGCCTTCTTACCCAGAAAACCAACACTAGAGGCCCTTTTCTTTGTACTTGGGGCCTGAAACCACTCTTGAGATTAATTTCTGTATTGGTCAAGGGGGTTCTTAATTGTAAACAACACAGCCCACTTTAATACATGCAGATTTGTAATATGTTAAACATTAAGCAGTTCACAGAGAGCCAGAAGATTAGACAGAGAACCAATGGAACCAGAAACAGTATCTAGATGATACCATAAGCCTGCTCCAGTGGAGACTCTCCTGTTTCTGCTGCTAGTGCAGTATTATAGCTTTCCTGGTTGATACGGGCACAGGAAGCCTGTACTGGAACCTTTAACACCCTTCTTCTGAAAGATGACCACTTCTCCACCACTCTCTCCAGTGTACAATCTATTCAACATTACTTTCTTCACATTACCTTTTCTCAACTTAAATCTCATAAACGTATGTTTGATTCTAGGTCCTGGTCGTATAACTGTGCCCTAGATTGCAGGGAAACTTCAGAAACAAACTTTCCAGCCTTTGTTTAGGAAATGGCAGAAGTCACAGGTGGGAAACTGCAGTAGTATATGAAATATGTATAAAGCACGTAGAATGTCCACTTCATATGTGGCCATCTCCCACTTTTCATTAGAATGAAATTGTTCAATTTTGAGTAATCTGTTTTATCAACTTGCCAGCACATGTGAATTCACGAACAGAATCAGAGAAAAGCAAGACTTCCAGAGAGTATCTGATTGAACCCTCATCCCCATACCTGGAAAGCGGAGAAATATTTATTCCCATTATACATGTGAAGTGAGTGAGTCCTAAGGAAACCAAGTGCCCCGGACTCTAATATACAAATTCCCACTGCAGTGTTATCTCATTTTGATTAGAATCTTTGACATCCTTGAGTGAAAGATCATGGTATCCCAATCTTGGAAGTGTAGAATAATCTTGCTTATAATCTTTTAAATTCTGGTCATATGTCCATGCATAAGAGAAGAATGAAAGAGTGAATAGAGACAATGGGATGCTCCAGGACTCCCTGTAGTTTTCTAAGGGAGCCGCGGGAACTTTATACAAAGCTGTAAGAAAACAACTCAAGTGAGCACCTTTTGCCCTGTGCTTAGCATCCATTCCCCTTTATTTGTAATGGTGTTTCTCTGTCACTGGGGGAATTCTCCTCACATCAGTCATGTGGTTGGTGGGACTATCTGTGCCTCCCTGCCTACAGCCATGGGTGAGTACACAACAAGGCGCTGACCAACCAGCACGCTTCATCCTCCTGCTTTGGGGATGGTCACACAACCTGTCAGTGCATTAAGTCTTTCGTTGAGATACTGGGTTGAGAAACTCCTGTGCTTGAAGCAGTGGGATGTATGCATGGAACAGAGAGAGCTTCCTGAGAATAAAATCAACATAGAGAAAGTCAGAGCTGGGAGCCAGCAGGAGTCTGAGTGCTGATATGTTCAAGCCCCTGTGTCTAGTCTATCCCTCCCAGGAATGAATTTTAGTTGCTTCAGCCACTAAATTTCTTAGGTTTATTTGTTATTATTTTTGGCTTTCATTATCTTTAGCTAAGTGTCTGACACTTGCAATGGAGGGAGTCTTACCTGAAACACCTAAGCAGACTTCAGCATCATGTGTGACTTTCGTGGTGACCTTTGGTGAGTTGTTCAGCCTCTGAGATGGAGACATGGCAGACGGAGGGCCTAGAGGTCTTTGAGTCTAATTCCCTGCACTTGCTATTTCGAGTTCCTCCATGAAAATAAGTGTGAAGTAAATCATTGCCACTCCCATCTGTGTCAACTTGGTTTACATTCCACACAAAAAGCCGACGGGCCACTTTATTGAAGTAATGAAATGAAGTCACCCTGGTGTGTCAATTGTTTTGAAGAAAACTCTCTTAAATCCTGGAATTTTGATTTCAGAAGAAGAAAAAGCTACACAAATTAGTGCATTTTCCAAAAAATAAAAAACTTCCTTTTATTACCGATATGGTGGGTCTCCTATTACAGAGTTCCTTGAACATCTCAGAAAAAAATTATGTACAAAACTCAATGTTTACCTTGTCTACAACATACATATCTTGTCACATCACAGATCGTCTTGGCACACGAGGTTATTTCTAGCCTGGGAGGGGAAATATCTCTAGCAGAGTGCCAAGGAATGTGGTACAGCTGGATGAAAGAAGCCCGACAAGAGGGGAGCATGCATCAATGTGTCCGTCTATATAGAATTCCAGAAAATGCATGCTAACCTACAGGGGCAGAAAACAGAGCAGTAGTCACTGGGGACAGGGTGGAGGGAAGAAAGAATTGCAAATGGATGCAAGAAAACTTTTGAAGGTAATAGAAATTGTTGGTATCTTGATTTCACAAGTGTTTATATCTGTATGTATGTACAAGTATATGTGCAAACACTTCAAGTTGTACACTTTAAATATGTAAAGCGTATTGCATAGAAAATCTACCTTAAGAAGGTAGTAAAAAGAAAAGAGTATAGTACCAAACTAGGTAAATGAAGCAAGAAATGAAAGACAAACTGAGCAGTGAGATATATACGAATTTAGAGGAAGCCTTCGCCATCCTGAGTAAGTCCCTTACACCTAGAGAAGTTTTCACAAAGTTAGATAATGTTCCCCAGCATTTTCTTAAAAGACCTCTACGCTAAGTTTCTCCTCTACCTGTATGGAGTAGTACCTGGAATTCCCACTGGTATTGTCACTCCTCCAGGGCCCCTGGAGACAGGGGCATTTAAACAGAGTAACTGCATCATGTTGCATCATTAGCTAATGCCTTCCTTGATTTACACTGGTGGCTCCCAACTTTCCCCCTATACACTTTATACACCAGAGAGAATCTGTGACTTTAAGGTTCAGAGGTAGTTCATATTTTTTAAAGCAAGGAGTCTTGCATGTCAGGATAATTACCAAAACTCCCAAGTAGATCTTAAACCTCGGGCTTCACATACTCTCTGCCCAGACTCTATTCCCAATATCTGCCTTTCACCCCTCAGATAGAAATGAAGATGGACCATCATGGCTGTGACCCACTGCTTTTGACGCTGGCATTGTGTTGCCCAGAATCATGGAGCTGGCTTCTCTTTCTAGTTGTTTCTTGCCTATATAACCCCTCCCCTCACCCCCCACCACACACACACACACACACACACAAAACAAAACAAAACAAAACAAACAAACAAAAACACGAAAAACAAAACAAAACAAAAAAACTTCACCATACCCCCACCTCCCCTTATTCTACTTTGATTTTTCTTTTTGGCTATAAAACTAGTAAGCCATTCAAAAAACATATAAATCGTTAGAAATTCTACTTTCCATGCTGACCTTGGACTGCAAAACACTGAGGTGGCTAACATTGCAGAATGATCTCCTTGGATCTATAGCTGTTTGGCTGAGTTTGGCCTGTGGGAACAAAATATAGGACCAGTAAATTTAGACTGTAGGAAGAACATTCTAGGAGGATAAAATCAGGACCAAGGGGAGTGCCTGGTCCTGCTGGGGGTGCTAGAGATGGGAGGATGGGGTGTTGGGAGGACATGAGGGAACACTGCCCACCTTCCCGAGATTCCTCCCGTTCTCTATCTCAGTGGTTCTGAAATGTGGCAAGCAGTCCAGACCCCTGCTTCTGGGCAGAATATCCTCCTGGGAGTCTAGAATTCACGTCTTGTTTCCACACAGAGGAAGCAATTCAGATTTAAGTTAAGCTTTTAACTTAACCATATGCTGATCTGTGCATCTTGAGTGGGGACGAAGTGGAGCTTTCGCTTTGCTCTTTGTATCTGTACCCTCACACATCCACACACACAAGCCTCATTTGTGAAGATCTCTTTGAAATGTATTAACTGAAGATAATTATAGAGGTCTAACACTTCTGCTCTTCAATTAATGCTATAAAATTAATGGTCCTTCATTTTTACATCCTATGCAAATGATGGTGTCATCTCCAACTGTAAGCCTCTCTACTCACACACTGAATATGATTAGTGTCCCTTTAAGCAGAATTCGAGCATGTGACCTTCTGGTGTATGTCAGGAGTGAAACCTCTGCATGCTATTTCCAAGGTTTCGTTATAAAACATTCTTAAAAAGCAGAATTTCAGAGATGACATCAAAACACGTTTTAGTAACTGATCTTTTGGGGTTGTGGCCTTAGGAGAGAGCAGACAGGAGGTGGGGCACAGTTTATAAATCTGCTATTCTCACTTGAGAATTACCAGGCCCACAATAAACACATTTCCAAACAAAGAACAGATAGACTCATGTAATATAATGAGGCAGGTATAGTGGAAATGCGGTAGCATTCAAATATTGTACCTATTAGAATACCCTTTTGCAAACAGACTTGGGGAATGCTTGGTCAGGGAGTAGATGTATTTTCTTTACAAAAAGTTCTGAAAACTAACCAAAACGGCTGACTCGGTGGTTCAGAAAGGAAAAATTAAGATGTTATGATTATTTTACTTCAAGAACTGAACATCAGGCATTTGTGACCTTGTGGCTTCTGATGAGAATGTTGGCATCTTGCAGGAATCATTGTGTGCATGTATCTGTTCCAGGAGATGTATTTCTACAGTTCAGGCACTTGGCTGAGTTGGAAATATTGCATAGTTTGAGTGCACCCACACTCAGAGTCAATATCTTCACTCATTTGGAGAACTTTTGTCAAATAATAGAATATCATCTGGTATTTGAGTCCTGGGGAGGGGTGTACAAGTTTTAGAGGACTGGAGGCTAAGGAAAGTGACAGAGGGACATGAAGGAAAATAAAACTAAAACAACAACAGCAAAAAACCCTGGTCATCTCTTCTCAAGTGGGGATAAAAAGAATTGTAAGCAGATTCAAGATACCAGCCTGGAACTGGGTCCTAGGTTGATGGATTCTGCAGTCTCTGGCAGCCTGGATTGCTTGGATTGATGGACATACTCCTGAAGCCAAGTTCAAAGAGAGTGTGCCTATTTGTCGTTTGTGATCTGTTGAATTGGATGAGACAAAAATATTTGGGAATGTTTTTCCTCTGTGGCAAAGGAGAATTCCTTGGCTGCAGACACACAGTCTGCGAGTTGAGAAAACTTGGGTGTCAGGAAGAGGCAGGTTTAAACAGTCCGACTTTAGCCATAGGTTTGCCTTGTGGGCAATAAGAGCTGCATATGGGAAAATTGCTAAGCTTTTGCACCCAGGTAGTGTTGTATTTCAACAAAATTTAAGAGTCTTGTAGTGTGGGTGGCATCACTTTGCACAACCTTGTTGCTGTTTTCTGAGCAGCTGTGGCTGCACCAGATAAGTAGCATTCCTGGTCCCTGCTCTGTTACGTGAAGGAATTCAGGGAGATGCCCCCAGCATACTGTTCTAGATGTGTAGGATGACTATGGGGGCTGGATCAGAAATAGGGGCTGACTGTTACATACTTAAAATGAGGTAGAGAAAATTGCATTAACCAGAATTTCTCTGAAAGAGAGCCCTGAATATATTTGGATAAAAAAATACTTCAGCAAGTCATTTGGGGTGGAGGGTGAGACCCAAGAGTATATTCAAGTTTAAAAAGTTATTATTAAACTGCTCTGCATGAGCTAAGGAGAGGAATTTGTCACATTTATTAGAGGGAGAGGAAAGAAAAGAGAGTGAGGGGAAATGGTGATGAGGGGCGGCAAGAGAGAGACCAGCAAGAGTAAAATCCTGTACTCTGTGTGAGGTGAGCCACTCTACATGGTCCTGCCCCCACATTCTTAAACAAAGTGACAAAGCTCACAAAATGCTGGGTGTGAATGGAGGTTTGTGGAACTCCCTGAAGGAGCTACGGTTTGTGTCTGGCTGCTGTAGATGAAATAGAAGTAGCATCCATGATTGCAAGCATCAGAGAGGAGGACCCCATAAGGATACTGGCCCTGGGCAGTTGCAGAAACTGCAGCAAGAATTTTGGACGTTAATGGGTGGTGGAATTGGCTTTGAATCAAGTTTATCTTGTTATCCCAAAGGTGGGGGTAGGGAGGCAGCTGAATTCCAGGTTATACGCGGATAACCTTGAAGCAACCAGAATATCTAAAGATGTCTGCTGCTTCTGTGTTTTCCATGAGAAATGTTATCTAAAATACAATGAAATCTTATAGAATCGAATATAATGACTACTTATAGAAACCAAGATATTATTTAAACAGAAAGCAAGTGTAATTTCCTGTTTAGTGAGGCTGACCACTATCCAGGCAAACAGACAGCATCCCAGACATTATGGGAGAAGCAACTCCATCCAGACCCACTGCATCAGATGGAGAGTTTGTTTCTGGTATTTAGGGCCATTTCCAAGTAAAAGTAAATAGCCTTATAGGATGTTCTAAATGATGCACTCTCTGGAATGAAACAATGTTTTTTTCCCCAAAATAAATAGTCTACTAACAACTAAACGTAATAATAATCTTGTTTGGATCTTGTTTCACTGTTATCAACTATATACATATATGTATATACATATTTTGTTTTGAGAGGAGGGAAATTTGAATTGGGAATAAAACAAGCAAGAAATTATTGTCAACTTTGATAGGCATGATGATGGCATCATGGTTATGTAACAGAGTGTTAATATCTTAAAAGATGCATACATAAGTACCTTTATTTAAGAGATGCAAGGTAAGATGACACAATACCCAAATTTGACTTTAAAACACTTCAGCAAGAGAGAGAGAGAGAAAGAGAGAAAATGGATTAAGCAAGAGGGTCAAAGCCGTGACAATTATTGAATCTGGTGGATGAACATAACAGGGCTTACTGTACTATTCTGTCTACTTTGTGCATATATGAAATTTTCACTAACAAATTTAAAAAACAGTTCAAACAAAAATAAAGTTGGGCCCTTACAGTTTTCAGTACCTTGAATATCCCAAGTGAGCTAACTTTCATCTCCTTTTAAGGCTTAGGAAACAGTCAACATCTGTCTACCACAGATACATCACCTGTTTTCAAGTTTAAAAATAATAACATTTGGAAGGTGTTATGGGGTGAACTGTGTCCCTCCAAAATTCATAAATGGTTGCAGTCTCAACCCCCAGCACCTCAGAATGTAACTACATTTAAAGATACTGTCTTTAAAGAGGTAATTAAGATAAAATGAGGTCACATGGCTAGGGGCTAATTCATGTGGTTGTATTTGAGTACAGGGTCTTCAGAAAGGTGATTAAGTTAAACCAAGGCTATTAGGTTGGGCCCTAATTCAATATGACTTGTGTCCTTTTAAGGAGGAGAGATGCCAGGGCACACGTGCATAGAGGGATGATCATATGAAGAGGGAGCAAGAGGATAGCCATCTGCCAGCCAAAGAAAGAAGCCTCAGAGGAAACAAAACCAATCCTGCTAGCGCCTTGGTCTTGGACTCCCAGCCTCCAGAACTGTGAAAAAAATACATTCCTGTTGGGTAAGCCACCAGTCTGTGTGTTTTTTTATGGTAGCCCTTGTGAACTAGTTCCAAAGGGAATTGAACTGATAACGAATTGGCCTCAGTGGAGCTACTTGAATGAATTCCAGGTTATTCTCCCTTCTCCCAACAAGCAACTCACTCTCCAGTAAGATTCCATCTTCTTCTCTCCCTTCCTTTCTTTGCTCCTGCTGCAATCTCCTTCACATTGCCTGTGTTCTGGTTCTGGTGCTGTTACATCTGCCAAAATATCAGGAAAAACAATACCTCCTGATTCGAACTTTTGAATCTTCTGAGCCTACTCTGGTTTTTCAGTCCACATCCTGATCTTTCCTTGTCTTCTTTGGACACAAATAATGAACCCCTTGAAAAGGATAAAAAAAAGTTTTTGAAAGTAAACCATTCAAGGAATTAGAATATAGTAGTAGCCTATAATTCTACTTTTCATCCATCTTGAAAGAGAAACATTGTCCTAATACTTAAAGTATTTATTATATCTTAAAGGAAGGCTCTTATTTCTGGTTCAGAGATTTAATGTGGCATTTATAATTATGTTCTGGATACAACATTGTTAAAAATTTGGATTTTCAAGCTAAAAATGATTTTTAAGTATATAATTACCTATTAATTCCCCTGAAATTGTGATTTGTCATTTTTTTTTTTTTTTTTGGTCATAACTCATCTGAAAAAAACAATTTTTAAAGAGAAACTCTGAGCTAACACACAAGTGCCTGGGCCTTGGCATTGCTAAACTCTGCAACACATGGTGATTTCAGCAGAAACAATATACTAAAGTCATAACAATGGATAATATTTTAATATAATGGAAAATTATCATTAACTTTTCTCGACAGGAAGGAAATGAATTTTCCTCGTTGTACAAGAGAAAAGCAGGTATAAGAAAATTTCAAAGGATGTTCTACCCAAACAGAATGGGTTTAAGTACCAGTCACAACAATAGCCTTATAGCATCTGGTCGCAGCAAACTGAACAAATGGTGCTTCTGAGGAAAGAATGGTGGCTCAGTGTATCTCAGAAATATATGTAAATGAACTTGAAATTTTAGAGGATGATTAATCCTACCCAGTAAAGTACCTTTCCCACGGGTCTTTCTCAGATCTCAGGTAAATGGTTCTTTTTATCACATTTGTCCACCCCACCCACTCAAAGCAAATATCCTATTAAATCTCCATAAACCTGTTTCAAATTAAAATGGTGCATGGTAATATTAGAGTGTGCATTTATTAAATATTCTGTGTAAGTCATAAGAAATTCAAAATATTTTTATAAAGCACCTGCGACTGTGGTATAAGCTGCTTTTTAGAAGTAATGAATCTTCAAAATTGTCTTTGATACAATTTTGATTTTGTCCTGGTACTTCCTGCCACTGTCCTTCAATGATTCTTACCACTTCTGGTAACCTCTGTTTCTTTTTCATTTTTCTGTTTTTATATTCCTCAGCTTCCCCAATACAAACAACTGTCTAGAATTGATACATCCCAGGATTCTCATCCAAACATTTACATCCAAGTCAAACCAAAAGAGAACAGAGACCAGATTCATTAATTCAATGATCCAACGTCAGTTAAGTAACTAAAAAGAAAGCAGACCAATTTTTAACTCATTGGGACAAAGTGACCAGTTTCTTTGATTTTTTTTTCTTTTTTTTTTTTTTTTGGTTCAATGTATTTGGAGATCATGGACACGCAGCCACAGTGCTCTGAGGGTTACCACATAGACCTTGCACTGTTTGATTTGTCTATAAGCTGGTGCATATTCCATGGTCATTCACTAATATAGAAATGGAAATATGCTACCTGTGCTCCTTCCCCACCATTATGCAAGAGCCTGATTACCTGATGTGGATCAAATCACCACCCACTCCCAACATGACTACTGCAAGTGTTGTAGTCTCATATGACTGAGCATAAGCCCCTGAGCCGGTGTATGCTCCTTTCCTGAACTGTCAGCCCCCTACAGTGGTTATTATGACAACAGCCCTTGCTGATCCTTGTTTGTAGCTAGCAGAACTGTCTGCAACTTGCATCATTAATAAAAACTTCTTCACACCTCTACAGGTTGTCATCACAGATCAACATTTTCCCACTGTACTTTACTCTTCTCCCCTCGGAAAGAAATTTCTTCTGGACCCACTCGTACTCTAAGTCCCTGAGAAGCCTGGCAAACTCTGCAATGGGCCACCACCTTTCCCCTCCCCAGTCCTTTCCCTCCTGGGGCAGAAAGGACAGAGAAAGCATGAGGCGAACTTCCCCAGCCACATTCCTGCACTCCTGCCAGCCTGGCTGGTGGTAGCTGTGCTTGGCTTCCCTCCAGCCTAGGGTACTCACAGCCTGGCAATAGAGCAATTTTTGAGGGGCACAGGGTTTTGTGACCAAGAGACAAAAATAAAATTAATCACAACCTTACAAATGGCAAAAAAGAAAAACTGACAGAAACAAACAAACAAACAAAACCCTGGTTTTTTTTAAAATGGAAGTCTGGCTTCAGTCTTGAATATTAGGATTCTGATGAATTATGTATGAAATGACATAGTTCGTGAAATAGATTTAATTTGCCATATTCTTCTTTTCCCTTACCCACCGCTCTCCCTCTCCCATTCCAACAAGGTCTTGAGCTTTATGATAAAAGGTGAAATTGGGTTGGGGTTGGAGGGAACTGAGAAAGAACAGAGAAGCCAATTAAAATCAAAATAAAAATGCCTTCTTATCCTTTCCTCCTCACTTCACTTGACAATTATCTTGCACATATGAAATAGGTCTTCACTTGACCCTTCTCTAACTAACAAGGACATCATGAGTCACCAGAACTTATTTTTTTCTCTATTTGAAGCCTTAATTTTCATCATTAGTATACTAAATACAAAGAGGTCCTGAGATACAGAAAATGCCAAAAAGCAGACTGAGCAGCTGATGCATCATGAAGTAAAGGGAGGACCTGAAATAATTAACTCCACGAAGACAGAGACCATATTCTTGAAATAATCAGTAAAAGGGACCGTCTCCCAAACCCAGTGTAGATACTCAGTAATAAGAACAGCAAGAAGGACAAACCTAACATGTTGGCTGGTGATGTTCATTCATGCCTCACTTCCGTTCACAGAACTCCCTGGCAGGCATCCACAGTACCATATGCTTTGGGGAAGTGGGAATGCTGATTGTTGTTGTTATGGGGAATTGAGTCTCATTGCTTCATGAGATTCCGGGTGGCAGAAATGTTCTGAGAAAGAACGTGTCCCAGTAGGTGTGCCATGGGAATCTTAGCACAGGATACAATTTCAGAGAGGACCTCCTCTAAACTTTCAATTATAAAGGTGGGGAAATAGAGGTCCAGTGAGGCAAAAATGGAGGTCCAGGGAGCTTGCCCAGCAGTCGAAATAACAATGTCAAGCTTAGCTGGAGTGATGGAATTAGGATCTGGAACTCCCAATTCTCACACTCTTTAGGCTGACTCACCACTTTCAAGCTTCAGGCTCTAGGCTCCATACTGTGGTTTTTTTATTTTTAAAATATATTTTAGGGGCACAAGTGCAGTTTTCTTAGATGCATATATTGTTCCATGAAGTCTGACCTTTTAGTATGTTCATCACTTGAATAGTGAAGACTGTATCCAATAGGTCATTTTTCAACCCTCACCCCCCTCCTACCGTCCCACCTCTTGGAGTCTCCAACGTCTATTATTCCACTCTGCATATCCATGTATACTTATTGTTTAGCTCCCACTTATAAGTGAGAACATGCAGTATTTGACTTTCTGTTTCTGGGTTTTTCCTTGAAGATAATGGCTTCAGTTCCATCCATGTTGCTGCAAAAGGCATAATTTCATTCTTCGTTTTTAATGGCTGAGTAGTATTCCATGATGTATATATACCACGCGTTCTTTATCCAGTCTTCTATTGATGGACACTTAGGTTGATTCCATATCTTTGCTATTGTAAATAGAACTGCAATAAATATGGGAGTGCAGGTATCTTTTTGATATAATGATTTCTTCTCCTTTGGGTAGATACCTAGTAGTGAAGTTGCTGAATTGAAGGGCAGTTAGTACTATTTTTAGTTCTTTGAGAACTATCCATACTGTTTTTCATAAAAGTTGTACTAATTTACTTTCCCACTAACAGTATAGAAGCGTTCCCCTTTCTCTGTATCCTTGCCAACATCTGTTGTTTTTAGATGTTTTAGTAATAGCCATTCTGACTAGTGTGAGATGGTATCTCATTGTGGTTTTGATTTGCATTTCTTTGATGATTAGTGATGCTGAGCACATACTACCTGTGTCTAGTCAACCATGTTCATCCCTCCCCCATCCTGTGACTTTAATGGCAACCCTGTAGATGCTGATACTGGTGTCTCCAATATTTTTAGTCATTGAGATATCTAGAATCTTTTTGCTCTCTTAATATCAAACAAATAAAACACAAAGGGAGAAAAAGTATAAAGAAAAGAATGTGAACTTTGGAATCAAAATAAATTGCAACTCTTCATAGACAATAGTTTAAACTCTTTGAACCTCAGTTTTCTAATCTGTAAACTGGGAACAATCACTGTCATAATCATAACGTGTATAGATGCATGTTTATAGCAGCATGATTTGCAATTGCAAAAATACAGAACCAGCCCAAATGCCCATCAATCAAAGAGTGGATAAAGAAAATGTGATATATAAATGTATATGTCATGGAATACTACTCAATCATGAAATGGAATGAAATAATGGCATTTGCAGCAACCTTGATGGAATTGGAGACTATTATTCTAAGTGAATTAACTCAGAAATGGAAAACCAA
Source organism: Rhinopithecus roxellana (assembly GCF_007565055.1). Taxonomy (NCBI): domain Eukaryota; kingdom Metazoa; phylum Chordata; class Mammalia; order Primates; family Cercopithecidae; genus Rhinopithecus; species Rhinopithecus roxellana. The sequence goes on from NC_044551.1 coordinate 54,739,581, forward strand.
ACATCATATGCTCTCACTTATAAGTGGGAGCTAAACTATGAGGATGTAAAGGGATAAGAATGATATGATGGACTTTAGAGGACTTCGAGAAAGGGCGGGAGGGGTGAGGGATAAAAGACTACACATTGGGTACAGCGTACATTGCTCAAGTGATGGGTGCACCAAAATCCCAGAAATCACCACTAAAGAACTTATTCATGTAATCAAACACCACCTGTTCCCCAAAAGCCTATTGAAATAAAAAACTTAGAAAGAAAAGAAAAATAATGTGTGCAGAGCACTAAGCATATCAGATTACTAACAGTAGCTGAGCAGGAAATCTCAGAGCAAACCCTGTACCTGAGAGGCCGAGTCAGTGGGATAGAGACCTGAGTCCCCCTGTCACAAGAAAGAGCCCTGTCTCACTGAGGTCCCTTCAACTGCTATCACACCCTGAGCACTTAACATTCTCAGACTGAAGGCACTTCTGTGTGAACACACGTATTGGAACCATAATGTAATGAGATGATTTACCAAAAAACACCCCAGAAAATCTGTCTCTGAAGTGGCATCTACAGAGAAGGAAAGCGATTCTGTAACATTAAATTGATGTACAGAGTCCTGGAAAAATAAAAAGAGAGAAGTAAGCCTGGGACTAACAAAAAAATTACAAGAAAAAAATGTTTGGGGAAGAACTGTTCTTGAAGCCAGAAGACAGAGATTCAAGTCCTGACTTTTCTCTAACTGCTGTGTGAGTTGGGAAAGTCACCTACCTTCTCTGAATCTGTTTCCTCAACTATTAAATAAAAATAAAATAATATCCCTTATGAGTTTGCTGAGATAATTAACATACAGAAAATGTTTTTAAAGAATGTGTAAGTTTGTCCATTTGAATTATGTAACAAGGATATTATAAACAGCTTTTCAGAATTGCTTATATTTCAGAATCGGCTTTTTAAAGAACATTTCTGGCATAATGAAGTAGGAATGAAAAAGAAATGTGTCTTCTGGTTGTGAAGTCTGAGGCTCAGATTAGTTTTCTCTAACTCAGGACCACCTGACTTGCAACTGCCTCATTCCTGAGACTCAGCCCAGACAGGAGTACAGTGGGAAGAATGTGGAGGAAGGCTAGTTTGAGTGACAATCACTGGAGTTTCTCCTAGGCCCACATCTCTATCTTTCTTCACTCACCCCTACCCTAAGGTACAGTAAAGATTTGGCACCTTCACAGCCTGCAGAGAATAGCAAAGTAAGGTTTTGAGAGAAGACAAGAAAGTTTTCTGAAAATACAGCAGTTCCTTTTGAACGTGGAAAGCAGATGATCTTTGTTATGAATTATGCTTCCCATCCCAGAATGGGATCCCATAAATGTAGTTAGCTTTGTTGCCCCTGCCTCTGAGAGAAGCAAGCCTAGATGTGCGCACATACACAAGTGCACATGTGGGTACATGCACACCCCCATACACAGCCTGCAGGCTTTCCTTCCTTTGCTAAGCATTTGCATTCTGAGCTCTTCCTGCTCAGACTCCTGAAGCCAGTGAAGACGTGAGCTCTGCTTCCATGCACAGCATCCCTTAAGTGTAATTTTCATTTTGGACCTGGTCTAATCAAGAGGGCCACCTCACCAGTATCATACTCATTTCTTTGTTAGAATTATTTGAAGTTGCACCCTTGGTGATCCAATCATCCAGAGACTCAAAGGCAGGAGAAAAAGGCAAGTAATTAAAATACATAAGGCTGAAGAGGCAATTAGTGGCATACATCATGATCAATAAAATGACAATTTAAAAAGACAAGTTTCCCACTGCACTCTGAGGCTAGCATAAGGAGTCTCTGTCAGTTTGGGGCAGGCAAAAATTCCCTTGGGCAAGTTTTGCCAAGACCTTCCAGGTTTCCACTCCCCACAGAAGGAATTTGGGAACTTACAACAAGGCACTGCATTTTTTCTCTACTGTGGTGGATACCTTGGGCAAGAGATCATCTTAAAGGGATGATTCGCAAACCTTTCTCTCCCAAACACATGTAAACGTGCTGTTCACAAGTCTGGTGCACTCCCAAGGAAATATGCAGGTTTGATTTTTAAGATGAAGAGTTTGGGAGAAATTAATCTCTGTGATAATTGATAGCTGCCAAAGACTAATGACACATCACCAATGGCTGTTCCCTACTGTCTCAGGCCAGCTGGACAGGCTGCAACCCAACCACCACTCCTTAGGATGCTGGCACCTGCACCACTCAAGAAGGGATATTCTAAGGCAAGTGAGAAAGAGAGTAGTTCCATTGGGACAATCTTGAATCTGTCCAACTTGTACAAAATAAAGTTTATCTCTTAAGAATGTACTTAAGATAGTAGAAACAAATTTCTCGCCATGGATCTCACAACTGGTTGAAGTCCTCTCTGTGTGACACACTGTGGAAATTAAAAACGACTTTCCCCAAGGAGTGCCTTAGGGGCTTCTTAGACCACACTTAACCATTTTAGTCATTCTTGCAAGGAAAGTGAACATCTGGCCTGAGGGTGGAACCCAGGACCATCAGCCCTACAGCCATTAATGCTGAGTGTTGACCATGAGCAGAGCCATGTGCTGGCTAAGATGGAGGGAGAGGTACAAATGGAAACAAAAGGCCTTATTCTTATCTTTCAAGTGCCGATACTCTGTAGGGATGGGCAAGACAAACACATGTGAAAGATGGAAAGACCATTCTCAGCTTGGGTAAGGACTACCCCTAATTCTGCCTCAATTTATATGGTATTTCTATATCCCTAGAACTTAGCAGAATCTCCATCACTGCAGCAGATTCCCAGCCTATGCTTGTTACGTTAAAACCAAACATACATAGCATAGTATACACAGGGTCTGTGAGACAAAACAAAGTAGTCAATTAGATGACTGCTGGTAGCTTGAATGAGATTAATTTGGCAGTAGACTAATGGGGGAGAATAGGAGATGGTATTCTTTAATGGAAAAAAAAAGCATATGGACATACACATATGAATTTGGAAGGGAAGATGACATGAAGATGGGGCTCAGACAAGTGGCCCCTGGCTTAGAGCATGGGGATCTCCAAGTTGATGTAGGTCCTATTTCCGGAAACCATGGGAGAAGGCAGATGGCCTTCCAGCCAATTCCTATCCAAGTGCTTCCCACTCCCTTAGCCCATGTGTGTATTGGCCAAAGGGAAGGAGGTAGAGGTCTGCGGGGCAAAGCTGAGTGCATGGGATGTTTTGATCTTTGATGGAGAAGGAAAGATGCCACCCTGACATGAGAACTGGGAGTTCTTGGTGGAGAAGGGAAGGTCTGGGATGGCCTTTGGGAACACCTGCACTGGGAAAGTGGTTGCCATCTGCAGGAGCAGTTGAATTCCTGGATGGCTTTTGTACACCTGGTCTGACCCTAATGCATCCCTTTAGGGCCCTGAAGCAGAAATAAAGAGGAAAATATTAAGAAATATATGTATTCAGAAAAAGTAAAAGCAGAGGTTTACCTTGGGGAAATGTTGCACAGTGTTGCACATTGCCAATGCTTCCACTGCTCCCCAGAAGTTCACATGGTCTGAAGCCCTTATCTTTATGTTGGGCTTACTGTCCTCCCAGGCAAGGGTCTGGGTTTGGGTGGGTGGGCCTCCTAGCTGTCAGACTTGCTTTTGTGCTGTGAGCTCACCAGATACTGACCAGATAATCTAGTGGAAATCCCCAGGTCCCAGAGGGGAGCCTGATAACAGCATAAAGATGCATTTTCTACAATTTAAATGAGACTCTTCTCTCAGCCAGCTCACACTCACGAATCCTGCAAAAATTTCTTTCTGATCATAAGATGCCTGAACCTGTGACTAAAAGAAAATGGGTCAAATCCCATCTGAGCAAATCTCAGGGGATGTTTCTATTCTTTGGTAGTCCTTCATGTTGCTTACATTGGGTATTTGCTTGAAGGAAGTAGGGCTTGGATGACATCTGGTTCCACAGACTTTTGGAGGCAATTTGATGCAATTTGTTGGTAATAGGATTTGATCTGTACTAAATCTGAATGTCTGTGTTATTTCAACGGATTTAATGAAGTTTTGTTTGTTTTTAAGATATACACGATATCATTTATCATCCTGTCTTCTGTGGACTCCAGGTGGCAATGATCAGGCAGGCTAATAATAACAGTATGCTTTATAAGGAGGCATTATTTTGTCAAAGAGTTCAAATACAATCTCATTAATATCTTACCTTGGGGACAGCTAGAGAAAGAGGAGATGAGTTGTTCTTAAAACACACACACATGCACACACACACACACGCGCGCGCGCACACACACACACACACGTGAAAGCAGCTGTGATATAAGGACAACCTCACCAATACTGCCTGTGATGGTTAGTTTCCAAAGATGGTCCCCTCAATGATTCGTGCTTCACATTATTCATGCTTTATGTACTTGCTTTTTCCTGATTCTGCCAGGTTCTGTGACTTGTGGTTGACCAGTGAAATAGGGCAGAAGTGACATTATATGACTTCTAAAGCTTGCACATTAGAAGTCCTGGTAATGCTCACTTTTGGGACACTACCCTGGGAACACAGCCACCACACAGTGAAAAGTCCAGCCCACACAGAGATGATACACCCAGATGCTCCACTCAACGGCCCCAGGTGACAGCCAGCATCAATTGGCAGCCTTGTGAATGAGTCATCTCGAACTTTCAGCCCAACTGAACCTTCAGATGACTGCAACCTCAGCCACCATCTGCCCACAACAGGGTGAGACAGCCTGGAATACTGCTCAGCTGAACCATGGAACTCTCAGACAAATTAATACAGTAAGTCTCTAAGCTTTGAGATGGTTTATTAGATCACCATAGACAATCAAACCACCACTCTCAACATTTGAGTAGATGCTGCTCTCTCTAGAAAGCATAGTCTAGCCTCCTTGGAACAGCTGTTACAGACAGGAATCCCTAAACAAGGTTTCCTTGGTGCCTTTTGGAGAGATCCTCTATGCTATTTCTCCTAGCCCTGGACTTCCCTCCTCACTTGCTTCAGAAAAAGCGAATCTCCTGTCTATGGGAAGGGAGCATGGTGCTGGTGGGGAGGTAGTGAAAGTAAAGTGGGAAATAAGAGGCAACTTTCTCAGGTAAATCCCTAATGGGCCTCATTTTGGGCTAATGTTTACAAACTCAAATGCCCACAAGGGCTAGACAGGCGAGGTGATAGAATGATGACAGCATGAGGCACTCGGGAGTAGTGAAGATTGTGTTGAATTGGTGAGCATGAGACTATCTACAAGGGGCAGCTGCTATGGCCCCAGGTGGCCATTTTGGCCACTACTGCCAGGTCTTCTAATTTTTGAAATGAAGTTCGAAATCTATTTTTTAATGTAAAATTTTGGCAGCAAATTTTATATTGTCTAAAACACCATGTTAATACAACATACTTGGAGGTCAGGGGCTGCTAGTTGGATGCTGCTACCATAAAGGGTAGGATGTAATCCCAGCCAACCTCATCTCAGCACTTATCCCCTTCCAAGGAGAATAACAATACTCTCATCTGTGTAGTGTGTTATGATTCAAAGTGCATTCATGTCCACATTTGACTTGAACTTCTCAGTAAGGAGAAACAGGTGAGCCAGGTATCTTTTTCAAGACCCTCACTTAAGAAAACAGGCTCAGGGAGAGAACCTGCCTGAGTGGGCACTGCTCTGGCAATGGACCACAGCTCACACCATTTCTACTCTATCTGGACAGAGGGATAGGGGTGGGGGCAGCTGAGCCCTGTGAATGTATTGAAACTGGGATAGTGAAAGCAATTCTAGGCAGCTAAGAGACAGAGGAGGAGAGCTGAACAAGGTGAGAATCTGCTTTAAAGTCTGAAGTTCTCTGGATCTTATGTTCCACAGTCAGGACTGACAGCCTTGACTTTCTCCAGAAAAAAATAGATGAGTGCTGGTGTCTCCAAGCTTGGCTGAGGGCTGGGTTATGGCAGATGCCCCTCCTTGTTGTGTGTGATCATTGAATCTGAATAGCTATGACCTGAGGTTTAAGGTTCTTGAGGGAGCCTGGAGAGATAAGAGGACCTGAATCCATTCCCTCCCACAGGCAAAGCAAGGGACTCCATTCTGGTTCCTTGTGGCTCCCAGCCCATCTTTCTCTGGGCTAAAGCAGGCTATGGGAGGCCTCTGAAGGTCAACATGTCCCTTATGGCCAACATGTGTGGGTGGCTAGGAGGGAACGGGCTACTTCGTTCCAACAAAATATCTAAGACTGAACCCAGAAGATTCTGAATCCTAGATTTCGAATGAGGACAAGGAGGCCACTCTGGGGCCAGACTCTGACCTTCCAGTTTCCAAACCTTTGGAGAGGGCTTTTACCCAGTCCCCGTTGCCCCACCACACAGTGCGCCCTTCAAAGTCCGGCCCCTTACCTCAGCTCTCATGGGTCCCTGTTGGACACAGTGCTACAAGCAAACAAACAAACAAAAAAACAACAACAACAACAAAAAAAAACAAAGAAAAGTAGCATAGAAGGTGACACATATGTAGAAATAGAGACTTCAAATTCTTGTACTTTATTCTCCCATTCCTAACCAACCTTCCTCTCCCTGAGAATGCAAGGAGCACATATACCCTCTCTCACCTCAGCCTCCTCCCCACTCACCTGCTGTCCAGGCTTCCCTGCCATCTTCCTTCATCAGCTTCAGTGACCTGGCTTTCATGCAAACAGCAAATATATGAGAAAACACCTTTTTTTTAAAATTTTACTTTAAGTTCTGGGATACATTTACAGAACATGCAGGTTTGTTACATAGGTAAACATGTGTCATAGTGGTTTGCTGCACCTATAAACCCATTATCTAGGTTTTAAGCCCCACATGCATTAGGTATTTGTCCTAATAATCTCCCTCTCCTTGCCCCCCACCACCCAACAGGCCCCAGTGTATGATGTTCCCCTCCCTGTGTCCATGTGTTCTTATTGCTCAACTCTCACTTCTGAATGAGAACGTGTGGTGTTTGGTTTTCTGTTCCTGTGTTAGTTTGCTGAGAATGATGGTTTCCAGCTTCATCCATGTCCCTGCAAAGGACATGAACTCATCCTTTTTTATGGCTACATAGTATTCCATGGTATATATGTGCCACATTTTGTTAATCCAGTCTGTCACTGATGGACATTTGGGTTGATTCCAAGTCTTTGCTATTGTGAATAGTGCTGCAATAAACATACATGTGCTTATGTCTTTACAGTAGAATGATTTATAATACTTTGGATATATACCCAGTAATGGGATTGCTGGGTCAAATGGTATTTCTGGTTCTAGGTCCTAGAGGAATTACCACACTGTCTTCCACAATGGTTGAACTAATGTACGCTCCCACAAACAGTGTAAAAGCATTCCTATTTCTCTACATCCTCTCCAGATCTATTGTTTCCTGACTTTAATAATTACCATTCTAGCTGGCATGAGATGGTATCTCATTGTGGTTTTGATTTGCTTTTCTCTAATGACCAGTGATGACGAGCTTTTTTTCATATGTCTGTTGGCTGCATAAATGTCTTCTTTTGAGAAGTATCTGTTCATATCCTTCACCCACTTTTTGATGGAGTTGTTTTTTTCTTGTAAATTTGTTTAAGTTCCTTGCAGATTCTGGATATTAGACCTTTGTCAGATAGGCAAATTGCAAAACTTTTCTCCCATTCTCTAGGTTGCCTGTTCACTCTGATGATAGTTTCTTTTGTTGTGCAGAAGCTCTTTAGTTTAGTCAAATCCCATTTATCAATTTTGGTTTTTGTTGCAATTGCTTTTGGCATTTTTGTCATGAGCTCATTGCCCATGCCTATGTCCTGAATGGTGTTGCCTAGGTTTTCTTCTAGGGTTTTTATGGTTTTGAGTTTTACATTTAAGTCTTTAATCCATCTTGAGTTAATTTTTTTATAAGATGTAAGTAAGGGGTTCAGTTTCTATTTTCTGCATATGGCTAGCCAGTGGAAAACACCTTCTCTAAGAGGGGTTCAGGTTGCCTGGCCATGCCTGGGGCTTAGCACATCCAGCCACCTTACACATAGACCAGTGGGGGTCACAAAGCCATGGCTCCAGTACTCTGTTGGTTTCTCATTCTGCCCTTGGCCTCCAGGACCAAAGACAAAAGCTGATCGCTCTTGTCTGGCTATTGGATATGCCTTGCTCCCAATAGCACTCTCAGGAAGAGAAACTCATATTTAGGTGACAACAGGCCAGGCATGGCCACCTCATCCCCTTATTTAATCAGACTATCAGCCTGTGAGTTGGTCATTGCTGTACCTGGTCAATTAGTTAGAGGCTGTGTAGATTGCTCAGGATTGCACAGATTTATAAGTGGCCCAGTAAGTATATGAACCCAAGTGAGTCTGCACCCAAAACTATTTCCTTTCCCCAAATTCAGGCCTAGATATCAGTGCTACTCTTTCTACAGCCAGTGCTATGAAGGGCAACAGTGCAAGCTGTGAACTGCCTAGCTCTGGGGAGCACTGTTGTGGTGGTCTGTGCCAATAGCCCTCCCTAGAGCTGTGCGGTGCACAATCCGCACATCATAGGTGGAAGCCATATCCTCAGCTGCAGCAAAAAGAAATTTCAGCCAAATCAAAAATTCTTTTTGGGGATCCCTGAGATAAAGTTTTTAATCAGCTACCTCAAACTTGGTCTTCTACAAAGCATCACAGTATTTTTTGTTTGTTTAACAGAAATTTCAGTTTTCAAGTTGGTATTACTTATTAATTGATGTATGTATCTCATCTGCACCCGAGGAGTTTATAACCATCAACTTACGACGCCTACTTTGGAACCAGAAGGAGCTAAGCTTTGCCTTCTGGAAATTGAACTTGCAGTGTGAGTCTGCTCAGCTGAATTGGGGGCTAAGGAGTCATTGCCACAAGCAAAGAAAAATAAACAAACAAAACAGAAAACAAAAAACAATCTAGATAGGCATAGTTCAGCTCCTTCCAGTGCACCTGCCCAGAAGCTGGCAAGAAGAGCCCAGGATCTCCAGGAGGGAGGTGCCTGCCCATTGCCAGGGGTCCGGTGCACCCTGCAGGCTAGCCCAGGGAAGGAGAGCTGTTAGTTGCCCAGGATGAACTCCTGGAGGAAAGTTTCTAATCAGAAGAGAGGGGCTCTGGCATCAGACACAGGAAGGGCAGCAGTGAAAATGTGTGAGGAGGTATCATATCTGAAAAGAGAGTGTGATGAGCCAGACAGGGTTTTTAATATTCAGATTGAAACAGGTTTTAGATACGACTTGGCATCATCGACGATAATCCACTTTAATTCAATTTGCCATAAAAAGATGCCACTTTTGCTTTTTACATAGACACATGAGAAAATGCTATGCTTGCATTGCTGAGCGCTTTGACTACACTCCTGTGGCCAGAACACACTCCACAGGGAAAGCCCCCTGGGTCTGGCCATGGTAGCTGTGTCAGTTGTGGCTCTCTCCTAATACACGAGGCTCTAGTCACTATACTTAGTTCTATTATTTTCCTTGGAAGATGCTTCTGAGGGTTCACTGCCTCACAGGGATAACATGATATCCAAACTATGATCATAAATTGCTCCTTGCTTCATTTCACTTTTTCCTGGCACCTGCCAGGCGGCCAAGATAAAGAGAGCTTCTCCAACGTAGCCTGTTATCATGAACGCAGAAAGGCAATCCATGTTCGGTTCACCTAACTGCTCTGGATTTCCTGTTTCTAAATACACAATATTAATTTGTACATAAGACATGTTGCCTTCAAATAATCGACAAATGTCCTTTCTCAGCATAGCCAATGGGATCAGATGAACAACTGGAATGTTAGCCATTCTGTGCCTGCATTCCATGGAGATTAAGAAAAAATTGCAGATCTAGAAACAATATGTGCAAGGGTGGTCTCCTGGCAATTTGCAGCCAATTACAAGTGTACATTGCTTTGCACAATGGATGTGCTACTGAAAAGGTTATATGCAAATCAAATTTTTGTAAATCAAATTATATTTAACATGCACCAAGGGAACTGGCTATTTTAGGGACACCAAAGTTGAATTCATTTTGTGGAGCAGGGAACCCTTTGTAAAGCAAATTACCATCCTCCAATTCATATATTCTTTGATAAGGTCAGGTTTTATTATTTGGGATTTTTTTGAACTAGAGCATACCTACAGTGTTAAAATGGTAGTAATAAGATATTCAGGGCCTTTAGCAAATTCTAGAAGTAAGAGAAGGAGAGATGAAAACTAACTGAATCTCCTTTTAAAGAAAGGAATGAACTGGAAAAAAAAAGGGGGGCGTTGTTCCAGCATCAATTGACTGGAACGCCCATAGTGCTATTCTTATTTCTGATTTGAACCCAGCTGACTCACCTCAGCCATAGCTCTCTGTGCCTGTGTTACATTATTCCATTTTGGAATTGCAGCCTTCTAGGCTGATAAAGTTATGAAAATGACAGCCAGCCTCACCAGGGCCTTGTTAACTCTTCGGCACTCTTATCACGGGGCCTGGGTCCCGTCAGCTTTCTAAGGGCCCACACAACTGTCTGAGACCTGAAAGAACACAAAGAAAAACTGCAAATCAAAACTAATAAATGTTTAATTAAAGATCTACGAAATGTAACATTGTGTCAACTTCATTAATTGTTAAGTTTGGTATTCATAAAATTTTGATTACCCAAGAATTTGAAAGAAAGAAACAAAACTACCATTCTTCATAGCTGCTGTAATCGGCCACATAAAAAAATCCAAGGGCAACTATAGACAAACCGTATTGGTCAATAGAACCTGGATTATACTGAGGTAACAAACCCTGAAATATCAGTGGCTTAACACAATAGTAGTTTATTTCCTTCTCATGCAGTTTGTAGAGGTTCTGAGCCATGTGGTGATTCATCAATTCAAACTCTGCCACCTAAACACTAGACATTTATCTCTGTTTAAGCAGAAGAAAGAGACCAAAAAATAATGCAAAAGCTTTTCATTGCTTTAGTCTGGAAGTAACAGCATCACATTCACTCTCATTTCATTGGCTGCAGCTGGTCACATGTTCCCTGACTGCAGGTTACCTGGGAGGTATAGTATTTTCTATGTCCAGGGAGACCTGGTGATGTCTACCATGTACACTATTAAAATTGATTAGAGTTTAGTAAGATCAATATACCCAAACCAAAAACATTCCTGTATACCTGTAACAAACAATTAGAACATGTGAATTGAAATAAATACCAATTTAAAATGCAGCAAATGCCATTAGGCAACTAGGAACAAATCTGACAAAAGATATGCCAGATTTTTGTAGAGATAATCGTAAAACTTTATTGAAAGATGGAAAAGATGTCAGTCCCCTCCAAATTAATTTGTAGATTAAGTGGCAAGTTTGATTGAAACACAAATAGGGTTTTTAATGGTGGTTTGTAAGCTGATACTAAAAATTTATATGGAATACTAAATAACTAAGACAATTTTACAAAAGGGGAAGAAAGGCTATGAGTGGCTGGCAGTGTGATTGTATTCTCACAGGCAGAGATAAGCAGACAAATATTACAAAAGAGAAATAGGCCCTTGTATACATGTGAACCTGGTATTTGACAAGGGTGGCATTATGAATCAGTGAAGACGGGGCTAACTGGGTGTTGGGATAATTGGATACGGAAAAAATGATTATGGATTGTAAATGTTTATAAATATTTGATGTAAATAAAATAATTTCAAAACACAAAAATATAAAGTTTCTTCTAATTTTTTACAGTAAAAATGATATTTTTAGTGTGCAATGTGGGCTTATTTTAATACACTTGATATGATATGGGATGGGCCTTTAAGAAGCATTTATCAAAGTAATAAATCTTGTTTCTGTAATTGAATTTTCTCTGTTTGGTCCCCACTAAATATCATGAGGTCATTGTTTCATTATATATATATGTATAAAATTAGGATTACCTGACATGCATTAAAAGAATCGACTTCATTGATTTCATGGGGAGAAAAAAAGTGTGAATCTATCATTTTTAATACTTTTTTTGTTTTATTTATTGAAGGTGAAGCAATCTCCATTCCATAACCCACTTTTTGTGCACTGAAAAGGTGCACTGGAAGGAGGTCATTGATTCATTATACCTGGAGGTGTAATCCAGGAATGATCATGGGGAATCAACAGCTCTCCCAACAGCCCACTTCATCTTGTCTTTGGTATGGAGCAAGATGGAGCAGTAGGGGATGTACAGTGAGAGGTATATTACAAGCTGCACACCTGTCCCTGTTTGAGCAGGTTTGGTGACTCCACGGGCTAGGGCCTATTGAGGACTATTGACATGAAGGGCAGCAGAACTTTCTGAAAGGAAACCACTTGAAGGAAGAGAAAGTCAAGGACTCCAGATGATCAAAAGACTAAATCATGGGGAAAAGGAGGGAGTGATTGTGAATCTCTTACTGTGTGCATTGCTCAGGTTGACTTTCCTTTTTATTGGATTATCCCAGAACAAAACCGAGTCTTCCTTGCCAGTTTCCTATAATCCACCACCACCAGCACTTCAGCCCTATCTACTGAGCAGCTTCTTCCTGATCCAAGGGGGCACATTGTCATCACATTTTCAGAGTTGCTCTTGTCCCCTACTTACCCCCGCCCCCAATCAATGGCCATCCACCAGAAGGCCAGTGCAGGTGACCAGATTGTTCTTCTTTCCCAGAAGATTGGAGAGAACCACAGACAGAGGCTTTATCTGGAAGACAGGAGAACCCAGGAAAAGAGGAGGGGATTCTAGAATATCTGACTGGGGAAATTCACAGAACAGTTCACTTTCCTCCTTTTTACTTAGAGCTGTCCTGTCTGCTCCAATAGCACACAAAGAGATGCAGGCTGTGTGAAGAGCCCAGTTGCCCTCCACGACCATGGCATAACTGTGTGTCCAGCTTCGTGGGACATGGAGCAGCACTCTCATAGGAACTAAGCAAACTGCCTAGCAACATTCACATTGGAGGTATTTTCTGGTTTCTATCTGGGAATATTAGAATACAGTCTTAGCATTTTCAGCAATGGTGTAGGAAAGCAATAGTCCCACATGGGAGTCAAGTGAGTTTTGCGGGGTGGGGGAGGTATTTGGAGTGGAGACAGCTCACTAACTTATACAGGGTTTCACAGGGTGATGCTTTGAAGGCCAACATTCATCTGCATTGATGAGGTATAACAACAAAATATTGCGACTGATTTTTGTTATCGGCATGACCTTATAAGATGGTAACTGTAGAATTAGACAAAACAATAAGAGGTTTAATTACAGGTTATTTAAATACTTCTTTGACTTGTGACTCTAGCGTAAAGAAATAGAAAAAAAAAAAACTATAGAATGAAGTAACAAAATGAAGTAATAAAGAGCAAAGTTGAATCCAAGCAGGTAGTCAAGCAATATGCAGGAATCAGAAATTTTAAATCAGACTCAAATATTAGGTAATGATATAATTCAAACATTTCAAAAGTATTGACATAGCAACTATAAACTTGGGATGGATTTTACTTGTCCCCATCAGTCATAGATGCAAATCCAGCTGGCATTCTTGCCTATGGCCTCTTTTATCACTAAAAATCCCAATTTTAGCTAAAAATGCACCCCAAAAAATGGCTCAGGAAGGTTACTAAAAAATTTTGGAATAACGTAATTTTTTTCTTAGTGAATATACATCTTTAAACCCTAGGAAGATTTACAATTAAGTACATATGTATAGATATTAAGAAAATAAATTTTATAATAATATTTGGGTATTTAGGAGAAATATATGCATATTTAGTATTTTTGGAAGTTGTAATTATGAACAGAATTTAGCTTATTAGAATAATAAGTCAGCATTAGAAATCCAATTTAAAATGAGTAGACTCATGATTTTAAGCTGAAACCTTTTTAGAAAAATGTGTTTACTAGTCAAAGGATATATTTTAAAAGAAAATGAATATGTTAAATTTATACACTCAGTTTAAAAGGTTTAGAAGATTTATTCATTAATTTGTAAATAAGATCAAAAATTAGTCAAAGGCTTCCTAAAATTTACTAGATTTTGAAATAAAAATATTATTTGTAAGGTGGGCTTGAAAGGCAAATATTTTTAAAAGGAATAACCTTAATAAATTACGTACTAATTTTCAAAACAAAAATAACTCCCTGAATAATCTTTCCTGCACTCCCAAAGTTGCAGCAAAGGCACAAAAAATTCTTATTAATCTTTTTGAAAAAATAAATTAAAACTTTCACATGAAGTAAGTACTATCCTTTAAAAAATAGTCCCCTTGGAGGTCACACACATAAGTAATGCTTTTAATGCTCAAAATTCTCTTCAGACTCACCTTTGAGATTACTTTCCCAGCCAGTTTAAATTCTTTTTCTCTTTGTCAAACCTATTCAAGTGTCTTATAGTTGGAAACTGGATGACAAAATTATCTAACACCAAACTTAACATGTCACCACACTGAGGTATCTGCAGTTTAACATGGTCAACCCAAAAAAATGAATATCAGATGTAGTGGAAGAGTGTTTCTTCTCTGAAGGTACTCTTGGGAACTCTCCAATCATACCTCTTAGGCAGCTGACTTCTCTGTCTTCCGAAGAGTCAAGAGGAGCATTTCTAGCTGGAACTCAACTTACGCACAGGTTAGAACTGAAACTAAACATTACCAAAGGTTTGGACTGAGGGTTTTGATCCAGGGGCACTCACAGCAGTGAGGATGTACAAGGGGTCATGGTTGGGCATGGGTGGTTCTCAAATGCTGACACTGTTTGGGAGCGCTGTTCAGAGCCACAGCAAGAAGCAAAAGCAGGTAGTGCTTGCTGCTGGACAGGGACAAGCAAAGATGTCTGCAGAGGCAGTAACAAAATGACCCAAAAGACAAATTGACTCAGAGCACCAAATCCATTAGGAGGTAAATGAAAATAACCTTCTGGGCGTGGTTGACCACACATTCCTTTTGGTTTAAGCAGCATAAAACCCAGGATATTTGAGTAAAATATGGGGAATGGGGAGGCGGAAAGAAGAGGCAGATTACAGGAGAAAAGTTTGGAAAAGAGAAATCCATAAACTTATCTTAGGGCCTGAACCACCTCTACATCGTTTAAGCACAAAGGAGCCACTCTTGTCTGTTTATTTTTGTGAAATAGTAAACTCCGGGGGGTGGAGCAAGATGGCCGAATAGGAACAGCTCCAGTCTCCAACTCTCAGCGCGAGCAACACAGAAGACCGGTGATTTCTGCATTTTCAACTGAGGTACTGGGTTCATCTCACTAGGGAGTGCTGGACAATCGGTGCTGGTCAGCCGCTGCAGCCAGACCAGCGAGAGCTGAAGCAGGGCGAGGCATCGCCTCACCTGGGAAGCGCAAGGGGGAAGGGAATCCCTTTTCCTAGCCAGGGGAACTGAGACACACAACACCTGGAAAATCGGGTAACTCCCACCCCAATACTGCGCTTTAAGCAAATGGGCACACCAGGAGATTATGTCCCACACCTGGCCACCAGGGTCCCACGCCCACGGAGCCTCCCTTATTGCTAGCACAGCAGTCTGAGATCTAACTGCAAGGCAGCAGCGAGGCTGGGGGAGGGGCGCCTGCCATTGCTGAGGCTTAAGTAGGCAAACAAAGCCACTGGGAAGCTCAAACTGGGTGGAGCTCACAGCAGCTCAAGGAAGCCTGCCTGTCTCTGTAGACTCCACCTCTGGGGACAGAGCACAGATAAACAACAACAACAACAACAACAACAAAAAGCAGCAGAAACCTCTGCAGACACAAACGACTCTGTCTGACAGCTTTGAAGAGAGCAGTGGCTCTCCCAACATGGAGGTTGAGATCTGAGAAGGGACAGACTGCCTGCTCAAGTGGGTCCCTGACCCCTGAGTAGCCTAACTGGGAGACATCCCCCACTAGGGGCAGACTGACACCCGACACCTCACAGGGTGGAGTACACCCCTGAGAGGAAGCTTCCAAAGTAAGAATCAGACAGGTACACTCGCTGTTCAGCAATATTCTATCTTCTGCAACCTCTGCTGCTGATACCCAGGCAAACAGGGTCTGGAGTGGACCTCAAGCAATCTCCAACAGACTTACAGCTGAGGGTCCTGATTGTTAGAAGGAAAACTATCAAACAGGAAGGACACCTACACCAAAACCCCATCAGCACATCACCATCATCAAAGACCAGAGGCAGATAAAACCACAAAGATGGGGAAAAAGCAGGGCAGAAAAGCTGGAAATTCAAAAAATAAGAGCGCATCTCCCCCTGCAAAGGAGCGCAGCTCATCGCCAGCAAAGGATCAAAGCTGGACGGAGAATGACTTTGACGAGATGAGAGAAGAAGGCTTCAGTCCATCAAACTTCTCAGAGCTAAAGGAGGAATTACGTACCCAGCACAAAGAAACTAAAAATCTTGAAAAAAGAATGGAAGAATTGATAGCTAAAATAATTAATGCAGAGAAGGTCATGAACGAACTGACAGAGATGAAAACCATGACACAAGAAATACGTGACAAATGCACAAGCTTCAGTAACCGACTCGATCAACTGGAAGAAAGAGTACTAGCGATTGAGGATCAAATGAATGAAATGAAGCGAGAAGAGAAACCAAAAGAAAAAAGAAGAAAAAGAAATGAACAAAGCCTGCAAGAAGTATGGGATTATGTAAAAAGACCACATCTACATCTGATTGGGTTGCCTGAAAGTGAGGGGGAAAATGGAACCAAGTTGGAAAACACTCTTCAGGATATCATCCAGGAGAATTTCCCCAACCTAGTAGGGCAGGCCAACATTCAAATACAGGAAATACAGAGAACGCCACAAAGATACTCCTCCAGAAGAGCAACTCCAAGACACATAATTGCCAGATTCACCAAAGTTGAAATGAAGGAAAAAATCTTAAGGGCAGCCAGAGAGAAAGGTCAGGTTACCCACAAAGGGAAGCCCATCAGAATAACAGCAGATCTCTTGGCAGAAACTCTACAAGCCAGAAGAGAGTGGGGGCCAATATTCAACATTCTTAAAGAAAAGAATTTTAAACCCAGAATTTCATATCCAACCAAACTAAGTTTCATAAGTGAAGGAGAAACAAAATCCTTTACAGATAAGCAAATGCTTAGAGATTTTGTCACCACCAGGCCTGCCTTACAAGAGACCCTGAAGGAAGCACTAAACATGCGAAGGAACAACCAGTACCAGCCATTGCAAAAATATGCCAAAATGTAAACACCATCGAGGCTAGGAAGAAACTGCATCAACTAATGAGCAAAACAACCAGTTAATATCATAATGGCAGGATCAAGTTCACACATAACAATATTAACCTTAAATGTAAATGGACTAAATGCTCCAATTAAAAGACACAGACTGGCAAACTGGATAATGAGTCAAGACCATCAGTCTGCTGTATTCAGGAGACCCAGCTCAAATGCAGAGACATACATAGGCTCAAAATAAAGGGATGGAGAAAGATCTACCAAGCAAATGGAGAACAAAAAAAAGCAGGGGTTGCAATCCTAGTCTCTGATAAAACAGACTTTAAACCATCAAAGATCAAAAGAGACAAAGAAGGCCATTACATAATGGTAAAGGGATCAGTTCAACAGGAAGAGCTAACTATCCTAAATATATATGCACCCAATACAGGAGCACTCAGATTCATAAAGCAAGTCCTTAGAGACGTACAAAGAGACTTAGACTCCCATACAATAATAATGGGAGACTTCAACACCCCACTGTCAACATTAGACAGATCAACGAGACAGAAAGTTAACAAGGATATCCAGGAATTGAACTCATCTCTGCACCAAGCGGACCTAATAGACATCTATAGAACTCTCCACCCCAAATCAACAGAATATACATTCTTCTCAGAACCACATCACACTTATTCCAAAATTGACCACATAATTGGAATTAAAGCACTCCTTAGCAAACGTAAAAGAACAGAAATTATAACAAACTGTCTCTCAGACCACAGTGCAATCAAACTCGAACTCAGGACTAAGAAACTCAATCAAAACTACATGGAAACTGAACAACCTGCTCCTGAATGACTACTGGGTACATAATGAAATGAAAGCAGAAATAAAGATGTTCTTTGAAACCAATGCGAACAAACATACAACATACCAGAACCTCTGGGACACATTTAAAGCAGTGTGTAGAGGGAAATTTATAGCAGTAAATGCCCACAAGAGAAAGCTGGAAAGATCTAAAATTGACACTCTAACATCACAATTAAAAGAACTAGAGAAGGAAGAGCAAATACATTCAAAAGCTAGCAGAAGGCAAGAAATAACCAAGATCAGAGCAGAACTGAAGGAGATAGAGACACAAAAAACCCTCCAAAAAATCAATGAATCCAGGAGTTGGTTTTTTGAAAAGATCAATAAAATTGACAGACTGCTAGCAAGACTAATAAAGAAGAAAAGAGAGAAGAATCAAATACATGCAATAAAAAATGATAAAGGGGATATCACCACGGACCCCACAGAAATACAAATTACCATCAGGGAATACTATAAACACCTCTACGCAAATCAACTAGAAAATCTAGAAGAAATGGATAATTTCCTGGACACTTACACTCTTCCAAGACTAAACCAGGAAGAAGTTGAATCCCTGAATAGACCAATAGCAGGCATTGAAATTGAGGAAATAATTAATAGCCTACCAACCAAAAAGTCCAGGACCAGATGGATTCACAGCTGAATTCTACCAGAGGTACAAGGAGGAGCTGGTACCATTCCTTCTGAAACTATTCCAATCAATAGAAAAAGAGAGAATCCTCCCTAACTCATTTTAGGAGGCCAACATCATCCTGATACCAAAGCCTGACAGAGACACAACAAAAAAAGAGAATTTTAGACCAATATCCCTGATGAACATCGATGTAAAAATTCTCAATAAAGTACTGGCAAACCAGATTCAGCAGCACATCAAAAAGCTTATCCACCATGATCAAGTCGGCTTCATCCCAACATTCACAAATCAATAAACGTAATCCAGCATATAAACAGAACCAAAGACAAGAACCACATGATTATCTCAATAGATGCAGAAAAGGCCTTTGACAAAATTCAACAGCCCTTCATGCTAAAAACTCTCAATAAATTCGGTATTGATGGAATGTATCTCAAAATAATAAGAGCTCTTTACGACAAACCCACAGCCAATATCATACCGAATGGGCAAAAACTGGAAAAATTCCCTTTGAAAACTGGCACAAGACAGGGATACCCTCTCTCACCACTCCTATTCAACATAGTGTTGGAAGTTCTGGCTAGGGCAATCAGGCAAAAGAAAGAAATCAAGGGTATTCAGTTAGGAAAAGAAGAAGTCAGATTGTCCCTGTTTGCAGATGACATGATTGTATATTTAGAAAACCCCATTGTCTCAGCCCAAAATCTCCTTAAGCTGATAAGAAACTTCAGCAAAGTCTCAGGATACAAAATTAATGTGCAAAAATCACAAGCATTCTTATACACCAGTAACAGACAAACAGAGAGCCAAATCAGGAATGAAATTCCATTCACAATTGCTTCAAAGAGAATAAAATACCTAGGAATCTAACTTACAAGGGATGTAAAGGACCTCTTCAAGGAGAACTACAAACCACTGCTCAGCGAAATAAAAGAGGACACTAACAAATGGAAGAACATACCATGCTCATGGATAGCAAGAATCAATATTGTGAAAATGGCCATACTGCCCAAGGTTATTTATAGATTCAATGCCATCCCCATCAAACTACCAATGAGTTTCTTCACAGAATTGGAAAAAACTGCTTTAAAGTTCATATGGAACCAAAAAAGAGCCCGCATCTTCAAGACAATCCTGAGTCAAAAGAACAAAGCTGGAGGCATCACGCTTTGTTCTGATGTCCTGACTTCAAACTATACTACAAGGCTACAGTAACCAAAACAGCATGGTACTGGTACCAAAGCAGAGACATAGACCAATGGAACAGTACAGAGTCCTCAGAAATAATACCACACATCTACAGCCATCTGATCTTTGACAAACCTGACAGAAACAAGAAATGGGGAAAGGATTCCCTATTTAATAAATGGTGCTGGGAAAATTGGCTAGCCATAAGTAGAAAGCTGAAACTGGATCCTTTCCTTACTCCTTATACGAAAATTAATTCAAGATGGATTAGAAACTTAAATGTTAGACCTAATACCATAAAAACCCTAGAAGAAAACCTAGGTAGTACCATTCAGGACATAGGCATGGGCAAGGACTTCATGTCTAAAACACCAAAAGCAACGGCAGCAAAAGCCAAAATTGACAAATGGGATCTAATTAAACTAAAGAGCTTCTGCGCAGCAAAAGAAACTACCATCAGAGTGAATAGGCAACCTACAGAATGGGAGAAAATTTTTGCAATCTACTCATCTGACAAAGGGCTAATATCCAGAACCTACAAAGAACTCAAACAAATTTACAAGGAAAAAAAAAAAAAACATACAACCCCATCAAAAAGTGGGCAAAGGATATGAACAGACATTTCTCAAAAGAAGACATTCATACAGCCAACAGACACATGAAAAAATGCTCATCATCACTGGCCATCAGAGAAATGCAAATCAAAACCACAATGAGATACCATCTCACACCAGTTAGAATGGCAATCATTAAAAAGTCAGGAAACCATAGGTGCTGGAGAGGATGTGGAGAAATAGGAACACTTTTACACTGTTGGTGGGATGGTAAACTAGTTCAACCATTATGGAAAACATTATGGCGATTCCTCAACGATCTAGAACTAGAAGTACCATATGACCCAGCCATCCCATTACTGGGTATATACCCAAAGGATCATAAATCATGCTGCTATAAAGACACATGCACACGTATGTTTATTGCGCCACTATTCACAATAGCAAAGACTTGGAATCAACCCAAATGTCCATCAGTGACAGACTGGATTAAGAAAATGTGGCACATATACACCATGGAATACTATGCAGCCATAAAAAAGGATGAGTTTGTGTCCTTTGTAGGGACATGGATGCAGCTGGAAACCATCATTCTTAGCAAAGTATCACAAGAAGAGAAAACCAAACACCACATGTTCTCTCTCATAGGTGGGAACTGAACAATGAGATCACTTGGACTCGGGAAGGGGAATATCACACACCGGGGCCTATCATGGGGAGGGGGGAGGGGGGAGTGATTGCATTGGGAGTTATACCTGATGTAAATGACGAGTTGATGGGTGCTGACGAGTTGATGGGTGCAGCACACCAACATGGCACAAGTATACATATGTAACAAACCTGCATGTTATGCACATGTACCCTAGAACTTAAAGTATAATAATAATAATAATAATAATAAAAGAAAACTCCGTACAAACTGTGTTTCGTCACGGGCCTAAACACTAGTAAATCACGAGGTATATAGGACCTTCCACCTTTATTTAATTAGTCAAAGAGTGGGTTATGGAATGGAAATTGCTTTACCTTCAATAAATCAAACAAAAAAAGCATTAAAAATGATAGATTCACACTTTTTTTTTCTCCTCATGAAATCAATGACAATGAACAAAGTGACTCTTCTGTATCTGTTAAGAAGTCGATTGCTTTTAATGCATGTCAGGTAATCCCAAAAACAAATTCCACCAACCTTTGTGGGAAATATCAGACAAATGCTCACCACGAATATAAAGAAGCATTTTCACAAAGAGCTGTGTGTACTTTGCACAACCACTGTAGGCTACCTTCCAAGCAGGGCAGTGCTGATATGCCCCACCTGCTGTTTATTCTCCTCCCACACAAGCCTATATCAACAGCAATGACCTGAGAAGATCAGACAAGCCTCAGGACCCTTCAGAGCTGTTCATTTGTTCATTAATTCACTCATTCACTCAAATCAAGTCTTCAGTAAACACTTAATATGCACAAGACACGAGGCTAGGCTCAGGATGTCATCTAGTCACAGGTTTGCAAAGTTTTGCATTTTTTTTTCTTTGTTTGAAGTACCATCAAGGACACAACACCTCTCTGGGGGAACTGTTCTACTTAGCATTAGAAATTGCAGTGTGGCTCTGCAGGCAAAGTAGATTACTAGTGATTAATAAAGATTACTAGAGTCTAAGGGGGTTCTAAGCTCTCATTTATTCCAGAGTGACCCTGGGACCTCGATTTGAATATACAGATAAAGGGAGAAATGTTTTCTCTCTTAGGAGTAATAATGCCAAATTTCTAACAAAATTGATGACTAAACGTGAGGCAGGGGAAGCAGTATGATGTCGTGGAGGGAGCTGAGGAGCCCTGGGTTCACAGGCTGGCTCCAGACTTGAGCTACATAGGCAGGGAAATCATTCAGCTTCTCTGTGCCTCAATTTGCTCATCCTTAAACCAGAGAGAACAATGCTGTCCTTGAAGGTTATTGTGATGATCAAGTAAGATACCATGAAAGAAATGCTCGGTATAATGTCTGGCACATTGTAAAACCCAGATAGCACTGAATTAACAAACAAATGAATACAAGAGCAGCCTGTGTAGAAACCGAGTAATAAGGCTGAGCATCAGGAACTCCAAAGGTGAAAACACAGGGTGTCTTTTTCTTCTTATACTTGCTGCCTTTTCTCTCTGGCTTGTGCAAAGGTGGGCCAGGAGGGCCATGGGGGGAAAGATCCAGTGCTAGGATGGTGGTTAATGGTGGCTTTTCTGGATTAATGTGGACATATGGGACAAAGTGGAAGTGTCATCTGAATTGCTGACTCAAATAGGACAGTCCTCAGTCTACAGAAATTCTAGAATTTCAAACATTCTTCCTCACAGACACTTGTAATTACACTGAAGCAATTGCCCTACGTTTTAGTTTGGAAACTGCGGTTGCTGTTCACTTGGATCTCTTCTGGAAACCAGGACCCTAAGATTTCTTCTAGTTGCTCAGTGAATTTGTCTAATCATATTATCACCTTACTCTCCCCGCTGCCTTGTGTATCTTCCCACTCTAGGAAATGATGCAGGGGTGGAGTGGGGTGGGGCATTATATCATGTGCTCGGGCTCAGCCCGAGACAAAGAGCTTGAAGACATAACACCAGCTGTCTCTGAGGAACTTTCTCTCCAGCCTCTCCTCCCTCCCATGTCACAATTTCACCTGCTCTGCTCCCAGGTATTTTGGGAGATGCCATAGAAGATCTTTTGTATATCTGTAAAAACTTCAAAAGTCAAAGTCATTTTTAAAATGATTTCAAGTTAATTACTTAATGCATTTTAGCTGCAGTTTACTGATCTATATAAAATGGGGCATAACACCTTTTACATTAGATGATGAAACAAGACAATGTAGGGAAAACACCAGTCGCAAACTATTTGCTAAAGAAATGTTCATTTTGATTCCCACAGTATCTCACACAACCTTCTGATCCTCAGTTCATTGTGTAGAATGAATCAACAGCCATGTGTTTCACAAGCGTAAGGCAAGTTAGACAGAGATAGTGTCACTAATGAGTGAAACAGGAGAGCATTTACAGCCTTGGGCATGGCCTGCAGGACTGCCACTGTGGGTAGGTTCCTACAGGGGCATGTTTCCACCTCCATGGAGAGGATCCCAAGTGGGTCAGCAGGTTGAGTCATTTCCCGCTGCCAGCATCCCTTGGGCACTGCCCTCTCCAGCTGATTCTATCCATAGGAGGGTGGGCATGGACTCTAACCATGGCCATCTCTTTCCCAACCTTTGACATATCCCCAGCCTCAGGGTCAGGATACACAGAGTCTATATCTACAGAGTAAACCTATTAAGAGTCTAGACTTCTTCAAACAACACATGAAAAATTCCAGCCATCGGAGAAACCCAAACCTGCAAAGCCTGTACTGTAGCCCCTAAATTAGGGTGCCAAGATGCAGGAAACCAGAGTCAAATTCCAAAACCTTGTGCTCCTTGGCTCGGGAGCAGGGGGATGCTTGCCAGGAAGTGTGCATTCCGTTTCCCAAGCCATTCTGTCCTGCGCTGCAATTTATTCCCATTAAGTGGACAGACCCGTGTTCCCACCAATTCTCCATGCAGATGAGGACTTTGGAGTTATTAAGAGAAGAAGCTCAATTGTCCCCCCTGGCTTATCATTACTAACCAGGCAGAGGAAAGCTTCAGCCCACCATTGATTTAGATTAGCCCCTCCGTTTCAATATTATTAATTACCCAAGTTAGCATACAGCATGTCAACATCAAAACCCAACTTTTTTTTAAATTAACTGTTTCCTTTGCAGCTTTCTGGCCATGCCTATTTTCTTTCATGCCTCCAGAACCCACACATAAATGCCTTGCAGATATGGTTTCAACTGTCATCAAGTGAAGTTATTAGACTGGGGACCAACACAGGTCACTCCTTTCATGAGAGGCGACCAGGCTAATCTTTTGAGGTGACATTTCCATAATAACTTAACATTTGCCAAAGTTCTCCATTGCATTCTGTGCAAAGCAAACAGAAGGGTTAATTTAGTTCTCTAATCTCTTGTTATAAGCCTAATTATTTTACATGTCTTCATTTCATTAATGAATTGCTGCTTTTTACATGCAGCTCCTTCCCCATTGCTTTTGTTTAAACCTCCTGGTGGGAAGGGATAGATTAATTTTGTTGTGCCTTAATGAAACTGTATGCTACATTAGATTTAACCATTTGGCATGCACTGCCAACATCACCATTATGCATAATGAATTATTTTTTGTGACTCCCAAACTACTGTAGACCTTCAGTGTTCTCCTTCAGATATTGTGACGATGCAACTGGCAGGCATACAACAACACACTCAGTCATTGTGCCTGGTGTCTCAAGAAACTGCCTTGTGGTTTTTTCCTTTCTGTCACCTGCATGGGAGCATCTAGATTTCTGCTTGCCACGGGAAACCCGGATATCCAGTTGATGTCCAGCGAGTATCTCAAATGAAACCAGCAAATCGGTATCTAGTTTTGAAGACAAAGCATTGTGGTAGGCACCTTAAGGCAGTCCAAAATGTTGTTTGGTCTTTGTCTTTACATCTTAGAATAGTAATCATTCATTGTTGCTCCTCTGTCTGCAGGGCATCTGGGGTCGGCCAGGTCTAAACCAGGCTTGGCTCTGCTTTAGGCTGCAATGGATGGGGCAGCTCTGGTCCTCATGTCCCCACTTCCCTCCTTCTTCTCATAGTGTTGGTAAAAGCTTAGGAGGGCGGGTGGAAAGGCACTTGCAAGGCCTTCTAAGGTCTAGGCTAGGAACTGACATTTTACCTATTTATTTTTGGCCAAAGCAAGTCACATGGCCACGGCCAACGTCAAGAGGCTGAGAAGTCTTCTCCCCTATGAAGAGGCCAGGCAAGGATGTAGTTGCAGGAATTGGCAAATGATTGAGCCCAATTCAATTGTTTACGTTTCTAAAGGGTGGCTGGGTTCTGTGTTGTGGCCATCCCCAAATTTTCAAAGCTGAAGCCATTTAATCTCATAATTAAGGTTGATCCTAGTCTAGGCTTTGGAACACATCTTGTCCCTAGGCAGGGAATCAACTGAAAGATCTCAAGCTAAAATTCTGTGGCTCATCACTGAGTTAACCCTGATCCAATTAGTCTGGAACCAAGTCCTGTGTGAGTCTCAGCTGCTCTGGTAACTGCATTTCGTGTTCCTGAACTTGGCTTTCCCAGATATCTGCTGCCGATCTGCCCTAACATGCTGGTTAACGAGTCATCTCCTTGGATTCCTAAGTTGCTCTGTTGTCAGACCTTTTCTGAATTGACTTTGTAAACATTTGATCTTAAAATCACCACTACTTGTTCCTTGCCTGGCTGCCCTTTCAGAACACAGCCACAGTCCTAGAAGGATCTCCAGATTCAGGACTGGCAACACCCACTGTTTTCCCTGCTATTAGAATGTGGCTTTTCTGTATCCTGGGAGTTTTCCTGAACCTACGGTCCTGGCCTCCCTCACTACTCTGAGGTCTGGCTCTCAGACTGAAAATCCAGCCAGCAGTGGGGGCCAGTCAATATCAAAGGCAAAGCAGAGAATGTTGCATTCCCTTAGCTCAAAGAAAAGTGGGCATCATGAACCGGGGCAGGCTGGGGCAATTTGCTTGAAGGCAAAAATGATGAGGCACCAAAGGGGAGAGAGATATTCAATGAAATGGTAGCTCATCTGAAATTGTGTTATCATCCACGTTAAGTGACAAACATGGCCACTAAGACAACAAGCTACAAATTCTACCTTGTGGTGCTGGGAAGAGTCTTGAGGACACATGTGCTGGTTCTTCAGCATCACTGCGGACATTTTCCAGGGTAAGAGGCTGCTGTGCCGTCCCATGTATAGCATGGCTGTCTCCTGACTCAGGGCATTTATTTAACCTTGCTGCTGCCTCTACTGAAAACACAGTTCCCCCTCAGATTTTCATGGCTGGTTCCCTCACCTCTTTCAGATCCGTATTCAAATATCACCTTTGCAGAGATGCCTTTCCTGACTTCCTTACTTGCTACTGCTACTCACCAGCCATCGTTCAATAAGCTGCCATTGTTCCCTGCTTTATTTCTCATCCAGAGAACTCACAACCATCTTACACACTGTGCATTTTCCCTTTTGTTTTGTTGATTGTTTGGCTCCCTTTACTAGAAGAGATGCTCCATAATTGTCTGTTTTGGTTTATCTGTCTCTTTGCCCTTAGAACATATAACAGGTGCTCAATAAATATTTGCTGGATGAAGGAAGTAAGGAAGGAAGGACAGAAGGAGTGACAGGCTGGCCAGCGTGGCTGGGGACAGGGACAGGCAGAGAGATAAAGGCTTGATGTTTAGATGCATGGAGATGCACAAAGTCACATACAGGACTCCAACGAGGTCAGCCCAGGAGCTCAGAGGCACTGCTGGTCTTGGATGTCCTCTTCTCTGCTGGCTTCTCATCCTCAGTAAATCAAGCATGCTCAAGTTTCTCCAATTCTTGATCCAGAGCTGTCCTAAGGTCTCTCCTCCTCCCCACCTCATCTGAGCCTCTTGAAAGCACTGCCAGAGTCCTTTGTTTCCACTCGCTCACCTCCTACACACTTTGAATCTAGCCCCAGTTCAGGTCTATCTGCTGTAGGTCTCCCTGCAGGGACCTCAAGCTTGACAGTTCCAAACCAAACTGAATATTTTCCATGCCCTCCTTTAGTGACCATCCCCCTCACTCCAACCCCTGCATTCACAGGCTTGGTTGATGACACAGCATCTGTTTGGATACTGAGCTAGGATACTGAACAACCTCTTTTACCTCCCAAAGATTTATTGACTCCACCTACTTGTTTCACTCTTTCCGTGACTGCTGTTCACATCCTCATCATATCTTAATGGGCAACAGGGTCCTAACCAGTTCCCTGCTTCACATCCTCACCAGCCTTTTCCACCTGCACTTCCCCTCACCTCTGGGACAACGTCCAAACTCATTAACATGGCATAGAAAGCCCAGTGTATTCTGATTCTCCAGCCTCATCTCTCTTTCCTGCTCTCATGCTGGATTTTCCCTAGGCTTTTGCACAAGCAGCCCCTCTGCCAGGGGGCCTTCCCTACTCTCATTTATCCTTTAAGATTCAGCTTGTGTCATTATAATGTTGTCCATATTGCAAAGTACATGTTCTGATGCATATTCACTTTTTAAAAGCTTTATCTTCAATAATGTCTAGGAAAAAAATGGACTTAAAATTTTTTCCTGATACATAATAAATGTATAGTTATTAAAATTAAAGTATTTATTTATACCC
Source organism: Rhinopithecus roxellana (assembly GCF_007565055.1). Taxonomy (NCBI): domain Eukaryota; kingdom Metazoa; phylum Chordata; class Mammalia; order Primates; family Cercopithecidae; genus Rhinopithecus; species Rhinopithecus roxellana. The sequence continues at coordinate 54,767,222 of NC_044551.1, forward strand.
CCATGAAGATCACGTTGTATACTGTTACAATTACCCCCACCTTTTCGAACCAGTGAACTAGGCCATCTGGCTGCTCAAAATCACCGAGCTGGAGAGAGCTAGAGATTCTGTCTTTGGCAAGATCACTGCTTAAGTGGCTTGATATATAAGTGGTTAACACTTATTGAGCACTTCCTACATTAAAGACACTGTTTTACAAACCCTAAATGTATTCACTCATTTAATTCTCATAATAACTCTATGAAATGGGTCAAAAATAATCTCTATCTTACAGAAAATAATATTGAGACTCAAAGAGGTTCATTAACTTGCCCAGTTTACACAGCTACTAAGAGACGGACCCAGTATTCAAACTCAACCATTTGACTAGAGTCTATGCCCTTACCCTATTAATATAATATCATCTCTATGAGGTTTTACTGCTCTAATATCCTGCAGGTAAGACTGTCCTAAGCTCCCAGACTTTGTGGCAGTGGAGCCTGTTCTTGTTGTGGGAAGGAAGGATGGTTGTTGGAAGGCTGGCAGGTTAGCCAGAAAAGGTGGCATTCCTCTTGGAAATCAGCAGCTTGGCTTTCTGTGATTCTCTAGACTTGGTTGAAGAAGTTCCTTGTGGCAGAAGCCAAGTTTGTCTCATTTTGACAGAATCCCCAGCTGTTGACTTTTTCTGCTATCCCGTGCATTTTTTCACCTCCAGAGATATCCTGAACTTTCCAGCTCTAAGCAAGAAAGCTTGGAACCAAATCACCCAATGTCTTCCTAAAACTCACAGGCCGAACCCCAGTTGAACATAGCAGAGGCCTCTGTACTACAGAAGGACTTCAAGGTCAAGTGCCAAGGTTCCTGCTTCATGGTATCTACACTTTACTTGCCCTTATCTTTAAAACAAAACAAAGTCCTAGCTTGAATCATCTCTGCACCTGATTGTCTGGGAGTTTTATGGAACCTGTGCATATTAATTAAACAGCTCATGCCTGTCACATGCCTGTCACGTTTGCTGGGAGCCTGTTTGTCACAGCTTTTGAAATGACACAGCCCAGATGCTATCGACCAGCTCAGTGTCTCTCAGAGAAAACCATGCTCAACTATATATCCCTGTGGGTAATAAACAGGATGGATGCCCCATCTCCTGATAAAATATTATCTGCAAATGTATAACTGAAAAGGAATTACCACCAATATTCTTTTAATTGGAAATATCTTTCTTCCTCCTAAGCAGATTCATGCAAGTTCTTTCCTGCAGAAGCCATCTGCAGAAAAGGAACATGTGTGTGAAATTCAGCCTGTTTAATCTGTCCCTGTAATCAGCTTCCCCAAGCCTGAATGCTGAGTCTATAGAAGTTGCAAGAGCAGGCTGCTTTTCTGCTCATTCCTGCTTGAGACTTGCTTGACCGGCCCAGACCCTTCTTCCTAACCTTAGCAATGGGACTCCTTGAAAAGCCAGCATTTTCTACCCCAAGTGAGATCTTCCATCAAAATCAGATGCCCTAGAAAAATAGAGCTTAGGCGAAGCAGCTTTTCTGATCCCATTATTGATAAGCTCTTAGAGCTCATCAATGAAAATTAGAACTTGTTAATCCTGTACATTTCCCCCCTTGATTTTTAATTACAGAAGAAAGAAGTAATGGATAACTTCTGGGGCTGCAGAGACACTGAGGCTGTCAAGAGAAAATTAAATTTACAGTCAGAGAGTTTTGTTTTCTCAAGTGTCCTTGTAAAATGCAAAAGAGGCTCCTGGCATCACCAAGGCAATTCAACTGGTTTCCTAAACTGGCAGGGTTTTCCTCGAAGAAGCCCTCCTTCGTTTGCCAAGAGAGTGTATTAATGACAAGGACTGGACCTAAAGGGAACTCATTCAGAAGAAAACTGCATTAAAAGAACATTAAGGGCGATGTTTTAAAGTCTGATTTAAACTCATGAAAGCAAAGAGATTTATTGTCGAAGCCAAATCGCCGCGCTGACGCGCCTTGCCTGGTAATGCATTCTGATTGGAGCACAGGGGATTGAATCTGTACAAAAACATCGCTCACTGTGGCCCAGGAGCTCCAGCTGGGGGAGATGGGAGATAGCTATAGGGGGATATGAGCTGGGGACAGGCACGTTTCTGAAAGCAGATGGGCTAACATCCCACAGGGACCAACTCACCAGGGAAGTAGGAGAAGGGCACTGCCAGCTGAGGTCAGCTTTAACATCAGCAGACAGCTTAGCAGCCTTTGAGCTTCCCAGCATAGGCCTGGGGCTTCTGGAGAGATACTCCCTGGGAAACTAGAGGCTCAGCAGGAGATCCCAACCCCTCTCCTCTGAATCTCCAGTCCCTCCTGCAAATCTTCTATTTGGTAGCCCCTCCTGCAAGCACATCGACTCCACAACAGAGTAGCCACTCCTCCTACTCCAACCGACCGCTCTATCTCACTTGACCATACTCTGTTAGAGTAATACAGTGCAGGTCTCTACCTGTGCTGCAGTCCTGGACTCCAGCCAAAAAGCCAGCTGCTTGCCATCTTGCAAGTCAGGATCTGATTTCTAGATTAGAGATATTAGTACCAGTGTTGGCAAGACACAATGGAGTCACTCTGGAAAAATCAAAGAATGCAGCTTCAAGCGTTTGGTCCAGATCTGCTCCCCTCCTAGTGCAGCAGCATTGCCAGGGTATTTGTCACCTCTCCCAACGCAATTAATATAGTTCAGCCTGCCATAGCATCATGTTCTATTCTGAGTAGCAGCAACCCCTGCAGTATGGTTTAGTACTTTTTGCACCAGGCCTTGAAACTGATCCAATTTCAGGTTTTTCTTGGTGTCCCAGTGCCTGGACAGATGTCCATTTCCCGGTGTCTCTGAGACTCGCAGAATCTTACGGGTTCTTTATCATGTATGGACATACGGTTGTCTATTCAAATGGTTGAATTTGGACAGCCAAGGGACAGTAAGGATGTGCATACAGGGTAATCCCTCACCAGAAGCAGAGGGGCTGAGAGCATCACATGGAGGGAGACACAAGTCTTCAGTGAAAGTAAATCCAGGAGTTTGAGACCAGGAGAGACCCCTGGAGTAAGGGTGCAAATGAGATCCATAGAACAGAGTGGGCAGGAGGATCAAAGGTCTAGGTGATTAAACAAGGGCTGTGCGTACTTACTTATTCATATATTGAGTGCTTCACAATGTCACTGAGAAAGAAGCCATGCAAACAAACAAGTACAGTAAGATTTGACATAAAACATAATAGAAGAATGTGCAAACTATAAGCAGAAACAGCTGGGAAGAGGGTTGGGGAGGGCTTTCCAGAGGAGGTGGCAACTGAGTTGGATTTTGAAAGGAAAGTACGTTTGCCAAAAGGGGAAAGGGGGTAGGGAGTGGGGGTTGGACGAGGTAAAGCTCAGAGCATGGCCTAAGTGGGAATGTGGTCAGTTACTTTGGGCAGGTGGGGAGGGATTACAGAAAACAAGACTGGAAATGTAGTTGGAGTTGTCATCACAAAGGTTCTCTGGGTCATGCTAAGAAATATTAACTCTCTCATACAGTTAAAACAAAACCACTGAATAATTTTACAGTCAGTCTGAGGTAGCTGAAAACTCAGAACTAATCATATTGCTACCCTGCTTGGGTTAAAGGGATGAGCCTAGAAGTGGGGCCCACATTAGTTTGGGGGGCTTGTGACTCTGATGAAGGCTATGGACTCCCCTCCTCCCACAGAAAACTGCTCATATGCTCAAAATTTTGCATGTAATTTCATGGGTTTCATGGACTCCCTAAAGCCCATCCATAAACCTCAGTTTATATTTGTGGGAAATAATTTGTTCTCTACGGAGAATTTTATAGTTCTTAGGAGATGAGTGCTGTAGTATTTAAAGATGATGTGTCACAGTGTCTGAGACTCACTTTCAAATGGTTTGCAACACACTTTTGAGAGAGAGAGAGAGAGTGTATTAGGGAGAGAGAGAAAGGAAAGAGAAAGAGGAAGTAATTGAGACAAAATGTTAACAATTGATGAATCTAGGGACATAGTGCATGGGTGTTCATCACAATTTCTTTTAACTTTTCTGTGCATTTGAAATTTTTAAAAATAAAAGCAAAGCAAAACAAAACCCTCAGTCAAGGCAGAAGTAGCAGGAATGAATATAAAGTGATGAATTTTATTCATTTATATTCTTTTGCCATATACTGTGTGAATACCTACTATAGTTGTTCAATATTTAGTTGGAACAATCAATAGGACTTAGTGCCTGACGAAAGGTGGATGGGGGAGATGATGGAGGAGGTGCAGTTAAGGAGCCCAAAGTGGCCGATGTAAATGACCGGGAGTTCAATTAACACAGAGATGAGAAGGCAGCAGGGTGGCAGGCCAGAGGAAGGAGGAGTGAACTCGGTTCTATAAGCAGCATTTTGAAAGGAGTTTTGATGAATTGCAAAGGGTTCAAGGGAGACCCCTAGAAGTTAAGTGGAATGAAAGTGATGGCAGAGAGAAACAGTGTAGACTGCGGACAGAGAGCTATTTGGGAGGAAGTGAGGGTTAGTGGTAAGATAAGTTTGGCCATTTTCTGCAGATATGAAAAATATATGAAAAATATTAGATGTGATTTATGTGGCTAAGAGGGCTGCCCTTGGAGGACAGGTGACAGCTACAGAGAAAGATTTGAATGCAGGGTGTAGCAAGAGTTTTTTCCCTACTTCACTGATAGACAATTTCTGTGCCAGGCAAGATCCAGGGATGAATAATGGTCTCACCCTCAAGGAGCACCCAGTCCAGTCAGGGAGGAAAACATTCATAAGCTTAAGTAGTTTGCTGTTGGAGAAAAGTTTCACTGCTTGATACAGACCTTCAAATTTATATAAAATATATAACTGTCTATTCAATATCATCTGTTCCATCGAGGCACTTAGGACTCCAATAATAGCACATATAAAATTCAAATGGCTTATCTGTGGCAAATAGAAATCCCAGTTGTCCAAATATAGCTGTCCCAGCTATTCCCCAAATTTCAAGGTCCCTCCCGCACCCCTCCTACCTCTGTAACACACATGTGCACCTGTAGAGGACTGGCCTTCTAGTGTTACCTTTGAACTCGTCTTGAAAGAAAAGTAGTTTTCCAAGAGGGAGGCAGAATATAAGCTAAATTATCTCAGTTACCCTCCTCTGCCCTCTTTCATGGAAATGGGTTTGAGAATTGAAGGAAACTCTATCAAATAGAATCTTAGTTTCTTCTAGACTGAGTCTGTACCAGGGTTGTTTATTTACCTCCCTGGTTAAAGGACTTTGTTACAGGTCAGGGGATGTAGGTGAAAGCCCAGGAACTCCCTTCTGGAGGTGTCTGAACTCAGGCACCTTCAAGATTTGGCAGAAGCCCCCCAAGTCTTATTGTGGTTTCAATTGTAAACTATGTCCCAAGAACAGTTGTAGCTGATTCCCTAGTTTCCCAAAGGAAGATATGAAAATTGCTTTAAAACGTTCTCTGTAGCAAGGCTATGTTGTTGTTGCCATTCTCTCCTCCTCAACATCTCCATGGCTGACATGCATTGAGTGCTTTCTCTGTGCCTGGCATCTTGTGTCTTCTTTATATGCATGCTCATAACAGCCCTATTCATGCAGGGCAGGTGAACCCAAAATTGGGGCTTAGCCCAGGAGGGTTCTTGGCTTTGTTCAGGAAATAATTCAACGGCCAGCTGGTGGTGTTAGACAGCAATTTTTCTTGAAGCAGCAGTGCACAGCAGCAGCAGAGGTACAGCTCCTTGCAGAGTATGGCTACCCGTTGACTGTGTGCCCAGAGGCGCAGTTCTGTAGTCACATTTATATCCACTTTTAATTTCATGCAAACTAAGGGGTGAGCTATTCAGAGTCTTTTAGGAAAAGGATAATACTTCTGGGTCATTGCCATAGAAAGGGGCAATAACTTCCAGGTGTTGCCATAGCCATGGCAAGTTCACATGGTACTGGTGGGCATGTCTTATGGAGAGGTGCTTAACCCTTTTCCCTGTTTCAGCTAGTCTTCAATCTGGTCCAGAGTAAAGTCTGCCACCTCCAAAGTTGAGGTAGGAGACCCTCCTACTTCACTACAAGGAAGAGCCTATGATTATCTTTTTTTTTTTCCAGTTAGGGAAACTGAAACTTAGAGCTCTTAAAGCAATTTGTCCAAGGTGACACCACCAGGATGTGGGAGATTATGCGCTGGGATTCACATGGGATTGACTCTGGAACTCAAGTGCTTACAAGTCCACACAAGCCATACTGGCTTGTTTCTGAGGGCCTCGGACAATAAACACTGACATAGTGCTACTGTGTTTCAGGCTTTGCTCTAAGAACGTCACATATATAAATTCCATGAACTTTAAAACAGCCCTATGGGGCAAACACTATTACTATCTACTTTTTAAGTAATAAATTGAGGCACAGATTGGCTAAGTAAATGGCTTTAGGAAAGAATTTTAACTTAGGCAGCTGGTTTTTACTATACTTAAAAGAAAAGCATTAGGGTGGGTGCAGTGGCTCACGCCTGTAATCCCAACACTCTGGGAGGCCAAGGCAGGTAGATCACCTGCGGTCAGGAGTTCAAGACTAACCTAGCCAATGTGGCAAAACCCCACCTCAACTAAAACTACAAAAATTACCCAGGCATGGTGGCACATGCCTGGAGTCCCAGCTACTTGGGAGGCTGAGGCAGGAGAATCGCTTGAGCCCAGGAGTCGGAGGTTGCAGTGAGCTGAGATTGAGCCACTGCACTGCAACCTGGGTGACAGAGTGAGACTCCATCTCAAAACAACAACAACAACAACAACCAGAAAGAAGCCTGGCCAACATGGTGAAACCCCGTCTCTACTAAAAACACAAAAAATTAGCCAGGTGTGGTGGGGGGGCCGCCTGTGATCCCAGCTACTTGGGAGGCTGAGGCAAGAGAATCACCTGAACCTGGGAAGTGGAGGTTGCAGTGAGCCAAGATTATGCCACTGCACTCCAGCCTGGGCAACAGAGTGAGGCTCTGTCAAAAAGTTAAAAAAGAGAGAGAGAGAGAGAGAGTGAGAAGGAAGTAAGGGAAAAGTAAGGAAAGGAAAGGAAAGGAAAGGAAAGGAAAGGAAAGGAAAGGAAAGGAAAGGAAAGGAAAGGAAAGGAAAGGAAAGAAAAGAAAAAAGAAAGGAAAGGAAAGAAAAAGAAAAGAAGAAAAAGCATTGACATACACAGGTATGACTTTCAAAGAAGGATCTTTTCAGGAATGAAACACCCCTGGCATGGACTATGTCCAGGGCCTGTCGCCTGGCTATGTCCCCTAAACTGAGCTCAACAGCAGAGAAAATCTGAATGATCATCATGGATGTATCCATTTGTAGGCATCTTTGTTTCTGAAATCTCACACACTGTGAGACTGGATTTATGACTATTTCTTGAACTATAGGAAGGGCTTAATTTTCAAGTATGAATAATGTACAATTAAGAAGAAACATATTCATACTGGGAAAATCTTATAAGATAATAAGGTTTTTTTAAAAAATAGCATAACTACTCTCAAAGTTAGAAAAGAGAAAGTTTCTTGCTATTTGCATTTATAATAGTTTGTCTCATCTGAAATGTAAAGCATTTTGGTTTGGTACCCTCCTTTGCCCCCACCATTAGTGAAAAAGAGAATCACTGATTTGTATATAAAGAAAGGAAATAAGGGAGAGAGGGAAGAAAGATAGGAGGAAGAGGTAAATGGAGAAAGGAAAATGAAGTAGTTTTTTTCTGAGAGTGAACTATGACAGCATGGAAATGGGAATATAACTGAGCACCTAAAACTATCTGCCCTTGTTGATTACACAAACAATTCCCTTTTGTTAAGTGATTATTTTTACCTTTACAGAAAATGTTTGTTTTAAGATTTACAGTAAATGTAACCTAGTCTTAGAATGGTATGTCCTAGGGTGACCTTCAGAATTTGTTTGCAACCAGTTTGACCAGGGCCCTAATCAAGTGAGAGCAGAATTTTCCTTGGTATGTAGAATTCAGGCAAACTCACAGGATCTTATCCTGGGATGTCATTAATCTGGAGTTTTAAGATGAGACCAATGGAAAAATAATATAGCAACATATCACTTCTCTCAGATCATTTTTTTCTAGAATTTAAATAATCTAAAACATGTCAAGAACCAGGATGGCTCAGCAAAAAGACCACTGAGTAGCTAAAAGTACATAGAAGAAAGTCTCCGTATCAAAGTTCACACACTTTGCTCGTAGAAGAGTTTATAAGAGATAGTCTATGCCAGTGGTTTTGACTTAAAAACTACTCTTAATGTTTGCCTTGTTTTCATCAATCAGCAGACTGGAAACTGCAAATTGAAACTACAGGGGAAAGGATTACTACTGGAGATAGTACTCAGTGATAACAGCAAAAAGAGGCAAGAAAACAAAAGAGTAGGAAAAAAACAACAACCAGACAGTAGCTCTAAACACACAAGGATCTGGGGTCATTGGGTGCAGGGGCAGATAGCCCTGTACATTGCAATCAACCGCCTACAGGGCAGAGCATCATAACAATTACATATACTAATGACCGCACCACCAAGAAAAGATGAATTTGTGTTTTGGGTAGAAAAGAAAAATTGGACAAGGAGGAATGTAATGAACACAAAAATTTTATATACAATCCAATTAAGTAGTTTTCTTCTGCCATCACCACCGCCATCTACTATCAAACCAATAAAAATTAAAAACAACCACCACTCTAGGTAATCCCTAAAAGAATGGCTTGTTATGTATAAATGCCCCTTAGAATACCAAATAGATAATGTTATTACTGTGTTTATCAGTATGTTCACATATAAACAAGAATAGATTGTTCCACAGAATAAAGGAAATGGTACCACCTATGAGAATGTTGATTTTCAGTGAATTAATAATCACAATGTAATAAGAGGGAGACTACTGTATTTTCCAAAATTCCAGGGAGGCTGAACAATCCAATCACTTAGGTCAAGCTGCTCTCCACCGAGAAGCGGTTGAACAGGACGGGGAAAGACTGGGCTGTACTTTCCAGGGATGGGGCTGCCTGGGGTCGTGAGTTGCACGTGGCAAGCCTCGACTTTTGGAAGACAGCGAGGTCTGGGGCGGGGGCGGGGCAACAAAATGACGGAAGGCGGCGAGGGACAAGACCCGTTCTCTCCTCAATTGTGAGTCTCTAATCAATTTAACAGATTCACAATATTCTTGTGGGAGGTTGGGATTTTTTTAGGTGCAGAAAATAGTTAAGGACTTGAGGTCTGTGTACTAGCTGGCTGGGCACTAAATTAACCTGAGACTCTTGGATTTAGAAGAATTGGAAGAAATCATTAGGAAATAAGGTTATGAATTTGCAGGAAATATAAGAATAAGTGAGGGGGCTTCAGAATTTGGGGCTTTGAACAAATTTACCTAAATCTCTGAGGAAACCCAAGAGAAATCTGGATTTCTCTGTCTCTCCTACGTATGTTTGCATACATACTTACATCTTTTAATGACTAACAGTTATTGTGTACCTACTGAGTAATGTGTTATGCTGAGTGGTTTCACATTCATGATATTATTTAATCCTTAAACCAACTTTTGTGAGGTAGGAATTATGACAGTGAGGAAATTGATGATCAGAGAGGTTAATCAACTTACCCAATGTAAAAGTCACACAGTCAAAAAAAAAAAAAGCAGTTATTATAAAATATTCATCATATCAAGCCCCACGTGAATTTTCACGCACTAGGAAAAGCTGTTCTTATTTTCAAGCCTACGTTCCCTCAAACAGCCAGGGTGTCTGTCTTCTGGTTGTCAAGTTACCAAACCTTGACAACAATGAAGGAGAATTTTAACGTTCCAACATTTCAATAGATCTGGAGTTTCTGTGGGAAATTGAAGACGCAGTTTCCATGCAGGACAAGGAGGACAGCCATATCTTGTAGATTTAAGGCATTTACCGTGTATGTGTTAGGAGTCGTTTTCTTCTGCTATCACCACCGCCAGAGATAAAGAATGAATGATACCGAGTTTGCAGGGCTGATATCCATCTGCAGCGGCATGCATTCCAGCCTCATAGGAATAAATACAGGGATGTGCTGATAATTACACCTTGATACACGACAGAGGATATAAAAATGCTTTCTCAATTTGTCTAGCGCACGGTGAATAATAATATTGTCCGTGTGTTTATAGGAGGCAGAGTACTTAAAGCTCTATTGTTATTTCCACAGGAAAACAACTTTGAGAAAAGCATGTTTTCTGTGTTAACCCGGGAATGTATGTTTATCTGACAGTGCCTTGCTTGCCTTTTCTTTTCTAACCTGCATAAATTCCTTGAATTTAAATTCGACAGAGACACTCTACCTTCACTTTGAAATGAGAGAGCTGCACAGAATGTCAAATAGAGCCAGCGTTTCCTGACTTCTGACCCAGCTCAGGGTGGTTTTTCTTTTTTTTTTTTTTTTTACATGACTCAGACAGGCTCTTGGAGGCCTAGAGATAAAAGGTCCTATTAGAAGTGCAAAATATGACTATTATTACCTCCTTTAATAAGGCTTCTTGCCAATTTTTCAAATGACTAGAGTCTGTTTGCTAATTATTACTCCACAGTTTCTGCATTCATTTTCTTTCCCTGAAGGAGCCTGATTCCAATGAAGATGAAGGAAAAGTGCTAAAAAGTGTGTTTACTGCCATCTATGGGATGCAGCTGGGCTACCAGGACAGCGGAGCTCCTTCCCATGTAACACACGGGAAACTGCAGTTCCAAAGCCACGTAGAAAAGCTCATGCATTGCAAACACTCCATGTGAAAATACCATTGGAAAATCATTTGTTTAAAGTTTTCCAGAAATATAAGTTCATATTGCTACTTTAGGGAATGAGGGAGCGAATTTTCCTGTATTTAAGGCAATTATGTTTATAGCAACTTGTCAGCCCATGGGCTCTACTCACAACTAGGGCTTCCAGTCTATGATTAACCTCAAATGTTCTAGCAGGAATACTAGAAGTAAAAATTCATTGGCTAGACCACTCTGAATATTCTGAAGAAGGTCAAGAACCAGAAAATAAAGTCTCCTGAGTAACCAAATAGATGTGTAAAGTATATGTGCTGTGGTCTATGAATTTGACTCATGAATCAGTCAAATCTCCAGTCTATTATAGCAAATTTCATTGTTTTAGTATCAGAAACTCTTAGTATCAGAGGCATCAAATTACAAGAAGAGGGCAGAGACTTTGAAAGACAGATTCTTAAGAGAACGAAGAAGTGATGGTGTATATCCTAAATCCTGGGGAGAGAAGAGGGTACTATGAAAAAACAGATACAAAAGCTCAAAGGAGGAAAGCAGTTTGGACAATCGTGGTATAATGTAGCAATCTGTGCTCATATTAATGACTCAATTCTCAAATAATGGTTAAATTTTGTTAGGTTTACCAAGTCATTAGTATGAAAAGACCAAAGGATACACAGTGCACAGAAAGAGAAATATACATGGCCCTTAAAATCTGAAAAGATGCTCATAAACCTCACTCATATTAAGAGAGCTGCAAATTAAAAGTAAATGAGATAAAGACAAATTGCATACTGGGAGAAAATATTTGCAAAACCAAGATAAAGGACTTGTATTCAAAATATACAAATAATTTAAAACTAAACAATAAGAAAATGAACAACATAATTAAAAGGTAGGCAAAAGATCTGAAGACACCTCACCTAAGTAGATGGCAAGCAAGCATATTTTTGAAAAGGTGCTCAGTGTCATCAGAAAAATACAAATTAAAATGTGCAGAGATAACAGTGAAATATCACTGCACATCTATCAGGAGGGCTAAAATCCAAAATGTTGACAGCACTAAATGCTGACAAGAATGTGAAGCAACAGGAACTCTCATTCAGGGCTGTTGGGAATTCAAAATGGTATAGCCACCTTGGAAAACAGTTTGGCAGTTTCTCACAAAGCTAAACATAGCCTTACCATACAATCCAGCAAACATGCTCCTAGATTTTTATCCAAATGAATTGAAAACTTACGTTCACATAAAAAACTGCACATGAATGTTTATAACAGCTTTATTCATAATCACCCCAAATTGGAAGCAACCAAGATGTGCTTTAAAAGGTTAATGGATAAACGAACTGTGGTACATCTAGACAGTGGAATATTATTCAACACTAAAAAGAAATAACCTGTTAAGCCATGTAAAGGTATGGAGGAAACTTAAATGTATATTACTAAGTGAAAGAAGCCAGTTTGAAAAGGCTCTGTACTGTATGATTCTAACTATACAACATCTTGGAAAAGGCAAAACTGTGGAGACAGTAAAAAGATCAGTGGTTGCCAGGGGTTCTAGAGGAGAGTGCAAAGGAGGAGTGAAAAGGTGGAGCACAGGGGACTTTCGGAACAGCGAAGATACTCTGTATGCTACTGTAATGGTAGAAACATGTTATTATACTTCTCCAAACCCATAGAATGTATAATACCAACAGTGAACCGTACTGTAGTTAAAATAACATATCAACATTGGTTTATCAATTATAACAAATGTACCACACTAAAGAAAAGGGAAGATGGGCAAAAAGTTACAAGAAAAATGAAAATGGCAAGAAAGAAAGCTGGCAAGAAAGCAAGCAAGCAAGTTTTACAATCCTCGTGTCAGACAAAGTAAAATTCAAACCAAAGCATACTAGAAGCACAGAGAAGGACACTTTATAAAAGCCACATTCCACAATAAAAATATATTTTAAAAAATTAAATGCACTAGTATCCTCTACTCACTGAGTGACAACAATTTTAAAGAAAATTTGGTTGTATATTGTGTTGATGATGGTATGGGGAAACAAGTCCTCTCATACAGTGATGGCAAAAGAAAGAAATTGATGCAAACTATAAAAGGTTGTGTGATAATAGTTATCACAATGACAAAGATACATAAACCTTCTTGGAGCTGGCGATTCTCTTCTGGAAATTTAACATACAAACATATTCAAATGTATGCAAAATGGAGTAAATACAGAGATTAAAATTGTAGCATCTTTTTATAATAGCAAAAGATTGAAAATAACTAGATGCCCATCAGTAGGAGATTGCTTAATTAAATAATGCTGCATCCATACAATGGACCAGATGTTGCCTTTATATAGAATGAGGCAACTTTTAGTGTATTGATGAAAAATGATGATCAATACATAAGTCCTTAAAAAACAAGGTGTAGTAGAGCACTATGGCATGTCACCTTTGGGCCTGTATACATATAGACTATCACAGCAAGGATATGCCTGTAGCCTGGTAATGGTGTTGCCAGTAGCCTCTGTTAGGGATGGGGAAGTGAGGGCCGTAGTGCTGGGATAGGGAGAAGACTTAATGATCACTCTCTACCCTTTTGTTTCTCTCCTGGAAAAAAATGCTAAAAAATAATCTTAAAATAAAGAAGGCAAGAGGGTGTATAATAAACTTTGGAATGTTTCCATTTACTCTTTTAAAAATGTTGATCTTTAAAATGTTGGTTAGCTCTAGTTATCTGGACAATTTAATTATGTGGAACACCTCATTTCCTGACAATGCTGAATGGATAAGGCATTACTCTGGTTTGCTGACTTATGCACAATTACAGAGTTAACATTATCATCATAGCACAAAAGAGATTGGAATTTAGAACAAAGGATGGGGATACTTTTCAACAAAGGCATTAAGGCAGAAGGAGAGCGGAGAAAATGGAGAGTCTGTAATTCTCACACTGACGGAGGGATGGAGGCAGAATGAGCAAAATCTATGAGCCTTGGTGAAGTGCTGTGCTTTTGCGCCTCACAGGCAAGCCTCTGTCCACACAACAGCACAGCTGGCTGCTGCCTTCCTGGGAAGTAGCCCTGACAAGGAGAAGAGGTGCTTTGGAGGGATTGTAAAGAAGGCAGGGAGCCTGAATCCTGGCATCAGCTGCAGGCACGCATAGGACTCAGGCATGTAAGCATGCCCACCATACACTAACTCAAGTGTCAAGCAACTGCCTTGACAGAATAGAGCAGAAGTTGACCATCAGGCTGATAGAGATTGCAGAATTATTCCTCCAGCATGTTTTTAAAACATAGATTTTTCATATAGCAATTCTTGTTTTTAGCTTTGTTTAAAAAATTGGAGAATCTAACAATATGAGGCCTACTTTCTTCGCATGTTAACAACACACTGGAGCAGAGGAGGGACTGTCTCCCTTTACATGGAACACCAGCTCAGCAGGTAACCGTAGTTCCCAGCACTCCCTCTCACTCTACACATGGTTCACCTCCCTCAATTACTTGCTGGCCTCTATAGGCATTTTAATTTGCAAATCCTAGACTAGACTTGGAAAGGGTTGTTTTGGGAAATTGTCTCAGAAGTAGAAGATGCTTGAACAGATTTTGAAAGGCAGAAGATAGTGGTTTTGGGGATTGAGTATGCAAGGCATTTTAGAATGAAGCTTCCTGGAAGACCAGAGTGTTTCCTCTTCTCCAAAAATTGGGCCAAGCACAGGGCACCTGTGGTTTGGGGAGATGATGGATGACGTTGAGTGAGCAAGGTTCTAGTGATCTTAGTAAAAATATTTACTGAGCTCCTACTCTGTGCCAGGAATTTTACAGCAGCACACCAGCGAACAAGACGAATGGTTTCCTACCCACAAGGCTTACAATTTACTAGTGGAGGTGGCCAGTCAATCAGAAAACAAATTATTACATGTCAATTTACAAACTGTAGCTAGTACTATAAAAGGCACAGACAGAATATTGTTGTCATAGAGAATTATAGTGAAGGTGATCAGGGAAGGTGACATGGAGTCTGAGGCCTGAACAATGAACAGGCTCGGCTAGATGAGGAGTGTGATCAAGAGGATGTCAGGTGGAAGCAACAGTATGTGCAGAGACCCCACCGTGGGAGGGGAATATTTCAGAGGCTGGAAGAACAACCAGAGTGTCTCCAGCCTAGTGAGTAAGGAGGGGAGTGGTATGGGATGACGCTGGAGAATGAGCAAAGTCAGACCACGGCTTTCCTTTTTTTCTTTTTTCTTTTTTTTTTTTGAGGCCGAGTCTTACTCTGTTTCCCAGGCTGGAGTGCAGTGACATGATCTTGGTTCACTACAACCTCCACCTCCCAGGTTCAAGAGATTCTCCTGCCTCAACCTTCTGAATAGCTAGGATTTGTAGCAACTGCCAGCACACCCAGCTAATTTTTTTTTTTTTTTGTATTTTTAGTAGAGACGGGGTTTTGCAATATTGGCCAGGCTTGTCTTGGCCAAGCGATCCACCCACCTCGGCCTCCTAAAGTGTTGGGATTACAGGCGTGAGCCACAGTGCCCAGCCAGACCACATCCTTCCGAGTAAAAAGAGCTGTACTCTATCCTGAGAGGAAGCTTCAGAGGAGTGTTAAGAATAGGAACGACATGATGCAATGCACATGTCTGAGAGACTGCAGCAGTCACTTCCAAGGAAAGACAAGGCAGAGCAACACAGAAGGGAGGCAGTGAGAGAGTTAGCACAGCCACCAGGGTCCGCTGCTCCATCCTTTCACCTGTCCACAACTAGCAGCAGAACACTGGTCATAGCTCCTCCCCTCTTGACATCCTGCCACCGCCCTCTCCTGTGTTTCTCTTTTATCTCCACCCTTGGTGCTCCTGTTTCAGAGCTCTGCCCTATAGTAGAATGTGGAGGGAGAGTGGCTGGCTCCCCTTCTGTTTTCCTCCCTCTCCTGCAAACACACGCCTGCTCCTACACACATACCTCTGCGAGAGTGCTCACACACGGTGATTTCAGATAGCTGCATGGATAGGGATGGCTGTACAGGTGCAAAGAAGCAGGTGGAAGAGCTCTGCCTGGCTAGAGCGAAGCACATAGGCCTGAGCTGAGTGAGGCCGGCTGTTAGGTAAGGCAGTGCTAGTTGGTAGTGGGTCTTGAAGCCTGAGACTAGAGGAGTTTTAATATGATTTGGGAGACAACTGGGAGCCTTTATGGGCAAGCAAAGAGGAGAGTGATGTGATCTAAGTGACGCTGGAGGAAGATGATTCTCGATGATGTGTGTCCAATAGAGGAGAGGAGACCCCCAGGCTGGAGGCAGGGGAGCTAATTGGGAGGCAGGAGTCCAGGTGTGAAGTGATTATGGCTCCGACTGGAGCCGTGGGAAGGCTAAGGAAGACAGAAGAAGAAACGGCAGGATTTAATGTTGAACTGAAAGTGCCTCTGGGGTTGTGCTGGGGTGGAAGATGTGCTACAAAGATGAGGAAATAAGATACTTTAACGTTAAATGGGAACTAGAAAAGGATTTGGGCCAGCGAGATAGGAAGAACAAAGGTAGGAAGGCAGGGTGCCATTACACAGGAGTTGGAGCTAGAGCCAAGAGAAACATTTAACAACCCACCCGATATGCCTGTGGGAAGCTGTTCCTCCCCTCTGCTCTGCTCTCACCTTGGATGGTCACTTTCTTCCATGTTTGTATCTGCTTCTATTCTTGTATCAAGCACAAATCTGTGTTGTAGTACGTCTTTGTCTGTCTATGCCTGCTACTAATCTGTGAGCTCCCTGAAGACAGAGGCCCTATTTTACTCCTTTCTACTCCCAGGGCTTAGTTAGCACAGGGACCAGCCCTTAGCGAGCACTCATCACGTTTTGGTGAATGAGGAAATGAATGAATGGAAACTTTCCAGAGGCGTGCCTTTGAACCCCAGCCACCGCACAACACTGTAAAACTTACAAATTCTGTGGCAGCTGCAGCATCCCTCAAACACTTGTGGAGATTGGGTTACAGCTGAGAGCCTCACAAAGCCCCAGCCATTGCAGCAATTGACAGGTGGTCCTAGAAGTAAGACTAGGATTGGCAGACGGGAGGCTGGAGTAGTTAAGATAGTGCTGGGGGTATTTGAGATCAAATTGCAGGGTTGTTTAAACACCTTAGGGTTACAAATGGGTTTTCACCCTTAAAATCCCATTTGCAAATATGTAGCCTTAAACTGTCCAAATAGTTATCTTAATGATGTTAAATCCCTGGGTTGGTAGAGGCCATAGGAAAGGCCTTGCATATTTTCATCCTGTTCCTTTCACTGAAATTACATTTGTGTTACAATGAAATGTGAAAGCTGGAAAATACATGAAAACAAACCTTTCCCTACCACATGCTATGCCACCAGCCAATATCAACTAAATTTGCTAAACTTTCTAGATAACTACCATTTATTCAGCTTTTACTAGGTGCCAATCACTGGGTTTTATACATCTTATAGTATAGCATTTAATATTTATAAGTGCATGATATAGGCACTACTGCTCCCATTTGATAGATGAGCAATCTGAGGCTTAGGGAAGTTAAATTACTTGCCTACTGGGTGTGTGATATCATGAGCTCATCATTTGGTTGTGCAACCTTCCAGATGACAACAAGAGAGACAAGCCTGGGAAGGACTGAGAGGCAAGGCTGCAAAGATAGCTTGGGATTGTTGGGAAATGATCACTAATGGGAACCACTGAGCAGCTTAGTCCTCCCAGAGAGCACGTGCAGAGGGAGAGAGAGTGCTCCAGACCACACTTTAGAGTAGGACCCTGGGGAACACCTAGGGAAATAGAAGAGAAGACAGCATGGGGCCAAATGACTTTTCCAAGGAACAGTTGGGAGGTCCACTCGAAGATCACAAGAGTCCCTCTGCAGCCTCAGCACACTGGTAGCAGGGCCCCTAGCTTCTGCCTCTGTTTCTTCCCACCTATCCTTTTCCTATCCACTCTATCCCCATGTATAAATGGTTAGATTGGATGACAACAGTGTTTTCAATTCTATCCATGGAAAACAGCTTGTGATTTTAAAGGGAACATGGACTTTGGTGTTTGCTATACTTGGATTCAGATCCCAGCTCCATTCCTTGCTGGCAGTGTGACCTTGGGGAGATACTCAGTTTTTTTGAAACTGCTTCCTTACCTACATCATGAGGTTAATAAACCTGCCTCACTAGCTTTACATTTGACAAGAGGATTTGTTTACAAATGGGAGGACTTCTGTTTTCAGAAATATGGCAGGCTAGATATGCAGAAGCTGCTCCCAAGAAGTGACTCCCCAAGATCCTACATGAAATGTAATAAGTCCTTTTTAAAAGCATGGCTATTCTGGCAATAAAGTAAATAATGAAAGGCCAGAAGTGACAAAAAACGTGTGTATTAAAATGATAAACATTTATTATCTCCTAGTTTCTGTGGGTTGGAAATTTGGGAACTGTTTGGTTGGGCGGGTTTGGCTCAGAGGCTGCAGTCAAGATATTGGCTATGGCTATGATCATCTGAAGGCTTTCTGGTGCTGGAAGATGTGCTTACAAGGCAGCACACTCACATGGCTTTTGGCAGGAGGCCTCAGATCCATGCCATG
Source organism: Rhinopithecus roxellana (assembly GCF_007565055.1). Lineage (NCBI taxonomy): Eukaryota > Metazoa > Chordata > Mammalia > Primates > Cercopithecidae > Rhinopithecus > Rhinopithecus roxellana. The sequence goes on from NC_044551.1 coordinate 54,785,524, forward strand.
GTGTCTCTCTATAGAGCTGATTGAGTGTCCTGACATTTTGGTAACTGGCTTCCCCCAGGATAAGCAATGCAAGGAGAGCAAGAAGGAGGCCATAGTGTCCTGAAAGTCATGCACCATGACTTCCAGTATTTTTTATTCATTAGAAACAAGTCATCAAGTCCAGCTCACACTCTAGGGGAGTGGAATTTAGTTTCCACTTTTTGAAGGGAGAAGTACTAGAGAATACGTAGACATATTTTAAAACCAGTACAGCTAACATTTTTCCCAAATCCAAGGATTATCCTGGTGGCCTAGAGTCACACATTCAGAGGGGACTAGAGACAAAGACTGGGGCTCTGAATAAAACATCACCCTTGAAGGGTTACACCCTCAGTAGGATAGCCTGCCTCACAGAGCGACATTTGTCTGCCTGAACCTTTGCTTGGGGGATTTGGACACACATTTGTGCTATCTCAATGGCCTAAAAACTCCACATGAAAAAATAACTCCAGGTTGATGAGGCTTCTCTCTGAAGAACACAGTGCTCAAAAAATTATTATAAATAAAATTCAGGGAATATGAGATAATGAACAAAAATTGCTAAAAACATGATAAAATGAGCAACATGAACAAGAGACAACAAAACAAGAAAAGACAGGCTATCCCCACAGGAACCATGATCAAATTGGCTGCTGACTTCTCAGGATCAACCCTGGAAACCAGCTTACAGTAAATGTAGAAGTGTTTATTTCAGATGTTCTTTAGTTGGAGCTTGGAGAAAGGCTGGAGTAAGTACAGTCCATCTAGAATCTGGACTCTAGATGAAAGCATAACAGGACTTCAGAAAACTGTAAAATATGAAGGGATATAGCAGTGAAGGTGGTAAAAGGTAATTTATTTGCCTTCCAAGAAGCCAATGAAACCCCAAGAATGGCACAAAAAGAGCAAAACTGTACTTTCTTTTGCCATTTTGATGATGAGGGATGGTTTTGTCCATGTCCAGGGCACTTAGAAGCCTCCCACTACCCAAGGCCAACCAGGGCAACACTAGTGAAACAATCAAGGGCAAACAATTACCCTTTAGCATGTGACTTTTCACACACCGCCTGCAGAAATTCAAATGATGATTTTAAATTGAACTTTTCTAAAACTCAAAAGAGATATAGGTGATTTATTTGATGGGGGCTGTTTTGTTGATGATAGTAGCGGTGAAAAGATCTTAGGAGACAACATAGTTCAAATTCCTAATTTTAAAGGCCAGGAAACTGATTCCCAGAGAGGACAAGCAACTTGCTTCTGGTAAGATTTACGCAGACCAGAAACCAAGTTTCTGGTATGTCCTGCTGGATTACTTCCCCCTATGAGACATAAGAGAGTTAAGTACCCAAATAAGAGCATTATCTTAGCCATGATCTCCAATGCAGTGATTTTTTGCTCCTTGTTCCTCACTCAAGTGCAGGCAGCTCAGGAGAATGCCTTGGATGAGCCAGTGGGAGCATCCTGGAAGCCTGCTCTTGGTTGGAAAACCTTGGTCAGCTAGGACTAAGATCAAGACCACCTACCTACCCAGGACTCTGCAGGAGTGATGAGGGAGTTGGGTCTTATTTTTTTTATCATTTTTCAAGTTAATTATGTAAATGGGCATCTATTTAGTGCACTTGGCATTCAAATCAGATTTAATGGTAACAGTGATTTGCTTCCCATACTACTCAGTGAAGAGATCATTTCCAATATCTTGCAAGAGTTACAAAATATTCATACAAACAGGATATTCTCTTTCTTCCAAATCCCTTACATTTTCTTGGATTTGAAACTGTATGGAGCTAGACATGCCCTTTGTATACATCTCCCTTTGTGTTTCATCCTAGAGTATGTGTTGAATATAACCTTGATACACTCATATACCAAGAAAATGTTAGCTGTGCCGGTTATATGTTGAATATCACTTGATAAACTCCATGCTCCCAGGTTTCACCTTCTCTGCCTGATTCTAGGAGATAACCATTGTTTCACTAGGGAGCTAGACCCATGAAGCCAGAAGACCTGGTAATCGAGGGTTGCATGACGCACAAAGCACTGTCAGTTACCCTGATAAGTATATCATACATCGTTTTAGGAACTTTCTCTAAGACAGAATCCTCCACCCCACGTTGGGCTGCCCTCCAACTAACTGGAAAACTGCTTCATTTTGCTAATGATGACCTGGGTTTGGGTTTACTATCATTTTTGTTTCCTGGAGGCCAGTAGCCACGGTTTCATATGAATCAAACAAGAAAAGAGGGCAAGTCAGGGTGGAATTTTCCCAGCCTCTGTTTTCCTTCCAAGTGCAGATTCCCTGGCTGGGGTGTAGCAGCCTGCAGAAATTTTGACCTGAATGAAAGAGGAAACATTGTGCTCAGAGGGACTGCCTAGATATTCTAGGAGAAGGTGCTCTATAATAACCACGAAGCCCTCAGTATAAGGGGCTTATTAAAGCTCATGTCCTTTGAGGCAACCCTGGAACTGTTCTTCCCCAGCCCTTCTCTCATGTCCTCTCCCTTTCCCCTCTGGCAAGGACTTTCTGGGATAGAACATACTCTGTTCTCTTAGAAACTGGTCAGAGCTTTTTCATTCTGAACATAGATTTGCATGGTTTAAAAAATAAATTCAAAAGAGTAAATTGGAATAGACCTTCCGGAGGGAAACTGCAATATGTATCAAATCCCAAAAAGCAATTACATTTGGGGAAGGTTGTCCTGAAGAAACAATCAAGCTCATGCATAGAGGTCTAAGTGCAAGGATATTCATCTGGCCTTGTTCATGTGAAAGTGAAAACAATGGGATTCCAGAGTTTCTGCTGAGTGGGGTCAGGCAACACCTCTCCCACCTTAAATGTACCTGCATCCAGTTTAAGAGGCTAAACACAAGGCTAATTGAAGAGCTGAAGAGCCTCTTGGGATAAAATACTTAAAACCATTTCTCTTTCTTTTCTTTTTTTTTTTTTTTTTTTGAGGTTGAGATATAGGCATGCATGTCTGGTGAATGTGGCTCTGGTGTAAACCAGATAGGGGGTAATCCTAAGGTGAATTTCATCAGAAAGGAGAAAGTAAGCCCCTCACTTAGCAACAGGACCTCATCAATAGAAGGAAGCAATGGTTCCAAATACAAAGTGTTAGCTGATACCAGCACTTGAATTAACCCCTCTACTAGAGAGGCCAACTATTCAGATTTGCCTAGGATTGAGGAGTTTCCTGGGCCATGGGACTTATGGTGCTAAAACCAGAAAAGTCCCAGCAAACTGGTCTTTCTGCCCTCTACTAGGGAGATGTGGGTGGTCACTCAAATGAAGTAGTTAAGTGAGAACTATAGAGTGTATAACAACGGTGGACACACTGGGCAGCAGGCAAGCTTTTTGTGGGATCCTAGCTGAGCATAATGAAGACATCTTTTCCTTTTCACCTCATAGGGCTTATCATAGCAGAAGAGATTGCCAATTTTGAAACGCATTAGTGGACACGTTTGGAATGGTGGATTTTCAGAACATGGTGATGAGGTCAGTAGCACAGCAACAGGGGCACAGTGCCCCACCAGAGCGCATCCTATGGAACTGTCAGGCTTGGGGATGCATTGCCTTGGTTCAGCTGGCCAGAGAAGCAAGCAACAGGAGTGATCCGCGGACACATGTAAGCACTTGGGGATTCTTGGAAATACTGACGGAGGAAAATTCTGAAAATGTTGGGAGTTGGGCCGTTAGAGATATTAAATGTGGGGAGTTAATGTTACTGTATTTGTACTTATTGGCTAGTAATGCCTGGGTCACATTTATGAGAAAAAAATTAAAACAACTGTTTGATAATAGGAAATTGATTAAATAAATTATAGTATTTATAGTCATTTGGGGTGAAGATATAAATGGGTGTATACACACACACGTATGTATATGTGAGAGAGAGATGTAAAGAGAATTACGATGTTATTGAATGGAATAAAATTAGCATGTTAAATATGGCCTTATTTTATTACAGGATGTCTACATTTTTAAATTTAGATGCACATATATGAATGCCCAAAAGAGTCCAGAAGATTAACAATTAAATAGACTCTGCATAGTGGCATTTTCTCTAAAAGAGCATGGATAACTTACATGACACACAAACACACACATACACACTTAAACTACTGGCACATGCCAGACAGCTGCAGCTTTCTAACACCCTTTCATAAAAAAGGCATATCTACAATTTTAAGATGTGTTCAGATTGAGCACTGATACTTTGAATAATATATTCAAAAAGAATAAATCACCTGTAGGCCTAAGCTAAGTAGTACATGCCTTTTGAGGCAGTGGGGGGAGAAAAAGCATATATCTTAGTTCTCGTGACCATCTAGGTTCAGGAATTGGCAAAGAAAGAAGTTAGAATTCCTTTTTCGTTTTGTTGGTAAAGGTTTCTTCCATGCCTGAAATTGCATGCCTACCAGGCCTGGTGATCTGGATAAGAAGAGGTGGCACTCTAGCCTGCATGGTATGCAAGGGAAACCTAACAAGCTTGGCAAATAGTGAGGGGCTCTGGGAAGAGCATCGACGGAAGTAGGGGTCCATGTGGGCTCTGCCTGTACAAGAGCCCTAGTGTCTGTGATCTCAGAGCTTTGCAAAGCATGGACATGAAGCAAACCTTCCATATGTGCTAGTTACATTCATTAAACAGCACCAACAACCACCGGTTGTCACAAGCACTTTATTGTGTTCCCTATGCTAGGGACTTTGCATGACATTTTATGTATATACATGTATATATCACCTCTCTTTTTTACCACACCTTTAAAATGGCATTACTTCCGTTTTAAAGGTAGGAAAATTAAGACCTGCCCCCCTTCCAGGGGCTTAATACTTTTATCACCCCTATGTGATCTGCTGATACTATGCAGTGACATTTATAATCCTAGATTTGCCAGCCTTTTATGTTCCTAGCCCAGAGAAGTAACCAAAGGAGGGTAGCCAAGTAGCTATTTTGGGAAAGGGCACGTGCAGGCAGTCTCTATTAGGATGCTGTGCCCCTGCTCACTGATGGCTCAGACAGTGGAAATTAGAGGACCCAAAAGCTCCTCTGTTTGTCATCTGCAGCATGTCTTTACTGTTGATGAGCAGAATTCAGAGAGCCTAAGAATTGCATACTTAACAGAAGCTCATCCAAACCTATTTGGTCTGGATAATGGGCTAGAAATCAAGCTCTTGCTGAGAGTTTCTAGTTCAATCAAGTCAGAAAATTACATGAATCTCAATTTTTAAAATACATATTTTTTTATAATATGATTGAAAGAGTACCTTGGACTTGAGTTTTTAACCAGCTAGCCCCCATTTCTCCAAATCTTACCTAGTATCAAAAACTTCACAGGGATTTATCGTACAAAATGTAATTATATTCAAGCTGGCAAGAAAGGAATACTTGCTTAAGGTACTTGGTCCATCGGAGGGAATCAAAAGACAGGCTGACTTCATAGATATATAGAGAAATTTTATGTAAAAGTATGCCCACTAAACTATTTATTTTAATCTTGTTTTATCTTTTTTACTGCAGCACTTTATTTTTCCTTACAAAATGACATGTTTCTGGGGCCTAATGTCCTCACATAACAGTAGAAAACAAAAATTTGTTTTCATCTTTTAAAGAATCTAGAATTGTCTACGAAAACCTTACATAAATTAAAAGGATGAATGCATTTACAGGTGCAAATGCAAACCACTTCTAACTCAAGGCAAGCCACAGTGTTCTGGCAGGAAAACATCAGGTAAGAAAGGAAATTGGGTCCTAAGGCTTGGACTTCTCCAGCCCTCATAGATCGGAAAGATAGAAAGGACAACTGGTTCAGAAATTTTGTCAGCCCCTAGAGAAATCCTGAAGCACTCTCTTCTGGCACATTAATACCTGTGCAGATTGAGAGACTGCTGGTCACGCAGACACACCAAGCCACAGACTTCTTCTCCAAAAGCATGTTTTCACCTCAGCCACGAAGTGATTGAGCCACAAGTACTAAGGGTTTACATCAAAGATATGTACAGGGTGTTAAACAAATACCAAGGGAACAATTAACTTGAATACAAGGTCAAAATCAGCAACAAATTCTATAATCCAGTGCCAATATTGGATACAAGCCTCAAGGACCAATTTCTTTTCAAAGGCTTATTCCAATTTTGTGAGGTTAGCATGTGGTGTATACATTTGCCTGGGGCAAATTTATACTTCTGAATTAACTCATGCAGCAAATGCTATGCATCTGCTCACAGTCCATTTAGAAGTATTTGCAGTGGATGATGGAGGGGCCAGCTCATCACACTCCTGCTTGCTGATCTGTATCAGCTGGAGGGAGGACAGCAAGGCCAGGATAAAGCTACCAATCCATTCCAAGTACTTGCCCTCAAGGGGAGTGGTGATCTTGATCCTCATGGTGCTCGGCGCCAGGGCAGTGACCTCCTTCTGCATCCTGTGAGTGATGGGTGGATATATGATAGTGTCACCAGACAGCACTGTGTTGGCAAACAGGTCCTTGCAGATGTTCACATTACACATCATGATGAAGTTGAATGTGGTCTCATGGATGCCACAAGATTCCACACCCAGGAAGGAGGGCTAGACACTGAAACTGTTCATTGCCAGTGGTGATTACCTGGCTGTCTGGAAGCCCCTAGTTCTTCTCCAGGGAGGAGCTAGAGGTTGTGGTGGCCATCTTCTCTGGAAGTCCAGGGAGAGATAGCACAGCTTCTCCTTGATGTTGTGCATGATTTCTTGCTCGGTTGTGGAGGTGAAGCTGTAGCCTTGCTCTGTGAGGATATTTGTGAGGTAGTCAGGTACCAGTTAGCCAGGTCAGATGCAGGATGGCATGCAAGAGGGCGCAGCCCTGGTAGAGAGGCACCATGTTGGTGACCCTGTCACCAGAGTTCACCACAGTGCCAGTGGTGCCGCTAGACGAGTGCAATAGCACAACCTGGATGGCCACCTGCATGGCTGGGATGTTGAAAGTCTCCAACATGATCTGGGTCATCTTTTCATGAGTGGCCTAGGAGTTCGGGGAGCCCTTGGTCCGCAGAACCAGGTGCTCCCCAGAGGTGATGTGCAGCTAGAAGATGTGGAACCAGATCTTCTCCATGTCATTGTATTTTGTGATGATGTCATGCTCAATGCGGTGCTTCAGGGTCAGGCTTTCGTGCTTGCTCTCGGCCTAGTCACCAATGTAGGAGTCCTTCTGGTCCATCATCATGCCCTAGTGTCAGGGGTGCCCAGTGATGGAGAGGGAACATGGGTTGGGGGACGTTGTGTCCAGCAAAGCCAGCTTTGTACATGCTGGAGCCATTGTCAATGACCAGCCCATGATCTCTTCTTTCACTGCCTTGGCCAAGGAGCCAAGTGTCCTGGCTGGGAGAGAACATGGAGCACGGGCCAGGCCATTGGTGAGTGAGCCTATTAGAGTCTTTAAAATATCGTTTGTATCTTACATGCACACGTATGTTTATTGCGGCACTATTCACAATAGCAAAGACTTGGGATCAACCCAAATGTCCATCTGTGACAGACTGGATTAAGAAAATGTGGCACATATACGCCATGGAATACTATGCAGCCATAAAAAAGGATGAGTTTGCGTCCTTTGTAGGGACATGGATGCAGCTGGAAACCATCATTCTTAGCAAACTATCACAAGAACAGAAAACCAAACACTGCATGTTCTCACTCATAGGTGGGAACTGAACAATGAGATCACTTGGACTCGGGAAGGGGAACATCACACACCGGGGCCTATCATGGGGAGGAGGGAGGGGAGAGGGATTGCATTAGGAGTTATACCTGATATAAATGATGAATTGATGGGTGCTGACGAGTTGATGGGTGCAGCACACCAACATGGCACAAGTATACATATGTAACAAACCTGCACGTTATGCACATGTACCCTAGAACTTAAAATATAATAATAAAAAAAAAATTTTAAAAAAATATCATTTGTAGAAACTACAAATTGAAACACAGAAGCTGCTGAAAGCAAAACCTTTCCCCTCCTTTCCCTAAAAAAGAAGGAAAGGAGGGAGGGAGGGAGGGAGGGAGGGAGGGAGGAGGAAGGAAGGAAGGAAGGAAGGAAGGAAGGAAGGAAGGAAGGAAGGAAGGAAGGAAGGAAGGAAGGAAGGAAGGAAAGAAGGAAAGAAGGAAGGAAGGAAGGAAAAGAAACAAGAACATTAAGAATGTAGTCAATTTCTCCCTATCAAAGGTACTAAATTATGTGAAAAGCCATCTTGTCTACTATGTACAAAGGAAGAGGGATCGTAAAACAGCAGAGAAGATCATACTAGTAGTTCAAATTCCTTAAGTGATGAAGATTTCTGGAAATATCAGTAAACAGAATCATGTTCTCCAAAAGGCTGAGCTTTCAGTTCAAAAAACCTGTAAAAGTCTCTTTTGGATTACCTGGTGAAGAACTGCAACTTGAGCTGGAGTCAGCAGTTGGGAAGCCATAAAGTTTTCAATCTCAGCATTTTCCATTTTTTATGGCCTAGTTGGTATGTCTAAGGAAATTTGCAAAATTACTTCTAGTCATTTAGTTTTCTGAATCTGCATGAACCACACTCACATTTACTTAGGCCAATATGTCTTAGCTCATATTGTTCTCTCATTATTTTTTCTATTTTTTAAAATTAGCATTTACCTATAGGAAAGACAATGAGGTCTTTTCTTGCCCTGAATTCAAGTCCTTCAAGGTTCTCAGAGTGTTACGACAAGCAGAAATCTTAGCAATGAAGTTATTACAACCCCTCCATTTTACAGGAGAGGGAACTGGGGTCAGAGTAGGATGAGACTTATCTATAGTCACAGAATGATTTTCTGCAAAACGTAAATCAGCATGGGTGGTGGAAAATGACAGGTCTCTGAAGTTAAACAGATGGTATAAGAGTCCCAGCTCTACCTGCTGCCTTTGTGGCCTCAGGTATAACCACATAACCATAATCTCTATAATGTAATCCATAACATGGGGATAATAAAATATATATTAGGAGTTGCATGGACTGGCTTAGGACAGGCTTTCAATAAATGCCCATTTTCTTTTTTTAAAAGACAAGACACCAAAACAAGTAAAATATCCAGGAGATTAAGATGGGCAAATTTCCCAACTTATTTTAGGCCACATGAAAATGAGGCAGGACTTCTATTCCTAGTTGATCTCCGTAATTTTTTTATTTTCTAAAAACCCTGTATCTCCACAGGAGCTCCCTGAAAAAAATATATTTCCACTAATGGAAGAACCTAGGGTTCTTACACTTCCCTTTTGGTGCCTGGGAAGTGGGTTTCCCTCATGCTGCGAGAGTGCAAGGACTCCTTGACATTGGCCTATATTACTTAGGATGTTGCTCAAGATCCAGAGGATGGGTCCCCTCGAGTTTGATGAGCTTCATATAGTAATAATCAGAAATCAGGCTGAGCACTTGGTATGGAATCAGGAAAATTATCAGATGGATGGACTGGTGTGAATATGAAACATAACCTGATTTTGGAAGTAAGGAAGAAGAAAAGAAAGATACTGGCAATAATTGCCCTGTAAACATCACTTCAAATCATAATTTTACATATACACACACACACACACACACACACACATCTCTAAGTAGCAGGAGAATGATGATATCAGTAACAATAAGTGACTTAGGCTTCAGAGAAACAAATCATTCCTGCACAATAGCTTTTTTTTTTTTGACAGAGTTATGAATAGATGAAGGGGAAATGCAAGAGATGTAATATATCTTATGTTGGTAAAGATTTGATATGTCTCAGGAAATTTTATTTGCAAAATTAGCTACAAGATCAAAAAGAAAGGTTATTGATAAATTGTAAAGTATCTGGTCGTAGGGAGCTGCAGAAATGGCTGTTGAGGATGTTCTTATTTAACGCCTTCATCATTAATTTGGAAGAGGGAGTGAATCTCTCCCTGTGTTCATGAAAATTGCAGTTTATACTAAATCAGGACGTGGTGTGAACACTGATTAGTCAGAGACTGACACAAAGGGGTCCCAAAAGGGGATAATTGGACAGACGCAAGAGGTAACTGAGGAAAGTGTTTTAAGGTGTGTTTTGATTTACCTTTCTTCACAGTGAACTGAGTTAGAATCTGACAGCAAAGCAGGGCCAGACAGAATTGGAGGAAAAGAGGGACAATGGAAAATAATCTGTTAGGTAAAAACTCATGGGGACTAGTATTTGGTGGGGGCCCATCTTGTGCCAAGTTCTGCACTCAGACTTCCACAATCTGAGTGGGTGCTCAGAGGAGACTCAAAGAAGTTAAAAATCCCACAATAAAAAAAGAAACTCAAAATTTTTCATAATCCATCCATTCCCCAGTAATTATAATTTGACATAACTTTGACTCCCTTGACTTCTAGGAATGATATGGTTTGGCTGTGTCCTCACCCAAATCTCAACTTTAATTTTATCTCCCAGAATTCTCCTGTGTCGTGGGAGGCAGGCAGGGGGAGGTAATTGAATCATGGGGGCCAGTCTTTCCCGTGCTATTCTCATGATAGTGAATAAGTCTCACGAGATCTGATAAGTTTATCAGGGGTTTCTGCTTTTGCTTCTTCCTCATTCTCTCTTGCCACCACCATGTAAGAGGTCCCTTTCACCCTCCTCCATGAATGTGAGACCTTCCCCAGCCACGTGGAACTGTAAGTCCAATTAAACCTTTTTCTTTTGTAAATTGCCCAGTCTCGGGTGTGTCTTTATCAGCATTATGAAAACAGACTAATACACCCAGTAAGTACAATTTGACATAGATTTGACTACTTCTAGGAGCTTGGATTCCACAATAGTACCAAAATCCCATGGCAGATGATCAATCGTGTACTGAGATATGTCTGTATACAAACAACATATACAAAAATAACTTTTTTCAGTCTTTGTAATTAATATGGGCAAAATGAAGCAAGGTTCTAAATGAATCGTGGCAGGTAACTCAAGGGAGAGATGGTGGAAGGTGTTCTTGTGACACAATTGCAGCCACATTTGATTGAGAGAGTTCATGAATTACATCAGGAGAGGCTAGCTGATTATCTGCTGTTGTACTGAAGTCCCACAGGATTTTGAAAACAAACCGAGAGAGCAGGTTTGTTTGTGATAGTGAAGAATGTGAAAGAGCAGTGGACTTGGAGATAGTCCTGGCTGTTCCTCTGACCAAGCCAATTCAGGAAAATTGCTTCCCATCCTGGGCATTGATGATCTCATCTTTAAAATGAGAAAGGTAGGCTAGTCTAGGATTCATAAACCCAAATTTCTTCAGGGTCCAGATAAATAATGTAAACATGTAAAGTTTCCATAGGTAGTGGTGGGTCTTGTGGGAACTGGAGAGCTATCACACCAATTTTGGGAATTCAAAACTTGGAAAACTTTGTGCTGTTTAAATAAAACACCTCTGTTCATGGGTGATGTGGTTTGCCTGTGTCTCCACCAAAATCTTATCTGGAATTGTAGCTCCCACAACTCCCATGTGTCATGGTAATTACCTCCCAGTAATTGAATCATGGGGGTATGTCTTTCCCATGCTGTTCTCATGATAGTGAATAAGTCTCATGAGATCATGTGGCTTTATAAAGGGGAGTTCCCTACACAAGTCCACTCTTCCCTGCCACCATGTAAGATGTGACTTGGCTCCTTATTCACCTTCCACTATTATTGTGAGGCCTCCTCAGCCATGTGGAACTGTGAGTCAATTAAGCCTCTTTCTTTTGTAAATTACCCAGTCTTAGATATGTCTTTATTAGCAGTGTGAGAACAAACCAATACAGTGGCAAGATCATTATTTCATTATATTATTGTATTCCCAAGGAGATGAAGGGAAGAGAAAGTAGGAGTGGGTACAGAAAAACAGAGAGTGATGGAGAAAGCAGTATCCATGGTTCAGGAAGGAATGCCAGAACCCGAGTTTAGTCTGTTCTGAAGAGCTAAGAGTCAGAAACTTGGAAAAGCAGAGATGTCCAGTCACCGCAGAACTTTACACCAGTGCTGTCCAGTAGGAACAAAACGTGAGCCACAAATGTAATTTAAAATTTTTCAGAAGTCACATTTAAAAAGTAAAAAGAAACAGGTGAAGTAATTTAATGCTATATTGGATTTAATCCAATATATTAAAACATTTTATTTCAAACATAATTAATTTGCGTATGACAATAAAAGTTTACTTTTTTTTGTCCTAAGCCTTTAAAATCTGGTATGTATTTGACACATACAGCACATCTCCGTTTGGACTAGCCACACTTAAAGTGCTTTATAACCCCACATAGGTAGTGACTATAGTATTGCACAGTGCAGGTCTAGAAGGATCAGAAGAGAGAAAGGGAGGTGACCCAGAGGCTAATAAAAACATCCATGATTTGGAAGTCAGGTGTGTCAGAGAAGTACCAGAAAATGTGTTATTAGGAAAGATAGCAAAACGTACTGCATTTATTTTTTAAAACTTATTTTTAAATTTATATACAGTAAAAAACACTCTTTGTGGTATACAGTTCTACAGATTTTGACAAATGCAGAGTCACGTGGTAGATACATCACTCAGAATAATCAACACAAAACAGCTTCATAACACCAAAATATTGCCTCCTGCTGCTCCTTTGTAGTCAAACCCTCCCACAACTCCTAATCCCTAGCAACTACTGATCTGTTCTTTATGAGATAGCTTTGCCTTGTTCAGAATGTCATATAAGTGGAATCATACAATATATAATTATTGGGTCTATCTTCTTTCACTTAGCAAGATGCAATTGTGATTCATCAGCATTGTATGACTCATAGTTTGTTTATTATTATTGTAGGTACTATTCCATTGTATGGATAGATTATAGTTTGTTTACGGACATTTGAATAGTTTTCAGCTCTTTTATAAAACCAAGTTTATAAATTTATCCTTTTTTTATAGATTGTGCTTTCGGTTTCTTATCTAAGAACTTTTCGCAGAACACAAGAGCACAAAAATTTTCTTTTTTTAAAACAAATTGTATAGAGGTGAGTCTATGATACATGTTAAGTTTCATAAAAGGTGTAAGGTGTGGGTCATTTTTTCTTCATATAGACATCCAGCCCCATCCAATACCCTGAATTGTCCTTCTACTTTTGTTAAAAATCAGTTGCCACATATTTATGAGTCTACTTCTGAACTTTAGTCTGTTCCATTGATCTATATGCTCATCCTTTTACCAATAACTTACTGTCTGGATTACTATAGCTTTACGGTAAGTATTAAAATCAGCTAGTGTGAGTCCTGTAACTTTGTTCTTTTTCTAAATTGTTTTGAATGTTTTAGTTCCTTTCCTATTTTATACAAATATTACAAATAGTTTATCGATATCAACAAAAGATTCTCCTAGGATTTTCATTGGGATTTCTTTGAGTCTGTAGATCAATTTGGGGCAGAATTGCCATGTTAGCAATATTTAGCCAATCCATAAACAGAGTGTATCTCTCCATTTCTTTAAGTCTTCTTTGATTTTTTTTAAATAAGTATTTTGTACTTTTTGAGATACAGATCCGGCACTTGGTGCTATTATGAATGATATTGCTGTTTTTAAAATATGAAACTCTAATTTTTCATTTTTTATACATAAAAATACAATTAATTTGTACATGATGATCCTGTACTTTGAAGTCTTGCTAAACTGACTTATTTGTTCTAGAACTTCTTTTGGAGACTATTTGGGATTTTATGTATAGACAATTATGTCATCTGTGAATAGTGCATTTTATCTCATTATTTCTAATTCATGTGACTTCTGTTTTTTCTTTATTGTCTTGTTGTCCTAGCTAGCACTTCTAGTATGATGCTGACTAGGAATAGAAAGAGAGGAAATTCCTACCTTGTTGCCGATCTTAGGAGGAAAACATTCAGTTTTCATATATGTTGTTAGCTATAGTCTCCTAGTAGATGCCTTTTATGTTGTTAAGAAATTTTCCAGTGATTCCAAGTTTGCTTGGAATTTTAAATCACAAATAGATGTCGAATTTTGTCAAAAAAAAGTTAATTTATTTTGCGAATCAAATAATTATTTTGCTTTCAGTACTTACTCTGCTATCTTTTAGAAGATTTAAAGTAAGAAAATATAAATTTATTCCATTCCACAGCTCTCAGTTTTTATATATCCAAGTTTTATCTATTCCTTCTACCTGAAAACCTTTAGAAAATTACTTCAGGGTAGATATGCTAGCAAAAAATAATATGTTTTTGTTCGTCAAATAAAATCTTTATTTCTTTTTCATTTTTAAGAGATATTTTTTCCAGGTGTAGAATTCTAGGTTGACTTCTTTTTCTTTTTCTTTCAGTTCTTTTGTCACTCCAATGCCTTTGGTTTATACAATTTCTGATAATAAGTTAGCTGTAATTCTTGTGTTTGTTTTTATATGAAACTTTGTTTCTCTCTCTCTCTCTCTCTCTCTCTCTCTCTCTCTCTCTCTCTCTCTCTCTCTCTCTCTCAGCTGCTTGTAAGGTTGTCTTTTTATACCCTTTGGTTTTGAGCAGTGTAGGTATGATATGCCTAGGTGTGTGGTATTTATCTTGCTTAGTCTTCTCCAAACTTCTTGAATCTGTGATTTCATACTGTCATTAATTTTAGAAAATTTTCAGCTATTGTTTCTTCTCTTCATTTCTCTCTTCTCTTTCTAGAATTCTAAGTACACACATGCTAAATCATTGAACATTTTCCAACAGCTCTTAGATGCTCTGTTCTTTTTTTCCCCCTATTAGTTTTCCTCTTTGTGTTTCAGTTTTGGTAATTAATGTATCTTTTGGCTATAAATCTATCTTCAAGTTCACTGATCCTTTTCTCAGCTGTATTGAGTCTACTAATGAGCCTATTGAAGGCATTCGTTATCTATTACTGTGGATTTATCATCTTAAGTATTTCTATGTAACTTTTGCTTTTAGGTTCCATCCTTTTGCTAAAATTACCCATCTGGTCTTGCATATTGCCCCCCCTTCCTTTTTAGAACCTTTAACATATTAATCATAGTTATTTTAGTTCCTGTCTGAAAGTTCCAACATCTGTGTCATATCTGAGTCTGGTTCTGCTGTTTACTTTGTCTCTTTGCAGTGTGTTTTTAGTTACTTTTTCACCTGCCTCATACTTTTTGCTGAAAGATGTACATTTTGTGCAGAATAGCAGAGAGTGAGATAAATAGTTTTATGTCTAAAACTGGGTGTATCTTTCCTAGGCCTTTAATGTGGAATTTTAAATTAATCTAGTCTGAGTTGAACTGCGTTTAGGGTTTGTTGTTGCTATGGCTACTCACAGTGCACTACAGGCTTCAAATTCCTCTAGTAATGACTTGTGCTTAGGGTGGGGGCTAGATCAACATAGGGTTTTTCTCAATGTCTGCTTCAACCTTAGCATTAGGTCATCCCTATTTGCTGTACCTCAGAGAGGGTCTCTTTCCACATTCCTGCAATTCTCTAAGAAGAGCTGCACCATTCCTTAATATGTGTTAGCCTGATGATGATAACAGTGGTATTCTTGGTGGTTCAAACAATGTGTCAGACCTAGGTAATCACTGTGCCCCGGGTCTCATGGGCTTTCACTGATTTCTGAAAGCTTTTGCACCTCTCTGAAGTTTAGGAGGTTTATTTTTTTCTATTTTCTTTCCATCCTCAATGGGTTTTTTCAAGAGTACCTAAAGTGTTTGCTGCCCTTCTTCCCACAGTATAAGACTGCTGTTCCATAGGGGAGGTAGGGGAAAGGGATCAGGGAGAAGGGGCTCCTCCCTTTCCATTCACCTCCTGCAAGCATGGCCTTCAAGGGATGCTTTCTGAAGACGCTCCCCATTATTTTTGCGTGCAAGTACATGGTAAGGTTAGTGGAAAAGTGGGTGAAAAACCCCCTTATATCTGTAGCCCTGGAGGTTCTGTGTTCTTTCCATTGCTAACCTACACAGAAATTTTGCTAACCTACACACAAATTTTGCTAATCTATGCTCAGTTTTTACCAATTTGCTAACAAATTTAGCTAAGTTATTCTTACAAGTGTTCAGCTTCATACGTCCTAGGTAAGAAAATATTCTCACCTCATCTCTTTTCACAGGCAACTATCATTCCTTAGCTCTCTGACAGCGTAATTGAAAGTTGTAGATTTTTGGGGTTTTTTTGTTTGTTTGTCTTTGTTTTGGTGTGTTGTTGTTGTTGTTGTTGTTGTACATGTATGAGCGATGCTCTTTCCAACTTCATGCATCTCCAGTGGGATAAGAAGTCTCTCTCTTCACTTAGGATGAGACAACAATCAGTCTTATCTGTATTTGAGACTGAATCCCTTTCTGTGCTTCCATGTGTTTATGTTTTCTTTGCTAGCATTTACAGGGATTTGGAATTAAAGGTCCTGGAGGAAAACAGAAAAATATACTCTCGTTGAGGGTAAAATGATGCTACCTTCCATGTTGATTGGAATCTTTTGACATTTGCTATAGAGTCTATTTTTTATATTTTCCATTATTCTCCTTATCAAGTCAATAAAATCTTCAGAGATTCTCTTATGTTGAGAGAGTCTGAATTACATCATTACAAATTTATTTACCATTGATAACACTTCACAGGAGCTTTTCTAAATCACATTTCCCATTTCAAAAGTATAAAGCCAACAGACTATTCTGTTATTTCAAGAAAGAAATCATTCAATTAGTAGTGTGTCAGATGAAAGGGACACTTTGAATTGTGGCATTTTTCTGAACGTATGAAAAGCAAAGTCTGCACCTGTCATAACTGTGGGATGAGACATGAATATTCTATACATTTCTGATTAATCAAAATCCATACAAAAGTATCAGTCAGATCAGAAGAGTCAGAATTGATTAGACCACATTTAGCTTATCTGTATTGTCCGGGTATCACACAGATTAGAATAGAAGCCAATGTGATCGTGTGGGAACAAAAGACTTGTCAACCTGACACTATTTTCAACACAGAAACAAACGGTATCTTGCAAACGAATTCTGATTAACTCAATCTGACTCTGCCTTGAAAAACATAATGGTATTTTTATGATTTTAATATGGTTATCAGTACAGCCCTTCTATTCTGAGGTATCTAGACACATAATCTTCAGGTAGTGGAAATAACATCTTCAATTTGAAAATAACATGGACTGCAGTATGCCAGCCACATAAAGAAACCACAGGGCAAACTTATTTCTCGTGTGATTAAAAGCTCACTTGAAAGGACCCCTTTGCATGTGGAACTTTCCTGGGCAAAGTATAGAGGGCTTCTTTGTCTTCAAAGAGCTTCAAAAGGTATACAGAAAAAAAGCATGTGCAAACTAGGAAATCAGATGTGTGAGGTAAGGAAGTATGAACATTGTACACTCAGAGGATACCTAGCATCTCAAGTCCCTTCTCCTTGGCTTCTTCCTTTCAGAAAAACCCATTTACGTAGAAAGGGGAAGAACAAGACCTGACCTGACTTCTCGTGTTGCTATTGTCCTTAGGGAAGCAAAAGACTTTGAAGTATTGGGTGGTCATAGCTGGTGGAAGAGGATGCAGAAGTTGGGGGCAGCTGCAGGGGAAGATCCCCTAGTCAGGTTGTAGAGGGCATTGTGGTGGATGAATGTGGCCATGCATCCTCAACCTGACTAAAATGCATTGTGGAAACAGCTTCTTTATTATGCCTTTTACTGTCATATCACCCACTTGAAGATTAAACCTTATACACTTCTGAGATCAGAAAGGAAAGTTGAATACACATAAGCATGCTACTGCTTTTTTTCTCCATTTTCGCTCTCTCCTGAAATTCAGTTCCATTTGGCTCCTACAGCCCATTCCTCATGGAACTGGCAGCCTCCCTTCCTCCAACGATGCACATCAGCATTTCTGATAGAAGCACCTGTGAATCTTCCCACCCTGGTTAGCAGAGGGTGAGGTGGTGAGCTGTTCAGTAGGGCGGTCTGTATGCTTTTTTTTTTTTTAATTCCATCTCTGCCAAAAGCTATTAATTACTTCAATAAAAACAATTCTCTCTTGTTTTTAAGAAGATAATAGCTTTGGAGACAACACAAATTTTAAAATCCACAGTTTATTCCATTCAAAACCTATTAGCAATCAGAGCAATACATAGACTTTTTTCAGGCTTCCATAACATCAATATCACAATAGTTTTCCAAAGCTAGCCAAATTGAAATATTCTCACCTGGTATGTCTTCTGTTTTTAGTTAATTAAACCCCTCTCATTTCTCAATTTACTTTTTAAAATATCCACAAACATCATGCATTGACAAGCAATGGAAAGAAGTGTGTGTTGTTATAGCATTTACAATGCAGGGCCAATGATTCTCATTTGAAGCTCATTGATCACTTCTGTATTTGAATTGGCAGTGGAATTAACCTTGATAAACCCACTGGTAGAATTTTGTCTAAGCTAAGATATTTTAGAGTCAAACTTATCACAAATTATCTGGATAAGAGATCCATTTTAAAAATAATTTATCTAATTACAAACTGAAAAATCAACACTTAGATTCATAAGGGAAGTGAAGTCAAACTACTCCCCACAAACTGGAAAGACAGGCAAATACAGATAATCACAACTTATGTGAAAAACCCTTCAGCAGAAAACCCTTCAGGAAGCAGTGCCAGGGTAGGAAAACCTTAACTGTAATTGATGAATTGCTGGAAGCTCAGTGTGGACAAGTCTGCGAGTTAAAAACTCCAGGGAAACCAAGTAATCAGAGGCCCCCATGCCTTTATAAGTTTTATTTCCTGGAGCTCTACCAGGTGAGAACACAGTTAATATTAGAGAAAAATCCCCTCATGCTTCCAGCAGAGGGAGGAGAAAAGGAACCATTGTGAAATATACCAGAGTATTCTGTTCTTCTTAACAAAGTCTGTCCTCAAGAGAAACTATTTAACCAGAATTTAACATGCTGGGGTTTTATCAAAGTCTATTGGTCCTCAGAGAAGGGAAACACTCAACTCCAGCCCACTCTAGCCATCTATGTGAAAGAAGCAAAATATCCAACTCCAGCCTTCTCTAGCAATTCTGTCCCATCTAAGTGGGGGTGTGGGTAGGGAGGAAGACTGAGAAGCATTTGTAAAGTTTACAGTCTGAAGGCACAGTCTTATGAAAATACTGAAACCTAGTAATAGAATTCCCTTCTCCAAAACCTGACCACTACATTACTAAAGGCCCAATTTTACAGTAGTTTTTTTTTTTTTTTTTAAATCCAGTACATCATGTCTTGTTATCAAGAAAAACTTATAAGGCATACTAAAGAACAAACAAACAAACAAACAAAAAACAGAAAACCAGTTTGGAGAGAGAGAGAGAGAGTGAGCATCAGAATCAAATTCAGATATGGCAAGAATGTTGGCAATTATCAGATTGGGAATTAAAAACAACTATGATTAATACACTAAGGATTTGGTATGGTTTGCATGTCCCCTCCTAAACTCATGTTGAAATTTAATTGCCATTGTCATGGCATTAAGAGATGGGACCTTTAAAATGTTGATTAGGCCAGGAGGGCTCTGCCTTCATGAATGAATTGATGCCATTATCATGGGAGTGGGTTAGTTATTACAGGAGTGGGCTTCTGGTAAAAGCTTACATTTGGCCCCCATTTTCTCTCTGTCTCATCTGCTTACTTGCCTTCCTGCCACAAGATGATGCAATCAAGATGGCCCCTGCAGATGGCCAACACCATCCCCTTGTACTTCCCAACCTCTAGAACC
This sequence comes from Rhinopithecus roxellana, assembly GCF_007565055.1. Classification (NCBI taxonomy): domain Eukaryota; kingdom Metazoa; phylum Chordata; class Mammalia; order Primates; family Cercopithecidae; genus Rhinopithecus; species Rhinopithecus roxellana. Next base: position 54,805,203 of record NC_044551.1, read on the forward strand.
ATAAGCCAAATAAAACTCTTTTATTTGTAAATTACCTAGTCTGTGGTCTTCTGATATAGCAGCAGAGAATGGACTAAAATAGAAAATTGGTACCAAGAAGTAAGACTGTTGCTGTAACAGATACCTAAAAGTGAGGATGCAGCTTTGGAACTGGGTAATGGGTAGAGGCTGGAAGAATTTGGAGAAGTAGTTTACAAAATGCCTCTATTGCAGTAAATGGAGCATTAAAGGTGATTCTGATGAGGGCTTCAAACGAGATCTGTGGGAAAACTGAAATTTCTTAGAGATTACTTAAGTGGTCATGATCAGGGTGTTGGTGGAAATGTGGACAATAAAGACCATTCTGATGAGATCTCAGATGGAAATAAGGAGCAAGGTATTGTAAATTAGAATAAAAGCCATCCTTGTTACATAGTTGCAGAGAACTTGGAAGAAGTATATCCATGTCCTAGGACTTTATGGAATGCAGAACTTAAGAATGGTGAGCTATAACACCTGGTGGAAAAAATATTTAAACAGCAAAGCATTCAGGCTGTTGTGTGGCTACTTTTAACCACGTACAGTGAGATGCAAGTCAAATGACTTAAAGATGGAATTTATAATTAAAAGGGAAGCAGAGCAGAAAGATTTGGAAAATTCATAGGCTGGCCATGCTAAGGGGGATAAAGTGTATTTAGCAGAGCAAATTAAGGGTGTGGCCAAACAATAGCTTGCTAAGCACATTGATCCAGAACTTAAAGTATAATAATAATAAAAAAGAAATAAAGTAATTTAACTGTCAAAAAATAAGTCTACCTACCCTTCCACACACACACCTACAAAAATAATATGAATAGAAGGAAACCAGATGCTATTCATCAAGATGATGGGGGAAATACCCTGAAGGCGTTTCAAAGATCTCAAAGGCTGCTTTTCCTCATCACAGGTCCACAGTTCTAGTAGGGCAGAATGGATTGAGAAAAGAAGCTGAGGGCACTCTCCAGGGATTCACTGCTGAAAGTTGCCTCTGGACTCTGCTCCCTGCATTCCAGCGAAGTACTCCTTGGCCACCCCAGTCATGTATCAAGTGAGCCCAGGTGTGATTCAGACCACTACTCTGGAGGGTACAAGCAGTAAGCCATAGTGGCATTCACATGATGCTGGAACACTAACTAAGATAGTCCACATTCTAGGCCACAAAATACACCTTCATACATCTTCTCTCAAACCACAGTGGAATTAAACCAGAAACCAGTAACTGAAAGATAGCTGGAAAATCCCCAAATACTTGGAGATTAAACAACACACTTTTAAGTAACACATGGATTAAAGAAGAAATATCAAGAGAAGTTAAAACATTTTGAATTAAGTGAAAAATTTTAAAGTACTTGTCAAAATATATGGGATGCAGCAAAAGCAGTGCTTGAAGGGAAATTTAGAGCATTGAATTCATATATCAGGAAATAAGCAAAATCTAAAACCAGTAATTTAAGCTTCCTTGGGAAACTTTAAAAGGAGGACCAAATTAAATCCAAAATAAACAAAAAAAGATGTAATAAAAATGAGAGCACACATCAATGAATTTGGAAACAGGGACTCAATAGATAAAATCAACAAAATGATAGGCTGTTTCTTTGAAAAAATTAATAAAATTGGTAAGTTTTGAGCCAGGTTAAGGAAAAAGAGAAAGGACACAAATTACTAGTATCAGAAACAAAAGAGGGAACATCACTACAAATCCCATTGACAGTAAGAGAGTAATAAGAGAATACTCGGAACAACTCTGTGGTTACAAATTTGGTAATCTAGGTGAAATGAACCCATCCTTAAAAGACATAATCTTCCAAAACCTACACAAGAAGAAATAAGCAATTTGAATGTGCCTATATATAGTAAGGAAACTGAATCAATAATTCATAACTTTCCAAAATAGAAAGCACCATGGCCATATGGATTCACAGGTGAGTCCTACCAAATATTTAAGGAAAAAAATACCAATTATCTATAATTTATTTCAGAAGCAGAGCAGAGGAAATATCTCCTAGCTCTCTATGAAGCCAGTATTACTTTAATACCAAAACCAGGCAGACATTACAAGAAAAAACAAAAACAAACAAGAAAAAAACTATAGACCAATATCTCTCATGAGCACAGATACAAAATATTAACAAAGTGAATCCAACATAAAAAGAATTATACAACATGCCAAGTAGAAGTTATTCTAGGTGTGCAAGGCTAATCCAACATTTGAAAATCAATTGATGTAATCTATTACACAACAGACTAAAGAAGAAAAATCACATAATCTTATCAATAGGTGCAGAAAAAGCATTTGACAAAATCCATCACCCATTCGTGGTAAAAACTCTCAGTAAATTAGAAATAGAGGGGAACTTCCTGATAAGGAATACCTAAAAAAACCCCACAACTAACATCATATTTAATAGTGAGAAACTAGAACTTTCCCCACTAAGACAGTAAGGATATCCTGTTTGCTATAGTTTGGATGTTTGCCCCTCTAAACCTCATGTTGAAATTATCCCAATTTTTGGAGGTGGGGCCTAAGGGGAGGTGTTTTGGTCACGGGGGCAGGTCCTTCATGAGATGGATTAATGTTACCCTGGGGAAGGAGGCAGTGAATGAGTTCTCATGCTATTAGATCCCATGAGAACTGGTTGTAAACGAAGCCTTGCACCTACCTTCTGTTTCTTGCTTTCTCTCATGGCATGTGACCTCTGCAAATGCCAGCTCCCATTCACCTTCTGCCAGGAGAGGAAGAAGTCTGAGGCCCTCACCAGATGCAGATGCCAGTGCCATGCTTTCTGTACAGCCTGCAGAACCATAAGCCAAATAAACTTGTTTTCTTTGTAAATTACCTAGTCTCAGGTATTGCTTTATAGCAACACAAATGAACTAAGTCATTCTCTCACAACTCCTTTTCAACATTCTATTAGAAATTTTAGCTACTGAATTAGACAAGAAAATAAAATAAAAGGTATGCTGATTAGGAAGAAAAAAATAAAACTGTCTTTGTTCATAGATGACATGATTATCTAAACAGAAAATCTGAAAAAAAAAACTAACCAATAAAACCTCCTGGAAATAAGTAATCATATAAGGATACATGATTAATATACAAAATTCAATTGCTTTCTCTATATACCAACAATGAACAAGTGGAATTTGAAATTGAACACACATTATCATTTACATTAGCACCCCCCAAATAGAATCTAAATCTAAAGCTAACAAAATGCTTACAGCATTTACATGAATAAAACTACAAAACTCCAGTGTAAGAAATCAAATAAGAACTAAAGAAATTGAGCTATATTCCATGTTCATGAATAGAAAAACTCCATATTGTCAGGACATTGGTTCTTTCCAATTTAATCTATAAATTCAATGCAATCGCAATAAAAATCCCAGGAATTATTTTGTAGATTGACAAACTGATTCTAAAGTTTATACAGAGAGGCAAAAGACCCAGAATAGCCAACACAATATTGAGGAGAAGAACAAAGTAGGAGGAATGACACTACCTAACTTCAAGATTTAATATAAAGCTATAGTAATCAAGACAGTATGATACTGGCAAAAAAGAAATGACAAACAGATCAATGGAACAGAATTGGGAGCACAGAAATAGGACTAAATATAGCCTATTAATCTTTGACAAGGGAGAATTTTACAGACAAAGGCAATATAATGGAGGTTAGATAGTCTGTTCAACAAATGATGCTGAAATGACTGGAAATCCACCTTCAAAAAAATGAATCTAGACACAGATCTTACATTCTTCACAAAAATTAACTTAAAATGGATCACAAGACCTAAATATAAAACACAAAACTATAAAACTCCCAGAAGATAACATAGAAGAATATCTAGATTACTTTGAGAGTCATCTAGTTTTCCTCTTATAAATACTGTACACATTTTGCTAGATTTAGATTTAGATTCTATTTTTTGGGTGCTAATGCAAATGATACTGTGTTTTCAATTTTAAATTTCACTTGTTCATTGTTGGTATGTAGAGAAAGCAATTGAATTTTGTATATTAACCATGTATCCTGATATGATTACTTGATATTTCCAGGGTTTTTTTTTTTTTCTTTTTTTGGCAATGACTTTTAGACACAACACTAAAGTCACAATCCATCAAAAAAAGAATTGATATGTGAAAGATTACTGTCAAGAGAATAAAAAGACAAACCATAGACTGGGAATACATGTTTGCAAAAGCTTTAACTGATAAAGGACTATTATCTAAAATACAGACATAATTCTTAAAACTCAACAGTAAGGGAAAGAACAACCCAATTAAAAGGTAGAAAGAAAATCTGAACAGATCACTCACCAGTGAAGATATACAGATGGCAAACAAGTATATGAAAGATGCTTTATATCATATGCCATCAGGGAAATTCATACTAAAAAAATAATAAAATACTACTACACACATAGTAGAATGGCCAAAATCCAGAACACTGATAACACCAAATGCTATCAAGGATGTGGAGCAATAATCCATTAATTCATTGCTAACTAGAAAGCGAAATGGTACAGCCACTTTGGAAGACAGTTTGCAGTTTCTTATAAAACTAAACATAGTCTTACCATACAATCCAGCAACCATGCTCCTTAGATACTCATCCAGTTTTGAATTGAAAGCTTGTGTCCACACAAAAACTTGCACATAAATATTTATAGTAGCTTTATTCATAATTGCTAAAACTTGGAAGAAACCAAGATGTCCTTCAGTAGGTGACTGAATGAATGAACACTGTGGTGCATCCAGACAATTGAATATTATTTGGCACTAAGAAGAAATGAACTATTAAGCCATGAAAAGACACTGAAGAAACTTGAGTGCCTGTTTCTAAGTTAAAGAAACCAATACGAAGGCTACATACTGATTCCAACTATGCTGCATTCTGGGAAATGGAGACTAAAATAATAGACATTTAAAGATATCTGGGAAATTGAGACTAAAACAATGGAGATGAAAAAGTACCAGTGGCTGTTTTGGTGAGGAAGGCATGAATAGGTGTAACACAGAAAATTTTTAGGATAGTGAAACTACTCTGTATGATACTAGAATGGTAGATACATGTTATTATACATTTTTCCAAACCCATAGAATATATAACACTAAGAGTGAATCCTAAGGTAGCCTATGGACTCTGGATTACAATAATATGTCAATGTAGGTTCAGCACTCTAATGGGGGATGTTGATAATGGGGGAGGCTATACATGTATGGGGTTAGGGATTGTATGGGAAATTTCTGTACCTTCTATTCATTTTTGCTGTCAACCTAAATATGCTCTATAAAATAAAGTTTTTTAAAAAAATATTTTAATAATGTTCTTATATCTCGAACTAAATCTGCTCTAGTGCATATTCTAGAATGTATGTCCTGTTCTGAGCGGGGAAAAGGTCAATTTATAAATGGGTAGTGTGTTAATACATTTTCGCGTTGCTATTGGGAAATATCTGAGGATGGGTAATTTATAGAGAAAAGAGGTTTATTTTGGCTCACAATTCTGCAGGTTGTACAAGTATGGCACCAGTATCTGCTCAGATTCTGATGAGGGCCTCCGGAAGCTTATGATCGTGGCAGAAAGCAAAGGGGAAGCCAGCATATCGCATGATGAGAGAGAAATCAAGAGAGAGGGAGGAGGTGCCAGGCTCTTTTAGGCAGGGCATTTTAATGTAAGAAATTTAAGTAATTGACAGGAAAACATGAGGCACATCGTGGGAGGGTGTATAGAGAGAGAATAGAAAAGGAAAGAGAAGGGGAAGAAGAGGTGCAGAGAGAAAGTGAAGATGAAGGTTTCTGCACAGGGAATTTGTTTGATGTTTTGTAACTTATGCATACCAGAAGTAACAATGAAGTAAGATGGACAAATATAAAATTCCTGTTTCAGGACTAAGAAGGAATGGATCTTGAGTGAAATCATGAACATAAAATCGAATTAAAGTATTATGTCTTAGTGTGGAAAGGTTGTAATTTACTATAGCAAGAAATGGCATTTATTTACTGAGTAGAGAGATACACTTTGGAGACTGTCAGCTCAGTTCCATTCACAGGTTAAACATTGGTCTATGTTTCCTATTAAGTGTAGTGGGCATTGTTGGTGTCCTACCCAGCATTCCACTCTGCTACCACTTTGCCAATAGATCTCTGAGTTTGTTCAGATACCTCTCAGGCTTTCACACACCTGATGAGACTTGGGGAACCTTGACCCCACTGCACATTCCAGAAGAGTGGGCTACCCTGTTCTTACAGACCAGGGGTCAGCAAACTTGCCCTGTAAATAATTAGACTATAAATATTTTAGGCTTTGTGATCATACAGTCTCTGTCAAAACTACTCTGCCATTGTAGTGTGAAAGCAGCAGACAATACACAAATGAATAAGCATGGCTGGGTTCCAATAAAACTTTATTTGTGGACATGAAAATTTGAATTTCATAAAATTTTCATATCATGAAATACCATGCTTCTTTTGATTTTTTTCTGGCCATTGAAAAATGTAAAAACCACATTAGTCAGTAGGCTATATATAGATACTAGGTGGAATTTGGCCTGTGGGCTATAGTTTGTTAGCCCTGCTTTAGACCAACTTGGTCCAATAGTATTTTCTGGGATGGTGGCAATGTTCTGTAAGTCTGCCAAATGTGGTTGTGCAGTACTTGAAATGTGTCCATTGTGACTGGGGAACAGAATTGTTAAGTTTTATTTAATTTTAATTAACTTAATTATAAGCAACCACATTTGGCAAGTGTATGGAGTAGTCTCACACTATTTTTTGATGTTTGACTGATGGCAACTTTTAAGTCTTGTTCCTCTCTCTTTCCCCTTGTGCCCCACATCTGTACAAGCTGATAAGAAAGCCTGGGTACTCACTCCTTTGGCACTGATGGGAAATGCAAACAACAGAAGCCCTTCCCCACACCCATGAGCACTCATGCCAACCCCACACCTAACTACAATAAAGAACCAGGTCAACTCCCTTTCCCAGCTCTCTCAAGACATTTCGGACCTACTTGAGAGGCCTGCCCTGCTTCTCCAGAGACCTCTATTACATAAGCAATGAAACCTTTCATAGGCTCTTGGTGTGCATGTGGTGTCATCAGTCTCAACATCTGAACTAAATTTTGGGTGGGAGTTTATCTGTCTCTCTAGGTAACCACAACATCAAGTCATGACTGAATTGGACAACACAGATGCAGACAGCAGTTCAGGGATAGGCAGGTGACTCAGTTTGGACTTAGACTGCTGAGAACATAGTAGGAAATTTGGTAGGGACAGCTAGAAAATTTCTTTTTGATTTTTTAGAAATAATCCTTTGCTTTTGACTTGATGAGAACTCTAGCCCATTTCCTGCTGGCATCTGTGTTTTACCAGGAAGGGAAACCAGCCTTGGTATGAAGTTGATCCTGTGATAGGAGAGTGGGTCCTTAATGAAAATATTGATTTCTGGATCAGCCACTTCCTGAAGCCAGCCCTTTTTATTGGTTTCTAGATGTGTGATCCAATGCATTTGTGAATCAAGTTTCTGTTGATTACAGTCTAAAGCAGTACAACATATACCAATGATACTAAAAAACATATTTTTCCCCAATTTAAAAATCTCTAAATTTAGGATGAGTTTTATGATCTATAATTTATATGGTAGAATCTGTTCCTTTCTTTAGGGTACATGAAATAATGGCATGTCTTATAATAAGTGGTATCTTAGATCTGATGAAATTCTTTAGATTTGATTAATACTTTAGGCTTTGGGGTTTGGTTTCTGTCTTTTTTTTTTCTTTTTCTTTCTTTCATGCTTTTTTTTTTTTTTTTTTTTTTTTTTTTGTACTTATGGTTGCTGAACTTTCTAAGTAAGCTTCTTTTCCAAGATAGGTTTTTCTTTGATTTGTATATATCCCCCTGGATTATAAAGCAGCATTTTCATGTCAGCATATATTCAGAACATGCCTGACTGAATTTTAGTACCAGAATAAGATTTTATTGCTTGAAGAATACATTCTGTTTTGTGAACTAAAGGCAATATGCAAAACATCATTCAAATTTAGAAAGATCATTTGGGAATATCAACTAAATTAAAGAAGATTGTTAAGGAGCTGACATATTCTGGTAGGGCCTAGGAACTGAGTGAACCTGCCTTAGATAAAATAAAATGACGGGCATCTGCCTAATTGTACACTTAGTGAACTGCATCATCTGCAGCTACTGAAGGACAATTTAGTTATGAATTACATTTCTGTTATTATTAGATGTTTAACATTTTGTGTTTTATTATAACATTTTTAGCATAATGCAAACATATTATTATGGATTCTAAGTCAAGAAACACCAAGAATTGCCATTAATTCAAAGATACAGAAATCCAAATTAAAACCCACTTTCATGAGCCAGAACTCCCAATTCACCTCAAATTCTCTTATTAAAAAAAAACTCTTCTTGAATTGTTCCTTCTTCTCCACCCCCAAAACTCTCTCAAAATGAGAATAAGAAACTGCAATGAAAAATAGAGTCCCATTTTATAATTTCAACAAAAACAACAAAATATCTAGGGAAGTTATGTGACCTTTTTTGTAGAACACTAGAAAAAGTTGAGATATATAGAAGAAGTCTTGAGTAAATAGTAAATTGGTATAATGTTTTTGCATTGGAAAGTGATACCAATCTTTCACAAAATGCTTAATAGACTTACGGAATCTTCATTAAAAATCTAAGATAGATGGGAAGATGGGGATGTGACAAAGTGATTTTAAAGATAAAGGGCAAAAACAGTCAATGCTATATTGAAAGTAAAGACTAATGGAAGAAACTTACCCTACCAGATAATACAACTTCAATAATTAAAGTGTTGTGCTACTGATAAAAGAATTGGCAGGCAGATCAATGTAATGGATTTGATAGCCCAGAAATCGACCCCAGTGTAGATGCAAACTTAGTATATATTAAAGGTGGCATCACAAATCAGTGAGAAAAAATAAAGATTATTGAATAAATGGTCTGGGACAAGTGGTTAACTACTGGAAAAACAAAGTTAAATTATCACTCTAAAATAAATTGCAATTGGTGACCTTTACCCATTAAATACTAGAGGCAAATATAGAATAAAAAGTCCTCTTTAAGTGTAAAGGAATGGGATGAAATCACAAAGCAAGATTAGATCACAACAGAAGATGAAGTATATGTGTCTCTCTCCCCTCCTGCTCCCAATGCCTATGGAAATAATAGAAAGAGTAGCTTGAAAGAATAAAACCTGCCCCAAAACAAATAAAATAGTGTACCAGAAATTCATAAAGTACAGGAAAATGGAAAGTGGGGAAGAAACTATAGCTCAAAGCAAAAATGAGAAAAGCTACTCTACAGATAAGACCTGTTCTTCACAATAAAACTCTAAAGCAGGCATTCCTAAAGAGTGGTTCCTGGACCAACCGTAGCATCATTACCTGGGAACCTGATGGAAATGCAAATTCTTGAATCCCACTCCTGACCCACAAATCTGAAATTCTGGGGGTGGGACCCAAGGATGCAGATTTTTACAAGCCTTCCAGATGATTCTGATGCACATAAAATTTGAGAACTCCTGTTCTGGGGAAACTCCATGTTTGTAGTCAAGTACAGATACTAAAGGGGTTCTAGGACAGTCATCAGGATAATTAAGTAAAGGTTTACATTCCAAGGAGCTGGGCCAGTAGACCTTCTCTCCACTGTCCTCAACACTGAGCAGGGGGTAGCCAGGGCATATACCCTCAGAATAAGGTCCAAGAAATTACTTTCAAAATAAATAAACTTTCTGTGTGGGAAGGCTCCTAAGTTGAACGTTGGGGCCAGAAGGAAAGGCAGCAGAATGTGAGCATTTCCTATTCTCTAAATGATAGCTAGCAAAGAGAGGAGGAAAAAAGAAGAGCTGTTTTCTCCCTAGAATGATTTATGTACAATAGGGTACTCTGAAATAGTAGTTCTGACAAGGACGACTTCTAGAATTGCCTTGGGGCTGAGGAAACAGGCATGTGTCCCAAATTACTGCCATCAGGTGGAAACTGAGTCTGCTCATTCAGAAGTTAAAATATCTGCTTTGTCTTCTGTCCTCGTCTTGCCTGCTCCACTCACCTGTATTCAGAAATTTATTTACCAACAAGTAAATGCCATGCTATTTAGCTGTGAACATTTTGTATTTAATTTACAGCAGCCATTTTTTTTCTGTGAAGAGTTAGAGTAAATACTTTTGGCTTTGCAGTTCAGTTCCCTGCTGCAACTACTCAATTCCACCACTGCAGCACAAAAGTAGCCATAGAAAAGTGACCATAGACAATATATAAAAGAGTGAGTGTAGTTGTGTTCCAGTAAGACTTTATTTATTTACAGATCACTCAGAACTTGCCAAAAGTGGCGATGATGGCAACACGTCTATGGCATTCGCAGCCCTGAGGCAGCAAGGCGGAGATCACTCCCAAACAATCTCTCAGACCACAGCACAACCAAATTAGAAATAAAGACTAAGAGATTCACTCAAAATTATACAATTACATGGAAATAGAATAACCTGCTCTTGAACAACTTTTGGGTAAATGATGAAATTAAGGCAGAAATCAAGAAGTTCTTTGAGACTAAAGAGAACAAAGATACAACATACCAGAATCTCTGAGACACAGCTAAAGCCATGTTAAGAGGGAAATTTATAGCACTAGATACTCACATCAAAAAGTTAGAAAGATCTTAATTTAATGACCTAATATCACAAATAAAAGAACTAGAGAACCAGGAGAAAATCAACCCTAAAGTTATCAGACGACAATATATATATGTTATTAAATACAAAGTATTTGTACAAAGTGTTCAGTGGTTCAAGTAGAAAAAAGAGCAAAGAACATGATGAGATGATTCACACAAGGATAAACAGAAATTACTAGTTACCTTCCATCAGGTATCATGACCAGAGCCAATGGAATTTGACAGTCTCACCATTTGGAGACATATCATTTACTCCCCAACCTGAAAGGCCACAAAACTCAGTGTTTGTAATATGGAAGAATACCAGTTGCTAAAATAGATTTCTTTCTTTCACTTGCCATAGCGTCGTGCATGTATATCATGGAAAGGACGATCTCTCATGCAACAGCAGAAGTCAGTGGTTCTCAAACCCTAGTGTGCATCCAAATTACCTGGAAGGGTTATTAAAATTCAGATTCCTGGGGATGTTGGTCAAAGGTTACAAACTTTAAGTTGTAAGTGAAGAAGTTCTGGGGGCTGAATGTAGAGCATGGGTGGGGATAGATGTGTTAATCAATTTGATTGTGATAATCATTATACAATGTACATGTGTATCAAATCATATTGTACACCTAAATATGTACAATCTTTGTCAATTAAATATCTAAAAATTTTTAAAATTCAGATTATTGCAGATGTTGATCAAAGGGTAAAAATTTTCAGTTATAAGATGAATAAATTTTGGGGACCTAGTGTATAGCATGTGTGGTGATGGATGTGTTAATGATTATGATAATCATTTTACAATGTATATACAGATAAAATCATCATACTAGTTACCTTTAATGTACAATCTTTACTAATTATTTTTAAATAATTAATTTAAAAAATCAGATTGCTAGACTCTGCCCTCAGAGTTTCTGCTTTTCTTTCTTTTTTTGAGACAGGGTCTCATTCTGTCACCCAGGTTGGAGTGCAGTGGTACAATCTCAGTTCATTGCAACCTCCACCTCCCAGGTTCGAGCAATTCTCCCACCTCCCTCTTGAGTAGCTGGGACTACAGGCATGTGACACTACACTCAGCTAATTTTTGTATTTTTAATAGAGAGGGGGTTTTGCCATGTTGGCCAGGCTGGTCTTGAACTCCTGAGCTCAAGCAAGCCACCCACCCTGGCCTCCCAAAGTGCTGGATTATAGGAGTAAGCCACCGCACTCACCCCCAGTACTCAGAGTTTCTGATTAAGTAGGTCTAGGGTGGGGCCTGAGAATTGGAGTTTCTACCAAGTTTCCAAGTGATTCTGATATTGCTGTTCTAAGGAACCACACTTTGAAAACCAAAGACGTAGGTCAGGAGTTGGCAAGCTTTTTCTGTAAAGGACCAGGTAGTAAATATTTTAGACTTTTTGGGGCATGCCATCTTTGATACAAATATTCTGCTGTTGTAATATGATAGCAGCCATGCCACAGACAATATGCAATGTTGTAGGCTACATTCCAATGAGGCCTTATTTATAAAAACACTGTAGACCAGATTTGGCCTTCATGCCAACTTCTAATATAGATAAACAGAATGCAAGCAAGAGGACACACATCTATAAAGATGAAAATTGAAAGCATGGGTTCTAAACCTAAGTTCAGTGACTGGACTTACTAATCATCAATTGTCCTTTCCAAGACACACTTGTAACAACAGTAGAGACGAAATGGCTTTCATCAGAAACTGATTGGACAATGAAATGAAGAAAACCAGGAAGCTGGGCAGTGGACGAGGAGCCTCAGAGTGCACTGGAGAGATATTCTCAAAGCCACAGAAGAGGCAGCAGTTTAGGTTGAGGAAGCATCTAGCTAAATGGTTCTCATGGAAACCAAGCGTACCAATTGCATGAGAAATAGCTGAAGGGCCTAGGAAGAGGGCTGCTTGATCCTGACAGGTAGCTGGTAATTAGCAATCAAAACCTAATTGAGATTAACAGCTGTTTTTCTAGTACAGTTACTAACAGGGAGGCAGAAATGGTATGAAGATCATCCAAGCTCTACAAGCTGCTTTTAACATCAGAAAACTATGAGAATAGAGCAATATGCCAAGCAAGCAAGGAGATGAAAGCGAGCCGTGTACACAGAGCTGAGCTGACAGGCCAAAGAGGGCTGGATCCAGAGGACCAATTAGGACATCTACAGGGGTGCTGGAGGCACATTAAAGGGGCAGGATGCAAACAACACTAGAGAGTCTATTCACTGGCTGGTGTGGTTGAACCACTGCCTGATTCTCGTGGAGAGAAGGGCACATTGGTGCAGCTCTCTTAGCTGTCATGGGGGCCCTGGGGTTAGACTGGAAATTCTTTCAAATGCACTCTTTGAGGGCCTTGCCAGCATTACTACTGCCTGCAGAAATATCTACTGTCACACCATGGGGCTGAACTTGTGACATTTCCATCAGGTGAAGCATATCAAATGGTTAATCTCTCTGTCTTTGACATCCTTTCAGTGGGTTTTCTTTTTCCAAGGCAGTCTCAGTGACTCTGAATGGGCTCTCTTAATTAACAGCACTAGCAAAACTGGTGGCTGCCACCAGGAGTATGGCACAGGACCTAGGAGAAACTAAAAGACTGGGTAAGACTCAATCAATGTGGCTTGAAGCTGGTAGACATATGACTGCCTTGAATGTTGGAACTTACTGAAAACCAGAGGAATATAATGTAGCACCTACTATGTGCCTGGCATTGGTCTAAATGCTTGACATTCTTACTCATGTAGTCCTCACAACATACCTAGGGAGCACCTGTATGCTGCTGTCATCCCCATCTCACAGATGAGAAAACTGAGAGAGGTTAATTAATGGGCCCTGGTTTACACAGATTCAAGTGTAGGAGGTAGAATTTGAACTCAGGTGCTCTGACACCACATCTACAACCCAGCAATATTCTCCTCTCCTGGAAACACAGTAGAAATGCAGAAGCTCCAACACTACCCCAGACCTGCTGAAATAGAACCTGCAGTTGACAAGATTCCCAGGTGATTCCTATTCACATTAAGTTTTGTGGAATTTTGCAGTATGCTATATGCTCTTTTTTTTTTTACTGTAAAAGATCTTTTTATTATTATTATTATTATTATTATTATTATTATACTTTAGGTTCTAGGGTACATGTGCATAACGTGCAGGTTTGTTACATATGTATACTTGTGCCATGTTGGTGTGCTGCACCCATCAACTCGTCAGCACCCATCAATTCGTCATTTATATCAGGTATAACTCCCAATGCAATCCCTCCCCCCACCCCCCTCCCCATGATAGGCCCCGATGTGTGATGTTCCCCTTCCCAAGTCCAAGTAATGTCATTGTTCAGTTCCCATCTATGAGTGAGAACATGCGGTGTTTGGTTTTCTGTGTATTTTCTTTTCTTAGGTGAGTCAAAACATCAGAACCAGTTGAGGGACCAGGAAGTGGGTCGCCTAGGAATGAGAAAGAAGTAAAAACTCCTCCTCTACTGGAGGAGTTTTAAAACTGTTGCCTCCAGAGTCATCTGCTTCATCCACAATTTTTTTTGTCTTAGAAGTCTCTCTGATTTTATAAACTGACATAGTTTCTTGTTGTTATGAATGCATGCTGCTCTAATGCTAAGCCAATCACACGTTTTCATCAGGTTCATTATAGGCAGTTTTTCTGCAGTGTTCACGATGTCATTTTTGTCATCATTATTATCACAATCACCTTGATTCAGAACCATTTTGGAGGCTATTTCACCATTTGTCAATGAATGAGTGATTGGAATCTCATCAATGTTAAAAACTTCTATATCCACTTCTTCTAGCTTACTGATGGACTCTGAAGGTATATGTTTTGCATGTATAAGAAGAACAGACATATGGAATCCTTCGAAGTCACCAACTTATTCATCATCATTACTGAACATAATTGCAGGCCAGAGGTTGTGCCAGGCATGGAAAACTCTATCTTTAGCCACTGTGTTCCAAGTGTTGACAACAGCATAATATGGCATTCTTCTTGCTAAACTCTTTTTGAAAACCTTCTACACCCGTGCCTCTATTCCCCGCTGTAGATTTGTTCAAGAAAGTGTTTTTATATTTACTCTTCATTGATATAAATATACAAGTAGCTGAATTAATGAAGTCAAATTTTGGGGAAAGTACATGGCACAAACATTATTTCTGGTGAGAATTTTAGCTGGAGGGTGAGCAGAATTGTTGTCAAGATATAACAGAATGTTCCAGCATTATGCATTCCAGCTTCCCCGCAGCGAGTACAAGCGGCTGGTACAAAATGTTTGTGAAACCAATCAGAAAAGATGTCCTTGGTGATCCATGCCTTTTTGTTAGCATAATAATGGACTGATAAGAAATTCACTCCTTGAAAACAGTAAGGACATAAGCTTTTGCCTATCACAAGTTTATACTTATGCATGTCTGCTGCATTAGCACACCCCAGCACAATTATTCTGTCCTTGGCATTCTTAATTCCTGTAGGGGCTGTCTCATCAACTGTAGTCAGTGTCTTTCTGGAGCAATAACACCAAAACAGTGATGTTTTATCAGCATTATAGACTTGTTGAGGCATCAGATTTTCATCAGCAATGACCTTGGCAAACTTTTCAATGAATTTCTCCACTGCTTCGTGATCAGCAGATGCTTTATCACCATAAATCTTTAAAAATTTAATGCCATGCCTTTTCTTAAATTTCAGCAACCAATTTGTTGAATATTCACCATTCCCTTCAATCTTCAATATATGATGATCTTTGCTTGTTTCATGATCAGCATACCATTAAGTGGCACATGCTCTTTGCAACACTCACATATCCACTGTTTCAATGCATGATCGAGATCTTCATCAATAACTTTATGCAAATGTTTTTCTATTTTTCATTAACTTCTGTTTATCCTTTTCGGCATAGAACTTCAACAGTATATCCTTCTGTTTTCAGATCATATATGATAGTCATTCTAACACAACACTCTTCTGTAAGATGTTTTACACTTACACTACTATCCAATTTCTCTAGCAGCTTGACTTTCTGTGGTATGGATAAACATAAATTCTTCCTCTTTTTGTTTTAATCAACTGTTACCCATAGGGATTTCTGCAGGCCTTTTTGAGGTTTTCAACAATATCCTTACACCACAGAGTAAATAATATAGAAAAAAAACAAAACAAAACAAAAAAAACAGTGAGTAATGTAAGTAGGTCTTGGCCCCCACGTGGGGCATCATGGGGAACCCGCCATTGGTGTACCCCACCTGCACTCCTTTTCTTACCCTTTGTGAGTACGCTTGTATTGAGGAAGTTTCAGACTTGGGAATATTTTGGATTTCAGATTTTGGATTAGGGATGTTCAAACTGTTTTACCCTAGAGAAACAAAAACTATCTTGACAGAAAAGCCAGTACACTAATGTTTATAGCAGCTCTATTAATAATTATCAAAATCTAGAAACAATTCAGATGCCCTTCAATGAACGAATGTATAAACAAATTGTGGCACATTCATACAATGGAATAATGAGCAACAAAAAGGAATGAAGTACTATGACACTTGGCAATATGGATGAATATTCAAAGCAATATGCTAAGTGAAAACAACACAAACGACTACTTCCTGTATGATTCCATTTATATGAAATGCTAAAAGAGACAAAAGATATAGTAATAGAAAGTAGATCAGTGGTTGCCAGGGCAAAGAGCACAAGAAAACATTTGGGGATGATAAAAGTGTCTATCATGATTCTGGTCATGGTTACACTACCTTTCGCATTTGTCAAAACTCCATCAAATTGCCCTTTTAAAATTAGTGAATCTCACTGTATGTAAATTACACCTTAATAAAACTAATCAAAAATAGAATTTGAGATTCATTGTGGGTTGAAGAGGAAAAAGAGGAAAGAGCATTAGAGCCACTGAAGCAGTTGGTGGTCATCATCACATGATGAACTAATAAAAGGAACAGCCATTCAAATCCCCAACACTGGTGGAGGTGTAGTCTGCTCTCTGGAATAGTCTGACTAAATTCAGTACTTAAAGAAAGCACATTCTAAACATGTTTTCAGTATCCTGAGGCTTTAGAATCTGAAATGAGTTCTGTATAGATACCATAAACATCTTGTAATTAAAGAGATGCTAAATGTCAGTTGCATTAATGCTAACAAAATATAAATGCTACATTAGTGTCTAGAGCCATTGAGAATCAGTATCTCTTGAGTTGACTAAAATTCCAATCTCAATGGACTCCAGCTCTCCCTTTCCTTGACAAGAGGAAGATGCTTTCTGTAGAATTCTCCCCCTGAAATATTTCTGAGAATTCCAAGGCTGTGCCTATGTGTGTGTGCAAACTGGCCTGATACCTAGTCAACCCCTGAGTTTGGACTGGCTAGCCCAGCCTCCTGTTTCCACAGACAGACCACTCTGAGGCTGTGGGCCTCTCTTACATGGCCATTGAATCCCACCCCTCTTGATAATACTGGGCAGGCATCAATATGCTTTGGACTCAGAGTTTCATCATATCTTGGACAAACTGAGAAGAAAAACACTCTTGCAGTCCCATCACTTTGGGGATTCCCAACCAGGATTGCTTGAGCCCCAAAGCATTAGTGTGCTTAGCAAAGCAGCCCTTTAAATTCCCAATTGTTCTTTTCTTCCTGATGCACAGACTGGCCTGGGATCATTTTCAGTACTAGCTGCCATGCAGTGCCATGAACTAAAACTTTCTCTCACAATGAGGCCCTGCTGTTGAGTGTGGTGTGCTGGGCCAGTCCTCTTTTTTTCCCTTGCAGTCCTTGTTCATGAACAAATAGGAACATCACCCTCCATTCTGCAATCTGGATCTGGCTTTCACCAGAGCTATCCCAGTTCACCATCTGTCTGTACATCTCTGAATCTTAATTATGAATAGAGTTTAGCCTAAGAGTCTCTTTGGCCTCTCTAAAAATCAGTGGCAATAAATAGATGTCTAAAGCGCACATGCCAGAAGCACCAAGTTCCAACTCCTGCTCAGCCATGAACTTCTATAATTCAAACAAAACTCTTCTCCAAAGACAGTTTGTTCTTTATCACAAACTAAATGCTTTACATGTCTGTGAACTATATTCTAGAATTTAAAAGACAGCTGAATAATTAAGTTCTGGAAAGGCAAGAACTTGAACAGCTCTGGAGCTCTAAGGAGCATATGTAAATGTATAGTCATATTTCAAACCTAGAGAACAAGTATAGGAAACTTATAGTGAACAACTGTATCTATTACCCAGCATTACCAAATCACACATATAGCTGTTGCTATACTTGTTGAAATAGTATATTATATACTCATTGGGAACTCCCATTATCTATTGAGATCTCTATCATCTATTGCATAATAGATACAGCAACTGTGGATGCAAATTCTTTGCAGCTCTTCCATCAAGAGTCTATTTCTCCATCCCTTGACTCTGGACTAACCTCATCACTGGTTTAAACAACAGGATGTGGTAGAACAACATTATATGACTTCTAGGCCTTGGTCTTCAGGGAAAAGCCTCACAACTTCCTCTCTCATTCTCTTGGAATGTTGTAATTTTGTGAACAAGCCCAGTCTGGTGTCTTTGAGGATGAGAGTGTTTGTGGGGAGAGACCTCATAGAGAGGGAGAGATCTAAGCATCAAAGCCAAGGACCAAGACCTGTGAGTGAGAACATCCGGGTACAGCAAGCCCCAAACGACAAACCAAGTGGCCTAAGACATATGAGTGATTACAGCTAACATCACGTGGAACAAAAATGAGTCATCCTAACCAGGCCCTGTCCAGTTTCCAACCCACAGAATCATGAGCAAACACGTAGTTGTGTCTTTAAAGCCATTAATTTTGGAGTGGCCTGTTACACAGCAATAGATAATGGAGATACCCTGTGTACTCTCCTCAAACCCATTCTTCCATATCCCTCCCTCTGAAAAGATAAATATGATCTATCATTCCAATGTGTGCTTGTAGAATTTCACTACAAATTTGTGTTTCCTTTTAAGAATATATAGTATTTTTTGTAGTGTTTTTAACCTTATATGAATGGTATTAAACACTATTATTTTATGACTTCCTTTTTGTACATTATTGTATTGAGATGTACACAGGTTGATTGTCTTAGCTTTAACTTACTCAGTTTCGTTACTGTGTAGTATAGCATTGTCTAAATAAAGTACAATATACGATTTCCTTCCTTCCTTCCTTCCTACCTTCCTTCCTTTCTTCCTTCTTTCCTCCCTCCCTCCCTCTCTCCCTCCCTCCCTTCCTTCCATTTTTCTTTTCTTTCTTCCCTTCTCCCTCCCTCTCTCTGATGGATATGATGGTTTGACACACAACATCAGTTTCATCCTCCTTGTAGCATGCCTTCCTGTAATACTGAGATTTGAAAGCTAAAAACTACATTTCCAAGATTCCCTTGGAGATAGTGATGAGGATGAAATTTAGGTCTGGCTAATCAGGTGCACTTGTATGAGGTTTGAAAGGAGTGATCTCAGTCATGGCTATGGTCTTGCTGCTTCCACTGTTCCTGTTGTTAAGCAGAAACATGGAGGGGTCTGGTTTTCTGCAGTAGTGATAGAGACCCAGTGTTCAAACACTGGTTGGTAGGTATTGAGAAGCAGGGCATGAGGCCTCTTCTTCTGGGACCATCATTGCAGGCGCAGCAGGGTTCTGGGGATAGCAGCAGCAGTGACTGCAATATCCTGGGTCTAGAAGTTTACTGAACCTGCTGGCTTCCTGATTACAGAACTGGAGTCAGTGGTGTGCTGATCACAGAAGAGGCTGCAGTTCCCTCAGTGACCCAGTTCTGCAGCATAATGTTCCATTTTGACTAAAAGTTACTCCAACTGTTTTCAGTGTTGTGGCACTTCACTCAAGATGCAAGTTGCAGACCTGGAACTTGGCTGCTTTCAGCTGGGCTTGGCTGCACAGCTCTACTTCAAGCTGCGGGTATGGCCAGGTTTAGATTCTAGGGTCTGGCTCACTTCATGTCTCCGTGGGTGCTCATTCAAGGGCCCAGCCTGAGAAGGTAGCAGCTGCCTAGGGAGAAGTTCATCATGGCAATGGCAGAAGAGCAAAAGCACCAAGATTTTTTTTTAGGTTAAAAACACTTTTTAATAGATTGTTTTTGATCTTTTTTAAAATTAAATTTAGTTTTAAGTTCTGGGATACATGTGCAGGACATGCAGGTTTGTTACATAGATAAACGTGTGCCATGGTGATTTGCTGCACCCATCAACCCATCACTTAGGTATTAAACCCCATATGCATTAGCTATTTATCCTGATGCTCTCTTTCCCCTCACTACCACAGGCCCCAGTGTGTGTCATTCCCCTCCCTGTGCCTCTGTGTTCTCATTGTTCAGTTCCCACTTTTAAGTGAGAACATGGGAGAAAACACTTTTTAAAATTTTGAAACAACTATATAGAAAACTTGCAAATTCACAATTAAGAAATTTTTTCTCTGAACCACTTGAAAGTAAATTGTCAAACATATTTCATCATATCACCCCTCAACTTTAATGTACATTTCTACAAACAAGGACATTCTCCAGATAAACATGAATCAACCATCAAAATCAGGAAGTCTGCATGGTTTCATTAGAGTCTGAGGACTCTAATCCTCAGACTTCATTCGCATTTAGCCAGTTGTCCCAACAATGTTCTTTATAGCAAATGGACCCAGTTTGAATGTATATTAGTTGCTATGCCTCTTTAGTCTCCTTCTGTCTGGAACAGTTCCTAGTCTTTCCTTAACTCTCATGACTTGTTTGAAAGTTTTGACATGTTTGAAGACTACCAGCAGGTTATTTTGCAGAATGTCCGTCAATTCACATTTGTCTGATGTTTCCTGATGATTAGATTCTAGTTAAGCATCTTAGATGTGAATCTCGCAGAAGTGAGGCTGTGCTCTCCTTGCAGTCTATCAGATGGCACAATATCTCAATTTGACCTGTTACTGGTGATGTTCATTTGGATTGCTTGATAAAGTGGCATTGGCCAAGCTTTTCTTTGTAAAGTTATTCTTTGTTCCTTTGCAGTTAGTAAGCATTTTTGTGGGGAGGTATTACATAAATATCCTCTTCCTCATCAAACTTTCTCAATTAATTTGTCTATCTATGTATTTGTATGAACTCTAAATTGTCTATGCTATGCAATGGTTAAAATCATTTATTATCGTTGATCATGTTGATCTTAACTTGTTGCCATTTTTGCCAGTGGAAGCCACTTCAGGATCACCTCTTGCCACTGTGACATGTTCCACATGAGTACTTCTTTGCTTTCTGGCACAGCAGATGCCAGTTTCATCTTATACTTCCCTTCCCACAGTCCTGGAGTCTGCTATTTCTATTGGTTTCTTTTGGGAAAGAATGCTACTTAAAAGCCAACTTTGTGTTAGGTGTGTTCATTGCTGTTGAACTGTTGCTGTTCCCAGGCCTTTTCACCCCCCTCAGTAGACAGAGCTATGGAACATGTGTGTGAAACTATATTATATGTACATGCACACTTATACCTATGTTTGTTTCTATTAATATATATACTTTTGTATATGCACTCCATATCTTCAATTCCAATGCAAAACCAAAGGGTTCATTCTAATGCTCTCCCTTTCCATATCTGTAAAGTCCATCTCTCAAAGGGAGCAGTCCAGTTCCCCTTATTCTCAGTATATTTACTTCTTTGATCAATCTTCCTGAATGGGAGAAATCTTCCATGCCATGGCTGTCTCGCCTCATCACGTATGCCCTGCCCAGCCTGCTCTGACCCATGCAGGTGGCCTCCTCAGCCCATTTCTGCTCCTTCAGAGCCCCTTTCCTCACCCTATGGGGACCCAGATCCTCCAGCAGTGCCCTCCTCAGCCTGCTTCAGCGGTGTCTGTCTGCTCCAGCAGCCTCTCTCCTCCTCCCCCTCCTCCTCCTCCGCCTCCACCTCCTTGAGTTCCTATACCTGGCACTGCCTGCCCTCACCACCCCTTCCCAGGCTCTGGATGAAGGAGAAGAACAGAAAGGGTGAAGTAAGGGAAAGAGACAGGGAACCCACTGTGTATTTATTCCTCTCCCTTCTCTCTTTTTGGAAACTTGATTGATCACTTTCTCTTCCTGTATAAGGGCCTATTTGTGTTCTATTCCTCTGTGTTGCATTCTCCCTTCAGGCTACTCTTTTTTTTTTTTTTTTTTTTTTTTGAGACGGAGTCTCGCTCTGTCGCCCAGGCTGGAGTGCAATGGCCAGATCTCAGCTCACTGCAAGCTCTGCCCCTCGGGTTTACACCATTCTCCTGCCTCAGCCTCCCAAGTAGCTGGGACTACAGGTGCCCGCCACCTCGCCCGGCTAGTTTTTTTGTATTTTTTAGTAGAGACGGGGTTTCACCGTATTAGCCAGGATGGTCTCAATCTCCTGACCTCGTGATCCGCCCGTCTCGGCCTCCCAAAGTGCTGGGATTACAGGCTTGAGCCACCGCGCCCGGCCAGGCTACTCTTATCCTAAAATCATCTTCCCTCAAACTTCTATTCACCTAAAGCTCTCACTACAGACACATTTCATAGCCAAATTTCTACAGAGGAGACTCTCTGGTTGCCTCCATAGCAGTCTGGCATCTGCCTCGCAAACCTATTGAAACTGTCCTCTCCAAAGTCACAAACAATGTGCTCATGACCACATCTGGAAGCTTCCTTATAGGGTTTGCCTGCCTCCATCTGCTATCATAGACTACACTCTCTACCTTGAGAGTCCACCCTACTCCTCCTAGGGGAGCACTCCTGACTTTCACCTCTTCCATGCCCTCTCCATCTTTCTCTGTCCCTTCTGGCAGCTCATCCTCTTCCCATGTTCCCCAAGGATCTGTCATTGGGTGTCTTCTCTTTTTTTGTCAATATTTGCTCCCTGTGCAAGTTTCTTTTGTCAGTTCCTTGACAAAATGACTCTAAAATTGACATAAGTTTGACCTCTCTTCTGAACTGAAGGGTATTTCTCCATGGTTACCATGAGCTAATTCTCTGTCCTCCCAGGTACCTCAAATAGAAAATTTATTCAGTGCCTCAAATTACCAGGCTTGTGCTAGCTACTATGAATACATAGGTTAATAAAGCATAGTTTGCAAGAAGAGGACTTATCCAAGCGGGAAACTACAGTCATTTTTAATACCTCTCTGTCCTCACTCCCAGTCTCCCACTTATCATTCATATCACTAATCATTAGCTTTCTAAGGCACAATTCTGATCACACTACTTCCTAACCCAGAAACTTTCAATATCTTCCCATTGTCCATGGTTAAAAAAAAATGCAGCCTGGATTAGTCCATTTTTCACACTGCTGGTAAAGACATACCTGACAATGGGCAATTTACAAAAGAAAGATTTAATGGACTTACTGTTTCACATGACTGGGGAGGTCTCACAATCGTGGCAGAAAGAAAAGGAGGAGCAAATCACATCTTAGAGGCAAAGAGAGAGCTTGTGCAGAGAAACTCTTCCTTATAAAACCCTCAGATCTCATGAGATTTACTCACTGTCATGAGAACAGTACAGGAAAGACCTGCCCACATGATTCGATTGCCTCCCACTGGGTCCCTTACACAACATGTAGCACTTCCTAGATACAATGGGAGTACAGGTATTGAGTAAATACAGCCATTCCAAATGGGAGAAATTGGTCAAAGCAAAGGGGCTACAGACCCCATGCACTTCTCAAATCCAGCAGGGCAGTCAAATCTTTAAGCTCCAAAATGATCTCCTTAGACTCCATGTCTCACATCCAGGTCATGCTGATGCAAGAGGTGGGTTCCCATGTTCCTGGACAGCTCCACCCCTGTGGCTTTGCAGGGTACAGCCTCCATCCCAGCTGCTTTCATGGCCTGGCATTGAATGTCTGCAGCTTTTTCAGGCACACGGTGCAAACTGTCACTGTATCTACCATTCTGAGGTCTGGAGGACAGTGGCCCTCTTCTCACAGCTCTAGTAGGGACTCTGTGTGGGATCTGACCACTCCCCCACCCCTCCGCCATTTCCATTCTGCACTGCCCTAGCAGAGGTTCTCCATGAGGGCTCTGCTCCTGCAGCAAACTTCTGCCTGGGCATCCAGGCATTTTCATACATCTTCTGAAATCTAGGCAGAGGTTCCCAAAACCCAATTCTTTGACTTCTGTGCACTGACAGGCTCAATACCACATGGAAACTGCCAAGGCCTAGGGCCTTTCAAGCCGCAGCCTGAGCAGTACCTTGGCCCCATTTAGTCACGACTGAAGTGGCTGAAATGCAGGGCACCAAGCCCCTAGAATGCACACAGCAGAGGGACCCTAGGCCCAGCCCTCAAGACCATAATTTCTTCCTAGGCCTCCAGGCCTGTGATGGAAGGAACTGCCACAAAGGTTTCTGACATGCCCTGGAGACATTTTACCAATTGTCTTGGTGGTTGACATTCAGCTCCTCATTACTTACGCAAATTTCTGCCGCCAGCTTGAATTTCTCCTCAGAAAATGGAATTTTCTTTTCGATAGCATTGTCAGGCTGCAAATTTTCTCAACTTTTGTGCTGTTTCTCTTTTAAAACTGAATGCCCTTAACAGCATCCAAGTCACCTCTTGAATGCTTTGCTGCTTAGAAATTTCTTCTGCCAGATACCCTAATTCACCTCTCTCAAGTTCAAAGTTCCACAAATCTTTAGGGCAAGGACAAAAGGCCCCCAGTCTCTTTCCTAAAACATAACAAGAGTCACCTTTGCTCCAGTTCCCAACAAGTTCCTTATCTTCATCTGAGACCACCTCAACCTGGATTTCATTGTCCATTTCCTGATCAGCATTCTGGTCATAGCCATTCAACAAGTCTCTAGGAAGTTCTAAACTTCTCCACATTTTCCTGTCTTCTTCTGAGCCCTTCAAACTGTTCCAACCTCTGCCTGTTACCCAGTTCCAAAGTCACTTCCACATTTTCAGATATCTTTTCAGAGTGCCCCACTCTACTGGTACCAATTTACTGTATTAGTACATTTTCATGTTGTTGATAAAGACATACCTGAGACTGGGCAATTTACAAAAGAAAGAGGTTTAATGGACTTATAGTTCCACATGGCTGGGGAGGCCTCACAATAATGGTGGAAGGCAAGGAGGAGCAAGTCACATCTTACACAGATGGTAGCTGGCAAGGAGAGAGCTTGTGCAGGGATACTCTCCCTCACACAACCCTTGGATCTTGTAAGACTTATTCACTATCATGATAACAGCACAGGAAAGACCTGCCCCTGTGATTCAATTACCTCTCACAGAGTCCCTCTCACAACACACGGGAATTCAAGATGAGGTTTGGGTGGGGACACAGCCAAACCATATCACAGCCCTTTCGATATGGTCATCTCCTGCCACTCCTTACCTTTCCTGTTTCCAACCAGCTAGACTCCTTCTCACAAACCAAATAAAATATTCATTTTATGCCTTTAAGCCATTGTTCATACTGTTCCCTCACAGAAGAATGTTCTTCCCTTCTTTCCTACTTATTGAAATCTTACTTTTTATTTAGGCTAAACTGAGTTGCACTTTGATTCTCCCTTCTAACAGAAGGACACATGAAAATTCCTAGGTCTTTGAATTTTGTCTACATTTTGGTTATGGCAAATATCCTAGTTTACTTTTAACAGTGGTTAGCAGTACGTATGTCTCTCTGAGCAACTGGAAGGCAGAGAGTTGGTCTCATTTAAATTAGTTTCCCTCTAAGAAAGTCATTGCCAACATTTTTGGTTCATGGTTCCCTTAACATGTTAGCAAATTTTTTCGTTGTGCCTGTAGGCCAAAAGAAATGCTTGATGGTTCTATTTATTAAATAGTCCATGCCCAACACCCCCCCCCCAAATTTATATCCTAAAAATTCAATAGTCTTTTAGAAAAAAATTCAGATTGAAGGTAAAAATAATATATTTATTTCATTGCTAAATAACCACAATTAATTACTAGTGGGATATGTGTGCTTGTCGGGCATTGCACAACTTCTTAAACCTTGGAATCAGATGGAAATCCATGACTGTCATTTCCTGCTCCATGTTGATTTTCATGCAGTACTTCCTTTTTATCACGGCTAATGCCAGAACCCAGATTTACAAAGTCATGATATCTCTGGAAAGGATGTAGTGTGATCTACCATGAACTTGTGAACTACCTTGGGCGAGTAGTTCTCATGGGGTCTGACATATATTGCCACCCCATGAGTTTGCATCCCCATCTCGAGCTCTCTGCACAGTTTGGGAGCTGCAACACCAGAACCAGGCACTATGCCAACTATACATTGAATCCTAGGTGGATTGAATTAGGTCCTGTTATACTTATGGATTATTAGATAGAGATTCATCTCCTATCTCAAGCCCACAAATAACTTTTATGAAGAAAACAAAATTATTTACAGAATATGTAGGACTAGAAAAATTATCATAATATCAAACTTAACCAAGGAACAAATAACATTACGTTGATATACTCTTTTTTTTTTTTTTTAAGTTGGAGTCTCACTCTGTTGCCCAGGCAGGAATGCAGTGGCACGATCTCAGCTCACTGCAATCTCTGCCTCCTGGGTTCAAGTGATTCTTCTTCCTCAACTTCCTGAGTAGCTGGGACTACAGGCATGCACCATCATGCCCAGCTAATTTTTGTATTTTTAACAGAGACGGGGTTTCACCACATTAACCAGGCTGATCTCGAACTCCTGACCTCGTGATCCACCTGCCTCAGCCTCCTAAAGTGCTGGGATTAGAGGCGTGAGCCACCGTGACCAGCCTACATTGATATATTCTTAAGAGCCATATTTTCACTCTTCTAGCTACTGCAAATGAAAGCCTCATTTGAGTTGCTACTTTAAGCCATAGAATGGATTCTTATAGCCAGTGATGTTAACTTAGAGACCATTTATGCAGCATCTTTATTGATTTGAAGTTTGTATATTCTCCTGAGGACAGTGTATATAGCTTTTATGAAATCCTCAAAGTGATCTGTGATCAAAACAGTAAAATTTGATCTATAACATTAAACAAAATACAATTTTAAAATTAGCTAAGACATGTTACTATCAACCCCAATAATGACATTTGCCAAAGAAGATCTTGTTGGTAGAAAGCAGTTTTAAGGGTTTTCTTTTCCCAGAATTAACCATTTTTCAATGTCAGAATGAAACAAAGATGGTTCACTGCTCTCTTATTTTATTTTCTTTCATTCATTTCTCTGTGCTTTATAAATATTCCCCTACTTACTAGACATAATTTAGAACATTTATAATTCACTTCCAAAATGCACAAAATAATTTTTTGTCTCCTTTTGTTTTGCAGATCTTAATTTGTCTGATACCCAGCCTTAAATAAAAATTTATTTGGAAAATGACATTTTCCAAAATACATATCCTGTGTGATCTATCATCTCCATATGGGATCCTAGCTAAATTGATGGCACTTAATATTCTCTCTTGCTTGGATAGAGATTGAAAACCCTACTATGAAAAACAAGCCAAATGCTGAAGCTCTTACTATGGAATATCAAATTCCCAGATTAAAGAAAAACTCACAACTCATAATTTACTAGTTTATTACAAAATATTCCCATGTTATTGTATAGGCCTAACACCTAAATAACTGCTTTAATGAACACAAGTGTCTCAGATTAAATAACCTCTGTTAACAATCGATATGTAAACAGAGTTTGGTTAACTTGCCTATTCTTCACTCTTCTGAACAATAATGTTCTTGTCTTCCTCTCCAGCTCAGCTCACATCCTAGATTCTCACTATCCCTGGCTTCACCAGTTCAGAGGGGATGCTTCCTTCCCAAAATTATTATACACTTCTAATCTGTCATGGAAAGTATAAGACCTCACCCCGCCTCCACCCAGCCCCAAATTCCATGTATTACTTTTAAAGAAACCACCTTCTTCTCAGCCTGAAATTTAGATTTATCTTCTATCTCCCTTACACCAATACTCCCTATACATTCAGCAGGCAAGACCTAGAGAGTTAACTTTTGTTACATATTTGAAAAATAACTTCTTTTCCCCATCCTACTGTCTATCCTGGTTCAAGCTCTTATTTTCTGTTTTCTAATACAATTGTAATAGATCCTCCTTAACTAATTTTCCTGCCTGTTTTCTTCTCATTCTAATCTGCTTGACACAACTTTCTAATTTATTCTCAATACCAGATAGCACAGTTAGGTTGTTCTGTTTTTTTTAAATCCCATTGTGGCACCCGTTGTCCAAGAAACTTTATAGCCTCACCTACTACCAGTCCCTTAAAATTCACAAAAATTATTTTATCTGCCCCTGAACCTGTAATCCTAGTGCTCAATTTGTAGCATCTTCTCTACTTCTGTACTTTTATAGCACTGTGCATTGTGGTCATTTTCTACCTAACATTTTATATATATACATATATATTTGTCCTACCAGTTTCCTGTCTTGCAAGTTTTTGCCATACAGTAAAATTCTTTCATTCATCTATAATTTATTTTTTACCTGCTAACCTTATGGCTATTCTGTAGGTCCAGGGTTTCAATGAGCAAGATGGGTCTGCCTAAGCCCTGCATATAGTTAGTGCCCCAAAAACATTTGCTGAATTAAGTTTCTAATGGGTTTTGTTCACATACACATATAAAGCAAATTTTTTGTTGAATTGAATTCTACTTTGTATTCTTTTAAATTTACTTTATGCTAGTCTGATATCTTCAAGAAGGGGGAACCCTGTCTTATTCATTCTTTGTGATCCTCAGGTCATATGCTACAGGTAGGTCTACAATGGATTTTTAATAAATCCATTTTGATTGAATGATTTGATTGAATGATGAATGCTTTGTTTCTTCCATATATGTGATGCAGTGTGACCTGAGCCCATCATGCATGATAGGCAAGTGTGACCGATCATGGAAGGTCACATGGAAGTGGGAAAACTTGAGTTATTATGCACTTTAATACAGGCAGAGTGTTTGATAGTATTTTATTTTTACTTGCTGTTTGAGTTTTCTGAAACCAAAAGAGTATTTAGAGTGAGTTAGCCTGTCACCTGATCCTTTAAATAGCTCAAATACTGGTTTAGTTCTTGTTTTGTTATCAAGACATCCAAATATTGGATGAAGACATATCTAAATGGAAGAAATTATTCCAAAATGCCTATATACATTTGAATAATGTTCAATATTAACTTAGTTTTTATAAGATTCCTTTATATGATTGTGTATGAATAGAGATGAATTGATACAAATATTTAAAATTGAGATTATATATTCAAGCCAACAGCATTTACCAAGTAGCCAATATGTTAAAATGCTAGATTCAGTAGGAGAATACTGCCCACGTGGAGGTCATGTATTAATGCACCAGTCAGGTGTTTTGTTCTTGTGCATTATTGTGAGTATATTCAGGGAAATGTAAATTAAACTGTCTGAAACCAAAGAAATTACAGATTTGTCATAACTGTTGCTAATCCCCATTCCAAATGAAATTATTCCTGTAAAGCACCTTACATGGTGACTACCTCATAGTACATACTCAATAAACATTCATTACCTTTCCCCTATGGGGTTAGAATAGAATTAACCAATTATGTATAATGGAGTAGAGTGCATGAGAAATTCACCATGGAAACTTTCATTTATCCAGAAGGACCCAAATTTTTATTGTGCTGTAATAGAATTTATCAGCTAGCTGTTTAATTCATTACTTCCTCTGCATGAACACAGAACTAACTATATAATGTGAAAGAAATACAATGAAAGAGAAAGAAAGAAAACTTTAAAATATAAAGTGTTGAAACTATTGTGAAAATTGTAAGGCACCCAAAACAGAAAATAAAATGCTAAAAGAAAGAAGAAAACATAAATGGCCCTCTTCTGAAGATAAACTAAAGCTCCAACCTTGATGTAGACACAGCAGATTCTCAGTAAATACACAGAGGCTGCTCGATATTGTAGTGTAACTCATTTGCCTACTGAACATGCTGGTAATATTTAATCATAAAGAAATTAGAATGTGCTAAAATTCTAGAAAAAAGCAGGATTGCACAGCATCTTTGCAAGATGACTTGAGCTTTGCCTGATGATCCATGGGGAATCTTCCATTCGGTGCCTTTCAGAGAGGTCGGTTTGTGGGGAGCAGGAGCACAGGCCACAAGCAGTGGTCTGAACGGCTGGAAACTCCACCCCAAGACCTGGCACTCCTGAGCTGCTCCATTCTGCCAGGAAACTGCCCAGCTGGATAGAGACAGACAGGGAGTTGCTCTTCTGGTCCTCAGAGGAAAGGAAGGATAGTGATGTCAGCAATGACCGCCACTGACATCTCTACCTGGTCAAATAGCCAAACTGTCCCAAAGGAGAGCCTTGGTAAGCACCCATGGGGAGAAGAAAATTATGCTCAAGCAACAAGGTGGTCTTCAGAATGGTGAGGACACATCACACCGGACATACTTGATTGCTGTTTGTGTTAAATTACAAAAACACGATCGGTTGTTGGTAAAACCGTAGATGGGTGTCTAGATTTGTCGAAGTAATAAGGAATCTACTCTCTAGTCTCATGACATTTTATTGGCAAATTCTGCTGAAACTAGTTTGGATCTGATTGTAATCATTATGTAGGCTGAAAACTGGCTGGAACATATTAAAAACAGAGCTTCCTGATCCTACAGAAATCAAGCAGGTGCCCTCAGGGTAAATAGCAGATCTTAATGTGGCTTCCTTTCCAAATCTGCAGCCTCTAAAAGCAGTTCCATAATAACTACAGCTTGGGTTCCTCAACTAACTCTGACTAAGTTACTTAGACAATTACTCCACTAACCCTATATCTATTCACCTTGGTTTTGACAAGAAAGTTCTAGAAAGCAGACATTGTTTCTGTTTTTCCTGCATGTACCGTCTGGACCCTGGGGTCTACTGGCAAGGCCTGAGAGGAGTGAGATGATGATGCTGCTTAATTGTTATCCACCAGGCCCTCTGTTAAACACTGTTTATACAGTATCTCATCATATTGTCTCTTCAGTTATATGTGGTAAGAATTATTCTTTATCATTTTATGAATGAGGAAACAGGTCCAGAGAGGCTTAGAATTTGCCTGAGTTCACAGCAAATGAGTCTGCCTCATTCCAGAACCCAAACTGTCCATCAATCCCATGTCCTGCTGCCTATATAGGATAGAACAACGAAGATGTTCTTTGTTCTAAACAGAGCTTTCTGTGTTCTAAACAGAGAAAGGTAATCGCTTTTGTCACCTCCCTAAAGAACTCAGAGTTAGAGTGCACCTAGAGGAGATGTTGCTGCTAATTTGAGAATGGGTTTGGTCTGATGGTGTCTGGGCCTTCCAGAGTTCTGAAACAGGTATAAAGTTTATCTTTCTTATCCCCTCCTATCTTTTTTTTTTTCATTTTAATAAGCTTTAATTTTTAGAACAATTTTAGATTTACAGAAAAATTGGGAAAACCGTACAGAGAGTTTCTATAAACAAACCCACATGCAGTTTCCTGTATTATTAGCATCAATATTAATGTGGTACATTTGTCACTGATGAACCAATGTTGACTTTATTATTATTATTATTTTATTATTATTATTATTATTATTATTATTATTATGAGACAGGGTCTTGCTCTGTCATCCAGACTGGAGTGCAATGGCACAATCTTGGCTCACAGCAACCTCTGTCTCCCTGGTTCAAGTAATTCTTATGCCTCAGCTTCCTGGGTAGCTGGGAATACAGGCAGGCGTCACTATACCCGGCTAATTTTTGTATTTTTAGTAGAGACAGGGTTTCAACATTTTGGCCAGGCTGGTCTCAAACCTGACCTCAAGCGATCTGCCTGCCTCGGTCTCCCAAAGTGCTGGTATTAGAGGCGTGAGCCACCACACCTGGCCTTCAATGTTGACATATTATTATTAACTAATGTCAATACTTTATTCAGATTTCCTTAGTTTGTATCTAATATTCTTTTTTGTCCCAGAATGCCACATTACATTTATTGTGTTGTGACAATTTATCAGACTTCTGGTTTTTTATGACCTTGACAGTTTTGAGGAGTATCAGTCAGGACCCAAGAAATACACAAGGTGAACCTTAATGTTCCCTCAATTTGGCTTTGTCTGATGTAATTCTCAAAATTACACTGGCATTATGAATTTTGGGGAGGAAGACCCCAGAAGTAAAGTACCATTTTTATCACATTGTATTAAGGGTACACACCATTAATATGAACTTTATTACTTACCAATTACACCTGCTAATGTTGATCTTGATTATCTGGCTAAGGTAGTGTTTTTCATCTTTCTTCACTATAAAGCTACCATTTTTTTCTCTCTTATCATTACTGCTCACTTAGGAATTCACTATTCACAGCCCATACTCCCCTCTCCTTAAGGGTAAAATATCTACATAATTTATCTGGAATTCTTCTGCAGGAGAAATTTGTCTCTTCTCCTCTATTAATTTATTTATTCAATCATTTACTTATATCAGCATGAACTCGTGGATATTTATCTTGTATTTTTGAGTTATAATCCAATACTACTTTATTTATTTTGTTGTTCAAATCTTTCCAGCTTTGGTCATTGGAAACTCTTTCAAGTTGGTTCCTGTGTCCCTTTGACATACCCCCATTATTGTAGCCTTTTTTTTTTTTTTTTTTTTTAGCATTTTGTTACTTTCTGGCATTATTAGATGCTCCAGGTTCATCTAGTGTATGTCCCCAGTCCTGGAGTCAGCTATTTATTCAAGGAGTTCTCCTATCCTTTTTAGGTAAGGAAATCCAAAAGATCTTGAGGACAAAGGGATATTATGAATAATATTAGGCAGGCAAGTAAAATTGTCTGATCAGATTTTCATTTTAGAAGGATCATTTCTGGCTGGATAAGTCTGGAACTAAAGGCAGAAAGTCAGACCAGAAAGGAAGCTACTGTTGCAGTCCACGTAAAAAGGAAAAAAAAAAAAAGAAAAAAAAGCAACAGAGAAGGATAGACATTTGGGAAGCACCTTAGCTTACATTCCTAACAGAGCCATGGTAGTCTGGTCCTGGGATTCAGTCTACCCTGCCACAAAGTGCACAGAAACTTTCTGAATGGAGGAGAAGGATAATTAGAGTAATAGCTAATATTTATTGAGCACTTACTATATTCCAGGCACTGCTCTAAACACTTAATATATAACAACTCATTTAGTCTTCACAACAACCCTTTATGCTAAGCACTATTATTATTCTAATTTTACAGTTGCAGAAATTGAGCAGTGAGAGAATAAGTGGCCCAGAGTTTCACAGTGAGTATGCAGCAGCCAGAGACACCAGCCCCAGGGTACTGTGCCCAGCCCCACACTCTTTAACACGGTGCTATAGTGCCTCACGCTGAAAGATGGCTTCAATGTTGAGAACCCTCACTGCTAGAGCCTCAGTGTGGCTGTCTGGACCAGCTGGCAGGATTTCTAATCCTCAGCTGCCTGCAACACTTCTGTTCCCTCTGATTCCTAGCTTATCCTCCAAAGCCAATTCAGACTGGCCAACCTTCGTGCCTGGCTCGACGTCTGCATCTGGATCTTCCCAGGCCCTGCTGCCCATTTGATGTGACTCCCTTGCTCATTTTCAATGTCAAAAGCACCTCTATTGCCTGACACTGTCATAGGTGCTGGAATATAGATGGTGTAAGTGATATTCCCGTCCTCAAGGGGCTCACAGTGTGCACGTGTCTGTGTGTAAAAATAGTGTCATATCTAGCTCTGCTTACTCTGTAACTCCTAACCATGGTGTCTGTGCCTCAGTGCTGAGCTGCCCACTTGACCTTAGACCGTCTTCAGACTCACAGCATCCAGGTTTATGCCCAATCCTATCCCCTCCTAGGTCTGTCACGACTCTGTTTGCTGCTTGTCTGTGGGGCTTCCAGTCCATGCTCTCGCTCACCCACACCTCCGCCACTAGGAGCCACACGGCCAGCTTCCTCTCTCCCCTGCTGCGAATGGAGTCAGCTGGGGAATGTGCCCGGCAAACCCAGTCTTCCAGACTGCTCTGCTCTGACTCATGCTGATTTTGTTTCCAGAATTTGTTTTCATTCACAGCACTATGACCGCTTCAGTCTCTTCTTTTGCTCCAGAAGAAGTAGGAGGTGAATTAGAGATGATTAGCAGTCAAATTTCTTCCACTACTCTCCTCAGGGCCATCTGGACTTTTCTATTTGACTATTTGCTAATTTGAGCCTGAGTCATTCTTGCACCAAATAGTGAGACCATTTAAATATTTTTCATTGTTTGTCTGATGCTTCAAGTTTCAAAATCCATCTCATGCACATTAATGTCTCCCAAAGGGATACTGCTACTGCCTGCTTGGTTTGGGGAAACACCTTTACTAAGTCTGACCTAGTGAAACCATTGCCATGATGGTGCAGGGAGATGCACGGAGATAGGTAGTCTCTTGTGAAACTTTTTAAAAAGGATGCTAACAGTTCTTTCTCCA
Organism: Rhinopithecus roxellana; assembly: GCF_007565055.1. NCBI lineage: Eukaryota > Metazoa > Chordata > Mammalia > Primates > Cercopithecidae > Rhinopithecus > Rhinopithecus roxellana. The sequence goes on from NC_044551.1 coordinate 54,839,348, forward strand.
TTCTCTCCAAAGATTCCAAAAATACTATGCAGTTAAGTTATGTGACATAATGTTCAGTTAAGTAACACACTTAAGACTCATATTTTCTTCATCAGATTATTTCTAGACATCTTAAAGACATCTTTTATTTTTATTTTCCCAGTGAGAAACAAAGAGCCTTCTTGATCCTTTCTCTGGCCTTTCTACATTTGTGGAAGGGCAAATCTAGATCAAAGACTATGGGTGAGGGTGGAAAGGAAGGAAAAGTATAAAAATTCTGTCTTATTCTCTTGTTAGACACGTGACTCTCCTTTCACCACCACCCCCCCAACATGTCACTCACTCTCTGGGACAATTTCCTCATTGTACTCCCACAATCCACTGTCAGAAGTTGCTTTGTGAATTGTTTGCAGCAAATAAATACCAAAGTGAGAAAATATGATTTTAATGCATGATTGTGAATTCAAAGTTAAAGCTAAGATAGTGTGACTCACATTCTCTTTACATGACGATCCACTTTCTTGAGTGGGAGGGAAGGTGGAGGAGTTTCAGTGTGTGCAGCGGTTCCACCTAACCCACTGCAGTATGTGTCTTGTGCATATTTCATGGAGACATGATTGACAAACACAGACCAGGGTATCTTTTTCACAAGGGGCATCTATTCACTCCTCCAGGGCAAGAGCTTTCTGATATTTTCAGTGGGTTCTGCTGACAGCTGTGAGGTAAGTCCTGACCCCAAGTAGAGACCCTCATCCACTGTCCTGTCTGCAGGGTAGAAGCTCTGTTAGTAGCTTCTGGTCGTTTCTGGCTACCCTAAGCCCCCACCAGAAAACTCTCAAAGCCATAGTAAGGTGAGAATTAGCAGGACACTGTGAAGATCAGCTGTGCAATGGGCAATGAGTGGACAACCACTGCTTGGACACATTCTGTGGACACGGTCTCTCTGATGGGCATCCCCATGCCTGGGAATGGCTGGATATGGCATGTAGCGAGTGACACATTCGGCTGCTTTGAATGAGTTGAGAAGGAGGAGAGGAAAAAAGAGTTCATTTTGTAATTGGAGGAAGTAGATCAGGTCCATAGCTGCCTGCAGGGACTGGAGATAGTCTTCTAAAGGTCTGTGTTTTTAGCGGTGGAGAGAAGAGTAGCCAAGAGTGTTGTGTTTGTTGCTTGTTTTCTTTTCCTTTCTTTGCTTTTTGAAGAGGAACCACACCACCTGTTCTTCCCCTGCTTCCACCCATCAAACAAGCCCAAATGGACGTTTCCACGCAGATCCTTTCCATATGGACAATAAGCATCAAAGAAGACTTTGGAACAGCTGAAGCAGAGTCTTTGCAGAAGCCCCTTTGTACCTTAGGCCCTCTGTTGAGTCTCCCGCTCTGCAGTCAGGAAGCCTCTATGTTAGGCCAAAGTGTTCATCAAGAAAGCTGCAGCCAGAGACTAAGGCTGGGGAGGACAACAGAATATTTTGGCAAATGCTTTGCCTCTGTCCTCCCTTTCTGCCAGTAGCCACAGGAGACCCACAGTCAAGCAAATTCTGCCATTAGTTCCTGTATCTGTTTCAGAAATCAATATTAGCCAGTTCTTCCTCCACACCTTGTAAACTGCAGGCACGGCTGTCAGCTGCGCTCTGTGCTCCCTTAGAGTGAGCCATCAGAGGGCTCCCCCAGGGCGAAGGGAAGGGAGGCCAGTTCTTCTGTCTTGCCTGCCTTCATCTTTTAAAGTGCATTTTCAAACAGTTTGAAAAGACTGCTGGCTGCTGCTGGGCTCTGTGTCTGGCTGGTTGCATCTGATCTGCTAGATAAATGTTGCCTCTAGCAGGAATTGCGGTGTGTGTTCAGAAACATAAAGTTGTTGCTTAATGAGACCAAGGAGGTGGCAGGGCCAGCTTTAGCATGAAAGAATGCTGAGGAGGAATCACACCTATTGGGTGTGATTCAAGTCCCCTGGACAGGACTGGAAGTTCTCATCACCTTAATTCCATGGTGATACATTCTAGCTTCCTGAATGTAGCTCACACAGTAGCATGGAGGAAGTAATAATGATAATAACATTATAGTACTTTAAGGCTTACAAAATGCTTTTACATCATTGTATTTTTGTGGGATGGTCCCCACTTGGTTTTCCTAGAAGCACCCACACAATTTTATCTGAAGCTTGTCTTCCCCAGCCTTAGTCTCTGGCTGCAGCTTTCTTGATGAACACTTTGGCCTAACATAGAGGCTTCCTGATTGCAGAGCGGGAGACTCGACAGAGGGCCTGAGGTACAAAGGAGCTTCTGCAAAGGCTCTGCTTCAGCTGTTCCAAAGTTTTCTTTGATGCTTATTGTCAAGCTTCAGATAAAATTGTGTGGGTGCTTCTAGGAAAACCTCTCCTTCATTGTCCTACTCTTAAAACTATTTCTCTGAGTGGTTTGCATGGTGAAAAAGGAGCCATCAGGAGAAAGTATTTGTTATCAATGTCTCTGGGAGGCAAGGCAGGTGACATAAGAGAGGTCAAGATGTTAGAGACGCCGTGACCTGTTCCCACCCAGCCCCACAAATCAGTCTTTGGGTCACTGATGGAGGAGATGGGAAGTTGCTATTTTTCTCTGGGGCTGGAACTGGTAGTTCACACAGTGCTCTTCGAGATCCAAATGACTTTCCAAATAGCACAGAAGAACTCCAAATAAAACATGTAGATACCCTACTGCAGGGGGTGGAGCTTAACTCCCCTCCCACAGAGTGTGGGCTGGACTTACTAACTTGTTTCCAAAACATAAAGTGTGGAAAGGCAAAAGAGTGCAGAGTGGAGAAAGCTGGTTAGCACCAGCAGTGATACGTTATGTTGATATCAGGAACCCTCTGATCAGGCCATATCACCTCTAGGTTTTCTTCCCAGCATCTGAAAATCCTATCTGAATCATGAGAAAATATCAAACAAACATAAATTGAGGAACACTCTACAAAATCACTGAAGAGTAGTCTTTAAACTGAAAGGTCACACACACACACACACAAATAAAACACACACACACACACACACACACACACACACGAAAAGAATGAGAAACTGTCACAGATTGGAGAAGACTAAGGAAACATGACGACTAAAGGTAACGTATGATCCTGGACTGGATCCTGGAACAGAAAAATAACATTAGTGGAAAAACTGGTGAAATCCAAATAAAGTCTGTACTCTAGTTAATAGTATTTTACCAATGTTAATTTCTTGGTTTTGACAAGAGTACTGTGGTTATGTAAGATGTTAATGTTAGGGAAAGCTGGGTGAAAAATATACAGGAACACTCTGTTCTATCTTTATAACTTTTCTGAAAATCTAAATTAAAAGTTTTTTAATAATTTAAATTACTAGGAAGCCAGAGTACAAAGACAACTGAATAATACACATGTAGAATAAATAAGCTGAGAATAATGGAAAGTTGGATGAGAGAATTGACATTCCACAAAGGTTTGACTTCTCCAGACAGTTGTTCAGATCATCTCAGGTCATCTGGATTTTGGCCATTTCATCACAGAAAAAGCAAGCAAAGAGTAACAGTGATCTGTGTGTGTGTGATGGGGGTGGTGGCAGGGCAAAGGGGAGATCAGAAATTCCACCGAAAAGTTTGGTGTTGGGGAGATACGTTTATCCATGCATTGAGGAACTAAGTTTAAAACTAGTTCTTCAGGAATGTCTTAGAAGACCAATCTAGATCAATTTTTTAAAACTCAGTTAATGATGTTTTTATCTACCATTTTTCTCTAAGGTCCTGAGGCTTTGCTATCAGAGAGGTTTGGATTCTCATTTGTTGAAGGCATTTTGCTCTGGCATTGTGCCAACAGTATAGGAAAATCTAGGAACCTTCCTATATATTTTCAAAAGGTAATACCCACTTGTACATTTCTGTTGGGGCCAAAGCTAGCCTTTCAAGTATATGTGGGTAATGGCTTAAAGGTTGTCTCCATCCCACACTGATCTATTACTTTAAAATCCTCTATTAACAGTTTCTTTTTTATGTTAAGCATACCTCTTGCCAGCCTTTGTATCTTTTCCTCCGTATTTGATGGTGTGAATATGGTGGGTCATATATTGGATGCCCTAGAAAACAGACTTAAAGTCTCTTAGGTTTGCATGCAAAAGGTTTATTTTGGTGTGCTTTTGGAATCAATACCTTCGAGGGGTGAGGAAAGCAGAATTTAGCAGAGAGAAAAGTTGAACCATAATGCAGCTACAGTAGAGGTCTCAGATCTACTGATAATGTTGGAGCTGAAATAGCCCTTTATATTTGAACATACTGAGGAAAGAGTAGGGACCCAACCCACAACTAATTATTAGTTATATGCCAGGCAGTGGTGTAAACTTGGGTAAGGTATCTCCCTTTGGCAGAGGGAAATTGCTGGAGAGGTATTTGGGTATAAGCTGTCAACAAGCAACATTCTGCAGCTAGAAAAATAAGTACCTTGATCTTGAAAGGGGATCTCAGAGGCATATCAAAGCATCCCCTACAGTCCTGCCATTGCAACACTTGAGTATTCTTCCAGAGGGAGTTAAACACATGTGGAAATAGCCTCTCAGGATTTTGGTTGGGTTATCTTTAAGTGAAAACTTACCATATTAAGGTAATAGAGTGAACTATAGCCCCACCACTGTAGCTGATTTCAAAGCCAAAACTGGTATACCTCATCTTCTGTCGTTACCCATTCTAGATCCTTTTCACTCTCTGTGATATCTCTGATAGTCTTGGTGGCTAAGCTGAGAGGGCAATCAGTCTTTATTCTTGAGGGTTGAGTGAGGTACTGGTCACCATGCCCATCTCAGGCAATAGCTGCGATTTGAGTACATTTACTGAAGATTGATCAGAGGAATACCAAGAGATGCTCCAGTGAATCACCTGTGTGTCATAGTATTCCCTGTCCTCATTGTGTAACTTCCCCAAGATCTGGATCAATTACTACTGACAACATGGTGACTCCTTTCCTTGCCTGCTAGTTTCTTGGTGTAAGAAGAACAAAGTGACTGGGTCACAATGATAGCTTACAGTTTAATAGGATTCTTGCTTTATCTCCTGGTGAAAATAATCATAACTTTTGGATCCAGCACCTTTAAATCTACAGAGCCTAGAGTTGCCGAAACAGAATGCAGAAATTCCTTCAATCACTGCAAGTAATGCTATCCCCAACCCTGGGTTCTTAGACTTGTTCCTGGGGAATATGTTATTGACTTTGGGTACAAGTTACATCCTGGAGGATGAAATCTGATTCTGTTAGGGTATCTTCTTTAAGATGTCAAAATCAAAAGTTCTTCCCTGTCAAAATGTTGTTACAGAAGTTCATCATATCTGGAAGGTGAGGAATATGATAAAATTAGTGAATCCTAGGGTTCCAAATTGATGGCACAGAAGTAAGCTGGCTCCACTCCTCACAACAGAAAACTGAAAACAAATATACAACACTGAGATTATCACCTGCAATATCCCAGAGCTCAAATATGATAAGGCGAAATTTCCTGGGGCCACAGAGAAGTGAAAAAAGTCCAAGTAGATAGCAAAGGAATTGGATGTCCACAATCCAGAAGAGAGTGGGGTCCACTCCTATTCAACATAGTGTTGGAAGTTCTGGCCAGGGCAACCAGGCAGGTGAAAGAAACAAAGTGCATTCAATTAGGAAAAGAGGAAGTTAAATTGTCCCTGTTTGCAGATGACATGATTGTATATTTAGAAAACCCCATCATCACAGCCCAAAATCTCCTTAAGCTGATAAGCAACTTCAGCAAAGTCTCAGGATACAAAATCAATGTGCAAAAATCACAGGCATTCCTATACACCAATAACAGACAAACAGCAAAATCAGGAGTGAACTCCCATTCACAATTGCTTCAAAGAGAATAAAATACCTAGGAATGCAACTTACAAGGGAAGAGAAGGACCTTTTAAAGGAGAACTACAAACCACTGCTCAATGAGATAAAAGAGGACACAAACAAATGGAAGAACATTCCATGCTCATGGATAGGAAGAATCAATATCCTGAAAATGGCCATACTGCCCAAGGTAATTTATAGATTCAATGCCATCCCCATGAAGCTACCAATGACTTTCTTCACAGAATTGGAAAAAACTACTTTAAAGTTCATATGGAACCAAAAAAGAGCCCTCATTGCCAAGACAATGCTAAGCAAAAGAACAAAGCTGGAGGCATCATACTACCTGACTTCAAACTATACTACAAGACTACATTAACCAAAACAGCATGGTACTGGTACCAAAACAGAGATATAGACCAATGGAACAGAAAAGAGCCCTGAGAAATAATACCATACATCTGCAACCATCTGATCTTTGACAAACCTGACAAAAACAAGAAATGGGGAAAGGATTCCCTATTTAGTAAATGGTGCTGGGAAAACTGGCTAGCCATATGTAGAAAGCTGAAACTCGATCCCTTCCTTACACCTTATATGAAAATTAACTCAAGATGGATTAGAGACTTAAATGTTAGACCTAAAACCATAGAAACCCTAGAAGAAAACCTAGGCAATACCTTTCAGGATGTAGGCATGGGCAAGGACTTCATGTCTGAAACACCAAAAGCAATGGCAACAAAAGCCAAAATTGACAAATGGGATCTACTTAAACTAAAGAGCTACTGCACAGCAAAAGAAACTACCATCAGAGTGAACAGGCAACCCTACAGAATGGGAGAAAATTTTTGCAATCTACCCATCTGACAAAGGGCTAATATCCAGAATCTACGAAGAACTTAAACAGATTGACAAGAAAAAATCAAACAACCCCATCAAAAAGTGGGCAAAGTATATGAACAGACACTTCTCAAAAGATGACATTTATGCAGCCAACAGACACATGAAAAAATGCTCATCATCACTCACCATCAGAGAAATGCAAATCAAAACCACAATGAGATACCATCTCACATTAGTTAGAATGGTGATCATTAAAAAGTCAGGAAGCAACAGGTGCTGGACAGGATGTGGAGAAATAGGAACACTTTTACACTGTTGGTGGGACTGTAAACTAGTTCAACCGTTGTGGAAGACAGTGTGGCGATTCCTCAAGGATCTAGAACTAGAAATACCATTTGACCCAGCCATCCCATTACTGGGTATATACCCAAAGGATTATAAATCATGCTACTATAAAGACACATGAACACATATGTTTATTGTGGCACTATTCATAATAGCAAAGACTTGGAACCAAGCCATATGTCCATCAATGATAGACTGGATTAAAAAATGTGGCATATATACACCATGGAATACTATGCAGCCATAAAAAAGAATGAGTTCTGAAGCTGGAAACCATCATTCTGAGCAAACTATCACAAGGACAGAAAACTAAACACTGCATATTCTCACTCATAGGTGGAAATTGAACAATGAGAACACTTGGACATAGGGTGGGGAACTTCACACACCAGGGCCTGTCATGGGGTGGGGGGAGAGGGGAGAGATAGCATTAGGAGAAATACCTAATGTAAATGATGAGTTAATAGTGCAGCATACCAACATGGCACATGTATACATATGTAACAAACCAGCACATTGTGCACATGTACCCTAGAACTTAAAGTATAATAAAGTATAATAAAAAAAGTTTTTGTAAGCTTTATATTAACTACAATACTAAAACCTGTAATAGATTCACTAAAAACAAAAATAAATGAATTAAAACATACTACCAGAGAAAATCAATTAACCACAAAGAAGACAGTAAGAAAGGAAAAGAGAGAGAAGTTACACAATAATCAGAAAACCTGCAACGAAATGGCGGTAGCAAGTCCTTACTTATCAATAATAACACTGAATGTAAATGAACTCAATTCTCCAATTAAAAGGGACAGAGTAGCTAAATGAACAAAAAAACAAAACCCAACTATATGCTGACTACCAGAAATCCACTTTACCTATAAAAACACATAAACTGAAAGTTAAGGGTTAGAAAAAGATGTAACTGGAACCCAAAAATTAGCAGGTGTAGTTATAATTATTATATTAGATAAAATAGACTACAAATAAAAGACTGTAAAAAAATACAAAGAAGCTCACTATATAATAATAAAGGGGTTGTTCAGCAAAAGGACATAACAATTATAAATAGCTATGCACCCAACCCTGGAGCTCCCAACAATGTAAAGCTAAGATTAATAGATTTAAATGGAGAGATAGACTGCAATACAATAATAGCAGAGGGCTTCAATACCCCACTCTCAGTAATGAACAGAACACACAGAAAATCAACAAAGGAACATCAGAATTAAACTATACGTTAGATCAAACAGACCTGACTGATATTTATAAAACACTTCACCCAATGGCTGCAGGATGCACATTCTTTTCATTAGTACATGGAACAGTCTAGAACAGATGATATCTTAGGTCACAAAATAAGTCTCAATAAATTCAAAAGAGTAAAAATTATATAAAGTATCTCTTCTGATTTTAATGGAATAAAAGTAGAAATCAATAGCAAGAAGAACCTTGGAAAATATACAACACATGGAAATTAGACAACATGCTTCTGAATGACCAATGGGTCAATGAAGAAATTAAGAAAGAAATTTTTTAAAAAGTTCTTTAAACAAATGAAAATGGAAATACAACATGCCAAAATCTATGGGATACAGCAAAAGTAATACTAAGAGGGAAGATTATAGCAATAAATGCCTATATCAAAAAAATAGAAAAACCTCAAATAAACAATCTAATGATGCACCTCAAGGAACTTGAAAAGCAAGAACAAATCAAACCCAAAATTAGTAGAAGAAACGAAACAATAAAGACTAGAGCAGAAATCAATGAAATTGATACTAAAAATCAATGAAGAAAAAATTTGGTTTTTTGAAAAGATAAACAAAATCAAGAAAATTTTAGCTAGATTAAGACAAAAAAGAGAAAACCCAAATAAATATAATCAGAAACCAAAAAAAAAATAGACAAAACAGTTGAGACCACAGAAATGCAAAGAATCACTAAAGACTATTATGAACAACTATATGCCAACAAGTGGGAAAACCTGGAAGAATTGGATAAATTCCTGGCCGTGAATAACCTACTGAACCTTGAAGAAATAGTAAAACCTCAACAGACTAATAATGAACACTGAGACTGATACTGTAATAAAAAGTCTTCCATCAAAGAAAAGCCCAGGACCTGATGGCTTCATTGCTGAATTCTACCATACGCTTAAAGAACTACTGTTGCTGGGCACAATGGCTCCTGCCTGTAATCCCAGCACTTTGGGAGGCTGAGGTGGGCGGATCACGAGGTCAGGAGATCAAGACCATCCTGGCTAACAAGGTGAAACCCCGTCTCTACTAAAAATACAAAAATTAGCCGGGCATGGTGGTGGGCACCTGTGGTCTCAGCTACTCAGGAGGCTGAGGCAAGAGAATGGCATGAACCCAGGAGGCGGAGCTTGCAGTGAGCTGAGATTGTGCCACTACACTCCAGCCTAGGCAACAGAGCAAGACTCCATCTCAAAAAAATAAATAAATAAAATAAAATAAAGTAAAATAAAATAAAATAAAAAGAACTAATGTCAATCTTACTCCAACTCTTCAAAACAATCAAAGAGGAGGAAATACTTCTAAACTCATGCTACAAGTCCAGCATTACCCTCATGCCAGAACCTGGTAAGGACACAACAACAAAAGAAAACTACAGGCTAATATCGCTGACAAACATAAATGCAAAAATTATCAACAAAATACTAGCAAACTGAATTCAACAATGTGTTAAAAAGGTCATTCGCCATGATCAACTGGGATTTATTCCAGGGTGTGAGGAAGGGTTCAACATATTCAAATCAATAAACATGATACCTCACATGAACAGAACCAAGAACAAAAAGCATATAATCATTTCAATAGATGCTGAAGTTGCATTTAATAAAATTCAACATCCCTTTATGATACAAATCCTCAACAAATTGCATACAGAAGGAACATACCTCAAAATAATAAAGGCCATATATGACAAACACACAGCTAACATGGTACTGAACAAGGATATATTTAAAGCCTTTCCTCTAAAATGTGGAACAAGACAAGAATGCCCACTTTCACTACTTTATTTGATGTATATTGATGTTATAATGGAATTCCTGACTAGAGCAATTAAGCAAGAGAAAGAAATAAAGAGCATTGGAAGAGGAAAGGATGTCAAATTAACCTTGTTTGCAGATGACCTGATTTTAGCCTTAGAAAATCCTAAAGACTCCACCAAAAAACTCGTAGAACTGATAAACAAATTCAGTAAATTTACAGTATGCAAAACAACATACAAAAATCTGTAGCATTTATATATGTGAACAGTGAATAATCCTAGAAAGAAATTTAAAAAGCAATCCATTTACAATAGCTACAAAGAATAGAAAATACCTAGGAATGAATTTAACCAAAGAAGTGGAAGATATACAAGGAAAACTGTAAAACACTCATGAAACAAACAAAAGAGGACACAAAATATGGAAAGACACTACTTGCTCATAGATTAGAAGAATGAGTATTGTTAAAGTGACAATACTACCCAAAGCAATTTATAGATTTAATACAATCCCTATCAAAATACCAATGACATTCTTCACAGAAATAGAAAAAATAATCCTAAAATTTACATGAAACAACAAAAGGCTCCAAATAGCCAAGGAAATACTAAGCAAAAAGAACAAAACTGGAGGCATCACACTACCTGACTTCAAAAATATAATACAAAACCATAGTAACCAAATCAGCATGGTACTGGCATAACAACAGACACATAGACTAATGGAAAATAATTGAGTACCCAAGTATAAATTCATGCATTTACAGCCAACTCATTTTTGACAAAAGTACCAAGAATGTACAAAGAGGATAGGACAGTCCCCTCAATAGATGGTGCTGGGAAACCTGTATGACCAGAAAAAGTGAAACTAGGCCCCTCTCTCTCACCACATACAAAAATCAAATAGAAATGGATTAAAAACTTAAATGTAATGCCTGAAACTATGAAACTACTAGAAGAAAATACTGGGGAGATGCTCTAAGACATTGGTCTGGGCATAGACAATTTTTGTGTACGACCTCAAAAGCACAGGCAACCAAGGCAAAAATAGAAAAATTGGATAACATCAAGCTAAGAATCTTCTGAATGGCAAAGGAAATAATCAGAATGAAAAGACTGCTCAAAGAGTGAGAGAAAATACTTGCAAATGATCCACCTGACAAGGGATTAATAACCAGACGATATAAGGATCTCAAGCAGCTCAACAGAAACAAAAAGGAAATAAATCAATTAAAAATTGACAAAAGGTCTGCATAGCCATTTCTTTTTTTTTTTTTTTTTTTTTTTTTTTGAGACGGAGTCTCGCTCTGTCGCCCAGGCTGGAGTGCAGTGGCCGGATCTCAGCTCACTGCAAACTCCGCCTCCCGGGTTTACGCCATTCTCCTGCCTCAGCCTCCCAAGTAGCTGGGACTACAGGCGCCCGCCACCACGCCCGGCTAGTTTTTTGTATTTTTTAGTAGAGACGGGGTTTCACCGTGTTAGCCAGGATGGTCTCGATCTCCTGACCTCGTGATCCGCCCGTCTCGGCCTCCCAAAGTGCTGGGATTACAGGCTTGAGCCACCGCGCCCGTCCTGCATAGGCATTTCTTAAAAGAAGACATACAAATGGCCAAGTTTTTTTACATGAAAAAAAAAAAAAAAAAGCCCAATATCGTTAATTATCAGAGAAATGCAAATTAAAACCACAATAAGAGAGCATCTCACTCCAGTTAAAATGGCTTTTATTTTAAAAAGTAGAAAATAGATAAAGGGGAACCCTCCTGCACTTTTGGTGGGAACTTAAATTAGTATAACCACTATGGAAAACAGAATGTACATTCCCCTAAAAACTAAAAATGAACTACCATATAATCCAGCAATTCCATTGCTATGTATATAGCCAAAAGAAAAGAAATCAATATATCAAAGAGATGTCTGCACTCCTATGTTTATTGCAGCACTATTCACAATAGCCAAAATATGTAATCAACCTAAGTGCCCATTAATGGATGAATGAATAAAGAAAATGTGATTATATGCACAATGGAATGTTGTACATTTAAATTTTTTTTTAAAAGGATAAAACTCTGTCATTTGCAGCAACATGGATGAAACTAGAGGTCTTTATGTTAAGCAAAATAAAACAAGTACAGGAAGACAAATATTATGTATTCTCACTTATATGTGGAAACTAAAAAAGTGGATCTCATGATAGAGAGTAGATTGGTGGTTACCAGCGGCTAGAAAGGGTAGTAGGAAAAGAGGGATTAAGATAGGCTTATTAACAGGTACAAGTACACAGTTTGATAGAAGAAATAAGACCTAGTGTTTGATACATTTGTAGGTTGACTGTAGTTCACAATTATATATTGTACATTTCAAAATAACTAAAAGAGAATAACTTGAATATTTCTCACATAAAGAAGAGACAAATATTTAAGATAATGAATATCCCAATTTCACTGATTTTACCCTGCAAATTATATGAATGTATTAAGTTATTACATGTATCCCCAAAATATGTACAACAATCATGTATCATTTTTAAAAAATGTATCCTATGGTCGTGTTCATACCATTGTATCTCCTTTGTAGGAAAGTGGGTCCCATGGTCAAATGTGATGTAATGTACAATCCTGTGTTGGTGAATCAAACACTCTATAAGGTAAACTGATACTCAGAATGTGTGCCAGTTTCAATCAAGATAAACAGTTGCCCCTTCCAACTTAGAAGGGAGTTCAATTTAATCAACTGTGACCAAGTAGCTGGTTAATTTCTTCATGGCGTGGTATCAGAGAATTATATTATATATCTTAAAATTATCACAGTCTACCTTCAAGTGATAGTATATCACTCCATGTATAGTATAAAAGTCTTTCAGCAGTATGCTTCCTTTCTCCCTTTCTGTCCACTGTACTATTGTTGTTATACATTTAATTTCTATAGATGCCATAAAGTGCACGCTACACTGTTATTTTTTTTTGTTTAAGCAAGCAATTATGCTTCTAAGAAATTTAGATAAGAAAATGTCTATATTTACCCAATTACCATTCTCAAGTCTTTTAATTCCAAATTATCTTCTAATATCATTTTACTTCTGCCTTAAGAACTTTCTTTACATTTCTTATAATGCAGATCTGCAGGGGATAGATTATTTAAACTTTTGTATATATGAAAAATCCTTTCTTTTGTCTTAATTTTTGAAATCTATTTTTGCTGGGTTATGAATTTCAGGTTTAAAGTTAGGTTTGTAAAAAAAATTGTCCTTTCCATGCATTTTAAATGCTGCTCCATTGTCTTCTTGCTCACGTTGTTTCTAGGGAGAAATCTGCTGTCATGCCTATATTTGTTCCTCTGGACGTACCTTCTTTATCTATCTGTTTTAAAATTTTTATCTTTGTCACTAGTTTTAAGAAATTTTATCATGATGTGCCTTGGAGTTGTTTTCTTTTTCTTTCTTTCTTTTTTTTCTTGGAGTTTTCTGAGCTTCTTGTATCTGTGAATTTGTAGTGTTCATTAAATTTGGAAAACTTTTGGCCGTTATTTACTCAAATGTTTTTTTCCATATCTCCCTCACTCATCCAGAGACTCCAATGTGCCATTAATCTCATCCAGCATATTTTTCATCTCAGACATTTTAGATGTTCTATTTGTGTCTTCTTAATATTTTGCCATGGGTCTATTCAACATGGTCAGTCTTTTCTCTAACATTCTTCTAGATCTCACCTTATTTGTTTGTTGTCTCTTGGTAATCACTGTCCTTCATTCCCTGGTGTCAAATGTCATGAAAATCATTGGGTCACATTTTTTTCTGCGTTTTCAGATGAGAAAGTAAATCATGTCCCTGTTATTCCATATTGGTAGCAAATTTAAATAGTCTAGGTTCTTTTAAAAATCTCTATCTTTTAAATGTAAATTTTATCATAAAGAATGACCAACTAAATTCCTAGCACCTCATGACAGATATTTATGGTTACCCACCTAATAACTATTATCCCTCTTTCCTTGCTAACAGAGCCAATTTTGCTTGAATTTGATGATTCCAATCCTCAGGGAATGCAATAGTTTGTTCCATGCCACTGGAAAAAAAGGAGGCAGTTTTATAACTCCTTGTTGGTGATTTAGTCAAGGTGTAGGTATGTGACCCAGTCTGCTGGGGGATTTCTGGAAAAGATTTTCTTCCAGATAAAACTTAGAGCTGAAGATAAAACAAAGCTTTCTCTTGCCCCCTTTCATTCTTTCATTTGAAGATTTTTGTGAGAGGATTTGATGCTTGGGTGTGTCAACCAACTTACATCCATATGGCAACAATCTAGAGTAATATCGTCGAGCACAGAAAGGAAAGAGAGGACAATCATAGAGAGGCTAAGCCCTACATTAAACCACAGAACTATCCCTGGACTCACCTACCTTTAAATTTCCTATTTGGTGAGATAATATACATTCTCAATACGTAAGCCACTATTTTTTAGGTTTTCTATGGCTTGCAGCCAAATACATCCTACTTGATGTATTTTATCATGGCTCAGTTTCTCAAATTTATCCAACTGCTTTGTCCCACAATCAGAGGGACGATGTTCTGAGAATGAAGGCTGCCATCAGAGGAGGTGGAATCTCAATGGCATAAAAATTACTTCACAATTTTTTAAAGGAGTGGCATTGTGTAACCATAATCCTAGGCAGTCAGAACCCTGTAGGCTTTGCCTCTTAATGTTAGAGTCATTTAACAGACAATGGCTATGCAGAATTTGCAATGATAGGGAACTTGATGGTGATGTCCCCAGGAGAGCTGTATTGATTCTTGAGTGGAATACCAACTTCTAATGACCAAAATCCACATGAAAAAAAAGCCCTAGCCAAAGATACTTGAAATAATATATATTAATACAGTTCCATCATAAATAATACATACTATTAATATAGTTTTAAATAATGTATAATGCTAGATTTGCATAATAAATAATACATAAATATGTAATCAGCCTGTGAAGTCATATGAAATTAGTAATCATGAAGGAAACAACCTAGTAACATGCTATGAGAGGAAAGGAGGCCTTAATCAGTGCTGCTGTGTCATCTTGTGGCTAAGAGAAACACCAACCTTGTATAAAGAATTTGATCTATATATTTTACTAGTGAAGAATAGTAGCTAGTGACAGATTTCAGTTATAGCTAATAGACTTCCTTTTGGCTTGTAAAAACAACATCACTTTTTATTAGAAAAAAATATCTAATCTATCACTGATTGAAAGGGTATGGAAGAGTTGTTTCCGAAAATGGATGCAACACAAACCGTTATCACTGACCCTTTCCTTCCTTTTTTTTTTTTTTTTTTTTTTTTTTTTTTAGGAATTCACTTGTGTTATCTTATTTAATCTGTCTAGTAACCCTATGTGATGAACAATGTTTTTCTCATTTTCCAGCTCAGGAAAAGATGGATGAGGGAGGTTAAGTAATAAGTTACTTAACTTACCCAAGATTACACAGCTAGTTGATGGCAGAGACAGGTACTCAGCTCTTCTGAAACTAAAGCCTATTGTTTTTCCACCATATTACCCTGTCTATCATTTTTAATGTATCTCTTCTCTGTGGATTAAGATCCTGGATATTTTATAATTCAAATTTAGCAAACCTTTGAAGAATCTCTTCTGTGTGCTTGACATGATGTTAGACATCTCATGTAGATGACGTCATTTGTCCCCCACAATAACCCTATTGGGTATTTTTATCTTCATGTTACAGAGTAGGAAAGAGAAGATTAGAAAAATGAAGTGATTTTTCCAAAGCCTCAGAGTGTGAACCAAAAGTTGAGCCCTGTGTCTCCATACCACACGACACTAAATCTCTGGTGAAAGGCGATGAAATGTGACCCCTTGTTTTAACACCAGGTTCCCAAGGAATTCTCCAAAGAGCAGACCCAAGGTCCAGGCCCCTTTAGAGTGTTGACTCCTGCCCAGAAATATTAATTGCTTTCTTCTGGAATAAGAAAGGTAATGTTCTAGGAGTGGAGGTTGCTGCCAAAAGATCGGTGGGGGTGGGTACCAACTGCAAACTTTCTTCACAGATTTGTAAAGGGCTGACACTATGAGCAGCCTCAGTCAAGCCCACTCAAGGTACTTTAACAAACACTCAAATTCTTGAGTCCCTTATGTTCATGTTCCACTCCTCCACAATATGTAGTTGGCGAAAATTCCCTACTCTTCTGGTAATAGCATTCTTGGAAATTGTGCTTTGAGATCAGTTCTTCTGGGAAAGACATAACCTGCTGAAGAAGTACTGAGAAAGGTTGAAACTGTAAATGTCAAGTCTACCCAGGAGAGTAAATATAAACTGCTTGCATCTTTCTGGCTGACTTATAGCTTATCAAGCACATTAAACCTTTAAACCCTTTTTTTTCCTTAAGTAAGAATAAATCTAAGTTGACTATTCCAGCATACGCATTTGTTTTCCCTACACTGTCTATAAACCACGTCCAAGGTGAGTATTTATAAGCCTGAACAAAAACTAGACAAACAATTCTGAGAATAAGTGACAACTGTAACAGTTCATGATAAGACAGTCACAACAAAGGAAATGCTACACATTAAGTGATTTTTCTTGCAAATCCTTTATACATATGTCAGGTTGTGTGCTGGCAGAGTGAAAGAATAAATCAAAGAGAATGCCCATGTAAGAAAGGATTTTTAGGCAAATGGTGTCTTGTATGCATAAATCAAATAGTGATTGTAAAAATTTGGAGGAATAGCATAGGTTTCTATGGAATTTTAAACAATGAAGTCATTTAGCAATTGTGCAACAATTTATATTTATGGAGTAGCTTACAAGTATTTGCTCGTTAAATCTTATGCCATTTCTGGCAAGTACACCCACACCATTAGTTAATTTTATAGACAAGATAACTGAAGCAGGGAATTGTTAAGTAACTTCCCCAAGGTCACACACCAGGTATGGGCTGGGCAAAGACTTAACTTCAGAACTCTTGCCTTCATAATCCCAAGTTGCAGGTCAGCGTAGTGGTGCAGCTGCCTCTTAGCTCTCTCTTCAGTGAGGGACAGGTCTTTGGAGCATGTCTAGATGTCTGGGGTTGGGTGATAAAGGCAAAGACTCCTGGCAGTAAATCTAGAAGTGCCAATGATTGGTGTTGCCATTAGCATTTCAGCTGGACCGTGAACCCCATCAGCATGCCTATGAGAGGCAAACACCCATCTGTAATACAACTTAGAGTGACATGATCATGACAGTAGATCTACAGCTGTAGTTCTCAGTTCAGGCTGCAATACCAGGAGGGGCTTTAAAACCAATGCCCCAGGATCAATTAAATCCAAATCTCTGAGATTGGGGCTTGGACAGGGACATTTTCAAAAAGTTACCCAGGTTTTTCTGACATGTGATCAGAGTTGAAAACCACTGGTGTAAAGATCCTTCCACGTTTGCTGGATGTAGTTGGGCAGGTTGTTCGTTGCACAAGGACACCTAACTAAAGAAGCCAGAGAGGACCGAAATTCAGTTCATACACAGTGTGCCCTAATTTGGGGGTAGCATTTGTTCTCAAAAACATCACTTTTTATCTGATTTCCACAAAGAAGGCCCTGGATCACTCACTCCCTATTCTTAGGTATGCATTGCTGCATATACTAAAAATTCTATTTTCAGTTTATTTATTATGCATTCATTAAAATTATATTAGCATCTATTATGTGCTGGGCACTGGACATACACGCGGGGTACAACTACAAAATGATCACAGCTCTAGTCTTATTGAATCCCCGTTTTTAGGCAGGACAAGTGATTACACAGGGAGTTACACAACAATGTGGAAAGTGCTCCATTGCGATGACTACAGGAAGCTGGAGAGGATCTAGAAAGGGTGCTCCACCTAGCCACTTTGGAGCTAAGTGACCTCATAGTGGAAGTGGTGTAAAAGCTGAGACTGGAGGAGTCATTGGCAAGATAAAAGGAAGAGGTGGCATTTGAAGTTGAGTGACAGCATTTGAAGAAACTTGGAGTCAAGAAAATGTGGGTTATCGGGGAACTGACAGTGGTTCAGCCTGTCTGCCTGGAGCATGGAGGGAATGAAGGTAGAGGGAAGGGGGCTGGGACTCTGCCCATCTTCCAAGGGTTGGATTGGCCACTTGCAAGCTTAATCTCTGTGCCTTGCTCCTCAGTCCTACAACCCTCGTTCCATCTTACCATTCTGTCTCCCTTCCTCCCTTCTCCTTTTCAGATATGGTTATTTATTAAAGCAGAAAACACCTAAAACACTTGTAGTTAACTTCCTAGAATCTATAACTCTAAGCACTAGAAAGAAACAAAAAGTTTGGAAGCAAAAAAGGGACAAACAAGCACGAGATACAGATACAGATGCCACCTCTTTACTTGGTGCCAACTGGCACATCCTCACAATTGGCACAGATTACCCCTTGCCCACTGCTCTCCTTCCTGGATATGGTTGATTTCACATTCAAAATTACCATCTCAATCCCGGGCCAGTGGGGGTGCAGCAGGGTGGGGAAATGGGATGTTATAAATGAAACAAGCTTGGTCATGAGCTAATAAAATTATTGAAGCTGGGTGATGAATACACATGAGGATTTATTACATCAGTCACTCTATTTCTTATTATAATTGAGATTTTTCCATTATGAAAAGGAGAAAAACAAAAAGAAACTTAAGATCCTCTGCTACTTCTTTTCTTCTTTCATTTTGCTTACCATTGCTTCTAGTGACACTCTGTTTTTTTGTTTGTTTGTTTTGTTTTGTTTTTTCTTAATCTGGTTTGATTTGACTCAGGTTCCATTTTTTTTTTTTTTTTTTTACTTTAAAATTGTATGTTTTGGTTTTATTTATAGGACTATTTTAATGAGCCAAATTTCCCAGTCCATTAAAATTATGATTTGGCTGACCGACATTCACTTCACTCCCTAAAGTTTAGGAGAGCATGGTACAATATGCTCACCCATTTGCCTCCTATTTGGCCCCTCACAATTCTGATAGATAGCTTTCCTTCCCTTCCTACTGGAGTCATGGCAACTTCCAGCATGAGAGATTCAGTCAGGCCAGTCCTCCGTTTATGTGTCCCTTGTGAGATCAGAAATGTTTCTCCACTTACAGGTGGATAACCTGCAGTGGGAATGGAGAAGATGGACATATTGAGCTTTTAAGGAATTTCAAACCCTGCACCTCCAAGACTCTTGGATTCCATTTCCATACATTAGCCTGCGGCAAATACAGAACACCCAAGTTTCTACTTACTAGAAGGTAAGAACTTAGACTTGTAAACTAGAATGGAACTTTATACAGCCCTCCAAGCCAAAAAGTCATTCACTTTGTTTTATAACGTCTGTCCACAGCCACGTCCTAGAGTAATGTAAACATGTTTGCCAAGAACTGTGACCTCTTCTGGACAACTAAGTTACCTTGTACACATATCTACAATCCACAGGTATCACAGTGGGTTCTACACACTTTATATATGTTCTTCCCCATAGATCGAGCTCCTTGAGGACAGGGCCAGACAGGCTTTTCTGAATCCCCAGTACCTGGTATTCTATTTGACCATAGGTGATCCATGTGTGTTTGCTAAGTGAATGAATTATGCTGAAATTTAAGCCTATTTCCTCTAATTCAGAAGAAAATTATTTGAAAATATTGTATTTGGAAATAAAGAATATGAACATCTCATATTCAAATTCTGCAGGCAAACATGGCTATGTTATACCCATCTTCTGAGGGCCTCTGCTTCCCATACATGTGAGCTATGGCTTGGCTTCCTGAGGCTGAGCGTGTCTGACAGAACACAGTCATTCTGCTCACAGTCATTCCAACTCTTACTTCCTCCAAATCGTCACTTTAACCAAAAAGAGAGAAAGAAGAAAATCAAACTTTTTGTGCTTTTTTCAAAATTAAAAACAACCAGCTTATTGATGAAACATTTCTATTATTACAACTAGTGTCTATAGTTTCATATGGCTACAACTAAAGTCTTTATGGCTCTTGTGTATTCACAAAGGCCAGTTAATATCCCTCTGTGCTGTTATTGCCAAGGGACATGATATGGCTTACATATGTGTCTCTGCCCAAATCTCATGTCAAATTGTAATTCCCAATGTTGGAGGTGGAGTCTGGTGGGAAGTGATTGGATCATGGGGGCAGTTTCTTTTTTTTTTTATTATTATACTTTAAGTTCTAGGGTACATGTGCATAACGTGCAGGTTTGTTACATATGTATACTTGTGCCATGTTGGTGTGCTGCACCCATCAACTCATCAGCACCCATCAATTTTTCATTTATATCAGGTATAACTCCCAATGCAATCCCTCCCCCCTACCCCCTCCCAGTGATAGGCCCCGGTGTTTGATGTTCCCCTTCCCGAGTCCAAGTGATCTCATTGTTCAGTTCCCACCTATGAGTGAGAACATGCGGTGTTTGGTTTTCTGTTCTTGTGATAGTTTGCTAAGAATGATGGTTTCCAGCTGCATCCATGTCCCTACAAAGGATGCAAACTCATCCTTTTTTATGGCTGCATAGTATTCCATGGTGTATATGTGCCACATTTTCTTAATCCAGTCTGTCACAGATGGACATTTGGGTTGATTCCAAGTCTTTGCTATTGTGAATAGTGCCACAATAAACATACATATGCATGTGTCTTTATAGCAGCATGATTTATAATCCTTTGGGTATATACCCAGTAGTGGGATGGCTGGGTCATATGGTACATCTAGTTCTAGATCCTTGAGGAATTGCCATACTGTTTTCCATAATGGTTGAACTAGTTTACAATCCCACCAACAGTGTAAAAGTGTTCCTATTTCTCCACATCCTCTCCAGCACCTGTTGTTTCCTGACTTTTTAATGATTGCCATTCTAACTGGTGTGAGATGGTATCTCATTGTGGTTTTGATTTGTATTTCTCTGATGGCAAGTGATGTTGAGCATTTTTTCATGTGTCTGTTGGCTGTATGAATGTCTTCTTTTGAGAAATGTCTGTTCATATCCTTTGCCCACTTTTTGATGGGGTTGTTTGTTTTTTTCTTGTAAATTTGTTTGAGTTTCTTATGGTTTAACACCATCCCCCTTGGTATTGTCGTAGCAAGAGTGAGTTATCACAAGATCTCGTCCCTTAAAAGTATTTATCTCCTCTCCCTCCTCTTGTTCCTGCTTTGGCCAGGTAAGACGTGCCTGTTTCTCCTTCACCTCTGCCATGATTATAAATTTCCTGAGGCTTCCCCAGAAGTGGAAGCCACTATGCTTCCTGTATAGCCTGCAGAACCATAAGCTAATTAAACCTCTTTTCTTTATAAATTACCCCATTTCAGGTATTTCTTTACAGCAGTGCAAGAATGGACTAATATAGGACCCAAGAATGGGGTTGATGAGAATATAAAGGAAGAACCTTCTCTACATCGGGGAAATGGGGAGTAGGTTTGCTCCACCTTCTGCTCATTGGTTTTATCCCCAGAACACATCAGAAATAAATGAAAAATTTGCAACCCATTAGGGAGGCACCCCTACGTTGCACTGCTGTGCACCTAGAGACAAACAGGATGGAGAATCAGCAGGCTCCACCCTGCCATGTTATTGAAAAGCTACTAGATCACACAGTCATCCAGCTATACATTTCCTTCCACCACCATAAAACACACAAATATGACAGAACTGAACATGTGCTAAAGCCAAATGTGTATATTGTGATTCTTTTGTAATCTCCTTAGCCAAATCCTAAAATGAGAATTTCATAGTTTTTCCCTTCATTTGAAACCTTACATGTTCTTAATGGGCCTGAAAGGTGGGGGAGTCTTGGACAGCTGTAGCTGAAGCATCCCTCTTCTCATTTCCTCTCCCCTTTCTGTGTTCAGTGCCCTCTGACCTCCAGCCAGGTGGAAGGAGCCACACAGAAACTGGCTTTACCACTCCCCAGTCGCTCAGTGGAGTTCACTTTACAGCTGAGAAACTGAGGCATGCAGAAGTTGACACCACTTCCCTCACAGCATTGAGTATCTGATGTGCTCACCAATAAAAAGGCCATTAGCATAGGCTGCTGTGTGCAAGGCACTCAGCAAACGGGAGGCACTCCCTCCTCCAGGTTGCCCTCGCTGATGTACTGCTTCTCCAGTATTTGGCAGACACATCTCCACTCTTTTCTCTGCCTCTGTCATTGCCCTGGCTGCTCCTCAAGGCCAGGGCCCGTATCTCCTCTTTGTCTTGTAGCACTCTCTCTCATTAGACACTCAATAAATGCTGTTGACAGACCAGCTGGCTGCCTGGCTAAGATGCCATCTTTCCACCAAGGGCAAGTGTCCTTCACTGCCTTTATTTATTGCTTGATGTCAAATCAGCATGAATTCATTTTCCTGAAATGCACATCAGGATTAATGAGAGAGTTAAAGAATTCAAAATTATTGGAGGGTATTGGCACTAATTAGTATCATAGCACTGGTAACAGGGCTTGAGTAATGTCTTCCAGGTGTAGAAAGCTTTGGGGTTAAACATGTCAATCTAACCCTGATTTTTATCTAAACATTCCCACTTTTTATGACATCATTTGTATGTATATCAGCAAATTTTCAACTGTGTGATTACTTCCTATTACTTTAACTTTGGGAGACAAAAATTAAGTATAAGAACCACATTTTATGTTGTTTAACAATTGTTAAGAACGAACACACCAAATCATTCCTTTTTTAAAAAAAAAGTTGAAGATCCTCTTTCCTTTCAGCACTTTGTCAAGCAGGCCTTGGAATCAAAATGAAGGCATCTTGGTCCCACGCTATATTCATCAACATTCTTGCTTATGTGATCTGCAAGAAGAGAGAGAAAACATATTGAAGTTCTATTAGGTTCTTGAACATTTTTTTCCTTAGTAAAACATAAAATAAACACTCTTCCCCCCAAGAACATAGCAAATCCAGTTTTATAAGGCTTATGAAATGGTTCTGAATTTTAAAATAGCTCATCCATTTGTCACTTCCCTTTACCTGACATTCTTTTAAAACCTTCATCACCATTGCTTTCACAAACACTCTCCAAATGCTGTCAGATGGGTTATCATTGCCTTGCACTTTTGTTCTGTTGTTAATTTTGGAGAAAGTCCTAGAATGTAGCAATATTATTGAACTCATTTCTGCTTAGGTCTCAAGTTTCCATAGCTCCTCTGTTACCAAGTGGCAGTGCACCCTATAGGCACAATAAATAAATAATACAACACTGAAGCTATAACAAATCACAAAATGCATTATTAAAAAATTAAGAAATAAATATCCCCCTCTTACTTAAATAGAGATTGATTTTATAATGTGGAATGCTGAGAAGAGCTGCTGCAAGATATATTAAAGCCTGGGGATAGGGAGAATACACTGTAATGGGCATTTTGCTCCCTCAGCCAGAGGAAAAAAATCATCAGAGTGAATGGATGTATTTGTGAAATGGAAGCTGCTATTCTCTGTTTGTTCACAAGCCAGGTATGATGCACTGCTGGCTTCATCATGTGAGGGTAGAAAGACCTGCAGGACACATCTGTCTTTCCTAAGCACAAACTGTTAGTCTGGATGAGGGTGATGAAGACAAATGCTTTCCTGGAACTGAAGTTGGAGAAGCACTATTTCTTTCCTTTAACTTTAAATCACAATTCTGGCTTCCAAAAAGATGTTCTCAAACCAGGATTCTGCCAAGCATCCTCCAAGGTGTCTTTTTTAACAGGAGGATATGGCACAGATCTCTTCACAAGGTGTACCCTTCAAGAGGAAATATTACATAGGATCACTTCTCCAGAAACTTGAAGATTTTATTTTCCTTTTTTTCTTTTTCTTTCCCTTTTTTTTTTTTTTTGCCACTCTGTGGCCCAGCCTGGACAGCAGTGGCACAATCATGGCTCACTGCAGCCTTGACTTTCTGGGCCCAAGCAATCCTCCCACTTCAGCCTTCCAAGTAGCTAGGAGTACAGGCATGTAACACCACTTCCAGAAAACTTTTATTTTTTGTACATATGGTGCCTCACTACGTTACCCAGGCTGGTCTGGGACCCCTGGCCTCATTTCGTCTAAATTTTTGACTGGGGAAGGATCTGCTTTGAAGCCCACTCATGTGGTTGTCAGCAGGATTCAGTTCCTCAAGGGCTATTGGACTTGTAGCCTCAATTCCTTGCTGCTGGTCGGCCAGGGGCTGCCCTTAGTTTCTTGCCATATTGGCCTTTCCAGCTTGCTTCACCAGAAACAGCACACATGAAGAACCAGACAGAGACTAGCAGGATGGAGTCACTGTGACATACCATCACTTTTACATATTCTATTTGTTAGAAGCAAGTCACTTGATCCAGTCCACATCAAAAGTGAAGAGATGACAAAAGGACATGAATACCAGAAGACAAGGATCTTTGGGAGCCACATCAGAAGCTACCGACCAGTGTGAGTAAGAAGTAAACCTCTCTTGTATTAAGCCACGGAGTTTCAGAGTTGATTTGCCACAGCAGGTAATACCTTGAGTAACACAAGGCAGAAGAGCAGCAGATGGTTCTGGTAAAGTGGAGTCATGGCAGGCCAGGTCCTGCAATGTCTTATAAGCTCTGATTAAAACAAAAACAAACAAACAAACAAAAAAGGGCATTTATTCCAAGTGCAATGAGAGGTCATCAAAAGATTTAAGCATGAGAGAAAGAACTGGGGTTTTATGATTATTCTGGCTACTGCTTATAAATGCATTGAGAGGAAACAAGTAGAAGCAGAGAGACTTGTCAGGAGGCTATTTTCATCTCTTTCAGGATTGGGTAATAAAGAAAACAGAGGTTGGGTAGTTAATTTTATGTGTCAACTTGACTGGGTCATGGTGCCTAGATATGTTGTAAAATATTGTTGGAGATGTTTCCATGAGAGTTTTTTTTTTTTTTTTTTTTTTGAGATCAGCATTTAAATATGTAGATTTTGAGTACACCTGATTGCCTTTAAAGTGTTGATGGGCCTCATCCAATCAGTTGAAGGCCTGGATAGAATAAAAAGACTGATCTTCCCCAAGCAAGAGTGAATTATACAGATAACCTTCAGACTTGAACTGCAACATTGGCCTGTCCTTGGGTCTCCAGCCTGATGACCAACCCTGCAGATTTTGCACTTACCAGCCTCCACAATTGTATGAGCCAATTTCTTAAAATAAATCTCCTTCTCTGTCTCCCTCTCCACACAAACACACACACACACACATGCACACATATGTGCACATGCACATACACGTACACCCTATTGGTTCCATTTCTCTGGGGAACCCTGACTAATGAAGCTGGCTTAAGCCCACCCAATACCCAGCAGTAGCAGCAGCTGTGCCAGCAGATTCTGCTGTTTGTTAAGTACCTATTCTGTGTTCCAGGCACTCTGCTAGATATTTTGTATGCATCATCTCATCCAATCATCTGACAAATATAGATTTTTACACCCATTTTACCAATGAGGAAATCAAGACTCAGAGAGCTAAGTGAATTACCCAAGGTCACAAACCTTGTGGCACAATTGCCTGATCAATTTGTCAGGAGCCCATTTTTTTCAAATGATTGAATGAAAAAATAATAATAATAACAAATAAAAAGTTTTGTGTTTGAAATCTGAAATGTCATTTTGCTGATGGTCAAAGCAAATTCATTAAATCCAGTACAATTTCCTTATGTATTAAAATAACATTTGCAATCTGTGAGGGGCCTTTCTTTTTGCTAATGCATGGCAATTATATTTTTACACTGCAACTGCAAATCTGGTTTTTAGTTTCCCCATTTGTTTCCATACGCATACTTTTACAGACAATTGTTAACAGATTAACAACTTTGGGTGAAATCCACCAGTCTGCTCTGGTTTGCCTCTATGGCTGGGAAAGTCTGTTGACAAGGACAGAGCACAGAGGAGCTGGCTCTAGCTTGAACAGGCCAAATAAAACATTAGTTCCCTTGATAAACATTTATTGTGCTTCTGCTATGTTCCAGAAACCGTGCTGTATATTCTGGACGCTGCCTCATAAGCAGCAAGGAGTCTTTCTGAATCTTCTGGGTTACTAGAATATAAAAAATGACCTCTTTAGGAAATCAGCACATCTAAATAGCAAAATGTTTAGTCTCAGAAATACATGCTATTTTATGTGTCCAAAATTTCTCCTTTCTATCAGTCTACCTAGTTATCTTTCTAGCTATCCATTGAACCATCTACTCATTTCTCTTAATAGTTTCTATGTAATGATCTCTCAATGGCTGTATTTTGAAATAATCAACAAAATGGTAACATCTAAAACCCATTCTCTGTAGAACTTTTTTTCTGTAACCTATAGCTCCCAAGAAAGTCACTCAAGAGCTGCAGTCATTTGAAAGATGAGAATTGTTAATCCCCAGGATTTAACCCTCTGCCCCGCCAACCCACCTCCTGCATATCTGCACTCCAGCTTCTGGGGCCAGGAAGTCAGAAACAAATATTCACATTTAGTTTTGTCCCAACTGGGAAGAATGGATGGAGAAAGTCAGATGGTATAAACACAGCAGGTTTTTATTTTTATAGTTCAAATAGATTTAAAAAGCAGAATGTATTGGAAGAAGGAAAACACAAAGACATTTCCCAAAATACAAAGTTAGAATCCTCCTTGAGACCATTAGACCTCCACTATGATACACACAAGTCACCATCATGACCTAAAAGATGGCATAAAAGAATTCAGTAACAAAAGCCTAAGAAAGCAAAGAGCAAATCATGTTTAACTCCAGCTGCAGAAGCCGGGTAAGGTCGGAAGACTTAGAAAGGACTGAGATTGGATTATAGGAAGCTGCCATAGAATAGAGGACTTTTGAGTAATCTAGAAGAGAGTACTCTGCAACATTGTTTTCAGTCCATAAAACCTTTCACCCTATACTATGGTCAGAGTTTTACAAGAGGGTGTATTCACAGACAGTGGCATTTTGGAGGGAGCATGTGTCCTAAGTCATTGGCAGAATACATTTGTTATCTGAAGACAACACATGGAGAGTTTCACCTCCAGCTCTTCAGTATTGCTAAGAATTGTGCAGTCGCCAACAGGAACAGAAAAGGCTAGAAAAGAAATGCAAATGATGCAGTCTGCATAGTTCAAAAGGGAACTATTTATTCCAAGACTGAATTTCAAGAATTACAGACAGAAAGACTTGAGATATCCAGGCTAGTGCATCCTCTTTAGTACAAGATGGTGGCCTTTCAGGTGGAGACCAACACAGATTGACATCAGAGGCAGGCAATGCAGATCAGCAGGCAGAAGTGGAGTCAAGGGCAATGGAGATCCTGGAGATGGCAAAGGCTTGCTTCATCTATAATAAGAGTGTTTGGGGGCATGGGAAACAGACAAGGAACAGAAAAAGTCACTCTACATAGATATTGCAGGGTGAGCAGGATTTCACCAGACTGATGGAAGAAAGCAGGAAATATTCTAAGCAAAATGCAAAAGCACAGAAATAAAAAACAGTATGGTTCATTCACCAGTGAATAGGGATGAGGGATAGTAATAATAATAATTACACTTATTGAATACTTTTACATTCATTCAGTATCTCATTTAATTCTCCTAACAGATCTAGGAAATCAGCATAATTACTTTCATTTTACAAATGAGAAAACCAAGGCAGGGAAGCCAAGAACTTATTAAAGGTAATATATTAGTCAGTGATTGAGCTAGAATTCAAACCTAATTCTACTCTATACTGTGTATTGTTTCAGTTTACAATAAAAAAATTATGCTTAAACAAACTGTGTATGATCCATTTAATAAACCCTTCCTAGATTTCTCAAAGAACTAAAAATAGAACCACCATTCAACCCAGCAATCCTACCACTGGGTATCTACCCAAAGGAAAAGAAATTGTTATATCAAAAAGACACCTGCACACATATCTTTATTGCAGCATTATTCACAATAGCAAAATCATGAAATCAACCTAAGTGTTCATCAACAGATGATTGGATAAACAAAATGGAATATATATGGGAGTGTATTAACTATTAACTTACACGATCACAAGGTCCCACAATAGGCTGTCTGCAAGCTTGAGGAGCAAGAAGAGCCAGTCTGAGTCTCAAAACTGAAGAATGTGGAGTCTGACGTTTGAGGGCAGGAAGCATCCAACACGGGAGAAAATGTAGACTGGGAGACTAGGCCAGTCCTTCTTCTTCACGTTTTTCTGCCTGCTTTATATTCGCTGGCAGCTGAATAGATTGTGCCCACCAGATTAAGGACAGGTATGCCTTCCCCCAAGCCCACTGACTCAGATGTTAATCTCCTTTGACAACATCCTCACAGACATACCCAGGAACAATAATTGCATCCTCCAATCAAGTTGACACTCAGTATTAGCTATCACAAGTCCACTGCCTGTCAGCTTGAACCCAATACAACTCCTGAGATCATACATAATCTTCAAATAAAGACAATAATGAGGTCATAATTATGCCTAACATAATATAACTATCCTTGGTACAACTGGAAACACAGCAAGCCCCAACCCAAATACTATTACACAAAGTTAACAATACTTAAAGGCTGATATGAAGTCAATAAATCTTATTTAATATGATAAAGGAAAAGGAAATAAAATGAAGGTATTTTCTTCATACAGGTGTACACATACACAAACATGTTTTCAACAAAAGTAGAAGGAAATACTCATGACAGTTACAGTCCTTGTTTCTGTGGTTGGTCACATGGTCATAGCTGGTATTGATGACTACCTTCCTCTACTACCCATTCTGTGCTCCCTTTGCCTTTGGCAAGCACCTCAGCAGGTCATGGTTTTATTACTGGTGGAGTGACCTAAGCCTTCATTCCTGAGGGGTCTGGACCATTTGTAGTCCTGCCTGGATTGGGCTGTTGTAGTTTCCCATTGATCTTAATCACAGGACATGGTAATATTAAGAGACGTCCTAATGGATCTCCTGTATTCCATGCATGCCCTTCCTTACCTCTGTCGCGTAGTAGACTGATTTCATCTTGATAGTTGGGTCAGTCACTCCAGCCAACACTGTAACTCCCTTCTTACCCTGTTGACTTAAAGGTAAGAGGAGCCCAAAGTGTCCAGGTGGCAATCTTAACTTCCAGTTTAATGGAATCATTGTTGTGTCTCCTGGTGGCAGTGTTCCTCCCTCTGGAACTAAGACCTCTAGGCCAGCAGAACGCAATGTCACGGAAACAGGAAGCAAAATTTTGCTACTGGATCACTAGGGGTAACAGTGAGTGGTGCCACTTTCACTTCCACCCCTTGATTCCTGGACCCGTGAATTCTGGCTATAGGAGAAACAGTACCATATATTGGACACTGATTCAGAGCATACATGGCCTTCTGGAGAACTTTAGCGCAGCCCTGCAAAATATTGTCGCCTAGTTGGCATTGTAACTGTGACTCCAAAAGGCCATTCCACTGTTTTATCAATCCAGCTGCTTCAGGATGATGGGGAACATGGCAACACCAGTGAATTCCATGAGCATGAGCCCACTACTGAACTTCTTTAGCTGTAGTGAGTGCTTTGGTCAGAGGCAATGCTGTGTGGAATACCATGATGGTGGAAAAGGTGTTCTGTGAGTCCACTAATGGTAGTTTTGGCAGAAGCATTGTGTGCTGGATAGGCAAACCCATATCTGGAATAAGCGTCTGTTCCAGTGAGGACAAACCTCTGCCCTTTCCATGATGGGAGAGGTCCAATATAATCAACCTGCCACCAGGTAGCTGATCACCCCAAGGAATTATGCCATATTGAGGGCTCAGTGTCGGTCTCTGCTGCTGGCAAATTGGGCACTCAGCAGTGGCCATAGCCAGGTCAGCCTTGGTAAGTGGAAGTCCATGTTGCTGAGCCCAGGCGTAACTTCTGCCCCTGCCACCATGGTGACCTTGTTCATGGGTTCATTGGGCAATGACAGCAGTGGCTGGGAAAAGAGGTTGAGTGGTGTCCACAGAACAGGTCATCCTATCGACTTGATTATTAAAATCTTCCTCTGCTGAGGTCACCCATTGGTGAGCACTCACATGGGATACAAATATCTTCACAGTTTTTGACCACTCAAGAGAGGTCCATCCACAAACCTCTTCCGCAAATTTCTTTGTCACCAATTTTCCAATCATGATTCTTCCAAGTCCCTTACCATCCAGTCAAACCATTGGCTACAACCCATGAGTCAGTTCATAATCACACATCTGGCCATTTCTCCTTCCTTGCAAAGTGCACAGCCAGGAGCATGGCTTGAAGTTCTGCCAACTGGGAAGATTTCCCTTCACCACTGTCCTTCAGGGATGTCCTAGAAACGGGCTGTAGTACTACAGCCGTCCACTTTCGGGCGGTGCTTGCATATCATGCAGAATCACCTGTGAACCAGGCCCTAATCTTCTCTTCCTCTGTCAGCTGATCATAGGGAATTCCCCATGAGGCCATTGGTACAGGCTGGGGGAGAGAAGGTGGGGTGGCAGGAGTGGAGTCCTTGGACATTTGAGCCACTTCCTCATGTAACTTACTTGTGCATTCACGACCTGCTCAAGCCCAGTCACGTATATACCACTTCCATTTGATGATGGAATGCTGCTGTGCATAACCCACTTTATATGACTAGATGGGTCAGAAAGCCTCCAGTTCATGATAGGCAATTCAGGTTGCATGGTGACTTGATGACTCATAGTCAAACGTTCAGTTTACACCAACCCCCATAACAGTCCAAGGACTGTCTCTCAAAAGGAGAGTAGTTATCTGCAGAAGATAGCAGGGCCTTGCTCCAAAATCCTAGAAGCCTCTGCTGTGATTCACCTATGGGGGTCTGCCAAAGGCTCCAAACTGCATCCCTATCTGCCACTGACACCTCAAGCAGCATTGGGTCTGCTGGGTCATATGGCCCAAGTAGCAGAGCAGCTTGCATGGCAGCCTGGACCTTTTGCAGAGCCTTCTCTTATTCTGGACCCCACTCAAAACTGGCAGCATTTTGGGTAACTGGATAAATGGGCCTGAATAACACACCCAAATGAGGAATGTGTTGCCTCCAAAATTCAAACAGGTCCGCTAGGCATTGTGCCTCTTTCTTGGTTGTAGGAGGGGCCAAATGCAGCAACTTATCCTTCACCTTAGAAGGAATATCTCAACAGGCCCCACACCACTGGGCCCCTAGAAATTTAACTGAGGTAGAAGGTCCCTGAATTTTAGTAGGATTTATTTCTCATCCTCTGGCACACAAATGTCTCACCAATAAATCCAGTGTGTTTGCTACTTCTTGCTCACCAGATCCAATCAGCACAGTGTCATCAATGTAATGGACCAGTGTGATATCTTGCAGAAGCAAAAAGTAATCAAGGTCTCCCTGAATAATATTATGACACAAAGTCAGAGAGTTGATATACCCCTGGGGTAGGACAGTAAAGGTATATTGCTGGCCTTGCCAAGTGAAGACAAATTGCTTCTGGTGGGCCTTGTGGACAGGAATGGAGAAAAAAGCATTTGCCAAGTCAATGACTGCATACCAGGTACCAGGAGATGTGTTAATTTGCTCAAACAATGAAACCACATCTGGTAAAGCAGCTGCAGTTGTAGTCACCACTTGGTTAAGCTTACAAGAATCCACTGCTATTCTCTGAGATCCTTCTGTCTTATGCACAGACCAAATGGGGATGTGGTGGGAATCACTACCCCTGAGTCTTTCAAGTCCTTGATGGTGACCCTAATCTCCACAATCCCTCCAGGAACGCAATATTGTTTTTGATTTACTATTTTTCTAGGTATAGGCAGCTCTAATGGCTTCTCTTTGGCCTTTATCACCTGAATATCCCTCACCCTACCAGACAGGCAGCCAATGTGGGGGTTCTGCCAGCTGCTAAGTATGTTTATGACAATTATGCATTCTGGCACTGGAGAAATGACCATAGGATAAGTCCTGGGACCCACTGCACCCACTGTAAGTCAGACCTGAGCTAAACCTCCATCAATTATCTGACCTCTATAAGCCCCTACTTTAACTGGAGAACCACAATGATGTTTTGTGTCTCCTAGAACTGGCGTCCACTCAGAGCCAGTGTTCAGTAGCCCCCAAAATGTCTAATAATTTCTCTTTCCTCAATGCACAGTTACCCTGGTAAAAGGCCAGAGGTCTCCTTGGGGAAGGATGGGAGAAAGATTCACCACATAAATTGTCGGTAATGCAGTAGGGTCCTTCCTCAAGGGAACCTGGCTTCCCCTTCATTCAAGGGGTTCTGGGTCTGTAGACAGACTCAAGTCTGGAAATTGATTGACAGGCCATGATTCCCTGTTTTCATAATTCAAATTAGTCTTTTGCCCATTCAACCTAGAAGTTTTGTCCTTATATAAATTAAATAGGAATGTGGTAGGCTTCCTATCAACTTTACTTCTAGGAACATCGTGATTAATTAGCCAATGCCACAGTTCTACACAAATCAGAGTATTCTAATTGCTGCTTTGTCTCTGCTGTCCATTACAGTAGCTACGACCACCTTGCCTTTGACTGTTGAGTGCTGTCACTTGGCCCCTGCCACCTCAAGATCCAATTATTCCCATTGTCTTGTAGTTGAGTGACTGCAGTTCCCACTGTTAGATCTGACATACAGAGAACAGCAATTACAGGGCTCTTCAAAGATGCAGGTACTGCCCTCACAAATCTATTTCACAAGTCATTGGTTAAGGGTATATCTTCTGAACACTCCCAGCTGGGATGAGTAGGTCTAAAGTGACTAATCCACTCTACCATCCCAATCTCCCTAAGCCTTTGGATCTCTTCCTCTACATTAAACCAAGGGAGATCAGGCATTTCCAGCTCACTCACAGTGGGTCATCACCCTGGCACCTGGCTTTCTGAATACTTCAGAGGTCCCCTGAAGTGTCCAGAAAACAGACATAAACAGGATTAGTTGACATGTTTAGGGACATGGGATTGCTAAAATGATGCTCCATCTTCTTTAGGTTATATTTTTGTGACTAACACTAATACATGTTCCAAAATTGCATGGGATTTTCTGAAATTCTAATGTCTGAATATATGCTATCAATAATAATCAAGGTTTTTATGTTAAGTTATTGTAAACCATGGAGATAACCAATCTTCTTTGTCAATCGTGTTTCTAACTGGAACTACCTTGGACATTTTGGTATTCACAGGCAATTGTTGTCTTGTTTTAATCCTTTTCAAAGATGGTTTATAATGAGCTATAGAACTTTAGCAGGTGCTCTCAAATACAAGCTTCTGATAACTTTAAAATTGCGACATTGGAATAAAGGAAAATGTGCAGTACTCATAAAGAGCTGGAATGTTCATGATATCAAGCAAAACAAGTTAATTAATGGACTGAACTCAGGAAGCTGAAGCAAATATTTGTGACTTTTGCTTGGAATATTGCTGATCCTTGTTTTGTTTTTCAGAGTCAAGGAAACTTATTTTGAACTATTTATGGTATTTAATAATTAATTAAGGTATACTCCTGGGATCAAAATTTGGAGCATGTTTATTTCTTTCTGCCTGGTTCCTCTAGAATTTGGAAACTGTCTGTATTCTTAACTTTATGGCAATATAGTTGTTTGCACCAGTGCAATAAGCATCCATTTTTCTTTTGCAACAGGATACAATTGGAGAAAGTGGTTATTTTACCAAGGCTTTGACTGGAAGGGTATGCTTCCCTTTAAGGAGTCAAGCTTGACTTACAGAGCCGATAGAAGCCCAGTGGGAAACTGACCTCATACCCTTGTCTACGCAGTCCCTGTACAGGGTTCCTGACTTGTGGTCAGTAAAGAATGTCACTTTCTAACAGGTCCAGGAGCTCCAAGTTTATTATGGGACCTTAAGAGGAAAAGATCATCCAACTCACAGGTGTTTGAGGATACAAACCCATGGTTGGGCTTGGCTTTAAAAGGTCTTATTTGAAATTCTTTGTGGAACTGAATTCCATCGAAGTCAATCCAAAAGGCTTATGTAGAAATAATTATTCTTGCTATTTGCACTTTATGCAAATAGTCAGGTCAAGTATAAAACTAAAGTCTATTTTGCAAACTACCAGTCCTGGGATGATTTATTTTTTAACAAACATGAGGACTGGAGAGTGAGAAATCATGTTTCAAAACTTATATTTGTCATTAAATTCTAAACTCACTAGTTGTTTTTAAGTTTTCACCTACATTTTAGACTAACTCTACTTGTTCCTGTGAACCAACCAGCAGTCCCTGCCTGCAGCTCAGAAAGAACAAAAGGGCTGGGTTATGTAGACATCTGGATCAGTATTCTAGTTTTGGGCAAGTATCCTGCAAATCCTGCCAGGTGATAGAATAAATAGGGTATAAATAAGGTGCCCATCATCCGGAGATTTCCTTTTGGGGAAATTAAAAATAAGGGAACTAACTAAAGCCAAGTACCATGGAACCAAATCCTAGCAAGCATAACAATAGCTACCAGTTACCTGGATGTGTCACAAGATGTCCTTTCCTCTCCCATGCTGGAGGAGGACTCAGTTCCACAGTTTCACTTTAGCATTTGGCTTATAAGAAGTCCATGCAACTCTCTCCGCAAGATACATTTTTGTCACAAACTCAATTCCAAGCTTCAAGTCAAAGCCCTAAGAAATAAAACTGGACAAGAAGGATCCAGAAGCAGATGATAACGGAAGTTAAAAGGCACAGTGCAGGTGAATGTGACTGATTTCTCCCTATTAAGCCAACCCCAAGCTTCCTGTTTCATGGAGAAAGGCCACATAAATATCCATGGCACAAATGAGGTATAGGGAACTTCAAGACTACTGACAACAGGGGAGATAGGGCATACGTGGATAAGAATGGATGATTCCCACCCCCTAGGACTCCCTGCTTCATGGGTGCAAGTCACTTTAATACTCATGGCCAGTTCCGCCAAGGTCGCCCCAACTCAGGGACGCAAGGACAGAAGATGGAAAAAGACCTTCTTCCCTCTCTCCCTCACACACCCCGGGTATCTGCTAGGAAGAAAAAGGCACCACGGATGCCTGCTCCCCTCTTTCTAGAGGGGTAGCCATTCATCTTCAGTCTGTACCCCTTTCAAATGCATCCTGAACCCCTGGGACCCTTTTGAAAAAATGCCTTGTTTTTTTCTCTCTCCTCCTCTGTCCTCTCTTCACTGATAGGTAATTGTGTCTCTGTACTATGGGACACTCCCCTCAGATGCATCTTCCAAACTGGGAAGAGTTAATTTCCCAAACCTTAAACTGGTTGGCTTAGGATTGGGCTCAGGGGAAGGGAACTCAGAAGCCCAACATGCTGGCAAAAGGGTGAAGTTTTTTACCAGTTGGGTTTTTGCCCTCCCTCTCCCTCTGCAAACCGGTAAAAGACCTCAGAATTGTTTAGCTGTTCTTACCCGCTCCATGCCCTTTGTTTTGTTTTGATACATGTTTTCTAATAACCTGGTTTGTCTGTTCTTGACTTCAGGCCATCAAACTCCAAATGGTCATGCAACCAGAGCCTCTGATGACAACCCCTTCTTCTGGGAACCCTTAGATTGGCCTCTGAGGGAGCTCTGATTGCCAGTTCCCCAAAACAATGCCCCATCAGCAGGAAGCAGTTAAGATCGGTCTTCGTCCTTAGGCTTAACCTAAAGGCAGTTAGATGTACTTCTTTAGGGAGGGGAATGAGACAGCCTGGTGGGACGAGGTCCCTGGTGAAACTCCAACCAGCCTGCCCACTGGGGTGGAGACTTGGGAAGTTCATGCCCTTTGCAGCAGGGAGGATCCTGGCCCTTCCTGCTCCTGTGTGGAACCTGGGATTTGAAAGGCAGGTGGGAAGCACTCTAGCAGGGGACTCTGGCCTTGCAGAGGATCCCTGTTTACCATTTTTTCCCCTTTTCACCCAATAAAACCGTGATTTACTCACCCTTTAAACCGTCTGCGAGCCTAAATTTTGGTGGCCGTGGGACGGACAAGAACCCTGTCTTTAGCTGAACTAAGGAAAGTCCTGCAACACTAGTGGGGTGCTCTTTAACAATTACAAGCAATTTTCTATCTCTATCAGTAAAGACATCAAATTACCTTTGGAAAACACTTCGTTTTAGGAAAATAATTGGAAAGGATCCTCTTCTGACCCAAAACTAAAGCAAATAGGTGCATCATTTTTGAAGAAAATTGTCACCAATTAATCTAGATGTAAATGCCTCAAACTGACATATTACACATTTTGTTTATGAGTACAAATTGGTACATATTTAGCAAGATTGTGCCCCTACAAAGATTTTGTTTCCTAAATTTGATTTTTAAAATGTGTTGTCTCTGCACATCATTCTTTGTTCTTGGGATGCATGTATGTATGTATGTATGCATGCGCACACACACACACAAACACACGCACAAGTTCTATCTTAAAATTACTCATCAAAGATCAGGAGCAAAAATCAGATGATGAGAGGATGGACAGGGAGATATATCTTTACCATAAGCTGAGGGTAGGGACCTAAAAGAAACCAGATGGGACATGCCAAAGTCTGCCCTGGACCAAAAACCCACATGTGGTGTTATTTCAGGTGGTATACTCTAGACCTTGGGAAATCTACTGTCAGATTTTGATTGCCCTGTCTGAGCTCACAGAGCCAGACCACACACTGTGAGTAGAGTAGTTTGCTCCTGAAGAAAATGGCTGTAAAACTGAAGGAGGGAAGTTCTTATCTTTTGAGTGCCAGGAGCCCATCTGTCCTCTTGAGAGGGAGGGACATGGAAAGGCTGAGGAGCACAAGACAAGGATCAGAGCCAGAAGGAAACCAGCTCTTAAAGGGCAAGACCTAGAAGCATGAGTGGAGCTAACCTCTCAGTTCTCCTCTTCTGTGTTGTAGTTCTCTTGCAGTATGCCAAAGCTGTCTGAAGAAATTTTTCAGATACTGCTATCTGGTCTTACACATGCTCTGTAAGGTTAAAGGAAACCTATGTGTCCATGCCGGAATAGCAGAATGGAATGTAGAGAGTTGATGTAGTTCAGAGAAGTTAAGTGTGAGCTGGCAAGAGCTGGCTTACCTGGTGGTTATGAAGAAGCCATCTGGAGAAAGGAGGGCTGGTAGAGGTGACAAGTGACATCCAGGAGAGAGTGGTACAACAAGTGAGCAAGACTGAGGAATTCCCAGAAATTACTTGGCAAGGAGAATCCAGTAGATGAAGGAAATTCCAATTGCCTGTGGAGTGAGGGCTCAGACTTTATTAGCTGCATATTAAATGAGCTAATCCATGAGTAACAGAGATTGGAACATTCAGCAAATATTTCATGCACTCCTCAACATTTCCTAGCACCTGTGCAGACGAGAGCCATGTGACTACTAGTACTGTGTAGGCAGTGGGAGGAAGTGAAGAACCCAGGCATAATTTTGCAGGCACTCCTCTTATTTGAATGATGAATGTCTGTGATAAAGACAGTCATAGAAAGAACAACATGTCTGTTCTTGACTCTCTTTTACAGGTCTTTATTTGAATCAAACTAGGGAGGAATAATGTTTTAGCTATATCTAAACATAGAGAGAGGACACTGGAAGCTAGAATCTGAAAACCTGAGTTGGTAACTGGTAAAATGGCGACTTCATTTCTGGTGTCACGGACAAGACCCAAATCTCTCTGAGCCTCCACCTCCTTTTGTAAAGGGGAAAGTAACACATACTTCACAGTGCTGTTCTGAGTATGTCAGTTAGCCTTGTAAATGCATTGCATACAGGTAAGTTACGATTACAAATGAGCAGCCCTTTAAGTCCTCAGCTGGTTTTCTGCCCCAATCAGAATGAAATTGGCATGAAACACAAAGGTGAAGAGGCCTCCTTCACTGCATTCAGCCCTTGCCACTCCATGTTTTTGCCTTGTCTTTCTAAGGATTTACTCATATGCAGTTACACCAGTTTAACAATGGAAATTTCCTTTGTAGAGGCCCAACTGTAGCTAGAAAACCCTCAGACATCAATCAACTTAGCCCATAACATGTAGCTTGCTTCTTTTGATCAACATATAGGCAGACAAACAACATATATATATATATTTTTTGAGACGGAGTTTTGCTCTTGTTACCCAGGCTGGAGTGCAATGGCACAACCTTGGCTCACCACAACCTCCGCCTCCTGGGTTCAAGCGATTCTCCCGCCTGAGTCTCCCAAGTAGCTGGGATTATAGGCATGCACCACAACGTCCAGCTAATTTTGTATTTTTAGTAGAGACAGATCTTCTCCATGTTGGTCAGTCTGGTCTCAAACTCCCGACCTCAGGAGTTCTGCCCACCTCAGCCTCCCAAAGTGCTGGGATTACAGGCATGAGCCACCACACCTGGCCTCAAACAACATATTTTAAAATAGGGAAACAGAACCAACTTTTAAACCAATATAATCACCTTGGTTTCCTATAATAGACTAGAATGGACTGGATTTACAATAACATACAGGTGATCACAGGAATTCTTTGCAATCATGTAGTAGTTCCAATGGTGGAAAAGACATTTATTTTTATGGACATCTCTTCTTTCCCTTTCAAAGATGAGAGTGGTGATAATACATTCAGCACTCTGTCTGAACAAGCGGACTCAGGGCTGCCAGCTTTTCAACACTGTGTGTGTATATATGGCTTCTGTTTTCGGGGTAGCAGGTTCAGCTCCTATTTCAAGGACCTTTCCATGTTGACAGTACTTTGTTACCTGAACTACAAGGCACCTTTGCCCCGAGTGAGTAGGTTTGCTCATTTATCTATTGCTGTAATTTCCCAGCAATCA
Source organism: Rhinopithecus roxellana (assembly GCF_007565055.1). Taxonomy (NCBI): domain Eukaryota; kingdom Metazoa; phylum Chordata; class Mammalia; order Primates; family Cercopithecidae; genus Rhinopithecus; species Rhinopithecus roxellana. Next base: position 54,878,044 of record NC_044551.1, read on the forward strand.
GCAGTTCCAGCTCCTTCTCTAATGATGACTGTGTTTTTTATTTGCCAGGCAGCAGGCAGTATTTATCAATTTCCCTGTTGCTTGCTTTTAAGTGATCACTGATCTATAATTCCTCTTTAGTTTATCACTCAGGTCTACTTTATAAGATGACTATTTATGAGGCAATATGAATGTTGGCTGGCCTTGGACAGTTACAGCAACAGTTCTTTTCAAGTGTCCCATTGTTATAAATACATTTTGCTCTCAACTCAACTCATCACAAAGTGGAAATAAATAGAACAATAAATTTTCTCCATAGCTTTTCAGTTCTGTGAGCTTGTCTTATCTGGGTTTTTACTTCCCTGTCAGCCTGCAAGTAAACTCTCACCTTATAAGACACCTTAGAAATCATTACTCGTTCTTTCTGAGATTCCAAACATTAGGATGAAATGCATTCAGTGGGTATGACTCAAAAACGTATGAAATGTCTAGCGGGCATGTATTCAAATACGAGGATTAAATTTCAGTGCTGCAAAAATAAACATTTATAAGATTTTTCAAATACTCTTTGTCTTTTTTCCCCCAAATATAATTTGCATTTGCTAAATTTCTTTTGTGTTTTTTTAAACATCTTGACATTTGAATCTCATGAGAGTCTATTAGGTATTCCTTAATAAATTATTCTAAATCTCATTAATTTCTTATCTTCAAGGTGCTTCTTTTAACGAAAGAGCATTGAATTGTAAATCCTTTTCAAGGTATTTATTAGGAGATACTGCTTTGTGACCTTTATGGTCATTATTTTGACCATAAAGAACTGTTATAAAAATAAACTTAGTTCCAAGAGTGTTTAAACAAGAAGAATGTACTTCGACTAACTTTCCATCTAAACTTATCCAAAATATACTCCAAGGATAGAGAAGAGCCATTTTGTTTAGAAAGTCAATCTTTTTAGTTCTGTTTTTTTTTTTTTTTTTTTTTTTTTTTTTTTTTTTTTTTTTTTTTTTTCCTCTGGGTAGACTAAACAAATAAGTCACCACAGGCACTGTGCATTTTTTTCTATTCCCTTCTCTTGGGATGAAATATGAAATAATCTACAAAGTAATTTGATCCAGCAATTAAAAACAAGGACATGAATTACACTAACAACTGTCACATAGAAAGAATTAATTCCCTCATAACACTGCTTGATGTTACAGACCCTGGGTGATTACAAACAGATTGTAATTGGAAAAGAGCCAAACCAATTCAGGTATCTCCAAAACACAGGCATAAGCCTCAACTCGCAAATAGAGAACATTTTTTACTACCCACAGGAGTATCTTTTTGCAATTGGTGCTCCGATGTTTACCTAGCGATTACTCAAGGCACCCAGTGATGCAGCCGTCCAAGGTACTGTATGTGGCAATGCCACTGATCCTTGCTGGAAAGCGTAACAGCCTTCTGGAGGCTGTGTTTCTAGAAATGATGTCTGCTGAGTGCGGACTGCTGGTTGGTTGTGTTTAGTTGTGCAGTATGTCATTCTAAATAATGGACATTAGCTGGTAGGTGTGTCATTGGACAAAGGAGGTAGAAAATACTGATGCCTGATGATTATTGGTAGAAATTTCATTTTCTTAATGGTTTAGGTTTAGGTTTCATGGCCCCTTTCTGATACTTCATCATTTCCGGTTTAAGGCAAGGTAGAAAAGCTCCTTACTAAAGAGAACTGTTGTATTCTGGTATTGTGGAAATAACTTAATTTGGGAAGTTAGAAAATCTAGGGTGTTCCTCCCCTATTTATAAAATGGGTACTACGTAATTGGGGCTTTTAAGCATAACAAAAGATAAGGAAGAAAACAAAAATCCTCCATAATTAATCTACCTAGGGCAACCACCATTAACTTTTTAGCGTATATTTTTTTCCCAGTCTTTTTCACATTTTTTGAGGTTGGGATCCTTCTTCATAAACAATTTTGTACCTTGTTTCACTTTTTCTGTTTGCTTAAAATTTATCAGATGTATTTTACCATTTCATTGAAAATCCTCCTGACATATAATTTTTTTTTTACTTTTATTTCAAAATTTATTAATCTTTTTTTTAATTATACTTTAAGTTCTAGGGTACATGTGCATAACGTGCAGGTTTGTTACATATGTATACTTATGCCATGTTGGTGTGCTGCACCCATCAACTCGTCAGCACCCATCAATTCATCATTTATATCCTGTATAACTCCCAATGCAATCCCTCCCCCCTACCCCCTCCCAGTGATAGGCCCCGGTGTTTGATGTTCCCCTTCCCGAGTCCAAGTGATCTCATTGTTCAGTTCCCACCTATGAGTGAGAACATGCGGTGTTTGGTTTTCTGTTCTTGTGATAGTTTGCTAAGAATGATGGTTTCCAGCTGCATCCATGTCCCTAAAAAGGATGCAAACTCATCCTTTTTTATGGCTGCATAGTATTCCATGGTGTATATGTGCCACATTTTCTTAATCCAGTCTGTCACAGATGGACATTTGGGTTGATTCCAAGTCTTTGCTATTGTGAATAGTGCCGCAATAAACATACGTGTGCATGTGTCTTTGTAGTAGAATAATTTATAATCCTTTGGGTATATACCCAGTAGTGGGATGGCTGGGTCATATGGTACATCTAGTTCTAGATCCTTGAGGAATTGCCATACTGTTTTCCATAATGGTTGAACTACTTTACAATCCCACCAACAGTGTAAAAGTGTTCCTATTTCTCCACATCCTCTCCAACAACTGTTGTTTCCTGACTTCTTAATGATTGCCATTCTAACTGGTGTGAGATGGTATCTCATTGTGGTTTTGATTTGCATTTCTCTGATGGCCAGTGATGATGAGCATTTTTTCATGTGTCTGTTGGCTGTATGAATGTCTTCGTTTGAGAAATGTCTGTTCATATCCTTTGCCCACTTTTTGATGGGGTTGTTTATTTTTTTCTTGTATATTTGTTTGAGTTCTTTGTATATTCTGGATATTAGCCCTTTGTCAGATGAGTAGATTGCAAAAATTTTCTCCCATTCTGTAGGTTGCCTGTTCACTCTGATGGTAGTTTCTTTTGCTGTGCAAAAGCTCTTTAGTTTAATTAGATCCCATTTGTCAATTTTGGCTTTTGCTGCCGTTGCTTTTGGTGTTTTAGACATGAAGTCCTTGCCCATGCCTATGTCCTGAATGGTACTACCTAGATTTTCTTCTAGGGTTTTTATGGTATTAGGTCTAACATTTAAGTCTCTAATCCATCTTGAATTAATCTTCGTATAAGGGGTAAGGAAAGGATCCAGTTTCAGCTTTCTACTTATGGCTAGCCAATTTTCCCAGCACCATTTATTAAATAGGGAATCCTTTCCCCATTTCTTGTTTCTCTCAGGTTTGTCAAAGATCAGATGGCTGTAGATGTGCGGTATTATTTCTGAGGACTCTGTTCTGTTCCATTGGTCTATATCTCTGTTTTGGTACCAGTACCATGCTGTTTTGGTTACTGTAGCCTTGTAGTATAGTTTGAAGTCAGGTAGCGTGACGCCTCCAGCTTTGTCCTTTTGACTTAGGATTGTCTTGGCAATGCGGGCTCTTTTTTGGTTCCATATGAACTTTAAAGCCGTTTTTTCCAATTCTGTGAAGAAACTCATTGGTAGCTTGATGGGGATGGCATTGAATCTATAAATAACCTTGGGCAGTATGGCCATTTTCACGATATTGATTCTTCCTATCCATGAGCATGGTATGTTCTTCCATTTGTTTGTGTCCTCTTTGATTTCACTGAGCAGTGGTTTTAGTTCTCCTTGAAGAGGTCCTTTACATCCCTTGTAAGCTGGATTCCTAGGTATTTTATTCTCTTTGAAGCAATTGTGAATTGAAGTTCATTCCTGATTTGGCTCTCTGCTTGTCTGTTACTGGTGTATAAGCATGCTTGTGATTTTTGCACATTACTTTTGTATCCTGAGACTTTGCTGAAGTTGCTTACCAGCTTAAGGAGATTTTGGGCTGAGACGATGGGGTTTTCGAAATATACAATCACTGACATATAATTTATAACAACTGCATAATGGTCTATCTTTTAGATGCTCCAGAATTTCTTTAAACAGTCTCCTGGTGTTGTTTTCATTTCTAACCACATATTTGTATACAAATCTTTGTCTACATTTTTGCCTTTTTCTTTGGATGATGTTCTAAATGGGGAATTAGAGGTCAAAGGATATGAGCATTTTTTGCAAATTTCTTCCTTTTGAAAGACAATTTTTTTTTATGGCAATATAAACTGCAACAACAAACAAACTCTGACATTTAAAGAAGAAAACAAAATCACCACTATTTGTCTCTGCATACACACAATTCCTTCTTTCTTTTCTTCCTTCCATCATTCCTTTCTTTCCTTCTTTCTAAAAAATCAGGGATCATATTATAAAAAATTATTTCATAATTTGCTTTTTCCACCTAGTAACATACTGAGGACACAATGGACATAATATTTTTAGGGCTCTTGATATAGGTCAAATTGATACACAGAAAGACCACAACCATGCCGACTCTCATCAGTAGGATCTGAAGTATGCATTAATACCGGGCAACCACCGTTAACATTTTGGCATGCTTTTTCTAGCCAGTTTTACATTGTTTTGAGGTTGGGATCACTTTACTATTGCCATCACCAAATATTGCCTCTATTATAATTTTCGCTATTTAGTGGTAACTTATTACAGCTTTACTTTGTATTTATTTGCACATTTGTGAAGTTAAATCCTTTTTTCACTTTGGACCCTTGAGTTTTCTCTTTTCTAATCTGTCTTCTCCCTTTGCCTAGTTATTGCTGTCTTGTTTGCATATTGATTTGAATGAGCTCTTTATATAATAAACAGTTTATACCTTTTCATTATTGTGACAAATGTTTTTGTTTCTTATCTCTTTTAAGCCCAATTTAAAATATTAGTCAAATTTATTTTCTTTCTCTATATCATTTTTCTCTTGTTTCCAAATGCAGACAATCCTTTCTCCATACAGAGAATAGCTAAATATTCACCTTTTGTTTTCCCTTTATGATTTTTATTTCAATGATTTTTATTTTAATCTATCTGAAATAGATAGCAAAACACAGCAGAAGATTAGAATCTACATTGAACTCTGCTTTCAAATGTTCAATATTTCCTGCTAAATTATTATACTCTTTTATCAGATATAAAGGTCTTATATATACAAAGGTCTATTTCTGAATTGTGTCTTTCCTTCTAGACCATAAGCTCCATGCAGGTAGGCAAATTTATTGTAATCACCTCATGCTTATCATATACTATTCTCTGTTCAGCCGAAAGCAACCGAAGGGAGAAAAGGAGAATTGAAAATCCTGTAGGGAAATGAAAAGCAGCCCATACTAAACTTGGAAAAACTTATTCTTCCTTCCCTAAAATGCTACAGGTATGAATAAAATCTTGTAAACCATGTTGGAAAGACAAAGAAGACAGACAGAAATGTCAAATCTATGACATGCAATTGTATATATATAAAAAAGAAGTCTATTTGAAATCTGATTGAATTTTAAGTACATGGTACTTTCCTAATGAATAACCATGACCCTTAAATTTTATGTTAAATGCTTAATCATAGGGTTTTAATTCTCCTTATTATGGTTTAAAAAGAAAATGCAAATGTTACACATACTGGCCATGCAAATAGTTGGGAGAATACATTTAAGGTCACATTTCTCTAGAAAGAGAGGCTGCTTGATTCACTTAGGTTTCCCAAGTAAAAGTTCAAAAGTACTATTTGTTTAAAGGTTTTAATTTCTCAAATCGTAAAGCAATAAAGCAATTTTGGTTTTTAATTCTCTGAGTCTCTCTCCCTTTTAATCAAACATTAGAGAGGCTACAATAATATTGGTAGAATATTTAGAGATAGGTCAGAGGTCTGTGAAGAAATAAGCTCTTTCATTTCCAAGGTACTTCTAAGATGATGACGCCTGCTTCGAGGATGGGGAGATGGGTTGTGGGGCAGGAATTTGTCCCAGGAAAAGTACAGTCATGAGCTACCAGGTTTGCTTAAAGAGATTATGTCAGAACTGTGCTGTCAGTCAATATGTGAAAAGAGAAAATAAAAAGTGCTTAAGCCTAGGTCACAACATCATTTGGGGTTAACACATTCTGGTAATTCACAATTCACTCTTGCTTATAATCACAGTTAGTAGATTTCTTCTGAAATTGCAACCAGCCATGATAAGACAGTACAGCTAATGCCTTACTCTGATGTTATTAAAACCTCTAATTCATAGTTTGGATTACCTAGCCATGCCATGTGCAGCAGTATTAATGCAGAGTGGGAAAAATTTGGACCCAAATTTCCTGCATCATGAAAATTCAAAACAAGAACAACATTGCTGTCAATCAAATCGGCAAAGCCATTCTGATTCAAAGACCAGATTTCCTGATTAAAAATTTGCAATCAGATCAGGTCTTGGAGGATGCAAAGCTACATGGGGCAAGCATTATTAGACATTGCAAAGTTCCAGTATAACCACTCAGGGTTTTCCACTGTGGCTTCTGGTTTCAGTCACCTTTGAAGTGTTTGAAGCTGTGAGTCTCAGTTGCTTATTATTGGGACACATTTGCCTTCATTGAACAGTACAGTACAAAGCTTCTAAAAATATGCATCTGAATGACACTGCAGGTACATGACTGCATGTACTAACTGTCTCCCCAAATTCACACTGGGTGGACGAACAAGTATATTTATAATATGAGTTAAAGATACTGTAAAAGATTATCTAGTTCTAAACACATACTTGAAGCAATACCCTTTTGAAAATCACCCCAGGAAAAAATGTGGCTATCCCTGTTTAAAACCTTGACCCCCTAGCAGCAATGACAGAAAACACCAAATAATTCTTTATGCAAAATACATTGGGTTTGTTTTGTTTTGTTTGCAAAAAGCAAAATTTTCTTTTATAACCACAACTGCTTCAACTGAGTTTTCCTTGGGCACCAGACTTAAAGGTGATCTGCTAGTGATGGAAGCAGGTCAGTGTACATTCCCAGTAATAAAAATCTTCCTGGTATCTAACTTAAATCTCCTTTGTTCCTGCAAGGTAAGTTCATTCACCACTTCCCTGAGGCTATTCTATGTCCAGAGATGGCAGTGCTGCTAGAGATGAGAATATGGTCTAGCTTTATCTTTAGAGCATCTTTAAAATATAGATTACAAGAGAGAGGCTGACTACAAAGTGCTGCAGTGTGATATTTAGAGAGCACCCTGCTCTGCAGACCGAAGCCTGCCACTATATTAATTCATCTCACACCATTTTCTGTTCTCATTATAATTTTATCTTAGGAATTAATACATTCTGCCATTTTCTCTTCTGGCTACAATCTAGAGAAATCCGTGAGGCTGAATACATTTTGTACCACTTTGTTCTGCTTATAATGTTAAGATGTTTTCAAGAATGGATTAGTTCAATGCCACTTTCCCTACTTTATCTTGAGAATGAGAACTTAAACAGTTAGAAAACTTCATCTAGTACAAAGATTGTATAAAGAAGGGAAAATAGGCAAATAGTTTTATTTGCCTTTGTTTTAAAAGATTCTTTGACCTCCCATAAATTTTAAAGAGAGTATACACAAGGCATATGTGAATAGTGTTAGCCATGTAACAAAGGTCTTTAGAAAGAAAGAGAAGTTTTCCACCAGTCGCTCCCCCAATCAAAGCAAATGGAAATCCCTCCATCAAAATTCCATTTAAAAAACTCTAACAATTGAAAAGATACAGAAATTCTAACAAAGATTAAAATTTAGCATAAAATGTGAAAATATCTTCTCAATACAATGATTACCAAAATGGCTAAGTCATTCTGAAGACTCATGGAATAACCGAGTTCCTTTGGTCACCAAAATCAAACTGGTAAAAGTGATTTTTTTACATGGGATTAGGGGTGGTAGCACACAAAATCGTGGAAAAACTGCACAGTTAGGGTGATGTGACAATTTTACCTTGTTAAATTATGGGACGAGTTCTTATTTTGACAGAAAGACAAAGTTTAGTGATGCTGTGTTTCAAATACAAGATGAAACTAATGATTTGCCAGGAGGAGGCGTGCATATTGAATATCATCTTGAGCCATTTTCCATTCTTTACCTGCTGCCTCTCCCTCCCAAATGCTCTAGAGCCTTCCATAGCTTCTCATCTGCTTCCTTCTTTTGTTCAACAGCACACCTTTGTGACATTAGTTGGGGGTACATGCCATGCTTGGGAAACAAAGTACAGTTAATTGGCTTCAGTATCTCCAGTGCAATTACTTTATTCAGCCACAGACATGACTCAGGTAAAGCCCTTACCTCCACCTATCTAGTCTGTCTAGTTAGGTTCCTCTCCCATTGCCCTTAGTGGTTATTGCAGATTTTGACCTTTTAAGAACATTCCTCATTTCCAGTTTCTCTCTTATTCTCTGCAGAAAACCATAACTTCTCTTTGCAGGAAAAAAAAAAAAAATGTAGGATTCTCCCTCTTCTATCCTATCCCACAAATGTATGTAAATCAATTCCTACATTTGTTTCCCTCGCACCAACCCAGGCATTGGGGTAGGCATTCCTTCTTGCGTCTGGAGGTCCTCCATCCATCTGGTCACAGGTTCACCACCTCCAGGACCTTGCTCCCTTGGTCCCTGACTCTCTTTCCTGTACATTCGATCTCTCCTCCTGATACACAGGCTAGACTCCTTAGAATAAATATAATCAATCTCAGCCCTCTCAATTCTTTAAAACATAAGAAATGGGATTTTAACCTCAAATACCATTCCAATTACCTCCCTTTTCTTTAATTCCCTTCACAGCCAAATTTTCTTTCCTCTCACTAATTTCTAACACTTTGCAGTGTGGCTTCTGCTCCAAGATGCCACAACACTGCTTTCCTGACCCTAGAGTCACAAGTGGCCTCAGTGTTGACACACCTACTGAACACATTCACATGCTTATCTTACTTCTCAGTATTATTGACACTATAGGCCACTCCTTCCTGCTTAAAACATTTTTTCTGCTTGTTTGTTTGTTTGTTTGTTTTGAGACGGAGTCTCGCTCTGTTGCCCAGGCTGGAGTGCACTGGTACTATCTTAGCTCACTGCAACCTCTGCCTCCTGGGTTCAAGCAATTCTCCCCTCAGCCTCCCAAGTAGGTGGGATTACAGGCACACACCACCATGTCCAGCTAATTGTTGTATTTTCAGTAGAGACGAGGTTTCACCATGTTGGCCAGGCTTGTCTTGAACTCCTGACCTCAAGTGATCCACCCGCCTCGGCCTCCAAAAATGCTGGGATAACAGCTGTGAGCCACCCCACCTGGCTTAAAACTGTTTCTTTTGATTTAGGGATACTTTGTCCTCCTGGTGGCTGCTCCTTCTCTTCATTCATCCTTTTGCTCTCCCTTGAAATGCAGCTGTGCCCCAGGGATCCACTATCAGTCATCTGATCTTCCTTTCTATGTTCTTCATGGATAAATTTGCCCAAACATATGGCTTCTTTATCTCTCATAACTTTATACCTTCCAAATCCAAGCTTTCCCTCCAACCTTGCCTGCTGAGTTCCTGAATTACTCCCTTCTATGTATCTGTTTGAGTATCTCGGTGTGATGGTTTGTGTGTCAACTTGGACTGGGCTAAGGAATGCTCAGACAGCTGGTAGAACATGGTTTCTGGGTGGTCTGTAAAGGTGTTTCTGGAAGAGACTAGCATTTGGATCAGTAGCCTAAGTAAAGAAGATTCCCCATCACCAGTGTGGGTAGGCATCATCCAATCCACTGAGTAACATCCACCATCTCCTATCCTTGGACATCAGAACTAGTTCTCAGGCCTTAAGACTCTAAGAGTTACAACTGTGTTCTCTCTTCCTCTTGGTTCTCAGGTCTTCAGACTCATACTGAATTATATCACCAGCTTTCCTAATTCTCCAACCTGCAGATGGCAGATGATGGAACTTCTCAGTCTACATAAGCATATGAGACAATTGCCATAATAAATATACTCATAGATAGATAGATAGATAGATAGATAGATAGATAGATAGATAGATAGATAGATTATCCTATTAATTCTGTTTCTCTGTAAGACCCTAACTAAAGCACTTAGGATCAGCATAATTTCTCTCATTGAAATCACCACATCTCCCTTAAGTTCCAGCCAGTTTCACCCTGGCTGGATGTGTTGAGGGTAAGATATGGGAGCTCATGTCACTTGTAAACTGTGCTCCAAGTGATGACTTTGCTTTTCGCAACTGACCAATTTCAAAACAAACAAACAAACAAACACCTGAATGACTCAATTGCTGCTATTTCTCAAGCTCTTGTACCAGAACACATTGTGATTTACCCAGTTATATCAGGCTGTCTTACAAAATTAATATGATCAACAAGTATGTTACCACATCACAGAATCCCACCCATCCCACTCCCACTACCTGACTACTTTCAAACTCTTTGTCTTTGGTTCTTGGATTCTTGAATTCATAGCCAGAATTTCTCACTGGTAAGAGTTCACTCCAGTAACAGTAGAACAAGAACAGGAGACACAATCAAGGAGTGATTCCAAAGATCAGGAGGAAATGGTTAGCATAACAGTAATCTTTTTAAAGAATTTTCCAGTAACACTAGTTTTGCCTGTCAGGAGAGCAAAGAATTAAACATCTTAAAATCAACTCTCAAGACACTTAACATCCATTTTATACATAAGGAAGATTTCAACCAGCTACAAGTGTATAATTTAAAAATTCAGTTTATTCAGCAGAGTGAATATGGAGAAGGTAATTGAATGTCACCAATTTAGAAACATCTATCGGAAGAGAAGTTGTCCAAAATCTTTCATGGTGTTTTGCAGGATAAGGTTAAAGTGAAGGAAACATCTTTTATAAATATGTGAAGAAAAGAGGTTAGGATTATTTCTATCCACTATTTATATTTAAATTTGCCTTTTGTTCTTTTTTTTTTTTTTTTAGATGGAGTCTTGTTCTGTCACCCAGGCTGGAGTGCAGTGGCACGATCTCAGCTCAATGCAACCTCTGCCTCCAGGGTTCAAGTGATTCTCCTGCCTCAGCCTTCTAAGTAGCTGGATCTATAGGTGCACACCACCACGCTCAGTTAATTTTTTTTTTTATTTTTTTGTATTTTTAGTAGAAACGGGGTTTCACCATATTGGCCAGGCTGGTCTCAAACTCCTGACCTCACGTGATCTGTCCACCTCAGCCTCCCAAAGTATTGGGATTACAGGCATGAATCCAGCCTGTGTCCAGCCACCCCTTTTATTCTGAAACTACACCATTGTTGCTATTTGAGCCTTAAATATAATCTACAACAAACAAGGAAATGGGCAAACCATTTCTCTAAAATGTCCAAATACAGTTTTAAAAGAGTCTCCAGTGAAGGCACTTTTGAAGAGCCAGCATTGACTTCTTGTTGATCAAATAAGTAATTTAAGTAATTGTTAAAGTAAATCTACCATCTTAAAGAACTCAGACTCAATGGAACCCTTTGAAAAAGATACTTGATTCTCATTAGAAGTGGAATAGCTGATTTTCCATTCCCTCTTTTATGGTTAGAACACAGATGAGACTTTAATCAAACATAATTTGAAATGACACCTGCTATTAAAACATTATTCTGTGTGAAAAGCAAGACTTTGTGACTGAACATATGAACAGACACTTTCATGTCTTCCATTCATTTTTCTCTAAATTTCCCAAACAGGTTTTTTACCACCCTGGGAGAAGAACAGTTCTTAGCTGCTCAGGGACTACCTTTAGCAGTATGGGCAAAGTAGTTCACTCTCCCATCTCATTCAATCCCTGTTCTTGGCTGTAATAGTGACAATTAACTTTAATTGTAATGGCAGCCAGTCTGATGAAGACTGTGGACTGTTAGGGACAGAGCTGAAACCACTATACACTCATTTCCCCAAAGACCATGGACCTTCAGGGGGTAATGACTTTGTGTCATTATATCCTGAGCCAAAATTCAGCTGATAGACTAAAGGTTAACAGTTCTATTTCCCATTACCCAGAAACCCAGGCTAGTGGTTCCTATTCATGTTGTGATAGTCTCCAATAAGCTTCTTATTAAATTTCTTACTGCTTGAAGCTTAGAAGACTTTCTCTTTAGTCGTATACCGCATTTTATCAGGAAGGTATATTTTAGAAAAGGTAAAAAAAAAAAAAAAAGAATATGAAGGGTACGTCAGAGCAAGACTAATAGATGGTAAGACACTTCTTTGATATATTTAAATGAGAAAAAGAAAAACATAAATATATGTCAGCTCCAGCAAAGAAACAAAAGCCAACATTCTTGCTTTTTCTACTATATTACAGTTTATGTCAGTAGCTAGAAAGATTATAAAACTTTTTTTTGCATTTCAACCACTCTTTCAAACAGTATATGTAAAGCACAGGCATAAACATATTGTTTATTTAAAACTAAGCATTCAGTTATAGTCCAGAGATCACTATAGAAAGTTGGTAAGTGGATCCTGAGGCAATGGAAACCAGATTTTTTCTGTCCCCGTAAGACTCACTTCCAAACCCTGTGGGGGTTTATCAAGCCCAGTTTCAAGTGTCCTGATCCTTTCAGACTCCAATTAACTTGTGCTGTTATGCTGGTTTTAATTCAGGTCTGTGTTGCTCATCTCCAGCGAGGAAAAACCAACATAGGAAATGAGGTTAAGCAAAGTAGTGGTTGGGAATTTGCAAGGGAAAAAAAAAAGTCCCCAAGAGAGAGAAAACACATTCTAAGCTACCTTGACTACTTATAAACAGAGTCTCTGATAACCTCATACTGCCTGGGCTAAGGGTTGACAACAAAGGCAGGCACCTACCCAATGGCTCTGACAGAATCAGAGATCATGTTTAGCAGGCCTGCTAGAGGCAAACATCTTTTATTTTTAACTTTATTTTTCTTTTATTTCAATAGGTTTTGGGGGAATAGGTGGTGTTTGGTTATATGAATAAGTTCAAGTTATTTAGTGGTGATTTCTAAGATTTTAGTGCACCTATCACTCAAGCAGTGTCCACTGTACCCAATCTGTAGTCGTTTATCCCTTGCCACCTCCCACCCAGAGTCCCCAAAGTCCAATGTGTCATTCTTATGCCTTTGCATCCTCATAGCTTAGCTCCCACACATGAGTGAGAACATACGATGTTTGTTTTTTCCATTCCTGAGTTACTTCACTTATAATACTAGTCTCCAGATTGGGTGCAGTGGCTCACACCTGTAATCCCAGCACTTTGGGAAGCTAAGGCAGGTGGATCACTTGAGGTCAGGAGTTCAAGACCAACCTGGTCAATGTGGTGAAACCTGTCTCTACTAAAAATACGAAAATTAGCTGGGTGTGGTAGCATGTGCCTGTAGTCCCAGTTACACAGGAAGCTGAGCCAGAAGAATTGCTTGAACCTGAGAGGCAGAGGTTGCAATGAGCCATGATCCTGCCACTGCTGCCGTCCAGCCTGAAACTCTGTCTCAATTAAAAAATATATATAGAGAGAAGACAATAACAATCTCCAATTCCATCCAGGTTGCTGCGAATGCCATTATTTTGTTCCATTTTATGGCTGAGTAGTATTCCATGGTATGTGTGTATGTGTGTGTGTGTGTACATATATATATGACATATATATCACATTTTCTTTACCCACTCGTTGATTGAAGGGAATTTGGGCTGGTTCCATATTTTTACAACTGCAAATTGTGCTGCTACAAACATGAGTGTGCAAGTATCTGTTTTGTATAATGACTTCTTTTCCTCTGGGTAGATACCTAGTAGTAGAATTGCTGGGTCAAACGGTAGATCTACTTTTAGTTCTTTAAGGAATCTCCACACTATTTTCCATAGTGGTTGTACTAGTTTACATTCCCATCAACAGTGTAAAAGTTTCCCTTTTTTGCCACATCCACACCAACATCTATTATTTATTCATTTTTTGATTATGACCATTCTTACAAGAGTAAGGTGGTATCACATTGCGGTTTTGATTTGCATTTCCCTGATCATTAGTGATGTTGAGCATTTTTCCATATGCTTGTTGGCAATTTGTGTATGTTCTTTGGAGAATTGTCTACTCATGTCCTTAGCCCACTTTTTGATGGAATTGTTTGTTTCTTTTCTTGCTCACTTGAGTTCCTTGTAGATTCTGGATATTAGTCCTTTGTTTGATGTACAGATTGTGAAGATTTTCTCCCACTTTGTGGGTTGTCTGTTAACTCTGCTGCTGACTATTATTATTTTGCTGTGCAGAAGCTCTTTAGTTTAATTAAGTCCCATCTATTTATCTTTGATTTTGTTGCATTTGCTTTTGGGTTCTCGGTCACAAAGTCTCGAGGCAAACAGATATTTACAGCACACATCAGGGACTGGTGAGGGCCTGGGGAGGACCTAGGGAGGGCCTGGGGAGGGCTGGCTTTCTCTACTGTGCTCCCCTCCTTTTTCCTGCCTTACATACATGTCTCTCTCATTTCATTCCTGTGAGTCAATTCTGAAACTGTTGAAAGAGGATTAGCTATACTTCCCATCAGCCACCTGGAAGCCCTCAACCACAACCAGCTTTTCTTAAACTCATGGCTGACTTCAAAAGAGAAAACAAGGAGAAAAAGAGAAAGAGAAAGAGAGAGAGAAAAAAGGTAGACAACATCCAGACAGCAGGGAGGCAGCTCTGAGGCTTTTGCATGGAAGATACTGATTCCACATCAGCAAGCCAAATAGGCACTTTGAAGAGTGCCTAGACTTGAGTCAGTCCTGGGTCACAATCTTTGAATAGGATGACTACAGCTGGTCATATACTTAAGCAAGGTTTAGACTAAAAAATGTGGTCTGTGTGCCTTTTATAGTGTTTATTACATTCCATTTGCAGAAATCCCCATGACATTAAAAAAAAAACTTCTATGGATGCAAATTTATACTATATTATTTCCATGCATGTAAATGCTTATATGGCAATAATAATATTAGTTAACATATATTCATGCGTGCTGTGGTCACATATTCAGTATTGCACTAAGCACTTTACTTGTCTTATCTCAGTTTATTTTTACAACAAACCCTATAAGAAAAGGTCCCTTCAGGAGGCTTATCTGTGAAATACTGTACAATCCCCACACTTTAATGATGAGAAGACTGAGGTCACATAGCCAACAAGTAGTAGAATTGTTGGGACTCAAACCAAGGTATTTCTGGCCCCAAAGCCATTTTGTTAATCCTTACCCAACACTGCTCTGAGAGCAAATCTCAGATCTCATTTATCTGAGCCTCAGATTCCTCAGTTTAGTGAGAGGACTGAATGATACTATCCGCCAGTTCTGAAATGCTCTGTTAAATGAAGCCTTGCTAACTTTGCAGGGAAAAAAGCCATTGAGTCAAGATTTACAATCAGAGCTCTCTTTTGGTCAGAACTTCAGGTATGTTTCTGAATAAGTGTTTCCACAGTTTCCTGCTGTGTGTGGTGAGTCTGAGAATGTCGTCTTTTGTTAAAAAAAAAAAAAAAAAAAAAAAAAAAAAAAAAAAAAAGAGAGAGAGAGTGAGAATCTTCCCCTAGATTCCACATACCAGCTGTAAACTTTTTCTTTGCCCCTTTTACAACCAACACCTCATAACAGTGGTCAACACTTGCTGTCAACCCTTCCTCTTTGTCCATTCTTGCCATCCTGCTCCAGTGGGGTTTTTGCCCAAGAATCCACAGAAACCCCTCTTATCAAGGTCTCCTTCAGCCTCCATGACGATCTTCACATGGAAGGAAACTATAGTTCCATGATACAGAAGAACAGGCAAAAGAAAAAAAAAGGCATCTACAGAACAAAACAACAATTTGTGAACTATCTTCCCTGAAGCTCTTAAGCTAAGTACAAAATGCAAATACACATCATTAGACATATATACATTATTTTTCATAAAATATCTTAGTGCCACAAGAGTTTCTTTTCCTTATTACACTGGTAGTTATTGTGTTCAGGAAAACTGTTAAATAGTTTAGATTTTATTTGAACAAATATACCTATTTTGCTATCGCTATATATCACCTTAGCATACACTAAGATTATATTTGTTGAGGCTGCCTAAACTAAAGAAAATTTCAATATTTTGTAGCCATAGGAGCTCATCTGAATTGCCTTCCTTAGGCTTAGGTAGGAAAACAGGGTAAAGGATTTATGACTCACCTAATGTCACACAACTCATATTGGTAGACCTGCAGCTAGAAGCCAAATCTCAGAATTCAAATCGAGAATCGTGCCATAATACCATTCTCTCTTGATATATTTCAAAAGAGTAGTGGATTTGACACAGTGAGATATGCTTTTTACTAGTCAATAAGTGACAAGACAGTACTTAAAAAGAATTCTGAATCTCTCCTTTCTAACCCGCCTATTCGCAACCTGTTCTCAATATGTCCGTTGGCCCCTTGGGAAGTGGTCCCAAGTCATTGTTTAGTCATGTTAGCTACGGTAATTAGATTTGCAAATGTTTCATCACTTAAAAAATTAGATTCAAAGTTATATCAATAATAACACCATTTTTATTCATTTTCACTCCAATATGCTTTTCAGAGTAGAAAATAATATGGGAGGTACAGTTAAACCTAGTGCACCAGGAACTTGGCCTGACGTGCAGGCTGTCTTAGGGATACCTCAGCCTGTCATCTGGGTTCTACCATAGGAATGGGAATGCCTGTGTACAATTGTTGTCGCCATCATGTATGGCCAAGCAGTGGTTTCAAGATGGCCAAAAGGCAGCTCAAATGTTTGGTATGACACATTCTCCCATTGCTTTACTTTCTTGTTACTAAACATACTACGTATTGGGCAGATAATTCTTTAGAACAGAAAAGTTTGCAAACAAATATTCCTAGATGTTCATGGTTGGAGGACCAGTAGAGGACATAGCTCTCCAACCAAATCCCATTCCATCTGGTCATGAGCCAGATGAGCCAGCCACTGGCTAGGCAAATAGCATTGATGAGATGAAAAGATGTTCCCTTTAGACTGAAGAGATTGGTTTCATAAGAAACCAACCTTGACAAATTTTTGTATTTCTTTAAAACACAATACGACATTTAAAATGGTGTTGGCCTATGTATCTTTGACCAAATCTTGTTTTCACTTCTGAAATTAGCAGCAACAAGGGAGTTGGGGGAAAAAGCCACCCTCCTCCATCTCCCTGAAGGCCAGAACAGCAGGTGTGCCTATTTTCAGAGGTAAGCGAAATATTTGCCAAATCACTTGGCACATTTCAACACAAAATGTGCCAAATTACCTGTCAAGGCTAAACAGTCTTTTTAGAAGAAAGATAAATGGCCTTCCATACACATTTGCATGGACCCACAGTGCCATCCAGTGGCTCATTATATCGGTCACAAGTGTGCAGGGCTCCACTTGTCTCCCAGGGTTTGGTTCCAAGCTGACCATCCTTGTCATGGCATTGGTTTCTTTGGTACCCAGAGCCTCTGGGACTTGGTAAGGTGCAATGCATGCATTTGAAATGAGCTGGGTTGGAGGAGAGTTGGTGTCAAGGCTTGGATGTCTTGCCTATTGTGTCTTGGTGAGAGTGCAAGTTTTAGACATTTTCCAACTAGCAAACATCCATGTACCTCTTGCATTGAATCAATGCCAAAAACAACTTACTAAACATGTCTAAACATACCAGATCTTTGTGTTTAGTCTCTAGGCATTGTCACCTTATGGAGACTGGGCCAGCCAGAAAATAGCAATCAACTTCATTTTACTTCCACTTGGTAAACAATTTTTAAATTCTCTACTTGTCCAATTTTTTCTTTACAATGCTTTTTTTAAGGGATTGAATTTCTTTTTACAGAGAATTCCAGGAGTGCTGGGCCATATAAGTTGACGAAAAGTAAGTAAAGAGGAAGGAAGTTAGGAAATAAAAGAGGGAGGAAGGAAAAACAGAGAAGACAGACTTGATTCTCTTCTTTTCAGATAACTGAAGGGTCAAGCTGACACTATCTCTTCAAATGTCAGTTTCTATAAACTGTAGAGCAAACAGGGCTTTTTAAAGGAAAATGGATGGTATAGTAACAACAACAGTTGTATGTTCCCATAAAGAGGTAGATTCCTTTTCAGATAGTAGCTGTGCAATGCTTGTAACAAAACACAGAACTGGACCAATCAAAAGAACTGAGAACTGCTTCACACACTCACCAGGTTGGTTCTGAAGGGGTCAGAGTTCTCACTGGGGGAACATTCTGGAAAGGAAACAAGAATATGAACAGGAATTACAGATCGCTACAAAAAGGTTGATTCTTTTCCCATTGGCTTTCCCAGCATAGCTGGACAGTGACCTGTAACATGGTTTAGCTCTAAATTATCTGAACCTGTCAGACTAGATTTATACATTTCAGTTTGTCACTTTTTCATCTTTTTTTAAAGGTCCCATCAAGCAAATCCACTGCTCTGATCAGCAGCCTGTTCCCTTCCCAAATAAATTAAATCCATGTGGTTCTAATCTTGACAGACCTGGGTAGACCATACCCACTGGGGCTATAGCTGCCATTTTCCATTTGCTATTTAATTTTATTTTATTGTAATACATTGTTTGAAATAATCAGAAATGAAGGAAACATAGAGACTATTAACTAGGTTAATATCCCCATTTTACAGATAAGAAAATTGAGGCCCATCTTCCAGTCTACCTTTTCTAAATGAATACAAATCTTTGGCCTACAGTAAGAAGACATAATAGAAAGAGTCAGTTACTTTCACATTTTTTACATTAAGGAAATATCTCCAAACTTGGTATCATCAAAAAATATAATCTAAGAGTTTGGTGAAAAGATTAAGAGAATAGTGTAACTACATTTGTGTCCCCTCCTGCTGCATTCCAGGAGAGGATGTGGAATCTTCAGTGATACATGGAATGACACACCCATTTGTGCTCTGGAAACAGAGATTCTGGGTTGCCCAGTTCTGGTGTCACTAACAGTCGGGCTGACTCATTTGGACTTTGAAGCCTTGTAATGGAGAAATTGTGGTTTTCTGGATTATTCCATCTGAGATGAAAAAAGGCTTAAAAAACAAGTTCTGTAAACACAGTGTCTGATCAAAGACTTGGGAGAATTATATTATATAAATGCCTGTCAAACAGTAGAAGCTCAATTAGGAAAGGACATGGGAAAAAAACTATTTAAAGGAATCATGATTAGGCTACTGGCTGCCAAGAATGTCTTGCTTAACAGATTACAAATGATTCCCTATTGGAAGAAGGCTTCCTAAAGCACTGGCCATAGGATGGAATGATGGAGAACTGCAGGCCAGAGCATTTGCTTAGTTGAGATTCAGAGGACAAGCCTTAAAATGAAAATCGGTACTGTGTATTCTCTTTTAGAGTCTCTGTCACATCAAGATTCAAGATCTTCTGGTTACAGAACAGAAATACCCACTCTAACCAGTTCAAGTTAAAAAATAAAAACAATCCCAAAAAGATGAGTCAGTGATTGATAGACTGCATTTGACAATCAGACACCCATGGGCATAAAGCAAAGTCCAGGTGAATCTCTCACAGGGCCTCAAACTTGGAACTCAAGAGTTCGTAACTGAGTACTGATAGAGATATCTCTCTCCCCTTCCTTCCCTATCAATAGATACTTATGGACACCTATATTAATAAGTAAAATATACAAAGATTTCATCCTTGTGTAGCTTTGCATTCTAACTTTCTTGCCCCATCCCCATTTCTACACCTCCCTGCCATCCGTCATTTGTTCCATTCTTCTCTTTACAAATGAGCTTTCCTGACTTACTCTTAGTCTCAGCTCCCTTATAACTTCAGCAGGGATTGACTTTTACTATGTTACAGAATCCATCTCTTATTCTCTAATCTTCCATCTGTAGAGTTTTCCAACTAAATGCTTACAGTTAGCCACCTCAGCCATTGGCTGGCTTTGAGTAAGAAGTCATCCCTGATGAAAGTTACAAGGTATAAACATGGTGGCCTAGGCAAATCTCTTGGTCTCAAGTCACTAATGGATGCTGTCATTGATGGGGTCCTTGATGGACAAAGTTCTCAGAAAAAAAATGGGCTGTTGTTGAGGTAGACATCCCAAAATACATCTACTATTTAATTATATATTTGTCTAAGTTTATATGAATCTTCTTTAATAAATTTTAGAATATGTCCCTGACTATGCTAGACTACTAAATCTTCCTTTCATAGCACCCATTTCAAGATGATGTGGTCAATTTATGCCAAAATGTCTATCACTTTCCCATTACTAGCCAGTTCTTCTTTGTTGGTCAGGATTTAGAATCAAGTAGAAATTTGCCTAATTGCTTTCTCTAACTTCTAAACTATGAAATTATCAACAAGACAATTCAACAATTTACCAGATGCTCTGCTTTTAGCAGAATGACACTTGCAGCATATGTCCAACTAGAGTAATGAGGTATTTCAGCAATCTTGTTTCTGTGCCAAATTTCAAAAAAAAAAAAAAATCATCCATTTTATTGTCTAAGATTCTTCAAGTCTATGTCTGGTTCCTGGCAGAATAATTTTTTTCATCAAATTAGTCTAAATGGGAAATCCACATGTTGGCTGATGACAGTAGGAACTTTCTTTGCAAGGTGAAGTATAGGATTATCAGAATTTGCCAATAATTTGGGAAAGTTTAGGGCCTTAGAAATGAATGATTTCTGCTGATACTGTCACTCTTGAATGAGCAACACTCTAGAAGACTGAGCTGAGAAGCTTTTTCTATGAGATATCTTCATCAAAATACCTGCTTTTACATAATAGGATAAAGTTTATTTTGCCTGTAATTGTGTCAGCCATAACCTACTGAGTTTTAAATTGACTTCTGCTTTTTTTTTTTTTTTTTTTTTTTTTTAGACAGAGTTTCGCTCTGTCGCCCAGGCTGGAGTGCAGTGGCCGGATCTCAGCTCACTGCAAGCTCCGCCTCCCGGGTTTACCCCATTCTCCTGCCTCAGCCTCCCGAGTAGCTGGGACTACAGGCGCCCGCCACCTCGCCCGGCTAGTTTTTTGTATTTTTTAGTAGAGACGGGGTTTCACCGGGTTAGCCAGGATGGTCTCAATCTCCTGACCTCGTGATCTGCCCGTCTCGACCTCCCAAAGTGCTGGGATTACAGGCTTGAGCCACCGTGCCTGGCCAACTTCTGCTTTTTAAATAGCTCCTATGTAAAGATATCACTGAGTCCCCGCAATAACCCTCTGAAATAGTTAGAGCACTTCATAATGCCTTCATTTAGTGTATGAGGATACTGAAAGGCATGATAAATTATACAGCTTGCTCAAAGTCTCTAGAAATTGCATGGCTTTCTCAAAGTCATATGCCCTTGTTAGTGAGCAAAGTGACTAGAACATTCTAGGTATTCTGACTCCTGACCCAACACTCTTCACCACAACGCTGCATTTTCTTTTCGTTCACATCGAGCAAATCTCATCCAGTAGTTATTCTTTTGGTCCAAAATGGCTGCCTCTGCTCCTACCTTCACTTTGCCTCTCAGCCATAAAAGTAAGATATGAGAAATCTACTTAACTTCCACTGATTAAAATTTAGCCACATGGCCACATACAGCCATAGGTCACCTGTAAAATTTAGTCTGTTTTTATGAACAACACGTGCCCTGCTAAAATTCAGGGGGAGTCTATTACTAAAAAAAGAAAGAAAGAATACATTTGAGGAGACAAGTGCCTGCTACAAGTGTCTAAAGAGAACACCAAGTAAAAATGGCTCCACTTACATCGTGTTTGGGGTGATATAATTTGAAGAGCAATGTTTTCTGGGTTGAAATGGGGCCTTCTAAATGGCTCTCAGAATGTCATCAAGCAATTGCTTTCCTTGACCACTCAGTTCCCAAAGAATTCTAGCATAGGAGACTCAGGTACAGTTGTAGATAGCACTTTGCAATTTATGAAATTATATCACAATCATTTGATCAACATTTTAGCAAAGTACATAATCCAATTTCAATATGGAATGAACAGGCTCACATTAAAATGGAAAGGGTGGGCCATGAGAAGGAGTGGATGTTGTGCTGAAGCCCATGCCTCAAAAAATAATTAAAGAGCCTTAGTTCTATAATGTTTTCTCATACCTCTAATCTCATGGCTCCCCAAAAGATTTGTATTTGAGGCCCTTGGTCTTGGTTCTGATTGTGAAATAAGGATGGATCCTAGAGCCTTCATCATTTTTCCACTGGGAGAGCAGTTTCAAAAGAGGAATCCAACAGGCCAAAAGAGAAAGTCTGATGAATAATGAAGCACAAAGAAAGGAGAAGCTGAGAAAATGGTTTCGTGGAGGAGCTCAGTATAAGAAGGGGAAATGCACAGTAAATGATGGTGGACGACAGATACAATTATTTCTCTGGCTACTTTCACCTTTCTTTGAGATTTTTGTTTATCTCATTCTACCTACATTTACCCTTCCTCTCATTGTGATTTCTGTCTTTTCAGTGGATTTTGAATAATCTGACCATGCATCTCTTAAATATAACTATATCAGTAGCTTCTTTGTAGCAACTTTGTGTGTGCATGCATGTAAAAGAAAGTCCTATGGCATCTCAAAAGGTAATGACTGGATTCATTCAATTAGAGTCAAGAATATTATGTTTCTCTTTTGGGAATTGCTCTGACAGCCCCAGTGACAAAGCAAAGGGAGGAATGGGTGAGATGAAATTCCTTCTTTTGCTAAACCACAAGAGCCTCAGCTTGCCATTTCACAAGGCATTGCCTTTTCCACTCACCAGAGTAAAGCAACAGCCCCCAGAGCAATCTTGTAATTATACACAGCTTTGCTCTTACAAGGTAATATGCAGATTGAGCTCATTTATTAACTCTTCACTTATCAAGGATGATTATTTTAAAGATAGTAAAATTTGCTGCCTTTTAAAAACCTGGGGGATAGTTTATCCACTGATAGTTTCTTCTGAATAAAGTTACATTGGAGTATACAACTCAGCCTCTAGGCAGAAATAAGTGCTTTTCACCAGCCCTGTCTTTGTCATCCTGGAGCATAGCTATCATTTGTTTCTAGTGTGTTCTTGCAGATGAGCCACCCCTGCTCATCATTTCAGCACTGGAATCCTTTGGAATGTTCAACCTCCTCAGTTTCAAGTGCACTGGAAAGCCCACTGTTATCTCCTTACAGGAAAAATGATGCCAAAACAATGATGCCAAAAACAATGAGCTGTAGAGATTATGGGCTTCCAGATCATATCTGGACTCCTGATGCCTCAGTCCCTCCACAGCTCTCCCCTATGCCCCTGTCTCTTTCAGATGGACTGCGAATTAAAGCTCCTCCTCTCAGACCTGGGACCTATGCTCAGCCATGGCTGCTGGCTTCCAATATTGGCCTCCTGTGGGGCCCCTTTTTGCAGAACAGCTCAAAATAATGTAGTGTCCAGAGCCATGAGGCCCGGAATTAGCCGACCTCTGTTGTTGATCTCCGCAAAGCGGAAACAAGATGGCACATTTCCGGGTTCTTCATTAACAACCTTTCCCTCGCACGCCTAAACTTTTCCCGCGAGCGCCTAAACTGTTCCCGCGCGCGCGCCAACCTTTCCCGCGCGGGCGCGCAAACTTTTTCGCGCCCAGGAAGATATGCAGCCTACGGCGCAGGCGCGATCCCGCGACCGGGAAAATTACCAACCAACGGCGCATGTGCAATTGTAATTTGAGAAAACCCGGCCCCCCGTTACCGCCCAGGCCCAACCTCTTCCCCTGCCAGCCTACATAAGGCATTGCACCACCACCACCACCATTAAACGAGACTTGATCAGGCTATTTGTCTTGTCTCCATTTCTCGTGTTTTCTTGTCTCCTCCATTCCCACTCCCCCTTCCAGGGCCCGTTGGACTGTCCTGCAGGTCGGGACAATGTAGTGTTCCCAAGGAGCTCTGGGTGTCTGGCGTGTTCCGGACTCCTGGTTGCTCACCTTCTACCCCTACCTACCACAATGGTACAGCACCAGCAGCAGGCTTCAGGTTGAGGCCTTCTCCTTAGTTTTGACAATTCCCCATCACTGATGTCCCTGTAAGATGAGACCATTATTGAACCCTCCGTTGGCAGGAAACTGGTATGCTGTGTCATCCTCCTGCCAGTCTTCAGGGCTGGGATCTTGTCACTTAAATACAGATTCTCTAGAGAACAATAGCCCACCCTCTTGGCTACTGAATCTCAATTGCCAAAATAGGAAAAATAGCCATTACTGTTGAATGCACATACCAGGCCCTGAGCTAAGCTGGGATTTGTTCTCTTATGGCAGAGAGTCTCATACATGTTGACTTTAATCTTCAACCTCTTAAAAACATGAATTGCAGTCAAGTGATATCATATATTTATTTAATTTAGAAAATTCAAGTATGCATGCTCCCTCAAAAATTAAAAAATATAAAATATTTCTCACACATAATTTTATATACTCTATCTAATCTATATGTTTACTCTCTATATTATACATTTATAAATACATGTTATGATACAATGCAAATCCCAGGCACAAGGCCAGTCACTGATAAATAGCAGGCAATCTCTTTGGACCGTCAAACCAGCCATGTCAGAAGCTCACTCTGCTTCGTTAGCCTGAACCACCAAGCAAATGAGTCCCCAAGTCCCGGCTCAGCCCCCTTCCTACCAAATCCATAGTACTAAGGACGCATGATGCCTGAATTGCCAGAAGCTTTGTCAGCTGACAGCATACCAGCAGGGCCATCGTCTTATTCATTGCACTGAGTACAGCGAAGCACACTTAGAGCAGTTGGTTTGGATGCCGCTTGTTTCTACTGACTCTGGAAAGAGGGAAATATTTAGCATTTTGCAGCTAACCACAAAGAGGCACTATTTGAATGCTGTACTTGGGAGAGGAAGAATATTCATGACTGTCATTTCCCACCCCTTTCTGGGTTCTCATCCCAACTGTACCTATAATTAATTGTCAGGAGCTAGAGCAAATCATTTAACTCTTCCAGGTCTAGGTTTCCTTATCTGCATAATAAGATGGTTGAGCCACTTGTTCTTTCTTGTTCCTTCCAACGCTGACATTTTGTAGTTTCTTACACACACACACACACACATACACACACACACAAAATATTTTTCCCATCAGACACCAGGGTCCTTTGGTTTCCCTAAAACAGAGCTTGAAACTTGCTAAAGAGCCCCAGAGCATGGCTTGATGGAATGTCTTCCAGCCCAGACTTGGTGGTTTGTCCACATCAGAGCCTTAGGTGTTATCTGATATGTACCTGTGAAGTCAGGGGGCTTCCTCACTGTGGGGAGATCCTGTCCAGGATGAAAGCTACTGTGGTCACCTTGGTGAAGATGATTTCTTTCCTGTCAAGGGCAATGGCATGCCTATTATTAATATCTTTCATTCATTTATGTCACATCTTTTTGCACAAAGCCAAAATAAAGGAGGAAGGGAGAGAGTATAGAAGGGAAGGGAAAGGAAGGGAAGGGAAGGAAAATGGAGGGGAGAGGAAGGAGAAGAAGGGAGGGGGGGGGAGGGGAGGGAAGGGAGAAGAGAAGGTGGGCAAGCAGGCCCAAAAGAAGAGTAAATCTTATTGAAAGTCAACTTGAATTTGTTTCTGGGTATAAGATGGCTTCACAAATAGAAAAATTATTATCTATGAGTACAGCTTTTCAACTTTAAGAGAGTCAGACAACTTAAGGCCAGAGACTCTGCACAGCAAAGAGCTCTTGCATCCAGGCTTTCTGTCCCAGTAACTTCTATCCAGGTGTTTTGAATGAATCTGACGGCAAAATTTGATTGGATCATTTACTTGCTTTTCTGCACCCAAGCCACTCTGGGACTTCTCCAACTTCTCTGAACTAACGCATCTCATCAAGCCGACTTGATGTGCTGCTCTGCCCAGCCTTCAGCAGACCATCTCCTGGGACTACCTAAAAGCAGATTACCCTCTTACTCCTTTTGAATTTGCATCCAGATGAAATCCAGTTCAAGGAAACAGCAAAGGCAGCCTTAAAAGGGGAAAGCAAAGGAGATTTTGCAAGACAGCAAACAGCTCTCTGAAGAGCAGAGAGAAAAGAGAGGGAATTGATTTCTGCTTTGGTTGACATTAATTGACTTCCCAGGAGTCTATAAGGCCAACTGACCATCTTCTGCCCATAACATCCAGTCCAGGTGTCATTTCCCCCATAAGGTCTCTTTGGATGCCTACCTTCTTCCCCATCCTCTTGGAGACTGGAAATATTCTTTCTCTCTCCCCTCCTCCACATTCTTAGAGCACTTACTATTCCCTACTGTGTAGACTTACTAGTATAATAATATCCCCCTTCTGGGTGGTGAGCTCCTTTAAGGGCAGAGATTACTTGAGAATCTAATTTGTAACTAAATATAATTTATGCAGTTATATAGCAGTTATAGATATAGAAATATTTTCCACAGTGCCTGGGCACAGCAGGGACTGGATAACTATTTGGCAAAATAAAAATGAAATAATAAATAATAAATTCATTGAGCCTGTTTCTGACCCCCTTGCTGTTCTCTCATCATATGAGCTTTTGTTTTCCTTAAAGAGATAATTTACCAAAGAGGAAAAGAAGAAAGTCTAAAATAAGGGATCTACAACTTCTCAACCCGTTTTTGACCAAGTCTGGGAGCGATCTCACTGTCAATTCCTTGCTTCTCCTCCTCTGCTCATCTTTGCATTTGAGAAGGCAAATACAACAAGCAGGAGAGAGACAAATTTACCTCCCTCCCTTGCATGCTCTTTGCAGCAATTACCCTGGCGAATATCTCTCCACTGGCAGATCAGAAGTTCAAAAAGCCTCGCCTCATTGCTGACCGGAATAGAATTGTGGCAGCTGATAAGGCCAGGCAGCTCTGGGGTCTGCAGCTGGAGGCTGGCTAGGGAAGGGCCAGGAGCCACCTCTGCTTCCCCAGCATCCCTGGGCACACAGTCTGGTGGATTATTGACAATGCTGAGTGATGTGGATGGCATTTATTAGTTTTCAATAGCTGCTATAAAATGAACTTCACACCATCTGCAAAATTAGGATTCAGAAGCAGCCCTGGATATTAAAATATTTGTAGCTGCTTCTGCTATTATATAAGATTTTACATTTTATGACTCCCTGTGGGACTCAAAGTATAAATTAAGATACATATTTAGAAGGCAGTAAATAAACTTAGGAAAGCATCAGTACAATTAATGAATGGACAAAAAACTGCATATGGGAGGAGAAATAGTTTTTCTACATAGAGAGTCAAAAGCTAAATGGGATTTAAACATTCTCCTGACACCATTGTTAAGATATAAATATCAAAAATAACACACTAGAATTCATAAGGAAGATTTTTTAGCAAAGTGAATAAACAACTCTATGTATAACAGAGAGATCCAGAGAGTAATAGGCTTCCTCTTCCTTACCATCCCACTGGACTCTGGAACTTGTCTAATTATTCAAAAGCCTTCTATAGTATTATCTCCAACAGAGCAAATGTTTTGATCAAAAGAATTCCATGGAAAGCATTCCAAGGCCTTATTCTAATGCCACCCAATTTTCTAGGATAATTACCACATTGTGTCACTTTCTCTTTACCCAACATTCCTAATGAAGACACAATCACAGTATGATTCAAAGATGTAAATGGCAAATCAGTCAATCACCATTAGTTCCCTAAGCATTCGGTTTGACTTGCAGATCCCTCGTGGGCAGAACCATCACCCTTTTGAATGAGGGGTGCTCACTGTGGTGTTGGCCCTGGAGTAAGACTGGCTGCAGAGGAACAAGTCCCTGCCTGTGGTAGGATTTTAAAAAAGAAAAAAGAATAACAGTAGTTTTAGTATTTGTCTAGAAAGTTCTGTCCAACTTTCCTTCCATGTGCCCTTTGAGGTAGCACAGGTAACACAGAGAAAAGTTGGTCTCTCATCTTCTCTAGCAATGCAATAGTGTGTTGGTCCATGTTCATCCATGATGGCTGTGATCATGTCTGATGCCTCAAAACAAATGCATGTTAGGGTGCACATCCCCATGAGACCAGCCTCACAACAAAGCCTGGGAGCCCAACTGGCAGGGGAACAGGCAACAGTGGGTCACAAGAGAATAACTGACTACATGGATATTTTCATGCTGTGGCTGCCCAGGACGAGGCCACCACCCATGCCCTCACTCTCTCTCCCAATCTGCTCTTTCCTTCCGGTTGCATTTCCAATCCACATCAATCAAGCCCCAGCCTCAGGAGGCTGGCCTCTCCTGATTTGCCTCTGAAATGCTGCTGGTACTAATGGTGGTTGGAGCCTTAAGAAACCGTTCCCTGAAGTATCACTCACCTGAAATGTAATCCAGAGATGGAAAAGGTTCTGGCCTGCTGCTTTATATTAGAACAAAAATAATCATGGTAATAGCTTGCATTCTCCTTGATACCTTTCATTCAATAATGTCAAGCAATTTGTTTGCAAGTAATTAAAAAAACGCACCTTTGTGGTAAGTTACTAATTTAGCTCCCATTTTAAAGAGAGACAGAAAGACTTAATGATTTTCCCCATGGGAGACCAGAGTAGGTAGCAGAGCATTGGGTATGCAGTGATTTGTGGCATAAGATCTCTCACGTTCGTCTCTAATCCCCAATATTGGGCTCACAAAATTGCTTCAGACTGGGAGTTGGTCTTGAGTCTCTAGGGTGGTGTTGTGTTCTATTCAAGAGCTGCCTGGTTTTGCTGTGGGGGCAGCTGCATTTCATAGCTCTTGGTGCATATTTTTGTACTCTCCTTTCATCACATGATGTATATCATTCCCCTCACTGGCATTTCCAATCACTGAAAGCAGCAGAACCAAGGAATGAATTGGAGCACTGTAATTTTTCCCCTTCATTGATTTGGCAGGAGGAAGAGAAGTGCTGGGGAGGGGAATGGGTAAGGTGAAATGTTCTTTCAAATCTCCCACCCACATCACAATTCTGTGTTTCTTGTACCTCAGGACTGTTCATTCAGGCTCCCCTCATCTTCCCATTCCACCAGCCTCTGCCAGGCTTCCAACAAGGCCAAAACTGCTTCAGTCCTCAGACCTCTGGGGGTGTTGGCCCAGAGGGTACCATGCAACCCAGGGCCCGGCTGCTGCCTGCCTGCCTGCCTGCACCCTTGTCCCCCTCTCCTTCTCATAAACTTGGCTGTTTGTCAGAAAGAAGTTTAGATTTAGCATAGGAAATGACATTTCATATTAGAAATAGCATTATTTGATGGTGGTGGTCATTATATGTAATTATCCTTTTCATGTCGATATGCCATGTATTTTGAGGCTGTTGTTACTGGAAGATAGGCCATTAAACTTCTATTTCATTCATATGAAATTTAAGCTGACAAAGGGAAAAAGACAATTATTAGATTGCTTTTAAATGCATGTTTTCACTCCGAGGCCAACCAAGAACTTGGAGAAAATTGGGTAGAGGTATAAAAATCTTTTTATGAAGTAGACAGAACTTGGAGAGGGAAAATGGGATTTATAGTTGCTATTAAAATGGTTGTTGGTATTCTTGAAGGTAACTATGAGCTCTGTTCTTAAATAACCTCGATAATTATAGCACTAATTAGCACAGCTAGGCACACATGAAAGTGTAACATGCAAGTAGATAAATATACTGGCAACTGTATTGATAAAGCACTCTGCAAACATAAACTGCTATATAAATGGGAATTAATTACATAAGTAGGCATACAGGATGGGATGGTTATTCATATTACTGCAAAGATAAAAAGTATCCTCAAACAGGCAATGCATGCTTTTGAGAACCAAGTTTCTTCACATCTCCCCAGCCTCCCTTAGTAGTAAGTAAACTGTCAGGGAAAATGGAGGCTCTGGCCCTCTGTGGTCCAGTCTGATAGCCACTGGTCACATGTACGTGAAGAGCCCTTCAAATTTTGCAAGTCCCAAATGAAACATGAAAGAGCGCAAAATAGACACCAGATTTGGGGTGGCTATTTGGTGTGAGACAGGGAAGAGAATATAGACTACTACCTCATTGATAATTTTTATATTGATTACAAATGGAAACGATAATATTTTACATATCTTGGGTTAAACAAAGTCTATTATTAAAATAGATTTTACCTGTTTCTTTTTTACTTTTTTAATAAGGCTACTAGAAAATTTAGAATTATGTTTGTGGCTTACAGTACATTTCTGTTGAACAATATGCTCTGGATTCATGAATTTAAGTTTGTGGGAGCTGTAGAAGAAGTCAAAGATAAGGAGCACTACTCAGCTCCCTAGGCTATGTTCTGCCTTGTAACCTCCTGCCTGCGAAATCTAAGGGAGGATAAACCAAGGCTGTTTCTCCATGCTGTGAAGGTTGGTGGTGAACAAAATGGTCAGGCAATCCTCATCAGTCTGGGACGTGCAACTTTTGGCACCACACACATACTAAAATAAAGCAGCCAGGGGCATGACTGGCTATTTGGACTTCTTACCTGGGAAGATGGAAGAAAGAATACTTCAGATGGAAGAAAGAAAACTATCATGCCTGCATTTTGGCAGACTCCTGTCTGACTGTCAGGCATGCCAGCTATTAGTTATTCATAAGCAGAGAACAGGGTTGGGGCAGATGTGAGGGAGACTGACCTGGGAGTGGGAGATCGAAGTGCTGGTTCAGTGTAGCTGCTGGAGGAGGTTTGCCTCAGAAGTCACCACACACTGGCCTGCAGGGCACCTATTTGTCCCAAATGAAGAGGACTTACAAGAATACATTTATGTGTCACCTGACACAGTGTTTAATTGTTAGATAAATGTTGGTAATTGTGAAGCAAACTCTAGTTATGGTGCTAACTATAACTCAGGTTATGGTGCTCTAGTCCTCTTTGAGTGGGTTATTGAAAGCACTTGAATTCTTACTTGCATGTTATTTGAATAAATGCATGTACTAAGTTCAAAAGGCTGTAACTCCAAGAAAGCACAATTCAAGTAGATTAACTTAATTAGAACAATACCCTACAATTGTGTGCAAATCTTATCTTCGAAGACCAATGCATTTGAAGAATATAACAGATTTGTAAACCACTGGATCCCATTCCAACTCATACACCACAGTATGCAACCTACACATAGCTGACAACAGGTGCCCTTTTTCTGACATCATGTCTACTGTGGGCCATCAGGCATGGGAGAATATTTTTAAATGGTCTACCTTTCTCAGAAATGTTTACCTTCCAAGGCAGTTAATGCTCATCCAGTCCAATCTCTCCCTGATCCCGAGTGACCAATGAGGGATCTAAGCCCCAGAGAAAAAATGAATTTGTCCAAGATGACATAACCACCAGAGACTGGCCCAGGACCAGAAAATGTCCCCTGGCCAGGCCCACTTCTAATAATGGTGATGCGGGGGCTGGAATGGAACACTGGAGGAGGTTCATACACCCCAGAGATAGCCATCTAAATGTCACAACTCCCATTCTCCTCCCTCAACAATATACCTTCCTAACATCCCAGCAGGTCAGGTTCAATGCTACAAATCTTGCATTTCACGGGGTATTCAGAATGTGATCCAGCCATAGGAGCATTGCAGGTGGCCCTGTAGATTCCTGTCGCCATGTGAGAGACACAGCCAGAAGAGTGCCAGAGTGAGGTCCTCCAAAGTGCAGCCCGAGCAGGGCCCTTGCATCCAGCATTGAAGGGGGTTTCTTCTCTGGTGCTGACTCCCAGCCCTGCGCGTCTTTGCTGTCTTGCCACACACCCTTCCACACAATTCAGTGCACAGATGACTCTATTTTACTCCAATACTAATTATTATTCCTGACAAAGGAAAGAGTTCTTGGATCTCAGAAAACAGAAGAAAAAAAAAAGAGTGAGTTCTGATTCCCTTGGTGCATTCAGGTCTCAGTTCTTCCCTACATCTTCTCCTCTGTCACCATGCAACCACATGCACATGCACACACTGAGACACACACATGCACACACCTGGACGACCCTATAAGTAGGGTCAAGAATCCTCCAAGAGGCACAGGAATCACTCTTTCCTGCCATTTTTTTGTTTGTTTGTTTGTTTGGATTCCCCAAAACTATACTGATTTGCATGTTGTTTTCATAAATTTGCATAGCACATTCAAGAGGCCCTCTCTCTTCAGCATCCCACACTGCTGTGGAAATGTGGCCAGTTTTCCCTGCGTTGCAAAGGCATACAAAGAAAAGCTTTATTTCTGCAAACATTTATTACAATGAAGCTTTTAAATGATACAGAACATAGAAGGATTTTCTTTTAATTAAAGTACCAGTGTGAGGAGTTTTTATAAAGCCATCCTTTTCTTACTGTGGTCATTGGGCAGCTTGGCAGCATGAGACTGGGTGGCTAAGGGAGGTGCAGAATGTCCTGCTCTGGGAGGGATGCATTTAAATGATCCATCTGGAATAGTCTCTAGAAATCATCTCAGCCTTCTCTGTCCTCTGAGCCTCTGAAATCCTGCCTGCCCTGTGGTTTGTGCCCCAGAACTCCCACGGTAATGTTGCCAGCAATGCTGGGCACCCCTGCCCATCTGGCTTAGCTCGGGGCTCCCTGGTCTACAAGTGAGGCTTGGAAAACTGTGTGAACTGTTGATGTGCCTTTTAGGTTTCATTTTTGGAATAATAAACACACTGTGCAGGACCACCTGATTCCAATCATTCAAAAGAAGTAGGAAAAAGGTTTTTTTTCAGCCTCATACATGAATGTGATATTATAACTCTTGTTGAAAATAAGTCATATATGTACAGCCCTCATAGTCTCTTCCGTAACAGCCCTGCATGTGTGCAGTCCTTCCCTCCCTACTCCAGCCTAATAAGTCATCCATTCACCTTTGCCGCGTTCCTCTTACCTTTTAACAATGGACCATTCATTGAGTAGAAAGTCAAGAGAAAGGGGTAGAGGTTATACAACCCAATTCCTCATAGTTCTCCAGCTCTTGCACAAGGAATGGCCAAAAAAAGAAATGGAAGAGACCCAGTGCTGTGCCTCACACCTGTAATCCTAGCACTTTGGGAGGCTGAGGCAGGAAGGAAGATCACTTGAGCCCAGGAGTTCAAGACCAGGGAGGCAACATAGGGAGGTGCTGTCTCTACAAATAAAAGAAAAATGGCTGGGCACAGTGGCACATGCCTGTAGTCCCAGCTTCTCCAGAGGCTGAGATGGGAAGACCACTTGAGCCTAGGAGGTAGAGGCTGCAGCGAGCCATGATTGCCACTGCATGCCAGCCTGGGTGACAGAGTGAGACTCTATCTCAAAAAATAATAATTGAAGAAATGAAAGGTTTACCCACAGAAAGGGGGAAAGAACTGAAAAGAGAAGAAAAACAAAGAGACTGACCTTCCCCCAGGCCATGGCTATGAGAGCTGATATGGCTTGAGGTCATGAATCACGGTTTATTTCCAGTGGAGGAGTAGGTAGACCACGGGCCTTCAAGCTGCCCTGGGGAACTCCTGGCACTGCCATTGAATGGCTGTGTGATCTTGGCCAACTTTAATTTAGTCTTTCAATCTGAATTTCTGGATCTCTAAAGCTGGAGTGATAATACTGCAACATCTCTGCTTAGTAGAGTAACAGAAAGGACTCGTTTATTTAATGTGTTATTTTTGACAGAAACCTATGTTGGGCTTTCATGAGACTGCTTCCTTCATCCTTTACACTGCTTGTCACAAATAACTATAAAAGGAGCTTGAATTCCAGTGCATTTTTTGTTTCTTTTTTTTAAAAGTCAATCCACAAACATTTCTGTACATTCTACTATGTGCTCAACCTGCACCATGTAAACTATGATATACAAAGGTACCAAATGTTCTCCATTCTAGGTGCCCCCAGGCCCAACTGCCCTCCTCCACGGCCTGCGGCTAAGGTCCCAGCAGGCTTCAAGGTTGAGATCATTGTGAGCAAACGTTAAGAGTGGATCACTCATGTTCAAGTCAGTCACGTGAATTTTTCTTTTTTCTTTTCTTTTTTGTTTTTTTGAGACTGAGTCTCACTCTGTGGCCCAGGCTGGAGTACAGTGGTGCAATCTCGGCTCACTGCAACCTCCGCTTTCCAGGTCCAAGCCATTCTCCTGCCTCAGCCTCCCGAGTAGCTGGGATTACAAGCATGTACCACAACACCCAGCTAATATTTGTATTTTTAGTACAGACAGGGTTTCACCATGTTGGCCAGGCTGGTCTCAAACCTGGCCTCAAGCGATCCACCTGCCTCCATCTCCCAAAGTGCTGGGATTACAGGCGTGAGCCACCACTCCCCACCTCAAGTCATTCATGTGAATTTTTAAAGTTTGTGAATGCAAGCAAATCCATACACATTTCAACATACCATTTTCAATACCTAGACAATGATTTAAGTGCTCTTGCCTGGTCTCCAACCATCACCGTCCATGCGACCAGATTCAATGAACACTTCTCTGCTCTCATCTTATTTGGCTGCTCAACCAATTTGTCCACTTCCTCTTTCCAGGAACACTCTCTTGGCTTTTCTCACACTGCTCTCTCCCTTTCTTCACTTCAATGCATTTTTCCTTTTTCTCTCTCCTCTCTTGTCTTTACCCACCCCCAACCTCAGTTTTACATTGCCTATCACAAAGTAACTGTAAAAGGACCTTGAACTTGAGTCTATCCCCTGAAGAGCTGATACTCCCCAGGGCTTAGTCCTGCCCTCCTTCGTCCCTCCCTCCTTCCCTCCCTCCTTTCCACTCTTTCTCCTTCCCTTCTTTTCCTGTCTATACTTTTCCTGTATGTAATCTCATCATTCCCAATGTTTAATTTCATGATATACTAATGAGTGCCCTGTTTATAACTTCAGCTCATACTTCTCAGAGATCCATATTTACATATCCAACCACCTAGATGACATTCTTCACCTATCTCAGAAATTTCTCAGATTTAACATTTTTAACATTTTCAAAATAGAAATCTTGGTTTCTGGTTCCCAAACCTGCCTTTGCTCCTCCACATATCTTCCATATACACCCAGCACCCGGAGCCAAACCATGGGATCACGTTTTATTCTCCATGTCCCTCCATATCCAGCATCCGACCTATCAGCAAGTGCTTTCAAGTCAACCTGAAATATGTGCTGTGAATCTGCCTCTCTCCACCACCACTATGCCGGTGCAAACCACCATCATTTCTCACCTGTGCCACTTTAACACTTCCCAACTTGTGTCTCTACTTCCACTGTGCTCCCCACACAACTCAGTCCACTCTCCACACAGCAGGACAGTAAGTTATAACACAAATCAGATCAACGTCAAACATAAATTGGATCGTGCCATTCCCCTGCTTCAAACTTTTAATGGCTTTCTAGTTCATGTGAATAAAATACAGTGTCTTTACCATAAGCCCAGTATGATCTGGTCTCCACCTATCTCCCCAACCTTATCTCATGCCAAGCTTTCCCCTTATTCAATGATTTCTAGTCACACTGATCTTCTCTTAGTTCCCCAAACACATCCGCCTCATTCCTGATTCAGGGTCTTTGCATGCAGCAGTTTTTCCTACCTGTAGCACTTCCCCCTTCAATTAGAATGCCATATCCTCAACAGGCCTTCTCATAGAATCCTCCCTGAAGACAATATCCCTCACACTTTCGTTACTTTCTGCATTGGCTCATTGTTCCTTCATTAAGCTTGTCATAAATTTCATTGTTTTTATTGAACAAGGTTCTGATAAAACTTGTTTCTTCTGTGTCTTTCAGTAAAATGTGAGCCTCATGGGGGCAAGAATGAATCATGTCTAACTTGTTCCCCATTATGGTATCCTCCCTGCTTAGCATGGAGGAAATGAATGAAGTAATCAAGATCAGATAATATTATCAAAGTTTTCATAATCCTGTTCTTCAAGCTACAATACCAGTTTGGGACATACTTTAGCCATCTATTCCTGTGGAAACTTCTAAATAGCTGTCCTTGGTAGACATAAGTCTCTTACAGACCACAGTCTTACAGACAAAAATTAGATACCCTGGAAAATGACTAAAGTTGAAACAATACATGATGTCTAATTTGACTTTTTCTGGGAAACAGTGTTCTCAAACAGCTTTTCATAGAGATAATCATCAGTCCAACATTTAATTAACTTAAACAGAATAACTATTGTCTAAACCAGGTTGCTTCTAAGAGTAAAAAGGTTTACTTTTCACTTTAAATAATTTAGGAACCATAGGCATAAATTAAGACTATTCCAGACAAATCAGGACAAGATGCCCTAACATTTAAAAATATCCTCATTGACTGTGTGGTTCAAATCTTCCTAGAGCTTGCAATTAAACAAGTTAATGTACTGGCTAATGATAAAATTATATTCAGATAATATGGCCTAATAACCTACTCCACAAAGTTCCTGCCGTTTTCTCCACAATGACGATCTATTTTGTATGACAACAAATTACCAGGTAAGGGAATACATTTTTAAATATGTTGGGATCCAAGAGTTTCTTTGGGGAGAATTTGATAAGCATCTCTGAGGGAATATTTGAAAGAGATTTGCAGTCTCTTGACAAATGACTTTTTGATAAATCAATAAATATTAAATATTTAGTAATATTTAGTAAATTTAGTCAAAAACCAGAACCACAACGCAGTTCTCCTGATGCCCCATTCTGTATGCACTGATGTAGAAATAAAATTCAGAATACAGTATCTTTAGAACAAAAATAATAGTTAATATTTACTGAGCCCTCATCATATGCCATATCTAATGTAAAATACACCTTATATTTCCAGGAAAATGAGTACTCAGAACAATATTCAAGGGTACCTAGTATTAATCTCATTTTGCATATAAGGGTTCCAAGGTTCAGAGGTTTTAACTAATTGTGCAAGATCACAAAATAGCAGCAAAGCCAGGATCACCCCCAGATATGCCCTTCTCCAAAGCCCAGATTCTTAGCCGTTGTTTACCTCTAAGACTGTATATATTCCTGACTTCCTTTTCCACTGCATTTCAGCGGTCTGGCTCCCATTCACACTGGGGTGCTCTTCTTCCACTTGGCAGGGTGCTCCTTTACATTCTATGATGAAACACTAACAAGGGTGTCTTTGACGAGTGCTCAAAGATTGCTACAGGTTGAGTCCTGCCAGTCTTGTACCTGCCTAGAGGAAATGAACCACATACACAGTGTTACAGTTGAGAGGGATCTTGGATATCCACTGGTTCCACCTCCTGATTTTACACGTGAGAAAATGAGAGAAGTGAATGGAATGGACTTGCCCAAGGTCACAAATGCTTGTAGTCAAAAGCCAGAACCACAACGCAGTACTCCTGATGCCCAGTTCAGTATGTGGTGATGTAGATATAAAATTCAGAATACAGTATCTTTAGAACAAAGATCTCATGTAAATATTTTATAGACTGTATAGTACATAATATATATTTAGAAAAACAGTATAAATATTTTATAGACTGTGACATAATTGTCAAGTTTTGGATTAAAACTATGGTCCCAAAGCAATGCTGCACATGTGTGGTACAAAACAATATGCTGAGGTCTGAGCAGCTATCCCTAAACTGTGTCTGCATTTTCCTAGAGTGGCAGAATTCAGACTGCATAGCCAGCTCTGAATTTGCACAACTGCCAGGGGAGTGCAGCCTGTGGAAAAAGAGTTAAGCAAAGGGACTGCACATCCCTAGGAGTTTGGGGCTACCAAGAGGGTGAAGCTATGGTCACACCAAAGGACCCAGATTGAAAAAGTGAGCTGTGGCCAGATCTCCCAGGCCACTCTGGGATGCTATAGTCTCACCAGTGGCCAACTAGAAGCTGCTCCTTTAACCCAGAGTGAAGGTAAAGGTAACCATGCTGCAGCATTGGAGAAAGACCTGATGGCTCAGAACTGCTTGGGAGTATTCTTTTTTTTAATCTTTTTTTAAATTTTTGTGGGTACATACTAGTTGTATACATTTACAGAGTACGTGAGATGTTTTGATACAGGCTTGTAATGAGAAATAATCACATCATGGAGACTGGGGTATCCATCCCCTCAAGCATTTATCCTTTGCATTATAAACAATCCATTTACATTATTTTAGTTATTTTTAAATGTATGCTTCAGTTATTATTGACTGTAGTTGCCCTGTTGTGCTATTAAATAGGTCTTATTCATTATTTTTATCTTTTTGCACCTATTAACCATCCCCGCCTCCCCACCAGTCCTCCACTCCACTTGCCAGCCTGTGATAACTATCAGAAATTTTTGTCTAGACCAATGTCCTGGAGATTTTCCACAATGTTTATTGTAGAAGTTTCATAGTTTGAAGTCTTAGCTTTAAGTCTTCAATCCATTTTGATTTGAGTTTTCTACATGACAGGAGATAGAGGTCTAGTTTCATTCTTCTGCATGTGGATATCCAGTTTTCCAAGTACCGTTTATTGAAGAGACTGTCTTTTCCCCAGTTAACGCTCTTGGCACTTTTATCGAAAATGGATTCACTGTAGGTGTGTGCTTTTGTTCCAGGGTTCTCTATACTGTTCTGTTGATCTATGTGTCTGATTTTATGCCTAATGCCATGCTGTTTTGGTTACTATAGCTCTGTAGTATAATTCGAAGTCAGGTAATGTGATTCCTCCCGTTCTGTTCTTTTTGCTCAGGATAGTTTCAGCTTTCTAGGTCTTTTATGGTTCCATATGAATTTTAGGATTTTTTTTTCTACTTCTGTGAAGAATGTCACTGGTATTTTGATAGGGATTACATCGAATCTTTAATAAAACCCATATATGACAGACCTACAGCTAGTATCATATCAAACAGGGAAAAATTGAAAGCCTTTCCTCTGAGATCTGGAACATGACAAGAATGCTCACTGTTACCACTGCTATTCAACATAGTACTGGAAGTCCTATGCTTTGGGTAGTATGTGTTTCCTCAACACAGATATTTTGAATTCTGAAAGGTCACATATCTCTGTTTCTCCACGATTAGTCACTGGCACCTTATTTAATTCATTTGGGGAGGTCATGTTTTCCCTGGATAGTGTTGATGCTCATGATGTTCTTCAGTATCTAGGCATTGAAGAGTTAAGTATTCAGTATAGTCTTCACTGTCTGGAATTGTTTGTACCCAGATTTCTTGGGAAGGCTTTCCAGGTATTTGAAAACACTTGGGTGTTGTGATCTAAGCTGTGTTTGCCTTAGGTGGAACCCCAAGTCCAGTAATGCTGTGGTTCTTGCAGACTCATAGAGGTACCTCCTTGGTGGTCTTAGACAAGATCTGGAGAATTCTCTGGATTACCAGACTCTTCTTCTCTTCCCTTAATTTCTCTTAAATAAATGAGGTCTCCTTTTTTTCTAAGCCACCTGAAGCTGGGGGTGGAGTGACACAAGCACCCCTGTGGCCATCAGCACTATGACTGTGCTGGGTCAGACCTGAAGCCAACACAGCACTGGGACTCACCCAAGGCCTTCTATGACCACTGCCTGGCTACTGCCTTTGTTTGCTCCAGGCCCTAGGACTCTCCAATTGGCAGGTGGCAAAGCCAGCTAGGCTTGCATTCTTCCCTTCATGGCAGCAAAGTCCTGCAAGCCCTACAGTCAAAAATCTTAGACATGTACCTGGTGTTCCAAAAGCAATGGCAACAAAAGCCAGAACTGACAAATGGGATCTAATTAAACTAAAGAGCGTCTGCACTGCAAAATAGTGAACAGTCAACCTACAGAATGGGAGAAAATTTTTGCAATCTATCCATCTGACAAAGGGCTAATATCCAGAATCTACAAAGAACTTAAACAAATTTACAAAAAATAAAAACAACCCCATCAAAAAGTGGGCAAAGGATATGAACAGACACTTCTCAAAAGAAGACATTTATGCAGCCAACAGACACATGAAAAAATGTTCATCATCACTGGTCATTAGAGAAATGCAAACCAAAACCACAATGAGATACCATCTCACACCAGTTAGAATGGCGATCATTAAAAAGTCAGGAAACAGGTGCTGGACGGGATGTGGAGAAATAGGAACACTTTTACACTGTTGGTGGGACTGTAAACTAGTTCAACCACTGTGGAAGACAGTGTGGTGATTCCTCAAGGATCTAGAACTGGAAGTACCATTTGACCCAGCCATCCCATTACTGGGTATATACCCAAAGGATTATAAAACATGCTGCTATAAAGACACATGCACACGTATGTTTATGGCAGCACTATTCACAATAGCAAAGACTTGGAACCAACCCAAATGTCCATCAATGATAGACTGGATTAAGAAAATGTGGCACATATACACCATGGAACACTATGCAGTCATAAAAAAGGATGAGTTCGTGTTCTTTGTGGGGACATGGATGAAGCTGGAAACCATCATTCTCAGCAAACTATCGCAAAGACAGAAAACCAAACACTGCATGTTCTCACTCATAGGTGGGAATTGAACAATGAGAACACTTGGACACAGGGTGGGGAACATTACACACTGGAGCCTGTCATGGGGTGGGGGGATGGGGGAGGGATTGCATTAGGAGAAATACCTAATGTAAATGACGAGTTAATGGGTGCAGCACACCAACATGGCACATGTATACATATGTTGTGCACATGTACCCTAGAACTTAAAGTATAATTAAAAAAACATAAAAAAAAGAAAATGTGGCAATATACACCATGGAATACTACACAGCTACAAAAAAGGATGAGTTCATGTCCTTTGCAGGACATGATAAAGCTGGAAACCATCATTCTCAGCAAACTAACACAAGAATAGAAAACCAAACACCACATGTTCTCACTCATAAGTGGGAGTTGAACAATGAGAACACATGGACACAGGGAGGGGAACATCACACACCAGGGCCTGTCTTGGGGTGGGGGGCTAGGGGAGGGAGAGTATTAGGAGAAATACCTAATGTAGGTGACGGGTTGATGGATTCAGCAAACCACCATGGCACGTGTATACCTATGTAACAAAACTGCACATTCTGCACATGTACCCCAGAACTTAAAGTATAATTAAAAAATAAAAAAAAAAAAGAGGTGTACCTGGTATTCTATTGTATTGCAGCTGAGCTGGCACTCAAACCACAAGACACAGTCCTTCCCACTCTTCCCTCCTCTTTCCAAAGGCAGAGGAGCCTCACCCCATAGCCACCACCACCACAGGCCACAGGGAGTACTGCCAGACTACCGCTGATGTTCCCTTAAGACCCAAGGGCTCTTCAGTCAGTTTGTGGTGAATACTACCTGGCCTGGGACTCACCCTTCAGGGCAGCAACTCCCCTCTGGTCCAGGGCAGGTCCAGAAATGCCATCTAAGAGCCAATCCTGGAATCAGGGACCCCAAAAAACTACTTAGTACTCTACTCCCCTGTGCTTGTGTTGGTACCTAAGGTATAAGGCAAAGTTGCCTTTACTTTTCCTTGTGCTTTTCTCAAGCATAAGGAGTTTCACCCCATAGTCACTAAAGCTGGTAATGTGCTGAGTCTCACCTGTAGCCAGCAAGTCTCAGAGGCTCACCCAAGGCCTTCAACATAGTACCTGGGTATCGCTGCTGGCTATTCAGGACCTAAGGGTTCTTCAGTTAGCAAGTGATGAATGTTGCCAGGACTGGGTCCTTTCCTTGAAGGCAGCACGTTTCCTCCTGGCTCAGGGTGTGTCTAGAAATGTCATCCATGAGCTAGGTCCT
This sequence comes from Rhinopithecus roxellana, assembly GCF_007565055.1. Classification (NCBI taxonomy): domain Eukaryota; kingdom Metazoa; phylum Chordata; class Mammalia; order Primates; family Cercopithecidae; genus Rhinopithecus; species Rhinopithecus roxellana. Next base: position 54,919,560 of record NC_044551.1, read on the forward strand.
GGAACGGGGGCCTCATGACTCTGACCAGTGCCCTATCCTGCTGTGGCTGAGCTGGTATCCAAGATGCAGGACAAAGTCCTCCCCACTATTCCCTCTTGTCTCCTCAACCAGAAGGAAGGGGCCTCTTTTGGAGTCACAAGCTGTGCAGCCTGGGGTTAGGGGAAGGGTAATGCCAGCATTCCCTTAGCCACCCAAGCTGGTGTCTCAATAGGTTGTTTGCCCCCACCACCCCCATTCTATTGTCTCTGGGCCTAGTTCAGCACTAGGACTTACTTAAGAGTTACAGTCCTTGTGGGCCAGACTGCTTTCAAGTTTACTTAAAGACCCAAAGTACTTTAGCCCTTGGTGGCAAGGTTTGTGGGAAATGAAATTCTGACCACTGGGATCCACAATTCCCTTCCTGCTAGGGCTGCTTTAAATGCTCCCCTCCATGGGTGGGCATCAGCTGAGTTTGGTCCAGTTTTCCTTTCTGCTGTAACAGGACTGCACTAACTTCAGTGCCTCACAATTGCTTTGCTCCCCCTCCACTAATGTCCGGAGATGTTCTCTGAACCACGCTGTCACTGCTGAGTGGGAGGGGGGAGGGAGCAGTATCAGAGATTCAGGACTGTGTTTTCTACCATTTCAGTGCCTCTTTCAATGATACGAACTTAAAACCAGGTACTATGAGGGCTCACCTGATTTTTGGTTCTTATGAAGGTGATTTTTCACATAGGTAGTTGTTAACTTGGTGTCCTTGCTGTGGGGATGATCAGTGGAGCTTTCTATTCTGCCATCTTGCTCTGCCTGGCTCCTGCTGGGAGTATTCTTACTTGGGAAGAAATTCCTTTTCCTTTCTTGTCCTTTACATAGATCTTCTTTCTCTCTCATTCCTACTGCACTGACCATTTCTCCACTGTTATGATGTTGGAGGAAAGTGGCCAACAGGCACAGAAAAATGGCCTTCAACAAAGAAAACAGTGTTTTATTGCTATTAACAATTTGCAACTGAGTTCATCCTAGAATGGTAAAATGTATATCAAAAGTAACAGTAGAAACTTTTAATGACTGACAACCAGTCTGTCTCCTCCCCAAGTCCATATCACACTTCCTTCCTTGGCTTTCACATTATTTCATCTTTTAACCATTGAAAGTGTATTCCTGCGGCCTGTAGCCCTACCCAGCTCTTGGTTCCCCATCTCCTTCTACTCTCCGCTGAGTCTTCAAACCACTCCCCTAAGAAACACCAGCCAATCTCAGGCTGTGAAACAAGCTGGTCCCTTCCCATCAGACATGGGAAGTCCAGGTAGAACACACAGAGCCCAATGACATAAGCCCATCTTGCTGCTAATCCTCAAGTTTTAAGCCCAGTTCATGCTGGTGGCTTGGCCTCTGCCCTCTTCCTGAGACCAAGATCTTGCCTCCTACTCCTACTTCAGGAACCAAGCCCCTGTCTTGGTCTTCATGGCTGGGTCTCTCTTGATAAACCATCATCAGGAACAGACCTAGGAATTTTTAGAGGGCTTAAGCACTCTAAATAGCATGTAATTCCCTCACTTCCCCATCCAATTTAAAATTCAAAATAAAAAATACTATATCATAAAGTTTTTGAAATGACAGAAAATTTCCATATATACTAAAAATTTACATATATACTGATGTTATGTGTGTGTGTGTATATATATACTTCTTCCTAGAGTTTCTGTCTTTGTCTCTGTGTGTGTAAGTATGTGTGTGCATGCACCCATGCTTTGCTGGGCCAGACTGGGGCCCAGCCTCACCAGTCCTTACCCCTAAACCAGTTTTCTTTCTAAACCCCAGAAACAAGGTCAAGCATTGTGACAGTGACAGCATGCATGCTTCCTGACCTGCCTCCTGTGACAGAGATTGGGCTATTCAAAACATATGCTTCCCAAAGTTGTAAGTGGAAAGTGGCTGTCTGTCCCAGGATGCTTGCATACAGCTGTGGCCATGTAACTAGTTCTCCCCATCAGAATATGTGAATGCCATGTGTCTCTTCCAGGCCAAATACATAAAAACAGGTGCACTTTCTCTGTTCTCTCTTTCTTCTTCCATTGGTTACATAAAGACAACAAGAAGGCCTTGGAGAGTAAGGGAGCCATAGATGGAGTGTCTTGGTCTCCAAATCACCCAATATAGGAAAGCTTTAGCTGATGGGGAGAACCCAGTTTGCTCTGAGATGTGGGATGTGAACATCTATTGTGTTTGAGCCATTACCTGTTTGAGGGTGCATTAGTTACAACACTTTAACCTGCCCTTACATTGTCTAAACCTACACCTATCACCTGCTTTTAGACTTCTTTTTGCTTTGCTCCACAGTAATTACTTCTCAGAATGTTGTACAAGCAGTACCACCTTTGGAATCAGGCAAATCTGGTGCTAGTACCTTCCCATTAAATGCTTCCCCAGCTATTTCAGAGACTATTTCCCAATAAGTGATGTGGTCTAGGCATCTCGCCTTAGAGGATTTAGCCCAGAATCCTGCAGAGTAGCTTTGCCATGAGTTCTGAGGCACAGTACCTCAGTGAACTTCTATACCATTCAATGAACCTGAGCTCTGCCCTCACCAAAGAAGTCTGGATACCAGCTTTATGGGGAAGGGGTGTCTCTCTCTGGGGCACTGTATCCCAGCTCTAGGAATAGTAGTACTTCATATATGTTACCCTTGTATTCCTTAGCATTCTTTTTACCTCTTATTAACTAGACCTTCATTTCTCCAATCCCCTCTTGGTAATTCTTTATATTGAACTTTCATTATTCAAATTACTGTATGTTTTCTGTCTCATGATTAGACCCTGATGGATATAAAATTGGTTCTAGGAAAAGTTCCAACATATAGGCCAGAAAAGATGGGATTTGGGTATTTATTTGGTCACGTCCTCAGACTTGAGTGTAGTAGTGAGCTCCTTGCCAAGGGAAATGGAATGTTAAGTAAAATGCAGCATGCAGTGAAATCATAACCAGTTAAATTAACACCTATGATTGACTGGGATGGAGTGCCAATTAAAACAAGTGCCTTGGGAGCTGAGCTGGCTGCTACATTTGATCACAATGGCAGCAATGATGACTACAAGGACTGTGGTGCAGGATGGATATTTTTAAGTGTGCTTGAGCACTTACAGAAAGAAAACAAGCTCAGATTCTTTAAGCCCCAGTTCAAGTTACAATCTGAGAACTAGAAAGCCTTCATGATATAATCCTTGAAGCCATGGGACCAACAGTGCTGAATGGCAAACAAAATTTAGTTGTTCACGTTTCTTAATTACAACAATAATTCATAGTCTCATCAAGTATCTCGTGAAAGTCAGGGAATCTAATGAGAAAGATGGGACATGGAACTTGGAATAGGGATATCTGGTTGGACCCAGATGAAACTGACAATCCTGAACTCCCAAGTTCCTTGAGCCACCCTTATCAGTGGAAGTAGCTTGCCCTCTGGTGTTTGAGAAAACTGGCCTTTCTTTGCTTAAAATCATGTGCTAACTTCACTTGAGGCAGACGCCTTGGAAAGGGATCCTCATTCTCTTCAAAACCCACCACGGACCCCCTCAGTTGTCATTAGAGCCACAACTGGGGTTAAATCTCAGCATGTTCCAGAGGTACAGATCCACACTGTGACACATGAAGAAATAGTTTGCATATGAAAATAATTACAACAATGTTCAATCATATATGGGAATGTATTAAAAAACATGTGTGGGTATGCATTACAAGGATGTTTGACCAGGAGGATGGAATACCTCACTAGGACAGGTTAAATTCATTGATATGACTGAATTTGCTAAAGATTCCAGATTTGTAATGTATGTTTTTGTGCTGAAAGTAGGTATACACTTTGCTTCATTGGTCAACTGAAATATGGGTTCAGCAGTGCCCTACAGTTGATAATATTGAGATGCCAGAGTTGCGCTAGCATGATGTAGAAGACGGAATTCAAACACTTAGGGAGATAAGAATGTTAGATAGCATTTATCATGCATACCTACTCCCAACTATATTCCACAAGAAGGCCAAGGAAGCACTTTCTTCACTAACAATGAGAAATAAATTAGTAAAGAGAGCATCCACATCATTTAAAAGCTGTATGGTTTCTGTCCTGTAGGCTAGATAGGACTGTGTAGATGCCATCACTGAGATGAGTTCCTTGATTTCAATAGGGATGATGAGATCCTGGAGTAGCAATTGCCAAAGACAAATTGGGTCCATCTTCCATAAAGGGCTGCAGGGACACAATAGTACTCGGAATGTTTTGACCCACAGAGATCTTTGGAGATAGCTAGTTATCACAATGTCCCGAGGAAGGAAATAGGTGAGAAGCCCATTAGATTATTGCTTGAGCTATGTAACTGGAAAAAAATATAAGTCTGGCACCAAAAATCTTGATTGTGATGCCAAAATGGTGAGCCACAGCCTTACTCCCAGATCACATAGCTAATTCAGCTCACAAATCCACAGCCCCTTGATTGAAGGAGAAGTTAGATCCCCTTGAAGGACTCTGTGCTATTACCACAAATATATACCATAAATCTTCGTACAAGCCTTCCCCCGAAAGATTGCTGCCATTTGCCAGAGTGATTACTCACAGGGAAAAGTCAATACCCAGACCTTTTAGGGACTGCTAGATACTAGCTAGCAGTATCTGATGCTAATTCTTGGGGACTCAAAATGCCACCATGTCCCTGTAAGCGAGGCCTTGCAGCAGTCAGGTGACAGATGGAGTCTAAGCTCCAATCTGACCCACTTGTGGGCCCCACACTGTGGTTATTTTTCCAGGTCTTAAGTGCATAATTAGGGAAGGCATATTTGTCAACTATGAAAAACTCTACCTAGGTTCTCTTATCCATGACATGCAGGCCATAATACTGAAGGGCTAAGGGGAAGCCCTTGAAACTTCTCCTTCCTACCAAGATAGTAAGCCAGAAGTAATACTGTATCCCTGGGAAAGGTGCAGAGATTAATACCACCATTAAAAACTTGAAAGAGGCAGAAGTGGTGGTACCCAACATATCACCACACTTTGGCCCTTGGAAGTCCAACAGAACATGAAGAAAGACTGTAGACTATTGTTCACTTAACCGGGTGATGGCCCTAATTGCAACTGTTATCTAAAACATCCTTTTTATTATTAATATAAAAATATTATTATTATTCAAAATGTAATATATTTGCTTGAACAAATCAATTCAGACTCTGGCACTTGATACACAGCTATTGGCCTTTCTATTTTTTCCTCAAATGTTGCATGTGATGCCTGGAGGTATGGCAGCTATTTTGAAATCCTGAAGATAAAAGCAACAGTAAGGAAAGCAGAACAGGAAGGTTAACAGAGCCTGGGTTTTTGGTCATGTCATTTATCCACCATACTAGCCCTGATTGGCTCAACCCCTCAACTTCTCGTTGCATTAAGCAAATAAACCTATTACTTGCATATAGTTGTTTTCTGTTATTTCATAGTGAATGCAATTATAACTGACACAAAACTTCAAGAACAGAAGGTGAAGAGAGATTTATCAAACTAAAAGGAAGATGGCATGACAATTTGCAGGTTCTATCAGTATCAGAGACACACACTTAGCTCCTTCCTACAGCTCCAGAAAGATAGAAAGATCTCTGGAAGAATACTTCCCATATTAATCCCAAACGTGACAAGGATTCTGATTCAAGTGCTTAACACAAAAGCAGATAAGCTATTTGCCTTTAAGAGGCTATGAGGTTTAGACAAGGAATGCATTAGCTAGATGACAATTACTTATGGAATACTTAGGTGGCCAGTATAGACTAAGGACCAGAAGACCTTCGCTGATGTTCCACACTGCCTGGGACCCCTGGGGTCTTAAATGTCCACTGAGAAGGAAGGAGGGAGCTCCAATGGGGATGGAATTTTCTCAGAGGAGTAGGATGAGGGCTCAAATTCAGAATTAGAAAACTAAAGACATGTTATGTTTATTGCACAGCTGAACTTGTGGAATAAAATTCATAACTATTATGCCCATAAAGTAAAAATATAAATTCCTATTTATCTTTAATTCCCATTTCTGATGAAATACTTCTAGTTTTTTTCTGTTTGACAGGATCAAGAAATCATTAAAATATAGTCCTCAGAATCCTAGAAATTAAGCTTTATATGGAGCACTTGAAACTACCAAGCCTTATAGAAATTTTAAGTTTCAAAAAGATCTTTGCTGCAGCCTCCTATATCCCTGAAACTTGTCACTCAGCACAAGCTGCAAGGAGATAAGTTATGAGATCTTAGTATTCTACTCTTCACCTATAATAATTCTGAAATAAACCATAACACAGTTGCGTCTTACTTTTACATATCAGTATAATTTAAATATGTATTTATGCCAACAAACTACATGTTATTCAGAAGTCACTCAAATACACTTCAGAGCTGAGAGGCACATACTTGTATTTCACGATTGTGTAGCTAAATGCACACAGGCATCAGTTATCTCTCTGAAAAATGAGTAGAAATTCCACAGGTCTTGGTAGCTTCATCTTTTGGGGGTCACCATTCCCTCCCCTTCCTCGGGTGAGTAATGCCTTTTCTGGTCTCTGTAGTGCAGTCAACTCTTGGTTTGTATCCAGAATTAACTAGTTTGTAGATTAACCATGGGAAAAAAATTACAACTAGTAGATTAATTTTTAAAATGCAGCAATGTAGTCAACAAAAATATCTACATTTCAGAAGAGGTCAACTGTTTGAAACTACATACTAGCAATGCAGGACCATTCCTATCCCAGCCAACTGTAAACAGCCTCATCTGCTTGAAACCCCATGTTTACATCCTGCACATGGAAGGAAGAAGTACAAAGTCCTACCAGCAATCTTGAGAGTTCTGGTCAGTTTTAAACACATTGGTGCACAGTCCCTTTCTTCTGACTTTTTAGGGCAGCCAGAGGGTTCTTAACCTACTCCTCAAATTTTATATGATTTTACTCTAGGATTAGAGAGAAAGGGGGGGGCATGCTTTTCAGAACAAAACTCAAAGTTTTTGCAAAAAATCCAGGACCTGAAGCTTTTAATTTAGTGCAGGCACATGGAGGGACCAACGTTGCAAAGAGCGAGGGGGCACATGAAGAATGGGAGGGAAAAGCCGTTGAAGGAGCTGACATTAAGAAGGTGGGTAATTTAACTTCAGAGCTGTGTGGCTTGACGGTGATGCATGTGACCTGGGGTGTGAGACACTGAGGAATGACAAGACGGTGAGGTCGCCTGGTGGAAAGGAGGTGAGTGATTGCAGCAGTGCAGGGTAGAGGGCTGCTAGCAAAACACGAACACGCTAGGGCTGCACTTTATCACCTAGACCATCTGCTGGATGCTTTAGAAAGCAGAGGACCATTTGCTAAGTGACAAACTGATGTCACTTTATTCTAATATTCAACAAAAGAAGAACTCCGCCAAGCAGCAGACAGTAACAACAGACTATTTTGCCACTTTTCATCAAGCAATTTGTGTGATGTTTTGAGTCCCTTAAGTATTATTCTTGCATTATGTTTATACTTTGATAACATCTGTAGAACAGGAAATGTGTCCCTAAATATTAGATGTCATTTTAAGCAAATTGTCGTTCATTAAATCCATTGTTGACACTATTTTGCCTGAATTTGCTTTAGCTGCTTCTGAGGCTTCTCCACAACTCCTCCCACCTCTCTTGTTCTTATCCTCTCATGCACGTTATCATAAACACCCGACAATTGACAGACCGTGAGTACATCTCACAGCGGTGCCCGTGACTTTGACTTCACATTACAGCTGGGCACCTGGAGCTTCAGACTGGTGGTCTGCACACCTCAAAACAGAAGCCAAGTCCTTAGTAATTCCATAGGACTTGTACATGCCTGTATTTTTTGTCTTGGAGAAATAAATATATGCTTACTCTGCTATAAATGAAGAATATTGCTTCAGGAGAGGATGGCTTTTCCTCAGTATTCTGATTGATATTGCTGTTGATCACACATATTTTTACACCACACACACACATACACTTCCACATTTCTAAATGGTAATTTCTTATGCAAGATTCTTTACCCTGACCTTCTCTACTTTTACTATTGTCTTTGTCACTGAAACATCTATGTGTAGCTTATAATAGCAGATGTATAAGTGATTTAAAGATAAAATGTTATGTTTAAGCAAATGCACATGTCTTTTCTTAAAATTTAGATTTCTAGTTCTCAAGCAAATTGGTACAACTGTTAGATCTTATTGAGATTAATGCAATTAACAACTTCCTGCAGACAGACTATTCAAACATTATACTGCTTTGAGACAGACTCCTGGCTGTGTGGACTATTGGACACTTGTGCTTTCCTATGGTAAGCTCCATGATGGAGCCACACTGCACTTGCACCACACAGCCCAGCAACATCATGGTAACATCATGGTGAAGACAGCAGAGATTGGCCTTGGAAAAAGTGCTGCAAAAACTATATTTACTGATTATTGAGAAAGGACACCCAGAGCCAAATCCCACCAAGCACCCATAGCTCAGGCTGAGAATCCCTGCAAATGCCACCCAGTCCCAAGACAGCCTCCTCCAATCTGCTGAGAAAACCACAGCTCTAGGAACATAGGACATATTGATTTCTGAATGATCAATCAAGTTTCTTGATATTAGGAGATATATTGTTTTAACAGTTCCTGGACTTCATTCTAGTGGGTTGTGGCAAGCCTACTTTTTCAAAGATAGCCCTTTTAACTTAACTAACACCTTATACCCTTGTATCTATAGGTCTTCTACAACCTGGCCAGGCCGGAGCCTGGGGTCTGAACAGATCTACAGATAATTCCTGTGTTCTACTGACTGCACACTAGACTGTGAGTTCCATGAGTTCAAGGATTGGTTTATTCATCTTTGTATTCAGACACAAATATAGTATATGTGTATACTCTAAAATACAGTATATGTATATGGTATATAGTAAATTCTCAATAAGTATTTGCACAGGTTAAATGTTGACTCTCTTGGCAAGAACTTTATACCTGGGAATTACCGTTGAGCAATTAAGTTAGAAGTGACTTGTAACAATATATCAATTTTAATTCATCCAACCTCAGTTATGTTCAAATTTGTGTGTTAGAACCTGGTTATACAGTATGATTAAAATTAGCTCTGGTCCTAAACACTATGATTCACTTGAGGAATGTGTCATCTTACCAAGTCAAATTCATGGACATCGTAGTAAGTAGCAAATATGAGTACCACAGGTGCGAGCAACATGAGGGAGGGACCCTTAGCTATTGAGGCCAAATAAATGCCATTTGGGTGAGTCAGAAAGTGCTGGTGAAGTGTGCTTCATTATGAATACCATTTACGTGAAGATCTTGCAATATGTCATCTAAAATTCCCCAATTCCGATTTTGAAACACTAACAATAGCTAATATTCTTTGAGCCCATTCTACAAGTCAGGCATCATGCTAGGCTGCTTTGGGGGCACATGTTACTGACCCCCCAGAGAATCCCTATGAGGGAGATATTATCATGATTTTCATTTTACAGATGGAGAAGGTAGATAATGGAGGGATTAATGAACATGCCCAGTGTTACATAGCTAGCAAGTGGCTGAACTGGAATTTACATTTAGTGACCTAACTCCTGTACCAATATGCTCATAGTTACTAGGCGGGCCTCCTACAGAGCTCTGCAATATCCTTGAATAGCCTAGCTTCATCAGGCTTTTGATTTCATTTACAAGATTTAGATTATTGAATGATGAGTTTTAGGACTGGTAAAAAGCTGAATTCCAACAACCTTACTTATGCAGTGTCTTAGCTTTAGAAGAAGTAGGAATATAGGAAGATAGGATGATGGTAACTTCTACAAAGTGCTTTCAGCTGAAAGCCTGAATAGGTCTCCTACTCCCTCTGCTTCTGCCTACTTCCAGAGAAACCTCTCAGCTTAAGAACTACAGGGATTAGTAAAAAGATAAAACTGTTCCAAATTAGCCACAAGTGTGGGTCTGTTTCAGGACCAAGGTCTGGTCTGTATTCCGTTGCTTACCAATAATCCTCTAAAGTGGATTTACCCTAACTGTGGTTGTTTGGTACCTCATTCTCTGTGCTAGATACTTATCTGGGGGGAAGAGATCCTCAACAAAACTATTCTTTATTGCACAGGTCAGCAAACTTTCCTATAAAGAGCCATATAGTAAATATTCTAGGCATTGTAGTCCATGAGGTCTCTGTCATAACTACTCAACTCTGCAGTTATAAAGCAAAAGCAGCCATAGACAATCTGTAAACAGATGAGCGTGAGGGCTGGATTCTAATGAAACTTCATGTATGAAAACTGCATTTTGAATATCATACACTTTTCAGGTGTTCTGAATTACTACATTTTTGGATTTTTCTCCAGCCATTCAAAAAATGTAAAAGTCATTCTTAGCATGTTGGTCATACCAACATGCTAAGATTTCAGAATACCAGCAACTTATTTGTGCACATGGGAATCCCCCTTTGCAAAGTCTATTCAGCTCTCCCAAAGACCATATAACCCATCTTGAGGCACAATGTTTGGCACATAGGGCATGCTGGAGGAGGAGGAACTTATCATCACTCTCCTTTCTGTGTTACAATGAGCATCTCTTTATAAGAGAGGACATCCTGGAGTGAAGCGAGCAGAGTAGAGTTTGTGGTAGGAAGAAATGCTCCCCCCACCAGTCACTGTAGTCAGTATCCCTGACAGTAGGAATCACAGGGTTACTCATCTGTCAGACTAGGTTTCCATGAATCACAGACGATATTACCGAGCATCTTTGCAAAAGCTCCCTGTACTATTTGCCAAGAAATAATCTTCACCCTGACAATAGTAGGTAGCAATAAATATTCTTTCTCCTTCCTTTTAAAAAATTGGGGTTTGAAACTGATGTTTTATAGGTTAGCTATCTTTTTCTGAAAACAAAGGTGGATGTGGGTGATCTATATGTTCATCTCAAGTTTTCCTTTACAGTCTCTGAGAACTCCAGCCTATGTTTTCAGGTGGTTGTGGAGAAGAGGGAAGCTTCTTGTTTCTCCTTTCTTAGTAAGAGCCAAAGAGATAAGATTCAAAAGCATTAGAGAGAGGCTATTAACTGTTGGTGCCCACACACAGGCCCATCCTTACCAACTTAGGGCATGAAACCAGCTGATTTTCAACTGCCAGGACTGACCTCTCTTTTTCTGAGGGGTCTCCTTGGCACCCTGGGACACTAGCACTGAAGCATTTTGTCCACCACTGCAGCAGACTGGAAATGCTAGAGAATCATTGCCCTCCCAGAAACAGCCTTCAACCAACTAGCAGGAAATGATGTATAAATATCCCAACTTCCTCACTCCTTGGATGGGATAATGCTGAGGCCAGTGTCCTACACTGGCACCCAGGGTAAAGTTTCCATTGCCCCGGATGATAACTGGATTGATGGTGCACCCTTTATTGGCTGTCTTCCCTCTCCTCTTCCCTTCCCCAGTCCCCTACATTGCCTTCTTCATCTCCCCAGTTAATTACTTGTATTCAAATCCCTGAATCAGGATCTGGTTCTGGGGTACCCAATCTGAGATAGACTCTAACACTATAATCAGCCTACTTGTTGGTTGTGAAATGTGGCCAAGGACAGGCTTCCTGTGTCCACTTCATGACATCCCAACATATGAGGGGAAGGAGGAACAAAGAAATCCTAAACGTCCAGAAAACCTTCTAGAGAAGGATGCATATTCTGCACAAAACCCACAAGGCCCAACACAATCTGAGCCTCCATATCCTCTCTAACCTCATCTCCTCTGGCTCTTTACTTGGATGTCTCCATTCCAGCCATTCTGTCTTTCTGGCTGTTCCCAAAATACGCATGGCACAGTCCTGCCCCAGGGCTTTTGTTCTTGCTATTGCCCTGTCTAGAACACCCTATCCCAGATATCAGCGTGGCTACCTCCCTCACCTCCTTCCACAAGGCTTTGTTCCAATGTGACCCTCTTACTGAGGCCTTCCTGGATCACCTATGTAAAACTGCCACCATCCCAACCTACCCTAACACCCCCATTCCTCTGCTCGGCTTCATTTTTCTCCACAGCACTTACTGCTGTCCAACGTGGCCTGCCCCAGGCTTGTCTCAGAAATTTGCTGGGCGGTAAGAAGAGCTTATATTTAGTGGGTTTCCATTGGCTTTTTGTTTATAACTTTCACTAATTCTACACTATTTTAGCTTCAGGCTTTTAATTGCCTGTTTAATTCAATACATTTATACACAGAGAAACTACCTTGAAATTGTTCTAGGAGATTCTTTACAGGAAAGTTTAGACTCTAGTAGAACCATTGACATTTGTAACCTGTGTTTGAGTCCCAGACACTTAGTAATGTGTGGACTTGAGCAAGTTCCTGACCCTCAGTTTCTGTATCTTGAAAATGGGGGCACTAATACCCACTTTGCAGTATTTTGTAAAGATTAAATGAGATACAATAGTAAAGTGTGCTTAGCAAGTGGGCACATAGCAAGCACCCACTCAACAGCAGCTATTTTTGTTATTGTCTAAAGTCATTTTGAAAACGTGGCCCTGGCCTTTGAAACTCTGCTGTCTCTTGAAGATCACCTTGGGACACAGCAGAGAGTTCAAATCTCTTCTAAAATCCTAAAGTCTTGACAAGAACCACTGAGCATTCTTTTACTTCTAAAAAACTATCAACCTAGGTGTCCAATAACACATGAATGTATAAAAAACTGTGGGATAAATATACAATGGAATACCCTTTAGCCATTTAAAAAAAAAAAAAAGGGAATACACTTTGGAAGGCCAAGGCAGGCAGATCACAAGGTCAGAAGATCGAGACCATCCTGGCTAACATGGTGAAACCTCATCTCTACTAAAAATACAAAAAATTAGCCAGGTGTGGTGGTGGGCACCTGTATTCCCAGCTACTTGGGAGGCTGAGGCAGAAGAATGGCGTGAACCCGGGAAGAAGAGCTTGCAGTGAGCTGAGATCGCGCCACTGCACTCCAGCCTGGGCGACAGAGCGAGACTCCGTCTCAAAAAAAAAAAAAGGAATGAAATCCTGTCATTCACAGCAATATGGATGGAACTGGAGGACATTATGTTAAGTGAAATAAGCCAGGAACAGAAAGTTAAACACTGCATGTTCTCACTCATATGTGGAAACTGAAAAAAGTTGATCTCATACAAGTAAAAAGTAGAACAGAGGATGCTAGGGGCTGGGAAGTGTGGAGGGAGGAAGGGATGGGGAGAGACTTATTTAAAGGACACAAAATTATAGATAGGAAGAGTAAGTTTCAGGGTTCCATAGCACTGTAGGATGACTATAGTTAACAATAATGTATTAGATGGTTTCTAATAGCTAAAAGGAGGATATTGAATGTCCCCAACACAAAGAAACGATAAATGTTTGAGATGATAGATATGCTAATTACCCTGATCTGATCACTATACATTATATGATCAAAACATCACTATACTATGTACCCCATGAATAATAGTACAATTGTATTTCAATTTAAAAATTTAAAAAAATTTAAAGACTATCAATACAATTGTAATAAAGAGAGCCACGCAAAATAGGGCAACATCCAGGGTTAAACTCTGTAGTATGGATCCTCATGGGCTGCCTGGTAGCTCAGCAGAGAGGAAGCTTGAGAGAGCTGGAGCACCCACAGAAGATGTTAAACAAGAGGGAGGATTTGCTTTGGGTCTTAAAAGATGGGCCAGACTTCATGGCAAAGAATAGTGTAGATGACATCCCAACCGAGGCAGGAGTGAGCATAATAAACTCAGGACAGGCAGTGTGGGGGTCAAGGATGCAGGGACCCCAAGGTTGAATCCATAGGACTGGAGAGGACCCAGAAGGTCAGAAATAGGAGTTTGTGACCAACTGAGAGGTGATTTGAGGTCAAAATCCGTTTGAATAATGCAAATCAGATAGCTGAAATGGACCCAATTTGCCATCTGCCATTGTATCAAGGAATTTTTGGCCTTTCAAGCACCAAACTCTCCCTCTTTTGCCACTTCCTTCCCACATCCACTTTCTCTTTCTCTCTCCCACCCCCAGCCACCATGGAGCCTATAGTTGAAACAATGTGTACTGATTTGGTAAGATTCATTTATTTCCCCGTTTTTACTCATCAGAAATGCTGAGTTGTCCATTATGGCTTTGGGTAAACATGAGATGACCAGTGTTTTTGTACCAAGGTAATATACTTGTAACCAGGAGCCTCTAGGAGGCTGCACGGAACCCACCTCAGAGTTGTCCCACTCCAAAGGGTGAGGAAATTGGAATATTTATCTACCTGCTTTCCTCTGTCATTCATGAGGGCTGTTTCTAGGGGTGTTCACTTCTGGTCTTTTCCAGGTGGGCTGAGAAAGTTCCCAAACTGTGAATGCTCAGTGGCAGTTGCAGGCGCCTGCAAAAGAAAGCTGCCGCTGCGCAAGGGAGTGGTGAAGGCCAAGCAATATGAACAGGACATCAGAAGCTCCTACTATTCCTGGCATCTCTAACAGTTTGACTTTTCCCAGCATTGTCACCTTGGAGCCACAGTAATGTCCCATCAGAAGAACCTAATCAGAGGAACACCAGTGCAAAGCTCACAAGCAGTACTGCCAAGCTCAGAAGGAACCTTTAAGTCTGGACTGCTCCCGGCTCCATGTTCCTGCTCAACCTTCAGGTCTTCCTGATGCTTGCGTTCTGTGGCTTGTTGTTTGTTGGCACTCCTGAAGCCATGCTTCCTTTTTAAATGGCATTTTAACACCAATGTCCCAAGATAGCCATGGTACTCCCCTCTGCTGGAATATGCAGGGTTTATGGGGTGGAAAATGGTTGCAACTTAAATTAGAAGCATGAAAACAATGCAGGAATATTCCATCTGAGGTTGTGTCTCTTGCTTGGTAGAAATTTCAGCTTTCAGAAGAACTGATGCTCGTTTTGGTGAGCCAGTGGTGGCAAAGGTTTCACTCTGATTTCACTTTCATTGCCTTTGGAAGGTCTTAGTTAGCATCTCGCCTCTGCTCGAAGACTCAAACCAAGAGTAAGTGTGATGAGGGTTAACTGCCGCGGGTCATATTTGTGTCATGGCAGATCAATGAGCTCATGGTTAATTCACTGACTATCTGTTTCAAGCAGCCCTTTGGTTCATCTGTTCCATTCTACCAGCCAGGCTCTGCCTTGGTTCTCCTACGACAGTTACTTGGACTCTGGTTTCAACTGCAGATCATGATCAGGAGTCTAGTACAGATGATTCTCTGGCCGTTCCATATGCATTTGTTATTATTATTCAATCACATTACTGTTTATTTTTACTCTCCATTTACTTAACTCAGATGAATTGGGAGAGGTTGGTAGGGCATCCTCAAAGTTATTTCCATCCCCACCTATCGTCCTTTCTTGGCTAGGCAAGTGATCTTTGATATCTAATTTATACCATTAAATACATGAAAGTAGAAAAATGAAATAAACCAGTATTTATATATTCCATTCAATATTCTACCTACAAGAATTTAAAAAGTCTGAAACACAAATATATCTAAGAGATAACTATACTATTTTGAAATGTCTTTATAATTTAATAAATTACGGGCTTCAATAGCTTACCTGAGATATGCACTCCTCCCCAATTCCTTCTATTTTCTATATGTCCTGTCCCAGAAATGCCACCCCAGTGATACTACTATGTTCGATTCCTCCCATGCTTTGCCTGCATGTTACCGAGGTCTTTAAGTCACTTCTTCTAACTTGAATGCCTACTCCCAACTTGACTCCTCAGTGTGGCCTCCTCAATTCACAACACTTCTACCTAATCTCTAGGCAGGCAACAGTTCTAATGTTTTTCATCTTTGGCATTAAATCAAAGATCTTACTTATTTTAGTTGTGAATGTAAACAAAAAGTTAATATCATAAAATAGGTGCTCTGCCAGTCATCACTTGAGAGGAATTTGTATACTTCATGCTAAAAAGAATCAGTTTCCAGAGCAAGTGCTGGTGTTCTTACTGATCATGTGCCTTGTCTTTACTTATTCCTGAAATCCCAATTAATTGACGGTTTAAGAATAAAAGGTTATATAACTTACATGGAATATATATACACACATATATACACACACATATATGTATGTGTGTGTATATAAATATATATATAAATATATACACATATATACATATATATGGACATAACTAGTCTGGACAGAACTAGTCTAGACCACAAGAGGTTCAGTATCTACAAGCAATACTAGAAAAACTTGGGTAGGCCAAGCCACTCACTAGGATACCATACAGCCAGCAAAGGAGGAAGAGACCTGTTTGCTTCAGAAACTCCTGCTCCCTAAGGAACTACCAAGCTGAGGTGAAGAGAACCACAGGTGTGTGTAGCAATAGCATGGTAATGAATCTAGCCTTTGACACTGACCCCAGATTTGTGGAATAGCTGAGATTATGAACCCCTCTGGGTTCCTTCTTGAGCCTGGTTCTGGGTTTTCCTACCATAAAGGTCTTCAGAGCATCCATTGTACCACCTGACACTATTTTTCATGGAGGCCCTAATCTGTAGTCAGAGATCAAACAACTCCACCATCTACTGAGGCCCTATTGGTTGCAACGAATTGTACAGGTGCTTATGTAAAATTATGGTTCTTATCATTTTCACATCATGATCTAAGTAGAAAGTGGTAATATATTCACAGCACTCTGGTATAAATGGATGAAGCTGCCTGGCTGGAGGAGACTGGCTCAGAGTTCCAGTCACTCTAGGCAGGAGCTTTGAAGGCTGAAAAGACAACATCTCAACTCACCTTCTTCCCTTGTACAATAAAAAAGTATGTCATGGTTCTGATAGAGTACTTATTTACTCCCCACAGTAACACTTGGAGGCAAATGTTATTATCCATGAGTTGCTTCTCAAGTTCACATATTTAGTAAATGGTAAAGCCAGGATATGAATCCGATTTGCTTGATTCCAGGCTGCATTCATTGCCTCTGTCACGAATTGACCTGCTTTTATAGCTGCCAATGCTGACCCAGGCAGTCTTGGAGATGTGGATGATAGTCTTAATAAACTGGGGGAGGACATGGGTTTTGAGAGCCAGGCTAGTTTCTAGGTCAGGCATCAAAGAGACCTTAGCCAGAAAGTAAATGCCACTGCTTTTTATGGAGGGCCACGGTCTTTCAGGGGCAGAAAGAAAACAAACAAAAGAACAGATATCCAGTGTTAAAATTCTTTGTCCCTAGTTACTCAATATTGCCCAGAAGTCATTAAAGTGACTTCATCTAACGCCCATGTCAAAACAACATGTGCCATCACCTGTCAACCAGCATCCTAATATCCCAGTGTCCCAGACACCTTGATAATCTTGTAGCTCAGAATGACTGAAAAAAAAAAAGTGTATTAGTAAAAACTTGCAGCCATTCATGTGTTTAACCTTGGATGTGTTTGAGAATAAACTGGTATGCTTCTGGTTTTATCATTTTTTAACCTAAAGTATAAACATACAGCTTTAATTGGCAACAAAAAAGTAATGAACCTCACCCACATTCTCCCCCAGCCAGCTGAAAAGAGAATACCAAATATTAGATCTTTTTATTTGACTTCTGGGATTATTTATGCATGGTATAATTACCATGATGTATGGTTCTGAGTCTTTTAAGGGCACCTCTCCCGTAGCCATAATTTCTTTCCTCCTTGTGGCTCGGGTACAGCTAACACAATTAACTGGGCACTGACTGGTGCTCCCTAGGGTGATTTCAATCCCTGCCTGGCTTCATTCTCTGTTGGAGAGCTTGTCAGGGCCATTCATATCTGACTTGGAGTGAGCTTCTCTTCACTTACACTTCTTTAGGGGGAAATTGAATTTCTTCTGGAGTAGGTTTGCTGGTTGTGTAGAGAGATATGGGTAAGGCACAAGCACGTGCACATTTCTCCCTGAACTTTAAAAAAAGCCATAGATTTCAAAAGAAAATGTGCTATTATTATTAAGTTTTAGATGGAGTCCCACTCTTTCACCCAGGCTGGAGTGCAGTGGTATGATTTCGCCTCACTGCAAACTCTGACTCCAGGGTTCAAGAAATTCTCCTGCCTCAGCCTCCCAAGTAGCTTGGATTACAGGCTTGCACCACCATGCTTAGCTAATTTTTTTTTTTTTTTTTTTTTTTTTTTTTGTATTTTTAGTAGAGATGGGGTTTCACCATGTTGGCCAGGCTGGTCTCGAACTCCTGACCTCAGGTGATCCGCCCACCTTGGCCTCCCAAAATGCTGGGATTACAGGTGTGAGCCACTGCGCCTGTCCGAAAATGTGTCTTTTAATCCCTCTACAGCTAGTCTCCCTTTTAGTAAATAACTGGCATTTAAAAGAAACCATTATTAGACATGCCTTTGAAACCCTTTTGTAATCGTTAATAAGAACTTCTCCTCAGAAGATAAGTTCCATTGTGAGTATTTAAGCAGAAATAATTTTTAGTCAAAATAGGCAATTATTTTTATTTCCTCTTAAGCTTTGCTCACCAGAAGCAAATTTGACATTATGCCAAAATGCATTGGTAAGTACCATAGTCAGTTTCATGCTTTGAGCACTCCTGTCAGAATCCATTTATGGGAAAGTGGTCCAGAGAGCATTAGAGAGACCACCTGTCAGCACCTGCCAGTGCAGAGAGCAGGCGATGAAGTTCAAAGGATCCTAGCACTCATCTTCACCATAACCAGTTAGTTGGCACCAAAGAGAAAATCATATCAGTAACAAAACTGAACCAGAAAAAGGAAAATACAGGTACTGATGAATAACTCAAAAAGAAATATATCAAGAAAACTATCAAAGTTTACTGAGAAATATAAACAAAGGCTTAAATATAAATGCTGCATATAGTATTTCTAAGTGGTAAGCCTGAATAGAGCAAAAATGTCAATTCTTTCTTCTTTCATATTTACATTTATGTGATTTTAATTAAAATAGCAATAATGTGATAGAATTAAGAGGTAAAAATAAAAAGAGCAATAGGATTGATGGGGTAGGGGTTTACAGGAGAGAGGGAGTTTAACAAAACTACACCAAAGTTTATTCAGAGAAATAGCTGAGAAAATGTGAAAGTGAACTATTCTGTCTCATCCAGTATCAAATCAGCTAACGAAGTCACAACAATCAAAACTGTGTGGGGCCGACCCAAGATGCAACAGAGAGAGTAGACTTGAATAGACAGCCCTAAAACCGAAGTCAATGTAAGACAACTTTTCAATAATGGTGTTGTGAGAATTGGCTATTTTTTTAAAAATTCCAATGCTATCATCACATCTTACCATACACCAGAATAAATTTCACCTGTAAAAACATTAAAAAGAAAATATACATGAGCATTTGGCTGATAGATTCAGGACTTCTGATGCAAAAACAAAAAATACAAAGTATAAATGAGCATATTATTTTGACTATATACAAATTTTAAAATGTTACAGGTAGAAGTCTCCTCATTACCATGCTCCTGTACCTAAGGTTCTACTCTTTATTTCAGAATAAGGCATATTTTTAGAATAAGAACAAGAGTGCAGGGGTGTTCTGTTAAAATGTAAAACCTTCAAGAGTTAGAGAAGCAGCACCATGAGACGGTATCAGTTGTCAATGTATTGAAGCACTTCTAACTCACAAAGAGCAACCTACTCCAAGACCCCTCCAGCACCTTCTCTATGCCATCTAACCCACACCAGTCCTTCCCCCAACTCCCCCTGACTACCCCAAGAGCCAGCAACTAAAGGAGTAATACCTGGTACAAAAGGGCCATCCAAACACAGAGCCTCCACCAGTGTCCATTCCGATTCGTCCATGCCTGTGCCAAGTCAATTATTAGACCTTTGGACTACTACCTCTGCTAAGAGGTATTCCAAATGGAGCCACTCTCAAGGTTTGGTTAATGTAGTAACTGCCATGTTGGAAAGAAGGTAGGGTCCTGAGAACAGAGGTAAAAAGTAGACACGTTTTAGCCAGGTGCAGTGGCTCACTCCTGTAATCCTAGCACTTTGGGAGGCTGAGGTGGGTGGATTGCCTGAGTTCAGGAGTTTGGGACCAGCCTGGGCAACACAGTGAAACCCTGTCTCTACTAAAAATACAAAAAATTAGCCAGGTGTGGTTGCGTGTGCCTGTAGTCCCAGCTACTCAGGAGGCTGAGGCAGGTGAGTTGCTTGAACCTGGGAGGTGAAGGTTGCAATGAGCTGAGATCGCACCACTGCACTCCAGCCTAGGCTAAAGAGCACGGTCTCCAAAAAAAAAAAAAAAAAAAAAAGTAGATACATTTTGATGAGTGCCTGGAGAAAAAGCAGGCCTCAGCCAGAGACTTCTAGGAGTGTGGGGGCATCCAAAGAGCAACCAGGTAGTTCAGGATTTGTAGGAAAGCCTGCAAAAAAGGAAAAAATTGTGAAAAAGGAATGCTAAAAACTCCTGAGGATAGACTCCTCCAATTTCATCGTTTTACCAATGGCTAACAAGGTAACTGGGTCAAATTATAGCTTCCCTACTCCAGCATTTCATTCTGGGTCAATTAAAATTTCAACAAGTCTGGAGGCCATAGTCTTTTTGGAAAATGTGCCTTTGGAAAAAGATACAAAATGTGGAGCCTGACCTTACCCCAGTTTGTGGGGGTAGAAGAGAGGGCAGGTAACAGGTGCATGGGCACCAGGAATGCTAAACGTATGCCCTGCTTGGCCCAAGGCACCCTGCACAGAGAAAACTGTCCCACCAAAATGTCATTATCACTCCCACTGAGAAGCATGGAGACGGAAGTTTAATACTATTTTGCCTTTATACACCTTGATGGCTGAAGTTTGGCATTTCTTTTCTGTTGGGGTAAGGGAGAAGCATTCCTTTAATACAAAATAATAGAGTTTGAAAAGTTGGGTTTTTTTTTTAAGTAAAAGCATTTTTTTTTTTTTTTACCTTCTTTGGTGTTGAAAGAAAAAGATTCTAATAATGACATTTTGTGCCAAGAGTCATTAGACTAAAGTATCTGTCTGAAGCAAAATTTTACGGTCAAGTTATGAACCTGCAAACAGAACCTTAACTATTGTGATAGGAGCTGACTGTGGTCATAAAAATGAATTTGTTAAATAAAATATGTTTATAATTCACTAGGCTCCGAATCAGGTAAGTGGGAAGAAACCTCCAGTGAGTCGTTATGATTTTGCAAAATAGTCAAAAGAGCAGTTCACTCTGTAGGCAGGTAGAGGAGTGCACGCCCTATTGTCATTATTACGGTGTATGATTTCATTTATTCATGGGGTGCCAGGGATGCATGGCCCTTCTGAGCAGCTAAAACACAGTGGACAAGAGCAAGAAAATGAAATGAAATCCTGGTCTTAAAGAGACTGCAATTGAAATGTGTGAGCCAGTCCAGTTTGGTGGATGACAAGAAACATTGGGAGAACATTAATGTAACGAGCTTTTGCAGATCCTAGTGAGGTTTAGCAACAAGTTTGAAGGAGGACAGAAAGGGGAGGACATAGATTCATTTGGAATGTGAAAGAAAACAAGCCTGGCCAGGAATAAGAATCTCACTGGGGCATAAAGACTAGAACCAAACAAGGGAAGGGAAAAGGCTTCATCTTGCACACAGAGCATAGAATCCAAATGCTCTTTTACTACAGGAAAAAAATCTTGGCTGGTGTAGAAGAAAAGCTAGCTCTGGCTTTTCCCGGAAATGGATGGCCCATATAATCACCATCAATAAGTGAAATGAGGATCAAACTCAAGAGAAAAGAGCATAGAAAAGAGAATCAAAACTTAGGGAAGTTTGTGCTCCAAACAACCCAGATATTTCTACTTTCAGCATGTTTAATATCAAAGCAGATATAAAAAAGGAAGGAGAAAGTTATGGACTGATGGTATCCCCCCAGATTTATATGCTGAAGCATTAAGTCCGAGACCTCAGAATGTGACTGTATTCAGAGATAGGACTTTTAAAGAGGTGGCTGAGTTAAAATTAGGAAGTTAAGATGGGGTCTACTCCGACTACTGGTGTCCTTATAAGTAAAGGAGACTAGGTCATGCAAAGAGACACCGGGAATGGGGAAGACCACGTGAGGATGTGGTGAGGGGGCAGCCATCTCCCAGGCAAGGAGACAGGTCTCAGGAGAAACCAGCCCTGTGGATGCCTTGATCTCAGGCTTCTAGCTTTTTTTTCTTTCTTTCTTTTTTTTTTATACTTTAAGTTCTAGGGTACATGTGCATAACGTGCAGGTTTGTTACATATGTATACTTGTGCCATGTTGGTGTGCTGCACCCATCAACTCGTCAGCACCCATCAATTCATCATTTACATCAGGTATAACTCCCAATGCAATCTCTCCCCCCTCCCCCCTCCCCATGATAGGCCCCGATGTGTGATGTTCCCCTTCCCGAGTCCAAGTGATCTCATTGTTCAGTTCCCACCTATGAGTGAGAACATGCGGTGTTTGGTTTTCTGCTCTTGTGATAGTTTGCTAAGAATGATGGTTTCCAGCTGCATCCATGTCCCTACAAAGGACGCAAACTCATCCTTTTTTATGGCTGCATAGTATTCCATGGTGTATATGTGCCACATTTTCTTAATCCAGTCTGTCACAGATGGACATTTGGGTTGATTCCAAGTCTTTGCTATTGTGAATAGTGCTGCAATAAACATACGTGTGCATGTGTCTTTATAGCAGCATGATTTATGATCCTTTGGATATATACCCAGTACTGGGATGGCTGGGTCATATGGTACATCTAGTTCTAGATCCTTGAGGAATTGCCATACTGCTTTCCATAATGGTTGAACTAGTTTACAATCCCACCAACAGTGTAAAAGTGTTCCTTTCTCCACATCCTCTCCAACAACTGTTGTTTCCTGATTTTTTAATGATTGCCATTCTAACTGGTGTAAGATGGTATCTCATTGTGGTTTTGATTTGCATTTCTCTGATGGCGAGTGATGATGAGCATTTTTTCATGTGTCTGTTGGCTGTATGAATGTCTTCTTTTGAGAAATGTCTGTTCATATTCTTTCCCCACTTTTTGATGGGGTTGTTTGTTTTTTTCTTGTATATTTGTTTGAGTTCTTTGTAGATTCTGGATATTAGCCCTTTGTCAGATGAGTAGATTGCAAAAATTTTCTCCCATTCTGTAGGTTGCCTGTTCACTCTGATGGTAGTTTCTTTTGCTGTGCAGAAGCTCTTTAGTTTAATCATATCCCATTTGTCAATTTTGGCTTTTGCTGCCGTTGCTTTTGGTGTTTTAGACATGAAGTCCTTGCCCATGCCTATGTCCTGAATGGTACTACCTAGATTTTCTTCTAGGGTTTTTATGGTATTAGGTCTAACATTTAAGTCTCTAATCCATCTTGAATTAATTTTCGTATAAGGAGTAAGGAAGGGATCCAGTTTCAGCTTTCTACTTACGGCTAGCCAATTTTCCCAGCACCATTTATTAAATAGGGAGTCCTTTCCCCATTTCTTGTTTCTGTCAGGTTTGTCAAAGATCAGATGGCTGTAGATGTGTGGTATTATTTCTGAGGACTCTGTTCTGTTCCATTGGTCTATATCTCTGTTTTGGTACCAGTACCATGCTGTTTTGGTCACTGCAGCCTTATAGTATAGTTTGAAGTCAGGTAGCGTGATGCCTCCAGCTTTGTTCTTTTGACTTAGGATTGTCTTGGCAATGCGGGCTCTTTTTTGGTTCCATATGAACTTTAAAGCCGTTTTTTCCAGTTCTGTGAAGAAACTCATTGGTAGCTTGATGGGGATGGCATTGAATCTATAAATAACCTTGGGCAGTATGGCCATTTTCATGATATTGATTCTTCCTATCCATGAGCATGGTATGTTCTTCCATTTGTTAGTGTCCTCTTTGATTTCACTGAGCAGTGGTTTGTAGTTCTCCTTGAAGAGGTCCTTTACATCCCTTGTAAGTTGGATTCCTAGGTATTTTATTCTCTTTGAAGCAATTGTGAATGGAAGTTCATTCCCGATTTGGCTCTCTGTTTGTCTGTTACTGGTGTATAAGAATGCTTGTGATTTTTGCACATGAATTTTGTATCCTGAGACTTTGCTGAAGTTGCTTATCAGCTTAAGGAGATTTTGGGCTGAGACAATGGGGTTTTCTAAATATACAATCATGTCATCTGCAAACAGGGACAATTGGAATTCTTCTTTTCCTAACTGGATACCCTTTATTTCTTTCTCTTGCCTGATTGCCCTAGCCAGAATTTCCAACACTATGTTGAATAGGAGTGGTGAGAGAGGGCATCCCTGTCTTGTGCCAGTTTTCAAAGGGAATTTTTCCAGTTTTTGCCCATTCAGTATGATATTGGCTGTGGGTTTGTCATAAATAGCTCTTATTATTTTGAGGTACGTTCCATCAATACCGAATTTATTGAGCGTTTTTAGCATGAAGGGCTGTTGAATTTTGTCAAAAGCCTTTTCTGCATCTATTGAGATAATCATGTGGTTCTTGTCTTTGGTTCTGTTTATATGCTGGATTATGTTTATTGATTTGCGAATGTTGAACCAGCCTTGCATCCCAGGGATGAAGCCCACTTGATCATGGTGGATAAGCTTTTTGATGTGCTGCTGAATCCGGTTTGCCAGTATTTTATTGAGGATTTTTGCATCGATGTTCATCAGGGATATTGGTCTAAAATTTTCTTTTTTGTTGTGTCTCTGCCAGGCCTTGGTATCAGGATGATGTTGGCCTCATAAAATGAGTTCGGGAGGATTCCCTCTTTTTCTATTGATTGGAATAGTTTCAGAAGGAATGGTACCAGCTCCTCCTTGTGCCTCTGGTAGAATTCAGCTGTGAATCCATCTGGTCCTGGCTTTTTTTGGTTGGTAGGCTATTAATTGTTGCCTCAATTTCAGAGCCTGCTATTGGTCTATTCAGGGATTCAACTTCTTCCTGGTTTAGTCTTGGAAGAGTGTAAGTGTCCAGGAAATTATCCATTACTTCTAGATTTTCTAGTTGATTTGCATAGAGGTGTTTATAGTATTCTCTGATGGTAGTTTGTATTTCTGTGGGGTCGGTGGTGATATCCCCTTTATCATTTTTTATTGTGTCTCTTTGATTCTTCTCTCTTTTCTTCTTTATTAGTCTTGCTAGTGGTCTGTCGATTTTGTTGATGTTTTCAAAAAACCAACTCCCAGATTCATTGATTTTTTGGAGGGTTTTTTGTGTCTCTATCTCCTTCAGTTCGGCTCTGATCTTAGTTATTTCTTGCCTTCTGCTAGCTTTTGAATGTCTTTGCTCTTGCTTCTCCAGTTCTTTTAATTGTGATGTTAGAGTGTCAATTTCAGATCTTTCTAGCTTTCTCTCGTGCGCATTTAGTGCTATAAATTTCCCTCTACACACTGCTTTAAATGTGTCCCAGAGATTCTGGTATGTTGTATCTTTGTTCTCATTGGTTTCAAAGAACATCTTTATTTCTGCCTTCATTTCTTTATGTACCCAGTAGTCATTCAGGAGCAGGTTGTTCAGTTTCCATGTAGTTGAGCGGTTTTGATTGAGTTTCTTAGTCCTGAGTTCTTGTTTGATTGCACTGTGGTCTGAGAGACAGTTGGTTATAATTTCTGTTCTTGTACATTTGCTGAGGAGTGCTTTACTTCCAATTATGTGGTCAATTTTGGAATAAGTGTGATGTGGTTCTGAGAAGAATGTATATTCTGTTGATTTGGGGTGGAGAGTTGTATAGATGCCTATTAGGTCCACTTGGTGCAGAGATGAGTTCAATTCCTGGATATCCTTGTTAACTTTCTGTCTCGTTGATCTGTCTAATGTTGACAGTGGAGTGTTGAAGTCTCAGCTAATAAAACAACAGGAGAAGCAGCAGAGGCCTGAGCAGACGCGAACAACTCTGTCTGACAGCTTTGAAGAGAGCAGTGGATCTCCCAACACGGAGGTTGAGATCTGAGAACGGAAAGACTGCCAGCTCAAGTGGGTCCCTGACCCCTGAGTAGCCTCACTGGGAGACATCCCCCACTAGGGGCAGTCTGACACACAACTCCTCACAGGGTGGAGTACACCCCTGAGAGGAAGCTTCCAAAGTAAGAATCAGACAGGTACACTCGCTGTTCAGCAATATTCTATCTTCTGCAACCTCCGCTGCTGATACCCAGGCAAAAAGGGTCTGGAGTGGACCTCAAGCAATCTCCAACAGACCTATAGCTGAGGGGCCTGACTGTCAGAAGGAAAACTATCAAACAGGAAGGACACCTATACCAAAACCCCATCAGTACGTCACCATCATCAAAGACCAGAGGCAGATAAAACCACAAAGATGGGGAAAAAGCAGGGCAGAAAAGCTGGAAATTCAAAAAATAAGAGCACATCTCCCCCTGCAAAGGAGCGCAGCCCATCGCCAGCAAGGGATCGAAGCTGGTCAGAGAATGACTTTGACGAGATGAGAGAAGAAGGCTTCAGTCCATCAAACTGCTCAGAGCTAAAGGAGGAATTACGTACCCAGCGCAAAGAAACTAAAAATCTTGAAAAAAGAGTGGAAGAATTGACAGCTAGACTAATTAATGCAGAGAAGGTCATAAACGAAATGACAGAGATGAAAACCATGACACGAGAAATACGTGACAAATGCACAAGCTTCAGTAACCGACTCGATCAACTGGAAGCAAGAGTATCAGCGATTGAGGATCAATGAATGAAATGAAGCAAGAAGAGAAACCAAAAGAAAAAAGAAGAAAAAGAAATGAACAAAGCCTGCATGAAGTATGGGATTATGTAAAAAGACCAAATCTACGTCTGATTGGGGTGCCTGAAAGTGAGGGGGAAAATGGATCCAAGTTGGAAAACACTCTTCAGGATATCATCCAGGAGAACTTCCCCAACCTAGTAGGGCAGGCCAACATTCAAATTCAGGAAATACAGAGAACGCCACAAAGATACTCCTCCAGAAGAGCAACTCCAAGACACATAATTGCCAGATTCACCAAAGTTGAAATGAAGGAAAAAATCTTAAGAAAGAAAGGTCGGGTTACCCACAAAGGGAAGCCCATCAGACTAACAGCAGATCTCTCGGCAGAATCTCTACAAGCCAGAAGAGAGTGGGGGCCAATATTCAACATTCTGAAAGAAAAGAAATTTAAACCCAGAATTTCATATCCAGCCAAACTAAGTTTCATCAGTGAAGGAGAAATAAAATCCTTTACAGATAAGCAAATGCTTAGAGATTTTGTCACCACCAGGCCTGCCTTACAAGAGACCCTGAAGGAAGCCCTAAACATGGAAAGGAACAACCGGTACCAGCCATTGCAAAAACATGCCAAAATGCAAAGACCATCGAGGCTAGGAAGAAACTGCATCAACTAACGAGCAAAATAACCAGTCAATATCATAATGGCATGATCAAGTTCACACATAACAATAGTAACCTTAAATGTAAATGGACTAAATGCTCCAATTAAAAGACACAGACTGGCAAACCGGATAAAGAGTCAAGACCCATCAGTCTGCTGTATTCAGGAGACCCATCTCACATGCAGAGACATACATAGGCTCAAAATAAAGGGATGGAGGAAGATCTACCAAGCAAATGGAGAACAAAAAAAAGCAGGGGTTGCAATCCTAGTTTCTGATAAAACAGACTTTAAACCATCAAAGATCAAAAGAGACAAAGAAGGCCATTACATAATGGTAAAGGGATCAATTCAACAGGAAGAGCTAACTCTCCTAAATATATATGCACCCAATACAGGAGCACCCAGATTCATAAAGCAAGTCCTTAGAGACTTACAAAGAGACTTAGACTCCCATACAATAATAATGGGAGACTTCAACACTCCGCTGTCAACATTAGACAGATCAACGAGACAGAAAGTTAACAAGGATATCCAGGAATTGAACTCATCTCTGCACCAAGCGGACCTAATAGACATCTATACAACTCTCCACCCCAAATCAACAGAATATACATTCTTCTCAGCACCACATCGCATTTATTCCAAAATTGACCACATAATTGGAAGTAAAGCACTCCTCAGCAAATGTACAAGAACAGAAATTATAACCAACTGTCTCTCAGACCACAGTGCAATCAAACAAGAACTCAGGACTAAGAAACTCAATCAAAACCGCTCAACTACATGGAAACTGAACAACCTGCTCCTGAATGACTACTGGGTACATAAAGAAATGAAGGCAGAAATAAAGATGTTCTTTGAAACCAATGAGAACAAAGATACAACATACCAGAATCTCTGGGACACATTTAAAGCAGTGTGTAGAGGGAAATTTATAGCACTAAATGCCCACAAGAGAAAGCAGGAAAGATCTAAAATTGACACTCTAACATAACAATTAAAAGAACTAGAGAGGCAAGAGCAAACACATTCAAAAGCTAGCAGAAGGCAAGAAATAACTAAGATCAGAGCCGAACTGAAGGAGATAGAGACACAAAAAACCCTCCAAAAATCAATGAATCTAGGAGTTGGTTTTTTTAAAAGATCACCAAAATTGACAGACCGCTAGCAAGACTAATAAAGAAGAAAAGAGAGAGGAATCAAATAGATACAATAAAAAATGATAAAGGGGATATCACCACCGACCCCACAGAAATACAAACTACCAACAGGGAATACTATAAACACCTCTACGCAAATCAACTAGAAAATCTAGAAGTAATGGATAATTTCCTGGACACTTACACTCTCCCAAGACTAAACCAGGAAGAAGTTGAATCCCTGAATAGACCAATAGCAGGCTCTGAAATTGAGGCAACAATTAATAGCCTGCCCACCAAAAAAAGTCCAGGACCAGATGGATTCACAGCTGAATTCTACCAGAGGTACAAGGAGGAACTGGTACCAATCCTTCTGAAACTATTCCAATCAATAGAAAAAGAGGGAATCCTCCCGAACTCATTTTATGAGGCCAACATCATCCTGATACCAAAGCCTGGCAGAGACACAACAAAAAAAGAGAATTTTAGACCAATATCCCTGATGAACGTCGATGCAAAAATCCTCAATAAAATACTGGCAAACCGGATTCAGCAGCACATCAAAAAGCTTATCCACCATGATCAAGTGGGCTTCATCCCTGGGATGCAAGGCTGGTTCAACATTCACAAATCAATAAACATAATCCAGCATATAAACAGAACCAAAGTCAAGAACCACATGATTATCTCAATAGATGCAGAAAAGGCTTTTGACAAAATTCAACAGCCCTTCATGCTAAAAACGCTCAATAAATTCGGTATTGATGGATCGTATCTCAAAATAATAAGAGCTATTTATGACAAACCCACAGCTAATATCATACTGAATGGGCAAAAACTGGAAAAATTCCCTTTGAAAACTGGTACTAGACAGGGATGCCCTCTCTCACCACTCCTATTCAACATAGTGTTGGAAATTCTGGCTAGGGCAATCAGGCAAGAGAAAGAAATCAAGGGTATTCAGTTAGGAAAAGAAGAAGCCAAATTGTCCGTGTTTGCAGATGACATGATTGTATATTTAGAAAACCCCATTGTCTCAGCCTAAAAGCTCCTTAAGCTGATAAGCAACTTCAGCAAAGTCTCAGGATACAAAATTAATGTGCGAAAATCACAAGCATTCTTATACACCGGTAACAGACAAGCAGAGAGCCAAATTAGGAATGAACTTCCATTCACAATTGCTTCAAAGATAATAAAATACCTAGGAATCCAACTTACAAGGGATGTAAAGGGCCTCTTCAAGGAGAACTACAAACCACTGCTCAGTGAAATCAAAGAGGACACAAACAAATGGAAGAACATACCATGCTCATGGATAGGAAGAATCAATATCGTGAAAATGGCCATACTGCCTAAGGTTATTTATAGATTCAATGCCATCCCCATCAAGCTACCAATGAGTTTCTTCACAGAACTGGAAAAAACGGCTTTAAAGTTCATATGGAACCAAAAAAGAGCCCGCATTGCCAAGACAATCCTAAGTCAAAAGGACAAAGCTGGAGGCGCCACGCTACCTGACTTCAAACTATACTACAAGGCTACAGTAACCAAAACAGCATGGTACTGGTACCAAAACAGAGATATAGACCAATGGAACAGAACAGAGTCCTCAGAAATAATACCACACATCTACAGCCATCTGATCTTTGACAAACCTGACAGAAACAAGAAATGGGGAAAGGACTCCCTATTTAATAAATGGTGCTGGGAAAATTGGCTAGCCATAAGTAGAAAGCTGAAACTGGATCCTTTCCTTACTCCTTATACGAAGTTTAATTCAAGATGGATTAGAGACTTAAATGTTAGACCTAATACCATAAAAACCCTAGAAGAAAATCTAGGTAGTACCATTCAGGACATAGGCGTGGGCAAGGACTTCATGTCTAAAACACCAAAAGCAACGGCAGCAAAAGCCAAAATTGACAAATGAGATCTAATTAAACTAAAGAGCTTCTGCACAGCAAAAGAAACTACCATCAGAGTGAACAGGCAACCTACAGAATGGGAGAAAATTTTTGCAATCTACTCATCTGACAAAGGGCTAATATCCAGAATCTACAAAGAACTCAAACAAATTTACAAGAAAAAAACAAACAACCCCATCAAAAAGTGGGGAAAGGATATGAACAGACATTTCTCAAAAGAAGACATTCATACAGCCAACAGACACATGAAAAAATGCTCATCATCACTCGCCATCAGAGAAATGCAAATCAAAACCACAATGAGATACCATCTCACATCAGTTAGAATGGCAATCATTAAAAAATCAGGAAACAACAGTTGTTGGAGAGGATGTGGAGAAAGGAACACTTTTACACTGTTGGTGGGATTGTAAACTAGTTCAACCATTATGGAAAACAGTATGGCAATTCCTCAAGGATCTAGAACTAGATGTACCATATGACCCAGCCATCCCACTACTGGGTATATACCCAAAGGATTATAATTTATTCTACTACAAAGACACATGCACACGTATGTTTATTGCAGCACTATTCACAATAGCAAAGACTTGGAATCAACCCAAATGTCCATCTGTGACAGACTGGATTAAGAAAATGTGGCACATATACACCATGGAATACTATGCAGCCATAAAAAAGGATGAGTTTGCGTCCTTTGTAGGGACATGGATGCAGCTGGAAACCATCATTCTTAGCAAACTATCACAAGAGCAGAAAACCAAACACCGCATGTTCTCACTCATAGGTGGGAACTGAACAATGAGATCACTTGGACTCGGGAAGGGGAACATCACACATCGGGGCCTATCATGGGGAGGGGGGAGGGGGGAGGGATTGCATTGGGGAGTTATACATGATATAAATGATGAATTGATGGGTGCTGACGAGTTGATGGGTGCAGCACACCAACATGGCACAAATATACATATGTAACAAACCTGCATGTTATGCACATGTACCCTAGAACTTAAAGTATAAAAAAAAAAAAAAAAAAGTGTTCCTATTTCTCCACATCCTCTCCAGCACCTGTTGTTGCCTGACTTTTTAATGATTGCCATTCTAACTGGTGTGAGATGGTATCTCATTGTGGTTTTGATTTGCATTTCTCTGATGGCCAGTGATGATGAGCATTTTTTCATGTGTCTGTTGGCTGTATGAATGTCTTCTTTTGAGAAATGTCTGGTCATATCCTTTGCCCACTTTTTGATGGGGTTGTTTGTTTTTTTCTTGTAAATTTGTTTGAGTTCTTTGTAGATTCTGGATATTAGCCCTTTTGTCAGATGAGTAGATTGCAAAAAATTTCTCCCATTCTGTAGGTTGCCTGTTCACTCTGATGGTAGTTTCTTTTGCTGTGCAGAAGCTCTTTAGTTTAATCATATCGCATTTGTCAATTTTGGCTTTTGCTGCCATTGCTTTTGGTGTTTTAGACATGAAGTCCTTGGACCAGGGCAATTTTTCTAAAACCCAAATATCATCTTGAAATATTCTCACTCACAGCAGCCCCCCTTTGCCCTGAAGTTCAAGTCCAAATTCCTCCACAGACCTACACCTCTTCCCAGAAGTCATTATTTTGGGTCCCCAAGCAGGGCAGTGCTGACTCTTCCATCTAGACCTCTTAATGCCATTCTTCGCTCTGGAACACTCCTCACCCTCCCTTACGCCTCAACCTGTCACTCTTGGGATGATAAGCTCCTATTCATTTTTCAACCTTCAGCTCTTCTGTAGAGATTAACTCTGGATTCGCTGCTCTTCTAAAATTCTCCCTGAATTTCCCCCAGGTAGTGCTTATCCCATACTGCAGTTGAGACTCCAGTAGACAATAGGCTGGACAAGGGCAAAGCCAGGCTTGTTTCATGCTTAATATAAGTTGAGAGAATTATGTGTTATACATGTTTTGGAGATGTCAGACTTGCACTGCCTCAAGTTTTGGCAGCCTTTTGTTAATCTGGCTAACCCTTTTATCCTTGTGGATGCTTACTAAATACCATTTGAATGAATGAAAAACGAGTTAATGCAATATGTTTTATCAGAGGTGGAGTGCAGGTGGGAGGATAGTGCAGCATATTCTAGAAGCTTCACACTTCACCAGTAATTTGTTAACCTGACCCATTTTGCCCATCCTCATCCAAAAAACTGTGAGGCCACAGAACATAGGATGATGAGGGTCCTTGAAGGTCATCCAAGACATGGGCCTGCTCAGAAGGGGGTTGAAAACTCCAAGGAGAAGGGGGAGATGAACTTAGCCTCTGGAAGAGATATTTAAGGCCATGTCTAGCCCCTGGCCATGTCAAGCTGTACTGACAACATCCTCTGGGACAAGGAGCAGCAGCAGAGGTGGCTATTCACAAGCAGGCTTCAAATCTAGCCAAGCCCTGTGCACAGAAAAGTTAGGTGACTTGCTGAAGGTCATGAAGCTAGCAAGGTAAGAGGGTGGGGACTGGGATTTGAACCCAGAAAGTGTGACTCCAGGGTCCATGCTACTAACTGCTATGGTACATGGTAGGATGGATTTCCTGAATTATTGCTGCCAGTAAGAAATGGTGGTTGTGGGTCCTAGACTCAGACTTCCCCACTGGAGCTGCTGAGCTCTTGCCCTGCCTTCTTGCACACTGGACATGCTGGAAAAGTCCAGCAGGCCCTTTCAGAAGGAAAGATTTTTCTCTCTGCAGGTCTGGATTCCTACCAGTGGAATGTCACCCGTCAGAATAGGCAGGTGGCAAATTTAAGCAATTAGTGAAAATCAGGACTCACAGTCTTGAGAATAATTAATGTTGTCTTCTAATCTCTTTCCTCTGGGGAAACTTTGCATGTTGCTTAAAAGAAATGTCATCTACGCCTCACTGTTTCCAGAACCTGACTGTGAATAGCAGCACTTTTATTTCAGAGCTCTGCAAAAGCAACGTTTAAAGGGTCTTTCCCTCAATTACCAGCGAAGTCCACACATTTCCCAGCAGATGGGATACTAGATAGGCCACTGTAATGGTAGAACAGCCAGGAATGGTCAGATGAGTGCTTTCAAAGTGACAGGAAGCTTCCTGTTCCTATCACCCGATAGTCCCCCCACAGCCAGATGATACGTAAAGGACAGTGATGGGACCCAACAGAAGAATGTAGCACAAATGTCTTGAGGAAACACGAAGAACTTCATGGAAAGGACAGCTCATGGCATGTAGCAAAGGGTGGAAAGAATTTCACAGATGAAGAGGGGCAGAGACTGTGGAAAAAGGAAACAGCGAGAACAAAGGAAAAGAGGTAGAAATGCAGGGAATGGACAAGGAAGAGACAATTTGCTATAGTGTTGGGTTTTCCAAGTTGAGAGTAGGAGGAAAATAACTGCAAAAGTAACCTGTAGCTATTTTTCAGTAAACTTTAAGATGAGCCAAAGAAATGGGTTTAATTTGGAAGGCATTAGAGAACCACTGAAAGTTTTAGAGGAGAGACTGGACAGAGTGTTATCATCTCAAAACTAGAAGGCTTCTTAGAGATGATCCAACTCCCTCATTTTACTGTTGAGGAAACACAGAAGAGAGAAACCTTAGCCGAAGCACACCCAGAACTAGAAGCAAGGCCTCTTGATTAGTCTAGCAGTCTCTATACTAACTACTTCCTCTTTGCCAATCCTTTAATCATGTCTGATTGTGTGAGGTCTAAGTGGTGTTAGCTGAGATGACTTTCTATTTGTTTGTTTGTTTGTTTTTGAAACACGGTCTCCCTCTCTCGCCCAGGCTGAAGTTCAGTGGCACAATCTCGGCTCACTACAGCCTGGATCTCTCAGGCTCAAGCGATCCTCCCACCTCAGCCTCCTAAGTAGCTGGGACCACAGACATGCCACCACACCCAGCTAATTTTTGTATTTTTATAAAGACGGGGTTTATGCTATGTTGCCCAGGCTGGTCTCAAATTCTTGAACTCAAGTGATCTTCCCACCTCGGCCTCCCAAAGTGCTAGAATTACAGGTGTGAGCCACCATGCCTGGCCTGTTTGTTCTTTGTTTGTTTGTTTTTATTGTACTCCTGCCTCCATCCATCACCATACCTTATGAAAAGGGCTTGTCACATGTTTGGAGACAGCGAGAAAACCTCCATATCTTGAGTGCTTAGCATGTCCCAGACCTTGAGCTAAATGCCTTGCATAAATATTAATCCTCATGGCATCCCTATAATATATTATTATTTACAAAATCATTGCTCACACATTTTGCCAGATGTCTCACAGCCAGAAAGATGTGAGGCCAGGATTCTACCCTAGAGTGAGGCCAGGATTCCACTCTAGTTCTTTCTCCCCATACCAAGCTCCTTCCACTATGCTAAACGTATGTCCCACATCAGCATGTGGTTATGCCCAGGGCTCCTTGAAAACCCTTGAAATCAAAATCAGTAGACATAATTCTATGTTTCCCACAACTGAACACCAGTTGTGCCCATCTCTGACCAGAGTGGCTACAGCAGAGTGGTGATCTGTGGCTCACTCTCCCCTACAACATCCTGGTGAGTACACCCTGGTGATGTGAGTCTTACTCTGATCCATTCAAGCAGCAAGGCTTTTGCCAGATACAATTTACCTCCCACACTTCTGGGTATAAAGAGATTTTATCATAGGTGCATTTTAACTTGAGGGATATCAACTATGCACGCTGGGCCAAACAAAAAAGTTGAATGAGGAAGGGAAGGAAGGAGAGACAGAGAGAGAAAATGAGATTTCTTTCTATAATTCTACTCACTGGTGGGACTGAGAGAGAAGGTAGAAAATTGCAATCCTTCAGGAAGTCTTGGTCCTGGGGTGCTTTTCACAGTGACAGCATGTCACCATATGGAGTTAATTTGAGCATTTAAAAAGATCTTTTTCACACAATATAACCCCTCAATTCAAGCCAACTTCAACCGATGCTGAATAGAAGTAGGCTGTTCCAATGCTGGAAGAAACATCAGTTATGCTTTACATTATCTATAACATGGTACCTTTCGAAAAAATTTTCAAGGGTAATTTGTGCTATATGACATTTGTTTTGCATTCTACCTTTAAACCTAACTTAAGTTCACTCTGTGTTTAAATGATCATGGAGAACTCCATCCTGCTTCTCTCATCCCTCCGTATAAATTCTCACTTTTTGCTCTCAAAGCCCAAAGCTACAAGGTGTGTGTGGTGGTAGGAAAGTGAGGGTTGGTGAAGGGTTGGCCAGGGTTCAGGATATATGGATTTTTAAATGGGAAGATGGAAGGAATACCATTCTAGCACCATTCTTCATTTATTCTATCAGCATTTTTTAGCAATCTATTTATTTAAGAGCCAGATTCTCTGCTAGCAACTAGATGGAAAGCTGTGACCTTCTGAAAGAATTAGTAAATTTTATCATAGAGGGAAGTACAAAGTACTTGTTTATCTACCTCAAATAATGGGGTGCCACAGGCCACATTAGCATTTTTCTCACAATACTCTTCATCATGCAATTAAATCCATTTTAATCTTAGGTACATTAAAACTATGGAAGATATTACTGAAAAACATGAACTTTGCTCTATGGTATTGTAAGTGCCATCTTAAGTAACTCTAGTGTTGAAATCGCTTTAGAAAAAAAGAAAAAACTCTTGCATTCTTCACATGCTCATTTTTAAGAACTGAATGTGTTCTTCCAAAATGCATATGTTGAAGCCCTAACCTCCATATGATGTTATTTGGACATGGGGCCTTTGGGAGGCAATTAGGTTTAAATGAGGTCACGAGGGTGGGACTCCCATGATGGGATTAGTGCCCTTATGAGAAGAGGAAGAGACTTAAGTATACTCATGTTCTTTCTCTCTCTCTGTCATGTGAAGACACAGTGAGAAGACGGTTGTCTGCAAGTCAGGAAGAGGGTCCTCACCAGGAAACGAATCTGCCAGCACTTTTATCTTAAACTTTCCAGCCTCCAGAACTGTTAGAAATAAATGTCCGTTGCTTAAGCTACCCAGTCTACGGTATCAACCTGAGCTGACTAAGATATCACTAAATTGAGGGTCTTCCAAAATCTTATGTACTGTGGGGACTGAGGGAGATTGGATCTTAAACTGTTGTTGCCAGAAACAGGCATTTGAGGGTGATAAGTAGGATTTGAGGGTAGAAATTGAAATTCATCTTCCGACAAATGATGCTTTGTTTTGAAAGAACCAACTGGATGGTCTGTGAACTAGTCAGTTTCCCTAGAGAAGAGAGGTGACACGTAGACTCTCATTACCAATCTCTCCACTGAAATTCTCTTCCTGATATGTAGCTCTGAATGTCTTTCCTGCCCTCTCCAACTTCTCTTACAGACTGAATGTGAGTAGTCAACTAAGTCACAAGGGGGTTTTTGTCCACCTTCCCTGAAAGTTCTCCTTGAGTGGGTCATCATCTTACTTTGGAAGCTTGGGATAAATTTTTATTTTGTACTTATTACAGTACAGAGAGGTCCCATCACCCAGCTAACCCCAATAGTAGGATATTACACAACAGTGGCATATGAACAAATCCAGGACATTAATACTATTGGCATAATATACTTTACTAGAGTACAGATAGGGTTCTTACTCAACTTGTTATTTCAGCTTAAATATTTGAGGCCAAGATAGTTTTAGTAGCGACCTTCTACCTCATCATGAGCCTGACAGGAGGTAGGAGCCTCCAAGGCCTGGGCAAGTCAGCAGAGACTTGCCACTGAGGCCATGGAGACAGCATGAAGGATTCAGGGTCTGAGGACATACACAGGATAAGATGATCCCACATAGCAGTAGAGCAGATAGGGCATTTCTGCAATGACATTATGCCTCCACTTCAGGAGAGCACTGCAAAGGAATTATGAGACACAGACAACAATCACAATTATGGCCTCTTCCCTCCTCCATAAGGTGCATCTGAATCTGCTTCAGAGACATGAAGAACTTAACAGCTGACCAGAAGATGGGCACAAACCTTCCTAGGAGTTCTCTGACAAGCCTTGGGAAAAGGAGGAGGTGCAACAAAACAAAGCATCTTGTTGAAATCAGAATGATATCTTCATACTGCCCCTGAGGTCCCCTCATCCTCTCTCCCCACCAAAATGTCAGAAATCTGAATTCCAGGAAAACACACAGCTTTTCCACTTCCTCCTCTTCTACCCCATGCATGAAATGAGATGATTTCTCCTCTCTGGGGAAACTGATGAGCCCTTAAAGAAAGATGTATATTTACTGGCATTTGGTGCCTCCAATAAAATGGCTGGGTCTCTTTCCCTATCATCCTGGAGAAGCCATCACTTCATAAGTCCCACATTCACAATCAGAACTTCTAATCACCTTTTAAATTCCTTGTTGCATACAAATATCCAAGGACCTTTCAATATTTAAGGAAAGCTTCTAATGTGAAAGATAGAACCTAAAACAACAAGAATAGTCTTGTGACTTTCACAAAAAAGCCAAGGTGGGCAGAAAAGGAAAGCTCGCAGAAGCTGCAATCAATATATTTGAGACAAAGAGAAGATAACACATTCATGAAATGGGATACTCAAAAATCTGAGAATAAGAGTTAGGGGAAGTTAAAAATGTTACAGAAGAAATTAAAAATCTGTGGATGGACTGAAAAACAAAGTTGAGAAAATCTCCAAAAAATAGTACAAAAAAAAGCTAGAGTTGGTAAATAAGTGACAAGAAAAGAAAATTAAATCAATTCAAGTCCAAAATTCTCCATGTTACTCTCTTGCCCCAAACCCTCCAATGGTTTCCCATCTTACTAATGCAAAAGCCAAACTCTTGCACACACAATGTCGCACATGATTTGGTACCCATCACTTTCTGATCTCATCTGGTGACTCTGTCACCGCTCACTTCACTGCAGCCTCACTCAAGAGCTCCTGTTAAGTGTGCTCCCACCTCAAGGCACTTGCAACTGAGTGTTTCCTCTGGCTGGAATATTCTTCTAATAGCCAAGAAAAAGGAGGAGGGTCCTTGGGAATCCACAATTCTGCTGCAAGGAGACCATCAGGGCTAAACACCCCAGGCTGACACCTCAGCTGGAGGACCATAAGCAAAGTGACCTGGGCATAAACTCCATCTCTCAGAGGCTCCTGGATGTTTCACCTGGGAATAAAAAAGTAAGCTGCAATCAAGAGGACAAGACAAATGACTAAACGTGAACTTAAATTCTGAGTAAGTGACAGACGGCACCCCCTCTCTTGTTTTGCTGTCTGTTCTTTAACTTTTCACCTAAGAAAATATTAGGCATCCTATTCTCCAAGTCAGAAAGCATTGATGGCCTATGTCTACCAAAATAATTGTATAAACTCTTCTGTCTAGCACTCAATGTCCTCATAAAGTATGCTCAATCTCCTTTTCTTGCCTTTTTGCCAACAACTCTCCTGCCTTACACTTGTCTAGTCCCTGCATTCTGAGCATCCCTGCACACTTGTGTTTTTCTACCTCATAACTCCACTCTCCTGGAAAGTTTTTTCCTGGAAAGTTCTGCTCACATCTACCACAATCCTACATTCATTGTCAAGGCTCATCTCAATGCCATTAATCCTTCCCTGGTCTCACCAATCAGACGTGACTTCTCCCTCCATTGAATTTCACTTGAATATCCCTTTTGGAAGTTATATGACTTCACCCTACATTTTAGTTATGTTTGTCATGTCTGAGACTTCCCTCTAGACTATGAGTTATTTGAAAAATGAGGGTACAGCTTGACCACTTTTACCACTTCAGAATGATACCACACAATACTTTGCCCTGAGTGGGCAATTGAAGATTCCTAGAACAAGGTTCTCTTTGTCTGGGTCATTTGGAAGACAATGTCCAACCATGCCTTTCCTTCTTGACTGTTTGGAAGAATCACCCATTCACTGTGAACATAGTACATGTGTCCAGTTGTATGCTGGACCAGAAATAGCTAGAGTTAAAAGTCAGAATATTTCATTCAAACATCCCTATTCCCATATTCCCTTGAAATAACAAAAAAACTGAATGAGGCTGGACTTTCCCTCATAGCGACCATCAGAAAGGGCAAATGTACAGCTATCATCTGTGGATGGGCACGCCTTCCACAGCCTCTGGGCCTGCCTCTGTGACTCATGTCACCCACTGAGCCCTCCAGGTGTTTGAATTTTGCAAGCCCTGGTCTAAATCATGTTTGGCCTTTGCCATTTTAAAAGAATCTAGCGCTAGATGTTGCTCAGAACAGAAATCCTACACATAAAGCTTTGCAAGTTGTTAAAAAAAAAAAAAATACACTCCTCTGAACACTAACACTGAGAATCCTGAATGATTTCCTGATGTACTTCTTCTTTCTGAAAAGGTGTCGCCAAGCACCTTTAGAAATTGTAAATCAGCAGCACACAATGGCAGCATGAAAGTCACTTCAAGGAATATAAATATAAAACAAAACTGTAACGTGAAAATGTCAAACCCTCATTAAAATACTAGAAATGTCATTTAATAAAGGAGGTTTGGAGATTCACATGGTTAAACTGAGATACTGAGGAAACTTATGCACAAATTTTTAACACATAATCAGGAGAAAAAACTGAACTGGGAACTGTAAGGAAAATTATTTTGCCATATGTATCCCCAAAATGTAGTAAATAAACAATGAGCAGAGATATGTTTTTATTCTTGCATACAACAGCAGGTCCCCAGAGCTGTGCAACAATTCAGCAGTGTGTATTGTATTGAAAAAAAGAACTCACTTTATTAAGCATCAAGAACAAAATCTTCCACAAATGTCTTCTCTAATAGAAGTCACCTTCACTGCTAATTTGGAATTTGGAGCAATAGCCTTTTATTAAACTATTTACAAACAGCATTTTATACGTCAGAATACATCATCATAAATCAAGCACACACTATTGCATTAGCCTCAAATAGACTCAGTTAGAGAACCTCAATAGAGATTTTAAATGCCCGTCCTTCCAATTTTACCCATAGTACCTTGCAATGCAACTTAATTTTGATATTGAGGCTTTCATAACAGTTCTATCTTTACTAACTCAAATAACACTATTATAAAATTTAAATGAAAAACAAACCATGACAAGGGGAAATAATTAATACGGATAGTCAAGGGACTCCAGATACATCTTCAAGCAAAAATAGATGAAAAGTCAATAAAGAAGTGAGACAGAAAAGCAGGTTTCTGAGTTTAAGCAGCATAGCAAGTGAATTTTCACCACCATGGCCTACCAGCTTGAATAAACAGAACAGAGATTATGAAAGAAGCATAAACATGAGGGAGTAGCAGGAAGGCATTCAAAACAAAATAGGCATGTATCATTGAATTTTGCAACTATCTTTGAGTACATATTTCTATCCAGGTGGTGTGACTTAATGGATGACAGCATGGCCTTTGGAGTGGGGTATCCCTGCGAAAGAGGGCAAGTTACCCTTTGCTCCTCTGTATCCTTATCTGTAAATTGAGCATAACTGCACCTACACCACAGAGCTGTTGTGGAGTTAAAGGAGCTAATGCACCCAACACACTTAGGGGGATGTGGTTACACCACAACCTTTGGATTGAACCAAGTCACAAAATAAAAATTCAGTATTGTTGAACAAGGACATAAAAAGATCTTCCAAGAAAAAAAACAAAAACAAAAAACAACTAAATGAACTACTTTAAGCCATAATTAAATTGATCTAAAACTATTAGCTCAGAATAAAACCAGAAACTTCAAAATGTTTTCCAAACTAACGTAGCACAATTGTTTCATTAGGATCAGTCCCTGGGAGAGAAATGAGATGGAGAAAGGAGCAAAGTCAAATGATTCATTTGTTATGAATGACAAACTGCTAGTCCTACTTTGGTGTCTCCACTTTTCACATTCCTAAGTGTTGTTCTCAGCCTCCACATTCTGGCTTT
Source organism: Rhinopithecus roxellana (assembly GCF_007565055.1). NCBI lineage: Eukaryota > Metazoa > Chordata > Mammalia > Primates > Cercopithecidae > Rhinopithecus > Rhinopithecus roxellana. Next base: position 54,960,771 of record NC_044551.1, read on the forward strand.
TCCATTCAGCATCTGCCATAGTCATTCTCACTAGGACTATTTTTACCTTTTGCTCACCTTGAATGACAATGGCTCATAGGTGACAGCGAAACTTTGTGATCTGAGGAGATGGGACTTGAAGGCCAAAGCAGTTTTCATAAACCACTTACTGGGGATGAAGACATCAGGCCACGCTTGTCAAGCAAAGACTAGAGGTTTCTGATCAGAAGCAAGAGGATCAACCAAATCTAACACCCACACGGACAACAAAGATCAGAGACAGCTGAGTCAGTTGTCAGACAGACAACAGTCAGAAGGGAAGCAAAACAGGTGCCAAAAATTCCAGGCAATCCCAGCATGATGGTGCATACCTGTGGCCCTGGCTATGCAGAAGGCTGAGGCAGGAGGATTGCTTGAGCCCAGGAGTTCGAGGCCTGCCTGGGCAACATGGTGATACTTCCATCTCTTAAAATAAATTAATTAATTAAATGAAATAATCCTTTTTTAAAAAGTTCCAGGCAGTCAGTCAAGAATCAGGATGTTCAGAATAGGGCTGGCATATAGCAGTGGTTCAATAAACAATAAATTAATGACCATTAATAAACGAACAAGAAAAAGACTCATAGAAAAGCAAGCAGTAGGACAGGTATAAGGGTAGAGGGGTGTGGTGAGGCGAGAAGACCTTGACAGCAAACACTTTTTTCTCTATCTGAGAGCCGCAAGGAGACTTCTTTGAGACTAGAGAGGGTAATCCAGTGTGGCTAGTTAAATGCCAGCGTGAGCACACACAGATGCACCTTGCTTGCTTCAGTAAGGAGTAATGAGCGGAAGAAATGAACTGCAGCTGATGACCTACAACCCTTCTTAAACCAAACAGCTTCTTTCTGGCTCCTTTTCTTCTTCTCTTTTTCAAGTGCTCTTTCGTTCATGGGACTCTAAGCAGACTTCAGTAACTCCACCTCTGATGTTTCCAGCCTGGTCTCACAAGAATCACACGCCACAGTTTGATATTTTTCAGGGCCAAAATGCTTCTAGAGTTTACCTGATTGCATTCCTGGGCTTGTTTAGGACAAAGGAAGGAGAAAAGGGAAAGGGAAAAGAAGGGTAACACTGTATGTTTTTACAGATTTAAGTTGAGCTTTGTTGAGGGAGAAGAACCGAGACTGTGTATATAAGAAATATTGCTGTTTCTCCTCATCTAATCTGTCAGTATCCCTTACCAGGTATTTTTTAGAATGAGGTAGTGGTGGTGCTCCAAGATCTCCCCTTAGCACTGAGCTACTCGCTTCTCCAGCTTCTGGGAATATTGACTGCTGACAGCTTGCTGGATGTGAGGATAAAAAGGCCCAACCCTCTTGTTTCAATTCAAGACATTTGTGGATGCTGTCCCATCTCCAGCATGCACCAGACAACTGGCTGAGCCTCAGTGGCAATGGCATTGCAACTGCACTTGAGCTTGTCCCTCTACCAATCCTGACTTCCTCAAATCCCCACAGGAAGTGCACAATTCTCTGCCTCTGAGTCTGTTCTGAGGAAACCCAGTCTAAGGCAAAGCACACCCTGTTTGGGGACACATGTCATATAAATGACATTCAAGAGAGAAAATATACTGGTCATATGTGTTTCTTCCACCAGCCACTGACTGGCTAGGAATGATGTCAAGAGATGGTTAGCCACCTTTTGCTTCTCAGCAGCAGTCTTACATTTGGAAAAAATAGACTCGTTCCTTTCCCCATTGGCAAGAATAGATAACAAAAGAAAATACGCTATGAAAACAAGGGCAAAGTTGTTACCTAGAAATATTTTATGATTTCCCACACTGCTATCTAATTGGGATGTTCTCTCATTAAATATAGAATAACAAATAGCCCCTTATCGAATCCAAACAATTTCAGTAACACTATACCCTCAAAAACTCAGCATAAGTAGTTTATGTAAAGCAGTGGAAAGCTGGGATTTAACGACTATCTTGGGGCTTGGTAAAACTGTGTGGTGTTATTTGGATGATTGTGTCCAGGAATACATATTGAATACCAGGAAGGCTTTAGGAATTAAATAATTTATATTGAATTAAGTTAAATAATCTAGCCAACAAACCGAATGAATCATGAACTGCATTCTGATTGGTGGAGAAGAGACATTAGCCCACAGAGAGTTGCTGCTTTCTCTACATAACCATCCAGGCATACTACACATAAATTTGCAAGTTGGCCAATATAGTTGCAAAAGATGAACTGAGTGTACAAGATAGATACTGAATTCCCTGGAGCCTGAGCTGACCAGTGCAGACTTGGTGGTGAATACTAAAAAATTATTATAGAAACAATTTAAAGTTAACTCTCAAATTTATAAAATCAATGCAAGTTATGCTGCTTGAGAAATTAACTGTGCTTCTCATTGTAAGACTACTAATTGCTATTAGGGAAAAGTGTGCTTTCAAAGCAATATATGTAACGTAGGAATGTTAGATTGGCTTTTGTCAAAATATTGAGCATCTGTTTAAAATACATAGTCAAGAGTAAGAGTAGGGAACGTTTTACAAAATATACATATGTAAAGTCCCCTTTAATTTGCTGTAGCCATTTTAAATAGGAAATACAGGGTTATTTATCTTCAGGGAATCTTGAAGAATATCTCACAAAAGCTCAAAAATGAATAATGAAACATGTTAAGAATCAGGTTCTTAACATGTTTTCAATTAAAAACTAATTGTTTACATGAGCTCTGCATGATGCGTAAGTGGAGATATGATCATTGTCATTATTTTATAAGTTGCAGTTTCCAAGATTTGTCCTTCTGAAGCTTTTTATTTATTCTTGGAGGTTGTTTTCTCCTAGGAAAATAGAGCATCTGTACTGCTGAGTTTGTGGCTGTGTGGTCTGGGGACACCTTCCTTGGCACAAACAACCAAGATCTATAAAGAAGCACTCTCCCTTATATTTCATTCTATTTTTTTTCTGGAGAGTTGAAGTCATGAATAAAACAATCAAGCATAATAGCTACTAATTATTATGTTTACTAAAAGAATATATAATTTGAACAAACTTTTAAGACATAAAAAGTATTTGGGCCTTTCTAATCTTTATCTAATGGTACCAATCACTAGATTTTCTAACCCTGATTTTTTTCTTGAGGGCAGAACATGACTTTCCAAGTTTTTTAGTGTCAAAAAGCTATTACTGTGCATGTCCACAGACTAGACTCTAGGCTTATAGGCCACTTTTTTTACTGCTTTTTTTTTCTTTTTTAATAGAAGCCTTTACCTACTTCTCTACCATTTATCCACAGAATGACTATAAACACACTTCCAAATGTCTGGCCCAAAGTCCCGGCTATCTCATGTTTAACAGTATCTACATCTGTTTTCAGCAAACATTTTTCTAATTTCATAGAGTGGATTTGTTTATCAGAAGTTTGGTATGACAGATACATTGCCACAGGGGAAAAAATTTGAGGATGTTTCTGAAAACCACACTTAAGAAATTGGAAAAGCATTTAATATTATTTACTTAGAAACACATTCTGATAAATGTTAGTGATATACATACTAAAATACTGCACAGTACAGAACCAGGAACTGTTGTAATTACCAGTGTCATGTGGGCAAGCAGAAGAAAACTTCCTCTGGTAGGAATGCAAAGAAAAAAAGGCATTCATTAATAGTTGCTTTGAACAGCTCTTTCTCCTGAGCTTTTCATTCCCACATTCTGGCATCTTTCTAGACAGCCTTAGGAGAGGCAACTACCTTGCAATTCTAATATTTCAGTAGTGCAGCCAAAAAGCGATGTCTATGTTCAAATGGAACCTCCACTTTGGGCAAGTCTGAGTGACTCACTTGCTTCATAAAGTCTTCTGCAACCTGACGTCTTATTTATTGGTTACTTTGCTTTATTACCTCTCTCTTTTACTGAAATGTGTGTTATTTTGTTCCCAGCTTTATTCCAAACACTTATAATGGGCATAGTAGGCACTAAAATCTTTGTTGAATGAATGAAGTTAGTAAACCTCCCTAGGCCTCAGTATCTTCATCTGTGAAGTGAGGAAAAATAATACCAGCTACCATAGATGGAGGAGGCAAGAATTAAGTGAGGATGGCTGTACAGAAAAAAAGCACAGTGCCTGGTTGACTATTATCTGGGAAAGGCAAAGCATTCTTTTCCCTAGCTTGCTTTCTCCCCCACTGCAGTGCAAGCTGACCTCAGGGTATGTTTATAATAGTGATCCTTACCCACACCAGACCCTTCTTATGAAAGATATTTTATATAACGTCCCCTGTACTATTCCACTATGTCGGTTTATCCTTAGATGGCAGAGTCATAAAAAATAAGAGCTAAGCAAGGTGAAAGGAAGGACATCAGAACCAGAAAATAACATCAGAAAAAAAAAGAACATCCCATGGGAAGATTGCAGCACGGAACTCCAAAGCAGGGAAAGTTATCGCAGCCCCGTGACCAGGAGGTTAGCTCCTGAGTTTTCTTGCTGCCTGGGATGCCTACAGCATAAGCTGTCATCAAACCTAACACCTCCAAATTCAGTGTGTACTCACCGACTCACAAAATGTTAGATATAAAAGGAAATTTGCAGATCATTTGGTTTAAATCCTTTGTTTGATCCATGAAGAAATGGAACCCCAGTGAGGACAGATAAGAAGCACAAGGCTTCCATTCACCAGATCTCATCTTAGCAATAAAATTAATGATGAATCCATTGAACCAGGGATACTATATTTTACCTGCACATAATTATTGAAATGAAATTTTGTGTTTGTGTTTTTAAACAGTGGTATCCTCATTATTTAAAACACGATACCTCCACACCAATGAAGCACACCAAGCAGAATGGTTCTTGAGAATCTACAAACTGCTGATAAATAAGAGTATTTCAAGAATGTTAAGTGTCTTAGCCATAGAGGGAAAGTTCATTAAACAAAAACCAGGGGGCTTCTTCTAAAACAGAACAATCTACCTATTGACCATAGAAGATGTAATGCTCTTTGTTGAACAAAATATACATTTCTAGGAAAAATATTTTCTCCCCTACATTCTTTCTTGCAGCCTCCCATTTTGTGCTGTAACAGAAGTACTTTAATCTTATAAAAGGATACAAGTGGTGAAGTCCTCAACAACATTGTAAAATGACCATTTATTTGCTGTGTACCATGTAGCAGGCACGCTGCTAACAGGCTCATTATATACCAGAGCTTCTCTATCCTGGTTACATTTTAGAATCACCTGGGAACTTAGCTTAACAGCAACAAAAAGGCACCCTAATATGTAGCCAACGGTTGAGAAATGCTGATACACGCTATCTCGGTAGAGGTATACTATTATTATACTTGTTTTTCAGATAAGAAAACTGAGATACAGAGTCTAGCTATCTTGCCAAAGGTAGCACATTAAGTGCCCAAGGTGCAGTCTTAACCCAGAGCAGCAGAGCAGATACCACTATTTATTTAATAGATACTGCTATTCACCATCACTATGATTAATGAATGAAGACAGAGCCTAGACTGAATAGCTACTTGTTCAATTAAGTCTGTTTTTAATATATATATAAATTCCCAGCCCCTCCAACAAAGGTCTTTCAACCTGTGTTTTAAAAACAATTTATATTTCTTCATCTTCCAAATAGCTTTGCACAGCATATATATATACACACATATATATAAAATATAAAATGTATTTTTACATTTAATTTTTTCAATTGAGGTAAAAATTACATAACATAAAATTCACCATTTTAAAGTGTATAATTCGGTGGCTTTTAGTACCTTCATAATGTTGTGCGACCATCACTACTAATTCCAAAATGTTTTCATCACCCCAGAAAGAAACCCCATATCCATTAGGCCATCACTCTCCATTGTTCCTATTCTCCAAGCCCCTGGAAACTAATAATCTGCTTTTGTCTCTATAGATTTGCCTATTGTGGACATTTCATATGAATGGAATCATACAGTGTGTGGACTTTTACATCTGGCTTCGTTCACTTAGCATAATGTCTTCAAGGTTCATCCATGTTGTAGCATATATCAGTACTTCATTGTATAGCTGAAGAGTATTATATACCCAATGAATGAAATACCACATTTTGTCTATCCTTTCATCAGCTGGTGGAAATTGGAATTGTTTTCACTTTTTGGCTATAATGAATAATCCTGATCTGAACACTAGTATACAAGTTTTTATTGGAACAAAATGATGTTTTCAACAATAACTTTTCTGGTCTGTGCTTTAATCAATACCCATTCCAGCAAGGCCCAGCATTTAGTACAGGACTATTTTATTAAGTCATTGGGTTCTATTTGTAAACTTACCTCTAGTATTCCTAGTTAAACCATAGTCTGTTTTACAAAATAAAATGATGTTTGAGTCAAAACAGTTTGTTTTTAATGATCTCATTTTCATTTAGAGAGAAAAGCTGCATTTAACTTAGGACTTTTATTCTTAGTCCCTTTCACAACCACTCCTCCACTTCTCTTCAGCTATTGATTCTGGGTATCCTTGAGCAGATCACTTCCTTCCCTTCGTTCATTCACTGATGCAACCAATAATCTTTGGCCACATTTCAACATTCAGGACCTAGGCTCAATGATGGGCATATAGCATGTACTACACAGACAGACTCTGCACTTGTAGAATGTACACTCTAATAGGAGACAGACACCGAACATTTAATTATACACCTAGTTATCTAGTTATAATTATAATAAATGGTAGAAAGAAAAATTGAGGGTACTAAGAACATGTATAACAGATATAAACTCCCTATGCCTCAATTTCCTCAAATCAGTGTTATAAATAAACTAAATGAGATTTTTTTAAAATGTCAAATAAAGGAGCTTCACAGGCAAACCTACTCGTGGTCATGGGACACTGCCATATGGTGATATTGCTCCCCCAAAATATTTTCAGCAACCCAAAGCCTGAAAACTCACTGCAAAAAATTCATGGTTTAGAATCTTAAAGGTAATTATGGTTTGAAGAATATCTATTAACATTGAGAATACTTGTATAGCTATTTGCTGTTAGCAGATCTAATCTTAAGGAAGCCTGTCTTTTGATAACAACCCTCTAGATTCTGCCAGTTCCCATAAATCTTAAGGACAACTAAATAAGAATGGTGTGGCAAAAAGGCACTTTCAAAATAGTGGTCCATACAATCAGAAAGGTATATGTATATATGTGTAGTGATGTGATTTTTTTATCAATAAGTTGATTATGTATAAACTCATTTTGTGGGTCCTATGTCTACACCAAGCAACATAAGCCTCTACACTTGCCTTCTATTTCCACACATACCATAAGCTGTCAGTGATTAAACACATGATCCTGAGAAATATTAAAAGTTTGATCACTTCTTGGTCCATGCCATGTAGCAAACTTAAAAGTTCCCTGCCCACATTCTCCTTATTTTCTTCATGGAAGGTGCTAGGGAAAAATTCTTCCTCTTCAGTCTTGAATAAAAACTGGTTAGGTGTTTTTCCCATCTATTATATGTGTCCCATGGTCTGTGGCAAGTAGACCCAGTTCTTCCAAGTATAGTCTAAATTTCTTATGTAGACCCATACAATTACCATATGCTAGTTAATGTGGTCGTGTTTTCCCTAAAAACATCATGTCAGTGACATGTGCCCCACTTGCATCTTGGACTTCCCCAGCATCACAGCGTGGGCATCAGTTTGGAGTTAAGCAGAATCAAGTTTGAATTCCAGTTTTTCCATTCATTAGTTGAATGACCTTAGGAAAATGATCTTTGTGTAAGCCTCAGACTTCTCACCTTAAAAGGGGATTGTAATTTCTACTTTATTCGGTTATTGGAAAAATTGAGTTAATTTTTGGAAATTGGAAAAATTGACTTAATATATATTTGTTATGTACTTTTAAGGTTAACTTTTTTATGCCTTTGTCAACTAACACTTTTTAAGAATTTAAAAATTTTTAGTTAAAAAATGTCTGGGCCGGGCGCGGTGGCTCAAGCCTGTAATCCCAGCACTTTGGGAGGCCGAGACGGGCGGATCACGAGGTCAGGAGATCGAGACCATCCTGGCTAACACGGTGAAACCCCGTCTCTACTAAAAAATACAAAAAACTAGCCGGGCGAGGTGGCAGGCGCCTGTAGTCCCAGCTACTCGGAAGGCTGAGGCGGGAGAATGGCGTAAACCCGGGAGGCGGAGCTTGCAGTGAGCTGAGATCCGGCCACTGTACTCCAGCCTGGGTGACAGAGCGAGACTCCGTCTCAAAAAAAAAAAAAAAAAAAAAAAAAAAAAAAAAAAAAAAAAAATGTCTGAAGTTGAGAGGAAATGGGTGTGGTTGTGAGTGTATCATTTATTGGTCTTTCAAAATATATTTCCCCCTTGCTAACCCCATCCAGATTCCCATTTGTAGAACTGCTTCTCTGGTATTGTGCAAGGGGTTGGTGAGTTGGTAAATTATGATGCTATCCCCCACTCGGAATCTATAGAGGCCAGATCCTGCCAGGCAGCCAGAAACTGGGCTGGTTGACTTTCAACACGACCAAGTAGATATTCTACTAGAGAATTTAATTTCTGAGCATGAATGGAAAAGATAGCTGAATTTACCTATTCCTCATGGTAACAAAATTCCTGCTTATTGCAACTAAAATTATAAGCTTCTCCATTTATATGCCAGGAAAGAGTGTTGGACCTACAATCATCAAAAAAATTATTTGGTTTAGAATGGCCTGAAGCTATCTCTGAAACAATCCTGCGGAAAGAAAGACAGGATGGTCTTTATTGGTTTAGATTAATCAGAGCCCTTTTCTGATGTTGGGGGGGGGGTCTATCTCTCCTAATACAAGATTCTTCCTCATGGTGAAGGGATAAAATAATTGTTGAGCAACTCTCACAGTATCTACCATAGTACACCTTTGCTATCCAACGTGCATAAAGACACTCCTTCTCATGCAAAAACTTTTTAAAGTGCTTGTGCATGGCTGAAACACTGTCACTCCTTGTCTAAAAGAAGACAATTCAAAAATCTAATCCAGTTATTACATTCAGTTCCCCTGTCCCACACCTCTGGATGTCATAATATCTGTCAATCCAGATGTGACTTCAATGTGGATTGAAGAAGTTGACCACCCTCAACACATGCAATATAAAGTGGTGGAGAAGAATAACAACAATAAAAACTCACATTTGGAGTGGGGGAAGATATTAGAAAGCAATTTAAGTGGCAATCAATTCATAGCACACATAGAATCCTGCTAGGACTCCTTGTGTGGACAGTAAAGTGAGAACCTAATACATGTCTTGTACATCCGTAATAAATGGAGTTTACGAGATCACCTAATCTTGACACTCATATCTGCTAAGACGAACTCCCTTGACGCTCATCTTTCATGGCCACATCAAAGAGAGTACCTATTTTGGAAATTACACCATTTTGGCAGCTTATTTCTTATTGGTTACAATAAGAAATTGTAAATTCTGGGGCCCAAGGAAAAAGTTAAAATAGTCACTAGCTATTGTTAGCCAAGTTTGAGATTTCTTTGGCAATATGGCTTTCTTAAAAATTTAGTAGGCTTCTGTCTTTTTGTTCCCAGTAAATTCTATGACTCTATATACAAAGAGGTCATATTTCAAGTCTGGGAAGCCTGTCTCTTGATAACAACCCTCTAGATTCTGCCAGTTCCCATAAACCAGATTGTAATGGCACCAGCCATTGTGCAGCCATAATGACCATTAAATAACCTAAAACAATCAGATAATGAAAGTCAGAAGGCCAAGGGCCACACTTGACCCTTCCACCTATGGTCAACTCTGCTCATTGCTTTTGTTTCTTTACATTGGCCCACAATCACCTGGAATACATGGGATGTGAGTAGAATTGGAGCCCAGACTAGACAGAATGGTAGAATAAAAGACTGAGACTATCCCCCTCTATCAGTCAGTTTGTGAGTACATCTTTGTCACTGCAGTTTATTTTCCTACCATGTACTTGGGCATTTGGGGGAATGCTTTTCACAGAAATGTGGTCAGATAAAGCATGTAGAACCAGGCAGCTAAGGAAAATGACTACACAGTTCAGTAGGCCAACAAATGTATATGGTAGAAATACTCGAGAATTATTCAGTCTTTTAAAAATTTGCTCTTATAAAGTCTCCTCAACAACAAAGTAAGTTTTCTATACTTTCAATGTATTCTCCTGGAATACTTAGAGAAACCTCAGGAAGCTAGGCATGCAACTTTTTAAAAAGTTTTTAATATCTGGTGCTTAAGATGGATAAGCAACGAGTCAGTGATCATTTGAGGGACTGTATATTCTAAATATTAATATTACTTGGGAAGGTTACTTTGTTTAGGTGACAGAAAAAAGAACAAATCAGTTTGCCTTTTGGAAAAAGGAAGGTAAGGGAAGATATGTCTTGTGTATCTGTAATTAATGGAGTTTACAAATGGCTCAATCTGCTTCCTACCTGAGTCCAGGCTTGGGGTGCATAATGATAAATGGCTGAGAGGACAATTTTAGCCAAAGGCAACCTCAACATGATACAGAGGCCTATTATTGCTTTTTAAAAATCTGCAAAGAATTTAACACATATCTGGCTTTGAGTACTATTTCTTGGTGGATGGAGGAAGAAGGTCCTGAGCAATGAGCGTATCTATTACTTTCTTATCATGAAAGTTCTAGGCGCCTGTTCAATGGTGATGAAATGCCTTTGCCATAATTAAGACTGTAGAATTATTAAACCACCCTGAGTCACAAAGATGATTTAGAAATGAGCCTAGGAAGAGTTGTCTAACCAGATGTTTCACAGAGGCAGTGAGATCCAGCCAGGTACACACTTACCCAGACTTGACCTCTTTGGAATCGGCATCACTTCCCCATTAAACAAATCCTTTCACTCTCTTATTGATTTGCTTTCCAAAATACTTTCCTTATATTTTTAACTTAGTTCTCACTTTTCATGAAGCACATACACACAGAGTTTAAAGACACACGTTTCTACAAGACAACCATTATGATCACTCTTCCAGGATTTTTCACCCTCATTACCAAAGAGCATGCTTATATTATACTACTATTTCTTAATTTTTCCATTTTAGACATTATCTATTCACTTCCCCTGTTTCTCACCACCTCCCTCCTTCCCTCTCACCCATGTGCCTTTTTCATGCCTCAACCCTCCCATCAGTGCTACAGAGCTGTACCACTATTTTTGTTGAAACAGTTTTAACATTCACATTATTAAAACATTCACATTATTATAACTACAAAACTTCTGAGCCTTGATTTCTTTATTCTGCATGACTTCTAACCTCCAGGAAATCAGTAACTCTGTGTGTGTGTGTGTGTGTGTGTGCATGTGTGCTCACTAAGTTTTTTATGTATTTACCACTAAATCAACCCCAAACTCTCCTCAGGAATCTGAGCCTCTCCCAGAATGTTCAACTGCAGCAGACAGTCTACCAATTTCATCTTCCAGCACCTCCTGACCTGCTGCTACCCTAACTTGTCCTTTTATTCCTGGGCAGTTTTCCTTGGAATTTCCCTCCATGGCAATTGTGAAGATTTCCTTTGTCTTTCATGTTGGTCTTCTGTTTCTTGAATCCTACCTCTTCTATCTTAACTTGCTCCCTCATTTTAGTGTTATGCCTTCTCTAGTACCCTCTTAGAAAATTGATGCAAGTGAGGAAAATGGAGCCCTTGCACATCCAAAAATATCTTTATCCTACCTTCATCCTTGATCAATGGTTTATCTGGATATGTAATTTTCTATCTGGAATTCTTTCCCCCTTTGAAATGTAAAGGTATTTCTTCATTTTCTGCTAGTTTCCAGTGTGACTATTGAGAATTCTGAAGCCAATCTATTCTTAATCTTTTGTAAATAAGTTATTTTCCTTTCCTGAAAGCTTTTATCTGTTTTTATCCTCAGTGTTCTGAAATTTTGCAAAACCATGCTTTACTATGGGTCTCGTGTTAGGCAATAGATGTATTTTTTTGATTTGGAAAATTATGTCCTCAATTCTAGGAAATATTCTAAAATAAAAAAAATTCCCTTTATTTTACTTCTTTCTTTCTAGAATTTCTTTTATTGGGATTTGGAAGAGAAACTTCAATCTTTTTTCTATTTTTGAAAACTTTCTGGGAGACCTAATTTTATCTTTTACCCTTCTATTGAGTTTTTATTCCTATTGTCATATTTTTTATTTTCAGGAATTCTTTTTTTTCTTTAATTTTTCATTTTTTTTTTACTATGTTAGTCTATTTTCATAGACACAATATGTTCTTGTAATTTTCTGAAGAGATTAGATATTGTTTCAGGTTTTCAAAACTATGCATGGTCTCTATCCTACAAGTTTCTTTTCTCTAGTGATTTTTGGCCTCTGTCATTCACATTACAGACAGTTCTCCTTAGGCTCCTTGTGTGTCCTTACATTTAGGTTGAGCACAAAAGAGCAATTTAAAGGCACAGCGCATGCAAGGGCGACTGTCAGTGGTAGGCCTTCTTATGTGTAGGCTGTTCTGGCTCTGCATTTATTGGTGAGCCCCCATGTCAGTCTCTTTTCCCTGGACTGGCTGGATTTCCCAGAGAACAATGTTCCAGCATATAAACTCAGTGTTGCCAGTTTACAATCTCAAGTCTGTATAAAAGTCTCTAGCACAGTGTCAGGCACAAAGCAAACACACAACCAAACATGTTAGACCAGTCTTTTCCCTCACTACCTTAGCACTGTTTTGAAGATGGGACAGTTCCACCAGGTACAGAGAGGCAAAAACCAGAAACTGGGACTCTTCCAGACCCTTGCAGAGTTAGATTTCTTCTCTATGGAGCAGGAATGCTGAAGGAATTATTCTCCCCTTTTGAGTTGAATTCTGTAATATCGGAAATAGGGATTCAAAGGGATTCTGGGTTTTGAGCATATTCTATGCTAGAATAGCATCATATGTGTTTTTTATTTTACAAACATGATCCATATCTTATACCATCCTCTCCATGTACTATTTTTTAACAACCTTTTCCCCTTTTGGCCTTTAGTGTGATGATCTTTTGGTATTTGCCTTCTTCTTCCATCTCTTGAGTTTGTGATTTCCATTTGAAAAACTCTATAGCCTTCTTTGGGGAGAACACGATAAAAATAGAGTTGTAAGAAGTAAATAAATGATAGGTCCCACTGACAATGTCTGTCTGATCTAAAACATCAATCCATTTAACAGATGCATTCAGCTATTATACATCTAGAAGATTTCAACAGTGTCAAAGTTTCTGGGGCTAATCTTACTTTTCAGAGCAAGTGTGAAAGTTGGAGTAACAGAGATGACTGTTCATGGTTCTTTTATTTTAAAAGTGGTCAAGTATTAAGATAAATTAAGATAAATCAATCGACCAGGCGCAGTGGCTCATGCCTGTAATCCCAGCACTTTGGGAGGCTGAGGTGGGCAGATCATGAGGTCAGGAGCTCGAGATCAGCCTGGCCAATATGGTGAAACCCTGTCTCTACTAAAAATATAAAAATTAGCCAGGTGTGGTGTGGCATGTGCTTGTAGTCCCAGCTACTTGGGAGGCTGAGGCAGAAGAATTGCTTGAACCTGGGAAGCGGAGGTTGCAGTGAGCCGAGATCATACCACTGCACTCCAGCCTGGGTGACAGAGCGAGACTCTGTCTAAAAACAAAAAAGAAAAGAGAAAAAGAAAAAAAAAAAAAAAAAAAGGATTATCTGGGGAATCCAGCAAGCCCTGTAAAGCCTTTATAATAAACTGGATTAATATTATTTTGAGAGAAATGGCCCAAAAAAATGAAATTCAACATCAGACTCTATAAACCAAAGGGCATCATTATCCTAAATATTCTAATGCTGAGTGAAATCTAAAGATTTCTTAATCAAGATTACCTTTCTTTTTAAGTCTCCCATTCACCTGTCACTGAGAAGTCAACTCAAGCTTAAAATTATATACCTGGGTACGAAGTTTGTGTACACTTAATGGTTGTGCTGAAAAGTTATAATTATGCTGTTCTACCAGCCTTAAATATCTAGCTAGTGACCTTACAACCCCAATTTACTTTGCCTGACAACCCCAGTGTCTGTCTCTGCTAAACCTACTCTGATTTCTCTGTCTGAAGAAGTTCAGATGAAATTGTTCTTTCAACAGCATGTTTCACACAATGTGCATTGTCATCCAATAAACATACATTCAACAAACACTTATTGAGTGCCTCCACAGGCCAAGCACTGTGACAGATACTATAGCTCCAACAGTGAGCAAAAAAGGAAGAACCAAAATTGCTGTCTTTATGAGCTATCCAGTCTAGGAAAAGACGAGCTTTAGTCAAACACTCACAAAACAAAACATATCATTACAAAAAGCATGTAGGCACCCAAGGGTGTATCGTAAAGGAACCTGACTTAGGTTAGGAGAAGATCAGAAAGGCAGAATTGGGGATGTCATCTAAGGAGATATAGGTGTTCATTAGGCTAAGGGAATGGGAGGGGACTGAAGGAAAAACTAGTTCAGAGCCAAATATCATACTGTGCTGGAGGCGAGCTTGGCAGTTTCAAAGAATTAAAGAAAGAACAGTGTAGCTATAACACAGAGTCAGAAAGAAAGTTCTATGAGACAGGACTCTAGTGGTGGTCAGGTGTCACCAAGCAGGACTTTCTGAGTCAAAGAAAGGATTTGGGTCCTATCCTAAAGGCAACAGGAAGTCATTGAATAGTTTTTGCAGGTAGTGGTGCAACATTAAAGCATGCATTTTGCAGCTGTTCCTTTGGCTTGTTGAGACAAGATTGAAGAGTGAATGCAAAGAGGTTGGTTAGTGAGCTACTGCTGTACTCCAGAGAAAAATGCTAAGTGATGATAGGAGCTGGTGGCAGCCCGATGGCAAGGATAGAGCCAATGAAGAGGGTGAAAGGGAGGGGACATCTGTGTTATTGTGTTGGAGAACCAAATGGGTGCCATTCCCATTCCTGAGGCAGGAAACACAAAAAGACAACATTTGCTTTTGGACAGGTTGAGTTTGAAGTATCTTTAAGACATTCATTGGATTTGATTGTTGTTTTGATAGATGAATCCAGAGCTCAGATACATTTGAGACATAGAAATTTAAGAAACATGCCATCATGGGCAAGGAAGAGATTGGTTAATTCAATGTTTCTCCAGGCATAAGAAATACTTGCATCAGAATCTCCTAGTGTTCTCAGGTTTAAATGCAGATTTTGGAGAATATCTCAGAATTATGGAATTGCTGTTGTTGGAAGTAGAGCCCAAAAAATCTTTATTTTTTAACAAGTGCCCCAAAGTGATTTCTCAGATACTCTATATTCAAGATCCACTAGCCAGGAAGAGAAATGGACCCTGAGGAGCTCCAACATTTACTGACTCAGTAAAAGAGGATGCCCCTGTGAAGAAGTATTCACTGGGTTTTATCCTCCTTACTTATTTTTCTTTTTAAAAGTAAAACATGGATTTCTCTTTAGAGCTGATTAACTGCCTAGATTAATCTCACAATTCACATAAAATTAAAACTCCATCTCCCTGAAGTCCACACAAAAGTCAGTTCTGTCTCGGGTAACTTGTGCTGGTCACCTCAGCTCAGGCTCTTGTCCTTGGTCTCACACACTCCCTCCCCTCCCTCTCCTGGGCACTGACCTTTGGGCTCATCCCTTTTCCTAGAAAGACAGCATTTCCAGTGAGCAAAATGTCACATTACCTTTGCTGAACAGGACATTTCAAATAAAATATTAGCAATAACAATTACCTCTAAGCCACTAATCCCTCTGAAGCTACTTTAAACCACCAAAGGATTTAAGGCAATTCCCTGAAAATATCTCAGGCTTAATAGATTATGGTGCTGGGCAATGAAATATATTGGCCCAGATGGCCTTAACTTGCATTCTGTGGCATTTTCAACTATAAAAGAAAGTCAAGACACAAACTGTTTCAACTATTATTTAATATAAAAAAAAATCAGGTCATGGAAATATAAATAATAGTAATAATCCCACAGCACACATCACATTGTGGGTAAGGATATTTCCATGACTGGAGTAACGTTGGCAAAAGAAGCCACTAGAAAACAAAATAAGTATTCAAATATTTATTTCCCCAGGCAGGCTGGCAGTTTGCTGTGGCCCACATATGCAAGAGAACTCCAAAAGAATGCTTTCTCTAGCGGTGCTGCAGGGACAGAGATTAGAGTGGGGTATTATTGGAAATGATATGCTTTCTTAGAAAAAAAAATGTGGTATGGCAGATACTTCTTATAGAGTGAATTTTGTGTATTCATTTTTTTACTCATTTACAAATATGTATTGCATGCCCACTATTAGCAGGAACTGCGCTGGGAACTGGAAATTAAAAGGGAAACAAGAAACAGTGCCTGACTTCCAGAAGCCCACGTTCTAGAAAAGGAGGCAGACAAGTGAACAGAAAACAGTGCAACAGGAAAAGGGTGATGAAAAGTCGAAGAAGAGGGACATGAAACCATGGAAGAGGGACATGGGGAGGTCAGGACAGGCTTCCCACAGAAAGTGAAATCTAGACCAAGGTTTCTCAATCTCAACACCATTGCTACTTGGGGAAAGATAATTCTTTGTCGTAGGAGTCTTTGATGTGAGGGACATTATAAGATGTTTAGCAACATCCCTGGCCTCTACCCACTAGATGCCAGTAGCAATCCCCACCCCCACTCAGTTGTGACCACCCAGAATGTCTCTGGACACAGCCAAATGTCCTCTGAGGGGTGACATCAGCCCCAGTTGAGAAAGACTGATCTAGACCAAGACTAAAGAGGAAAAGAGGAAACTAGAGTTATCTATGAAAATTAGGTTATGGAGAGGATGGTTAGGGAGACACGTCAAACAGAGACAAGAGCAAACATAAAACCCAGAAGCAGAGACAACATGGTGAGACTATAGAACTGGAAGACACTCGCCAGGGAAGAGCAGCAAAAATGGAGCTGAAAGGGTTGGGGAGCCTTGTCCTGCTATGGAGTTTGACTTTACCTTGACAGCAATGGGCGCCAATGAAGAATTGTAAGTGAAGAGGATTAAGGAGGGTTTGACTGGTTGTCAGGGGTGAGAGAGGGAGAAGTCAAGAAGGACACCTTGGTTTTTACTTGAGTAATACTGTGGACAAGGGGTTATCTGTTGAGATGATGACTGTAGGAGGAGCAACAGCACGGGATGGGCAGGGGAGACAAGGTCAAGCTCATGAGAGGGACTCAGGCCATCCAAATGGAGATCCCCAGATACACAGGGTGTTGCTTCAGAGCAAAGTATGCCCATAGATACAGCTTATAAAAGGCAAGTGGGTGGGACATGGTGGCACATGCCTGTAATCCTAGCACTTTGAGAGACTGAAACAGTTGGATCACTTGAGGTCAGGAGTTCGAGACCAGCCTGACCAACATGGTGAAACCCATCTCTACTAAAAATACAAAAAAAAGTAGCCAGGTGTGGTGGTGGGTGCCTGTAGTCCCAGCTACTCAGGAGGCTGAGGCAGGAGAATTGCTTGAATCTGGGAGGCAGAGGTTGCAGTGAGCCGAGATCACACCAATGGATGAAACAGCCCAGGGAGGGTTGGTGCAGGGTGAGAAAAGAAGAGGGTCAGGACACAACCCTGAAAAGTGTCCACACTGGAAGGACACTCAGTCCTCACACACAGTTTCTTGGACCCAAAGGAGCCTTGGACCAAGCTGGGAAGTTGGTCAATCTTGCCTCTGGCATCTAAAGGCTCCTCTTCCCAACCCACTTCATCCACATTAACACATCCTGACAGTCTTCCTCGTGCCTAGCACAGTCATGCCTAAACCCTCTGTGCAGCTGAAAGCCCATCCAACAGCCATATTCTAGTCTATAACAAGTCTATGGTCTCTGTTATTTTGGTGTTCAGGAAGCCTAAGAACACGACATAGCAATAGAATGTTAGAGATGGCGATTAATCCCAGTTCTGTCTTTTTGGAGACGAGTAAACCAAGGCTGATAAAGTGAAGAGATTTGCCTTTGGTTCCTAGGCCGTCCTGACTAGTGTCCTTGTCCAGATCTCCTGGCTGCATATCCACCATGCTGCCCAGTGTCCTAGGAAAGTCTCTTTTGATCCACCAAGCCAGGCATAAAACAACGAAACATTTGTATGCTTAGACTTTCAAAAAAAGAGGCTAAAGGCGTTGCAAAAGCCCAGAACCACATCCACTTGCAGAAGTGCTTCTGCAATCCATTGATCATGGCTCACCTGATGTTCATTTTCTTGGCAGCATAACTTACAAATTAGTATCTCTTGCTACTCATTCTCCAAGGAGAAACTGAACCCAGTGCTTTGTGTTCTCATCACTCACCGTGTAGTAAGAGACAGGGTAGATGGTTTAGCTACATTATGTCCTTACATGACAGATGGGCAGCATACATCTTTCCTCGTGTAAAAATGTCACTGCAGCTACAGATATAGTTGGTGGCTGAAAATGGAAAGTGATGCAGATTAGTTTTAACCCAAGAGGACAGACAGGATATCGAGTGAAATACACGGACCCACATTCGAAGAGCAAAGGTCTTCCATCCTGACAAGCAACTGATAAGCAACAGGGGGAAAGTCAGAGCTAAGAATCAGGAGTATTTCCAGGTGGCTGATGTTCAATTTACTCTAATTTTTATTTACCCTAAAGAAATGGGCTTGAAAAGGGAAAGGAGTACAACTTTTGTAACTTTATATTTAAAACAGATGGGAGACCACAAATGGTTAAAAAAACAATTTGACGATAAACCCAAATATATTCCTTAGTGATTTTCTAATGTAATTTTAAAATATTATAAAGTCCCAAGAAATTTCCCTTCCCCACCAACATAAAAGTAGATGCACAGTGCTTTCATATAGTTGGGGACATATTTTGAGTGATAATAACAATGAAGTATTAGTTTTATTCTACTGCTAACAATTAAGGAAATGTAAAAGAAAATTGCACAGACTGTGGCACTCTCTGGGAAATAACAGGATCTGAATGGAGCAAAAAAGACAAGAGGAATGAAGCCAGCTAAAAAAAAAAAAAGTTCTAGTTTCCTTTGTAAGTACCTGCCTTTTGGTCATTTTCAGTGTTATTTTAAAACAATAATAATTCACATTTATGCTAATATGATTAAGCATTAACATCCTAAAGACAAGCGTTACTCACTTTATGCAGGTAATTTCTAGAGAAACTCCACCCAGGGGTGACATTTAATGGCTTGGCAGTGTTATTTCACAATTTTTACTCACATTTTATTGCTTCTTAAAATAACTCGACATATAAAAAGAAGTACTAAATAAATTGCTTCCAAAAAGAACTTGAAATATGAATAAGATATTATTAAATAAAATATAAAAAGCACTAACCCTCCAAGTTTTGAAAGGGACACTGAACAGAGAGGGAGAAATAAATAGAATGCCTAAACAAGAAGGCAATATTTATTCGTACTAGAAAAGAAAACCTGAAAACTAAAGCAAGAGGCTAGCAATACACTTTGTTGTGTATTGGTATAACATATTTATTTGGACATGGTTTAAAGATGACGATAGTCACTGCTGATGCGGGTTGGGCAACAGGAGCACTCAGTACACTGCTGGAGAAAGACTCAGACACCTAGAGGCAGAGCCAGGTCTCAACCCAGGCAGTCTGACCTAAAAGCCCACACTCACAACTACTACAGTAGGATGGAAAGATCTGCAAGATACTTGGGAATTCAGGTTAATAGGACTGGGTGAAGGATTAAACAACGGTGATGAAGAAAGATAGTAATGGAAGAAGACAGAGGAGGCTGCAGTGATTTCCAGATTCACAATTTAGATTGCAGAGTGGATGGTGGTGTCATTAGGCAAGAAAGGAAGTATAAGTTCTAATTTCCAAAGGCTTTCAGGTATCTTAATAAATACAACCACAATTTTTTAAAAAGATAGTTTTTAACATGCCAGTGACTTACCACTTGAAGTTTGCACCTGTATTGCTTAGTCACTCATGACTGTTGACAATGGTTTCACTTTTTGCAATCTCCAATGTATTTTTGCCATATTTTTGCTCTGTAATGAGAGTCTCCCACTACCCAGCTACTGGGGAAGTCAGCTTCAGATCACTGTGATGATGAGGCAGCTCTCCCTCCCTGCTATGAAGCCAGACTGCCTCCGACATTTCTAGATGACCAATGGAGGTGGATAACAGGAGTATACACAGGGAAGCAGGCGGGAGCAGGGATGTGGGAATGGAAATAATCTTCTTTGTCCTGCTCCCATCAACTGGAACAATTGGCTTAAACTTTCTAAACAGGAGTTTCCTCTTCAGTAAAACAGGGATCTTAATCCTTTCCCCCCAGGGAGTTGTGAGAGCGCACAGCACAGCGGAGAACCATTCGGTATGTGCTCTGTTCCAGGGTCAGGATGACATTTGCCAGAGAAGGTAAGCCAGTGGTTCCCAACGTGTGCTGTGTCATATCTGTAAGCTTTAAATCTTCCCTGGTGCTCTGCCAACTCTTAATCCGGGTATAAAATTGCCTTTTTGCTGCAACTCACTATCCGAGCAGACATTCAGTTAAGTGCCTGATGGGGCATTTTGCTGAGTGGGTTGTGATGCAAGATGTAGAACTGGGAACAATTTTGCTGTACATGAGACTAGGTATGAGGGAAGGCAAAAAGGTGAGTCAGCACCAAAAGGAAGATGATGTCCTGTAAGATGTAAAAGCATGGCTCTGTGAATGCAGAGGTATATATCATCAGGGCGCTTCTACTCAAAGAGTAACATTCTGCTCAGGAGAAAACTTTCAAATTAAGGGCACAAAATTTTGGATGCCAAAAAACAAAAAACACCTCTGAGTGTCTTACGGACTTTGGGAAATACCGTTATACATTAGCAACTACTGCATTTTAAATATTACTAACTTTTTCCATTTCATTTTGAGTCTTTCCTCTCTTTGGTTCATTGCCCCAGATTCCAACATTTGTAAGTGTACCTTCAACAAAGAGATGGGGCATCACTGTAGGAAGTACTTGTCCCCAGTCACACAGCCCTTAAGTAGCAGAAATGCCATCCCAGCTATGTCCGTCTGACTCTTAACTAGAGTTGTTTTTGTTCATGCGTTTGTTTTCCTCAGCAATCCCACATGTAAAAAGGGATAGACCGTTTCTCTTGCTGCCCAGTGCCGGGAGTTGAGATCCCCTGGATTCCTGGTTCATTCTCTCTAGTGGGCAAATCTGTTTTTTTCTGGGCTATACCTTTAGGATCTAGCCATGGTATGGAGGGAAAATGTGAAATCTGAACAAAACACGTGTTCTGCCGTTTGCTCAGTTTCCTGCCTTAGGTTCCTGGGCTACACGCGACTTTTTTCTGCTTTCTTTTCTCCCAATACACATAAAACTCTGTGCGCATTTTCTACAGGTAAATCCTTCCTTGTACCTTCAGAAGGTGCCTCTTCATTCTTTACAATATATTTCATATATTTATATTTTTGCTATATTTATTTATAATGTTTTGTAGTACATTAAACAGATTTCATTATAACACAGAAGCTCCACAAATTATCAATGATCCCATTAGTTACTTGAATGTCATGACCAAATATTAAAGGAATAGATAACAATTGGCTTCTGTCTGGATTGTTTGTACAATTATTTTCTTTTACCCAGCTAATATATGTGTGTGTGTGTGTGTGTGTGTGTGTGTGTGTGCGTGTGTATGTGTTTTAAAAAATCAAACACCTCCAAAAGGTTTATGAAAAACAGCAGTCCTCTGCCCTACCCTATCTTACTTTCCATCCATCCCCCAGAGAAAGCTCCTTCAATTTCTTCCTATGCTAGGCACCTCCACATTTCCAAAATGTATATTTACCACTTTTATAAAGGTTAGTTGTTATTTTTTCATCTCCTGTTACAGTGGAGGAGGTTTAGCACGTGCACTGTCTCTCCAGTCACCACCTTGCCTGTCTCCCATTTTCCCAAAATAATTATCTACCAATTTAGAATAAATCAAGCATCAGTGTCGACAGGATTTTGCCCATGTACATATTATTCACTACAGAGTCAAGTATGCTATGACCACGTTTACTTTCCTGATCGTTTTTTGTTCTTCCTGAAAATTCTAATTGCCCTATTTGTTCACTGCACTACCTGGCATCTACGTTTTCATTATGGAATTCTAATCCTGGAGTGCTCCATCCTCCCTGTTTATTTTGAGTTAGTTGCTCTTTAGATGGGTGCTTTCCAGTCGAATTTTCTGAGATGATGGAAATTTCTGTATCTGTACTGTCTGGTGTGATAGCCACTAGCCATGTGTAGCTATCAAGCACCTGAATGTGGTAGCCATTGGATTTTTTAATTTTTTAAAACTTTAATTGGAACATTTAAATCATTTACATTTGATTTAAGTTTTTAAATGGTTGGGTTAAAGTACTTCCTCTTGGTATTTGTTTTCTATTTATCCCATTTATTCTTTGCTTCCCTGTTTTTTTCTTTGCTGGCTTCTTCAAGGTGAATTGATTATGTTTTAGTATCCATTACATTTTTTCTATTGATTTATTTTATAGAGCTTTTCCTAATTTTATATTTTAGTGGATGATCCAGAAATTACAATATGTATCTTTAAGTCATCAAAGTCTACCTTCAAACAGTATTGTCCCACTTCATGAACAGTGTAGAATGTTAACAACAGTATGACCCTCCACAAAGCATATTATTTATTTTTGCTTTAAGCAATCAAAAGTCTTTTAAAGCAATTTACAATTTTATGCAAATACACACACATACACAAAGTTCTTTTAAAAAAAAGCCTTTATGGGTATCCTAAATAGTTCCTTTCAGTGATCTTCATTAATTCCTAGAGGTTTGGGGTTCCATCTCTGAGACACTAGATTTTCCCAGTCTTGTATGTATGCAGTGGGGAGAGATGATAAACACCTGACTGTGGTATTCTTTACATGAACCGGGGAAGAGATTGTGAGGACTGACTCTCTATAAACTAATTTGAACCTGTCTCCCTATTTTTGGCCTTATACCCGATGATGTACTGAAGCCAGTGTTCGCCAGCCCATGTGAGCCAATCCTGCACATTTCTTCCCAGTCCCTCATGCTGTGGTACCATGTTAGTAGCTCAAAACAGGACATGGTGATTGTACTTCCACCATGGAAATCAGTAAATACCATACATAAAGCCTGCCTGCCTTCCTTCCTTCCTTCCTTCCTTCCTTCCTTCCTTCCTTCCCTCCTCCAAGCTGGTTATAAAACATTTACCAGTGGCTGGGCACAGTGGCTCACGTCTGTAATCCCAACACACTTTGAGAGGCCAAGGAAGGTGGATCACCTGAGGTTAGGAGTTCGAGACTAACCTGACCAACATGGTGAAATTCCATCTCTACTAAAAATACAAAAATTAGCCAGGCATGGTGGTGCATGCCTGTAATCCCAGCTACTCAGGAGACTGAGGCAGGAGAATCACTTGAACCCGGGAGGCAAAGGTTGCAGTGAGCCGAGATCTCGCCATTGCACTCCAGCCTGGGTGACAGAGCGAGACTTTGTCTCAAAAAAAAAGATAAAAGAAAAGAAATTAAATGTTTACCAGCACACCACTGCCTACATCTCACACTCCCCTCTCTACTGTGCCTAATATGACCACACTGTGAGGAGGGAGAATGAACATCTCTGGCTTGTGACTCCCTTGTGATCCAAAACACACTTCAGTCTCTGACTTCCCTTGCTCTACCACATCTGGCCCCCTCCTCTGTGTGCTGGGGGCTCATGTTCCCTTTTTCTTTGTCCTTGTGAGTTTATATACTTTTTATTGCCTTGAGAGGGGCAAGTGGAGTACATGTAGCTAATCTATCATCTTTAACCAAAAGCCCTATCTGTCTTTAAAAGTGGGCATTTCAAAGAAATTAAGCAACTTTAAGAACCCAAAAAGGCTTAATAATAGAATCGGGCCTAACAAAAATTCTAATAATCTCCACATTGGTCTAGATTACCTTTTAATCTTATTCTTAAGCAAAAAATGGAAAACTATAGCTATTTCTTGTCCCTAATGAAAAACAAATTAAGAAGAAAACTGGTGGTTCCCTATGGAATGAGCCATTTAGTTGTCAACAATTTGATTCAAGGCAACATTTATTGAGTGATGACCATGTGCTGTACAATATGCCAGATGCAAGAGGGAAAGGAAGGAACAAGACAGAGACAGACACCCCAGCACTCAGAGAACTTACAGTGCAGCAAGGGAGGTAATCGAGTCATCTAAAACACTTAAACACACGTGACACATGCTAGAAGAGGAGAAGTACTGTCTATCCTAAGAGTGTACAGCAATGAGATGTAACGTCATCTCTAGATCAAAGAAGACTACGCAAAGAAAATGCTATTTCTCCTGAGACTCGAGGGATGAGGAAGTTTCTCCTGAGACTCGAGGGATGAGGAACTGCACATCATTTGTGGCTACAAACAACAGGCACCACAGTTTGTTTAAACAAAGATATAATTTATTAAAGAATATTAAGTAGCCTACACAATATGCAGGAAGGTCAGAGAACCAGGCTGAAGGCTTTGAAGCCATAAATATGCCCAAATTAAACCATCAGATCACTCCAGTAAGGACCTTCTGCTTCAGTGGCTGCTGCTTGCCTAGGCTCTCTGCACGAACACTGAGCAGGGCTGTGGTGCTGCCTAGGCTGTTGCCAATGCTGCTTCTAAAAAATGGTGCCCCCCTTGCCAGAATGGCCTTTTTTTTTCTTCATGTTATCTTCTTGCAAATTTAAATGCCAGAAAAGGTGCTTTTCTTGTCAGATTTGAATTACCAAAATTGTGCCCCAGTTTCACGGGAGGCCAAGAAATTGAGTTTGTCCTCCATCTGTTTTGAATTATAGAAATCATAAGACGAGAAACTCCAAAACATAGAATATTGAAAGGTGCTTAGTGTCCCAAAAGCATGAAAAATGTCAATCTAAAAATGCTACCATCCCTGGTTTTGTATACTGCTTGGATTTGATCAATGTGTAGCTAGTTGTTATTCCATTGTGTCAATATATTTGAGGTCTTACACAGAAGCACAGATCTTAAAACTGGGAGGACCTTCCAGCTTTCTGAGCACCCAACTTCTAGAAGGCAAATTGTTATTTATTCCTATAGCAACAAGGGAGGCGAGTGAATCTGTGGGAGGTCATGTGTCCTGTCTAAGTTCACATACCAGTAAGTAGCAGAGCCAAGACCAGAACTCATCTCCTGGATGTTCACTTTCTTCTATCTGGTGGTTTTCACCTTTGGGTGACAGGCAGTTGATGTACATAGTGTTATAAGGACAGCTGGAGCAGGCAAAGTGCAAAACCAGTAGCTTAGAATAGGGTGGTTTCAGTGGTGATGAATCAAGGCACACAGATGCGAGAGAGATGTAGGAGATCAAATTGGCGGGACTTCGCAATGTGATAAGTGATGGACAGGAAAGAGTAAAGTTTAGCCCCAGTATTGGGTCAAATGGGTGGTGATGCCCTTTACTCTGATAGGTAATAGAAGTCTGGAGTGGGAGTGGAGGCTGGGCAGAGCAGGTAAAGATGAAGAAAATGATGTGTTCCGTTTGAGACATGTCAAATTTGAGGGACCAAAGGTATGGTCATATGGAGATGTGAAGGCAAGAGGCTTGGGCTGGTGATACTGACATTTTGGTATGGTAACTAAAGCAGGAGAGTGGATAAAGTCACCCAGGGAGACAGCATCACTGGAAATGAGAAGAGGAACCAGGATATAGCCCCGAGGACTAGTGAATATAAAGGATTGGTGAAGAAAAAAACAAATGAACATGAAGGAGACAGAGGGGAGTGATCACAGGAGGAGGAAAAGGAGTAGAAATCAAAAGAGTAGGCAGAGCAACAAAGAGCATGGCTACATCCCCTTTTCTTGAGATTTTTAACAAGTCTTTGGGATGGGATATGATGTGTCTTCTTACAGTAAGTGATTACGGTGTATGGGACTGGATATTCTCATGAGACTGTGCTTTAGGTCTTCAGAGCTGTATTTTTAAACCTAATGTTTACATATGACTCAATGACCATGTGGTGGTTTGTTTAGCTTCGTTTGGCTTTGCTTTGGGTTTCAGTTTTTATTTCAGTTCAGTTAGTTTATCAGTTCCCCTCCCCCCCAGAAAATAAATTTTGTCCCCATGGCACAAGTTGGTGCTGGCTGTTTCTGATGAATACCAACTAATAGACAAGAAAAATGACACTTAGAGAAGGTATGTGGCTCTGGGGCTCTGTAGGGGCAGAATTAAACTTTGAAAGGGTTTTATACTTTTTGAAAGATTGCAAAGGCCAACAAATCAGCAGGATTGGCTTGATTCCCAGTTTTATCCATGGCTTACGTGAACTCAGAAGAGTTGCTCAACTTTTGTGTCACTCAGTGCCTCACTTTGCAAATTGAAAATAATAGAACTATGTTCTCTCAGTTTAATGAGAGAATGTCCACAAATATGAGTTCCTTATAGCCAAATGGAAAAATGTAACAACAAAGTTTTATGATTGCTATCCTTCGATCTGGCGTCTTTATTACGGATCTGTATAAAATACAAAAGTAATAATCCCATGTTATTAGGTTATGTGAGCCAAAGACTGGATATTCAGGGTCAGAGTGAGCTATTTCCCATCTGTCAGACACATTAGGAAGTTCAATTAGAATATGGTCTATACACTAGGAGTATAAGAACTCTGACCTTTTTAAGCAGTTGCACATAGAGCACAGAATGTGATATAGCTTATATTCTGACTGTATAATTACCTGAAATTTAACATCTCTCACTGTTTTCATGATTGAAGAGGGTGCTAGAATTTTCCAAGCCATAATTTCAACCTAACACAAACATTAGAGTTGCATGTTTTACTGCACTTTTGGGGATCGTTTCTAGGCTGAGTATTTAGTAAGAAGCATTGGGAAGTGTCTGGTCTTGCAGATCCCAGAGGAGTTTACAGTGTTCTTTCCTGACTTTCTCACCCTGGCACACTATTGCATTTCAAATTGATTAATATTAGTAATATCTTATTAATACAATTTTCTTTTACATTATGCCTTTATCCAAAGGGTCATACACACTAGATCAGCAAGTCTCATAACAGCTGGAAGAAAGAGAAACTATATTTTTTATTTATTTGGATAAAGAAAATGAGACAGAGTGAAGACAAGTTCATAGGGTATGTCCTTTGAATAAGCATCATCTTGCTGGTTTCTTTACAGAGGAAAAGGCATTTCATAGTGAGAAAAGGGTTCAGTAACAGAAGTCTAGAGACTTGACCCCTCACACTGGCTTGGCCACTGTCTGGCCAAGTTCCAAAGGGTACCAAGCAAGACAGATTCAGGTAAGTGCTGTGGACAGGTGAAAAAAGGTGACACCCTTTCAAACCTAGACCCTTTAAATTATTGCCCAAAAGACCGAGCACTAGGTATGGGTAAAGGAAGAAGAAAAATGCACATACTCTAGTGATCATAACAAGATTGTACAGTTTCCTGGTTCCATCCTCCCAGAAGGTGGTTTTGTTACCCTCTGCTTGATCTCACATGTGCCTCTCGAGGTTATCACACCCCAAACTCATCTCCACATTCCTTCATGCCCATAAAACATGCAGAGGTCTGGCCAGCGTGATTCCCTACACTGGGATAGGAGGGCAGTATAGTCTGTCATGGTCTGCAAGCAAAGTTGGAAACCACCAAACTCAACTATCTCTACGTGAATCCAGCTCTCACATTTTAGAATTCTGCTTGAGTATGTTAAGGAACTCGGCGTGGACAGAAGGAGGACAGGAAATATGTGGAAAGCTACCTAGTAGGGTAATACATTTCCCCAATCTTTAGTGTGTCTTGGTTGATGATTGCCTGGAGTCATCCCCTGGCAGGGATGGGTGAGAAGTAGGTGATGCCCCTCCTCTGAGTCAAGGGAAGAAGGAAAACAGAAAGAAAATTACTCAGACCATCTGAGAGCCTGGGCTTGACCTGCTCTACATTAGGACTGTTCATCTCCACCTGAAACCTGTGGGGCTGCAGAACACTCTAAGCTGCTGGGGGAGAAATTGAAAAGGCCAGAGGATGAATGGCAGCACTTCCATGACCCAGCATGGCAAGGATACATGAGTTTCCCCTGCCCAGTGTAGACACCGTGGAAGGTGCCTGGACTTGGGCCGTTTTATTGGTGCTGTGCCCTGAATGCATATGTCCCCAAAATTCCTATGTGGAAACTTAATCCCCAGTGCAATGGTAGTAAAAGGTAGGCCTTTAGGAAGTGATTACATCTTGAGGGCCCTTCTCTCATGAATGGGATTAGTGCATGATATGGTTTGAACATTTGTCCCGTCCAAATCTCATGCTGAAATGTAATCCTCAGTGTTGGAGGTGAGGCCTGAACAGAGGTGTCTGGGTCATAGGGGCAGATCCTTCATGAATGGCTTAGTGCCATCTTCTTGGTGATCAGTGAGTTCACATGAGGTCTGGTTGTTTAAAACTGTATGGCACGTCCCCCTCTGCCCTCTGCTTTCTCCTGCTCTCCCCATGTGATACGCTGGCTCCCCTTTTCCTTCCACCATGATTGTAAGTTTTCTGAGAAGCAGGAAGCAGACTATAAGCTTCCTGAGAACCAGAAGCAGATGCTGCTGCCTAGCTTCCTGTACAGCCTGCAGCATCATGAGTCAATTAAACCTCTTTTCTTTATAAATTACCCAGCCTCACATACTTCTTTAGAGCAGTACAAGAAGAGCCCAGAACAGTGCCCTTATAAAAGGGCTTCAGGGAGCTCGTTTGTCCCCTTTTGCCCTTCCGCAATGTGAGGACACGTAGAAGACATTATCTGTGTAAAACAGGCCCTCACCAGACACCAAATCTGCTGGCACCTTGATCTTGGACTTCCAGCCTCCAGACCTGTAAGAAATAAATTTCCGGTGTTTATAAATTACCCACTCTAAGGTGTTTTGTTATAGCAGCAGGCATGAACTAAGACAATTGGTATCCCTCAAAAGGACCCTATAAGCAAGACACTACAGACTGAGCCACTGTGGTTTCCAATACCACCATCAATAATTACTCCTATCTCTGTGAATACTTCCAGTCAAGAGATGGAGTCTCTTTCCCCCTCCTTGAATCTGAATTGGCCTTGTGACTCTGTAAGATATACTGTGTGACTGCTATTCATGAGAGTGTCAGTTTCCTAAGAAGTATGTGTTCTGCCACCAGAACTATAGTGATATCTGAGCATTATGTTAAAATAGCAGCATAATGGTAGTGACAACAAACACTTCTACAGCATTTATTACACACCAGGCACTGTTCTGAACTCTTTACATGTATTTCCTCTCTTAATTCACAAGCAACCCTGTAAGAAAAGCTCTATTATCATTTGCATTTTACAAATTAGAAAGCTGAGGCACAGGGAGATTAAATGATTCTTAATCTTTAGAGACTAAACGACACAATCAGTATGTGGTAGTATAGACTTTCCAGTTCCAAAAGCTATACTCACAACTACAAAATAATGTTGTCTCTCATAAGGACCTAAGTGTTTAATAAACATGACTAATTTACTTAAATAGCACAGAATACATTTTTCAAATTTCAATGCAAAATCCAGCTGCACATTAAAATAAGAAAAACATCATTAAAAAATAGAGTTTATTCTAGGCTCAATAATTGAATTATATACAGTGTATTCATTTTGTATGGTCACTGTCACAAACTACCACAAATATGGTGACTTAAAACAACACACAGTTTTTTCTTTTATAGTTTGGGAGACCTGAAGTCTGCAATGTGTTTCTCTGGGTCAAAATCAATGTGTTAGCAGGGCTACACTCCCTCTGGAGGCTCTAGCTTTTTTCAGCCTCTAGAACTGCATTCTTTGGTTCACAGACCCTTCCTTCGTCTTCGAAGCCAGGATCATAGTATCTTGCTTAAGTTGTCATATTGCCTCCTTCTCCGTCTCTACACTATGGGATGAGCCACTGTGGTATAGTGGCTCCTCTTCCTTCTAATTCCTCCTTCTCCTCCTCTTTCTTCTCCTTTTCTTCATCTTCTTCGTCTTTCTCTGCCTCTCTTTTATAAGGACACATAATTACATCTAGGGCCCATCTAGGGCCTGGTAAATTATCCAAAATAATCCACCTATCTTTAGATTCTTAACTTATCACATATGCAAAGTTTCATATGAAGTAACATTCACAGGTTCCAAGAATTAGGAGGTGGATGTCTTTAGGACACATTATGCAGCTTGCCACAAATATTAGCATTATTAATATAATTTGCCACATGAATAAGGAGAAAAAATTGCTTTATCTGCATAGATTTTTTAAAAAGCATGGAATAAATTTCAACATCCATTCTTGATTTTTAAAGGTGATTAACACAATGGGTTAGACATATGTTATCCTTATTATGCTTTATCACTGTTAGCCCAAAGGCTAGTGTCGTCTTTAATGGGACAGCCAAGGACATTTCCATTCCCAAATGTCAGGAATAGCTTGTTTGTCCACCATTACACCAATTACTTAATATTGTTTGGCAGGGACTGGTGAACACAGACAAAAGAAAAGGCTTATATATTAAAAATTGGAAAAGAAGAGGAAAAAGTATTATTATAAATATGTGATTCTCCACCAGGGAAACTCAAGAGAAGCAACTGGAAGATTATTTGAGAAAATGAATTGTTGAGAGGTACAAAACTAATGTACAGAAATAAGTAGACTTTATATGTACAAACAACATCAATTAGAAGAAATACAGGAAAAGGGACTTTATTAGAATAGCAACAAACAAGAAATGAGTATGATCTGTATAAAAACACTTCATGTGCTCCTAAGAGGCACAAAAGAAAAACTGAAAAATAAAAAGACAAACCATGTTTCTGGAAAGGAAGATTTCACATCATAATGATGTCAAATTTCCCGAAGGTATCCAGTAAATATAATGCAGTCTCAGTAAAATTACTAACAGGGTGGTTTTTGCAAGCTAGACAAGGTGGTGTTAAAGTTCAAACGGAAAAGTAAATAAATAAGAATAGTCAAAGATATATTTTAAATTATTGGTTTCATCAAACAGATTATAAAGCTACAATAGTAAGAGGACTGATGTAGTTTGGATCTGTGTCCCCACCCAAATCTCATGTTGAATTGTAATCCCCAGTGTTGGAGGTGGAGTCTGGTAGGAGGTGACTGGATCATAGGGGTGGATTTACCATTAATGGTTTAGCACCAACCCCTTGATGATGTCCTCATGGTAGTGAGTTCTTTTTTTTTTTTTTTTTTTTTTTTATATACTTTAAGTTCTAGGGTACATGTGCATAACATGCAGGTTTGTTACATATCTATACTTGTGCCATGTTGGTGTGCTGCACCCATCAACTCGTCAGCACCCATCAATTCATCATTTATATCATGTATAACTCCCAATGCAATCCCTCCCCCCTCCCCCCTCCCCATGATAGGCCCCAGTGTGTGATGTTCCCCTTCCCGAGTCCAAGTGATCTCATTGTTCAATTCCCACCTATGAGTGAGAACATGCGGTGTTTGGTTTTCTGTTCTTGTGATAGTTTGCTAAGAATGATGGTTTCCAGCTGCATCCATGTCCCTACAAAGGACGCAAACTCATCCTTTTTTATGGCTGCACAGTATTCCATGGTGTATATGTGCCACATTTTCTTAATCCAATCTGTCACAGATGGACATTTGGGTTGATTCCAAGTCTTTACTATTGTGAATAGTGCCGCAATAAACATACGTATGCATGTGTCTTTGTAGTAGAATAATTTATAATCCTTTGGGTATATACCCAGTAGTGGGATGGCTGGGTCATATGGTACATCTAGTTCTAGATCCTTGAGGAATTGCCATACTGTTTTCCATAATGGTTGAACTAGTTTACAATCCCACCAACAGTGTAAAAGTGTTCCTATTTCTCCACATCCTCTCCAACACCTATTCTTTCCTGACTTTTTAATGATTGCCATTCTAACTGGTGTGAGATGGTATCTCATTGTGGTTTTGATTTGCATTTCTCTGATGGCCAGTGATGATGAGCATTTTTTCATGTGTCTGTTGGCTGTATGAATGTCTTCGTTTGAGAAATGTCTGTTCATATCCTTTGCCCACTTTTTGATGGGGTTGTTGGTTTTTTTCTTGTATATTTGAGTTCTTTGTAGATTCTGGATATTAGCCCTTTGTCAGATGAGTAGATTGCAAAAATTTTCTCCCATTCTGTAGGTTGCCTGTTCACTCTGATGGTAGTTTCTTTTGCTCTGCAGAAGCTCTTTAGTTTAATTAGATCCCATTTGTCAATTTTGGATTTTGCTGCCGTTGCTTTTGGTGTTTTAGACATGAAGTCCTTGCCCATACCTATGTCCTGAATGGTATTACCTAGGTTTTCTTCTAGGGTTTTTATGGTATTAGGTCTAACATGTAAGTCTCTAATCCATCTTGACTTAATCTTCATATAAGGAGTAAGGAAAGGATCCAGTTTCAGCTTTCTACTTATGGCTAGCCAATTTTCCCAGCACCATTTATTAAATAGGGAATCCTTTCCCCATTTCTTGTTTCTCTCAGGTTTGTCAAAGATCAGATGGCTGTAGATGTGTGGTATTATTTCTGAGGACTCTGTTCTGTTCCATTGGTCTATATCTCTGTTTTGGTACCAGTACCATGCTGTTTTGGTTACTGTAGCCTTGTAGTATAGTTTGAAGTCAGATAGCGTGATGCCTCCAGCTTTGTCCTTTTGACTTAGGATTGTCTTGGCAATGCGGGCTCTTTTTTGGTTCCATATGAACTTTAAAGCCGTTTTTTGCAATTCTGTGAAGAAAGTCATTGTTAGCTTGATGGGGATGGCATTGAATCTATAAATAACCTTGGGCAGTATGGTCATTTTCATGATATTGATTCTTCCTATCCATGAGCATGGTATGGTCTTCCATTTCTTTGTGTCCTCTTTAATTTCACTGAGCAGTGGTTTGTAGTTCTGCTTGAAGAGGTGCTTTACATCCCTTGTAAGTTGGATTCCTAGGTATTTTATTCTCTTTGAAGCAATTGTGAATGGAAGTTCATTCCTGATTTGGCTCTCTGTTTGTCTGTTACTGGTATATAAGAATGCTTGTGATTTTTGCACATTAATTTTGTATCCTAAGACTGTGCTGAAGTTGCTTATCAGCTTAAGGAGATTTTGGGCTGAGACAATGGGGTTTTCTAAATATACAATCATGTCATCTGCAAACAGGGACAATCTGACTTCTTCTTTTCCTAACTGAATACCCTTGATTTCTTTATCTTGCCTGATTGCCCTAGCCAGAACTTCCAACACTATGTTGAATAGGAGTGGTGGTAGGAGTGGTGAGAGAGGGTATCCCTGTCTTGTGCCAGTTTTCAAAGGGAATTTTTCCAGTTTTTGCCCATTCAGTATGATATTGGCTGTGGGTTTGTTGTAAAGAGCTCCTATTATTTTGAGATACGTTCCATCAATACCGAATTTATTGAGCGTTTTTAGCATGAAGGGCTTTCTGAATTTTTTCAAAGGCCTTTTCTGCATCTATTGAGATAATCATGTGATTCTCGTCTTTGGTTCTGTTTATATGCTGGATTACGTTTATTGATTTGTGAATGTTGGGATGAAGCCCACTTGATCATGGTGGATAAGCTTTTTGATGTGCTGCTGAATCTGGTTTGCCAGTATTTTATTGAGAATTTTTACATCGATGTTCACCAGGGATATTGGTCTAAAATTCTCTTTTTTTGTTGTGTCTCTGTCAGGCTTTGGTATCAGGATGATGCTGGCCTCATAAAATGAGTTAGGGAGGATTCCCTCTTTTTCTATTGATTGGAATAGTTTCAGAAGGAATGGTACCAGCTCCTCCTTGTACCTCTGGTAGAATTCAGCTGTGAATCCATCTGGTTCTGGACTTTTTGGTTGGTAGGCTATTAATTATTTCCTCAATTTCAGTGCCTGCTATTGGTCTATTCAGGGATTCAACTTCTTCCTGGTTTAGTCTTGGAAGAGTGTAAGTGTCCAGGAAATTATCCATTTCTTCTAGATTTTCTAGTTGATTTGTGTAGAGGTGTTTATAGTATTCGCTGATGGTAGTTTGTATTTCTGTGGGGTCCGTGGTGATATCCCCTTTATCATTTTTTATTGCGTCTATTTGATTCTTCTCTCTTTTCTTCTTTATTAGTCTTGCTAGCGGTCTGTCAATTTTGTTGATCTTTTCAAAAAACCAACTTCTGGATACATTGATTTTTTGGAGGGTTTTTTGTGTCTCTATCCCCTTCAGTTCTGCTCTGATCTTAGTTATTTCTTGCCTTCTGCTAGCTTTTGAATGTGTTTGCTCTTCCTTCTCTAGTTCTTTTAATTGTGATGTTAGAGTGTCAATTTTAGATCTTTCCTGCTTTCTCTTGTGGGCATTTAATGCTATAAATTTCCCTCTACACACTGCTTTAAATGTGTCCCAGTGATTCTGGTATGTTGTATCTTTGTTCTCATTGGTTTCAAAGAACATCTTTATTTCTGCCTTCATTTCGTTATGTACCCACTAGTCATTCAGGAGCAGGTTGTTCAGTTTCCATGTAGTTGAGCGGTTTTGATTGAGTTTCTTAGTCCTGAGTTCTAGTTTGATTGCACTGTGGTCTGAGAGACAGTTGGTTATAATTTCTGTTCTTTTACATTTGCTGAGGAGTGCTTTACTTCCAATTATGTGGTCAATTTTGGAATAAGTGTGATGTGGTGCTGAGAACAATGTATATTCTGTTGATTTGGGGTGGAGAGTTCTATAGATGTCTATTAGGTCCACTTGGTGCAGAGATGAGTTCAATTCCTGGATATCCTTGTTAACTTTCTGTCTCGTTGATCTGTCTAATGTTGACTGTGGAGTGTTGAAGTCTCCCATTATTATTGTATGGGAGTCTAAGTCTCTTTGTAAGTCTCTAAGGACTTGCTTTATGAATCTGGGTGCTCCTGTATTGGGTGCATATATATTTAGGAGAGTTAGCTCTTCCTGTTGAATTGATCCCTTTACCATTATGTAATGTCCTTCTTTGTCTCTTTTGATCTTTGATGGTTTAAAGTCTGTTTTATCAGAGACTAGGATTGCAACCCCTGCTTTTTTTTGTTCTCCATTTGCTTGGTAGATCTTCCTCCATCCCTTTATTTTGAGCCTATGTATGTCTCTGCATGTGAGATGGGTCTCCTGAATACAGCAGACTGATGGGTCTTGACTCTTTATCCAGTTTGCCAGTCTGTGTCTTTTAATTGGAGCATTTAGTCCATTAACATTTAAGGTTAATATTGTTATGTGTGAACTTGATCCTGCCATTATGATATTAACTGGTTATTTTGCTCATTAGTTGATGTAGTTTCTTCCTAGCCTCGATGGTCTTTACATTTTGGCATGTTTTTGCAATGGCTGGTACCGGTTGTTCCTTTCCATGTTGAGGGCTTCCTTCAGGGTCTCTTGTAAGGCAGGCCTGGTGGTGACAAAATCTCTAAGCATTTGCTTATCTGTAAAGGATTTTATTTCTCCTTCACTTATGAAACTTAGTTTGGCTGGATATGAAATTCTGGTTGAAAATTCTTTTCTTTAAGAACGTTGAATAGTGGCCCCCACTCTCTTCTGGCTTGTAGAGTTTCTGCCGAGAGATCTGCTGTTAGTCTGATGGGCTTCCCTTTGTGGGTAACCCGACCTTTCTCTCTGGCTGCCCTTAAGATTTTTTCCTTCATTTCAACTTTGGTGAATCTGGCAATTATGTGTCTTGGAGTTGCTCTTCTGGAGGAGTATCTTTGTGGCGTTCTCTGTATTTCCTGAATTTGAATGTTGGCCTGCCCTACTAGGTTGGGGAAATTCTCCTGGATGATATCCTGAAGAGTGTTTTCCAACTTGGTTCCATTTTCCCCCTCACTTTCAGGCACCCCAATCAGATGTAGATTTGGTCTTTTTACATAATCCCATACTTCTTGCAGGCTTTTTTCATTTCTTTTTCTTCTTTTTTCTTTTGGTTTTTCTTCTCACTTCATTTCATTCATTTGATCCTCAATCGCTGATACTCTTTCTTCCAGTTGATCAAGTCAGTTATTGAAGCTTGTGGATTTGTCACGTATTTCTTGTGTCATGGTTTTCATCTCTGTCATTTCATTTATGACCTTCTCTGCATTAATTATTCTAGCTATCAATTCTTCCACTCTTTTTTCAAGATTTTTATTTTCTTTGCGCTGGGTATGTAATTCCTTCTTTAGCTCTGAGAAGTTTGATGGACTGAAGCCTTCTTCTCTCATCTCGTCAAAGTCATTCTATGACCAGCTTTGATCCGTTGCTGGCGATGAGCTGCGCTTCTTTGCAGGGGGAGATGCGCTCTTATTTTTTGAATTTCCAGCTTTTCTGCTCTGCTTTTTCCCCATCTTTCTGGTTTTATCTGCTTCTGGTCTTTGATGATGGTGACGTACTGATGGTGTTTTGGTATAGGTGTCCTTCCTGTTTGATAGTTTTCCTTCTGACAGTCTGGACCCTCAGCTGTAGGTCTGTTGGAGATTGCTTGAGGTCCACTCCAGACCCTGTTTGCCTGGGTATCAGCAGCAGAGGTTGCAGAAGATAGAATATTGCTGAACAGCGAGTGTACCTGTCTGATTCTTACTTTGGAAGCTTCCTCTCAGGGGTATACTCCACCCTGTGAGGTGTGGGGTGTCAGACTGCCCCTAGTGGGGGATGTCTCCCAGTGAGGCTACTCAGGGTTCAGGGACCCACTTGAGCAGGCAGTCTGCCCCTTCTCAGATCTCAACCTCCATGTTGGGAGATCCACTGCTCTCTTCAAAGCTGTCAGACGGAGTCGTTTGCGTCTGCAGAGGTTCTGCTGCTTTTTTGTTGTTGTTTTTTATCTGTGCCCTGTCCCCAGAGGTGGAGTCTACAGAGACAGGCAGGTTTCCTTGAGCTGCTGTGAGCTCCACCCAGTTCGAGCTTCCCAGCGGCTTTGTTTACCTACTTAAGCCTCAGCAATGGCGGGCGCCCCTCCCCCAGCCTCGCTGCTGCAGTTTCGGTTAGATCACAGACTGCTGTGTTAGCATTGAGGGAGGCTCCGTGGGTGTGGGACCCTCCCGGCCAGGTGTGGTATATATTCTCCTGGTATGCCCAATTGCTTAAAGCGCAGTATTGGGGTGGGAGTTACCCAATTTTCCAGGTGTTGTGTATCTCATTTCCCCTGGCTAGGAAAAGGGATTCCCTTCCCCCTTGCGCTTCCCAGGTGAGGCGATGCCTCGCCCTGCTTCAGCTCTCGCTGGTCGGGCTGCAGCAGCTGACCAGCACCGATTGTCTGGCACTCCCTAGTGAGATGACCCCAGTACCTCAGTTGAAAATGCAGAAATCACCGGTCTTCTGTGACGCTCACGCTGGGAGTTGGAGACTGGTGAGTGAGTTCTTATGAGATCTCATTGTTTAAAATTTTGTGGCACCTCCCTTCTTCTTTTTTTTTTTTTTTTTTTTTTTTTGAGACTGGGTCTAGTTCTGTCACCCAGGCCGAAGTGCGGTGTTCCGATCTTGGCTCACTACAAACTCTGCCTCCCAAGTTCAAGAAATTCTCCTGCCTCAGCCTCCTGAATAGCTGGGATTACAGGTGCATGCCATCACACCCAGCTGATTCTTGTATTTTTAGTAGAGATGGGGTTTCACCATGTTGGCCAGGCTGGTCTCGAACTCCTGACCTCAAGTGATCTGCCTGCCTCAGCCTCCCAAAGTTCTGGGATTACAAGCATGAGCCACCATACCCAGCCATTCTCTTGCTCCTCCTCTGGCCACTTGATATTCCTGCTCCCACTTTGCCTTAAGAATAGAAAGTCCATAAATATATACAAATATCAGATTTGATAAAGGTGACATTTCAATCCTATGGCAAAAAGATTGATTGTTCCATAAACAATGTTGGGACAATCGAGAAGACATTTGGAACAATAAAATAAAAGTTAATATAAACCTCACAATTAAGGATAAATTCCAGATGAAAGAAATATTTAAATGTTAAAATGAAACTATAAAAATACTATAAGAAAATATGCAAGAACTTTTTTC
Source organism: Rhinopithecus roxellana (assembly GCF_007565055.1). Taxonomy (NCBI): domain Eukaryota; kingdom Metazoa; phylum Chordata; class Mammalia; order Primates; family Cercopithecidae; genus Rhinopithecus; species Rhinopithecus roxellana. The sequence continues at coordinate 54,998,748 of NC_044551.1, forward strand.
ATTTCCTCCAGGGGCAAGTTCTTAGAGACATTACAAAATCAAGATGCCTAAAAGAAGATTGTTTAATTTGACTGCCATTAAAAATTTTTACCATGACATAAATTTGATAAGCAAAATAAAATGACAAATGACAAACTGGAAAAACTGTTGGACACAAGTAATTTTCCTATTACATAAAGAATTCCTGCAAAGTTAACAATGGAATAGATAAATAAGTGAAGGATGTGAATAGCCAAGACATAGGAGAAAAAATGTGGTTTTTAAACATATAAAAACATCCTTATAGTAAGAGAAATATAAATTAAACCTACACTGAGATCTTCTTGTTGTTGTTATACTTTAAATTCTGGAATATATATGCAGAACGTGCAGGTTTGTTACATAGGTATACATGTGCCATAGTGGTTTACTGCGACCATCAACCTATCATCTACATTGGGTATTTCTCCTAATGCTATCCCTCCCTGAGCCCCTCACCGCCTGACAGACCCTGGTGTATGATGTTCCCCTCCTTGTGTCCATGTGTTCTCATTGTTCAACTCCCACTTATGAGTGAGAACATGTGGTGTTTGGTTTTCTGTTCCTGTGTTAGTTTGCTGAGAATGATGGTTTCTAGCTTCACACATGTTCCTGCAAAGGACATGAACTCATCCTTTTTTATGGCTACATAGTATTCCATGGTGTATATGTGTCACAATTTCTTTATCCAGTCTATCATTGATGGACATTTGGTTGGTTCCAAGTCTTTGCTATTGTGAATAGTGCTGCAATAAACATACGTGTGCATGTGCCTTTATAGTAGAATGATTTATAATCCTTTGGGTATATACCCAGTAATAGAATTGCTGGGTCAAATGGTATTTCTGGTTCTAGATCCTTGAGGAATCGCCGCACTGTCTTCCACAATGTTTGAACTAATTTACACTCCTGCCAACAGTGTAAAAGCATTCCTATTTCTTCACATCTTCTCCAGCATCTGTTGTTTCCCGACTTTATAATGACTGCCATTCTAACGGGAGTAAGCTGGTATCTCATTATGGTTTCGATTTGCATTTCTCTAATGACCAGTGATGGTTAGCTTTTTTTCATGTATTTTTTGGCCACATAAAAAAGTGTCTCAAAAGAAGTGTTTGTTAATATCCTTTGCCCACTTTTTGATGGGGTTTTTTTCTTGAAAATTTGTTTAAGTTTCTTGTAGATTCTGGATATTAGCCCTTTGTCAGATGGATAGATTGCAAAAATTTTCTCCCATTCTGTAGATTCTCTGTTAACTCTGATAGTTTCTTTTGCTATACAGAAGCTCTTTAGTTTAATTAGATCCCATTTGTCAATTTTGGCTTTTGCTGTCATTGGTTTTCGTGTTTTAGACACGAAGCCTTTGCCCATGCCTATGTCTTGAATGGTATTGTCTAGGTTTTCTTCTAGGGCATTTATGGTTTTAGGTCTTACATTTAACTCTTTAATGAATCTTGAGTTAATTTTTGTATAAGGTGTAAGGAAGGGGTCCAGTTTCATTTTTCCACATACAACTAGCCAGTTTTCCCTACAACATTTATAAAACAGGGCATCCTTTCCCCGTTGTATGGTTGTGTCAAGTTTTTCAAACATAAGATGGTTGTAGATGTGTGGTGTTATTTCTGAGGCCTCTGTTCTGTTCCATTGGTCTATATATCTGTTTTGTGCCAGTACCATGCTGTTTTGGTTACTATAGCCTTGTAGTATAGTTTGAAGTCAGTTAGCGTGATGCCTCCAACTTTGTTCTTTTTGCTTAGGATTGACTTGGCTATGCGGGCTCTTTTTTAGTTCCATATGAATTTTAAAGTAGTTTTTCCAATTCTGTGAAGAAAGTCAGCAGCAGTTTGATGGGGATAGCACTGAATCTATAAGATTACTTTGGGCACTATGGCCATTTTCACAATATTGAGTCTTCCTATCCATGAGCATGGAATGTTTTTCCATTGTTTGTGTCCTCTCTTATCTCCTCGAGCAGTGGTTTGTAGTTCTCCTTGAAGAGGTTCTTCAAATCCCTTATAAGTTGTATTCCTAGGTATTTTATTCTCTTAGTAGCAATTGTCAATGGGTGTTCACTCATGATTTGGCTCTCTGTTTGTCTATTATTGGTGTATAGGAATGCTTGTGATTTTTGCACATTGATTTTGTATCCTGAGACTTTGCTGAAGTTGCTTATCAGCTTAAGGAGATTTTGGGCTGACACCACGGGGTTTTCTAAATATGCAATCATGTCATCTCCAAACAGAGACAATTGGACTTCCTCTCTTCCTCTTTGAATACCTTTATTTCTTTCTCTTGCCTGATTGGCCTGACCAGAACTTCCAATACTATGTTGAATAGGAGGGTGAGAGAGGGCATCCTTGTCTTGTGCCAGTTTTCAAAGGGAATGCTTCCATTTTTTGCCCATTCAGTATGATATTGGTTGTGGGTTTGTCATAAATAGCTCATATTATTTTGAGATACATTCCATCGATACCTAGTTTATTGAGAGTTTTGATCATGAAGGGTGTTGAATTTTATCAAAGACCTTTTCTGCATCTATTGAAATAATCATGGTTTTTTTTTTCATTGGTTCTGATTATGTGATGAATTACATTTATTGATTTGCATAGGTTGAACCAGCCTTGCATCCCAGGGATGAAGCCAACTTGATCATGGTGGATAAGCTTTTTGATGTGCTGCTGGATTCACTTTGCCAGTATTTTATCAAAGATTTTCGGATCCTCAAGGATATTGGCCTGAAATTTTCTTTTTTTGTTGTGTCTCTGCCAGGTTTTGGTATCAGGATGATGCTGGCCTCATAAAATGAGTTAGAGAGGGTTCCCTCTTTTCCTATTATTTGGAATAGTTTCAGAATGAATGGTACCAGCTCCTCTTTGTACCTCTGGTAGAATTTGGGTGTGACTCTGTCTGGTCCTGGACTTTTTTTGGTTGGTAGGCTATTGGTTACTCCCTCAATTTCAGAACTTGTTATTGGCCTATTCAGGGATTCGACTTGTTCCTGGTTTAGACTTGGCAGTGTGTATGTGTCCAGGAATGTATCCATTTCTTCTAGATTTTCTAGTCTATTTACGTAGAGGTGTTTTTAGTACTCTCTGATGGTAGTTCGTATTTCTGTGGGATCAGTGGTGATATCCCCTTTATCATTTTTTATTGCATCTATTTGATTCTTCTCTCTTTTCTTCTTTAACAGTCTGGCTAACAGTCTATCCATTTTGTAGATCTTTTCAAAAACCAGCTCCTGGATTCACTGATTTTCTGAAGGGTTTTTTGTATCTCTATCTCCTTAAGTTCTGCTCTGATCTTAGTTATTTCTTGTCTTCTGCTAGCTTTTGAATTTGTTTGCTCTTGCTTCTCTAGTTTTTTTCATTGTGATGTTAAGGTGTCAATTTTAGATCTTTCCTGCTTTCTCTTGTGGGCATTTAGTGCTATAAATGTCTCTCTACACATTGCTTTAAATATGTCCTAGAGATTCTGGTACATTGTGTCTTTGTTCTCATTGGTTTCAAAGAACATCTTTAGTTCTGCCTTCATTTTGTTATTTAGCCAGTGGTCGTTCAGGAGCAGGTTGTTATATTTCCAGTTAGTTGTGCGATTTTGAGTGAGTTTCTTAATCCTGAGTTCTAATTTGATTGCACTGTGATCTGAGAGACTGTTTGTTATGATTTCTGTTCTTTTGCATTTGCTGAGGAGTGTTTTACTGCCAATTATGTGGCCAATTTTAGAAAAAGTGTGATGAGGTGCTGAGATGAATGTATATTATGTTGATTTGGGGTGGAGAGTCCTGAGGATGTCCTTAGGTCTGCTTGGTCCAGAGCTGAGTTCAAGTCCTGAATATCCTTGTTAATTTTCTGTCTCATTGATCTGTCTAATATTGACAGTGTGGTATTAAATCTCCCACTATTATTGTGTGGTAGTCTAAATCTCTTTGAAGGTCTCTAAGAACTCACTTTATGAGTCTTGGTGTTCCTATATTGGGTACATACATATTTAGGATAGTTAGCTCTTCTTGCTGCATTGATCTCTTTACCATCATGTAATGCCCTTGTCTCTTTTGGTCTTTGTTGGTTTAAAGTCTGTTTTATCAGAGATTAGGATTGCAACTCCTGAATTTTTTTTTCTTTCCATTTGCTTGGTGAGTGTTCCTCCATCCCTTTATTTTGAGCCTATGTGTGTCTTTGCATGTTAGATGAGTCTCCTGAATACAGCACACCATGGATCTTGACTATCCAATTTGCCAGTCTGTGGCTTTTAATTTGGGCATTTAGCCCATTTACATTTAAGGTTAATGTTATGTGTGAATTCCATCCGTCATTATGATGCTAGCTGGTTGTTTTGCCCGTTGGTTGATGCAGTTTCTTCATAGAGTTGACGGTCTTTACAATTTGGTATGTTTTTGCAGTGGCTGGATCCAATTGTTTCTTTCCATATTTAGGGCTTCCTTCAGGAGCACAGGCCTGAAGGCAGGCCTGGTGGTGGCAAAATCTCTCAGCCTTTGCTTGTCTACACAGGATTTTATTTCTCCTTCACTTATGAAGCTTAATATGGCTGGATATAAAATTCTGGGTTGAAATTCTTCTCTTTAAGAATGTTGAATATTGACCCCCACTCTCTTCTGGCTTGTAGGATTTCTGCAGAGAGATCCACTGTTAGTCTGATGGTCTTCTCTTTGTGGGTAACCTGACATTTCTGTCTGACTGCCCTTAACTTTTTTTTCTTCATTTCAACCTTCGTGAACCTGATGATTATGTGTCTTGGGGTTGCTCTTCTAGAGGAGCATCTTTATGGCATTCTCTGTATTTCCTGAATTTTAATGTTGGCCTGTCTTGCTAGGTTGGGGAAGTTCTCCTGGATAATATCCTGAAGAGTGTTTTCCAACTTGGTTCCATTCTCCCCATCACTTTCAGGTACACCAATCAAACGCAGATTTGGTCTTTTTGCATAGTCTCATATTTCTTGGAGGCTTTGTTCATCCCCTTTTATTATTTTTTTCTCTAATCTTGTCTTCTCATTTTATTTCATTAAATTGATCTTCAAACACTGATATCCTTTCTTCTGCTTGATAGATTTGGCTATTGATAATTGTGTATGCCTCAGGAAGTTTTTGTGCTGTGTTTTTCAGCTCCATCAGGTGATTTATGGTCTTCTCTAAACAGGTTATTTTAGTTAGCAATTCATCTAACCTTTTTTCCAGGTTCTTAGCTTCCTTGCATTGGGTTAGAACATGCTCCTTTACCTCAGAGGAGTTTGTTATTACCCACCTCTGAAGCCTATTTCTGACAGTCCGTCAAACTCATTCTCCCTCCAGTTTTGTTCCCTTGCTGGCGAGGAATTGTGATCATTTGGAGGAGAAGAAGCATTCTGGTTTTTGGACTTTTCAGCGTTTTTGCATTGGTTTCTCCCCATCTTTGTGGATCTATCTACCTTTGGTCTTTGATGTTGGTGACCTTCCGATGGGGTCTTTGAGTGAACGTGCTATTCTTTCTGTTTGTTAGTTTTCCTTCTAATATTCAGGGCCCCCTGCCCCAGGTCTGCCGGAGTTTGCTGGAGGTCCACTCTTGACCCTGTTTGCCTTGGTATGACCAGTGGCGGCTGCAGAACAGCAAAGACTGCTGCCTGTTCCTTCCTCTGGAAGCTTCATCCCAGAGGGGCACCTGCCAGATGCCAGCCAGAGCTCTCCTGTATGAGGTATCTGTCAGTACCTACTGGGAGGTGTCTCCCAGTCAGGATACACAGGGGTCAGGGACCCACTTGAGGAGGCAGTCTGTCCATTATCAGAGCTTGAACACTGTGCTGGGCGAACCACTGCTCTCTTCAGAGCCATAAGGCAGGGATGTTTAGATCCACTGATGCTGTGCCCACAGCTGCCCCTTCCCCCAAATGCTCTGTCCCAGGGAGATGGGGGTTTTATCTATAAGTCCCTGACTGGGGCTGCTGCCTTTTTTTCAGAAATGCCCTGCACATAGAGAAAAAATCCGGCAGTCTGACCACAGCAGCCTTGCTGAGCTGCAGTGGTCTCTACTCAGCTCGAACTTCCTGGCTGCTTTGTTTACATTGTGAGCCTAAAACCTCCTACTCAAGCCTCAGCAATGGTTGACGCCCCTCCCCCAACTGGGCTTGAGAATCCCAGGTAGATCTCAGACTGTTGCTGTGCTGGCAGTGAGAATTTCAAGCCAGTGGATCTTAGTTTGCTGGACTCTATGGAGGTAGGACCCACCGAGCCAGACCACGTGGCTCCCTGGCTTCAGTACCCCTTTGCAGGGCAGTGAACAGTTCTGTCTCGCTTGCATTCCAGGTGCCACTGAGGTATGGGGGGGAAAAAAAACCCTCCTGCAGCTAGTATGGTGTCTGCCCAAATGGCTGTCCATCTTTGTGCTTGAAACCCAGGGCCCTGGTGGTGTAAGCACCAGAGGGAATCTCCTGCTGTGTGGGTTGCGAAGACCATGGGACAAGCGTGGTATCTGGGCTGGAGTGTGCGTGGTTCCTCAGGCTCAGTCCCTCACAGCTTCCCTTGGGTAGGGGAGAAAATTCCTCCACCCCTTGTGCTTTCTGGGTTAGGTGACACCCCACCCTGCTTCGGCTCACTCTCTATGGGCTGCACCCGCTGTCCAACCAGTCCCAATGAGATGAACCTGGTACCTCAGTTGGAAATGCAGAAATCACCACCTTCTCTGTCGATCTCCCTGGGAGCCTCAGACCGGAGCTGTTCCTATTCGGTCATCTTGCCAGCAATCCCCCACATACTCTCTCTTGTTGGAGGCATACAGTATTATCTTTACTTTTCAGATGAGGAGATAACTAGCTAGTTAAGTGCCTGGAGCAGAGCCATTCAGTGAGTGAGGGAGAAAGAAAGGAGGAATTCCAACTGAGTTCAGAACCCAAGGTGTGGGCAGAGATAGGCTGGCTGGGTACCCCAGCCAGCACAGATAAAAACTCAATAAAGGCAGTGTTCATTTTGCATAGCAAAAGTTGTGTCTTCGGGAAATAATTAGACCTACACGATTTCTGCTTCTCCTCTTTGTAGCTTCTGATCATTTCTCCTTCATTCTAATGCTTGGATAACTTGCAATGAGCTCAAATCTTTTAGCATCAGGTCATCTTTCCACACCCATTACCCTGACATTAGCTCCCTGTCAGCAAAAGTGTGGCTCTACTTTACCATCCAATAGATGTTTTTGTCCCACAGTCTGATCCCCCAAAGATGTATTACTATTCTAAAAAAGTTATATCAGCCCATTCCAAATTCTATTGAAACCTGACGCCCAGGCCCCCCAAGCCAAACCACATGAAAAGATTATTGCAAAACAGTAGCTGCTATTGCCTCCACATTCAGGAGAAAGAGGGGAACAGTCTGCTTTAAAACATCAAACCTGGGTACTGTATAAAGTGTGATGGTGTGATCTCATCTAAATAGCTCTCAATTTAACATGTGACAAGATGAAAATTCAGGAGATTCTTTTCATTTCCCAAAGATATACTTATTCTTTGGGGACACATTCATGGTTTGCTTTTCCATAATCATTTCTGACATATTACTTAGCAGACTCCAAGTTCCCTCAAAGAAGGGAATTAAATAGTCAGTCTCTATTAGAAATGCTATGAACGACCAAACAATTTTAATAGCCTTTCTCTGGATATCACAAAAAATATATGCTATAGAATCATTGCTTCACAGTTTAGAAAATTACAAACTCTACTTATTAACATAACTGAATACATAAATAAGACAATGAAGTTTAGAAAATTACAAACTCTAATTATTAACATAACTGAATACATAAATAAGACAATGATTACAAATCAATTATTATCTGTATAAAACAAAAGTTGTGCTATTCCTTGCACATAGACAGCATCTTTTGCTAATAAGAAAAGACCATTTCTATTCACTTTCACACAAAGGTGCACACACACAGATCCAAACACTTACAAATCTCAAGTGGATTGAACAAAAACTCCTTATAGAAATGCTTCAATATACTTTTACAGAGACACCTCTAAATTGAAACTATGGTTTTATATGGATACCACCTAGCGGCCCAGAAATAAGGCATCCACCAAAAGAGTTATACTAAGAAATAGAGAACAAGTTGTACAATCTAAGTGGTACTAAGAAATAGAGAATCACCATTTGCAGCATTATCAAATCTGTCTTTACCTGAATAATTCTTCCCTGCACTGATATTTTCTCCATTCCAGGAGGAAATAGAGAAAAACTGTAGTCTTATCTCTTAGGAGTTCATTTTACAAAACAGGGGCTCCTCCCCCATTATGTGAAGATAATCTGTGGCAAAGTTGATTGTGGCCCAGCTCTCCTAGTGTTTTTGTGAACATTTGTGGGATCTAGATTAGGAGGGAATCTTTGTCCAGTGTCATCTTCTCAATGAGGCCAACTTCACAACACTTATTTTAAAATTGCAACACTGCCCCAATACATCTAATACCCTATATTTTTCTGTTCTTTCTCTTGCTTTCCATAGCACTTATCTTCTATTAAGCTGGATAATTAACTCATTTATTTGATTTATTATTTACTGTTTGCCTCTCCCAATAGAATCTAAGACCCACAAGAACAGGGATCTTAGTTTGCTTTCTCCACACATATATCCTGAGTGTCTGGAACACTACCTGGAAATATTGGCCCCCAGTAAATGCTTGGTGACAGAATAAATGGAAGATGATTTGCAAATGACTGACATTTAACAGTTCTTATCTTCTAGCTTCTGGTTTGAAACCAAGCACCATGGTCCAGGGTAAAGAAAAGATAATACTGCTGCCGCTCTAACTCACTGCTTGCATCTCTTGAAAAAAAATTGTAAACACTTTGTTGGGTTAAAATCACTCAACCTAGGGGAAAATGGAAGGTACACAGAAAAAGTGAGGAAGGAAGTAGCCAGGCAGAGAGGGAGAAGAGAGTCAAATCTAGCTCTCCTACTCCGTATTCCTGCCAGGGGTGAGTTGTCTGTACTTCCTATTACTTGCTTGTTTTCTCTTAAGATAAAGAATGTTCTCTTTTGAGAAACCTGTTAGTAGCAACAATCACCATTCTAAAAAATAATTTTTTAAAAAAATAGTAGAACCAAAGAAAAAGTGATGGTGGGGGCTTAAAGGCAGGTAGACATTTTTTTTCCAATATTTTTCTGTAAATGTGGAGAAGGATAAGCAAGAAATATTAAAATATGAAAGTGAATAAGGTAACATTCTCTTATGGGTGTAGTAATATGAGGTAGACCTGAATAGGCATTTATGATTCCTCAATTTGTGTATTATTTATAGGGTTTTAGAAACATGATCAGGCCAGGCGCAGTGGCTCACACTTGTAATCCCAAAATTTTGTGAGGCAGAGGCAGGTGGATCACTTGAGCCCAGGAGTTCCAGACCAGCCAGGGCAACATGGCAAGACCACATCTCTACAGAAAATACAAAAATTATCTGGGCACAATGGCACATGCCTGTAGCCTAGCCACTCGGGAAGCTGAGGTGGCAGGATCGCTTGACTCCAAGGAGGTCAATGCTGCAGTGAGCCGTGATCATGCCACTGCACTCCAGCCTGGGTGACAGAGTGAGACCTTGTTTCAAAAAAGAATAAGAAAAATAAAAACATGATTATGTTTTTTTTCTTCATTCTATTAAAATAACAAAGATTAGCAAATACCTCAAATAATATCAAATACAAAGTACCCTTCCCTTGTCATGTCCAGTACAGTGCTAACCACAAGTAAGCACTTAGAGTTTGTAGTTGTAATTACTATGAATGAGTAAATAAAGGATGAAAAACTGTAGGAGAACCTAGAAAAAAGGAGAAGGTTAAATAAAGGCACTGCGATTCAATTGGGAAATGCAAAGGAAAACAAGACGAAGGTGAAGAAGTAGGGTGAATTGCAGAAATGAGAGGCAAATAAAAGATTATCCAGCAGTTCTTGTTCAAATAGTTCAAAAGACTAAACCCTTCAAACATCACTCTCTATGTGGAGATAATCCTTGAAAGGATGATAAGTGAGCAAGAAAAATGGGTTTTTTTTTTTTTGAGCTAGAAAATTCTTTCAAAGCTCAAAAGCCAAATTTTATGGAAGAAAAATCATTTAATGTAGATGGTCTGGGACTTTTTATTAAGTGCTGGCAAGAGCTGTTGCCCTAAGAGCTAACAACACTCAGTCCATGATTTATTCAAAGAGCTGGTGCAGCAGAGACACCAGCAACATGCACTCCAGGCTGCCCAGCACGGACTCTCAGTCCACACTGGAGGACTACCTCCAGCACTAATATCATCGTTTATCATTTCCTCCTCACTGAGCTGCCTCCTTGGCTGTAGGGCTAGCAGTGGCTAGGATTATTTAGCTACCTTGCTTTTGAAAATCTGTAGTTCAAGGTAAAAAAGACACGTGCTTTTTGCAGCTACCTGTGCACCAAGGTGCTAATCTAAAATGGCACAGGCTTTCCAGCCACCAAACAACTTTCTGCAGGGAACCCAGGGGCTATCTTGGTCCTGCGAAGGAGAAGGTTACCTGCTAAGTCACTGTGCATTGATCAATTCTCAGTTGTTCCCTAATCTTCCTGAACTTGGCCCTGACCTTTTACCTTATCCACTTTTAAAGGACTGTTAGAAAATGAGCAGAAAATTGGAGGTAGTACTTCTAGACCTCAGATGAGCCAATCTTTACTTTTATTTATTCCAAGAACTACTGGTTCTATGGTTATTTCTTTTCCTTTGTTAAAAAAAAAAAAAAAAAAAAACAGTATCACTTGTGTGTACTTTTAACTGAAAAACCCTATCGTTTGTTTTTCTTCTAACTCTCAGAAATGCATCTTATGTGTGAATAAATCTGAGCTCTGATCTGACCTTTATCTTTACAATATAACACGAGTACAATAATAATTTATAGGCCTCAGTCCTAAGTGTGACATTTCAATGAGCTGGGTAAATATCATTACCTGAAGCCAGCAGCAGCAACGATGCAGACCAAGAGGTAGCTGGGTGAGTACATTTTCCAGAAGAGGATCATTAATTTGATGGTAGGTACAGTCCTGAAATCAGCAAAGGTTTCACCCATCAGAGTTGTGTTGCTTAACAATTGACAACAGGGTAAAAACAAAACCCAAGTTGGGGATGCAGGAGAAAAGGTTTTCATTTAGCTAAGGAACAAGAAAATCTCTAGTCCTAGTTAAGACAAGTTGATTGACTACTGAACAGCCCAGATGCATGAAAAATTGCCCAGGCTTTTCTGCCCCTCTCTGTGCTTGTTTAGGGAAGGTCAAGGGAGCCAGACTTGTTATAAATGGAACAGAATCCCCCAGGGATTTGGGGGTTGGAAAAGGGAGAAATTGGGCAAGAAGGAACAAGGGAATGGATTGATGGTTCTGCCTGTCTTCAAAGTCCAACAAACATGTAAATCATGGATCACATTTGGCATCCAATCTCACTCTGCTCTAGGAAGGCAAAGGTATCCACGGCCATGAGTAAAATTCTTAGTTGCCAAGAGAGCCAAACGTTCTTTCTTCCCAGCTTCCCAAATTCCCATCACTACTTGGGTCTAACTTTTTTAGACAATGTATCTCACAGAGATTTCATGAATAGCCTGAACAGGTAGGTTACTTGTGGGCTTTTTGACCTTCTCTGAAAAGCAAAGCTTCTAGTTCCCTATTTGTACTTGCAAGAGGTTGCTTACTTGTCCAAAAAAAAAAAAAAAACTTGTAAATGCACCCCCTTGGCATAGCTAGCACTCTTCAGATTCTTTTTCATGCAGAAGAAAGTCTGGAAACCTTTCAGCTAGCTGAAAATATTTAACAGCTATATACATACATATTTTTTCTTCCTATGTTTGCCTATTTTCATTGGATCACAAGAGCCACAGCTACACACCCACACTCCCCACTTCTTGTCAGTTTATTTTGTCCACAGCATAGAATGACATTTTCCATGTACCTCATCAAAATGAAAAACGGAAAGCAAATTCACAAAATAACCAAAACTCTATTTTAAAAAGAATGCTAAAAAAATAAAAATTGGCTCTGATAGAATTTCACTTCACACTTTAATAAGAAAATAAGGAAATTGCTCTCCCAGGGACTAAACCATTTTTATGTTGTAGAAAAACACCCTGGGTTCAGAGGTTTTCTCCTCTAGGCAACCTCTGCCCCCCACTACAGTTTCAAACATCATGCGTTGATAAGTTTCAGCAATATCTTGGCCAAGTTCTCCTTTGTATTGGAAGAAAAAGTTCGTTTTTCTGTGAAATACATTCATACACTTGTCTTGCCCATAACCCACAGATTAAATACACACACATATCACTTGCTGAGAGTTCCAGCTGTTTAGATTTTCACCCAAACATGTGAATAAAAACCGCAGGCAAAACAAGTACTGTCTCTCATACCTTTTAGGGATTAACAAATAGCCCTTACCCTGCTGATGCCCGTTCTTAATTGGACTATGCTGTGAGGAGCAATTAAGCCTAAATGGCCACTTGCTGAGAGCTGGTGAAAGAAATGCTGCAGCTTGAGGCATTTGCATTCTCCAAATAGAGCACATATGCTTTGCTTTGGTGCCCATAAAGAAAGGAGATTTACTTATTTTTTCAGTGCTTTTAAAAGTGAAAGGGGCCATTGTTTCATGCACAAGGTGGAAATTATTCGAGGAAATTTTTTAGACATATATAATTTTTGCAACTTTTGTGCAAATCAGAGAAGCAGAGATGGAAGCTTTGTTCTTCTGTAAAACAGGGCAGCAACTGTGCAAGAAAGGCTTCTTCCCTCCCTCCAATCTACTATGTGTCTCCATCATGCGTGCAAAAGACAGATCAGTACCAGAAAAATGAAGCAGAAAATGACACAATTCCCTGGACACCAACAGACCGTCACCTGAATGGTAGGTATGTAACTGGGGAAGAGAAGTTCTCTTTAAAAATATTCAGAGACATTATCTTTTGGTATGTGTTTTCCCTCTTGAAAATGAAGGCGAACAAAAATAAATAGATTACAATAGGACTGACCTGCCCCTTTCAGCACAGAAAGGTACTTGCTAGTACTCCCCAAGACATTCTTCAACCACACAGACACATGTATTGCTGGCCTCGGTTACCGATACTCATATTGTTTCTATTATCCTATAGACAAGGGGACAGAGGAGATAAGTTTGAATTTTCTCCTGAGTTGCATGAAGAACCATTGAAAAGATTTCATTGTTGGCCGGGTGCAGTGGCTCACACCTGTAATCCAAACACTTTGGGAGGCCAAGGTGAGCAGATCACTTGAGGTCAGGAGTTCAAGGCCAGCCTGACCAACATGGTGAAGCCCCATCTCTACTAAGAATACAAAAATTAGCCAGGTGTGGAGGCGGGCTCCTGTAATCCCAGCTACTCAGGAGACTGATGCAGGAGAACCGCTGGAACCCAGGAGGCAGAGGTTGCAGTGAGCCAAGATTGTGCCGCTGCACTCCAACCTGGGAAACAGTGAGTGAGACTCCATCTCAAAAAACAAAAAAAAAAGATTTCATTGTTGCTGTTGCTTTTCATGTAGAAAAGAAGAGCAGATTAATTGCCTTTGTAAATGTTATATTCATCATTATTAAAAAAACCAAAAACAAAAACAAAAAACAAAAGGCTTACATGAACAAGGGGAAAAAACAAAGAAGAAAAGAAAAAAAATTACAAAATCAACTACCCAAAAAGATCCATCATTTATCATTCTGTGAACACTGTCCCAAACATCTCTGTATGTACATATATAAATAGAAGAAAAAGGGATATTTCATCAAAACCAGAATCATTGTATAAAAGCTGCATTTTTTTAAGTGTTCAGTTTTACTTTACTTCGTTTTAACACAAAGAAAACCCTGTAATCATTCAACAGGTTATTCTTGCCAACAGCACAGATAAAGCCAATTAACTGAGATAGTGGTAGGGCAGTAGAGAAAGAGTTTAATAATCATAGGGCCAGTGAAGTCTAAGGACAAGAGTTATTACTCAAATCAGTTCTCTCCAAAGGTTTAGAGGTTAGGGTTTGTCAAGGACAGTTTGGTGGGCAGGTGCTCAGGAATGGGGAATGTTGATTGCTTTGGTTGAGGTGAAATCATAGGGGGTTGAAGCTGTATTGTGCTGAGTCAGTTCCTGGGTGGGAGTCACAATAGCAGATCAGCCAGTTTCATGGTATGGGTTACCAGTCCAAGTGGTACCAGCTGGTCCAACAAAATGTAGGGTCTGGAAAATACCTCAAACACCAATCTTAGGTTTCACAATAGTGATGTTATCTATAGGAGCAATTGGAGAGGTTATAAATCTTGTGACCTCTAGCTACATGACTCCTGAACCATAATTCTAACCTTGTGATTAATTTGTTAATTTTACAAAGGCAGTTTTTGTCCCTGAGCAAAGAGGGGTTTAGTGTCAGGAAGGGGCGGTTTTCAACTTTGTTTTGAAGTTTAAACTATAAAATAAATTCTTCCTATAGTTAGCTTGGCCTACACCCAGGGATGAATAAGGGCGGCTTGGAGGTTAGAAGCAAGATGGAGGGAGTTAGGTTAGATTTCTCTCATTGTTATAATTTTTGCAAAGGTGGTTTCAACCTTATAATAATACTGATAAACTGCCGAACTTCAAAATAATTTTTCTCCCCAACAAATTATTCTAAAAGGAACATCATTTATTTACCATTTTCAAGTGAATTAACTCAGACTTTTATAATGATCAAAAGGCAATGAGTTCACCTTTCTTCTCTGAACACATGCATAGCAATGACAGATGAAAATTTTTTTAACTTTTATTTTAGGTTCAGGGGTACTTCATGTGCAGGTTTGTTATATAGGTAAATTGCATGTTGCAGGGGTTTGGTGTACAGAATATTTCATCACCCAGATAATAAGCATAGTACCCAATACATAGGTTTTCAATTCTCACTCTTCTACCACCCTCCACCCTCAGGTAGGCCCCAGTGTCTGTTGTTTTCATCTTTGTGTCTATATGTACTCAATGATCAGCTCCCACTTATAAATGAAAACATTGGACGGGCGTGGTGGCTCAGTGCCTGTAATCCCAGCACTTTGGGAGGCTGAGGCAGGTGGATCACGAGGTTAGGAGATCGAGGCCATCCTGGCTAACATGGTGAAACCCCGTCTCTACTAAAAATACAAGCCGGGCAGTGGTGGCAGGTGCCTGTAGTCCCAGCTACTCAGGGGGCTGAGGCAGGAGAATGGCGTGAACCCAGGGAGGCAGAGCTTGCAGTGAGCCGAGATTGCGCCACTGTACTCCAACCTGGGCAACAGAGCAAGACTTCATCTCAATAAATAAATAAATAAATAAATAAATAAATAAATAAATAGAAGTGAAAACATGCAGTATATGCTTTTCTGTTTCTGCATTGGTTTGCTTAGGATAATGACCTCCAGCTCCATTCATGCTCCTTCAAAGGACATGATCTCTTTCTTTTTCATGGCAGTATAGTATTCCATGGTTTGTATCTACCACATTTTCTTTAGTTTAGTATTAATTAGCATCTAGGTTGATTTTATGTCTTTTCTATTGTTAATAGTGCTTCAATGAACATATATGTGCCTGCATCTTTGTGTTAGAATGACTTATATTCCTTTGGGCATACACCCAATAACGGGATTGCAGAGTGGAATGGCAATTTTGTTTCAAGTTCTTTCAGAAATCACCAAACTGCTTTCCAGAATAGCTGAACTAATTTTTATTCCCACTAGCAGTGTGTAAGTGTTACTTTTTCTCCGCAACCTTGCCAGCATCTGTTATTTTTTGACTTTCTAATAAATGTCATTCTAACTAGTGTGAGATGGTGTCTTGTAGTTTTGATTTCCATTGCTCTAATAATTAGTGATATTGAGCAATTTTTTCATATGCTTCTTGGCCGTAGTTCTTCTAAAACACATCTGTTTATGCCCTTTGACAACTTTTTTGTGGGGTTGTTTTTTTCTTATAAATTTGTTTAAGTTCCTTATAGATTGTGGATATCAGGCCGTTACTGGATGCATAGATTGCAAATATATTCTCCCATTCTTTATCCTGTCTGTTCACTCTATGGATAGTTTCTTTTGCTGTGCAGAAGCTCTATAGTTTAATTAGATCCCACTTGTCAATTTTTGGTTTTGTTGCAATTGCTTTTGGTGTCTTTGTCATGAAATCGTTGTGTGATCCTATGTCCAGAATAGTATTGCCTAGGTTATCTTCCAGGGTTTTTATCACTTTGGGTTTTACATTTAAGTCTTTAATCCATCTTGAGTTGATTTGTTTAATATCGTATAAGGAAGGGGTTCAATTTCAGTCTTCTGCATATGGCTAAGCACTAACCCCAGCACCAATTATTGAATATGGAGTTTTTCCCCACTGCTTGTTTTTGTTGACTTTGTTGAACATCAAATGGCTGTAGGTGTGAGGCATTATTTCTGGGCTCTATTCTCTTCCCTTGGCCCATGTGTCTGTTTTGGTACCAGTACCATGCTCTTCTGGTTACTGTAACCTCAGAGTATAGTTTGAAGTCAGGTAATGTAATGCCTCCAGCTTTGTTCCTTTTGCTTAGGATTGCTTTGACTGTCCAGTCTCTTTTTTGGTTCCATATAAATTTTAAAATACTTTTTTCAAGTTCTGTGAAGAATCTCGTGGTAGTTTAATTAGAATAACATTAAATGTATGAATTGCTTAGGGAAGTATGGCCATTTTAACAATATTGACGCTTCCTATTCATGAGCATGGACTGTTTTTCCATTTGTTTGTGTCATTTCTGATTTCTTTGAGCAGTGTTTTGTAATTCTTACAGACATCCATCACCTCCCTGGTTAGCCGTATTCCCAGGTATTTTAGTCTATTTGTGGCAATTGTGAATAGAATGGCATTCTTGATCTTGCACTTAGCTTGGATGTTGTTGGTGTATAGGAATGCTACTCATTATTGAACATGGATTTTGTATCCTGAAACTTGGCTGAAGTTGTTTATCAGATAAAGGAGCTTTTAGGCAGAGATTACGGAGTTTTCTAGGTGTAGAATTACATCATCTGCAAGCAGGGATAGTTTGACTTCCTATCTTCCAATTTGGATGCCCTCTATTTCTTTCTCTTGCCTGATTGCTCTGGCAAGGACTTCCAGTACTATGTTGAATAGTAGTGGTGAGTCTTGTTCCAGTTTTCAGGGGAATGCTTTTAGCTTTACCCCATTCAATATGATGCTGGCTGTGGGTTTGTCATAGATGGCTCCTATTATTTTGAAGTATGTTTCTTCAGTGCCTAGTTTGTTAGGGGTTTTTAACACGAAGGGATATTGAATGTTATCAAAAGCCTTTTCTACATCTACTGAGACAATCATATGGTTTTTGTTTTCAGTTCTGTTCACGTGGTGAGTCGCATTTATTGATTTGCATATGCTGAACCAACCTCGCATCCCAGGAATAAAACCTACTTGATCATGGTAGATTAGCTTTTTGATGTGCTGCTAAATTTAGTTTGCTAGTATTTTCTTGAGGATGTTTGCATTGTTCATCAAGGATACCGGCCTGAAGTTTTCCTTTTTTGTTGCATCTCTGCCAGGTTTTGGTATTAGGATGATGTTGGCCTTATAGAATGAGTCATAGAGGAGTCCCTCCTCAATTTTTTGAAATAGTTTTAGTAGGAATTGTACCAGCTCTCCTTTACACATCTGGTAGAATTCAGCTGTGACTCCATCTGGTCTCAGACTCTTTTTGGTTGGCATGCTTTTTATTTACTGATTCAATTTTGAAACTCGTAATTGGTCTGTTAACACATTCCAAAATTTCTTCCTGGTTCAGTCTTCAGAGGTTGTTATGTGTCTAGAAATTCATCCATTTCTTCTAGGTTTTGTAGCTTGTGTGCATAGAGCTGTTCAGAACAGTCTCTGAGGTTTTTTGTGTTTCTGTGGGGTAAATGGAAGCATCTTCTTTGTCATTTCTGATTGTGTTCATTTGGATATTCTCTTTTTTCTTTATTAGTCAAACTTGTAATCTACCTAGCTTATTAATTTTTTCAAAAAATCAGCTCCTGAATCTGTTGATTTTTTTTTGGTATGGTTTTTGGATCTCCTTCAGCTTTGATTTTGGTTATTTCTTGTCTTTTGCTAGCTTTGGGATTGGATTCCTGTTGGTTCTCTAGTTCCTCTAGTTGTGATATTAGGTTGCTAATTTGAAACCTTTTTAACTTTTTGATATGTGCTTTTCTTGCTATAAATTTCCCTCTTAACACTGCCTTAGTCATGTCTCAGAGATGCTGGTATGTTGTATCTTTGTTCTCACTAATTTTAAAGAATTTCTTGAATGTTCTCTGAATTTCAATATTTACCCAAAAGTCATTCAGAAGCAGGTTGTTTAATTTCCATGTAATTATATGGTTTTGAGCAATTTTCTTACTATTGATTTTTATTTTTGTTGTGCTGTGTTACAAGAACATGGCTGATATATATATTTTTTTTAATTTGCTGAATATTGTTTTAGATCCAATTGTGTGATCAGTTATAGAGTATATGCCATGTGCAGATAAGAAGAATATATATTCTGGGTGGAGTGCAGTGGCTCACACATGTAATCTCAGCACTTTGGGAGGCTGAAGCAGGCAGATCACTTGAGGTCAGGAGTTCAAGACCAGCCCGGCAAACATGGCAAAACCCTGTCTCTACTAAAAATACAAGAATTAGCTGTGTGTGATGGCACATGCCTATAATCCCAGCTACTTGGGTGGGTAGGGCATGAGAATCACTTGAACCTGGGAGGCAGAAGTTGCAGTGACCAAAATCATGCCACTGCACTCCAGCCTGGGTGATAGAGTGAGACTCTGCCTCAAAAAAAAAAAAAAGAAAAAGAAAAGAAAAAAGAAACAAAACAATAACAAAAAGAAAAAAAGAAAAAAAAAACAGTGTATATTCTATTCTTTTGGGGTGGAGTGTTCTGTAGATGTCTATCAGTTCTATTTGGTCGAATGTCAAGTTCAGGTCCTGAATATCTTTGTTACTTTTCTGCTTCATTGGTCTGTCTAATACTGTCAGTGGGATGTTGGGGTCTCCCATTATTATCGTGTGGTTATCTGTCTCTTTGTAGGTCTCTAAGAATTTGCATTATGGGTGCAATCTGGGATTTATACATTTAGGGTAGTTAAGTCTTCTTGTTGAATCAAGCCCTTTACCATTATGTTATGCCCTTCTTCATCTTTTTTAATCTTTGTTGGTTTAAAGTCTGTTTTGTCTGAAATTAGAATAGCAACCCCTGCTTTTATCTGTTTTCCATTTGCTTGGAAGATTTTTCTCCATCCCTTTTTTTGAACCTATGGGTGTCATTGCATGTGAGATGGGTCTTTTGAAGACAGCATACTGTTGGGTCTTTCTTCTTCATCCAACTTGTTGCTCTGTGCCTTTTAATTGGGGCATTTACCCATTTACATTCAAAGTTAGTATTGAAATGTGCAAATTAGTTCTTGTCATCCTGTTGTTAGCTGGTTATTATGCAGAATTGTTTAGGTGGTTGTTTTATAATGTCACTGATTTGTACTTAAGTGTGTTTCTGTAGTGGCTACTAATGGTCTTTCCTGTCCATGTTTAGCACTCCCTTCAAGACTTCTTGTAAGGTAGGTCTGCTGGTAACAAAATCCCTTAGCATTTGCTTGTCTGAAAAGGATCTTATTTCTCCTTTGTTTAAGATGCTTAGTTTTGCTGGATATGAAATTGTTGGTTAGAAATTCTTTTCCTGGCAAATGCTGAATATAGGCCTTCAGTCTCTTCTAGCTTGTAGTGTATCTGCTGAAAGATCCACTGTGAGCCTGATGAGGTTCCCTTGTAGGTGACCTGCCCTTCTCTCTAGTTGCCTTTAACACTTTTTCTTTCATTTTGACGTTATAGAATCTGGTGACTATGTGTCTTGGGGATGGCTGTCTTAAACAGTGTCTTGCAGAGGTTCTCTGTATTTCCTGAATTTGAATGTTAGCCTCTCTAGCAAGGGTGGAGAAATTTTCATAAACAGTATCCTCAAATATGTTTTCTAAGGTTCCTGCTTTCTTTCCCTATCTTTCAGGGATGCCAGTGGGTCATAGATTTGGTCTCTTTACATAATCCCATATTTCTCAGAGGTTTTGTTCATTCTTCTTTATTGTTTTCTCTTTATTTTTGTCTGACTGAGTTATTTCAGACAGCTGGTCTTTAGGCTTTGAGATTCTTTCCTCAGCTTTGTTGACTCTGCTGTTAATACTTGCGATTGTATTCTGAAATTCTTGAAGTGAGTTTTAAGGCTCTATCAACTCAGTTCGGTTCTTTCCTAAAATAGCCATTTCCTCTTTCATCTCCTGTATCATTTTATTGTGTTCCTAAGAATCCTTGGATTGGATTTCAACTTTCTCCTAAATGTGGATGATCTTCTTTCCTATCCGTGTTGTGAAGTCTATTTCTGTCATTTTAGCCTTTTCGGCCCAGTTAACAGTTATTGCTTAGGAACTAGTGTGGTCATTTGGAGGTAGGAAGAGAACTTTTGGAGTTGCCAGAGTTCTTGTGCTGATTCTTTCTCATCTGTGTGGGCTGATGTTCCTTCAGTCATTGAAGTTGCTCTTCTTTAGATCTTTTTAAGTCTTTTATCTTCTCTGATGTCCTTGGGGGCTTGATTGTGATATAAGGTAGCTTCTGTCGACTGCTTCATTTCTTTCAGGTTTTTAGAAGGTGAAGGCTCAACTCAGCACTCCTGAGCTGCATGTTCTAACTCTCAAGGGCTGGTATCAGGCCCCTGGCTTTGTTCTCTGGACCCTCGAGGTTGGGAACCTGCTGCACTAGAGAGGCTGAGGTGTTCCTGAACCACTGGCCACAACACTCCAAAGGGTAGTACCAGCCAAAATGCTTCATTGGGCAGTAGCAACAGGATCCATGCTCATTTTTTCATGCTAGCAGCAGAAACAGCACAGTGGGGTACATGTTTGTCAGCTGAGGCAGGTCACTCGGGGGCCCAGGGCTGGCAACCTCCATGCATATGTTCACTCCAGTGGTGGGGGAACAAGGTAGGGAGTGGACCCACTGGTGTCCCTGCACATGTTCACACCAGTGGGGGGTGGCAGCACAGCGGGAGGGGGCTGTGGGGCTGCTGGTGTCCATGCGTGTGTTCACACTGGCAATAGGGGCACAGAAGTGTGGCCATAAGTAGGGGGAGGTGGGTGTACTCACACTGGCAGTAATGGCATGATAAAGTGCACATTTACCCATGTACCAGTGGAGAGGGGGTATGAGGTCCATCTGTGCATGTGAACACTGGCAAAGCAAAGGGGTGTGGCCATGGGCAGTAAGTGCCAGCAAATTGGCACGGGTGAGGCTGCAATGAGGGGTGGGTGTGGGTGGGCTGCTGTGTGTCAGTGAGGGCCACTCTGCTGGAGCTCTCTGATGGTCAGGCATTGTCCACCAGTGCAGGACCTATGAGGGGCTTCCCTGGGAGGCACCCCAGTTGGGTATCTGAGACTACACTGCAAGCAGGCCAAGCTGGAGTCCCAGGAGAGGCCAGCAGACAGAAGAGCACTCATGTCGGACTGGCCCCATCTCACAGGCAAGATCAACCTGCTCTGTTCAAGTCCAACAGTTCCCCTAAGGCTAGAGTCTTCTAGGGGAGCAAAGTGAGCCTTGGGGGATGGGCATCACTGGCCATGCACCCCTACAGACATTCCTGCACCAAACCTTCTGGGCTCCACACAGACTGGAGTCCTGCCCCTACTACCTCTCTAAGCAGCTCTCTCTGCCAGCTGAAGAGTCCGTGGGGGTTATGGGGTCTCTTGCTGCCAGGATTCCAGAAGTCTACAGTGAGAGTGGGCTGCTCCATGCCTGCTCAACTCACCCATTCCCTAGGAGTCGTTGGGGACCAGGAATGAGTCCTGGTGTGCAATAGCCCCATGCAGGGTTCCCGTCTGCCTCTTCTTCAGCCCAGCATCTGTGTCTTCCCTTTTTCCACTATCAATGCCTTCCTTCTGAGACCTGCTCAGAGTGTATTAGTCTTCCCAATGTCCCAGTCCCTCAGTGGCAGACGTTCCTCATAGCTATATGTAGTCAGCCATCTTGCCTTGACAGATCAACAAATTATTTTAATATTTAAGACTTGCCTATTTGTTGTGGAAGGGGCTTTCCTGTGCATTATAGGCATCGGGAGGAAAACTTTTCCTCTACCTACTTAGGTTCAACTATTCAGGAGAGTCACAATAGATAGACTCACAGGAGAAAACTAGGTTTCTTTATAGATGCACCCAGGAGCACTCAATAAACAGTAATTCACTGCATAGCCAGAAGTAAAAGCTTACATACCAACTTAACAAAAAGGGAGGGGAGCTTCCACAGGGAAGTATGGAAGCTTCTATTGGGCTTTTAAACTTTTTTCTTAATTTTTAATTATTATGGGTACATAGTATGTGTATATATTTATGGGTTACATATGACATTTTGATACAGGCAGATAATATGTAATAATCACATCAGGGTAAATGGAGTATCCATCACCTCAAGCATTTATCATTTCTTTGTGTTGCAAACATTCCAGTTATAACTTTTGAGTTATATTAAAATGTTCAATAATTATTGTTGACTGTAGTCACCCTGTTGTGGCATCACATACTAGATCTTATTCATTTGATCTAACTGTATTTTATACTCATTAATCATCTCCGCTCCACTTGCTCCCTACTACCCTTACCAGCCTCTGGTAGCCATATTTCTACTCTCTATCTCTATGAGTTCAATTGTTTAAATTTTGCATCCCACAAATGAATGAGAATGTGCAAAGTTTGTCTTTCTGTGCCAGGCTTATTTCACTTAACAGTTCCATCTATGTTGTTGCAAGTAACAGGATCTCATTCCTTTGTATGGCTGAATAGTACTCCATTGTGTATATGTACCACATTTTCTTTATCCATTCATCTGTTGATGGACACTTAGGTTACTTCCAAATCTTAGCTATGTAAACAGTGTGGCAATAAACATGGGAGAGCAGATATCTCTTTGATATACTGATTTCCTTTCCTTTGGATAAATACCCAGTAGTGGAGTTGCTGGATCATACGGACATTCTATGTTTAGTTTCTTGAGGAACTTCCATACTGTTCTCCATAGAAGCTGTACTAATTTACATTCCTACCAACAGTGTACAAGTGTTCCCTTTTCTCCACATCCTTGCCAGCATTTGTTATTACCTATCTTTTGTGGGGGAAAAAAGCCATTTTTAGTGGGTTGAGATAATAGCTTATTGTAGTTTTGGTTTGCATTTCTCTGAGGATCAGTGATGTTGCATACCTTTTATATGTCTGTTTTCCATTTGCATGTCTTCTTCTAAGACGTGTCTATTCAGATCTTTTGCAAATGTGTTAATCAGATTATTAGATTTTTTTCCTACTGGGTTGTCTGAACTCCTTATATACTCTGGTTATTAATTCTTTGTCAGATAGATAGTTTGCAAATATTTTTTCCTATTATGTGGTTGTCAGTTCACTTTGTTAATTGTTTCCTTTGCTGTGCTGAAGCTTTTAAACTTTGTGTAATCTTATTTGCCCATTTTTGTTTTGGTTGCCTGTGCTTTTGGGGTATTACTCAAGAAATCTTTGCCCAAACCAATATGTTAGAGAGTTTCCCCAATGTTTTCTTTGCATTGTTTCATAGTCTTCAAGTCTTAGATTTCAGTCTTTAATCCATTTTTATTTGATTTTGTATATGATGAGAGATAGGGCCATATAATTTCATTCTGCATATGGATATCCAGTTTTCCCAGTATCACTTATTTAAGAGACTGTCCTTTCTACAATGTATGTTCTTGGTACCTTTGTTGAAAATAAGTTCACTGTAGATGTATGGATTTATTTCTGGTTTCTCTAATCTGTTCTGTTGGTTTATGTATCTGTTTTTATGCCAGTACCATGCTGTTTTGGTTACTATAGCTCTGTAGCACAATTGGAAGTCAGGTAATATGATTCCTCTAGCATTATGCTTTTAGCTCAGGATAGCTTTCACTATTCTGGGTCTTTTGTGGTTTGATATAAATTTTAGGAATTTTTTTTCTGTTTCTGTGAAGAATGTTATTGGTATTTTGATAGGAATTGCCTTAAATCTGTAGATTGCTACAAGTAGTATGGGCATTTTAATAATATTGATTCTTCCCATCCATGAACATCATTCCATTATTTGTGTCTTCTTGAATTTCTTGCATCAATAATTTCATTGTAGAGATCTTTCACTTCTTTGGTTAACTTTATTCCTAGTTATCATATTTTATTTGTAGCTATTGTAAATGGGATTGGTTTCTTTATTTTTTTCCAGATTGTTCAATGTTTGCACACAGAAATGCTGCTGCTTTTTGCATATTGATTTTGCATCCTGCAACTTTACTGAATTTATTAGTTCTAATAGATTTTTGGTGGAGTCTTTAGATTTTTTTCCTAATATAATGTCATATCATGTGCAAACAAAGATAATTTGACTTCTTCCTTTCCAATTCAGATGCCCTTTCTTTTTCTTGTCTGATTGCTCTAGCTGGGACTTAACAGTACTGTGTTGAATAACAGTGGTGACAGGAAGCATCTTTGTCGTGTTCCAGATCTTGGAGAAAAGGCTTTCAGTTTTTCCCCATTCAGTATGATACTAGCTGGGGGTCTATCATACATGGCTTTTCTTGTGTTGAGGTATGTTCCTTCTATACCCAGATTTTTGGTGTTTTTATCATGAAGGGATGTTGAATTTTACCAAATGCTTTGTCAGCATCTATTGAAATGATCATATCATTTTTGTTTTTCATTCTATTGATATGATGTGTCACACTGATTGATTTGCATACATTGAACCATCCTTGCATCCCTTGGATAAATCCCACTTAGTCATGACTAATGATCTTTTTAATGTGTTGTCAAATTCAGTTTGCTAGTATTTTGTTAAAGATTTTTGCATCAATATTCATTAGGGAAATTGGCCTATAGCTTTTTTTTTTAATGTTTATTTGTCTGGTTTTGGTATCTATCAGAGTAGTACTGGCCTCATAGAATGAATTTGAAGGTGTTCCCTACCCCTCTATTTTTTGGGATAATTTGAGTAGAATTACTATTAGTTCTTCTTTAAATGTTTGGCAAAATTCAGCAGTGAAGCCATTAGGTCACAGGCTTTACTTTGCTGGGAGACTTTTTATTGCAGCTTTCATATCTGTTCAGATATTGGTCCATTCAAATATTGGATTTCTTCATGGTTCAATCTTGGTAGTTGTATGTTTCCAGAAATTTATCCATTTCTTCAAGGTTTTCCAATTTATCAGCATACAGTTGCTCATAGTAGTTTCTAATGGTCCTTTGAATTTCTGTGGTATCAGTTGTAATGTCTCCTTTTTTATCTCTGATTTTATTTACCTGAGTCTTCTTTCTTTTTTTTCTTTCTTTCTACTTTTATTTTTTTTTAGGTAGTCTGGCTAAAAGTTATCGATTTTATCTTTCCAAATAACCAACTTTTTGTTTCATTGATCTTTTGTATTATTTTTTGTTTCAATTTTATTTACTTTTCATCTGATCTTTATTATTTATTTTCTTCTGCTAATTTCAGCTTTGGTTTGCTCTTTCTTTCCTAATTCTTTAAGATGCATCATTGGGCTGTTGATTTGAATTTTTGCTTTTGTTTGTTTGTTTGTTTTGGTTTGTTTTTGTTTTCTTGTAGGTTTTTATTGCCACAAACTTTCCTCTTAATATTGCTTTTGCTGTATCTCACAGGTTTTGGTAGATTGTATTTGGAGTTTCATTTTTTTTGAGACTTTTAAAATTTTCTTCCTTAATTTTTTCATTGACCCACTGTTCATTCTGGAGCATATTGTTTAATTTCCATGTGTTTGTACAGTTTCCACATTTTCTCGTATAATTAATTTCTAGTTTTATTCCATTGTAGTCAGAGAAGATACTTGATATAATTTCAGTTCTTTTGAATTTTTTAAGACTTGTTTTGTGGCCTAATATATGATGTATCTTTGAGAATAATCTATGTGCTGAGAAGAATGTACATTCTGTAGCTGTTGGATAAAATGTTCTGTAAATATCTATTAGATCCATTTGGTCTACAGTGCAAATTACATTCAATGTTCCTTTGTTGATTTTCTGCCTGGATGATCTGTCCATTGCTAAAAGTGGAGTGTGGAAGTCTCCAGCTATTATTGTATTGGAGTCTATCTCTGTCTTTAGTTCTAATAATATTTGCCTTATATATCTGGGTGTTCCAGTATTGGGTGCATATATATTTATAATTGTTATATTCTCTTGCTGAGTTGACCCCTTCATCATTATGTAATTACCTTCTTTATCTCTTTTTATACTTTTTGTCTTAAAACCTATTTTGCCTGATATAAGTATAGCTACTCCTGCTTTTTTCTGTTTCCATTTGCATGAAGTATCTTTTTCCCTTAGTCTATGTGTGTCTTTATAGGTGAAGTGTGTTTCTTGTAGATGACGGATCAATGGGTCTTATTTTTTAATCCATTCAGGCACTCCGTGTCTTTTGATTGGGGAGTCTGGTCTATTTATATTCAATGTTATTGTTTATAAGTTAGGACTTACTGCTGCCATTTTGATATTTATTTTCTAATTGGTTTTTGATCTCTTCCTTTCTTCTTTCCTTTCTGTCTTCCTTTTTTATCAAGGTGGTTTTCTACAATGGTATGTTTTAATTTCTTATTTTTTATTTATTTGTTATCTGTTGTAGGTTTTTAAATTTGAGGCTACCAAGAGGTTTGCAAATAACATCTTATAACCCATTATTTTAAACTCTATTGGGCATTCTGATGCTAATCACAGCTGAGTTTTCACTTTCAGTGCTAAGGATAAGTTCTCTCACAAACAGGCAACTTCCCCTGAGAGGGGCCGATGGCAGTTATATTTTCAGGAGGCTCTGCTTAATGTTTCTGTAGCTACTGAATGTTCAGATGTTTTCATGTAACATAATTTTCGTGCCACTTTGATGGGGCTGTTAATCCCTTCATAGGATTTTTAGCTGCATCTCTGGCCTCTACCCACTAGACACTAGTAGAAACACCCTCTTCCCTCAATGTAACATCTAAAATGTCTCCAGTAAGGCCAAATGCCCCTGGGGAAGGTGGAGCAAAATTGTCTCTGGTTAAGAACCACTACTCTGAGGTTTTAAAAAGTAGAATTAAGGAGAGAAAACACTGATAGGTTGAAACCATAATTCTCAATCATACAATTTAATTCTGAACAATTATCTCTTGACTCCACACCATGAAAAATGAAAAAACTGATGCTTTTGATCCCTTCCACATTCCTTACCTCCAACTCCCAACACTGGTTATGCATTATTTTTATATTTTCAAGATTTTAAACCCTTACATTTTATTCTGTAACTCTAATTCCAACAATTAGTAACCTACTAAAATAAATTCAGGTTCACCCCATGTATTAGTATGCTCTCACATCGCTATAAAGAAATACCTGAGACTGGATAATTTGTTTTTAAAACAGAGGTTTAATTGGCTTTTGGTTCTGCCAACTGTACAGGAATCATAGCAACATCTGCTTCTGGGGAAGCCTCAGGAAGCTTCCAATTGTGGCAGAAGGCAAAGGGGGAGCCATGATATCACATGGTGAAAGAAGGCACAAGAGAGCAAAGGGGGAGGTGCTACACATTTTTAAAAGACCAGATCTCATGAGAACTCACTCACTATCACAAGGACAGCACTACGAGGGATGATGTTAAGCCATTCATGAGAAATCCACCCCCATGATCCAATCACCTCCCACTAGTCCCCACCACCACCATTAGGGATTATATTTCAATATGAGATTTGCGTGGGGTCACAGATCCAAACTATATCACTGCACGTTCTTTACCACACTTCTGTATTTATTGCTGTGTTCATGAAGCTGATGTTCGATGAGATGTCTCCTGCTATCTCAGAGTTGAAAAAGCTTCCAAATTGTACAACAATATGAAATACTCCCCCATTCTAAAAAGAATTACTGTACCAAGGAAGCCAGATACTCCCTCTAGCACTGACAAGAGAGATGGCAGTTCCAGCCTGCCCCAATTTCTTGCTCCAGCCTACATATGCCAAAGATAAAGAACTCAAGGAAGATTGTGGGATCAGCTAGGAGGATTGTATTGTGCTCTTTCTCCTCAACAGTCAGCCCCAGATACACACATACACAGGAAGCCAAAGGAGGGGATGATGCAAGAATCGTAGGTAGATATTTGTGATGCCTGAAAAAATCTGAAACAAGCCTCTCATTCCCTTTTGAGCATCTACTTCTACTTGCTGATCTTCTGCTCTGGGTTGAGAAAAAGAGATCCAGAAAAGCAAGGCAGAGAGCTCAGGTGGTGCTGCAGCAACTTGTACTCCAGACATTTAAGTAGCAAGATTCATGAGTTTTCTAGGAGTCAGCCCATGAAGTAGTCAGTTTGTGCCACCTCAGTAGCACCCTGTCTAAGGGGACAGCCTGCCAGGCAAAAGGATTCCAGAAGCAAGAGGCTGTGGAGTAGACCACCAGAGGTAGTAGCTCAGCTGGAATCAGAAGAGGTCTTGCCAGAGCATCATTTGTCTGGGCAGGAGGAGGTCCTTAAAGGACGTCCCCCAAGAATTCACACATGCACCTCTCCAGAATGCCAACATTTGGATCGAGTGAATCAAAGGCAATAGCAACCTAAAAAACATCCAAAGCCACTGCCTAAGTGATGTTCACCCCATTTGCTCCATCTTTCCTTCTCACCACAACACACTAGAGGAGAAAGAGACTCAGAAAAAAAGAGGGTACAAGGGAAGGAAGACACAAGAAGGAAAAGGAAAGAAGGAAAAAGAACCTTTGCCATGAGTGCCCAACCTTGGAGTAGGAGGAAAGAAAATGAGAGTTAAATTGAATGTATGAGATTGAGGAAGCTCCACTGGATTTTGGATACTTGAAGTTATTGGAGAAGTGGTAGGATCAGACCAAAATATTCTTAAAAGAACAAGAAAGAAAGATTTGACTGGGACAGTTGAAGATAGTGTTGAAGAATGTGAAGAAATATTTTGTTCTTGGATATCTCAAGCTCAAACTAGTCAATAATCCAGTTATATTTATTTTGGGTCATCTCTTGATCCATTGGATTTCCATTTTCTAAGAACTTCTATGTACTCTATTGCCTAAGTACTTACATTACTGAGATATCTGTTGCCTTCACTTTGAACTTGCATGGTTAATAAACTAATTCATAACACTTTGTTTTCTTCAGAACATTGTTGGCATTCTTTCACCATCTTTTGGCATTGTACACTGCTGTGAAGAAGTCTGAAGTCAGCCAGACTTTCCCCTCATTTGTGGTATAATTTCTTTTCTTCATGCCCACATAAATCTTTATCTTGTATTCAGTAACTTTTCAGGATATGACTTGGTGTTCATTGTGTTCTATCGATCTTTACTGGTCCATGCTGTTACCCTTCATTGTGCTGATTCAAGTTTTTATTGCAAGAAACTGTTGTCTTTTATATAATTGAAATCATTTCTGTTCCATCTGTTTCATTCTCTTTCTCAGAAATGTCAACTCATTCATATTAGTTTTCCTTTGTTTTTCTTCCATATCCAGTACTTTGTCTGTAAGCTTTGTATGTCTTTTTTTTTTTTTTCCATTTCATTTTGGGTGATGTTGTCAAACTTGCTGCTATATGCATAACTGTATTATCAGTCACATTTGCTCTTTCTGTATTGTTTTTCCTTCTATTTGTCTTAGTTCATTGCCCATCTTCTTCTCTTGCCTTTTCATTTTTCTCTGAATCTTTCTATTTCTTCTTTGAAATATTTCTCTCTGGCTATAATTTTTGTTATGGACAATTTCTTTGAGACTCCATAGAAAAACTTATCTGTACCTTTTCTTTAATTCTACAGGCAATTCCTCTTGTGGCGTGCTTTACAACCAGCCTTTTAAAATTTATTTCTGCCCTTCCCATTCCACTCTTTCTTCTTCTCCTTGGTATAATTATAATTATCATAACAATAATCATTATTATTTGGCCGAGTCTCTCCATAGGGTTCTATTCTTTGAATGGCTTGCTGGTTCATGTGTGATTTTGCTGAAGAAAGTGTGGCATGAGTCACATGCTAAATCTTCCTATCCTGTCCCTTGGGCACTGCTCCCCTAACTTTCACATCCACAGAAACTTCTATTGGACATTGCTCTCTTTACTTCACCTCTGGGGTTTTCCCTCAACCTAAAGTTTAGAGCATCCATTGAAGCTTTTTAAAGAGAAGAATACTGACAACTGTATCTAGAAGTGAGTGACCTAAGAGGCAAGGTACAGAATGTGGGAGATGAATGAAGGCAGGGAAAATCATGACTTTAACGACTATGAGTTTTAGTGTGCCATCTACATCCCTAACATATCTCAGCAACACATAAAACTGCATTCTCATGGAAAATTTTAGCCTTTCTTTTTTAGGAATAAAATAAAAGTAAAATGAAAGCATTACACTGAGGAATTCGTATGTATAGACACTGCTCTCTGTCTGCCCACAGTACAGTTCAGTCACTGCATCAGAGATTGGAGGAGTAGAAGCAGTATGCTTGTAGCAGGCTTAGAAGAAAGCCTACCAAACTAGGCCCTTCTGCAGATGACATCAGAGGCATACTGTTGCTTGATATTGGCTAACGCAGTTCAAAGCATTCCCCAGATTTCCCTCCCCACTTTGTACCTCTGACTTTTCTTCAACTTCTAAGAAATCAAATGGGTGGAATTTTTCTGTGCCCGTTTATACTTCCTAGAAGTACACTTAGAAAGGTTGGGGTCAGGCAGAGGAGGGAGAATTATATGCCACGCTTCTCACAGTCAGTTTTCCATTTCATCAATA
Source organism: Rhinopithecus roxellana (assembly GCF_007565055.1). Classification (NCBI taxonomy): domain Eukaryota; kingdom Metazoa; phylum Chordata; class Mammalia; order Primates; family Cercopithecidae; genus Rhinopithecus; species Rhinopithecus roxellana. The sequence continues at coordinate 55,029,553 of NC_044551.1, forward strand.
CGTTGGAATTAGGGGGATGGAGGGACATTATAACTTCCTCAATGGAAATGAAATATTTCACTTATTGAGTGCCATTTCTTAGCCAACATTCAAAAATTCCTAAAAGTCAAAGTTGATAGGACAATGATAAGATGATGAAGATCATCATGTCCAGTAATTCAGTTTATCAGTAATCCAAGGAAAGGTAAGAACCCAGACCAACTAAGATCCCTAGGCTCATGTTCTACTACATCAGGTGCTGCTCCTTGCTTACAGGAAAATATGAATAGATGAAAGAACAAGCTACTATCCTTATTAAAGGATAGGAAAAACACATTAGCAAAGGAGCCCTTCCTGAGTTTTTAGGAAAGGAAAGCCCATGGCTATTGCAACTTGCTTCAATCAGGTATTTTTCAGAGGAGTGGAGCATGGCAGGGTGACTGTGAGATTCTCATGCAGAAGTGTGGGCAGCCTGGTTCACCTCCTCAGCTGCTTTAAGCTGAACTGGGCCCACCTCAAATGTTACTCTTTCTAGGAATCTTCTCAGATGCACCAAGCCGTGGTTAATTCTGTGTCCCTGAAACCAAGTAGCCTGTTGTTTACACCTATACAGCAGCCTATGTCAGTGCTTGCCTAAGCACTGTTTATGCATCTAGTGACATGATTATGTTAATCATTGAAAGGTAAGAGTCAGGTCAGCATTTCAATGGCTATTTAACGTATCACATAATGCACACTAGTGAAGTGCTAGACTGTATTCCACTTCTAAGACTTCGTGACCCTTTCTTTGCCATGGACACATTTGGCAATCTGATGAAACTAGGAACCGCTTCTCATAATGATGTGTTTAAATCAATAAAATAAAAACATAGGACAATAAAGTAAATCAATTTTTAAAAATACGGTTATCAAAATATTTTCCATTTGTGATTTGGCAATGTGTTTTCTTTAGCAACATGTTAAATAACATGTTTACACATTAACATGTTATATAAACCTAGCGACAGGTTTAATAACATAATTTCTAAGTAGCATGAAATGTAAATAATTTTTCATGATATTTGCAACAATAATAATGTATATGAAAAGAATTGATTTCTATTGGTGACAAGATTACAGGTACTGCTAATACTACCGTGGGTGTGGTTTTTTGTTTTTTTTTTTTTTGTTTTTTTGTTTTTATTTCTTTTTTTTTATTTTTATTTTTTTTTTTTGCTTACATTTATAATTGAAAGATCTGATAAATTTTAGTTAGAGACTAGTGAATATAGACATGTCATTTTTGCCCTCCAAGTTCATTGACCCACCACCCTAAATTCTCTCCATGAACCTTAGATTAAGAACCCTGGGTATGCTACAAAACCACCAGTCCCAATTCGGAATGCCCGGAGTGTATTTTCCTGCTGAAACATCAAGCTGCTGGAGGTGTCCCCAGCAGCTGGGCAGAAGTTTGTCTATGTAGGAAGAAGCAGGGAAAGCTTGGTTCGTCTTCCAGGAGGCTGGAGTCTAAAGCAAGAATGGGGTTTCTAGGGCAAGAGCTAGGAATAGCCGAGTACAAAAGGGAAAAATGAACTGAGAATGAAGAATGAACCTAGGCTGGCAAAAAAGTCTGGTGATGATGATGGTAAAGGGATTTTTCCTATTGCTCACACTTCTTTCTCCTTTTTTCCTTTTTTTCTTTTGATCCCTCTGTTTCTCCTTGCAGTAGCAAGAACGGGAAGTAGGGCAAAAGATTCTTACAGAGGTTTCCCTCTTGTAGCCCTGAAAAAGTATAGAATAGCAAGTCCTTCTCTTGGAATAATTCAAAAGAAATGACATAAAATATAGACAATGATTTGGTCAGAGTTGTGTATCACAGTTGTACTTAAAGTTACAAAATATTTTTATATAATTAAAACATAATCAATGAGGAAATGACAATGAATTGAGGTGGCACATAACACAACAAAGATCAGATTGTCAAATAAGACTCACACACATCAGAGATCTTACTCAGTACCAAGCTCTACTAGTGATTTCAAGGATGCATATAATAAGGAGACATAGGTTCCAGCAGGGAGAAGTCTAGAAGCCCTGGTGGCACTCCCTGGGTCTCTTCTTCCTGCCTCTGAGGTACTCTGGCCCAAGACAATTGATGAGGCCTCTAAGAATGGTGTCAGCCACCTTACTTACCCAGAAGGAGCTGCTTAGTTCAGGAACATCTGAAACATCTCTATTTCATACTCAGATATTTACATAATTTAAGTGACAATTTCCTGAGAGCTATGCCCCATAAATTTATAGATTCTAGGCTTGTTTACCTAAGAAATCCTATACACCGAAGTACATTCTGCTAAAAGCATTCCATGGATAAGGACTTTCCTGCTAGCAAAGAACATGTGGTTGGCCAGGAGGTCTGTCATCAGTGTCTTTACAAGATTAAAGCAGTTACTTTCCTTCTTTCTTACCTCGGAACACACTGCCACCCCAGCAAAGGGAACAAATGGATCACAGACCTGCTGCTTCCAAAGTATATAATACTATATCCAGGTATAGAGGTGTAAAAGTTTATATTGACATAGGATAATACTCTTGAAATAGTAATCAATGACAGCAGCATAATAAGCTATAGTATTTGCATTATCTTAACTATGTACAAATATTACAGAAAAACTGAAAGATTATGTGCTAGAAAAATTGTAATGATTATTTCTGGGTCTACAGATTGTGGATGATTGATTTTATATTTTCTGCAAGAACTATGTGTTACTTTCACTGACTTTTTTTGTTATTTGTGTGTGTTTGTTTGAATTAAAGCCTACAGGAGAATCTATGTAGCATGCTGGACAGAAAACCCAAATCAGTTTGAAAGCAAACTGATTTAAGTTCATACTCTGGCTTAGCTGCTCACTGCTATGAGATCTTGGGCAAATAGCCTGTTTCCTCAGCTATAAAGTGGGAAACATAAGACTCACTTCTCAGGGTTGTTGTGCATCCCAAGTAGATACATCAACCACAGATGTTATGCACCTCCTTAGATACCCTCTGCCTGGCAGCCTCCCAAGTCACACTGCTTCACTGGGGACCCAGCAGTTACTTGCCCTTGGAAAGCCTCCCCCTGGTCTACAGCTGCACAACTGGGCCAAGCAGCCACATGCCAGGAATTGCTCAATTGTCCGGCCATTTTCAGATTTGAATGAAACACACCACTACAGGGCCTGGGATCTCACGTTCCAGCAGCTGCAAAAGTGCAAGAGAATTAACCCTCAGTCAGACAAACTTTGACCCATAGCAAAAAGGAGATGGGAAGGATACAGCAATGTCCCAAACTTCCACGCTCTAATCAACTACTCTGAGGCGTGAGTCTGTATACCCTTTCTGGAAAAGCCCACACAATCTTGCATAACCCCTGTGGTGTGTCCTGCCCCAGTTCTCTGTGGCGATTACGAAGCACTCATCAGTGCAGAACTCTGCATTGCTTCTCATCTTCTCTCCCTCACTTTATGTTTGTTTTTTATTCTTTTTTTTTTTTATACTTTTGCTGCCTTGAGTTTGTACTTTCCAAATAAATCATCAGGGCTTTATTTATTGCCTCAGGTTCTGCTTAGCTTTCTGGGAAACCTGATCTAAGACAGAAGATAATTTATATAAAGTGCTCAGCATATAAGTGCTCAGAATAGTAAACATATGTATAAACATAAGAGAAGTGTGTGTGTGTGCGTACACAGGTTCTAGATAATCCATGAGTTATTCCTGTTGTATTTTGGAGTAAGCTTTATAAATGCCTCTGTACAATAGATTTAAGCAAAGTAACTCCTGCTTTTCATTAACACATTTTTAAAGGTTACTATAGCTTTATTTGGAATGTATATTATAAATGGCATTTTTATGATTATAATAATAATTTTACTTACATAAAGATCCTCTAACATTTTCATATGTGCTATTGAAGAGTGGGAATTAGAGTGGAAGTGGACTAGCTCATTCACGGTTTATAGATTAAAGCTTGTGTGTGGTCCAGGGAGGACCACAAGTCCTGAGGCAATCATGAGAACTGTCATGGAGTGGATGTGTGGCATGCTGACATACAACACACAGGAAGGCCGGAAAAGCAGGGCAACAAGGGCAGGCTGGGCAAGGCAGCCTGGGGCCTGAGGAAATCGATCCGGATCTATGCCTGGTGCTCTGAAAACATCTGCAGAGGTTGGTAGAGGGAGCAGAATCTACCTCTCTCCCCTAGGACATCAAAACCCCAGCCAAGTTGAATGGGATTCCAGTCTCAGTTTATATAGTACAGTGCCGGAGAGGGAACTGAGACAACAACCCACTATTTAGCAGGAAGCCACCATTCCTGAACTCAAGGTGCTCTGTAATGTCCCTCCAGCCATCAGCTACCATGTTTCAAGCAGTACATCTAACCACAGAGCTCAGTGATCTGAGGCTAGTAAGATACATTCCCTACTTATCTGGATTAACTCAGAGTAGGGCTTAGTTTGTAGACAGAAGGTATATAATGATTCAAGTAAAACATCTAAGAGACACAAAGGGCAACAAACAGACCCATGTCAGGTAAGAGAAGCCAGCACACCTGCTGAAGGGGACGAGGAAGGCCAGAGGCCTCAGTATATCCATGATCAACTAACCTAGGAAGCCTACATCTCTTAGGTCATACATAAGATACAGAAACCCTAAGCAAGGTCCCTGAGCTGAGCCTCCAAGGGCATTGGGTCCTAACTCATGCTAGTGCCAACTTTCCACAGGGACATGTTAAAGCCAAATCTTACTGAATTCTTGTCCAAAATAAACCTCCTAGGAAACTGTGGCTTAGAATCCTATTTTTTTAAACAAGGCATCTATGGATTCTTCATTTTTTTCACACAGAAACAGTATATTATAGAACAAAACTTTAGCCTCTCTCCCACTCCCAACAAATACTTCAAAACTCAGTATCATTTGCATCTTTTCACATCAGGATATCATCCATCTCATGGCTTAACATGATGAGATGATGCTGGAGGACATTATTATTTCATGTTTCTATTCTGAGAAAGATGTCTCTCTTCAACTTAACTACTAGCTGACAAAAATAATGTTGAACATCTGCAAGAGATAAAACAACTTGAATCCAATTTCCTTTCACATAGATTAAGAGCCCCATTCTCCTGTCACTTATGTAGCATATAACTCAATTTTTTGCAATATTTAAATGAGAGGCTAGTTTTTCAGGTCTGTCATGTAGATGACATAAATTTTTTATTTTGTCCCCTCCACTGATATAGTAGATATATGAGACCCTGTCAGAATGTGACAGCTTAGAAAAGAAAAGAGGAGTCACACATTAGAAGACAGAAAGACCAATAAAAGGGAGAAGCTGTAAGAAAATCTCCTATTTTAAGAATACAAATAAGTAAATCACACCAAGGAGATAAGCCCTGTTGGGAAGTGACTTTCAAATAGAACTTAAGTCACCTTCATGGATCGAGGAGTTAATGATCTATAATTTGTACATAATTCAACAGTCATGATACTGAAAAACAGATGTAACAATTAGGACTTTGTTAAAAAGTGGTTTTATTGGTTCAAGTAACTGAAAAGTTCAAGGGTCATCCTAGCTTTTGATAATGGCTGATCAGGAGCTCATTCAAAGTTACTAAGTTCTAGTTATTTAACTTTGGCTCCATTTTCTTTGTGTTGTTTCATTCTCAGACAGATTTTCTCAAATGGGAGACAGTTGGCTACAACAGTTCCAGGCTCATATAACAAGTAAGGGGAATCAACTTGTTGGACCATTTTCTGGGTCAGGCTAGGAAAACATTAAACATTCTAGATGCTTAATGCAGAGGAAATTTAATTCAGAAAATTGGTTATATAGGTGACAGAGAAACTGAGAATGAAAAAGGAAGGAATTGAGAAATTAGACATAGTATAGGAAGTTACTATCACTGTTGGAGCTGGAAACAAAGGGAGAAGGTGGTAAGATTGGAACGCAGAAGAATCTAGAACCATGACAAGTCTGTTACACAGAAGCTAATCATAAAGGGGAAATAGCCACTGATGGAGACACTGCTGCAGGCAGAAGAGAAAAAGAGGAAACTACCAGTCTCTTCTGACTGCCTCCCATGGGACAAGCCTAGCTGGAAGCCAGTTGGCAAAGCAGCCTGGGATATGTGCTTGCCTATAACATAGAGCAGGCAATAGATCTGAGAGCAAGAAGGCAAGTAACCAAACAAAGATTTAAATATAAATGATTGTATTTCTCTGTCATAATTACCTTCAATCATAATCTGTTGAATTTCCTTTCCCTGATAAACAAAGGATTCCTTAACAATGTCTTGGGCAGATTCCCTTAACTTACTGATTAGTTTCAGTTTTTAAACCTCTGTCCAGTGTCTGGGCAGCATGAATTAGCACAGTGCTGGGGCTGAGTTACTCTCGGCCAGTTGGGAGCCACTGAGACTATGGGAAATTTAGGCAGGAGAGATCCCAGTTCTTGTTGGATGCACCACTGGAGCTGAAGGGAACTTCAGTCCTGTGTGCAACCAGGGCGAGGGAGAACTGTCCACCTGGGAGGCTGGTGCGAGTCACATGCTGGGACAGTGGGAAACTGTAGATCTGTGAAAATCCAGGCCCAGGAGAGGGGTAGCTCTTGGCCTAAGTACCCCTGGGGCGACAGCAGGGGAACTTTTTATATGTATATGGTGAGAGTGATAATTCTCAACTGGTGTAGACAAGTGTGAGTTGGCAGCACAGGGGTGAGGAGATGGCACATGTAATCTGGAGATTGATCGCATACAAGGGACTGAGCAAATGAACATACTGAGGATAATGGGAGACAGGATTCTCACTATCTTCAAATATGGAAAGGGGGAAAGTCAGAACGAACCATGTGATGAGGGATTGAAATTGGAAGTAGCTATACAGAGAAGATAGAAAACTACAGACATAACTCCAGATGTGTGTGTGTATGTACATATATGCATTTATTTCTAGCTCAGTGTCTAATGAGAAGGCCTAGAAACAACACTTCATAACAATGAGTGCAACTAGTCCTCCGGTCTTGGTTTTTAAATACTATTTTCCACTAAAAGGAACCAGGGATCTTGGAAAACATGGCTAATTCCAGGACTGGGAGAAAGAAAGTACAAGATAAGCCTCAGACACCAGAATATAAGGAAATTTTCAAAGCATGATAGGGACATGTTAAAAGGATATAGTAGTCAAACTAAAGGTGCTGTCGCTGGCCAAATCTGGAACAAATTGGGCATTAAAATAAATAATGATAGTATTGGACTATACCACGTTAAATAAAATAAGAATCTATGGATCCATACAAGTATAAATACATATATACATTAGCAAATGGGGTACAGAAAAAAGTCTGCCTTTTAGTAGATCGTCAACTAGTAAATGTAGAAGAAATGATGGAATTGGAAAATTGTTATTTGGTAACTAGTATAGTAATAATCGGTTTAGGCAAAATTCATCAATGAATGCTTAAAGAAGTGAGTGAAAATTTGATGAGAAACAGGATATTTACTTAGTCTCAGAGCACCCCACAAAACACTTGTTAATTTTACAACAGAAAATCTAGCAGATAGTATCTTTAACCAAGTGAAAGAAAGTTAACATCACCAGCAATAGAACAAATCATCATCATGTGTATCCTGTCACTTCTGTGGTATTTCTGGAAAAAATTCATTATGCTAATCTAATCCTGAGGAAACATCAGACAAACCCAAATTTAGGGACATCTACAAAGTAACGGGCTTGGATAATTCAAAAATATCAAGGCCTTGAAGGGCAAGGGAAGACTGAAGAACTGTCTCAAGTTGAAATCAATTAAAAGAAGTGATGACTAGATGCAACACAAGATTCTAGTTTGGATTCTCAACCTGTAAAGAACATTGTTGTAAAATTGAGTAGAATCTTAATGGGATCTCTGAATTGTATGTTGGTATAAAATCAGTGTTGATCTGATTTTGATGGGTATACTGTGGCTTCATCAGAGGACATCTTTTGTTTAATAAATACACACGGAAGTGTTTAGGGGTAATGGATCATTTGTCTGCTACCCAATCTCAAGTGGTTAAGGGGAAAAAAATAGAAGTACATGCATGTGTGTATGTGTGTAAAGAAAAAGAGAGAAAGAGAATGAATGATAAGACAAATGTGTAGAATGCTAACAACTGGGGAATCTGGATGAAAGATACACAGAAGCTCTCTATACCACTTTTGCAACTATTCATCCTTCTCTATGTTATACTTTTTAAAGGACGCTGTAGTAAAATTGCCAGACTCCCAATCCTGGCATCACAGATATTCTGTTGTTATACCCATAGTTTACTCTTTCTTCGGGTGCCTACATGTCTTTAAGGGGCTGAGCTTCAGTGACTTCATGTGGCAGCCACACTGGTATGCAGGAGCAGGCCCCTGCTTTGTGGGACCTAAATCTTACACAGTTTGGGGGATACCTTAAGAAAAAGAATATAACATTTCAAATTCAAAATTGGCTATGAAAGTGAGTATTTATTTAGAAGGGGCTCAAACAACTGAAGGGCACTGAAACTCAAACTGCATTTGCAGCACAATAAATCTACGTCTGCTGAAATGGTAAGATTTCACCATTTCATGGTGACATGGTTCATGTGAGACAGTGGGCCAATTCCACTATCTTAGGAGCCGTCCACCTGGAAGAAGCACAGACTGAGCAAATGTGACTAGCTCTACGCTGGGCCTTTAAATAGAAATGCTCTTTCTCTTTCTCTATTGCTTGGACATTTCTCACCAAGAGAGTAAAAACTACAGAGGTCTGGGTTTGGCCCTGGGGAAGAAAATGCCAAGAAGACTACTCAGCCTAACTCTAGTGTTCTAAGTCACGAAAGCCTGCCTCCAGCCTTAGCAAATAGACTAGAAAAAGTACAGTCTTAGTACAGGCTGAATAGAAATAAAATGCAATGAGAAGCAAATAAAAGGCTACCATATGGCCCAGTCTGGCTCTCCAGGGGACCATATCAGTTTTCGGTTGAACACCTTATGGTAATAACGATTATGCATTGGCCTGGCCTTTTCATCTACGTCTTTGAAAGTTCATGGGGTGGGGTGGGGGCCAAGGGGAAGTTGTGTGTTGCAGGAGAAGCTCTCCATCTCTTTCCATGAGCCACATAGCATCCCATAAATATCTACTTCTCATACTAGCCTGTGTGCCAAGACTGGGAAAATGGCTGTCAATACCCCTTCCTCTCCAACCCTCCCTCTTATGTGGCAGCAACAAACCAACAGAGGTCTTCATTCTTACTAAGAGGGTATGTTGTTTGTACTGAGCTGGGCATGAAGGAAATAAACAGAACTGAAAAACAGAAAAAATGTAATTCGATAGCCGGACTGGAAATACTGCTCCCTCTGCTAGGCATTTCACCAAGATGAAACTTGCTTCACTTTTATAACACAACCCATCAAAGAACTCAGACAGCTCATAATATTATCCATCATGCTCTGGTAGTGTCCTCGGATGCTACAAAGGAACACATGTGGGTAGATTGCCAATTTGTTATTTTTAGTTCTTGAAAAATTTGACTATGGGGGGAAATTTCAAGAAAATCACCCAGTCCCCAACCTGTATGTACAGCACTTAAAGCACATCAGTAAGAACCGCCAATTACAGCCACAGGCATTTGCAGGTGACCAAAGGATATTTCCCGGCCTTCTCTCATCTATTCTCTCACATGCGCTGTAGAAGAGTTTTTATAGGCGTGTGGAGCCTGGCGGCTATGAGGAACACACTTTCCACCTCAAACCTCTGCATTTGTTCCCCTCTGGTGAAAGTATTCATCTCCCTGGTTTTCACACGGCTGGCTCCTTCTCAAGCTCCAGAACTTACCTCAGGTTGCACCTCTATGAAAGAGCCTTTCCTATCACCATGTGGGAAGTTGTGCCCATCCTCAGCAACCACCCTGTCACCACACCCTGTCGGTCCAGCTTTATAACTTACCACCATGCATGGCAATTTACTGTCTGTTGTGATTTTTTGTCCCATTCATCACTGTATTTCAGCCCATTGCAGGGCCAGGCACATATTGGGTTAATTCAACAGCCACTATTGTTAATTCAACAGCCATGAAAAAAGAGAAAAGCAGAGGAAAACAGAGATCCCCTAGATGGGTGGATGAAGAGTCAGGTACATCATTTCTTTCAATAAGTTTTTTTCATACTGTTGTAAACTTTTCAAACTATTGGAAACTTTTACAGGGATTTATGATTGGAGAATGAAGTTCAAAATAATTCTCAAAATGAGAGGGCATAGTTTCAACTTATTCATTCTCTCTCCAATTTGTTCAACTAATGTGAAATCTCCATGCACACACACACACACACACACACACACAAGAGTTGAGAGAGGATCAAAAACACTTTGCCCTGGTGCCTGAGAAAAAAAGCTCAGTCAGTTGTCAATAAGAACTCATGATGGACAATCTGTGGTGGAAAAGTTGAACCCACAATACAGAACTTCTGCCCAACTCCAGATACTCAAATCAACACCTGCTATGTGGCAGACATGGTACTGAACACTCCAACCCTGACTCACTTTAATTCTGATAACCATAATGAGTGACTGAGGCGAAGTCCCAATCAGTCAAGATTTATTAAGCTAGCTTTAGGGTGAGTCCAGGAAAGACACTAGCCACAGACACATCTGTGGCTGTTTTTCTGAAGAGGTTTTCAGGAGGTTTAGTATTTACACATTTCCTTGAAGAGAGGAAGACATGCAGGAAGAGGGATAAGCAGCCAGTAAGGCAAATGGTTACATTCTTGTGAGACTATAGTTAGTGCCCAGTAAATCCAGAATTTACATAAAATAAGGTGAATGTTTGAAGAGAAAAAAAGGAGTAAAGGAAGTATCAATTATGCCAACATCTCTGGGTAGGGGAAGGAATGACTGATCTCACCTTGTTTTTGTTCTGCACCTTGGGAGATAAGCTTGTAATGGACATTATCAGTGTGAAAACAAATGGACTTTAGTTTTAGGAGTTAGACTTAGATTTAAACCTAAAGTTACAATTGGCATGTCCTTGTTTAGGGGTGGGGCAGTGGGGCCAACAACAAATATACTTATGAATGATCAGTGGGGGCAGTCCTTTGTAGATGCCTGAGGCCTTTTACCTTTCTGTGGGGATCTGGCTAATGAATAATGCTAGTAACAGCTATTCATTTGGAAGAGGATATTGCATAACTCAGCTTCCAGGCTCAACCTCCCCTTTTGCATAAGGAGCTTAGGGGTCCTGGGAATTTTTATTGTCCTTTACAATTCTATTCTAGATTTTGCACATGGATTGTTAGAACTGACACCTACAATCCTGAGACTAGAGTTCAAAGTGATAGAAACAGAATCCTGGGACTAGAGGCTACAATATACAATATAATGGCCCTTTATTAAATAAGTATCCACTCAACTGTGGAAGACTTGAGCAGGGAGTTATGAGACAGGTTACTTCAGGTTCTGGACACACTAACCTACATGGAAATAGGCTACCCCAAGCAGTGGTCCCTCCAGTTGGATCTCAATGGGACGATCAGCTGATCTGAGGTTACAGTAGAGGGAGAGGCCTCCCTCAGGGCAGGAGGCCTCTAAACTCAAATTAGGACTTCCCAAGCCAGGGGAAGGCAATTACAAATCCAGATCCAAAAATTCATAACCAACAGGGGTACAGGAGGACAGAGCACTACATCAAGATCCAACCTCTCCATGATCTGTGTTTAAGGACCTATGTCCTGTTGCCGCCCTTCCTAAAACCTCATTTTGTATGTTATGTGGGTTCACAATACTCAGACAAGCTTTTGGATAAGTGCTTGTTTTGGAGGCTTCGCTACCTTAATTTTTGTTTGTTTTATACAGCACACTTACACTTTTATCCAAAAGGCCTAAAAACCATTGTTGCTTTAGAACTGTTGACCAAAAAAAAAAAAAAAATCAAACTCCATAAAATATTTTAAAAGGTTTATTCTAAGCCAATATAAGTGACCATGGCCCAGGGAACAGTATGAAGAGGCCCTGAGAAAGTGTGCCTGAGGTGGTCAGGTTACATTTTGGTTTTATACATTTTAGGAAGAGTTAAGTTACAGGCAAAGATGTAAACCAATACGTTTAAGGAATACATTGCTTCAACCCAGTAAGGCAGGACATCTCAAAATGGATGCTTATAAGTCATAGGTGGATTAAAAGATTTTCTGACTGGCAACTGGTTGAGAGAGTTAAGCTTTGTCCAAAGACTTGAAGTCAGTAGAAAAAAAAAAAATGCTTGAGTTAAGGTGTGTTGTGGAAGCCAAGGTTCTTATTATGTAGATGAAGCCTCCAGGTAGCAGCCCTGAGAGAGAATAAATGGTAAATGTTTCTCTTGAACCTTAAAAGGTGTCAGACTCCTGGTTTATCTCTCCTAGATCCCAAAAAGGCCTGGCTGTATCAATGGGGATCCTCTGCAGATGTAAATTTCCCCCATAAAAGACAACTGTGGGGTCATTTCAGAATATGTCAAATAAATACATTTGGGGGTAAAATATTTTGATTTCATTTGGGGTCTACTATCTGTCATGTGATACTATACTGGAGTCATGTTGAAATTTGATATCTTACTGCCACAGAGTGTGTTTTGTCAGTCTTAAGATCTCTATTTTAATGTTAATGTTGTTCAGTTGTGCCTAAACTCCAAAAGGGAGGGGGCATAAGGAGGGGTGTCTGACCTCCCTTGCTGTCATGGTGGGTGATTCAGTTTTTCTGGTTTCTCTTGGGTCCCCTGGGCCCAGAGGGGGTCCATTCAGTCAGTTGTCGGGGGAGGGGGAGACAGAGCTTAGGATTTTACTTTTGGTTTACATAACCTAGAGCCCCAACAGAAAATTCATATAATGAATGAGATAACCTGACTGTCACTAAAACTTTACTACATCTCCAGATACATTACCCTGGCCCCAAAGATGGGGATATGACAGTGAAAACTGTCAATGCAGAGAGCAGTGTACTACTTATCGTGTGTGTGTGTGTGTGCGCACGTGCGTGCACGTGTGCACAGAGGAAGGAAGCACAATAATGATAACAATCGCTGAGATCCATTTTAAAAGGAACAGCCACAGTCTCAGGTGAGGTGCATTAAGATGCAAATTCCTCTCTACAGGGGGTAGAGTGCTACTAGCTATAGCTGAAACCAAGTTCTTATGATCTCATTATACCTTTTTTTCTTACTGCCTTGGTTGCAGGACCTCTAGCTAAACAAATTGGGGCATCTGTTATTACCCCAGGGAAAGTTAGAATGCTGTGGGAACCTAGGGTGTGCTTGAGAAGGTCATACTTTTTTAAAAGCTGCTTCTGCTGTCAATGTCTATAACTTTACCTTATGACACCCAGATTTGTACATCACATTATTCAGAATGGTCCTTTAACAAGAGAGCAGCAGTCTCCATTTTGCAAAGTCTGTTGCTAGAATTTTCTGTATCAATAAATTTCCTAGTAGAAATCTCTGCCTTGGGACTCAGGACCCACCATCAATGAGAAAGCTTGCAATTATGAGGTATTCAGGCAAATACTAGATGTGAATTGCATTTAATCAATAACAAAAATCAATTAAATATTATTTGATCAACAATAGGTAATTTCCATTTTAGATTTAAATTTGATCAATAATAGGTATTTAATCCATAATGGGGCAAAAATGTGTGGCCTAAACAAACTTTGTATACTGATTATTTACACAGCTTAAATTCACTGATGAATTAGCAACTGTCCATTTCCTCCATCTTATGAATAACTGGACTCAAATAAGATCTAGAAGTTTGATGAAAAGACTGTTGCAAAATTATAACTGAGACAGTGAAAGAGATCTGACCTAACCAACACCATCTTGCTTCTAACCTCCAAGCTGTCTTTGTTCCTTCTTGGGTGTAGGGCCGAATTAACTTTGGGAGGAACTCAGTTTATAGTTTAGCTTTGAAACAAGGATAACAGCCCTTTCCCAAAACAAACCCTCTTCCTGCCTGGGGACTAGACTGCCTTTGTTGGACTGACAAATTAGCTACACGATTAGAAATTATGGTTTAGGAGTCACACTGCTGGAAGCTATAAGATTCTGACCCTCCCCAAATTGCTCCTGGCGATAACATCACTATTGCAAAACCTAAGATCAGTGTTTGAGATATTTTGCAGACCCTGCACTCGATGGATCAGCTGGCACCACTCAGATCAGTAAACTGGTTCATCTGCTCTTGTGGCCCCCAACCAGGAACTGACTCAGCCCAACAGGACAGCTTCGACTCCTTGATTTCATCTCCAACCTGACCAATCAGGACTCCTGATTCACTGGCCCCCCTCTACCCACCAAATTATCCTTAAAAACTTCAATCCTCGAATTCTTGGAGAGACTGATTTGAGTAATGATAGAACTCTGGTCTCCTGCACAGCTGGCTCTGCGTGAATTATGCTTTCTCTATTAAAATTCCTCTGTCTTGATAAATAGGCTCTGTCTAGGCAGCAGGCAAGGTGAACCCATTGGATGGTTACATTGATGTCTAAGTTAACCTTAAGGAAAGTTAAACAGCTGTAGTATAAATATTACATTTCCTAACAAAATCTCAAGTGTTTCTAAACAAATTTATTTTCCCTTTCTACTTCTTTCTCTTTATAATTTCATATAAATATTTTTGGTGGTGAATACCTTTGTAATTTAGTCTTTTGTTACAAAATATTCAGATGGGTCCATGACTGAATTTGAGGAATAATTAACATTCCCCAGAGATGATTCAAGTGACTTTGTGGCATCCCTTCTGAAAGATAAAATGGGAACATCTTTATTAATGGAAGAATATTTGCATCTTGTTAGGCAAAAGCATAGAGTTGTTATTGTTGCTCTAAAGGGTATATATGAATGTTAAGCAGCTAAAAGAACAGCTGTGACAAAAATCCAGCTATTATTGCATATAATCTATATGTATTCACGTTGTTATTATTACCACTACTGTTATTGTTATTACTATTGTTATTATTTGAGCTTCTCACCCACATTTCTATACTGAGGTGGAGACTGCAAGCTACATTTCTCCTTTGTCAGAGCTCCATGTTTGATCCTGCCAATAGCAGTACTAGTGTTACCGTAAGTAGCCAGGCATGAGCAACCCCCACCAAAGATGTCAGGTGACCATCACGTGATGGTCAGGTGGTTGTTACACTATTTCCCTAGCACCAGGGAAAAGCAGCCTCCCAATAGAGAAAAAACTTGAAACTGGTGATTAGCAGCTTCCTAGTAAGATCTCAGGAGTTAGGCGAGTGGGCTCAGGCATGCGCACTACTCAGAGGCAAAATGGCAACGTTTAACTGGTACATCACCTTCTAAGTACCTTCAGTTGGTAAGGAAAGAACGCCTCAAGTAAACATCCATACAACTCCAGTAAACACACTGCGCATGCTCCCCTCCCGGGGCTAGCAGGCCACTGCAGCATGCAGACAGCCCACCCCATGAGAGGAACCAGGGGAGAAGGGATGCAAGACCCCAGAAATATACCAACATATAAAACCCCAAGTTATAGGTCAAATAATGCAGTTGATCTCCCAAGTCACCCACTTGGCGCTCTGCTGATTGTACTTTATTTCCTTTCCTTCTTGCTCTAAAGCTTTTTAATAAACTTTCACTCCCGCCCTAAAACTTTTCTCCATCTTTCATTCTGCCTTATGCTACTTGGTCAAATTATTTCTTCTGAGGCAAGAACTGAGGTTGCTGCAAACCCGTATGGATTAACCATCAGTAACGTACTTTGATGCCACATTGCTCAGATATTTCCCCTAAGCGCTAACATACTTTAGTGCCCCCTGACTCAGATACATTCCACTGCTAACATTAGGGAGGAATCGGTAGGCAGGAGGACGAAGAAGGCACTTGCTCATCCCTGTTGCCCACTGGCTGTTCCTGGCAGCATTGCTCTGTCTTTCACCCTGCACCCCAGGTAGCGGAGGTTACTTCCAGCTGCAGTTGTTTTCAGATTTTTGCTTCTTCCCATACTTTCAGAACTGGCCGCCTCACACCCCACTCAGTGGTGCCAGCAGCAACAGGGCAGAGCCACTGCCTCAGAGATCTGCACCCCAGCTACCTACTGCCCCCTTTTCTGAGCCCCTGAGATGTAGACAGCTGCCAGACAGCTTCACCTCTGAGGCCCTGATTTCAGTGCCAGGTGACTCAGATACGTTCCGCTGCTAACATTAGGGAGGAATCGGAAGGCAGGAGGACGGAAAACTAAAGCAGGAGGACAGGAACTAAAGCAGCAGCCTCCTCCTCAGAGGTGAAGTCTCAACTCTGCAGGGCCTCTCCTCAAAGTTCTAGGTTCTGATAACTGCAAACATCTCGCTTCTTGCAGTCATTATCTCTGTATACATCAGTGTCCTCTCATGGTTTTTCAATACTGTAACACCTCCTAACCACTTTCTTATATTACATTTTCTCCCCTAAAATAGCTCGTGTAGTTTCCACTAAAATAGCTAGTGTGATTTCCCTCTTTTTGACTGACCTTGAATGTAATAGGTGTCTGCTAGGGGGAACAAAGATGAGGAGCCCATAAAGACTGCTTGTGATCAAATAACTTTAGGAAGCACTGAGTTAAGCAAAGTTTACGAAGGTTTCTCTGCAACAAGTCTCACCAGGGCCTGTGCATATGCTATTGGGCATTGTAAATTTCCAATGAGGAACATTTCTCAAACTTAATTAAGCAAGGAATCCATTTAGTGTGAATATGTTATGAGATTAATGTTTCTCAGAGCAACAGTCAGAAATGCTGGACTCAAGTAATAGGTCCTCGAACTTCCAGAAAAACTTCCCTATTATCATTAGCAAAACACATGATATCTTACATTATCCTATAAAATAGAAGGTACTTCCTTTAAAACAGACAGAAAAACCTGGTGGACCCACTAGGATACATTCATTCCAGGCTAGGTCTCTACAGACATAGCAAAGTGGAGAATAGAGACAATTCTTTTAAAAAGAAAATGCCAACATTTTAGTGAATATTCCAGATAGAAAGCTAAAAAATCGATCATAATGTATAGTGCTACATTATGATAAAAATTTCAAATTAAGGATTACTCTTTAATTCTCTTTATATTAATTTATTATTGCTACCTTCTTATTGTGAGAATTCTATCCAGTCCTCTTATCAAGCTAACCATAGCATTAATCCTCCAATCTCCTATAATTGTGAGTTCCACGGGCTGAGAAAATGCCATTCTCCTTTTTGTAAGTCAAATATACAAAGGTTTACGTGCTTAACATCAAAAGCAACTTGAGGCACAAAGGACCATTATACAGAGCCCTTTGTTGCCAGGTCCAGAGCCAAAATTAAGTAGGAAGTATAAGAAATATTTCAGTGAATGTTGCCAGGTCCGGAGCCAAAATTAAGTAGGAAGTATGAGAAATATTTCAGTGAATGTGGACATTGGGAAGAGGATTACTCATTGTCCCCTGTCATACCTGCATTCTTATCATAACTCTCCTTCTTCCACATTCATTCAAGGTGCTGGGGCTCAGAAATCAATACCCCAAAAATATGGCATTTTGACATGCTAAACTGAAAACAAAGCTTCAAGGTCTCTCTGACCTTCTCTCAATTCCTGTATCTCAATCCTCTGCCTTTCCCAAATCCCAGAATGAAGTTGTTATTTCTGAAGTTCCCTTATCTGCCTAAAGTGCAGATCTGCCAAAGAAGAAAATAATCACCTCTGGTCCTTTCCTTGAGAGTTCATTAACCGAATTTGTGTTGCAGAAGAAAGACCAAAGTCTGTCAACACACCTGGATAGACTTTTGTCACAAACAATTGTCTGCTCTGCAGGCCCAAGAGACTTTGTTCCAGGCCACTGTACTGTTCTCCAAGCCCATTGAATTCTCCTAAAGATCATTTACCATCTCCTTAAAATCATTCACACTTCCCTATTTCCCTTTTCCCTAAGAAGAAGAGTATATAACCATCTGTACCCCTATTGCATGGTGGAGTAATCATTCTGATTTTCCCTTCATGCATGTTGATAAATATGTATACCTTTTCTCCGATTAATCTGCCTTTCATGAGTTGATTTTTCAGCAAACTTTCAGAGGGCAAAGGGGAAGTTTTCCCTTGGGCTCTACAGAGGCCCATTTTACAGACCCAACTCAGGTGGCATTTCCACTGTGAAACCCTCTCCAACTGCTCTGGTCCATTAAGCTCTTCCTTTTCTGAACTCTGGTGGTGTTTATTGTTTGCACCCCTGATTTGGGTATGTTATAAATGCCTTTACATTGTTGTTTACTCGCAGACATAAATGCTGTGTCTCCACATTAACATGGACACTTTTATAGCAGGGACCATGGTATATGTCTACAGCAACTACATCATCTGAACAACATCTGAAAAGATATTTGTTTCTAGTTTTCAAATGTATCCATATGAAAAATAATATACACTTAATGCATAGCATTCACAGAGAAGGAAGAAATTAACATGGAATCCAGATTTCCAGGTCCTCAGTGGGTTATGAAGTTTATATGAACACCTGTTTTAGAAGAATTTCATGCCTTCTTTGTAATAAGTGCTGAATAGATGGAAGTTGATGATAATGATTATTATAGAATTGGAATAGTTGGGATTCCCTGTGGGATCGCAAATGGAACCAGCTAAAGATGTGCTCATTAGAACAGTATTTATTAAGTTCCAATCATAGAAAGTATTGACAGAATTGTGACATGGAAAGCACACTGATTTGGAATCAGAACTTGATTCTTTAAAACCTCCACTTACTCGTTGTGTGGCCTTGGACAAGTACTTTACTTCCCTGAGCATCAATTTCCCTATTTATAAAACAAAGATAATAATGACTTCAAGCAGTTACTGTGGTGATCACATAAAATAAAGTGTTGGTTCATTATACGTTTGACATATAGTAGGAGCTTAATAACTGGTAGTAGTAGCTGTTGCTAATATTTGTAGAGAAAGCTTGCACCCAGGTGAGTAGAGTTGACAATCACCTATCCAAAGTGAAGTTATTCACCTGCCTGTTCCAGTGTTTAAATTCCAAACCAGAATTCATTCCCATGGGTTTAAGGATTATTCCCTATTAAAATGTCCAACACATTAATCTACTATCTGCTATCAGTGTTTACTGATTAGTAGGAATTCATCACCCCAAGAGCTAACCTTGATTCACTTTTTTTTTGAGATGGAGTCTTGCTCTGTTGCCCAGACCGGAGTGCAGTGGCTCCCTCTTGGCTCAAGGCAGCCTCCACCTCCCAGGTTCAAGAGATTCTTCTGTCTCAGCCTCCCAAGTAGCTGGGATTATAGGCATCCCATGCCCAGCTAATTTTGTATTTTTAGTAGAGACAGGGTTTCACCATGTTGGCCAGGCTGGTCTTGAACACCTGACCTCAGGTGACCCACCTGCCTCGGGCTCTCAAAGTGCTGGGACTACAGGCATGAGCCACCACACCTGGCCCTTGATTCACCCTTGTAGCCATGTACTAAGGCATTACTATGTCCCAGATGCTCTGCAGGACAAGAGGGAGATGAATAAAATGCTCATGAGCCTTCCCCTTGGTTGGTGGAAGTCTCACTGTGCACTTGCTTGAGAGAAAGTAGAGGAGACGAAGAGGAATGAAAGACCCAGCAAGGCAACTAAACTGCTGAAAGGAGGGGGTGAAGGATTCCTATGAGGGCCCTGTCTAATCTACCGTGTGGCCTAGAAACTGCCTTGGCTGACTTAGAAGGTGAGAAAACAATGTATAAAAAAGATTTAGATGAATTATAAGGTATTTTAAAGCAAATTAATATCTGGCTTTATTGTCCAGAATTGTGGATGGTTTTGAATTCCTCAACAAGCTGTGCAGCCTCTGCCTGCAGCACCTGAAACAGTGAGGCCAGGAGGAATGTGGGGACAGACATTTTGGCTTCCAGATGTCTCCTAGCTGTAGAGGCACATCAGAAATTTGGGGTATCCTCTCCTCAATATGGTGAAATTTTCTTCTGAACAATAAAAAACTTTCTTGCTACATGAATTATTTTTTTAAGTAAAAGGCAAATAGTAGACCTGTTTCTTTAAATGACCTGCTTTAGAGATTACTCTAAATGATGCTAATCATTTGCATGCATACAATAATTAGATAATTAAGTGAACTGGGATGGACCTGTATTTGGACCCACTTTCCCATCCATTTGTTTTGCATTTCTGTATACCTGAAAAACTACACAAGTAGGTATCTTTAAAAGTCTATAATTCAAATTTTCACTAGTGCACACTGACTTTAATCCCCAATTCATCCAAATTAGTAAGGCTTAACTGTAGTTTCTCAAAGCCTTTGGGATCTTACTTCAGTGTATCCACATTATTTTCTCCTGAATTATCTGGGTTCATCCCCAAGTCCACCATATAACTACAGTCCTCTTCCCCACCCCCACTTCACTTAGGCTGCATTTACGTACTAAGAAACTTGGTACCACTGCTCCTACCCAAAGCCATTTCCTCCTTTCACCCAGAAGCTAATCAAGTTACGGCCTCAAATTAGAGTTAATCGCCTGACATATTTTATAATTTATGAAAGTGTTACATCTGATGTGAAGTAATCAAGTTTTATGATCTATGACTGCATTTGCGGTTTATTGACTTAGAGTTTGGGTATTTCGCTTCTAAAAATGGATTTAATATGGCCAGATTAGTTGGCCCTTTCTGTGAAGGCCATCCCGAGTCACTCCCCAATAGTCACAGAGTTCCTCCTAATCCCTTAAATATCCCCTCAATATTAAGGCTGATCCGGAGCTGCATGTGTGCTTCATCAGAATAATAACAGCAACAATTCCTCGTATTTGTATAATGCTTAATATTTTTCAAAGCACTGTTGTTAAATGTCATCCCCTCCCAAACCGGGTCCAGTGATAGGAAACTGAGAAGAATCTCATTTTCCCCATTAAAATAAAGTAAAAAAAATGTTAATATCAGAGGAAATGGAGCTGCCAGTCCCTTGGTTCCACATTCATTAGTAGAAGCCTGCTAAAAGTTGCTGAGTTTCCCATTGCACCGAGCAGTGGTGGATGGTCACATCAGTCTTCTTCCCTCTCCTCGGTTGCTCCAGAGAGCCCCACTGCTCTTCTCTTTAGCTCTCCCTCACTGATGCAGGGGTCATCTGTCTGGGGCAGGTGATGAGAAGCATCAAGCCGGCTGCCTCTCCTCAAGCGGCCCCTGCCAGCTGTGATCAGTGTTACCAGGCAAAGCCCTCTCAACTGCCCTCTGAATCTGAAATCCTCCTTCGGGTTTTTCCTGAACTCAGTGCAATCAGTCCAGAGACGTTAGGCCCTCGAAGCTGGCATAGACACAGTCATGATTTTTCACCTGCTAAGTGGCTCTGGGACTTTTTCTAGTCCTTAAGATCTAACAAACTGCACTCTGCAATCACAGCTTTGCTGAAGTCCCGCCACCAGCAAAAGAAGTCAGAACAGGCTCACCTGGCAGGAGCAGAGCCCACTGGGCTGCTGGGAAGCCTAGCAGAGAGAGCAGGAAGCAGAGCAGCTCCTGAAAGCCTAGAGCAGCATTCTACTGGTGTTCACATTTGTTCCATTCTGGACATTACACTGTGTGTGTGACCATGGCCCAGCTCCAGAAAGTTAAAGTGGAGCACACATCTATGTATTTTGGTGTTTTCCACCTTACTACCCCAATCCAAGTTTCTTTAAGCTGTGACACTGCTTTAAAAAATCTAAGCACTGTTTCAAGACAGTGCTATTCTATGAGATGCCTTTACAGAAGAGCTTTAACCTTATATGTCTTGCTCTCTTCCCTCTACAGCACCATTGGTGCACCTAAAATATACTTGGGTGCCTTAACAATAGCATGAGCAATTGCCCACCCATCAGATTTCTTGCAGGAGATGTGGTAATCACTGGTGTCAATAGCAAAAGCCTTCTGGCTGTCTGCCTTTTGGGTGCATGGTGGGGCATACTTAACTGTTTTATCTGATGTTGGGCATAGCATGGACCTACTTGGTTCAATAAAGAGAGAGCAGAAGTGATATGTATCACTTCCAAGGGAAAGTCTCACAGCCAGACAATACTTTATCAGCCTGGGCCTGGGTGACTATGAAGAGCAGAGCCCCTGCCCACTGACAATGGACACATCCCATGAGTAGGAAAGACATATATATTGTGTTATGCCACTAAGAGCTTTGAACTGTTACTTACTGCAGCATAAACTGACCTAACCTGACTACTACCTGGGTGGAGGAGGGACCAACAAGATCTGAAAACCAGCACCTGTCAACTCAGGCAGATGGTTCAGCATTGCAGGAATTTACCTGACCTCCATTGAAGAGCGGGTACAAATGAACTCAGCAACCCTAATCTGACCAGACAAAGCAGCGGACAGTCACTGCTACCACTATTGCCACACGTCGAAATAATATGCAAAATGTGTGGCTTGCTGTCAACATAATTCCACTTCCTGAAAGTCTCTCTCATTTTGGAGCGGGCATACATTACACATTTTCTTCACTATATTTTTCAGAAACAAAGGAAGAGAAAAAAGGATCCTGCCAAACAGCATTTATATTTAGCATGCACCATATGCACATGTGCGTTACAGAGTACAAAGACATGTGGCAGTCCTGCCAGATTGAAGTCAGCAGGATAGAGAGCAGGAGATATAATATACAAGTGCGAGACTCTCAGTAGTATAAATGGAGGCATTTCTGAGAACAAAATGGCTCTTTGTGTCTTGACTTCACAAGATTCTTCAGTAGCCACTTCAGAATATTCTAGGGGAGCATAATCTTTAGATGCAAGGCCATGAGTGAAAGGAGGGCTTGGTGGGCAAAAGGTCTTTGAAGTGGAGTGCAGTTACCTAGGGCCCCTGCAGGTTCTCACTAATCCACTTTACTACATCCTCCACTACGGAGCTCTGTTTTGAATAGGAGGTTTTCTCCTCAGAGTCAAGGAGGGAGAAAATATTTTGAGGGAAAGTTGGTGTCTACCAGCATCAAAGTCACACTTAGGACAACCAAGCACTTTGTGATTACAAAGGGAGCATGAGAATGAAGTGCTCAGGCCCTGAACAGAGAACTGAATCTAGGACACTGCAAGTAAGGTAGGAAAAGCAAACATATGAATACACAACTGTGTGTGGAAGGGTATTATCAGCATCCCAACGGCTTTAAACCAGTGGGTGAGTGAGAGAAGGAAAGGCCACTGCCCACTCCTGGGTGCCACAAGGAAGGGTTTTCCCTGAACATGTGCCTGGCAGTTTGTGGCCCTTTACTCACACCTCCCCTAGTGAGTTGGAGTGATTTATCAAGTTGCTGTGTTTGGGAGGAAAACTGGCATGCTAACTCAGCAACGCCTTTCCTCCTCCTGGCCTGCCCCAGCCCAGCAGTATGGTGACTGGGTGGGTAAGTCTATCAGTCTTATCTCATAGCCATAAAGTCACATCCTACCATCTGATAGAGGTAATATTTTGGTTCCATATATGCCTCTCCTATTCCTCAAATGATTGTTATTCCTCTTCTATTTTTTCTTCTTCAAATTATTCAGAATCATTGGTAGGTAATAGGTGAGACTAAGTGGATTTTTCCACCACTACCAACACACACACCCAAATGGAGTAACCAGGGTGGATTATTTCTTTCCAGGCCTAGTCCTGCCATTGGTGCATGTTTTGTGGTCAGGGTCAGAACTCAGTTATTCAAAGGTTACATCTTAGTGAAAACATGGCATGTTCTTGTTACAATCTGAATATTTGTGTCCCTCGCCCCCCACACACACACTTAAAATAGGTTGTTGAAATCTTAAGCCCAAAGGTGATGTCTTTGGGAGGTGATTAGGTCATGAGAGCAGAGCCTCATAAATAGAATTAGTGTCCTTATAAAAGAGGCCTAAGGGAGCTTATTTCCTCCTTCTACCATGTGAGGACACAGTGAGAAGGTGCCATCTGGCAAAAAGTGAGCCCTCACCAGACACCGAATCTGCTAGTACATTGATCTTTAACTTCCTCTAGAACTATAAGAAATAAATTTCTGTTGTTTAACAATTTCCCATTCTAAGGGGTTTTGCTTTAGCAGCCTGAACAAGTGAAGACAGTTCTAAAGCAAAATTATCTCCTCTTAGCTTTGGGGTGTTTTTTAAGTTTTAAGTATAAGAGTTATACCCATTTACATCTGGTCCATGGGGTCTCTAATGAGCATCTACCAATAAAAAAAGACTGTATCCCAGACCACCATCACAGATCAGACTTACATATAGACATGTGTGGGTTTATCCAATGCAGACCTGATAAAAACAACTTCCTGAGAGAATATACCACGATAGAAGAAGAGAAGTTAGAGCCAGCAATCGATCCTGATTGAGTATGGTCAGTGCTGTTCTTCCAAAAAGTGCAGTGGCTGATATTGCAACATTTCTAGAAATAATCTGCCTGGAGACTTAGATTCACATTGGCAGAAAGGTTGGCAGAAAGGGGCTATGTGTGAACTTTAAAGAACATATTGATTTCTGTAGTTTGGGAAGGGGTAGCTTAAGAAACCTTGATGTGGAGCTTCCTATGGCTGAGCGTAGCACACAGGAAGCATTTTTTCATCTCAATTTGCAAATGGAATAATAAGAATCTCCAGCCTTGAGGCATAGTAAGTATGATCCACTTTCACAGACATAGAGATTTCCAGTTCCACTGATATCTAGATGGTAGACTGGCACTATCTGAAGTGATGGGCAGAGGTGTATTTAGCCCAGAGAAGCCCTCTGTAGAAGAGTGACTTCTGAAGTTATGGAGTTGCAGCCCACCTAAACTGCATCGTGCAACAGCCAGAGCTCATCTGTGGAGATATGAGAGCCTCCCTGGGGAGTCCCAGAAGAACCTAGGAGGGCAGCACTTCCTGTCCCAGTCCCTGTGTTCCTTGGAACCAGCCCAGTGGCACAACAGTTCTGACCCATGTAGAAAGATATTGGGGACCGTGGTGGTGGTGGTGGTGGAGAATGAACAGACACAAGAGACAAAGACAAACAGAGAGCATGGCGGCCGCACGCAGAGCCTCCGCCTCACTTTATTTATACTCCATAAACCCCATGTCAGCAGAAATAACACAATGTAAAACAAACTTTCTGTACCAGGGCGTAACCTCCTGCCTAGTTCCTTGTCTCTAGGTTCTTCCTTATTTGTCTGCCTTCTTGGCACCTACAGGAGTTCATTAAAAGTGCAACTGGGGAAAATGTCCTTGAGCCTTATCTATCCTTAGCATATTGCTTTCAAGGGCCCCTGCATTTCCCCCTTTTTGTTTTGCCTCAATCCTTGAAAGGTAGCCCATACTTGTTCTTGTGTTTTCCTTTGTTTTTGGATGCGACAGAGGGAGCATCAGATCACCATGAGAAGTAGGCCCAGTCCGAGCGTCCAAAGCAATATACTTCCAGAAATAGTAGAAATCCATGTTTTCATCTGGGTCCATGGGTTAAGAGCAGCAAGGCGTTGACCCAGCTCCTGCATAGTAGCTGTTTCGGACAATACATGTAATTGTTGTTGAAATGCTTCGGAAATGTTTTGAGTGAGTTCTTGGATGTCCACACTAATATTTTTATGGCCTATTAATAGTTTTTGGATTTCAGTCCAATTTTGAGAGATATTAAAAGGCACAGGTGTTACGCAAAATTGAGTAGAGTTCCAATCACATTGCAGTGTTATCCGAGTACTGAGGACAGTGAGCTGATCTCCAAGCCACGTTAAGGCTTGTTCCACGTTGTCCAATCTTTCAGCGAGTTGGGAGTCAATGTTCCGTTGTTGCAGCCACAACTGGTGAGATTGTTTGTGCCACTGCTGTACAAATTCAGCATTTTGTATGCTTTGATGTAGCGCAAGCCCTGCCACAGCCGCAGTGGAGGCAATGGCAACAAGGCTCATCACCAAGGCAATTATAAGTCCAAGGGCACGACGGGTCGGCTGAAGGGAAGTCCAAATATAAGTCTCAAGAGGTGATGCCTCCCACGGTCGCGTAAGGTTGACAGATAGCCAAATTTCCTTACGAGCCCTGAGGATATAAATATCCCCCGTAAAACTGCGCCACCAGGAATGATTGAGGCAAGACAAAAATGTACACGTATCTTTACAATTAACAATCCTCATATCATTATCCCACGTTAAGTTCCCCGCTAATAATAGGTAAGGCTTTCGGACCCAAGCAATAATATATCAGAAGGTATTCTGATGTAAGTGAATATGAAAGGAGCTCTTCGGGTCAGAAAGATTAAGGGACATATTTCCCACAAAAGTACTAATAGCATCACCTGTAGCTAATAACTTCCAAAGATGACTCTGTACTTGTAAAGAGTGTTTAAGATGAGGCATAGGTGGCGACAAGCCTCCTTCATGCCATACCAAGGTCTCATTACCATCAGCGGCAATACTTTTATTTACCCAGTGTGATTTCAAAGGTATGTGACTAAATTTTGTTTGAAAATCACCATGCACACTCCAATCAGTTACTTGCAGCCCATTGTACTCTATTAAAATTTGGGGCTTGGTTCCCCGACAGTGCTGCCACTCCAGCACCTCAATATTAGGGGAAACCTCTGGGATAGGACAAAAAGGTAAGGAACTAGGAATAGTCTCATTACTATATACAGTATGGTTATACTGAAAGCTTCTAGTTACAATAATAACAGTGTTAGCAGCCACATGGCTATGATTATAGCCAACAGCCCAAGCTTCATGCGATTTCTGGAGACAATGAGGACTAATTCCCATGCAAATCGGAAGTCCTTCCACTCCAAATTGGTATATGCTGTTTATTATTCCCATTCTATGTTGTCATTATCCATATAGGGGGATGGCATCCAAGTAGTGTCATTGGTGAAAACCTTAATTTCCGCCTCCCCCCAGGCGACTCCCTGATACAAGGGTGGAAAGGGAATATAAGTCCAATATTCATACAAAGCCTCATTAAGGGAAATAAGTCCCCCACCGAGGCACACCCAACAAAAGAAGAGGTGCATGCTGAGTCCAGTTTTCTTTTCAACAGGGTTTTAATTGCCTTGTAGGAAACCACTCAGTTCCGCTCCCTGTAAGGATAAGAGCATAGCCCCATTCCTGTTTTAGAACTTGCCCATTGAACATACTTACCCTCTTCATTAGGATACCAAACCCTTAAATTGTAAGCAGGGACTATCGCTGAGGGAGTTGAGGAAAGATAAGTTACGGCAGCGGAGTCCTGCAATTGTCTCCATTGATTCAAAAAATTTAAGGTTAAAAGAACCTTCAGTATCTGGTTTCTGGGGGACTCATTTCCCCCTTTTTGTTTTTGCAGCTGCGTTTTTAAGGTTAAATTTTTGCGCTCAATAATGGCTTGACCTTGACTGTTGCCCGGGATACCTGGTGAGATGTCGAATATTGTATTGCTGTAAGAAAATTTGTAATTTACGAGAGACATAGGCAGGGGCATTATCAGTTTTAAGTATAAGAGGAATGCCCATGATGGCAAAACAAGCTGAGAGATGAGTAATAACAGAGTTAGCTTTTTTAAATGGCAAAGGAGTTGCCCATTGAAAATGAGAGAAAGTATTAATGGTATGATGAACATACTTTAATCGTCCGAAAGAAGGGACATGTGTGACATCCATTTGTCAAATCTGATTAACTTGAGTACCTCGTGGATTAACCCCAGGATGGAAAGATGGAATGCTTAAAGGAGCACAAGAAGGACAAGCTCAAATAAGAGAACAAGCTTGTTTACGAGTTAAATGAAACCGTCGTTGAAGGCCAGAAGTATTAGTGTGATGCAGAGTATGCTCTTGTTCTATAGCCTGCAAGTGGCTGATTAAAAGTGAATCAATCTGAGTATTACCATGAACTAATGGTCCAGGAAGTTGAGAATGAGAACGAAGATGAGTGATGAGTAAAGGAGTTCAACGTTGGCTCAAAGCAGAAGACAACAAAGAAACGAGTTTTTGAAGAGAAGAAGTAGCACAAAGAGGTAGAGTGGCCTGAGAAATATAAGAAGTAACGTAAATGGCATATTGAGAATCACTAACAATGTTACAACTGGTGGTAGGGAAATCAAGTAAAACCATGAGAATAGCAAACAATTCTCCCTGTTGCACCGAGGGATAAGAATAAACTGTAACTCAAGATTGATGAACACTCCAATATCCAGCTTTACCATTACTACTAGCATCAGTGAAAAAAGTAGGACCTTGAACAGGAAATATAGATATTGGTGAGAAGGGCAATACAGAATGTTGCCTAAAGAATGAAAAAATCAGAGACTTAGGATATTGGGTAGAAAATTGTCCGACAAATGAAGCGCAAGCAACTTGCCAAGAATCAGAAGTGGAAAGAAGATAAGTAATCTGACTATGAGTAAATTGAAAAATAATGAAGGAAGGATCTCCCCCCCAGAGTTGTTGACAGCGATGTCGTCCTTTGATGATTAATTCAGCTAAATGATCAAC
Organism: Rhinopithecus roxellana; assembly: GCF_007565055.1. Lineage (NCBI taxonomy): Eukaryota > Metazoa > Chordata > Mammalia > Primates > Cercopithecidae > Rhinopithecus > Rhinopithecus roxellana. The sequence goes on from NC_044551.1 coordinate 55,057,970, forward strand.
ATAAGTAGTCAAGCGTTTAGATGTTTTGTTGGACAAAAAAATCCATTTTAACGGCCGATTTGTTTGATGAATCATTCCTGTGGGAGAATGTAAAGTGTGAAATGAACACAAGGAAAGGGGAACGTCAGGAAGGATATAATGTAAATGGGCTTTTTGAAGCTGCTTTTCTACCAGCTGGAGTTCCTGTAAAGCCAAAGGAGTTAAATGACGTGGGCTGTCCAAGTGACTGTCTCCTTCTAGAATAGAAAAAAGATGTTTTAATTGATACGTTGGTATTCATAAAACAGGACGCATCCAATTAATGTCTCCTAAAAGCTTTTGAAAGTCATTTAATGTTTTTAAATGATCACATCGAATTTGAATCTTTTGGGGTCGAATATTTTGTGCTCCCAAGGTATAGCCTAAATACTGAATAGGAAAATCCACTTGAATTTTTTGGGGGCAATATTAAGTGAATATAAAGAAAGCTGAATGTGTAACGATGTAAAAGCTTCTTGCTGCTTTTCTTTGGTGGGAGCGGCAAGGATAATGTCATCCATATAATCATATAAAAGAACAGAATGATGACACTTTCGAACAGGATCCAGAGCCCGGTGGACAAATTCTTGACACAAGGTAGGGCTGTTTAACATACCTTGAGGTAAAACCTTCCACTGACATCACAAAAGTGGCTGAGAATTGTTAAAAACAGGGACAGAGAAGGCAAAACGCTCACAATCCTTTTGATGCAAAGGAATAGAGAAAAAACAATCCTTTAAATCAATAACCATGAGCAACCAATCTTGAGGAATCATAGAAGGATTAGGAAGGCCAGGTTGTAAAGATCCCATGGGTTGAATACATGCATTAATAGCACGAAGATTTGTTAATAGTCTCCATTTACCGCTTTTTTTCTTTATCACAAAGACAGGGGAATTCCATGGAGAAGTACTAGGCTCTATATGACCTAAGGATAATTGTTTCTGAACTAAGTTTTCCTAAGGCCTCAAGCTTTTCACGTGTAAAAGGCCACTGTTCAATCCATATAGGAACATTAGTTTTCCACGTCAAAGGAAGGGCTTGAGGCTGCTGAACAGTGGCTACATGTTTAAAGATTTTTCAAGGGAATTGTAGCCCACGTGGAACATCATATTTTTGGCAGAATTAGAGACATGAGGAATAGAAACAAAAGCTCCAAATTGTTGCAATAAATCTCGCCCCCATAAGTTTAGGGCAATAGGAACAATGTAAAACTGGACTTGGGCCATTTGACCATCTGGCCCTCGACAACTCAAGGATTGAGAACTTTGATACACCTCAGAGGTGGAACCTAATCCGGTAAGAGAAACAGCAACAGGCTGTTTAGGCCACTGTAAAGGCCATTGGTCGGAGGCAATAATGGAAACATCAGCTCCAGTGTCGATCAAGCCCTGAAAAATTTTTCCCTCTACTTCGAGGGGAAATAAGGGTTTTTGTTGAGTTACTAAGGTTTCCCAAAATATACATTTACCCGTGCTTCCAAAACCTCCGGTTCTTTCTTGCCTCCGTGAAGGAAATTGAAAATGGGGTAGTAAAAGGAGTTGTGCAATCCATTGCCCCTCTTTTAAGGATATGGGCTTATGAGCCTGTGCCATAATTTGAATTTCCCCTTTATAATCAGAATCTATAACTCCCAAATGAACTTGTAAACCCTATAGAATGCTACTGCTGCGTCCTATAAGCAGTCCAACAGTATGTGACGGTAATGGCCCAAAAACACCTGTAGGCAATTTAACAATCCCCATTTCTGGGGTGAGTTCGATGGCCTGCAAAATCGCAACATCAGCAGCAGCAGCTACCAGAAGTAGCAGAGAAAAGCTGAGCTACTGAAAATTGGGAGTTAACATTGATTGACTGGCTTGCTGATGCTGGACCCCCAAACTGACTGGAAATTGCAAATGAAGAGGGCTTGTATTGTTGTTGGGGCCCCAAGCTGAAGGGCCCCTTTGTAAGTTTCCTGATCCGGAGGTTAAAAGATTACCATCTTTGTCCACCTTAAAGTGACATTCATTAGTCCAGTGTCGCCCTTTGCCGCAACGACGACAGGGCTCAGTGGGAAGCTTTTTAGATCCTACTCTTGAGGAGTCACTCTTACTAGATAGCTTATAGCACTCCTTTTTAAAATGACCGGTCTTTCCACATTGAAAACAAACTCCCTTTTTTCCCATGAGTGCCTTAGATAGAGCTCCAGCAAACAACTGAGCGTTATAGGCAGTCCCTCCCACTCCTGCACAGGCTCTAATGAAGTCTTCTATTTGTACATTTCCAGCAGCCTTTAGAGGACGCAACAAGCCTCTGACATTCATGATTAGCATTCTCGAAGGCTAGTGTGGTTATCAGGATTTTGCCTGCAGCCCCACTACCCACAGTCTTTATTACAGCATCTTGGAGCCGAGCAACAAAATCAGGATAAGGTTCATTGGCACCCTGCAAAACCTTAACAAAAGACAAGGCAGTTTTCCCCGATGGTCCTACTTTACACCAAGCCTTTAAAAACAGTCCTTTAACTTGTGATAATGCCACGTCATCGAGTCCAGATTGAGCCGCTACGGTAGCAAACTGACCAGTACCTGTTAATTGCTCCTCTGTTGGCCCTGGAGGATTTCTAGCGGCATTACGGCGAGTCTGTTCTTTGGCATCTTCCAGCCACCAACTGCATAGCTGAAGCCACTGAGAGTGGTCCAAAACAGCCTTCCCCAAGGTCTCCCAATCAAGAGGCAAAAACAAATTCTCAGAAGAGAAAGAATCTAAAAGCCCTATGACAAAAGGAGATTGAGGGCCATAATTAGCAACAGCTGCTTTCATTTCTTTAAGGAACTTAAATTGAAGGACATTATACTACACATTCACACCTCCTTGAGGATATTGAGCATCAGGGCCAAAAGGTTGCCTAATAATGGGGAACAATTGTAGAGGATCCTCATTTTCTTGAGAATCCAATACCTCAATTACAGCTTTAGCAGTAGAGGTGGGGACAGCAAAAACCGTGCCTGAACGAGGCAACATTTCCACTGGCGGTGGCGGTGGGGGAAAACTGTCCTCCTCCTCCACCTTGGGTGCCGATGGGGGTGGATGGACCACAGGAAAAGTAAAAACAGGAGTGGGTGGAGGAGAAGGCTGAGGGGTAGATAACTGTAATTGTAAAATTTGTTGTAGCAATTGGACAACTGGCTGAAGCTCCTTTTGAATTTCTGATTCCTTTTCATGAGACACATCATCAGACAAAGAACCATTTCCACCAACTACAGGATTATCTAAAGGAGGGGAAATGGCTTTCGGAGACTTCAAAGACTCCTCATCCCCATTTTCCCCTTTTTCAGAGTCTGTCTCTAAGAGCTCCAAAGCTTGGGTAATAGAAACACATAGGGCCCATAAAGGTGCCGACATTACATCACCGCACTGGTGTGCTTAACGAAGGGTCTTAACAACCTGTTGCCAATCTTGTTTATTTAATTGCACTTTAGTTTGATATTGAAACCAATAGCAATGTTGTTCCACATGAGCAAATAATTTTTGCAGAGTTCTCTCTTTTGTATCAACCCCAAACAAAAGTAAAAGCCCTTGTAATAATCTTAAATATTCTGAGGCCAAGGAACTGGAATTCCCCATAATGAAAGCTTAAGAAGGTTCCCCTTAACAATCCCCGGGCTTTACCCACTCCTAGGGGGTTCCCCTTCTTGTTCCCCGCTACTCACCTGTGCGGACCCTGCTCGCTGCGCCACTTACTGGGGACCGAGGTGGTGGTGGTGGAGAATGAACAGACACAAGAGACAAAGACAAACAGAGAGCATGGCGGCCACGCGCAGAGCCTCCGCCTCACTTTATTATACTCCATAAACCCCATGTCAGCAGAAATAACACAATGTAAAACAAACCTTCTGTACCAGGGCGTAACCTCCTGCCTAGTTCCTTGTCTCTAGGTTCTTCCTTATTCGTCTGCCTTCTCGGCACCTACAGGAGTTCATTAAAAGTGCAACTGGGGAAAATGTCCTTGAGCCTTATCTATCCTTAGCATATTGCTTTCAAGGGCCCCTGCAGAAAGAATTCTTAAGAAGCGTTTCTAGAAAAACTCTTTAGGGTGGGCTGACTTAGCTGACCTCGTCCCTTTCCTACCTTCCTGCTTTCTCATACATGAAATATAGATATAATGGTAGGAGCAGGGATAGTCAAGGGAAAGGTCAAGGCCATCAGAGACCTTGAGCCACTGTGCCACAGCCATCAGCTATTGGTTCACAAACCTCTCATTACCTGAGAAAAATAAACCCTTATGTACTGTGAAGTCCTCTTAGTTATGTCTCTTTTATTAGTAGTAACTGAGCGCAATTTATGAGATGCATACGTAAAGCCTTACCAGAAGCAAGTTTCACCCTTCAATGAGTAAATGTATCAAATCTTTTCCTTTAAGAAGAAAATATCTAAAGTAAAGGTTGGAGGGAGAATACTCAAATTAAGGCAGAATATTATTAGAATAAAACAGGCAAGGTAAACATAAAATTACAGAACATGAATACACCCTCAAGGAAGCAAAAAATAGCCATGCAAATACACATTAAAGATAGGCCGGGCACAGCGGCTCACACCTATAATCCCAGCACTTTGGGAGGCTGAGGTGGGTGGATCACTTGAAGTCAGGAGTTCGAGACCAGCCTGGCCAACATGACGAAATTCAGGCATGGAGAATTGCTTGAACCCAGGAGGTGGAGGTTGCAGTGAGCAAAGATCGTGCCACTGCATTCCCACTTGGGTGACAGAGCGAGACTCTATCTCAAAAAACACACACAAAAAAAAATTAAGAGAAATTAAGAGAAGAGTAAGCCTGCTAGGCAAAATGACATGAATTCCTCCAACCCTTCTAGACTGCTTCTGCCAACCCTTTTTCAAAGAGACAGGAACGTGTTTTCAATCTCCAAGGAATCTTCGCTAGTCAATAATAGAACCTTTCTATATCCTATTATTTTTAAACCTTTCATCCTTGTATTTTTTAGTTGGCTGTTCTTATTGTCAAATTGTTCAAAACAGAGCTTTATTTGGTCATTTGACCAGAATCTCAAACTCTTGGTGATTTCTTGTGGCATTTGACCTGAAGTTACGTGGCCATTTAATATCATCACCATAATCCTCTTAAAAGCACATTTTGGCTGGCTGTGGTGGCTCACACCTGGAATCCCAATACTTTGGGAGGCAAAGCCAGGAGAATCACTTGAGTCCAGGAGTTTGAAACCAGTCTTGGCAACATAGCAAGATCCTGTCTCTATAAAAAATAATAATAATAAATTAGTCCGGGGTGGTGGCACATGCCTTTAGTCCCACCTACTCGGGAGTGAGAGGCAGGAGGATCACTTAAGCCCAGGAATTTGAGGTTACAGTGAGCTATAGTTGCACCAGATGGTGCATTTCAGCCCTGGTGCCAGAGTGAAACCCAGTCTCAAAAAAAAAAAAAAAAAAAAAAAAAGTGGGGGGGGCAATTTTTTTAAGGTAAACTTCCTTTAATCTACACCCAAAGTCATTTCCTCTGCTCAATCTATGTCTTACACTTTTTTTTTTTTTTTTTTTTTTTTTTTTTTTGATGCTGATTCTGAGTTAGGTTCCAGCTATTAGACGTATGGTAAAATAACCATTAGGCACAAAACAACCCAGGTACATATTCCCGCCCTTCTGGCACTGAAAGTCAAAAATAACACTCAAGTAGAATTTATACTTTGTAGCTGAAAAGCAAGTCTATTCCTGAGAGGAATATTCGGCTAAGAGAGTATGGTCAACTCTTAAGATAAGAGTAAGATCTTTATTTATTATTATTATTATTATTATACTTTAAGTTCTAGGGTACATGTGCATAACGTGCAGGTATGTTACATATGTATACTTGTGCCATGTTGGTGTGCTGCACCCATCAACGCGTCAGCACCCATCAACTCGTCATTTACATCAGGTATAACTCCCAGTGCAATCGCTCCCTCCTCCCCGCTCCCCATGATAGGCCCCGGTGTGTGATGTTCCCCTTCCCGAGTCCAAGTGATCTCATTGTTCAGTTCCCACCTATGAGTGAGAACATGCGTTGTTTGATTTTCTGTTCTTGTGATAGTTTGCTAAGAATGATGGTTTCCAGCTGCATCCATGTCCCTACAAAGGACACAAACTCATCCTTTTTTATGGCTGCATAGTATTCCATGGTGTATATGTGCCACATTTTCTTAATCCAGTCTGTCACTGATGGACATTTGGGTTGATTCCAGGTGCTACTTGGGAGGCTGAGGCAGCAGAATGGCGTAAACCCGGGAGGCGGAGCTTGCAGTGAGCTGAGATCCGGCCACTGCACTCCAGCCTGGGCGACAGAGCGAGACTCCGTCTCAAAAAAAAAAAAAAAAAAAAAAAAAAAAAAAGATCTTTATCTTAACAAATAAAGATCATTGGTTAGATCTATGGATTATCCATTTAATGAATTAAAAACCAAATCCTCAATTAATTTAATTTAATTCAAAATACTTTGGTTAGCATATATACACACTTCTGTTGAGTTTATTCCTATGTGTGAAATTTCTGGGCCATCAGATATGCATACATTAAATATTAGATACTAACAACAGATTTCCAAGTATTTATACCAGTTTACATTCCCACAGCAGTGTATAAAATTTTTAGTTGCTCTGTAACCTCATCAATAATTAGGGTGGTCACTGATTTTTTTGCTTGCTTGTTTTGCTTTGTTTCAGTACTTCTGGTGAACATGTTGTGGTCTCATAGTTTTAATCTGTGATTATGTTACACACTTTTTTAGTGTGTAATGATGTAAAACACCTTTTTCTTATGCTCATTCAGCATTAAGGTATCTCCTTTAAGAAGAGCCTGTTCAATCTTTTTCCATTTTCCTATTAGATCATCTATCTTTTCCTCTGTTACTTTAGGAGTTCTTTTGAGATTCTAGAAATGAGTCCTTTGTAGTATATATGTATCGCAATTATCTTCTATTCTGTGGCTTGCATTTTCACATCCTTAGTGATGCCTTTTGATGAACAGAAGCTCTTGATTTTAATGAAGAGCAATTTGTCAAATTTTTTCTTTCATGGTTATTGCTTTTCGTCCTAAGAAATCTCTGCCTACGCACTAAGACCATGAAGATTTTTCTCCTATGTTTTTCTTTAAAAGCTTAATTTTTTTAGCTTTCACTTTCAAGTCTATGATCGACTTGGAATTAATTTTGTGCATAGTGTGTGGTAGGGGGTCAATTTTCTTTTTTTCCCCATATAACCGTCTAATTTTCTCAACATCCTTTATTACAAACACATTCTTTTCTCTCACTGAATTGCAGTGGCACCTTTGTCTTAATCAAGTGACTGTATATGTGTGGGTCTATTCTGCCCTCTATATCCTTTCCTTTTGGTCTCTTTGTCCATTCTTATGTCATACCACACTGTCTTAATTACTGCTGTTTATTAACATGTCTCGAAATCTGGTAGTATATATATCCTTCAACTTTATTCTCTGGCAAGTATGTCTTTGCTATTCTTGACTCTGAGTTTCCTATAAACTTAGAATCAGTTTTTCAAGTTCCTCAGCCAAACCTTCTGAAATTTTGATAGGGATTGTACTGGATCTATAAATTAATATAGTAAAAACTGACATATTAACAATATTGAATTGTCAAACCCAAAAACATAGTATAACCCTGAATTTATTTAGACTTATTTATCTCAGTATATTTTATAGTTTATTGTAGCAGTCTAATATATCTTTTGTTTGACTAATTTCTAATCATTTGCTATTTTTATTTTATTATAAATTAAATAATTCCTAATTAAAATAGTTAATATCTGTTATCAGCATAAATACAACTGACCTCTATATATTTACTTTAATAAATTCACTTATTAATTACCATGGTTTATCTGTACTCTTTTATTTCCTATATGCAAATTGTGTTATCTACAAATAATGACAATTTCATTATTTCCTCTCTCATCCTTATACATTTTACATCTATTTTTAGGTATTTGTATTCACTAGACTCTCTAGTGAAATGTCGAAAAGAAGTGATGATATTATACATCATTATCTCATTCCTGATCTCAGAGGAAAAGCTTTCAATATTTCACCATTAAATATTATGTTTACTGTAGATTCCTTATAGATACCTTATTATCAGATTAATTACATAGTTGTACCACAACACACAGAACTTTTGAGCACATCAGTATTCTTTAGAACCAAAAACCTAGAAGCAAACTGAGGATTCATCAACACTAGAATGGATAAATGTGATATATCCATACAATAGAATACTATACAGCAATATAAAAGGATTCTGTACCCAACAACATGGTGATTCTTACAGACATAATGCTCAGTGAAAGGATGTGTGCACCTGCTTCATGCAAACCAGTGTCCTTTTGAACCAGGGCACAGATGTCCTCCTGGGATTCCCCATAGTCCTTAGATCCCTTTGTCTTCTTATTCCCTTTCCCCATGTATTCTTCTTTCTTGGTTTACTCCCCTCTCTTAGTGACCCATGTTTCTCAATAGTTCTTTTTAGAAAATACATGTGGAAATTACATTTTTGAGATCTTACATATATGAAATGTATTTATTATATATTTTTATGTGATTGGTAGTTGGGCTGGATATAGAATTCTAGATTGGAAATCATTTTGAAGGCATTATCACAACAGGGTTGCTACTGAGACATTGGAAGAAATTCTAATTCCTGATACTTTGTACATGACCTGTTTATTTTCCTCCTCTCTAGAGATATTTAAGATTCTCCCCTTACCCTCAGTGCACTGAATTTCCCAGTAATATGTTCCTTGCAATCTGGAAGAGCCTACCTGGAACATCCTACAATAGGCAACATAGAGCAAATAGCCTAAATTAGGATTTCAACTGAGATTTTTGCCATCCTCTGCAGGTATTTAGGAATATACCAACTTCTGATTTTTACTGCATTTTTACTAGTCTTGTTTCTTTTGATTATTTCCTGATTGTGGTAGCTTCTAAGCCCCCTTTTCCTTCCTCACAAATCATTGAATTGCAAGGAAAGCAAAACTTTGCAATTACTTTTCACTCCCGCTTTTATTTCCCACAATGTGTTTTCTGTCCAAGTGGTTGTTCCATTTTCTTCCTTTTATCATGCTTTTTAGGGAATTTGGGGAGAGGATGTTATATTAGGTAGGACTCAGTTGCAAGAGGTAGAAATCAAACTTGAGCTAGCTTGAGCCAAAAAACAGAGAGGGAGGAACTTACCAGGAGGATATATAATCAAGCCACAGGAAATACAGATTCTATTGGGCTTTAGAAACAACTAGACCAGGGGCTGAACATCATCTAAATCAAGTCTCTACCTCCTGTCTCTGATTTTCTCTGGTATCTTTATTCTTTTCTCTTGAATTTTTATCTACATAACAAAAAAATATTCTCACTAATAACTCCAGAGTTCTACAACTAGTGACTTTGACTAGCAAAGCACAACTTAGGTGCCTACTTTTAGATCAGTTGACTATAGACAGGGAATTGGGGTCACAGCACAATAATGCCAACTGTGTAGATAGTAGGGGAGGAGGACAGCTACCTAATTACAGGTGTTGGTGCTCAGCAGGCAATCCCAAAAATGTTTCTTATAATAAACCTTCTTTTCAAGATGTAGGATATAGATGTTGAGATGATGCTTAACGAAGAAGTGTCACTCTTCTCTGAGATACTGTGGCCAAATCCTTCAGGTGTCTAAATGATATTTTGGCATCCAGATCCTCCTGGACACAATGCATAGAGAACAGACATCCCAGGCCAGGAACTAGGTTAAATCACTAATATCCGTTTTCCAAATTCATATTGAAAACTCAGTAAATATTATATTTGTGTTATTAAATAACTTACTTAGTAGAGACTAGATACAAACATAGAGATTTACCTTAATGGACTTGATTAGTAACTAACCAATGCCCAAATCAACAGATAATTTCCAAACTTCTGTTTCACTGGCTGTGTAGAGTTGACTCAAAAGGTCTGGATAGAAAAGAGTGTCTATTCCTTAGTGGACAATGAGCTACCTGAATATGTTATAATTTCACACAGGACAATGGAGACGTTCAAAAACTTTAACTCCCACATTAATAAAGGCAGAAGGAATATGATTTTGTGTCACACTTCTTTTACTCATTGTAATTGGAATGCTGGGTTCTTAGATCTTTCTGAATTCTTTTCTGCTTCTCTTAGCATTTCACTCACCTTTTGCTTTGTTCTTGACTCAACTATTGCTTTCTCTTTTTTACTGCTAGTTCTCTTCAACTTTTTGTTGAGATGGTTATCTAAGTGAAAAACAGAATTTCTTCTAAAGAAAGCAAAACTCCAACTTGCAGTTGTGAAAAGTATTTTACACTATTTTTGTATAATTACTTTCATTTTCTGTAGTGGAGCAGCTGAGAAAAATTGCTCTAATTGTGTAATTTTCTGCAACTACTCTGGGACAAAAATCTTGGTAATTGGATTTTTTTTAACTAACAAGTTGTCACAATTGGATAGTTCTTAAACTATTTTGTGCTTATGTTTCAGAAATTTTCAGTGGATGTACAGTATATTTTAAATGTTTTGCATCAGCTCGTGGTCTCAAATTTGATTTATTTTAACTTCAAATTTTAAAATAGATTGACAACTCTGATTATACATTGTCTTCACTAAACGGACCTTTGCTAAGTTTCCTAGCATGTTCATCCCCACCCCACTCTCCTGTTGCCATGGGAGCCGAAATCCTGGCATGTGCAGCTCCAGCTCCCCAGTGGCTCTGTTTCCCAGAGTGCTTTGCTGTTACTATGGAAATGACTGCCCATTAATCTTGCTGTCCTTTTACTACCAAAGCACCTTTAACTGTCTCAAGCAATCAAGTGATGTTACCTACAGCAGGGAAAGGATGGAGAAGACTGCTTCCCATCCTACAACTGCAGCACTGATTTTAATCAAGATTTAATCAAGGAGCAGAAGGAACTAAAGCTACTTTAACAGCTTTTTAAAAAATATACAAAGCAGGATCCTTCTTGATATGTAGGCAGGTGTCCTTGTTCATTCCCTTGTTTGAGACCTCTGAGAAAACATACTATGTATTTTTAAAGCTACATTTGTGTTTCATAGATATTGCAAAACACCACAATGGAATCAGGACAAGCGACCACACATTTTTACTGATGAAAAGAATGTAATGCTTACTACATATTTTCTGAAGAATGTGTTTTTAGGAATAGTCATGAAAACTACCCCCAAAAAAATCGGCCTGCTGACTTAAATGAAACCTTATCATCCTATGGAACTTGAGGAGCAGTAAACATGAGTCAAGAGAAAATTAGTTAATGAGTTAAAGATACTTGCATAAACTTTGCATTTTTCTTCTGTTACAGGTTAGGCATCTATGAAATTTTAAATTTGACTGTATGGTAATTTGTGCAAAATGAAAATAGGACTTATTGGTAATTCTAGAAGAATTTTCCAAGTCACCTGAAAAAGGAAGAGTGTTGAAAGCAAATCTTGGCTGGCCCACCCTGAATCTGAGAGCATCACTGGAAAGATTAGACTGGTTCTGAAAAACGACAGGTGCCCAATAGTTGATTTTGGAAAATACGAACATTTAAGTGGTATGGGGCATGTGGGGGAAGGATCTAGTTGATGCCTGCAGCACAACAAGAGGCTGCTTTTGCTCTGAATATAATCAAATGTTATTGATGTTGGGTGAGGGAGAAGAGAGAAGAATCTTGGTGGGGAAATCAGCACAAAAGACCAGGAGTATCCCTTCCTTTCTAAAGAGTCATAGAAGGCCAGATGCAGTGGCTGATCCCTGTAATCCCAGCACTTTGGGAGGCTGAGGCAGACAGATCACTTGAGGCCAGGAGATTGAGACCATCCTGGTCAACATGGTGAAACTCTGTCTCTACTAAAAATACAAAAATTAGCTGGGCATGGTGGCAGGCGCCTGTAATCCCAGCTACTCTGGAGGCTGAGACAGGAGAATTGCTTGAACCCAGCAGGTGGAGGTTGCAGTGAGCTGAGATGGCACCATTGCGCTCCAGCCTGGGCAGCAGAGCAAGACTCTGCTTCAAAATAAAATAAGCCACAGAAGAGGAGCGATCATTACTTTGAGCAATCTAAACAAGGTTGCCTATTGCTTTGGCCCTCTGCCCTGCTGGAAGGAAGAAAGGGAGGGAAGGAGGGAGAAGGGAAGAAAGGAGGGAGGGAGGAAGAGAAGGAAGGAAGAAAGAAAGAGAGGGAGGAAGGGAGAAGGGAAGGAGAGAGGGAAAGAAGGAAGGAAGGGAGGAAGGGAGGAAATTTTAGGAGATTTGTTTGAATGTCCGATAGGAAAGAATGTATGTCCATAAATTCACCACTTATACAAAGGTTAGGAAAATCTTCCCAGAATAACAGATCATGGAGATGATTAAAATGAGAGAAAAAAAATCAGATTGGTAGGCTTTTTTGAAAACAATAAAAAAAAAAGTAAAGTGAAAGCTCTTAGCATTTGAACATCATACTATCATCAATCAGCAGCCTGATTGGTTAAGCCTGAGTGATCTCTCATCGCTCAATGGTATGTGTCCACCCTGTTTTGGATTAGGTTCCTAGGATTGCTGTAACAAAGTACCACAAACAGGGTGTCTTACAACAACAGAAATTTATTGGCTCACAGTTCTGGAAGTTAGAAGTCTGAAATCCAGATATGCACAGGGCCGTGCTGCCTCTGAAACCTGTAGGAGAGAATCCTTCCTTGCTCCTTTAGTTGATGGTATTTGCCAGCAGTCATTGGCATTGCTTGGCTTGGAGAAGCATCACTCCAATCTCTGCCCCCATTATCACACGGCTGACTTCTCTCATGTTTCTCCACATCTTCTCTCTGTGCATTCCTGTGTCCAAATTTCCCTCTACCAATCAATACACAAGCCACATGGGATTAAAAGCCCATCCTACTCCAACATGATCTTAGTTTCACCAACTACATCTTCAGCCACTCTATTTCCAGATAAGATCACATTCTGAGGTACAGGTGATTGGACTTCAGTATATCTTTTAGGGGGGCACAATTCATCCCATAATACCTTATTTCATAAAGATTATCAGGAGAGTTATACAGAAAAGTTAGCGAACAATTATAGAAGTCAGCTATTGAATATCTTAATTACTTTTGGCCACCTGAATTCCTTCAGTTTGTTGGGGTATAAGTTAATAGAGTCATGTTTATTAAAGCTTAGTTTTGTCTCACATCCAGGAGGCTACCCATGAGATGATGATGTGATGGTGATGATGATGGTGATGATGATGATGGGGATGGTGACAATGGTGATCATGGTGGGAGGTAACGCTTACTGAGTGCTATTAGCCAGGTGGTATTCTAAATTCTTTTCATGTATTAATTCATTTATTCCTTATGACCACCCATGAGGAAGTTTCCTATTATTTTCCCCATTTTACAGATAAGAAAAGTGAGCACAGAGAGGTTAGATGAAGCACGTCAGTCCACAGAATTTCCACTACAGCATCTCTGTAAGTACAGCCTCTTACTCTGAAGACCTCAACATGATCACACTGTGATATGGTTTGGCTCTGTATCCCCACCCAAATCTCACCTTGGATTGTAAAAATCTCCACTTGTCAAGGGTGGGACCAGGTGGAGACAATGGAATCATGGGGGGCAGTTTCACCCATGCTGTTCTCGTGATAGTGAGTTTTCACGAGATCTGATGGTTTTATAAGGAGCTTCCCCCACCTTTGCTCAGCACTCATTTTCTCTCCTGCTGCCCTGTGAAGAGGTACTGTCCACCATGATTGTAAGTTTCCTTGGACCTCCCTAGCCATGTAGAACTGAGTCAATTAAACCTCTTTTCTTTATCAATTACCCAGTGTTGGGTATTTCTTCATAGCGGCATGAAAATGACTAATACACACTGAAACCGAGAGTTTCCTGACTTAGAGAAAAATTTTCACCCACAAAACCCCCTAAAAATTAGTGCAGGATGGAAATACCTAGATGGTCTTTTGTATCTTTACATCAGCCCCCATTTCCCTTCCCATATGAAAATGAATGTATACACACCTGCCTATACGTGAGGCAATACACCAAGCATGTTGACTTACACAGGCTGAGCCTCAGATGCTATCTCATTTTTATACCTGTAGAATGGATCCACTTCATACTAAGTTTTTGAGTATTTTTAGATATGGGACTGTGAATTCCTTCTCCAGCAGGAAAAAAAAATCTACGTTACTAGCCTAGGAACAATACCTTTAAAAGTGTGTATTGTTGTGGATTATTTATCTAGATCTTGAAGAGCCAGAGTGATTTATAGCAAATAAGATATCAAGAGAGACAGATATCATTCTCTTGAGATTTCTTGGATGAATTAGAGGAGCATCTTGGTTTCATTTGTCTGTCCATGTATTTAATTAGTTCCACCAGGCAACAAAACAAATCCTTTATTGTATACTCTTCAGATCTTCAATGTCCTAGGATGACTTTATGTAAAAACAGCCATCTTCAAAAATACAAAATTATATAAACGCACTTGTCTGAGCCTGAATGTTAGGAAAAGAAACCCATGTGTAATGTAAACGTTTTTTCATAAAATTTAAAAGTTTAACATCATGTGCATTCGATCGTAATTAAATAAGTTGATAAATTATTCAGAAAACTACCAAATAATATCCAGAAAGATCAGTCAGGAAGGAATATCAACCATGAGACCCAACCCCCTTTTCCTCTTTTACCTTCAAACTTGCTCTTCTAGGAAAAGGAGGCTGATTGACTTGACCCATCTCTTTCCCTGGCATCTTCCAACTTATGGTAGCAATAAATAGGTATCCACACTTGCTCATATTCTGTCTCTGTCTCTGTCTCTCTCTGCCTCTCTCTCTCTCTCTCTCTCTCTCTCTCTCTCTCACACACACACACACACACACACACACACAGAAAATAACCAAACACACCTGCCCTTGTACAAATACCCTGATGTAGACTCACACATGTAGAGGAGTATATTTTCAGGTAACAACAACAAAAAAATGGTGCTCCTGAACTTAACATGGAAATAATGTCCACAATTGCAATTGCAGATCATCTTCGAAAGCTAAAAAATTGGAAATTGAAAACAATTCATCCATTTCTCAGACCAGGCCTGAATAAATCTCTATAAACCTAAGTAATATTTAGTCTCATCTTCGAGGGTTTGATGCCTGAATTTCCTTTTTATCCATAACGTGATAGTTTTGTTAAATTAAGACTACCTTTTTTTTTTTTTTTTTTTTTTTGAAACAGGTTCTCACTCTATCACCCAAGCTGGAGTGCAGTGGTACAACCTCAGCTCACCTCAGTCTCAACCTCCCCAGGCTCAGGTCATTCTCCCACCTCAGCTTCCTGAGTAACTGGGACTACAAGGCATGCACCACCACGTCCAGCTAAATCTCCACCCTTCTTAATGGGGAAAACCATCATACAGCATTTTGGGGTTGGAAATCGCTTACAGATTCCTCCTTGTCCCTTCCCTTCCACCTTTATCTCTCAACGCACAGCTTGCAAATAATAAAGTTTCTCAATTACCTCAAATTTCTAATTGACCTCAAGTAGCCCAGCCCTAATCTAACTTTACTCATCTCCTATTCAAAGATACCCATTCCTTATAATAAATACATAATCTCTGAGTAAATTATAAACATTTCATGCTTAAAAGTGATGGCAGTCAGAATCAAGAACCTTAATGGAAGGGCAAAATATGGAAGAAAGTCATTAGATTATAGAGAAAAAGAAACCATCTTTTCCCTATCATTTTTCATTTTTTCATCTAAAGCAAGAGTTCTCAAATAATGCTCTATAGTATTTTAAATAATGCTAATATGTATCAGAATTTCAACTTTTAGGGATAGAAAACCCCACTACAGTGGCTTAAATGAATAAGGAATTTGTTGTCTCAAAAATTTTAAATTTCTTTTTCTTTTTTTTTTTAGAGACAAGGTCTCCCTTTGTCACCCAGGCTGGAGTGCCGTGGTCTGAGTATGGCTCACTGCAGCCTCGAACTCCTGGGCTCAAGTCATCTTTCCATCTTGGCCTCCCAAGGCACTGGGATTACAGATGCACATCACCACACCCAGCTATTGCCTCAGTGATCAAGAAGCCCCGGGGCAGTCAACCCAGCCTAGGCAAGACTTGTACAGGGATGCAGTGCTGCAATTATCACCCTGATTTCACCTATCATTCTGCTCCAACCTTCTTGTAGCCGACGATTTTGGTGTCCCATATCTGTAATTCCAGCCACAGTTGTAGTGGGCAGTTTCATGTGAGCTCATGACAGAATCTTGTTTCAAAATAAGCCCCATGGCTTTCTAGTTTCTGCCTCAGGCCTTTCTTCAACTCTGAGAGGAACTTCTTAATCTTCACACATGCACTATGTGCAGGGAGGTATAGCCCCCAGGAGCAACCAACAGTCAGAGAGGAGCAAGTGGACTGGCAATTCTAGGGGGAATTCTGTATGTTTCTTGGGGGTCCTGGTAGAACCTAATCCCATTAGTTACAGCATTGACCTCAATAAATGCACCCTGATACTGGCTTTTCCTTCTTTTCTGCCTCACTCTATTTGCTCAAATTTGCTTCTGGGATTACCTCCCAAATAAACTACCTGAACTGGAAGTTCTTTTCTCAGGCTCTGTTTCTGGGGGAACAGGAAATAAATTGCTACTGAAATTGGACCCAGAGAAGTAGAGTTTGAGGATTGGAATTCTTGAACTGGATCATTCACAGGTGTATAGCCACAGGACCCAATGCTAGTGGTACGTGAGGTAGAAATAAGTTGTAGCAGAGTGTAACCTGCCAATTATGAAGAGTCTCACCTGTTGTGGACTGGAATAAGAACAAGGTGGAAGGGAAAGCATTTGGTGATGCAGAAGCCCTACACTTAAATGGTGTGGGGGCAGTGGTAATAACAAAGATTGTGGAGTTGGCTGGGTTTTGTTACCTGCCTTGGAAGCCTTAAAGAAAGACAATGACAGATTTGAGAAGCCAATTACTAACTTCGGGCTTGCTGAGAAAGCCAAAAGGCCTCCATGGCAGCACTTTAAGGATTCATCTGCTGCAACTGGATGGTTCACTAAGCTAAAATCAGGTTCAGGTTTTAATCGTATGGGTTCAGCATTGACAGGTCTTCCATGCTAATGTCAGGATCCTGAGAGAGAAGTGGGAATCTGAGACCTTGGAAGGGGACGTTGGAGCACCTGAAAAACATGGCAGCTCCCCACCAGATTCCCCTGAAATCAAGTGTCTCTGCCCCATGCTACAGGAAAGCAATTGCACCTTGCCTGGAAAATATGCAAAGCTTCACCTGGGATGAATGCTTTGCAAAATTATGTTTGTCCTCCTTAAGATGAGTCCCTGCCTCCCCTCACTGCTTCTGGACCAATAACTGGTCACACAGCCCCAGCAGAGAAATAGTCTCAGCTGTGGAAAGAAACAGCTTGCTCATCAAGACATCTGCAAGACCACCTGGAGCCAGGGGAACATGTGTGAGAAGGGAACTTAAGATTTTCAGGGAGGGGAAGGAAGAAAAAGAGAGGGGTCTGAATATAAAACTGAAAGAGAGGTTATAGACACAGGAGCACTCTTACTATGCCTTTTTTTTTTTTTTTTTTTTTTAGAAGGGGGGAGTGATGAGATTTTTTTTTTTAACAGTCTGGCTCTATCACCCAGGTTGGAGTGCTGTGGTGTGATCTCAGCTCACTGCAGCCTCAACCTCCCTGGGTTCCTGCCATCCTCCCACCTCAGTCTCCCAAGTAGATGGGACTACAGGTATGCACCACCATGCCCAACTAATTTTTAAATTTTTGTAGAAGTGGGGTTTTGCCATGTTGCCCAGGCTGGTCTCCAACTCCTGAACTCAAGCAATCCACCCACCTCAGCCTCCCAAAGTGCTGGGATTATAGGTGTGAGCCACCATGTCCGCTCCTGCCTCTGATCTTAATACACCACTGAGTTGGCTCCTTAAAGCTGAGAGATGATATGGCCTGTAAGTAAAATGAAATGCCAAAACTGCCTTTCAGAGTATTGAGGAAAGTGTTAGTTCTGTCCCTCTAAAGAACCCTGGCTAATACAGATTTTGGTACCAGGAGTGGTTCTAGAAGAACAGAATATTAAGGATGGAGTTCTTTCATTGTCTTTGGAGTTTCTGGAGTTGACTGCTTAATATGGTTAGATCCCAAAATGCTAAGAACTCTACTTTTTTTTTTCTTTTTTTTTTTTTTTTTTTTTTTTTTTTTTTTTTTGAGATGGAGTCTCTCCCTTTCGCTCAGGCTGGAGTGCAATGGTGCGATCTTGGCTCACTGCAACCCCTGCCTCCCTGGGTTCAAACAATTCTCTTGCCTCAGCCTCCCAAGTAGCTGAGATTACAGTTGCCTGCCACCATGCCCAGCTAATTTTTGTATTTTTAGTAGAGACTGGATTTCACCATGTTGGCCAGGCTGGTCTCAAACTCCTGACCTTGTGATCCTCCCACCTTGGCCTCCCAAAGTGCTGGGATTACAGGTGTGAGCCACTGTGCCTGGCCCAGGACTCTACTTCTATTAGTTGGCATAAACTGTCTAGAAAGTTATGCAAAATAAATACATTTGACATTCCTGATTCCCCACTTGTGAGAGGCAAGGAGTTTAGTGATTCTATAGATAATACCTTTGATCATATGTGGAGAACCAAGGAACATAATGAAGATGGTTGGTTGCTCCTAAGTTCAGTGGAAAAAGTGACGAAAGAAAATGATGAACTCAGGGATTCTGTCTCCTGGCTTCATAAGCAGACACTGAGCCTCAAATCTGCTAAGATTGCCCTTAGTGAGAGTCTTATCTCCTGTAGAGAAAAAGCTGAAATTGTGGAAAAACAGATACAAGCTCTTATGTGAGTGGCTGACCTGCAACAAAAGCTGCATGCACAGCCTCACCAAGTGTCTACTTGCTCAGGGCATTGATTAGAAAAGAACGAGGCCCTGCAACTGGAATGGGGACATGTGGGAGTATCATGATGAAGCTGGGGACACTGAGTATGTCAACTCTGATGAATCTTTTTTGCCTGAAGGAACAGCTTCCTTATCCCCAGTAGTGGCAACATCCCCTCCCCAACCCATGCTGCCATCGGCCTTTCTAACTTTCAGGAGATAAATCCTGTGCTGCCTAAGGCAACAGTGATGGCCTCCCATGAGGTAATTACCAGGCAAAATAATATTGATTCTCCTCAGAAGCCACCCCCAACACCCCCATTTGCTTCTAGACCTATAACTAGACTAAACTCCTAGTGGGCCCCTAGAGGTGAGGTTGAGAGTGTGACCCATAAGGAGATGTGCCACACTCAAAAAGAACTGTTTGAGTTCTCTATATAAACAGCAATCTGGACAACAGGCATGGGAATGGATATTAAGGGTATGGGATAATGGTGGAAAGAATATAGAGTTGGATCAGGCTGAATTTATTTGGGCCCACTAAGCAGGGACTCTGCATTTAATGTTGCAGCTTGGGGAGTTAAAAAAGGTTCTAATAGTTGATTTACTTGGTTAGCTGAAATATGGGTTAAAAGATGGCCCACTGTGAGCAAGCTAGAAATGCCCGATCTCCCTTGGTTTAATGTACAGGAAGAGATCCAAAGGCTTAGGGATATTGGGATGGTGGAGTGGATTAGTCACTTTAGACCTACTCATCCCAGCTGGGAAGGTCCAGAAGATATACCCTTGAGCAATGCTTTGTGAAATAGATTTGTGAGGGCAGCTCCTGCATCTTTGAAGAGCCCTGTAATTACTCTTCTCTGTATGTCAGATCTAACAGTGGAAACCACAGTCACTCAACTACAAAACTTAAATGCAACAGCAATAATTGAATCCTGAGGTGGCGGGGCCAAGTGGCAGCACTCAACAGTCAAAAGCAAGCTGGGCATACCTACTGTAATGGACAGCAGAGGCAAAGCAGCAATCAGAATAGTCTGACTCGTGTAGAGCTGTGGCATTGGCTAATTAATCAGTGTTCTTAGAAGTGAAATTGATAGGAAGCCTACTACATTCCTACTTAATTTATACAAGCAGAAAACTTACAGGTCAAATGGACAAAAGAATAATTTGAATTATAAAACCAGAGAATCACAGCCCCGCCCCGCAATCAGTTTCCAGACTTGAGCCAGTTTACAGACCCAGAAGCCCTTGAATAAAGGGGAAGTGGGTCCCCTGGAGGGAGGACCTTACTACATTACTGACAATTTGTGCAGTGAATCTTTCTCCCATCCTTCCCCAAGGAGACCTTTGGCCTTGTACCAACGTAACTGTGCATTGGAGAAAGAAATGATCAGATATTTCGGGGACTACTGATGTTAATTCCAGGAAATCCAAAATGTCATGGTAGTCCTCCAGTTAAAGTAGGGGCTTATGGAGGTCAGGTAATTGATGGAGTTTTACCTCAGTTCTGACTTATAGTGGGTCCAGTGGGTCTCTGTTCTCATCCTGTGGTAATTTCCCCAGTGCCAGAATGCATAATTTGCATAGACATACTTAGCAGCTGGCAGAACTGCCACATTGGCTCCCTGACAGTTTAGGTGAGAGCTACTATGGTAGGAAAGGTCAAATGAAAGCCATTAAGGTTGCCTGTACCTAGAAAAATAGTAAATGAAAAACAATATCACATCTCTGGAGGGACTGTGGAGATTAGTGCCCATTAAGGGCTTGAAAGACACAGGGGTGGTGATTCCCACCACATCCCTGTTCAACTCTCCCATTTGGCCTGTGCAGAAGATGAATGGATCTTGGAGGATCCATTCATCCAAGTGGATTATTATAAGCTTAACCAAGTGGTGACTCCAATTACAGCTGCTGTACCAGACGTGGTTTCATTGCTTGAGCAAATTAACACACCTCCTGGTACTGGTATGCAGCCATTGACTTGGCGAACGCCTTTTTCTCCATTCCTGTCCATAAGGCCTACCAGAAGCAATCTGCCTTCATCTGGTAAGGCCAACAATACACCTTTACTGTCCTACCTCAGGGGTATATTAACTCTCCAGCTTTGTGTCATAATCTTATTCAGAGAGACCTTGGTTGCTTTTTGCTTCTGCAAGATATCACACTGATCTATTACATTGATGACACTATGTTGATTGGATACAGTGAGCAAGAAGTAGCAAACACACTGGACTTATTAGTGATACATTTGAGTGGCAGAGGATGGGAAATAAATCTGACTAAAATTCAGGGACCTTCTATCTCAGTAAAATTTCTAGGGGTCCAGTGGTGTGGGGCCTGTTAAGATATTCCTTCTAAGGTGAAGAATATGTTGCTGCATTTGACCCCTCCTACAACCAAGAAAGAGGCACAACACCTAGAAGGCCTATTTAGATTTTGAAGGCAACATTCCTCACTGGGGCGTGTTACTCCACCCATTTATTGAATGATCTGAAAGGCTGCCTGTTTTGACTGGGATCCAGAACAGGAGAAGGCTCTGCCACAGGTCCAGGCTGCCATGCAAGCTGCTCTACCACTTGGGCCATAAGGCCCAGCAGATCCAATGGTGCTTGAGGTATCAATGGCAGATAGGGATGCTGTTTGGAGCCTTTGGCAGGCCCCCCATAGATGAATCACAGCAGAGGCCTCTGGGATTTCGGAGCAAGGCCCTGACATTTTCTGCAGATAACAACTCTCCTTTTGAGAGACAGCTCTTGGCCTGTTACTGGGCTTTGGTGGAACCTGACCATTTAACTATGGGTCATCAAGTTACCATGCAATCTGAACTGCCTATCATGAACTGGGTGCTTTCTGACCCATCTAGCCATAAAGTGGGTCATGCACAGTAGCATTCTATCACCAAATGGAAGTGGTATATACGTGATCTGGCTTGAGCAGGTCCTGAAGGCCCAAGAAAGTTACATGAGGAAGTGGCTCAAATGCCCAAGGTCTCCACTCCTGCCACCCCGCCTTCTCTCCCCCAGCCTGCACCAATGGCCCCATGGGGAGTTCCCTATGATCAGCTGACAGACGGAGAGAAAATTAGGGCCTGGTTCACAGGTAAAATCCTGCATGATATGCAAGCACCGCCCGAAAGTGGACGGCCGCAGTACTACAGCCCGTTTCTAGGACATCCCTGAAGGACAGTGGTGAAGGGAAATCTTCCCAGTGGGCAGAACTTCAAGCCATGCTCCTGGCTGTGCACTTTGCAAGGAAGGAGAAATGGCCAGATGTGTGATTAAAAACTGATTCATGGGTTGTATCCAGTGGTTTGGCTGGATGGTCAGGGACTTGAAAGAAGCATGATTGGAAAATTGGTGACAAAGAAATTTGCAGAAGAGGTATGTGACTGGACCTCTCTGAGTGGTCAAAAACTGTGAAGATATTTGTATCCCATGTGAGTGCTCACTAATGGGTGACCTCAGCAGAGGAAGATTTTAACAATCAATTCAATAGGATGACCCGTACTGTGAATACCACTCAGCCTCTTTCCCCAGCCACCCTTGTCATCGCACAATGGGCCCATGAACAAAGTGACCATGGCGGCAGGGGTGGAAGTTATGCCTGGGCTCAGCAACATGGACTTCCACTTACCAAGGCTGACCTGGCTACGGCCACTGCTGAGTGCCCAATTTGCCAGCAGCAGAGACCAACACTGAGCCCTCAATATGACACCATTCCTTGTGGTGGCAGCTACCTGGTGGCAGGTTGATTATATTGGACCTCTCCCATCATGCAAAGGACAGAGATTTGTCCTCACTGGAGTAGATGCTTACTCCAGATATGGGTTTGCCTATCCAGCACATAATGCTTCTGCCAAAACTACCATTAGTGGACTCACAGAATGTCTTATCCACCATCATGGTATGCACACAGCATTGCCTCTGATCAAGGCACTCATTTTACAGCTAAAGAAAGGCGGCAGTGCAGGAATTCACTGGTGTTATCATGTTCCCCATTATCCTGAAGCAGCTAGATTGATAGAACAGTGGAATGGCCTTTTGGAGTCACAATTACAACACCAACTAGGTGACAAAACTTTGCAGGGCTGGGCTAAAGTTTTTCAGAAGGCAGTGTATGCTCTGAATCAGTGTCCAATATATGGTACTGTTTCTCCCATAGCCAGGATTCATGGGTCCAGGAATCAAGGGATAGAAGTGAAAGTGGCACCACTCACCGTTACCCCTAGTGATCCAGTAGCAAAATTTTGCTCCCTGTTTCCGCGACATTATGTTCTGCTAGCCTAGAGGCCTTAGTTCCAGAAGGAGGAACACTGCCACCAGGAGACACAACAATGATTCCATTAAACTGGAAGTTAAGATTGCCACCTGGACACTTTGGGCTCCTCTTATCTTTAAGTCAACAGGCTAAGAAGGGAGTTACAGTGTTGGTTGGGGTGACTGACCCAACTATCAAGATTAAATCAGTCTACTACTCCGCGACAGAGGTAAGGAAGGGTATGCATAGAATACAGGAGATGGATTAGGGCGTCTCTTAATATTACCATGTCCTGTGATTAAGGTCCATGGAAACTACAACAACCCAACCCAGGCAGGACTACAAATGGTCCAGACCCCTTAGGAATGAAGGTTTGGGTCATTCCACCATGAAAAAAACCACGACCTGCTGAGGTTCTTGCTGAAGGCAAAGGGAATACAGAATGGGTAGTAGAGGAAGGTAGTCATCAATACCAGCTGTGACCACGTGACTAGCTGCAGAAATGAGGACTGTAACTGTAATGAGTATTTCCTCCTTCTTTTGTTAAAAACATGTTTGAGCATATACACCTTTGCACTAAGAAAATATCTTCATTTTATTTCATTTTCCTTTATCATGTGACGTAAGATTTATTGACTTCATATCAGCATTTAAGTATTGATAACTTTATATAATAGTATTTGGATTGGGATTGGTGCATTTCTAGATGTATGAAGGATAGTTGTATCGTGTTAGGCATAATTATTACCTTATTATTGTCTTTATTTGAAGATTATGATCTCAGGAGATATATATGGGTTCAAGTTGACAAGGGGTGGACGTGTGATGGTTAATGCTGTCAACTTGATTGGATGGAAGGATGCAAAATATTGATCCTGGGTGTGTCTGTGAGGGTGTTGCCAAAGGAGATTAACATTTGAGTCAGTGGGCTTGGGAAGGTAGACCCACCCTTAATCTGGTGGGTATAATCTAATCAGCTGCCAGCAAATATAAAGCAGGCAGAAAAACTTGAAGAGGTGAGATTGGCCTACCCTCCCAGGCTACATCTTTCTCTTGTGCTGGATGCTTCCTGCCCTCAAACATCAGGCTCCAAGTTCTTCAGTTTTGAGACTTGGACTGCTCTCCTTGCTCCTCAAGCTTGCAGACAGCCTATTGTGGGACCCTGTGATTGTGTAAGTTAAAACTTAATAAATTCATATATATGCATATATGTTCTATTAGAGAGCCCTGACTAAAACAGTGGCATACCCAAACATTTCACTTGGAGGAATGATGAATAAAGGGATGATAAATATAGAGTCTGAGCTGGCACTGGCACCAGGCAACATTAACGAAGTGTGGACTCTCAGAGGTCAGATGGTAAATGGAATCCTAACCTAAGTGAATTTTATACTGCGTCCCATGAGTCCAAGGACCCAGCCCACGTCTCTTCGCAGATCCTGAGTACATAATTAGTATAAATATCTTAGCAGCTGCAGAACCTTATATTGGCTTCATGACTTGTGGAATAAGACTAATTATGGACTGGGAGAGGCAGGAAAGGGCAGAAGGAAGCCCCTGAAATTGCCCTCCAAATTAAAATAGTAAATTAGAAGCAATCCACACCCTAGGGTGAGTTACAAAAGTTAGTGCCACTCTCAATGTCTTGAGACATTCCACTCTGGAAGGAGCAGAGATTTGCTCTTAGCAGAAATAAAACCTACTCTACATGTGTTTGCCTTCCCTACCCACTATCGGGGCTTTTAGAATTCCCGATTTACCTCCACACCATTGTCTTTGATAAAAGGACACATTTTCCTGCAAAGGATGTGTGTCAGTGGAAAGGGTATGTGACTGTAAGATCCGTGTATCCTACCGTAAACCACCTCACCCAGAAACAACAGATCTGATAGAATGTTTGAACAGACTATTAAAACATTCAGATAAGATGTCGATCCAGAGACAAAACCCTCTAGGTTGGAGAGCTCTCTTGGATGCACTGAATGAACTACAGATACACGGTGCTGCATCTACCATCACTAAAATACACGGTGTGATAGTTAATACTGAGTGTCAACTTGATTGGATTGAAGGAAGCAAAGTATTGTTCCTGGGTGTGTCTGGGAGGGTGTTGCTAAAGGAGATTAACATTTGAGACAGTGGACTGGGAGAGGCAGACCTACCCTCAATCTGGGTGGGCACCATCTAATCAGTTGCCAGCGTGGCTAGAATAAAAGCAGGCAGAGGAACACGGAAAGACTAGACTAGTTGAGTCTTCTGGCCTCCATCTTTCTCCCATGCTGGATGCTTCCTGCCCTCGAACATCGGACTCCAAGTTTTTCAGCTTTTGGACTTTTGGACCTACACCACAGGTTTGCCAGGGACTCTTGAACCTTTGACCACAGACTGAAGGCTGCACTGTCAGGTTCCTCACTTTTGAGGTTTTGGGATTCAGACTGGCTTCCTTGCTCCTCAGCTGGCCTATTGTGGGACTTCACCTGTGATTATGTGAGTCAATACTCCTTTATAAACTCATATATAGACACACACACACATATATATAGGGAAGTTTGTTGTAAAATTTATATATATATATATATATATATATGGGAGTTTATTAATATCTCCTATTAGTTCTCCTCTAGAGAACCCTGACTAACACACACAGGCTCAGGGATGAAGAGACAGAAGTAAAATTGGCCCTTCTCACCATTGCTCCCAGTAATTCACTTAATATTTGTGCTTCCCAGTCCTACAACTTAGGTTCTGCTGGACTAGAGGTCCTGGTTGCCAGTGGGGCTACCCTCCCACTGGGGAACCTGATAAGGATTCCAGTGAACCAAAAGTCACAACTGCCACCTGATCACTCTGGGCTCTTCATGCTTGAGGACCAGCAGCCAAAAGAAGGACTCATGCTGGTAGGGGGAATCTTCCTTGATCATGAGGAGGAACTAGGGTTGCTGCTCCCTAATAGGGGCAGAGAGGAGCACGCCTTGAACTCGGGAAATTCACTGAGGTATCTCTTGGTGTCTCTATTGCTAATGATAATGGTGAACCGGAAATTGCAGCAGTCATGGTCTCACAAGGGCATGGTAAGCAGGAAGTGAGACCTGCAGGGATAAGTGTCTTGGTTACTGTATCATGCAAGCAATCCAAAGCAGCAAAAGTGATGGCCAAGGGTAGTGGAAATCTAAAATGGGTGGAGGAGCAAGATGATAAATATCAGTTATAGCCTGGGGACCAGCTTGGAGCTGTAGGTACCATGGCTTCTTCTGCTAATTTTCTGATAGTATCTTAATGAGATTGTGGCCGTCCGTGATCTTGAAGACATGGCAGTAGAATTAACGGGCTTAAAGTAGGGCTCAAGCCTTTGTTTATGAGGGGAATACTGTCCCGACCCGCAGGACTGTCGAATGGGCCCTGGAAGAGGGAGTGGGAATGGAGGAGACAAGAAAACATGAGAAATGGAGACAAGACAAATAGCCTGATCGAGTCTCATTTAATGTTGGCGGTGCAATGCCTTATATAGGCTGGCAGAGGAAGAGGTTGGGCCAGGGCAGTGACAGGAGGCTGGGTTTACTCAAATTACAATTGTGCATGCGCCATTGGTTGATAATTTTCCCGGGCACGGGATCGCGCCTGCGCCATAGGCTGCATATCTTCCTGGGTGTGAAAAAGTTTGCACGTGCACGGGAAAGGTTGGCGCGCACGGGAACAGTTTAGGCGCGCGCGGGAAAGGTTTGTAATGAAGAACCCGGAAATGTGCCATCTTGTCTCCGCTTTGCGGAGATCAAGCAACAGAGGTCGGCTAATTCCGGGCCTCATGGCTCTGGACAGCTCCCCCTTTTTTTATATACATATATAATTATGGCTAGAAGATTGTCCCTTGGGAACTGTGCCTGTCTTAGGTTGGAGTAATGCATCTCATCACTGGTACCCGTCATGGGATTAGGCAGTAGCTTATGACGGCACTCCTGTCTTAGGTTAGTGAGAGATGATACTCTCTTACCCGTCATTGGCTGTCCAGTTCAGCGCATAGGGAAGGTGGTCATAATGGGTGTGAGTATGAACCACCGCGATCTTGTTCTAGGCGATGATAATGGACCTGTATAGGTTTCGCTTGGATAGCCTCAACCTGTTGCTTAATGAATGTCATGAGCTTATTGAAGACCAAAGGTACTACAGAGAGTAAGAGCAATAGGCAAAGCAGGGGGCCCAGGAATGGCATAAGATAGGGAAGGAGTCCATGGAACCCAGTCCAAAACGGGTTATCGGTTATTTCTTTTCATCGTTTTTCTAGGTCTTCTTGTAGACGCCTGATTTTATCTCTGACGATCCCGGATTTGTTGGCATAAAAACAGCACTTATCCTGTAAAGCCAAGCAAATGCCTCCCTGTTCTGCAGTTAGTAAATCTAGGCCTCTTCTATTTTGGAGAAGAATGCCAGAGAATCTACCTGATCTTGTAAATCTTGTTTAGTACTTGAAATGGCCTGCATATCTGAGATCAATTGGTGAGACAATTTGGTGTATTGAGTAACAGAGACCCCTAAGCCTGTAGCCCCAGTTGCTATAGCAGTAGTTATGCCTAATCCTGCAAGTAAGGGGATAAATTGTATTGCCCTTTTGTTTCTTCCTAAAAAGTGATCTATAGCTGGGATAGGTACAGGTTCATCTCCAGGGATAATGTCTATGTCTGGCAAAAGTGTGGCTAAGACACAGCGTCCTGTCCAGTTAGTAGGTAAATAGGTATAAGCCCTATTATTGCCACATATAAAAACTGAGCTGTTTGGGGCACACAACGATTGGGAAATATTTGCTATGGTGGAACAATTATTGAATTGATTGAATCCTACATCGAGGTCGTAAGTGTTATTAAGGGGAGGGGAGTAGATGCAAGAGGAACTAGGAAATTCTAAAGGTTGTACTTTAAGGGGAGGAATTATGGTGCAAGGGGTATTGGATGTATAATTTAAGTCATTACTGGGTATGGCAAGAGGAACGGGATCTCCTGATTGCAGACACAGCCAGCAGTCATTAGCTAGACTAGAGTTGGAATTGTTAAGCAGGTTATGAGTAGCAGTGAGGAGGTCAAAGGTCTGGGCATCAATTTTCTCTTTCCCTCAGGCTTCGGGCAAGGCCAAGGGGTGGTAGTGAATTTCCGGGTATAGGGACCTTTGTAACTCTTCAAGTTTTTTGTATACCCTAATTTCTCGGACCTAGTCTTGTGGTCCTCCTCTGTCAGAGATATGAAGAGGGGGGTGAATATTCCAGCAGACAGGCTGTCCTACAATTCCAGTACAGCCAGCTGATATAAGGTTATTGGTATTTCCTAAAACCGTAGGGACATTACTGGCCCCTATAGTAGGGGTTCTAGATCTTGTTAAGATAGCAGTACAGTATGTTTTACCGCTAGAGGTACATTCTTGATAAGTAGTGTAGCAGGAACTATGCATAGCAGCCTTAAATGTGTCACAAGGGCAGGTTGTGGTACCCCCTCTGCTAGATATTCTTGGGGTTGACACACACCTCCACTTAAGGGAGTTACTAGGCAGGTATGCTGTGTAAGCGGAGCAGGACACAGTTGAGAGGTACTTATTTGGAGGGGAGGTCAGATATCCCCCATAACAATCACAGCGCTTACTGTATCATTGTCGTATATATGTACGGGCCTCATGGGGATTACCGAAGCTGGCATAAACCTGGAATGCTTGGCAAATCAGCACCATGGTCCAGAGGGGCTTGTAGTTGGAGTTCATCTCTGCAATAGAGAAAAAGAGTACTCTCAGGGAAAAAATTACTCCCTGGATTGGTTATTGTTAGGTACCTGTCTTACCACTCGCTCTGGTAGCCATCTGGCTGCATCATGAGTTTGAGAAAAAACACAAACTGAGCCTCTTCCCCAGATTAACACTGGGTCTGGACCATGCCATGTGTTGTCTAAGGGGTCTTTCCATTTAACCATGGCAAATTGTTTTTTGTCGATTGGGTGCTGATCTGTTCAGGTTATCCAAATTTTAAAAATTTAAAATAAAAAGTGTGTGATTAAGGATATTTCTAGGGGTGCCCTTAGTAGGGTACCATTCTCCCTTTTTTATTTTGTCAATGGTGGTTTTTAAGGATAGGTGTGCTCTTTCAACTATTCCTTGTCCTTGAGGGTTATATGGAATTCCAGTAATGTGTCTTATTTGTAATTTAAGACAAAAGTCTTGAAAGGCTTTGGATGTATAGCTAGGACCATTGTCTGTTTTTCATTGTTTAGGCTTTCCAACTATGGAAAAACAGTGTAGTAAATGAGCTATGACATGTTTGGTAGCTTCTCCTGTTTGTAAGGTGACTAGTATAAATCCACTAAATGTATCTATACAAACATGGACGTATTTTAAGTTACCGAATTCTGAATAATGGGTGACATCCATTTGCCAGATCATGTTGGGAACTAGTCCTCTTGGGTTAATTCCTAAGTGAGGGACTGGCAGGTATGTTATACAGGTCTGACATTGTTTATTTGTCTTGCTTGTTCTCTAGTTATTTTAAACATCAGTCTCAAAGTTTGAGCATTAAGATGGTGTAAGTCATGAGTAGCCTGTGCTTGGACTAGGTTTGTATTTGTAGCTATGGCTACCGTCTTGGTTGCCATATCAGCCAGTTGGTTGCCCTGGGATAGAGGTCCTGGTAATCTTGAATGAGCTCTAATGTGTCCAAGAAAAAAGGGTGTTGTTCTATTATGTATTAATTATTGGCATTGTAAAAATAACTTGGCTGTGTCTGACACACGTTTGATTTGTGCTACGGTCTCAAGTAAAGTATTGAGTGAGCTAAATATGCACTATCAGTATAAATAGTAAGAGCCTGATCAGGGAAGGCTAACAGCACCGCGATTAGGGCCTGCAATTCTACTAGCTGGGCCGAGGTATGGTTGGTTTTGAATTTAACAGTGGTGTCAGCAAAGGTATATGCAGCAGTTCCTGTGGATGACCCATCAGTGAATACTAATAAGGCATTGTCTAAAGGTGTTTTACTGATGACATGAGGGAAGACAAAACATGTAGTTTACAAAATTGGATAAGCTTGTTTGGCGGGTAATGGTTATCTAAGTTACCGGTATAAGAGGCGCAAGCAATTAGCCACGTTTCAGTATTTTGCATCAACCAATGGATTTGTGGCTTAGAATAAGGTTGTATGATTTTAAAGGGTTCAATTCCAAAATATTTTTTGCTATTGTCTCTACCTAAGAAGATTAAATCTGCTATGGCATCATAATAGGGGAGTAATACCTTTTTGGGTGATGAAGGCAAATGGACCCACATAATAGGGTTATTTTACCAGAATAAACCAGTAGGTGTCAGTGTTGTGTTAAATATTAAAAAGGTTAATGGCTGTGAATAGTCTATGTTGGTAACAAATTGCTCAGCAATGGCCGCCTCTACCTTATTAAGTGATAAAAGAGCTTCTTTTGATAACGACCTAAGGGACTTAGGGTTGGGGTCACCTCTCAGGGTGTCGAATAAAGGTTTTAAGTCTCCCGTGGTGAGTTTTAAGTATGGCCAGAGCCAATTTATGTCTCCAAGGAGCTTTTGGAAATCATTAAGGGTTTGTAACTGATCTTTATGGATGGCTTTTTGATTGGTAATTTTAGGTCCATTTATTTGAAAACCTAAATATGTATAAGGGTCTTGTAGTTGTATTTTTTCTGGAGCTATTTGTAACCCTGCTGTGGTTAGTTCTTGTTTGAGTTGAGCAAAACACTAAAACTTGTTCTCCCATTTTTCCTGCTATGAGGATATCATCCATGTCATGTATCATGTATATTTGTTTCCATGTCTCTCTAACTGAGTGTATGGCTGTAGCCACATATTTTTGACACAAGGTGGGACTGTTGGCCATACCTTGAGATAACACTTTCCATTGGTATCGCTTCATTGGTTCTTTAAAATTTATAGATGGTAAGCTAAAGGCGAATTGTTTTTGGTCAGTAGGATGAAGGGGAATTGTAAAAAAGCAATCTTTAAGATCTAGGATAATTTTAAAATATCCTTGAGGGATTGCTACCGGAGAGCGTAGTCTGGGCTGCGGAGCACCCATAAGGACCATAGTAGCATTTACTGCTCTTAAATCTTGTAAGAGTCTCCACTTTCCAGATTTCTTTTTTATGACAAATATGGGGGTGTTCCAAGGAGAGTTGCTTTCCGTAAGGTGTCCTGCCTCTAATTGTTCCTGCACTAACTGTTGGGCAGCGGCAAGCTTCTCATTGGTTAGTGGCCATTGATCAACCCAAACGGGCTCATCTGACTTCCAAGTGATTGGGTCAGCACTTTTTTGGGGTGCAGGCATGTCAATGGCCACGGTTAAAAATTTCCAAGCCCCCTTTTATCCAATTTTCCTATGGCTGGGATTGACTGTAAAATGCCATCTTCCCTTTTTCCTAACCCTTTTCCAGGGTGGTAGCCTTGAGCCAACATTTGTTCAGTGACTATATCATTTGGGCTACACATCATGACCCTCATTCGGGAGAGAAGAACTCTACCCCAAAGGTTAACAGGCAAATCAGGGATAACGAATGGCTTAATGAGACTGGAATTACTTTCTTGATCTCTCCAGGTGAGATATTTGGAACTTTGTCTAGGGTTATTACTTTGCCCGATTCCTCGTAAATTTGTTAAGGTCTCTGAAGTGGGCCAACTGGCGGGCCAATCTTGTTGTTTAATAATTGTTACATCGGCCCCTGTGTCTATCAGTCCTGTAAATAACTTTCCGTCTAGCCATAAGGTGAGAGAGGGTTTTTGATTAGTAATGGGCTGTACCCAGTAGATGTCTGAGGATCCGAATCCTCCCTTTCCCCTTAGGGGCGATTGGACTTTATTAGCTGTTTTTAGCAATGGTAACAGGAGTAACTGCGCTATTCTATCCCCTTGAGGAATGATAATGATGTTGTCAATAGCCTTGGCCATGATTTTGATTTCTCCTATATAATCACTATCAACTATTCCTGGAAAGACCTGTAGGCCTTTCATAGTGGCGCTGCTTCTCCCTAGGATTAATCCAAACATGTTTGAGGGTAGGGGCCCATATATACCCGTATTTAAGGCTTGGGGTCCCATTTCAGGGGTTAATACTGTCTGGGAGGTGGAACAGAGGTCCAATCCTGCACTTCCTGGGGTTGCTCGACTAAGTTGTGAAACGGATTGTTGTTAGTTGGTACAAAACTGACCTCCCCATAAGCTTGTTTCAGGGCCTGGGGCCAGCCCCTCAATCCGTTTCCCTGTTGAGGTGTTAGGGGATTTCCCTGATTGTCAGTTTTAGATTTACATTCGTTGGCCCAATGTTTTCCTCTTTTACACCTAGGGCAGAGGCCTGAGGCTTTTGCCTCTAAGGTCTTAGCTAGCTCTCCCTTACAATCCCTAGCGAAGTGTCCCATTTTTCCGCACTTGAAGCACCCCTTGCTATTCTTATTTTTACTAGCGAGGAAGTCTTTTACGGTTTGACCACTAAAGGCAGCAGCCATAGCCAAGCCCTGTTGATATGAGGGCCCTATGTCTGAACAGAGGCGGATGTAGCCTGTTAAGTCTGTTTTCTTTCTATAAGGTCTAATTGCTGCCTGACAAGCCGGGTTAGCGTTTTCGTAAGCTAGCTGTTTTACATAATCCACCCCTGCCTCGGCATTTCCAAATATTCTGCTGGCCGTGGTTAAAAGTCTATGTACAAAGTCTGCAAAGGGCTCATCAGGCCCCTGTTTGACCCCCGTGAGCGAGGCTCCTGGATCCCCTTTAACAGGAAGTTTTCTCCAGGCTTTGGTAGCCGCTGCTTGGATTTGAGAAAACAGTCCAGGATCATACTGCATCTGAGCATCGGTTTCTGCATAGTTACCCGAGCCAGTTAGCATATCAAAATCCCAACCATTGCCAGCTTGTTGGTTTCTCTTGGCCGTATCTCTACAATTTTCATAAAATTCTGACTTCCAAATCAGATGGTCATCTCCGGAAAGAACTGCTCTAACTAAGGTATTCCAATCTATGGGAGTGAGCCAATTTTCGGCCACAGATTCGACTATGGCCAGGGTGTACGGGGCAGTAGCTCCGTATTGCGAGACAGTGGTTTTTAGTTCTTTTATTACAGTAAATTCAAACCCATTGTGGTGTCTCCAGGCTCGGCCCTGCGCATCTGTAGTTTCCGTTACTGGAAAAACGTCTCGAGGAGAGGAATCCTCCCTATCCCTACTACCAAGCGACCTTCCTTTTGGGACATGCTGTCTGGGTCTCTGAGGGTGAGAGTGTTTCCCTATTCCATTAGGGTATTGAACGCTCTCACTTCCTGTCCTTAATTTCTGCAATCTAGTGATTAAAGACTGATGTAGTTCTTCGAGCTTTATTTGCTCTTCAAGTTGTGCAATTTTTTCTCTAAGCTCCTCTTTTGGGTCTATTACTGCCATAACTGCGGGAGCAGAAGCCTTAATATAGGGAGGAGGATAAGTAAGAGTTTGTGTCCAGTCAGAATTATGATATTTTGCTGCCTCTTCCTCTAAATTATCCCAGTCTACTTCTGAAAGGTTAAGGTTATTTTTACTTTTGTTTTCGTTAGTTGTAGGTAAAACTGGGTATTTTTTGGCCTTTTCCTTATTTGATGTTCCTATATTTGTTATTGAGTGGACCCCAGCCTCTTCCTCGTCACTTTGTAGTGATATAAGGTCTATTTCTTTGTTAGGTGTGGATTTTTCAAGGTCGGTTTGGGAGCTGCCTCTTAATATTTCCTCAGTCTGAGTAACCACCGCCATTACCTCAGGATCTTTTTCTTTTTCCTTTTTATCTATTATATCTCTGATTAAGTTACAATAAGAAAAGGCTGTCACCAGAACCGTCTCTGGTCCAAAAGTACTATAATAATCTTGAAAACAATCTCCCACCCTGCCACCTCTTTATGTCAATGGTTCCCTCTTGTGGAAACCAAGGGAAGGTTTCTTTTACAAAATCAAAAAAATTAAACAAATCATTACTTTTAACCTTTACTCCTTGTGCTTTTAGTGCCTCTTTTAACTGCCCTACATAAATCTGATGCTGGCTTAATTCTTGTCCCATAATCAGACACTATTACTCACCTCTGGTTCCAATGTGGCAGGTTCCCGCGATGTCCGGAGGAATTTCTTCCACTTTTACTTTCGGCTGACTTTAGTGCCTTCTTCCTCACTTTACCCCCATGTCCAGGTCCCTGTTCAGGCGCCAGGTGTCCCGACCCGCAGGACAGTCGAATGGGCCCTGGAAGGGGGAGTGGGAATGGAGGAGACAAGAAAACACGAGAAATGGAGACAAGACAAATAGCCTGATCAAGTCGCATTTAATGGTGTCGGTGCAATGCCTTATATAGGCTGGCAGAGGAAGAGGTTGGGCCAGGGCGGTGACAGGAGGCTGGGTTTACTCAAATTACAATTGTGCATGCGCCATTGGTTGATAATTTTCCCGGGCGCGGGATCGCACCTGCGCCATAGGCTGCATATCTTCCTGGGCGTGAAAAAGTTTGCGCGCACGCGGGAAAGGTTGGGGTGCGTGGAAACAGTTTAGGCACGCGTGGGAAAGGTTTGTAATGAAGAACCCGGAAATGTGCCATCTTGTCTCCGCTTTGCGGAGATCAAGCAACAGAGGTCGGCTAATTCCGGGCCTCATGGCTCTGGACAGAATACAACAGTCAGGATGTCTGAAATTTCTTTCAAGTAGTGCCTTGAAGAACCGATGATCCACAGAATGTACTTTGGGAAATGCTATTTTTTACTGGAATTTTAGATGATGTTTAGATTAAAAGATGTATCTTTAAGCTAACTATAGGCAGACTCTTTTATTTTTATTGTCAGAATTTTCAAAAATAGAAGAGAGGAGAGAATAAAGAGAAAACTTTTGAAAATAGCAAAAATTCACTGTCAAAATTATTGTCCCATTGTGAACACTCAGTAAACTTGAATAACTGCATCAGTATATCTAGAAGCCACATAGCTGGCAAAATATTAGTGTCCACATTTTGAAAACAAACTCACTCTGGCCTAGTAGAATATTATCATTTAGAACCTAGTGTTTTCTTAGAAAGTGTTGCTATATTTTTAGTCATTACAGTGATTACTCTACAGTGATGGTACCACTTAGCTGAAAAGCCTACCTTTCTCCAGTGAATTCTAACAGCTGAAGAGATCACCATGACTAACGGGATTGCAAGGATGTCTATCTTTCACTTAAGACTTCCATGTCTCAGAATAATCTAACTTTGGTTTGTAAATACAAGCTTGCTTCATAAAGGTAGATTGAAAAGATATGTGCATTTGTTCAAGCATAGAGCCAAAGACTTCTGAAAAGGGGGAAATAAAAGAAAAAGGACAGTGCAGTCTCTTTCTTTCTCAACTTAAAAAACTCCATAGCAACAATATATGTATGACTGTCACTAGTCTTCATATTTCTCTGACTCAGAGCTTAGTGGTTTAGTAATTGTGAGTTGCTTTTAGAACATTACTTCTTCATTTCGCTTTTCTGGCATCAAACTGCATGACATGCATCCATAAATATATTAATCTATCTGTGTCATTTTTCAGTTTTGCTTTCTTCCTAGATATTAACTCCCTAATTTTTTCCTACTCCTTGCTCATAATAAATTCCAGAGCGTTGCAATATATTACATCTTCCATACAACTTAGAATTCACTGTTTCATATCTGTCATTTGAAGATAATCAGGATATTTCACTACAAAATGACGAAACAGTGTATCCTGAAACAAGTAAATGATAGATTTCTTCTCAAGCTACAAAGAGAAAAGTGTTAAAAACTCAACATTTAAAACAGTGCCTGAAAAGGAATAGTAATTAAACGTCCATATACAGATAATAGTTGGCTTATCCTACCTAATTTGCTCTGAACTCAGTAATATTCTTAAAACCACTATTATGTTGGTCCATTACTTGGTCCAGTTTCATTTTACCAGCCAATAGTAATAATGATGATGATGATAGCAGCTAGAGTTTATTGAATATTTATCATGTGTCATGCCTGGGACCAAGTACTTTGCACATATATCTGCAATCAGCCACTTCTCTCCATCCCCACACCTCAGTCCAAGCCACCACTGTCTATAGCTCTGACTACTGGAGTAACTTCCTAATTAGTTCCCCTGCTTTCATTCTTTGCTTTTTCTTTTTTTTTTTTTTTTTTTTTTTGAGACAGGGTCTCATGCTGCTGCCCAGGCTGAACTGCAGTGGTTCAATCACAGCTAACTGCAGCCTTGACCTCCCCAGGCCCAGGTGATCCTCCCACTTTAACCTTCGGAGTAGCTGGGAATACAGGTACAAGCCACCACACTCGGCTAATTTTTGTATTGTTTGTAGCAATGGAGTCTCACCTTGTTGCCCAGGCTGATCTCAAACTCCTGGACTCAAGCAATCCACCCACCTCAACCTTCCAAAGTGCTGGAATTACAGGCATGAGCCACCTCACGCCTGGCCCTCATTCTTCACTCTTTACAATTCATGCCCACACAACATGAATCTGCAATGATCTTTTATAAAGTATTTTACAGCACATCCCTCTCCTGCTTAAAATGCTTTTAAAGGCCTCTCACTGTACTTAAAACCCATTCCAAATGTACTTACTTACCATGACTTTGAAAGCCACACCTGCCCATCCACACTGGCATTCCTCAGACACATGAAATTCATCACCATCGTGGCTGTGGCACCAACTACCTCCTCTGCCCTGATCTTCAGATCTAAAATGTCACTGCAAAGGGGCACTCCATGATGACCCAGTCTAACCTAGTCCCCAGTCACTTTCGATGACATCATTTCTATTTGAATGCTCTATGTACCACTCATCAGCATCTGATACGTATTCTGTTTTTCTATGTGTTCGTTGTCTGACTCCTTCCCCTAGGATATTTGTTCTGTGAGAATAGAAACCCGTCTGTCCTAGTCACCATTATCCCAGTACCTAGTGCATAACAGACCTTCCATAAATATGTGCTGAGTGAATAAATGAATGCATGAACAACATTCTAAGCTAAGAATATTATACCAAGAGGTGAGGAACATTGTATTTAGATGTGAAGAAAACAAGCCTTAGGAAGACTAGGCAGGCTGTGAAAGTACAAAGCTTCTATGTATAAAAGCAGGACTTTACATTCTACTTTTGAATAGGCAAGTTGATAGCAGGGCATAGGTGGGGCAGGACAGGTAAGCAAGCCATTGATCTGTATTGTAAATGGAGAAAAAAGTTGACTTATACCCTCTAGAGTCTTCTCTGGCAAAGACAACATCATCAGGCACAGAAATGGTGCCTATGCCTAAAGGGAAAGGAAACATCCCCATGGTGGGGCATCTTCAGTGCTTTTTACCTAGTGACAGTGTCAAAAGGGTCTCTCATCTTAAGAAAGACTGACCCATATTTTAAAAGCCTCTGGAGCAATGATCCTTCTTCTCTGAGGAATCAGACAACCTTGAAAATCTGAGTAAAATTAAGCACTCTTTCTCCAGGGGTGTGGGGGCGGAAAAAAAGCCATTTTATGTAGAGTTTCAGAAGATCTCAAATCCAAAATGTAGTTCTGATACAGAAAGTTTTCTTTTGTTTCTCTGCAACATTAGAAGGTGATTTTTGGCCCACTCTTCTGGGCAGAACAAGCAGACACCCCCTGCTCCCTGAAGGGGATTGAGCAATGGTAATGTCCTAAAGGCTGAGCCTTCCCTAACCTTAAAGATAAGGAAGCCAGCTCTCACGTCCCCTAACTTGGGCTCAGGTTTAAAGGATCATCCAGGCCCTAATTGATGAATTCTTCATTCTTTTATTCAACAAATATTTGTGAGCATCTGCCATGTAATAGGCGCTGTACTGGGTTCAGAGGCTATGAGAGAACAAGGTGTGGCCCTTACTTTCAAGGAACTCACATACCCATAGGGAAGGCAGATACACAAACAAGCAATTTCATTGCAGAGCACCAGGGAACTACCAGCTACTCTCATTGCAGGAGACAGTAAGTGAGTGTCATTTAATCAGCAGTAGAGTAAGAGAAATCCAAATCATCAGCCTTTGTCTGACCAAAGAATTTCTAGGTAAGGTCCGTAAAACACATTTTCAACTATACTTTTTAGATTTTGTTATATGACATGCCTGACTTAGTCTGATTATACAGACCATCTGGAACCTGCACTGCCGTTGGACTCAAAGGCTGACTTCTGAAGAAGTGGGAATCAGGCTTGATGAAACTGCCTGGAACATTTTGATCTTATCTATTTTTGAGCTGCAGAAGTTACATTTTACTAAAAACTGAGAGGCACCTGGGAGTTTGGGAAAGGAGAATCTTTTTTTAGCTAAGAGCACTTTTATTCCAATGTTTATGGTATAAATGTATAAACAGTTTATACTGTTCAGCCACATTCCTGCTGTTTAGCCTCCATAAATTAGGAAAGGGTAGCATGAACTAAAGAATAAAATGTTGTGAAGATACATAGGAGAGCCTCCTAAACCAAGGTTTGAGGGACCAGAGAAACCCACTTGAAGGATAAACAGGAGTTGGCCAGATTTTTTTAGCAGAAAGTGGTAGTGATACAGGTTGTATCCAGGCAGAGAAGAGCATGCACAAAGGCACAAAGTCAAGAAAATATTCCAGATACTGCAGTCCACCTCTGCATTGGTGCAATAGTCTTTCATCTGGGCAATAACATTGGTTGAGCTTCTATATTTCCAAATAGCTCATCTAGTACCCAGTAGATACATCTTCTGTCTTACCTTCATCTGCAACATAAACAAATGCTGTAAAATCTCATTAGAGTATAGCCTCAAGTTGTCTTCTTATTTTAAGACTAAAGTTGAGAAATAAAATCTTCTCATGATAAAAGATTAAAAAACGCTCTGAGGGAGGATGAGCTTCCTTGACTGTCTAATAGGTTGCAGATTCAGGGTGTTTATGTTCAAGTACTTAACGCTTACTCATTAAGAGCTTAGCATCATTCTTCTGTTGACATCAGCCCAACCACCATTTTAAACACTGCTCTTGTAGAGTTTGCAGCAAATTCAATTGCCACACTTTCCAGCCAGTTCTAGCTCTTAAGTAATCCAATAGCAACCTATGAGGAAGTCACCTCACTTATTCTCTGCCAATAACAGTAGTTGCTATGATTGTCTAAGCACATTTCTTATGCCAGAAATTATATTACATACGTATCTCATTTAATCCTTACAATAACTCTGTGCCACAGGAATCATTTTGCCTATGGTGCAGGTGAGAAAACTGAAGCTCAAAGACATCAAATAACTTACCCAAGGTCACACAGCTGGACAGTGGCAGGATTTGGCATCTATTCTCTTAATTACTGTTCTATAAGACTTCCAGCAATGGGTTCTGGTTACATGTTTACACTGACTCTCACGGATCACCAAAAAAAGTGTTCCCTTTACTGGAACAACTTAAGAAAAGAGATCTCACTTATATACGCATTTTGAAAAGTCAAACTCATAAAAGCTGAGTAGAATGGTGTTTACCTGGTCCAGCGGTTTGGTGGCAGGGATGAGTTGTGAGATTTTGGTCAAAAGACACAAAATTTCAGCTAGACAAGAGCAAAAAAAATCAAGAGATCTATTGTACAACATGGTGACTATAGTTCATAATAATACATTGGATACTTGAAAATCACTGAGAGTAGATATTAACTGTTCTCATCACAAAAAAATGTTAATTAGCTCAATGTAGCTATTCTACAATGTGTATATATTTCAAACCATCATGCTATACACCATAAATATATATAATTTTATATGACCATTTAAAAAATAAATTTAAAAATATATTTAAAAATTTTGAAGGCAAAAAGAACACTGCAAGTTCAAAATTAAATTGTGCAACTAGGTTACAGTGATCATTGTCATTGATTGTGGATTTCAATAAGTTCATGTGTGAAAATCACTCTTACTCCTTTTAGAAAATAAGACTGTGTTACAAACAAAGGCTCATTCGTTAAAACTGCTGGCATCTAGTTTCAAAAGAGAAACTTACTCCTTTGTAACTTAGGAATGCACAATACAGAAGAAGCACTGGCCTTGGACTCCTCTGGATGAACCTTCTTTTCCACCCTAATCTCCCCACACCTGTGCTATTCCCTGTTCACCTTCCATTGTCCTGGTCCTCAGCAACTTTCATGCTGTCTGGGGGCCTTTGGCTGAGGTGCTCTGTCATCTCACTCACTGTTTGCCTTCTAGATCCCTTCCACCCTAAAGGACCCACCTTGAAAATCACCTCTTCAGTCAAACGTTCCTTATGGCCTCAACTCATGATGATTGTTCCCTCCTCTGACTTCCTAAAATACTAATTATTTGTAACAGTGGTTTCCATCTTACTGTATTGCGTGTAAGTCATGTCCTTTGTCTTCCATGGCACTGTCAGTGCCTTGAAGACAGAATCCAGGTACTTACTCCTTTGCATCCACAGCTCTGTTATTTGACACAGGACTGGTCACACTGTAATTTCTCAATAAATACTTCTTGCTTTAAATTGAACATTTATTTCCCTTGACACCTTCCTTGGATCATAATAAGCTCTTGAAGGCTAGGAATGGGTCTCCTTTATGTTTACTAATGCTTTACACTACAGAGATTCAATGAGTGTCCAGCAAAAGTTAGATCACAAACTTACAGTGGAGGCTCAACCTAGCTTCTTAGCATAAGGATTTCCATTTTATGTTCAAATTAATTAATTTTAATTAAAACAACAACAATGATAATTTGTATACACTGCAAAATGAATGGAAGAAGTTATACCAAACTATGAATAATCATTCTCTCTTGTGCCAGAATTGTGGGTAATTTGTTTATTTTTGTTTGTTTTTCTATATTTTATATAGCTATACTTTAAATTTTTCTACAATAACTAGGCACTACTTATAATTGGAATAAATTACAATAAAATATTAAAAAACCTAAGTCAACTAAAAAGATTTCAAAAACTTAAAAAGATTCCGTTGCCCTCCCGATGTCATTGCCTTTTGTTTGGGGAAGTTCAACTTCACAGGGCTCTTCATTCAGTTCAATTACTAATGATGCACAACGATTTTCTCTTGAGTACTTTACACATCCCTTTATTGTCCTTTCTCCTTGGTGACTAGTATCCAGCACCTCTTGAATTCCTTCAAATTCTACTGTGCTAGAGAAAGGAAAGTCAACTGAATCAAATGTGTCACTTTCAAATTGGACAATTTTGCAAATAGATTACTGATGCAGAGCTGAATATATCAAACATATCGAATGACACTTTTGTCCAAGGCAACGGGCTTTCCAAGTTGATGAATGCAGCAACTAAAGTTGA
The DNA here is from genome assembly GCF_007565055.1 of Rhinopithecus roxellana. NCBI lineage: Eukaryota > Metazoa > Chordata > Mammalia > Primates > Cercopithecidae > Rhinopithecus > Rhinopithecus roxellana. Next base: position 55,099,461 of record NC_044551.1, read on the forward strand.
CACTAAAATGAGTTGGATAATTTTAAAAGCAAAACAAAGATTAAAATAAGAGATGTGGGTGTCCACAAAATATCAAGAACAAATAAGTTTGCAGTGTTTGTTATTGTCGGGGTAAGCTTGCTGTCGTTGTTACTGTTGTGGTTACTGTTTATCATTAACAATGATGAATAACATTATCTAACTTTTCTTGCAAAGTGCTTTTCTATCTCTTTTGGTAAGTGTAATTTCTATTATGAGAGGACAAAAGTCAGGGCTAATGTATGTCACCACAGGCTATAAAGTACTCTTCTAACATTCATTATATTTGTAACTTAAATGTCCCGCTTCACCAACTAAGTCACAAAATAAGGTCATATTTCTTTGCATATCCTAGCCATAGCACCTTTAGGCTCCCAAATTCCCATAAGGAAAGGAAGTCAAAACTTCTGTAGGTTTTCTACAACCCAAGTAATTTCTGGGACTCTGGATCAGTCTACTACATGTTCTGCAAATCAATCTTGGTACTTAACGTGACCCTTTTACCCACTCTGGCTTCCTAATCCTGGCATACCAGACCTCTCTGCCTCATGGTCCCATCTTGGAACTTACTCCTGTGGGCTGCTCAGGCTGTGCAGATTTCATCCAAACATGGACTCTGATTGCTCCCTGATTTTCTTAAAAACACAGTTAAGTCGGTGGTGTTGGCCAAAGATAAAGTGAAAATCTGGCATTTAGAGAACTCAGCACTAAAAATGAGTTATCCTTCCTCTGCTGATGGCCCTCTTAGAGTTCCCAAACCCTACAGCCAACTTTACAGTCCCTACCTTGCTCTCAAATAACTCCACGTAACAACAGGATCGATTAATCTTGTACTTTTCTTTCCACTACCATTGATCAGACTTGCTTGACCACTTAATCCCATAGTTATCAGATCCTAAATCCTCTGGTCCAGATAGCGAAAATGGCTGTTTTCTTCCCCAAATTCAAGACCCACGTTTTTGCCCAAGCATGACTGAAAGCAGAAACAGCCAGGACCTTCAGAGGAATCACTTACATCACTCACAGGTTGAAATTCAACTTCCATGGCATAAACAGGGCTATTAAAATACAAACAATGCATTTCCCAAAGTCTAGGTTGTTCATTCTAATTAATTTTTATGGCAGACAAAATGCTATAATCGATAGTTCCATTTCCTATTCCTGGGCACGCAAGAAGATAGCATTTCCCAGACTTCCTTGCAGTCAGGTCAGCACTATTTCTTCAGTCTGTTTGACGGCTTAAAAGTGTGGTCTTCTTGGCTGAAATAGTAAACCAATCTTGTGCAGTCCTCCAGTCTTTTCCTCTGCCACAGTGATCAGAGAAATTACATTTTCCAAATGTAAATGGTCTGGATGCTGAAGTCACTTTCTGTGAGGGAGCCACCCTAGAGAGCTAAAATCTCCTTGGATGTGACAGGGGCTAAAAATAAAAATTCACTGAGTCTTACTATTTAATAGTCAGTGGTCAGTGTGCTGGATTTGAAGACATGGGGTGCAAAGACAGACATGCATTCTGCCCTCATGATCTTAAGAATGTTGTTGGATGCAAGGAGTTTGCAATTTATCTTAAGAACAACAGTGAGAGCTTGAAGGATTTTAAGCAAGTATGTTTAATTAGTGGGGTTCTCCAGAGAAAGCCTATGGGGTAGTTGAAAGATCTGAGAACCTGAAAGTCAATGGTGTAGATTTCAGTCTGAGTCTATAGGCCTGAGAAGCAGGAGGGCCAAGTGTGGCAGACCAGGGTTCTACTCAGTCAAAGCAGAAAGAGAGAGAGAAAGTGAATTCTCCCTTCTTCTATACTCTCATTCCCTTCAGGCCCTCAAGGGATTGGATGATGCCCACCCACTTTGAGGAGGGAAATCAGCTTTACTCAATCTACCCATTCAAATGCTAGTCTCTTCCAGAAATATCTTCACAAACACATCCCCAAAATAAAGTTTAACTAGATATGTGGACATCTTGTTGAGAGGTGAAGCCCTCTGGTCTTCTGGGTCGGGTGGGGACTTGGAGAACTTTTCTGCCTAGCTAAGTGATTGTAAACACACCAATCAGTGCTCTACGTCTAGTTAAAGGTTTGTAAACGCACCAATCAGCACTCTGTAAAAACGCACCAATCAGCACTCTGTAAAAACGGACCAATCAGCACTCTGTAAAATGGACCAATCAGCAAGACATGGGCAGGGCTAAATAAGGGAATAAAAGCTGGCCACCCCAGCCAGCAGCAGCAAGCAGTGTCTTTCCATGCTCTGGATTCTGTGTTCTTTCACTCTTCACAATAAATCTTGCTGGTGCTCACTCTTTGGGTCCACACCACCTTTATGAGCTGTAACGCTCACTATGAAGGTCTGTGGCTTCACTCCTGAAGTCAGCCAGATGATGAACCCACTGGGAAGAAGAAACAACTCTGGACATGCCATCCTTAAGAATTGAAACACTCACTGAGAAAGTCTGTCACTTCACTTCTGAAGTCAGCAAGACCACGAACCCACCAGAAGGAAGAAACTCCAGACACATCTGAACATCAGAGGAACAAACTCTGGACACACCATCTTTAAGAACTGTAAACATTCACCACGAGGGTCCACAGCTTCATTCTTGAAGTCAGCGAGACCAAGAACCCACCGGAAGGAACCAATTCTGGACACATTGTGATCCAGTTAAGTGGACATATAAAATTAACTCTAACAAATATACCATGATCCAATATTCTTCTTAGAAAGATCTCTGTAAAAGACATGTGAGAAATACATGCAAGAGAGAAAGACTAGAGGTAGTGACCCAGGGCAGAGCTGGTGATGGCCTGTACTGTGGTGGCCGTGAAATGAATGGAGATCAGTGTTACTGTGGGAGTGAACAGAAACAGATGGGTGCGATGAGTACTATCCCCACACACAGAAACATTTTAATTTCTGTTAAATATTTTTGGGAAGACTGCTTTATAGAAATCTGTACCCATTTTTATAATTTACAAAAAAAGTTTCAAAATTACGAAAAAATAAACAGTCTTCACTCTTAATTGGTACCCCAGTGCTCTGGCAGCATGTGGCCCCAGTGAGGATGGCATTGTGTATGCAGTGTCACCTGCCACATACTTCGTTCTTCATAGGGTAGGGAAATCCCTGCCTCTGTCATGAGAAAACCTAAAAACTCAAAATGATGTGAAGAACAGCATGCCGTGCTATCAAGGACTGTGATGATCTCAAAAGAGAAAAAACTATCTTCAATTCTCTTCCTTTCCCCGCTTCTGTTCTATCAAACCCAAAGCCCTTTATCTCTTCTAGCAAACCAACCACAGCTCTCCACCTTAGCCCCTTATCCTTCTCCAAAGGAGAAGGATACATAGTTACAAAGAAACTATGTAATAAGTTTCCTTTGGCCTCATGGGAGGCGTCAAGACTCAGATCTCAATGCCTGTGATCCAGAGGAGGTTCAGGATCTGCTTCTCACCTGTAGTTCCCTCACCTTGTCCTCACGGTCTCAGGAGAGCTGAGTCTCCCCATCTCCTGCCTCTTATCACAGCAGCACACCTCGGTCTTTCTCATTACACAGTAACTGTATTTATGTTTTTGAATAACTTGTTTTTGAAGTTTTATTTTGTTTTCTTTCTCTAAATAGTATATAAAATAGGATCATAGAAAGTAAAATGTACCTTTAAAGTTTACTTTGTGATATTTTATTCCTTAATTACTTTTTAATTTTGACAGTAAAGATAAAAATTACCTATGGTTTAACAGTAAGGAATTGATTCAGAAATTTTTAGAAAAGCACCAAAGTAGAGCAGAACACTAACAAACCACACCTTTCCTTCATAACCTCATAGTCAGAGAGGGTGTATATTAGGCCAGAGTTCCAGACAAGCTTAAGGCTCATTGTTTCTACTTCCTTATTTGTCCATGCTGCATTTCTGCAGCCCATCTCTGATATCGGCCACAGCTGTGGTGGATGGTCCCCACTGTGGTGGACAGTTCCCATGATGATGGTCAGTTCCCACTCTGGTGGTCAGTCCCCACTGTGATGGTCAGTCCCCACTGTGGTGGACAGTTCCCACTCTGTGGTCAGTTCCCACTGTGGTGGTCAGTCCCCACTGTGGTGGACAGTCCCCAATGTGGTGGACAGTCCCCAAAGTGGTGGTCAGTCCCCAAAGTGGTGGATAGTTCCCACTGTGTTGGACAGTTCCCACTCTGATGGACAGTTCCCACTCTGAAGGACAGTTCCCACTGTGGTGGACAGTTTCCATTGTGGTGGACAGTCCTCATTATGATGGGCAGTCCCCACTCTGGTGTACAGTTCCCTCTCTGGTGGTCAGTCCACACTATGATGGTCAGTCTCCACAGTGGTGGTCAGTTCCCACTCTGATGGACAGTCCCCACTGTGATGGTCAGTCCCCACTCTGATGGACAGTCTCCACTGTGGTGGTCAGTCCCCACTCTGGTGGACAGTCTCCACTGTGGTGGTCACTCCACACTATGATGGTCAGTCTCCACTGTGGTGGTCACGCCACACTATGATGGTCAGTCCCCACTGTGGTGGTCAGTCCTCACTCTGGTGGACAGTCTCCACTGTGGTGGTCACGCCACACTATGATGGTCCGTCCCCACTGTGGTGGTCAGTTCCCACTCTGGTGGACAGTCCCCACTGTGATGGTCAGTTCCCCACTGTGGTGGACAGTCCAGTCCCCACTTTGATGGTCAGCCTCCACTGTGATGGTCAGTCCCCACTGTGGTGGTCAGTCCCCACTCTGGTGGACAGTCCCCACTTTGATGGTCAACCTCCATTGTGGTGGTCAGTTCCCACTATGATGCTCAGTCCCCATTATGATGATCAGTCCCCACTGTGGTGGTCAGTCCATACTATAATGGTATGTCCCCAGTGTGGTGTTCCATTCCCCTTGGGGTAGTCTGTCCCCACAATAATGGTCAGTCACCACTGTGGTGGACAGTTCCTGCTATGATGGTCAGTTCCCACTGTGGTAGGCAGGGCCTGCTGTGATGGACGGTGCCTGCTGTGGTGGACAGTCCCTGCTGTGGTGGATGGTTTTCACCATGGTGAATGGTTTCTGCCAGACACCAGACTCACCTCACCCTGGTAGCATCCCACCTCAACACACCATGTGTATGTCTTTCACCTTTCTGCTTCAGGGCCTTGTGCAATGCCTTGGAACTGTTCAGTCTCACAACCCATGTGAGCCTTGGGTGAATATCTCTAGAGACAACCTGCAACCCATAAGAGACAGGAGCTGTTGGATACGTTTCTCAGCCACCCATCCTGCAAGTGGACAGTTCCAGGAGGCATATGCTTCTCAGAGGCCCCGGGGGGATTGTGTGGGAAATCTCAGTAACGCACACTCATACTGGCTTTTCATTCTTCCCTCTATCACTCCCCCTACTCCCTTGCTGCTGTTTCTGACAACCATTCCTTCACTCAAGTCCTTCACTCAGGTTCTGTTTTTCCAGGGAAACCAAATTAATACAGTCGATTTGTTTTTAAGAATTAAGGCCACTAACAGAGGAGGTGGTGATTTTAGGAGGTATAATCCACAGGATTTAATGAGTGATCGGCTTGGAAGGGGAAAAGGTGTGGGAAAGGAAGAACAAAATGCAGTGCCCCATCATCCATATCAATTACCATCCTACAGTATAGGCAGTTCCTAATCACCTATGCTCAGCTATTCTGCACTCCTCATGTATAAAGGCTGACCAGCCCGGCGCAGGGTGCTAAAGAACATTAGACCATTTCCCTTCTAGGCACTGCTAGAGGTCTCTGTACCCTCCATCCTGGCCTTCCCAATTGCCATTGCAGAAATTCAAGGACCATCTTAAAATTTCTATATCCAGCTCTTCACTTGCTTCCGGAAGTTCTGGTGATACCAAGGGAAGAGAGAAGGGAAAGGAAAAAGACTGGGGGCAGGGTAGAGAGGAAAGCAAGAGGAGGAAAGAGAAAGAAATGGAAAAAAAAATGGAGAGGATTAGGATGGAGGAGAGAAGGGGAGTAAGCAGCTATGAGAACTTTTGTGCCCCTCAGCACTTCAGATCCTGTCATCCCCTGCACTTTTCTGACCAGCCTCCTCTCCCCTGAAAATGCACAACATGTTTCAAAGATTTTTCCTACCAGTGAAGACAGGGGAATGTCAAGGATCAATAGGCTCCCTCCTGTGTTGGTTCAACTTTTCATTTTCATTTACATACTAGGGTCAAAAACAAAGTCGATGCCAGTATGATTTGATAAGCTAGAACCTACATTGACCTTATGTTGGAGGTAAGGGGAGATTTGAAATAATAAATAATATAGTCAGAATTGGTACCATTGGGTGGGAAAGAAAAAGCCATTTAGAGATAGTCTAGTGACCCATGAAAACATCAAATGTTCCTGAGCACAATAATGCCAGGGGTTACGGTTTTGAAATGGAAAAGGTCAAAGTCATGCCAACAAGAAAAATATGATTTCTTCGTATGAGACTAAACTGTATGGACATCAAAAAAATCAGTGCTAGGCTTGGCAAGTTGAGCTGGATTCTTAGGAAAGCTAGTAAGGAAGCTCTTGCTCATGAGAAAGCTAAACTGGAACTGGGGTACCCTCAGTGCAGAGGACAGCAACCAACACCCCAACCCTGAGCAGTTAACGACCAAATGAAGAAGAGATGCTGTTTGCATCCATCCAAAGCCTGAGGCTCTCAACTGTGCCACACCCAAAGGTGATTGAGGGGATACACCTGAAAGCTCCTCTGCTGTGTGCGGTGGGATAAAATTGCCCAGATGGGGTTGTTGGGGGCACCGGCCTTGGGAATTCCAAAGAGAAAGCTCTTTGGAAAGAAAGAATGACTTAGGGGAGAGAAACAGCATCCAGAGGCCATTTATGGGCCCTTCCATTACATGGTACAAAAGACAGATTAAGTCACCACCTCTCTTCCTCCCACAATTGTGCTGGGCTTTGGAGATCTGCACTGCTCTTCAAGAAAGGGCCATTCTATGCCTCTGTCACAGCTTGAATTGTGTTGGTCTGGAAAGGCCTGGCAGAAGCTCTGGTGGAGACAGTGCTGGAGGGCATCAGCCCCTCTCGTACATTCCTAGGCCAGATCTCCAGTTCACAGCAGTAGTGTCAGGGCCTCCACTAGTCATTCTAAAGCCTTGGTGCAAACTAAAAAGCAGCACCTTGATTTTTATGGACAGCTGAGCCAACAAAAACAGGTGTCTTTATTGGGTAAATAAGGCACCCTCCTTGTTTTACCAGAAACGTGCCAAGGCACACAGCTTGGGGAGCACATTACAGGCTAGATGTTAGTTTCTACTCGCTCGCTTTGTCCAGGGCCTTTGTGCAAAGCACAGATAGTACAGCATGGGGGCCCTGAGCAACGGAGGGATCCAGGTTGCCACAGCATCCCCATCCTACACTCGAGCACAAGGGGAGAGAGCAAGGGAGCCTGTGGAGGCAGGGAAGGACCAGCCCACAGCATCACCATTGCTCAGGGCCCTGACTGATGTTCCGGATTGTACTCAAATGGGTGGAAGTGAGCCTCACTTGCCTTCCGGAGAAACAGGCACAAGTACCAGGCACACCACAGGAGAAGGTTAAGAGCGTGTTGGAGAAAATGGAGAGTGGACCCGAGGAGAGGGCAGGACATGTAGAGGAAGTGAGTTCATGAGGGGGGATGGAGCAGGGAGCATAGACGCCTATGGAAAGGAGTCCCCTATGGGGACCAAGGGGTGGCACATCAGGGTTCACCTTCTCCTCCTCAGTCTGCTCTGTTTGTGCCCTTCCCAAAACCTGCTCTCATCTCAGCACAGGGGTGAGGTGGGAAACAAGGGAGGGGCCTGGGCTACTGTGGAAAAAGCAAGTAAAATACCAAGGGGTGGATAAAGACAAAAATGATAATGTTTAAGTAACAAAATATATATTTTTTCATTTTTAAAGAAATACCAAGAGGTGGGAGCAGAAAGGGAAAGAGCTTCCCAGGGCCCTCAAGCTGGCTGAGACACAGAGCACTAGGAATGCTCCAGAGCCTGAGTCTGCAGGTCCCCACCACACTTTCCTCCCTTTTCTCTAGACATGTTGAGCTTAGGTGGACTTTTAGGAATCAGCCTGGGAACAACCACCATTCTAAACACTCTTTCTATTAAAAAAAAAAAAAAAAAAAAAAAATCACTAACCTAAAAGTTGATTCCTACTGTAGTTATAAAAGCTTAGAGGACTGAGTCGAATGTGCACACAGCCTGTGGCATTACCTGGGAAGTTTTAAAAGTCAATTTCATGAGTACTCATCAACTTGTCATTTTTCTCTCCTCCATAAAAGTAAAAACAAGCCAAAAAGAAGGGCAGTAACTTGAACTAGTAGAGTTCCCTATAAGGATCAGTTTCCTCTACATATGCAAATTTTAACAATACTGATAAGTTAGAAAATGACTATTCAGGTTCTCTCTCCCCTTTTTTTTTTTTTTTTTTTTTTTTTTTTTTTTGCTTTTCAAGGGGAAATGGGATTCCTTTAGCTATTAACTGAAACACAGCTAAAATATATTTACAAAATTTAATATTTATAAATAATTTTTCAGGAATATACTTTCTGAGCAAGGTATAAAAGCCAAATGTTCCTGGGAGTAGCTCATCTGGAGAAACATAGATCACTTCCCGAGACAGCACAGAGGGAAGATCGCATCTGACTTCAGTGTTTAGATGACAGAGAACTTTCACTTGACTTTTTTTTTTTTTTTTAATTGACAAGTCTGGGCCAAAATGTGGAGAAGCTCAGTGTGTGAGTCTGGATTACCTGAAGATGAGCATTACTCATAGTCTGACAATTTGTACTGCACTTGTGTATAACAGCATCTGTACAAGGTGACAGATTACAAAGCAAATAAGACCCACCCTCCAGAAACTACCATCTAATCAAAGAGTCAGCCTTTTAAAAATAATAATTACAGAACCTCTCAGTAAGATCATTTCTAAAGGTACAAAGTAGACCAGTACTGTATGAGTTATGGTGTTTTGGGCTACAAACAGGAGAAAACCTAACTGAGAATGCCTTAAATGACAAGAAATTTATTATTTTATCTAAAAGATGTCCAGAGGTCGGCTAGGTGAGGTGGTTTATGCCTGTAATCCAAGCGTTTTGTGAGGCTGAGGCAAGAGGATGGCTTGATGCCAGGAGTTTTGAGACCAACCAGGGCAACATAGTGAGACCCCCAACTCTACAAGAAATAAAAACAATTAGCTGGGTGCACGCCAGTAGTCCTGGCTACTCAAGAGGCAGAGGTGGGAGGATTGCTTGAGTCAAGGAGTTGGAGGCTGCAGTGAACTAAGATTGCACCTACAGTCTAGCCTGGGCAACAGAGCGAGACCCTGTCTCAAAAAAAAAAAAAAGAAGAAGAAGAAAAAGAAGCAGCCCAAAGGTAGAAAGATTTTAAGGTAGGCTAATTCAGTGACTCAACAACACATCAAAAATCTAGATTACTGGCTGGCCCTGGTGGCTCATGCCTGTAATTCCAGCACTTTGGGAGGCCGAGGCAGGCAGATCACGAGGTCAAGAGATTGAGACCATCCTGGCCATCATGGTAAAACCCCCATATCTACTAAAAAGACAAAAATTAGCTGGGCGTGGTGGTGTGCACCTGTAGTCCCAGCTATTCAGGAGACTGAGGCAGGAGAATCGCTTGAACCCAGGAGGCAGAGGTTTCAGTGAGCTGAGATCGCGCCACTGTACTCCAGCCTGGTGACAGAGCAAGACTTAAAAAAAAAAAAAAAAAAAAAATTCTAGGTGAGTTCTGTTTTTCCACTAGACTATTCTCACGCATGTTGAATATTATCTTCATGGTCGACTCTAATTGTCACAAGATTGCTGCCACACAGCTCCGGGCATCACAGCCTCATGCAGCAGCAGAAAAAGAACAGTTTCTTTTAACAGGTCTTTCTTTTAACAAGGAGAAAACCTCTTCCAGAGTCCCCCAGCAAACTTCCCCTAAGGTTCATTGGCCAGAATTGTGTCTGAAGCCCATACCTAACTGAATTACTTAGAGGAGGAATTTTGATTCCCTGATAAACTTAAACCAGTGATGAGGCATCACCTCTTAGAACTAAGATACGATCATTCTTGGGGCACAAAGCTACAGATTTTATCAGGAAGGAAGTAGAAAAGAAAAAGGAGAAGGAGGAGCAAGAAGCAGAAATTAGAATGGCTTTTGGGAAGACACTCAACAAGGTATATACCACAAGTGGCCTAGAGGGTAGAGTAATCATTTCTCCCTGGAGGCATCAGAAAAAGCTTCTCAGAATAATGAAAATGAACACTATAGGCTAAGTATCAATGACAAACATAGGCACAACCCTGTGCCTCCACATAAAAGAACCAGTCCAACTAAATCCAGGCCCTCTTTTTCTTTATGGCTCAGCGAAGAACTGTATCGATGTCTCTCATCTCAAAGAGGCAGCTGATGCTGTCAATCCCACCTAGGCGAATCCATCATTGACTGAGGTAGCCTTCTGGGGCTCGCAGCAATGGCCCCACCTCAAATTCTTCTACAGAGAGTGGTGTTAAATTGTTTTCTTTTTAACATAGCACTATTAATAATGACCCATAAGGGTTTTTTTTTTTTAACCTTATACAAAATTCAGTACTCTAATTGTTGAAAAACGGCAATAAAGAAGAATAAAAAGGCCAAAAAACTCACAATGATATCAGAGTGAACATTTGGTGATGCTGTCTTTGACCCTTTTTTAGAGAAACGTGAGTTCCTAGGAGGGCAAAATAACCCAGGGCTCCCTGAGCCTACTGAGTGCTGAGGAAGAGCCGATCAGAAAAAATAAATAAAATCCACACAAAGTCCTCACGCTGCTCCACTTGAATAGAAAATGGTACAGAGATGAGAATAGAGAAAGCACATGGCAAAGCCTAGTAACCTACTGCCCTGCTAAACAGAAAATGCAGAGACTCACCACAGGGCAACTCCATACAGTCACTCTGGATGCCATTTTGCTAATTGTGTTTGCTATGACACCAAGCACCACTTAGCTGGGCTCCCAGAGTGTCTCCATAATGCAATCACTTGCCAGGAGCGAGAGTGATTTTTATTTGATATCCATACAAAGCAGAAGCAAATGAATTACCATAATGAGAAGCAACATAATGATGTGGAGATGTACAAACTGCCATTGTGTTTAATAACAACAAGGCCTTCCCTTTTAAATTAGATTTGCAGGAAGATTCTTATTGAAGCATCATTGTACTGAAACCAAGTTGTTTGGAAAACATGCACACACACACACACACACACACACACACACACACACACACACACTCCAAAGCATTTCAGCCCTGTGATTACTGGAAAGGTTGTTAGGAGAATTTTTTTTCTTCAGTTGTTATTCTCAGTAAAATCAACTTAGTTGTAGCACTACCCAGCTGCAATTTGTGAAGTAAATGGCAAAGCTAAATGTGCTGAAACCCAACATGTTCCCTGAGCAACAAAGGGATTGAAGGCAAATGTTACAGTGTTATTGACAACACTAGTAATGCTTGTATAAGCATCTGCTTCATAAAGGAGAGAAAAACCTACGTTATAAACAAAAGGAGTTTCCAAATGAGCCCTGCCTCCTCAAATTCTGGCTTAGATTTGAATTTTCACTTCGGTTAGAACAAATTTCCTCTTTTTACCTTTTCCCTCCAAAATAAAAAGTTCTCTGATTTACATTCTGGAAACCCCCATAACCAACTCCTCCATGTTTTCTTCTCTCTCTTAAATGATTGCCTTTATTTTCTAGTATTTACCCTTTGTCCACCATTTGATTTTCATCAATAGATGAAGACACCACTGAATAAACATGCCATTAATTTAAATCTGTTTCCATGATTATCATGAGCAACTTGTCCTCTTCTCAGACTGAGAGTCCACTGTGTGACTAGCATGTGTCTCACCCCCACCCAGTCCCACCCTCGTCCTTTCAATACCACCAGTTATATCTATTAACAATACAACATCCTGGTTTCATTGATGCACAAACCCAGAGCCAAACTGTGGCCTGCATTAGATTGAACTACACTTGGGAAAAAATCTGAGGTGGAAAATTAATGGAACTAGAAGTTAGGAGCCTTGGACCCCTGGCGTACAGCCCATCACTATATGTGATGGTGGGACACAAATTTCTTTGTGTATGTCTTAGTTTTCCCAGCTGTAAAATAGGCATAATATCTGCTCCATCCATGGAGGTGTCTTGAGAATCATGTCATAGGGGTGGTCCTGAGAATCAAATCGTATTCAAGTGTTTTTTCAACTGTTATTACTATGTTCATGAGAGAAAATAAATCTTTTAGTAAACCCAAAATACATCCAGAGAATCATCATTTCTAATGATCTATATTTTGTTTTTTGTCATTTTATCATCCAACAAATATTCATTGAGTTCCTGTTTGATCCAAGGTATAAGCCTCAGTTCTGTTGAAATATATATGTCATGATTTCTGAAGGAGGCTATAAATAAAGAGAGAGAGAAGGAACACCCATAGGAAAAAACAGCTAGAAATAGAGTCCACACCTAAATAACAAATGGGAGGCAGAATAACACAGTGATTTAAAGCACAGGTTTTAATATCATACTTTCTGGGTCTAAATCCTAGTTCAGTCATGCTAGGATGACATGAATAGCAATGTGAACATGAGAAGTTATTTCACCTATTTATGCCTCAGTTTCCTCATCTGTAAAATGGGGATAATAATAATATTTACCTAATAAGCTTGTTGTGGGGAGTAAATGTGTTAATATACTTTGTTCTGTCATTCTTATAACAAACAATGCCTGGCACATACATAGGACATACTTAATGTTAGCTGAAAATATAGAAGACACCTTGAGGTACAGTAATTAAGAGGGAAAGAGAGCACTAAAGGTCAAGAATGGCTCAGGATTCCTGATGTAGGATTTGAAGGTTAGAAAGTGGGGGAACTGTAAATGTAACTGTAAGGGTTCTCTAGATGAGGTAGGAGCTTGTCTCTGTGTACCTCTTCATGGCCAAAAACTGGAGTGGGTAAAGAGGGGGGCATATTTCAAAGCTGCCTGCAGATTTTCTGTTTCTCTAGAGACTGAGGTTTGAATTTACCTTTGAAAGCATATTGCCTTTTTTGGAGGGGAGAAAAAAAAACACTTAATGAGCTTTTTGGCCTACAAAGATGTCTGAATAAATTATTACTGAAATTATGAAATTCTTGACAATTAGCAGCTCAGCTGCCTTGCCCAATAATGCTGAGACCATCCAGTCAGGCTTGCATGAAATGCACAGGACTCTACCTATAGACACCTAGAGAGGAAGGAAGGGAGAAAGGGAGGCAGGGACAGAGTGAGAAACTACTGTAGTCAAAAAGCATGGGCACTTGTGCCCCAGGAGAGGCTAGGAACTGAGATTCTGCTCTTCTCTCCTCAACTTCCAGTCCCCGTGCCTTAAAACAGCATGAGCATTTCTCAGTGGCCACTGGAATTCTGAAGTGAAAATAAACCTTAGACCCAGGACAGCTACTTCATCCGATGTTCTGCTAAGGAAATGGGAATCTATTCCAGACTTGAAGGGTCAGCAGGTTCGGGTAGGCTTGCTGAGAAAGCTACATCCATCTGCAATGTAGCTCTCCTCCAAGTGGTTTCCAAGGTTAATTTCTTGCACAGATTTTGCCTTACACTTAGAACCTAATCCCCAGGAAAGATCTGGCTCCACTGTACAAAAGTTAGTTTTTATTGTAAGTAGAATTTCTCCAAGCATTTTACATTTATGGAGGAGACGGGCCAGGGAAACCAGGCATGAGAGTAATAGAAGAAGCTTTCCTTGACCCCATCTTTTGGGAGCCTGTGGGCTGTGGCCTGCACTCCAGATAGGGAAGAGATGCTAAACTTCTGTCTTCAGGAGAGGAGGTATCAGGCCCCTGCAAAAAGGCTGCAGACTAGGAGCCAAGGAGAGAGACTGGATCAGGATTCTGTAAGAGACCTTGGCCTCTGGGCTCCAGAAAGATTCATACCTAGTATCCAAAGTTAAGAGGGAAGAGGAGTTCTGTATTTTAACTTCTTCTGAGATCCTTTACTTTTCAGTGCAGTATTTGTTTTTAATCATGAGGTATTTTCTAGACTATCTTTTGGGCCAAGCAGAAAAGGGGATGAGGAAGGGAATAGAGCAGTCATCTAGAAAAACCAAGGTCAACAAGATGAGAGTATCCATTAGGAAGAGAATAGCTGACTGGGTCTGGCCCCAGTGCTGTAACCCTTGGTTAGGAAGCTTTACATTAAAAATACTGTACTTTGGTTAACACCTGTCCTTTGCAAACACATGCTAAATGGAAGTCAGTATACATTATCCCTGAGCAGAGGAATGAGGACACCCCTCCCAGGAAAGGCAGGGCTGGGCCCCAAGAAAGGCTGTTTCCAGGGTTTGCTCTTAGCCCCCTATCCTTCCACTCTCCTGGGCAATCTCATCCTTTCATAGCTTCCATCAACACAATGGTGACTCAACTCTCCAGCTTTGAACCTCTCTCCAGAGCTCCATTGCTCTTTTAGTCTCTTGACTTGGAAGTTCCATAAATACCTCAATGCTCCTATTGATTCTGCTGCCTACATCTCTCTCACACACACTCCACTTCTCTCCACCCACACCACCCTCTGCTAGCCAGGTCGCCATTTCTCTGTACAAGATTACCAATTCCAAATTTTATCTTTTCCAATTATCTTCCAAACAATGGAGGGTTTCTTCATAAAGTAGAAAGTGCATCAGGTCACTGTCCTCTTCAGTACTGTCCCATTTCCTAGAAGGTGAAGTCCAAATGCCTTTAAAGGACCTATGTGAACCTCTGTGACCTGATCTCTCATGCACCTCCACTCTAAGTCCTTGCCATCCTCCTTCTTCTGCTCCCTACACCCCTCTCCACCACACACACATGCATTTCACTCCAATCAAACTGAACTTATCATGTTCATGTTCTCTCTTCCTCCAGCTTTTTACGTATCCTGTTTCTTCTTCCTGGAAGACCCTAGGCAAGGCATCTCTTCACCCGGTTAACTCTCCTCCTCATTCCTCAGATGCCAGCTGAAACATCACTTCCACCGGGAAGCCTTCCAACACCACCCAGAGTCTGCCTTGTCATCGGGCAGCACACATGTGCATCCCCTCACTGCACTGACCACTCATTTTTGTAATGACATTTGATTCCTAGGAAGGAAGAACCAATGACAGACACTAAACAACAGACAGGACTTGATGACATATGGGATGACTGTGGAAAGAATTGTTGAACCTTCCCATTTCCTATTTTGTTTCCTTTCCATCCCCCACACTATTTCAGGGAAATCTGTCATTATTGACTAACTCAGATTTCATGTCAATCAAAAGATAAGAGTGACTTTATAAGCACTGTTCCTATCGTGCCAGGCAATTGGCAAGAAGCTACAGAGAATGCAGCCTCTACTTGGTTTTTATTGCAGAACAGCACATTCCTGGAGACCATGTCATAAAGTGGATCATTGAAAAGCAAATTACATTTTCCCATAGGAACAATGTTATAATTAGAGGTTGTATTCCTGACAAAGGACTTGGCTTCACGTAAATAGTAGACATGAACAAAAATATTTCACAAAAGCAAAGATTCAGTAACTATAAATCCTTATAATTGTTTAAAATAATAAAATTTTCTACAAGTATTATAAAGTAGGCAGGATTAGAGGGGCATGCGTTTATTATTGAGGGACTCCAATGTACCATAAAGTGTACATTAAAATACAACTATTATGTCATAAATTAGAACCTGGAACTAACTTTAATGTAGACATTACACACTTAATTAACAATGGGAAGGCAGTGCAGTACCATAGTTAAAATGCAGCCCTGGGTACCAGGAGATCAAAACTACAGGTTTGCCTTCTAGACTTGTGAGTTCTGTGAGGGCAGAGGCTACACCTGTCCAGGGTAGGGACAGTACCTACACAGAGCATGGCTCAAAATAGTTTTTACAATGAACAGCCCAGGTTTGAGTTGCCACTTTGGGCAAGTAAATCACCTTCTCTGGGTCTATGTCTCTTTGTTGGCAAAACAAAGAATAAAACAAAGAAGCTGAACTGTGAAGCCTCTGAGGTCCCTTCCAATTCCAAAATTCTAAGACTGTCATTTTGTTGTCTTGGAATTCAGAAGTTCCCGGATGTGGTTAACTGTCACTTTGGGGAAACTCAATGAATAAAGTCTCCAGTATTCACATCCTTGTTCAGTCCCCACAAACATTCTGGGCTTTACCATGTGAATGGCTTTGGCTAATGGGACTTTATCAAGCAAGATACAGTAGAGGCTTAAAAAGTACTTGCACACTAGGGCTTGTTCCCATGGAGCACTCCCTGCCCCAGGTGCCTTTCTGTGGGAAGGCCAAGCCTCATGGGAAGGCCAAAGGGAGGACAACCAAGGCATTCTTGTGAACAGCCCCAGCTGAGCTCCCAGCCTACTGCCAGCACCGAGAGTCATGTGAGTAAGGATTTTAGACGTTGTAAACCAGGTGAGCCTTTAGATGACAGCAGCCCCAGATGACACCATGTGGAGCAGAAGAACCTCCCAACTGAGTCTAGTCAGCCAATAGATAATGAAGGGTAATAAAATAACTGTTTAAAAGCACTACATCTGGGGTGGTTCACTGTGTAGCAATAACTAAATGAAACTTAAATGACTTAAATGATTTTCAACTTTTGAAAAGAAATGAACTTTCCAAGGAATACTGATAATGTCTGTTCTTCTCTGTGTTAATTTTCCTATACTGAGAAACATTTAAAATATTTTAATTATCTTTAAATAGACTCAAAATACTATAGTAGTGTTCAATAAGTATTTGTAGTAGATAAAGATGTTTCCTCTTCCTGAAAAATATTTTTCCTCTTTATCTTCTCTTGAGAAAGTAGAGTTGTTCAAATGCACAATCAAATAAAGGTCACAAGGAAATTATATGTGCTATTCAGTCATTCTACTTGACACTTTGTTGACAGCTCTCAGAACATTCCCTCACTAATGATAATCCACAAAAGCAGTTATCAAGCAAAGCAAAGACTTTAAAATAAGAGTATAACAGAGTATCTGGTAAGGCAGAATTTTGCTTTTTCCTGATAAAGAAATTGTTGACATTCAGAGGTAGGGAGAAGTAGGCAAATGTGTATGATACTATGGGCTTTCTTAAATAAAAGGGAGGTGTCTTGGTACTTTGGGGCTGCTAAAGCAAAACACCAAAGCCTGTGTGGCTTATGAACAATAGAAATTTATTTCTCACAGTTATGGAGGCTGGGAAGTCCAAGATCAAGGTATTAGCAGATTTGGTATCTGGTGACAGCCTATTTCTCACATGGTAAAAGGGGCAAGGCAGCAATCTGGGGCCTCTTTTATAAGGGCATGAATCCCATCCATGAGGGTTTTACCCTCATGACCTCATCACCTCCCAAAGGGCCCCACCTCCTAAGACTTTCACTTTGTGGGTTAAAATATCAACATATTAATGTTAGCAGTAAACATAAACATCCAGACCATAGCAGGATGAGACCCCCAACCTCCCTTTAGGAGATTCAAAGTTATTAAAACCCATCAGGATATACCTGATCAAGGATCAGTGGGAAACACAATGAGATGACTCAACTAAAATCAACATGGGAATAGAAAAAGACTGAGTCAGGGGCTATCCCCTGTGTGAAGTCAGACAGTCAAAGGAAGAGTGGCTCTGAACACCTATATTGTACTCTGAGAAAGTGACTGGGTGGGTGACTCTTTTTTTTTTTTTTTTTTCAATCTGTGAAGTTGAACTGCCTGCTCAAATTTGATGTGAAATTCCCCTGACCAGTCATGGATGAGAAGCGGAGAATGATCTTTCCTCAGACCTTGAAGAACTAAGCTAGGAGAGGGACTCCAGTGGAGAGCCAGTCATCAGCCACTTTCCTTAGACATTGCTAAACTAAGATCTCAGGAATGATGAGTCAAGGGGCCTTTTGACTATTCTGGTTTCTCTGTGTCTGCATTTTTGTGATGCATTAACCCAAGCAGAAGCAAATTTCCAGTGGCAGTTATAACACGCTCTCACCCCAGGGTCACATCTGAGCTCTAGATATAACAGCAAAGATCCAGCCTTAGAAAATCAAGGCTCCTAAAGATTATCATAGAAGGGTGGAGTCAGGGAAGTGGGACACTCTGACGGATGAGGCAGCTTAAGACATTTAATAGGAATCCTAAAAACAGATGTGGTTTTATTGCATATCAAGCAGGTAAAGCAGATTGTGTCCATTTGGGGCACTTCAAAACATCTCTCAGAATATCTAAGATGGGTATAAGACATAGGTGATATTTACTGAATATTTCTATGTGCCAAGAACTGTTCTAGGTTTGTTTTTACACATATCATTCATTTAATTCTCACATATAATTATGAGATACATATTTTACAGAAAGAAAGTTGAGGCACAAAAAAGTAACATAGCTTTCTCCAGGTTACCAACTACTTAGCAGTGAAGCCAGAATTCAGACCCAACCATGCCCTGAAATACTAATCCATGTTTCCTCTCTCGACATCCCAAAGTTTGCTGCATTGCCCCCATTGAATTTTAGAGCAGAGGTCCCTGACTTTTTTGGTACCAGGGACTGGTTTTGTGGAAGACAACTTTTCCACAGACGGGGGAGAAGGGAATGGTTTTGGGATGAAACTGTTCCACCTCACATCATCAGCTTTAGTCTCATAAGGAGCACGCAACCTAGATCCCTTGCATGCGCAGGTCACAATAGGGTTCAGGCTCCCATGAGAATCAGAATCTCCCCTGATCTGACAAGAGGCGGAGCTCAGGCGGTAACGCTCACTCCCCCACTGCTCACCTCCTGCTCTGCGGCCCAGTTCGTAACAGACCATAGACAGGTATCGGTCAGTGGCCTGGAGGTTCAGGACCCCTGTTTTAGAGGGCATATCACTAAGGAAGCCTTCAATGGACAAGAAGGTGAGGGAGAATTGTCTATAGCTATTGTTCTTTAACAATTATCTCAGGGACCTGCTTTCTCTGTATCTTCCATTATAATTTAATTAATATACTAAATAATCCTACCTAGTGAGGATAAAGTCTGTTTTTAGCACCAAACCAAGCCAAGGACCATAAACCACCTATCAACACCCTCACTAGAACTTGTCACAATATCACACGGAAGATGAAATCCTTGCTTTTGGTGTGTAGTCCTGCTGTGTAGACAGAGCTCAGAACTCTAGCTTTCCAGTTTCTTCTGGCCTGATTCATTTTGCCTAGCTCTCTGAAATGTAGCTCCTGACATGCTGTGGGCCCTGCATGTATATTGTTATTATCAATTAGTGGCAGTATTTGCTATTGATATAGCACTTCATATCTGTAAGTCCTGTCCTTTGGGTCTTCGTGCATGGCTGGTCTTTACAGCCACAGATATGTTCGCACTGACATCACCTTCCCAGGATTATTCCTATGGGTTAAATGATTTGCTTATGGCAATTGCAGAGGAACGTGTTACAGAATACAAGATGAGCAATAATGAGGAAAGAGAGGAAGGGTATAGCCTAGCTGTTTAGGGTCCAGTGAAAAGCTCAGAGAGCCAAGCAACTTGATTTTACTTGCTTCTATTTACAATCATAAAAGTATTATTATTAATGATGCTGTTTTACATTTTATAGCTCCTTTTCAGCTTGAATGATCCCAAAGGGTTTTGCAAACTACATGTGCATAGTTTCACTGTCTTCATGTTGCCATTGCTCTCTCTTCCCTCTCAAGAAGCCTCTTACTAACAACAGCAGAAGCAGTGATGGCAGCAATAATCAACAGAAAAAGGTAAAATGTAGGCATTATAATTTCCCCCTACTCTGCTCAGTGTTAGAAAGGAGCTAATCTTTGCCCCAGGATCCATTCTATTTTCTAGGCAGAAAAAGGTGGTGTCGTTGGCTCAGCATCCATTGGTGAAGGCTGAGTTCCTGCCTATTTGCACCACCGGGGACAATTAGAGCAAAATGAAACTGCAAACATCAATAGGCGAAAGGCTGAAAAGAATTCCAGCTAGAAATCTTAAGATTTGTTCCTGTTTGTTACAGTGAAATATAGATTTTAATGCCCTAAAGACACTAAAACCATAATGCCAACTCTAAGAATGTGAAACACAACAAAAACACAGGGTAAGGTCTAAAGTATGAAATTTGGAGGAGACGAAGAGAAGGTTGAAATAGAAAAACACGGATGTATGTGCTGTGGAAGCAGAAAAGTCTCAAGGCTAATAGCCACATTAACAACACTGAGTGAGCATCAAATTCCAAAGCCCCCAAGCCCCAAGCCCCGGAAGCCCAAGAACCTTGCTGAGAGCATGCGGTCTTTGGGGCCTGCTTCCCATTTGTTATTAAGCCTGGCTGTCTCTGTGGAGCCAGAATCCATTTCTTGAGAATCATGATCATCTGCTTGAATTAGAAGAAGGTTTTTACTTACCTGGAAATTCTAAAGGCTGTATTTGGTACTATTGCTAGTTGCCAGAGGAGAAGTTCAAATTCTTTTCTCCACCTTAAAAAAAAAAAAAGAAAGAAAGAAAGACAAAATCAATGTGTTAGATTCCACACAGTAGTGCTGTACTTTATTCCTAATTATTTTAATTATTTAATAAATATTTGTATTCCCCTTGCCACATGCCAGACACTGTTCTAAGTGCTTAACAATATCACCCATTTAATTGTCATAACAACCCGGAGAGATAGGGATTACTCTTTTACAAATGAAGTAACCAAGGCACAGAGAAGTTAAGTAATTTGCCTAAGGTCACACAGCTAATAAATGTGATTGTGATTCAAAATCAGGGAATCTGACTTGTCTCCATGCTTTTATCACTCTGCAATGCTTCCCTTGTTATATGTGGTAAATTATGCTTGTAATTTATGAGAGGCAGTTTTCAGTAAAATACCAAGAAAATATTATCAAAGCAAAAGGCAATGAGAACCTACAATTTAAGTAAATGGATGTGCCTGCATATATTTTTATAGATTGTTTCCATCAAAATCATATAAAGCATTACCTTATTAACCTTAAATTCCAAGGTTTTTTTCCCTCCAAAAGGAAGGAGTCACGCATTAATAAGCAGTGCTTCATTTTCGTCTTCACAAACGCTTTCTGACTTCAAAGTATTGGAGATCTCAGGGAAAAGAAGAGTTCAGTCTACACAGGAAGGCAATGAGAACTTGGGTTCAAATCCTGGCTTTGCCACTTATTTGTCTGGCTTTGAGAAAAATTCTTAATTTTTTTGTGCCTCAGTTTTCCAGTCTGTAAAATAGGTGTGAAAATGGCACCTACCTTGCAGGTTGTTGTGAGAATTAATTTAGATAATATGTGCAAAATACTTAGAGAACCTGACATAGAATGAGTGCTCTGTAAAACTGACCATGACATTGGGAGATTTGGCAGTAGAATATAATGAGAAGTAAATAGAAGACCTAAAACTCATAGAGCCAGTCTCTCCTTTCTGTTAGTTCTCTGGGGGAACTTGCATATGGCACCTGTATCTATAAGGGTAGCAGCAGAGCCCGCTCAGCTTTCAGATATTACCTGAAGTTTCATTTCTGAAATCCTCACTCCTGGCCTCAGAGGGCCAAGCCCAGCCAAGCCCAACCCCTGCACCCCTCCCTATGCATTGTACAGGCTCAGCACAGGGTTACACTCACAGCAGGCCGCCAGAGGCCGATCTGCTACTTAGGCTGCCAGTCTGGCAACTGTGAGGGGCTGTTGGCTTGGTCTGGAAACGTGGGAGGGAATGGAGTATGGGCAGGAATCAGCCAGTGCGACCCAGGTATCTGGGAGGAGTTGCACTAGTCCTGCCTAGGGAGTGCACCTGGGGTGTGTCTGCCCCTCTGGGGAGCATGGTGATAAGCTTTACTCTGAGGCTCCAAGAATTGCTGCTTCTACTTTTGGTTGCCTGCTTATCATTTCCTTTTGTTTTTTAATTACATAGATAAGGTATTTTTGTTGAAGAAATAGATGCAGTAACAGTGAAAAAGATGCAGTAATACAGCGAAAGCAAGCCCTTCCTTACCCCTCCTCTTCGTCACACTTTCCAAAAAACCCAGTTAGTGGTGGTATTGGGGCGGAGCAAGATGGCCAAATAGGAACAGCTCCAGTCTCCAACTCCCAGCGCGAGCGACACAGAAGACCGGTGATTTCTGCATTTTCAACTGAGGTACTGGGGTCATCTCACTGGGGAGTGCCAGACAATCGGTGCTGGTCAGCTGCTGCAGCCCGACCAGCGAGAGCTAAAGCAGGGCGAGGCATTGCCTCACCTGGGAAGCGCAAGGGGGAAGGGAATCCCTTTTCCTAGCCAGGGGAACTGAGACACACAACACCTGGAAAATTGGGTAATTCCCACCCCAATACTGCGCTTTAAGCAAATGGGCATACCAGGAGAATATATCCCACACCTGGCCAGGAGGGTCCCACTGCCACGGAGCCTCCCTCATTGCTAGCACAGCAGTCTGCGATCTAACGGCAAGGCAGCAGCGAGGCTGGGGGAGGGGTGCCCGCCATTGCTGAGGCTTAAGTAGGTAAACAAAGCCGCTGGGAAGCTCGAACTGGGTGGAGCTCACAACAGCTCAAGGAAACCTGCCTGTCTCTGTAGACTCCACCTCTGCGGACAGGGCACAGCTAAAAAACAACAGGGGAAGCAGCAGAGGCCTGTGCAGACCCGAACGACTCTGTCTGACACCTTTGAAGAGAGCAGTGGATCTCCCAACATGGAGGTTGAGATCTGAGAATGGACAGACTGCCTGCTCAAGTGGGTCCCTGACCCCTGAGTAGCCTAACTGGGAGACATCCCCCACTAGGGGTAGTCTGACACCCCACACCTCACAGGGTGGAGTATACCCCTGAGAGGAAGCTTCCAAAGTAAGAATCAGACAGGTACACTCGCTGTTCAGCAATATTCTATCTTCTGCAACCTCTGCTGCTGATACCCAGGCAAACAGGGTCTGGAGTGGACCTCAAGCAATCTCCAACAGACCTACAGCTGAGGGTCCTGACTATTAGAAGGAAAACTATCAAACAGGAATAACACCTATACCAAAAGTACATCACCATCATCAAAGAACAGAGGCAGATAAAACCACAAAGATGGGGAAGAAGCAGGGCGGAAAAGCTGGAAATTCAAAAAATAAGAGCACATCTCCCCCTGCAAAGGAGCGCAGCCCATCGCCAGCAACGGATCAAAGCTGGTCAGAGAATGACTTTGACGAGATGAGAGAAGAAGGCTTCAGTCCATCAAACTTCTCAGAGCTAAAGGAGGAATTACATACTCAGTGCAAAGAAACTAAAAATCTTGAAAAAAGAGTGGAAGAATTGATAGCTAGAATAATTAATGCAGAGAAGGTCATAAATGAAATGACAGAGATGAAAACCATGACACGAGAAATACGTGACAAATCCACAAGCTTCAGTAACTGACTTGATCAACTGGAAGAAAGAGTATCAGCGATTGAGGATCAAATGAATGAAATGAAGAGAGAAGAGAAACCAAAAGAAAAAAGAAGAAAAAGAAATGAACAAAGCCTGTAAGAAGTATGGGATTATGTAAAAAGACCAAATCTACATCTGATTGGGGTGCCTGAAAGTGAGGGGGAAAATGGAACCAAGTTGGAACACGCTCTTCAGGATATCATCCAGGAGAACTTCCCCAACCTAGTAGGGCAGGCCAACATTCAAATTCAGGAAATACAGAGAACACCACAAAGATACTCCTCCAGAAGAGCAACTCCAAGACACATAATTGCCAGATTCACCAAAGTTGAAATGAAGGAAAAAATCTTAAGGGCAGCCAGAGAGAAAGGTCAGGTTACCCACAAAGGGAAGCCCATCAGACTAACAGCAGATCTCTCGGCAGAAACTCTACAAGCCAGAAGAGAGTGGGGGCCAATATTCAACGTTCTTAAAGAAAAGAATTTTCAACCCAGAATTTCATATCCAGCCAAACTAAGTTTCATCAGTGAAGGAGAAATAAAATCCTTTACAGATAAGGAAATGCTTAGAGATTTTGTCACCACCAGGACTGCCTTACAAGAGACCCTGAAGGAAGCCCTAAACATGGAAAGGAACAACCGGTACCAGCCATTGCAAAAACATGCCAAAATGTAAAGACCATCGAGGCTAGGAAGAAACTGCATCAACTAACGAGCAATATAACCAGTTAATATCATAATGGCAGGATCAAGTTCACACATAACAATATTAACCTTAAATGTAAATGGACTAAATGCTCCAATTAAAAGACACAGACTGGCAAACTGGATAAAGAGTCAAGACCCATCAGTCTGCTGTATTCAGGAGACCCATCTCACATGCAGAGACATACATATGCTCAAAATAAAGGGATGGAGGAAGATCTACCAAGCAAATGGAGAACAAAAAAAAGCAGGAGTTGCAATCCTAGTCTCTGATAAAACAGACTTTAAACCATCAAAGATCAAAAGAGACAAGGCCATTACATAATGGTAAAGGGATCAATTCAACAGGAAGAGCTAATTCTCCTAAATATATATGCACCCAATACAGGAGCACCCAGATTCATAAAGCAAGTCCTTAGAGACTTACAAAGAGACTTAGACTCCCATACAATAACAATGGGAGACTTCAACACTCCACTATCAACATTAGACAGATCAACGAGACAGAAAGTTAACAAGGATATCCAGGAATTGAACTCATCTCTGCACCAGGTGGACCTAATAGACATCTATAGAACTCTCCACCCCAAATCAACAGAATATACATTCTTCTCAGCACCACATCACACTTATTCCAAAATTGACCACATAATTGGAAGTAAAGCACTCCTCAGCAAATGTAAAAGAACAGAAATTATAACCAACTGTCTCTCAGACCACAGTGCAATCAAACTAGAACTCAGGACTAAGAAACTCAATCAAAACCGCTCAACTACATGGAAACTGAACAACCTGCTCCTGAATGACTACTGGGTACACAACGAAATGAAGACAGAAATAAAGATGTTCTTTGAAACCAATGAGAACAAAGATACAACATACCAGAATCTCTGGGACACATTTAAAGCAGTGTGTAGAGGGAAATTTATAGCACTAAATGCCCACAAGAGAAAGCTGGAAAGATCTAAAATTGACACTCTAACATCACAATTAAAAGAACTGGAGAAGCAAGAGCAAAGACATTCAAAAGCTAGCAGAAGGCAAGAAATAACTAAGATCAGAGCAGAACTGAAGGAGATAGAGACACAAAAAACCCTCCAAAAAATCAATGAATCCAGGAGTTGGTTTTTTGAAAAAATCAACAAAATTGACAGACCACTAGCAAGACTAATAAAGAAGAAAAGAGAGAAGAATCAAATAGATGCAAAAAAATGATAAAGGGGATATCACCACGGACCCCACAGAAATACAAACTACCATCAGAGAATACTATAAACACCTCTACGCAAATAAACTAGAAAATCTAGAAGAAATGGATAATTTCCTGGACACTTACGCTCTTCCAAGACTAAACCAGGAAGAAGTTGAATCCCTGAATAGACCAGTAGCAGGCTCTGAAATTGAGGCAAAAATTAATAGCCTACCAACCAAAAAAGTCCAGGACCAGATGGATTCACAGCTGAATTCTACCAGAGGTACAAAGAGGAGCTGGTACCATTCCTTCTGAAACTATTCCAATCAATAGAAAAAGAGGGAATCCTCCCTAACTCATTTTATGAGGCCAACATCATCCTGATACCAAAGCCTGGCAGGGACACAACAAAAAAAGAGAATTTTAGACCAATATCCCTGATGAACATAGATGCAAAAGTCCTCAATAAAATACTGGCAAACCAAATCCAGCAGCACATCAAAAAGCTTATCCACCATGATCAAGTGGGCTTCATCCCTGGGATGCAAGGCTGGTTCAACATTCGCAAATCAATAAACGTAATCCAGCATAGAAACAGAACCAAAGACAAGAACCACATGATTATCTCAATAGATGCAGAAAAGGCTTTTGACAAAATTCAACAGCCCTTCATGCTAAAAACGCTCAATAAATTTGGTATTGATGGAACGTACCTCAAAATAATAAGAGCTATTTATGACAAACCCACAGCTAATATCATACTCAATGGGCAAAAACTGTAAAAATTCCCTTTGAAAACTGGCACAAGACAGGGATGCCCTCTCTCACCACTCCTATTCAACATAGTGTTGGAAGTTCTGGCTAGGGCAATCAGGCAAGAGAAAGAAATCAAGGGTATCCAGTTAGGAAAAGAAGAAGTCCAATTGTCCCTGTTTGCAGATGACATGATTGTATATTTAGAAAACCCCATTGTCTCAGCCCAAAATCTCCTTAAGCTGATAAGCAACTTCAGCAAAGTCTCAGGATACAAAATCAATGTGCAAAAATCACAAGCATTCTTATACACCAGTAACAGACAAACAGAGAGCCAAATCATGAATGAAATTCCATTCACAATTGCTTCAAAGAGAATAAAATACCTAGGAATCCAACTTACAAGGGATGTAACGGACCTCTTCAAGGAGAACTACAAACCACTGCTCAGTGAAATCAAAGAGGACACTAACAAATGGAAGAACATACCATGCTCATGGATAGGAAGAATCAAAATCGTGAAAATGGCCATACTGCCCAAGGTTATGTATAGATTCAATGCCATCCCCATCAAGCTACCAATGAGTTTCTTCACAGAACTGGGAAAAACGGCTTTAAAGTTCATATGGAAACCAAAAAAGAGCCCGCATTGCCAAGACAATCCTAAGTCAAAAGAACAAAGCTGGAGGCATCACGATACCTGACTTCAAACTATACTACAAGGCTACAGTAACCAAAACAGCATGGTACTGGTACCAAAACAGAGATATAGACCAATGGAACAGAACAGAGTCCTCAGAAATAATACCACACATCTACAGCCATCCGATCTTTGACAAACCTGAGAGAAACAAGAAATGGGGAAAGGACTCCCTATTTAATAAATGGTGCTGGGAAAATTGGCTAGCCATAAATAGAAAGCTGAAACTGGATCCTTTCCTTACCCCTTATACGAAAATTAATTCAAGATGGATTAGAGACTTAAATGTTAGACCTAACACCATAAAAACCCTAGAAGAAAACCTAGGTAGTACCATTCAGGACATAGGCATGGGCAAGGACTTCGTGTCTAAAACACCAAAAGCAACGGCAGCAAAAGCCAAAATTGACAAATGGGATATGATTAAACTAAAGAGCTTCTGCACAGCAAAAGAAACTACCATCAGAGTGAACAGGCAACATACAGAATGGGAGAAAATTTTTGCAATCTACTCATCTGACAAAGGGCTAATATCCAGAATCTACAAAGAACTCAAACAAATTTACAAGAAAAAAACAAACAACCCCATCAAAAAGTGGGCAAAGGATATGAACAGACATTTCTCAAAAGAAGACATTCATACAGCCAACAGACACATGAAAAAATGCTCATCATCACTGGCCATCAGAGAAATGCAAATCAAAACCACAATGAGATACCATCTCACACCAGTTAGAATGGCAATCATTAAAACGTCAGGCAACAACAGGTGCTGGAGAGGATGTGGAGAAATAGGAACACTTTTACACTGTTGGTGGGATTGTAAAGTAGTTCAACCATTATGGAAAACAGTATGGCAATTCCTCAAGGATCTAGAACTAGATGTACCATATGACCCAGCCATCCCACTACTGGGTATATACCCAAAGGATTATAAATCATGCTGCTATAAAGACATATGCACACGTATGTTTATTGCGGCACTATTCACAATAGCAAAGACTTGGAATCAACCCAAATGTCCATCTGTGACAGACTGGATTAAGAAAATGTGGCACATATACACCATGGAATATTATGCAGCCATAAAAAAGGATGAGTTTGCATCCTATTTAGGGACATGGATGCAGCTGGAAACCATCATTCTGAGCAAACTATCACAAGAACAGAAAACCAGACACCGCATGTTCTCACTCATAGGTGGGAACTGAACAATGACATCACTTGGACTCAGGAAGGGGAACATCACACATTGGGGCCTACCATGGGGAGGGGGGAGGGAGGAGGGATTGCACTGGGAGTTATACCTGATATAAATGACGAATTGATGGGTGCTGACGAGTTGATGGGTGCAGCACACCAACATGGCACAAGTATACATATGTAACAAACCTGCACGTTATGCACATGTACCCTAGAACTTAAAGTATAATAAATAAAAATAAATAAATAAATAAATAAATAAATAAATAAATAAATATATAAATAAATAAAAACCCAGTTAGCAATATGGAGAATTCCTTATAGTTCCAGACTTTTGTATACCTTTGCTTACACACACACACACTCACACACACACACACAAAATGTCCTCTTCTTACACAAAAAAGTAAAGGGAGAGATCACACGGTTTTACAGATTTTTGCCCCTTGTTTTTCTCTTTTATCTTAATATCTACCATAGAAGCCTTTCCAAGACAGAATACATAACTCATTTTTATAAACTGCATATTCCTCCATTGTATTGAATTCCAAATTTTACTTAACCATTGCCCTCATAATAATCATTTTGGTTTTTGTTGTTATTGCTGTAGTTGGGTTTTGTATTATCCATCGCACTCAATAGTCCCAAGAAAATCTTCATATATGTGCAAATATTTCTATAAGAATCATTCCTAGAAATACAATTGCCAGGTCATACATATGTACTTTTAAAAATTATTTTCATAGCTGCTCCAAATTGAGAAGAACCATTTTCTAGATAAAATGTAAACTCTTGTTAGGATTGCTGTCAAAATGAAAAAGGTGACTGACAAAAATTTTACATTTCAAAGACAGAACATTGATGAAAATCTCTTTGTTCTAAAGATGATGGTTTTCTGATTTTTAATAAAATTATTTTTAAATTCATAAGGCATATACTATTAAGATATTCCATGAGACAAACCACATTTTGTAAATGAAAGCTTAGGAGATCAGTCAAAGAAAGACAAAAGGAACCAGTTCCAACGTCTGTTGCTCAATATTGGTGTCTGTTCAAACGTCAGCATTGTCAGCCTCATATTTCTCTGCGGTGGTTTTCAGTTACTCTAAAAGGCTACTTAAGCACCTGACCGATTTGAATCAGATTTTCTGGGCCTGTGGCTTGGGCAACTGAGTTTAGAATGTTCCCAGGTGATTCTGAAGTACAAGGAGGTTGAGAACCACAGCTAGAGAGCTTGCTAATTTTATAATTTCTGAATTTTTAGCAAAAAAATGTAATGCAACCATTCAGTGGCATTGCAATAATAAATGAACACCTAAAAGGAAGTTATAAGTATAGACTTTTCTGTATTTTAAGTTGATTAAATTTACAAAGAGAAATGCACCTTCTAGTATTTTTTATTTTGTTGAATTAATCATCATGTGAAACAGTCGCTCATGATTAGGAGTATTTGCAACAGGCAGATGTATGGCTCTAGAGAAACCAAATAATACGATAGTTGGAATACGGAAGAAGGGATACAAGGACAACAGATGGAACCAGGCAGGTTAATACATATAGTGTAAATGAAGTGGAAGTTTTTGAAGCCCAAAGTCATGGAAAAAGTCTTTAGAAGGCCAGAGCTTTCCTAGCTTCAGTTTTTAGAAATACATCGGCACTGCCCAATAAGAGGCAGATAACAAGCCTCAATAAATTATTATTATTATTATTATGGGGATAGTGAAACCACATCATAAGCGATGAAAAAATAATAAGAGAAGAGATTATCAGCACAGGAGGAAGTCAGGCGAACAGCCGGCACCAGTTCATGTCAAAGCCAGCAACAATTCATAAAGTCATGAAAGGTAATTGTGGAATAGGGACTTGGGAAACACAATTACAGAATTAAAACCCAGGCCCTCTCCTGCATAGGGTATGGATGGATGAGGTGTCCTTTACCTTTTTCTGCCACTAGAATCTTGGTGTCATATGAAAAGTCAGCTATTTTACACCCACAAAGAAGACTTGATGTCAAAGTGTGCAATATAATTATGTAATTTTATAATAGCTAATGAACACTCAATATTTCAAGTCAGTTTGACGAAAGCCTGCCACTGTCTCTCTCAATTCCTAGGTGATTCAACGTTTAGCGCTCTGTTTTCTAATTTTCTTACAATACTATGTTCTAAACTTCCACCCCTTTTGTTAAGACTAGAGTATGGGTATGATGCTTGGAAAAATCATTCCGTTAAAAATCCAGAGATGAAGTCAATCACATTTAAAGAGTGGAACAGCACTTGGAATCCTAAAACTAGAAAACGACATTCAAGACAAGAAAGTAGATGATAACCCCCTGGGTTTCAGAATCCCTGCTGCTGCATCAGGTCCAGGTCCCAAGGCTACAAGAAGGGACAAGTGAGGAGCTTATCAAAGCCATTCAATTGAATTTGAAGAATTAGCCCATAACCTGACAAAATACTATGTGTGATAGTAAATAAAATAACATAAAATAGTAACATCCGACTGGGCGCGGTGGCTCACGTGTGTAATCCCGGCACTTTGGGAGGCCAAGGTAGGCAGATCTTTTGAGGCGAGGAGTTTGAAACCAGCCTGGCCAACAGGGCGAAATTCTGTCTCTACTGAAAAAAAAAAAAATACAAAAATTAACCAGGCATGGTGGTATGCACCTGTACTCCCAGCTCCTTAAGAGGCTGAGGCAGGAGAATCGCTTGTACCTGGGAGTCAGAGGTTGCAGTGAGCAAAGATCACACCACTGCACTCCAGCCTGGGCAACAAAGTGAGACTTTGTCTCAAAAAAAAAAAAAAAGTAGCATTCAACATCCAGCTATGACTTTCCAAGACCACCTAGACAGTGGCAGAAGCCTCTGACTAGGAGATAGAACACTCCTGCTTAAATTTCCTTCAAGCACGTGTGTTGTGTATTGGCTTTGACATCAGGACATCAACATAGTAATTTCAATGGTGAAATCATACTTATTGGTTTCCCTGGGGTGTTGTTAAAATCTCATGGGCTTTTGTGCCCATTGTGAAACAAAATTCAGATTCACTATTTTTTAATAAATATATATTAAATCACTTTGCTATTATCTCAGAAGCAAAATAAGAATAGGGCAAGAACGTGATAACCCTACCACAAAAAGGCTGGGAATTCCTGAATTCGGAACAGTAAGCTAGTATTTCAGAGAGCACGATGGTTAGACTTCTTCAATGGAGAAAGCTGCCTACAAGGATGTACGTAGAAAGAAATGCAGAGAGTAAAGCTCTAAAGGGACCTGCTTTGGGGAAAGAAACAAGGTGACTTGCAGGAGGAAGAAAAGTATCATGGAAGAAGCAGAACTCTTTAAAGGTAAAAACAAAGGTGATTCTGACGCATAACAGCAGGAGGGAGCCCACAGCACACATGTAGTAAAAATCTGTTAGAACATTTACTAAGAAACAGAGAAAAGGAAACAAGGCAGGGAAATGTCACATGGCATACATTCTAGACAATTTAGCTATGCTATTTTTGTCTTGATTTTTCATTTTTAATTCAAGGGACTTCAGCTCCATTGTGGTGAGACCTAAAGAGAAATTAAACTGACATTTGCATTAAAAAATTGTAACAAACATGCACACAGAGATGGTTTCTGTCCCCGAACCAGTGCTCCAGACTGGTTTCAGGCATGAGGCCACTACGGCTCTACAGTTGTTTGCAAAGAGTTGCTGGACTACTGCCCCATGAAGACAATGGGTTTTGATTAGTTGTTTTTCAGTTGTTTGTTTCTGTATTTTGGCTAGCCATAAGGCTGATTTGTATATTTACCAACATTAAGATCTGGATTGAATTTCCCACCTCCATCCTCACTCAGTCTTTCAGCATTTCAATACGCCCACGTGTGCTGGCCACCTTTCAGGTGAGAGCCTATCTGTTAAGTACAAACCTTTCTGACTTTCAAGCCAGATTCTTGTTCAATTTTTTTGCAGGCTGAAAATGGTAATTCGAATATGAGTTAGGGGAAAGAATGGGAAGAAGGCAGGCTGCTCAGGATTCGCATTTTGCCCATATCCCTTTAGTGTCAAATACCATACATTTACAAATCTCTTCTGTCTGTCTGGATGAGGAGGGAAAGAGCAGCTATACATTACCAACCTGGACCAATTAGGAGTAGCACAGAAGTAAACTGCTGGGCAGATGAGAACAGCTGGGCCGAACATAATGTACTTCCTCTCTCACCTTGTGTGGGTTGCCCTTCCAGGGTCCTTGTATTTCAGGAATGGTGGAGCCCCGCGTGTTGATCCCAACTTGGTTGCTAACAGAGCCAGCCAGTTTTTAATGGGGAAAGACACAAAAGGGACTCACAACTATTTCAGGCTTTTCCTCAAAGTGAACATTCTTTTTTTCTTTCCTTCTGCATTATCGTGCCACGGTACTTTAAACTTTTCCCATCATTAAGCCTTCTGAGTGAAATATTGAACTGATTAATGTGGCATTTTCCACTAAACTGTTTCAGGAAATGTTGCACCTTACCAGTGGGATGCT
Organism: Rhinopithecus roxellana; assembly: GCF_007565055.1. NCBI lineage: Eukaryota > Metazoa > Chordata > Mammalia > Primates > Cercopithecidae > Rhinopithecus > Rhinopithecus roxellana. The sequence continues at coordinate 55,131,989 of NC_044551.1, forward strand.
TTTGAATAATGTAATCTCCTTAGTATAATTAAAACTAAGTTCTGAAGTTACTACCTTTTCTCCCTGGAGGCACTCATCAAAATGTCAAGTGTTCCTTCTAGTAGAACTGCAATCCCATAGTACAAACAAATATATTACCCACTGCTCCTCACTAGCAAGAGGCCCTTGCTGGATTTTTTTCTCACTTCATTTCGAACCTGTGCAAGCAGCATAAGAAATATGATCACCAAAAGCCACTGGATCCTCGTACCCTGAGCAGTGTTCTATGCCAGCTGCCTGGTTTGCATTTACTAATATTCCTTTTGAATACTTGTCTTCAACAGATGAACTTTTTGTTGTCACGTTGTTATTTACACATAGAAAACAGCGTGGATCTAAAAGTCATTTGTTCTCCTAGAGCTTTCTATTTAGTTTAAAAGGAAAAAACAAAAAATCAGGAATGCAACGCCCTCTTCTGGTTGAGAAGCGTTTAGATAACTATGCAGACCTGAGCGGCGTTTTGACCAAGCTTTTAAAGACTGCTTGGTATATGGTGAGTGATAAACGAATAGTCAGCATTATCGTCACAGTTTGCAACATTATTCTCCCTAGGGACAGGACAAGGTCTGGCCTCAGAGGGCTAGTCCCAGCTGCCCAGCTTTGAGGAACTCTGGAGGAGTCACGTGAGTGGACCATTCCCCAGGTAAGCAGAAAGGTGATAAGAAACGGTATCAAGAGTCCCATCCCGTTAAAAAGAAAATTCAACCACCGAGAGGGCAGGCCTGTACCTTTTGATATATTAAAAGACTTTGCTAATTTAAGATGCAAATGAATATACAATGGTCCCTCCTTATCTGTGTGACTTTTGAAATAAGAGTTTTCTTTCAAATTTGCCTAGTGATAGTAGGAGGAACTACAAATGGTGAAAGATCTGAAGTAGATGCTTCTGTTGCCTTTGAGATTTGGCTTCTGAAGTAAATACCAGCAAGCTAGATAAAGTGAAATCACTGTCATCCGATAAATACTTACCAAATACCCAGTATGTTTCAGGCAGTGTTCTGGGTGCTAGATCATGCCAAATATTATATTTTATTTTGTGTGGTTTGTGTAAGACAGAATACTCAGAAGGAAAAAAAGACTTGGAAATATACTTTTGAGAAATTGATATGTAACAGAATTGAGATTTATGTATATGTGTAATGTGTACACAAACATTTATTTTGTTGTGGGTCCATATTGCTTATATAAGTAAATTTGATTTTCAGAATTTCACACAGCACTGGAAGAAATTGGACATTGACTTATTTTACCAATGTATTAAGACACTGCACATTACCACTTTTGTAGTCCTTAATAGATTGTAATGTCATACATTGTTTTTAAGGTACTCTTTTCCCATGCTTCTCTAGAACAAAGATCATGTCTTGTTCATCTTTGTAACCACCGTAGTGCCTCATGCATGGTTCCTAATACATCATGACTGTGCAATAAATGTCAGAATGAATAATCAAAAAAAAAAAAAAAAAAGAGTCCCATCCCTCTCTGGAACAAACATTCAATCCAAGACAAGGGCAAGTTCTTTCTAAAGGCTTAGGAGATTTGTTTTTGAGTAGATGTCAGAGAGAGCCTATATTCCTTGCTAATTACTGGCTTTCTCTAGAAAAATCAGAAAGGGTATCAAAAGGTTTCCAAATGGAAGCCTATTATTTTCTTATGAATGTAACCACCCGAATATTTTGTTTTTCAGAGATCATATTAGAGTCTACCCTGGAATCTACATCTGCCTTTGAGGAGCCGTATCCCCAAATAAGGTGGCCCTGCCAGTCTCCATCTGGGAAGGAGGTGGGAGGAAGTGACAAAGGAAAGCACAGGCATTTGGAGACAGAAGGAGCCCAGCAGGGCTTTGAAAGAAAAATATTCAGTGCTGGAACGTGCTTCTTACCAAATAATGTTTTCACTCTCTAGAAAACATGCTTCTTTCCAGTCTGAAGGCCAGACTGGCTGCCACTTCTCTCCACCTGCCAATGAGTCATTAGCAAACAATGAGCAACCCAGCGACTACAAAAGAAAAAGGAAATAGGCATGCAGCAGCACAAGGTAATGACAGCTGAGTGTCTGGAGGATAAAGTATCCAAGAATCAGGCTGGAGGCTGCCCTCTTCACGGGGAGCTTCAAGACGAGGGAAAAAGGGAGGCGAGGCACAGCTGAGGAATACAGTCTCCAGCCACACAGCTCACTAGGGAGGAGCCTCGAGATGGGTATACTTGGGGAAGCTTGGGACACATTCACCGGGGATGTGTGCAGCTGAGGGTGTGCACAGCTGTGGTTATGGCTGGCGCAGGATATTTCCTCTACCTAGCCCACAGTGGGAATGTTTGGAGTGAATAATTCAAGAAAGTAGTTTCCAGAACACCCAAGTTGAAGCTCTTTGAGTGACAAGTACCAGAAACTCTCTTTAACCTAACTTGAGCGAAAACAGGAATTTATCAGAAAGAATCCTAGAATGCCTCATAGAACCAAAGGGCAGGAATTATGCAGGGGCTGGGCTGCTTGTGTATCTGGAGTCAGGAACTAAAAGGCAGTTAAGAAACCAGCCCTTGCTGCCTGCCTCACCCCCATCCTCCAGCACCGCATGCTTTCTCGACTCTCTCCTAGCACTGTTCCACTTTTGTGTCCTCACTCTGGCATCTGCTTAATGTTTATATGATCAAACATGGTGGCCACAGCCCCAGAGTTTAATTGTCCTTAGTTCAAATATGCCATAAAACTGAATAAACTATTCATTCCAATTCCATATTTCCAAGAGAGACCACTCGCTTCACACTATTTAGGTTCCTCTGTTTTCTAAGCAACCATGTGATACAAGTTGGCTGTGTCCCCACCCAAATCTCATCTTGAATTGTAGCTTCCATAATTCCCACATGTTGTGGGAGGGACCCGGTGGGAGATAATTGAATCGTGGGAGCAGGTCTTTCCCTTGAGGTTCTCATGAGAGTGAGTACATCTCATGCGCTCTGATGGTTTTGTAAAGGGGAGTTGCCCTGCACATGCTCTCTTGCCTGCTTCTGTGTAAGATGTGACTTTGCTCCTCCTTGCCTTCCATCATGATTGTGAGGCCTCCTCATGTGGGACTGTGAGTCAACTAAATCTGTTTCCTTTGTAAATTACCCAGTCTCTGGTGTGTCTTTATTAGCAGCATGAGAACAGACTCATACACCATGATAAGGTAAATTCATGTGCCATGGCATGGCAACAGGGAATCATCACTATGCATGGGGAGACAGTTCTCAGAGAAGGGGTTATGGACTGGGAGGAAGGTCCAATAATAAACACACTCACATTGACTCTCAACGATCTTGAAGCACAGCTGAGATGGTTTTATGAAATGGCAAAATAATGATACATTTTTTGGAAAAAAAGTTCTTAGAACATTTTCTGTTTCTGAAGACTTTCAAAGGTAGGGGGAGAGAAAAGGGTACTAAATCATATTCTATGTATAGTAGAAAACATAACTAATTTGGAAGCTAGAAGATCTAACAATTGCTCCTGTTTCCACCAAACTGACTATGAACAAATTATATAACCTCTTACCATAGCTTTCTCATCTACAAATAAGAAATAACATTAGTCTTGTGTATGTCATAGGGCTATTACATAAGAGGGGTTGTACTGTACTGCAGTTCCTACAGAGGCATGGGGATGAAGCAGAGTTTTGGTGTTCCATGGCTAATAATTACAGGTCACAGAGAGATTCAGGGTTACATTACTCCTGACTACAATAAAGAAAAACAATGGAATTGCACCAATGGCCATCAGCCTTACCTGCAGGACTCTGGAGGAATTCAGCTGTAAATTCTTAGCTAAAATCTGACAGAGCTAGAACACTTGCTGAGGAAGCACTTACAATTAATAATAAAAATGATGCAGAGAATAATCTCGGTGAGTGAAATAAGAAAGCACCCACTGTTGTCCACTGGGTCAGAAACGTGGCAGATCCAGGGACGGGCTTGTTGGACATTACCCTTTGTTCAGCAGAGTGATTAAGTGATGTTTTACTAAATTAAGTCAAGGCTGAGTACTCCCCACCACCCACCAATGGATGTGGAGGGGCAGGGGCAGGGTAGCATCTGCCCAGCCCCTGGGAATTCAGCTGACCTGCTGGCTTGGTGTCCCCTTCCTCCCTCAACCTTCCTCATGCATCCCTTCTTGACATTGCACACTCACAGAAGATGACCTTCCCAGCGAAAGGATCATTCTTCTGGAAAGCATATCTGCCCAAGTTTGTTGTGAAGATATAATAAGGTAATGGATATAAAAATGCTTTAAAAACTGAACGCACTACACAAATGTAAGTTATTATAATTATTATGATTAACAATGTCATAAAAGGAAACCATTAAATCAGTCACACAAATTGGCACATGTACTCAGTACCTAAAAGTAATCAAGCAGGGAGCCTAAAAGCAATTTGATAATCTTCCCCTTTTAAGTTCCTTTTCATTAAGCTTTTGTGGGTTTGTGCATCTATAAAATCTGAAGATATATTTGGCTCCAGGCTATTGCTTTCTCAGCTTAATGAAGGAATGTCTTCTTTGATTATTTCTTATCCCAAATCCTTGAAAGGGAAAACATATGTCCATCTCTGGGACACACCATGCTATCTACCAACTATTCGAGAGAAATGTCAAATCAGAGCCGGCTTCTGGTTTCTTCTTTGAGATTCCTTGCAGTCATGATGGGGAATGGAATTGTTGAAGAGGTGAGAGAAATAGAAAGAGATACAAAAAGATAAGGACAGAGAGGGATACAGAAAGAGACAGGGACTGCTCTGTTTTCAACAGGCCATCTTAGCTACTCAACAGAGAGTAAATAAGGAACAACAGTCATTCCTGCAGCTGAGTATGACTAGGGGTGCTGAAGTACAATTGTATTATATTCAAAAATAAATAGATAAGCAGCACCTAAGAACCACATTCAGGCAGCAGTACAAGCTGAGGTTCTAGGTCAAAGATAGCCATCTTTTTGTACCAAAAAGATTGAAATTCAAATTGGAGGACTACAGTACAGGACATGGAGCCTCTTCCAGTCAATTCATGTGGGGTAAAGGTTGAAATTGAAAGAGTCTGCTGTAATTAGTGTAGTAAGGTAAATCCTTTGACAACCCACCAACTTTATCTTTCATGAAATAAAAGATGATGGAAATGAATAGAGGAAAACATAATTTGTTACTGTATAAAAGGGGATACAAAGACTAGAAAAATGAAAAGTGATCAGCATTCTGAGAAGAGATCATGTTTGCTAGTTCCTAAGTGTAAATTTGCAAGTTCAAAGCTCAAGAGATCTTTTCCCTTCAATTTCATGCTTATAATTAAGCTATGCTTATCAATAGAATTTTGTATTTATCAGCAATTCCTAAAATGATGGCCTTCCATTCAAGATCACTAGATTCATAGTCATGGGCATTTTAGACCTTACATCCAAAAAATATAACTCTTCTTAAGATAAACAGGGATGACAAGTAAGTAGAAGAACAATCTTACAGAATTCGCTTTTGAGAAATAAAAACTCCTATAATTTACTATACTTTTTAATTAGGTTTTAAATATTAGGATCACTACTCTTTTCCTTATTTTGCTTATGGCATATAAGAGTAAAGCTCTTAGCTCTCTCTCAAAGGAGTAGTGGGAAAATGATGGTGTCTGGAGTAAGAAGATCTGAGTTTCAGTTCTAGCTGTATCTAATTTTATGTGACTTAGGAAAGTCACATAATGCTTCAAGGTATATGAAATGGGAGTGATGATACATCCCATACTTAATACAATACTTCAAGGAGGGAATGTGTCTAATAGATCAGAATATGTATTTTAAAGAGTATAAAGTATGCAAAGGCCCACACAGGTACTAAGCCAATTGTAAAGATTACAGAATTACAATTAGAAGGAAGCTTAATATCATCCCATCCTAAAGTTTTTAAACCTTTTAAGATGAAGATCTTGTCTTAGTTCAGCTGCTACAACAAAGTACCATAGACTGGTTGGATTATAAACAACAGAAATTTATTTCTCACAGTTCTGGAGCCTAGACGTCTGAGATTAAGCTGTCATCATGCTCGGATTCTGGTGAGGGCCCCCTTTCAGTTTGCAAATTGCTGTCTTCTCATTTTATCTTTAAGTAGCAGAAAGAGAGTGAGAGAGCTCTAGGGGGTTCCTTTTATAGGGCACTAATCCTATTCATGATGACACCATCCTCATGACCTATATACCTCCCAAAGCCCTACCTCTAAATATCATCGCATGGGAGGTTAGGATTTCAACATATAAATTTGGGAAGGACACAAACATTTCATCCATAACAGACCTTTTCTCCAAATAAAATCATATAGAACAAATTAAAGCCAGAGCTGTTCTGTTAAAGCAAGAAAGGAGGAAGTACCACACCCCAGCTCGATATAACACAATGGGCCCCATCCCCACAGCCCACCTCCACCACTAGGAGAGGGGAAGATGTAGCTTAAGTACTACTACTCAGTGCACAAAATTTAAAACTCACTGATCTATTACAACTTCCTTAAATTACAGTTGAGGAAACTGAGGTCACAGAGTGGTTAAAATCAACTCCACTATGAACTAGGTTTCTTTTCTTTTTCTTTTTTTTTTTTTTTTTTTTTTCTTTTTCTTGAGACGGAGTCTCGCTCTCTCGCCCAGGCTGGAGTGCAGTGGCGCAGTCTCAGCTCACTGCAAGCTCCGACTCTTGGGTTCACGCCATTCTCCTGCCTCAGCCTCCCGAGTAGCTGGGACTGCAGGCACCCGGCACCACGCCAGGCTAATTTTTTTGTATTTTTAGTAGAGACGGGGTTTCACTGTGTTAGCCAGGATGGTCTCGATCTCCTGACCTCGTGATCCGCCGGCCTCGGCCTCCCAAAGTGCTGGGATTACAGGCGTGAGCCACTGTGCCGGGCCTGAACTAGGTTACTAAAACACCAGCAAGCTTATACATGATTGATATATAGGGTAATTATGTCAGTAAAATATACAAGTTATGTTGGTTTATACATAGTTTTTCTTGGACAAGGAGAGCCAGAATATCAGGAGGAAATAAAAGAAAAAGCCCTCAGCTTAGCTGCTGTACAGGGAGAAGTACCTGCATGGTTCTCAGCTTGCGGCAGGATGTACTTCCTCCTATGCCCACCTTAATAGCAGCCCCACCAGCTCAGAGCTCCACTTCCATCTGTATCATCTCAGTGTCCCCAATCAGCATTTCCACTCTGTTGTTTCTGTGCTTTTTAAAATATCCCCTAAGCCTGGTGCCATGGCTCACACATGTAATCCCAGCACTTTGGCAGGCTGAGGCAGGTGGATCACTTGAGCCCAGAGCTCAAGACCAGCCTGGGCAACATGCCGAAACCCTGTCTCTACTAAAGATACAAAAATTAGCTGGGTGTGGTGGCGCATGCCTGTAGTCGGGAGGCTACTCAGGAGGACGAAATAGGAGGATCTTTTGAGCCCAGGATGCAGAGGCTGCAGTAAACTGAGATAGCACCACTGCACTCCAGCCTGGGTGACAGAGTGAGACCCTGTCTCCAAAAAGATAATACATAAAATAAAATATCCCCAATGCAATCTCTAAACATGCTGAATTCCTGAGTTTTGCCAAGAATCTTCAAAGGCACTGTATTAGTCAGCTCAGGCCACCATAACAAAATCCCACAGACTGGGGGGCTTAACCAACTGAAATTTATTTTCTCACATTTCTGGCAGCTGGAAGTGCAAGGTCAAGGTGCCAGTAGGTTTGCTGTCTGGTGAGGGCTCTCTTCCTGGCTTGCAGATGGCCCCCTTCTCTCTGTGTCCTCACATGACTTTTTCTCTGTGCCAAGCTGTTGAGTGTTTCTCTTTTTTGTAAGAATACGAGTCCCATTATATTAAGGCCTAAGGCCCCACCCTTATGACCCTATTTAACTTTAATTACCTCCTTAAATGCCCCATCTCCAAATACAGTCACATTAAGGGTTAGGACTTCAACGTATGAATGGGGGTAGGGAGGACAATTCATTCTATAACATTATCAATTATGTTTTTGTCAGTGTTCTTGTTAGTGTTGCATAGGTTTTAAGTGGTCTTTCACCCTATTTTTCCCTTTGAGTTGCAAAGATATTTTTTAAATGCCCAATGTTGCTAAATATATGGGGAAATGGTCACTTTCTCTTACATATCTGGTGATAGAATAAGCCAAAATTGGCACAACTCTTATAGATGGAAACTTAATAATACCAAAAGCCTTACAATTTTGCATATCCCTTAACTCAAACATCCCGTTTATCCTCAAGAAACACCAAATTGTAATTTCCAGAATATTTGCCATAACATCAAATTTTGAAAAATTGGAAGTACTCACCAGGCATGGTGACTCACACCTGTAATCCCAACATTTTGGGTGGCCAAGGCAGATCACTTGAGCCCAGGAGCTGGTGGCACATACCTGTAGTCCCAGCTACTGGGAGGCTGTGGTGGGAGGATCTTTTGAGCCTGGGAGGTCAAGGCTGCAGTGAGCTATGATCGCTGCCATTGAACTCCAGCCTGAGCAACAGAGCAAGACAGTGTTTCAAAAATAAATAAATAATAAATAATTTAAAAACTGGAAGTACTCTAAATGTTTAACGACAAAGATACTGGTACATCACATGATAAGATTCTATAAAAATATTATGGTAGAATATGAAACATGGAAATATATTTAATATAGTAAGTGAATAGAAATTATATAAAAGATAGCCCATATGACCTTGTTTTTACTAAAATATTATAAGTTATAAATAGAAGAAACATTTTTAAAAATTACCTCTAGGTAGTAAGATTAAGGTTGATATTTATTTTCTTTTTCTCTTTACTTTTATTTTCCGCAATGAACAAGCATCACATTTGTAAAAAGTGTGTATGTGTGCATGTGTGTGTGTGTTCATGTGTGTGTGTGTGTGTATGTATGTGTGCACATGCGTGTGAGTGTATCTTTAAACTGCAAGAGAAATCGAAGCTGTAAGGGAAATTAGAACCTTAATCTAAAGTGATCAGATGCATCCATCACCCATTTCTTAGAATCCTCTGCATTATATGAATTCCCTGAAGAATCTTTTCCTTCTTTCAGATGAGAAAGCAACAAAGAGATTACTACAACAATAAAAATCTGTTTCTAGACAAAGAGTCTTTTGTTAAACAACCAATCCACTCTGCCTTCCCTGACTCTCCACCCCTCCCTACCAAAAATAAGGGAAGAAAGAACCAACAATACAGCTTAACAGTAACACTTGCCTAACAGTATTTTCTACTGTTTTCCACAAGTTTACAAACTTAGGAGACTGAGGAACATCCTTCGGACTGTTCTGAATAGTGATTTTAAAAATCAGCATTGTTCTTATCAAGTAAGGATAGCCTTTCCTTGGGAGACTCGAACAGTTCCTTCAGAGTGGTTCAAGTCTCTGAGGCAAATATGTATCTAGGCACTGTGGTGGAGAGTATTTGCCAGTGAGAATATCAATGCCCAGGTACACACGCAGTATGTGTTTTGCTGCAAATGTTTTCCCAGTAAACAATAATGGAGCCATCAAAAGAAAGGAACGCTAATCTCAAATCAATTAAATTCAAACAAAAATGCTTCCTTCGGGTATAGTTGCCTTTTGGTAAGCACACTAATTTGGAGACTTGCATTATTTACTCACAAATTGTTTTTGAAGTTATCTGTGGCATTGAGAGGTTGAAGTCAACTGGTCTCTCCTGTAGCTCCTTCCCAGGCCATGAATTGTTGAGGGCAAAATTTAATGGAGCCATTATTGTTCATCATTTGCTCTACTTGATATACTTTCATACTCATTTACTATTGCATAATAAAGCATTCTTATGTAATTGTTATTAATTTTCATTGACATAAAAGGGGATGCCCAGGAAATCAGGAACAGGTGGTTCTGTGGTTTCCCCTTCCAGTTCACATTAGGACCACTAGACAGAAGGAAATGTATCAAGATCAGCTGCTGACCAGGCTATTGGACTGGGCAGGAGAATGGACTCTGGACTCTGAGTGCTGTCCAAAAGGAGGAATTTTCAGCCTGACTTCATCAAAGATGTGCCTCTGACCCTGAGCAGCCTCAGTCCCTAGACCCACATGGGAAGGGAGGGATAGCAGAGCCTGAGTCCCTGGCATGCCAACTCAGTCAAAGGGAGGATCTGTAGCCTACAGAGGAGGGAAGTGTTGGATTACTTCCAAGAAAAGAAAAATCTCCCACAGATGACAGCTATAACCTGGCATCTTAAACAAACAGATCCAAGTGGTACATGGATCCCTGCAAACGGCTGCTCGCCTGCCAATGCTTGAGTCACTTAACATCCAGTCTTGTTGTTTTAGATTTGCTGTCATTGTTTTTGTTGTTGACTGCAGTGAGTTATTGGACCGAAAACAATTTGGATATTGTCTCCCTCCATGGGGTTCTGCAGCCAAAAAGAGATTAATGAAAAGCAGGAGTTTGGGGCAAGTGATTCCGACATATCCTTTCTCGGAGCAATACAAATGACAGGGCTGTTACTTGGGGAAACAAAAGGCCACAAGAGTGATTTCACTGTCTCTGATGGGGAAGGGTGGGCATAACCATTAAGCACAGTTCATGACATTGGGGAATGACTGGTGATAGAATGTTACAGAGTCTTGTTTCCTCATAAGGATTTCTCAATGTTTGTAGAAGCTGTGTTTTCATACAGCCTAGGAGGCATCAAAGCAACTTAGCAGTAGTCCTTGACATTGATAGAGTATTTTAAATAGTTACCAAACACTTCAACACATATTATCACAAGTATGCCTCAAACTTACACACTAGATAGGAGGGGCGAGTACTTCTATTTTACTAATGATAATAAGAAGTATAGAAAAGTAAAGGACTTGCCCCAGTTTACCCAGCCAGAAATGTTACTTCCAATACACACCATGCCCACTCATAGAGTGGAAGGCAGGATGAATGTCCATTTATTTATTTTTAACTGACTATTTAATGAGCAAGTGTTATACCTTAGTTTCCTTTTCTATACAATGGGATTATTAATAATAATGCAACAACAAGTTATTATTTAAAAGTAAGGGTTGCATGACTGAAACATGGCAACATTTTGTAAAGCCTGTCAGGATAAATTAGAAGCCGTAGATAATGCTTTAGCTTGTTTTGTAAAGACTCACATGAATGCAACAAGAACAGCAATCACCAACTGAAAATTGACATGCCCCCCCCAACACACACACACATACACATTCAATTTTCAGTCACAGACTTAATTTAAAGAGCTTCAACTTCATTTTAAGGGAAGAGAAATCTCATCTTAATCCTGGATTTATCTTTGTAAATAATTTTGTAAACCTTGGTAAAAATTATTTCCAAATAACAATACTAACTTGCATTTGTGGATTGCATTAGCAATAACCATGTGCTTTTATTTTTTATTTTTTGAAACTTTTATTTTGGGTTGAGGGGCAAATGTGCAGGTTTGTTATACAGGTAAACTCATATCATGGGAGTTTATTTTATGGATAATTTCATCACCCAAGTACTAAGCCTAGTACCCAGTAGTTACTTTTTCTGTTCATCTCCCTATTCCCACTCTCCCACCACAGGTAGGTCTCAGTGTCTGTTGTTCTCCCTTTTGTGTCCGTGTGTTCTCATCGTTTAGCTCCCACTTATAAATGAGAACATGCGATATTTTGTTTCCTGATCCAGCGTTAGTTTGCTAAAGATAATAGCCTCCAGTTCCATCTGTGTCCCTGCAAAGAACATGATCTCATTCTTTTTATGTATGCATAGTGTTCCATGGTGTGTATGTACCACACTGTATTTGTCTGTTTCCATGCTGCTGAAAAAGACATATCCAAGACTGAGCAATTTACAAAAGAAAGAGGTTTCACTGGACTCACAGTTCCATGTGGCTGGGGAGGCCTCACGATCATGGCAGAAGGCAAGGAGGAGCAAGTCACATCTCAGGTGGAGGGCGGCACGTAAAGAGAGCTTGTGCAGGGAAACTCCCTTTATAATACCATCAGATCTCATGAGACTTATTCACTATCACGAGAACAGCATGGGAAAGACCTGCCTCCATAATTCAATCATCTCCCACCTGCGTCCCTCCCACAACACGTGGGAATTATGGGAGCTACAAGAAGAAATTTGAGTGGGAATACAGAGCCAAACCATATCACACATTATCTCTATCCAGTCTACCATTGATGGGCATTGAGGTTGATTCCATATCTTGGCTATTGTGAATAGTTCTTCAATGAACATGTGCATGCATGTGTCTTTATGACAGAACACTTTATATTCTTTTGGGTATATATCCAGTAATGGAATTGCTGGGTGGAATGTTTTTAGCTCTTTGAGGAATTGTCATACTGCTTTCTACAATAGCTGAACTAATTTACACTCCCACCAACAGCATATAAGCATTCCATTTTCTCTGCAATCTCACCAGCATCTGTTATTTTTTGACTTTGTATTAATAGCCATTCTGACTGGTGTGAGATGGTATCTCACTGTGGTTTTGATTTGTATTTCTCTATTGATCAGTGATATTGAGCTTTTTATCACATGTTTGTTGGCCACATGTATGTCTTCTTTTCAAAAGTGGCTGTTCACGTCTTTTGCCCATTTTTTAAATAGGATTGTTTGTCTTTTTCTTGTAAATTTGCTTTAATGTACATTTAACTTGATCCTTATCCTACCTTGAAGGTAGTTAGAGATGAACATTCTTACTACCTGCCACTAGAGCCCTATTGGAAAAGTGAGCACACTAGAGCTAAGGGAGATAAATATGGCACTTGGAACACACATTACCCTAGTGGTTGGCAAACCTGGGTGGGCAACTATCAGGCCCACTGCTTGCTGATGTAAAGGTCTTGGAGGAAATTTCTGACTCTCTCTGAGCCTCCAAGGAAAAATTAGCAGACTTACAAATGGGGCCAGTTGCATACCTGCTGCCTCTCAGCCCCACATCCACCCTTACCTATTCTGCTGTTGTATGGACCTGGAGCTGGAAACCTACAACCCTTATTTCCCAGGCTCCTTGGCCTCTTACTTTCTATCAGTCTGCAATATTAGAGGGAGGAAGCAGGGGAGGAGATTTTCTTCTTTCTTGCCCTGGCTGCAGGTCTGGAGGTGACTGCCTCCATTCTGTGATTCTGACTCCTGCAGTGGGCTCCTCTTCATGAGTCCAGCCCAGCAGCAAGTGATGCTCCTGGATTCTAGTAACCTTAATTTCTCCCTTCTCTTCCCCATCCCTGGAAGTGAGACTGATTCCTGAAGTAACTAATTTTCTGGATGTGACCTCTTCTTTTTAATTAGTCTCCCAGCACCTAATCCTTCCATTTGCTCTTAAAGTCCATCCAAAACATGTGTAACCCATTTCTTGCATTAGACTTCTTCAGTGTGAAATATCTAGAGTCAGCTCAGTTTTTCTAAATGCACCCTGACGAATACACAGAAGAACCTAACACAAGAACTGCCACAGAGTTAGTGTGCAAACATCAAAACAATTCCAATACAAAGTTTTGCCATGTTGTATTGAGAACCAAAGTATAATTCACTCTCCCATTGTCCTACCATTGGAGCTTTGTGTTAGGTGTGATCACCGTTTGAGAATTGTCTTTAATCACAAAAGCTTCCAAATATCAGGAAGTTTAAGATTTTTGAGGGGAGGGAGGTTCCAAGATGGCCAACCAGGAACAGCACCAGTCTGCAGCTCCCAGCATGAGTGAGGCAGAAGGCCAGTGATTTCTGCATTTCCAACTGAGGTACCGGGTTCATCTCACAGGGGCTTGTCAGACAGTGGGTGCGCCTATGGAGCAGGGCGGGGCATTGCCTCACCGTGGAAGCACAAAGGGTCTGGGAATTCCCTCTCCTAGCAAAAGGAAGGCATGACAGATGGTACCTGGAAAATCAGGACACTCCCACCCTAATACTGTGCTTTTCCAACAGCCTTAGCAAAAGACAGACCAGGAGATTATATCCCACACCTGGCTTGGAGGGTCCCACACCCACAGAGTCTCACTCACTGCTAGCACAGCAGTCTGAGATCGAACTGCAAGGCTGCAGCGAGGCTGGGGGATGGGTGTCAGCCATTGCTGAGGCTTGAGTAGGTAAACAAAGCAACCAGGAAGCTCGAACTGGGCGGAGCCCACCACAGCTCAAGGAGGCCTGCCTGCCTCTGTAGACTCCACTTCTAGGGGCAGGGCATAGCTGAACAAAAGGCAGCAGAAACTTCTGCAGACTTAAACGTCCCTGTGTGACAGCTTTGAAGAGCGTAGTGGTTCTCCCAGCACAGAGTTTGAGATCTGAGAATGGACGGATTGCCTCCTCAAGTGGGTCCCTGACCCCCAAGTATCCCAACTGGGAGGCACCTCCCAGGAGGGGGCGACTGACACCTCATATGGCAGGGTGCCCCTCTGAGACAAAGCTTCCAGAGAAAGGATTAGAAGCAACTTTTGCCATTCTGCAGCCTCGGCTGGTGATACCCTGGGCAAACGGGGTCTGGAGTAGACCTCCAGCAAACTCCAAGAGACCTGCAGCTGAGGCTCCTGACTGTTAGAAGGAAAACTAACAAACAGAAAGGACATCCACACCAAAATCCCATCTGTACGTCACCATCATCAAAGACCAAAGGTAGATAAAACCACAAAGATGGGGGAGAAAGCAGAGCAGAAAAGCTGAAAATTCTAAAAATCAGAGTGCCTCTTCTCCCAAGGAACGCAGCTCCTCACCAGCAATGGAACAAAGCTTGATGGAGAATGACTTTGACGAGTTGAGAGAAGGCTTCAGACGATTGGTAAAAATAAACTTCTCTGAGCTAACGGAGGATGTTCGAACCCATCACAAAGAAGCTAAAAACCTTGAAAAAAGAGTAGATGAATGGCTAACTAGAATAAACAGTGTAGAGAAGTCCTTAAATGACCTGATGGAACTGAAAACCATGGCACGAGAACTACATGACGCATGCATAAGCTTCAGTAGCCAACTCGATCAACCAGAAGAAAGGGTATCAATCATTGAAGATCAAATGAATGAAATGAAGTGAGAAGAGAAGTTTAGAGAAAGGAGAGTAAAAAGAAATGAACAAAGCCTCCAAAAAATATGGGACAATGTGAAAAGACTAAATCTACGTCTGATTGGTGTACCTGAAAGTGACGGGGAGAATGGAACCAAGTTGGAAAACACTCTTCAGGATATTATTCAGAACTTTCCCAAGCTAGTGAGGCAAGCCAACATTCAAATTCAGGAAATAAAAAGAATGCTACAAAGATACTCCTCAAGAAGAGCAACTCCAAGACACATAATTATCAGATTCACCGAAGTTGAAATGAAGGAAAAAATGTTAAGGGCAGCCAGAGAGAAAGGTCGGGTTACCCATCAAGGGAAGCCCATCAGACAAACAGCAGATCTCTCTGCAGAAACTCTACAAGCCAGAAAAGAGTGGGGGCCAATATTCAACATTCTTAAAGAAAAGAATTTTCAACCCAGAATTTCATATCCAGCCAAACTAAGCTTCATAAGTGAAAGAGAAATAAAATCCTTTACAGACAAACAAATGCTGAGAGATTTTGTCACCACCAGGTCTGCCTTACAAGAGCTCCTCAAGGAAGCACTAAAAAAGGAAAGGAGCAACCAGTACCAGCCACTGCAAAAACATGCCATATTGTAAAGACCATCAATGCTAGGATGAAACTTCATCAGCTAACAAGAAAAATAACCTGCTAACATCATAATGACAGGATCAAATTCACACGTAACAATATTAGCCTTAAATGTAAATGGGCTAAATGCTCCAATTAAAAGACACAGACTTGAGTCCCTGCAAATTGGATAAAGAGTCGAGACCCATCAGTGTGTCAGTGTGCTATATTCAGGAGACCCAACTCACATGCAGAGACGTACACAGGCTCAAAATAAAGGGATGGAAATGGAAAGCAAAAAAAAAACAGGGGTTGCAATCCTAGTCTCTGATAAAACAGACGTTAAACCAACAAAGATAAAAAAAGAGACAAAGAAGGCCATTACATGATGGTAAAGGGATTAATTCAACAGGAAGAGCTAACTATCCTAAATATATATGTACCCTATACAGGAGCACCCAGATTTATAAATCATAAAGCAATTATCTAAGGACCTTTGTAGGCCCTTAGAGACCTACAAAAAGACTTAGACTCCCACACAATAATAATGGGAGACTTTAACACCCCACTGTCAACATTAGACAGATCAATGAGACAGAAAGTTAACAAGGATATCCAGGAATTGAACTCAACTCTGCACCAAGCAGACCTAATAGACATCTATAGAACTCTCCACCCCAAATCAACAGAATATACATTCTTCCCAGCACCACATCACACTTATTCCAAAATTGACCACACAGTTAGAAGTAAAGCACTCCTCAGCAAATGTAAAAGGACAGATATTATAACAAACTGTCTCTCAGACTACAGTGCAATCAAAACAGAACTCAGGATTAAGAAACTCACTCAAAACCACTCAACTACATGGAAACTGAACAACCTGCTCCTGAATGACTAGTGGGTACATAACGAAATGAAGGCAGAAATAAAGATGTTCTTTGAAACCAATGAGAACAAAGATACAACATACCAGAATCTCTGGGACACATTTAAAGCAGTGTGTAGGGGGAAATTTATAGCACTAAATGTCCACAAGAGAAAGCAGGAAAGATCTAAAATTGACACCCTAACATCACAATTAAAAGAACTAGAGAGGCAAGAGCAAACACATTCAAAAGCTAGCAGAAGGTAAGAAATAACTAAGATCAGAGCAGAACTGAAGGAGATAGAGACACAAAAAACCCTTCAAAAACTCAATGAATCCAGGAGCTGGTTTTTTGAAAAGATCAACAAAATTTATAGACTGCTAGCAAGACTGATAAAGAAGAAAAGAGAGAAGAATCAAATAGATGCAATAAAAAATGATAAAGGGGATATCACCACTGATCCCACAGAAACACAAACTACCATCAGAGAATACTATGAACACATGTATGCAAATAAACTAGAAAACCTAGAAGAAATGGATAAATTCCTGGACACATACACCCTCCCAAGACTAAACTGGGAAGAAGTTGAGTCCCTTCATAGACCAATAACAGGTTCTGAAATTGAGGCAATAATTAATACCCTACCAACCAAAAAAAGTCCAGGACCAGATGGATTCACAGCCAAATTCCACCAAAGGTACAAAGAGGAACTGGTACTATTCCTTCTGAAACTATTCCAATCAATAGAAAAAGAGGGAATCCTCCCTAATTCATGTTGTGAGGCCAACATCATCCTGATACCAAAACCTGGCAGAGACACAACAAAAAAAGAGAATTTTAGACCAATATCCCTGATGAACATTGATGCAAAAATCCTCAATAAAATACTGGCAAACCAAATCCAGCAGCACACCAAAAAGCTTATCCACCATGATCAAGTGGGCTTCATCCCAGGGATGCAAGGCTGGTTGAACACATGCAAATCAATAAACGTAATCCAGCATATAAACAGAACCAAAGACAAAAACCACATGATCATCTCATTAGATGCAGAAAAGACCTTCGACAAAATTCAACAGCCCTTCATGCTAAAAACTCTCAATAAACTAGGTATTGATGGGACGTATCTCAAAATAATAAGAGTTATTTATGACAAACCCACAGCCAATATCATACTGAATGGGCAAAAACTGGAAGCATTCCCTTTGAAAACTGGCACAAGACAGGGATGCCCTCTCTCACCACTCCTATTCAACATAGTGTTGGAAGTTCTGACCAGGGCAATCAGGCAAGAGAAAGAAATAAAGGGTATTCGATTAGGAAAAGAAGAAGTCAAATTGTCCCTGTTTGCAGATGACATGATTGTATATTTAGGAAACCCCATCATCTCAGCCCAAAATCTCGTTAAGCTGATAAGCAACTTAAGCAAAGTCTCAGGATACAAAACCAATGTGAAAAAATCACAAGCATCCCTATACACAAATAACAGACAAACAAACAGCCGAATCAGGAGTGAACTCGCATTCACAATTACTTCAAAGAGAATAAAATACCTAAGAATCCAACTCACAAGGAATGTGAAGGACCTCTTCAAGAAGAACTACAAACCACTGCTCAACGAAATAAAAGAGGACACAAACAAATGGAAGAACATTCCATACTCATGGAAAGGAAGAATCAATATTGTGAAAATGGCCATACTGCCCAAGGTAATTTATAGATTCAATGCAATTCCCATCAAGCTACCAATGACATTCTTCACAGAATTGGAAAAAATTACTTTAAAGTTCATATGCAACCAAAAAAAGAGCCCACATTGCCAAGACAATCCTAAGCCAAAAGAACAAAGCTGGAGGCATCACACTACCTGACTTCAATCTATACTACAAGGCTGCAGTAACCAAAACAGCATGGTACTGGTACCAAAACAGAGATATAGACCAATGGAACAGAACAGAGCCCTCAGAAATAATACTACACATCTACAACCATCTGATCTTTGACAAACCTGAGAAAAACAAGCAATGGAGAAAGGATTCCCTATTTAGTAAATGGTGATAGGAAAACTGGCTGGCCATACTGTAGAAAGCTGAAACTGGATCCCTTCCTTACACCTTATATGAAAACTAATTCAAGATGGATTAAAGACTTAAATGTTAGACCTAAAACTATAAAAACCCTAGAAGAAAACCTAGGCAATACCATTCAGGACATAGGCATGGGCAAGGACTTCATGACTAAAACACCAAAAGCAATGGCAACAAAAGCCAAAATTGACAAATGGGATCTACTTAAACTAAAGAGCTTCTGCACAGCAAAAGAAACTACCATCAGAGTGAACAGGCAACCTACAGAATGGGAGAAAATTTTTGCAGCCTACTCATCTGACAAAGGGCTAATATCCAGAACCTACAAAGAACTTAAACAAATTTACAAGAAAAAAATCAAACAATCCCATCAAAAAGTGAACAAAGGATATGAACAGACACTTCTCAAAAGAAGACATTTATGCAGCCAACAGACACATGAAAAAATGTTCATCATCACTGACCATCAGAGAAATGCAAAGCAAAACCACAATGAGATACCATCTCACACCAGTTAGAATGCTGATCATTAAAAAGTCAGGAAACAACAAGTGCTGGAAGAGGATGTGAAAAAATAGGAACACTTTTACACTGTTGGTGGGACTGTAAACTAATTCAAGCATTGTGGAAGATAGTGTGGCGATTCCTGAAGGATCTAGAACTAGAAATACCATTTGACCCAGCCATGCCATTACTGGGCATATACCCAAGGGATTATAAATCGTGCTGCTATAAAGACACATCCACACGTATGTTTATGGCGGCACTATTGACAATAGCAAAGACTTGGAACCAACCCAAATGTCCATCAATGATAGACTGAATTAAGAAAATGTTGCACATATATACCATGGAATACTATGCAGCCATAAAAAAGGATGAGTTCGTGACCTTTGTAGGGACATGGATGAAGCTGGAAACCATCATTCTCAGCAAACTATTGCAAGGACAGAAAACCAAACACTGCATGTTCTCACTCATAGGTGGGAATTGAACAATGAGAACACTAGGACACAGGGTGGGGAACATTACACACTGGGGCCTGTCATGGTGTGGGGGGACGGGGGAGGGATAGCATTAGGAGATATACCTAATGTAAATGACAAGTTAACAGGTGCAGCACACCAACATGGCACATGTATACATATGTAACAAACCTGCATGTTATGCACATATACCATAGAACTTAAAGTATAATAATAAAATTAATTAATTCAAAAAAAGATTTTTTAATGACGCATGTACCGATTTAATGTAATTTCCAAAACAAGGATGACAAAAATACTGACCTACCTCATAGAGCTGGTTGGAACAACTAATTAGCTCTCATAAAAACACTTCAACCGCCTAAAGTACCTCATAAAAGTTTATTATGAGTAGTAATACTAATAGTTAAACATATAATGATAGGCATTAAATGGGCACGCTCCACAAGCTGATGGTGTTTTAAATTCTCTTTACGATCTCACCGTTGTTTAGCAGTTCATGTGTTGAAAGCTCTTCACAGCTGTAAATTAGTTAATCCCCATGACACTCACTCCTGCGAGATAGGTCAGTATTATTTTCTATTTCTATGGCAACAAATCCTATGTAAATGCCTAATGATAGAAGGTGGAGATGAGAAACAGGGAAGGTTAAGTGACTTGTTCAAGGCCACACATCAAGTAGGTGGCAGGGTTGACTTTAAAATGCAGAAGTGCTGACCCCAAAGGGCACTCAAGTCCACCTGGTCAACACAGAGGGGATCATTGACATTTATTTGCTTAGAAATTAAGTGAAACAGAAAATATTAATATGGTCTATATCTGGGAACAAAATATGAACAATTATAATTTGCAGGCATATAGTTCAGTCCACTGGTGAGAGGCAGTAGTAGGCAGGGTGGTATGAATTCTGAAGACGTACTTCATATTCATATCCCAGTTAGCCTCTGCCACACACTTGCTATGCAAACTTGGGCAAGTTACTTCAGTTCTCTGAACCTGTTTCAGATCCTAATAATAGTAAAATGAAGCTAATAACAGGACCATCCTTATATGCTATGGGAAGATTTAATATAAAGCACTTAGAGCAGGGAAAAGTAGATAATAAGCATTCAATAAGTGTCAGCTATTACTAGATAGGTAGATCATATTACAGAAGAAATATTTATTGCTTTCCAACAATGTATCAAGTACAGAGATGCCTAAGACACAATCCCTGTCCTCAAAGAGCTTTCAGTATAATAGGTTTGTGAAATGTGTAACTTGCCACAGCATATAAGGGGGATGAGTGACATGGGACTGGAAGTGTTAAAATAAGACCACAAGTTTCCAAAGTAGATTATCTGACTCCTCAATTCTCTGATAGTGTGAATTTAGTCTGCTCCTGCCTTCACCTGTCCCTTGGTTTCTGTTTCCATTTAATTAATTTTATTTACATTTTTGTAAAGAGAAAGAACATAACAATCACTAAAAGATTCCACCTGCTAGAGAGTGTCACAGGTGCTCAGAGGAAAGCAGTTATTTCTGAATGAAGTGTTTAGGCAAGAGATGGTGCTTGAATTTCATCTTAAAAGATAAGTCTGATTTTAAAACTCCAAGGCAGCTGTGAGAGGGTGAGTGTAGGGAGTGGATGGGTGGACAGAAACAATGGGATACCAGAGTTTGAGGAAGGAAGAATGGAAAGATGTTTATTGAACACCTACTATGATCCAGCAACATGTTAGCCCCTTAAATTACCTAAAAAAAGGTCACATAACCGGTAAGTGGCTGATATGGTTTGGCAGTGTCCCAACCCAATTCATCTTGAATTGTAGCTCCCACAATTCCCACATGTTGTGGGAGGGAACCAGTGGGAGGTAATTGAATCATGTGGGTAAGTCTTTCCCATGGTATTCTCATGATAGTGAATAAATTTCACAAGATCTGATGGTTTTATAAAGGAAAGTTTCCCCACACAAATTCTCTTCTCTTGTCTGCCTCCATGTGAGATGTGCCTTTCACCTTCTGCCGTGATTGTGAGGCCTCCCCAGCCACGTAGAACTGTGAGTTCATTAAGCCTTTTACTCTTGTAAATTGCCCAATCTTGGGTATGTCTTTATCAGCAATGTAAAAACAGACTATTACAGTAAATTGGTACCAGTAGAGTGGGGCACTGCTGAAAAGATACCTGAAAATGTGGAAGCAACTTTGGAACTGCGTAAAAGGCAGAGGTTGGAACAGTTTGGAGGGCTCAGAAGCAGACAGGAAAATGTGGGAAAGTTTGGAATTCCCTAGAGCCTGTTGAATGGCTTTGACCAAAATGCTCATAATGATATAAACAATGAAATCCAGGCCGAGGTTGTCTCAGATGGAGATGAGAAACCTGTTAAGAACTGGAGCAAAGTTGACTCTTATTATGTTTTAGCAAAGAACTGGCGGCATTTTGTCCCTACCCTAAAGATTTGTGGAACTTTGAATTTGAGAGAGATGATTTACGATATCTGGTGGGAGAAATTTCTAAGCAGCAAAGTATTCAAGAGGTGACTTGGGTGCTGTTAAAGACATTCCATTTTAAAAGGGAAACAGAGCATAAAAGTTCGGAAAATTTGCAGCCTGACAATGCTACAGAAAAGAAAATCCCATTTTCTGAGGAGAAATTAAAGCCAGCTGCAGAAAATTCACATAAATAATGTGGAGCCAAATGTTAATCACCAAGACAATAGGGAAAATGTCTCCAGGGCATGACAGAGACCTTCGTGGCAGCCCCTCGCATCATAGGCCCAGAAGCCTAGGAGGAAAAAATGGTTTTGTGGGCCAGGTCCAGGGTCCCCCTGCTGTATGCAGCCTTGGGACTTGGTGCCCTGCATTCCAGCCACTCTTGCCATGGCTAAAAGGGTCGAAGGTACAGCTCAGGCCATTGTTTCAGAAGGTTCAAGGCCCAAGCCTTGGCAGCTTCCACCTGGTGTTGAGCCTATGGATGCACAGAAGTCAAGAATTGAGGTTTGGGAACCTCTGCCTAGATTTCAGAGGATGTATAGAAACACCTGGATGCCCAGGCAGAAGTTTGCTGTAGGGGCAGGGCCCTCATGGAGAACCTCTGCTAGGGCAATGCAGAAGGGAAATGTGGGGTGGGAGGCCCCACACAGTCCCTACTGGGGCACCACCTGGTGGAGCTATGAGAAGAGGGCCACCATCCTCCAGAACCCAGTATGGTAGATTCACCGACAGCTTGCACCAGACGCCTGGAAAAGCTGCAGACACTCAATGCCAGCCTGTGAAAGCAGCTGGGAGGGAGGCTGTACCCTGCAAAGCCACAGGGACTGAGCTGCCCAAGACCATGGGAACCCATCTCTTGCATCAGCATGACCTGGAGGTGAGACCTGGAGTCAAAGGAGATCATTTTGGAGCTTTAAGATTTGACTGCCCCACTGGATTTTGGACTTGCGTGGGGCCTTTAGCCACTCTGTTTTTGCCAGTTTCTCCCATTTGGAATGGGTGTATTTATTCAATGCCTGTATCCTCATATTATCTAGAAAGTAAGTAACTTGTTTTTTATTTTACTGACTCATAGGTGGAAGGGACTTGCCTTGTCTCAGACGATACTTTGGACTGTGGACTTTTGAGTTAATGCTGAAATTAGTTAAGACTTTGGAGGACTGTTGGGAAGTCTTGATTGGTTTTGAAATGTGAGGACATGGGAAGTGGGGAGGACCAGGACTGGAATGATATGGTTTGGATCTGTCCCCACCCACATCTCATCTTGAATTGTAGCTCCCACAATTTCCATATCTTGTGGGAGGGAACCAGTGGGAGGTAATTGAATCATGAGGGTGGGTCTTTCCCATGCTATTCTCATGATAGTGAGTAAGTCTCACGAGATCTGATGGTTTTATAAAGGGAAACTTCCCCACACAAGTTCTCTTCTCTTGTCTGCTGCCATGTGAGACATGCCTTTCACCTTCCACCATGATTGTGAGGCCTCCCCAGCCACATGGAACTGTGAGTCCATTAAAGCTCTTTCTTTTGTAAATTGTCTAGTATTGGGTATGTCTTTATCAGCAACATGAAAATGGACTAATCCAGTGGCTCAGCTGGGACTCAAATTGATTCACCTATTCGAACTTCGAGGCCACAGAAAAAAACAGAGAATTTTTTTTTTTTTTTTTTTTTTGGAGACAGTCTCGCTCTGTCACCCAGGGTGGAGTGCAGTGGCACAATTTCAGCTCACTGCAACCTCCACCTCCTGGGTTCAAGCAATTCTCCTGCCTCAGCCTCCCAAGTAGCTGGGACTACAGGCGCATGCTGCCGTGACCAGCTAATTTTTCGTATTTTAGTAGAGACAGGGTTTCACCGTGTTGCTCAGGCTGTTCTCAAACTCCTGTACTCAGGCAATCCACCTGCCTCAGCCTCCCAAATTGCTAGGATTACAGGTGTGAGCCACCACACCTGGCAACATTGACAATTTTTTAAGAGGGGAGAAAGTGACACAAAGTGGAACTTTTGCAAGATTACTCTTGGCATAGTATTTAGACAGGATTGATTAAACAGTCTGGGAAAAGGCAGATAAAGCAGTTTACCGTATGTAAGAGAGATGAAAGCTGTGACAGAATCATGCTATAAGACTGGAAGGAAAAGAATGGGTGGGAGTGCCGCTCAGTGATTCTCAGATCTAGCTGTATAATAGAATCATCTGGAGATATTTGAAAAACTACTAATGCTTTGGCAGATGTATACACATGTAATAAACCTGCATGTTGTGCATATGTACCCTAGAACTTAATGTATAATTTTAAAAAACTATTAATGCTTAAGTTCATTGACTATTGTATACACCAGAGGTAGGACATAAAGTACCATTTAAAACTTAGCTAAAGAAAAACTAAATAGAAAAAGCCAAATGAAAACCAGGGGACTTTCTTCACATGTATACCAGAACTAAAAGTATAATAATTTCAAAAGGGGAACTAACAACAATTTTTTAAAAAACTAAGTTTCACTGTGTTGTTCAGGTTGGAGTGCAGTGACACAATCATAGTTCACTGTAGCCTTGATCTTCTGGGCTAAAGTGATCCTCTCACCTCAGCCGCTGAAGTGGCTGAGATTACAGGCATGCACCACCAAGCCTTTTAACTTTTTATTTTTTGTAGAGATGGGGTCTTACTATGTTGCCCAGATTGGTCTCAAAGCCCTTGGGATCAAGTGGTCCTCCCACCTTGGTATCCCAAAGTGCTGGGATTACAGGTGTGAGCCATTGTGCCTAACGCATTCTACTTTTTATATCTATGAATTTGACTACTTTAGATACCTCATATATGTGGAATCATACAGTATTTGTCTATTTGTTTATTTCACTTCACATAATGTCCTCAAAGTTCATCATGTTGTAGCTTTTTTCAAGGCTGCAGAGAATTCCATTGTGTATATATACACAACATTTTGTTTATTGATTCATACATTGATGGATATTTGGTTGTTTCTACCTCTTGGCTATTTTTAAAAGAGCTTCTATGAACATGAATGTACAAATATGTCTTTAAGACCCTGCTTTCAATCCTTCTTGGTGTATACTCAGAGTTAGGATGGCTGGTTGTTCTATTTTCAATTTTTTGAGGAACTACCATACTGTTTTCCATAGCAGTTACATCATTTTACAATCCATTCAACAATGTGTAAGGGTTGCAACTTCTCCATATTCTCACCAACACTTGTTATTTTTTGCTTTTTTAATGTAACCACTCTAATGAGTGTGACTAAGGACATTTTTTAAAGATCTAAGTACAAAGATAATCTCTAAAACAAAAATATAAATCATCCTGAATGTTAAAGTAATTAAAAAATCTAAAATGAATGAAAACAAATTGTGTAGGGAAACACAGCTAATTGTAACATAACAAACATAATAATAATGTCGCAAGATCTTTAGGGTATCACTCTGCCAGCCGGAAACCTCTGTGGCTGGTGGTGCCTCTACTTGGGTTTTGCTTGTACCCACTGGGCTCATTCCCCCCACTCAACCTGGCAGGCTGTGCTTGGTTCCTACTACCGACCCAGATCCCACACCTGCCAAGGGTGAGCCAGTTGAGAAGCAGCAAGGGGTGTGGGAGCAAGCGAGCAAGCACGGGATCTGGCCACTGCACACAGCCAGGCACGCTGGTTGCTGTGATGAGGCAGACAGCTTCAGGCATCAGCACAAGTGCCAACTCTGTGCAAGGTTGCAGCTGGACCAGATGTACCACACGTAGCTTCTGCTGTGGGCACCCACGTCTGGACGAGGGGAACTCAGTGGCACCTGGAAGCCTGGAGATGCCAGGAACCACAGAGTCCCAGAGGGTGTCACAGCTCTGACTCAGCGATGCCCTAGGTCTGGGCTTCCTGAAGGGCCATAGCTCTTCCCTCCTTGTCATCCACAACATGGTGAGCAGGGGGCATATTTCAGCCCTGTTTGCATTATAGCTCTTTCAGTCCCACCATTCAGCAGGTCACAAATTCTTATCCCACATCCAGGAAGAATGAGGTGCACAAGCAATTGGAGGGCAAGCAAGGCAAAAGAAGCTTCGTTGAGTGACAGAACAGCTCTCAGGAGACCTGAAGAGGGTAGCTCCTTTCCACAGACAGGTCACCCTGACAAGTGTCCAGCTCTCAGCAGAGAGGAGACCCACAGTGAGTAGCTCCTTTCTGCAGGCAGGTCATCCTGAAGAGTCAAGGAGATGAGAAGTGGGAAGCTCCTTACTACAGCTGGTAGTCCAATGTCTGTGTGAGTCTGGCTGAGTCTGGGGTTTTTATGGGCTCAGAAGGGAGAAAGTGCATGCTTACTGGTCCATCAGTGGACATATGTGGGCCCAGATAAAGCACCATAAGTTCTCATTCCAGGCACAGACTCTGCCAAGAACTGGCAGCCCAGCCCCGAGGCTTCAGGCCAGCCCTGGCTTGAAGGTGCGGTTTCACTGGGGACCCACGCCTTTCCACCCGGGAACCTGTCTGCCCCCACCATCAACATGACATCCACAGCACCAACGCTATTTACACCAAAGAGTACCTGCAGGCCCACACTGAGCTACCCTCAGCACCCCTGACCCCATGCTTATTGGTGCTCAAAGTCTGGAGGGGGCCAAGGCATTGGGGGCTGGATTGTGTGTCAGTGCTGCTCTGAGTATGCGCACACCCAGCCAGGTTGTGACAGCACCCAGGCTCAGCCACAACTTTGCTCCAAAATTAGAGTTGTCACTGGGAGTGGGGACAGGCCAGGGAACAGGAGCAGGCACTTCTGAGCCTGCAGGGGCAGGGGGGCTTCCCAGACCCCCGAAAGCACAGGGATGCCTGAGTTCAGAGCCACAGCTGGGAAGCTCGGCTGCACCCAGGAGCACAGGATTTCCACCCTGCCAACTTGGTAGGGGGCAGGGATCCCATGTGTTCCTGGCCCCCACTGGCTCCACAGAGCACACAGTCCTGGCCATGCCTCCCCTGGTGCAGCTGGCGTCTTCACAGCAGCCACTCCAGATGGGCCGCCACTGTCATCAATAATAACACAAAATAACGTGGCAGAGTTAAAACTGACACATCATCTTTGTCAATAAATATGTATAGACTGAACTCACTTGCTAAAAGATTTTCTATTTGGCTCACAAACAAGACTCAACTATATGCTTTATACCAGAAACACAATTAAGACAAAGTAATTTAGAAAGACTAAAAGTAAAGGAATAGGCAAAGATTTTTCCAGACAAATGGAAGCAATAAAAAAGCATGGATTGCAATCCTGATACCATCCTGTATATCCCTGGTGGGAAAGCAAACTGTATTGTATTCATGTTAAATTCCTGTTTTTTGCCATGGTATTGTAGTTATGAAAGAGGATGTTCTTATTCTTAGGAAGTACATACTGAAGAATATTTCAGAGTGATAGATTCTCAAGGAGTTTACAAAAAATAGAGAGTAATTGAGAATGATACAGTAAATGGTGCAAAACATAAATAATTGGTGAATCAAGGGTCTGTGTGAGTTCTCTGTACCTTTCTTGCAACTTTTCTGTAAGTTTGAATTTTTATCAAAGCAAAAAGTTTTTTAAAAAAATGACCAGATCTAACTTCCCAGAAATTCTAATTATCTTAGCCTCAAAATGGAGCCAAGATCTATGGTATTTTTTAAAGCTCTACAGGTGATTGTAATATGCATCAAGTTGAGAGCCACTGTACTAGTCAGTCCATGGGACTTAGCTGCTGATTGAATGTGTGTGGCCCAGAAAGGAAGAAACCAACGAAGACTGTGGAAGGCTAGAAAATGCCCCTCAACGATATCCAGGTCCTTCTCCCTGGAGCCTGTGAATGTTACCCTATGACAAAAGGGACTTCGCAGCTGTGATAGTGAAGGATCCTTGAGATGGGGAGATTATCCCTGATTATCCAGGTAGTGTCCTTATAAAAGGAAGGCAGAGGGAGATTCTGACCACAGAAGAGGAAGTAGGAGATGTGATAAAGGAGGCAAGAGGCTGGAATGATGCAAACATGAGCCAAAGAATACAGCACCTGCCAGAAACGGGAAGAAGACAGACACAGATTCTCTCTTGGAGGCTTTAGAAGAAACCAGCCCTTGACTTTACACCGTAATTACAGTCCTGTAAGACTCATTTCTGACTTTTGGCCTCTAGAGCAGAGAATAAATTTGAGTTGTTTAAAGTCACTAAGTGTACAGTAATTTGTTGCCACAGCAATAGAAAACTAATACAGACTTAAATGTTTTAGAGATGAAGAGGAAAAAGTGGGGTTCAAAAATGAAGAGAAGTGTGACTTTTCTTATTCGTGAGGGTAACTTTTGTTCCATTCATTTTCCAAACCCTGGAAAAGAACAGGAAAGTGGGTAATTGTCTTAGTCCCTTAGGGATGCTACAACAAAGTACCATAGACTGAGTGACTTATAAACAACACAAATATATTTTCTGTTCTGGAGAATGTCACAGTTCTGGAGGATGGAAGTCCGAGATCAGAGTGCCATCATGACTGGGTTCTGATAAAGGCTCTCTTCTAGGTTGTAGATCACCTGTTTCTCATTGTATCCATACATGGCAGAAAGAGAAGAAGAAAGCTCTCTGAAGTCTCTTTTATAAGAGCACCAGTCCCATAGATGAGAGTTCCACCCTCATGGCCTGTGTCCCTCCCAAAGGCTTCACTTTCTAATACTATCACTTCGAGGGTTAGGATTTCAACATATGAAATTTGGTGGGGGACACAAACATTCAGTCTATTGCATTGACAGATGAGAGATTTCAACAAATTTCTGGAAAATAGAAGGTATGGGAGTCTGCTGATAGATGAAACAGAAACATGAAACCAACAGCCTAAAACATCTGATTGAGGGGGTTACAGAGAAGGTGAAACCTGATCTGCCCAAGTAGCCTCTGTAGGGCTCCAAGCTTAGAGCAGTCATGTAAGACAGAGTGGAATGTTAGAAGTCAGGCTACCAGAAGCCTTCTTAGAATGTCTGTACACAAAACAGTTGTATTAGGGAGTGCCATATCCCTTTCCTTTCCCCTCTTGCTACAGGCAGCCCAGCTTTTATCTCCAACAAAAATTTAGGAAAGCTCCTATTTAAGGAAATTGAACAAACAATTGACTGGAAGAAGCAATGGCTCTGTGTTGGATGTTTTGCTCAGAAGTGTCTCTCTCACTCTAACCTGAGGAGGGTCTCCAAGCCTGTTCATCCCAGAGCTAAGCCTGACAGTGATGTATCCCAGTCTATCTGTGCATGGCCATTAGGCACAAGATCTTTCTCCATAGGGCAGAGGAAATCCATATTAGCTACTTAATCTTTTACTTTTAAATATAAATGAGCAATACGAGTCCATTAAAACCGAGGGAGGAAGGCAACAGAAACAATAATCAAACGATATTGAGAAACCTGTGGTTCAGTAGTGAAGCATTCTATGACTTTAAGCAATTGTTGCAAAATAAGGCAAGAGAAACCTTTTGACCTTGATGCTACAACAATTCTATCTTGAGTAACCCAGAGGACATTTCATTAGGCTATTACAGAAGAAAATACAATCCTAACATACAACTTGGCTCTGTGGTGAACAATATTCACATAGGTATGATAATGTAAATGCTGATTTTTGGTTTTCAATCCATAGCAAAAGCTCATGAGAGTTAATTATGGTTTCAGGACAAATGTAAATGTTAACCATCTTGAAAATGTAAAAGTTAGACAAGGCTTAGATGAGGTGGGAGGTTTGCAGGGGAGGAGTGGCATAGAGATATGCAGTAAAGAGGAAAAATTAGAACTATAAATATGGTGCCTAATATTGCAATGTTGTCCAATAAAAATCACTCAAAAATAACAACATAAAGGTCAAATACTGCAAAGGTGAAAAGGTAGGGTGTAATATAAATGAGTTCAGTCCTCATCTTTCATGACTGAGAGTCAACATATATTGTCAAAAGTTTTTTAAAAATCAAGAAATGGAAGTCATTATTTAGAAGTTTGGACATAATCATTAGAAGGCTTGAACATAAAAGAGGTTGCTTCTGGAGAATGGGACTGCAATGGAGAAAGAAATTGAAAGACTGTTTCTTTTCATTATAAATTCTTCTGTTCTCTGTGATTTTCTTTTTTACCAAATGTACACATTTCTCTAATAAACATAAGTTTTCAAAATGATAAAGTATTAAGCACGTAGATCTTCGATTATTGGCAGTCTAGAGTTATATTGCAGATGATTTTGTGTCTCACATAACTTTAGGATCATTATTTAAGGACTGATCATAGTAATAGACTATTGTATGTGTAGACTCTGTAGTTAATCACTGTATGCTTTGTTAATAAAGAAGGCATAGGAAAGAAAGAGGAGGTGGATGGGAAAAAACGGGGGATTCAAGATAGAAAAGGTGTTGGGATAATCAAGTTGCTGAGGTCAGAGTTAGGGTGGAGCTGGTAAGTCATCTAGGTGGAGATTCCAACAAGTGGTAGAGATTTGGGCACTCAAAGCCCAGAGATAATGGTTTGGGGCCTCATTCACATAGACAGGAAACTCTTAAAGTGATGGCAGCCACAAGCTCTGCTCTAGTCCCCTTTGACTCTTTCCCCAAAGACGCTTCCTCCCGGTGCTCTGTAGCCCTGCCCTCCTTCCCCCTCCACACACACAAATACCACCTGTCTCTAAAAGCCCTACCAATGTGCAAGGCCTTCCCAAGTCCCACCTGCCTGAAGCCTTTTTAGCAATCCCAGTCCTTACCCATCACCTCTTTGCTGTACTTCATCAGGCTCAACATTTCCACACTTGACCCCAATTGGTACCATGTGCTTTACTAGATGTCTGAGGGTCCTAATCCCTTCTCCCCAACTAGATCATGAACTTCTTTTAAAGGAAGATGCTCTGACATCTGACTTTTGCCTCTCCTAGAGAACTGAGCTGGTGTTGGCCTTCAAATAAGCAATTACACTTCCAGTAGTAGCACAAAGTAAGGCATGAAGTTCTCATTTTAACTGAAATAAGCTTCCCTACCTTAGAGCAAATTGTGATGTGAGGAACCTAGCACACTTCATTTGTCTGGTTTGTAATGCAGTAGTGACTGACGGAACCCCACGCAATGCCAGTCACCCTTTATTCTCAGGAGGCAGGCAGTCTGGAGTGATGAGGGTTGGAGGTCTGGGGGAGAACAAGCAAAGTGTCCTGACTGCCTCTTGTTCCAGCAGATACTACCCCTCCCTGAAGAGCAGATGCATGCAGATGGCAGGCACAAGTTCATAATGCACAGGTCAGAGGTGGGAAGTCTACACAACATAGCCTCTGTCGCCAAGAGAACAGGGCTCCTGTGGGAAGCACACATACAGAACTCGACTGAATGTTCCCTAGAGAGAGGAGGACAGTTTGCCATTCCCCACTCTCCATGTTTCGACCATTCCTCCCCCGTACCCTCTAGACAGATGCCACTGCCTGAAATATGAGTTCTTCCAATTATTTTAGTATCTATGCCAAGGTCACTTTCTATTACTCATTTTAGCAAACTTCTTTCAAGCTTAGGTCAAGATCTCTGCTCTCAAAGGAAGCATGTCAACATTTCTTCCCCTTGTTACCCCTCACATCGTGGCAACCACTCACAACATGCGTTTATCTGAAAAGCCCAGGCAGCCAACACGCTCAGACAAGCTGAACAGAACACTCTACTGTGTTCAGGAGAGTGGAGTTTGGGGCATGCCCTGTGGCCCTGAAAATAACAATGGTCCTGCTATGAAGATATATTTACCTTGAAAGCTTTGTCCCTCAAGTGCACAGAAGTACAGATTTGCACACACTCCTGACTTAACTGCCTTTTCTCCCTTGTTCATGACAGAATTCTCAAAGGATGAGACACTCCTGGTGCGCTCGAATGAGAACAAATCTATCACTCACTCTTCCCCTGACTTCTTTCAATTTGACAGTGAAGTCTGAATCAAAGGGAACACTTCCATGGCAGTAAAGAAAAAAACCAAGAGTCAAGTAGCAGTGAATGATTAAATCACACATTTTAACCATTCCTTCTGTACCACAAC
Source organism: Rhinopithecus roxellana (assembly GCF_007565055.1). Classification (NCBI taxonomy): domain Eukaryota; kingdom Metazoa; phylum Chordata; class Mammalia; order Primates; family Cercopithecidae; genus Rhinopithecus; species Rhinopithecus roxellana. Next base: position 55,164,095 of record NC_044551.1, read on the forward strand.
ACTTTTCCCTAGAGCACCCTTATAATTGTGCTACAGCACCATTTATTATTTACAATTGCCTTATTTTCTTCTGAGGTCAGGCTTTGTTTAAAAGTCCATTCAAGGCTGGTTGTACTGCAAGTAAGCGTTAGTTGAAGCTTCCATGTAATCCGCTATATGTCAAATGTCATTATGTTAGAAGCCCCCAAACCAGCACATCAGAAAATATATTCACCTAAATTCAAAGAAGCTGCAATATCTCTTAATAGAACTTTAATATCCACAAGGACACGTCAAAGAGAAAGAAAAGAGGGTCCCACAGTTTACTCTGCTGTCTGGTGTCTGTGGCACTTGTCTCTGGCATGAGAATATTTATGTATACTTTGTGGGAGTCTTGCTAATTGTAATTATGATTGCTTACTACTGTTTCCAAGGTAACAGTTGTCACTGCAGTGCTTCACTGCCAACTCAATTTCCATTCTCCTGCTGATATAACAAATATTATGTGACATTTTAACTGAAAATATCTGTAAATGGGCGTCTGAGTGTGGTGTGTTTCTTTAAAAGGGAGGGAAAACAATTATTAGCATTTCATTATTCATCTCAGTGGCATGTTTGATCAGTAATTACTTCAATTTTACATTTAGAAAGGAAAGGACCAGGGTCCCATGAGGTCTTGGATTTGAAGGCTCTGGGTTCCTATCCTGCCTATCCCAGTGGCTGCCTGGTGACCTGAATTCTGTAGCCAGGAGCTTGACCAGAAACTGAGGCTCAGTAAAGAAGCCCCTCAGGGGTGTCCCTGCCCCACCCCTTCCTTTCCCAGGGTGCACTTCTCCCATATAAGGGGTGGGGACTGAAGAAGGAAAGATGAGTCAGGTGCTCTCCACTGTGGCTGCCTTCTGTGCCCCCACTCCCACAAAGAGTAGAATCATCCAGATAGCAGGTCAGAAGTGCCTCGTGAGCAGGAGGTGTTCCTGCAAGCAATTCTGATCATGACCAGATGAAGGAATTTTCCTCACCCCCACAGTGACACCTCCAGTCAGAGACCCTGCAGGGATCCCACTTCTGGCCACTCTGAGATCACTTCCTGCCATGGCAGGATTTGTACATCTGGTGTAGGTAATGCATACATATACTATACCTTCATTTGGTATGAATGTCCCCACAATATTGAGAGCTCAGACTGCCTTTGGTAGGGCGTGACACTGGAGCCACAGCTCTGAGCCAACCTCTGCTGGTTTCTAGTTTCTCCACAGGAATTTCACAACCCTGCTTCCTTACAGGCTGAATTCCTTACCTACCACCTGGCCTTGACCTGGCTTCCAGATCCTACTAGCGGAACTTACCTATGTAGGATGCAGAGCGGCTGCCCACCTCTGGCAGTTGTGTACGTTCTGACTCCTGGGCCCCCCTCCCCAGGAACTGTCATAGTCACCTGCCCATCTTAAACTGTGCCTTCGCATTCCTCAAAGACATAGAACCAGAAATACCATTTGACCCAGCAATCCCGTTACTGGGTATACACCCAAAGAAATATAAATCATTCTATTATAAAGATACATGCATACATATGTTCATTGCAGCACTATTCACAATAGCAGAGACATGAAATCAACTGAAATACCCATAAAGAATAAAGAATAAAGATGGATAAAGAAGATGTGGTATATATGCACCATGGAATACTAGGAAGCCATAGAAAGGAACGAGATCATGTTTTTTGCAGGGACATGGATGGAGCTGGAAGCCATTATCCTCACCAAACTAACATAGGAACAGAAAAACCAGACACCACATGTTCTCACTTACAAGTAGGAGCTGAACAATAAGAACACATGGACACAGGGAGGGGAACAACACACACTGGGGCCTGGGAGGGTCGTGTGGGCAGCGAGTGAGAGCATCAGGATAAATAGCTAATGCATGTGGGCTTAATACCTAGGTGATTTAATACATAGGTGATTGGTCAATAGGTGCAGCAAACCACCATGGCACATGTTTACCTGTGTAACAAACCTGCACATCCTGCACATGTATTCCAGAACTTAGAATAAAATTAAATTTAATTTCTTTTAAAAACTGTGCCCTCTTCCTGTTTCATTCTCTTTGCTTTATTTCACCTCTCCTGGAGGTTCAATTCTCTTTGCCTTGTTTCACCTCTCCTGCAGGTCAGAAACCATACCTTTCACCTTTTTTCTAACCTCCCATAAGACATAGTAAGAATTAAATAATTAATTGATCCATTAAATGTTAATAAACATTCAATATGCATATATGAAACCGCTCAGTGGAAAAGCTGAGTTTGAGCATCTTCAAGCCTTCATATACTTCTCTTGTTCCTCCATAATATCACATTATAAAATGGTACTTAATGTGGTGATTCACAACCATGGGAGAGCAGAAAATCTCTGTGGAGTTTATTAAAAATAGAAATTATACAAAATCTGAACTGGTTAACTGGTTCTGTGAACATATTAAAAATTATTGTTAGTTTTATTAGGTGTGATGCTATCAGCATATTTATGTTTTTTAAAAGACTCCTTTATCATTTCACAATGGAGGTTAAAACATTTCTTTTAAAACCTATATCTGGGCCTGGCGCGGTGGCTCACGCCTGTAATCCCAGCACTTTGGGAGGCCAAGGCAGGCGGATCACGAGGTCAGGAGATGGAGATCATGGCTAACACAGTGAAACCCCGTCTCTACTAAAAGTACAAAAAATTAGCCGGGCGTGGTGGCTCGTGCCTGTAGTCCCAGCTACTCAGGAGGCTGAGGCAGGAGAATGGCGTGAACCCAGGAGGTGGAACTTGCAGTGAGCCGAGATCATGCCACTGCACTCCAGCCTGGGCAACAGTGCATGACTCCATCTCAAAAAAAAAAAAAAAAAAAAAAAAAAAAAAAAAAAACTGTATCTGCAGTTTGCTTTTAAATAATCCCTGGGGGTGAATAGAGTGAGAGACAGTATTAGTGAAACAAGCTTAGACGAGTTGGTGATTTTTAAAACTGGGCAGTGGAACATAGTTATTCATTGTACTATATTCTTTAGGTTTAGGTTTGAAATTTTTCATGATTAAAAACTATTTGTAATAAATGAAGTAAACATAGCAAAGTATTAATAATTATTAAAACTAGGTGAGATTTCGTAATCTTCCAAAGTTAAGAAACTATTCTATATTTTAATGTATGTTTGGAAATTATAGATAGTTTTATTTTTTGCTTTTTTTTAATTTTAATTTAAGTTCTGGAATACATGTGCAGAATATGTAGGTTTGTTAAATAGATATGCATGTGCCATGGTGGTTTGCTGCACCTATTGACCCGTCATCTAGGTTTTAAGCCCCACATGCATTAGATATTTTTGCCCTAATGCTCTCCCTCCCCTTGCCCCCCACTCCCTGACAGGCCCCCGTGTGTGATGTTCCCCTCCCTGGGTCCATGTGTTCTCACTGTTCAACTCCCACTTATGAGTGAGAACATGTGGTGTTTGGTTTTCTGTTCCTGTGTTAGTTTGCTGAGAATGATGGTTTCCAGCTTCATCCATGTCCCTTCAAAGGACATGAACTCATTCTTTTTATGGCTGCATAGTATTCCATGGTGGATATGTGCCACATTTTCTTTATCCAGTCTTTTATTGATGGACATTTGGGTTGGTTCCAAGTCTTTGCTTTTGTGAATAGTGCTGCAATAAACATATGTGTGCATGTGTCTTTATAGTAAAATGATTTATATTCCTTTAGGTATATCCCAATAATGGGATTGCTGGGTCAAATGGTATTTCTGGTTCTAGATCCTTGAGGAATCACCACACTGTCTTCCACAATGGTTGAACTAATTTACACTCCCACCAACAGTGTAACAGTGTTCCTATTTCTCCACATCCTCACCCGCATCTGTTGTTTCCTGACTTTATAATGATTGCCGTTCTAACTGGTGAGAAATGATATCTCATTGTGGTTTTGGTTTGCATTTCCCTAATATTTTAAAAATAAAGAAGATACAAATTCCCCAACCCTTAACCCTTCTTGTCCTTTCTGCACCCAAATCTCTACAGGTATAAGCAGGTACATTTTTAAAGCATTAAGAGCTAGGCACCTCTACTAGATCTTTGTTAGTGTAATTTTAGTTACTGATATTACTTAAACACAATACATCTATGTTTCTTGTAAAAATACTTTATAATTTTAATATTTAATTAACTTGAACAAGTTTTACCCCACTTTCATTCATACCCTGTTGATACTAATTTAAAAGGATTTATTGTGTATTACGTGTTTATTCTTCCTTAGGATGATATTTCACAGTCTACTTAAAAAAATAATGTCATGTTGATTTTTCTATCATATCAAATGAAAAGTTAATAGAAATACACAGAGATGATTGACTTCCAGAAAGGATACTTTCTGGATACATTAGTAGGATGACTTCATAATATATTACTCTAAATACATTTTCCTGTAGCAGTGAGATAAATGATAATTATCCATGTAATCTTAATATACTTGCATTAGTTTCCTATTGCTGCTATGACAACTTAGTAGTTTAAAACAATAGAAACTTCTTGTCTTACACTTCTAGTAGTCAGAACTCTGAAATGTATTTTGCAAGGCTGGAATCAAGGTATCCACGATGCTGCCTTCCTTGTAGAAGCTCTCTTTCCACAGCATCTAGACATCGTCCATCTACCTTGGCTCATGGCCACATCACTCTGATATCTGCTTCCATTGTCACCTCTTCTATTGCTCTGGTCTCCTACATCCCTCAGATAAGGATCTTTGTGATTAACTAGGGTCCCTATCTTAAGATTCTTAGCTTAATCACCTCTGCAAAGTTTCTTTTGCCATGTAAGATAGCATATTAACAGAAATTAATACATTGACATCTTTGAGAAGGCCACTGTTTTGTCTGCCACAATACTCTTATTTTTCCCTTCTGAATTCAGTGCATTAGACAGTTATTCCTGCAATAATGTCATGTAACAAACTACTCCAAAACTCAGTGGCTTATGGCAGCAAGCATATATTTTTCTCACTTGTGAGTCACAGGCTATCTGGGATGGCTCTGCTTCAGGCTGAGAGTGGGGTGGCTTGGCTGTAGGGTTAAGATTGTGTTTATGTATGTTCCACATATTTCAACTGGGGGTCCAGTCTGAGGTGGCAGAGAATATCAGGGGCATGATTTTTTCTGCACAATGTTAAGCATGTAAGAGGACAAGTCAAGCTTCGTGTGCACATTTAAAGCCTCTCCTTGCATTCCATCTACTCAAATTGCACTGATCAAATCACATGGCCAAATCAAAAGTCAGTGAAGTAGGGAAGTAGACTTTACCCCAAGGGAGAGAGGGAAGAGGGTGAATATTTGCTGAACAGGAATTCAATTTCCTATTCCTTAGGTGTAATAGCAGCCAGCTTGGAGCTTCTCACTGATTATATACCTTCCAAATGTTTTGAGTTTTGACAGGTCACTGAAATAAGTGCATAGCCTCTCATTGTGACTTTTAAAGGCAACATACATCAAAATGTCACCAGAATTCTCACTTATCTAGGACATAGATAAAAACCAGGGAGTATGCAAGAAAGGTTACTGAGCATCACCTAAATAGCTAAACTAAGGTATGTAGATAACTCATAAAAGAACTCTTTAGACCTTACCTCCATCTATAAACTATTTACTCTTATTTTACACACAATTTTAGCAATGTTGATTGCTTCATCTCTAAGTTCACAATAAAATCACACATATACACACACAAACACACACACACACAAACACACCAACAGATACCAACAAGGAAAACATACATTATACAGACATAATCTCTGTTTAAAACACACACAAAAAAGAATGTAATTATTATTTGCTATAGGGATAAATAATCAGTTTCACGTAGCTCAATAAATCTTAAGGTTCTCACTAATTACATCAAAATGTAAGAATAATTGAGCTAACAGTGGAATGCATGGGAGCAGGGATCTTGCCCACCTTGTTCGCCACTGTTTTCCCATTGTCTGGGACGGTGCTTTGCACAGAGTATGCATGTACTAAATATATGTGGGATTAACATTTATAAAGTTAAAATTTTTATTGTTTATTAAATTATATTTCAGATGGCAGAAAAGGACTCTGTGTGCAAGTATGTGAATCAACATGAGCTAAGCTGAGAATGAGGAAGTCAGGGAAGTATTTATTGTTTGATTTTTGTTTTTTGTTTTTTTGAGACAGAGTCTCGCTCTGTTGCCCAGGCTGGAGTGCAGTGGCACAGTCTCCGCCCACTGCAGCCTCTGCCTCCCGGGTTCAAGAGATCCTGCTGCCTCAGGCTCTGGAGCAGCTGGGATGACAGGCACATGCCACCACGCCCAGCTAATTTTTGTATTTTTAGTAGAGATGGGGTTTCACGTGTTGACCAGGCTGGTCTCGAACTCCTGACTTCAAGTGATCCATTCACGTTGGCCTCCCAAAGTGTTGGGATTACAGGCATCAGCCACTGTGAGTATTTATACCTAGCCAGGAGTATTTATAGAAAGGTGAGTATTATACTCACCTAGCTGGGAGTATTTATAGAAAGGTTACAGAGACGTTTTATGAAATCCAAAAGCAGAAGAGCAGGTGGGGAGACAGAGGACACTCTGCCCATGTTATGCCTCTGCCTCATTATTCACATCTACCTGATTCTTAGCCCAGGTAACAGGGAGGGTGCAAGACATAAACCTCACATCTCCAATAATTTTATATTTCAGGACATGACGTATGCAGAGACTAGCTAACTCTCTCCAAGTTTCCTTCCAATTCCCAGCAGAGAGAATTTTCTCGACCTCTGTTCCAACAAATGAACCAGCAGGTAAGCAAAAAAACAGAGCTACCAAGAGCCTGTGGTAGAAAGACTCTAAGATGGCTCCTCCCTCCTGGTTTTCACAACCTTTTGTGACACCCCCCACCATGAGTGTGGGCTGGACTTATTGACTCCCTTGTAATTAATAAAATAGAGAGAAATGATACGATGTTACTTCTAAGATTCAAGTATTAAAAGCCTGTGGCTTTCCTTTGAGGCACATGCACTCTCTTGAATCACTTGCTCTGGGGGCACTCTGCACCTTATCATGACATAGCCCTGTGCAAAGGTCCGTGTGACAAGGGATCAAGGGCTGCCAACAACCATGTGAGCAAGCTTGCCAGTGGCTCTCCACTCCACCTTAACCCAGTTGAACCTTTAGATGAGACCACAGCCCCAGCCAAAAACTTGACTGCAACTTTATGAGAGTCTTTGAGCCAGAGACAACTAACTAAGCCATCCCTAGACCCTGATTCACAAAAACTAAGAGATAATAAATGTTTGTTATTTTAAGCCTTGAAGATTTAAAGTAATTTGTTATGCAAAGTAAGTTTCTTCAAAGAAAGGTGAGTTATTAGTGAGCTAGGTGGACACTCTAAAGTATGTCTACTAAAAGTCTGTGACACATTTTCAAATATCCCTACTCCAAATCACTAAAACAAAAAAGTTTTATACTTTAAAAGCAAATCCCCTGGCCATATAGAAAGCTTAGCTGTCCAGAATAAAGAATTTCTTAAAGTTCTACACAACCACAGTTTTACCATACAAATTCTGAAATGCTCATAGGCACATCAGTCTTGTCATTTGACAGCTTCCTCCTGGGTGAATTATCTAGGCCTCTAATGTTTCTTCCTTTACCTCCATGCTACTCTTCTTTTCACTCTTTCACTATTCATTATCATTCCACTCAGACTGCTGGCAAAGGAGAATACTGTGATACACAGGTTGAGTTTGCTGCATAGCCAAAGCTCAATGGAAGGCTTCATAGGGTTGCAAGTGGAAATAATTGCCCAAAAGACTTTCAGTATTACATGTTGGTTTTGTTTTCCAAAATGTATTACATTTGCAATTATTATGGGTAATTAGAAATTCTATATTCAGGTTTTTGGTTCCAGCACTGGTCAAACCTGGAGCTTAAAGCTTAGTGAGCACTTTGTATTTGCAAGACACATTGGAGATGTAACTGTGAAGATATACAGTCTTTGCACTTAGAAAACTGACAACCTGTGAAAGGAAAATATTTAAATACATAAAACAAATTTAGAACAATAAATATAAGGTACAAACCAAAGTGTAATTGATATTCAGAGAAGTAAGACGTCTACGTGGAACTAGAGTAGTCAGAGGAAGATTCAGGAGGTGGTAATACCTGAGTTGAGTATGAAGGGTAGGGAGAATTTAGAAGAAAATAAAGGGATAGAGTACTACATAGAGGATAAAGAACACAGAGAAAGAAAACATTTCTCAAATCTCACGTAGATTTCTACTTGCATGAATCTATTATTTTAAGCCTAAATGGTGTCCAATATAAAAAGAATGTAATTGTGTCCAGTAGCCATGATCCTTTAAGGCTGAGGTTAATTAAGAGGACAGACATGAACAACACAGGGAAAGAGGAATGGATGTCACCTTTCAGGCTGCAAAACTAGAATTCCAAACAAGTGTTACAGGAGGAAGAAAAAAACCTTTGCCTATTGTCATGGTTCACAACACTCTCCCAGTTTCAACCTCCTCCCACCTGTCAACACCCAGTAGTATTACCAGGCAGAGTATGCCATTACTCTCTTCTCCCCTGTCTTTGCACCTATCTGGCTTCTGGCCTCCAATCTTCTTGTGGTATCTCGGGATTCTTGCAACACTCTTGCCAGGAGCGCTGACAGGGCCTCCATCAAGGGTGCATTAGAACACTATATAAAGACACCTGGTGAAAGGAATTTGAGGGGGCTAAAATCCAACCCAGCCCCTGGGAGGGGCTGCAATCATGAAGAATGGGTGTCTATTGTAATTCTTCTGCAAAGAGAAGCCATCTCTTTTGCAGTTTGCATAAAGGCACCTACATACTGGCAGTAGCCTTGAGCACTGCCAGATCTAAGCTAGACATTTTTAGGCCAGTGCTTTCCACTGGGTCCTCCCCTCTTGTCCACCATCAACTGATCTGACAAATAATGGAATAACAGGGATCCTATAAACCAACTAGGTTGTATCTGACCTGTTTTCCCTAAGATGATGAGGGAATGCAAGTTATTTTCAGGCAGCTCTGTTCAGAAGACTGCAATGGGAGGCTGAAAAAAATTTGTTTCCAGACCCTAAGCCCAAAATGGCATCCTCCATTCTGATTGACACTATCAACAAACAGTACTTACTATACCGGTTGAATCAAGTCACTTGGTCTATGAACTAAAGGGTTAGTTATCCTTGGGTGTAAGTGCTCCATTCAAGCTCCCCAGGTACAAGCAGATCTCACACAAAGCTCTCTTATAATAACTTGTTGACTAAGACCTAGTCAGCCACAAAAGGAAAATGGCTAAAAGATTTTAAAGAAGGATAATTTCAAAGTTTGTAAAGGGAGAAATCATTTAATATCTCAATGGGCTTCAATGGTCAGGTCTTTTTGAAATCAACATATAACATCATGATCATGATAAATCTTTTTTTCAAAAAATGCCTTTTTGGCACAACCTGAGCTACCACTTCACGAACAATTGGGCACCCAAATAATTGGAAATATTTCAGAAAAGCAAATGAAGCAAAAGAGATCATGGAAAGCAGGGAATATATGTATGCAATTTTGAGCCTAAATGAACACGCAGTGCCATATACAAAATAATCAGTGAGATGTGAAAACTGATGTGGATGCCTTTGATTTGAATCAACAGGGTGTGAAGGACTCTTACTATTAAAGAAAAACCTTGGTGCCAGTTCACCCTTGTCCAGATCCAGGCATCCACGGTCCTAGCTCTCAAGGTGCCAAAGCCCAGGGCTAAGCTGCAACCCATAAGGAGTCTTGAAAGCAGTTTTTAAGCCAGCACTTTTTGGCTGACTAATGCTCAATAGCCTTCGTCTTGTCTTTCTTCTCCTGAAAAATTTTCCTCCCCATTAGCAATGTTAAAAGTCCTTTGCAGTATACGGCATCTGATTTCAAGAATAAAGATGGCCTGTATTTACAGATTAAATCCAGTGAAACCGGAACATTGTCATATGGAATAGCTATACAGTCATTCTTTCCAGAAAACTACCCAAGGGCAAGAAAGAGCAGTGTTCTTCCTACTCCAAGGAAGGAACAAAAACCCATCTTTCCAGAGCCCCAAGGGGCCCTAAAGATCTTCTCTAGTGGTTTCCAAACTTTGTTCAGCCAAGTCCCAAAGTACTGAGAGAGGCTACAAATGAAGAAAAGGGTGGCTTCATGGAGAGACAATAGAAAGCATTTTTAAACAAAGAATTACTTGAGGCTTTCTTCAACGACACCTTAAAATTAACAGAAGAAAATTTGACAAAACTCTGTAGTGTGGCAGGATTATATCTTGGAATCTTAATCTATGTGTAGGTTCTGTATTCCTTTCTGCTTTCTCAACAATACTCAAGGCCACTGTTCTCTCTTCTAGCCAAAACAGTGCTAGCCTGAGAATGGTACTTTAAAAAGCCTATGCATAAACCTTTACCATGTAAAGACTGGATGGAATAAAGGGAAGGGTGGAAGGGAGAGCAGTGTGCAGTGGATACATGTAAGTTAAAAAGGAAAGAAGAGCCAGGCACATCAAGGTGACTCATGCCTGTGATCCCAGCTCTTTGGGAGGCTGAGGCAAGCAGATTACTTGAGCCAAAGATTTTGAGACCAGCCTAGGAAACATGGCGAAACCCCATCTCTACTAAAAATAAAATTAGCTGGGCATGGTGGCACGTGCTTGTAGTCCCAGCTACACAGGAGGCTGAGGTGGGAGGATCACCTGAGCCCAGGAGGTCACAGCTGCAGTGAGCTGTGATCATGCCACTGCACTCCAGCCTGGGAGGCAAGAGTGAGACCCTGCCTCAAAACCTCATAAAAAAGAAGGAGGAGGACTCCCAGAAGTCCTCAAAGTGGGAAAGAGAAAAAAGGACTTTCTGTCTGAAGACTGGAGAGAGGAGTGGAGGGACCTCAAGGCAAGCTGCTCCAGTAATTGAGGATAATCATCTTCCAGAATTGAAGGAGGAGGGCTTGAACATAACGTGTTCCACCAAGTCTCAACCACAAACGTGTGATTGAAAATTAAAAGGGAAAACTTGCCCCCTGACCAAGGTGGCAATAGAATAGAACAGAAACATTTGTAAAGTTTCCTCTGAGCCAGTGTAGAGGTGTACATGTTGCCCCTCTTCCAGCTAAGCCCACCATAAAGAATGCGTTGGAGATTCCTGTGCAGCACTAAAGAAATGGCAGAATGAGCCAGAGGTAAAAGCACACATTTAGATAACTGAGGAAGTAACCCAATTCTTTTTTCCTAACAGTTCAAAGAACACATGCAGATGAAGAAATTTTCTCTGTAATTACTATTTATTTCCTATATTTACAATGAAATCCTATGCTGATTTTCAACATGCTTAGTGATATTCATATTCTATCTGATGAATAAACTTCCAATGAAATGAGGTATGTTTCTTAACAGAACCTGCTATTGACTGAAGAGCAATGCATGGGCATGTGAGAAGAGCAGCAAATCTGTGACAAACAATACTGTGGGAGCAGTAAAATGCATCAAAACCATTGCACAATCTGACCAGAGCAGTAGACATTGTGTTCACCAAGAATGCCTTGATCCAAAGCATCCGGCTCTTGATCTCCCTACTATGTGCAATGAGCTGGTAAAAATGGGGCAGATACTTTCAGCCAACCAATATCCCAGGAGTGACTTAACCTGCTCTCACTGAGAAGATATAATTATTGATATTTCACCAAGAGTTGCATGAAAATGCCCTGAACCTCCTCTTGGGCAGCATTGACACAGCTCATACAGCTGAAAAGTCTGCAGATATATATATACGTCCAGATATTTATCAGTTTGAGTTATTGAAATATTAAGAGAAATTACTTGGACACCAAAACTGATGTGCTGTGTTACATTCCTACCATTCACCTTGATCCTCCACAGTTGAGAGACTCATTGTGAAAGACTCACTCATTAGCCGAGAATTAGGTAGAAATCATTTTTATTTTTCTCCATAGTTTATAATTTAAAATTTTTAGGTTAGACAGACTTATTACAGAATTTTCAATTCACATGAATTTCTGACATAAAAATATAAGAACTGTTCCAATTTTCTCTGGGGATGAGGCTGAAATATGGCCCCATACTTCCAGAGATATCAATTCAAAGTCTACACTATTAGAGACACTTAACAGGGAAAATTGAGAAGCACCTCCTTATCATAAGTGAAATAACTCAGCAACAGAAAAACAAATACTCCATGTTCCAACGAGTGGGAACTAAACAATGGGTACATGTGGACACAAAGATAGAAATAGGAGACACCTGGGACTTCAAAAGGGGGGAGGGCGAGAAGGGGGATGAGGATTGAAAAATTACCTATTCAGCACAATGTTCACTCTTTAGGTTTTGGGTTCACTAGAAGCCCAATCCTCACCATTACACAATATGTCCTGTAACAAACCTGCATATGTACACCCTGAATCTAAAATTAAAGAAAAAAAAGAAGATGCACCAACCTGGAGTCCATATATGGAGAAGCCAGTTATGAAAACACTCAGTTTTCATAACTGTTCATGCTGGGAAAAGCAATGCAACAATTAGAAGTCCTTGCAATAGACGTAGTTACTGAAGCGTCATCACATAGCATTTTAGAAAAGACAGTAATGTGAACAACACACATGTCCAAGCAATATATCTCAACTTTTGTCAAACAGCGAATGGACCCTGTTAGAAAAAAAAAAATGTAGTCTGGAATTCAAGCTATCTAAATCTGCTAAAAATATTCATTAGTCAAGAGGATATTTTAACTGAACACGGTTCACGTTTTTTTTTTCTTTTTTTTCTTTTTTCTTTTCTTTTTTTTTTTTTTTTTTTGAGACAAGGTGTCACTCTGTCACCCAGACTGGAGTACAGTGGCATAATCTCGGCTTGCCACAACCTCCACCTCCCAGGTTCAAACAATTCTCCTGCCTCAACTTCCCGAGTAGCTGGGATTACAGGCACGTACCACTATCGCCCAGCTAATTTTTCTATTTTTTGGAAAGACGAGGGTTCACCATGTCGGCCAGGTTAGTCTTGAACTCCTAAACTCAAATGATCCACCTGCCTAGGCCTCCCAAAATGCTAGGATTACAAGCATGTGCCACCACACCCAGCCAACTGAACATGTTTTAGAAGATGGCAATATTAGCCTCATCTCTACATCCTTAATCACTTAGTCATTATACTTTCCTTATCTGTGTTATTTCTCTTGATGTGGTATCTTTCCCTGGCTGAGACAACCCATTCAAAAAATACCATGAAAAGATCATCCACTCCTTAGCCCAGCGAGCCCTAGCCTCACCTTCTCCCTCCAGCTTCAGAATGAGTTCTGCAATCTTATCCTTCCATACGCCGCCCCTACCTACCCTTCTCTAACTGGTATCTACTTCACTGCATCAGTTATGTATGTTATAATCAACCTCATATCTCAGTAGAAATTTTTTTAAATAATGCAGAGAAAATTATTTTGAAATGAAATGAAAACTTTAGTAATTTGATTTGCAGGAAATGAAGAACAAAGTGTCACAACCTGAGTGCTTTTAAGTAAGTCATAATTAATTACTCTTGCATCTATGTTTGGATGCTCAATTTATGACTAATTATGCAGAAAATGTAATTGCATGCTGAAGTATTCAATTGTGCCTTCTTTCACTCTTATTTGCACCGGCCATTGTTGTTGTTGTTGTTGTTGTTGTTAATGGTATGTGTCACTTACTGAAATTGTTGAAATGTTGTCAAGACAGAAATAATCATGTGATCTCTCCTATAATGTAGTTGTTTCTATTGAGAAAACTGCAGAAAGATCTAAAATTGTCTCCTAACTTATTCTTTAAAAAAAAAAAAAGTATGCACTTCTCTATTCTTTTGTCCTCTACTGAAATACACTTGCTAAGAAATCACATTAGGCATATCCTGCCAGCTTCGTTTCTCCTATGCATTTGCAACATAGACTTTTTATTTTCTTGGAAGAGTCATAAAGCTCAAAGGAATCATGAATGACCGTCACATTTATGTCATCCTAGACAGGCTTCTTTTTAATGATACTAAAGGGAATGTGTAACCTTTTCTCCATCTTAAGATGCCTAATAAAGTGACTATCAAGGAAGCAAAGGAAATAAAACCAAATTTAAAACTTCCTCTGAATGAGTCATGGGAATAATAGCATTTGTGAATATTTTCTCACTGAAAGGAAAAAGAGAGAGAGCACAAGGAGGCAAAAAACTGGAAAAACTCTCAAAATATTTAGTAAGATAATATTTAATATTTATAATATTTAACAAGATAATAACTACATTATTGTGTTTTTCAGAAACTCCTAATGAAGTTTCACTACATACACTATATGCCTTTTCCTCTTTCTCTGTATAAGCCAAATAAATGTCAGAGCCCTCTGTGGCCTGGTCTCAGAGAGGTATCACCTAAAAGAGACACTGTCCACCACTGAAAGTAAAAGCCACTCCAGCCTCTGCACGCCTCTGAAGAGCCTGTGGCCAATATTAGCAGAGCTCACCCATCCACAGCTCTCACCTTCCAGGCTCATGGAAGCCTATGCCTCCCAGGCCCCCACAGGCAGGCCCATCAGGAGCTCAGATGCAGGCAATGGGCCGCGAGCAAAAGACTCTTCCTGTCAGAAGCCCGGAGGAATCTTTGTGAGGTCTCCATGCCCTGTCCTCCCCTGCCATCCTTATGACAGTAGAGTCAAGAGATCAAAGCAGCTGGGGCCACCAAATCACTACATGGAGGACACCTGCACTGGAGAGGCACTCCAGACTATGAGCAAGAAATGAGATTGTGTTGTGCTAAATCTGAGATCTAGGAGTAGTTCTTTACTTGCAAGGGGCAGAACCTACCCTATTTTACATGCAAGCATTAGAAGAAATGCAATTCTTACTCTCTGCAGCACTCCCAGACTCCTGTTTGCTCCCCTCTAAATATTCTCCCAGCCTACCTGCTTCAGAGACTCTCGCTCTTTCAGCCTGCCCACCAAGCCCAGCAGTCAGGACTCTGGACTATTTTCCCCCTTGTCTCCTTGCTGTCTACTCCAGTCCATCTCCCAATTCTGCATCACAAAAGCCAAAGAGCTGGGTTGAAGAAAGTCAAACCGGGCCGGGCGCGGTGGCTCAAGCCTGTAATCCCAGCACTTTGGGAGGCCGAGACGAGGGGATCACGAGGTCAGGAGATCGAGACCACCCTGGCTAACATGGTGAAACCCCGTCTCTACTAAAAAATACAAAAAACTAGCCGGGCGAGGTGGCAGGCGCCTGTAGTCCCAGCTATTCGGGAGGCTGAGGCAGGAGAATGGCGTAAACCCAGGAGGCGGAGCTTGCAGTGAGCCTAGATCTGGCCACTGCACTCCAGCCTGGGCGACAGAGCAAGACTCCGTCTCAAAAAAAAAAAAAAAGAAAGAAAGTCAAACCGTTGAGTGGGTTGAGGATAAGAATAAACTGAGTTTTCAAGGGGGAAAAACATCCCTTTGGGACAGGCAAAGCGGGGTGAAAGAAATGAAAACACTCACTTGCTGGAAAATGCTGTCCCCAACAGATTTGGTTTTGGTCCAAAAACAAGTGTGTTAGGGATTCACGCTTTAGTGACTTATTCTTCCCTGCCTAGCCCATTGCAGTTACATGTTTTACTTTTAAGCATCAGTGCTATTATTCTTTGACCTCCATTTTCCAGCACCATCAGAGGCACTCACCATAGCCATCGTCTATCTATGTGCATCAGCCTCTAGACTTGTGTAATGTACAACCTGCATCCTATGGGCACCACCTCCATGGTACTCATAACATGGTATCAAAAAAGTCAGAAAAGCATAACTCACATAATAGCAATTAGCAGAAAGGACTATGCAAACTTTTAAATAAGACTTATTCAGTTGTTCAACAATGCTATTAATAAAATCCACAAATATTAGCACCAAAGTTTACAAACGTTGTATTAGTAGGTGGGGTGGGGACAAGAAGTTGTAAGACATGGTCTTGAACCTCAGAAACATTGTCTCTGCAAAGAAAAACAGGATGCATTCATAAAAAGACAGATATCAACAGAGGATAACATTGAACACAGACAAAATAAATGGAATTTATAACATGTTATGGTAAGGTGGGCTGAAGCGATTAAGGAAAACAATGGAAGAGATGGGTATTGAGCTATAACGCAATAGATGTAGGCAAATCAGAAAAAAAAGAAAAGAAATAAGAAATCCATGCTTACATGTCAGGGAGGAGTGGCAGTGTGTGCTGACAGGACCGAAAAAGGAGACTATTTGTCATTGTGTGGGACCAAACTATTTCCAAAGCCACTCAAAACAAACTGAAAGGGATGTGACTCTCATATTTCACAGGAATGTTTAATAGTCACAGTTTCACACCTCAGAAGGAGCACTTCTTCATCTCCCTGATCAAAATCATCTAATCAACACTCATCTAAGTGAGGGTGTAAACAGTTCATTATGCAGATATGGTCCCTGCCCTCCAGGGGATTACAATCTAAATCGTCAAACCTAGCTCCAACAAGCATATAGACATAATTAACATAGATAAGGATGAAGAATGCATTTTCTACTAGCCTCACTGCCATCAGAGAGAACAATTTGTAGTCATCACTGATCTGAGCTGAATTCAAATTAGTGACCCAAAGGCTCCACTGTCTGGGTGTTATTTTCAATCTCCTTAGCTATCCAATCTCCAGAAGTTTCATTTTTCATTCTTACTGTGCAGTCATCATCAACTACCAAAGGGAAAGACTGCAATCCAGACACACTAAAAATAGCATTCTTGCCTTCTGAAAGCCAGACTCAGATTTATGACAGTTTTAAAATTTGGTTCTTCATCTTAAAAGTTCAACATCCTGCAAGAATTGTGCGAAGTAATACCTACCTGGTCTTTAGAGCATGAAACACCATAACTTGATGCAGTGAGAGATCAGGCCTTTATGTAATCCATTTACATTAGGGAGAGATAGCACTTTCTTTGGGTTGACAGGTTGACATGCCTTCGTGTGTTTTCCACTTAATCAGCAGAATCATTAAAGCACTGAAGGTTTTGATGGTCTCAGTAAAAAACATCTATTTCTGTAGAACCTATCACTATAAATAATTTAACAAACATACCCCCCCCAAAAAAACACTATAAAAAGAAGAATTATTTTCTCGTACTTAAATCATAGACCACTCTGAAGTTGAACCAAAGGGAGCCCAGGTTTAAAATGAAGGCAGGTGCCGGGCACAGTGGCTCACTCCTGTTATCCCAGCACTCCAGCCTGGGCAACAAGAGTGAAACTCCATCTCAAAAAATAAAAATAGGGGGCGGAGCAAGATGGCCAAATAGGAACAGCTCCAGTCTCCAACTCCCAGCACGAGCGACACAGAAGACCGGTGATTTCTGCATTTTCAACTGAGGTACTGGGGTCATCTCACTAGGGAGTGCCGGACAATCGGTGCTGGTCAGCTGCTGCAGCCTGACCAGCGTGAGCTGAAGCAGGGCGAGGCATCGCCTCACCTGGAAGCTCAAGGGGGAAGGGGATCCGTTTTCCTAGCCAGGGGAACTGAGACACACAACACCTGGAAAATCGGGTAACTCCCACCCCAATACTGCGCTGTAAGCATACAGGCACACCAGAATATATCCCACACCTGGCCGGGAGGGTCCCACGCCCACGAAGCCTCCCTCACTACTAACACAGCAGTCTGCCGCGATCTATCCGCAAGGCAGCAGCGAGGCTGGGGGAGGGGCGCCCGCCATTGCTGAGGCTTAAGTAGGTAAACAAAGCCACTGGGAAGCTCGAACTGGGTGGAGCTCACAGCAGCTCAAGGAAGCCTGCCTGTCTCTGTAGTCTCCACCTCTGGGGACAGCGCACAGCTGAAGACCAACAGGGGAAGTAGCGGGAGCCGGTGCAGACGCGAACGACTCTGTCTGACAGCTTTGGGGAGAGCCTTGGATCTCCCAACGCGGAGGTTGAGATCTGAGAACGGACAGACTGCCTGCTCAGGTGTGTCCCTGACCCCTGAGTAGCCTAGCTGGGAGAAATCCCCCACTAGGGGCAGTCTGACACCCCACACCTCACAGGGTGGAGTACACCCCTGAGAGGAAACTTCCAAAGGAAGAATCAGACAGGTACACTCGCTGTTCAGCAATATTCTATTTTCGGCAACCTCTGCTGCTGATACCCAGGCAAACAGGGTCTGGAGTGGACCTCAAGCAATCTCCAACAGACCAACAGACAGTCCTTCTGACTGTCAGAAGGAAAACTATCAAACAGGAAGGACACCTATACCAAAACCCCATCAGTACGTCACCACCATCAAAGACCAGAGACAGATAAAACCACAAAGATGGGGAAGAAGCAGGGCAGAAAAGCTGGAAATTCAAAAAATAAGAGCGCATCTCCCCCTGCAAAGGAGCGCAGCCCATCGCCAGCAACGGATCAAAGCTGGTCAGAGAATGACTTGGACGAGAGGAGAGAAGAAGACTTCAGTCCATCAAACTTATCAGAGCTAAAGGAGGAATTACATACCCAGCGCAAAGAAAATAAAAATCTTGAAAAAAGAGTGGAAGAATTGACAGCTAGACTAATTAATGCAGAGAAGATCATAAACGAAATGACAGAGATGAAAACCATGACACGAGAAATACGTGACAAATGCACAAGCTTCAGTAACCGACTCGATCAACTGGAAGAAAGAGTATCAGCGATTGAAGATCAAATGAATGAAATGAAGCGAGAAGAGAAACCAAAAGAAAAAAGAAGAAAAAGAAATGAGCAAAGCCTGCAAGAAGTATGGGATTACGTAAAAAGACCAAATCTACGCCTGATTGGGGTGCCTGAAAGTGAGGGGGAAAATGGAACCAAGTTGGAAAACACTCTTCAGGAAATCATCCAGGAGAACTTCCCCAACCTAGTAGGGCAGGCCAACATTCAAATTCAGGAAATACAGAGAACGCCACAAAGATACTCCTCCAGAAGAGCAACTCCAAGACACATAATTGCCAGATTCACCAAAGTTGAAATGAAGGAAAAAATCTTAAGGGCAGCCAGAGAGAAAGGTCGGGTTACCCACAAAGGGAAGCCCATCAGACTAACAGCAGATCTCTCGGCAGAAACTCTACAAGCCAGAAGAGAGTGGGGGCCAATATTCAACGTTCTTAAAGAAAAGAATTTTAAACCCAGAATTTCATATCCAGCCAAACTAAGTTTCATAAATGAAGGAGAAATAAAATCCTTTACAGATAAGCAAATGCTTAGAGATTTTGTCACCACCAGGCCTGCCTTACAAGAGACCCTGAAGGAAGCACTAAACATAGAAAGGAACAACCGGTACCAGCCATCGCAAAAACATGCCAAAATGTAAAGACCATCGAGGCTAGGAAGAAACTGCATCAACTAACGAGCAAAATAACCAGTTAATATCATAATGGCAGGATCAAGTTCACACATAACAATATTAACCTTAAATGTTAATGGACTAAATGCTCCAATTAAAAGACACAGACTGGCAAACTGGATAAAGAGTCAAGACCCATCAGTCTGCTGTATTCAGGAGACCCATCTCACATGCAGAGACATACATAGGCTCAAAATAAAGGGATGGAGGAAGATCTACCAAGCAAATGGAGAACAAAAAAAAGCAGGGGTTGCAATCCTTGTCTCTGATAAAACAGACTTTAAACCATCAAAGATCAAAAGAGACAAAGAAGGCCATTACATAATGGTAAAGGGATCAATTCAACAGGAAGAGCTAACTCTCCTAAATATATATGCACCCAATACAGGAGCACCCAGATTCATAAAGCAAGTCCTTAGGGACTTACAAAGAGACTTAGACTCCCATACAATAATAATGGGAGACTTCAACACTCCGCTGTCAACATTAGACAGATCAACGAGACAGAAAGTTAACAAGGATATCCAGGAATTGAACTCATCTCTGCACCAAGCGGACCTAATAGACATCTATAGAACTCTCCACCCCAAATCAACAGAATATACATTCTTCTCAGCACCACATCGCACTTATTCCAAAATTGACCACATAATTGGAAGTAAAGCACTCCTCAGCAAATGTACAAGAACAGAAATTATAACAAACTGTCTCTCAGACCACAGTGCAATCAAACTAGAACTCAGGACTAAGAAACTCAATCAAAACCGCTCAACTACATGGAAACTGAACAACCTGCTCCTGAATGACTACTGGGTACATAACGAAATGAAAGCGGAAATAAAGATGTTCTTTGAAACCAATGAGAACAAAGATACAACATACCAGAATCTCTGGGACACATTTAAAGCAGTGTGTAGAGGGAAATTTATAGCACTAAATGCCCACAAGAGAAAGCAGGAAAGATCTAAAATTGACACTCTAACATCACAATTAAAAGAACTAGAGAGGCAAGAGCAAACACATTCAAAAGCTAGCAGAAGGCAAGAAATAACTAAGATCAGAGCCGAACTGAAGGAGATAGAGACACAAAAAACCCTCCAAAAAATCAATGAATCCAGGAGTTGGTTTTTTGAAAAGATCAACAAAATTGACAGACCGCTAGCAAGGCTAATAAAGAAGAAAAGAGAGAGGAATCAAATAGATGCAATAAAAAATGATAAAGGGGATATCACCACTGACCCCACAGAAATACAAACTACCATCAGAGAATACTATAAACGCCTCTACGCAAATCAACTAGAAAATCTAGAAGAAATGGATAATTTCCTGGACACTTACACTCTCCCAAGGCTAAACCAGGAAGAAGTTGAATCCCTGAATAGACCAATAGCAGGCTCTGAAATTGAGGCAACAATTAATAGCCTACCCACCAAAAAAAGTCCAGGACCAGATGGATTCACAGCTGAATTCTACCAGAGGTACAAGGAGGAGCTGGTACCATTCCTTCTGAAACTATTCCAATCAATAGAAAAAGAGGGAATCCTCCCTAACTCATTTTATGAGGCCAACATCATCCTGATACCAAAGCCTGGCAGAGACACAACAAAAAAAGAGAATTTTAGACCAATATCCCTGATGAACATTGATGCAAAAATTCTCAATAAAATACTGGCAAACCGGATTCAGCAGCACATCAAAAAGCTTATCCACCATGATCAAGTGGGCTTCATCCCTGGGATGCAAGGCTGGTTCAACATTCGCAAATCAATAAATGTAATCCAGAATATAAACAGAACCAAAGACAAGAACCACATGATTGTCTCAATAGATGCAGAAAAGGCTTTTGACAAAATGCAACAGCCCTTCATGCTAAAAACGCTCAATAAATTCGGTATTGATGGAACGTATCTCAAAATAATAAGAGCCATTTATGACAAACCCACAGCTAATATCATACTCAATGGGCAAAAACTGGAAAAATTCCCTCTGAAAACTGGCACAAGACAGGGATGCCCTCTCTCACCACTCCTATTCAACATAGTGTTGGAAGTTCTGGCTAGGGCAATCAGGCAAGAGAAAGAAATCAAGGGTATCCAGTTAGGAAAAGAAGAAGTCCAATTGTCCCTGTTTGCAGATGACATGATTGTATATTTAGAAAACCCCATCGTCTCAGCCCAAAATCTCCTTAAGCTGATAAGCAACTTCAGCAAAGTCTCAGGATACAAAATTAATGTGCAAAAATCACAAGCATTCTTATACACCAGTAACAGACAAGCAGAGAGCCAAATCAGGAATGAACTTCCATTCACAATTGCTTCAAAGAGAATAAAATACCTAGGAATCCAGCTTACAAGGGATGTAAAGGACCTCTTCAAGTAGAACTACAAACCACTGCTCAGTGAAATCAAAGAGGACACAAACAAATGGAAGAACATACCATGCTCATGGATAGGAAGAATCAATATCGTGAAAATGGCCATACTCCCCAAGGTTATTTATAGATTCAATGCCATCCCCATCAAGCTACCAATGAGTTTCTTCACAGAATTGGAAAAAACTGCTTTAAAGTTCATATGGAACCAAAAAAGAGCCCGCATTGCCAAGACAATCCTAAGTCAAAAGGACAAAGCTGGAGGCGTCACGCTACCTGACTTCAAACTATACTACAAGGCTACAGTAACCAAAACAGCATGGTACTGGTACCAAAACAGAGCTATAGACCAATGGAACAGAACAGAGTCCTCAGAAATAATACCGCACATCTACAGCCATCTGATCTTTGACAAACGTGAGAGAAACAAGAAATGGGGAAAGGATTCCCTATTTAATAAATGGTGCTGGGAAAATTGGCTAGCCATAAGTAGAAAGCTGAAACTGGATCCTTTCCTTACCCCTTATACGAAGATTAATTCAAGATGGATTAGAGACTTAAATGTTAGACCTAATACCATAAAAACCCTAGAAGAAAATCTAGGTAGTACCATTCAGGACATAGGCATGGGCAAGGACTTCATGTCTAAAACACCAAAAGCAACGGCAGCAAAAGCCAAAATTGACAAATGGGATCTAATTAAACTAAAGAGCTTTTGCACAGCAAAAGAAACTACCATCAGCGTGAACAGGCAACCTACAGAATGGGAGAAAATTTTTGCAACCTACTCATCTGACAAAGGGCTAATATCCAGAATCTACAAAGAACTCAAACAAATATACGAGAAAAAAACAAACAACCCCATCAAAAAGTGGGGAAAGGATATGAACAGACATTTCTCAAAAGAAGATATTCATACAGCCAACAGACACATGAAAAAATGCTCATCGTCACTCGCCATCAGAGAAATGCAAATCAAAACCACAATGAGATACCATCTCACACCAGTTAGAATGGCAATCATTAAGAAGTCAGGAAACAACAGGTGTTGGAGGGGATGTGGAGAAATAGGAACGCTTTTACACTGTTGGTGGGATTGTAAACTAGTTCAACCATTATGGAAAACAGTATGGCAATTCCTCAAGGATCTAGAACTAGATGTACCATATGACCCAGCCATCCCACTACTGGGTATATACCCAAAGGATTATAAATTATTCTACTACAAAGACACATGCACACGTATGTTTATTGCGGCAGTATTCACAATAGCAAAGACTTGGAATCAACCCAAATGTCCATCTGTGACAGACTGGATTAAGAAAATGTGGCACATATACACCATGGAATACTATGCAGCCATAAAAAAGGATGAGTTTGCGTCCTTTGTAGGGACATGGATGCAGCTGGAAACCATCATTCTTAGCAAACTATCACAAGAACAGAAAACCAAACACCGCATGTTCTCACTCATAGGTGGGAACTGAACAATGAGATCACTTGGACTCGGGAAGGGGAACATCACGCACTGGGGCCTATCATGGGGAGGGGGGAGGGGGGAGGAGGGAGGGATTGCATTGGGGAGTTATACATGATATAAATGATGAATTGATGGGTGCTGACGAGTTGATGGGTGCAGCACACCAACATGGCATAAGTATACATATGTAACAAACCTGCACGTTATGCACATGTACCCTAGAACTTAAAGTATAATAAAAAAAATAAATAAATAAATAAATAAAAAATAAAAATAAATAAAAAGAAAAAAGAAAATGATGGCAGGATGATGTCCAACAATAAATCATAAAGCTAAAATGAAAAGCAGTTTACAGAAAAGTATAAGTCAATTTCTGCTTGAGAGAAAGAGAGTGTGTGTGTGTTTACATTTATATTTCCATTATACTGGGAGAATTATATCAATATAAACTGTTAACATTATTAATCAGAGAGACGGCTTGTGGTAGGGGGAACTTTCATTTCTCTGTATTTTTGCAATTATCTTGTCTTATCAGAAAAAGGTATTTCCATTTAGGAAATATATACATACATCTAGACTATACATAGATACATAAATTTATACCAGTGCAAATCAAGCTGAATTTTCCATCTCCTTCTGATTGGCAGGATATCGTGACTGTTGTCAAGAATGAACTAGCATTAGCCCAGGAATCTATGCTGGGAACCTAATCTCATTCAGGAAAGTAGAAGCAATCAACTAAGACGGGGGCTAAAAGAAAACTAATCTAGTTACAGGATGTATCTCCAGAGGGTGACCAGCAGTCCACATTACAATGATAAGGGAGAACCAATACACACAGGATCTTATTTGTGGCCTAGAATTTGGCAGTAGCAGTCTTGGGACAATAGTGTACACTAGTTTCTGAATGTATAGGAGCATCTTGTTGTGGGAATGAAAAAGAAAAGGATTCATCTGGGTGAAATAGGACCTCAGCCACCTGGGGAGAGAGGGAAGGCAAGGGTTGGCAGAAAGACCACCCCTGGACAAAAAGCTGATCTCAGGTCAGGTATATGATGTCAACAGAGAATTGGAGTAACAACCAGGAGCTAGAGCAGAATCCTAGCCGGGCACAGGGACAGGTGGTGCAGGGATAAACAAAGAGGCTGCAGTTAGGTGGGCACGCCTTACTCCAACGCCCACAGGGTCATTCCAAATTCTATGTTCTGTTACTAGTGAGAAAATGGGTGCCTTTTTTAGCCCCCAGAATGGCTCTCATTGGTTCAGGGGCTGAGCTACAAGCTAAAAGTTTTTAGCATCTAAATTAGGGCACCACTGACCAGGCACAATCAATACCAGCAGTTCAGATAATGTTTCTCACAAAATTAAGATAATGTTTCCTCTAATACTCATCAGTTAAAATATAGATAAGTCTAGTCCCAAAAGTAGGTTTTCTGAAAACTTACATAATATCTGATTACCGAAAGCAGGATTGCCTATTCAGTAGCTGTGAGCCTTTGAGGTCCTGAGTTAATATAAAAGAAGACAAAAAGAAGTCTGTTTTACTAAATCTTAGAAGATTTTATTGATACCCTGATATCCATCTGGAAATCAAAGCAACTGGCATATGGCCTTTCCAATCAGCTTCACAAAAAACATTCAGAATAAGGACTCTATATGAAAGAGGGAAACTGGCTGGGTACAGTGGCTTACACCTGGAATCCCAGCACTTTGGAAGGCCAGGGCAGGAGGATTGCTTGAGACCAGGAGTTTGAGACCAGCCTAGGCAACATGGCAAGACTCCATCTCTAAAAAAAAAAAAAAAAAAAAAAAAAAAAAAATACAAAAATTAGTCGGACATGATGGTGCATGCCTGTGATCCCAACTACTCGAGAGGCTAAGGTGGGAAGATCAAGATCCTCGAGCAAAGGAGCTTGAGGCTGCAATGAGACATATTTGTGACACCGCACTCCAGCCTGGGTGGCAAAGCAAGACTCTGTCTCAAAAAAAAAAAAAAAAAAAAAAGGAAAGAAAAGAAAAAAGAAAGAGAAAAATGATCCGTCCTCATCTAGTGGCTGTGATCATTCCCTTTCACTTACTCATGTTTGCCCAGGATGCCCAGCTCCTTCCTATCTTTCCCCTAAAAATTTTCAGCGTCTTGAGATATCAAGCTAAATGGATGGGCATTTTAGTCTCTATCCTTTCCAGAATCAAGAGATCAAAAAGATTTGTTAAAGCGTATAAAATTACAGCTAGCTAGGAAGAATATGTTCTAGTGTTCTAGAGCACTGTAGGATGACTAGAGTTAACAGCAATATGTAGATTCAAATAGCTAGAAAGAAGATATTGAATGTTCCCAACACAAAGAAATGATGAAAAATTGCCGCTCATTTTTTCCTATAGTTTCTTATGACATCGAGTTACTCTACCACATTTATAGACTACATATAAATACAGCCCACTACAGCTTAGAATGTGTGCACATATGTAGCTATGTTTGGAATTTCAAATACTTTTTCCCAAAATAATATCAAGGTAGTTAGAACTTCAGACCAGCCTATACAATCCCACTTAACCATAATGTACCTGAAATAAGATTCTATGCTAACAATAACTAAATTAGAAACTAGGCACCACTTACAACAAAATTTCAACAGAAAAATGTACTCCTGTTCCCATCTGAAATGCAGGAAACACATCTTATCTCCTTACGGTAAGATCCGAGACTCCCCTTCCTCACACCATAACTACATTCCAGGGAAGGAAAGAGAGTGTCTTTGCCATTTATGAGCTACTACTGGTGTTCACCGTAGAAAAATGAAGTTAACATTTTATATTCTCTATGGAGGGGCAGGGCTGGGCCCAATGAAGATAAATGAGGGAAGGTTGAAAAAAGAGTTCTCTTTTTCTTTTTTGAGACAGAATCTTACTCTGTTGCTCAAGCTGGAGGGCAGTGGCACAATCACTGCTCATTACAGCCTTGATCTCCCTGGGCTCAGGTGATCCTCCCACCTCAGCCTCCTGAGTAACTGGGACCACAGGCACACTCTACCACATATGGCTAATTTTTATTTTTTATTTTTAGTTTTTTGTTAGATATGGGGTTTTGTTGTAGCTCAGGCTGGTCTTGAACTCCTGGGCTCAAGTGATTTGCTCACCTCAGCCTCCCAAAGTGCTGAGATTACAGGCATGGGCCACTGTACCTGGCCCTTGATGGGTTTTTCATTTGGGATTTTTTTAGGGGGGTTGCTTTTCTTGTTTTTTTTTCCAGCTTTATTGAGGTATGTTGACAAATAAAAAATTGTACATGTTTAAGATGTACAATGTGGGGTTTTAACATAGCCGTATGCTTATGTAATGATTTCTATAATTAAGCTAATTGACATATCCATCATTTGACATAGTTAACAATTTGTGTGTGTGTGCGCGCTAAGAACACTTAAGATCTACTCTCTTAGCAAATATCAAGTATATAATAGATTATTATTAACTATAGTGAGATCTCTAGAAATTATTCGTCTTATACTTGAAAGTTTGCACCCTTTGACCAACATCTCACCTTTTCCCCCACCATTCTGTTAGCCCCTGGCAACCACCATTCTGCTTTCTGTTACTCTAAGTTTAACATTTTTAGATTCCACGTATAAGTGATATTATGCAATATTTGTATCTATTGTGTCTGACTTATTTCACTTAGCATGATGTCGTTCAAGTTCATCCACATTATCCCAAAGGGCAGGATTTTCTTCTTTTTTAAAGCTGAATAATATGCCATTCTTACAGAGGAGTAGACAGCAAGAGATCATAATTTCTTTATCCATTCATCCTTCAATGGACACTGACAGGGTTTGGCTCAGTTTCCCCACCCAAATCTCCTAGTGAATTATAATCCCCACATATTGGAGGAGAAGTCTGCGGGGAGGTGATTGGATCATGGGGGTGGATTTCCCTCGTGCTGTTCTCATGATGGTAAGTTCTTACAAGATCTGATGGTTTAAAAGTGTGTGGCACTTCTCCGTTCTCTCACTCCCTCTCTCCTGCTCTGCCATGATAAGAAGTGCTTGCTTCCCCTTTGCCCTCTACCATGATTGTAAATTTCCTGAGGCCTCCCAGTCATGCTTCCTGTTAAACTTGTGGAACTATGAGTCAATTAAACCTATTGTCCTCATCAATTATCCAGTCTCAGGTAGTTCTTTATAGTAGTGTGAAAATGGACTAATACAGACACTTACGTTGTTTCCATATCTTGGGTACTATAATAATGCTGCAATGAATGTGGAAGGACAGATATCTCTCCAAGATACTGATTTCATTTCCTTTGCATATATACCCAGAAGTGGAATTACCTGGATATATGGCAATTTTCCTTTTAATTTTTTGAAGAACCTCTATACTGTTTTCCATAATGGCTGTGCCAATTTACATTCCTACCAACAGTGTGCAAAGATTCCCTTTTTCCCACATCCTCACCAACACTTGTTATCTCTTGGCCTTTTGATAATAGCTAACCTAACAGGTATGAGGTGATATTTTGTTGTGGTTTTAATTTGTATTTCCCCGATGTTGAGCACCTTTCCATGTAACTGTTGGTCATTTGTATGTCTTCCTTAGAAAAAGTGTATATTGAAGTCTTTTGACTATTTCCTATTTGGGTTAGTGGTTTTTGCTCTTGAGTTGTACGGGTTCCTTATATTTTGGATATTATCCTTTCTCAAAAATATGATGTGATGATTAATTTTAGTTGTCAACTTGACTAAATTAAATGATACCTAGATTGCTGATAAAGCATTATTTCTGGGTGTGTCTGTGAGGGTGTTTCTGGTTCCAGAAGAGATTGACATGTGATCCAGTGGACTGAGTGGGTAAGGTCCACCCTCAGTGTGGGCAGACAGCACCCAATTAGCAGAAGACCTGGATAGAACAATCAAAAAAACAAAAAACAAAAAAACAACAAAAAAAAAAACAGAGGAGATGTTAATTTGCCCTCTCTCTCCTGGAGCTGACACATCCATCTTCTCCTGTCCTTGGGCATCAGAACTCCAGGCTCTTCAGCCTTTGAGCTTCATTACTTGTACCAGTGGTCCCCTACTCAGGCCTTCAGCCTTGATCTGAGAGTTATACCATCAGCTTCCATGGTTCTGAGGCCTTCAGACTTGGACTGAGCTGAACAACCAGCCTCTCTGTTTCCCCAGCTTGCAGACAGCTTATCATGGAAGTTAGCCTCCATAATCACAGGAGCTAATTCCTCTAATAATTCCCCTCTCTTCTATCTATCTATCTATCTATCTATCTATCTATCTATCTATCTATCTATCTATATCCTATTGGTTCTGCCTCTCTGGAGAACCCTGACTCATATATAAAGTTTGCAAATATTTTTTCCCACTCCATAGGTTGCTTTTTCATTTTATTATTATTATTTTTGCTGCACAGATTCTTTTTAGTTTTAAATGGTCTCACTTGTTTAATTTTGCTTTTGTTGCATGTTTTCAGTGTCATATACAAAAAAAAATCATTGCCAAAACCAAGATCAAGGAGTCTTGTTCCATATATTGTCTTCTAGAATCCTTACGGTTTCAGGTCTTACATTTAAGTCTTTAGTCTATTTTGAGTTTATTTTTGTGTGTGGTATAAGATAAGTGTCCAATTTCATTGTTTTGCATGTGGATATCCAGTTTTCCCAATACCATTTATGGTATAGTTTGGATAAGTGTCTCCTCTAAATCTCATGCTGAAATGTAATCCCCAATGTTTGAGGTAGGACCTTCTGGGAGGTGATTGGATCATGGGGGAGTGAATCCTTCATGAATGGCTTGAGTCACCCCCTTGGTAATAAGTGAGCTCTCACTCTGAGTTCACATGAGATATGGTCGTTTAAAAGTATGTGGCACCTCCCCCAACCCATTCTCTCTCTCTTGCACCTGCTTTTGCCATGTGATGTGTTTGATCCCCCTTGGCCTTCTGCCATGATTGTAAACTCCCTGAGGCCTCCCAGAAGCAGATGCCAGCACTGTGCTTTCTGTAAAGTCTGCAGAACTGTGAATCAATTAAACCTCTTTTCTTATAAATTCCCAGTCTCAGGTATTTCTTTATAGCAAGCAAGAATGGTCTAATACAGAAAATAGGTACCAGGAGTGAGGTATTGCTACAAAGATACCTAAAAATGTGGCAGCAACTTTGGAACTGGGTAACAGCTAGAGGTTGGAAGAGTTTGGAGGGCTCAGAAGAAGACAGGAAGATGAAGGAAGTTTTACAACTTTTTAGAGACTGGTTAAATGGTTGTGGCCAAAATGCTGGTAGAGATATGGACAGTGAAGTCCAGGCTGATGAAGTCTCAGATGGAAGTGAGGAACTTATTGGGAACTGAAGCAAAGCAAAGATCACCTCTGTTATTCCTTAGAAAAAATCTTGGCTGTATTGTGTCCATGCCATAGGGATCTGTGGAAGTTTGAAATAAAGGGTGATGATTTAGGGAAGAAATTTCTAAACAGCAAAGCTTCAAGATGTGGCCTACATTCTTTTAACAACCTCTGCTCAGATGTAGGAGCAAAGAAATGACTGTAAGTTGGAATTTATATTTAAAAGGGAAGCAGGGGGTAAAGGTTTGGAAAGTCTGCAGCCTGGCCATGTGGCAGAGAAAGAAAACTTTTTTGGGAAGAGGAATTCAAGCAGGCTGTGGAGCAACTCCTTGCTAGAAATATTTGCATAATTAAAAACGGACCAAGTGCTCCTCGCCAAGACAATAGAGAAAAGGCCTCAAAGACATTTCAGAAACGTTTGTGGTAGTCCCTTTCATCACAGGCCCAGAAGCCTAGGGGGAAAGAATGGTTTCATGGGTCAGGCCCAGGGCCTCACCACTCTGCATAGCCTCAGGACATTACTCCCTGAATCCAAGCTGTTCCAGCACCATCTGTGTCTGAAAGGAGACCAGGTACAGCTCAGGCTGTCCCTTTGGAGAATGCATAAGCCTTGCTGACTTCCAGGCATAGGTAAGCCTGTAGTCACACAGAGTACAAGAGTTAATAATGCTTGTCAGCGTCTTGCTAGTTTCAGAGGCTATATAAGAAAACCTGGGTGTCCAGACAGAAGCCTGCCACAGGGCACAGCCCCCACAGAGAAACCTCAACTAGGGAAGTGCAGAAGGGAAATGTGGGGTTGGTACTCCCATACAGAGTCCTCACTGGGGCACTGCCTAGTGGAATTCTGAGAAGGGAACTACCAACCCCAGAACTGTAGAACCACAGGAAGCTATCACCCTGTGCCTAGAAAAGCCACAGTGCTCAGCAACCTGTAGAAGAAGACATGGGGGCTGAACCCTGCAAAGCCACAGAAGCAGAGCTGCCCAAGGCCTTAAGAGCCCATCCCTCACACAAGTGTGCCCTGGATGCACACCATGGAGTCAAAGGAGACTATTTTGGAGCCTTAACACTTAAGGACTGTCCAATTTCTCTTTTTGAAATAGACATGTTTACCCAATGCCTATACCCCCCATTGTATCTTGGAAGTAACTAACTTAGTTTGATTTTACAGGCTTATAGGTGGAAGGAACTCATTTCCAGACGAGACTTGAGACATTGGACTTTGAACTTTTGAGTGATGCTAAAATAAGATGAGACTTTTGGGGGTCTATTGAGAAGGAATAATTGTATTTTGAAATGTGAGAACATGAGATTAGAGGAACCAAGGTCAGAATGATATAGTTTGAATATGTGTCCCCTGTAAATCTCATGTTGAAATGTAATCCTCAATGTTGGAGGTGGGAACTGCTGAAAGGTGATTGTATCGTGGGGTTGGTGGATCCCTCATGAATGGCTTTGGCCATCCCCTTGGCGATAAGTGAGTTCTTCCTCCAAGTTCACAGAGATCTGGCCATTTAAAAGTGTGTGGCACCTCCCGCCCACCCACTCTCTCTCTCTTGCTCCTGTTTTCGACACATGATATGCCTGTTCACCCTTTGCCTTCCGCCATGATTGTAAGCTTCCTGAGGGCTCCCCAGGAGCAAATGGTGGCACTATGCTTCCCGTACAGTCTGCAGAACTGTGATCCAGTTAAACCTGTTTTCTTATAAATGACCTCGTCTCAGGTATTTCTTTATAGCAATGCAAGAATATCCTAATGCACATTTATCAATAATTCATGTATCCATTCATAAAAAGATTATATTTTCCCATTGTGGATTCTTGGCATCTTTGTCAAAGATTAGTTGAGCATATATGCATGTGTTTGCTTTCTTCTAGTTTAACCCACAATGGGGTTAACTCCTTTTCTTTTTTCCTATCAGCCCCAGAAATGGGCCTACCCATTTCCCCTTCCAAGGATTTTGACTACTAGCATATTGGTTGGCTAGGGCTGCCATAATAAAATGCCACAGATGAGTGGGTTAAACAGTAGAAACGGAGGCTGGAAGTCCAAGATCAAGGTACCTGCAGCTTTGGTTTCCTCTGAGGCCTCTCTCCTTGGTTGACAGATGGCCAGTTTCTTGTAACTTCTTCATGTGGTCTTTCCTCTGTGCATGCACACCCCTGGTGTCCCTCATGCATCCAGATGTTCTCTTCCTATAAGAACACAGTCAGGGCCGGGCACGGTGGCTCAAGCCTGTAATCCCAGCACTTTGGGAGCCCGAGGCGGGCGGATCACAAGGTCAGGAGATCGAGACCATCCTGGCTAACACGGTGAAACCCCGTCTCTACTAAAAAATACAAAAAACTAGCTGGGCGAGGTGGCGGGCGCCTGTAGTCCCAGCTACTCGGGAGGCTGAGGCAGGAGAATGGCTTGAACCCGGGAGGCGGAGCTTGCAGTGAGCTGAGATCTGGCCAGTGCACTCCAGCTTGGGTGACACAGCGAGACTCCGTCTCAAAAAAAAAAAAAAAAAAAAAAGAACACAGTCAGATTAGCTTAGAACCCAACCTGGAAGCCTCATTTTAAATTAATCACCTCTTGAATAGCCTTATCCCCAAAAACAGTCACATTCTGAGGTACTGAGGGTGAGGACTTTAGCACAGAAACGTGGTGAGGGACACAGTTCAGCCCATAATAGGCAGTAATGCAAAGGAAGCAAGCAGGGTACTTATGTTCTCACACACTGTACTAGGCCACAAGGTCCTTTTGGATGATTGATAAACACACATGCACACATACAAACTTGGTATTTGCCACTCAAAATCCATTTGCCCTTTATTTGGTTCCTAGTTCTCTGGGCTCAGAGATTCTGGGAAAATGTCTGAGAGAGAGGGAGAGAGAGACCCAGAGAGAGAGAGAGAGAGAGAGAGAGAGAGAGAGAGAGAGAGCGCATACACAGAGATACAGTAGTGCCCTGGGCCCCTCCTGTACTTTGACTAATACTTTATAATCTTAATTCCTTCTCTCCCAACTTCACTTGAGGCCACCACCTGTATTTTCACTGGTAGTAGCTAAACTCAGGTTCCTCATGAGGCCAGAAAAAAATCCATATAAAGCTGATTTCTCACCTTTCTTCTTGCTTGTTGGTGATTCAAGAAACAATTATATCACACTTTTGGACCGACTGACAAAGAAATGGTGTCAGGCCATTCCGAATGACAACCTTTCAATTCTGAAGAAACTGACCCAACTAACCAGATTCAGACCAAGTCCAGATGCCAAAGCCCAAACCCTCAATAACTGCACTAGAGCCAAGAAGAGCCTGGAACTTGGTGACAACCCCTGAGTCTGCATAGCCAACAGTGACTGGAATGTTACGCTTGCACAACAGGATGTTAGAATGAGGCTTTCCTTGCCTCTGTGTCTACTAAAGCACCAGTATGACAGATATCAGGATGTCAAA
Source organism: Rhinopithecus roxellana (assembly GCF_007565055.1). NCBI lineage: Eukaryota > Metazoa > Chordata > Mammalia > Primates > Cercopithecidae > Rhinopithecus > Rhinopithecus roxellana. The sequence goes on from NC_044551.1 coordinate 55,197,135, forward strand.
TGTGGTCAAGTTCCCTCACCCCCAAATGCAGAATGAAGGAGGACCTTATTAAATGTGCGGCAGTTAATTTTGTGTCCACTTGGACAGGCTACAGTACCCAGATAGTTGGTCAAACAGTACTCTAGATGTTTCAGTGAAAGTATTTTTTAGATGAGATTAACTTTTCTTTTTTTTTTTTTGAGGCAGAGTCTCGCTCTGTCATACAGGCTGGAGTGCAGCAGCACAATCACTGCTCACTGGAGCCTCGACCTCTTGGGCTCAAGTGATCCTCCTACCTCAATCCCCCAGAGTAGCTGGGACTACAGGCATGTGCCACCACACCCAGCTAATTTTTGTATTTTTTCTAGAGATGGGGTCTTACCATGTTGCTCAGGCTGGTCTCGAACTACTGGGTTCAAATGATCCTCCCACCTCAGCCTCCCAAATTGCTGGGATTAAAGGTGTGTGTCACTGCACCCAGCTGAAATTGACATTTAAATCAGTAGACTTTGAGGACAGCAGATTACCCTTGTGAACCCCAAATATCTGAGACAGTTCTCCGTTAATTGAGGAAGTTTGTTTTGCCAAAGTTAAAGACATGCACCTGTGACGCAGCCTCAGGCGGTCCTGGCAACATGTGCCCAAGGTGGTCAGGGCCCAGCTTCATTTTATGCATTTTAGGGAGATATGGGATATCAATCAACTTATGTAAGATGTACATTGGTTCTGTCCTGAAAGGCAGGAGAATTCGAAGCATGAACAGGGCTTCCAGGTCATAGGTAGCTAAAAGACAAACGGTTGCATTCTTTTTCATTTCTGATTAGCCTTTCCAAAGGAGGCACTCAGATATGCATTTATCTTAGTGAGCAGAGGGATGACTATGAGTTCTGTCTGTCCTTTGTCCACAAAGAAATTCCTTGTGAGGGAGGTATGCAGCTTTTTTATCTTAGTAGCTTCTTTTTTTGGAATAGAATGGGAGGCAGGTTTGCCCTAAGCAGTTCCCAGCTTGGTTTTTCCCTTGGCTTAGTGATTTTGGGGTCCCAGGATTTATTTTCCTTTCACATCCTTAATAATGTGGGTTGGCCTCATCCAATCAGTTGAAGGCTTTCATTAAAAAAACTAAAAATAAAAAAGATTGACCTCCCCCAAGTAAGAAAAATTCTGCCAGCAGACCACCTTTGGACTTGAACTGCAATTTTTCCATCAGCCTCTAGCCTACCAGCCTATCCCTATCCAATCAGATTTTGAACTCACCAAGTCTCCACAGATATGTGAGCCAATTCTTTAAATTCTCTCTCTCTCTCTCTCTCTCTCTCTCTCTCTCTCTGTGTGTGTGTGTGTGCGCGCGTGCGCGCGCATGTGTGCGTGTTCTGTTTCCCTGGAAAACCCTTACTAATACAAGACTCATCAATGAAATCACAGATACAGAGAGGAACAGAAAAGAGTTTCACAAAAAGACTTTTTTGAGACCTGGTGCAGTGGCTTACGCCTACAATCCCAGCACCTTGGGAAACCAAAGCAGGTGGATCACTGGAGGTCAGGAGTTCAAGATCAGCTTGGCCAACATGATGAAACCCTGTCTCTACTAAAAATAAAAAATTGGCCAAGTGTGGTGGTGCACGCCTGTAGTCCCAGCTACTCTTGGAGTCTGAGAAAGGAGAATCGCTTGAACCCGGGAGGCAGAGGTTGGAGTGAGCGGAGACTGTGCCACTGCACTCCAGCCTGGGTGACACAGTGAGACTCTGTCTCAAGAAGAGAAAAAAAATTTTTTTTCTTTAAAGAGAGAAATTATCTGGTTGTGAGTCCCAGCTCCCCCATTAAGGGAGAGGTGAGAAGTACTATACTGCATCCCAGGTAAAGTGAGAAAGGAGGTATCAAGGGAACCTCTCAGAGGCTCTGAAATATGTTCTCTGAGTTGGCCTAGTGTCTAACTTTGTACAGCTAAAGTGGACTGTGAACTTGTTTCTTGTCCAATAGAGCCACCTGTAGGGGTGAAGAGACCTCAGGAAAAGGCTGGAGACTTAGCACCACATGTCCAGACACCAAAGGAAAGGGTCACTAGAAATCATTTGAAAGAAAAATGTTTCTTCCTAGGTAAAGAGAACTGGAGGAGAGAGACGCCCAGTAGCATACCTCTGAGAAGCCCACAAAGGAGAGAAAAGAATCAGCAGTGATCATCTACCAGGACTAAATAGGGATGCCAGCTTCAGATACCCACTGGGCCCAGAGCCAAGAGCCACCCAGCAAGATAAGAACTTTATTATGCCTGCGTCTCCCCCCCTTTCCTGAGCTTCCATTGCCTGAAGTACAAAGTGGAGACCAGGGAGAAGGTAGAAAGCTGAACAACCACATCCCTTTCCCACTGAGGGCTTCTAGGAAGAAACAGGCTTATCTAGGAAAAAAGGGGGGAGGAAAAAGCATCAGGCAGGCTTAGAGATTTTATAACACTAACCTGGACATTCCCACTTTAAAGTAAATCTCTAGCTATGACTTAAAGAAGCTCTAAGATTATCTATTACTTAAGAGTGAATAGAAAAAGAATGGGTTGGGTAGCTTCAACCAAGATTATGGAAAGATAATTCCCCACTGAACAAAGTTTAAAGAAGCAGTAGGAGGGGAAAAAAATAAGTTGTGTTATGATCACAATCACATATCACGCTTGTGCAGCATGCCAGCTACATTTGCTTGGCCCAGCTGGTGTAACTCTTGTAACAACCGTCCTTAGATCTCATCCTGTTTGAATGACAAGTGATTGAGATGATTGCTTTTGCTTTTGGAAAAATCCCCAAAGAGGAAAATGCCACCCATGTGTTTTGGAGAGAAGAAACTTGGTCAAATACTAACAACAGGACCTGGTCCATTAGCAGAGGTAGGAACCTCTAGGACTCACAGCTTTTTATACCTCCTTTCACTCTTTGCTAACTTAAACCATCACAGTGTCACACTAATGTCATAAATGATACACTACTTTTTATATGGAAGAGAAAGTAAGATCCGTCCAGTTCCAAAAGGACACCAGATTTCTGTTATCCTTATCCTTAGTGTTTCATTACAGTTTCTGTAATGAAACAATGAGAACAAATGAGGTTTGGAACTTCCAAAGAAGAGATAGAAGTTGAAGATAGCATGGAGGAGACTGGACCTATCCCAGCAACGATGCATTAGGGAGGTGGAAAGGAAGGAGAAGTGTGACAAACCTCAAAAAAAAGGTGGTGGTGGAGCAAAGCAATCCCCTGGCCACCTGTCACTTAGCTTTGAGCAGCTGCTGGTGAGAGAAAATCCCTGTGTATAGGAAGGACCTATGTAGGCTGTACAAGTCAAGGCTGCTTGTAGCTTGTAGTGTCTACCATGCTTAAGTTTGATTACCTGTACTTAAGATAGAGTGAAACAGCAATGCCCTGCAACCTAAATCACTCTACTGAATCTGACAGAAAGATAAGCTTCATTACAGTAGCAAAAAGACAAATTTTTTACATAGCCGAGTTATTATAGCACATTCTGATCAGGATAGCTTTAAATCTATACATGTACATTTCTTGCCGAGTATGTTATTTAATAAGGCCTAAAGTTAAATTGAAAGCAAAAGCATAGTGAGTTTGTTGAAGTATTTATCTTATGTTCCTGACTGAAGAGATAAATTTAGTGGTTGTTTCTCAGGTAACTAAACTTTGCTGTCTGGCTTAGTTTTTTATGTATTTAATTTGCCTTTAAACCTGGATTCCGTGCAAAGTTTCATAACTGCTTTAAAATATGGGCTTTATTAGAGATGTGAAAACTGAGAATGCAGTCATATTTTCTCCTTATTAACTCATCATACAATACCAAAGTGGGGAAAGGAGATTTAGAACACTTAGATATCCAAATTGGTAAGACACAAAGCCAAGTAACTAGGTCTTTTCACGACCCTGAACATAATTGAGGTTCTGCAAAGAAAAACTTGATTCCCTTACACCCAAAATCCTTTGGTTTTATAGTTGAATAGTGTAATATTTTACTTTTTAAAAGTGATCATCTTTTGTATAAGGATTTTCAAAGATTCATTTTTGCTTTCTTGCTCACTGGTTATTGTTTTTGGGAGGCAGGGGGTTGTTTTTAAATCTCACTTCAAGAGATGTCCTTGGATGGGGTTGGTAAATGAATGCTGCTTATCCCCACTTTTAAGAAGTGTGTGAATATCTGAGGAAGCTACGATCAATTCTTCAGGCTGACTCAAATTCCAGGAAATCAGGCTAAGTCATCATCAGCATCACTCACTACTGACTACTTATTGAGAGCAACATGAATTTATAACCTAGGTAAGCAAATAGCTATGCAACACAATGCAGAACGGAGAAAAACCACAGGAGTGATGCGGAAGGCTTGAGGTCAGGGGCGCCTCAGAAGTTTGACTTAACAAAAGACTTCGAACTTCAAACTTAAGTCTGATTTTCATCTTTAAGTGCCACTGCGGTAACTCTCTGACCATAATTTTCCTCATCAGTAAAATATTGAAAATTAGACCAACTACTTAAGATTAAATGAGAGAGGGATGTGCCTAACACATAGTAGATGCTGTATAAATGCTGGTCTCCTCTACATACCATGGGACCACATGCTGGAACACATGGTTGGCTCTTTATACTTAACATAGAGGAACTGACTAGGTCATGTTAGTGTCCCTCCGCCTAGAACTAACACTGCAACCATACATCCCTCCTCTGGAGTGTAGCAGCTGGCTGCATCTCCCAGTTGAAACCTGCCAACTGCTGAGTGTCGGCAACTACAATGGAGAAAAGACGATGGAGACCACACCTCCCAGAAAGCATTTTTTTCCAGGTAAGTCTGTGTTTCCACGGACTCCACAAGGACAGTTTACAGATAGGGATGAACAAATGGGTAAAAAGTATGAGACAAAAATGTAAAACTTCACTACTAAAATTCCAAATTAAAGGAAGACATTTCTGTTTGTTTTTCAAAGTATTAAAGACTTCAAAATGATTAAGTGCTAGCAGAGATGAAGTAGAACACTCACTGTCATAGATTACTTGCAGGAATAGGGTGAAGCAAATACAATTATTTGTCTGGGCTTTTAGAGAAGCAGATGCTAAGACTAGATTAAGCTTCACACATGAATTTTATCAGAGGAAATGTCCATGTGAGAAAAAATGGAGAGGGAGCCAAGGAAGGCTGAGAGAACCATCAGACCACAATGCAGTCTGACTTCAAGGGAAGGGAGGAAGGTTGAATGTAAGCGTCTTCGATTGCCTGGCAACCTCAGGAAGGCTTGGCAGGGCAATGGGGAAGCTCTTCAGCCAATGGCAGCCACCAGCAGAGTCCCAGGAACAGGCCTGCCTTAGTATCTCTTCCATGCTAGAGCACTGTCTAGGAGCAGCCCGTGGGAAGAGCGGCCTTGGATAGGCCCTTAGTCAATTACACTCTTGTGTTTGGAGGACTTCAAGGCTCATTCCCATGGCCACCACAGTGACTTGTTGGTAAACAAATTTAGCACTGTATATTAAAAGGTTTAAAAATAATTTTACTTTTTTTAATCTAGAACTCTATCTCTTGAAATCTATCCTAAGGAAATACCCTAAAATGGGAGAAATAACTTGAGTTACAAAGCTGTTGATTAAAAGTGTTTATAATAGCAAAAAATCAGAAGCTAAACATCACTTCCAATTAATCATGGCAGTTTGTACTTCATCCATTTCACTCATTTACTTCAACTGCCCACCCATAAGCCTTCAAGTTTGTGAGTTCTATGATAGTGATAAAGGTGATATACGTGTTGTTTTTAAACCCACTGGTTAGCAGACCTTAGTCCTGCTGAACTTCTTCACGATTCCAGGACTTGAAGGAGTGTTCTATATCTCAATCCAGGAAGTAGTCCCCAAATCTGTACGCATAAGTAAAAATTCACCATATGTGCATTTAGGATTAAAGTACTTCATGCACTTTACTAGATGAGATTTAACCTGAAAAAGAAGAAAAAGAAGAAATCAAAGGACATGGCTGCTTAAATTTTCCTGCTTCATGACATAACTCTCTCAAATGCAAACACACATACCTGTCCCTCTGACATAGGGCTTAACCAGGTTGCAGAGACAAACCAACCGGGGGACAAGCGGGCTGCTCCCAGCTGCAACACCTTACACCTCCCTTTGTCCTTGTCCTCCTACACATCATGATTATTTTCTTCTTTTGATTTTATCCTCCGCAGCTTCCACTACCTTAATCCTGTCACTGTCACTGGTGCCGCTCATTCCAAATCTCAGTCCGCAGACACTTATCACTACTGTCTTCACCATTTGTTCAGGGGGCCTGTTAGTATCTTACTGTCCTCTGCTTTCTTTATCAATTAAAAAAAAAATTTCTTCAAATCCAGAAAGGACTTGGGTGACATCATTGGATTTTTTTCTACAATAACTATAAGCATATTATAACTAAATCTTACTTACTGTTTAAATTAAAGCTGCAATCTGTCACTTGCTTGATGCATAACATCTGCCCCTCAGAGATGACAAAATCAATTTGAATCCAAATGAGAACAAACTTTCACTCAACCGTGGTACATGTACTCTGTGGCCCCCATCAGGACACAATACAATTCTGGATTCAGATATCCAGCTTTTGTAACTTAGAAACCAATTATGACTTTGAATAATTCATTAATCCAGAGTTACATGAATTGGAGTGTGGTGGCAGGTTGCTGACCCCATTCTTATACTATGCATTCAATAATATGCATTAAGCAAATATATATTGTTGGCAAATACTGTGAGTTCCTACTCAATATCCATTCTTCCCTTCTTCCATACTAGCAGAACGTTTATTTTATTCTGGGTGGCAACATGCCTCAGCTCAAACAATAAGTCAATATTGTTACACACATTCGTGACCATCTTGTTCCACGTTGCTAGATACTAAATATCCCAATCTCCATTTGCAGCTAGAAATGACCAAGGACCCAGTTATGGCCAAAAAGATGTAAGGGGAAGTTTACTGGGGAACTTGTAAGAAGGCTTTACTTTCCTAATAAAAAGGACAGATGCAGCTAGCACCATCCTTCCCTCTCTCTTCCTTAATGCAGATGTAATGTGTGAAGCTGCAGCAGAAATCTTGAGATAATGAAACAACAAGCAAGAGAATGAAAGGTCATCACATTGAAGATGACAGAGGGGAAGGTGAGATCAGTTTCTGAGCTCAGAAGCACAGGATTAAATTAGTAAGTCTTAGGAGTATGAAGGGCCTGTCAGTGTTCTGTAGGCAGTGAAATAGAGAACCGATAAAAAATGAATACTAGGTATGCCCAAGTGTTTGGAGACCCTAGATGAGGCTAATACTTATTTAGAGCAGAACCACGCTCTCATACAAATATGGTAACAGTATAAGTTGCCATAATATTTTTGGAGAGAAATCTAGCATTATCTATCAGCATTTTAAAAGCACAGATCCTTTTTTTTTTTTTTTTTTTTTTAGACAGGGTCTCTCTCTCTCTCTTGCCCAGGCTGAAGTGCAGTGGTGTGATCTCTGCCTCCAACTGCTGGGCTCAGGCAATCTTCCCATCTCAGTTTCCCGAGTAGCTGGGACTACAGGCATGTGAAACCACGCTCAGCTAATATTTGTATTTTTTGTAAAGACAACGTCTCACTCTCTTGCCCAGGCTGGTCTCAAACCCCTGAGCTCAAGTGATCCACCTGCCTCGGCCTCCCAAAGTACTGGGATTATAGTACAAAGCACAGATCCTTTAAACTAACAAACCCATTACTGGGAAATTATCCTACAGAAAAACACAGGTACAAAAAGATACATGCAGAGGTTATTTATTGCAGCATTGTTTGAAGTAGCAAAAAATGAGAAGCAAACTAAATATTAAATTAGAAAAGTAAATTAAAGTACATACATTCATACAAGGAAACACTATGCAGCTGTTCAAGAAAGAATAATATAGTATGCATGTAATGACATGGAAAGATGTCCAGAGATACTCTTAGGGGGAAAAAAGAGAGCAATTTTTCTTAAAACTTTAAAATGCTGGCCGGGCACGGTGGCTTATGCCTGTAATCTCAGCACTTTGGAAGGCCAAGGCGGGCAGATCATTTGAGGTCTGGAGTTCTAGATCAGCCTGACCAACATGGTGAAACCTTGTCTGTACTAAAACTACAAAAAAAAAAAATTAGCCAGGCGTGGTGGTGGGCACCTGTAGTCCATGCTACTCAGGAGGCTGAGGCAGGAGAATCGCTTGAGCTCAGGAGGCTGAGGCAGGAGAATCGCTTGAGCTCAGGAGGCTGAGGCAGGAGAATCGCTTGAGCTCAGTAGGCAGAGGTTGCACTGAGCCGAGATTGCACCACTGCACTCCAGTCTGGGCAACAGAGCAAGACTCCATTTCAAAAAAATCAAATGCTACACATGGTTGTTGGTATATACATGCACAGAAAAAGTCTGAAAGAGAGAAGCCAAACAGATGAAACGGACACAGTGGGTTTTCTAACATGCTTTTTCTAACAACTATTATTGGTGTGACAATATTAACCAAAAGCAAATGATAGGAATAACTCAAGGCTGAGGTTCATCACTGGTGACCAGGGGACATAAAACTGCAGATTTAAAGTAGCTCCAAAACAACCGAGCTTCCAAAGTTTTGGTAGGGGAAGCAAGTGAATGCCAAAGTGTTATAAAGAGGGAGGAAAGAGATGAGTCAAGACTTAAAGTCATTATCAAGATAAAGAAAAGGTTCAGAAAATGTAATCTGAATTTATGGCCCCTGAACCCACTGTTGCTGCCTCTGGAAGCGTCAGTCACTGTGGCCAGTGCCAGCTCCACCAGTGACCTCTGCTTTCATGCATTTCTAGCTTCCAATGCCAAGACGGGTGCAGATGTGTCGGGCTGTGGCATCCTGCAGCCAAGGAAGACAAGGAAATTGTATTGGAAGAGGAGAAAGGAAGTTCCGAGCCTGATTCCCTGGAACTGGAACAGATGTGAACAATGAAGAAGTCCGAAGAGGAAACAAGCTTGTGGTTGGTGGAGCAAACAGAGTAGCAATGTCAAAGTTCTCCCTCAAATGTGCACCACAGCCTGCTTTTAACATGATGCTAGTTCCCCATTTACCCCAGCAGAGTCCATTCCATTTCTATCAACTTTTCTACCTGAGTTTCTCCTTTGTGGCAAGACCATATGTTCTTGAAATTTGTTCCTCTGACCTCTACCCCTAAACAATATATAGCTTCATTTGAGGGTTTCTAAAAGACTTTTGCTAAAGATTTCAGAGGATAACAAGATAACAAATGCTACTGATCTGTTGTTTGTTAGTAGAATGAGCCTGAACCACTTTTATGGAAGTGTTGTTGCTCATATTAACACATCTCTCTTAGACCTTGATGATGAACTCAGCTGCTCAAAGCCAACTTATCCATCTTTCTATTGTTGGTCCAGTTTCTAACTTCCCCCTCGAGCCATCTTTTCTCTAGCCTTAGCCCTTCTGGTTTGAGTTACAACATTAACACTAATGGGGAGAATTTGGCTTATATCATGAAGTTTCAGAGCAAGTTTCAGACCTGTCCCTCCCATCTCACTGTCTTCTTAATTCAAAGTCATTTCCTAACAAACGTCATCGAAGGTAAGAAAAGTACAGTGGGTCACCAATGTGAAAGTAGAGGTTTTAGAGAATAGACGGAAGGGGCTGGACACAAAAGTGATTCTGGAAGTCAGCTGACAGCCATGATGAGCTTATGGGCAAAAGAGATGTTGCTAAGAAATTGTGATGAAGAGGCACTGGTCTTAACACGGCAGAGAGGCAACGCCTCCTCTGTCACTGGGGGAGGAAAGGAAATGACCTCAAATGATACGTTTTGAGGAGGTAATATCAAAAAGTCAAAACGAAGTATACCCATCGAAGTTTTTAGTTTCAATACATATTAATAAACTCTGGGGTAATTTGCATAGAAAAGGAATTTATTAAAAGATAATTGGTAATTCACATAATGTCCCACAAAGTTGGAGAATCTGACATGAAGCCACACTTCCAGAAACAATGTTCTCAATCTCACTGCACACAATTAGTCCTGTGGAGACTCCAGTGCCCCAGTGCTGTATATTTTACCTGGCTCTCACTGCCAACACCAAACACACCAGACACCACTGCTGAACCATCCTGGATGCCAGGAGGGCCAATGCCCAAGGACACCTCCAGCCCCTCAACCCACTGCTGCTGCCTCTGGAAACTGCATTTGCTGCTGCCAGCACTAGCTCCACCTAATGGGTTCCTGGTGGCTCTGCTTCCGTGCAGCTCTAGCTTCCGATGCCAAGTCTGGTGCAGATGCATCTGGCTGGCGGAATCTGCAACATGGGCCCATACCCTAGAATCAAGGGACATTGGGAATATACCATCCAGCATTTTTAGCTTCTACAGTAGATGGTGGACCAAAGGTAAAAATCATCCACACCAGAGGTCAAAAAGAGTGTGTGGGAGAGTTGAAAGTATCAGAATTGGTTTACATTGGCAGAGGAGTCCCGTTGGCAGAGCAGTCCCGTAAGATTGAGTGAAGGGGAACGGTAAAGTCAGATCCTGAGCCTTAAGATAGGTGAGGAGTTGAGCTGAATGTGGAGCTAGAGAGATAAGAAGGGAAGAATTTTTTCTAACCTTTATTTTAAAAATGTTTTCTGATTAAAGAAAATAAATGTTCATTATAAATAAAAGTGCTAAAAAGTTCAAAAAAGCAAATGAAAGTGATCCATATTCTGCCAACCTCATCTTACTGCTGTTACCGTTTTAACTATTTTCTATATATTTTTCTGTGAATATATAGGTCTTAATCTACATAATATTTTCCTTGTGTTTTTTCAAAATTTTGATTTTTACGACTACTTAACATTCCATTATCTGGCTGCACCATCATTTTTGTCATATCGCATATTTTTCCTTAAATTTTTAGGTAAAATAAGTAGGTAAAAAAGAGTACAAATACTGACACACATTGTCTCCTTACTGCGAAAATATTGTGCATTTCTCATGATATATTTTTGAATATTTCATTTCTCTAAAATTTCACTAATACTATGTATAATCACATTTTTAACTCTTCATAGATAAAAAATTATCCCATTTTTATTTTGTATTTATTTAATCATAAGTAAGGCTTCATGACTTTTACCACATACATATATAAATTGTCATGTCTTTTCCTCTTTCTCCTTTTGAAAATACATTTCTGGCTGGGTGCAATGACTCACATTTGTAATCCTAGCAGTTTGGGAGGCCAAGGCAGGAAGATCAGTTGAGACCAGCCTCGGTGACATGGTGAAACCCCATCTCTACAAATTAAAAAATTACCCAGACACAGGGATGTGCAACTGTAGTCCTAGCTACCTAGGAGGCTGAAGCAGGAGGATCTCTTGAGCCCAGGAGTTAAGGCTGCATGCAGTGAGCTATGATAGCACCACAGCACTCCAGCCTGGGTGACAGAGCAAGACTGTGTAAAAAGAAAAAAGAGAACATGTTTCTTTTTCTTGATTCGTAAGATTTCTTGGTATAATAAGAATATAAATCCTTTGTCAAGTAGGTTTGAAATACTTTTTTAAGTTGTCATTTATCTTGCTGTTTTTTCTCACATACAGAAATTTAAGATGTTTGTGTAATCAAATAAATATTTTTATTTACGTTGTCTACCTTTAGATTTGTGCATTATCTTTTGCAGGCTAACTTTTTTTTAAACAAAATTATGGGCTTAAATCACAGGGAAAAGGGAAACAAATCAGCTTGTCCCTCAACTTTGTACATTTTACATTTTTCAGGAAATGACCCATTCTTCCAGTTGCTCAGAAAAAACCCTAGAGTGGAAACTGATATCTGTTTCATTCACCACACACCTCCAGCCTTCAGATCTGCCTTTAAGACATATATGCAGAATCTGACCACTTCCCCACCCGGCCACTACCACCCAGGTCCTAAGTTTGCTTATTTCTCACTGCAGTTTTCTAATTTATCTCCCTGTTTCCTTTTGAAATAAAAATCAAATCACCCTACTCCTCTGCTCAAACCCTCAAACACATTCCTGCCTTGGGATCTTTCATAACATGTTCCTGCCCCACATATCCAAATGCCTCACTCCCTCACTCTATTCAGGATCTCTGCTCAAACATCCTTCCTCAAAGGCCTTTCCTGAGTATCCTATTTCAAATAGCGCCTCACTGTCTCTGCCATCACTCTGTCCCCTACTCCCTGCTTTGCATTTCACTGTAGCATTATCAACAGAGCCATGCACTTGTCATGTGTTTGTCAGTCTGTCCCTCCTGTCCTTCCTAGAATGGAAGCTCTTCAAGGACAAGGGATGCATCCTCAGGACCTAGCATGGGGCTTGGCACTTAGCAGATACTCAGTAACTATTTGTAATAAATGAAAGTAAATATTTGTCATAGTTTGAGTTCTTTAAAGCAGACCTCAAGGCAAGGGTAAGTGTGCAAATGATTTACTATGGAACTGGGAAGGGAGTGAGGAAGCAGTGAAGGCCCATCCTCAGCCCAATCCCACGTGGCACTGTAGCCTGTCACCCAGAGGCAAGGGAGTTGAGCATTACACTGGCTCAGCAGTCAGTCACTGGCCACCTGGCAGGTGTAAACTCTCAGCTCTCCTCTCAGCCCCAACAGCTCAAGAGAAAGCCTCTAAAGAAGTACACAAATACCAGCCAGTAGCAGCAAAACTATGAAAGCTGGTGAAAGGCATTCCAGGTGTCCACTACAATACTGAATGAATGTGTGAATGTGTAAATGAGTGAATGAAGAAGGAATATGTTTAAATATTTGTAAGTTTGATAAAGGAGACAGCTGGACTAATGAAAGGCAGGTGTGAGAAGCATGAATTTGATCACAAGTGCCAGTGTGTACTTTCCTAATCAGTGGGACCACACTGGGCTAAGCTTCCCTCTGCATCTTTGCTTCAAAACAAGGTTGGACCAACACTAGGCCACTGGATATTTCTGCTGGGGACAGCATACGATGGGACAACTAGCAGAGCATGCCAGAAGGCTCTGCTCAAATTCTCAGCCACATACATTATCAATTAACGATCCATTTGGATCTGTGGATTTCAACTAAAAGGACAAGTCAGTTGAATGGGGAGGAGCTAACTACAACCTTTTCCTCAAATTCTGCTTTGCCCCTTAAGAAACATCAAAATGTTGGAGAACAAACAAATGTAATTTGTGAAATGTCCCCCCAGAAGTTAGCTAGGCACCCTACCCTTACCCTAATGATCAATAAGCTTCTCCTTTAGAATTTTAATTCTTCTTGAAATAACCAGATCCTAGAGACTCTGATTCAAAAACGGTTGTGTGAGTCCTGAGTATGTGTGTGAAATAACCAGATCCTAGAAAGTCTGATTCAAAAACTTTGTGTGTGTCACGTCAAAGGCTGCCCAGGCTCTTCTGAGTACATAGCCAGGGTTAAGAAGTTGGGCTTAGTCTTCCAATCACTCCTACCAGGAGCACATTATTTCATTCAGACAATCCGAATCTCTCCACCTTCACATAAGCAAAGATACTGAAGGAAGGTAAGAATTTCCTCTTCAATTTTTAATTATGAAAAAAAAATTTGAGACAGGGTCTCCCTCTGTCACCCAGGCTGGAGTGCAGTGGTGTGATCATAGCCACTGCAGCCTTGATCTCCTGGGCTTGAGCAATCCTCCCGCCTCAGCCTCCCAAGAAGCTGGGGCTATAAGCAAACACTACCACACCCAGCTAATTTTGTGTGTGTGCATGGCAGGGGAGAGACAAGGTGTCACTATGTTGCTCAGGCTAATTTCAAACTCCTGGCCTCAAGTGGTCCTCCTGCCTTGGTCTCCCAAAGTGCAGGGATTACAGACATGAGCCACTACACCTGGTCATGAAAATTTTTGTTTACACAAAAAAAATGTTAGAAGAATGGGTATTATAAACACACATATGCCCTTCTGCTAGATTCAGTAATTGCTAATATTTTGTGTGTCACTATATTTGCCTTATTCATATACATACATACACATGCTCATGCATGCATGCATATGGATAGATCAATATGTACACACACATATTTTTGAGCCATTTGAAATGAGTTGCAGATAGCATGATCCTTTACTGCTGAATATTTTCAGTGAGTATTCTGAAAACTAGAACCTTCTCCTTGATAGCCACAATATCAGCATCGTAGTATATCTGTCTGAGTTAAATCAGGAGACAGAAACCACACAGTTATTTGAAAGAGGAAGTTTAAAATAATTATTAGACTAGGCATGGTGGATCACATCTGTAATCCTAGCACTTTGGGAGGGTAAGGCGGGAGAATTGCTTGAGCCCAGGGGTTTGAGACTAGCCTAGGGAACACTGTTAAACCCCATCTCTACAAAAAAATTTTTTTAATTAGCTGGGCATGGTGGCACATGCCTGTAGTCCCAGCTATTCGGGAGGCTGGGAGCGGAGGATTGCTTGAGCCTGGGAGGTTGAGGCTGCAATGAGCCATGATCACCCACTGCACTCTCCATCCTGGACTGAAGAGCCTGCCTCAAAACAAACAAAAGAATTATTAAGGGGCCAGGCATGAGACTTAAGGCTGTAATCCCAGCACCTTGGGAGGTTGAGACAGGAGGATCATGAGGCCGAAGTGAGCTACAATTGTGCCACTGCACTCCAGCCCCCTGGCCAACAGAGTAATACCTTCTCATTTAAAATATATATAATAGAAAAGTGATTATGAAGATGTTGGGCCAGGCACAGTGGCTCACGCCTGTAATCCCAGCGCTTTGGGAGGCTGAGGCGGGTGGATCACGAGGTCAGGCATTTGAGACTAGCTTGACCAACATGGTGAAACCCCATCTCTACTTAAAAAAAAAAAAAGAATACAAAAATTAACCGGGCATGGTGGTGGGTGCCTATAGTCCCAGCTACTGGGGAGGCTGAGGCAGGAGAATCACTTGAACCTGGCGGATAGAGGTTGCAGTGAGCTGAGATCGTGCCACTGCACTCCAACCTGTGTGATAGAGTGAAACTCCGTCTCAAAATATATATATATATATATATATATATATATATATATATATACATCAAGAGAACTCTACTAAATCTACTAGAGCTGAGTGAGAGTACTCAGGGAAGGACCAGCTTGAAAGAGGAATGCAAACACGCCTGGGTTCAGACCTCACTGAAGAAGGCACGGTTGCAGCCAATAGATGGTGGAGAAGTCTGCTGGGTTTCCCGGGCCAGATCTAGTCCACAGTCTCCAGGAAAGCAAAAAATAACCCGTCTCCCTCCCCTCATAAAAACACACACAACACACCCAGAGCCAAGGCTGGAGGGCAGGTTTGCAGACAAAGTCAGAATGGCTCCACACGCACAAGGTTGGAGCCCACAGTGTTGTTGGGAGTCACATCAAAGGAGTCACCTGGTCAGGACTGAGGCTGCAAGGTCAGGCAGTGTACCACCAGGTGTCTCCAGACACACATGCACCAATGACCAATTGGACAGGAGGAGCAAAAAAAGCAAAGCATAGCACTCCAAAAGGAGGAAACAAAGCCCTCTTCCTCCGGTGGTATCCCTCCTGTGTGCTGTATTGACAAAGTTAACATCTTGCTAATAAAGAATAAATACCTGAAGAGTCCAGTCCATTATTGTAGAGCAGTACTGAAGTGTGAATTGGAGCTGAGGCAATTGATAGTTGACACGCACACACATAATAAAATTAATAATAATTCCCTGACAATGGCTATTCTCAGTCCAGATTCAAATTTCTCCAGTTGTGCCAAACACATCTTGTATAGTTTTATGGGGTTTTTAAACCAAGATCCAATCAAGTTCTTTTAGTTTCGTTTGATTTAGAGCAGTCTCTCCCAACTTTTCCATTTTAATGACATTGATCTTTAGAAGAAATCAATGGACTGATTGAGTCTCATTCTAGATTTGTCTGTTTGTTCCTGGTGTTAATTTTCTGTCCCTGAATTTCTTGTAAACTGGAAGTTAAATCAAAGGTTTGACTACAGCCAGGTGAAATGTGTTTCAGAAGAATACTTCATAAGTGACACAGTGCACCTCACATTGTATCACATCAGGGACATAGAGAGCATTGGCTTCCCGTTATTAAAGCAAGGAACTTGATCTCGGTTAAAGTAGTGATGGCCAGATACCTTCACTGTAATGGCATGGTCTTCCTTTTGCAATTAGCAAATAATCTGTGGGGTGTTATTTTGATGCTTGTAGAATATACTGTTCCCCAACCACCTTTCGGTTAATGGTTTTAGCATCTAATTTGTCATTAGGAAGTGCAAAATGGACACTTTTTAATTCAATCTTTTCTTCTACATTTTTTAACTGGTATTCTTCTGTAAAAGGAAGCTTTCCTTCATCAATTGTAAATAAACTTTTTCCCAAAAAAAGAGAAGAAAAATGCATTATTAGCTATTTTCAGAATAAAGAAAAGAAAGTTGGCCGGGCGCGGTGGCTCAAGCCTGTAATCCCAGCACTTTGGGAGGCTGAGACGGGCGGATCACGAGGTCAGGAGATCGAGACCCTCCTGGCTAACACGGTGAAACCTCGTCTCTACTAAAAAATACAAAAAACTAGCCGGGCGAGGTGGCGGGCGCCTGTAGCCCCAGCTACTCGGGAGGCTGAGGCAGGAGAATGGCTTAAACCCGGGAGGCGGAGCTTGCAGTGAGCTGAGATCCGGCCACTGCACTCCAGCCTGGGCGACAGAGCGAGACTCTGTCTCAAAAAAAAAAAAAAAAAAAAGAAAAGAAAGTTTTGATTGGAGAAGAAGGGGAATAATTTTGTTGGAAGAGCTTAGGAGTGGTAGGCATGTCCCAGGATGACAGGAGAGCCCGGGTTCCTGGGAGACCCATGAGAGAGGGATGCTGGAGGTTGGAGGGAAACTGAGATAAGTCATCTGTTCTGCAAGCACCTGCCAAGGGCTTGGAGTAGAAACCCCCCCTCCCCTGCATTTGCCACTCAGTTATCTTTCCAGTCACCTTTGGTATGTGAGCTGCAGAATGTTGATGCTGATTTCAGATAAGTGATCATGTTTCATTTACAATCAATACAGAAATACTGAGTGGCTACAGAACAAAAGAGGCTATATGGACTGCTCTGTGTGAAAGTGCTCAGAAAATGTAGCACAGTAAACAAAAATGAGGTATTATTGTATATTTTTGCTCTTACAAATAGTTATTTTTTCAGTAGTTTAAGAATTTAATGAAAAAAAGTTTTTCAATCACTGTCTCATTTAAAATTTGAGATCGTTGGCCGGGCATGGTGGCTCACCCCTATAATCCCAACACTTTGGGAGGCCGAGGTGGGTGGATTGCCTCAGGTCAGGAGTTCGAGACCAGCCTGGCCAACATAATAAAACCTCGGCTCTACTAAAAATACAAAAATTAGCCGGGCATGATGGCACGTGTCTGTAATCCCAACTACTTGGGAGGCTGAGGAGGGAGAACTGCCTGAACTCAGGAGGTGGAGGTTGTGGTGAACTGAGATGGCACCACTGCACTCCAGCCTGGGCAACAGAGCAAGACTCCATCTTAAAATAAAATAAAATATGAGATCTTCAACTAAAAACCCAAAAATCTGAATCTAATTTTATGTTCCTGACACATTTGCTCAAAGTTAGGATGTCTTCCACATGATTACCTTATTCAAATTTATATCTCTAGAGCTTCACAAAATTCATTATCTAAACAGGAAAGCAACACAATGTCATGTAAAAGAGTACTGGGCTGAGACTTATAATCTGGATTCTGGCACTAACCAGCAGTTAGAGCCAAGGACAAGTTACTTACCCTCGCCCAGATTCAGCTTCTTCATCTCTAGAATGAAAGGCATAATTCCCCATGGTTGTAGAAAGTAAGCTTGGGGGCCAGGCGCGGTGGCTCACACCTGTAATCCCAGCACTTTGGGAGGCCAAGGCGGGCAGATCATTTGAGGTCTGGTGTTCGAAATCAGCCTGACCAACATGGTGAAACCCCATCTCCCAGGAGGTAGAGGTTGCAGTGAGCCAAGATGGCACCACTGCACTCCAACCTGGGCAATAGAGCAAGACTCCGTCTCAAAAAAAAAAAAAAAAGAAAGAAAGAAAGTAAGCATGGGTTTTAGCAGCAGAAAAAATATAGGTTTGAAGCCTTAGGTTTCCTCATTCTTGATATGTAATCTTAGCAAATAAACTAAAATTCTGAGAGCTTCGATTTACTTTTTTTTTTTTAAGAGATACAAAATTTACTTTTTTAAAATGCCTTCATTACAAGTCTGGGGAAGCTCCTTTTTCCACCCAAAGAATTCACCACTATAAGCAATGATGCAAGTCCATTTATTTAAAGAGAACATTTTAAAACAGTAAAAGATTATATCCATAGGCATTTTCCAATTTCAAAGGAGTGATACAATCTTCAGGTAGCCAGAGAACTGATGAAGTTGCATCACCCTCCAAAATGCATAGCTTAATTTCTAAATGTAAGAGGGAAGGATAAAGTTTATGTAGAACGGGGGAAAAACTATTCTCAGATGACATTCCAGGATGAATCCCCACATCTTCCAAAGGAGAAGATGTATGTTGAGTTTTCTTTCTTGTTGTCCTTTTGGATGCTTCCCCAATGTGTTACTGTGATGCCCTTTCACGTTTTTCACAAAGGTGAATGAAAACTTTCTTTGAATATAGCATAATATTGGGAAGTGACCTCTGGTATCTAAACTCACTGGTTCATATGTGATTGAACTTTCAATGAGAATACCCCGTGGATGTTCGTTCATACTTCTTGATGCCACAAGAAGAGAGAAGATAAAGGAGCTCAAAGAAATCCAGCAGCCCTCTGGTTACAGGACAGCAGTTCCCAGATGTTGTTCATAAGGCTGAGGCTGCAGATAATTCACAGAAGGCACTTGTCTAATTCTGACCTAATAAAAATTATAACTTGTCTTCTTAGGGTTGTTATGTTAAATAATGTTATGTTAATAACATATGTAAAACTGCTTCTTAAATTATAAAGTGCTATGCAAATGTGAGTTAATGTCAGTGTTCAAAAAAGGCAACGGACACATTACAAAACCACAAATCAACAAAAAGGTAGGAGGAGCCCTCCTAACACACCAGAGACCAT
This sequence comes from Rhinopithecus roxellana, assembly GCF_007565055.1. Lineage (NCBI taxonomy): Eukaryota > Metazoa > Chordata > Mammalia > Primates > Cercopithecidae > Rhinopithecus > Rhinopithecus roxellana. Next base: position 55,216,195 of record NC_044551.1, read on the forward strand.
CATTGCTTCAGATGAAGGGAAAATATTTATTGCATTCGTGATTTATTGTTGTGTGATGAATTATACCAAAACTTAGTGAGTAGCTTAAAACAACAATAAACGTTTACTCTATTCAGTTTCTGTGAGTCAGCTTAGCAGGGTAGTTTCTGGTTCAGGGTGTCTCATGAGGTTGTAGTCAAGATATCATCCAGGGCTATAGTCATCTGAAGGCTTAACTGGGGTTGGATCCACTTCTCCCCCACTCCAAAAAAAGCCAAAAGACAATAAAGTAGAAGCAGAATGTCTTTTATGATCCAGTCTTGGAAGTCATACGTTGTCACTTCTGCCACAGAACTCATTAAAAGCGAATTAGTAAGTCCAACCCACCTTCAAGGGGAGGTGAACTGGCTCTACCTTTTAAAGCAAGGAATGTCAATTTGGAGGCACTTATTTAAATTGTGGCATAAAAACACTTAACATAAAATTTATCACCTTACCCATTTTCAAATGTATAGTCGTGCGAAGTATATTGACACTGTTGTACAACAGATCTCCAGAGCATTTTCATCTTCCACAACTGAAATTCTGTACCCATTTTAAAAGTCCCCATTCCTCCTCCATCCAGTCCCGGGTAACCATCATTCTACTTTCTGTTTCTATGAATTTGCCAACTTTACCTGCCTCATGTTAGTGGAATCATATAGTATTTGTCTTTTTATGACTGGCTTATTTCCCTCAGCATAATGTCCTATAAGATATATTGTAGCAATGTGACAAGATTTCCTTTCTTTTTACGGCTGATTTATATTCCATTGTACTTATATACCACATTTTGTTTATCCATTCATCTGTCAATAGACATTTGGGTTGCTTCCACCTCTTGGCTACTGTGAATAGTGCTACTATGAACATGGGTGTACAAATATCTCCTCAAGATACTGCTTTTGATTCTTTCTTGGCTATATACCCATTAGTGGGATTGTTGAATCATACAGTAGTTCTATTTTTAATTTTTTGAGCAACTACCATTGTTGTCCATAGCGGCTATACCATTTTACATTCTCACTAACAGTATGCAAAGTTTCTAATTTCTCTACATCCTTGCCACTATTTATTATTTTCTGTTTCTTCATAGTAACCACTAAATTGATTTCAGGTGATATCTCATTGTGGTTTTAATTTGCATTTATCTAATAATTACTGATATTTAGCATCTTTTCATATGCTCGTTGGCCATCAGTACATCATCTTTGGGAAAATGTCTATTCAAGTCATTTGCCTGTTTTTAAATCAGGTAATTTGTTGATTGGTTATTGAACCATTGAGATATATTTTTAAACCACAACACCTATCTTGCAGATTGTGGTGAGAACTAAAAGATTTATGTATGCAGATCATATTACCTGTCATGTAGTAGGCACTCAAAAATTATTACTTGTCTTCTTAGGGTTGTTATGTTAAATAATGTTATGTTAATAACATATGTAAAACTGCTTCTTAAATTATAAAGTGCTATGCAAATGTGAGTTAATACTACAAAGCTGTATGCAAAATATTTTAATATTTTTCTGAGGTTCTCCACACTTAAATATATAAATCTTTCCATCTCTAGACTTTATTCTGTTTTTTAGCTGTAATCCCTTTTTTTCATTTTACTTCAAGTTTTATCAAAAAAAAATAGCAGCAAAAATAGAAAAAGTAAAGACGGAAACAATAACTAATTTCACTAAAGCAACGTCAGTAAGATCTATTTAAAAATAAAACGTGAAGAAAAGCTGCAATGGATTACACTATTGAAAAATCCTAAGAGAACCAGAACTGCCGTTCCTTCAGAGAATGTGAGTGATGTTGAAAGATTAATAACGTTTGGATAACATTAATTACAGTGATGTTATAAACTCTGGTATTCCAGTTGCCATAACAACCTGCTATATGTTGGTTTTCTAATGACATTTCGAACAAGTGCTGAGGCGAACTGCATCACTTCAGAACTTTGATTGCTGTCACTCAGTGGTTTTAAAATTGAATTGTTCTGTTCTTAAAGAGTCAGAATATGTCACCGTCTTCAGAAATATTCTCGAAATTATGGGGAGGAAATGATACACATTCCTATACAATTATAGAGCACTCAAGAAAAAGAAATGTATTTTGTTTTTAATACAAAATTAACAGGTTTTTTTCATAGGGAATAGAAAAAAAAAACAGAAAGGAGAAAGATTATGCTTCATGCTTCTCAGAAGACTTTGTTCCCTTGCAGAATTATTTGACAATAAAATTCTTTCTAGAAAAACTCACTTTTCTTGGTTATATTTCTCTTGTCTCCATTCTCTCCTATCTTTTCACCTCCCTGTTTCTTTCTTCCAATGAGTTCTTTTAGAAGCCATGGATTCTGGTCCAGGTAGATGCAACACTTTGGAGTTAGTGAGATGAGGTCATTCCTCCACCCAGCTTTCTGATCTCTCTTCTTTCTGCTGACCAACCCGCTGCCCAATGAATATAATAAAAGAAAGACCACTTGCCACTGGCTTATATCATATTGGATTTTAATATTCCCAAGAGAATATGTTAAATATATAGTGTGCCACTGACAAGAAGCAAAGCATGATTGTAACAGACATGCTTCTAAGTATTTGCTCAGCCCACAGCCAACTCTGCTCCTGCTGCCCAAGGGGCATCCCACCCACCCATTCACAAATATGAATCGTTTGATTAAATCGTAGGAGAGCACCAGAACCAACTCATCCATATGCACTGAGTTGGACAAACACATTCTCCCTTTTTCTCCTCTTTTCCCTCTTTCCTCTCCTTCTCTACAAATTCAGCTAAGGTAAATGCTGACCATTTGCAATGGTGTTTAAAGCAGAACAGTGGTGTTCTGCGGCAAAACTCTGTGCTACAGGACTCTGAAGGGAGAGTGTGCCCACTGCCTCCCTACCCACCCCTCCTGCCCACCTCCATCACAGTTCCAGCAGCATCTCAGTCTATGCAGTGCATCTCAGGCAGTGGGGGTGGCATGATTCCATGTAAAGCATATTCTATGCTCTATAAACCCTGTGCCCAATGCCATGCCATCTTAAGTAGGCCCAGGTCTGCCCCTTGTCCAAGTGTGCCATCAGCACCTTTTCAGCACTCTCTCCCCTCCCCTTTTCTCTATTCTTAAAACTCCCTCTACCCCACCCAGATATCCAAGGGCTTTGATCCTACCCTCTCAAAGCTCCCACTGTAGCCAGCTCCTCAGAGGCCTCTCAGGGAAGAGCAAAGTGAGCTAATCAATCCAGCCTAGGCTTCTGTTGACCCAGAACCAATTCAAGATGAAGGCCATGTCTTAGAAAGCAGCTGCCAGGGAAATGTATGACTTATACAATGACATCAGCTGAAACTCACAAAGGTCATTGCATTTAACTCATTCCTCACCCACGGTGATGCAAGTATGCTAACCCTTCTTCTCCCAGTCTTCTCTGGATGATCTTCTCCACTTGAGTTTACTAGAATGTACATGAACAAGCTAGAGGAGCAGCCTGTGCCTGTTATTCTCTCCTCCCCACTGCTGAAGTCACTCTCCACCCTTCTCATCCTACTCTCTTGCTGGGGACACTGAACTGTATGAGTTTCATCAATGGACTGCCTTGCCCTTTGACCTCCAGTTGGGTTCTGCCAATTAGAGATCCTTAACAGGAGATAAGAGGGAGGGAGAAGGAGTGGAGGCTGGGGTATTTATGCTTCTGGCTAGATCCCTGAAGTACTGTCTTGCAGTCATCTCTATGTGATTCTCTCCATTCAGGTTCCAGTAACTGATCCCTCCTCATATCATTTCTGGTGACGAGTCTAACTGCACTCAGTGGTGCTACACTCTCCTTTATGGACTCCATAAACACTGCTCATCCTTTGTAAACAGTCCCTTCACTAAACCTCCCTCCAATTGTTCTAATGCAAATGGCCCAACACATTCCTCCTGGGATCCTGAAATGATTGCTTAAATAATGTGGTCTATCCTATCTCCCTTTCCTGCTTACCATGGCCTTGGACTCCATCCTACCTCTGCTGCCTTTAAGATTGGTCTACTGTAAACTACATCCACATAACCCCAAGATTGTCTCTTCATGCCTAACCCCCAAAGAGAGGTGATAGGAGTTAGGCTGAGGAGTGGGGTAGGGAAAGACAAGGCTCAGCATGGTCCCTGGTAACCTTGTAGCTTCCAGGCAGATGAAGTGCAGGGTGGAGGCAGGCTGCTCTGAGCCCAACTGGGAGGGGGGCTCAATCAGAAAGGATATGGGTTGAGCTCAGAAAGCCTGAGAGCAGTGGCACTCTGGAGCAGATCAGAAGCCAAGACTCTAGGAACAGCATGCAAATCTGTCTAGGGAACATCAAAGGCTCCTGCCCAGGTCTGAGCGAGTGCAGACAGACAGGCTGGTTGTCAGGAGGCACTGATTGACAGGGGAGAGGAGTGAATCAAATATGAAGCAAAGCAATGATCAAATAGCTCAATCTGCACATAGTAATAGATTCCTACAGATAGAAATTTAAGTCATAGACTATCAGAGTTGGAAGGGGATTTAAAAATCACACACTTCAATCACTTCACTTTTAGATGAGGACTATCAGACTGTAGATACAGGGGTGATGAGTGCAGAACAAAGACAAACACCCAGAACTTCCTACTTCTAGGTTAAGGATTTACCTGTGAAATCCATGCCCCTAAAAAGACAGGTGGATTCTACCTTTTTAATATTTTTAAACCAAAATAGCTTTGAATGAAAACATGATGTTATGACCTCGATATTTTTATATCAAGTATATTTTCAACTGGTCACTAGAAAAAAAGTAGATGTAGTAAAAAGAATCTACACAGGATCAAACTGATAATAGCTAAAATTATACATGTTAACTTTGATATTGACAAAAACTGACAGAAGAATCTCATTGTGTTGGTAAGTCTCAAAAGTGAACCCTTTTAAAATTGCACTTTATAGAAATAACACAAAATAAAACTGACAAAGGCAAAAGCTTTACACAGAAAAATTTGTTATTGACTTCAAAAATTGACAAAAGAATCAAATCTTCTTGTCAAAAATTATACCTGCAAAATCTAGCCCAGGAAAATTAGGTTTGGTAGAAAATGACTATAAAAGAAACCTCAAAATTGCTGATGCTAAAGTTGGAAAGATTTAATATGGACATAAAATGTGATCACTAAATAAAATCTAAATTATTTCAGAAAAATAAAAATACTGAAAATTGTTTAATGGCACAGGAAGAAATTTGATCAAAGAATTACATTAATTCAAGACAGTTGTCTCTAGAAAATAATTTCTTAACGATATTTCCAGAAATGTTGGAATAATTCTGATGAAAATGTTTGTTTTCATTCAATAAAAATGTCCTCAGGGTGAAAACAACTGAGTGAGAAGTACCCGATGTGGGACTTCTCAGGTAGCCACCACTGCTTCCAGTTTTATACTTACCAAGTTCAAAGAAATCTAAGATCCCTTTCCAGGATCCTAACTACTTGCCTAGATCAAAATAACATGTGCTTAAGTGAATTATTTCAGCTGGTTGATAAAATCAAAGTTTATCAGAAAGCATGAAAGTTCAGAGATCCCCTTACCACTTCAAAGGGAGTTGGTACTTTAAAATCAATTTACACATCACCTCACACCCATTATGATGGTCACTAGTTAAAAAGAAAACAGAAAATAACAAGTGTTAGCACCAATGTGGAGAAATTAGAGACCTTTTGCACTGTTGGTGGAATGTGAAATGATCCTGCCATTATGGAAAACAGTATGGAGGTTCCTCAAAAAATTAAAGCTAGGATTACCACATAATCTAATGATATGGTTTGGCTCTGTGTCCCCACCCAAATCTCATGTGGAATTGTAATCCCCACATGTTGAAGGTGGGGTCTGACGGGAGGTGATTCAATCATGGGGGTGGTTTCTAATGGTTTCACATCATCCCTCTAGTATTGTCTCATGACAGAGTTCTCACGAGATCTGGGTTTAAAAGTGTGTAGCATTTCCTCCTTCACTCTGTCTCTCTCTCCTGCCACCACGTGAATATGTGCCTGCTTCCCCTTCACCTTCTGCTGTGATTGTAAGTTTCCTGAGTCCTCCCAGTCATGTTTCCTATACAGCCTGCAGAAACCGTGAGTCAGTTAAACCACTTTTCTTCATAAATTACCCAGTCTCAGGTAGTTCTTTATAGGAATGTGAGAATGGACTAATACAGCCAACAATCCCACTTGAGGGCATATATCCAAAAAAGAATTGAAAGCAGTATCTTGAAGAGATGTTTGTGCATCCGTGTTCATAGCAGCACTATTCACAATAGCCAAGAGCTGAAATCAACCCAAATGCTCATTAACAGATGAATGGATAAACAAAAGACTGTGTTTCTTTAAGTGTGATTTTATGCTGGGATCATAGGAATCCCTGGATTTTATCCAAATGAGTGGGAAAAAAATTAACACAACATGAAAAAGTAGATTTATACTGATCATACAGGACAACACCTTTTAAGATTGTAAAAAGTTAAAACTTTTCTCTCCTCACATCACCTGTAATGATGGCACCCCACAAAGATTTTTCTCTATGTATCCTTAGTTTTGCACAATGCCCTGGCCCAGTGCTGCATCCCCATATCCTGGTTGAGAAGAATATGCCAATATTTAAGGCCACACAATAGGGTCAGCACATCAAGCTTCAGGTCTTACAGTCTCCATAAAAGAGAAAATTCTCCTTTCTCATGCCACTCTCCCAAAGCCAGGGTTCCTGAAGAGAGGATTTCTGGTGTTATTACACAAAGGAGATCCTGGAAATGAAGGTTTGCCATGGGTTATGTCCAGTACTGGAATAAACACAGAATTATTGAAGTAGCTTCCTCTGTCTTCTTTGCAAACTCCTTGTTGCAGCTCCTTCCTTGCAAACACTTCTGTCTTCCTTGCAAACCCTCCATTGTAGCTCAGAACTCTGCTTTGGCATCGTCTCCTGGTAAAGCGCTTGCTGCGTCCACTCTTCCAGCCACACTTCCTCACTCTGCTCTACACCACTTCGGTGCTGCAGGAGTTACATTTTCTGTTGCAAAGATCAAGCAGTCTTGGGTGACCTCTGGTGACATGGGTGATTGGAAAGCTATTTAAGGCAATAAGGAAGCACGGGCGTGACACAGGCAGGTTGTAGTCCAGTCTCCCAGAGCCTTGGGATGTCAGTAAGGGCTCCCCCTTGAGTCAGTTATGGTAGCGCCCCCTTGAGAAGAGGGACCTTTGGCCCCTGACTCCTGACAGTGTCACACTCACAATTCCACTTCTCTCCTTCACCTATCTGTGCTTCTGCTTCTCACCAGTTCAGCTGTTACCTCCACTTTTGTTTCGGTAAACCTAAGATTGTAAAAATGTAAAACTTTTCTCTCCTCAATGTCATCTGCAATAATGAAACCCCATAAATATTTACTCTCTGTATCCTGTAGTTTTGCACAATTTTGTGGTTAGCTTTGGCTAAGTTACAGGTTCTTGATCAGTTCGATCATGGTTACTTACCAAGGTCACATGACAGAAAGTCAACAACTTATGGAAAAGGAACAGTCTTTGCTGATTTGCTTAGAAGGTAATATGTACAAACTTGCATTATTGCATATATCACAATACAGGTTAATTGTTTCTGCATAGCCCAGTCCCCTACAAGACTATAACCCTAAGGCCAGTGGTATTTCCTATATTTGCATGTTCAGCATGTAGCATAGTGCCTGGTACATGATAGATTCTCAATAAAGCTCTGTTGAAGTTAATTGCAATGAAAGTAAAATCAAAATACCTGAATTCAAATTCTAATTTTGCTATTTATTTGCTATCTGAACTAGGATAAGTTACTTAATCTTTCTGAACCTCCCTTTCCTCTTATGTAAAGAGACATAATTGTGATAAATATTAAGTAAGATGTGGGCATATCTAGCAGTTTTGTGTGTGTGTGTGTGTGTGTGTGTACATATAGATATATTTTAAACATATATATATGTATATTTAAACTGTTTCTTTGTTATACCACTGCCATGTATTGTAATTATACTCAAATAGATCTTCTCTTCCAAACAGAGAGTAAGTTTTAAGGACAGGATCTGTGTCTTATTAACCTTTACACCTCCATACCACCACCCAAATTTCTGCATTTGGTGGGTATTTAAGATAATGAATGGCGTAAAGCGCTAACGGATTTGTAAACTGTATGTGCTTAAAATCTCCATTATCTTAACATTTTTAACAATTTTTTAAAAGCAGGAAGTAAGAAGCATGACAAATAAATTGTCAACCCTAGTTTCAATAACTCTGGGTGCCTAGCAATCTTCTAAGAGTCAAACGAAAGCAACGTTGCCTAGGTTGCCGTTTTCCAGCGTGTGTCTCCACCTACTGTATTTACTGGAAAGTTGCTGAAGCATTCCTTCTAATCGTGAGGTTTTCAAGAGTGGATCTCCGGGACAAGCAAAGCTCTGCATGGGGCACCACAGTCTAGCACATGTTTTCAGTCACCACTAGAGGGCAGGCTAACGCTAACTTCGGGGGACTACGAAGCAAGGGCTTTAGTCTCGAAAAAATGGGTAAGCGCACCACTTGTTTCTTGGGTGTGTTTCTAAATGGAAAAGTACATGTGGGCATGTCCAGATTTGTATTTCGTGTTCCCTTGATTCGTTATTTAATCCTTCGACTCACCTTTCCTTTTGTTTTCTATTTCCTCCTTCAAGTTCTTTCTCCTCTGGAGTGTAACAAATAAACCTTCTTTTTCCCCCATCAAAGGCTTAACCCACAAAAATAAATCAAGATGAAGGAACAGAAGGAAACACTGCATAATTTAGTTAGTGAAAGTTGGACAGCTGAGGTTTCCTTTGGGTTTATTCTAAAATAAAGGATTTTTTAAAGGTTCAACTTGCCTAATTTTTCATACTTTGGGCAGCTTGCCAAGACGGGAAGGGAAGGGGATTTGCAGAAAGAAGAAAACTGAGTGTGTGTGTGAGTGTGTGTGCGCGCGCGCACGCATAGCGGGGCGCGTTTGTGGTTGTAGGGGATGTTTATAGGGATGGAGGAAGGAAATGAAAAGCAGATGGTGAGGAGCTGGATGGTCACAGAAAGAACACTGGTCTGCAACTATTACTGGGGCAGCCGTGAGCAGTGCTGGGACACAGCTCCACTGGACAGCCACCCCTTTCTTTAACCTAAGAGCAGCCACCCTACTCACACCTCAGGCTCCTCATCAAGCATGCGAGAAATTTGTACTAGATGACCTTCTGGTTCAAATATGAGCCTGTGTTGAGCAAGTGAAAACATGGGGGTTAGAAATGCAGGATGAATATTTGTGGAGAATCTGAGAATGACAAACAGAAAGCAAGCAAGTCAACAAACACACTATGAAGCTGGAAGAGTCTTCCAGCTGACCCAAGTGTAGAAACAGTTGCCCCATCTAGAATATTTGGAACATTTTCCCTCCCATTGTCAGGGCTCTACCACCGGACTGCTCTCTGTTCTACCCTCTGGAAAGTCCAAGGGAAAAAGGTACCAAAGCAGACAAGCGAGGATAGAGACAGTGGTGGCATTGCAGGCTGGTCTGCGTTGCGGCTATAGAACAAAAATTTCCAACCCAAAATGATAAGCTAATAAAATTCTAAACACAAACTTCCTCTAGCCAGTTAAAACAGTGGTTCAAAGAAATACATACCCCTGGGGATCATACCGCTATTCTTCCATAGTTGGTGTAAGTTCAGTGGTGTAAGTTCAGTGTTGGTTTTTCATGACTTTCGGAGGCCACTAACTTTCCATTTCACCTGCACAGTTTCAATTACTCTAATCGTATAGTTCCTTAATAATCAGCTTGGCTATAAGTTGGAAGCTTTAACTGCTCTCTGACAATAATTAGTAGCTAATTAATTGCTACTTATGAACTTTTTTTTATCTTAATACTTCTGAGAGTTCTCTCTAGATAATCACTGGAGAATAAGGAATTTTTACCCCCATGTGGCTATTCCGCTAAAACTAGCTATATTTAGCTCTAAAATAGGCGCGAAAGATTGTTACTTTGCGTTCAAGAAATAGGAAGAATTCAAAGTATTTTAAAATTGTTACATCTGCAATTTCAAGAAATCACCACTAGGGGGTGGTGCTAAATACTTAAATGATAATTCTCAGTCTGAGTTCAAAAATGCAGATGTCTTGGTCTTGGAGAATCAGGATCTTCTGAGCAAGAGATTAGGAAATCTTCCCCTTTTTAAATTATTATATTTTAAGTTCTGGGGTACATGTGCAGAACGTGCAGATTTGTTACATAGGTATACACATGCCTTGGTGGTTTGCTGCACCCGTCAACCCATCATCTACATTAGGTATTTCTCCTAATATTATCCCTCCCCTAGCCACCCACCCCACAACAGGCCTCGGTGTATGATGTTCCCCTCCCTATGTCCATGTGTTCTCATTGTTCAACTCCCACTTGTGAGTGAGAACATGTGGTGTTTGATTTTCTGTTCTCGTGTTAGTTTGCTGAGAATGATGGTTGCCAGCTTTATCCATGTCCCTGCAAAGCACATGAACTCATCCTTTTTCATAGCTGTATAGTATTCCATAGTGCATATGTGCCACATTTTCTTTATCCAGTCTATCACTGATGGGCATTTGGGTTGGTTCCAAGTCTTTGCTATTGTGAACAGTGCTGCAATAAACATATGTGTACATGAGTCTTTATAGTAGAATGATTTATAATCCTTTGGGTATATACCCAGAATTGGATTGCTGGGTCAAATGGTATTTCTGGTTCTAGATCCTTGAGGAATCACCACACTGTCTTCCACAATGGTTGAACTAATTTACACTCCCACGACAATGTAAAAGCATTCCTATTTCTCCACGTCCTCTCCAGCATCTGTTGTTTTCTGACTTTTTAATGATTTCCATTCTATGGAAATGGCATGAGATGGTATCTCATTGTGGTGTTGATTTGCATTTCTCTAATGACCAGTGATGATGAGCTTTTTTTAATATGTTTGTTAGCTGCATGAATGTCTTCTTTTGAGAAGTGTCTGTTCATATCCTTGGCCTACTTTTTGATGGGGTTGTTTTTTTCTTGTAAATTTGTTTTAAGTTCTTTGTAGATTCTGGATCTTAGCCCTTTGTCACAAGGACAGATTGCAAAAGTTTTCTCCCATTCTGTAGGTTGCCTGTTCAGTCTCATGATAGTTTCTTTGGTTTTGCAGGAGCTCTTTAGTTTAATTAGATCCCATTTGTCAATTTTGGTTTTTGTTGCCATTGCTTTTGGTGTTTTAGTCATGAAGTCTTTGCCCATGCCTATGGCCTGAATAGTATTGCCTAGGTTTTCTTCCAGGGTTTTTATGGTTTTAGGTCTTATGTTTAAGTCTTTAATCCATCTTGAGTTAATTTTTGTGTAAGATGTAAGGAAGGGGTCCAGTTTCAGTTTTATGCATATAGCTAGCCAGTTCTTCCAACACCATTTATTAAATAGGGAATCCTTTCCCCATTGCTTGTTTTTGTCAGGTTTATCAAAGATCAGATGGTTGTAGGTGTGTGGTGTTATTTCTGAGGTCTCTGTTCTGTTCCATTGGTCTATGTCTCTGTTTCAGTACCAGTATCATGCTGATTTAGTTACCATAGCCTTGTAGTATAGTTTGAAGTCAGGTAGCATGATGCCTTCAGCTTCATTCTTTTTGCTTAGGATTGTCTTGGCTATGCAGGCTCTTTTTTGGTTCCATATGAACTTTAAAGTAGTTTTTTTTCCAATTCTGTGAAGAAAGTTAATGGTAGCTTGATGGGGATAGCACTGAATCTATAAATTACTTTGGGCAGTATGGCCATTTTCATGATATTGATTCTTCCTATCCATGAGCATGGAATGTTTTTCCATTTATTTGTGTCCTCTCTTATTTCCTTGAGTAGTGGTTTGTAGTTCTCCTTGAAGAGGTCCTTCACATCCCTTGTGAGTTGTATTCCTAGGTATTTTATTCTCTTTGTGGCAGCTGTGAATGGGAGTTCACTCATGATTTGACTCTCTGTCTATTATTGGTGTATAGGAATGCTTGTGAGTTTTGCACATTCATTTTGTATCCTGAGACTTTGCTGAAGTTGCTTATCAGCTTAAGGAGATTTTGGGCTGAGACGATGGGGTTTTCTAAATATGCAATCATGCCATCTGCAAACAGGGACAATTTGACTTCCTCTCTTCCTATTTGAATATGCTTTATTTCTTTATCTTGCCTGATTACCCTGGCCAGAACTTCCAGTACTATGTTGAATAGGAGTAGTGAGAGAGGGCATCCTTGTCTTGTGCCAGTTTTCAAAGGGAAAGCTTCCAGTTTTTGCCCATTCAGTATGATATTGGCTGTGGGTTTGTCATAAATAGCTCTTATTGTTTTGAGATACGTTCCAGCAATACCTAGTTTAAAAAGAGTTTTAAAGGGTAGTGAATTTTATCGAAGGCCTTTTCTGCATCTATTGAGATAATCATGTGGTTTTGTCATTGGTTCTGTTTATGTGATGGATTATGCTTATTGATTTGCATATGTTGAACCAGCCTTGCATCCCAGGGATGAAGCCAATTTGATTGTGGTAGATAAGCTTTTTGACATGGTGCTGGATTTGGTTTGCCAGTATTTTATTGAGGATTTTCACATCAATGTTCGTCAGGGATATTGGTCTGAAATTCTCTTTTTTTGTTGTGTCTCTGCCAGGTTTTGGTATCAGGATGATGCTGGCCTCGTAAAATGAGTTAGGGAGGATTCGCTCTTTATCTATTGTTAGGAATAGTTTCAGAAGAAATGGTATCAGCTCCTCTTTGTACCTCTGGTAGAATTCGGCTGTGAATCTGTCTGGTCCTGGACTTTTTTTGGTTGGTAGGCTATTAATTACTGCCTCAATTTCAGAACTTTTTATTGGTCTATTCAGGGATTTGACTTCTTCCTGGTTTAGATTTGGGAGGGTGTATGTGTCCAGTAATTTATCCATTTCTTCTAGATTTTCTAGTTTATTTGCATAGAGGTGTTTAGTGTATTCTCTGGTGGTAGTTTGTATTTCTGTGGGGTTGGTAGTGATATCCCCTTTATCATTTTTTATTGCATCTATTTGATTCTTCTCTCTTTTCTTCTTTATTAATCTGGTTAGTGGTCTATCCATTTTGTTGATCTTTTCAAAACAACCAGCTCCTGGATTCATTGATTTTTGAAAGGCTTATCGTGTTTCTATCTCCTTCAGTTCTGATAGTTCTTTTCATTGTGATGCTAAGGTGTCAATTTTAGATCTTTCCTCCTTTCTCTTGTGGCCATTTAGTGCTATAAATTTCCCTCTAAACACGGTTTCAGTTGTGTCCCAGAGATTCTGGTACATTGTGCCTTCATTCTCATTGGTTTCAAAGAACTTATTTATTTCTGCCTTCATTTTGTTGTTTACCCTGTAGTCATTTAGTAGCAGATTGGTCAGTTTCCATGTAGTTGTGTGGTTTTCAGTGAGTTTCTTAATCCTGAGTTCTAATTTGATTGCACTGTGGTCTGAGAGACTGTTCGTTATGATTTCCTTTCTTTTGCATTTGCTGAGGAGTGTTTTACTTCCAATTATGTGGTGTATTTTAGAATAAATGTGATGTGGTGCTGAGACGAATGTATGTTCTGCTGATTTTAGGTAGAGAGTTCTGTAGATGTCTGTTAGGTCTGCTTTGTCCAGAGCTGTGTTCAAGTCCTGAATATCCTTGTTAATTTTCTGTCTCATTGATCTGTCCAATATTGACAGTGGGGTGTTAAAGTCTCCTATATTATTGTGCAGGAGTCTAAGTCTCTTTGTAGGTCTCTAAGAACTTGCTTTATGAGTCTGTGTGCGCCTGTATTGGGTGCATATGTATTTAGGATATATATGCACTTCTTGTTCTTGCTCTTCTTGTTGCATTGATCCCTTTACCATTATGTAATGCCCTTCTGTGTCTCTTTTGATCTTTGTTGGTTTAAAGTCTGCTTTTTCAGAGACTAGGATTGCAACCCCTGCTTTTTTTGTTTTCCATTTGCTTGGTAAATATTCCTCCATCCCTTTATTTTGCGCCTATGTGTATCTTTACACATGAGGTGGGTCTCCTGAATACAGCACACCAATGGGTCTTGACTCTTCATCCCATTTGCCAGTCTGTGTCTTTTTATTGGCGCATTTAGCCAATTTACATTTAAGGTTAATATTGTTATGTGTGAATTTGATCCTGTCATTATGATGCTAGCTTGTTATTTTGCCCGTCAGTTGGTGCAGTTTCTTCCTAGCGTCGATGGTCTTTACCATTTGGCATGTTTTTGCAGTTGCTGGTACTGGTTGTTCCTTTCCATGTTTAGTGCTTCCTTCAGGAGCTCTTGTAAGGCAGGCCTGGTGGTGACAAAATCTCTCAGCATTTGTTTGTCTGTAAAGGATTTTATTTCTCTTTCACTTATGAAGCTTAGTTTGGCTGGATATGAAATTCTGGGTTGAAAATTCTTTTCTTTAAGAATGTTGAATATTGGCCCCTACTCTCTTCTGGCTTGTAGGGTTTCTGCTGAGAGATCTGCTATTTGTCTGATGGGCTTCCCTTTGTAGGTAACTCGACCTTTCTCTCTGGTTGCCCTTAATTTTTTCCTACATTTCAACCTTGGGGAATCTAATTATTATGTGTCTTGGGGTTGCTCTTCTCAATGAATATATTTTTGGTGTTCTCTGCATTTCCTGAATTCAAATGTTGGCCTGCCTTGCTACGTTGGGGAAGTTCTCCTGGATAACATCCTGAAGAGTATTTTCCAACTTGGCTCCATTTGATTCAGATACACCAATCAAACGTAGGTTTGGTCTTTTCACATAGTCCCATATTTCTTGGAGGCTTCGTTCATTCCTTTTCATTCTTCTTTCTCTAATCTTGTCTTCATACTTTATTTCATTAATTTGATCTTCAATCTCTGATATCCTTTTTTCTGCTTGATCTATTTGGCTATTGATACTTGTGTATGCTTCACAAAGTTCTCGTGCTGTGTTTTTCAGCTCCATCTTGTCATTTAAGAACTTCTCTAAACTGGGTTATTCTAGTTAGCAATTCATCTAACATTTTTTTCATGGTTCTTAGCTTCCTTGCCTTGGGTTAGAACATGTTCCTTTAGCTTGGAGGAGTTTGTTATTACCCACCTTCTGAAGCCTACTTCTGTCAATTCGTCAAACTCATTCTCTGTACAGTTTTGTTCCCTTGCTAGTGAGGAGTTGTGATCCTTTGGAGGAGAAGAGGCATTCTGTTTTTGGAATTTTCAGTCTTTTTATGTTGGTTTCTCCCCGTCTTCGTGGATTTATCTCCTTTTAGCGTTTGATGTTGGTGACCTTCAGATGGAGTTTCTGAGTGGACATCCTGTTTGTTGATGTTGATGCTATTCCTTTCTGTTTGTTAGTTTTCCTTCTGACAGTCATGTCCCTCTTCTGCAGGTTTGCTGGAGTTTGCTGGAGGCCCAGTCCATACCCTGTTTGCCTGGGCATCACCAGTGGAGGCTACAGAGCAGCAAACATTGCTGCCTGTTCCTTCCTCTGGAAGCTTCATCCCAGAGGGTCACCTGCAAGATGCCAGCCAGAACTCTCCTGTATAGGTGTATGTTGGCCCCTGCTGGCAGGTGTCTCACAGTCAGGAGACATGGGGGTCAGGGACCCACTTGAGGAGGCAGTCTGACCCTTGGCAGAGCTCAAACATTGTGCTGGGAGATCTGCTGCTCTCTTCAGAGCCAAGTCTTGCTTGTTCTTAAGATAATATATAGATTAGTAATGCATATCTTGCAACCCTTTTAAAGATTTCAACAGATGATATAGGATACTTACTTCTTTATTTCAGTCAATTCAACTCAGGTGACAATTATTGATGCCTCTCAGGCCCAGGACCTTGCTGGCCCATACAGAGGGCTTGTGGCTTTGCCGACTCTGAACTTTGATTCTTTCTGATTTAATCTTTCTGCATCCTTCGATCCAAGGGTCACTTCCTCTTATCAGTTGCACAAGAGACACCATCCCACTTGTGTGTCCTGGCAACAGCTTTTCAAGGTGCTCTAGGTCCAAAGGATAATGCCAGTTCTGCTTTCCTTTAAATAAATCTCCCCAGAAATCTTCCTTTTTAAATAAGTCTCCTGAGTGAATTTAAGGTGGGCTAAGTTAGACAATAGCAATTCAACTCATTTTAACTGGTGTGAGTTCCCTCAACCCCATCCACAAAAGGAAACCTTCCTTTAGAAAATTGTCATCTTTAACTAAAAGGACAATACAAATATCCACATAGAGTGTATCCACACCCAACCACTTTTCAGCATCTCTACTGACCACCGTCATCCGTTGTCACAGCCACTGAAATCACCTCCTAATCAGTTCCCTTGCTTCCAGTTCCCTGGAATCAATCTCCAGATAGTAGCTGGAGTGAT
Source organism: Rhinopithecus roxellana (assembly GCF_007565055.1). Lineage (NCBI taxonomy): Eukaryota > Metazoa > Chordata > Mammalia > Primates > Cercopithecidae > Rhinopithecus > Rhinopithecus roxellana. The sequence goes on from NC_044551.1 coordinate 55,232,596, forward strand.
CTTTTAGAAAGATAAATCCTGTCATTTCACTTGCCTGCTCAGAACCTTCTATTTACTACACATAACTCTCAGAATAAAATCTAAATGTCTTACTATGGCCTGGAAGGCCCTGCGTGAACAGGCCTCAGACTGCCATATCATTGCCTCCCATAGCACCTTCCACCTTCATGCCAAGCTCAGATCCTTGAGCAAGCTATTTCCTCAGCCTGTCCCCAAGATCTGCAGGGCTGACTCCTTCCTCGTCTGCTCAAATGTCACCACCTCAGAGAGGCTTTTCCTTTACCTCACCACCTACCATCGGTCCTGCCAGTGGTGGCTGGGGGTCAGGGACCAGGAGTCAGGGAGGGTTATTAGAAAGAGACAGATTTTGTAGGTGCTTTTACAGTCACAGAGCAGGAGCACAGTATGTATTTGTTGAATGAATAAACGGATAAACTTAAGCTAAACCTAAGTACAAAGTGGGAAAATATTAGTATGTGTAGGTGCAAACTGGGGCCCCCTCTTTATTATTATAACTATGCAATGGCGTTGTAATAAGCTTTCCATACACATTCAACTTTAACACAGCTACCCTTGTTTTGCCTCTTAGGAGTGATTTTCCATAGGGACTTGGGCGAGATGGACCCTTCCAAAACAGGCACTTCAGAATTTTCAGGGCCCAGGGGATATATAAAGTTGAAACTGCACGCTCAATATATGTAATTATAATATTTTAATTACTTAATTAATCATGCCTTTAATACACATAAAGACTTAAGAAAGCAGATTTCAACAAAATCTTCTGGTACTGTCTATCCCTAGAGAATTAACATGATCCTCTTTCTTGGAGCTGAAGGTTTCTGGTGTGTGGCCCTCCAGAGCCCTCTCCACCCTCATCTACTCCACTGACCCCATGCCCTGGGAGGCTGACCTTCATGGATTATTGCATCATATGGGTTCCCTTGGTCTCTGTTTCATTTTAGGGTTTGGCCAATGGAAAGTATCAGCAGAAATTAAGAGGATGAGAGAAAAGAGAGAGTATCAGGGGAACCCACTACTGATAATTCACATGGGTGAATTCTATTTGCCTAAGTGTCAGCCAGTCTGAGAAATAAAGGGAAAGAGTACAAAAGAGAGAAATTTTAAAGCTGGGTGTCCGGGGGAGACACCACATGTCAACAGATTCTGTGATGCCCCCCAAGCCGCAAAACCAGCAAGATTTTATTAGTGATTTTCAAAAGGGGAGGGAGTGTATGAATAGGGTGTGGGTCACAGAGATCACATGCTTTAAGGGCAACAAAAGGTCACAAGGCAAGAGGTCAGGGTGAGATCACAAGGTCAGGGTGAAATGAGAATCACTAATGAAATTCCATGTCCTGCTGTGCACGCATTGTCATTGATAAACGTCTTAACAGGGTTCAAGAGCAGAGAACCAGTCTGACTAGAATTCACCGGGCTGGAATTTCCTAATCCTAGCAAGCCTGGGGGTGCTGCAGGAGACTAGGGCATATTTCATCCCTATCTACATCTGCAGAAGTAGGACACTCCCAGGGCGGCCATTTTAGAGGCCCTGCCCTGGGAATGCATTCTTTTCCCAGGGCTGTTAATTATTAATATTCCTTACTCGGGAAAGAATTCAGCGATATTTCTCTTACCCGATTTTGGTAATAAGAGAAATATGGCTCTGTCCTGCCCGGCCCACAGGCAGCCAGACTTTAAGGTTATCTCCCTTGTTCCCTGAAAATCGCTGTTACCCTGTTCTTAAGGTGCCCAGATTTCATATTGTTCAAAGACACATGCTCTACAAACAATTTGTGCAGTTAACACAATCATCACAGGGTCCTGAGGTGATATACATCCTCAGCTTACGAGGATGATGGGATTAAGAGATGAAAGACGGGCATAGGAAATCACAAGAGTATTGATTGGGGAAGTGATAAATGTCCATGAAATCTTCATAATTTATATTCAGAGATTGCAGTAAAGACAGGCCTAAGAAACTATAAAAGTATTAATTTGGGAAACTACTAAATGTCCATGAAATCTTCACAATGTATGCTCTTCTGCCATGGCTTCAGCCAGTCCCTCCATTCAGGGTTCCTGACTTCCCACAGCATCTCTCCCTTTCTTTTTATATAAATGTGCCATGGCGATGAAGGCTTGTACATTCTCTCGATTTTGATGCAGGCTTCTTTGGTCTGGCCCACTAAAGACAAGCCGATTAACCAGAGAAACATAATTCCAAAATTTACTGCAGTGGAGCCCCCAGTAGACTTAATCCAAGTCATGGGGTTTAGTCCAGAAAGATTTCCTGCCACCTGATCTAAGACCTCAGCTCCAGGCACAATGGATAAGTGAGCTTGAGAGGCTTCAAAAATTTGTTTCTTTAATTTAGTTATGTCCAATGATAAATTATCTTCCCTACCCAGAAGGTGTCCTTTGACCATTTCCCATGAACAATCAGTCTTGTTATAGGAATATGGGATGATACAGAAATCAGAGGTATTCCAGTCGCACTGTATTTGCATGCAATGTTTGAGACTCACTACCCAATCTCCAAGCCAAATAACAGACTGTCTTAAATCATTAATTTGATTAGCCAATTTTTTATCAATGCCTTGTTAATAATTCCACATTTGGGTGGAATTGGCTTGCCAATTATTAACAAAATGAGCCATTTGAATAGATTGATGTAACACCATTCTGGCAGTGGTGGCCAGTGCAGTGACTGTAATTAGGCCCATGATCACAGCAATTAAAGTGAAAACAAATCTCTTAGATCTTTTTAGAATTCATAGTAACACTTCATTAATTAAATGTATTGAGGGGGAGGATTCCCAAGGTCTGGGCAAAGTTACCAGAATCCAGATTCCTTCTTGAGCTCAAACCAACATTCCACTTTTTCTGGAGTCAAAATGGTAGTTAATACAAGTGTATAAATGACGATTAATGCATTGGACAGTTTGATTGTTCATCACATTTTGATATTTCCCACTAACAACATCTAAGGAGGCTTAACACAACTCTGTATGGGAACAGTCAGGTTGGAGGTAAGTAAAGCAGAATGTCTGGATCTATGTTGATACTGAGAGACAGGGGCAGTAGCGGGAACAACAGACAGACTAGTTTCTCCTTCCCATACTCGCAGTCCAGACACGGCAATAGGCCAATTTCCAAAGTCTGGGTGTTCTGGGCTCAGAATGGGAAGTATCATACGAGACCTTGGGGCGGGGTGGGGGGTAATGCCTTTATCTTCTCATCTTAAGGGAAAGAATGAGCTGAACCTCCTATGCAAAGTAGAATGATGATTCTCGCTCTCCCGATAAGAAATAAAACAAGTAGCCTCCAGGCATTCCTTTCCACCAGAGGAGCAATTGTTTTTTAAATAGCCCTTTGGTGCCCAGTCTATTACTAAACCATATGAGTCATTTTTTAATATTACTGCATGTGAGTTAATACAATCTTCCCAAATTAAAGTTTTAGATGGGTCCTCAAAATTTTTAGGGCATGGTTTTAATGCAGGTTTATATTGAAAGTATGGAGTATCCCCCATTACTCCCCCTTTCATTTGTTTTAAAGGAGAAAGGGAGAGGCTGGAGATCAAATGTCCTAGTTCCTTTGTAGCTGATTTCTCCCAAAGATAAGCAGCCCAGACTTGAGTTGTTAGATGGATACAACCAGGTGCATGTCCAAGGCACAGGGGGGGTATTTATACCCATGGTAACATTAAATGCAGTGGCTTCTTCTCCTGGTTGAGCAGGGCAATGGTCATCTGTTGCTCCAGGCACCCACACACTATTGTTAGTGTAGATTTCTGCAGGAGCATCCATACAGGTGAGAGGTTGAATAAGTGGAGGAAAAGGCACATAAGCCCAATAAGAATAATTTTGTGTAGCAGGTAAATCAGTGTGAGAGGAAACTGGTGAGACAAAGTGTAAGGAGGAGAATCATTAAATAAAACCTATTGTAAGCGAGATTGAGTGCTGAAGGAGGAAGAGAAGAACAGAGGGATATTATTTTGAGGCTAACAGAAATGGTGAGACTTTTAAGTTTGTAAGGAGAAAAAGAAAGGTAATCAGGAGAAGTGGGATTAGTTAGATGGGTCTCCATTACCATCAGAGAGGATTTACAGATCTATTGTGATTTGGTGTGCCAGCTTCTAAGGAGTTGGCACAGATCTCACCACGTCTGACGGTGGTCTCTGACACGGATGTCTTTTCCTTGTGGTTTTCATTTTATGATCTCCTGGTGAAACATAAGCATATCCTATTTCCCACGTTAAGTAGAATCAGAGACAATATCTAAAGGTTTGGGGAAATCCTGTAAGGCAGTAATTATAGCAATTTACTCTGCCTTTTGAGCAGAGGTATAAGGGGTAGAAATAAGCTTGTCTGTAGGACCTACATAACCAGCATTGCCATTACTGGAGTCATCAGTGAACACTGTAACGGCCTCAGGAATGGGCCGATCTTTGGCTAATTGAGGGACCACCTAAGAAGCCATTTTTATAAAATCAAACAATTTGTTATTTGGCTAATGATTGTGAATAACGCCAATGAAATCAGCCAAGTGAATTTACCACAGTACGGAATGTTGAAAGGCGGCTTCAACTTCGAGCCAATTTAAAGGAACTACAATTAAATTCAGATCAAATCCGGAAACTTTAAATGTTCTACCCCGAGCCTGTCCAATTAAGATGGCTATTTGGTCCCAATAGATGGACAAAGTTTTTGACACAGAATGAGGAAGAAAACAACACTCCACTAAATCATTATGTTGAACTAGTAGTCCAGTAGGGAAGTATAATGAAGTGAAAACCAGAAGCTGAAAAGGCTGAGATGGTTGTATTCTAGATAACTGGGTGGTCTGCATTCTTTCCTCTACGAATTCTAGTTCTAGTGAAGCCTCAGGGGTCAAAGTTCTGGGACTGCAGAGATTGGAATCTCCCCGCAATGTAGAAAACAAGTTAGACAGCGCATAGGTCGGAATATCTGAAGTAGTTCTTAAATAATTAATGTTACCCAAAAGTTTTTGGAAGTCATTTAAAGTTTTCAAAGAATCTCTCTTAATTTGAAACTTTTGAGGTTGAATACTTTGTTTATTGACCACGATTCCTAAATATTGAACAGGAGTGGTCTGTTGAATTGTATCCTGAGTGATGTGTAATCCAGCCGCTGCAACATGGCAGCTCAAAATTTGATAACAGTCAATTCTTTATCAGTGGGGACAACAATTAAAGTATCATCAATATAATGAAGAATACAGGCCTGGGGAAATTGGGCTCAAACTGGTGAAAGCACTTGCCCAACATAAAGCTGGCAGATTGTAGGGCTATTCAGCTTTCCCTGAGGAAGTCCTTTCCATTGATAACAAACTGCAGGCTCCTGATTATTAATAGATGGGATAGTAAAAGCAAATTTTTTGCAATCTGATTTATGTAAAGCAATATGAAAAAAACAATCTTTAAGATCAATAACTATGAGAGGCCAATATTTAGGTATTAAAGCAGGGGCAGGCATGCTGGGTTGGATGGCCCCCATAGATTTAATTACAGTGTTAATGGCCCTTAAATTGGTTACCATCTGCCACTTGCCTGATTTTTTTTTTTTTTTTTTTTTTTGCTAGAAACGCAGAATTCCAGGGGAAAAGAGAAAGTTCCACATTTCCAAGTTGTAACTGTTCAGAAACCAAGTGAGTTAAAGCCTCCAGTTTTTCTCCAGGATTCAACAGAGAGCCGCCACTGTTGAATCCAAATGGGTGTGTCAGATTTCCATTGTAAAGGGATAGGATCAGGAGGTGTGGCAGCAGCCACCACTAAAAATGATCATCTAAACCTGCTCTGTTTTCTTTTATAGTAACTGGGAGGGGTTTAGTAACCCCTTCATGCTTTGAACCGAGCCCAGGAACAAACCCCATGTTTTCCATCATATGCTGACTGGGAGCACTATAAGAGTTATGTGGAATATTAATTCCAGCCCCCCATTGTGCCAGTAAATCTCTATCCCAAAGATTAATGGGAATTGGCATGATATAGGACTGAATTGTACCCTTTTGACCATCAGGGCCAGTGCAAGGCAAGATAAATGTTCTCTCATAAACTTCCTCGGCTTTTCCAACACCTACTAGTCCCATGTTAGCAGGATGTTTAAGCCAGGAGGAAGGCCATAAACTAGAGGAAATAACAGAAATGTCAGCACCAGTATCTACTAGGCCCTCAAACTTTCTTCCTTGAATGTGTATGGTGCAGGTGGGCCATTGTTTAGAAATTGCATTAATCCAATAAGTGGCCTTTTCACCGCCAGAGCTCATCCCACAGCCATATGTCTTATCTCCTCTGTTTAAAAGGATATTAGGTAGTAAAAGCAATTGAGCTTGTTTAACAATAGTAAAAGAAACAAGAGCTTGGCCAGGGCACATAGTTTATCCCAAGCTCTCATACACACCTTTGTTACTTGTTCTGCAGTAAGAGCATCAAAGTTTAATTGGGCATAGGTATCAGAGAAACTATCGTAACCTGTGAGCTGAGCCTGAGTAATTAGAATGCCATTAGTCCGATATAGCTGAGCCTGCAGACAAGCCTCCTCTGCCTACCAGGCTGAGATGGGGTTAGAACAGCGTTTACCAAAAGGTCTCAGTCTAAAGGAAGCAAAACGATGTCAGTACAAAGTTTGTAATGCCATTTTAACATAAGGAGAAGTAGGGCCATACTGAGTACAAGGATCCCTAAATTCTTTTAAAAAGGTAAGACTGAGTGGCACATATCAATGCAGACCAGAATGGGAGTATGAGAAGGGGCAATTGAAGGGGTAGAAGAAGCAGAAGTATACTGGTGATTATGGGCATCCATGTGTGAAGAAGGGTACAGAGAAGCAGGCTGAGTGGATGGCAAAGTGACTGGTTGAGGAACCGAAATGACAGGAAGTTGAGGGGCTGAAGTGGATAGGGAGGGCCTGCAGAATTACAGGTAAATTGTAGTTTGGTCCCGGAGCCATTAGGTGATGCTCAGAGGCAAATGCTGCAAAGGTTTGAAGAGGGAAGAATTAGCATATATATGGTCCCGGGCTGTGTGTGTCAGGGTCATGGAAGTTTCAAGTACTGGCTCTTCATGAAAAGAAGTAAGATCATTAAGGGGTAATGTTAAGCCAAAGTCACCAGAGTTAGACATTGAATTTTCAGCACCGTTAGGTGGGGGAAGAGTAGCCAAAGGGAGAGGCTGATCAGATAATGAAGGCCGTGTGGGAGAGGAAAGCTGAGGAAAAGGCAGAGGGTTGCCAGACCCAGAAAACTGCAGCAACTGCGGGGGTCACGGGATCGGCACGCCAACAAGACAGCACGCACCAAGGCCCAACTACCCCAAACAGTGACGGGAATATAATTCTCTGTCAAGACCAGTTTCCAGAATGTTGCACCAATATGATCCCATACTTTCACATATATGAAACCAAGGACAGTATTTTTCCACCGCCTTGAATAGAGTGACCATATTTTCCATGGTTACTTGGACTCTTCCCTGTTTTAACAGGTCTACATCTAAGGTTCCTCTTTCAGGAGACCAAGGACAGTATTTTCCCACTGCCCTGAATAGAGTGACCGTATTTTCCATGGGCACTTGAACACTTTTCTGTTTTAACTGGCGTTTAATATAGAAGAGATAAATATAATTTTTAGACCCCGTGTGACCCATAGTTAACCCAAACCATACACAGACCACTCACCAGTTGTCAGGGAGTCAAACATGCCTTTCTGTGGACTGAACCCATGATGTTTCTCTGCACCTACCAAAGGGAATTGGGTTCCCACATGCACTTGGGAAGAAAGAAAGACCACATGGGTGCTGGATATCGGGGAAACCCGCCCCCAATAATTCACGTAGGTTCGTTTCTATTTTCCTAAGTATCAGCCAGTCTGAGAAATAAAGGGAAAGAGTACAAAAGAGAGAAATTTTAAAGCTGGGTGTCCGGAGGAGACACCACATGTCAACAGATTCTGTGATGCCCCCCAAGCTGCAAAACCAGCAAGATTTTATTAGTGATTTTCAAAAGGGGAAGGAGTGTATGAATAGGGTGTGGGTCACAGAGATCACATGCTTTAAGGGCAACAAAAGGTCACAAGGCAAGAGGTCAGGGTGAGATCACAAGGTCAGGGTGAAACGAGAATCACTAATGAACTTCCATGTCCTGCTGTGCACGCATTGTCATTGATAAACGTCTTAACAGGGTTCAAGAGCAGAGAACCAGTCTGACTAGAATTCACCGGGCTGGAATTTCCTAATCCTAGCAAGCCTGGGGGTGCTGCAGGAGACTAGGGCATATTTCATCCCTATCTACATCTGCAGAAGTAGGACACTCCCAGGGCGGCCATTTTAGAGCCCCTGCCCTGGGAATGCATTCTTTTCCCAGGGCTGTTAATTATTAATATTCCTTACTCGGGAAAGAATTCAGCGATATTTCTCTTACCCGATTTTGGTAATAAGAGAAATATGGCTCTGTCCTGCCCGGCCCACAGGCAGCCAGACTTTAAGGTTATCTCCCTTGTTCCCTGAAAATCGCTGTTATCCTGTTCTTAAGGTGCCCAGATTTCATATTGTTCAAAGACACATGCTCTACAAACAATTTGTGCAGTTAACGCAATCATCACAGGGTCCTGAGGTGATATACATCCTCAGCTTACGAGGATGATGGGATTAAGAGATGAAAGACGGGCATAGGAAATCACAAGAGTATTGATTGGGGAAGTGATAAATGTCCATGAAATCTTCATAATTTATATTCAGAGATTGCAGTAAAGACAGGCATAAGAAATTATAAAAGTATTAATTTGGGGAACTAATAAATGTCCATGAAATCTTCACAATTTGTGTTCTTCCGCCATGGCTTCGGCCAGTCCCTCCGTTCAGTGTCCCTGACTTCCCACAACAAGAGTGTGTGTTATTTATTCTCCAGGTCACCCCCTGTAGATTGGCAGTGGCTGCTTTCCTCTACCAAAGGGCCCAATTAAGTCAGATAGCTTCTGCTAAACTACAAGTCTCTCCAGGGTCCAGTCAGTGCCCCCTTCCCTTGCCTCTTTAGGCCTGAGGATGGTCATGGCTCTCTGTAGTTACTGGCTCCAGAATGACCCCCAATCCTGCTCGCATCTTTGTAAACAGCCCCTTCATTAATCTTTCTTCAATCACTCCTTTGGAGTAAGCAATTAGTCTACTATATGAACTCAGATGAATACAATATTTTTATTTTTATTTTTATTTTTATTTTTTGAGACAGAGTCTTGCTCTGTCACCCAGGCTAGAGTGCAGTGGCACGATCTTGGCTCACTGCAGCCTCTGCCTCCTAGGTTCAAGCGATTCTCCTGCCTCATGCTCCCAAGTAGCTGGGATTACAGGCGAGTGCTACCACACCCACCTAATTTTTGTATTTTTAGTAGAGACGGGGTTTCACCATGTTGGCCAGGCTCACCTCAAATTCCTGACCTAATGATCTGCCCACCTCGGCCTCCCAAAGTGCTGGGATTACAGGCATGAGCCACAGCGCCCAGCCCAGATGACTACACTTTACGAGGGTGGTGTTGCTATTCTAGTCTCTTTCTAACTGACAAATAGATCTTAAGTTGCTCAGGTGACTACATTTCAGTCCTTTTCTCTCATTGTCTCCACACTGTCTTCTCATTCCCCTCCCATCCCAAGCTGTTCTCAGCAACAGCTTCACTAATGCTTACCCATGCCTGTGCAAAAGCCAGCACTCCCAGAAAGTCCTAGCATTCTCCAACTCTCCACAAAAAGGGTCTTGGTTTTTGTTTTCTTTCATAATACTTATATTTTAGGCAAGGAGAGTTTTAAAAAAGAATCAGCTACTAAATATTCTTTAAAATGACTATCCCACACCTGTCACCCTGTTTATTCTCAACACCCTATAAATGATACCGCTTTAGGCAAGACTGGTTGCGTGAGCATTTAACCAACAAATATCAGCAACTGGGAAGCCCATAAATAGCAGCAGAGAGGACAAATAGGATGACTCAGTAAGCCCTCTGAGTCAGACTGGCAGAGAGTGGCCTTCCTTCATAATTATGGGGCATTAAACCCATCATCTGTGAAGTCACCTCTGAGTCTCATCTAACCAATATCATGCATCTAGTTTCCTTTGAAGATGTGCAATCTTCCTCCTTCTAGCTACTAAGAAATTAAAGTGCTTAGGCTGAGAGGGCTCCTGTAAGCTAATAGTCTATGTTTTTAGCAATTAACCCCTTTCTGAGATTGGCTGATGTTCATGCTTTTAGCTGGTCTTAGTTCTGGCTTGGGCACCCTTGACTGTGAGTCCTCAGATAAGTCACCTCATCTCACTGAACCTCTTTCATCTATGATGAGATAATAAAATTTGCCTAGCTACAGAGTTGTCATGAAGATTAAAGTGAATCTGGCCAACTACATGACATTTTGGAAATGGCAAACTATACAAACAGGAAATAGACCAGTGATTGCCAGGGACTCCAGGATGAACAGGTGGAACACATCATATTTTTAGGGCAGTAAAACTATTCTCTATGATATTCTAATGGTGGATACATGACATTTTACATCTGTCAAGGCCCACGGACTGCACAGCACAAAGATGAGCCCTGATGTAAACTGTGGACTTCATTTAATAATAATGTATCCATACTGATTCATCAATTGTAACAAATGTACCTCAGTAATGCCAGATATTAATAGTAAGAGAAACTGCAGGGGGAAGAAAGTATAGGTATGTGGGAATCCTCTGCACTTTCAGGCCAATTTTTATGTAAACCTAAAACCGTTCTAAAAGTAATTTTTTTGTGACATTACCAGGCCAAAATGAATTAATTAATTTAATTTAAAAAATAAAGGCCGGGTGCAGTGGCTCAAGCCTGTAATCCCAGCACTTTGGGAGGCCGAGACGGGCGGATCACAAGGTCAGGAGATTGAGACCATCCTGGCTAACATGGTGAAACCCCGTCTCTACTAAAAAAAATACAAAAAACTAGCCAGGCGAGGTGGCGGGCCCCTGTAGTCCCAGCTACTCGGGAGGCTGAGGCAGGAGAATGGTGTAAACCCGGGAGGCAGAGCTTGCAGTGAGCTGAGATCCAGCCACTGCACTCCAGCCTGGGCAACAGAGCGAGACTCCGTCTCAAAATAAATAAATAAATAAAACAAAAATGATTTTAAAATCAATGTGGATAAGATATGTGAAAGTATTTGACAAACTCTAAAGAGCTAAATAAACATAAGGCATAATACCCAAATGATCTTAAAGAACTTAATTGTGAAAGTTCATTTGGGGACCCGACAAGTAGAGCCCCAGGTGATGTCTTAATTACCTGTCTTCACGCCTTCGAAGTTGGTTGAGATAGAAGAGTGGGTAGGACTTCTATGTCCAGTTTGCCTTCACTGCTGACTGAAAAGATTTCTACCAAATCCAAGTCATGGTACAAATATTCTACCCTTCACACAACTACTACCTCTGAAATTGCTCAGGAAAGTTTAATATACATTACACATACACACTACCTTTCAGCATGTTTCCTTTTGATTCTCTGCGGCTCTCACCCTGTCCAATATTTAGCAGTCATGTTTGATTAAGGTTACATTTTTCAGAGGTGAAAAAGCGATGAGAAGATTTCAGGATTAAGTTCAGGATTAAGTTCAGTTAGGTTAGGAAGGAAAATCTTTTCTCCTTTTAAGCCAGAGAATGCCTGACATAGACAAAGCTTCTTACAGTGTTTCGTTTTTGGGACTCGGCAGCTGAAAGGGTGGCTATTGCTGGAGCCTGGAAAACATTATCTCTGATGCCCATCATAACCATGTCAGGTAGGGAGGATAAATTAGGGCAAGAAAGAGGACCAGTGAGGTCAAAAATTAGCATAGGTCATACAGAAATGACAGAGAGGGATTCAGACTCAAGACAGAGGAAGCTGTTGCTCAGGCCTTGCCCAGTGAGATTAGCTAGCTAATTTCAGCCAACTTATTCTGGGATAGTGGTGGTCAATTGCATTTCCTCTCCTGGATAATGCTTGTACTTTTGACAAGAACCTTCAAAGCTTTTGAAAAAGACCTTCAGTGTTCATCACACAATGATCGTTGGAACTCTGTTCTAGGAGCTATTAATAGACTTGCTATGAAAAAAGAAGTTCTATGGTCAAATAACTAGGAAATGCTGCACATGATGGAGCCCTTTGTGAACAATTATGACACACATTCACAAGTTGCAGGCTCTGGGCAGCCTGCAGCTAAGAAAACTAGTTAGTTTCGTTTAACTCCAACATGTCCCAGGCTTACGTGTATATTGAGCACCTTTTACTGTATGCTTATTAACATTTCCTTGAATATCAGCATGGGAAAAAATTGGTTTTAAAAAAGGAAGCGGGCTGAGCACACTGGCTCACACCTATAATCCCAGAACTTTGGGGAGCCGGGGCAGGCAGATCCCTTAAGGTCAGGAGTTTGAGACCAGCCTGGCCAACATGGTGAAACCCTGTCTCTACTAAAAATACAAAAATTAGCTGGGCGTGGTGGTGCGTGCCTGTAGTCCCAGCTATTCAGGAGGCTGAGGCACGAGAATCACTTGAACCCAGGAGGCAGGGGTTACAGTGAGCCGAGATCACACAACTGCACTCCAGTCTGGGCAACAGAGCGAGACTCCATCTCAAAAAGAAAAAAAAAAAAAAAGGAAGCATCTAATGGTGGAAGTAAAGCCACCCTGACATGATAACAAAAGAGTCATTTTGGGGAAATGACCTCATATCAGCAGTTTTCCCACTCATCCAGAGGTGAGTATGGTGCACTCTCCATGTAGTGACAATAAATAGATTTATTAAATAAATCAATCCCGTGTCCATGACTTCCCCACAACTCCATGTTATATCCTATTATCATCCATTAGGTATTAAAGTGCTCTCAGCCAAGGAGCACTCGGGTGTTAGCTCTAGATTCTGAGGTAATATTACCGGAAACTAGAAAACAAGGAGAAACAGGTGTCTGAAAAGAGAATCAGAACAGAGAACAGAGTCTGATGTGAGGAACTGAAGAAAAGCAAGCTGTGAAACTGACATCTCTTGCACTGCCTCCACTCACTATCTGACTATGAAGACAGAAACAGCTAGGTATTAGTTGGTGCAAAAGTAATTACGGTTTTTGCCATTAAAAGTATATTTAAGCATCAACATCCCTAATGAAAGGTACTTGAAGTTTAAGCCACTCTAAATACTAATAAGATACATAGTGTTTGCACATAGCAGGATGGAAAAACAGGCAATGAGAAAGACTTCTTTGCTGCATATAACTGTCAGTGAATGTGGAAGCTTAGTTGTTTAGAATCTAGTAGTTGAGACCAGTTTTCAAAACCACTCCCAATTTCAGGGCACAGAATGTCTTAGTAACACCCACAAGTTTCATCTAACGAACATGACTAAAGCCAGAAAGCAGCCCTGAGGTTTTTCCGCAGAGAGTCCGCCCTGCCTGGGGTCATACATGCCCCTATGCAAAGTGGGCCCAGCAGCTGTCCCCTCCTGGTGCTCACCCTGTGGGGGAGCAGAGTCAGGGTGGAAACCTGCTATGGGCAGAATGAGGCTGGGCTGGGCTGGAATGAGCCACTCCCTCAGAGAATCTAAATGAGGATGAAGAATTTCTGATCCAGCTAGAGGCCAAAACCCATCCAAGAATAGAAGTGAAAGGGACTCAAGCTTTTTAAGTTTCTTCCACAGCAATCCAGATTCCAACATTGTTTCTAAGGAGGCTTTTGTTTCCCTGGAGAATTCTAGTTTCAAAGTGGACTTTCTTGCACAAAGAGGGATTCAATAAAATTGGTTGTGTCAGTGAGTGTTAAGTGTGAATTCAAAGAAGAATATTAGGCTGGGTCTCAGGCATACGTTACTATTACACTATGTATCTTATTAGTACTCAGAGTGGCTTAAACTTCAAGTACCTTTCATTTGGGATGTTGGTTCTTAAATATACTTTAAATGACAAAAACTGCAATTACTTTTGCACCAACCTAATACCTAGATATTTCTGTCTACATCTCAGAAACCAGAGGTGCCTCATGAGAACACTGAGGTAGCCAGACAAGGACCACATCCAGACAGGAAGAGCACACAGCACAGTGGCTGTGAGCATGGGTTTTCCATGAGATAGACTCAGTTAGAATCTCAGCCTCAACACTTACTAGCTGTGCAATCTGGGGAAATCTTCCCGTATGATCTTGCTGAGCCTTGGTTTCCTTAACTGTAGAGAGACTAAGAATCTCTAATTCACTTGGGGATTCAATGCAATAATATGTATCATATAATAACATAAGGCCAGGCATGGTGGCTCACACCTGTAATCCCAGCACTTTGGGAGGCTGAGGCGAGTGGATTGCTTGAGCCCAGGAGTTTAAGACCACCCTAGCAACATAGTGAAGCCCCATCTCTACCAAACACACACACACACACACACACACACACACACACACACACCAGCCAGGCATGGTGGCATATGCCTGTATTCTCAACTACATGGGGGACTGAAGTGGGAGGATCACCTGAACTTTGAAATTTGAGGCTGCAGTGAGCCAAGGTGGCACCACTACACTCCAGTCTGGGAGACAGGAGTGAGACCCTGTCTCAAGTAACAATAATAATACATACAATATTTAGCATTTTACTCGGCATATCGTAAGTACTTGATATATTGTAGTCATTATAAAGGTCAAATTTCCAGGACTGGGTTAGAAACTATGAGGAAAATAGACAAGTTCATAGTAATTAGGAAAGAGAGAAAGTTAAACTCTCCTATGACTTGATTAAATGTCCACATAAAAAGACAATTTCAGCAGGGTTGCATCAGATAAATTGAACCCATCCCCTGCCATATTCGTCCCTGGGCCTTTATATCCTCAGCATGACATTGAACTGATAGGACCAGAAGGTACTGGGAGAAATGCAAAGATGGGATGTAACTGAATTTGGGGTGGGTGATTTGCTTCATAGAAATTCTTTGGTTTTTAGAGAAGAGGGCCAAACTGTGACTTTCTCATGAAACTGTCATGAAACTGGCATTTTATGATCATTTTTAAACTTCTATTACAGTTTTAAATAAGTTCCTGGCAGGCTGCAACTTTTACAAAGTCTTTCCGGAAACAGGGTCAGAAAACAAAAAGGGTGAAGCCAAATCCCTTTCCCCTGACAGTTGCTGTGCTAGAAAGACAGAGCGGGCTCCCTCTCAAAGCTGGCTGCCCCTCACTTCCCAGTTCCCCTGGTTCCTGTGTGCCATTCAGACACCCCACTGCAGTGCTTTCAGCCCATAGGATACAAAGGAAAAGCTCAAGGCTATTGTTATAAAACACAGTTATAAGATCAATGGAATGGTTTTGAATGCATTTGCTGGCTAATGGGAATTTTTACAAGAGGGAAATAAAAGAGAAATTAGTTCAAATTTCCCTAGACAGATGTCTTAAAGAAATCTGAACCTTCCAAAATGCTACCAAAAAGCTTTTCTAAATTCTGCAAACAAAGCAAAATTGTTGTTAGTTAAATGCGTACTGTTTATGATCACCAGCATATTAGTTTGAGAGCAAATTTACACCACAGTGGAGTTGTATTTTCATGTACTGTGAGTACATTTTGTCAATCGTTAGAGTCCCTGCTAAAATCAAAGTAACAATATAGTAGGCCCATTTTAAAGAAGCTAGAAAAATAGTTGTACTCTTTTTATATTGGTTCAGAAACTTGTGCTGCTGTGTTTTTTCTTTAATGATATCATTAAGTATCTGGCCAAATATCCCTGTCCAAGGGATTCAATCTTTAATTATTACATTTTTCCATGGGAATAAACACTGTCACTGAGTATTAAAATTTAGTTTCTAAAAGTACATGGTGGCCAGAAGCCTGCTGGCCTCCGAGATATTTCCACATGTTTAGCAGGGTCCAAACTAACTGAGTTACATCAGCTATTTGTTGAAAGAGTCCCACCAAAATCTGAAAGAGGCCCATAAATGAATCAGAAAGTTTGCTTATTTGTCTGTTTAAAGCAGTGTCAGAGTAATAGATCAATACAAAATAGAGGCTGCCTATATGGTTCAGAGGAATAGTATATTAAAAAAAATGCTATTCTTGATCAAAGTAGATCCCCGACATGATAACACATAAGAGAATTTGGAATTCTAGAACTATAAGAAATGGGGAGAGATAGGAAGGAGGCAGAAAATAAGGAGAAACCTTCAATAATCAGCTTTAGTTTAGCTGATCATCAAATGACAATATTTACTATAGTGTTTTCTGTCTTTGCTAGTTTAACCACATCTTCTGTTTTTCAATTCAAGATCAGGGCATTTTTACATTCACTTTAGGTAAATCGTACATCAAGAAACATTTACTTGTATCTCCCAAAACATTCAGATTTCGTGGTAAAAATTAATGTATATGACATACATTTAGACAACAGCTACTGATTGCCCCCTCCAAAAAAAGTCAAGGTGCCACAAAGACTGAGCTCTTGATGTGAGGAAAAGAGTCATTATAAGCACTCCTGTAGTCCCTGAGAAAAAGGATACCTTCCTTCTCTAAGGAGGAATTTATTATATAACATGAACAACTATCTGCTGAATTTTAATTCTGTCCTTTCTCAGAAATAAGTTTGGGCTCTGCTTTTAAAAACAAGCCCAGGAAATAACAGTTTGCAGGGGCCTGAAATCAGAAGTCTGCAGACGGCTGACAGGAATGTTCAATATTCATATCCATTCTACAATTGACCTCATGTATGTTTGGGTGAGGGAGAATGGACAAAATGGAGAAAGGTGAACAACATGGAGCAGTACCTGTTGTTTCCGGGTTCTTCATCACCAACTTACCCGCACGTGGGAAAATGCAGCCCACCCCGAGAAGATGCAGATCAACCGAGCATGCGCCAGGTGACGTCAATCCGAAGAGATCGAAACTTACCCGGCCTATGGAGACGCCCCTATCACGCCCTTATCCTGCCCACTGCCCTCCCCCTTCCAGTACCAATGCATAAAAGTCAGCTGCCGCAGGAGCTGGCGTGACTTCTTCAGCCCCCGCATTCATGGACCGGTGAACCTCACCGGAGAGCACCCGCACAACTTCCCTGGCCCCCCACACATGAGGACCAGAGAACCTCACCCAAGAGTGTGTGCATATTTGCAATAAAAGGCTGCTGCTTTCTTATGTACTTTGGCCTCATGTTTAATTACTTAGCTCTCCTAAATTGAGTTACATTAAATTAAATTAAGACAGGTGGTGCCGAACCCGGGAGGAGACCCCTCCTCAGGGCCCCCCCAAGGTCCAGGGAGCCTCCTCCTCCTTCCACGCTGCCGGCAGACCATGACACAGATGCTACTTTCCACACCTCCAAGCCTCCTAGGGGTGAGTACCTCTTGCCTCCCTCTCATACTCCTTGGCCAGAAGTCCTGCGCAGGCCCAAGGCTTTTTGGTCACCAGGTGACCCACAAGAGAGTTCCCAAAGGTAGAGACATCTGCCCAAAGGAACTCCATTCCATTCCGTGTGAGACCCGTCCAGGACGGAGATATCCGCCTGGAGGTAATCTCCATTCCGGCTCCAGGAGCCTTCCCTGGTCTCTAGTGGCTCCAAAGGATGCTTTGTAGCCAGATAGAGTCCGGTTTCCACCTATAGGTGAGAGAAAGGCAATGGGAAATCCCCAATCCAAAATACCTAGAGCCACCCCTTTACGGTGTCTTCTAACTAATCTCAAAACTTTACAATTAGAACAAGATCTCAAACGAAAGTGACTAATTTTCCTCTCCACAGTGGCATGGCCGCAATACAAGTTAGATAATCAGTCTCAATGACCACCAGAAGGAACCCTCCATCTTGTCCATGGTTTAAGTGTGGCACAACCGGGCACTAGGCAAAACAGTGTCCAAATTCTCACCCACCTACCACACCGTGCCCAACCTGCCATCAGGAAGAGACATTGGAAGCCTGATTGCCCCGCCAGCAGGGCAGGCATTGCACCTCAACGTGGTGTCTCTCCTCAAAGGCCAGAAGGCTCCTTCCAGCTCCTACACCTTGACGACGACTGATGGTGCCCACACTCGGAGACCCCAGTCACCCTTGCCGAGCCCAGGGTAACGCTACAGGTAACAGGTAAGCCAATTTCTTTTCTCCTCGTTATGGAGGCTACCTACTCAGTTTTGCCATCCTATAGTGGACCTAGCCAACTCTCCACTATTTCAGTAGTAGAAGTAGACAGTAAACTATCTAACCCTCGCCAGAACTCAATGTTAAACTGTTGCCTGGACTATGCATGTTTTGCCCACTCTTTCCTCATCATGCCCTCATGTCCCACCCACCTCTTAGGACGAGACATCTTAACCAAACTCTCCATAGAGACACGTCAATCGTGGGTAACCCTACTTCCCCTTGCCCTTACCAGACTACAGGCGACACCTAGAAGCCCTACAGGCCTTAGCCCATTTGAACTAGTTTACGGGCGCCCTCTTGCATTACGAGAACTTCCTATTCTTTCCACACCGTTGGCACCCTACTTGCCCTATCTCTCTCCCTTAAGACAATTACTTAAAGAACACGCTGAAAGGTCACTTCCCCCACCTACATAAGGAAATCCAGACACCCCCTCGGCCCTTTCTCCAGGTGACCAGGGTCTACTCAAGGATCTACATGCAAAGGGCCTTATTCCTAAGTGGAAGAGCCCATATACAGAATTCTTACCACTTCTACAGCAGCCAAGCTTTTAGGTCACAGTTCCTGGGTCCATTTTACCCAGTTGAAGAGAGCCTAGCCCCCTCAGGCTAAGTGGCAGTCCACCCAACTGTTGCCCACCCGTCTAAAAATAACCAAGATAGAAACAGGCTAGATGAGCCACACCCTCCTCAAATTTTCCTGTTTCCTCACTATTCTTCATCTTAACTGACTTTTCCCTCACAAACCCCTTAGATACCCTTCTCCCTGACCCATCCCCCAACCAGTGGGTCTCCCGACTTTTTACTCTCATAGAAGACCTAGCTTGGCAGGGTGCCCTTTGTGATTTCAGCAATGTTGAACTTACTCTCTACACTTTTGCCACCATTATTATGGTTCACTCTAATCCCCCTAGTTACTCCTACTAATCCTAACTTTGTATCGAAATTTTCTATAACTGAAACCTGGTCTACAGACAACCAGGTACACTCAGTCATGCAGGGCATGGCAGAATGTCCCCCCCCCCCTCCAGGGTTGTCACTCTGCCCTCTCCCTAAACTTTTCCCTAAGTTCCATCACTGAAGGCCTCCCAGCCATATGTTTCTTATATGACCAAACAGAATATAATTGTTAGAACTGCTGGAAAAAACCAACCTAGGGTGTCCACACAATTACTGCAAAATCCATCGTTTGTATGACTTCAATGCACAATCCCAACATGAGAATATGTTTCAAAGCCCTTCGCCAGGAACATATAGTCTTATTATTAATGATCCCTGGGACCCTCGGTGGGCCCAGGGAGTAAAAGGTGGACTATATGCATCATCTTCTTCCTCATATCCCACTGCAACCATCCAGGTAAAGAGAATATACATTCAGCAAGTACAACTCCCTAACGGTGTACAGACCCTACAAAATTTAACCTCAGCCGTAAAATCTCATGAACAAAAAAATACAGAAGCTGTTAAGCCCCCCCAAGCCCCCCTAACAATGAGGACCCATTCTCATGGCTAACACTTATTCGCCAGGGACTTGACTTAACCCAGGCTGCCGGAGTAAGAAACCTCTTCCACTGCTTTCTTTGCACTGCACTCGGAAAAGCTCCCTTAGTGGCAGTCCCTCTACCAGCCGCTTTCAATATCACACCGACTCTACCAGCTCCTCTCAAGCAACATCCTTGCCTCAAGTCCTACTATACCGTAATCCACAGAGTCAAACCCTTCCTTTTTGCTACTCTACTCCCAACTCTTCATGGTGTAATCACACCCAAGCTCCCAAGGGAATCCAGACGGCCCCCGTTGGCAGCTACTTCTGGTGTAACCAAACTTTATCTAAAACTCTTAACCCCACCTCCATCACCCAATCCCTTTGTGTTCCGGTGTCTTTAGTGCCTAGCTTAACCCTATATAGCAAAGAGGAATTGTCCGAACTAGCTTCCCAGCTTACCACTCCCAGCAATAAAATCCAAAAGTAGGCTGTTTTTCTTCCCTTAGTCATTGGGGTTTCCCTAGCATCGTCCCTAATAGCCTCAGGACTTAGGACAGGGGCACTCGCCCACTCAATTCAGTCCACAGGGGCTCTCTCCACTCAGGTCCAGGAAGCCATAGAGGCTTCAGCTGAAAGCCTGGCCTCTTTACAGCGTCAGATTACCTCAGTGGCCCAGGTAGCAGCACAAAATAGGCAAGCATTAGATTTTCTTACTGCTAAAAAAGGAGGAACATGCCTCTTCCTAGGAGAAGAGTGTTGCTATTATATAAACGAATCAGGCCTGGTTGACACCAACGTCCAAACTTTAAACAAAATCAAAAAGGAGCTTCAACAATTTAATGCCCCCTTAACCCCCAGACCACCGATATGGCTGCTGCCTGTAGTACAGCAGATGCTTCCATTCCTAATTCCCATACTAATCCTCTGTCTTATGTTATGTCTTGCTCCCGTTCTAATAAAATTTCTCTGAGCCAGGGTCCAAGAAATCATCCGAGTCACCTTCAACCAAATGCTCCTGCATCCCTACACCCAACTGCCAACCTCAGACCCTAACTACGCCCCTTAACAGCAGGAAGCAGCCAGATAGACAATGGTGCCCCAAATTCTTATAATCAATAAGAGGTTGGACTGTTTGGGTGAGGGAGAAGGGACAAAATGGAGGAAGGTGAACAAGATGGAGCAGTACCTGTTGTTTTCGGGTTCTTCATCACCAACTTACCCGCACGCGGGAAAATGCAGCCCGCCCCCGAGAAGATGCAGATCAACCGAGCATGCGCCAGGTGACGTCAATCCGAAGAGATCGAAACTTACCCGGCCTATGGAGACGCCCCTATCACGCCCTTATCCTGCCCACTGCCCTCCCCCTTCCAGTACCAATGCATAAAAGTCAGCTGCCAGCAGAAGCCGGCGTGACTTCTTCGGCCCCCGCATTCGTGGACCGGGAAACCTCACCTGAGAGCGCCGGCGCGACTTCCCTGGCCCCCCACACCTGAGGACCAGAGAACCTTGCCCAAGAGTGTGTCCATATTTGCAATAAAAGGCTGCTGCTTTCTTATGTACTTTGGTCTCATGTTTAATTACTTAGCTCTCCTAAATTAAGTTACATTAAATTAAATTAAGACAATGTACTATAAGGCTTTTCCTCAACTTGAAATGTCAGTGGTCCCTCAAACAAGTCTCAGCATGTGTTTGCGTTTGCCTCATTCATGATGCTAACTCTTACTTTTGGATGAAACAAAAGCCAAAGGTGAATCCTGGTGAGCCTCAACACTCCAGGAATGACCCAGCATTGATTATGGGCTCCTTGGAGAAATTCAGACAAACATGAGAAAACAAATAGGAGTGGAGCCAGAATTTAGGGTGGTGGGGTACTGAGCAACTTTTTTTCTCATTTGCCTATTTTCCATTATTGTTGTAACATGTGCTTCATTCATGAGGTATGTGACAGTCCAGAAGGACACCACTCTCCAGGATGACCCGTGTCTGAGTGTAGAGTTTCAGAGACCAGGCCATTCACCTGGCACAGCTACAGGAATGATCTTACGGAGTTTTTCAGAATCACTGGAGTTTCCCAGAGATACGTCCTCATTGTTTGATTTTCTTTTTTTTTTTTTTTTTTTTTTTTTGAGACGGAGTCTCGCTCTGTCACCCAGGCTGGAGTGCAGTGGCCAGATCTCAGCTCACTGCAAGCTCCGCCTCCCAGGTTCACGCCATTCTCCTGCCTCAGCCTCCCGAGTAGCTGGGACTACAGGCGCAGCCACCGTGCCCGGCTAGTTTTTTGTATTTTTAGTAGAGATGGGGTTTCACCGTGTTAGCCAGGATGGTCTCGATCTCCTGACCTCGTGATCCGCCCGTCTCGGCCTCCCAAAGTGCTGGGATTACAGGCTTGAGCCACCGCGCCCGGCCTGTTTGATTTTCTTACATAATATATACTCCCTTGGTAATCACATCCACATTTTCAATTATTAACTATATTCAAATCCTCTGGTTCCTCCACTGAGCACCAATGCTATATAGCCAACTCTTGTGGACATCCCACTGCTGGTCCTACAGCCCATTACATTCAGCAATGCTTGCATCATCCCCCACTTTTTCCCAAACCACTCCCCTTCCTGTCTCTGCTGCCTCAGCAAACAGCACTTCCATCCAGCAAAGCCCCTCAGCCAGACACCTTGACTTTCTCTCCCTCACAACCATCCATGACCAAGCCTGTCAATTTCACCTCCTATTAATAATTTCCCCTGAACCAGTTCACCCCCCTCCATCTCTATCGCCACCATCCTGGGGGAGGAGGCCACTACCATCTCAAACCTATCTTACATCACAGGCTTCCTAACCAAAACGCTGAGCATCTTCTAAAGCACTAGAACTTTCAACAGCTCAATCCGACCTTTTTCACCCTCCTGCTCAAAACCTACTCCCACCGCCCTTGGTTTAACCAAACTCTTTTATACGGCATGAAAGGCATGTCTTGATCTATCTCTTTTATGTCGATAATCTCATCCCTTGCACTCCATAATCTAGTCATGCTACAACCTAGTCACTGTATTTTGATTCCCTGTTTTGTTTTAATTTTGTTTTTTGTTTGTTTGTTTGTTTTTAGAGACAGGGTATTGCTATGTTACCCAGGCTGGAGTGCAGTGGCTATTCTCAGTCATGATTATAGTGCACCACGGCCTCAAATTCTTGGGCTAAAGCCATCCTCCCACCTCAGCTCCAAGGACTACAGGCTTACACCACAACACCTGGCCTTCTGTTTACTTCTATTTTTCCCCTACTAAGTTATAAACTCCTCCAAGGCAAGGATTTAGTCCTGTTCACAGCTGTAACCTAACACCTAACTCAGTGCCTGCACATAGCAGATATTCAATCATTAAACTAAAATTTATTTCTCCCATAATTTTTTCTTAAGTGTTGGTGGTTCCAATTGAAGGAAGACAACATGAATGAACAATAACAAATAAATAAAAAGCTCAGATGTCTGAGACCTGCCTCCATCCTTATAATAAAAGTTATATTTTCTTCAAGTAATTTTTTTTCCTGTTTTATGTGAGGAATTAAATATATCAATGTGCCATAGTGTTAGAAAAGGAGAACTTTGCCCTTCAAGTAATACAACACCTAAAAAAGTTTCATGTCATCTGTATTAGAAAATGTCACATTCCTAGGCTGCTTAGATACTCAGGATTCATTAGTTATTTCTCATTGTAAGTGCCAGAAAAGTACCAGAAATCCAACTCAATTAACTTAGATACTCCACCTCCCAAAAAAACTGATAATCGGTTCATGTAATCCAAGAAAAGATTGAATAACCAATACACAGAAAGGACAGTCATGCATCTAGGTCTTAGAAAGGACTCAAATCCAAGATTCAAAAGCTATCAGGCTCACTGTGACTCTTCTCTTAAAACAAAAACAAAAACCAAAAAACCTGCATACTCTCACTAGTTCTCTCCATTCCATATGATGGAAAAAAAAAAAAAAAAAAAGCAACCACAGTATTACTTTCTAGGGCTGCTATAACAACATACTAAAAATGAGTTGGCTTAAAACCACAGAAATCTATTGTCTCACAATTCTGGAGGTTAGAAGTCCAAACTCAAGGAGTTGGCAGGGCACGCCCACTCAGAGGACTCTTGGGGAGAATCCTTTCCAGCCTCTCCCAGCTTCCCATGTTTGCGGGCAATCCTTGACAGCCAGTGACTTTTAGATGCGTCACTCCAGTCACATAACCATCTCCTCCCTGCGTCTCTTCACATGGTCTTTCTTTTGTGTGTGTCTGTCTCTGGGTCTAAATTTCTCTTTTTCATTATATAAGGACACCAGTCCTATTGATTAGGGCCTACTCTAATGACCCCATTGTAACCTGATTACATGTATAAAGACCCTATTTCCAAATAAGGTCACATTCTGAGGTACTGGGAGCTAGGACTTCAACATATTTTTTTGCAGGGGACACAATTCAACTACAACAATGAGTAATAACAGTTTCCAATATTTGCATCTAAAGTCTCCCCTACCAGAGGAAAAGTCTAGAAGTCCTTGACCTGGTTTGTGTGGTGTCCCCAACCCCTGGACCAAACAACAGAGATGGGGGCAGCAGAGTTCTGTCAGAACACGATTGTTTCTGTGGTCATCATATAGATGGGGAAAGTGGTAATATGGAACAGTTATGCTCACATCTGCTTCCCTTCTAGTGACAAGGAGATGGGTTAATGTTAGAGGGTAAAAAAAAGATACAGACACTCAGCAGAGTGACAGGGAAACAGTCACAAGGAGAGGAGTGTTAGGAAAAAGATCAGGAAAGGAGTGTATGTCATGACATATGAAATGTCTTCTTTAATATTGTAAGTGGGAAACAAACCACAGCATTTGTTCAATTTACTGCTGCTACAAATGAGAGATGCATTATTTTTCTTTATCGGGGTTATGGTCAACCCAATTTTCTCCCTACATACAGCATTCCGTTACATATATTTTGCTCCTAACTTATTTTATATTCCTGAGGTGAAAGCATATAAGAACAAATCAGTAAAAACTGTGGCGACATTTTGGCACCAGAAATAAAGTTCTTTTTTTTAACATTATGAACTATGGCTAAACCAGGACAAAGGTGACTCA
Source organism: Rhinopithecus roxellana (assembly GCF_007565055.1). NCBI lineage: Eukaryota > Metazoa > Chordata > Mammalia > Primates > Cercopithecidae > Rhinopithecus > Rhinopithecus roxellana. Next base: position 55,257,350 of record NC_044551.1, read on the forward strand.
AAATTTCCTTAACTTAAGCTGGGTGTGGTAGCACCTGCCTGTAGGCTCAGCTACTCAGGAGACTGAGGCAAGAGGAGAGGATGGCTTGAAGCCAGGAGTTTTAGGCCAGAGTGCACTGTGATCGCACCTGTGAAGAGCCACTGCACTCCTGGGCAACAAAGCAAGACCCTGTCTTTAAAAAAAAAAAAAAAAAAAAAAAAAAAAAAAGTTAAAAAAATTTCCTTTATTTGAAGGTTAGCATGACTATTTAGACATACATTGAAGCCAGGTGCGGTGGCTCACATCTGTAATCCCAGCATTTTGGGAGGTGGGGCAGGGAGGATTGCTTGAGGCCAAAAGTTCATGACCAGCCTGGGCAACATAGCAAAATCCTGTCTCTACAAAAAAGTTTAAAATTAGCTGAGCCTGGTGGCATACACCTGTAGTCCTAGCTGCTTGGGAGGTTGAGGCAGCAGGTTCGCTTGAGCCCAGGAGTTTGAGGGTGCAGTGAGCTATGATTATGCAGCCTGGGTGACAGAGCAAGACCTTGTCTTTAGAAAAAATAAAAGTAAAAATAAAAATAAAGATAAAAACATACATTGCAATTGTTCTAATTGTCAAATTTATTTGCTCCAAAATAAAACTGGGCAGGTCTATTTTGGATACCATTGAAACTCCACCATAAGGAAACTGTGTTTTAAAGTATTTTTAATTATAGAAAAATAATATTTGTTAATTTATAGACATTTTGGAAAAATCTGTGAAAGATTTTAAAAAATAAAAGTCACCTATAATCCCATCATTAATTACCGTTAACATTTCAATATCTTTACTTAGTTGTTTTCTCTATTTATATAAGTACGTTTTTAAAAACTTTACAGAGTTAGATTTATATTATACAGTTTTTGTTTTTTGTTTTTGTTTTTGTTTTTTTGAGACAGGGTCTCACTCGGTCACCCAGGCTGGAGTGCAGTGGCATGAACATGGCTCTCACTGCACTTCTGCCTCCTGGGCTCAAGGGATCCTTCCACCTCAGCCTCTCGAGTAACTGGGACCACTGACACAAGCCACCACATCCAGCTAATTTTAGTATTATTTTGGTAAGGTTCTGCCATGTTGCACAGGCTGATCTCAAACTTTTGGGCTCAAGCAATCCTCATGCCTTAGCCTCCCAAATTGCTGGGATTACAGGCATGAGCCACTGCGCCCAGTCAGATTCATATTAAACAGTCTTATGTCCTCATTTTTTCGTTTTATATTTTGGAAATACCATGTTTAATCACAGCATAATATTCTACAGTATGCCATAATTCATATAAACACTATTTTATTGTTGGGCATGTAGGTTGCTTATATTTTTTATTATAAGGATGTTCCAAATATATATATGCACAGTTTTATTGTAAGCACAGCTGATCACCCCTAAAAGAGATGCAAAGCTTTTGGCCGTCACTAAGCAAATTTCAATTTATTCTATACAATCTGCCTCTAAAATGAGATAAAATATCAATCATCATAAGAAATATACCAAAATGCATATATACAATTAACAAACATATCTAATTCCTAATTACAAATTGTCTCATATATCGAAAAGCACATTATTCAAGTTCCTTGAGGGCAGGCACAGCGGCTCACACCTAGAATGCCAGAACTGTGGGAGACCTACGTGGGAGGATCGCTTGAAGCTGTTACAGTAAGTAGCAGTAAGTAGCTAGTCAGACATGAGCAAGGTGGAGCAGGACCAGACAGGAGAGGGGAGGAGTGGGCAGGAGAGGGAAGGAATGGGCAGGAGAGGGTCCCCCCATCCCCCACCCAGGATGGGCGGGCGAGGCGGTTGTTAACTGTCTCTCTAAAGTAATCATTGGTCCTAGCCGGTGCTAGGGAAAGGCAGGCTCCAAATAAATAGAAAACACTGGAAACTGATCAACTTCTGGCTAAGCTCTCAGGACTGGGGAGAAGTAACCCAAGATCCTGGAAGTATGCCGATGTATCAAACCCCAGATCAATAGGTCTAACCACACACTTACCTTTCAGGTCTCCCACTTGGCCCTCTTCCAAGTATACTTTCCTCCCTTTCATTTCTGCTCTAAAGCTTTTTAATAAACGTTCACTTCTGCTCTAAAACTTGCCTCAGTATCTCCTTCTGCCTTCTGCCCCTCAGTCGAATTCCTTCTTCTGAGGAAGCAAGAATTGAGGTTGCTGCAGACCCGTGGGATTTGCCATTGGTAACAAGGCCAGGAGTTCGAGACTAGCCTAGAAAACTTGGCGAGATCCTGCCTCTAAAGAAAAGGGGTGGGAAAAAAGTTTCTTGACTCTCTTCAGACCTTTTGGAAATCTTATCCCTTGCTAATAAACATTTGCAGAGTCAGAAAGAGGAGATGGAATTAATTTCTGCATTAATGTTTATATTTTGGTAGTATATGGTCATGTCGAAGGGCTACATATTCCACCTCTGCTCCAGAGCTGCTTATCCAAGTTCTCTGGGATATAGCTAGTATAACTGGGAATTATGTCCCTAGAAAGACGCAACCCTGCAGCAGCTAGAATTAGTGCAATTTAATGAGAAGAACACAGGACTTCCTCTACACCTGGGTTCAAATCTCAATGCCAGCACTTCTGGGAGCAAGTCTTTGGGCAACTCAGTTTTTGTGAGTCAATCTACTATTTCCAAAATAGGGAAGGAGACAGATGAACACTCATTGAATACAGAGGCTTTACACAAGTGATCTCATTTAACTCTCACTAAAAAATGACCAATCCCTTTTAGAAATAAGAAAACAGGCTCCGATTGGGTAAGTAATTATTCCGATTGCTAAGGAGGCAAGGCAGGATTTAATTTTAGATCTGTCTAGCCCTAAAGCTCACATTCCCTGCCCACCCCCCGCCCCCGACATGATGCTTCCTGGACTCACTTGGACTGTGGAGAAATTAGTTAGATTTGAACATCTCCTCTAGCATAGTGAGTACAGTTTTCATTCCTGTAGCAGTTTTTGTATTATAGTTTGTTGGGATAGAGGGTTGGGACCAGGACCAGGAATGGGTTAAGTGAAAAGCTAACCTCAGGCAGAAAATGTAAGGAGGGGCACACAAACTCTGTCGTCAAGATAAATAATATTTTAATATAATATTTTTAAAAATCTAAATTAATGCAAAAATCCATGAAAAGCAAAATAACATTTTAAATGAAAACGAGAACTGATAGTGCCATGTTAAGCCATATTGGAGCCTAAAAAACATACAACCCTATTCATATGTTTTTTATGTATTTTTGATGTTTAATTATGATAAATGCTATGTAATAATACCTTAAGCAGATATGAATTTTTTTCAGAACACTAGTTTTAAAATATTGAAAAAATTGGAAAGTAGGTATATTAAAACTCACATTATTTTAAGTATTTGATTTATACCAAAATCAGAATTTATTATAAATTTATTTTGCTGGTTTTAATGGAAGCAAACTCATAAGTTATATTTTTATCTAAGTCAATAACCTTTTTCTTTTTTCTGAGACAGCGTTTCACTCTTATTGCTCAGGCTGGAGTGCAATGGCGCCATCTCGGCTCACTGCAACCTCCCCCTCCTGGGTTCAAGCAATTCTCCAGCCTCAGCCTCCCAAGTAGTTGGGATTACAGGTGCCCACCACCACACTCAGCTAATTTTTTTGTATTTTTAGTAGAGATGGGGTTTCATCACTTTAGGCAGGCTGGTCACGAACTCCTGATCGCAGGTGATTCACCCGCCTCGGCCTCCCAAAGTGCTGGGATTACAGGCATGAGCCACCTCACCTGGTCGCCAATATCTAGTTTTAAAAATATGTAAAATCATGTATCCAGTTATAAAGCATGTAGTACACATCCTTCCTTTTGCAACATGGCTCAGCATAGTGCTGGCTGGAACTATGACTTATGACAACCAGCCTCAAACATTTTCAGGGCTCTGTAAATGGAAACAGAACATCTGATCATATCTGACTCCTCAGGTCTCCTGTCACAGCTCCTTTGGGTAGTAGCCTCTCTTTTCATAGAAAAATATCACTGTCAGGCTGACTTTTAGGGTCATGTTCCTAAAGGCCAATAAAGACAAGCTGTGTTCTCATGACAACAGGTGCAAATCAACCTTACACATCTGCTGACACTCCAGAACATCTATGTGGACTTCCAAGCTTAGTCAAGCACTAAATATCTGAGAGTTACTATCTTTTAAATACCCCCAAATCAAGGTTTTGAATAACTTTTCTGGATCACATATGTTCATTTTAATATTTATTGAAGACTACATCCCTACTAATAAAACAATCCATACCTGGGTTTGCAGATTCTATTATCCAACCTTACGTTTTAAATATACCAATTAGGAGTGTATTTCATTATATCTTTTGTCATTTAAAAAGCATGTATTATGCATCTTTTATGACAGTAAGGGCTATATAATAATGCCTTATACTTTTACATTTTTTCACTTGCATTCAATGCTTATGAAGGTTCTATGAGGTAGGTAGATATTATATTTTATAGAAATTAATTTATTAACTTTTTCTTTGAAGCTGCAGGTTATTTAGTGATCAGCCCTCTCTTTACTCACTGTCCTCTGATTCCAGTTCTAATGCTCTTTCCACACTGCCAAGTTGCCTCTTCTAACAGATACGCAGCCTAACAACATAGGATTTCAGATAGACAAGTGTAGACAAAGCAAGACTGTACGGTTGAATATAGAACGTCTAAAACGATCAAATGAATATGAAATTATGATATAATGTGCCAAGGAAAAGATGAATTTTCCAGAAGGGAGAGTGAAGAAGAGTCATAGGGTGACTCAGTCCTGGACACAGTCACAGAGCTGTGGAGGTCCGGGCCTGCCGGAGAGGTGGTGCCACATGTGGTTACCATATGGCTGGGGGCAGAGGCATGGTCGGCAGCACAGGCAGAGGTCAGAGCATGACAGCCTCACCAGAGACATAAAGTTGAGTCACAAACCTGGCCTAATCAGAATTGAGTAACAGACCAGGCTTGGAGCAGTAGCTCACACTTGTAATCCTAGGACTTTAGGGGGCTGAGGCGGGTGGATCACAAGGTCAGGAGTTCGAGACCAGCCTAGCAACACAATGAAACCCTGTCTCTACTAAAAATACAAAAATTAGCTGGGTGTAGTGGCGGGTGCCTGTAATCCCAGCTACTCGGGAAGCTAAGGCAGGAAAATCGCTTGAACCTGGGAGGCAGAGGTTACTATGAGCTGAGATCATGCCACTGAACTCCAGCCTGGGCGACAGAGCTAGACTCCATCTCAAAAAAAGAAAAAAAGAAACAGATCAATTCTCAGAATGAATGCCAGTGAGAAGACCTAAGAAAATGAGAGACAGGCCAGGCGCAGTGGCTCACGCCTGTAATCCCAGCACTTTGGGAGGCCGAGGCGGGTGGATCACGAGGTCAGGAGATTGAGACCATCCTGGCTAACATGGTGAAACTCTGCCTCTACTAAAAATACAAAAATTAACTGGGTGTGGTAACGGGTGTCTGTAATCCCAGCTACTCGAGAGACTGAGGCACGAGAATCGCTTGAACCCAGTAGGCAGAGGTAGCAGTGAGCTGCGATCATACCACTTCACTCCAGCCTGAGTGACAGAATGAGACTCTGTCTCAAAACAAAAAAAGAAAAAAGGAAAAAGAAAACGAGAGACAAAACAGACTACTGTCCGTGATTTCTTTAAAAAACCAGGAGGAGAAAATAAAACTGTTCTGGAGATGGATAGTGGTATTGGTTGTACAACAATGTGAATGTTTAATGTCACTGAACTATACACTTAAAATGGTTTAAATGGTAACTTTTATTATATGTACATTTTTAACATAATATATATTGTGTTATATATAATTGTGTGTGTATATATATGTACAATTTTTAACATAAATAATTTTTTTAAGTCAGAGAGTAACTCAAGTTGACCTAATTCTCTGTACCTCAGAGGCAAATCCTCCCAGGTCCAAAAAAGAAAAACAGTCAGGAGCTGCTTAACAGTGATTGAGGCCGGGCGCGGTGGCTCAAGCCTGTAATCCCAGCACTTTGGGAGGCCGAGACGGGCGGATCACGAGGTCAGGAGATCAAGACCATCCTGGATAACACGGTGAAACCCCGTCTCTACTAAAAATACAAAAAAAAAAAAAAAAAAAAAACTAGCCGGGCGAGGTGACGGGCGCCTGTAGTCCCAGCTACTCCGGAGGCTGAGGCAGGAGAATGGCATAAACCCGGGAGGCGGAGCTTGCAGTGAGCTGAGATCCGGCCACTGCACTCCAGACCCGGTGACAGAGCAAGACTCCATCTCAAAAAAAAAAAAAAAAAAAAAAAAAAAAAACAACAGTGATTGAGGTGAAGGCAGGGGAATGATACCTACCTAAAGGGACAATTTGTAAGTTTGTCAGTATTTTGGGGTTTTATGCTGTTTTTTTTCTTTTTTGAGACAGAGTCTCACTCTGTCGCCCAGGCTCGAGTGCAGTGGCACTATCTTGGCTCACTGCAACCTCTGCCTCCCAAGTTCAAGCAATTCTCATGCCTCAGCCTCTCAAGTAGCTAGGATTACAGGCGTGCACCACCACGCCCAGCTGATTTTTGTATTTTTAGTAGAGACAGGGTTTCACTATGTTGGCCAGGCTGGTCTCAAACTCCCGACCTCAGGTCCACCTGCCTGGGCCTCCCAAAGTGCTGGGATTACAGGCATAAGCCACCACGCCCGGCCTAGTTCATTTGTATTTTGGTTCTAACAATGAATGGGGTACAACTGGCTGGGGTCCTGGGATTAGAGACGCCCAATAATATGTGGGTCAGTCATGCAAACGAAAAGCTGTCTCATGTCACACATGAGCTTTGAATGTCTTTCAAGTAGATGAAAAATCTATTTACAATGATGTGAGCCTAAAACCTAACTTTAATTTACATGTAAAACACAAAATACTTTTGAGTAGCTTTAAGTGCACTGAATTTTCTAGGAATACAGTTTATAAATGCAAAGAAAATTGGACGTTGCCTCACTGAATTTTTCAGGAATGCACCTTATAAAGGTAAGGAAAACTGGATGTTGCTTCACCCATAACTTAACCCACTGTAGTTCAACATTTTGGAAAGTTACAATACCAATGGTGGTGCCCCTTGTGGTATCTGAGTTATCAATATATCACTGCAGTATTGGTCTGAATTTGTAGGTGTCACATTCACAATTCTAGGTACAAGTACAAGCATCTGGCTATAACGTATGTTTACTATAAATTAAATTTTTAGAATTTCTCCTTTATGTTACCCTTAGGCCACCATCTTTTAAAATTATGTGTGAGGTTAGCTTGTATTTTCTATTCACTTTCTTTTAGAATAGAAGATATTTACAAAAGAAAAAGCGTATTGAGATTGGTGAAATGTATCTACATCCAACCAGGATGGCATGGAGTACACAGCTACTGAGGATTTTCCAAGCACTTTGGGAGAATGCATGCATTCTATTGTCTGAACAGAGACCACCCATTTATCACTGACATCCTGTATCCCTTTTCTGCTGCTATCGGGGGTCTAACCTTGTCCAGACAAGCCAGAAACATCTCGATTTCTCTTCCAAGTACTCTGCGGCATCTTCATTGGAAAAGAGGAATTTCAGATGTTTGACTATTAGAGGCTTGACAAGGGCAGAGAGAGCAGACACCTAGCACAGATTGTAGTCAGAAGGAACTCTGAGGAAAAGGGCAATGATCAGTCAAAAAAGATCAGCTATAATATGTTTTCTATCCTCAAAGCCTGCTTCTAAATTAAGGGAAAAATTGTAAAGATGTATGCAAAAAATGTATTGTACACAATCAAAAGGATGTTGAATTTAACTACAATTGCAATTATTCATGAGGTTGATCAATTTGTAGATCATTTTGAAGAACTGACAACATTTTATATGCTCCTTGGGGAGACACTGAAAACGTCATTAAAGCAAAGGAATCTCATTATCAAATGTGGTCTCTGTCCTCACTGAAAGTTAAAGAATGACTCAACTCACAGGTAGTTTCCATACTTCCTTTTTAATAGCCGTACCTTATATCAGTTCGCTCTCATGCATGAGAATTAGAAACCACATATTTTTTTCAGAGCAATTTAAAAACAACTGTTTCGCCAAGTGCAGTGGCTCACGCCTATAATCCCAGCACTTTGGGAGGCTGAGGCAGGTGGATAACGAGGTCAGGAGTTCAAGACCAGTGTGGCCAAGATGGTGAAACTCCATCTCTACTAAAAATACAAAAATTAGGGTGTGATGGCAGGTGCCTGTAATCCCAGCTGCTCGGGAGGCTGAGGCAGGAGAATTGCTTGAACCCGGGAGGCAGAGGTTGCAGTGAGCTGAGATTATGCCACTGCACTCCAGCCTGGGCGACAGAGCAAGACTCCATCTAAAAAACAAAAAAACAAAAAAAAATCTGTTTCTTTCTATAACCACTTTTAAAAAAAAACATGCCCAAACTTAATTTCATAATCTAAATTGCACTACTATAAACCAAAGATTAACTGGAAAATTTAAATTTTCATTACTTTATTGCAGTGTTGTTTGTAATCGTAAAAACAAAAATAGAAACAACCTAAAATGTCTCAACAGAAACATAGTTGAATAGGAGACTGTGTGTTCATAAATGGAATACCATGCAATCTCCAAAATGATCTTACAGAATTACCAATGTTATTGAAAAATGTGCATGTGTCAGGCATGGTGGTTCATGCCTGTAATGCCAACACTTTGGGAGGCCAAGGTGGGTGGATCACTTGAGCCCAGGAGTTTGAGACAAGCCTAGGCAACATGGCAAAACCCTGTCCCAACAAAAAATACAAAAATTAGCTGGGCCTGGTGGCACACAGCTGTAATGCTAGCTACTTGGGAGGCTGAGGCAGGAGGATCACTTGAACCCAAGAGGTGGGGGTTGAAGGGAGCCAGAATTGCACTACATTCAAGCCCGGGTGACAGAGCTAGACCACATCTCAAAAAAAAAAAAAAAAAAAATGCAGGAAAGAAAGATGTACATGATATATTTAATCATGAGAACATTACTAAAATCCTTTAAAAATGCATATATTTACACATATGTGCTTAGAAGAAAAAGGATACACACCTTTTGCATTTGTGTAACAACATTTTCTTTGGCTTCTCTGTAATTTCTAAATTGTCTGTGTATATATCACTTTTGCAATAAAACAATGTCTTGTCAGAATAAATACATTTAACTTTTATTGACAATATTTTCTCTGGGGCTATCATATTTTTTTCTAAGGCCTCAATAAACTAAACAACTAGACAGAACAGAAGAGTAAAAAAGTGAAGCTCATTTTCTTTATTAGTTATTTATGACCATCATCTGAACCAATCACCCTCAAGCACCAAGCTGGTTCTTCCCCACCATCCCCACCTCATGAATGGCATCACCTTACTGGCTGCCCAAGTGAGAATTTGTTATTTTTACCCATCCCCAATCCAGAGGCCCACCTCTGTCCAATATTTCTCCATAATAGCTCCCAAACTCTAATACCCCCCTTATCATTTCTACCATGTTGTTGCTCTATGACTACAGCAAGCCCTGTAACTGGCCTCTCTGCCTCCAGGCTTCTCCAGACCTAGACTTGTTTACATTGCTGTCCAAGTGAGGTTTTTAACATTCTCTGTCTTGTCATTCACTGCTTAAACTCCTTGAAGAGTTTTTACTCTCTTCTGGCGAAGGCCTATGTGAAGCCCTTCAGATGTGGCCCTTGCTTGCATCTCCAGCCCCATCTCTCAGCACTGCTCTTAACACTCCCAACCATCATGAGCTAATTACTATCCTTTCAACATGCCATGCTCCTTCACACCCCTCTTGCTTTGAACACGCTGGATCTTCTGCCTGAAATGCCTTTCTCAGTTCCCTTCTGATATGGTTTGGCTGTGTCCCCAACCAAATCTCATCTTAAATTGTAGTTCCCATAATCCCCACATGTTATGGGAGGGACCTGGTAGGAGGTAATTGAGTCATGGGGGTGGTTACCCTCATGCTGCCATTCTCATGGTAGTGAGTGTGAGTTCTCACAAGATCTCATGGTTTTATAAGGGGCTTCTCTCCCTTTTGCTCAGCACTTCTCCTTGCTGCCATCATGTGAAGGACACGTTTTCTTCCCCTTTCGCCATGATTGTAAGTTTCCTGAGGCCTCCCCAGCCATGCTGAACTGTGAGTCAATTAACCTCTTTCCTTTATAAATTTCCCAGTCTCGGGTATGTCTTTATTAGCAGCATGAGAATGGACTAATACATCCCCTTCACTCACTTTTCAGTCCTCAAAGTGCACAGCCATCCTTTACCGCCCTGTGCAGCACCTTCAGGCCTTGAGCTCTATGCGGGGATGTAAGCCACAGAAGCCACGAGCACATATTTTATACTAGGGCACACAGCTGAAAACTCACAGACTGGTACCAAACCAGCTTGCTTCTGTTCTGCTTCCACTGCCTGTCAGGACTGTGTGCTCTGGGCAAGGTACTTCAACTACTGGGCCTTGGCTTCCTCATCTGGAAAATGAAAATAAAACTGCAACTTTATAAAGCTTTTCTGACATCAAATACAGCAATGTACATAAAAGGCAAATAAAACTCACTCTATGTTTTACCTAATTTTCTTTTTATCCTGCTCTGTGTATTTCTTAAGCCAACCATCTTACTTCCTTTTTTACAATGCGTCAGGATAGACACAAACACATGGAAACACCATTACAAAGCCCCTGCTGACACTTCAGAATTCAGATTGCATTAGCTCCTCCAGGAAGTCTTAGTTAATCACTCTCTGCTGGAGTCTCACTTAGATGATCTCCTGTGTGCTTGCATATCATCTGTACATACCTCTGTGTTGAGAGGAGTGGTAAGGGATGGGGCTGGAGACTCAAGAAAAGGCCATATCAGAAGGGCCTCATATATAGCCTTTCCCCTGAAGGGAGTAAAGGCTCTCCAAGGAGTTTAAGCAGTGAGTGAAAAGACCAGCCGAGAATGTGAAAAACCTTATTCGGACACAAGGCAAAATAATTACTTTCTCCCTTGGCTACCTTTTCCATTCCCTTTCTTCAAGGGAAAGAACCATGTCTTATTTCTCTTGGTATCAGCAGCTCTCAGAACAGTGGCTTGACCAATACCAAGCATTCAATAAATGTTTATTGAAGTGATGAATCAATGGCCAACCACAACCTATACCTCTTACAGCCCATTTAATGCCCTTTAGCCCCTTCCATAAGTATTTGCCTGGAATGTTTGTACGATTTTTGAAAATCTCAGAAACAACACTAGCCCTCCTCTCATGGGAAGATGTGTTTCAGGCTAACACCTGTGCTGTTGTTGATGCCATTACCCCAAAGAAGACCAACCTCTCCCTCTTGCCTATATAAGTTGGCTCTAATTTCAGTGTTGCTGAAAACCTCTCCTCTTCCATAAATTCTTTTTTCAAATTGCTCCAGCCCATTGTGATCTTTCATCTTTCAAACTCCTTTAACATCTAGGGCCTACACCATTAATCTTCCCTAGTACCCAAGATACCCCGATCCCCTCGATTCGTTCTCTGCCTTTCCCTGCTCTTCTTCCCAAGGAAACAAACACTTTCCAACTTTATCACCAGGGCTCCTTTGCCTTCTGGCTTGCATTTGGGTTCAATCAATAGAAGGCACAGATAGGCAATAGATGGGTGGGAGGACAGAGTGGTAGGGAATGTCTTCCCTTGCTTGGCCCATTCTGTATCGTTTGAGTCCTTCCAGGACTGTGGCTTCTCTAGGGCGGCCCCTCTTCAAAGGCTCTGCCCCCCAGGTAAGCTTCAAAAGCATCTTTTCCTCCCTTTACCTTTTCAGGTCTGGTGCCTCAACATCCTTTTTTGATGCTCTTAACTCTGCCCACACTTCTGTAAATAGTCCCTTTATTAAAGGGACTTTTATCTCTTCAAAATCCCCACAGAATGTTCTGTTTCTTGCTGTGATCTTGACTCACACAGGAACTTTCCATTTAGTTGGGATAAGACTATAGGAACCTTACAATTTATCAACCAAACCAGGACACTTCTGAGAGTGAAAGGGGGCACTATTAATTAAACCATGGCAATAGGCGCAATTCAGAACTGTTCCAGGCCACCTGGAATGAATGAGCATCCTAGATAAGACAGGAACATAAAAAGATAATTGTTATAATGAAGAGATAAAAACATTTCTAAAAGAGATAATATTACAGGATAGATTAAGGTAAGTGCCAAGTGTGGCATAAACTTTCAGTGCTACAGCCATTCCAAGACAAGAGAGATTATTTCTCCTGGGGAAAGACATTTGAAATCAGCCGGTTGCTCAGTTCTCCTCCAACTAAATGAAGTCACACAATCCATGTGTGCTTGGCCAATTTTGTAGATTTTCTCCAAGAAATTTCAGTCCCAGTTGGGTCCCCCCCACTCCACCCCTCACACACCCAGTGTAACTCTTCCTATTTCTTTCCATTGTTTAGACTCTGGGTTTTTAAGGAAAGCAAATTAATTTAAATCTTAGCCAATTATTCTTTTTAAAAAAACACCAAATGCATTCCTGATTCAATTATAAATCATTATAAATGTCTTATATTTTTCATTCTTTAAACCATGTTTTAACTTCATTTCGCAAAGATATCTAAGAGGTGATTTATAAGCTTTGTTTGCAAATACAAACATTCCTGTTAGTAATCACATAAAGCCTAAGTAACCCCAGAAAGCTTCTCTATGTATGTATGTATGTATATATGTATATATGTTTACCTTGTCTCTTAAACAAAAGAGTTTGACAATTAACCGATACTCTAAAGCCTTGTCACCCTAAGCAAAGTGAACCCAGACTCATTGCACCCCTACTCCTAGCTGATTCAAGGCTACTTGGCCAGGAAATGTTTATAATGCTCACGTTGCTAGTAGAAGCAAGTTACTATGATCCCCAGTGTGTGACTTCAGGCTTGCCAAATCACTGCTTTGTTCAGGCATTTCATACTCAAGAGAATAGTATATAAAAACACCCACACCCCTGCCCAGGAGCAGAGAGCACCATGTAGATTAGGGCAGCCAGAGTTCCTGCTCTACTTCCCAACCAGTTGGTGCTGGTTAGGATTAAACTAGCACGAGTTGGAGCTGAAAAGGTCCCTCTTGAGAGAGTCAGAAAGGGTCCTACAACAACAAGACAAACAGGAAAAGAAAGTAACTAGAGACAAAAAGCAATGGCAGACGTGCAAATCATACACAGGAAATAGCAGAAATCAGCGCAGACAGGTGGGAGTAAAGTGAGAGTAAAAACCACAGTGAGGAAAAGTAAAAGATAACAGAGCAGCCTCTAATTCTACACTGGTAAGCCACAAAAATCCTAAAGGAATGGTGCACATAGAGCAATTGTAGCAGGATGTAAGGTTCAGGCACAAGACAAGAAAAAAGTGCAGTGTGCCTTGGACAGCAGAAAAACTTAGAAATGACCTAAGTGGTTTACCAAATCTATTCAGGCACGATTCAGATTCCTATAAGGCGCTTTCAGCCTCCTGCCTACTTTATCACCAGGGAAGATCGCCAGCTGCTGTACTGATGGATGGAGGAAATGCTCTCCTGAACATGGAACACGTGGTATTCTGTAGGAGGAAAGAGAGTACTGGAAACTCCCTGATGAGAATATTCTGGGTCCATATGGGGTGTAACATTCTATCAGCCTGTGAATTTTAAAAACCACCCTAAGTCCCCAAACTAATCCTTCAATTATGGGCCATTGCCTGCTGTGTTTTGCATGCATTGTGTGAAATGGATTATAACCAATTTTTCAAAGTCAGCAGATTGTTATTTACCCATATGTTGACAATCAGTTTAAAGAGGCAAAAATTGTATGTCAGCTACTTCATGAAAAATGCTACACCTACTCAAAAGTCCTCATTGGCAACATCTACATTGGCATTTCCTTTCAAAAGTTATATTAAAATAACTTATGTTACATGTAAAGTGTTATATCTATAATTTATATAGAGAATTTATAATACCTATAGTTTACATAGCATGGATTTATATTAAAATACATAATACATATTATTAAATTATATAATATAATATATATCATTTGTATATACATTTTCTTGTCTAAATATACAATTTTATATATTATAAAATGTGAAAATTTTATATTAGATATAATTTATTTATAAATAATTTTGTTATATATTAACTTTTTAAAGTAAAAGTCAATATAGATGTTATCAATGTGTGTGTGTGTGTGTGTGTGTGTGTAATATATAGTATTGATTAAAAAAAAACTTTTTCTTTTTTTTTTTTTGAGACAGGGTCTCACTCTGTAACCCAAGCCAGAGTATAGTGGCACAAACATGGCTCACTGCAGCCTCGAACCCCTGGGTTCAGGTGATCCTCCCACTCCAGCCTCCTGAGTAGCTGGGACTATAAGTGCACACTACTGTGCCCAGTTAGTTTTTTTAATTTACTTTTTATACACACAGTCTCACTATGTTGCCCAGGCTGGTCTCGAACTCCTGGGCTCAAGCAATCCTCCTGCCTCAGCCTCCCAAGGTGCTGGGATTACAGGAATGGGCCTCTGTGCCCAACCAAAAGCTCTTTCTAAAAGGTTTTGCAAAGGTTCTACCTGGCAATATGTCCATGTTTGTGTGCATTTTGGTAATCTACTATTACAATGGTTCACTGACAGGTAGTTATATGTTTATACAACTTCATTTTCATTAATTTCACAAACACATTATGAAGCCTACTATTTAGTAGGCTTATACCAGTGTAAACTCCAACCAGGAGTTTTCAGGGAACTTTGTAGATCAGTTTGAGACAAGTCCCTTCACATGGGATATCCCACAAGACATGGGATAAATGTCTGATAGATATGTTCTTAGGTGCCAGGGTAGTGGAGGCATCTAGGAGGACTTTTCCAAAGATGATCTCAGCAGGAGCTGAGTTTTGAAGGAAGGATGAATACGAGCTAGTTGAAGGGAGGATGAGTAGGAAGGGGAAGGAGCTTCATGCTAAGGGTGGAGGGAACTGCATCTTTCTCAGGCACTGAAACATGGCTCTGCCTGATGCATTTAAGTCCAAGGCACTGGTAAAGTACACACTGAAGAATGATTGACGATGAAACTAGATAGACAAGGCCTCATATCATTAGGGACTTTGCATGCCAAGTTGGAAACCAGGGAAAGATTTTAAGCAGTGGCATAGCATGATCAGATGGTAGAAAAGGAAGTGTTTAAGAAGGAAGGTAATAGGATGATATCAAAAACTTCAAGCCACTAGTGGAAGAAGGGATAAGAGACAGTGGAAAGAAAGAGGTGGAATGACTCAAGCTGTTTAAAAGGCAGAATCTCAGCCTGGAAAACACAATGAGATCCCACCTCAAAAAAAAAAAAGTAGCTGGGCATGGTGGCATGCACCTTTAGTCCCAGCTACTCTGGAGACTAAGGTGGGAGGATCCCTCGAGCCCAGGAGTTTGAGGCTGCAGTGAACTGTGATTGCATCACTGCACTCCAGCCTAGACAACACAGCAAGACCCTGTCTCTAAAATAAAATTTTTAAAAAGAAAGAGAATCATCTAAGTTCTTGGGACTGCTTAGATATGAAGCATGAGTGAAAGGAAGAAATCTAGGATGTCTCCCTGATTTCAGGCTAAGACCACAGGATGAGCAGTGGTGCTATTGAAGGCTACAGGACCTCTGGAGTACGAACAGGTTGACGTTGTTGGTAATTTTCATTTTGGAGTGTTTTGGAGGAAAGGATGTGAAAACAAAACATTCTATTTGGGGGTGTTCTTGTTTTGAGAAACTATATGATTCTGGAGCTCCACAGCAAGGTCTGAACTGAAAACTCAAAAACTGGGCATAACCAACACATTAGCAGAGGTTGAAGATGAGTGTCTCTGTGAAAAATGAGTGAAGGTAGATGAGCAAAGTCAAGGACAGAATCTTGGGATACACCATCATAAGGCAGGCACCAGACACAGATTATAAAGGAGCAACCAGAAAAATAGAAAAATAGAGCTTAATTTTTCTTTGAAATGGAACAGAGAAAAGAGTTCCAAGAAAGAGGAGCTTACAATCAGATGCTGCATTGAAGCCAAGAAAGATTTAGGAAAAATAAAAACTTATTACTTAGCAGTGCATTTTGATATGTTGAAAAAAAATTAAGTTTCTGGAATATAACTAACTGGTAATTTTTAATGTGGTCATTTAGTACTAAAAGTCATCATGGGGCTTTAATTCAGCATATATTCTGCTCTAAAATGATGGCTGAAAGGTCATTCCCTGAAAAAGGTAGAACTGTTTGATAAGTGGTTCTCTTTTTTCTAGAAGCAGATGACGAGACATGCCGAGGTAGAATCTGAGGTGTAAGATATTTATGAGAGATCAACACTGGAGGGAAGGGGAAACAGGGAGGGCTGTAGAATGAGAATGTGCCATACCATGCTTCAATGTCTGGGCCTTTGTACTTCATCTCACATAGTCACTAGATGTGGGCTCTGTGACTATGGAAGGGCATGACATCAGAAGATGACTCTATAGCTGAGACAGACCCTGAAGGAACAAACAGCTGGAGTGCCACCCACAGCTGGGCAGTAAGTCCTTCCTTGAAAGAGATCTGGCCAGTGTATCCTATTTCAACATCATGCGGCTTGCAGCCATGGCCACATATGGTGTAAGCCACATGAAGTTGAAATGTCAGAGCCTCGTCCAGCTATGATTTCTGCTTGTTGAAGTAGCCAACTATTAGTTCTTTGCTCCTGTATCAGCATTATAAAGCTATTTCTCTGTCATTACATATATGAAACAATTTTCAATGGCAAGAAAACATTAAATTATGGTCTCATCACATTGGTTATGTGGGTGTAAAAACCTGGACTAGACACGAATGTTGTAATTACATTCACTTTTGGAATTAAGTGCTGGATATATTTTATATCTAAGGCAAACAAAGAAAATAAATTTAAGTATAAGGCAATAAAGCAGTTGAGCTGTTCCAATAATATCTAAAACAAAGTTTTGGTTACCTAGTTTGAGAGGACTGCCAATTAACAACACTTTTCCAAAAAGTGCTCTATAATTGCACAGCCCTGAGAAAATAGAACGAAGCAATCATATTTGGTTATACATTGCATTTATACCATTTGACATCTCCTCCTTTGCAAAATAAATTTTCCCGTGCCAGCTGTAATTAGGCACTGAGATAAAACTGCCTTAATATTCTGCATATTTTATTAGGGCTGCCAGCAGCTGTCGGATCACTGGCTCTGTTCTCATGTACAATGAAAACATCAAAGACATCTGTGGTTTGCCCTAAAATTAGTGCCAGAATTGGCCTTCTCTCCATTGTGTAACCAGCTTTGCTATTTGCATAACTAACAAGGGAACCTCCAGACATTGCTGCTAGGTTCACGAGGGAAAACTACCAAAGGCAGACTTTGGAAAGTGGCCGGTATGGCTTTCCCCCATAAGGCTTAAGTGCATGGGGTTTGGAATCACACAGACCCGGATCCAGGCCTCAGTTTTTACCATTTATTTGTGACTTTGGGCAAGTTATTTCTCAGCCATATTATATTTTTTGGTAAAATGAGAAAGACAATAGTATTTATCGTTTTGAAGACGAATTAAGACAATGTACATAAAGCATCAGCATGTGCCCAGGCCTCCTGGGAAGCACTCATTAAGAATTAGCAATCTGGCCGGGCGCGGTGGCTCAAGCCTGTAATCCCAGCACTTTGGGAGGCCGAGACGGGTGGATCGCGAGGTCAGGAGATCGAGACCATCCTGGCTAACACGGCGAAACCCCGTCTCTACTAAAAAATACAAAAAACTAGCCGGGCGAGTTGGCGGGTGCCTGTAGTCCCAGCTACTTGGGAGGCTGAGGCAGGAGAATGGCGTAAACCCGGGAGGCGGAGCTTGCAGTGAGCTGAGATCCGGCCACTGCACTCCAGCCTGGGCGACAGAGCGAGACTCCGTCTCAAAAAAAAAAAAAAAAAAAAAAAAAAAAAAAAAAAAAAAAAAAAAAAAAAAAAAAAAGAATTAGCAATCTTCGGCCAGGTGCCGTGGCTCATGCCTGTAATCCCAATACTTTGGGAGGCCGAGCCAGGTGGATCACAATGTCAGGAGTTCAACACCAGCCTGGCCAAGATGGTGAAACCCCGTGTCTTCTAAAAATACAAAAGAATAGCAGGGCATGGTGGCAGGCACCTGTAATCCCAGCTACTCAGGAAGCTGAGGAAGAGAATTGCTTGAACCCAGGAGGCAGAGGTTGCAGTGAGCCGAGATCACACCACTGCACTCCAGCCTGGTGACAGTGAGAATCCGTCTCAAAAAAAAAAAAAAGTTAGCAATCTTCCTTCCTTCATCTAGTGCCCTTTTCTAAAAAGTTATAACTACAGTGGCTTTCCCTGTAAAGCAAAGATGTGAAGAGTTCTCCATTCAGTTTAAAATGGCAAATATGCCCCCCACACACACACATGCGTGCACACGTGCACACTCACATGCACAGTTGTCTTCAGAATTCCCAAGTTACAGAAACTTCTTAAAGTTTTCCTAGCAAACACTGAGTGTCCTTTTCACTACTGTTTACCATTGTGTGACAGACTTTAAAACTTTATCTCCTTCTTAGAACCACGTATTTACTATCAAGTCACTATCAGGTGAATTGCAGTGAATCTTCTGAAGAACTTATCAGATAGTTGGCCTTTAACTACAAGTAACGTCTTGGCTAGACTGCCTCAAACAGTAGACATTTCTTATCTCACAAAATAAGTCCACGACAGGCAGCTCCAGGGCTGCTGTGGTCAGTGACTCTGTAGTTGACCACGGATGCAGGTGCTTCCCAGCTTTCTGCTCTGCCGTCCTCCACATGCAGACTTCATCTTCAGGCTAGCTCCCTCATGGTCACAAAATGGCTGCCATATACAAACAGTTACAGCTGGTCTTTCCATGTCTCTTTTTAAAAAGAAGGAAACCTATCTCAGACGCCTCCTGGCTTGTGCGTTCTCAAGTCTCAGTGGCCAGAACTGAATCATATATCCATGTATGAACCAAATAGTAGCAACAGAAATGGAACTGCCATGACTGACTTCATGAAGCACACAGCAGTATGCAGGAAGTTTCCATGAGAACAAGGACCAGGTTTGCCTTGCTCCCCATTGTATTCTCCATAGCATCATAAACAGCACACAGGAGGTATTCAGTAAATGTTTGTTGAAAAAATGAATGAATAAAATGATACAAAAATAAATAAAACACTAGACATACTGCAGCAGGACTCCTGTCCCTACAGTTCCCCAATATTTACAACTAGGGCTGTCTAATGACCTCCTTCCACAGCCTCTGATTTCAATACTGTTGTTAGTCCAGGAGACTAAGGAACACCATGTCAGTTGCTTAATGTCAAATAAGCCTTTCTGATTGTTCTGCAATTATCATAATGACTTGGCTTTTTCCTTTACAATGTAGCTCTTTCTGGATATCCCAGAACCTACCATTAATAAATTAAATTCATGGTATTGAAATTCAACCTGCCTATCACAGGAAGTTAACACTACCATCAGACCTCCCCAGAGGTAGTGGCATATGGAAAATGCAATGCCCTCAGACATGTCTTATAAAGACACCCTTCTGGAAGGTGTATGGTTGATCTAGAATGTTCACTGTGAACACCAAAATCATACTCAGAGTTGTCAGTTCAGATTATATGTGATCCTGCTCCCTATGATCATATCTAGAAGAATTGAAATTTTATTAAAAATAACTATAGGACTCTTTGAGAATTTAGCCCACACTAAGAAATAAGACCCACATACAGTTTATAATATAGTCAATTTTAACAAAAAAAATAACTATTAGGATTCCCATTTTAACTTCCAGTTTTTTCTCCTCAGGATTTAACAAATCTTTTTGGCAGATATTGGTTAGGGAATGGTGTCTGTTCTGGTCTAGTTATCTTTTCCTTTATTTATCGGAGAGTTGCTGCTGATTCATTTCATCTCTGCAGGAATGATCACTTTCTTGAATTGCAGTGGCCAATGTCAATTGTAGAGACTATTCAATGACTGGTTTTGGTTGTTTTTTATTTTTGAATCTAAATTTTGAGCAAATTCAGACAGAGTCCCCACCAATTGATTTCTAAGGAAACTTTGCTTTTCACCAGGAAATTTCTGCGAAATGTCTGCTACCAGTGAGCTATTTACCTTGGAGCTGTATCTGTATTTGCTCAACCCTACAGCTCTTGATGCTCAAGAACTCTGCTACTGCCTTGCTGTCCTGTTTGTGCTGGATGATTAGATGAATTCTAAGGTCTGCTAGAGGCAAGAAGAGTAGAAGTACAACTTTCAGACTGAGCCCAAGCTGAATAAGATTCTCCCATTGGTATATATGGATTTTATGATACTTTCTGAAGGGTACCATTAAACTTATCCCATTTAACCACTTGGAACCAACAACACATCAGGCTAGCGGTTTCCAAATCTGACCTAAGAATCAATCTCCTAGAGAGACTTTAACTAAACACAGATACCCTCTTATCCCCACCAAGACTGGAAACCAACAATCTTTTGGATAATATCAGTTTTTATGTTTACTATTTAAAGTTTTAATGTTACTGTAATTAAACAGCTTTAATATTTCAGTTTTCACTTTAATCACCATTTTAATAAAAATAAACCTATTTTATGAATGAATTTTATAAATTATTAGAATATAAATAGATTTTACAAATTATAAGAATTATAAATAGATTTTATAAGATAAATGCACATGGCCAGGCGTGGTGGCTCATGCCTGTAATCCCAGCACTTTGGGAGGCCAAGGCAGGTAGATCACCTTTCAGGAGTTCAAGACCAGCCTGGTCAATGTGGTAAAATCCCATCTCTACTAAAAACACAAAAATCAGCTGGGTGTGGTAGGGGGCACCTGTAATCCCAGCTGCTCGGGAAGCTGAGGCAGGATAATTGCTTGAATCTGGGAGGTGGATGTTGCAGTGAGCCAAGAACATGCCATTGCACTCCAGCCTGGGTGACCAGAGTGAGACTCAGTCTCAAATAAATAAATAAATAAATAAATAAAATAAAAGTAAATACATAAAAATAAATGTACATTATATTTCATTCTTCTTGACCGTTTTTACGTACTATATTTTTATGTATATATATAAAGTAAAGTATACTTTTTGGAGAATGAATTGACAAGAAGTGTCAAATTTAAAATGCTTAGGCCATTGAGGCCCAGTAATTTAAATTCTCAGAATCAACCCTAGAAAACTCCCGGTAGAAGTGTGTATGGGTGTTACAGTATTTAGGGCAGTCTAACAAAAATTTTTTAAATCTCAAAACCTCAGTGGCTCATTATAATAAATGTATGTTTTGTGCTCACATCACCAATGCAAGTCAGCAGGGGTGCTCTGCTCACAAAATCATTTGAAGATTTGTCTTGTGACTCTACCTTTTTCTAGATCCTTGAAGTCACCTCTATTAAGTTGAAAATGGGGAGAGAACAGATGGAGGATGGTACCAGAGATTTCTTTCTATGGACCAGGTCCAGAAGTGACAAACATCACTCCCACTCACATTCCTTTACAGAACTTGATCACAAGGCTACCTGTAAGGAAGCCTGGGAAATGTTGACCAGCTATGTGTCCTGGAGAAAATCAAAGTGTGGTGAACACTGCCAGAGGGACTTGAAGGAAGATGTTAATCACAGCAGTGTTTATGAAAGCAAAACACTGGAGAAAACCTATGGGTTCATAAACAAGTAATGGTTGGGTGAGTTACAGCACATCAATATGACAGAATATGAAAGCCGTGATTAAAAAGAAAGTGGTAGCTCTGCACGCACTAATGTCGAAGACTGCCTGTATTATATACAAGGGTCAAAAAAAGAAAGGTTGTATAATAGTGGGTCTGGTATGGTACAACTTTTATTATAATTTGTTATTACATATAATTGGAATGTAAACAATCTAGCCTCAAGATAGGGTCTTGTTTTTAAAAAATTAGTCTTATCCACACAATGGAATGCTATGCAAATATTATGAAAATAAGCAGCTCTATATATGCTGTACTAATATAGAAATATCTCCAAGGTAGATCATTAAAAGCACAAGATGCTGAGCAGTGCATAAAAGATGCTAACTTTTATGTAAAATGAAAAAGGTGTATATTTACATATATTTACAAAGAAGATAAGAAACACAGGAAATGTTTTGGCAGAGGAGAACTGAGTACAGGAACAGGAAAACAAAATGTGGAGTAGAACAGGCACATATTTTATAATAGTTAACCTTTTGTACCTTTTAAAATTTTGCCGTGTGAATTAACTAGACAAAATATGTTTTAAAACGCCAGTCCTTGGTAAGAAGAGGCCAGGCAATTAGAGGGAGAGGTGGTGAATCAAGACCTCTATATTTCAGATATCCGTTAGCCAGCCAAGGGGTGCAGTTGGCCACAGTAGTGGAGATCTCAGGAGAGAAGTCTGGGCTAGGAATAGAAATATAGGAGTTTTCAGGGTTTAGATAGTATTTAAACTAATAAGAATTGGTGAGATCACCTAGGGAGAGAGTAAATAAAGAAAAAGGGACTAGGGCCAAGCCTGGTCCTGCAAGATAATGCAGGTCCATGACCAAAAGCTTGGAAAATATTACTAAAAGCACTAAATAAATAAAAATCATCTCTAATCTCACTCCCTAGAGATTACATCTGTTAACATTTTGGTACATTCCCTTCTAGTCCTTTTCTCTGCATCTAAGAATATGTCATTAAGTACCTCCTTATATAAAAATCTGTGTGTTTTTAAAGAAAAAGAAAAAACAGCATTTTAACTACCCAGAGTGCTTGAAAATGAAATACAATTTTTACAGTAGGCTTATGGATCACTAAAGAGCATTCCATTTATAATCTGTAGCACATGTCTTTAAAATCCCTTTTGTCCATTTCTTTCTCTCTCTTTCTCTCTCTCTCTCTCTCTCTCTCACACACACACACACACACACAGAGAGAGAGAGAGAGAGAGAGAGAGAGAGAGAGAGAGAGAGAGAGAGAGATCAGCAGCAGAAGCAGCAACAACAGTGACAGAACTCAATACTCTTCTGCTTTCTCTAAATGCCCCGACCTCTCCTTTGTAGACAGGTCTCTGCTGTCTTTTTCCATCCCTCCTCCTGCCTCCTAAAATATATTCTTTTAGGAAATGTTATGTTGGATATCCTCCAGTTGCCCTTCTAGTCCCACTCTCTATCCTGCTCTGTGGCCTGCATGGGTGACCTAGATGGCCTGTCTTGACAGACCCTTTGCCTTCTGGCTTCGAATTGAGTTGGGCCAGTGGGGAGCCTTGGCAGAGGAAGGTGGATGGGAGGAGAATGGAGTCAAGTTGGCTTTGCTCCCCTGGATCCCGCTATGCTGAGTTGTCAGCACAGCTCCTATTAGGGGGACCCTGACTGATTTCTGATAGCAGGCTCCACCCCTTGCCCCATGAGGTCTAGCAGAGGTAACAGCCCCCAGTTTTTATTGGCCCTGGGGCACTTCCGCATCTCTGTTGGCTTCTTTAAATCCTGTCCATCCTTTTGTCCCTTAATTATGCTCTTCTTAGTGACCCCCGCTCAAATATGCTATTTCCTGTTAGGACTTTACTGATACAAATAACTCAGGCACCTTTAAATCATACATCTCCTTTAACTTATTTTCTTCATCACCATAACCAAAAGCCTGAATTCCAAGCAGGCAAAGACATTTTTGTAGATATTACATCATAGTTTTTTATCCTACAGGAGACATTAATACAGATAGTATGGATACATTTTCACGTGCACAAAGAAAATCTGTAAGGAGAGTTTCATCCTAGAGAGTTGGTGATTGGGTAAAAAGGATAGATGAGTTTTCACTCTTTTCTTTATGCGTATATTATTTGATTTTTGATTTCAGTAAGCAGGTACTACTTCTGAAAAAAAAAAATTAAGGAATGAAATACAGATTCCAGGACCCTACCCGTAACAACCCTGAATTTGCACTTGCTCTGCAGCACCTCTGTGTGGATTTGTGTAGGTTGTGTCCCGCATGTGGGTCCCAGTTGATGGGAGCCAACATCCAGCCTACAATGTACTTGCCAACCCTGTCATAGACTTGAGACCTGTCATAGAGCCCCAAAGCACCTTAAGACCAGTGGCAGTCCTTCTCTTGCCTGCCTGGTTCTATGCTAATTTTCTGCCACTTAGAATTTGGAATTTTCTGCCAATTGGAATGGCTATTGCCTTTGCTATTTCTATCAGGGCAGAAAACTGAATTTGGGGCTTGAATTGGAGCTATGCTGATGATACTTGGACTTGCCTATCTTTTTTCCACCCCACACTTTGTCGCTCAAATCTCCAATTTCTCAGCCCTGTTCTAGGGTTCTTTATTAGCACAGATTTCTGGTCCCAAATTGTTCTGATCTGGCCCATTTCATTGTTTCCAAGTCTCAGGCTTAGAACCTGCAATAATTCTCTTAGGCCTTCTCACCAGTGTTTAAGTAGCTTCTTTGCCACTACCCAAGTTACTAGTAGTCATCTAATCTGAATTTAACTTGATTTTCAATCTCTATTTATAGATTTCAATTCAGAGATTTTTTTTTTTTTTTTTTTTTTTTTTTGATCAGCTTCCATCTGGAAAGACGTTAGATTTTCCTTGCCTTTAATGGTCATGATATATGTCACTAAATCACCTCAACCATTTCTAAAACAGTTCCATCGATCCCTACCCCGATTCAGCAACCCGACTTTTTAATAAACTATGCTATTTTGAACCGCAAGTTAAAATTTTAAAGTGGTTTTAAAAGCGAAATATATGAATATTATATATGTATATATTTTTAAAAATAAGGGAATATACATTAAGATCTGTTTACTTACAATGAACTTTCAAAAAATGATAAATACTCTATATCTGACTGTCTCCAAATTCCTAAAGTTTTCAGAAGCCAGCTGAGTTTCTACTGTGTTTTACAGTACCACTCTCTGGCACGGTTCCATCTCACTCTCCTTAAAACAAAGGGGATGGGCCAGGAACCAATCACATCTCCTTCCAGTTTGTGATTCACCTGCTGAAGTTGCCCCACTACTTCTGGAAGCTCAGATGTCAAACAACGAACTGAGGCTCCATTTACCTTTGGTTTGGCAAACTCATATTCTATTCTCTTTCCCTCCCACTCAGGAGCAAGATTTAGTTACTCATTACTTTTAAGGGGGTTTCCTAAGAGACACAAGGAAAGATTTCCTGGTGATATGGGCTGACAGCTATAGAAGCACTAACAAGAGAAGTTGTAAAATCTCTTCCCTGGGAGTCTTTATGAAAAGCAAAATCACATGGGTCTTGTTGAGAAGAAGAATTAGAAGTAGGTAGGAGACTTGAAAGGGGTAAAGTGTCATATAATTCAATGATTT
The DNA here is from genome assembly GCF_007565055.1 of Rhinopithecus roxellana. NCBI lineage: Eukaryota > Metazoa > Chordata > Mammalia > Primates > Cercopithecidae > Rhinopithecus > Rhinopithecus roxellana. The sequence goes on from NC_044551.1 coordinate 55,282,752, forward strand.
TGTAGTAACAGATGGGCTACTAATTTAAAATAAGAAGCAACAAGCAATTAACAGAGTTGGTGATTCCCAAATTCCATGGGTCTTTTAACCATGGATTTATGCTAACTACACTCCCACCTTCTTCAGGCTTAGTAAGATTTCAGCCTGAGTTGCAGTGCTGTATTTACCATTACACAAATAGCAAGTTGAACTTGCTATTTAATATCTGATAATAAACTATCTCCCTCCTCCCATGTAGTTCTACTCATTGGCAGAACACAAAAATGGTCTGATGTGGGTAGAACGTAGGATGTGATTCTTTATTGCTCAAGTTCCCCTCTGCTCACTCCCTCTATTTTTCTTATATAGGAAAAGGATGAGCCATGAATATATCTTGTCCAAGTCTCTTATTAAATCAAAACAAAGTTCAGCTTTGGCACAAATGCAATCAGTTTCCATACTTGACTTCTCCACACAACTGATTGTGGCAATCACATGCTTTTACTAAATTGTTGCCATCCAATGAAAATAGCAATAATCCTCATCTTTACCTATGAGATCAAACATTTTTTAAATTCATATGTTTTGTAGGTTGGCTTGTGTTAACCACATCACTACTAGTGCAAATTCCCACGCAGAGCCATACATGTGCGCTTTTCTTTCAGGAAGTTTGTTATTTAAAGTGCTGGATGTTGTTAACAGATGAGTTTTTGAAAATTTTTTTAAATAATATGTTGAGCTTCAAAAGCCAGGTAACCACTGAGAAGAATCAAGTACTGCAACCATAGTCACCTGTGGCCCCTCCATCTCTGGTTCTCTTCACTTGAATTCCTATCAGTGCCCCAGCAGAGATGTGTGGCTATATTTATTTATTGGACACTACGGTTTTTTAATTTTAAAATTCATAGTAGTATAATATTCATTTATTGAGCATCTAGCATATGCCAAACACTATTCTAAATACTTTCTAAATACTTGGTTTATCTCATTTAAGCTGCATAATAACCCTAGAAGATAGTATTCCTATTATCCCCATATTACAATGAGAAAAAGGAGCAGAGAAATTGAGTAACTTGCTCAAGGGAGAAACTGTGGAGCCAGAATTTGCACTGAGGTACTGATTTTCTAACAACCAAGGTTCAAGCTTTTATTATTGGATGGGGCTTCTGTGTACAGAAAAGCATATTTATAATTACTACTATTTTGATTAGCATGTAGTTTATTTTAGATGTAACTTTAAAAATGTTTTTCTTAATACTTTTTATATCAAATAAGAACAATCATTTGTACTTTGTTGATTAATGCTCAAACATCTCTTACATTTGAAAACTCAAACTCCTGTAAATATTTAGCTATGTAAACATTTGATTAATCAGATTTTCTTAGGCTCCTAAATTACAATGACGAACACTTCAATCACCTTACAAGTCAGTATAAGAAAATAAACAAAACATTTCTTTTAAGCAATTGTATAAATGTGATAAACCAGATCTTCAAATTTAGAAGCTCAAATCCTCCTAAGCCTAAAATGCAAACAGAATATACAAAAGCGGTTTCACTGCAAGCCTAGTTCTTAGACATAACATAAGAATATTGAACTATAGGTTCTGGGCTTATTAGTTCATTGTTCTGTACCTTCCTGGTGTTGCAAACTTACTTATCTAAGCAAAGGGAACAAAGTTAGCCCTTAAAGATCATGACCCAGATTACTTGTCATAGGGGCATAGAGTGCCCCCTTTTTTATTTTTTATTTTATTTTATTATTATTTTTGAGATGGAGTCTTGTTCTGTCACCCAGGCTGGAGTGCAGTGGCATGATCTTGGCTCACTGCAAGCTCTGCCTCCCAGGTTCAAGCAATTCTCATGCCTCAGCCTCCCAAGTAGCTGGGATTACAATCATGCACCACCATACCCAGCTAATTTTTGTATTTTTAGTAGAGATGGGGTTTTGCCATGTTGGCCTGGTTGGTCTTGAACTCCTGACCTTAGGTGATCCACCTGCCTCAGCCTCCCAAAGTGCTGAGATTGCAGGTGTGAGCCACCACGCCTGGCCAGAGCGCCCCTTATTCTCTTTCAAGAATAAGCCAGTAAATGTTGTGATGAGCCTGTTTATGGTCAGGATTGTATCTCACATCTCCTAGGCTTCTTAAACCTATGCCCTTCTGACTTAAATAATCACATACATTTCCACTTCTCATAATCCTCTGACTTTCCCAAAATACCCTATCCCTTAAAATATTGGGGGCTTTCCAGGCCTCAGGTTTTAATTCCCTTTGGATTAACAAGAAACTTTTTCATTAAGGCCTGGGTAATAATGAAAACTTTGAACCTAGCAGTCAGACTTTAATCTCCTCTTTTATTTGTATCTTTCTCATCAACCATCGTTTTATGGTTACATTTCCCCTTTTTCTCATAGCCCTAAAAATCTTCCTATGCATTCTGTAGCGTCTCTACCTCTGAGAATGAATTTCTACCCATACTTTATTCCATAGCAAAATACATCATTGGAATGCTTCTTTTTCATTACTAAATGTGTCACAGTTGGGTCAGGCTGTCCTTGCACGAAGGGTGGAACTAAATTGTCCTGTTCAGAGTTCCACATAGAACCAGCACAAAGTATCTTTCCCATTATGGTCAGAGCAAAAACATGCTAAGAGACATTTCACAAAGATCATGAATGTGACTCAAAAGTCCCTGGCCCCAGCCTGTAACTAATACACAAGATCAAGCCAACTTACAAAGGAACAAGCCACTTCAGCTTCATTACTAGAAACTAGCTCTCTTCAAAGTATCCACCAGCTAGCTAGCTCTGTATTTCCCAAATATTGTCTCTTAAATGTGCTCGGGGCACATCGTGGTATTTGGTTTCTTAGTTTTCCTACCACGCTGTGGCCTCAGTGATAAGGGCCTCAACATTGACAGGCCTCTGCGCACCAATGAGTCTCCCCTACCACCACTCTGGCCTCAGAAGAGGAGACCCATTTCCTCTTCACTTCTACCTAATTCCTCAAGTTTAGGCACAATGAGAGGGAGGAAAAACACAGCAAATTTTGATATCTTCCATTGGAAGTGGCAACTAGAGATCACAGAGGTCTAATCTCAGGAATGTAGCCTGTTTCCCTAGCAAAGGTCAGCTCACTTCTCTCCTCAAGAATAATCCAAATATTCCCACGGCCTAGATTCCCAGACAAAATGTCAAGTTCAAAAAATAAAGCAGAGATTTCCCTTTCTCTCCAGCCTTAAGCCCACCTCCCAAGTCCTCATTTTCTACCATGAAACTGACTCTTTGCTGGATGATGCACTCTCTTCAAGGCATCACTGCTCTTACACCAACCACAGCCTCCAAAAGACATCAAGACCATCACTGTCCGCCATCAGCACACTTCCCACGATCCACACACTCCACTCTTAACATCAGCTTGTCAGTGCTACCTACACTAAGCTGTGCTACACCAAGGCTCCCCCAGAGGGACTCCCCCAACAAAAAGTTAAAATGTCAGCCCTAAGTATATTTTCTGCAGTTTTGGAGGACTCCACTGCAAGTATCCTGAAGGAAAATTTTTTGACAAGGACACACACACATACATACACAATACCTCTACAAGAACAAGAAAAAATAAATAAGCACTATGCTTCTAAATTCAAATGGAAGGAAATAAAATTTCCAAAGAAGTATCTTCTAACATGTAGTCTCTGTAGGACTTATTAAAATACTAATTTTTGGACACCATGCAAAACCTGATTGTATGAGAATCTGTGGTGGCCGGGCCCAGGCAATCAATATTTTAAACAAGCCCATCCATTAACTCTTCCGTACACTAAGGTTTGAGAACTACTACTCTGAGGGCAGCCCCATCTATAACATTTGTAGTGTCTGGGCAAGAGGCCCCTGGCCCACCCCTCTTCTTCCATCCAGCTCCATCCCATACCTCAAGGGGCCTCACCTCTGGTCACCCCCCCAAGTTGCTCATCTAGGCTCTGTCCATATATCCCTAGGCCTAGGGAAGTTATCAAGAAACCAGACTCAGTCAAGAGGGCTGCAGAGATCCTTGGAGCAGGTTCAGGAATGTTTGGGCAGGAAATTAAAGGGTGCTTGACACCCAAAACATGGTCAAGAAATTGGAAAACAGGCTCCAGTAAGCATGCCCCCATGGCCCTGCAGACTTCTCACCCTATCGGGAAAGACAGGCTGGAAGAAGGTCAGAATGCAGGCCTAAGTCCTATTTCTAAGGGAATTGTCAGTGATGGAGACATGGGTTTCTAAACAGAGCTGCTCTGTTGGATGCATCTGTTCCTGAGTTACTCCCCTTCATTACATTTTTTTCCCCATGAACAATGAGAAAGAATTTAATTTGCTTTATAGTGGAAGTTTCTCCAAAATAAAGGATCTATCTGTCCTAGAGGTAAGTTTAAGTCTCAGCCCTTAAAACAAAAATGGAAACAACTTACAACCAAAAAATGACAAGTTTTTACAACTACCATACTGTCCGGGTTTCCCCAAAACACTGAGGTTTTGACAAGAGCATCCCATTACCCCACAGCACCCTGTAACCTGAACTTAAAACCTTCTAAAGTCTGGCCGGGCGCGGTGGCTCAAGCCTGTAATCCCAGCACTTTGGGAGGCCGAGACGGGCGGATCACGAGGTCAGGAGATCGAGACCATCCTGGCTAACATGGTGAAACCCCGTCTCTACTAAAAATACAAAAAACTAGCCGGGCGACCTGGCGGGCGCCTGTAGTCCCAGCTACTCGGGAGGCTGAGGCAGGAGAATGGCGTGAACCCGGGAGGCGGAGCTTGCAGTGAGCTGAGATCTGGCCACTGCACTCCAGCCTGGGCGACAGAGCAAGACTCCGTCTCAAAAAAAAAAAAAAAAAAAAAAAAAAACCTTCTAAAGTCAATGAGATTTAAGAGGTTGAAATACATGATGGATAGTCTTTGTCTTTGATGACATGAAAAGTTGATACTGTTGATACCCAGGAACAGATATTGGGCTCTACACTGAAGGACAACAGAAAGTCTTGAAACAGCTAATTATTTTCAACTCGCCATGAATACCCCCAAATTTTCCCCATAAAGGATATCTATTTCCAGAGTGAAGGCCCTAGCTCCTAACCTCCTTGATACTATAACTGCCGAGGGCTCTGGGCATTTCCTCTTAGTGAATGGCACTGTGGCAGCCACACACGGGGTTGTCGACCTAGACCCTCTTCTCTGGGGATTGCTCCCTGGCTTTGGATGGTTTCCCAGAAGCCGAGTTTGTGTCATATAACCTTGCATCCCTGGCAACAGTTGCTTGGACCAGGGGCACCTGACTCCAACTGGGTCAGCTTGATTGTCTGCACTGGGAATTTGAAATTAGGACAGAAAGAGAGCATGTCCCTCTATGTAGCTGAACCTAAACTACGCAAATTTGGGTGCTGTGGGTCAGCCATGAATTAATTGTTCCATGTGGGTTGGAAGCTAAGGAACCCTGCCCTCTCAGAAACAAGTGAAGCAGGTGTTCAAAAAAGTGAGAGAACATACTTCCTGTGTTCCTACAGCAGCTGCATTCCTAGCTTTGGGTTCTGTGGGTCACTCCTAGGGTTTTACAGTAAATTCTTCCCGGGGGAAGGAGGGGTTAAATTAACTGATCAGGGCTTTTGTTACCTGTAATTAAACTGATCTACCTAGAAGAGCACCGTTAGTGACGTGTTTACTTGCCTTGACTCCACTCTCTCCCTTAGACCCCATTCAAAGAGCCAGGTCTAATCTATTTCAACTCTTAATATCTCTTCATTTATCACCTCCTCTTTATTTCTACTGTCACACCTTAGTTCAGGTGTCCAACTTGAAGTCATATAGACCTGAGTTCAAGTCCCAGCCTTGCCACTCACTAATTGTATGACCTTGGACAAGTTACTGAAACTTCTTAAAATGGGGATCATCACAGTACTTGCCTCACAAGATTGTTGTAAGGGTTGAATAAAATAGTGCATACAACAAAATGTATGGCGTATTGTGTTCAGTAAATATCTACTATCATTATTATGGCATTATTATTTTCATTTATATTATAATATTATTAAAGAAGAAAGTTTAAGTTAGTTATAGACACCAGCTTAATTGCTAATAGACCCAATTGTATTTCTTTTAGGAATCTATGTTATTTTAATAACTGTGATAATGTGCATTAAGGACTTTCGGCTTTATTATAATATATCTAAAGTTATTCCAGTTTAATTCAGGTCTTTCAAAGGTAGGGAAATGTTAATATCTACAGTGTACCTGAAGTACCAGATACCCTAATAAGCATTTTACATAAATGTTCTTATTTAACTTACAAAAGATGATACTATCTATATTTTAAAGATGGAGAAACTGAGGCTCACATACATTAGTTAACTTACCAAGAGACAGGAAAAAAGAGACAGGCCTGGAGTTCAAATCCAAGTCTTTCTCTTTTTGCTGTTGTTGTTTTTTGTTTTTTGTTTTTGAGACAAGGCCTGACGCTGTCACCCAGGCTGAGTGCAGTGGGATGATCTTGGCTCACTGCAGCCTCCATCTCCTGGGCTCAAGAGATCCCCCCACCTCAGCCTTCCAAGTACCTAGGACTATAGGAGCACACCACCACACCCAGCTGACTTTTGTATTTTTTGTAGAGATGGGATTTATGCTATGTTGCCCAGGCTGGTCTCGAACTCCTGAGCCCAGGCCATCCATCTGCCAAGGCCTCCCAAAGTACTGGGATTGCAGGCATGAGCCACTGCACCCAGCCACCCAGCCTTCAAATCCAAGTCTTTCCAACTCCAAAGTTTATGCTCTTTCTACCATACTGCTTAGTCTCCTGATTCATGGGTATATTTTTCTGTTGGAGAGACAGCCAGAAAGATCATGACAATTGTGGCGTACAATCTTATAAACATGTAATTTTAATCTAGTGTGATAGCTGCCCAGAATCCATTTTTGCAGAGTTAATCATCTGAGCATGTCAACTCCCCTGAAACTCTGCTATCCCTCTCTTGTAATCCCTTAACTCCACCTTGCACATTAACCTGAAATGATAGTAGTAACACTTTAGTTGGCACTCTGGGTAGCTTAAAGATAAGCACAAATTTGAATTGCTGATGTAACAGTTAAGCAAAGAGCCTGTCAGTGTATCAAGTGCAAATAGATAGATAGATAGATAGATAGATAGATAGATAGATAGATAGATAGATAGATCAGACATTTAGCTTCACAAGGTTTTTGTAATGACTAATTAATGTGAATTTGAAATATACATAGTTTTTCTTCTTGGGAAGGAAATGTGGAGTACTATAACCTTCTTCAGAAGTTTCTTTCTTTTGATAGGAACTCTGAATGTAGATATCTTTACAACTCCCTTTAGTGCTTGAGTGTTCATATTACCTTCAGATAAACTCAAGAAAAAGAAAGTAAATCCAAAGGAGTTTTGATGCATTAAAAAAAACTTAAGAGAATAAGTAAAGCATTTCTTTACTTTTATTATTTAAACAATTTTTTTTTTTTTTTTTTTTTTTTTTTGGAGACAGGGTCTCACCCTGTTGCCTAGGCTGGAGTGCACTGGCCTGATCTTGGCTCACTGTAACCTCCGCCTCCGAGGTTCAAGTGGTTGTCCTGCCTCAGGCTCCTGACTAGCTGGGACTACAGGTGTGCACCACCATGCCTGGCTAATTCTTGTATTTTTAGTAGGGACAGGGTGTTGGCCAGGTTAGTCTCAAACTACTGACCTCAGGTGATCCGCCCACTTCTGCCTCCCAAAGTGCTGGGATTACAGGCATGAGCCACCACACCTGGCCTTATTTCAATGATTTTTTTGTATGTTTTGAGATTTATAAAAATGAGTTGCACTGTAAGAAAATATTCTTATTTTAAATACAAATTCAGGTGACAATAAAAATAAAATATTGAAAAACCTGTGCTGGATATTTAAAGATAATCATCATGTTTAATAGCAAAGCTTAATTTGCTTCAATCCAGGGAGGAGAAATATACTTTTTTTTTTTTTTTTGTGGATGGAGTCTTGCTCTGTCACCCAGGCTGGAGTGCAGTGGCACGATCTTGGCTCACTGCAACCTTCGTCTCCTGGGCTCAAGTGATTCTCCTGTCTCAGCCTCCCGAGTAGCTGGGACTACAGGCGTGTGCCACCACATTCGGCTAATTTTTTGTATTTTTAGTAGAGACAGGGTTTCACCATGTTAGCCAGAGAAATATACTTCTTATTCTTTAAAAACTTGACTAGTAGGTAAGTCAGTTGGCTTAAGGTAAAGAGAGTATAATTTCTTATACACATTGTTTTATGTTGAGTCCTGAGAAATGCCTGTACAACACAGATTATCATTTATTTCTTCTCTAAACAACAACAAAAATGTTTGAGAGTGCAGTTTTATTGAAGTATTGAAATGAAGACTCAAGGATATTTTAAAACAGGAAAATATTTTAGCGGAGCATGTTGATTATATTGCTCCTACTGTTATTTTCTAATCACATTTCCTTCATTCATTCATATGCTTTTTCAATGTACATTTTCTGCTAAAATAGAGAGTCAGGAGAGAATCATGCTTCTGTTTCCTGCTGATAGTGTGAACCCAAAATAGCAGCCAATGAAAGCAAACATCTGTGAAGGCTTAGTCAGAACAGTCACTCACTAGTCATACCTCCTAACTAATGTTTTACTCCCAGAAAGAATTTTACCTGCTTCTTCAGTGTCTTAACCAACATCCTCTAACAATCAAAACAATCTTCTAGGAAAACAATGTATACAGCAACATGCCTTTCCCCACTAGATCAAAGCAGGAGATAATGCATACCAGCAAAGGATATGAGAAGTTACCATATAGGCATCAATCAATGAAAATGGGATATAGAAATCAAATTTCAAATTCAAAGCATTTTAAAGTAATATTTTAATACAAGGCTATGTTGTCATTGAGTACTATTACATGTATTGATACAACTGGTGTGCTTCACTAGGTAAATGTCCATGGTAAATGTGACATGTTACTATTTAAATTCGTCAGTAATCCCACTGAGCAAAAAGTTTCTTTCCCAATTTTAAGGATGTTAATAAATAAGGATTGAGTACAAAGGAATGGCGCAGATTCTTCCTTGTAGATTACCCTTTCTGGAGAAAATACCTTGGGAAATCTAACCTATGAATGGTGTTAGATTTCCTCACATAGATTCCTAGTGGAGTGAAAAAGTGTCTTCATAAAATATATTTGGCTGATCACCCTGTATCAGTGAGAGAAAATACAGACTGTACCATCACAGCTCCCAGCAATATCACGATGTCCATGCAATTCATTTATTCATCCAGCATATATTTATTGAACAGATGCTTTATTGATTATTGTTAAGAAAAAATATTGTTGAAATATCTTTGCCAATTCTTTTTTTTTTTGAGACAAAGCCTCACTCTTGTTGCCCAGGCTGGAGTGCAGTGGCACAATCGGCTCACTGCAACCTCTGCTTCCAGGGTTCAAGCGATTCTCCTGCCTCAGCTTCCCAAGTAACTGGGACTACAGGTGCCTACCACCACACCTGGCTAATTTTTTGTATTTTTAGTAGACAGGTTTTCACCATGTTAACCAGGCTGGTCTCAAACTCCTGACCTCAGGTGATCCACCTGCCTCGGCCTCCCAAAGTGCTAGGATTACAGGTGTGAGCCACTGTGCCCAGCCACCAATTCTTGATAAATCACAGCTGGATCTGACTTCCTTCTCGCACTTCTAGCCAAAATATTAATAGTGTTGCAAACATCTATTATACTTGAGCATCTATCTTATCTTGAACCTGAAATTATAAATTAGGATTTCATCATCCTGTGAATAATTAAGGTCGCCAGAAGTCAAATAATGAACATGCTTTGCTTCTGGGCCTTGCTTCAATGCATTTTGCATGGCAAGTGCTCTCAAGGTCAATTTCTTGCGGAATGTCTGCCTCATATCGTTGAATCTGCAAAGAATCTTGCTAGAAATGTGGATGTAACATTTTTGGCTTGGTATGATATTTCTCAATCCCCAGTCTGTAGAATGGTGTGTTTTCTATGTTATATTGACTCACTTCAAAGAACTCCATTTTTCAGATTGGACTTTATGTTTGAAAATGCTATTGCAATTAAGAGAAGTCAAAGAGGAATTTGGCTGTTACAAGAGGGTACTGTGGTAGGTTGAAAAATGGCCACCCAAAGATATGTCCATGTCCTAATCTCCAGCAACTGTGAATTTTACCTTGAGATGAGGAGATTATCCTGGATTATCCAAGTGGGACCTAAATGCCACCACAAGAGTCCTCATAAGAGAAACAAAGAGGAAGACTTGGCACAGACTCACAGATGAAGACGAAGATTGAAGTGATGGGGCCACAGCCAAGAAAGTCAAGGAAGCCTCTAAAATCTGAAAGGGACAAGTAAGGATTCTCTGAGAGAGAGAGAGAGAGAGAAACTGATTAATTCATTGATTGATTTTAAGGAACTGGCTCATGTGATTGTGGGAGCTGGCAAATCTGAAATCTGTAGGACAGGCCAGCAGGTTGGAGACACAGGGAAAAGTCAGTGTTACAGTCTTGAGTCCAAAGCAGTCTGGAGGCAGAATTTCTTCTACCTGGCTGGGTACAGTGGGTCACCCCTGTAATCCCAGCACTCTGGGGGGGCCAAGGCAGGTGGATCACCTGAGGTCAGGAGTTCAAGACAGCCTGAGCAACATGGAGAAACCCCATCTCTACTAAAAATACAGGAATTACCTGGGCATGGTGGTGCATGCCTGTAATCCCAGCTACTCAGAAGGCTGAGGCACAAGAATTGCTTGAACCTGGGAGGCAGAGGTTGCAGTGTGCTGAGATCGTGCCATTGCACTCCAGTCTGGGCAATAAGAGTGAAACTCCATCTTAAAAAAAAAAAAAAAAAAAAGAATTTCTTCTACCTGAGTGGAATTCAGTCTTTTCTCTTAAGGCCTTCAACTGATTAGATGATGCCCATGCATATTATGGAGGGTAATCTGCTTTACTCAAAGTCTACAGATTTAAATGTTAATCATGTCTAAATAATACACACCTTCACAGTAACATCTAAACTGGTGTTTAGAGGGTACTATGTACGGTAGCCTAGCCAGATTGGCACATAAAATTAACCATCATATTGTCTATTCATGTATTCATGACAGGACTCCTATCAACAGAAAGAGAGTACAAAGAGTAGACTCCAGCTCTTCAGAGAAGGAAGCAAGGAAGCAGAATGAAGGACACAGAGAAACCAAGCCTGGGAATTGTCAAAGATTTTGTAGAGAAATGAGGACTGCCCAGGATGGAGCCCTGGAAATATCTACAATATTTAAAGTGTGGTCAGGACTTAGAGAAAAGGTTTTTTCATAAGCTCCAACCTCAAATGTAGTTGCAACCTACTAATCTCTCTATGTTTGACATTAAGATGCAGGTGGCTGTCCAGTGGGACTGGGAACAGCCGGAACCATAATTTCAACAAGCTGAGTGACCGATAACTGATGTCTATCCAGCAGCACAACTTCAGAGCTGTGACATCAATAAGCACAGGGGGACGGGATCAATAGAAATTCCAAAACCAAGATGACTGGAGTGAATTCCAAATAAAAAGGTGAGACCTAAGGAATTGAAACCACACACAGGGAAAGGCAAAATCAGAGTTGTATCTTTAAGATTTTGTTGACTTGGAGGTGAGGTGGGTTGTGAATGAACATGCCTTGACTTGTCTAAAGTATTATTTGTTCCTCTGGACAGGGTGAGAATCAGGACCTTTTGAAAGTTTCTTGCAGGAAATAAAAAGCATAGAGCAAAAGGCTACAACTTTCATGATAGACTTTGTGGACAAGTGGAGTTGCCTTAGTACCCAGAGAAGAAAGGACACGTGCCCAGGTCTCGGGAGCAGATGTTGGTGATAACAAGAGATCAGCCTTAGCAACAGACATTGTCACCAATAGAAATTTCAGATATTTTCATATTGCATTATAGTGCTACAGAAATCTTAAAATATTTTATTGTCTTCATCAGTACTTCAAAATTATAGTCATTTTTGAAGATGATATTACATTATTTTATTTATGATTTGATTAAGACATCATTTTTATAACAATTTATTCAACATATTTAATTTTCTTTGTAATCTTATATATTTTATTTTATGCATTAAAAACATTATTCTGAGGGTCAGGCACAGTAGGTCCTGCCTGTAATCCCAGTAGTTTGGGAGGCTGAGGCAGGAGGTTTGCTTGAGCCCAGGAGTTTGAGACCAGCCTGGGCAACGTAGGAAGACCCCCATCTCTGTAAAACAAATAAAAACAAATTCTGAGAAGACTCCATAGGATTCATTAGACTGTCAAAGGGGTCCAGACAGAAAAAAATATTAAGAACTCAAATAAAAGAATCTATTATTCTGTCCTATTTATATCCATTCATTTAACAAATGCTTATTAGAACTTACTTTGTTCTGTGCATAAACCTCTAACTCAGAAAGTGTTTTGGAGGAATTTAGGGGAAGAGATTTAAAACAGTAACATAAAACATAGTAAAGCATTACTATAAACCACAACAGAAATGCTACGAAAATAACGACACAACGAAAGCTGTAAATTTAGGAACCAATCCATTTGAAGGATTTCTTAGCACTATGTAATTTCTTACTGTTAAGCTTCTGATTACTATATAATCAGGCTGACAAATGACTAATGCTGGGCAGGCCCAAACAAGTGAATTCGAGTTTTGTTTGGGACTCTGTCTCCCCTTCTTTGTGTAGAGTCTTACGGAATTTTAATGGTCCTACCTCCCTTTGGGCCGTCTCCCTTCTGGATGACTGACAAAAGCTTTATAATTTTTCTCATCTAGACTACAGACATTGGATGGAGTAATTACCTAGAAGCTTGGAGCACATTTACTTCATCTATCATTCATTTTTTTAAAATTATATTCACAACTGGAGAGAACACACGGATTTTACAAAATGCCTGACATTTTGCTAATACAAAACTTGGAATAAAAGAGAAGATAGGAAAAAATTAAAATCTGCCAAAAGTAATAGAACTCACTTTTATGAGTTGATCATTGATTATTTAAAGGAAATAGAATCATAATTACACTGGGCAGTAAATGTTGGCATTGATGAGGTTAGTTAAAAGGATCATTACATCAAAATTTGAATCTTAAAGTAGAAACCAAATGAATGAATGACAAGACTGCCAATGAAGGCTAGATGTTGATGGAAAAGAGGTAATGGCACAAATCACCAGTCCTTGCAATGTGAAGAAGCCTGGAACCAGGAGACATGGAAGTCCAGGGAGAAAAATGAGCAAGTCGTCCCAATAGGCAGTGGAGGAGTTTGGAATATGTTTCCTCCTCTTTCAGCCCATGCAGACACAAATGGGCAGAAAATACTGATGTTGGTGAGGTTACGTTCCCCTGATTCTAATGCTGACTTCAGCCACCGTACCTAAAAACTTTAGAGTACTATATTAGAAACAATAAAATGCAATGTTTGGATTTGGGGGCATTCAAAAGGAAGTCTAAGAATAATCTTTATTCTTCTCAACCCCCCCGCCCGCCTCCATACACATACACACACACACAATATCCCTGCTGATTAGAAGCCATTCACTTAATGGTTACATTTACAAAGATAATTTCATTCTGATTATAATTTCTCTTTCTTTTAAAAACTAGGTCAGGAACATGTTCTTCCCATACTTTTATACTCAATAGTTGGGTTTTGTTTTGTTTTCCATTTTAACGTAAAAACATTTGTAATGGCAGTCTTTCTACCTTTTAGAGAGATTTTTTTTCACCAAAATACATGAAACAAAAAAGTATTTGGACTTAAACATGGCATTAAACTCCCAGATGCTGAAGTCGGTTATTAGCAAATATAACACTGCTGTTACCAAGATCTTAGAAGGAGGTAGGTGTTATAAAAAAAAAAAAAAAAAAAAAAAAAAAAAAAAACAACTGAATCCTCTTTTATAGCTAAATAATGTAGTTGAAGCTGTAACCCATAGTTTATCTCTTCTGAAACTTTCCCCAACAACTCAGCAAAGGAAATTAAAATCCTTAATTAAACCCTTTTTGTTAGACATAGCAATGAAGACAGTGCTTTCACCCTAACCAGAATAATGTTGTGCTAAAATGATTAGAACACAACAAATGCTACTCAGACCAAGGCTCTAACCAATAATTTCTTACAACGACTCTGACAATACCTTGTGATTTGCTGTATCAAACTGCAGAGACTTTCATTGGACTCTGAACACCCTTCATGTTTTATTATGAGTTTGTCATCTCTTAACTTATCTACAGCGTCATTAAAAACATACCTATTGTTTTGTCTACCCAGCAACTATTTTCCAGAAATTGCCTCACCCCATTGCCCAATCTGGAGAGTGGCAGCAGGATTTGCAATATTCCCATAATGTGACTCTGCCCCAAGTCATGCTTAATTGGTCTGAAGGTAGGCATCTAAACTTAATTAAATCTATTGGTCCCTTTCTCAGGAATGTAAAACTAGAATGAGAAACAGATCATCTCTCTCTAGGTGACTAGTCTGTAAATGCCAGCTTCAGAACTGTTTCTGCTACGTGTGAACTGCAAACAAGAAAGCTGATCTGCATTGAGAAAGTAAAGCAGATGTGGGGAGAGGGGTAGAGAGAAGGGTCAAAAGGGGAAGAATTTTGGGGTTTTCTTTTGTGCTCCAGTTCGGGTGGTTCTATTCCTGAAGTTCTTGTGTCTCTTGGATTCTATTAATCACTTCAGTAATTCTCCAATAAATCCACCCTTTTTATTTGTAAGCTAGTTTGAGTTGGGCTTTGATTCCTCACATCAAAATAATAAAAGCCCCAACTAATATTCATTTATTCAATAAATTTTTATTTATTTAATATTTAACATATAAATTATTTCTATTCCGTTGTATCTCTTGAAAACACAAGTTTCATAAGCTTTTAACTCATTTCAGCTAAAGAATATATCTTTCAAGTGTCAAAAAATGCCTTCTAATCTGAGATTTGATGTTAATTTTGTGTTCCCCATATGTTTAATTATTTAAGAACCTCGCTCATATCCTCCAAAGCCTTAGTCTATTTAGTTCAGTTCAGTTCACACATTTTTGATCATCTACTTTGTGCCAGACAATGATGTGGTGATGTAAACTCAAAGATAAAAGAAGAGATCTCACAATCTAGTGGAAGAAAAATATTTGTAAATGAATAATTAAGATGTAATGTGCCAAGAAGTAACACAGAGGTGCAGTCAAGGTATTAACAAGGGAGTTTTTAACATTCTGGCTAGCAATAGACACCTATTTTTTTCCCCAACACTCATCCTCCAATTTTTCTAGAAATTTCTCCTTTATCTTCCCCATCTTTACCATAGCATCCCTTTTCTTCAGTCAAGAGAGATGAATGTCATGTGATCTATTCTGCCTCTGCTCTGGCTACAAAGACTAGGAAATTAATGCAAGGTGTGCAAATTACAGTGCCTTGATATCTAGCCCCCAAAATTAACCCCAAAGATTCTCACCTCCTGTTATTCATACATTTATATAGTCCCTTCCTACACTGAATGGGTCTGCCCTATGTAACTATCAGGATATTAAGGAAAAACAGAGTATGACTTCAATGTCTAAGTCATAGAAGATAGTATAGTTTCCACCTTGCTCCTCTGGGTCATTCACTCTGGGGAAAGCCAGATGCCATGTCACAAGAGTCCTCAAGCAACCATATGGAAGTGTCACATGGCATGGAACTGAGACCTCTTGGCAACAACCTTCATTAACTTACCAGAATGGTGAGCATAGTTGGAAATGGATCCTCCAGCCTACTTAATCCTTTAGATGACTGCAGCTCCAGCTGGCATCTGAACTGCAACTTCATTCGAGACACCCCCTTCAAGACAGAACCATCCAGCTAAGCTGTTCCTAAATTCATTTTGCACAAAAACTGTGAGATATAACAAACGTTTATTGTTATTTAAAGCTGCTAAGTTTGGGCATAATTTATTACACAGGAACAGGTAATAAATATCACAGCCCTTTGGCACTAATTTTTCCAAGAACGGGCAACTAACCCAAGTTAGGGTAATGAGTAATTTCCCCCAAACTTTTTGATGGGTTATCACAGAGAACATAAAGATAGTTTCTCTGATAGCTAAACATATAAGATGTCAAACTGAAATGCTTCCTGTGACCATGTTTCCACTAGGTGGAGAAAGCCAGTCTAACGTGAGAGAGAATGAAGTCAACACAGAGAGAAACAGAATGGCAGAGAGAAAGCCATGAGGGTGTTTGGATCCTTAGTTCTAATTACTCCTGAGACTGCTGGATCTTGCTTTTCCTTTGGGTATTTGACCCTTCTTCAGAGTCCTCCATCCAGATGCCATTCCCTCAAGGCCTTTGTATGTCCTGGTCATCTCTCCTTTTTTTCTCTTGGCCCAAACCTTTGCTATCGTTGTTGTGCAAATGTCAACTCACTGGCTGGGCACAGTGGTTCACATCCCAGCACATTCAGAGGTTGAGGCAGGAAGATCACTTGAGACCTAGAAGTCTAGGCTGTAGTGAGCTGTGACCATGCCACTGCACTCCAGCCTGGGCAACAGAGACTCTGTCTCAAAAAAAAAAAAAAAAAAAAAAAAAAAAAGTCATATCACCAATGAGATCTGACCACCCAGCCTAAAATAGATTATCCAGTGTGCGGTAGTTTTGTAATGTGTCAACCTACCTAGGTACAACATTTCCTAGAATTCATTTTCTGGGATGCTTCTAGTTAGAGTGGGTCACAAGGAAGATTCTTGAGAAATTTGGAGGGTGGTAGGGAAACAGTGGCCATTTTGTAGTTCACGCCTACATTGTTGCTGATCTGCTGACTCACTTCATTGGTGTGAAGCAGTAGCTGGGCCTGGGCCTGCAGTTGCTCTGACTTCCCTTGGACTTTCCCTCAGCTTCTCCCACTCCTGCCAGGTCACTGTGCTGAAGAGCCCTCACTTTTACAGGATATCCTCATCACAAAGGCCAGAGGCAATAAGAATAAACATGGGTTTCCATCTGTCCTTGTCCACTTGTCCTTTCATATATATGAAATTCTAATAAGATTTTGAATGATAAATAGGTTTTCATCAGATGGAAGAGAGTTGGGGGAGAAAAATGTATCAAGCTAAGAAACAAGCAGATTCAAAGACAAAGAAGTGTGAAACGATTCATGAGGAAACATGTTTTTCCTAGAACACAAATTGCAGAGGTAGTGGTAAGATGAAAAATTAAACAGGTTATATAAACTAAATACTGAAATGTGTTATATACCCTAAAAAGGAGTTTCAACTTAATCTTACAAGTAAACATTTACAAAAATTTTTTGTGCATGAAAATTTCTTTCTAGAAATAAAAGTTAAAAATGCAGGCTCCATCGTCCCATCTCCAGAGATTCTGATTCATTAAATCTGTGATATGGCCTAGAAAATTGTATTTTTAATATGTCATCCAAATGATTCTGGTCAAAGGCAATCTAAGATCACACTTTGATAAACATCATAGAACAATGGGGAGCCCCTGGAGAGTTTTACGCAGGAGTGTCACCTGATAAGATCTGAATTTCCAAAAGACAACTTTAGATGCAGTTTAACAAAATTGATTTGAGGGAGATAAATCTGGATATAGAGAGATTTATTAGGAGACTGGTGTAATAATCCAAATGAGAAGTAATGGCAGCCTCAATTAAGGCAGTAGAAATAACAAGAAGATTGTGGAGAGAAGTAATATTTAGGAAGGGTGAAGGGAGGAGGAGAATCCAAGATGAATCCCCAAATTTTTATTTGAGTAATTAGGTAAGTTATAAAATAGAAAATGTAGACAGAAACACAGATTCTGAGGTTGGAATGTATTTTTTAAGTGGTGAGTTCAGAATGATGGATTTTAAGTTCAATATGCCAGTATGATATTTCAGGTGAGATGCATAGTAGATACATATACATTACACATGGATTGTTACTCAGGAACACTTTTTTCTCTATATTTGATATTTTCATGCTGTGAGACATCTATTAGAACAACACTTCAGTTCTCCTTTTTCCTCCTCATTCACTACTTTCCACAGAGGAGAGAGGCACCTGATAGGTGAATTTGGAGGAAATGATTGAGGCATGTGTGGCTTAATCCATTTTTTTCTCCTTCCTTTGAGATCTGCCTATGAGTAGACTCAAGTCTTGTGAGTATGGGCACATATGTGCAGAAAATAAGATATTGAAACAACCTGGAGGACAGGGGACAAAACAGAAGTTATAAGGCTGTGCAGGCAGCTGCCATCTAGAAGAAGTGATATCCTTCCAGAGAGGGTGTCAGGAATGGAGGCTGGACAAGGTCCTTAGCAGCAGGAAGTAGGTGTGGGGACAGGGTGACTCTGAGAAGTATTCAGAGGAAACCTCACTCACCATCATGGCCAAATTCAATCACAGAGGACAGGACCAGACAGAGTAAGAGGGGGAGCAGACCCATAAGGCAACTCCTGCCTTCCCTTCTAGTGACCTTCAACCTAGTGAACCAGAAAAGGGAGGGGCGGAAGAGTGAAAGAGCTGACTTTGAAGGTGCTTGGACCATGAGTCAATCCTCAGATGGAGAAGTAGAGATGTGATTAGAGTCATAATTGAACTCTTTGGCTTTTCTGCTAACTACAGGGTAAGCTAGCTGTGGGATCTGCTTGACACATCATGGAGGACCTATCAAGCAAAAGAGAGCTGATATAGAACAGTTGAGGACAGAGATGGGGGAAAAGTAAAATCCTAATGTTTACACCCTCTCAGGTTCATTCTGTTTAATAAGTTGGTGATGGTCAGCTAGGCATTTTTCTGGGTTTGAAGGTCATGATATTTTCAAAGAGTTATATGATCCAGAAAAGGTAAAGAACACCTTGTGAGAAGAAATGAGGAATAAGGACCAAACCCAGGAGCATATCAACATTAAACGGTGAAGAGTGAGAAGAAGAGCCAGGAAGGAAGACTAACAAATCAGAAGAATCAAGCCAAGGGAGGGGTTCAAGAAGGAAGCAGTTCTACAGTGAGTTATGCTGCATAAATGCCACCCAATGATCCCAAGTTCCATCAGCCAGTGGATACAAATATGATCACATTAATCTCCAATTTCACAACCATCCATCTATACAATTGCTGTCACCCTTCTCCCTTAAAGTCTCCTTTTCTGGGAGCCCTTCAAGATAGTATTCTTTCTTTGGTGACTTTTACTGCCCCCATTGTCCCAAAGCACAAAATCTTGAATGAGCTAAAAAGACTGCATTTCTTTTTTTACTATTATTATACTTTAAGTTCTAGGGTACACGTGCACAACGTGCAGGTTTGTTACATATGTATACATGTGCCATGTTGGTGTGCTGCACCCATTAACTCGTCATTTACATTAGGTATATCTCCTAATGCTATCCCTTCCCCCTCCCCCACCCCACGACAGGCCCTGGTGTGTCCAAGTGTTCTCATTGTTCAATTCCCATCTATGAGTGAGAACATGCGGTGTTTGGTTTTTTGGCCTTGCAATAGTTTGCTGAGAATGATGGTTTCCAGCTGCATCCATGTCCCTACAAAGGACATCAATTCATCCTTTTTTATGTCTGCATAGTATTCCATGGTGTATAGGTGCCACATTTTCTTAATCCAGTCTATCATTGATGGACATTTGGGTTGGTTCCAAGTCTTTGCTATTGTGAATAGTGCTGCATTAAACATGTGTGTGCATGTATATTTATAGCAGCATGATTTATAATCCTTTGGGTATATCCCCAGTAATGGGATGGCTGGGTCAAATGGTATTTCTAGTTCTAGATCCTTGAGGAATCACCACACTGTCTTCCACAATGGTTGAACTCGTTTACAGTCCCACCAACAGTGTAAAAGTGTTCCTATTTCTCCACATCCTCTCCAGCACCTGTTGTTTCCTGACTTTTTAATGATCACCATTCTAACTGGTGTGAGATGGTATCTCATTGTGGTTTTGATTTGCATTTCTCTGATGGCCAGTGATGATGAGGATATTATTCAAAAGACTGAATTTCATTTATTCTTCCATGTGGTGAATCCACATTCTCTTTCTTACACAAATGGGGGAGTATGATAGCAGAGACTCCTAGTTGTACTTCAGTATCCTTTTTGTTTGTTTATTGGTCCCAAGCCAACAAGAATAAAGACTATATAACCTAGTTTTCCTTGAAGTTAGGTATGGCAATGTGATTAGACTCTTGCAATAGACTATGAGCAAAAATAGTGCGTACAACTACCAGCATAGTTCCTTTTCCTTCTTCCAGCTGGCTGGAAAGTGAATGCTGAAGTTACAGTAGCCATCTTAGACCACAGGTAAACTTGAAAATGAGGAGGCTGAACATGTTGAACATGTACCTCCCAGCTCTCTCTTCAACGAAAGCTATTGGGAGTGATGTCAGTAGACATCCCACAGCTTTCTTTCCTTTTAGCTGCAGAGAGCCACCTTGTTCAAGGTCACACTCATTCCTGGGTGGCTTATATCTAACGACAAATCAATGCTAGGATATAAAGTCCTGGCCATTTTGGCCTAACTCAAGACAACTCTGAGAGGCCTTTTTAACTCCAGCATCCCATGGGATTGGCCATGGTGATCATAGGCCTGCATCATAGCTTGACTATCTTCTGCCTGCCCCAGCTATTCCTCAAACCAGCCAGACAGCCTTAGTGTGGCTGCAGTTTCAGGTTGCAGTGCTCATTGTCCAGATAGTCAGGCAGACTGTCTTCCTCACAACACTCTTGACGTCTTCATCCTCTTCTGTTGTTTCTTCTTTTTTTTTTCCCATAAACCTGCTGCCATCCTCTAATATGCTATATAATATAGTTAGTTGTTTATTGTGTTTTGATTTACTTTCTTTCTCCCCCATGTAAGGCCCATGAGGAGAGGAATCTTTATTTTGTGCCCTGATACACCCCACACACCTATAGTGATGTCTGGCACAGAGCAGGTATTCCATAAGTATTTGTTGGTGGGTTTTTGTTTTTGTTTTTTTTTCTTCACGAAGCCTTGCTCTGTTCCCCAGACTGGAGTGCAGTAGCATGATCTTGGCTCACTGCAACTTCTACCTCTCGGGTTCAACCGATTCTTCTGCCTCAGCCTCCCAAGTAGCTGGGATTACAGGCACATGCCACCACACCGAGCTAATTTTTGTATTTTTTAGGTAGAGACAGGGTTTCGCCATGTTGACCAGGCTGTTCTCGAACTGCTGACCTCAGGTGATCCACCCGCCTAGGCCTCCCAAAGCGCTGGGATCACAGGTGTGAGCCACCACACCTGGCCTCAATAAGTATTCATTGAATGAATGAATAAGTGAATAATTCTCTGATGATAATTTTGCAAATATCCGCTTATTAGGGCCCTCAATTCCAAAAACAGTTGGAAAGAAATTTTTGGCAGCAGATTCACTGAGTATTATACATTCTATATCACCCAATAACAAAAGATTGATTATGTACTTTTATGGAGTGCTGTAAATCTCTCCTTTTATAACCTAGGCTTATTTTTTTTTATTTTTTATTTTTTGAGACAGAGTCTTGCTCTGTCACCCAGGCTGGAGTGCAGTGGCGCGATCTTGGCTCACTGCAAACTCTGTCTCCCGGCTTCATGCCATTCTCCTTCCTCAGCCTCCCAAGTAGTTGGGACTACAGGCACCTGCCATCACTCTCAGCTAATTTTTGTATTTTTAGTAGAGGCAGGGTTTCACTGTGTTAGCCAGGATGGTCTCAATCTCCTGACTTCGTGGTCCACCCACCTCGGCCTCCCAAAGTGCTGGTATTATAGGTGTGAGCCACTACGCCCCACCTAACCTAGGCTTTTTAACATTTTCATATATATACCTCTAGATATTAGAGGTACCTTATTTCACATGAAATGTCCACTGAAAAGACTGATTTTCCCTAAAATATTAACAGGAAATTTAGAAAAAGCAACCCTGAAATTCCCAAGTGTGGTGATCCAGGACAGCTTGCTGGCTTACATTATAGGGTATAGTTACTTCTAACAGGAACTGTCTGTTCTCAAGCATAATTCATCGCAACTGAGTTGTTGGAAACTTTGTTTTGCTTCATATTACCTGCTTCTGAAAGAAGTCAGTATTTGTCAGGTTTCAGAAAGATTCCTTTGAAGTCAGCATTCCAATAAAAACATGAACTAGATAAACTGAGCACCCATTGAGTTGGACTGATGATTTATTTTTGTAGCTCTGAATTCTCAGGGGACTTTCCTCTCCCAGCCAAGTTCTGTAGCTCTGAATTCTCATGGGGCTTTCCTCTCCCGTGCAAGATCTTTTTTTTTACAATTTGTCTTAAGAGTTAGTAAAGGTTACATAAATGTCATTATGTCCTTCTAATTCAAGTGAATTAGAAAGGCAGTCATAATATGACTGAGTGTGATTAAAACCAAACTTTTTATATAAAACAAAGAAAATAATTCCAAAATATTTATAAATAAAATAGATCATTGGACTGCCTAGGAATAAAATCTTTATCATTATTTATTAACTAGTTATTAGTTATGAATATGGAGTGTTGAGAGTACAGATGCTAACTGCATTATTCTTTTGACTTTTTTGATATGTTAATAACTTCAAGGAATAAAGGTACATAAACCATTGCTAAAGTTCTTTTCTTACCCCTAGAGCAATGTTGCTTCCAATCAATCTACCCATCACTCATTCATGCTCCAAAAGGCATGCAGGGATCAGAATTTAATTTTAAGGCCACGCGCGGTGGCTCATGCCTGTAATCCCAGCACTTTGGGAGATCAAGGCATGAGGATCACTTGAGGCTAGGAGCTGGAGACCAGCCTGGCCAACGTGGGGAAACCCCATCTCTACTAAAAATACAAAAATTAGCCATGTGTGATGGTGCATACCTGTAATCCCAGCTACTTGAAAGGCTGAGACACAAGAATCACTTTAACCCGGAAGGCGGAAGTTGCATTGAGCCGAGATCACTCCACTGCACTTTAGCCTGGGCGACAGAGCAAGACTCTGTCTCAAAAAAAAAAAGTAATTTTAAGACATTAGATTTAAACTGCAGTTGGAATTTATCTTTGGGCAGCTTTTCTGTCCTTTCGAAATTTTGTTCTGCAACAAATAATAAAGATTAGTAAGAGAGGCTGGGTGCGGTGGCTCATGCCTGTAATCCCAGCACTTTGGGAAGCCGAGGCGGGTGGATCACGAGGTCAGGAGATCGAGACCATCCTGGCTAACACGGTGAATCCCATCTCTACTAAAAATACAAACAAACAAACAAACAAACAAACAAAATTAGCCAGGCATGGTGGCAGGCACCTGTAGTCGCAGCTACTCGGGAGGCTGAGGCAGGGGAATGGCCTGAACCCGGGAGGCGGAGCTTGCCGTGAGCCGAGATGGTGCCACTGCATTCCAGCCTGGGCAACAGAGCAAGACTCTATCTCAAAAAACAAACAAACAAAAAAAAAGATTAGTAAGAGAAAGATTACCTTTTAAAATGCATTAATAAGAAGAATTAGGGAACCAATTTTTATCATGTAGCTTTTTATTGACATCAACTGATTTTCAACAAAACTTGATTATTATCATTAAATGGATAATCAGAATGTCACTGAAAGATAACACTTGGAAACTGTATTTTATTTCATGCATTTATCTTTAGTCAGATCTCTCCCACAGTTAAAACCTCAGGAAAGATTCTCTTGCTTCTTCCATCTACCATATGCTGGTGTCTTGATAGTAACTATTTTCTCAAACTCCTTGGCATTAAATACAGACTTCGCTTATTCCTTGGCCTCAGCAGACAGTCTTGTTTCATGAACAATAAATAGCTCTTTGGCCTATTCACCAAAAGCATATCACTCCTCACAAATTAGCTTCTGGAATATTCCTGAAGTGGATGTCTGTTGCGCTGCCCAGATCTACTTTTAAGACCAAGGCACTCATTTCCCTACTTGTAGGAGTGTTGGCTACTGAGGACTCACAGCTGAGTTCCCCTTCAGTAATTGCTCACCTCATCCAAGACCCACTTCCCTCTCCCAGGGCTAGTCATATCCAAAAAGTGGCCCATGTGCAGGTGTACAATTGCACACTCATACTAACTTAAAACAACTTGGAAAGAACATCTAGTTTTAAAGCTACACATGGAATAGATGGAGGCCTTTGCTATCACTGAGTCACAGTTCAACTTCTCCTTCTGCGCAGTCCTGCTGCTTTCACTCTTCCATAGGTGTTGATTCCAAAGCCACTTCCCAGTAATTTTCCTACATACTGATCTCTACTTTAGAGTCTGCTTCCTAGGAAACCTGACCTGCGAGAATTCTTTTGGTCATAATCAAACCACCACCTTCAGTTGTCATTGAAAAACCTAACATTTTGATGGTGACTTGTGTACCAGCCATGGCAGACTAGCTTCTGTAATAAATACTCCCAAGGTGTTAGTGGTTTAACCCAATACAAATTTACTTTCTTGTAATCCCAGCACTTTGTGAGGCTGAGGCAGGCAGATCACTTGAGATCAGGAGTTTGAGACCAGCCTGGCCAACATTGTGAAACCCCATCTCCACTAAAAATACAAAAATTAGCGGAAGATGGAGGTCCACGCCTATAATCCCCACTACTTGGAAGGCTGAGACACAAGAATTGCTTGAACCTAGGAGGAAGAGTTTGCAGTGAGCCAAGATCACACCATTGCACTCCAGAATTTTTTTTTTTTTTTGCTTCTTACTCATTCCATAGTACACTGTAATTCAATGGGGAGAGAAGCAGTATGGTGGAAGCTTGGCTCTACACAGTCATTCAGGAATCCAGACCCTTTCCAGCTTTTGGCTCCACCCTTTTTTAGGAGTCTTATCCTTCAGCTGATAGATGAAGGAAGAAAAGGAGAAAAGTGCATGGGAGGTTAGATAGCTTAAAAGGCTACACATCAATTCTTCATTGGCCAGAACTCAGTCTTCTGGCCACACAAATCAAGCTGATAAGCACTAGCAGTCTCTGCAACACATTTATAAAGTATTTGTGATTTTCAAATTTTCCATTATCCATACCTGTGACACTCTAGTACCATTCTTCAATTTGTAAGAACCAAAAAATCATCTTTATTAAAGATTCAAAAAGTTGTGGTCGCTCCACTTTAATAAAAGTCTCTGTAGGGTTTGGGGTTTTTCGTTTTGTTTTACTTGTTGTTGTTGTTTTGTTTTGATTCAGTTTTATGTCTTTAAAAAATAAGGGCTTTAGGCTGGGCGTGGTGCTCACGCCTGTAATCCCAGCACATTTGGAGGCTGAGGCCGGTGAGTCACCTGAGGTCAGGAGTTTGAGACCAGCCAGACCAACATGGCGAAATTCCGTCTCTACTAAAAATACAAAAAATTAGCCAGGTGTGGTGGCGCAAGCCTGTAATTCCAGCTACTTAGGAGGCTGAGGCAGGAGAATCACTTGAGCCTGGGAGGCAGAAGTTGCAGTGAGCTGAGATTGTGCCATTGCACTCCAGCCTAGGCAACAAGAGCAAAACTCCGTCTCAAAAAAAAAAAAAGTCAGGGGGGAGAGCTTTAAAGAAAAACAGAATGCCAGGTACAGTGGCACATGCCTGTAATCCCAGCCACTCGGGGAGGCTGAGGTGGGAAGACCACTTGAACCCAGGAGTTCAAGACCAGTCTGGGGCCGGGCGCGGTGGCTCAAGCCTATAATCCCAGCACTTTGGGAGGCTGAGACGAGCGGATCACGAGGTCAGGAGATCGAGACCATCCTGGCTAACACGGTGAAACCCCGTCTCTACTAAAAAATACAAAAAACTAGCCGGGCGAGGTGGCGGGCGCCTGTAGTCCCAGCTACTCGGGAGGCTGAGGCGGGAGAATGGAGTAAACCTGGAAGGCGGAGCTTGCAGTGAGCTGAGAGCTGGCCACTGCACTCCAGCCTGGGCGACAGAGCCAGACTCCATCTCAAAAAAAAAAAAAAAAAAAAGACCAGTCTGGGCAACATAGTGAGACCCCCATCTCAAAAACAAGAAAAAAAATTAATTAGTTAAAAAAGAAAACAGAACCACAATATCAGTATCATACATAATAAAATTAATTCCTTAATATATCTAATACTCAGTATGTGTACAAGTTTCCCTGATTGTTCTTCAAAAGTATTTTCATTTAGTAGTTCTTTTAATTGCCAGACATTTATTGGTAGCTATGTCATATATAGTTCCAGCAACTGGCCATGCCACTGTTCCATCTTCCCAAAACCTCTGCAGGATCCATTTACTCCTTTTTGAACTGATCTGACTGAATTTGTCATAACTACAGCCATACAACTTCAAAACCATAAACTAAACCTTCATGGGTTTGCTGAGACCAGCTGGTGGTTTTTCTGTGTTTTCTTTTCTTTTCTACACGTAGTCTTCATCCATTGTCTAAGCTACTACTCTTAACCATAGCACTGGCTAGCACTTCAAAGGCAACTCCCGCAAATGCCTCAAGGCTTGGGGCTACTCCTGCAACATTCTCTTCAGGGATAATATGATTTAAAGGTAAATGCTTCTATATCTTCAGAAAAATGACTCCTTCAAGAATTCCAAAATTCTTATGTTCAATGATAAGGTCATATATTTATTCAATGACGTATGCTTCAAACAGCATCTCATCTTCAGATTGTTATTGGGATATTAGAGAAAACAATGTGTTTGTTTCAAAGCAAAAATTTAAATACCACATTTTTTATGTCTTTAAATGTAGCAGAAATAATTCTCATTAAGAGGTTAGAAATAAACTGAAATCATTCAGCTAAGCTGCTTTATATCTTTAGCACCATCTCTCCTAGTACTCGCTTAGACAGTAAAATGAAGCTTGATAGGAGATTTCAGAAAATAGTCCTAGAACCTGACTTGTAATATATCCACTAACAAGACAATCTTAAGTTCTTCTAAGGATTCCACTGCCCTACAGATATTTGCACCTCAGTGATTTCAGCTTTTGCCATAAACTCTGCCAAAGCACAGACAAATTAAAATCCCAACCTAGGATCCATTTATTGTGCACAACACATAACATTGACAATATTCCTGCAGAGCTCAGGGCAGTACTGACACCCATAAATGACTTGGCACTTGTATTAGTTGAGATTTTTAGTGGCAGGTAGCAGAAAATCTAGCCTAAACTAGCTGAAACGTTGAAGTAAATGTATGGATTATGCTGCAGAAAAACTAAAAGATAGATCTGATTCCAGATAAGCTTTCATTCATACCAAGAGCTCAAGAATTAGGACAGGTGCGCAGTTTCTTTTGGCTCCACTCCTCCAGGGTCAACTCCCTTTCACCAGGCCCTCTTCTTGTGGTCACATGGTGGCTGCTAACAACTTTGGAGCTACTTTCTTCCAGAGAAGTGGGAGTTTGCTTCCCCAACTCAAATCAACCTGAGAATTGAGACTCTTTGCACCTTATTGGTCTGGAGTGGGGAATGTTTTCATCTATGAACCAATCATTGGCGGGAAGGATGGGGGAGAAGGACCTATACTGACCGCCTAATCAGACTATACATGGAAGAAGAATCAGTCCTATTCAAACCATATGATTAAGAAATTCATAGTACTGCCAGGAAGAGGGAAGGGGTTACGGAGAAGGCAACGACAAATGTCCACTGTAATACTAAATACAAAGTGGGCTGACTTGGGCTTTCTAACAGGATAAAATACGAAGCAAAATACAGCTTCAAATAATTGGATTTTTGCTTTTTATTCTATGAATTTGAACCCTGAAAGAGGTTTTAGGTAAACATAGTTTATTTAACTGTTGTTACCAGTAGGTAATTTCTTCTTACAAGTATTCAATGTGATTGTAAAATGTTCATGTTACCACCACTTGGTATTAGTGAACCAGGATAATAATTTCCAGCAAAATCTTGTCACCCGAAGTTGTATCTTTCCCTAAATTATCAGTTACCTGTATACTCTTTGACTCCCATCGTGCTTGACCCTTGCTTCTCAAACTACATTTTATAGTGATGCCAATATAGACTACTTCCTATAACATAAAATAACAATGTTCTCAATTTTTAAGTATCAGAGGACTCCATATGTCATTCTCCTTTATTCTCTATGCTTCATATGTAATCAGTTTCCATTTTTGACATCTCATGTCTGCTGGCCCTTACTCTTGTTCCCTGCCATCCCACTAATTTAAACTTGAATAATTTCATGCCTGGATTTCTCATGAGTCTCCTCGCTGACCATCCTGATGCAAAACTCTCCTTCCTCCAATCTATTTGGAAAAATACTTCTATACTAATGCAAGTGGTTATCAAGGGCCTATTTGTGCCAAGTGCTTTATAGCTCTTACCTCATTTTATTTAACTATTACAAAATTTCTATGACATAAGGTATTATCCCCATTTTATAGATGAGGAAATTAGACTCAGAAAAGTCAAGAATTTGCCCAAGGCTACACACATCATAAGCAGCAAAACTGGTATTGGAAACCAGGTCAGTCACACGTCAAAGCCTGTGCTGCTTCCATCACATCACACTGCTGCTCTATGACTTCATGTCATGTCTGTCCTCAAAGAGGTTCCCTACTGCTGCCCCTCCCAAGGGTAAACATCTCAGCATGGCTTTCAAGGCCTGCCGTAATTATATCCCACCTAAAGATTTTTCTAGTTACTTTCAATGTGTACATCTTTCGGCAAATATGTCTCTTCCATCTCCCTCGTGTAAACTGGCCCACATTCATTATCTTATACTTAGAAGAAAAAAATCTCGATAATAATAATACATACTAACTTAAAGGTTAAGCAATAAAAGTAACTAAAGTAGAAAATGGAAGTCCAGCATATTTGGAGTGAACATCAGGGATGGACTAGAGGTCATAAATGTCTGGTTGAATACGTTACTTCAGTTAAAAAAGACATGGTCATTTTTATGTTTTAACTAGCTAGCATCAAAATGGCCACGTCAAAGTGGCCACATAAAAATATTCTGTTTCTGGTTTTTCTTGCCTTGTTTGCTTTCTTTTTTGCTGTCCTCCTGTTTAAGTCCCAGTCATCTTTCAGGGCGTAGCTGAAGTCACACCTCTTGACCCCTACTCCCTGATCCCCTTTGTTTTCCCCCAAAACCTTAGCACCCACCAGAGGATACTCCCTTTTTAAGTGAACTTCTTCACTGCTCATAAATAAAACACAAAAACAAGAGAAGCTTAAAAATTTAGCATCAGGAAATCTTTCCTGACTGTTGTAGTTCTCACTTTCTTCTACTGTCTACTTAGAGCCTGTACCACAAAACTAGCATTTAATTACATATTATTTGTATTGTTTGTTCCATATGTGTTAGAGTAGGTAACAAGGTTGTGGGTGGAATTAGATTATGGGGAACCAGGCTAGGGAATGAATTTACAGGGTTGATGAGTACTCTACAAGGCAGGCATGGAAACAGCTAGACCTGTGAAATTACAGAAAGTTGAGTTGTGAATTTATAGCAGTGGTCTGGAACAAGTCTTGAGCCAGGGCGTGTACACAAGTTTGAAGTCAGAACACATCAGTATGTCCAAGATGAGAATTTGGCTTAAAATCTAGAAACCTACAGAAATGAGTGAGGATATGGCAGGGCATGGATTAGTAATAAAAAATAATGATGATATAGTATCCTTAGTTCAAACACTGTGTAAAATATAATTGATGTGTAACATCAAAAACATTAAAATAACATCAGAACCACATTTTTAAAAATCTCCGAATTTCACCAAAATTTTACACATTTATCTTTTGGATCAGCAATTCTACTTCTAGGAAATTATCCTAAAGAAATACTGATACAACCGTACATAATGTTTACATTTAACATTGTTGATAAAACCAAAAGATAAAATGGAAACAACCCAAATATCCGTTTGTTTGCTTACACTTTCCCCTATTATCCATACATACAGTAGAATAATAGTCAGATATTAAAACAGAAATAGATCTATGAACACTGGCATGAAATCAGGAGTTTGAAACTAGCCTGGGCAATATGGCAAAACCACATCTCTACAAAAAAATACAAAAATTAGCCAGGTGTGGTGGTACATACCTACAGTCCTAGCTAATTGGGAGGCTGAGAGGAGGGAGGATCACTTGAGCCTCAGAGGTGGAGGGTGCAGTGACACATGATCGTGCCACTGCACTCCAGTCTGGGTGACAGAGTGAGATCCTGTCTCAAAAAAGTATGTGTATATATATGTACTTTTTTTAAAAAGAAAGTTTCAGAACAGTATATACAGCATGATTTCTTTAAAATATTAATCACACAGGGAAAATCATTTATATAATAAAATTTATTTTATTTTATTTTATTTTATTTTATTTTATTTTATTTTATTTTATTTTTAGAGATATAGTCTCGCTGCATCAGGC
Organism: Rhinopithecus roxellana; assembly: GCF_007565055.1. Lineage (NCBI taxonomy): Eukaryota > Metazoa > Chordata > Mammalia > Primates > Cercopithecidae > Rhinopithecus > Rhinopithecus roxellana. The sequence continues at coordinate 55,313,108 of NC_044551.1, forward strand.
GAGTGGTGCAGTGGTGCAATCATAGCTGACTGTAGCCTTCAATTCCTGGGTTTGAGCCATCTTCCTGCCTCAGCCTCCAGAGTAGCTGGAACTAGAGGCACGCACCACCTCACCCAGCTAATTTTTTATTTTTTTGTAGAAACAAGGTTTTACTATGTTGCCCAGGTTTAAAATTTTTTGTAAAATACATTTTTCAAAGCATTATCACCTGACCTGGAGTGAAAATCACACTTCAAACTAGATCTACTGAATCACAATCTCTGATGATAGGACCCAAGAGTCTGTATAACAATCATCCCATATGACTCTTATGCCCAATAAAAATTGAGAATTATTGGATTAATATGATACTTAACAGTGGCCACTTCCAGAAAATGGGACTTGAGGGCAATGAGGGCTTTCCCTTTCATTTTACTTTATACTCTTTTTGTTTCAAAACTTTTTTATTTTTTATTTTTTGGGTTTCACTCTGTCACCCAGGCTGTGGTGTAATGGTAGGATCACAGCTCACCGTAGCCTCAAACTCCTGGGTTCAAAAAACTATCCCGCCTCAGCCTCCAAAGCACTAGGATTACAGGCACGAGCCACCACGCCAGCCTAAACTTTTTATAAACATTTATTACATATACACTAATCTACATCTACTAGAGATTTTTGAGGTTCAGAAGACTGAAACATTAAATATTGATTGTCTGGGTCATATAAATGAGAAAATCTATTAACAATTGAGCTTATTCAGAAAGAGAAAAGATGGGCCAGGCGCAGTGGCTCATGTCTCTAATCCCAGCACTTTAGGAGGCTGAGGTGGATGGATTACTTGAGGTCAAGACTTCAAGACCAGCTTGGCCAAATTGGTAAAACCCTGTCCTCTACTAAAAATACAAAACTTAGCCGGGCGTGGTGGCACATGCCTGTAATCCCAGCTACTCGCGTGGCTAAGTCATGAGAATCCCTTGATTCTAGTGAATCGCTTAGACCCAGAAGGCAGAGGTTGCAGTGAGCCGAGATCATGCTACCGCACTCCAGCCTGGGTGACAGTGAGGCTCCATCTCAAAAAAAATAAAAAGGGAAAAGACTATCTAAGACTATACATTTGGCAACATGTAACAAATTATCAAACTTTTCCTTCATTCTTTCAACAAGTATTTGCTGAGCAGCTGTGTTCCAGGTACCCTTCTATGTGCCAAAGATAGAGTGAAGAATTTTAGGCAAGATTTCCACCCTTGAGGATGTTACTTTAGAGTTGGGGAGGAAAGACAGATTGAGAAAAGTGGGGGTAAGGTGAGGGACAAGGAAAGGCTTTTTCCAGGAGTGATTTTTGACTGAGATCTGGAAGATGAAATCAGTCACATGAAAAGTTGAGCAAGAGCAGCCATCCTGATCAGAGATCTTGACTGATTTAGGGGACAGAAAGCAGTTCTGCGAAAATGGAGCAGAGTGAGAGGAGAGCAGTGCCAGATGAGGCTGCTGAGGAAGCCAGAGCTAGATCGCGTAGACTTTTGTAAATAATTTAGATTTTATTCTGGGAAGCCAGCGATAGGTTTTAAGAAAAAAATGATATCTCTTTTGCATTATCTAAGTGATCACTTCAATAGCCTTTCACCTGGTATTTTCACTGAGCAGAATGTGACTACAAGTGTCTGGTCTGAAACTCCTGAGCTCAAGGGATCTTCCTGTCTAGGCCTCCCAAGGTGCTGGGATTACAGGCATGAGCCACAGCACGTGGCCTGGGTTATATTTTATAGGATGGTTTACTTTCATAAAACAAATTATAGGCCAGGCGCGGTGGCTCACGCCTGTAATCCCAGCGCTCTGGGGGGCTGAGGCGGGCGGATCATCTGGGGTCGGGAGTTTGAGACCAGCCTACCCAACATGGTGAAACCCCATCTCCACTAAAAATACAGAAATTAGCCAGGCGTAGTGGCAGGCGCCTGTAATCCCAGCTACTCAGGAGGCTAAGGCAGGAGAATTGCTTGAACCCGAGAGGCAGAGGTTGCAGTGAGCCGAGATCGCGCCATTGCACTCCAGTCTGGGCGACAGAGTGAGATTCCATCTCAAAAAAAAAAAAAAAAAACAAAACAAAAAAAACTATAAATATCAAGGCACTATCACATTTTATTTGTCCTCACAAAAAATTTCTGTGATTGAGAGAATGTAAGTTATTATTCCAGGTTGATCAAAGAGGTAACTGAGATACTGAGCAGTTTAAGAAGTTAACTCACTGAACAAATGTCTGAGTGCAGACTATATAATCCTAATAAAAACAGTAGTTCTTAGTAGGGTATATATATCTTAGTGATTAATTAGTAGTTACCACTTCAGGATCTTATTAGTAGTAGTTCTAGTTAGGATTATACGTCTTGTTAATGTCTGAGCCACAGTTAGAATCTTTGATCCAGGATGTTGAAGGAAACAGTCACATTGCATGTATTTATGGCTGCTCTTCAGGAAGCCACCAGCATACAAAGCCCATAATGAAAGTCTTGGTAAATACATATGCTGATGTGTACCAAAAACAGTAAGCCTTTTGGGTATGTCTTATAAAGGAAAAGTTTTGTGTTTGTTAAGTGTTATGTCATACATTTTTAGGGAGCAAAACAATGTACATATTTTAAAAATACCTTTTATATGGATTAAAGGTTAAGACTAACCATATAAACTACAGAGTGTAAGGTATGTGTCAGCAACCATGATACAAAAAATATTTTATGGGCTGGGTGTGGTGGCTCACGTAATCTCAGCGCTTTGGGAGGCTGAGGTGGGTGGATCATGAGGTCAGGAGATCCAGACCATCCTGCTAACACGGTGAAACCCGTCTCTATTTTAAAAATACAAAAAATTAGCTGGGCGTAGCGGCACATGCCTGTAGTCCCAACTACTTGGGAGGCTGAGGCAGGAGAATAACTTGAACCCAGGAGGTGGAGGTGGCAGTGAGCCGAGATCATGCCACTGCACTTCAGCCTGGGCACGACGGACCGAGACTTTGTCTCAAATAATAATAATAATAATAATAATAATAATAATAATATTTTATGAAGCAATGTTAACTTTGAGCTGTATAACTTGATTTCTTTGCATTCTTTATAAAGTATAAATAAAATATAAATAGATGTTTTATACCTCAGTTGCAGAGACATCAGAAAATGAATTCTAGACAGGAGCTCAAAGAGTTCAGATAAAACTCCCAAAATTATAGAAAAAATAAAAGCTAAACCCTAATTTGGTCAAATTTCACTTGAAACAGGAGTTCTCAAGAGTGGTGTCATTTCTGGAATGTAAAAGAAGTTATTTTCCACATTGTCTATCCAGTGTGGTTTTTTTTTTCATAGAAATTATACACACTTTAGAATGGATTCAATAGGATTGTTCTTTTGACAAGGATACCTTCAATATGTTCAAGCTACAGATGAAGCCAGTCTTTTAACAGTTTTTAAAGGACCTACTTGATTACTTATATATTAGATTGAAAACTCTAGGAGCACACATATATCCAGATAAGCACTGATGTATATATCCAGTTTCCAATTTTTAAATTTTAAATTGTATATTTGTAGTTATTGTTACAGGGATATTAACAATGACTAGGGAAGGCCGGGCGCGGTGGCTCATGCCTGTAATCTCAGCACTCTGGGAGGCGGAGGCAGGTGGATCACCTGAGGTCAGGATTTTGAGACTAGCCTGGCCAACATGGTGAAACCCCGTCTTCTACTAAAAATACAAAAATTAGCAGGGCGTGGTGGCGCGGGCCTGTAATCCCAGCTACTCGGAAGGCTGAGGCATGAGAATCACTTGAACCCAGGTGGCGGAGATTACAGTGAAAGGCGATCGCGCCACTGCACTCCAGCCTGAGCGACAGAGCAAGACTCCCTCTCAAAAACAAAACAAAACAAAACAACAACAAAAAACAATGACTGGGGAAAGTAGGCTATGAAAAGTGTCGTTTCCTACATACCAATTGCCAGTACTACAAGCAGGAGTTAGACGTTTGGAGGTTTTTACACGGTGCTATAAATACAGTGTCCTGGGCCCCGGTCCACGTGGCCTTCCTGCTCTGCCAGGATGGAGAGTCTTGCTTTCCACATTGCTGATGTGGTCAGACTAATTAAATGACTGCAGAAAGACACATTCCCTGGTCAACCTTATGTGTCTGCCTTCTTTCATTGAGTCACAGTTGTTGGCTTTACAGGCCAAGGCAAGTAAGTCTTGAATCCTCAGCAGAAACAGAACACCAGCATCTGATGCCTCATAATCTGAACAGTTAAGGACGTCCCACCACAGAGCTTCCTTTTGAGCGTGATGAACTATAAGGCAAGACTATAAAGGGGTTGATCTTCATTTCGATTTAGGGTAGGTGACACCTCAAAGGTGTTTCTTCCCTTCCAGCGTAACCGAATGGGAAACCTGAACCAAGTGTGCTTGGGAGGGCTGCTTGGGTCAGCTACCTGTAAGCGGAAATAGGGGGTGCCACCTTCCTATGAAAACACCGAGCCCATACTGTCAACTGAGGGCCCTTGAATTCACAACCCTCAGCCCGCTGGAAAGCCCTGAAACCACGTGGCCTTTAACCCATTCCGGCAACAGCGCCAATTCACAGAAGCGAGAGGGCAAGAAAGCTCAGCGCGACGCTTCCCGCGTCTTCTAGGCCGCGCGCTGAAATCAAACACGACGCTGGCTAGCTGGGGGCCGGGCCAAGAGCGCACCGCTACAGCGGCCGGATAAGCCGCGGCCGCCGCCCGCCCCGCTGCAGAGCTGGGCGGGGCCACCTGGAGGCAGCCGGGAGAGGCAAGCCGAAGAGGAAGACGAGACGCCGAGGCGCGCTCTGCGCAGGCGCGCGGCGCCCCGCCTCCCCAGCGTCGGCTCCCGGGCTGGCGGCGCGGGCCTTCCCACTCTACCCCGCGCCGCCTCACGGCCCCGGCCCTAGCTTCACCCCGACTAACCGGCGTGCGCGTCCTCCTGCCGGCCTGCAGGCCCGGGGCCTCCGCCTGCTTCCCCACAACTGCTCCTCGCGGCCCCGCTCGCGTTCACGCTGTCGCCCGGGCCGGCGCGGCCGCGGGCAACCGCTCCCCCTCCCACACCTACCCCGCCCCCTCCCCGCCTTTTCCGTCCTCCGGTTCCCCTCCCTCGGCCCGCTGCCGCTGCTCCAGATGAGGTGATGGCAACGGCCAACTTCGGCAAGATCCAGATCGGGATTTACGTGGAGATCAAGCGCAGCGATGGTGAGCCGCGCTGCCAGCCCCGCTGGCCCGCCCGGCCCCGCGTTCGGGTGTGCACGGAGGGGACGCGGGCGCCGGCCGCCTCATTGATTGCTTCGCCGGGCTGTGGGGGCGGGAAGGCGGCGGCCGCGGCGCTTTTGTGTGTGGCGTGTGTGCCAGTGAGGCCGGCGTGGGGTCCGCCCGGGCGCCGTTGCAGTTCTCTGGGCCGGGCCGCGGGGAAGGGAAGCCGGGTGGGCAAAGGGCCCAGGTGTCGAGGGTCGCGTCTCCGGGGGTCTCTGGGCGGGGGCCGCTCGCTCCTCCCCCCGCAATCTCCAGCCCCGCCGGGGACACCAGCCCGGGAGGGAGCGGGTTTCGTTAGGGATGACCCTGCCTCGCGCTTCCCCTCGGTCTTCGCATTTTACCGGCGTGGCCTTTGACGGGGATGGGGTGGGGGAGCGGGAAGACCAGCGATTTCTCGTTTAGAGAACCGACTGCTGGTCGGAGGCCGAGATTGGGGGGAAAGAGCCAATCCCGTCGCCTTAAACTGCCGTCTGGTTGTCAGACCTCCCCGGCTTTCGTTCTCGACCATGCTGCTTTCTTTTTTGCCACTTCCTTTGAGAAAGATGTGGAGAATATCGCGCTGAGCCATAAATAAGGGTGGGGGAGCAATGCGAAGAAATATTCGATGGGCTTCTCCAAGGTGATGAGAATGTAAAGGGAAGGATAGGGGATGAGCAGAGTCAATGCGAGGCACTGCTGAGAGGGTGTGGGGGTGGGCGACCGGATGTTGATATTTTCACACCCTCGAGAGAGGTAACTGAGAAAAGTGTAAGGCGAGGTGAAGACACATGCCTCATTTTTTTTTTTAAGAGCCTTAGGCTTATGTATCTTTCTGTAGGTTTCTCTTGGGGAAAATGTTTTATGTCACTAGCTTGGGGTGTGGAGTCAGATACGCCAGCCAGATTGGAAATAATTCATATTGTAAAGGAATAAATGCACGGAGGGAGATAAGTGAAATTATTTTCTTTAGGTACCAATATTGAAAGAACGAGAGCTGTGTGATAATCTCGAGTTGAGCAGTGTTCCTGACTTCATCTCTCTTATCGACTCCTTTTTTTCTTTCTTTCTTTTTTTTTTTTTTTTTGAGACGGAGTTTCACCCAGGCTGGAGTGCAGTGGTACGATCTCGGCCCACTGCAACCTCCGCCTCCCGTGTTTAAGCTATGCTCCTGCCTTGGCCTCCCCAGTAGCTGGGATTACAGGCGCCGGTCACCACGCCCAGCTAATTTTTTGTATTTTTAGTAGAGACGGGGTTTCACCATGTTGACCAGGCTGGTCTCGAACTCCTGACCTCAGGTGATCCACCCGCCTCGACCTCCCAACGTGTTGGGATTACAGGCGTGAGCCCCCGCGCCTGGCCTCGATTCCTTTTATGTGTGGCTTAATGTATTGGCCTTTAGCCTAGCCTAGTCAGTAGTAACTTGGCTTTCACGTCCACGCCCCCCTTGGATTCTGCCAGGTTTGACCAAGTTATGTGAAGCCAGGTTGATTTTCATATTGTGTGTATGATATATTGGAAGACCCTATATAGCTAATGATTTTTTTCCTCCATTATATTTGAGGTAATTGGTGGTAACAACTGAAACCATCATTATCCTGTATGTGAAAAGATAAATTATACCGCTTAGGGCTTTAGAAGTTACCAGTAACACTGATGGGAAAGAGATACCTTTTTTACTTCGGTTGAGGTTTCTTTTGTATTTTCTCTTCAAATTACTTTCTTGAAAGAGTGCTGTTAATGTCATTTTTTTAGGTAAATACGAGTTCACAGTATACCAGCAAAAGTAGGATTTACATATTGTTTTGAAGATTCTGGGTGCACAGCAACCCCTGTCCCAGGTATACCCCCAAGGGAGAGGAAATCACCACTTTGTGAAGATATCTGCAGTCTCATGTTCATTGCAGCATTATTCATAGTAGCCAAGATAGGGAAGCAACCTAAATGTCCATCGATGGGTGACGAATGGCTAAAGAAATTGTTCTGTGTGTGTATATATGTTTATGTGTGTGTATAGACAACGCACAGTGGAACATTATTCAGCCTTAAAAAAGGAGATCCTACTATTTACCACAACGTAGATGGACTTGGAAGGACATTAAATTAAATGAAATAAGCCAGACACTAAGGAAAATATTGCATAATCTCACTCATGTGGAATGTGTTTTTAAGGAGCTAAAATACACAGAATGAAACAGTGGTTACTACTGCTGGTGGGGAGAAGGAGAGGAAATGGGGAGATGTAGGTCAAGGATACAAAATAGCAGATATGTAGGATGAACAAGTTTAGAGATACAGGGGGACCAATGTTAGTAAAATTTATTAGAGATTTTTGTTAAATAAGTAGATTTTAGCAGCTCTTATTAAAGAAGTAATTATGTGAAATGAAGCTATGTTAATCTGCTTCACCATTTTGCTGTCTATATTCCATAGCATCATGTTGTAAACCTCAGATATGCACAATGAAATTTCTTTTTTTTAAAATTAGGGTGCAATAAAATGTGTAAATTCTTTACACTCTTATAAGTCTTTATTAGTATAGATGCTAACTTTGAAACCTTATCAGAAAAAAGTATATGATATTTGATGTATACATTTTAACTTCTATGGAGCATATTTTATTTAAATTTATTGAACTTGAAGCAGTTTTGGGTTCTTTTCAGCCTTCACCTTCAGCCTATACCAGAAGTCCCCAGACATACAAGACCTTTGTGTTCTTACATAAGTGCTACTAATCTAAAACCACGTTTCAAAAGCGGTTTGCCTATAAGGAATTATGGAAGTCATTATCGTGTGTTATTATCCTAACCTATGGTCATGTATCTTTTTATTTGCCTCAGAGATGCATGATGGAGTTGGTGGAAGGCAGAAGATTAGTAGAGAACTTGGAAAGAAGGGAAGGATCATTTGCATTGGACAGTAGTGTTTCACAGTAGAAATTGATGTCTGGGAGAATGCCCCTCAAGCTTTCCCTTTTTCACTTTAAAGAAGCTTGTTTGCTTCCTCTCACTTGCATAACAGATCTGTATTGGATAAAACACTAGTGGTTATTATAACAAAAATAAACTTTGCAGTTGGATAAACACTAATATTTGAGACAGTAGAAATGACATCAGTAAAGAAGGGCTGCTTCAGACCATTTTTTTAAAATACTTTAAGTTCTAGGGAACATGTGCACAACATGTTTTAAGTTCTACTTTAAGTTTTACTTTTAAGTTCTAGGGAACATGTGCAGGTTTGTTACATATTTATACATGTGCCATGTTGGTGTGCTGCATCCATTAACTCCTCATTTACATTAGGTGTATCTCCTAATGCTGTCCCTCTCCCCTCTCCCCACCCCATGACAGGCCGGGGTGTATGATGTTTCCCTTCCTGTGTCCTAGTGTTCTCTTGTTCGCTTCCCACCTATGAGTGAGAACATGCAGTGTTTGTTTTTTTGTCCTTGTGATAGTTTGCTCAGAATAATGGTTTCCAGCTTCATCCATGTCCCGCTTCAGACCATTATTAACTGGTGACTTGATGTTTTTCTTTTTGCTTGCTGATGGTGATCCATGTCCCTATTTCAGACCATGCTTTTCCCATCAGTGATGCTCTTATACTAATAAACATATTCCAAGGGCAAACAGGTACACTAAAATGAGCTTATTCCTATTTTTCAAGACCGTGATGAAAACTATCCTAATGAGTCTTCACTGATTACTAAAACCAGATGGCCAGTCAGCATCTGAATTCCTAGATTATTCTGTATTATTCATGAGACAGCATATTTCCTTAAGTATTAATGTTTGGGTCTGTAACTTTTTTTTTTCCAACCCCTCTCAGCTCATACCTCTGGGTACATATTCTTAATATTATGTTTTTAAACTGCATGGGATAATGGGACTTACTAATAACTAATACTTCTTTTTTTTTTTTTTGAGCGGAGACTCGCTCTGTCAGTGGTGCGATCTCCACTCACTGCACCTCTGCCTGCCAGGTTCAAGCGATTCTCATGCCTCAGCCTCCCAGGTAGCTGGGACTACAGGTGTGTGCCACCATGCCTGGCTAATTTTTGTAGTTTTAGTAGTGACAGGTTTTTGCCACGTTGGCCAGGCTGGTCTCGAACTCCTGGCCTCAAGTGATCCACCCACCTCAGCCTCCCAAAGTACTGCTGGGATTACAAGTGTGAGCCACTGCACCCAGCCTCTAATGACTCGTAAATTCTCTGAATGCATCTGTGTGTCCTTACCCCCACTCCCACCCCCACCCCCACTCCCACCCCCACCCCACCCCTTGATGCCTAGCAAAGTTCCTTGCACATTGTTTTTGAATAAATCATACATTATTGAATTTTTTGTTTTCAAACATTTTAATTAATCATTAGAATGACATCTTAACTGGAAGCAAAACCTTCCATCTTTGCTTCTCTGTACTGCTACCTCCCTCCTCTGGCCCTGTACTTCCCACTGGCCTCTTAGTCAGGATCTACATCGTTAATTGAAATTGAGTGATCTGCTAAGGTTAATCTGACTTTTCTGGTATTCTGAGGTTATCAGTGACAGGGGTTAGGATTGGACTCCTAAGATAATTCCCTGCCACAGGAGATAACCTGGTATGAAATTGGACTGGTATATTTTCTTACATGTGTCTTCCTATTTTTCTGATTCAATTCCTTTCCCTTTTTAAAACCCACTGACTCTTTAAAAAACCTACAATCTTTCTGTCGCGTAACTAGTTGTTTTTTGTTTTTTGTTTTTTAAGCTGCACTGTTAACAGTTCTATAGCAGCTGTGACTACCCTTCGGGTACTGGGGGAGAAATGAGAAATGTTGAACGTTTGGAAGCTGCAGCTAATATGGGATTGTTCATTGGGGGGGGTCTCTTAGTCACAGTACTGTGACTGTATTGATACATGTGATCTGAAAAGAATCTTAGAATATTTCCACCAGAAAGATTTTTGGAGATAAACTAGTTTTCATTTTTATAAATGTGGAACTTGAGTCCCAGATCACCATAAGTGACTTATCTAGATTCATACAGCTTGTCAGTGACGGCCAAGAACCTGACATGCTCAGCATAGAAATCAGACTATCAAGAACTATGACAGTAAAGGAGGAATTCTCTGTTATTTTGGAACCATATACCGCTTTTTACAGCCCAGTCGAGATGTAGGAAATTGCTTCTTTCTTGGGAGAAAGGCACCAGTGAGCAGTGTTACAGAGCTGGATTAGAATGATCCCTGGTAAGAAGTGATATGTTACTACAAGTTCATAAAACCTAAAATTGTGGGAGGAAAATATTCTTGTTTCTTAGTTAAGTGTTGGTGTAAAGAGTTCCTTTTAACATCTGAAATCAAGAGGCAATTGACGATTTCCAAGGACCCATCAGGAATTTTGGAGTTCAGGACAGGCAAAGAAAATCTTCAGAAAAGATTTTAAATGGCCGAATTCTTTATATGCTTTGCCACATTTTTCTTCTGCTAGTTCATCTTTACACGTCATTATATAGGCTTCTGGAGAATAAAGTGTGTAAATTTAAGTAATAAAGATGAACCATGTAGCAATACAGTTGTTCTTTAGGTACAATTATGTGATTGATTATGCGGGTGGAATGGAATAGGGGAATTTGTGACCTAATAGTTCCCTTTTGCCTGAGGACTAGGACGATAATGTTTCTGTATATGTATTTGTTAGGGCTTAATAGTTTTCCAAGTACTTCAAGACATGTTAGCTAATTGGATCCTCGCTGGAACTCTATGAGGTAAGCAGGGTAGGAAGATGGCAGATTATCAGTTTATAGGTGAAGAATCTGAGGTTGGATTATTTGCCAAGATCACATGGCTGATAAGCCCATGGCCAAAGCCCAAATCCCTTCACTCCCAGCTCTCTTAAGTGCTTCGGACAGATGTTAGCTGATTATGGTGTGAAGTTGTATACTTCAGTAATTTTTTTTTGAGACATACAAACCCCTGTAGTAAAATTCTTTCCGCTACTACGAAAGAAGCGCAAAAAACTTAAAATAGTCACTTACATATTGCTTCCAAAAGTACCACAGAAAGCCAGGAATCTTATATTCATCGCCTAGCCACTTGATTCTTACAACAAAGATTTGAAACTCTGAGGAAAGGCTGTGTGTCAACTTGTTTTATGTGTCCTGATTGCTAAAATGCTAGAGAAAATAGCAAAGAACCAGTTAAATCTTGTCTGCTCAAATGAGACAAGGGGCAAGAGTGTGGAAAATCCAGAACAGGATTCCTTGAGAGATCATCTAGACCCCATTCTTTCTAGTCATAAGTATAGTCTTTCTAGTCATAAGTATAGTTGTGATTAATATGACATTAATCTTTTGCAAAGTTTGATTCTTGGATTCAGCCATCTCCTTTAATTTTAACACCTCTGTTTTGTAACCTAAAATAATTTTAAGGTGTTTGTTTGTTTTGAGATTATGATTCTTAAGCTTAAGAACAGATACAATTTTTAAACTTTGGATAAAACTAATTTTTATTCTTCTGGTTCAGTTGTAGAACAAATACAGGTTAAGTTGTCTTCCAGCTCTTTTAGCTAAAGTAATATTAATGATATTATAGTGCTAAGTGAAAATAGACATTAGAATTTCACCATATTAAACTATCCCCCAAGAGTAATATGAGTGAGGGAAGTGTTCCTTTTAAAAGTCATGCTTCTAGGTTGAGCATCGTAGTTCATGCCTGTAATCCCAGCACTTTGGGAGGCCAAAACAGGAGAATTGCTTGAGCCCATGAGTTTGAGGTTGCAGTGCTGCACTATGATCTTGTTACCCAGTACAATAAAACATGAAATTCAGGTGGTCATTCACTAGGGTGTGTGATATTTTGGAATATAGACCTTAAATGATTATGGCATATCAAAATAATGTGGTCTTATATTTCTTTTCTTTTCTTTTCCTTTTTTTTTTTTTTTTTGCTGATTTCATTGAATACACTTCTATTAACAGCCTGCTATGTATCAGGCATTCTGATAGGTGTTGGAGATACAAAAAAAGAATAAAGCAAAAATAGTTCCTGCCCTCACAAACAAGTAAATAAGTGATTCATCTATAGTGTGATTAGTATCGATAGAAGTTTGCCATTTTGTGTGTACATTATTACTACTTTACTTTTAAAGATTAGGCTTTTTAGTTAGACTCTTGAAGTTATGGACCTTTTAGATGGAAAATGCATGTCATATATGCCATCTCTCCTCTATGACCAATATCCATGATCCCTCCTAGCATGCTTTCGTGATGAATTTAGCCTCAGAGTTTTTTTGTTGTTTTGTTTTTTGTTTTGTTTTGTTTTGTTTTTTTGAGAGGGAGTCGTGCTCTTGTTGCCTAGGCTGGAGAGCAGTGGCGTGACCTCGGCTCACTGCAACCTCTCCCTCCTGGGTTCAAGCGATTCTTCTGCCTCAGCCTCCTAAGTAGCTGGGATTATAGGCATGCACCAACATGCCCAGCTAATTTTTTTGTATTTTTAGTAGAGATGGGGGTTTCACCACGTTGGCTCGGCTAGTCTCGAACTCCTGACCTCATGATTCACCCACCTCAGCCTCACAGAGTGCTGGGATTATAGGCTTGAACCACTGCGCCCGGCCAGTCTCAGAGTTCTTAATACAGCATTATCAGCCCTGATAGCTGTAGTCAGCCAATTGAAATTGACATTGTCATTGTTAGCCTATTTTCTATCTTCTAGTACCTATTTGAGTATAAGTTTATAACTTTTAAATTGTTTTGATATCAAGAGGAATTTTTTTAGGGGGTTTTGCTCTGTCACCCAGGCTGGAGTGCGTGGCATGATTATAGCTCACTGTAGCCTCCAACTCCTGGACTCAAACAATCCTCTCACCTTAACTTCCCAAGTGGCTAGGACTACAGGTATGCACAACCGTGCCTAGCTAATTTTTGTATTGTTTGTAGAGACGGGGTCTTGCTATGTTGACTAGGCTGGTCTTGAACTCCTGGCTTCAAGCAATGCTCCCTCCTTGGACTCCCAAAGTACTGGGATTACAGGTGTGAGCCACCATACCTGGCCAAATTTATTCAATTTTAAGTTTTTGGCAGACCAGCACCTGAGAGCAGGTTTCTCTCTAGAAATCCTGGGTTGGGGTACTTGTAAATAGAGACTGGCTCGGTGTGGTGTCTCGTGCCTGTGATCCCAGCACTTTGGGAGGCCTAGGTGGGAGGATTGCTTGAAGCCAGGAGTTGGAGACCAGCCTGGGCAACATGATAAGGCCCTATTTCTACAAAAAATAAAATTAGCCAGGCCTGGTAGCGTGTGACTGTAGTCCCAGCTACTCAGGAGGATGAGGTGGGACCATGAGTGAGCTGTGATCATGCCACTGCACTCCAATCTGGGTGACAGAACAAGTCACTGTCTCAAAACAAACAGACAAACAGAGACCAAGGAAGCAGAGCATGAAAATAGCAGTAGATCCAGCTACTGGTGGTTATGTGTAATTTGGATATAACCTCCTTATGTATTATGGCCAAGGAACTGTAAGAATCAGGTTCCTCCCTGGGCTATGTTTTATTTACTTTTGAAGACTTTTTCTCGAGGTTTTTGTAGGTTTTGGCATTATTTTTGACCAAATTTTACCTACAGGAAAGACAGGATCAGCAGGGAACAAACTTGTGGTAAAATTTGCTGAGTGTCTATACTGTGCTAAGAATGAACTTTTTTTTTGTTTTTTTAGGATGGAGTCTCACTCTTATCACCCAGGCTGAAGTGCAGTGGCATGATCTTGGCTCACTGCAACCTCTGCCTCCTGGGTTCAAGTGATTCTCCTGGCTCAGCCTCCCAAGTAGCTGAGATTACAGGCATGTGCCACCATCCCCAGCTAATTTTTGTGTTTTTAGTAGAGACAGCTTTTCACCATGTTGGCCAGGCTGGTCTCAAACTCCTGACATCAAGTGATCTGCCTGCCTCGGACTCCCAAAGTGCTGGGATTATAGGTGTGAGCCGCTACACCCGGCCTTATGCCTGCATTTTGACCACAACCTGTCACAAGGTCGTGTGTGGAATTTTCCACTGTGGTGTCATGTTGGTGCTCAAAAAGTTTCAGATTTTGCAGCATTTTGGATTAAAGAATGCTCAGCCTGTTCATAACTCTGGCTGCTTAGTAGATCACCTGTGGGGCTGTGGAAAAAAACAGACCAAAAAAAAAGGCAACCCACCACAGCCAATATCTGGTTCCTTTACCTAGAGAGTCTCTCTGGTATGTAGTCTAGGTATCAGTATTTTACTGTAAGGCACCTCACATACTGGTGAAGCTTAACTTGTCACACATTCGTGATTCCAGGGTATAGCCAGTGTTGTGATCCATTATTTTAGTAAAAGTAGTCTCTCCTAACAGAGTGTCTGACAAGACTTCATGGAGAATGAAGTTTAAATGGTGAGAGGAAGATGACCAGTAGGTTGCCCTGAGGGGAAGGAGGCATTCTAGCCATGTAGGACAGCATGGAAGAAGTCCCTGACTGGAAACAGAACTGTCCGGTGAAGGGCGTTTAAAACAGGCAGAGGGCAGGATGATGAGGAAGATACGGAAGGAGGGATAATCTGGGACACTCTATTAAAGACCTGGAAACAGAGGTAAGGTAAGGATCTTGAAATTAATTTCTAGGACACTTGGAAACTACTATAGGACTTAATCTCCTAAGAGCAGTAATAGGAGTTAGTGATTAGTGATAGATTAGAGGGAGAGTAGTACTGAAAATGAGAGGTAGCATGGCTAAGATTTCATCATTCTAGGAGGGTGAGCAATGATTAAGGAACAGATGATATGCAGAACACACTGCAAGAAGAACTGATGTTATTTTGCAGTATATCGCTTGTGCTGGATAAAGGCAGATGAGTTGAAAGGAAAGGACTTACTTAACATTTGGGAAGTCTGAGTATAGGTTTTAAATCTCTTCAGTTTTATTTCATCAAGCTAACCCTATTCAAGAATACAGTGTAGAGGACTGTAGAGCCTATCAAGGTAATATCAAGGAGAGCATCCAACTCAGGCTGCATATAGTTTTTGCCACTAATATCCTAAAAGTGAGTGAGTTTAAGGTATAAATCACTTCCATTGCATGTTTACCTGCAGTGGGAACTTGCTTAAGCTATAACTGAGTACTTTGCCTTCTTGGTA
Organism: Rhinopithecus roxellana; assembly: GCF_007565055.1. NCBI lineage: Eukaryota > Metazoa > Chordata > Mammalia > Primates > Cercopithecidae > Rhinopithecus > Rhinopithecus roxellana. Next base: position 55,328,483 of record NC_044551.1, read on the forward strand.
CTGAGCTATAGTGTGTTAGCCAGGACCCTCTCAGAATTCTTTGAACGGAATGAGAAGGAAAAGCAGTACACACATAATATGGCATCAGCTCTTTAAGGACTGAAGTGTTTTGTTTCTTGAAATGCAGCTGCTCTTTTTCACTTTTTCTTTGCTCTTACTTTTGGCTTATTTTTTCTGTCCTGGCATTTGCCTTCTCTTTTTCATCCTTAGGATTCTAAGTGCAATTTCAGTATTCAGACTCTCTAAACTGCAGTTTGCAATTTAGGACTTGCAAAAAGAGGTAAGCAAAGGGATAAATAGACACAGCACAGAGGCAGTGAAATTAGTCTGTATGATACTATAAAGGTGGATACATGTCACGATACATATGCCAAAATTCATAGAAGGTACAATACCAAGAGTCAACCCTGATGTAAACTAGGGACTTTGGGTGATAATGGTGTGTCAAGATAGGTTCATCGATTGTAACAAAGGTACCTGGTGCAGGGCATTGATAGTGGGGAGGCTGTGTATATTTGGGGTTAAGGATTATATGGGAAATTTCTATACCTTCCACTCAATTTTGCTGTGAACCTAAAAGAGGTTGGGGAGGAGAGGATGCAAACTTCAGGTGTTAAAAGTTAAAACCACTCTTGAAATAATGGACCAATTAATGACAAAAAAATTATAATTTATGAATGAGGATTAGTCATAGGTACACAATTAAGATAAAATTTTGCCATTCATTTTTGTCATGCATAGTCTATTGGCCAATGTAAGAAGAACAATTTTTTAATGAGCTATAGTATAGTAAAAAGGATTCACATGTGTATGGCAACGTTAGCCACCCACCCCATTTTTTTTTTTTTTTTTTTTTTTTTTTTTTTTTTTTTTTTTTTTGAGTCGTAGTTTCACTCTTCTTACCCAGGCTGGAGTGCAATGGTGCAATCTCGGCTCACCGCAACCTCTGCCTCCTGGGTTCAAGTAATTCTCCTGCCTCAGCCTCCTGAGTAGCTGGGATTACAGGCATGTGCCACTGCGCCCAGTTAATTTTGTATTTTTAGTAGAGACGGGGTTTCTCCATGTTGGTCATGCTAGTTTCGAACTCCCGACCTCAGGTCATCCACCTGTCTTGGCCTCCCAAAGTGCTGGGATTATAGGCTTGAGCCACAGCGCTCAGCCCCTGTAAGATTTTTAAGAAATGAGAACAAATGAGGGGCCCTAATTAGTGAGGTGCGTCTTAGAATTTAACCATAGAAAGCTCTATGATTAAGTACTACTGTTGGTCAAAACTTGCTTGTATTGTTATAATGAGGAAGTTGACTTGTCCAAGGTCATACATAAAATAAGTAGCAAATCTGAGATTAGAACATGGATTGTCTGCTCCCAAAATCCTCTATATAGTAATTCGTTGTAGACCGTAATTCATTTTTGTGCACTATTAATGTTCCAGGCATTGGAAGTCAAATAATTAATTTCATAATGCTTTTCTTTTCTAGGGTATACTTTTTTATTAATCAGGTGTTTTTATTAATCCAACTAGTATTTGCTATATGGCCATCATGTGTCCCTTCATCTGATTTCTTTGAAGAATTAGTTGGAGGACTTTTCCCTAGAAGAAGTTAGTTTGTCAGTTACAACAAAATGCTAAGTAGCTACTGCACTCAATACAAATGCTCTGTGGCTCTGTAATTTGACAAAGACATTCTAGTTTTCTGCAGTCTCTTTTGCTACTGCCTATGTTTAAACTCTCTTGCTCACAAGACTTTAGACAATTTATTTTTTTATTTTTTTATTTTTTATTTTTTTATTTTCTTTATTTTTTTTTTATTATACTTTAAGTTCTAGGGTACATGTGCATAACGTGCAGGTTTGTTACATATGTATACTTGTGCCATGTTGGTGTGCTGCACCCATCAACTCGTCAGCACCCATCAATTCATCATTTATATCAGGTATAACTCCCAATGCAATCCCTCCCCACTTCCCCCTCCCCATGATAGGCCCCGGTGTGTGATGTTCCCCTTCCCGAGTCCAAGTGATCTCATTGTTCAGTTCCCACCTATGAGTGAGAACATGCGGTGTTTGGTTTTCTGTTCTTGTGATAGTTTGCTATAAATGATGGTTTCCAGCTGCATCCATGTCCCTACGAAGGACGCAAACTCATCCTTTTTTATGGCTGCATAGTATTCCATGGTGTATATGTGCCACATTTTCTTAATCCAGTCTGTCACAGATGGACATTTGGGTTGATTCCAAGTCTTTGCTATTGTGAATGGTGCCGCAATAAACATACGTGTGCATGTGTCTTTATAGCAGCATGATTTATAATCCTTTGGGTATTTACCCAGTAGTGGGATGGCTGGGTCATATGGTACATCTAGTTCTAGATCCTTGAGGAATTGCCATACTGTTTTCCATAATGGTTGAACTAGTTTACAATCCCACCAACAGTGTAAAAGTGTTCCTGTTTCTCCACATCCTCTCCAACACCTGTTGTTTCCTGACTTTTTAATGATTGCCATTCTAACTGGTGTGAGATGGTATCTCATTGTGGTTTTGATTTGCATTTCTCTGATGGCCAGTGATGATGAGCATTTTTTCATGTGTCTGTTGGCTGTATGAATGTCTTCTTGTGAGAAATGTCTGTTCATATCCTTTGCCCACTTTTTGATGGGGTTGTTTTATCTTGTAAATTTGTTTGAGTTCCTTGTAGATTCTGGATATTAGCCCTTTGTCGGATGAGTAGATTGCAAAAATGTTCTCCCATTCTGTAGGTTTCCTGTTTACTCTGATGGTAGTTTCTTTTGCTGTGCAGAAGCTCTTTAGTTTAATTAGATCCCATTTGTCAATTTTGGCTTTTGCTGCCGTTGCTTTTGGTGTTTTAGACACGAAGTCCTTGCCCATGCCTATGTCCTGAATGGTATTACCTAGGTTTTCTTCTAGGGTTTTTATGGTATTAGGTCTAACATTTAAGTCTCTAATCCATCTTGAATTAATCTTCGTATAAGGAGTAAGGAAAGGATCCAGTTTCAGCTTTCTACTTATGGCTAGCCAATTTTCCCAGCACCGTTTATTAAATAGGGAATCCTTTCCCCATTTCTTGTTTCTCTCAGGTTTGTCAAAGATCAGATGGCTGTAGATGTGTGGTATTATTTCTGAGGACTCTGTTCTGTTCCATTGGTCTATATCTCTGTTTTGGTACCAGTACCATGCTGTTTTGGTTACTGTAGCCTTGTAGTATAGTTTGAAGTCAGGTAGCGTGATGCCTTCAGCTTTGTTCTTTTGACTTAGGATTGTCTTGGCAATGTGGGCTCTTTTTTGGTTCCATATGAACTTTAAAGCCGTTTTTTCCAATTCTGTGAAGAAACTCATTGGTAGCTTGATGGGGATGGCATTGAATCTATAAATAACCTTGGGCAGTATGGCCATTTTCACGATATTGATTCTTCCTATCCATGAGCATGGTATGTTCTTCCAATTGTTAGTGTCCTCTTTTATTTCACTGAGCAGTGGTTTGTAGTTCTCCTTGAAGAGGTCCTTTACATCCCTTGTAAGTTGGATTCCTAAGTATTTTATTCTCTTTGAAGCAATTGTGAATGGAAGTTCATTCTTGATTTGGCTCTCTGTTTGTCTGTTACTGGTGTATAAGAATGCTTGTGATTTTTGCACATTAATTTTGTATCCTGAGACTTTGCTGAAGTTGCTTATCAGCTGAAGGAGATTTTGGGCTGAGACAATGGGGTTTTCTAAATATACAATCATGTCATCTGCAAACAGGGACAATTGGACTTCTTCTTTTCCTAACTGAATACCCATGATTTCTTTCTCTTGCTTGATTGCCCTGGCCAGAACTTCCAACACTATGTTGAATAGGAGTGGTGAGAGAGGGCATCCCTGTCTTGTGCCAGTTTTCAAAGGGAATTTTTCCAGTTTTTGCCCATTCAGTATGATATTAGCTGTGGGTTTGTCATAAATAGCTCTTATTATTTTGAGGTACGTTCCATCAATACCGAATTTATTGAGCGTTTTTAGCATGAAGGGCTGTTGAATTTTGTCAAAAGCCTTTTCTGCATCTATTGAGATAATCATGTGGTTCTTGTCTTTGGTTCTGTTTCTATGCTGGATTATGTTTATTGATTTGCGAATGTTGAACCAGCCTTGCGTCCCAGGGATGAAGCCCACTTGATCATGGTGGATAAGCTTTTTGATGTGCTGCTGAATCCGATTTGCCAGTATTTTATTGAGGATTTTTGCATCAATGTTCATCAGGGATATTGGTCTAAAATTCTCTTTTTTTGTTGTGTCTCTGCCAGGCTTTGGTATCAGGATGATGTTGACCTCATAAAATGAGTTAGGGAGGATTCCCTCTTTTTCTATTGATTGGAATAGTTTCAGAAGGAATGGTACCAGTTCCTCCTTGTACCTCTGGTAGAATTCAGCTGTGAATCCATCTGGTCCTGGACTTTTTTTGGTTGGTAAGCTATTAATTATTGCCTCAATTTCAGAGCCTGCTGTTGGTCTATACAGGGATTCAACTTCTTCCTGGTTTAGTCTTGGAAGAGTGTAAGTGTCCAGGAAACTATCCATTTCTTCTAGATTTTCTAGTTGATTTGCGTAGAGGTGTTTATAGTATTCTCTGATGGTAGTTTGTATTTCTGTGGGGTCAGTGGTGATATCCCCTTTATCATTTTTTATTGCGTGTATTTGATTCCTCTCTCTTTTCTTCTTTATTAGTCTTGCTAGCGGTCTGTCAATTTTGTTGATCTTTTCAAAAAGCCAACTCCTGGATTCATTGATTTTTTTGGAGGGTTTTTTGTGTCTCTATCTCCTTCAGTTCTGCTCTGATCTTAGTTATTTCTTGCCTTCTGCTAGCTTTTGAATGTGTTTGCTCTTGCCTCTCTAGTTCTTTTAATTGTGATGTTAGAGTGTCAATTTTAGATCTTTCCAGCTTTCTCTTGTGGGCATTTAGTGCTAAAAATTTCCCTCTACACACTGCTTTAAATGTGTCCCAGAGATTCTGGTATGTTGTATCTTTGTTCTCATTGGTTTCAAAGAACATCTTTATTTCTGCCTTCATTTCGTTATGTACCCAGTAGTCATTCAGGAGCAGGTTGTTCAGTTTCCATGTAGTTGAGCGGTTTTGATTAAGTTTCTTAGTCCTGAGTTCTAGTTTGATTGCACTGTGGTCTGAGAGACAGTTTGTTATAATTTCTGTTCTTTTACATTTGCTGAGGAGTGCTTTACTTCCAATTATGTGGTCAGTTTTAGAATAAGTGTGATGTGGTGCTGAGAAGAATGCATATTGTGTTGATTTGGGGTGGAGAGTTCTATAGATGTCTATTAGGTCCGCTTGGTGCAGAGATGAGTTCAATTCCTGGATATCCTTGTTAACTTTCTGTCTCGTTGATGTGTCTAATGTTGACAGTGGAGTGTTGAAGTCTCCCATTATTATTTTATTGGAGTCTAAGTCTCTTTGTAAGTCTCTAAGGACTTGCTTTATGAATCTGGGTGCTCCTGTATTGGGTGCATATATATTTAGGCTAGTTAGCTCTTCCTGTTGAATTGATCCCTTTACCATTATGTAATGGCCTTCTTTGTCTCTTTTGATCTTTGATGGTTTAAAGTCTGTTTTATCAGAGACTAATATTGCAACCCCTGCTTTTTTTTGTTCTCCATTTGCTTGGTAGATCTTCCTCCATCCCTTTATTTTGAGCCTATGTATGTCTCTGCATGTGAGATGGGTCTCCTGAATACAGCAGACTGATGGGTCTTGACTCTTTATCCAGTTTGCCAGTCTGTGTCTTTTAATTGGAGCATTTAGTCCATTTACATTTAAGGTTAATATTGTTATGTGTGACCTTGATCCAGCCATTATGATATTAACTGGTTATTTTGCTCGTTAGTTGATGCAGTTTCTTCCTAGCCTTGATGGTCTTTACATTTTTGCATGTTTTTACAATGGCTGGTACAACTTTAGACAATTTAAACAGGAACAAATGCCATTGTAAGGATGCTTCAAATTAGATGAGCAACAATATTGTCAGGAAAAATGGTAACAATTAGATTATAGCACCTTGCTAACGTGCTGACATAATAGATTGATTTGGGGGCCTATCCAAATGATTATTATTATTATTTTTGTGTGTGTGTGTGGAGACGGAGTCTTTGTCGCCAGGCTGGAGTGCAGTGGCGCGATCTCAGCTCACTGCAACCTCCAACTCCCTGGTTCAAGCGATTATCCTGCCTAGCCTCCTCAGTCGGTGGGATTACAGGCACGTGCCACCACGCCTAGTTAATTTTTGTATTTTTAGTAGAGATGGGGTTTCAGTGTGTTGAACGGGATGGTCTCGAACTCCTGATCTCGTGATCCGCCTCCCTTGGCCTCCCAAGGTGCTGGGATTACAGGTGTGAGCCACTGCGTCCAGCCATAAATTTATTTTTATAAGCCCATTGTTCAAAATTGTTCTGGGATTATATGTGGGTTGTGTATTTTTTAAATTATAGCTGATACTGCGAGTTGACTATAACTTGGCTCTAAGTATATGGTAAATGCTTTATATGCTCTTTGGTTGCAGTTTTATTAAGAGTGATAACATTGCTTTTTTTTTTTAACATTGCTTTTTTTATATGCTCTTTGGTTGCAGTTTTATTAAGAATAATAACATTGCTTTTAACTTTACATGCTCTTTGGGGTTTCTATTAAGAACAATTCCTTAATTAAAAATAAGTAGAGCTTCTTTTCCTTCTGTTCCTCAGATTTTTCCTTTTAATCTTTACAGGTGCTTCTTCCCCATTCTCTTTAAGTGTTGATGTTCTTCAGGGTTTGATCCTACCCCTGCAGTACTTCTCACATAGTATTCTCTTTCTGGGTAAACCAAATGCTTCTTTTTAGCCCATGTTGGCTACAGACATGTACTGTTTGTATATGTCATGGATTACTGCATATCTCCAGTTGGATATCTCATAAGCACTCAGATTCAGCATGTCCAAAATTGAACCCATCGCCCCCTCCTCAAGTCTACTTCAGTATTTCTCATTCACTCTATTGCTCCAATCAGAAACTTGGTTGTCTTCCTTGACTCCTTCTTCTTCCTTGACCTCACAGCCTATTATCAGGATCTCTTAATTTAATGACTCAAGTAACTCTTCCTGCATTTTTTCTGTACCTACCACTATAACTTTTGGTCATGCTAGCATTATGTCTTGCCTGGGCTTTTGCAACAAATTCCTAATAGGCCTCTTCACTTAGGAGAGTAATTTGGTTAATAACAACAACAACAACAACAACAACAACAAAACCCAAAACAATAATTTGGTTAATTACTGTTTCAGAGTAACCTTTCAGGCATGTAAGTTTGACCCTCTCATCACCTGCTGAAAACTTTGAAAGCGTTCTCTACTTCTGTTGCCCTTTGTATGAAGCCCAAGTCTAACATGGCTTATTATGGTGGACCCCGAACAAACTAACCTGCCTCTTCAGTCTCATTCTTACGCTTATTTGAGGCACACTGTACTCCAGACAAGCTGAACTTCCTTGGAACACTCCACTTCTAACTAACCTAGCTAACTGCTGTATCTCCTTTTGATTCCTAGCCTAAGATGGGTCCCCTGCTTTATGAGTGGAGAGTCTCCTCTCTTTACTCTGTCAGAACACTCATTGTATTGTATTATATGTTTGTGTCTGGTCAGATCAAGTTCCTTTATATTCCCCATTGCCTAGGACATGCACTTTGCACACTTTATAAATTATCTATGTACTGAACCAGTGACTAAATGAACTTCCAGCTGCTCTTTCACTGCTCTGTCTATTCAAGTTTTGACATTATAAAAAATTGACTTGTGTGGTTTCATCCTTCAGGCATCAAGAATATGACATGACAAGGTGTGTGTCACTGTTTTTAATGCATGCTTGTAATTTTCTCTTTAATAACCTGTTTTGAATAGCAATATAGTCCCATGGCTAATTAAGTTCCAAAAGGATATATATATATGTATGTATGTATATATCTATTAGTCTCCATCCTACCCCTACCCCACAGCTAGCTACCCAGTTCTTCTCCAAGAGACAAAAATATTACTAGCTTCTTATATTTGTAGAGAATTACTTCTTTTTCATTTTTCAGGAAAATCTGTGCTTACATATCTCTATCTACATGTAGTATAAATATGTGTAAATATATACTTTTTCCTACAGATGTTATATTGTATGTACTGGAATGTAATTTACTTTCACTTAATAATAATGATATATTGGAGAACCTTTGAGTAGATAAATAACAGTCTCATTCTTTCTTGTACTGCATTTCATTAGTGAGTAAATATACTACAATTTATTTAACCAGTCTTTTACTGATGACATTTACATTTGTGCCTAATCTGTAGCTGCTACACAGCCAGTACTGTAGTATTTAATGGTCTTAAACTCTTGACATTTTATATATACATGAATATATCTGTAGGGGAAAATTCTAGAAGTAGAAGCACTGGGTCAGATAATTGTGTGTGTGTGATTTTGATAGATCTTGTTGACTTGTCTTCCATAGATATGAATTTACCTTACTATCTGCAAAAATGCCTGTTTCCTCATACTCTTGTCCACACAGTGTACATTACACTTTTGAAATACGCTGGCTTGGATTGTGAAATTCAGGCTGTGCCTATAGAATTTTTTTTTTTAAGTGACCCTGTAAAGGATAACATGCTTAATTTATGAAGTGTTTGTGAGGTCCAGACATATAATAGAAAACATCTAAGTTCTGATGTTTATCTATCATAGCCAGTATAGAAAAATAAAAGATGTATCATATATTATGTCTATGAGAATAAAGTAATTTTTTAGTTAAAATTTTTTGAGAAATAAGCATTATAGTTTTACTTACTAAAATTATAACCTGAATTTATTTACTAAAACTAAAACCTAAAGAGTCCTTTAAGGTGTACAATTCAGTGATTTTTTTTTTTTTTTGTATGTTCATGAAGTTGTAAAATTATTACCACTGTCCAATTTCAGAACATTTTTATGACAAACCCTAAAAGAAGCTCATACCCATTAGCAGTCACTCTGCATTCCCCTCTCATTCCAGCCTTTGGTATCTGCCACTAATCAACTTTTTATCTTTGTAGATTTGTTTGTTTTGGACATTGAGTATAAACGAAACTGTACAATACATAGCCTTTAGTGTATAGCATCTTTCACTTAGCATAATCCATACTCAGGTTTGCCAGTATAGTAACTTGTTTTCAGTACTTTTTTAATAGTTGAATAATATTTCATTTCATTTATCCGTTAATCAATAGACATTTGGGTTTCCCATTTTTTGGCCATTATAAATACCATTCATATACAAGTTTTTGTGTGGACATAAAATAACTGAAAATTGTTTTCAGTTTTTGTAGGTTATACCTAGAAGTGGAATTGCTGCATCATATGGTAACTCTATACTTAACTTTTTGAGGAACTGCCATATTATTTTCCAAAGTGGCTGTATTATTTTGCATTCGCACTAGTAATATTTGAGGGTTCCAATTTTCCACATCCTGGCCAAAACTTTTTATTTTCCATCTTTTTTATGGTGGGTATGAAGTGGGTCCTGGTGGGTCGTCCTGGTGAGTATGAAGTGGCGTTTTGTTGTGATTTTGATTTGCATTTCCCTAATGATTAATGATGTTGAACATCTTTCCATGTGTTCATTTACCATTTGTTTTTTGTTTTGTTTTGTTTTTTTGTTTTTAAAGGATAGAGTCTTATTCTGTCGCCCAGTCTGGAGTGCAGTGGTGCGATGTCAGTTCACTGCAACCTCTGCCTCCTGAACTCAACTGATCCTCTCACCTCAGCCTTCCAAGTAGCTGGGACTACAGCTGCACACCACATCCGGCTAATTTTTATATTTTTTGTAGAGACAGGTTTCAACACGTTTCCTAGGCTGGTCTCATACTTGGCTCAAGGGATCTGCCCACCTTGGCCTCCCAGAGTTCTGGGATTACAGACTTGAGCCACCATGCCCAGCCATTTGTATGTCTTTTTTGGAGAAAGATCTGTTCAAATCCTTTGTTCACTTTATAATTTGGTATGTTTTCTCTTTTTTTTTTTTTTTTGAGACGGTGTCTCACTGTCACCCAGGCTGGAATGCAGTGGCATGATAATAGCTCATTGCAGCCTTACCTCCCAAGACCAAGTGATTCTCCCACTTCAGTGCCTGAGTAGCTAGGACCACAGGCACAAGCCACCTTGCCTGGCTAATTTTTTTTAGAGGGGATTGGGGTGGGGGAGAGACAAGGTCTCACTGTGTTACCCAGCCTGGTCAAACTCGTGGGCTCAAGTGATCCTCTCGTCTCAGCCTCTCAAAAGTGCTGGGATGACAGATATGATCCACTGTGCCCAGTCAATATTAATCTTTTTATTGTTGAGGTATAAAAGTTCTGGATACTACTGCCTTATCTGATATGCTTTACAGATATTTTTTCTCATTCTAAGGGTTGTCTTTTCCCTTTCTTGATAATATCCTTTGAAGCACAAAAATTTTTAATTTTGATTAAGTCCAGTTATCTGTTTTTTCTTTTGTTGCTTTTGCTTTTGTTACGTCTAAGAAACCATTGTCTAATCCAAGATGAGACCTACCTTTATGTCCTACTACTGCTGTAGGCCTTTCCATAGACTATATTACCTTAAATGTTTATGTTCTTCCTTCATCTTAACACTTGTTCTTGACCTTTTAACATAGAAAACAAATTAAGTATTTGTCAGCAAATATGCTGCAAGTGTTTGGTAAAGGATGAATAAGGCCTTGAAATACCTTGCAACTCTAGTCTCAAAGTCATCTCTTTGTTACCAGAGTTGAAGGGTGGGAGAAGGTTGTCTTTTATCTGTGTACCTACACACATATGTGCATATATGGTATAATTTATCAGTATTTACAGAGACCATAGTAAGCACAGCACAAAACCAGGCTTTAAGAGATACATGGGAAATAGAGTTTAAATGGTAAATATGGTAAAGATGGTTTTATGGTTTTGGGGTGGTTTTTTTTTTATGATCATTTTTTAATGTTACTTTAAAATAGATGAGTGGAATGTGATTCAATTTAGTAAAACAACAACAACAAATCAGCTTTATTAAAACATCTGAGAAAGCTGGGTGCAGTGGCTCACGCCTGTAATCCCAGCACTTTGGGAGGCCGAGGCGGGCAGATCACATGAGGTTGGGAGTTCAAGACCAGCCTGACCAACATGGAGAAACCTCATCTCTACTAAAAATACAAAATTAGCTAGGCGTGGTGACACATGCCTGTAATCCCAGCTACTCAGCAGGGTGAGGCAGGAGAGTCGCTTGAACCTGGGAGGCGGAGGTTGCGGTGAGCCAGGATCGTGCCATTGCACTCCAGCCTGGGCAAGAAAAGTGAAACTCCATCTCAAAAACAAAAAAAAAAAATTCTGAGAAAGATGGAAAATGAATATATTAGAAAAGGTTTTTAAAAGGGAGAATGTTAAAAACACATAAAATTATAGCTTTATACATTCTGAAGTAAATACTGATAAGTTGATATGATAGCTAGAATTTGTTTCAAAATAACCCAGTTGTGGGGATAGAAATAGCTGTAGGATTGACCATATGTTGAAAATTAGTGCAGCTGAATGTAGGGGGTTATCATCTGTTGTGTAAGTTTGCAATTTTTCATAATACTTTAAATTTTTTTGCTGGGTACAGTGGCTCATGTCTGTAATCCCATCACTTTGGGAGGTTGAAATGGGTGGATCACTTGAGCCCAGGAGTTTACGATCAGCCTGAGCAACATGGCAAAACTTCGTCTCTACAAAAAAAAAAACCTTGCAAAAATTAGCCAAGCATGGTGGTATGTACCTGTAGTCCCAGCCACTGATGGCTGAGGTGGGAGGATCCCTTGAGCCCCAGAGGTTGAGGCTGCAGTGAGCTGTGTTCGTGCAACTGCACTCCAGTCTGGGTAACAGAGGGAGACCCTGTCTCAATAAAATAAAATTAATTAATTAAAAAATTGTAATGAAAATTCTTCTTCAGAATGCCTCTGCACACAATCCCATTTACAGTAGCCACATAAAGAATAAAATACCCAGGAATACAGCTAACCAAGGAGGATAAAGAGAGCCATACAATGAGAATCACAAAACATTGGTGAAATAAATCAGGGATGATACAAATAGAAAAACATTCCATGATCGTGGATAGGAAGAATCAGTGTTGTTAAAATGGCCATACTGCCCAAAGCAACTTACAGATTCAGTGCTATTTCTATCAAACTACCAATGACATTCTTCACAGAATTAGAAAAATCTATTCTAAAATTCATATGAACCAAAAAAGAATCTAGTAGCCAAAACAATCCTAAGCAAAAATAACAAAGCCAGAGGTATCATACTACCCCATTTCAAGCTGTACTGCAAAGTTGCAGTAACCGAAACAGCACGGTACTGATACAAAAACAGACACATAGACCAGTGGAACAAGATCGGGAACCCAGAAATAAAGCCACATACCTACAACCATCTGATCTTCAGCAAAAACAAGCAATGGGGAAAGGACTCCTTATTCAGTAAACGGTGCTGGGGAGACTGGGTAGCCACATGCAGAAGATTGAAACTAGACCCCTTCCTTTCACCATACACAAAAATTAACTCAAAATGGATTAAAGACAAATGTAACACCTCAAACTATAAAACCCCTGGAGGAAAACCTGGCAAGTACCATTCTGGGCATTGGCCTTATCAAAGAAATGTATGACCAAGTCCCCAAAACAATTACAACAAAAATAAAAAAAATGACAAATAGGAGCTAATTAAAGAGCTTCTGCACAACAAAAGAAACTGAGTAAACAGACAACCTACAGAATGGGAGAAAATATTCACAAACTATGCATATGACAAAGGTCTCATTTCCAGAATTTATAAGAAACAATTCAAGCAAAAAGCAAACAGTCCCATTAAAAAATGGGCAAAGGGACACACTTGCTTTCTTAAGTCGCCTGCTTATTCCTCTTCCAAGTTGTGCTTTCTTTCTTTTCTTTCCTTTCCTTTCCTTACTGTTGTAAGGCTTTTCTTTTTCTTTTTCTTTTTCTTTTTTTTTTTTTTTTTGAGACAGAGTCTCTCTCTGTCACCCAGGCTTGAAGCAATGGCATGATCTCAACTCACTGCAACCTCCACCTCCTGGGTTCAAGTGGTTCTCCTGCCTCAGCTTCCCGAGTAGCTGGGATTATAGGCGCCCGCCACTATGCCTGGCTAATTTTTGTATTTATAGTAGAGATGGAGTTTCACCATGTTGGCCAGGCTGGTCTCAAACTCCTGACCTCAGGTAATCCACCTGCCTCGGCCTCCGAAAGCGCTGGGATTATAGGCATGAACCACCATGCCCAACTGTAAAGCTTTTTAATAAACTTTCATTCCTGCTCTGAAAGAAAAAAAAAAATGGGTAAGGGACATGAACAGATACTTCTCAAAAGAAGACAGACGTGGCCAACAAGTATATGAAAAAATACTCAACATCACTAATCATTTGAGAAATGTAAGTAAAAACTGCAACAAGACACCATCTCACACCAGTCAAAATGGCTATTATTAAAAAGTCAGAAAAATAACAGATGTTGGCCAGGTTGCAGAGAAAAAGGAACACTCACATACTGTTGGTGGAAATGTAAATAAGTTCAGCCACTGTGGAAAGCAGTGTGGAGATTTCTCAAATAACTTAAAACTATTCAACCCAGCAATCCCACTACTGGGTATATACACAATGGAAAATAAATTATTACTACAGAAAATACACCTGTACTTGTATGTTCATTGCAGTACAGTTTATAATAGCAAAGACATGTAATCAACCTGGATGTTCATTAACAATGAACTAGTTAAGCTGGAGCTAAACATTGGATAAATACGATAAATACCGGATACAAAGATGGTAACAATAGACCCTGGGATTACTAGAGGAGGGAGGGTGGGAAGGTTGAAAAACTGGCTATTGGGTACTCTACTCACTACCTGGGTGATGGGATCATTTGTATACCAAACCTCGATGACATGCAGTTTAACCCGTGTAATAAACCTGCATATGAACCCCAAACCTCAAATAAAAGTTAAAAAAAAAATGCCTCTACAGACCAAATATTTCTCTTGGTTTCTGATCTACTTTTAGATACTATCACATGTATTTCCTGCCACTATCTTAAACTTACCAAAAACGGAATCCATTGCCTTTATCCCCATATTTCTGTTTTTGCATTCTGTCTGTTGGTTAGTGGAGACACCATATATCTGGTTTCTCAGATAGAAATCTTTCTTTTTTTTCCAGACGGAGTCTCGCTCTGTCGCCCAGGCTGGTGTGCAGTGGCGCTATCTCGGCTCACTGGAAGCTCTGCCTCCTGGGTTCATGCCATTCTCCTGCCTCAGCCTCCCAAGTAGCTGGGACTACAGGTGCCCCCCACCGCACCTGGCTAATTTTTTGTGTTTTTAGTAGAGACAGCGTTTCACTGTGTTAGCCAGGATGGTCTTGATCTCCTGACCTCGTGATCCGCCCGCCTCAGCCTCCCAAAGTGCTGGGATCAAATAGATAATCTTACTGATATTGCCAACTTTCCTCATTCCTTGAGGATGTTTGCCCCTGGCTCACCCACACTCTCAGCAAAATGGCCTTGCTTGTCTTTTCACCACCAAGAAATATAAGCAACCAGAAAAGAACTACAAGTCAGCCACATCTATCCAACTACTAGCATCTGTGCCTATGACTGCCTTTCTTACTTTACTGTGGACACATTTTTTTCTCTTCCTCTTTTAGGCCCCTTTCCTCCACTCGTATGCTGGATCTTATCTCTCTTCACCTGCCCAGTCACAACTTCAGTGGTCTCTCTGTGCTGCATCAACATTTATTTTCTTCACTGAATCATTTCTATCAATATGGGAATGCTGTTATTTCTCCCATCAAAAAAAAAAAAAAAAAAATCCTCTTAGGCTGGTGTGGTGGCTCACACCTGTAATCCCAGCACTTTGGGAGGCTGAGGTAGGTAGATCGCTTGAGCCCAGGAGTTTGAGACCAGCCTGGGCAACATGGGAAACTCCTTCTTTACAAAAAATATCAAAGGTAAGCAGGGCATGGTAGCACATGCCCGTGGTCCTACCTACTCAAGAGGCTGAGGTAGGAGGATTCCTTGAGCCAGGGAGGCGGAGATTGCAGTGAGTTGAGATCCAACCACTGCCTCAAAGAAAAAACAAAAACCTCTTGACTACTTTCACTTTTAGGCATTGCTCCTATTTTATTTGATCTGTTAGCAGCATTTGACACAGTTAATTCACTCCCTTTTGTTTGAAATACCTTCGCTTAGCTTCTGTGACTACTCTTCTGATTTTTCTTCTTTTTCTCTGGTAACTTCTTGATTTCCTTTGCTGGTATCTCATTTCCCTGACCTCTGTACAGAACTTTAAAGATCAGAACTTCTACTCTCATTCTCTTAGTGGTCACATCCACTTTGATTGTCTTAAAAAATACTGTCTGTATTGGTGTTTTGCAAACCTTTTTTCCATTATTGCTCTACCTGAGAAGCCTTTTGACTACTTTATTGCCTAATCACCCCTTCGCGGTGAAATTTCTCTACATCTATGTACAGGTTGTGGCCCTTCGAAGGGCCATAAACCATTGTAATATCTAAGATCTGCCCTTCCAAAGAGCCAGTTTTTACCACCTTGGGGATATCACCCCCACTGAGAATGCATGATTTGAATTGACAATCCCCAAGCTTTTTTCTTCAGCTTTGACCATCTCCAGTCTATTAGACAGCCTACTTCATATCTCCACTGGACAGATATCTTAAACTTCACATGTACGAAACCAAACTCATAATCTGACTTTAGCCTTTTTTGCCACACGGAGCTTCAATGATCTCATTCTTCTTTATGTATCTTTAGTTCTGGCAGCACTGAATTTGAAATATACATTTTACCCTAGTGGTAAAAGGGCTTAGAAGAGTGATCATTTATTCCCCTAACCGAAATTGGCCAGGCTTTGAAAGTAGAAATTTCTGTGACTCAGGGCCACTATCATCATAGGCTTCCCATAAGTAGAGTGGAGCAGCAGTTGGGATGACAGAGTAGAGCAATAGTAACATTGCACTGACAGTTGAAAAACATTCCACAAGATCCCTGTCTCATTACGATGTATGCATAAGAGAAGGTGATATGTATATGTAGCTGTGAAAAGTTCACAGAATAGCACAGCTATATTGGTATGGAATCCCCTTTTGGGTAAATAAAAATTTAAGCCAGGGCACAATTAGATAGCATTGCTTAGTGTGTTCAGAACACCTGGGAAAGAGTTCTTCAGAATTTAGAACTATTGGCAACATGTTGCTTCAACACCACCACTGTAAAAGTCTTTGGTATTCTAAATAGGAAATCTTTTATTCTTTAACACATGAGTAAAGATACATTTAGTATAGTCTGTTACCGAAAGGAATGTAGATATGAAGAACAACCTTTTAATTGAGACTTATAGGTTTTGAGATTTAGTTAACTTTTTTTTTTAACATTGTTACTATTTCAGCTAGAATCATAATCATATTACATTGTGATTTTAGAATTTTGGTTTTTTTGTTCTCTTTACAAGTGGTTTTGGACGGCGTTTTAACCCTGCCTTTCCCCAGCCCCAAATATGCTGAATAACATCAGGAAACTACAGTGATTTAATACCTTTTTTTTTTTTTTGAAACGGAGTTTTGCTCTTGTTGCCCAGGGTTGCCCAGGCTGGAGTGCAATGGCCTGATCTCGGCTCACTGCAACCTCCGCCTCCCTGCAACCTCTGCTTCTGGGGTTCAAGCGATTCTCCTGCCTCAGCCTCCCTAGTAGCTGGGATTACAGGCATGCTCCACCACGCCTGTCTAATTTTGTATTTTTAGTAGAGACGGAGTTTCTCCATTTTGGTCAAGCTCATCTCAAACTCCTGACCTCAGGTGATCCACCCACCTCAGCCTCCTAAAGTGCTGTGATTACAGGCGTGAGCCACCGTGCCCAGCCTGATTTAATACTTTTTGATGCTATCATAGCTCTTTTATGACATTTTTCTTATTATTCTTATGCAAATTCTGAATGAAACTTTTCTAAAAGCTGCACAATGGGCCCTTCTAAATAATAATGCTACCTTAATTGTTAGTGTGCAGCTCAACAGATCCAAAGTTTCCCCATCAGCCCATAGGAACTGAGCACTACTGAGTTTTTACATCCCTTTTCAAAACAATAGATGAGGTAAGAATTTGAAAATTCATAGTTTGTTTTCAATATGAATAAAATTTGTCCCATTTTTAAGTTGTATTTTCTTAATGAAAATCTTAGCTATATCATTTCCTTTTTCCTCTCCTTGTGTCAGACTTTCAGGTTTGTGTTTATGTTTAATGTCTAAGAAAAGAAATACTAAAACTTTCGGTTTAGTTAAAAAACTAACATCTTAAGAGTGATAAACCAAACAGAAAAGTCTCTATGTTTGGCGAAGTCACATTCCCCAGAGATTTACTAAACAGCAACAGCACTGTTACCAGTGTCAGCTGAGACATTATTTATGTCCTTCTCTAATGGCTTCTTGTTCCACTAAAGCTATTGAAGAAGGTGTAATGCTACATAGTCCTCATGAAGGATTCTTTTCCTCACTGCTTAGATTAGCTAACACAACCTGAATATCAGAGTTTGAGACTTTGACTTCTGCTGGATCTGCTGCTGACCTGCTGTGTGACCTCCAACAAATCAAATTTCTTTCTGTCCTCATTTACTGGTCAGTGGCACCTAGGAATAAATTGACATTTACTGTTAGATTATAAATAATAACTGCTTTGAGGTAGTTGGCAAAACCAAGATATAATGTGTAACTATTAGTGTAGTTAACATTACTATGAATATTACTGTGTATATTCAAGTAGTTAACTTCTACTTTCTAAATAATGCTTTTTTGTAGCATCCTTTTCATTTTAGTCTATTTTAAAGCAACATTTGACAATCTTTGTTTTCCCAACTTTTCTCCATTTTGCAGTTATAAGATTATAATATAAACGTATTAAAGAGGGGAATTATTTTCATGTTCTTGAAGGAGCATCCTTTTAGAATTCTTTTAATAAGCTGAAAAAAGGAATTGTATCTGTTTTAGAAGACCAATCTTAAACTTCTTTAGACAATGAAAGCTTACTAACATGTTTTTCTATGATTTAACTTGGAAAGATGGCAGTACAATTTTTGAATTTGCATTTTACAGTGGTAGTTGTTTTAATAACTAAATATACAATTGATTGGAACCACTATTTTATGTACCTAATAATCATTTAAGAAAAATGGGGCCGGGCACAGTGCAGTGGCTCAAGCCTGTAGACCCAGCACTTTGGGAGGCCGAGGTGAGCAGATCACTTGAGTCCAGGAGTTTGAGACCAGCCTGGGCAACATGGCAAAAACCGGCCTGTACAAAAAGTATAAAAATTAGCCGGATGTGGTGGCAGGCACCTCTGGTTCCAGCTACTCGGAAGGCTGAGAGGGGAGGATCACTTGAGCCCGGGAGGCAGAGGTTTCAGTGAACTAAGGTTGCAGCATTGAATTCTAGCCTAGGTGAGAGTGAGACCCTGTCTCAAAAAAGAAAGAAAGATGGAAAACCTGTTATTTAAGACAGGTTTTAATCAATTACCTGATATGAAGTGGCAAAGGTTTTACCGTCAGTGTGTTCTAAGATAATTTATCTGGTGCGGAATGACTTGGAAGAAAGTATTTCCTTCAAGTGTCTGTTTACCAACCACTTTGAATAAGCTTATGTATTGTACTCTTCTTCTGGAAACAACATTGTTCTGCCAGACACTTGGTCTGAATGTGTGATTTTACAATTCAGAGTAATATTTCTTTGTTCTTCTGAGAATGGATATTTATGCATGTTTTCCTCTTAGTTGCTGCTTGAGAGGTACAGGAGATAATTAGTTTTATTAGCATATTTTTTAAAGTCTATTAAAAATGCTTTTAAATTATTTGGTGGTATTCTGATTGGAAATGGAAGGGGTTGCTAGAGGTTTTATCAAGAATAGATACACTATATATTTTAATTTATTGGCATGTAAGCTAGATTTTCCTATTAATTTTCTTTACATGGCTGTATTCATGTGAATCACCAGTGACTACTTTTTTAAAAATGTGTAAAAATTTTTAAATTATATTTTTTGTAGTAATATTTTATAAAGCATTGATTTGTTATATTTTTAATTTATCATACTTTAAACAAAACAGATTTAAACAACTTCAAAGGGTTTGGAAATAGCCATTATAAACAATCTTATAACTGAAGTTTTATTTTTGCTAATAATTTAAGTTGTTGTTCTTAAACATATTTAGGTTTTGAAATTTTTATAAAGGTCTAGGCAGGGCGCGGTGGCTCATGCTTGTAATCCCAGCACTTTGGGAGGCCAAGGCAGGCAGATCACCTGAGGTCGGGAGTTCGAGACCAGCCTGACCAACATGGAGAAACCACATCTCTACTAAAAATACAAAAGTAGCTATGCACAGTGGCACATGCCTGTAATCCCAGCACTTTGGGAGGCCAAGGCAGGCGGATCACCTGAGGTCGGGAGTTCGAGACCAGCCTGACCAACATGGAGAAACCACATCTCTACTAAAATTACAAAAGTAGCTATGTGTGGTGGTGCATGCCTGGAATCCCAGCTCCTCGGGAGACTGAAGCAGGAGAATCGCTTGAACTGGGGAGGCAGAGGCTGCGGTGAGCCGAGATCGCGCCATTGTACTCCAGCCTGGGCAGCAAGAGCAAGACTCTGTCTAAAAAAAAAAAATTGTTTTTATGGGATTGCAGGCATGGTGGCATATGCCTGTAATCCCAGCTACTTGGGAGGCTGAGGCAGGATAATTGCTTGTTGAACTTGGGAGGCAGAGGTTCTGGTGAGTTGAGATCATCCACTGTACTCCAGCCTAGATGACAGAGTGAGACTCCGTCTCAAAAAAAAAAAACAAAATTATAAAGGTCTTAATATTTTAAAAGTATGAAGAGACATTTTCATAGAAACATCTAAAGGGAAACTGATAAAAATAATGTTCACTTTGGGGGAAGACTTGGCATATGTATGGTCATATACCACAATCCTTTGATTAGGGTAGTTAGAAATAGAAAAAAAAAATAGAGTTTGTAATCCTAGGTATGTCAGAAACAACTGCAACCTTTTAAAAAACTGCTTGGATCTGAAAATAATTGATTGTTGCTTTTTTGTATTTTTCCTAACGTTCTACTACTATATCCTCTTAATAAAATACATATTTTTGTTAGATTTTTAATATTCTGACTTTTAAATACTTGTAATGAAATTTTATTAGTATTCTTGGCTGACTTATTTTGGCTCTTGTCTCCTCCATTTGCAACCAAATTATACTTTATATGCTAGACAAGGTTTATGCCAGCCTAATTGGTTGCTGGCATTTCTTAGCCTCACAGCTGCTGTGAACTCAGCTGTGAACTAGAAAACATATAATAGGATCCTGTATTCAGAGACCAAAAGGCAATTGTCAACATGTAAAACTTGTTTTTGACAGCTCAATGAATATATGAGCTTTTATGACAAATAGCACTAATAGCAGATCTTAAGTAACTATCTGAAAGATTAGAAAGTCTTGAAATATGAATTCATGTGTTTATTTTTATTCACTGAAGCAAAGATGGCTTAAATTTGCATGTGTGTTCTGTTAAGTCATTTGTGGCTTTTTTCTTTTTAAAAATCATGTGTCTTGATATTTACCAACAGATATTAAAAAGTTGAGATCTGAACTGTTTTCTTTAATTTCACCCTAATAAAAAGTTGAACCTTAAATGAGGTAAAAAATATTTCTTAAAATGAGCTAAACATAAAATGGCTTTGATTAAAGATTATATTTCAAAATATTATGTTTCATTTAGCATTTATTTTTATAAATTTTTGACATCTAAGTTTGGGGTGAACATTACTTTTATATTAAGTTGAACCATATGAAATTGTCATTTTTTTAGGTCAAATGGTTGAATGTAGACTAAATGGGAAAAAATGGCAGTCTATCAACATGAACTCCCTAACCACATTCAGAAATGTAACTAACCACTATTAATTACCTTTGTATAAGTAAAATATCATCATGTGTGATCAATAAACAATGAGATTAACAGATCAGGTTTATATATAGTAAAATCTTTTCTTCCATTATAATTGCTTTTTGCCTGTTCCCACTGTTTTCTTCCATTTTCTTAAATATTTAGATACTCAGCAATAAACAAAACAAAGGCTAAACAAATATATGAGAGGCTATAGAAATACATTTTGAGGACAAGCAAACTGTGTTAGTAAATGGCTCATACTGAATATGATAAAAGCATCATCCTGTACCTACATTTTGTATCACTTTGATAACTTGGCATGATTTTTTGTGTCTACTGTGATACTAACAGTCTATCGATTATATTTGGAATGTAGCTCCAAACTTTTCTTGCACAGTCTTTTATTTAAAATGCCAATTGAGTTTTGTCACATACAAATATAAATGTTTCCTTACATAAATATTGGCCAGAAAAATCTTGCATTGTGAGAAAAGTACATTTTAGGAGGTTTTGGTATTAGAAACCAAGAGGTGTTCTATTGGGAAAATAATGATTGGGGAGCTATTCTGCAGGGTTTGCCTGTACTTTCCAAAACTCTTCGTGAGGCTGAGGCGGCAGTGGCTACGGCTGGAGTAGGATGCTGGGAGGTGTTGAGGAAGGAACAGTGACTTGTACTGTGAGGATGTCAGGAAGGAACAGGGGAGGAAGATGGTGACATCGGGGGCAGGGGCAAATGAACCTTGTTCAGCCACAGCCTTGGCTTTCAATCTGTGCAAGTTTAGTGAGATCACGCTGCAAGAAGCAGTGTCAGGCTGAGGACGCAGCGGACCTCGAGGAGATGATAATGGACATCGGCTCCACCCAGTTACACACTCAAAAACTGCAACTGCTGTAAACAAGGAGCTCCCGGTATGGTGGTTCTCTGCCAATACCCTACCACACTGACAGCTCTCCTATAGTCCTGCCTACTTATCTCCTCCCCAAGTGTCCAGCTGGTTAAGGACTATCCCCTGGGACAATTTCCCTGCAGAGAAGGGGTACCTGTTTTGCCCAGCATCTGCATTTAACAGGACAAGCTCTGACTCTGCGCTTCACACAAGTGTGATGAACCCCAGTTCCCAGGATACTTATTCAGGCCCCACATCTCCCAGCATCTCGCCCACCCAACATTTCTGGGTGGTAAAATGGACTCCAAAGTACCTGCTATTGAGGAGAAGTTCTCCTAGGTGACAAGCATTTGCTGAAGCCATGGGATACTTAGAAGCTGTCATCACCTTCATCCTGACCCTGGTCTTAATGAAGTCCCTGGAATTAATATCTTTCCATCTCCTGGCCAGCTTGTCAATGTGCCTGTCCTCCCACCTGCCACGAGTAATGGATATGGGAGGAGGTCGCTACCTGACCTCACCAATTTGCACTTTCCGCCAGCACTGCCCACCCGCCTGGACCCTGAGGAGACAGCCTACCTTAGTCTGAATAGGGGCAACAGTACTTCCAATTTGACTCATATCATGACTCACCTGGGCATTAGTGAGGGCCTGGGCCTGGTCTTGGGCCCAGGTCATGATGCATCAGGACTTTGTTCACCTCTTAGCCACCCATCCCTGTGGTCCTCCCTAAGCAATCCCGATCTCCAGGCTTCCCTGAGCAGTCTTCAGATCCATCTTCAGGGCTCCCACAGCCACCCCTCACTACCTCCCTTCTCCTTGGCCCACTATGCCCTGCCTACTACCTTCCTGGGCCACCCCTCATTAAGTACCCTGGCCCTCCCCCTCCTCCTCCCCCCCTTCATCTTCTTCCTCCTCCCCCTCTTCCTCCTCCTCCCCCTCTTCCTCTTCCTCCTCCTCCTCTCGTTCTCCACTTTACTCTTCATCTGCCCCTAACTTACTCAACCTGTACTCCTGGGCCTCCCCCCCACCACTGCCTTGTACCCCTCAGC
The DNA here is from genome assembly GCF_007565055.1 of Rhinopithecus roxellana. Taxonomy (NCBI): domain Eukaryota; kingdom Metazoa; phylum Chordata; class Mammalia; order Primates; family Cercopithecidae; genus Rhinopithecus; species Rhinopithecus roxellana. The sequence goes on from NC_044551.1 coordinate 55,351,495, forward strand.
CCTCTAAGTTTGCCTGCGGGTCCAGCTGATGCCAGAAGGTCCCAACAGCAGCAGCCTAAACAGTTTTTGCCAATGTCACCCATCCTATCTTCCATCACTCAGGGTATCCCCTTGGAGACCAGTAATCTGCACATCCAGCCACATACCCCAAAGTCTCTGCAGCAGCCAGACTTGCCCTCTCAGGCCTGCTCAGTGCAGGTGGGCAGGCAATTGGATTATGGAATACTACCCACCTTGGCCCCCTGGCGTTGGGCAAGTCTTCACTGGCCAATGAGTGACTTCAGCCTGGGGAACTGGAGCAGTTCAGCATGGAGAGCCCATAAACCAGCCTGGTGATGGATCCCCCTGGCTTTTCCAAAGGGCCTGGATTTTTAGAAGGTGAGGGGCCCGTGGCCAGCCCTCAGGATCCCCACACCAACTACCAGAACTTGACCCCCCACTGCTCCTGCTGTGGCTCAAGTCTTAACATCATCCTCATAGGAGACTCCTCCCCAGGTTTCTCTAAGGAGATTGCAGCAACCCTGGCTGCTGTGTCTGGCTTTGAGGTGTCAGTAGTAGGGTTGGAGTTGGGGCTAGGGCTGGAAGATGAGCTGTGCATGGAGCTACTGGGCCTGGAAGGGCTATACATGCTGAGTGACCCAGTGCCCTGCTCCCCGATCCTGTTACGGAGTATTCATCACCATCCCTCTTCTTGGCCCTGTTCCCCATTACTGTCCTTTTCCTCCCTTATCCCGGCTAGTGGAGACTCCACTCTGCCCCCAGATCCTCTCTGTAGCATGAACGAAGGATCCCAAGAATGAGAAAAAGCACGGAGTTTGTCCAGGTGGCCCTTGAATTCTGTACACAGGTGGGCCTGGGGAAGCTCAAAGGAGGGCCACAAGCACTTGCAACTTTGAACCAATTGCCTGGAGGTCAAAGCCTGTTGGAAAGCTGGGGATATAGAGGGGAACCTGGGAGGCAGGGCTTGTCCGGATTCCTAGGGGTAGGCATTGCCAGCCCCTCCTCATCACCCTTTCCCTCTCAATGGAGGAGAGTGCCACAGTGGGTATTATTTTTAATTAAATATATTTTAATAAAAAATCAAAAAAATTCTTTGCAAGTGTTTTGTTTTACTTCTAACATGACATTTTCTATACTAATTTATCTTTACAACTAGATTGAATTAAAATGGAAAACTTTTAAATATGTCTCTGGATTTTAAGTTTTAAAAAGCCATAGAGTTTTTGAAACTATAAGTTATCTTTTATATGGTAGTACTGATTTTATGTAACAGTGTAAACTTAGAATTTTCAAATCTGACTTCATTTTCTGTGAATATGACTTATGACTTAAAGATGGATTGAGACTTCTGGTCAAAATAGTACACTAAAGTTCATGTATTGGCGTTCTTCTGTCCCAAACACATAAGAGGAAACCAAAAAGGCATAGCTGAGCTCAAAAACAAGATCATGGATTAGTAATGGAAAAGGAATTCTAAGAGATGGGTGAGGCTGAAGCAGGCATGGATGTCAAAAGTGATTCCTGTAGGATGATGCGGGAGAAAGTGACTTTAAAAAAGGAGAGTCAGAGTCAGTTCCACTGTTTGAAGACAAGGACTTGTGTGGCTCCTCTTAAAAATGCTGGTTTTTAAATGGGGCTGATTTGCTCCTAGAGCTAGATTTATAAGAAATTTTCCATCAAGGCAGCCCAGTACAGTTATGGTAGAAATACAGGGGTATTCAGCCACTGTGCACTGGGAAAGTCATACCAATTATTGTGGCTCTGTCTGTCCTGATTGGTCAGTTATCTCACCTTTAAAAATCATTAACAGGATACCTAGAAAACTCCCATGTGTGGAATTTGAGAACATTTCTAAATAACTCATGAGACAAAAAGTCATGAAAATTAGAAAAATAGGTGGAACTGAACAATAACAAAAATACTACATGTAAAAACTTGTAAGATGCTGCTAAAGCAGTTCTGGGAAAGAAATGTGTAGCTTTAGCTGCTTATAAAGAAAAAAGAAAGAATAAGGATGGTGAATGACTTAAGCATTCATCTTAAGAATTTAAGGGGAAGAAACAGTAAAATATGCCCAAAGTAAGTTGAAAGAAAGAAGTAATAATAGCAGAAATTAAGTACATAATAACCTAATAAAAAAGGCTCAACAAAGCCAGGATTATTCTTGGAAAAGACAAATGAACAAATCCCAGGTGAGATTAAGAGAAAAAAGTTTACCAAAATATTAGGAATGAAAATGTTGACATCATATCAGATGCCAAAGGCATTAAACAGATACTATGAGCTTGATGCCAAAAATACAGAAACTTTATCTAAAACTCCTAGAAAAATATAATTATGAAAACAATAAAAAACTAATAATTCTGTAATTAAGGAAATTGGATCTTATAATAACGCAAAGCAAGATGGTTTAACAAGTGCCTACCAAATACAACTATTCTAGAGTATGGAAAGGGAAAACTCTGTCATAGAAAATCATTTTATAAGATTAGCTTAACCAGCCGGGCGCGATGGCTCATGCCTGCAATCCCAGCACATTGGGAGGCTGGGGTGGGTGGATCACCTGAGGTCGGGAGTTCCAGACCAGTCTGGCCAACGTGGTGAAACCCCGTCTGTACTAAAAATACAAAAATTAGCAAGGTGTGGTGGCACGTGCCTGTACTCCCAGCTATTCAAGAGGCTGAGGCAGGAGAATCACTTGAACCCGGGAGGCAGAGGTTGCAGTGAGCCGAGATCATACCATCGCGCTCCAGCCTGGGCAACAGAACGAGACTGTCTCAAAAAAAAAAAAAGGTATAACTATGATACCAAAATCGAATAAGATTGTTATGAGAGGCTGGCAGCAGTGGCTCACACCTGTAATCCCAGCACTTTGGGAGGCTGATGCAGAGGGATTGCTTGAGACCAGAAGTTCAAGACCAGCCTGGTCAACATAGCGAGACCCTGTCTCTACAAAAAAATTAGCCAGGCATGGTAGTGCATGCCTGTAATCCTTGCTATTTGGCAGGCAGGCTGAAGCAGGAGGATCACAGGCTGTAGTGAGCCATGATCACACCACCATACTTCAGTCTGGGCACAGAGTGAGACCCCTGAACTCCTAAAAAAAAAAAAAAAAAAAAAGTAGCTTTGAGAAAGGAAAATTGCTGGCCAGTGTCATTCTTAATTAATGATATAAAAATCCAGAACAAAACAGACAATGCAATTCCAATCAGAATACCAACAGGTAGTGTTTCGTGATTATTGGTTTATATGATTTTTGGAACTTCACAAGCTGATTCTAAAGTTTATATAGACATGCAAAAGGCCAAGAAGATCAGAGAGACTCTTAAAGAACAATAAGGCAGGAGGGCTTATTCTATATGGCAAGACTTAATAATAAGCAAAGCTATAATACTAAGTATAATTTTAGCTCAGGGATAAAGAAATAAAGTCATGCACGTATGCTTGAACTATGACACAGGTAGTATTGCCGATAAGTAGAGGGGAAAGGGGATTTTCAGAAAACGGTCCTGGAAAGGAAATTGTGTTATAGAAAAAATATCAAAATGCCAATGGATTAAGGTCCCAAATATGAAAGGTTTTGTAAAATTTTATTTATTTATTTGAGTCAGTCTCGCTCTATCACCCAGACTCGAGTGTAGAGGCATGATCTTGGCTCACTTCAACTTCTGCCTCCTGGGCTCAAGCAGTTCTCCTGTTTCAGCCTCCCAAGTATCTGGAATTACAGACACCCACCACCACACCTGGCTAATTTTTTGTATTTTTAGTAGAGTTAGGGTTTCACCATGTTGGCCAGGCTGGTCTCAAACTCCTGATCTCAAGTGATCTGCCCATCTCAGCCGCCTAAAGTGCTAGGATTACAGGCCTGAGCCACCACACCCGGCTTGTAAAACTTTAAAAGGTAAGAGACTGTTTTACGGATCTCAATCTTAGGAAAAATTTCATAATGTACCAAAAAACAAAAAAAACCCCATAATGGAAAAACATATATTTGACTACATTAGAATCAGGAACTTAAATGCATCAAAAGGCACCATAAAGAACATGAAAAGATAAGCCACAACTTTATAGAAAATATTTGTTACACATACAACAAAAGATTAATACCAAGAATATATATAGAATTCCTGTAGAGAAGCAGGCAAAAGAAAAAGGCCCCAACACTCAGGTCAGTACTCAAAAGGCCTGAATGGCCAACAAGCACAAAAATAGGCAAAACCTCATTAAATCAGAGACATTAGAACCATATTTGATACATTAAATCTGACTAATATTAAGTGTTTTCATGAATGTCGAGTAATTGCTAGGGGGATTACAAATCATTATAGATACTGTGTGTTAGGTCCATATTTCATTGCTATAAAGAAATACTTGAGAGTAGGTAATTTATAAAGAAAAGAGGTTTAATTGGCTTGTGGGTCTGCAGGCTTTGCAGGAAGCATGATGCTGGCATCTGCTCAGCCTCTGGGAAGGCCTCATGAAGGCTAAGGGGGAGCAGGAGCAAGAGAGGGAGATGCCACACACTTTTAAACAGCCAGAGAACAGAACTCACTGTCGTGAGAACAGCACTCATCACCAAGGGGATGGTGCTAAACCTTCATGAGAAATCCACCCCAGTGATCTTGTCACCTCCACCATCCAATCATCTCCACTGGGCCCCACCTCCAATATAGGGATTACAGTTCTACATGAGATTTAGGCATGGATTAATATACAAACTATCACACAGCTACTATAGATAGGAAACATCATGGCACTGAAGAGAAAAGTTTTATATATGTGGACTCAATTACTCTGTATTTATTCTCTTATGTATTCTAGAGAAATTATTGCACATTTGTACCAGTACACATATGTAAGAATGTCCATAGCATCATTGTTGCTAAATGCAGAAGCATAAAAACAATTCAAATGTCTGATAGTAGAATAGATAAAATGTATATTCATGCAATTAAATACTATATTGTAGTGAAAATAAGTTATATACATTTTATATATATGACATAAATGAATCACAAAAAATAGTCTTGAGAAAAAAAAAAACCACAAGTCTTAAAGTAGTGTTAATCCAAGCATATGCAATTTAAAGAGAAGTAAACTGTTTAGATTTGTGAGTGTATGTTACATTGAAAGGTAATAAAATTATAAAGAAAAGCCAAAGTATGATTATCTCAAATGTGAGTGTGTTACATTTAAAGGTGATAAAACTATAAAGAAACGCTAAAGTATGATTATCTCAAATGTCAGGGTAGTTACTTTTAGTACTTTTTTTTTTTTTTTTGAGTCGGAGTTTTGCTCTTATTGTCCGGGCTGGAGTGCAATGGTGCGATCTTGGCTCACTGCAACTTCTGCGTCCCGGGTTCAAGCAGTTCCGCATCAGCCTACTGAGTAGCTGGGATTACAGGCACGCACCACCATGCCCAGCTAAAATTTTGTACTTTTAGTAGAGACGAGGTTTCACCATGTTGGCCAGGCTAGTCTCAAACTCCTGATCTCTGGTGACCCACCTGCCTCAGCCTTCCAAAGTGCTGGGATTGCAGGCGTGAGCCACTGTACCTAGCAGTTCTTATCTTTCAGAGGGGAATGTATGGGGTTTCAAAAGTGTTTTTTAACCTAGCTGGTGGTAGTTACACGGGTGTTTGCTCTATTATTTTTTGTTAATGTAGAAGTGTATGTGATATAATTCACAGTAAAGTAAATGGTGAATCAAAGAGAGTCAAAGGGCAATGAGTTAGTGAAGATGGAGTACAGGAGTTTTCTCAGGTGGATCAGAGAAATGGGATGGTATTTGGAAGGCCACATGGAAAGATTGTTGCATTTTCTAGGGAAAGATATTTCCAGTCCTGATTAGTCTTATTAACATCTATGCATGATCCCTATTAACAACTGAGACTTGAGCATCTCATTGTTCTCCCCCTAGTGCCATCATTCTCCCAGTCATCCAGACTTGAAACCTTGTTATGCCTATATGTTGTCACCATATCATGATTTTTTTCCTTTGAAAAATTTTTCATGTATCTTATTATTGTTTCTCTTATTACTTAACACCTTTGTTAACAGGTGTTTACTATTTGACTTTTGAAATAAATCATTGGATGCCTTTGTTAAAGAAAAAAACAAAAATTTTAAAAGAAAACAAATTATAAATTTGTATTACAATTTAAAAAGAGGTACTTGAGTAGTTCAATGAAAAGCCATATATAAGACAATTTAAAAATATTTAAAGGCATATTGGGCAAAGTTGGTTTTTAAAAGGAAAATAACATTTTTTAGAGACGTCTTTTGGTGCAAATAAAGCCCCATGCTACATTGGTATTGTAGGTAGTGTAGATGGTTCTAGTTATCTGATTAATTGGCAAAAAGCAAATGCTTAAGACTTTGTTTATTCATTTCTTATTGCTGGGATTTAATACTCACTTCTGGTTGGATGAGTAAACTGGATTATGGTAGAGATAAGGCAACATAATTCTCAGTTCTGCCCTGCTCAACTTCTAGAGTTTAGTCTTAGATCAGATGCTTTTGACTCTGCAAACTTGTGATTTAAGGCTTTCTGGATCTATACACTGCTGGTTGAGGTCATAGAGTTTCCAATACTGAGAAGACTGCTGATACTGGATGTTGTCTCCTTGATTTTTTTTTTTTTTTTCCTTTTTTTTTTGGAGACAGGATCTCACTCTTGCCCAAGCTGGAGTGCAGTGGCACAATCATGGCTCACTGCAGCCTTGATCTCCTGGGCTGAAGCAATCCTCCTACCTCAGCCTCCCAGGTAGCTGTGGCTATAGGTGGACACCACCACACCATGTTGATTTTTACATTTTTTTCATAGAGTTGAAGTCTCGCTATGTTGCCAACCTGGTCTCAAACTCCTGGGCTCAAGCCATCCTCCTACTTCTGCCTCCCAAAGTGCTGGGATTACAGGTGTGAGCCACTGTGCCTGGCCTCCTTGATTTTCTTTATCCTCTCATTGCCAATATCTCTAGGCTGTCTTTGGAAATTGAGGTCCATGTGGATTTGTGACCTGTATTCCTGGTACGTGTTTTCTCCACTGGCCCACCTGTTTTTTGTACACCTAGTTATGGTACATTAAGTCACTCCTTGCCCAGAAGGGTGGGAGTATCTTGGTAGATGCCCAACAATAAGAATGGTTGTGTTGGTCTTGCCTTTTGGAATATGCACATTCTCGTTATTGTGGTAATTCTACTGGTAATTGCATGGAGCTCCACCCTGGTAGCTCATTTCTTTTTTCTTTTTTTTCCAACTAGATTTGATAGCTAGGTGTGTCATTTCTTTAACCTCAACCACAGCCTCTTCAGTTCCTTCATTTCCTCTTCATATTCTTCACAGTAGTCTGATATTCAAATACATCTTCCTTAGGCTGAAATACTTCCTTCCTTTCTGTTGATAAAACCATATCAATGGTTTATTAAACTATTTTACTTTCTCCAAAACCTTTGTTGCTATAATCATCTTGTCCCCACTAGTGGGTATTAGTATGTTGTGGGGTTGCCACGGGCGGTTGGGGAAAGGATGGCTGCCAGGTCTCAGCCTCACTATTCATGTTGTAGAGATGGTGATTGATGCAGGGCTTGATGCAGCAGTGGTAGGCTCCTCCCAGATTGTGATGGTGAATGGGGTGCTTATGGCTCTCTGGGGTTCACTCTTCATTTCCAACACCAATTAAACTCATCCTCTTTTTTATATGCTGTGGCAACCATGCAGGTGCACTGCTTAAATGCCTCTCTAAGAAAGAATTCCAGTTTCAGGGAATGCAGTTAGCTGACAACCTGCAGTTGTTAGTACCTTCAGGGCCTTTAGGTTTGGGGTTGAGAACTTGAATTTCCTGGGAAATCCACAGCCAGTGATAGAGCATGGCATGGATAATAGGACATATCCATTTTGGCTCAGTGCAGGACACCTCTAGTGGGCAGTCTTGCTCTGAAGCACCCTACTGGGTTGACCAAGACTTTGTTAGATCTACATCAAGGTCTGAGACTTTCTCTGCTCAGTCCTGCTTCATAGCCACTTCCTTCCTAGGTTTCAAATCTGTGTCATGGTCTGAAAGTTTTCAATTTTTTTTTTTTTAAATTTTAATCTTTTTTTTTTTTTTTTTTTTTTTTTTTTTTTTTTTTTTGAAGCAGAGTCTTGCTGTGTCACCCAGGCTGAGAGCAGTGGAGTGATCTTGGTTCACTGCAACCTCTACCTCCTGGGTTTAAGCTGTTCTCCTGCCTCAGCCTCCTGAGTAGCTGGGATTACAGGTGCCCACCACCACACCCAGATAATTTTTGTATTTTTAGTAGAGACTGGATTTCACCATGTTGGCCAGGCTGGTGTCAAACCCCTGACCTCAAGTGATCTGCCCACCTCAACCTCCCAAAGTGTTGGGATTACAGGTGTGAGCCACCTGGACCTGGCCTGGTCTGAAAGTTTTCTGTGCCCAGTCCTCTTTCCTCCCCACTTTTATCTTGAGCAATAAACCTCCTGTACTTCCAACTCTCTCATCTGCTTCTCAGAGGACTCTAAATGACACATATCACTTCCACTGGTTATTTACCTAATTTATCTCTAAAACTGAAGTAACGATTATCTGGCCGGGCGCGGTGGCTCATGCCTGTAATCCCAGCACTTTGGGAGGCCGAGACGGGCGGATCATGAGGTCAGGAGATCGAGACCATCCTGGCTAACATGGTGAAACCCCGTCTCTACTAAAAAATACAAAAAACTAGCCGGGCGAGGTGGCGGGCACCTGTAGTCTCAGCTACTTGGGAGGCTGAGGCAGGAGAACGGCATGAACCCGGGAGGCGGAGCTAGCAATGAGCTGAGGTCCGGCCACTGCACTCCAGCCTGGGCCACAGAGCGAGACTTCGTCTCAAAAAAAAAAAAAAAAAAAAAGGATTATCTAATTTCCCTTTTTTAACTGCCTTTTGACTCCTCCCAGTATTTTTTTAGGTCATCAATTTCACCCACCCCCAGCACCTGCATCTCCTCTAATACCCATCTATATTAGTAAAAGGCACCACTGTTTACTTAGTTGCATTTACATCTTTCACATTTAAATTTGTGACCCATCTTTTGGGGAAGCGGGGGGAATGGAAGTGGTATTGTGTGAGATGGGAATCAGACAGTTAAAAGGAGTGACTTTAGTAAGGCATGAATGAGGTCACAGGTAATGCAGGTCAGATCATGTGAGACTTTGTTATAAGTCATTAATCGGCCATTGAAAGGACTTTAGCTTCTACTCTGTGTGAGATGGGGGATGGGGAGTCATTGGAAGGTTTTGAGCAAAGGAGTAGTATCTCACTTACTTTTTACCGGGAACATTTTGGCTGCTCTGGAGAATAGACAGAGGGCAGATAAGTTGGAAGCAGGAAGACTAGTTGGGAGAGTATCACAGTAATCTAAGTACAAGGCATTGGTAGCTTGCACCAAGGTGATAACAGTGAAGTTGTTAAGAATTGGCTCATTATCTGGGGACAAGACTCAAGCAATGTCATTTTATTTTGTAAAAGCTCCCTGGGAGTTTCTGGTACACATGAGGGTTGAGAATTTGTGCTACCGTTTATACATTTTTATAGGAATGCCTGGACTTAAGACATATAGACATCTTCATCAGCTTAATTCAAGTGGGTAGAGATGCATAGTGATTAATAGCAAGTACTTTTATATCTGACCCAGGTTTAGATCTGTGCTACTTATTCACTGTAACTTTGAGCTTTATTTTTCTCATCTTTAAATGCAGATACCTACTTTGTAGGTATATTTGTTATGATTAAATGAACCAACGTGAATTAAATGAGCTAGTATCTGACATATTCATGCTTAAAAAGTAGTAGCTTAAAGAAATCTGACACATGAAATGATAAAAATTTTAGGATTGATAATGCTCAGTGTTGTTGAGGATGTGGAGGAATAGGTCCCACTGTTGGTGAGAATGTATACAAAGGGCAGTTTAGTAATATCTATCAAAATTTCAATTTTCGCAACCCACTAATTCTCCTTCTAGAAATTTTATTTGTGGAAACATTCACACCTATGTTCAGATATTCAGTGCAGCATTTTTTAATGGCAAACAGAAATAATACTCCTCATAAAGGAATAAATTGGATATATTCATTTATGGAATGCTTTGTGGTTATGAAAAATAATAGGTAGGTCTATACATACTGTCATGGAAAGATTACTAGTATGTATTTTAGTTTTTTTTTTTTTTTTTAAAGCAACACCACTATATCATTTGAGAGTACTTAACATCCTCACTATTTGAAATCTGTAAGATTATGTTCATTTATCACTTATATGGATTTTTATATGAGCTCATATAAAAGGTAGGCCAGAGGCTGGGCATGGTGGCTCACGCCTGTAGTCCCAGCACTTGTGGAGGCCAAGGTGGGCAGATCGCTTGAGACCAGGAGTTTGAGATCAGCCTGGCCAACACGGAGAAACCCTGTCCTCTACTAAAAATACAAAATTTAGCCAGAGCCAGGTGTGGTGGCTCATGCCTGTAATCCCAACCCTTTGGGAGGCCGAGGAGGGCGGACTACTTGAGGTCAGGAGTTCGAGACTAGCCTGGCCAACGTGGTGAAACCCCATCTCTACTAAAAATACAAAAATTAGCCCGGTGTGGTGGCACGTGCCTGTAATCCCAACTACTTGGGAGGCTGAGGCAGGAGAATTGCTTGAACCCCAGAAGCGGAGGTTGTCGTGAGCTGAGATTGCTCTACTGCATTCCATCATGGGTGACAGACCAAGACTCTGTCTCAAAAAAAAGAAAAAGAAAAAGAAAAAAGCCAGGCATGATGGTGCACACCTGTAATCCCAGCTGCTACTTAGGAGGCTGAGGCATGAGAATTGCTTGAGACTCTGTCTCAAAAAAAAAGAAAAGAAAAAAGAAAAGGTAGGTTGTGCACAGTGACTCACGCCTGTAATCCCAGCACTTTGGCAGACCGAGGCAGGTGGATTCCCTGAGCCCAGGAGTTTGAGACCAGCCTGGGCAACATAGCAAGACCCTGTCTCTGTTAAAAATAAGACAAAATAAAATACAAGAAAATAAAAGGCAGTGATGGTAATTTCATAAACAATAATACTTATCAAATTATTATAGTGCCCATGTTTTAACAGTATTGAATGCCTCATTATAATAACATTGTTTGTTTTCTGTACTATATATCTGTTTTTAGATATTTAAAGAGCTATAAATTATCTTAAGGTAAATTATAGATGCCCCCAAGGATTTCTACTAGGAAATATTGAAGATGCAGATATATTGCATAGTTTCTGTCTCTCTTTGACTAATAACCAAATGGATAGGTAAGATGAAAACAGATGAAATAAATTTTTTAAAAAGTGTTTTATATAAGTATATATTCTGTTGGTGTGCTTCTAGGAATTTGTCCTAGGCAAATAATCCGACAAGTACATAATGACAAATATACAATAGTATTCATTGCAGTGTTTATAATAATAATAAATTGCACATAACCTAAGTGATAGGTGTTAATTTATGATAAACATAATGAAATACTATGTAATAATTAAAAATAATTATTTAGATCTATAGTTATTAACAGATAAAACCTACAATCTACTAAAAAGGGAAAAGAAGTTTAATACATTATATATAATATCTTCTCTCTACAGATTATAAGACTAGAGTAATCAGGGAAAGTAAAGAATAGAATAGATTTGGATAGACAACATGTAGAAGAGGACATTTTAAATGAGCATTTCCCAACCTTTTTGGATTCACATTTCTTAATTTTAAAATTTTATCAATTTGCATTGTATATGGTAAAATGGTTTTTAAGTAAAAAGTATTTTATGTCAGTATAATACTTAAAACTGCTTTCTGAGCCAGGCGCAGTAGCTCACGCCTGTAATCCCATCCCTTTGGGAGCCCGAGGTGGGTGGATCACTTGAGGCCAGGATTTCGATACCAGCCTGTGCGATATGGTGAAACCCTGTCTGTACTAAATATACAAAAATTAGCTGAGCATGGTGGCGCATGGCTGTAATCTCAGCTACTTGGGAGGCTGAGGCACAAGAATCACTTGAACCCAGGAGGCAGAGGTTGCAGTGAGCCAAGATTGCATCTGCACTATAGCTTGGGTAACAGAGCGAGACTGTCTCAGGAAAAAAAATTTTTTTTTGCTTTATAAATTTTTGTTCTTTGTTGTACAGAATCATTTTTGGCTCATAGTAAGGAAACTTTCTAATGTTTAGAACTGTTTGACAGTTTAAGATTTCAGGCATTGTATGTCACTGTGTGACCATTTGTCACATATGCTGAAAATAAACTTTAGGTCTTATCTAATTTACTGATTTACTGGACTTGACAAGTAGCAAATTGATTTATGGCCCCACGGACAAAGTTCATTCCCTGCCTGAGGGTCTGTGGAAATCTCTCGTAAAGAAAAGTAATGTCATTTTTTTTTTTTAATTTCCAAGTTATAAAATTGTATTTCTTAGTGTTTAGGAATGCCATAATTTGTGGCATTTTAAAGGTGTATACTTTATTTCCACGTAGGCCGAATACATCAAGCAATGGTAACATCTTTAAATGAAGATAATGAAAGTGTAACTGTTGAATGGATAGAAAATGGAGATACAAAAGGCAAAGAGGTAAGATCACTGGGTTAAATTTTATTCCTAGTCCTGCAATCAAGATTCTGAATGTAAAACCAGAAAGTACATAATGCATATGTTTTTATTATTCCTTTAAAACTTTGAAATGATTAAAAATTTTCACTTAAAGGTAGATTCCTCCTATATTTCTTATGTGATTGCACATATCAATCTTAATTATTTGATAAAAATATACTGTTCTTTAAGTCTAGCTCGCACAGTTTGAAAATGTGCTATAATATTTAATTATGTGGTTCTATTGGTCACTGTGTTGTTAGCAATTCATAGAGTCAAGACTATAAAATGATACTTTGAGAAAAATTCTTTAAATTTGAGGATTATAATTCTAAATCATTTGTAAGGCTAAGGGATTGTATTCTTTTTTTTTTTTTTTTTTTGAGACAGGGTCTCACTTTGTCACCTAGGCTGGAGTGCAGTGGCATGATCACAGCTTACTGCAGCCTTGACCTCCTGGGCTCAAGTGACCCTCCCATCTGTCTCCAGAGTAGCTGGGACTACAGGTGTGTACTACCACACCTGGCTAATTTTTGTATTTTTTGTAGAGATGGGGTTTCACCCATGTTGCCCAGGCTGGTCTCAGACTCCTAGGCTCAAGTGATCTGCTCACCTTGACCTCCCAAAGTGCTAAGATTACAGGCATGAGCCACTGCACGCACCTGAGGTACTGTATTCATTAGGCTAAAGTAATTTAAGAGTTATTTACTGTGTCAATTTATTTGAAAAATAAAAGGTTAATTGTCAAAATACACTCTCAAAAGACTATGTGTGTGTGTTGTGAACAGATTGACCTGGAGAGCATCTTTTCACTTAACCCTGACCTTGTTCCTGATGAAGAAATTGAACCCAGTCCAGAAACACCTCCACCTCCAGCATCCTCAACCAAAGTAAACAAAATTGTAAAGGTTAGTGATAAAAATTCAGATTGCAGGACACTGGGAGCGGGGGTGGTGGGGGGGTGTAGATGTGTGTGTATTCCAGTTTGAAATTGGTAGGCTTTGAAGAGTTTAAGAATTGATTAATTTGCTTTTTCTGCCATCCATATTCATGTATATACATACATATTTTCAAGGATTAAGGTTGTCTAATTCACAATTATGACAATCACTGGATAAGGTCTTAGAAATTTCTCACCTAATTAGGATTTTTCCTGAGACTAAGTTTCTCAGGAGATATACATCAAAACCATTTGCTTGGTGTTTGTTAAATGGATACATATGACTTTGACAAAGGCATAATAGCTATTTCTTAGGAATAATAACTACCAACTCTGATAGTCTTTTGAAATTATAATTCTGCTATTTGTTTCTTAGAGAAAGATGGGAAATGATACTGTAGTTCACTTCTATATTGTTTGTCATGATATACCTTAAAACTGTGCTAAATCCTCCCTGGCAGTTTTATCTTTATAAAAATTAAAAGCACATTGTTTTTACGGCTTTTAAAGATAATTCTCCTTCCTTTCTCTCAAGACCTTTCAGTATTAAATTTTTGTTTCAAAATACAACTCTTTTTAAAACAGGTAGTGTTGCAAAGTTGTTGAATCTGCAGTTCTTTGTGTTCATTTCAACAAGCATTTGTGGTTTTGTTTTGTTTTTTTACATTGTGCCAAATACTATGCTGGACAAAATACAAAGATGAATGATGACATGGCTTTCAGCCTGTAGGAACTTGATATCTTTCAGGGAGGACATAGATAAGCATCTAAATATAGTATGATAGAAGCAACAAAACCTTGTTTTGTGAACTATGCAGATGAACATAAGGCATATTTTCAGCTCATGAGTTTAATCATATTGAGAGTCACCACTTAGAGGTTATTAGCTACCACTTACAAATGGGTTGTTTTTTATATTCATCTTCAAAATAAAGGATCTTCACTGGAGGATCTTTATAGTTTATTCTTCCTGGTATATCATTAACAACCTTTACTGTACATTAGAATTACCTGGAATAGAATAAATCAGTGTATTTTAAAAATAAATATTTACTATTAATGCTATCAATATTCAAGCATTTTTATATATATTTTCCTCTATCCTCCAAAAATATTCAGGAATTAATATGAGCCAGGCACTGATCTAAGGACTTTCTTCACAACAACCTATGAGGTCATTACTACTGCTATTCCCGTTTCATTGATGAGGAAACTGAAACAAAGAGCGGTTAAGTAGCTTCACAATAATATGTGTTTTAATCATCATACTATGCTGCTAAAACCATGTAATAAATGTCATTTCTGAATAAGAGGGGGTAAAAAAAAAATAAGTATTTTTATAAGTATTAAAAAGTATTTTTAAAGTATTAAATCAATATTTTTTAAAATACTGATTTATGGGCCCCACTCCCAGAGATTCAGTTTTATTTTACCTAAAGGGAGGCGCTGGCATCAGTGTCCTTTTAATAGTACTCATCTGATTTAAATGTGTAGCCAAGTTTAAGACAACTACGTTATTTGATATCTTTTTTGAGGTGAATAAAAGGAAGCCTTCATGAATAAATTAGAGGACCAAAAGTTTGCTGCCTTAATCCGTACAGTGTCCAAGTCTTAGAAACTCTTATGAAACCGTTTTAGGATAACTGAAAATGTACATTTTATAGTATTCTGATATTTTAGTTTAACAAGGGGTTCTAAGCTGTCTAGAACTAATATTTTATGAATTACCCCCTCTTATTCAGAAATGACATTTATTACATGGTTTTAGCAGCATAGTATGATGATTAAAACACATATTATTGTGAAGCTACTTAACCGCTCTTTGTTTCAGTTTCCTCATCAATGAAACGGGAATAGCAGTAGTAATGACCTCATAGGTTGTTGTGAAGAAAGTCCTTAGATCAGTGCCTGGCTCATATTAATTCCTGAATATTTTTGGAGGATAGAGGAAAATATATATAAAAATGCTTGAATATTGATAGCATTCATAGTAATTCATTAAGATTATAGTTTCTCTTCATTTTGTTTTATATTCTTACATATCTGCCTACTTTCGTTTAATTGAAAGCAACTCAGGTCATGATACATATGAGGAGTAAAGACAGAAAATATAATGAGCATTTTTTTCCTTTCATAGAATCGACGGACTGTGGCTTCCATTAAGAATGACCCTCCTCCAAGAGATAATAGAGGTAAAGTAAAAATGTATCTCTTAATTTTGGCTTTTGGCTTCTTAGTATGTTCCTGACGAGGTAAATCAAAAGTAAACATTACCCTGATGTTGTTTTTTATTTAAATTTTACCTGGCTAATTTTAAGAGGGTTTTTTTTTTTTTTTTTGGCGGAGGGGTGTGTGTGTGTTTGTTTTGCTTTTTGAGCAGGGTCTTGCTCTCTCACCCAGTCTGGAGTACAGTGGCATGAACACAGCTCACTACAGCCTTGACCTCCTAGGGTCAAATGATCCTCTTACGTCAGCCTCACATGTAGCTGGGACCACAAGCATGTGCCACCATGCCCAACTAATTTTTTTATTTTTTTGTAGAGACAGCCTTTCCATGTTGCCTAGGCTGGTCTTGAACTCCTGGGCTCAAGTGATCCTCCTGCCTTGGCCTCCCAAAGTGTTGGAATTACAGGCGTGAGCCACCGTGCCCAGCCTGGTGTCTTCTTGATTTCCTAATACAATATGCCAATAATACTAAAAAATGATTTTGTCTGGGTGTGGTGGCTCAGGCCTGTAATCCCCACACTTTGGGAGGCTGAGGCGGGTGGATCACCTGAGGTCAGTAGTTCGAGATCCCCCTGGGCCAACATGGTGAAACCCCGTCTCTACTGAAAATACAAAAAATTAGCCAGGCATGGTGGCGGTGCCTGTAATCCCAGCTACTCGTGAGGCTGAGACAGGAGAATTGCTTGAACCCGAGTGGCAGAGGTTGCAGTAAGCCGAGATCACACAACTGCACTCCAGCCTGGGCGACAGAGTGAGATTCCATCTCCAAAAAA
Source organism: Rhinopithecus roxellana (assembly GCF_007565055.1). NCBI lineage: Eukaryota > Metazoa > Chordata > Mammalia > Primates > Cercopithecidae > Rhinopithecus > Rhinopithecus roxellana. Next base: position 55,368,067 of record NC_044551.1, read on the forward strand.
AGAAAAATGATTTTTAAAATGTATGGGATGATGGCTGGGCACGGTGGCTCCTCCCTGAAATCCCAACACTTTGAGAGGCCGTGGCAGGTGGATAACCTGAGGTTAGGAGCTCAAGACCAGCCTGGCCAACATGGTGAAACTCCATCTATAATAAAATACAAAAACTAGCCAAGTGTGGTGGCATATAGCTGTAATCTCAGCTACTCAGGAGGCTGAGGCAGGAGGATCACTTGAACCCAGGAAGTGGAGGTTGCAGTGAGCGGAGATTGCATCACTGCACTCCAGCCTGGGCAGTAGAGTGAGACCCTGTCTCAATCAATCAATCAATCAATCAATAATAAAATGGATGGGATGAATATGAAACTATGAAATGCAATTTTTAATTCATCTTATTTACTAAATAATTTTGCAAATTCGAGAATAGCATGAGAAAGAAAGGAATGGGGAAAGAGTCAATTAGTTGGCTGATTTCACTAGCTGAAGAAAAGTTGAACACACATAAAAATTGTGTGGTTAACTGAAGTCTCCCATATATTTTCAGCCAGGACATGAAAAGCATAGTGAATTTATTTTCTGCTGTTTAGTGGTTCAGAATTGTCTTTTCTGGCAGTATTCTTTCTCTGTGTGTGTGGATGGTAGACCAGGATGGACAGAAGTATTTAATGAGAGACTGAAAGTAGAGGGACAGTCCTTCATTTAAACACTATCTTTTAAGTCTTATGTAAATTTATATTTCTTTTAAAATTTGATATTTATATTTTTATATTCTTTTTTCTACTTGTATAATATCCACATTGGGAAATTCTCTGCTGAAGATTTGCATATTTGAGGAGCAAAGAGTGGGATTTGGAATAGAGGGAGGGTTGAAGAATTCTAAGTTTTTACTCTCTGTATATATTTGATTAGTGTAAATTTAAAAAAATGAGAATACATGTAAAATTTATATTTTGCTGGGTGTGGTGGTTCATGCCTTTAATCCCATCACATTGGGAGGCCGAGGTGGATAGATCACCTGAGGTCAAGAGTTTGAGGCCAGCCTGATGAATATGGTGAAACCCTGTCTCTACTAAAATTACAAAAATGAGCCGGGCCTAGTGGCGTGCACCTGTAGTTCCAGCTACTTGGGAGGCTGAGGCAGGAGAATCACTTGAACCTGGAGGTGGAGGTTGCAGTGAGCCGAGATTGCACCACTGCACTCCAACCAGGGTGACAGAGCGAGACTCCATCTCAAAAAAAAAATTTATATTTTGCACACATTTTAGGAGGATTTCTTTGTAGTTTAAAGTTTTAAGACATGGAGCAGTTTGTATATACATATATATGTATATTTTGTTTTCTCCACATATATATTTTAAAGGATTATTAAAAATCAAGCTTGGTTTTGGTTTTTATGTAAATTATTTAGATTGAATTTTGTAGCTAAAATTACATTGGTGAAAGCTAGGTCTGCACATATTACTTTGAAAGCCTCTTAGCTTATGTCAGTTTATTGAACAGAATTATTATAAACTATATTATATTTTACATATATAAATAGAAAACTTGGCAACTTACTAATGTAACTTTTAAGGATCAGGTTTTTGGGGGTATCTCTTCCTTTTACTAAGGTTATCTTTACTAATTTTCTATCCTGAATTAAATTTTTTTTTCTTACAGTGGTTGGTTCAGCACGTGCACGGCCCAGTCAATTTCCTGAACAGTCTTCCTCTGCACAACAGAATGGTAGTGTTTCAGATATATCTCCAGTTCAAGCTGCAAAAAAGGAATTTGGACCCCCTTGTATGTAAATTATGTATCAAGGATTTAGTCATTTTAGGCATACATGTATTCTCTCTTGGTCATCCTTTTTAAATCCTCAAAGAGTAAACAGTCTAAATACAAGCTTGATTGCAGATTTCATTTTACCACTGTGGAAAACTTCTTTTTATTAGTTTAGTCTGTTAATTGGGTTTTTTAAAGTATATTTTGGAGCAAAAATTTTTTTGTGAAATTATAGCAATGTTTCAGTTTGAGTTTAAAATTCTGGTCAGATGATAATTTGTCAGATGTTACAGAAGAAAGTCTTGTGCTCCTTGATTCTTTGAATTCAAAAATGTGTGTTTCTAAACCAAGAGATGACATGTATCAATATGTTTGAGTCATTTTTCTGGACTCTCATCTGTACATTGTCCTATTTTAGTTTTGGTAAAGCAGTTCATTAAGTAAAGCTCACATAGTTGTTATAGTTGCTTTGTCACTGTGTACCTTTTGCGTGCGTGTGGTGAAGTTATACATAAAAAAATATAATATTAGTACTCTAAAAAAGAAAACTATACTTCTACAGCTCATGTTGTCTTTTCAGCACGTAGAAAATCTAATTGTGTGAAAGAAGTAGAAAAACTGCAAGAAAAACGAGAAAAAAGGAGATTGCAGCAGCAAGAACTTAGAGAAAAAAGAGCCCAGGTTCGTAACATAAGCATATATTTTGTTTATATACTAACCAGAGATTAGATTGTATCAGTGAAGGTAATTGATGTGACAAAAATAAGGCATTTTTTTGGAGAATTTTAAGAATTCCTTAAATTGATATTGAGGAATAATATAAACTCTTGTGAAAATAAGTTACCATAACACGTTTTTACTGTATTGTTCTTTTCATGTTTTATGGGTATGTGTTAACGCTAAAATTTGTTCCATTAAGAAAAAGCCATTGTGTTACAGAATTCTAATGTGTATAGTATAATATTTAAGAATTTTTATTTTAGAAAGACCTAAAAATACTTTGGGAAAAATATCTAGTTAAAGTGCACGATTAAACTATAAATTTTATTATTGTTTTTATATGGTTAATAAGTTCACATGTCTTAGTGAAACGGGAAATTCCTTGTGTTTTGATTTATGCCACATATGAAGAGTGGATCTCTATTATGTCCCCCTCGGGGTCCCTTCAGATGGTAGCAAGACTGCTTAATAGCAGTGGGAAAATTGCATAGAGAACTGGTCTTTTACCCTTCTACAGGTCTTTACATATTAGACATTTTGTTATTATACATATAACTCCACCATTGTGCTTGTATGGCATCTATTACATTCTCAGAACTACTCTTCTCTAATAAAACATCAGGATTATTTATTTAATAGTATGTTCAAATGCCCTTAATCATGTGAAACTACCAGTTCAGATGTTGTGTTGTAGAATTGTGGACCTAGTATTATATCCAACCTGAATGAATCAGCTTTTATCTGAAAGTGACCTGAGAATGACCAATTGGGTTTTGAAATAAATAATAAAACAGATTATCTACTAATACTTCGCATAGATGCCACCTGGTGTTTCCTGTGGGTACTTCATAATACTTACACATCTCTCTGTGATCTCTTAATTCTCACTTCACAGTCTGCTTCTCAGTTGACATAGGTGGTATTATTTCCTAGAAGAAGGTTAATTGAAAGTAAGTTTCAGTAACAGTTTGTAATTTAGTTGCATTCAAAAAAAATCTGAATATGATGTATAAAAAAATGTGACTTCTTAGAATGGTTAATAATTTATTGTTCAAGGCTAGGAGAGGCTGTTGACTATTGCTATTTGTATCCTAATCTGAATTTTCTGTTTTGAAACCAAATAAATTGTAGTTGGCATTCAAAAATTTGAATTTTAAAGATTTTTAAAAAATGATCTTGGCTTCTGATTCCTTTAGTTCTATGTTCTGTCGATTTGGGACAGTTTTGTCATTACTTAGTATTTTTTAGAGGGTCAGCAAATATAAAAAATGAAGACAAATGAATCTGTGTTTATACTTTGCTGAAACACTGGATTAAATTAGAAGATGAATCTGCTTAAATGAATTTTCCTAGAATTTCAGCTTTTCTAGAGTTATTTGCCAGTGGTTAACATGAGCATTATTTCTCTGTTGCTCCATTTTATAGAATAATTAAGGTATATGTATAACAGATGGATTTTTGAAATAGGTAAATGGTAACTTCAATGAAGAGTCTTTAATTCGGAGTTAACAGAATGCATACAGACTAAGAGAATTGTGTTTGTAATATGAAAGTGGTTCAGAGCTGATTATGAAACCACAACTTTGAAACTATATCATATTGTCAGTTTGAGTTTAGGCTTGGTTATGACAAATGGCACAATTTAATTTTCAAACCAAATATAAATGCAACAAATACATTATTATATTTATAATGGTGAATTCTCTCTGTCTTCTAATAGGACGTTGATGCTACGAACCCAAATTATGAAATTATGTGTATGATCAGAGACTTTAGAGGAAGTTTGGATTATAGACCATTAACAACAGCAGATCCTGTAAGAGTCTTTGCAAACCATTATTCTGGAACTTTTTGTGCTTCAAATAAAAACATGTATTTGACACTTGCTAAATTCATACTGTATTCAGCTATGTAGTTTTTCCTTTCCTTATAGGTGCTGTGCTCATTCACCATTTTTTAAGAAAAGTAATTATCCACATTAATGCTCATTTTCCATAATTTAGTATATGAGATATGCTGCCTATAGGGATGTCCTTCTCAAAGCAAAACCTCCCTATCTTTGGAAGGGCAGAGCAACACTTAAAGGAGTGATAGCAGAAGACTCACTTTCCTTTCTGACTATGAATTATACTTTGATCTCAGTTCCAAGCTTATCTTTGTCTTGGGCTATAGATCCCACCATCATTTCTAATTTACTGTTGGTAATTTGTTAGTTTTAAATGTTACTCTGGCTTTTAACAATAAGTGATGGTTGTTGAGGGCTGCAGTGGACCAGAAATCTAGAACTGGAAAAAATTCTCTGCTCTTATTACTCAACTCCCTTGCTGTTGATGAATGAGAATTCATTGGACAGGGAATGCTTTTTTTTTGAGACGGAGTCTTGCTCTGTTGCCCAGGCTGGAGTGCAATGGTGTGATCTCCGCCTCCCGGTTCAAGCGATTCTCCTGTCTCACCCTTCCGAGTAGCTGGGACTACAGGCACCTGCCACCACACCCGGCTAATTTTTGTATTTTTAGTAAAAACGGGGTTTCACCCTTTTGGTCAGGCTGGTCTCAAACTCCTGACCTCAGATGATCCACCTGCCTTTGCCTCCCAAAGTGCTGGGATTACAGGCGTGAGCCACTGCTCCCATCCAGGAATGCTTTTATAACTAATTGGTACTTATAAAAAGTAATCCATCTGACGTAGCATATACAGAATGTGTTAGTTACAAAAAAGACATTTGTGTTAGATAGATGTATTATTTAGAATTGTTGATAGTACTTGTATCCCACATATTTTAGGCCTTGCTATTCCTTCATGTATTTCACTTACTACATGGGAGCTCACCCTTTAGGACAGGAATTGGAAAACGTTTTCTGCAAGGGTCTTTGGCTTTGGAACTATATGGTCTTTGTCACAACTACTGAACTCTGCCATTGTATTGTAAAAGCAACCATACACAATACATAAATGATGGGTATAACATTTGTTTCAATCAATGTGTGTCAGTAAAACTTTGCAGAAGAAGTAGGTAGTAGCTAAATTAGGCCCACAGGCCATACTGTGCCAGTCCTTGATTTATGTTAATTATTATTAAAATGAGGCATGTATTGGGAACAAAAATTTTATAAAAAAATACTTAGGCATAAGAATTGTTATATTTATAAAATAGTTCAAATTATTTGGCTCAGTAATCATCTGAGAATCCTGTTTCTTGCCAGTAATTATCTTTGCTAGCAACTTTCCCTATGATCAACCTATATGTCACTTAGTGGAATAGAAATGTTTACTTTTGTTGTGTATAGCACATCTTGAAGTGGATAATACAGCTTTTTTTTTTTTTTTTTTTTTTTTTTTGGAGACAGAGTCTTCTCTGTTGCCCAGGCTGGAGTATAGTGGCAGGATCTTGGCTCACTGCAACCTCCACTTCCTGGGTTCAGGCAATTCTCATGCCTCATGCCTCATGCCTCATGCCTCAGCCACCCGAGTAGCTGGAATTACAGGCGTGCACCACCATGCCCAGCTAATTTTTGTATTTTTAGTAGAGACAGAGTTTTACCATGTTGGCCAGGCTGGTCTTGAACTCCTGACCTCAGGTGATCCACCTGCATTGGCCTCCCAAAGTGCTGGGATTACCCACTGCGCCTGGCATCACAGCTTCTTTTTTTTTTGGTCCTGAGATGGAGTCTCACTGTCACCCAGGCTGGTGGGCAGCGGCATAATCTCAGCCCACTGCAACCTCCGCCTCCCAGGTTCAAGTGATTCTCCCACCTCAGCCTCCCGAGTAGCTGGGACTACAGGCATGCACCGCCACTCCCGGCTAATTTTTGTATTTTTAGTAGAGACGGGATTTCTCCATGTTGGCCAGGCTGGTCTCAAACTCCTGACCTCAGGTGATCTGCCCACCTCAGCCTCCCAAAGTGCTGGAATTATAGGAATGAGCCACCACGCATGGCCTCCTCACAACTTCTTAATGTGAACTTAATGCTACTAACAACAGTAGTACCCTCTACAAAATTATTTCCTAAGGTGATGGTTTTCTAAATAACAAAATAAACAAGTTTCCATTACACTCGGAATTCTAGAAGTAATTATATCTGGCAACCATTAAAATTTGTGCAAAGCTAATTTGTTTTTTAAGCTTACCTATCATTTATGCTATGTATACATTTCTAAAACCCCTGGAGGAAATACTACATAATTGACATTTCAGTGTTTTACATGACAGTGATAATCACTGAAATAAAATACTTTTTATTTCTAGATTGATGAACATAGGATATGTGTGTGTGTAAGAAAACGACCACTCAATAAAAAAGGTATGGCACTTAATGAGCTCTAATAAAAGATTGATTTTATCTTATTTGTAATGTATTTTTATAATAGCAAATCAAATTGGTTTGGAAAAATGTAAATCATTTCCTTTGATTTGTATGTAACCATTATGCAGATTTCTATGGCTAAACTTGTCAGTTTGTTACTGCTCTGAATCATTGCCATTCCGAGTCTTGCTTCACAGAAATCTTGATTTTGTTTTTACTTTGCTGTTGAAATATTTTGTCTTAGTGAGTTGCATATTTATGGGATATTATCTTTATATGTACAGAACTTCCTACATGTATCTTAATTCTTACTACTTAAAATAATTTTTGTATATGAACTCAAATGCTGTGAAAATTATTGGGCATTGATTTTCATTTATTCTTTTAGAAACACAAATGAAAGATCTTGATGTAATCACAATTCCGAGTAAAGATGTTGTGATGGTACATGAACCAAAACAAAAAGTAGATTTAACAAGATACCTAGAAAACCAAACATTTCGTTTTGATTATGCCTTTGATGACTCAGCTCCTAATGAAATGGTTTACAGGTAGGTAAATTCATTTTAAATCAGAATTTTGTTCTTATGCCATGTGGTCATCAACACCTTGAAATTTACATTAATTGTGGGATATTTCTTAAGAGGTGCAATATGCTGTTTTATTCTGAGTTTAAACAAAGAGAATGTAATAAATGCTGTAATGAATATTAACACTTGTTCTCTGTAATGCTCCCTGAAATCACAGTTTCCATTGCTGCTTGCTAAATAGCTTATGACACATATATATACATACATATGTATCAAACAAACCATGTATATGGATAAGAAATTTCTGGAAAATGTTAACTTCTAGGAATAGGATATGATGAGGAGGACTTTTAATTTTTACCTTTTAATCTCTGTACTAACAAAGAAATTTGAAATGTTTGTTTGAGGCATGGTCTTGCTCTGTTGCCCAGACTGGAGTGCAGTGGCACGATCACAGCTCACTGCAGCTTCGACCTCCCAGCCTCAGGTGATCCTCCCATCTCAGCCTCCTAAGTAGCTGGGACCACAGGCATGCACCACCACACCCAGCTAATTTTTGTACTTTTGGTGGAGTTGAGGTTTCATATGTTACCCAGGCTAACCTCAAACTTCTGAGCTCAAGTGATCTGCCCGCCTTGGCCTCCCAAAGTGCTGGGATTACAGGCGTGAGCCACTGTTATGCCTGGCCAAAATACCTGTTATCAGTAAATTATTAATTTATCTAAATCTGTATTTATTATGTATCATCACTTAAGGCGAAAAAGTTCCGTATTTGCATTTAAATTTGTCATCTTTAAGCTTGGAGATAGTTTTAGTACATGAGATTCTTGTATGTTTTCTGTATTCAACTTATAAATAATTCAAATTTACCTGTGTTATACATTGGTATCTCAAATTTTTATGCCAGATTTAGATTTTCATACATTAAGTTTGCAAACATTTCTAATAATTACAACATCAGTTTTAGCAGTATTGTTATTTTGGTTTATCTAGGAATATAACTGTCTTTGTAATTGCTTGAATGCTCTGTCTGGTTGTCCTTTTTCATAAAAATGCCTAGAAAGGAGAAATTTAGAGTTAATGAGACTAAGAATTGAAGGTGTTACAAAGGAAATAGTTTTGAGACCAACTCCTTTTGTCTTCACCAAGTGTACTGGGTAGTCAGTTGTAAAAAAAAAAAAAGGATCAAATTAAAGAACATATGAATACTACATAGAAATATTTGTGAAGAATGTATTTAAAAGGGAATTATAATTGTTAATTGTAGAAGTTTTTTTAGCTTTCTGAAGAGTCCACTCTTCCTTTTCATTCCCTCTTTCTACTCCTGCCTCATAAAATATGTTTGACTTTTATAATAGTTTTTAAGAAATTATTACAAATACAGGCATGTTTCTGGGTGTATGATTTAGTTTTTATGATTTTGTTTTTACCCTGTATTTATGTTTCTTAACTTTATCAATATTTATCCTTCTCCTCTATCTCTTATACTTAACTATTATGGATTGAGGAGTTACATGTTTTTTTTTGTGGGGAGGTTTGGGAGGGCGGGGTTGATCTAACTGCTTAGCAGGCTCATCCCTAGTTCTTTTTGATCAGAACTTTTTCCTGCTCTTTTTGTTCTGTACTTTCTTCAGTTTTGCCTTTTACAAAACAAAACAAAGACAGCAGTTATATAAAATATTCTACTTGTAGATCTGTTTTCCATCTTTTTTTTATTTTCTTTTTAAGACGGAGTTTCGCTCTTGTCGCCCAGGCTGGAGTGCAGTGGCACGATCTCGGCTCATTGCAAGCTCCGCCTCCCCGGTTCAAGCGATTCTCCTGCCTCAGCCTCATGAGTAGCTGGGATTACAGACCTGTGCCACCACGCTCGGCTAATTTTGTATTTTTAGTAGGGACAGGGTTTTACCATATTAGTCAGGCTGGTCTCAAACTCTTGACTTCAAGTAATCCACCCAACTCAGCCTCCCAAAGTGTTGGGATTAGAGGCATGAGCCACTACGCCTGGCCTCCATCATACTTTTTAGTTTACTGTTCAGGAAAAAAGTACTTCTTATACCTTCCCGCCTTTTAATTTTAACTCTAGCAGTGGGTTATACCAATACGTTTGAAATATAATTCAAGGCCAGGCACGGTGGCTTACGCCTGTAGTCCCAGCACTTTGGGAGGCCAAGGCAGGTGGATCGCCTGAGGTCAGGAGTTTGAGACCAGCCTGGCCAACATGGTGAAACCCCAATTCTACTAAAAATACAAAAATTAGCTGGGCGTGGTGGCAGGTGCCTGTAATCCCAGCTACTCAGAGACTGAGGCAGGAGAATTGCTTGAATTCGGGAGGCGGAGGTTCCAGTGAGCTGACATTGCACCATTTGCACTCCACCCTGGGGGACAAGACTGAGACTTTGTCTCAAAAAAAGAAGAAAAGAAATATAATTCAAACCATAATATTTAGGTATCATTTTCCAAAATTGAGGCTGTCAACTTATTAATAGAATTCAATGTCCTATAAGCGCAATTTATATTCTTTTTCCTTAAGTATAAATTACTTGTCTAAATTCAAGGTAGTCATCATTTTTCTATTTATTTAGATGATCTAAAGATAATATTTTTGCAGTTTTTTTCCTCTGTTAACTTTTTAAAATTGAGATTACCACTCTTGTTTATTCTGTTTTTGTTGAAATTATAATACTTTTTGTTTTTATTGTATATGCCTTATTGTGACCATTGTTTATTATGGAAATATTGCTTGAAATTAGGCTTTAAGTAGCTTTAAGTAATTTTAGCGTATGATATTTAAAATTCTTAAATCAATTCTTCGATATTGTTATTTAAGATTTTTAACAAATATTTGTTTAGAATCTTGCTGTTAAGTTTTGTTTATTAATAAAATACTTTGTATTACTCAGCATTAGTTTTATTCATCAAAATATTGGTGACACATTCTGACTGATGCATTTTATTTTTAAGGTTTACTGCTAGACCACTGGTGGAAACTATATTTGAAAGAGGAATGGCTACATGCTTTGCTTATGGGCAGACTGGAAGTGGAAAAACTCATGTAAGTAATTTATTAAAGTTACATTCTGGTATGAAGCTACAGTTTCTTTTCCTTGTAGCTTAATTCCGAGACCTAAATTCTTAAGAGTTATTCCTGAGTAATGTCTGTTCTTTATTTTCTTTTTAAAATATAGACTATGGGTGGTGACTTTTCAGGAAAGAACCAAGATTGTTCTAAAGGAATTTATGCATTAGCAGGTAACTGTCCTTTTTCCATATAATTTGGAATATTCTTCTTAGGTATTATTCAGGTAACTTTGAAATAAGGCTTTAAAATATTGTTCAGCAACTATAATGCTATATTGACTGTGTATTATGTCAATTATAGGCTATTAGATTGCTTGAAAAGAACTGTATGATTATATATTCACAAGATTTTTTTTTTTTTTTTAAGAAAAGAACTGTAGGCTGGGCGTGGTGGTTCATGCCTATAATCCCTGCACTTTGGGAGGGCAAGGTGGGTGGATCACTTGAGGTCAGGAGTTTGAGACCAGCCTGGCCAACATGGTGAAACCCCATCTCTACTAAAAATACGAAAAAAAAACTTAGCCAGGTGTGGTGGCGGGCGCCTGTAATCCCAGCTACTTGGGAGGCTGAGGCAGAAGAATCATTTGAACCCAGGAAGCAGAGGTTGCAGTGAGCCAAGACCACACCACTGCATTCCAGCCTGGGCAACAGAGCAAGACCCCATCTCAAAAAAAAAAAAAAGAACTGTAAGATTGAGGGGGCAGAAATCTTGATGATAGTTGTCAGCAGCGTATTCTAGCACATTGTTGGAGATTAGTCTCAGTTGAATTTCTGAACTGTAAAAAGCTAGCTATGGTATGAGAATAACCTCATTATGACCACCTGTAATTTTATGCTATTTATAAATATAAATATTAATATATATAAATAAAAGTAGCACCCTTTTACGGAATACGAAAGAGAATAGCTTCTATTAATACTATTTTTTGTAAAATTAATATTCACTTTATTTCTCTTTTTTTTTTTTTTTTTTTTGAGACGGAGTCTCGCTCTGTCGCCCAGGCTGGAGTGCAGTGGCCGGATCTCAGCTCACTGCAAGCTCTGCCTCCCGGGTTTACGCCATTCTCCTGCCTCAGCCTCCCGAGTAGCTGGGACTACAGGCGCCCACCACCTCGCCCGGCTAGTTTTTTTGCATTTTTTAGTAGAGACGGGGTTTCACCGTGTTAGCCAGGATGGTCTCGATCTCCTGACCTCGTGATCCGCCCGTCTCGGCCTCCCAAAGTGCTGGGATTACAGGCTTGAGCCACCGCGCCCGGCCTCTCATTTTTATTATTGATACTATTATCCTAGGTAAAGATTAACTGATTTCTCTAGAAATAGACAATTTGAGTTGCTTTTTAAAAATATTTATTGCATCTCAATTTTCTGTATATGAAATTCTTGACAGCTCGAGATGTCTTTTTAATGCTAAAGAAGCCAAACTATAAGAAGCTAGAACTTCAAGTATATGCAACCTTCTTTGAAATTTATAGTGGAAAGGTAAGTGGGAACTTTTTTAATTTTAATTTTTTTAAATATATATATAACATAACATTTGCCATTTTAACCATTTTTAAGTTCAATGGCATTAAATATATTCACATTGTTGTGCAGCCTTTACCACTATAATTTATGTGTATTTAGAACTTTTATGTTAGAATTTATGTTATGAGTTTTTTTTTTTTAAATGTCCTTTGAAACTTTTCAACTTCAATGTTGAGAATTCTTATTCTAATTATTATTTTAATCTCTGAAATAATTCTTAAACTCTGTGTGACTTATTTTTTTAGAACCGATATTTTAATTGCCACAGGATCTCGCTCTGTCACCCATGCTGGAGTGCAGTGGCATGATCACAGCTCACTTCAATCTCGTGAGCTTCCTGCCTCAGCTTTCCTAGTAGCTGCGACTATAGGCATGCACCACTATGCCCAGCTAATTTTTTTTGTTTTTAGCAGAGACAGCGTCTCACTATGTTGCCCAGGCTGGTTTTGAACTCCTGAGCTCAAGCCATCCTCCTGCCTCAGCCTCCCAAAATGCTGGGATTATAGGCGTGAGCCACTGCGCCTAGCCTCTTCTTTACTTTAAAGCTAGTTTTCTAATTTGAATATGGTTTTTCATAGGTGTTTGACTTGCTAAATAGGAAAACAAAATTAAGAGTTCTAGAAGATGGAAAACAGCAGGTTCAAGTGGTGGGATTACAGGAACGGGAGGTCAAATGTGTTGAAGATGTACTGAAACTCATTGACATAGGCAACAGTTGCAGGTAAATTTCATTTTGATTAAGAAAGGAAACTTCAGTTTTAGAAACTTTGGGTATAGCATAACAAAACGAGGATGTTATCTGTCAGTACATCTTGGAAGTAAAAATCATTGTTCATAAAAACTTGTGTTACATGTAAATGTGAGTGACAATTATTATATTGATACTATATTACAAATATATTAGAAATATGCCAGATTGAATTGTATGAATCTGGTTCTATTTAAGTGTTACAACTCAGTGTCTTATCTGTATTTAAAAGATGAAAACTAGCTAAAGCAGTGTTTGTTGCTGCTGCTGTTTTTAATGAAAATAATGTGGTTTGAATATGTTAATTGAAATTTTTATGTATCAAGATGTCCCTAATCACATTGCAGAACATCCGGTCAAACATCTGCAAATGCACATTCATCTCGGAGCCATGCAGTGTTTCAGATTATTCTTAGAAGGAAAGGAAAACTACATGGCAAATTTTCTCTCATTGATTTGGCTGGAAATGAAAGAGGAGCTGATACTTCCAGTGCGGACAGGCAAACTAGACTTGAAGGTGCTGAAATTAATAAAAGCCTTTTAGCACTCAAGGTAAATAAAATATATTTTATCATGAAAGGTCTTTTGCTTTTAACTTTAATTTTCCTTACTCAGTTGCAAAATAATAGTACTCGTTTTACCTAATAAGAGGTTTTTGAAATTCAGATGCTTATAATTTATAGTGTGATTTTATTATACCCAGAATTTTTCCTTGCACACATTCTTTATTCTTTTTAGATGGGATAAAGGATATGTGAGTTAGTAGGTCAGTTCTGGGGCTACATAGGTAGACTCCAGAGGGTCTTTATTTTTCTTGAGACTAAGTCTTGCTCTGTCACCCAGACTGGAGTACAGTGGCGCAATCTCAGCTCACTGCAACCTCCACCTCCTGGGTTCAAGCCATTCTCCTACTTCAGCCTCCCCAGCAGCTGGGATTACAGGCACGTACCATCATGCCCAGCTAATATTTGTGTTTTTAGTAGATAGGGGTGTCACCATGTTGGCTAGGCTGGTCTTGAACTTCTGACGTCGTGATCTACCTTCCAAAGTGCTCGAATTACAGGCATGAGCCACTGTGCCCAGCCCAGAGGGTCTTAATTAGCCATGTTTTCTGGGAGGAGGGCAATGAACCACTGAATTGAGCTAAGAAATAGTTTCTCAGAAAAACGTGGAATGGCTTTCAAAATGTTAGGCCAGGTTATTACATCTTTTCTTTGAGTAGAAAAGCAAAGCTGGGAAGGCTGTAATAAGACTGTGTTTTTTTCTTTTGGAGTGCGATGTTAAGAAATTAACTTTTTACAGTTATCCTACTGCCTGTCACTTTCAAACACTAGTCATAGTTTCCAGAAATATCTCTTGGAAGAATAAAGTAGGTTTTTTTGTTGTCATTTTTTATTTTCTTGAATTAGCATTTATGGAAACACCTACACTATGCTTTAAAACTGTTGGCCAGGCACGGTGTCTCACACTTGTAATCCCAGGACTTTGGGAGACTGAGGTGGGTGGATCCTCTGAGGTTAGGAGTTCGATACCAGCCTGGCCAACATGGTGAAACCCCATCTCTACTGAAAATACAAAACTTAGCTAGGTGTGGTGGCAGGCACCTGTAATCCCAGCTACTTGGGAGGCTGGGGTAGGAGAATTGCCTGAAGGCCAGAGGCAAAGGTTGTAGTGAGCCAAGATTGTGCCACCACACTCCAGCCTGCGTGACAGAGTGAGACTTTGTCTCAAAAAAAAAAAAAATAAAACTGTTAGTAGAATTTTCACAGCTGATCAGACCTTAAATGTTGGAAGTTGTAGTAAGAGACCTTTTAACATGTTAATTAAGATTACCCTTTATAAGAAAGACTAATCTGTGAGACTTGTTTTCTTAATTTTCAGGAGTGCATCAGAGCCTTAGGTAGAAATAAACCTCATACTCCTTTCCGTGCAAGTAAACTCACTCAGGTGTTAAGAGATTCTTTCATAGGTGAAAACTCACGTACCTGCATGGTAAGTTTATGTTTATTTTTTGTTTGTTTTATTTTATTCCTGAAGGAGTAACTACACAATATTTATGGAAAATGTATTAGTGACAATCATTTGAAACCTTCTATTATGAGTGATATGGTGATATTTAAGATGTGGTCCCTCCCACTCTGATAGAGAGGATTATATTGCAGTTATATAATTTCAGCATCTAGGTGTTCTTGAAGGCTGGTCTTTCTTGATTTTTTTCCTTTTTCTTTTTCTCTTTCTCTTTCTCTCTCTCTCTTTCATTTTGAGTGTAGGTCACACTTTTCTTTATGGTCATATGTCTGGTAATTTGGGGTTATATCATGTGTGTTATGAATGAACGTAGAGACTGGATTCTGTTATGTTCTTCTGAAGGTTATTGGTTTTTTTGTTTAGCAGAAATTTAACTAAACTTACTCCAAACTCTTATCTCCCCTGGGCAACAACTGTAATTGAAAGCTTTGTTTAGTCCTTTCAGATTTAGCTGTGTTGCCTATAGTTTGCCTTGTGTATGTCTAGGTCAGGAATCAGCTAGGGATTTGGGCAGTTTATATATAAAAGTTTGTCCCAGAAGGGAGAGTACCACACTCTCTGTAGCACTTTCCCTTCTGGGACAAAGTTTACTTTTCCAGCTGCTATGAACTGCACTCCCAAACTATATCCTTTAATTTCTTAACCAGAGAGACTGCAAGTTTTCAGTTAAGTTTTAGTTGCCCTGTGTGACAGCAGCAGAGCTTGTCCTCTGTCAAAAAGCTGTTTAAAAAAAAAAAGTCGGGTGGAGTGGGGATCAGTCAGTACTATTCCTTCCAGGTGTTAACCTCCTCCATTTCTGCTGGATTTTGATTGTTTTCTGGTGCCTTCAGAGTTTGTATTTAACTAGACTTTATCTGATTATAGATACAATAATATAATCTTGGAGTTGAGATAGCATTAATAAGTCTTTATTTTTAAATAATCATGGTAAGATTAGACCTAAATGAGCTGTATGTCAGTATTATTGTCTTGATCATTTATGACATTTTCTTTACCTCTGCATTTTTTTTTCCTGTAGATTGCCACAATCTCTCCAGGAATGGCATCCTGTGAAAATACTCTTAATACGTTAAGATATGCAAATAGGTATGAGAGATAGTTCTCCATTTTGAAATTTGAGGGGAGTAGAGCAGTATGCAGTATAATTTAATATCTGATAGAGTAAATCTTACTACATTGTTCTTTCAATTCTCAAAAAAAAATGTTTTGCATATTATTCCTTAAGATGATATGTAGAATCATTATGTCAAATTCTAAAAATAAGTGGAAATGGGTAATTTGAGAAGGGATTAATCACTTTAGTAAAATTGGTCTTTTTATCCTAGAACAAGGTTTCCATTTCACTGTTTTATTTCCTAATATTTTACTGCATTTAAATCATGCAAATTCTTCTTATTACATTAAGACTGAAGTAAATCAATGTCAGGGACCAGTTTGTATTTCTTGAATTGTTTTGGTATATGGTCCAGATTATTCCTGATAATATTAAATGCTATATATGGGGAATCTAGGATTTGAGGAAGAAGTGATAGCACAGTTCTTTCTGGTGTTCTTTTTTTTTTTTTTTTTTTTTAATTTATTTTTTGAGACAGAGTCTCGTTCTGTCACTCAGGCTGGAGTGCAGTGGTGTGATCTCAGCTCACTGCAACCTCCACTTCCTGGGTTCAAGCGATTTTCCTGCCTCAGTCCCCTGGGTATCTGGGACCACAGGCATGTGTCACCATACCCGGCTAATTTTTGTATTTTTAGTAGAGGCGGGGTTTCACTATGTTGGCTAGGCTGGTCTTGAACTCCTGACCTCAGGTGATCCACCCACCTCGGCCACCCAAAGTGCTAGGATTATAGGCGTGAGCCACCCCGCCTGGCCCTTTCTGGTGTTCTGTATAGGTTACATTTTTGTTATTCATATTAATAGTCTTATAAACATTATAAACATTATAACTGGGTTATTACAGATAGAAGGACAGAATGCATTATAGACTACTAAAGCAGTTTATTCTATATAGTCATGAAATGCCTTTGGAACTTTGAATTATAACGGGCATATTTATATTTGATCCATAGATTTTTTTCTCCACTGCTCTTGAGTGACTTTATTTACCACTGATCTTATTTTGAATGACTGTTTAGTGTTAACTTTCTCTTCTCAAATGTTAAATTTGTGATTTTAACCTAGAGACAAAATTCCTCTTTGTAATCCATTTCTAGTATAGCAGTTCTCTTAATTTTGCTGGACAGAAATATCTGTCCTATTTCTTTGTTTTAATCACTATGGAAATGTTATTTTTTAATTTTTTATTAAAATGTAAAATACTTATGCATATAGAAAAGTACCTAAAGTATAAGTGAATAATTAAATGGATAATGGATATTTATAAAGTGAAAACTCCTGTCACTGGTTTGGGAAATAGAGCATTATTGGCCCCCCAAAAGGTTCCCCATGTGCTCCTTCCTGTTCACAAATCCTGAATAACATGCCTTATTCATTTATGTCTACCCCGATGTAACCCATGTATTAACTTCTGTGGAATACTTTACTTGTTTTTTTTTTCCTCTTTATAAAAATAATTTTACTACCTATGAATGTTATCTCTCGGTAACATAGGTAGCTGTATTTGAACATTACACAAATGGTATTATAACCCCCCAGGTTTTTTTGCATCTTGTTTCTAAAGAGATTTTTTTAATGGTAGTAAACACTGTTGGACAGTATAAACCTATTGAGCTTTTGTAAAAAGGTATTAAAATATAATCACTTCTTTAAAAATGTAATAGGGCCAGGCGCGGTGGCTTACACCTTTAATCCCAGTGCTTTTGGTGGCCCAGGCGGGTGGATTGCTTGAGCCCAGAAATTCGAGACCAGCCTGGGCAACATAGCAAAACCCCATCTCTATAAAAAATACGCAAATTAGCCTGGTGTGGTGGCGTGCATCTGTAGTCCCAGGCACTTCGGGGGGCTGAGGTGAGAGGATTGCTTGAACCTGCAATGTTGAATCTACAGTGAGTTGTGATCGCACCACTGTACTCTAGCCTGGGCAACAGAGCAAGACCTTATCTTAAAAAAAAAAAAAAAAAAAAGTAATAGAACTACATTTCTAAGTATGAACTATTGTATTTTCTAAATTTAATCCCTTTTAAAGTTTGAATTATGAGCTCCTAGCTACAGATCCTTATTATGTTAGTTTTAATTGATCTTTGTAATTAACATTTTTGATAGTGGGATTTTTATCATTAATTTAAAATGTTTATTTCAGAATAATTCTTGAGAAAGATGAGGAACAGCCTAGTGTAGTAGATTCTTGCCATGTTATAGAATTAAAACAAACAAAACCCCTCTATTTCTTAAGATTTGAGACAACAAAAGATTCCTCCCTAATATTGTGAAAATGCTCTATCTAGCTGTTCCTCTAGTTCACTTAGGTCAAAGTAAAATGTTTTAACCTACTGTTATATCATGTAACTCACTTGCAACATGACTAACCATTTGGGACACTGTATTAATCCGTTCTCACACTGCTACAAAGGAATACCTGAGACTGGGGAATTTACGAAGGTTTATTTGACTCACAGTTCAGCATGGCCGCAGAGGCCTCAGGAAACTTACAGTCATGGTGGAAGGGGAACGGGAAGCAAGGCACCTTCACAAGGTAGCAGGAAGGAGAAGCGCCAAGCAAACTTGGGAAGAGCCTCCTATAAAACCATTAGATCTTACGAGAACTCACTATCACGAGAACAGCATGGAGGAAGTTGCCCCCATGATTCAATTACCTTCACCTGGTCTCTCCCTTGACACTTGGAGATTATGGAAATAATAATTCAAGATGAGATTTGAGTGGGGACACAGGGCCTAACCATATCAGACACATAATTTTTTCAATTTTATTTCCAAATCTCTAGGAATAAAGATTTTCAGCCTTCCTTGATACTCATACCAATGTTTTATGACCTTAAGAGTCAATTTTTTTTTTTACAGCCCAAAATAATTAATTCCTCCTTTATACTAAATCTGCCTTATTTTATTTAGGCCAATACTTTGAGGTGATGGGTAGGTGGCGTTACATTAAAATTTTTGTATTTTTAGGAAGCTATTTCTCTCTTAACTGTTTAAACTTTTTTTGTATTTAAGACATAGCTTAGTGATTGAAGTGTTATTTCTCAGGATAAAATAGGTTTAATAACTTCCTTTCTACTTAATGGTACTAAAGCCTTGGGAAAGTTACTTAACCTCTCTCTGCCCTTATTTCCTCATCTTTAGAATGGACAGTTAATGACCGTGTCCATCTTAAAGGATTGTTTTTGAGGAGTAAAAGAAGTGATCTGTGTAAAATGTTTAGCACAGTACCTGAAATATATTAATAGGAATAGTTATTCCTGTTGCTACTTTAGTGAGCAGTTCTGTCTTAAAAATTCAGTTAGACAGATGTGAAAGCAATGTTTTTTCATATCCTTATATTAGAATCATATACTTTGAAAATTTTATGTGGGAATTGTGGGATAGTTTGTAACAGTACACATTGCTGCTAAGTGATTAAGTGGACAAGTCCAGTTCATTAGATGACAGTTAGAGATACTTTATTTATTTATTTAAGATGGAGTCTTGCTGTGTCACCCAGGCTGGAGTACTGTGGCACAATCTCAGCTCACTGCAGCCTCTGACTCCTGGGTTCAAGCGATTCTCCTGCCTCAGCCTCCCAAGTAGCTGGGATTACAGGTGCCCATCACCACGCCCAGCTAATTTTTTTGTATTTTTGAGTAGAGATGGAGTTTCACCATGTTGGCCAGGCTGGTCTCGAACTCCTGACCGTAAGTGATCTGCCCACCTCAGCCTCTGAAAGTGCTGGGATTACAGCATAAGCCACTGCACCCAGCGAGACAATTAGAGATAATTTACAGGGAAGTACAGGGGAAAACTTTCAGAGTGGAAGGAATGGTTGTACCAAGGGAAAAAAAATTATAGGATGTGTGAGAAACAGACAGTGGCCTCTATCCTGAAGCAGAGATACTTAATCTTTGCGTGATGGAAGAGGTTAGAGTGATTAGAGTGATTAGGAGTTTTTAGTAACATTGAAGAATATGATTCTTGTACGTAGTATAGTTTGGCTTGGGCAAGAGAGCTTTGGATAGAGGAAAAAATGTGTGGATGAAGCAAATAGGGTGTCTAAATTAAAAGATTTAGATAAGAAATGGGGTGGGAGTGAAAATAGTTGTTCACATTAGAAATTTAGATTTTTCAGGCCAGATGCCGTAGCTCATGCTTGTAATCTTAGTACTTTGGGAGGCCAAGGCAGGAGGATCACTTGAGTCCAGGAGTTTGAGACCAGCCTGAGCAACCTAACAAGACCACATCTCTACAAAAAAAAATAAAAAATTAGCTGGGGGTGGTGGCACGCCACTGGTAGTCCCAGCTGAGATGGGAGGATTACTTGAGTCAAGGCTGCAGTGAGCCATGATTGAGCCACTGCAGCACAGCCTGGGTGACACGGTGAGACCTTATCTCAAAAAAAAAAAAAAAAAAAGATATTTACATTTTTCAGCATGTGTGGTAAATAAACTTTCAAGGATAAAGGGCAGATGAATCCAATATTGAACCTTTGACAGTAGATATTACCAATAGGTCAAAGAAAGACTGTTAGTAGAGGAAATATGTTAGTTTGATTTATATGAAGATATTGATACTTGTTTTTGACCTATAAAGACGGGAATTTCATTTGGTTCAACCTAAGAGAAATGACAAGAAAATCAGAGAATATGGTTATTATTTTGAAGTGTTTAAATAACATAGGCTTTGTACTCAGGGCTAGGTTTTAACCTTAGTTATGCCACATTCTCAGTGAGTGACCTTAGAGAAGATACTTTATTTCTGAGTCATTTTTCTCATCTATAAAATCAAAGATGGTTGAAGGACTAAATAATATAATGCCTAAAAATTACCAATCCTAATACCTGACATGTAGGAGGTACTTAAATATTTTATATTGATATGAAATAGGGTTGGCCCAAAGGAGACATAAGGAATTACATAGATGGGGTGAGAAAAATCATAATTTGGTTAAATGTAACTATTGAAGATGTTAACAAAAGCAATTTAAATTTCATTGCTAAAGGCTGTTCTCAACCAGAGTTGTTCATCTGAATCACCAACCACTGAAAATAGAGTGAATATTTTCTCAGTTATACTAAGGACATTTCACAGCTAATACCATTCTGGATGCGTAGGAAAGAAGTTAATTCATTACAAACAATGGATGCCTTAAGGCATTAGTACTTAATTCCCTTGTGTCCAGTTTGAAAAAGATGGCAAAAACGTTGAAGAGTCATGAATGCTAATAAACAAATAGTCGTGGTACTGACTACATGAAGAAATTAGATTGAGTGGTCATGTAGTTAGAGGGGCATTTCAGATTTAAGTGATTTAGTTAAACTTCTAGGAAGGATTATGAGAAAAGAGGAAAATACACCAGAAAGGAAAGACCTAGGACTACAGAGCAGGGGATCGATAGAACAAAGATGTTCAAAAACCTCTTAAAATTTGTTATTTGTAAAATAATATTCTAAATACATTGTCACAATAATATCAATATCCTTTTCTAAACAAAAGTGAATGAAATGTGCAATGTGCATTGCTGTCTTTCAAGAGCATTTTCTTTTAATTTGTTGCTGTTTTGGTGCTGCAGAGTAAAGGAGTTTGGAATTAGTCCATCAGACATTCCCTTCTCACAGGGTAGTGGCAGTCGCCCTGATCTCTCTCCTTCTTATGAATATGACGACTTTTCTCCTTCAGTTACCAGGTCTACTTCATTCTATACATAAGATGTTCATTTTTATAGTTTCTTTTGAATTGTGCTTTGTATAAACATTTCATTTGCTATGTTTGTCCTGAGCCATTTTAGTTTTCATTTTCATTTCATTTGGCAGGTGGTGGTTGTACTGCATGATCTGCATTCTTATGTCTTTTATTAATTTGTTTGCTTTAAAATGTTGATTTAGAATTCAGGCTTCCTATTTCCCCCTCATATTTTTAAGGATGATGTCACTTTTGCATACTTAACCATTAAAAGATAAATTGTTAAAAGATAAATTATCTTGCTTAAAATGAAGAGATTGCCTTTATGCTGTACGATCTTATGAGTTTCCTTGTCTGCAAGGAGCCTCTTGACATAGAAAGTTTACCCTCTTTTGGCTGGGCGTGGTGGGTTACACCTGTACTCCCAGCACTTTGAGAGGCAGAGGCTGGTGGATCACCTGAGGTTAAGAATTCTAGACCAACCTGGCCACTGTGGTGAAAAAAAAAAAGTGTTTTTTTTTTTAAAGTAAAGAAAGCTTACCCTCTCCCAAATGTGTAAGTTTAAATATAATGAGTACACTCTTTTCAAATGATAAAACTTAAAATCTTATAATCTTTATACATTATAAATAAAATTATTTTACATGTAGCTATTTTAATTGAGCATGATAACTACCAGAAATCCGCAGGGTTTTTTTTTGTTTTGTTTCAGCAGTGATCCAGTTATTGGTCTGTTATTGTTTACATTTTTCTGTTCATATAATTTAATTGCAATAACATCCACTTTGATGAACCAGTAGTAAAAAAAATTGAAAAATAAAAAAAAATTTTTTAATTGCAACTTTTTTTCTTTGAATACTGAATCTACATACTTTGTTAATTCTCATTTAGTTTGCACAGTAATTATATTTGATATAATTAATATAATATGCATTATATAAAGTTA
Source organism: Rhinopithecus roxellana (assembly GCF_007565055.1). Lineage (NCBI taxonomy): Eukaryota > Metazoa > Chordata > Mammalia > Primates > Cercopithecidae > Rhinopithecus > Rhinopithecus roxellana. The sequence continues at coordinate 55,390,490 of NC_044551.1, forward strand.
TCTAAGTAGATTTCCTAAAATTAAACAACCATTTATGTGTTTCTATAGATTTCAGATAAATTTTACCTATAAAGGTGACATCATCAATCTTAGTATGTTAACTGAATTGCTTGTATATTGAATAGGTTGGTATTTTCTTGTTCCTCTGCATGAGTGTTTTTAACTTTAGATACCTCTTATATATTTATAGGGTCAAAGAATTGACTGTAGATCCAACTGCTGCTGGTGATGTTCGTCCAATAATGCACCATCCACCAAACCAGATTGATGACTTAGAGACACAATGGGGTGTGGGGAGTTCCCCTCAGAGAGATGATCTAAAACTTCTTTGTGAACAAAATGTGAGTGACTTACTATAGTTGTAAGTGATATAATCTTAGTTCATTTCATCAGTAGCAGAACTTAACTGAAAACTATCATTTGGGGGGTCAGGCTGTGGGTGTGGTTGCTCAAGCCTGTAATCCCACTAATTTGGGAGGCTGAGTGGGAGGACTGCTTTAGGCCAGGAGTGCAAGACCAGCCTAGACAATTTCATGAGACCTTTTGCTATAAAAAATTTAAAAATTATCCAGGTGTGGTAGTATCCACCTGTAGGTCTAGCTACTAGGCAGGCTGAGGCAGGAGGATTGCTTAAGTACAGGAATTCTGGGCTGCAGTGGGCTGTTGTAGCATCACTGCACTCTAGCCTAGGTGACAGAGTGAGACCTTGTCTCTTAAAATAAATGAATAAATAAGTCGGGGTCAGCAAACTACACCCTGTGGGCCAGCCATCTGTTTTTACAAATAAAGTTTTACTGGAACATTCTCTTTAGGGTTGTCTGGCTGCTTTCTTACCATAACAGCAGTAACAGACTGTGTGGCTCATAAACCCAACATGTATTATCTGGCCCTTTAAGGAAGTATCCAACCCCCAATCTATTCATTTTTTTCCCTCAGATTGTTGTCTGGTATTATAATTTGGGAAAAAATTAAAGTAATACAGGGAAAAACAACGTTAAAAATTATACATATAATAAATATCTTATTAAAAAGCTCGAAAACAGGCTGGGCACGGCGTCTCACACCTGTAGTCCTAGCACTTTGGGAGGCTGAGGTGGGCAGATCACTTAAGGTCAGGAGTTCAAGACCAGCCTGGCCAACATGGTAAAACCTGTCTCTACTAACAATACAAAAATTAGCTAACAATAAAAAAATTAGCCAAGTGTGGTGGCGCATGCCTGTAGTAGTCCCAGCTACTCAGGAGGTTGAAGGATGAGAATCGCTTGAAACTGGGAGACGGAGGCTGCAGTGAGCTGAGATCCCACCACTGCACTCCAGTCTGGGCGTCAAGAGTGAGACTCCATCTCAAAAAAAATTGAAAAAAGCCTAAAAACAAAAGAACTGTAGACATATGCATCTACATTGAAAGGATGCATGCACTATATTAAAATCAAACAGCAAAATACTAACATTTGTCAAATCTGGTTGCTTTTCTATACGATTAAAATTTTTAATGATATTTTGTAATTTAAATTTTTTTTTGTAATTTCCCAATTACAAAAAACAATACATGCCCATCGTATAAGGATAGAAAGAGATAAAGAAATAAAAAGATATATATAATACACTTTCACATAATTGCTTTTAATGTATTGAGAGGGTTCTTTTCTGTGTGTGAGATGTAAAGGTGTGTTTTTAAAATGCATATTCTGTATAGTTTTGTGTCATTCTATTCCCACTAAGTCTTATGGCATTTTCTCATCAGGTTAAAAGTTAGCATTGATTAGTTGCTTTTACTACATGATATACATTGCTAAGCATTTTATTATCTGATCTCATTATCACAACTCAGTGTAGTAGGTACTATAATTATCCCTACTTTATAACTGATATTCTAAGGTTTCAATAATTTGACCAAGATTTTACTAGTAGTAAGTACAGAAGCCAGGATTGAAATTTAGATCTTTCTTATTCCAATGCCAAACCTTGTACCAATTAAACTGATTGCTACCTGCAATACAGTGTTCTTTGAAAACAACATTAGTTAGTTCTAATACGTTGTAGCAGATACTTAGCCCAAAATATTCTAGAGTAACAAATACATGCACTACTTTTTGTTACCATGTTCCAAATCACGATTACTAAAGCAGGGCTTAAAGCAGTGGTTCTTAACTAGGAGCAGTTTGGCCCCCAAAGCGAAACGTATGGACATTTTGGTTGTCACAGCTGAGGTGATGCCACTAGCATGTAGTGGGTAGAGCCAGGAATGCTGTTGAACATGATACAGTGCACACGAGTGTCCCCCTCACCTTATCCCCACACAATGTCAGTAGTTCCAAGACTGGGAAAACCTGGTTCAAAGTAAGAGTTTTAAACTTTGAACCTAGAAACTAAAAATGAGATCCTGGCCTTAGTCCATCATTTGTGTCCAGAATTTTTAAGAGAGACTGTAGTTGCTTTTAGACTCTTTAAAGCAAACCCTGCACTGCATCTAAATACGTTACCTCCCAAAGATGTGGAATACCAGAGCAAGATAAGTACTCCCTATAGCATATCTTTCCATTTTATTCTTGCATCTATTGGGCCTCTGTAGAGCCTGAATTTGGAGAGGTTAGTTAGGTGACCAGACTAATCCAGGGGAGTATGACATCATGAGTTTTTACAGCCTCCATGTTTGAGAGAGCGTGCATTTCTGTCACCTGTGCCACTCCCAGGGAATTATCTTGCAATGACTCAGCATTAGCCTTAGTTAAGTATTGGTGCGTGTGTACATATTATTATTGCTATATTGTCTTAACAAAGTAGATTAAAATGGAACAGTATCTAAGACATGCTCTAGAGATCGGAGAAGTTGTTTTTTTGTTTTGTTTTGTTTTGTTTTGTTTTGTTTTGTTTTGTTTTTTGTTTTTGAGATGGAATCTTGCTCTGTTGCCCAGACTAGAGTGTGGTGGCACGATCTCAACTCACTGCAACCTCTGCCTCCCGGGTTCAAGTGATTCTCCTGCCTCAGCCTCCCGAGTAGCTGGGATTACAGGCGCACATCACCATGCCCAGCTAATTTTTTATATTTTTTGTAGAGACGGGGTTTCACCATGATGGTCAAGCTGGTTTTGAACTCCTGACCTCAAGTGATCCACCTGCCTCAGCCTTCCAAAGTGCTAGGATTACAGGAGTGAGCCACCATGCCCAGCCAAAGTTTTTTTTTTGTTTGTTTGTTTTGTTTGTTTGTTTGTTTTAATTATCATCTGAACCTGACCTGGGATCAGAGAAGCTCTGACTTGCTGTAGGACGAAAATATGAATATATCGCATATAGTTGTACCCCAGTTATACATGGAGGATTGGTTCCAGGACTGCCTGAATATACCCAAATTGTGCATACTCAAGTCCCACAGTTGGCCCCATGGAACTTGCAAACCTGAAAAGTTGGGCCTCTGAATACAAAGGATTCACATCTCTCAAATACTGTATTTTCAGTCAGCGTTGGTTGAAAACCAGATATAAGTGGATGAGTACTGTTCCAATATGTATTGTTTTAGAGTCAACTATATATGTTTTTTGTTGTTGATGAAGTAAAATTGTGAATTGTCCATAGAAATTTCTATAAAAACTGGTAAATATATTCTATAATATATTTAAGAAATTAATATTAGTTAAGAGTTAAGTCCTCTGCCGGGCGTGGTGGCTCACGCCTGTAATCCCAGCACTTTGGGAGGCCGAGATGGGCTGATCACAAGGTCAGGAGATCGAGACCATCCTGGCTAACACGGTGAAACCCTGTCTCTACTAAAAATACAAAAAATTAGCCGGGTGCAGTGGCAGGCGCCTGTAGTTCCAGCTACACAGGAGGCTGAGGCAGGAGAATGGCGTGAACCCGGGAGGCGGAGCTTGCAGTGAGCTGAGATTGCGCCACTGCACTCCAGCCTGGGTGACAGAGCGAGACGCCGTCTCAAAAAAAAAAAAGTTAAGTCCTTTACAACACTAATTTGATAGTCCTGAAAGATATTTTCTTTACATCATCTAAAGATACTATCTTCATATCTCTTTTAAGAAAAGAAACTTAAGATAAACATGTAAATTAAATTGTTAGTGAAAAGTAAACAATACTGAGGAAATATTTCATACATTTACAGCCTACAATAACTGTATTTTTGAAAAGTTGGGCTGTTCCAAAAGAGTACTCTTTCAGGGTAGTTCGGCAATAAAGCTTGGGCTAAGTGAAAAATATTCCCTACTCATCTAAGTTTGAGTTGTCTTATTGAGAGTTGCATATTTTTACACAAAGAAAGAAATTGTGGCTTTGCCTTTTATATATATTTTGCTAGCCTTTACCATTCAAGCCTCTTCAATTTCTAAATGACATTTTCATAAAAAAAAAAATCTACTTTTATAACATTTAAAATACACACTATATCATAGTTTCTTAACTATGTTTATTTTAAGGAAGAAGAAGTTTCTCCACAACTGTTTACTTTCCACGAAGCTGTCTCACAAATGGTAGAAATGGAAGAACAAGTTGTAGAAGATCACAGGGCAGTGTTCCAGGTAAAATAAGACAGGGCCTTCCATGAAAATATTTATTGAGATAAATTGAGAATTTTTCATAATTCCATAAATGTCACACTATTCTTTCAAAAATACTTGTTTATATGTATATGTGTATTTGTAGGGCATATGACATGGCAAATTTTTAATACAATGAATGATGGCTACAAATAACATTTCTTTGCACCATGGTGAAACGTTCTGCTTTATTTACCTCCCATCCCTCTTACTGGTTTTTGTCGTTTGTCCATTTTTAGGGAAGAGTGTCACTTCTGCCCACCAGTACTTCCTTCTAAATATTAGGCCAATGTATTTGACAGCAGTTAAGAAAAACTCTTTTAAAGGGTTTGGAGCAGTTGAGGAAGTATCAGTTGTTGCAGAAAAGGTAGACTACTTCAGGAGATGGAGAGTTACTGCTCTAAGCTGTCAGTGGCAAGTTGAGGGAAGGGTGTTATGTCACCACCTGTAGCAGTAACTCCTTAGGCATTCATCCCATTATGCATTCACCCTGTTAAAAGTATTTACTGTGTGATACTCTACTCCCCTTTTTTTAAACAAGAAAATGTCCTATCGTGGTGATATTTGAGGGAGTGAGCATATCATTTGGACATCTTTATGAAGATTGTACAATTGACTTGCCTTACACTGCCGCCCCCACCTTCCTGTAATACTATGAACACTTCTTGAGAAAAAAAAAAAAACCAGTAACTGTCTCCCTTATTGACCTGTATTCCTTCTTTGATGTTGAAGAAATCTTTGTCATTAAACAAAGGAACTTCAGCTGTAGGCCATTCAAGAACCTGGTAAAAAGGGCTCAAAAATGACAGAGAATACTTTATGTCAGATTAGGATACATGTTCATTGAAACTATTAGAGTTTGGCCAGGCGCAGTGGCTCATGCCTGTAATACCAGCACTGTAGGAGGCCGAGGAGGGTGGATCACTTGAGCCCAGGAATTCAAGACTAGCCTGGGCAGCAACATGGTGAAACCCTGTCTCTACAAAAAATACAAAAATTAGCTGGGTATGGTATAACATGCCTGTAGTCCCAGCTACTCGGGAGGCTGAGGTAGGATTTCTTGAGCGTGGGAGGTAGAGGTTGCAGTGAGCTGAGATCACACCACTGCACTCCAGCCTGGGCAAGAGTGAGAAAAAAAAAAACAAAAACTCTGGAGTTTTAGTCAAACTCTTATTATGAGACTCTCTTTAGAAGCCCAGGTGTTTAAGAAGAGAACGGACACTAATAATTTAAGAAAATTACACACCCGTAATCCCAGCACTTTGGGAGGCCAGGTTGGGTGGATTGCTTGAGCCCAGGAGTTAGAGACGAGCCTAGGCAACATGGCAAAACCCCATCTCTGTTTAAAAACAAAAAGAAAAGAAAATTGTCCTCTGTGCCCTTTTGGAACAAGGTATCACGTAAAGACCATCATTTCCCACTCTGCCATTTTTTAAATAAAGTCTCACAGCTGTTTATTGGTAAAATTGGGTGTTCTGACTTTCAACCCTGTATTCTTTTTACAATTCTCTATATCATATAATTAAAAAAAAAATTCTCTATATCATTCCTCTGTATTATGATCTGCCATTTCGCAAAAAAAAAAAAAGTTTTGTTAAACCAAAATTAAGTGTATAGCTGAAGGAAAAGGAAAGAAAAATTAGAGTGTATGACCGGGCATGGTGGCTCATGCCTGTAATCCCAGCACTTTGGGAGGCCAAGGCTGGCAGATCACCTGAGGCTGCGAGTTCGAGACCAGCCTGACCAACATGCAGAAACCCTGTCTCTACTAAAAATACAGAATTAGCCAGGCATGGTGGCACATGCCTGTAATCCCAGCTACTCGGGAGGCTGAGGCAGGATAATTGCTTGAACCCAGGAGGCGGAGGTTGCAGTGAGCCGAGATCGCGCCATTGCACACCAGCCTGAGCAATAAAAGTGAAACTCAAAGAAAAAAAAGAAAAAAGGAAAATTGGAGTATATTTGTGTTTTCTAAAAGTCAATTGATGTTTAGAAAATTGAGATTGTATGCATCCTAAAAGCAAATCCACCATAAGAGCTTTTATGTCCAAATAGCTCTTTAATTCAGAATGATCTGGTCTTGTTTTGTTTTTTTGTTTTGAGACAGTCTCACTCTGTTGCCCAGGCTAGAGTGCAATTGCACAATCTCGGCTCACTGTAACCTCTGCCTCCTGGGTTCAAGCTATTTTCCTGCCTCAGCCTCCCAGGTAACTGGGATTACAGACATGTACCATCCATGCCTGTAATTTTTTTGTATTTTTACCTGGCTAATTTTTTGTATTTTTAGAAGAGACAGGGTTTCACCATGTTGGCCAGGCTGATCTTGAACTCCTGACCTCAAAGTGATCCACCTGCCTCAGCCTCCTAAAGTGCTGGGATTACAGGCGTGAGCCACCATGCGCAGCTGGAATTTGTTATTACCTCTTGGCGCAACCACTGTAAGTCCCTAATTGGATATGTTAATTTGTCAGGTTCTAGGCTACCATAGCCCCCATCAAAGTGCTCAGTAGCTTTATTATGCACATTCTTCCCCTGTTTTAGGGACAGCTGTTGAGGTATTGAGACTTATTCTCCTCTTTAATATTGATGTATTTGATGCATTCTCTCCCCCAAATTCCCATCCAGAGTAAAAGTAGAGAAGTGAAATGATCTTGCTCAGCCCATCTTTCATGTGTTTGTGTTAGATTTTGAGGACATACAGTTGACCCTTGAAAACCATAGGGGGTTAAAGACACTGACCCCCAGCACAGTTGGAAATATATATATATCTTTTGAGCTCCCCTAAAAACTATTAATAGCCTATTGACCAGAAGCCTTACCAATAACATAAAAGTCTATGAGTACATATTTTATATGTTACGTATGTTATATAAGGTATTCTTACCACAAAGTAAGCTAGAGAAAATAGTATTAAGAAAATCGTAAGGAAGGAGAATTATCATAAAGGTCTTCATCCTCATCATCTTCATATTGAGTAGGCTGAGGAGGAAGAGGCGGGCTGGACCTGGTGTCTCAGGGGTGGCAAAAGTGGAGGAAGTGGAAGGGATGGCAGGAGAGGCAGGCACAATCAGTGTAACTTACATTGAAAAAAAATCCACATAAGTGGACCCACACAGTTGAAACTCATGTTGTTCCAGAGTCAACTGTATTTAATTATACTGTCTGTGAATAAAGATGTTTTATGTCTATTGACATTTTAGAGAATACTATCTTAAGTATGTTTGATTATATTTAACAGAATTGTAATTTGGTTTCTGTTTTACAAAGAGGCTTATTGGATTATCGAATTTTTGTCCTTGTAGGAATCTATTCGGTGGTTAGAAGATGAAAAGGCTCTCTTAGAGATGACTGAAGAAGTAGACTATGATGTCGATTCATATGCCACACAACTAGAAGCTATTCTTGAGCAAAAAATAGACATTTTAACTGAGCTGCGGGGTAATTCTTTTTCCATTTTAATGTTTGAAATCTGATTGGTATTGGTCTGTATATTAGTGAGAGGGTTTCATATTGCAAGAGGACATACGAAGTAAAAATTGTGGGCACTGTTTAGCACCTATTTTCCGAGAGGTAATAAAGACAACTAACCATTGTGGTTTTTCTAAAAGTCATGGTATACATTTCAAGTTTTCTTTCATATTTTAAGACAGTCAAAGAGAGAAAATGTGTTTTTAACAAATTTATAAATTTTATGTACCTATTCAGATCTTTAGTTTGGTAGGCTGATGCTTATGAGAATTATCTTCTTTCTGTGCTTTTTTTCGGGTCTCATTCTGTTGCCCAGGCTGGAGCACAGTGGCGTGATCATGGCTTACTGTACCCTCAACCTTCTGTGCTCAGGCAGTCCTCCCACCTCAGTCTCCTGAGTAGCTGGGACTACAGGTGCAAGCCACCACACCCAGCTAATTTCTAATTTTTTGTAGAGGGTGGGGTCTTGCTTTGTTGGCCAGGCTGGCCTCAAACTCCTGGGCTCAAGCAGTCCTCCTGCCTTGGCCTGCCAAAATGCTGGGATTACAGGCATGAGCCACCACACTTGGCCTCTGCCATTTTTTTTTTTAACGAAGGAGGTGTAAAGATGACTACCCTCTGTACCTTACTCATGAAGGGAAGCATGTGCCTTACCTACTAAGCTGTGTCTTTTTGGTTTTTTAGTTAGCTTATCTGTGTAGCTTCAGCTATGCATTTCTTTATTTGTTAATTTCTTAGGCATCTGTACACCATTGGCTGTTTATGTGTGAGTGAGCATCTGTATGTGTGTATACATGCAATCCAACATATACCAGAATGAAATTCCTAGTTTGGGGAAGTAAATAAGCGGCTTATTTTTTTAAGGAGGCCCTCTGTGAAGTTGATTGGTTGTGTTGAAGGGTTATTTTTCTTTCAAATTAATTTGTTTATTTAAATTGGCATCCCAGCCTGGGCAACATAGAGATCCTGTCTCTAAAAAATAATTTAAAAATTAGCCAGGCATGGTGGTGCCTGCCTGTAGTCCCAGCTACTTGGGAGGCTGAAGTGGCAGGATCACTTGATCCCAGGAGTTTGAGACTACAGTGAGCTAGGATCGTGCCTCTGCACTCTGGTTTGGGCAACACAGTGAGATCCTGTCTCAAAAAATTTAAAGAGTTGACAGATAAAAATGTATGTATTAAGTACAACATGATGTTTTGAAGTATATACAGGTTGAGTAGACCTTATGTGAAAAGCTTGGAAATAAAAGTGTTTTGGATTTCAGATTTTTGAATATTTGCATTATACCAAAAATTTGGGATTTTGGAACACTTTAGGTTTCAGATTTTTTTTTTTTTTTTTTTTTTTTTTTGGGATGGAGTTTTGCTCGTCTCCCAAGGCTGGAGTAAAATGGCACAATCTCGGCTCACTGCAACCTCCACCTCCCACGTTGAAGCAATTCAGCCTCCCGGGTGGCTGGGATTACAGGCACGCGCCACCACACCCAGCTAACTTCTTTATCTAGATGGGGTTTCACCATGTTGGCCAGGCTGGTCTGGAACTCCTCACCTCAGGTGATCCACCTGTCTTGGCCTCCCAAAGTGCTGGGATTACAGGCGTGAGCCTGGCTTTTTTTTTTTTTTTTTTTTTTTTTTTTTTTTGAGGTGGCGTCTCGCTTTGTCGCCCAGGCTGGAGAGCAGTGGTAATCTCAGCTCGCTGCGACCTCCGCCTCTCGGGTTCAAACATTCTTCTGCCTCAGGCTCCTGAGTAGCTGGGATTACAGGCGCGTGCCACTGTACCCGGCTAATTTTTGTATTTTTAGTAGAGACAGGGTTTCACCATGTTGGCCAGACTGGTCTCGAACCCCTGACCTCACGTGATGCACCCGCCTCAGCCTCTCAAAGTGCTGAGATTACAGGCGTGAGCCACCATGCCCAGCCAGATTTTTGGATTTGAGATGTTCAACACATATATGTTGCTGACTGGTTATGAAGTTGGTTATTTGAAATCATATTCTGTAAGGTCAGCAGTGAAGTGACTGCTGAACTAAAATTTTCATTTGTTTCTCATATTGTTCATATTTAACCCTTTATTTAAATTGTTTTGATCATTTTTCTAATCTGCAATAATTCACAATCAGCTTCTGTATCCATTTTATTCAGAAGACAGATCATAATGCACTCTGGTATTTTTTCTTTGTAGCATTCAACTTAATTGATTTCCTTTCCTTTTCTCAAATTTCATGTATATCAAGCATATCCATAACTTTTAAGAAATTACTATATAGATATATTACATTATTCAGTATTCAGTCCTTAGAATTTTTTTTTAACCATCCAGAGATAAATTTGAGATTCATAAGAACAATTTGGGCTGGGCACCTGTAATCCCAGCACTTTGGGAGGCCGAGGCAGGTAGATCACCTGAGGTCAGGAGTTCATGACCAGCCTGGTGAACTGGTGAAATCCCGTCTCTACTAAAAATACAAAAATTAGCCAGGCATAGTGGTACACGCCTGTCGTCCCAGCTACTCAGGAGGCTGAGGCAGAAGAATTGCTTGAACCCGGGTGGCGGAGGTTGCAGTGAGCCAGGATCTCGCCACTGCACTCCAGCCTGGGTGACAGAGCGAGACTCCATCTCAGAAAAAAAAAAGAACAGTAACAGTTTGAGAGCACCAAATCCAGAAGTCCTTAAATTCATTTCAAAATTTCAGAAAAGTTAACTTTTCAAAACATCACTGTACTTCCAGAAAGGGGAAGAAAATTGAGATTCCAACTTTATTTTCTTCTGAAGTCTACAGAGTAGGGTTTTGTAACCTTGGCACTACTAATATTTGGGGCTAGGCAGTTCTTTGTTGAGGAGTATTATCCTGTGCCTTGTACAATATTTACCAGCATCGTTGGTCTCTGTCCACCACATGACAGTAGCACCACACCAGTTGGGATAACCATAAATGTCTCTCGACATTACCAAATACCTGCTGGGGGCCAAAAATCACATCCAGTTGAGAGCCACTGTTATTGAAAGATGTCTCATCTTAGCTGCATGTAATTTGTCTGACAATTTACTAACCTATTTCTAGTTCTTACATGACTCTAAATCAGTAGATGACCGGAAAGAACGTGTAAAAGCAAGAAATGTATCGTTTTGTCATCACCTCTTCACAATCCCCCTTCGTCACAATGAGGACAAAATGTAAATTTCTAAAAATTCAAATATATTTTAAATTTTCATAACTTAAAAAAGGTAAAATAGGGGGGCCAGGCGTGGTGGCTCATGTCTATAATCCCAGCACTTTGGGAGGCCAAGGCGGGCGGATCACCTGAGGTTGGGAGTTCAAGACCAGCCTGGCCAACATGGTAAAACCCCGTCTCTACTAAAAATACAAAAATTAGTTAGACATGGTGGTGCGCACCTGTAATCCCAGCTATTTGGGAAACTGAGGCAGAAGAATTGCTTGAACCCATGAGGTGCAGGTTGCAGTGAGCCTAGATTGCGCCACTGTACTCGAGCCTGGGCAACAGAGTGAGGCTCCATCTCAAAAAAAAAGGTAGACTATGTATTTTACACATGTAAAACCTGCCTATACTCCAGAAGGAATTCCAATAAATTAAAACAGAACTAAATGTGCCAAACAGAACAGAAAGCTATTGAAAGATATAGAAAAATAGGTATTTCTGGAAATCTGTAACAAAAAACTTTGTAATAGTTCAGCACTGTATTTAGTTCTGAGTTTCTAGACAACAAAAACAAAAGGAAAAATACTGAGTAACTGTTAGGAAATAACACAGCTGACTTGATCGAACCCATAAAGTTGTAAACTCTTACTGCATGTAATACAATACTTATTCCCTCTTTCTTTTCTTTTTCCAAGACAAAGTGAAATCTTTCCGTGCAGCTCTACAAGAAGAGGAACAAGCCAGCAAGCAAATCAACCCGAAGAGACCCCGTGCCCTTTAAACCGGCATTTGCTGCTAAAGGATTCCCAGAACCCTCACTACTGTAACATACAACGGTTCAGCTGTAAGGGCCATTTGAAAGTTTGGAATTTTAAGTGTCTGTGGAAAATGTTTTGTCCTTCACCTGAATTACATTTCAATTTTGTGAAACACTCTTGTCTACAAAATGCTTCTAGTCCAGGAGGCACAACCAAGAATTGGGATTAATGAAGCATTTTGTTTCATTTACGCAAATAGTGATTTACTTTTGGAGATCCTTGTCAGTTTTATTTTCTATTTGATGAATTAAGACTGTGGACTCGATCCAGAGCCAGATAGTAGGGGGAAGCCACAGCATTTCCTTTTAACTCAGTTCAATTTTTGTAGTGAGACTGAGCAGTTTTAAATCCTTTGCGTGCATGCATACCTCATCAGTGATTGTACATACCTTGCCCACTCCTAGAGACAGCTGTGCTCACCTTTTCCTGCTTTGTGCCTTGATTAAGGCTACTGACCCTAAATTTCTGAAGCACAGCCAAGAAAAATTACATTCCTTATTTGTCATTGTAAATTACCTTTGTGTGTACATTTTTACTGTATTTGAGACATTTTTTGTGTGTGACTAGTTAATTTTGCAGGATGTGCCATATCATTGAACGGAACTAAAGTCTGTGACAGTGGATATAGCTGCTGGACCATTCCATCTTATATGTAAAGAAATCTGGAATTATGATTTTAAAACCATATAACGTGATTATAATTTTTCTTAGCATTTTCTTTGTAAAGAACTAAAATATAAACTAGTTGGTGTATAATAAAAAGTAATGAAATTCTGAGAAGAGTTTTATCTTAGGAAAATACATATATATGCAGTGTGTGTGCCAGTGTGGTATTACAAGACTAATAGTGCAATTTGATCCTTACCAATATCATTACTTAATTTGAAGTGTTCATTACCACCCCAAAATACACCTTTTCTATGTACTGTTAAAGGAAATTGGCTTCTGATGCATGAACATTTACATGTACATTGAAAGTAGTCCATAATAGAAGTTAGTTTAAGCCAAGTGTAGACAGTACATTACTCCCTTGAAAAAGAATTAAGCTGAAAGAGTTGACTTTGCCTTAAAAGGCAGATCTAACCCAAGCTCCATCCAGTACCAAATGTGAAACTTCGTTGTTATTTGGTGAGAATCATCAAATTCTCACTAATACATTGTTGTAGGGCATGCTACTTTTTAAACAGCAGCACTTATTTTTACAGATTGCTACTCCAAGGAAGAAAACTGGCCACTTTTCATGTAAATATTTTGTTCAAAGATTCGTATATCTCTCTAGGAGTTTTCCCTCAGTTCCCAGGATGGGGTCCCGGAGTAGATTAACAGATAAAAATCTCCCAAGGATATCTTGTTTTGATTTATTTACTCCAGGGAACTACCAGCTCCTTCATAGGAGCCAAAGGGGAGCTATGAATAGAGAGTCACATGAGCCAGATTCTTTACTTTACTGTTCATAAAACCCAGAGAGTAGTTGTGAAAGATCCTAATACAAGTGTGAAAAGCTCTGTAAACATGAAATCTAAAACAAATGTAGATTTTCACAATATGCTTATTAATAAATGAAGTCTATGGAATAAGTTTTAGAGAGAATTTACTTCAATCACCTTTGTTTTGGAAGGGACTCAGGTTTTCTTGCAGCTGTAAGATATATTCTATTTGTGTTTATTTCAAAGGGAAGAGGAAGGATGGAGAACTGTTACAATTGACCTTGCAGAGGATATTTTAAAAAAGGTAGTTTTTGAGATTAACCGACTTTCAAAGGGCAATAAAGACGTGAATTTGCTCATTTAAAGCACAACAGATTAGCTTCAAATTTATTATTTGCATTGGATGGGTACCGTCTTTGGAAAGTCTCCTTATAGACAAATATGCTGCCTTATACTATGATGGCTTCATTCTGATCAGGTATTTTAAAAATTAGTACCAGAAAAGATATTGGAGGTAGTATAATACAGTCCTTCAGCTTTACAGATAGTGAAAACTGAAGGCCAGAAAAGGAACTAAAACTCAGAAGTTCATAGGGGTAGAGGGAAATAACCCGAGAAAGCCAAGTTAAATCTTAAAATTTTGACTATAAGGATAGAGATGATACAAGTGAACTTCGCAAAAGAGTTTTGTGAAATTAAACAAAAAATCTACCCTTATGTATATTTCATATTTGTTTAACAAAAGCAGCTTGACGCTTTTGTTCTGGATTATACATCAAGAACAAGCATTATTTTAATTATGTAGTAACATTTACTATATGACCTTGAAGCTAGATTTCAAATCTGGCTTTGTTAAATTAATTGGAAACACTCCTTCTATTAATTTAGGTATTAAAAAAAGCCAAATATCAATAAAGATATTTTTATTAATTTTTTATAGAAACAAAATAGCTACTACAACTATTATAGTATATTAACAGCACTTAGTATTATATTGATTTAAACATAGTAGCTAATAAAACTTGTTTATGACATCTATTGAAATTCTCAATCTGACAGTTTTAAAATAGCTTAAAACTAAGCACCAGGTATATGAAAAAAGTACTGGAAATTTTAAGTGTCCAGAAATCACAGGAATACTGGGAACCTGTAGTTACGGGAAATGGCTGTTTTTCTGAAGTTGAAAGCAAATATAAAACTATAAAACCAGTTTCAATTACAAAACCCTTTGAAATTTTGCTATGTCTATAGTTATCTACCTAAGAACCATAAAAAAAGATAATTTTATTGTTAACTTCATTCCAGTTTAGCTTCCTCATTTTATATGTAGGGAGTCATGCCCTTTAAATATGCCTGGCACTGCTCGGTGGCAGTAGCAGACTTGGGCTTACCCAGAACCCTAAGTCTCTGATGCTATAGGATAGCAAAAGAGGTAGGCAATCATAACAGACAGTGTATAGGATAAATAGAGAAGACAATGAGAGAACCAAAATAAAAATACTTTAAGAAACAATTGTTTTACTGTACATGTGAATAAAAGAAATGGTACGGGGAATGTGAATAACATGAAATGGTATGGGGAATGTGTGACTAGTGAAGCATATTTTAACTGTTTTACTACTGGAGGAACAGAGCTAAAGGCCTAAAGAAGGCCTCACAGTATATAACAGTAAATAGAAGAGTAACATCTTTATACAATAAACTGTTAGAAATGATAAGTTTAAGTGTAAAGTTGTGCGTCTCTGCGGCTCCTGAACTTGAAGATTATTATGAATAGATTGGACCAGCTCTATATATTAAAAACTTGGATACTTAGAACTCTCCAACTTAAAAATTCAGAGTCATAAATGGTGACAACAGTAGTAGTATCGAACCAAAAACAGTCAAGTAAATTATGTCTCTAAAGCAAAAGCATTATCTTCTCAAATACAAAAAATACAAAATTCATTTCTTTTTCTTGACCTTGAAAAATTCTGTTTTCCAAACACCTAGGAAAAATGAATACCTTCTGCGTTGAATCCATGTAGCAATCTGAAAAAAGAAATCAAAATTGAATGGTACTGAAAAGCTAATTTGTAGCACATAATGGTATATAGTTCTATACCATTAATTCTAAAACATGAGTACCTCATGCTGACAGAGCCCACCCACTCCTAATACTAGTTATTAAAGAAACGATACTGGCTGGGTGCGGTGGCTCACACCTGTAATCCCAGCACTTTGGGAGGCTGAGGCAGGTGGATTACCTGAGGTCAGGAGTTCAAGAACAGCCTGGCCAACATGGTGAAACTCCGTCTCTACTAAAAATACAAACATTAGCGAGGCATGGTGGCACATGCCTGTAATCCTAGCTACTCAGGTGGCTGAGGCAGGAGACCTGCCTGAACCCAGGAGGCAGAGGTTGCAGTGAGCTGAGATTGTGCCTTTGCACTCCAGCCTGGGGGTCAGAGCAAGACTCTGTCTCACACACACAAAAAAAAGAAATGTTACTGTCTGACTAAATTTATAAGATGTATATTGGTTAAAACCATGCCATGTTGGTGCCTCTTTCATTATAGCTTTTATGTCATAATGAATTTGACTAAAATTATCTTAGACTCATTATCCCAGGCCTAAGAACTCACTGGCACTTGTTTCAAGGTAACTGAACAAGAAGCTGTTTGGAATTGGCAGAAGTCAGATGAATAACCAATCTTACATGCCCCTTCTTCCTCTCTTGAGCTGTTATTTATATTCAAATTAAATACACATTATTTCTCCCTGTAGATACCTGTGTACTTAATAGATTCTAGTTAGTAAACTGCACATGCCCAATAACTTTGAGGAAATTTAGTGAAAATGAAGGAAAAGATAAAATATTTCTCTTTAGACCTGAGGTTATTTTTAGGCTGGCCCATAGAAACAGGTCCAGATAAATTTCTAAAAAAGCAAAGTAGATACTTATGAATAGTATTCAATGCCTAGGATTAACATCTAAAAAGACTCAGTAGTACTGCTGGCCAGCCAATAAAATATAAACTCCATTTGTCTTAGTTATATAGAACTATGTTTCCAGCTTAGAAAAAGTCAAACCAATGACTTTCAGAACAAACTACCCTCATTTTGTATTCAGCCTCTAGAACATGGAAGCTTTAAAAGTGAATTGGCTAAACAGGCAAGAACTTCTGAAAGTTAACATCTTAATGATTAAAAAAAGTAAGTACAGGTTAGTAATTACCTGGGTAATTAACTGAAGCCTTACTCTATTTTCATAAGACTTGCTTAATTCAAGCAAAACAAATTTTGGTCTACATTACCTAGATAATGATGACAGCTTTTTACTTGAGAAGTATAGAACTTGCCTCAGGCTACAAAACTAACTATATTATTACTAAATGGATAACCAGGTAGGATTCTAACTGGCATTGTATGCTTAAGATCGATTTAACAACAGCTATTCCCAGTAAGGAAATTTTAAAAATCAGATCTAGTTACATGTATTATGATTTTTCTACCTTACGGACTATTTTGGAGGGATAAGCTATTAAGACTAAGACTATGAATGAGAGTTGGGGAGGGAGCAGGAAGGGAGGAACATGCACACCACATTAACACAAAGGCAATCTTCTGGCTCGGACTGTTCTTTACTACTGTTCTTAAAGAAAATGTTCATTCTGCTGCAGCTAACTAGCCTCCATCTTCTACACCAAATACTATTCCATGCCATGGAAGTGCTATGCAATAACTCTCCCAGGTAGCACCTTATACCGCTTAAAAGCCTTTAAAATCTCTAATCTGAAGGTGTCACAGTAAAGAAATGTAAACACTTAGGAAAACAAGAATGTAATTACCTGATGAAGTCATCTATGTCCATGGAACGGGCCCGTTTGTCACTAAAACCTGTGCTGGTTAGGATTTGCTGTATTTTATCTGCTATGCTGAAATCTTCTGGTATTATCTATCAATATAAGATTCAGAATAAATGAACGACATATCTTTAATGAGGTCACCTTGACTCTTTTTTTTAGTTCAGTAAGTCATAAAATAGTCACCTTTAATATATCTGTTAATAAGACTTTGGAAGGCCTGATTGTTTACGTAAGACTTGGATCTCTAAGTGGCTGATCTTTATTAACAAAAACTTGGAATACCTTGAATTAGTAATCCTGTCTATATTAGCCATTTTCTTCTTTAAAATTCTATAATAGTTATTAGTTTCAGACTTCACAAATAATTAAAACTATAAATTAAATTTTAAAGCAACTGTTACTCCTTTCAAAATAATGCATTTTCTTGCTACAGATTTCACCTTAACCACCTCGTTTTTCTCAAAGAGGTGGCCTGCCCAAGCCTTGGGAATATTAAGGATTTTACACTTAATGCACATATTTTATCCAAATATTTTTCTTAATCTAGCTTAATATTTTTCTATTATACTTAGGCAGATTATCTAATGACTTTTTCCCCATAAATGAGAAAATGGAGATAGTATTGTGATACATTAAATCATATAGGTTCTGAGTCATAAAAAGAAAATTGGCCTTTATCTCTTGTCTGTTCTGTTTAATTAAACTGGAAGCTAAAAAGTTAGCAAACATCACATTACACACACTGTTACACAAATGATAAGCATGAGGCAACCAGAAATCTGCTACTGAGCCATATAAACTTTATTTCAATTTCTGGGTATTAAACTTAGAAATTAATAACTATATTTGTAACTGCTGTGTGAGCAAAAAACAAGACATGGTCACAATTCAGAGGACAGTAAATTGTACACAGTTATTTTAAGTTGTGCAAGCTATACATATCTACAGCTTTGAGGAACCTGTAACTGCTGAATCTGATTCTTGTTATGGCTAAAAACAACTGTCAGTAGTTAGAGGACAGGGTGGAGTAATCAAAGTTGCTCTTATCTGTTCCACAGGATACACAGCAGCACTGACCTGTCAGAATTCAAGTCAAAATTGTGCTAGTTATGCAGTCTATATTGTCTTTTAAGGATCCTATGGAATGTACAAAATAATCACATGCTAGATCAACAAGAATAAAAATGGACATTTTAAAAGAAAACAAATCAATGAAACTGCAGGAACATTTTCTACTTACAATATTATGGACTGAACAGTGAATTCTGTAGTTTTTTTCCAAGAGTTGTTGCACTGCACTTGATCTGTAGCATAAAGAAGTGATGCCACTGTTATTATTCCAAAGTCAGAATAATTTCTTAAACTTTTTTTTTTTACTAATATATAAGCCATTTAAGCAATAATTTCATTTTAGATGAAATTCATGTTATGTATAGTGCAATTAAGGAATTTTAAAAGTTGTTGAATATTTAAACTTATGCAGCAAACACTAATTATATTTAAAGTGCAAAATCCTGATAAATACCTCTTAAATTCTTAGAGAAGTTCTAGACCCTCCACAAAAGATCCCCTAAAAAAAAATCTCCAAGCCCTGTAAAACTGTGTCTCACCTCTCTTTTACCCTTGAACCCCAAATTGATGAGTTGCATTTTCCCAAGTTAATAAGATGACACATATCCTTCACAAGTGTGGAAGGGGTCCATCATTGCCTCATTTTTCCAACAAAAAACTAGAGCAGATGTATGGTCAGAGTTTGGGAGTGTTTTCCTGTTTTGCCAAAAAAAAAACCTGATCTGACTCTCAACTCCAGCAAACTTTCTTCATTAAGTTCTCCTGCCTCCCAAGCTCTAAAGGTAGTTAAAAAGGTGAAGTTTGTCTGGACCCATATCTTTATGCTTTAGGGTAGCTGCTCAGGAAAAGGACCAAATTCTAGCATAGTATCTGGAGCACTGGTCCTTTACACATTAGAAATTAGTATAATACTTACTTAAATGCAGCAGACAGTGTCTTGTTTTTCCTAACAAAGGTTATCCTTACTAGACCATCCCATTCCTGAAATAGAAGATAGACATTTTCTTCAAATCACAAACTTCTTGTTCTTGTCTATGCCTGCTAGGTATTACCTTGTCTTTTAATATATAAAATTGAAGGGAACTTTCTAAAGTGGAAAATGTTCTGTATCTTGATCTGGCTGGCACACAGATGCAAAAGTAAGACATACATTTGATTTTTGTACTTTGGTGCATTTCACTGAGTATGTCTTTTCCTCAGAATTTTTTTTTGACAAGGGTCAAAGCATGACAATTTTTTTTTTAATTTGAAAAAATAAAGCCAGGCACAGTGCTGCATGCCTGTAGTACCAGCTACTCGGGAGGCTGAGGTGGGAGGATCACTTGCGACCAAAAGCTCAAGTCCAGCCTAGGCAACACAGTGAAACCCCATCTTAAAAAAAGAAAGTGGAGGCCAGGCGCGGTGGCTCAAGCCTGTAATCCCAGCACTTTGGGAGGCTGAGACAGGTGGATCACGAGGTCAGGAGATTGAGACCATCCTAGCTAACCTGGTGAAACCTCGTCTCTACTAAAAAATAAAAAAAAAAAAAACTAGCTGGGTGAGGTGGCGGGCGCCTGTAGTCCCAGCTACTCGGGAGGCTGAGGCAGGAGAATGGCGTAAACCCGGGAGGCGGAGCTTGCAGTGAGCTGAGATCCGGCCACTGCACTCCAGCCTGGGCGACAGAGCGAGACTCCGTCTCAAAAAAAAAAGAAAGAAAGTGGAGGAAAAACAAAATGGTCCTACTTCTGAACAAAGAACATGGCATTTATTTAAATCTAAGTATCATTTTCAAAAATAAGATTCAAAACAGACATGACTTCAGATACTGCCTGTGCAACACCCCTAAACCTCCTTGAAGGAGTTACTGACAAACCACTCCATTTACCACCAGTTGACCATACACACGATCGTGTTTTTCTCTAATGTGGCTGTAGTAAGGTTTTACATTAAGTGGTCTTCTTTCTTGTTTTTAAATCTCAAAAGCAATTACAATTAAAACATGTTATCCATAATATTACTTTAAAACAACTATTTTCATTTTACCTTGTTTTCCAAGTTTTATTCAATTTATTCTTTTCTTTTTTTTTTTGAGACTGGGTCTCACTTTATAACTACCTTGCATCAAATTATTCCATCTACTTCAGCAGAAGGATGTGTCGTAATTAACATTTTCCTATGTTTGAATATTTAGGTTGATTCAATATTTTTCTGCTGCTATAGACACACATCTTCCAGTCTGGACTTTTTTTTCCTCTTATTGATTAAGCCAATATTTTAACCTCACCTGAAAATTGATGGGTGGTGGTGGGTTCTTAGGTTCTATCCTTACAACACTGGATTCCACCTTGGGCGGTGGTCTGAAGTTATTCTTTCCAACCTGTTAATGAAAAAGTACTTAAGTAGTACTCTCAAAGGCAACTTTTATTTAGTAACCAAAGATGCTGTCCTCACAGAAGGCACAACTAGATGCTCAAGGATGAGTTAAGCTAGATTATTTCAATAATAAAAATCACTGGCTGGGCGCTTTGGCTCACACCTGTAATCCCAGCACTTTGGGAGGCCAAGGCAGATGGATCGTTGAGCCCAGGAGTTCAAGACCAACCTGGACAACATAGCAAAACTCTGTGTCTACAAAAATACCAAAATATTAGCCAGGCATGGTGACACACAGCTCTAGTCCCAGCTACTCGGGAGACTGAGGTGAGAGGACTGCTTGAGTATGGGAGGCAGAGAGCGCAGCGAGCCACTGCACTGCAGCTTGGGTGACAGACTGAGATTCTGTCTCAGAAAAAAGAGAAAGAGAACAAAATTCACTTACTTTCATTAGATGGTCCACACGTGCCAACAGCTGTGTATTAATTGAGAGTCTGCAGTATAACTTATCTCCAGGTTTTGCAACCAGTCGGAGGGCAAATTCTCTTTGAAACATAAGTATAGCACATCTGAAAAGAAAGCAGAAAGGAATAAAGAAAATGGTCATTGTCAACTATAAATGAATTTTGACTGCAAGGAATTTTCTTGGGAGAGAAATAGCAAAGCATTGGCAGCTGATTATAAGGTAGGAGAACACTTTCAGCCTTTTTCATTGCCACAGAATGAGAGAGCTGGCTTTGTTTTTATAATGGCTGTACTCCTCACCGCAAGATAGCTTGCAAATATAAGCCTTCAAAGACTGGATGAGAAGGTGTTTCAAATCAGCACTAGTCCATCACCTCTTCTATGAAAACAAAGTGAAATACATTGTTTCAGCAGCAGAAATATATTTATGGGGTAGCAGACACCTTTAAGGAAGAGATGAGGCTGAAGAGGCAGATTGTGATGTTCAATGTCTCCTTGATTTGACAGGTTAAAAGATGTACACTTTTTTTTTTTTTGAGATGGCATTTCACTCTTGTCGCCCAGGCTGGAGTGCAATGGCGTAATCTTCACTCACTACAACCTCCATCTCCTAGGTTCAAGTGATTCTCGTGCCCCAGCCTCCCGAGTAGCTGGGATTACAGGTGCACGCCACCACCCCTGGTCGATTTTTCTATTTTTAGTACAGACAGTGTTTCACCATGTTGGCCAGGCTGGTCTGGAACTCCTGACCTCAGGTGATCCGCCCACCTTGGCCTCCCAAAGTGCTGGGATTACAGGCATGAGTCACCATGCCCAACCAAAAGATGTAGACTTTTTATTCAGCAGGCAATGGGGAGACTTTGTAGGGGTTAATGAACAGAAGAGCATCTTCAAAGCTACACTTTGACATTCACACTTTTGACAATGAGTCACATTAAAAAATACATTTGGCATTGCAAGTCAAGCCACAAATGTCTGTGTGTATATGTGTTTATTTAGTGGTTATAAAATTAATGAGTCATGACCATCTTTTTTTTTTTAATGACATGGAATGTAATATATCAGAGGGCATTGCATGTAGTCCAGGTGATTTATAGTTCCATGAAACTTTTGTTTTGAAATACAATATAAACACAAGTTTTTGACTTGCAGTTTGAAAACCACTAGTATGTAATGTAGAAAGTGACTTCAAAGTTCATGGAAATATTGAGTTAAAAGATAAAAATAAGGCACCTATAATCACAGCACTTTATGAGGCCAAGGCAGACAGATCGCTTGAGCTCAGGAGTCCAAGACCAGCCTGGGCAGAACATGGTGAGACCCCGTCTCTAAAAAAAATATAAAAATTAGCTAGGCATGCTAGTACACCCCTGTAGTCCCAGCTATTCAAGAGGCTGAGGTAGGAGAATCATCTGAGCCCAGCCTAGGAGAGGCTGAGGTTGCGGTGAGCTGAGATCTCACCACTGCACTCCAGCCTGTCTCAAGAAAAGAAAAAAAAAAAGACATGAACTTTATTATTCAACATAAGCTCCATCAAGTTCAAGACACTTTTGTAAGTGATGATACCAGCCTTTTAGTCTGTATCAAAGAAACTGAGGCTCTGGGGAATTTAACCATGTCACTGCAGTCTTTTTTTTTTTTTTTTTTTTTTTACATTATTAACTGAAGAAAAAAGGGTACCCTTTCAAGATTTTTTAAGACCAGGAAACGAAAATAAATCAGAAGGGCCGGGCACCATGGTTCATGCCTGTAATAATCCCAGCATTTGGGGAGGCTGAGGTGGGCAGATCACTTGAGCTCAGGAGTAGGAGACCAGCCTGGGCGACATGGCAAGACCTATCGCTAAAAAAAATACAAAAATTAGCTGAATGTGGTGGCACATGCCTGTAACCTCAGCTACTTGGGAGGCTGAGGTGGGAGGAATGCTTGAGCCCAGGAAGTGGAGGCTGCAGTGAGTGCAGATCATACCACTGCTCTCCAGCCTGGGAACCAGAGCAAGACTATCTCATGAAATAAAAAGTAAGTCAGAAGGGGCCAAATCAGGACTGTAAGGTGGATGCCTAACCATTTCCCATTGAAACTCTCAAAAAATTGCCCTCGTCTGAGGAGAGGAAGGAGTAGAAGTGTTATGGTGGAGGAATCTCTGGGGAAGCTTTCCTGGGAGTCATTCTGCTACAACTTTAGCTAACTTTCTCAAAACACTTTTGTAATAAGCAGATGTTATCATTCTTTGTTCCTAAAGAAAGTCAGCAAGCAAAATGCCCTGAGCATTAAAAAAAAAAAAAAAAAAAAAAATTGTTGCTATGGGCTTTGCTCTTGACTGGTCTGCTTTTGCTTTGACTCGACCCATTCTGCCTCTTGGTAGGCATTATGTTGACTCTGCTTTGTCTTTAGGGTCACACTGGTAAAGCCATATTTCATCTCCGTTACAATTCTTTGAAGAAATGCTTCAGGATCTTGTTTTCTTTTTTGATAATCTCGCTGTTGCCCAGGCTGGAGTGTGGAATGCAGTGGCACAATCACGGCATACTGCAACCTCCGCCTCCTGAGTTCAAGCGATTCCCCTGCCTCAGCCTCCCGAGTAGCTGGGGTTACAGGTGCCCACCACAATGCCCAGCTAATTTTTGTATTTTCAGTAGAGATGGGGTTTCACCATGTTAGCCAGGCTGGTCTCCTAACCTCCACTGATCTGCCCACCTCAGTCTCCCAGAGTGCTAGGATTACAGGTGTGAGCTACTCCACTCAGCCATGTTTCAGGATCTTGATCCCAGTTATATAAAATTTCCACTGGAAACTCTGCTTTTATCTGCAGCTGAGTTGAGTACAATGGTTTTTGTTTTGTTTTCTCATAAAATATTTCAGAAAAGAGGATATGACAGTTTGGGTATCCATAAAGTAGAAACTTTAACTTTGATTTTGCAGTCAGAATTGTGTAAGTTGAACCAACTGAGATGTCTATGGTGTTGGCTATTGTTTGTGCTGTTCAGTATTTTTCTTCGTCACTTAGGGAACAAACAAGATGAATGTTTTCCACAAATTTGATGTGGCTGGTCTGCCACTGTAGGCTTCATTTTCAACACTGTCTCATCCCTTCCTCAAACGAGTTATCCATTTGTAAACTGCTGATTTCTTTGGGATATTGTCCCCATAAACTTTCTGTAAAGCATCAATGATTTCACCATTCTTCCAACTAGGCTTCACCATAAATTGGATGTTTGTTCTTACTTCAATTTTAGCAGAGTTCATGTTGCTGATAGGGGCTCTTTTCAAACTGATGTCTTATCCTTCTCAGTGCCTCACACTAGATCCTGTTCAGTTAGTACAGAGTTTATTGTGGTGCAGAAAAATTTTGAAATCCATGCATAGTTCTTTCATAATACACATTTTCCATGAACTTTTTGAAGACCTTTTATACTAGAGACCAGTTAGCAAACCACTGCAATTGTCTAGATCTAAGGTAATAAAAATTCTAACCTAGGCTTAACGGCAGGAAGATTCAAAAATAGGGAAAGGCTGTCTGGTCTCAGAAGCAGGATTTCTAGCATACTGTCCCCAAATAACCTCTCAATTAAAAAGACAGAAAGACCTCCATACGAATCAACATTTTCTATAAAAATTCTTCAGTAGTTTTTCAACTGACCTGACTCATTTTTGGCTATGTTCACCACCTGAATTGTAAGTCTTTCAAAATTTGGCAGTAACTCTAGTCTTTTGTCACAAACCTGAAAAAAGGTCGATGTAGCAACAGCTTGAAGACAAAAGGCGATGAGATCTGTAAGAGAATTAACTAGTTATTTTTGGGAAACACACGTCAGAGAAACACTTAGTATCATGTTCCTGAAAATGTGAGAACATACCTGATAAGGCAAATTTGCCACACAAGTATCAAAGAATGGCAAATCTGTTTTCAACACATCACCCACTAGTACTTGAAGTTTGCTGGCCGCAGGCCTGATGAGAAAAGAAGAAATGTAAAAAGACTGTTGTTTCATGAGATTGAAATGACTTTAATTCTATTATGTATACTCACGTGCCCTGAACTCTTTTGTGAAGTTCAGCTACCAGCCTTGGGTCAAGTTCACAAGCAACAACCTAATTAAAAAATATATATATATATATTTAGGTTAATTATGGAATATAAATATTTTATTGTTATCCCAACAGGAACTCTTACATGATTTATGTGACAAACTTCTTTTCCCATTTCTACCACCAATATTCCTTCAATTGTACTCGCCTACTTCAAATAACAAACAAAAATGGGCCGGGTACAGTGGCTCATGCCTGTAATCCCAGCACTTTGGGAGGCCGGGGTGGGCGAATCACAACATCAGGAGTGAAAGACCAGCCTGGCCAACATGGTGAAACCCAATCTCTACTAAAAATACAAAATATTAGGCCAGGTGCAGTGGCTCACGCCTGTAATCCCAACACTTTGAAAAGCCGAGACAGGCGGATCACCTGAGGTCAGGAGTTCGCAATCAGCCTGGCTAACAAGGCGAAACCCCATCTCAACTAAAAATGCAAAAATTAGCTGGGCACAGTGGTGGGCGCCTGTAATCCCAGCTACTCGGGAGGCTGAGGAAGGAGAATTGCTTGAACCCGGGATGTGGAGGTTGCAGTGATTCGAGATCGTGCCATTGCACTCCAGCTTGGGCGACAGAGAGAGACTCCATCTCAAAACAAAAACAAAAACAGAAACAACACAAAAAATTAGCTGGGCCTAGTGGTGGGCACCTGTAATCCCAGCTATTCAGTAGGCTGAGGCAGGAGAATTGCTTGAACCCTGGAGGCAGAGGTTGCCATGAGCCAAGACTGCGCCACTGCACTCCAGCCGGGACGACAGTGAGGCTCCGTCTCAAAACAAACCAATAAAAAAGCTGGGCGTGAGGCTGAGGTGGGTGGATCACGAGTTTAGCCTGGCCAGCCTCGAGACCAGCCTGGCCAACATGGTAAAATTCTATGTCTACTAAAAAATTCAAAAATTAGCTGTTGCAGTGAGCCGAGATTGCGCCATAGCACTCCAGCCTGGCGACAGAGCAAGACTCGGTCTCAAAAACAAACAAATGAACGAACAAACACCACCACCCAGAAAAGTAGACAACCAGATTATGTGAGTTCTACCCATATAATCAACAGAATCACGTTTCATCTGTCTCCATGCTTTGTAATTGAACAGATGATGAAAGAAAATATACCACGTCTGTGCAGTCAGTGTTGTTAGAGAAGAGCGTACAATGCAATTGCTCTTACTGTAAGTATGTCACATCTACTGAGATACACAATACATGGCATAGATAACTTTTCAAGTAAATGAAATAGATGTCAAATAAGGCCGAAATTGAAATTTTATTCCAATTTCAGCTGAGGTTTCATTGACTTATTTTTATTAAAAACACTTTTTTTAAGAGATGGGGTCTCACTCTGTTGCCCAGGCTGGAGTGGAGTGGTGCTATCATAGCTCACTGCTGCCTTGAAGTCCTGGGCTCATGGGATCCTCCCACCTCACCTTCCTGTGCAGCTGGGACCACAGGTGTGTACCACACCAAGCTAATCTCCTTTCTTTATTTTTTATAGAGACGGGTCTCACTATGTTGCCTGGGCTGGTCTCAAAACTCCTGGACTCAAACAATCCTCCCACCTTGGCCTCCCAAAATGCTGGGATTACAGGCGTGAGCCACCATGCCCAGCTTCTTTTTTATTTTTTATAGAGATTGGGTCTCACTTTGTTGCGCAGGCTAGTCTCAAGCTCATGGCTTCAAGCAATCTTCCTGCCTCAGCCTCCCAAAGTGCTGGGATTACAGATGTGAGCCACAGCTCCTGGCCCCACTTCTATATAAACCATCTTTACAGGGTAAACAATGTGCTGCTTATTCTGTTTGGCTCCCAGATGTATCTTTATTTTTATTTTTTGAGACAGGGTCTCGCTCTGTCACCCAGGCTGCAGTGAAGTGGTAGGATCATGGCTCACTGGAGCCTCAACCTCCCAGGCTCAGGTAATCCTCCCACCTCAGCCTCCCTGGTAGCTGGGGCTACAGTCATGCACCACCACGCCCAGCCAATCTTTTGTAGAGATGGGGTTTCACCATGTTGCCCAGACTGGTCTCGAACTCACTCCTAGGCTCAAGCCATCTACACCTTAGCCTCCCAAAGTGCTGGGATTACAGGTATGAGCCACCACGAAAGGCTTTTCCAGACATATTATCTACTTCTCTCTGCGTCCTATAGATAATGAAGTTCAGTTCCCTTACCTTTCAACTTCTGGTTGGAAGTGGCCAGTGAAAGGCACCAGCATTATAGGGTACAAAGGGAAGGGGTTGGGTATTTCCTTCCTAATTAAACTCCCTGTTGAGGTTGGGTATGGTGGTTTATGCCTGTCATCCCAGCACTTTGGGAGGCCGAGGTGGGCAATCACCTGAGGTCAGGAGTTTGAGACCAGTCTGGCCAACATGGTGAAACCCCATCTCTACTAAAAATACAAAAATTAGCCAGCGTGGTGGCAGGTGCCTGTAATCTCAGCTACTTGGGAGGCTGAGGCAGGAGAATCTCTTGAACCCAGGAGGCAGAGGTTGCCATGAGCCAGGACCGCATGACTGCACTCCAGCCTGGGGAACAGAGTGAAACTCCCTCTCAAAAAAAAAAAGAAAAAATTCCCTGTTGAAATACCTAAGTGGTTTCTGTTTTCCTGACTGAAATATCTCATATTTTCTTTTTTTTTTTTTTTTCTTTTTTTTGAGACAGAGTCTTACTCTGTCACCAGGCTGGAGTGCAGCGGTGCAATCCTGGCTCACTGCAACCTCTGACTCCCGGGTTCAAGTGGTTCTGCCCCAGCCTCTGGAGTAGCTGGGACTACAGGCACCCGCCACCACACCCAGCTAATTCCTATATTTTTAGTAGAGATGGGGTTTCACCATGTTGGCCAGGATGGTCTCAATCTCTTGACCTCGTGATCCAACCGCCTCGGCCTCCCAAAGTGCTGGGATTACAGGCGTGAGCCACCGCGCCCGACCGAAATATCTCATATTTTCTAAGACAAAATTTCCAACAAGGGATCAGGAGTTACTACTAAAATAATAGCAATTAATTAAAACATATTCAGATTGAAAACCAACTGAGCATGCTAACATAGTCATTTGTGATACCAAACATTAAATCCCCTTTTTACCTTTTTTGCCTTTTCTAACAACTTTACAGTCATGTTGCCAGTTCCAGGTCCAACTTCTAGCACTACATCAGTTGGTCTTAAGGCAGCCTAAAAGCAAGCACGAACACTTTAGCTCTTCTGGCACATCAGAACACAGAAGTTAATTTACATTTGACCATCTTTACTCGTATGTGCTCCGATAAGAGCTCTTAATCTGACTCCATTTTTAGATTCTTCATGATCGATGTGGTTAACAAAATTACCTCAATAACATTTGGTGCAAATGAAAATCTAAAACCTCTCCTGACTTGGAGGAATACTGCGCAACTTTAGGAGTCAGAAAAGCAGGAACAGCATTTGTGGGATTGGCATTCTGATTTCTATCTAGAAATACTCCAATCGCCTCTTGTTACCTTCTCTGTTCACATCAACAAGTTCAAATGGGAAAGGACTGTACGTGCTGGACAAGGTTTTTTCAATTCTCAACCCACCTATGGTTTCAAGGATGCAGAAGAGCAGCAACTGTATACAAAATTGAATGTCTGCACACAGCTGTAATATTCTAGGGCCACAGCTTTTATCAGATGCTTAAAGGAAACTATGAGCTAAAAAGGTTAAAATAGTACACCAACCTTTTCTTTTTCTCATTTTTCAAATGACAGGAAGCCCGACAAGATCCTTTAACTATGTAATGCTCTTTCTACAACTCCAAGATGCTTTTCTTGCTTTTAACCATAAGTGTAATCTGCACCGTGTATATTTCACTTCCTAGCACCCAATCATCCATAACCATAAGAGAAGATCAATAACTCAGATAGGAGTAATACTCCAAGCAATTTATATGTGGTACTGGAATACATCAAATAATTTATATGTGGTACTATATGTTTTTCTGGGGAACAAACTTTCTAATGTGTGGTTTAGACATAAATAGATGGAGTACATAAAAACTAAAAGTGATCAAAAAAGTGATTAGAAATAGAAGAATAATTATCTTGAACAAATACAAAGGTCCAGCTATAAAGTAGATAATCCACAAAAAGACACAGAATTGGGAAACCAGGAGAAACTCAGACCCACAGAATGAATCTTATTTATGCAGAAGACAGCCCGTGAATCCTAGACAATTATTTGATTCATTCAACAAATATTTACAGAGCATCTAATTTATGGCAGGCAGACTTTCTGCCCTTATGTATTCACAGGAATAAAATTAATAAGCCAACAAGTCTCTCCCTTTCCTCTTCCATACCCACCTTATCGATAATGCTGTTAATAATGAGAGGATTTTTCAAAATGTGCTGCCCAATTCCCGTGTTGAACATCAGTCCTGTAAGAAAACACGAAACAGCCTTAATTTTCCTACTGAGATTAGATATTAGACAGTCCCAGAGAAGAAAGCTGCATGGGTAGGGCCAACCAGGGCCATGAAACGTCACACCAGGACTGACAAACTCTTTAAGTTCATCCTCCAGCTGTAAAGGAAGCCAACGACGACGCGCAGGGCCTGCGGCCGACTGGGGGACCCACCCCTGCCTTCCGCGCTCACGGGAGCGGGTCCTGACCGGCCACCGCCGATCAGGTCTCGGTCCGCACCCCAGGCTAGGTCCTGCCGGAAGACCTGACCCGACCCCAGCTACCTCGCGGGGATCCGCACCTCCAGCGCTCTTCAGCTCCCGGCGCTGCTCCTGCCGCCCGCGGCGGCGGCCAATGGCCCCCGACTTGACCTTCGGCATCTTGGCAGGAAGCGGGCCCACAGGCCCGGGACGTCAAGGAGGACCAAAGTGGGCTAGCGTGAGAAAGCCACCACGTGGGAATCGCAGCCTCGCGCCGCCTGCACCACTCCGGCCCAAGCTCGGGAGGGGCAAGGGTCCGCCCCCTCCCGTACTATCTGGGCTCCTCCTCCAGAAAGAGGGCGGACCTTGGAGCCACTGACTGCCGGGAATTGGAGTCACCGAGAGAAGAAAGCCGAACTGCGGGAGCCTACAGATCCCAGAAGACACCGCGCTACCGAGGCGTGCAGTCTGGAGTTGGAGGAGCCCTTGTCCCAACCCGAGCTGGATAAGAAGGTGTTGGTGTGGTACTCTCGGTGTTGCGAAGGCTGTTTAAGTTATATGATGAGGTTAAGCCTATGGATGTTTTAGAAGGCCAGGTTCTGGGATCGTTGAGGTCCGAAGAAATATTCACGTGCCTCCCTCCTGTTTTCCTGCAGCTTGTGGGGCTGGGAAACCCGGGATTTGAGGATGAGCTTGCTCTTTTGTGGGAATGCGTTTTTTGCTGCTTGCCTTGGGGAAAAGAACTGCGAGAATGGAATTAACGTCTGGTTTCGCTAGGGCTATGGTTGCTTCTATTAGGAATAGAAGAATAATTATCTTGAACAAATACAAAGGTCCAGCTATAAAGTAGATAATCCACAAAAAGACACAGAATTGGGAACCAGGAGAAACTCAGACCCACAGAATGAAGCTTATCGTGCAGAAGACAGCCCGTGAATCCTAGAAAATTATTTGATTCATTTAACAAATAATTCAACAAATTCCTTTTGTGCCTCATCATTCACTCCGTAAACATTTATTGAGCTCCAACTGTGTAGCGAACACTGCTGGGGATTCTACGTAAGAAACTTACCTCAAAGTTTATTCTATTGAGAGAGATGGACAGAAACTCCAAAACGCTGTAAATACAATAACGTATTGGTCATTGTGCTAGGACAGTGTGCCTGACTATAAACTCCGTGAGTACCAGGGCCACAATATCCACATCTGTCTTGCCAGCCAGTGTAATGGCTTTCTTAAATTTTTCTGTGTGTATTCTGTTTCGCTGAAGACATAGCTTCTTCCTGTCATTACTAAAGCTAACTTTCTTTTGAGCAGTTCATTGTGTGCATTCCCAAACCTTGGTCTTAGGCCCTTCTTTCTTTGATGTAGTTCTAAGTCAGAAAAAAAGTCTTATATACCCTAGTAGCACCTTCAGCTATATGTTTCATTTCAGTAATCATTGTTATTCCACAAGTCTAAAGAGTCTACACTGTGCTAGGCACTTCCAAATGTTAATAGGGTGGACATGGCCTGGAGAGGTGGCTCATGCCTGTAATCCCAGCACTTTGGGAAGCCAAGGCGGGCGGATCACTTGAGCTGAGAAACTTAAGATCAACCTGGGCAACAATGTGAGACCCCGTCTCTACAAAAAATACAAACATTAGCCAGGCGTGGTGGTGCAGGCCTGTAGTCTCAGCTACTCAGAAGGCTGAGGTGCGAGCATCACTTGAGCCCAAGAATTTGTAGTGAGCCAAGATTGCACCAACCTGGGTGACAGCATGATAGCCTGTCTAAAAAAAAAAAAAGAAAAAAGAGGATGAACATGACACAAAACGCTGTGTGTGATTTGTTATTGTTGTTTTTTTTGGGGGGGGGGGGTGGTTTTGTTTTTTTGAGACAGTCTCACTCTGTCACCCAGTCTGGAGTGCAGCGGCATGATCTCAGCTCACTGCAACCTCTGCCTGCCGGGCTCAAGCGATCCTCCCACCTCAGCCTCCCAAGTAGCTGAGATGACAGGCATGAACCACCTTGCCCAGTTAATTTTTGTATTTTTTGTAGAAGCAGGGTCTCACTTTGTTCCCCAGGCTGATTTCAAACTTCTCAGCTCAAGTGATCTACCCACCTTGGCCTCTAGGTTGCATTTCTTCTGTGAAATAAAAGGATGCATTTCTTCTGTGAAATAAAAGGATGCATTTCTTCTGTGAAATAAAAGGATGCATTTCTTCTGTGAAATAAAAGGATGCATTTCTTCTGTGAAATAAAAGGATGCATTTCTTCTGTGAAATAAAAGGATGCATTTCTTCTGTGAAATAAAAGGATG
The DNA here is from genome assembly GCF_007565055.1 of Rhinopithecus roxellana. Lineage (NCBI taxonomy): Eukaryota > Metazoa > Chordata > Mammalia > Primates > Cercopithecidae > Rhinopithecus > Rhinopithecus roxellana. The sequence continues at coordinate 55,422,640 of NC_044551.1, forward strand.
CATTTCTTCTGTGAAATAAAAAGATACATTTCTTCTGTGAAATAAAAGGTTACATTTCTTCTGTGAAATAAAAGGCAAGTTTTTCTGTAGAGAAGGAGCTGTGGAGGTGGTAGGACAAAGGGCATGAGTGCAGAGAAGGTTTGAAGATCCTTTATGGGCAATGGGAGAGGAAGATTAGAAGGAATTCAAGAAGACATGCCATGTCTTCCAGCTAAATGTGGAGCCCAGTATCTCCAACGTGTACTGCTGTGTAACCACAGCCTGGAGAGAAGAGCAGAGAAGGCAAATGGTTCTTTTGATTCATCAATGAATGACCACTATTGCTCCCCTAGAATAACATTGTAGGCCTCTCACATTAAGTTCCTATTTACCTTACTTATTTACTTCCCAACGTCATCAAGTTCCTTTTTCTTTCTTAAACATCTTTATACCTCCGCTTTGTGAGTACTGTTCCCTTTGCATTCTCAACCTTCCCCTGGATAACTTTTGTTTGCCCTTAAAGACACAGCTGATATATATATATATATATATATATATAAACATATGTATATATAAACACATATATATATAAACATATATATATATTTTTAAGATAGAGCCTTGCTCTGTCACCCAGGCTGCAGTGCAGTGCCATGATCTTGGCTCACTGCAACCTCAGCCTCCCAGGTTCAAGCTATTCTCATGCCTCAGCCTTTCAAGTAGCTGGAATTATAGGTGTGTACCACCATGCAGGCTAATTTTTTTTTTTTTTCTTTTTTTAGTAGAGATAGGTTTTCACCATGTTGCCCAGGCTGGCCTTGAACTGGCCTCAAGTGGTCTGCCCGCCTCTCCCTCCCAAAGTGCAGGGATTACAGGCATGAGTTACCATGCCCGGCTTCAAATATTATGTTTTTTTAAATGGTGGCTCAGGCTGGGTTTCAGTGAGGCAGAGTTGCAGTGAGCCGAGTTCGTGCCACTGCACTCCAGACTAGGCAACAGAATGAGACTCCATCTCAAAGAAAGAAAGAAAGAAGGAGGGAGGGAGGGAAGGAAGGAAGGAAGGAAGGAAGGAAGGAAGGAAGGAAGGAAGGAAGGAAGGAATCCTGAATACTATAAACAAGATTCTTCCATAAATGTGTTCTTTAGAATGATCTAAATACGTGGCCGGGCATGGTGACTCAAGCCTATAATCCCAGCACTTTGGGAGGCCAAGGTGGGTGGATTATTTGAGGTCAGGAGCTCGAGACCAGCCTGGGCAACATGGTGAAACACCATCTCTACTAAAAATACAAACATTAGCTGGGCATGGTGGCATGTGCCTGTAATGCCAGCTACTCGGGAGGCTGAGGCAGGAAAATCGCTTGAGCCTGGGAGGCAGAGGTTGTGATGAGCTGAGGTTGTGTCACTGCACTCCAGTCTGGGCAACATAGTGAGACCCTGTCTCAAAAACAAAAACAAAAAAAGCAAAAAAGAATGATATAATTATTTTTAGATCATCATAAAGACTATGTTAGATTAATAAAATTAATTAAAGAAGATGATTATGGTCTCTGTTTAATACCAGCATAAGTGTAAACCTTGTCAGTGAATATTACATAATCTCAAAAACATTTGTCAGATAAGTGTTTCCATATCATTTCCATTATTAAAAGAGAAACTAAGGCACAGTAAAATCTTAAAGTGTTTATTTGAACAGACAGTGATTCATGAATCAGTTTGGGACTCTGCTAAAGGGGCACCAAAGAAAGGCTTTTATAGGGTGAATGTGGAAGTGTGGCAAATAAAATACACTGAGTTGGGTTTTGGTTTGCTTCTGTAGGAACCCAGGGTGCTGGAGCAGCCTCAGTCTAATGGCCTATTAATTATTTTAACACCATAAAATAATGTATATCATGTTGTAAAATAAAACTTTTAGAAGGATTCCAAATACAACAAAAAACAAATTATTAGGGTACATAGAATTCTATTTGTGGGTTAGAGTCTATTTTTATTTTTACTATTTATTTGTTTTTGAGACAGGGTCCTACTCCGTCTCCCAGGCCGGAGTGCAGTGGCACAATCATGGCTCACTGCAACCTCCCTGTCCAGGGCTCAAGTGATCCTCCCACATCAGCCTCCAGAGTAGCTGAGACCACAGGTTCGCGCTACCATGCCCAGCTAATCTTAGTATTTTTTGTGGAGATGGCATTTGCCTAGGCTGATCTTGAACTCTTGAGCTTCAGTGATCCTCCCACCTCAGCCTGCGAAAGTGCTGAGATCAGAGGTGTGAGTCACCACACCTGGCTAGAGTCTATTTTTATATTGTATATTTATATTTAGGTACTTTTTATTTTAAACAATATTTTATAGTATAAATAAATAAAAATATTTTATTCTATGAAGTGGTGCATGCTCATAATCCCAGTTTCATTAAGGAGACTGAGATGGGAGGAACACTTGAGCCCAGGAATTTGAGACGAGCCAGAGCAACATAGCCAGAGACCCTGTCTCTAAAAGCAAAAAAAAAAAAAAAAAAGGCCCTTTTCCAAGTTATTACACACTCTTAATAATTAATAGTGAAAACTACTGCAGAAACTTTCACCTTGTGAATGCATAAGTGTTTACTAAATCATTCCTATACCATTGTTCTTATAAAAATAGAGCCATACACGTTTTAGTTTATACCTGAAAAATATTTTCAGTACTTTGAATTGGTTCTCTAGTATAGATTTCCAAGCATGGAATTATTTACTCAAATTGCGTGAACATTTTAGTCTTTGAATATAAATTAACAAATTATTTTCTTTTTTATTTTTTGAGATAGAGTCTTGCTCTGTTGCCCAGGCTGGAGTGCAGTGGCACGATCTCTGCTCACTGCAAGCTCTGCCTCCCAGGTTCAAGCAATCCTCCTGCCTCAGCCCCCCTAGTAGCTGGGATTACAGGCACGTGCCACCATGCCCGGCTAATTTTTGTATTTTTAGTAGAGGCGGGGGTTCCCCATATTGGCTAGGCTGGTCTCGAACTCCTGACCTCAGGTGATCCACCCCCTCATCTTGAGCTCCTGACCTCAGGTGTTAATGTTAATGAATTAATGTTAATGAACATAAACATTAATGAATGTTAATAAACATTAATGAATATAAACCTTAATGTTAATAAATATAAAGCTACATCAACATGTTTACCAGCTACCATATTCCATTGTATAAACATACCATAATTTACATAATCAGTCCTTATGGAAAGATATATTGTTTCAAGTTTATTATAAACAAAAATGAATCTAGGAATTCTGTTAATTTATAAACATCCAATGAGCTGTATTATAATGTAGAGTTATCCAAGACTCAATTTTATGCAAGTTAAAATAATAAATGAAGGGTAGCAAATTAGAGAGCCTATAACTTTTGAGCATGTATTCTATTGCTGCTTCAGCGAAGTACCCCAAACCTAATTAGTGCCTTACAACAAGATACATTTATTAATTTAGAGTTCTAGAGGTTAGAAGTCTAAAATTGTTTGCATGTCTGAGTTTCTTCTGGTGGCTGTAGAAGAGAATCAGTTTCTAAAACTTTTCCAGCTTCTATAGGCTTTCTGCATTCCTTGGCTCCTGGCCCTGGCATCCCTCTGACATCTATTATACTGGCATATTTTCTTTGTCTTGGACACTCCAGCCTCCCTCTTTTAAAGACCCATCTGATTACATTGGACCTAGAGGATAATCCAGGATAATCTTCCCATAGTAAGATTATCACATTGGCAAAATCCCTTTTGCTCTGTACAGTAACATATTCACAGGTTTTGGGGATTAGGATGTGGACATCTTTTATTCTACCTACCACAAAACAGAGATCTAAATTTGTTTAGAAATGGAGAACCTCGAGCCTCACCTCAGTCCAAATGAATCATGATCTGTATTTTAACAAGATCCCCATGTGATTCTATGCACACTTAAAATTTGAGAAGTACTATCTTTTTTTTTTTTTTTTTTTTGCCTGAGACAGAGTTTTGCTCTGTCACCCCCAGGCTAGAGTGCAATGGCGCAATCTCGGCTCACTGCAACCTCTGCCTCCTGGGTTCAAACGATTCTCCTGCCTCAGCCTCCCGAGTAGCTGGGATTACAGGCATGCATCACCACGCCCAGCTAATTTTTGTATTTTTGGTAGAGACAGGGTTCCTCCATGTTGATCAGGCTGGCCTCGAACTCCCGACCTCAGGTGATCCGCTTGCCTCAGCCTTCCAAAGTGCTGGGATTACAGGTGTGAGCCACGTCTCCAGGCCTGAGAAGTACTATCTTTCAATAAAATCAGAAGATACAGTTAAGCAAAAAGAAAATAAAGCATGGTCACAATACCCATCCAACTAGTGATAAACTCTCTTAGCATTTTGGCATTTATTTATTTCCAAAAGTGGGACATTCTGAACATAATGTTTTGCAACCCCCTTTTTTCACAATGCATTGTGAATGTGTAAACATGTCAACAAATACACTTCAAGATAATTTTATTTTAATTAATTAATTAATTAATATATATATTTTTGAGACAGAGTCTCCCTCTGCCGCCCAGGCTGGAGTGCAGTGGCATGATCTCGGCTCACTGCAACCTCCGTCTCCTGGGTTCAAGCAATTCTCCTGCCTCAGCCTCCCTAGTAGCTGGGATTACAGATGCCCGCCACCAAGCCCGGCTAATTTCTATATTTTTAGTAGAGGGGGGTTTCACCATGTTGGCCAGGCTGGTCTGGATCTCCTGACCTCCAGCAATCCACACGCCTCGGCCTCCCAAAGTGCTGGAATTACAGGCTTGAGACACTGCGCCCGGCCTGTTTATTTATTCTTGAGATGGAGTCTCACTCTGTTGCTTAGGCTGGAGTGCAGTGGTGCGAACTCCGCTCACTGCAACCTCCGCCTCCCAGCCTCAAGCGATTCTTCTGTCTCAGCCTCCTGAGTAGCTGGAATTACAAGCACATGTCACCACGCCAGGCTAATTTTTGTATTTTTAGTAGAGACGGGGTTTCACCATGTTGGCCAAGCTGGTCTCGAACTCCTGACCTTAGGTGACCCATCCGTCTCGGTCTCCCAAAGTGCTGGGATTACAGGTGTGAGCCTCTATGCTCGACCTCAACATAATTTTAAATGACCAATTTGTATTTTATTATATATGGATGTATTATGATTTAATCATTCGTCTCATTGGTGATTGTTTAGGTAATTTTATCTTTTTACTTTAAAAAACAGCCCTTGTGTGATTGACATTCTCGGAATGTGGAGCTTGGTTCAAATTCTAACATGGCCTTTTACTAGCTGTTTAACGTTAGGTAGGCTACTTGACTTCTCTGTGCTTCAGTTTCTTCATCTGTAAAGTGGACATAAAGAAAATACCTACCTCGTAAGGGTTGTTCTGAGGATTAAAATAGATAATTCCCGTAAAGATCTTAAAAGTGTACCTGGAATATTCTAAATGAGCAATAAAGGTTTTCTATTATTAATCTTTATGAGCACTCTACTATTTCCTTACAACTTCTCTTATTATTATTATTATTTTGAGACGGAGTTTCACTCCTGTTGCCCAGGCTGAAGTGCAATGGCGTGATCTCGCCTCACTGCAGCCTTTGCCCCCAGGATTCAAGCGATTCTCCTACCTCAGCCTCCCGAGTAGCTGGGATTACAGGCCTGTACCACCACGCCCAGCTAATTTTTTATATTTTTAGTAGAGACAGGGTTTCTCCATGTTGGTGAGGCTGGTCTTGAACTCCTCACCTAAGGTGATCTGCCTGCCTCGGCCACCCAAAGTGCTGGGATTACAGGCGTGAGCCACTGCGCCCGGCCTTATTATTATTATTTTTAAGAAATATGTAGTTGGTGTGTATTTTTAATTAATTTGTTTATTTTGAGATGGAGTCTCTTATTTATTTATTTATTTTGAGATGGAGTCTCACTCTGTTGCCCAGGCTGGAGTGCAGTGGAGCAATCTTGGCTCACTGCAACCTCGCCTCCCGGATTCAAGCGATTCCCCTGCCTCAGCCTCCCGAGTAGCTGGGATTACAGGCGTCCAGGCTAATTACTGTATTTTTAGTAGAGATAAGGTTTCACCATGTTGGCCAGACTGGTCTCGAACTCCTGACTTCGTGATCCGCCCGCCTCGGCCTCCCAAAGGGCTGGGATTACAGGTGTGAGCTACTGCGCCCACCCCACATTATTTTTGAAATGGGTGTGTGTGTTAACTGTCTATATGTCCCAGGCTGGCTTCAAACTCCTGGGCTCAAGTGATCCTCCTGCCTCAATATCTGGAGTAGCTGGGACTACAGGCACGCACCACTGCGCCTGAGTAAGTTCTCTTTTTGAGGATAAGAACATTTAGGTGACTATGCTAGCTTTTAGCAGAGGCAAGCAAAACTGGATTTATGTCCTTTTATATTTTTCCACTCTTTCTATTACTCAGGAGTAAACGGCAAGCAATTTGGGTAACTTAAAAAATAAACATTTGCGGGAGGGAGGGTGGATTGATGGGAGTAAGATTCTTTAAATAACTCTTCTCTGCTGTGACGGATCCGCAATTGATATGTGGAATAGAAAGGGTGAAATGGTTCTGACTGAAGCTTCAATCAACCCGGGAAACCATTGAGCTCCCTTGGAGTAGGGCAAACCAGACCTATGGTTTCCATGGTGACAGATCTGGCTAGTCCGGACTCCCGGCTCTTTATACTGCGCAAGCGCACACAACTGATTTGGCTACCCCCGCGCCTTTTGGTTCGAAGAGAAAGCCCCTCCTTCCCCTTCCAACGTTCGCCCATCGCCTTCGCTCTCTGCTGGTAGCATGCGCGCTGGGCTCCTGTGACGTAGTTTTCGTGCGTCGGCGTCGTTTGGAACCGCGACGCTAAACATGGCGTGTTCCTAGAAGCCGCTTTCGGCATCAGTAGGCGGCGGAGTGGGGACTGGCAGCGTGGGGCGCGGGACCAACCGACGCCACTTCGTGCTGGGAAGTGGGAGCGGGAGGGCCGGGCAATTCCCGACCGAACCAAACGGTGAGGCCCCGGCCCGAGAGCCACAGAGCGCGCGGGAGTGGAAGGGAGTGGGTTGGGCACCCGAGACCCGAGAGGCGAGGGAGGAAAGTGGGGCTACCGGGAGATGGGGGATAACGGTAGCGAGGCAAGGGCGGCCTGCAGACTTGGCTGTTTGCGTAACCTTGGGAACTCGGGGAACTGGGGGCTGGCCGAGGAAGCCCGGGAGTGGGTAGCATGGTAGCGGAGCAATCAGGGTGCGGGGTGGGAGGGACAGTATGCTAGGCTGAGCAGAGCCGAGTGTACCCATCGTGGCCGCGGTTGCGGACCTGGGTGATGTATTTGCCCTTGGGGGAATAGGTGGTGCAAAATTTGAGATAAAGTGGTTATCTCGAGTATAAGGCCGTTGTGCATTGTTACTGCGCACACGACCTTGTTGCTAATAGCAATAGTGTGATAGCTTTAAACATTTGACCCTTACATGCTTTTAATGAAAAAGGGAAGGTAGTTGTCCATTTGTTGAGAGGAGCTTCATGGAGAGGTATGGCCGCCAATTCTCAAGCTCAGCGACTCCTGCAGATTTGTATTTGGGGGTATTTGTGATTCAGCAAAACTACTTTTGCTCATTGCATGTGTCATTTTTTCTTTATTATTTTGTGACATGGTGGTTAATGAGAGAAGTACTCCTATCTGAAAGTGATTTGACTAAATAGCAAGGACTGGTAAATAAACTACTAGTGCCAAGGTTGCAGTTGACATACCTCCTCCCCTCCATAATTTACACGAGCTCAGTTATAGTGCGGTAGTGCCCTTCAGATTTCGGTTATTCTTCAGAAGGAAGTAAGGAAGAGCAGTTTGCAGCCATAATGCTTTCCCCCCCTCGGATAGGAATTTTCCTCCTCCATTTTCACGTTATTTCAAACTTCTCTGTTCAGTAGAGAAGCTTCAGATTAAGGGCAGGGTGACTCTTCTATAGGAGACATCCATTGCATGACACATTTTACATCTTTCATTACTGAGAAAAATTTCGGTGAAATTAGAAAAATTTTCATTTTCCCTTTTGGTTGTGATAGGACTGGTATTTTCTGTTTCTGCAGTAACCTAGCACAGGGTATAGTAGAAACAATTATAGTAATGGTTTGTGGCCATATGTTATAGCCCCAGGGTAGGAGGGTGGTCTCTGCCCTAGTCTCACTTCCTAAGGCCAAAGAGAATTTTCACCACAAACACATTTGGCTGTGGTAATATGTTAGATGTTTTAAACAGATATGTAAAGATTATCTGATCATTAATAGAAAAATCATCAGATTTTGTGATGTTTGAGTATATTTACATATGGAATCAAACCAGAATGCAGCATGATCCTTGTAGGCATGTGGCTATTAAAATACACTGAAGATTTTTCCAGAAACAAAATTTTTTTTTCTCAGCAATAAAAATATTCAAATTTTGAATAAGGTAATGTTTGATAATTTGGATTTTGACCTTTGTGTTATATATTTGTACCTATGTGTGTGTATATATTTAACCTCACTTCTAATTTAGTGTTATTGATGGTAGTATTTTTTCCTTTCTTTATCAGCTTCAAATAGGGACTGTTAATTTCAGAGCATTTAAGGAATGGCAAAACACATTTAGTGCAAGTGTGAGTCTCTAGTGTCTTTGGTTTGCTGACTTTCAGGCTGATTACAGATAAGTACAGTTATAAGCTTTGTAGAGCTTAAGTTGCATCAATGTTCTTTACCCTTGCTACTCGAATTGTGGTGTATAGCATCACCTGAGAGTTTATTAGAAATGCATGATCTCAGGCTCAATCCAGAGCTGCTGAATCAAAATCTGCAATTTTAACAAGATCTCTAGATTAAAGGAATGTTCAATAAATCTTGAGATACACTACTTTGGTTGGTAACAGTTGAAGAACACTGAAGTAATGCACAAACCTGTATAAAAATTTATGGCATCATTTATTTTAATCTGAGGTGATCTTATGCTGATTATCCAGTCTGATGAAACTGAGGCGCAGAAAGGTAAATGCCTTGCAAAAGGTCACACATACTTAGATTTATAACCCAGATTCCAACTCATCCAGTGCTTTTCTTTTGCTGGTTACTGTCAGAGCTTGTTATATTAAAAATGAACTAAAATTCATGAATGACGGTTAGGTGTTCATTCAGTAACAAACGTTTATTGGGTACTGGACAGGCAGCCCAACAATCCTGTGTGTCCCTGCTATGTGCTCCTGTTTATCATGGTGGCTAATAACCCACCACCTTTCCTCTTTATTTATTTACTTTGAGATGGGGTCTCACTGTCGCCTAGGCTGGAGTGCAGTGGCGTGATCTCTGCTCACTGCAACTTCTGCCTCCGGGGTTCAAACAGTTCTCCTGCCTCAGCCTCCAGAGTAGCTGGGATTACAGATGCTTGCCACCAAGCCTGGGTAATTTTTGTATTTTTGGTAGAGACAGGGTTTCACCATTTTGGCCAGACTGGTCTTGAACTCCTGACCTCCTTGAACTCCTGACCTCCTTGAACTCCACCCACCTCGGCCTCCCAAAGTGCTGGGATTACAGGAGTGAGCCTGGCCCCCTCTTTACTCTTTTTTTTTTTTTTTTTTTTAGTTGGAGTTTTGCTCTTTTTGCCCAGGCTGTAGTGCAGTGGCGCGATCTTAACTCACTGCAACCTCCGCCTCCCGAGTTCAAGTGATTCTCCTGCCTCAGCCTCCCGAGTAGCTGGGATTACTGGCATGCGCTACCGCACCTAGCTAATTTTGTATTTTTTGTAGACATGGGGTTTCTCCATGTTGGTCAGGGTGGTCTCGAACTCTCGACCTCAGGTGATCGCCCACCTTGGCTTCCCAAAGTGCTGGGATTACAGGCGTGAGCCAACAGGCCTGGCCCCCTCTTTACTCTTGACTGGTTAAAGTTCCCTTCTGCTTCATAGAGGAAGCGAAATACATTGAGCGGGAACGTCATTGCTTTCTGTTCTGTTTCACTTGTAAACATGAAGACCTCTATCTGTCCATCTCTAATTATATTCTAATTTTTTTCTCTTTATGGGCAATATTTCCTTCATGTGTTTGCTAGGGCTGCCACAACAAAATACCTTATATTGGGTAGCTGAAACAAGAGAATTTTTTTTTTCTCACAGTTCTGGAGGGTGGAAGTCCAAGATCAAGGCGCAGATAAGATTGGTTTCCTATAAGACCTCCATCCTTGGCTTGCAGATGGCTACTTTCTTGCTGCCTTTTCTCATGGTCATCTTGTGTGTACATGCACCTCTGCTGTCTCTTTTTCTTTTCTTTTCTGTTTTTTTTTTTTTTTTTTTTTTTTTTGAGATGGAGCCTCGCTCTTGTCTCCCAGGCTGGAGTGTAGTGGCCTGCTCTCAGCTCACTGCAGCCTCTGCCTTCCTGGTTCAAGTGATTCTCCTGCCTCAGCCTCCTGAGTAGTTGGGATTATAGGCACCCACCACCACACCTGGCTAATTTTTATGTTTTTAGCAGAGACGTGTTTCACCATGTTGTGCGGGCTGGTCTCAAACTCCTGACCTCAGGTGATCTGCCCGCCACAGCCTCCCAAAGTGCTGGGATTACAAACATGAACCCCTGCACTGGCCTGCTGTGTCTTTTTCTTTCTTACTTTTTTTTTTTTTTTTTTTTTTGAGATGGAGTCTCGCTGTGTCGCCCAGGCTAGAGTGCAGTGGTGCGGTCTTGACTCACTGCAAGCTCCGCTTCCTGGGTTCACGCCATTCTCCTGCCTCAGTCTACCAAGTAGCTGGGGCTACAGGTGCTCGCCACCTCGCCCGGCTAGTTTTTGTATTTTTAGTAGTAACAGGGTTTCACCGTATTAGCCAGGATGGTCTCAATCTCCTGACCTTGTGATCCGCCCGCCTCGGCCTCCCAAAGTGCTGGGATTACAGGCATGAGCCACCGCGCCCGGCCCTTGTCTCTTTTTCCTATAATGGCATCAGTTATATTGGTTTAGGGCCTTACCCTAACAACCTCATCTTATCTTAATCATCTCCTTAAAAACCTTATCTCCAAATACGGAGGGTTCAGGGGTTAGGGCTTCAACATGAATTTTTGAGGAACACAATTCAATTCATAACATTCAGTTATTCCTTTTTCAGTTAGTACTAACTTAAGGATTTAAGCATATCCAAGTCTCTTACCTTTTTTTTTTTTTTTTTTTGAGACAGAGTCTCACTCTGTTCCTCAGGCTTGAGTGCAGTGGTGCTATCTTGGCTCACTGCAACTTCTGCCTCCCAGGCTCAAGCAATCCTCCCACCTTAGCCTCCCTGGTAGCTGGGACCACAGGTGAGGCACAGGCCACAATGTTTGGCTAATTTTTGAAATTTTTTTTGTAGAGATGGGGTTTTGCCACATTGCCCAGGCTGGTCTCAAACTCCTGGGTTCAAGTGATCTGCTGGCCTTGGCCTCCTGAAATATATTGAAATTATAGGGGTGAGCCACCATGCCTGGCCTCAAATCAAGCCTTATCTTCAATATACTCTCCTTACCTTAGATCCTTAGATTACTCTTCAGCTTTGTCTGTAATTATTTTTCTTAGCTTTTTTTTTTTTTTTTTTTTTTTTCCTTTTTTAAGAGATAAGGTCTCTGTTACCCAGGCTGGCCTCAAACTTCAGGGCTCAAGTGATCCTGCCACTTCAGTCTCATGAGTGGCTGGTACTACTTCTGTGTGCCACCATGCCCAGCTTATTTCCTTTAAGTTTCTTGAAATAATTATCTATATTCATTTTCTTCACCTCCCTATTACTTATTTTGTTTTATTTTTTTTTCAGTATTTTGAAGGCTGACAGTCCATAGCAGTCACTGAATTTGATGTAGTGGTGATCACCATTGATATTTTTGTTGCTAAATCTAATGGAATCTGTTTATTCATTTGCCATTTTAACTACTTGTTCATTCTTGAAATTTTCTTCTTATACTTCTGGGTCACCATATTTTCCTTATTTCCGTCTTATGTTTTAGCCAGTCTTTCCTTGGTTGTCTTTTTTCTCTGACCACTTTAGATGTTTCACTCTGAGACACTACCCTGCTCTCTTCTGAAAACCTTCAGATTAAAATCCAAACTACGTAGTGTAGGAATTAAGGACCTTAATGCACACTCTTCTTGAATGGTCGAATCCGTGGTGGTTTCAACTACTGCCTCTATTTTGATGACTCCCAAATCTCTGGCTTTTTAGCACGGGTCTCTCTTCAACTCTGACATATGTAGTTGTCTTAAAATACTTGACATCCGTGTCAAAAACATTGTGTATTTCAACCTTTCTGAAGTTGTTTTCCTCCTATGAGCCATGCAGGCACCAATGAGTTGGAGAAGCCCAAAATCTTCATTCTTTCCCCTTATTAACGTATGTGTAACCCCCACCTCCAACTCTCCAACTATCTAATTATTTCCAACTCTCCAACTATCTATTTTTTTTTTTTTTTTGAAACGGAGTTTCACTCTTGTTGACCAAGCTGGAGTGCAGTGGCGCGATCTCGGCTCACTGTGACCTCCACCTTCCAGGTTCAAGCGATACTTCTGCCTCAGCCTCCTGAGTAGCTGAGATTACAGGCATGCGCCACCATGCCTGGCTAATTTTGTATTTTTAGTAGAGATGGGGTTTCTCCAGGTTAGTCAGGCTGGTCTCAAACTCCTGGCCTCAGGTGATCCACCCGCCTCGGCCTCTTAAAGTATTGGGATTACAGGCATGAGCCACTGCACCCAACCAACACATGTATAGTTTAAAATGTGTTTACAGTACAGTAAACTATTAACAATATAGCACTATGAACAGTATTCCTATTGTTAATAGTATTATGCAGAAAAATTAAGAAGGATGTCGGGAATATAGAGATTCTGGGTTGAGGAGTGAGCCATTTTAGATTGGCAGTTAGTGGACACCTCTTTAAATAGAGGACAACTTGAGCAGAATGGAATGCTGTCAAAGAGCAAGACATGCTTTTATCTAGAGACCAAAGCTTTCCAGCCAGAGGGAACAAATTGTACAAGGGAAGAATAAGCTACATTTTATACATCTTTCACTAAAGATGTTCACATATTGTCTCCAAGTCTCTGTTACTGTAGATAACTAGGTTGTGCAGACAACCTAGTCCTTTGTCTCCTTATTCTTGTGTGCCCATGCAGGAGTATCTGTGATTATAGCACCAGGTGTGAAACTGCTGGGTCATAGAAGATACAGTCAGGAGTTGCTTAAGGCTGGGATACATCCTGAGAAATGGGTCATTAGGCAATTTTGTTGTTCGTTCTATGAACATCGTATGAACAAACCTAGATGGTACAGCCTATTATATACCTGGGCTATGTGGTATATAGCTTATTGCATCTAGGCTACAAGCCTGTACAGCATGTTACTGCACTGAATACTGTAAGCAGCTGCAGCAAAATGGTATTTGTGTGTTTAAACATATATAAACTTAGAAAGGTACTGTAAAAATACAGTGTAGAAAATTTAAAAATAAATGGTACATCTGTATAGGGCACTTACCTTGAATGGAGCTTGGAGGACTGGAAGTTGCTTTGGATGAATCGGTGAGTGAATGGTGAGTGGAAGTGAAGGCCTAGGGCATTAGGGTACACTTAGGCTACACCAAATTTATTAATAAATGTTTTTCTTCAATAATCTTAGCTTATTGTAACTTTTAGTTTATAAACTAATGTTTTGTCTCTGTTGCAGTAACACTTAGCTTAAAACGCAAACACGTTGTGTAGCTCTGCATTGTTTAAAACAAAGACACAAACACACACATTAACGCAGGTACACACAAGTTCAGGATCATCAATATCTCTGTCTTCCACCTCCACATCTTGTCTCACTGGAAGGTCTTCAGGGGCAATACCATTCATGGAGCTGTCATCTATGATAGCAATGCCTTCTTCTGAATTATCTCCTGAAGGACCCGTCTGAGGCTGTTTTACAGTTAGCTTTTTTTTTTTTTTTTTTTAAATAGGAGTAGTACATTGTAAAATTATGATAAGAAGTATAGTAGCGGGGCTTGGTGGCTCATGTCTGTAATCCCAGGGTTTAGGGAAGCTGAGGTGGGAGGATTGCTTGAGGTCTGGGGTTTGAGACCAACCTGGGCAACATAGCCAGACTCTATCTCTACAAGAAGTAAAAAAATTAGCGTGGCATGATGGCTTATGCCTGTAGTTCCAAGTCTCCACTATTCAGGAGGCTGAGGTGGAACGACCACTTGAGCCCAAGAGTTCAGGATTGTAGTGAATTATGATGCCGACATTGCTGTCTACCTTGGGTGACAGAGATCCTAACTCTTAAAAAAAAAAAAAAAAAAAAGTAGGCGAGGTGTGGTGACTCACACCTGTAATCTTAGCACTTTGGGAGGCCGAGGTGGGTGGATCACGAAGTCGGGAGTTCGAGACCAGGCTGGCCAACATGGTGAAACCCTGTTTATACTAAAAAAATACAAAAATTAGCTGGATGTGGTGGCATGCACCTATAATCCCAGCTACTTGGGAGTCTGAGGCAGGAGAATTGAACCCAGGTAGCGGAGGTTGCAGTAAACCAAGATTGCACCACTGCACTCCAGCCTGGGCAGCAAGAGTGAAACTCCATCTAAAAAAAAAAAAAAAAAAAAGTGTAATGTGGTAAATGCATAAACCAGTAACATAGTTGTTTATTATCACTTTCAAGTATTATGTACTGTACCTAATTGCATGTACTATGCTTTTATACAAATGGCAGTGCAGTAGGTTAGTTTACACCAGCATCACCACTAATGTGTGAGTAATGTGATTTGCTACGACTTAGGATGGCTATAATGTCACTATGTGATAGGAATTTTTCAGCTCCATTAAAATCTTATGGGATCACTGTTGTATATATATGGTCCATATCTGACTGAAATTTGTTTTTTTTTGAATCTCACTCCGTCTCCCAGGCTGGAGTGCAGTGGCACGATCTTGGCTCACTGCAGCCTTGACCTCCTGGGCTTAGGTGATTCTCCCATCTCAGCCTCCTGAGTAGCTGGGACTACAGGTGTGCCCCACCACGCCCAGCTAATTTTTGTTTTTGTAGTAGTGATGGGGTTTCTCCATGTTGCCCAGGCTGGTCTCAAACTCCTGCACTCTAAGTGATCCGCCTGCCTCAGCCTTCCAAAATGTTGGATTATAGGGGTGAGCCACCATTTTTATGTGGTGTGTGACCCTCTGTATGTCCTGGTTATAAAATACACAAAATATATACTCACACTTAATTTCATTTAGAGACTGCTAGATAGCTCTCCAAAGTTGTATTAATGGATATTCCCAGTAGCAATGTGTAAGAGTTTCTGTTTCCATGCATTCTTGGCAGCACTGAATATTTTTGAAGTTTGTAATTTTTGGACTTCGTAATTTTTGCTAGTCTGATGATCATAAAGTAGTTTTTCACTGTTTGGATTTTAAATCCCTGATAACCAGTGAAATAACATCTCTTCTGATATTAATTAAACATTTAGCTCTTCCTTTCTATGTATTTTCTGCTTACACCCTTTGTTCACTTTTCTTGTATATTTGTCTTGTTGATTCACAAGAGTTCCTAGTATATTCTGTATAATAAACCTTTGTTTGAGTTATGTATTAATAAAATTCTTCTCTTAATCTTCACCTTGTTAACCTTGTGTAGAGTATCTTAAATGACTCCATCAATTTCAGTCTTCAGTTCTGATGTAGTATAATTTAGTAGGCAGATAGGCTATGAAGTTGATGTATTTTTGTTCTTTCTCAAGTCTAAAGCTAAAAATTCCCAGTTAATTTAAGTTGAGATATTAATGGACAGCACTGAACAAAAGTAAAAGTGTATAATCTTTAGGGAGTACTGGGTGGAGACAGGAAACTTGCATTTAAAGTTCTAGAAGTGTCACTAATGAGCCTGGGACCTTAGAGAAGTCAGTTTATCTCCTTAACATCTTTTGGCCACAGTGTCTTGGTCAATAAAACAAAATACTTAAACTGTAGAGAATTGATATGAGTGTCTCCAAGGTGATAGGAAAATTATGTTTATTTACTTGTTAACTTATACGGACTCACAACTGAGAGAAAACTTATTTTAATGATAAAATGTAGAATAGTGATTAACTGTGGGAGTATTACTTGGCATACAGCACATGCATATTTGAACAAACGGATTTTTATAAATACAATGACGGGCTGAACTCTTTATAGCAAGAATGAGATTCTTTTAAGATATAGCTTTATAGACAATGATGTCCTCAACCAGTAAATAGAGACTACTAATCAAAGATATCTATATTTGGAGAGAGAACTGATGATCTCTTAACTCAGCAAAAAGTTTTGCCTAACCGCTAGTTATAAATGTCTGTTAAATTTAATCTAAGCTGGTTATCTCACTTCAGTGCCTTGCTCAAAATCAGTTTTATAGCTTTTCCTTCCTATTTTTTCTTTTTGTATCAAAGAAGGAACTTTATTTATTTATTTGTTTTTGAAATGGAATCTTGCTGTGTCACCCAGTCTGGAATGCAGTGACACCATCTTGGCTCACTACAACCTCCGCCTCCTGGGTTCAAGCAATTCTCCTGCCTCAGCCTCCCTAGTAGCTGGGATTACAGGTGCCCGCCACCAAGCCCAGCTAATTTTTGTGTTTTTAGTAGAAATGGGGTTTCACTATGTTGGCCAGACTGGTCTCAAACTCCTGACCTCAGGTGATCCGCCTGCCTCGGCCTCCAAAAGTGCTGGGATTACAGGTGTGAGCCACCGCCCAGCCAGAGAAGGACCTTTAAAAGCAGTGAGTGTAATTTATGCTGTTCCTTAGTGGGTTTTGTACAGACATGTATTTTTGTTTTTCAGCTAAGGAGACGTCAGAGGGTGATGGTGGCAGTAGTTGGTACCTCACAGCTGGGCACTGATCAGGTAGGGGTTGTCAGTATTGTTTAGGATAATGTATAACTTTTCCTATTAGTGGGAGATTAGTCATGGGGGACTCTTGTATATACCAAACAGGCAAGAGACTTACTGCAGTTTATCAGTGCCATTTTACTAAAAACTCCCAGTGAGACAAAAATACTCAAGTTTTTTAGACTGGTCTTCCTCTCACAGGTCTGCCACCCCTGTGTATTGTCTTGTTACATACTTTGTACTTCACCCATTTATTATTTGTTTTCCATTTATTTCTCTCCCCACTATAAAATATGCTTCACAAGGCTTGGGTTTTTTTTTGTCTTTTTGGTTAATCGATGTATCTCAAGTGCCTGGAATAGTATTTGGCATTTGTAGGTGTTCAGTGTATTGAATGAATAAATATAGAAAAGCCTGATGATAAATCAAGTAAATATCAGAAAGGGGATTGGAGAGCACAGGATTAGAAAAAAGGGTGTTAGATATTCCCAGTGAAAAGTATTATTAAATTTTGTTGGCTTGATATGCTCCATTTCAGTATAGGAATATACTGAATAGACTGTTCATACATTCATTCATTTTTTTCAGCCATTCAGCACACTATTTAGCAGTGTTTTTTATAGATAGTTCTGTCTTTACTCTGATAAAATTTGTATTCCATATTGTTGTTCTTGGACCTCTTTCTCTCACCTTTTCTGTCTTCTTCCGAGAAATCATAATTTCTGTTACTGCTTTGTTTAGTTGATCATCCATTTACTGAACATCCTTCACACTGTGCTAGGTAATGGCATTTATAGATGAGTAAGACATCATTCTTTCCTTTAAACAGTTCATGATTTGGAGATGATATAGAAGTAAACAAGCAAGTAAGTACAGTAATAGGAGTGTGTACTATGCAGAACAGTAGCATGGAGGAAGGAGCGCTTTCCTGTCTACAGCAGTTCAAGATTTCCAGAGGAGCTGATGTCTACCATGAACAGCAACTTTAGTGATCTGTGCCCATTAGCGGCCATTTTAAAAAGCATACATAAAAGTAGACAGAATTGTATGATGAACCCCCATCTAGCCATCATCCAGCTTTAACAATGGTCAAATTCATTTCGTCTTACCTCCCACATACTGCTCTAGTTACACTGATAGAAGATCTAGAAGCTTGGTCAGATTCAGAATTTTTTTTTTTTTTTTTTTTTGGCAAGCAGCCTTTCTTTTAAGATTTTGGTTTCTCAAAATAATAAACTGTTCATTTCTTTTAAGTTTTCTAATATGCTCACTTTCCTATTTTGATTATCGTAGAACTCTTCCCTGGTCTTCACAGAAATTAATTTTTTTCTTGTCTTTGGCATATTGTCTTTCTCTAGTTTGCTTTTGACTCTGGGCAGTTTAACAATTTGCTTGTATTTCCTATCCATGATTCTCCAGTGTTATATTTTCTGCCTCTTATTCTTCTCTTTGTAGACTTGGGCTGTATAGATCATGATTCTTTTTTTGAGACATCTCTGTTTGCCCAGACTGGTGTGCAGTGGTGTGAACATGGCTCATTGCAGCCTCAACCTCCTGGGCTCAAGTCATCCTCTTACCTCAGCTTCTTTTTGAGAAGTCTCACTCTGTTGCCCAGGCTGGAGTGCAATGGCACAATCTTGGCTCACTGCAACCTCTGCCTCCTGCCACCTCAGCTTCTTGAGTAGCTGGGACCATAGGTGCGTGCCACCACACCTGACTAAGGTATTTATTTTTATTTATTTTTTATTTTTTGTAGAGATGGGGTCTTGCCATGTTGCCCAGACTGCCAGGCTGGTCTTGAACTTCTAGGCTCAAGCAATTCTGCCTCTGCCTCCCAAAGTGGTGGGATTACAGATGTGAGCCATTACACCCAATCTGAATATTTGTTCTTATCTGAAATGTGGAATTATGCAGTGAATCAGTAGGTGATTTTATTCCTCTCTTTCTGTCACTCTTGTCTGTTCTTGCTCTATGGTTTTTCAGTCTCCTTTATACTAGACATTGCCTTTATTATTATATTTTTAAAAATTGCTTCATATTTACCTTGACTAGAACTCAAAAACAAATTCATGTCTTTACCTCAAATTTTCTTTTGGTGGAGTGGTGCAATATTTATAGAAGTAGAAGCAGTGCTGTAAGGAAGTTCTTAGGTGTCATATTTTGCCTCAAAGTGAGGTTTTCATTTTCATGTTTTGAATCTCATCTTTGTTGCATTGCATTACTCTCTAGGCTCCTATTCATTTCTTTCCCTCAGGAGCTCAGCATTCTTTGCCCTATCCTCCTGAACCCTATAATCCCTGCTACATTTCCAGATGGTTGTCTTGCTCAAATGGTCATTGAGAATTCTAAAGTTCCTCGCTTTCCCCAACCCTCCTTGAGGGAAAAGGAACATACTCTTTGGAATGTGGTACTTCTTACCATCAGGTGGCAGGCACTACACACTATTCCATTTATTTTATTTCATTTTATTTTTTCAATACGGAGTTTCACTGTTGTTACCCAGGCTGAAGTACAATGGTGTGATCTCAGCTCACTGCAACCTCCACCTCCTGGGTTCAGGCGATTCTCCTGCCTCAGCCTCCCGAGTAGCTGGGATTACAGGCGAGCGCCACCACGCCTGGCTAATTTTTACATTTTTAGTAGAGACGGGGTTTTACCATGTTTGTCAGGCTGGTCTCAAACTCCTGACCTCAGGTGATCCATCCGCCCCAGCCTCCTAAAGTGGTGGAATTACAGGCGTGAGCCACCACGCCTGGCCAGTTCAAATTATTTTTACAGCTTTAGGAATGATAGAAACAATAATACATTATCTGGTAAAGAAACAAGTTGATGTGGGAACTGGTAAGAAGAAGACTTAGAAATGAAAGTAAAGATACAGTTGCTAACAAATACAAATGTATTTTCCTTTTATGTGATGCAAGTGTACACAATATATAGAAGTGTATATAATAGGTGAAGCTTAATGGAAAGTAAATAATACATTGGACTGTTTTGATTAGTTTGATTTTTCCAAGACTGTTGAAGTATTTTAAACTATCGTCTTTATAAACACCAAATAGTAAGAACATTAAGTACCTAATAGATATGACTATTTGGAGCTATACTGCTATTTGAGAATAAAACATAAAACCCCTGCTGTTTGATTGTAAAACGCAGAGTCCCCTGGGTGAGGAAAATTGACTCTTGGTAAACGCTGCCTTCACAAATCCAGATAATATGACAAAACTATTGCTTACCGGCTGGTTGTGGTGGCTCATGCCTGTAATCCCAGCACTTTGGGAGGCCAAGGCGGGTGGATCACCAGAGTTCAGGAGTTTAAGACCAGCCTGGCCAACATGATGAAACCCGGTCTCTACTGAAAACACAAAAATTAGTTGAGTGGTGGGTACTTGTAATCCCACCACTTGGGAGGCTGAGGCAGGAGAATTGCTTGACCCCGGGAGGTGGAGCTTGCAGTGAGCTCAGATCGTGCCATAGTATTCCAGCCTGTGTGACAAGAACGAGACTCTGTCTCAAAACAAGCAAACAAACAAAAAAACTATTGCTTACCTACTTGTGCTACTGAAGACTAGGTTTGTAAACTTTCTCTCCTGAACTTTCATGAGAGTGCAGTTATTAACTACATTACCTACTTCTTGATATGTGCTTAACAAGAGAAATACATAATGATTTGCAGCTCTTCAGAAGTTGGGATAATTTTGGAGAAAGGAAGAGAAATAGAGCAAATGTCTAATTCCTGTGGAAATTTAAGCAGATGTAAAATGAAAACTCTTGGCCTTAAAAAATGTATTTTTTCATTATTGAAGTGTGTCGACTATAAGAATGGTAACCCCTGGAGCTTTCTTAACACAACTATTGTTTATGATTTGATGTGTTTACTGCTTGTCTATTTGTAGGTGTTTGTATTTTGTATAGTGTTAAATATATATATTTTATATTGTAATTTTTATTTTTTATATGTATATTCCTCTAGTTACAAAACAGACTAAGAGAGAGTATTTTTAAGTTGTGATTGGCTTAAGCAGGTTTAAACTTGTAGTTCCAAATGCACTTCTTTTTTCTTTTCTGTTTTTTTTTTTTTTTTTTTTTTTTTTGAGACGGAGTCTCGCTCTGTCGCCCAGGCTGGAGTGCAGTGGCCGGATTTCAGCTCACTGAAAGCTCCGCCTCCCGGGTTTACGCCATTCTCCTGCCTCAGCCTCCCGAGTAGCTGGGACTACAGGTGCCTGCCACCTCGCCCGGCTAGTTTTTTTTTGTATTTTTTAGTAGAGACGGGGTTTCACCATGTTAGCCAGGATGGTCTCGATCTCCTGACCTCGTGATCCCCCCGTCTCGGCCTCCCAAAGTGCTGGGATTACAGGCTTGAGCCACCGCGCCCGGCCTTTTTTTTTTTTTTTTTTTTTTTTTGATACGGAGTTTTGCTCTTGTTGCCCAGGCTGGAGTGCAATGGCGCGATCCCGGCTCACTGCAACTTCTGCCTCCTAAGTACAAGCGATTCTCCTGCCTTAGCCTCCCAAGTAGCTGGGATTACAGGCGCCCACCACCACACCTGGCTCATTTTTTGTATTTTTAGTAGAGACAGAGTTTCGCCACATAGGTCAGACAGGTCTCGAGCTCCTTACCTCAGGTGATCCACATGCCTTGGCATCCCAAAGTGCTGGGATTACAGGTGTGAGCCACCAAGCCCTCCGGATGCATTTCTAACAAGCAGGAGTTTGCACATTTTTTGAAAACTCTAAGCAGAAGTTTGTAGGTCTTTTGAAACTCTTGAGTAGATTTGATGTTTTAGGAGTAGGGAAGAGAAAGAAAGCAAATAGCTCCTCTCTTTCATGTCACATATATTTTGTTGCGCATTTTTTCCTTCCAAACAAACCAGTTTTTGACAGTCTGCGTGAAGTGTCATCGGGCAGGTGTTCCCAGCCCTCAGACCATGGACCAGTATCAGTCAGTCCGTGGCCTGCTAGGAACCGGGCCACATTGGAGGAGGTGAGCAGTGGGTGGCGAGTGAGCATTACTACCTGAGGTCCACCTCCTGTCAGATCAGCAGCAGCATTAGATCCTCACAAAAGCGCAAACCCTGTTGTGAACTGCACATGCAAAGGATCTAGGTTGCATACTACTTACGATAATCTCACTAATGCCTGATGATCTGTGGTTGGAACAGTTTCATCAAGAAATATTCCTCCCCTGCCCTTTACCCCTCCCCCACTGCCCCACCCCTTCTATGGAAAAATTGTCTTCTATGAAACCAGTCCCTGGTACCAAAAATGTTGGGGACTGTTGTCATAGGGAATACATCAGTAGCCCTGGTGGTTCTTTTAGCTGAAGGTATTTGGGAAATATATGGAAGCATCTTTAGTCAGTCTGTGTGAAGTGTTAATAACGTATAGTGCGCAGGGACAGAGAAGCTAAACAACCTGTAATACATGCACAGAAAAGAATTTTCTTGTCCAAACTGCCAAAGACTTCTGCTGAGAAACTGAAATGAATCCAGATGTTGCAGTACTCATTTGACTCCAGTTGTTGTAATACACAGTAGCATCTTTGGAACGTCCTTGTCTTATGCCAAAAGTCTGACATTCTTTCATCTTGCTTTAATTTCTTGATCTTTTTGGCCCGGAGTTAACATCAATTGTTGTTGAAACTATGGACACTTTTTTTTATTTTTATTTTTTTAAAGAGACAGGGTCTCATTATGTTACCCAGGCTGATCTCGAACTCCTGAGCTAAAGTGATCCTCCCACCTTGGCCTCCTAAAGTGCGAGATTACAGGCATGAGCCACCACTCCTGGCTTATATAAGTCACATTTTATTTATTTATTTTTTCGAGATGGAGTCTCACTCTGTCGCCCAGGCTGGAGTGCCATGGCGCGATCTCAGCTCACTGCAACCTCCGCCTCCCAGGTTCAAGGGATTCTACTGTCTCAGCCTCCTGAGTAGCTCGGATTACAGACGCATGCCACCACGCCTGGCTAATTTTTGTAGTTAGTAGAGACGGAGTTTCACCATGTTGGTCAGACTGGTCTTGAACTCATGACCTCGTAATCCACCCGCCTCAACCTCCCAAAGTGCTGGGATTACAAGCGTGAGCCCCTGCACCTGGCACATTGTAAAAAAATTAAAAAAATTTTTTTTTTAGAGACAGAGTCTCACTTTGTCGCCTGGGCTAGAGTGCAGTGGCACAGTCGTAGCTCACTGCAAGTCAGACTCCTGGGTTCCTCCACACTCAGCCTCCTGAGTAGCTAGCTGGGACTACAGGTTTGTGCCACTACTCCTGGCTGAATTTTTTGTTTTTTATTTTTTGTAGAGTTGAGGTCTCACTATTTTACCCAGGCTGGCCTTGAACTCCTGGGCTGAAGCTGTCCTCCCGCCTAAACTCCCAAAGTGCCGAGATTACGCTTGAGCCACTGCACATGGCAATCTCTTGTGGATTTGGACATTTACATAGTCAAAGCACTTTAAAAAAACAGCTTTATTGAGCTGTAATTTACAGTCCGTGTAATTCGCCCAGTGAAACAAGTACAATTCAGTGGTTTTTAGTATATTCACAGAGTTGTGCAACCATCATTACAGTCAGTTTTAGAACATTTTCATCGTCCCAAATAGCAGTTGCTCCACATTTTCCCCCAATCCCCTAGCCTAGGGAACCACTTATCTACTTTCTTGTATTATAAATTTGCCTATTCTTCTTATTTCATATAAATGGGGATCATGCAACTTGTGGTTTTATGTGACTGGCTTCTTCCGCTTAGGGTGATATTTTCAAGGCTCATTCATGTTTTACTATGTTACAGGATTTCATTCCTTTTTAAGTGAAATAATACTTCATTGTATGGAAATACCACATTTTATTTTATTTATTTTAATTTAATTTTAGTTTTTGAGACAGAGTCTCACTGTTTGGCCCAGGCTGGAGTACAGTGGCATGATCTCGGTTCACTGCAACCTCCGCCTCCTGGGTTCTAGTGATTCTCATGCCTTAGCCTCCCGAGTAGCTGGGATTACAGGTGCACAGCACCATGCCTGGCTGATTTTCGTGTGTGGGTGTGGGTGTGTGTGTATATATGTATGTGTGTGTGTGTGTGTACATATATATATGTATGTTTTTTTTTTTTTTTTTTTGAGACCGAGTCTCACTTTGTCGTCCAGGCTGCAGTGCAGTCCCAGTGGTGTGATCTCGGCTCACTGCAATCTCTGCCTCCCGGGTTCAAGCGATTCTTCTACCTCAGCCTCCCGAGTAGCTGGGACTACAGGCACATGCCATCATGCCCAGCTAATTTTTTTGTATTTTTAGTAGAGTTGGGGTTTCACCGTGTTAGCCAGGCTGGTCTCGATCTCCTGACCTCGTGATCCGCCTGCCTCAGCCTCCTGAAGTGCTGGGATTACAGGCATGAGCCACTGCGCCTGGCCTGATTTTTATATTTTTAGTAGAGACGGGGTTTCACCATGTTGGCCAAGCTGGTCTTGAACTCTGGACCTCAGGGGATCTGCCCACCTTGATCTCTCAAAGTGCTGGGATTATAGGCATGAGTCACTGCACCTGGCTGAAATACGCATTTTATTTACCCATTCATCACATGATAGATATTTGCGTTGTCAGTTTTTGGCTACTATGAATAATGTTGCAGTGAATATCTGTGTATGAGTTTTTGTGTGGACATATTCATTTCTCTTGAGTGTATGTCCAAAGGTAGAATTGTTATGTTATATGTTAGTCTGTGTTTAACATTTTGAGGAACTGCCGGACTTCCAAAGTGGCCACTTGACATTCGCACCAGCAATGCCTGAGGGTTGCAGTTTCTCCTTACTGATGCCTCATTATCTTTTTTTAAAAAGCTGGACACCATTGATTGGATCATTATCTTTTTGATTATTAGAGTAGTAGTGGGTGTGATACTGTGTTTTTTTTTTAATTTAAATTTAAATTTTTTTAATACAGATGGAGTTTTGCCGTGTTGCCCAGGTTGGTCTTGAACTCCTGAGGCTCAAGCAGTCCGTCAGCCTTGGTCTCCAAAAGTGCTGGGATTATAGGCGTGAGCCACCTTGGCTAGCCTCATTGTGGTTTTGATTTGTGTTACCATAATTGCTAATGATGTTGAGCATCTTTTCATATACTTATTGACCATTTTTGCATCTTCTTTAACCACCTTTTAAAATCCTTTACCTATTTTTAAATTGGGTTATTTTTCTTTTTATTATTGGGTTGTATAAAAGTTCTTTATGTATTCTGGATCCAATTCCCTTATCAGGTATATGGTTGGCAAGTATTTTCTCTCATTCTGTGGGTTGTCTTCACTTTCGTGATAGTGTCATTTGGTGAAGTTTTAATTATTATTTTTTTGAGATCTTGCTCTGTCACCCAGGCTGGAGTGCAGTGGCACAATCATGGCTCACTGTAGCCTCAACCCCCTGGGCTCAAGTGATCCTCCTGCCTCAGCTTCCTGAGTAGCTGGGATATTAGGTATGTACCATCATGCCTGGCTAATTTAAATTTTTTGTAGCGACAAGTTCTTGCTGTGTTCACTAGACTGGTCATAAACTCCTGGGCTCAAGTGATCCTCCTCTCTTGGCCTCCCAAAGTGTTGGGATTACAGGTGTGAGCCACTGCATCTGGCCAAAATCTTTTATTAAAAAAAAGAAGATAGGCTGGGTGCGGTGGCTCACACCTGTAATTCCAGCACTTGGGGAGGCCAAGGTGGGTGGATCACGAGGTCGGGAGTTCGAGACCAGCCTGGCCAACATAGTGAAACCCCATCTCTATTAAAAATACAAAAATTAGCCAGGTGTGGTGGTGCACCCCATAATCCCATCTACTCAGGAGGCTGAGGCAGGAGAATCACTTGAACCCGGGAGGCGGAGGTTGCAAGTGAGCTGAGATTGCGCTCCAGCCTGGGCAACAGAGTGAGACCCTGTCTCAAAAAAAAAAAAAAAGTACAGTCAGCTCTCCATATTTGCAGGTTCTACATATGCAGGTTTAACCAATGTCATGTTGAAAATATTCAAAAAGATTAACAGAAATAGTAGAACAACAAAAAAATATAGTATAGCAACTATTTACATAGCATTTATATTAGGTATTATAAGTAATCTAGGGGTGAGTTAAAGTATATGGGAGGATATGCGTGTATTATATGAAAATACTACTATGTCATTTAATATAGGGGACCTGGGCATCCTTGGATTTTTGTATCTGCAGGTGGTCCTGGAACCAGTCCCCCCTCATATACTGAGGGAGAACTGTATGGGCATTTACACACAGCTATGAAAGTCCGTCTAATCTGCATCTCAGAAGTAGTAATCTACATCTCATTCTGACTACATCTCAGAAGTTTTGGTATGCTGTGTCTCCATTTTCATTCATTTCAAAATATTTTCTCATTTGCCTGTGATTTATTTGAGTTGTTGGTTATATAGGAGTGACTTTTTTCATTTCCACATATTTGTGAAGTTTTTGTATGTCTCTGTTATTGATTATGATCAGAGAACATATCTGTATGATTTCAGTTCTTTTAAATTTACTGAGGCTTGTTTTGTGGCCTAGCATATGGTCTGTCCTGGAGAATGTTCCATGTGTACTTGAGAAAAATATGTGCATTTTTCTTTTGTTGAGTGGAGTATTCTGTAAATGTCTTTTGGGTCTTGTTTGTGAGTAATGTGGTTCTAGGCTTGTATTTCCTTGTTGATCTTTTTCTTAGTGTTCTGTTATTGGAAATGGAGTGTTAAAGTCTCCAAATGTTATTGTAACTCAGAATCCCAGCTTTAAAATGCATTTAAAATTTTTTCCCTTCTTAATCTTTTTATTTTATTTTGTATTTTGTATTTTTATTTTTGAGACAGTCTTCCTCTGTCACCCACGCTGGAGTGCAGTGGCACAATCTTATCTCACTGCAGCCTTGACCTCCAGGGCTCAAGCAGTCCTCTCACCTCAGCCTCCCAAGTAGCTGGGACCACAGGCATGTGCCAGCCACCACATCTGACTAATCTTTTGTATTTTTAGTAGAGGTGGGTTTTTGCCATATTACCGGGGCTGTTCTTGAACTCCTGAGCTCAGGCGAACTGCTCACCTCAGCCTCCCAACATGCTGGGATTACAGGTGTGAGCCACCATGCCAGGCCCCTTAATCTCAGAAAGCAGTCTAGCAATGTATTTAATTTAATTAAATTTAATTATTTATTTTTATTTTTATTTTTGAGAGAGAGCCTTGCTCTGTCGCCAGGCTGGAGTACAGTAGTGCGTTCTTGGCTCACTGCAACCTCTGCTTCCCGGGTTCAAGCGATTCCCCTGCCTCAGCCTCCCAAGCAGCTGGGATTACAGGCATGCATCACCACGTCCAGCTAATTTTTTGAATTTTAGTAGAAATGGGGTTTCACCATGTTAGCCAGGCTGTTCTTGAACTCCTGACCTCAGGTGATTCTCCCACTTCAGCCTCCAAAAGTGCTGGGATTACAGGTGTGAGCCACGGGAGCCACTGTGCCTGACCTTATTTTGTATTTTGAGACAGTCTCCTCTGTCACCCAGGCTGCAGTGCAGTGATGTGCTTTCCCCACTGCAACCTCCACCACCTGGGTTCAAGTGATACTTTTGCCTCAACCTCCTGAGGAGCTGGGACTACAGGCACATGGCACTGTATGCCTGGCTAACTTTTTCCATTTTTAGTAGAGATGGGGTTTGCTGTGTTGGCCAGGCTGGTCTTGAACTCCTGGCCCCAAGTAATCCTCCCACCTCGACCTCCCAAAGTGCTGGCATTACAGGTGTGAGCTACCACATCTGGGCCTTACAGTGTATTTTAAAACTCTTCATTTTCCTTCCTTTTCCACCAGGCACTCCTGTGTACAGTACTCATCTAACTGTGCACTTGCTTAGAAATTCCAGAAGCTTTTTTTTTTGAGACGAAGTCTTGCTCTGTCACCCAGGTTGGAGTGTAGTGGTGTGATCTCGGCTCACTGCAGTCTCTACCTCCTGAGTTCAAGCGATTTTTCCAGGGGCTAACTTTAAAACAAATCAGACATAGGGACTCAGCTGTGGAATTCTCCTGCTTAGGAAAAGTTACAGATGGTCTGCCACCACCAGGCTGAAGTCAAGATGATGCCAGCTATACCACCAGCTTACTCAAGATAGCCATTAGCAAGGTGTGCAGAGCAGACGCAGTGGCTCACACCTGTATTCCCAGCACTTTGGGAGGCTGAGGTAGGTGAATTACTTGAGGCCAGGAGTTTGAAACCAGCCTGGCCATCATGGCGAAACCCCAGCTCTATTAAAAATACAAAAGTTAGCCAGGCTTGGTGGTGCACACCTGTAATCGCAGCTACTTGGGTGGCTGAGGCACAAGAATCGTTTGAGCCCAGGAGGCAGAGGTTGCAGTGAGCTGAGATTGCGCCACTGCACTCCAGCCTGGGTGACAGAGCAAGACAGGGTGACATGTGAGTCTTCTCACATACATGCATACATACATACATACATATGGCATGCGGACCTGTACCCTCCTGCACCACTCCCGTGTGTTTCTTACACCAAGTTTTTCTTCTTAAACCCCTTCACTCAGTGCCAAAAAACCGAAATGATTCCTTTGAGGCTTGAGCTGGGCTCTTTTCCCATTTACAAACATTTAAGTAAAAGCTGCTTTCCTTTTACCACACCATACTTTGACTTACCACACCATACTTTGACGGCCAAATTTGAGTTGGGTACTTTATTTATCCTGGTGTGGTACCTCTGCTCTTTGAGCAAGCTGTTGTGGGCATGATAGAGGCTCACTATTCTTTGCCTGCTGCCCTGTGGTAGAGCTTCTGGCCCAGGAGTGGTGCCTGGATGGAAGAAGAGAGCCCTGGACCTCTAGCTGTGTTTGCCTGGTATAGAACTTCTACAGCATATAGCTGGGGTGTATGAGAAATGCTGGCTGGCTGGCTACCCATCCGAGGGAGAGACCATAGCCCTTAGCTGGGAGTTAGGGTGAGTGAAAGCCCCGTGTTCTTGGCTGTATGTCCCTGGAGTAGAGCTTCCTCACATTGTGGGGCAGGGCTGGGTTTGTGGCTAAAAAACCACAGATTCTTAACTGTTCCTATCAAGATTTAGTAGTATTTGTCACATAGATGTTTCTGTATTTGCTGTATGAGCTTAAGACATTTTCCGGAGACTTTGAGCCTTTTATAATTTTCACCAGTTAGGGTTGTATCCCTGAGGAGAGGGTCAGTGGAGCTACTCATGCCATCATTACAGAAATATTCTTTTAAACTGGAAGTTAGTCCCAGTCTTGATTAGATGAATGTTGACCATTTTTGATGTTTCAGAGGCAAGGCTGTGGGCTGCGTATTTCATCATATCAGGAGGCACTTAAGGTCAAGTTGTGTTGCTGTTGTTGATAACTGAATTTACTCTCTTGGTTAAGCTGGTGACTGATGATGGATTTCTTTATTTTAAAGGTTCGTTTCTTCATTACAATTAGCAAGTAATCTGTGGAGTGATACTTGGACACACTGGGAACACATTCTGTTCCCCAACAACTGTTGTTTCATTTAATGGTTTTAGCATGGGTTATTTACCCATGCCTGAATAAATTATTTCGCTCTAGGAACCCTTTTTATTTTGAAACACTCTTCAGTTTTTACTCTAATTTTGAAACCTTTTGGTTTTTTTTTAGAGTCAGTCTACTTAATGTGTTGGCATTTAGTAGACTTGTTGAGGTTATTGTATGTGTGAAATGCCCTGAAACTAATGACAAACACAGATAATACAAATATTCTAAAGAAAATTGTTATGTATGGCTGAAATTAAAGTCACTGCAAGTCTGAGAAATCTGTTAGTGGCAGGCAAAGGTGCTGAGTTTTCTTTTGTTTGCTTGCTTCTTTTAATGAGCATTTTTATGTTTCCAACTACAGGCACATTTGTATACCTTTGGGCTTTGGGTTTTTACCCATTTAGATGAACCACTCATATTGGTTCTGTGTGGGAGATATACTCTGGGTGCCAACTGGTATGGTAGAAACGTACCTTTCACAATTTGTTTTAACAGTAAGAATAACTTCCGGCCGGGCGTGGTGGCTCACACCTGTAATCCCGGCACTTTGGGAGACTGAGGTGGGTGGATCACGAGGTCAGGAGATCGAGACCATCCTGGCTAACACCGTCTCTACTAAAAATATAAAAAATTAGCTGGGCGTGGTGGCAGGCGCCTGTAGTCCCAGCTACTCGGCAGGCTGAGGCAGGAGAATGGTGTGAACCCGGGAGGCGGAGCTTGCAGTGAGCCAAGATCGCACCACTGCACTCCAGCCTGGGCAACAGAGCGAGACTCTGTCTCAAAAAAAAAAAAAAAAGCATAGCTTCCTCTGCCTCTCTCCCCAGTAGCCCATAGATTTTGGGTAGACAACAGAGACTGTTCTGATTCTTATCCTAACAACTACTGCAGTGTCTGGCAAAAAATAGGTGCCCCAAAACTGTATGAACTGAGCTCTTCCCCCTGAGACTGGATGGACTTCTTAGGAGCAAGCGCCAAAGCAAGGGGATGACCTGGATGGGGCAGGTACTGGAAGGAGGCAGGGATGGGAAACTCTAGCAGATTCCACTAGAACAGGAAAAATTATGAGGATAAGGATTGCTTTGCTGTGTGCATTTATGTTCTCCACACAATCTTTGCTCTAGGGAAAAATTGCTTTGAGGGTTGGTAGTAGCCAGTGATTTTTTTAGTAGTAGCCCAAAGCAAGGCCGTGACTTTTATCTTTACTTCTTTGGTAGAGGGGTGGGATGAGGATGAGTTCTGGTAGAGCTTTTCTCCATTCATATGTTGACATCAATATATTTATATTGTTCCTATCCTGTGTCTATTTTTATACCTATATGAAAAGTCTAGACACCTTATTTTGCCCCATTTGTTCCTGCCCTTTTCTCCAACTTCATTTTCTGCCACTTTCCCTGTTTCCCACTAAGTGTCAGTCATATTGGCCTTCTTAAGTTTGTTTCTGATCCCAAGGCCTTTTTTCTAGTTGTTTTCCCTATCTGAAGCTCTGCCTTCTGATCTTTGCATGGGTTTCTCTTGTTCATGTCTGTCATAAATGTCACTTCTCAGAAGCCTTCCCTGAATACCCAATCTAAAGTGACACACTCAGTTGCAGTCGATCTTTTTTTTGTTTGTGTGTGTGTGTGTGTTTTTTTTTTTTTTTTGAGACGGAGCCTATATCTGTCGCCCAGGCTGGAGTGCAGTGGTGCGATCTTGACACACTGCAACCTCCGCCTCCCGGGTTCACTCCATTCTCCTGCCGAGTAGCTGGGACTACAGGCACCTGCCACAACGCCCGGCTTATTTTTTGTGTTTTTGGTAGAGACGAGGTTTCACCGGGTTAGCCAGGATGGTCTCGATCTCCTGATCTCATGATCCGCCCGCCTCGGCCTCCCAAAGTGCTGGGATTACAGGCATGAGCCACTGCACCCGGCTGTTTGTGTTTTTGAGACAGGGTTTCACTGTTGCCCAGGCTGGAGTGCAGTGGCATGATCACAACTCACTGTATCCTGGACCTCCCTGGGCTCAGGTGATCCTCCCACCTTAGCCTCCTTAGTAGCTGGGACTACAAGTGCACACCACCACACCTGGGTAATTTTTGTACTTTCTTTAGAGACAGGATTTTGCTCTGTTGCCCAGGTGGGTCTTGACATCCTAGGCTCAGACGATCTGTCCGCCTCAGCCTCCCAAAGTGTTGGGATAAACAGGTGTGAGCCACCACACCTGGCCATGAGATATGCTTTAAGTGTAAAAGATACACAGGATTTTGAAGATTTAGTATTAAAAGTAAAATATCTCAATATATTTTAAAAATATTGGTTACATGTTGCAGTGATAACATTTTGGATATATTGAGTCAAATACACTATTAGTCCTGGTGCAGTGGCTTACGCCTGTAATCCCAGAACTTCAGGAGGCCGAGGTGGGCAGATCATTTGAGGTCAGGAGTTTGAGACCACCCTGGCCAGTATGGCGAAACCCAGTTTCTACTAAAAATAAAATTAGCTGGACTTGGTGACTCGCACCTGTAATCGCAGCTACTTGGGAGGCTAAGGCAGGATAATTGCTTGAACCCGGGAGGCAGAGGTTGCAGTGAGCTGAGATTGCATCACTGCACTCTAGCCTAGGCAACAGAGTGAGACTCCGCCTCAAAAAAAATATATATATATATATGTGTGTGTGTGTGTATATATATAAAAATATATGTATAATATATATAATAATATATATAATATATTAAGATTAATTTTACATATTTCTTTTTACTACTTAACGTGGCTACTAGAAAATGTAAAATTAGGCCAGATGCCATGGCTCATGCCTGTAATCACAGCACTTTGGGAGGGATTGTTTGAGCCTAGAAGTTCGAGACCAGCCGGGGCAACAAAGTGAGACCTTGTCTCTACAAAAAATATAAAAATAAAAAAAAATTAGCTGGCCTGGTGGTACATGCCTGTGTTCCCAGTTACTTAGAAGGCTGAGGTAGAGGGATCACTTGAGGTCGAGGCAGCCGTGAGCAGTGGTCACGTCACTGTATTACAGCCTGGGCGACAGAAATTTAAAATCTTAATCTGGGCTAGGCGTGGTGGCTCACCCCTATAATCCTAGCACTTTGGGAGGCCAAGGACCTGGCAGGCGGAGGTTGTAGTGAGTCGAGATCGTGCCAGTGCACTCCAGCCTGGGCAACAGAGCAAGACTCTATCTCAAAAAAAAAAAATCTTAATCTGGCTGGGCATGGTGGCTCACGCCTGTAATCCAGCACTTTGGGAGGCCGAGACAGTCGGATCACCTCAGGTCAGGAGTTTGAGACTAGCCTGGCCAACATGGTGAAACCCTGTCTCTACTAAAAATACAAAAATTAGCTGGGCTTGTTGGTGTGCGCCTGTAATCCCAAATACCGGGGAGGCTGAGACCAGAGAATCCCTTGAACCTGGGAGGTGGAGTGAGTTTGAGGTTGTGTGCTATTGCACTCCAGTTTGGGTGACAGAGTGAGACTCCATCTCAAAAAATAAATCAAAATCAAATCAAATCTTAATCCAACTCTATTACTAACTGTTGGTATTTTTCAGATTCTAGTTATTGGGCCCTTCTTAAGATGGTACAGTGAAATTTTTGTGTTTTTGATTAGCCTTGCTTTACTTACATAGGTTTTGAAATGGTTAATTTTCCCTAAAAGATAATCTAGGTCAGATTTCTTGTTGAATCAGCATTTGGGATCTTGCTATTTCACTGCAATTTAATTATAATTATTTTAACAAAGAAATCCATTTGCTTTGGCTATATTCTTTATAGGCTAGTAACTTTCAGACTTTTACTGTCTGGAACATTCTTCAGTCATAGAGTTAGCCATTATCACTAAGCTATATCAATACAGTACAAAGCTATTCCCTGTCACCCCTGCACTGAGAACTTCGATTTATTTTCTGTCAGCATTTTTAGCTTTCAGTTTTAATCCTTATGTTTTGTATGTGTATATTGTGAATAACTATACATACTTGCTAAGTATAGAATTGTATATACAATTTTGGGGGCAATTAGAAACAGAATCCTGGAGAATTCAACAAATTCAAGAAATTGTGTATTTGTTGAATGGCTTCAGCTACGTGGTATAGGATTAGATGACTCAGCCCTTAAGATCCTTTCTGACTTAGGTTTTAGATTTTTGTTTAATAGGTCAGTTTGGCTTTTTTCTCCATAGCATTTCATTTTGTGTGTTTCTTAAAATGATTTGGACGTGTACCTCTGGTGGCATGTAAGATGATGTTGGAGAATACAAATGAGTCAAAGCAACTCTTTTTCGGTTTTCTTTTCTTCCTTCTGATTTTGTCAAGGATAAAGTTAGGTGCTACTTGCTACATGGTTTAATACTTTTATAACACTTATTAGTCTCCTTTTTAAAACGAAGACAGAAGGCATTATGCTTAGTCTTGGGCACATAATGGTACTTACTCAGAATTTAGAAACTTTGAAGTTTGTGTGTGTGTCTCCCCTCCCTCAGTTTATTATCTTACATTTATAGAACAATGAAAGAGAGTTTCGTTTAAGAATAAATTGATGTAAGCAAAAATAATTTGATTATGAATTTTAAGGAAGAGTGTGGATATACTTAGAAAAGATAGAAAGGCAGAACATGAAGGAGTAGATGAATAGGAGTAATTCAGTACATGAAAGCTTTTTGTCTCCATTTATTTTACTGTTAATTTTTTATTGTAATACACACATTCAAGTATGTTAACTTATCATTGCCAGGTTTCCATGGATCTCAATAGTGCCAGCACTGTTGTTCTTCAGGTCTTAACACAGGCCACCAGTCAGGATACTGCTGTGTTAAAACCAGCCGAGGAGCAGCTGAAGCAGTGGGAGACACAGCCAGGTTTCTATTCAGTGTTGCTGGTAAGTTGTTCTAAAATTGTTTGCTTTTCTTTTTAATAAAATGAGACAACATTACTTTGTTTTAAAAACCTAGTTTTCTTGGTAGTTTAGTGAAATACATTCAAATGTTTGGCTGCTGATGCCTTTGCCATTATTTTATTACTTTATGGCTTCTTAAGGGTGTTAAAGAAATATTTATTGATAAATATAAAAATAAGCAAGGTATGTGTAGCATCTGCTCAGAAGGCAAAACCATGATGATTTTCAGTTTTAGTATGTTGAAAGTATCTACCATCAGGACTGGAGGTGACACTCTTTCATATTTTGTCTTTATCCCTACCCCAGGTAATTTATGTTGTCATAGTTGTTCAGGTCTCCATATTGCAGCATCAGTGTCAGGTGTACTGTGTATTTCACTTTAAAATGTTTTCTTTTCTCATCTAAAAATTTCATTCTCTTGACACATCTGATGCTTTCTTGGGTGTAATAGGAAGTAGTATAATGAATTAACAATATGTGCTTTAAACAAACCTTTGTTGGAGTTTAAAGTTTTTGACTAATAATCAAAATTATTTTCTCAATGCCAGAATGAAAGAAGTATTTTTGTGTTGAAGACCTTCCTTATACTTTTCTTCTAAGAAATTGAGAATTCTGATTAGTGTTTGAGGCTTAGCTTCTGGTCAGGGCAACAAAGCTCCCACTTGGGTTAAAAACTGTCTCAGTATTTGTGACCGAGTCATAGAATCAGAGCAAAATTGTTCATTATATCTTGCAAAATAAAATAAGTGATAGTAGTTGTCATATATATTTTAACTTGTTGGCTAAAAAAGTTTGAGTTGTTTGTTAAATTGAAGAAGATATTGGTCGTGACTGTAAGGGAAATTGTTTAAAGTCAGACTTGTTATTCTGAATATAACAAAAAAGTTGGCTGTTTGGCTCAGTAACGGAATGGTAAAAAAAATAAAATACTGGTTTTAAAAGATATTAGAGAAAACATCTTATTCTTTATGTAATCCTAGCATCATGTTTGTAAATTTTAGGCGTAGTATATAAATCTTTAGAAAATCTCATGAGTAGGGCTAGGTGCAGTGGCTCAGACCTGTAGTCCCAGCACTTTGGGAGGCTGAAGTGGGTGGATCACCTGAGGT
Source organism: Rhinopithecus roxellana (assembly GCF_007565055.1). Classification (NCBI taxonomy): domain Eukaryota; kingdom Metazoa; phylum Chordata; class Mammalia; order Primates; family Cercopithecidae; genus Rhinopithecus; species Rhinopithecus roxellana. Next base: position 55,457,979 of record NC_044551.1, read on the forward strand.
CAAGAGTTTGAGACCAGCCCGACCAACATGGTGAAACCCCATCTCTACAGAAAATACAAAATTAGCCGGGCGTGCTGGCGCATGCCTGTAGTCCCAGCTACTCAGGAGGCTGAGGCAGGAGAAACACTTGAACCCGCGAGGCGGAGGTTGCAGCAAGTTGAAATCATGCCACTGCACTGCAGCCTGGGCCACAAGAACAAAACTCTGTCTCAAAAAAAAAAGAAAAAAAGAAAACCTCTTGTGTGTCTTTACTCTTCTTATGCTTATTTAAATGAATGTGCTCTATAAATTAGACTTGTGCTTTTTCAGGCCAAAATGTAAAACACTTTTGGAAGTTCTCGTTTTAATTACTGCTGGACCTTAAAAACCAGTACGCATTGCTTAACTGTTGTCTTTTTGTATATTAGTAACTATACATTATTAATAATATCAAGTTCCTAGGTTTTTTTTTTTTTTTTTTTTTTAAAGTAGAGACAGGGTCTTGCTTTGTTGCCCAGGCTGGTGTCAAACTCCTGGGCTCAAGTGATCCTTCCACCTCAGTCTCCGAATGTCTTTATTTTTACTACCTGTAATTTTCTTCTTAGAGGGATATAACATTTCTTTTAGATGGAACATATTATATTTATAGTAGATTAAAAAGCTGCTGTGTTTTAGTCTTCCTTTTTCCTCTCTACTCACTTTCTAGGTACATTTGATCTTAACCCAGCTGTCCATTCTAGTCAGGAGACTCCTATATTTATATGCATGATCTCAGGCTTGTATTCTAGTCCTGTTATTCAGAGTACTTATAGGATATTTCTACTTGGGTTGACATCTGCAGCTTGACTTTTCTTATTTTCCCAAGTGTAGTTGAGATAGACTGAGTGAGATCCACCAACTTCCACAATATTCCCATGTTACTTCCATTTGTTCACTCATTTGCTCAATAGAAAGTTAGGAAGTTTCTGCTTTGCCAGGCACTGTGCTAGGTTCTAGGTGTAAGACAAGACTCAGTCTAGTATAGAAGGTGGACATGTAACATGTTAAGATCAAATGTGATTAATGTGGTAAAAGAAGTGCATCTTTTGTAATGGAGACCCAAAAGAGGGACTTGCACCCAGTTGCCAGTGGTTCGAAGGAATAAATGTGAGTTACACAACTATCATTGTAATCTTTTTTCTTTTTTATTTGTATTTACACATGATTTTCTAAAATTGGCTGTATAGCGTACGTTCCTTTTTTTTTTTCTTTTTGTCTGAGATGGACTCTTGCTGTGTTGCCCAGGCTGCAGTAAAGTGGTGTGATCTCAGCTTACTGCAACTTCTGCCTCCTGGGTTCAAGTGATTCTCCTGCCTCAGCCTCCTGAGTAGCTGGGATTACAGGTTCCCCCCACTATGCCTAGCTGATTTTTTGTATTTTTAGTAGAGACAGGGTTTCACCATGTTGGCCAGGCTTTTCTCTAACTCCTGACCTCAAATGATCCACCCACCTTGGCCTCCCAAAGTGCTGGGATTACAGGCATGAGCCACTGGGCCCAGCCTGTATTCCTTTTTGAAAAATACTTGACCGGTCGCAGTGGCTCACCCCTGTAATCCTAGCACTTTGGGAGGCCAAGGCGTGTGGATCACCTGAGATCAGGCGTTCAAGACCAGCCTGGCCAACATGGCAAAACCCGTCTTGGCTAAAAATACAAAAATTAGCCGGACGTGGTGGCGCATCCCTGTAATCCCAGCTATTTGGGAGGTTGAGGCAGGAGAATTGCTTGAACCCGGGAGGTGGAGGTTGCAGTGAGCCAAGATTGCGCCACTGCACTCCAGTCTGTGCAATGGGAGCGAGACTCCATCTCAAAAAAAACATAAAAACTTATAAATGTTTTTCTATAGCAAAGGACATACTTCCACATCATTTTTGGCTTTGGGATTTTCCTATACAAGGTTTGAGAGGTCACCTCTGGGAATTTGAGTTGTTTTTGGTCTGAGACATAGTATAATTATAGCCATTATTATTACTTGGATTAACATAATGAATACTTTTTTTGAGTAATGGTTAATTTTGAGTTGAGATTATTCACATCACATGTGGTTTTATCTGTCTTTTTTTTTTTTTTGAGATAGAGTTTCACTCTTGTTGCCCAGGATGGAGTGCAATGGTGTGATCTCAGCTCACTGCATCCTCTCCCTCCCGGGTTCAAGCGATTCTCCTGCCTCAACCTCCCAAGTAGCTGGGATTACAGGCATGTGCCACTGTGCCTGGCTAATTTTTGTATTTTTATAGAAACAGGATTTCTGCATGTTGGTCAGGCTGGTCTCGAACTCTCGACCTCAGGTGATCTGCCCTCCTCGGCCTCCCAAAGTGTTGCTATTACAGGCGTGAGCCACTGTGCCTGGCTCCCTTTTTTTTTTTTTTTTTTTTTTTTTGAGACGGAGTTTTGCTCTTGTTGCCCAGGCTGGAGTGCAGTGGCGCGATCTCAGCTCACTGCAACCTCCGCCTCCTGGATTCAAGCAACTCTCCTGCCTCAGTCTACTGAGTAGCTGGGATTACAGGTGTGCACCACCACGCCCAGCTAATTTTTTGTATTTTTAGTAGAGATAGGGTTTCATCATGTTGGAAGGCTGGTCTCGAACTCCTGACCTCAAGGTGATCCACCTGTCTCAGCCTCCCAAAGTGTATGGAACAAGTGTGAACCACCATGCCTGGCCGCTTTGTGTCTCTTAAAAGTGTTCTGCTGTCAAACTTTTGTTTTTTTGAGACAGAGTCTCGCTGTCACCAGGCTGGTGCGCAGAGGCGTGATCTCAGCTCACTGCAACGTCTGCTTCCCTGGTTCAAGCGATTCTTCTGCCTCGGCCTCCCGAGTAGCTGGGATTACAGGCATGCACCACCATGCCCAGCTAATTTTTGTGTTTTTAATAGAGTTGGGGTTTCACCATGTTGGCCAGGATGGTCTCGATCTCGTGACCTCGTGATTCGCCTGCTTCAACCTCCCAAAGTGCTGGGATTACAGGTGTGAGCCACCATGCCCAGCTTTATTAAGCTTATTTACAAGCGTAATTGTTTTGATAAGGAGGATACTAGAACTGTATATACTTCATAAATGTGGATATGATATATGTAGTGATAGAATGTAAACAAATTTAATTAAAAGATCTGTCCAGGCCAGGCGTGGTGGTTCATGCCTGTAATCCCAGCACTTTGGGAGGTCCAGGCGAGTGGATCACCTGAGGTGAGGAGGTTGAGACTAGCCTGGCCAACATGGTGAAACCCTGTCTTTACAAAAAAAAAAATACAAAGTATCAGCTGGGCTTGGTGGCAGGCACCTGTAACCCCAGCTACTTGGGAGGCCAAGGCAGGAGAATTGCTTGAACCTGGGAGGCGGAGGTTGCAGTGAGCCAAGATCGTGTCATTGCACTTCAGCCTGGGAGACAAGAGCGAAACTCTGTCTCAAAAAGAAAAGATCTGTTCATATTTTATTGTGGGTACATTAATTATACTTTTTACTTATTCCATGCTAATTCTAATATTATGTTTTTTATTTATAGAATATTTTCACAAACCACACTTTGGATATAAATGTAAGGTGGCTTGCTGTACTGTATTTTAAACATGGAATTGATCGCTACTGGAGACGTGTAGCACCTCAGTAAGTTCCATCACTTCCCCTATTCCTTGGGTGTAATCCTTCCCAAATTCAGGAATGTGTAAGAATGTACTTGTTTATGTAAAAAAAATGTGTTAGCACTTCTGCAGCACATATAACTAAAATTGGAGCAATACAGAGATTAGCATGGTCTCTGTGCAAGGATGATTTGTGAAGTGTTTGATATTTAAAAAAATGCAAAAAAAGTGTTTACTGAATAAATGTTCTATTTAGTTAATGAGAAATCAACAGCTATATTATTGTTTTCTTCATAGTTTTGGGTGTGTGTGTGAGTGTGTCATGTTGGCCCTCTGCTTGCAAGGATCATGCTGAGTGAGTCATGTTGAACAAAAGCCCTTATTTTTAGTCCTACGCACATTAAAAGGCTGAGGCAGGAGGATTGCTTGAACCCAGGAGTTTGAGACCAGCCTGGGCAACGTGGAGAGACCCCATCTCAAGAAAAAAGAAACAGAAATGTAAGGTTAGGGTTTGGGGAAAAAAAACCATTCAGAAGGAAATCCCGGGTCAACTCTGAACCAGCTGGGTGTAATTTCTGAGTCTTATGCATTCTTTCTCTGTGGTGGGGATGGATTAGTATACATTTGTAATCACATTAGTATTCAGTTATCACTGTTTTTTGTACCTCGTTAACAAATTTCTCTTAGTAATTAATTTTACATGTTATATAATCAGTGGGAAATCATTGTAGACATGACCCTGGGATTTGTTTGTTACAAAGTACGGTACTGAATTTTTCCTAAGCAGCATCATAATCTGTGTTTTCCAGTAGATGGCACTAAAGCTCTGTAAATTCTTAAAGCCATAAGACTTTTCTCAGTCTGAATACTTCAAAATGCATATAAAACATGTCCTTGAATAATATTGGGAACAAGAAGAGTATTTTCAGGCTGCACTTAGGATACTATATTAAGATTTAAAGCAAACATGTCTTCTTTTTTTTTTTTTTTTTTTTTTTGAGACGGAGTCTCGCTCTGTCGCCCAGGTTAGAGTGCAATGGTGTGATCTCGGCTCACTGCAAGCTCCGCCTCCTGGGTTCACACCATTGTCCTGCCTCAGCCTTCCAAATAGCTGGGGCTATAGGTGTCTGCCACAGCACCTGGCTAATTTTTTATATTTTTAGTAGAGCCGAGGTTTCACCATGTTAGCCAGGATGGTCTCGATTTCCTGACCTTGTGATCCGCCTGCCTCAACCTCCCAAAGTGCTGGGATTACAGGCGTGTGTCACTGTGCCTGGCTGGATTAATTTTTTAGATAGGATTAATTCATAATTTCGGGGAGAAATTTGGTAGGTAGTGATGAGAAAGTGTGCATTATTGGTTTATAGGCAATGGCCCAGCAGCACTTTTCTACTGCTTTGTCCAATTAAATTTTGCATATCTCCTAAGATTCATTTTTGTTTTACTGTTTTGTTTACATTTGGTTTTGTTTACCTCACTTGAGGTCACGAGTTTGAGATCAGCCTGGCCAACATGGTGAAACCCCACCTCTACTAAAAATACAAAAATTAGCCAGGTGTGGTGGCGGATGCCTGTAATCCCAGTTGCTGGGGAGGGTGACACAGGAGAATCACTTGAACCCAGGAGGTAGAGGTTGCAGTGAGCCGAGAACGTGCCACTGCACTCCAACCTGGGCGACAGAGTGAGACTGTGTCTCAAAAGACAGACAGATGGGGAGAGAGAGAGAGAGAGAGAGATGTGTGTGTGTGTGTGTGTGTGTGTGTGTATATATATATATATGAACATACATAGAAATATATATATATATAAATGATTATTTTGAAGGTAAAGTAAATTATTAAATATTTCAGGCTACACTTTTACATAATGAATTAGAACCTGGACTTTTGCTTAAATTTAAAAAGTTATGAGAGAATTTATACAGTATTTGGTAGTTAAATCCCAAGCTGTCTCTTTTCGTATATATTGAGATAAAAGCTGGAAAGGAGATGAATGTATTTAGAAAGGGGGAGCATGGGTGGCAGATTAGTAATTGAACTTATAAACTTGAGACTTTTTAAAAATATGCTTGTTTCTGTACTTACCTATTTCATTTTGTATAGATCCTACTCTTAACCGTTTTCACAGAATGAGAATTAACTAACAAGCTTGTTACCATTACCATATACATTGCAATTTATCTGGGTCCTAATTAATTAAATACTATCCAATTTCTGCTTGGAACATAGTTTGATTTCATCTAATGATAACATGCATAAAATTAAAGGTGGAATGTAAATTATTATTAGAGAATTGTTAAAGATGTGAATTTTCTTCAGGTTAATGGCTTGTTTCTTTAATATATATACAATCCCTGACTTATGGTGGTTTGATTTAACGAATTTTTTTTTTTACTTCACTATGATGCAAAAGCAGTATGTATGTATTCAGTAGAAACTGTACTTCAAGTGCCCATACAACCATTCTGTTTTTCACTTCCAGTACAGTATTTTTCATTTTCACTACAGTGTTTAATACATTAACATGAGATATTTACTACTTTATTATAAAATAAGCTTTGTGTTGGATGCTTTTGCCCAACCGTAGGCTAATGTAAGTGTTCTGAGCATGTTTGAGGTAGGTTAGGCTAAGATACGATGTTCAGTAGGTTAGATATAAAATAAATTTTTGACCTACAATATTTTTTATTTACTGTGGGTTTATCAGGAGGTAACCCCATCGTAAGTCAGGAGCATCTGTGTATTTTTTTGCATGATCTATTTTGATAGTCATTATACACTTTTTTTTGTTGTTATTGTTGAGATGGAGTCTCGCTCTGTTGCCCAGGCTGGAGTGCAGTGGCACAATCTCGGCTCACTGCAAGCTCCGCCTCCTGGGTTCACGCCATTCTCCTGCCTCAGTCTCCCGAGTAGCTGGGACTACAGGCGCCCGCCACCACACCTGGCTAATTTTTTGTATTTTTAGTAGAGATGGGGTTTCACCGTGTTAGCCAGGATGGTCTCGATCTCCTGACCTCATGATCCACCCACCTCAGCCTCCCAAAGTGCTGGGATTACAGGCGTGAGCCACCATGCCTGGCCCATTATACACTTTTATTGTAGTTAGAGTTATGCAAACTGATGAACCTGGCTCCTTGGCATAGAAGAAAAGTTCAATTACAAGTTTAAAGCAAAATATTGTAGGAGAACACATTATGTCGGATTTGATAGTAGAAGGGAACTATTAAAGTTGGAAAGTATAGCACAATCATAAAAGGATTAGAGAGATATTTTTAATGATCTGAATGTTTATGTTAATCTTGTTTTCTCATTTGTTAACTTTGAGTAAGTCATTAAGATTTTAAAATACTTTCTTTGAAGTGTAATATATAACATACTTTAAACAGTGCACAAGTAAAGGTGTAGTTTGAATGTTCATAATGCAAAGACACCTGTGTAACTGCCACTTGGAACTAGATAGAACACTTACAGCATTCTAGAAACTTTTACACACATTTGCATTTTATTACCACTTATAGTCAGATGTGTGTTCAACTTTAGTAGATATTGTTAATTTTCTAGGCTGGTTGTATCAGATTGCATGGCAACAGCAACATACGAGTGTTAGTATTTGCTCTGCATTCGTATCAGCACTTGGTCTGATCTTTCATTTTAGTCTTTCTGGTGGACTTGGTAATTTTAGTTTGCATTGTCTTTAATGATCAGTACTTTTTAAATGTACTTATTGGTCATTGGGGTATCCTATATTGTGAAGGGTCTGTTATTTGAACGTTTAAAAAGTTGGATTATCTTATTGATTTATGGGACTTTTATTTTGGATACAAGTCCTTTGTCAAATATATGTATTACAAATATCTTCTCCTAGGCTAGGTGCAGTGGCTCACGCCTGTAATCCCAGCACTTTGGGAGGCCTAGGCAGGCAGGTCACCTGAGGTCAGGAGCTCGAGACCAGCCTGGCCGACATGATGAAACTCCATGTCTACTAAAAATACAAAAACTAGCTGGACATGGTGGCGCACATCTGTAGTCCCAGCTACTGAACAGGCTGAGGCAGCAGAATCTCTCGAACCTGGGAAGTGGAGGTTGCAGTGAGCTGAGATCATGCCACTGTTTTCCAGCCTGGTCAACAGAGGGAGACTGTCTGCAAAAAGAAAAAAAAAAAAAAAAAATCAACTTTGTGACTTGCCTTTTCACTTTCTTCAGAAGCCCTTAATTTTAATGAAGTTTAATTTAATTACCTTTCTATGATTATTTATTTTGGGTTGTAGTTTTTTTTATAATTTTTTTTTTAAGAAGACAGAGTCTTATTCTGTTGCCCAGGCTAGAGTGCAGTGATGCAGTCATAGCTCAGTGTAACCTCTAACTGCTGGGCTCAAGCAGTCCTCCTGCCTCAGCCTCCTGAGTAGCTGTGACTACAGGTGTGTGCCACCAGTGCCTAATTTTTAAAAATTTTTTGTAGAGATAGGGTCTTGCTGTGTTGCCCAGGCTAGTCTTGAACTCCTGACTGAAGTGACCCTCCTACCTTGGACTTCCGAAATGCTGGGATTTACAGGTGTGAGCCAGTGCTCCCAGCCTATTTATGAATTTTTTGCTCAGCCGGTGGTCATGAAAATACTCTGTTTTCTACTGAAAGATTTGTTTTCCTTTTCTATTTTAGGTGTATGATCTATCTGGAGTTTATTTTTGTACAAGGTGCTCATGTGAAGTAGGGACATGTGTTCTTTCTCCATTGCATCGTGATTGTACCCTTTCTTTTTTCTCTCTCTTTTTTTTTTTTTTGAGACAGGGTCTTGCTCTGTCCCCTAGACTGGAGTGCAGTGGTGCCATCATGGCTCACTGCAACCTTGACTTCACAGGCTCCAGTGATCCTCCCACTTCAGCCTCTGGAGTAGCTGGGACCACAGGTGCATGCCACCATGCCTGGCTAATTTTTGTATTTTTGGTAGAGACAGGGTTTCGCCAAGTTGATCAGGCTGGTCTCGAACTCCTGAGCTCAAGCAGTTCCACTCTCTTGGCCTCCCAAAGTGTGCTGGGATTATAGGAATGAGCTACCATGCTCAGCTTTGGATTTGTTTTTTCATCCAATTTTATCATAAATGTCTTTTAATTTTGGTATTATGCCCATTTATACTTAATGTAATTACTAATATATTGGGATTAAATCTGCCCACACTTTGTTCTTTTTCTTTTTCTTTTTTTTTTTTTTTTTGAGACAGAGTCTTGTTCTGTTGTCCAGGCTGGAATACAGCGACACCATCTCAGCTCACTGCAGCCTCTGCCTCCCGGGTTCAAGCAGTTCTCATGCCTCAGCTTCCCGAGTAGCTGGGATTACAAGTGTGTGCCACCATGCCCAGCTAAATTTTGTATTTTTAGTAGAGACAGGGTTTCACTGTGTTGTCCAGGTTGGTCTTGAACTCCTGGCCTCAAGTGATCTTCCTGCCTCGGCCTTTCAAAATGCAGGGCTTACAGGCGTAAGCTACTGTGTCCAGCCTCACACTTTGTTTTCTGTATGTCTTGGTATCTGTTCCCTTTTTTCTTTCTTGCTTTCCTTTGGATTACAGTAGTTCCTCCTTATCTGCAGGTGATAGGTTCCAAGACTCCCAGTGGACGCCTGAAACTGCAGATAGTCCTAAGTCCTGTATTTAGTATGTTTTTTTTTTTTTTCAGTCTGATAACAAAGTAGCTACTAAATATCTAGTGGGCAGGTGGCATGTACAGCATGGGTGTGCTTGACAAAGGAATAATTCACATCCCAGGCCAAACAGGGCAGGACAGCATGAGATTTCATCATGCTATTCAGGATGCTATGCTATTCAAAACCTATGAATTTTCCATTCCATTCATTGAATCTACTTCATTGATGGTAGATTACTAAAACCATGGAAAGTAAAACTATGAATAAAGGAGAACAACTGTATTCAAGACAGTTTTTATTACTCAGTTTTACTCTAAAATGTTTAGTATGTTTTCATTATTTAAGTGATTGTAACATGGACCCTTGATATCCTTGTATTAGTACCTTACCTTTTTTTTTTTTTTTTTTTTTTTTTTTTTTTTTTTTTTTTTAGAGACAGGGTCTTGCTCTGTTGCCCAGGCTGGAATGCAGTGGCACAATCATAACTCACTGCAGCCTCCACCTCCTGGGCTCAAGAAAGCCTCCTATCTCAACCTCCTGATCCTGAGTACCTCAGTCTACAGGTGTATACCGCCATGTTCTGCTAATTTTTTTTAGTTTTAATTTTTTGTAGAAATGAGATCTTGCTATGTTGCCCAGGCTTATCTTGAACTCTTGGCCCCAAGCAGTTCTTCTATCTCAGCTTCCCATAGGATTGGGATTACAGGCATGAGCCACCATGGCTGGCGCTTTACTTTCTCTAGTTAATGCCAGAACCTTGTAGTAATATGTTAATTCTGTCTAATCCCTTTTGTTTTTAATGCTGTTGTTGTTGTGTGCTTTAATTTAATTTAATTTAATTAATTTAATTCTGATACCCAGAATGGAAAACCTTAAAATGAGGCATTAAAATCTAATGTACATTTACTATTCAAAAAAATATTTAAGAGACAAGGTTTTGTTCTGTTGCCCAGGCTGGAGTGCAGTGGTGCAATCATATCTCACTGCAGCCTTGACCTCTTGGGCTCGAGCCATCCTTCTGCATTGGCCTCCCAAAAGTGCTGGTATTACAGGCCTGAGCCACTGTGCCTGGCCTTCATTTTAAAATTAACAACACATTCATACGTATGTATTCAGTCTTATACAGTAGTGTTCTCCTTTTCCTGTCCAGTACCTTTCTGTTTTCCCTTCTCATATGCAGTCAAAATTATTAGTATTGTGTTTATTCTTTTTGGAGATGTTTAAATGAAAGGTTTAAGCTAGTTGATTTTCTCATAAGTCGCCCGTCCCAAATATTTTCTGATTCTGAATCTCTTGCCCCATAGAATAATCTCACACAGATTTTATGAAAGAAGCCGATGAAGTGACAATATTTACTTGTATAGATTTTTTTTTAGCCATCTATTTTTTTTTGTAGGCTACTATTTTTACATCAATAAAAGTGAACATCATATATATTAATTATTTGGATTTGTCTTATTTACTCTTGCTTACTGTGTAATGCTTCCCATTTATTCAATCGTGAAGGAATTTTATGCTTCCAACTTACCTGATGTGTCATTGTACGAGTAATAGAAATAATCTTGTTCATTTCCCAAAACCAATCAGGGACAGTTGTTTACAAGACTTTTTATTGTTAAAGTTCATAGTAGTGCTGATATACAAGTAATGGAAATAATCCTTTTCATTTACAAAAACCAATCAGAGACACATGTTTGAAAGACTTTTTATTATTAAAATTTACAGTAATGCTTACCTACATTTTTTATTAGGTGGCATTCTTTTGCATAATCAATTTTTTTTTACAGTGCTCTGTCAGAGGAGGAGAAAACTACACTGCGTGCAGGGCTCATCACCAACTTCAATGAACCAATAAACCAGGTTAGTGAGAAAAATGAATGCTAATTTTTCTTTTAATTTGTTCTGCTTTTCCAAACTAATTTTATATTCTGGCATTAAAATGAAAAATAAATAAAAATATCACTATTGCACTATTTTTGTTTGTGATGTTTTTCCTTTTTTTACATTTTGAGATCTGTTTGTAGCTTTGAGTAGTTTTGATTAGATTTGGTTATTAATTATTTAAAGCCCAGAAGTCATTTTAAGGTATATTTGTATACTTTTCAACTTTCTCATTTTATGAGCCTGTATTTAAAGCAAATCTCTCTATATAGTCATGTGATGCCTAGTATTGTTTTGGGCAACAGTGGACTACATATATAATCGTGGTCCCATAGGATTATAATGGAACTGAAAAGTTGTTCTCACCCATTGACATCATAGCTGTCCTAATACTGTAGTGCAGCGTATTACTCATTAATTGGTGGTGATGTTGGTGTAAACAAACCTATCGTTCTGCTGCTAGTCTTACAAAAGTATAGCACATAAGATTATTATACATTCTGTGATATTCACACATTCACACAAATGTGCCTAATGACACATTTCTCAGAATATATCTCTGTTGTTAAGTGATACATGGCTATATTTGTAGTCTTACTGCGTAAGAATTAATTTTAATGATTATAATTTTTAGATTATCTTCCCCCCTCCCCTTATTTTTTAATTTTTTTAGACAGAGTCTTGCTCTGTTGTTCAGGCTGGAGTGCAGTGGTGCAATCTCAGGTCACTGCAAGCTCCACCTCCCGGGTTCACGCCATTGTCCTGCCTCAGCCTCCTGAGTAGCTGGGACTACAGGCGCTTGCCACCACGCCTGGCTAGTTTTTTGTATTTTTAGTGGAGACATGGTTTCACCGTGTTAGCCAGGATGGTCTCGATCTCCTGACTGCATGATCCGTCCGCCTCGACCACCCAAAGTGCTGGGAATATAGTCGTGAACCACTGTGCCCGGCCAGTCCCCACCACTTTTTTAAAAAAAACCTACAGAATGGCTTTAGGTTTTTTTCTATTGGTTGCATCTATCACATTTTCAGTTCCTACTATTCTGTGGCAGCTAGATAGTAAATTATGTACAGTTTTATCTTTTTTTTATATATTGAGGTTTTTCTTCTAAGAATAAAATAAGTTTTGCTTATAGGTACAATAATTCTTAAGTTTTCTCGAGATAATACTTGATTATGCTTGCTTTTTTAAATTGAGCTATTAAAGCACAATTGTATTTGGCAATATTTCCAATACAATTTTATTTTGACCTGTTTAAATGATCTCAGTTCTTTACTCTTTCTTGACAAAGGAGCTAAAGGATAATGGAGAAAAACAGAGTTACCTTTAATGGGGCAGGAGGTGATTAGGGAGGGGTTTGTGTTACTGAGCGATGAACAACTGCCTAATTGTTCTTTCAGCTAGCATTTGGGAAACAACGGTGTGTAGAAATATCATTATTTAAATGCCCAGTATTTGATGTTTCTTTCTACTTTTAGGTCAGGATTCTTAAACTTTGTGGTCACAGGATCTCATTTTACTGCTAAAATGGAAGACCTAAAAGAGTTATATCTGTTGATATTTACTGTGTTATAAATTAAAACTGAGAAACTTAAAAATATTAGTGTAAAGAATTATGTCATACTTGTCAACATAGCAGTTTTGGAAATGAGCAATAGTAGCTGTTTCCCAAACAATAAAAATTTAGTGAGAAAGGTGGCATTGGCATGCATTTTTAGGGTCTGGCTATTTAAAGGAAGACATCTAGGTTTTCATATCTGCCTCTTCATTTACTCTGTTGTGATACATGATAGACGTTATATGAAGAAAACTTTGTTTCACACTGACAGGTAATTGGGTAAAGGAGGACCTCATAGGTCCCAGAAAGTGTCCTAGCTCTACCAGGGGTCCATGGGCCACACTTTGAGAACCACTGTTTAAGCAGTCATTCAGTGAAATTTGTTTATTTTTATCAGATGTATAATTAACAAGGTGATTTTTCACCGAGAATGCGTTCCTTATCTATTGCCTTGATTCCATTTGTTTATTTCTCATTTTTTCCTTTTAGATTGCAACTCAGATTGCAGTGCTGATTGCAAAAGTTGCTAGATTGGATTGTCCCAGACAGTGGCCTGAACTAATTCCCACTCTTATAGAGTCTGTTAAAGTCCAGGATGATCTTCGACAGCACAGAGCATTACTTACCTTCTATCATGTTACCAAGACACTGGCATCTAAACGACTTGCTGCTGATAGAAAACTATTTTATGATGTAAGTGATTTCACATAGTTAAATTTGATTATGAAAATTGTGCGGCCAGGTGTGGTGGCTCACGCCTGTAATCTCAGCACTTTGGGAGACCAAGGCGGGTGGATCACGAGGTCAGGAGTTCAAGATCAGCCTGGCCAACATGTTGAAACCCTGTCTCTACTAAAAACTACAAAGATTAGCCGGGCGTGGTGGCACGCGCCTGTGGTTCCGGCTACTTGGGAGGCTGAGGCAGAAGGATTGTTTGAACCCGGGAGGTGGAGGTTGCAATGAGCCGCGATTGTGTCACTGTACTCCAGCCTGGGCGACAGGGCAAGACTTCTCATTTCACTCATTTCTCATATCACTGCTGGGCAGTGATATGAATAAAAAGATCACTTAGTTGCCAGTGAGGAGTATTGGTTGTTGAATACAGTCTTAAGGAGATCAGTTTGAGGTAAAGGAAGTACTTCAGATGAGATGATACATCTCTTAAATGAAGCTGTGGTAAAGAGAACAATTAGGTGGGCATAGAGTTGACATTTAGGAGTAGAATTGATACGTCTGGGTAATTGAAGGATGTAGGGCAGATATAGGAAGGAGTTTGACATAAGTATGGGATGACAGCCATTTATCAGGTTTTTTGCACCTTTTGTTTTTGGTTTTGGGTTCGTGTGTGTGTGTGTGTGTGTTTTTTGAGACAGGGTTTTGTTCTGTCACCCAGGGTGTAGTGCAGTGGCATGATGGCTCACTACAGGCTTGACCTCCTTGGCTCAAACCATCCTCCTACCTTAGCCTCACGAGTAGCTAGGACTACAGGTACACGCCACCACGCCCAGATGGTTTTTTTATTTTTTGTAGAGATGAAGTCTCACTGTGTTACCCATGCTTTGAAATATTTTTAACAGTGTTCTTTGTTACCTTTTGTAATTGTAGAGAAATTAAAGGTATATAATTTTAAGTCTTATTGTATGGTCACATGATAGGGCTTAAGAAACTATTTCAGGTGGGTTCTGAATCATACTGCCCTCCAAAAAAGAAGAGGGTGACATAGTGTTTTGTAGAAAGATTTTTCTTTTGTCTTTCTTTTTCTCCTCTAAATGTACTTTAAATATTGCTCATGCTTTTCCCTAAATTGGCAGGCTTTTCCTTGGGAGCTTCCAAAGTTCCTTTTACTTCTGAATTTAGCATGTGGTCTTAAGCAGCTTTTCCCAGACCTCCGTCTGACTTTTGCGCTGGTCTCTATTTCACCGTCCATGATTAGAGATGCTTCATTCTTTTTTTTTTTTTTTTTTTTTTTTTTTGAGACGGAGTCTCGCTATGTCGCCCAGACTGGAGTGCTATGGCCGGATCTCAGCTCACTGCAAGCTCCATCTCCCGGGTTCACGCCATTCTCCTGTCTCAGCCTCCCGGGTAGCTGGGACTACAGGCGCCGCCACGTCGCCCGGCTAGTTTTTTGTATTTTTTTAGTAGAGACGGGGTTTCACCGTGTTAGCCAGGATGGTCTCGATCTCCTGACCTCGTGATCCGCCCGTCTCGGCCTCCCAAAGTGCTGGGATTACAGGCTTGAGCCACCGCGCCCGGCCGAGATGCTTCATTCTTAAAGAAGGAGATAGCCTAGTCCTATAATGTGGAAAGGAATCAATGAAGAGTATGCAGCACGTAGAAGAGAAGGGATCTAATGGAAGGAGCCAAGTAGAGAGAGTTCTAGAAGAAAATACTTGTCCTAGTCTTTTTATGTTGCCTTTATTCCTTCACAAAAATTGGCCAACTTTTTGTTCCTGAGGACTCTTATTTTGTCTTGGACTCACAGTGTAGAGCCTCTTCTTTGAGAATGGACTAGGGAAGAGGGTGGGAAGAGCAGTGTATAACCTTGAGCTGTCTTCCATGCCAAAAACATTCATTTTCAGTCTGTTACACACAGACTGAGAGGTTTCTGAACCACACCTTTGGAATCCTCACTTTGAGGATACGGCTTGGCGATTTGCACTTTTAACAAGCTCCCCATAGGATTTTTATATACACCAAAGTTTACATCAGACCACATTGTGTCCTTTCCATTTTTAACTCAATGGGTTTAAATAGCCAGTCTTATGTTCATCCGAGGATATTGTGTGTAAGAGAAATTATTTTTGATAGTTTAAGGTTGCTTTTTAAATCCTTTTCACTTTTGCTTGATTTCTAACGAGGACTAAGTAAATGGACAGTTGACTTACTCAAGTCTTTCTATGAAATTGTTTTTCCTTTTCCTCTGTCCTATCCTCACCTCAAACCCTGCACTTCTAGGACTTACTTTTGTGTTAGGGAGAGTCTCAAAATCAATTGTCTAGAAGATTCTTGGTTACAGTTACCTGTTATTAAAGGCTACCAGTCTATAGAAGTTTTAATTCCTATTTCAACTTTATCAAAATTTACTCTCCTAATACGTTGCCTTACAGGTACAGTTTATATTTAGTTGAGGCAATCTCCACAGATTATAGAGATAACCAGGGCCTTAAGCTGGATAGCTTGTGTGAGTTAGCTTCTTGCTTGTTTTTTTTTTTTTTTTTTTTTGTAGTATGAGACTAGTTCTTCTACATATAGAAAGAAGTATATGCTTAATTAGCATCTTGTAGTTGCTTTCAATATAGTAGTCACATTGTACTGAATTGTAATTGCTGACTTATTTTTCTCAGATTCACTACATTGTAGTTTTTATTCCTGTTACCCTACTGCATAGTCTAAAAGAGTACACATAATGATTGATGCTCAATAGCTGTTAAGTGAATGAACAATAGAATAGGAGACTTCTTAGATGCCTGCTGGATTTCAGAGTGATATAGTGCCAAACTTCAAAAAGCAGGGTTTTTGAGAGATTAGTCAAAGCTAAAAATACCTGGAAAAAATTCAGATTAGCACTTTTTATTTTGGAATGGTGCAGCTGAACCTGGAGATAGGGACTATAGTAGGGACTGGGAAGGGTATCCTGTCTGACGCAGTTGAGGTACAAGATGTGTAGTTAATTGAAGGTAGCATATATGGGAAGACATTACTATAAAAAGCAATTTTGCTAGTTAATACAGCTGTGCCTATTATTTTGGTAATCCGAAGCATGGAAAATCTTCCTTTTAATAATAAAGGAAGATGCCAAGATGGTCCTCAAGTACCAAATTAGTTTCCTACATAAAAAAATGTAAGGGTCAGGCTCATGCCTGTAATCCCAGCACTTTAGGAGGCTGTGGCGGGCACATCACCTGAGGTTGGGAGTTCGAGGCCAGCCTGGGCAAAATGGTGAAACCCCGTCTCTACTAAAAATAAAAAAACTTAGCCGGGCATGGTGGTGCACGCCTGTAATCCCAGCTACTCAGGAGGCTGAGGCAGGAGAATCACTTGAACCCAGGTGGTGGAAGCTGCAGTGAGCCGAGATTGCACCACTACACTCCAGCCTAGACGACAGAGAGAGACTGTCTCAAAAGGAAAAAAAAAAATAGTAAGCTCATGGTTGAGCTGGTTGCTATAGCAAAGTGTAGTGCACAGGGTACACTTAAAATGGCTACCTGCGGCTCAGTGTGTCTCAACAATTGTTATACCCTTTCCTCCTCTTTGTTAAAATAAGCTCTTTTGAGGGGTGACAAATTACAAAATCAGCAGTTGAGAGCAAATTGTTTTGCAGTAACAAAATTGAGCTTGATTTGACACAAAAAGGAATCCTTTTTTTTTTTTTTTTTGAGAGAGAGGGTCTCTGTCTTGGCTCACTACAACCTTTGCCTCCTAGCTTCAAGCAGTTCTTGTTCCTTAGCCTCCTGAGTAGCTAGGATTACAGACATACACCACCATGGCCAGCTAATTTTTGTATTTTTAGTAGAGACAGGGTTTTGTCATGTTGCCCAGGTTGGCCTCAAACTCCTAGCCTCAAGCGATCCATCTGTCTCAGCCTCCCAAAGTGCTGGGATTACAGGCATGAGCCACTGTGCCCGGCCAGGAATTCATTTTCTGTTTTTTTGAGACAGTGTCTCGCTCTGTTGCCCAGACTGGAATGCACTGGCACGATCTTGGCTCACTGCAACCTCCACCTCCCAGGTTCAGCCCCCCTAGTAGCTGGGTTTACAGGTGCATGCCACCATGCCCAGCTAATTTTTGTATTTTTAGTAGAGATGGGGTTTCGCCATGCTGGCCAGGCTGGTCTCCAACTCCTGACCTCAGATGATCCACCCACCTCCGCCTCCCAAAATGCTGGGATTACGGGCATGAGCCACTATGCCTGGCCAGGAATTCATTTTCTATAAAACAGTATGCCTTTACATATAAACCTAAATATAGTAAAATGGACATTAACCACAGTTAAAATCCAAAGTCTCTAAAAATAGGGAAATTTAAGGTACAGGTAGCAATTGTAATTAAGTTGTGAGTATGTTAATAATGTCCCCAAATCACGATGTGTAACCCACAAAAGTATATGCTACATAGCGAGTGGCACAAACATAGGTGTCTACAACCTTGACCTCCTAGGCTCAAGCAATCCTCCCACCTCAGCCTCTGAACTAGCTGGGACCACAGGTGCCTATGACCATGCCCGACCTGGATATTAGGGATTAATCTTAAGTTTTTACTTCTGTCTAACAGTCACTCAACAGTTATTGAATGCCTGCTCTGTACAAGAGATATGTACAATATTGTGGGAGACAGAAGACAGAATTAGTAGTCTCTTTATTTATTTTTTTTTTTTTTGAGACGGAGTCTCGCTCTGTCCCCCAGGCTGGAGTGCAGTGGCCGGATCTCAGGTCACTGCAAGCTCTGCCTCCCAGGTTTACACCATTCTCCTGCCTCAGCCTCCCAAGTAGCTGGGACTACAGGCACCCGCCACCTCGCCCAGCTATTTTTTTGTATTTTTTAGTAGAGACAGAGTTTCACCAGGTTAGGCAGGATGGTCTCGATCTCCTGACCTCGTGATCCACCCGTCTCGGCCTCCCAAAGTGCTGGGATTACAGGCTTGAGCCACCACGCCCGGCCAGAATTAGTAGTCTCTTTGACAGTTCATGTGAAAGAACACATGAACTTTGGAAAGCTGAGGTGGGAGGATCCTTGGGGCCAGGAGTTTGAGACCAGTCTAGGCAACATAGTGAGATCCTACCTCTAAAAAAATTTTAAAAAATTAGGCATGGTGGTGTATGTACGTCATCCTGGTTGCTTGGGAGGCTGAGGCGGGAGGATTACTTAGGCCTAGGAGTTTGAGGCTGTAGTGAGATATGATTGTGCTAGCCTATAAGACAGAGTTGGACCACGTGTCTAAAACATAATAATAATAGTGTTCCTGCTCAACAACACTTGAATTATTTGGATGATAAGGGTAAAAGAATGCTGTGTGGCAAGGCAAAGTCAAGTTACAATACTTCAGAAGGTCGTCATGATGAATTATTATATTTTCTGAACAAAGGAGAACTGCATAGCTGCTTTGAGATGGGTTGGTTAGTGTAAGATCACTCACCCTCATAGCAGAGACTTGCAGACTTACTCCTTGTAAACTTAAGACTTCATGATGTGGTTCTTAGGGGAAATGTCCAAATAAATTGAAATTACGAAAGCTAAATTTGAGAATGCCAAGGCGCCACTTACATGATGTAGCTCCAGCCTTTAAGATATTTACAGTGCAGTAAAATTTATTTAAAAGATAAATGCCTTTGTGAGCAAGTCATCAAATAGGTTTAATAGATCTTATTTTCACTTTTGTTGATTTTAATTGTACGTTAAATGCCATGTTGATTCTGTTTCTTATCTCTTGCTCTGTATAATTTTATAGTGGCTTTTTTTCCCCCCTGAGGTTTGAGTCTTGCTCTTTCGCCCAGGTTGGAATGCAGTGGTGCGATCTCAGCTCACTGCAACTTCTGCCTCCCAGGTTTAAATGGTTGTCCTGCCTCAGCCTCCTGAATATCTGGGATTACAGGTGCATGCCGCTATGCCTGGCTAATTTTTGTACTTTTAGTAGAGACAGGGTTTTGCCATGTTGGCCAGGCTGGTCTCAAACTTCTGACCTCAAATGATCTGCCCACCTTGACCTCCCAAAGTGTTGGGATTTTAGGCATGAGCCACTGTGCCCGGCCTATATTGGCTTTTTAAGTACATTATTTAAAAAGTGACTCTTAAAGGGTCATTTGTGCTGTGAACCTGTGTGGGGATTTGAGCCTGTGCATGTGTGTGTCTCGGCTTATATTAATACCAAGGTTAAAAAGAACTTTTTGGTGGAAAGTTACTTTAGTGGAGGAGAGACTCAAGGTGACAGACTTGGTTCAAAAGAACAGAGCTGTGCACTGAACAGAAGAGATTTTGAGTATAGCATGGTGCGTATTCTTCCTGTATTGATTCATAAAGCCTCTTGTCTGAGTCCTAGTTAAGGGCCTGGAATAAGAATGAAAATTCCAAAACTATCCCCCAAATATCTATAAGTTGCTTTTGAAACAGTACTGATTTATACCTTACCCATCTGTCTATTTATCTGACAAATATTTGGATTCTTACTCTATGCAATCACTTTACGGGATGCCTGAGATACAACTGTGGAAAGATAGGGGCCCACCCAGGGAGGAGAGTAGTTTTACTTTTTTTTGTTCCTCCTGCTTACTGAGTTGATATTTTGGATACATGAGAACAGTGTGTAGGCATTAAGTGGCTGAAGAGAGGCTTAAGGCTGTTGCCAGGATAAGAGACTTAGGGAACTGAAAGATGGGCCACAGCGTCCCTCCTGGGCCTGAGCTATATCACTGGCAGGTTTGAAAACAAAATGAAAATTAGATTTTACTTTAAAAAGCATGTAAGTAACAAATACTATAGGTCTTTAGAATTGTCCTTCATTGACAGTGAATAAATAAATATTAGTTGAGGCTGGGTGCAGTTACTCACGCCTGTAATCCCAGCACTTTGGGAGGCTGAGGCAGGTGGATCACAAGGTCAGGGGTTCGAGACCAGCCTGGCTAACATGGTGAAACCCCATCTCTACTAAAAGTACAAAAAATAGCTGGGTGTGGTGACGGGTACCTGTAATCCCAGCTACTTGGGAGGTTGAGGCAGGAGAATTGTTTGAACCTGTGAAGCGGAGGTTGCAGTGAGCCGAGATTGTGCCATTCGTCTCAATAAATAAATCCGTCTAAATAAATAAATAAATAAATAAATATTAGTTGAGAGACATCAGCAGTTTGGCTGGAAATCATTTTTGAGATAGATCTTGTACCTACCAAAGCTTCTGGCTTGATACATTTTGGTAATTTAATATATATATTTATGTCGTAGTTAAGTGGAAGCAAATTTATACTTAAGCCTTTTTTTTTTTTTTGAGGCTGAGTCTTGCTCTGTTGCCCAGGCTGGAGTGCAGTGGTGCAGTCTCGGCTCACTGCAACCTCTGCCTCTCGGGTTCAGGCAATTCTTCTGCCTCAGCCTTCCAAGTAGCTGGGACTACTAGGCGCGCACCACCATGCCCAGCTGATTTTTTTATTTTTAGTAGAAACGGGGTTTTCACCATGTTAGCCAGGCTGGTCACGAACTCCTGACTTTGTGATCTGCCGTCCTCGGCCTCCCAAAGTGCTGGGATTATAGGCGTGAACCACTGTGCCTGGCCGACTTAAGCCTTTTTAACAAAAAAAAAAAATTATTACTAAAATAACCTTTTTAGTTATTAAGAATACAGGTGTTTTTAAAATTGAAAATAAATTTTAAAAACATGGAAAAGTAAACAAAAATATTAACTGCCATATAACTATTACCTAGATCTAATAGTCAACATTTTGCTGTTTTTGCTTTCTCACTTTTTTTGAGCTGTTTTAAAGGAATTTAAATATTTCATTTTTTTTACTAAATTCTTCAACATTTATCTATGAAAAGATAGATTTATTTTTTAAGTATTTAACTTTTATCATCCTGAGGAAGTAAAAAGTGATTTAATATCATTTAACACTTTTATCCGGTTTTCTAGATTGTTCTCAAACACATTTTTACAAGTGGCTTGAGCCAGAAAAATGAATGAGGTGCATTTGACATGTCTTTTAGAAATCTTTTAATTTTGAATAGTATTGATTTCCTCCCTCTCCCCCTTAAAAAATGCCACTGACTTGTTAAAAAAAAAAAAAAAAAAAAAAAAACGAGATCAGTTGTCTTGTAGGATGCCCCACCTTCTACATTTATTGATTATATACGTTGCTGATTAGGTTCAGGGTAAGCAGAGTTTGGCATCGGTAGCTCATGGGTAATATTTTTTGTCCCAGTATTAGTGATGAATTATTTAATACATGAACTTTGATGTAAAACTTTTTTGGTGCTAACATTTCTTAAGGGAAAATTATGAAGACAATTAGGAGGCTAAAAAAGTTTAAGAATATTTGAAATGCTGAAATACTTAGTGTGTAATGTTTAGCTTTTGATACTTTGGAGTCAAGGCTTTGGGTTTCTCAGTTACAGCCACTAAGCAGTCAGTAGGTGGCACTGTTTCTTCTGGTTTAGAAATAGAAAATGTTAAGTATTTCATGAACTAGTACTTAACATGTTTCATTAAATAGTTTATTTGCATATTGTCTCACTGAATATTCCTTTCCCCCTCCACAGTTTTTAGAATCACATATAGAAAAAAAATATTTTTATTTCTCCTACTTGTTTGCTTTATTACTTACTCTTTTCTAGCTGAGCCTTCTATAAACATGTATCAGTTGGTGTTTTCTGGAGCAGATAGGAGGTTATACAGGGCTTGTGAATATATTAGTTGGCAATGGTTGCTTCTTGTGGTTTCTTCTTTATTTCTGATGTTTCTTCTTTCTTTATCTTTCCCTGCGTTTACTGAAGGTAAAGGGCTGAAAAGTGTTAAAGAAAAACTTTTCAAACACTTGTAAAGGATGATAAAACAGACTTTATTCAGATGGTGCTACTGTAGTGGGGTTTTGCGATAGGGGAGAGAAATTGTGCTCAACTCTGAATACAAGGAAAAGTGGGAATTTATTGCCAAGGAGCAGGGGTGGAAAGGGTGGGCGATTGCAGGAGGGTTGTGGGGGTTGTGAGGATGGAAAATTACTAAAAAGAATCATCAGGGATGAGAGGGGGTTCTTGGCCAAACTGACCTAATAGGATTCTTGCTGAAAGCAACCTGATTAGATATTGATAATATCAGATGTCAAGGATAGGGGATTTTGGCTAAACCAACATAGCAAGATTTCTTGCTAAAATTGGGTGATGCAAAGAACAGACGTTTTGGAAGTCCAAAAGTAGAAGCCTAGTTAGGACAAAGGTTCAGAAAAGCCTAATTAAAGTTTGGTCAAGGAGAGACTCTTTGTCGAAAGGTAGTGCTATTGCTTCTTCATTCCAGCCATTTGTGTACAGACCTTTCGTAGGCTAGCTAGAAAGTCTTGAATTGGAACTTTAAGAGATGCCTAATGTCCTTAACTGTTAGGTTTTTGTTTTTAAATTTCCATACTATTGGTTTTTTTTTTTTTTTTTAATTTCTGTCTCAAATACTACATGCCTTCATTTAGCAATACCTGCTGTGTGCCAGGTGTCTTATGTGCTTTTCATATCTGTAGTCCTTAAGGTACAGGTTAAGTACTTCTTATCTGCAATGCTTGGGAACAGAAATGTTTCAGATTTTTTTCAGATTTTGTAATATTTTCATTATACTTACGTTGAACATCTCAAATGTGAAAATCTGAAAATTGAAACACTCCAGTGATCATTTCTCTTGAGCATCATGCTGACACTCAAAGTTAAGGATTTTGAAGCAAATACTTCAGGTTTTCAGATTTGAGATGTTTTAGCCTGTAGTTCTCTCATATTAAGTATTACTTTCTAGGGACAGAAAGAGGGAAGAATTAATAGATCAAGATCTAATTTTGCCACTAGTATCTATAAATCTTATTTATTTTTGTGAGAAGTAGGAATGAAAATTTCAACATTGAAAGTTGCTTAAGGTGAAATAGAGTGGAATCTTTGACTACCTGAATTACTGAACTTTCTAACACGTATTTTTAGAGTCAAATGATAAATAGAAAAGGAGATAATTTTATGGAACAGAATAGAATTTTATTTTAATGACTTTGATTCCACCATGATTAAATACTTCCTTTTATTCAATCTTGTGACGGTAAGAACCTTTGGTGTAGTATTCAGAGATGGTATTTTTTGTTCTTTGTTTTGTAGCTGAGTGGGGAAGATTTTATGTTTAATATGTCTACTGTGATTTGCATTGTGTGTATGCAAGTGGTAGAATTCTGCAAAGAGATATTCTTCTGGTAACAGAAGTCAGGCCTGAAAAAAATAAAACAGTTTTGCCCCTTTGCTACCATTATTAAAAAATACTGTTTTTATTTTTTATAGACAGGGTTTTGTCTCCCAAGCTAGAGTTCAATGGTACACTCATAGCTCACTGCAACCTTGAACTCCTGGGCTCAAGCAATCCTCCTGTCTTGGCCTCCTGAGTAGCTGGTATTACAGGCATGAGCCACTGTGCCCGGCCAATACAAAATACTTTTAAAAAATCTGACACAATTTCAAAATATGCTGGTTATGTAGGGTGGCAAATTCTCCCTTAATGTTTTGCTTCTTGAGTCTGTGCCATGTTTTATTTGGCTGACTTTTTTTTCCCCCCCAAGCTTAATCTTACTTTTAATTGAGGAACTAGGGAATAATTACTGTTACCATCCTTTTTTTTTTTTTTTTTTTTTTTCAGCGAGTCTGGCATGTAGTGGTAGTGGAAGGTATTGAGAAATAGATAAAAGGTCTATGGCCATTATGGCTAGTGAATGTTTACACTATGAACATAGTGAATGTTTAAATTAGAACTATGGCTAGTTCTAATTTACACATGTATGTTACTTATATGTATATGAATATATGTGTATATACAAGAAAAACATTCAATTTATGTTTAGAGACAGTGCCTCACTTTTGTCCTGACTGGAGTGCTGTGTTGTGATCGTGGCTCACTGCAGCCCCGAACTCCTGGGTTCAAATGATCCTCTCACCTCAGCCTTGCAAGTAGCTGAGATTACAGTCATGCACCACCATGTCCAGCTAATTTGTTAAGAAACATTTTGTAGAAACAGAGTCTCACTTTGTTGCCTAGGTGGTTCTTCAACTCCTGACCTCAAGTGGTCCTTTTGCCTTAGCCTCCCAAAGTGCTGGGATTACAGTTGTCAGATACCATGCCCAGGGTGTACTTTTGTCAGATACTATGCCCAGGGTGTACTTTATATTTTGATATCAAAAGGTTTAAACAGGGCCAAGCATGGTGGCTTATGCCTGTAATCCCAACACTTTGGGAGGCTGAGGCAGGAGGATCATTTGAGCCCAGGAGTTTGAGACCAGGCTGGGCAATATAGTGAGACCCCATCCTACAAAAAGTAAAAATAAATATGTAAATTAACCTGGTGTGGTGCACCCCTGTAGTCCCAGCTACTCGGGAGGCTGAGGTGAGGCGATTGCTTGAGCCCAGGTGATTGAGGCTGCAGCGAGCTGTGCTCACACCACTGCACTCTAGCCTAGGCAACAGAGTGAGACTCTTTGTCTCAAAAAAAAAAGTTTAAACAGAACTTAATTATACCAAAAATGCTTATCTCTTTTATACAATGCAGTTAATTGTTAGTTATTGTATTAGGAGACATTAGAGCATAGAATATAATAAAGCAGGTTTTGAGCACCTTCCTTGGATTCAAATCCTGTCTCTTCCTCTTACTGTGTTCTTTATTCTTGGGCAAGTTACTTAACTTTTCTATACCTCACTTAATTTTCTTATTGTAAAAGGAGAGTAAATAATATCTACTTTTAGATTGTGATGATTAAATAAGTTAACACAGGTAAAGTGCTGAGAGTACTGCCTAGTGCATAGTAAGGTTTAATAAATGTCTTATTCTGTAAATGCTGTAAATGTTATTTTATTTACCATTTATGTCATCATTATCTACATAAATACTTGTATACTGATGAACTGATATCCGGAACATACCTTTTATTTGTGTATGTAGTTTTATTTATTTATTTATTTATTTATTTATTTATTTATTTATTTATTTATTTAATGATGGAGTCTCTGTTACGCAGACTGGAGAGCAATAGTGTGATCTCAGCTCACTGCAGCCTCCAACTCCTGGGTTCAAGCATTTCTCCTGCCTCAGCTTCCTGAGTAGCTGGGATTATAGGCACGTGCCACCATGCCCAGCTAATTTTTGTATTTGTAATAGAGATGGGATTTCGCTATGTTGGCCAGGCTGGTCTCGAACTCCTGACCTCAGGTGATCCACCCGTCTTGGCTCCCCAAAGTGTTGGAATTACAGGCGTGAGCCACTGCACCTGGCCTATATGGGTTTTTTTTTTTTTTTTTTTTTGAAATGGAGCCTGCTCTGTCGCCAGGCTAGAGTGCAGTGGCGATATCTCTGCTTGCTGCAACTTCTGCCTTCCGGATTCTCCTGCCTCATCCTCCCGACTGGCTGGGACTACAGGTGTGCACCACCACGCCCAACTAATTTTTGTATTCTTAGTAGAGACGGGTTTCACCATGTTGGCCAGGATGGTCTCAGTCTTTTGACCTCATGATCCACCTGCCTCGGCCTCCCAAAGTGCTGGGATTACAGGTGTGAGCCACTGTGCCCAGCTGGTTATTTTTTGTTGTTGTTTTGTGTTTTTTTTTTTTGAGACAGGGTCTCACTTTGTCACCCAGATTGGAGTGCAGTGGTGTGGTCTCGGCTCACTGCAGCCTCCCTTCCTGGACTCAAGGCATCCTGGCATCCTCCCACTGCAGCCCCTCAAGTAGCTGGAAGTACAGGTGCACCCCACCACGCCAGGTTAATTTTTTTTTATTTTTTGTAGAGACCGTGTTTCACCATGTTGCACAGGCTAGTCTTCTGACACCAAGTGATCACCTGCCTCAGCCTCCCAAAGCACTGAGATTACAGGCCTGAGGCATTGCGCCTGCTCTGAGCTTACCTTCTAAATGAGTTCAAGTGACTTCAGATAATACTGACACAAAAAATTTCAATATAAAGTCCTCTTAAACAATTTTAATATCTATACACAGAAGTTAATGTTAACCGGTAGTTTTAAGGAGATGCAAAGAAAGGCTATAAAATTATTCAAAATGTCACTTTGTGGTAAGCAAGATATCGGTTTAAAGCATAATAGTTTTTTGGTCTTACTTGAAATTTGGGTATGGCACCCTTTGAGTTTTTGTTTTGTTACAAAAAGACACAGTACAAAACAAATCTACAAATTATAGCCAAGGCTATAGATTTCATTTTTGGGAAGTTGAAATATTTGCTACAGTAAGAAATTTTACATTAGTTTAAAATTTAATTTTAGGTGTTTTGTAGAATTCTTACCCTTTCTACCTCTAAATCCTTCTGTTTGTATTCTTTCACTTTCTTCTGGCTGACAAAATATTTTAATGATTGTTGGGAAAGTTTAGGATGTTGTATATTACACAGTAAGTATAATAAAATTTAGGACGATAGATTTTTTTCAATTCTGGATATGTATTTCAGTTTTTTATTTTCTGAAAGGACTTACTAAGAAAAATACAAATTCATTTTATGGTTTACTGAAGTTATAAGTAAAGCATGCAAGTTTGTTGAAATAAAGCTTTTTTCCCACTTTTTAAATATTATTTCCCTTCTATCAGAGTGAATGTTTGCTTCTCTGCTACATTATTACTTCATGGGAAAATGTCACTTTCAAACTCTTTTTATGATACAGCGGTTTGTGTTATAACACTATTGAGAGAATGATCACTAAAGTATTTTGGCTATGATGAAACATTAGGATTCAGCAGTTTGATTTTACTCTATGAAATACTGCATACATACTTGAGAATATGCTAAAGTAGCTTAATAAGTAGTCATTGTACCTGTTGTGAAGTATACACACAAGACGAGGAAGGGCTAAGGCATCCCTGACTGATTTGGTTTGTAAAGATACAGTGAACCACTTTTAGATTCAGGCAGTTCATTATTTAATTTGGATAGAGAAGGGAAGCACCTACAGGTGCAAGCTTCCTGTGGGCCTTGTCTCATACACCAGAAAGAATGACACAGAAACAATAGGAGATGGATGACTCTAATGTGACTCGTGGGATGCTTAATTGCTGAGAAGCCAGTTCTAGACTGTATAGCTCAGTAGTTTTATATTCTGCAGTATATTTTAAGGGGAGAAGGACAGAAAGCCTTATACCTCTTCAGAACCTGAGAGGTGGTGAGAAACTGTCTCATGATAGCCTAAAGGAGGAGATAAAGAGGCGAGTAGTAGATGGTCTTGTAAGTTTCTTACAAGCCTTCTATCCTCTTGTGTTCTGGGAGGATCACAGGATGTTTTGCCAAGACTCAGGTTAGCTGAGGTTCAAGCCTTTGCTGAGCTTGTGTGTTCTGTGTGGATACATGCACAGTTGCTCCGGGGGATATTGCGAAGCTGTTTTAATGGCACAGACCATTAAAAATACTTAATTAAACTAACGTAAATGGAATTTGATTTTTTCATAAAAACATAATTTTAACAGGATTGCAGCTCTGGTTTCTGATGCCTGTTCTATAAATAGCATTTAATTAGTCAACAGGAGATGCTTATGTCTTGAGTAAGAAAAAGTATTCTGAAGTATGCTGATGATAACTAGTCATAAATACCTTTATCTAATTTTAATTTAAAGTAAATAGCCATGTAGACTCAGCTGGATTGCTTTGAGAAGTCCTGGAAAAAATCGAAGATATCACTGGAAGATGTTCTGCCTCAAAGTGTGAGGCAGAACATTCTTTTTTTTCTTTTTTTTTTGAGACGGAGTCTCGCTCTGTCACCCAGGCTGGAGTACAGTGGCGCCATCTCGGCTCACTGCAAGCTCCGCCTCCCGGGTTCACGCCATTCTCCTGCCTCAGCCTCCGAGTAGCTGGGACTACAGGCGCCGCCACCTCGCCCGGCTAGTTTTTTTGTATTTTTTAGTAGAGACAGGGTTTCACCGCGTTAGCCAGGATGGTCTCGATCTCCTGACCTCGTGATCCGCCCGCCTCGGCCTCCCAAAGTGCTGGGATTACAGGCTTGAGCCACCGCGCCCGGCCTGAGGCAGAACATTCTTAATGTGAGGGTCAGGTTTTTAAATATCAGTACACTTTAGTAAAGCAACTGAGAAACCATGTGGTTGGTATGTTCCTGGCATTAAATGTGCAAAAGCCGTATGGGTAGAACTGGCAGAACACGGAAGGCTTTCTCCTTTGTATATCTTCTTATATTGATTTATCTGACATACTCAGTGACAGTCCATAAATCATTGTTTTAAACTGAGGTTGCAACCTATTAGTGGGGATAAAAAGAATAAAAATAGAATATATAAGGCTGCAATGCAGGATTTGATGAGGTATTAATATTGTTTTAAGAAACTAGTCTTTTAGGGGTGTGTCTGTGTGTGTTTAGCAGCCAGTGTAAGCTGTATGTGTTACTGTGCTTTGTGGCTAAAAAAGTATGAAACATTGCCACAAATACTCTTTGACTATTTCAGATCTCTCAGAAAATGTGTGCTTAGTTGTAAAACTAAAATATATTACTTTGTAGTTCTAATGTATTACTGAAATCTATAATACACTATGAATAAATTTGTTGCCTTTTTTTGCAGTTAGCTTCTGGAATTTATAATTTTGCCTGCTCTCTGTGGAATCACCACACAGACACATTCCTGCAACAAGTTTCGTCTGGCAATGAAGCTGTAATTCTGAGTTCACTAGAACGAACTCTGCTATCATTGAAAGGTACTATTAAACTTGATATGTTCATTTTTGAAATGAGGTACCTCAGAACAGTCACCAAATAGTTTCTTTAGATGGGTTTTCTGTTCCCAATTTCACTGGAAAAATAAGAGATTAATTTCTCCCTGAAAGATAAAGGCTTATTTATAGTTTTGTGACAGTAGCTCTTCCTCTACCCCTTCTAATTTTTGAAAGCACGTATAGTAAGTTGAGGTGGATAGTTAGATTCACATTATTCACATTATTGTGGCCTCATGGCTCTGAATATATTTTTTTCAAATGCTTCTAGTTTTTGTTTCTACTTTATTTTTCTCATTCTGGACCCCTACACTTATCATTGTCATGCCAACTTTTCCTAAATTTTTTTCTCCAGGCTGGAATGAGCACTGTGTTTCATCCCTCCTTTCCCTGGCAAGACAAGGCTCCATCTTTCATCTTAGTGCCTCACACTCACTTGGATTTCAGAAGGTGCTTGCTGGGATGCCATCTTGACCTGCATCTTGGTGTATGTTGCTTGCAGGCATTCCCTTAGCATAAATCTCCATCTCACTTTCCTTGAGCTGTTTAACTTGATGAATGTATTCCCAGGTTCCTTTTCTTCTGAAACATACTCATTTGTCTCATTCTCTTACTGTTCTAGTCCCTCCTCTCTTTCTTCTTTCTGTTCTGGTTGCTAAGACTCTGTTAGTTCTTTTTTTTTTTTTTTTTTTGGAACAGACAGGGTCTTGCTCCCAGCTTGAAGTACAGTGGCATAATCATAGCTCACTGCAACCTTGAACTCCTGGGCTCAAGTGATCGTCCCACTGCAGCTTCCTGAGTAACTGGGACTACAGGCACATGCCACTCCACTGGGCTGATTTTTACGTCTTTCTGGCCTTGAACTCCTAGCTTCAAGTGATCCTCCTGCCTTGACCTCCCAAAGTGATGGGATTACAGGGATGAGCGCTGTGCCTGACCTAGTTTGTTTTTCTTAGTTTGATCTCAGACAGCATCAGTTTCTCTCTTACTCTAACTCAGTTTGCATTCTTTTTAGTTTTACTTATAAGTTCTTTTATCATACTCATTCTGGTACCTTGGAATCCCATCGGTCTTGGCATTGCCTTAATGCATCACTTACTTTCACCAGACAATGGATGCACAAATCCCAAACTGTCAGCATATTTTGTGAAACCTGTGAAGAAATGTTTGAATGATTTTAAAGGACTGTTGAAAAATAAAATCCATTGTAGAAGTAGTTATAAAAGTGAGTGGAGATGGTTTTGTCAACATCCTTGAGGAAGAAATTACATACATTGGAGAGAAATGTTCACTCAGAAAGAATCAGAGAAACTGATATAAGGCTGTGTATACAAAACTGTGTGTATAGTAGTATATTTAATGATCAAGAAATTTTCAAGATTTCTTTTGATTATAGGGTTTTCTTACCTTATTGATTTCAAAGCCTAACTCCTGACGAAAAATATGTAGCTTTACCATATCTTTGCCTGCCTTAAGCTTTTTAATACCTCACCATCTAAAGGTCTTAGATTCACATTAACTTTTTAGAGACATCCTGCCCTGGAAAATTTTGTTCTGTAACTATATGTTTCTGTCCTGAAATGAAGAAATACTCCAGACTAGAATTTTTGTTTTGTGTAATCTCTATCTGAATTTACACTTAGTGCATTTAGTATCTTTTAGACATGGATGCATTCATTATTTCATTCTACAAATCTCTAGGTGCTTGGCACTGGGGAGACAGACTTAATAAAATGATCCCACAAATATATTTAAAGTGACACCTGTGACAGAGTCCTTATGATATTATGATAACTGATAATATGATCAGAAAAAATTTCCCTGAGAAAGTGATCTTTGAGCCGTAATCTTAAAGGATAAGTGGAAATTAACTAGGAAGGGAGAAGGAAAGGATCCTCTCAGGTATTATGGCTCAAGGTCTTATGGTGAGAAAGCATACCCAGAATAAGGGACTCAATTTGAATTCTGTTTTCTCCTTATGAAAACGAGGAAAAGTTACTGCATCGTTACGATGCAGCAACTTCTGAGTTGCATATAATTGATGGTTTCAGACTGAAGGTCTTATAAACAGCTACATTCTAAACCTAATTTTAATACATTGCTTTCGACTTACAAACTGAAGGTCTAGTAGACAGCTACATTCTAAACCTAAATTTAATCCATTGCCTGTAGACCTCATAAACACTATTTAAGGTATAATTTTTTAATATTGTAATAGCAGTGCTTATTTACTGAACTTTTAATTTTGTCTCTTACACTGTCACCATCCTTATTGTTGCTAAATAATTGCTATATTTTACATATACCGTGGAATCCATCAATAACCCTATGAAGTAAGATTTGTTAACCACATTTTACAGATGAGGAAACTGAGATCTAGAAATTTGCCCAAAGTAGTATTACAGCTGTAGACAATAGAGCAAGGATTTAAATCTAGCTCTGCCTTCAAATCTATTATCCTGCTTATCTCTCTGTGTACATTAGTTTGACTCATGAAATGTCACAGTTGAGCAGTGTAGTTGATTCCAAATTTGGGAATAGGGTTTAATTTTTGTATCCTTTTTAGGAGATAACTGTATTTCCATTAATATAGCCTAAAACTGAATGAAGTTTTTTGGTTACCGTTGAGTCATAGCTTAAAGTTTGTGAAATAGAAATAACTTTTCCAATTTCAGTTATTGCAGGTAAGAAGTACTAACAATTATATAAATTACAGTAAATTTTGGAATCCAGTTTTAGAAACATGAGTAGTAACAATAAGTCAGAAGAATACTGCATTTGTGAGTCAGAAGAACTAGACTTTAGTTCCATTTTTCCCACTAATTTCCCAACCAGATAACCAGGAGTTAACTTTCTAACCCAGATTAACCTCCAAGCTTGATTACGTTTTGTGATTCTGAATCTTTGTTGTGATTGTACTTTTCGTAGGATAAAATACGATTCAAGTAAAGCTTGCTTTTGCTTTTCAGTGCTGCGTAAGTTAACTGTTAATGGATTTGTGGAGCCTCATAAGAATATGGAGGTGATGGTAAGTGATCAAAGAAATTTGCCGTGACTTTGGGAAAGTGGTATTTTCCTGAATGTTTGGAAGAGTGCTCTTTTTATTTGGCATTCAATGAGAAGAGTTTTTATTAAGTGACCATCTAGTTTTTTACCATTCTGACTTTTAGACGTCTGGTCTGTTTTCACTACATACATCAAAGTGGCTGTTGTGTGAAGGAGAGGAAATAGGCCCAGGATATTTCTCAAGGATACCATGGTACATTGAGAGTGTTAATTTGAATTTAAATTAAAATGAACTCCTGTGAATTTGAATGCCATTATAACATTACCAGGCACATTGTAGATAGTTATTTATATACTTAATATTTTCCTTTGTTTTTGTGTATTTAAAATAAATTTGTTTTTTTCTGTCTGATCATAACATTAATACATGCTCTTTGCAATCAATTAAAAAATATATGAGAGAAAAACCTTGTCAATAAATTGATCGTAAGTTGTGATGTATATTCATTGTCTATAGATCCATCTTCTTTTTTCTATGCAAAAATATAGTTACCTTTTTTTTTTTTGAGACAGAATTTCGCTCTGTCACCCAGACTGGAGTGTGGTGGCGCAATCTTGGGTCTCTGCAGCCTCTGCCTCTTGGGTTTAAGCAGTTCTCCTGCCTCAGCCTCCCAAGTCGCTGGGATTACAGGCATGCGCCACCACGCCCAGCTAATTTTTGTATTTGTAGTAGAGACAGGATTTCACCATTTCTGCCAGGCTGGTCTCGAACTCCTGGCCTCAAGTGATCCGCCCTCTTTGGCCTCCCAGGCGTGGCTGTGCTTGGCCTAGTTGCATTTTTTTTTTTTTAATAGATGAAGTGGCATTTTATTATACTTAGATCTGTGTTAGTATTCACAGTAAGTTTAGCTCAGGTAAAACATTGCTTTTTGTAAGTTGCTTTGGGGGTTGCTCAGGAGTTGAGGAAAAAATAAATCTAATTGGGTCTTTAGGTCTCCCCTACTAGATTTGACCAGAGCCATTAAAAAAATAGATTTTTTTTGTATATTGATGACATTTGATTGAAGTAATTGTTCTATTGTTAAAAGAGTTTAAAACTGATTAATATACATCATCATAATATGATGGTTTTTTTTTTTTTTTTGAGACGGAGTTTCACTGTGTCGCCCAGGCTGGAGTGCAGTGGTGCGATCTCGGCTCACTGCAAGCTCCGCCTCCCGGGTTCCCGCCATTCTCCCACCTCAGCCTCCGAGTAGCTGGGACTACAGGTGCCCGCCACCTCGCCCGGCCAGTTTTTTGTATTTTTTAGTAGAGACGGGGTTTCACCGTGTTAGCCAGGAGGGTCTCGATCTCCTGACCTCGTGATCCACCCGCCTCGGCCTCCGAAAGTGCTGGGATTACAGGCTTGAGCCACGGCGCCCGGCCTAATGGTTATTTCATTTTATGAAAATTGACATGCTTTTTTTTTTAAGTTAAAAATTTCAGAAAAAGAAACTAAAAAATCGCTTATAATCTTACTCTTCAGAGATACTGCTGAAGTTTATAAATATCCTTGAAGACATTTTATGCATATTATTCTGGATAGACCTTCTCACTCAATTTGATACAAATGGGATAATATTTACTTGTTGTTTCCTTACTTTCATTTTAAAGACAAACTAAGCATATTATAGATAGTTTTCCCTTGTCAGTTGTATTGTTGTTACATGTTATTTTAAAAATGATTGTATGGTACATTCATATGATTAGTGTCAGTAGACTAATTTTTTACAAAAGAGATATTAATATAGGATTCTTATAATGTACTTACACAATTATCTGTTGATGGACATACAGGTTCTCAGTTTCTCATTTTTGATAAAAGATATGGAGTGAACATTTAGGTAACTGTTATGTGGTTTTCTAATCTCTTTAGGATAAATTCCTAGAATTGAAAGTGTTGGGTTAAGCATATGCACCTCCACAGTATTGATACATATTACCAAATTGCTGAAAGATATCAAGCCTCAGTTTAAATCCAGATACACTTTAATTGCCATACTGCCAAAAAAGATTTTTGAGAAACCAACTTGACAACTCCCTTTCAATTCCCTCACTAGAATGTATAAATTCCATGAAGGCAGGGGTTTTGTTTTATTCACTCTGACTTGGAGCTTGGAACAGTCTTTTTCATATAGTAAATTCTCAATAGTTATTTGTTTAATGAATAAATCCTTTATGTTAGAAGCAATATGTCAAAAGCCTCAGGAATTATATGCAATATTACTCTCATTATATTAACTAGAATATTATGTTTATCTTTTTTTAAGTGAAAATGAATTGATTTGATTTCTATTCCTATGAGTTGAAATAGTGGTTTACTTGGGCCATCATTTATATTTTGTGAGCTTTGGCTTTGCCTTAAGAGTCTTCTGTTTGCATAAATCATATGTCAACCTTTACTCAGTTATAAATGCCTTATTGTAGCATTTAATAATTAAGGTATATCAATCAATTAGAGGATAAAATCTTAACAAATGAAGGACAATGTTTCAAATAATATAAAAATCTTTTTTTTTTTTTTTTTTTGAGACAGTCTCACTCTGTTGCCCAGGCTGGAGTGCAATGGCGTGATCTTGGCTCACTGCAACCTCTGCCTCCCAAGGTCAAGCGATTCTCCTGCCTCAGCCTCCTGAGTAGATGGGACTATGGGGTGCACCACCACGCCCAGCTAAGTTTTTGTATTTTTAGTAGAGGCAGGGTTTCTCCCTGTTGGCCAGGCTGGCCTCGAACTCCTGACCTCAGGTGATCCACCCGCCTCGGCCTCCCAGAGTGCTGGGATTAAAGGCGTGAGCCACCGCACCTGGCCTAAAAATCTTAAAAACAACAGAGAGCTTAAAAGATGCTAAAGAAATGATACATGACAGTGGTGAGATTCTGGGCTCTGAAGGCAGGCACATTGATATGATGGCTTTTAAAATCGGTGGCCTTTATAATTTTCTACTTTCTTTGGAGAATAGGACTATTGGACCCTTTTATAAATTTAAGAGACATGGGATCTCTTAGTGATCTTATTCTTTTGTATTGAAACCTTTTGCTGTTTCACTGTTATGTTATTACTTTTTCATTATAAATTATTGTCAACTATGCTTTAAAAAGACAGAAATAGTATGAAAATGGAAGATGATGCAGTAGTGAAGTTGTCATCCTGAAGTTTTCTTCTTCTTTTAATTGTGTTGCCAATTAAATTAATTTAACACAAATTGTATTAATTGTATTGTGTCCCATTTCTGGAAAGTATAAAGGAAGATTGGAAACATTCATTTTACTCTGCTTTTAGCTTTTATTTAATATAGTTGAGAATTCAGAATTTTACATTTTCTACCTGAAATGACAGAGAGGGAAGGAAATTGACAGAGGAAAAGGTTTACTAGTTTTTGATGAGTCAGTGGACGGGTATTCCGAGTCTGAGAGCAGTACTCTCGACTCTAATGTTAACAATGAAATTGATTGTCTAAGTAAAATCTCAGACACTAAGTCTTCAGATAATGGTATCCTAGTTGAATTTTCTCAAACTCAAGAATTGATGAATGAACAATATATTTCTGAGGATAGAGAGGAATTGTAGCATTCTAGAGTTAATTATTTTCCAGGAAAGCCACCATCATCCAGTATTTCATGATAAAACGAGACCACTTCATTTGCTAATAGAGTGTGTGACATCTTTTATGATGTTTATATGCCAACATTTATTGATACAAAGATGTCTTCTATGTTTAAATTCTTGTTAAAAATTTTAATTTTTTTCACTATTTCTTTTTATTTATTCCTGTTAATTATTCAAAACATATCTTAGAATATGTTTTCAAAAATAATGGTCCGTTAGACCTAGCCAGTATATGTTGATGCCTATCTAATACTAGTATCTGAGGACCAATGTGTCATATACTTGGAGTTAAGAACTGTGGTGTAAATAATTGCTACCATGTATTCATTTTTTGAATACTTAATTATTGCCAAACAATGTTCCAGGATTCTGGGATAAAGCAGTAAACAGAGCACAGTTCTGGCTCTCAAGGAGCTTATATTCTAATGTAAGGAGCCACATAATAAATGGACAAATGCAATATTTCAAGGGATTTAAAGCCTGTGAAGAAAAATTAAAGCAAAGTAAGGAGAATAGAGAGTGTTTAGTGAAACAGGATGCTTAGAAAGTAATTTTTTATTTGTTGCAAAGTGATTTATGTAACTAAAGGAGATATTGAAGAGGTGAAATACTATAGTTATTTCCTTGTTTATAATAGTGAATTGTTTTTTGCTTAACTAATTTTAACTTATTTTTCTTCAGCTAACTTTTTAAAGTGATGTAATAGATTTGTTTTAGTATCCCTGAAAAGGGTACAAGGTAAATGTTTATAACAGTAAATTGAGATATTTCAAATAATACTCTTTTCTAGGGTTTTTTACATGGAATATTTGAACGTCTAAAACAGTTTCTGGAATGCAGTAAGTACTTTCATTGCAGTCCTTTTTACTGTAGAATTTTTATTCATTAATAGCTAGGATTAATGAGGGATTAATAGATACTTATTCATTAATAGCTTCTGGTGCGCTATCTGAGATAAAGTGTCTCTTGTCAAATTGCCCCCCTGAGTGAGCACGTGATAGCTGCAGAGATCCTATATGTAGCTAAAATGAGTATTTTGTATCAACTTTCTGAAGTTAAGTTAGAAGCTTACCCTTTGTCTCATGTACAGAATTCCCTCCTTGGACTACAAACCAAGACCTACAGCGGATGCTTGAAACCACAGATAGTACCAAACCCTATGTGTACTATGCTTTTTCGAGCTAATATCCAAAGTGACTACTAAGTGATTAACAGGCGGGTAGTGTATATAGCCGGGGTTTGCTGGACAAAGGGAGGATTCTCATCTGGGGCAGGACAGAGTGGGCCAACTTGAGATTTATCACCATACTCAGGATGCTGCACAATTGGAAACTTAAGAATGGTTTATTTCTGGAATTTTCTATTTAATATTTTTGGATTGTGATTGACTGCAGGCACCTGATACTGGGGAAGGCAAAACTAAGAGGAGACTACTGTACTGGTAATGAGTGTAGAGGAATTTGCCTTGTTGCCAGGCTGGTCTCAAACTCCTGGGCTAAAGCGATCCGCCCACCTTCATCTCCCAAAGTGTTGGAATTACAGGTGTGAGCCACCTTGCCTGACCAAAATAGATTTTTAAAAAAAGATTTCCCTGAGGCCAGGCGTGGTGACTCATGCCTGTAACCCCAGCACTTTGGGATGCCGAGGCGAATGGATCGCTTGAGCCCAGGAGTTGGAGACCAGCCTGGGCAGCATGAGGAAACCCTGTCTCTACAAAAAATATTAGAAAGTTAGCCAGGCATGGTGGTGTGTGCCTGAAGTCCCAGCTACTCAAGAAGGATTGATTGAACCTGGGAGGTTGAGGCTGTAGTGAGCAGTGATCTCACCACTACACTTCAAACTGGGTGACAGAACAAACCCCGTCTCAAGAAAAAAAAAATCTATTTTGTGTTCGTTCCCCTTTCTATATTTCTTCTGCGGCTACCCCTTTCCAGGCAGATGTTCACAACAGTCATATGTATAACAAATATTACCTATAGAGTATATGCCAAATCCTGTTTAGACTTCTTATAGACTCTTTTGCTTTTAGTATTTGCTGCATATCACTGTGATACAAATTTCCTTAACTGACAGTTTCATTTTGTAAATCCCTTGTTCATTAACCTCCAGTGGCTTATCTTTAGTATCCTTTATTATTCACTGTCCCATGTGAGAGACTATAGCATTTATATTTGTGTTGTATTTTACTGGTGGTCTGTTTGTTATCTTCTTCTTCCATGTGATTGTAAGCACCTTTATTTGGACATACACATGTGTGCACGCACAAATTGTGTGTGTGTGTGTGTGTGTGTTTGGGGATTTGCTGTCCTGAGAAGATATCTTAGTCTACTCTCTTTTAAGGAGCTACTGATTGTTTTATGTTAGTCAGTTTCAATTTAGTAAAACGTTATTGAGCCTTTTGGCAGACACGGTTCTG
The DNA here is from genome assembly GCF_007565055.1 of Rhinopithecus roxellana. Lineage (NCBI taxonomy): Eukaryota > Metazoa > Chordata > Mammalia > Primates > Cercopithecidae > Rhinopithecus > Rhinopithecus roxellana. The sequence continues at coordinate 55,496,114 of NC_044551.1, forward strand.
GGTACTATGCATGCAAAGATATGCATGCAGGAATGTTCATATTGTGTAAGTTACGTTTTCTAAAAATAGTCATTTTTCTCTGCCATGCTTGTGGGCGTGGCAGAAGGAAGAATACAAACCCTTCCAGGAGAGAATAAGACAAATGAACAAACAGAATATGAAGAGTATTATTAGAGAGCAGAGTAGCTGATGAGCTGGTGGACATTGTTCTGAATGTACAAAAACAAAAATCACGCCAGGGAAATTATCAGAATCAATTTGTCAGAAGATACAGGAAAAATGATAATGAGTATGTTACTCCTTGAGTGCTTTATTTTACACATGTGTGTTGTACTTCAGCTGTGACATTTAGTTTTTAAATGTTATCCATGATTCATTGCTAAAACGACTATTCTTTTACTATAAAAATGAGTTCAGTTCATATATTAGGATTAATTTTGTATAATGTGGCACAGAGGGCTACTGTGTCATTCGGTGTAAATCTTGGTATTGCTTTTTAAATAATGAATTCATGATGCGTAATATGCAAAAATAAAACCAGCAATATTATTTTTGTGAAAGTTTTGATGTCTTGGTTGTGAACTTACAGAATATTAACTTCTACTAATATTTGAAATGTATTTTTAACAGGTAGAAGTATAGGTACAGATAATGTGTGTAGAGATAGACTGGAAAAGACCATCATTCTTTTTACTAAAGTGGTAAGTTTTTAAAAAACTTGTTTTCTCAAATATAATACACATTCAAATTTAGAAGGGAAAATGATATTTTTATAACCATTTTCACTTTAGTGTAAGGAAACCTATGTTCTGACTCCTTATAGGAAAGCTAAAAATTGCTTTTATATGTACTTTAGAATACATATGATAATTAAATTTATATAACATGTCATAGTGTAAGTCACCTTGATACATAAAAAATCAATTCTAATATTAGAGTATTTGATTCCTCTAAACTCGTTATTCTTTGACCCACTGGAGAAAGTAGAGATAAAGAAGATAGCAGTGCAGTTCAGCTAGAAGCAGAACAAATGTAGCAGACAGGAAGTCAGTATATTCAGAATGACCATCAGACTATCTTCATCCATACTAAGCATCTTTTGAATGGAATTATAGGGGGTGCACTGTGGTAGGCAGTGTGCATAATTACATTTTATAAAACATTAATTTTTATGAAATTTTGGGCTTGAAGGATTGGGAGAAGTGCAAAAATTGGGTTACAGCAGTTAGAAAGACCTAGCTTGGGGACTGCTTGCAGTAAAATAGGTACTCGAAGACAGGTGGGAATACCAAAATCTGTAATCTATTTCCCTTTTTAATTAAAGATTCGATAATAGGGGAGGGGTTGCTTATTCCCTGGGAGGGGAGAAAAGGAGCAGAAATGAGCTATTTTGTATCTTTGTGTTTTAGGTAGTAATTACCTTTAGTTTCAGTTGTCTTCATTTCTCTTATTCCAAGTAGCCTCAACAACAGAAGTTCACCTAATCTTCCAAGATACAGTATCAAATTGACTCAGATTCTCTGTTAAAAAATCACAAAGCAAAGTAAAACAGGATGATGTGCTTAGTCAAAGAGGACTATACAGTATGTATCACTGACACTTGCCTGCAGCTCTGCTACCTCACAGTCCCTACTCAGTATATCAGTTACATAAGTAAAAGTTAAAGAGCATTATTTGGATGATCTCTTTTAGAAAACACATTTATTTAGCTGTGGGATTTTTCACTTCTTTCAGCTCTTTCTTAAGGTAATGACATGGATAGACGGTATCTGTAATTCTACTTTACATAACATGTTGGAAGCAATTTCACTTATGAAATTCATATTTATGATCTCTAAGAATTTGTTAAAGCTTTTTAAATTAGAATATTTCAAAATACGATAAAGTTACTATAAATAGAATTGAGTAACTTTGAGTCTTCATAACATCATCACTCAGCAGCTATTACCAACATATGGCCACAGTCAGTCTTACTTTGTCTGTGTGCTTCTTTCCCCTCCCATCCTTGCTGGTTATTTTAAATCATATCCCAGATATTATTTAGCATTATCTGTAAATATTTGAGTGTGTGTCTTTAAGTGGTAGGGTTTTGTTTTGTTTTGTTTTGTTTTGTGTGTGGGTGTGTTTTAAGATGGGGTCTTACTCTGTCACCCAGGCTGGAGTGCAGTGGTGTGAGCTTTTCTCACTGCAGCCTCTGCCTTGTGGGCTCAAGTGATCCTTCCACCTCAGCCTCCTAAGTAGCTGGGACCAGAGGCACCTGCCACCACGCCCAGCTAAATTTTTGTATTTTTGGTAGGGATAGGGTTTTGCCATGTTGCCCAGGCTGGTTTCGAACTTCTGGGCTCAAGTGATCCACCCACCTCCACCTCCCAGAGTGCTGGGATTACAGGCGTGAGCACTACACCTGGCCTGTTTTATTTTTTTTAAATAGGATCTTAACACAATTATTATATTTAAAACATAGTGATAGCTTCTTAATGTCATTTAAATCTCTAGTCAGATTTTAGATATCTCTGATTGTCTCATGAATTCTTTTTTTTTTTTTTTGAGACGGAGTCTTTTGCTCTGTCACCCGGCCTGGAGTGCAGTGGCCGGATCTCAGCTCACTGCAAGCTCCGCCTCCCGGGTTTACGCCATTCTCCTGCCTCAGCCTCCCGAGTAGCTGGGACTACAGGCGCCAGCCACCTCACCCGGCTAGCTTTTTGTATTTTTTAGTAGAGACGGGGTTTCACCGTGTTAGCCAGGATGGTCTCGAACTCCTGACTTCGTGATTCGCCTGTCTCGGCCTCCCAAAGTGCTGGGATTACAGGCTTGTGCCACCGCGCCCGGCCATGAATTCTTTATAGTTTGTTTGAATCAGTATTCAAGTTGCATCAGCTCCCTTTCCATCTATTCCAAAGTTATTTCCTTGCTATTATTTCTTGAGGTAACAGGTAATTTTCTGTACTTCTTCATGTTTTGAATTTGATTGTTTCTATCTCCATATGCTTTTTTAAACATGTTCTTTAGTCTCCACTGTTCTCCCATATTTCTTATAAGTTGGTAGTTAGATGTAGAGGCTTAGTCACTGGCAGGCTTTTTTGTGGGGATAGGGCAGGGATGGCAAGAATACGTTATAAGTATTGCTGTGTATTGTACGACATGCACACATGCAATATGGCACACAATGTCTGGTTGTGTCTTTTTTTCTTTTTTTAATTGTACTTTAAATTCTAGGGTACATGTGCACAATGTGCAGGTTTATTACATATGTATAATTGTGCCATGTTGATTGGCTGTACCCATTAACTTGTCATTTACATTAGGTGTTTCTCCTAATGCTATCCCTCCCCCATTCCCTCACCCCACGACAGGCCCGGGTGTGTGATGTTTGCCACCCTGTGTCCAAGTTTTCTCATTGTTCTATTCCTACCTATGAGTGAGAACATGCGGTGTTTGGTTTTCTGTCCTTGCAATAGTTTGCTCAGAATGATGGTTTCCAGCTTCATCCATGTCCCTACAAAAGGACATGAACTCATCCTTTTTTGTGGTTGCATAGTATTCCATGGTGTATATGTGCCACATTTTCTTAATCCAGTCTATCACTAATGGACGTTTGGGTTGATACTATTGTGAATAGTGCCGCAATAAACATACGTATGCCTGTGTCTTTATAGTAGCATGATTTTATAATCCTTTGGGTATATCCCCAGTAACGGGATGGCTGGGTCAAATAGTATTTCTAGTTCTAGATCCTTGAGGAATTGCCACACTGTCTTCCACAATGGTTGAATTAGTTTATACTCGCACCAACAGTGTAAAAGTGTTCCTATTTCTCCACATCCTCTCCAGCACCTGTTGTTTCCTGACTTTTTAATGATTGCCATTCTAACTGGTGTGAGATGGTATCTCATTGTGGTTTTGATTTGCATTTCTCTGATGCTGAGTGATGATGAGCATTTTTTCATGTGTCTGTTGGCTGCATAAATGTCTTCTTTTGAGAAGTGTCTGTTCATATCCTTTGCCCACTTTTTGATAGGGTTGGTTGATTTTTTCTTGTGAATTTCGTTAGGTTCTTTGTAGATTCTGGATATTAGCCTTTTGTCAAATGCGTAGATTGTGAAAATTTTCTCCCATTCTGTAGGTTGCCTGTTCACTCTGATGGTAGTTTCTTTTGCTGTGCAGAAGCTCTTTAGTTTAATGAGATCCCATTTGTCAATTTTGGCTTTTGTTGCCATTGCTTTTGGTGTTTTAGTCATGAAGTCTTTGCCCATATCTGTGTCCTGAATGGTATTGCCTAGGTTTTCTTCTAGGGTTTTTATGGTTTTGGGTCTAACATTTAAGTCTTTAATCCATCTTGAATTAATTTTTGTGTAAGGTGTAAGGAAGGGATCCAATTTCAGCTTTCTACGTATGGCTAGCCAGTTTTCCCAGCACAATTTGTTCAGTAGGAATCCTTTCCCCATTTCTTGTTTTTGTCAGGTTTGTCAAAGATCAGATGGTTGTAGATGTGTGGTGTTATTTCTGAGGACTGTGTTCTGTTCCGTTGATCTATATCTCTGTTTTGATACCAGTACCATGCTGTTTTGGTTACTGTAGCCTTGTAGTATAGTTTGAAGTCAGGTAGCGTGATGCCTCCAGCTTTGTTCTTTTTGCTTAGGACTGTCTTGGCAATGCGAGCTCTTTTTGGGTTCCTTATGAACGTTAAAGTAGTTTTTCCCAATTCTGTGATAAAGTCCTTGGTAGCTTGATGGGGATGGCATTGAATCTATAAATTACTTTGGGCAGTGTGGCCATTTTCATGATATTAATTCTTCCTATCCATGAGCATGGAATATTCTTGCATTTGTTTGTGTCCTCTTTTATTTCATTGAGCAGTGGTTTGTAGTTCTCCTTGAAGAGGTCCTTCACATCCCTTGTAAGTTGGATTCCTAGGTATTTTGTTCTATATGAAGTAATTGTGAATGAGAGTTCACTTATGATTTGGCTCTCTGTTTGTCAGTTATTGATATATAGGAATGCTTGTGATTTTTGCACTTAATTTTGTATCCTGAGACTTTGCTGAAGTTGCTAATCAGCTTAAGGAGATTTTGGGCTGAGATGATGGGGTTTTCTAAATATACAATCATGTCATCTGCAAACAGGGACAATTTGACTTCCTCTTTTCCTAATTGAATACCATTTATTTCTTTCTCCTGCCTGATTGCCATGGCGAGAACTTCCAACATTGTGTTGGATAGGAGTGGTGAGAGAGGACATCCCTGTCTTATGCCAGTTTTCAAAGGGAATGCTTTCAGTTTTTGTCCGTTCAGTATGATATTGGCTGTGGGTTTGTCATAAATAGCTTTTATTATTTCGAGATACATTCCATCAATACATTCCATCAATACCTAGTTTATTGAGAGTTTTTAGCATGAAAGGCTGTTGAATTTTGTCAAAGGCCTTTTCTGCATCTATTGAGATAATCATGTGGTTTTCGTCTTTGGTTCAGTTTATGTGACGGACACGTTTGTGGATTTGCATATGTTGAACCAGCCTTGCATCCCAGGGATGAAGCCCACTTGATCATGGTGGATAAGCTTTTTGATGTGCTGCTGGATTCGGTTTGCCATTATTTTACTGAGGATTTTCACATCGATATTCATCAGGGATATTGGTCTAAAATTCTTTTTTTGTTGTTGTATCTCTGTGAGACTTTGGTATCAGGATGATGCTGGCTTTATAAAAAGAGTTAGGGAGGATTCCCTCTTTTTCTATTAATTGGAATAGTTTCAGAAGGAATGATACTAGCTCCTCTTTGTACCTATGGTAGAATTCGACTGTGAATCTGTCAGGTTTGGGACTTTTTTTGGTTGGTAGGCTATTGATTATTGCCTCAATTTCAGAGCCTGTTATTGGTCTATTCAGTGATTCAGCTTCTTACTGGTTTAGTCTTGGGAGGGTGTATGTGTCCAGGAATTTATGCATTTCTTCTAGATTTTCTAGTTTATATGCGTAGAGGTGTTTACAGTGTTCTCTGATGTTTGTATTTCTGTGGGGTCTGTGGTGATATCCCCTTTATCATTTTTTATTTCATCTATTTGATTCTTCTCTCTTTTCTTCTTTGTTAGTCTTGCTAGTGGTCTATCACTTTTGTTGATCTTTTCAAAAAAACCAGCTCCTGGATTCATTGATTTTTTTTAAAGGTTTTTTTGTGTCCCTATCTCCTTCAGTTCTGCTCTGATCTTAGTTATTTCTTGCCTTCTTCTAGCTTTTGAATTTGTTTGCTCTTGCTTTTCTAGTTCTTTTAATTGTGATGTTAGGGTGTCAATTTTAGATCTTTCCTGCTTTCTCTTGTGTTCATTTAGTGCTGTAAATTTCCCTCTACACACTGCTTTAAATGTGTCCCAGAGATTCTGGTATGTTGTGTCTTTGTTTTCATTGTTTTATTTTTCTGTGGTTAAGATTGATGAGTGATCTATCAACTTTCCTTAGCAGCTTTTTCTCCTATTTTAACAGCGTTGATCGTCATTTGCCTAGATCCGTTATTTGATCAGGAGTTACAAAATGATGGCATTCTAAGTCTGTTATTCCTTTTGCACTTATTAGCTGAAATTCTTCTATAAAGAAGACGTCTCCCTCGTCAGCTACATGATACATTAAAATATAGTTCATATGGGAAAGGGAAGATAATATTTAAATTCTTTGTCTTAGTCTATTACTTTTAAAGGTCTATCTGTTGCATATTTTAGCATTTTGTATCATATTTACCCATTGTTATAAAATTAAGTATGAACTGGGTCTGTTTTGGTTTTTGTACTGAAAATAATAGAAAGTTCTTATTATGAGATATAATCTAACATAATCCACATTATATGATGTGCCTCAAGAAGGGTTATGATACATGTAAAACTGAGTGAACGTGGACTCCACATTAAGGTTCAGACTGCTAAATGATTGTTAGTAAAGTTATAATTGAAGTGATTATATTCCAATATGAATTTGGGGAAAATACATTTTAGTTTTTATTTATTTTATTTTTACTTTTTTTACAGCTTTTAGACTTCTTGGATCAACATCCCTTTTCATTTACTCCTCTAATTCAGAGATCACTGGAATTTTCTGTAAGCTATGTTTTTACAGAAGTTGGTGAAGGCGTTACATTTGAACGATTCATTGTCCAATGTATGAATCTTATTAAGATGATTGTCAAAAATTATGCTTATAAGCCATCCAAAAATTTTGAAGGTAATTGCTTTACTGACAGTTTAAAAGAATTATTTTAATCTTAAGTGTGATATAATTGCTATATTTATGTAATTGTAAAATTTTTATTTTAGTGTGAAAAATAAATTGTTGCTAGGACATGAAATAGAGATGAGGATTATAGACTTTAATATGTTTATACTAGCTTTTAAAAACAATGTAGTGCATTTAATAAGCCATTTTTTGTAGCACAAATTGGTTGAAGCTTAAGGACTTTTAAGAATTAGGTACTATAGTCATCACTGCAGCTCATATTATAGGGTGTATTCATTTGAACAAATAAGAGCTTTCTCTGACTTTATATGAAGGGTGATTGTTTCTAGACAGGTTAAATTGTTGTATTATTTGAAATTCATTCCTATGTGTGTGTACCAAAGTGAATGAAGAAGTCTTGTTGGTAGGGGAAGAGAGAAACACACGCATACCCCCCCATCCTCTATATATGAGGAAGTCATTTCAATGTGGCGTGATAGTATTGCATGGTAATATACAAGCTGTAATGGTAAGACAGAAGCAGGATTGATGTGGGTGTGTTGTAAGGAAAGAGTATCTTTGAGATTTGTTTATAATAAAAATGAAAATTTATCCACAAGTATAACTTTTTCCCTGAGATTGTATTTTTTGTTTATTTAAATTACATAATCCAGTGTGGCTGCAATGTTTGGCTATACAATTAACTTGGAAATTTCATTTTTCTAGATAGCAGCCCTGAAACTCTTGAAGCCCATAAGATTAAGATGGCATTCTTCACATATCCTACTTTGACAGAGATATGTAGAAGATTAGTCTCTCATTATTTTCTATTAACTGAAGAAGAACTGACAATGTGGGAAGAAGACCCAGAAGGCTTTAGTAAGAATTAATTTCTTAGTGTTAGCATGACTTTTCTCCCCTTTCTATAAATATCTATTTGAGTGATAGGTATAATATTGTATTTTCATACAGCACTTTGGATCTGGAAATCTTGGTTTTTTAAAATTAACTTTTTCTTTGTTGTCCTTTAGAACAAATTGAGAAGCAGAAAATGAATGACTTACACAAATATGATGTAGAATTTTGTCCAGGAAAAGACGTTTTTAGTTTTTAGATTCCTTTACAAATATGTAGTTTCAAACAAAAATATATAATTAACTCTCTCTTATCAGGTCAGTTTCTGTTTTGTGATTCATTCCATATTATTTTTTATTTGTAGAAATTCTTGCAAAGAAATTTGGAGGTTTTTGAATAGTTTTTTTTTGGACAGGACATCTTTGTATCTGTTTGAATTTTAGTACTGGATAGATAAGTGGAATAAGTCTACTGGGACCCTTGCTGTAGAAAATCAAGGAATCATGTGTCTAATAAAGTACTTGTGTGTGAATTACTTACGCTATGGTGGGACATAGGCTAGATTTTAGCCTCCCTTTTCTCTTTGGTTGGATGCCCTTGCGTAGTAGTTACACATGTTTCCTAATATTTTAAGAGTGCCCAAAAGTTTTTGTAATACTTATTTTCGCCATCCTTTTGGTTTTTAAAAATAATTTTAGTTTTAATACAGGATTGTACTGTACAACACGTCTTTTCTTGTTTTTTTTTTTTTTTTTTTTTTTGCTTTTTTCTGAAACATCTTGTTTCGATTTGCTTTCTTCATACAGTACATACAATATTGTAACATGAAACATTGAGTCCCTAAATTTTTAAGAGCCCTGAAGTATTTTACTTTAAATTTAAATATAAATACAAGAAATTTATGGAGAGTGTGAGTAATCATTGTACCTAGTGAAACATGATTACTGTGTTGAAATGAAATGATTCTCAGAATTGTAATGATATTGGATCAGGTGATAGCAGATGCCCTGGAAATGACAAGTACTTTGAGCTTTTTTCCGTAAAGCATTGTTGTCGAAAATGAGAATGCTTAGGGATATAGTAAGCACTTAATAGACGACTGTGAGATACACAGCTGTGATCTGTAGCATATAGTAAGAAAACCTGTGTAAGGCCTGTGTTCCCAAGGATTTGCTCTTAATGTTATGTTTAGAACAGTTCACAGAAATATTATACTGATGTTATTCAGATCTTTGTTTTCCAAACCAAGATGTTGAAAATGTCATTATTACATGTTTTTAATTGCAGCAGTGGAAGAAACAGGAGGAGATTCTTGGAAATATAGTTTAAGAGTAAGTATTAATTGCAAGAAAAATTGATAGGGGAAAACGTAATCCTTCTAAAGCTCTTAGTAGAGAATGACACTCTATTAAAGATTCCAAACATTTGCTGGGCATGGTGGCTCACACTTTAATCCTAGCAGTTTGGGAAGCCAAGGTGGGAGGATTGCTTGAGCCCAGAAGTTCAAGACCAGCTTGGTAAACGTAGTGAGACCCTGTCTCTGCGAAAAGTAAGAAAAGAAAAATTAGACCAGAGTGGTGGCGCACACCTCTAGTCGCAACTATTCAGGAGTCTGAGGCAGGAGGATTGTTTGAGCCCAGGAGGTTGAGGCTGCGGTGTGCCATGATCATGCCACTGCATTTCAGCCTGGATTACAGAGCAAAACCCTGTCTCTTAAAAAAAAAAAAAAAAAAATTAAAGATTCCCAACATTAAGTCAGACAGATAAGAAATTGTGTATAAGAAACTAAGAACTATATTAATATTAAATTATGACATTTAATCTGAATTTTTTTTTTTTTGTTAACTTGGAGTTTGAAAATGAATTTTTCTTCATCTTTCCCATTGCTTGGGAAATAATTCTCATTGCACAAACAGAAAATGTTTGTCAAAGTAAAAGCTGCCACTCTTAAGCTAGAAATTTTTCCTTGTATGTATTTCATTAGTAAAATTTCTTTTGGTATGTTATTTCTCTTACCACTTAGTGTGATTCTCAGAGACCAGCCCATTGCTTTCAGTTATAGGATACTTTTACAACACATTTATTAATATGACAGATGTTTTGCCAGTACCAGATGTGATGTTTGAGCTGTTCTTTTTAAGTTTTGTGCTTACATAATTTACAGAATTTGCTATTTGTTTTCTAAAAATATTATCTTTAATGTTTTTAGACTCGTAAACTTACAATTGTTAACCAGAGAGATTACTGGTGATTTTAAAACTTTAAACAATTTCATTCCTTTAATTTTTAAAAGTTTCTCTTACGGAGAAGTTTAAACATACTAAAAAATAGAATAATATAATGAGCCCTTCATGATAACCTAGTTTATTAGTTATCAACTCATGGCTACTTTAGCTTCCTGTAAACATCTTCCAGTGTTGATGGTTTTGAAGTAGATATCTGAGATGACACATCCTCTGACCCTATTTCAGAGTGTATGTCTATAATGTTCCTTTTGAAACACACTAAACCTTAAAAATTTAATTAAAAAATGTAAATATTGTGAACCATCTAGTGATTCCTTTTTTTAAATTTAAATAAAATAATTGTTAAAAAAATTTTTTGTGGGTACATATTAGGTGTACATATTTATGGGGTACATGAGATGTTTTGATACCAGCATGCAATGTGAAATGATTCAGTACTTTTTAGAACCAAATGAATCTTTGTTTTTAAATGTAGCTAATGCTAATTTCTGTTACTGCTTGTGTTTGTTAAGAGAAAGACTACTCTGTTTGGCAAATTGGAGTTCCTGTTTTTGCTTATATCATTGCTAAGAAAATACATAATAGCTACTTGGGAGGCTGAAGCAGGGGAATTGCTTGAACTCGGGAGGTGGAGGTTGCAGTGAGCAGAGATCACGCCACTGCACTCCAGCCTGGTGACAGAGTGAGACTCTGTCTCCATAAAAAAAAAAAAGTGTTGGATAGTCAGCCATTTATAGTACTGAACTATAAACGAGTGGCTACAGAATGCTTTTTAAATTTAAGATATGATTAATTTAAGATGTACACTTTGCTTGCCATAGTTTTAAGTTTTTGAATACATAATGACAAATAATTGAAATAAAGAAATCAAGTTTATCTTATTAATTATAATTTGATTTTGTTTTCCTTTGTGTTGGTTACAAAAAATGGTAATCTTACTTTTTTTTTTAACAAATCAAACGTTGGAAACATTTTCAGAGTTTTAGGACTTTAAGATTGAGTATTTGCTTTATTATAGAATTAGTCAATATAGTATGCAACTGTTTTGATGGGAAATTTGTCTTTTTCCCTGCAGCCATGCACTGAAGTATTATTTATAGATATATTCCATGAATATAATCAGACTCTTACTCCTGTACTTCTAGAAATGATGCAGACACTTCAAGGTAAGGCATATTTTGTGAATAACTTTGAGTTAATCTATTTAACATTTAGTTAAGAAATAGTCTGAGTGCCTAGAATGCGTACGGTACTGTTTCCTGTGTCATATAATGAATATGAATTTGAGAAAAACAATTTTGAAACTTACTATCTTCCAGAGGGGTGGCATTTGAGATAGACCTTGAATTATAGTTTGGAAGATGATAAATTTTCCTGTAATAAATGCAATAGAAGCAAATGCAAAACAGTAGTTATATTGCTTGCAGAAAGTCTGTCTGGAGCATGTTGTTGAGAAATAGTGAGAAAAGGTTAAAATAGTAAGTATTAGCCTCTCAGAATGGTAGCAGTGGGAATGGAAAGAATTGATGATGGATTTGAGAGAAAATATTGATGTAAATTTTTGACACTTGATCATTACACTTCATACACAAGTAATGAATTATCTGCCTATTAACTAACATCGATTTATGATTTCTGTCTTTTCTGCTAGACTGTAAGTCCTAGGGACATTGATCACGTCTGTTTTGTTTACACTTTATTCCCAGTGCTGGGCATATTCAGTGACTATTGTTACTTGATTGACTTTTGGCAACTGATTGAATGTGCTAGGGAAGGAAAAGTGATCAAAGATGATCCTAAACTTTTGAGTCTTAATGACAAGGAAACAGTTACCTCATTAGAAGTGGTAGAGATAGAGATGTACTTTTGAAGTGCATCTATATAAGGAACCTTGGGAAAACAAAAGAGGATCTTAAGGACAGAACCTGAGATTTTCACCTATAGGGATCTGAGGAAGTAAAAGCCTTGTAAAAATGCCAGGTGTGGTGGTGTATTCTAGAGAAGAGCATGTTGTCAGAAGTGAGTGTTGGCCAGGCATGGTGATTCACGCCTGTAATTGCAGCACTTTGGGAGGCTGAGGTGGGCAGATCACTTGAGCCCGGGAGTTCCAGACCAGCCTGGACAACATGGCAAAAACCTGTCTTTACAAAATTAGGAAAATTAGCTGGGCCTGGTGGTGAGTACCTGTAGTCCCAGCTATTCAGGAGGCTGAGGTGGGAGGATCATTTGACCCCAGGAGGTTGTGAGCTGAGATCACTCCACTGTACTCCACCCTGGGTAACAAAGCAAGACCTTGTCTCAAAAAAAAAATAATTTTGTGGTGTATAGCACATTAGCATTTTGTAGTATATATTTTCTAGAATGTTGTTTGTCATAACATTTGGTTTTTAATCCTGTGTTCTCTAATGATAATCATAAAACTTAGACTTTCCCTTTGTACCTGTGTCCATGTTTGATACCATGAAATGTGCTGTACTTAATTGAATTGGGAAATTAACAAATTGTGTTTAAATATAAATTTTTAAAAATCCAGTTTTATTTGCTTCTACTGATACCTATTTTTTTTTTTTTTAGGACCCACAAATGTGGAAGATATGAATGCACTGTTAATCAAAGATGCTGGTATGTTAAATTTAAGTGATTTAGAAGCATTCATTTATTCAGTAGATGGAGAGTCTGTTTTGTGGTAGATTTTATGCTGAGGGTGTTGAGATATAAGAGTAACTGAAATACGGGAACAATCTGATTGGGGAGATAACCAAGTAAAAAGATAATGCATTATAATAATGCTATACAGGATAGTTAATGCTAAAGTAGGTGATGATCACCAGGTAGTTTGGTGTCTCTAAGGAAAGACTCCCAAAGACGTGTAATGGGAGAACACAAGGATAAATAGGAGTTACATGTGCACGGAGGTGGTGGTGGAAAGAGGGTGGTGCATTCCAGGGAGATGGAGCAAAAGATACAAAGACTTGAGGGAAAGAGGAGGAAACACAGTTAGAATTTGAATTGTGACTGTTTTGGTTTAACTGAAGCATTGGGGTTAAGGGTTGAGTTGAGACTGGAGAGAGTTAAGTAGGGACCAGGTCATAAAATATTACATCCATTTTAGAAGCAGTCATTATTTTATCATTTTTATAGTTGGACTTAAATATTTTAGAATAAATTGAATTTTCTGTTTGAAAGTAGTAAGGAATATTTAGGAAAAACATGAAGTAAAATAATTTTTCTAAAATGTCTACTTACATAATTTCCCTAATTAACATATTGTGTGTTTCCCTTAATGAACATATGTTTCATACACTCATTTGCAGATCTGATATCTGAAACCTTTAATTTATTTCTTAAATTTTCTTCTCAGTGTATAATGCTGTTGGATTAGCTGCTTATGAGCTCTTTGACAGTGTTGATTTTGATCAGTGGTTTAAAAACCAGCTTCTTCCAGAATTACAAGTCATTCACAATAGGCAAGTATAAAATTTTGTATTTATTATCCACTTACTTTTCCTTATTTATTCTATTAATGAAGACAGGAAGGTATTAAAATGGCTTACAATTTAAAAAATGCAATCATATGAGTTAAGTAATGTCTTACGTGGAAAGGAATAAGAATTTTGACATCTAGGAAGTATTTGACGTATCAGGTAGTTTGTGAGAGAGAAGGAGGACTTTATGCAAAGATGAGGAAGGATGGAGGTCTCTGAGTTCAAGAAACTATGCCTAAGAAAAAGACAATTGGAAACTTAGCAAGAGGTATGCCTAGTGTCAGAAGTAGCCTAATCAAAGTAACATCTGTGACAAGTGAGTGTCTTGGGATCACATAATGCATACTGCAAGTCTCTGGGAAGACAGTAGAGTAGAATGTAGAGACATCATGGCAAAAATATTCAAGTACACTTTAAGTTCTAATTGAGGTACCTAATTAAATAGTACAGATTCATATTACATTTAGTACTATGAATTACGAAATGAATGAATTTAGTACATTTAATAGCACATTTGCCCAATGCTTTTTTTGTGAAACAGAGTCTCATTCTGTCACCCAGTCTAGAGTGCAGTGGTGCAATCTCAGCTTACTGCAACCTCTACCTCCTGGGTCCACGAGATTCTTATGCCTCAGTCTCCTGAGTAGCGGGGATTACAAGCGCGTGCCACCGCACCTGGCCAGCCCAATTCTTACATTTTAGATACATTTAAGCACTTGCCTACTTACTTAAATTTTAGGTGTAGAATACATAAAATGAAAGGAAAAACCTCTTTCATAGTTTATAAAATTATTTCTTAGTTTAAAATTGGATAATTTAAAAAAATTCTAAGGGGCGTTTTTCTTAGTTTGAAGGGTACACTTCTACTGATTCACTTCAGTATACCTACGGCCTATCAGAATACTTAGCATATAGTCGTAGACAGACAGTTAATATTTGTTGACTAAACTAACGAACGTACAGAAGGTCACATTTAGAGCCACAGAATTTGTAGAGTTGGAGATACTCCAATTCTTGCCAGTAAGTAGCTGTTTATTTCTTCAGTTATTCAATCATTTATTCAGTTAACATATATTTTTAACATTGGAATTTGCCATGTCCCATAAGGCGGTGTTGAATAAAATAGACTCTGACTTAGTCTCAGGGAGCTAGTGAGCCTTTGATGGAGAGAGAACTTTCATTGGTGAGACAGATGTGCAGTTTAGTTGTCCTTGAACCCTAGAGGCTATTTAGTATAAGATCTTCACTGTCCAGTACAGAAGCTCCCTATGTGTGGCTATTGAGCACTTGAAATGTGCTTAGTACAACTGAGGAAACAACTTTCCAATTTTAATTAATTTAAATTTAAAAATTAAAGCCATGTAAAATATTTATTGATTACATGTTGAAATGATAATATTTTGGATATATTGGGATATGTAAAAATGTTAATAAGATTTTATTTGTTTTTTTCCTCTTATAATGTGGGTACTAAAAAATTAACATACATGGCCTGCATTATATTTCTGATGGACAAAGCTGATGTAGACCAGTGTTTCTCAAACTTTAATGTACATAAGAGTCACTTGTTAATCTTGTTAAAGTTTAGATTTTGACTTAGTAGGTCTGGGACAGATCAGGCAATGCACACATTGAATAGCAAAGTGATCTATAATTTTACCTCTGTTTGGATGTGTCTGTGACTTTGGAATTTTACCTTTCTGAGTTTCATTCTGTTTATCTGGAACAGAGAGTCTAATATGGTCTTACTCCCAAAATTGATAGTTCTTTGGTGCTTTTACTTCACTCTACACAAGTTGTTACTTCTGCCTGTCACTTGGTTCAAACGGTTTCTGTCCCTTGAAATGACATTTTTTTACCCTTCAGCTCCAAATACTGTTTATCTCAAAGACCCGCCCAGATTCCATCTGTCTCTGCCCATTTCTTCTCTTCCTTTTCTAAAGTCCTAGTACACTACTTTGTGTTTTTTAATTCCTTTAGGTATGTTATAAACTTCTTGGGGTCGGGAATACTTACGTACATATTTTTGTAACTTTATTTATTTATGTATTTAATTTTTGAGATGGGATCTCACTTTGTCACCCAGGCTAGAGTGCAGTGGCATGATGTTCGCCCACTGCAATCTCTACTTCCCGGGCTCAAATGATCCTCCCACCTCTGCCTCCTGAGCAGCTAGTGTGTGCCACCATGCCCAGCTGTTTTTTTGTAGTTTTGGTAGAGACAGGGTTTTATCATATTGGCCAGGCTGGTCTCAAACTCCTGCCTGAGCTCAAGCGATCTTCCCGCCTCAGCCTCCCAAAAGCTGGGATTACAGGTATAAGCCACTGCGCCCAGCCCAGTTTTTGCAACTTTAATGAGCATTTTTTTCCCTATATGTTTGATCATCTTTTAGAATTGTGGTTTTTTTGGGGGGGAAAAACAGTGTTTCATTTATACACAGAAATATTTATCATCTTGCCACTAAAATTTACGTAATAAGGTACTTCATGAGTGAAATTCTTGGACACAAATGTTTTGAACTGCATGGTTTTTCTCCTTACCCGAGCTTTCATTTCTTTTAGCGAAGATGATGAGAGAAAGAAGTGTATATGCATGCTACTGTAAATGTTTTGCAAATGTTAATATATGTTATTTTGGTAATCTGAGTCACATTCTTTTATTGTGTACCTCTTACAAAATTAGCTTAGTTGAAACCACAAAATTTATATGAACGTTTTATATAAGCCTAGTAGTTTCTTACATTGTTCTGAAAATAATCTTCATAGTATTAACAGAATTGGAGTAGAAAATTAGATACAGGAGCTTCTTTATTATTATTTTTGGGAAGCTTTCCAGTTTTAGAGTTTGGAGCATTGCCACTGTTTTTGGTTACTTGAGCTAAAAACAAATGGATTTGGTTTTTATGAAACATATCTACATTGCGGTTCTTTTAAGATAAAAGAATCAGGATTGCAACATATATGCCTAGGAAAAAATTTTTAAGTATTAAAAATTTTAATAATATTAATTTATTTAGATCAGGACTTCATTGTTAATATTTTGTACTGTGGTACATTTCGAAGTAGCCTTTAAGCTTTATTTTTTTTGACTGAGACTTGATCTGTTGCCTAGACTGGAGTGCAGTGGCAGAATCTTGGCTTATTGCCAACCTCTGTCTCCTGGGTTTCAAGGGATTCTTGTACCTCAGCCTCCCAAGAAGCTGGGACCACAGGAGCATGCCACCATGCCCTGCTAATTTTTGTATTTTTAGTAGAGATGGGGTTTCACCATGTTGCCCAGACTGGTCTTCAGCTCCTGGCCTCAAGTGATTTGTCCTCCTGGATGGCATACCAAAATGCCGGGATTGTAAGCGTGAGCCAGCACACCCGCTTTTAAGCTTTTATGTTAAAAATGCAGATTGCATTCTTACTACATTTTAGATTTAAATGATAAATTATACTAAATGAAATAGACCTCTTAAAATATTTAACATTTTAATTTCATGATTTTTTCTTGTTTAGGTATAAGCCATTGCGGCGCAGGGTGATTTGGCTCATCGGTCAGTGGATTTCTGTGAAATTCAAGTCTGACTTAAGACCCATGCTTTATGAAGCAATCTGTAACTTGCTTCAAGATCAAGATTTAGTGGTATGTTTCTTAAGTGCCTTAAAAGAGTTAGTTTTTAAAGTTTCACCTGTGCAAATCATCAAGTTCACAACAGTTTATATGTCTTTCTTTATGATGTTTATGACCTTTCACTGCACTACTTACTCCTTGGTGAGCAGTTTGATTTGAGGGTAGAAAATTCTTTGATTATCATTTGCCCTTCCCATTACTAGTCATTGAAAAAAAAAATTCAGCTCTACTGTTATAATTTATAATTTCTTAGTAAGAAAAAAAAAAGGCAGTTTAAAAAATCCCTTTATAGCTTATATATTCTTTTTAAAATTCAGGATAGATGTTGACATTGAAATAGCATCATAATTTATTTCATCTTTACTGTTGATTCTTTGTCCCTCATTTGTGAGAATTTTTTTTAAGCCTTTGGAATTATTGGGCTCTTTTAAGGGATTTTTCTTTGTTTATGGTATTCATATATTGTTGATTTTGTGTTACTGAAAACTTGATAGTAAGCTCTTTGTTGCTTTTTTCCCCTTCAAAGCAGTAGGTTTGCTGCTTTATTATAAAATTACTGAAGTAGTAGTAGTAATTTTACAGGCTTATGATTTTAAGAAGTTTAAATTGTAAAGAATAGTTTTCTTTCTTTTTTCCTACTGGTGCTTTACTATATGCCTGGGTGAATATATTAGTGACTTAATATATGTGTTCATTGTCTTTTCCTGATTTTCCATTTGCTTTAGGTAAAATTAAGTGATTTTTTTTCTCCCCTGAGTTGTGCTAAGATCTTTTTAAATCGTTTCTTAGTCTCCTCCCTTTACCCTGCTGAATCTTATTTTTAGTTTGAACCCACCTAGTTTTTGCCTTTCAGCACAGGCTTGGACTATACTTCTCTTTTTTACATATGCTTACATAAAGAAAACTACATGTAGTGTTCACTAAAGGAAAACATAAATAGGTGAATTTGTTACAGAAACACAATACATTCCAAAGGCAAATAGAACTGATCTTTGAATTTTCTACCTAAGTATTATCTGCTTTGTGTAAATGATTTGAGAATTTAAGTACCATTCTGTAATTATTAAATACTAATTAAGTATGGGAAGTTACAAGAGAGCCTTGTGGTGTTTTACTGGGTTTACATTCTTAGAAATGTATTAATATAACTTAGCTGCTTCTAAAATTTCTATTTGCTGAAGTTAATTTTCTTTTGTAATAGCTTTAGAATAAAGCATAAGATTTAAATTTTTGCTTTCCTAGTTGGAAATATTATTTGCTCTTCTGTCAGAGAGAAGATATTAAATGATTTATGGATGTGTTACAAAAGGGTTAAATTTCAATTAAGTTTTCTTTGGGAAATAGAGAAATTGCTTGGAGTTTTTCTTTTTTCTTTGTTTTGTTTTGTTTGGTTTTGTTTTGGGAGACTGAGTCTCCCTCTGTTGCCTAGGTTGCAATGCAGTGGTACGATCACGGCTCATTGTAGCCTCAATGTCCTGGGCTCAGCTGATCCTCCCACCTCAGCCTCCCAGGTATCTGGGACTATATATGCCACAACGCCTGGCTGATTTTTCTATTTTTTGTAGAGATGGTGTTTCGCCACATTGCCCAGGCTGGTCTTGAACACTTGGACTGAAACAGTCCACCCACCTCAGCCTCCCAAAGTGTTAGGATTATAGGCGTGAGCCACTGCACTGGGCCCAGAAATTGCTTGGGTCTTAGACTTGTTTTATAATGAGTCTATTAAAAAAGGAAAGAGAAAAATGAATTGTTTCAGCCAGCGCCTTAAAAACAGAACATTAATTCTACCAGATACCAACAAATGTAACTGGAGAGAAAGGGATTCATGGCCAGATAAGTTTGGAAAACTTTGAGATAGATATTCAAATGGGGCTCTTAGTAACACAACTGGTCAAAGCGTTTAAAAATGTACATTTGCGGTGTGCGTAGTGGCTCACGCCTGTAATCCCAGCACTTTGGGACGCCGAGGCGGGCCGATCACGAGGTCAGGAGTTCAAGACCAGCCTGGCCAGCATGGTGAAACCCTGTATCTACTAAAAATACAAAAGTTAGCTGGGCCTGGTGGCACGCGCCTATAGTCTCAGTTACTTGGGAGGCTGAGGCAGGAGAATCGCTTGAACCTGGGAGGCAAAGGTTGCAGTGAGCTGAGATTGCCCCACTGCACTCCAGCCTGAGCGACAGAGAAAGACTGCGTCAAAAAAAAAAAAAAAAAAAAAAAAAGTACGTTTGCATTATGACTAGCCCACATGACTAATACATTAGTATTCGTAGAATATAGTTTGAGGAAATGTTGCTTTAGATTTAGCCTTTGCCCTTTATATCTTCTGGTGGCTATATCTCATGTTTACATGTTTTGCATTTGCCTTATACTGTCCCTATTATTTTGCAATGAATTGTTAAGAAGATTGTTTAGTAAGGCACCAAGTTAATGTCGTAAACCTTGGCCTTTTTTTAAAGTACATTTAAAGAATGTATAAGTCATACTGCTTTAATTTTCAGCCTTTGAGAAATGCTAGCTAATATGATGTGGGGAGATACCTTATACATGCATACATATACACAATAGTGTACAACCATATAGAGATATGTATGTGTATATATATATGCAAACGTACAATTATATATATAAATGTATACATAAACATTGTGTATGTGTATACATATGTGTCACACGATTAAGTCAAATTGCTACACTGAGGAAAAGTTATAAACCAAAAAATATGTCACTCTATTTGCATTATATTTCCCTAGATCAGACAGTAATTTTATATTGTCACACAGCTATCAGAGGTAAGAGACGTTCTCTGCCCAGTGGCCTCTGATGTTATAAAATTTGTAAAGTCCTGTGCTAACTAGAAAAGTTGCTTCCTCCAGTTGCTGCACTGCTTCTGCTGTGTTACAAGTATGTAGATCCTGATGAATCGAATTCCTCTCTGGCTTTCAGAATCTGCATTCTTTTTCCTAAGGGCTGCTGTTAAGGAGTCGGGATACATTTGATGCTGATTAACTACTGTTGTCCATGTGCTATTCTTTTGTTATTAGGAGACTGTGACAGAGTAGAAGTAGGTGTTAATTTTCTTTTGTTTTTTTGGCTGCTCCATAGAAAGAGCAGGGCTACCCCATAGGCAAGAATTTTGTCAATAAAAAATTCAGCAACTAACAGAAGAAGCACTTGTGTGCTCATCACTCAGTTACCCATATTTTCATTTGTAATATTTTCCACATATATTTCAAATATCTTATTTAAGAAATAAAATATTACAAATGCAATCAAATTCCTCTGTCTCTTTCCAGTCTCATTCTATTGTCTTTGTTAAGCAGAGGTTTTACATGTTAATAGATTTATTGATTACTTTTTTTCTTTCTTGAGACAAGGTCTCACTCTGTTGCCCAAGCTAGACTGCAGTGGCGAGATCATGACTCACTGCAGCCTCGACACCCCGTGGCTCAAGCATTTGTCTCACGTCAGCCTCTCGAGTTGCTAGTACTATAGGAGTGTACCACCACGCCTGGCTGATGTTTTGATTTTTTGTAGAGAGGAGGTCTCACTGTGTTGTCTAGGCTGGTCTAGGATTCTGGGCTCAAGTTATCTTCCCACCTTGGCCTCCCAATGTGTTGAGATTACAGGCATTAGCCCCTGGGCCTGGAAAGAAATCCTTTTTCTTCACTCTTGGTTTTTTATTCTGCCTCAAATTTATTTTTGAGTGTGATGTAAGGAAGTTTCCATCTTTCTTTTTTAAAAAACAAGGATAGCAACACTACAGTGATTCCCTGAATAATACATAGTTTTCTTAGTGGTCCATAGGGCTGTCTCTGTCATATCCCATGTTTACATGTGGACCTGTTTCTGGAATTTGTTCCGTTTCATTGGTCTACTTGTGTAACTCTATTTGAATATTGTTTTTTGTTGTTTTTTTTCAAACAACAGCTTTTGTAGTAAGGCTTCACACCTGGTAGGAAATGCATTCTTGTAGCTTTCAATACCCACACATTTTTCATAGTTTAGGAAAGATTAAATACTGTTTTCATTAGCCACGTTTTTTTGCATGTGATCCAGTGTTTGTACTTACTGTTAATTGACCACCGTTTTATACTTATTGTTAATAGACTATCTCTTTTGGAGCATATCAGTAGTTCCTTGTGCCATAATTTGAGAACTACCGACCTGGATTCTATACAATAAAACACCTTCTAAAAAAAATCTTTTAACACTCTCCCTTCCTTTCCCTTTTATAACATATTAGTTAGTAGATGGAGTGCTTATGACAACTTTTAGGTTTTAGAACATTATTTCCACACTATAAACTAGCATTACTAAATTTTAGGTTAGAGGAACCTTCTTTTCCCAGGACTACAGATGATTCTTTAAACTGGGCTTCTTTAGGCTGTAGAGTTTCTGAATTAATTGTATTTTTAAGTTTCAGAAATTCAAAAGAAGTTTTTAGAACGTTTTGGCTGGTCACAGTGGCTCACGCCTGTAATCCCAGAACTTTGGAAGGTCAAAGTGGGCGGATCCCCTGAGCCTGGCCAACATGGGGAAACCGCATCTCCATTAAAGATACAAAAATTAGCTGGGCATGGTGGTGGGTGATTGTAGTCCCAGCTACTCAGGAGGCTGAGGCAGGAGAATTGCTTGAATCTGGCAGGGGGAGGTTGCAGTGAGTCGAGATCAAACCACCACACTCCAGCCTGAGCAACAGAGCAAGATTCCATCTCAAAAGAAAAACAAAAAAAGAAAAAAAAAATTTTTAGAAAGTTTTACTTTACCTTCAGTAAAACAAGCAGTAAATTACTAGAAAATCAGCATTAGGATAATCTTTCACTTTTGTGAAAGCCTATGTAAGATATAAACTGCGGTGTAATCAGAAAGCCTGTAGTTTGAGGGTGTGGTGTGGTTGCTTGTGAAGCAAAGAAATGGCCATCTTCGTGGGCACGTTGACCACCAACCAGCATAGACATATGGTCATGTACTGTTGCATGACAGGGGTCTATTCCGAGAAATGTGTCCTTAGGCGATTTCCTCATTGTGGGGACATCACAAAGTGTGCTTCTACACAATCTGAGATAGTAGAGGCTCTCTAGGCTGTGGGTACAAACCAGTGTAGCATGTTACTGTACTAAATACTTTAGGCAGTTGTAACATGATGGTAAGTATTGGTGTGTCTAAACAGAAAAGGTACAGTAAGAACATAGTATAAAAGATTAAAAAATGCTACACCTCTATAGGGCGCTTAACTTGAATAGAGCTTGCAGGCTTGGAAGTTGCTCTGGGCGAGGCAGTGAATGAGTGATTAGTGAATGTGAAAGCCTAGAAAATCACTGCATACCACTGTAGACTTCATAAACATTGTACAGTTAGGCTACACTGAATATATTGGAAAATATTCTTTCTTCAGCAATAAACTAACCACATCTTACTCTAACTTTTGTTTGTTTGTGTTTTTGAGACGAGTCTCACTCTGTTGTCTAGGCTGGAGCGCAGAGGCGCGATCTCGGCTCACTGCAAGCTCTGCCTCCTGTAACTTCTTTACTTTAAAATTTTTTAAAGGTCTTGACTCCTTTGTAATAGTACTTAGCTTAAAATACACATACATTGTATATCTGTGCAAAAATATTTTCTTTTGTTACATCCTCATTCTGTAAGCTTTTTTTATTTTACAATTTTTTCCACTTCTAATGATTTTTCTTAAAATCTAAATCAAAGACACAAACACATTAGCCTAGGCCTACGCAGGGTTAGGATCATCAATATCATTGTCTTCCACGTCCATATCTTGTCCCACTAGAAGGTCTTCTGGGGCGTTAACATACATGCAGCTGTCATATCCTGTGATAACAATACCTTCTTCTGAGCTGGGTGTGGTAGCTCACGCCTATAATCCAAGCACTTTGGAAGGCCAAGGCGGGCAAATTGCTTGAGCCCAGGAATTCAAGACCAGTTTGGACAACATGGTGAAACCCTGTCTCTACAAAAAATAGAAAAATTAGCCAGAGATGGTGGTGTGTGCCTGTAGTCCCAGCTACTTGGGAGGCTGAGGTGGGAGGATTGCTTGAGCCTAAGAGGTCAAGGCTGCTGTGAGCCATGATCATGGTTTGATTTTGTTCTACCCATTGCTTGAGTTGCTGCCAAATGCACAGAAGTTTCTGGCTCTGTTTACCTTTGTAGCAGTATTTGAAAGTACTGTTGCCTGCATTTTCTTCTCATTCATTTCCCTGTTTCTCTCATGCTTTGGGGGATCTTTCCAATGTTTCTTATGTTTTGACGGCACTTGCTTTCCCAATTTGGAATTGCCTGTTATCTTTTCGTGAATTTTCTGAGGTTTCAGCTGGGGTAGGGTAGACTCACAGTAGAAATGTGTTAGACTTTTCTACCAGTCTTCTAGCACACTCCCCAAGTCTTCATTCTGTAAATTCAAGTTTTAATTTTGTCCCCCCATTGCTTGAGTTACTGCCAAATTCATTCCATTTCTTTGTAGTAAGTACCTCTTATTTCTTTTAGAGCTCAAGAAGAGCTGACTTTTTGTCTTATGTTTATTTGCCATCATTTAAAATGCTCTTTAACTTTCCTTAAAAGTCTGTGTTTTTTTATTTTCCCTTGTGATCTGGCTTTCTGTTCTTGCAGTCAAACTGGAATGCAGACAGGTCTTCTTAATTCATTTCACCTTTTTCTCTGAACATAATACTACACTGACTTCCCTTGTTAGGAGGGAAAACACATTGTTTTATTCAGGTGTCTTGTTTCATATACTTATTTGCATTAATGTTATGGCTCAGGGAGTGCATCTCTAGAATAAATGGTCCTTTTGTGGAGGAAAGTCGAGAGAATTAAGGGTTAGCGTGCTGGCAGTTTGATTTCCTTTCCTTTCCTTTTTCATTTTTCTGAGTTGGAGTCTT
The DNA here is from genome assembly GCF_007565055.1 of Rhinopithecus roxellana. Classification (NCBI taxonomy): domain Eukaryota; kingdom Metazoa; phylum Chordata; class Mammalia; order Primates; family Cercopithecidae; genus Rhinopithecus; species Rhinopithecus roxellana. The sequence goes on from NC_044551.1 coordinate 55,520,406, forward strand.
GCTTTGTTGCCCAGGCTGGAGTGCAGTGGCACAATCAGCTTACCGCAACCCTTGCCTCCCAGGTTCAAGCGATCCTCGTGCCTCAGCCTCCTGAGTGGCTGAGATTATAGGTGCATGCCACTATGCCCAGCTGATTTTTGTATTTTTTTTAGTAGAGATGGGGTTTCACCATGTCTACCAGTCTGGTCTCGAACTCCTGACCTCAAGTGATCCTCCCACCTCGGCCTCCCAAAGTGCTGGGATTATAGGTGTGAGTCACCATGCCTAGCCTTGATTTCTTGTTTCTTTTTTGAGGGACTTTCATGTCTTGGTCTCTGTGAATTGTTAATATTGTATATTCACTCAATACTAAACTTAAAGATGTTTACACATAGTCCATGTCCTCAAGAGGATTGTCCTGTGCTTAATGTTTTCAAGTTAGCCATTTTTATCAGTAATTGTTTAATATCTAGTCTCCTCCTCCCCACATTGTAAGATCTATATGGGCATGGCTTACTCAGCTTTTTCTACAGCACCTAACACAGTGCCTGATGATAGTTCCTCCTTAAATAGTTTCTGATGCAATACCTGACCTGTCTTTTCATGAGGTCATTTTGTGATAGATCAAGTGGCAGCAAATTTGTTAAATCTGTTAAAAATCTGGAAATGTTCACATTGCCTTTAGAGACAGTGAATAAAAGGAAAAAGCAGGTGAAAAAACATCTGCACTGTAGGCTCTTGGAATCTGCGGATTTGTCAGTGTTTAACATTTGGTGAAGGTGCCTAATTACATCTCAAGACCTCAGAAGCTCCTGTAAAATGTTTTAAATGATTACTTTCTGAAAAATGACTGGAAAGAAAAAAACAGTTGCTATTAACAAGTAAGGAAAGTGTAACATCTAAGAAAGTAATGGTTCTCAGCTGGGAAATAAAAGGTTTAGATATGTTATCTCACAGATTAGCATACAGAATTTAGTCTTGTCTTGAGCTCATGTTACTTTATGTGGAAACTAGGAATATCTTAGCCCATGCCAATTTTAGCTGATTTAAGTCCAAGATAACACTTGAAAGAGAACGAGATTATGTTGTAATATGATTTGCCCAGGTAACATGCTGGTACACATTGAAAATTTGTGAGGTCGGGAGCATATTGTAAACCTTTCTGTATTTGTGAACTGTGGGATTTAGAAAATCTCAGAATGGGCCGGGCGCAGTGGCTCACGCCTGTAATCCCAGCACTTTGGGAGGCCAAGGCGGGCGGATCATGAGGTCAGGAGATCTAGACCATCCTGGCTAACACGGTGAAACCCCGTCTCTACTGAAACTACAAAAAAATTAGCCGGGCGTGGTGGCGGGCGCCTGTAGTCCCAGCTACTTGGGAGGCTGAGGCAGGAGAACGGTGTGACCCCGGGAGGCGGAGCTTGCAGTGAGACGAGATCGCACCACTGCACTCCAGCCTGGGCGACAGAGCGAGACTCCGTCTCAGAACAACAACAACAACAAAAAAAAACACCACCACCAACAACAGAAAATCTCAGAATATTTTGGGGATATTTCAAAGATTTACTGTAGTTGAGGTTACAGGTGGAAATTTGCTTGTGTTCTTTCTCCTCCCTGACTCCTTCCTTCCTTGTCTCCTTTTGCACCTTTCACTTACACATCCTCCAATTTGCCCAACCCCACCCTGGTTTCCTGCTTCCTTTTTCCTCAATCCCATGCCCTCTACATACTTTACGGCAAATTATTTTCCTTCCTGGAAGGACCCACTGGGTTAAAGGCTTGTTAAGTAAATTATGGGAAACTGAGAAGAATAGGAATAAATATTACTTTACCTTTTCTTTTTATTCCTTGCTTTGGATAAGGAGAGTATCCTTGTATTTCTGGAATATTTACATGGTCTGTGTCTCTAATAATAAGAAGAGTACAGAAAGTGATTTGGAATAAAATTTTTTGTTTGATATTAATGATGTTTAGTCATTCTAAAATAATTAAAAACTCATGATATACTACTTTCTTTTAGGTTCGTATTGAAACAGCTACAACTTTGAAGTTAAATATCCTTCTGAAAATGTAAAAATACTTCATTGCAAAGAACTTTGACACTTTTAAGTTATTTATTTTGTGAAATTAATTTATGTATCCTTGTTTTAGATACAGATTTATTTTGATAAAACTTATGTATTCTCAATATTCCTTAACTGCGCTTCACCTGTTGATGATTTTGAATTTAGAACAGATCAGTTTCTACCGGTAAGAATATACATTTCCAGGTATTTTTTTAAAAAAACATTTCTGCTTATGTCTTTGAATACTATTTTATACATGAAATTATCTATGTGTTACTTATTAAAGTTGAATTTAAAAGTATGCTGTATTGGATTATTTTGGAGGACATAATTTTTATTTGTAAACTGTTTTGGTAACTTTTATTGGTAACAGTTCACTTATATTCTGCTTACTTTTGTTTAGCAATTTTATCATCTAAGTTGAAGTTGGTTGCCAGACTTTTTTTTTTCAAAATGGAAAATCATTTAATATCTTCATTTTATGTGTGTCTGTTAATTGTACTCCTTAGGTTATTTCTCTGTGTTATTTACATGTGTATATCTATCTGTATCCTATCCTACACACTAGACTGTAAATTACTTGATGAGCAGAATACCAAGTTCTATTCATCTTTTTACTCTTTACTCAACCCCCAGGACCTAGCATGGTGTTTTCCCATAACTGGTACTCAGTAAGCACTTGTTAAACATATCAGTAACATTGGGGTGTTAGTGTTTGTTCTTAAGAGGACTGGCTGAGAAGAAAGTTACGTGATAAAATGTACTACTTTTCGTGAGGGGAATAGATAGGGAAGCTTCTAAAGCAGTGATCTTGCTTTAATAAAATAATCACTATAGACATTTTTGGATGAAAGAAATGTGTTGCAGAAGTGTGTACTAAAATGAGCCATATATCTGAAAGAACAAATTCTTGCTTTATGTAAGTGTGATTTGTTAGTTTATAACGTAATTTTCATAATATAGGAGTTCACAACCAGACATAGGGTATTTGTTTTTGATTTCCCAATACGAACTATTCTGCCATTTTTAGAATAACAAATTATATCTATAAAATATATATCTTCATACAGTATATGTTAAGGGCCTCATCAGATAGCTGGCATGTGAGTGCAATAATGTCTTTGCTGTAATGATCAGGTCTTGCAAAACAAAACATTCTGTGATTGGCAGCGGGCATATATGGAAGAACAGTGACAAGGCACTGTTAATAGTTTAGTTAACAGTATAAAATTTAAACAGACATAGCTTAGACAATATTCCTCTAAACATTATTCGGTTTCTGGATAAGTTAAATTCTGAAATGGACACATTCAGCAGCAATGAAGAAAGAAAACACTTTGTAAAACAATATGTAAAATACTGGCAGCTTAAACAATTTCAGGTTGTTTAGGTAATGCCAAGCTTTTGGCTTTCTGTTTATTTGACTTACTGCTTTGACATTATGATTTACTTCTTACTTCTGTTCATATGAATGTCTTTCATTTCTGTTCTAAACCTTTTTTATTTTATTTCTTTTTAAACTGCAGTATTTGGAAACCATGTTCACACTACTTTTTCAGTTATTGCAGCAAGTTACAGAATGTGACACAAAGATGCACGTTTTGCATGTCCTTTCTTGTGTGATCGAAAGAGTCAACATGCAGGTAATTATATTGTAAAACATGAAAATAAATGAGAGGTGGGTAGAATATATGTAGAATTCATTAATATCCTTGACTACATTGTTTAAGAGTTAAAACATTAATTGAAATGCTTCTAACTTATAGACTGTGGTTTCAGTTATGTATTATTCAAAATTGACATTTATATTCGATTTTTTAAAAATGCCTAAGAAAATTAAAATATGAAAAAAAATTGGATCATCAATGTAGAGGTGTTCATAAAGCAGAATTTTACATATTTTAGAAGATCCAGCCAGTGTAAAATTCCGTGTTTGAGGGCATAGCCACAAGTGTCCATCAGCAAGACTTCTGGGAAGTCTGTTATTTTTACCTTAAAAATTAAGTATTTTTTGTAGTCTGGTCTGCATTGTATTTACATGTGGCTTAATGTAAAAATGAGGTGTAACACTCTTAACGGTTTAGTTATTCAGCTTCCCCTGTCACTCTGAATCTTTGTGGAAATTGTTTTTTTTTTTTTTTTATTTTTTTTAATTTTATTTTATTTTATTTTTTTTTGAGACGGAGTCTCGCTCTATCGCCCAGGCTGGAGTGCAGTGGCCGGATCTCAGCTCACTGCAAGCTCCGCCCCCCGGGTTTATGCCATTCTCCTGCCTCAGCCTCCCGAGTAGCTGGGACTACAGGCGCCCGCCACCTCGCCCGGCTAGTTTTTTGTATTTTTTAGTAGAGACGGGGTTTCACCGGGTTAGCCAGGATGGTCTCGATCTCCTGACCTTGTGATCCGCCCTTCTCGGCCTCCCAAAGTGCTGGGATTACAGGCTTGAGCCACCATGCCCGGCCTGTGGAAATTGTTAATCCAGATAACCACACTATAATTATCCTTGTGACTTCCTATATTCTAGTTCACCATTGCATATCCTTGTTTGGAAAGCACTGAAGCAAATCTGTGATTTGCATTGTATTAGGAAAGATAATTGATTTGGATTTCACAGACTTAGAGTTTACTCTTGGATCTGCTGTTAGTGAATTGTGACACCATGAGCAGATTTATTAATTCCAAAGCAATTGATGAGAATAGCTATTAATTATTGAGTAATGACAACATACTGACATATGTGCTACATGCTTTGCATATATTTCTCATTTAGTTCTCACAAAAAACTTGAGGTAGGAGTTAGAATTTATTGTCTCAAACAATATGAGACTTGAAGGAACTTCTCAAAGTTCACATATTTTAATGGCACTGCCAGTACTTTAAGCATAATGCGACTCCTGTGGTAGGGTTGAGTCACTGTTAATCATTTGAAACAGATCTGGTTACTGGTGTCTAAAAGTAGTAATATCTTGCATGATTCTTAGTACTTGGTGTTCTTAATACATTAATCACATTAATTCATTTGATGGTGTTTTTTAAACAACATTGAGAGAGTTGGTCACAGAGTTCCTTGCAACTGTTTTAAGAACTCATTTTAAGTCCTTGCCTCTGCTGTTTAGTTTGGGCAAAGTCTTTAACCTTGTGTCCTCATGTATAAAATGGTAAAGATAATTCTGAACTCACTTAACTTAGGATTTCGTGAGCATGAAATTACTATACATCTCCAATATGCTTCAGAGTACTATAAAGTTGCAATAAATTGTTTAAAGAGTTGATTATAAAAACAAGATTTGGCCATTTTGTGTAATTTTATTTAGAAATATATGGCAGATGGAAATTTCTTAAATAAAACTTTTTTTTTTTTTTAAATAGAAATGGATCTCCTTTCCTTTGTCTCCCCAAACTTTGAATTAAAACTTTTTCTCCAAAAGTTTGTTATTCTTTTGGCTTATAAATTAGTGCTTTTGTGTTTCTGTCTATACTCATCTTTTGGAACACAAATAGCCTAAGCAGCTTACGTGCCTATATCATGAAGAAGTAACAATAAGATATAGTTATTCAATAGAATTTTTGTTTTTCAAAACTCATACTAAATAGGAAATGGTTAAAAAATATTTTCAGTTGTCTGATTCTTTAACTTTTTTTCTACCTTAACCTTTGATCAACCCTATCATTTTTATCTTTGTTGCATATATCCCTTAACTCTCATATGCCAAATTTGATGTTTGTCCATGAGGCAGCAAACTTTTAAAAAATGTTAACAAATTTTATCTTTTTTGAGACGAAGTCTCGCTCTGTCATGTCAGGCTGGAGTGCAGTGGCTCATCTCAGCTGACTGCACCCTCCGCCCTGATCCCCTGGGTTCAAGTGATTGTTGTCCTCAGCCTCCTGAGTAGTAGCTTGGATTACAGGCGTGCTATCATGCCTGACTAATTTTTTTTTTTTTTTTTTTTTTTTTTTTTTTTTTTTTTTTTTTTTTTTTTTTTTTTAGTATTTTTTGTAGAGATAGGGTTTTGCCAGTTTAACTGGGCTGGTCTCAAACTCCTGGGCTCAAGGGATGCACCGCCTTGGCCTTCCAAAGTGCTGGGATTACAGATGAGAACCACCACAGCCGGCCAGAATTATGTTTTTGATATTAGGCAGCAAACATTTTCAGCCATCTTACAATAGTGCTTTCGTCTTCTCCTCCTCCTCCTCCTCCTCCTCCTCCTTCTTCTTCTTTCTTCTTCTTCGTCTCTTCTTCTCTTTCTCGTCTTCTTTCTGCGCTTCGGACGCCGCGCCCTCCTCCTCCTCCTCCTCCTCTGACTCTCTCTCCCTCTTCTTCTTCTTCTCTTTCTTCTTCTTCTTTCTTTTTTCGGCCCTTTCTTCTTCTTCTTTCTTCTTTCTTCTCTTCCTTCCTTCCTTCCTCCTTCCTCCTTCCTTCCTTCCTTCCTTCCTCATCTTCCTTCCTCTCTCTCTCTTTCTTCTTCTACTCCTTCCTCCTCTCTCCTCTTCTTCTCTTCTTCTCTTCTTCTATTCTTCTCCTTCTCCTCCTTCTCCTCTCCTCTCTTTTCTTCTTTCTTCGTATCTTCTTTTCCGTCTTCGTCGTCGTCTTCGTCTTCTTCTTCTTCTTCTTCCTCCTCCTCCTCCTCCTCCTCCTTCCTTCTTCCTTCCTCCTTCCTCTTCTTCTTCCTTCTCCCTTCCTTCTTCCTTCTTCCTCTTCCTTCTTCCTCTTCTTCCTCTTCTTCTTACTCTTCTTCCTCTTCCTCTTCCTCTTCCTCTCCTCCCTCCTCCTCCCTCCTCCTCCCTTCTTCTTTCTTCCTTCTCCTTCCTTCCTCCTTCCTCCTTTCTTCTTTCTTCCTTCTTCCTACTTCTTCTTCTTTTTTTTTTTTTTTAATTATACTTTAAGTTCCAGGGTACATGTGCACAAAGTGCAGGTTTGTTACATAAGTATACATGTGCCATGTTGGTTTGCTGCACCCATCATGTCAACAGTTACATAGGTATTTCTCCTAATGCTATCCCTCCCCCAGGCTCCCACCCCCCCACCCCCACAGGCCCCAGTGTGTGATGTTCCCCGCCCTGTGTCCGTGTATTCTCATTGTTCCACTCCCACCTATGAGTGAGAACATGTGGTGTTTGGTTTTCTGTCCTTGTGATAGTTTGCTGAAAATGATGGTAATGATAGACTGGATTAAGAAAATGTGGCGTATATATACCATGGAATACTACGCAACCATAGAAAAGGTTGAGCTCCTGTTCTTTGCAGGGACATGGATGAAGCTGGATACAATAGTGCTTTGTGACGCATACAGTTTAATTTTGAAGTTTCAGTAAAGTCACCGTCTTTGTACCATAATGTACAATTAGTTGAATGTTGTTTTTACTTTTTGATAAAGTAGTTGAAAACTTACAATTCACTTTTCTAGTGCAGAGATCTTATAAATATGTAGTCAAAATAAATATGTAATCATCAGGGGTGGTATCAGGTGGTCTTCGGGCCTGTGCATTTCTGAAGTGAAAGAACAAAATTAAAGGAACTCTGTGAAATATAAAATACTCTGTTGAAAATTTTATCTGAAAGATGAGGTGTCTTTAGGAACTTAGGGTAATTTTTTTAACCCCAATGATAGAGCCCTCATTAAAGCATTTATTAGATTGTCACCTATTTGATTTTCATGTTTTCAGTGATATGAATTTAAGTGGAGCTTTACCTATGTATGAATTAACTCATAAGGCTATAATACTCAAAGTGCTTCCCCTACACCCCCAATTCTTTGGTAAGAACACTTAACATGAGATCCATCCTCTTAACAAAATTATAAGTGTAGAATATATTGTTGACTTTTGGTACAACATTCTATAGCAGAACCCTAAAGCTTATTCATCTTTTTTACCTGAAACTTTATGCCTATTGAATAGTAACTCATTTCCCCTTCCCTTTAGTCCCTGGCGATCACCATTCCACTCTTTGATTCTATTAATTCGACTATTTTAGATACCTCATACAAGTAAACTGGCAGTGTTTGTCATTCTGTAGTTTGTTGGATTTAGCATATTGTTTGCAAGGTTTATTGTCCCATATTGCAGAATTTCCTTTTAAGTCTGCATAGTTTGTATATGCAATTGCATATATAATATGACATATTCTTTATCCATTCATCTGTTGGTGGGTATTTAGGCTCCTTCCACATGTTAGCTCCTGTGAATAGTGCTACAATAAACATGGTAGTGCTAATAATTTCTTTCGGATCCTGATTTCGGTTCTTTTGAATAAATGCCCAGAAATGGGATTGCTGGATAAAATGGTAGTTCTAGTTATCTTTTTTTTTTTTTTTGGAAGCTCCATGCTACTTCCCTGCATTCCTAGCACCAGTGTACAAAGGTACCAGTTTCTCCACACCGTTGCCAACACTTGTGTTATCTTTTATTTTTGTTTTATAGTAGCCACCCTGACAGGCATGAGGTGATATCTCATTGTGGTTTTGACTTGCATTTCCCTAATGACTGCAAAAACTTTCGTAGTTCTATGTGATTTTTAAAATTTTATGCAAATAATTGAAATTGTCCTTCCCTTAAAATCCTTGTATTGTAATCTTATTCAGAATTTTATATGGACAGTATTTTTTCTTTCACCTCTTTTCATTGAAAAATCTCAAAACCTACAAAAAAGTTATAAAAATAGATCAACACTCATATATCCTTCACTTCATTAGTAAGTTTCATCACTTACTAATATTTTACCACATTTGCTTTCTTTTTATCTATCCACATGTACAGATTGTTGTTGTAAAACTGTTTCAGTTTTAGTTGCAGACATCATGGTACTCTCCAGAATATTAGACCTCTCCTTCTTAAGAGATGTATGCTTCATTTAACATTATCATAACCGTGATTAGACTCAGGAAACTTAACACTGATGCAATAATATTATCTAATATCAAATTTATATAAATGAATATCAGTATTCAAATTTCCTTAGTTGCCCCATATAGCTAGCCTACCACCCCGTTGGCATATGTTTGGCTCTCATGTCCTTGCTCTGTTATTTTTAATGCCCAGTCTTTTTCTCGTTCCTTTTATATCTTTCACAGCACTCTGTGATTGGTTTTTTTTGTTCTTTTTTGTTTTCTGAGATGGAGTCTTGCTTTGTCACCCAAGCTAGAGTGCAGTAGGGCTCTCTTGGCTCACTGCAGCCTCCACCTCCCAGATTCAAGTAATTCTCCTGCCTCAGCAGGAGTAGCAGGGATTACAGGTCTACACCACTATGCCCGGCTAATTTTTGTATTTTTAGTAGAGACGAGGTTTCACCATGTTGGTCAGGCTGATCTTGAACTTCTGACCTCAAGCGATCTGTCCTCCTTGGCCTCCCAAAATTCTGGGCATGAACCTCTCTGCCCAGCCTCTATGATTGATATTTTAAATTCTGTTTTTGTAGCATTAATTTTAATTTAGAACATTGTATATTCTAATGACAGCCAAGATTGGAATATAAATATTTTATGGCTTTTAAATGTAACTGGGTACTTTGGTTTTATTACCCCATTTGTAGTTTATAGTATGCATATCTTTTCTGCAATTTCTGGGAAAGTATACTCCCTATTTAAAACCAACACTACCTCATTTTCCTTACCATTAGATTGTGTTGTCATATGCTTATTTTTAGTTGAGTACGAATGAGTTAGATACTTTGAAATCTGCTTTTACTCATTAATTGGCCTGCTTTTATGAGCTCATTGGAGTGATCTTTGAGATAGAACACTTAGCAATGTTGAGTACATGTTCCAGAAATATTATTATAGTCAAATTTTGAAAATAAGATATTACATGATAAATATGTTACAATAAGGTAATACCTATCTTAATATTTATTCACTTATATCTTACTGAGATGTTTGGGCAAATATTTAACTTCTTGTTTTTCTGCATTCCCCACCAACACTTCCACCACCAGGAGACGGGAGCAAATTCTCTAGCTGTTTGGCTACCCTTTTAGAGTATTTTACTAGCATAATAAAGAAACTCACGCTTTCTGGGAACATTTTAAATTTTAATCCATGATATTCAAGTAGATAGTAGTGAAGCTATGACAGTCTAGTGTTTTTATTTCATCCCCAAGGATACTCATAGCAATTTCAAATACTGGAGCTGAAACGCTGTCCAGCATCATTGTAGTCCATTTTACTTTTCAAGAAACTACTGTTAGACTGAGCTGTGCTTCAGGGTAAAATTTAAAATCTGATTAACTTAATCCATGGTGAGCTTATCAGTTTTATCCTTTGAAAATTTTTTTTCCTCTTGTGTTTCCACTGTACCTTGTATACACCTTCATCATGACACTTCTCCTTTTTCATTGTAAGGGTTTGTCTGGCTCTCTTTGTATCCTTTTCTTTCCAGTGCCTTGTGTTCAGGGCCTGAAACTTGGAAGATATTTGTAGAATGAATGAATAAATGCTGACTTTTTAAAAAACAATAGTGTAATTTCCAATTTGGTAAGCTGTTTTATTAAAAAGGAGGATATAATGGCATTTTCTGTGAACCTCTAAAGAATGTTTTTTTATATTCATAAGCGTTGTTTCATTCAGTACACTTGATAGTTGTTTAAAATTATTTTAAAATGTTTACTATAGAGCCCTGGGCCTTTATGTAATGTCTAATTTTATTTCTTAAGGATGAAAGCTTAATACATTACATCTAATAAATATTAAATACGTGTTGCCTGGGAGTTAATAGTGCTCTCAGTGTTTTTCAAAGTAAATTGCCTTCTTTACTAATAAAATTTTGTTGTTTCCTCTAATTATATTGTAATAGATACGACCATATGTGGGATGTTTGGTACAATATTTGCCCCTCCTTTGGAAGCAGAGTGAAGAACACAATATGTTGAGATGTGCTATTTTGACAACACTTATTCATCTTGTTCAGGTAAGTCACTTCTCCACAGAGTTTTTTTAGTGTAGTGGTTTTTTAAAAAAATCCTTTTAAACATTTAAAAATTGTTTTTATGTGATTGATGTTAATGGTAGTGAAAAACCTCACATATCATTTACTTTTTCCATGTGTGATATAAACAGATTTGAAAACAGCTTTTGCATGCTTATTTTGGGCCTTTTTTTGAGGATGTGAAAAATATTATTCACTTTTAAAGAAGATGTCGTCTCCAGTAATGATAGACTCATGGTTCGTGCAGTCCATGGCACCATGCATGCAGTTTCCTTGGTGGTCAGGGCTTTTCTGCTTAAACATACTTTATGTTTTCACTCTTTTTCCTTGATTTAAAATACAAAATTTGCCCATTATAACTTGGGAAGGCAGGAAACCAGGTGAGTTGCTTTTAAGGGGAGACAAGTGAATTGGATTTCAGACATTCTGACTTTTGAGGTGTTGGGATGTGGTAGCAGATAGAGAGGAACCTGAAACTTCGAGCTGGACTATAGTTCTCATTTGAACTGTTACAGTGAATCGTAGTCTCGTGAGAGTATGGAGAGAGAAGAGCTCAAGGCCATGAGTCAGAATATATGTGTGGGGATGCTCAAGTGATTTTACTGACTTCACCCACAAGTTTGAGAAGTTTTCCAGTGGGATAGAAATCAGAAGTACCCCTAAATTCAGAAGTACTACTCTAAAGCTTTCTAAAATTAGTTTAGAAAAAAACAGAAACTTTTCTCAGAAGCTTTGATACTTTTTTGAATTTGAGCTCATTGTTTCCATAAATGCTTTCTTTTTTATTTTATTTTTTTCTTTTTGAGATGGAGTCTCGCGGTGTCGCCGAGGCTGGAGCACAGTGGCGTGATCTTGGCTCACTGCAACCTCCGCCTCCTGGGTTCAAGCAAGTCTCCTGTCTCAGCCTCCCAAGTAGCTGGGATTACAGGCACACACACCACCGTGCCTGGTTAATTTTTGTATTTTTAGTAGAGACGGTGTTTCACCATGTTGGCCAGGCTGATCTCAAACTCCTGACCTCAAGTGATCCCCCCACCTCAGGCTCCCAAAGTGCTAGGATTATAGTCGTGAGCCACCATGCCCGGCCCCTCCGTAAATGTTTATGGATGACTTTTAGTTACAGATTCCTATCTAAGGCAGTTTCAGATAAATAGTAATGCAAAATATTTTTAATGCACATTTCTCTATTTTTTTTTTCCTGTGGTAAAATACACATAACATAAAATTTACCGTTTTAACCACTTTTAAGTGTATGGTGAAGTGGTGTTAAATACATTCATAATATTCAATTATCACTACCATCCATCTCTGTAACTCTTTTTATGTTGTGAAACTGAAGCTGTACCATTAAACAGTAACTCCACAGCTCCATCACTGAAGCACTTTAAAAAAATAAGTGGCCCAGAATTTTCCTGTCTACCCTTTAATGCTTATGATTACTTTATAAAGATTATGTCCATTTCGTAGAAGAGGATACAGACTAAGAGAAGGTTACTGACTAGCTTGTGAATGCATTTATAAGTAATAGAAAAATGAGTGACCCCAGACATTTTGTATTATAACAACCATCTCTGCCTTTTTTTTTTTTTTTTTTTTTTTTTTTGAGACGGAATTTCGCTCTTGTTGCCCAGGCTGGCGTGCAATGGCATGATCTTGGCTCACCGCAACCTCTACCTCCTGGGTTCAGGCAGTTCTCCCGCCTCAACCTCTTGAGTAGCTGAGATTACAGGCATGCGCCACCATGCCTGGCTAATTTTTGTATTTTTAGTAGAAATGGGGTTTCTCCATGTTGGTCAGGGTGGTCTCGAACTACCGACCTCAGGTGATCTGCCTGCCTTGGCCTCCCAAGGTGCTGGGATTACAGGCGTGAACCACCTCTCCTGGCCTCCAAAATGTATTTTTAAGCTCAACTTGGGAGTTTTGTGAGGGACATGTGACAAAACACCAGCTTTTATGTCTCCTCAGGCAGTGTTACTTCAAGTTGTCTCAGGAAGTCAGTAACTCTTGTGGAATGTTAGGCCTATTTTCGTTAATCATAACATTTAAGTACTCTGTATATTTATAGAGGCCAAGAGTGCAAGGTTCAACCAAGTAGTATTCTACCCTTTTTGGAGAAAGCATATAACATTTAATACCAAAATTGAGACTGTAGCTTAAAATATATTTTTCAGCCATTTGGGAAGATTATACTAAAGTTTATTGGTTGGCCAGGCACTGTGGCTTACGCCTGTAATCCCAGCATTTTTGGGAGGCCGAAGTGGGCAGTCAGCTGAGGTCAGGAGTTCAAGACCAGCCTGGCAAACATGGTTAAACCCTGTGTCTATTAAAAATACAAAAATTAGGCTGGGCACAGTGGCTCACGCTTGTAATCCCAGCACTTTAGGAGGCGAGTGGATCATGAGGTCAGGAGATTGAGACCATCCTGGCCAACATGGTGAAACCCTGTCTCTACCAAAAATATAAAACTTAGCCAGGTGTCGTGGCACATGCCTGTAGTTCCAGCTACTTGGGAGGTTGAGGCAGGAGAATCGCTTGAACCCGAGAGGCAGAGGCTGCAGTGAGCTGAGATCGCGCCACTGTACTCCAGCCTGGGTGACGGAGCAACACTCTGTCTCAAAAAAAAAAAAAACCCAAAAATTAACTGGGTGTGGTGGCACACACTTGTAGTCCCAGCTGTTTGGGAGGGCCAGGTGGGAGAATTGCTTGAACCCGGGAGGTGGAGGTTGCAGTGAGCCGAGATTGTGCCACTGCACTCTAGCCTGGGTGAGAGAGTTAGACCCTGTCTCAAAAATAAAAAAAAAAATTTACTGGTACATTTGCTTTCTTGCAAAATACTGCTATCGTTTGGCTTTTGACACATAACAGACATTAGTGTGAGTTTCTGTATGTTTTTGTTTTCGTTTTTTTAAACCTGGAAATCCAGATTCTGGTAGTCTTTAAAGAGAGTGGTCACTGGGTGAAAATAAACTTTCTAGTCTGCATAGTTGAACTTAGAGGAAGTAGGTATTCTTTCATACACTAAACATTTATTGAGAACCTGCAATGTGCAATACAGGGTAATAGGCAGTGGGCTACAGAACAGAAATGAATAGAATGGGATGCTCTGTGTGGGTGACTGTCTAGGGAAATACTGAATAAGTGTGTTAATTGCCCTTTGAGCAATTAAGAACATTTTGCTATTGGGGTTACATGGCCAATTCCCTGTGTCACACGGAGGGTGAGGTGGGGCACATTAGGGAAGGCCTCCTGACAGAGGTGTTACTCAAATTGTGGTGGTGTTAAATAGTGTTAAACAAGAAGTGTTATTTAGATGGTGGTTTAGCAATGAGAGTGGTAAAGGTATTTTAGACATATGAACCGGCATGTGTAAAACTCCGTAAGCATTAGAGAATGCAGTACAATTTATTTTTTTAAGGTTCATATACTGATCAGTTTTCATGTTGATAGATAAAGGAGTTAGTTCTTAAAGATTTTTCAAATGAAAACTATCGGTACCCTGCTCCGCCTCCTCATTTCCTTTTTGGTGGAAGAATCCACTGTCAACTCTTAAAGCCAGATCATAGGTTTCTCAGTCTTTCTCACTGTAACATATTGTTTATTACTGATTTAAGCATTGTAGGCATTATTTCTTGACTTCCCTGCATAGAAGATGAAAATGTAATTCTTTTGTACCCCTGTGTCCTTCCTATTCTACCATCCTCCCAGTATACTTAATGGTATAAAGACTGTTGAAGGCATATATCATTATGTCATGATTAATTTTATTTCTTATACATAGTGTTTCCAACCTCCACCCTTGTATTAATGATTTTGTTTGCTTAGTGTTCTGAGAAAGTACCATAAACTTGGTGGCTTAAAACAATATGCATTTATTAGCTCATAGTTATGTAAGTTAGAAACCTGGGCATGCCATGTCTGAATTCTCTGATTAGAGTTTAGTGGACTGAAATTGAGGTGACTGCCAGAATAAGTTCTTAGCTGGAGGCTTTGGGGAAGAATCTGTTTCCATACTCATTCAGCTTGTTGGCAGAATTTAGTTTGTTGATTTGTAGGACTAAGGTCCCAGTTTACTTGCTAGCTGTCATCTAGGGTCCCCTCTCGTTCCCAAGTCCAGCCACATTCTTTGACACATAGCCCCTTTCATGTTCAAAGTCAGTGGAGACATTCTCAAATGTCAAATCCCCTGAGGATTTTAATCTGTGACCTCCCTTTATGCCACTAGCTAGAGAATACTCTCTTTTAAAGGGCTCTTGTGAGTAGGTCAGGCATACCTGGATAATTTTCCTATCTAAGGTCCGTTGATTTGGAACTTTAATTACAACTGTAAATTATTTCTTCACAGTAGTACCTAGATTAGTGTTTGAATAACTAGGAAATAATGTGTGTAGTAGTGGCCAAGAACCTAAGTGATCATCTTAGATTTCTGCTTAGTACACTTAGTTGTCTATGCAGTTGAACCTGTTCTTTTCACTTGTTATCTGCACATTTCCTCAGTGATGTTTTGTTACTTTAATCATTTTGAAGAGACATGACATTCTTTTTTTTTTTTTAACACTTTAAATTCTAGGGTACATGTGCAGGATTGTTACATATGTATACATGTGCCATGTTGTGCTGCACCCATTAACTCGTCATTTACATGACGTATTTCTCCTAATGTTATTCCTCCCCGCTTCCCCCACCCTATGACAGGCCCACCCTGTGTCCAAGTTTTCTCATTGTTTGGTTCCCACCTATGAGTGAGAACATGCGGTATTTGGTTTTCTGTCCTTGCGATAGTTTGCTCAGAATAATGGTTTCCACTTTCATCCTTGTCCCTACAAAAGGACATGAACTCATCCTTTTTAGTGGGCGCATAGTATTCCATGGTGTATATGTGCCACATTTTCTTAATCCAGTCTATCATTGATGGACATTTGGGTTGCTTCCAAGTCTTTGCTATTGTGAATAGTGCCTCAGTGAACATACGTGTGCATGTGTCTTTATAGCAGCATGATTTATAATCCTTTGGGTATATACCCAGTAATGGGATGGCTGGGTCATATGGTACTTCTAGTTCTAGGTCCTGGAGGAATCACCAGACTGTTTTCCATAATGGTTGAACTAGTTTACAATCCCACCAACAGTGTAAAAGTGTTCCTGTTTCTCCACATCCTCTCCAACACCTGTTGTTTCCTGACTTTTTAATGATTACCATTCTAACTGGTGTGAGATGGTGTCTCATTGTGGTTTTGATTTGCATTTCTCTGATGGCGAGTGATGATGAGCATTTTTTCATGTGTCTCTTGGCTGTATGAATGTCTTCTTTTGAGAAATGTCTATTCATATCCCTTGCCCACTTTTTGATGGGGTTGTTTGTTTTTTTCTTGTAAATTTGTTTGAGTTCTTTGTGGGTTCTGGATATCAGCCCTTTGTCAGATGAGTAGATTGCAAAAATTTTCTCCCATGCTGTAGGTTGCCTGTTCACTCTGGTGCTAGTTTCTTTTGCTGTGCAGAAGCTCTTTAGTTTAATTAGATCCCATTTGTCAATTTTGGCTTTTGTCGCCGTTGCTTTTGGTGTTTTAGACATGAAGTCCTTGCCCATGCCTATGTCCTGAATGGTATTACCTAGGTTTTCTTCTAGGGTTTTTATGGTATTAGGTCTAACATTTAAGTCTCTAATCCATCTTGAATTAATTTTCGTATAAGGAGTAAGGAAAGGATCCAGTTTCAGCTTTCTACTTATGGCTAGCCAATTTTCCCAGCACCGTTTATTAAATAGGGAATCCCTTCCCCATTTCTTGTTTTTCTCAGGTTTGTCAAAGATCAGATGGCTGTAGATGTGTGGTATTATTTCTGAGGACTCTGTTCTGTTCCATTGGTCTGTATCTCTGTTTTGGTACCAGTACCATGCTGTTTTGGTTACTGTAGCCTTGTAGTATAGTTTAAAGTCAGGTAGCATGATGCCTCCAGCTTTGTTCTTTTTTTTTTTTTTTTTTTTTATATATATTTTTTTATTATACTTTAAGTTCTAGGGTACATGTGCATAACGTGCAGGTTTGTTACATATGTATACTTATGCCATGTTGGTGTGCTGCACCCATCAACTCGTCAGCACCCATCAATTCATCATTTATATCTTGTATAACTCCCCAATGCAAGCCCTCCCTCCTCCCCCCTCCCCCCTCCCCATGATAGGCCCCTGTGCGTGATGTTCCCCTTCCCGAGTCCAAGTGATCTCATTGTTCAGTTCCCACCTATGAGTGAGAACATGCGGTGTTTGGTTTTCTGTTCTTGTGATAGTTTGCTAAGAATGCTGGTTTCCAGCTGCATCCATGTCCCTACAAAGGACGCAAACTCATCCTTTTTTATGGCTGCATAGTATTCCATGGTGTATATGTGCCACATTTTCTTAATCCAGTCTGTCACAGATGGACATTTGGATTGATTCCAAGTCTTTGCTATTGTGAATAGTGCCGCAATAAACATACGTGTACATGTGTCTTTGTAGTAGAATAATTTATAATCCTTTGGGTATATACCCAGTAGTGGGATGGCTGGGTCATATGGTACATCTAGTTCTAGATCCTTGAGGAATTGCCATACTGTTTTCCATAATGGTTGAACTAGTTTACAATCCCACCAACAGTGTAAAAGTGTTCCTATTTCTCCACATCCTCTCCAACACCTGTTGTTTCCTGACTTCTTAATGATTGCCATTCTAACTGGTGTGAGATGGTATCTCATTGTGGTTTTGATTTGCATTTCTCTGATGGCGAGTGATGATGAGCATTTTTTCATGTGTCTGTTGGCTGTATGAATATCTTCTTTTGAGAAATGTCTGTTCATATCCTTTCCCCACTTTTTGATGGGGTTGTTTGTTTTTTTCTCGTATATTTGTTTGAGTTCTTTGTAGATTCTGGATATTAGCCCTTTGTCAGATGAGTAGGTTGCAAAAATTTTCTCCCATTCTGTAGGTTGCCTGTTCACTCTGATGGTAGTTTCTTTTGCTGTGCAAAAGCTCTTTAGTTTAATTAGATCCCATTTGTCAATTTTTGCTTTTGCTGCCGTTGCTTTTGGTGTTTTAGACATGAAGTCCTTACCCATGCCTATGTCCTGAATGGTACTACCTAGATTTTCTTCTAGGGTTTTTATGGTATTAGGTCTAACATTTAAGTCTCTAATCCATCTTGAATTAATCTTCGTATAAGGGGTAAGGAAAGGATCCAGTTTCAGCTTTCTACTTATGGCTAGCCAATTTTCCCAGCACCATTTATTAAATAGGGAATCCTTTCCCCATTTCTTTTTTCTCTCAGGTTTGTCAAAGATCAGATGGCTGTAGATGTGTGGTATTATTTCTGAGGACTCTGTTCTGTTCCATTGATCTATATCTCTGTTTTGGTACCAGTACCATGCTGTTTTGGTTACTGTAGCCTTGTAGTATAGTTTGAAGTCAGGTAGCGTGACGCCTCCAGCTTTGTCCTTTTGACTTAGGATTGTCTTGGCAATGCGGGCTCTTTTTTGGTTCCATATGAACTTTAAAGCAGTTTTTTCCAATTCTGTGAAGAAACTCATTGGTAGCTTGATGGGGATGGCATTGAATCTATAAATAACCTTGGGGAGTATGGCCATTTTCACGATATTGATTCTTCCTATCCATGAGCATGGTATGTTCTTCCATTTGTTTGTGTCCTCTTTTATTTCACTGAGCAGTGGTTTGTAGTTCTCCTTGAAGAGGTCCTTTACATCCCTTGTAAGCTGGATTCCTAGGTATTTGATTCTCTTTGAAGCAATTGTGAATGGAAGTTCATTCCTGATTTGGCTCTCTGCTTGTCTGTTACTGGTGTATAAGAATGCTTGTGATTTTTGCACATTAATTTTGTATCCTGAGACTTTGCTGAAGTTGCTTATCAGCTTAAGGAGATTTTGGGCTGAGACGATGGGGTTTTCTAAATATACAATCATGTCATCTGCAAACAGGGACAATTTGACTTCTTCTTTTCCTAACTGGATACCCTTGATTTCTTTCTCTTGCCTGATTGCCCTAGCCAGAACTTCCAACACTATGTTGAATAGGAGTGGTGAGAGAGGGCATCCCTGTCTTGTGCCAGTTTTCAAAGGGAATTTTTCCAGTTTTTGCCCATTCAGTATGATATTAGCTGTGGGTTTGTCATAAATAGCTCTTATTATTTTGAGGTACGTTCCATCAATACCGAATTTATTGAGCGTTTTTAGCATGAAGGGCTGTTGAATTTTGTCAAAAGCCTTTTCTGCATCTATTGAGACAATCATGTGGTTCTTGTCTTTGGTTCTGTTTATATGCTGGATTACGTTTATTGATTTGCGAATGTTGAACCAGCCTTGCATCCCAGGGATGAAGCCCACTTGATCATGGTGGATAAGCTTTTTGATGTGCTGCTGAATCCGGTTTGCCAGTATTTTATTGAGAATTTTTGCATCAATGTTCATCAGGGATATTGGTCTAAAATTCTCTTTTTTTGATGTGTCTCTGCCAGGCTTTGGTATCAGGATGATGTTGGCCTCATAAAATGAGTTAGGGAGGATTCCCTCTTTTTCTATTGATTGGAATAGTTTCAGAAGGAATGGTACCAGCTCCTCCTTGTACCTCTGGTAGAATTCAGCTGTGAATCCATCTGGTCCTGGACTTTTTTTGGTGGGTAGGCTGTTAATTGTTGCCTCAATTTCAGAGCCTACTATTGGTCTATTCAGGGATTCAACTTCTTCCTGGTTTAGCCTTGGGAGAGTGTAAGTGTCCAGGAATTTATCCATTTCTTCTAGATTTTCTAGTTGATTTGCGTAGAGGCGTTTATAGTATTCTCTGATGGTAGTTTGTATTTCTGTGGGGTCAGTGGTGATATCCCCTTTATCATTTTTTATTGCATCTATTTGATTCCTCTCTCTTTTCTTCTTTATTAGCCTTGCTAGCGGTCTGTCAATTTTGTTGATCTTTTCAAAAAACCAACTCCTGGATTCATTGATTTTTTGGAGGGTTTTTTGTGTCTCTATCTCCTTCAGTTCGGCTCTGATCTTAGTTATTTCTTGCCTTCTGCTAGCTTTTGAATGTGTTTGCTCTTGCCTCTCTAGTTCTTTTAATTGTGATGTTAGAGTGTCAATTTTAGATCTTTCCTGCTTTCTCTTGTGGGCATTTAGTGCTATAAATTTCCCTCTACACACTGCTTTAAATGTGTCCCAGAGATTCTGGTATGTTGTATCTTTGTTCTCATTGGTTTCAAAGAACATCTTTATTTCCGCTTTCATTTCGTTATGTACCCAGTAGTCATTCAGGAGCAGGTTGTTCAGTTTCCATGTAGTTGAGCGGTTTTGATTGAGTTTCTTAGTCCTGAGTTCTAGTTTGATTGCACTGTGGTCTGAGAGACAGTTTGTTATAATTTCTGTTCTTTTACATTTGCTGAGGAGTGCTTTACTTCCAATTATGTGGTCAATTTTGGAATAAGTGCGATGTGGTGCTGAGAAGAATGTATATTCTGTTGATTTGGGGTGGAGAGTTCTATAGATGTCTATTAGGTCCGCTTGGTGCAGAGATGAGTTCAATTCCTGGATATCCTTGTTAACTTTCTGTCTCGTTGATCTGTCTAATGTTGACAGCGGAGTGTTGAAGTCTCCCATTATTATTGTATGGGAGTCTAAGTCTCTTTGTAAGTCCCTAAGGACTTGCTTTATGAATCTGGGTGCTCCTGTATTGGGTGCATATATATTTAGGAGAGTTAGCTCTTCCTGTTGAATTGATCCCTTTACCATTATGTAATGGCCTTCTTTGTCTCTTTTGATCTTTGATGGTTTAAAGTCTGTTTTATCAGAGACAAGGATTGCAACCCCTGCTTTTTTTTGTTCTCCATTTGCTTGGTAGATCTTCCTCCATCCCTTTATTTTGAGCCTATGTATGTCTCTGCATGTGAGATGGGTCTCCTGAATACAGCAGACTGATGGGTCTTGACTCTTTATCCAGTTTGCCAGTCTGTGTCTTTTAATTGGAGCATTTAGTCCATTAACATTTAAGGTTAATATTGTTATGTGTGAACTTGATCCTGCCATTATGATATTAACTGGTTATTTTGCTCGTTAGTCGATGCAGTTTCTTCCTAGCCTCGATGGTCTTTACATTTTGGCATGTTTTTGTGATGGCTGGTACCGGTTGTTCGTTTCCATGTTTAGGGCTTCCTTCAGGGTCTCTTGTAAGGCAGGCCTGGTGGTGACAAAATCTCTAAGCATTTGCTTATCTGTAAAGGATTTTATTTCTCCTTCACTTATGAAACTTAGTTTGGCTGGATATGAAATTCTGGGTTTAAAATTCTTTTCTTTAAGAACGTTGAATATTGGCCCCCACTCTCTTCTGGCTTGTAGAGTTTCTGCCGAGAGATCTGCTGTTATTCTGATGGGCTTCCCTTTGTGGGTTACCCGACCTTTCTCTCTGGCTGCCCTTAAGATTTTTTCCTTCATTTCAACTTTGGTGAATCTGGCAATGATGTGTCTTGGAGTTGCTCTTCTGGAGGAGTATCTTTGTGGCGTTCTCTGTATTTCCTGAATTTGAATGTTGTCCTGCCCTACTAGGTTGGGGAAGTTCTCCTGGATGATATCCTGAAGAGTGTTTTCCAACTTGGTTCCATTTTCCCCCTCACTTTCAGGCACCCCAATCAGACGTAGATTTGGTCTTTTTACGTAATCCCATACTTCTTGCAGGCTTTGCTCATTTCTTTTTCTTCTTTTTTCTTTTGGTTTCTCTTCTCGCTTCATTTCATTCATTTGATCTTCAATCGCTGATACTCTTTCTTCCAGTTGATCGAGTCGGTTACTGAAGCTTGTGCATTTGTCACGTATTTCTCGTGTCATGGTTTTCATCTCTGTCATTTCGTTTATGATCTTCTCTGCATTAATTAGTCTAGCTGTCAATTCTTCCACTCTTTTTTCAAGATTTTTAGTTTCTTTGCGCTGGGTACGTAATTCCTCCTTTAGCTCTGATAAGTTTGATGGACTGAAGCCTTCTTCTCTCCTCTCGTCCAAGTCATTCTCTGACCAGCTTTGATCCGTTGCTGGCGATGGGCTGCG
The DNA here is from genome assembly GCF_007565055.1 of Rhinopithecus roxellana. Lineage (NCBI taxonomy): Eukaryota > Metazoa > Chordata > Mammalia > Primates > Cercopithecidae > Rhinopithecus > Rhinopithecus roxellana. The sequence goes on from NC_044551.1 coordinate 55,542,431, forward strand.
CTCCTTCGCAGGGGGAGATGCGCTCTTATTTTTTGAATTTCCAGCTTTTCTGCCCTGCTTCTTCCCCATCTTTGTGGTTTTATCTGTCTCTGGTCTTTGATGGTGGTGACGTACTGATGGGGTTTTGGTATAGGTGTTCTTCCTGTTTGATAGTTTTCCTTCTGACAGTCAGAAGGACTGTCTGTTGGTCTGTTGGAGATTGCTTGAGGTCCACTCCAGACCCTGTTTGCCTGGGTAACAGCAGCAGAGGTTGCCGAAGATAGAATATTGCTGAACAGCGAGTGTACCTGTCTGATTCTTCCTTTGGAAGTTTCCTCTCAGGGGTGTACTCCACCCTGTGAGGTGTGGGGTGTCAGACTGCCCCTAGTGGGGGATTTCTCCCAGCTAGGCTACTCAGGGGTCAGAGACACACCTGAGCAGGCAGTCTGTCCGTTCTCAGATCTCAGCCTCCGCGTTGGGAGATCCACGGCTCTCCCCAAAGCTGTCAGACAGAGTCGTTCGCGTCTGCACCGGCTCCCGCTACTTCCCCTGTTGGTCTTCAGCTGTGCGCTGTCCCCAGAGGTGGAGACTACAGAGACAGGCAGGCTTCCTTGAGCTGCTGTGAGCTCCACCCAGTTCGAGCTTCCCAGCGGCTTTGTTTACCTACTTAAGCCTCAGCAATGGCGGGCGCCCCTCCCCCAGCCTTGCTGCTGCCTTGCGGATAGATCGCGGCAGACTGCTGTGTTAGCAGTGAGGGAGGCTTCGTGGGCGTGGGACCCTCCCGGCCAGGATTGGTATATATTCTCCTGGTGTGCCTGTATGCTTACAGCGCAGTATTGGGGTGGGAGTTACCCGATTTTCCAGGTGTTGTGTGTCTCAGTTCCCCTGGCTAGGAAAACGGATCCCCTTCCCCCTTGCGCTTCCAGGTGAGGCGATGCCTCGCCCTGCTTCAGCTCTCGCTGGTCAGGCTGCAGCAGCTGACCAGCACCGATTGTCCGGCACTCCCTAGTGAGACGACCCCAGTACCTCAGTTGAAAATGCAGAAATCACCGGTCTTCTGTGTCGCTTGCGCTGGGAGTTGGAGACTGGAGCCGTTCCTATTCGGCCATCTTGCTCCGCGGCCAGCTTTGTTCTTTTGACTTAGGATTGTCTTGGCAATGCGGGCTCTTTTTTGGTTCCATATGAACTTTAAAGCAGTTTTTTCCAATTCTGTGAAGACAGTCATTGGTAGCTTGATGGGGATGGCATTGAATCTATAAATAACCTTGGGCAGTGTGTCCATTTTCATGATATTGATTCTTCCTATCCATGAGCATGTGTGTTCTTCCATTTGTTTGTGTCCTCTTTGATTTCACTGAGCAGTGGTTTGTAGTTCTCCTTGAAGAGGTCCTTTACATCCCTTGTAAGTTGGATTCCTAGGTATTTTATTCTCTTTGAAGCAATTGTGAATGGAAGTTCATTCCTGATTTGGCTCTCTGTTTGTCTGTTACTGGTGTATAAGAATGCTTGTGATTTTTGCACGTTGATTTTGTATCCTGAGACTTTGCTGAAGTTGCTTATCAGCTTGAGATTTTGGGCTGAGACGATGGGGTTTTCTATATATACAATCATGTCATCTGCAAACAGGGACAATTTGACTTCTTCTTTTCCTAACTGAATACCCTTGATTTCTTTCTCTTGCCTGATTGCCCTAGCCAGAACTTCCAACACTATGTTGAATAGGAGCGGTGAGAGAGGGCATCCCTGTCTTGTGCCAGTTTTCAAAGGGAATGTTTCCAGTTTTTGCCCATTCAGTATGATATTGGCTGTGGGTTTGTCATAGATAGCTGTTATTATTTTGAGATACGTTCCATCAATACCGAATTTATTGAGAGTTTTTAGCTTGAAGGGCTGCTGAATTTTGTCAAAGGCCTTTTCTGCATCTATTGAGATAATCATGTGGTTTTTGTCTTTGGTTCTGTTTCTATGCTGGATTATGTTTATTGATTTGCATGTGTTGAACCAGCCTTGCATCCCAGGGATGAAGCCCACTTGATCCTGGTGGATAAGCTTTTTGATGTGCTGCTGGATTTGGTTTGCCAGTATTTTATTGAGGATTTTTGCATCGATGTTCATCAGGGATATTGGTCTAAAATTCTCTTTTTTTGTTGTGTCTCTGCCAGGCTTTGGTATCAGGATGATGTTGGCCTCATAAAATGAGTTAGGGAAGATTCCCTCTTTTTCTATTGATTGGAATAGTTTCAGAAGGAATGGTACCAGCTCCTCCTTGTACCTCTGGTAGAATTCAGCTGTGAATCCATCTGGTCCTGGACTTTTTTTGGTTGGTAGGCTATTAATTATTGCCTCAATTTCAGAGCCTGCTATTGGTGTATTCAGGGATTCAGCTTCTTCCTGGTATAGTCTTGGGAGAGTGTTAAGTGTCCAGGAAATTACCCATTTCTTCTAGATTTTCTAGTTTATTTGTGTAGAGGTGTTTATAGTATTCTCTCATGGTAATTTGTATTTCTGTGGGGTCCGTGATGATATCCCCTTTACCATTTTTTATTGCATCTATTTGATTCTCCTCTCTTTTCTTCTTTATTAATCTTGCTAGCGGTCTATCAATTTTGTTTATCGTGTCAAGAAACCAGCTCCTGGATTCATTGATGTTTTTGGAGGGTTTTTTGTGTCTCTATCTCCTTCAGTTCTGCTCTGATCTTAGTTATTTCTTGCCTTCTGCTAGCTTTTGAATGTGTTTGCTCTTGCTTCTATAGTTCTTTTAATTGTGATGTTAGAGTGTCAATTTTAGATCTTTCCAGCTTTCTCTTGTGGGCATTTAGTGCTATAAATTTCCCTCTACACACTGCTTTAAATGTGTCCCAGAGATTCTGGTATGTTGTATCTTTGTTCTCATTGGTTTCAAAGAACATCTTTATTTCTGCCTTCATTTCATTATGTACCCAGTAGTCATTCAGGAGCAGGTTGTTCAGTTTCCATGTAGTTGAGCGGTTTTGATTGAGTTTCTTAGTCCTGAGTTCTAGTTTGATTGCAATGTGGTCTGAGAGACAGTTTGTTATAATTTCTGTTCTTGTACATTTGCTGAAGAGTGCTTTACTTCCAATTATGTGGTCAATTTTTGAATAAGTGTGATGTAGTGCTGAGAAGAATGTATATTCTGTTGATTTGGGGTGGAGAGTTCTGTAGATGTCTATTAGGTCCACTTGATGCAGAGCTGAGTTCAGTTCCTGGATATCCTTGTTAACTTTCTGTCTCGTTGATCTGTCTAATGTTGACAGTGGAGTGTTGAAGTCTCCCATTATTATTGTATGGGAGTCTAAGTCTCTTTGTAAGTCTCTAAGGACTTGCTTTATGAATCTGGGTGCTCCTGTATTTGTTGCATATATCTTTAGGATAGTTAGCTCTTCTTGTTGAATTGATCCCTTTACCATTATGTAATGGCCTTCTTTGTCTCTTTTGATCTTTGATGGTTTAAAGTCTGTTTTATCAGAGACTAGGATTGCAACCCCTGCTTTTTTTCGTTCTCCATTTGCTTGGTAGATCTTCCTCCATCCCTTTGTTTTGAGCCTATGTGTGTCTCTGCATGTGAGATGGGTCTCCTGAATACAGCAGACTGATGAATCTTGACTCTTTATCCAGTTTGGCAGTCTGTATCTTCTAATTGGACCATTTAGTCCATTTACATTTAAGGTTAATATTGTTATGTGTGAACTTGATCCTGTCATTATGTTATTAACTGGTTATTTTGCTTGTTAGTTGATGTAGTTTCTTCCTAGCCTCGATGGTCTTTACATTTTGGCTTCTTTTTGCAATGGCTGATACTGGTTATTCCTTTCCATGTTTAGTGCTTCCTTCAGGATCTCTTGTAGGGCAGGCCTGGTGGTGACAAAATCTCTAAGCATTTGCTTATCTGTAAAGGATTTTATTTCTCCTTCATTTATGAAACTTAGTTTGGCTGGATATGAAATTCTGGGTTTAAAATTATTTTCTTTAAGAATGTTGAATATCGGCCCCCACTCTCTTCTGGCTTGTAGAGTTTCTGCCGAGAGATTTGCTGTTAGTCTGATGGGCTTCCCTTTGTGGGTAACCCGACCTTTCTCTCTGGCTGCCCTTAACAGTTTTTCCTTCATTTCAACTTTGGTGAATCTGACAATTATGTGTCTTGGAGTTGCTCTTCTTGAGGAGTATCTTTGTGGCATTCTCTGTATTTCCTGAATTTGAATGTTGGCCTGCCTTACTAGGTTGGGGAAGTTCTCCTGGATGATATCCTGAGGAGTGTTTTCCAACTTGGTTCCATTTACCCCCTCACTTTCAGGCACCCCAATCAGACGTAGATTTGGTCTTTTCACATAATCCCATACTTCTTGAAGGCTTTGTTCATTTCTTTTTCCTCTTTTTTCTTTAGACTTCTCTTCTCGCTTCTTTTCATTCATTTGATCCTCAATCGCTGATACACTTTCTTCCAGTTGATCGAGTTGGTTACTGAAGCTTTGCATTTGTCACATATTTCTCATGTCATGGTTTTCATCTCTGTCAGTTCGTTTATGGCCTTCTCTGCATTGATTATTCTAGCTATCAATTCTTCCATTCTTTTTTCAAGGTTTTTAGTTTCTTTGCGTTGGGTACGTAATTCCTCCTTTAGCTCTGAGAAGTCTGATGGACTGAAGCCTTCTTCTCTCAACTCGTCAAAGTCATTGTCCGTCCAGCTTTGATCCGTTGCTGTCTATGAGCTGGGTTCCTTTGGAGGGGGAGATGCGCTCTTATTTTTTGAATTTCCAGCTTTTCTGCCCTGCCTTTTCCCCATCTTTGTGGTTTTATCTGCCTTTGGTCTTTGATAATGGTGACGTACTGATGGGGCTTTGGTGTGGGTGTCCTTCCTGTTTGTTAGTATTCCTTCTAACAGTCAGGACCCTCAGCTGTAGGTCTGTTGGAGTTTGCTTGAGGTCCACCCAGACCCTCTTTGCCTGGGTATCAGCAGCAGAGGCTGCAGAAGATAGAATATTGCTGAACAGCGAGTGTACCTGTCTGATTCTTGCCTTGGAAGCTTCCTCTCAGGGGTGTACTCCACCGTGTGAGGTGTGGGGTTTTGGTCTGCCCCTAGTGGGGGATGTCTCCCAGTTAAACTACTCAGGGGTCAGGGACCCACTTGAGCAGGCAGTCTGTCTGTTCTCAGGTCTCAACCTCCGTGTTGGGAGATCCACTCCTCTCTTCAAAGCTGTCAGACAGGGTCATTTGCCTCTGCAGAGGTTTCTGCTGCTTTTTTTGTTTGTTTGTTTAGCTGTGCCCTGTCCCTAGAGGTGGAGTCTACAGAGACAGGCAGGCCTCCTTGAGCTGCTGTGGGCTCCACCCAGTTCAAGCTTCCCAGGGGCTTTGTTTACCTACTTAAGCCTCAGCAATGGCGTTCACCCCTACCGCAGCCTCGCTGCTGCCTTGCCCTTTGTTCTCAGACTGCTGTGCTAGCAATGAGGGAGGCTCTGCAGGCGTGGGACCCTCCCGGCCTGATGTGAGATATAATCTCCTGGTGTGCCGTTTGCTAAGACCCTTGGTAAAGCACAGTATTGGGGTGGGAGTTACCCGATTTTCCAGGTGTTGTGTTTCTCAGTTCCACCTTGCTAGGAAAAGGGATTCTCTTCCCCCTTGCGCTTCCCAGGTGAGGTGATGCCTCGCTCTGCTTCAGCTCTTGCTGGTTGGGCTGCAGCAGCTGACCAGCACTGATTGTCCTGCACTCCCTATTGAGATGAACCCGGTACCTCTGTTGAAAATGTGGAAATCACCCATCTTCTGTGTCTCTGGGAGCTGGAGACTGGAGCTGTTCCTATTCGGCCATCTTGCTCCGCCCCCTCACAGTGTTTTCTTTAATGCAGTGTTTTAATTACCAAAGATATTAATAATACGTTTTTCTACGTTTTCATCTCTGCCTGCTCTCTGTTTCTTTTAACGTGCTGTTTTCATATTTAGTTTTTTTGTTTTCCGTTTTTCATAGCAAACATTTTAATCATATCTCTTGATCCTTGATTGCCTTCTCTTATTTACTTATGTACTTTCTATTATGAAAAGTTTGAGGCATATACAAAAAAGGAAGAAGAGTGTAATGAATCCTGAAGCATCACCCAACTTCAAGATCAGCAGTTTGTCTGTATAAATTTAGGAGTGGACACTAAAAAGCTGAGTGGAAGGATTGTATGTGTGGTGCGGTGGGGAGGCTTGCTGATTGTCGTGGTTTTTTTCTTGAGACGGGATCTCACTCTGTTGCCCAGGCTGGAGTGCAGTGGTGTGATCTCTGCTCACCACAACCTCCGCCTCCAGAGTTCAAGTGATCCTCCTGCCTCAGCCTCCCTAGTAGCTGGGACTATAGGTGTACGCCACCATGCCTAATTTTTGTGTATTTAATGGAGACAGTGTTTCATACTGTTGGCCAGGCTAGTCTCAAACACCTGACCTTAGCTGATCTGCCCACCTTGACCTCCCAAAGTGTTGGGATTACAGGCGTGAGCCACTGCTCCTGGCCATAATTGTATGTTTTCCTTTTAGAATGATCTCGTTGGGTTTTGTAGGAGAATGTTTTCGGGTTAATTTTTTAAAGTCTTTCCTCAGTGAAAGACCCCTTAGTCTCCTGCCTGTTACATGCTGATGTAATCTTCCTGTTTTATGTCATATCCCTGTTCTTGATTACCTGGTATCTCCTTGTCTTGAAACCATCTGTTTTATCTTAGCAGAAAATAAATAGCTGGTTTTATGCTGGTTCAGAGGAGGGTCAGTTAGTTGTCTGTTTATGTATCTGGATGAGATCTTGGCATCAAACTGCTTTCTAAACATTTTCTAGAAGTCCTCTTATTATTAATAGTTCCTTTTCACTGTCCTCCAATCCTCTGTCCCCCAAATGCATGCATGCATGTGCACACGCACTTGTGCACACACACCCCTCAAAATACCTGGTTCCATTAGTTCCTCAGTCTTTTTTCTGTAGTGTAAATCAGGTAGTTTGTCTTTTCCTGCCGCCCCCGCTGCATTTTAGTTTTGGTTTCTTAGTTAGCTAAATCAGTTAGCACTTGTCTTTCTTCCCAGCTTCCAAAGTGAATTACTTTTATCTCTTCTTATGCTGTCTTTGTATTTCTGTTTTTAGTTCTTTAAAAAAAGGGAAAAATCCTTCTGTATCTTTTTAGTTGGCTTTGGGAAAGAACAGTAGTAAATGCATGTGTTGAAATTGTTCATCCGTTAGCTTTCTCCAGGTGTTAACGTAGTGATTTCTAACACTGCTTTATTTGGTATAGCAGGAATGTAGAGTATAGAGCTTGCGTAGGGGGAACTGGTCAGGAAGGCTATGTGAACATCTCTTGAAGGTCAGAGGAAGAAATGTTATTTTTATTTTAGAAAAGTAGTCAGGGCACCACTGAGGACACTAGTTTGGAAGAGGGTAAAACTAAGGTCAAATAGACTAATTAGGAGACTGTTAATCAGCAAAAAGATGATGAGAACCTGAATTATGGAGAGAAGGGGAAAGATTTGAAAAATATTTAGGAGATATTTCTTCTTCTTTGAAGAAGAAGAACCAGGAGGCACTTATGATATAATTTATCACTAGGTAATTAGTGATTCATGTCACTTGAGTTAAGAAATACAGGAGGAAGAACTGTGTTTTAGGAAGACAATGAGTTGGTTCAGTGTTAGAGGTTGAGATGATGTTCTAGCTGATAATGTGCTGTAGTTAGTTGATTGTCTAGAGTTCAGAGACTTGTTTCAGAGATGATAGATTTGTGTATCATCAGTGTGTTCATGGGACATGAGAAGAGAGCCAAGGATACTACCCTGAGAATGGCCAGTATTTGGAGGGTGCTGTTTTTTGTTGTTGTTTTTTTTTAACTTCTCTTTTGTGGAAATAATTATAGATTCATGGGACGTTTCAAGGATTGTATAGAGAAATCCCATGTATCCTTCACCCAATTTCTCCTTACATCTTATGTAATTATAGTAGAATATTAATTCTCCCCTCCTTAATTATTCCTGGTAGTTCTCTTATTTTAATAACAGATGAATTTATTTTTGAACTTTCAAAGTATTGTAGGCAATGTCTTGTAGTTACTGTGGACCCAAAGGGTGCTTACATTTACTTAAAGCTGCATATCAGGGATTGGACACATTCTTTAGCCACTAGAATTATAAGGTACTGGATCTCTTCAAGTGTTGATTAAAACAGTGTGTGTGTTTAGCAGTTGCTTTCTTTAGTTTTGCTAATGATAGCATATTTTGAATATTGGAATACACACCTAAGTAAGTAGATAAATTTTCCAAGGAAATTTTAAGCCTACTTGATAATCAAAATGAACTTGACTGTTTTTTTTCTTAATATTCTTTCTTTTTTCTTTCATGAAAGATTGAGCTATGTAGAGTGAAATTGAAGTGAGTTTTAAGGTCCAGTGTGTACTACTGTTAAATAATGGTATTTTCATAATTCTCTTCCTTTGGAAAACTCCTTAATAAAGTCTTCCAAGTGGTTTTTCATTATAAAAAGGGCCAAAATTGTATTTAACATAAGTTCTGGAGATTTAATATACAGTGCAGTGACTATAGTTAAAAAATAATGTATTGTACACTGGAGAATTGCAGGTAAAATCCCAACAATTGAACTTAGTAGTATGTGTCATCAAAAGGAGAATACATATATGCTATGTGGCCTTATAATTTGCTTTGAATTATATTGACATTTGAATTACTTCTTAGGTGAGGAGGTATTTGGTGATTTATTTGGTTTCCTTTTTGTGTTCATCAAATTATAGATATTATGTTTTACAGATTGACCCCTTTTGTTTTCTTCCAAAATACTTGCTGTGTAATACATTGAATCAACCTCCCTAAGACAGTAATTCAGCAAATTAGAATTTTGTATCAAAACTTATCTTCTTCTTCCATCTTTGTGTTCTTGATTCATTAAAAATATTATGAAAAATTCTTAAATACGTTGAAAAGATAACAAAAAACTCCTTTGCCGTCATCCCAACATCATCCTTTTTCCTTTCCTGTATCTAAGAAGCAGTAACAGTTTTTTTCTGTTTGCGTACAGAAACATTTTTGTGTATACCATATACAGATATCTAGATACTTTAAAAAATTCTTTGACATGTGGAATTGTTATACATACTTCTGCACCTTTTAAATTTGTTTGAAAATTTAAAATTCTGTGTCAAATCCTCCCATCCTTTTGTGTGTGTGTGTGTGTGTGTGTGTGTGTGTGTGTGTGTGGAGGGAATGGACAGATTCTCGCTCTGTCATGTAGTTTGGAGTGCAGTGATGGGATCATAGCTCACTGACTGCAGCTTTGAACTCTAGGGCTCAAGTGATCCTCCTGCCTCAGTCTCCTGAGTAGCTGGGACTACAAGCAGGCAACACCATGCCTGGCTAACTTTTAAATATTTTTCAAGAACAGAGTCTTGCCATGTTGCCCAGACTGGTCTCCCAACTCCTGGCCTCCAGCAGCCCTCCCGCCTTGGCCTCCCAGTGAGTTGGAATGACAGGTGTGAGCCATGGCGTTCAGCCCCTAAAATCTTTTTTAATGGCTTTTCAATATTCTTGAATCTGAAGTTCCATAATTCAATTACTTTACTGACAAACATTTAGGATAGGTTCGTTTTAGATTATTTAGGCGAAAGCATCTATAGAATTTAAAATACCAAGGTTAATATATCATCTGTAGTGACAGGGAGAGGAAAATAGATATTTCTTATACGTGCAATCTCTTAAAATGAACAGATGTATGTAGCCTTGGCATATACATTTTTTTAACTGCCAATAGGCAATTGAATAATATTTTTTAATTTTTCCTTTCCAATTATAAACAGAACTAACTTTGTTTTAGTATTGCTTGACCTTCCTAAAAATATGATTCATTTTTTTTTAATTGGTTTTAGGGCTTTTTATATGATAGGTAATTTTTTGGTGGGGGATGGGACATTAGAGTGTCTTATTGTAAGTTTTATTTATACTTCCCATAGGGATTAGGAGCAGACAGCAAGAACCTGTACCCTTTCCTGCTCCCAGTTATTCAACTGAGTACAGATGTTTCCCAGCCTCCACATGTTTATCTTCTGGAAGATGGTTTAGAATTATGGTAAGAGGAAAAACTTAATACCATGGATCTTATTTTATTCGTGACCTTTCCTACTCTCATGCCAGTGAAGTTAAGGTCATGTAATAGAGCTTTGAAAACAAAAAGTGTAAACTCTGTTTCTTCAAACTGGGCCTTATATCTCCTTTTTTTTGGCAGCTGTCACTCAGTGTAGGATTACAGTAGACAAAGTTAAAGGTGGACATTTCAGTAGGAACTCAGCTGCATTTCATCTTTTGGAATTTGTCATGTAAAATGGGGTCGTGGTAACTTTTCCAAAAAGTTATTGACTTATAATTTCCAGTCTGTTAAATGAGATATTTGGGGGGTATTAAGGTCCTCTTACTACCTAACCAAGTATTGAGATATTATACCTCAGCTCAGATACTAATGCTACTTATAGTCTTAACTTACTGTTTTACTGAGTAAATTAGTAGTATGTATTATTAAGAGGTTAAAAAAAATGCCCTACTTCTGTGGCAGCTCAGTGCTGCAAAGGCTTATTGACTGCCCACGGTGTGTAAGCAGCTGTGCTAGAAAATCCTTTTGCTTTATTAAGCTCACTGTACTGTTGGCAACAGTTTTTTCCAGAGATAATCTTTCAGTAATACATGAAAAGTTTCAAAATCCTGTTATGTAAATTGATAGTACAGTTAAAGAAAGCAAATCATAGAAATCAACCATAAAATAAATGAACATTTGTTTCTCTTCATCCCTGCCTCCCTCCCTTTGGAACTTGCTTCCTTCTATTGTTTTTCTTAGATGTCTAGAATTTAACAGTTTTGGTTCTTAGAAATTACCTTTGATGCAAATTATAAATAATGATCTATATCAGGATATGAGATGAATGACTTTAAAACTTTACTAAGTAGATACTTATTAATTTGTGGTTTGCATTTGTCAGAAAGGTATTGTTCAAACTGAAATGGCATCTATATGGTTTGGTTGTAAATCAGCCTGTTGTTGAAATATTTTATATTCAAACATTTATATTTGTATAAGGATGGATTACTTTAGATCAGAGGTTGGCAAACTTGTACTGGACAGGACCAGATATTAAATATTTTAGGCTTTCTAAGTGACACAGTCTTTGTTGCAACTATTCGACTCTACTGTCAGTGTCAAAACCGTCATAGACAATATATAAACAAGTAGGTATGGCTGTGCACCAGTTAAACATCATTTATAGAAATAAATACGTGGGTGGATTTAGCCCATGAGCTGTAGTTTGCCAACCTCTGCCCTAGATTGTAAGATAAAATATTAATTCCTGGCAGATAAATAATTTTTATAAACATGTAAATACTATATGATGTTGAATGTTAGAAAAAAATCCAATATTAAAGAGATTAGACTCAGAGTTATCAGTATTGCTGACAATATATTAATGTGTTTATTAAAATGTAGACATTTTCAAGAGATTACATTAAAAAGTAGCAGTAAAAATGCACTGCTTTGTTAATGGTAATGTTTTTTCCTAGCCTTTAGTTACATGCTAACAAAAATAAATTATTAGGAGAAAATTTTTTTAATTACCTAATTTGTTAATAGTTGAGTTTCTTTAAAGAGAAAAAATTCATGAAGAAACTCCTTCTTCATGAATTTTTCTTGATGGGTTAGAGTTTATATTTGAAATTAGGCAAACATAGGTGCCATTCCCAGTGATACTATTGCATTCTATATGTAATTTGAGTAAGTTAATCATCATTGGTGAACCACAGTTTCCTTATCTGTAAAATGAAGAGTAATTCCTACCCTTACGTGATTGTTGTGGATATGAGATAATGTTTGCTGAAGTGGTTGGTACTTTGGATATGGCATTCAATGCCTGAAAATAATTCAAGATTGCCTGGGAAGCGAAGGACAGATAGAGAACATTCTGCCCAGGGCACAATTCTAATGAACTTGTAACATTTTGAGGACACAAGGAGCCATCTACAAAGACAGAGAAGAGCTATGTACTTATACAGTAGGAAAACCAAGCCAAGAGAGAATAATATTTCCTAGAAGAGGGGAGAGTGGTCCACTTTGTCAAATGTTGCTGATTTTCCTAGTAAGATTGGTATAGAGATGTGAATTTGGCCACATGAAGATGTTAGGAGGGTTTTCACCGGAGTGGTAAGAACATAAATTAGAATTGGAATAGACTGAAGAATGAATTGAAGGTAAGTCCGTACAGACTGTACACACTGATAACTTGTTTGAGAGCTTTTACTGTTAAGAGGAGCGTAGAAATGGGGCAACAGCTGGGTAGTGTGGGAAATGTTAAGATCTAGAGGAATGGGTGAGGCTGGATTGAGAGAGTGGGATAAGTAAAGGAGGCAAACAGGGGTGGGATTCAGAGCTCAAGTGGAGGGGTTGAATTTTGGTAGCAGCTGGGATACTTCGTCCATTTTAACTGGAGGCAGAAGGTGGTTTTCCAAATTTTGTAGTGGAATGAGATAGGAAGTTGTTCCATCCAATGGCTTCTATTTTCTTGACAAAATATGAAGCATTGTCGTTAGTGGTGAGTAATGGGCTGAATTAGGAGTTTGTACAAGATATGAGAGGTCTGTAGGTGAGAGAAGGTATGAAGTAGTTATTTAGAGAATGGGAATTTGAATTTATTAGGGATGAAACCAGTACCACTCGATGTTTGGGCTCACGAATATAAAGTGAAACTCTCAGACTGATTATGTGATTTATCTCCCACTATGGCTTTTTATTTTCCTCTTGCTCCATCTCACTAGAGATTTGTCAGTTACTAGTCTTTTCAAAAACAACCATTGGCCTTGGTTCTCTTTGTTGTGTATCTGTTTCCTATTTATTAATATCTGTTCTTATGTTTATTATCTTATTCTGCTTGCTTTAGGTTTATAGGCTTGTTGTCATTTGATCTCCATTCTAAGAAAATCAGCTCATCAACTTTTAGCCTTTCTTCTATCATAATATAAACATTTAATACAATAAATTATTTTTATACAGAATTTGAACAAAAGACCTTGTATAGTTGTTTTTTTTTTTTATTTTTAAGATAATTGGATGAGGTAGTAATGAATACTGGTAAGCAGTCAGCAGTATCAGCTATATCTTATTAAATGTAATATGATCATTTTAAAAAATGAAACAAATTTGATTGCTTTTTGTTATTTACTCAAAAGATCATATCTTTCTCTTAAGAACCTTGACTTCCTAGGATAAACTTGACTTGGTGGGGAATTCCACTATTAATGCATATTATAAACATTTTTCTAATACTTTATTTTTTCCTCTATTAATGAGCTGGATCTATGATCTACATTTTGTGATTCTTTTTGATTTTATATCAGTGCTATGTTTAACAATTTAAAAATGGTTTTCATTGCACTGGAATGATTTTTGTGATATGTACCAATCTATTCTTTATGTGTTTGAACAATTAATTAATAAAAGGAACTGGAAATAGACCAATGTTGGGGGCCAGGGGTTCTTTACAGTTATGATAGCATCATCAGGTAATTCTTTAGTTTTTAATTTTTATAGCCAATATTAGATTTTGAATAGGCTTTCCCCTCCTTTCATCGCTGCTGTTTTGACAATCAAAACAATCCTTGTTTTGAGGGTTGGGGGATGTGAACAGATGGACCAACCACACACTTCTGTGATAACCCACCATGGATATATATTATGTCATGGATTGTGGTCAGATTAGTTTGTAATTGGCCTTTGTTACACTAAACCTTCCATGTATACGTATTATATTATGGATTGTTTCATAACTGCTAATGCGGTCAGATTGGCTTGTAATCGACTTTATTGTACTAAGTTCATATTTATTAAGCATTTTGCATAAGTTTTACTAATTTATTAGCCTAGTTTCCCATCGAAGAACACATCAATTACGTGTGGCAGAGGGACATATCAAGAAAATCAGAAAAACAAAATAACTTTTTTACCTGTTTGACCAATTTGTAATAGTTATAGTTTTGGTTTATTGTTATAATTTCATTATTATGGATACTTTAGTATATACAGTTGTGTCTTTCTATCAACAGGAGATTCATTCCAGGACTACCACATATACAAAAAATCATGCATACTACAGTCCCGCAGTCAGCTCTGCGGAACCTGTGTATATGTGTATGTGAAAAGTCAGCCCTCCATGTACTTTGGTTTTGCATCCTGTGAATACTGTATTTTTAATCTTGCATTTGGTTGAAAAAGTCTGGGTATAAGTGGACCCACTCAGTGTAAAGCCATGTTGTGCAAGGGTCAACTGTAGTTACTTTCCTTACTACTTTTGCTATGTATGTAGAAATACTACATAATTTGTAGACAGGTTTTTATTTTGAGGCATTTGGTTAATTCTTTCTTAGATAATTTTTATAACTTACTGATTATACACTTACCTTTCTTCATTTAAATGAGACCTTTTAAAAGATTTAAGTCATATGTTAATGGCTTTAATGGCCGTGGAAAGTGACTTAATCATCTGTTTTTCCTTTCTAGGTTAGTAACTTTGGAAAACAGCCCATGTATCACACCAGAGTTGCTGCGTATATTTCAGAATATGTCACCACTTCTTGGTATGTGTTAAAGCATAAACTTACTAATGTTTTTTAATGCAACCATAATTTGAAGGCATTGAAACAGATTTTTTTTATATATATATATATATATATATAAAAGTTCAACTTTTAGTTTAGATTCAGGGGATATATGTACAGGTTTGTTACATGGATATGTTGCATGATGTTTAGGTTTGGGGTCCAGTTGATTCTGTCATCCAGTTAGTGAACATAGTACCTAATAGTTTTTTAACCTTTGAGTTCCTCCCTCTGCCTTCTAGTAGTCCGCAGTATCTATTTTTGCCATGATGATGTCCATGAGTACTCAGTGTTTAGCTTCCATTTATAAATGAGAATATACATACTTTCCATTTTTATTTAATCCCTGATACTGACAAATAAGTCAGTTGGTGGTGTTTGTTTTGTTTTGAGATAAGGTCTTTCTCTGCTGCCCAGGCTGGAGTGCAGTGGCATGGCATCTACTGCAGCTTCAAACTCCTGGACTGAAGCAACTCCTCTAGCTTCCTGAGTAGCTAGAGCTACAGGCACACACCACCACATCTGGCTATTTTTTTTGGAGACGGAGTTTTGCTCTTGTTGCGCCGGCTAGAGTGTAATGGCTTGATCTCGGCTCATGGCGGCCTCCACCTCCCAGGTTCAAACTATTCTCCTGCCTCAGCCTCCTGAGTAGCTACTATTACAGGCCTGCATCACCACACCCAGCTAATTTTTGTATTTTAGTAGAGACGGGGTTTCACCATGTTGGCCAGGCTGGTCTCGAACTCGTGACCTGGTGATCTGCCTGCCTTGGCCTCCCAATGTGCTGGGATGGTCAGAGGCAAAAAATGTCCCTGAGGTATAATGAATGACACACTGGAAAAATAGACTCACTCTTTGAAAATACCAGCAAATGTGGACTAAAAACAATTGTAACTGATTAAAAAATCATTTTCTTGCCTTATTTGTTGCGTGACCATGGTGGTTAGATCATGTGATTAGTTCTTCACATTTTCTCCTAAATTTTTTGTTGCTCTTTTCAAGTAACAATCAAGGTAACCATTTGTTTTGCAATAAAGAGACATTTGTTGTTTGTTATCTAGAGTCCCCATAAAAGGAAAAACTTACCAAAGATGAAGTCAGTGGCAATAGCTATTGATCTACTAGGAAAAATTTTTTCTTTCAGTCATCATAGAGAAAGAGAATAGGGTTCTTTGGTGAAGGCCTTTTTCGTTCTGTTCTACCTAATTTTGAGACTGCATACCATCCTGCTTTAGGCAATCCACAGGCTTCTTTATATTTGACCTAGGATTAGACACCTCAGCCAGACCTTTTACCAACTTTGTCATAAACAACATTTAGCTGCTCCCACATATGTGTGATTTCACACATTGGTATCTTTTCACCATTTTCCACCTCAAATTCAGCATGCTTAGTCTCCACAATGCTCATTTCCCTAAGAGTGGTGGGAGAGGGATTGGTAATCAAGAATAAGAGATTTAAATAGAAAGCATATGACTTACTTTACTATACCTGTATGACACTATTTTTAGTGTAGCTTTAGGTAAGTGCTCTAGTGTAGTGGTTTTTTGGTGGTGGTGGTGGTGGGTTTTTTTTGTTTTTTGTTTTGTTTTTTGTTTTTTGTTTTTTTTGGTTTGTTTGCTTTGTGTGTGTGTTTTTTTTGTTTGTTTGTTTTTGAGACAGAAGCTTGCTCTGTCACTCAGGCTAGAGTGCAGTGGCTCAATCTCAGCTCAGTGCAACCTCCGCCTCCCAGGTTCAAGCAGTTCTCCTGCCTCAGCCTTCCCGAGTTGCTGGGACTACAGGAATGCGCCACCATGCCCAGCTAATTTTTGTATTTTTAGTAGTGAAAGGGTTTCACCATGTTGCCCAGGCGCTCTCAAACTCCTGGCCTAATGTGATCCGCCTGCCTCGGCATCCCAGCGTGCTGGGATTACAGGCTTGAGCCACTGTGCCCATCCTCTAGTGTAGTTTTAACGATAGAAAGCTTTGTAGTTGATGCATATTTCTTACCAAATCAGTAAGGAGTTTTATGTGTTTAGAATAATACCTGGCACAGCATTATCCTACCATTGACTGGCTCTTCAGGATTTGTTACTTTACTGAATCAAGAACTAATGAAATTTCAACCTTTTGATAACGGATATTCAATTTCAACTTTTTTAATTTTTAAAGATTTAAAAAGTTCCATTTTATAAAGTTTCGATGAATATAGGTGATGTGGATGCTATTGAATTGTTTTCTACTTTTATTGTTCAAACTGGTACGTGTATTTACATCAATAGTGAAGAAATTCTGTTTACAAATTACATTTGTTCATGTTTATTAGTACATCTTGACCTCAGTATTACTTTTATTTTTGTTTTTGACATACAGCTTTTTGTATGTTCGTTCCTCCCTCCCTCCCTTCCTTTTCTTTCTTTCCTTCTTTTTCTCTCTCTTTCTTTCTTTCTTTCTTTCTTTCTTTCTTTCTTTCTTTCTTTCTTTCTTTCTTTCTTTCTTTCTTTCTTTCTTTCTTTTCTTTCTTTCTTTCTTTCTTTCTTTCTTTCTTTCTTTCTTTCTTTCTTTCTCTCTCTCTCTTTTCTTTCTTTCTTTCTTTCTTTTCTCTCTCTCTCTCTCTCTCTCTTCTCTTTCTCTTCTCTTCTCTTCTCTTCTCTTCTCTTCTCTTCTCTTCTCTTCTCTTCTCTTCTCTTCTCTTCTCTTCTCTTCTCTTCTCTTCTCTTCTCTTTTCCCCCTCCCCTCCCCTCCCCTCCCCTCTGTTTCACTCTTGTTGCCCAGGCTGGAGTGCGATGGCGTGATCTTGGCTCATCGCTGCCTCCATCTCCCGAGTTCAAGAGATTCTCCTGCCTCAGCCTCCCGAGTAGCTGAGATTACAGGCATGTGCCACCACCCTGGCTATTTTTTGTATTTTTAGTAGAGGTGGGGTTTCTCCATGTTAGTCAGGCTGGTCTTGAACTCCCGACCTCAGGTGATCCACCCGCCTTGGCCTCCCAAAGTGCTGGGATTACAGATGTGAGCCACCTGCCCAGCCGTACATTCTTTCATATAAGTTTAAAAATTTATTTTTAAATACAACCAGAATATTTAATCTTTTAAGAGTATAAACCAAAATGAATACTGTTTTTGTATCAGTTAAATTCTCTTATTAGAACAATGCTTTTAAACTATCTATTTAATGAGTATGCTGGGTATTATATTTTTCTAAGCAGAAATTAAGCCACTGGGCTAGTTGCAGTGGCTCATGCCTGTAATCAGGTAGATTGCTTGAGGGCAGAAGTTTGAGACCAGCGTGGGCGACATAGCAAGACCTCATGTCTACAGGAAATAAAAGTTAGCCGGCCTTGGTGGCCCATGCTTGTGGTTCTAGCTGCTCAGGAGGCTGAAGCAAGAGGATCAAGGCTGCAGTGGCTGCAATGAGCCGTTACTCTGCTCTTGGATTCCAGCTTGGGCAACAGAGCAAGACGCTTTCTCTTAAAAAAAGAAAGGAAGAAAGAAAGCAAGCCACTGGCAGAAAGTTTCCTACTTTAAAACATATAAAGCCAACATTATAGAACACTTTAAGATGTTTAAGTTAATGTTTTTTTTAGGATGTGTTAAGTATGAATATATTCAAGGCTAAGATTCATTTTATGTCCTTTTCCCTACATGTAAATAGAATCTGATGAATTTTAAGCAGAACCAGAGGCTGTAACTAGAAGTAATTCTATTAATTTAGTTCTAATAGCTTTTTTTCTTTAAGTCTATGTTATGGTGTTAATTTACGTAGTATTCTCATTACTTAAAAGATCAGCATATGACTGGCTCGTCCTAGTTATTGCGAATGCGACACTGATGTTCCTTTAAGTGTAAACTTTTTCAGCTGGTAACTTTCTGTCAAATTTGGAAAGGATGAAGTAGATTTCTCCAGATTCTGTATAACATAATTTAATAATTCACTCCCTCTCCTCTTTACAGAAATTTAAAGAAATATATAAAATGTAAAATAAAAAATATAGGAGCAAAATTATAAATAAAAGCAAATAGGAGTAGATTATAAAATAAAATCACACTAAAGATATGAATCATATATGCCCAGTGCATAACTAAATACTTCGATAGGTTATATACAGGTTTACCTTAGAGCTCTGTAGCGGTCTATGAAAAGAAAAACTAATCACTTAAATCAGGGATTTTCAGTCTTGGCTCTGTTGACATTTGGGTCAGGTAATTTTTTTGTTGTGGGGGACTTTCCTGTGTATTGAAGGATGTTTAATAGTGTCCTCAGCTTCTACCTGCTTGATGATAGCGATGACAAAAATGTTTCTATACATTACCAGATGTCCTGTAGGGGACGAAATTGCCCCTGGCTGCAAACTCTACACATAAATTACTCGGTATCTGGAAGTAAATACATATCTATTGCATGATTGAAGTATAACTGCTTGGTATTAGGACTAGACAACTTTTCTTCAGAGTCTCACTAGGGACTTGTGGATGTAATGAACAGTATCCAGTACCTTAAAACAGATCAATTTGTTAATTTTAGGGCTATGTGTAATATCAGTATTTGTTTATTTATTTATTTGATGATGGTAACATGTCCAAGAAAATTTTGTCAGTGCCATCCTGGGCATGGCAGAGGCATGGAAGGCAGTGTGAAGTGACCTAATTTGTATAGAATGGTCCAGGAATAGTTTTTAAATATCTGTAGGAAGAAATAGGCTCTTTTCTTTTTATATCAAGTCTTCTTAAATGTTGGGGTTTTTTTAACATTGATTTTAATAAAATTATACTTGGCAATGATTTCAAAATTATATTCCCTGATATGCCTGGAATGAAGCCATTCTCAGTTCTCTCTTAAATATAGACCCTTGGCCCTACTTTTCATGGCGATGGCCAGACAGTCCGCTGTTCATTGTTGGTCTACAAAAAAAGTATGCACAATTGCAGGCTTTCTCCTTGAGGAGAAAAGGATAATGTGAATTTTTCATAATGATAGCTTTATCTAATATAAAGGACCCCTTTATTCTGAGATTTTTATTTATCTTCTGTTGTAAAAAGATACTTAGATGACAGCTTTTGGTTTTTTTATGTCTTTTAGATTAGTAACTAGTAATAAGTTTATCATTTCCTGTCCCCTTCTTATCCTCATTTTTTAAAACTGTCAAATCCTAAAGTTTAGGAACTAATGCCTTTAAAGACATTTTGAGACAGGGTAGGATTGTCATTCTTTTGTGAAAATAAATGGAAAATTCACATCTGAATAGAATGTCTTCTTTCATTAGGATATGATAAATAAGAACATAGGGGTTTATCTTTTGCCAGAAATTGAGAAAAAACCGTTTGTCTGATTGTGAGTGAATATAATTTCTAAAATACTTGCAGCAAAGAATAGCAGGTTTTAGGCATCGATGGTATTTTGTGGTCGTATTTTAATCTGTATAATTTTATACATACAGCCTATATTCTTTTATTTTATTAAGTAGTGAAACATGTAAAATAGCACAGTGTCAACCTTTGATCATATTCAGTTTTAGCAAGTAGTTTGTATTCTGCACTTGCAAAGGAATAGCTAAAAAGAATATCCTTTTCTGATAAAAGCTGAAAGATTGAAAATATCTAAACTTAATATAATTTTTTTGGAGGGTGATCAGGACTCTGTTGAGAAGTCGTATCGTGTATTTAGTGCAAGTGCAGTAACACTCAGTAAATATTCACTGAGTGAACCCATTTAAGTAGATGTCAAAATATGATGGTAAAATGATTCGGTTTCATGAGGTTTGCCATGCTAGCAGTAAAAATTTATTTTGAAATGAAAGGTTGGGTCAAATGGTTAGGTATTTTTTTTCTGAAAGGAAAAAATATGGGGAGCTTGGCTTTTTAATGAATGTTTCACCTAGTGAAAAGCAAATGAGATAGCATTAAGCTTTGGGTTGATACCAGTATTCATTCATTCATTCATTCATTCATTCATTCATTCATTCATTCATTGAGACATTCACTCTTTTGCCCACCCTAGAGTTCAGTGGCATAATCATTGCTGACTGTACCCTTTAAGTCCTAGTGATGTCAGTTTTTAGATATCTATAGATACTAGTAGTCTGAATAGTGCTCGGAAGAGATTTCTAGAGTATGCGAATTAGTTTTAAATAACCATGAATCACTTCATTTAAACTAATTTTGAGCAGTGAATTAATTTGTTTTTTGTTTGTTTGACATTTATTGTTTTGGCAGAACTAAGTTCAGAAAATCTTAGAACTTGCTTTAAGATCATCAATGGTTATATCTTTTTATCATCAACGGAATTTTTACAGGTATGTTGTAGTAGTTTTGCATTATATGAAATTATATAATTATTATTTTGATTATTTCTTATTTGAAATCAGGGATGCCTTTTCAAACTTTTAAGATTGGTCTTATTTTAAGGCAGAGAAACATTGACTGTGAGCATTTCCCATTGCAGGGCAGATGTGCTGCATGCAGTTCCTTTCTTACTTAATGCAGAAAATGTGCTATGTTAACAAATTTTTATATTCCTATAAAAATCAGTGTATCGATAATCTATATTTTTATTTGGCATAATCTTTTTTCTTTAACTTTTCCTAAGAGTTCCAATTGAAATTTGATATGCTTAGACCATTAGTGTATAATTCTGAAGTGCATTATAATGAATCTCAAATGAAATTGTATGCCTTTTTGATATTACAGATATATTCTTACATATATTGACTTTTAATTGAATTTCAGACATACGCAGTAGGTCTATGCCAGTCGTTTTGTGAACTTTTAAAGGAAATTACTACAGAAGGTCAAGTTCAGGTGCTCAAGGTATTGTAATCATTTTAAATGAATATATTTGTGAGTTTTTCATTTATATTTTGTAATTGGGTGTGGACTTTCGTTTGGGTGTGGATGGTTCACAAGAAGGACAAGAGTTGATATAGTTCTAGACAGGCTATTTTAGCAGTTTTCAGTTGGTTTAATACCTGTGGACCAGAGTTCTCAAATCTGAAGATTCATACACTTTCAACAGGCAACAGATCAACTGGACATCTTATGAAAATTCAATTCTGGATTTCTAACAAGGTCTGAACTGATTGGGATGTTGCCTATCTTGAGACCTTACTTTGGGTAGTAAGGATTTAAAAACTTGCAAATTATGCAGTGATGTAATATCTGATACTTCTCATTCTTTCATTTTGTTAGTCTGCTGTTGGGACAAAGTTTTCACTTTATAATTTGGTGGCTTTAATTTGAGTTAGCTATCAAAATTAGAGTACCATGTTTGTTGAGATTGTGTAACTATGAACCAACAGTCTCTAAGTTATATATTATCTTTATATATTATACCTGTCTTAAAGATATAAATAGTATTCAATGTATGTATTTACATATAAACATAAATGTATGTAGAAATATATTAAAATATCTTTATGTATGGACTTTGAGAGAAGGTATAGCTGTTAAAAGTACCCGTATTTGGGTGCAGCAAACCAACACAGCACATGTATACATACGTGTCAAACCTGCACGTTGTACACATGTATCCTAGAACCTAAAGTATAATAAAATAAATAAATACAA
Organism: Rhinopithecus roxellana; assembly: GCF_007565055.1. Lineage (NCBI taxonomy): Eukaryota > Metazoa > Chordata > Mammalia > Primates > Cercopithecidae > Rhinopithecus > Rhinopithecus roxellana. Next base: position 55,564,610 of record NC_044551.1, read on the forward strand.
AATTGATTCAAAATAAAAAGAAAAGGACCCCTATTTTTAGTGTTGAGTTTCTCGGCTATGTTCTAAGATATGAGAACTGAATTTCTATCACAACAAAGTAGCATTACATTATGGTGTGAAAATCGTGGCATAGCATTAGAGCCTAAAAATGATTTCACTTCCTCCCAGTGAAATGAAAGAGGTTACCCAAAGAGGTTTGCTGTAAAAAGTACACTTAAGTAATCACAATAACTGTAAGCAAGGATCCAAAGTGTACTTTAGGATCTAATTGGGTAAAAGTTTGCGCATATAATGAAGTCTTACTTCATAATAACTGATATGGTTAGGCTTTGTGTCCACACCCAAATCACCCTATGATCAAGGGGATTGTAGGCATTACCGCCCCCTGATTAGTTATCTCTACCTGGTCTCCCAAGTCAAGGGAATCCTGGGGATGGTTTCCCCCATGCTGTTCTCATGATAGCGAGTCCTCACGAGATCTGATTGTTTTATAAGGGCCTCCTCCCGCTTCGCTCAGCACTTCTTCCTGCCATCCTGTGAAGAAGCTGCCTCGCTTCCCTTTTGCCTTCTGCCTTGATTGTAAGTTTCCTGAGGCCTCCCCAGCTATGCTGAACTGTGACTCAGTTAAACCTCTTTCCTTTATAAATTACCCAGTCTCAGGCAGTTCTTTATAGCAGTATGAAAATTGACTCATACATTAACCAATAAAATACCATCTAGATTTGCATAAGCACAGTCTATGACATTTGCACAACAGTGAAATCGCCTGATGACACATTTCTCAGAACATATCCCTGTTGATAAGTGGCGCATGACTGTGTTTTTATTCACTGTCGCAACTCTGCTAGCATGAATCAGGGTAATACAGTGTTAAGTACTGCAGAGAAGTGAACAAGAATAAAGAGATTCTTTATGCCGATGCCATTAGGATTGTCTATTGAGCATGGGGATTTACATTTTAAAACCAAAATTTATAAACATATTTTTGTGTCTGTAAATTGGAAGGGTCATCTGCTAGATTACTGAAGTATTAAATTATAGATTGATGAGAAAAGGAAGGAGCTTAAGGAGGTTAGTAAGGACTGTATTAGTTTCCTAGGGATGCTGTAACAAAATACCACAACCTTGGTGGCTTAAAACAAGAGTTTCTTTATAATATTCATATTAATTATATAATTAAAAAATCAGTGTTTGTGGAGCCATGCTCTTTCTGAAGGGTCCAGGGGGAGAACCTGTTCCAAGCCTTTCTCTTACCTTCTGGTGATTGCAGTCAGTCTTTCGCATTCCTTGGTTTGTGGATATGTAATCCTGCCATCTGTGCTTCTGCTGTCACATGATGTTCTTCTGGTATCTGTCTGCGTCTCTGTTTTGTTTTTGTTGTTGCAGGGACAAAAGTCATAATTGATTAAGAGCATTCCCTAATATCTTCATCTTACCTTGATTACATCTGGGATATGGCAGAACTCTTTGACTTTAATTTTGTAGTTTATTAGTTTCTTTTTTAGAGCCAGGGGTTTACTAAAGGGTGAGAATATAAGCCACTGTTACCAAAGAATCATGTGGGCTGTAAAGGATTTGTAATAACAGTAATCTGCATGTGGCTTGTTGAGACCGTGGATACTTGAGGCCTGGTTTATTGCACTAGTCTATTAATCCACATTTATTATTAATTTCAAAGTATTCTCCTAGCTCCAAAGCTTACAAGTAACATCAAACATGTTGCTTACTAAAATGCTTTTGTGAATTTTTATTGCATTTATGCCTTTACTAAACTGATAGAGTGGCAGTATATTAAGGAATTCAGTCTTACACAATCTCAGCTTTAGCTTTTGCTTTGGCGATAAATTCTTCTCTGGAGGTAAGAGGAAATAAGGAATTAACACGTTGGACTTACTGACTATTTGAGGAAAAAGTGATTGGTGGTGTGGGAGTGATTAAAACAAGTGAAAATTGCCATGTCATTTTGATATTATCTTTACAGATTTTTTTCTGTATGTATGCCTGTTTTAACCTTTCTCCTCTGTTATACTGAGCTTCTCCATTATCCAAAGTTCAGTAAATGTGTGCTCTGTTTGCTCTGAATACATGTATAGTAAGTGACTTGAAAGACGAGGAATCCATGATTTTTATGTTGAAGATGTGCATCCGGTATAAATGCCATCTTGCCTATACTGAGGATCCATTTGGAATTCTCTCCTTGACCAGCCCCTTGATTTGCATATGCTGCCCTGCTACTTTTATGGCTCTTGAGTATACTTTGGCCTTCATTTTCCTCATTTATTAGATGAGGAGTGATACTAAATGATTTTTATTTTGTAAGTATGCAGTACCTGAAGTTCTCCATGTTAAATTATAATATATGTATTCTAAGTGATTAAGAAAAGGTGATTTCTCACATTTAAACACCTGCCAGACTAAATTTGAATTGACCTCACCCCCATCCCCCTCTTTTGACTTTTCTGCAACAATATTATTACTGTAATTGTTGAAAGACAACTTGTGAACTATTTGGAATGGCCATTGTGATTCTACTTGTTTTTATTATACTCTTACCAAATTATTAGAGGAAGCATAGCATAGCAGATAAGACTACCCACTGAAGGGAGACTCCCAGGGTTAGAACATTGGCTCTGCTACTTCACAGCTGTGTGATGTGGACAGATTACTCTTTGTTCCTCATTTTCCATGTGTAACATGGGGATGATACCTTTACCTACTTCCTAGGATAGATGTGAGGAATATTTGAGCTTATATTTATAAACAGTTATAACAATGCCTAGCATATAATAAGTGAATATAAGAGTTGGCTGTTTTTATGTAATATATAGCTCTCTCATTAGTCTTTCTATGGGGGGAAATAGACTACTACAATTTTAGGCAAAATAATTTGTTTGCTAAGATCTTTGGCTGTAGAGAAACCAAGTTGTTCTACTGCATCCTTTGACCATTTATTGGAAATAAATACTTAATAACATTAATTAAATTTACTTTTAAAACTAAGCACGTGGTTTGCGCAATGATGTGTATTATCAGCAAGAACTGCATATTTCAGCTGGCTCTTTAAAATAATTAGTAATTGTATTTTGGTTGCTGGGTGCGGTGGCTCACGCCTGTAATCCCAGCACTTTGGGAGGCTGACGTGAGTGGATTACCTGACATTGGAAGTTTGAGACCAGCCTGACCAACATAGACAAACCCTGTCTTTACTAAAAATACAAAATTAGCCGGGCACGGTGTCACATGCCTGTAATCCCAGCTACTTGGGAGGCTGAGGCAGGAGAATCACTTGAACCTGGGAGGCAGAAGTTTCGGTGGGCCGAGGTGGTGCCATTGCACTTCAGCTTGGGCAACAAGAGCAAAACTCCATCTCAAAAAAGAAAAAACAAAATTTATTTTGACCGGGTGCGGTGGCTCATTCCTGTAATCCCAACACTTTGGGAGGCAGAGGTAGGCACTTGATCTCAGGAGTTTGAGACTAGCCTGAGCAACATGGTGAGGCCCGTCTTTACAAAAAATACAGAAAATTAGCTGAGCATGGTGGTATGTACCTGTAATCCTAGCTACTCAGGAGGCTGAGGTGGGAGGATCTCTTGAGCCTGGAGGTTGGAGGCTGCAGTGAGCCGAGACTGTGCCATTATACTCCAGCCTGGACAATAGAGTGAGACCCCGTTTAAAAAAATAAAAAGAAGAAGAAAATTAATTGTATTTTATTTTTATTTTGGCTGCTCAGAATAACACAATCTTTTTAAACTTTTTTATTATTGAAAATTCCAAACTAACTGCATATCAAAAATCTGTAGTCAAATACATAGTCATTATTTTTGTAATATTTAATACAAATTACAAATTAAGGCAATTTCTCTATAAGTATGCCAACAGTAGATTATTATTAGGATACAAATACTTGAATTAAGAAATTTGGAGTCAGAGATGGTGGTGTGTGCCTTTAATCCTATCTACTTCAGAGGCTGAGGTTATAAGATCACTTAAGCTGAGGAGTTTGATTCCAGCCTTCCGCGCAACCTGACAAGACAGCATCTCTCTTTTTCTTTCTTTCTTTCTTTCTTTCTTTTTTTTTTTTTTAAGGCGGAGTTTCGCTCTTGCTGCCCAGGCTGGAGTACAATGGTGTGATCTCAGCTCACCGCAACCTCAAAAAAAGAAAAAGAATGAAAAACTGAGAATCTGATAATATGTGTTTAAGATGGTATTTTTGTACAAATATTGCTATAGCTCAATCTGTATGTTTGGTTTAAAAATCTTAGAAACTAGATTTTATTATTTAATAAATGGATGTTAAATACTAAAAATATATTCCTTATCGTGAATAAATTGTATTTTTATGTTAAGGAATATTTTAGGACAATAGTGCTTTCATTTTACTGCTATATTTGAAGACTGGGCAAACTCTCAAAATTTTTGGCATTTTCCTGTTCTTAGAATTCTAGTATAACAATAACAATCGTTTTTAATATTAGCTCATTTTCATTTTTAGTATCTCTCAGATACCATTTCTTAATATAGTATGCTGTATAACATTTTAAATATATTTTTTATTAAATGCCAGTTATACTAATTTCTGACAGTATCTGCAAGTAACTTCTTTGTTCTTTGAAGCAGAAAATTACAATGTTAGGAAAATTGGATAGAGAGACCAGTATGCCTGCTTTTGGAGCAAGTGGTATAGAGCAAAGAATAGACTTTACTTTATTTTGTGACTCAACATGTTATCTAGAGAAATACAATTGTATGATAAAATACTCTAAATTGTTAACATTTCTTTAATTTGAAATTTGTCAATATTATAGCCATACTACTATGACTTTGAATTCTCATTCTGGTCGTGGTCGTATTAAGCAATGTCAAGCCAAGTTTCTTTTTTTCACTGTGATTAGACGTAAGATGACACAAATATTTTTAAGGTATAACTTATTCTGTAATAATAGTAGCTCATACTAGCATTTAACACGTGCTACACATTCTAAGCATACAAAACATAGATTTTATTTAATCCTTACATAAACATATGATGATAGTACTGCTCTTTTCCCCAGTCTTACAGATGAGAAATTAAATCACAAAGTGGTGAATAATTTTTTCAAGGCTGACACTCAGTTAGTAAGCATTGGAACCATAATATAACATAGGCGTTTTGACTTTAGGATCTATGCGTTTAATCACTTTGTATGCAGTGTAAGTGTAAGTCAAGTAAATTGAATCCTGCATTTTTCACAAAAGTTTTAAGAACACAATCTGTTGCAGGTATATTTTGAAAGGGAATGGGTTTAAAGTGCAAAAGTTCTTTTTGTAATAACAAAATGTTGTCAAAAAACAATTAGTAATGGGTAATTGGATGATTGAAGTACCACATCTTGTTAGTTATACAGTGGAGTACTGTGCATTCCATTAAAAAGGAATGAAGAAAATCTCTATATGAGTTTGAGAATATAAACAAGGAGCGGTGTCTCTAGTTTTCTTCTGTTTAAAAAGTGGAAGAAGGCAGTGGAAGAATAAACCAGGTAATTAAAGTAGCTGTCTAGCAAAAAGAGGAGGAGAGGGTGAAACTAGATCTGTCAGGATGTATATCTGTTTTATATTACAGAGTTTGGAACCATGTAGAGGTAAAGTATGATTTAGGGGGAAAAAATTACTGAAGATACAAAACAGGCTGAAACATTTGAATCTAACTGTTATGATGTTGGTGGCATAGCTATTTGAGAAGAATATTTCAAGTCATTTTAATACATAGTATTTCACATGTATATTCCTGGTGGGATGTAATGTTACAACAAAAAAAAGTTTGTAATTGCATTCAATAGTGTTATCGTCATCAGTAATATTGGTATTGTTGTTTTAAAACTCGTATATGAATAGTAGAAAGAAATAAGGTTATAGGAACTGGCATTTTTCAGTGTAAGAGAAAAAATATAGGACTATTTCGTATGGATTTCCCGCAGGCACCTCAAACTCAGCATATCAGAATGGAATGTCATTATTATTATTGACACCACAATTGTATCCATTTGACCAAACAGGAAAACTAGAAGTAGTGAAAGACTTTCACCTTTGGTCCACTGTTCAGCTTTTCTGTATGTTGCCAGTTCTAGTTCTGAATTTTCTCTTGATTCTGTCCCATACCCTCTGCACCCAAGTCTGATAATGATATTTTTCTTTCAGAAACTTCTCTAGCTATGGTTCCTGACATTTTAGACCACAAAAACTCTATTTTATCCCTGAAATATTTGTGTATACGACTATGTTATTTATTTATTCAATCAGATACTGCTTTATCTGGGGATTATTTAATCCTTGCATTAATTCTAAATACTCCCTTGCCACAACCCCCTGCTCCCCGCTGCCAAATAAAACTATAAAGGTTCCTGTGGATTGGGGCCAGCCACAGCTATGTATTATTACTATAAATTCTCTTCAAACCGTTTTGTTTTTAAAATTTTAGTCAGAATTTGATATGACATAGTTTAGAGTCAACTAGACAGATGTATAAGATTTCTTTTTTTTTTTTTTTTTTTTTTTTTTGAGACGGAGTCTTGCTCTGTCGCCCTGGCTGGAGTGCAGTGGCCGGATCTCAGCTCACTGCAAGCTCCACCTCCCGGGTTTACACCATTCTCCTGCCTCAGCCTCCGGAGTAGCTGGGACTACAGGCGCCCGCCACCTCGCCCGGCTAGTTTTTTGTATTTTTAGTAGAGACGGGGTTTCACCATGTTAGCCAGGATGGTCTCGATCTCCTGACCTCGTGATCCGCCTGTCTCGGCCTCCCAAAGTGCTGGGATTACAGGCTTGAGCCACCGCGCCCGGCCCGATGTATAAGATTTCTTAAAGAAAAAAACTGTAGTCAGCTGTCTTTCTGCCATTTTTCCTTGCTCAGAGACAACCACTTTTATTGTTTGGAGCCGATTGATTCTTTTGTATCTATGTTCAGATCTGGAAATAACACCCCTGTGTTACTCCTTCATGAGTTGTTAATTGTAAGCAGTGTGTATTGATACCACCTTTGCACTTCCTCTGTGCCTTCGTCCTCCAAGTAATCAAAATTCAGTGTTTACATCATGATTCCTATATTTCCTATTCGAAGCTGAGACATGTAGTCAGCTGTGTTTACTTCTCCTTTTCTGTATAATCTTTTGTATTCCCTGGAAGTAATACTTACCCTTTTTTTTTGGTATAATTTTTTTTATGTTCACTGAACTGTCTGACAGATGTCCAATATGTTCAGACACATCAAGGATTCTATTAGTTTAATTTTCTTGGGGAAGTCTCTTCAGAACCATGCTGACTCCCACCTTGGGGCTCCTTCTTTTCGAAGTTTGTAGCTGCTGCTGCTTGTTCCTATTCTGAAATTTTAGAATGAGGTGCTGTGATGTAAGTTTATTTAAATGCATTCTGTTGGGCACTGATGAGCTCTTTTAGTCTGGAAGCAATCTCTTTTAGAGTCTTTATAGAAAATACACTGTCTTTGTTCTCCTGGATTGGGCATCAGTTGTCCAGATACTACAGAGTTGAAAATATGTAGCACTCTGTTTCTTAGACAGACTTTTAACCAGTCTTATTTTCTTTCTTCTTATTTTTAGCTTCCCCTTTCTCCTTCCCAAAAGTATAAGGTTCTACTACTTTCTGTGTTTTTTGGAGTAGAGAAAGTGGGGGAAGTTATATGAAGTAAATCTGGTTGCTTCTCAGCTGTCTCCTTTGACACCTTGGGATTCAGCTTTCTCTGACTTAATGAGTCACTTTCCTCTTGAATTTCTTGTTGCTTGCTTTCAGTGTATGTTTCTCATTCCTCTTGTCCTTTTAAAATTATGTTCCCCCTCTTAATTTTTTTTTTCTATAATTTTAGTAGGGTTTGAGATGGGAGTGAAATTATACATGTATTTAATAATGGGTAGGTGGCCTTACTTTCTACTCACAGATAAATATTGTCTGGTGATATCTGCCTCTATGACTCTCTCAATCTACTAGCTTATCTGTATATTTTCCATGTTTATCTTTTTTCCCAGATCTAGTTTTTTTTTTCCAAAAAAATAAACTTTATTGAGATAAAATTTTATTGTTTCAGATTTTATCTTCTCTTGCTTTTAATCAGGAATTGATACCTTGTAAACCTGTATCTCTTAGTAGTAGTATACATAGTGCTTGCGCCACAGTAAAGTCTTTATATTTTTAATCTTTTATTTGGACATTACCTTCACTTCTTGCTCAAAATTAGAGCAGCAGCAAATGTTGTTATCAACCATGGATGCTACTTGCTTACCTTGGGACTGTTTTGAAATGCTTGGAAGTATTCTTGATGGTCATAATTTTTGGAGTACACTATTGGCACACAGTAAGCAGACACTGGAAGATGCTAAATCTCCCTCAATGCATGGGATGACTATGCACAGTAAATGGTTCTCTTCATTCAAAATGTCAGTAGTCAATCTTGAGAATCATTGATGGAAGTCATAAGGGAAACTTGGCTCTACCCTGAGGCTATTCCTTGCTCACAACCCTCTCAGATGGTATCTGTTTCCTTCCCCACCTCTCAAGCACCTGGGCTGGAAGTGTGGGGTAAATGTCCTTCTTGGTCCTTTTTGCTGTTTCCTGACCACTGCATTCTTCTCTTCCTAAAGCTTAAAACAACAATAAACAAAAAAACTCCACCCTGCTTTGAATTTCATGCTTACCCATTTTTGTTATAGAAGAAACATCTCACTCATATCAAAATAATTTCTATGTCAAGTTTTCACATGTAACAATCAATACTCATGACTAATCAGTGTAAGTATGAATGAAATATGATTTCTAATTTAATAAATATGCAGTATATATGCCACATGCCTTTTTCCTCCAATTTATTGATTGACTTAAATGTGGATTTATTTCTGGGCAGTGAGTATAGGTGTTACTAACTTCCTGTTTAGCTATCAAAAAGCCAATGTTTTAAAAATGCCTTTTCTACCTCTATTAGTGCATCATTTTTAAGGGTTGTTTAAATTGCAAGGGTAAGAATTACATTAACTGCATGTGATGCCTATGTTATTACAATGTGATTAAATACAGTTGCATGCAAGATATATAGCTGTGTGTAAATATTATATACTTCATATCAAACTGCAATTTTAAAATGGATTATCTTGTAAAAGTGTGTCTAGTGTCGGAATACTGCATACTCTGCATTCTTAAATTTGGTCTGTGATATTTATTTTAGTATATTGTTTCCTTACATGTGTTTTTCATAAAGAAATGACTTTCAGTGTTATCACCAGTGTTTCTTTCTGGGTTTTAGGTTGTAGAAAATGCCCTTAAAGTGAACCCAATATTAGGTCCACAGATGTTTCAACCGATTTTACCCTATGTTTTCAAGGGTATTATAGAAGGGGAGGTAAGATTTTTCTTTAAGTTCCAAAGGTAGTATTAGACTATAGGATTCTAATTTTAATTACTCTTGTTAGATGCAGAAGGAAAACTTTTCTTGTCATTTGGATCATATTAAATTACGTTAAATTTTCAGGGCAGTTAGACACCTTTGCCTTTTCCTGTTCCACACGAGGAAGCATAGATATTCTTTGACATGTCTCTTTCAAACATATGCATGTATGTTCACACAAAAGTCATTTGAAGTACAGGAATGGTGAATGGCTTGATTCCAATGCTTGACTACTAAGAATATGAGGGGGACAGAATAGTGTTAATGCTGGTATAGACTGAATATGTTAAACCACTGGTTATTTTCTAAGAACAGCTCTCTTAAATAGATCCATAGACCTGTGTATGTTATGAGTATTTAAAGTAATATACTACTGGGAGGCGGAGATTGCAATGAGCCGAGATCACGCCACTGCACTCCTGCCTGGGTGACAGAGTGAACTCCGTCTCAAAAAAAAAAAAAAAGTAACATATGAAATTGGTAAATATTGTTTCTTTCTCTTTATTGGATATATATATATGTATAGATAGATGATGCATATAATTCATATATGTATTTAGTAAGTTAGAACTCAGGCAATATTGACAGTTCATTCTAAAGAGAAGTGATATGGAGGAGAATGTTATTTTATATCCCTGTTGCTTGTTACTGTGTCAGTGATTGTTTATACTTGTACCATAACACAGTTTTACAAGTGTTGTATTTTAATTGTACAGAGGTATCCTGTAGTGATGTCCACGTATCTTGGAGTTATGGGTCGAGTTCTACTACAAAACACTAGTTTTTTTTCTTCACTACTTAATGAGATGGCCCATAAATTTAATCAGGAGGTAAGAATCAATGTACTTAAATTTAAGGAAGTCTTTATCTAAATATAAATTAGAAATAGTTTGATGAGATAATGAGTCTTTGTAAAAGTCGCTTTATAATATTTAGACCTTTACATTTTAAATCTTTATTTATGCTATAGCAATAATTTGGGATAGAAAAAGGAATCTGTAAGTGGCAGTTGAAACTTATACATTTTTGTCTTCACTCAAAATAGGTGATTTTATTCTGCTTAGCCATAGAATATAATGTTGGTTTGTTTATAGCTGCTGTTTTTCTTCACTGATACAGAATCTGAAAACGGGTATTTTGCATGGAGTGATGTATCATCTTTGTATTATTTCTTTAGTTAACTTGTTTTTAATGCCACAGGTTGAGAGAATTTCTGTTCTGATTATTGTGGAAATGACCTTTTTAGCAAAGGTTTACTTTTAAAAATTGTGGCTGATATCTATTACCAGAGTAAGTTTGAAATGGGTTTTTCAGTGAAGTGATTTAAGACTATATGTGTGATAATTCAAATAAGATTATGTTGTAAGTCATTAATCTGTTTATTAAGATTTATATGATATAGAAGATAGGGTATACTTGACCAGTATATCTACATTTGAGACAATTTTTAAAATCTTTTGGTTTATGGCTGAAAACAAATATAACTATTTCTAATATAAGGAAATCCAAAATAAGGAAGTATAAATTTTTAAATATATGTAGCTTTTCTAGAATTAGACTAATCAGAGATCCCAACCCTTGTTTTGATAAATAAATAGTGTATATTTTTTATTAGCTTATTAATTTTAATTGAAATGGGATAATACATATTTTTTAGTTCTTTTTTTTTTTTTTTTAATTTTTAGTGGAGATGAGGTCTTGCTATGTTGTCCAAGCTGTTCTCAAATTTCTGAGCTCAAGTGATCTTCCCACCTTGGCCACCCAAAGTGCTGAGATTACAGGATAACTAAAAATATTTAAGAACATAAGAGAGAAAATTAAAATGATCCAGAGGAAACATCAGAATGCCATTACTATGAATTCATTTTCTTGTTTCCATGAGGGGCCTGGTCATGTTTCCAACATTTCTTGAAATATCTGTCCTTCTTCCCTTGCATTAGTTTGTGAAGATTCAATCTGAGGTCATAATGAGTAAATATTTGATCACCAAAGTGACGGATTAATCTCTTAAATTTTTTTAATTGACACATAATAGTTGTAGACATTTATGGAGTACATAGTGATATTTCTATACACACAGTGTATAGTGATCAAATCAGGGTAATTGACGTATCTATCACCCCAAACACTTACTATTTCTCTGTATTGGGAACATACAACAGCCTCCTCCTCACTATTTGAAACTGTATATTACTGTTAACTATAGTCATCCTGCAGTGCTATATAGAACACTAGAACTTATTCCTCCTATCTACCTGTGATTTTTTTTTATCTTTTAACCAATCTCTCTCTCCCCACTTTCCCCTTACCTTTCCCAGTCTCTAGTAATCACTGTTCTACTCTCTACTTCTTTGAGGTCATCTTTTCTAGCTTCTACATGAGAAGTGAGAACATGCAGTATTTATCTTTCTGTTCCAGGCTTATTTCACTTAACGTAATGCTCTCTAGCCTCACCCATGTTGCCACAAATGACAGGAATTCATTCTTTTTTGAGATCAAATAGTATTCGTGTGTGTGTGGTATTTTCCATATCTGTTCATCTGTAGATGGGTGCCTAGGTTAATTCCATTGCTGTAATAAAGATGAGGGAACAGGTGTCTTTTCAATACAATGACTTCCTTTCTTTTGGAGATATATATATCCAGTAGTGAGATTGCTGGATCATACAAGAGTTCAATTTGTAGTTTTTTGAGGAAACTCGTGATGTTCTCCATAATGGCTATACTAGTTAACATTCCCACCAGTAGTGCCTGAGTTCCCTTTGCTCTACATCCTTTCTAGCATTTGTTATTTTTTGCCTTTTTCATAATAGCCATTCCAACTAGAGTGAGATGATATCTCATCGTGGTTGTGATTTGCATTTCCCTGATGACTATTGATGTTGACCCTTTTTTTGTTTTGTTTTTGAGACAGAGTCTTACTCTGTCGCCTAGGCTGGAGTGCAGTGGCACAATCTCAGCTCACTGCAACCTCTGCCTCCCAGGTTCAAGCGATTCTCTTGCCTCAGTCTCCCAAGTAGGTGAGATTACAGACACCCACCACCCTGCCTGGCTATGGGGTTTCACCATGTTGGCCAGACTGGTCTCGAACTCCTGACCTCAGGGGATCTGCCCACCTCGGCCGCCCAAAGTGCTGGGATTACAGGTGTGAGTCACTGCGCCTGGCCGATGTTGACCATTTTTTCACTTACCTGTTGGCCATGTGTATGTCTTCGTTTGAGAGCTGTTTATTCAGATAATTGTTCTACTTTTAAAATGGATTATTATTTTTATTTAGCTGTTGGTTGAGTTCCTTGTGTATTTCGGAAAGTAATCCTTTGTTAGATGTATAATTTGCAACTATTTTCTCCCATCCTGTGGGATGTCCTTTTACTCTGTTGTTTGTTGCTTTTGCCGTATGGAAGCTTTTTAGTTTGGTAGAATCCCGTTTGTCTGTTTTTCTTTTTGTTGCCTATTTTTTTGAGGTTTTATTCATAAAGTCTTTTCTCTGACCAGTGTCCTGATGTGTTTTCCCTGTTTTCTTCTAGTAATTTTATATTTGTAGGTCTCACATTTTAAGTCTTTAGTTCATCTAGAGTTGACTTATGTATGTCACGAGAGATAGGGGTCTAGTTTCATTCTTCTGCATATGGATATCCAGTTTTTCTTGCACCATGGTTGAAGTAACTGTTCTTTCTCCATGAATATTCATGCTACCTTTTTCTAAAATCAGTTGGCTGTGAATGTATGGATTTACTTCTGGGTTCTCTGTTCTGTTGGTCTTTGTGTGTTTTTATGCTGGTACCGTGCTATTTTGGTTACTATATTTGTAGTATATATACTGTATTTGTTATACACACACACACACACTTTTTTTTTTTTTTTTTTTTTTTTTTTTTTTTGGGAGACGGAGTCTAGCTCTGTGGCCCAGGCTGGAGTGCAGTAGCAGAATCTTGGCTCACTGCAACCACCGCTTCCCAGGCTTAAGCAGTTTTCCTGACTCAGCCTCCCCAGTAACTGGGCTTATAGGCACATGCCACCATGTCTGGCTACTTTTTGTATTTTTGTATGTTAGTAGAGATGAGGTTTCACCATTTTGGCCAGACTGGTCTCGAACCCCTGACCTCAAGTGATCCACCTGCTCTGGACTCCCAAAGTGCTGGGATTACAGGCATGAGCCACTGCACCTGGCTTATGCAGTAAATTTTGAAATCTGGTGGTGTGATGCCTCTAGTTTTGTTCTTTTTGCTCAGCATTGCTTTGGCTATTTGGGATTTTTTATGGTCCCATACGAATTTTTTTTTTCTATTTCTTTGAAGGATATAATTGGTATTTTGATAGCGATTGCACTGAATCTGCAGATTACTTTGGGTAGTATGGTCATTTTAACAGTATTCATTTCACCAGTTCATGAACATGGTATGTCTTTTTTTGTTTTGTTTTGTTTTTTACCTTTTTTGTGTTTTTAAATTTTAAAAATTTGCTGTGTTAATTTAAAAATTTTTAGAGATTGAGTCTTACTCTATCATCCAGGCTAAAATGCATGGCACAATCATAGCTCACTGCAACCTCAAACTCTTAGACTCAGGTGATCCTTTCACCTTAGCTTCCCAGTTAACTGTGACTACAGATGTGTGCCACCACACCCGGCTTTTTTTTTTTTTTTTTTTTTGGAGATGGAGTCTTGCTCTGTTGCCCAGGCTGGAGTGCAGTGGTGTAGTCTCGGCTCACTGCAAGCCCCGCCTCCCAGGTTCACGTCATTTTCCTGCCTCAGCCTCCCGAGTAGCTGGGACTACAGGCGCCAGCCACCCCGTCCGGCTAATTTTTTGTATTTTTAGTAGAGATCGCATTTCACCGTGTTAGCCAGGATGGTCTTGATCTTCTGACCTTGTGATCTGCCCGCCTTGGCCTCCCAAAGTGCTGAGATTACAGGCATGAGCCACTGCAACCAGCCCTACACCTGGCTAATATTTAAAATTTTTTGTAGACATACAGCCTTGCATATTGCCTAGGCTAGACTTGAACTCCTGGTCTCAAGAGATACTCCTGCCCCTGCCTCACAAAGCGCTGGGATTACTGGCATAAGCCACTGTGTCCAGCCACCTTCAGTTTTCTTCTATCTAGTTTTTAATTAAGAAAAAAAAAAGTCATGTGAGTCCATATCAACATTTGATCTGATTAAATCCAAATGCAATCCAGTGAGATATTAAGTCAGTTAAATGTAATTTAACATTGATATATTTCTTTGGGCTGCTATTAGCTTTAAAATATTACATCATAATGCAAAAAAAAAAAATACATCTTATTAAGTAATTAAAATGGCTTAGATTTTGACAGGCATGATGGCAGGCACCTGTAATCCCAGTTCCTTGGGGGACTGAGGCAGGAGAATCGCTTGAACCCAGGAGGCAGAAGTTGCAGTGAGCTGAGATCGCACCACTACTCTCCAGTCTGGGCGACAGAGCAAGACTGTCTCAAAAATAAGTAAATACATAAAAATAAATAAAATGGCTTAGCTTTGCTTATCATGTAATTAAAGTATCATGTGAGGACTACTCCAGTTACTGCTTGGTAACTTTGAAAGCAAACACATTTTAAGGTTTCAGTGGCCAGGTGTGGTGGCTCATGCTTTGTAATCACAGTGCTTTGAGAAGTCTAGGTGAGAGGATTAAGCCAGGAGCTTAAGACCAGGCTGGGTAACAAAGCGAGACTCCATCTCTACAAAAACTAAAAAAAAATTAGAGCCCCGGAATTTGAGGCTGCGTTTAGCTATGATCATTGCACTCCAGACTGGGCAGCAGAACAGGATTCTGTCTCTAAAAAAAAGTTTAAATATTTTTTTAAAACAAAAAAAATTAAAACAAGAACTTTTTTATAAAATGAAGTTTCAGCGATTTTGGCATCACTACCAAAACAACCTACTTTGTATTACTTTTCATTGTCCTTTCCTGCAATTTCCTTTCATCTTCTTTCCATCCTCCTTTATCTTTCCTTTCCTTGCTCTCCTAATCTTGGATACTCCTTCCACTCCCCCACCCCAGATTCCTACTGTAACTCGTTTTGATTGTTTGTTTTGTGGCTTTTTTGTAGCTTGTGATTATTTTACAAAACTCCTACTTGATGAGGGCTCAGTATTCTTGTTAGATTTATTCACATGTCCAGCCCTTTCTAAAATCCCTTGGTGCATGAGGATCCTGTCCCCTTGAATATCTTGGGTTTTCGCCTCAGTCACGTAGATCCCAATTTGAATTCTTGGCCTCACTTGTGGGTGCCCCTCAATGTGTTATCTAAACATTATTGTCAGTGTCTCTATATCCTTGATAACAACTCTCTTGAGATGGTCATGAGCCCTGTTTTTGTTTGTTTGTTTGTTTGTTTTTTCTTTGAGATGGAGTTTCAGTCTTGTTGCTCAGGCTGGAGTGCAATGGCACCGTCTTGGCTCACTGCAACCTCCGCCTCCCAGGTTCAAGTGATTCTCCTGCCTCAGCCTCCCAAGTAGCTGGGATTACAGGTGCACGCCACCATGCCTGCCTAATTTTGTATTTTTAGTAGAGACAAGGTTTCTCCATGTTGATCAGGCTGGTCTTGAACTCCCGACTTCAGGTTATCCACTCACCTTGGCCTCCCAAAGTGCTGGGATTACAGGGGTGGGCCACCATGCCTGGCATGAGCTCTTTCTTGCTTAGGAACTTAAAATATACCCATGGTCTCTCACTTCCCATTGATATATCATTTGTTTTTACAGTAAATCAGTAATAGAAATGTAAGGGAAATACTGTTATGCCTCCATCTATAGGCTAGTGGGCTAATCCAGATCTTACAATGCCTATTTGTCCCTCTTTTTCTTCCCAATTCTATATTGTTTTTATATCCACACTTTATTGTGCTGGTACCTAGAATACATTCCTTTCCAGAATGCTGTGTTCTTATTCTGGATTAGACATTTGGTCTTCTGGATTGGACAGCTGGTTTGATATTTGTCATGTTACACTGATGAGGCTTGACTGGTTCGTATGTTTCCTGCGCTGTCCATACTCCAACTGTGGCTGAAAAGAACTCTTAGCCCTCTCTTCTCTGCCTTCTCTCCTCAGGCTTTTACTTTTCAGTCTTTCACTCAGCCTTCTATTTTTTTGTTTGTTTGTTTTTTCATTTGTTGGGCTAGAATTATAGTAAGTCACCTAGAACTTTATACCAAGGCTCAACGTGCTGTGGTTTTAGAAGTCTGTTCTGAATCCCTATTAAACTAATTATAAATTCTGCAGCCCAGAACTGATATTCAGCTGATAGGTGTCAATGTGGTCATACCAGTTGTTAAAATATTGACATAAATCCTGCAAATTAGCAAACCGGGTAAAAAGTGCCTTTGATAAGTGTTATAATTAATGGTATAAAATTTACTATAAAAAATTGAGCATTCCTTTTAAATATTTTAAACACATGTTTTGAATCTGCAGGAGTACAGTGAAGAAATTTTTATCAATAATAAACTATCAATAATCTGCAGTTTAGGACATCTTCTGGTGTATTTAACAATTTTAAAAGTCTTCAATAACCGCTGTAAATATAGGATTCAGTGCAAACTAAAATTAGTATTTATTCCTGGAATAAAGAAACTTTTACTCTTTCAACAAAAATATAGTGGCTTACTATTGCTGGTAATATAAAGTTTGGGAGTAAAGATGCTTAAGAATTATTAAGAGTTGAAGGGTCTAAATTGTATTTTATCAGAATGTCAGTTATTTTCTATTAAAGTTCCACTGGCAAAAGTAAAGAATTTTTGCAACAATCAGGGAAAAAAGTAAAGGACCATCATGAATTGACAATAGACAGTTGTGTTTGAAATAAAAACACATTTTTTAACTGTCAAAATGAACAAAAAGCATTTAAATAATATCAGCATTTTTTCAATAACATTTACTATGTAGTTTTAATAGAATATTTGAAGGAATAAAATATTTAATAAAAACACCAGAAAATTATTAATATGAGAGTATTATTACATTCTAGATTTGTTTCCGACATCTTAGAAAACTTGTATAGGCATACTTGATATTGTGAGTTTGGTTACAGACTACCACAATAAAGTGAGTATCTTCATAACATAAGTCATACAAATTTTTTAGTTCTCCAATGCATATAGTTATAATTACACTATACTGTAGTATATTAATAGTGTGCAGTGGTACTATGTCTAAAGTAACAATGTATGTACCTTAATTAAAAATAATTTGTTGCTAGAAAATTTTAGTGATCTTCTCAGCCTTGAGTGAATAATGTTTTTGCTGGTAGATGGTCTTGCCTTGATAGTGATGACTGCTGGCTGATCAGGGTGGTGGTTGCTGTAGGTGTGGGTGGCTGTCACAGTTTCTTAAAATAAGACAAATGACGTTTGCTACATCAATTGACTCTTCCCTTCACAAATGAGAGGATTGACTCCAGTTTTGACAAAAATTCTACTGAAGACTAAATGGTCCTCAGAGAGCAAGAAAAGGAAAAATAAAAGAGGATGGAAGGAAGTTGCAGGCAAAAGATAAAGAACAGTAGGTTGTTTTGGTAGTGATAACAGAATCACTGAAACTTCATTTTTTTAATGTTGACGATGGACTATTTGGTCCTCAGTAGAAATTCTGTCACAATTGGAGTCAGTCCTCCCAGATTCTGCTGCTTCTTTATTAAGTTTATGTAATATTCTAAATCATTCGTTGTTATTTTAGCAGTGTTCACAGCATCTTCACCAGGAGTAGATTCGATCTTAAGAAACCACTCTTTGTTTTTGTTTTTTGCTCATCCGTAAGAAACAATTCCTCATGGCTGGGCGCGGTGGCTCACGCCTGTAATCCCAGCACTTTGGGAGGCCAAGGTGGTGGATCACCTTAGGTCTGGAGCTTGAGACCAGCCTGACCAATATCGTGAAACCCTGTCTCTACTAAAAATACAGAACTAGCCAGGCATAGTAGCACATGCCTGTAATCCTAGCTACTTGGGAGGCTCAGGCAGGAGAATTGCTTGAATCCGGGAGGCAGAGGTTGCAGTGAGCTGAGATCCCGCCATTATACTTCAACCTGGGCAACAAGACTGAAACTATGTCTCAAAAAAAAAAAGAGAAAAACAACTCTTAATCTGTTCAAGCTTTATCCTGAAATTGTAAAACTTTAATCACACCTTGAGGTTTCACTTCTAACTGTAGTTTTCACTATTTCCCCCATATCTGCAATTATTTCTCCAACAAAGTCTTGAACTCCTCAAAATCATCCATCAGAGTTGGAATCAAGTTCTTCCAAACTCCTGTTAATGTTGATGTTTTGACCTCCTCCCATGGGTCACAAATGTTCTTAATAGCACCTGGAATGGTGAATTCTTTCCAGAAGGTTTTCAATTGACTTTGCATAGATCCATCTGAAAAATCACTGCCTATGGTAGCTATAGCCTTATGAAATGTATTTCTGAAATAATAAGACTGAAGTTTGAAATGACTTCCTGATCCGTGGGTTGCAGGATAGATGTTGTGTCAGCAGGCATACAAACAACATTAATCTCCTGTACATCTCCATCAGAGCTCTTGGGTGACCAGGTTCATTGTCAATGAGCAGTAATATTTTGAAAGAAATCTTTTTTTCTGAGCCATAGGTCTCAACAGTGGGCTTAAAATAGCAGCAAACCATACTGTAAGCAGATATGCTGTCATCTAGGATTTGTTCCATTTAGAGAGCTCGGGCAGAGTAGATACAGAGTAACTATTAAGGGATTTAAGATTTTTAGAATGGTAAATAAACATTGGCTTGAACTGAAAGTCACCAGCTACATTATCTCCTAATAAGAAAGTCAGTCTGTGGACACGTTGATGTTTTGAACCCAGTCCCTGACTTCTCCTCCCTAGGTGTGAAAGTCCTGGATTGCATCTTCTTCCAGTAGAAGGCTGGTTCATTTACATGGAAAACCTGCTGTTTAGTGTAGCCACTTTCCTCAGAGATCTTAGCAAGATCTGAATAACCTGCTGCAGTTTCCACATCAACACTTGTTGCTTCACCTTCCACTTTTATATTATGGAGGTGCTTTTTTTTTGTTGTTATTGTTGAGACAGAGTCTGGCTCTGTCACCGAGGCTGCAGTGCAGTCACATGGTCTCGGCTCACTGCAGCCTCCGCCTCCCGGGTTCAAGCAATTCTCTGCCTCAGCCTCTCAAGTAGCGGGGATTACAGGCACCCACCACCACGCCTGGCTAATTTTTGTATTTTTAGTAGAGACGGGGTTTTACCATCTTGGCTAGGCTGGTCTTGAACTCCTGACCTGTAATCCACCTGGCTTGGCTTCCCAAAGTGCTGGGATTTCAGGCGTGAGCCACCGCACCCAGCTGGCTTCTTTTATTAAACCTCATGAACCATCCTCTGCTATCTTCACACTTTTTTTCTGCAGCTTTCTCCCCTCATTCAACCTTCATAGAATTAAAGAGAATTAGAGCCTTGTTTTGGATTAGGCTTTGGCTTACGAGAATGTTGTGATTGATTTGATCCTCTATGCAGACTAATGGAACTTTCTCCATGTCAGCAGTAAGGCTATTTTGCTTTTTTATCATTTATATGTGCACTGATGTAGCACTTCTAATTTTCTTCAAGAACTTTTCCTTTGCATTAACAGCCTGTTTGGATCAAAAGGCCTTTCAGCCTATCTCAGCTTTTGACATGTCTTTCTCACCACGCTGAATCGTTTCTAGCTGTTGGTTTAAAGTGAGAGATGTGTGACTACCTTTAACTTGAACACTTAGAGGACATGGTAGGATTATTAATTGGCCTAATTTTTTTTTGCAGGGGGTGGATGGAGTCTCATTCTGTCACCCAGGCTGGAGTGCAGTGTTGCGATCTCGGCTCACTGCAACCTCCACCTTCCAGGTTCAAGTGATTCTCCTGCCTCACCCTCCCAAGTAGCTGGGACTACAGGTGCATGCCACCATGCCCAGCTAATTTTTGTATTTTTAGTAGAGACGGGGTTTCACCATGTTGGCCAGGATGATCTCGATCTCTTGACGTCATGATCTGCCCACCTCATCCTCCCAAAGTGCTGGGATTACAGGCGTGAGCCACCACGCCTGGCTGATGTACTTTCAATCTGTGTGATCAGTACGCTTGATGGCATTTTACCTCATAGATCCTATAGAGACAGAACCAGTAGAGTGTGTGTTTGCAAAAGGGCCATGTATTCAAAATGGCTCTTAAATGCTGAAGGGCCCTAGAAAGCAGAGAACAAGGTAGACTAGTGCGGTTTGTCAGCAAAGGATGTCTTACTGGGAGAACTGAGAGCAGAAGGTGGCAGCAAGATAGGTAGATATTCGCACTGCTACTTCCAGACCCTCAGGTTTATTATATTTTATAGGGAATTGGTGTATGTGCTCTTGGCAAGACAATTAAAGGTCCTTACACTAGGGACAGTAAATAAAGCAGAAATCAGGAGGCCTTCCTAGGACTAGGACTAATCAGAAGCCATCATATTGGATTAGCATTCAAGATGGAGTCATTTTTGTCTCCACAGTTAGATTAAAGAATTGGCATACATAATTGTGGGGCTGGTAAGTCTGAATTTTGTATAGCAGGCTAGAAACTCAGACAGGATTTCTGTTACAGTCTTGAGGCAAAATTTCTTCTTTCCTGGGCATACTGTTTTTGCTCTTAGGGTTTTCAATGAATTGGTTGAAGCCCACTCACATTATCTAGGGCATTTTCCTTTATTTAGCGTCAACTCATTGTAAATGTTAATCACATCTACGTAATACTGTCACAGCAACATCTAGCCTAGTGTTTGACCAAACAACTGAGCACCTTCGCCCAGCAGAGTTTATACATAGAATTAGCCATCACATTCTGTATTTTGTTGATTTGTTTTAGCATCATTTTTAGTGTAGCATGCAAATGTCTTAGGAAATAATTCATTTGTTTTCCTTTGAAACTCTGCAGTTTGAGGTTGCAACTTGTCCTCTCCTCTGAGAGTAGCAGCAAATTAGTCTAGCAAATTAGAGAACATTGAACAATAATCATCCAGTTGAATAAACTATAATCTAAGTACAAGTTGACAATTTTGAAAAATGTGTTTATTTTTTCATTGTACCTGATTGGCAGTGATTTATTAAATGATATTACTAAAATCACTCATGGGCTACTTACATGTTTTGAATAAGTCTACTTAGCTCTCAGGATTAATTAGAGTCAGTTTCTGGTTATGCTCAAATTATCAGTTTCCAGCTCATGACTTACCCCCAGTTCAGATATTCCACTTCTGTGGTTTACTATAATTGAATTTTAACCATGACATATGAGGCTTTAGCTTTTAAAAGTATTTACCCACAAGTAAAACATATTTTAGGTATTTTGAGATGCCTCCTGCTTTTATTTCAGATGGACCAGCTTTTGGGAAATATGATTGAAATGTGGGTCGATCGAATGGACAACATTACTCAGCCTGAAAGAAGGAAACTTTCAGCTTTGGCTTTGCTCTCTCTTCTGCCATCTGATAATAGGTGAGGCAATGTTTTCTTAACATTTGTTTCTTTCAAGCATCAAAATGTAAACACTATTTTTGGCCATCAGTATGGCTGTGTGTTGCTAGGCAGTGGTACTTTTTTCTATATGGATGTGAATTTTGTTAGCTGATGGATGATGTGGTAAGTGTTGATCCAGATCCAGAAAGCACTTAGTGGGATAGGTACTCTTGGGACTGTGGATGCCCTCGTTTATTTTGGTTGTATTCATTTTACAAATTTATTTTGTTCTTATCTGAATTTCCATTTTTTATAATAACTATTAATAACTCTGTTTTATTAGACTAATCTTCAGTCCTCTTTTTACATAGATATATTAAATATCTAACATTTCAAAGTCAATAGCACTTCATAAAGTGTGTTATAAAGTATGTTAATTGAAGAGTATTATTAGTTTTGTTTTCTTTTTATTTTGGATTATTTATAAGGAAGTTTGCAAGTTGTTTTTTTCTTCTAAAAATTCTCACTCCCGTAAAGCAAATACAAAATGCTTTGGTTTGGTCATTTAAAGAAGAATATATTTCTTCGTTTCAATTCCTATTTTGTGGAGCTTGGCATGAAATGCTTTTAAAAATACGTTGACAGTCAGTACTTAGTTCTCATTCACACTGTGTAGATTTTTTAAAGTGATGGCAGGTATATAAATAACATAGAGCTTGATTGGTGAATCTTCCTCATTACATTTTCTGGACAACTGCACATGGATGTGGTATGGGACATTGTTTATACTTTTGGCTTAGTCAGTTTGATTGAGCTTCATATCATTGCACACACCTGGAGTCCCCTTCTTTTTCATAGCAAATTTTTGAAATTTTAGTGCATGGTCAGCACATTTCTTGAAACTCACTTCATGGATGCACTTATGAATGTTGGTGGTATATTCTCAGGTCACCACCTTGTTAATGGCATGACAGCCCTTTTTGCTGCCCTTCTGTATCAAAGCCATTATGCTGGGCCCCTATTTTTTCTTTTTTTTTTTTTTTTGAGATGGAGTCTCGCTCTGTCGCCCAGGCTGGATTGCAGTGGCCAGATCTCAGCTCACTGCAAGCTCCACCTCCGGGGTTTACGCCATTCTCCTGCCTCAGCCTCCCGAGTAGCTGGGACTACAGGCGCCCGCCACCTCGCCCGGCTAGTTTTTTTGTATTTTTTTTAGTAGAGACGGGGTTTCACCATGTTTTTTTGTACTTTTAATTCTAAAGGCTTAAAAGCAGGTCTCAGGGCTTGATGTTGTGTTAAAAGAATAATGGTACTACATTAGATCTTTATGTCTTAGGGCAGCAATCCCCAGCCTTTTTGGCACCAGGGACCTGTTTTGTGGAAGAAAATTTTTCCATGATCTGGGGGAGGGGAAGGGAATATTTTCGGGATGAAGCTATTCCACCTCAAATCATCAGACATTAGATTCTCACAAGCAGTGTGCAACCTACATCCTACATCCCTCACATGCACCGTTCACAATAGGGTTACCGCTCCTATGAGAATCTAATGCTGCCACTGATCAGACAGGAGGCGGAGCTCCTACGGTAATGCTTGCTTGCCTTCTGCTCACTTCCTCCTATGCAGCTTGGTTCCTAACAGACCATGGACTGGTACCAGCATACGCATCCTAGTGATAAATTAGTAACATAAGTCCAGTTTTAGAAATCCTTATTTGTTCTTTATGTATTATTTACTTCTACTATGGTAATTTGTATTAAGGATATATATAATTATTTTATCTCAACATCATAACAATAGATAATACTTACCAAATGCCATATACTTTCCTAAGTGCTTTATGTTGATAATTTAATTCTTTAAACAGCCTGATGAGGTATAGACATGATTATCCCTTCTCACAGAGCAAACAATTACTTTAAAATGTTAAGTAACATTTCTAAGGTAAGAGATCTAGCATTTGGCATGGTATAAGCCAGTTTGAACCTGGAGTGCTTCACACCAGGAATGCCTCTTTTAACCACGAGATGATATTTCTCCCCAGGTGGACACGCACAAGGTGAACAAATTTCCTCTCTATGAAATGGTGTGGCATCTTATTTATTTTTGATAAATAAGCCGAATTTAAGCTACCTACATTTTAACTTATTGGTGTTTCTCTCAGTGGAAAAAAACTGACATGAAAATTATTGAAGTTTTTAATATTGAAATGTTAAAGAACATAGTCTTTGGTAGTAGTCAGCACTCTAAATGTTTGTTAGATAAATTAATGAATGGAAAAAAATGAGTTAGTAAGACATGTTAGAGTTTTCTCCAAGATAAAGTACTGAGATTATTGAAAGAAAGCTAGAAATGGTAGAGGTTAAGTTTAGAAAGATATCTAATTGTATCAGAAAAATTTGTTTTACATTTTTAATGAGAATACTGTTTGCTTCGACATATAATATTATGTAAGTGTGTGGTTGTTCAGAACTATTTTTGACATGTAAGTTGTGGAAATTTAATATAGGTTGAGTATCCTTAATCCAAAATGTTTCTTTCAGATTTTGGATTTTTGGGATTTTGAAATATTTGCATATATGCAACAAGATATTTTGGGGATAGAACTCGAATCTAAATGTGAAACTTATATTCCATATACACCTCATATAGTCTGAAGATAATTTTATACAGTATTTTAAATAATTTTATATATGAAACAAAGTACTTGTATGAAGTTTTCCACTTGTAGCAGTATTCTGGCACTCAAAAAAATCTCAGATTTGGGCCATTTCAGATTTTTGGATTAGGGATACTCAATCTATAGTTGGCATCTGTAAGAAAAATTAATACTTAGACTGGGACTTAAGTCATCTTATATAAATTGAGGGATAGGACTTTATTAAGACTCGAATTTCTCTTAAACACTGGAATTTCAAATTTAAAAGTTGTGAGGTGCCTTGTGATGGAAGATCAGATACAATTTTTGTTTTTAAAATGAAATACAAATCTGATGGGCACTAGCAAACTCACGTCATTTTTAAGGGTACTGAGAAAGTCTTGAATAATGTGGTACTAGAATTTTAAAGAATAATGATTTAACTTCATAATATCCTTAATAGACTAGTGATGAAACATTGATACAGAAAATCTGCATCAACCTGTAACAATCTGAAAAAAAAAAGAAAACACCTTTATTGTGCTAGAAATTTGGCACATAGTAATTGGCTTGTGACTTAGGAAGATTTAGTCACATGCTCTAGTGGAATGTGCTGATATTCAAGTCAGCAGTATTATTGTCTCCTATTTGTAACCTTTCTTCTAGTTAACTACATAGTTGTTGGAGTTTGGGGAGATTTTTCCTCTTTTGCATCCCCAATGATGATTTCTTATTTTTCTACCTAATAGTAATTTCCTATTCTTGTGTTTCTTTTAGATTTTGCAGCATACCATTTCCTTTTCCCAAAATAAGGCATGTCTAAAGTATGATGTTGATGATTTTAAAAGTCAGGCTAAATTGGGAAATGTCATTTTTTCCTCCTTTTATTATGATGGCATTTGGGTCCAGTTGATTATTTTTTGTGGGAGGGTGTCTTATGCATTGTAGGATGTTTAGCATCATCCCTGGCCACTACCTACCAGATGCCAGTAGCATTCTCCCCTTCCTCCCCTACTCAAGTCACGACAATTGAAAATATCATCAGACATTGCCATTAGATATCCCTGGGGACAAATTGCCCCCAATTTAGAACCACAACTCTAAAGAATGACCATTTGGGAAATGGTTAAACTCTTTTACTCTAATCCACTACTTTTGGCTTAGAAATTTGGTATAGACTACTTTAGGACCACACTCAAATCCCAGGGCCACCAGTCACTTGCTAATGACCATGGTCAAGTTACTTAACTCCCTGTGTCTGTTTCCTTGTTCTTAAAATAGGGGTACTAATAGTATCTTTCTAATGAGGTTGTTGTAAGGATTAAGATTGAGTTTACATATGTAAGGTCAAACTGTCTACATAGATGGAATTAGCTGTCCTTATTTCATCCCCTTCTTTTTCTCATCCATGTAATGCAGTACCTAATTCTAAAAGATGATTTGAATGGGAAAGATACATTTTTGCATCTGAAATACATAGTAAGTTTTGTATTAAGAAAATGAACCTAAAGAAATAACCAAATTCAGGCCAGGCTCAGTGGGCTCATTCCTGTAATCCCAGCACTTTTGGAGGCTGAAGCAGGCAGATCACTTGAGGTCAGGACTTTGAGACCAGCCTGGGCCAACATGGTAAAACCCTATCTTTACTAAAAATACAAAGATTAGCTAGGTGTGGTGTCACATGCTTGTAATTCTAGCTACCCAGGAGGCTGAGGCAGGAGAATTGCTTGAACCCGGGAGGCAGAGGTTGCAGTGAGCCAGTGTGCGCCACTGTGCTCCAGCCTGGGCAACAGAGTGAGACTCTCTCAAGAAAAACACAACAAAACTGATGACAACTTTAATTTTGATTATGAAGAAAAGAAACTAACACGAAACACTCTTCACATCATTCCCCCACATTTTGATTTTTTGATGTCTCAGTTTACATCTTTTTTATATTGCCATTTCTTAACAAATTATTGATTTTTCTTTTTTCTTACTTCCATTGCCTGGATACAAGTACAGAACGTGTAGGTTTCAGCCCATCATCTAGGTTTTAAGCTCCGCATGCATTAGCTATTTGTCCTAATGCTCAACCTCCCCTCGCCCCCCACCCCCACAAACTGGCCCTGGTGTGTGGTGTTCCCATCCTTGTGTCCATGTGTTCTCATTGTTCAACTCCCACTTATGAGTGAGAGCACGCAGTGCTTGGTTTTCTGTTCCTGCGTTAATTGCTGAGGACGATGGCTCCCAGCTTCATCCATTTCCCTCCAAAGACATGATCTCATTCCTTTTTATGGCTGCATAGTATTCCATGGTATATATGTACCACATTTTCTTTATCCAGTCTGTCATTGATGGGCATTTGGGTTGGCTCCCATGTTTTTGCTATTGTAAATAGTGCTGCAAGAAACAACATATACATGTGTCTTTACAGTGGAATGATTTGTATTGCTTTTGGTATATACCCAGTAATGGGATTGCTGGGTCAAATGGTATTTCTGGTTCTAAATCCTTGAGGAATTGCCACACTGTCTTCCACAATCATTGAACTAATTTACATTCCCACCAACAGTGTAAAAGTGTTCCTATTTCTCCTCAGCCTCTCCAGCATCTGTAGTTTCTTGACTTTTTAATAATCGCCGTTCTGACTGGCATGAGATGGTATCTCATTGTGGTTCTGATTTGCATTTCTCTAATGATCAGTGATGTTGAGCTTTTTTTCATATGTTTATTGGGTACATAAATGTTATTTTTCTTATTAATAGTTTTGTTTTGGCTAGGCACGGTGACTCATGCCTGTAATCTCAGCACTTTGGGAGGCCAAGGCAGGCAGATCACTTAAAACCAGGAGTTCGAGACTAGCCTGGGCAACACAGCAAAACACCATCTCTACTGAAAAACAATTCAGAAAATTAACTGGGTGTGTTGGTGCATGCCTATAATCCCAGCTACTTCAGAGGTTGAGGCGCAAGAATCACTTGAATCTGGGAGGCAGAGGTTGCAGTGAGCCGAAATCGTACCCCTGCGCTCCAGCCTGGGTGACAGAGCAAGACTCTGTCTCAAAAAGAAAAAAAGAGTTTTGTCTTTGTCTTTATAATTCATAAAGATATGAGTGATATACTCGCCACAATTAGAGTATTATTTTGAATTTTTGTCTGTGTAGTTTAAAAAGAATTTTTTTTTTTTTTTTTTTTTTTTTTTTTAAGTGGCAGGGTCTAGCTTCTATTGTTCAGGCAGGCCTTGATCTCCTGGGCTCAAGTGATCCTTCCAACTCAACCTCCTGAGTAGCTGGGACTACAGGCATGGACCACCATAGCTGTGTAGTTTACCTTTACCAGAGAATTTTATCCATCCAGATGTTTTCTTGTTACATTTTACCACTGTTAGCAGTTTTTGTAAGACAGGCCTGTGGTGATGAATTCCCTCAGCTTTTATCTGTCTAAGAAAGTCTCTATCTGTCCTTCATGTTTGGAGTATATTTCTGCTAGTTACAGTATTCTTGGTTGCCCCTTTCTTTCCTTCAGTACTTTGAATATGTCATCCCTCCTGGCCTGGAAGATTTTCACTGAAAAGTCTGCTGCCAGATGTGTTGGAGCCCCTTTATATGTTACTGGTTTTATTGCTGCTGCTTTTAGGATCCACTCTTTGTGACCTTTGAGAATTAGATTATTATATATATGTCTTGGAATTGTCTTATGTGGGTTGAATCTCCTTGGTGGTCTTTGACCCTCTTGTCCCTGAATATTTATATCTTCCTCTGGATTTGGAAAATTTTCTATTATTATTATTTTTTTACTATTTCTACCCCTTTCTCTCTCCCTCTTGAAGGTCAGTGACTCTCACATTTGCTTTTTTTTTTTTTTAAGATGGAGTTTCACTCTTGTTGCCCAGGCTGCAATGCAATGGCACGATCTCAGCCCACTGCAACCTCTGCCACCTGGGTTCGAGCAATTATTCTGCCTCAGCCTCCCGGGTGGCTAGGATTACAGTGATATACCACCACACCCAGCTAATTTTGTATTTTTAGTAGAGATGGGGTTTTGCCATGTTGGTCAGGCTGGTCTCGAACTCCTGACCTAAGGTGATCCACGCACCTCAGCCTCCCAAAGTGCTGGGATTACAGGTGTTAGCTACTGCACCTGGCTACATTTGGTCTTTTGATGCTGTCCTATAGATCTCATAAGCCTTATTCATTTCTTTTCAGTTTTTCTCCTCCTTTGATTGCGTTTTCTTCCTTTTTCTCTTTTGACTGATTGATTGATTGAGACAGGGTCTTACTCTGTTGCCCAGGCTGAAGTGCAGTGGCATGATCATGGCTCACTGCACCCTCAACCTCCTGGGGTCAAGCGATCCTCCTTCCTCAGTCTCCCAGTTAGCTGGGAGTACAGGTGCATACCACCACACCTGGCTAATTTTTGTATTTTTTGTAGAGATGGGGTTTTGCCATGTTGCCCAGTCTGGTCAGACACCTGAGCTCAAGCTATCCACCCACCTCAGCCTCCCAAAGTGCTGGGATTACAGATGTGAGCCACCACACCCAGGCTGACTGTATTTTCAAATATTCTGTCTTCTACCTTACTGATTTTTTTCTTCTGCTTGATCAATTTTGCTGTTGAGATCCTCTAATGTATTTTTCAGTTTGTCCGTTGTTTTTTCACCTCCAGTATTTCCGTTTGATTTTTTAAAAAATAAAAATGCAAAAAATTAGCAGGGTGTGATGTTACACATGTGTAATCCCAGCTACTTGGGAGGCTGAGGCAGGAGACTCACTTGAACCCAGGAGGCAGAGGTTGCAGTGATCCAAGATCGTGCTACTGCACTCCAACCTGAGCGACAGAGTGAGACTCTGTCTCCCCCCCAAAAAAAATTCAATATCTTTGTTAAATTTTTTGGTAAGTTTCTGAACTGATTTTCTGTGTTTTCTTGAAATTTGTTGAGCTTCCTTTTGAATTCTTTGAAGGATTGCACATCTCCATCTTTTCAGGATGGATCTTTCATCTTTTCAGGATAGATAGTCTGATAAATATGAAATGAGATCATATTTAGCTGAATGTTCTTGATGACTTGTAGAGGTGTGTCAGTGTCTGAGCCTTAAAGAATTAGGTATTTTTCCCTGTCTTCACAGCCTGGCCTTGTTTGTACCTGTCCTTCTTCAGAGGGTCTTCAGGAATTCAAAAGGGACTGACTGTTCACTTCCCTAAGCCTGTGGACACTGCAGCCATTTCAGCACTAGAGAATGCCCTAAGGCCAGGTGTGCTGTTCACCAGCCTGAGGGACTTGAGAATTCCTAGGGTTCCCAGGCAAAGGCCTTTGCTTACTTTTCTCTCCCCTTGTATGCGAGGAGTTTCTCTTTGTGCTATACTGTTGGGAGTTGGACCCAGTACTGTGATTTATTGTGGGTAGTGGGGAGAGGAGAGGGGTTCTGGTAGCAGTTTTCAAGGCAGAGCTGTCGGCATACTTCCTTCTCTGTCTCCCCCAAGCACACAGCTTCTCTCTCTGCCTTGTACTGCCTGGAGTTGTGGTAGGAGTGGTGTAGGCAGTGAAAGACTGTTCTTTCTTCCCCTTTCAATTTGCCCTTTCTTGTTTTATGCTAAAACCAGGTACTATGATCTCTCACCTGGTTTCTTTAGCTCTTGTGAAGGTATTTTCTCGTTTGGATAGTTCTGCAGATTATTCTGCAAATTGGTGTTCCAGTGGAGGAATGCAAGGAATTGGTCATTGGAGAGTTCTGTTTTGCCATAATGCTCTGCCTCCTCTCTGAGTACTTGCTCTTATTGTTGATGTTTTTACTCAAAATACAACCTGAGCTGATTTCCAACTTAGTTTCTATTATCTGATTATACAGTAATTTGTGGAAAGGGGCAGTGAAGTAACAAGGGGAGGGTTCTTTACAATTTTTATTTTGCCAGGGTTGGTCGTAAAAGAAACAGTCTTTGTGGGGTATATTGAATGATGACTAATTCCCTTTCTTGCTTTGTTATGCAAGGAAAATAGATACATGAATAAGATTACTTATATAAGTTTCAGGACCTCAGATGTTAAATTCTGCTCCCTTACCACTCTTTGAATATATGGTTTACAAAGGGGCTGATCCTTTGAAGATCAAAAGAATCTTTACATTATGTATGTTTTCCTGCTTTGTATATAATCTAATGCAATTTGTAGTAATTATTGGTTCTGATTATTTCAGTTCAACTAGAAAAGAAAACCTCTTTGATGCAGCTTTTAATGTTTTTATTTTTTATATAAGCTAT
The DNA here is from genome assembly GCF_007565055.1 of Rhinopithecus roxellana. NCBI lineage: Eukaryota > Metazoa > Chordata > Mammalia > Primates > Cercopithecidae > Rhinopithecus > Rhinopithecus roxellana. The sequence goes on from NC_044551.1 coordinate 55,595,342, forward strand.
GCATGTGTATCTTTTGGCTCTTGTGAGTTTGGGGACTGGTTTTCCAGCATAATTTAAGTAAGATCTATTTTTGAATTGGCTAATAATTGTAAGCTGGATTTTGTTAGCTTTAATCTAGCAGAAGCTGGAGAATGTAGACAAGTGTTAGAACAGTTGATACTACAGTTGGATGCTCACTCCTTTCATCTGTATACAAAGCAATTTCATTGAAAAAGAAAGTAAATGATTAATTCCTTGGCATGCTGATTTTTCATTGAAGGGTATAATCATTTATAAAACTTTGTTTAGCTTCTGAAAGTTCTTTGAAAACCAGATATTCCCCTCTCCACTCCCCCAAAAAAAGTGCCACACTTTTTGAAGTATTTTGAGCTGTTTCTATCTTCCTACATTAGGATATGAATGGAAATAGTCTATTTTGGTTTCCATTTTTAATACAAATTTACTTTACCCTTGAAACATACATTAGAACTAAAATGCTCACCTGTTCTCTTCTGATATCAACCTTATGACACTAATACAATAGCAATGTTTTAAAGATGCTGTTATGTGGTAAGTCACCATGCTGTGCCCTGAAGACCCATTGTACTTCACCTTTAGGATAGATGATTGTTCATTGCACTCTGGTATCTTAGAACAATAATTTGTGTCTTCTATCTCCTGTCGTGACTACTTAGGAAAGTTTCTGAATGCTTGTGAATTTGGAACTGCGTTCTCAATGCTTTCCTCGTATCTAGGAACCGTGCCCTGTCTGCAAATTAGATAAAGGCTTCTGGCAAACTGTTTTCGTATGTAACAGTCATATTGTAGACAGACACTGGGTGCCGTTAGCTAATCACTGACCATTCTATGAGAAGCTTCTTTTAAACATATCACCAGAGAAAAACTAAACTGTGATCAAATGAGATTATTTTGATGTTTCGGGACCTCAAACTATTTTACAATGAGAATAAGAGATGTTTCTCAGTGAGAGTGAGGTATTGGGTCTAGAGCTCAAAGTAGTTGACGTGATACAGAAAAATAATTGTACACAGAATAACTAGCTCCAACAAGGATAACACTGGAAAAAGTATTCAGAGGAGTAAAATGATGAGTCTGATATGCTTTCTAGTTTTACCCATGTAGATGATGCATGTGTACATCACAAGTGGTTCCTTCGTAGCCTGAGGAACATCTTTTTTATTTTGTTTTATTTTATTTGGAGATTCTTTTCCTTGAGCTTCTGTTTTTGTTCTATCCAGAGTACCAGAGAGAAAAATATGCATTATAATGGGAAGGGAAGCTAGATTAACTTCAGATGCCTGTTGTGCGTACTGTTAGTGTGACATTGGACCAGTTTTCTATCATTCTCAGTTTTCTCATATTTCAAATGGAAGCAGTGATAACAGCTAGCACCTAGGGCTTATTATGATAAATTGGAGAATGTATTTATAATGCCTACTAAAATGCTTAATGAATGTGACCACCCAGTAAATCATTGTGTCTACTGTTAATTTGACCAACTGTGTGATGGTACTAGTTTATCCAGTAGGTAGATCTCTTTCTTTTGAAACGTTCCCATGTTCATCTAGTTTATGTGTGAAGAAACTGCTAACAAGAAGTAAATAATAACTAATAGAACACATAATTTATGATAGCCTTTATACAATACATTTTTTACACACATTTCAGTTGATTCTTCCAATAGCTCTATGGGGATGGACATTATTAAACTTTTTTTTTTTTTTTTTTTTTTTTTTGAGATGGAGTCTTGCTCTGTTACCCAGGCTGGAGTGCAGTGGCGTAATCTTGGCTCACTGCAAGCTCGGCCTCCCGGGTTCACATCATTCTCCTGCCTCAGCCTCCTGAGTAGCTGGGACTACAGGCATGTGCCACCACGCCCAGCTAATTTTTTGTATTTTTACTAGAGATGGGGTTTCACCATGTTAGCCAGTATGGTCTCGATCTCCTGACCTTGTGATTCACCCGCCTCAGCCTCCAAAGTGCTGGAATTACAGGCATGAGCCACCGTGCCCGGCCTTTTTTTTTTTTTTTTTTTTAATTTATTATTATTATTATTACTTTTTTTTTTTTTTTTTGGAGACAGTCTCGCTCTGTCGCCCAGGCAGGAGTACAGTGGCACAATCTCAGCTCAGTGCAACCTCCACCTCCCAGGTTCAAGTTATTGTCCTGCCCCAGTCTCCCCAGTAGCTGGGATCACAGGCGCACACCACCACTGCCAGCTCATTTTTGTATTTTTAGTAGAGATAGGGTTTCACCGTGTTGGCCAGGCTGGTCTTCAACTCCTGACCTCAGGTGATCTACCCACCTCAGCCTCCCAAAGTGCTGGGATTATAGATATGAGCTACCGCGCCCAGCCTTATTAAACCTTTTAAATGTGTAATCAAGACTAATAAAGGCTAATTACCTACCCGAAATCAAGTACCAAACTGAAATTCAAGTCCAGTCTATCTTACTCTTAATGTCTACTCTGCCAGGCTGTTGAGTACCTCAAGTACTATTTGAGGTATTGAGTACCTCAGGCTATTAAGTACTCAAGTACTGTTTTGTCTAATTTTCCTATTCCACAATCTGGTTTTACTATTTCTGAGTCATTTTTGTTAGTCTGATTAGAAAATGAGATCATATTCCTAGATATTTCATTATTAAAGTAAGGTACTTCTTCCAACCACTTAAAACCACATATCTCGTTTTTATTTAAGTTGTTCATAAAAGGGACAACAAATCATTCTTTCTGTCCTCTATCTAGAAATCCAGTGCATTTATTAGGAAACTATGTATTAAGATTCTCCACTTCGTTATACATAGAAAATACATTGGAAGTATTATTTGGTGTTTACAACTCTAAAATTCTAGCTTATTCACAGGACACAGGATCTTTAAACTATAATATCTTGATTTTATAGTACACAGTAATTGTGTATATATGTTTTTGTTTATTTGTTTATTTTTTTTAGGCTTTGAGGCTGGGTCTTACTCTGGTTGCCCAGGCTGGAGTACAGTGGCATGATCTCGGCTCACTGCAGCCTTGACCTCCTGAGCTTAAGTGATTCTCCCACCTCAGCCTCCCAAGTAGCTGGGACTACAGGATTGCACTACCACACCAGCTAGTTTTTTGTGTTTTTAGTAGAGATGGAGTTTCGCCATGTTGCTCAGGCTGGTCTTGAACTCCTGCACTCAAGCAGTCCGCCTGCCTGGGCCTCCCAATATGCTAGGATTGCAGGTGTGAGCCACTGTGTCAGGTCTTTCACGTTCTTTCATAGTTATGAAGTTTGGTCACTGCACATTGTTCATTTTTTGAGTTTCGTTTTCTCAAGTTCCATTTGTTAAGAAAAACTCCTATCATACATTACATAAGAACAAAATTTTATATATGGAAATGTGGTAGGATCTTCTGGGGGTATAAAGCTTTACTATTTATTTATTTTTTATTTTTATTTTTATTTTATTTTTTATTTTTTGCGACTGAGTCTCGCACTGTCGCCCAGGCTGGAGTGCAGTGGCACGATCTCGGCTCATTGCAAGCTCTGCCTCCCGGGTTCACGCCATTCTCCTGCCTCAGCCTCCCGAGTAGCTGGGACTACAGGTGCCTGCCACTACGCCCGGCTACTTTAAAGCTTTACTCTTAATTTCTCTATGTCTCATTTTTTTATCCATTGTATGAGGTACTCCAATCAGAGTACCTACCTTATAGGGCTCCTGTGAGAATTAAAAAGAGATAATACTTGAAAAATGTTGAGAACACACTCTGGATCATAGAAGCACTCTATCAATAAATAGATCTGATCCAGCAGTAGCAAAAGGAGTTAATCCTATATTCCGTTTATCCTAATTTCTCTGCTTCACTAACCTTTCTGACTGTGTACTCCTTTTTAAAGTTGTGAGTTAGATTTTATATAGGGAATTTTTCTGAATTACTGAGTAGCCGTATTATACTACATAGTAGAAATATGTTTGATCTGTGAGCAGATCGATGAATTATGAGCGTTGGTTATTGGAGTGAGAAAGAGCTGCTGATGCTTCTTTAGCAGGTCAAAATAATGGAGATTAAATGGTAGAGGGTCTGTCAAATCCAAGCTATAAGATGCTTGAAAGGCCAGCTGTGAAAAGGTTAGCAGTTTGGATACTAAGAAGCAGTTAACCATATTCCAATTACCAAAACAGGCATGATTCTGGAATTATTTTTCACACAGTTGTCAATTTGACTAGTCTCATGCCTGACATAGATAGTATTGTGTGGAGCCTTGATGCCCCTGCAGTAGTTATATATATACCTCACAGCCGTATTGGGTGGTCTTCAGCACTGGTGGCTTAACATTGAAAGTTCCCGTAGGGGTTATTTAGGTTAATCATTATTTGGTAATAAACTTTCCTTCTATAGCATCTCTGATGGGGATGTTCATTCAGCTTCTGTTTGGATACTTGGCTAATAAAAAGTCCCTGCTCCTTAAGGCAGCCCATTTTATTGTAGGACTTCTTTCTAACTGTAGCTGTTTGTCATGTATTATCCTCAGAATACAAACTGTAACTCCCAAATCTGTGCTTTTAACTCCATATGCTAGTTTCTGTATTCAATACAGTCTTCATTCATGTAACTTCATCCATTTTATAATATTGTCTATTGAGGCAAGAAAATAATTTCACAAAGGTTATTATATAGTTATTGGAAGAGACTTAGCTCTCTCATGGCCTTATTAAATCATCTGTTAGGCTAATTACTCCCTCCTCTCTTCTTCCGGGGTGTGTGTGTGTGTGTGTGTGTTTAAAACTATGGGGATTTTAGGGATTATGATAAACTAGAAATTGTATTATAAACATAAAATAAGAACCATCAAAATGGAAGGAATTTACAGGAAAGAGAAATTCTAATATAGCCCAGATCTGAAGTATAATCTGCTGAGATTAGTCTTTCAGCAAAACGCAGAAGGTGATGGATAGGGTCAGAGGAGAGATTAGTGTTCCAAAGGTTTCAGGTGGAACTAGGGGAAAGAGGAGATATTTTGAATTCTAATACATCTCTGCTAGCTTTTTCTAAGTTGGAACAGCCCTTCTGTTTAATAGTTCTGCTTTCTGTGCTTTGCAGTGTAAAACTATGCCAATATACAACAAACAAATTGATCATCATATAGCGGCAATGAGAATGGTACCTAAAATTGTCCATAGAAATAGAATATTGCTTCTCAAGATGACTGGGTAACAGAACAGATATCAAGAAGTTAAAAATGTTCTTCCAAAGTCATGCTGAAGGGATGATTAATAATGTTCCTTGAAAGTGTCCCAGTGACAGTACATCCTTAGGAAGTATCAGTTTGCTTTTAAACCCTTGTAGTCACAGGCATAGTTGAAATTTTATGCTTCTCATGCATAAAGTACATAAAGTTTATTTTTTATTCTCACAGATTTGCAGTTAAAAATTTCTTACTTTTCTTGTTGACAATTGAGCAAATAGAGATATTCATAGTTTTGCCATGTTATAGGAGCACAATATTTGTTTCTGTTTTTATTTTAAAGCATACATTAGAAACTTAGAAATGGTGACATATCTTGGCAGTAATGTGCATGGACAAATTTTACATGAATATCATAGCTAATGTCATGATATTTTCATTTGGAAATTATTTCAAACTTAGAAAAACACTGCAAGAACAGTAAAGAACACACATATGACCTTTACCCAGAATCACCTATTGTTAACTTTTGTCCCAATTTGTTGCGTGATACACATTTTCTGTCAGATAACTAGATAGGTGTTTTATATTCTGAACCATTTCTGTGTAAGTTGCATTTGTCATGGTCTTTTACTTCTCAGTACTTACAGTCTAGGACCAGTTATTGCTTTAGCTCTTGTGTTTTTGTAGTCTCTTTTACTCTGTCATGTAATTTCTTCAGTCTTTTGTTTTTCTCTTATAAAATTTTTAAATAATCCACTCCTTATAATCTCTCTCCATCTTTCCAATTGCCTCTCTGTTTTTATCTCCCATCCATCCTCTCTCCAACTCCCCCAACAGAATAGAATGTTCCTCATTTGTGGTTTGATATTTTCTTATGGTTCGATTTATGTGTGCATCTCCCATTAGAATATTGCATAAGTGATGTGTCCCTCTTGGACTATCACAGGCAAAGTCACATGGTGCTCATCTGTTTCTCACTGATAATGTTAATGCTGATCAAGGTGTTACCTGATTTCTCCATTGTATATAGTTATTATGTTTTTTTTTTCTGCAACTGATAAGAGGTCTATATTGAGATGTACTGCCCCTCATTAGAATTTATCTCCTACATTGAGCAAAATAATTTTCAAATTGTTTGCTAATTTTTTTTTTCTAAGAGCACAGTCCACTTTATTTACTTTTCATTAGTTTAAATCCTTAAGGGGTTACAGCATCTATGTCCAATGGCCTTAGCAGAAGGATCGCTTTGGAATTTGGCAAAAACCATGCCAGTGTTTCCTTGGGCCCAAGTTACCTTTCTGTAGAATACTCTGGTTTTGTTTGGTTTGCTGCCAGGAGTCACTGTGTTCTCTGCTTTGTATACGTAAGCACATTTATTGCCCAAATAGAATTCAGTTTCATCTTGGGCATAAACACCTTCAATTTTAAGAAGATCTGTGTACTCCCTTTGGTTTCAGAGACCTTGCCTGTAGCAGCAAAAATGACTTTGGATGACAGCCTTCCAGAAATATTTGCCTTTTGGAAGTCATGTTCCAAGCAGGCCTCGACAGGCTTCATGATGGCAGAAAGAGCTGGATTATTTTTTAATTGCAAATCCCATCTCACATTTTCATTCTCTTGATTTTAGGTCTATCAGTAACTTTTAAAGTCCATAAAATCAGTAACTGCTGTTATTATAAGCCGTTCTTTATATGTAAACCAATCTTGATTGGTTTATATATAGATGCTATATGTCTAAATACATATAGGCTGGGCACAGTGGCTCACACCTATAATCCCAGCACTTTGGGAGGCCAAGGTGGGAGGATTACTTGAGCCTATTAGTTCAAGACCAGCCTGAGCAAAATGGCAAGACCCTGTCTCTACAAAAATAAGAAAAATGCCAGGCATGGTGGCAAGCACCTGCAATCCTACCTTCTCAGGAGGCTGAGGGAAGAGGATCACTTGAGACTGGGAGGTCGATGCTGTGGTGAGCTGTGTTCACATTGTTGCTCTCTAGCCTAGTCGACAGAGCAAGACTGTGTCTCAAAAGAATACATGCATACATACAGATGATGTCTATTTAAAAGATGCTAATGGAACAGTTACTCTGTTATTTATACATTCTTGTTTTAGTATGGACAGAATCTGAATGGAAAAGAGAATAGTTGTGTATTGATACCAGAAGCATGAGATGATCTGGAGACAAAGGGAGTGTAAAAGAAGGTTTCAGCAGTAAGAATGAGAGGAAAATATTGGGGACCGTGCCGGGGGTGGTGGAGAATGAACAGACACAAGAGACAAAGACAAACAGAGAACATGGCGGCTGCGCCTAGAGCCTCCGCCTCACTTTATTTATATACCCCATAAATCCCACATCAGCAAAAATAACACAATGCAAAACAAACTTTCTGCACCCAGATATAACCTTCTGCTTAGTTCCTTGTCTCTAAGTTCTTTCTTATTTTGTCTGCCTTCTTGGCACCTACTAGAGTTCATTAAAAGTTCAACTAGAGATACTGTCCTTGACTACTGGAGTTCATTGAAAGTGCAACTAGCTAGAGATACTGTCCTTGAGCCTTATCTATTCTTAGCATATTATTTTCAATGGCCCCTGCAGAAAACACCTCAATGAGTCAATTTTCTGGGAAGAAATAGAAAGCTAATTTAAGAGGCTGAGCATAGTGTTCAGTAATAGTTGTAATGAACATTAGTAATCAGAAAAGGGTAATGAGGAATCGTTGTTGATCAGTTGTCTCTAAGAACAACAACTCCTAAGGGAACAGAAAGACTAAACTTTGTTTTGCTGGAGATTGAATTTTTTTTTTTTAAGCATTCAACCTGAGAGTTACAGTGTACTATTTATATTTAATTGTTTTGTTGCAGTCAGTTTAGTTTCCTTCAGTTTTTAGAATGTGAGAAGTGAGATTTTATTTTGTCATTTTTCCTTAATACAATTTCCTAAAAATTCTACCTTTGCATCCTAATAAGTATTGCAGCTGCTTTGGATATTTTTTGGCGTAGAGAACAAAATTAATTCATACTCTGGTTATATTACTTTGTGGGTTTTTTCTCTTTAATTTTATTTTGATTTCAAAGGACCCTTGTTCTGAATTTTTCCTAATTCTTTAAGTTGTATGATGCAGTTGAAAAATCCATGGGACAAGCCTCATATCACTTGTGTGTTATTGGAAGTACTAAACAAAATGGACCTGAGAAACCTAACTCCTACCTCAAGTTCATGTCATTTCTGTCAGTTGTTTTGTTTTCCATTTTTAATGCATAAGATCGCAATAACAATAGCCAGCCATAAAGGATAGGTATAAGAATCATAAATCATTTTGATAAAGATCTGCTATCCAGCATGCATTGCTGAATTTTTCGTCATGGAAAGATAATGCTAGGTATTATTTCAGGTATCTAATATGGACATAATTCATATTATTATCTAAAGTAATTGTTGTCTTGATGTGAAATGAAACTGCTTTAATAACAAAGGAGAGTTGTATACAATTACATAACTTGATATTTTAGGACTATTATCAGGGTATTAGTAATATTAATAAAAGTCAGAATTAGAAAGCTTAAGCAACTAGCTTAAAGTTAGTTAATGAAAGAAAGTTAATGACTGAACAATATATAATATAAACAATTTATATCTGATTCTTTAAATTCCTGAAAAATTTAGATTTAAAAATTCTCAATTTTCATTCTAAAAGATTCAAACTAATACAGATATATATAGGGCAAAACATCGCCTCTTTTACTTTCCCCAACTTTTCTTGCAAAGATAACCTATGTCAGTAATTTGGTATGCAGCTTCTTACCATCTTATAATCCAACTCTACCAATTAGTGCCTTATTAGTAATTAGTACCTTACTACCAATTAGTACCTTAACATATTAAATAGTACTCAGTATTTTTTGCAACCAAAAATATTCTGAAAATTTTGAAAAGAGCACTGGAGGATGATATAAAAACATTTATGTTCATTCTAAATTTTTCCCCTATTTTCATTAAAGGAATAAAGCATAAAGTTGAAGTCTTCAATGTGTATTTAAAACAACATAAATATTTTGTTCATTAAAAAGTTTACAAAAAATTGTATTACTCTATATACATCTTATTTCAACTAGCCTTTTCCATTCAGTAGCTATGTTGTTGATAGCTAGAGTCTGTTGATAGATATTTGGATTCTGAATAACTAACGTTTTCAAGTATCCTTTAAAAACTATTATTTTACATTATGGGAGATATTTTGATGTGTATATTAGGAAAACTCTAACTGCATTCTGAAAAAATAAGTTCCTGAGATTTCCGTTCAGCAATACTTTTGAAACACAGATAAAATTACTTCCTGTCTCTTAGCTTCCTGTATCCATGGCAACCTCTGTTTTACACATTGACTGTAAAGGAACCAATGTGAAGAGTGGTGTTTCCTGAGCAAACGGTGACTTAAAAAAAAAAAAGTGGTGGGGTGGAGGTCAGCAATGCCACAGAACAAAATGGAGTTTAGAAATGTCGTTCTTCAGATTTAAAAAGAAAACCTTTACTGAATCAGCTGAGTGTTAATAATGCGAATTTCCTTTTCTTGGTAAGATTATTTACTTAAATATGAACTTTTAGTTGACATGAAAAATAGTTTTGTGAAAAACTAATGTAGAGTTTAATTGTTCTGTAGTGAATTTGTATTTTCATAAATTATAATGTTATTTGATATTAGACTTTATGTTGTTAAAGGGACATATTAAATTCAAAGATTCTCATTCCTACCTCATTTGTCACCTATGTTGTAATCATTTGTAATTTTTAAGTTAGCAAATGTTTCATTAATCTGAACTGTTTTGTCAAGTAATGGGTTAATGGCCTGATCATGTTAATAATTCTAGAAAGTATTCCATACTCATTATTTTATGCTATTACCATGGTATGATTTATGATAGTATTATTGGCTGATCCTAATTAAAATAGAATACAGAAGTTATAGTATTATAAAAAAAAAAACACATTCATGTGATGAAGTTTTGATGATTTAAAGCTTTACCTTCTCTTTTTGTAGCCAATTCTGATCTGAACAGAAAAACCAAGAACAGGGATATGTGTGGATTACAGTTTTCTCTGCCTTGCCTACGACTGTTTCTGGTTGTTACCTGTTATCTTTTATTATTACTCCACAAGGAAATACTTGGATGTTCGTCTGTTTGTCAGCTCTGCACTGGGAGACAAATTAACTGCCGTAACTTAGGCCTTTCGAGTATTCCTAAGAATTTTCCTGAAAGTACAGTTTTTCTGTATCTGACTGGGAATAATATATCTTATATAAATGAAAGTGAATTAACAGGACTTCATTCTCTTGTAGCATTGTATTTGGATAATTCTAACATTCTGTATGTATATCCAAAAGCCTTTGTTCAATTGAGGCGTCTATATTTTCTATTTCTAAATAATAATTTCATAAAACGCTTAGATCCTGGAATATTTAAGGGACTTTTAAATCTTCGTAATTTATATTTACAGTCTAATCAGGTATCTTTTGTTCCAAGAGGAGTATTTAATGATCTAGTTTCAGTTCAGTACTTAAATCTACAAAGGAATCGCCTCACTGTCCTTGGAAGTGGTACCTTTGTTGGTATGGTTACTCTTCGGATACTTGACTTATCAAACAATAACATTTTGAGGATATCAGAATCAGCCTTTCAACATCTTGAAAACCTTGCTTGTTTGTATTTAGAAAGTAATAATTTAACAAAAGTACCATCTAATGCCTTTGAAGTACTTAAAAGTCTTAGAAGACTTTCTTTGTCTCATAATCCTATTGAAGCAATACAGCCCTTTGCATTTAAAGGACTTGTCAATTTGGAATACCTCCTGCTGAAAAATTCAAGAATTAGAAATGTTACTAGGGATGGGTTTAGTGGAATTAATAATCTTAAACATTTGATCTTAAGTCATAATGATTTAGAGAATTTAAATTCTGACACATTTAGTTTGTTAAAGAATTTAATTTACCTTAAGTTAGATAGAAACAGAATAATTAGCATTGATAATGATACATTTGAAAATATGGGAGCATCTTTGAAGATCCTTAATCTGTCATTTAATAATCTTACAGACTTGCATCCAAGGGTCCTTAAGCCATTGTCTTCACTGATTCATCTTCAGGCAAATTCTAATCCTTGGGAATGTAACTGCCAACTTTTGGGCCTTCAAGACTGGCTAGCATCTTCAGCCATTACTCTAAACATCTATTGTCAGAATCCCCCATCCATGCGTGGCAGAGCATTACGTTATATTAACATTACAAATTGTGTTACGTCTTCAATAAATGTATCCAGAACTTGGGCTGTTGTAAAATCTCCTGATATTCGTCACAAGACTACTGCGCTAATGGTGGCCTGGCATAAAGTAACCACAAATGGCAATCCTCTGGAAAATACTGAGACTGAGAACATTACTTTCTGGGAACAAATTACTACTTCACCTGCTGGTAGATTTTTTCAAGAGAATGCCTTTGGTAATCCATTAGAGACTACAGCAGTGTTACCTGTACAAATACAGCTGACTACTTCTGTTACCTTGAACTTGGAAAAAAACAGTGCTGTACCGATTGATGCTGCTTCAATGTCAGGGAAAGCATCTCTAATTTGTACACAAGAAGTTGAGAAGTTGAATGAGGCTTTTGACATTTTGCTAGCTTTTTTCATCTTAGCTTGTGTTTTAATCATTTTTTTGATCTACAAAGTTGTTCAGTTTAAACAAAAACTAAAGGCATCAGAAAACTCAAGGGAAAATAGACTTGAATACTACAGCTTTTATCAGTCAGCAAGGTATAATGTAACTGCCTCAATTTGTAACACTTCCCCAAATTCTCTAGAAAGTCCTGGCTTGGAGCAAATTCGAATTCATAAACAAATTGTTCCTGAAAATGAGGCACAGGTCATTCTTTTTGAACATTCTGCTTTATAACTCAACTAAATATTGTCTATAAGAAACTTCAGTGCCATGGACATGATTTAAACTGAAAACTACTGTTAGAATTATATACTTTACATGGAAATATAATGAATTATATGAGGTTAGCATTATTAAAATGTTTTTAATAATTTGTGAACAGTGTATTCATTTAGCACATATTTTCTTTGATATGTACTGTATTAAGTAATAATAGCTAACATTTCTGTGTATCAAGCACTGTGCCAAATATTTCACATTTCACATTTAATCCGTGAATAGTCTTGAAAGGTGGTATATTTATACTTTACAGATGAGGAAACTTAGAGTTTAAGTAACTTTCCCAAATTCTCACAGCTTGTAACACTGTTTAGGCCTCTCTGACGAGCTCATGCTTTCAGTTTTATACTATATTGCTGCTGTGGTTCTAGGATTGTAATACGAAAAAAATAGACATGGTTCTTATTCTAGGTGGAGCTTGAAATTTAGAGGAGGAGATACATGGTTACTGCACAGTACGATGATAAGTACTGTACTTAGAGATGCTGTTGAGTATAACATTTGTTGAATATAACATTTGTGGAGGTGAGAGATGGCTGTATGAAGGAAGCGACATCAAAACTGGATCATAAAGAATAACTAGAAATTAGCCCAGTGAAGAGAGCTGAGTAACACCGCGTCAGAGGGGTTAACAGAAGAAAAAATGCTGCTTTTCAGGAACTAAAATTCAGTATAGCTGGTGTCATGAATGATGGTATGCGATTTAAAGCCCAAAAGAGAGATCAGGCGATGAAAGCTCTGTAGTTGTATGCAACTTGAGGGCAACAGAGAGCCATTGAAGGATTTTTAAGCAATAGAGTGAAATGATTAGATTTACCCTTTAGAAATTTGCCTTTTTCTGGAAGGAACAGTAAAACCGGAGCCAGAATTAGTTGAGTAGGAATCTGAGTTACTAATCCAGGGGAAAGATGCTAGAGGCCTGGGCCAGGATACTGGCAAAAAGAATGGATGGATCAAGAGGTACTTTGAAAGTAAAATGAACTGCCTTGGCGATTGGTTGAGGGGTGGCAGGGGAGGGAGGAGTCAAAGATGTTAGGTTTTTGGCTTAGGCAGTTTTGTGCTGTATTCACTAAGCTAAGGAATGAAAAGGAGTGGGGCAAAATAATGAGTTCAGTTTTAGACAGATTGAATCTGAGGTTCTTATTAGATCTCCAAGTGGAAATATATAGCATGCAGAAATTCAGAAGTGAGGTCTTACAGTCAAGGCCAATAATTCTTAAACTTTCATCTATCCAGTACACTGGAAGTGTATGATACACCCTTTACAGTAACAATAACCATTTGGGCGATAAGGTAAGTGGGGAAGAATGAGACCTTGTAGAAGTTGAGAGAGTCCCTAGGAGATGTTAGTGCCCTTGATTAAGAATCTTTAATATAGATGGTAATTGAAGTCATAGAAGTAATGTAATGTTTTTCTTTATTAGCATAAATTTGTACTTGCATAGCCCTCTGCAGAATATTAGGGATTGTAGTAAGCACCATGCCCATTGGTTCGTTAATAGTGACCTGAACCACAAATATGTATTTAAAATTTTTTCTTAAGCATTGTATCTTTCATGTTTGTGTCTCTTCTTCCTTTTCCCCAAAATTTGTTTTTTTAATTACTAAAAAATACAATCCTTATGAAATTAACCTGGAACATGTTATCTGGGAGTATTTAAAACAAATTATAATTATCAAGTTCATATTGTGAAATGAAAATAATTATAATAAAATGCAATACTGTTATTCTACCAAAATACAGTGGTTATCAAACTCAGAATCGCCTGGTAGCCTTATAAAAACACAGTTTGCTACCCCGACTCCTTCCTCTACCCCCTCAAAGTTTTTTCTTTTTTAAAAAATTGTTACTGATAATATTTGTACATATTTGTGTGGTATGTGTGATATTGTTACATGTATAGAATATGTAATGATCAAGTCTCAGGGTGTTGGGGGTATCTATCACCTCAACTGTTTATCTTTTCTTTGTGTTGGGAACATTACAAGGCCTCTTTTGTAGCTGTTTTGAAATATATAATATATTGTTGTTAACTATAGCTATTCTACTTTGCTGTTGAACATTAGAACTTATTTCTTCTATCTGACTGTATTTTTGTACCCATTAACCAACCTCTTTTCATCTTCTTCCCTGCACACAGACACACACACACAACCTTCCCAGCCTCTGGTATCTATCATTCTGTTCTCTACCTCCATGAGATCAGCTTTTTTTAGCTCCCACATATGAGTAAGAATATGTTACAATTGCCTTTTGCACCTGGCTTATTTCACTTAACATAATGACCTCTAGTTCTATCTTTGTTGCTGCAAATGACAGTATTTCATTCTTTTTTATGGCCTGATAGTATTCCACTGTGTACATGTACCACAATTTTCTTTATCCATTTGTCAATTGATGAGCACTTAGGTTGATTGCTGATGTTTGCTATTGTGAATAGTGCTGTAATAAACATGGGAGTGCATGTCTCCATACTGATTTCTTTTTCTTTGGATAAATGCCCAGTAGTGGGATTGCTGGGTCAGATGATAGTTACAATTTTAGTTTTTTGAGAAATTCCCGTACTATTTTACATAGTTACTGTACTAATTTACATTCCCACCAACAGTATATAAGAGATCCCATTTCTCTGCATCTTCATCAGCATCTGTTTTTTTTTTTTTTTTTTTTTTTTGTCTTTTTATTACTGGCCATTCTAATTGTGCTAAGATGATATCTCATTGTGGTTTTCATTTTCATTTCAAATGCAATTAGTGATTAGTGACGTTGAAGATTTTTCATATACCCCTGGGCCATTTGTATGTCTTCCTTTCAGAAATGTCTGTTCCTTTGCCCACTTTTTAATGGGATTATTTTGTGGATTTTTTGTTTATTTGTTTGCTGTTGAGTTATTTGACCTCCTTGTATATTCTGGATATTAGGGTCTTATTAGATGAATATTTTGCAAATGTTTTCTCCCATTCAGTGTATTTTCTGTTCACTCTTGTTTCCTTTGCCATCCAGAAGCCTTTTCACTTAATATAGTCCTAGTTGTCTATTTTTGTTTTTGTTGCCTGTGCTTTTGAGGTCTTGGCTATAAAATCTTTGCCTAGACCAATGTCCAGAAGTGTTTTCCTTGTGTTTTGTTGTAGTAGCTTTATAGTTTTAGATATTATTTTTAAGTCTTTAATCCATCTTGACTTGATTTTTGTATACAGTGAGAAATAGGAGTCCAGTTTCATTCTTCTGCATATGGATATCCAAGCCAGAGTTCTTGATTCAGTAGGTCTGGAATAGAGCCTGTGAATTTTCAGTTTAACAAGTGTGCTGATGCTGTTGGTCTGGGACCACACACTGAGAACCACTGCGTTAATATATTTGAGAGAAAATCAGAGAGGAGCTGAAGAGTAGTTTTAAGATTTATTAGCAATTGCATAAATAAAGCCCCACCAACCCCAAAGAGTTTTCCAACAATGGTTTGCTTTTCCCTGCTTAGCTGAATGCTTTTTCGGGGATTGTAATTTCAGCAGAAAATGTGAATATGTTTAAATAAATGTTATTTTTCTTAAGTAATTTGTTTTGTTATGGAAGAGCTATCTTTTTGTTCACCTCAAGAGACGTTTTTAATAATGTATTTTTTCTTTGTTGTATCCTCCCAACTCCTACAAATCCAATTATGTTTTTTCTTTAATTACTGAAAGTACTTGTTCATTGGGAAAAAATTTAAACAGTGCATAAATACATAAGGTAAGCTGAAAATTTCTCCATGCCCCAGTTCCGTACCACAGTACTAAACCATACCCTCTTAAGGATGTTCACAAGCAACACAGCTGGCTATGTGAAGTTCAGAAAAATTTATATAACAAAGTATTTTTATCTTAAAATTCCTAAATTCAAAGAAGACAGTTCAGAAGATCTATCCACATTTTTGCTTTTTGAAAATATACCTTCTAATTGATTTAGACTCAACTGGAAAACCAATTATATTAATACCAATTTATATATGGAGCTATACTTCTACACATTAAATGTTCATTTCGGTCTTTGCCAGCTATTTCCTTTTAAAAAAAATTCTTTTTTTACTAATCAAAAGAGAGCTGGAGTAAATAGCTACTCCCTTTTAAAATATTAGCCAGCTCATATTTCACTGTTGTTTGATAGTTGTGCAGTGAAAAAACTTATTTAAGGTATAATTGAAGTGTTACAGGCATAATAGTTTTCTTGGGTACAATTTCTGTATTTCATTGTTTCACATTTTGAGCAGCCCTAAGTGAAAACCAAATGATATTCTAAATTAATATAGCTAAGGAAGCTCACCTTTCTTAAGATTTCTGTATTTCTCTATCATTTACTATAGGTTCTTATCTCTACCATTTATTAAAAGTTCTTGATTAAAGCACTCTAATTTAGTGTGACTGTGTTTGAGGAAGAATAGAATCCATTTTTTCCATCGAGTATTACAAATTGTGATTAAAGTTTCAGGGCATAACAAAAGTAATTTGTTTTTCCCTCATAACAAATGGCAAATATTAGAAATCAATAATATTTATTTATAAACTGTAAAAGTGTTTGACTTTTAAATTTATAATTCCAATGTGGAATTTTAAAAACGTATCTCTCATTTCTGGGATGTAAAACTGAGAACTTACTCTCAACCTCTTCCTGTCAGTGAAGTAGATATATTTGGTGTCAAGCTATTGATGAGGGCTTCAGTGGTGTTGGGACAGGGACTTCAGTAGTAGTGATCAGGAGATAGGAGAGGCTGGGCACGGCGGTTCACACCAGTGATCCCAGCACTTTTGGAAGGCTGAGGTAGGCGGATCACTTGAGGTCAGGAATTCGAGACCAGCCTGGGCAATATGGTGAAACTTCATCTCTACCAAAAATACCAAAAATAAAAATAAAAAATAAATCTGGGTGTGGTGACCTGTGCCCATAGTCCTAGCTACTTAGGAGGCTGAGGTGTGAGGATTGCTTGAGCCCAGCGGGAGGAGGTTGCAGTGAGCCATGATTATGCCACTGCACTCCAGCCCGGGTGACAGAGCAAAACTCAAAACAAAAAAGGGAATAGCAGGTCACACGAGAAGGAGGGGAAGGGTGATAAAGAAGACTAACATGTTCCATGGTCCTCTGGAAGTGAGAGATGCCAGTGTTTGATAGCTAGAGGCCAAGTGGTCGGGAGGGTAAGGGTGGACATTATGGGAGAGTGAGGACATTATGTAGAACTTAAGTAGTGGGGAAAGAGGATCTGTGGATACCTCTTTGTTGTCCCTAAACCTTTTACTGTTAGTGGCGTCGTGTACTTTCTCATACATGAAGTTCCAGGGTTACTTTGTTGATCTACTCTGCCTCATGGCTTTCTGGGTCTTTTGAGTAACCACTGGACAGATTTTTGTTATCTTTTCTATTGCTTTGTGTATTTTGTTTTTAGGAGTTCTCCAAGTAGTAGTAGAGTTTATCCAGATCCCCCCATACCAGTGTTAATGCATGTCAAATATTTTCCCTGTAAACACTTTTTAAAACTTACTGATAAATAAATCACATACAGAAGTAGACACACCTGTATAACTACCACTGAGGTCAATAAATAGAACATTCAGATGTAACACACGTGAACATTTCTTGAACCTCTAGGCATTATATAAACATTTTAAGTTTTAAGCTTTGAGGTGAAGGAGGACCAGCATGTAATTAGGACATTTTTACTTAATTAGCTTACCTGCACAGCGACAAATAACAGTAAAATCTCCAATATTTGTTCTTAGGCGGTGTTTAAAAAAAAAAAAAAAAAAAGCGTAGGAGAAGAAAGCTGAGGGAACCTTTTCCAAGCTTCTGACAAACAGTTTTAATGCTAGGCCTTCCTGCCAAGTTGATCCTACATGAACCTTTCCTGTTGAGACCTATTCTTTTTTGTTATACAAGTCAAACTCCTTTACTGGTCCTGTTATTGATCTCTGAACTAGAAAAATATACGTTTGGACTTAAAGTATGATGTACTCCTTTAAGAGGAAGGAGAGTGGGGTATGTGAAGCAAAACTGGCTGTTCTGTTTACCATTAGACTTTACCTAGACCCTCTCATTTCTCATTAAAATTTATATTTGACTTTTCTCTTACTGGACTTACCTATGAACCCTTTTAAGCTAGTGGAGAGAGATATGAATCAATTTTCTCAAATTGTTATCTCCTTCTTAATGATTTCACGGTTATGGAAGCAATAGTAACAAGGTAATAGGCATTTTTTTTTTTCTATACTAGTGCTGTACTGTCTGAAGCATAGTTTTTTGTTCTTCTTTTTAAGTGCCCTCTACCAGTGGTCCTCACTTTGCCGAAGCTGGTAAGCTTGTGTGGCTACACACTTTTAATGCCTGGTGTGTTAAAAGAGAAATGTTGGAGAAAGCAGTATGAGAGAGAAGAATGTATAGTATGCTTGCTGCTGGCCCAGATGTGCCTTGTTTCATTGCTTCTGACTCAATTCCGAGACATCTTGTGATAGATGACATTTTAATTTAGTAGAAAGTAGTTTTCTTATCCTGAGTAATATGGAGACCTTACATATGTGTATATATATGTTGTCTTCCTTTTGTCTCCATTTCTTCCCATGTCTGTGGAGTTTTCACTACATGCACATAAACCCTAGCCTGTTGTTAGTTTGTATCTTTGATTTTGGGCAACCTTATTGCTTTTTTCCGTATGTTTTCTATGATACACAAGTTAATACACCATTTATATTTTTGTCTGAGGCTCTGAGGAGCAAAAGTTTTTATGTTGTACTGCAGTTTCCTCAAGCTTTGGCTTTCAAAACTCCCTTATCCTCAGTTACCTGTTTCTCATCTATGAAAGCATCCTTAAACACCATCGTATAGAATTAGGACCATACTTGCAGTGTTGTTGTTGTAGTTGTAGTCTTATTATAATGCTACTGACCAGGTAAATCCAGGCTATACAATTCCTAGCAGATGGAAAGCCCCTGTGAAAGCCTGGAAACTAGAAAGTGTTAATTAATCAAAGAGAGCCCATGAAGGTGGAGAACAATGTGAGGCTAGATAAGGTCAGAGAGCTGGGCAGAAACCAGGTCATATATAGGGCTGAGTAAACTAGGATTAAGGGTTTGGATTTTTAAGCGTAATGGAAAGGTGTTGAAAGGTATTAACTTTTGCTTTAAAGCAAGAAAAAGATACTAGATTTTGTAAAAGCATTCTAGTGTGCTGTATAGAGAATGGATTAGAGGAAGTCAAGAGTGGAAGTCTCCTCGTTTGGGAAAGTAGGCAGTAGTTTGAACTCTAAACTCGAGACAGATTGGCTTGTTGCACAGTGTTAATAGTAGGAATATAGAGGAGTAGAAACAAGGAAAAATTTCAGAGATAAATTTGACAGAATTTGTTGATGAATTGAGTAAATGGAAGGGTACATTGGAAGGGTAAATGAGAAGAAAGGTCAAAACTGAATCCCTGGTTTCTAGCATGAGTCACTGGGTTGATAGAGATGCTTTTTACTCAGATAAGGAAAACAGGAAGAGAGCCTGGTTTTGATTTTCCGTTTTGTTTTTGGTTTCCTTGTTTTTGTTGGGGAGACACTCATAAGTTTGGTATTGGATCTCTTAATTTTGAGATGATTGTGAGAGTGCCGAGTGGATGAGAAAGATGCCGGTGTACTTAGGGTTCCAGAACTTAGAGAAAGGTCATTGAGCATAAAGTTTTTTGGTCAACTGTAATACCTTATTATAAAACTGTAACAAAATAGTAACTATGTGTTTATATGAAGTTGTTAATTTAATTACACATTTTTGTTTTGTTTTTGTTTTTGTTTTGAGACGGAATCTTGCTCTGTCACCCAGGCTGGAGTGCAGTGGCTCGCTTGATCTCAGCTCACTACAAGTTCCGCCTCCCGGGTTCATGCCATTCTCCTGCCTCAGCCTCCCGAGTAGCTGGGACTACAGGCGCCCGCCACCACACCTGGCTAATTTTTTGTATTTTTAGTAGAGACAGGGTTTCACCGTGTTAGCCAGGATGGTCTCGATCTCTTGACCTTGTGATCCACCCGCCTCGGCCTCCCAAAGTGCTGGGATTACAGGCGTGAGCCGCCACGCCCAGGCACACATATGTATTTTTAAATGTGAAATTTTGCTTCAGTGCTATTTTTTTATTTTATTCTTGATACAATTTTATTCAAATGCTTCTTGCAAACTTTGACATTGGTGTCTTCATCGTTATCAGTCAAAATTCCCCTTTGATCATGTGACACTGTTTTCCAGAGCATGTTATCTTCATTTTGTTCTGAGCTGTGTGGCATACAAGACTTTTCCAGGAATTTAATCCCAAGCTACAATTACCTTTTCAAATAACTTCGGTAACATGAACAGAGTTGACCTTTTTGATTTGTTCTTAAAATATATCTTCATCACCTGAGGTCGGGAGTTCGAGAACAGCCTGACCAACATGAGGAAACCCCATCTCTGCTAAAAATACAAAATTAGCTGAGCGTAGTGGCACATGCCTGTAATCCCAGCTACTTAGGAGGCTGAGGCAGGAGAATCATTTGAACCCGGAAGATGGAGATTGTGGTGAGCTGAGATCACACCATTGCACTCCAGCCTGGGCAACAAGAGTGAAACTCAGTCTCAAAAAAAAAAAAAAAAAAAAAAAAAAAAAAAAAAAAAGTATCTTCATGATTACCTTGTAATTATGTGTTGTATAGCTTTATTTTCATCAGTTTCCAATATCTACAATGGTGCTAGCTCCATAATTACCAATTCTCTGATAAATTTCTTTATATCACTTAAAAAAAAATTCTGTCAAGTGACTTTTTAAGTAACTACTCAATCTTTTATTCAGCTGAATTTTTTTAAATTTTTTTCCAAACAGTTCTGTACCAGTCCTTGATCATCTCCTTTCCGTGGAAGCTTAGTATGTCTTCATTGGGCATTATTTTTTATAGCAAAATCACACAGGATGGCACTTCTTTCTCATGCCATTAAATATAGATCATTTTAGTTATTTCTTGTAGTCTTAAAGATAATGGTTTTGTTGGAGGAGGGTGGTGCTGCTGTGTGTGTGTATGCACTCAAAAAATGAAAAGAAAAAACAGGTAATCAGGGGAGTGGTTTAGTATATAAAAGCCTTTGTAAGGATCATTATGGAATGCAAAAAAAAGTCAACTTTCACTTTAAGATAGTGAATTTCAACTGTGGTTTTTTAGCTTATTTTCTTGCCAGTATTTTTCAGGGGAGCTAGATTTATTAATATACTTTTCCTTGACCATGCAGAGAATTACTGTGTAGAAAGGATGTATGTTTCCATTTAAATGACAAAAGTATTTGCAGGCTACATCCTGGGAAATATCTACAGGGGAAAACTTTTTTTTTTTTTTTAACTAGGTAATAGGCTTATTATATTTTTATATTTTTTAAGTGAATAAGTATTTTTAAAGTATTTTCTCAGTTTTCTAATATAAAAAATATTGAGATATAATACATTTTTTAAAAGGTTCTTTGGCATCTTCAACAATTTGTAAGAGTGTAAAAGGATACTGAGATGAAAAAGTGTAAGAGATTTAGAGACTGTTAACCCCCTCATTGTTCAGATGAGAAACGGTGATGATGCTGACATTTAAGTAGTGCTCTGGCACATGTGGCAGGCCTTGCTATAAGCACTTTACTTGTGGGTACTATTATGCCTTCATGTTACTGATAAGGCAAGTGAAGCACAGAGAGGTTAAATTGACTTACCCAAGACCATGTAGCTAGTCACTGGTGGAGCCACAATTTGAGGCTCTGATGCTGACCACAGTTTTCTGCCACTTTCATGAGGTCTGGAAGGGTTCAGAAGGCCCCTGCCATCTGGTTACTTCACCAGCTCTTTGTGTTCTCTAGCAATTTCACAGTCACTATGCAGGAGTCACCGAGGCCTCGAATCTGCTTTGCAGTCTTCATCCTAGATTCTGCCACCCTGAATGTTTTCAAGCACGGCCTTACAGTTGGCTTTACAAGGCCTTGATGTTTTTCAAATCTGTATGCACTTCCACTTCAACCACACATTCCTCCCTTGTGATCATGCTCAAAACTCTAATATCCTGTCTTACTGTAACTTCACATTTTCCAGTTTTTTTACTCTCTACCACTAAACTTTTTTTTTTTTTTTTTTTTTTTTTAATGTACAATGTCTTGCTTTGTCACCCATGCTGGAGTGTAGTGGGGCCATCATGGTTCACTGCAATCTTGAACTCTTGGCCTCAAGCCATCATCTTCATATCTCAGCTGGGACTGAATAGCTGGGACTACAGGCGTGCACTACTGCCCCCAGCTAATTTTCTTCTTTTTTTGTAGAGACAGGGGTCTCACTTTGTTGCCTAGACTAGTCTTGAACTCCTGGCTTTGAGTGACTCTTCCACCTCAGCCTCCCAAAGTGCTGGAATTACAGTCATGAGCTGCCATGCCTGGCGTAAACCTTGATGTTTGCACTTGATGTTACGGGTTTTTCTTTTGTTTGTTTTTTCCACTTTTAACCCTATCCTCTACCTGACCCAAGAGGTGCCCTGTGGTCAACTCAGACTTCTCATTAATACCCTCAGCTCTTTAAACCCCTCATCCTCAAACTCTACTAGCTTTTCAAGCTTCCAAGCCTGAATTGCCTGACTCAGTTTCTCCCTGTGTGTATCTGCTTGGGGAGTAAAATATAGCAACTAAAAATGATAGAAGTGTACAGATTGAGGCTGTTACAAATCTAGGGCATTCAACTGCAGTTGGACCTCAGTGCCATTGAGCAATCTTTTTGTCTTTGGTCAAGACCCTCTATTGTAAACATTGACCACTTGGCTCCAACTGCTTATCCACATCCCTAATACATAACCTCACCTTCTAATTCACAGAAGGAGGATAATTCAAAATGCAGGAACTTCTGCTTCCCACTGTGAGCCTCCAAGGGAGTCTGTACATCTGTGTCCTGCTGCCTCCTGTACGAAGATATCCTTTGTGTTCAGCCCTGCCTCTGTTATGATCTCACTTCATCCCATCTCTGGGATCCTGCTCCTTCACCCACCCCTTTGGCACCTGCACTTTCAGCTGCTCAGCCTCTGCTGGTCTATTTCCCTCAGCCAAAAACACTCCTTCAACCCTGCACTCCCTCTGGTTATTACCCTATTGTTCCGTCCCTGGACAAGCTTCTTGAAAGAATGGTCACTCCCCTTCCTCAGCTAGAACCTGATTTATCTGATTACTTGACTTTTGGTGCTGTTGGTCACCCTCTCTTCTTTGGGAATACCACTTTCATCATCTTCCTTCTCATGTCTTTGCTCTTTTTGTATCCCCTGTTGGATTGAGCAAAGTCACCAACCTAGTCAAGTCACCCACCCAAGATGAAGCCCAACAGTCATCCTAGACTCTTTCCTCCCATTTATCTTCTATAGCCAATTAGTTGCCAAATCCTGTGATGTTTACCCATTAAACATCTGTCAAACCTACCCCTTTCTCTTTATTCCCGTGGCCACCAAACCATTTCAGGCTGCTACCATCTCTTCTGATGTGGAGTGATCTTGGCTCCTCACCAACCATCATACTCCCTTATGTGGTTCTTTTTACTGCCCTGGGCAATAATGATGCTGAAGGGCCCCCCAGAGAAGTTTATACCAGGAAACAAGAGTGACCAGAAGAGGCTAAGCTCACAGAAGCCAAAGAAGCAGAGTCTTCAGGAAGGGAGACCAGTGGTGTCCACCCAGCAGAGATATCTCATGAGATAAACTGAAGTGTGGCCCCTAGATTGCAAAAATGAATGTCATCTGCCCGTGGAGTAGTAGGGTCGAAAGCTGCATTGCAGTAGGCTGACGGGAGTCCTGGGAAGCCTAGAAACTGAGAGTAGCTAGAGATGACTTCTTCCAAAACATGAGCTGTGGGCTCTATAGAAGCCCTCTTTTTCAGTTTCTCAGCACAGTAAGGTTGAAGTCATCTCCAGTCAAGCTGGAACACTGCCCTCTGGGTTTGGTCAGTATAAGATTCTGGATTTCAGTCTTGACTCTAGCTACTAGCAGCTGTGGGGACACTCCACCATCTCAGTCTTTATTGCTTGCCAATTGTAGCTGCTTTCAGCTAAGTTCGTTCCTTGCTCAGGAGCTGTTCCAGTTGTCAGCTCTTCCTCCTCTGGTAGGGAAAGTGGAAAACTATTCTTTTAATGTTACCACTGTTGTAGACTCTACTGTTGTAGAAATTCTGGAGTAAGACTAATAAATCAGGGCTTGTTTGTTCCTTCGACTATTTCGATAAATTGTTCTTTGCTTAACCCTGTTGAATGACCTAAGCAGATAAATACAGTTAAGGGAATATTTTATCTGGTTCTGGGTTTTAGTGCCTAAAAACTTGTTTAGTCTCTTAAATTACCCTAACTTGACTTAAACTTCCTGTATTTAAAATATAATAATGCAAGAGTGACTTTAATTATTAATTAGGTACCATGTATAAATAGCATAATTATGGTCTGGTTGGATCTGAGAAAATTCTAAGGTGATTAAGGTTGTGATTAATTTCTGTCTTGTGATTGCTATTATGAAAAAGTGTTACATCATCAATTTTAGCTTACGTAACTGTTTTGAAAAGTTAATTGAAAATTTCGTTTGTGTTACTGCCTGCTTGGACTTTATAAAAGTCTATAAAATCTACACGTTTATAGATTTACCCCCTAAATCTATAAAAATTAAAAAACACACACTACAAATTTTTTTAAGATTTCATTGCAATTTAATTCGAATTTGCCTAATGCCTAATGATTTTGAACATCCTTTTAGGATGCTCACATGCCATCTGTATATCTTCTTTGGTGAAATGTCTGTTCACGTTTTTGCCTTTTTTAAAAAAATATTTTTGTTCTGTTTCTTTTAAGAGACAGGTCTCTCTGTTGTTGTCCAGGCTGGAAAGCAGTGGCTGTTCCTAAGTGTGATCATAGTGCACTGCAGTCTTGAACTCCTGGCCTCAAGAGATTCTCCTGCCTCAGCCTCCCAAGTAGCTAGGACTACAGGCTTGCACCACAGCACCTGATGCCTCTTTTAAATTGAAATTGTTTTTCATCTTAATGTGTTTGCAGAGTTATTTTTACATCCTAGGTTCAAGTCCATTACCAGATATTTGTTTTACAAATATTTCTTCCAGATATGGCATGTCTTTCTTCTTCACAGTGTCATTAGAAGAGCAGAAATTTTTACTTGTCAATACTCAATGTCTTTATCTTTGTAGTTATAAAAGTAACATAAGACTTATAAATCCAAGAATATTAAAATATTCCTTTACTATCGAATCTCTCCATCTAGTATTTAAACATACTAATTAGTGAAAAAGAAGTTTGTAATGTTATAGGCAAAGATAAACTTTTTGTTATAAGAAAATAGATTTTGAAAATTTCTTTTTTGTATTTCAGAACTGGAATTTCTCTTCATGTTCAAGAGGATATTTCAGGGGAAAAAAAACCTGTTCTAGTACTCCAGTTAACCTGTTTTTTGCTTTTCTTTCATTCTAGTGTTATCCAAGATAAATTCTGTGGGATTATAAACATTTCAGTGGAAGGCCTGCATGATGTCATGACAGAAGATCCTGAAACAGGAACTTATAAAGAGTAGGTGCATTATTTAATTAATCATAATTGGATTTGGGGGATAATTAAATACATGCTGCATGATTTTTTTCACCATCACTCTTTAAGCACAATATGAAAGTTTTATAATTTCTCTTTTATACAGAAACATTTTTATTTGTTATTTTGCTTATAGTATTTATTGTTTGATCTTGGTATCAGCTTATTTATTTATTTATTTATTGAGATGGAGTTTTGCTTTTGTGGCCCAGCCTGGAGTGCAATGGCACAATCTCAGCTCACTGCAACCTCTGCCTCCCAGGTTCAAGTGATTCTCCTGCCTTAGCTTCCTGAGTAGCTGGGATTACAGGCATGCACCACCACACCTGGCTAATTTTTGTATTTTTAGTAGAGACTGGGTTTCTCCTTGTTGGTCAGGGTGGTCTTGAACTCCCAACCTCAGGTGATCTGCCTGCCTCGGCCTCCCAAAGTGCTGGGATTACAGACGTGAGCCATCATGCCCGGCTGGTATCAGCTTTATTATGTTACAGCCACAACCTGAATTGAGCTGCTTTGATTTAATCGTTGTTTGATGATTAAGTTTTAAAAATTTCAAATATATTTTAGCATATAAGTTTTTTTTCCTCGTATGTTCTGAGCATGGTCTTTTTTTCAACTTTGCTGTTTATAAAGCCATCTCTAGCAAATGGGAAAGATTGTCACTTGAATCATATTTTGTTGAAAAATATGGATAGCAGATATATGTTGTTGAACCTTATTAAACATATTAAGAAAATGTGTCTGATATGTCACTTAGCTTTTGAGAACACTGGAGTTTGTATGAAGTGGAAACATCAAATTTTTTGAGACTACAAACCAAAAACAAGAAAGCATTCAATGTAGGCAGGTTTTTTTCTTTTTAAGTTAACGTAAGGGTTTGTGGCTGTGTTAGTCCATTTTCATGCTGCTATAAAGAACTGCCTGAGACTGGGTAATTTATAAAGGAAAGAGGTTTAATTTAACTCAGTTTTGCAGGACTGGGGAGGCCTCAGAAAACCTACAGTCATGGGAGAAGGGGAAGCAAACATGTCCCTTTTCACATGGTCGCCAGAAGGACAAGTGCTGAGCAAAAGGGGAAAGGCACCTTATAAAACCATCTGATCTCATGAGAGCTTACTCACAAGCACAAGAACAACATGAGGGTAACCGCCCCCATGATTCAATTACCTCCAACTGGGTCCCTCCCATGACACGTGAGGATTACGGGAACTACAGTTCAAGATGAGATTTAGGTAGGACACAGCCAAACGATATCCATTGATATGACTGCACATGACTGTAAATTGTATACATAATATGTAACAAAGTTTACAACTATATGTGAAACGTTTAGGATATGATCAGATGTTCCTTTGTCCTCTTTGGAGTACACAGTTTAGTTGAAGGGAGAACGTGGCTGATAGCACAGTTAAAACACTAGTAATGAATACAGACGGTTATATCTTGTTTTGTGCGGGGAACACCAAAACAGTACAATTCTGGATTTTGCTTTAATAGTAAGTCAGGGAAAGAAAAAAGGCACTATGTGTTATAGTCTTCAGGGAAGGAAGTAGAACAAAATTATAACGTGTTTTAACTGGAAGAGGTGAGAGTCTGAAAGAAAATTTAGAAATTTTTTTGTGCAGTCTCATGGCATTAAAAATCAGGATATCAAGGCTCTGAAAAGTTGGCCGATCACAGTGGCTTCTGCCTGTAATCCCAGCACTTTGGGAGCTGAGGCAGGTAGATTGTTTGAGGTCTGGAGTTCGAGATCAGCCTGGCCAACATGGGGAAACCCTTATCTCTACTAAAAATAACAACAACAAAAGAAGTGGAGTGACACAGCAGATTTGTTGAAGAGTCAAGATGAGTCAAGGTGTCCATGTGCCAAGCTCAGCCATGAAGAAAAAATTTTGGTTTGGAAGAGGGAGTATGTTGGAAGTAAGGAAAACAAACCAGTTTTAGGATCCCAGCTAAAAGGCCTAGACTTGATCAAGCGTTAGTATTGATGAGTAGCTGGAACATATCTGACCACTGGTTTCTTTTATCTGTAGAATTGTTTGGTGATTTCTTTTTGCTCTGGGTGGTACTTTGCATATAGAAACACAGTTGAGAAATAAATTACCAAGAGATACACTTTTCTGTGTCTCTGTTTCTAAGAGTGGTTAGACTAGATCTCTATTAAATCTTTCTACTTTGTAATTCTGTGAATTACGTAGAGTTCTATAAATTATAGTCCATGAGACTATAAGGCATAAATAAACTTTCAGAAATGCCTGCGTGAGAAACATAAAATACATACTTATGTAGCTAATTTAGATTTCAGCTTCCCCTTCCTATTTATTTAAACAGTTTATTCAGAAAAGTTAATCTTTCTGGTTCTGTTGAATTCTTATTATAGTCTCTCAACTGAGTGAATTGGAAAAAAAAAAAAGGAAGAAAACTCTATTTCCTTTACTTCCATCAGTAGTGTATTAAGGTTCTCCAGAGAAACAGAACCAAGAGGAGACAAAATATGTATATATATAAAGAAATTAATTGTAAGGAATTGGCTGTCATGATTATGGAGGCTGAGGAGTCCAAAATCTACAGTTGGCAAGCTTGAGACCCACGAGAGCCCATGGTGTAAGTCTGAAGTATAAATCTGATCATGTCCCTCCAGTGTGGAAATCACCAGTGGACCTCCATTGTGTCCAGAATACAGTCCACAATTGTTTGTATTTCATAAAGGTTACTTAACTAGTTGGGCTCTGAAGGCGGAAGAAGTACAGTGTCCCAGCTTGAAGCAGCCAGAGGATGAAATCTTCCTCATCTAGTCAGAGTTTTATTCAGGCTTTCAGTGGATTGGCTGAGGTCCGCCCACATGGGGAGGGCAAACTGCTTTACTCAGTTTATAGATTCAAATGCTAATTTCATCCAGAAACAGCCTCACTGATACACCCAGAGTAATGTTTAACCAGATTGCTGGGCACTCAGTATCTCAGTCAAGTTGATACAAAATTAGCCATCACACTAAGAAAGCCTTGTTGACAGATCATCTTTTTATTCAAACTGTTTACGCCAGGCACTGTGCAGTGTGAGGAAGCAACTGAGTCTCTGACCTGAAAGAGCCCAGAACCTAGAAGGGGAGACAGGGACAAATGGAGCAATACCAGGTGTAAGAGAGAAAGGAGTCCAGGGAAACTGAGAATCATTCCTAAGGATATGTAGTGGATTGGAGCCAACTAAGTAACCTTTGTGAAATACAAAGAATTGTGGTCTGTATTCTGTAGTCAATGGAGGTCTACCGGTGATTTCCACCCTGGAGGGACATGATCAGATTTATACTTAGAAAGGTCACCTTAATGCATTGTGGAGGACGACAGAGGGGATAAATGCTGGTGAGTGGTCTCAGACCAGTGGAACAACCTGGGATGCATGTTGGAAATGCAGATTCTCCTTCCTCGGTACAGACTCAATATATCAGAATCTTTTGGGGGTCACACAGTAGAATCTGCATTGCAAACAGGAACTGTGGTGGTTCATATACACTAAAAATTGAGAACCTACTGCTGTGGAAGTGGGAAAACCATTTAGGTAGCTGTTAAAGTAGTCTTATCTTGGTGAGCGGCGATGACGTGAATTTGAGATAGATTTTGGAGGAAGGATTAGCAGGAAATGGGAACAGGTAGGTATGGCTAGAGAGTGTTGAAGGGTGTTTACAGTTTGGGTGACGTGACATACACGTGCATATACAATTTTTTAAAATAGTTGTGCTTATACCTGTAGCCTGTGCTTATTTTTATACCTTGATTCGTCCTCATAACATATTGAACATGCATTTTAAAATTTAAACAACATTTTGTGTGGAAAAAATGGAAATGGGCTTTTATTTTCCCTTCTAATGATCCCTCTTTTTTTAAAGTTAGAAAAATTTATCTTCCAAGATAAATAGATAGTCAACAGTTGCCTATTAATGTTGATACTGGTATTTCTTCAGGGTTGTACAGAAAATCTCTTGGAAGAAAGAAGAATGCTATTTTGAGAGTTGATGAATCTGTTTATTTGTTGGGGTTTTGTTGGTGGGTTTGTGGTTTGGTTGGTTTTTTGTTTTTATTATTTTTTTGCCTAGAGTTTTTATTAAGCCGAGCAAATATACTAATGAGGCTAGAGATTTGCCTTGTTTGCTTTCTGCTTGTATGGTTAGAGTGTTTCTCTTTTATTTCCTTAAATAATATTTTTGTTGAAAGGAATATTGGGAAATGAAATTGACAATCCCTTGCCAAGATTTGGGAAGTAAAAAGGAAGAAAGAATTTAGTGGCCCGATGTGGTGACTCACACCTGTAATCCTAGCACTTTAGGAGGCTGAGACAGTAGGATCGCTTGAGCGCGGGAGTTGGAGACCAGCCCTGGCAACATAGTGAGACCCTGTCTCTTTAAAAAGAAAAAAAAAAAAAACTAAAAATCAGCCAGGCACACGCCTTTAGTCCCAGCAGCTGCTTGGGAGGCTGAGGTGGGAAGATGCTTGAGCCTGAGATGTTCAGGCTGCAGTGAGTTGGTATTGTACCACTACACTCCAGTTTGGGTGGCAGAGCAAGACCCTGTCTCAAAATAAATAAATAAATAAATAAGTAAGTAAAATCTAGCCAGCATTCTAAGAAGCCTGGAGGCACTAAAATTTGATTAGAAAATGACTCATAAATTGTGGTTTTTATAGCTAATAATCTTATTTGAAACTATTCTATATTCTGTAGTCCGTGGAGGTCCCCTGGTGATTTCCACACTGGAGGGACATAATCAGATTTATACTTAGAAAGGTCACTTTGGTCCATTGTGGAGGAAGATTGGCAGTGTAGATGTTGGTGAGTGGTCTCAGACCAGTAGAACAACCTGGGATTCTAAAAGTTAAAATTAGACTTTTAAAAGGACTTTTTTCTCTGTCACTCAATACATTGACCCACTGGACCGCTCTTCAGAATGGAATAGAGAATACTAGAAGAAACATTGGTTGTGGGTTTCTGACATCTGTATGTTACCTTAACTTGTGTAGATCCTAGTGACCTCCTTAGGAAGTCTCTCTCGCTTCAGTTTCCACCCTCTGATCCATTCTGCCCCACTTAAAATTAAAAGCCAAATTTCTTACAGGATCAAGTTAATGGGGCTCTATTCTGTGCTGACTCAGTCTCCAGCTTTTTCTCTTGCCTCCCTGGGTTCTTCATCATTCTGCAAACATGCCATACACTTTTACACCCATGGCTTGACTAATATTTCTGCTGCTTGGCGTGTCAAGCCCTTATCCTCTTTAGCAAATATCTACCTCTAAAATTGCATTCCAGACTTATAGAAAGAATTTATTCCATCTTTCTCTGTTTCTTCATGGCACTTTGTCTTTACTGCTAATATGCAATATTTAGTTGCTTATATTCAGTCTAGTGACCGTAAGAGGATTTGAGACAGCGCATAAGAAAGTGCATGCTCATTAT
The DNA here is from genome assembly GCF_007565055.1 of Rhinopithecus roxellana. Taxonomy (NCBI): domain Eukaryota; kingdom Metazoa; phylum Chordata; class Mammalia; order Primates; family Cercopithecidae; genus Rhinopithecus; species Rhinopithecus roxellana. Next base: position 55,626,531 of record NC_044551.1, read on the forward strand.
AACAGAAAACTATTAACATAGATTGAAGGGATTTAAATAAAAAACCTTGATTGGGGAAACCTGTGGCATCAGGATATAAAACTTAGCTATATGCTTTCTAATTACTAGGATAAAAAAAGAAACATTAGGAATTACATGGCTTTTATTTTCAAGTAGAAGGAAATAGGTTTATCAGGTGTTAAACTTAAGACAAATCAATTTAACAGAGTTTGATTGAGCAAAGAATTGTTCACAAATTGGGCAGCCCCCAGAACCAGAATTGGTTCACAGTGTCTTCAGTGCTGTACCTGGTCAGATAATATTTATGAGCAGAAAAGGAAAAGTGAGGTACAGGAAAGGGAAATGGGGTACAGAAACAGCTGGATTGGTTACAGCTCAGCGTTTGCCTTATTTGAACACGGGTTCAACAGTTGGCCACCTATGATTGGCTAAAACTCTGATTGGTACAAGAATAGGTTACAATCTCTTTAGACTTCCAGTTAGGTTACACTTTACTATGTACGAAGAGACCTTCAGGCTGAACTTAAAATATGTGAGGAAGAAGCTTTAGGCTAAATGTAATTTAACACAGGAGAGGGAGATTCATATTTCTTCTCATTGGGGTGTCATGCCCTGAGCCCAGAAATGCATTTTATTTATTTGTTTGTTTGTTTGTTTGTTTGTTTGTTTGTTTGTTTGTTTTTGAGACGGAGTCTCTGTCACCCAGGCTAGAGTACGGTGGCTGCAACCTCCACCTCCCGGATTCAAGGGATTCCCCTGCCTCAGCCTCCCAAGTAGCTGGGACTACAAGCACATGCCACCACGCCTGGCTAATGGCTAATTTCTTTTACTAGAGACGGGGTTTGGGGATTCACTGTGTTAGCCAGGATGATCTCGATCTCCTGACCTCTTGATCCGCCCGCCTTGGCCTCCCAAAGTGCTGGGATTACAGGCGTGAGCCACCACACCTGGCTGAAATGCATTTTTAATCAGTATTTATATAAGTGACTATAAAAGGACTGCTTGTTTTAACAATAAAGAATTAGTTGTTTCTGATACCCTAACGACTGTAGGTAAGTGACTCGGATTAGCTGACTGTGGCCTTAGCAACATCATCAAAGCCCCAGGTTTTTTCTACTCCATCCCCTCAGCGTATTAACCTCATCTGCAGGCTACCATCCCTCATCGATAAAAAGTAGTTCTAGGCATTACAGTTCATGACAATGCTACTGACACGTAAGTAATCTTCTTCCTTATGTCTTTTTTAAGATCGAGGCAATCCTTATCTGGAAATCATTGCAGTAGATGTCTTCTTTTGTCTAATTGGCCAGAATTCCTTAAACACACCCCTGCTGAAAGTAGTCATTGACCAAGGGGATGGGATCTCCATTACTGATTATTGAACTACTGGCATTGGGGGTCTGGGATCAACTTTTTCTGAAATAGTGGTAGCATGGAAGAAGAGGAAAACTGGACAGATTCAGGGTTCAGTTAGGAAAGAGGCTGATTATGTAGACAAGCAGAGTGTCCACTACAGAGCCCAACTGAAAGTGTCAGTTTTGTCTTATGTGAAACAACCCATAAATTGTTTCTTCTCTCTCTTTTTTGATACGGAATCTCGCTCTGTTGCCCAGCCTGGAGTGATCTTGGTTCATTGCAACCTCCGCCTACCAGGTTCCAGCAATTCTCTCATCTCAGCCTCCTGAGTAGCTGGGATTACAGGCACGTGCCACCACACCTAGCTAATTTTTGTATTTTTAGTAGAAATGGGGTTTCACCACGTTGGCCAGGCTGACCTTGAACTCCTGACCTCAAGTGATTTGCTCGCCACGGCCTCCCAAAGTGCTGGGATTAGAGGCGTGAGCCACTGCACCCGGCCTGTAAATCATTTCTTATATAAACCTAGCTGAAAGTCAGTTACATAGGAGTTAAAAAAAAATCTTTATTAAACAATTTATTGGAGGCCAGAGGTAAAAAAATATATATAAATAGGAAGCATATTGGTGGTTTGGCCTAACATAGGACTGGGGTTAACAGAGTGTGTGCCCCCCACAACTTCCTCAGCAACATTAGCATCAACATTATGGAGGAAATGATGGGAAAGCATCACAGAGGAACTTGTGAGAAATGCAGATTCTCAGGCTCCATAAAAATCTACTGAATTAGACACTGTGGGAGTGGGGCTCAACCGTGCTTTTAACAAGGCCCTTCAGCTGGTTGAGCTGAAAGCTCAAATTTGAGAATCGCTTATATTGGACATTCAGAAAATGACTTGAATATTTGGCCTTTGTCCCAACTATCCCTCCTCTGCACACAGATGGACTCCAGGTAGAGTGGAACTAAGCTTTTTTTAGACAGTTGCACTTATTCTGTTCAGGTGCCAGAATAAAGGCAATTTTAAAGCATCCAAATTTGATACCCTGAAGTAGAGAAAAATTCATTTAGACAACAAAAATTTTGAGGAAAAATACTGTTTATCAGTGCTCAATGAATGTTTGTAAATTCAGCTTTTTCTCATCTGTAAAATGGCTGAATTACTTAGGGCAGAGTTTGTATAGATTAAATGAAAAGTATTATTACTACAAGTACCTTTAAACCCAGAAATGACTTAAAAGGTTTCACTTTTTTCATGCTAACACCTGTTGGTTCACTTTTTTCATGCTAACACCTGTTGGTTCTGTTTAGCTGGTTGAAGTTTCTTCTTGAGAAAGATTCTTATTTAGCAGGCTGGAGTGTCTGGATCTATTCGGTGATTTCTGCCTTGAGTTTAGAATGGAGAAGTGGCCACTTATATTCACGTTAGTCATTCCTATTTTAAACTGTTGTGTTTACTATTTTTATTAGTATATTACTGCATGCACAGTCTACACACTTTAGTTTATTAGCAATCTATTAATTCTTACCTGTCTTTTATGTAAAGCATGATTGTCTATCTTTAATCTTTGTCAACAAAATGAGATTTGACTTTTAATTGGAAATTTTTCTGCAGGACAGTTTTAACTTTGGGCTTTTCAGCCTCCCAAAGTACTAGGATTACAGGTGTGCACTGCTGTTCTCGGTCTTAGGGTAATAAATCTTTTAATTTAGGGAAGACAGAACAGAGAGTATTCACTATATGAGTAAGTTAACAGATTTTGGAAAGCAGTGGAAGAATTTGATGCAAAATAAAGCATGCTTTCATGTAGATCCATAGTCACTGCATTTGGAATTCAAGTTTGCAACAGACATAAATTGACTAGTCTAAAGGAACCCCATATTATTATTCAGTTCTAAAATACAAAGTGGTATTTAGACCTTTTTAAGACATTTCACTTTATTAAATAGCTTTTGGGTTGATAGAATAGTGTAATTTTCTCACTTTGTGTCGGAGTCCATTGGCCAGCTACTTGTGCTACACTGTATTATATCATGGCAGACAAAAGCATTGCAGCCCCAGGTCAAGGACATGCAGTGAGTTAGGAATTGAGTTCCTGCCGTTTTTCAGGACTTCTGATTTCTAGCCTAAGGTTCTTTTTGATCCCACCAGTGGGCACTAACTGAATCAGAGGCAGTCACTCCAAACATTGCTTTTTTAATGATAGGAAATAGAAACGAAAGACACTTATTTCCACTGCAAGAATGAGCCTGATCAAGTTTTCTGGTATCAGCACCTGTGTTAGTTCTCTATTAAAAGCTATTTACACAGCTGAGTCAGGACTTGTCCTTCACCTGTACTTGCTACAAAGCAACAGAACCCAAACTTTCTTTGCCACTGTTTATTCATTAAGAACTTAGGATCATGCTGGGCGCGGTGTCTCACGCCTGTAATCCCAGCACTTTGGGAGGCCGAGGCGGGCGGATCACGAGGACAGGAGATCGAGACCATTCTGGCTAACACGGTGAAACCCCGTCTCTACTAAAAATACAGAAAATTAGCCGGGCGAGGTGGCGGGCACCTGTGGTCCCAGCTACTCGGGAGTCTGAGGCAGGAGAATGGCGTGAACCCAGGAGGCGGAGCTTGCAGTGAGCCGAGATTGTGCCACTGCACTCCAGCCTGGGTAAGAGCGAGACTCCATCTCAGGAAAGAAAAAAAAAGAACTTATGATCGTGTTGATAAATTACTGAATTCTCCTGTTACAAGTTAGGAAACAGTGGGGTTTGTTCCATCAGTTTGATTCACTAGACTGTTGATTTCTGGTCTCCCTAGAACCATTGTTGACTGAACAGGAAACTGTTTCTGTTTTCTCTGCTAATAGTAAAGAGCATGGTGCAGATATTCAAAATAAATGATTTGTAACTACCCAGAAAGTACAAGTGCTATCAGGGACAGATTCCTCATAGCACAGTAATGTCATTTGGAAACAAGGTAGATTATTACATAATTAATATGTTTGTGATATCTAAATTATTGCATGTATAAAATTCTGTAGATGTGAAAATTATGGGGAAGAAGAAGTATTTTTTAAGAGTTTATGTCATTTTTAAATAACATATAAAGGGTATGCATGCATTACTTTGTCAGCTGATGTTTCATTGTTTCAGAAGTTGCGTGTAAATAAATTACTATCTGAAATGCCCAAGAAAAATGCTGTAAAATGTTTTAGTGTGGCCCTTTTTATAGTGACATATCTTTTCATAATTCAAAAATTTTGTTAAATTTTAAATCTAAATTGTCTATTTCTCACATTTTGGTGTGAGAAACTAAGAACATAGAATTATTCATGTTCTTAGTGATTTTAAGGGCTTATTTTTAAGTGTATTATAGATATTTTTTATTTAAAACATGTTTTTTAAAAAATTATTATAGCTGTATGTTGATGTCTCATCTTGAGGAACCAAAAGTAACAGAAGATGAAGAACCACCCACAGAACAAGATAAGAGGAAAAAGATGGTAAGTTATAAAAGTAGCTTCTAAAAATGAACCATATATTATCATTTTCTGTAGGTTCAGAAATATCTCGTCTGTTTGTCCATCCAGCTATATATCTATCGATCTATCCCATGTTACAGAATTAATGTAAAGTGTACCCTAAAACAGATACGTTTTATTCCTAGTACAGAAAGTTGAGGATAACTTTTCATCTGAAATAGCTGTGGCTTGTCTTAGTGCAGAGCAGATGATTTAGTGTTTTACTTGTGGAAAGTGTGTGACCTGCAAACCTTATTTAAGTTGAAATGTGCGTTCTTCTGTTTTGAGGAGATGTGCTGAAATTTCCTTGCATTGCCTATTGTTTTATAGATCTTCACATGAACTTTTGCTGACCTGCATCACAGGGTTTTATAAAAATGCCCTTAAATTAACCACTAACTAGTAAACACCACTAATTCTCACCAGAGCAATCTGATAAGGGGAAAAGAACAAAAAAATAGGAAATACCTAAAATATCTTGCCTTTTAAAATTATATATAATCTTGAATGTTTAAATATTTATTTTGACCGTGAATATAAAATAGGTACATAGGAAACTTCTTCCCCTTTTGTTTTGGAATCTTTTCTTGTCTTCTGGCCTCATCGTTTAACTAACTTTATTATACCTTCTTTCCTCATTTGTAAAATGAAAACAATTGTATCTGCCTCATAGATAGAATAAATATTTAAAATGGTTATGGATACCTAGTAATTACTCTGTGTTAGCTATCATTTTAATCTGATCATTGTATTTACACCTTGCATTACAGCACGTTAGCCTTCAATGGCTTCATCCTTAGCTTATAGCTAACGTCCCACTGCTCTCAGAGCATGTGCAATGCTCTTCTTTTAAACTGTTTGAATTTAACTCATTTTACTTTGCTTTACGCTAGGTATCATCTCCCTAGCACATAGTGTAGAGGACAGGACAACATCCAGGAATTCTTAAGAGCTGAATTCTAGTCCTTTTTGTACTATTACTTGTAACTTTGAGCAAGTCACCTAGTCTTTGTAGATCCGTTTTGCCTCATCTGTGAAAAGCGGCAGAAATTGGATTAGCAAATTTCCAGGGCCTGTGAACTGAAAAATTACTGTTAAAACTCTTAATGTCATTCCTTTTCTTCCCCCAAAACAATGTTTATACATGTAGTAAGTCCTCATTTAACATCACTGATAGTTTCTTGGAAACTGTGACTTTAAACAGAACAACATACAATGAAACCAGTTGTACCATGGGCTAATTGATCTAAACAAGAAGCTCCTACAGCATATTTCTGGTCACAAAAACACCACCAAACTTCTAAATAAAGATCCAAAACACTTCTAATATTTAACATTGAAGTAAGTGTGAGCTGTACATACATTTAAGAAATATTAATAAAAACAAGTTAAATTATTTTCCCTCTTTTTTGGGGAATCAGTGAGTGATGATGGTTGTGGTGGTGAGTTAAATCAAGGAATAAATGTTTGCAAAGTGAAAATTGTAAGGAGCACCTCCTACTACCTTACAGTTGAAAAACACAAAGAACAGATCTGGCGAGCTTGCTGAAAGCTTTCATACAGCAGCATTTATATGCATTTGTATGACCGTAATTTGTATTCATTCATTCTTTCATTTTTCCAACCCACTTATTCTGCTTTAGGGTAGTGGGTAGCTGGAGCCTATCCTAGCAGCTATGGGTGCAAGACGGGAACCAGTCCTGGATAGGACACCATTTCCTGACAGGGTGCACTTGCACACACTCACACTCACTCAGATGGGAACAATTTAAACATGCCAGTTCACTTAATGTGCACCTCTTTGGGATGTGGGAGGAAACTAGAGTACCCAGAGAAAAGCCACACAGACATGGAGAGAACATGCAAACTCCACACAGACAGTGGCCTCAGCCCGAATCCATTTGTTTTTCTTATCAAAGTTATAATGAAATGATGTTAGCAAGGACCTGCTGCACAGTCATGCACTGCTCAACAACACAACATTTCGGTCAACAGCAGACTGCATACTGTAGTGGTCCGTAAGATTGTGATACCATATTTTTACTGTACCTTTTATGTGTTTTGATGTGTTTAGATACATAGATGCCACTTTGTTACAGTTGCCTACGGTATTCGCTACAGTAACGTGCCATACAGATTTGTTGCCTAGGAGCAATAGGTTATACCATATAGCCTAGGTGTGTAGTAGGCTGTACCATCTAGATTCCTGTAAGCACACTCCATGATATTTACACGGGGAACTTGCCTAACCATGCATTTCTCAGAACATATCCTCATCTTTAAGCAATGTATGACTATATTCCTTTGAAATTAAACTGTTGTGTGTTTTTTTTTGTTTTGTTTTGTTTTTTGTTTTGCAATGGAGTCTCACTCTGTCACCCAGGCTGGAGTGCAGTGATATGATCTCAGCTCACTGCAACCTCTGCCTCCCAGGTTCAAGCAATTCTCATGCCTCAGCCTCCCGAGTAGCTGGGACTACAGGTGGTGGATACACACTGTTACGTTTATTAAGACCCATAGAATAGACTACAGGTGCATGCCACCATGTTCGGCTAATTTTTTTGGTTTTTTTAGTAGGCATGGGGTTTTGCCGTGTTGGCCAAGCTGGTCTCGAACTCTTTACCTCAGGTGATCTGCCCACCTTGCCTCCCAAAGTGCTGGGATTGCAGGTGTGAGCCACCATCCCTCTCCTATGTGGTATCTTAAATACATGGAAAGTATTTTTTTTTTCACCCACAGTAATAATAACCTTTAAGTATAGCCTAACATTTGTCTTTCTGCCACTCACACCCCCACTTTATCATTCTAATTATATGTAGTATTGGTTTATAGAACAACCATTATTTTTTTAAGTGGCTGATTTTATTTGAAGTTATTTACTACAGTAGGTATTTAATATAGATTTATATTGTCATCTCTAGTAAGATTTCTAGTACCTTGGTCTTGCTCTTGGATACCCACTGCTCTTGGATATGCTGAGGATACCACAGCAGTTTTTGACTGAAGCTGGGATTGTGTATTGTAACATTTAATAAATCTAATTATGAATTCATGCTAATTTTCCAACAACTTTAAACAAATAAAATTTGTTTCACTTGTCTCTTAGAATTATAAGTTAATGTATTTTTTCAGTAATTATGTCATTCTTGAACTGTGTTGTCTATAACATTAGACATTTTTTGAGAACTATCCAGTGATATCTTGGTTGTTTCTTCAAAGGGAAAGAGTAAGTATTTGCTGGTAAATGGTTATGCATTATTCTTTACAAAAAAAAAAAAAATTAGCAGCAAAGGTTTTTCTCATTTTAAAATGAAATTATTTACTAGGAAGAAAAATATAGCTGCTTAGTTCCAAGGTCACATAAATGAAAATTTGATTGACTTACTGTTGTTGTCTTAATGTAGTCCCTAAAATGTGGTGTCTGTGTTTCAGCAGCTACTTTGGTAGAGAATAGCAGTAGTGATTGTAGTTCAGAAAGGCAGATGATTAATATTATATCAAATGTGCCAAATAATTTCCCATAGGTTTCTGAGAATTCTCTATGTTTTATTTCAAATAAGGATGAAATTTACACTCAGGAAAGCTATTAAGCTGTCCAGACTTTTGATCTCCCTTTTCATTCAGCCTCTCTCTCTACCTTTCATTGCAGTGAAATAATACTTAGAGTAGCAAATGCAGCTCAAGCATTTCATTTAATATATGTTTCCTTTCTGTCCAGTGTAGTATTATAGTAGAATAATTCATGACCTTTACTATAAAGACTTGAGCTAATATATTAATATCTTAAGTTTTTTGTAAATTTTTGAAATCTGACTTATAGTCACTTATAAGTTGTAATTTCCAAATTCTAGTTTTGAGCACTTGAATGCTTTCTCGCAACTCTATGATACCAGCTAACAAAGTATTATTATTATTTCGTATTTATTTATTTATTTTTTGAGATAGTCTTGCTCTGTTGTCCATGCTGGAGTGCAGTGGGTGCAAACATGGTTTCCTCAGCCTCGACGTCCTGGGCTCAAAGAACCCTCCTGTCTCAGCTTCCTGTGTCCCCTACACTAATTTTTACATGTTTTGTGGAGACAGGGTACCACTTGGTTGCTTAGGTTGGTCTCAAACTCTTAGGCTCAAGAGATCCTCCCTTGTCAGCCTCCCAAAGTGCTGGGATTACAGGTATGAACCACTCGACCCTCCCTATTTTTTCATATTTATTATTACTTTTTTTTTTTTTAATGGGCAAATGAAAACTGTATGGATCTATGGTATACAACATGGTGTTTTAAAATATGTGTATATTGCGGAATGGCTGAATCAAGCTAATGAGCATATCTGTTACCAGTTGAGCTCATTCAGAACAAGAAGAGTTGGGCCAGGCGTGGTGGCTTATGCCTGTAATCCCAGCACTTTGGGAGGCCGAGGTGGGCAGATCTCTTGAGCCTAGGAGTTCAAGACCAGCCTGAGCAACATAGGTGAATCCCGCCTCTACAAAAAAAAAAAAAAATAGCTGGACGTGGTGGCATGAACCTGTAGTCCCAGCTACTTGGGAGGCTGAGGTGGGAGGATTGCTTGAACCTAGGAGACGGAGGTTACAGTGAGCCAAAATCATGCCACTGCTACTCCAGCCTGGGCAACAAAACAAGACCCTATCTCAAAAAAAATTTAAAAAAAGGAAAACCCTTATGTCTCATTACAAACCACTGAAGTTGAAATGTGGAGGGCCAGGCACGGTGGCTCACATCTGTAATCCCAGCACTTTGGGAGGCCGAGGCAGGCAGATCAATAGGTCAGGAGATCGAGACCACCCTGGCTAACATGGTGAAACCCTGTCTCTACTAAAAATACAAAAAAATTAGCTGGGTGTGATGGCATGCTCCTGTAGTCCCAGCTGCTGGGGAGACTGAGGCAGGAGAATCGCGTGAACCTGGGAGGCGGAGCTTGCAGTGAGCCGAGGTCGCGCCACTGTACTCCAGCCTGGATAACAGAGCAAGACTCAGTCTCCAAAAAAAAAAAAAAAAAAAAAAAAAAAATGTGTACATTATCATTTGAATGTATTTTAAATTGAACCATATATATGGCAAACATAATCCACAGCTTTACTTAGCTTTTTAATGCAACCATGTATATGTATGTAGACTGCAGCTCTGGCAAGCTTTGGCATTATAGTCTTCTGCCTAGGCTCTAGCATATGTAAGTAAACTATACGTTAGATTGAGTTGCATTTTATTTCATAAATTTATAAGTACATCCTAAGTTTCATGCCAAACGAAACAAATCCTGAGCATGGCTTTTGTATTGTCTTAGTGATTACAGTTTCTCTACTGCTCTTGAGGATGGAATTGTCCTGCTATCAGAGCCTACACATAGCTAACATTTTTCTCTTAGAGCAGAGACATATCCCTCAGCTCCCCCTCCCTGCTTTACCCTCCTTTACTCATCAACTCTCTGAAAACTTTTATTTTATCTAACTTTTGGATCTAGAAGGTTTCTTTAGACTTGCACTTACTAGAATTTAGAATACATCATCAGAAGGAAAGTGACACTGTTATGAATTGAAAACATTTCATGAGGTTTTCTGCAAATCTTTATTCCAAATATAATGTCAACAGGGCACCCTGTGGTAGTGGCTTGGAGTGGGAGTGGCTTGGGGTGGCTTGGGGTCAAGTTTAAAAACCTGACCACTGAAAACCAGTAGATTGATTCCTTTGCCTTCTCCCATTTGCTTCTAGAAAACCTCAACAGAACTACTATAAAGATAGAATTGTATTGGTACTGATAAGGTACTGTGATGTTCTTAATTAAATATCAGTAATTTTTAAATGTATGCATAAAATACATTTTCCTTTTGCAAATAATAATATGAGAATAATTCATCATCATATTGGTGGCTTCAGAACTGCCCTTTGAGAATCCTTACCTTATAGCGTTCAGTAATCAAGATAAATTATAGCATTGTTGAAAATACTTTTGTATTCAGCTTACATGCACTGCCACTCAGGTTATGAGTTGAGAGGTTTTTTTTTTTTCTCAACTTGCACAGTTAACATCTATGCTTCTATTGTCATGCCACATCTCTTTTTTTGTTTTTTGTTTTTGTTTTTTTTTTTTTTGGAGAGTCTTATTCCGTCACCCAGGCTGGTGTGCAGTGGTGCTATCTCAGCTCACTACAACGTCTGCCTCAGCCTCCCAAGTAGCTGGGATTAAAGGTGTGCACCACCACTGCCAGCTGATTTTTGTATTTTTAGGTTAGAGACGGGGTTTCACCATGTTGACCAGGCCGGTCCTGAACTCCTGGCCTCAAGTGATCCACCCGCTTTGGCCTCCCAAAGTGCTGGGATTATACAGGCATGAGCCACCACTGTGGCCTCTGATGCCACATCTTGACCCCAAACCTTGAACTCCAACATTTCTCTCTCATCATGGTCTCTTCTTCCTTACTAAGCATTCCTTTTCTTTTGGTAGATCTATTCTGAATGTTTTCTGGAGCCCTACAATTTTTCCTTACTTTGTCCTCTTAAATCCTAGAATCCCACATTCTTTACTGTTTTTACCTTTGTACAAGCCATATCCCTCACCCTGTCTATTTCAGACTTACTGGATCTGGGGGCCTGGGAACCAGGCATACATATTTTCTAAAAGCTTCACATGTTCTTTTGGTGTACAACCAGGGTTGAAAACCACTAGAATAAGAATTAAACCCCTTGACACTCTTTTAAGAAAGACCTCTACAGTCTGCCTCCTTTTAAACCTTGTCCTGTATTCTCATTCTGTCTCCTTCACTGGCTAAACCAAATGACTTGTCTCCACACGTTATGTGGTTTCTGCCTCTATTACATGCTAGTCCTCCATCTGGAATAGTCCTTTTGTCCCTTTTCTCTCCACTGAGCTTTTGCATTTGCCATTTTAATTCCCATATATGCCATGTCCCCCACATAGACACAACCTCCCCCACTGTCCACATCCTGTACCACAGTGTTACATTTGTTACAGCTGATGAACCTACATTGACACATCACCGAAAATGCATAGTTTATGTTAGGGTTTACTCTGGTATTGTACATTCTATGGGTCTTAATAAAAGTATAACGGTGTGTATCCACCATTGTAGTATCATATGTAAGAGTTTCACTGCCTTCAAAATCCTCTGTTTTTGAAGGATTTTGTTTGTTCTGCCTATTCCTCCCTCCCTCCCCTGAGCCCCTGGTGTTTTTACTGTCTCCATCGTTTTTTCTTTTCTGGAATGTTATTTAGTAGGACTCAAACAATATGTAGCCTCATATGATTTTTAGTCAGAAAGTTAGCAGAGTGTGATGTTGCAGCTAATGCATGTTGCCACTAGTCTACTGGCTCACCATGTTGGTGTGGGGAAGCAGCTGGAAGTGCAGCAACTCCACATACTGCCACATCCTCTCTAGCTTCTCTTACTTCAGAGCCAGGCACATGCCTAGTTTCGTAATGAAGACATTGGCTTCTCTTAGAAGATATCTCATCAGCAAAGTTGAAGACTTGTAAGTGATGAGAGGCTGAAGGGTGTTGCCATATGTTCTTACAGGTTCTGCTATTTCTTGCAGTTTCACTTTGCCCTGTCCCTTGGGCCATATGACTTCAGGCTGTAGCATCACCAGCACAAAAAGAAACAGCCTTCCATGGACTAGACGTTTTACTGGCTCTCACAATCATGGAAGATCAAATCCCTATAATAAAGCCCATGTATATGATTGATAGAAGCTTCCCAGTGCCTAACAGCTTGTGTGATGTATCTCAGGTGCTCAGCAGTGTTTACTGAATGGATAAGTGACTGGATGAACCAATGAATGAATGAGACACACAGTCTCTGCCCTCAAGGAACTCCTAGACCAGTGTGGAGACAGAACTGAGATGTAGGGCCGACAACACAAGTTGTGTCATTTTGACATCTCTAGTGGAGCAGTCTGGAGAAGAGCTGGGCCTGCCACTAGGCTTCCCTGTCACCAGTGTCTCCCTGGTTTGGGTTTATGCTGGGTGAGGTGATGGGCACTTCATTAGACTGCTATGTCAGTTGGTGTCCCCAGAGATCTGGGAGCACATAATTCAGTGTCCTAGTGTCCAGTAGGTGACTGCAAAGCTTGTTCCTGAAAATGAGATTCTAACTGTTGTGCGTCCAGCTGCTGCAGCAAATATGAAGTCAACTCACAGTTAAATGTGTGGGTCTGCTGTGGCACCTGCTCCTGGGACCACATTGGATGTGGCCATTGGTGATACTGTAATTGTAGCAGTTCCATTTAGGGAAGCACTGCCTAGCTCTCAGGAGGGAATAACAGCAGTCACGGGTGAGGCAACTCCAGTTGTTGGCATCCACTGGCTGCCCCGGCCCACCAAGCCACAGTGGCCGCAATAGATTAGGTACTTGTAATATTACTGGATGTTTTTTATGATACTGTTTGAGTGAATAAAAGCATAGGCTTGAATGCTTTATAGTCGTTAACATAGAGGTACTCATATGTTAGTGTTAGACTCATGTCACTTTATTGCTTGCCATCTGATTCTTTTTTTTCCTTCAAAAATTACTGAAATAATTTTGTTTCTTTCTTTATCCTTTGGCACATGATGATCTTTACAAAGTTTGTAGATAGATAATGGGATAAGTAGAAAGCAGTGTATTGTTGTTTAATGTACTTTTTCTTAATTATGAGTGAGACTAAGAATTTTTTAGATGTTTATAGCTCATTGATTTTTTTTGTTTGATGAATGGCTTGTTCATATCTCCCTCTCACACACAATTTTTTACTGGACATTTTGTTTGATTATCTGCTTCTGAATAAGAGTCCCATGGTAGATTTTATTTCCCAAGAATAGCCATAATAATATCTCCTATTCCACATGCTCCTTTTTTTTTTTTTTTTTTTTGAGGCAGGATCTCATTTTCTCACCCAGTCTGGAGTGCAGTGGTGTGATCTGGTTCACTGCAACCTCTATCTAATGGGCCCAAGCTTCCTCCCACCTCAGCCCTCCAAGTAGCAGGGACTACAAGTGCACACCACCATGCCTGGCTAATTTTCATATTTTTTGTAGAGAAGAGCTTTTGCCGTGTTGCCCAGGCTGGTCTTGAACTCCTGAGCTCAAGTACACTGGGATTACAGGTATGAGCTACAATGCCTGGCACACATGCTCTTCTGTAAAATGTGATTTTGACATTCTTCCTCATTGGCAGGTTGGGTCTATATTCCTTCCCTTTGAAACTGGGCAAATTTGCTGATGGTTTATGACTTCCCAAGTCTCGATTATAAGATACAGCTTCCACCTGGTTCTCTAGGGACACTTGTACTTGGAAAGCAGCCACCATACTATAAAGAAGCCCATAAATCCATAAGAAGTAGGCCTCATTTTCCGCAGCTGAGGTCCCAGTTGACAGCCGGCATTAACTACTGAACTCATGAAACAGTGACCCTTAAGATAATTCCAGGCTGGGCGCGGTGGCTCACACCTGTAATCTCAGCACTTTAGGAGGCCAAGGCGGGCAGATCACGAGGTCAGTAGATCAGACCATCCTGGCTAACACGGTGAAACCTCATCTCTACTAAAAATACAAAAAATTAACCAGGCATGGTGGCGGGCACCTGCAGTCCCAGCTACTCAGGAGGCTGAGGCAGGAGAATGGTGTGAACCCAGGATGGGAAGCAGAGCTTGCAGTGAGCTGAGATTGTGCCACTGCACTCCAGCCTGGGTGAAAGAGCAAGACTCCATCTCAAAAAAAAAAAAAAAAGAAGGGCCTGTGTCACCCTGAGCCTTCAAGTCTTCCCTGTATATATCCTAGCCACTTTAATTTTTACAGGAAACCTTGCAAGGTGAAATTACCTATGACAGACTTTAAAACAGTTGTGCAGTTTTATCTTTATTTTTTCACATGTGCATTGTGTGTGAACATCATATTAATAAATCATCTGATTTTCTGGAGATGTCCCCTTGGAATAAAGTACTTTAAAATAAAACACATAGAAAAGGAAAGCTTTTGTTATATAAACTATTCAGATGTTATTTATGACTTCCTTTGAACTTAAGAGTTGATTTCATCCCCACAACTGTCTTACTGCGCTGGAAGAAACCTGATGAGTTTCTTAACCTTACTTCAAAATGGCTTTGTGTCATTGTGTGAATTAAATTGAGGTAACTTTTACATACAAACAAAGAAGAGGAAGGATCTTTGTTTAATAGTGGTTCTCAGCTGGGTACTCTATTGCCCTGCTCCTTGCCCCTCCCTGCCAGCATTGTCATTACAGGACAGGGAAGTGCTACTGGCAGTAATGAGTGGGAGCCAAGGCTGTTGCTAAAGTTCTGCAATACTTAGAACTGAAATGGGAGAGTTTGCTGACGCCCCTCAACAGGATATGCAACAGAGGTGTGACTTATCCACAAGTGCTCAAACCCCTTGCGGGAGGGGGAGCATGCAGACAAGTAGGTGCAGGAGCCAGGGCAAGTACCCCTGGGCTCTGACCCTATGACAACATCCAGGGGTGGTAGCCTGCAACTCCCAAAACCCAAGTGTGTGTGTGTGTTACAGTCCACTTTTAGCTTTGCTGTCTGCAGGCAGCTTGAGCGTTAACCAGCTCAGTGCCCTCTTAGTACCCAGGTCCTTGTCTGGCATCCAGGAAGAATCAGCTCACACACAGACTTGAAGATGGTGAATGTGGGGGTTTTATTGAGTGGTGGAGGTGGCTCTTAGATGTACAGGGAGCTGGAAAGGGTATGTGCCGAGACCAGCTTGGTCTGGGAGACCCTAACCCAGTGGCGCTAGAGGAATTAAAGACACATACACAGAAAGAGAGGTGTGAAGTGGGAAATCAGGGGTCTCACAGCCTTCAGAGCTGAGAGCCCCAACAGAGATTTACCCACATATTTATTAACAGCAAACCAGTCATTAGCATTGTTTCTATAGATATTAAATTAACTAAAAGTATCCCTTATGGGAAACGAAGGGATGGGCCAAATTAAAGGAATAGGTTGGGCTTGGTTCACTGCAGCAGGAACACGCCCTTAAGACACAGATCGATCATGCTAATTGTGACTTAACAATGCCTTTAAGCAGTTTTCCACCCTGGGCGGGCCAGGTGTTCCTTGCCCTCAATCCCGTAAACCCCCAACCTTCCAGCTTGGGCGTTAGGGCCATTATGGACATGTTACAGTGCTGCAGAGATTTTATTTATGGCCAGTCTTGGGACCAGTTTATGGCCAGACTTTGGGGGGCTTGCTCCCAACATGTCTCCCTTCTTTGATTTGCAAAGAGATAAAAGGGCAGCTTTGGTGTGAGCTACTTCTTGCGGGAGTCGGGATCCACATCTGCAAACTATACAAAGACAAACAACATAGATTAAAAGCATGATTGTTGTTGAAAGCACAGAGCTTCCAGGTGTTTTTATCCATTTTTAATGAGTTACTAGCTGCTAATTTGTCTGCAGCTCCTTTAAGCACTCAGTGCCTGGCATTAAGGTCAGGTGTGCCTGGGATGCTTTAAATATTTGTTTGTTTTTTAAATTTTGCTGTATTCAAAAACAAGTTTGTAGAGTGTCCTTCTAGATGCTTTTTTATTCTTTCCCAAATTTTGATCTTATTAAGAGCATTTAATAGTTTCTACAAATCCTTCTGTTAAGCTCCTAGAGCGGTCCATATCATTTGAGGTTGAGGTGCCACTAAACCATCATGGTTCCAAGTAACAGAAACTTTTGCCATACTTCTTATCATTTCTACCATCTGACCATTTTGTTCAGATCATCTGAAGGTAGTGTGACCCTGGCACGCAGACTGAGAGGTGCAATTCAAGCTAAACATCCCCTTAGGGGACCAATTAATAATGATTCCATAGGAATCGTTGTACAGCACCTTTGCCTGTTCTGCAATGCAATCTTCCTAAACAAGTACGTTCATTTTTTCTAACTGGGTCCAATCCTGTTTACAAATAGGTTTTTGAGGGCGGTATGTCTCAATTATAGGAGCGGATTTATTATGGTAAATACTGAGATCAGAAAGCATGTGTAACTGTGTCAGAGTGATTGCATCTAGGCATTATTGCCAGCCAAGATTGATAAATGTACCCAATAAGTATAATTGTTCTCTGTGTCAGCCCTTATTGAAGGAATACTCACAGGAGTGGTAATAACCGCTATCATAGCTACCATTAAATTATTCATTGTGACTGGTTGTCCTGCTTTCCTCAGGTTTTCTTCTGCCATCTGTGACAGCTTCTTGATCTGTCCCCAGGTGGGTGGCTGTGTTCGACAGGTGTTGCTCGTGACAGTTGGGGTCCTCCTCAGCGTCAGCCTCAACATGGCTGCAACCGGGGGGTCCTCGGGATCCTCCCGGAATCTCCTCCTCGACATCTGGCTCATGATAAGGTTTCAGGTGTCTTGATGGTATCCAAATTGGCTGTTGATTTTGGCCTGGAGAAATACAAGCATAACCTCTACCCCAAGTTATTATTTTACCTATTTCTTAACTTTTTGTTATTGGATCTTTTCACCAAATAATGCTAGATTCAATTGTGTATGGGCTGCCCAGTAATCCCTATTTCTCCTCCTTTTTTGTTTTTGTCATCAATTGATCTTGTGTATGAAATCATAACTGAGCATTTTCAATTAACTGTGTGGAGTGAACCACGTATGAAGAATCAGAAATCACATTAATAGGCATATCAAAAGCAGTCAATACGTCAATTACAGCTACAAGCTCCATTTTTTGAGCTGAAGTGTAGGGTGTCGGGAAAACTTTACTTTTTGAGCCCAAATAAGAAGCTTTACCATTACTAGACCCGTCTGTAAAAACATTCTCAACATCTTCAGTTGGTTTAAATTTAGTTATTTTAGGGAGAATCCAGTTAGTTAATTTCAAAAACTGAAACAGGTTCGTTTTAGGAAAATGATTATTGAGAATACCCACAAAATCAGCTAAATGGGTTTGCCCAGTAAGACTGTTTATGAAGGCTTGCTGTATTTTTGCCTTCGTGAGAGGGACAATAATATTTCCAGGATCATATCCATGTAATTTAACAATGCGAGTTCTCCCAATCCCTGTCATAGTAGCGATTTGATCTAAATATGTGAATTAGTATGTGGAAGAAAAAGCCACTCTACTAAGTCCTGTTCTTGGACAGTAACACCAGTACGTGAATGCTGAGTTGAAAAAATTAGCAAATCTAGAGTCTTCTCTGGATCTATTTATCTGAGCTTTATGGACTTGCTTTTCAATCAGTTGTAACTCTGCCTCAGCCTGTTTTGTTAATTGCCTAGGGCTAGTGAGACTAGGATTTCTTCTAAGGATAGAAAACAGATTACTCATGGCATAGATAGAAATGCCTAAAGCAGGTCATATCCAGTGAATATCCCCTAGTAATTTTTGAAAATAATTTAATATTTTTAATTTATCCCTACGTGTGTTTACTTTCTGTGGCACAATAGTGTCATTTGCTAAGGTCCCCAAGTAGGAATAAGGAGTAGTAGTCTGAATTTTGTCAGGAGCTATCATTAAACCAGCACAAGAAATTGAATTTTACAAGTGATCATTGTCTTAATTTCATTTAATGTAACTTAATTTAGGAGAGCTAAGTAATTAAACATGAGGCCAAAGTACATAAGAAAGCGGCAGCCCTTTATTGCAAATATGCACACACTCTCAGGAGAGGTTCTCTGGTCCTTAGGTGTGGGGGGCCAGGGAAGTCGCACTGGCGCTCTCGGGTGAGGTTCTCCGGTCCACGAATTCGGGGGCCAAAGAAGTCACGCCGGCTCCTGCCGGCAGCGGACTTTTATGCATTGGTACTGGAAGGGGGAGGGCAGTGAGCAGGATAAGGGCGTGATAGGGGCGTCTCCAAAGGCATGGCCGGGTAAGTTTCGATCTCTTCGGATTGACGTCACCTGGCGCATGCTCGGTTTATCTGCATCTTCCCGGGCGCGGGCTGCATTTTCCCACGCGCAGGAAAGTTGATGAGGAAGAACCCGGAAGCAACATGGATGGTGCCTTCTTGTTCACCTTCCTCCATCTTGTCCTTTCTCCCTCACCCAAACAATCATAACATTGGAGTAATATTTCTCGAGTGGGGGCAGCACAAAGTATATCATCCATATAGTGAATAATGTAACACTGAAAATTTTTTACGAGTAGGTTCAATTGCTTGCCCCACACACATCTGGCAAATGGTAGGGCTGTTCAACATGCCCTGTGGCAACACTTTCCAGTGATAACGCTTAGCAGGCTGCAGGTTGTTTACTGCAGGAATTGTAAATGCAAACCGTTCACAGTCTTGCTCAGCTAAAGGGATAGTAAAGAAACAGTCTTTTAAATCTATGACTATTAAAGACCATTTTTTTGGAATTGTAGCAGGAGAAGGCAATCCTGGCTGTAAAGCTCCCATAGGTTGTATATCTGAATTGATGGCTCTTAAGTCAGTTAACATTCTCCATTTACCTGATTTTTTGTTAATTATGAAAGCTGGAGAATTCCAAGGAGAAAATGTTGGAACTATGTGCCCATTTTCTAATCGTTCAGCAACTAATTTCTCTAAAGCCTCCAGTTTTTCTTTACTTAGTGGCCGTTGTTCTATCCAAATTGGCTTATCTGTTAACCATTTTAAAGGTATAGGTTCTGGAGGCTTAACAATGGCCGCCATCAAAAATTTTTTCCTAGTCTTTGGTGGGAACTTGGTTTTTCCACTTGAAGTGGTTCTTTCAAACCTTGCAATTTTTTTTCTAGTCCCATACCAGGGACATACTCATTTCATATATCATATATTGACTTTGAGGGCTATATAATTTTTCTGGAATTAGAACTTGTGCTCCCCATTGTTGTAATAAATCTCTTCCCCATAAATTTATAGGTACAGAAGTTATAATTGGTTGAATAGTCCCAGGTTGTCCATCAGGCCCTTCACAATGCAGAATGTAACTACTTTGATATACTTCATTGGCTTTACCAACTCCAACCACGTTATATTGAGCAGGTTGAATTGGCCACGTGTACGGCCAGTGCTGTAGAGAAATGATTGAAATGTCTGCCCGTGTATCTGCCAAACCTTTAAATTTCTTTCTTTGAATAGTTATTTCACAGGTAGGATGCTTATCAGTAATTTGATTTACCCAGTAAGCTGCTTTGCCTTGTTTATTTGTGCTTCCAAATCCTCCTGTTCATTTAATTTCACTTTTTCCCATTCGCACATATGGCAGTATCAGTAGCTGTGCTATGCACTCTCCTGGCTCTACTATTCAAGGAACAGAAGTAGATACAACAATTTGAATTTCCCCATTATAAGCTGAATCAATGACTCCTGAATGTATTTGTACGCCTTTTAAACTTAAACTAGACTTTCCTAAAAGTAATCCTATTGTCCCTGCTGGCAAGGGTCCACAGATTCCTGTTGGTACGTTTTGCAGGGGTTCACCAGGCAGAAGGCCCACAGCTTTTGTGCAGCATAAATCTACTGTAGCACTACTGGCTGTGGCGGGGGACAGACATTGTACAGGGGTGAGGGAATGGCCTGAGCTAGAAATGCCCCGGTTTAGAACGGGGCCCGGGACGGGCCCCTCATGGTGTTTCCCGAAATCGGGTTCCCTTCTTTATCAAACTTAGAGTGACACTGACTAGCCTAGTGTTTTCCTTTTTTACATTTTGGACATATTTCAGGCTCAACAGTTTTCTTTTTTCCCCTATCTGGCAGCCTGACTCACTGATTTTTTCTACCTTCTCTTTTAGTATGACCATGCTCCCCACAATTAAAACAAGCTCCAGGAAATTGAGTATTTCCGTTATCCACTCTCAGTCCTGCCATTGCCTGTGCCAACAAGGTAGCTTTATGCAGATTACCTCGATACCATCACAGGCCTTGATATAATCAACTAAATGTGTTTTCCCTCTAATAGGTCGCAGAGCAGCCTGGCAATCGGGATTAGCATTGTTGAAAGCTAATAACTGCAACACTATATCCTGAGCAGCCGAATCTGCAATAATCTTAAGAGACTCCTGTAACTGAGCTGTAAAATCAACATATGGTTCTCTGGGTCCCTGTTTTATAGCACCGAAGGAAGGGTATTGTTCTCCACCTGAAGTGATTTTTTTCCCAAACTCTAATGCACACTCCTCTAAGCTGTTCTATGGCATCATCCTGCATGACCAGTTGTGCATCTAAACCAGTCTAGCCACTAACCCCCAAAAGTTGGTCTGCAGTTGTATTAATTTGAGGTTGGGCCTGGGCATTGCAAACAGCCTGAATGGAAGCTTCGTCTGCCCACCAAGTTTTAAACTGTAAGAACCAAGCAGGAGTTAGACAAGCTCGAGTAAGAACATCCCAGTCAGTAGGAATCATCCGACTGGAAACAATAACATTCTTTTAACAGTCCCATTACAAAAGGAGAACCTGGTCCATACTGATTTATTGCTTGTTTTAATTATTTGAGTAATTTAAAAGGAAAAGACTCAAATGTAGCTATAATACTTCCCTCTTGATCTGTGGGGGGTGTATTCTAACAGGAAACTGCCAAGCCTCTAAATCACCTTCTTGTCTAGCTTGCTGAATTCCTACCTGAATAGAAGTAAGAGCGGTCACTCAAGGCGCTGCTCAAGCAGTCACTGGGACAACTACTTTTCGCCAAGTGTCCTCCAGAAAAGAAAGATTTAGGGGGTCATTTTCTTCAAAATAATGAGGAGGGGTTGCAGAAGTGTAGGGATGAACCTCTCCTTCCCTTGCCACTTTAGCTTTAGTTGGCAAATAAACTTGCTCTGTAACCTCTTCTGTTACTTTGCTATACTCTTGTTCCTCCTCGTTATCAGTGTGAAAAAGTTCCAAGGCTGGAATGAACCAGATCCCAAACCTGTCCCATTGTTACCCTGATGCTTCCAGGCTACCCTTCTTACTCACCACGGGGTTTGCTTTGAGAGTACTGGGGTGTCCTCTAGCTAGTTTTCCATTACAGCCATCACTTGGCGACCCTTCTGATTTGTTTTTCTAAGACCACCAGAGCGGGCACAAAAGAACCAGCGAGCAGGGAAGGGTAGGAGCAAAACTGCAAATTTATTTTTTGGTCACCCAGCTTCAAGGAAGAAGGTGTGGGGGTGAGGTCTGTCGGCCTCCAGCAAAGGAGGCCAAGAGAGTCACCCGGTGGAGCTCTCGGGCAGAGTTCCTGATACAGTCCCGACTGGGGGCTGGGAAGTCCACGCAGCGCGCTGGCCAGGAGCGGCTTTTCTAGGAGTGGGAGGGCAATAGGCGGGGCACGGGCGTGTTGGGGGGCGCTCCGCAGGTGCGACCAGGTAAATCTTGGTCTCTTCGGATTGACGTCACCTGGCGCATGCCCGGTTGGTCTGCACCTTTCCCGGGTGCCAGCTGCATTTTCGCGTGCGCGGGAAAAGTTGGTGATGAAGAACCCGGAAGTGCGCCATCTTGCCTCCATTCATCCAAACACCTTCCACCTGGATTCAAGCCCCCACGAATGGACGCCACTTGCTGAGACCAGCTCAGTTGGGGAGACCCTAACCCAGTGGCACTAGAGGAATTAAAGACACACACACAGAAATAGAGAGGTGTGAAGTGGGAAATCAGGGGTCTCACAGCCTTCAGAGCTGAGAACTCCGAACAGAGATTTACCCACATATTTATTAACAGCAAACCAGTCATTAGCATTGTTTCTATAGATATTAAATTAACGAATAGTATCCCTTATGGGAAACGAAGGGAGGGGCCGAATTAAAGGAATAGGTTGGGCTTGGTTCACTGCAGTAGGAACACACCCTTAAGACACAGATCGCTCATGCTAATTGTTTGTGGCTTAACAATGCCTTTAAGTGGTTTTCCGCCCTGGGCAGGACAGGTGGATTGGGGTTTATATAGGTACAGGATAGCAGGTGTAGTGGGCCATACGGAAACTTTTGGGCATGAAAACAGGAGTGCCTGTTCCCATTTAGGGCGCCAGGTTTCCAGGCTTGAGGGTGTGGGCCTTTGCTGGGGAACCGCCCTCTTCTACCCAGTATTTCCGTTTCCTGTCTGTATCAGAACAACGCCCCCCTATTAAAAAGAATTGTCTACCCAATGTTTGATGGTGCCACGTTTGAGAAACCCTGAATTTAAGCCACTCATGTTTTGTTGGTGTAATTTTGTTTGAGTTTAGATTTTGCAAGTATAATTATCTTGTTTCACTGAGCAGTGGGTAGTTGTAGGAGTGCCATTCAAGAAGTATTTATTAGGTGCATACCACGTGCTAAAATAGCAAATGGCTTATAGAGGGCCTTGTATGCCATAAGTGTAGCAGGCAGAATAATCTCTCTCATCCCCCAAGGATGTGCATGTCCTAATCCCTGGAACCTGTGAATATATTTCATGTATCAAAGAACAAAATTTCAACAAAGTGAGTTTCAAAGATTTAATTAGTTTTTATTAGTGATTCATGAATCAGGCAGCATCCAGTCTGCAAAACAGATAGGAGCTCTGAGGAGGTGGTGGAAGAGTTGGTTTTTGTAAGGGAACTTGAGCAGGAACAAGTAAACAGCATAGTACAAAAAGTGGATTGGTTAACATTTGGTTACTTTCCTTGGATGGGCTAAGGGAAAGGGTGCTTCCTTATCATGCTATCTCAGGTTTACTGGGCCTCTTTCGATTGGTTACTGTGAATCTCATTTTTAGAAAACTGGTCTGTTTTGAAATTTAGTTTGATTACATGGCATCTAGCACAAGTGACTCCATTCTGGTTATTTAAGACGTGACAAAATGGAATTTGCTGATCAAAGATAGGTACATTTGGATTATCTTGATAGGTACATGTGTCATGACAGGTCATTAAAAGTGGAAGACGGGTGGAAGGGGAAGTGGGGAGGAGGGAAGAGGGTGGCAGTGGTGCAGAACAGAGAGGAGGAGGAGCCAGAACAGAAAACAGAGAGAACATATTTCTGTTACTGAGGCCCAACGACAGCTAACTGGCTATGTGGACCTATCTATTTAACGGCATCATTATTCACTGAGTGGAAGCAGTTAATCTGTAGGTAGCCAAATGTTGATGGGCGGGGTGGGCAGGAGGAGAAAGTTGAGATCCTGTAGTAGGAAAATTCCAGGAAGTTTTCTTAGATGTGGCTAAGCACAATCTCAAATATTTTCTTGCCAAAAGTTTTCTACTGTTTCTGAAAATTCCTCAGTAAATCAAAATATAAACAAATAACTTTTAGAAATACGTATACAGTATACATCTGATCTGTGATAATAAAAACCAGTGAGATGGCTGGGTACAGTGGCTCACACCTGTAATCTCAGCACTTTGGGAGGCTGAGGCGGGTGGATCACTTGAGACCAGCTTGGCTAACATGGCGTGACCCCATCTATACTAAAAATACAAAAATCAGCTGAGCATGTGCCATGCCCCTGTAGTCCCTGCTACTCAGGAGGCTGAGGCACGAGAATCGCTTGAACCTGGGAGGCAGAGGTTGCAGTGAGCCAACGTTGCGCCACTGCACTCCAGCCCGGGCCACAGGGTGAGACTCTGACTCAAAAAAAAAAAAAAAAAAAAAAAAAAAAATCAGTGACAGAACAGGATCTGCTTTAGAAAATTAGCCTCATAGCCAAACTTGGTTTATTAAACAATTTTGCTCTGTCACCAGATGGTCAAGATGGAAAGTTTTTAGCCCCTTATTCATCTCCATCACATTTTATCATTTTTATAAATTATTGATATACCATTTGATGAAATCAAATTTTTGAAAGAGATTGAGGACACTGACCCATTATTAAACTTTCTTGCCTTTAAAGGTTCTCATTCAACATTTCCTCTTTATAGCACCTGCACTTTTCAGTCCTTCACCTGATAGCTTGACCTGGTTGAGTATTTTTACCAAGAGACTTGAGATTCTCCTAAGATTTGCTCAGTGATCTTGCTTTTTGGAACCACAAAGGCAATTGGAACAATAAGGAGCTATAAGGGAGCAGCTGTGTCCTATAGATGTTCATACTTGTTCAGATTTCTCAGTCCCTGTAATAAAAGTGTAGACGGAAATAAATGATATTCAGAAAACTCAGCATATCCATGACATTTAGATTTCAAATAGAAATCTCATCTGATTTTTCCTCCACAGTTTATCTTCTTTCCATTCTCTGAATCACCTGGTGTCCACATGTAATAGGAACAATGTATTAATTCACATGTTTGGTTTTATAGTATATTCTCTCCCATAGTGGACAAACAGGAATATTAATTATATTTCTGAGAGGGAAGTAATAGAACTAAAGGCATTGCTGGATAGTGGCACTTTTAGATCTCCAGCAGTCTGTTATTTTCTAATTTCGTAACATTGATGTGCATAGCACACCCCTAAATATTCTGTTACACTTTATTATGTAGTCATTTTACTTTAATGACAATAAGAAGAATGGAAAGAAAACAGTTCCCTATTATTTAATTTAGTTATATATTAAAGTTGATTTTTTTTAATGTAAAGAGATCACCCCATCGCTAGAAATTGAATATAGTCCTAAATTGCACTGCCAAAATTGACTTACAAGTAGAAATGCTTTTATAAAACATGTAAGAAATTATCTCAAAAAGCAACATACTTTTATAGGATTCTGAAAATGCATGTAAGATTATAACATTTTTATTGGTACAAAATTTATCTTATTTTCCTACACATTTTCTTTTTTTGTGATAGCAAGTCTTCCCCACAGCCTTCTGTATAAACTGATGCTAAGCATAGCGTATGGTAGTCTTGTGAGCCTATGTTTAGTTGAACTTAAGATGATCTAGTATGTGTATAGTGACAGATCTGAATAATATCAGGAAACTTAATATATAGAAATATTCGTGAAACATTTACAAAAACTGAGCACATTCTAGGCTGACAAAGAAAATCCCTAATTTCTCAGAGTAGAAATAGTACAGGTTAAATTATCTGACCACTGAAAGTAAAACCAGATATTACACGAAGGTTGAGAGAAATATTGGTTTCATAAAGTTTTTTAAACAGTATTTTAAAGGGGAAGCTTGAAATTTTGAAGTAGATGATACACAGCTTTGAGATTGTTACACATAAAAACGTGTGAACACAGTTATTCCTAGCCTTAAGTAATTTTATTATCATACAAGAAAAAATGAAAATAAATGAACTCTACTGATGTCAAGATGTGAAAAAAAGGAAAAATAGAAGACATTAGAAAAAATCAGCCTTTGAAAAATAGAAGACAATAATTTTAAAAATTAGAAGGCAGAAAAGTACTAAAATTGATGAATAAGTATTGTTTGCCTGTTTTTCTTTTTAAAATACCCACATAGTAGATAAACCTGGCCAATTTAATCAAGGGGTAGAAGAATAAACATAAAATATTAGGGATAAGAAGGCATATAGTATGGCTTCAGGTATTATACATGCGAGTGTAGGCTAATCAATGGAAAAATATTTTCAGAACAATTTTCCCCCATATTAATTTTGCAAAAAGAAAAATCACTTAGGACCAGATAGAAATAGATTTATAACCATGGAAGAAGTGTTTTTAATTGCTTTCTTGCCCCCAAAAGTCCCTCCTCTCAAATGTTTCTTGCTTGCTCATTGCAAGTGGTTTTAACAGAATGTACTATCAGTCTTTTTTTTAATGTAGTTTAATTCATTTAATATTACTAATGACAGGCCGGGCTGGGTGGCTCATGCCTGTAATGGCAGCATTTTGGGAGGCCAAGACAGACAGGTGGATCACTTGAGGTCAGGAGTTCAAGACCAGCCTGGCCAAAATGGTGAAACCCTGGTTCTACAAAAAATGCAAAAATTGGCCAGGTATGGTATTGCATGCCTGTAATCCCAGCCCCTTGAATGGCTGAGGCAGAAGAATTGCTTGAACCCAGGAGGCAGAAGCTGTAGTGAGCCGAGATCGCACCACTACACTCCAGCCTGGGAGACAGAGCGAGACCCTGTTTGTAAAATGAAAAAGTACTAATGACATTCTTTTAGCAACAGCTTGTCTTTCCACCCTTTTTCTTTTTTTGTTCTTCCCTCCCTCCCTCCCTTACTTTCCTTTGTATCCGGTTTTAAGGAATAGATCATTCTATGCTAGTTCAGCTATTCTAGAACCTAGAAAAAAGGATAAAACAGAAAAGTATAGATGACTTTTTAAAATAAAAATAGATACAGAAATGTAAATTACTATCAGCAAATTTAATCTAACATTAAATTTAGCATTTATTCCTGGTAAAATTTCTTACTGAAATAGGAATAGAATATTATGTTTTTACCATGCTAAAATATCTATTTGAAACTGTGCACAAACATACCACTGGATAGTGAATATTCTAAATGCCAGGAAATGCTGTCTTCTGTAACAGACCTCTGGAATCTCAAAGTAATAGTTTATTGCCCAGGAAAAACACGAGAGGGAGGAGCAGGAGTGGGTCTTGAAATCCGCAGTCTTTGAGGGATGATCCTGTCAACAAAGAGTCATACTCTGTAAAATATTTAAAGAGATTTATTCTGAGCCAAATATGAGTTACCATGGCCTGTGACACAGCCCTCAGGAGATCTGAGAACATGTGCCCAAGGTGGTTGGGGTACATCTTGGTTTTATACATTTTAGGGAGACGTGAGACTTCAATCAAATACATTTAAGATATACAGGGCTGGGCAAGGTGGCTCACGCCTGTAATCCCAGCACTTTGGGAGGCAGAGGAGGGCGGGTCATGAGGTCAGGAGATCAAGACCATCCTGGCTAACACAGTGAAACCCTGTCTCTCTTAAAAATACAAAAAATTAGCCGGGTGTGGTGGCAGGTGCCTGTAGCCCCAGCTACTTGGGAGGCGAGGCAGGAGAATGGTGTGAACCTGGGAGGCGGAGCTTGCAGAGAGCCGAGATTGTGCCACTGCACTCCAGCCTGGACGACAGAGCAAGACTCTGTCTAAAAAAAAAAGAAAGAAATAGATTGGTTTGGTTTGGTCCAGAAAGGTGGGACAAAATGTGGAGGCAGGAGGCTTCCAGATTATTGGTAGATTTAAATTTTTCTGGTTGACGGTTGAGTTTTTCTAAAGATCTGGGGTCAATAGAAAGGAAATGTCTGGGTTGTGGATACCAAAGTTTTATCATGCAGATGAAGCCTCCAGGTAGTAGGCTTCAAAGAGAGTAAATTATAAATGTCTCTTGTCAGACTTAAGGTCTGTGTTGATTCTAATACTGGAGAGGTATAATGAGGCACATCTGCTTACCATCATGGCCTGAAGTAGTCTTTCAGGTTAAATTTTAAGAGTGTCCTGGCCAAAGAGGAAGTCCATTCAAATGGATGGGTAGGCGGCAGGGGGTGGGGGGGCGGGGGCTTAGAATTTTATTTTTGGTTTGCAATCCAGACTTATTGAAATGCGTGGCTTTAACACATGGCTCTGTCTAGCTGGAAAACTGTGACAAAGAATGAGTAGGAGTGGTTTAAGAGTTAGGTTGAATATGGCACTTATCATTTCTGCTCACATTCCATTGGCTGGGAAATGTGGTCTGTGTGGCCTAGGAAGAAGAGTAAAAGAGTTTGATGATGATGATACAGTAGTCTGTTACACGGAGTTTCTATCCGATGCGATGAGAAGGGAGTGGATGTAAGTTTTAAGTATTGGCAAAGAAGAGACGAAATTCAGAAGTCATTGTAATGATAATACTGTATTAAAAACCAAGTTCTTGTCACACGACCAGGAAGGATTAGGCTCGCAGACACTTTGAAGGGCGAGGGGGAACAGAATTTATTGGGCAAAATGGAAAAAAACTCAGCAAAGTAACAGGGGTACCTGTTAACAGGCCCCCATCTCACAGATTGAATCCCAGGGTACCTACCACACAGGAACAGGACAGGCCAGGCTCCTCCCCCTGCAAATAGGGCATGAATTTCCCAAGACTCCACCCTGTCCTCCCAGGGGACAGGCTGGTTGGAGATTCTCCCAGGCCTGCAGTCCTGTTTTTCAGCCTTCAGGCTGTTTTAGGCTTGAAGGCGAGGTTTCGGCAGGAAGGAGAGTGGGGCCTTGGCTGCCCCCTGTCTCTGTCAGTAATTTAAGCCAGAAAAGTCCAAGAAGATCAACAGATCAACTATGAAGAGAATTTAATAAGTGATAATTATATATAAATGTATGTTGCTGTTATATGCTCGCAATAACTAGTTAGGAAAAGCAGGCTAAATGAACGTCCTTTACAAATTAGAATCTTATTTACCCTGTGATTTGAGGAATGCTTTGGAATTCAGGAAACAAAAACCAAAATCAGAAGCGCACTAAACTTTTGGACAATGGAGGAGTCAAACAATGATTTAAAAAAAAAAAAAAGTCATCAGCATTTCCTAGTATGTACACAGTAAAGTAAAACTCTCTCAAAATTGCCTCAGTGAGACTGAAAGAGAAAGGAAACCTCAAAGGTTTCTGGCAAGTAAGTAATGGTAAATGGGTTTGAGTTTAAAGAGCTTATAATTAGTAGCTGAAGGGTTTTTGTTTTGTTTTTTTTCAAGTGTTATGTGTTTTATTTAGCCTGTTGTCTGTATTCTTTTGTGTTAATGCATATAGAAATACCTGTAGATGTTTTATTGTGTTTACTTGAGAGGTTAGGCCTCAAAACTCTTGGCCCACATTTTTCTGTAGCAATGTTTCTTATTTTTGGATGTATATCACAATCACTTGTGGAGCTTTTAAATATTCTGGAACCTGAAACTACTTAAAATCAGAATCACTAGGGGTAGGACTTAGACATCAGCATTTTTTAAAGTTCCCCAAATGATTCCCTTATGCTGCCAAGTAAAGAACTATTGTATAAAGATTTGTTGTGACATTGCTGAGGCTTCCCTTTCCTCCTTTATTCTTATTATTAGTTTTAAATGAAATTATATATGTGAATGGCCTACCCTGTACCTAGCAGAAGCCTTGCTTGTGATTGGAGTTTAGTAAATGTGGATATTGTATTTTGATTCCCATTTAATTGCTCTGAAGATCATTGCATAGCGAAACGTGAATAAGCAGATGTTCTGTTGCTCAGATCTAGGCTTGAAATAATTACTTTGTCTGATTGCTTAAGTTGTGCATTTCTCTCGTTTACTCTCAGAGATTTAAAGCACATTGCAATAAAGTCATACTAGAGTAAGAATGCCCAAGTAATAGTGGTCAAGGACTAATAGAAAGAAAAATAATTGTGTCAGGAAACCTAGATTATAAGGTAATTGCTAAATTAGAATTTTAATTTGTTTACTGAGACATGTATGTATATATGTATGTATGTACTGCCATTTTTATCTCATGAAGTCAAGGTCCCAGTGTTTCTAGACATAGCAATGTAAAATGTTCCTTTACTTACAAGCTCATCATTTAGAAACTGTATTCCAAGCTTCTCAAAGGACAGATTGGGTTTCGCAGTAGGTATAATTTGATGATTGAGTTTGTATTGCTGCGCCCTATTGATTAAGTGGGTTCTGATTGGTATCTGCCGGACTCATACTCTTCATTAAGCCGCAAAGTTAGGAGAGTTTATATCCAATAGATCTTGGAAACTGAGTTATTTTAGATATATTTCAGAAATTGACAGTTACCTGCAGCAAAACAATTAGAAGTCAGAAAAGAAGGGAATTTTTAAACCAAAGATATTTTAATTAAACTAAGGAATTTTTGAAGACCACACGGTTAAATACATTGTTGTAGAAAATTTTCCTTTAAGATTTTTTGTTCTGTTATATACCTAGTGTATTTATGTGTCATCTACCAAGTTTCATGGAAAGGAAGCCTGAATATATTATTATTATTAAAAAATGTTCTGTTTCTAAGTGAGAAAAATTAAATTCAAAGTTAGCAATTATTTAGTATTTTCCTAGGATGGAAAACACTTTAGCAAAATTCAGTAGGAAATTGTTACCAGAAAGGGGTCCTGATCTAGATTCCAAGAGAGGGCTCTTGGATCTCACGCAAGAAAGAATTCGGGTTGAGTCCACAGAGTGAAGTGAAATGAAAGCAAGCTTATTAAGAAAGTAAAGGAATAAAGAATGGCTACTCCGTAGGCAGAGCAGCCCCAAAGGCTGCTTGCTTGCTTTTCTTTCTCTCCTTTCCCTTTCTTTCCTTCTTTCTTTCTTTTCTTTTCTTTTCTTTCTTTCTTTCTTTCTTTCTTTCTTTCTTTCTTTCTTTCTTTCTTTCTTTCTTTCTTTCTTTCTTTCTTTCTCTCTCTCTCTCTCTCTCTCTTTCTTTTCTTTTCTTTTCTTTTTCTCTCTTTCTCTCTCTTTCTTCTCTCTTTCTCTCTTTCTTTCTCTCTCTCTTTCTTTTTTCTTTTTTTTTTTTTAGACGGAGTTTTGCTGTTGTTGCCCAGGCTAGAGTGCAGTGGCACAATCTCGGCTCACTGCGGCCTCCACCTCCCGAGTAGCTGGGATTACAGGCATGCGCCACCTATGGCCCCCTAATTTTTTGTATTTTTTTAGTAGAGACAGGGTTTCATTGTATCATGTGGGCCAGGCCGGTCTCAAACTCCTAATCTCAGGTGATCCACCCGCCTTGGCCTCCCAAAGGTGCAGGGATTACAGGCGTGAGCCACCTGGCCTTTTATGGGTATTTATTGATTATATGCTAAACAAAGGATGGATTGTTCATGAGATTTTTGGGGAAGGAGTAGTCAATTCTTGGAACTGTGGGTTCCCCCCCCCCCCTCTTTTTTTTTTTTTTTTTTTTTTTGTTTTGAAAAAACGGAGTTTTGCTCATGTTACCCAGGCTGGAGTGCAATGACATGATCTAGGCTCAAGGCAACTTCCGCCTCCTGGGTTCGAGCAATTCTCCTGCTTCAGTCTCCCAAGTAGCTGGGATTACAGGCATGCTCCACCACACCCAGCTAATTTTGTATTTTTAGTAGAGACGGGGTTTCTCCGTGTTGGTCAGGCTGGTCTCGAACTCCTGACCTCAGTTGATCTGCCCGCTTCAGCCCCCCCAAAGTGCTGGGATTACAGGCGTGAGCCACGGCACCCAGCCAGTACCTCCCCTTTTTAGACTATGTAGGGTAACTTCTGGACATTGCCATGGCATTTGTAAACTGTTATGGTGCTGGTGGGATTGTCTTTTAGCATGCTAATGCATTATAATTAGCATGTAATGAGGAGTGAAGATGACCACAGGTCACTTTTGTGGTCATCGTGGTTTTGGGAAGTTTTAGTCAGCTTCTTTACCACAACCTGTCTTATCAGCTAGGTCTTTATGTCTCGTATCTTGTGCTGAACTCCTGTCTCATCCTGTGGCTTAGAATGTCTAACGTCCTGGGAATGCAGCCCAGTAGGTCTCCGCCTTATTTTCTCCAGCCCCTATTCAAGATGGAGTTGCAGGCCAGGCGCTGTGGCTCACGCCTGTAATCCCAGCACTTTGGGAGGCCTAGGCGGGCAGATCATGAGGTCAGGAGATCGAGATCATCCTGGCTAACACGGTGAAACCCCATCTCTAATAAAAATAAAAACAAATTTGCCGTCTATGGTGGTGGGCGCCTGTAGTCCCAGCTACTCCTGAGGCAGGGGAATGGCGTGAACCTGGGAGGGAGAGCTTGCAGTGAGCCGAGATTGCGCCACTGCACTCCAGCCTGGGCAAGAGAGAGAGAGAGACTCCATCTCAAAAAAAAAAAGATGGAGCTGCATGGTTCAAAGGCCTCTGACAAAATAACTTTACAGTAAGTAGTTTTTGCAAATTATAATTGGGCATATAGGCTTAAAAAGTGAATAATGACATGCCGCATAACTTAAGGAAAATGAAAGATTTTGCTTCACTAAATTCTTGCTGGGTGAAATTTCTTATTAATGTAGTGAAATATAATGGAAAACTTTGTTTCAAGGGATAGAAATCTCGAAGAACAAGAAATTTATAAGTAGCCCCACAGAAACTAAAATCTTGAACCACTTTAGAAGACTACTTCATGGGTTGAAGCATGTCAAAAGGCTATCATTACCAACAGAGGGAACTGATACGCACTTCAACTAAAACCATTCTGTCTTAGAGTAATAATTTTAAAATTAAGTAATACTGAGCCACTTGCTCATTAAAATCCGATATGTGGACTTTTGAAGTGAATCTGGCTATTAACACTTCATTTATCTGGTGTTACCCCAGAATCAGGAATTCTGGGTAATTATCTCTTGCTAATAACTGAAGCCTCTGAACGTTCCTAATTTTATCTTACCCATTTCAATGGAAATATTTCTTGAATGATCACATACTTTCTTAGAAGGCAAGAGCATATGGAAGTAATGGAAAGAAAACAAAACCAGGAGTTTTCCAATGTGTATTCTAGTTCTGATGAAGTTATTAACTTGAGAAAAACTAACCTTGAATGTCATTCAGAGCTTGGAGACGTCAGCTTTTATCTCAAAATTGAACACAGGCCTAGCTGCTTAGAAATTGTATTATTAGACACTTATATAAGCTAATACATAAGATGAGATGTCAGTTGTAGAGCGGTTTGACCGTATACCAAATGGCCACAGAGGGGTATACTTTTCTAATTGCTGAGTCCATTTTTTAGAATAATCTTCTTAATTTGGAATAATTTTAGGTTTACAGAAAAGTAACAAAAATAGTACAAAGAGTTCTCATGTGCCTCTCACCCAGTTTCTCCTAGTGTTAACATTACATGTTACGTTTTTCTTTCTTCTTCTTCTTTTTTTTTTTTTTTTTTTTTTTTTTTTTTTTTTTTTTTTTTTTTTTTGAGACGGAGTCTCGCTCTGTCGCCCAGGCTGGAGTGCAATGGCGCAATCTCAGCTCACTGCAACCTCCGCATCCCGGATTCAGGCGATTCTTCTGCCTCAGCCTCCCAAGTAGCTGGGACTACAGGCATGCACCACCACGCCAGGCAAATTTTTGTATTTTTAGTAGAGACGGGGTTTCACCATATTGGCAGGCTGTTCTCAAACTCCTGACCTTATGATCTGGCCACCTCAGCCTCCTAAAGTGCTGGGATTACAGGCATGAGCCACCGGGCCCAGCCCTACATTTTTCAAATATACATGGTACATTTATCAAAACTAAGAAACCAACATCGGTGCATTATTATTAACTAAACTCCAGACTTTTATTTAGATTTTACCAGTTTCTCTGGTAACACTCTTAGTTCCAGGATTCAATCCGGTATATCACACATTGCACTTAGCCTGGGTGCAGCTGTGTTTTATGTATATGTATGTATGTGCATGCCACAGGGTAGAAGCAGCCGAAATATTTTCCTTTGTCATTATTATCTTTAGGGAGTAGACTTATGGGTTATTTTTCATGAAATTATACTTCTTTTGTTTTCCAAATATCACAGTGGGAGACGAAGAGTCCCTTTTTTTTTTCAGCCAGAAGCATATACAGGAATTTAAATAGTATTGCAATCCAGGGTAGGGCAAACACTGTCTCCTCTCTGGATCCTGAGGGCATTACTGGGTTGCCACAGTGGCCTACCCTATCTTCCTAAGGAGAATGCTGGACAATTGTATTTCAATGTTCTTCAGCATGTTCTGTTTCTTTTAGAATGCTTTCTACTAGGCTTTGATGCTTTAAATAAGTGAGTCCCCCAGCTCTTCAGAAATGGCTAATCAGAAAACATGTTCAGGGGGCCCTAGGGAACTGAAGTTAGACTAATTGAATGAAATTTTCTTTGACAGATTTTTCCACTATGAGACTATTACAGAATCTGTGTAAGAAGAGAGGCAGAAGCAATTTTGTTACTGTAGAAGAGATTACAAAGAACTTTTGTAAATTGCAGGTAGGAGAGACTTGTTTTGCTTTTTTGACACAGTCTTGCTCCCCTCTGTATCCCACAGCTGGCCCTGAAGGACCCTGTTCATATGGTGTCTCTGCAGCAGTTCATCTACGAGAAGCTCAAGGCACAGCAGGAGATGCTAGGAGAACAAGGTTTCCAGTCCCTCATGGAAACAGTGGACACGGAGATTGTCACCCAGCTACAGGAATTTTTGCAAGGATTCTAAGAGCACATGACATGTGACTGCCTCGCCTTTCAGAAACAAGCTGAGTAACCTAGCCTGCCGGTTGTATGTGAGAGCCTGCTGAGATGAAGAAATCACTTCATGAAAATAAGCAAAGACCACACATTTTTTTTTTTTTTTTACTACAAAATGTAAAGGATAAATGTAAATCCTGCATAACTAAAATCACAAACCTATTCCTCAAAAGAATTTAATTTTATATTTATGAGGGGGCCCTTTACTAAAAAGTACATGTAAAAGTACATTTGATGACAATAGCTGCTTAGTTTCCTGTTAAGAGAAGAAACTTTATCTTTTAATTATGTGCTCTTAACATTTGAAGATAAGAGTTAATGCCCGAGATGTTTTTCTGCAACCAAAATTCATTAAATTTGGCTGCCTTATCCTTTTTTTAAGCTAATGAAACTACAGGTTTGAAAACTGACAAAGATGTTCAGATGATGCTATTAAAGAAATGTGTGTACTAAGCAAAAATGTATAATAGTGACAAATACACATTACCAAGCTTATCTTGCAAGGGAGTTATTTTCATCTAACATAGAAGGTGTGTTTCATCAGACAAATGCTTTTATTTTCATTCTAATAATTTGATACAGAAATTAGTAAAGGCATTTTTTTCTTTTTTTTTTTTTTTTTCCCAGTAAATACATTGAGTCTACAAATGTACATTTGTAAGGCCTGTAAAAGTGAACGTGTGGTACTGCAGTACCACATGGGAGACCTCTAGTTACGGTTTGGTCCTAGTTCCTTTGTTACTCCTGTGAGCACCAAGAAGAACTGGGCGACTCCCAGTCCCACCTGTGCTGTGACAGTCCCACGTAGCTATGACAGACTGTTCAGTACTTACCCTTCTCAGGTTCCTCAGTGCAGGGGTGCATCAAGGCCTCAACAATAGGGGTATACCTGGGAGGATCCAGCAGTAATCCCCAGGGTACTAGGATTACTAGTATTCTGATGGAACTAGTCTTCCTTCCTTATTCCTCCAACATGCAGTACATAAAAAGGGGAAAAGGAGAAAAAAAAAAAAAAGCCTTACTTTGTTTTACTTGCCATTTATTGTAAGGAAACTTTAAAGCATTTTTTAGGAAATACTCAAAAGCAAGATTGGAAAATGTTTTATCTTTCTATAGAAAGTTGGGTACAGTATGTAACTGCGGGAAACCCACTGCCCCTTTGTAAGCTGTGGAACCCAAAATGTATGGGGATATTTGATGTTTTCAGAAAGAGGAAGAAATATGGTCCAAATTAAATTTTCCAAAGATACCTCACCTTGGACTGATTTGTCTGACTACTTTTCTTGCTCCCCCCAAAAAATGAGTTCTTAAAAATTGCCCAGTGACTTACAAAGGGAGTTTTCTTTTATACTCTAGCTTGGATTCTGTGCTAGTAGGTATCAGTACTGCAGGTAGCAAATCCTAGTTACCCTTTAAATTTATCTTCATTTAAAGACAAAAAGCTCCTTTCAAGTGATATTTCGTTATCAGTATTACTAAGTCCTCAAGACTGATCCAAGAATTTCTTTTTGTTGACTTAATTATTTTCATTTGAAACACTAACCCATGAGTGTTATCAGAAATTCTCAAACATTCTCATTTTTCAGTTAAAGTACTCATCTTTCTAATTCCTGACAGATTTCATTATAGTGCCATAGCAAATATTACTGAAATAGCTACCTTGCAAAAGAAGTAAAAAACTTATCTCAGGGAAAGAGTTTGCTTCATTTTTTAAACTCGTAAGTTTAAATAGGCTTGATAAATAGCTCAGAAAAATAATTCATGTATCTTGAATTTTTAAGTGCTCAATTAAGACATCAAATGTAATTCTATTCATTAACAGAACTGTACAGCAAATATATTAAGTTTAAGACAAACAACTCAGCCAGGCCTCTGG
The DNA here is from genome assembly GCF_007565055.1 of Rhinopithecus roxellana. Classification (NCBI taxonomy): domain Eukaryota; kingdom Metazoa; phylum Chordata; class Mammalia; order Primates; family Cercopithecidae; genus Rhinopithecus; species Rhinopithecus roxellana. The sequence goes on from NC_044551.1 coordinate 55,663,194, forward strand.
CCTCTGGTTGAACTGTGGCTCCTGAAACAAGGTAATGATCATTTATACTCCAAAAACATTCCTTTTCTATTTATTTTCTATTCCAAAGACTTCTCCCAACCCTCTCACAAAGGCCCGTGTGACTAACAATGACATTTTAAAGCTTCCTTATGAGTTGGTCCCTCCTCTCTCTCCTACTAGTCATTTTAGAGAATCCACATTATTGCATACCATTTTTAAAAAGATACAATTTTTCTTGAAAAATCCTCACTTTAATCTTTATTTTACCCATTTCTTTATTCAGTTAGTATTTATTGAGTTACTGTTTCATGCCATAATGCTGTGCTGCATTCTGAGATGAGAACAGAGTACCCACCTTCGTGAAATTTCACAGTTGATTAGGAACACAGACTTGACAACATGCTGTAAGAAAATGAGGGTTCTGATGGAAGGGCACATTCTAAAGCAATTGGTCTGCAGGTGAAGGAGATTGTGTATGAAATAAAATGATGCTGTCACTGTGTAATTTGATAGTTATTTAAAAACTGCTCTCTAATGGCATGGTTTGGTGAGGCTACTTAAGCATCAGTGGCACTATACTGGAACTGGGCAACTCCCTGACTCCAGACTCGCATCAATTTGGAGTCACTCTAACATACAAAATCATCAGGTTTTGAAAATGTTGGATCTTCGTAGCCTCACGACTAATTTATAATTCCATGAATTAAAATATAAGGCTCACCTACTAAGGGTTGTTGTCTTTTCTACTTCTCCAAGTCATAAACCTGAAGTGCATAGAAATTTAAAAGTTGAAGAGCTAATGAAGATGACATGCATGTCATGAAAACCAAAATACTTTCTTCTCTTAACTTTAGAAAAGAAAAAAATCTGCAGAAGCATGAAGAAAATAGTGTAATGAACCCCAGTATACCCATCATCTAGATTTACCAAACTTGACATTTTGCCATATTTACTCTCTTTATGTGTGTCTGTATATAAATATGCTTACATATACACACATGTACTTTCACTAACCATTTGAAAGTACAAACACTACATTATTATTATCAACCTTTATCTCCAAATACTTTAGCAGACATCTGAGGATGCCATTCCTCTACATATCCACTAATGCCATTATACACCTAAGAAAATTCTCTCTCAGACATCTGAGGATGCCATTCCTCTACATATCCACTAATGCCATTATACACCTAAGAAAATTCTCAATAATGCAATAACATCTAATAAACAGTTCATATTCCAATTTTCCCTACTGCCACACAGATGTCCTTTATGTGACATACAATAAAAGACATACAAAAACCATGTGTTTTTTCATCCAGAATCCTCTCATTTACTTTAGACAGGGTATCACCCTGTCACCCAGGCTGGAATGCAGTAGCTTGATCTCGGCTTGCTGCAGCCTCCACCTCCCTGGCTCAGGTGATCCTCCCACCTCAAGTCTCCCAGGCAGCTGGGACTACAGGCACTTGCCACCACGTGGGGCTAATTTTTGTATTTTTTTGTAGAGACGGAGTTTCACCATATTGCCCAGACTGGTCTCAAACTCCTGGGCTCAGGTGGCCCGCCTTGGCCTCCCAAAGTGCTGGGGTTACAGGCCTCAACCACCAGACCCAGCTCCATTTAATATTTATACATTGCATTTGGCTGCTTAATTTTTCAATCTAGAATTGTCTTTTCATGTCTTTGGCTTTTTAGAAGAATCCAAGGTAATTGCCCTGTAGAATGTTCCTTATTGTGGAATTATCTAATTGTTTCCTCATAATTTTATTCAGGTAAGCATTTTTGGCAACAACACTAATCTGGTAATGTACAGTTTCTGTGACATCACATCAGGAGGCACATAAAGTTCGGTGGTTCTGCTGATGATACTAAGCACCAGGCCTCTCTATTATAAGGAGAATTTTTTTTTTTTTTTTTGAGACGGAATCTCGCACTGTCGCCCAGGCTGCAGTGCAGTAGTGTGATCTCCGCTCACTGCAACCTCCGCCTCCTGGGGTTCAAGTGATTCTCCTGCCTCAGCCTCCCAAGTAGCTGGGACTACAGGCACCCACCACCATGCCCTGCTTATTTTTTGTATTTTTAGTAGAGACGGAGTTTCACCATATTGGCCAGGCTGATCTTGAACTCGTGATCTCGTGATCTACCTTCCTCAGCCTCCAGAGTGCTGGGATTAAAACAGGCGTGAGCCACTGCGCCTGGCCAGATAAATTTTTAAAGAGTTCTTAACAGCTCTAGAAATGTCCAGTGGTTATTTTGTTGATTGTTTTAACCTGAATCAGAGCTCTTATCACCACCAGCTTGCCTGTTCATTTACAAAAGTTCTGCAACTTTCTTTTAACCTAGAAAAGTAGCATGGCTGAACTGGAGAAGAAGTATATTAAACTTGGTTCAAGTTTCATCAGCCTTAAGTCTCTGAAACGCCTTTATGTTACTGCAAACTGTTTAGTCAAGAGTCATCTCTCGGCCAGGCGCGGTGGCTTGCACCTGTAATCCCAGCTACTTGGGAGGCTGAGGCAGGAGAATCGCTTGAACCCTGGAGGCAGAGGTAGCAGTGAGCCAAGATTGCGCCATTGCACTCCAGCCTGGGCGAAGAGAGCGAAATGCCATGTCAAAAAAAAAAAAAAAAAAAAAGTCATCTCTCTTTAGAGTTCTGTTTCTCTCGTTTTTAAGTTATGTAGTTCTTTGTGACTTCCAATATTATTTTAACTCACACACCACTAAAATGGAAGGTAAACACTGCCTTTTCCATTACCAAAATATCCTTTTTGGATTTGGAAACTTGGCAAAGAGGCAGATATGCAGCAATACTTTATCTTTTTAGTGAGACTCGAATTTGGGCTGAGCTTAGAAACATGCTAGACTTGAGAGCATTGCCTTTGAGTGTGGTTAAGGAGAAGAAGCAGTACATATCAGCTGGCAAAATGAGAAAAAAATAATTTCCTTAAATGTGAAGAAGCTTTGATCTTGGTGTCTTGGTAGGACTGTGACATCTGCTGGAAAAGCAGTTTAAAGTCACCTTTTTACCACTTAATAAACTACATTCTGTCCCAAACATACCTTAACTATACAGAACTTGGTGTCCCGTGAAGTGGTAAAAACCAATTCATCTGGTTGTAGAGCTGAAACTCTTTACACAGCTTCATGCTGTTTGCCTGAAGTCGAACTTTAGAGCCCTTGGGGGTGAATACCTTAATGTCCTGGAAAGGGTTCTAGCTATTGATCTGAGAGTCTGTTTTTGCTTCTGGGCAATTGGACTCCTGGCCTGAGGGACTCCTTATGGTCTGAAGCACTGGGATAAAATTCAAAACTGAGAGTTGTTGACTACATTTTCTCTTGAATTCTTTCTTGCCATAACAAGTGGAAAGTCCCTGATTGGCCAACGATGTTTAACAAGCAAGAAGGTTTTGCTCTTTGTTCCAGCAAATGCCTGTATCCAACTCATCTGGGCCTGTTGGAATTTATTAAGTGTACTTTGAAGAACTGTCTAATCCAGGAAGGAATATATTGGTATCTGGTGATCCTGCCCTTTTCATTTCAATGTAAAACATTGATTTTCATGCCACTTTAATTTGCCAGTAGTTCAAAAATAGGATGCAAGCAACTGCTAGAATAGGGAAGAGTCCAGGGAGGCTTAAAGCATTTCTATCTGTCTGCAACTAGGCAGGTGGCTTTAAAGTGGGAAATAGGTCTTTTGGCTAGAATTCTGCTTGTTGGGGATTTTATTTATTTATTTATTTATTTATTTTTTTCAGATGGAGCCTTGCTTTGTCGCCCGGGCTGGAGTGCAGTGGTACGATCTCGGCTCACTGCAAGCTCCACCTCCCGGGTTCGCGCCATTCTCCTGCCTCAGCTTCCGAAGTAGCTGGGACTACAGGTGCCCACCACCATGCCCGGCTAATTTTTTTTGTTTTTTTTTTTTTTAGTAGAGACGGGGTTTCACTGTGTTAGCCAGGATGATCTTGATCTCCTGACCTCATGATCCGCCTGCCTCGGGCTTCCAAAGTGCTGGGATTACAGGCATGAGCCACCGCGCCCGGCCTGGGGATTTTTTTATTGTAAGGGTTACAGCAGAAAAGTCTGGATATGAGACTGAGCAGACCTGCAAGTGAGCTTTCAGTTTCTCTCAATTGCTTTAACCTGAAATGAGATCAGCATCTCATTGCAAAAGGGGCAGGTCATTTCCACAGTGCTTTCTAGGGCAGCCCCAAAGTGACTTTTTCTTCTTTTTGTAATGAACACTGCAATTTGAGCAAGAGTCTAGAAGAGCAAAACTTTTTGATTGATGGAAAGTTGTAACTCATAAAAGTGTTCACTGAGCTCAGAAATGTATTGACAGCCAGGGGAGGAAAGTTTACTGACAGATCTGGAGGTAATCACAAATTAATGAAGTGCTCTATTTAGGTAAGGGAGGCAGTTTGATTATTTCTTTTTTGAATTGAAAGGCACATAGCCTGTACTATCTCTGGCAGTGAAATCAATACCATGAAATGGCCTTTTCTTTTCAGCCTTGTCTGTTCTTAAAGCACGATGCATTGAGGAATGCTGACCCAGGTGAGGAAATTCATCGTTTTAACCAACTAAAGGCCGCTCACAATTTGGAAGTATGGAAACCCAATTACTGAAATAATAAATTAGGGACTTGGCTATTTTAGAAAGCTCTTCTTTCAAAAGGTTCTTTGTTATAGTTACCATTTTGGACTAAAGGAACAAGGTAGACTTTTAGTTAACCTTTTTTTTTTTTTTCTAGTAATAAAATTGCAGAGCAGGAATGGAATCAGGGAGATGATCTATTCTTAAACTAGTCATTTCATAGATGAGGAAATGGACCAGAAAGATAAGGCCAACGACCCTGGGTCCTTGGCACCTCCTTCAATGTACTTTATTTATTTTATTATTTTATTTTTCCAAGATGGAGTTTTTGCTCTGTCGCCTAGGCTGGAGTGCAATGGCACAGTCTCAGCTCACTGCAACCTCCACCTCCTGGGTTCAAGCGATTCTCCTGCCTCAGCCCCTGAAGTAGCTGGGATTACAGGCATGCACCATCAAGCCTGGCTAATTTTGTATATTTAATAGAGACAGGTTTTTGCAGTGTTGGCCAGGCTGGTCTCGAACTCCTGACCTCGGGTGATCTGCCAACCTTGGCCTCCTAAAGTGCTGGGATTACAAGCGTGAGCCACTGTGGCTGGCTGCTTTATTTATTATTAATATTATTATTATTATTGTTACTGAGACAGAGTCTTACTCTGTCTCCCAGGCTGGAGTTCAGTGGTGCGATCTCAGCTCACTGCAACCTCCGCCACCCAGGTTCAAGGGATTCTTCTGCCTCAGCCTCCCGAGTAGATGGGACTACAGGTGTGCACCAACAGGTCCGGCTAATTTTTTGTATTTTTAGTAGAGATGGGGTTTCACCATGTTGACCATGCTGGCTAGTTCATTTGGCTAGTTTGGGAGTTCCGCCTGCCTCAGCCTCTCAAAGTGCTGGGATTACAGGCCACCGCACCCAGCCTACTTCAAGATACTTTAAATTATATTTCCTTTTAATAAATGTTAATGGTTCCCTAAATTTACAATACACATTTTAATCTACATCTGTCTTCAAATAACACTTCATGTGTAGTGCAGATACCTTATAATAGAGTATTCCCAATTCCTCTCTCCCGGCCCCTATGAAGCCGCTATCTCTCATTTCACTTATTCACGGGTTATAAGCATCCAGTACATTATTCCTGTTATTAAGCAGTTATCCTTCAGTTCAAGTAAGAATTTTCAAAATGAAAGATTTGGTTTTGTCTTTATTCTCTGACAGTCGTCCTTTATAGAGATCCAAGTCTGACCTATATCATTTTCCTTCTAATATTTTTTGCATGGCAGGTCTGATGGCAATGAATTCCCTGTCTTTGTCTGAGAACGTCCTTTTCCTTAACTTTTGAAGGGTACTTTTAGTAGATACGAGATTCTAGATTTTTCTTCTTTCGGACCTTTATTTCACTTCACATATTTCTTGCTTGCATGGTTTCTGATGAGAAGTCCACCATAATTCTTATCCGTGTTCTTCTATAGGCTAAAAAATAAAAATTAAAAATCTGTCTCTGCCTTCTTTATCTCTCTTAATTTTTGGTTTCCTACAGCAGGGGTCCCCAGCCCCCAGGCTGCAGACCTGTACCAGTCAGCGGCCCATTAGGAACCAGGCCATATAGCAGGAGGTAAACAGCGATCATTACCGCCTGAGTTCCGCCTCCTGTCAGATCAGCAGCAGCATTAGATTTTCACAGGGGCTTGAACCCTATTGTGAAGTGTGCATGTGAGGGATCTAGGCTGTATGCTCCTTATGAGAATCTAACTGATTATCTGAGGTGGAACAGTTTCATCCCAAAACCATCTCCCCACCACCATGGAAATATTGTCTTCCATGAAACTGGTCCCTCGTGCCGAAAACGTTGGGGACTACAATTCTACAGTAAAAATCTGATATGCCTAGGTGTAGTTTGTTTGTTTGTTTTAGTTTGTTTCTGTTACACTGTTTTTTGGTTTCTAGCATTAGATTCTTTACCAGAATTTCCATCTCTCTGCTTACATTACCCATCTGTTTCTTGCATGTTGTCTACTTTTCCTATTTGAGCCCTTAACATAATGATTTTTGAATTCCCTGTTGCTTGCTTGATCTGTGTTCTTTTTTTTTTTTTTTTTTTGAGACGGAGTCTCGCCCTGTTGCCCAGGCTGGAGTGCAGTGGCCTGATCTCAGCTCACTGTAATCTCTGCCTCCCGGGTTCAAGAGTTTCTCCTACCTCAGCCTCCCAAGCAGCTGGGATTACAGGCGCCCGCCACCACGCCTGGCTAATTTTTGTATTTTTAGTAGAGACGGGGTTTCACTGTGTTGGCCAGGTTGGTCTCAAATTCCTGACCTCGTGATCCTCCCACCTTGGCCTCCCAAAGTGTTGGGATTACAGGCACGAGCCACCGTGCCCAGCCCTTGATCTGTGTTCTTACTTGCTTTTTAGCATGCCTTGTAATTTTTGTTGAAAGTTGGACATGTATTGGGTATAGGCACTGAGATAAATAGGCGTCTAGTATGAGGATTCATGTTCATTTGGCTAGGAGGTGGGCTTTGTTTAGCTCTATTGGTGTGGTGGTAAGGCACGAGGGAGAGAAGTGTTCTCAATCTTACAATTAAATCTTAAGTCTCTTAGTGGGCCTGAGTCTCTGGCCTGGGACCTTCACTTGTGCTTCTTTTTGGAAAGCTTTCCTGTCCCCCTCAGGTGAGACAGAAGAGGAGAAATGGCTAGAGTGAGAGGAGTACTTTTCCCCATGGCTCTAGGACAAGCCTAAAGCCTGGTTAAGTCTTTCCCCCGAGGAGTTTATTTTCTTTTATAATTTTTATTTCATTATGAAGAACGCTCTGGACATATTTCATAAGAATTGCTCTTCCCCTCCTGCAAGAACTATGCCGGCATCTTTGTCTGATCTTCACAATGAGAAACTGGTGAGATTCCTAGAGGTAATGTTCACAAAACCAAGAGGCTTTCCCCAAGACTGTGTTCCCGGAAGTGAGCCTACTAGTTTAGAGATCCAGCACTTCTGCTCCAGGTAAGTTGATCTCAGCTTCGTCTCTGGATTTTTTGGAGACAGTTTGCAAACCCTGGAGACAGTTTGCCCTACAAATCAGTTCTCCCATGAGTCCGAGTCATTGGGTTGCAATTTGTCCAGCTTTTTCTTGTAAAAACAGGAGTAACAACTTCCAAGCTTTTTATATGTTCAAACTCAAAACAGGAAGTCCAACCTCTCCATGTGGCCTTCCATTATATAAATAACCTAACCTGAGCATCAGTAGAGGGAAAATTCCTCCAAAGACTTTCTGTTTCTGAAATAATTTACAAAGAGCAGTCGAAAAACATAAGCACGAAAAACTTTCTGAGCAAATTACATGGTCAATTGCTTTTTAATAACATTTTTTTCTCATTATAAAAGCAACACAATGCTGATGGTAAACAGTTGAAAATACAATGAGGTGTGTTGAAGGAAATGTAAATTGCCTGCAATTTTACTAAGAGATAACCAGTTAACATTTTGCCATATTTTATTTTTCTTGACTATGTATAGCTAGAAACACATACCTTTAAAATTGGAACCATTACTAGTGTCCTTTTATTAGCCTGTTGTCTTTTTCTTACCTGAATGTAATATTTAACCATTTTCCCATGTCAGTTAAATATTCTTTAGAAATATGTTCATAGCATCTGCATATAAGGGTGTGTCATTATTTAACTATTATCTGTTTGACAATAATACCACAACGACCATACTTATGCATCAATTCTTGTGTACCGCTCTTAAATTTTTCTTAAAACTACTGGAAACAATTGCTAGGTAAAGAGTTATCAATATTAAGAAGATATTAATATTCCAGGGCTTTTGATATAGGCCAACTGTGTTTGGGGTGGTAAAGGTCTTCTTGAGAGAGGTGCCCTAAGAGGTGTTTTTTTACTTTTGAGATGAAGTCTCGCTATGTCGCCCAGGCTGGAGTGCAGTGGCACGATCTCGACTCACTGCAACCTCCGCCTCCCGAGTTCATGCCATTCTCCTGTCTCAGCCTCCTGAGTAGCTGGGACTACAGGCACCTGCCAACACCATGCCCGGCTAATTATTTCTTTCTTTTTCTTTTTTTTTTTTTTTCCGTATTTTTAGTAGAGACGGGGTTTCACTGTGTTAGCCAGGATGGTCTCGATCTCCTGACCTCGTGATCTGCCTGCCTTGGCCTCCCAAAGTGCTGGGATTACAGGCGTGAGCCACCGCGCACGGCCTCCTAAGAGGTGCTTTAAGAGTCCAGCATCACATAGGACTCATCTTCCTCTCACCTGCATTTGACACCAGTGGGATGCTTCTCTGACCACACCTTTTGTTGAGCACAGCATATTTTGTGACATTTGAGTATCACATTATGAGAAATAGTACAGAGGAAATAATGTGAGCTTTATAATCAGCAACCTGGGTGCTGTGGTCAGAATGTTTGTATCCCCCTTAAAACTCATATATTGAAATCCTTACTTCCAAGGTGATGAGGGTAGGAGGTGATTAGGTCATGGGGGTGGAGCCCTCATGAATGGGATTAGTGTCATTCTAAAAGAGGCCTTAGGGAGACCCCCCCCCCACTCCTCCCACCATGTGAGAACACAACAAGAAGGGGTCATCTGTGAGGATGTGAGCCCTCACCAGACACTGAACCTGCAGGTGCCTTGACCTTGGACTTCCCAGCTTCCAGAACTGTGAGACATAAATTTCTGTTGTTTTTTTATAAAAGTCATCCAGTTTATGGTATTTTGTTATATAGTAGCCTGAAAAGACTAAGATACTGGGGTGTGTCTTTAATTATCTACAACTTAAGTAACTTAATTTTCTTGAGTTGCTTCAATCTTCTCATTTGTGAAATGAGGATAATAGCTTTCTTTCCAGGGGTAGTTGTGAAAATTAAGTCATTCATTCAACTTTCATTGAATAAATGTTATTGAGTGCTTACATATAACAGGCATTATGCTGAGTGCTGAGGATACAATGATAAACAAAAGCAGAGAAGACTATTTTGTTTTGAGCTTTCTGTCCACCACAGGAGACATCCATCAAATAAGCCTGCAAATAAGTGTAAAAGTGGAATGGTGACCTGGAGCACTAGGAGCACCTGCTAGGCAGATCTGACCTTAGGGAGTTAGAGAAGGGTAGGCAGCTCTGTGGAGGTGATGATGGGGTGGGGACATGTGAAGGACGAGGAGGTGACTGGGTATGGGGCTAAGACACTGAGTCTTCTAGTCAGAGGGAACAACATACAGAAAGGACTCTAAGAACCACGGAAAGAAGAGAAAGTATGCAAAGGCAACAAAAATGGATTTGCAATTTAAAGCCAGAATCTTGACTGCAACAGGTGGGGATGGTGGTGTGGGAGGAGATGGGGAATGACCACAGGCTGGTCAGTTTAGAAGCTATTATAAATCCAGGTGGTAATGGTCAGAATGGAAATCAATGAATTTAATAAGTCATCTCAGTAGGAATTGATGAAGTTAGTGAGACAAATCTCTGGTTTGTGGCCTTGCCCGGCAGCATCATGGCTCAGCACATCCACAGAGGTTATGTTTGGCAGATAATGCTACCAAAAGCCAGAAGACATGATGGGGCACAATAATGGAAAATGGATTCTAAGCTGGATACAAAGGAAGTACAGGTTGGGGAAAGCAACACTGGGGAGAATAGAGGGTTCAAACATCCTAATGAGGTTAGAACATTGGTAGTAGGAGTAGTAGCTAAGCAGCCTGGAAGGACTGGCAGGCAATGGTAGTGGGAAATGGAGATAACAGATTACTGCTTCAGAAGATGGAATGGTTTGAGTGATAGCAAGGTTCAGGGTGTGATGGTGGAAGAGATTTCTACTTGATGTTAACCATCCCTCTCCTCCTAGCCTCTGCAGGAGGTCACTGCCCAAAGGAAAAAGGTTTTTGTTGTACAAGTGGGAGGCATAATAGTCTAGCACAGTGCCTGGCTCAGAGCAGGTGCTCTAAGTGTGAGAGATTCCTCGAGGTAGCATTGGACTGCTGCTGCCAGAGCTAAGCTGTCTCCTGGGCCTATACTCCGTACAGTCATTTTAGAACTGCTTCCTGAAACCAGAGCTCTTTAGGGGCTAGGACGTGTCTATTTTGCTGAACTCAACTTTATACTGAATAGTATATGGCAAAGTTCCTGTGATGCGGTTTAAATAACATCTTGTAGTCAAAAACCATTCATTCCCTGAGACTGTATCCCCAGTGTTTAAGCCACATTCTGATCATTATTTGACCTGTATTCATTTACCTCTCCAGGAATACATCCATTCTGTAAGATGAGAAATGTAGATTGTAACAACAGCTGGAAGGATGTTGTTTTGGTTTGCTAAGGCTGCCATAACAAAACACCACAAACGGCGTGGCTTAGAACAACAGATATTAATGATGTTGTAATTCTGCAGGCTAAGTCCAAAGTTGAGGTATCATCAGGCTTGGTTCCTTCTGAAACTCATAAGAGAGAATCCTTCCTTGCCTCTTCTACCTTCTGGTGTTTGCCAGTACTCTTTGGTGTTCCTCGGCTTCTAGATGCATCATTCCAGTCTCTGCCTCTGTTGTTACATGGTCATCTTCCCGCTCTGTTCTTCTCTCCTCTTTTCTTTTTTCTTTTTCTTTCTTTCTTTTTTTTTCTTTTCTTTTTTTTTTTTTTTGAGACAGAGTCATGGTCTGTCACCCAGGCTGGAGTGCAGTGGAGTGATCTGGGCTCACTGCAACCTCTGCCTCCTGGGTTCAAGAGATTCTCCTGCCTCAGCCTCCCAAGTAGCTGGGATTACAGGAATGTACCACCACGCCCAGCTAATTTTTGTATTTTTAGTAGAGACAGGGTTTTACCATGTTGGCCAGGCTGGTCTCGAACTCCTAATCTCGAGTGATCCACCTGCCTTGGCCTCCCAAAGTACTGGGATTACAGGCGTGAGTCAGCACGCCTGGTCCTTCTCTCCTCTTATAAGGACACCAGTCATACTTGATTCAGGGCCCACCCTACTCCAGTATGACCTCATCTGAACTAATTACATCTGCAAGGACCTGATTTCCAAATGAGGTCATATTCTGAGGCAGTAGGAAATAGAACTTCAACTATCTTTTTTTGTCTTTTTTTTTTTTTTAAGGGGTGGGGAGATAGAGACACAATTCAACCCATAACAGATGGGCTTAAAAGAACCCAACTAAATATTTCTCTGTTGACATTTTCCTGGTGGTAATACGTCTGGTAACTGGGAGCCCCACTGCTGTAGGTTGGAATTACTGATCTAAATAAAACCTAGTTCTGAATCCCCTAGGAAGTGAGGTGAGTTTTACCTCGGTTTAGGGGCTAAATCTCTTAGGAACACCTGGCTACTGTGGGGGCAGGACTTTGAGGGATTCGATGAGGACAGCACCTCAATCATTATCAAGCTTCCTGCAAGGGAGTCGAATGTTCAAGATTCAGTTACTAATCTTGCTTCAGTGCAGTTGCTCAAAAGTATAAACAATTTATTGTGAAATCTTGAAGATGTGCTTTGGTTTCCATCTTATTTTTTAGTTACATTAAATAATGACCAAGAACCACGATTAGATGTTCATGCATTATAACAAGGCGTTGCAGTTGCACAGGAGAACTGGATTTTGCTGAGCCTAAGGAGAATGCAAAACACATTGCAATAAACAAAATCCACTCCAGCATCATTCCATTCAATTAAAAATGATAATGGCATTCAGGCTGCGTACAGCAGCACTAAACTTTAACACCATTCATGATTTGGCCTCCAGACTACAACAACATCCAATTTAGGTACTGTTTTGAGTTGTATGCTAGGAGCATGGCCTTTGGAATCAGACAGATTTGAATTTGCTTTCAGGCTCTAAATCCTGTTTTTTCCCACTGTGGAAAGCAGAATAATGTTCCCCCAAAGATGTCTATTCCCTAATCCTCATCAACTGTGAATGTGTTCATTTACATGGCAAAAAGGACTTAGCAGATTTGATTCAGGTACAGACTCTAGAGAGAAGAGTATCTTGCATTATCCAGGTGGGCCCAATCTAATTAATCCTTAAAAGCAGAGAACCTGTCCCAGCTGTGGTTAGAGAGAGACGTGATGAAGGAAAAAGTGTCAGAGAGATGTGGTGTTGCTGGCATTGAAGATGGATAAAGGGACCACGAACCAAGAAATGCAGGTGGCCTCTAGAAGCTGGAAAGGTAAGAAAGCAGATTCTCTCCTAGAGCTCCCAGAAGAGATGCAGCCTTGCCAATGCCTTGATTTTAGAACTTCTTGTCTGCAAAAACATAAGGTCATAAAGTTGTCTCATTTTAAGCCACTAAGTTTGTGGTCCTTTGTTAAAGCCACAATAGACAACCAATACGCGATTTCTAGTTGTATGACTTTCTGAGTCTTGGCTTCCTCAACCATAAAAAATGGTAATTGTCTTATGGAGTGTGTATGTGTGGATGAACTGAGATTATGTACGTAAAGTCCCTTGTTAATCATTTCATGTGTTAGTATTGGAAGTCCAGTCCTAAAGAGTCTGATTTTTTTTTTTTTTTTTTTTTTTTTTTTTTTTTTGAGACGGAGTCTTGCTCTGTCGCCCAGGCTGGAGTGCAGTGGCCGGATCTCAGCTCACTGCAAGCTCCGCCTCCCGGGTTTGCGCCATTATTTTCCCTGCGCCATTATTATCCAGTGTGGGCCCGGCTGCCAGCTGGTGAGTGACTGCATCTGGGTGTGTTGTCCAGGCCTTGCTGTTGGCAAGATGTGTGCACCAGCAGCAGCTGCCTCGCCTTGGGAGCTCATTAGGATTGGGATTGCCGAATCTCAGGCACTCACCTCAGACTGACTGACTCAGAATCTGGAGTTTTAGACAAGATCCCCAGGTGATTCCCAGGCGTTTTAGAGTGTGAGACACACTGGACTAGTAGTTTTCCAACATCACATATGCTAACAGAACAGACGCCTGGGCCCAGAATTTATGGACGTGAGCCTTCAACGTGTGTATTTTTAATATGCTTTCGGGTTATTTCTAATGCACAGAGTGTGGCTAACCATCCAAATAAATGCTTAGAAATGTACTTTAATATATGAGATTCAAATAAGAATTGCAAAATTTCAAATTAATACTTTTTTCTCTAAGGAAAACAGCTGTGCTACATAAGTGTGTATTACTGAGTACTATATTTTAAAAAGATACATAAAGGAATAAACATCAAAGAACAGCAGAAACACATTCTTGCTAGTTCTTAACTGTTATGATTCCAGTTCTGGCTTTATCATATCATAGACTCTTCTTTCAGAAGACTCATCCCGTGTGCTTAATGCAGAAGCAATTAGACAAACCTGTGGAACTTTGGCATTAAAAGCTTTCAGCTGTTTTTAAGAAGAGAACTTGTTAACTGCTGATGATAATGATCAGAAGACAAAGTACTCTGTTCTAGGAGTACCTGTGTCCCTTCCTCCACAGACAGCGGCATAAAAAGCGAGTTGAGCAGCTTTCATTGAGACAGCTCAGCCATGCTTCCAGGGGGCGGAGATCCAGAGCACAGTTACATTCCACGAACCAAAACTAGAGTGATTTCTCTCCATGAACGCCCAGGCCAGAAGATGCAGAGACGAGAGCTCCAGGCTGAGTCTGGACAGAGGGCTCGGATTCAGCCTCTCACCCTGGAGCCCCAACAGAGGGTAAGGGCTAGGGACAGGAGCTAAAATTGAGAAGAGAGGGCTGAGTGCCCACAAGGGCAGAAGGGCAGCAGATGAGGAAGGCAGTGTGGTGTTCCTGCACAGTTGCCACGGACAGCTGTGAGGCACTTGTGGCTCTTGTTTCTTAGGCAGCAAGGGTGTGGTGCAGGTGCATTGGGCTGCCTTTTAGCTGCAATGTGGAGATGAGCCACGTACCCTCATTACTTCCACCATAAAAAGCAGAGACTTAGACCTAGCCAAGAGGAAGCCTACAGAAAACTTGTCGTTGTAGCCATTGAGGGCTTGGCAGCCCTGCATACTAACTGCAAGGGCTGATATGGGGGAGAACAGGGCCCCGGATGGCCTTGGCTGACCCAACTCTGCTTCCTCTGGCTTCAGTACTTGGAATGTATGGAGGATGCAACATCCTGATAAGGAGGAAGTGGGAAAGAAGCCGGCTGTGTCCTCGAGCCTCCCAAAACAGGATGTTCTTCCACACTTCTGCCCAGTGAGCTAAGTGGTGCCAGGGGTGGAAAACCCAAAGCAGAGCACTTTCAGGGCCCCTCAGCTGTGGCGCAATGTGCGGTGGACACGGACGAGACTCCACCTGCCCCACACAGCTCTCCGAATCTTGGGGCACCAGCTTGGCATGGATCCTTAGGCTTCTGATATCCTTGCCACCTATCGGTGAGTAATACAGCTGCTTTGCCTGACGTGTGAGAGTGTTCTGTCTCACCAAACTCATGCATGTGACAGAGAACCTTTGCACTGTGAGGACCATACTTTACCAGTGTTCAGACCTCTAGAAATAGCCTCCTGAGGTCTCACCAGGCCTGACTTACTGGCCCAGAGCATCAAAGGTTGTGCCTGCAGAGGAGTGTCTTCTTTAGGGTCTGGCCAGGCAGGTCTGTACACAGTAAACATACCTGATAGCAATAACTTAAGCATACCCTGAGAATGACTTGGCATGGCAGACGCACCTGAATGTGGTCTCGAGTTCCAAGGTGAGGAACCCAGAGTAGCCAACCTGGAGATTCATTCCATGTCAATGAGGAACATCTGAGCCCTCGCCCTGTCCCGTAACATACAGGCCATGCAGGGGCTCGCGGCCTTTTGTTTTAGGTTGAAAGAAGGTTGCCAGGTGGAGGTGCTTAGGGAGAGGGTGTTAAGTGCTATAGAAACTGCATGCTTTTTGTAAGTGGTTGTGGTTCTTCTGTCCAGCCAGCAACCACTGGACTCTCACTTGTATGTAAGTCCCCAGTAAAACCTGTCTCATTTGCTGGCTCTAGGTCTCTTCTTTGTTCTCTTGAACCTGGTGTCATCCTCCATTGGAGTCATAGGGGTTCAGCACAACAGTCTGCAAGCAGAAACTGCTGTACTATTCTGGATTCTCCACTTCAGTGAACACACAATTACAATTTCCTGTTAGAAAAAAATAAAAAGATATATTTTTCTACACTTCTTTCACAGTCCTAAAATATGTATATAATATCTCCTGTTTCATTAAGATTGCCTTCTCCCAGAATAAACCACTTAAAATGATATTTAGGTAAACCTCCATGTGGTAGAAAACAGAGATCCCTGATTTTGCCAGAGATTCCAGGGGCCAATTGAAAACTTGATTGAATTTTATTCTCAGCTACTGGCTGCTTGTGGCTTAAAGCCAGTGCAGTCAAACACTCCTGTGAGTCAGGTTTGTGTGTGTGTGTGTGTGCGCGTGTGCTTAGAGACAGGCTCTTGTTCTGTCACCCAAACTGGAGTGCAGTGATGTGATCATAACTCACTGTAACCTTGAACTCCTGGGCTCAAGTGATCCTCCCGGGTAGCTGGGACTGCAGGCATACACCACCACCATGCCCAGCTAATTTTAAAACTTTTTTTTTTTTAGAGACAGGGTCTCACTGCATTGTCCAAGCTGTTCTCAAACTCTTGGCCTCAAGTGATCCTCCCACCTTAGCCTCCCAAAGTGCAGGGATTATAGGCATGACCTACTGAACTAGGCCTGTGACTTGTGATGCAAGTTTTTAAAAACAATATTTCTCTTACTCTTCTCTTTCCTCCTCTTTGTTCCTCCCCTCCTCTTATTCGCCTATCTTCTGATTTTCACAGGTTGAGTCTAAAAACACTATTGTCTAATGCCATTAAATCATATCAAATTATACATCACGGCCCTATGTAATTTCCAACATGATTCTGACCTGTCAAACTACAACATCAGACTTTCCCAGTGATAGGGACAGTCAGTGTAAGAAAGCCCAGGAGAGAGCGAGCTTTGGGCCAACTCAACTGGATGGTCATGGCCTGATGGTAGTAAGCATTAACCATTCAAGTAACTTCTCTTGGAGTCTACATCTACCTTAGAGCCATGTTTAGAGAAACTGCATTGGTGGAGTACAGGGTCTGCTTTCCTCTGAAGTGGCACTCCTCATTATAGACTAACATTTGGCATCCTATTACTTTCATTGAAAAACTATATAAAAGTCAGACTCTTAAGTTTGAAAGCCACTCATTAGGTGGTCCCATTTCTCAAAGAATACATAGGGCCCTTTCTTCTCCGTTCTGCACTTTGGATTGCAACCCAACAAATAACAATGACAAAAACAATTATAGTGGTAATATTAATTTGATTGTCACAATATCTCTGTGAAATAGGTTGTATTAGTCTGTTCTTGCGTTGCTATAACGGAATATCTGAGACGGGAGAATTTATAAGAAGAGGTTTATTTGGCTCATGGTTCTGCAGGCTGTACAAGCATGGCACTGGCATCTGCTTGGCTTCTCAGGGAGCTTTTACTTATGGCGGAAGACAAAGCAAGAGCAGGCATGTCACATGGTGGAAGCAGGAGCAAGACAGCAAGGTGGGCAGATGCCACATATTTTTAAACAGCGGGATGTCGCAGTAACTCACCATTGTGAGGACACACCATGGGGATGGCGCTAAACCATCCACGAGAAATTCATCCCATGATCCAATCACCTCCACCAGGCCCCACTTCAAACACTGGGGATTGCAGTTCACCATGAGATTTAGAGGGAACAATGTCCAAACTAGATCATAGGTAGCTTACTGTCTCGATTTTCTGGATATGAAAATAGGCTTAGAAGGCCAGGTAATCACCCCTGGATCATATACCTGGTCAGCTGGTGGTGTTGGAGCACCAGTCACCATGCTCCTCACCATGTCACCATACCCCCTTGCCATCATTCTGCCATCTCCCTTCCCTGCCTCATACCTGCCAGGCCACCACCCCTCCTTCTTCCCTCTGCCACACAGCCTTCTCAGGCTCTGTCCTTTTCCTACACCCAGCCTTCCATGCATGCCCTGCCTGGTCCCATGAGGTCCCTGGGCCCTACTCATATAAAAGTCCCTCTCTTCAGGGATGTGCTTGCTTGTGGGTTGTCTGAAAGCAAAGAAGGTCTGCCAGAGCCTATACTGGCTTCATTGGTCTGTAAGCCAAAAACTCCTGGCAAGGGAAGAAGTGCTGCTTCTCCCAGCTGCTGAGGGCCATCCTTGGCAATGAACGTGTCCATAGTGCGTGGTCCACATGCATACCCGTGGTAATCAGGGCCAGGCTCTGGAAGATGGCCCAACCCCCACTGCTTAGCCTGCTTCTGCTCACCAAGATGCTCCAGGATCTCTTTTGCTGTTTAGGCAAAACCCAAAAGGGTACTGTATCAAAACTGTACTTCCTTCAAACAGATAAAGAGTCCAGTTAGGGCAATCCTGCTGCTTCTTTGCAGTTGCCAGATCTGTGTGATTTATGTAGATAACTCTTTGCCTATGGTTGTTGGAAGCAGATGCTCACATATAAAGAAAACCCTGTTGAGCAGTGGCTGCACTTGTCAAGGCAGAGCAATGCTCTTTGAAGGGGTCTCAGGGCAGGGAGTTCTGTTCTTTAAGCCAGAGAAACCAGAATGGAGAAAGTAAAAATTGTAAAGCCAAGTTTCTGAAAAGCAATGTAAGTCAGATGGTGTCTTCTGAGATCACCAAGCCCTCTGTCCTGCTAAGGTGGCCATAGATATCATCCCTTTTGTATTTGCAGGTATAGCCTGCAAAGAAGATGTAATAGAAGGTGAAGAACTTATTGGTTGAATCATTTGAACCCACTGCAGACACAGTAGCAGCCCTGACCTCCAGAGACTAGCCTTGTTCAGCAGCTATGGGCCAGCACTTCCCATGTATCAGGAACAGCTCTGAAATGTGTTACATGTATTAACTTATTCACTTTTCCCGGTATCACCTCCCTCTACAGAGAAGAAATTGAGGTGCCAGAGGTTAAGTGATTTGCCCAAGGTCATACAGCATGCACGTGACAGAGCAGAGTTTTGAAGCCAGGCTTCCAGCTCCAGCGCCATGTTCTTGGCTCCTGAGCTATGCAGGGAAGGATAAATCAGGATTCCAGAGCTCCCTCCCCAGCCGTTCTCTGCAGAAGGCAAATGCCCCAGGAGAAAAATTATCCAGGCAAGGCATGAGGAAATCTAGAATGATTGGAGCTGGGCTCCAACACCACCTCATAAGGGTGTGGGGCTTTGCACTTTATGGAGCACTTATGTGTGGGGAATCAGTGGAAGAGAAAGCCTATTTCTTGTGGCAGTACTTGAGACAGAGTATGGAGAGTTCTTCTACCTTCATAACCAGCCTCTCAGCCAAGAAAAAAAACTCCCGATCACGAGGTGAGGCACAGTGCACCCTGGCCGGCAGGGGGTGGAACCGTGGAGCAGACCAGGGAGGCTGTCCCAGCTGTGGCCTGGCCGGCCCACCAGCCCCCTTCCTGCCACAGCCTCTTCTGGCTTCCTGCAGAGAGCAGAGGTCAGGTGCTGGGAGGGGAATTTGACCCATTCCCAAACCCCTCCGGCCCTCTCCAAGGTCAGGACCTGAAGAGAAGTCTCCTGTGAGGCTCAGAGGATTCTGGAAGCAAGGCTGGCAGCTGCCACTCAGCTGAGATTGTGTGAAGCAAGAGCAGAACTAGCCAGTCATGGGAAGTGAACTCTCACCTTCCCCAAGAGGCTGTTGCACAGTGATAGGCAAGGGTGAGGCTTTCTGGAGATTCAGGTCAGATCAGAGGAGGTGGGCAGTAATGTAGAGTTTAACCAGAGGGAACACTTAAACTGCACAGTCAAGACTAACCAACGTACCCAAATTTGAATATTTACCCAAGAGGGAATACAGTTTCAAATAGAACCAATTTTTTAAAATGCCACTGTGGCTTGAATTTACTGGATTGGGACAAATTTCATTTTCTGACTGAGTGGGAATAGAGACTCCCCTATTAAAGGAAACAGCATACAGTTATAAAAATAAAACAAGCTTCCTGTCTGTGCATAGATGATTTGAGAATGTTGGTTTATATGGTCCACACATGCATGAACACATTTATCTTGACAAAGCCCAGGGAGGAAGGGCTGGAAAGGGGAGAGAATGGCAGCTTCCTGATTGAAATTTCACATAGAGGGTTTCTGCTTGGGATTGCTCCTATAGAGCTCCCATTTTCACCAGGGGAGACATTCAGTTAAAAATGTAGACACACACACACACACACAGATGTGGTGTTGCTAGGAAGAAAATCTGAGCTGTGTATAAGGATGGAGAAGGTGGCACTGGGGATGCTGTTTGAGAAGGGTGGTCTTAGAAAGCTCTCAAAGTGATATTTAAGCAGAGACCTGAGTGGGAATAGAGCTAAATACTGGTTGAAATGGGTGATGGGAGTGGGGCAGGTTATTTGTTTGTGTTATGAACTGAATGTTTGTATCTCCCCACAATTCATATGTTGACGTCGTAACCCCCAATATGATGAATTTACAGGTGGGGACTTTGGGAGGCAATTAGGTTCAGATGAGGTCATGAGGGTGGGCCCCTGTGGTGGGATTCATGTCTTTATAAGAAGAGGAAGGGGACATAGCAGAGCTCACCCCCTCTCTCTCCCCAGCTGTGTGAGGACACAGTGAGCTGGCAGCCAGCCATCTGCAGGCCAGGAAGAGGGCACTTACTGAATCTGCTGATGCCTGACTTCCCAGGCTCCAGAACTGTGAGAAATACATGTGTATTGTTGAAGCCACCCAGTGTAGGTATTTTGATGTAGCAGCCTGAGCTGCCTAATGTAGTTTGTTTTTGTCTGGTTTTATCTGTTATGTAGTCTGGCCATGAAGTGACCATCTACACTTGTCCATTTTAGAACTTCCAGAGTTAACCCTCAAGGGGGTGCCCCAGCAGAGTTGAGATGACATCACTGGTTTCAGGAAGGTACACAGGAGTAGTCACATGAATCAGAGAGGTCATCATGGTAGGAAAGGAAAGGTGTCTGTGATGTTCTCACTCCCTTAGTTCGGATATAGGCAAGCCTAGGGTGACCAACTAATTTATGCTCCAAACCAACTTAGGAAATTTTTAGTATCTGCACCAGGGAAACATACACAAACCAAGACTTGTGTCATAAACCAGGAATCTGTCAGAGCACATCAGAATGTAGGTGATCCTAGTTTAGTTCCTGGTTTGGGTGAGAGATTACGCTAATCCAGCCCTAGTTCCAGATTTGCTTGTGAGTGCCCTGGGGCACAGTTACCATTGCCTCAGGCTTTGGCAGGTGGATGGTGACAAGGCCTAGATTTGGGTTTAGGGGAAGGGAGGGTCCTTCTTAGACCTCATACCTAATGACAAGTAATAGTAATTTTAAAAGTGTCCTTCCATGGTCACGTGTAAGTATACTTCTGTGAGGGGATTTACAGTTCGGGATGGAAGTGGTTTGGGCAGAATTCTGACATTCCTGCATCCTCATCTCTTACTTCATCCTAACACCACTAAGGGCATTTGGAATGCAGCAGTTTAGAATGAAAGCTCTGGCACCAAAGAGCTTGGGTTTCAAATATGGCTCTGTCACCTTCTAGGTGCATGATATTGGGCAATTACTTAACCTTCCTGTGCTCCGTTGTCTAAATGTATATAACAACAATGCCTTGATAGGGGTACATAAAGACTAAATGAGTTAACACATGGAAAGCACTCAGAATAGTGCCTGATGTATATTACCGTGCTCCATCAATGTTAGCTATTACAATATTATCATTATGTTTATTTAGAGACAGGGTCTCACTCTGTCATCCAGGCTGGAGTACAGTGGGATGATCTCAGCTCACTGTAGCCTTGACCTCCTGGGTTCAAGTGATCCTCCCACTTCCAACTCCTGAGGGGACTACAGGCGCATGCCACCATGCCTGGCTAATTTTTATATATTTTTGTAGAGACAGGGGTTTCAGTATGTTGCCCAGGCTGGTCCCAAACTTATTATGTTTTAATAGCTGCTTCCTAAGACATTATTATCCCACTTTATGGATATGGAAACTGGATTCAAAAGTGGGTTGTTGCATCCAGAGAAAATGGAAAAGCTTCGAACCAGGCCTAGGAATAAGGGCAAGGTTGATGATGAAAAGGAGATGGAGAAGTCTAGGCAGGGAGGAGCCACGTGTGGAATCAGACGGACACTCAGTGTGGTCAGGGGGCTGTAGTAGGACCAACTCTAGTGGCAAAGCCAGTTTGAGCTGGGGAAAGTGGGCAAGAAGAGCTGGCCATGGAGACGATTATGAGGCAGAAACCGTACATAGGGTCTCCTACAGCTGGCTTTTCCTCCTGGCTACCTGAGGTGTCTCTGCTTCCAGGAGAAGATGGGTATTTTCCCAGCAAGTCTGGGCTAAGAGCTGATTGGGTGTTTGGGAGTCAGCACCATCTTGCTCTCTGATGAGTCCTGGCCTTTGTGTTAAGGTGTGCTGGGCAAGTGCAGTGAAGTAGAGTGTGTCTCCCAGGGCATGGGTCACCCCACCTCTCTGGCAGAGATAGTTTATTTCAGTTTCAGCTTCCACCTGTCTGTTAGTTGTGACTCTTTCAGTTGTGAGGTTGGAATCCAATTTATACTGGTTTAAGAAAAGCAGGAATTGATTGGCTCACTTAATTGATATAGCTGGGCTATATTGGCTTCAGGTACAGTCTGACCCAAGGGCTCAAACACTGTCGCAGGACCCAGTTTGTCTGTTTCTTGGCCATGTTTTACATGGTGTTGGCTTCCTGGGCAGCTCCAGGTATGTGTCATCTGACTTATGGAAGTTCCAGCAAAAAAAAGCAAATGCCTTATCACCTGCTGCCCCAACAAAAGTCTTACTACATCTCATCAATCCTTGTTGGGCCACAGATTTGACTCTGGACCAGTCACTGTGGCCAAAAGACTGTGGGCCTGGGTCACTTGCTTGCCTCTGGAATTAGCAATAGCATCATAAGCGTGTGAGCAGAGAGGAGTGCACTGCCAGGAGAAGGACACGTGGCTGCTGCGTGGCAGATACAACAATAATAAATAAAGCAGCCCCTTTGCAGTGAACCAAAAGAGAGGTAAAAATGAGATCTGTGTGTCTGGAATATAGGTCAAGTAACTTAGTTATCCTGGAGAACAACATCTCAGCAGTTTTCTTCTTACTTGATCTAGGATTCCTCCGGCTTTGCCATGTGGGCCCTGTGCACACAGCTGTTGGCTTATTATTTATTTTTTTCTTATCTTTTTTTTTTTTTTTTTTTTTTGGAGACAGGGTTTCATTTTGTCATTGAAGCTGGAGGGCAGTGGCACAATCTCAGTTCACTGTTTGCCCTCTTTTAACTCTGCCTACTTGTGGCCATCAATATTCCAGCTCCATTTTTCTAAATGAAATGATATGACCTTTGCTCCTCTTTGTTCATTCAACATTGACTTCACCAATATCTCCCTCCTATTCTGCCGCTGCCTCGTATGAAAGCTGCTTTCCAGGGACCCAGCACTGTCATCTTATCCAAACTTGATCCTTATTTCAGGACACAACTTAGGATGTTCCCTTCCCTCTCCCTCCTGGACCTGAAAGAGTTACTTGGTAGATAAACTTCTGTGATCCCTGGCTGAGCTCTGTGATGTGTGGGACCCATGTCCCTTAATGCTTAAATCCTCTTACATAAGTATTTTGACATTTCTGAGTAGGATGAAAGCTGGTAAAATGTAAGTTTAGTGAATGAATTCTGTGATCAAGGTTGTAGAAATGTAAGTTGGGGCTAGTCAATGGAAGGCTTTCAGTGCCAGGCCAGGGTGTCTGCACTTGTGTCCTGCTGATGGTGGGAGCCGTTGAATATTTTGAGTAGAAGAGGGACACCCTTCTCCCATGGCACCTTTCTTTGAGCACATACCAATGGTTAAGCCCCACACACATATCCTTTACATATATGATCTTATTTCATAGCCACAATAGTCCTGTGAAAGAAGAATCCTTTTTTTCTCTCTCTCTCTCTGTCTCTCTTCCCACTCTCTACCACCAGAAACAGGGTCTCACTATGTCTACCAGGCTGGGGTGCAGTGACACCAATAATGGTCTTATTGCATCTCCTTGATTCTCTTTGGGCCACAGACCTGACTCTGGACCAATCACTGTGGCCAAAAGACTGTGGGCCTGGGTCACATGCCTGTGACCATGATAGCTCACGGCAGTCTCAAACTCCTGGGCCAAAGCAATCTTCCTGCCTTGGCCTCCTGGGTAACTGGAATGGCAGGCATGCACCACCACACCCAGCTAATTTTTTTTTTTTTTAGTTGTAGAGATGAAGTTCTCACTATGCTGCCCAGGATGGTCTCAGCCTCCTGGACTCAAGTGAGCCTCCTGCCTTGGCCTCCCAAAGTTGAAATTAGAGGTGTGAGCCACTGAACCCAGCTAAGAAGCCCCTTTTAAATGGTAGCTACTCACCTGAAATCACACCTCATTCTTGGCAGGAATCCCTAAGAACACAGAGGACATACAGAAAACCAACCATCCGGGCCGGGCGCGGTGGCTCAACCCTGTAATCCCAGCACTTTGGGAGGCCGAGACGGGCGGATCACGAGGTCCGGAGATCGAGACCATCCTGGCTAACACGGTGAAACCCCCTCTCTACTAAAAAATACAAAAAACTAGCTGGGCGAGTTGGCGGGCGCCTGTAGTCCCAGCTACTCGGGAGGCTGAGGCAGGAGAATGGCGTAAACCTGGGAGGCGGAGCTTGCAGTGAGCTGAGATCCGGCCACTGCACTCCAGCCCGGGCGACAGAGCCAGACTCCGTCTCACAAAAAAAAAAAAAAAAAAAAAGGAAACCAACCATCCGACCTAACTCCATGCTCTATGGGACAGTGGCAGCCAGTGCGTTGCCATTTCACTCTACAGAATGTTAAGCCCTGAGGGACGGGTTCATCCCTCCCAATCTGTTTGGCAGAGTGGCTGAGGAAGACATGAGGTTAAAATAACAGTGAAAAGGAAATGATGCAATTCCCCCTCCAACCGGTTGTTTCCCTCTTTGCTTTTTTGCTTTCCCAGAGTGGGAATATCTGATCCCCTGCATTTCATTTCTGTGCTTCCTCCTGGCTGTCAGTTCCGTCACCTTGTCGCTGCTTTTTTTGTTTTTCTTCGTGTCCTTTGTATCCAGTCTTCACATGCTCGCCTCCTTCCTCTCTATGGACCTTTTCCCTGTGGAATGGCTTCTTAGACTCATTTGACTGCACCCACTTCCCCATTTGCTTCATGCACATTGCATCACTTCACTTGTTTGTCTTCCAGTCCTTACTTAGTGCACTTGTTTAGCTGTCTCCCATGTTTAAGTTCTGATGCCCTTGTCTGTTTACGCTGATCTGTTTTCCAGTGCAGTCTTGCTTCCCTGCTGCTTCTCTGGCATAGTCCAATTTTCATTTCCATCAAGGGCAGCCAGCTGTGTACCTGAGCTTCCAGATTTGCTTTTTGTTCTTTTTTATTTTTTATTTTACTTACTTACTTATTTATTTATTTACTTATTTATTTATTTATTTTGAGACTGAGTCTGGCTCTGTTGCTCAGGCTAGAGTGCAGTGGCATGATCTTGGCTCACTGCAACCTCTGCCCCCCAGGTTCAAGCGATTCTCCTGCCTCAGCGTCCAGAGTAGCTGAGATTACAGGCACCTGCCGCCACACCCAGCTAATTTTTTGTATTTTTAGTACAGATGGGGTTTCACCATGTTGGCCAGGCTGGTCTCAAACTCCTGACCTCAAGTGATCCCCCCACTTCTGCCTCCCAAAGTGCTGGGATTACAGGCGTGAGCCACCGCACCTGGCCTGGCTTTTTATCTTAATCTGGTTTCTCCGTTGTGACTTCCTGTGTTCAGAATCCAGCCTCACCACACACTAGCTATGTGGTTCTGGCAAACTTACTGTCTCTCTCTATACCTCGGTGTCCTCCTCTGTAAAAAGGAGATGGTGCTAGTATTTCTTTTGTGGGATTCTCATGAAGATTAAATGAGATGTTTAATATATGGAAAGTGTTAAGGACATTTCCTGGCACATAGTAGTTAGCCAGTACATGTTCTTACTATTGTGTTGTTAGTAGTATTATATGGTTCTGCCATTTTGATCACAAGAGTTCCTCAAAAGCAGCAAACACAGAGGCAGCTTCATGGTGGAGGGACAGAGGGCTGGTTTGAGGGTGGCTAGCTGGAAGGACCAGGTGTGTGTTCCCTGCCAGCTTAGTTTTCCCTGACTCATCCCTTTTAAAAACTTGGGAGGAAAGTCGTTTGTCCTTCAAGGACAAGGGGAAGACATTATTCTTGCTTACCAGATATGTGATAAAATGAAGAATAAAGTCGTTTGGGTAAACATTGACTTGGTAGAAATTTCTTTGAAAGCATAATGAAATGAAAACAAGCAATGCTCAGTAGGATCAGCACTCCATCTGTTTTGTTCCCTTCTGATGCTCCATCAAGATTCCTAAATGTGGTTTGGATTTTGAGAACATCTGGAATCAGCCAAACACATTTCTGAAGCATTGACATTATCATCTGTATTTCCTGCTGCTTAGTTGTGCCTGCTGACTGTGCATTGACCTCCAAAGATGAGGCCCACAGTCATTCAGACAGTGTCCACAGCTCAGGGTAACTTAAGAATCCCTGGGGACTCTGTGTGTGTGTGTGTGTGTGTGTGTGTGTGTGTGTGTGTGTGTGTGTGTGTGTGTATGTGTGTGCATGCATCTGCGTGCATGCACAAAAATTTACCTTTGTTTCTGATTATAAAGGTAATAATGTTCATTATTGAGAGACTGGAAAAAGAAAAGAAAAAGTAAAGAAGTATTTATAATCAACAAACATTCATAATCCAATCACCCAGAAATAGCTACCCTTAATATTGTGATGCATATGTGAAGGATTTTACACATACACACGCATATATGTATTACTGCATTTTTAAAAGCCTAACTAGGATGATACTGAATATACTTTAAGAATACTAGTATTTTGGGTAGCATTATATCCTGACCATCTTTCTATCCTTAAATCTTTCTGGTGAATATAATATTTGAACTGCCTCAATGTTTGGTGGGTAGATGTTCAGTTGGTTCAGGTCCTCCAAGAAGCAGATGCCAAGAGAGGATTAACTGTGCAAGAAACATTGGGAAAAATCCTTGGAAGGAGAAAGGTGGAGGGAGCAGGAATAGGCAGCTGTGATGAAGCAATTTGGGCTCCTGTGAGAGGAAACTTAGAAGGAAGGACTGGGCAGGAAGAGTGTTCTGAGAAGGCCTTGCCCAGGCTGGAGGAGAGACAACACATGGGCAAAGGTGGCAACTGCCTTTGGGCAGTTCTGGTGTTAGACAAGAATGACCTAGCCCTGGTGGCTCCATGATGCTTGGCCATTGGCTGGTGGCAGCAGAGGGAAGCATGGCCTTGACATGAGCAATGTAGTGGGTCCAGAGTGGCAGCTGGAGGCTTCCAGTCAACTGTGCTCCCACAGAAGATTCTGTGGAAGGAGATCTGAGCGGCCCAGCTCCCTGTCTACCACAGGTGTACCAACAGGAAATTAATTTTAATTGTTAGTCATTTTGACCAGTCTTATTATTTGCTGTTATAAATTATGAAGCAATAAACATTCTTCAACACAAATCTTTGTGGTATTCTCTGATAATTTTCTCTCTCTTTTTGTTTTTTAGACAGAGCTAGCTCTGTTGCCTAGGCTGGAGCATAGTGGTGTGATCTCGGCTCACTGCAGCCTCGACTTCCCTGGGCTGAGGTGATCCTTCCACCTCAATCTCCTTGGTAGCTGGGATCACAGACAGGTGCCACCATGCCTGGAAAATTTTTGTATTTTTAGTAGAGACCAGGTCTCACTATGCTGCCCAGGCTGGTCCCAAACTTCTGGGTTCAAGCAATCTTCCTGCCTTGCCCTTCCAAAGTGCTGGGATTACAGGCATGAACCACCATGCCTGGCTTTCTCTGATAATTTTCCTAGGGTAAATTAATATGAGGACTTCTGGTTGAACATGATATATTGAAAATACATGTTTTTCTGGGTTATCTCTCAAAACTCAGTAAAAAAAAAAAAAAATCAGAAGGAATCAGTCAAAATCTACCAACTTAATCCTAGCGGGTATAGCAGTGGATGAGACTTTCATAGAAATTTAAGAGATGGAATAGTAAGGTACATTTTAAGATATCAGTCAGAAGGAAGAAAGTTGAAACCCAAGGTGCCTGCAGAGGAGGTAGCCAATATACTCTACAAGCTCTCTGAGGTTTAGAAATTGTAGCACTATGTCCTTTAGAAAGGTATAGAGACTGACAGCAGGTTTGGTGGAAAGTCTCTATATGAATAAGACAGACTTCCTGATGACCTCCTTCACCCCGGGTGACCACCCTTTCCTAGGAGATGGGAGGTTACTCTCAAAGAAGCTGCTGACTTGAGGATATTATGCTGGATAGAATACATGGGTATATTGTCTAGAAACAGAGACCATATGAAAGTCTATATACTGCCCATGAGCTCCCTGGCTCTTCCTTCATTCCACTTGCTTGGTCTGTTTTTCTATCTGTAAAAATGGGGATAAGGTAATAATAGTACTTTACTTTTCAGTATTGTTTTGAGGATAAGATATATAAAACATGTAGAACAACATCTAAGTGCTATGTAAGTTATTTGCTATTGCTTCCATTGCTGTCATTTTATACATACGTATCTTATTTTCCATTTATCTGTTTATGCAATCTTATACCATTATCATATTCTTTAAGGTAATAAGGCTTTGTAATTTGTCTCTTCTCTATTATATTTTACTTGAAATTAAACGTGGATTAATTTGTAGGACATTGACCCCTTTACAAGATATGGTCTTCTACTTTCAAATATTTTGTGCCCTTCAAACACATTTTTAGTTCTCTTCTTATAATTAATGAATTTTTTATTAATTTTCTTTGTACTCGTTAATGCAAATGGGAATTTTAATTCCAGTTTCTTTTCAATTTCCTAAATACTGATTTTTAAGAGAGATTTACATAATTTTTTCATAGCTGGTCACCTAATTAATATAATTAAATATTTTTAGCATTTCTAATAGGTTTTTAGACAAATTTATTTCAAGCTGGTACTGTGAGGTGGAAACCCAGTGACGGATGTGACTTGCTTCCCCCACGAACCTTGCATTCTAATGGTGATATAGACAGGAGACAGGGAAATACTGGGTAGAAAAGGGCAGTTCCCTAGCAAAGGCCCCACCCTCAGGCCTGGAAACCTGCGGGCCTAAAGGGAACAGGCATTCCTGTTTTCATGCTCAAAGGCTGCCTTTTGGCCCACTATGCCACCCCATCCTGTACCCATAGAAACCCCAAGCGCCAGGCTCCACAAGCAGATAAAGAGAGGAACAGAAGAGGAGACGAGAGAAGAGAAGGAGCGTCTGAACGTCAAGAGGAGTTTGGCTGGGGACGGTCGGAGAGGAGACCGGCTGCTGGACGGCCAAACTCCAGGGGAAGATCATCTTCCCACTCCATCCCTGATCCAGCTGCCCATCCATTCTGCTGAGAACCACCTTCACAACTTAATAAAACCCCTGCATTCATCATCCTTCAAGTGTATGTGTGACCTGATTTTTCCTGGATGCCGTACAAGAGCTAGGGATATGGAAAGCTGTCACACTGGCCCTCTGCCCTTGCAAAAAGTCGGAGGGTCCACTGAGCTGTTTAATACTTAAGTCATCTGCAGATGGCAAAGCTAAGAGAGTGCACTGTAGCACACACCCACTTGGGCTTTGGGAGCCGCAGGTACCCACACCTGGATGTGGTTGTGGGGCCAGAGTCCAGGGGTGCTCGCCCCGGCTCATGTACCTGCCTGTCTGCGTGCTCCCCTTCCCATAAGTGGTTTGAGAGTGCACAGCGGCCAAACAAACAAGCCACACTCGTGTTGCACGTTCTGCGAGGGGGATCAGGAAACTCTCCCCTTTCAATGGGCAAACTCAGGAACAGGCCATGATGAGAAGAGGACTTATCATCCACAGCTACCTGGAGTGCCATGACAATAATTTACATGTTGAAAAAAATTGTTCATGACTTGAAATTACAGAGGAACATAGATTGCTAACTGAAGCCTGGAATCTTTTTAAAGGTAATTCTTGGATAACGAAAACATTTTTCTTCCATAGTTATAAAATTATTTAGATTTTTCAGTAGTTTTACATTTTTTAGCAATTTATGCTTTTCATGAAAACCTCTTTTTCAGTGAGACTATGTAGTTTATTAAGAAAAAGATGATTATTTTATTCCTTTATAATTAGAAAACTCCTCCAAAAATATTTTGTAAATTCTCATTGTCTTTTTCTTTTCTTTTCTTTTTTTTTTTTTGAGACAGAGTCTCATTCTGTTGCCCTGGCTGGAGTGCAGAGTCTCAATCTTGGCTCACTGCAACCTCCACCTCCCAGGTTCAAGTGATTCCCATGCCTAGGCCTCCCGAGTAGCTGAGATTACAGGCGTGCACTGCCACACCCAGCTAATTTTTTAAAATTTATTTTTATTTTACTTTAAGTACCAGAATATGTGTACAGAACGTGCAGGTATGTTATGTAGGTATATGTGTGCCATGATGCTTTGCTGCACCTCTCACACCCAGTTAATTTTTGTATTTTTAGTAGAGATGGGGTTTCATCATGTTGCCAGGCTGGTCTCAAATGACCCGCCTTCCTTGGCTTCCCAAAGTTTTGGGATTACAGGCGTGAGCCACCATGCCCGGCCTTTCATTGTCTTTTAAAATGAATTCTTATAAAGCTCAAAATTTTATAGTTATTGTCTACTGTGTTTGTATAGTCTGAATCATTTATTTTCTGCTTTAATGTGTATGATATCCTCTCTGTACGGCCCTTGGTAGATTTCATGTTTTTCCTAAGATTTGGGTTAGTGATTATTGTTTTTTTTTTTTTTTTTTTTTTTTTTTTTGAGACAGAGTCTCGCTCTGTAGCCCAGGCTGGAGTGCAGTGGCCGGATCTCAGCTCACTGCAAGCTCCGCCCCCCGGGTTTACGCCATTCTCCTGCCTCAGCCTCCCGAGTAGCTGGGACTACAGGCGCCCGCCACCTCGCCCGGCTAGTTTTTTGTAATTTTTAGTAGAGATGGGGTTTCACCGTATTAGCCAGGATGGTCTTGATCTCCTGACCTCGTGCTCCGCCCGTCTCAGCCTCCCAAAGTGCTGGGATTACAGGCTTGAGCCACCGCGCCCGGCCGATTAGTGATTATTGTTATGTTTAACATAGTAATCATGTAAAGTTCTGAAAGTTTCCTAATACGACCACTTGGACTGAATCCTTTAAATGTTCATGTTTAGGACTTTCAGTTTTTACAATGTGGTGAACTGGATAACGTGAAAATCTTTCCCATCACAAATACATAGAGATGCTATTTATCCTACGATATATAGTCTTTTAAATACATAGCCAGGCCTTCCGAAAAAAAAAAAAAGGGGGAAGTTGCCAGGGACCAGAAAAATAGTTACAGCACAGGAAGTAACACTGCCTTTTCTCTAGGGTAGGATGGGAGTTATAAAGAAGGAGCTGTCAGTGTCATTAATCGAGGGGATTGTGACTTAATTCTCATACAGGAATAGGAGATAATGCCTTGGGCGCATGCAAGGTAGTGTTGAAACTGAAACGTCATAAATCTAGAACTCTTAAAGGGATACATCTAATAGTTAAACGGTAGATTAAGCACACATCCACCCTAAAAGCCACTCACCAGCAAAATCTAGACCTGTCCATAGGATCGCCAGTAGCCACATGTGGCTATTAAGCCCATGAAATATAGCTAGTCCAGATTTAGATGTGCTCCAAGTTTAAAATACATACTGAATTTCAAAACTTAATATGAGAAAAGTAAATTATCTCCTTAATAATTTTTATATTGATTACATGTCAAAATAATATCTTCGATATATTAGAATAAAATGTTATTAAAATGAATTTTCCTAATTTCTTTTCATCTTTTAAATGTAGCCACAAGAAAATTTAAAATTGACCGGGCATGGTGGCTCACGCCTGTAATCCCAGCACTTTGGGAACCCGAGGTGGGTGGATTACCTGAGGTCAGGAGTTGGAGACTAGCCTGACCAATATGGTGAAATCCTATCTCTACTAAATACAAAAAATTAGCCAGGCGTGGTGGTGCATACCTGTAATCCCAGCTACTTGGGAGGCTGAGGCAGGAGAATCGTTTGAACCCAGGAGGTGGAGGTTGCAGTGAGCTGAGACTGAGGCATTGTGTTCCAGCCTGGGAAACAAGAATGAAACTCCATTTCAAAAAAAGAAAAGAAAAGGAAATTTAAAATTATATATGTGGCTTTCATTTTTAGCTTACATTATATTTCTACAGGTTCAGTATCCTTTATCCAAAATGTTTGGGACCAGAAGTGTTTTAGATTTCCGATTTTTTTGAATTTTGGAACATTTGCAAATATTTAATGAGATATCTTAGGGATGGGATTATGGCCTAAACACAAAATTCATTTTTTTTCTTTTTTTTTGGAGGAGTGGGCAGAGTCTTGCTCTGTCACCCAGGAGGGAGTGCAGTGGTGCAATCTCAGCTCACTGCAACCTCCGTCTGCCAGGTTTAAGCAATTCCCTGCCTCAGCCTCCTGAGTAGCTGGGATTATGGGCACCCACCACCATGCCTGGCAAATTTTTGTATTTTTAGTAGAGGTGGGGTTTCACCATGTTGGTCAGGCTGGTCTTGAACTTCTGACCTCATGATCCACCCACCTCAGCCTCCCAAAGTGCTGGGATTACAGGTGTGAGCCACTGCACTCAGCCTTTCATTTGTATTTTGTATATACATTATACATAGCCTGAATATAATTTTATACACTATTTAAATTTTTTCTTTTCTTTTCTTTTTTTTTTTTTTTTTTTTTTTGAGACAGAGTCTTGCTCTGTCACCCAGGCTGGAGTACAGTGGTGCAATCTCAGCTTACTGCAACTTCCACCTTCCAGGGGTTCAAGCAATTTTCCTGCCTCAGCCTCCCACGTAGCTGGGATTATAGGCGTCCGCCACCATACCTGGCTAATTTTTGTATTTTCAGTAGAGACATAGTTTCACCTGTTGGCCAGCCTGGTCTCGAACTCCCTGACCTCAAGTGATCCACGTCAGCCTCCCGAAGTGCTGAGATTAAAGGCGTGAACCACCATGCCTGGCCTAATTTTATACAATATTTTAAATAATTTTTTGCATGAAATAAAGTTTGTGTTAGGTACTTATGTGTGAAATTTTCTACTTGTGACATCATGTTGGTGCTCAAAACCTTCTGAATTTTGGATCACTTCAGATTTCAGATTTTAGGATTAGGGGTGTTCAACCTGTATTGGGTAGCACTGGTATAGAAGACCAGGCTTGCCATAGGATCTGATTGGGGCAAATGTCTCCTCTAAGAATTCATAAACATAGATTTGCTCACATATAAAAGTTTGTCTCAGACAAGTAACAGTCTATGGAGGTATATAGCATCAAATCAGGTGGCTCTGAATTCCCACAAAGTCCACTGAATATTGTGTCACAGTTTAAAATTATATGTCTGGCATGGTGGCTCATGCTTGTAATCCCAGCACTTTGGGAGGCTGAGGCAGGAGGATTGCTTGAGTCCAGGAGTTCGAGACCAGCCTGGGCAACATGGCAAAACCCCATCTCTACTAAAAAATACGAAAATTAGCTATGCATGGTGGTGTTCCCGTAGTCCCAGTTAGTCGAGGCTGAGATAGGAGAATCACCTGAGCCTAGGAAGTCAAGACTGCAGTGAGCCAAAATCGTGCCACTGCACAACAGCCTGGGCAACCGGAATGAGACCCTGCCTCAAAGAGAAAAAAAATGAAAATACAGACTACAGAGTGAAACAACCCTCCATGAGGGCCTAAGGACCTGCAGACACTATAAGTAGTGGGATTAGCCATCTGAGAACTTTCATAATTAGAACAATTTGATAGATATAATAAGATAAATTATTTCAAAATGACAAGAAAGGACATAAAAATGTACAATAATTGGGAGTTCGATAAACTATATCAATATAACCTACATGCTATCTGAGCTTCCTATCCATTGATATTTAAGTGAAATTGGCTCAAGCTCTCTATCTGATATTCTGTGGGAAATTGTTGTTGTTATTTAGACAGAGTTTTGCTCTGTTGCCCAGGCTAGAGTGCCGTGGTGCAATCTCGGCTCACTGCAACCTCCACCTCCCGGGTTCAAGCGATTCTCCTGCCCCAATGTGCTAAGTAGCTGGGATTACAGATGTGCATCACACCCTGCCCAGCTAATTTTTGTATTTTTAGTAGAGACAAGGTTTCACCGTGTTGTCCAGGCTTGTCTCGAACTCCCGACCTCAGGTGATCCACCCAAAGTGCTGGGATTACTTTTCAAAGGCGTGAGCCACTGCACCTGGCCTCTGTGGGAAAATTAATACTCTAAGATTTTTATGAATTTCCAGGGACCGAGGACGTTTGGGCGTTTACAATGCTGAGTTCTGGCTTTTTTTTTTTTTTTTTTTTAATTATTATACTTAAAGTTCTAGGGTACATGTGCACAACGTGCAGGTTTGTTACATATGTATACATGTGCCATGTTGGTGTGCTGCACCCATTAACTCGTCATTTACATTAGGTATATCTCCTAATGCTATCCCTCCCCCTCTCCCCTCCCCACAATAGGACCCAGTGTGTGATGTTCCCCTTCCTGTGTCCAAGTGATCTCATTGTTCAATTCCCACCTGTGAGTGAGAACATGCGGTGTTTGGTTTTCTGTTCTTGCGATAGTTTGCTGAGAATAATGGTTTCCAGCTTCATCCATGTCCCTACAAAGGATATGAACTCATCCTTTTTTATGACTGCATAGTATTCCATGGTGTATATGTGCCACATTTTCTTAATCCAGTCTGTCACTGATGGACATTTGGATTGCAAGTCTTTGCTATTGTGAATAGTTCCACAATAAACATACATGTGTATGTGTCTTTATAGCAGCATGACTTATAAGCCTTTGGGTATATCCCCAGTAATGGGATGGCCGGGTCAAATGGTATTTCTAGTTCTAGATCCTTGAGGAATCACCACACTGTTTTCCACAATGGTTGAACTAGTTTACACTCCCACCAACAGTGTAAAAGTGTTCCTATTTCTCCACATCCTCTCCAGCACCTGTTGTTTTCTGATTTTTTAATGATTGCCATTCTAACTGGTGTGAGATGGTATCTCATTGTGGTTTTGATTTGCATTTCTCTGATGGCCAGTGATGATGAGCATTTTTTCATGTGTCTGTTGGCTGTATGAATGTCTTCTTTTGAGAAGTGTCTGTTCGTATCGTTTGCCCACTTTTTGATGGAGTTGTATGTTTTTTTCTTATAAATTTGATTGAGTTCTTTATAAGTTCTGGATATTAGCCCTTTCTCAGATGAGTAGATTGCAAACATTTTCTCCCATTCTGTAGGTTGCCTGTTCACTCTGATGGTAGTTTCTTTTGCTGTGCAGAAGCTCTTTAGTTTAATTAGATCCCATTTGTCAATTTTGGCTTTTGTTGCTGTTGCTTTGGTGTTTTAGACATGAAGTCCTTGCCCATGCCTATGTCCTGAATAGTATTACCTAGGTTTTCTTCTAGGGTTTTTATGGTATTAGGTCTAATATTTAAATCTCTAATCCATCTTGAATTAATTTTCATATAAGGAGTAAGGAAAGGATCCAGTTTCAGCTTTCTACTTATGGCTAGCCAATTTTCCCAGCACCATTTATTAAATAGGGAATCTTTTCCCCATTTCTTATTTTTCTCAGGTTTGTCAAAGATCAGATGGCTGTAGATGTGTGGTATTATTTCTGAGGACTCTGTTCTTTTCCATTGGTCTATATCTCTGTTTTGGTACCAGTACTATGCTGTTTTGGTTACTGTAGCCTTGTAATATAGTTTGAAGTCAGGTAGCGTGATGCCTCCAGCTTTGTTGCTTTGACTTAGGATTGTCTTGGCAATGCGGGCTCTTTTTTGGTTCCATATGAACTTTAAAGCAGTTTTTTCCAATTCTGTGAAGAAAGTCATTGGTAGCTTGATGGGGATGGCATTGAATCTATAAATTACCTTGGGCAGTATGGCCATTTTCATGATATTGATTCTTCCTATCCATGAGCATGGTATGTTCTTCCATTTGTTTGTGTCCTCTTTGATTTCACTGAGCAGTGGTTTGTAGTTCTCCTTGAAGAGGTCCTTTACATCCCTTGTAAGTTGGATTCCTAGGTATTTTATTCTCTTTGAAGCAATTGTGAATGGAAGTTCATTCCTGATTTGGCTCTCTGCTTGTCTGTTACTGGTGTATAAGAATGCTTGTGATTTTTGCACATTAATTTTGTATCCTGAGACTTTGCCGAAGTTGCTTATCAGCTTAAGGAGACTTTGGGCTGAGACGATGGGGTTTTTTTTTTTTTTTTTTTTTTTTTTATGAGATGGAGTCTGGCTCTGTCGCCCAGGCTGGAGTGCGGTGGCCGGATCTCAGCTCACTGCAAGCTCCGCCTCCCAGGTTCACGCCATTCTCCTGCCTCCGCCTCCCAAGTAGCTGGGACTACAGGCGCCTGCCTCGTCGCCCAGCTAGTTTTTTGTATTCTTTAGTAGAGACGGGGTTTCACCGTATTAGCCAGGATGGTCTCGATCTCCTGACCTTGTGATCCACCCGTCTTGGCCTCCCAAAGTGCTGGGATTACAGGCTTGAGCCACCGCGCCCGGCCAGACAATGGGGTTTTCTAAATATACAATCATGTCATCTGCAAACAGGGACAATTGGACTTCTTCTTTCCCTAACTGAATACCCTTGATTTCTTTCTCTTGCCTGATTGCCCTAGCCAGAACTTCCAACACTATGTTGAATAAGAGTGGTGAGAGAGGGCATCCCTGTCTTGTGCCAGTTTTCAAAGGGAATGCTTCTAGTTTTTATCCATTCAGTATGATATTGGCTGTGGGTTTATCATAAATAGCTCTTATTATTTTGAGGTACGTTCCATCAATACCGAATTTATTGAGCGTTTTTAGCATGAAGGGCTGTTGAATTTTGTCAAAGACCTTTTCTGCATCTATTGAGATAATCGTGTGGTTTTTGTCTTTGGTTCTGTTTATATGCTGGATTACGTTTATTGATTTGTGTATGTTGAACCAGCCTTGCATCCCAGGGATGAAGCCCACTTGATCATGGTGGATAAGCTTTTTGATGTGCTGCTGGATTCAGTTTGCCAGTATTTTATTGAGGATTTTTGCATCGATGTTCATCAGGGATATTGGTCTAAAATTCTCTTTTTTTGTTGTGTCTCTGCCAGGCTTTGGTATCAGGATGATGTTGGCCTCATAAAATGAGTTAGGGAGGATTCCCTCTTTTTCTATTGATTGGAATAGTTTCAGAAGGAATGGTACCAGCTCCTCCTTGTACCTCTGGTAGAATTCAGCTGTGAATCCATCTGGTCCTGGACTTTTTTTGGTTGGTAGGCTATTAATTATTGCCTGAATTTCAGAGCCTGCTATTGGTCTATTCAGGGATTCAACTTCTTCCTGGTTTAGTCTTGGGAGAGTGTAAGTGTCCAGGAAATTATCCATTTCTTCTAGATTTTCTAGTTTATTTGTATAGAGGTGTTTATAGTATTCTCTGATGGTGGTTTGTACTTCTGTGGAGTTGGTGGTGATATCCCCTTTATCATTTTTTATTGTGTCTATTTGATTCTTCTCTCTTTTCTTCTTTATTAGTCTTGCTAGCGGTCTATCAATTTTGTTGATCTTTTCAAAATACCAGCTCCTGGATTCATTGATTTTTTGGGAGGGTTTTTGTGTCTCTATGTCCTTCAGTTCTGCTCTGATCTTAGTTATTTCTTGCCTTCTGCTAGCTTTGGATGTGTTTGCTCTTGCTTCTCTAGTTCTTTTAATTATGATGTTAGGGTATCATTTTTAGATCTTTCCTGCTTTCTCTCATGGGCAGTTAGTGCTATAAATTTCCCTCTACACACTGCTTTAAATGTGTCCCAGAGATTCTGGTATGTTGTATCTTTGTTCTCATTGGTTTCAAAGAACATCTTTATTTCTGCCTTCATTTCGTTAGGTACCCAGTAGTCATTCAGGAGCAGGTTGTTCAGTTTCCATGTAGTTGAGTGGTTTTGATTTGGTTTCTTAGTCCTGAGTTCTAGTTTAATTGCACTGTGGTGAGAGAGACAGTTTGTTGTAATTTCTGTTCTTGTACATTTGCTGAGGAGTGCTTTACTTCCAATTATGTGGTCAATTTTGGAATAAGTGTGACGTGGCACTGAGAAGAATGTATATTCTGTTGATTTGGGGTGGAGAGTTCTGTAGATGTCTATTAGGTCTGCTTGGTGCAGAGATGAGTTCAATTCCTGGATATCCTTGTTAACTTTCTATCTCGTTGATCTGTCTAATGTTGACAGTGGGGTGTTGAGGTCTCCCATTATTTTTGTATGGGAGTTTAAGTCTCTTTGTAAGTCTCTGAGGACTTGCTTTATGAATCTGGGTGCTCCTGTATTGGGTGCATATATATTTAGGAGAGTTAGCTCTTCCTGTTGAACTGATCCCTTTACCATTATGTAATGGCCTTCTTTGTCTCTTTTGATCTTTGATGGTTTAAAGTCTGTTTTATCAGAGACTAGGATTGCAACCCCTGCTTTTTTGTTCTCCATTTGCTTAGTAGATCTTCCTCCATCCCTTTATTTTGAGCCTATGTGTGTCTCTGCATGTGAAATGGGTCTCCTGAATACAGCAGACTGATGGGTCTTGATTCTTTATCCAGTTTACCAGTCTATGTCTTTTAATTGGACCATTTAGTCCATTTACATTTAAGGTTAATATTGTTATGTGTGAACTTGATCCTGTCATTATGATATTAACTGGTTGTTTTGCTCATTAGTTGATGCAGTTTCTTCCTAGCCTCGATGGTCTTTACATTTTGGCATGTTTTTGCAATGCCTGATACCGGTTGTTCCTTCCATGTTTAGTGCTTCCTTCAGGGTCTCTTGTAAGGCAGGCCT
Organism: Rhinopithecus roxellana; assembly: GCF_007565055.1. Taxonomy (NCBI): domain Eukaryota; kingdom Metazoa; phylum Chordata; class Mammalia; order Primates; family Cercopithecidae; genus Rhinopithecus; species Rhinopithecus roxellana. The sequence continues at coordinate 55,701,741 of NC_044551.1, forward strand.
GGTGGTGACAAAACCTGTAAGCATTTGCTTATCTGTAAAGGATTTTATTTCTCCTTCACTTATGAAACTTAGTTTGGCTGGATATGAAATTCTGGGTTGAAAATTCTTTTCTTTAAGAATGTTGAATATTGGCCCCCACTCTCTTCTGGCTTGTAGAGTTTCTGCCGAGATATCTGCTGTTAGTCTGATGGGCTTCCCTTTGTGTGTAACCTGACCTTTCTCTCTGGCTGCCCTTAACATTTTTTCCTTCATTTCAACTTTGGTGAATCTGACAATTATGTGTCTTGGAGTTGTTCTTCTCGAGGAGTATCTTTGTGATGTTCTCTGTATTTCCTTAGTTTGAATGTCAGCCTGCCTTACTAGGTTGGGGAAGTTCTCCTGGATGATATCCTGAAGAGTGTTTTCCAACTTGGTTCCATTTTCCCCCTCACTTTCAGGCACCCCAATCAGACGTAGATTTGGACTTTTCACATAATCCCATACTTCTTGAAGGCTTTGTTCATTTCTTTTTCCTCTTTTTTCTTTAGACTTCTCTTCTCACTTCATTTAATTCATTTGATCCTCAATCGCTGATACTCTTTCTTCCAGTTGACTGAGTCGGTTACTGAAGCTTGTGCATTTGTCACATGTTTCTCATGTCATGGTTTTCACCTCTGTCAGTTCGTTTATGGCCTTCTCTGCATTGATTATTCTAGTTATCCATTCTTCCATTCTTTTTTCAAGATTTTTAGTTTCTTTGTGCTGGGTACATAATTCCTCTTTTAGCTCTGAGAAGTTTGATGAACTGAAGCCTTCTTCTCTCAACTTGTCAAAGTCATTCTCCGTCCAGCTTTGATCCGTTGCTGGTGATGAGCTACATTCCTTTGGAGGGGGAGATGCACTCTGATTTTTTGAATTTCCAGCTTTTCTGCACTCCTTTTTCCCCATCTTTGTGGTTTTATCTGCCTTTGGTCTTTGATGATGGTGACGTACTGATGGGGTTTTGGTGTGGGTGTCCTTCCTGTTTGTTAGTTTTCCTTCTAACAGTCAGGACCCTCAGCTGCAGGTTTGTTGGAGATTGGTTGAGGTCCACTCCAGATCCTGTTTACCTGGGTATCAGCAGCAGAGGCTGCAGAAGATGGAATATTGCTGAACAGCGAGTGTACCTGTCTGATTCTTGCTTTGGAAGCTTCGTCTCAGGGGTGTACCCCGCCATGTGAGGTGTGGGGTGTCAGTCTGCCCCTAGTGGAGGACGTCTCCCAGTTAGGCTACTCAGGGGTCAGGGACCCACTTGAGCAGGCAGTCTGTCCGTTCTCAGATCTCAGCCTCCGTGTTGGGAGATCCACTGCTCTCTTCAAAGCTGTCAGACAGGGTCGTTTGCGTCTGCAGAGGTTTCTGCTGCTTTTTTTTGTTTGTTTAGACTGTCCTCAGAGGTGGAGTCTACAGAGACAGGCAGGCCTCCTTGAGCTGCTGTGGGCTCCACCCAGTTTGAGCTTCCCAGTGGCTTTGTTTACCTACTTAAGCCTCAGGAATGGTGTTTGCCCCTCCCCCAGCCTCACTGCTGCCTTGCTGTTGGATCGCAGACTGCTGTGCTAGCAATGAGGGAGGCTCCATGGGCATGGGACCCTCTGGGCCAGGTATGGGATATAATCTCCTGGTGTGCCCTTTGCTAAGACCCTTGGTAAAGCGCAGTATTGGGGTGGGAGTTACCCGATTTTCCAGGTGTTGTGTGTCTCAGTTCCCCTGGCTAGGAAAAGGGATTCCCTTCCCCCTTGCACTTCCCAGGTGAAGCAATGCCTCGCCCTGCTTCAGCTCTGGCTGGTTGGGCTGCACCCACGGACCAGCACCAACTGTCCGACATGAGACACCCCAGTGAGATGAACCCAGTGCCTCAGTTGGAAATGGAGAAATCACCCGTCTTCTGTGCTGCTGGCGCTGGGAGCTGGAGACTGGAGCTGTTCCTATTCGGCCATCTTGCTCCGCCCCCTACATAGTTGTTTTCACAGTACTCACAAAACTTTGAAGTCTGCTTTTCTCATCTGGTATTATTTATAAACATTTTATATGTCCACAAATATCCCATAAACATCCGTTTTTAGTGAATGCATAATTCATTATAATCAAACTAACCATAAAGCTATTAAGTCATTTTCTTATTGCTGACATTTGAATCGCCTCTGTTTTGGGTTGTTGAATGTGGTGCTATAATATATGCTTTTTTACATAGACTCAGAACTGGAATTACATGATCAGATGTATGAATATTTTCATAGCCAAAAAGATATATTGCCTGAATATTTTTTCATCAGCAGTACCACCAGCAGTGTATGAGTGTATTATTTTTACCCTCCTCTAACACTGAGCATCTAACAGCTTTTACTCACAAACAAGTGTGCTTGTACCAAGAAAGTGTTGTTAAAGTAATGACAGATAATCTCCGAGTGTAATGTAAAATTAGAATTTCCCAAATTGGAAAATTTCCCTGTTTCATTTTATACTCAATTAGTAAAACCTTTAAGCACCATAGCTTTAATTTACATAATAGTGCTTTGCATAATAGGTATTCTGTATTAACTGATTGATTTAGTTGTATATCCTGTAAGATACTAATCGTGGTACCCTACGGTGGAAAAGGGAAGTGGAAAAGAGGGATATAAAAGGGGAGATCAGGAGGGAAAATGTCATCAGATTACACCAAAGGGAAAACCAGGAGCATCTCCTCCAGTGACAGGGTCATAGTCCTATCCCCTAGTGCTCTGAGCATAACCAACTCTGTCCACATCTATTCCGGACCCCAGAACTTGACTCTCCTCACTCTTTCCCTTCCCCCACCCCCAACATCCCTAACGACTGAGCTTCCCCTTCATTCCTTTTCCCCTGATTGGACTTGCCCTATCACCTGTGCTTATTCCTTAAGGTGTACGGTGCAATCCTCAGCCTTGTGAGGAATGCAAGGATTAACCCTGTGGGCTCTGCCTTTCTGGAGTTCGAAGTCTGATAGGAGAAAGAAGACATGAATAAACAGCAGAATGTGAACAAACCATAAGAAGGTTACAGATGGGGTGCTATGGGAGCTTTCTTCTGGATAACGTCTTCCCAGAAGTGGCATTGAGACTGGACTGGGAGGGCCTCAGAATTTGGACATTGGATCTGACACTGTCCCCCAGGTTGCCAGGATCCTCCAGGCTCTCCAGATCCCTACTGCCTCGGTCACCAAGCCGGGTCCCCCCAAAGCTGAATATGCTAGGGGGCATGCAGAACGTTAAAAAACTTACCAGACATTATTTCCTTCTCAAATTGCAAGATGGCTTTGATGTTCCCTATTTTTTTTTCTTTCTGATGTTCTTTTTTTAGTGAAGTGAAACATATCTTTTAAAAAGTAAGTGTGCTTGAACTGCATGAGGCAGTACAAGGGGTGCCAGTGTAGTGCCCAGGTGTGTGAGAGAAGGCAGCTGATTGGACTGGTCCATGCCTGTACCTTATCGATCTCTGTGCTTTACTGGCCACCCTCTGTGCTAGACCAGTTGTTTGAGATTTCAATTAATATTCCTGGGAGAAGGAACATTGGCATTTCTTGTGATGGAAGGAGAATGCAAGTCACTAGGTGGTCAGCCTATGACGTTAGGTGACCAGGGCCCTGGAGTCAATCGTGATGCCTCATCAGAAAAGATTGTACTTGCTGAATGTGTGAGAATTGGATTATTTGCTCTTTTCTCTTTAGTTATTATCTCTTTAGTTACTATTGTCTTTGCTTAATTCTCTTCTGTGCCAACCCAAGTCTTGTCAACTATTTCTCTTTCTGTAATTGCAGAGCTCTGTTAGTCCAAGTGTATCATAGTGGATCCTTTCACAATATTCACCACATTTACCAGGCTGGCTGAATGTTATAGAATTAGAGAGATGTCATCCCAAGTGATGCAGTGTTGGAGGGAGAAGCTCAAACCCCGGAAGACTTCTAAATGTTTCTAAATGCATGTTTAATTTCAGAATACATATTGTAATTGCTAAACTGTTAAGACATAGACCTATTTATCTTCCACTTTTCCAAGTTTTAGTAATCATGGTCATGAAGTTGTTGTGTATCCTCCCCACCCCTAAAGAGACAAAAGGGCATCCAGGGAGTAGATCTCACTCACACCCAAATGAACTGTTCGATTAAGGTGTACGGTGCAATCCTCAGCCTTGTGAGAGATGCAAGGATTGCATCTGAGGCCAGACTGGTTCTTACTTAACTGTCCTCAGAACACCATGCCTAGAACTTTCATGTCTAGGGTTTGACCACACAAGCCATTGGTCAGTTGGGTTTCCCATAACAATCAAGGAGCTCTGGTTGTGAGAGCTGTGCACCTTTCAGGGGATGGGCTTAGAGTGAGGTCAGGCTCCTACTCAGAGCATCTGTGATGCATCTTGAGTTTTTGTTACTCTCAGTCTATTGATCTGAAACTAGTCCCCCTTCCCATTCTGCCATTTAGGAAAATCGTAGATGGTCTCTAAGTTGAGTTTATGCCCAGTGGTCCTGAGTAGTAAGATTTATTCAGAATAAAATTAAATCAGATATAATACGCCCCTTCTGACTACCATAGGACCTGATCCCTTGCCCAAAAGGCTCTGGAGTCAGGAGTGACTTTGGGCATAGACAGAATAATTTTTCAAGTCATTATTTTCCTGGGGCTTGGAATATGTGGATGTTGTCAAATAACTTTTTCTTCTTTTTTTTTTTTTTTCTTTTCTTTTCTAGGTGGAGTCTCACTCTGTCTCCCAGGCTGGAGTGCAGTGGTGCAATCTCGGTTCACTGCAGGCTCCGCCTCCCGGGTTCACACCATTCTCTGGCCTCAGCCTCCCGAGTAGCTAGGACTACAGGCGCCCACCACCAAGCTAGGTTAGTTTTTTTTGTACTTTTAGTAGAGACGGGGTTTCACCATGCTAGCCAGGATGGTCTCGATCTCCTGACCTCGTGATCCATCCGCCTCAGCCTCCCAAAGTGCTGGGATTACAGGCGTGAGCCACTGTGCCCGTTTTTTTTTTTTTTTCTGTTTTAAAAACTAGTTCCTCTTTGGGGATATAACTAACTTGACACTATAGCAATTCTGTGTTCCTTGGAATCTCTTTTAAGAACTACATGAACTAAAGAATTATTAAATTCTGATTCTTGAGTGTGGACGCACTTCATAGATCATTCTGCTCTCCCTGGAGTCCTTATGCATTTTCAACAGCATTACTGTTTGAGTAAGTCAGCATAGATTTGAATATGGCAGGGTATAAGGTACATCCTGAAATCTCAGTGGCTCAACATAGCAGTTTTATTACTCACTCATATAAAGTTGATCTAGGTTGGGTGGCCCTCCTTAATCTTGGAGCTACACTATCTGATACATGGAGATTTCAAAGGCACTGCTAAAAGGGAAAAGAGGGAAGGGGGAGACACACTGGTTTTTAGCTGCTTCAGCCCAGAAGTAGCATAGTCCATCGGCCTGAATTGGTCACATGGTCCCAACAAGAAGAAAGGAGATGTGGGAGCCTTTAGTGAGTACCAACCCACTGTCTCTGCTACATTATTCTTACCTCAAAATGGTTGTAACAACCTGGTGTAGTGGCTCATGCCTGTAATCACAATACTTCTGGAGATTGAGGTGGGAGGATCACTTGAGGCCAGGAGTTGGAGACCAGCCTGGGAAACATCATGAGACCCCATCTCTGTTTAAAAACAAAACAAAACTAGGCATGGTGGTGCATGCCTGTAGTCCCAGCTACTCGGGAGGCTGAGACAGGAAGATTCCTTGAGCCAAGGAATTTGAGGCTGCAGGGAGCCATGATTGTGCCACTGCAGCCCAGCCTGAGTGACAGAGTGAGACCCTGCCTCAAAAAAAAAAGATTATAACTTTGAAGGTAAAAGTAATTCATCTTGCTCTAAAAGTGCCTCAAGTTTTAAAAATAGCAGGAGTTCTCTTTAATGGCTTCTATTTCACATGTTTCCTAGAACAACTGATTTCTACTTCTGGAAATCATACTAACTGATATGCTTGGGACCTGCTGGCACACTCTCAGCTAGTAGGTTAGTCCCTAGGCATCCTCATTCACTTTGTTACAGGACTGCCAAGTTTATATGTCCACTGTGCAGCAACAGACCAATACACTGAGATAGCAGGGTTTGCAGCAAAGAAGGAGTTTAATAATTGCAAGACAACTGAATGAGGAAACAGGAGGAATTCTCGAGACTCAAATTCATTTCATCGAGGGGTTCTGGGCAAGGATCTTTTAGGGGATCATGGAGGGCAAGGGGTTAGAAAATTGGGGTTGTTTGGTCAGGGTAAGGGGGATGAAGTCATTAGAATATGGAAAGTGCATTCTTCCATGAGTCAGCTTCTTGCTGAGCCCTTCACACCAGCAGGTATTGATCATTTTATCAGCATGCAGAACCTAAAGGAGAAATTTAAACAGAAATCTTATTGTTTCACAATGTCTTAGATTTTATCTATAGAACAGAAAAGAAAGAGTCTGTGGCAAGGCTATGTTATCCTGGGGTAGTAAGCAGCAACCAGCTATGTGGAAGTGGGCCAAAGGGCAGGCTGGCTTGATGATTACTGCTGTTGTGCTTCAAACTTAGTTGAATTTTATTTTTTTCCTCCTTAATTGATTTTATAAAATTTTATTGGGGATGGTTTCAACTTCTGTTCTCACCCCTTGAGTTGTCTGTTGATCAGGTGTAGAAGACTATTTATAAAAAATGTTTGCAACGAATCCCCTTCCTTGAATCTTGGCTAGCCGGTGACTTGCTTATGGACTGTGATGAAAGTGACATGGTGCCGGATCCGAATCTAGGCCTCAAGGGGCCTTGCATGCTGTAACTCACTGAACAAACCCAGGTAGCCTGCTGGCTGATGGCCCAGTCGCCATCTTCACTTCAACCAACATTCAGCCAGCCCTGGAAGCACAGCGCCCAGCTGACTTGCAGCTGACACATGAAGGAGCTCAGTGCAGCCCAGCCTAGCTCCCCAAATGCAGAATTGTGAGTTGAAGACATGGGGTAGGTAGGTAGGTCCTTTAAATCACTGAGTTTTCAGGATGGTTTGTAATGAAGCCATGGCTGATACACCAAGGGCTAGTATGTTCCCAGGAGATTTACACCAGCTGTATTGTTTAGTAATTATGTCATTTACTTTAATATTACTTTAAAATGATGACATATGAGTCTAAGAATGAAAATTATTCATTTGAAAACTAAACGGAATGCCTTGTAAAGGCTTGATAAAAATAGGAGCATTAAAAAATGTCAAATATGATGTAGGTGAGACACATGTAATAAACGAAGAGAAAGTTATAAAAATATAGGAGCCTGCCCTTGGATTATTTCCTACATCTCTTTAAGGTTTTGGTACATATTGACAAATTGAAACTGGGCATGGATTATGAGAGTAAGACTGAGGCTACTGTATAAAGAAGCCTAACAATAATTTGATGGCTTAAAGAAGACTGAATTCTATTTACTTATTTGTTTTTCTACTTCGGAGTCCAGGGTGAGTATTCTGGGTCAGAGGGAAGTCTGTTTCCTGTAATCATTCAGGAATACAGGGCTTTTTTTTTTTTTTTTTTTTTTTTTTTTTTTTTTTTTAATCATTTTGATCTTCAGACCCATAGGGTCTTGTTGATATCTACATTGTCGAAAACATGTTTTCATGGATTCTGGAATCAAAGGGTAAAGAGAACATGGTGGAGCCAGAACTCTTGCCTTAAGGCATCAGTCTAGAAGTGGTACACATCACTTTTGCAAGCATTCTATTGACAAAAACTCAGTCACATGACCATACCTACTGTGAGGAGGACCTGGAAGTATACAGTATTGGGACAGGAACGTGCTGAGCTATCATCCTTTTATTGTAGAGAGGGAGAGAATGTATTTAGGTAAAGAGCCAGCAGCCTCCAACAATGGGGAGCTTGTTGAGTCTCCAGGCAACAGGGAGCTTGAATGAATGGACTCATGCCCAGTGGAAAGGCCTTGGTGAATAGGTATGCATTTCTATGTTTTAAATCAAAATAACACATTTATGATGGGAAATATCTGTTTTTATGACCTGCAGCCTTGATTTCTTACCATTCATTGACCAGTTATAATGATCTTGCTTATGGTAGACATGGGGACTTTTTATCCTTTCTCTTGGCTCTTCGATATATCTCTATAATATTTTCCCGTTTGTTTTCACTCTTGGGGAATCGAGAATATGGCAGACATCGAGCGCCTACATGTTATTTTGAAATGACATATACATTTCTGAAGTAGCCTCCTGTTTTTACAAGAAAATGTAGTGTTAGCTCAGTGCTTGAGACGTGGCCAACTCACTGAGATAAGTCAGGAAGAAAACTAATGTCTAAGTGAATCTATTCCCTAGTCAGTACCAAAGGAAGAAAAGGTTAAAACTAAAGATGAAGAGAAGGTGCTTTCTAACCAATATTGCTGCCACACCAGGCCTGAGAAACAGGTTAAAATAGCTCCATTATTTTGGGAGCCGAGGACAGGAGGGCTTGATGTCTGGCAACAATGGAAATCCCTGTCAGAGCTGCTGTCAGTAAATCCTCTGAGTTTGTACTTCTGCACCAAGAAGAGCCATTCAGAAGATTTGAAGAAATGGATGCTGACTTGTGATTTAAGCATGTGACATTTTAAAGTCTCACAGTTTGAGGCCAGCTCTTCTCAGCTTGTCCCTGAGCCCAGAAGACTCCAGTCTCTGATGTGTCCCCATTCAGGACACCGCCACTCCTTAATCTCAGGTGCTTTTTAAAGAATCATTAGCCTTAGCTGGGTGTGGTGGCTCACGCCTGTAATCCCAGCACTTTGGGAGCCCAAGGCCAGTGGATCACCTGAGGTTAGGAGTTTGACACCAGCCTGGCCAACGTGGTGAAACCTTGTCTCTACTAAAAATACAAAAATTAGCTGGGCATGATGGTGGGTGCCTGTAGTCACAGCTACTAGGGAGGCTGAGGCAGGAGGATTGCTTGAACACAGGAGGAAGAGGTTGCAGTGAGCCGAGATGGCGCCACTGCACTCCAGCCTGGGTGACAGACTTCATCTCAGAAAAGAAAAGAATCATTAGCATCTCACCTCCTCCCGCCCCCCAACCTTGCACATCTCCCTCAGTTTATATAAGTGGGCCTGACGCTGGCAAAGGAATTTGAAATAAAAGAGTATTGTCAAGCTTGAGAGGAAGTCTTATTTTCTCCATTTGTCTAACAGAGTTTTCTGAAAAGTTGGCCTGAAAGTGTTAATGTTGAAGAGACTGAACAGACATGCAGCAATGGCACATAGCATTTGACAATTTGGCAAAGTGTAAGAGAGCTGGGTTTTGGTGTCTGAGCTTCCTGATATCATGTCTGCTTAGGACTGACTTGGGAGATACTGTTTATTAAATGTATAATTTTTTCTTTTTATTATTTATTAAATAAAGAGAAACAGGGCTCTGCTACAAGAAGTCAGAAATTCAAAGCTGCTACTTTCTCCATGTAGGCTTGGATTGTGAGGATCCTGATAATTCTTCTTTTTGAATACCTACTATGTGCCAGGCACTGAACTAAAAGCTTTAAATCATTTCAGTCAGTCTCTGCAACACTCCTGTGATCATTGTCTTCCTTTACAGACCAGGGAATTAAGTATATGGGGAGGTTAATTGGCTTTCCTAACATCATCCATCTATCAAATCATGGGGCTGATATTCAAATCCAGTTTTCCTTTCGTAGTCACAGTATAGGAATGAAGGGCACACAGGAGCAGTGCTGATTCCAGAAAAATCAGAAGAAGTGCACGTCAGAGTTCAGCATTCCTGGAAAAGAGGTCTGTCTGTATTGCTCACTTGGTGAAGGATGCTTGAAAACACATGAAGAAAAAGGAAAGTTCTACTTTCGGATAATGCAGCTGAGACAGTTACTCCTGGTCTCCCTAGAGCCACAGTCAGATGAACCTTCCTCCATGTTTTGTAGTGTCAAGGCCTGAGCATGGTCTTGTCTTCCCCTCTCTGATTGTGCCTGTGCTCCTTGGCAGCTGTGCTCTGGGTCAGGTATGTTCCCATAGGACGTTCTGTTACAGCACTTTCTCCATGGAGACTATGCCAGGCGCCCATGTCATCAGCCTGATCCCTAGCTTGAAACCCACTCAGAATGTGTCACTTCTGAATTTCCAGATAGCTTTGGGGTTTAGGAATGTAAGGTTACTTTTTTTTCCCCCTGTTCTTTCTAGAAATCTCTGTTTTAAATCAGAGAGGAATAAACTATTCAGATGCTCATAAGATTTATTAAAAGTACCATCTGGTTTTGGTAAATGATTGTGAATAATGAAGTCTCCATTAGAACCTGGACTTCACAGTCACAAGTGCATACTGATTGGAGGTATGGGAATGAGGAGGAGGAGGCTGAGGACTGAGGCAGGCAGGAGAAGAAAGATGTGAGCTCAGCAAATGAAGGGTGCCCCTTCACTGTGTTCTTGTAGCATTCTACACTTCCCCCTCCAGGGCACTAACATGGCTGGTTCGTTTTTCTGTCGTCTCTTCTGAACTGTGACTCCTTGAGGGTAGTGCCTGATATTTACCAGGTGACAACAAATATTTACTAGATTAACACATCAATGAATAAGAGCTCTGATCTTCAAGTGAAAAAATAATAAATAAAGTGCTGACACTCACTCTAATCTCCACTCTTAGAATGGAATAGATTGGAGGAGAAGGCCATTTGATTTGATACTTATATGCTCAGAGCCATACTTGAATGTTTTGGCCTAACAAGGTTTTCACACCTGACTGCACATTGCAATCATCCCAGTAGTTTCTATTTTTTAAATAATAGAGTCAGCACTCTATCTTCCTTCTCCTGAGATTCTAATTTAATTGGCCTAGCGTGGAGCCACTGGAAATTTACACACACACACACACACACACACACACACACACACACACACACACACACACATTTTTTTTTTTCTTTGAGACAGGGTCTCTTGCCCAGGCTGGAGTGCAGGGGTGCAGTCTCGGCTCTCAGCAACCTCCACCTCCAGGTTCAAGTGATTCTTCTGCCTCAGCATCCTGAGTAGCTGGTACTACATGCCGCCACTACGTCCAGCTAATTTTTGTATTTTTAGTAGAGACAGGGTTTTACCATGTTGGCCAGGCTGATCTCAAACTCCTGACCTCAGGTGATCCACCCGCCTTGGCCTCCCAAAGTGCTGGGATTCCAGGCGTGAGCCACCGTGTCTGGCCAAAGTTAATATTTAAAAAACAAAACAAAACAACAACAACAAAAAAAACTTCTTAGGTGTTTCTATTGAGCAATGAGGGTTGAAAACAACTGTTCTATGTGTACCTGGAGCAACTAATATCTTATGGCTGACATAATGGAGAGGAGTTTCATCCTGCAGAATCTGAGCCTTGTGGGAAAAAGATACCCTGAAACATTTACTCAAAGAAGGCAAGGACATTTCTTGGAAGCCCCACTAGGTCTTGGCTCAGGTGCTTCTCTTAAATAACTGCTCATCTGTGGGACACTGGATCAGGTGGTTCACTGTTGTCCTAAGAGAGGTTTGGCATCTTTGCCACATCATCTCTCGCCTCCCAGTGTTCTAGTCTAAGAACAATGGCTTGACAACCCTGAGAAGGATTTAAATGTGTAGACACAACTTCCTGGCAGAAATAGCTGAATTGAATATGCTAGGGTTAGGAACAAATGTGTAAGTCTCTCCTGCCCTGAGGATAGAGTTTTGAACTGTATTGAAATGCTAGGATATGCCTGAAAAGTTCTGTGTGTGCAGTCCATGGAACAACAACCAGGATTGGTTTTCCTAAGCTATTATAATAATGGCTTAAAAAGTTTTATGGCTTCACTGATTTTTTGAATCTATATGCCCCTGTGATGGAGTCTGTGCATAAGACTACTCAGGTCTGCTTCATTTTTGCTGAATGCTGGGGGGGAAAAGCAGAAAGTGGGGAGATCAACAGTATTTTTCTTTTGCTGTTAAACCCTCTGTGTGTCGTTAGCATATCTCTATCTAGCTTGCCGTTTCCTTTTCCTTTAATGATTTTAAAAAATGGATTTGGCTGCACGCCTTTATCCTGTGTCCTTTAAAGAAAAACGAAGCTTGTGTACAGCTGTCACTGCCTTGGAGTTTCTGGGTACAGGCACAAAATGTGCTTTTCCAGCGTAATTTGCAGAGAAATTGGCCTTTACAAACACTAAGCAATATCCCCTACATGACTTTGGCTGTTAGTTTTATATACAGCAGTTTTGGTTAATTGGTGTCAAGATCTGTGGAAGGTCTGAGATTTTACACCCTTGCAAGCTAACAAATTATCCTGTCAGTGTTTCATGGATGCTGGCACAAGACTGGAGACTCTTGGGTGAGAGACAAAGGGCTTTACTATTCACAGCATTAGCAGGGGCCAGAATATCAGCTATTTCTTGTGCCTCAGTGATACAAACAGTACCAAGTGACACCTGCATAGGTGGTGGGTTGTGTTATAGGAGACAACCTCTGACCTTATGAAACCAGAATCTTTTACACTGAGCAAAGCATGCCTGTCCTATTCTCGGGAGAGCAACGCTGTCTCTATCTTCCAAGGCTGTTCTCTAAACAAAAATCTTTGAGAAGATACTCTGGAACAAGGACAATCAGTGCCTCTGCTTATAAGATACACAGAAATGCCAGCCATACATAAAGAATTGTAAAACAGCAATCACATGGAATGTTAATAAAAGTGTGGATAAAGTTGAAATCTGAGGGAGATGGTGAACTTTATAAAATTCCCCAGACCCCATCTCAAATGTGACAAGTGAGTACACAGTTTGCTCATGTATTAGCAAGCATTTGCTATCTAATAGACCACCCCACAACTTAGTAGGTCAAAACAACAACCACTTATTTGGCTCAGGATTCTGTGGGTTGGTTGGGTGGGGCTTCTGGTCCTGGCGGGCTCAGCTGATGTCAGTTGAGCTCATGCCTGCATCAGCTGATGCTTCTGTTGTTGTTAGACTGTGAGTTCAGACAATAGAAACAACTGGCCAAGTGTGTCTTGTTACCCAGCAGGCTGGCCCAGGCATCTTCACATTATGACAGTCAAGGGGTTCTCGGGAGCAGCAGGACTGCAAGTCCCTATACACTAGTGCTCCCCGCCCCACCCCACCCCCCCCGCCATATTTGCTAAAGTCCTATAACAAAAACAAGTTAAGGTGAATTCAAGGGTGGAGAAATAGACTCTACCCCTTGAGGGAGGGGAAGGGTTTCAGGCTATTATTCTGAAATTTTTCACATCGCAAATCTGTGGTGAGCTACTTTGATCTCTTTGACTTCTATTCTCACTTAATTGTTTCAAGTTGAGCAGTTGTGACATTTAGGGAAAACTAGGTATATTAGTTCAACCATGTCTATTTGAACCCCACTCTTGGTACCAAAATCTATATTAGTCAGAGTTCAACCAGAAAAGCAGAACCAGTAGGAGATCTATGCCTATATATATTTGTACATTTATGTATCCATATATCTATATCTATATCCATAGCCATATCTTACGTCTGTCTATGTATCTATTTTTTTGAGATAGCCTTGCTCTCTTGCCCAGGCTAGAGTGCAGTGGCATGATATTGGCTCACTGCAACCTTCATCTCCTGGGTTCAGGTGATTCTCCTGCCTCAGCCTCCCAGGTAGCTGGGATTACAGGCACCCACCATCATGCCTGGCTAATTTTGTATTTTTAGTAGAGATAGGGTTTCACCATGTTGGTCAGGCTGGTCTCAAACTCCTGACCTCAGGTGATCTGCCCACCTCAGCTCCCAAAGTGCTAGGAATACAGACATGAGCCACCGTGCCTGGCCCCATCCATCAATTTATTACAAGGAATTGGCCTATGAAATTGGGACTCACTAAACAAATCTGAAATTCATAGGACAGATCCTCAACATTGACAGATCACAGGCAGGCTGGAACTCACAGGCACAGGTTGAGACCACTATACACAGGAATCATTTCTTCTCTCTTCAGGGAAGTCTTAGCTGTGCTTTGGAGGTATTTTATCTGACTGATTAGGCCCATCCAGATTATTTAAGATAATTTCCCTTATTCAAATTCAATTTATCTGAAAATTCAATTATGTCTGCAGAATATCTAGCGGTACCTACATCAGTATTTGGATAACTGGACACTATAGCCCAACTAAGTTGACATTAAAAAAAAAAAAATCACAATGGGCCTGGATTAAAGAAAGATAGGGTAGAAAAGAGGCTTGAGCATGTGCTCAAAGTTCTGGATGTACTCCTTGGTGCTTCCTTAGGGACTGCTGAAGACTAGCTCACTCAGTAAACTAATAATTTTCTAATGTAATAATAAGTGTCAAATACAATAATAGCATACCCCAATTGTGACCCATGGGAAAAAGACTAAAGGATGTTGGTGAGACTCTGAAACACGAAACTTAAAGGGCAGGTGCCAGGAGTGGGTGGAGGCGAACAAGCCTTGGGGGGCTGTGAATTGGTGACCTGCCTTTGATTTCACAGGGACTTATTCTCAAGTCTTGGACATACCACTATACTTTCCTTACCTCTCAGGTTCCTCACCTGTAAGTAATTATTACTTCCAATAATAATTTAGCTTAAGTTTTATATGTTGTAAAATGCTGCATCTTCATGCACATATGTATACACATATGCAGAGACACATACGTAATCTACATACTTATATATATGCATCTATGCAACAAGACTTCCTGCAGAATCATTCAGACAAAGGCAACATTTGAAAAACAGAAAACTAAAGTCAGTAATCTTAACTGACATAACTTCGCATTGTACTTTTTAAGTTTCATGTAAAACTTTGGGTCAGAATGTATACACTAAGGTATTATGTTGGACAAATAACACTTCATGGGTTCCTGGGAAGATTTCTTTTTTTTTTTTTTTTTTCTTTTAGAGACAGGGTCCTGCTCTGTCACCCAGGCTGAGGGCTGGAATGCAGTGGTGTGATCATAGCTCACTCTAAACTCAAACTCCTGGGCTCAAGTGATCCTCCTGCCTCAGCCTCCTGAGTACCTGGGATTACACGTGCCTGCCACCTTGCCCAACTAATTTTTTAATTTTTAATTTTTGTAGAGACATCTTTCTATGTTGACCAGGTTGGTCTCAAACTCCTGAGCTCAAGTGATTCTCTCACCTTGGCTTCCCAAAGTGCTGGGATTTCAAGTGTGAGCTACCATACCTGGACCCCGGGAAGCTTTTTGCCCCTTCTCCTGTCCCCTCCAAACACTCCATCTTCTTCCAATGCCTCACATTTTATTAACAACAGAAAAGCCTTCCTTTCATTCAATATAAGAAATAAGCTTAAAATACAAAATATACTTGGGGGAGTTAAGAATGTAAGTTACATGTTCACACCAAGACAGATTATTTCAAGCCAACGACAGATTATTTCACTTCTTTTTTAGGTTTTGATGAAATATAGGAATGCCTGTTTAAAGGGCTCAGTAGGCAGGAGGAACCACCACTATTAGAAGAGATGAGAGTTGAAAGATAGAAGATTGAAGAGGGGTATTGATGCTTGGTAGTCTGGTTGGGAGCTGGCCTAACCAATCTACAATACAGAAGTGTCAAGAAATTCTGTTGACTTGTGCTTTTTAAAAATCCTTCTTAAGAAAACAATCGTAGTTATATGTTTGGCCAGTCAAGTCCTTGCCATTTTAATGAGTTTGCATCAGATTTATTTGAGTGTGTTAAAAGGGAAACAGGTTGGGCATGGTAATCATAGCACTTGTGGGAAGCTGTAATTCCAGCACCTGTAATCCCAGCACTTTGGGAGGTTGAGACAGGAGGATTGCATAAGCCCAGGAGTTTGACAGCAGCCTGAGCAACATAGTGAGATCCCATCTTTACGAAAAATAATTAGCTGAGCATGGTGGTGTGTTCTGGTATTCCCCACTATTTGGGAGGTTGAGGTGGGAGGATCACTTGAGGCTGCAGTGAGCCATGATTGCATCACTGCACTCCAGTCTGGGTGACAGACGAAGACCCTGCCTCAAAAAAAAGAAAAAAATTTTTTTAAAAAAGGGAAATTGATCATGATCATGTCTCTTCCTTTTCCTGCTATAACTCCCGGAAATAGGTATAAACAAATGCTGGTATGTGGGACTTTTTGGCAAAACCATCCCAGGATTTCCTCAGGAGACAGGAAAAGACTTGAAGTCCTAAAAATGTATCTTTAGGACAGAATAAACGCAAGCCAGCTGGGTGTGGCCGTCAACACTCCCAGAGGCAGAGTCTGCATTTTAGCGATGGTAGTGGGCCTGCTCCATGAGTATCTGGTGAGATAAACAAATAAACTCCTTGGAAAGTGGGTTGTGAATCATGAAACACCACATCTGTTGCGTTATTAGGTGAAAGCTCATTGGAAAATCACAGGGAAATATTTTTTCACAATTGCAACTTCTGGGTTGGTGAACACATGGAGGTGCTGGCAGGGGGCCCCGGGAGGGCATGGGGGCTCCGTGGCCCACCCCTTCTTCCGTGCCCTACACATCTCTTCCATTCAACTATTCCTGAGTTGTATCCTTTATCATAACTCAGTAAACATAACTGACAAAAATCAAATGTGAAACTACTTAAAGCAAGATTTAAAATATCTAAATGCTGAAGTGATTAGAAAGGTTTTCAGTTCTTGATTAAAAACAAAGTTCAGGAGGGTTCCTTAAACTGGAAAAAACTGTTAAAGCTACTAACTCTTCTCTGAAGTTTGAAGTAGACCAGATGACTCAGGGCTTTTATTAGAAATTCAGGCAGAAGTGCTAAGCAAAAGCTAAAGTCCTATTTCACTTTATTTAAACTGCCAGTTAGCAGGAGCCTAATGTATGCAAGTCAAACCACTGCCGTTTTCCTGGCCCTGGGTCCTGACTCCTGAAGTGGCCACAGGAGATCCTGGCCTTAGAAAGAAATCTCTCCTGACCTCTCTAGGAATCAATTATGCCGGGTTTGCCTGCCCCACTTTTCCCCCACCAGAAGGTGAGAGAGCCTCTGACCATTCTAAAGGCCACCCTCCTCCATGAAGCTCCAGGACTTTTGAGTGGACAGGTCAGGGCGGGGAGTGTTGGGGAGCTCCTGCTGTTTAACTTCATTTGACTAACAGTGTATGCAGAGTGGCCCTCTCACCTCCAAGTGGCTCTGGTGTGCTCAGTCCCCAAGTTTCCTATTTATGTTAGTAAAATTTGTGGTACTCTGAGTCCCTTTGGTTTGTGGTCATTGGAAAGTACAAAGGTTGACCCCTTTGTTCACCCTCATCCTGGACAGCATCTGGATGGGTCTTGCACTCCTGCCTTACTGAGTCCAGTGCTGGGAGACAGGACACAGCAGGCCCCTGCCCCTGAAAGACTGCGTTGGAATTTTTGCCAGGTGGCCCTGACACCTAGAAATGCCCAGCTACTGTGACTAAATACTCTCTGAGGTAAAAAGGTGTCCTACTGATTTTAGAAGGCCGAAATTCAAGGTCATTTCAGAGGTCATGCCAGTGGCCATATAAGTGTTTGAAATGCTTGTTCCTTGGTGCCGTAAAGAAATAGTACTTGAACTTAAATGTATTCAGCAAGACCATTTTTATTTTCTGCAGAAAGGGTACACTTGGCAGCAGTTTTGCCACGAGAGTACCCTGAACAAAGGAGACAGGGTCATTTATAACCTGACACGTCCACCGTACTGCTGTGTCCGGTTTCCATTGGCTGGAACGGGACCCCACATTCTGTATTTGTCCCGATTGGCTTGCAACTTAGAACTTTTTAAAAGAGGCAAAGCTAGAGGAGAACAAAGGAAGGAGGAAGTAACTTGTGGAATGCTGAGAAAGGTAAAAACACCTTCAAATAAGGAAGAGGAACAGGCTATGACCTAATGTTTGCTTGGACCAGTATAAGCATGCCAGGCCAAATATTTAGGCTAAATTGTGGGAGTTAAGAACATAAAGTACATTGATTTTTTTTTTTTTTATTACAGTTAGGAGATATTTAAGAATGTTAGCACAGGTTTTTGAATAAATTTTGCTTCTAAGAGAAGTTATTATTTATTCCTAATTAAATGGGGAGGAAAGTCTTTGAAGAGGAACCTCTACTTTACTTTTTACATATAACCTTGCCTGGTACCAGGTGCAAACTAGAATCAAGGAGTCACAGAGAGTTAGAACTGGAAGAACCTGAGTGATCTATCTCCCAGCCCAATTTCTTCCCATACCAGTGTGGAGATGGAGAGTGAAAGTGACCCATCCTGGGCTGCCCAGCCAGCAGAGTTAAGATAAGAACCTGGGGTTTCATCTTGCTAGTTGAGGTTGCATTGCATATGTTTGCTTTCCACTCTTTTTTTTTTTTTTTTTTTTTTTGAGACGGGGTCTGGCTCTATCTCTCAGGCTGGATGGAATATAGCGGCATGATCTTGGCTCACTGCAACCTCTGCCTCCCGGGCTTAAGCGTCCTTCCATCTCAGTCTTCCGAGTAACTGGGACTACAGGTGCACACCATCATGTATGTTTTTATATTTTTTGTAGAGATGGGGTTTCATTGTGGTGCCCAGGCTGGCCTCAAATGCCTCAGCCTCCCAAGTGTTGGGATTACAGGTGTGAGCCACTGCACCTGGCCTGCTTTCCATTCTTACCTCTGTGTTAATGACACAGCATTTTTTTCAAGACAGTTTTGTTCCTATTCTTTACCCTCTGCAAAGGGTGTTCTTGATACGCACACACACACACTCATATATGTTTTAGGCAATTGCAGATATTTGCTTCTAGTGCAGGGTGCCAGTAACAGAGGTCCCCATATCTGCTGCTTTGAGGCTCGTGCTGAGCTGTGGGATTTCTTTTTGTGAGCCCCTGGCTCTGCTCCTTGGGTGCAGGGCTGGCTCAGATGACTAAGAACACAGGACCACAGGAACAATGGTCCAGTTAGGTGTGCAGTGGAGCTCTGGATCCACCACCCTCACAGCATGAAATTAAGAGGTCATCTCTGGTCTGTGCTTGAGGAGATCATATCTACCAGTACTGTGCTCTCTGTGTGGCAGAGATTGAACCAGGTGATGTAAACACAGGATGTCAAGCTCTTCAATTGTAGATTAAGTCTATAAAGTATTCTTACTGGTCAATTTGCCTTAGCCTCCTGTGATAGCAGTTTATTTATATACCTCATAGAAACTGAAATCCAGTCAAAGAAATCAAATGGCCTAAGAGACTTGTTTCTTTAGATAGGTAATCCAGACAATAACTACTATTGCCTGGGATTTATGGTGTGCTTTTTCTTCCAAGAGCTCTATGTGCTTTCGAAGCAGCCATTCATCTTCAAGCACCCCTGAGAGGGATTACTGTCAACAGACTGTTTTCTGCAGGAGGATGTAAAGCAAAGATATGCTGTCTAAAATCACAGGAGGTCATCCACAGACAGGTATCTGGAGCTCTGCACACCTGCCCAAAATACACTTGAGCAGGTGATGTTGACTTTAAGATGCCTTCATATTGAATGGGATTTGCAAACACATGTAAGGCCCTGGGTGCCACAGGCCCTTGATGGTTGGTCATGGTGTTCTTACCTGTTGAGTCAGTTTGCAGACTCAGAATTTTTCCCAGCAATGATCTATAAGCAGTCACTTCACTCGGTGTTAGCAAGCAGATTGGATCCTCTTTGCCATTTGTGAGCAGAAGTTGGTCTAAAATGCTAAGTGTTACTTGTCTTCTGCCTGAAGTCTTCATCAAAATCCCAAAGTGGCTGTTAAAAGGTGACATCATTCTGACCTTAAAATGCAATAGGGTTAGCTGTCATTTGACTTTACACTGAAAACTGAGGTGGAAAATAGGATAATATAAGAATCAGCGGCCCCTAAGGAGCAGGATTTTGGAGAATTAAGAACCGGGAGTTTCATCTTGCGAATTTCAGGATTCTCTGTCATTATCTGGTTGAGGCTATGAGCTCAGGATTGAGGTGAAACCTATCATTTGTCTTTGTTAACTCAGATATTTTCTATTTTTATCGTTAAAGACACTTTTGGTTGTATGTGAAGGCCAGGATCCTTTGTGTTTACTTTCAGTATTGGGCTAAAGCTGTAAAAAATCATCAAAATTAATAAAAGTAAAGGGTTCCTTTTTTGTTTTTTTGGTAGTGGGTCAGTCTGGAGCCTGCAGAGGTTCATGCTGACTGGAAAATCCAGGAAGAGTAACTGTCCCCTTCTGTACCTCAGGAACCCATTTTTTTTTTTTAATTTCAAGAAGTGGAAAGCTCAACATTCGCTCAACTCAAGGATATAATTAGCCAACAAGGTTTTTTTGAGAGAAGCAAGTTCGCCTTTAACAGATTTTGTATCCCCAAATTTGGAAGATGACAGAAGAAACTCAAGATCATTTGAAGATAACTAATTATAACAGTTTCACCTTTGAATTGACACTAAGTGGGTGGCAGAGGTGGAAACACCCTTATAACTTCAATATTTTCAGGTCTATAAAATGGAGAAGCGGGGATGGACATATTTTTAGCATTTAGCATGTTGACAGCCACTGATTTTAAAATAAGTGCAGATTGCAAAGCCCACTGATTTCATGATGTCTAAGATGAAGAGCTTTTTGAGTTATCTAAACAGCCTTTGGCTTTCCTTAGGGCTGCCCTAGGTAAAACTGCCAAGGAAATTAAGCTTTCCACTCTGGTGTTGATGCACTAATCCCTGCAAACATTCTGTGAGTATTTTTCCATCCCAGGCCATCCATTTTCCCACCCTGTCCCCTGGTCTCCAGAAAGGTGGCCCACCAGGAGCCAACCCTCACTTCATAGCTCCTCTGTGGTCCCACCTCTTCTCTCTTCTAGTCTTCCCCGTCTAGACCTGCTGTCAACACTAACTTACTGATGCTCATGTTCCATTGTTGTGGGTTCTTGGATTACTGTGTCACCATGGATGGTTGCTGTATTACTACCTCCCAAGCAGCATGGACGCATGCTAACCCAGGACTTCTGCAGACACACGAGTGGAAAGGGTCTGCACTGTAGAAGCTGTGGAGAGGGGGCAGCTTGAGGGCTTTTCCAATTGTTGACCATTGCCCTTGTACTTCACAAGTACTGGTCAGTCTTCCCTGCTCCTTTTGGTCCAGACTATCACTCACACCTCCCAGGCACAGGGATCCATAATAAGTGTTGCCTGTCTATTTCTATGTATTGGAGAAGCCTGGAAACAATCACCTGTGGACTCTTCTGCTTTGTCATTTCATAGCAAACCACTGGAGGCAGTTATGCTCATACGTGTTCATGAGCACTTTTTAAATTTTTTTTGGAAATAGAGTCTCACTCTGTTGCCCAGGCTGGAGTGCAGTGGCATGATCTCTGCTCACTGTAACCATCACCTCCCGGGTTCAAGCAATTCTCCTGTCTCAGCCTCCCAAGTAGCTGGGACTACAGGTGCATGCCACCACGCCCAGCTAATTTTTGAATTTTTAATAGAGATGGGGTTTCGCATGTTGACCAGGCTGGTCTTGAACTCCTGGCCTCAAGTGATCTGCCCACCTCAGTGATCCTAGCACCTCTTGAGGGAGCATGGCCTTGCTGGTACCTTGATTTTGGTCCAGTGAAACTGATTTTGGACTTCTGGTCTCCTGAATGTCACAGAATAAATTTTGGTTATTTAAGTTTGAGGTCATTTGTCCAGCAGCTATAGGAAATGAGTGTCTACCTCCCCACCCATGGCCATGGGATTATTACTACCCTTCACAGGAAACAGGTCCAGTGAAGTTGAGTCACCCACTTCAGTCACTGCTTCAGGATTCATCTGAGGAACTTTGGAAGGAGCTTGTGAAGCAGCTGGTAGCAAGCAGAATATCCCGTCCACACGCAGGTGTCTGTTTTTCATTTCTGCTGTTTTCCAGGCTGACTTTAGCTCCATGGGTTCTCTGCTGCAGCTGAAGTTTGTGTACTTGGAGCTGGCACCAAATGCCTGTAAAGTCATGATGATGAAGAACTTGGCCTCAAGTAGTGTAATCAGAACACATTCTTTCAGTTCCTTGGGTAGACTTAGTTCTTCTCCCATTCCCATAAAAGACTTAAGGCAGTTCCATAACTTTTAAGGCCACTTTTAGGTCATAAAGATTCTCCCATCTGTGATTAATATATGTAGTTCAGGCGTAATGATTGACTTTAAACCAAATATATATATGTGTATATATGTGTGTGTATATATATGTGTGTGTGTGTGTGTATGTGTGTGTATATATATATATATTTTTTTTTTGAGAAGAAGTCTCGCTCTGTCACCCAGGCTGCAGTGCAGTCGCATCATCTCGGCTCACTGAAACCTCTGCCTCCCAGGTTCAAACGATTCTCCTGTCTCAGCCTCCCGAGTAGCTGGGACTATAGGCATGTGGCACCACATCCAGCTTTTTGTATTTTCAGTAGAGATGGGGTTTCATGTTGGTCAGGCTGGTCTCAAACTCCTGACCTCAAGTGACCACCTGCCTCAGCCTCCCAAAGTGCTGGGATTACAGGCGTGAGCCACCGCACCCGGCCTAAACCTTATATTTCAAGCTGCTCTTTCTCCCTGCGAAGACCCACTGGAACCTGGTGGCTTGTGTCGGGCTGCTTTCTCACCCTTTCCCAGCCTAGCGGTTTTATTTCTCTTCCATCTTGCCAGCCTCATTATGATACTCCAGGGCAGCAGCAGGGAGCAGGAGAAGAGAAAAGGCCAGGGAAGTTTTTCCTTGACTGACACTGTCAGGTACTGACATTTTGTTTCCGGGTCTGGCAGGTGTTTAAAGCTGACTCTTTCCTCATTTGCACTTTTGTAGTTTCTTCAGGCCCCCAGCTCCTTCCCTTCCTACCTCCTTCTGCTCAGGCCAATGGCTGGCTCTCTCTTACCTACAGTTTCTCTTAGAGGGGGTCAGGCTTCCATTGTGCGCAGTTGCTTCCTTGTGCTCAGCCCCAGGCATCTGGTAGTACCTCTGGTGTCTTTCCTCTTAGGACTAGTTGCCCCTCCAGGCAGCTATCTTGGAGGAAATCCAAGAAGGCCTCCCATTGGCTCCCTCACACAAGTGGCCACATCTAGTTCATGAGAATGTACTCGGGCATCCTTGCATCCAAATCCCAAAGCCACTCTTCGTTCTTTGCTCCACCACTGAAGCAGATAGCCAGATTGTTTTATGTGGGAGTCCCAGGGGACCCTACACTCAGAGGACACATGTCAGATTCTCTGAATGGTCCCGTTGTGGCTCCTTTTCTTAGGTTTGAAGTGAGAGAACCCCGTGGGGCCATTTGAACTCAGCATACCAGTAGGTCTGTCATAAATACTCCTGATTCCAACCTCCATCCTTTTATGTAAGAGAAGGGTAGGTGTGAAGTGGAAGAGGGGATCAAGGGTGAGAGTCCCAAAATGAACTTTGATCCCTTCTAATGTAAATCCTACACCACGATGTTCTCTCTTTTACTTTAGAATGTGGCACTATTAGTCCTGATGTCTCTGCTAGAACTTCTGTTGCACATCTTCTCACATCTCTATTTACTAGAGAAACCAAACACTGGGGCCATTGCTCAACTGTAAAGGTAGTCTATCATATTCCTTTTGGATTCTAGGAAAAATGCCATTCCTTGAAAGCTTGCCTTAGTAATGTGGTAGCCCTCTAGTAAAGGTCTGTGCCCAGTCCTTGCTCTGGAAATGTGCCTTCAGCACATGACTGAAATTCAATAAATGGAAAGTAACATTAACACATTAAATAAGGATTTCCACCAAAGAAGAACAAAGAGCTGCTGTGTGCTATGTTTACCTACCCTTGTGGGGGAGTCTATAAAATATTCCAGTGAAGAACCCCAAGGATTCTGCTTAGAGCTAGAATGGAGGTTTTGAGTTCTGGAACAGAGAGCTTATGGCTTCTGTTTAGTAGGTAAACTTTCTTCTCTTCACTTGCATATGAGTTGGGCAGAACTGACTGCTTTTCATTTGTTTGAAGAGCACCATGAAAATGCTATTGATGGAGTCTTTGTGCTTGGCCTGGTGGGTTGACTGAAAACTGATCAGAGCACCAAAGTTAGTTCAACTTAATTGTTAATAATGGTTAATAGGACAGATGGTTGGTAACAGAACAGACTTGCTGATCATTACTTTGTGCTCACTTGGCAACATAATGTGAAAAAGAAACCCATATCTCAACTGGCAAATAATGTCTCTATGCATTCAAAGTACAAATGCTTCTTGGGAGAAGATATACTACTGTTTTTATAGAGATGACTTTCTCCTGATGTGGAATCAGGAGGATGACCTCCAGCACCAAGTTAAGCCATTCTGACCTTAAAGGAACTGGCCCATCTGTGGAGTTAGGGCTTCCACATAATTTTTGAGGGACACAATTCTATCCATAACGAATGCCTCATCATGTTACTACTTATTGCGTAGTCTATGTTCCCTTCTTTCCCACCTCGGTCATATATCTGGCTTCCACATATGTGGGGTTCTATATTACACAGTATTTCATTCTGGGTTCTACATTTTATTCCATGGATCTATTTGCTACTCTTGTGCCAAGATCATGCCCTGCACTACTAAAGCTTTGCAATAAGTCATGAAAAACAAAAACAAATAAAACAAAAAAGAAAAGAAACTGGCCCATTAGTCATTTGCCTTGTCCCAGTTGGTTGTTACTGTATAAAAACTACTCCCAGGCCAGGTGTGGTGGCTCACACCTGTAATCTCAGCACTTTGGGAGGCCGAGGTGGGTGGATCACCTGAGGTCAAAAGTTCAAGACCAGCCTGGCCGACATGGTGAAACCTTGTCTCTACTAAAAATACAAAAATTAGCTGGCCATGGTGGCAGGCATCTATAATCACAGCTACTCAGGATGCTGAGGCAAGAGAACCACTGGAACCCGGGAGGCAGACATTGCAGTGAACCAAGATCATACCATCGCACTCTAGCCTGGGTAACAAGAGTGAAGCTCCATCTCAAAACAACAATAAAAACAACAATGACAACAAAAACGACTCCCAAATTTAGTTTTAAAACAAGAAGCATTTCTTATTGCTTGTGGGTCTACACATCACCTGAGTGCTTCTTTGTCTTAGCTTGGCTGACTTATGTGACTTCAGGCAGCTGTGGATTGCATGCACAGCCCTGCTGATCTTGGCAGGTCTCTCACAAGGTCTATTAGAATATCTGATGTCTTTCCACATAGTCTTTAGCAGGCTAGCTCAAACTTGTTCACATGGTCGTGAGGGGTTCCAAAAGAAAAGAGTAGGAATGTGCAAGGCCTCCTGAGGCCTAGGCTTGGAGCAGGACCACCATCACTTCTGTTGTACTCTATTAGTTAAGGTCCAGATTTAAAATGTAAGGAGGAGACTCTACCCCTTAAATGGAGGAGCTGTAAAATCACATTGCAAAGGGCTTAGAGACCCAGAGGGCATTATTGGACCATCAATGGAATCACCTATCATACTCCACAAGCAAAAATTTCCAGAAGCTGCCATGCTATTTTACAAGGCCACAGCTGCCTTGGGGAACACAGAGGCTTTCAAACCACAATTGCAGCTCTGATCAGAATCCAACCTGAGAATTCCCATCCTGGTTTCTCCTGTCTGCCGCAGTTCCTGCTGCCGGGTAGTCACTGTCATGAGCTGCTTGTAAGCAGGATGCCTGGCCGTCCATATTTGCTAATTTAGATGTACAATATTCGAGTAAGAGACAAGATGATTAGTTTTATGATTAAATCAGGGAGAGTAAAATTTCAGTTGGATAAATGATTTGAATGAAAGCTCTGGATTGTCAGTGAGGTTAAATGTCACTCTAAGTAAATAAGATTTCAAATATAATTGATTGATGGATTCAACAAGCACTTATTGAGAATAAGTGCACAGGACACTATAATTAATAGGTTTGGCTCTCAACCCTATTGCACACTAGAATATGATTCAATTGTACTTGGGTACAACTTGGACATCTGTATTTTCTAAATTTCCCCAAGTGATTCTCATGTGCATCCAGGGTTTACAACTGCTGGATTAAATTATTGACTCAATTTGTGGAAGCCAATCTACACAGTATACCACGGTTAGACTGTGGCTCTGAGGTTGATTGCAAGTATTCCTTCTGTCAATCATATTTAGGGAAATCTAACCACAGGCATGGCACCCTGTACTATACTCATACCAGCAGGCAAGGGTGAAATCACGGAAATCCTACCTATGGGAAGATTGGAGTATAGGCAAGGGGATGAGATGGTAAGATAACATAGGGATAATTGGGGGAAATGCTATAAAGGGTTAAAAAGGCTAGGGCAGTGCTTCTCAAACTAGAATGCACATATGAATCATCTGATATTATTAAGATGCAGCTTCTGATTCAGTAGGGCCAGAACTGGGATTCCGTAATTTTGCAAGGCTCCCGGATGATAGTGGTGCTGCTGCTCTCTGGACCATCCATAGCTCTAGCAGTCACAGCTGTTATACTACACACTTTCCACCTTGGTTTTCCAGGGGATTTTTTTCTTATGGAAACACTTTTCTGATTTTATAGTGCAGATCGAATGGATGTATGAATTTCCCTTATGGACATTTGCTTTGAAATGTAATTTTGCCAAATGAACCAGTCCACTCACACTTACTTGGACTTTGGAGAATTCATGCAAGAACTAGAGCCCTTGGTTAGCCCAGTTGTCCCCCTTGGAGGGACTATGGCAAGTGGAAAGCGCAGAGGCTTGAAGTCACAGGACTGAGTTCAAATTTCTGCTGACTCTTTCTCAATAGGTAACTTTAAGAAAATCGATTAAACCTTCTGAGTTTCAGTTTTCTGTATGTAGAATAGAATGGGGTTGTTGAGTAAGTTAAGTAGTCTTGTGTCTATTTGAAGTAGCTGTCACAGCCTCCAGCATGGAGTAGGCTCTCGTTTAATAATCGTTGTCCTTATGACTGTGTGCTAGCTACAGTGCTAGGCCAGTGAAGATGATTGAGACTCAGACTCCCCTTGAGAGGTGGAAGGGAAGACAGACAAGGAATCCGTTCATGACAGAGGGCCTGATGGCTCAAGGGAGGAGCCAGTCTTTAGCCCAGGGTGCCTCTGTGCTGGGAGACAAGGGGACACTTGACTGTCTGACTCTCTCATGTGTGATCTCACTGTCTGAGGGTTTAACAGGAGATCTTCTCTTGTTTTTCAGACTGAAAAGAAAGCTCAGTAGGCAGTCCTTCCCCCCAGAAGGCTTGATTCTGACTCACTTTTTGTTTTTTTCCTACAAGAGTTGAGCTGAAAATCCAAATGGGTCTATTGGCTTTCCAGGGAGATGCCATTTAAAATAGGAGAGGGTTCAAAGTTCCTCTGGAGCAATGAGTCTTTCCTTAGGGGATAAGGAGAAACTACAGAACAATCCAATCATTCTTCCTGGGAGAAGAAAGCAGGAAAGAAAAAAGAAGAGGAAGCAGTTTCTCAGCTCTGTAAGGGAATGGCGAGTAGAGTTCTACATTGTCTGAAATTCATTTCAAGGGAAGCAGTTTTGGCTGCTGTACTTCCTCATACTCCAGTGTGGACTTAGTAATTAGAGCTTCAAAAATTGAATCTTGACTCTATTGCCACACTTTACATGATCAGAGAAAAATGTCTTTAGATTTTTTGGTGTGTATGATTGGAAGAGGTTAACAAATTCTTAACTTGTCTGATAATATGAAAATTGTTGCTACAGAAATTGTCACTTTAAAACAATCAGGGAATGAAGTTAGAAACGTCAGAATTTGGAGAAACTGGAGAACTCAATATAGAATATTTGCCGATAGAGGCCGGGCACAGTGGCTCATGCCTGTAATCCCAGCACTTTGGGAGGCCGAGGCAGGTGGATCACGAGGTTAGGAGATGGAGACCATCCTGGCCAACATGGTTTAACCCCATCTCTACTAAAAATACAAAAATTAGCCAAGTGTGGTGGCGTGTGCCTGTAGTCCTAGCTACTCAGGAGGCTGAGGCAGGAGAATCGCTTGAACCAGGGAAGTGAAAGTTGCAGTGAGCAGAGATGGCACCACTGCACTCCAGCCTGGGTGACAGAGTGAGACTCTGCCTCAAAAAATATATATATATTTGCCAATAGAACCTTTGCATCTTGTTCTATAGCATTTGATGCACAAGTAATGGCCATGATGGAAACAGGTCACTTGCCTCTGGAGTATCAGTTGTTCTAAATAGGGGTCTATGCAGTGGGTATTGAAATGCAGACTTTACAGGTAGGGTCTGATTCCCCAGAATGCATCAGGGCTACTTCCTGGTGGCAGCATGACTCCTGTAGGGATGATTTGCATGTCTTCTGCAGGAAGGAGAAAGAGAGTTGTCCCTGTCCCTTTTCCTCTCCAGTTTCTTTCCCTTGATTTCAACTTCCACACTTCTGCTGGATATATCTTTCTAGATAACAATCTTGTTATGTGACATCTTGTTTTACAACCTCCACAAGCTCCCTCCCTATTGTTTATAGGATGTATTCCAAAAGTCAGAAGACCTCGGGCCTTACCAAACTTCCTCCCCCGGCTTCTCAGAGCATCTCCTTTTCCTGGAAGAGCCCCCATTTGCAACTCCAGAGCGAGCTGTCTCCTCTGACTGACATTTATCACCTTCCCCCAGCATCCTGTCTGGGAAGTGTGGATGCATCCCAGCACTCTCTCAGATGGTGCTTTTGCCACGAAGCCATCCTCAGCTCTTTGAGAATCCATGAATCTCTCTCTTTTGGCCTCCCATAGCTCTTGAACACACCTCTTTGGTAGCACTTTCCACGTGGTTTTAGCATTACTTTTTTGTCTCCCACTCTAAACCTTGGGCTGTGTACTGGCTTCTAGTAGGTCTCAATGAGGGATTACTGAGTGGCAATGTAACTAGCGGGAGTGGGCCTCATTCCACTTTTCCTGATCCACTTTATAAAGATTTTGTATGATTTGCCAGTAGTAAACTTGGTCTTACCATATCTGTGTCATAGAGATGTTTTGATGATACGTGCCGGTATCTATGGTAGGCTATTGATTCATATTCTCTGACTTTGCTATTTTGTGGGTAAATTATCAATCAGGAAATTGGTAATCTTTTATTTTAAAGGTTGGGGGAGGACTCAAAGAATTTACTGACATGCCAATATGACCCTTCAGGGCTAGCCTTGTGCTTTGAAAAATGAGAAAGAACTCAAATCTTCTGAAGGCATTTACTTTTGTCTGGGAGGATAGTATGAGATAAGTGTGGACTTGTGGGTGATGGGCTTCAGGGCACACTACCTCAGAATACAGCCTGCTGTCATACTGAATGTTTTAAGCTGAAGGCATATGAGAAACAGCAGGTGCAGGAAGGACTCCCTGACTCCATTGGCCCTCATGTGGGAGGTGCCCTCCCTGTACCTGGAGGAAAGGAGCATCCTTATCTCTGAGGATGCAGGGCTGCTGAGAGGTATCTGAACGAACAGATTTTTGTTGTCTCCCTGTTTCCTACTCTTGCTCACACCCTTTTGCCCTCTTATGTTTTTCCACAGCTTTCCACTCTCCTTCAAACCTAGAATGAAAACACTCAGGCTTCATTGTTTCTTCAGCTCTTCATTTCCTTACAAAAGCTCCATGTCATATAAAACTTACATTGAGTACATTTGCATGCTTTTTTTCTTGTTAATCTTTCTTTTGTTGCAAGGACCCAGCTGAGAACCTAAGGTGGATAGAGGAAATATTTTTCCTCCCTACATGGGTAAAGAGAAAAGCCACAGGTACACAGTAGGCATTCAATGAAGACTGGCTCCCTGATGCCAACATGAACACAGGAAGAGACAGCTGATCAAAGAGAGTGATTTATTTCTACTTTGGAAATGACTCCACCCCTTCTGATGATTCCTACAAAGAAAACATGAGGTTCTACTGATTTTGAAGCTCATAGAAAAACTTCAGAAAAATTTCAGAGAATTGCTGTAATATCTTTCAGAGTCAGCTATCATGGAGAGGCACTTCTCACTTCTTTGAAAGAGTTGTCAAATTTTTATAGAATTACTTCTCTGAAGAGCTCAAAGTATTGAACTGTATGTCCAAGGGCATGATTTTACTTATTTTTTTATGTATTTATTTTAGAGACAGAGTCTCACTTTGTCACCCAGGCTGGAGTGCAGTGGTGTGATCTTGGCTCACCACAACCTCCGCCTCCTGGGTTCAAGTGATTCTCATGCCTCAGCCAAGGACATGACTTTACTAACATATTTTTAAGTTGTATTTCTTGTGAAAACAGATGAGGGACCAATATTTTCTATAACTTTACTGATTAGGATCAGGAGCAAATTTCCCTAAAGGGCTTTCATTGATATCTGAGGGTTACCCCGTAAGTCCAAGGTCTCACTGGGTCACAATGAAAAGTTTCCAAAGTAGGTCCTAGGATGAAATGTGAAAAGCGTTGGGATTAGTGAGGCTGGAGAAAGATTCAACTCTCAAGTACTGAAGGCTGTTGTTCATGAGGAAGTGGGCAAGTCTGGTACGTCTGGAACTTAGGACACTAATGACAAAGGCATTAGTTTATTTTTGTATTCAACATTTATAAAGCTCTTTTTATATGTTAGATCCCACACACTAGGCAGTAGGTATACAAAAGAAAAAGAAAACTACCCTACTTCTGAAGACATTTGCAGTTCAGTTAGAGACACAGACATAGAAACAAATTGTTGGAGGCTTTGGACAGCCATAGGCTAACTTGAAAATCCCATGTGGGAAATTATTGCCTGAGATTATTTGACATATAAGGTGCTAGGAACAAAGTGCTTGTCACTTCCAAATAGAAAAACTACCCCAAAGAGGAGCTTCAGAAAGTGCTCTGAAGAGCCTACAGAAAAGCCTAGGAACCCAATAGTAGTTTGCCCTGAGGGACAGAGTATGGGTTATTCAAGTTCTTAGCCTCTTACAGAGACTTCAGCCTTGGGTCTGCCTGACATCCCAGGCCTCAGTGCCCTACCGTTGAAGGAGCATTGTGAAGTGGGTGGCAAAGTCCCAGGATATTTCTTGGGTCATGGTTTCAAGGGTGGAGCTTTCCTTTATTTATTTATTTTGAGGCAGTTTTGTTCTGTCACCCAGGCTGGAGTACAGTGACGCCATCGATCTTGGCTCACTGCAACCTCTGCCTCATGGGTTCAAACGAATCTCATGCTTCAACCCCCCATGTAGTTGGGATTACAGGCATGCACCACCATGCGTAGGTAATTTTTGGATTTTTAGTAGAGATGGGGTTTCACCATGTTGGCTAGGCTGGTCTTGAACTCCTGGCCTCAAGGGACCCACCCACCTTGGCCTCCTAAAGTGCTGGGATTACAGGCATGAGCCATGAGCCTCTCTGGAGCTTTCCTTTACATGCAAAGAAAGTGAACTGCTCTTGCTCCCCAGGGCAGGACCTCTTTCATTCCTTCTCCCTCAGAATATTCAAACAGTTTTTCTCTCCTATTTTGCATGGCTGTGATGGGGCTAAAATAGGCCTGGAGGTGCTCTTGGGCTAGGAAGGCTGTGAGTGGGTGTCTTGGTCAGCTTCGTCCTAGGCCTTCAGGAGAAATCTCTCTCTTCTCTTTTCTTAGGAAAGCATTCCCTGGAGTTTATCATCAGAGTGACACAATCCAGAAGGCTACGATGAGGATAGGGGAAGAGGTTCAGGGGCTGTTAGGCCTGCTTTGGTCCAGGCCTTGGTGGGCTCCTCCTTGGCTTGCAATGCTCCAACTATGGACACTTCAGCCTAGCTTTCAAGGAGACTCTGTCGAGCTTTGGGGCAAAAGCCACAGGAGAAGCCACTCAGGATTCAAGAATACTGAGTTTCAATAAAAAACTGAACCAATATACTTAACGAGTTTGAACAAAAAGGTAAGGAAGAGAGTGGGAACATGCCTTCAAACCCATTGTGATTTGACAATTTAGAGATAGCTGCCATAGTTGTTACCTAGCAAGATCTTAAAAGAATGATCAAAAAGATGTATTTGAGAACAAATATGTCACAATTGTCTATTGAGTCAGTTTATAACAACTCCGAATAAGAAGTCTCAGGGCTGCCACAAGGCCCATGCTCTCAGATCAGATGTGGATCTTTTCTACTCAGAAAACACATTGATTTCCCACAACATGCACCTCTGAACTCCCATGGCTGAGACGTGCGCAGTCCACTTCCTCCTTCTGGACACCCTCAGAGCTGCTTTTCCCCAGTTTCTCCCATGTGCCTTACAACAGCTCTCCTGTAATTTAAATTCCACCTTTTCAGAGCTACCCTAACCAATTTAGCGCCCTCTTGAGGCAGCAATGCAGTGGCACCCTCTTGTGAGCAAATGCCATGTTCAACTTATTTTGGTTGCAATTTCACATTAGAAACAACTGGTATCTTTTGAAAAGTAGTAATAACTGGGTCCTGTCCTGGACAAATTGCATCAGTATGTCTGGGGGTGGTGATTCTGCTGCATGGTGAGGATGGAGAACTATTGGTCTCACCCATCCCTCCTACCCTATTTGATGATAGACTCCTGGAGGTGATGGTGGTGGTATGATAGCATCTTCTGCTTCCTTGACTCTCTCTATCAACCTTGTTCCAAGGTGGTGAATGCTTGCTGCTCATGACTGACTTTGCAACTTCTTTGAAGGCATCTTTTACCCAAGTGGCCCCATTGGACCCTCTCATCTTTCAGTTTAACATCTGAGAGAGGATTAGCAGGGAGGTGGGCTCACTTCCCACTTCTTCCAGGATGAGAGGACATTGCCACCGTCCAGCCCTGCTATCTTTAGAGGCAGAGCTGTTGCAAGCCAGCTGAGGGAGAACTTGGGAAAAGAAGGACAAACTTTTGACGAGGTGCCTAGATGCCGTCAGATCCAGATGAGGGTAAGAGATTTGAGCTGGGCCTGAAGAAGGAAGAAGCCCATGTGGCAAGCCTCTATTGACTGTGTCTCAGAGCAAAACAATGCAAAGTTTTTGCTTGGGTAGGGAGCAAGTCCATGAAAGTTGAGTCAGAATAGCCAGGCCCTGGAAATCTGCCCAGGGATGTTGGGCCAACCTCATAGTGTTATTTCAGAGCTGCCATTTAAGTTTATTTGTATTGTCAATGAGGTTTGTGCCTTCAAGAAAACAGCATCATCTTAATTAGGTGCAGGGTCATGGAAAACACACAATATGGAAGGCATGGATTTGAACTTGACTTTGGCTGAGGCTGAGTGACTTGCCCCTCAGAGGCTGAGTTTCCCCATCTGTTAATTGGGTTGTGGTACAAGCTCTACTGAGGAGTGACATGGGATGAAATAAATGCCTTCCCCAGAAGGTGACAGCACACACTAGAAGTCACAGCCACCAGTTATTTTTCATATAACAAGGATCCCTTGAGGAAAGCCTGGAAGAAGTCTGGACATTCCCCAGACTGGAGTGTCCTCACTTCTTGACCAGATGTTGGTATTCCAGCCAAGGCTTCAGCAGCATAAACTAGAGATTGTGGCCATCTGAAAACTCCTCCCCTAAGGGACTGATTTCTTCAGCTGTACCTGTCCTTCCTCCAACTCCTCCTCCCCCCAACTCAGCTTAGATCTCTGAACATGAGTCTGAAGAATAAAACTGGAAATTCTTCGCGGTTTATTTGTAATTTAATTCTCACTTGAGGAAAGAGTAGTGTATAAGATGCTTTCTTCTTTGCTTGAATGTTTTAGAGTTTGACCAAACTATATTTAGACTGTCTGGAATCAGAAATAATCAGTATCACTGAAATAAATTATAGATAAAAGTAGGACCACAAATTGGAAGTACAAGATGTCCGAGACAAGCATAACAGAAAGGCTGAGAGCCAGATGCATCACTCCCCCAGCCCACCATTGAAAGTGGAGGCTGCATTTTCTCGACCCAAGATCAGAAGGTGGTTCAGGCTTTTGGACGGAATTTAAAATTCAGCATGTGAATAACTGAATACATCAAGGTTCCCTCTAATAATCTCTGGCTAAGCTTGCTTGCCACCCCCAAGGAAACAAACATACCAATGTTATAAATCAACCTCTGACAGGGTCATCCATGGAGAACAGAATGTGAAAGTCAAAGTTTTCTTGGAGTAACCCATGTACTTTTCAGTGAGAACACAGTGGTCCTTTGCCCTTTGCATATTTGAATTACGTGTGGGGCCGTTAAAAATACAGATGCTCAGGCTTCAGCCCAGAACAATTAAATCAGAATCTCCAAGGGTAGAAAACCCACCTTGGTATTTTTCTATAGCTCTCCAGGTGATTCGAGGTAGATAAAATAAAAATCATTTGTTTAACCTGTGGCTGGGAGAGCTACCATTTCCAGACTCTTGTCAATATCCTCCTCCTTACCAAGGAAAGGAGTGCATCTGTGCCAGAAGTCTTAATTATCAGGAGCCCATGGGTAATAGCTTCTGCTGGATAAGTGAATGTAATGTGGCTAGTCCATAGCAGAAGGGGAAGAGAAGGATGAGGGAGAGCTGTTGCTCTTCTGTGTTGACTGACTTGACTTTCTCCCTTTTTATTTTGATAATAATATGGAACACAAAGGAACTGTTATAGAACCAACAGGTTCATATATGCACTGTGCAATAACAGACCAATACACCAAGACAGCAGAGTTTGCAGCAGAGAAAGAGTTTAATGATCTCAATTCACCTGAATGAAGAGACAGAAGGAACTCTAAAATCCATCTCCGAGGAGATCTAGGCTGGAGTTGTTAAAGGACTTGTGGAGGGCAAAAGGCTGGAAAATTAAGGTCATTGATTGGTCAGGGAAAAGAGTATGAAATCATCAGGCTGTGGAAAGTGCTTTCTTTGGTGAGTCATGCCTTGTAGGGTCCTTCAGACCAGCTGAGAGCAGAAATTGTATCAATATGCAGGAACAAAGAGAAGATCTCAAATGGAAAACTTAACATTTCATAGTGTTCAAGTTGTTATCTATAGAACATTTAAGTGGAGTTATAATCTAGGGGCTACATGATTCTGAGGCAATAGGCAGCAAACAGCTATGAGGAAGTGGGCCAGTGAGCAAGCTGACTTCATGACAATGCTGTACGTGCTGCAAGCTTGGTTTATTTTTGCTTCTCCCCCTCCCTTTTTCCCTGATTGATTTTATCAAGTTTACAGAAATTATTTCAGAACTACATTTATGTACCAGACTTGGTTCTGGGAACTTTACATAAAATATCTCTTTTAATCTTTATGAATGAGTCTTACTCCAATTACAACAAGAAAGCCAAGGAGTTAAGGAGCTTGCTCAAGGGCTACATATAACGTATTGCTGGGATTTGAAACTAGGAGTGTTTGACCACAAAAGCCAAGTGTCAGAATACCTCAGTCAGGCTTTGGTAAGTTCAGCACCAAAAACATGTAAATGGCACTGGGAAAAGTTCAAGAGCCATTGCCCTGGCAGGCCTCTGCTTCTAATAGCTGTGTTGGGAAATGTGCTAGAATCAATGCCATAATTAGGGTGTGACCTTCCCAGGCCTATCTCATCTTCCCAGAGACAGGATTCAGCAACAGGATAACCCAGGGGCTCTGTATATCTTAGCTTCACTGAAGATTCTTGTCCAATGGACCAGAGGCATTGGCAGAAAGGAAAAGTGAAACCAAGAGAAAGAAAAAGAGTGAGGAGTAGAAGGTATCTCTCCATTGACCACTGCAAACGATGATCACCTTGATATTTAAAGAAATAGCCCTGCTTCCGGTTCAGCATTTGTTGTTTTTATTAATGTTCATGAAATCAAAGAAACACAAATCTTAGAGGAGCTTGTAGGAGATGAAAATCTTCTTCTGCTCATCTTAGTTTCATTGGCTGGGGCCCTGCAATTTAGACCGACAAAATACAGATTAACAAGAGAAATACAGGAGTTTGTTAATGTATGCCCTGTGGACATACATGAGAGTGCTTAGATGAGTAACTCAAATGGGGGGTAAGAACTGGGACCTATGTATCATTTTAACAGAAGAAGAATAACTTTTTAGAGAAATCACAAGACAAAAGAAAAGGACTTTAAGATTTCAAAGACAGTAAATTGTGGAAAGGTAAATCTGTGGGGGAAACTAACAGAAGGTAGGAACTAGTTAGTAAAATTTGTTTGTGTAGACTCCTCTGGCACCATTTCTGGGCTGATAAGGGTCTAGAGTTGTCTCTCATGATTAACCTCTGTCCTTCCTCATAGAGAGGGGAGGGGGTCAGTTTTACCAATTTCTGTCTTGCTTTTAGGCAAATAGGAAGAGGGCAGACAGCTTGCTCTTTCCCTCCCTCCTCTCCTTTCCTTCCTTTTTCCTTCCTTCTTTCCTTCCTCCCTTCCTTCCCTCCCTCCTTCCTTCCTTCCTTCCTTCCTTCCTTCCTTCCTTCCTTCCTTCCTTCCTTCCTCCCTCCCTCCCTCCCTCCCTCCCTCCCTCCCTCCCTCTCTCCCTCTTTCTTTTCTTTCTTTCTGACAGAGTCATGAAAGAAAGAGCCCAGGCTGGAGTGCACTGGTAGGATGATAGCTCACTGTGGTCTCGACCTGCTGGGCTCAAGCGATCCTCCCACCTCAGCCTCCTGAGTAGCTGGTACTGTAGGTACATGCCACTATGCCTGGCTAATTTTTGTATTTTTTTGTAGAGACAGGGTTTTGCCATGTTGCTCAGGCTGGTCTTGAACTCCCGGGCTTGTGATCCACCAATCTTGGCCTCCCAAAGTGCAGGAATTACAGGTGTGAGAGATTGTCTTGCATCTGCTTTTTCTCATTTGCCTTCAGCTCAAAATAATCCTTACGCTAAAGTGGCAAATTTGGCGGTTGCTTGTTTTGCTTCCCTCTAACCTCAAGCTGGAGCAAACCTCTGCTGGATGCACATCTCTAGAAGCCCCAGGTTCTGACTGGCAGCTGGATCTCAGGTGAGGACACTCTACCTGTTCTGGTATCTATAGTTTGACATGGGTAGAAGTAGGGAGATTCCCAGTGAAACCAGCTATAATTTGTTTACCATGAGAGAGGCCTATCAGATCTGAGTACGAATCTGCCCTACTTGGAATACCCATGATGTCTTTGAAAATATCCATATAGACTATTCCCAATCTCTCTCTCTCTCTTTTTTTTCTTTTTTCTTTTTTTTTTTTGAGGTGGAGTTTTGTTCTTGTTGTCCAAGCTAGAGTGCAATGGTGATCTCGGCTCACTGGCTCACTGCAACTTCTGCCTTTCAGGTTCAAGCGATTCTCCTGCCTCAGCCTTTGAGTAGCTGAGATTACAGGTACACGCCACCACTCCCAGCTAATTTTTTGTATTTTTAGTAGAAATGGGGTTTCACCATGTTGGCAAGGCTGGTCTCAAACTCCTGACCTCAGGTGATCCGCCCGCCTTAGCCTCCAAAGTGCTGGGATTACAGGCATGAGCCACAGCGCCCAGCCGACTATTTCCAATCTCTTAAAAGACATGCTTTGTGGTTACAACCTGGGGACAAAAACAAGTTGTACCTGTGTATAACCACCGTCTTACTCATAGAACCTTAGATAGATTGTACTGTAGTGTTCTAGCCTCAAAGTTATTATTCTAGATACCTGTGGCAATAATCTAAAGCAAGTTCTGAAATTTTTGATATTTGGTTTTTAGCTCCTATATCTTTTCTAACACCAACGTATTTTTGGAAAGTGCTCTCCAGACTTGATCTGTATCTAACCAACCATATGGAAAATAGAGGAACATGTACTGCCAGAATATATATGTCTCTATCTGAAACAACTTCTGCACTTTGACACATATTACTAGCCAAGAGATCAGAGAGATGGCAGATAATTACTATACCACAGGGCAATGTTTGCTTGTTTCCGGAGAAGCTGTATTGACTTGTGATTTATGGAGGTAACAATAAGGAATCTCATAGACATATCTGACATATTTTTAAGATGAAAATATTCCAGACCAGGATGAAATTTATTTAAAAATCACTTGCTCTTATTTCTGAATCAAGCGGAGCCTCTGAGTAACAGGAGTGAAGGAGCAAAGATAGTTGCTGTCTTTGTCTTTGCCCCTTCAATATCAAAATGGCAACAGGAGTCAGAGTGTCCACAGGGAAGTGGGAAGAGCACTGGGCTGGTGGTCAGGAGACCTGGCTTCCAACATGAACCATACCCTAGCTGTTGAATGGGCACTGATGGGCGATTTCATCTCTCCTTGCCTCACTTTGCTCATTGGCTAATGGGAAGTTAAAATAACTGCCCCATCTCACAGGGGTGTTCTGAGAATCCAGTGAGGTGTAAGATTTGGAAAGGATAAAGCGCTATACAAATATAAGATTATTAAACTCAGCTGCCTCCTCCCTATTTGCTATGCATATGTTAATTAGTTTTATTATGCTTCCAGATGAAAAATGTTGGCTCAAGTGTGGGGGAATCTGATTACAATGTCAGACTGAGAAAGTCAAATTGGGGTGGTCTGGCTGACCAGATAGAAGTCTTCTTTCTTTCTTATGCCCCTTTTGGTTGAAGAGAATGACCCTTCCAGAAAGAGGCAGCGTGTACTTTATCCCAGGCCATGTAAGTGCTGCTACAATAACAAATGGACTGAGTCCATCTGCAGGAGAACATAGGCCCTTAGGAGATACATTTTCTTGATGGAAATCAATTCATAATAGAAAGTATTTACCATGTGTCGGTACTTACCAGAGATGAAAGATCGGAAGTCATAGACTTTTGTTTGTTTATCTTTTGAGACAGGGTCTCACTGTGTTGCCCAGGCTGAGTGCAGGGGTGTAATCATGGCTCACTACAGCCTTGACCTCCTGGGCTCAAGTGATCCTCCCACCTCAGCCTCCTGAGTAGCTGGGACTATAGGTGAATGCCACCACGCTGGCTAATTTTTTATTTTTTGTAGAGATGGGGTTTCACTGTGTTGCCCGGGTTGGTCTCAAACTCCTGGACTCAAGCAGTTGGGCCACCTCAGCCTCCTAAAGTACTAGGATTACAGGCATGAGCTGCTGCACCTGGCCAGAAGTCATGGTTCTTATCCACAAGATGCTTATGCTTCAGGGTAGAGAGGGACGTAGTACAAGTATAGAAAGACATGGTGTTGGCCGGGCGTGGTGGCTCATGCCTGTAGTCCCAGCACTTTGGGAGGCCGAGGCAGGCAGATCATCTGAGGTCGGGAGTTTGAGACCAGCCTGACCAACATGAAGAAACCCCGCCTCTACTAAAAATACAAAATTAGCTGGGCATGGTGGCGCACGCCTGTAATCCCAGCTACTTGGGAGGCTGAGGCAGGAGAATCGCTTGAACTCGGGAGGAGGAGGGTGCGGTGAGCCAAGATCACACCATTGCACTCCAGCCTGGGCAACAAGAGTGAAACTCCGTCTGGAAAAAAAAAAAAATAAATAAATAAATAGAAAGACATGGTGTTAGGGTGGCTTCTAATACAAATGGGAGTTATTCTCACTCCTCACTTAGGGACAGGGTCTAGGGATAGGCAGGCTCCAAGATAAGCGAATATCACAGTCCTCTAAGCTGCATAGGTACTTCCTTGTATATTAAAGCCATCTGTTGGTAGTTGAAACTCTCTACTTACAGAGTAGTTCTCATGCTTTTGGATCTCAGTCCTCTTTACACTATTAAATCTTATTGAAGATCCTAAAGACCTTTTATTTTATCTATAAATATTTATATTAGTTATCAAAATGGACATTAAAAATATTTAAGAATAAGAATAATAAACCCATTACATTTGAGCATAACAGATGCTTTGTGACAAATAACTACATTATCCAAAACAAAATACTAGTGAGAAAAATGACATTGTTTTACCTTTTTTTTTTTTGAGATGGAGTCTCGCTCTGTCGCCCAGGCTGGAGTGCAGTGGCCCGATCTCGGCTCACTGCAAGCTCCGCCTCCTGGGTTCATGCCATTCTCCTGCCTCAACCTCCTGAGTAGCTGGGCCTACAGACACCCACCACCATACCTGGCTAATTTTTTTGGTATTTTCAGTATAGATAGGGTTTCACCATGTTAGCCAGGATGGTCTTGATCTCCTGACCTCATGATCCGCCTGCCTTGGCCTCCCAAAGAGCTGGGATTACAGGCGTGAGCCACCGCGCCCGGCCTGTTTTACAGTTTTACAAATCTCTGTAATGTCTGGCTTGCAGGAAAACAAGTAGATTTTCGTATCTGTTTTTGAATTCAATCTGTCACAATCTGTTGTGTGGTTGAAGTATGTAAAGAAAATCTGGACTTAACCAGATATTCAGTTGGAAAAGGGAGTATTTCATTAGTCTTTTCAGATAATTGAGAATATTCTTCTTTGATACTAAACTGCAGCTCAACGAGAGGTAATTTCTTAAAGGTTAGTTGCAATGCAGAATCTGAGAAGATACTAATGACTCTTTTGTCCTCTGTACATTAAAATCCATTTGGTCTATCTTGCCCTTTAAATGGATGTTTTATCCATATGTGATTTTGTAATATTGTGCATTGGTCATTTGGAAAATACTGGATTGCGGAGTTATGCAGCTCTTCCAAATATTGACACATTTTGTTACATGATATCAAAAAATTACAGTTGTTAATATTACCATCCATCTCATCAGAAAAGTCTATAAGTATGTAGAAGCTGTCATGGTCATAGTGGTGGATATAAGTTTTCCAAAATTCTAATTTTTGTTTAACAGCTCAAATTTTTATTGTTGCCAGTAAATACTGCCAGTTTTCCTTGAAGTGACAGGCTCGCTTGGTTTGGTACTGAGAAAATGTCCACCAACTGGTTTGTCTGTCAGTCATACTTTCAAGTATAAAGATGGCACCCCATGAAGAAAGCAGCTGGTTCAGCTCACAACTCAGTTATAGAAATACTTTTCCTTGAGACAACCTCAAGATAGCAGAAATGCTTTCTGTGCACTTTTTGTTTTGACACAAAGCTTATTAAAATAATGAGTGAGGGTTGAAATTTAATGAAATTGCTGTTTTTTTATTGACTCAACAAGGAGATTTTTATTGAAACTGGCCTTTTCTTCTTACTGTGAGTGCATGGCGGGGAAGAAGATGACCATCAGTACAGCTTGGTGCCACTGCCTTGGTTTGTTGTTAACATGGCAGCAGTTTTACCCATCAGTGCTTCTGCAAATGTCAAAAACAGTGAAAAAGGCAAATGATGTGTTAGTATTATTATGACAAAAATTTTGACCTCATGGACCACCCAAAAGGGTCTCAGGGACCTGCAAGGGTCTGTGGACCACACTTTGAAGACTCCTGACTTAGAGGATTTGACCTCCCTCAGGTGATTTGCCACAGTCTTGCAGTCATTATTCTCTCTCAGGTCTTTTGATGCTGAACATGGGAGAGATCGAGGCATCAGGCTGGCTGGAAAAGTTGGGATCCTTCAGCGTGAGGCATCAGATACTGAGCGATCTGTAAGAAAAGATAGAATGGGTCTTGCAAACTTATGTCTCTAGGTTAAAGGTGAAGGTTACTGGGGCTACCTGATTTCTCTATCTCTTCTGGAATGTTCAGCGGTTATCACTGTGTTCTGCATGTGGGAAAGGGATGATTTTATCTTTCCTTCTCCCTTTCCTTTGTATACGCCTGGTTCAGAATAATCAGTTTTTGAGCCATGAGTGAAGATTTGTTATCTGAGAACCGTGACATAAAGAAACTCTCCAGATATCTCCTTGTCTTCCCTTAAGTTACCTGCAGTCCCCAGTGGGGCGCGGTGTTTTAAAGGGAATCCTGGTATAATAACTAACAGTCAGCATCAGTCTATTTAATTTCTTAAAGACTAGTGCCAAAGTTCAGAGGAAGGAGCCTCCCTGGCAGTCAGGGCCCTCCCTGGAGGAGGTGTTCTGGAGCTGAGCATGAAAGAGGACTGGGTGAGGGACAGCCTGGCTGGGAGACTGGCTGGGCATATGCTTGGCTGGCCATGAGTTGTTAACTGCCATGTTGTCTTCATAGGGGCAACTGAGGTCATAAAAAAGGAAGAGAAAGCCTTTTGCCAAGTAGGAGGCACGTAGGTCCCTTGCCTTTTTTGAGGAGTTTGTATACCAGCTGTCACATTTACTAGCTCTGTAACCTTGGGTAACTTTCTCCATCATTCTGTGCCACAGTTTTTTTGTCTATGCGATGAGAATTATGTTTACCTTATAGAGTTGTAAGGATTAAATGAGTTAGCACATGTAACAAGAATGTTTAGGAGCAGTGCTGGCATGGAGTAAGTAGTCAAAAAAATATAAATATTACTATTATTGTTATTTTTCTTATTATATCACTTAATTGAATCCTCTCATAAGCCAAAGTAACAGAGGTGATTACCTCTGTTAAAGCATAATTTTCAAAAAGATAAAATCATGAGTCTTATGCAAATATAAAGTGAATACACATCAAAGATTTTATTTACCTCATTAATGAAAGAACCATTAAGATGTTAATGGTAGATCAGAGAGCATTTGAAAGGCATGGTAGTTTGTAGGCAATGTTGAGATGAGATTGCTGGATAAGACACAAAATTGAGTAATGTTCAATAAAGCTCTAAACCATCCTCTTTGTGGTTATATCTGTCACCAAATAAAAATTATTTGCATTTCTACTGGACAAAAATGTGCAATTTAAACTCTGCCCCTACAGAGTTGAAAGATATCCCAGACAATAGAAAAACAAGCTCAGTACCACACTGAAAGAACTCCTGGTAATCCCTTCTGCTTATTTTGAAATTCTGGATACGTTTTCTGAAAACACCAAACTATGTATGGGGAAACTGAGTCTCAAAAATAAATAACTTGTGCAAACTTACACGGCTAGAAATGACAAAGCCAGAATTCCAACACCTATATATCCATGTTTTTTTCACTAAATTAGTTTTCTTCCACTCAAGTGAAACTCACTCTTTAAGGAGATCACTAGAAAGTGGAGACATGAAACTTCAAGTCTTCTCTGAGGGAGGTGGGAGGGAACAGGGAAGAGTTCAAACAAAACCAAATAGCAAAACTTCAGGATTCTCAGGACACAACAGTGTTGCCAATCTGCCCACCGTTAGCAAAATCGTGTTTTCTCTTCCTTCTCCTGCTTTTTAAAATTTACCATGAGATAAAATAAATTTTAGGGCACTGCGATGGACAAGTATGTGTGATATCACTTACAGGTTCAATTGTCCTGGATTGGAAGACAGTAAGTTTGTTACTAATTTAATAACTCAATATAAACTTCTGCTTACACTCAGTACAATTACTTTCAAATGGGAGTGAAATATTTTATTGTATTTAGATAAAAGATTTTCTAATATTTATAAGTGCCCCTTTCCTGGGTTATTCTTAGCAAGAATAAAATTTAACTTTTTAACATAAGTTTGAAGTAGAGGCAGTTGGTTGCTTTGAATTCTCTTTTAACTTTGTCAGAATTTGTCAAAACATGATATAAAGCAAAAGGCATGGAGTAGGTGAACCAGACTAGGTTTATTTATAAGCAGAAACTTGAGCCAAATGCAGCAGTAAACGAAAAACTGGAACAAATCACATGAATTGGGTTTTAAATATAAAGCAAAACAAGTAGGATTTTTAAAACTCCCCAAGTAATGAACCAGTTTAAACCAGATCTGAATAATATCGGGATGAAAAACTTTTCATCTTAGTAATTGGTGCCAGAAAACATCTTAAAAAGAGCATTGTCTTAATTTAGGGAAAACTTTGTAATCCACTTAGGGGAGGAAGATAAGGCCCTGTTAGTGTGTACTGAATGAATGTAATCTTCACATGACCTTGGAGGGGAGGAAAAATAACTCTCTACTCTT
The DNA here is from genome assembly GCF_007565055.1 of Rhinopithecus roxellana. NCBI lineage: Eukaryota > Metazoa > Chordata > Mammalia > Primates > Cercopithecidae > Rhinopithecus > Rhinopithecus roxellana. Next base: position 55,745,380 of record NC_044551.1, read on the forward strand.
CTGAGTTCTTAGCTGGGACAGACTGCTGCAGCAAAAGACAGATTAACAAGAGAAAAACAAACAGAAGTATATTAACATATATATATTTCATATACACATGGGAGATACCCAGGGAATTAGTAATTCTCAAAGAGGTGCCTTAGACCTCTGGTTTATATGGCACCTTCAACAAAGAATAGTATGTTTTTTTCTTTGTTGCTTTGTTTTGAGACAGAGTTTCACTCTTTTGCCCTGGCTGAAGTGCAGTAGTGAGATCTGGGCTCACTGCAACGTCCGCCTCCCGGGTTCACGCCATTCTCCTGCCTCATCCTTCTGAGTAACTGGGACCGCAGGCGCCTGCCACCATGCCCGGCTAATTTTTTTGTAGTATTTGTAGAGATGGGGTTTCACTCCATCCTGTTAGTCAGGATGGTCTTGATCTCCTGACCTCATGATCTGCCCACCTCAGCCTCCCAAAGTGCTGGGATTACAGGCTTGAGCTACCGCACCCCAAGAACAGTATGTTTTTAGAGAAGTGTTAAGACGAAGGAAAAAGACTTTGAGTCTCCAGGGGCAGCAGATTGTGGGAAGGCGCATATGTGGGAGTTAACCAAGTTTGTTATGCAGATTCCTCTGGTGCTGTACACAGGCTGAAAAGGGTCTAATGTTGAATCAATGGTCAACTTTTCTGCTTCCTGGTAGTGAGGGAGGAGGACACCTTTCCTTCGAAAATTTATGTCCTCCTTTTAGGCAAATGCAAGAGGGCAGAGAGCTTTTCCTATATCTACTTCTTCCCAATTGCCTTCAACTCAAAATAATCCTTATGCCAAAGAGGCATGTTTTGAGATGGTATATTCTTGTCTCCTATAGCAGATGTTTGTGTGTTGGAGTGGGTGAGGCTGGACCATGTTAGAGGAGGTTGGAGCCTGTGGAACGGGGTGGGGCAAGAGGCCTTGCTAGTGGAAGAGTGAGCAAGCTTTTTATTTTATTAAAATTTTTTTTTAAAATTTCATTAGCTTTAGGGGTACAAGTGATTTTTGGTTACACGGATGAATCATACAGTGGTGAAGTCTGGGATTTTAATGTATTGTCCCATGTGCAGTGTACCTTTTACTTCAATAGGTAGTTTTTCATCTCTTACTCTTCTCCCACCCTCCTGGCAAGCCCTTTGAGAACAGGGATCTTTCAGACCCACTCTAAAATTGTTTATTGTTTACTTTGCCACATTACAAACCCTTCTGATTCCTTAGGCTGCTAATGACTTGGAAGAGTAGTGTTTTTCATTTTGTTTTGGGTGGTGGTGGCAAAGTTGCTAGAGAAATTCAAGGGAAAATGATTAATTCTATGAGTCATTCCAAGAGAACAACTTGAGAGGGAGGCCCATGAGAGGCAGAGAGTCTCCAAGGAACATATCTTTAGAGCTGGTAGTGACATTAGCAGTGCTGACCCCTGGAGGGTGGGATGTGTGGGACAAGGACCTGAACTTAAAGTTTTTAAATAACAACAGGATAATGTTCCCTGGCATGTGACTTACGCAATGAATAAAACAAAGACAGGACATTTAAAGATTCTTTGGACCAGACTCCATTTCCCCGATTGCCATCACCTGCTGGCCCATCAAGGACTGGGCTGATGAAGCTTTTGCTAAGAGGCTTCAACTCTGATCTGAGTTGTCTGTAATTAGGTGTTCCTTGAATTTGATTTCCTAGAAGATGGTAACTCTGGAGTAATGACTACAAATCTGTTATGGCTTAGTGCTTCTCTTTCTGTTATTAAGTAATTATGGTAGAGCAGTGCACATATAGAGACTGTTCTAGATGCAAGAGAAGATGCCTCCTGCCCTGTGAGCCTGCAAAAGGGAGGCCACGGCTATAACCAGGGAAGGCTCAGACTGATGGGCCACACAACCACTGGAAAGACCATCAGGAGAAAATCTGGTGTGTGGAGGGGGTTAAATTCATTGAAGATCTGTCCTCCCTCAAGGAACCTTAAGGTTCTGGTTGAGAAATCAGCTTTCTTTCCGGTCAGATAGCACTCTTTTCTAATTCTCAGTATAAATTGCTCTTTTCACCTTCTTGTAGCTTGTGGTTGAAAACCTGTAATTAATTTATAGAAGTGTGTTTCCTGTAATTATAAGAGAAATTGCTCAGTGGAGGTGGGCAAAAAAACGTGGCTGTGCTGTGCTTGGAAGTGAGGTATATTTTGCGAGTAAGTTATTAATCAAGCACAGAAGTGAATAATTTCCTTGTAATATCCACTATCCTAGCTTTTCTGAGTGTCTTCATCCTCAAGATCCCAAGGCATTCTCAGAGGTTGCCCCTGTGCCCAGAGAAATGGAAGGAGAAGAGCAGACCCCACCACCACCCCACTCGCTCTGGCTTTGCAATTCCTTGGAGCATTGAGCTGCTTTGTGCCCGGGTTGTTTCAGCTGGAGAATCACCCTGACATTCCTGAACTGAAGGTGAGCCTGGTGCTCCCCAAACTTGTGCCTCAGGGGTTTAGTGAACACCCCACTGACCTCCAAATTTCCCTTTACTTAGCTTCTGATTCTTTCCAGCCTCGGGGGCCTAGCTGAATTTTAACATTTTAACCCGCTTCTTTCTTTGCATCTGATCTTTTTTTTTTTTTTTTTTTTTTTAACTGTGTGTCAGGCCAACACCGTCTATTGTCTCTTTCCTTTAGGATCTATCTAAAGGTTTTTTTCTAACATACACCATTTGATTTTGTCCCGTGGGGTCCCTACTGTGAGAGATATGCCAACAGTCCATTCATTCTGGGGGCATTGAAAGTGTCCATTTCTCTGACAGATTCTGCTTGCTTTTCCCTCTGAGCAGCCACTTCCTGGAAGAAAGCACCTTCTGCCAGAGCCGTGTTCACTCAGTCCCAACCGATGAGTGGCTGTCCTCAGGCTGCCTCTAGAGGCACACCTCGGCACCAGGGCTGAGCCCCAGTGGCTAAACCCACACGTGTTCCCTCATGCATGGCACAGGAATCTGTCAACTGGAAATGCTCCAGCAGCACTTGAGGTCTTCTGTACTACGTGCGTGTGTTAGTTTTCTCTTACTGACATAACAAATGACCACAGACTTGCCTTCGAACAACAGAAGTTTATTGTTTTGTGGTTCATTAGCTCAGAAGTCCCAAGTCAATTTTACTCGGCTAAAGTCAAGGTATTGGCAGGGCTAGTTCCTTCTGAAGGCTCTAGGGGAAAATGTTTCCTTTCCTTTTCTGGGTTCTAGAGGTTGCCTTGATAGTTCCTGGTTCATGACCCCTTCTTTACATTGTTCCAGTCTCTTGCTTCTGTTGTGCCTGCTCCTACTTCAATGTCAAATCTCCCTCTGACTCTCTACTGGGGTGACATCTGGGGCCCACAGAATAATCCAGGATATTCTCCCTACTGCAATATCCTTAATAACACCTGCACATTCCCTTTGAGTATGTGGACATCTTTGAGGGCTGTTATTCAGCCTAGTATATCATGTTTGAAAGTAAGGACAGTGACACTTCTCTTTTGAGCTTGCCCAATCTGGCCGTTAAGAACCTCTCTTTCTTCCAAAAGAAATTCCTCTCCTCAGCTTCCTCCCCACATCTTCGTTAATTTGTTCTTGCTTCACACTGCTCTATTGTGACTACAAAATTCCAGTTCTGTGAGTCAATGGACAATCTTTATCCCCTAGATGGGTTAGGCTGGGCAACGGCCATTTACATTTTTCTATAGCATAACTGTTGCTACAGTTCAAACTCAAGCAAAAAACAAAAACAAAAAAAACAGCCATTTGTTTTCTGACTAGCGTTCAGTTCTCCCAACATTTCTCACTGGAGATTTGCTAGTGCTTGCCCTGGCCTTCATAGGCTTCGGTTCCGAGTGGGGGAAAAGCCTGTTAGGTGTGGAGAATGGTACAAGAAAACTGCTCATCCAATAATGCTGACATCGGTGACAGCATTTGTGGTAGTGCCAATTTGCACCATGTTGCAATTTTCTCCAGTAGGGCTTAGTTGGTTGGGTGTAGATAACAAGAAGATAGAGAGCAGCATTGATCAGGGTTGTGGTTTTGCCAAGCGGGTGGGGTAGAAGGACAAAGATAAAGGACAATTGATTTGCTAGGGGGAGTATTGTTTTACCCTGGCTGGGTAGAAACATTTATTTAATAAATTTATATAATGACTACATGATAATAAAAGCTTTATATTTGATTTCTCACAGAAGCTACCTGATAGGGTTGCTATCTTCATTTTAGACAGGGGGAAGTGAGATGCAGAGAGGTTAAATAACTTGTTCCAAGCCACGTAGCTAGTAAGTGGCAGAGTTTAGATGCAACCCCAGGGAGTTTGGTTACAAGAACTTTTTTCCTCACCCTTCTGCTGTGCTGTAAGGGCAGGAGTTAGGTCAATGGACTGGAAGGAAGAAGAAGTCTCCAGGGACAAGCGTCTGTAAAGTCCAGGACATTTTAGGGAGCATGGACATGGAGTGGGCTGAAGATTTGATATGAGGCTTGGCGTATTTCGGGATTATGACAAATTCTAGAAGGCAGTTGTGGATGTGGGTAGCTGAAATGAAAGGAATTACAGGTCATTGAAATTCAGGGGTCAGGAGAGTCTGAGGCCAGGTGTTGGTTGTGACACAGAGCACTGAGGTCATCTATAATAGAAGAGTGGAAGGACTTGGAGTAGAGAGGAAGAGAGGAAACCAGATGCCAGAGTCTGGCAAATGAAGGGGAAGAACTAGAGGTTAGTAGGTGATGATGAGCAGGAGAAGATGGCACTTCAAAGAAGGAGGGCATGTTATAAACATAGTTGGAAATATCATTGATGAGCAAGAACAGTGTAATACCTCCATTTGATTCTGAAGTTACCTGGGGCATAGGAGAAGCAGCAGCCTCTCAGGAGGATGCTACAAGTAGAACTAAATTTTAAATTTTAATTAATTTAAATTTTAAAATGGATACTGATTTGGTTATTGGAAAACGTTTAAGCCTTTTTAGAACAACTTGTGTATTGGAATTTACTTTTCGATTGTGAAGTTTATGAAACCTAGATACCACCCAAGGACTTCCAATGAAAATATAAGCATTCAAATTGAGATGTGCTAGCAGTGTAAAATATACACTGGATTCCAAAGACGTAGTAGAATAAAAGAAGGTAAAATATTTCATTAGTAATTTTTTTGTCTTGATTACATGTTGATATTTGGGTATATTGAGTTTGAGAAGATGTTATTAAAGTTACTCTCATCCATTTGTTTTTACTTTTTAAATGTGACTACTAGAAAATTTAAACTTACAGATGGAGCTTACATCATATTTCTATTGGGTAGTGCTATTGAGACCAAGGAAGACAGTGATGGGCAATGTACTGGAACTGGCCGCCTTGACATCTGACGTGGAACTTCGTGTCATCATGAGGAAGAGAGAGCCCATGTACACTGCAGCAGTGTCTATGATGGCGGTGTTTCAGGTGTCATGAAGTCTAGACGTAGTGGCAGATGCATAATGGAGTAGCTGGAATCAGGAAAAGTTATGCACATTTTGTTTATGGGAGTCATTCATATATGCTAATTGCCCATCTTCTAAGTAGAGAAGTATTTGAGAAAACTACTGGAAACAAAACTAAAGGAGTGACTCAGAGAATTGGGGAGAGGAAGGATCCAACTTATGAAGGAAGAGGAAGGAGAGAGTAGCAGAATGTGTGAGGGTTTTAGGTGTGCTTAAGTGTGTCAAAGTCCCTAGTACCAATCTTGGAAGATGCCAAAGTGTGAAAAGACAGACAATACTGTCAAAAGATTAGAGAAAGTCATTAGTAGGCTAGATAATCACACAAAGGGCAAGAACATAGACTATTAAAGATGAGAGCTAGAGGCATCCTTTCAGCTCTGGAAAAAGCATTACTCTTAAAAATGAGAATAGAAATTCTTGGCTTCCGCTAAGTGAAACAATTCTTATCATGGATAGCCTCTAGAGGTAGCATAGACCTCACCTTTTCTAACAGTATTTCCCTCTGGATAGATAGCAGTGTTGGTAAGAACTTTGAAGATCAGCTTGTGTATATGAATCTCAAGATAAATTGCTCTGATGCATCCGTGGGTATGTATGCATGCATCTCCCTCTCACCTATCTTCCATCTCCTGCCATCTTCCACTTCATGGCATAACATTAACATAATGAAGGCTTGTCAGTTTATTACCCTCCCTGTGCAGCCAAATGCCTAACAGGAGGCCACCAAAAGGCAGTGGCTATCATGGAAGCTCAAAGGTGGCTTATTTTGTATCGTCATTCCCAAGGAATGATGCCAGGATGCCCTGAGGTGAACTGTGTTAGCTTTGGGACTTTTCTGGCCTTAAGTTCCCTGTTCTGCTCCCCAATCAACCTTTATCTTTCTCTGGAGGAATGCTTTTAGGTATTGAGACAAAATAATTTGCTTTATGTGGCTGTGCTATTTGTCAATATCATCTAGTAGCATTAAACACAATGCTCTTCCCTTCCTGCTTTCAAAAAGAGGGCTTCTAGGATTCACCTCAATCAGGTGCTCAAACGAGATGGTTTCCATCTTGTTGGTGGTTGGAGTCAGGTGAAGATGTTTCTGGTCAGGCCGTCCCTTCGCCATGCCTATCAACTCAGAAGGACATGAGAACTCCCTCCCAGCTGCTCTTGCAGATGCAAATACCGCCCCCCCCGCCCCCTCCCCGCCCCCCGGCCCTGAGATAGTGCTGAATAGGAACAAGAGAGGCAGAAGGAACAAAGGCCATGAGATCGGAGTCCCAAACCTTATCTATTTATGAGCATCTCTGTGGACTGCATCAGCTCTCTGACTGCCCCATTCTTTGGCACCTCATTATGTGGAATCAGAAGACACAGAACCCCAGGGGAAAACTGCTTTGAGGTAACATCGGTTGGCAATGACTTTGGTTCAGGCAGAGCTTAGCTTCTACATTACTAGTCTGTCGTCTTAGTACATTTTTAGGCTACAACAAATTTCCCTTGATAGTCAAACAAAATTGAGGAACAGAGACTTTCTAAAACCCTATTGATTAGCATACATTTCTTTTTAAAATTTTTCAGCTCTTTAGTGTATATTAAAGTGATTCATTCTAGTGCAGGTTGAGGGGGGACTAAGCTTTCTACATTTACTCTGCGTCCTGGGAACTTGTCTCTAATAGATCTGCACAGGGAAAAGGAACAGGACCAAGCACAGTGCTGGCAGACTGGCAGGCTTGAGATGCAGCCACCACTTAAAGTTGACTGCCATGTAAATGCTCTTTCCAACCCAGTGACAATACACATGGAAGAGGGTTGAGAAAGATTTCTTTTGGCTCATCTGTTGACTCCCAAGGAGATTCACTAGATAGTTCCAAAGGAATTTATCCTGTTCTAAAAATTCTCCTGAAAGGAACCCTCAAGTCTTCCTTGATTAGTTCATATTCAGCCTGTCAGGGAATTCTCTATGTGCTACTTTGCCTGAATTCTGTATGTGCTATTTTCTGTCTGTTTCCTCCAGCTTCGGTTTCAGGGATGTAAGTTTCCTGAAGGCAGCACTTGGTAAAGGAAAGTGAGTTTTAAATGACTTATGTTTTCAAAAAGGCAAGGATGAGATTGTTTTCTGTGGTGTGGGAGGAAACTTCATTCTCCCCCGTCATCTACATATTCTGTATCTTTTATATTTATATTGAGGTAAAGCCTATGTTAAAAGTCTTGGACTGAAGATGTATTGCTCTGATACATATGTGGATATGTATGTGTCATGGATATGTATGTATGCATGCATCTCTCTCACCTGTCTCCCGTCTCACACCATCTTCTACCTTCATGTCTTCTTTTCCCAAGAGCCTTTGCTTAAATTTTATACAAAGAAATGTAAGAGTGAGCTAACTGCATCAGTATCTTGGCATTGTTGGGTTGGAATTACCATAAAGCTTGATACAGAAACATTTAACTCCAAAGATATCTTACTAATAACCCTATAATCACTCTTTAAATAAACCTGAGCAACGTATTTTTTTTTAAGTATTGCTTAGAAAGATAAGTGATTTTATCTTTCAGATTTGAAACTTTGGTGGAACTGTATTCTATTTTAAGAAACTTGAAACTATCCTCTTCAGCTGAAGTTTATGGTCTCGCCTGACACAGACCATGTATTAAAACCCCAAAGCCCTCTGGGCATGTCCTGACTTTATAGCCTTGCGAGGTGGCGTGTTTGGCAGAAAATAATGTCCTACACTAGGGGCTGGGATGATAGAATGAAAGATAAATAGAATTTAGAGATTTACACAGTCAAGGACTATTTAGTGGAAAGGATAAAACAAAAATAAATGAAGTCATATGGGGATAGTTTCAAAGTGGTTCAAAAATTGTCACTAGAATTTTGTATTCTTCCCTTTCAGTATTTTGTCTCCCAAATAGCCATTCTACTGCATTAGCCTTTTGTGTGACAAGTTGTCCATGCTCTTGATAATTTGTTTCTATCAGAACATATCTGTCTTCTGTCTCATTCCATTATGGCCGGTTCTCTGCCATGGAGTTGATGAATTGAGTGGAACAGAGGCACTCTTCACTGACAATGCCTTACTATATCATCTCATCCATAACATATTCGCATTTTAATAGTTGCCTTCAGGGACATAATCTGAAGAAGCTAATAATGGTGAGAAAATGAGGGCATTATGCCTGTGCAAGGATTTTACCTGCATGAGAACCTTGCTCCAGAACTCTCCAGATGAACTGAAAAGACAGCTTCCTCCTCTACCAAAGCTCAACATCAACCCTAGTTATAAACAGCCTGTGCAAACTGACAGGCCACAATATTGGAGAAAACCAGGGCTTTACCTGAACTGTGGAGGACCCATATTTGGGAAGAAGATAAAAAAGGCGTGATGACAATGAAAAGTGTCTAGAAGTGCCTGATCCAAAGCACTAGCCACATTTTCATCATTGTATAGTTTTATCAAACAGTGCCCCTCTAGAAAGTAAGGAGGGCCTTGCTGAAAGGAAGTGATCCTTTCTAAGAAGCTGGTTCTGTGTGTGCCAAGATTGCCCTCATTCGCTAGTAGGCATAATGATTGTGGTCCTTAATGTGAGTGGTAAAAAGGTACAGACATCATTATGATAGATCTTTTTTTTTTTTTTTTTTTTTGAGACGGAGTCTTGCTCTGTCACCCAGGCTGGAGTGCAGTGGCCAGATCTCGGCTCACTGCAAGCTCCGCCTCCCGGGTTTATGCCATTCTCCTGCCTCAGCCTCCCGAATAGCTGGGACTACAGGCGCCTGCTACCTCGCCCGGCTAGTTTTTTGTATTTTTTAGTAGAGACGGGGTTTCACCGGGTTAGCCAGGATGGTCTCGATCTCCTGACCTCGTGATCCGCCCGTCTCGGCCTCCCAAAGTGCTGGGATTACAGGCTTGAGCCACCGCGCCCGGCCGATAGATCTTTATTCTAGGGAATTAGTTCTCATGAAGGGAGACTGTGGCTTATGCAGATTTAGTAATAATAACAGATAATAATAATAATGGATAGCTTTTATTACATATCTAAGGACTTAACATACATTCTGTCTAATGCAATGACTCTTCAAAGTAAGTATATTAATTGTCTACATTTTACAGACAAGGAAACTGAGTTTTATGGAATATAAAGTGTCTTGCTTATTCATGAACAGGGCAGAAGCTGCTCAGTGAGTCCTTGGAAACAACTGCCCAGCCAGGGCCCTCTTTTGTGCATTTGGTTGTATCAAAGTTGGTTCAAATCAAGACATTTGGATGAGCTAACCTGGTTTCTTTAACGAATGTCTTTTAACATCCATTCCCAAATTGTGGTCCAGGAATACAGTGTTAGATGACAAAGGATTCTAAGATCAAACAGGTTTGGCAAATGTTAGGTTGAGAAAAATTAAACAAGCTTATTTATTGTGGAACTTCTCAGAGCCTTCAACATATTATTACTTATTGTGAATCTCCAAGAAGGGATATGATAAGTAGATATTTCAAAGCTTACTTGACCACAGAAGCCTTTTGCAGCAGTTTCTTGAGGATAAGTGTTCTACAGGACACTCTCTGAGAAGTGAGGCTCCATGCAAATGGCCACTCAGAGTGTAGAACTCTAACTGGAGGAAGTGCTTTTCTGTTGCTGGCAATCTCAGAATTTCTTGGCATACATTATGTGCTCAATAATTATTTTAGAATAAATCTTCACTGAATGAAATAATCTAGAGTTTAGGCCTCTTCCGTGCTAGACCTAGGAATCAGGACTAGTTTCTCATCTTGTGAGAGGGTCCTGGGCCCCATGTGTGGTGGGGGAGGTGCTGTGTGTATGTGTATGTGTGAGTGCATGTGTGCACATGCATTCTCTTAGCTTACCCATAAATGGAAATTCTTTTTTTAACCTTGATATTCATTACTAATAATCATATCAATAATATATTTCCGTAAGTATCTCAAAATCATTAATTTTATTTACGGAATAATACTGAGAAGAATTCATGGCCAGATACAATGTTGAGTTTGATGATTGTAACAGGAGCTGAGTCAGCAATGCTCCCACAGTCAAGTGGGTCAGTCCTGCCTAAGGGCCTGTGAAATAAATGGGCCTTTCTATCACTTAGCAGGCAGCCCTGACATAGTGGGCCTCTGCTGGGCTCTCGGCACCATTTGAGGTAGATTTCCTCTTCCCCACTGGCTTGTTGGAGCAGAGAGGCAGTAAAACAACACAACCCAAACCACACACAGCAGAGTGTGGCCGGTGTCTCTGTCTTGTATAAGCTGATGGTCTCTCACGCTGGTCCTTAGGCTGGGAAGATAGCAGGTGCAACCCAAGCTTTCATGCTCAAGGCATCCCCTAGAAAAGTCTGGTTCCTTCCATCAAATCTAGCCTCATCACACGGCTCATTTCTATTCATGGCAGGTGTTGTTCTCTTCTACAAAATCCCATCTGAGTGTAATGAGCCCACTGGGCTGGCCATGTAATTCTTTCTCCAGCTGAACACAGTGATGATCGAGTTCTCTGTGGATAGTAATGTTTCCTCATTCTACTCTGGAACCAGTCAACAGGAACTGAAGATGCTTTGTGTATCATTCAATGGATATGAGCTGAACAAATAGACCTCTGGCAGGGAACTCCATTGATTCATCTTTATCAGGAGTCAAAATGCAATCAGGTAAATTGGCCAATGGAAATTTGTGTATGTATGCACCAAAAATATGTACATGCATGTTCACAGTAGCATTATTTGTTGTAGCCCCAAACTCAAAATATCTCAAATCTGTCTGAACAGTCTGATGGGTAAGTTGTGGTATTATTTACACAATGGAATATTACACAGCAGAGACTGAGCAAACTAAAACCACAGCAACAACATGGATCTTCTCACAGACATAATATGGGGCACAAGTAGCTGGACACAAAAGGAGTGAAATACTCTAGGATTTCATTTATATTTCATCTCAAAAACAGGCAAAACTAATCTCTGGTGTTCAAAGCCACCTTTGGAGAATGACTGAGAAGAGGACACAAGGAACTCTTCTGGGATGTTGGTGTTATTATTTCATTTCTTGATCTGATGGTGGTTTCATGAGTAAGTTTACTCAATACAAATTCATTAGGCCAGGTGCAATGGCTCACACCAGTAATCCCAGCAATTTGGAAGGCTGAGACAGGAGGATGACTTGAGATCAGGGGTTTGAGACAAGCCTGGCCAACATAGGGAGACTCTGTGTTTACAAAAAGTAAAAAAAAAAAAAAAAAAAAACTGGAAGTGGTGGCGCACACTTGTAGTCCCAGCTACATGGGAGGCTAAAGTGAGAGGATCAGTGAGCCTGGGAGGTTGACGCTGCAGTGAGCCCAGATCGTACCACTACGCTCTAGCCCAGGTGGCAGAGTGAGACCCTGTCTCTCAAATAATAAATAATAAAATTTATTGAACTGTAGACTTGTGTACTTTTCTGTATGTGTGTTATACTCCAATAAAGACTTATCTAAATAATGTAAAAAATATAATAAAGGTTCATAAGTGATCTGTTTCTGTCTTTTAGAGGATTTGTTCCTGAAATACAGGAAGAGAGGGATGGGAGAGTATGATGAGGCCAGTTCCTTCTTCCCAACTCTTCCACTGGGAGGAGTGAATGAGAGTATAGGGTGTGTCATTCTGGGGAGATCCCTCTATATGAGGATTGGGGGTATACATTTTTCCCAACAGTGTAGATTCCAACTTTATCTGATTCCAAAACACTTACTTTAACCAAAGGAATGGTTCGAATGTCACATTTCAGACCAGTGGAGTACATATTTTAAGATCTTGGCTTTTGGGGGAATTCTTGTCTTCCAGATAGGTCCCTACTGCCTGGAGACATGAGGTCAGGGATCATAGAGATTCAAGAGTTTGTTGTTAATGGTTTGTTGCTGCACATCCACCAACAGATGAATTATATGTTGATTTCATGGGAAGTGGGAAAACCTAAGTAATTTTTGGTTAATGAGGATTTAAGCTGGGTAGTTGGTTTCTACTCTGTATATACTGATGAATACTTTCATTAAACTGATCTTTTTTATGGAAAGGGTGTATTTATTAGGTAATGGAAAATTTCCACAAATATAATGAGTATTCTTTTTTGCTGGAAACACTAATGAGAGAATAAAAAAACTCTCTGAGTTTCTTTCATTACTGTGCCACCAAAGAGACAGGAATAGCTTAAAATAACCAGAACTTACATTTAAAATCACAAAATCAGCACTCAGCCTTGTCAAAACCCTCAAATGCACAGGCTTGGCTGTCTAAGGCAACTCAGCATTAGCTTTATCAAGAGTGGATTCCTAGGACATGCCTAATTTGCGAGAAATCTTTGAGTTCAGAGAACTTGCTTAGTTGAAGTTTCATTATGCATGAAGTTGTTCATGTCTGGTTCCAATGTTGAAATTCTGCAATTTGCCAGCTGTGAATTGAGAAAAAAATGCCTGAGAGTTTTAAATGGGAAGACCAAGGCTAGGTCACCTTTTAAGAACTTTTTAAACTTTGGAGTATCAAGCAAAGAGACTGTAGAAATGTATTCATTATGAAGGGATGACATATGTACTTAAATAGTTTTTGATAGGATGGTTCTAGCAAAATTTGATGCAAATTTTGTTTTTAGATCTATACCTCCTATAACGTCTGTCTACTTTTTGTTTTACTTTCTCTGGACCCCACCCCCAACACAGCATTGCTCTAGGCTTGCCCTGTCTTGAACATATGTGTTCTTTGTTCATTTGCTTGTTCTTCAATTCATTCACACACCCATTTATCCATATACCAAATATTAATATATAGACTTAGCACATACTATATTAATAGAACAGAATCAGTCTTAAGCAAAATATGTGGTTTATTTTGGGCCTTCTAGAGATGATGTCCACCCTTTTGTACTTTCATTTGTTAGTGATTATAAAAAGAATGCTATGTTAGTTGATTGAAAATAATACATTGGCAGGCTGATGGGGTACCTCTCAGTCAACATCTGATGCTTTAGATTTGATTGTGCTGAGAGATTTTTCTTTTCCTCTTCTTTGGTTGTCTGATGTATTGTGCAAAAAAAGTACATTTCTGCCATCAAATAAGCCATCAACTATGTACTTGCCAAAATGGCCTTCTTGGGACAGTTCAATTAACTACTTAGAGCCATTCCTCTTTACTGAGGGAGGTGTGTGGTGGCCTAGTCTTTGTAGCTGAGTGTAGGTCTCCATGACTTTGCCTTCATCTTTCATCCATGGATAAGGCATGAGCAGAAGATGAGTCAGAAAAAGAGTCATATATGATGACAGGAAAGCAAGATTGGATAACAGGAAGCCCCAACAATCCACAGCCATGGAGTGGTGCACTCCAAGTGGACTTTAAGCCAGTGGTCCCCAGCCTTTTTGGCACCAAGGACCAGTTTTGTGGAAGACAGTTTTTCCACAGACCTGGGTGAGGTATGGTTTTATGATGAAACTGTTCCATCTCAAATCATCAGGCAATAGATTCTCATAAGGAGGATGCAACCTAGATCCTTCCCATGTACAGTTCACAATAAGGTTCGTGCTCCTATGAGAATCGAATGCCACTGTTCATCTGACATGAGGCAGAGCTCACGCAGTAATGCTCACTGGCCCACTGCTCACTTCCTGCTTTGTAACCTGGTTCCTAATGGGCCATGGCTGTGGCCCGGGGATTGGGGATCCCTGCTTTAAGCTCTCCACTACTTTCAGGTTTCAGAGCCTGAGAAGGTGTAACATCACTCTGGTGACTGTGACTCCATCACCTAGCAGTTCTAGCAGTTAAGTGTTCAGGGACCGGGTGACTTCCAGATGCTGCTTCTGATCAGAACATTTCGGAAAAAAGGATAAAATGACCTCAGGCGACCGTCTTAGCTTTCTGGACCCCATCCTATCCAGCTGCAAATGGAGCAGCTTTTCTTTTTCAGTAGCTCTAGAAAATGAAGGAGAATATTTTCCCTTTCAAAATTTCCTTCTTTTCCCTTTCCAAAAATTTTAAAAAACATTTCACAAATAAAGATTGAAGGGCAAGGTATACGGCATGATGATTTGACACATGTGTACATTGTGTAATGATTTGTACCATCAAATTAATACATCCATTGCCACCCATCCTATAGAACCATTCTATACTCAGAACTTGTCATCTTATAACTTAACATTTTTTTCTCTTTTGAATTATCTGGTATCTTACCTATGATAGGATCACTGAAGAAGGGACAGTGAGAGTTTAAGTAATTCATTCCTTTCTCATGTCCTCAAATCATGATGTAATTAATCCACGCAGGAGGTATAGCTACCAAGTGCAAGTGATTTCTTTCTTTCTTTCTTTTTTAAATTCAGATGGAGTCTTGCTCTTGTCACCCAGGCTGGAGTGCAATGACATGATCTCGGTTCACTGAAACCTCCACCTCCCGGGTTCAAGCAATTCTCCTGCCTCAGCCTCCCAAGTAGCTGGGATTACAGGTGCCCGCCACCACGGCTGGCTAATTTTTGTATTTTTTTTTTTTTTTTTAGGAGAGATGGGGTTTCACCATGTTGGCCAGGCTGGTCTTAAACTCCTGAACTCAAGTGATTTGCCTGCCTCAGCCTCCCAAAGTGCTGGGATTACAGGTGTGAGACACTGCGTCCGGCCACAGTGATTTCTTGAACGTCTCAACTCAGTGGGATTCAAATATGAAGTGGTTTGTTTTTCTCCTATGACTTCCTTCAACATGCTCTTTTAGGTTGCCTTTTGTATTTGTTTGTTTTGTTGCCTAGGCTGGAGTGTAGTGGCACAATCTCGGCTCACTGCAACCTCTGCCTCCCAGGTTCAAGTGATTCTTGTGCTTCAGCTTTCCAAGTAGCTGAGACTACAGGCATGCACAACCATGCCTGGCTAATTTTTGTATTGTTAGTAGAGACGGGGTTTCACTATGTTGACTAGGCTGGTCTCGAATTCCTGCCCTCAGGTGATCCACTTTGGTCTCCCAGAGTGCTGGGGTCTGCCCGGCAGGGTTGCCTTTCTTTCTGTATCATTTAAGAACATCTTAGGTCCTTTAAGTCTTCTATTATTTTCAGATACGGAAAGGTCTAGTTTTGCCTGGTTTATGTTGAAACTTCAATCTCACTTCCAGTTTAGTGCTGACCTCATCGCTGACCCCACAGCAAGCAAGGCTCCAGCTTGAGGGATTTGTATAAAGGGGGAGTGGCCACAGTCTGTTCTTTCTTCCTTCCTTTTCTGCTTTTAGCTCCTTCTGTGTTGAAGCAGATGAGAGAGATCTTGGAAAACAGCCAAAATCTTCTGACTTTATTCCTCTGTTGTGGTCAATGACTGCCTGTCCATGACTGCTGTGTGGCTGGCATTCAAGTGCTAGCAATGTATCTCTGTGGGGTACATGAGTGGTTCTTTTGTTGGACATAGTCAGAGGCATCTTCAATACAGAGTTCCTTCACTTGGCCCAAGAAAAGAGAGAAGTCAGAGCACTTATCATAGCCAGCATTATATAACTCTGAAGATCCTAAGCCTTCTGTTCTTGTGAACCAGTGGGCCTCCACATTGTCTGAGTGACTAGAATAAACTAGGGAGACTTTAAAAAAATACCAAGGTCTGGGTTCAATCACAAAATTCTATTTGATTAGTTGGGCTCAGACATGGGTATTTTTGAAAAGCTCTCCAGCTTCTTCTAATGTTATTCTATGTCAGGTTTGAGAACTACTGACATAGTCTGGCGGGATAGAAAAGATGGTAGCAGCATTTGTTAGTGATTGCTACAGGGTTATGGCTGGTGGTTCCTTGGTGGCTCTCTTTAGAAGATGGGATACACAAAGCACCTATTGCTTTCTACTGTGTGGCCTTTTCAGATATGCACAATCAACAGGAACATTTCATTTGACATTCTATTTTGCTGCATTTTTTGTGAGTCTCCCTGGCCCTCTTGCCTATCTTGGCATCTCTTCCTACAAAGAGAAGGTTCACAGAAAAAGATACAGTTGCTTTTTACCAACACAGGCCAAGAGGCTCAGACAGCTGGATAAATTCTGTAAAATTGTACTTCACGCTAGCAATTTCTGGAGCACTCTGGAAGGATCATGAACCCATAGCAGACTTCTTTTCCAACTAAGATTAACAAGAGTTTTCTTCAAGGAACCAGACACATTCAAGTGACATTTTATTTCTTCTCATTCCTATCTCCCCTTTCTCCAACACATTTTACTAGCAACTCCAGTATAAAAATAGTATCTTTGTTACTGAGATTTTTGTCTGTTCCTGCTACTTAGGCTACCATGGAGTTATTATCCGTCAGTCTCTTGACACACCAAAATTGTTTCCATAGTAACAGATTTTAATGTCAGAAACGGAGATGATGACTTCAGACGAAGAATAAATAACAAGAGCCAATGAACTTGGAGGACCAGACATACTGCTCCAAATACAATGAAAGCCACTCAGAAAAAATATGATTCAATACTGAAGCAGATTCCTACCTAAATAGAAATTCAAAAATTTCCCACAAATCATCAATGACTCTTTAAGTATAGTTCCTGTTGGCAGTAATTTATACCATTTTTGGTATGAATGCCACCAAAAAGGAAACAGATTGCTTGACAAATTTTATGTGGTTCAAGCTGGGAACATACTAACCATTTAAAGATATTCACTTGTAAGTTCTTGCTGATAATTAGTGGCATTGGGGATGTGACATTATACCCTAATCATAGGTAATACAGAGTCCAATAAGTGCTTTTAGGTATAATTTGCTAAGAATGTGAAAATTCTCCTTTTTTCCATCTTTCCTTCTTCTGAAGGAGGTCAGGATATGCCACCTCAAAGTATGCCACTTTGACATATTAGTTATTTTGAGCTGGAGACACTTGAGAAACAGTAGTTGCAAGAAGAGCTCTCTGCCCTCCTCCCACTTTTTGCCTAAAATAAGGGCATAAATTCACCCCATCTCTTGTATCAGGATGAGAAGAGCAACCCTTAGTACTGGAGACAGAGAGTTGGCATTGAGAAGAGTCTGCATAAACAGACCTTATGAAAATAACCGTTGTCTTCCATTAATTTCCCATATATATTTGCTGGTCACTTTCCCCTAATTTATTGGCCCTAGAAATCCAAACCCCCTTTTCTTCATCTAGTCTCTACAATTTATTACCCTTTGTTAAAATGGTATATGAGCCTTCATGTTGAATTGCTTCTTTGGGTTTTCACTTTTCTGTGAAGTCCCTGTGCATGTTACATTAAAAATATGAGTAAAATGTTTATGCCTTTTTCCATTAATCTGACCTTTGTCAGTTTAATTTGCAGGCCCAAGTCACTAAACATAAGAGAGTGGAGGAAAATTTGTCTCCTTACATCTCCCAAGACACAATTTGGCATCTTAAAATTCTAACTGGAAAGAGTTAGATCTGTGTCTTTTGCTAAAAACAAAAACTGGTAAAATTAAATTTTAGTGGAAAAAGCACCTGACAAAGGCTCAAGGGATCTTAGTTCTTTCCCCCTCCCCCTGTCATTAACTAGTTCTGTGATTTAGAGAAAGTAACTTAACCCCTTTGGGCTCCATTTTGTTTGGTTGTAAATTAAGGAGATGAGTCAAGCAATCTCTATGTCTTTCACAGCTTTATCATTCTATTAATTTCTGACTTGTCACTTGTTCATCTTCACTTGACATACAAGGAGAGTCAACTCTTCTCAACTATTGGCCCTTTAGAGAGTCTCATTAACAAATACAGAGAGCATCTGAGCAGATCAGTTTTAATTTTGGATTACCTACGATTTAGTAGGACAGATGGCCAATTATTAATCAAAATATGTACTTCAATTTCATGAGTGTTGAATTTATCAGTGATCTTGCACTTAAGTGAGGCCATGAGACTAGAATCTGCCACTAGAATGTGAGAAAACCTAATGGATGCCACTGTTGAGTCAAGGTGGATAAGAAGCAGCTTGCCTTCTCTGTGTTGTCTTACCCCTTTTGTTTGCTGGATGTCAATGCCCAGATCAACCTTGGAAGCGTAAGGTGAAAATGGTTCAGCTTCTGTCAGCCTGGGTAGAGCCGGGAACTATGCCCACTAAGGAAAATCCATATTTTTTTTTCTATTGTGTTGACCCCTAATATTGGGGGTTTATTTCCATAACAGCTAGTGTTATCTGACCAATAATGTTTAAGATCTTATTTCCTCTGATTTTTCATCCTTCCTTCAAATGAAAGAAGCCTTATTTCAAAGGTGCAACACCCACAAGTAGATTTGACTCAATTCTCCAACAGCATTTTGTTTTTTTCTTTTTTTTGAGATGGAGTCTCACTCTGTTGTCCAGGCTGGAGTGCAGTGGTGTGATCTTGGCTTACTGCAAACTCCACCCCCTGGGTTTAAGTGATTATCCTGCCTCGGCCTTCAGAGTAGCTGGGATTACAGGTGTACACAACCACGTCAGACTAGTGTTTTGTATTTTCAGTAGAGACAGGGTTTCACCATGTTACCCAGGCTGGTCTTGAACTCCTGACCTTAGGTGATCCAACTGCCCCGGCCTCCCAAAGTGCTGGGATTACAGGCATGAGCCACCGTGCCTGGCCAAGCATTTGTTGATTAGTAATTTTATGTTTGAAGGTTGGAGAGCGGTGGTCTGTTTTCTGAAGGCATGTAGTTAGGTTCCCTGAGAATGGTGTAGAAATGATTGGTAGTTCAGGAAGTTGAGGAGATCTAATTCTACCAGCATGCAGCCCCTGGAGGGCAGAATCTGGATGGCTGCATGGCAAACATGAATTCTAGAAATGGAAATCTTTGCAAGGATCACATAAACCTGGGGACTTTTCTGGACTATGTAAACCCTAGCATTTCATCTTTGATTATGATCACTTCTTGTGAGTTATCTCTGACATCTCATTGATCTTGTTCTTCTTGTCAACCTTGGCTAGTTGGAACATGAATTGAATTGAATTTGATTTAGAAAATAAAGAAATATGACATTTCTTGCACCCTGGGTGTTGTGGAACAATTGGTACCAGTTATAAATGACCTGGTTGATAATTCCTGTGGATGCTGCACAGGTATATGAATAATGCGTAAACTTCAATTGTGGAAAGCTGTACTTCACTCTGCTAGGTAGCTTAAGTGTCTCATAGGCTACACAAACACGGCCACCTTTGCTTTATGGATGAGCTCAGGATATGTTAAATTCCATATATGCTTCTGTCACCTTACCTCCAAATTTCCACCCCATTTAGTATGTGCTGTGGATTGCAAACACATTTTAACATCAGTTCAAGAAAAGTAGAGTTAGTAAAATAAATTGGCTGAGGCTACATCAAAACAAAGATTGCACAATGCTCACTAAATCAGACAGAAATAACTTTTAAGATTATTTCATCCTATTACCATCTTAGCTTGCATAATTAGGCATCAACTGTATCTAGAAAATATCATGTGTAAAAATAGTTAAAAAATGAGGTGTTAAATAGGGGATTAGATATTCTGAGATTCAAATATCTTTTTCTTTTAAGCAGACAATATCCGTGAGAAAGACAAGCTATTGTACTGGAAGAGAGGAGGAAAGTTATCAGGGCTAATTAGTAGAAGTAGTGGTTAAGTCAGCAGTTTTAGGATTTATATAGAGTAAAAATAAGCAAGGCGAGAAAGCAGATGTGGTGGTTCACATTCTTTTAACCAGAATAGTGAAGTAAACAAGAACAGAGTTTGTTCACATGGATCAGAGGGCATAGCTGGATGTGCCTTAGTTCTGCTGACTTAGAAATGATTCTCCTACTTTGTAGTAATGGATTTTATAATGCAGGGGGAAAAAACTACATTAAAAGACAGTCAAAAGTAAGGCCAGGCATGGAGGCTCACTCCTGTAATCCCAGCACTTTGGGAGGCCGAGGCAGATGATCACCTGAGCTCAGGAGTTTGAGACCAGCCTGGGCAACATGGTGGAATGCCATCTTTACCAAAAATACAAAAAATTGGTTGGGCATGGTGTTGTGCACCTGTGTTCCCAGCTACTGGGGAAGCTGTGGTGGGAGGACCACTGGAGCCTGGGATTCAGAGGTTGCAGTGAACTGAGATTATGCCACTGCACTCCAGCCTGGGTGAAAGAGTGAAACTGTCCATCCCCCTCCTGCCCCTCCCAAAAAGAAGGACAGTCAAAAGTACTTAGAAATGGTGTTGCATATAGTCTAAGTCCATCTTGGAAAAAGATCTAGAGAGAAGGGTTGGCTGGGTTTGTGGCCTAGATGAAGAAGGAAGTCATGAAGGGAAAGGATCTGGAATTGTGTATTAAAGGGTTAACTTTTGCTCAACACACTCAGGAGGGCTGCTGAAAATTGTGACTTGCTGTGTCTTCCTCTGATTCTTGTGGCATCAGGGCAGGCAATAAATCATGTAGCTGTATATCCTCATTCACTCTTCTGCCTTGGCCTGGAAGGAACAATGGCTGCAAAAGACTCAGAAGCTCCCTCTTTTGGTTGTCTGTGGAAGTTCCCTATGTTCCCAGCAATCACCCTGGAGGCAGTGCATGTTAGAACAGGCAGTGCACAACTGGTATTGATTTCCAATGTGGTATGATGCCACCTTCTCACTAAGACAAGGACTTACTTAATCTTTGTATCCGAATAGCACCTTATACAGTACCAGGCATATACTGTGCATTCAATAACTTGAAGTGAATGAATATAGAACTGAGTGAACAAATGAAATATCTGGGAGAAAAATGGGATCTGGCCAGGCGTAGTGGCTCATGCTTGTAATCTCAACTCTTTGGAAGGCTGAGGCTGGAGGATTGCTTGTGGCCAGGAGTTTGAGCACAGTCTGCGTAACACATTAAAAATTTAAAAATGAGTCAGTCACGGTGGTGCATATCTGTAGTCCCAGCTACTTGGGAGGGCTGAGGTGGGAGGATTGCTTGTGCCCAGGAGTTTGAGGCTGCCGTGAGCTATAATCATACCACTGCACTCCAGCCTGGGTGACAGAGAGAGAGACTCTGTCTTTCTAAAAATATATAAATAAATGAAAAGAAAAATGGGATGTGTTTTTTATCTACATCTAGTGGTAGTGGTACACATACCTCTCTATGTCTAGATATAAATTTAACATTGAAAAATACATACTTTTTTGGGAGGGCGGAGCAAGATGGCCGAATAGGAACAGCTCCAGTCTCCAACTCCCAGCGCGAGCGACACAGAAGACCGGTGATTTCTGCATCTTCAACTGAGGTACTGGGGTCATCTCACTAGGAAGTGCCGGACAATCGGTGCTGGTCAGTTGCTGCAGCCTGACCAGAGAGAGCTGAAGCAGGGCGAGGCATCACCTTACCTGGGAAGCGCAAGGGGGAAGGGTATCCCTTTTCCTAGCCAGGGGAACTGAGACACACAACACCTGGAAAATCGGGTAACTCCCACCCCAATAGTGCGCTCTAAGCAAACGGGCACACCAGAAGAATATATCCCTCACCTGGCCTGGAGGGTCCCACGCCCATGGAGCCTCCCTCATTGTTAACACAGCAGTCTGCTGCGATCTAACCCCGAGGCAGCAGCGAGGCTGGGGGAGGGGCGCCCACCATTGCTGAGGCTTAAGTAGTTAAAGCCGCTGGGAAGCTCGAACTGGGTGGAGCTCACAGCAGCTCAAGGAAACCTGCCTGTCTCTATAGACTCCACCTCTGGGGGCAGGGCTCAGCTAAAAAAACAACAGGGGAAGCAACAGAGGCCTGAGCAGACATGAACGACTCTGTCTGACAGCTTTGAAGAGGGCAGTGGATCTCCCAACACGGAGGTTGAGATCTGAGAACGGACAGACTGCCTGCTCAAGTGGGTCCCTGACCCCTGAGTAGCCTAACTGGGAGACATCCCCCACTAGGGGCAGTCTGACACCCCACACCTCACAGGGTGGAGTACACCCCTGAGAGGAAGCTTCCAAAGTAAGAATCAGACAGGTACACTCGCTGTTCAGCAATATTCTATCTTCTGCAACATCTGCTGCTGATACCCAGGCAAACAGGGTCTGGAGTGGACCTCAGGCAATCTCCAACAGACCTATAGCTGAGGGTCCTGACTGTCAGAAGGAAAACTATCAAACAGGAAGGACACCTATACCAAAACCCCATCAGTACGTCACCATCATCAAAGACCAGAGACAGATAAAACCACAAAGATGGGGAAAAAGCAGGGCAGAAAAGCGGGATATTCAAAAAATAAGAGCGCATCTCCCCCTGCAAAGGAGCGCAGCCCATCGCCAGCAACGGATCGAAGCTGGTCAGAGAATGACTTTGACGAGATGAGAGAAGAAGGCTTCAGTCCATCAAACTTCTCAGAGCTAAAGGAGGAATTACGTACCCAGCGCAAAGAAACTAAAAATCTTGAAGAAAGAGTGGAAGAATTGACAGCTAGACTAATTAATGCAGAGAAGGTCATAAACGAAATGACAGAGATGAAAACCATGACACGAGAAATACGTGACAAATGCACAAGCTTCAGTAACCGACTCGATCAACTGGAAGAAAGAGTATCAGCGATTGAGGATCAAATGAATGAAATGAAGCGAGAAGAGAAACCAAAAGAAAAAAGAAGAAAAAGAAATGAACAAAGCCTACAAGAAGTATGGGATTATGTAAAAAGACCAAATCTACGTCTGATTGGGGTGCCTGAAAGTGAGGGGGAAAATGGAACCAAGTTGGAAAACACTCTTCAGGATATCATCCAGGAGAACTTCCCCAACCTAGTAGGGCAGGACAACATTCAAATTCAGGAAATACAGAGAACGCCACAAAGATACTCCTCCAGAAGAGCAACTCCAAGACACATAATTGCCAGATTCACCAAAGTTGAAATGAAGGAAAAAATCTTAAGGGCAGCCAGAGAGAAAGGTCAGGTTACCCACAAAGGGAAGCCCATCAGACTAACAGCAGATCTCTCGGCAGAAACTCTACAAGCCAGAAGAGAGTGGGGGCCAATATTCAACGTTCTTAAAGAAAAGAATTTTCAACCCAGAATTTCATATCCAGCCAAACTAAGTTTCATCAGTGAAGGAGAAATAAAATCCTTTACAGATAAACAAATGCTTAGAGATTTTGTCACCACCAGGCCTGCCTTACAAGAGACCCTGAAGGAAGCCCTAAACATGGAAAGGAACAATCGGTACCAGCCATTGCAAAAACATGCCAAAATGTAAAGACCATCGAGGCTAGGAAGAAACTGCATCAACTAACGAGCAAAATAACCAGTTAATATCATAATGGCAGGATCAAGTTCACACATAACAATATTAACCTTAAATGTTAATGGACTAAATGCTCCAATTAAAAGACATAGACTGGCAAACTGGATAAAGAGTCAAGACCCATCAGTCTGCTGTATTCAGGAGACCCATCTCACATGCAGAGACATACATAGGCTCAAAATAAAGGGATGGAGGAAGATCTACCAAGCAAATGGAGAACAAAAAAAAGCAGGGGTTGCAATCCTAGTCTGTGATAAAACAGACTTTAAACCATCAAAGATCAAAAGAGACAAAGAAGGCCATTACATAATGGTAAAGGGATCAATTCAACAGGAAGAGCTAACTATCTTAAATATATCTGCACCCAATACAGGAGCACCCAGATTCATAAAGCAAGTCCTTAGAGACTTACAAAGAGACTTAAACTCCCATACAATAATAATGGGAGACTTCAACACTCCACTGTCAACATTAGACAGATCAACGAGACAGAAAGTTAACAAGGATATCCAGGAATTGAACTCATCTCTGCACCAAGCGGACCTAATAGACATCTATAGAACTCTCTACCCCAAATCAACAGAATATACATTCTTCTCAGCACCACATCACACTTATTCCAAAATTGACCACATAATTGGAAGTAAAGCACTCCTCAGCAAATGTAAAAGAACAGAAATTATAACAAACTGTCTCTCAGACCACAGTGCAATCAAACTAGAACTCAGGACTAAGAAACTCAATCAAAACCGCTCAACTACATGGAAACTGAACAACCTGCTCCTGAATGACTACTGGGTACACAACGAAATGAAGGCAGAAGTAAAGATGTTCTTTGAAACCAATGAGAACAAAGATACAACATACCAGAATCTCTGGGACACATTTAAAGCAGTGTGTAGAGGGAAATTTATAGCACTAAATGTCCACAAGAGAAAGCAGGAAAGATCTAAAATTGACACTCTAACATCACAATTAAAAGAACTAGAGAGGCAAGAGCAAACACATTCAAAAACCAGCAGAAGGCAAGAAATAACTAAGATCAGAGCAGAACTGAAGGAGATAGAGACACAAAAAACACTCCAAAATATCAGTGAATCCAGGAGTTGGTTTTTTGAAAAGATCAACAAAATTGACAGACCGCTAGCAAGACTAATAAAGAAGAAAAGAGAGAGGAATCAAATAGATGCAATAAAAAATGATAAAGGGGATGTCACCACGGACCCCACAGAAATACAAACTACCATCAGAGAATACTATAAACACCTCTACGCAAATCAACTAGAAAATCTAGAAGAAATGGATAATTTCCTGGACACTTACACTCTCCCAAGACTAAACCAGGAAGAAGTTGAATCCCTGAATAGACCAATAGCAGGCTCTGAAATTGAGGCAACAATTAATAGCCTACCCACCAAAAAAAGTCCAGGACCAGATGGATTCACAGCTGAATTCTACCAGAGGTACAAGGAGGAGCTGGTACCATTCCTTCTGAAACTATTCCAATCAATAGAAAAAGAGGGAATCCTCCCTAACTCATTTTAGGAGGCCAACATCATCCTGATACCAAAGCCTGGCAGAGACACAACAAAAAAGGAGAATTTTAGACCAATATCCCTGATGAACATTGATGCAAAAATCCTCAATAAAATACTGGCAAACCGGATTCAGCAGCACATCAAAAAGCTTATCCACCATGATCAAGTGGGCTTCATCCCTGGGATGCAAGGCTGGTTCAACATTCGCAAATCAATAAACGTAATCCAGCATATAAACAGAACCAAAGTCAAGAACCACATGATTATCTCAATAGATGCAGAAAAGGCTTTTGACAAAATTCAACAGCCCTTCATGCTAAAAACGCTCAATAAATTCGGTATTGATGGAACGTACCTCAAAATAATGAGAGCTATTTATGACAAACCCACAGCTAATATCATACTGAATGGGCAAAAACTGGAAACATTCCCTTTGAAAACTGGCACAAGACAGGGATGCCCTCTCTCACCACTCCTATTCAACATAGTGTTGGAAGTTCTGGCTAGGGTAATCAGGCAAGAGAAAGAAATCAAGGGTATTCAGTTAGGAAAAGAAGAAGTCCAATTGTCCCTGTTTGCAGATGACATGATTGTATATTTAGAAAACCCCATCGTCTCAGCCCAAAATCTCCTTAAGCTGATAAGCAACTTCAGCAAAGTCTCAGGATACAAAATTAATGTGCAAAAATCACAAGCATTCTTATACACCAGTAACAGACAAGCAGAGAGCCAAGTCAGGAATGAACTTCCATTCACAATAGCTTCAAAGAGAATAAAATACCTAGGAATCCAACTTACAAGGGATGTAAAGGACCTCTTCAAGGAGAACTACAAACCACTGCTCAGTGAAATCAAAGAGGACACAAACAAATGGAAGAACATACCATGCTCATGGATAGGAAGAATCAATATCGTGAAAATGGCCATACTGCCCAAGGTTATTTATAGATTCAATGCCATCCCCATCAAGCTACCAATGAGGTTCTTCACAGAATTGGAAAAAACTGCTTTAAAGTTCATATGGAACCAAAAAAGAGCCTGCATTGCCAAGACAATCCTAAGTCAAAACGAGAAAGCTGGAGGCGTCACGCTACCTGACTTCAAACTATACTACAAGGCTACAGTAACCAAAACAGCATGGTACTGGTACCAAAACAGAGCTATAGACCAATGGAACAGAACAGAGTCCTCAGAAATAATACCACACATCTACAGCCATCTGATCTTTGACAAACCTGAGAGAAACAAGAACTGGGGAAAGGATTCCCTATTTAATAAATGGTGCTGGGAAAATTGGCTAGCCATAAGTAGAAAGCTGAAACTGGATCCTTTCCTTACTCCTTATACGAAGATTAATTCAAGATGGATTAGAGACTTAAATGTTAGACCTAATACCATAAAAACCCTAGAAGAAAATCTAGGTAGTACCATTCAGGACATAGGCATGGGCAAGGACTTCATGTCTAAAACACCAAAAGCAATGGCAGTAAAAGCCAAAATTGACAAATGGGATCTAAGTAAACTAAAGAGCTTCTGCACAGCAAAAGAAACTACCATCAGAGTGAACAGGCAACCTACAGAATGGGAGAAAATTTTTGCAATCTACTCATCTGACAAAGGGCTAATATCCAGAATCTACAAAGAACTCAAACAAATATACAAGAAAAAAACAAACAACCCCATCAAAAAGTGGGCAAAGGATATGAACAGACATTTCTCAAAAGAAGACATTCATACAGCCAACAGACACATGAAAAAATGCTCATCATCACTCGCCATCAGAGAAATGCAAATCAAAACCACAATGAGATACCATCTCACACCAGTTAGAATGGCAATCATTAAAAAATCAGGAAACAACAGGTGTTGGAGAGGATGTGGAGAAATAGGAACACTTTTACACTGTTGGTGGGATTGTAAACTAGTTCAACCATTATGGAAAACAGTATGGCAATTCCTCAAGGATCTAGAACTAGATGTACCATATGACCCAGCCATCCCACTACTGGGTATATACCCAAAGGATTATAAATTATTCTACTACAAAGACACATGCACACTTATGTTTATTGCGGCACTATTCACAATAGCAAAGACTTGGAATCAACCCAAATGTCCATCTGTGACAGACTGGATTAAGAAAATGTGGCACATATACACCATGGAATACTATGCAGCCATAAAAAAGGATGAGTTTGCATCCTTTGTAGGGACATGGATGCAGCTGGAAACCATCATTCTTAGCAAAGTATGACAAGAACAGAAAACCAAACACCACATGTTCTCACTCATAGGTGGGAACTGAACAATGAGATCACTTGGACTCGGGAAGGGGAACATCACACACTGGGGCATATCATGGGGAGGGGGGAGGGGGGAGGGATTGCATCGGGGAGTTATACATGATATAAATGATGAATTGATGGGTGCTGACGAGTTGATGGGTGCAGCACACCAACATGGCACAAATATACATATGTAACAAATCTGCACGTTATGCACATGTACCCTAGAACTTAAAGTATAATAAAAAAAAAGAAAAGAAAAAAAAAAAGAGTTTCATCCATATCCACCCCTGACTTGCGAGGTCATCTTGCACAGTCTTTATTTTCTCCAAGCCTCTTTTCCCTTCGCAGCTCAGTACTATGGAGATCATAATTGTTTGCACAGTGTTTTGAAATCTTTAGAAGCAGGCTGCTGTATGTGTGAAATGTTATTCAAAAGACAAAAGATTTGAGACTGGTGTTGGTTTTTCTTTTCCTAAGGCAAGTACCTGTTATTTTTCTGAGTGAGCACAACCAGACAATGGAAGCTGTCAAATATTTGTGATACAAATTTCTTGTGTTGTGATTTGGATCCTGAGAGAGGATTTTTGATTATTTATAATTGCCTCCTTTCAGCAGGTGACCTGATTTTTTTTCTATTTTATAATTGTCTGATAAGTACTACTTAAAAAAGAAACTTTAGAGTCAGAGAAATGCTATGTTCATTGAATCTGAAATTCTACAATGATGATGAACAGCTTTTGGCATTTGTCTTGTGCTTTCTCATCAAGATCTTTGAACCATTCTTGTTGTTACATATTCATCAGACATAAAGGTGCCTGACCCATGTCAAACAGTGTAGTTTGAATCTGCCAAGTTGCATGGCTGTGTTTTCCTAGGGAATTGATGTCATTTTCTGTGCTTAACAAAACTGCACATCTTTTTTTCCTCCCCATGCTATCGTGGAAGCAGATTGGATTAACCTGACAGGATTTATTCTTAATGAAGTCTTTTTGGTTATTACCTAGTATCTTTTTTTCTTCACAGGGCTGAAAATGTGATTTTTTGATGAGTGAAACCCAGATCTCTCAATATAAGAGAAGATTCTCTTAACCAAGTCTTGCCTTTTATCAGTCCTGGATGGTCCTCTCTCTGATGTTCATGTTGTGTGTCTCACAGTAGAAGGAGTGTGGTCACTACTGGAACCATGAAGCATGTGTCCTTAAGAGTTTTCAGTTGTCTAATTTCTAGTACCATGTCCTCTGCAAAATAACCACAGAATAATCACACCATTTTCAACCAGTGTGGCCACTTAAGATGAGCTCAGCATGCTTCATGAGATGAACAACAAAACATAACACACACATATACAGGCAAGGTAAGTGTGTGTCTGTGTGTGTGTATAGTGTGTAATGAACATTTTGGCAATTACCGGCAAAATCTGTCTCTTATGGATTGACTTCAGAATGTATTTTGTAACTTTATATGTTATACTCTTGGATTAATTATAACTCTGTACCAGTGATCTTGGCAGCCAAATACTTTGCCATTGCTAAAAATGGGATCATAAACTTACGATCTGTACTATTGTGAACAAGTTAAGTTGTCTAGGCTAACCAACTGAAAGTTGGCTAATCTTAAACAGATTCTCAAGTTGGAAGTATCTTTGGGCCATAAGGCTACAAATTGCTAATAAAGGAGAGGCCAGGTTAATGTAAGTGAGCATAATCAATGTCATGAGTGTAGGGTAAAATAACTCATGTAAATGGTGCAAATCACAAGGCCTTCTCAAGTAAGGATCTTTTTCTCATTTTGGGTAGAGATGTGGGTTCACAGAAATATTTTTGGCAAGATAAAAGAATAGTGAAAATGTGACATAACATATCAATTGTGACCTAAGAAATTCCAGTTTTGCAAATAAAAGAAGGATGTATCAGGAGCATACTTTTGTCTCTTTCCTGGCAAGTGCAACCTGGGCAACATGGCTTGGGTGGGTGCTGGCCTGAGTTTGTAAGTCTGGGTTTCTGATTACCTGGTCTGGTAGTGTTGGGAGTTGTCATGCAGGGGGTCATTTCTGGTGTTTTGTGGGTACTTTCCTGCCAGGGCTCCTCTTTCTTTCTCATGTCTCTTCCATCTGCCATTCCTTCTCTCTCATATTTATACAGTGGCAGTGGGAAGGGAGCATTGGCATTCCGAGTGCTTTAAGATTCCCCTGTCCTACTTCATTTGGCTGGGTTTTCATGCTCTGAGTTCTAAGGAGAGTTATCCGGTAGCTTTCATCTTTATCTTTATCATGTATGTCATCTGCTCCAGACAATCATATCAACAAATGGCTGTTCTGTGTCAGAAGGATTTGAACCATATTCTTTGGAGGACGAGAGTGATCAGCCTGCCTCCCCTTGCCCACTGCATTGGAAAATCCAGGAAGCACTGCCTGCTCACAGCCCTTTCTCAGAAAAATGACCCCCAGTAGTTATTTCTATAGAAACTGCCTTTGTTTTGTGCTAAATGACCTTGCCTTCTAATCTCAGCTGACTCAAGTTGGAAGGGCGTATTCAAGCCCCTGGGATCTATTACCATCCATATATTGATACTTCTCAAAACTGTATTTCTGGGTAGACTGTGCTGATGAGCTCCAACTCTAGATCACCAATTCTTTCTCTGTGTCTGTGTCTGCATATATCAGCTGCCTGCTAGACTTCTTCACATGGGTGTCTCACAGGCATCTTAAGTTCAGTATACTCAAACTTGAACTCATCACCTTCTTCATCAAACCTGCTCTTTCTTCTTGATTCTCAATCTTTATAAATGGTACAACCAATCACCAGTAACCTGTGGCCAAATACCAGAGAAACTGACCACATTTTTCTCTCTCACTTCTATACTTAATGAATTGCCAAGTGTTACTGATACTACCTTCTAACAATCTTCCACAATTACCTACTTTCTCCTTCTATGTGGTTCCACCCAACTCAGCATCCCCATCTACCTACCGACAGTCATTTGGATTTCCTACTTGGCAGCCCTGCTTCCTTTCTTACTCTTCTCTAGTCTTCCTCTTCTCTCATCATCCTCACAACAACCTGTGAGAATGATCTTTATTAAATGTAAATGTGGCTGGGCATGGTGGCTCATGCCTGTAATCCTAGCACTTTGGGAGGCTGAAGCAGGTGAATCACCTGAGGTCAGGAGTTCAAGACCAGCCTGGGCAACATGGTAAAACCCCGTCTTTACTAAAAATACAAAAATTAGCTGGACGTGGTGGTGGGCGCCTGTAATCCCAGCTACTTGTGAGGCTGAGGCAGGAGAATCGCTTGAACCCAGGAGGCAGAAGTTGCAGTGAGCTGAGATCATGCCATTGCACTCCAGCCTGGGTGACAGAGTGAGACTCTGTCTCAAAAAAAAAAAAAAAAAGTAAATGTGATTATGTCACTCTTCTGCCTAAAACTTGGTAGTGGCTTCCATTTCTGCTTACCAATTCCTGCTTTTGGCTACAGTCTTAGCTCTCCCCACTCCCTAATTACATGGGATGCTCCAGTCCCCCCAAACGTACTTCATGTACCTTTTTGCCATGAAGGTCAGGTACCTTATTGTCCCTGGAGCTTTGTGTATTCTATTCTTCCTGAATTAGGACCATTCCTCCTCCCCAAACATACACACCTACGTGCGTGTGCATATACATGCGTGTGTATATACATGCACATTTGGCCAACACCTTCATTGTAGATGTTACCTCCTCTGGGAGATATTTTTGACCTACAGGTCTGGGTTAGGTATCCTTCTAATGTGCTTTACAGAATCATGCCCTTCTCAGACTGTTGTTATATTTATTATCTTATACTTCTCATATTTGCCCACCTCCCCAGCCCCACCCTGTAAACTCTGTGTGGGCAGGGATCTTGTTTATCCTATTCAGTACTCTGGTTCTATTTTAAGTACACGAACCAATGACGAATCCATAGTATGTGTTCAATTAATACTTGTTGAAATTATTGATTAAAAGCCCACATTCTATAGGTTGGATTTACAGGAAATCAAGGCACATACAGTGACTTGAAACGTGTATGGGTGTTCTGAATCTGAACTGATCAAACCCATTTTTAAAAAAGTACAAATTTATAAATAAACAAAGCAGCTGGAAGATTATAGACTCTTGTTTCTGATGGGATGATAAAATTCTCTGGGCTCCCAGAGCTGCTGCTGGACCCGAACAATGAAAAGTTTTGGTTCCAGTTCTTGGTGAGGCCTCTCTTTTAATGTTGGACATTTGGCCTCAGAGTGACTCTTTGGTGGTTGAGATGTTTTCTTGTGTCTCCTCATCTTCACACATCCTTATACTATGCCTACAAAATATGTATTTATTTATTTTTACGTAACGAGCCTACATAAAGAGGCCCCTGAGACCCAGCACCCAACACACAGTCTCCCCCTGATGACATCCTGCACCTAACACACAGTCTCCCCGTGATGAGACCCAGCACCCAACACACAGTCCCCCGTGATGAGACCCAGCACCCAACACAGTCTCCCCTGATGAGACCCAGCACCCAACACACAGTCTCCCTATGATGAGACTCAGCACCTGACACACAGTCTATTTATCATCTTATACTTCATATTTATTTTTATCATTTGATAAGCCTATTTTCTTCCAAAGTTTAAGTTCAGTTTATAAGGCTTTAAGAAAAGCACAGCTTAACTTTTAGTGATTTCACATCAGGAAAAATGGGGAGGAAAAAGGGCCTATTTGTTTTTACTGCCTCAAAAAAATCTAAGTAAACATACTTACATCTACACTTGTTTTCTTTTACTGTCATTTAAATATATTCATTTTTACATGGTCTGACACCATAAAGGACTAAATTATCAGTGGCTAGAACCTCGATGTCTTGGTGTCTCTGTCTCCAGGTATCTGCTATCGGTGCTCAACAATGCACTAGGTTTCTTAATTTTTTTCAAACAGTTTTATTTTAAAATTATATTATTCTAGGACTAGCCTTCTCCCCACCCTACCTTTTTGGTTTGTTCACTGCTTTGACAAATCTTTATTCTTTGCCTGGCTCTGTTGTATCTCCAGCTGATCCTTCATTTTACTCTGGATGAGATTAATTTTCCTCACCACCACCTTTATGTGCTTCAGATACAGTCCCTCCCCCCATTTATTCAGTTTGGAGATCAACACTCCTCTCCTCAGTAGCTTTCTCTTCCTTTAATCTGCCTCTTTTTGAATCAGGAATGTTTTTAGGAGTCGTATGTGTGCATCAATACCTGCTGGTGCTGTGACTGATGGAAAAATGCCAACAGACACCATGTCTTAATTGCAAAGTATATAAAAATTCACCTGCTTTACCATGACTGCACAAAATAGGCACACAGGATGTTCCCAGACTGATAAATGGGCTCCCTGATCTCTCAAGCTTTCCAACCTGCTAATGACTCCACCTGCCCACAGTGAAGATGTTGCCAGCTACAAGACGCTTCCCTACCACTTTGCAGGGATGCTTATATTCTCTTGGTCCCTCTTAGCTGTTCTAGAGACCCAGACTATATGCCTGCCTGCTTACCAGGTGCAGGTATCCAGGGTAAACAGTCTCAGACTTTTCCTGGATATTAACTACAAAGGCAATTTCTCCAGGTTACCTGTTCTACAGCAGGACCAGAGCTTCAGACCAGCCTGTGATCTATTTCTGCAAGCCAGTTGGATTTTTCCCTTTTATATTCTACCTGCAGTCAATAAAAAAGCAAAATATTTCACCAGAGGAAATATCATAGGCTGGCAGGAGTTAGCCCCCGAGAAAGCTCAAGGCATTATTCTCTGGAACTTTTATTCTCTGGATGCCCTTTGTGCAGAATATCTTTATTGTTTTCAACTAGATCTATAGCATCCACTGATGGTAACAGAAGTAATCCCTAGAGACTTCTAGAAAGAAAGCAGAAATTGTTGGCGAAGACAACCATGAGACAGAATGAAATTGCAACCATCATATTTTGCACACCATAATGCAGTGTGATTAAAAGAAAAGCTAATGTATGTAAAATGCCTAGCCTGGTGCCTGCCTGCCACACAGTAGGTCCTCTAGCCACAACTGTTTTTATTATTATTATTAATCCACCTCATTGCAATCAGTTGCAATGAGAAATCACCGTGGCAGAGGCACATGACAATTACTGTTTCTATTCTTGCAGAAGGCTATCTCAGGCTCGGCATGGTTGATTATGTGCTTTCTGTACTCATGCTGCAACTGTGGTAGGTGATATGTAAGTAGCTACAACACTCTTTCATCACTTTGCTAGAATGAAAACCCAGTAGTGGTTCACATGGAGCCATTTTAGACTAAGAGTGCTGGTGATTAATGTTTAGGTTTATTTTCTAGAAAGAGAAATTGATATTGTTACCTTAAGACCTGTGGCGTGCACTAAGTCTTGTGATTTTTTTCTCTCTTTGGCTGCCTAAAATATTTCCCCCTTTTCTAACAGTATGATGTTAGGCTAATTACCTCATCTGCACTGGAAGCAGCCTGGTGGAAGTATAATTGGGTACACTGCCCTGCACTAACCTAGAGGTAGGATTTGACCCAGGTTAGACCAACTGGATGTTCCCTCCCTGGAATATAAATCTTGGGTAGAGGGACAAAGAGATGGAATGTGATAGGAATCCATGCATCCCATTGGCAGACAGGTCTTGGCTAATGATTATTCTGACTCCTACCTCTTTGTATGTAGATCCAGCACCTGTGTTCTGCCTGTTTCTAAGTCTGATTCTCCAATCTTTCCATTGGTTCTGTGGTTACCTTCTAATAAAGGCACTTCATTTATGTTGGGTAGCCAGTTTCCATTGCCTACAGTAAAGAAGTCTAGTTGTTATAAAAGCCTGCCCAACAGTGACAGGCCTGACACGTGGGCTGCACACTTCTTTCTTCCTGGACTTAGTAAGAGCAGGAGAGTCAAGAGAAAATGACAGGCTTTCTCAAACACCCCATCCCCCAGAAGCAAGAAAGGTAAAATGAAATTTCTCATCTCATAACTAAGGCTAATCTCCCTTACTGGGTTATAAACCCTTTTAATTACTCATTTGGCTCTTCCACTGAGGGAGAATAGCTTGCACACAGTAGGTGCTCTGTAAGTGCTAACTGCATTAACTGAGTTAAGCCTCCGGGCCTCAAGGAATTCTTCCACCTCAGCTCCTGAGTAGCTGGGATCATAGACACGTACTACCATGCCCAGTTACTTTTTAAAGTTTTTGTAGAGACAGGGTGTTGCTATGTTGCCCAGGCTGGTCTTGAACTAGGCTTTAGTGATCCTCCTACCTCAGCCTCCCAAAGGGTTAGATTGCAGGCTTGAGCCAATGCACTCGGCCTTGGGTTCCAATTCTGACTCTGGCAACATTAGCAATGGGAACCTTGGCCTCACTTTCTTCTTCCTAAGATTAGAATTGTAACATCTGCCTTGCCTGCTTGTTAAAGTTGTTAGGAGGTAAACCTGCACTCTTCTTTTTCAGCACTTGTCACCCTCGTAATCAAATCATAAACTTTATATTTAGCTGTTTTTGTAATTAGCATGATATGTGGGAAAGGACTTTGCACACACTAAATCAGGGAGAAAGCAGCTGGAAAAGGAAAACGTGGGGTCTACCTTTGGCTCTGTCCAAGGCCCTCTCACTGTTGCTAAGCCCTTTTCTCTTTGGTCCTCAGTTTCCTGATTTATGAAGAGAGGAGTTTGGACTATACGATTTTGAGTTGCTTCCACTTCTAACTTTCTGTAATTCTATGGATGGATACTTAGAATTATTTGGTGTGGGGTAGCTGACCTCATTTAGCAAGTCCAATCAGCTGCTTCTCTTCAACACCTTAGTCTAAGCCTCCATCATCCTTGGTAATAGTCTCCTATCTCACAGATTGCACATTTGCTTCCTCTGATGTGCACTGAAGCCAGAGTTACATTTTTTAAAAAGTGGAAAACCAAATGCTTTTGCTCAGTATAAAGTTTACCCTTGACGATCCACACTGACCCTAGCTCTCTGTGATGCTGCCACACTGGCTTTCTGTGTCTCAGAAGTGTAATTTCCTTTTCCTGTGTTCAGGGCCTTGTGCGTAGTTTCCTGTTCTCTGTCCATTTAATTCCTACTCATCTCTCAAGGCTTACCTTGAAAATCACCCATCTCAGAAGAGCCTTCCATGATTTCCTAGATCACGTCAGACTCCTGTTAGGTGTGATTATAGCCCCCTGCCTGCTTCTTTTTCAGCACTCATTACCCTTGTCATCAAATAATAAACTTTATAATTTGCCGTTCAAGGAAGACCTAATGTAATCGACTGAATATCTGGTTCCTCCAAAATTTGTATGTTAAAATTCTAACCTCCAGTGTGAGAGTATTAGGAGGTGGGGCCTTTGGGAGGTAATTAGGTTATGAGGGTAGAGCCCCCATGAATGGGTTAGCGCATTTATAAAAGGAATCCCACATAGTTCTCTCATCTTCTCTACACCATGTGAAGATATAGCCAGAAGACAGCAGTCTGCAATCCAGAAGGGGGTTCTTGCAAGATCATGACCCAGCTGGCACCCTGATCTCAGACTTCCAGCCTGCAGAACTGTGAGAAAGAAATTACTGTTGTTTATAGGCCACCCATCTATGGTACTTTGTTATAGCAAACTGAATGGACTAAGATAACTGCTATGGTTTGAATGTTTGTCCTTTCCTAAACTCATATTGAAACTGAATTGCCATTGTAACAGTGTTAAGAGGTGTGATCTTTAAGAGGTGATTAAGTTATGAAGGCTCCACCCTCGTGGGTGGGGTTGGTGCCGTTACAAAAGGGCAAGTTTGGTGTGGTGGCTCATGTCTGTAATCCCAGCACTTTGGGAGGCCGAGGCAGGCAGACCACCTGAAGTCAGGAGTTCAAGACCAGCCTGGTCAACATGGTGAAAACCTGTCTCTACTAGAAATACAAAAATTAGCTGGGTGTGGTGGTGCACACCTGTAATCCCAGCTACTTGGGAGGCTGAGGCAGGAAAATCGCTTGAACCTGGGAGGTGGAGGTTGCAGTGAGCCGAGATCACACCACTGTGCTCCAGACTGGGTGACAGAGTGAGACTCCATCTCAAAAATAAATAAGTAAGTAAAATAAAAGTGCAGTTCAGCCCCTTCTTTCTTTTTCTTACCCTCTCGCCTTCTGCCACTTGATGATGCAACAAGAAGGCCCTCATAAGATGCTGGTATGTTAATATTGAAATTTTCAGCCTCCAGAACTGTGAACCAATAAATTTCTGTGCATTATAAATGACATAATTTCAGGTATTCTGTTATAGCAACATGAAATGGACTAAGATAACATCCCACTAGGTGGTAAGCTCCATAAGGATGGAGCGTAAACCTGTTTGTTCACTGTTGTGTGCTATCCCCTAGCAGCGTATTGGCACATTAGTAATCATTGATAGAATAAGAGACTTTCCCAGTTACTTGGTTTTTCTGGGAGAGATGAGATGCATGGAACTGAAATCCAAAGAATCAAAGGTGTTATATCAGGAGTTAGCTGAAATCTACAATGTAAAGAATGAGTGACTGTTTCTAGTGATCCTTTCTCAAGTCCCATGTCTACCCCAATCCTCTCATTTTTTATGTGGGAATTAATACATTTGGGCTGCCTTAATTTTAGTCTACCATGTCAAATGGTGTGTGTCTTAGTTATCTATTTTTATATAGCCAATCCAACATGTAGTGGCTTAAAATTACAGCCATTTGTTTGCTTGCAATTCAGTGAATTGTCAACTTGGGCAGTATTCATGTGAGTTGGCTCATCTCGGCTCCACTTGGAGTTGGCTGGGCTCACTCATGCTTTTACAGTTACTTGACATGTTGGCTGGCACGTCATTCACATGTTGAGTATCTCAGCTGGGAGGACTGGAATAGATGGGGTGGCAGGGCCACTCTTTCCCAGTGACCTCCCTCTCTAGGAAGGCTCTCATCCTTAAGGTGGCTAGCTGGGCTTGTTCACAAGATGTCAGTGTCCCGGAGGGTGGGAACAGAAGCTGCAGGTGCTCTTGAAGCTGATGCTTGCAAGTCACACAAGTCATTTCTGCCTCATTCTATTGGTCAAAGCATACCACAAGGCCAACTCAGATGCAAGGAGTTGGAAAATAGACTCCATGCAAAGAATGTACGGTTATATTTAATCTATCACAGGAGAACATCCTAGAAGACACTGGGGGAAAAGCAGAAGTTAATATTCATGCATAAGATAAACCTCACATTTTGAATGTAAGGAGTAGAAAATTTTAATAGAAAATCATTGCTTACTTCTACCATTAAATAAACAGTGAACAAATGCTTGAGGAATACAACTGTAAAGTGACACCATATTGCTATCTTGCTGGGGTCCCCACATTTCTTGACTGGGCTTGGTATAAAGGGCTAGTATAAATTGTTGGAAGTAGATATATGCTCTTGTCCAAGGGAATATCCAAGGGAGAAGGTTTTTATGTCAGATGATTTAAAATCCCATAAACAGAGCTCAAAAGCAATACAGAAAACGTCAAGGTTTTTCTTGGCAGGGGGTGGATGTTAAGGATTTTTGAGGCAGATTAACAGTTTATTTATATTTCCTTCAAATCAACAGGTTTAGCATCATCCAGTTACTCAACTATCATTATTTAGCTCCATTAACAGTTGTTTTCCCAATTGGAGTAGTACATCTGATTTAGGACCCGTCAGCTTTCTTAAGGAACAGATATTTCCTGGAGCCTTTCTAAGCATGTACTGTCTTACCAAGTACTACTTGCCAAATAATATTCTTTAAGCCAGTCTGTTTCTTTTCTAATAAATGTTCTGGCATGTACAATACTATTGTTGTAGGAAGCCTTTACACTGAGATTAATCTTTGTGACAATACGCTTAATTGCACATTTAACTTTTTAAAATGGAATTCATTGTCAGATGTCAGAGTTTATACAAAGAGATGTGATTTTTAAACTCCTTTTGTCTCCTGGAAGTTCATGTTTTTTATGTAACTATTTTTCTATTTTAATTAACTGTGGAAATTATGGTATTACTATTTTTTCATTATTATTATACTTTAAGTTCTAGGGTACATGTGCATAATGTGCAGGTTTGTTACATATGTATACTTGTGCCATGTTGGTGTGCTGCACCCATCAACTCATCAGCACCCATCCACTCGTCATTTACATCAGGTATAACTCCCAATGCAATGCCTCCCCCCCGCCCCCCTCCCCATAATAGGCCCCGGTGTGTGCTGTTCCCTTTCGTGAGTCCAAGTGATCTCATTGTTCAATTCCCACCTATGAGTGAGAGCATGCAGTGTTTGGTTTTCTGTTCTTGCAATAGTTTGCTGAGAATGATGGTTTCCAGCTGCATCCATGTCCCTACAAAGGACACAAACTCGTCCTTTTTTATGGCTGCATAGTATTCCAAGGTATATATGTGCCACATTTTCTTCATCCAGTCTGTCACTGATGGACATTTGGGTTGATTCCAAGTCTTTGCTATTGTGAATAGTACTGCAATAAACATACGTGTGCATGTGTCTTTATAGCAGCATGATTTATAATCCTTTGGGTATATACTCAGTAATGGGATGGCTGGGTCATATGGTACATCTAGTTCTAGATCCTTGAGGAATTGCCATACTGTTTTCCATACTGGTTGAACTAGTTTACAATCCCACCAACAGTGTAAAAGTGTTCCTATTTCTCCACAACCTCTCCAGCACCTGTTGTTTCCTGACTTTTTAATGACTGCCATTCTAACTGGTGTGAGATGGTATCTCATTGTGGTTTTGATTTGCATTCCTCTGATGGCCAGAGATGACGAACATTTTTTCATGTGTCTGTTGGCTGTATGAATGTCTTCTTTTGAGAAATGTCTGTTCATATCCTTTGCCCACTTTTTGATGGGATTTTTTTTTTTTTTTTTTTTTTTTGTAAATTTGTTTGAGTTCTTTGTAGATTCTGGATATTAGCCCTTCGTCAGATGGATAGATTGCAAAAATTTTCTCCCATTCTGTAGGTTGCCTCTTCACTCTGATGGTAGTTTCTTTTGCTGTGCAGAAGCTCTTTAGTTTAATCATATCCCATTTGTCAATTTTGGCTTTTGTCGCCGTTGCTTTTGGTGTTTTAGACATGAAGTCCTTGCCCATGCCTATGTCCTGAATGGTATTACCTAGGTTTTCTTCTAGGGTTTTTTATGGTATTAGGTCTAACATTTAAGTCTCTAATCCATCTTGAATTAATTTTCGTATAAGGAGTAAGAAAAGGATCCAGTTTCAGCTTTCTACTTATGGCTAGCCAATTTTCCCAGCACCATTTATTAAATAGGGAATCCTTTCCCCATTTCTTGTTTTTCTCAGATTTGTCAAAGATCAGATGGCTGTAGATGTGTGGTATTATTTCTGAGGACTCTGTTCTGTTCCATTGGTCTATATCTCTGTTTTGGTACCAGTACCATGCTGTTTTGGTTACTGTAGCCTTGTAGTATAGTTTGAAGTCAGGTAGCGTGATGCCTCCAGCTTTGTCGTTTTGACTTAGGATTGTCTTGGCAATGCGGGCTCTTTTTTGGTTCCATATGAACTTTAAAGCAGTTTTTCCCAATTCTGTGAAGAAACTCATTGGTAGCTTGATGGGGATGGCATTGAATTTATAAATGACCTTGGGCAGTATGGCCATTTTCACGATATTGATTCTTCCTATCCATGAGCATGGTATGTTCTTCCATTTGTTTATGTCCTCTTTTATTTCACTGAGCAGTGGTTTGTAGTTCTCCTTGAAGAGGTCCTTTACATCCCTTGTAAATTGGATTCCTAGGTATTTGATTCTCTTTGAAGCAATTGTGAATGGAAGTTCATTCATGATTTGGCTCTCTGTTTGTCTGTTACTTGTGTGTAAGAATGCTTGTGATTTTTGCACATTAATTTTGTATCCTGAGACTTTGCTGAAGTTGCTTATCAGCTTAAGGAGATTTTGGGCTGAGACAATGGGGTTTTCTAAATATACAATCATATCATCTGCAAACAGGGACAATTTGACTTCTTCTTTTCCTAACTGAATACCCTTGATTTCTTTCTCTTGCCTGTTTGCCCTGGCCAGAACTTCCAACACTATGTTGAATAGGAGTGGTGAGAGAGGGCATCCCTGTCTTGTGCCAGTTTTCAAAGGGAATTTTTCCAGTTTTTGCCCATTCAGTATGATATTGGCTGTGGGTTTGTCATAAATAGCTCTTATTATTTTGAGATGTTCCATCAATACCGAATTTATTGAGAGTTTTTAGCATGAAGGGCTGTTGAATTTTGTCAAAGGCCTTTTCTGCATCTATTGAGATAATCATGTGGTTTTTGTCTTTGATTCTGTTTGTATGCTGGATTACATTTATTGATTTGTGTATGTTGAACCAGCCTTGCATCCCAGGGATGAAGTCCACTTGATCCTGGTGGATAAGCTTTTTGATGTGCTGCTGAATCCGGTTTGCCAGTATTTTATTGAGGATTTTTGCATCGATGTTCATCAGGGATATTGGTCTAAAATTCTCTTTTTTTGTTGTGTCTCTGCCAGGCTTTGGTATCAGGATGATGTTGGCCTCATAAAATGAGTTAGAGAGGATTCCCTCTTTTTCTATTAATTGGAATAGTTTCAGAAGGAATGGTACCAGCTCCTCCTTGTACCTCTGGTAGAATTGAGCTGTGAATCCATCTGGTCCTGGACTTTTTTGATGGGTAGGCTATTAATTATTGCCTCAATTTCAGAGCCTGCTATTGGTCTATTCAGGGATTCAGCTTCTTCCTGGTTTAGTCTTGGGAGAGTGTAAGTGTCCAGGAAATTATCCATTTCTTCTAGATTTTCTAGTTTATTTGTGGTAGAGGTGTTTATAGTATTCTCTGATGGTAGTTTGTATTTCTGTGGGGTTAGTGGTGATACCCCCTTTATCATTTTTTATTGCATCTATTTGATTCTTCTCTCTTTCCTTCTTTATTAGTCTTGCTAGTGGTCTATCAATTTTATTGTTCTTTTCAAAAAACCAGCTCCTGGATTCATTGATTTTTTGGAGGGTTTTTTGTGTCTCTATCTCCTTCAGTTCTGCTCTGATCTTAGTTATTTCTTGCCTTCTGCTAGCTTTTGAATGTGTTTGCTCTTTCTTCTCTAGTTCTTTAATTGTGATGTTAGAGTGTCAATTTTAGATCTTTCCATGCTTTCTCTTGTGGGCATTTAGTGCTATAAATTTCCCTCTACACACTGCTTTAAATGTGTCCCAGAGATTCTGGTATGTTGTGTCTTTGTTCTCATTGGTTTCAAAGAACATCTTTATTTCTGCCTTCATTTCGTTAGGTACCCAGTAGTCATTCAGGAGCAGGTTGTTCAGTTTCCATGTAGTTGAGTGGTTTTGATTGAGTTTCTTAGTCCTGAATTCTAGTTTGATTGCACTGTGGTCTGAGAGACAGTTTGTTATAATTTCTGTTTTTGTACATTTGCTGAGGAGTGCTTTACTTCCAATTATGTGGTCAATTTTGGAATAAGTGTGATGTGGTGCTGAGAAGAATGTATATTCTGTTGATTTGGGGTGGAGAGTTCTATAGATATCTATTAAGTCTGCTTGCTGCAGAGATGAGTTCAATTCCTGGATATCCTTGTTAACTTTCTGTCTCGTTGATCTGTCTAATGTTGACAGTGGGGTATTGAAATCTCCCATTATTATTGTATGGGAGTCTAAGTCTCTTTGTAAGTCTCTAAGGACTTGCTTTATGAATCTGGGTGCTCCTGTATTGGGTGCATATATATTTAGGATAGTTAGCTCTTCTTGTTGAATTGATCCCTTTACCATTATGTAATGGCCTTCTTTGTCTCTTTTGATCTTTGATGGTTTAAAGTCTGTTTTATCAGAGACTAGGATTGCAACCCCTGCTTTTTTTTGTTCTCCATTTGCTTGGTAGATCTTCCTCCATCCCTTTATTTTGAGCCTATGTATGTCTCTGCAAGTGAGATGGGTCTCCTGAATACAGCAAACTGATGGATCTTGACTCTTTATCCAGTTTCCCAGTCTGTGTCTTTTTATTGGACCATTTAGTCCATTTACATTTTTTTTTTTTTTTGAGACGGAGTCTGGCTCTGTCGCCCGGGCTGGAGTGCAGTGGCCGGATCTCAGCTCACTGCAAGCTCCGCCTCCTGGGTTCATGCCATTCTCCTGCCTCAGCCTCCCGAGTAGCTGGGACTACAGGCGCCCGCCACCTCGCCCGGCTAGTTTTTTTTTTGTATTTTTTAGTAGAGACGGGGTTTCACCATGTTAGCCAGGATGGTCTTGATCTCCTGACCTCATGATCCGCCCGTCTCGGCCTCCCAAAGTGCTGGGATTACAGGCTTGAGCCACCGCGCCCGGCCTACATTTAAGGTTAATATTGTTATGTGTGAACTTGATCCTGCCATTATGATATTAACTGGTTATTTTGCTCGTTAGTTGATGCAGTTTCTTCCTAGCCTCGATGGTCTTTACATTTTGGCATGTTTTTGCAATGGCTGGTACCAGTTGTTCCTTTCCATGTTTAGTGCTTCCTTCAAGGTCTCCTGTAAGGCAGGCCTGGTGGTGACAAAATCTCTAAGCATTTGCTTATCTGTAAAGGATTTTATTTCTCCCTCACTTATGAAACTTAGTTTGGCTGGATATGAAATTCTGGGTTGAAAATTCTTTTCTTTAAGAATGTTGAATGTCGACCCCCACTCTCTTCTGGCTTGTAGAGTTTCTGCCGAGAGATCTGCTGTTAGTCTGATGGGCTTCCCTTTGTGTGTAACCCGACCTTTCTCTTTGGCTGCCCTTAAGATTTTTTCCTTCATTTCAACTTTGGTGAATCTGACAATTATGTGTCTTGGAGTTGCTCTTCTCGGGGAGTATCTTTGTGGCGTTCTCTGTATTTCCTGAATTTGAATGTTGGCCTGCCCTACTAGGTTGGGAAAGTTCTCTTGGATGATATCCTGCAGAGTGTTTTCCAACTTGGTTCCATTTTCCCCCTCACTTTCAGGCACCCCAATCAGACGTAGATTTGATCTTTTTACC
Source organism: Rhinopithecus roxellana (assembly GCF_007565055.1). NCBI lineage: Eukaryota > Metazoa > Chordata > Mammalia > Primates > Cercopithecidae > Rhinopithecus > Rhinopithecus roxellana. Next base: position 55,788,881 of record NC_044551.1, read on the forward strand.
TAATCCCATACTTCTTGCAGGCTTTGTTCATTTCTTTTTCTTCTTTTTTCTTTAGATTTCTCTTCTTGCTTCGTTTCATTCAATTGATCCTCAATCGCTGATACTCTTTCTTCCAGTTGACTGAGTCGGTTACTGAAGCTTGTGCATTTGTCACGTATTCCTCATGTCATGGTTTTCATCTCTATCAGTTCGTTTATGGCCTTCTCTGCATTAGTTATTCTAGTTATCAATTCTTCCACTCTTTTTTCAAGATTTTTAGTTTCTTTGTGCTGGGTACGTACTTCCTCCTTTAGCTCTGAGAAGTTTGATGGACTGAAGCCTTCTTCTCTCATCTCGTCAATGTCATTCTCCGTCCAGCTTTGATCCATTGCTGGCGATGAGCTGTGTTCCTTTAGAGGGGGAGATGCACTCTTAATTTTTGAATTTCCAGCTTTTCTGCTCTGCTTTTCCCCCATCTTTGTGGTTTTATCTGTCTCTGGTCTTTGATGATGGTGACGTGCTGATGGGGTTTTGGTGTGGGTGTCCTTCCTGTTTGTTAGTTTTGCTTCTAACAGTCAGGACCCTCAGCTGTAGGTCTGTTGAAGATTGCTTGAGGTCCACTCCAGACCCTGTTTGCCTGGGTATCAGCAGCAGAGGCTGCAGAAGATAGAATATTGCTGAACAGCGAGTGTACCTGTCTGATTCTTGCCTTGGAAGCTTCCTCTCAGGGGTGTACTCCACCATGTGAGGTGTGAGGTGTCGGTCTGCCCCTAGTGGGGGATGTCTCCCAGTTAGGCTACTCAGGGTTCAGGGACCCACTTGAGCAGGCAGCCTGTCCGTTCTCAGATCTCAACCTCCATGTTGGGAGATTCACTGCTCTCTTTAAAGCTGTCAGACGGAGTCATTTGCGTCTGCAGAGGTTTCTGCTGTTTTCTTTTTTTTTTCTTTTTGATGTTGTTGTTGTTTAGCTGTGCCCTGTCCCCAGAGGTGGAGTCTACAGAGACAGGCAGGCCTCCTTGAGCTGCTGTGGGCTCCACCCAGTTCGAGCTTCCCAGTGGCTTTGTTTAGCTACTTAAACCTCAGCAATGGCGGGCGCCCCTCCCCCAGCCTCGCTGCTGACTTGCCCTTAGATCGCAGACTGCTGTGTTAGCAATGAGGGAGGCTCCGTGGGCCTGGGACCCTCCCGGCCAGGTATGGGATATAATCTCCTGGTGTGTCCGTTTGCTAAGACCCTTGGTAAAGCACAGTATTGGGCTGGGAGTTACCCGATTTTCCAGGTGTTGTGTGTCTCAGTTCCCCTGGCTAGGAAAAGGGATTCCCTTCCCCCTTGCACTTCCCAGGTGAGGGGATGCCTCGCCCTGCTTCAGCTCTCCCTAGTCGGGCTGCAGCAGCTGACCAGCAGTGATTGTTTGGTGAGTGAGATGACCCAGTATCTCAGTTGAAAATGCAGAAATCACCTGTCTTCTGTGTTGCTCGCGCTGGGAGCTGGAGACTGGAGCTGTTCCTATTCGGCTATCTTGCTCCCGAATCTGGTATTGCTATTAATTGTTACCTTGCATTGAGTGCCGGGTACTTTGCTAAGCATTTTACTCACCTGATTGAATTGAATCCTCTCAAATCATTTATCCCAGGCTTTTCCAACCCACTGCCCATGGGCCACACGCAGCCCAGGATGACTTTGAATGTGGCCCAACACAAATTTGTACATCTAAAAACATTATGATTTGTTTTTCAATTTTTTTATCTTTTGTTCATTAGCTTTTGTTAATAATAGTGTATTTTATGTGTGATCCAAGACAATTCTTCTTCCAATATGGCCCTGGGAAGCCAAAAGATTGGACATCCCTGATTTGCCCTATTAGGTATGGATTATCCTCATATTTTAGATGAGGAAACTGAGGCTTATAGTAGTCAACTTTCCATAAGTCATCTAGCTAGCACAATATGTTTTCTGTTGCCTTTATTTCCATGAGTAAAATTTGAAGACAAAATTTAGTTATTTTTCAAAGACACATGTTCTTTCTTTGATAGAAAAATGAATTAGCATATGTTCATTTGTATCACCTTAATGCCTATAAGCTAGTGGTCCAAGGCTGGGCACCTGGATATTCATAGAATACAGTTGATCCTTGAACAACAACAGTTTAAACTGTGTGGGTCCACTTACACTCAGATGTTTTCAATACAGCTGGCCCTCTAGGTTGGAGGGTTTTTCATCCACAAACAAATGCGGATCCAAATGGAGTATTCTTAGGATGCAAAGCCCATACGGAAGGCTGAATATCCACGGGTTCTCAGGACCACCTGCAGGACTTGGGTGTGCGTGAATTATGGTCTGTAGGTCATCCTAGAAACAATCCCCGAAGATACTGAGGGACAACTGTATACTAAAGAGGTCCTTAGCCCCCGAGCTATGGACTGGTACCGGTCTGTGGCGTTAGGAACTGGGCTGGATAGCAGGAAGTGAACGACAGGAGAGCGCGCATTACTGTCTGAGCTCTGCCTCCTGTCAGATTAGATTCTCACAGGAGTGTGAACCCTACTGTGAATTGCGCATGCAAGGGATCCAGTTTGTGCTCTCCTTATGAAAATCTAACTAATGCCTGATGATCTGAGGTGGGACAATTTCATCCCAAAACCATCCCCTACATTCTGCTATCCATGGGAGAATTGTCTTCCATGAAACCGATCTTGGTCCCTGGTGCCAAAAGCGGGGACTGCTGGTAGACTAAATTAATGATGAATTTCAACTTAAGTTGAAGAAAAAGTTATAGATCGAGAGCTAGCAAGCTTTTTCTGTAAAGGGCCAGATAGTAAATATTTTCAGTTTTGTAGACAATATGGTTTGTCACAACTACTCAACCTTGTCCTGTTGTGCAAAAAAAAAAAAAAAAAAAAAAAAAAAAAAAAAAAAAAAAAGAAAAAAGTCATAATAATATGTAAATAAATGGACATGGCTTTGTTTCACTGAAATTTTATTTATAAGACCAGATGGTGGGGTAAATTTGGTCCATAGGTTATAGTTTATCAACCTGTATTAAAGGCCATTTTGTGTCCATTTAGTCACTATTAACGTTATTCCACTAAACAAAGATATTGGAATAAGTTTTTCGTAAGATACAGTGGTTTAGCATAAAAAGGTCTGGAATACAGGAAAACCTGCTCCCATCCACATAAACTGACTTTGAATCACCTGTTGGCTTTAATCATCTGCATAATGGCTTCCTTAGTCTAATTTTTTAGCAGTGAATTGAGTTAGAATATCTATTGTAGAAGTCAAATTGACATGGCCCTGCCACTATCATGACTAAGTGTACTTACCTGTCTCACAGTCTGGATTAAGAGAAAACCCCACCTTGTACCCCGAGACAAACAAAAAATAACAAGTTTGTTCCCTCTAGTTTAATTTCCAAAGTGAAAGAAACCTTGAGTATTTCCTGTGAGTTACTGACTCCTTAACAAAACGACTGTATCTCTGACTTTTGCAAAACTGATGTCTGAAGATACATTATGTCATATGTGAGAAAACTGTGTTTTCACTGTCAAACTGTGAGAAAACTGCTGTTTTTTTCCCCACCATGAACTCAGATTAAGTATAAACTCAGTAACCTTGGCAATTTAAAAAGTAAATATACTCATTGTGTTTTAATTTGATGGGTAAGTTCTCCTGAGGTTTGACTCCTTTGCAACTTCTTTGCAAGCAAACTGCTGCTTTTATTTTCAGTATGCTTCACCTCTGATTCTTCCTTTCACATATGTTAAGGTTTGGAGGACTGTTTGCTTATAGCCCAATGTGAACAGGATGAAAATTTTCCTACCAGCAACATAAATGATTAGTAATTTAGGATTTGGAAGTTTGAGCAAGCTTGAGCAGGCTGGTCATGGCCTCTTTTGACTAACAAGGGATACAGCTGTTGGACACTATGGCAAGAGAAACCTTTCCTTTGCCTGACTTTCTTCCATGGTGACAAAAGAGGAAAGATTTGGGGAAAATTAGAAAAAAACCTGGAAAAATTGTTGTCATATTAAAACATATAAAATCTTTGTGAAATCTTTATTGCCTGAGTCAGACTTGACATTCTACTTACTCTTCATTCACACGGTGTGGTAGACACAACAAGGGTAATACAATAATCTGACATTCTACTTGCCTAATGGCTTCCATATTCATTGATCATATGTTTCCAAAAGAATTATGAATATGGAGTGAGGGGTCCTGCCTTTTACATTCCCAAGATTCCATTGCATTTCTCTTCTGTCCTAAGATTGAGACCCAAGGCAAAATGACCCAGAAAAAGAACCCACATATTGGACTTGCTAATGAAAATCCCCAAAATCATAGTTTTCATCATAATGAGATTATAAGAGCTAGCTCCATGACAATAGAGAAGGATATTTGGTTACATAGGGCAGATTGAATGCATGTATTTATCCTTGCTGCTTTCCAAAATGTCATGAGAGACAATAAAGAAATGAGTATATATTTATAAGGGCAAACGATAGAGAAAGAGAAGGCAGTGAATGAGCACTATCAAAATTTTAGAACTGCATTGTCTAATGTAGTACCCACTAACTACATTTGGCTGTTTACATTTACATTAATTAAATTAAATACAATTAAAATTTAGTTATTTGGTTTCATTAGTCACGTTTCAAGAGCTCCATAGCTACGTGTGGCTGGTGGCTACCATACTGGATGGCACAGACATCGGACATTTCCATCATGGCAGACAGTTCTACTGGACAGTGCCATTTTAAAGAAGGGAAGGTGATAGAGGAACAGGAACTGAGTGAAGTTTCAGGTTGCTCTGTTATCCTAAGTAACTCCTTGGATGTAGTGGGTTGAATGGTGGCTTCCAAAAGATATGGTCATGTCCTACTCCCTGGAAACTATGAATGTAATTTTGTTGGAAAAGGGGTCTTTGCAGGTGCAATTAAGTTAAGATTCTTGTGATGGGATCATCCTGGACTATTGGGTGAACTCCAAATTCAAGGAAAAGAGTCCTTAGAGGAGAGGAGGAGGCCCTGTGAACATGGAGGTAGAGAGTGGAGTTATTTAGCTATGAGTCAAGGAATGCTTACAGCCACCAGAAGCTGTAAGAGGCAAGGAAGGATTCTCCTCTAGAGCCTTCAGAGAGAGTATGGCCTTGCCAACACCTGAATTTTTGACTTCTGGACTCCAGAACTGTGAGAGAATACATTTCTGATGTTTTAATTTGTTATTGCAGCCACAGAAAACTAATAAAGAGGGAAAGTCAAGAAGACTAAAGGCTTAATAAATAAGGAGGTTGAACTAGGAAGGCTTAGACTGGGAGAAACTAGACATCATGAAGTTGGGAGTAAGGTGCCTTCCTGTTAGAGCCTGAGAGCAAGACGTTCATACAAAAGGGGCATTTATTAACAAAGCCCCATGGTATGTTACAGACCATAAGAGTATTTCTCAGAGAAGAAGGGTCTTAGATGGGGCAGACACCCCAAACCATGGCTACTATTTCCCTTCACAACTCAGTACCAAGGTCATGGTATTTGTCTTGTTCCTGAAGGCAGAGGGATAATTTGTGTTATCTCAGCCATGAACTGAGAAACTAACTGGCCTCAGTCCTTTGAGCACTTAGTCCCCTGAGTGTTTACTTCTTCTTTGAGACTTTTAGAGAAAATTTATACCATAAACCATGTCTTCTTTGCCTTCTGCTTCAGTTTCCCCTGTCTAGCCAGCCTCTTCATTCCTGATAGATTTCTTCCCTTACTCTGTGGTTGAGGTCCACTGCTGAAATATACAGAACAAAAAGAAAACCAGACGCATCTCAAGAAGTATCCTTTAGTTTGTAGGGGACACTGAATGTGGCCTGCTGACATTTTTCCCTTCTTCAGGAATCTTGGATTTTCGGACTCTTGATTCTTCTAGAGAGGATCTTTTGGGGGAGGATCCAGATTTTATGAGGCTTGAGGGTTTTGTAATTTTAGGAGCACTATTTAAGCAAAGGAATTCACATTTATAAATACAAAATTAAGCATGAGTGTCAATATTTACTTCGATCATAAAAAGAAATCACAACAAAGTACCAACTTAAAAAAATCTGATAAATACCCTAGACATATAAAATCAGAAAAAATTAGCATAGATTTAAAAATTTAATTGCCTGTTGATATTATAGTTTTAATAACTCTACATCTTGAGACTGTTCTGGGGTGTTAAAGTTTCATGTGCTGCATTATTGCGTCTATTCCTTAATATACTCAATATAAGAAAAATTCCTTTTCGCTAGTAGTCAATGAGAACCCAATCTTCTGTTTATACAGTTGACTCTTGAATAACTCAGGGGTTAGGGACACTGACCCCCTGCACAGTCAAAAATCTGTGTATAATTTTTGACTCCCCCAAAACTTAACTACTAATAGCCCACTGTTGAAGCTAGACAAATAACATAGACAGTCAATTTAACACAGATATTGCAGGTTATATGTATTATATGCTGTATTCTTACAATAAGTTAAAGAAAATGTTATTAAAATCGCAAGGAAGAGAAAATATATTTACTGTTCATTAAGTGGGAGTGGCTCATCATAAAGGTCTTCATCCTTCTCATCTTCATGTTGAATAGGCTGAAGAGGAGGAGGAAGAGGAGGGGTTGGTCTTGATGTATCACAGGTGGCAGAGGCAGAAGAAAATCCATCTATAAGTGGACCTGCGCCATTCAAACCCATGTTGTTCAAGGGCCACTGTAATTTTATAGGTCTTGTGATTGGATAAATGTTCCTTAAACGAACTTTCAGCTTCTTATAGTTATTATTCCTCCTCCACTCATGTACTCCCAACACTGGGTGCTGTAGGACCACTTATATTGTGATGCAGCCTGTTGTCCTATATTTTCATGAGCCAGTGCTGGGGGAGTCACATAGTGGTGGTAGGAATATTCTTCCTAGAAGCTATTCTTACTAGACCAGCTAGTAACTAGACCAGACCAATAACTTAGCTGCATGTGGAAGTGGCTGTGAACCACATAAGCACATCTCATTAAATTTAAATGTATTTCCAACTCAACTTTCTCTCTTAGCGGGATCCCAAAATAACTGCAGCCACTTTAACACTCTCCTACTGCAATTGGTTGATTAAGGCTGCTGTTTCTTCCCACTACAACATCTGCATGAAGAAGATGTTGAAGTAGAAGGAAACAGGGGACCTAATCAACCAAATGCAGTTAAAGTATTTTACTTTTGCATTTTTTACAAAAACATATAATCATGGTGACATTTTGAGGGCACTTTCAAGGGTCTTGAAAGGGGCCCATGCAGGTGAGGGTCCTGGAAATTCAGATTCATTAGCTTCACCACAGATCTACTTCTGTTTAACCATTTCTTGAGTCTCTGCAGGGTCAGTAATTACAGATCAAATTAATTCATCCACTTCTCGCAAGTGCTAGCGTTAGTCTTAGATTCTAAGAGCATTGACCTGAGACACACATTTTCTCATTAGAATCTATTCTTCTAATTGGCAAAAATTATGTTCATACTTCATATTCTAATCTTTAAAGTAGACGAGTGACACAGTTATGATTCTAAAGAAACTTGAAGAGTGAATAATGAAGTGGCTTTAATAAAGGACTCCCCGGATCTTGCACTGACACTTAGCTCTTTCTCCCCAAACATCTTTGGCTTCCATTCTGACCTATATTACTTATGCAACACGAATATTCCCATCATTCTTGACCATATAGTTCGGCTTTTGTCTCAAAGGATGGAGCATAGCTGCATGGTTGATTTTCACCCAAGCACCATCAATCAAAAAGGACCCTGCCATGCTTTTCTTACATATAATGTACACAGAGTACATTACTGAACAGAAAATACCCATGAAATTTGCTCTCTTACCTCCTCAGAAGTGATCATTTTGTTGAGCCAAGTGAGCTTTTTGGTATCACCCGGGTTTGGGATTTCATGACTCTGTGAGTCAATGGTGCTATATGTGCTGACAGTTTTGATCTTATATGGCCAGTTGTTCAGAGTTATGGAAAACCTTACCCTCTTTACGAGGTCTCCTGGCTCAGGATTTCTGCCATATCTGGCAAGGGGTGCACAAATAGAAGAATATCTTATCTTCTACTTAAAGGCAGAAGATGGTTGTCTGGTCTCTACGACCACCTTGGGGAGGGTAGGAAAGCCAACAGACTTTCCATGTGTTCCAGAAGGTAATTGAACTCAGGCGCCACGAGAGGCAGAGGAAAAGCCAGTCTGGCGAGTTTCTGAGAATGAAAGTCCGCTAGACCATTCCCTAAGTGTGTGACCTCAGAAAAGTCACTTAACCTCCTGAGGTTCATTTTCTCTCCTGTATGTGATAGGTGTTGTGAGGATACAATAAATACATAAAAGGGAGGTGGTAGGAAGGTACTAGTTCAAGTTCATGTTGATTTCCTTTTTTTAATGTTTACAGTATTGGCATGAGCAAGATAGAGAAGCTGAGAGAAAAGTTTGTGTGTGTGTGGGTGGGGGAGGGGAGAAGTGGGGAAGGATGAGAGGGATGAAATTTAAAGTTCTATGTACATGTATCTATGTATATGTTTATGTATATGTATATGTGTATGTAAATATATAGTTTTCAATAGGTCCCAAATAGCAATGTCAAGAAGAAAAATCATGCAATTTCTGGCTACTTGTAGTCTTCATTCTATGACTTGAAGACTATTGACAGTGTCTGACTGTAGAAGTACCTCTCACTTTCTGGTGCCACCAGAAGGGCTGGGTTCTTTGGACTCAGCGTAGGTTTGGGTTCCTGAACATCTCTAACTCTGCTCTGAAGATGTTTTTTGTACCTCATGAGCTTGGAGCATCCAGAGGCTGCGATTTCTTAATGCTTAAGGGATTTTATTTCAGTTCTAATTTCCCCAAACCAACGCAGGTCCTAGAGGAACCTGTATATCTTTAGTTATTTTAGTTTTTTCCCCACCTTGAAATTGTTTCTAATAATTATATTTAATAATCTACTACCTAATATACATCAGCAGACTGAAATAAGTAAAACAATATTTCTTGAGAATTTTGAGACTTGACACATACCACTGAGTTTTGAATTAACACGTAGCCCTTTATTTCATAGAAAGCCCTTGTCAAAATTTTTTCTCATACATTATTTGAATAGAGCTGCCTAAAAGTTTTTTTTTCTTTCTTTAGGGAAAAAGTACTTTGCTGGAGAGTTGAAGGATTTCATTTTAATGTTGCAATCACTTGTTTCTAAACTTAACATTTGAATAAATTTTTCATATTAGATTCTTCTAATTTCTGGCTATGATTTGCAAAAGATCATTTATTTTTTCAAGGAACAAGATTTTTAGAGGTAATTAAAAGTAATCTCCTATTAGGGAGACCACTAACAAGACTAACACATTATGTAACTTCTTCAAGATTTAACAGCCTTTTGTATTTACTTGGCCTAGGAGATTAGGCTTTTAGTGGATAATGACTTTCATTGTAACGATGAGAAAGATGAGAAACTTCTATTATAACAGGTTGGGATCAAATTCTATTAGAGCTTTTTAAGTCTTGTTTCTGTGTTCCACATTGCTTTTTATAATTAGTTTCAAGTGTAATCATATGAAATTTGAGGGGAAAAGGAAAGGAGAACTTACGTGAAAATCCACATTTGCAAATGGATAGGTTTAAAGCTATTTAGCATAGACCTTGATGGCCTATGAAGGCAGAGATGCCCAAATATAGAAATAAAGGGATTTATACCTGTGGTATAGCCATAGAATTATCCTATTTTCTCCCCTAGGGATAGAGTAATATTCTGGGGCTAGAAGATTGTCCTTAAGAATAGGGACATTTTCTATGGGTGGGTATTAAACTAGATATTCTATTGGATACAAATTCTTAATACAAAGTGGAATGTACCTTGTGAAGAGGTAGCCTATAACAAAGGAATAATTGTCTTAATATATACTCTTACCAGTCAATAAGGCAGACATGAATGCTCCATTAAACATGATGGACAGATGTCAATATTGAAATATAAAAGAAGAAAGATACATAGTTAAAAAACATAGACAAAGAATCAGTTTTATTAGGAATCAACAAATGAAAATGACAACAAAGTAAGATGTCACTTTGCCTGTTAAACTTGAAGAGATCAGATCATTAATATTCCACATTAGTGCAAGTGTGGGAACCAAACACTATTCATGCAAGTGGGGTGTGGGCGATCTGTATAAGTAGAAGCTTAGGGCAATGTAATGCACATATTAAACAAAATTTCAAAAAGCATATACATAGTCTGACTCAGCAATCCTTCTCGATTAATCTTAAGGAAATAATAGGACAAGTCCAATAATATTATTGGTGGCTTTAGAAATACCTAAAAGTTATTTTAAAACATTAGTTAAATGTGTCATGGAACATTAACACAATTTAATATTATGCAGCCACTAAAAAGAGTGATATATACATATAGTCTGCTGAGAGCTGATTCTTCATGAGTCTCTCACATTCATGTATGGCTTGAGAGCAGAGGTGCTGACTGCCTTAGCTCCACACCAACTTTACAAGGATGCTTGCCTAGTGAACAGCCTTGGAATAGAGAGACAGCATTTGCATCCAGAGCAAAGCACAGGCATGCTTACTACCCAGCATAAAAGATTCTGATTCTTTTAAGGTTAGGGTTCTTCTCCTTAAACACAGCCCAGGGCATGTGTGCAGGTATCACCTGGCCCTCTTTGCCCTGCAGGATTGGAAATTAATATAAGAAAATATTGAAATTCTGCCTATTGTTATTTCTGTGAGTCATAGTCATTTATTGCTGACTCAGGAGTCTTTGCATCTTTATCAGTACAATGGACTGAATGTTTATGCCCTGCACAAATTCGTATGTTGAAATCCTAACCCTCAAGATAATGGTATTAGGAGGTAGGACCCACGGGAGGTGTAATGGTTAATTTTAGATGTTAACTTGACTGGATTAAGCCATACCTGGATAGCTGATAAAGCATTATTTTTATGTATGTTTGTGAGGGCTTTTTCCAGTGGAATGAATTAAGATCGCCCTCACCAATGCATCATCCAATCAGTTGAGGGCCTGAATAGAACAAAAATGTAGTGGAAGATTTGCTCTCTCTGAGCTGGGACCTTCTCTTGCCCTTCGATATCAGTGCTTGTGGTTCTCAGGCCCCTGGACTCATACTGAGATGTAGACTAGTGGCCCCCCTGGTTTTTGGGCCATCAGACTTGGACAGAATTATTCCATTGGCTCTCCAGTGTGTAGACAGCAGATCATGGGAGTTCTCAGCCTCCATAATCGCATGAACCAATTTTCATAATAAACCTTCTTAGGTATCTGTCTATCTATCCATTTATCCTGCTGGTTCTGTTTCTCTGGAGAATCCTTATTAATATACCATTGTATAGTGGCTCATAATTTATTTAACCAGACTCCCATTGGTAGTTCCAGTTTTTGACTGGTACAAACAATGCTACAGTAAATCTTCTTGTATAGATACCTTGATGGGTATTTACCTGCAAACTAAATAAAAACATTCTCAGACCTGTGCTGAAGTGTTTTGATCCCATGGATTTGTTGGGAGTCAGAGGCTGATTCTATAGTACTAGGTCAAAAATGTTTTTGAAAAATAAATAAAAGATATTAAATAGTATATGTGGTATGGCCTCATTTTGAATACATAAATAAGTAGAAGTCTGGAAGAAAGCTACAGAAATATTATCAGTGGTTAATTCTGGGTTATGACCTTTATTCCTCTTTATAATCTTTCATATTTTCTGATATTTTTTGCACTATGCATGCATTACCTTTGTAATCAGAAGGGCAATAAAGTTACTAAAATTGAGAGGCAATATGGAACAAAGCAAGGGTAGAAAGTGGAATATAGACACAAGACATCAAAAGATGTGAATTAAAAGTTTCATGTCAAAGAAATGATGTGACAGATTTTAATTAGAATTGTTTGAGGCAGGCTTAGTATTTCTTGAGTTCAGAGGAAAGAAATGCTTCCCAATAGAGCAAATGTGGGGATTAGCAAAGCACAGATACACATTTATTCTTTTATTAATTCTGCATTCTTATTTTTTTCTTATATTTACTCATCAATTCTATTTCTCTGATAATTACTGTATACCTAATCCTGCTTTACATACTATATCAAATGCAATATCAAGAACAGGTAATAATATGTAAAGCAACTAATAATATGCTTGATAGTAATTTTACCTTGAAATGGCTCCCAGTTTGTGCTTAATTGAGGACATTATTTTCTGTTTTACTGTTCTTTTGGTCATCTTTATTACTCACTATTCTATTTTCTAGAATTGTGTGGATTTGTGAAAGAATGCCAACATAAAATGAAGAGTCATCAATTTGGCCACATGCTGATCGAATGAGTGTCTTGCAGAGAAATGAAGGTGAGTCCCTTGACACTTGAGCTGCTGATTTTTGAAAAAAAAATGCAGGTGTGCATAAAATGATTTATTGATTAACAAACAGCTAGCACTTTAAATGGAAATTTCCCCTTAGCAGTTTACATGGAAATGCAAAAATCTATGAGGACGGCACTGAATTTGCACATTTTCTGGTTATCAGTTGATATGGTTTGGATGTTTGTCCCTTCCATATATCATGTTAAAATTTGATCCCTAATGTTGGGCCAACATTAGGGTCCAGGTGGGAGGTGTTTGGATCACGAAAGTGGATCCTTTAAAAACTTCGTGATGCCACAGCAAGAGAAACTATCATCAGAGTGAACAGGCAACCTACAGAATGGGAGAAAAATTTCGGTAGTCTATCCATCTGACAAAGGGCTAATATCCAGAAACTACGAAGAACTGAAACAAATTTACAAGAAGAAATCAAACAACCCCATCAAAAAATGGGGAAAGGATGTGAACAGACACTTCTCAAAAGAACACATTTATGCAGCCAACAGACACATGAAAAAATGCTCATCATCACTCGCCATCAGAGAAATGCAAATCAAAGCCACAATGAGATACCATCTCACACCAGTTAGAATGGTGATCATTAAAAAGTCAGGAAACAACAGATGCTGCAGAAGTTGTGGAAAACTTTTACACTGTTGGTCGGGGGGTAAATTAGTTCAACCATTGTGGAAGACAGTATGGCGATTCCTCAAGGATCTAAAACTAGAAATACCATTTGACCCAGCAATCCCATTACTGGGCATATACCCAAAGGATTCTAAATTATTGTATGATAAAGACACATGCACATGTATGTTTATTGCGACACTATTCACAATAGCAAAGACTTGGAACCAACCCAAATGTCCATCATTGATAGACCAGATTAAGAAAATGTGTCACGTATACACCATGGAGTACTATGCAGCCTTAAAAAAGATGAGTTCATGTCCTTTGCAGGGAAATGGATGAAGCTGACAACCATCATTCTCAGCAAACTATTACAGGAACAGAAAACCAAACACCACATGTTCTCACTCAAGTGAGAATTGAACAATGAGAACACTTGGACACAGGGAGGGGATCATTACACATCTGGGCCTGTGGGTGGTGGGGGCCTGGGGGAGGGATAACATTAGGAGAAATACCTAATGTAGGTGACGGTTTGATGGGTTCAGTAAACCACCATGGCACGGGTATACCTATGTAACAAAACTACATGTTCTGCACATGTAACCCAGAACCTAAAGTATTTAAAAAACAAAAACAAAACAAAAAATAAAAACAACTTCTTAGTGCCATCCTGGAGGGTAATGAGTGAGTTCTCGTGCTATTAGTTCCCCTGGGAATTGTTATTAAAAAGAGCCTGGTCTGGCACCTCCTCCCCAGTCTTTGCTTCTTTTCTCGCCATGTGATGCCTGTTCCCATCGCCTCCCACAGTGAGTGGAAGCTCCCCAAGACCCTCAACAGAAGCAGATGTTGGTACCATGCTCCTTGCACAACCTGTAGAACTGTAAGACAAATGAATCTCTTTTCTTTATACGCAGCCTCAGGTATTCCTTTATAGCAATCCAAAATGGACTAAGACAGATGTTGTCAAATGTAGACCTTCACATTTAACCTCTGTTGTAGGGAACTATTTTCTATTAATATTCTTTTTTAAACCTCTTCTTACCAGTAAAAAGAGTGTCCTGATTTTCAGGGATGCCATCTTGTGTCTTCTCTTCATTTGAGTCTTTTGTGTGGGTAACGTTAATGAGTCCCTGTGACTCTGTCATGACATATCTAAACTAGTACTCTGGAAAGAATATATCCTTTTAGTACACAGAAAGTCCTGGTAGGTCAGGAAACATTTTAATTTATTCAAGTGGAGACGTTCAGCGCATGCGGGGAGAAGTTAGTTCATTTGTTAAGTTTGTGGTGAGACTTTAAATTCTCACATTAAGTTTGACAGAGTAGTTGATGATATTTGGTCATGTTTTGGTTTCCTAACAGCCTCTGGCTGACTTAAAAATAAATCATTGCAGACAGACCATTAAGTTTTATGAACTATGAATGTGCTTAATAGCCCATTTTAATGAAATGCTCTAAGTTTCTCCATGGGCCATTGCTTTTTTTTTTTTTTTTTTTTTTTTTTTTTTTTTTTTATTATACTTTAAGTTCTAGGGTACATGTGCATAACGTGCAGGTTTGTTACATATGTATACTTATGCCATGTTGGTGTGCTGCACCCATCAACTCGTCAGCACCCATCAATTCATCATTTATATCATGTATAACTCCCCAATGCAATCCCTCCCTCCTCCCCCCTCCCCCCTCCCCATGATAGACCCCAGTGTGTGATGTTCCCTTCCCGAGTCCAAGTGATCTCATTGTTCAGTTCCCACCTATGAGTGAGAACATGCGGTGTTTGGTTTTCTCTTCTTGTGATAGTTTGCTAAGAATGATGGTTTCCAGCTGCATCCATGTCCCTACAAAGGACGCAAACTCATCCTTTTTTATGGCTGCATAGTATTCCATGGTGTATATGTGCCACATTTTCTTAATCCAGTCTGTCACAGATGGACATTTGGGTTGATTCCAAGTCTTTGCTATTGTGAATAGTGCCGCAATAAACATACGTGTACATGTGTCTTTGTAGTAGACTAATTTATAATCCTTTGGGTATATACCCAGTAGTGGGATGGCTGGGTCATATGGTACATCTAGTTCTAGATCCTTGAGGAATTGCCATACTGTTTTCCATAATGGTTGAACTAGTTTACAATCCCACCAACAGTGTAAAAGTGTTCCTATTTCTCCACATCCTCTCCAACACCTGTTGTTTCCTGACTTCTTAATGATTGCCATTCTAACTGGTGTGAGATGGTATCTCATTGTGGTTTTGATTTGCATTTCTCTGATGGCCAGTGATGATGAGCATTTTTTCATGTGTCTGTTGGCTGTATGAATATCTTCTTTTGAGAAATGTCTGTTCATATCCTTTCCCCACTTTTTGATGGGGTTGTTTGTTTTTTTCTCGTATATTTGTTTGAGTTCTTTGTAGATTCTGGATATTAGCCCTTTGTCAGATGAGTAGGTTGCAAAAATTTTCTCCCATTCTGTAGGTTGCCTGTTCACTCTGATGGTAGTTTCTTTTGCTGTGCAAAAGCTCTTAAGTTTAATTAGATCCCATTTGTCAATTTTGGCTTTTGCTGCCGTTGCTTTTGGTGTTTTAGACATGAAGTCCTTGCCCATGCCTATGTCCTGAATGGTACTACCTAGATTTTCTTCTAGGGTTTTTATGGTATTAGGTCTAACATTTAAGTCTCTAATCCATCTTGAATTAATCTTCGTATAAGGGGTAAGGAAAGGATCCAGTTTCAGCTTTCTACTTATGGCTAGCCAATTTTCCCAGCACCATTTATTAAATAGGGAATCCTTTCCCCATTTCTTGTTTCTCTCAAGTTTGTCAAAGATCAGATGGCTGTAGATGTGCGGTATTATTTCTGAGGACTCTGTTCTGTTCCATTGGTCTATATCTCTGTTTTGGTACCAGTACCATGCTGTTTTGGTTACTGTAGCCTTGTAGTATAGTTTGAAGTCAGGTAGCGTGACGCCTCCAGCTTTGTCCTTTTGACTTAGGATTGTCTTGGCAATGCGGGCTCTTTTTTGGTTCCATATGAACTTTAAAGCAGTTTTTTCCAATTCTGTGAAGAAACTCATTGGTAGCTTGATGGGGATGGCATTGAATCTATAAATAACCTTGGGCAGTATGGCCATTTTCACGATATTGATTCTTCCTATCCATGAGCATGGTATGTTCTTCCATTTGTTTGTGTCCTCTTTGATTTCACTGAGCAGTGGTTTGTAGTTCTCCTTGAAGAGGTCCTTTACATCCCTTGTAAGCTGGATTCCTAGGTATTTTATTCTCTTTGAAGCAATTGTGAATGGAAGTTCATTCCTGATTTGGCTCTCTGCTTGTCTGTTGCTGGTGTATAAGAATGCTTGTGATTTTTGCACATTAATTTTGTATCCTGAGACTTTGCTGAAGTTGCTTATCAGCTTAAGGAGATTTTGGGCTGAGACGATGGGGTTTTCTAAATATACAATCATGTCATCTGCAAACAGGGACAATTTGACTTCTTCTTTTCCTAACTGGATACCCTTGATTTCTTTCTCTTGCCTGATTGCCCTAGCCAGAACTTCCAACACTATGTTGAATAGGAGTGGTGAGAGAGGGCATCCCTGTCTTGTGCCAGTTTTCAAAGGGAATTTTTCCAGTTTTTGCCCATTCAGTATGATATTAGCTGTGGGTTTGTCATAAATAGCTCTTATTATTTTGAGGTACGTTCCATCAATACCGAATTTATTGAGCGTTTTTAGCATGAAGGGCTGTTGAATTTTGTCAAAAGCCTTTTCTGCATCTATTGAGATGATCATGTGGTTCTTGTCTTTGGTTCTGTTTATATGCTGGATTACGTTTATTGATTTGCGAATGTTGAACCAGCCTTGCATCCCAGGGATGAAGCCCACTTGATCATGGTGGATAAGCTTTTTGATGTGCTGCTGAATCCGGTTTGCCAGTATTTTATTGAGGATTTTTGCATCAATGTTCATCAGGGATATTGGTCTAAAATTCTCTTTTTTTGTTGTGTCTCTGCCAGGCTTTGGTGTCAGGATGATGTTGGTCTCATAAAATGAGTTAGGGTGGATTCCCTCTTTTTCTATTGATTGGAATAGCTTCAGAAGGAATGGTACCAGCTCCTCCTTGTACCTCTGGTAGAATTCAGCTGTGAATCCATCTGGTCCTGGACTTTTTTTGGTGGGTAGGCTATTAATTGTTGCCTCAATTTCAGAGCCTGCTATTGGTCTATTCAGGGATTCAACTTCTTCCTGGTTTAGCCTTGGGAGAGTGTAAGTGTCCAGGAAATTATCCATTTCTTCTAGATTTTCTAGTTGATTTGCGTAGAGGCGTTTATAGTATTCTCTGATGGTAGTTTGTATTTCTGTGGGGTCAGTGGTGATATCCCCTTTATCATTTTTTATTGCATCGATTTGATTCCTCTCTCTTTTTTTCTTTATTAGCCTTGCTAGCGGTCTGTCAATTTTGTTGATCTTTTCAAAAAACCAACTCCTGGATTCATTGATTTTTTGGAGGGTTTTTTGTGTTTCTATCTCCTTCAGTTCTGCTCTGATCTTAGTTATTTCTTGCCTTCTGCTAGCTTTTGAATGTGATTGCTCTTGCCTCTCTAGTTCTTTTAATTGTGATGTTAGAGTGTCAATTTTAGATCTTTCCTGTTTTCTCTTGTGGGCATTTAGTGCTATAAATTTCCCTCTACACACTGCTTTAAATGTGTCCCAGAGATTCTGGTATGTTGTATCTTTGTTCTCATTGGTTTCAAAGAACATCTTTATTTCCGCTTTCATTTCGTTATGTACCCAGTAGTCATTCAGGAGCAGGTTGTTCAGTTTCCATGTAGTTGAGCGGTTTTGATTGAGTTTCTTAGTCCTGAGTTCTAGTTTGATTGCACTGTGGTCTGAGAGACAGTTTGTTATAATTTCTGTTCTTTTACATTTGCTGAGGAGTACTCTACTTCCAATTATGTGGTCAATTTTGGAATAAGTGCGATGTGGTGCTGAGAAGAATGTATATTCTGTTGATTTGGGGTGGAGAGTTCTATAGATGTCTATTAGGTCCGCTTGGTGCAGAGATGAGTTCAATTCCTGGATATCCTTGTTAACTTTCTGTCTCGTTGATCTGTCTAATGTTGACAGCGGAGTGTTGAAGTCTCCCATTATTATTGTATGGGAGTCTAAGTCTCTTTGTAAGTCTCTAAGGACTTGCTTTATGAATCTGGGTGCTCCTTTATTGGGTGCATATATATTTAGGAGAGTTAGCTCTTCCTGTTGAATTGATCCCTTTACCATTATGTAATGGCCTTCTTTGTCTCTTTTGATCTTTGATGGTTTAAAGTCTGTTTTATCAGAGACTAGGATTGCAACCCCTGCTTTTTTTTGTTCTCCATTTGCTTGGTAGATCTTCCTCCATCCCTTTATTTTGAGCCTATGTATGTCTCTGCATGTGAGATGGGTCTCCTGAATACAGCAGACTGATGGGTCTTGACTCTTTATCCAGTTTGCCAGTCTGTGTCTTTTAATTGGAGCATTTAGTCCATTAACATTTAAGGTTAATATTGTTATGTGTGAACTTGATCCTGCCATTATGATATTAACTGGTTATTTTGCTCGTTAGTTGATGCAGTTTCTTCCTAGCCTCGATGGTCTTTACATTTTGCCATGTTTTTGCGATGGCTGGTACCGGTTGTTCCTTTCCATGTTTAGGGCTTCCTTCAGGGTCTCTTGTAAGGCAGGCCTGGTGGTGACAAAATCTCTAAGCATTTGCTTATCTGTAAAGGATTTTATTTCTCCTTCACTTATGAAACTTAGTTTGGCTGGATATGAAATTCTGGGTTTAAAATTCTTTTCTTTAAGAACGTTGAATATTGGCCCCCACTCTCTTCTGGCTTGTAGAGTTTCTGCCGAGAGATCTGCTGTTAGTCTGATGGGCTTCCCTTTGTGGGTGACCCGACCTTTCTCTCTGGCTGCCCTTAAGATTTTTTCCTTCATTTCAACTTTGGTGAATCTGGCAATTATGTGTCTTGGAGTTGCTCTTCTGGAGGAGTATCTTTGTGGCGTTCTCTGTATTTCCTGAATTTGAATGTTGGCCTGCCCTACTAGGTTGGGGAAGTTCTCCTGGATGATATCCTGAAGAGTGTTTTCCAACTTGGTTCCATTTTCCCCCTCACTTTCAGGCACCCCAATCAGACGTAGATTTGGTCTTTTTACGTAATCCCATACTTCTTGCAGGCTTTGCTCATTTCTTTTTCTTCTTTTTTCTTTTGGTTTCTCTTCTCGCTTCATTTCATTCATTTGATCTTCAATCGCTGATACTCTTTCTTCCAGTTGATCCAGTCGGTTACTGAAGCTTGTGCATTTGTCACGTATTTCTCGTGTCATGGTTTTCATCTCTGTCATTTCGTTTATGATCTTCTCTGCATTAATGAGTCTAGCTGTCAATTCTTCCACTCTTTTTTCAAGATTTTTAGTTTCTTTGCGCTGGGTACGTAATTCCTCCTTTAGCTCTGATAAGTTTGATGGACTGAAGCCTTCTTCTCTCCTCTCGTCCAAGTCATTCTCTGACCAGCTTTGATCCGTTGCTGGTGATGGGCTGCGCTCCTTTGCAGGGGGAGATGCGCTCTTATTTTTTGAATTTCCAGCTTTTCTGCCCTGCTTCTTCCCCATCTTTGTGGTTTTATCTGTCTCTGGTCTTTGATGGTGGTGACGAACTGATGGGGTTTTGGTATAGGTGTCCTTCCTGTTTGATAGTTTTCCTTCTGACAGTCAGAAGGACTCTCTGTTGGTCTGTTGGAGATTGCTTGAGGTCCACTCCAGACCCTGTTTGCCTGGGTATCAGCAGCAGAGGTTGCCGAAGATACAATATTGCTGAACAGCGAGTGTACCTGTCTGATTCTTCCTTTGGAAGTTTCCTCTCAGGGGTGTACTCCACCCTGGGAGGTGTGGGGTGTCAGACTGCCCCTAGTGGGGGATTTCTCCCAGCTAGGCTACTCAGGGGTCAGGGACACACCTGAGCAGGCAGTCTGTCCGTTCTCAGATCTCAACCTCCGCGTTGGGAGATCCGCGGCTCTCCCCAAAGCTGTCAGACAGAGTCGTTCGCGGCTGCACCGGCTCCCGCTACTTCCCCTGTTGGTCTTCAGCTGTGCGCTGTCCCCAGAGGTGGAGACTACAGAGACAGGCAGGCTTCCTTGAGCTGCTGTGAGCTCCACCCAGTTCGAGCTTCCCAGCGGGTTTGTTTACCTACTTAAGCCTCAGCAATGGCGGGCGCCCCTCCCCCAGCCTCGCTGCTGCCTTGCCGATAGATCGCGGCAGACTGCTGTGTTAGCAGTGAGGGAGGCTTCGTGGGCGTGGGACCCTCCCGGCCAGGTGTGGGATATATTCTCCTGGAATGCCTGTATGCTTACAGCGCAGTATTGGGGTGGGAGTTACCCGATTTTCCAGGTGTTGTGTGTCTCAGTTCCCCTGGCTAGGAAAACGGATCCCCTTCCCCCTTGCGCTTCCAGGTGAGGCGATGCCTCGCCCTGCTTCAGCTCTCGCTGGTCAGGCTGCAGCAGCTGACCAGCACTGATTGTCCGGCACTCCCTAGTGAGATGACCCCAGTACCTCAGTTGAAAATGCAGAAATCACCGGTCTTCTGTGTCGCTCGCGCTGGGAGTTGGAGACTGGAGTTGTTCCTATTCGGCCATCTTGCTCCGCCCCCGGGCCATTGCTTTTACCTGAGCCATGACTACATTTCAAATCCTGCTGACCGTTTCAAAGGTGATTATTCCACTCGGATGATAGCATGACTGGTGCCTTTGTAAAGCATTTGACTGTGTTTGACCTCACAGTGAGGTGAGGTTGAAAACTTTGGTAGTATTACAGCAGTTCCCCCTTATCTGTGGGGATGCATTACCAAGACCCTCAGTGGATGCCTGAAGCTGTGGATAGTACCAACCCTATATATACTAAGTTTTTTCATATACATACATAGCTATGATAAAGTTTAATTTATAAATTAGGCAGAGTATGAGATTAACAATAAGAAAGTAGAACAATTATAACAATATACTGTAATAAAAGCAAAATAAGGGTGACTTGAACCCTGCACTTCTATTGCACTGCAATATTGCAACAGTGATCCGATAACTGAGATGGCTTCTAAGTGCCTAATAGGTGGGTAGGGTCTACAGCATGGATACACTGGACGAGGGATAATTCATCTCCAAAGCAGGATGGAGCTGAATGTTGTTCCATTAAAACCTTGTGAATTATTTGTGGAATTTTCCATTTAATATTTTTGGACCTTGGTTGGCCATGCATAACTGAAACCACAGAAAATTAAACTATAGATAAGTGGTGGTTGCGGGGGACTACTTTACTGAGTATTTGTTAACTAAGTAAAACTTTTGGTTATGGTGTGCGATGAAAATTTCTTCTGACTGCATAAAGGCTATGGTCTCTGAAAATGATGATTAAAAAGATTTTTTTTGTTCATAACATTTATTTTATTATTAATTTATTTAAGTTTTTCTTTCTTAGAGGATAGGGTCTTTTGATGTTGCCTAGGCTGGCCTCAAACTCCTAGCTTTAAGGAACTCCCGGGTTCAAGTGATTCTCCTGCCTCAGCCTCCCTAGTAGTTGGGACTACAGGCACATGCCATGGTGCCCAATCTACATTTTTTAAAAAGTGAACTTTGTTTCCTCTAAAACAATAACTTGTCTCCAATTTTTTTTTATTATGCAAAAGGTGACACAGATTCTTATTTTATAAAATCTGAAAAAATATGGAAAGGAGTTTATCATGGTGGTTAGTAATTGAGTTTGTGTTCTGGTTGCAATATTTAAAGCTGCGTGATGCTAATTTAGGTACCTAGATCCTCTGAGACTGCCTTTAAAATGAGAACAGCACCAGTATTATAGGTAATAAGTTACAAACTTATAAGCTATAAACTTATAAGTTACTATATATCTATATGTATGAAAATGTTTTGCTATTTTTGTTTTCACTGATATTTATATAGCAACTAGACTAGGCATCAAATTGTTTTACAAAGAACCTTATTATGGTTTCTCTATTCACTGGAAACAGCATAGATGAGGAAGTTGCAGGGCCTAGGAATTTGATATTGAGGAAGAAGCCCCATTTTCTTTCTATTTTCAATTTTTTGGGTCCCCTCTCTTTCTTCTCCTTTGTTTAAAAAATACACCTTACCCACAAACCCTCTTTATCAAGACTCAGCATGCTTCAAGGTGACTTTATGGCCTTTGCTAAGACCCCCTGACCAAAGACCATCAGAAATACAGCTACAGTAAAAATAAAAGGGTTAAATTTAATAGTTTGCCTCAGCAGGGAAGCATGCACACCATGGATGAACTTAGGTGTTTCCAAAGGGAAGCTAGAGAAGGGTAAATCTAGAGTTTTGAAGACTAGAGTTAGCCACAGAATAGTCTTGATGGGGACTAGTAGAATTTGTGATCCAGGTGAGCTTGTGTCTTATCTTGGAAGATAGGGCCCGAGCAAACTGCTGTTAAAGAATCTGAGCTTAGATTGTTTTATTGATGCCACAATTTGGTCCAGTTTTGCAAGCTGTGAGTTCTGTTTCAATTTTTGGTTACCGTCTTCTGGTCATTCTTCAGTCTAAACTGAAGGAGATACCATTGTCTCTGGGACATGATCAATTAGATCTGTGCTATTGTCTGGAGTCTGTTGATTAGAAGGTTGCTCAGAGAATGTCATCTGCAGTTGAACTGGAGTTAGTCCCTCATGTTTCTTTAGTTGCAGAATGACCCGTTGCATCATCTGGTATGCCAATGACTACCCCGCAGCATTTCAGACTCTGGAGACATATACGTGGCACCTGCCAGATAGGCAAAACTAGGACAAGGATTATTACTACAGTTTGAAATATGCCCATAACTGATTTGGATGTCCCTTTAATTTTGATATGGATTGTTTGACTTTGCCAGTACCTGAGTAATTAAGTCCTTAACCCAGTGGTTTGTTAGGGGTAAAGTTCTTGAGATTACCATGATTAAAAATGGAGATGTGGACTAACAATTAATTTATAACTTTAATCCAGCAGGAATAAAACAATGCAATGCAGCACATGGTAATTGGTGGTTTCTGCCTCTGAGATTTGTTTTCAAAGTACTGGGTGGAAGTCATCTTCAATACTGGGGCTGAAAAGTCCTAGAAATCATTCAGTCCCAGGTGACTCTTCATGGTGCTGATGTCAGTGGTGCCTGTGGATTACTCCCCTGTAGTATTAATAGACCAGGGTATCTGGTATAATGCTTTACTGAGGTTCTTTTGTTATTACTTCTATTATGGAAGATTCAGATCCTGATCTGCTTATGGCAGGGGCTTTTAGGTGAATATAAGGAAAAGGCAGAGATCATTTTCCATAATATGATTAAATGGCTCTGATTAATTTTTGTAATAAGCAACAATATTAGAGTGAAGGGGAGTGGAATTGTATAATGATTAATAATACAAAATGCTTTTATAAGAACTTAGTCCTTATAAGATTTTCCTAGAATTAGAACATGTTACGGAGTGTGAAGGTATTGACAAATCTCTAGGTCTTCAATTTATCTCCAGAAGTATACTACAAATGTTACCAGTTGACGAGTATGCTTTAACAGAAAGGCAAAAATATTTTGTATATAGTTTTTATATCAGCCTTTTATGTGAACATGTATGTTTCTTTTTATCTGAAAGGCATGTGACTATTGGAACATATTTATATTAACTCATTCCACTTGTATATAATTAATCTTAGAAGCCTGAATTTTGCTTTTGATTTTACCCTCCCAAGGAAAATAAAATTTATCTTATGGAAAAATGTTTTTCCAGGTAACTGTGCAAACAGTTTGAGTAAACTTGGAAGATTCTGCATTGAGTAAACACTGCCCTATAGTCTTGGAAGAAGACTCAAACTTTTTACTCAAACTAATTATGTATGTCTTTTAATTGGTAATAAATTCAATTGAATATGCTTATAAGTTTCACAAGCTTCATTCCCACTCAAAAATAACAAAATATTCAGGTTACTTTTTCAATTTAAAAAGTGAATATGTTGAGGCAGCTCTTGGTTAATATTTGTTGATTGGAAAATACTGCCCAAAATTTACAAGTTGCTGATATTTTTGAGCAGAGAACCCAGATCGGAAACCCAATGGGTTTAACAGCCTAATTTTAATTTTGTTTTTTTCCTTCTCTATTTGCTGTCCAAGTTCCAAAGTTTATTATTTGCTACTCAAGTGACAGTGTTAGTAAAATGTGAAATTTGCTCTTATAATAACATGGAACCATTTCAGAAATAAGTTTAGTTTTATCTCGGCATTTGTTTGACAATGGGAGACCATTATTGGACTGCAGGCTCACATCTGTCTAAGTTATTGTCTAATTAACTTGAAATATGCTTGCAGAGGCATAATTTTCTCTATACCATTGGTTTCCCAACTTTTAAATTGTGCTTCTCATTAGCAAAATGGTTTGAAAATGTCTCTCTATAAAATGTGTGCATATTCCTTTTTTCTTCAAATCATATACATGTAGTATTGTTATTCTGTATATTAACTATTAAGAAAGTCTAATTTCTAATTTTTGAGATAAATGTATAAACAGAAATTATGTTATTTTAAAACATATTTTCTGGGGTACATAACTCCACTTTGGAAACTGTAGTCCTATATTTCTGATTTGTAATACTTTTCCTGCTCTAATATTTCTTTGGGATACAACTTTTTTTCTGTCATTTTAACACCATGGAGCAGTGGCTCTCACCTGAGGGGAGAATCTGACGGCAGTTGCCTAAGAACTAGAGTTCAAAAAGGCCTGTCAGTGATCCTGATCCACCTCCCCCAGGACCACTGTATTCACCACCCAGTGACCCCATCTCATGAGCATGGTGACTAGTAGTAGCAACATGGCCTTAACATACCTTATACCTGGGTAGCAAAATGGCATGACTGGCAATTTTTTATGCAGATCGTACTTGCCTAGATGTGGTAGAAAAGCAGTGAGGCAAAATAATTAAAAAAATCATTTGTGTTCTATTGAAAAAAGCTTATATGAAACAATTTGAAAAAGAAGTGGTTTACATCTGTGTATATTTAAAGCAATGGTCACTGTGTAATGCCACATGCAACTGCGTCTCTCTGTGAGCCAGGAGTTTTGTTGAGAATGTGTAAGTGGGTAAACTTAACTGTTATTTTGTAGAATCATTTTTTAAACGTGGTGGGAGAATCTGTGATTTAAAGAGTTTTATGGGGGATCTCATTTTGTGATGTAAATAGTCATGTTTTGAGTATAAATCCAAATTTTTGTATGCTGTTGGCCTAATGAGTTCCCTAGCATAGACAATATTAGGTGATGGCAGGGAGGTGGGACCCTAAAGCTTTCATTGTACATGTAAATTAGAATGGCTAATTGAAGCAGATGTCCAGATAATTCAGACCAGACTCTCCCTTTTTGTCTGAAATATACTCGGCTGAGTTGTTTTTCCTTTTTTACTTTTTTAAAAAAGAAACCAACAACAACCAAATCTGTGCTACTTTTCTCAACCACGACCTCAGCAATCTTGAGCAAAATGTCTGAGGGAGTTTTCTAACCACAGGCCTAAGAGGAAGCCCTTAAAAGAGAGACCTGTGGTCATGTAAACTTGAGAAACACTTCCAGCTTGTCCCTTCTTTTGGAGAGTCATCATGCATTGCAGGCTGTGAGAAGTCCTGCACAAAGGAACACGTTTGAACTTAGTTTAACCTAGTGTTTTCTAAACTTCTTTGACAGGCAACCCTTTATTTACATAACATTTGCTAACTTACAGTCAAACTGGTGTTCTTTGAAAGTCCATTTGGGAAATGCTGGTATAAATTATAGCAGTACTTATACAGCCACAAGTGCTGAGAGTACTAGTCAGTAATCCGAAGAAGCCAAGGATGATGGGGCGTGAGTGTCCAGTTTCATACTGCTGCCACTGGTAGTTTGAGGGATTTGCTAAGGGGCTCCTCCGGGCAAACACTGGGTTTATAATGGTTAGGCTTTATCCCCAAAGGGAAAAATAACCACCTGGTGGGCTGAGATTGGCCCATTAGTTTTCCCAGACTTTCTTTTTCTCCTGAGCACCTCCTCCCACTCCAGATTTTTGCAATTTTTTAAGGATGAGAGGGATGGGGTGGAACATCTTTTCCCAAGTGGAGAGGTCCCAAGGGCTCTGTCATGGAACACCGGGAAAGCAGAAAAGATTGAGTAGAGACAAAGCCTTGAGCTCCCCCTAGAGGTAATTATCTGCTCATCTCTACTGTGGCAAGACACGAAAATACCATTTTTTTTTTTTTTTTTTAAGATTTACATATCATGGACATCATTTAAAGTTCGATTTAAGAATCACCTTAATATTTTAGTTAAACGTAAAAGAGTAGTTATCTTTTAATATTAGTGCTTATTTGAATTTAGATATTATTTTATAACTTACATTATACCTCTCCTCAGCAAAATATTTTGAAGCTCTCTCACTGTAAATGTATATATTCTTTTTTTCAAAATATGTGCATGTAGTATTGTCATTCTGGATATTGAGTATTAAGAAAGTCTGATCTCCCTACAGCTGTTGCAATGCTTGCCAATAGCTACTCCTGTCTAAGGGCTATGAACTAGTCGGAATCTGCATCCGTTTTTGGTCAGAAACAGCCACATAGGGTCAGTGCAGATGACCCAATCTCAATCTGCAAATACTGTGTCTTATGGAAACACAACTTTGGTTAATGTGACTTTTATGAGGATTTCAAATGCAAATTCTTCATCCTTCTTCCCAAACAGAGCCATTGAAGTGCATTTATTTTTTTATTTCCTTTATTTATTCATCTGTGTTTGGTAAACAGCAGGCACTTCTCTCAAATGTTATGACATTAAGGGATGCCTTACAACCTTCCCTTAGGGTGCCTATGACACTTGTGATTCTGTTAAGATCACTTTGGCATTATGATTGGTCTAACTTTGTTCACGAATGTGTCGTGTTCTGTTTTTTTTTTTTTTTTTGTTTTTTGTTTTGAGACGGAGTCTGGCTCTGTCGCCCAGGCTGGAGTGCAGTGGCGCGTGTTTTTTTTTTTTTTTTTGTTTTTTGTTTTGAGACGGAGTCTGGCTCTGTCGCCCAGGCTGGAGTGCAGTGGCGCGATCTCGGCTCACTGCAAGCTCCGCCTCCCGGGTTTACGCCATTCTCCTGCCTCAGCCTCCCGAGTAGCTGGGACTACAGGCGCCCGCCATCTCGCCCGGCTGGTTTTTTGTATTTTTTAGTAGAGACGGGGTTTCACTGTGTAGACCAGGATGGTCTCGATCTCCTGACCTCGTGATCCACCCGTCTCGGCCTCCCAAAGTGCTGGGATCGTGTTCTGTTTTTAAGATGTTTATGACCAGAGATGAAAGTAGGCTGACCTCAGAGAGCTGGTCCCTGTTTCAGCCAACTCCTTCCACATTGTGATTGGGAGAAAATCCTTTAGTTTTTCAGGGCCTTGGGGTTTTATTTATTAATCATGAGATGCTGACCGGGCACGGTGGCTCACACCTGTAATCCCAGCACTTTGGGAGGCCGAGGCTGGCAGGTGAACTGAGGTCAGGAGTTTGAGACCGGTCTGACTACCATGGTGAAACCCCGTCTCTACTAAAAATACAAAATTAGCCGGGCGTGGTGGCACACGCCTGTAATCCCAGCTACTTGGGAGGTTGAGGCAGGGGAATCGCTTGCACTCGGGTGGTGGATGTTGCAGTGAGCCGAGATCATGCCATTACACTCTAGCCTGAACAACGAGAGTGAAACTCCGACTCAAAAAAAAAAAAAAAAAAAAAAAAAAAAATTCATGAGACACTACAATATTCAAAGGTGGACCCACACTCTCACTTATGCGAATGGAAGGGCAGTCCCACGTGGTAGCACACTGAGGCACATGTGTCCTCAACTGTGTGGGAAGGTGCCGACGGGTCAGCAAAGTCACCATATGATTACAGCACGCCTCCCTAAAGGTTCATATTTCTCAGAGATAGAAGGGGGGGAATATTGTTTTGACATTAAAACCAAGACAAATTTGCTTGGGAGCAAATTAAAAAGACATGAGGGTTTAACACAAAACAGGAATGAATTTGGAAGCTTCCAACAGGCCCTAGGGCATACATTCACGCTCTTTACAGTTAGGGGTGGTTCCGATAGAAAGGCTTGAGAAGTGTTGCCCTGGGCGCCAGAGCCCGGGGTGACAGCAGGGAGTCTGGAAGCCCACTCCAAGCTTGATCACAGCAACATCTTCAAGCTCACTCGGGGTCACTGCACATCTCTTCTCCCTACACGAGGGTGGTGGCCTCTATTACCCCACTACTCTGTGCCAGGCTGGGTGCCAGGCCCTTTATATACATTTAATCTTCGCAGGGGTCCTATGGTAAGAGCTATTATCCCATTTTACAGATGACAAAACCAAAGCACAGGGATTTGAAGTTACTGTATTCGCACTGTCAGTGAGTGCCTGAGGCAGAAACTGAACGCTTGGTCTGTTTAGCTCTCCAGTGTGCAGTTCCAGCTCTGACCCTGTGGGAACACTGGCTAGGCTGCTCCCTAGCGGTGAAGCGATGGGAGCGCAGGAGCGGAGCGGAGCTGGAGAATCCCGCTCCTCCCATTCAGAGCCTGAATTTTAAGGGCTGAGCAGGATCAGTGGTGGTGTACCACGACTGCATTATCAGTCTGCCTTTACAGAATCCAGGAGATATTCCACTGTGCACAGTTTGACCTAAGTCTTATATTTCAAAGTTTTATCATTTTGTCCAGTTGTGGTGAGCACAGTACCATAATGGATTCTGTGGCCTAAAAGAGGAGGTCCCAGATAAATAAAGTGCTTGGAGATTTTTAGGTCTTTTGTGCTGCTAAGTCAGAAAATGGAGAATGAAGACAATTTAGCACAACTTAAGAAATATGAATCGGGTGGTCACTATACACTAGCACTGGGCCCTACAGCTAGAAGAGATAGACATGCACACAAATCTCTTATCTATCTATCTATCTATCTATCTATCTATCTATCTATCTATCTATCTATCTATCTATTTATTGCAGTTACATGTTATGAGAAAGACAAAGTAATACCCTTTATCTGGGGTATTTTTTGGTTCGTATTCTCAGAGAAGATCACTGCTTCTTTTATTTTGAGGGAGGTGGGCAGACTGTGCCCGGGTCAGGGTCCCTATCATTTGTTGGGGACAGCATTGGACGACATGGTGGTTTCTTGGAGGTTCACAGTGGTTTTCTGTGGAGCAGGCACCAAGATTGAGGCAGTTCATGCATCACTTACTAAGACAAATTCCCTTTGTCCAGCTCTGTGGTTGATGGCCTGATGAAGGGAAATTGTGAGAGATTTTGCTTGTTTCAGAATTTCAGCTTCCCGTTCTGGCCATCGCCTTGCCTCTGCTGATGTTATTTGTGTCCCAAGGTTTGAAATTATTTGGTTTATTAAGGGAGCCTGATATGAGGTGCTCAGTCAGTGTCATCTCGTCTCCTAAATACTGCCCGCAGTTTCAGGAGGAAGGGATTTAATAGACTCTCGTCCCTTTAGGAAGCTTTATTTGAAATTCATTTGGGCACAGAAATTTTATGGGTACAATCAGGTCCAGACATTGCTTAATGAAGTTCTAGGCAGATGTACAGTGAATGACCTGTGCCTTCTCCAAATCTTCAATTAAGCTCCTCTGATATACCATGAACTTTTAGAAAACCAGAATCTATGACCAAATTCTAATTAATCCTAAGAATAATGAGGTACAAAGGCATTATTTTTTCCTTTTTTCCTTTAAGTTTTCTTTCTCTTGCTAACAAAGAATTTTAAATTGTGGCTGTAGCATTTAAGTGCATGCATTTTGAATTTACAAAGTATGGAGAATAACATGAAATCATTAGCAGGTCAATGAATTAGATTTGTGTGTGTGTGTGTGTGGTAGCATTAAACATCTATAGCATAACTTTCATTTATTCTTGTGTCAGCTATTGCTTAGAGTAATTCAGTATCATAATTTGTATTTAACTTATTCTACCTTATAAAGGACTTTAACACAAATTATCTTCCATAACATGTGCTATGACACTGGTATTATCATCCCCACTTCTTACTTCAGGACACTGAAATTTAGGAAAGATTAGTTTACTTGCCTAATTTCACACAGTAGTGGTCCTAGGAAAGAAACATATATTTTAATAGCCAACCCAGGTTTTTTTTTTTTTTTTTCCAGTAAATGATCAGATTCTCTGCTATTATGTTTTCGGTTTTAGTTAATAGACATATTGGTTGCTGTTGACATTTGGCACATCTGGCTTGCTGTTCTTAATGACCAGTGGGCTCTGGGCACTCACATATTGACCAGTGCCAGGCAGCTAATGTCAATGAGTGTAGTGGGCTGGGTGTCACAACAGGGAGTGGTGGGAACAATGGAAAATTGGAGAGTGTACATTCCATTTAAAAAAGGGTTCCCTTACCTATTCCCACTGGGGATGCTGGCCTGGTGCTGCAAAATCTTTTAAAATTTTAAGAGGAGCCAGAGATCTGGATTTTATGTGGAATCTCTCCATTCTAAGTGTTGGCAACCAAAAAAATTTTTTTTCCCTTTTAAACTCTGCAAGCCACACAAAACCCTTCTATCAGGTGGATTCAGCTCATGACTGCCAATTGTGACATGGGCTTGCTTTTTACTTTTTTAGAGGTACATGTGAAGGAGGAGTGAGTGGGTGGGGTAAGGCCAACATCACTTACTCAGACTATAGATGGTTCTTTTCCTGAAGCCAGGAAGTCTGAGCAAAGCTGGGGAGCCTGTGGGTTTCCAGGCTGCTTAATGTGGGCTATTTTGGGACTGCCTTCTTCTTGCAGATCTGAAATGAGGGAGACTTCCTTATAATTAGGGGCTGACCACTGAGCACTGTGGCATTGCCCACTCTCTAGTAGTTAGTTGTACATTGTTTAGTATCTTTATTATTATTTCTTTGTTTCTTTCATGCTTGCCTCTTCTTGGTGAATTTCATTTTCAGCTGAAATCAGTAACATTTGCAATGAAACTGAAACTGAAAATCAACTGAAACTGTTGCAGATGAAACTGAAATCAGTAACATTTGCAAACCTCCCAGCCAGAAGACTTTAGAAGAGGGTGGACTTTTTTTTTTTTTTTTTTTTTTTTTTTTTTTTTTTTATTATACTTTAAGTTCTGGGGTACATGGGCAGAACGTGCAGGTTTGTTACATAGGTATATGCGTGCCATGCCATGGTATTTTGCTGCACCCATCAACCTGTCATCTACATTAGGTATTTCTTCTAATGCTATGCCTCCCCTAGCCCTCCACCCCCCTGACAGGCCCCAGTGTGTGATATTCCCCTCCCTATGTCCATGAATTCTCATTGCTCATCTCCCACTTATGAGTGAGAACATGTGGTGTTTGGTTTTCTGTTCCTGTGTTAGTTTGCTGAGAATGATGGTTTCCAGCTTCATCCATGTCCCTGCAAAGGACATGAACTCATCTTTTTTTATGGCTGCATAGTATTCCACGGTGTGTATGTGCCACATTTTCTTTATCCAGTCTCTCATTGATGGGCATTTGGGTTGGTTCCGAGTCTTTGCTATTGGGAATAGTGCTGCAGTAAACATACATGTACATGTGTCTTTAAAGTAGAATGATTTATAATCCTTTGGGTATATACCCAGCAATGGGATTGCTGGGTCAAATGGTATTTTTAGCTCTAGATCCTTGAGGAATCGCCACACTGTCCTGCACAATGGCTGAATTAATTTACACTCCCACCAGTGTAAAAGCATTCCTATTTCTCCACATCCTCTCCAGCATCTGTTGTTAGAAGAGGTCTAACTTGTTTTAAACTAGATTTCCTTTTGTTTGTATGATCTATGGATTTTATTTATTCAGTTTCCTGTCCCTGCAAGCACAAAGTTGAGAACTAATTTGATTCAATTTTCCCAGATGCAATCTCATGTGTATTTTATGTTAGTTTTTAAGGTTTTTGAATTTTAACCAAACTCGGCACAAAGTGACTACGTTACTGTTATATGCCCCCCACTCCACTGCACAAATACATAAGCATTAGATTCAGATTTTTCTTTATTGTAAAGAAATTCAGACCTTCTCTGAGTGTCTAACAAAATTCCATCTAGATTAACATGGGCTGTGACCAAGAGATTCTTTTACTGTACCAATATAATGGTTTGAATATTTTTGATCTTTGCAGATATGTTGAAAAGGTGGCAAAATCATGTAATGAAGAAGGTTCAGAAACTCTAGAATTAAAACCTATTATTTGCTGAGCACTTATTATTTGCCAGGCACTGTGCTAATACTTCACAGTCATCCTACATTATCTCATTTAATCCATTAAACCATGTGTAGTGTACCTATCAGTTCTACTTTAAAGATGAGAAAACTAAGTCACAGAAAGATTCAATACTTTGCCCAAGATCCTATGAGTAGTCAGGGGTGGAACTTGGATTCAAACTCAGGCTTATACGATCCACAAAGTGTCACATTTCTAACCACCATGTTATATAGCATCATTATCAAAGAATTATTTCTGCTTCAGGAGCTATGCAACAGAATAAGACAAGAAAAGA
Organism: Rhinopithecus roxellana; assembly: GCF_007565055.1. Lineage (NCBI taxonomy): Eukaryota > Metazoa > Chordata > Mammalia > Primates > Cercopithecidae > Rhinopithecus > Rhinopithecus roxellana. The sequence goes on from NC_044551.1 coordinate 55,821,507, forward strand.
GAACTAGTTGGGGTGAGATGTGAGTATCACTCTGTGCAATTAAGATGGTGCAAGACCCTTGGCAGATAGAGCAGAAGCACACTGATCATACTTAGCAGGACATCAAATGTTATGTACTTCCTAGGACTGGTGGAGAATTAAACTGGGAATGCTGGCGACAGTAGCAAACTCCTCTTGTTTGCTGAGCAAGCAAGGTGTATAGTGTGTGAGACTTTATGCTTTCAGCAGTTCATGACACTGGTGTTAAATGACCATTGGAGGAAACAGTGTCAAGTTTTATGATAAGGTGGAATATTGATTTCTGTAATGTTTTGCATGAATTTAATGGCTGCTTTGTGTTTTGATATATGAATGTGCCTTAATTTATTCAACCAGTTCCTATTAAGAGATATGGAGAATTTAATATCTGTATATTTTGATCTCCAACAAGTTGTTGCAGTAACTAATCACTTTGAATTGGGCTTCACCATCTCTAGACTCTTACTTGGATTTTAGTATTTGGTATCACATTAGTCACAGTACATTGCATTTGTGAACAATAAAATCCAAATACTTCATCTTTGGCAACCAGAGTCTTCCATGATGTTCCATTTCAAGACATGGCTAGTTAACAAGATAGGTGCCAAGATCTGTAGTTGAACCTATTCTCGGTACTGTTTGTGCTGCCACACAAACTGCTGCTACACAAACTGCTGCTAAAATTGTTTGCTTTTAGCATGTAGACAACCTGCTGGAATCAACATAACTGGGAAATATGGAAGAATAAAGCTATTGTCTTAATACTTGTCCCTCTTGAATCAGCAATTAAGTTATAGCTTTATCAGTCTTCACTGGTCAAGTGTTTGCTCTCTGTGGGTTGTTAAATGCTGACAAGTTTTAAAGCCTATAGTGAGACAGTTTATATATATTTTGTTTATAGGGTGCATTTAATTTAGGAAGACATTAATGAAGCCAAGTTAAAATATGTATATCATGGTTGCTGATTTTTTTCCTAATAGTTGTTAACATATGTAGGTAGCAAGATAAAAGAAACAAAGAATTTAAAACTAATAACCTTGGAAGAAATTCCAGACTGGTACATTTGGGATTGCCAGGAATGTTCTTTCATGATAAAGTTATTCAATTATCATCTCAGCCTTTGCTTTCTTATGGGATATTAGTGTAATTAATGTGATAACTTATTTAAGTTTGCGGTAAATAATTCAAATGGTCTAGAGTATGTAGGGAAAATAAATACTTCTTACTCCTTTGAGTGCTCTTCTGAGGAACTCTGTATTGACGGATTTTTCTTTTATCTTTCTAGAAACGATGACTACAAATATATATACTTATAGTCACGTTGGCATCTACGTACCATATATTTATCTATTATATTTAATGATAGACCTATTTAAAAAATCTTTGTTTTTCTATAAATGGGATGATAATGTTCTTAGTTCTCCTATAACTTGCTTTTTTCACTTAATAGCACCTCTTTAACATATTTTTCTATTGTTATTATGGGGTGACCAATAAGTGTACTCAAAATTCTATGTCTTTGCAAATACCTAGATGTGAAAAATGGCTGAGAAGTGTGCTTGGACCCCACAACCCTATGGACAGGTGCTTTGCTATGGCTTCCTTGTAGAGTAGGGGCTCCACTGTGAAGAAGCACAGTTGGAATCCAGTTCTCACCACATAATATCTGCTTGACCTTGAGGAAGTTACCTAACTTCCTCAGTATAATTTAATTGTAAAATGGGGATAATGATAGTCTGTTTCCTAAGTTGTGAGGATTAAACATAATGTAAAGTAGTTAGCCTAGTTTCTGACACATAGGAAGTGCTCAGTGTTAGGTATTATTATTGCTGAGCCTGAGGTAGGTTATAGCTTTGTATTTACTTTCTGAGAATTTAAATATGAAGTTATCTTCTATGCATGTTAATATGGGTGTTCCTAAGCATGAGCCACTTAATTTTTTAAAAAAAGCTTTAAAAATCAAATTGGGCTAGTCTTAACATGTCAGTCAAATTTGAAAAGGTTCTTTTTTATGCAAATAAGCTATCAATCTACTAATGAATGGTATAAAATTTGTATATAATATTTTATTTTACATATTCTGAAAGATGGGGAGAAATTATACCAGATTTTTAGAAGACTAAAAACTGAAAAAGGTAAAACATTTTTTATGAAAAAAGTTAAAGATGCTGAGATTCGTGAACCTAGTTAATACACGTTTAAGGGATGACTATGGCTATCTTCCACACTATGAAATTTGTTAGAAAAAGAAGTATGTATGGGGAAATAGAGTCAGATTATCCCACTGGAGAGAGGTAAGGAAGAAACTGTGATGGATGTAATAGCTATCAGGAAAGGTTGAGGAGGCTTTGAGGTATATTTGGGCGTGTTTTTACACACACGTACCCACTCACACACATGCTTGCTCCTCCAGATCTTCTCTGCCTCGCTGTACACTGCTAGCTCTGTGTGCACTGTGCTTTCTGGCTTCCAGTTGGCCCAGTGGAGGTATCAGTTAGAGGCTGGAGGGCAAGAGGAAAGTGAGGTCCAGATGTTCATTCTGCCGGCTTCCTCCTGGTGATTGTAATTGGTGTGACTGCTGTTGTTCTCTATGACAGATCTTGTTTATTTCCTCAGGGTTCTTCGATAGTTGTTTATTTATTCATTGGTTCATTGTTTGTCCTATCAGAATATAAGTCCCAGGAAGGTAGGGACCCCATCTATGTTGTTCGCATTAATATCTTCAGGCTAGCACAGTACTTGGGTCATAGTGGGTGCTCAGTGAGTAACTGTTGCATAAGTGTATAACAACACAAAGACAAGCACAGCCAATGGTCTTTATCAATATGTTCCTTATGTAAGCTCTTTGACATTGCTTTGTACCTATGATCTCCCCAATGAAACTTACATTTTCAGAGGGCAGATGCTTTATGCTAAAAAAAAAAAAAAAAAAAAAAAAAAAAAAAAAAATCCTCCATGGTGCCTAAGATCACATAGAGCACACCTAAGCATTCAAAACATACTTATGGATTGGTTGACTACCAGCATGTGCTATATTGTTAGAATTATTAATTAATACATTCAACAAATATTATTGAACCCCCACTATTTGCTATGCATTGTTTTAGGTTCCCTGGATACATCAGTGAACAAAATAAAGACCCCTGGAATATTTGGGAGGGAGAAAGACAGTATATATAGCCATAAAAAATGAGTAAAATACATAGTACATTAGAAGATGTTAAACACTGTGACAACATTAAAGACAAGCAGAGCTCAGGAAGGTGGAAAGGTGGGTGCTGAGACAGGAATAGGGGAGCAGGTTGTGATGAAAACAGGATGTCTAAGAGAGGCCTTACTGAGAAAATGATATTTAAACAAAGACATGAAGAAGTCAAGGAAGTTGGGCAAGCTAATACCTTGTAAAGAGGTTTTATTCCAAATGACGAGAACAGCCAGTGCGATGCCCTAAGGCAGGTGCATATTCAAGGAATAGCAAGGAGCCCCTTGTGACTGGAGCAGATTAAGGGGCAGAGAAATAGGAGATGAGGTCTTGGAAGCAAAGGGAAGGACCTGTAGGCTTTGTAAGACCTGGGGAGCTGTTGCAGTTTTGAGCAGCATGGTGACACAATCTGACTTCTGATTAAGAGGGATCACTTGCTTCTTTGTTGAATGGTACAAAGCAGGAGGCAGGGAAACTGGTTAGGAGGCCTCGTAGCAACCTGGGTGAGAGATGGTGGCGGCTCAGACAGGGCCATGGCAGTTGGGAAGAGTGGTCAAACTCTGGACATGTTCTGAAGGTTTCCCTAGCTACTTGACATTTTACCTTTAAATTGGGACATAGAAGAAGAGTAGGAAAGCATCTTCGGGTAAAGTTTTTGTGTGGTAATTGTGACTAGCATACCTCTGGGTACCTTTCATTAAATACACTGCAGGCATCTGTTTCTCTAATCTGTTCTACATATCATGGACAAAACTGTGTTGACAAGCTTTTGAGGGAGAAAAGGAATGCAGAGAAAACAGTTACCTATTCATTTCAGTTTGGGGGATGTACGTTAGTAAGTAGTATACTTTTTAAATTTATTTAATTTTGAATGGGCTAACGGCATCTTCCTGGCTAATCTAGGGGTCCCTAAATTTAAGAGTCTCAAATGATTTAAGCATATTCAATTTGAATGTTCAAATTTCAAAATTTCTATTTGAAACCCCAAATTGCTAGTTTTTGTTTAATCTTATATAACTGGAAAATGGCAATGTGGATAGTATTTTGTTTGATCTGTAACATTACATTATGACTAAATTAATTTGGATATTGATTTGATTGAAAATTCAAAAAAGAGTTAGTGACAGTCCCTTGGTATAGTACTGAAAAGCTGGTTGTTAGATTTGGGCTGTGGGTAAGTGAATGTTTCTCATTTTCTTACATTAAAATGTGAATCTGTAGCAGAAATTGTGATCTATCCCAGTACGTTTTACATCAAGAGGAAATCTTATGAAAATATTTGCTGTGGAGTGATGTAAGCTGCACTTGGAGAAAATCTGTCAATTTACAACTATTCCTTGAGGGTCTACAATGTACCAGGCACTGTTCTAGGCAAGGGGATATATCAGTGAACAAAACATTTCTGTGCATGGAATTGACATTCAAGTGAAGGAGACAAGAAAACATTGAAATAACGTCGGTTAATTGTATGTGCTATAAAAATAAGCATATAAATAAATGAAGAGTGTACATTGGATAGGGTTGTTAAGGAAGGTCTTTGAGGATTTGGCATTTAAAGAGAGGCTTGAATGAAGTAGAGCTGTGAGCCATGTAAATATATCGTGTAAGAGCATCCCAGATCAGGAAGATAGCCAAGGGTAGAACATGGAAGTGGGGACAATTACTATAAAAGCCCAGGTCTGTCTGCCACTGTGCTTAGAATAATTTCTCTGCTCTTGGATGTTCCCTGAAGAGTGCAAGTGGCTGTGGACAGGTTGGTGTGACCAGTGTCTCTACCTCCAAACAGGTGCTCTGGGACTCAAACTATTGGGGTCCTCTGTGACTACCCCTTATCTACTCAGCCATCAATTCCTGATGGTGCCTTTTATATGTCTTTGTATTCACTTGTTCACAGGCTTTGTATTCAGAGGCTCACAATCATCATCTTTCCATGTGCTCAACAATTCCTACCTAATTTGCTACACAGGGATTGTTGGAAGGTCATTCTGTTTTCCTAGCTCATCTGGTTTCCTGTTTGTCTTCTGAAGCCACGAAGAACAAACCTGTGCTTTTTTCCTCCCTTTTTACATGTCAGTCGCAATGCTTTGAATGTGTTCCCCAAAGTTTATCTGTTGAAAACTTAATCCTAGTGCAACAGTGTTGAGACGTGAGGCCTTTCAGAGGTGTTCAGGTTATAAGGGCTCTGCCCTAATGCGTAGGCTAATGTCATTATGTTGAGTGGGTTCATTTTTGTGAGAATGAGTTTGTTATAAAAGTATGTTTGGCCCCCCTCATGCTCTTTAATCCTCTCGCTTTCCACCATGGAATGATGCAGCAAGAAGGCCTTAACTAGGTGCCAGCACTTTGATATCGGACTACCCAGCCTCCGAAACTATACGAAACAAATCTCTGTTCTTTGTAAATTACCCAGGTATTCTATTATAGCAGCATAAAATGGACTAAGATGGCAGTCTTCAAATATTTGCAGACAGCCATTGTATAATTCTTTTCAGCATTTTTTTTTCCTTTTTTTTTTCTTTTTTTGAGACGGAGTCTCGCTCTGCCGCCCAGGCTGGAGTGCAGTGGCTGGATCTCAGCTCACTGCAAGCTCCGCCTCCTGGGTTTACGCCATTCTCCTGCCTCAGCCTCCCAAGTAGCTGGGACTATAGGCGCCCGCCACGTCGCCCGGCTAGTTTTTTGTGTTTTTTTTTAGTAGAGACGGGGTTTCACCGTGTTAGCCAGGATGGTCTCGATCTCCTGACCTCGTGATCCGCCCGTCTCGGCCTCCCAAAGTGCTGGGATTACAGGCTTGAGCCACCGCGCCCGGCCTCTTTTCAGCATTTTGTTTTCCAGACTGAATCTCCTGGTTCCATTGATAGTTTGTCTATGAGATGTTTCTAACTCCCTTATTTCTTTGTTGCCCATTTTTTGGCATATTTTCGAGTTTGTCAAAATTTCTTAAAAATTTGATGCTTAGTATTTAGAACATATATTATGTTCCAGATATGTTCTAACCCGTTAGTCTCAAGGATGAAAGGACTAAAAACTCCCTTGACCTGAACTTTGTATTTCCTTAATCTGAACACTATGTTTTGATTCAAAAATTGCATCATTTCTGCATATGTATCTTATAATTGATTCATATGTATCATATAAACATGAGGCTCAACCTTGCTCAAAAGTGAGACTGACATAAGTTAAATTCAGACTGTACCATCTGTGTGTCTTTAGGCAAATTATATTTAACCTCTCAAATTTTCTTAATTATAAAATTGTACACATAATCTAGTTTATTTCTCACTTGGTTGTTGTAATAATCAAGATTATTCATAATAGGTAAGACTTCTAGAAAGCATTTAGTGATGTTATGTCTTTTTTCCTTATACCATTATCCATTCTCTGGGGTCATACTCTCCTGTCGGTTAGTGGATGAAAAGAAGGAAGCTAAAAGTCATCCCACCCTGTCAGATTATGAATGTGTTGCCCTGTGACCCCTGAAGAAGACTGACCTGGCACGTAATAGGACCTCAATAAATACATATTTGTTGAATGACTTCATAAAGTCTTATTTCAAGTAGAAAAGGTGAATTGCTTGTGGACTGACTGCTGAGAAATGGGCGTGGTCTCCTAGTTTGCCTATTTGTAGAGCTGGCTTTGCTTATGTTTGTCACAGTTAGAAAGAGTTGGCAAGATGACATAATGAAGGCCATTAGTAAATTATACAGAAAAGGGTTGCTGTTTGCAGGGCTGTTAATTTAGACTGACCACTAGAGAGCCATTTAGTGTTTTGGAATAGATAATTTGTTAAATGACACATAAGGCAGTTGAAAAAAATTAATGCTCGTCTCCAAAGAGCAATTTACTCCTTTTTTTTCTATTCAAGCTAAATGTTTTTTCAGAGCTTTGACTTCCTTATGAGAGAGAAGCTATAAAATAACAATATAATCATCTTTTTATTTTCTTATTTAGAACAATGAAACCTGAGGAAGAAATTTAATATTGAGAATGGATACTGGCACACCTAGAGGAATTTCTACAGAGAATATAAGATTGCCAAACTGAACATAAGAAACCATAAATGACATGTACAGTGTTGGAAATATACCCAAATTTGCATAGAACTTTGTCAGATAAATGACAGCTAAACCTGTTGAAATTTTTATAATCAAGAGCAATAAGTGTGGCTGCCAATGTGAATTTTAATCTGGGTTTCTTAGAAGTCTATAATTGTTCCAGGTTGGTGAGATACAGTTTCTAACACAAAGTACAGAATTTCTCCCATCAGAATAAGAGATTCTTGTGCCTGTGTGTCTGTTCTCTCCTACCTGAGTATATAATGTCTGTTGGATTATCCAAGACCGTTCTGTTCACAAAGAGCTGAAGTGGAAGAATCTGTGGGTATTTACATGTTCTCAAACCCGTCTGGACCGTTTAACTACAAGGGAAAGTATTAGGCCAAATTAAAATGCTAACTTTGCAAAAGCACTCGACCAAAAACAATTCAGCATCACTGCCTTAAAAGAATTTGGGCAAACTAAAGAAGCAAACTTTATTTTATTTTATTTTATTATTTTATTTTATTTTTTGAGATTTAGTCTCACTCTGTCACCCAGGTTGGAGTGCAGTGGTTTGATCTCCGCTCACTGCAACCTTCGCCTCCCAGGTTCAAGCGATTCTCCTGCCTCAGCCTCCTCAGTAGCTGGGATTACAGGTGCCTGCCACCATGCCTGGCTAATTTTTGTATTTTTAGAAAAGACAGGGTTTCACCATGTTGGTCAGGCTGGTATCGAACTCCTGACCTCATGATCCACCCGCCTCGGCCTCCCAAAGTGCTGAGATTACAGGCGTGAACCACTGTGCCTGGCTGTAAATTTTAAATTAATACACTATAAAGCCTATAAAACTCCCTGGGAATGTCAAACTTGTGGGACTCACAGTGGATATACATGAAAGGCCATATCCTGAGATCCGAAGGGAAAGCTGATTTAAATGACAAGATATGTTCTATTTAGCAATGCATATATTTAATGAATCAGGCATACAATGCTCACCTATTCAGCCATTTCAGTGCTTTTCCTGCTTGTCTTGAAAATTTCATCTAGGAGTTCACAAAGGAATACTTGTTGAAGCTTTGTCATCAGATGGATTTTTCCCCAGGGAAATCTAGTTTTTAATTGTCTTTTATTGTCATCAATCCTTAGTCTAGGTCTGTCCTCTGGTGATGGGTTGTGTTTACAGCGACAGTGTTCCTGGATCCAGAGATGCTCAGGCAACATTATAGTAACCATTTATTCCGAACCGCTAAGTGAAAATGAGGTCTAATGAATGAGGTTTATACTGTTATTTGATATTCCTGGAATAAAATAACCTGGAAACAGTGGTTGGAAATCACTGGCTTGAAGCCAAGAGTGCTTGCTGTCTTCAATAGTTCAGTATGTGCGGCTAATTACATCAAGATACACCAGTGAGCACCTGACCAATCTCTCTGCAAGGAAACCTTTGTCAATCTTGTGCTCTCTTTCTTCTGCAGTTTTTGGTCCAGGCTGCACGGATAATGAGGGAGTAGGAAAGAACACAGTTCACCTTGGCTTCATCCAAAAGCCAATTCTTGTTTTCCCAGCTACATCCCTCTGACAGTTCCAACTCCTTTATCCTCTGTATTTTAGCATCCCTTTCATGAAGAGCTATTTGAAAATCAACCAAAAATTACATACAAGCCTTAAATTGAAGTTTGCCAATTTAGGTGCAGTAATTGCAGCAGAAAGAAAAACAATTACAAGAGGAGATGAGGAGAAAGATCACTAAATGGTAGGTAGGAGAAGATTACCCAAATAGGGAGAGCAGGGATAATTTTTAAGATCATGGCATTGGTGTGTACAAACTTAGCTTCCTTTGGGACAGGCCTCATATTGTAGTCAGACATCATCTCCTTTAAATGTGATGGCAACACTTGACTCATTCTAAATTACAGGCATCCCTAATTTTTATGCCAAGAGAAATTTTCTCCAAGGTACTGCGGGTAAACCAGATGGCCTTGTCATTGCTAATCAGTGGATCATGGAGATCTTGAGAGCGTGCCGAGGGCTCTGGCTTTAGCTAATTAACGTGAGCTCCGAGTCAGAGGCAAGAATTAAGCAATCAGCTCCTTTCTCTAATTCTTATACATTTTGGAAGTGTGCCCATGATTTGCTTGCTCTGAAAAGTCTTAATATAGAAAAAAAAGTATCACGTGGGCTAAGCAAAGAATTAGAGGAAAACTCCAGTACGTACTTGGAAAGATAACTTAAATGCCTAATTAGGGCAAGATAAATAAAACCAGATAGAGTCAAATCTATAATACTTTTTTGTAGGAGAAATGTTTATTTCTACTAATAGAGGTTTTGTAAAGTTTTAAGAGTTAGATGGAATCAGGTGGCCTCTGATTAAGTTGCGTTTTAATATTTTATACAATATTTGAGGAAAATAAAGCCACCATTAATCAAGTGGATATTGTAAATGATGTCAAGATTATTTTTCTGTGTGAAAGAGTGCATCATAAATTTCTTTTTGCTTCAGTCTTTCTTGTGTTTATTATTTCTATATACACAGCATCCAATAGAGTGACTAACACATAGTGAATATATAAAAATGTTTGCTGAAAGAAATGACTAGATTTGGAACAAGATTCTGTGTGGTACTGTTTCTGCTGTATGGTTATTGCATGGGAAACTTTGAATCCATTTATTAATTTGTTTGCTAACCAAATAATTGTTGTTCTGCTGTGGGCTTAGGTATGGAGTTTTAGGAATAAGAATAAAACAGACAAAAATAAAACAAAAGCTGAAAGTCTACAATTTTGAGTTAGTATGACCCTTTGAATTTATGAAGATTATTGATACCAATATGATATTTCTTCTAATATTATACAGTTCTTCCAATATTGCAGCAACATGATGAATAAAAGCAAAAAGAAAAAAAAAACCCACCCTCAAACAATAGATTTTTGGACTCACAACCCAAGCTTGTGAATTTCTTTCATTTTCTTGTCTCCTTACTTGACTCTCATTACCCTACCTTGTTTTTTTTTTTTTTGAGATGGTGTCTCTGTCACCCAGACTGGAGTGCAGTGGTGCAATCTCGGCTCACTACAACCTCCGCCTTCCAGGTTCAAGCTATTCTCCTGCCTCAGGCTCCTGAATTGCTGGGACTACAGGCATGTGCTACCACACCCAGCTAATTTTTGTACTTTTAGTAGAGACGGGGTTTCAACATGTTAGACAGGCTGGTCTTGAGCTCCTGACCTCAGGTGATCCACCCAAGATTTCCCAAAGTGTTGGGATTACAGGTGTGAGCCCCTGTGCCCGGCCCCATTACCTTACTTTACAGATTGCTTCCATCATCCAGCAGTTTACAAGAAGGGAGCTGCTTCTATACCCCAGGTCAGTGTTGCTTTCAGGCAGTGGAGCCAAAGGGTAGAGAAGAGTAAGATAATGTGGATCTATAGCCATGTGCTTTTTCCCCTGTGCTGGCCTGGAAAGAACATCCAAAGCTCTCGCAGATGTGCACACTCAAACTTTAACGTTTATTTTATGAAAGTTCTTTCCTTTGGTATGTAGTCTTTGTCTACAGCACAACTTTCTGACAAAATTCTCCCAAGGCTTTTTCTTTTTCTTTTTTTTTTTTGAAATGGAGTCTCGCTCTATCGCCAGGCTGGAGTGCAGTAGCCGGATCGCAGCTCACTGCAAGCTCCGCCTCCTGGGTTTATGCCATTCTCCTGCCTCAGCCTCCCAAGTAGCTGGGACTACAGGTGCCCGCCACCTCACCTGGCTAGTTTTTTGTATTTTTTAGTAGAGACGGGGTTTCACTGTGTTAACCAGGATGGTCTCGATCTCCTGACCTTGTGATCAGCCCGTCTCGGCCTCCCAAAGTGCTGGGATTACAGGTTTGAGCCACCGTGCCTGGCCAAGGCTTTTTCTTAAGGTGGTGCAAGCTTTAGGCTTGGGGTGTGCAATATGGTAGCCACTAACTACATGTATCAATTGCTTGAAATGTGTCTGGTGTGACCGAGGAACTAAACTTTAAATTTCTTTTAATTTTAATTAATGCTAACTTTAAAACTGGTAATTTACTTTTGGAAATACTTCAAGAATGTTTGGAACAACTTGGTGCCTCTGCAAATCTGTTTTTTTCAACTGTTAATTTCATGAAATTATTAATTTCATGAGATTTAATTTCATGAAATCTAAATACAGATCAAGTATTTCCAATGAAAATTTGGTGTCCAAATTGAGATGTACTGTAAGTGTAAAATATGTACCAGATTTCAAAACAGTACAAAATGTAAACTATCTCAAATAATTTTAAAAATATCGGTTACATGTTGAAATGAGAATATTTTAGATACATTGGATAAAATAAAATATATTATTAAATAGATTTTCCTTTTTGTTACTTTCTAATGTCTTCTACAAAATTTAAAACTGTATGTGTTTCTTGCATTATATTTCTATTAGGTAGTGTTGCTTTAGACAAAGTGTAATTATTGGGGGAACCTACCCCCAATATTTCAACATAGGTTCTATTTTCTGTAAGTGTCAGCTGGCTGAGAAATAAAGAGAGACAATATAAAGAGAGGAATTTTACAGCTGGGCTGCCAGGGGTGACATCACATATCAGTAGGACTGTGATGCCCACCTGAGTTTCAGAACAATAAGTTTTTATTAAGGGTTTCAAAAGGGGAGGGGGTATAAGAACAGGGAGTAGGTACAAGGATCACATGCTTCAAAGGGCAAAAAGCAGAACCACTGATAAGGGTCTATGTTCAGTTGTGCATGTATTGTCTTGATAAACATCTTAACAGAAAACAGGGTTCAAGAGCAGAGAACCGGTCTGACCACAAATTTACCAGGGTGGAGTTTTCTCAACCCTAGTAAGCCTGAGGGTTCTGCAGGAGACCGGGATGTATCTCAGTCCTTATCTCAACTGCAAAAGACAGACATTCCCAGAGCGGCTGTTTATAGACCTCCTCCCAGGAATGCATTCCTTTCCCAGGGTATTAATATTAATATTCCTTGCTAGGAAAAAAATTTAGCGATATCTCTCCTACTTGCATGTCCATTTTAGGCTCTCTGCAAAAACAAAAATATGGCTCTTTTTGCCCGACCTCGCAGGCAGTCAGACCTTATGGTTGTCTTCCCTTGTTCCATAAAAATCACTGTTATTCTGTTCTTTTTGAAGGTGCACTGATTTCATATTGTTCAAACACACATGTTTTACAATCAGTTTGTACAGTTAACACAGTTATCACAGTGGTCCTGAGGTGATGTACATCCTCAGCTTACGAAGATAACAAGATTAAGAGGTTAAAGTAAAGATAGGCATAAGAAATTATAAAAGTGTTATTTTGGAACGGATAATCCATATTAAGATGAAATCTTCACAATTTATATTCCTCTGCCGCGGCTCCAGCTGGTCCCTCCATTTGGGGTCCCTGACTTCCTGTAACATGTAATTACTTCCTCTAATTACTATTAGCTACTTTTTCCTCATTGTGAAGTAGTTACCATAAGATGCAGGTGCCTACCCTAGAGCAGCCAGGCGTGGCCTGCAGTTTCAGTCTTTATTGAGCCCTTAACTCTACTTCCTCATCTTACCAGTCAAAAAAATTCTGTCTACTTTTTGTCTTTCTTATCCTTCCTGTCCTTCTCCTCATTCTTCTCCGTCTACTCCTCCTACATCTATAGACCTGCACAGTTTCTCCTGAGTTAAATAATTTCATTCATGTTATTTCTACTGCCTAGCTTTGACAACTTTCCCTCTTCTATATGTTATAGATTTCTCCTTTGAAATTCCCCCTCTGACCAATACAGACTTTGTAATTCATCTTATATTGATTGCAATATTGAATATGGGCTAATGTTTCCAGGAGGAAATAAAATAATTAAAATGCCAAATAAAAAACACATTAGGCTGGGTGCAGTGGCTGATGCCTGTAATCCCAGCACTTTGGGAGGCTGAGGTGGGTAAATCATGAGGTCAAGAGATTGAGATCATCCTGGCCAACATGGTGAAACCCTGTCTCTACTAAAAATACAAAAATCAATTTTTTTTTTGGGCATGGTGGCATGTGCCTGTAATTCCAGCTACTTGGGAGGCTGAGGCATGAGAATCACTTGAACCCAGGAGGTGGAGGTTGCAGTGAGCCAAGATCACGCCACTGCACTCCAGCCTGGCGACAGAGCAAGACTCAGTCTCAAGAAACAAACCAAAAAACACATTAATTTGTTGCTATACACATTTGTTCTAAATTATTTTGTAAATCATTTTCTTAAATGACTTTTTCTTTTTTGATAAGAGGTGTGACTGCATAGTGAGCAAACTGAATGTGGGAAAATGGTGGGTGTCAAAAGTAACTTTAGCATCAGTAGTCTGAATGCATAAATGCACAGTGGTATAGTTAGTAGGAATAAGCAAATGAAGGAGAGGAGTTTTTTGGGCACACATAAGACATCTTAAATTAGGCATATTGTGGAGTGCTGGCAGACATGTGATGAGCTCAAAGTATCTCAGCAGGTGACAACAAATGAAAGCCTAGAGCTGTATACTATCCAATATGGTAGCACTAGCCATCACATTTAAACTAAAATAAATTATGTGCACAGTAGTAACATGTGACTAGTTGTTGCTGTATTGACCAGCACAGATGAGAACCTTTTTATCATGACAGAAAGCTCTATTAGACAGCATTACTCTTAGAGTTGGGGTTGGTTGTGGTTGGAAGATTTGGAGGGTAACTGATATAGAGATATGCTATGGTTTGGATATGGTTTGTTTGCACCCCCCAGGCCCCCGTAAGTCTCATGTTGAAATTTGATTCCCAGTGTTGGTGGTAGGACCTGGTGGGAGGTGTTTGGGCTAAGGGGATGGCTGTCTCATGAATGGCTTGGTGCAGTCCTTGTGGTACTAAGTTCTTGCTCTATTAGTTCCTGTGAGAGTTCCCATGAGACCTGATTGTTAGAAAGAGCCTGTCATAGGTGGGGAACATCATACACTGGGGCCTGTGGTGGGGTGGCAGGAGGGGAGAGGGATAGCATTTGGAGATATACCTAATGTAAATGATGAGTTAACGGGTGCAACACACCAACATGGCACATATATACATATGTAACAAACCTGCACATTGTGTACATGTACCCTAGAACTTAAAGTTTAAAAAAAAAATAAAAATCATTATGTCATTAAAAAAAAAGAGCCTGTCACCTTCCCCTTCTCTCTTTCTTCCTCTCTCATCATGTGATCTGCACACACTGGCTCCCCTTCACCTTCCACCATGAGTGGAAGCTTTTTGAGACCCTCCTCAGATGAAGATGTTGATGCTATGCTTTTTGTACAATCTGCAGAACTAGGGGCCAAATAAATCTCTTTTCTTAGTAAATTAACCGGCCTCAGGCATTCCTTTGTAGGAACACAAATGGACTAAGACAAGATGATAGTCGAAACTGGGAACTAGATGAAATCACTGAGGTTGAGAGAGAGTATTATGAGAGAAGAGAGAGAGGACCTAATCTAGGAAGACTCCCATTTTAACAGAATGGGTAGAAGAGGGCCAATGGAAAAAAAAAAGACATTCTACTTTTCTGGTTCTATTGTTTTGCACAAAATGAAAAGGATAACATTGTATAAGCTGTGAAGCTCCTTATATAGTTGCTACTGAATACCACAAGGAACAATATATTCAAACTATAGTTTTGTGAAAGAAACGCTTGTGATTTTTTTGCACCAAAGCAAAATATTAAACTGTGGCATTGGATCACTTCTGCAAGGAAATGAGGGAGATAATCGGGGGATTTTTTTTTTTTCTAATAACTTTAAGTGACTTCAGGTTTAGAGCTTAGATAATTAACAGTACAATAGAATTTCTTTCAAATACAATTTGCCTTAAGCTTTTGGCAAGTGCAGGGTGACAGTCAATCTATGACTGAATTCTGAGACAAGTGCCTGTGGTACAAGTGTTCCGTTCTTTCGGTTACAGCAAGTACTGTATTCTTTAGGGCCAGATGTAGGGGAAACAGAATCATGGACTTCTGTAGGAGTTTCAGAGCCTGACTTGAATTTCTGTACAGACAGGGCTACTCCACTTCTCTATAGATGGGGTCTTTGGGAGACTTGAGGATGGCTGAAAATAGTACTGATGCTTTCCTTGGATGTAGTCACATCCTTGAATTCATAAATTGGCTCATGGAGTTGGATAAATATTTAATTAAAAATATAATTATGCTTCACATAACATGAAACACATACTTTGAGAGTAAAATGATAAAAGTACAACTATTATAAAATGACTAATTTGACCACTAAGCAAGGTCTCTTGGAAGTTTCTTGACTTCATGGCCCTGATAAATATCTAGTTTAAGAGAGGATTACATCATGAAGTGCCAACAAGATAAATGAGATATGAAAGGAATCCTAGGTGGGACTACTCAGTGTGGATATTTATTATTTTCAACTTAATTGGTAGCAAATGTCTATCACATTTTTCATTTAGCCGATGTAGAGCTCCTTTTTCTGAGAAATAAATTGGGTTGTTTCCTGTATGTCCCTATGAAAAAAATAAAATAAATGAAAAAGGAAGTAAATTGGGGTTTTATCTGCTATTTTGAACTATTCTTATTTAGAAATTATTAAAATGTATTATAAATGAAAAGGTGATTGCATTTTTTTCTTTCTTTTTTTATTATTATACTTTAAGTTCTGGGGTACATGTGCAGACTGTGCAGGTTTGTTACATAGGTATATGTGTGCCATGGTGGTTTGCTGCACCCATCAACCCGTCATCTACATTTGGTATTTCTCCTAATGCTATCCCTCCCCTAGCTCCCCACCCTCCAACAGGCCCTGGTGTGTGATGTTCACCTTCCTGTGTCCATGTGTTTTCATTGCTCAACTCCCACTTATGAGTGAGAACATGTGGTGTTTGGTTTTTTGTTCTTGTGTTAATTTGCTGAGAATGATGGTTTCCAGCTTCATCCATGTCCCTGCAAAGGACATGAACTCATCCTTTTTTATGGCTGCATAGTATTGCACAGTGTATATGTGCCACGTTTTCTTTATCCAGTCTATCACTGATGAACATTTGGGTTGGTTCCAAGTCTTTGCTATTGTGAACAGTGCTGCAATAAATGTATGTGTGCATGTGTCTTTATAGCAGAATGGTTTATAATCCTTTGGGTGTATACCTAGTAATGGGATTGCTCAGTCAAATGGTATTTCTAGTTCCAGATCCCTTGAGGAATTGCCACACTGTCTTCCACAATGGTTGCAGTAATTTACCCTCCCACCAACAGTGTAAAAGCATTGCTATTGCTCCACATCTTCTCCAACATCTGTTATTTCCTGATTTTTTAAATGATCTCCATTCTAACTGGCACAAGATGGTATCTCATTGTGGTTTTGATTTGCATTTCTGTAATGGCCAGTGATAATGAGCTTTTTTCATATGTTTGTTGGCCGCATAAATGTCTTCTTTTGAGGAAGTGTCTGTTTATATCCTTTGCCCACTTTTTGATGTGGTTTTTTTCTTGTAAATTTAAGTTCTTTGTGGATTCTGGATATTAGCCCTTTGTCAGATGGATACATTGCAAAAATTTTCTCCCATTTTATAGGTTGCCTGTTCACTCTGATGATAGTTTCTTTTGCTGTGCAGAAGCTCTTTAGTTTAATTAGATCCCATTTGTCAGTTTTGACTTTTGTTGCCATTGCTTTTGATGTTTTAGTCGTGAGGTCCTTGCCCATACCTATGTTCTGAATGGTACTACCTAGGCTTTCTTCCAGGGTTTTTATGGTTTTAGGTCTGACATTTAAGCCTTTAATCCATCTTGGATTAATTTTTGTATAAGGTGTAAGGAAGGGGTACAGTTTCAGTTTTCTACATATAGTTAGCCAATTTTCCCAACACCATTATGAAATAGGGAATCCTTTCCCCATTGCTTGTTTTTGTCAGGTTTGTCAAAGATCAGATGGTTGTCGATGTGTGGTGTTATTTCTGAGGCCTCTGTTCTGTTCCATTGGTCTACATCTCTGTTTTGGTACCAGTACCATGCTGTTTTGGTTACTGTAGCCTTGTAGTATAGTTCGAAGTCAGGTAGTGTGACGCCTCCCGCTTTGTTCTTTTTGCTTAGGATTGTCTTGGCTATGCAGACTCTTTTTTGGTTCCATATGAAGTTTGAAGTAGTTTTTTCCAATTCTGTGAAGAAAGTCAATGGTAGCTTGGTGGGGATAGCATTGAATCTATAAATTACTTTGGGCAGTATGGCCATTTTCATGATATTGATTCTTCCTATCCATGAACATGGTATGTTTCTCCATTTGTTTGTGTCCTCTCTTATTTCCTTGAGCAGTGGTTTGTAGTTCTCCTTGAAGAGGTCCTTCACATCCCTTGTAAGTTGTATTTCTAGGCAGTTGTGAATGGGAGTTCACTCATGATTTGGCTCTCTGTTTGTCTGTTCCTGATGTATAAGAACGCTTGTGATTTTTGCACATTTATTTTGTATCCTGAAACTGTGCTGAAGTTGCTTATCAGCTTAAGGAGATTTTGGGCTGCAATGCTGGGGTTTTCTAAATATAAAATCATGTCATCTGCAAATAGAGACAATTTGACTTTCTCTTTTCCTAACTGAATACCCTTTATTTCTTTCTCTTGCCTGATTTCCCTGGCCAGAACTTCCAATACTATGTTGAATAGGAGAGGTGAGAGAGGGCATCCTTGTCTTGTGCCGGTTTTTGCCCATTCAATATGATATTGGCTGTGGGACTGTCATAAGTAGCTCTTATTATTTTGAGATACATTCCATCAATACCTAGTTTGAGAGTTTTTAGCATGAAGGGCTGTTGAATTTTGTCAAAGGCCTTTTCTGCATCTATTGAGATATCATGTGGTTTTTGTCATTGGTTCTGTTTATGTCATGGATTATGTTTGTTGATTTGTGTATGTTGAACCAGCCTTGCATCCCAGGGCTGACTTGATCATGGTCGATAAGCTTTTAGATGTGCTGCTGGATTTGGTTTGCCAGTATTTTATTGAGGATTTTCCCGTCAATGTTCATCAGGGATATTAGCCTGAAATTTTCTTTTTTTTGTTGTGTCTCTGCCGGGTTTCTGTATCAGGATGATGCTGGTCTCGTAAAATGAGTTAGGGAGATTCCCTCTTTTTGACTTATTTTTGTATGATGAGTGTCTGTGGGTAACTGAAACTGCAGAAAGTAAAGTTGGATGAAGGAGGACAGCTGTACATGAAAATATTTATTAAAATTGGTTTTTTCTTGTGAAATAAAAGGTTTATATGGTTCAAGGAATACTTCAATTGCTCAAACAATTTATTTTGAGTATAAAAATGTAAACAACAAAGAAATTTACTTGGTAATATTTCTTCCCTGATTTGGTCATTAGCCAGCATTATTTATACATCTCAGTATTTGTGTGTGTGTTTGTGTGTATAGATGTTTGTTGCCTTACATCTATTCAAAGTGACAGTCTAAACAAGGTTGCTAGTTGTATGTTTATACAAGGAAAATATTCATTTTTATTTCTTTGAAAAACGTACCAATTTCAGCTGGGTGTGGTGGCTCACGCCTGTAATCCCAGCACTTTGGGAGGCCGAGGGGGGCCGATCACCTGAAGTCAGGAGTTTAAGGTCTGCCTGGCCAACATGGTGAAACCCTGTCTCTACTAAAAATACAAAAATTAGCCAGTCATGGTGGTGGGTGCCTGTAATCCCCGCTACTCTGAGGCTGAGGCAAGAGAATTGCTTGAACCTGGCAGGCAGAAGTTACAGTGAGCCAAGTTCATACCACTGCATTCCAGCCTGGGTGACAGAGTGAGGCTCCACCTCAAAAAATAAAAAAAGTACCAATTTCAATTAAAGCTCTTCAACTCTGAATTGTATATGTGGTTCATTTTGCTAACTTGCATCCGAATCATTTTCTTTGCCAGGAGTTGGTACCAGAGGGGCCAGTCATTTTTTCCACCAACGGTTTCAGCTTTGTTTCTACATATTCTTCATAGAAGACAGCCTGCTTCCTCACACACTGATGAATGGTCTATAAGTAGATCACATGGTTGTTCTCCCTCTTCTCCCCTTAGAGTGCTTTGGGCCAGGGATGGATAAAATGGCAGCAGATTATTTTCTTTTGAAAATTTGGAACTGGACTCAGAGATTTTATATTTGTATTGAACACCTGAATGAGAAAGCTTACAAAGCATAGTAGGGGGAGAAATATGTAAAGAGAGAAGAAAGAGGCAGCAATGGAAAACCTGAGAAATAGGGGAGGAAACTCAATTTCTGGCTTCCTAGTTTTTCATACCAGTTTACTTGAAGCTTGATTTTACTTTCTGTCCTTGAGATTTATTCAGTATTTCTTCAGCTCTCCAACAATGTCTCTTGTTTGGTTAAGGTCACTTGCATTTTTTAATAGATTTCATGAAGGTGATAGTACAGCTATAAGTGATTATGTGCATGAATGTGCAATTTGCACAGGTAATTGCTGGTTATTATTAGTCCAGATGATTGATTTTTTCACTGAGTGTTTCTTTTCAGGATGTTGGAGTGATGAGTAGAACCATTAACAGCAATGAAGAATAAACAAATACATGGTTAGCTATGATGTACTGTCCACTATGTGGTGGATGCTATGATCATATTTCATATGCATTATGTCCCTTAGTCTTAAGAAAATCTTATGAGGCAGGTACTGGGATTGTCTCCATTGTGCAGATGAGTAAATGGAGACTTAGAAGTGCAAGGAAATCCTCTTTTCTAACTGTCCCCTTTGTTTAGCATAGTGATGTGAGGATTGATGTCCACAGCTGTAGCAGCTATTATTATTTTTTTACCATGAGGCAACAAACATGAGAACAAGGCAATAACACACTGAGGATGTGGAGCAGAAGAATTGCAAGATTCTGGGATATTTACATGATTAAATTGCTAAAGAAAGCTTGGAACCACTTACCCATAAATGTCTTGTTAAAAAACACAACATTTTTTTTTCAAGTTTGTGCTGGTCATAGGTTTTCCTTATTTTAGTGTAGTGTATTTTTATGAATGGTATGTCCAGAGAATAGTGGCTGGTCCAGTTGGGTTTCAGTGTGGAGTACTGAAAGGTCAGCTGAAAATAGTAAGTGATGAAAGATGATAGAAGCTCCGCTTGGCAGATTTTAGACTCTTGACTGTTTGGTTGACAATAAGGAGCCAATGAATATTACTAACCAGGAAGGTGATAGGCTTAGAGTGGTATATTATAAGAGTCTAGCCTAGAGACTTCTAGTTTCAGTGTAAAGGAAACTGGAACAGATTTGTAGACAAATTGATAGAAGCCAATAACAACACAGATGTTGAAGATGCAGGAGAAAAAGAGGTGCTTAATGGACAGGTTTTATAGTGGTTGGCTGGGAATGGCACCATAAGACCAGTAGACAGAATAGCTGTTGGGAATCAGAGGGAGGGATAGTGGTTGACTAAATTAATAATTTTTAGATTAAGATAAATAAATGGAGGGAGCTCATATTGGATGGCATCAGTCTCTAAAAGCTTACAAGGATGAGTTAGCAGAGTGAGAAAAAAAATGGGCTTGATACGTTTAAGAGAGTGAAACTGTTTTAAAAATTATGGCCTGGTTGCAGTGGCTCACACCTGTAATTACAGCACTTTGGGAGATGAGGTGGGAGGATCACTTGAGACCAAGAGTTGGAGACCACTCTGGGTGATGCAGGGAGACTATTGCTACACAAAATTAAAAAATTAGCTGGATGTTGTGGCACATGCATGTAGTCCCAGCTCCTCAGGAGGCTGAAGCAGGAGAACCCCTTGAGCCCTGGAGGTTGAGGCCACAGTGAATTATGATGGTACCACTGCACTGCAGGGTGACAGAGCAAGGCCCTGTCTCTAAAAAAACGAAAATCCAAAACCAACCAAACAAAAACCCAAACCAACCAACCAACCAACCAGAGTGGGAAATTATCTAGGTTTCCATTTTATGCTTATTTTATCCCAATCTGTATTGGTTGTTGTAACCATCCTTCAAGAAGGCTCCCACAGTACCTGCCTCATAGGATTTTGTTAAGACTGAGGGACATAATGCATATGAAATATGATCATAGCATCCAGCACATAGTGGACAGTACATCATAGCTAGCCATGTATTTGTTTATTCTTCATTGCTATTAGTGGTTCTACTCATTACTCCAATATCCTGAAAAGAAGCACTCAGTGATTTTTGCCTCTTCATATTCACACCCTTGTGTAGCATCCTTCTGCACAGAAGACTGATCTGTGTGACCAATATAGTATGGTAGAGGTGACAGTGTGTGATTTCTGAGACTAGGCCATAAAGTGAATTGCAGTATTTATCTTGTTCTCTTGGATTGCTCATTGTCATAGAAGCCAGCTACCGCATTTTGAGGATGCTTGAGCATCACTGTGCAGAGGCTCATATGTAGAAAAACTGAAGCCTTCTACCAACAGCCAGCACCAAGTTTTAGCCATGTAAGTTAGGCTCTTTGGAAGCACATCCTCCATGTCCAGAAAAGCTTTCAGATGATTAACAGCTCCACCCAGCATTTGAGTGCGATGCTATGAGGGATCCTGAGCCAGAAGTGTGTGGTTAAGCTGATCTTGAATTCTTGACCCATAGAAACTGAGGGACAATAAATGTTTATTGTTGCTTTAAGTGACTACGTTTGGGGTAATTTGTCATACAGCAATAGATAAATAATACAGTTATTTACATGTTTGTATCTGTAAACTTGGCTGAAAACTCTTTGTGGGCAAAAAATAGCTGTCTTTGTGTTTCCATTTTCATCTAATTTCTGGCTTATTGCCTGGCATGTGCTTATTCAAGTGAATTTATGAGTGTAGCTGGCTTTGGAAAATATAGCATGGAGTCTGAAAGAACTGAATAAAGGAATGAGGGGCTAGTCAAGATTAATGACTTTTACTTAAGTCATTAACTTAAGCATAATGTTAAGCAGTAACTTAACATGTTACTGCTGTGTAACTGGTTTGAAAATAGGTAAGGACAAAATGCTGTTCGTTTCTGTGGATGCAAGGAAGGTATTAAATGACAGTAACTTAAAAGACATGTGATGGGTGCAGCACACCAACATGGCACATGTATATGTATATAACAAACCTGCACGTTGTGCACATGTACCCTAGAACTTAAAGCATATATATATATATATATATATATATATATATATATATATATATGATGTGTGAAGGCGATAAAATGGGGGAAGGAATGTCTATAAAATCAGTGGGTTGTTAGGTGGAAAAGAACCTATATTTTGCCTGATTGAGAAAAATAATTCTTTATTTGATTTTGGAAAAGTCCTAGTGCAGTAAACTTGTGATATATGGGAAAAAAGGGAAAGGAGAGTTGACTGACACAGAGCTGAAGAGCAACCTATTCAAAAGTAATTCTGATTTTGGTAAAAATGAACTCTTCAGAAAAAATGAAGCTGGAGCCTTGCCTTCCATCATGTATTAAAATAAATTCTTTAAATTTATAAAACTCTTAGATAACAATTTAACCTCAGGATAGATAAGAACTTTCTAAGCCTAACTGAAAGAAGATCACAAAAGGAAAAGACTAGCAATTTGAATGATAGAAATATAAACTTTGTAAATCAAATGCATGATAAGGCAAATCAGAATACAAATTGGGGGAAGTATTTGTAGCATATATAACAAAGAGTTAATTTTCTGACATTAAAAAACTTTGCAAATTAGTAAGAGAGATTCCAAAAAACTTTAATGTCATAAAAACAAGAGACAGGAGTGTTTTTAAAAATAAAAAGGTTATTTTTGTTCAATAGTCATAAACTATTTTTAAAATAAGTTTAGCAAATTTATGTTGTGGTAGGATACTTATTAAATCTGATTATGTTACGATGAGATATTTGTATTTAATTTTCTCTCTGTCTCTCTTTTCTTTTTTTTTTTTTTTTTGAAATGGAGTCCTACTCATACTCTGTTGCCCAGGCTGGAGTGCAGTGGTACAATGTCAGCTCACTGCAACCTCCACCTCCCCGGTTCAAGCGATTCTCCAGCCTCAGCCTCCCAAGTAGCTGAGATTACAGATGTGCACCACCACGCCTGGCTAATTTTTATATTTTTATTAGAGACAGGGTTTCACGATGTTGGATAGGCGGGTCTTGAACTCCTGACCTCAGGTGATACACCTGCCTCGACCTCCTAAAGTGTTGGGATTACAGATGTGAGCCACTAGGCCCAGCCTAATTTTCTCTTATTTCTATTCATTTTGTAAACAATTGAATGTTTAACAATAATTTGATTTGCATAAAAAACAGTCATGCCATTGATTCTAATTTTCTCAGGCAAAACATTTCATTTTTACTATTTTGTGTGCCAACACTCCCTTCTACAGCTTCAAATACTCTAGATACTGTTATCACCTGTTGTCATCATAATGAAATAAAAAGTATAAGTGAGGGTTGTGTTGGGATTTCAGACAAGATCTGGTGTGTTCATGGTGGTATGGCCATAAACTGCATTGGGATTTCAGAGTGGCTATCAGACAGACTTGTTCTGACTTTGTTTAAATCTCTCTGACTCCACCAGTTACCTAGACAAGAAATATGCCTATCTATCATGCACCTCCAGACCTTAAGGGGTGATTACGTGATTGATTGGTGATTAGGGGCTTTCCATGACTCAATAAAGTGACTGGTGTGCCATTTGGAAGTCTAAAATGATTCCTGGGTGATTAACTGATAAGTTCCTCACGGAGGCTGATTCACTGATAAGCAGTATCACACAATAAGCAAAACATGGGCAAGTGTTGCAGTAACCTGCTCTGTTGCGTCTCTCTGGTTCCAATTCCGTGTTTCATATTGACGCACACTACATCAGCATACCATTTAAAAAATATGCTCCCAAGATTTCCAAACATTCGAAATAGAAACTAATTTTCTTCACTGTGGCAGGTTCCTCATTATAACAGCAGTTTATTCTTGGAAGGGATCCACACGAAGGTGGAAGTCAGGCAAAGTGACCAGAAAATTGAAGACATTCAGAAAGAGGAGCCCCAGGGGTCTGGATGAGGCTGGATGATTCTGGATGAGGCTGCTGAGCTTGTACTTCTGCACCTCTGAGGATCTGCTTTGTCAGATTTCCCTCAGGGCTGACATGTGTCATCTGGAGTGTCCTACGGAAACAGCCAGCTAGAAAAGAGTCCCTAGGAAATGTCTGTTTAATAGTTAATGCTTGCAGTCAATAGGAAAAGTGGCTCCGAGAATGCAGAACAGGGAGTATTAACTCCCGAATCCTTCCGAAGGACTCAGAACAGTGCTGATGTGTGCTGAAGCCTCGGGTTCTGGTTGGTGGTGCTGATGCAAGACAAGGAAAAGAGAGAGGAAGTAGTGATGGGGGAGGAATCCATCTAAGGACTTTGGGCTTAATAAATAATTTATTACCATGGTGTGTGAATCTCAAGATGGAGAGATGGATAAATGTTTAGAGACCCTCACCAAATTTGTGTGGAATTGCTCAGCACTTCCTCTTCCCTATGTGAATCATATTTTGTGGGAAGTAAGTGATGGTGGAGGCATGGAAGAAAAAAGTCTCCTTTTCCCTAACATTGGGCTGTTGAAAAGGCAGAGCCAGCTGTGTGATGCTTTCCTGGGGGGTTTGAGATTGTAGAAAGTTATTGTCTGTTTGACTTTCTTCATAGCTTCTATCCATCTGTCTCCTTACATTTCCTTCAAATTTTCTTCATTCTCTTTAATATAAAATCCCTATTTTCTACCTTATCTATGAAAGCCTTAACAACATTACAACATTTTAAGCCTATGTATGGCAACACAGGTCTTCAATGCTTGAAGGTAAATCACAGCTGAATTAGTGAGGTGCTTCATAATTTCATCAATCATGGGAGAAATGTTTATTGAAACAGGTGTGCTGAGGCCTGCCAGAATTGCAGAAGTGAAATGAAAGGATTCATTTTGTGGCCTCAGGTGCTCCCAGGGGGATAGATACACAAAGACCTCTAGGAAATGGTGAGTGGCAGCAAAAGAGGTAGCAAATGCAATGCTCTGGGAGGATGAGGAAAGGATGTGGCTGTGGACTAGGGTAGGCTTCATGGAAGAACTGGGGAATGACTTGGGCTTGTGGACTGGAAACATGAGGAGTGGCCTCTTGTGATAGGTCATCTTTTGTTAGAAAGCACCTTCCCTTTATGGTATGGAGTAGAATCTAGACTCAAAAGCCATAGTAAATGCCCTTTTACCCAGGATTCAGATAAAAAAAACAAAACAAAACAAAAAACAAACAAGAACCTCAGATACTTTCTCCACCTTCCCATCATTTAATCATGCAAGTCATGTTCATAATATGTGACCTTGAGGCCTAACAAGATCCTACAGGGCTTTCAGAATCAAAGGAAGATTAAAACACGTTAAAACAGTTTGCCAGGATAATGTAATCTTCTGATTTATTGGCAATTAGTCATGGTTGAATATGAGGTGAGTATATGAATGAAAATCCTCCCAAACATTCTTGATAAATGGACTTTATTAAAATAGTGCCTGAATAAATTCTAAATATCAGGAGCTTTCTGCTTCAAATGGTTGTGCCTTTCCAAGTCTGATTCCAGGAAAAACTGAAAGGAAGTTTGTGTTCATCCTCTTTCTCCCTCATTGTCATTCATTTAAGAAACATCTGTCCTATGCTAAGTGCTAGGTATTATAAAGGCAAATACGACAAAATCCTTTTTTTTTTTTTTTTTGAAAGAAGTGTGTTATCTATTGAGAAAAGGCAGATATGAAAGCAAAGATCTATCTATAAGCTATATTCAAACTACAAAATTCAGTGAGAATAAAGGGAAATGAAAAAACTTGAAAAGTATTAAAGATTAGGCTAATTTTGTTGTTGTTTTTGCAGCTTTAAACACAAAGGAATTTGGATCATGTTTACAACAGTGGTAGGTAAAATTCTGACACAAATTGAGAGTCTCTAAAGTAGGGATGTGTACCCAACCCACAGTTAATCCCATAACTCCCCCTCTCCTATAGTGTAAGGCACGTCAGCAGCCACTTCATGACATGATTGGACCAGGAGTGGGCACCAGACTCAGGCTGAGACAATCAGTCTCTTCCTTAGAAAGGAGACCTGAGAGCTATCAGAACACCTGAAGCCTGCTGGGCCAGGAACATGGCAGCTGATAACAGGGGAGAGAGAAACAGAGGAATACAGCGAGAGAGAAAGATGGAAGTGGGGATACTTTCCTCCCTTTATATGTGAGAGACTTATGACCCCTTATAATCAACTTTCTTATTAAGCTAGCTGGAGTTAGCTTTGGTTACTTCCTACTAAGCCTTGTCACTAATAGAGTCTCATATTGCTCTAGTTTCCCCTTTGCCATCACTATGCCTGGTCTCGTGCTTCCTTCTGGGTTGTCTAAAAGGCCTCTTAAGAGAGGCCTAAGAGGCCTCTAAGGCCTCTAAGAGGCCTAAAGAGCCTCTTAACCAGGCTGGGTCATTCCTCAGCTCCCTAGGCCTTGACCACTGTCCCTGAGAAAACTTTCCTAATGTAGCCTCAAATCCTCCTGGAGTGTTCTCTGCGTTTCCTTTTTTCCCATTGCTACCAGGTCTTGAGTATTGACGTTTTCCAGGCGCAGTTTACTTATGTGCACTCTCATTCACAAAGCACTGGGAAGTAGGTATTTTCATCCCATTTTACATGCAACCCAGGTAATAGCTGGGGTCTCCTAGTCCCTAGAGATTTAGCTAAAACCAAAGCAAACTTCCATCTATGGCCTGATGATGTGGAAAGCTTCCCCCAGATCTGTGAATTTCCAGAGCCCTTGTGTTCTTAGGGTCATTCCTGGCTCTGATTTGCTGCTTCCACTTCATTATTGTTCTCTGTTCTGCTGCCCATTCTTTTATTTCCTCCCTGGTGACCACCCAACCTTGGTATCTAGCACATTCACCTTTCACTTTCCCCAGCCCTGACACCCTCAGAAGCATCCAAAAAGAACTGTGCATAAAGAACTAACTTTTAGTGAGGGTTGTGGGTTGTGGGGACAGGTCACATTGTGTACTATAAACAAATTGAAATTGCATATTAGATATTACTGTTTCTAAAAGTCCTTTAAAATTCCCTGGCCACTTCTTTCTACGCCATGCAAGCCCTCTGCCCTGCCATAGGCTCCAATCTCTTCTTTCTGTTCTCATCTTTCCTCCATGACTGGCCAAACAAAAGGGCTTTTTATGTCAGAGCAACTGCCCTCCTTAGAAAGTTTTTCTGATTAGAAATGACAATTCTCTCTGTTTTCTTTATACTACAGGGAAGCTGAGGGTCAAAGTGCTGTTATGAATTGACCAAGCTTGGTTCCACGTAGCAAGTAGATGTCTCACACAGGATTTTAATCTGGGACCATCTCGTCTTAAAACATGTGTATTTATTTATTATAGTCTATTGTTTCTTATAAAGAAATGGTGCTAAGAAGTTTATAGTGGTCAGAATGATCTGAGTTTCATCAAGAATCAATACTTTAAAAAGTCATTAAAATAAAAGCAATAAATGCACATTTTCAAACATTTAAAAGTAAAGTATAAAAATGAAAATTGAGTCTTTTTCTCTCCCAGCCTCCTGCCCTAACTCCCAGTCCCTTTTATCAAGTTACTTTTTTTACTGCCCAGAAGTTATACAATTTTGTGGTCACTGTATCTATCTTTTCCTTGATGGCTTCTGGGAGAATTTGTTTTTCAGCCTAAGGGATTCCCTAATGGAGCCATTTAAAGCTATAGTAATATGTTGTTGGGTTGCTGGCAAGGTACCGACATACTTCTTTTTATTGTGCATTGCAGATACTGCATTTTTTACATATTGAAGGTTTGTGGCAACCTTGAGTGCAGCAAGTTTGTCAGTGCCATTTTTCTAATAGCATGCACTCACTTTGTGTCTCTGTGTCACATTTTGGTAATTCTCACAACAGTTCAAACTTTTTCATTATTATTACTGTATCTTATGTAATGACTTTATTTTTTTTTTTTTTTTGGAGACAGGATCTTGTTCTGTCACTTAGGCTGCAGTGCAGTGATGTGACCTTGGCTCACTGCAACCTCGGCCTCCTAGGCTCAAGTGATCCTCCCTTCTCAGCCTCCCGAGTAGCTGGACTATAGGCGTGTGCCACCATGGACACCTAATTTTTTTTTATTTGATAGAGATGGAGTTTCACCATGTTCCCCAGGCTGATTTCAAACTCCTGGGCTCAAGCAGTTTTCCTACCTGAGTCCCCCAAAGTGCTGGAATTACAGGCGTGAGCCACCAAACCTAGCTAGTAATCTTTGATGTTACTACTGTAATTATTTTGGGATACCACAAGCTGAGCCTGAGCCCAGATAAGACAGCAAACTGTTATTTGTGTTCTGATGGTTTCACCCACTGGTCATTCCCTCATCTCTCTCCCTCTCCTTTGGCCTCCCTATTTCCCCCTATTTCCTGGGACACAATAATATTGACATTAGGTCAAGTAATAACCCTACAATGACTTCTTAAGTGTTCAAGTGAAAGGAAGAATTGCACATATCTTATTTTAAATCAAAAGCTAGAAATGATTAAGCTTAGTGAAGAAAGCTGAGAAATATGAGATAGGCTGATAGCTAGGCCTCTTGCCTCAAATACTTAGCTAACTTGTTGAATTCTAAAGTTATTGAAGAAAATTAAAAGTGCTACTCCAGTGAGCACATGAATGATAAGAAAGCAACAGAGCTTAACTGCTTATATGGAGGAAGTTTTAGTGGTCTGGATAGAGGATCAAACCAACAACAACATCCACTTAAGCCAAAGCCTAATTCCAAGCAAGGCCCTAGCTCTCTTCAATTCTATGAAGGCTGAGAGAGGTGAGGAAGCTTCAGAAGAAAAGTTTGAAGCTAGCAGAGGTTGGTTCATGAGGGTTTTTTTTTTTTTTTTTTTGAAGGAGTCTCGCACTGTCACCAGGATGCAGTGCAGTGGTGCAATCTTGGCTCACTGCAACCTCCGCCTCCCAGGTTCAAGCAATTCTCCTGCCTCAGCCTCTTAAGTAGCTGGGACTACAGGCACATGCCACCACACCCAGCTAATTTTTGTATTTTTGGTAGAGACAGGGTTTCTCCATGTTGGCGATGGTCTTGATCTCTTGACCTTGTGATCCACCTGCCTCAGCCTCCCAAAGTGCTGGGATTATAGGCGTGAGCCATTGTGCCCAGCCAGTTCATGAGGTTTAAGGTGAGAAGCCACCTCTATAATGTAAAAGTACAACGTGAAACAGTTAGTGCTAATGTAGAAACTGTAGCAAGTTATCCAGAAAATCTAGTGAAGATCTTTGATATAGGGGGCTACACTAAATGGATTTTCAGTGGAGACAAAACAGTCTTATATTGAAAGATGTCATTTAGGACTTTCATAGCTAGAGAGGAGAAGTCAATGACTGACTTCAAAGCCTCAAAGAACAGACTGATTGCTTGTTTTTGGCTAACATAGCTGGTGACTTTAAGTTGAAGCCACTGCTCATTTATTCTTTTGCAAATCCCAGGAACAATAGGAATTGTGCTAAATCTACTCTTCCTGTGATCTTTAAATGGAACAACAAAGCCTGGATAACAGCACATCTCTTTACAGCACAGTTTACTGAATAGTTTAAGCTCGCTGTTGTGATCTACTGCTCAGAAAATAATTCCTTCCCAAATATTACTTGCTTATTGACAATGCACCTGGTCACTCAAGAGCTCTGGTAGAGATATACAAGGAGATTAATGTTTTTTCATGCCTATGAATACCACATCTATTCTGTAGTCCATAGATCAAGTAGTAATTTCAACTGTCAAATATTACTGCACTAAGAAATACATTTCAGAAATTTTTAGCTGCCATAGATAATAATTCCTCTGATAGATACAGGCAAAGTAAATGGAAAACCTTCTAGAAAGAATTCATCATTCTAAATACCATTAAGAACATTTGTGATTCACGGGAAGAGGTAAAAATATGAACATTAACAGGAATTTGGAAAAAGCTGATTTCAACCCTTATGGATAATTTGAAGGGTTTAAAACTGAGAGGAAGTAATTGCAGATCTGGTAGAAACAGCAAGATAACTAGAATTAGAAGTAGAGCCTTAAGATGTAACTGAATTGCGGCAATCTCATGATAAAATCTGAACGGATGAGGAGTTGCTTCTTATGGATGAGCAAAGAAAGTGGTTTATTGACATGGAATCTATTCCTGATGAAGATGCTGTGAACATTGTTGAACAAAGAATTTAGAATATTATCTAAACTTAGTTGGTAAAACACACAAGGTTTGAGAGGATTGGCTCCAAGTTTGAAAGGAGTTCTACTGTGGGTCAAATTCTATTAAACAACATCACATGCTACAGATAAATAATCTTTCATGAAAGGAAGAATCAACTGATGTGGCAAACTCCATTGTTCTCTTATTTTAAGAAATTGCCACAGCCACCCAGCCTTCAGCAACTACCACCCCATTCAGTTAGTAGCTATCCACATTGAGGCAAGACCCTCCACTAGCAAAAAGATTGACTCCTTGAAGGCTCAGATAATCGTTAGGATTTTTTTTTCAGTAATACAATGTTTTTAAATTAAGACATGTGCATTGCTTTTTAGACATAATGCTATTGTATACTTAACAGACTACAGTATAGTTTAAACATAACTTTTATATGCACCAGAAAACCAAAAAATTTCATTATTGCAGTGATGCAGAGATGATCTTGCAATATTGCTGAGGTATGGTTCTATATGGAATCACTTGATGGAAACGGTAAGAGTTGACATTTACTGGAACTCCTAACCAACAGCTTTCAACCCCTTCCCAAAGGCCACCATTGCCATGAATTGCATTTTATATTGTTGTAGATAAACACATATGTGTACAAAAATAAAGCCCTTGAAAAAAACATATATCACATGCCTGATGGTTCATGATATGGTTTTAGAATTGAATCCTAGCAGAGTTTTTCCTCTCTGAGTTTACATTCTTCATTTAAATAAAGGGGATGATAATAGTTACATAAGGCTATAGTGAGCATTAAAAGACACCATGGCTCTGATGTGGCCTCTGTGTCCCACAAAACCTGGTCTTTAATGGACACTTAATTCTAGGAGATCCCAGGGCACAATTTAATAAGCTCCTTAACTACTGTGTGTGTCACAGGGTGCAGTTTCCATCCCTTACACAGCCTTGATTTTCCCTACCCTAAGTTTCACATAGGACAGATACACAATCTGATACCCTGAGACTGAGATTTCCTGAGGTTGTGTCTATAGCCCCTTAATTCTGGTTCTAGATGTCATGCTTGTCAGGTCCTTTATTGCAAATAAGAGAAACTGACATTGGTTAAATTAATCAAAAAGGATTACAAAAAAAGATAGCTGCAGTACCAGGTCCAGATAGAAACCTCAGGAGTCCAGGTTAGCTGGGTCACCTTGCTATGCTGACAATCACTATGTGCTAGTGACTGTTAGACCTCTGGACTGTCCCAAGATTCAAAGGCCCAAGTTGAGAGCCTCTGATTGGCTGCACTTAGGTCCCTTGCCTGTGATCCAACTTCCAGAAGCCAGAGAGAGGAAAATACGTTTGCCATACGTGCTCTGGGGTATAGAGCATGTGGTTTAGCACATGGGGGTGGTTTAGCATTGCTTTGTCTGGAATCTTAAACAGGTTTAGGTCTGGATCAGGATTTTTTTTTTTTAATTTCAGCATTGAGTTATAATTTCCAAGCAGTGAATTGCTCAGATCTTTAGTGTGTTGCACAGTTTCAATAAATGCAAATGCACATTTTAACCACTCCCGTACTAAGTCATGAAGCATTTATGTCATGCCAACCAGTTCTCTCATGCCCATGCTTGGTCAATCCTCATTCCCAGATGCTACCATAGATACGATTTCTATTACCATGTTGTAGAATTTCTTAGGCAGTGTAGCATTCAGGGCACACTTTCATTGTTCTTTGGACCAGTTTTTAAAGCTGTTATTGACTCATGGCTTCTTCACACAAAGTAGTGTGAATTCAGCCCCACCCACAGTGGAGGACAAACTTTCAGTGCTGATTTTCTGACGGTGACTCCTGTCCAGCTGCAAACCAGGCAAGTGAGGTGCTTTCATGTTGTTTGCCTGGGCCTCATTTTGTTTTTCTAAAGTCCCTCATTCCCTGGCAGAACAAGTCTTTATTGGCTCCCAGAGTTATATAAGGGGTCAAGTCTTTGACCTGGGACCCTTTTTCCATTGATGTAACCTTAATTAACTCATATCTTTTTGTTTCTGGCACACTTGGAGATTATGTTTTTTTTTTTTTTTTTGCTGTTGAGTCCAGTTTTATATGCTTACTCTAGGAGCACTCAGTCTTCTGTCTCATCCGGGGTCCTAGTTTGCTGCTTTTGGCACTGAGGCACTCACTGAAGGAAACTGTGCTCTGATAAGTTGCCGTTTGTTCTCATAATCTGTAGAGTTTCCAATAAATAACCAAAACCCACAAATGTGATTTTATTTTCTCTAATTCTCTTAAAGTGTCAAGGTAGCAGGGGTGCTCTGTAAGCATGTGAGTCTAATGCTCATGCTGCCATTCAGATAATTGTTGGGCATGCCAAATTTGATGCAGAGAGGATGAAGTTGTTACTGATCTTTTTGCATCTTTTTGCATAAATGCTCATCTTAAGAGGGCAGAGGAGTTCAAGTTTGGGTCAAGGACAACAGGCCAGCATCACAGGGACTGGGCAACACTGAGTAGGGCATCATTCATAGTGTCTTCCCTGGGCAGAGCAAAACCAGAGAGGGAGTGAAACTGGAGAGAGCTGCTTAGGAGAAATTGCTGTAAGAAGTTAGGTCCACAAGGAAATACAGTGTTGGGGCACATGTGACAGAATGTACCACATATGCGAAGAGGATAGCTGCTTTCTGATTCATAAAGAGTTCAGGAAGGTGAGTCACGTTGCAGGCTTCAGTGCAGCAGCCTCTGGGTCTTCCTGCCAGCCTCCTCAGTAGCCTCACCAGGGGATAGCATGGGCATGGGCTTCTTGCTGAGGCATCAGAGGGTGAGAAAAGAAATGTGGCTGGTATTGGGGTCTCAAATTAAGATGGTGAAAAGAGAGGCAGCAGGAGAGAGAAGGATCCTGAATGCTCCAGACCTTGTTGGAATTTGTCCACACAAAGGAACTAAACTGTTCAATCTGCTTCTTCAGTCTGCTCTCAATGAGCTTCATAGAATATTTTTTATTTTCCCTCTTAACACTTACTTTCTTTTTTTTAATTTAATTTTTATTTTTTATTATACTTTAAGTTCTAGGGTACATGTGCATAACGTGCAGGTTAGTTACATATGTATACTTGTGCCATGTTGGTGTGCTGCACCCATCAACTCGTCAGCACCCATCAATTCATCATTTATATCATGTATAACTCCCAATGCAATCCCTCCCCCTCTCTCCTCCCCATGATAGGCCCCAGTGTGTGATGTTCCCCTTCCCGAGTCCAAGTGATCTCATTGTTCAGTTCCCACCTATGAGTGAGAACATGCGGTGTTTGGTTTTCTCTTCTTGTGATAGTTTGCTAAGAATGATGGTTTCCAGCTGCATCCATGTCCCTACAAAGGACGCAAACTCATCCTTTTTTATGGCTGCATAGTATTCCACGGTGTATATGTGCCACATTTTCTTAATCCAGTCTGTCACAGATGGACATTTGGGTTGATTCCAAGTCTTTGCTATTGTGAATAGTGCCGCAATAAACATACGTGTGTATGTGTCTTTGTAGTAGAATAATTTATAATCCTTTGGGTATATACCCAGTAGTGGGATAGCTGGGTCATATGGTACATCTAGTTCTAGATCCTTGAGGAATTGCCATACTGTTTTCCATACTGGTTGAACTAGTTTACAATCCCACCAACAGTGTAAAAGTGTTCCTATTTCTCCACATCCTCTCCAACACCTGTTGTTTCCTGACTTTTTAATGATTGCCATTCTAACTGGTGTGAGATGGTATCTCATTGTGGTTTTGATTTGCATTTCTCTGATGGCGAGTGATGATGAGCATTTTTTCATGTGTCTGTTGGCTGTATGAATGTCTTCTTTTGAGAAATGTCTGTTCATATCCTTTGCCCACTTTTTGATGGGGTTGTTTTTTTCTTGTAAATTTGTTTGAGTTCTTTGTAGATTCTGGATATTAGCCCTTTGTCAGACGAGTAGATTGCAAAAATTTTCTCCCATTCTGTAGGTTGCCTGTTCACTCTGGTGGTAGTTTCTTTTGCTGTGCAGAAGCTCTTTAGTTTAATCATATCCCATTTGTCAATTTTAGCTTTTGCTGCCGTTGCTTTTGGTGTTTTAGACATGAAGTCCTTGCCCATGCCTATGTCCCGAATGATACTACCTAGATTTTCTTCTAGGGTTTTTATGGTATTAGGTCTAACATTTAAGTCTCTAATCCACCTTGAATTAATCTTCGTATAAGGAGTAAGGAAAGGATCCAGTTTCAGCTTTCTACTTATGGCTAACCAATTTTCCCAGCACCATTTATTAAATAGGGAATCCTTTCCCCATTTCTTGTTTTTCTCAGGTTTGTCAAAGATCAGATGGCTGTAGATGTGTGGTGTTATTTCTGAGGACTCTGTTCTGTTCCATTGGTCTATATCTCTGTTTTGGTACCAGTACCATGCTGTTTTGGTTACTGTAGCCTTGTAGTATAGTTTGAAGTCAGGTAGCATGACGCCTCCAGCTTTGTCCTTTTGACTTAGGATTGTCTTGGCAATGCGGGCTCTTTTTTGGTTCCATATGAACTTTAAAGCAGTTTTTTCCAATTCTGTGAAGAAAGTCATTGTTAGCTTGATGGGGATGGCATTGAATCTATAAATAACCTTGGGCAGTATGGCCATTTTCACGATATTGATTCTTCCTATCCATGAGCATGGTATGTTCTTCCATTTGTTAGTGTCCTCTTTAATTTCACTGAGCAGTGGTTTGTAGTTCTCCTTGAAGAGGTCCTTGACATCCCTTGTAAGTTGGATTCCTAGGTATTTTATTCTCTTTGAAGCTATTGTGAAGTTCATTCCTGATTTGGCTCTCTGTTTGTCTGTTACTGGTGTGTAAGAATGCTTGTGATTTTTGCACATTAATTTTGTATCCTGAGACTTTGCTGAAGTTGCTTATCAGCTTAAGGAGATTTTGGGCTGAGACAATGGGGTTTTCTAAATATACAATCATGTCATCTGCAAACAGGGACAATTGGACTTCTTCTTTTCCTAAGTGAATACCCTTGATTTCTTTCTCTTGCCTGA
Source organism: Rhinopithecus roxellana (assembly GCF_007565055.1). Classification (NCBI taxonomy): domain Eukaryota; kingdom Metazoa; phylum Chordata; class Mammalia; order Primates; family Cercopithecidae; genus Rhinopithecus; species Rhinopithecus roxellana. Next base: position 55,857,030 of record NC_044551.1, read on the forward strand.
TTGCCCTAGCCAGAACTTCCAACACTATGTTGAATAGGAGTGGTGAGAGAGTGCATCCCTGTCTTGTGCCAGTTTTCAAAGGGAATTTTTCCAGTTTTTGCCCATTCAGTATGATATTAGCTGTGGCTTTGTCATAGATAGCTCTTATTATTTTGAGGTACATTCCATCAATACCGAATTTATTGAGCGTTTTTAGCATGAAGGGCTGTTGAATTTTGTCAAAAGCCTTTTCTGCATCTATTGAGATAATCATGTGGTTCGTGTCTTTGGTTCTGTTTCTATGCTGGATTATGTTTATTGATTTGCAAATGTTGAACCAGCCTTGCATCCCAGGGATGAAGCCCACTTGATCCTGGTGGATAAGCTTTTTGATGTGCTGCTGAATCCGGTTTGCCAGTATTTTATTGAGGATTTTTGCATCAATGTTCATCAGGGATATTGGTCTAAAATTCCCTTTTTTTTGTTGTGTCTCTGCCAGGCTTTGGTATCAGGATGATGTTGGCCTCCTAAAATGAGTTAGGGAGGATTCCCTCTTTTTCTATTGATTGGAATAGTTTCAGAAGGAATGGTACCAGCTCCTCCTTGTACCTCTGGTAGAATTCAGCTGTGAATCCATCTGGTCCTGGACTTTTTTTGGTTGGTAGGCTATTAATTATTGCCTCAATTTCAGAGCCTGCTATTGGTCTATTCAGGGATTCAACTTCTTCCTGGTTTAGCCTTGGGAGAGTGTAAGTGTCCAGGAAATTATCCATTTCTTCTAGATTTTCTAGTTGATTTGCGTAGAGGCGTTTATAGTATTCTCTGATGGTAGTTTGTATTTCTGTGGGGTCAGTGGTGATATCCCCTTTATCATTTTTTATTTCATCTATTTGATTCTTCTCTCTTTTCTTCTTTATTAGTCTTGCTAGCGGTCTGTCAATTTTGTTGATCTTTTCAAAAAACCAACTCCTGGATTCATTGATTTTTTGGAGGGTTTTTTGTGTCTCTATCTCCTTCAGTTCTGCTCTGATCTTAGTTATTTCTTGCCTTCTGCTAGCTTTTGAATGTGTTTGCTCTTGCCTCTCTAATTCTTTTAATTGTGATGTTAGAGTGTCAATTTTAGATCTTTCCAGCTTTCTCTTGTGGGCATTTAGTGCTATAAATTTCCCTCTACACACTGCTTTAAATGTGTCCCAGAGATTCTGGTATGTTGTATCTTTGTTCTCATTGGTTTCAAAGAACATCTTTATTTCTGCTTTCATTTCGTTATGTACCCAGTAGTCATTCAGGAGCAGGTTGTTCAGTTTCCATGTAGTTGAGTGGTTTTGATTGAGTTTCTTAGTCCTGAGTTCTAGTTTGATTGCACTGTGGTCTGAGAGACAGTTTGTTATAATTTCTGTTCTTGTACATTTGCTGAGGAGTGCTTTACTTCCAATTATGTGGTCAATTTGGGAATAAGTATGATGTGGTGCTGAGAAGAATGTATATTGTGTTGATTTGGGGTGGAGAGTTCTATAGATATCTATTAGGTCCACTTGGTGCAATGATGAGTTCAATTCCTGGATATCCTTGTTAACTTTCTATCTCTTTGATCTGTCTAATGTTGACAGTGGAGTGTTGAAGTCTCCCATTATTATTGTATGGGAGTCTAAGTCTCTTTGTAAGTCTCTAAGGACTTGCTTTATGAATCTGGGTGCTCCTGTATTGGGTGCATATATATTTAGGATAGTTAGCTCTTCCTGTTGAATTGATCCCTTTACCATTATGTAATGTCCTTCTTTGTCTCTTTTGATCTTTGATGGTTTAAAGTCTGTTTTATCAGAGACCAGGACTGCAACCCCTCTTTTTTTTGTTCTCCATTTGCTTGGTAGATCTTCCTCCATCCCTTTATTTTGAGCCTATGTATGTCTCTGCATGTGAGATGGGTCTCCTGAATACAGCAGACTGATGGGTCTTGACTCTTTATCCAGTTTGCCAGTCTGTGTCTTTTAATTGGAGCATTTAGTCCATTAACATTTAAGGTTAATATTGTTATGTGTGAACTTGATCCTGCCATTATGATATTAACTGGTTATTTTGCTCGTTAGTTGATGCAGTTTCTTCCTAGCCTCGATGGTCTTTACATTTTGGCATGTTTTTGCAATGGCTGGTACCGGTTGTTCCTTTCCATGTTTAGGGCTTCCTTCAGGGTCTCTTGTAAGGCAGGCCTGGTGGTGACAAAATCTGTAAGCATTTGCTTATCTGTAAAGGATTTTATTTCTCCTTCACTGATGAAACTTAGTTTGGCTGGATATGAAATTCTGGGTTGAAAATTCTTTTCTTTAAGAATTTTGAATATTGGCCCCCACTCTCTTCTGGCTTGTAGAGTTTCTGCCGAGAGGTCTGCTGTTAGTCTGATGGGCTTCCCTTTGTGGGTAACCTGACCTTTCTCTCTGGCTGCCCTTAAGATTTTTTCCTTCATTTCAACTTTGGTGAATCTGGCAATTATGTGTCTTGGAGTTGCTCTTCTGGAGGAGTATCTTTGTGGCGTTCTCTGTATTTCCTGAATTTGAATGTTGGCCTTCCCTACTAGGTTGGGGAAGTTTTCCTGGATGATATCCTGAAGAGTGTTTTCCAAGTTGGTTCCATTTTCCCCCTCGCTTTCAGGCACCCCAATCAGACGTAGATTTGGTCTTTTTACGTAATCCCATACTTCTTGCAGGCTTTGTTCATTTCTTTTTCTTCTTTTTTCTTTTGGTTTCTCTTCTTGCTTCATTTCATTCATTTGATCTTCAATCGCTGATACTCTTTCTTCCAGTTGATCGAGTCGGTTACTGAAGCTTGTGCATTTGTCACGTATTTCTCGTGTCATGGTTTTCATCTCTGTCATTTCGTTTATGATCTTCTCTGCATTAATTAGTCTAGCTGTCAATTCTTCCACTCTTTTTTCAAGATTTTTAGTTTCTTTGCACTGGGTACGTAATTACTCCTTTAGCTCTGAGAAGTTTGATGGACTGAAGCCTTCTTCTCTCATCTCGTCAAAGTCATTCTCTGACCAGCTTTGATCCGTTGCTGGCGATGGGCTGCGCTCCTTTGCAGGGGGAGATGCGCTCTTATTTTTTGAATTTCCAGCTTTTCTGCCCTGCGTCTTCCCCACCTTTTTGGTTTTATCTGTCTCTCGTCTTTGATGATGGTGACATACTGATGGGGTTTTGGTGTAGGTGTCCTTCCTGTTTGATAGTTTTCCTTCTGACAGTCAGAAGGACTGTCTGTTGGTCTGTTGGAGATTGCTTGAGGTCCACTCCAGACCGTGTTTGCCTGGGTATCAGCAGCAGAGGTTGCCGAAGATAGAATATTGCTGAACAGCGAGTGTACCTGTCTGATTCTTCCTTTGGAAGTTTCCTCTCGGGGTGTACTCCACTCTGTGAGGTGTGGGGTGTCAGACTGCCCCTAGTGGTGGATGTCTCCCAGCTCGGCTACTCAGGGGTCAGGGACCCACCTGAGCAGGCAGTCTGTCCGTTCTCAGATCTCAACCTCCGCACTGGGAGATCCACGGCTCTCCCCAAAGCTGTCGGAGTCATTCGCGTCTGCACCGGCCCCTGCTGCTTCCCCTGTTGGTCTTCAGCTGTGCACTGTCCCCAGAGGTGGAGTCTACAGAGACAGGCAGGCCTCCTTGAGCTGCTGTGAGCTCTACCCAGTTCGAGCTTCCCAGGGGCTTTGTTTACCTACTTAAGCCTCAGCAATGGCAGGCGCCCCTCCCCCAGCCTCGCTGCTGCCTTGCGGGTAGATCGCTGCAGACTGCTGTGTTAGCAGTGAGGGAGGCTCCGTGGGCATGGGACCCTCCCGGCCAGGTGTGGGATATATTGTCCTGGTGTGCCTGTTTGCTTAAAGCGTGGTATTGGGGTGGGAGTTACCCGATTTTCCAGGTGTTGTGTGTGTCAGTTCCCCTGGCTAGGAAAAGGGATTCCCTTCCCCCTTGCGCTTCCAGGTGAGGCGATGCCTCGCCCTGCTTCAGCTCTCGCTGGTCAGGCTGCAGCAGCTGACCAGCACCGATTGTCCGGCACTCCCTAGTGAGATGACCCCAGTACCTCAGTTGAAAATGCAGAAATCACCGGTCTTCTGTGTCACTCGCGCTGGGAGTTGGAGACTGGAGCTGTTCCTATTCGGCCATCTTGCTCCGCCCCCTTCACACTTACTTTCTAAATGTTTTATTCTATGCATTATTATCATTCTTTCCCACCTAAAAATAAGGTTTTCCTGTTACCTTGATCTGCCAGGCTTTCCAGTAAACACTCTTCTCAAGTTAGCATATCACCATAGAGTTACATGGCTCATGATATATAGGTAGGTACTATGATGTAGGCAGAAACATTTATGAAGTGAATACAAGTTTTGTTAAAGCAAATTCAGTGCTTAGGAAATGTGAAAATGTGTTTTATAGTGGAAGAGATTGATGTTTAATACAGAGTATGTTTCTAATGAAATCACACTTTATGTATGAAGTTTTCCAATGAATATTTAAAATATGTGACAGGATGTATTTAAAATCGATGTAATGAATATCCTGTCTATTTGTAAATTTTCTAGAGAAAATATTTCGTTGGAATGAGAACATGTGATGGAGGTAGAATAGTGAGGATGATCATGATCTGGCTGGGGTGAACATTTATCTCTGACAATGGCCTTGAGAGTCAGGCCAGAAAAGACATGACTATCTTCATATTGAAAATTTTTGGGGCTTGGTCACTGTGATGGCTAATTTTATGTGTCAAACTAATTGGCCACAGAATGCCCAGATTAAACATTATTTCTGCTTGTGTCTGTGAGACTCTTTTCAGATGAGATTAGCATTTGAGTTGATAGACTCAATAGCACAGATTGACCTCCCCAGTATGGGTTGGCTGATGTCATCCAATCCATTGAGGGCATGAGTAGAACAAAAAGGTGGAGAAAGGAGGATTTTGCCCCTTTTGTTTCCTGCCTGCCTGTTTGAGCTGGGACATCTAATTTTATCTTCTCTGGCCCTCAGACTGGAATTTATACAATTGGCTTCCCTGTTTCTTAGCCTTCAGACTTGGACTGGCTTTCCTAGGTTTCCAGCTTGCAGACAGCAGATTGTGCTATTTTCTGACTCCATAATCACATAAGCCAATTCCTCATAATTAATCTCTCTCCCACCCCTCATGCTCTCTCTCTCTCCTTCTATCTTACCTTACCTCACCTTACCTTATCGTTTCTCTTCTTATCTATTCATCTACTGATTCTGTTCCTCTGGAGAGCCCTGACTAATGTAGTATCTTTTCTTCTAATGTCTTACCATGGATGCTTTATTTATGAATTTATCTAAACATCTGGATGTAAACAGATCTCATATGGAACCCCAGTTTCACTATGATTTTGAATCAATTATTTCATCCATGTATTAGTCCATTTTCATGCTACTGATAAAAACATACCTGAGACTGGGAAGAAAAAGAGGTTTAATTGGACTTACAGTTCCACATGGCTGGGAGGCCTCAGAATCATGGTGGGAGGTGAAAGGTACTTCTTACATGGTGGTGGCAAGAGAAGATGAGGAAGATGCAAAAGCGGAAACCCCAGATAAAATCATCAGACCTCATGAGACTTCTTCACTACCATGAGAACAGTATGGAGGAAACTGCTCCCATGATTCAAATTATCTCCCACTGGATCCCTCCCACAATGCGTGGCAATTATGGGAATACAGTTCAAGATGAGATCTGGGTGGGGACACATCCAAACCATATCATTCCACCCCAGCCCCTCCAAATCTCAGGTCCTCGCATTTCAAAACCAATTATGCCTTCCCAACAGTCCCCCAAAGTCTTAAATCATTTCAGCATTAACCCAAAAGTCCACAGTCCAAAGTCTCACTGAGATAAGACAAGTCCCTTCTGTCTATGAGCTTGTAAAATCAAAAGCAAGCTAGTTACTTCCTAGATACAATGGGGGTACATTGGGTAAATACAGCCATTCCAAGTGAAAGAAATTGGGCAAAATGAAGGGGTTACAGGGCCAATGCAAGTCTGAAATCCAGTGGGGCAGTCAAATTTTAAAGCTCCAAAATGATCTCCTTTGATTCCAGGTTTCACATCCAGGTCATGCTGATGCAAGAGGTGGGTTCCCATGGTCTTGGGCAGCTCTACCCCTGTGACTTTGCAGGGTACAGCATCCCTCCAGGCTGCTTTCACAGGGCTGGCATTGAATGTCTGTGGCTTTTCCAGGTGAACGGTGTAAGCTGTCGGTGGATCTACCATTCTGGGTCTGGACAACAGTGGCCCTCTTCTCACAACTCCACTAGGTGGTATCCCAGTAGAGACTCTGTATGGGGGCTCCAATCCCATATTTTCCTTCTGCATTGCCCTAGCAGAGGTTCTCCATGAGCTCCCTGCTCCTGCAGCAAACATCCACCTGGGCATCCAGGCATTTCCATACATCTTCTGAAATCTAGGCGGAGGTTCCCAAACCACAATTCTTGACTTCTGTGCACTTGCAGGCTCAACACCACATGGAAGCTGCCAAGGTTTGGGGCTTGTACTCTTAGAATCCATGGCCCGAGCTCTATGTTGGCCCGTTTCAGCCATGGCTAGAGCAACGGGGACTCAGGGCACCAAGTCCCTAGGCTGCACACAGCATGGGTATGCTGGGCCCAGCCCACAAAACCATTTTTTCCTCCTAGGCCTCCATGCCTGTGATGGGAAGGGCTGCTGTGAAGATCTCTCACATGCCCTGGAGACATTTTTTCCTGTTGTCTTGGGGATTGACATTTGGCTCCTTGTTACTTATGCAAATTTCTGCAGCCAGCTTGAATTTCTCCTCAGAAAATGGGATTTTCATTTCTATCACATTGTCAGGCTGCAAATTTTCCAAAATTTTATGCTCTGCTTCCGTTATAAAACTGAATGCCTTTAACAGCACTCAAGTCACCTCTTGAATGCTTTGCTGCTTAGAAATTTCTTCTGCCAGATACTCTAAATCATTTCTCTGAAGTTCAAAGTTCCCCAAATTTCTAGGGCAGGGGCAAAATGCTGCCAGTCTCTTTGCTAAAACATAACAAGAGTCACCTCTGTTCCAGTTCTGAACAAGTGCCTTATCTCCATCTGAGACAACCTCAGCCTGGATCTTATTGTCCATGTTGCTATCAGGTTTTTGGTCAAAGCCTTTCAACTAGTCCCTAGGTAGTTCCAAATTTTCCCACATTTTCCCACCTTCTGAGCCCTCCAACCTGTTCCAACTCTTGCCTGTTACCCAGTTCCAAAGTTGCTTCCACATTTTTTGATATCTTTTCAGCAATGCCCCACTCTACTGGTATCAATTCACTGTATTAGTCCATTTTCTTGATGCTGATAAAGAACCTGAGACTGAGAAGAAAAGGAGATGTAATTGTACTTACAGTTCCATATGGCTGGGGAGGTCTCAGAATCATGGCAGGAGGTGAAAGGCACTTCTTACATGGCAGTGGCAAGAGAAAATGAGGAAGATGCAAAAGCGGAAATTGCTGATAGAACCGTCAGATCTTGTGAGACTTGTTTACTACCATGAGAACAGTATGGGGGAAACCGCTCCCATAATTCAAATTATCTTCCACCAAGTCCCTCCCACAACACATGGGAATTATGGGAGTACAATTCAAGATGAGTTTTGGGTGGGAACACAGCCAAACCATATCAGAGCACAAGTGTCTATTCACAGTACATTGGCATGGAAGTATTCAGTAAATATGAGTTCCTGTGTTAGCCATATTTTTACTGAAAAAATGCTGTACACCAAATACCTACCAAATCTCAATGGCATACAAAAGCACCATTTATTTCTCACTTGTAGGTCTGTAGCTCACTCTACTTCAGGCTATGGGGCAAGCTTGTGTCTGCTTCATGTAGTTTATTCCTGGACCACAACAAGCGGCAGAAGCTCACTGGGATATATTTTCACTTGGTGGAGGTCAGAAACTTCAGAGGGATGGGCAGATACATGAAATGCCTCTTAAGGCCACATGGCCAAATCCCAAATCATTAGGGTGGGGAAGAATACTTCCTTCATGCAAGTGGGAGGGGGAAAGGAGTGAATTTGTTAAATAATAATCTACCACACTTCCCTTTGTCCTTTCACAACTTTAAATAAATCTATTTCCAGCCCTTTTTAAATCTAGTTCTAAACCTACCACAAATGTAGTAGGCTTTCCATAAAGTAGTTTCTTTTTATTGTTGTAAAATTAAACATCTATTAGGAAGATATTTTGTTCACTTTTTTGGTGATTCTATTCTAATTGCTTTGGTTGATAATGGCAATATTTGTTCTATCGAATCTGGGCCAACCAGCCTGGTTAATGGCTAAGGGTTACACCTATGCTGTCCAAATGGCAGCTGCTACCTACGTATATGTATTTAAATTAGACAAAATTTAAATATTCTGTTCCTCTGTCACAATAGTCACATTTCAAGTAATCAACAGCTATATGTGGCTAGTGGCTACCATACAGTGTAGCACAGATATAGGACATTTCCATCATCACAGAAAATTCAACTCGACAAGATTGGTTTAGTCCCAACAATAATAACCATAATGGTCTTCATTTATCTCACACCATGTGCTGAGCACTCTGCTATGTATGCTCCATGCCTCATTTAAGTTCATCCTTGCAGCCATCCTGTGAGATCAATACTATTATTCTCATTTTTCTAAAGAGGATACTGATGATTAATGATGCTAACAATAGGAGCAAGCTTGCCAATGGGTAGGTAACTGGCAGTGTCATGTCTGTTTGACTCCAAAGCTCTGCCTCTAAGCCACTAGCATCCTCAGTTTTCCAATGGCCTGTCCTTAGGTCTGTCCTCAGGCCATCTCAAGAACAGATGCCATGATGTCCAATAGCAGAGAAGAGGTCTCCAGACTCCAAAGTTGGTCCAAGGAGCCAGGAGAGCTCTGTGGTTGTGGTCACTCCAAAAGTTTCTTCAAAGATTGGCTGCCTTTCTTGACACAGCAGTTCACAATTTGGAATGATTCTGCCCTTCTAACTCCTGTTGCATCAAGTAAATTGTGCTCTTTTCTGCCGAGGGCCCCTAGCAGGGGTTCATTTTTGGAGGATGGTATGGTTTGAATATGGTACATATGGTGCCCTCTCCAAGACACTACATTCAAACCACAGCATCCTCCAAAATGATGATGACTAAGAGGTGGGGCCTTTTAGGAAGTGATTAAGTCATGAGATCTTTACCCTCATGAATGGATTAATGCCCCAAAAGAGGCTTTAGAGAGGGTTCATCCCTTTTTGCCTTCTACCTTCTGCCATGTGAAGACGCCACCATGAGAAGGTGCCATCAATGGACCAGTCCCTCACCACTCCAATGATGATGAAGTGGCGTCATTGTCAGGGGTAAATACCTAGGGTTTGTCTTCCACCAAGAAGATTATCAGATATAAAAAGGAATCAATTACTGACACATGCTGTAACATGAATGAACCTTGCAAACATTAGGCTAAGTGAAAGTAGCCAGCCACAAAAGGTCACATACTGTATTATTTCATTTATGTGAAATGTCCAGAATAGGCAAATTCACAGAGAAGGAAAGTAAATTAGCAGTTGCCAGGGAATGAGGGAGAGGAGAATGCTGACTGACTGGCTAATGGTTATGACATTTCCTTTTGTGGTAAAAATATCCTGGAAATAGATGGTGGTGATGACTGCAGAACGTTGTAAACATACTAAATGATACTGAAGTGTACATTTTAAGTGGTTAGAATGGTGAATTTTATGTTATGTGAATTTTACTACAATTTTCTGAAATACTAGACATTCAATGACCATACAACCCAGCAACTTTCCTTCCAGGTGTTTATCCCAGCGAAATACAAACTGATGTTTAAATATATGTATACATATATATGTTTATAGTAACTTTAGTCACAATATCCAAAAACTGGTTCTTCAGTAGATTAGTCAGTAAAACAAACTGGTACATTCAAACTATGGAATACTACACAGCAAGAAGGAAAAGAAAAGAAGAAGAAGAGGAGGAGGAGAAAAGAGGAGGAGGAAGAAGAAAAAGAAGAGAAAGAGAAAAGAAGAGGAAGAAGAGGAAGAGGAGGAACAGGAGAAGGAGGAGGAAGAGCATGAGGAGGTGGAGGAGAAGGAGGAAACTATCAATACACACAAACAACCTGTGTGAATCTCAAGAGAATTAGAGTAGAATGATAGAATTATAGAAATAGAGAACAGATTAGTAGTTGTCATGGGTTAAAGAAAAGGTGAGGATGGGAGGGAAGTTGTATGGCTATTAAAGGCCACACGATGGATGCTTGTGATGGGAACATTCTATGTCTGAAATTTATCATAATTTGGTTTTGATATAGAACTTTGTTTTGTAAGACGTTACCACTGGAGGAAACTGGATAAAATTACACAGGATCTGCCTGCATAAATTTTATAGTTGCATGTAAATATAAGATTATTTAGAAATAAGTTTTTTAATTACCAAATTTTTAGTTGAATATAAGCAATATTTCTGATATAAAAATTTGAAACAGATGAAGTCGTCCAAGATGTCCGAATACGAACAACTCTGGTCTGCAGCTCCCAGCGTGATTGATGCAGAAGACGAGTGATTTCTGCATTTCCAACTGAGGTACCTGGTTCATCTCACTGGGACTGGTTGGACAGTGAGTGGAGCCCACGGAGGACGAGCCGAAGCAGGATGGGGCATCGCCTCACCTGGGAAGCACAAGGGGTCAGGGGATTTCCCTTTCCTAGCCAAGGGAAGTTGTGACAGACTGTACCTGGAAAAATGGGACATTCCCGCATAAATACTGTGCTTTTTCAATGGTCTTAGCAAACGGCACATCAGGAGATTATATCCTATGACTGGCTCAGTGGGTCCCACGCCCATGGAGCCTTGCTCACTGCTAGTACACAGTCTGAGATCAACCTGCGAGGAAGCAGCCTGGCACGAGGAGGGGTGTCTGCCATTGCTGAGGCTTGAGTAGGTAAACAAAGCAGCTGGGGAAGCTCTAACTTGGTGGAGGCCACCACAGTTCAGCAAGGCCTACTGCCTCTGTTGACTCCACTTCTGGAGGCAGGGCATAGCTGAACAAAAGGCAGCAGAAACTTCTTCAGACTTAAACATCCCTGTCTGACAGCTCTGAAGAGAGCAGTGGTTCTTGCAACACAGTGTTTGAGGTTCTCCCAGCATGGTGTTTGAGCTCTCAGACTGCCTCCTAAAGTGGGTCTCTGGCCCCTGGTGTAGCCTAACTGGGAGACACCTCACAGTAGGGGTCAACTGACGCCTCATACAGGCAGGTGCCCATCTGAGACAAAGCTTCCAGCGGAAGTATCAGGCAGCAATATTGGCTCTTTGGCAGCCTCCACTGGTGGTACCCAGGCAAACAGGGTCTGGAGTGGACCTCCAGCAAACTCCAACAGACCTGCAGCTGAGGTACCTGACTGTTGGAAGGAAAACTAACAAACAGAAAGGAATAGCATCAACATCAACAAAAAGGATGTCCACACCAAAACCCCATCTGTAGGTCACCAACATCAAAGACCAAAGGTAGGTAAAACCACAAAGATGGAGAGAAACCAGAGCAGAAAAACTGAAAATTCTAAAAGCCAGAGTGCTTCTCCTCCAAAGGATTGCAGCTCCTCACCAGCAATGGAACAAAGCTGGACAGAGAATGACTTTGACAAGTTGACAGAAGTAGGCTTCAGAAGGTCAGTAATAACAAAATTCTCCAAGCTAAAGGAGGACGTTTGAACCCATATCAAGGAAGCTAAAAACCTTGAAAAAAGATTAGATGGATGGCTAACTAGAATAAACTGTAGAGAAGACTGCAAATGACCTGATGGAACTGAAAACCATGGCACAAGAACTATGTGATACATGCACAAGCTTCAGTAGCTGATTCAATCAAGTGGAAGAAAAGGTATTAAAGATCAAGTTAATGAAATTGAGAGGAGGTTTAGAGAAAAAAAAGTAAAAACGAACTAACAAAGCTTTCAAGAAATATTTAACTATGTGAAAAGACCAAATTTACGTTGGATTGGTGTACCTGAAGGTGACGGGGAGAATAGAACCAAGTTGGAAAACACTGTCCAGGATATTACCCAGGAAAACTTCCCCAATCTAGCAAGGCAGGCCAACATTCAAATTCAGGAAATACAGAGAACACCACAAAGATACTCCTTGAGAAGAGCAACACCAAGACACATAATTATCAGATTCAGCAAGGTTGAAATGAAGGAAAAAATGTTAAGGGCAGCCAGAGAGAAAGGTCGGGTTACCTACAAAGGGAAATCCATCAGACTAACAGCAGATCTCTCTGCAGAAACCCTACGAGCCAGAAAAGAGTGGGGGCCAATAGTCAACAATCTTAAAGAAAAGTATTTTCAACCCAGAATTTCATATCCAGCCAAACTTAAGTTTCATAAGTGAAGGAGAAATAAAATCCTTTACAGACAAGCTAATACTGAGAGATTTTGTCACCAGCAGGCCTGACTTACAAGAGCTCATGAAGGAAGCACTAAACAAGGAAAGGAACAACTGATACCAGCCACTGCAAAAACATACCAAATTGTAAAGACCATCGATGCTAGGAATAAACTCCCTCAACCAATGGGCAAAATAACCAGCTAACATCTTAACGTCAGGATCAAATTCACACATAACAATAATAACCTTAAATGTAAATAGGCTAAATGCCCCAATTAAAAGACACAGACTGGCAAATTGGATGAAAAGTCAAGACCCATCAGAGTGCTATATTCAGGAGACCCATCTCACATGCAGAGACACCCAAAGGCTCAAAATAAAGGGATGGAGTAAGATCTATCTACCAAGCAAATGGGAAGCAAAAAAAAAAAAAAAAAAAAAAAAAAAAAAAAAAAAAAAAAAAAAAAAAAGCAGGGGTTGCAATCCTACTCTCTGATAACATAGACTTTAAACTAACAAAGATCAAAAGAGACATAATGAAGGTCATTACATAATGGTAAAGGGATCAATTCAACAAGAAGAGCTAACTATCCTAAATATATATGCACCCAATACAGGAGCACCCAGATTCATAAAGCAAGTCCTTAGAGACCCACGAAGAGACTTAGACCCTCACACAATAATAATGGGAGACTTTAACACCCCACTGTCAATATTAGACAGATTAACGAGACAGAAGGTTGACAAGGATATCCAGGAATTGAACTCAGCTCTGTACCAAGCAGACCTAACAGACATCTACAGAACTCTCTACCTCAAATCAACAGAATATACATTTTTCTCAGCACCATGTCACACTTATTCCAAAACTGACCACATAGTTGGAAGTAAAGCACTCTTCAGCAAATGTACAAGAAAAGAAATCAAAACAAACTGTCTCTCAGACCAGAGTGCAATCAAACTACAACTCAGGATTAAGAAACTCACTCAAAACCACACAAATACATGGAAACTGAACAACCTGCTCCTGAATGACTACTGGGTAAATAATGAAATGAAGGCAGAAATAAATATACTCTTTGAAACCAATGAGACAAAAAAAAAAAAAAAAAACAGAACATACTAGAATGTCTGGGACACATTTAAAGCAGTGTGTAGAGGGAAATTTATACACTAAATGCCCACAAGTGAAAGCAGGAAAGTTCCAAAATCGACATCCTAACATCACAATTGAAAGAATTAGAGAAGCAAGAGCAAACAAATTTAAAAGCTAGCAGAAGGCAAAAAATAACTAAGATCAGAGCAGAACTGAAGGAGATAGAGACACAAAAAACCCTTCAAAAAAAAAATCAATGAATCCAGGAGCTGTTTTTTAAGAAAAAATCAGCAAAATAGATAGACCAATAGCAAGACTAATAAAGAAGAAAAGAGAGAGGAATCAAAGAGACACAATAAAAAATGATAAAGGGGATTATCACCATCAATCCTGCAGAAATACAAACTACCATCAGAGAATACTATACACACCTCTATGCAAATAAACTAGAAAATCTAGAAGAAATGGATAAATTCCTGGACACTTTGGCCCTCCCAAGACTAAACCAGGAAGAAGTTGAATCTCTGAATAGACCAATAACAGGCTCTGAAATTGAGGCAACAATTAATAGCCTACCAACCAAAAAAGATCCAGTACCAGAGGGATTCACAGGTGAATTCTAGCAGAGGTACAAAGAGGAGCTGGTACCATTCCTTCTGAAACTATTCCAATCAATAGAAAAAGAGGAAATCTCCCCTAACTCATTTTATGAGGCCAGCATCATTCTGATACCAAAGCCTGGCAGAGACACAATAAAAAAAGAGAATTTTAGACCAATATCCCTGATGAACATTGATGCAAAAATCCTCAATAAAATACTGGCAAACCGAATTCAGCAGCACATCAAAAAGCTTATTGACCTCAATCAAGTTGGCTTCATCCTTGGGATGCAAGACTGGTTCAATATATGCAAATCAATAAATGTAATCCACCATATAAACAGAATCAATGACAAAAACCACATGATTATCTCAATAGATGCAGAAAAGGTCTTTGACAAAATTCAGCAGCCCTTCATGCTAAAAACTCAATAAACTAGATATTGATGGAATGTATCTCAAAATAGTAAGAGCTATTTATGACAAACCCACAGCCAATATCATACCGAATGGGCAAAAACTGGAAGCATTCCCTTTAAAACTGGCACAAGACAAGGGTGCCCTCTCTCACCACTCCTATTCAACATAGTTTTGGAAGTTCTGGCCATGGCAATCAGGCAAGAGAAAGAAAGAAGGTGTATTCAATTAGGAAAAGAAGAAGTCAAATCGTCCCTGTTTGCAGATGACATTATTGTATATTGAGAAAACCCCATCATCTCAGTCCAAAATCTCCTTAAGCTGATAAGAGACTTCAGCAAAGTCTCAGGATACAAAATCAATGTGCAAACATCACAAGCATTCCTATACATCAGTAACAGACAAACAGCCAAATCATGAGTGAACTCCCATTCACAACTGCTACAAAGAGAGTAAAACACCTAGGAATCCAACTTACAAGGGATGTGATGGACCTCTTCAAGGAGAACTACAAACCACTGCTCAGTGAAATAAAGGAGGACACAAACAAATGGAAGAAAATTCCATGCTCATGGATAGGAAGAATCAATAACGTGAAAATGGCTATATTGCCCAAGATAGTATATAGATTCAATGCCATCTCCATCAAGCTACCAATGACTTTCTTCACAGAATTGGAAAAAACTGCTTTAAAGTTCATATGGAATGAAAAAAGGGCCTGCATTGCCAAGACAATCCTAAGCAAAAAGAACAAAGCTGGAGGCATCATGCTACCTGATTTCAAACTATACTACAAGGCTACAGTAACCAAAACAGCATGGTACTGGTGCCAAAACAGAGATATAGACCAATGGAACAGAACAGAGCCCTCAGAAATAACACTACACATCTACAACCATCTGATCTTTGACAAACCTGACAAAAACAAGAAATGGAGAAATGATTCCCTATGTAATAAATGGTGCTGGGAAAACTGGCTAGCCATATGTAAAAAGCTGAAGCTGGATCCCTTCCTTACACCTTATACAAAAATTAATTCAAGATGGATTAAAGACTTAAATGTTAGACCTAAAACCATAAAAAACCTAGGAGAAAACCTAGGCAATACCATTCAGGACAGAGGAGTGGGCAAGGACTTCATGACTAAAACACCAAAAGCAATGGCAACAAAAGCCAAAATTGACAAATGGGATCTAATTAAATGAAAGAGCTTCTGCACAGCAAAAGAAACTACCATCAGAGTGAATGGGCACCCTATAGAATGGGAGAAAATTTTTGCAATCTACACATCTGACAAAGGGCTAATATTGAGAATCTACAAAGAATTTAAACAAATTTAAAAGGAAAGAACAACTCCATCAAAAAGTGGGCAAAGGATATGAACAGATACTTCTCAAAAGAAGACATTTATGCAGTCAAAAGATGCATGAAAAAAGGCTCATCATCACTGGTCATCAGAGAAATGCAAATCAAAACCACAATGAGATACCATCTCACACCAGTTAGAATGGCGATCATTAAAAAGTCAGGAAGCAACAGATGCTGGAGAGGATGTGAAGAAATAGGAACACTTTTACACTGTTGGTGGGACTGTACACTAGTTCAACCATTGTGGAAGACAGTGTGGTGATTCCTCAAGGATCTAGAACCAGAAATACCGTTTGACCCAGTGATCCCATTACTGGATATAAACCCAAAGGATTATACATTATTTTACTATAAAGACACATGCATATGTATGTTTATTGTGGCACTATTCACAATAGCAAAGACTTGGAACCAACCCAAATGTCCATCAATGATAGACTGGATTAAGCAAATGTGGCACATATACATCATGGAATACTATGCAGCCATAAAAAAAGATGACTTCATGTTTTTTGTGGGGACATGGATGAAGCTAGAAACCATCATTCTGAGCAAAATATCACAAGGAAGAGTAAAAAGAAATGAGCAAAGCCTTCAGGAAATATGGGATTGTGTGAAAAGACCAAATCTACGTCTGATTGGGGTGCCTGAAAATGATGGGGAAAATGGAACCAAGTTGGAAAACACGCTGCAGGAAATTATCCAGGAGAACTTCCCCAACCTAGCAAGGCAGGCCAACATTCAAATTCGGGAAATACAGAGAACGTCACAAAGATACTCCTTGAGAAGAGCTACACCAAGACACAAAATTGTCAGATTCACCAAAGTTGAAATGAAGGAAAAAATGTTAAGGGCAGCCAGAGAGAAAGGTCGGGTTACCCACAAAGGGAAGCCGATCAGACTAACAGCAGATCTCTCGGCAGAAACTCTGCAAGCCAGAAGAGAGTGGGGGCCGATATTCAACATTTTTAAAGAAAAGGATTTTCAACCCAGAATTTCATATCCAGCCAAACTAAGTTTCATAAGTGAAGGAACAATGAAATCCTTTATAGACAAACAAATGCTGAGAGATTTTATCACCACCAGGCCTGCCCTACAAGAGATCCTGAAGGGATCACTAAATATGGAAAGGAACAACCGGTACCAGCCATCGCAAAAACATGCCAAAATGTAAAGACCATCAATGCTAGGAAGAAACTGCATCAACTAGCAAGCAAAGTAACCAGCTAATATCATAATGACAGGATCAAGTTCACACATAACAATATTAACCTTAAATGTAAATGTACTAAATAGTCCAGTTAAAAGTCACAGACTGGCTAATTGGATAGAGTCAAGACTCATCAGTTTGCTGTATTCAGGAGACCCATCTCACATGCAGAGACATACATAGGCTCAAAATAAAGGGATGGAGGAAGATCTACCCAGCAAATGGAAAACAAAAAAAAGGCAGGGGTTACAATCCTAGTCTCCGATAAAACAGACTTTAAAACATCAAAGATCAAAAGAGACATAATGAAGGTCATTACATAATGGTAAAGGGATCAAATCAACAAGAAGAGCTAACTATCCTAAATATATATGCACCCAATACAGGAGCACTCAGATTCATAAAGCAAGTCCTTAGAGACCTACGAAGAGACTTAGACCCCCACACAATAATAATGGGAGACTTTAACACCCCACTGTCAATATTAGACAGATCAACGAGGCAGAAAGTTAACAAGGATATCCAGGAATTGAACTCAACTCTGCACGAAGTGAACCTAATAGACATCTACAGAACTCTCCACCCCAAATCAACAGAATATACATTCTTCTCAGCACCACATCACACTTATTCCAAAATTGACCACATAGTTGGAAGTAAAGCACTCCTCAGCAAATGTAAAAGAACAGAAATGATAACCAACTGTCTCTCAGACCACAGTGCAATCAAACTAGAACTCAGGACTAAGAAACTCAATCAAAACCACTCAACTACATGGAAAGTGAACAATCTGCTCCTGAATGACTACTGGGTACATAACAAAATGAAGGGTGAAATAAAGATGTTCTTTGAAACCAATGAGAACAAAGATACAACATACCACAATCTCTGGGACACATTTAAAGCAGTGTGTAGTGGGAAATTTATAGCACTAAATGCCCAAAAGAGAAAGCAGGGAAGATCTAAAATTGATACCCTAACATCACAATTAAAAGAACTAGAGAAGCAAGAGCAAACACATTCAAAAGCTAGCAGAAGGCAAGAAATAACTAAGATCAGAGCAGAACTGAAGGAGATAGACACACAAAAAACCCTTCAAAAAATCAATGAATCCAGGAGCTGGTTTTTTGAAAAGATCAACAAAATTGATAGACCACTAGCAAGACTAATAAAGAAGAAAAGAGAGAATAATCAAATATATGCAATAAAAAATGACAAAGGGGATATCACCACCGACCCCACAGAAATACAAACTACCGTCAGAGAATACTATAAATACCTCTATGCAAATCAACTAGAAAATCTAGAAGTAATGGATAAATTCCTGGACACTTACACTCTCCCAAGACTAAACCAGGAAGTCAAATTGTCCCTGTTTGCAGATGACATGATTGTATATTTAGAAAACCCCAGCATCTCAGTCCAAAATCTCCTTAAGCTGATAAGCAACTTCAGCAAAATCTCAGGTTACAAAAGCAGTGTGCAAAAATCACAAGCATTCTTATACACCAATAACAGACAAACAGAAAGCCAAATCATGAGTGAACTCCCATTCACAATTGCTTCAAAGAGAATAAAATACCTAGGAATCTAACTTATAAAGGATGTGAAGGACTTCTTCAGGAACAACAGGTGCTGGAGAGGATGTGGAGAAATAGGAACACTTTTACACTGTTGGTGGGACTGTAAACTAGTTCAACCATTGTGGAAAACAGTGTGGCAATTCCTCAAGGATCTAGAACTAGAAATACCGTTTGACCCAGCCATCCCATTACTGGGGATATAACCAAAGGATTATAAGTCATGCTGCTATAAAGACACATACACATGTATGTTTATTGTGGCACTATTCACAATAGCAAAGACTTGGAATCAACCCAAATGTCCATCAGTGACAGACTAGATTAAGAAAATGTGGCACATATACACCATGGAATACCATGCAGCCATAAAAAAGGATGAGTTGGTGTCCTTTTTAGGGAGATGGATGCAGCTGGAAACCATCATTCTCAGCAAACTATCGCAAGAACAGAAAACCAAATACCGCATGTTCTCTCTCATAGGTGGGAATTGAACAATCAGATCACTTGGACACAGGAAGGGGAACATCACACTTTGGGGCCCATTGTGGGGAAGGGGATGGGGGAGGGATAGCATTAGGAGATATACCTAATGTAAATGACGAGTTAATGGGTGCAGCACACCAACATGGCACATGTATACATATGTAAGAAACCTGAACGTTGTGCACATTTACCCTAGAACTTGGAGTATAATAATAAAAAAATAAAATAATATAAAGCAATGAGATCTAAGTCGTAAGAACAGCTCAGTTTGCAGTGGGGAAAGAAGCTTGAAGTTGAGAAAGTATGGGTGTAAGGCAGGTAGTGTTAGCTATATTAATTTTTAGGGATATTGATAATGTTTAGAAAATGATTGTTGCAAAACTTAAAAGTAGAGAGGACAGAGAAAAAATGGTGTGACTCTTTCATATAATGGAGCTTTATGAGTATCAGCTCTGTAGCAATATTGCACTTACAATAGCATCAATTAGTCAATAAATTAGAAAAACAATGACATTTTTCATGCCACTTGAAGAATATTGAAAATATTTGACTTAAAAAGTTAAAGACCTATGTTTTCTGTATGTCTTCATGAGCATCTATTGTTTTTTGTCCTTTTAATAACAGCTATTCCAACTGTGGTAATATGATATCTGACTGTAGTTTTAATTTGCATTTTCCTGATGATTAGTGATGTTGAGCATTTTTTTCATTATACCTGTTGGCCATTCGTATGTCTTCTTTTGAGAAATGGCTATTTATGTCCTTTGCTTATTTTAAAATAAGATTTCTTTTTTATTGTTGAGTTGTTTCAGTTGCTTGTGTATTCTGGTTATTAGTTCCTTCTTGGATAAATAGTTTGCAAATTTTTTCTTACCATTCAACAGGCTGTCTCTACATTCTGTTGATTGCTTCCTTTGTTCTATAGAAGGTTTTTAGTTTAATATTATTCAATTTGTCTGTTTCTGTTATAGCTGTTTATGTCTTTGAGGTCATAGATGTAAAATCTAAAATCTTTGATTAGACCAATGTTCTGAAGTATTTTCCTTTAGTTTTATATTTTCAGGTCTTATATTTAAGTCATCAATTCATTTTGAGTTGATTTTTTAATATGGTGAAAGATAGTCTTGTTTTATTTTTCTGCAAATGAGTTTCCAGTTTTCCCAACATCTTTTATTAAAGACGATGTCCTTTTCCCAACGTATGTTCCTGATGATTTTGCTGAAGATCAGTTGGCTATAAATATGTGAATTTATTTTTGGATTATTGATTCTGTTCCATTGGTCTGTGTGTGTATTTTTATACCAATACCATGCTGTTTTTGTTATCATAACATTGTAATGTATTTTGAAGTCAGGTCGTGTGATACTTGCACCTTTATTATTTTTGCTCAGAGTTGCTTTGTCTATTTGGGCTCATTTTTCATTCCATATGAATTTTAGGTTGTTTTTCTAATTCCGTGAAAAATCACATTGATATTTTGATAGGGGTAGGATTGAATCTGTAGATTGATTTAGGAAGGATGGTCATTTTAATTATATTAATTATTCTGATCCATAATTCTAGATCCATATGAAATCTCTTTCCATTTTTGTCCTCTTCAATTTCTTTCATCAGTGTTCTGTGGTTAGTTTTACTTGTATAGATCTTTCACCTCGCTGGTTAAATTTATTCCTAGGTTGTTTTTTGTAGTTATTATAAATGAGATTGCCTTTATTATTTCTTTTTCAGTTATTTCACTATTGGTATATAGAAACTGTACTGATTTTTGTATGTTGATTTTGTGTCCTATAACATTACTAAAGGTATCAGTTCTAAGAGGTTTTATTTGATGGAGAGTCTTTTGATTTTTCCAAATATAAAATTATGTCATCTGCAAAGAGGGCAATTTGACTTCCTCTTTTTCAGTTTAGATGCCTTTTATTTCTTTCTCTTGTCTGATTACTCTAAGACTTCCACTACTTTGTTAAATAGGAGTGATGAGAGTGGACATCCTTCTCTTGTTCTGGTACTTAGAGGAAAGGGATTTAACTTTTACTCATTCAGTATGATGTTAGCTGTGCATTTATCATATATGACCTTTATTATTTTGGGGAATCTTACTTCTACACATAGTTTGCTGAGTTTTTATCATGAAGAAAATTTTTAGTTTTATCAAATGCTTTCTCTGCGCCTATTGGGATGATCATATGGTTTTGTCCTTCATTTTCAAAAAACCTTGCATGTGGCATTCCGTGTCTTTCTTTGTTTTGACCTGATGTACTCTGTTTTTTGATTTGCATATGTTGAATCACCCTTGCATTCTTTGGTATAAATCTCACTTGATCATGGTGTTTTTTTTTTTTTTTTTAAGGCATTGTGGGATTTTGTTTTTCCTGTATTTTGTTGAGGAATTTTGCATGTATGTTAATCAAGAATATTGATTTTTTTTTTTTCTGTATGTGTATGTTCTTGTTGGGTTTTGGTATTGGGGTAATGCTAGCCTCAGAGAATGAGTTAGGGAGAATTTCCTCCTGTTCAATTTTTTAAAATAATTTCAGGAGGTATTAGTTCTTGTTTATATGTTTGGTAAAATTTGGCAGTGAATCCATCTGGTCCTGAGCTTTTCTTTGTTTTATTACTAACTCAATGTTGATATTTGTTATTGTTCTGTTCAGGTTTTCTATTTCTTTCTTTCTTTCTTTTTTTTTTTTTTTTTTTTTTTGAGACGGAGTCTCACTCTGTCGCCCAGGCTGGAGTGCAGTGGCCGGATCTCAGCTCACTGCAAGCTCTGCCTCCCGGGTTTATGCCATTCTCCTGCCTCAGCCTCCCGAGTAGCTGGGACTACAGGTGCCCGCCACCTCGCCTGGCTAGGTTTTTGTATTTTTTAGTAGAGACGGGGTTTCACCGTGTTAGCCAGGGTGGTCTCGATCTCCTGACCTCGTGATCCGCCCATCTTGGCCTCCCAAAGAGGTTTTCTATTTCTTCCCAATTCAGTCTTGTTAGGTTGTATGTGTCTAGAAATGTATCCATTTTTTTTCCTAGGTTTTTCAGTTTGTTAACATATAGTTGTCCATAATAGTTTCCAATGATCTTTTGTATTTCTGTGGTATCAGTTATGTTGTCTCCTTTTTCATATCTGATTTGGTTCATTTGGGTCTTATCTCTTCTTTTCTTGGTTAGTCTAGCTAGTAGTTTATCAATTTTGTTTAACTTTTTGAAGAATTTTGTGTTTCTATCCTTTATATTGTTTCATTAGCCTCTATTTCATTTAGTTATGCTGATTTTTAGTTTTTTCTTCTGCTAATTTTAGGTTTGATTTGTTCTTACTTTTCTAATTCCTGAGGAGTGTCATTAGATTGCCTATTTGAAATCTTTCTACTTTTAAAAAAATGTAGACCTTTATTGTTATAATTTTCTCTTTTCTGTATCCCACAGAGTTTGATATGTTGTATTTCCATTTTCATTTGTTTCAAGAAATTTTTTGATTTTCACCTTAATTTATCCATTGTCCCAGTGGTCATTCAGGAGCATATTTTAAATTTTCATGTATTTGTATAATATCCAAAGTTCCTCTTGATGTTGATTTCTTGTTTTATTTCATTGTTATCTGAGAAGATACTTGATATGTTTTAAAAAAAAATTATGAGACATATTTTCTGTCTTAACGTATGGTCTATCCTGGAGAATGTTCTACGTGCTGATCAGAAGAATGTGTATTCTGCTGTTATTGGAGAAAATGTTCTGTTAGTGTCTGTCAGATCCATTTGGTCTAAAACCCAGTTTAAATCCAATGGGTCTTTGTTGATTCTCTATCTAGATGATCTGTCTAATGCTGAGAGTAGAGTGTTGAAATCCCCCATTATTATTGTACTGGAGTCTATCTCTCTTTTTAGATCTAGTAATATTTGCTTTATAAATCAGTGTGCTGCAGTGTTGGGTGCATATATTTAGAATTGTTATATCCTTTTGTTTGATTTATCCCTTTATCACTATATAATAAACTTGTCTTCTTTATTAACTGTTTTTTGACTTAAAGTCTGTTTTATCTGATATAAATATAACTATTTATGTTGGTTTTTGTTTTTTTTTTGTTTGCATTGCATATCTTTTTCCATCATTTTACTTTCAGGCTATATGTATTTTTAAGATAAAGTGCATTTATTGTAGGCAGCATTCATTTGCTCATTCTTCCCCCCTCCATTCATCCAGTCTGTACCTTTTAAGTGGAGAATTTATCCATTTATATTCAAAGTTATTATCGATATGTGAAATTTTGTTTCTGTCATATTTTAACTGTTTTCTGGTTGTCTTCTATATTATTTTTTCCTTTTTTTCTTACTATTTTTCGTTGTGCTTTGTTGATTTTCTGTAGTAGTACCATTTAAGTCATTTATCTTCCTCATTTGTGTTGCTTTACCAGTGAGTTTTATACTTTTATGTGTTTTTATAACAGTAAATGTCATCATTTCACTTCCATGGTTAGGACTCTTTTGAATATATCTTGTAGGCCTGGTCTTGTAGTCATAAATTCCCTTAGCATTTGCTTGTCTGGAAAAGATTTTATTTCTTCTTAGTTGATGAAGGATAATTTTAGTGGGTATGGTATTCTTGGCTGACAGTATTTTTTCTTTCAACACTTTAAATACCTCATTCCCTCCTGGCCTACAAAGTTTCTGCCAAGAAGTTTGCTTTCATCTGATGATGCTTCCTTAATAGGTGACTAATTTCTCTTGTTGTTTTTGGAATTCTCTCTTTCTCTTTGACTTTAGAGAGTTTCATTGTAATGTGGCCTGGAGAAGACTGTTTTGTATTGTATCTGTTTGGGGATAACTTAGTCTCATGTATCTGGATGTCTAAATCTCTTGCTGGGCTTGGAAAATTTTAATCTATTATCTCCTTAAATAGGTTTTCTAACCCTTTCATCCTTTCTTCACCTTCTGGGACCCAGTAATTTGAATATTTTGTCACTCCCTGGTGTCCCATATGTCTTAAAGGCTTTGTTCATTCTTTTAAAATTCTTTTTTTAAAAAAATTTTCATCTGACTGGGTTATTTTGAAAGAGCTATCTTCAAGTTCTGAGATTCTGTATTCTCTTTCATCTGGTCTGTTGTTTAAGCTTTTGAATATATTTTATATTTCATTCAATAATTCTTCAGTTCCAGAATTTCTGTTAGATTCTTTTTATGATATCTATCTGGTATATTTTTCATTCAGATCATAAATTATTTTTCTGATTTTTTTTGTGTATCTTGTCAAGCTTTATTAAAATCAATATTATAAATTCTTTTTCTGGGATTTTGTAAATTATTTTTGATTGGGATCTGTTGCTGTAGAATTACTGTGTTTTTTTGGTGGTATCATATATCCTTGCTTTTTCAGGTTTTCTGTGTTCTTACACTGCTATCTGTACATCTGCTGTAATGGTCACTTCTTCCAATGTTTTTGAATTTACTTTCATAGAGGATAATTTTTTTCTTGAAGATTCATCTATGGTGTTGATTGGGTAGAGCACTTTGATTTTGGGTATATGCAGTAGTGTAGTCTTTGTATGATTTCTTCAGATATAAACAGCATTAGTGGAATCTATGACTTTCTTGGCAGCTTTGAGTGTGATTATTAGTTGAGGCTGTGGTAAAGTTTTTCTGGGACTGGAATGCCAGATGGGTCAGTCTTTGGGCTGTAGTGGTGGCAGTGGTGGGCTGAGAATGCCTGTCCTTGAGCCCAGAGCAATGGATTTTGGCTACAGTGTTAGTGAGTTCAGTGAGACAGGCAGGTGGGTGGGTTTTTGGGCAACTCAGGCATGGGCAATGGCAGTAGTAGTGGAGGGATGACCCTCTAGGTACTAAGCAGTGTACATTGGTGTTGGTGGTATTGTGGGCGAGAGTAGGGCCAGTTGTCAGGTCTGCAGGTGGCATATACACATAGATGCAAGCTGTGATGATAGTGGCAGGGTGGGCAGTCTCAACCCCAGGCCCCCAGAAGGAGTGCTCAGGTGCCAACTGTGGTAGATTGAGCTGGGCAATCCCCACGCCCCCAAACTGCAGGCTATGGCATTGGGGGAACAAATTTGGGCTATGGGGGCTTGTCTTCAGGTTCCCTGATGGTGTATGTAGGCAGCAGCTGTGGTAGGCAAGGGAAGGATGAGCCCTAGGCCCCTGGTGGCATGCTCATGTTTGGGGCAATAACAACTGTGCTGTGGATCTGCCCTAGGAGACCAGGGGCTGCATTTAATGGCAGCAGCCTAGGTTGGCTAATGGGAAACACATGCCTTGCTCTTGCTTCAACATCAGTGGCACTCTCTTATCAGCTTCAGTAGTGGTTAGCCAGGTTAGAGGGGGCTCCTTTCTTCTTCTGGGTTGAGGTTGAATTCCTGGCTGTCCAGCAGGTCTCCACTCATTCCTCTATGACTGGGATGGGGGTAAATGTCTTGTTATTTCTACACTGACACCATGATTGGGGGATGACCTCATTAACACTAGGAGGTAATGGAAGTTTTGACTCTGCATAGGCCTCCTCTGACATCCCTCACTTGTGCAGCAGGAGAGGCGACTCATTACTTTTGTGTGTTTGTGGGAAGTCCAGGCTTCCACAGTGGTCTCTACTGACACAGTGGGGGATGGGAGCTCATTATCACTTGAACAAAAAGAAAATCATTGCTTCCTTCTCTGATACCACCTGCTGAGGGTGAGGGGTTTGGGGCATCTGGTTACACCTTCTTTAAAGGGGAAATCTAGGTTCCCCATTGAACCTTTGCTGGCATAGTTGGCATTGGGAACATACTTTTCTCTGTGGTGTTTGGCTGGAAAATAGTAGGTATTATCTGACAGTTTTCTGTCTTGCTAAACTGTTCATTTCTGGGCATTTTGGTTGGAGGGAGCAGCTGTTTTGATGGTGATACTTTAATTTGTGCTTATTGGCATTACCAAATTGCTGGCTTCTTTAGCACCAAGTCTGGGACCTGTGAAGTAAGAAGAAAACCCAGAAAATGTATCTCCCTGTTGTTCCTTGGGTCTCAAGTTTCCTAGTCAGTCTACCTTTTCCTCTCCAGCTTTCAGAATCTTCATATGTTTGTTTCATATACAATGCCCAGATTTTCTAGTTGTACTTAACAGGCAAAATAGGGAAAGTTATATCTACTTTATTTTTCTGGAAGTGGAAGTCTAGCAAAGATATGGTAGCTTCAAATTAAAAAGTTGTCATTTTCAGGGTTTTGTTTTCCCTGTACCCATTCATCCTTAATTTTGTTCTATGAGAAGAATTTTAAATGCATTCCTGAGTCCTTTAATTCTTCCCTGGACCAAGTTATGTGTACATCACTGCTTTGAATTATAAACTGTATTCTTTGAATTATATTCTTTGAATTATAATAAAGACAGTCTGTTCCAGGCATGAGACACATGCTCATTATGGTACTAATGAAAAATGATTTATTTCTGCTCTCTTTTGCTACTCTTTTAAGGGGAAAGAACCTTAGTTACTCAGACACCTTTAGTAGTATGCTGAGAATTATTTAGTGGAAGTAATAGACTAAAAGAAAAACACGGGAGAAGGCTGAAAGTTTAGCTAGATTTACAATATAAAGAATAGAGTTACTGACAGAAGATAATAGGCAAAATAAAAGGGATGATTCTACTGGGGCTGAGATTTGAGGGACATTTGGGAGAAACTGGAAGATACTTGCTGTGAATGAGCAAAAGTGAGAGAAGAGATCAGGAAAGGGAGTTTTAAGAAGTGTTGTTTGTGATAAAGGGAATACACCTTAGGTGATTTCAATAAAGCTGTAAATAGTTTTTGTTTATTTGTGTACATCAAAACTATTTTTTTCCTTGAGTGCAAAAAGATGCTAAGAATGAGCCATGAAGCAGTTGAATTTTATATGTAAGAAAACTGGTATTTGATATATTTGATATAAATGATAGTTTCACTGGGAAAACATAGGTCAGAGGCTTGAGAATTTTAGACCATTAGTAACAAAATTATGTTCTTTTAGAATTTAAGAAAATGAATGTATAGCTATAAAACCTGAGCATCACTAAGTATATTTAGAACTTATCTCTAGCTTTTGTCCAATAGTACCGACTGCTGTTTCTCTACCCCAAATGGCACACTACTATTGTAAATTCTTTTAACAATCACTTTTATCATCTATTATTTAAGGAAAGTAAATACAAGATGAATTGCAAGCTGAGTTGCAAGCACTGTAGTTTTTCCTTCTATTCTCCATGATAAATTTTAATTATAAGCAATAGTGATTTGTAAAATGCAAGTTAATTGACTGTATTATATTTAAAATCATCTGGGAAACTTTTGCTGCTGGATAAACATTTGCATTGTGAGGGAAAAAATGTTCCCTGGTTAAATGCTTGGCGGTTGCTGCATACTCTATGCTCCTTGGAATAGCACAGGCTCTGGAGTGTTCTTCCATGAGGAAACCAATATAACCCGATATTTCCAAGACTTGGTGTTCAAAAACCACTTTTATCTTAGAGCCCTTATCCACTTCTTCTGAAACATTCTTCAGTGCAAAGGATGGGAAGTGCTGATTAATTAGCTATACCTAAGAAATGACTCTTCTTGGGTGGGATAAAACCTAGAATCACTTTTTCTCTTTTTTACCAAAGGCCCCCTTCTGTTCTTCAGTGAGATAGAGATTTCAGCATTCCCAGAGTTTCCCTCTCTTTATACCCTGATATGTCCAGAGCCATGAGGCCCGGAATTAGCCAACCTCTGTTGCTTGATCTCCGCAAACCGGAGACAAGATGGCACATTTCCGGGTTCTTCATTACGAACCTTTCCCACGCGCCTAAACTGTTCCCGTGCGCACAAACCTTTTCCGCGCGTGCGCCAACCTTTCCCGCGCTGCGCACAAACTTTTTCGCGCCCAGGAAGATATGCAGCCTACAGCGCAGGCGTGATCCCGCGCCCGGGAAAATTACAAACCCACGGCGCATGCGCAATTGTAATTTGAGAAAACACGGGCCCGTCATCGCCCTGGCCCAACCTCTTCCTCTGCCAGCCTATATAAGGCATTGCACCGCCACCATTAAATGAGACTTGATCAGGCTATTTGTCTTGTCTCCATTTCTTGTGTTTTCTTGTCTCCTCCATTCCCACTCCCCCTTCCAGGGTGTGTTAGACTGTCCTGCAGGTCGGGACACTGATATGTGGCTAGAAGTCCAGTTGTAACTTGCATTGAATCTTTCATTGATTAGGGAAGATGATGGGGTGAGTCAATCAGGGAGTGGAGGATTGCTCAGGTTTCTTTTATTACTTCCCTTATAGTAGAAATTGTGGACTCAAGGTGCCATCCAGTATCACTAAAGGACAAGTTTATAAAAATATAAAAGATAAGCAAGCAGATTTTCAGATACAGATTAACCTTTTTAGCAGGGGATTTGCAGATATTACCATCTTTGGCAAGGGCACACAGACCTGAGAGCTACCCATGCAGAAAACAATGAGTTCCACAATCACAGTCTGTTTCTTATAAGGAGGAAAAATAATGACATATTAGTGATGGAAAACTAATATAGAGGATGTTTGAAGGGCCTCACAACATGGTGACCTTCAGAGAATCTCGGAATGAGAATCACCGTGTTGCTTTTCAGTTGATTCTCTTTTGTCTCTGTCTTCATTATAGAGAAATTCAATATTGTGTAAGAGTTATAATATTGATCATTACCATATAGATTTTATGTTTGATGAGTACAATTATGTCCTTCCAAATACAACAATGACTTTATTTCTTAGCTCAATTTAGTCTTTTATTCTAGGTAAATGATTTCCCACAGAAATCTTTGCCCCAGGAAAATGATTTTTCCCTATTATGTTTATTTCTAACACCAATCTTCTGTTTTATATTTCTTCCTTCCTTTCCTTACTAATTTTGCATAGCTCACTCCACTTTTCTTTGGCTACATAAATGTTGCTTACTCTTAACGTTCTGGTCTGAGCTTCACTTGTTTCAATAAGATTTTTATGGCTAATCTGGCTGAAGATAATTTCACTCTCCTCTGAAGTTCTGTTTCATTGAAAGTACCACCAAGTTTGGCGTCTCTTTCTACTGCCTTTGCTTGTATTTCATGTTTGTCTTTTCCTCTAAAGAATCTGTGTCCTAGCCGGGCGCGGTGGCTCAAGCCTGTAATCCCAGCACTTTGGGAGGCCGAGACAGGCAGATCACGAGGTCAGGAGATCGAGACCATCCTGGCTAACACGGTGAAACCCCGTCTCTACTAAGAAATACAAAAAGCTAGCCGGGCGAGGTGGCAGGCGTCTGTAGTCCCAGCTACTCGGGAGGCTGAGGCAGGAGAATGGCGTAAACCCGGGAGGCGGAGCTTGCAGTGAGCTGAGATCCGGCCACTGCACTCCAGCCTGGGCGACAGAGCGAGACTCTGTCTCAAAAAAAAAAAAAAAAAAAAAAAAAAAAAAAAAAAAAAGAATCTGTGTCCTCTTAGGTTGGTGACTGTGTTTTTCATTTGATGTGTATCTTTTGCAGCATCTAGGAAGTATCAGTATTTTTCTCCATACCCTTGCCAGCATTTGTTATTGCCTGAATTTTGGATAAAAGTCATTCTAACTGGGGGGACATGTTGTCTCATTATAGTTTTGATTTGCATTTCTCTGATGATCAGTGATGTTGAGTATCTTTTCAGAAACTTATTTGTCATTTGCATATCTTCTTTTGAGAAATGTCTTTTCAGATCTTTTGCCAATATTTTATTTGGGTTATTACATTTTTTCCTATAGAGTTGTTGTTTGTACTCCTTATATATTGTAGTTATTAATCTCTTGTTAAAGGGATAGTTTGCAAATATTCTCTCCCATTTTGTTGGATGTCTATTCACTTTGTTGATTGTTTCCTTTGCTCTGCAGAATCTTTTTAACTTGATGTGATCCCATTTGTCTACTTTTCTTTGTTGCCTATGCTTGTGGGTATTATTCAAAAAATTTTTGTCCAGATCAGTGTCCTAGAGAATTTTCCCCATGTTTTCTTGTTGTAGTTTCATAGTTTGAGATGTTAGATTCAAGTCTTTAATCTATTTTGATCCAAATTTTTGTATATGGTGAATGATGGGGTCTAGTTTCATTGTTCTACATATGGATATCCAGTTTTCTCAGCACCATTTATTGAAGAGACCATCTTTTCCCCAGCGTAAGTTCTTGATACCTTTGTCAAAAATGGGTTCAATGTAGTTGTGTGAATTTGTTTCTGGGTTCTCTATTTTGTTCAATTGGTCTATGTATCTGTTTTTATGCCAGTACTATGCTGCTTTGGTTACTATAGCTCTGTAGTATAATTTGAAGTCAGGTAATGTGATTCCTCCAGTTTTGTTCTTCTGCTCATGATATCTTTGGCTATTCTGGGTCTTTTGTGGTTCCATATAAATTTTCCAGATTGTTTTTTCTATTTCCATGAAGAATGTCATTGGTATTTTGATAGGGATTAAATTATATCTGTATATTGCTTTGGGCAGTTTGGACATTTTAACAATATTGATTCTTCCAATCCGTGAACATGGACTATCTTTCCATTTTTGGTGTCCTCTTCAACTTATTTCATCAGTGTTTTACAGTTTTAATTGTAGAGATATTTTACCTCTTTGGTTAATTCCTAGGTATTTAAATTTCATTTGTGGCTACTGTAACTGGAATTAATGTTTTTGATTTCTTTTTCAGGTTGTCCACTGTTGGCATATAGAAATGCTACTGGTTTTTGTATGTTGATTTTGTATCTTGTATCCTTACTGCATTTATCAGTTCTAATAGTTTTTTTATGGAGAATTTAGTTTCTTCCAAATATAAGATAATATCATCTGCAAACAGGGATGATTTGACTTATTCCTTTCCAAGTTAGATGCCATTTATTTCTTTCTCTTGTCTAACTGCTCCAGCTAGGACTACCAGTCCTATGTTGAATAACGAAGGTGAAAGAGGGCATCCTTGTTGTGTTCCAGATCTTAGAGGAAAGACTTTCAGTTTTTCCCCATTCAGTATGATACTAGCTATGGTTGTGTTTTATATGGCTTTTATTAGGTTGAGCTATATTCCTTCTAAACCCAGTTTTTGAGGGTTTTTATTATGAGGGGATATTGAATTTTATCAAATATTCTTTTCAGCATTAATTGAAATAATCACATGATTTTGGTCCTTCATTCTGTTGATATGATGTATCACATTGATTGATTTGGGTATGTTAAATCATCCTTTTACATCCCTGGTATAAATCCTACTTGTCATGATGAATTATATTTTTATGATCTTTTAAATGTATTGTTGAATTCAGTTTGCTAATATTTTATTGAGTATTTTTGCATCAATTTTCATCAGGTATATTGGCCTGTAGTTTTTTTTTTTAAGGTGTGTCTTTGTCTGGTTTTGGTATCAGGATAATACTGACCTTGTAGAATAAGTTTAGAAGTATTCCCTCCTTCTATTTTTCAGAACAATTTGAATAGAATGGGCATTAGTTATTCTTTAAATGTTTGGTAGAATTCAGCAGTTAAGCCATCAGGCTTTTCTTTACTGGGAGACTTTGTAGTATGGCTTCAATATTGCTACTTGTTATTGATCTGTTCAGGTTTTGTATTTCTTCATGGTTCAATTTTTATATGATGATAAAGGTTGATGTGTGTAGGAATTTATCCGTTTCCTCTAGATTTTCCAATTTATTGGCATTTAGTTGCTCATAGTAGCCACTAATGATCCTTTGACTTTTTGCAGTATCAGCTGGAATGTCTCCTTTTTCATCTCTGATTTTATTTATTGGGGTCTTTTCCCTTTTATTTCATTGGTCTGGCTAAAAGTTTATCATTTTTGTTTATCTTTTCAAAAAACCAAGTTTTTATTTTGTTGATATTTTGTATTGTTTTCTTCATTTCAATTTGATTTATTTCTTTTTTTTTTTTTTTTATTTTTTATTTTTTTTTTTTATTTTTTATTTTTTTTTATTTTTTTTTTATTTATTTATTTATTTTTTTTTATTATACTTTAAGTTCTAGGGTACATGTGCATAATATGCAGGTTTGTTACATATGTATACTTATGCCATGTTGGTGTGCTGCACCCATCAACTCGTCAGCACCCATCAATTCATCATTTATATCATGTATAACTCCCCAATGCAATCCCTCCCTCCTCCCCCCCTCCCCCCTCCCCATGATAGACCCCAGTGTGTGATGTTCCCCTTCCCGAGTCCAAGTGATCTCATTGTTCAGTTCCCACCTATGAGTGAGAACATGCGGTGTTTGGTTTTCTCTTCTTGTGATAGTTTGCTAAGAATGATGGTTTCCAGCTGCATCCATGTCCCTACAAAGGACGCAAACTCATCCTTTTTTATGGCTGCATAGTATTCCATGGTGTATATGTGCCACATTTTCTTAATCCAGTCTGTCACAGATGGACATTTGGGTTGATTCCAAGTCTTTGCTATTGTGAATAGTGCCGCAATAAACATACGTGTACACGTGTCTTTGTAGTAGACTAATTTATAATCCTTTGGGTATATACCCAGTAGTGGGATGGCTGGGTCATATGGTACATCTAGTTCTAGATCCTTGAGGAATTGCCATACTCTTTTCCATAATGGTTGAACTAGTTTACAATCCCACCAACAGTGTAAAAGTGTTCCTATTTCTCCACATCCTCTCCAACACCTGTTGTTTCCTGACTTCTTAATGATTGCCATTCTAACTGGTGTGAGATGGTATCTCATTGTGGTTTTGATTTGCATTTCTCTGATGGCCAGTGATGATGAGCATTTTTTCATGTGTCTGTTGGCTGTATGAATATCTTCTTTTGAGAAATGTCTGTTCATATCCTTTCCCCACTTTTTGATGGGGTTGTTTGTTTTTTTCTCGTATATTTGTTTGAGTTCTTTGTAGATTCTGGATATTAGCCCTTTGTCAGATGAGTAGGTTGCAAAAATTTTCTCCCATTCTGTAGGTTGCCTGTTCACTCTGATGGTAGTTTCTTTTGCTGTGCAAAAGCTCTTTAGTTTAATTAGATCCCATTTGTCAATTATGGCTTTTGCTGCCGTTGCTTTTGGTGTTTTAGACATGAAGTCCTTGCCCATGCCTATGTCCTGAATGGTACTACCTAGATTTTCTTCTAGGGTTTTTATGGTATTAGGTCTAACATTTAAGTCTCTAATCCATCTTGAATTAATCTTCGTATAAGGGGTAAGGAAAGGATCCAGTTTCAGCTTTCTACTTATGGCTAGCCAATTTTCCCAGCACCATTTATTAAATAGGGAATCCTTTCCCCATTTCTTGTTTCTCTCAGGTTTGTCAAAGATCAGATGGCTGTAGATGTGCGGTATTATTTCTGAGGACTCTGTTCTGTTCCATTGGTCTATATCTCTGTTTTGGTACCAGTACCATGCTGTTTTGGTTACTGTAGCCTTGTAGTATAGTTTGAAGTCAGGTAGCGTGACGCCTCCAGCTTTGTCCTTTTGACTTAGGATTG
The DNA here is from genome assembly GCF_007565055.1 of Rhinopithecus roxellana. Lineage (NCBI taxonomy): Eukaryota > Metazoa > Chordata > Mammalia > Primates > Cercopithecidae > Rhinopithecus > Rhinopithecus roxellana. The sequence continues at coordinate 55,890,629 of NC_044551.1, forward strand.
TCTTGGCAATGCGGGCTCTTTTTTGGTTCCATATGAACTTTAAAGCAGTTTTTTTCCAATTCTGTGAAGAAAGTCATTGGTAGCTTGATGGGGATGGCATTGAATCTATAAATAACCTTGGGGAGTATGGCCATTTTCACGATATTGATTCTTCCTATCCATGAGCATGGTATGTTCTTCCATTTGTTTGTGTCCTCTTTGATTTCACTGAGCAGTGGTTTGTAGTTCTCCTTGAAGAGGTCCTTTACATCCCTTGTAAGCTGGATTCCTAGGTATTTTATTCTCTTTGAAGCAATTGTGAATGGAAGTTCATTCCTGATTTGGCTCTCTGCTTGTCTGTTGCTGGTGTATAAGAATGCTTGTGATTTTTGCACATTAATTTTGTATCCTGAGACTTTGCTGAAGTTGCTTATCAGCTTAAGGAGATTTTGGGCTGAGACGATGGGGTTTTCTAAATATACAATCATGTCATCTGCAAACAGGGACAATTTGACTTCTTCTTTTCCTAACTGGATACCCTTGATTTCTTTCTCTTGCCTGATTGCCCTAGCCAGAACTTCCAACACTATGTTGAATAGGAGTGGTGAGAGAGGGCATCCCTGTCTTGTGCCAGTTTTCAAAGGGAATTTTTCCAGTTTTTGCCCATTCAGTATGATATTAGCTGTGGGTTTGTCATAAATAGCTCTTATTATTTTGAGGTACGTTCCATCAATACCGAATTTATTGAGCGTTTTTAGCATGAAGGGCTGTTGAATTTTGTCAAAAGCCTTTTCTGCATCTATTGAGACAATCATGTGGTTCTTGTCTTTGGTTCTGTTTATATGCTGGATTACGTTTATTGATTTGCGAATGTTGAACCAGCCTTGCATCCCAGGGATGAAGCCCACTTGATCATGGTGGATAAGCTTTTTGATGTGCTGCTGAATCCGGTTTGCCAGTATTTTATTGAGGATTTTTGCATCAATGTTCATCAGGGATATTGGTCTAAAATTCTCTTTTTTTGTTGTGTCTCTGCCAGGCTTTGGTATCAGGATGATGTTGGCCTCATAAAATGAGTTAGGGAGGATTCCCTCTTTTTCTATTGATTGGAATAGTTTCAGAAGGAATGGTACCAGCTCCTCCTTGTACCTCTGGTAGAATTCAGCTGTGAATCCATCTGGTCCTGGACTTTTTTTGGTGGGTAGGCTATTAATTGTTGCCTCAATTTCAGAGCCTGCTATTGGTCTATTCAGGGATTCAACTTCTTCCTGGTTTAGCCTTGGGAGAGTGTAAGTGTCCAGGAAATTATCCATTTCTTCTAGATTTTCTAGTTGATTTGCGTAGAGGCGTTTATAGTATTCTCTGATGGTAGTTTGTATTTCTGTGGGGTCAGTGGTGATATCCCCTTTATCATTTTTTATTGCATCTATTTGATTCTTCTCTCTTTTTTTCTTTATTAGCCTTGCTAGCGGTCTGTCAATTTTGTTGATCTTTTCAAAAAACCAACTCCTGGATTCATTGATTTTTTGGAGGGTTTTTGTGTCTCTATCTCCTTCAGTTCTGCTCTGATCTTAGTTATTTCTTGCCTTCTGCTAGCTTTTGAATGTGATTGCTCTTGCCTCTCTAGTTCTTTTAATTGTGATGTTAGAGTGTCAATTTTAGATCTTTCCTGCTTTCTCTTGTGGGCATTTAGTGCTATAAATTTCCCTCTACACACTGCTTTAAATGTGTCCCAGAGATTGTGGTATGTTGTATCTTTGTTCTCATTGGTTTCAAAGAACATCTTTATTTCCGCTTTCATTTCGTTATGTACCCAGTAGTCATTCAGGAGCAGGTTGTTCAGTTTCCATGTAGTTGAGCGGTTTTGATTGAGTTTCTTAGTCCTGAGTTCTAGTTTGATTGCACTGTGGTCTGAGAGACAGTTTGTTATAATTTCTGTTCTTTTACATTTGCTGAGGAGTGCTTTACTTCCAATTATGTGGTCAATTTTGGAATAAGTGCGATGTGGTGCTGAGAAGAATGTATATTCTGTTGATTTGGGGTGGAGAGTTCTATAGATGTCTATTAGGGTCCGCTTGGTGCAGAGATGAGTTCAATTCCTGGATATCCTTGTTAACTTTCTGTCTCGTTGATCTGTCTAATGTTGACAGCGGAGTGTTGAAGTCCCCCATTATTATTGTATGGGAGTCTAAGTCTCTTTGTAAGTCTCTAAGGACTTGCTTTATGAATCTGGGTGCTCCTGTATTGGGTGCATATATATTTAGGAGAGTTAGCTCTTCCTGTTGAATTGATCCCTTTACCATTATGTAATGGCCTTCTTTGTCTCTTTTGATCTTTGATGGTTTAAAGTCTGTTTTATCAGAGACTAGGATTGCAACCCCTGCTTTTTTTTGTTCTCCATTTGCTGGGTAGATCTTCCTCCATCCCTTTATTTTGAGCCTATGTATGTCTCTGCATGTGAGATGGGTCTCCTGAATACAGCAGACTGATGGGTCTTGACTCTTTATCCAGTTTGCCAGTCTGTGTCTTTTAATTGGAGCATTTAGTCCATTAACATTTAAGGTTAATTTTGTTATGTGTGAACTTGATCCTGCCATTATGATATTAACTGGTTATTTTGCTCGTTAGTTGATGCAGTTTCTTCCTAGCCTCGATGGTCTTTACATTTTGCCAAGTTTTTGCGATGGCTGGTACCGGTTGTTCCTTTCCATGTTTAGGGCTTCCTTCAGGGTCTCTTGTAAGGCAGGCCTGGTGGTGACAAAATCTCTAAGCATTTGCTTATCTGTAAAGGATTTTATTTCTCCTTCACTTATGAAACTTAGTTTGGCTGGATATGAAATTCTTGGTTTAAAATTCTTTTCTTTAAGAACGTTGAATATTGGCCCCCACTCTCTTCTGGCTTGTAGAGTTTCTGCCGAGAGATCTGCTGTTAGTCTGATGGGCTTCCCTTTGTGGGTGACCCGACCTTTCTCTCTGGCTGCCCTTAAGATTTTTTCCTTCATTTCAACTTTGGTGAATCTGGCAATTATGTGTCTTGGAGTTGCTCTTCTCGAGGAGTATCTTTGTGGCGTTCTCTGTATTTCCTGAATTTGAATGTTGGCCTGCCCTACTAGGTTGGGGAAGTTCTCCTGGATGATATCCTGAAGAGTGTTTTCCAACTTGGTTCCATTTTCCCCCTCACTTTCAGGCACCCCAATCAGACGTAGATTTGGTCTTTTTACGTAATCCCATACTTCTTGCAGGCTTTGCTCATTTCTTTTTCTTCTTTTTTCTTTTGGTTTCTCTTCTCGCTTCATTTCATTCATTTGATCTTCAATCGCTGATACTCTTTCTTCCAGTTGATCGAGTCGGTTACTGAAGCTTGTGCATTTGTCACGTATTTCTCGTGTCATGGTTTTCATCTCTGTCATTTCGTTTATGATCTTCTCTGCATTAATGAGTCTAGCTGTCAATTCTTCCACTCTTTTTTCAAGATTTTTAGTTTCTTTGCGCTGGGTACGTAATTCCTCCTTTAGCTCTGATAAGTTTGATGGACTGAAGCCTTCTTCTCTCCTCTCGTCCAAGTCATTCTCTGACCAGCTTTGATCCGTTGCTGGTGATGGGCTGCGCTCCTTTGCAGGGGGAGATGCGCTCTTATTTTTTGAATTTCCAGCTTTTCTGCCCTGCTTCTTCCCCATCTTTGTGGTTTTATCTGTCTCTGGTCTTTGATGGTGGTGACGAACTGATGGGGTTTTGGTATAGGTGTCCTTCCTGTTTGATAGTTTTCCTTCTGACAGTCAGAAGGACTCTCTGTTGGTCTGTTGGAGATTGCTTGAGGTCCACTCCAGACCCTGTTTGCCTGGGTATCAGCAGCAGAGGTTGCCGAAGATAGAATATTGCTGAACAGCGAGTGTACCTGTCTGATTCTTCCTTTGGAAGTGTCCTCTCAGGGGTGTACTCCACCCTGTGAGGTGTGGGGTGTCAGACTGCCCCTAGTGGGGGATTTCTCCCAGCTAGGCTACTCAGGGGTCAGGGACACACCTGAGCAGGCAGTCTGTCCGTTCTCAGATCTCAACCTCCGCGTTGGGAGATCCGCGGCTCTCCCCAAAGCTATCAGACAGAGTCGTTCGCGTCTGCACCGGCTCCCGCTACTTCCCCTGTTGGTCTTCAGCTGTGCGCTGTCCCCAGAGGTGGAGACTACAGAGACAGGCAGGCTTCCTTGAGCTGCTGTGAGCTCCACCCAGTTCGAGCTTCCCAGCGGCTTTGTTTACCTACTTAAGCCTCAGCAATGGCGGGCGCCCCTCCCCCAGCCTGGCTGCTGCCTTGCGGATAGATCGCGGCAGACTGCTGTGTTAGCAGTGAGGGAGGCTTCGTGGGCGTGGGACCCTCCCGGCCAGGTGTGGGATATATTCTCCTGGAATGCCTGTATGCTTACAGCGCAGTATTGGGGTGGGAGTTACCCGATTTTCCAGGTGTTGTGTGTCTCAGTTCCCCTGGCTAGGAAAACGGATCCCCTTCCCCCTTGCGCTTCCAGGTGAGGCGATGCCTCGCCCTGCTTCAGCTCTCGCTGGTCAGGCTGCAGCAGCTGACCAGCACCGATTGTCCGGCACTCCCTAGTGAGATGACCCCAGTACCTCAGTTGAAAATGCAGAAATCACCGGTCTTCTGTGTCGCTCGCGCTGGGAGTTGGAGACTGGAGTTGTTCCTATTCGGCCATCTTGCTCCGCCCCCAATTTGATTTATTTCTATTGTGATCTTTATCTTTTCTTCTACTAATTTTGGGTTTGTTTTGCTCTTGCTTTTCTAGTTCTTTAAGAGGCATTGTTAGGTTATTTATCTGAAGTTTTTCTTTTTGTTTTTTTGAAGTAGGTGCTTATAGCTGTAAATTTCCCTTTTAGAACTGTTTTGCTGTATCCCATAGGTTTTTGTTTATTGGGTTGCATTATCGTGTGTTTCAAGAAATTTTTCAATTTCCTTCTTAATTTCTTCATTGACCCACTGGTCATTCAGGAGCATATTGTTTAATTTCCATGAATTTGTATATTTTCCAAAATCCTTCTTGTTGTTGATTTCCAGTTTTATTCCATTGTGGTCAGAGAAGATTCTTGATATTATTTCCATTTTCTTGAATGTTGTAAGACTTGTTTTGTGACCTAACATATAGTCTATCCTTGAGAACAATCCATGTGTGAAAGAGAAGAATGTCACTTCTTTTTTTTTTTTTTTTTGAGATGGAGTCTTGCTCTGTCACCCAGGCTTGAGTGCAGTGGTCGGATCTCAGCTCACTGCAAGCTGCGCCTCCCAGGTTCCCACCATTCTCCTGCCTCAGCCTCCCAAGTAGCTGGGACTACAGGTACCCACCACCACGCCTGGCTAATTTTTTTGTATTTTAGTAGAGACGGGGTTTCATCATGTTAGCCAGGATGGTCTCGATCTCCTGACCTCGTGATCCACCCGTCTCGGTCTCCCAAAGTGCTGGGATTACAGGCGTGAGCCACCGTGCCCGGCCCTTTGTCGCTTCTTATAGTTTTTGTCTGGAAGTCTATTTGCCTATTTAAGTATAGCTACTCCTGCTCTTTTTTGGTTTCCCTTCACATGGAATATCCTTTTGCATCTTTTTATTTTCAGTCTATGTTCCTCTTTATAGATAAATCTGTTTTTGTAGGCAACAGATCACTGGGTCTTGTTTTTTAATTCATGTAACCGCCCTATGTCTTTTGATTGGAGAGTTTAGTTCATTTACATTCAATGTTACTATTGATAAGTAAGAATTTCTCCCATTTTGTTATTTGTTTTCTGGTTGCTTTGTGGTCTTTTCTTTCTTCCTGTTTTCCTTTTAGTGAAGGTGATTTTCTCTGGTAGTATGATTTAATTTTTTGTTTTTAATTTTTTGTCTATTTATTGTGTGTTTATTTGGCTTGAGGTTACTATGAGGCTTGCAAACACTATAAAACTCATTATTTTAAACTGATAATGACTTAACAATCCTCGTTTACAGTTGCATAAAGAAACACATAAAAAGAGAATTAATAAAAACTCGGCACACCTTAACTTCATCCTCCTGCTTTTTAACTTTTTGTTGTTTATGTTTTCTTTTACTGTCTATGTCTTGAAAAATTGTTGTATTATTATTTTTGATTGGTTTATCCTTTAGTATTTCTATTTAAGACAAGAGTAGTTTACCCACAACAATTCCAGTGTAATAATATTCTGTGTTTTTCAGTGTGCTTACTATGACCAGTGAGTCTTCAGATGATTTCTACTTGGTCATTAACATACTTTTCTTTCAGATTGAAGAACTCTCTTTAGCGTTTCTTGTAAAACAGATCTGGTGATGATACCCCTCAACTTTTGTCTAGGAGAGTCTTTATTTTTCCTTTGTGTTTGAAGGATATTTTCACCAAATATACTATCCTAGAGTAAACATTTTTTTCCTTCAGCCTTTTAAGTATGTCATGCCACTCTCCCTAGACCTGTAAGGTTTCCACTGAAAAGTCTGCTGCCAGGTGTATTGGAGCTCCATTGTATGTTATTTGTTTCTTTTCTCTTGCTGCTTTAAGGATGCTTTCTATATCCTTTACCTCTGGGAGTTTGATTATTAGATGCCCTGAGGTAGTCTTCTTTGGGATAAATCTTCTTGGTGTTATATAACATTCTTGTACTTGAATGTTGATATCTTTCTCTAGGTTTGGAAAGTTCTCTGATACTATCCCTTTGAATAAACCTTCTACCCTTTCTCTTTCTCTGCCTTCTCTTTAATGCCAATAACTCTTATATTTGCCCATTTAAGGCTATTTTCTAGATCTTGTAGGCATGCTTCATTGTTTGTTATTCCTTTTTCTTTTGTCTACTCTGACTATGTGTTTTCAAATAGTTTGTCATCAAGCTCACTAATTCTTTCTTCCAATTGATCAATTCTGCTATTAAGAGATTCTGATGAATTCTTCAGTATGTCAATTGCATTTTTCAACTCCAGAATTTCTGCTTGATTCTTTTTAATTATTTCATTCTCTTTGTTAAATTCATCTGATAGAATTCTGAATTCCTTCTTTGTATTATCTTCAATTTATTTGAGTTTCCTCAACACAGCTATTTTGAATTATCTCTTTGAAATGTCACATGTCTCTGTTTCTCCAGGATTGGTCCCTTGCAGCCTTATTTAGTTCATTGGGCGAGGTTATGTTTTCCTGGATGATCTTGATGCTTGTAGATATTCTTCAGTGCTTGGGCATTGAAGAGTTGGATATTTATTTTAGTCTTCCCAATCCGGGCTTTTTGTGCCCAACCTTCTTAAGAAAGCTTTCCAGGTATTAAAAAGGATTTGGGCCCCAAGCCCAACATCTCTGTGCTTTTTGTAGATGTGTAGAGGTACCACCTTGATGGTCTTGGATAAGATCGAGAAGAATTCTCTGTATTACCAGACAGATATTCTTTTTTTTTGTTTTTTTTTCCCCTTACTTTCTCTCAAACAAATGGAGTCTCTCTGTCTTTGCTGAGCTGCATGGAACTGGGGTGTGGTGATGCAAGCAACTTTGTGGCCACCACCCCTGGCATTGCCCTGGGTCAGACCTGAAGCCAGCACAGCACTGGGTCTCACCCAAGCACTGGGTCTCACCCAAAGCCTGCTATAACCACTACCTGCCTATCTCCTATGTTCACTCAAGTCCCTAGGTTTGTGTTCCTCCCTTCAGGGCAGTGAGTTTCCCCAGGCCCTGGGCAGGTCCAGAGACAGTTGTCTGGGAGCCAAACATTGGAATCAAATACCTGAGAAATTTGTCTGATGTTCTATTCTACTGTGGTTAAGCTGGTCCTCAAACCACAATACAAAGTCCTTCTCGCTCTTCACTCCCTTTTCCACTGGCAGAGTAGCCTCTCCCTGTGGCTACACCACCACTAGGCCATGGTTGGGGAGGTCTTGCCAGGCTACTGCTGATGTTCAGTTAAATCCCAAGGGCTCTTCAGTCAGCTGGTGGTGAATGTTGCCAGCCCTGGGACTCAACCTTCAAGGCAGTGGGCTCTCCTGTGGCCTAAAGCAGGTCCATAAATACTGCTCAAGAACCTAGACCTGGACTTGGAGACCCCAGGAGGCTGCTTGTTACTCTACCCCCTTGTGGCTGAGCTAGTACCTAAGGTGCAAGGCAAAGTCCCCTTCACTTTTCCTTCTGCTTTTCTCAAACAGGGAGAGTCTTTTACTGTAGCCACCAGCAGCTGGAAATTGCTGGGTCACATCTATAGACAGTATGTATTGGAGTCCAAGGACCAATGGCATTTTACCTGGATATTAATGCTTATTATTCAGGGTTTAAGGGGTCTTTAGTTAATAGGTGATGAATTCTGCCAGGATTGGGTCCTTCCTTTCAAGGTAGCACATTCCCTTTTGGTCCTAGGTGTGTGTAAAAAATGTCCATTAACTAAGGTCTGGAATGGGGACCTCACTACTCTGCCCGGTGACTTATCCTACTGTGGCTGAACTGGTACACAAGATGCAAGACAAAGTCCTCTTTACTCTTCATGTTTCTCTCCTTAAGTGGACAGAAGGGGTCACTTTTGTTGCTGCAAGCTGAGCTGCCTGGGGTTGAGGGAGAGATGGTGCAAGCAGTCCCTTAGCCTCCATGCATGGGTGCTTGCTGACCCCAGCATGGCTTTGCTGTCTGCTATGACAGGATAGCACTGAGTTCAATGTCAAAACTCCTCTCTGTAGGCAGGTCATTCTGTTTGAGTGTTCAGCTCTCAGCAGAATGGAGGCCCTGGAGTGGGTGGCTTATCTCTGCAGGCAAGTCATCTTGACAGGTGTTCAGCTCTCAGCAGAGGGTAGCTCCTCTCTGCAGTTGGTCATCCCTAGATCTGCTCTGCTCTGGCTGAGTCTGGGATTTTTATGGTCTTCAGAGGGGAAAAGTATGTGGTGATTGGTCTATGGGCTGCCATGGTGGGCCCAAGAAAAAGTACCACGAATTCCCTGGCCCCAGGTTGCAGGCCTTCCTCAGTCTGGAGGTGGTGCTTCACCTGGGATCTGTCCCCTTCCACCCAGGAGCTTGTCTATCCCCTCCAGCCGTTCATGGCTGCCCAGGCTGTTTGTGCCAAGGGGAGTCTGCAGGCCAGCAATGAGCTGCCCTCAGTGCCACCTCAGCTTCCCTCCTGTGCCCCTCAGCACTCAAAGTCCAAAGGGGGCTGAGATGGCAGATGGCTGGTGTGTCAGTGCTGGCCCAAGCATGTGCCCAGCCAGCTGGGCTGCTGTAGTGCCTGGGTTTGGCCCCAACCTTGCTCCATGAGCAGAGTGGGCACCGGGAGTGGGGAGAGACCAGGTAGTGGGAGCAGGCACTTCTGAACCTGCAGGGGACAGTGGGGCCTTCCCAGGCCCCCAAGAGCACAGAGATGCCCAGTCTGCAGCCAGACTTGGGTGGCTGCAGATGTACCCAGGGAACACCCTCTCCACCAGCTCAGAAGGGGTGGAGCTCCTGCTTGTCCCTGGCTCCTGATGGCTTCATGGAGCATACAGCTCCGGCCACACCTCCAAGACTGGAGCAGGTGCTGACAGCAGGGCTAAGCCAGGCACTGAGATCAGGCACTTCCAAGCCTGCGGAAGGCAGGGGGGCCTTCCTGGGCCCCCAAGAGCGCAGAGACACCCAGGTCTTGGGCTGAGCCAGGGCAGCTCCAGCAGCACCTGGGGAAGGGCAGGTCTCCTGCCTGTTCTGCTGCCATTGCAATGATTGGTGATTCTGTCCTTCTTTTCATGCTTTTATTGATCATCCATGTATCATCTTTGGAAAAATGTCTATTTACGTCTTGCTTATTTTTAAATTGGGTTGTTTGTGTTTTTGTTGTTGAGTTGTAGGTGTTCATATTATATTCTGAATATTAACCCCTTATCAGATATACAATTGCAAATATTTTCTTTCATTCTGGGAGCTGCCTTTTCTCTCTGTTGATGACATCCTTTGACATACAAAATTTTTCATTTTCACGAGGTCTGACTTATCTGTTGTTTGTTTCATTCCTGTGCTTTTGCCTGTTTTTTTAAAGTTAGAATTATGCTAATTTATCAATGATTCAGAGGTCCTGTATCTAACATTCCATTTTTTCATGCCTATATTTTGAATCTTCAATCAGGTACTCATATCTTTATTCATATCTGGAGCCTGAATACTTTTACTTTTAGAATTATTGTTATTCTGGTGTGTGGGAGATTTCTGATTTTGGAGCATTATTCTAGTATCTAAGAAGAAAATAATTATACCTATAGCTTCATGGAATATATATTTTTTTGCTAAAAGTGAGAATAATCAAATTAAATATGCCCTAGAGTGGAAAGCATGTTTTTTTTTATAAGAAGTAAAAACTACCTTATAATAAAAATTTAATGTATGCAAATTATGAATATTTATTATGTTAGCTATGAAGTATAATATACTTGACTGGATTGAGGTTCACATCTGTCCTTTTCATTTATCACTGTGGTTTAGGCAAAAAGGTTTACTATAGAAGTAATGGTAAATTTCAAAAAATAAATTCTATGAGCAGTTTTCATTGACAGGCTGGGATTTCTTTTAAATAATTTGTCACAATAATGTTGAACATATTTTCAGAAAATTTACCACATGGCTTGTATAAAAAGAGGTCTGTTATATCCCCATTTGTGTAACCCCAAGTGGGAAGATTCTAATTGGTTTAAAAATTGCTCTGGCAGGCCAGGCACAGTGGCTCACACCTGTAATCCCAGCACTTTGGGGGGCCGAGGCGGGTGGATCACCTCAGGTCAGGAATTTGAGACCAGCCTGACCAACATGGTGAAACCCCATCTCCACTAAAAATATAAAAATTAGCCTGACATGGTGGCATGCACCTGTAATCCTAGCTACTCAGGAGGCTGAGGCAGGAGAATTGCTTGAAACCAGGAGGCGGAGGTTGCAGTGAGTCATGATTGCCATTGCACTCCAGCCTGGGTGACAGAGTGAGACACTCTCTCAAAAAAAAAAAAAAAAAAAAAAAAATTACTCTGGCATCACACTCCGCTCACCTACAGAGAGGGCAAGTGGGACATGCTGATTTGCACTCTGTTGTCAAGTGTTAATGACTCTGAAAAAGAACTGACTATGATCATGGAAACATACCAGTCTCTGAAGCTTATTGGCATTTTCTAGCATGTGAATCCTGCCTAAAAGAATCCCGAATAAAATAGGCACAGCCAGTTCGATTAATCAGACACCGAGCATCTTTTGGAAAAGGTCAAATTTATGCATGTGGAAGTTTATAGATCCTGTACTTAAATAAATATAACATGTATAAATCTTCTGCCTTTTCTAGTTTGGGCTGCTATAACAAATTATTATAGATTGGGTGGCATATAAACAACATTTTATTTCTCACATTTGTATGGGTTGGAAGTCTGAGATCAGGGGATCAGGATGCCCGAATGGTCCATTCTGGGTTCTGGTGAGGGTTTTTTTCCAGGTTGCTGATTGCTTCCACATTGTAGCCTCAGAAGGAAAGAGAGCGCTCTGAGGTTCCTTTTATAAGGGCATTAATCCAATTTGTGAGGGCTCCACCCTCATGAACTAGTCACCTGCCAAATGCCCATGTGGGAGTCCACAAACATTTAGTCAGTGAACCTCCAAAATATTTTTTTCTGTTCTCATCATTTCCACCTATTTCCCTCTCATTTCCTTTTGGAATATTTTTCACCTGCCAACTTATTTATGATTCATTGTCTTGTTGGGAGTGTGGGTGACTCTAAGAATCCAAATTTAAGGGCTGAAAGTTCTCAGGGACCAGGGCAAGGCCATGAATCAGAGCTAGGCGGGCAAACCAGAGTCCTGTTTTCATTTCAGAGTAGAGGTCAGCAACTACTGTGTGTAAGAAACCTCTCGGACTAACAAAACCCAGGAAAATACAGCAACTAGACATCATACAAAATTAGAAATGCAAAGTCCAGGCACATGGGCATAGCCAGATGACCTGTAAGAACTGTAGAAATAAAATACCCTGTAGAAATTTATTTCTGTAAAACCACCTTTGATTGGCGTGCTCTTTGCAATCCAAGGCCACCCTTCTATGACTCAGATTCTCATTATTTCTTGGTCATACAATTTGGATAAACTTTTTAGTGGCCTCCCTACTTTCCATCACCTTTTTCCTTCAACTCTTCATAGCTCTGGAATCAGATTGGTTTTTCCAAAGTAAATAGTCAATTAAGCCACCTCACTATTCTAGAACTTTCAACAACTCCTCATATTTAGTCTTGGCTTCAGGGACATCACTCTCATACGTCACACTATTTTTATAGCCTTATCTCTCCCTATTCTAATTATTTTAAATGACATCTAAATGGCCAGTGTATGACTATTCCCTGTGTATTCCTTCTTCTTAGTAATTTCTATAATTTTCTCCCCCTCTTTAGTCAAAACCTACTGATTCTTTAAATCCTCTTTCAACTGCCATCTCTACTGATGACAATGTCCCTCCTCTGAACTTTCTCAGTCCTTTGTGAGCCAGTACTTTGGAATTATTTTGTGGTACTTCTCTCATATTGCTATCTGTAAAAAGTGTTTGATTTACTCTCTCATAGGCACTAATTAAACAGGGCTGTTTTATTCATGATGAACTATAAGTAAAGCTCCTAGGACTTACGAGCTTTTAAAAAGCTCACAAAAAGATGATATCTGAAAAAGTTTCATATCCCTCATTCAAGTCTGAGGAAGGAAAAATAAAGACAAATTAATACCTAGAAAAATTGTACAAACCTGCAGAATATCAAGGACACAGAGAAAAATTTTAGATATAACCAGAGAGAAAACATTTTACTTGTATAAGAGTAATTAAATTACAACAATAATATGAGAGGCCAGAAGACAAAGAAATAATATCCTTAACTGCAGAGCAAAACAATTGTAAAATTAGAGTTATATACCAGGTTAAGTTATTATTAGAGTGAGAAAAAAATAAAAATGTTTTCAAAGACACTGAGAGTTTATCAGCAGCACATCATTGCTGAAAGGAATACTAAAGGACAGACATCAAGAAGAATGAAATTCAATCTAGAAAGTGTTCAATTGTTTAAAAAAGAAAGGATAAGGAAAGGAATTGCTAAATATGTAGGCAATCTGAATAAATATTGACTAAAATGTCCTAATGATGACTAACTTGGAGGGTTATAAAAACAACATCTAATGAAAATATTAGACACTAGAATGCATGGAAGGTCCTTGTACTGGTCAAGAGGAGGTTAGAAATATTGGTTTTGTCAACTCAAATATTTGTGTTAAAAATGTAAGAATAATTATTTTATGCAAGGAAATAAAATAACTTTCAATCAGTGAAGAGGAAAAGAAGGGAGAAGGAAAATACAAAAAGGTCAAACAGAAGGCAAGAAGAAAAAAAGGATCTCCCCTCCAACAAAAGAATATTTAATAGAAGACATAAAGTAAAATGGTAAAAGTAAATAAAAATATATTAGTAAATTGGATAAAAAACATAACCCTGCCATGTTCAGCTTATGCTTATATAAAAAGATAAAAAGTTTGAAAAGATGTAAAAGGCAAATGCTACCTCAAAAACAGCAAAAATAGCCAAATTAACATCAGCCGAAATCCACTAGGGTATAAAAGCATTAATAGGAGTAAAGAGGGTTACTATATAATGATTAAAAAATTCACTATGAAGATTAAATAATCTTGAACTTTTAAACTCTTAACATATTTTCAAATTTTATACATTAAAAATCAAAAGAATCACAAAAGAAGATGATAATCCTACAATAATAATGGGAGTTTTAAGTAAACCTCTCATTGAAAAATCACCTGGAGAAGAAAATTAATAAGAATTAAAAAATCTTGAACAATAAATAAGATTTATTAGTCAAATTCTGAATCCAACAATTAAAGAGGATACTTTAAAAAAACATGCATAAAACATATACAAAAATTGTTAGTTTACAAAACAAGTTTCTGCAAATAAAATTAAAGTTATCTCATAGACATGATCTCTGACCAAAATCCAATAAAATTAAAATAGATAACAAAATAATAGACAAATAGGTCAATGGAACACAATGGAGAGACAAGAAGTAGGCCTTCATAAATAGAGTCAATTGATTTTTGACAAAATAGCAAGAGCAATACAAAAAAGAAAATGTAGTCTTTTCAACAAATGGTACTGGAGCAACTGGACATTCACATGCAAAAAAAATGAATCTTGACTTAGACCTTACACCCTTCACAAAAATTAACTGAAAATGAATCACAGTCCCACGTGTTTAAAACTTTTGGAAGATAACATAGGAGAAAAGCTAGTTGACCTTGGTTATGCTAATGACTTTTTATATATGACACCAAAGGCACAGTCCACAAAAGAAATAACTGATAAGCTGGACTTCATTAAAATGAAAAACTTCTCTGTAAAAGACATTATCAAGAGAATAAGACAAGACACAGAATGGGAGAAGATGTCTGCAAATACGTATTTGTTAAAGAATATTTATCCAAAAGATACAAAGAACTCTTAAAACCCAACAAAAAGAAAATAAAAAACCTGATTAAAAAATGAGCAAAAGACCTGAAAAGACACCTCACCAAAGAAGATGTATAGATGGCATGTAAACTTATGAAAAGATGTTCAACACCGTATGTCATTAGGGACCTGCAAATTAAAACAGTGAGATACCACTACCCAGTTATTGGAATGGCCAAAATCCAAAACAATGACGAGATCAAATGCTGACAAGGATGTGGAGTGACAAGAAGTCTCCTTCATTGCTGGTGTGAATGCTAAATGATATATTCATTTTGGAAAACAGTTTAGCAATTTCTTACAAAATGAAACATAGTTTTACCATGCAGCTTAACAATCATGCTCCTTGATATTTACCCAAATGAGTTGAAAACTTACATCTACACAAAAACCTTCTCACAGATGTTTATATTAATAGCAATTTTATCTATGATTACCAAAACCTGAAGCAACCAAGATGTTGTTCAGTAGGTGGATGGATACATAAATTGTAGTATATCCAGATTATGGAACATTATTTATTACTAACAAGAAAATAGCTATCAGGTCATGAAAAAAGACATGGAGGACACTTAAGTGCATTTTAATAAGTGAAAGAAGCCCAGCAAAAAAGGCTACATACTGTATAATTTCAGCTATATGACATTCTGGAAAAGGCAAAACTACAGAGACAGTAAAAAGATCAATGGCTGCCAGTGGAGGGAGGGATGAATAGAGGAATTTTTATGGCAGTGAAGGTATTTTGTATGCTGTCATAATGATGGATACAGATCAGTATACGTTTGTCAAAATTCATAGGATGTGCAACACTTAGAGTGAGTCCTAACGTAAACTATGGATTTTGGATAATAATGGTTTGTCAATGGAGGTTTATTGATTGTAACAAGTGTACCACTTTAGTGTTGGATGTTGATAATAGGAAAGCTATGTCTGTGTGGGAGCGGGGGAACTCTCTGTACTTTTCACTCAATTTTGCTGTGAATCTAAATCTGCTCTAAAAATTGAAATGTCTACTTAAAAAAATAACAACAGAAATTCAGTCAAATAAATTCCAGCCTGTATATATGGAAACTAATTACGACTTTAAGTTTGGTTATGGAAGCAAAATATAAAATGACTTTTAGAAGATTAATATTACATTATTTTCAAGATTATAATCTTGAGATTAAACATAGTAAGAAGACTGGGAAATAGGTATAATATGGATTAAGTAATGAAGAGGATAAAACTGTTCTAAAATCTTTATCTTATTTTTGAGATGGAGCGTCCCAAGTAGCAGCCTCCCAAGTAGCTGGGACTACAGGCACATGACACCACACCCAGCTAATTTTTGCATTTTTAGCAGAGATGGGGTTTCGCCACATTGGCCAGGGTGGTCTTGAACTCTTGACCTCGTGGTCCGCCTGCCTCGGCCTCTCAAAGTGTTGGATTACAGGCATGAGCCACCGTGCCCGGCCTAAAATCTTTATCTTAAATAGACATTTAAGCCCATTTAAGGGCTATTTTACTCTTGATTGGCATGACTAGAAAATCCAGATTAAAAAATGCTTTTGAAAAACTGCAAGAACTTGGCTTTAGGTCAATCAATATTGTAAAAATATAAATTCTCTCTAAACTTTTAAACAGTCCAGTTTCAAATTATCAATAGCTGTTTTTGCAACTTGACAAAAATTATTCTAATGATTTCTAAAAGAATGTACATGTAACAATGGATAGGAAATTCTAAAACAGGGAAATATAAACAGGGTTTACCTTGTCAAATATTAAAATGGGTTATGACATAATTTTAAGGTACTGTGAAAATAAATTTTAAAATGTATGGAAATTTATATCACGGTGTCATTTTAAATCAATGAAATAAAGATGGATTATTTAGAAAAAAATTGGTGCTGGGAAAATTTTCTAGTTATTTGGAAAATAATGAATCTGAGTTCACTGATGTAAACTCTAAGTAGACCACAGACTTAGTGTATACACACAAGCAAAAAACTCCAAAAAACTAATAGACTAAATAAAAACTATAAAAGCAATGTTTTCTAAGTGCTAGGCACTGTTTTGAGCTCTTTTTAAAAAACTATATATTTTTTGCAGATTTGAATACAGAGGCAGATGGAGGTTAGTAACTGGCCAAGTTCACACAGTAAGAGGTAGAGCAGGGATTCTGAACACAGTTGGATTTCAGACCCAGATTTGCCCTAGGCACTGTGTTGCACACCACTGCTGCAATGGTTAATTTTATGTGTTATCTTTTCTGGACCATGGATGCTCAGTTAAGTGTTTAAGCATTTTATCTGGGTGAGTCTGTGAGGGTATTTCTGAAAGAGATTAGCATTTGAATTGGTAGACTGGACAAAGCAGACTCCTCTACCCAATACGGATGGGCCTCATCCAGTCTGTTGAGGGTCTGAATAAAATGAAAAGGCAGAGAGGAAGGTTGCATTCACTCTGGCTGACTGCTTGAGTTGGGACATCAATCTCCTCTTGCCGTTGGAGCTTCTAGTTCTTCAGCCTTCAGACCTAGACTGGAACCTACACAATTGGCTCTCAGGCCTCCAAACTACACCACTGGATTTTTTTGGTCTCTAGCTTGCAGACAGTGGATAGTGGAACATCTTACCCAGCATTCATAAGTGCGCAAGCCAGTACTTATAATGAATTTCTTCATAAATCTGTTTCTCGAAAATCCTAATATAGCTAACCTAGATAACATAAAAATGTGTACAGCAGGGTGGCCGAGGTGGGCAGATCACAAAGTCAGGAGTTCGAGACCAGCCTGGTCAATATGGTGAAACCCCATCGCTACTAAAAAATACAAAAGTTAGCTCGGTGTGGTGGTGTGTGCCTGTAGTCCCAGTTACTTGGGAGGCTGAGGCAGGAGAATCACTGGAACCCGGGAGGTGGAGGTTGTAGTGAGCCAAGATCATGCCACTGAACTCCAGCCTGGGTGACAGAGTGAGATTCTGTCTCAAAAAAAAAAAAAAAAAAAAAAAAAAAAAAAAAAAAAAAAAAAGTGTACAGCAAAAGATCAGCATAAAATCAAAAGAAAAATAACAAACAGGAAATTGCTAGTAATACAATTATCTGCCACCAGCTGAAGGTCAATGTGCCTAACACAAAATTAACACTTAAAAATTAATTTAAAAAAGATACCCATTTAATATAAAGACAGGCAAATTCCATGAAGGGATAATTCACACAATTAGGAACACAGATAACTGATAAATAATAAAGACAGACAAATTCCATGAAAGAACAGTTCACACAATTAGGAACACAGATAACTGATAAATGTATGAAAGGATCTTTATTCCCACTAATTAAAGCAATACAAATTAAAACAATGCCATAGTTTTTGTAACTATCACATTGCCAATGATTACAATATTGAATAATACCAGTGTGCCAAAATGTGGAGAGAAAATTACTCTTTTGCGCATTATTACTTAGTGGCAGCTCATATTGGGGCAATACTTTAAAGTGACAATTTAGCAATATTTATTAAAATATAACACATCTACATCTGGGAATCCCTTTAAAAGAAATATCCCTACATGTATGCAAAGATATGTAAATATAGAACATTATTCATTGCAATATTGTTTATACTAGCAAAAAACTTGCAGACTTTTTGCTATTACAAACAATATTGGAATGAATATTGTAACATTTTTATATTACAATGGGGTACTAGTTAAATTCAAAATAAGCCCGAGAATTAATAGTAATGATTTTCACAGGAGGAGTTGGAAGATCATGGGAGAATTCCAGTTTCTTTTTTCTTTTTATGTGCCTTCATTCTAATCTTTCCCATAGAAAAGTAGTACTTTTACAATAAGAAAAATAATTAAGATATAAAAAATTACTCTTAGAAAAGCCTCACAATTATTTAAACAGAATAATAACACCAAATAAATGTTCACAAGTGGATACTCAGCATTATATTGAAAATATTAAATGATAATATAATAAACCATAATATGATAATAAAGGAAAACTTCAGGAATCCAAGGATGTTTTAGTATTAGAGAATATATTTACAATATGTGAAAAAGTCAAAGGAGAAGTAGATTTGACTATCTTAGTAGATGTCCTAAAGATTAGATGGATGTCAATGTTGATTTTAAAATATATTAGTAGATGTAGAAGAATATCTCACTAACTCTTGTGATTAAGATGATCTCTCTGAACCCAGTAGCCAATATCATACTTAACAGAAACCTCTAGAATAATTTCTTTGAAATTTGTAAAATATAGGTGAAACCCCATCTCTACTAAAAAATACAAAAAGCTAGCCGGGCGAGGTGGCGGGCGCCTGTAGTCCCAGCTACTCGGGAGGCTGAGGCAGGAGAATGGCATAAACCCGGGAGGCGGAGCTTGCAGTGAACTGAGATCCGGCCACTGCACTCCAGCCTGGGCGACAGAGCGAGACTCCGTCTCAAAAACAACAACAACAACAACAACAACAACAACAACAACAACAGCAACAACAACAAGAATATCCCAAGGATCTCAAAGGATATCCACTATTCTTACTTGACAAGATTCTGGATATTTCAATAATAAGAAATATAAACATAAACAGGGAAAAATATTTTTTAAAATGATGTAACTGCATATTTGGAAAACTCAAGTAAAGTAACTGAAACAAAATTACAACTAATAAGAGTTCA
Organism: Rhinopithecus roxellana; assembly: GCF_007565055.1. NCBI lineage: Eukaryota > Metazoa > Chordata > Mammalia > Primates > Cercopithecidae > Rhinopithecus > Rhinopithecus roxellana. The sequence goes on from NC_044551.1 coordinate 55,909,759, forward strand.
GCAAGATGTTGAATGACAAAATAAGTATGTGAAATATCAACAGCTCTATTATGTACCAGTGAAAACTAGTTAGAAGGAAAGGGAGAACCCATTTATCTTCATAAGTAGTTTAACAGATAGTTAGAAAGTAGTCTACAAATATATTGATAGATATTTATTAAACCATGTTACAACAACGGTTGTAACAATAGTCACCAAAATATTAGTTGTGGTTACTATTGAGTGGTTAGATAATGCTGGATAATAAAAATATTATTTTTATTTTCTTCTTTTATCTTTCTTGTTTTCTAATTTTATAAGTTTTCTCTATATCTTCTATAATAGATAAAACTATAAATTACTTATTTTAAAAATTATTATCTTTTATTTTTATAGATTCAGGGGCACAAGGGCAGCTGTGTTACATGGATATATAGTGTACTAGTGAAGTCTGGTTAAATTATTAGTTTAAATACATGTCATAATCTGCGATTACTAGATTCCTTAATACCATCACCTGTAAATTGATTACCACAACAGTAAGCCACATTTTAATTTGCACTGTTGAGAAAATATCAAAATTTGCATAACAGTTTGCCCATCATATGTCAATTCATTCTGCTGCATTAAAAAAAAAAAATCATGGGAGATATGTGTGGGTGCTAGTTCAGAATGAGATTCAGCATTTGTTCAATATATTTCAAACATTTTAACACATTGGAAAGGTGCCGTTCATTTATCAAAGCATCGCAGATACTTCTATGAGCAAATTTTGAAGGAGTAATCTTGTGACTATTCAACCACCTGGAATAAAATAAGATGTTCCAAATTCAATTTATTTTATCTTTTAAATAAACAAAATGAAGTTCACAGGCCTTGACACTGTCCTTGTTGAAGAAAGTGAATCTCTACCTTGGAGAGAGATTCTGATTTACTGTCTGAAGATATGCGATTGTCCTTTAATAATATTTTGAAGGCAGATACTAGCACTGATGATCATATCCAATATAATTGTGTTATTTATTTGCCACAGTGCTACAAAATAAATTAATTTTCCTAAATAATGACAAGATGATCTAAAAAGAAATTTATAGCACTTGACCCCTTTCTTTTAAAGTAACCAATTCCTAGTGCTTTAATTGAAAGGATGGCCATGTTAAGGAAAAACTCTGCTGATGAGCAAAAATCCAGTCAGTTATTAAGTGCTGCACTTTCTGAGGTCACTTTAGACTTTTTCTCTAAAGCTACGTACAGCTGTGAGAGGGAGTTAATAAAGAGTGAGGCTAGAGGGAAGGAGAAAAAAGGAGAATTCAGTATGATACTTCTTATTTGAGAAAAGAGCATTGTGGACAAGCTCTCTCTTGAATTAGTCAAAGCAACATACCTAGACTAATAAAAATATCTTCTTGATTCAGGCAGAAGGGACGTCAGGTAAGATCAAGGCAGGCAGAGCCAGGCTTTAAAACCAGGGGTAGGTGGGGGGTGCTGTGTTGGCTGGGGCTGTGTGGTACACTTAGAGGGAGTTATGCTCGCATGACTTCTCTACCTTGGGCACCCCTCATGCCCTGCCCTCAGCTCTCCCTCTGTGGTAGAGAGAGAATAAAGGACTTGATAGTGTCTATGATGCATGGGAAACCCAATTATTTGTTTTTTGTTTTTATTTTCGTACAGATGGGATTTCACCATGTTGGTTAGGCTAGTCTCCAACTCCTGACCTCAAGCAATCTGCCTGCCTTGGCCTCTCAAAGTGATGGGATTACAGGCATGAGCCACTGCACCCAAGGAAACCCAATTATTTTGGGCTCTGGATTGTCAGGCAGGAGACCTGAGCTACTTGTTTTGTGTTTTCACTGCTTCCCTGGTTTTAAAAGGTCATTGTGACAAGAGCGATAGAAGGAGCTTGTTCAAGATGTTGATTCCTGTCTACCACGCTCTGTGCTTCTGATTCAGTAGGTCTTCAGTAGGACACAGGGACTTGCATCTTTAGCCAGATCTGTAGGTGATTCTAATGTGATTTTTTTTTTTTTTTTTTGAGATGGAGTCTCTGTTGGGAGGCTGGAATTCAGTGGCGTGATCTCAGCTTACTGCAACCTCTGCCTCCCAGGTTCAAGTGATTCTCCTACCTCAGCCCCATGAATAGCTGGGACTACAGGTGCATCCCACCACACCCAGCTAAGTTTTGTATTTTTAGTGGAGACAGGGTTTCACCATATTGGTCAGGATAGGATGGTCTCGATCTCTTGACCTCATGATCCACATGCCTCAGCCTCCCAAACTGCTGGGATAACAGGTGTGAACCACTGCACTTGGCCTGATGTGATTTTTGACTATATCCCAGATACACTGAATTAGGTGACCCTGATAGGTAAAAGTCAAGGTTGAATGGAGATATGGGGTGAAATAGTATAGGACATTGTGGGCAGTGTACCTTCTTCTCCTTATTCTCTGCTGCATCTAATTTACTATGATTGGCCTTTTAGTTGGAGAGGAGTAAGTGGTACTGTGTGAGTTCATCAGGGCACTTGGATGAAACCTGACAGAGAATCCCTTCCATATAGGAATTCCTCATTTATATTCATTGTTAGTAGAGAGGGAAGTCAGTAGAAAGGAAAGTGAGATGTTGGGAGGAATGGCCTCCATCAGAATCATGCCTTTTTCCTTGTTATCAATATCTCAGAATTTGCAAGGCCTTAGGAAGAGAAAGCTGATGCAACTCCTGAGGAGATGGCTCAGTACAAAGTGCAAGTCTTAGTAGGACTGTGGGTTGAGTCAAGTAATCATCTCACAGAAAGAAAAATAAGCTTCAACAGAGCTAATCCGGACTGAGTTGAGAATTCCTAAATGAACTGTAAAATTATAACTGCCCAAAGGGACTCCATGAAGGCCATGTTTATATATATATATATATATGGCAAAGCCTGAAAAGCACAGAGAGTCTTCAGCTCTAATCAGCCCATTTAAAATTGTGCCTACTAAACTCTAGTATAATAGACCATTTAATCCTTATTTTAAGAGAACTAAAGGCTTTCCAGATTCTGCACAGGACTTTACTCTGTGAATAGGTCCTTAGTGTGCAATTAGTCACTTTTGTAGCCATTAATTTTAGACCACTTGTTGCAGAATTATTTGTTCTCAATTCCACCTGCCAAGAGTATATATGTGCTAAGGTGCTTATTGTACTAATTAACAACCATGGCTGAGAATGATGAAGTGATCTGATTGAATGGTTCATTTTTCAAATTGTAGGCTCCCAGTTGTGGGATTAATTCAAAGATGAGTTTTTGCCATCATACTCACAAGTGAGACTTTAAAAAGTCTGGAAGTGCTGTGCTTATACCTGAGAACTGGGGTTAAAAAGGATTTTAGAAGACACTTCCCTGATAGAGAAGGCTGAAGAAGAAGACTGAGAGGCAGCAGCTGCCTGGCAGGGTTGGCCTTAGAGCTCTCTACATTAGTCTCAGAAGATCTCATGTTATGCTCAGTAGAGTTTACATATAGCCAAGATATTGGAATAACACTGAAGAAGAAGAAACACACATGTCAAATTATAACTTTGGGAATCATTGATTTTATGCCCAGGAAGGAAGAAGATTTTGGCAATGGCTTCTGAAGTCATTGATTGGGTTCTGAAGTCATTGATTGGGCCAAATGCTGGAGAGAAGTGGTGAGAACACAATGAAAGATCTATGGTTAAGTTGTGTTAAAATCTGTCTTGTTTTAAACAGTCATAGTTCACGGGTTTATTTTTGTCTAGTACTGTGTTCTAGAGGTAAAAGTTTGGTATAAATTTTAACTTGAAGAAGGAATTGCTAAATATTCTTTCCTGAGCTGGAGCATCTGGGAAGAAAATAGATACACTGTTTAAAGATAGGAGAACAGGCTGGTGAGATGGCTCAGAACTATAATCCCAGCACTTTGGGGAGGCTGAGGTGAGAGGATTGTTTTAAGTCCACAAGTTCGACACCAGCTTGGGCAATATAGTGGAACCTGTCTCTACAAACAATAAAAAAAATTAGCCAGGTGTGGTGGCATGTGCCTGTAGTCCCAGTTACTTGGGAGGCTGAGGTGGGAGGATCGCTTGAGCATGGGAAGTTGAGGCTGCAGTGAGCTGAGTTTGTGTCACTGCACTCCAGCCTGGGCAACAGAGCAAGACTCTATCTCAAGAAAAAAAAATGTTTTTCTAGAATTTAAAGCACCACAGACTGTCTTTCTGAGATAACCTAATGACCTCAAAATACATTTGGTACTAGACATGTAGAAAAGCTAGACCTACCTTGGAGCACCTATCAAGATTTGCGTGTTTATCAGACCCACAAACATATTATATTATTCTCAGTCATAATAACCTCACTCTCTGGGGCTTTTAGAGTGATATAATATTAGGCATTGACTAGGTTTTGTACATAACTTTGATGTCATAGTATCTTGTTTTGATGATGTGTTAGTTAATTGAGTTGCAGGATTACAAAATGTGTGAAGCAGTAGAGATTTGATTTTATTTGAAAAGGTCTAATGATGGAATAAAATGCAAATTTGTTTCTGTAAAATATAACCAAGGGACAAGTAGTATAAATCAAACTGAATCCTCTTTAGAAATATTTCATTTCTTGTACTTTCATCCCTATTAGCACTTTACGTGTTCATTTTTCAGTGCTAATTTAAAAGAAAATTTAGCTACGATAAATGGGGAGTTATACATGATATAAATGATGAATTGATGGGTGCTGACGAGTTGATGGGTGCAGCACACCAACATGGCACAAATATACATATGTAACAAACCTGCACGTTATGCACATGTACCCTAGAACTTAAAGTATAATAAAAAATAAAAAAATAAAAAGAATAAAAAAAAAAAAAAGACCAGGCATGGTGGCTCATGCCTGTAATCCCTAGCACTTTGGAAGGCTAAGGTGGGAGGATCACTTGAGGCCAAGAGTTCGAGACCAGCCTGGTCAGCATAGCTGTAAAGATCAGTCTTTACAATTATAAAAATAAAAATCAGCTGAGTGTGGTGGTGCATGCCTAATTGGGAGGCCAAGGCAAGAGGATCCCTTGTGCCTAGGAGTTTGAGGCTGCAGTGAGCTATGATTATGCCACTGCACTCCAGCCTGGGTGACAGAGTGAGACTGTCTCAAAAAAGGTAAAATTAATAATTAATTTGGGTTGGTATTCATGGCAAGCCTATAATACATTCATTAGAGTGGATATTTAAGTGTTCCAGTTATTTTTGGGCATAGGCATTTTTATAGCATTAAATAATCCTTCTAGTTACCTTTCTTTTCTTTTCTTTTTCTTTTTAAAAGTCCCTTAAGTACTAAAGATCAAACCCAAGGACAAAAGTTATTTATGTAACTCAAAAGAAACTCAAGCATAATATAAAAAAGATGATAAGTCAGGAAAAAAGAAGCTACTGTCACTACTCTCAAAGTAATCTGTTCAAAATGTTGACTGTCAGCATCATTTTCCCCAAGGAACATACATATTTTCCCTTTCTCCTGTTACAGCTGACATTTTTTGAGGTTTGGGGCGGGGACAGAAAAAAAATTATGGAATTAACCATTATGATAGCTTTCTGTTTTCTTCATGGTATTCATTGATTTTTTTGATTTTAAATATTGTGAAAGATAAAGAGAGGATTACATATTTTATCTTCACATGAGGTAAGAGACTGTTTATGTCTAATAATAAGAGCTGCCAGTGTCGTACCTTCAAACTTTTAGATGTTGCATTTGTTATTATTTAAAGAATAATCCGTGAAGTGTTTCTAAAATGTACACAGTTGGTCCTTCATATCTGTGAGTTCTGCATCTGTGGATTCAACCAATTTTGGATTGAAAATACCCAGGAAAAAATGTGTTTGTACTGAACATGTACAGACTTTCTTGTCATTATTCCCGAAACAATACAGTATAACAACTATTTACATAACATTTACATTGTATTAGGTATCATAAGTAATGTAGAGGTGATTTAAAGTATACAGAAGGATGTGCTGGGTAATATACAAATACTGTGTCATTTTATATCAGGGACTTAAGCATTGATAGATTTTGTGATTTGAGGGAGGTTCTGGAACCAATCCCCTGCCGATACCAAAGGATTACCTATCGTATGTGCTTTAGGGAAAGCTGTAAAGTGAAAACTTCCTAATAGTATTTTTAAAGCATTTGAACATGTCATCCAAATTATCCAAATGTGTACATTTTATAGTATAATGATATCTCATTTAATTATGCAAAAAAACCCTTCTGTGGAATCTATGTATTTTAGAGGATTTTGGAGAGTTCTAATAAGAGAGACATTTTGTGTAGTGAAGAGTGCAATGAACTGGGAGTTGGTCTGTGGCCTCTTCTGAGGATGATTTTTTCCTATTTTCTCAGGCAAAATTAATCACAGTATTGTTAACCTTGAGGGATGGTATGACTGAGGGAGGCTTCTCAGGTGCTGGTTTTGGATGGTGGTGCTAATTACACAGGTGCGTTCATTTTATGAAAATGATTTATATACTTATGCTGTATGTAACACTTTAAAAAGCTTTTTAAAATCTCGTTGTCTAAAATTTAAGAGGAAAATACAGTTATAGCTTTGATAACAGCAGCAACAAAATGATGCCCATCCTATTCCCACTGCCTCCATGCACACCTCCACTGTTATGTTTTCCACATTGTATTCTAATCATCTGTTATGACGTCACCACTGTCAGACACATCACCAGGATAGAGAAGAAAGTGGCATTGCAGGAACTGTCTAGAGCGGTGCCTGGCACTAGTGTACTTGTCATGTAGAAAAATAACAGATTTCACTATGGAGTGGCTAAGACTTTTTCTAGTTTGAAAATTCTATGAGAATATACTAAAAATACAATATATACATACCAGAAATATATTAGAATGTTAATAACCTCCCATGGTGATTGAAGTTAGTGAAAATAAGGATAACTGAAAAATAAAAGCTACAAATAAAAGATGGTTTCAAAATATAAGTAGGGCTTCCAATGTATGAAACTGAAAATTGAATTAATTTTCTGAGGGACAAACTTCCCAGTTTAATTCAATCCTGCATTTTCTGTTAGAGGAAAGCATTTTATGTAAGTTGAATTTGTGGTGATAAGGCAACAATAAAAAGCAATATTACTTGAAAGTAGACTATGGTAAGTTAAAGATATATACTATAAACATTAAAGTAATCAGTAAATTAACACAAAAATGTTACAGCTAATAAGTTAACAATAGAGATAAAATGAAATAAAAATATACTTGATATTAAAGAGGGAAGAAAAGAGGTACATGGGACTGAAGAACAAATGGGGAAATAGAAAACAAATAGGAAGGTTTTAATCCAACATTAGTGATTACAATCATTGTAAAATAGAAACTAATTTCAACTGAATAAAAATAGAACATCAGATGTAAAAATTTTTGCTAAAGTAACTAGCATAGTACTCAGAAGAAAATTTGTAGTTACGAATACTTATATTAAAAATACACATCTAAAATAAAAGAAACTAGAAAAAGAAGAGTAAATTTTAAGCAGATCAAGCAGAAGAAAGGAATGAATGAAAAGAGCAAAAGTCAATGAACTAGAAAACAGAAAAGCAATAGAGAAAATCAAATAACCCAGAAGCTGATTCTTTGAGAAATTTAATAACACTGATAAACTTCTAGCCATACTGAGAAGGAATAAAAGATACAAATTACCCATATCAGACTTCACCACAGATTCTATAGATATTAAAAAGATAACAAGGGAATCTCAGGAATAACGTTATGCCAACAAATTCAAAGACCTTGAGAGACACTAATTAGCAATTTCTCTCAAGAAGTAAACGAGAGACAGATATTCCTTGTGAACATAGAGGTAAAAACCTCTAAGCTAACTGAATCCAACAATACATAAAATTAATAAGACATCATGTCCAACTGAAGTTTATCCCACGAATATAATGTCAGTTTAGCATTTGAAAACATCAATTAATGTAATTAACCATTGTAACAAAAAGGAAACACTGTGTGATTATTTCAATAGATTTTTTTTTAAAAAAGCATTGAACAAAATTCAGCATTTGTTCATGAATAGAAGGGAACTTTTTCAATCAGATAAAGGGCATCTGCGAAAAACCTATGGTTATCGCTGTACTTAATGGTGAAATCATATATATTTATAGCTTACAATCAGGAACAAGGCTGTTATACCTGGATGATAAGATACATATTATAGATTAAAAAATATCTTAATAGCTTCCTTTGGCTTTTGGCATTTTGTCAACATGATAATAACAATAATACAAATAAAAATCATGGCTAATATTTATTATATATATATTTTAACATTGTAAGTGCTCTAAATACATTATCTCAGTTAACCCTCACAATGACCTTTAGTTATCCTCCCTATTTTATAGTTGAGTTCCAAAGACATTAAGTAACTTGTCAAAGTTCACATAGATGGTCAGTGGAATTCACATCTTCATAACTCCAGTGGTGATATCCTTCAGCCAAATAAAATAAAAATCTTCACAAATTTTTTTTTATAGTAGCTGTTGATAACAACTCTGGTCTGAACTTCATTTTTGTTTTACTTCATTATTTTGTGCTACTTATTGTTGGATAAATCTCGGCTGATGTTTAGCATCTTGGTTTTATCCGTGGAGACTCCTTAGTTACCTGCTTCTTTTGTGAACATCTGGAAATCCTGGGTATTACTTGGGACCTGGGTTTAGAGAATTTCTCATATCAAGCCTTGAACATAGGAAATTAAACTCTTACCCACCCTCTAACCTTCTTTCCCATGCCTCCCCCCACCAACTACCTACGCCCATAAGGTTAGTTATTTTCCTTTGCTCAGTTGACAGCTTGGCTAAAAATGAAAAGAAAAATTCCACTGCTTGTAGCTACTAGCCAAGAGAGAAAGACAAAAAACACCCAATTATCTGGAACTAAGATAATTTTTTTTCCTGTGTTTATTATAGATATGTCCTTACTCCCATTTCAGTGTTGGAATAACTATGCTTCTGCAGTTGACTGCCAGATATTATTTTTTGGAAGCCTTTAAATATTTCTGGACTTCTTCCTTCTAGGCCCGTGATAGGATTGTGTTTCTTGGCCACATTGTGGTTGAGTGGGTTTTGGCTAATGAGTTGTGAAAAGTGATGCATGTCATATTTAGCTGTTGATGTGAGACCATTAGAATTCCTTTCATCTTCTGTAAAGTGACCTGCAGTGTTAGGATGGTGGCTCCTTTGTCAGCCTGAGTTCCTCAGTGATGATGACAAGCAGCTTCTCTATCTGTGGCTGGACATATAGTCTGAGTAAAAAATTGACCCTTTTTGTTTTAAGCCATGAAAACTTTCTTCCACAAAAAGAAGGGTATTTGTGGGAATAGACGTTATGCTTCTATAAAAATATTTTAAAATGTGGATATTTTAAGAACTAAAATGGTAGAGAAAATTTATAGTTATGCCTTAAATTTTTTTTTAAAGGATGTAATGTGGTAAAGCAGAAAGCACATTGCTTTTTGTGTAACATTAGGGTCAAGTCAGCTTTGCCACCCCAAAGTCAAGGCACGTAACTCTCTGAGCTCAGTTGCCTCAGCTGAAAGGGATATGCCTATGTCTGCACTGCTGTAATTTTTAAGTGAGACCACATATGAAATGCCTAGCATGAGAATAATAGTAAGTAACATTTGTTTAGTACTTGATGCATGCTAGGCACTTGTCTAAACCCTTTATACATATTGCTATGGACTTAATTGTCCCCCTGCCTCAAAATTTGTATGTTGAAGGCTTAACCCCAAAGTGAATATATCTGGAGACTGTGGTCTTCGGGAGGTAATTAGGGTTCGATGACATCATGAGGGTGTGGCTCCTATGTTAAGATTAGTGGCTTTATAACGAGAGGAAGAGAGAGAGAGAGACCACTCTCTCAACAATGTGAAGACACAATGAGAAGGTGGCCGTCTGTAAGGCAGAAAGAGAGCCCTTACCAGAAACCAAATCTTCCCAGAACTTTAACCTTGGACTTGAATCTCCAGAACTGTGAGAAAATAAATTTCCGTTGTTTAAGCCACCCAGTCTATAGTGTTTTATTATAGCAGTCTGAGCAGAGTAATATTATTTAATCCATTTTTCCATCACAACCCTCTGAAGTAATTTCTCTTATTATCTTCTCTCTACAGATAAATAAACTGAGGTATGGAGAGGCAAGTGATTTGCCCAGGGTCACACAGTGATTCCAACCCAGGCAGCCAATCTTTAAGCCCATTCTCTTCACCATTGTGCAATACATGAGAACACAAGTATAAATTTCCAATTACAAGCTGTCTGTTAGTAGAGTAGTGCACACTTATTATGGGGAGACATTCCAATACCCCCAATTATGCCTGGAAACTCTATAGTACTGAATCCTACATATACTATGTTTTTTCCTACACATACATCCCTATGATAAAGTTTAGTTTTTAAATTAGGCACAGTAAAAGATGTACAGCAATAATGAATTACAAAATAGAACACGTAACAATATACTGCAATAAAACAATAAAATTATGTGAATGTGGTCTTTCTCTCCCTCTCTCTCAAGATATGTACTGTACTCACACCTATTTTTGGACCTCAATTGGCTGAGGGTAACTGGAACCTTGGAAAGTGAAACCATGAATAAGGAAGGACTAGTGTCCCGAAAAACTCACTATCCAGGAGGAGAGTGGCCAGCTCAAGGAGTGGTCCTGACATTTCATGTTGCAGCTGCTTGTGGGTACAGGGTGTAGTGCAACTGGTGTAGTCATTTGGTTTGTTCATTTATAATTATAGGGTGGAAAACAACAATGTTTGTGTTGTGTTTGAGCCTAGAGAATGGGCCTCTATTTGGGAATGTGAGGTGGGGAGACAGATATCCAGAAAACTTAATTAGGCTTCCTAAATATAAGCTAGACTAGAAGAGTCTGAATGTGGGCTCTTTGTGCCCTGGTGTGGGTAGCTGCAGAACCAGCAATGGTGCTCAGGACCTTGAAGTCAAAGTTCTGAGGAAAGTGAAATTTTGTACTCAAAAGGCTCCAAGCCTATGGGGTAATTGTGCATTCAGTCATCCTCTCATCCTATCTCTAAATGCAAAGTTGGTCTTCATGTGGGCATGATGCTAATGTCACTCTGCTTCCTCTGCATACAGATAGAGCATGCAGAGGACCCAGATGTATTTGTTGTGACTTAAGCACAAGGCTTCAGTAGGACATTATATTAATCACCAACTCATAGGCCTGTAAACTTGAGTTCTATGGAGGTAAGTATACAATATCTTTCATGAACACTAAATTAAATGCAAACATATTTTTATATTGTCATCACTTTGGAGAGATTTATCTTTCAAAGCAAAGAATTATCTCTAACTGATAAATTTGGTCCATGCTTCACTTAGAAGAGTGTTTGTTTTTCTAACTCTAATCCTCAGAAATCAGCCATGAGGTTCCCAAATATTTCAATCTTGTTAACGACTCTCGCTTTAAATTCAGATCCCGCTTCTCAATATCTCTTTGAAATAGTCGAGAAGCTCTGTTATTTTTCAATTATTCCTAGTATGGTAAGAGGATTTGAAGTTACTATTAATGAGCCCTGTTCCCCTCTGGTCCTTCCCTACAGTAATTCTCCATAGCAGGGAGGAGGCTGATACATGGCCCTGGATTTGGGGAAGGAGGGTGGACTGAGCAAGTTTGAGATAATGTTAAGATTGAAATAGAGGGTCTTTTGGTCACAAGCATGCTATCCTCAATTCAGTTCTCTAAGGGTAGGTTGATACTTGATGTTCAATGTTAGAATGAATATAAAAAGATGGGCAAGACAGCCTCCATTTACTTAGCACTCACGATGTACAAGCCATTGCTTACCAAGCACATCATATCATTAAATCCTTACAATAACACCATGAGTAAGTATTACAGTAATCACCATTTAAAGGTGAGCAAATGGAAGCTTAGAGGGGTTAATAACTTGCTTACTTGAGACATAAAGTTGCAAAGCTGGTTAGTAGCATTGCTAGGATTTGAGCCTGAGTGTGTCTGAGCCCAATATCTTAGTTTTTAGCCCCTTGCAATGCTCCATCACCTAAACAGAGATTACTGGGGAGAATCAGAGAGGGGAGTCAGAAAAAAGCATTTTCTTACTTCTATACACAAAAGACAACAAGATCCTCAGTTTTCAACATTTATTCAGCAAACATTTATTAAGGCCCCATAATATGCAGGGTGCTCTGTGAGGGGGTAGTGTGTTAGAGGCGCAGGGTTAGGGGCACTCTGTTATGTATACTCTGTTAAGGGCACTGGCGTCTTAAGACATCGACTTTATTACAACTCTCACCTATGACAAGAGTCAGAATGTAAACAGAAAGCTCTCTTATCTTAATGGAGACCGAAGTGCTAAGACAGCAATTCAAAGTTCTAAATAGTTTTTCAGACTCTCTCAGAGATTTCCTGGGGATATTTCAAAATTCAATTCAATTCAATTCTGTAAGTGTTTATTAAGTGCTGACTATATGCCTAGCAGAATGCACTGAGGATACAAAGATGGTAAGGCACCTTCTCTGCCCCTGAAGAGCTCTCAGTCTAATGGAGACTATTTATCTGTTTCAGTTGCAAATACAGAGATTCTGTTACGCACCTAGATAGATGAATGTATCAATGCCTGTATTCCCAATAAGGTTTGAAAAGCATTACATTAAGTGCCTACAATAAAATCCCAAGGAGAGAAAAATTTAAAGTAATGAAGAAAAGGGGAAAAAGGTTAGACTAGGGAAATTAAGCCTGGAGAAATTATTAGTACACAAGACTAATATTTCTAATTAGTTTAATGTTCTGCAGAACTTTTCTTTTTTTAAATTTATTTTGCTTTAAGTTCCGGGATACATGTGCTGAAAGTGCAGGTTTGTTACAGAGGTATACATGTGCCATGGTGGTTTGCTGTACCCATCAACCTGTCATCTAGGTTTTAAGCCCCAAATGCATTAGGTATTTATCCTAATGCTCTCCCTTCCCTTCCCCACCCCCGACAGGCCCTGGTGTGTGATGTTCCCCTCCCTGTGTCCACGTGTTCTGATTGTTCAATTCCCACATATGAGTGAGAACTTGCGGTATTTGGTTTTCTGTTCCTGTGTTAGTTTGCTGAGAATAATGGCTTCCAGATTCATACATGTACCTGCAAAGGACATGAACTCATTCTTTTTTATGGTTGCATAGTATTCCATGTTGCATATGTGCCCCATTTTCTTTATCCAGTCTATCATTGATGGGCATTTGGGTTGGTTCTGACTCTGCTATTGTAAATAGTGCAGGTGAATGTGTCTTTATAGCAGAATGATTTATAATCCTTTTTTATAGCATTTATAGCAGAATTTATAGCTTTATAGCAGAATGATATATACCCAGTAATGGGATGGCTGGGTCAAATGGTGTTTCTGGTTCCAGATCCTTGAGGAATCGCTACACTGTCTTCCACAATGGTTGAACTAGTTTACATTCCCACCAACAGTGTAAAAGCATTCCTATTGCTCCACATCCTCTCCAGCATCTGTTGTTTCCAGACTTTTTAGTGGTCGCTATTCTAACTGGTGTGAGATGGTATCTCATTGTGGTTTGATTTGCATTTCTCTAATGACCAGTGGTGATGAACTTTTCCTCATATGTTTGTAGGCCTGCATAAATGTTTTCTTTTGAGAAGTGTCTGTTCATATCTTTTGCCCACTTTTTGATGGGGTTGTTTGATTTTTTCTTGTAAATTTGTTTAAGGTTCCTTGTAGATTCTGGATGTTAGCCCTTTGTCAGATGGATAGATTGCAAAAATGTTCTCCCATTCTGTAGGTTGCCTGTTCACTCTGATGATAGTTTCTTTTGCTGAGCAGAAGCTCTTTAGTTTAATTAGATCCAATTTGTCAATTTTGGCTTTTGTTGCAATTGTTTTTGGTGTTTTAGTTATGAAGTCTTTGCCCATGCCTATGTCTTGAACGGTATTGCCTAGGTTTTCTTCTAGGGATTTTATGGTATTAGGTTTTACATTTAAGTCTTTAATCTATCTTGGGTTAATTTTTGTATAAGGTGTAAGGAATGGGTCCAGTTTCAGTTTTCTGTATATGATTAGCCAGTTTTCCCAGCAGCACCATTTATTGAATAGGGAATCCTTTCCCTATCGCTTGTTTCTGTCAGGTTTGTCAAAGATCAGGTGGTTGTAGACATGTGGTGTTATGTCTGAAGCCTGTGTTCTTTTCCATTGGTCTATATCTCTGTTTTGGTACCAGTAGCATGCTGTTTTGGTTACTGTAGCCCTATAGTATAGTTTGAAGTCACGTAGCTTGATGCCTTCAGCTTTGTTCTTTTTGCTTAGGATTGTCTTGGCAATGCAGGCTCTTTTTTTGGTTCCATATGAAATTTAAAGTAGTTTTATTCTAATTCTGTGAAGAAAGTCAATGGTATCCTGATGGGAATAACATTGAATCTATAAATTACTTTGGGCAGTATGGCCATTTTCATGATATTGATTCTTCCTATCCATGAGCATGGAATTTTTTTTTCCGTTTGTTTGTGTCATGTCTTATTTCCTTGAGCAGTGGTTTGTAGTTCTTCTTGAAGAGGTCCTTCACATCCCTTGTAAGTTGTATTCCTAGACATTTTATATTCTTTTAGCAATTATGAATGGGAGTTCATTCATGATTTGGCTCTCTGCTTTTCTATTATTGGTATATAGGAATGCTTGTGATTTTTGCACATTGATTTTGTATCCAGAGACTTTGCTGAAGTTGCTTATCCACTTAAAAAGTTTTTGGGCTGAGATGATGGGGTTTTTAAAATATACAATCATGTCATCTGCAAACAGAGACAATTTGACTTCCTCTCTTCTTATTTGAATATCCTTTATTTCTTTCTCTTGCCTAATTGCCCTGGCCAGAACTTCCAATACTATGTTGAATAGGAGTGGTGAGAGAAGGCATCCTTTTCTTGTGCTGGTTTTCAAAGGGAATGTTTCCAGCTTTTTCCCATTCAGTATGATATTGGCTATGACTTTGTCATAAATACCTCTTATTATTTTGAGATATGTTCCGTCAATACCTAATTTATTGAGAGTTTTCAGCATGAAGTGCTGTTGAATTTTATCGAAGGCCTTTTCTGCATCTATTGAGATAGTCTTTTCGTTTTTGTCATTGGTTCTGTTTATGTGATGGATTACGTTTATTGATTTGCATATGTTGAACCAGTCTTGCATCCCAGGGATGGAGCCAACTTGATCTTGGTGGATAAGCTTTCTGATGTGCTGCTGGATTTGGTTTGCCAGTATTTTATTGAGGATTTTCGCATCCATGTTCATCAGGGATATTGGCCTGAAATTTTCTATTTTTGTTGTGTCTCTGCCAGGTTTTGGAATCCGGATGATGCTGGTCTCATGAAGTGAGTTAGGGAGGAGTCCCTCTTTTTCTATTGTTTGGAATAGTTTCAGAAGGAATGGTACCAGCTCCTCTTTGTACCTCTGGTAGAAGTGGCTGTGAATCCATTTGGTCCTGGACTTTTTTCGGTTGGTAGGCTATTAATTACTGCCTCAATTTCAGAACTTATTATTGGTCTATTCAGGGATTCAACTTCTTCCTGGTCTGTTGGAGGGGGAATGTTTCCAGGAATTTATCCATTTCTTCTAGATTTTCTAGTGTATTTGCATAGAGGTGTTTATGGTATTCTCTGATAGTAGTTTGTATTTCTGCGGGATTAGCGGTGATAGTCTCTTTATCATTTTTTATTGCATCTATTTGATGCTTCTCTCTTTTCTTCTTTATTAGTCTGCCTATTAGTCTACCTATTTTGTTAATCTTTTCAAGAAGCCAGCTCTGGGATTCAGTGATTTTTTGAAGGATTTTTTGTACCTCTGTCTCCTTCAATTCTGCTCTGATCTTTTGCTTGTCTTCTACAAGCTTTTGAATTTGTTTTCTCTTGCTTTTCTAGTTCTTTTAATTGTGATGTTAGGGTGTCGATTTTAAATCTTTCCTGCTTTCTTTTGTGGGCAGTTAGTGCTATAAACTTCCGTCTACACACTGCTTTAAATGTGTCCCAGAGATTCTGGTATGTTGTATCTTTGTTCTCATTGGTTTAAAAGAACTTTGTTTTTTTTTTTTGCCTTAATTTCATTATTTACCCAGTGATCATTCAGGAGCAGGTTGTTCAGTTTCCATGTGGTTGTGTGGTTTTGAGTGAGTTTCTTTTTTTTTTTTTTTGAATTATTATTATTTTTTATTATTATTATTTTTATTTTTTTATTATACTTTAAGTTCTAGGGTACATGTGTATAACATGCAGGTTTGTTACATATGTATACTTGTGCCATGTTGGTGTGCTGCACCCATCAACTCGTCAGCACCCATCAATTCGTCATTTATATCAGGTATAACTCCCAATGCAATCCCTCACCCTCCCCCCACCCCATGATAGGCCCTGGTGTGTGATGCTCCCCTTCCCGAGTCCAAGTAATGTCATTGTTCAGTTCCCACCTATGAGTGAGAACATGCGGTGTTTGGTTTTCTGTTCTTGTGATACTTTGCTAAGAATGATGGTTTCCAGCTGCATCCATGTCCCTACAAAGGACACAAACTCATCCTTTTTTATGGCTGCATAATATTCCATGGTGTATATGTGCCACATTTTCTTAATCCAGTCTGTCACAGATGGACATTTGGGTAGATTCCAAGTCTTTGCTATTGTGAATAGTGCTGCAATAAACATACGTGTGCATGTGTCTTTGTAGTAGAATAATTTATAATCCTTTGGGTATATACCCAGTAGTGGGATGGCTGGGTCATATGGTACATCGAGATCTAGATCCTTGAGGAATTGCCATACTGTTTTCCATACTGGTTGAACTAGTTTACAATTCCACCAACAGTGTAAAAGTGTTCCTATTTCTCCACATCCTCTCCAGCACCTGTTGTTGCCTGACTTTTAAATGATTGCCATTCTAACTGGTGTGAGATGGTATCTCATTGTGGTTTTGATTTGCACTTCTCTGATGGCGAGTGATGATGAGCATTTTTTCATGTGTCTGTTGGCTGTATGAATGTCTTCTTTTGAGAAATGTCTGTTCATATCCTTTGCCCACTTTTTGATGGGGTTGTTTGTTTTTTTCTTGTAAATTTGTTTGAGTTCTTTGTAGGTTCTGGATATCAGCCCTTTGTCAGATGGATAGATTGCAAAAATTTTCTCCCATTCTGTAGGTTGCCTATTCACTCTGATGGTAGTTTCTTTTGCTGTGCAGAAGCTCTTTAGTTTAATTAGATCCCATTTGTCAATTTTGGCTTTTGCTGCTGTTGCTTTTGGTGTTTTAGACATGAAGTCTTTGCCCATGCCTATGTCCTGAATGGTACTACCTAGATTTTCTTCTAGGGTTTTTATGGTATTAGGTCTAACATTTAAGTCTCTAATCCATCTTGAATTAATTTCCATATAAGGAGTAAGGAAAGGATCCAGTTTCAGCTTTCTACTTATGGCTAGCCAATTTTCCCAGCACCATATATTAAATACGGAGTCCTTTCCCCATTTCTTGTTTCTCTCAGGTTTGTCAAAGATCAGATGGCTGTAGATGTGTGGTATTATTTCTGAGGACTCTGTTCTGTTCCATTGGTCTATATCTCTGTTTTGGTACCAGTACCATGCTGTTTTGGTTACTGTAGCCTTGTAGTATAGTTTGAAGTCAGGTAGCGTGATGCCTCCAGCTTTGTTCTTATGACTTAGGATTGTCTTGGCAATGCGGGCTGTTTTTGGTTCCATATGAACTTTAAAGCAGTTTTTTCCAATTCTGTGAAGAAAGTCATTGGTAGCTTGATGGGGATGGCATTGAATCTATAAATGACCTTGGGCAGTATGGCCATTTTCATGATATTGATTCTTCCTATCCATGAGCATGGTATGTTCTTCCATTTGTTTGTGTCCTCTTTTATTTCACTGAGCAGTGGTTTGTAGTTCTCCTTGAAGAGGTCCTTTACATCCCTTGTAAGTTGGATTCCTAGGTATTTGATTCTCTTTGAAGCAATTGTGAATGGAAGTTCATTCATGATTTGGCTCTCTGTTTGTCTGTTACTGGTGTGTAAGAATGCTTGTGATTTTTGCACATTAATTTTGTATCCTGAGACTTTGCTGGAGTTGCTTATCAGCTTAAGGAGATTTTGGGCTGAGACAATGGGGTTTTCTAAATATACAATCATGTCATCTGCAAACAGGGACAATTGGACTTCTTCTTTTCCTAACTGGATACCCTTGATTTCTTTCTCTTGCCTGATTGCCCTAGCCAGAACTTCCAACACTATGTTGAATAGGAGTGGTGAGAGAGGGCATCCCTGTCTTGTGCCAGTTTTCAAAGGGAATTTTTCCAGTTTTTGTCCATTCAGTATGATATTGGCTGTGGGTTTGTCATAAATAGCTCTTATTATTTTGAGGTACGTTCCATCAATACCGAGTTTATTTAGCGTTTTTAGCCTGAAGGACTGTTGAATTTTGTCAAAAGCATTTTCTGCATCTATTGAGATAATCATGTGGTTCTTGTCTTTGGTTCTGTTTCTATGCTGGATTACGTTTATTGATTTGCGAATGTTGAACCAGTCTTGCATCCCAGGGATGAAGCCCACTTGATCATGGTGGATAAGCTTTTTGATGTGCTGCTGAATCCGGTTTGCCAGTATTTTATTGAGGATTTTTACATCGATGTTCATCAGTGATATTGGTCTAAAATTTTCTTTTTTTTGTTGTATCTCTGCCAGGCTTTGGTATCAGGATGATGTTGGCCTTGTAAAATGAGTTAGGGAGGATTCCCTCTTTTTCAATTGATTGGAATAGTTTCAGAAGGAATGGTACCAGCTCCTCTTTGTACCTCTGGTAGAATTCAGCTGTGAATCCATCTGGTCCTGGACTTTTTTTGGTGGGTAGGCTATTAATTATTGCCTCAATTTCAGAGCCTGCTATTGATCTATTCAGGGATTCAACTTCTTCCTGGTTTAGTCTTGGAAGAGTGTAAGTGTCCAGGAAATTATCCATTTCTTCTAGATTTTCTAGTTGATTTGCATAGAGGTGTTTATAGTATTCTCTGATGGTAGTTTGTATTTCTGTGGGGTCCATGGTGATATCCCCTTTATTATTTTTTATTGCATCTATTTGATTCTTCTCTCTTTTCTTCTTTATTAGTCTTGCTAGCAGTCTGTCAATTTTGTTGATCTTTTCAAAAAACCAGCTCCTGGATTCATTGATTTTTTGGAGGTTTTTTTGTGTCTCTATCTCCTTCAGTTCTGCTCTGATCTTAGTTATTTCTTGCCTTCTGCTAGCTTTTGAATGTGTTTGCTCTTGCTTCTCCAGTTCTTTTAATTGTGATGTTAGAGTGTCAATTTTAGATCTTTCCTGCTTTCTCTTGTGGGCATTTAGTGCTATAAATTTCCCTCTACACACTGCTTTAAATGTGTCCCAGAGATTCTGGTATGTTGTATCTTTGTTCTCATTGGTTTCAAAGAACATCTTCATTTCTGCCTTCATTTCGTTAGGTACCCAGTAGTCATTCAGGAGCAGGTTGTTCAGTTTCCATGTAGTTGAGCGGTTTTGATTGAGTTTCTTAGTCCTGAGTTCTAGTTTGATTGCACTGTGGTGTGAGAGACAGTTTATTATAATTTCTGTTCTTGTACATTTGCTGAGGATTGCTTTACTTCCAATTATGTGGTCAATTTTGGAATAAGTGCGATGTGGTGCTGAGAAGAATGTATATTCTGTTGATTTGGGGTGGAGAGTTCTATAGATGTCTATTAGGTCTGCTTGGTGCAGAGATGAGTTCAATTCCTGGATATCCTTGTTAACTTTTTGTCTCGTTGATCTGTCTAATGTTGACAGTGGAGTGTTGAAGTCTCCCATTATTATTGTATGGGAGTCTAAGTCTCTTTGTAAGTCTCTAAGGACTTGCTTTATGAATCTGGGTGCTCCTGTATTGGGTGCATATATATTTAGGAGAGTTAGCTCTTCCTATTGAATTGATCCCTTTACCATTATGTAATGTCCTTCTTTGTCTCTTTTGATCTTTGATGGTTTAAAGTCTGTTGTATCAGAGACTAGGATTGCAACCCCTGCTTTTTTTTTGTTCTCCTTTGCTTGGTAGATCTTCCTCCATCCCTTTATTTTGAGCCCATGTATGTCTCTGCATGTGAGATGGGTCTCCTGAATACAGCAGACTGATGGGTCTTGACTCTTTATCCAGTTTGCCAGTCTGTGTCTTTTCATTGGAGCATTTAGTCCATTAACATTTAAGATTAATATTGTTATGTGTGAACTTGATCCTGCCATTATGATATTAACTGGTTATTTTGCTCGTTAGTTGATGCAGTTTCTTCCTAGCCTCGATGGTCTTTACATTTTGGCATGTTTTTGCAATGGCTGGTACCGGTTGTTCCTTTCCATGTTTAGGACTTCCTTCAGGGTCTCTTGTAAGGCAGGCCTGGTGGTGACAAAATCTTTAAGCATTTGCTTATCTGTAAAGGATTTTATTTCTCCTTCACTGATGAAACTTAGTTTGGCTGGATGTGAAATTCTGGGTTTAAAATTCTCTTCTCTAAGAATGTTGAATATTGGCCCCCACTCTCTTCTGGCTTGTAGAGTTTCTGCTGAGAGGTCTGCTGTTAGTCTGATGGGCTTCCCTTTGTGGGTAACCTGACCTTTCTCTCTGGCTGCCCTTAAGATTTTTTCCTTCATTTCAACTTTGGTGAATCTGGCAATTATGTGTCTTGGAGTTGCTCTTCTCAAGGAGTATCTTTGTGGTGTTCTCTGTATTTCCTGAATTTGAATGTTGGCCTGCCCTACTAGGTTGGGGAAATTCTCCTGGATGATATCCTGAAGAGTGTTTTCCATGTTGGTTCTATTTTCCCCCTCACTTTCAGGCACCCCAATCAGATGTATATTTGGTCTTTTTACATAATCCCATGCTTCTTGCAGGCTTTGTTCATTTCTTTTTCTTCTTTTTTCTTTTGGTTTCTCTTCTCGCTTCATTTCATTCATTTGATCCTCAATCGCTGATACTCTTTCTTCCAGTTGATCGAGTCAGTTACTGAAGCTTGTGCATTTGTCACATATTTCTCGTGTCATGGTTTTCATCTCTGTCATTTCGTTTATGACCTTCTCTGCATTAATTAGTCTAGCTGTCAATTCTTCCACTCTTTTTTCAAGATTTTTAGTTTCTTTGCGCTGGGTACGTAATTCCTCCTTTAGCTCTGAGAAGTTTGATGGACTGAAGCCTTCTTCTCTCGTCTCGTCAATGTCATTCTCTGACCAGCTTTGATCCGTTGCTGGCAATGAGCTGCACCCCTTTGCAGGGGGCGATGCGCTCTTATTTTTTGAATTTCCAGCTTTTCTGCCCTGCTTCTTCTCCATCTTTATGGTTTTATCTGCCTCTGGTCTTTGATGATGGTGTTGTACTGATGGGGTTTTGGTATAGGTGTTCTTCCTGTTTGGTAGTTTTCCTTCTAATTGTCAGGACCTTCAGCTGTAGGTCTGTTGGAGATTGCTTGAGGTCCACTCCAGACCCTGTTTGCCTGGGTATCAGCAGCAGAGGTTGCAGAAGATAGAATATTGCTGAACAGCGAGTGTACCTGTCTGATTCTTACTTTGGAAGCTTCCTCTCAGTGGTGTACTCCACCCTGTGAGGTGTGGGTTGTCAGACTGCCCCTAGTGGGGGATGTCTCCCAGTTAGGCTACTCAGGGGTCAGGGACCCACTTGAGCAGGCAGTCTGTCCCTTCTCAGATCTCAACCTCCATGTTGGGAGATCCACTGCTCTCTTCAAAGCTGTCAGACAGAGTCATTCGGGTCTGCACTGGCCTCTGCTGCTTCCCCTGTTGTTTTTTAGCTGTGCCCTGTCCCCAGAGGTGGAGTGTACAGAGACAGGCAGGTTTCCTTGAGTTGCTGTGAGCTCCACCCAGTTCGAGCTTCCCAGTGGCTTTGTTTACCTACTTAAGCCTCAGCAATGGCGGGTACCCTTCCCCCAGCCTCACTGCTGCCTTGCAGTTAGATCGCAGACTGCTGTGCTAGCAATGAGGGAGGCTCCGTGGGCGTGGGACCCTCCCAGCCAGGTGTGGGATATAATCCCTGGTGTGCCCGTTTGCTTAAAGCGCAGTTTTGGGGTAGGAGTTACCCGATTTTCCAGGTGTTGTGTGTCTTAGTTCGCCTGGCTAGGAAAAGGGATTCCCTTCCCCCTTGCGCTTCCCATTTGAGGTAATGCCTCGTCCTGCTTCAGCTCTCACTGGTCTGGCTGCAGCAGCTGACCAGCACTGATTGTGCAGCACTCCCCAGTGAGATGACCCCAGTACCCCAGTTGAAAATGCAGAAATCACCGGTCTTCTGTGTCGCTCGCGCCGGGAGTTGGAGACTGGAGCTGTTCCTATTCGGCCATCTTGCTCCGCCCCTTTGAGTGAGTTTCTTAATCCTGAGTTCTAATTTGATTGCACTGTGGTCTGAGAGACTGTTATGATTTCCACTCTTATGCATTTGCTGAGCAGTGTTTTACTACCAATTATGTGGTCAACTTTAGCATAAGTGCTATGTGGTGCTGAAAAGATTGTATATTCTGTTGATTTGTGGTGAAGAGTTCTGTAGATGTCTATTAGGTCTGCTTGGTCCACAGCTGAGTTCAAATCCTGAATATTCTTGTTAATTTTCTGTCTTGTTTATCTGTCTAATATTGACAGTGGGGGATGTTACAGTCTCCCACTATCGTTGTGTGGGAGTTTAAGTCTCTTTGTTGGTCTCTAAAAACTGTTTTATGAATCTGGGTGCTTCCTTATGGGGTGCATATATATTTACGATGGTTAGCTCTTCTTGTTGCATTGATCCCTTTACCATTATGTAATGCCCTTCTTTGTCTTTTTTGTTTTTGTTTTTTTTTTGAGATGGAGTCTCGCTCTGTAGCCCAGGCTGGAGTGCAGTGGCCGGATCTCAGCTCACTGCAAACTCCACCTCCTGAGTTTATGCCATTCTCTTGCCTCAGCCTCCCAAGTAGCTGAGACTACAGGCGCCCGCCACCTCGCCTGGCTAGTTTTTTGTATTTTTTAGTAGAGACGGGGTTTCACGGGTTTCATCACGTGTTAGCCAGGATGGTCTTGATCTCCTGACCTCGTGATCCGCCCGTCTCGGCCTCCCAAAGTGCTGGGATTACAGGCTTGAGCCACTGAGCCCAGCCTTTTTTTCTTTTAATCTTTGTTGGGTTAAAGTCTGTTTTATCAGAGACTAAGATTGCTACCTCTGCTTTTTTTTTTTTTTGCTTTCCATTTGCTTGGTAAATCTTCCTCCATCCCTGTATTTTGAGCCTATGTGTGTCTTTGCACGTGAGATCGGTCTCCTGAATATAGCACAGCAATGAGTCTTTTCTCTTTATCCAATTTGACAGTCTGTTTCTTTTAATTGGGGCATTTAGTCCACTTACATGTGAATTTGATCCTGTCATCCTGATGCTAGCTGGTTATTTTGCACATTAGTTGAAGCAGTTTGTTTATAGTGTCATTGGTCTTTATAGTTTGGTGTGTTTTTGCAGTGCTGATACTGTTTTTTCCTTTCTATATTTAGTGCTTCCTTCAGAAGCTCTTTTAAGGCAGGTCTGATGGTGACAAAATCCCTCAGCATTTTCTTGTGTGTAAAGGATTTTATTTCTCCTTCACTTATGAAGCTTAGTTTGGCTGGATATGGAATTCTGGGTTGAAAATTCTTTGAGAATGTTGAATATTGGCCCCCACTCTCTTCTGGCGTGTAGGGGTTCTGCTGAGAGATCCACTGTTAGTCTGATGGACTTTCCTTTGTAGGTAACCTGACCTTTCTTTCTGACTGTCCTTAACATTTTTTCCTTCATTTCAACCTTGGAGAATTTGAAGATTATGTGTTTTGGGGTTGCTGTTCTTGAGGAGTATCTTTGTGGTGTTCTCTGTACTTCCTGAATTTGAATGTTGACCTGTCTTGCTAGGTTAGGGAAGTTCTCCTGGATAATATCCTGAAGTGTGTTTTCCAAGTTGGTTCCATTCTCCCCATCACTTTTGGGGACCCCAATCAATCATAGGTTTGGTCTTTTCACATAGTCCCATGTTTCTTGGAGATTTTGTTCATTCCTTTTCATTCCTTTTTCTCTAATCTTGTATTCACGGTGTATTTCAGTAAGTCGATCTTCACTCTCTGATATTCTTTCTTCTGCTTGATTGATTTGGCTATTGATACTTGTGTATGCTTCACAAAGTCATCATGCTGTGTTTTTCAGCTCCATCAGGTCATTTATGTTCTTCCCTAAACTGGTTATTCTATTTAACAGTTCCTGTCACTTTTTTTTCAAGGTTCTTAGCTTCCTTGCATTGGGTTAGAACATGCTCCTTTAGCTCAGAGGAGTTTGTTATTACCCATCTTCTGAAGCCTACTTGTGTCAATTTGTCAAACTCATTCTCTGTCCAGTTTTGTTCCCTTGCTGGTGACGAGTTGTGATCCTTTGGAGGAGAAGAGGAGTTTCAGTTTTTGGAATTTTCAGCGTTTTTGCACTGTTTTTTCCTCATCAGAGGGGCACCAGTCTGATGCCAGCTGGAGCTCTCCTGTATGAGGTGTCTGGCAACCCCGGTTGGAGGTTTCTCCCAGTCAGGAGGCACAGAGGTTAGGGACCCACTTGAGGAGGCAGTCTGTCTCTTAGCAGAGTTCCAGCATTGTGCTGGGAGAACCCTCCTTGTCAAGATCTGCTGCTCTTTTCAGAGCTAGCAGGTAGGGACGTTTAAGTCTGCTGAAGCTGCACCTTCCCCCAGGTGATCTGTCCCAGGGAGATGGGAGTTTTATCTATAAGCCCCTGACTGGGGCTGCTGCCTTTCTTTCAGAGATGTCCTGCCCAGAGAGGAGGAATCTAGATAGGCAGTCTGGCCACAGCCACTTTTGCACACTGTGTTGAGTTCCACTCGGTCCAAACTTCCAGGCCTCCTTAGGACTTTCAGTGGAAAACCGCCTACTCAAGCCTCAGTAATGGCGGACGTCCCTCCCCCTACCAAGCTCAATCCAGTTCCAGGTCAACTTCTGACTGCTGTGCTGGCAGTGAGAATTTCAAGCCAGTGGTTCTTAGCTTGCCGGGCTCTGTGGGAATGGGACCCGCTTAGCAAGACCACTTGCCTCCCTGGCTTCAGCCCTCATTCCAGGGGAGTGAACGGTTCTGTCTCACTGGGGTTCCAGGTACCACTGGGGTATGAAACAAACAAACAAATGAACAAACAAGCAAACTCATGCAGCTAGCTCGGTGTCTGCCCAAACAGCTCCCAGTGTTTTGCTTGAAACCCAGGGGCCCAGTGGTGTAGGCACATGAGGGAATTGCCTGGTCTCCAGATTGCAAAAACCCTGGGGAAAGCATAGTATCTCGGCCAGATAGCACAATCCCTCCCTGCTTCCCTTGGCTGGGAAAGGGAGGCCTCCCCGCTCCTTGCACTTACTGGGTGAGACAATGCCCCACCATGCTTCTGATAACCCTCTGTGAGCTGTATCCACTGCCTAACCAGTCCCAATGAGATGAACAGAGTACCTCAGTTGGAAATGCAGAAATCACCCTCCTTCTGCATTGATCTTGCTGGGAGCTGCAGGCCAGAGCTGTTCCTATTCAGCTATCTTGCCCGCCTCTGCAGAACTTTTCATGGTCAGTTATTTGGCTTGATCTTAAGCTTCCTGGCTGTCTAAGCACAAAGAGAAGTAGTTATCAGTCACAAGGCTCAGAATATCCACCAGAAACATATCTGTTGCTTAGAAGAAGCATACATTTTTCCTGGCATTAAAACTTGAGGAAAATTCTTGCTCTGAGTTTTCCTAAAGGAGAATCATGTGAAATAGTGACTCATATTCTCAACACCACAGCACATTTCAACAATAATCACAATAGAAATTTGCAAATGGCGGCTTATTAGTCCACCAGTCAGTTAATAATGCCAAAGTGAAATTCCAAAATAAACATGTACAAGGACCACAGTGGTAAGTCCAAGGGCCCAGGTGCCTATTTCTCTGGCTTAAGCTGGAGCTAGAAATTCACCCGTAGTCTGGGAGATGATCTGCCTTCAATTACAAGCTCCTAAAGGAAAGAGTAGTTGTGAGCTGTTTTGCTACTTTACTCAACCTCAAGTGCTTACGGCAATTTAATCACCTGTCCCCCTTACGCCAGTGCGCTTTCTCTCTCTCTCTCTCTCTGTGTGCGTGTGTGTGGTGTTTTGTTATTACATGTGTTGGAGTGAGACAGATTGGGGTTTGTCTCTGCTCTGTTACCTAAGTTGTGTTACCTTGGGCAATTTGCTTATCCTTCCTAAGCTTTAGTTTTTATCTTCTGTGGATTTGGGAGAGTAATATCTGCTTCATAGGTTTATTGGGAAAAACAGGTGAGGTAGTACACACAAGCACAAAGCTCTGTGCTCAGGGTAAAACACTTGTTTAACAGTAGCCATTAAGGTGATGAAACTACTGTAATATTGGTAAAAATGTTACTGGCTTTTAAATTGCAGAGGGATTCTCCCTTTTCCCTTTATGATTTTAATAACATCAAAAACTTTTATTATGCTAATAAATTTTGCTGGATTCTATTCCTACTAGGAATTCAGCATAGCATTTACAATGCTTTATTTAATTTTGAATAATTTTAAAATATAATCCTAAAGCTTATTTGGCTAATAGCCAAGACAAACACGTGAGCATCCCAGGTTTATAAAAGAAAATGCAAAACAAAATGAAACAAAGCAAAAGCACTTTAGCCTCACCAGGCTTTCCCAAGACTCTAGGCTAGTATCTGATAGGAACAGAGCATATATAGCTTAAAGAAATATACTGGAGACTTGTATGGCTGTATGTCTAATTTTAATTAAAATTAAGAATTTCAGAAGGAGTGCTTTAATTAATGCGCTTGGTTAATAGACAAATGCTAATTTGCATACGTGGACAATGCATATTCAAAGCAGGTGATAAAGGCTTGTAATATTAAGGCTTAGAAAACAAATTGCTGGCTGACCTAGGACTGCATGTTTAACTGTGTGTCAAGTCCACATGTCCATGTACCTCCCAAAATGACTTGTACCTCTTTAAATGCTCCTGGGTATAAATGTGTGCTCTCGACATTTTTCTTACCTTGGGGTCTTTCTTTTCTTTTCTCTTACATTGTAGGTCTTTTGGGCAGCTTCCCTCAGGTTTGGTGACTCAAGGGCCAACTGAGCCTCTGACCCCACTCCAAGCTATTTCTCCGGGGACAATTTCCTCAGTGGACACACAGAGAGATGTGGTTGAGCATTACAAATCTTTTGTTGAGTTTCAGTGGAAATAGGAACAATTTGAATCACAACTATTTATTAAAAATCAGATCTCTGTGAATTAGAGCATGTAGTTATGATTTGAATGTTGTCTGAATGGCAGGTGGCATTGCATAGGGTCACACTGTCCCAGGCTTATTACATAGTTCAATTTGGATGGTGGACTAGAGAACATCTCATTAAATGTGCAAATTAGATAATGTTAAGTGGCTTGAGTATGTGGGAGAAAAAGATTGAATTTTAAAGTAATCTTACAGAATGAGTCACACATAAATAGAGGAAGGTTAGACATGATTATGCATTTAGTATAAGCAGAGAGAGAGAGAGGGAGAGACAGAGACAGAGACAGAGTGAGCGAGAGCAGCAGACTGGGATGATGATATCCACTGTGTCTAGTGAAGCCTGATGCAGAGTAATCGTTAAATAGACATTGGTTTAATTGGATTAACCTAAAAAAGATTCACTCGGAAAAGACTGCTCTTCCATTAACCTGGTTCACGAAGGCATCCAAAGTTAAGACTCCAGGTAAACTTTGTAATTTTAGCGCTGTCTTCAGTGCGAGTTGCTCTAGTTGCTAAAAACAAAAGCAAAATCAACTCCTCCTCCAAAAGCCCTCACAGTGCAACAAAGAAGCAAAAGTTTGTGTACTTTTTAGTCCTTTTATTTCCTCTTACTTCTATCCTGAAAATACAGTTGAAGCTATAAGAGATGCTGATATAACTTTTAATTTAGATTTGGAGACTGATTGTACAGAACCTACTTCCCATTTCTTGTTTACAAAAAAATCCCCTTCATGCACAGGAAAATATTGAGTCCTTTTAGTAATTCTGGACCACACTCTTTCCTCTTACTGTGAACACAGTTAGGGTAGACACAACCATTAGAATTATTGATATACAAGATGTTCAGGAATGAAGAGGATGGTGAAGAACCACAATTTATTGTCAGAAGGCTGAGTGTAGGTGGAAGGGCATCTTTTTCATAGGCACCCTTGGCAGACAACCAGAGAAGGTCCATCTATTTAAAGGAGTGTTCTGCTTTGTCCCTCTCTGGAATATGCCAGTTCATATTCCTATCGTGTACTGGCAGTTTCTTTGCTGTGTGGCCTCTGTACACTGTCTCAAGCAGTTCTTTCCAGTAGTTAGACTAAATTTAGAGGAAAATAACATTTGAAACTATTTATTGCTATCTTTTAATAGATGAGGCAAAATTGTTGTTTTGCTTTTCTCTCTCACTTACCTTTACTATTTGCTTTATTGTAAAGTCTACTTTGAACTCTGGAGCCCTGAAAACCAAATTTCTGGGGGAAAGTAACTCAGGATTAAATATAGATTGACACTTGTCCCTTCCCACTTGTGTGATTTTGGGCTGCTTCCCCCTCTGTAAAATTAATACAATGACACTTGTTTCCCAGGACAGAAATATTGATTACATGCTCTGATCCATGTAAAGCTTTTAGGACGGTATAGGAAAAGTAGCAAGGGCTGAATAAATGGCACTCATTATTATTATTTTGTAATGGGTTAATCTAGTCAGTAAGAGTGTCCCATTAGAATTATAGTCATGGTGAAGATAGTCATATGAAAATATTATCAAATTTGAGACTTGTTGACTTTTGAGAAACCGGCCATTTAGTTTTCTTGTATGTAGTGACACATTGTCTATCACAAGAAATTTAAAATCTATGCAGACAGTATCACATTTTGATTTGCAGTTTTACTTAGGGAACAGGAATGAGTTAGGGCTTTCAGGAGGACAGGATGAAGTGGTACCTTTTCAGACCTCTACAATAGCATTCCCAATTCTGTGCTTCACAGAATTTGACTTCTGCAGTCAAATACATTTAGGCAATTTCTGTCATTGCAATAACTGGATGGATTTTGCCTTGGGCTGCTCAAGTGAAAAACCTAGGAATCTTTAAATTCCCTTTTGCCCTTGCCCCACAGTATCCATTTCACCAACAAGTCTTCTCTCTCTGCTTCCAAATTATACCCTGTGCACATCCACATCTTCTTGGCTATCCCTTCTTACAGTATATTCTAGGCTACCAAGAAACTTACCTGTCAGCTCCAATGCTTTGTGCTCTCTAGAGCATATCCAGACTGATCTTGGAACAGCTAAATTCCATTACTTAATTCCCCTTGCTCCTTGGCTTTCCATTGCACTTAAATCCAAATGCCTCCCTTTTCCCTCCTGCCTGTCTCTGATCATCTCTCATGTTCCATTCTGCTCCATTCACTCCACTCTGGCTCTGTAGGCCTTGGTTCTGACCTTGAATATGACAGTCTCACTTCTGGTTTAGTGCGTTTGCCTGGTGTCCCCCTGACCAGAGAGTTCTCCCTTCAGAGCTCTGTTTTGTAGCCAACTCCTCGGACCACCTACGCTTATATGCTGTATCACATCTCCTTGTTTTATGTTATGTCACTTTTGGAGGCTAAATTATCTTGTCCATTTGTTTGTTACTTCTTCCTAGCCTGCCTAGAGTGTAAGTTTTTGAAAGCAGGGATGTTGTTTGACCACCAAGAGCTTGGAACAGTGTCTGGCATTTCACAGGCATGCAAATGTTTATTGTATGAATGAATGAAATACTAGCTAAATAACAGCAGATGCAACACCTTACATAGCCTGAAAACTACTAATGTATGCTAGGAATTGCTGAGTAGATACAGCAGTAGGAAGTTGTTTCCTTACCTTATTTGACCCCAGAACACTTTTTTGTTTTTTTGTTTTAGTGAAATATCTGTTCACAGGACACTGGTATTTTACTGAATATCATTTGAGAAACATTGTATTCTGAATATTGTTGATAAAAGATAGTACTAAGCCCATTTCTGCATATTAGAGTTCATGTGTGAGGGGTCCAAATTTATTCTTATTTTGAAAAACCTGCCTTTGGACTGCTGCAGTGCCAGAAATGCATGCTGTTCTCATTCTTTTGCACTAATATATTGAAGCTTCTTATAATAACAATGTGGTATTTTGGAGAAAAATCACATTAAGCTTTCATTGGCCAATCATCTTGGCATGAATTAGTCCTTTCTGTCTGGCCATTTAGCAGAGGCCTGACTCTAAACCATCAGAGCTTTGGCAGGTGAGCTGTGATAAGAGAGGAGAGGGAGAGGCAGAGTATGGGCTACCCAGGCCTGGAGTAGGCTTGTGGGAACTGGGGAGTTGCTGGGAGGATGGGGCCTCTGAAGGAGCATCTCAACAGAAGGAGTAGGGAAGGGAGGGTATGGAAGGGCTGTAGAGGCCAACTCCCACTGCAGTTTTGAGCTGTCATTGTCCCAGCAGTCCAGTTCCTGTAAGACTTGAGTTTTCTGTTAGAAATGTGCTTAGCTTTCTGGAAATCTTCCACCTAGATAGCTCGTTTTAGGAAGAGTAGCCAAGTGGTGTTGAGGGCCAGCCTCCTGTTTTTGATTTAAAGATATATTGAATAGTAGTTCTTGAGGTCCTTTCTCCCAAACTCTAGTTTGCAAGCAATAGAAACAAAAATGGCAAAATAACATTTGCGTTCACTAGATTTTTTAAAGATAAGCCTGTTAGCCATAAAGTAAAGCATCATTTTGCTTTCTGTGTAATGATATTTTTAGGTGAAACTTGCAAAATGAAAACTTGGTTTTATCTATATGGGGACAATTTTAAAATTTTAAATAAGGAAGAATATCTTGGGCACTATGATTATAAAATGTGAAGTGCCATAAAAATATTCCTAGATGTTCAATTAAATGCTTTTCTTAGGCCTTGCAGAAGTTGTTAAACATCACACATTAAACAAATGTTCTTCCTTTCATTGTACATTTCACCTTCAATTTAGTTGTGTGCGTGAGTGTGATAAATATAATGCATTTATTTTAAACCCTAAAGCAATTCTAGAAAAGTGAATGTCAGGTGGAAATTTGTTTTTCAAAATTCTTAGAATGGCTACATAGAATACTTTTTTAGATGGTTACTTTAATTTTATTTATTTATTTATTTATTTATTTATTTATTTTATTTTTTTTTTTTTATTTTTTTGAGGCAGAGTCTTGCTCTGTCGCCCAGGCTGGAGTGCAGTGGCCGGATCTCAGCTCACTGCAAGCTCTGCCTCCCGGGTTTACTGCATTCTCCTGCCTCAGCCTCCAGAGTAGCTGGGACTACAGGCGCCAGCCACCTCGCCCGGCTAGTTTTTTGTAATTTTTAGTAGAGACGGGGTTTCACCGTGTTAGCCAGGATGGTCTCAATCTCCTGACCTAGTGATCCGCCCGTCTCGGCCTCCCAAAGTGCTGGGATTACAGGCTTGAGTCACCGCGACCGGCCTTTTTAAAAAATTTTATTATTATTATTATACTTTAAGTTCTAGGGTACATGTGCATAACGTGCAGGTTTGTTACATATGTATACTTGTGCCATGTTGGTGTGCTGCACCCATCAACTCGTCAGCACCCATCCACTCCTCATTTACATCAGGTATAACTCACAATGCAATCCCTCCCCCCTCCCACCTCCCCATGATAGGCCCCGGTGTGTGATGTCCCCCTTCCTGAGTCCAAGTGATCTCATTGTTCAGTTCCCACCTATGAGTGAGAACATGCGGTGTTTGGTTTTCCGTTCTTGTGATAGTTTGCTAAGAATGATGGTTTCCAGCTGCATCCATGTTCCTACAAAGGACACAAACTCATCCTTTTTTATGGCTACATAGCATTCCATGGTGTATATGTGCCACATTTTCTTAATCCAGTCTGTCACTGATGGGCATTTGGGTTGATTCCAAGTCTTTGCTATTGTGAATAGTGCCGCAGTAAACATACGTGTGCATGTGTCTTTATAGCAGCATGATTTATAATCCTTTGGGTATATACCCAGTAATGGGATGGCTGGGTCATATGGTACATCTAGTTCTAGATCCTTGAGGAATCGCCATACTGTTTTCCATAATGGTTGAACTAGTTTACAATCCCACCAACAGTGTAAAAGTGTTCCTATTTCTCCACATCCTCTCCAGTACCTGTTGTTTCCTGACTTTTAAATGATTGCCATTCTAACTGGTGTGAGATGGTATCTCATTGTGGTTTTGATTTGCATTTTTCTGATGGCCAGTGATGATGAGCATTTTTTCATGTGTCTGTTGGCTATATGAATGTCTTCTTTTGAGAAATGTCTGTTCATATCCTTTGCCCACTTTTTGGTGGGGTTGTTTGTTTTTTTCTTGTAAATTTGTTTGAGTTCTTTGTAGGTTCTGGATATCAGCCCTTTGTCAGATGAGTAGATTGCAAAAATTTTCTCCCATTCTGTAGGTTGCCTATTCACTCTGATGGTAGTTTCTTTTGCTGTGCAGAAGCTCTTTAGTTTAATTAGATCCCATTTGTCAATTTTGGCTTTTGCTGCTGTTGCTTTTGGTGTTTTAGACATGAAGTCTTTGCCCATGCCTATGTCCTGAATGGTACTACCTAGATTTTCTTCTAGGGTTTTTATGGTATTAGGTCTAACATTTAAGTCTCTAATCCATCTTGAATTAATTTCCATATAAGGAGTAAGGAAAGGATCCAGTTTCAGCTTTCTACTTATGGCTAGCCAATTTTCCCAGCACCATTTATTAAATAGGAAATCCTTCCCCCATTTCTTGTTTCTCTCAGGTTTGTCAAAGATCAGATGTCTGCAGATGTGTGGTATTACTTCTGAGGACTCTGTTCTGTTCCATTGGTCTGTACCTCTGTTTTGGTACCAGTACCATGCTGTTTTGGTTACTGTAGCCTTGTAGTGTAGTTTGAAGTCAGGTAGCGTGATGCCTCCAGCTTTGTTGTTTTGACTTAGGATTGTCTTGGCAATGCAGGCTCTTTTTTGGTTCCATATGAACTTTAAAGCAGTTTTTTCCAATTCTGTGAAGAAACTCATTGGTAGCTTGATGGGGATGGCATTGAATCTATAAATGACCTTGGGCAGTATGGCCATTTTCATGATATTGATTCTTCCTATCCATGAGCATGGTGTGTTCTTCCATTTGCTTGTGTCCTCTTTGATTTCACTGAGCAGTGGTTTGTAGTTCTCCTTGAAGAGGTCCTTTACATCCCTTGTAAGGTGGATTCCTAGGTATTTGATTCTCTTTGAAGCAATTGTGAATGGAAGTTCATTCCTGATTTGGCTCTCTGTTTGTCTGTTACTGGTGTGTAAGAATGCTTGTGATTTTTGCACATGAATTTTGTATCCTGAGACTTTGCAGAAGTTGCTTATCAGCTTAAGGAGATTTTGGGCTGAGACGATGGGGTTTTCTAAATATACAATCATGTCATCTGCAAACAGGGACAATTGGACTTCTTCTTTTCCTAACTGAATACCCTTGATTTCTTTCTCTTGCCTGATTGCCCTAGCCAGAACTTCCAACACTATGTTGAATAGGAGTGGTGAGAGAGGGCATCCCTGTCTTGTGCCAGTTTTCAAAGGGAATTTTTCCAGTAGTTGCCCATTCAGTATGATATTGGCTGTGGGTTTGTCATAAATAGTTCTTATTATTTTGAGGTACATTCCATCAATACCGAATTTATTGAGCGTCTTTAGCATGAAGGGCTGTTGAATTTTGTCAAAAGCCTTTTCTGCATCTATTGAGATAATCATGTGGTTCTTGTCTTTGGTTCTGTTTATATGCTGGATTACGTTTATTGATTTGCGAATGTTGAACCAGCCTTGCATCCCAGGGATGAAGCCCACTTGATCATGGTGGATAAGCTTTTAGATGTGCTGCTGAATCCGGTTTGCCAGTATTTTATTGAGGATTTTTGCATCGATGTTCATCAGGGATATTGGTCTAAAATTCTCTTTTTTGGTTGTGTCTCTGCCAGGCTTTGGTATCAGGATGATGTTGGCCTCCTAAAATGAGTTAGGGAGGATTCCCTCTTTTTCAATTGATTGGAATAGTTTCAGAAGGAATGGTACCAGCTCCTCCTTGTACCTCTGGTAGAATTCAGCTGTGAATCCATCTGGTCCTGGACTTTTTTTGGTTGGTAGGCTATTAATTATTGCCTCAATTTCAGAGCCTGCTATTGGTCTATTCAGGGATTCAACTTCTTCCTGGTTTAGTCTTGGAAGAGTGTAAGTGTCCAGGAAATTATCCATTTCTTCTAGATTTTCTAGTTGATTTGCGTAGAGTTGTTTATAGTATTCTCTGATGGTAGTTTGTATTTCTGTGGGGTCGTTGGTGATATCCCCTTTATCATTTTTTATTGCATCTATTTGATTCCTCTCTCTTTTCTTCTTTATTAGTCTTGCTAGCAGTCTGTCAATTTTGTTGATCTTTTCAAAAAACCAGCTCCTGGATTCATTGATTTTTTGGAGGTTTTTTTGTGTCTCTATCTCCTTCAGTTCTGCTCTGATCTTAGTTATTTCTTGCCTTCTGCTAGCTTTTGAATGTGTTTGCTCTTGCGTCTCCAGATCTTTTAATTGTGATGTTAGAGTGTCAATTTTAGATCTTTCCTGCTTTCTCTTGTGGGCATTTAGTGCTATAAATTTCCCTCTACACACTGCTTTAAATGTGTCCCAGAGATTCTGGTATGTTGTATCCTTGTTCTCATTGGTTTCAAAGAACATCTTTATTTCTGCCTTCATTTCGTTATGTACCCAGTAGTCATTCAGGAGCAGGTCATTCAGTTTCCATGTAGTTGAGCGCTTTTGATTGAGTTTCTTAGTACTGAGTTCTAGTTTGATTGCACTGTGGTGTGAGAGACAGTTTATTATAATTTCTGTTCTTTTATATTTGCTGAGGAGTGCTTTACTTCCAATTATGTGGTCAATTTTGGAATAAGTGTGATGTGGTGCTGAGAAGAATGTGTATTCTGTTAATGTGGGGTGGAGAGTTCTGTAGATGTCTATTAGGTCTGCTTGCTGCAGAGATGAGTTCAATTCCTGGATATCCTTGTTAACTTTCTATCTCGTTGATCTGTCTAATGTTGACAGTGGGGTGTTGAAGTCTCCCATTATTATTGTATGGGAGTCTAAGTCTCTTTGTAAGTCTCTAAGGACTTGCTTTATGAATCTGGGTGCTCCTGTATTTGCTGCATATATATTTAGGATAGTTAGCTCTTCCTGTTGAATTGATCCCTTTACCATTATGTAATGGCCTTCTTTGTCTCTTTTGATCTTTGATGGTTTAAAGTCTGTTTTATCAGAGACTAGGATTGCAACCCCTGCTTTTTTTTGTTCTCCATTTGCTTGGTAGATCTTCCTCCATCCCTTTATTTTGAGCCTATGTATGTCTCTGCATGTGAGATGGGTCTCCTGAATACAGCAGACTGATGGGTCTTGATTCTTTATCCAGTTTGCCAGTCTGTGTCTTTTAATTGGAGCATTTAGTCCATTTACATTTAAGGTTAATATTGTTATGTGTGAACTTGATCCTGCCATTATGATATTAACTGGTTATTTTGCTCGTTAGTTGATTCAATTTCTTCCTGGCCTCAACGATCTTTACATTTTGGCATGTTTTTGCAATGGCTGGTACCGGTTGTTCCTTTCCATGTTTAGGGCTTCCTTCAGGGTCTCTTGTAAGGCAGTCCTGGTGGTGACAAAATCTCTAAGCATTTGCTTATCTGTAAAGGATTTTATTTCTTCTTCACTTATGAAACTTAGTTTGGCTGGTTATGAAATTCTGGGTTGAAAATTCTTTTCTTTAAGAATGTTGAATATTGGCCCCCACTGTCTTCTGGCTTGTAGAGTTTCTGCCGAGAGATCTGCTGTTAGTCTGATGGGCTTCCCTTTGTGGGTAACCCGACCTTTCTCTCTGGCTGCTCTTAAGATTTTTTCCTTCATTTCAACTTTGTTGAATCTGGCAATTATGTGTCTTGGAGTTGCTCTTCTCGAGGAGTATCTTTGTGGCGTTCTCTGTATTTCCTGAATTTGAATGTTGGCCTGCCCTACTAGGTTGGGGAAGTTCTCCTGGATGATATCCTGCAGAGTGTTTTCCAAGTTGGTTCCATTTTCCCCCTCACTTTCAGGCACCCCAATCAAACATAGATTTGGTCTTTTTACATAATCCCATACTTCTTGCAGGCTTTGTTCATTTCTTTCTCTTCTTTTTTCTTTTGGTTTCTCTTCTCGCTTCATTTCATTAATTTGATCCTCAATCACTGATACTCTTTCTTCCAGTTAATTGAGTCAGTTACTGAAGCTTGTGCATTTGTCACGTATTTCTCCTGTCATGGTTTTCATCTCTGTCATTTCGTTTATGACCTTCTCTGCATTAATTAGTCTAGCTGTCAATTCTTCCACTCTTTTTTCAAGATTTTTAGTTTCTTTGCGCTGGGTACGTAATTCCTCCTTTAGCTCTGAGAAGTTTGATAGACTGAAGCCTTCTTCTCTCATTCTCCGTCCAGCTTTGATCTGTTGCTTGCCATGAGCTGCGTTCCTTTGCGGGGGGAGATGCACTCTTATTTTTTGAATTTCCAGCTTTTCTGCCCTGCTTTTTCCCTATCTTTGTGTTTTTATCTGCCTCTGGTCTTTTATGATGGTGACATACTGATGGGGTTTTGGTGTAGGTGTCCTTCCTGTTTGATAGTTTTCCTTCTATCAGTCAGGACCCTCAGCTGTAGGTCTGTTGGAGATTGCTTGAGGTCCACTCCAGACCTGTTTGCCTTGGTATCAGCAGCAGAGGCTGCAGTAGATAGAATATTGCTGAACAGCAAGTGTACCTGTCTGATTCTTACTTTGGAAGCTTCCTCTCAGGGGTGTACTCCACCGTGTGAGGTGTGGGGTGTCAGTCTGCCCCTAGTGGGGGATGTTTCCCAGTTAGGCTACTCAGGGGTCAGGGACCCACTTGATCAGGTAGTTTGTCTCTTCTCAGATCTCAACCTCCATGTTGGGAGATCCACTGCTCTCTTCAAAGCTGTCAGACAGAGTTGTTTGCGTCTGCAGAGGTTTCTGCTGCTTTTGTTGTTGTTGTTTTTGTTGTTTAGTTGTGCCCTGTCCCCAGAGGTGGAGTCTACAGAGACAGGCAGGCTTCCTTGAGCTGCTGTGAGCTCCACCCAGTTCGAGCTTCCCAGTGGCTTTGTTTACCTACTTAAGTCTCAGCAATGGTGGGGGCCCCTCCCCCAGCCTCGCTGCTGCCTTGCAGTTAGATCGCAGACTGCTGTGCTAGCAATGAGGGAGGCTCTGTGGGCGTGGGACCCTCCCAGCCAGGTGTGGGATATAATCCCTGGTGTGCCCGTTTGCTTAAAGTGCAGTTTTGGTATAGGAGTTACCCGATTTTCCAGGTGTTGTGTGTCTCAGTTCCCCTGGCTAGGAAAAAGGATTCCCTTCCCCCTTGTGCTTCCTAGGTGGGGGGATGCCTCTCCCTGCTTCAGCTCTCGCTGGTCTGGCTGCAGCAGCTGACCAGCACCAATTGTCCGGCACTCCCTAGTGAGATGAACCCAGTACCTCAGTTGAAAATGCAGAAATCACCGGTCTTCTGTGTCGCTCGTGCTGGGAGTTGGAGACTGGAGCCGTTCCTATTCGGCCATCTTGCTCCGCCCCCAGAAACTTTTTTTTTTTTTTTTTTTTTTTTTTAGACAGAATCTCACACTGTCGCCCAGGCTGGAGTGCAGTGGCATGATCTCAGCTCACTGCAACCTCTACCTGCTGGGGTTTAAGTGGTTCTCCTGCCTCAGCCTCCTGAGTAGCTGGGATTACAGGTGCCTGCCACTGCGCTTGGATAATTTTTTGTATTTTTGGTAGAGATGGGGTTTCACTATGTTGACCAGGCTGGTCTCAAACTCCTGACCTCATGATCCACCCACCTTGGCCTCCGAAACTGCTGGGATTACAGGCGTGCACCACTGCGCCCAGAGCTCTAGAATATTTCATTTGAAAAATGTTTCTGCTTGTTTCAAATAGTTTAATAACCAGAATCTATTTAGGAAATCTTCTAGTAAAAAGGAAAGAATACTAAAACGTTATTGAACTGATTTCTGATCAACAAAACTTCAAAAAACTTAATTATTAATTATTACTGTTCCTGTTGATTTTTCTGTTAGAAATGTGCTTAGCTTTCTGGAAATCTTCCACCTAGACAGCCATTTTGGAAAGAGTGGCCAAGTGGTGTTGAGGCCCAGCCTCCTGTTTTTGATTTAAGGATACATTGAATAGTAGTTGTTGAGGTCTTTTCCCACCAAACTTAATTGTTAATTATTAAGATTTTTGAAAGTTTTGTTGATCAGAAATCAATTTAGTAACATTTTAGTATTCTTTCCTTTTTACTAGATTTCCTAAATAGATTCTGGTTTTAAAACTGTTTGAAATCAACAGAAACATTTTTCAAATGGAATATTCTGGAGCTCTAATATATAAAACAAATATCCTGACTTGCATGCTCATAAATTTTGTGAGTACTTGAAAAATTAATTAACATTTTTTACTCTATTTATTCTTATACAAAGTGCAGGTAACAATGTTTATTTTATGGACTTGTTGCCAGGACCAAATGAAATAATCTGTGGGTTATTGTGTGCTGAGTGCATGACAAAACAGATCCTCAAGAAATGTCTGTTTTTTTTTTTTCCTACATTGCTTCGTTGCTCTCCCTCTCTTTACTCCAATTATACCCATTGAGTTCCTATCCAGTGCCTAGCACTTGCTAGATACTAGGGATAACAACAGTGAACAAGGCCTGCTTCCTGACCTCAGTCTGGTTAGAGAGGCCCTTTGCATTACAAACCTTTACTGTGGCTTGAAGTTTGATGATAACTTATCATCTTATAACAATGGAGATAGTATCAAAATAAGTTCACATATAGCCAGGGTTTCAAAGTCAAGTTAAAAGTCACTGGAGGTAGATAAGTGATTTTGTGGGAGATTAGTAAGTGTTTGGTACCCAGGATTGATTCCAACGTCAAGTTAGAAAACATTAGGGCAGACCGAAGTAAATTGTTTTCTTCACAGCATGACTTCTCAGATCTTCTCTCTTGGGAATGGGCAAGATGATTTTCTAAGGAAATTTCTGGCACTTCTGTGCACATATTAGGGGCTCAGCAAATATTTGTTTATTCAAATCAGTGGTACACACATTTTGTGGGACTTTACAGAGAAGAAAAGGAAATTTCCAGCAGAGGCTACCATTCTCCTGTAGGCTATACTTCCTTTCCCTGTGTGGGATTCACATTGGACATAAAAATTTTCTACTTTAAATAAGTAGAAAAGGGAGTGAAGAGGGCACTCTAGGAAGGAGAAAGATATTGTGTTAAGTTCTACTTTGTTGTGGAATAAACAGTAAACAACTATTTTTCTAAGGAGGATTATGAATTATAGTAATTTAATAAAAGTTAGAAGAAGAAGAAAATAGCATTCAGGCAGTGCTTGAAAAGCTGAATAAAGTCTCAATGAAGATGTTTTATAAGATCCTTCAGTTTTCCACTGAGAATTTTGTAA
Organism: Rhinopithecus roxellana; assembly: GCF_007565055.1. Lineage (NCBI taxonomy): Eukaryota > Metazoa > Chordata > Mammalia > Primates > Cercopithecidae > Rhinopithecus > Rhinopithecus roxellana. Next base: position 55,949,410 of record NC_044551.1, read on the forward strand.
TAATTTTGGGTTTCATGCCTGTTATTTCAACCCTGTGAAATGGTTAGGACATTTTGTATAGCTGCATGATTCTAAAGCTCTTCCAAAGCAACATAAGTAAAATGATAAGGCCTTTTTTTTAAAAAAAAAAGAATCTGAAGTCACATTTTAGAATGAAACAGAAGGTTGTGAAAATGTAAATGTGTTTAGATTTTATGTGTGTATGATAAAGTTGTTCACTGTTCCTCAAACATTATACCATATATCTACTTCCTACCATCTTCCCTACTATATTAGTCTGTTTTCACACTGCTATAAATAAATACTACCCAAGACTGATAATTTATAAAGAAAAGAGGTTTAATTGACTCAGTTTCGCATGGCTGGGAGGCCTTAGGAAACACAATCGTGGTGGAAGGGGAAGGAAGGCATGTCTTACATGGTGGAAGGAGAGAGAGAAGGAAAACTGCCACTTTTACAACCACCAGAGCTTGTGAGAACTCCCTCACTATCACAAGAACAGCATGGGGTTCCCCCCACCAGCCATGATCAAATTACCTCCCACCTAGTCCCTTCCCTGAATTGTGGGTATTACAATTCGAGATGAGATTTGGGTGGGGACATAGAGCCAAACCATATCACCTACCTTCTTTTAATCTTCCTATTCCAGATATTTGTGCTAGGAATCCCACTGCCCTCATCCTCCCTCATGTTGCCCTCACCCTGGCCACCTGGCGTCTTACTCCTCCCCATTTCCTTTCCATCTGCTTGCATAGACCACTACATTGGCTTTCCTGATGTTTGGGCTTACACCAGAAAAGTATCTGTTCTGGATCCCATATTCCTTCTGTCCTTGCTAGAGGTACTAACTCATGAGTCTACTGAGCTGGTACTCATAGGAGAAGCTTAAAGAAGAGCTGAAAGACTCTCCTTCAGGTTCCCCCAAATTCTATAAATTTTACTAGGATATTTCTGAAGTCCAAATTCCATCTTTCTGGATTAAATCCCAGTGTTTCTGAACCTGTCAACCACTCTTATAATTTTTTCCCCACAATTTTATAAGATTTTTGTCTACTAAACAAATACAACCAATGATACATTTTTCCTATTAGAGTTTCTGTTTAGCTTGAAATAAGTGTCAGCACACTGAGTTCTACAACTAAAATCACAAGAAAAGAAACTTGATGTGCATGTGTATTTCAGACAAATGTAGGATCTATAAAGAGACCTTTGATATTTAAAAAAAAGCTCTAGTACCCTAATGAGGAAAATCATTTAAACTAAATGAAGATTTAGTTAAAGATTTCAGGAGGCGGTATTGTCTCTGGCTTGTTGAGAGATTTTGAAGAGCAATAGGATTTTATGTACCCTCAATTCATATTATATTAGCAGTTGCCAGTAGCTATTAGCTACTTCCCTTGCTATTATGAATATTTACACAACATATGTGTGAAAGTTTCTCCTTTGTAGATGTATAGTTGGGGGAGGGGATTCCTGAAATACAACTTTGCACCGATAATTTGTAGTATAAATTTAATGGTCATTCTTCTCCAAAGTTAGCAAATAATTGAGGGTAATCTTAAACTAGTCCCACAGAGGTTCCAAAAAATACACTAAATGTCAAGGATTTAGTGATTAAGAAAAGACAAATACCAGGTCTTCCCTTCCTGCCATTCTCACTAGAAGATGGTTTTATCAGCTGATCTTCCCAGGAGGCAAAATCTTTAACTACACAAACCATATTTATTCTTCAGAACTGACCTTTTTATTGTGGCAATCTGAAGAAATAAAGGACCTCAATTCTTCATCGTGTTTAAGGAGAGCCACAATAGAGATTCTGTACTAGCAGAGGAGAGAACAAACTGGAGAATCAGTCAGAAGCTGAAGTGGAGGAGTAAGTGTCTGTGAGCGCACCTGAGAGTTAATGTTGAGAGAGAGAAATGAAGACCTTGTAAATCTATACTTGCTGTCAGAGTCTGCAAATGAAATCATATTAACACTAAAGTAAATTGTGTGGTTTTTGGGCTTCGACAAAAACGAGAGAAGAGAAAAGTTAAGGCTTAAGGGAGAAAAAAATCAAATTCTTTCTATGAAATACAATAGTAAGGTAGAAAGTGGGAGAAAAAAAAATTGCTGGAAAAGGCCAGAGAGTAAACTTCAAATATTTGGTAACCAGGGTAATAGATGTAAAGGAAGTCATTGTTGAAGAAGAAATAAATGATTCTATACATTTATTTTAAAAAATCAGTTGGAACCAATGCATTTCATTTTTAAAAAGCACTTGATATTAGATTAGTTTTAAATTTATGGAAGCATTGCAAAGATAGTACAGAATTCTTATATAATGCCCACCTAGTTTCCTCAACTGTTAACATCTTACATTAGTATAGTACATTTATCACAATTAATTAACCAATGCTGACACATTATTATTAACTGAAGTCCGTGCTTTATTCAGATTTTCTAAGTTTTTTCCCGATTTTTTTTTTTTCATTCTAGGATCCCATCCAGGATACCACAGAGCATTTAATTTTCCATGTCCCTTAAGCTCCTCTTGGTTGTGATAGTTTCTCTGACTTCTCTTGTTTCTGATGACCTTAACAGTTTCGAGGAGTACTAGTCAGGTATTTTTTAGAATGTTCCTCAGCTGGAATTTGTCTAATGTTTTTCTTATGATTACATTAGGTTATAAATTTTTGGGAGGAGAGCCTCAGAGATAAAATGCCATTCTCATCCCATCATATCAAGGGTGCATACTACCAATATCACCTGTCACCGTTGATATAAACTTCAGTCACCTGGCAGAGTTACCGTGTCTGTTAAGTTCACTGTAAAGTTATTCTTTTGCCTCCATCCCATACTCTTTGGAAAGAAGTCACTATATGCAGTGACACTTAAGAAGTATGAATTACATTCTATCACCTTGAGGGCAGAGTATCTATATAAATTATTTGGAATTTTTCTGCAGAGATATATTTATTCTCCTGTAATTATTTATTCAATCATTTATGTATAGCAATATGGACTCATGGATATTTATTTTATACTTTGGGTTATACGTCAATACTTCTTTATTTTGTTGTCCAAATTATTCCAGGTTTGGCCATTGGGAACTCATTCAGTAGGCTCCTGTGTCTCTTTGACAAACATTTTTCTGGTTAAAAACTTTTTTTTTTTTTTTTGAGAACTTCTTTACTTGTGACACCACAACATGCTCCAGGCTCATCTTCTGTTTTTCCTGCCTCAGTCCTAGAATCAGCCATTTCTCCAAAGAACTCTTAATTCCCTTTATTGGAGAATAATATTTTAAACCAAGATCTGGGCACTATGTGCCAGCAGGGTTTTAATGGTTTAAGGGAAGATGTATAGTGAAGCCTCATAACTTTATTTAGGAGTAAAATAATCTGCTTTTTCTTAAACAAATATAATTGTTTTTCATTTAAAATGTTAGTGTAGACTGCAACTTTTAGAAAAACAAGCTCCAAATAATGGATGAAACCAGGGTTGGCATTTTTTTTTTTCTGTAAGGAATGAGATAGTAAATATTTTAGGTTTTGTGGACTACTCTGTCTCTACTCTGCTGTTGCAGTGCAAAAGCAGTCATAGGCAATGTGTAAATTAATAGAAGTTGCTATCTTCTAATCAGATTTTATTTACAAACAAAACCAGGCTGGATTTGGTCTATGAGGCCATAGTTGCCAACCTTTGAATAAGACCAATGAAAGTCAAACAAAAAATAGTATTTATTGGGCACTTACAAGGTATAAGGAGTATACTAAAAGTAGATGTAGCAAATAAAAATAACTGAAAATGAAACAGAAAAATGGAAAGATTCAGAGATTAGGTGAATTGACCTAAAGTGACTTGACTCTGGTCCCTTTCTTCCTCTTTAGAGGGAAGATTAGATGGATATCTCTGAGCCGCTTATCAGCTCAAAATTCTATGGTCAAATAATTCACCCTCATTACTTATAGACAAGTGGAAATAGAATGTATGTATAATAATAGCTTTATACTTTTTTCCCTCCCAGATTGAGACTATTGACAACATCTGTTTTTGGGTTATCCTGTGCATAAAGCTATTTGATTTGGTGCTAAGATAACTCGATTGGATATTCTGTTCACTACTAGGGCAAGAATTTTTAACCTGGATTCACTGGGTCTCCAGGATGTTAATGTTTCAAATTTTGTATGACAGGGAGGAGTTTTCTACAAACATGAAATCAAATGCAAAATTTTGTGTGCCTATGTGCATTGTCTGGGTAAGTATTCCACAACTTTCACTAGCTTCCTAAAGAAGTGTGATCCATGTATGAGTTAGGAATAGGTTTGTTTACATATAATAGAAAACCTAAAATAATGGTAGCTTAAACAAGAAAGAGGCTTATTTTTCTTTCATGTAACAGAGGTAGGCAGTTGAGGGCTCCTATGGTAGCTCCATAGTATCTTCATGGATTCAAGCTGCTGAGATCCTTAGCATATGGTTATCATATTCAAGGTCACTTCGGGGTCAGTATGAGTGCTCCATCATCACACCCACAGCTAGACAGTAGAAGGGGGATGAGGAAAAGTATAAAAACGTATATCTCCCAACTAAGTCAGCTCCCTTTAAGGAGCCTTCACAGACATTCCACAAAATCCTCCATGAGAGTATCATTGACTAATACTGGGTGCAAAGGGTTGTGGGAAATGTACCTGTAAACTGGACACATTGCTACTCTGAATAAATGAAGGGTTCAGTTAAGTGAGGGAGGGATGCATACTGGATGGTCGTGTAGTAGTCTCTGCTTTAACTTTAAAATTCTGAAGGCTAAATTCTATGCTGTTACTCTGAGGCAAAAAAAACATTTAATTGAATGGTATGTGAGCACATTGTGCTTAGCAAAGAGTTATTCATTTACCCATTTACTACTGAGTAATATTGGGCTATTTATGGAAATAAACTGCACCAACACTTTTAATGTTCTATTTGGAATCTGTATTCATTTCCTATTGCTGCTGTAACAATTTACCACAAACTTAATGACTTATAATAGCATTAATTTATTCTTTTACAATTCCAGTTTCACTGAGCTAAAGTCAAGGTATTGGCAGGGCTGCTTCCCTTTGGATGGTGAGGGGAGAATTTATTTCCTTGCCTCTTTCAGTTTATAGTGCCCACCTGTATTCTTTTGCTTGTGGCTCCTTCCTCCATCTTTAAAGTCCATCACTCCAAACTGCTTCTGTCATTATATTGCCTTTTCCTCTGACTCTGATTGCTTTTGCATTCTTCTTATAAAGACTGTTGTGATTACATATGACCCACCTAGCTAGCACAGGAGAACATCCCTGTCTCAAGATCTTTAACTTAATCATACCTACAAATTCCTTTTTGCCATAAACCTTTTGTTTCTGTAGTATAGTATCCCCCCAATATTCTCTTGCCTTATTCCCAAGATTTTGAGGCATATTTGAGGGGATATGATACCACAGAAAACATCCTTTGGGGTATCATACCTGTCACAAATCTGTTAATCATGTTAGCCCCCACCCCTTTTGGCTACAGAAATTTCTATTTAATTAACAGATGCTTGTGGTTGAATTGAATTGTTGAAATGGGCGTGCAGGAAGCAGGTCTTTCAAGTTCTGCTCATGGAAAATTAAATTCATTCGTTCATAGTTCAACACATATTTATTTATTCAGCACCTGTTATATGTTAGGCACTGTTTTACCCTTCTTCCCTTCCAAACTTGCTTCTTCTGTAGTAAATGGAGATACAGTTGATTCAATTTTCTTATTTTATTTTTAGATTCAGGGGGTACATGTGGAGATTTGTTATGTGGGTATATTGCATAATGCTGAGGTTTGGACTTCTAGTGAGTCCATCACTCAGATAGAGAACACAGTACCCAACAGGTGGTTTTTCAACACTCACACCCACCTAACTTCCCTGCTTTTGTAGTCCCCAGTGCCTAATATTTCCTCTTTATCTCCATGTTTAGCTCCCACTTGTAAGTGAGAACATGTGGTATTTGATTTTCTATTTCTATCTGTAGTGAGTTATTTCACTTAGGATAATGGCCTCCAGCTCCATCCATGTTGCTGTGATGAAAATGGATTTATACTTTTTTTATGGCTGCATAATATTCCATGGTGTGTATATATATACCAAATTTTCTTTATCCAGTCCATCATCAGTGGACACTGAGATTGATTTCATGACTTTACTATTGTGAATAGTGCTGCAATACACACACAAGTGCAGGTGTCTTTTTGATAGAATGATTTTTTTTTCCTTTGGATAGATACCCAGTGGTGGGATTGCTGAGTCATATGATACTTCTATTTTTAGTTCTTTGAGAAGTCTCCATACTGTTTTCCATAGGGGTTGAACTAATTTACATTCCCACCAATGGTGTAGAAGCATTCCCTTTTCTCTGCATCCTTCCCAACATCTGCTATTAAATATTTTTTCGGTTTTTAATATAGCCATTCTGACTAGTGTGAGATGGTATCTCATTGTGGTTTTGATTTGCATTTCTCTGATGATTTAGTGATGTTGAACATTTTTTCATGTTTATTGGTTGCCTGTAGATCTTCTTTTGAGAAGTATCTGCTCATGTCTTTTGTACACTTTTTAAAAGAATTATTATTATTTTTACTGTTATTTTCATGGATTTGTTTGTTTCTTATAGATTCTGAATATTAGTTTCAAATGCAATGTTTGCAAATATTTTCTGCCATTCTGTAGGTTTTCTGTTTGTTCTGTTGATTATTTCTTTTGCTGTGCAGAAGTTCTTTAGTTTAATTAAGTTCCATTTGTCTATTTTTGTTTTTGTTGCATTTGTTTTGGAGGTATTAGTCATAAATTCTTTGTCTAGGCCAATATCCAGAAGAGTATTTCTTAGGTTTTCTTCTAGAATCATTATAGTTTGAAGTATTATATTTAAGTTTTTAATCCATCTTGAGTTAATTTTTTATATTGTGACAGGTAAGAGTCCAGTTTCATTCTTCTGCACATGGCTAGCCAGTTTTCCCAGTGCAGTTGATTGACTAGAGTGTCTTTCCCCATTGTTTATCTTTATCTACTTCATCAAAGATCAGCTGGTTGTAGGTATGTGGTTTTATTTATGGGTTCTTTATTCTGTTCCATTGATCTATGTGTCTATTTCTGTATCAGTACCATGTTGTTCTGGTTTCTATGGCCTTGTAGTATAGTTTGAAGTCAGGCAATGTGATGCCTCTGGCTTTGTTCTTTTTACTTAAGATTGCTTTAGCTATTCAGGTTCTGTTTTTAGTTTCATATGAATTTTAGAACTGCTTTTTCTAATTCTGTGAAAAAATGATGTTGATAATTTGATAGGAATTGTGTTGAATCTGGGATTGCTTTGGGTAATATAATCATTTTAGCAATATCGATTCTTCCTATCCGTGAACATAAGATGTTTTTCCATGGTACCATCATCTGTGATTTTTTTCGTCAGTGTTTTGTAGTTCATTTTGTGGAGAACTTTTACTTTCTTGATGAGATGTACTCCTAGGATTTTATTTTTTGTGTGGCTATTGTAGATGGGATTGCATTCTTGGTTCTCTGCTTAAAGGTTGGTGTATAGAAACACAACTGATTTTTGTGCGTGAATTTTGTATCCTGAAACTTTTCTGAATTATTTACCAGGTCTAGGAGTCTTTTGGAGGAATCTTTAGGGTTTTCTAAGTATGGGATTATGTCGTTAGTGAACACAGATAATTAGACTTCCTCTTTTTCTATTTGTATATCTTATTTCTTTATTTTGCCTGATTGCTTTCGCTAGGACTTACAGTACTCTGTTGAATAGGAGTGGCGAGAGTGCACATCCTTGTCTTGTTCCAGTTCTTATGAATAATGCTTTTAACTTTTCCCTATTCAGTATGATGTTGGCTGTGGGTTTGCCATAGAAGGTTCTTAATATTTTGAGGTACCTTCTTTTGATGCCTAGTTCCTTGAGGGTTTTTATCATGAAGGGATGTGGATTTTATTGAGTGCTTTTTCTGCATTTGTTGGGATAAGATGATTATATGGTTTTTGTTTTTAATTCTGTTTATGTGGTGTTGATTCAATTTTCTGTATCCAAAACCTGAGACTCATAAAATTTTCTCTCACATCACACTTAATCAATTCCCAAATTGTGTTAATCCAACCTCCAAAATAATCTGTCCACTTGTCTCCATTTCTTATGCTATGACCCAAGTCCAAGCCACGTTTTTCCTCTTTTAGATGCTGCAGTGTCTTTCAGATGCTGCAGATGTTTCTCTGCACCTGTTCTGAGCTCCCTCCATTTCATTCTCCACCATGCAGAGTGATCTTTTAAAAATGTGAATCTAATTATACCAGTTTTTTTTTGTTGTTGTTCAAAACATTTCCATAGATTTCTGTTGCTCTTAGAACAAAGGGAAAAGTTCTTATTAGCACCTGTCTTAAGGGGCCCTCTGCTTACTTTTCCAGTCTCATCTAACTATGGTGCCTCTTCAGTCCTCAAATGTCCTAAGAAGATCTCTTCTTCCTTAACACCTTTCTATGTGCTGTTTCCTCTGCCTGGAATACTTCTTTCTTTGATGAATCCTTTGTTTGGTTTACTTTGGTGGGGAAACCTTCTTTAACCCTTCAGATCAAATTAGATCTAGGAAGATCTAAGAAATTTATTCTTTCATTGCAACTTTATTTTTTTTTCATTGTACACTTCAGAAACATATGGAAATAATTAATAGTACAACTTTGGGTGTAATGTTTGTCTTTCCCACTAGATTAAAAATTGTTTGAGGATGGAAAGAGGATTTCATTAACATATCTTCAGTGCCTTGAATCATGCTTCTCACATACTAGGGGCTCAGCAAGTGATTGCTTAATTGGTGGTGGGAAAAAACTCCAGGGTATCTGCAAAACCTAAGTGGAACAATGAAAAGTATATTCAGCTATCTTGTATTCTTATGAACCTTCTGTCTACTGCCTCTTAATTGTGCACATAAGCTTATGGAGAACAATGAAATATTTTCATTTCTGCAGATAGTATTGCTGTTTGATGAGTGGTTCTCAAACTTTAATGTGTTTTAGAGCCACCTTAGTCACCTGCATGGTTCGTTAAAATACAATTGCTTGATCCCACCCTCAAAATTTCTGATTCAGTAGGTCTGGGCTGGGGCATGAGACTTTTCAAGTCTCAATAGTTCAACAGTGATGCTTCTGCTACTGGTCTGAGGATCACACTTTGAGAAACACTGGCATAGACTGTCAGCCACCAAGCAGCTTGACAGACAATTCCATCTTTTTTGTTGGAAGGAGATATTTTGCTCTGTTAAAATGGTTGAACTCATTGGAGATTGTGGACTGGCTAAGGGTATGTGTGAGTGTGGACAGGGAGTGACCTGCTACTAGCTATCTCCTCCTTACCTTCATCCTCTCCCTGCAGAAAGTGGTCAATGGCGATGAAAACTGACTTAGATATCTGCCCAGTAGAGCTTTGGTACTGAGCAATTCACTGTTGGGGGCTTCAATTTAACTTGCAGTTGTGTTAAGATCAGTTGAAACATGTATATGTTGCTGAATATATACACAAATTGGCTTTGGCAACCTGCATTTTACCTCATCTTTGAAAATCTTTAGTAAGAATTTGGCTTGCTCAGTCTAAATGTGTGGGGGTATATGGCTTACAGTTTGATTTTCACTGCACGGAATTGAGTTCCGTGGAGCCACATTTCACTTGGTAACTGAGCACCCAAATAAATGTGTTTTTTTCCATCAAACTAAACAGGCAAACAAAACTACCCTTGAGCTAAAAGGAATTGAATGTCTGCAATCTTCAATGCCATGAACCCATTAAAACTCCCACTTGCTATTCCATGTATCCAATCAGTAAGGTGCAAATCAACCATCACACATTTCTCTGCCTGGGGAGCAGTGTGCATTTCTGTGTAATCAGAAATGCGTTACAAGTGAAACTTAGTCACCTGCTTTTCCAGAGCTGTACTCTCTTAGGAAAGTGAGAGAGAAAAGCAGCTTTTAAAATAGATCCAACAAAAAAGAAACAGGCATGAAAGTTGGATAGTAATAATAGATTATCAGCTATGGAAGGGAGGATTGGGGTCAACTGATCCAGTCTTGTTATTTTACAGTGGAAAAAGCCTCAGAGAAGCTAAGTCCCCTGCCAAGGTCACTGAACTAAATAGGGGCAGACCTGGAATTCAGGACTTCTGTCTTCTAGGCCAGTGCTATTTTCATGATGACTTATACTTAATAATTAAACTCTTGTACCTGATTTATGTTCAATGTCCTTGGCAAGTCTTGAAATAGATTATGCCTCTAAGGTTTCATCTCTTCTCCTGGGAAGAAAACATATCCTTTCAGTGGAAAGCAGAGAAACTTATGGAGACATCATTTTTAACTCCTCAGACAAAATCTGAAAGTCAGATGTTAAGCCTGCATCAGCAAAACCAGGGTCAGGGTATGCAAAGGGGATGCTGGCACTGAAATTGTTTTTGTATCTCACATCCTTAGCTTTATTATTGGGAATCTTTGATTGATGTCCAAATTCGGGATATAGCATCATTTCAACAATTTTATGAAGATTCTTTGGCCACAAAGATGAGAAATTCAGCCTTGTACAAGTTAAAGGAGATTATTAAAATAACATAATAATTAGTATCATATATTCAAAGATAGGGAATGATATACTACCAAGCCTAGGGGATTGAAATTGAAGCATTCTCAGAGGACCTTATAGTCAGTAAGTAAAAAAAATTTACTAAGTACCTGTTATAGACCAGGTACTTGGGGACACGAGACCAAAAATCTTAAAGTCATTACCTCAAGGTACTGACATTGCAATAGGCTATTCAGACAGTAAACATGCAAATGAATGAATAAAATATTTTCAGATCCTAATAAGTGCTGTGAAGAAAATAAAATAGGGAAATATGATAGGTAGTAATGGAGGAGGAGTTCTACTTTGGCTAAGATGGTCAGGAAAGGCCTTTCTGAGGAGGTGGCATTTGAATTATTAAAGGAAGGCAGGGGAAGGATCTTAGGGAAGACACTTCCATCTGGAAGAAACAATAAGTGCAATGGCCTTAAAACAAAACTGAACTTGAAATGTATGCAGGATGAAAATAAGGGTGGTGTAGTTCAAATGTGAGAATTGAGGAGGAGGTAGAGATAAGGTCAAGGAAGTGAGCTGAGAGCAGATCATGTCGGGCCTTCTACACCTTGCTAAGAGTTCGTATTTTAATTTTAATTTGGACTCAGTGGAAATTAATTAAAGAATGATAAGCATATTAGTAGCCAATTTTGCTGCTATTTGTAGAATGGACTATTGTTTTAAGGCTGTTGCTAAAATTTGCTGGGAGATGATGATGAGGTGGTGGTGAAGAATTGGTGAGGGGTGGTCAAATTCAGGATAAGTTTTGAAATTTGACCTTGCTGGACTTGCTGATGGATTAGATATGGAATAATCAGGGAAGGAGAAGAATTAGGGATGACTTGTAAGATTTATGACCTGAATGACTGAGTGAATATTGGTGCCATTTATTGAAAGGAGGCAGACTAGGAAGGTGTGGAGTGGGGAATCAAAAATTCTCTTTTGGCCATGGTAAAGGTGAGGTAATTATTAAAGAGCCATGGGAAAATGTTGAATAGGTAGTTGGATATTTGAGTGTGGTGCTCAGGAACAAATTAAGACTGTCAATGAAAAATTGGGTTATCAGAATGTGTTTAGTGTTTAAAACAAAGGTATTGGAGGAGACTATCTAGGAAGAGAATATAGAGATAAGACGAGAGTCAAAGGCAGAATCCCAGAGACATAAGAGTGGTTAGAAGAAATTTGCCAGCAGAGGAGATAAAGGGAGAAACTAAAGAAGGTATGAGGAAGCCTGGAGTCATAAATCTGTGAAAAAGTTATTTCAAGAAGAAATATCAACTCTATCAAATGCTGCTGAGAGGTCCAGTAAGCTGAGGACATTTGCAGTCATTTATGACTATAGTAAGAGCTGTTTCTCTTATACAAAAGTCCTCATTGCATTGGGTTGAGAAGACAATTGGAGGCAAGGAAACATCTTTCACCACATAAGGTAATATTCATTCTTTTACCATATCAGGTAATCACCATAGGTTCTAGGAATTAGGATGTAGACGTATCTTTTTTTGGGACCACCATCTAGCCCACTATGGAAAACTACTTGAAAACTTAAAACTGTTTTTCAGGACTTTCATCTTTTTATATGTTTCTAAAGGATAAGAATTGGGAGACAAGATACAAATATTAGAATCAAAATTTGTGTTGAATCAATCTGAATAACCATCTCATCAAAAGTATTTGTGGTAACTTAAATTTATTAACTGAGAGTCCCGCTGAGCACTAGCACTAATTGGCACCCCTTTGGTTATGTGCCCAAAGAATACATTTGAACCAAACCTGTTTTCTTCCTGTTGAACATCTATACATACAGGATGGAACCAACAAATACATGTGGAAGAGAAATTGACTATATAGGCATTTTTCCATCTAATCTGGGCTTTATGAGATGCACTCAATTTATTAAAGTAGCAATCTGCTGTTACCTTGCTCTCCTTTCTTGTCATTCAAAAAGGGAAAAGAGTATAAAAATAGAAGGTACCTTCTGGGCTTAGAAGAGGATGAGAAAAAAATATTTGTAGCTTTATTAAGGCTGTTGGAGTTATTTCCTTTGCGATGTTATGTGTTCTTTGTGAAATTCCCCCATTTTGCCCTCTTAGCTTGTGAAAGCACAGTTACACTCCTGTCCTTCCATCAGCCTTTCTTGGTGAAATCTTCCTCTTAGATAGCTGCTCTTGTCAGTGCATTTTCCTCCAGTCATCCAACCCCCAGATCCTGTGCACTAAATTAGAAAAGAGAAATTATTCTAAGTGTTCTGTTAATAACTATCTCTTCAAGGATGACTAAAAGCCCCAGAGTTTTTTTTCCTTTGAGAAGCACTGTCCTCATGTTTACATCTAGTTTGCCTAATTAGATTTTAGATTAAACAGGGGCCTTGTTTATTCCATAGTCTGTGGAGCATTTAGCAGTGTCTACAATGACTAGATCCACTTCTTTTGCCCCTGTTCTTACCCATGGGAACATGAATGGGCTGTAGGAATTGTATAAAGGAAAACATAAGCATTCTGGAGTAAGAGTATGGGCAGTTCCTCTTGGGCTTTTTAGCCCATAAAAGAGCTTGTTGGTCATCTGCACCTTCAGAGTGGTGTCTAGACTTGCTGGCCTGCCTCCCATGCAGGGGCAACAGGCAACATCCACTCCCTTCCTCCTCTTTGATTGGAGACAGCCACAAACCAGCATGCAATGGAGCCTTTTGGGATAGATTAGAGAGAAGCTTATCAGCGTTCTACAGTGACAGGTGTAGAGGATCTATTTGATTGAAACAACAGACAGATAATTACATTCTCAAAAGCATCCTGAGAGGGCATATGGCTTTAGTGTTTAGGCAAATTTCTAAATAAGAACCAGTCTCCAAACTTGAACAGGCTGCTTCTAGATATTGAAGACTGGGTGATAAATGACATTCTTTAGGTATAGCCAGTATCCCTTGCTTTAATCTCTTTTCTCCAGCAGAGTATTCCAAAGCATAGTGCTGACTGCCCAACACCTCCCTTTGGATAAAGGACAATAATTACATTATTCTTTAGCTTTCTTTTTTTCTAGGCAAATTTCTTTTTTTTTTTTGTCAGAAAATTTTATTTATTTAAATAAATAACATTGGTTATTGATTAGATATATACCATTATGGTTTAGGGTATGAAATAGTGTCCAATGTGGTATTATTAGTTTTATATATATCTACCTGTGGCAATAATGAACAGTTTCAAGAGATGAATACATAATTTAAAGGGGGAGAACGACATAACGGCACTTTCAATGTCTGAGTTTTATAACCAAAAATACTTGCGTGTTTTAGATAAAAATTTTCCATTTCCCAAATCTTGAGACCTGGATACAAAATGCAGAGCTGCAGGTTTAGGGCCTGAATGGCTGGAGTAGAAGCAGGTCTTACCTGCACATTTGTGATCATTTTACCAAGAGAAAAAAGGTGAAAGTGGAGATTCTCATGTCTACATGTGTACTCAATGAATACATGTTACTCTGATTAGGTTTCTGGGCCCCACGGTCTCTGAATGAGTTTCAGGTCTGAAGATAACAAGAATCATTGAGGGAGATAAAATGATTGTTGCCCAGTGAAGTTGGTAGAAATTTGGTCCAGCCTCTCTAGAATTGGCTGTCGAGGACTATAGATACCAAACAGGCAGAAACACAATTCTGCCTGCATATTTAGGGGACAGCATGCACTTTGTTGCACAAGTGTGAGTTGACCAGAAGTCTGAGGGAAAGTCCCCCCTACAGTAAATTCTGGTTGGCAGCTTATGTGTTTATATCATATCTGGTAATTACAGATAGTGTTTGGAAAAAATAATTAAATGAAAAATTTTCTCCAGCCCCAGAAAAAGTCTACAATAATGAACAGAAAGAAAACTGTTTTATTACACAATCAAACTTGAATGTGACATGCATTATAGTCAATCTGCTTAAAAGACTGCAGAGACAGAAAGATGGTCACCAAAATTAGTCCACAAATATAAGAATTTATAGCACCATGTCATACATAGTTCATCCTAAATTCACCTGGAGATTGAAGAGGCTATCTGTGTATGCTAACTGTTTATATTCAATGACAAATAAACTTTTCACATCTTCATAACAGGAGGTAGTTTAGCAGCTTGAAACCAGGTACTTGCTGAAGGTAGGCTTTCACTCTGCTACAAAAATGGTTGAAAAGAGTTCTCTCCTTTTGGCTACTTTTTAGAGCAGTGGTTCTGCACTCTACGGCATTGGCTACAACACTCTTGCTTGCTTTTTCCTGGTTGCTAGTGTCCTCTCTTGACCTCTATCATCTGCCACTGAGGCACAGCCTTGAGCACAGCTCACAGTTTATGTGAACCACAATTCCCACAGCAGTACTCTAGTGTCACATCAGAGAGAAAGCCTGAGCTGCAGGAGGAGAGCCTGGAGGCCTCGTGAGTGGAATTGCACCTTCACAATAATGGGAATATGACCAATGTTTCAGCCCCAGTTTTTAATTATGATGACATGGAAAAAATTTAGATGCATTTCTAGCATGAGTCCAGATAGAGATAGCTCCAAAAGTTCTCACGGTGACAGCCTACCTCATTCAGACACCATGGGATACTAATAGGGCTTCTGAAACAGACACCCAAATTGTTGGAGAGAAAAACAGATCTCCACCTAAGCAAGATAATTTTGAGAGAAAAAAGTTAAAAAGATCTTAAGAAAAAGCTCAGTTTTGATATAAGATTGATCAAGTTAGCCAGAAAATATTCCCCTAAAAGCTTTTTCTCTCTAAACACCCAAAGTGCACAATTACGCTCAGCATGTGAAACATGAGCATTATGAAGAAAGGGGGCAGAATTTCATAAGAATTTTATAAAGCTTTTGTTACCATCTCTGCTGCTCATTTCCTAGCCATTGAAGGGGTGTTCTATATTGAAATACATCTGACAACTTCCAACAACACTTTTTGATGAAGAAATAGAATCTGACTGTGTTCACATTGTGGAATATATTAGAACTTCCAACATAGTTAACTGAAGAGCTATCATGGTTTTTGGGTGACCACATCACCTGTCTTTATTTCATTTGTAATAGCAGCATTCCAATTTAGTGAAATAAAAGACACTAAAATTGTGTTTACTCATAATTATCCCTATTGAATAAAGTAATAAACATGTCAGACTAATATCTACTGTAACAATTTGTAGTACTTTTTTGGGGTATTAGATACAAATATTTAAGTATGAATAATTTTAATAAACTAGTAGTAATGCATGTAGCATTTAAAAAAATTTTAACTATACTTCAAAGTTTATATTTCAAAAGTGTAAATAACAATATTAAAATAACCATATAAGGGATTCATTCAAAGTAAGTATTGTGGCTTTATATTCATAGTATTATAAAAAATACTGTTTATGGCTCACACCTGTAATCCCAGCCAGCACTTTGGGAAACTGAGGTGTGTGGATGACCTGAGGTCAAGAGTTCACAATCAAGCTGGCCAACATGGTGATACCCTATCTCTACTAAAAATACAAAAACTTAGCCAGGCATGGTGGCATGTACCTATAATCTCAGCTACTCAGGAGGCTGAGGCAGGAGAATTGCTTGAACCCAGGTCCCAGTGGTTACAGTGAGCAGAGAGCAAGCCCTTACACTCCAGCCTGGGCAAAAGAGTGAGACTCTGTCTCAAAAAAAAAAGAAGAAGAAAATACTGTTAATGTATGTGAATGTATTGTTATGTGTAGTGTCTGCAAACGCTACACATAACTATGCTAATTATTCTGAAGTAATTAGTAGAAATCTAGGTACAACTACAGACTCTACTGTTCAGTTTATGCCCTGAACTGTTTTTGCTTTTGCTGTGTAAGTACTTCAGCCTGCAAATTTTGGATAACTACCTTGGCTAATCAGGTTTCTTTCAAAGAATCCATCTTTTAGTGTTTATCACTCTGTATAAATTTAATTCTATGTTTCTACTAAGCTTTGGTATGCTCTTAAAATGAGCTTTTATCTAAACACAAATGTGTTTACTTTAAAAGACTAAAAATGGGCCAGGCATGGTGGCTCACACCTGTAATCCCAGCACTTTTGGAGGCTGAGGCAGGTGGATCACTTGAGTTTGGGAGTTCGAGACAAGCCTATCTATTAAAAATACAAAATTAGTTGAGTGTGGTGACACGTGACTGTAACCCTAACTACTTGGGAGGCTGAGGCGGGAGAATCCCTTGAACCCGGGGGGCAGAGGTTACTTGAGCCAAGATCATGCCATTGCACTCCAGCCTGGGTAACAAAAGTGAAACTCCATGTCAAAAAAAAAAAAAAAAAAAAAGTCCTGAAAAGGAGAAAAATAAACTTTTTAAAATTAGAAACAAAGCAATAAATCAGAAGTACTAGATAAGATAATCTAAAGTAAAAAAAAAAAAATCACAGAGTTTATTTGTTAATATGGTTTACAGATATTTCAAGAAAGCAGAGAAAAATATCTACATATAATCTAAATCCCTTAAGGAAAAAGAATAAGAAAAAATTTTTTTGGAACTTTTTAAAGAGTTTTTGAACTCTTGGTGACCTAAGTTTTGCAAATTGGATGCACTTGAAAGAATGTTAGCCTGGGCGTGGTGGCTCACACTGGGAATCCCAGCACTTTGGGAGGTTGAGGTGAGCAGATAACCAAGGTCAGGAGTTGGAGACCAGCCTGACCAACAAGGAGAAACCCTGTCTCTACTAAAAATGCAAAATTGGCTGGCGTGATGGCGCATGCCTGTAATCCCAACTACTCAGGAGGCTGAGGCTTGAACAAAGGAGGTAGAGGTTGTAGTGAGTCGAGATCTTGCCACTGCACTCCAGCCTGGGCAACAATAGCTAAAGTGCGTCTCCAAAAAAAAAAAAAAAAAAAAAAAAAGAATGTTTATGGGGCGGGGGAAGCAGAAGAGAGAAAGATGTTATAAAAAATTCATGAGTGCACAAGACCAATGCAACAGAATAAAGAGCACAGAAATAATGCTACCCTCTTGCAACCATCAGATTTTTGATAAAGCTGACAAAAGAAATGTGGGAAAAATTCTCTGTTTAATAAATGGTGCTGGAATAACTAACTAGTACTATGTAGAACACTTAAACTGAACCCCTTAATTACACCATATACAATAATCAACTCAATATAAAGACTTAAATGTAAAACATAACATTATAAGAAACCCTGCAAGATAACCTAAAAGCTACCATTCTAGACAGAGAAACCTGCAAGATAACCTAAAAGCTACCATTCTAGACATAGAAACCTGCAAACACTTGAGGATGAAGCTACCAAAAGCAATTGCAACAAAAGCAAAAGTTGACAAATGGGACCTATTTAAACTAAAGAGCTTCTTCACAGCAAAGGAAACTATCAACAGAGTAAACAGACAACCTACAGAAGAAAAGAAAATATTTGGAAACTTTGCCTCTGACAAAGGTCTACTATCCAGAATTAATAAGAACTTAAGCAAGTTTACAAGAAAAAAAAAACCTCATTAAAAAGTAGGCAAAAAACATGAACAGATGCTTTTCAAAGGAAGACATACATGTGGCTAACAAGCATATGAAAAACAAAGCTCATAGGTGATCATTAAAGA
The DNA here is from genome assembly GCF_007565055.1 of Rhinopithecus roxellana. Classification (NCBI taxonomy): domain Eukaryota; kingdom Metazoa; phylum Chordata; class Mammalia; order Primates; family Cercopithecidae; genus Rhinopithecus; species Rhinopithecus roxellana. Next base: position 55,967,612 of record NC_044551.1, read on the forward strand.
AATTAAAAAGAAGCTGGCACGGTGTCTCATGCCTGTAATCCCAGCACATTGGGAGGCTTAAGCAGGCAGATCACAAGGTCAGGAGTTTGAGACCAGCCTGTCCAATACGGTGGAACCTTGTCTGTAATAAAAATACAAAAATTAGCCTGGCATGGTAGTGGGCACCTGTAGTCCCAGCTACTCAGGAGGCTGAGACAGGAGAATCGCTTAAACCTGGGAGGCGGAGGTTGCAATGAGCCGACATCGTGCCACTGCACTCCAGCCTGGGTGACAGAGTCAGTCTCCAACTTGAAAAAAAAAAAAAAAAAAAAGAAATTAAAAGAAAAACCACAATGAGATACCATCTCACATCAGTCAGAATGGCTATTTTTAAAAAGTCAAAAAATAACAGATGCTTCCAAGGTTTCACAGAAAAGGGAATGCTTATACTCGCTGGTGGGAGTGTAAATTAGTTCAACAACAGTAAAATCAGTGTGGCAATTCCTCACAGAACTAAAAAGAGAATTATCATTTGACTCAGGAACCTGATAATTGGGTATATACCCAAAGAAATATAAATTATTATAAAGACACATCCGCATGCATGTTCACTGCAGCACTATTCACAATAGCAAAGACATGGACAGGCCCTATATGCCTATCAATGGTAGACGGGATAAAGAAAATATGGTATGATCAGAAGCGGTGGCTCATGCCTGCAATCCCAGAGCTTTGGAAGGCCGAGGTAGGTGGATTGCCTGAGCTTAGAAGTTTGAGACTGGCCTGAAAAAAATAGCAAAATCTTGTCTACACAGAAAATACAAAAAGAAAAAGTGGCCAGGCATGGTAATGCATACTGTAGTCCCAGCTACTTGAGAGGATGAGGTAAGGGAGAATTGCTTGAGTCTGGGAGGCTGAGACTAAAGTTAAGCCAAAATCACACCATGGCTATCTAGCCTGGGCAATAAGTGAGACCCAGTATCCAAAGATAAAATAAAAGATTTAGTAAAAAAATGAAATATGGCACATAAACATCATGGAATACTCTGTGGCCATTAAAAAAAAAAAATCATGTCCTCTGCAATAACATCAATGAAGCCCATTAAAAAAAAATCTGCTCTGATCTTAGTTATTTCTTGCCTTTTTCTAGCTTTTGAATGTGTTTGCTATTGCTTCTCTAATTCTTTTAATTGTGATGTTAGGGTGTCAATTTTAGATCTTTCCTGCTTTCTCTTGTGGGCATTTAGTGCTATAAATTTCCCTCTACACACTGCTTTAAATGTGTCCCAGAGATTCTGATACGTTGTGTCTTTGTTCTCATTGGTTTCAAAGAACATCTTTATTTCTGCCTTCATTTCATTATGTACCCAGTAGTTATTAAGGGGCAGGTTGTTCAGTTTCCATGTAGTTGAGCAGTTTTGAATGAGTTTCTTAATCCTGATTTCTAGTTTGACTGCACTGTGGTCTGAGAGACTGTTATACTTTTTGTTCTTTTACATTTGCTGAGGAGTGCTTTACTTCCAACTATGTGGTCAGTTTTGGAATAAGTGTGATGTGGTGCTGAGAAGAATGTATATTCGGTTGATTTGAGGTGGAGAGTTCTGTAGATGTCTATTGGGTCCACTTGGTGCAGAGCTGAATTCAATTCCTGGATATCCTTGCTAACTCTCTGTCTCATTGACCTGCCTAATGTTGACAGTGGGGTGTTAAAATCTCCCATTATTATTGTGTGGGAGTCTAAGTCTCTTTGTAGGTCTCTAAGGGCTTTCTTTATGAATCTGGGTGCTTCTGTATTGCATGCATATCTATTCAGGATAGTTAGCTCTGCTTGTTGAATTGATCCCTTAACCATTATGTAATGGCCTTCTTCGTCTTTTTTGATCTTTGTTGGTTTAAAGTCTGTGTTTTTAGAGACCAGGATTGCAACCCCTGCTTTTTTTTTTGTTTTCCATTTGCTTGGTAGATCTTCCTCCATCCCTTTATTTTGAGCCTATGTGTGTCTCTGCACATGAGATGGGTCTCCTGAATACAGCACACTGGTGGGTCTTGACTCTATCCGATTTGCCAGTCTGTGTCTTTTAATTGGGGCATGTAGCCCATTTACATTTAAGGTTAATATTGTTATGTGTGAATTTGGTCCTGTCATTATGATGTTAGCTGGTTATTTTGCCTGTTAGTTGATGCAGTTTCTTCCTAGCATTGATGGTCTTTACAATTTGGCATGTTTTTGCAGTGCCTGGTACCGGTTGTTCCTCTCCATGTTTAGTGCTTCCTTCAGGAGTTCTTGTAAGGCAGGCCTGGTGGTGACAAAATCGATCAGCATTTGTTTGTCTGTAAAGGATTTTATTTCCCCTTCGTTTATGAAGCTTAGTTTGGCTGGATATGAAATTCTGGGTTGAAAATTCCTTCCTTTAAGAATGTTGAATATTGGTCCCCACTCTCTTCTGGCTTGTAGAGTTTCCGCTGAGAGATCTGCTTTTAGTCTGATGGGCTTCCCTTTGTGGGTAACCCGACCTTTCTCTCTGGCTGCCCTTAACATTTTTTCCTTCATTTCAACTTTGGTGAATCTGACAATTATGTGTCTTGGAGTTGCTCTTCTCGAGGAGTACCCTTGTGGTGTTCTCTGTATTTCCTGAATTTGAATGTTGGCCTGCCTTGCTAGGTTGTGGAAATTCTCCTGGATAATATCCTGAAGAGTGTTTTCCAACTTGGTTCCATTCTCCCCGTCACTTTCAGGTACAACAATCAGACGCAGATTTGGTCTTTTCACATAGTCCCATATTTCTTGGAGGCTTTGTTCATTTATTTTTAGTTGTTTTTCTCTAAACTTCTCTTCTTGCTTCATTTCATTCATTTGATCTTCAATCACTGATACCCTTTCTTCCACTTGATCAGATTTGCTACTGAGGCTTGTATATGCATCACGTATTTCTCGTGTCATGGTTTTCAGCTCTGTCAGGTCACTGAAGCTCTTCTCTACATGGTCTATTACAGTTAGGCATTTGTTGAACATTTCTTCAATGTTTTTAGCTTCTTTGTGATGGGTTCGAACATCCTCCTTTAGCTTGGAGGAGTTTGTTATTACCGATTGTCTAGGCTTCCAGGGGGTCCTGGTGTTTTAGCTGTGGATCTCCCAATACCTGCAGGTCACAGGGCCACAGAAACTGGGCCTCGAGGAGAATAGGGCACAGAGCTGTGAAGAGGAGACCTGAAGGTCGGGCTGCAGCCAGAGACTGGCAAATTTCTTAATATTCCCTCTTTGGACCTATTTTCTATTTCTTTAATCATTTCTACAGCACTTCCCTGAAACTCTGCCTTGTCTCTATGTTCCTGTAAAGGTATGGTGACTGAAACTACCCATAATGTTCTTATACAGGTCTCAATGGGCCTCAGGATAGTACAAAGTTGATCTATTGGCTAGATATCACTATTCTCAGTTTTTGCTTAAAGTGAATATCATGGAGAAATAGTTTAATTTTGTGTCAACTTGACTGGACCAAAAGATGCCTAGATATTTGGTGAAATGTGATTTCTGAGTGTGTCTGTAAGGATATTTCTGGATGAGATTAATATCTGAATGTTAGACTGAGTAAAACAGATTGCCCTCTACAATATGGGTGGGCATCCAATCTGTTGAAAGCCTGAATAGAAGAAAAGGCTAAAAAAGAATTTTTCTTCTCTGCCTGACCACCTTGAAACTAGGACATCAGTCATCTCCTGCTTCTTCAGACTTGGACTCAGACTTGAACCTTACTATCAGCTTTCCTGGGTCTTTAAACATATACTGTTCTATTTAAAGAATAGAAGTAAAAAAACATATGTTGTTCTTATTTAAAGAACATATAGCTAGTGTAGTGGCTCACGCCTATAATCCCAGCACTTTGGGAGGCCAAGGCGGGGCAGATCACTTGAGGTCAGGAGTTTAAGACCAACCTGGCCAACATGGTGGAACCCCATCTCTACTAACAGTATAAAAATTAGCCGAGCATGGTGGTGCATACCTATAGTCCCAGTCACTCGGGAGGCCGAGGCAGGAGAATCGCTTAAACCTGTGAGGCAGAGGTTGTAGTGAGCCGAGATCCTGCCACTGCACTCCAGTCTGGGCAACAGAGTGAGACTCTGTCTCAAAAAAAAAAAAAAAAAAAAAAGAATATATATACTCGTTCATAGCATTTTATGTGTGTGTGTATATATACACACTCATATGTGTATGCATATGTATGTGTGTATATACACACATACGTGTATGCATATGTATGTGTGTATATACACACATATGTGTATGCATATGTGTGTGTATATATGTATGTATGTGTATATATATCTATATATATATCAGCTTTCCTGGTCTTTAAACATATACTCTATTTAAAGAATATGAGTAAAGAAACATATATTGTTTATACATTGTTCTTAAAGAACATATATACTCAATCATAGCATTTTATGTGTATATATGTACACACACAAATATATACACATATGTGTATATATGTATGTGTGCGTATGTATGCTTCTGTATATATGTATGTATCTATACATATGTATGTATGTATCTATCAAAGCCTTCTTGGGTCACACCAATAGGACACAGGAGTCAACTTCAGGGAGCTCCTACTGGCCAAAGATGGGAATATTTGAGCATCCAAAAAAAAAAAGGGTTTGCTCTTCAAACATATTAGTCTCAGAAAAAAAAAATGCTGCCATAGATTGAAATAATGAAAATCTATACCTTCATAATTGTACTTCAAAAGGAAAAGAGTGTTCCATACTGGCATTCTTTGTGGGTTGCTAGAGTACAAACTCATTCCTCTGAGGAGTAACAATTAGAGGAAAAGAATTAAGCATGTATCCTGTTTTTCCTGTAGAGACTGTATTTCATGATAGCCAAATAGATATAAATGTTCTTGTACCACATCCCCACGTCTTGAGTCATAGACCTCCAAGAACACACCTGTAGCTCAGCAAGTCAGGTGTACTACTTGTTGCAGTGAGGGAAAAATGCATGCCACGGAGAACTGTGGGGTATCTCAGTAACAGGGTGTTAAAAAGAACATATATAATTTGGGTTGCAGTTGGATGATATTGGGGATGGTTCAAGAAAGAGGGAATTTGCTCTGGATTGAGTGTTGTTAGGAAGGGAGGATAATGCTATGATTGGATAGTTTTAATAAATCTTCTTTAAAGAATGACATATATGATTGGGTATTCAATAAATCTTGTAGGGCAGGCTAGAGCAAGGCTGAAGCTATAATTATTACAGAAGCAGCAGTCACTCATGTTATTTGGAAAAGGAGGATGTTTGATATTTTTGTGGTCTGCATAGTGACCTTGTTTTTGCTTGTGATTAAACAATATTATGAAATGGTCTTTTTTTTTAAACTTCACTTCTTCAAAGTCACGAGCTGACCTGTTGTTCTGAGAGATTGTTTATGTCCAACAAGAGAACATTGAGGTATAGCTGTGAGTGTCAAACCAGCTCGCAGCCCTCAGAGTTTAGGAGATGCTTTTCTGTTTCTCAGTAGGAGAATAGAGTAAACTAAAAGTGAAAGAAATAAAAGATTTAGATAATTCCGTTTTCAACCCCCAATGAAATAATGGACCTGGCAATCTAGATGCTAAAATCAAGTGAAATGTTAATTGGACATTTTATTATGGATGGTTTAGGCTAATATTACCTGAACCACTGAACAAAGCAAGACCCTGTCTCTACAAAACTAAAAAAAGAGAAATATATCGTGTTGGTTATAAAAATGATATGGTGTTTACTTTAGCATGTTCTTATCTGTTACAGATGTATTCTGAAGTATTTACATATAGAGTGATATGATGTCTGGCATTTGCTCCAGAAAAGAGAAAAATGTTTGGAAAATCAATAGATGAAATAAAAACAACAGAAAGTGCTAGTTCTTAAAGCTGCAGGATGAATCTATGGAGGCTGACCATTCTTTCTACTTCTGGATATAATTGAGAAGTTCCAGAATAAACAGTTTTTTGAAAAGGTGAGCATTGCTTTTGTTTCACACCATTTGTTTGATTGTCCTCTCCTCTCAGCAGGACACCACAGCCCAATATTAAGAATTAAAGAGGATAAGACAGTAACTCATCTCTTTTTCCAAGCTCTCAAGCAGAACTAGGCCTATTTCCTAAAGATGTGTTCCATGATTCCCAGATGCTGCTTTTGCTCAGTCTCTGTTTAATATGGACTTTATGGGATAGGGCTCCCTAAAATGACAGAGGCTTCTAATAGTTATCAGTTTAAAACTTTATTTTTGCCTCATTCATTTTCTCAAGGTCATGTATCCACTGGAATAAAAAGGCATTTATTGAAATAATTGAATACATCATAATATGGGCTATAAATAATTCTTACATGGTGGGCGTCATATTCAACATTTCAAGGTTGAGTTGACAGTTGGTTGACCATAATATTACTTTGAAAATTTCTGTAGAATTAAGCATTTCATAGTATTTTCTACTCAGGAGCAAATTTTTTATAAATGTTCAAATTTTTAGAATCCTTAGGGAGCTGGGATAATAGTCATTGCTTAAAATGTATGAATACTAAAAGCCAGTCCTAAACAAGTATTGCCTTTCTCTTGTGCTGTGTATTTTCAGTCTCAGTTTTGATCCCAGAGATAGATGTGAATAACTTTCTTGCCCATTTCTCCTTACTAAATGTGCATTGGACCTTTTCTTTTTACTTAGTCATCAGATTGGCATTTTTTATTTCTAATCCTTTCAGCTTTTCTGACCAACTTAAAGATTCATAATAATTCAAGGACACTTCCACAATGAAATACTATGTTTGTGCACACACCTGCAGAGTATCTGGAAGCAGACTTCTGTGTTATAGAACACATGCTGAATAGAGTAATGAACAGCAGTTAGTTTGCTTTCTTGCAGATTGTTCTTTTTCAATTTTGGAAGAGTTTTATTTTTATTTTTATTTTTATAAAATAGGGTATTTTTCTGGTCCCTAGACTTCTATGGCATTGTTTTATTTACTTGATCATCAAAATTTTGTCTAATAAATGTCATGTTGATCTGAAGGTAACCCAGGTCACCACTTTAGATTGGCTTCATTTAAAAAGTGACGTTGATGAGAGGAAATGGAAAATGATTTATTCTACATAAGGACAAGGTTAATAGCACGGTCATTGAAAGCTACATTCTTAAATCTTCTCCTTTAATTTGGAGGGGATATTGTTCTTCCTTCTGTCTTTTTCATCTTTTCCAGCCCCATGTTTTAGGGGGTTCTGACAGAAATAATCAAATAAAAAACTGTTTGCTCTCCCAAACAATTTAGCCAAGTGCTCATCTGTGGACTGGTAGGACATCTTTCTCTGAATCACCTTTATGTAAGGAGACCAAATGAAGGAATGATATATGGGGCCTCCTGAGAGCTCAAAGAAAAGAATGGCCAGAGTCTGCCCTGAGGGAAGGAGTGAGGAAAGGTTTCACAGCAAAGATGATGTTTAAACGGATTCTTAAAGGCAGGGAAAATACATGCTAGATAGTGAGAGAGCTATAGGGAGATCTGAAACAGTAAAGTACTTTTAGGAATTGCTACTCGTTCAGTACTGCTGAAGAATAGTGTGTGTGTGTGTGTGTGCACACATACACCTAAGTGTATGTGTTGGTGAAGGCAAAGTAGGAATGGCAATGAGTAGAGAGGGTATAACAAGTAATGACGATGGAGATGTAAACAAGGGTAAGATCACAAAGGGCTTTGTGTGTCTCATTAAGAAATAGAGCCAGACATGGTGGCTCACACCTGTAATCCCAGCACTTTGTAAGGCCAAGGCGGGTGGGCAGCTTGAGCCCAGGAACTCAAGACCAGCCTGGACAACATGGTGAAATCCTATCCCTACAAAAAATACAAAAATTAGCTGAGCATGATGGCGGGCTCCTGTGGTCTCAGCTGCTCAGGAGGCTGAAGTGGGAGGGTCACATAAGCCTGGGAAATCGAGGTTGCAGTGAGTCATGATACAGCATCACCGCACTTGGGTCTGGATGACAGAGTGAGACCCTGTCTCTAAATAAATAAATAAATAAATAAATAAATAAAAGAAATATAACTTTACGCTGTAGGTGATGGGGAGCCTTTTGGATGCTGACCTCTTAATATTAGCCTATATCTGTCATGGGCTTTCACTAGAAACCCAAGTACCCTTTTGCAGTTAAAGGCCTATAATTGTCTTTGGAGAGCCCAGAGTTCTTAAAGTAAGGTATGGAGTATATGTGCATTTATATCAGTGTTCCTTTCTGAGTTTGGATGTAGCTCAAGATTAGGCTTTTGAGAATTTTGGCACATTTCTTATTTCAGAGGGCAAGAGCATAGGGCAGAGCAACAATCTAACAGAAGCTTATCGAAGGTGGGATTTACAGCAGATATATAGCCTTTCCAAGATGCCATCTTAATTGGTACTCCTAGAATAGCTATGCTTGGATTCTATGTCAGAGGTTGATATTTCCTTGTAAAACTCTCTGACCTCTTCCTGTCTTCACATTTCAATGTACTTTCACTAGTTTTTTGGTCATTTACTTTAAGCTATGTATGTCATATACCCTGTTCATTATTTAAAAGGGGACGTCATTTGGCTAATATTTCCATTTTTATAAATGTAAGTCTCTGATATCATAATTTAGTCTTTGATTTGTATAGAAAAGCATAAAAAGTTCAGGTATCAAATATTCTTGAAATAACAGTTCCAATTAATTCTTTGAGGAACTTCAGAACAAGAAATTAACTTATTGTTCCTGAGAGAAGATCATGGTGATTCCAGTTTGTCCTCTAACAGGATACATTATGCTAAACTTCTCCAGAAGGTTAGAAGAGGAAAGTGTCATGGTAATCCACAGCTCCCTTAGTGAATCAAACAAATAGTCATCTTCCTGAAGGACATAGGTGCAATAAAAATCTGTTTGGAGAAAATCAGGCAGTTGAATTTTTGACAGTTTATATTAAGAACTACCTGGAAGCAGCTGCATTTTTCTATTAAAGTGATCCAATTTTCTCATTCTAACCAGGCTGTTCAACACAGAAGGCACTTTGAGATATTCTGTCCTTCAAGTTGGTTGGCTGTAACCTGTGCCTGGTTGGTAAAATCCCACTGTACAAAGAGGCTGCTTCACTGAATGTCCAGTTATCTATGGTTGCTTGGCATACCACCCCCAAACATAGTGGCATAAACCATTTTTTTTTCTTTTTTTGGTTTTAGGGTTGGGAATTCAGACATGGCAGAATGGGGAGGTCATGTCTCTGGTCCCAGAACCCGGAGTCTCAGCTGGGATGATTTTAATAGATGGAAACTTGTACAGCTAGGGAGTGGTATGGCATCTTTCCCTTTATGTAGTGTCGGGCTTGTCCATGTGACCTCCTCATGTGATTCCTCTAGCATCATGGTCTTAAAGACTTCTCATGCAACAGTTCAGGGTTCTGAGAGTAAGTGATCCAGAAGGCCAAAGTAGAGTGGCAGAGCCTTTTCCCACCTGGTATGGGAAGTCATGCAGCATGGCTCTGTCATATCTGGTTGGTCCCTCAGGGGCAGTCACCATTCAGCATGGGAGGGGACCATGTAAGGATGTGAATACTGGGTGGTGTGGATCACTGGGGAAGGGGGTGGGAGCATTTTGGAGGCTGGGTCATTACCAAGGGTAGTATACCCCATTTCTTCAGTTCATGGCACTAACTCTTCTTGGTAATAAGCTCATTTTCTCCCAGGTATCCACTCTTACCCACAACACTGCACCCCCACTCTACCCCAACATTCTTTTTCATGGACAGGTAGAGAGACCTTAAGCTTTTCTATATGATTATGACTCTTCATATTTAAAGCTTTCAGTGGCTTATTAGCGCTCTTAGGATGAAGACCTTTATTCCACAAATATTTACTGAGTGCTTACTCTGTTTAGGCAATATTCCAGGCCTCTGGGATTGCATAGTGATTAAAACTGATAGAAATTCCAGTCCTCCATAGGCATGGGCAAAGACTTCATGACTAAAACACCAAGAGCAATTGCAACAAAAGCCAAAGTTGACAAATGAGATCTAATTAAACTAAAGAGCTTCTGCACAGCAAAAGAAACTCTCATCAGAGTGAACAGGCAACCTACAGAATGGGAGAAAGTGTTTGCAATCTACCCATCTGACAAAGCACTAATATCCAGAATCTACAAGGAACTTAAACACATTTACAAGAAAAAAACAACCTCATCAAAAAGTGGGTGAAGGATATGAACAGACACTTCTCAAAAGAAGACATTCATGTGGCCAAAAAACATGAAAAAAAGCTCATCATCACTGGTCATTAGAGAAATGCAAATCAAAACACAATGAGATACCATCTCACACCAGTTAGAATGGCAATCATTAAAAAGTCAGGAAACAATAGATGCTGGAGAGGCTGTGGAGAAATAGGAACACTTTTACACTGTTGGTGGGAGTGTAAATTAGTTCATCCTTTGTGGAAGACATTGTGGTGATTCCTCAAGGATCTAGAACAAGAAATACCATTTGACCCAGCAATCCCATTATTGGGTATATACCCAAAGGGTTATAAATCGTTCTGTAAAGACACATGCACACATATGTTTATTGCAGCACTATTCACAATAGCAAAGACTTGGAAACAACCCAAATGCCCATCAATGATAGACTGGATAAAGAAAATGTGGCACATATACACCATGGAATACTATGCAGCCATAAAAAGGATGAGTTTATGTCCTTTGTAAGGACACGGATGAACCTGGAAACCATCATTCTCAGCAAACTAATCCAGGAACAAAAAACCACATACCTCACGTTCTCACTCATAAGTGGGAGTTGAACAATGAGAACACGTGGAAACAAGGAGGAGATAATTACACACTGAGGCCTGTTGGAGGGTGGGGGGCAAGGAGAGGGAGAACATTAGGACAAATACCTAATACATGAGGGGCTTAAAACCTAGATGGTGGGTTGATAGGTGCAGCAAACCACCATGGCACATGTATACCTATGTAATGAACCCGCATGCTCTGCGTATGTATCCCAGAACTTAAAGTAAATTAAAAAAAATTATAAATAACTAAAAAAAAAAAAGAGAAATTCCAGTCCTCGTGGAATCATGCATTCTAGTGTGTGTGTGTGTGTGTGCGTGCGTGCGTGTGTGTGTGTATGTTGGAAAGGAGCAGTAAATAAGTGCAAATATTTATCATGATAGAAATAAACCAGGTAAAGAAAGTGGAGGCTCAGTTTTAAACAGGACAGTTAGGGAAAGCCTCAGTGAGAAGACAACAAAGATTTGAAGTAGGTGAGGGTGTGAGCCATGTGGATATTGGCCGAGGGAACAGCAAGTGCAAAAATTCTGAGAGGGAAGCATGCCTGCCCTTCAGTGGAAGCCAGGATACTGGGTTTGGGGCATGTGGAATGAGGACAAGAGTAATGAGAGATGAAGGCAGAGATTTAACAGCAGACTAGACAAGATCTGGACTTGTAGGCCATTTTAAGAACTTTAATTTTCACTTTTGAGAAGAGCAGCATTAGGGTCTGACTCATGTTTTAGAAGGATCATTCTTGGGGTGTAAAGGTAGAAATAGAAAGAACATTTATATGGTTGTTGCAATAATCTCGGAGAGGGAAGAAGGTGGCTTGGATCAGGATGGTATAGTAGAAAGGATGATAAGTGGCTCAGTAAAAAATATATTTTGAAGATAGAATTGGTAAGTTTTACTGATAAACTGAATGTAGGATATGAAAGAAAGAGGAGTCACAGATGATGTCAAGTAACTAGAACGAGTTGCTATTTATCGAGATGAGAGAATCTATCAGTAGAACAGATTTAGAAGAGAGTTGTTTTGACATGTTTTCAACCTTAAAATAATGAGATTCAGAAAATACGATTAAGTATAGAGTTTATTTGAGTCCAAAGCTTGAGGATGGCCACCTGGAAGCATAGATTCAAGTTGCCCTCTATATACACTCCAGTTAGCAGCAGTTACAAGTGATTTTCTTTTCTTTTTTTTTTTTTTGTCGTTGTTGTTTGTTTGTTTGTTTTGAGATGGAATTTCGCTCTTGTTGCCCAGGCTGGAGTGCAATGGTGTGATCTCAGCTCACTGCAGTCTCTGCCTCCCAGGCTCAAGTGATTCTCCTGTCTCAGCCTCTCGAGTAGCTGGGATTACAGGCATGTGCCACCATGCCCAGCTAATTTTGTATTTTTAGTAGAGATGGGGTTTCTCCATGTTGGACAGGCTGGTCTTGAACTCCTGACCTCAGGTGATCCGCCCACCTCAGCCTCCCAAAGTGCTAGGATTACAGATGTGAGCCATCGCACCCATCCACAAGTGGGTTAAGAAAAAAAGGAGACTGTTTCTCAGTTGTTATCAATAATTTACCTTAAAATAACAAACTATTGATTGACCATACACTGTATTTAGCATCTCAAATTCCAGGAACATGAAGATAGTGGCTGACACAGCTAGTCAGGAACAAAATGCCTTTATACAATTGCATGGGTGTGGGGAACGGTGGAGGGGGTGCTTGAGGCGTGACTGAAGTCCCAGACTCACGTCTCTCTGGGCCTGCTACATTTTGCGTATTTCATGTCGTTCAGGCTGCTCTGAGCTACTTTTGTTTTGTCATTTTAAAAATAAAAATTTTTAATATGACCCTGAATACCACGATGGTTAATTTTAGATGTCAATTTGACTGGATTAATGGATATCCAGATTTCTGGGTGTGTCTATGAGGTTGTTTCCAGAGGAGGCTGGCATTTAATCAGTGAACTGAGAAGGGAAGATCTACCTTCACCCATTGTGGGCAGGTTCAGTAGAACCGAGGGGGGTCGAGTGGAACAAAAAGGTGGAGGAAAGGTGAACTTGTGTTCTTTCTTCTGGACCTGGGACACCCATCTTCTCCTATTCTTGGGTGTCAGAGTTCCAGGTTCTCTGGCCTTGAGACTTGCAGCAGCGACATCCGTTTCTCAGGCTTTTGGCTTTGGACTGAGAGCTACACGTTGGCCCCTCCAGGTTCTCAGGCCTTTGGACCTGGACTTAGCCATGCTCTCAGCTCCAGCTTGCAGATGGCTTGTTGTGAGACTTAGCGTCCAGAATTATGTGAGCCAATTTCCCAGAAAATAACTGCTTATATCTCTATATATCTTATTGGTTCTGTTTCTCTGGCAGACTCTGACTAATGGATAAACCATGTTTACCTAACCATATCTTTAACCCCTGACCCTGTGCTTCTTGCACTCCATGTTTAGTCATGCTGCTTTCTCTCATTTTCTAGAGCGACGGGCACCCCCTTGCTTCCTACAGCTATGGCACAATTTCCCCTCTGGCCTGAATGCTCTCCCTATCCCCTCCTTCCCTGCAACTAGTTAATCCCTAGTCCTTTAAGATTCATCTCAACTATTATTTTCTGAAAGAAGCCTTTCTGATCTCTTTAACTAGGCGTATGTTCCTACAGCACCCTGTCAGTCCTCTGAGCCCAAGCTAAGCCATCATGTCCCCTGTGACCTGCACGTATACATCCAGATGGCCTGAAGCAACTGAAGATTCACAAAATAAGTGAAAATAGTCTTAACTGATGACATTCCACCATTGTGATTTGTTCCTGCCCTACCCTAACTGATAGGATATATTCTGCCCAACCGTTAAGAAGATACTTTGTAATATTCTCCCCTGCCCTTAAGAAGAAGGTACTTTGTACGCCTATGCCAAACCTTTAAGAACTAATGATAATCCTACCACCCTTTGTGACTCCTTTTTCAGACTCAGTCCGCCTGCACCCAGGTGAAATAAACAACCTTGTTGCTCACACAAAGCCTGCTGGTGGACTCTCTTCACACAGACGTGCGTGACACACCCTGTAAGGAAGGGATAAGTTTTGCTTAATGTCTGCAGGTACCCTCCGCAAGCATGTATGCTATATAGGGAGAAGGACCCCTTCACGACTGTGCACCCCAGTGTCTCCAATGCCTGCATGGGGCCTGGAACCTGGCAGTGTTCAATAATCATTTTAATAATCTCATCCATTCGTTCAAAGATTATGACATAACTACTCCTCATTTTATTCTTTCTAACAGACTGACTCAAACTATGTCCTTAATACAGAATGTTCAGGAGGATAGAAATTCAGCTGACAGTTCTGGAAATTCTCTTGAATGCCTAAAGATTCTTTCTTACTATCAGCAAGGCCGTATTATATTTGTATTATACTCAGACTTGTGCAGGAATTTTCTCCATTTGAAAACACACTCAAGTGTTGAGTGGCAGGTCAGTCAGCAGAGAGAGAATGTCATGTGTTTCCCACTTTCCCACCCTTTGGACTGCCATCATTCCCTAGAGTCTTACATTTCCCCAGTATGACAGCCCTTGTGTCAGACTTCTGAAGTACTTATGCTCTTTCCATGAGAGGAGATGCTGCTTCGCTGCTAGTGAAATGCCATTTCAATTCCTTGCTACCTTTCATGGAGAAGATTTGTAGACGTGACTTCAACACAGAAAGTGAGAAAGGAAACTGAAGTGTCTGAGAGGTAGAAAACAGTTTGTTACCAGCACTAGCTCACTGGATTACTCCCTAGCTGTTCCGATGAAACGCTTTCAGCAAAGCATGCAGCACAGGGAAAGAACCAGTCTGTAATGAGGCTGATAATGCCAGATGAGCATGGCGTTTGCGGCAACTTCATATTTTTAGTTACCTGTCATTTAGATTTAATTGTTTTCAATATATCAGGTTTATCTTTATTAAATAGTATAGTGCAATTTTCTGGTACTAGCAAGTGAAATATTTGGGGACATGGCTTTTGTCCTGAAAACCTGTTTAGAAATCTTCATGGGCATTTTAAATTAACACTATAGCATTAGCCAGATATAAATCCTCTTGTGGAGATAAGCTAGAGATCAACGTCCCCTTTGCCTGCTCTAGAGAGTTGGAGGGTGACAGCAAGGACCTATTCTTAGGAAATCAGTAAGTGCACAGTGATTGTCACTGGAGTCTCCTCCAATGCCAAGGCACCTTGAGGACAGTCCCCTCCCTATTGTTTTGTGATTCCTGCCCTTCTCTTACCTGAGATTCCTGGAGGCATTAACATCTCATTTCTAATTCTGTAGTGAAAGCCTCCATTCTTTGCACAGGGACATTGGAATGTCACAGATTATTAATGTAGCATTTTAGGGGGCAGGGTGTAGTGGCCCCTTTTACTCCAGAAATCCTCCAGGAAACAGGTAGGCAAGTTTCTACATAAGATAGGTCTAGGAGATGGCTCTTCATCTCTTACCTTTTCAATTTTCTCTTGAGCCAATCATTCAACTTCTAATACCTCTGTGCTTTGCTGACTCCACCCAACAGCAATCCTTCCAGTTAGAGTCAGTGCCAGGAAAACTTGTGAAGAAAGATCTATCCTTCTGGATGTATTCACAAAAATTATTTTGGTTGTAGATGATTGAAACTAGTAGCAGTGGCACAGTCTCGGCTCATGGCAACCTCCACCTCCCAGGTTCAAGTGATTCTCCTGCCTCAGCCTCCCAAGCAACTGGGATTACAGGCATCTGCCACCACACCCACTAATTTTTGTATTTTTACAATATTTTAGAGATGGGGTTTCTCCAGGCTGGCCAGGCTAGTCTGGAACTCCCAACCTAAGGTGATCCACCCAGCTTGGCCTCCCAAAGTGCTGGGATTAAGGGCATGAGCCACCGTGCCCACCCCAAACTAAGTTTAAAAGGGAATTTATTGGTTTATTTAACTAGGGAGTCAAAAGGAAGGTATACCAGGCACAACTGATGGCGTCCAGGATTTCAAATAATGGGGTCAGGTGCCTGTCACGCTGCATTCAGATCTGGACTCTGCAAGCCATCATTTCACACAGCTTCCAATCTCTGGATGGGAGAGGCTCCCTCTTGCCCTACCAGTATGTGTATCTAAAAAGAACTTGCACTCCAGGGGTTAGAATATTTTGATTAGTCAGCTCAGATCACATTCCTACTTCTGTGGTTGGGGAGGTAAGATTCTGTGACATTTTCACCCAAGTTACATGTTATGGTGCATTTCCCCAGAGGAAGAAATTCAGAGAACTGTGTAATGCCAATGTCTGCAATACTGCCCTCATCACATGCTGCATGCTGCATAAGGTTTACCCTGCTGGGGAGGAGTTTTTATTCATCAGAATCTATTTCTGTTCATCACCACAGGGTGGTTCTTTTCCACCCAACAGCCTAACTCTGCTGCTCCCCAAGGGCAGAACAAGGATGGATAGGTGGATGTTTCAGGGAAGTAAATTTCAGCTAAATATAAGGTGGAACTTGTACTAGACTTTTTAGAAGAGTCAGAAAATGAATTATCTTAAAAATGGTGGCTTCTGTGTCACTGGTTTTTAAGCAAGTGCCTGCTGTCCACATGTAGAATGTATTTTTTAGAGACGATTTGTATAATAGGGAGTAGTAGAAACAAATGACCAGAACTTCTGACTCTGTATACGAAAGTGTTCCTCTCTGAGCATACCCATGTATACAAACACACTTACTTAACAGGTTTGAAGAGTAGGTCAGATAAACAGGTAGGGCCTGAAACGCAACTTTTTTGTTAAGTTTTTAACTGTTGTCTCTTTTTTTTTTTTTATACTTTAAGTTCTAGGGAACATGTGCATAACGTGCAGGTTTGTTACATATGTATACTTGTGCCATGTTGGTGTGCTGCACCCATCAACTCGTCAGCACCCATCAATTCATCATTTATATCAGGTATAACTCCCAATGCAATCCCTCCCCCCTCCCCCCTCCCCATGATAGGCCCTGGTGTGTGATGTTCCCCTTCCCGAGTCCAAGTGACCTCATTGTTCAGTTCCCACCTATAAGTGAGAACATGCGGTGTTTGGTTTTCTGTTCTTGTGATAGTTTGCTAAGAATGATGGTTTCCAGCTGCATCCATGTCCCTACAAAGGACGCAAACTCATCCTTTTTTATGGCTGCATAGTATTCCATGGTGTATATGTGCCACATTTTCTTAATCCAGTCTGTCACAGATGGACATTTGGGTTGATTCCAAGTCTTTGCTATTGTGAATAGTGCCGCAATAAACATACGTGTGCATGTGTCTTTATAGCAGCATGATTTATAATCCTTTGGGTATATACCCAGTAGTGAGATGGCTGGGTCATATGGTACATCTAGTTCTAGATCCTTGAGGAATTGCCATACTGTTTTCCATAATGGTTGAACTAGTTTACAATCCCACCAACAGTGTAAAAGTGTTCCTATTTCTCCACAACCTCTCCAGCACCTGTTGTTTCCTGACTTTTTAATGATTGCCATTCTAACTGGTGTGAGATGGTATCTCATTGTGGTTTTGATTTGCATTTCTCTGATGGCCAGTGACGATGAGCATTTTTTCATGTGTCTGTTGGCTGTATGAATGTCTTCTTTTGAGAAATGTCTGTTCATATCCTTTGCCCACTTTTTGATGGGGTTGTTTTTTTCTTGTATATTTGTTTGAGTTCTTTGTAGATTCTGGATATTAGCCCTTTGTCAGATGAGGAGATTGCAAAAATTTTCTCCCATTCTGTAGGTTGCCTGTTCACTCTGAGGGTAGTTTCTTTTGCTGTGCAGAAGCTCTTTAGTTTAATCATATCCCATTTGTCAATTTTAGCTTTTGCTGCCGTTGCTTTTGGCTGTTTTAGACATGAAGTCCTTGCCCATGCCTATGTCCCGAATGATACTACCTAGATTTTCTTCTAGGGTTTTTATGGTATTAGGTCTAACATTTAAGTCTCTAATCCACCTTGAATTAATCTTCGTATAAGGAGTAAGGAAAGGATCCAGTTTCAGCTTTCTACTTATGGCTAGCCAATTTTCCCAGCACCATTTATTAAATAGGGAATCCTTTCCCCATTTCTTGTTTTTGTCAGGTTTGTCAAAGATCAGATGGCTGTAGATGTGTGGTATTATTTCTGAGGACTCTGTTCTGTTCCATTGGTCTATATCTCTGTTTTGGTACCAGTACCATGCTGTTTTGGTTACTGTAGCCTTGTAGTATAGTTTGAAGTCAGGTAGCGTGATGCCTCCAGCTTTGTCCTTTTGACTTAGGATTGTCTTGGCAATGCGGGCTCTTTTTTGGTTCCATATGAACTTTAAAGCGGTTTTTTCCAATTCTGTGAAGAAACTCATTGGTAGCTTGATGGGGATGGCATTGAATCTATAAATGACCTTGGGCAGTATGGCCATTTTCACGATATTGATTCTTCCTATCCATGAGCATGGTGTGTTCTTCCATTTGTTTGTGTCCTCTTTTATTTCACTGAGCAGTGGTTTGTAGTTCTCCTTGAAGAGGTGCTTTACATCCCTTGTAAGTTGGATTCCTAGGTATTTTATTCTCTTTGAAGCAATTGTGAATGGAAGTTCATTCCTGATTTGGCTCTCTGTTTGTCTGTTACTGGTGTATAAGAATGCTTGTGAGTTTTGCACATTAATTTTGTATCCTGAGACTTTGCTGGAGTTGCTTATGAGCTTAAGGAGATTTTGGGCTGAGACAATGGGGTTTTCTAAATATACAATCATGTCATCTGCAAACAGGGTCAATTGGACTTCTTCTTTTCCTAACTGAATACCCTTGATTTCTTTCTCTTGCCTGATTGCCCTAGCCAGAACTTCCAACACTATGTTCAATAGGAGTGGTGAGAGAGGGCATCCCTGTCTTGTGCCAGTTTTCAAAGGGAATTTTTCCAGTTTTTGCCCATTCAGTATGATATTAGCTGTGAGTTTGTCATAAATAGCTCTTGTTATTTTGAGGTACGTTCCATCAATACTGAATTTATTGAGCGTTTTTAGCATGAAGGGCTGTTGAATTTTGTCAAAAGCTTTTTCTGCATCTATTAAGATAATCATGTGGTTCTTGTCTTTGGTTCTGTTTATATACTGGATTACGTTTATTGATTTGTGAATGTTGAACCAGCCTTGCATCCCAGGGATGAAGCCCACTTGATCATGGTGGATAAGCTTTTAGATGTGCTGCTGAATCCGGTTTGCCAGTATTTTATTGAGGATTTTTGCATCGATGTTCATCAGGGATATTGGTCTAAAATTTTCTTTTTTTGTTGTGTCTCTGCCAGGCTTTGGTATCAGGATGATGTTGGCCTCCTAAAATGAGTTAGGGAGGATTCCCTCTTTTTCTATTGATTGGAATAGTTTCAGAAGGAATGGTACCAGCTCCTCCTTGTACCTCTGGTAGAATTCAGCTGTGAATCCATCTGGTCCTGGACTGTTTTTGGTTGGTAGGCTATTAATTATTGCCTCAATTTCAGAGCCTGCTGTTGGTCTATTCAGGGATTCAACTTCTTCCTGGTTTAGTCTTGGGAGAGTGTAAGTGTCCAGGAAATTATCCATTTCTTCTAGATTTTCTAGTTGATTTGCGTAGAGGTGTTTATAGTATTCTCTGATGGTAGTTTGTATTTCTGTGGGGTCAGTGGTGATATCCCCTTTATCATTTTTTATTGCATCTATTTGATTCCTCTCTCTTTTCTTCTTTATTAGTCTTGCTAGCGGTCTGTCAATTTTGTTGATCTTTTCAAAAAACCAACTCCTGGATTCATTGATTTTTTGGAGGGTTTTTTGTGTCTCTATCTCCTTCAGTTCTGCTCTGATCTTAGTTATTTCTTGCCTTCTGCTAGCTTTTGAGTGTGTTTGCTCTTGCCTCTCTAGTTCTTTTAATTGTGATGTTAGAGTGTCCATTTTAGATCTTTCCTGCTTTCTCTTGTGGGCATTTAGTGCTATAAATTTCCCTCTACACACTGCTTTAAATGTGTCCCAGAGATTCTGGTATGTTGTATCTTTGTTCTCGTTGGTTTCAAAGAACATCTTTATTTCTGCCTTCATTTCGTTATGTACCCTGTAGTCATTCAGGAGCACGTCGTTCAGTTTCCATGTAGTTGAGCCGTTTTGATTGAATTTCTTAGTCCTGAGTTCTAGTTTGATTGCACTGTGGTCTGAGAGACAGTTTTTTATAATTTCTGTTCTTGTACATTTGCTGAGGAGTGCTTTACTTCCAATTATGTGGTCAATTTTGGAATAAGTGCGATGTGGTGCTGAGAAGAATGTATATTCTGTTGATTTGGGGTGGAGAGTTCTATAGATGTCTATTAGGTCCGCTTGGTGCAGAGATGAGTTCAATTCCTGGATATCCTTGTTAACTTTCTGTCTCGTTGATCTGTCTAATATTGACAGTGGAGTGTTGAAGTCTCCCATTATTATTGTATGGGAGTCTAAGTCTCTTTGTAAGTCTCTAAGGACTTGCTTTATGAATCTGGGTGCTCCTGTATTGGCTGCATATATATTTAGGAGAGTTAGCTCTTCCTGTTGAATTGATCCCTTTACCATTATGTAATGGCCTTCTTTGTCTCTTTTGATCTTTGATGGTTTAAAGTCTGTTTTATCAGAGACTGGGATTGCAACCCCTGCTTTTTTTTGTTCTCCATTTGCTTGGTAGATCTTCCTCCATCCCTTTATTTTGAGCCTATGTATGTCTCTGCATGTGAGATGGGTCTCCTGAATAGAGCAGACTGATGGGTCTTGACTCTTTATCCAGTTTGCCAGTCTGTGTCTTTTAATTGGAGCATTTAGTCCATTTACATTTAAGGTTTATATTGTTATGTGTGAACTTGATCCTGCCATTATGATATTAACTGGTTATTTTGCTCGTTAGTTGATGCAGTTTCTTCCTAGCCTCAATGGTCTTTACATTTTGGCGTGTTTTTGCAATGGCTGGTACCGGTTGTTCCTTTCCATGTTTAGTGCTTCCTTCAGGGTCTCTTGTAAGGCAGGCCTGGTGGTGACAAAATCTCTAAGCATTTGCTTATCTGTAAAGGATTTTATTTCTCCTTCACTTATGAAACTTAGTTTGGCTGGATATGAAATTCTGGGTTGAAAATTCTTTTCTTTAAGAATGTTGAATATTGACCCCCACTCTCTTCTGGCTTGTAGAGTTTCTGCCGAGAGATCTGCTGTTAGTCTGATGGGCTTCCCTTTGTGTATAACCCGACCTTTCTCTCTGGCTGCCCTTAAGATTATTTCCTTCATTTCAACTTTGATGAATCTGGCAATTATGTGTCTTGGAGTTGCTCTTCTGGAGGAGTATCTTTGTGGTGTTCTCTGTATTTCCTGAATTTGAATGTTGGCCTGCCCTACTAGGTTGGGGAATTTCTCCTGGATGATATCCTGAAGAGTGTTTTCCAACTTGGTTCCATTTTCCCCCTCACTTTCAGGCACCCCAATCAGACGTAGATTTGGTCTTTTTACGTAATCCCATACTTCTTGCAGGGTTTGTTTATTTCTTTTTCTTCTTTTTTCTTTTGGTTTCTCTTCTCACTTCATTTCATTCATTTGATCCTCAGTCGCTGATACTCTTTCTTCCAGTTGATTGAGTTGGTTACTGAAGCTTGTGCATTTGTCATGTATTTCTCGTGTCATGTTTTTCATCTCTGTCATTTCATTTATGACCTTCTCTGCATTAATTAGTCTAGCTGTCAATTCTTCCACTCTTTTTTCAAGATTTTTAGTTTCTTTGCGCTGGGTACGTAATTCCTCCTTTAGCTCTGAGAAGTTTGATGGACTGAAGCCTTCTCTCATCTCGTCAAAGTCATTCTCTGACCAGCTTTGATCCGTTGCTGGCGATAGGCTGCGCTTCTTTGCAGGGGGAGAGGTGCTCTTATTTTTTGAATTTCCAGCTTTTCTGCCCTGCTTTTTCCCCATCTTTGTGGTTTTATCTGCCTCTGGTCTTTGATGATGGTGACGTACTGATGGGGTTTTGGTATAGGTGTCCTTCCTGTTTGATAGTTTTCCTTCTGACAGTCAGGACCGTCAGCTGTAGGTCTGTTGGAGATTGCTTGAGGTCCACTCCAGACCCTGTTTGCTTAGGTATCAGCAGCAGAGTTTGCAGAAGATAGAATATTGCTGAACAGCGAGTGTACCTGTCCGATTCTTACTTTGGAAGCTTCCTCTCAGGGGTGTACTCCACCCTGTGAGGTGTGGGGTGTCAGACTGCCCCTAGTGGGGATGTCTCCCAGTTAGGCTACTCAGGGGTCAGGGACCCACTTGAGCAGGCAGTCTGTCCCTTCTCAGATCTCAGGCGCCGTGTTGGGAGATCCACTGCTCTCTTCAAAGCTGTCAGACAGAGTTGTTTGCGTCTGCAGAGGTTTCTGCTGCTTTTGTTGTTGTTGTTGTTAACTGTGCCCTGTCCCCAGAGGTGGAGTCTACAGAGACAGGCAGGTTTCCTTGAGCTGCTGTGAGCTCCACCCAGTTCGAGCTTCCCAGCGGCTTTGTTTACCTACTTAAGCCTCAGCAATGGCGGGCGCCCCTCTCCCAGCCTCGCTGCTGC
Organism: Rhinopithecus roxellana; assembly: GCF_007565055.1. Lineage (NCBI taxonomy): Eukaryota > Metazoa > Chordata > Mammalia > Primates > Cercopithecidae > Rhinopithecus > Rhinopithecus roxellana. The sequence goes on from NC_044551.1 coordinate 55,989,945, forward strand.
CTTGCCGTTATATCACAGACTGCTGTGTTAGCAATGAGGGACTCTCCGTGGGCGTGGGATCCTCCTGGCCATGGGTGGGATATATTCTCCTGATGTGCCTGTTTGCTTAAAACGCAGTATTGGGGTGTGAGTTACCCGATTTTCCAGGTGTTGTGTGTCTCAGTTCCCCTGGCTAGGAAAAGGGATTCCCTTCCCCCTTGCACTTCCCAGGTGAGGGGATGCCTCTCCTTGCTTCAGCTCTCGCTGGTCTGGCTGCAGCAGCTGACCAGCACCAATTGTCCGGCACTCCCTAGTGAGATGAACCCAGTACCTCAGTTGAAAATGCAGAAATCACCGGTCTTCTGTGTCGCTCGTGCTGGGAGTTGGAGACTGGAGCTGTTCCTATTCAGCCACCTTGCTCCGCCCCTCACTGTTGTCTCTTAAAAGGTTCTTAAGTCAGTCTTTCTCTCTGATAAAATTTTTTATGCACATAGAAGACTGAACTATTTTTAGCTTTATACATGTAAAGGTTTTACCTTGAAATAGATTTTCATTTATTTATTCAGCCTTCAGATTTTCCTTATATTGACTCATTTCTTTGGTAAAATGTAATATATAATAATTTGACCCATGAATTTTCTGATCAACTCTAATAGTTTTGTAAATACATTCTCCCATCTTTAATGTGAATGTTATCAAAAAGTTATGAAGTTTTCTTTAAAGTTGTAGTCTCCAATTATTTTTCATGTGTTAAAACATAAAATAGATTTTTATGTTAGAGATTTCACTTGCCAGATGAGATGTGTTATGTAAATGACTGTATTACATATATATTTTGTAATATCAAAACCATATATTTTGAGTAGTTGGAGTTTTGTTTGGCACTGAGAACAAAAATAGTGATTAAAACAATAAAAGTAAAATCCTTAAAGGTTTGTGATGTATCAGCCTTTAAAGATTTAGAGCTTGGGTACTGGATTCAGATACCTGGGTTCAAATCAAATGCATTTTCTAGCTGTGTGACTTAGGAAGGCTAATGACTTTTTTATGCTTCCATTTCCAACTCTGTTGAATGTTGACAATGGAAGGGCCTGCTTTTCAGAACTGTGGTGAGTTTAAAAGAGAGAACGCAGGTAAAGTCCATGGCATAGCACCTATCACATAGTAACAACCCAGCACACTTCTAGCTCTTTTAATATTATTTTCTGCTTAATAACCTCCAGAGACATAAAGCACTGTACAGAGGAAAAGTGCACTAGCTCTGCCAGTCATCAGCAAATAGCAATTTTAGTTGTTCATGGTTATTGCATTTTGTTTTTGACCCTGATCATTTGCTTTCTGTGAACTTTATTTTGAGGTGAGTTGGAGCATTAACTTCTTCATGTTTAATAAGTGCAACGATTGTTAGTGTTAAATGCCTTTGTATGAAGGTTATGATGATGACTGAAACTAAAGTGGAGAAAAAATTTGAATCATAAGTGGAATAAGAAATGTTACATGTTGGAGATGCATATGAGATAAACTCTTCAATTGTGGCAGTGATTCAGAAGAAAAAGACTGTCTCATGAACCATGGAAAATGTATGATGTCCTTTAAAAAGAGACAAGGGCAAGTGATCAAATAGCCCTACAATATGTGGCTAGATTATAGAAAATGAAAATTAGATGCTAGGACTAATCCAAGGCAGTAAAAAAACAACTCAATCTGGGTAGGAGTGAAGGGACTGCCAATGTGAGATGTCAAAGATAGTGCCTGTCAGCTGAGTGCTAGGGGCTCTGAGACTGTCTTAGAACTGAAAACTGAGGATCGGAAAGAGCTGCTGCTAAAAAGTTGTTCAAAAAAGGCTTATAAAGGCTTATTATTAAAAATCTCATTTATTTTTAAACTAATGTGCGTTAATTAGTATACCTTCCTAGGTGCCAAGGGGTTCCCTCTAAAACTGCCTCAAGTGATGAAACTGGTCAATTATGGAAAACTTAAAACAACAACAACAACAACAACAACAGATTATATATCACCAAGGAGAGGACAGACATCACTGGCTTTAGTGCATCAAATAACTAATTTGTACTCTTACTTTGAGGAAATGTGTCTGGGAACTGCAAACTTAAATCTCTCTTCTTTTGAAGTTAACATACCTGCAGAGTTAATTAAAAAACAACATTTCAGAGTCTAACCTGCCTTGAAGAAGAGAAGCTTCTGTGTGAGCAGAACTGTCTTATTTAGGAAACACCCTTTGGAATTATGTCTGTATAACTAAAAATGACATGGAAAATACAATTTTTGAAATTAACTTGAAACTCAAATTAACTTGAAACACTATAGAGTCCAAACCTTCTTGCTTGGTCATAGGATGTGAAGGAAAAGTTTTCATGCTAGAATTAATTTCCATGGCCCCTTCTCACAAGATAATAGCTAAAATACAATGTATTTTGTACTATTTAATTTTATTCTTCCCATCTGTTAAAGTTTCTTTTGTGTTATGAAATAAACAGCTTTTCAAAAAGGTTCTCAAATCTCCTCAAGTGCCCTGTGTGTCAAATGTAGTAACAATGATCATCTTTTCTTTAAGTGGTTCAGTCTTTTCAGGAGTAAGAGTTATGGTACTGAAGCATACAAAACACGTCAATAATAACACAGCATGATGGGAAGAGGCAAATGGGTCATTGTAAGACACCCCAATTTTCCTTTTTCCTTTTTATGAAATATAGCTTAAAACATTAAAAAACAGATCATTTTATAATGTTGCTATAAAATCAGGTGAACAAGTAGACAATTTAAAGGATAATGCCATACTTTACATGTTGTAATAAAAATTCAACAATTTATCACTAATCTGAGTTAAAAGTCACCATTATTTAAAAATAACTATCCGAATGATTGGAAACCCAATTCCTCCTGCTCTGTGAGGCCTGCTGCTTAGGTGTCTGCTGTTAATTGGTCTGCCTGGATGCACTCACAGAGGAGCCACTTCTGTTGGGTACCACTGTCTCCTACTGGGCACGGTCACATCTGCCAGGCAACAGTGCTCCTCCTGCTCGGTGCTGCTGTGCTCCACTGGTGCAAGGCTGTCATTGTGTTCCTGGAGCCCTGCACTTTATTCCATGTAGAAACGAGGAACATGTTCCATGTTGGTACTGATGTCATCACAGTTTGCTTCCACTATCTTACTGATTTTTAACTAAAACAGCTGACAGCTTTTATGCCCAGACAGCTCTCCCATGCCACCTCACCTCCAACAGGTCTCTAACACATATTCACTAGAAGCTAAGTCTTCACGTGGGTACTACTGACCTCTTCCCCATAGATCATTGTTTCTAATGTGACTTCTTTTGACTGTGTTTGACTCAGCATGAATAGCATACAATTCAAGGTTTACTTATTCTTTTAGGATCAAAACACATAGAAGGAATATCTATTTTGGGGGTCTTGGGTTTGCAAAATGTAATTGGCTTTTCAGTTGGGTTCTTTTACTTGTGAGTAGAAGTCTGAAAATTCATAAGCAAAAATATTACTTCACATTCATTATTGGATATAAGATAAATTATTAACTGAGTCAACTAAGTTCAGATTAATAAGATTTACCTTGTTTTCACTCATTTGGAAAATTGAGCCATTAGTAGCTACCTCAAGACTGGGCCTGGTGGCTCACTCCTGTAATCCCAGCATTTTGGGAGGTCGAGGCAGGAGGATCACTTGAGTCCAGCAGTTTGAGACCAGTGAGACCCAAGACTCCACAAAACAAATTACCTACCTCAAATATTTTTCTTAGTACATGTTAAAATCTCTTACAGTTGGCGTGCTCCTTCCCCTTTCTTTATGTAAATCTTTGATGTGAATGTGAGGTATGCAGCCATTCAGAGGCCATGCGGCAAAGCAGATGAGAGCCCAGTCTCTGAAGCAGATATGTACTTGAATTCTGCATCTTTATTTAATATCTGTGTGTCTTTGAGCAACTTACTTAACCTCTTCATTCCAGTGTTCAAAGTGTAAATAGGAATAATAATACTGGTATCTACCTCATAGGGTTCTTGTGAGAACTGAAGGAATTTGAAGTTTGTCAACAGCTTACAACATCACCTGGCTTATGGTAATCCCTCAATAAATGTTAGCTGCTATTGCTAGTATATACCAGTCTATTCATTTTATTTCACAGAGACAATTTCCTATTTGACAGCAAAACTGGGAAATACTGAAATGATTTAGATTGGTTGTTTTCAAACATGAGCCTCTATCAGAATCACCTAGAGGGCTTGTTATGAGCAGTCTATGGGAAATTCTCATTCTCAGAATTTCTCATTGTGTGTGGGGTTGAGAGGACGTGGTGAGAATTTTCATCTCTAAGAAGTTTCTGGCAAATGCTGGTGCTGTTGGTTAGGACCATGTTTATAAGGTTCTTGGCCAGCAACCTAGAACACATGGGAGTGGAAGGCAGCAAGAGGTCAGTAGGTTGTTAGTAGGTCTTAGCCAACTGTGATGGAGCTCAGAGAAGGCCTCTATGTCACATGGATGAATTGGAGGGCAAATTTAGAGAGAATAGTCATGAGCTGGGAGAAAGGGATGCACAGCTCAGTGGGTGCCCCAGACTTTGGGGTAGGGATGCAAGATTCTAACAGCTACCAAATGCAGCAAGCAGCTGAGTGAGCAGGTTGGCTATATCAGTGCCTGAAATTGAGCACAGCCAGGGAAGACAGTTTGACAAGTAACATATTTCTTCATAGCTGTGCTTTTTTTCTTCGCATTCTTTTTTTCTCCTAAAAACAGAGTGTATCTTACAATTAAATGTAGTGGTTCCTACCTCCCCAAAAAGTGGTATTGTATTGATATCGGTATCTTAAGATTGTTATCTTAGAATCAAAGAAATTAAGTCCTTTAGCCTTAATTTCATTTACCAAATCTCTTTTTGAATCTTTTTTCCTCCCTCTCTTTAATTTGATTACTATTGCTTTGTGCCTTCGAGAACAGTGACTTTTTCTCAAACAGTGAATTTTCTTTGGTCTGGCTCTCTAAAAGATACAAGGTTGAATTGTGCCTGGCATTCCTTAGTTGGTGCCATCTAAAGTCACAAATTTAACAAGATAAGGGACATTCATACAACTCTGGAACAATCTGTTAGGACTGAAGCATGAAGCAGAAATATCATCATGTCTTTCCGTATCAATATTAATGTTGCAAGGTTGAAAAGAATAAAGGCTTGTTGAGATTCTAAATTGAATAAATATGGGATGCAGAGAGGAAATGTGTTTATGCCATCCCAAGTGTCATTTATAAAATGATCTCATACACTTGAGAAATGCTTTTAAATCAGCAGATAGCATATTTACATAGGTATGCTTCTAAACCTAGTGGCAAAATATTTGAGAAATATCTTGTAATATTAAGGAGCTCCAGATATCTGCTCTGGGTGGCACAAGGCCTCTCTCCTCATTTTTACCTTCTTCCTTTTACTATCAGGTCCCTCTCAAGTAACAGAACACAAGCATTAATACACTAGGGGAGACAACAACCCATGATGTGGAGCCATTTATTTAATTTGATGACACTAATGCAGCAGAATAATTACTTGAGCAAGTGTTAGTGAAATAGTAGCATTTTTTACATTAACGATATACCACAGAATGAATATTATCTGTCTATCTATCTATCTATCTATCTATCTATCTATCTGTCTATCATCTGTCTATCATGTGTAACTTGTGCCAAAATTTATATCTTATTGCAACTCCTTTTGTGTGATGATGGTGGTAGTAAGATGCTATGATAGAAATATTTTTGCCATGCATTAGAAAGCAATGAACTAAAAAAAATCAATGAACTAATATTTTTCAGAGCAGTAGCAAAATTATATGGCTTTAGTTTTTGTTGGGGAGTTTTCTTTCCAATGTAATTACAGAGCTTAGAACTGGTTAAGATAGGTAAGAAAGGTTTTTCAATGATGTTGAAATGACACTTGTGTTGTTGGCATCATCAAGCAATGCAGAGGCCCTTAGTGCCTTATTAACACTTCCGGAAATGGCTTTAAACACTCAAAAGCTTCCTTTTAAGTAAATGTGAAATGGTAATATAAAGTTGCCATGGAAGTTTCATAATTAAAATTTTGAAGGCTGTGCTGATGCTCCTGCAGTGTGTCCTGAGACTTATTGGGAGGTTTGCTACTGTTTCTAAACTGTGCTCTCAGATTTCATGGTGGTATTTCTCTAATTGCATAGCAAGTTAGGGTAAGCCTCTCTGTCCTGGTTGTGTCAGAGAAATGGGCAAAGAATCAAGATCCAAGATCCTTTTCCAGATCTCTTGCTTTATGAGTCATGAACTTTGTTCAGCTGCTAGTAATAGAGATCTGACTTTAGCATCTTGAAAGGTTGTTTTTATTTCATGTAACAAGAACTCTGAAGTAGGCAGTTACTGGTTTTGGTTTAGTGGCTCAAGAATGTCCTGGCCAAAGTCTCTACAATTCTTTTGGTATTCTCTCATGATCAAGAGGCTGCTGGATCTTCAGCTATCATATTTGCTTTCCAGTTTACAGGAAAGATGAAGTGCAGAGGGGCAAAAAGAGCTTTCTCAGAAGCTCCAGCAAGGGCTTTTGCTTATTTTTCATAGGCTTATCTCTGTCTTCAAAGGAGATTGGGAAATGGAGCTTTTCAGATGGACTTTTAACCCAGGGTTCTACTGATAAGGAATAAGTTGTCAGACACTTTCCACCACATTGATTGACTTCCAAAGTGGTTTCCAGTCCGTAAGAGACTATGTGAGAATCTCTATATTCTGGCCTAATCTCTTCATCAGCACACTACACCTCAGTCCCATCTATGTGGACTTCCCTGCCTTTGTTCACATCACCCAATGTTTTAGTTTGGATTGTTCCAGAAGCAGGCCCTAAGACAAAGTACCAAATACAAGTGGTTTATTTGGGAAGCACAATAGGGAAGTAGGGAAGGGAAATAGAGCGGGGAAGGCAACCAATATAGATTGTGCCCTCAAGCCAGCTACCACTATGGGCAATTGGAGCTTAATTGCACGGGGAACACATCCTGGGGTTGTCTCACCGAAAGTGAGGGAAATGAGGCATTTATATACCAGCTATTGTCAGCCATTGGTTGTTTCCTGGCAGTGTTAATTCCTTGGCCCTTTAGATCTGCCATGCCCAGGCAAGTAGCCTTCCTAGACTTCTGAGAAAGCCTTTAGGCAAAGAGAATCAGATTCTGGCAGTTGGAAGTCATTGAGTGATAACGTCCAAGAATTGTGAGTGGGTACCTACAGCATCTGCTCCACCCACCCTGATTGTAAATGTCCTTTCCTTATTTCTGTTGGTCTGAGGAACACCCACTGATTTTCATAACCCTATGGAAGTAGGAAGAGTTACTTCCTTGATATGTTACTTTGCTACTGCTATGTAACAAATTATGATGAATTTAGTGGCCTAAAACAAAGCCCATTTATTGCCTCAAAGTTCTGTAGGTTAGTAGTCTGGGCGGATTTGGCTGAGTTTTATGCTCAGGGTGTCAAAATGCTGAAATCAAGGTGTCTAGGCTGTTTTAGTGGAGGCTCTGGGAAAGAATCTGTTGCTGGCTTATTCAGTTTATTGGTAGAATTCAGTTCTTTGTGGTTATGGGACTAAAGTTCCATTTACTTGCTGATTTTCAGCAGGGGCTGCCCTCAGCTCCTAGAGGCTCCTGCGTTCCTTCCCATGTGGCTCCCTTCATCTTCAAACCAGCAATGACATGTTGCATTGTTCTTATGCTTGGCATATCTTTGACTTCCTCTTTGCCACAAGCCAGAGAAAGCGCGCTGCTGATTAGACCTGGCTTATTTGGATAATCTTCCTATCTCAGGGCAGCTGTGCCACATAACATAATTTAATCATGGGAGCTATATCTGATCAAAGTTACAGGTTCTAGGGACTAGGATATAGAATTTTGGGGAAATTTTTAGAATTTTGCCTACTACTCTAAGCTCTTTTCCAGTAAAACCTCTTTACCTTTCTTTGTTCGCTTTGCTCCCACGCCCCAAGTATAATTGGAACTCTTGCCTTCAAGTTCTCATTGTACTCTGTCCTTTTATCTTATCCTATAAGAGGATATAGAATTTATTATTGCGCTAATTATTATTCTGAAAGGCATGTTTAAGAATCATGCAGTGAGGATTTGAATATGATCTTGAGCGGTAAGACTTAGTGCTAATTGCTAAACTCTCCAAATTTCAACTTTTTTTTTTAAACTATAAAATTACCTTGCTGGGTTATGAAATTTAAAGCAGATCATGTATGTAAACTACCTAGTACAGCATTTGACACATCATATAGAGGCTCTACTAAAATGTCAGTTTTTATTTTCTTTTTGTTTTAGACACAGGGTCTCTCTGTTACCCCAACTGGAGTACAGTAGCATGATCATAGCTCACTGTAACCCTGAACTCTTGGGCTCAAGTGATCCTTCCACCTCAGCCTCCTGACTTTTTCTTTCTTGTATGTTCACCTGCTTCCTCTTTCTTTACTGGTCTGTAGTCAATGTGGATGGTTTTGTGCATAGTTGTATTTCTGTGGTTTAGCATGATCTCTGTGTTCTTTTGTGAATTTCGGTATTTGTTGAATGAATGAATGAATACATCATTTCCTTGTCTATTTCCTTATCTAACAAATGAGATATAAATATATTTCATCTACTTTCAGAGTTAGTTGTTAAGAATCTGTAGAGTAATTGGCACCAATGCACTTTGATAAATATAAAATGATACACGCAAGGCAAGGAGCAGGTTTGGAACTCCCAATTGTTGATAAAGGCAGAGGCAAGGCATGGCACCATATGCCAAGTCAGAGGACAGAGAGGGTAGTTTTGGTTTATCAGTGTTTCTCATGGAGTTTTAGTTACAGTTTCAGTTGTGGGGAGCAGGTTCTAAGCAATCAATTTGCTATAACTGATTTTGCCAATAATCATTTATAACCTATTTTCACATAATTTTTTGCAGGCAAATGATCAAATCACATGATACCAAAATACATGTATTTTCAATTTATCAAAAACCCTTGAGAGAGTTAATTGCTACAGAAGACAGGATACAGAGAATGGAGCTTATACATGTGAAGGAATATAGCTTTTTTTTTTTTTAATAAAGAGGGATTAAAATGAAAACATGATATGAGCCAATTTTTTTTTTTTATTATTATACTTTAAGTTCTAGGGTACATGTGCACAACTTGCAGGTTTGTTACATATGTATACATGTGCTGTGTTGGTGTGCTGCACCCATTAACTCGTCATTTACTTTAGGTATATCTCCTAATGCTATCCCTCCCCCTCCCCACTCCCAACAATAGGACCCAGTGTGTGATGATCCCCTTCCTGTGTCCAAGTGATCTCATTGTTCAATTCCCACCTATGATTGAGAACATGCGGTGTTTGGTTTTCTGTTCTTGTGATAGTTTGCTGAGAATGATGGTTTCCAGCTGCATCCATGTCCCTACAAAGGACACAAACTCATCCTTTTTTATGACTGCATAGTATTCCATGGTGTATATGTGCCAAATATTCTTAATCCAGTCTGTCACTGATGGACATTTGGGTTGATTCCAAGTCTTTGCTATTGTGAATAGTGCCACAATAAATATACGTGTGCATGTATCTTTATAGCAGCATGATTTATATTGGGCATATACCCAGTAATGGGATGGCTGGGTCAAATGGTATTTCTAGTTCTAGATCCTTGAGGAATTGTCACACTGTTTTCCACAATGGTTGAACTAGTTTACAGTCCCACCAACAGTGTTAAAGTGTTCCTATTTCTCCATATCCTCTCCAGGACCTGTTGTTTCCTGACTTTTTAATGATTGCCATTCTAACTGGTGTGAGATGGTATCTCATTGTGGTTTTTATTTGCATTTCTCTGATGACCAGTGATGATGAGCCTTTTTTCATGCATCTGTTGACTGCATAAATGTCTTCTTTTGAGAAGTGTCTGTTCATATCCTTTGCCTACTTTTTGATGGGGTTGTTTGTATTTTTTTCTTGTAAATTTGTTTGAGTTCTTTGTAGGTTCTGGATATTAGCCCTTTGTCAGATGAGTAGATTGCAAAAATTTTCTCCCATTCTGCAGGTTGCCTGTTCACTCTGATGGTAGTTTCTTTTGCTGTGCAGAAGCTCTTTAGTTTAATTAGATCCCATTTGTCAATTTTGGTTTTTGTTGCTATTTTTGTGTTTTAGACATGAAGTCCTTGCCCATGCCTATGTCCTGAATGGTATTGCCTAGGTTTTCTTCTAGGGATTTTATCATTTTAGGTCTAATGTTTAAGTCTCTAATCCATCTTGAATTAATTTTTGTATAAGGAGTAAGGAAGGGATCCAGTTTCAGCTTTCTACTTATGGCTAGCCAATTTTCCCAGCACCATTTATTAAATAGGGAATCTTTTCCCCATTTCTTGTTTTTGTCAGGTTTGTCAAAGATCAGATGGCTGTAGATGTATGGTATTATTTCAGAGGGATCTGTTCTGTTCCATTGGTCTATATCTCTGTTTTGGTACCAGTATAGGAGCCTAATTTAATGTTAGGGGGGAAGATTGTACATGGGAATTTGACCTATAATAACTTATTGACATGTTGGGAAGCTTTTGTTTGAAAGGGATGCTAGTAATGGTGGAAGTGGTTACTACCTAAATTAGAATCTATAGGCATACTGGTTCAGTGGTTTTGAGTATATTGTCAGATTAATTTACTCAAACATCCTGTCAATTAGATTCATCTTAATGAATTACCTCCACCATTTAAAAAATAGTCTGTTGTTTTTGCTATCAATACTAGGATGCTATAAAATCAATTGTTCAATTAAGTCTAACTGGCGGAAGCAATGACCTGTGCTAGTTCAACCTAGGACTACAGTATTCAAAAACATTGCCATGAGATCATTCCCTGTGAAAATATTGTTCCAGTTTTCAGTGGATAAGCTCTGGAGCCAGTAGTCTGGAATATTCAGGTATAATTTCTGCTTTTCCTAGGCAGCTGCACTGACATGTACTTGCCAAGTTGCTTCAGTGATTCGTGAGATTATTTCTAAACAGAAATTCTGAAAGGCAGTGTGATGGGCTTGTCAAATTTTAATGCCATACTGAGGTTTTTCTCTCCTGAGAGGTTTAGAGATTCACATTTTAGGCAACTGGGGGGATATGCAGTGGATTTGGTTCTGGGAAGCATATTGTTTTGAACACAATAATTGTGAAAGATATTTTGAAATAAGACACACTCAACTATTTAGGGATATCATTTTTAAACTTTTTAAGTGAAAAAATATTTTTTGAAGCCCACAGGATGAATATCAACTTTCCTAGAGAGAAACTTAGTGGAAAGTAAATGTGGTTAGCTCCCTCACACTTACAGGATAAGAAACGAGCTTTTAAAAAAGTGACAGATAATACCTTTCATAAAGACAATTGTCCTATTTTTATAACATTGAAACTTTAGTTCTCAAGCTCTAATTGGGATTTCCAGCCATTCAAGGTTATGTCTTAAACTGTTGTTGAGTGATGAGTCCCCATTCACTAATGAGTGACGTGTCAATAACATCCCACATATTGAAGAGCGCTATTTTTTTCTTCATTGTATTCTATATTCAGTAGTTGAATCAGATTTTTTTCCAAAGTAAAGTGTTGTCACAAGTGTTTGTGTCTAATTTATTCTCAGTTGAAATTTTGTAGGAGAGAAAATTTATAATGGTAAATTTTGATTGACTAATTAATGTTCTTGTTTCTTTTTCAGGTGCCCCAGTTGGATGAGATCAGCTGATTGTATTTTTTAGGTCATGGTACACTATTATCAATCCATGCAAACCCATCTTCAGTTTTATTTTTATTTGTTTATTTTTTAGTAGAGACAAGGTTTTGCCATGTGGCCCAGGTTGGTCTTGAACTCCTGAACTCAAACAATCCACCTGCCTCAGCCTCTCAAAGTGCTGGGATAACAAGAGTGAGCTAATGTGCCCAGGCAGTTTTTTTTTAAATGATTAATTTTATCCTTCAGTCCCGACCCTCAAATGCATTCATTCTTGCCCACTAGCCTCCAGTACATTGCATTTACTTAGATATTTGTGTATGCTTGTAAAAATTTAGTGTTGGGGTGTGTGTGTGTTTTAATGTGCATGATTAGATATTATCTATAATTATAATGCTGCATAAATTTCATTATGTTTCACTCAAAATTATTATTGAGCTCCATCTGTGTTGCTATCTATTACTTCTGACTGATGCATCTTTTTTTTTAACTGTACACATATACCACATTTTACTTTTTCATTCTAAATTCATGGATGCTTGACTAACTTTCTACTCTTCCTCCTGCAACAAATGCTGCAGTAAACATTCGTATGCATGGACCTGTGTATTTGTTTCACAGAATGACCCAAATGAAAGCTCTCTCTATTTCTACTTAATTTCAAGTTCAGATTGCCCCATTTTAAAAATGTGAATTGCTTGGATTACATTCATTTTTCCAATTATTTATTGACTGGACTATCCTTTTTAGTACATTGGAATTTTAGTTTGCAGCCTCAAATGGAATTAGACTTTTTCCTTTCTCTCTCTCTGCATTCACACTTTCCTACCTAGCAATTTTTGGGTTACCTCTAGGCTTTATATTGAACTTTCTGTCTCACTCTGATAATCAGTATCACTGAGCTTGTGGGCACAGGACTTAGGTCCTGGTTAGGAAGCTATTTTTGCTTATTTCTGTCCCTTGAGTGTGCAGACATTCTCAGCAGCAGTCTCAGCTTTTACTATTTCAGTTCCTTTCAGAGAAAGGGCAGCTAACTCCATTCCTGGTTTTAAACAGTGAGCCTGACTTAGATTCCTCTGTTATTTAGAATACTTGGGGTCCACATTAATAATCATACTGGTCCTAACTGGCTGTATAACTAGCTTTGTTACACAGCATCTCGGTCAGAAGCTCATAGTTATGAATTTTTAAACCTATTCTTTCATCTAACTTGTTTATACTTGAGGACTTGACATATCATTAAAAGTATACTCCTATTGCTGGTTCTTGAAGCTCTGCTTCTTCCTTCAAGTTTCTTTTACTGTTGAATTTTTTTTAGACACTCTTTGTTCAAATGACATGGAGTTCAGAACTAGGTTGAAAGGTCCTGAAAATATGTCTGTTTAATTTATGTGCCTTGCTGGTGCAAAAACAATCTTTGTTCTTTCCACGAGTCTCCAGGGAATCATAGGCCATCTTCCAGGCACTTTGGTATCAAATCTGACCAGTGCTTTAGCCTGACAAGATGGAGCTTGAAGTTCTAATTAAATGATGTTTTGAATTGGAGAAATAGAAATGTACATGTGTCTTAATTTTTAAATTGTGAAGTCAGACATAGTTCTCTGAGTAACGTTATCCACCATAACATTTTGAATGTGATTACCATAAATACCCCAATAAACAAACTGTCTCAGGAGCTCCCTCTCTGATGCTTCAGGAAGAAGTGAGCAAGTTCCTCCTCCACTGAAGCGGACCTGATACACGGGGGGCTGTTTTCACATATTTCCGGAACAACACTTTTATTGTTTGATTACAAATATTTACTTTCTTCCTTCTTTTTATCCTAGGATTTAAACTGTCTGTATCTCAATTTTTGGAAGCATTTTTGGAAGCAGGGGGTGGGATGGATGCCTCCAAGGATAATATTTGAAAATAGTCCTTTGAATTTAAACCCCTTTGACTATTTTTAAAGACTTAAAAGTTCAGGATTAGTTTTAATTCCAGCATATGCTAGTGTACTTTTTTTAAAAGTCTCTTGATGATAACTCAATTTTAAGTGCATAATTTGATGAGTTTTCACAAATATTTAGCATTATATAACCACCATCACAATCATAATACAGCATATTTCTATTACCCCAAAAGATCTTTTGTGCTTATTTGCATTCAGTACCTCACTGGTCTCTGGAAACTACTGGTCTCTTTCCTATTACTATGATTTAACTTTTCTAGAATTTCATATAAAAGGAATTGTGAAATAATAGTTATTTGATAATGAATTGTCCCCTTTGTCATTATGTAATATATCTATTCCTGAAAACATTTCTTTTCAGACATCTGCTTTGCCTGCTATTAACATAGCCACTTTAGATTTTTTATATTAGTTATGCCATGGTATACATTTTTCTACCATTTTTTCAGCCATATTGAAGTATAATTGACAAAATGTTATGTGTTTGAGATGTACAACTTGAAGTTTTGACAGATACTGTAAAATAATCCCTATAAGCAAGCTAATTAACAACAATAACCTCATATAGTTACTTTTTTTATCCTTTTCTCTCTCTCTCTCTCTTTTTAGTAAGAATACTTAAGATCTATTCTGTTAGCAAATTTCAAGTGGACAATGTAGAATTGTTAGCTATTGTCACCATACTGTACATTTGATCTCTGTAGAACTTACTCATCTTGCCCACAACAGGCCCCAGTGTGTGATGTTCCCCATCCTGTGTCCAAGTGATCTCATTGTTCAGTTCCCACCTATGAGTGAGAACATGCAGTGTTTGGTTTTCTGTTCTTGCGATAGTTTGCTGAGAATGATGGTTTTCAGCTGCATCCATGTCCCTACAAAGGACACGAACTCATCCTTTTTTATGACTGCATAGTATTCCACGGTGTATATGTGCCACATTTTCTTAATCCAGTCTGTCATTGATGGACTTTTGGGTTGATTCCAAGTCTTTGCTATTGTGAATAGTGCCACAATAAACATACGTGTGCCTGTGTCTTTATAGCAGCATGATTTATAATCCTTTGGGTATATACCCAGTAATGGGATGGCTGGGTCAAACGGTATTTCTAGTTTTAGATCCTTGAGGAGTCACCGCATTGTCTCCCATAATGGTTGAACTAGTTTATAGTCCCACCAACAGTGTAAAAGTGTTCCTATTTCTCCACATCCTCTCCAGCACCTGTTGTTTCCTGACTTTTTAATGATTGCCATTCTAACTGGTGTGAGATGGTATCTTATTGTGGTTTTGATTTGCATTTCTCTGATGGCTAGTGATGCTGAGCATTTTTTCATGTGTCTGTTGGCTGTATGAATGTCTTCTTTTGAGAAATGTCTGTTCATATCGTTTGCCCACTTTTTGATGGGGTTGTTTGTTTTTTTTTTCTTGTAAATTTGTTTGAGTTCTTTGTAGGTTCTGGATATTAGCCCTTTGTCAGATGAGTAGATTGCAAAAATTTTCTCCCATTCTGTAGGTTGCCTGTTCACTCTGATGGTAGTTTATTTTGCTGTGCAGAAGCTCTTTAGTTTATTTACATCCCATTTGTCAATATTGGCTTTTGTTGTCATTGCTTTTGGTGTTTTAGATATGAAGCCCTTGTCCATGCCTATGTCCTGAATGGTATTGCCTAGGTTTTCTTTTAGGGTTTTTATGGTATTAGGTCTAACATTTAAGTCTCTAATCCATCTTGAATTAATTTTTGTATAAGGAGTAAGGAAGGGATCCAGTTTCAGCTTTCTACTTATGGCTAGCCAATTTTCCCAGCACCATTTATTAAATAGGGAATCCTTTTCCCATTTCTTGTTTTTCTCAGGTTTGTCAAAGATCAGATGGCTGTAGATGTGTGGTATTATTTCTGAAGGCTCTGTTCTGTTCCATTGGTCTATATCTCTGTTTTGGTACCAGTACCATGCTGTTTTGGTTACTGTAGCCTTGTAGTATAGTTTGAAGTCAGGTAGTGTGATACCTCCAGCTTTGTTCTTTTTGCTTAGGATTGTCTTGGCAATGCGGGCTCTTTTTTGGTTCCATATGAACTTTAAAGCGGTTTTTCCCAATTCTGTGAAGAAAGTCATTGGTAGCTTAATGGGGATGGCATTGAATCTATAAATGACCTTGGGCAGTATGGCCATTTTCACGATATTGATTCTTCCTATCCATGAGCATGGTATGCTCTTCCATTTGTTTGTGTCCTCTTTTATTTCACTGAGCAGTGGTTTGTAATTCTCCTTGGAGAGGTCCTTCGCATCCCTTCTAAGTTGGATTCCTAGGTATTGTATCCTCTTTGAAGCTATTGTGCATGGGAGTTCATTCGTGATTTGGCTCTCTGTTTGTCTGTTACTGGTGTGTAAGAATGCTTGTGATTTTTGCACATTAATTTTGTATCCTGAGACTTTGCTGAAGTTGCTTATCAGCTTAAGGAGATTTTGGGCTGAGACGATGGGGTTTTCTAAATATACAATCATGTCATCTGCAAACAGGGACAATTGGACTTCTTCTTTTCCTAACTGAATACCCTTGATTTCTTTCTCTTGCCTGATTGCCCTAGCCAGAACTTCCAACACTATGTTGAATAGGAGTGGTGAGAGAGGGCATCCCTGTCTTATGCCAGTTTTCAAAGGGAATTTTTCCAGTTTTTGCCCATTCAGTATGATATTGCCTGTGGGTTTTTCATAAAGAGCTCTTATTATTTTGAGACACATTTCATCAATACCGAATTTATTGAGCGTTTTTAGCATGAAGGGCTGTTGAATTTTGTCAAAGGCCTTTTCTGCATCTATTGAGATAATCATGTGGTTTTTGTCTTTGGTTCTGTTTGTATGCTGGATTACATTTATTGATTTGTGTATGTTGAACCAGCCTTGCATCCCAGGGATGAAGCCCACTTGATCATGGTGGATAAGCTTTTTGATGTGCTGCTGGATTTGGTTTGCCAGTATTTTATTGAGGATTTTTGCATCGATGTTCACCAGGGATATTGGTCTAAAATTATCTTTTTTTGTTGTATCTCTGTCAGGCTTTAGTATCAGGATGATGTTGGCCTTGTAAAATGAGTTAGGGAGGATTCCCTCTTTTTCTGTTGATTGGAATAGTTTCAGAAGGAATGGTACCAGCTCCTCCTTGTATCTCTGGTAGAATTCAGCTGTGAATCCATCTGGTCCTGGACTTTTTTTGGTTGGTAGGCTATTAATAATTGCCTCAATTTCAGAGCCTGCTATTGGTCTATTCAGGGATTCAGCTTCTTCCTGGTTTAGTCTTGGGAGAGTGTACGTGTCCAGAAAATTATCCATTTCTTCTAGGTTTTCTTGTTGATTTGCGTAGAGGTATTTATAGTATTCTCTGATGGTAGTTTTTATTTCTGTGGGGTCAGTGGCGATATCCCCTTTATCCTTTTTTATTGCATCTGTTTGATTCTTCTCTGTTTTCTTCTTTATTAGTCTAGCTAGCAGTCTATCAATTTTGTTGATCTTTTCAAAAAACCAGCTCCTGGATTTATTAATTTATTGGAGGGTTTTTTGTGTCTCTATCTCCTTCAGTTCTGCTCTGATCTTAGTTATTTCTTGCCTTCTGCTAGCTTTTGAATGTGTTTGGTCTTGCTTCTCTAGTTCTTTTAATTGTGATATTAAGGTGTCCATTTTAGATCTTTCCTGCTTTCTCTTGTGGGCATTTAGTGCTATAAATTTCCCTCTACACACTGCTTTAAATGTGTCCCAGAGATTCTGGTATGTTGTATCTTTGTTCTCATTGGTTTCAAAGACCATCTTTATTTCTGCCTTCATTTTGTTATGTACCCAATCATTCAGGAGCAGGTTGTTCAGTTTCCATGTAGTTGAGCGGTTTTAATGGATTTTCTTAGTCCTGAATTCTAGTTTGATTGCACTGTGGTCTGAGAGCCAGTTTGTTATAATTTCTGTTCTTGTACATTTGCTGAGGAGTGCTTTACTTCCAACTATGTGTTCTATTTTGGAATAAGTGTGATGTGGTGCTGAGAAAAATGTATATTGTGTTGATTTGGGGTGGAGAGTTCTGTAGATGTCTATTAGGTCTGCTTGGTGCAGAGTTGAGTTCAATTCCCAGATATCCTTGTTAACTTTCTCTCTTGATGATCTGTCTAATGATGACAGTGGGGTGTTAAAGTCTCCCATTGTTATTGCATGGGAGTCTCAGTCTCTTTGTAAGTCTCTAAGGACTTGCTTTATGAATCTGGCTGCTCCTGTATTGGCTGTATATATATTTAGGATAGTTAGCTCTTCCTGTTGAATTGATCCCTTTACCGTTATGTAATGGCCTTCTTTGTCTCTTTTGATCTTTGATGGTTTAAAGTCTGTTTTATCAGAGACTAGGATTGCAACCCCTGCTTTTTTTGTTTTCCATTTGTTTGGTAGATCTTCCTCCATCCCTTTATTTTGAGCCTATGTATGTCTCTGCATGTGAGATGGGTCTCCTGAATACAGCAAACTGATGGGTCTTAACTCTTTATCCAATTTGCCAGTCTGTGTCTTTTAATTGGACCATTTAGTCCATTTACATTTAAGGTTAATACTGTTATGTGTGAACTTGATCGTGTCATTATGATATTAGCTGTTTATTTTGCTCGTTAGTTGATGCAGTTTCTTCCTAGCATTGATGGACTTTAAATTTTGGCATGTTTTTGCAATGGCTGGTACCAGTTGTTCCTTTCCATGTTTAGTGCTTTCTTCAGGATCTCTTTTAGGGCAGGCCTGGTGGTGACAAAATCTCTAAGCATTTGCTTGTCTGTAAAGGATTTTATTTCTCTTTCACTCATGAAACTTAGTTTGGCTGGATATGAAATTCTGGGTTGAAAATTCTTTCTTTAGGAATGTTGAATATTGGCCCCCACTCTCTTCCGGCTTGTAGAGTTTCTGCTGAGAGTTCTGTGTTAGTTTGATTGTCCTCCCTTTGTGTATAACCCAACCTTTCTCTCTGACTGCCCTTAACATTGTTTCCTTCATTTCAACTTTGGTGAATCTGACAATGATGTGTCTTGGAGTTGCTCTTCTTGAGGAGTATGTTTGTGGTGTTCTCTGTATTTCCCGAATTTGAATGCTGGCCTGCCTTACTAGGTTGGGGAAGTTCTCCTGGATGATATCCTGCAGAGTGTTTTCCAACTTGGTTCCATTTCCCCCTCACTTTCAGGCACCCCAATCAGACATAGATTTGGTCTTTTCACATAATCCCATATTTCCTTGAGGCTTTGTTCATTTCTTTTTATTCTTTTTTTCTCTAAACTTCCCTTCTCGCTTCATTTCATTCATTTGATCTTCAGTTGCTGATAGTCTTTCTTCCAGTTGATCGAGTCAGTTACTGAAGCTTGTGCATTTGTCATGTAGTTCTCGTGTTATAGTTTTCATCTCTATCAGTTCTTTTAAGGTCTTCTCTGCATGGATTATTCTAGTTATCCATTCTTCCATTCTTTTTTCAAGGTTTTTAGTTTCTTTGCACTGGGTACATAGTTCCTCCTTTAGCTCTGAGAAGTTTGATTGACTGAAGCCTTCTCCTCTCAACTCATCAAAGTCATTCTCTGTCCAGCTTTGTTCCATTGCAGGCTATGAGCTGCATTCCTTTGAAGGGGGAGATGTGCTCTGATTGTTTGAATTTCCAGCTTTTCTGCCCTGCTTTTTCCCCATCTTTGTGGTTTTATCTGCCTTTGGTCTTTGATGATGGTGACGTACTGATGGGATTTTGGTGTGGGTGTCCTTTCTGTTTGTTAGTTTTCCTTCTAACAGTCAGGACCCTCAGCTGTAGGTCTGTTGGAGATTGCTTGAGGTCCACTCCAGACCCTGTTTGCCTTGGTATCAGCAGTGGAGGCTGCAGAAGATAGAATATTGCTGAACAGTGAGTGTTGCTGTCTGATTCTCACTCTGGAAGCTTTGTCTCAGGGGCGTACCTCACCGTGTGAGGTGTGAGGTGTCTGTCTGCACCTAGTGGGGGATGTCTCCCAGTTAGGCTACTCAGGGGTCAGGGATCCACTTGAGCAGGCAGTCTGCCCGTTCTCAGATCTCAACCTCCATGCTGGGAGATCCACTGCTCTCTTCAAAGCTGTCAGACAGGGGCATTTACCTCTGTTGAGGTTTCTGCTGTTTTTTTTTTTTTTAGCTATGCCCTGTCCCCAGAGGAGGAGTCTACAGAGACAGGCCAGTCTCCATGAGCTGTAGTGGGCTTCACCCAATTCAAGCTTCCTGGTGGCTTTGTTTACTTACTTAAGACTCAGCAATGGTCAGCACGCCTCCGCCAGTCTCACTGCCACCTTGCAGTTGGATCTCAGACTGCTGTGCTAGCAATGAGGGAGGCTTGTTGGTATGGGACCCTCTGGGCCAGGTGTGGGATATAATCTCCTGGTGTGCCGTTTGCTAAGATGTTTGGTAAAGCGCAGTATTAGGGTGGGAATTACCCGATTTTCCAGGTGTTGTGTGTCTCAATTTCCTTTGGCTAGGAAAAGGAATTCCCTTCCCCCTTGGGCTTCCCAGGTGAGGTGATGCCTCGCCCTGCTTCAGCTCTCGCTGGTTGGGCTGCACCCATGGACCAGCGGCAACTGTCCATCACGCCCCAGTGAGATGAACCTGGTACCTCAGTTGAAAATGCAGAAATCACCTGTCTTCACTGTTGCTCACGCTGGGAGCTGGAGGCTGGAGCTCTTCCTGTTCAGCCCCTTTGACTACTTTTAAAGGCTTAAAAGTTCATGATTAGTATTAATTCCAGCAT
The DNA here is from genome assembly GCF_007565055.1 of Rhinopithecus roxellana. Classification (NCBI taxonomy): domain Eukaryota; kingdom Metazoa; phylum Chordata; class Mammalia; order Primates; family Cercopithecidae; genus Rhinopithecus; species Rhinopithecus roxellana. The sequence continues at coordinate 56,010,382 of NC_044551.1, forward strand.
ATGCTAGTGCATTTTTTAAAAAAGGTGTCCTTATGATAACTGAAGTTTAAGTGCTTAATTTGATGAGTTTTTCTCCTGGTTATGCATCAGATTTTCCCTGAATTTTGCATGCTTGGTTATTTGAGATCAAATACTGAATTTTGTGAATTTTGCATTTTTAGTGCTGATTTTGTTGCATTATTTTAAATATAGTTGAACTTTGTTCTAGGACACAGCTTAATCACTTGAACCTAGTGTGGTCTTTCCAAAGCTACTTTTAAAGTTTTGTTAGTGTATGTCTTATCAGCTCTCAGTCAAGGGTTAATTTGGCCTCATTATTAAAATAGTATCTTTTGGAGGATTCTATCTAATGCCCTATGTATTAGGAGGCATTTCCACTCAGACTGCTGGGAACATAAGTTATTCCCAATTCTATGTGAACTCTAGAGATTGTTTTGCCTTTTTCTTCCAGGTCGTTTATTCCCAAGGCCTTTGGCACTTTCTTCTTATACATGAAAAGAATAGTACTCCGACAGAGTCTTTAGGGATTCTCCTGCAGAACTCCTCAGATAACTTTTATGCAGTTTCTTCTCTTATTTTGTTTTGTCCCATAATTCCTGGATATTTTTGCCTCCTTGATCTTACATTTCTCTCTCCTCATTTCAGGCAATTTCCTGGGCTCTGTTTGAATTCCCTCTCTCTGTGCGGTGTGCTGGAATTCTCTCTGGGTAGTAAGCTATAATATTTGTGATACTAATCTCATTTGTTTTCCTTATATTCAGGATCACTGGCCTTTATTGCCTGTTTCCTAATGTCTTAAAACTGTGGTTTCCTGTTTTATCTGGTTTTCTAGTTTATACAAGGCATTATTTTAAGAATCAATCCAGTTATTACTCCATTATAGACTGAAGTGAAAGTTGGTAACTGAAATTTCCCTGGGGATAAAACTGGGCACTTGGGATAATTCAGGACAACTGGTCATTCTTCTGATAGTTGCTTCTGATGGAGCTTAGGCTCCATAAAATGAGTCCCGTTTGGAATTTATTGAAAAATATAAAAATTGGGGAATCAACTTAGTACATTTAATTTATATCTTAAAGTTTAGAGATAGCATTTCAAGTTAATGTTTTCAAGTTCAAAGAAAATATAACACTTAGCAGTACAGCATAGAGAATACATTCAATTTGTGAAAAGGCTAGAAAGATTTAAAGAATTTTGTGGTTTTATTAAGCACAATCTTTTGGTGACATATGCTAACATGGAAGCATTATAAAAACATAGGAAGCAAAGAAGTCTATATAATATTAGGTGTTTATCATAATGACTTTAATCTGTGTTTAGTTATACCATGATACATTTGTTTTTATTCATGTGTGTCACTACCCTTGTCATCTTTTAGTCAAATTCAAGAACAATAAAATTAAAATAGTGTATGATAGTGTCAAACCTGCTTTCGCTGCTTAATTTTAGAGCATCAAGACAGATTGTATTACTTTATTTTTATAGTGACTTGTATTTCTCTCATTATTTTCAAGAAGGATTTCTTAGAAGCTACCATAATTGGAGAGGTTGTAGTTAAAATACAATTTAATTTATTTTTGATGTGCTTGCTATGTTCATAGCACTGTTTATAGCACTGCTACAAAGATTGAAAAAGAAGAAACAACAGTTTCTGCTGTATGGAATTTTGTGTGCTACACGCACAAACAAGATTTATGTGCATGAAACAGCTTCAAGACAAGACAGTGCGCCTGATGCAGTACCAAATGAAATAAAACTGATGACAAATGTAGTATGTGAGAGTTGGGTTAATCAGCAAAGTGTTCATAAAAGAGGTGAGGTGTCAGAGCCTCTTAAACTGATATATTAATATTGTAGTGGATGGATGGATCACTGGGAGGACCTTCTAAACAAGACATAATAAGTAAAGTCTTATGCGATGGAAAAATCATGTAGAGAATAATTACAGGAGAGACATATAGGTGTCATTGCAGGGAAGAATAGACTTTAGTGCTTGGTAACAACTTTAGATATTTGACCTGGAAAGCAATGGAGGTCACTGAAGTTTCTTAAGGAAGCTGGAGTGAATGTGTTTAGTGTAGAAAGATTATTCTTCGCCTGTAATCCCAGCTCTTTGGGAGGCCAAGGCAAGCGGACTGCTTGAGGTCAGGAGTTGGAGACCAGCCTGACTAACATGGTGAAGCCCTGCCTCTGCTAAAAATACAAAAATTAGCTGGGTATTGTGGTGTGCATCTGTAATCCCAGCTACTTAGGAGGCTGAGGCAGGAGAATCACTTGAACCCAGGAGGTGGAGGTTGCAGTGAGGTGAGATTGTGCCATGGCACTCCAGCCTTGGGCGACAGAGCAGAACTTTTTCTCAAAAAGAAAAAGAAAAAGAAATATTATTTTTAAAAGCAAGCACAGGATTTCTGTTTCCAGCCCTGATTTCTGGTTTGATTTCCAGAAGATAATTTGAAGATATTGATTTCCCCTAAACACAGTCCTCTTTTAGACTTTCTATCACAGTGAATAGAAAGCAGAAACCTAGTAATCATCCTTGAGACCTACATCTTTCTCTCTTTTACTCCCCATGTTGAATACATCACCAACATTTTGTTAACTTTACCACCTGGCAAATCTCTTGAAGTCGCCATGTTTCTCCGTATTCACTGCCAACCATGTCACCACCATAATCATCTTTTCTTACCTGACTTTCCTAAGTGGCCTCCATGTATTCACCCGAGTCTGCCTCAAACTGGTGTTCCATTCCTCATTTAGAGTTCTCTCTTTGAACTGCAAAACGTCTTTTCCTTCCCTATTTAAAGCCCTTCCATGACTCCTCACAGTTTTTAAGACAAAGAGCACATCCTTGGCCTAACTTGTGAGTGCCCTCAAAGGCTGGCTTGTGTGTACATCTCCAGTCTCATCTCTGCACTGAAACCACATTGACCTCCTTGTTCCACAGCCATGCCAAGACCCCTCTTATCATGGGACTTTTTTACATACTATTTTCTCTGTCCCTGATGCTCTTTCTTCCACCATGGTGGGTTAAACATGTCCACAAATTCCTTGACACGCCTCCCATTGGGAGATGGGGTCTATTCTTGTTCTTTTGAATCTGGGCTCAACTACAATTTCTTTGACCAATGAAGTAGAGTAGAAGTGGCATTGTGCCGGTTTTGGACCTAACTTTTTGGACTGGGGGTTTCTACCTTGGTCTCTTAGAGCCTTGAGCTATTACTGAAGAAGAATATCTGTCTGGAAAAATAATGTGGCAAGACTACATGAAAAGAGAGAAGGGTCCTTGTTAAGCCCAGTTTTCCAGACATCCCTGCCCAGAAGCCAGCTGTATTTGTGGTGCCACCTTGGATCCTCCAGACTAGTTAAGCTGCCAGCTGAGTACTGTGGAATGACCCCACTTGACGCCACACATAGTGGAAACTTGTTCAGTCAAAATATGACCCCCTCAAATTGTGATACATATAATAAAATGTTACTTGAAGCCACTAAGCTTTATTTTCAGCTGATAGGTAATGGAAATAGTCACCTTTCCCCTGCAAAACTTGAAAACCCCTATTTCCATATTACTTCTTTAAATCTCAGCTAATCATGCCTTCTTCAAGGAAACCAATTTTCCCTATCGTATGCTCTTGTGGGACCATGCTCCTCTCCTATGTACCACTTATTATAGCGATTTTACAGAGTTTGCTGATAATTTGATTACTAACCATCTCTATGATGAGGGTAGGGCTTATGTCCTTTTTACCATTTACCATTGCATTGATATGGGAGGAGGGAAGGGAAGTGCTGGGTAGAGAAATGTGGGTCTCTGGCTCGGGCTTCACCTTAGGGACTGTACCCACGGACACAGGTGAAGACAGACACTTCTGTCTTCATGCCCAAGTGTTGCATTTTCCAAGACCACCCTGGCCCACCATGCCCCCATCTTGTGCCTACAAAAACCCCAACACCCTAGTGGGCAGAGACACAAGCAGCTGGACATCAAGAGGAACACATCAGTTGAAGAGCACACTGACAAGTACCAGCAGATGCTGACACACTGGCAGTCCATCGACCAGCGGGACGACGTGGAGATTGGTCAGGGCAGTCGGAGGGAAGCACAGCCACTGGGTGGCCTGACACCAGGGCGAAAACTACCTTTCCACTTCATCTCCCTTTTGGCTCCCCCATCTGCTGAGAGCTACTTGCACTCAGTAAAACTCAATAAAACCTTGCACCCATTCTCCAAGCCCACATGTGATCCATTTTTTCCAGTACACCTAGGCAAGAACCCAGGACACAGAAAGCCCTCTGTTGTGATAAGGCAGAGGGTCTAATTGAGCTGATGAACACAAGCCACCTATAGATGGTAAAACTGAAAGAGCATATGGTAACACATGCCCACTGGGGCTTCAAGAGCTGTAAACATACACCCCTAGATGCTGCCATGGGGTTGGAGCCCCACAGCCTGCCTGTCTGTATGTTTCCCTGGAAGTTTGAGCAAAGGGGCACTGAAGAAGTGAGCCACTCTCCCTGTCACATGCCCTGTGAAGGGGACAAGGAAATCTTTCCCATTCCAGGATGCCTAACACCTACCTATGTGCTTGGCCTAGAGCTTTCTTCAATAATATTGTTGAATCAATGAATTGATGAATGAATCTAAGATTGATGGAGTGGTGAGGAGAGGTTTAAAGCAAGTAAATTCACAGCATTTTATGATAAAGCAGGAAGTATATGGCAGTGACACTTTTCACTTTCCTTTGAGGGGATGGATACTGAAAATCAGTTGATACCTTAGTATTCTCATCAATCAAGTGGGACAAACATTTCTCCACCAAATGCAGTCTTTAGTCTTAAATATTGCATGTTATTTTGGAGCTACACAGAGAAAAATGCATCCTCTTAAAATTATTGGGTTTATAGAGGACGGGTTGACAGGTGCAGCAAACCACCATGGCACATGCATACCTAGGTAACAAACCTGCAAGTTCTGCACATGTATCCCAGAACTTAAAATTAAAAAAAATATATTGGTTTTATAACTGAATTGACTTATTGGGCAATTTGATCAAATTGTTAGTTGTCAGTTGGTTTGTTCTGCTTCTGAAAAATATAAGCCAAACTGGTTGGTTGAATAACATTTTTAAAAAGGTATAAAATGGCACATATCTTTACCACATTTACATTTTATATTAGAGAAAATGCATTCTGGATCATGAGGGGAAGTGGGAAATTGGCATCTGAAATGTTTCCTTGGAAATTTTGAGATTTATAAGGAAATAAAAGTTGTATGAGTAAATTTTTTGGCAATTCATGTAATATTTATGGATGGAATGACTCCAAATAACTACGTCTGGCACATTTTAAGCTTCCTTTTAATCACAAAACAACTGAATTCATCAACGAATATTTTAAGAGGTATCTATACTATGTTCCAGAACATGTTAGGCACAGTATGGAAGTCCTTTTCTGCCACAGGTTGGCCCAACTGTAGATGCAGAAGAATTTCACCTGCAGGCTCAGTGCCAGCTCTCACCCCTCACAGCCTAATGCACAAGGACAGAAACCCCATTGATTCAGCAACCTGATCCCAACACCTAGCATAATGTGAGGCTTATTATTTATGACTTTAGTTCCTTGTTTCAAATGAGTCACAACACAAAAAGCAAAGCCAGTCAAGAGGTCTGAACAGAGATGTATCATGATGAAAGCTGTGCTTTGTCTTGGAATAGAAGGCGGGAAGGTTGTCAGGAGGAGCTCTGAGAAGTAAGTCATCTCAGAGCTGACTGAGGTGCCAGTTTACTAACCTTATCAACAGAGGGAGAGCTGAGAAATATAACCTACAGAGGTGTTGTTGATTTGTGAGCTGTACATTCTCAGATAATTTCTTTTTAATTATGTCAGATAAAAATAAAATCCTATAGGCTGAAACTTTGTTTCTGTTTTTTAAAATTGCTATATATACGCACTTGATACAGTATGAACATATGTTGGTTCTCTTGCTGAAAATTAGTGTTAATTAGTGTTATCCTTGCATCTTATTTATGAAGAACATCAGTTTTTTGGGCCTCTTTCCCCCATAAGCCACCTCATGTCAAACAAAATAAGAGACTACAGACAACTTCAGTATTAGCTTTGAGATCAATGCAAATTTCTGTTTTGGTATGCTTCCATACAATACTGAACAGACCACTTATTAGTAGTATAGTCTTGGTTCACAGCAATGAACCAAAATGCTCTTCAGTTCTGTTCTATCCATTCATTTACGGACTTTGAAAATGACATATGAATCTATCAGGATTCTATATGCCTTAATAACACAGAACTGCCAACACAAAAATCCAGCATACCCATGTGCTGCAGACTCGCCCTTCCTGGAGTAGCAGAGCTATTCTGGAAATGCTTATAACCTTGTGCTGAACAAGTCTGTGATATATGGACTATCTACTGAGCTATAAGCCTAGGCAACAAAACAGCCATGCCATCTATAAACAAGGAATAAACTTAAGGTAGACAGTCTTTTTAAATGAGAGATATATTTCATTCAAAATTTTCTCTTGTGGTGTTTGCTTAGCATGTATGTAAATAACAATATTTTATAAAAGCGTTCTTAAATTCTGCTTTCCCACCAGCAGCATCAGCGTCACCTGGGAACATGCTAGAAATGCAATTATCTGGCCTTATCCCAAGCCCACTGAATAGCAGACTCTGGAGCTGGGCCCACCTATCTATTTTAACAAGCCCTCCATGTCATTCTGATGACTATTTAAGTTAGAAAACTATTGGTCTACAGAGTTTGGTGGTATAGCAAATTTAGCAGAAAAAACATTTAGAAATAGCCCTAAAAAACCTATCTAGATTAATATGTCTGAATTTTTGTCTGTATTTTATTGTCACTATTTTTATAGTATAACTCACCTTAATATCCATGTCCTTGAGTATGTTGTCCCAGAAATCCATCAGCTTATTTGCCTTATGAAAAATGATGTCTCTTTCACAAGAGCTAAGCAATAAAGACAGCCCATTTTGTAATGTAAACTGTGGTTGTTTAAGTGGAATCAAACTCAGTACTTCAAATTTCCCAATTGTTGGATGTAGAACCAAACAGGCTCAGCGAATTTCCAAATGTCCAGCTGAACAATTCATTAGCTGATTTGAGTCTCTTCCAGGTTCTGCAGTGCTTTGTACTGCCCTGATGTTCCTAGTACTGAGTTATAGCAATCCACCCGGGCTGGCCTTCATTAAAGTATCCAGTAAGCCAAACTTACTATCCTTTCTTCCTTACTATCTGTTCTCCCTCAATAACATCTTGTGACCAATCTCTGCTAATTGAAGGAAAAATGCTATAGGACCAAATTAATTCCTGCTAATTGTCCATTTTAAGTAGATACTTTTATATTAGTTTCTAACTGAAAGCATTGGAAACGTTATGCAAAGATAGAAGAGAGAATTTCAAGCACTATGAGGGAGACATTTTGAGTTGTGCAGAACTCTTCTGACCTTTAAGAAATAATATTACATAGGTGGCCAGTGACTTTTTCTACATTCTTGGCATCATATAGTTTAGTTCTGGGCCAAGTGTTGACAGGTGAGCAATGGCCTCCTTCTCTGAGAACTTTCTTGGACATATGTCTAGAGCTCACTCTCATGAAGGAACATACCAATTCTTAGGACAATATGGGCAACTAAACTGCTTATATAGATTTAAAAAATTGGCCAGAAGTGGTCACCCATGCCTGTAATCCCAGCACTTTGGGAGGCCGAGGTGAGTGGATCACCTGAGGTCAGGAGTTAGAGACCAGCCTCGCAAACATGGTGAAACCCTGTCTCTACTAAAAATATAAAAATTAGCCAGGTGTGGTGGCAGGCGCCTGTAATTCCAGCTACTTGGGAGGCTGAGGCAGAAGAATCACTTGAACCTGGGAGGCAGAGGTTGCAGTGAGGTGAGATCGCACCATTGCACTCCAGCCTGGGAGACAAGAGCGAGACTTCATCTCAAAAACAAACAAACAAACAAGCAAATAACTTGGTTAAAAATATATAATGGAAAACTTTTCATTTTTAAGTTCACTAGTGTTTATGTACATTTTTGTAAAAATCTCAGAACTTTTCATCTTTCAGATCTGAAACACTGTACCAATTAAGCAACAGCTCCCTTAGCCCACCCCTTCCTAGCTCCTGGTAACTACCTTTCTACTTTCTGTTTCTATGAATGTTCCTACTTTAAGTGCCTCATATAAGTGGAATCATGTAGTATTTGTCTTTTCTTGTGACTGACTTATTTCTCTTAATGTAATGTCCTCAAGCTTCATTTGTGTTGCATCATGTGTTAGGATTTTCCTCCTTTATAAAGCAGAATAATATTCCATTGCATGTAACATATACTCTATAATTTATCCATTCATTTGTTGATGGATATTTGAGTTTTGTCTACCTTTGACTATTGTGAATAGTGCTGCTATGAACACGAGAGTGCGAATATCTCTTGAAGATCCTGCAATTCTTTTTTTTTTTCTTAAAAACTCTTTGGGATATATAGTAAAAGTCAGATTGCTGGACCATATGGTAATTCTATTTTTAACTTTTTTAAGAATGTGTATAGTGTTTTCTATCGTTGTAGTACCATGTTACAATCCCACCAACAGTGTGCAAGGGTACTACTTTCTCTACATTCTCACCAACACTTACCATTTTCTGTTCTTTTTTTTTGCTTTTATTTTTTTTTGAAAGCAGCTGTCCTAATGGGTGTAGGGTGATATCTCACTACAGTTTTAATTTAAATTTCTCTGATGATTAGTAAAGTTAAGCATCTTTTCATATGCTTGTCAGCCATTTGTATATCATTTTTGGAGAAATGTCCTTTACCTATTTTTTAGTCCGGATATTAGATTTTTGTTTTATAAGAATTCTTCATGTATTCTGGCTAACCCATTATCACATGTGATTTGCAAATATGTTCCCTAATCCATAGGTTATCTTTTCCCTCTGATTGTGTCCTTTGATGCACAAAAGTTTTAAAATCTGATGTAGTTCCATTTGTCTATTTTTGCCTTTGTTGTCTGTGCTTTTGTTGTCATGTCCAGAAGATCATTCCAAGTCCAATGTCATGGAGCTTTCTCGTTGTGTTCTGTTCTCTTTTAAACTGCTCATGTAGTTTTAACTTAATGAACTAAGTTGTCACTCACAGTAACATTTTTTGGGCGTGAGTGTAATTATAACCACAAATAGTGATACAATACTGTGGGTAAAATAAGAGAAGAAATTTATTTGAAACAGTGGTCTAAAGAAAGACAATTCTAAAATTTGCCCATTGTTGAGAGATGTTATAATATGAATAAACTATTTCAGGTTTTTCTTTATAATAAATAGGTAATCCCTTTCCAAAATATTTTTTAAAATGTATTTTAAAAGTCTTTTAAAATTAGATTGAAAATGTATTTTTTGAAGTATTTTGTTAGAAGCATGGAAGACAAACAGACTTTATTTTTAATTAAGATATAAAACATCTCTTCTTTATAAAATGCCTGGCTTTGAGACTTTTTCTATTGCATTCTGACCAAGTTAACAATCACTAAAATTTCGTATCTGGATTATGGTGCAATTGCAAAGGTACAATCAGTGATCTCAGAACTAGCAATCTCCTGGGGAAAAGGATTGAATATTTGGCAAAGAAGAGATGACATTTCAAAGTTTAACATTCATCTGTAATTCTGGAAAAAAACAAACAAACAATAAACCACCGATTGAAGAGATTAACATTTAACAAATATGGCTTTATATTCATTCTTTTTTGAGGCAAGATGTAGGTACTAAGTCCCAAAGAATTGCCTTATGACAAGCTATTTTCAGAATAAAATGAAACATAAGTAATTTAATGAAGATATGATGGGATGAAACGGCAGTGATTTTCTAAAATGAGCTCTCTTGAATTCTGTGAAATTTGCCTAAAATAAATGAATAAGCATTTTCTATCCCCAAAACACAGATATTGAAGTGACTCCTATATATTACTTCAAAATGATGTCTCTTCATAAAATTAACAGCGTTGCAAAAAGGAAGTTTTGGAGAATAATTTAAGCCTCATTGACAATGAACAATGGGCATCTGGAAGAACATTTAGTAATTTTAATAAGGTGAAAGTGAATAACTTCCAGCAAGTTTTAAACACATACTTAAGCCTCTTATTTTTCTGGAGAGATGGAAGTTGAGTTTTTTTAAAGAATTTACTGGTGTCAGGAGAAGGGCTGGATAGACATTGATCACCTGATTCACAAGGCAGGATCAAATAAAAGTCTGACAAGGACAAAGGAAATGATGAAAGTTACCTGTGATTTTCCGAATGGCATGAGAAAAGTAAATATATTCTGTAAGTTGCTGCAACAATAATCTGAATGCCTATTTTGTACCAGGCACTATTCTAGGTATTGGGGATTCATCAGTGAAGAAAACAAAAAGTGCACCTCTTCGTAGAATGGAAAGGTAAGAGGGAGGGAGGGAGGGAGAAACAGAGAGGAAAAGAGATGGAGAGGAGGAGGAGGACGAGGAGGAGGAGGAGGATGAGGAGGAGGAGGAGGAGGAGGGAATCAGTCATTTGACATAAGTATAATAAGTACTATGTTAAAAAAAAAAACAGTATGAGGGATTGCTATCTTAGGATGGTCACAGAAGGACTCTCTAAAGAAGTGACATTTGAACAGAGGCTTGATTGAAATGAGGCAGCAAGACTTGTGATATCTGGAGGAACGGAGTTCTAGACAAAGGGAACAGAGAACATGGTGGCTCTGAGGTCTGAGGTAGGAGTCTGCTTTGAGGAATAGTAAGGTCAGTGTGGTTGGAGTAGAGGGAGCCAGGGAAAGAGCAGGATTGAGAGAAGAGAGCTAAGCACAGGCAGGATTACTCAGGCCATGTAGATTGTGGATTTTATTTTAAGATTGTTGGGAATATTTTCCCAACAATGTTTTGAGCAGAGGCATGATGTGATTAAATTTGCATTTTAAAAGGATCACTCTTATTGCCTTGTGGAGAATAGATTGTAGAGTTGTAGAAGTGGATGTTTCTGAAGATTTATTTCTGCTTTTATTTAAGTAAATAAAACATTAAGCAATTTATATCATTTTATAGTAATATGTTAAAATTTGGGAGAGGGAAGGTATTTCTAGAAATTTTACTACATAATGCTGGACAAATTCTCATGTGCATATTTGGCATCAGTATGTCCTCTTTGACGAGTTGTCTGTTCAAATCTTTTGCCCATTTATTAACTGGGTTGTTTTCTTCAGTAGAGTTTTGAGAATTCTTTATATATTCTAAATTAGAGTTCTTTGCCAGATACATCATTCATTTGTGAATATTTATTTCAAGTCTTTAGTTTGTCTTTTAATTCTCTTAATGGTATTGTTTTCAAAGCAAAAGCTTTTAATTTTTAATGAAATTGACAATTCTTTTCTTTTGTCGATCATGCTTCTTCTGGAGTCATTTCTAAGAACTCTACCTAACCACAGGTTGTTACTGGTTTCTTCTGAAAGTTTATAATTTTATGTTTTACATTTAGATCTATAATCAATTTTAAGATAACTTTTTAAATAAGGTGTGAGGTTTATGTTGTGGTTCATTATTTTTGCATATAGATGTTCAATTGTTTCAGTACCGTTTGTTGAAAACACGGATTACTTTTGTGTTTTTGTTAAAAATCAGTGGCCATATTTGTGATTTACTTTGACAAATGTATTTTACCTTTTGTTCTTGCCTGAACATTCTCTAGAATAAACTGTTTGGATATAATTTTTATTTTCTACTAGGTTTTATAGCAAATCTTTGACAAATGGCTTCATTTTGTGTTATTATAAAAGGAGCCATATCTAATGTGGAGTGTATTTCACTATGGAAGTTTAGCTACAGGATACTGATAGGTTGAAGATCTAGATGAATAATTTTGAGTGGAGGATTAAGACCAGGATTAGATGTTTGTCTTGCTAAATCTTGCATGTTAATATCAAATTGATATGCTATTGGCTGTGGACTTACTTTTGTTCTTTTCTCATTTAAGGTGATGCCCTGATATGGTTTGGCTGTGTTCCCACCCAAATCTCATCTTGAATTCTCACATGTTGTGGGAGGGACCCAGTGGGAGGTATTCGAATCATGGGAACTCATCTTTTCTGTGCTGTTCTCATGATAGTGAACACATCTCATGAGATCTGATGGCTTTATGTGGTGGAGTTTCCCTGCATAAGCTGTCTCTTTGCCTGCTGCCATCCACGTAAGAAGGCTCCTCCTGGCTTTCTGCCATGATTGTGAGGCACCCCCAGCCACTTGTAACTGTAAGTCCATTAAACCTCTTTCTTGCGTAAATGTCCCAGTCTCAGGTATGTCTTTATCAGCAGCGTGAAAACAGACTAATATATGCCCAGATCAGGTCTGAATTTTGCAGCTTTTGACCAGTGGTTAGGTGTCTTAGAAAGAGTTCCTACATAAGTGACCTAGCCCACCAGCCAGGCATGTCAGCAAAACTAAAATGTTAGTTTCATCAAGGACTCTTGTCTCTGTCTGTTTTCAACAGCTGACATAAGATAAAAATAAAGGTTTTTGATAGATATGAAAACACTTTGGGAATTGCAATTCTCTCTTTATATAAAAATGGTGCCACATACTGCAAAATAATTCTGCTGATTATGGAGTGCCCTGTTCCCATGAACACAGACTAAACTAGCCAGTCTCCTAAAGCCATAAGGCATCATGCATACATAGTATGAAGGCACGCTCATTTCGGGTCTGTCACATTAAAACGTTCTTTATGATGATACCAGTTTTTCTCCTAAGATTATTTTAGCATAAACAATAGGAACATGTAATTTTTTGGGTGGTGTGTATAGCCTACAACATAAGAAATATGCTCAGTGATGACAAATACAAAAGTTATTGAAGAACTGTTAGAATTACTCAGGGAGTTTAAAAGAGATCAACTTTATTGATGTATGATTTACACATAATAAACCACACCAAGGAAGCTTTAAAGAATTCCTATGCTTAGGACTCCACCTGCAGAGATACTGATTCAATTGTTGTGGGGTAGGGCCAGGGCCTCAGTGCTTTGTAAAAACTCCCCAGGGTTTCTAATTGGTAACCAGGTTGCAACTTACCTATATAGTCAACTTAATTATTCCATAAAGCACCTACCAAAGGAAATTGGTATGTTGCTAATAGGTGATGGAGTCTTAGTGAAAGTGTGTCTTTAATCTCAGGAGCTGTTACAGTGGAAATCTTCTGTCAAGTATCAGGAACAGATCTTATAATATGGCTTTTACATTTATGTCCAAAGAACATGAGGCAGGATGGAAAGGTCTATTTTTCAGAGATTGTGTCCCACAGAGAATTAGGTGCCGATACCATGATTTCCTCAGCCTAATGGAGAAGGAGGACAGATAGCTGTGAGGGTAGTATAAAATGTGGAAGGACCAGTCCTGTTACCATAAACCTGCTTTCTACTCCTCCCACTCTACATCCAAGCGAGCAGAGGACTGGAGAGGATTCAGTAAGTGTTGAGGCTGGCTTAGTAGGAGGGAGAGACTCTTCCCTCTTCCCTGTACCTTCATGGCGAGGGTGTTTGTGGTGTAAAAGCAGCTCCAGGAGAATCTTTTATAAAGATGTGAGATGCTGCATTAGTCAGGGTTCTCCAGAGGGACAGAACTAATAGAATAGATTCATATACGAAAGGGAGTTTATGAAGGAAAATTGACTCTCATGATCACAAGAAGTTCCACGACAGGCCATCTGCAAGCTGAGGAGCAGGGAAGTTAGTGGTGCCTCAGTTAAAGCCCCAAAGCCTCAACAGTAGGAAAGCCGACAGCGCAGCATTCAGTTTGTGGCTGAAGGCCTAGGAGCCCCTGCCAAACCACAGGTATAAGTTCGGGAGTCCAAAGGCTGAAGAACCTGGAGTCTGATATTCAAGGACAGGAAGCATCCAGAATGGGAGAAAGATGAAAGACAAAAAACTCAGCAAGCCAGCTTAATCAGGGTCCTCCCACACACCGACACTCCAAGTTGCAGGGCCCCATTCTTTTCCAATCAATGCCCACACTTTAACAGTAGACAGCTGGTGAGGCTGAGCATGCACCTTTTGTTGCAGGTCAGCCACTTGCACAATAAGAATTTGTGTCTGATTTTTAGCAATTTCAGCCCTTTGTCTACAGGAGATAAGGCTCTCACTCAGGGGGATCTTAGAAGATTTGAGGCTAAGTATGTGCTTCTGGAACTGGGAGTTAGAATCCCTGAGCTCATCCTTTTCTTTCATCACTTTGTCCAGTGAGCAAACTTAGGAGCAACCAACCAACTTCATTATATTTCTTGGCTCTCCACATGTGGCCTAAGGCATTATGTATAGAGTCCTTGGTTCTCAAGAACAGTGAATGAGGAGTATTGAATTTATTTATTTTGCTTAACTCTCTAAACAATTCATGCCAAGGACTATCAGTATTCTCCATACTCTTAGAATTAGAGTTCTTAGCATTTTTGAGTCTAATTAGATTAAGCAGCTAACTCCAGAAACCACAAAACCAACTAAAGAAATCCATCCTTAAAATTATGTTTCTCTGGAACCGCTCCTGGTACCAAAATCTGTATCAGTCCTTTTCACACTGCTGTAAATATACTAGGCGAGACTGGGTAATTTATAATGACAAAAGATTTAATTGACTCACAGTTTTGCATAGCTGAAGAGGCCTCAGGAAACTTATGATCATGGTGGAAGGTGAAGGGGAAGCAAGGCACGTCTTACATGGCAACAGAAGAGAGAGTGAGTGAGGAAGTGCCCTACTTTAAAACCATCAGCTCTTGTGAGAATTCACTCACGATGATGAGAACAGCATGGGCAACACCACTACCATAATCCAGTCGCCCTCCACCAGATCCCTCCCTTGACATGTGAGAATTACAATCCAAGATAAGATTTGGGTGGGGACCCAGTGTCAAACCATATCCGACGTTATGAAAGAACAGGTTGGCAACTTGTTTTCCTATGGGGTATATGCTTGGCAGTGGACTTGCTCAGCTTCTCTTTACATCTCTTGAAGAGAGAATTGGAGAATTGGAGAAAGATCGTATGGTTAAGAGGGAGGGCAACAATGGAGAGATTTGCACATCTCAAGTGGTGTAGCAATGATGTGGGGGTTCCCAAGTCAAGTGGAAGCCAAGAGGAAAGCAGAACTTGGGATCCCCTTTCTGTATTTTCTCAACAGAGACACCTGGGATATGAGCAGAAGAGGAATAGGGTGTATCATATCATAGGAAGAGGTTGCCAGGTGTATTAGTCTGTTCTCATGCCTCTGATAAAGATATACCTGAGACTGGGCAATTTACAAAAGGAAGAGGTTTCATGGACTTACAGTTCCACATGGTTGGGGAGGCCTCACAATCATGGAGGAAGGCAAGGAGGAGCAAGTCACGTCTTACATAGATGGTGGGAAGCAAAAAGAGAGAGAACTTGTGCAGGGGAGTTCCTCTTTATAAAACCATCAAATTTTGTGAGACTTATTTACTGTCACAAGGACAGCGTGGGAAAGACTTGCCCCCATGATTCGATTACCTCCCATTGGGTCCCTCCCACAACATGTGGGAACAAGATGAAATTTGGGTGGGGACACAGCCAAACCATATCATTCTGCCCCTGGCCCCTCCCAAATCTCATATCCTCACATTTCAAAACCAATCATGCCTTTCCAACAGTCCCCCAAAGTCTTAACTCATTTCAGCATTAACTCAAAAGTCCACAGTCCAAAGTCTCATCTGAATCAAGGCAAGTCCCTTCTACCTATGAGCCTGTAAAATCAAAAGCAAGCTAGTTACTTCCTAGATAAAGTGGGGTACAGACATTGGGTAAATACAAGAAGTATGGTACTCATATCTATTGGATTCTGGTGAGGGCTTTAGGCTGCTTCTACTCATGACAGAAGGTGAAAGAGAGCCAGTGTGTGCAGAGGTCACACGGCAGTAGAGGAAGAAAGGGGTAGGGGGAATGTGTCAGGCTCTTTTTAATGGCCAACTTTTGTAGGAACGAATAGAGAACCCACCCACTCTTAATGGTTGGTATCTATCTACTCACAAGGTATCTGCCCTCATGACCCACACGTCTTCCATTAGACCCCACCTCTAACATTGGGGATTTTATTAGTTCATTTTCATGCTGCTGATAAAGACATACCCGAGATGAGACAATTTTTTAAAAAAAGAGGTTTAATGGACTTACAGTTCCACTGTAGTGGCTGGGGAAGCCTCAGAATCATGGCAGAAGACAAGGAGGAACAAGTCACATCTTAAATGGCAGTGGACAACAGAGGAGCTTGTGCAGTGAAACTCCCATTTTTAAAACCATTATATCTTGTGAGACTCATTCACTGTCATGAGAATAGCACAGTGAAGATCCACCTCCATAATTCAATCATCTCCCCCGGGGTTCCTCCCACAACATGTGGGAATTGTGGGAGTTATAATTCAAGATGATATTTGGGTAGGCCCACAGCCAAACCATATCATTCTGCCCCTACCCCTCCCAAATCTACTGTCCTCACATTTCAAAACCAATCATGTCTTCCCAACAGTCCTCCAAAGTCTTAACTCATTTCAACTTTAACTCAAAAGTCCACAGTTCGATGTCTTATCTGAGACAAGGCAAGTTTGTTTCCTCTATGAGCCTGTAGAAACAAAATCAAGTTACTTCCTTCCTAGATACAATGGAGGTATAGGCGTTGGGTAAATACAACCATTCCAAATGGGAGAAATAGGCCAAAACAAAGAGGCTACAGTCTGAAATCCAGCAGGGCGGTCAAGTCTTAAAGCTCCAAAATGATCTCCTTTGACTCCATGTCTCACATCCAGGTCATGCTGATGGAAGATGTGGGTTCTCATGGTCTTGGGAAGCTCTGTCCCTGTGGCTTTGCAGGGTACAGCCTCCCTCCTGGCTGCTTTCATGAGCTGATGTTGAGTGTCTGTGGATTTCCCATGTGCATGGTGCAAGCTCTTGGTGAGTCTGCTATTCTGGGGTCTGGAGGATGGCAGCCCTCTTCTCACAGCTCCCCTAGGTGATGCCCCAGTAGGGACTCTGTTTGGGAGGTCAAACCCCACATTTCCTTTTGACACTGTCTTAGCAGAGGTTCTCCATTAGGGACTTGCCCCTGCATCAAACTTTTACCTAGGTGTCCAGCATTGTCATACATGTTCTGAAATCTAGGCAGAGGTTCACATACCTCGATTCTTGACTTCTGTGCATCTGCAGGCTCTGTGCATAATGTGGAAGCTGCCAAGGCTTGGGGCTTCCCTCTCTGAAGCAACAGCCCAAGCTGTACCTTGGCCTCTTTTAATCATGGTTGGAGTAGCCTGAATGTATGACACCAAGTCCCTAAACTTGTCGTGAGCCCAGCCCATCGAAACAGTTTTTCCTCCTAGGCCTCCATGCCTGTGATGGGAGGGGCTGCTTTGAAGACTTCTAACATGCCGTGGGGACATTTTATCCATTGTCTTGGGGATTAATCTTTGACTCCTCATTACTTATGCAAATTTTTGAAGCTGGCTTGAATTTATCCTCAGAAAATGGATTTTATTTTCTATTGCCTTGACAGGCTGCAAATTTCCTGAGCTTTTATGCTCTGTTTTCCTTTTAAAACTGAATGTCTTTAACAACAACCAAGTCACCTCTTGAATGCTTTGTTGCTTAGAAATTTCTTCCACCAGATACCCTAAATCATCTCTCTCAATTTCCAAGTTCCACCAATCTCTAGGAAAGGGACAAAATGCTACCAGTCTCTTTGCTAAAACATAACAAGTGTTACCTTTGCTTCAGTTCTCAACAAGTTCCTCATTTACATCTGAAACCCTGTGATTACGTGTCCCTGTGATTCAATTATCTCACACTGGGTTACTCCCATAACACATGTAAACTCAAGATGGGATTTGGGTGGGGACACAGTCAAACTATGTCACCAGGATTCCCATTCAAGGGAATCATGTGGTGGAGTGACCCTGAGAGCTTTGCTGGTGTCCTTACACATATGCTCTATTGGAGGACCAACCTTGTTTTACCAAGATCACTGGACAAGTCAGTCTCAGCTAGAGAGCAGTGACAGCAAAGGAAGATGACAATTCTGTCACCCACATAGGGAGTAACCAACATCTCAAAGAGGGTACTTAAACCTCAGAAGACTTTGTAACTGGGCTCTTGAATCACTTGCTCAGCCTGCTCCCACCCTGTGGAGTCTTTTCTCACTTCAACAAATCCCTACTTGTGCTGTTTTGTTGCTTTGTTTCATTCCTTTGTTACTTCATTTGTGCGTTTTGTTCAATTCTTTGTTCAACATGCCAAGAACCTGGATGTCTTACACTTGAGGCCTGCCTTCTGGTAAGACTAACTGGTTTTTAATTTTTGTCAATGTGGTTTGAAATGATGTCTCATGATTTTAATTTGCATTTCCCCAATTACTGAGTTTGACAATTTTAAAATGTTTCATATTAATGTGTAATATATTTTCTATTTTGTGAGATACTTGCTTGGAACTTTTGCCCTTATTGAGTTTTTGTTTTCTTGACTTATGGGAGTTGTTTGTATGTTTGGGATTCTGATCCTTTGTTGGTTACATAAATTACAAAGATCTGTGTGGCTTGGGTGTGGCTTGTGTTTTAACTATTTTTATGGTAACTTTCATGTAAGAAACTATAAATCTTGTTGCAAATAACATTTCTATACTACAAGGTTATAAAGATATTCTCTATATTTGAAAAATTTTAGATGTTTTACATTTCATATTGAAATCTAATTCACATGGAAATG
The DNA here is from genome assembly GCF_007565055.1 of Rhinopithecus roxellana. Lineage (NCBI taxonomy): Eukaryota > Metazoa > Chordata > Mammalia > Primates > Cercopithecidae > Rhinopithecus > Rhinopithecus roxellana. The sequence continues at coordinate 56,029,175 of NC_044551.1, forward strand.
AGTTATTTTGTGAGTGTGTTTGGTAATGATGTAGATATACTATTTAATTAGGTATACATGAGTAAACTAAACATTTTATTATGTAGCAGCCACTTTTCATCTCTGATATTGTGCTTTGCTTTAAAGTCTACTTTTAGGCCATAGGTACAATGACATCTTTTTTGGTTAACATTTGCTTTGTACATTGTTATGAGTTGTACATTGTTATTTGTTGTGTGTTTTAATGTTTTTTCTTTCCTTCTATATCGTTTTGTGAACCCAGAAAATTTGAGACAGGTCTCAGTTAATTTAGAAAGTTTATATTGTCAAGGCTGAGGATGCACCCATGACACAGCCTCAGGAAGTCCTGACGACACGTGCCCAAGGTGGTCGGGGCACAGTTTGGTTTTATGCGTTTTAGGGAGACATGAGACATCAATCAATATATGTAAGAAGTACATTAGTTCCGCCCAGAATGGCAGAGACACAGATGGTTGCATTCTTTTGAATTTCTGATAAGTCTTTCCGAAGGAGGCAATCAGAATATGCATCTGTCTCTGTGAGCAGAGGGATGACTTTGAATAGAATGGGAGGCAGATTTGCCCTGAGCAGTTCCCAGCTTGGAGGGGCCCAAGATATTTTCCTTTCACATTTTGGGTTGTATTTTTTTCTTTTTTCTCATTCTGCATATTCTCTCTTTACCCTTTTGAATTTATGCACTTCATGTGTATTTTTAAATCAAGTTTAGCCTAAACCTACCTCCTTACATATTTTAAATTCAGCCTAAACATTTCTGGGTAAATCGTGAACTATAACCTAAATGGAATTGTAAACAGACTGTAGACCATTCTTCTGCCAATCACTGAGTTTTGACCAATCAAATGTGGCCAACTGTTTAAACTGTGTTCAAATAAGGCAAAAACCAAGTTTTAGCCAATCCACCTGTTTCTCTATCTCACTTCTGTTTTCTGTTACATCGCTTTCCTATTTCTGTCCATAACTCTTCTACCTCGTGGCTGCACTGGGGTCTCTGAGCCCACTCTTGCTCAGGAGGCTGCCCTATTCACCAATTGTTCTTTGCTCAATTAAACTTTTAAATTAAATTTGTCTGCAGTTTTTCTTTTAACAGTATTCTTTTAGTAGTTATCCTGGCTGTTTTAACATACATGTCTCATACTTAGTCTCAGATTAATTAACATTGTTACTGTCCTTCTAAATAATACCAGGACTTTCAGTCATTCTAATGTTCCTAATTTCTATTATACCTTTCTGGAACCATATACATGCCTAGAATCCAGCAAATTTAGAATAATCCTAGGGCTTTTGGTTATTCTAATGCTCTTAATTTATATCTATTATACCTTTCTGGAGCAACACACACACCTAGAATCCACCAATCCCAGATTTAAATTTTGTATTCTGTCTTATTCCCCAGAATTTTTAAGACCATGGTAACATTTATAGTGTTCTCACTTTTTAAAATCTGTTTTCAACAACTGGAATAGGAATGGTGAACTTTCAAGGGGAATGAGGAGAAACTCATTCTGATCTCCCTACTGGTAATACTCAGCTCCAAAGGAAAACAGTGTTGTTCTGTTCAATTTCTGATGTGTTTATTAACTTGCCTTTCCCATTTGCTTCTTCCCATTTCTGTGTCTCTTCACCCTCTCTTATGGTGAACTCTATTCTTCTGATTCTATATGATATAACTTTATGTAAGGAGTTTCTAAGTGATTGTCTATAAAATATGTTAGCTTTCTCAAGATCTGAAACTTGTTTAAAAGTACTTGTTACACAACACAGATACTGTCTCTATTATAAGGATGATGATGATAATAATAATTTCACTTTTGTCTTCCCTTTCCTCTGAAGTGTTGCATAAGCTAATTATTTCAGGTTAGTTGATGTATCTAGGTCTCCTAAACAGAATGACACGTAAGTATGAAGCTGGAATGCATATTTAAAGTAAACAAAGATTTGATTTTCAACTTACTGCCTCCCTCCACTTGCATCAGCATTTACTATTGATTCCAATTTTCATCTGCATCTAGCATGTTCTGTCTTTCCAGCTCATGGGCTCCCCCAGCTCATAAATTCTCCCTCAAAATGCTTTCATAAAAATCACAATTTGAGGCATGATGTTAAATATCAAAGATCTTCACCCAGTCCAGCAAACAAAGCATTTGCCCAGCTGCCACCAACAATACTTGCAAATGCCAGTCAAGGCATGCAAAAGCAAAGTATATGGCATTTTGCTAGGACTTATAATGATAAGCTAAAGCATCTTATTGATGCTCATCAAGGATGAAAAGTAAGAATTTTACATGAAAATAGAAAAAGTGTTTAGAAAAACAAGCTGTGCTTCAAAAGCTGTGCTTCTGAAGTTACTATTGTATACAAAATAAGATGAATGCCAAAAAAATCTTTGGAAAATTACTTTAAAATTTGTGGATATTTAACAACATATTCTGATATTTTTATTTTTTTATTTTTTATTTTTTATTATATTTTAAGTTCTAGGGTACATGTGCATAACATGTAGGTTTGTTACATATCTATACTTGTGCCATGTTGGTGTGCTGCACCCATCAACTCGTCAGCACCCATCAATTCATCATTTATATCAGGTATAACTCCCAATGCAATCCCTCCCCCCTCCCCCCTCCCCATGATAGGCCCCGGTGTGTGATGTTCCCCTTCCCGAGTCCAAGTGATCTCATTGTTCAGTTCCCACCTATGAGTGAGAACATGCAGTGTTTGATTTTCTGTTCTTGTGATAGTTTGCTAAGAATGATGGTTTCCAGCTGCATCCATGTCCCTACAAAGGACGCAAACTCATCCTTTTTTATGGCTGCACAGTGTTCCATGGTGTATATGTGCCACATTTTCTTAATCCAGTCTGTCACAGATGGACATTTGGGTTGATTCCAAGTCTTTGCTATTGTGAATAGTGCCACAATAAACATACGTGTGCATGTGTCTTTATAGCAGCATGATTTATAATCCTTTGGGTATATACCCAGTAGTGGGATGGCTGGGTCATATGGTACATCTAGTTCTAGATCCTTGAGGAATCACCATACTGTTTTCCATAATGGTTGAACTAGTTTACAATCCCACCAACAGTGTAAAAGTGTTCCTATTTCTCCACATCCTCTCCAACACCTGTTGTTTCCTGACTTTTTAATGATTGCCATTCTAACTGGTGTGAGATGGTATCTCATTGTGGTTTTGATTTGCATTTCTCTGATGGCGAGTGATGATGAGCATTTTTTCATGTGTCTGTTGGCTGTATGAATGTCTTCTTTTGAGAAATGTCTGTTCATATCCTTTGCCCACTTTTGATTGGGTTGTTTTTTCTTGTATATTTCTTTGAGTTCTTTGTAGATTCTGGATATTAGCCCTTTGTCAGATGAGTAGATTGCAAAAATTTTCTCCCATTCTGTAGGTTGCCTATTCACTCTGATGGTAGTTTCTTTTGCTGTGCAGAAGCTCTTTAGTTTAATTAGATCCCATTTGTCAATTTTGGCTTTTGCTGCCATTGCTTTTGGTGTTTTAGACATGAAGTCCTTGCCCATGCCTATGTCCTGAATGGCATTACCTAGGTTTTCTTCTAGGGTTTTTATGGTATTAGGTCTAACATTTAAGTCTCTAATCCATCTTGAATTAATCTTCGTATAAGGAGTAAGGAAAGGATCCAGTTTCAGCTTTCTACTTACGGCTAGCCAATTTTCCCAGCACCACTTATTAAATAGGGAATCCTTTCCCCATTTCTTGTTTCTCTCAGGTTTGTCAAAGATCAGATGGCTGTAGATGTGTGGTATTATTTCTGAGGACTCTGTTCTGTTCCATTGGTCTATATCTCTGTTTTGGTACCAGTACCATTCTGTTTTGGTTACTGTAGCCTTGTAGTATAGTTTGAAGTCAGGTAGTGTGATGTCTCCAGCTTTGTCCTTTTGAGTTAGGATTGTCTTGGCAATGCGGGCTCTTTTTTGGTTCCATATGAACTTTAAAGCAGTTTTTTCCAATTCTGTGAAGAAACTCATTGTTAGCTTGATGGGGATGGCATTGAATCTATAAATAACCTTGGGCAGTATGGCCATTTTCACGATATTGATTCTTCCTATCCATGAGCATGGTATGTTCTTCCATTTGTTTGTGTCCTCTTTAATTTCACTGAGCAGTTGTTTGTAGTTCTCCTTGAAGAGGTCCTTTACATCCCTTGTAAGTTGGATTCCTAGGTATTTTATTCTCTTTGAAGCAATTGTGAATGAAAGTTCATTCCTGATTTGGCTCTCTGTTTGTCTGTTACTGGTGTATAAGAAAGCTTGTGATTTTTGCACATTAATTTTGTATCCTGAGACTTTGCTGAAGTTGCTTATCAGCTTAAGGAGATTTTGGGCTGAGACGATGGGGTTTTCTAAATATACAATCATGTCATCTGCAAACAGGGACAATTGGACTTCTTCTTTTCCTAACTGAATACCCTTGATTTCTTTCTCTTGCCTGATTGCCCTAGCCAGAACTTCCAACACTATGTTGAATAGGAGTGGTGAGAGAGGGTATCCCTGTCTTATGCCAGTTTTCAAAGGGAATTTTTCCAGTTTTTGTCCATTCAGTATGATATTAGCTGTGGGTTTGTCATAAGTAGCTCTTATTATTTTGAGGTACGTTCCATTAATACTGAATTTATTGAGCGTTTTTAGCATGAAGGGCTGTTGAATTCCTGGACACTTACACTCTCCCAAGACTAAACCAGGAGGAAGCTGAATCCCTGAATAGACCAATAGCAGGCTCTGAAATTGAGGCAATAATTAATAGCCTACCCACCAAAAAAAGTCCAGGACCAGATGGATTCACAGCGAATTCTACCAGAGGTACAAGGAGGAGCTGGTACCATTCCTTCTGAAACTATTCCAATCAATAGAAAAAGAGGGAATCCTCCCTAACTCATTTGGTGAGGCCAACATCATCCTGATACCAAAGTCTGGCAGAGACACAACAAAAAAAGAGAATTTTAGACCAATATCCCTGATGAACATCGATGCAAAAATCCTCAATAAAATACTGGCAAACCGATTCAGCAGCACATCAAAAAGCTTATCCACCATGATCAAGTGGGCTTCATCGCTGGGATGCAAGGCTGGTTCAACATTCGCAAATCAATAAACGTAATCCAGCATATAAACAGAGCCAAAGACAAGAACCACATGATTATCTTGATATTCTGATATTAAAGCTCAAGGGATCAGAGTTTGATCTAATTTGAAAGTAGGGGCTGAAATTGGAGGACATCTGATCACTATCACCTATTTTTCTTTTCTAGCTCCTACTTATGCTTTTTAAAACTCCCTTTACCTCAACAACTGTGCTTGAATCTAGTTACTGAAAAGAAGAGCAATGCATCGTGTGCATTCAATCACAGGTCCACATCTTTGTGGTCAGCAGGGTTGCTAGTAAGTTACATGTGCTTTTAGAAGCCTTTGACCTCATCACAGTAAATAATAATAATATCAATTATTTATATGGAAGCCAGGAAGAGAGCCCTCACCAGAAACCGAATTGACTGGCACCTTGATCATGGATATCTAGGCTCCAGAGCTATAAGAAAATATACTTCTGTTGTGGAAGCCAACCAGCCCATGGTATTTTGTTATGGCAGCCTGAACAGAGATGGTAGCAATGTGGACTGTTTTAGGACTTCTCTATTGAGGCGTCATGGCAAATGGGAGGCAGGACTAGATTACAGTTCTGACTTGGATGGACAGAGCAGCATGTAGAGGCTCACATCATGAATTTTAGCTCCAGAATGAATGCAGGAATAAATCAGGAAACCCGGGAGGACCCACAGACTCTCTAAATAAAGCAAATTTCTCTTGCAGGACCCGGGAGACACCCCAAATACCATGAGTGGACAAACTGCAGAAGCGGAAAAGGGAAATCCTCCACCCCGGAACACACACCCTCACTTGAGAAACTGAAGGTCTAATTTGCCAGAGAAGATTCTGACCTCACCTGGAGCTAGCCAATTTAGAGAAATGAGCAAAACAGAGGGGGTAGAAGAAGCAGTGGGAAAGGCCCTGGGAGCTCACTGGGTCCCCAGGCAGATCATTCCTGCCTGGTACCACACAGACCCTTCTGCAGGGTGGCCACAGGCATGGGAAAATGCCACAGAGAGAAGGAAACCACCAGCTGAACTTCATAACAATCTGAACCAGTCAAGAAGCCTCCTGGCCAGAACTGGGGGGAGGGCACAAATCCTGCATGCAGACTCCCCCCATGACTCAGCAGAGGCAGCCATAATCCTCCTAGGCACATAACTCCATTGACCTGGGAACCTCACCCCCACTCCCTATAGCAGCCTCAGCAAAACCCTCCCAAGAAGAGTCTGAACTCAGACCCGCCAAGCCCAGCCCCCACCCGATGGTCCTTCCCTCCCCACCTTGGTAACTGAACACAAAGGGCATATGCTCTTGGGATTTCTAGGGCCCTGCCCACCACCACTTCCTCTCCATACTACTACAGTTGATGCTTTCTGGAAAGCGCCACCTCCCTGCAGGAGGCCAACCAGAACAAAAATAGAGCATTAAACCACCAAAGCTAAGAACCCTCACAGAGACCATTTCACCCCCCTGCCACCTCCACCAGAACAGGTGCTGGTATCCATGGCTGACAGACCCACACACAGTTCACATAATAGGACTCTGTGTGGACAACCCCTAGTACCAGCCTGGTGTCTGGTAGACTTGCTGGATGGCTAGACCCAGAAGAGCGATAACAATCAATACAGCTTGGTTCTCAGGAACCCACATCCATAGGAAAAGGGGGAGAGTACTACGTCAAGAGAACACCCTGTGGGACAAAAGAATCTGAACAACAGCCTTCAGCCCCAGACCTTCCCTCTGACAGAGCCTACACAAATGAGAAGGAACCAGAAGACCAACTCTGATAATATGACAAAACAAGGCTCTTTAATACCCCCCAAAAAATCACACTAGCGCACCAGCAATGGATCCAAAACAAGAAGAAATCCATGATTTACCTGAAAAAGAATTCAGGAGGTTAGTTATTAAGCTAATCAGGGAGGCACCAGAGAAAGGTGAAGCCGGTTGCAAGGAAATCCAAAAAATGATATAAAAAGTGAAGGGAGAAATATTCAAGGAAATAGATAGCATAAAGAAAAACAATCAAAACTTCAGGAACCATTGGACACACTTATAGAAATGCGAAATGATCTGGAAAGTCTCAGCAATAGAATTGAACAAGCAGAAGAAAGAAACTCAGAGCTTGAGGACAAGATCTTTGAATTAACCCAATCTAACAAAGACAATGAAACAAGAATAAAAATAGGCCCATAGAACAGTGGAACACAATCGAGAATCCAGAAATAAACCCAAATACTTACAGCTAACTGATCTTTGAAAAAGCAAAGAAAAATTTAAGTGGGGAAAGGGCACACTTTTCAACAAATGTTGCTGGGATAATTGCTTAGCTACATGTAGGATAATAAAACTGGATCCTCATTTCTCACCTCTTACAAAAATCAACTCAAGATGGATTAAGGACTTAAATCAAAGACCTGAAACTGTAAAAATTCTAGAAAATAACATTGGAAAAACCCTTCTAGACATTGGCTTAGGCAAGGATTTCATGACCAAGAACCCCAAATCAAATGCAATAAAAACAAAGATAAATAGCTGTTAATTAAACTAAAGAGATTTTGTATAGCAACAGGAACAATCAGCAGAGTAAACAGACAACCCACAGAATGGGAGAAAATCTTCACAATCAATATATCTGACAAAGGACTAATATCCAGAATTTATAACAAACTCAAATAAATCAGCAAGAAAAATCAAAGAACCTCATCAAAAAGTGGGCTAAGAACATAAATAGACAATTCTCAAAAGAAGATACACAAATGTCCAACAAACATATGAAAAAAATGCTCAACATCACTAATGATCAGGGAAATGCAAATCCAAACCACAATGTGATACCATCTTACTCCTGCAAGAATGGTCATAATAAAAAAATCATAAACAGTAGATATTGGCATGGATGCAGTAATCAGGGAACACTTCTACTCTGCTGGTGGTAATTTAAACTAGTACAACCACTGTGGAAAACAGTGTGGAGATTCCTTAAAGAGCTAAAAATAGAACTACCATTTGATCCAGCAGTCCTACTACCCATGGAAAATAAGTCATTATATAAAAAAGATACTTGCACATGCATGTGTGTAGCAACACAATTTGCAATTGCAAAGGTGTGGAACCAACCCAAATGCCCATCAATCAATGAGTAGATGAAGAAACTGTGGCATATATATGTATATATATGAGATGTATATATATCCACACATCATATATATATGGGATGTGTATGTGTGTGTGTATATATATATATATGATGGAATACTGCTCAGCCATAAAAAGGAATGAATTGATGGCATTCGCAGTGACCTCGATGAAATTGGAGATTATCATTCTAAGTGAAGTAACTCAGGAATGGAAAACCAAACATAGTACGTTCTCACTCATAAGTGGGAGCTAAGCTATGATGATGTAAAGGCATAAGAATGATACAATGGACTTTGGGGACTTGGGGGGAAGAGTGGGAGGGGGCTGAGGGATAAAAGACTACAAGTAGGGTGCAGTGTATACTGATCGGATGATGGGTGCACTAAAAACTCACAAATCACCACTAAAGAACTTACTTATGTAACCAAATACCACCTATACCCCAATAACCTATGGAAAAATAAGAATTAAAAAAGTAATAATTAAATAAAACATGGTTAAAAAATTTTCAAAAAATATTTGTATGGAGCTTACTCTGGGTAACGCACAATACTAAAAGTATTTTATGTGTTAACTTATACTTAGCAAAATTTTATATTACTGATAAGGAAACTGAGTTACAGACAAGTTATGTTACTTGCTGTAGCTTTAGAGTAGCAGATTTGAACTGGGTCATCTGGCCCCTAGACTTCAGACTCTTACCCTTTGTTTTACAATGCCTAATGTCTTTTAGTTATTATAGAAGAGGTGATAGTCTATTCTTCTCTGAGAATTTGACAGTGTTAAAATGTCCATCATCTCAAATCAAGTTTTAATTGCTCCATCCTGCACTGCTATAAGTCCTCTTTTGCCCACATCCATCTTCAGACTAAAGTCTCTGAATTCTAGAGGCACTTCCTGCATTCAGCTAATATTGATGGAATATAATCTATTTTAGTACTGTCTCTATTTTTGTTTAATGTGGACCTGTTTTCCTTCTTAGAGTATAGGCATTTGGAAAGTAGAGATTATGTCTTACATTATATGGTTACCAATTTCTAGCACAATCTTATTGCCTAGGAACTATTTATATGGCATATGGATGGATAAATGGGAAAATAATAATTGGAGATCAAAGATAGAAAAATTGTTTGAATACCTAAGAGAAGTTATAAAATGGGCTGAGAAAGACAAAAGAAAAAGAAAAACTACCAACTTTCAAGTAGAAGCATTGCAGAACAGGAAAATGGTATGATGAGTTCATTTGACAGTCAGAATTCTTTGTTTTTACTTTTGTTATTTTTTAGAGACAGGGCCTCAATTTATTGCCCAGACTGGAGTGCAGTGGTGTCAAAATAGCTCACTGCAGCCTTGGACTCCTGGGCTCAAGGGATCCTGCCACCCTACCCTCGTGTGCAGCTAGGACTAAAGGTATGTACCACTGTGCCTGGCTGATTTGTAAATATTTTGTGTAGATAAGATCACTATGTTGCTCAGGCTCGTCTTGAACTCCTGGCTCCAAGTGATCTTCCTGCCTTGCCTCCCCAAATACTAGAATTACAAGGGCGAGTCACTGTACCAAGCTGGAATTCTTTCTAATTTAGGGGGGCAAAGCTCGACTTAGACCTTCCTTTGTGGTTGTATATGTGTATATGTAGGTACACATATACAATCATATGTATATATGTTGGATGCACATATATATCCTGCAATAAAGACATTTTTTTTCTATGCTGAGAAAGGCCAGCATGGCAATATATTGCTGTTATAAAGAATAACCATGAAGATGAATAGAAGGATCTATAAGAGAATGGCTACATTCTAAGGTCAAAGTCATAGCAAAATCCAAAGCTTTTGGAAACGGCAGCAAAGCTAGGAATTTATTGAGTGTACCTGTTACCCTGTGTTCCCCGGGAATTACTCTGTAGAGTTTAAAGTTATGTGGCATAGTGGGTATCCTGGCAACATGAGCGGACAGCAGACCTCATTACCTTATATAAATATTTATATCATTGTATTAGATTAGGTAAAGTGGAAGCTTGTTTTAGTAAGAAAGATGAAACAATTGAAAACATTTGAAAGGCCCAAGCCGTGCTTGGAGGAATGATGAAAAGATTTGATCAAACATAAAATGGGATTTTGCAGTGACTATGTAAGATTTTAGTTTGGGGCACATTTTTGTGCCATTAATTTTAATAATATAAATAAATTTAATTGAATGAACTGTCTTTTTTTTGTTGTTGTTGTTGTAATTTATTCTTTCTCCATAAGTCACATTTACAGGCAGTTCTAAAGAGTTTGGCTTTTGGTCTGGTAATATGTGTTGCCTTCTATCAAGACTTCTTATTTAATTTTACAGTTTCTGCTCTCTAAACTGCTTCTGAAGTAAGCAATTTTATTTTATTTTATTTATTTATTTATTTATTTATTTATTTATTTATTTATTTATTTATTTCTTTATTTATTTTTGAGACGGAGTCTTGCTCTGTCGCCCAGGCTGGAGTGCAGTGGCCGGATCTCAGCTCACTGTAAGCTCCGCCTCTCGGGTTTACACCATTCTCCTGCCTCAGCCTCCCGAGTAGCTGGGACTACAAGCGTCCGCCACCTCGCCCGGCTAGTTTTTTATATTTTTTAGTAGAGACGGGGTTTCATCGGGTTAGCCAGGATGGTCTCGATCTCCTGACCTTGTGATCCGCCCGTCTCGGCCTCCCAAAGTGCTGGGATTACAGGCTTGAGCCACCGCGCCCGGCCAGTAAGCAATTTTAAGCAAGCCTCGCTCCCATCCAGTCTTCTGGAAGACTATTGTTCCAAGAGAACCACAATTGATTCATTAATTTTCTTCATAGTCTAATTAGTGGCTGTTATCAGATTATTCTGTATCTGGAAAGAGTTCATAGAATAGCCTTTCAGCAAAGCAAAGTAAAATTGTGCTTTGAATTATTTTAAAATCACATATCGTGTAAAGATTCTAACTGCAACTCCTACAAGATTGCTTATAATTGCTCAAAATGTAACTCATGGTTGTTTTTCTTTACAAGACATTTCACAAAAATATTTCCTTAAAACCAGTCTACTGCAGCCCTAATCAGTGAACATGAGTATTCCTGCCTGTCTGGCAGATCTCTATTGATTTGAATTTGGATGCCTGAGGCTGTCACTGCTCCATGACAAGGGTTTTAAAGTCCTTTAAATAATTCCCTTTCCTTTGCCTCCATGCACACAGCATAATTTTCTGATTATGCTGTGGTTCCTAAATAGATTTTTAAAGAGAATTCATGCATGACTGAGTGACCCTGGATCTTGTGGTCCGGTTTTTCTCATTGGAATTTTGGCAGATGCAGCAGAGTCTGTCGGGTGTTTTGTTAACATGAAAGAATGATGTCAGTTCCTTAGAAAGTGAGGAACTCTGAGTACACTGGCAAAATCATAATTTTAGACTTAAAAAATGGTACTATACTAAAGAAATGCCTCTCTGATGCGGTCCACTAAAGGGCCAGCTTGTTGTACCAGAGCATCTTCATCTCATGCTCTATAAATGCTGCATGGGTATCATGTGCTAGCCATGTGACTAGGAAGAATTGGCTTCCTTGACACAACTGGGGAGTCTTTATTGTCCCTCTCTCCTAACCAGCTATATCATGGAGTGGGGAGAATCTTCTTGTTCGGGAGCTCATTTCCTGGTAAGAACAGAGCGAACGTAGTCTTGGTCCAGCTTCCTGGACTAATTCTACCACTCTATACATGGCTTAACTTTTCCTCTTGCTTCTTCCATTATTATTTTCAGAGATGAGCCACATATTTTTCTACATTTTAACTCTGCAATGACCTGCTAGGTATTACCAAATATTACCATAATAGTTTATGTATCATCACAAGAGACATATGAATTACCTCAAATAATTTGTCATATACAGGATGGCATATATGAAGTTACAACGTCAGGAAATACTTATCCCTCATTAGTCATTTACCATGTGTAAATATATATCCTCTCTTCATAAAGTCTTAAAACTAAATTTCTTTCTTTCCATATCTAACAATGCCTGTACAGAACAGGTCCTCAATTGCTGTAGTCATAATATTACTTTTTAAATGCCTTTTGTCCTACATGGGTATAGTCATAAGAGCTTGGGACTGGGAACCAGGAGACATAGGCCACTAATTAACATGAATGTGAATAAATTAGTCACCTTTCTGGACCTCAGTTTTTTAAACATAAAAGAATGGGGATAGACTAGAATGTTTCTAGAAGTCCTTGCTGCACTGAAAGGGAATTGCTTCGTCAATCCCCCAGTTCCCACCTCTATCCCAAAGTCCCAATAACTCTCCACTCTTTAAAAAAGAAACTCTAGCATCTGAGGCCTTTATATTCCTGGCAAATCTCATTTAAAACACTTTCCTCCTACTTAATCTTGTTCTACAGATGGTTCTAACCACATGGTTTACATTGATGACTTCTCCCTCTTTGCTCCTGCTGCTGTTCCATCTCTTCCCTCTTCTGTGCTTGTTTCAGTTTTACCCTTCTTTCAACATCTGGATCAGGCATACAGCTGTAATGCCTTTCCTAATCATCTTTCAACACTTGTCATGATTTTTGCCTTCTTTAGGTTCACATTTGGCCTGAATATGCATTCCTGGGAACCTTGTATTCTGCAAAATTGTGCACTAATCAAGTATCACAACTTACGAGGAAAATGTGCTTGGGGCAGGTCACTCAAAACCTAAGCTTTGTGACCAGACCACTAACAAGAATAACAGTAATCTGATATGGTTTTGCTCTGTGTCCCCACCCAAATTTCATGTTGAGTTGTAATTCCTAGTGTTGTGGGAGGGACCTGGTGGGAGGTGATTGGATCATAGGGGTGGATTTCCCCTTGCTGTTCTCATGGTAGTGAGTGAGTTCTCATGAGATCTGATGGTTTAAAAGTGTGTAACACTTCCTCCTTCACTCTCTCTTACTCCTAGTTTGCCATATGAAGAAAGTGCTTGCTTCCCTATTGCCTTTCCTCCGTAACTGTAAGTTTCCTGAGGCATCCCCAGCTGTACCCTCTGTACTGCCTGTGGAACCATGAGCCAATTAAACCTCTTTTCTTTATAAATTACCCAGCCTCAGGTAGTTCTTTGTAGCAGTGTGAAAACAGACTAATACATAAACCTAATACAAATTTTAGTTTCAAAATACCTAAATTCCAAAATAAATAAAATACTGCAGTAAATGTATTTTAAAATTGAAAACAAAGATACTTTCATAATGGGAGTGGCATGGGGGGAAACACATCAGGCATAACTACTGAGTTAGAAAGACAAGAACAAACTGTAACAACATCTAGGAGAACCTGAAATAACCATTTTCAAGACAGAGTACGTGACCAAACTGAGTCAATATTACATGACCAAACTGGTGCAAATTTGCAGTGGCCTGCTGTATTCAGCTGTATTGTTATATTCAATTTTGTTAGTGTTCTTTGAATTCGACTGCTAGTACTTGGTGGCACAAATTATTACTGGGCCAAAATAATCATGTATAAATCAACTTGAATGTTATTCTGGTATCCTTTCTTCATTTACCAATCCCATATAATCCTATTTGTATTTGTACCAAAGCAAATTATTTACTTCTTTTGCTTTAGGTATTTTATGTGTCACTAGCAGATATTTTATTTCAGTAATAATGAAAAAGGGCCCAGGCATATGAAAGATTTCACTGGGTGCTCAGCTTGCTAATTTGTCTTCCTCACAAATGATTTCTGAAAACAATTACTTTCAAGATGGGAATCTCTTTTACTGTCTTGTAAATTCCTTGAAGAGGATCATGCCTGAAATCTTTTTAGATTCCCAGAGTCAGTGTATTTTGACCTACTGCGTGCTCAATATGTTCTTGACTAATGACTGATTGCTCAAAACACACACACAACTATAATTGGAGGCAAATATTTAAATCTTATTTCTCTAACTAATGATGGTCTTTAAACTATTATTCTAAATATTTATCTTACCAATCATGAATACAATTAAGGAAGTAAGTTAAGGCTTGCATTCAGTAAATCAAGGGAGGAAAAACTATACAATTATCTATATGTTATGTCTTATTGAGCTCGTTATTGTTCTGGTTAGAAACGAAATACAGCTGCTGAGGGGAACCACCTATGTGTGCTGCACTTCTGCCATTGTGGACCTGTGGGAAAAAGAGAGCGCAAACAATTCTAAGCATTTCCACAATTCTATCCTTAACAAATTAAAAGTACTAATCCCAAAGGAATGGATAGCAGCTACTTAAACCAGAAAGTGTCTGTGTATGTGGGATCGAGCGCACTCCCTGTGCTCAGCAGGCATATGGTGCTGGTGTGGGGAACTTGTCAGTGAGTACATGTCGAGTGCCATCGTAAATATCTTTCCTCCCTCCACTTTCTAACAGAATGCCAATAAAGTGGTCTCTAATGAGCTATGTGTCACTCACATCTTCTAAGTTGAGAGAAAGGAGAAAACGGGACATATTATTTTAGAATCTGGTGGTGTTCTGTGTTCCTCAGAAGCCACTTTGGCCAAAGAGAACTTGATATCAGGTTCTTGATATCAGGTTCTTGATATCAGGAAATTATTAGATTTCCCCCTAGGGAAAGAGATATTGCTATGGGAATCAGATGGAAGTAATTGTGTGAAGTATAGGCCATCACAGAGGCACTACAGATGAGCATGGACACTAATGATAGGTGACAGATTCTTTTTTAGCAGTGGGCTCATGGCAAAGGGAGCAACTGAAGAGAGGTGTATTTATAGGAATACCTTGTGTTGTGGAGTATGGAAACTCAGCCTTCCAAATAGTTGCTTGGTTTCACTGTAGCAATTAGCTACCTGCAGCCAGTATCTTTTATCTGCTAGATGTGACTAAAAATGTGACCCTAATTATGACAAATGACAAACACACTGAAAGCTGGAGTCCAAGCTCAAGTGCTTGAAGTCCTGGTAGTTATTAATGTTATTTGCTGGTTCTCAGATGAATTAATTTAAAGCCTATTTATCCTGTGGCCATTTTACCTCTTTTAAAAACATTAAGAAAATGATCTCCTTTATTATGGTAATTTTCTCCCACACTTTATAAATTTTAGACATATTACATGTTTTGATTAGAAAGAATATGACATGAGTCAATGTAGCTTCCATTCCAAGTACTTGCTTCTATTTGGCAACAGTATAGACAAATAGTTAAAAATATATAATATTTAGAAGAACGCAGACCTTAGCCTGAATGATGGCCAGGGTTAATAACAATGTCTGCCCGAACATTTTCGTGAAAATTGAATTTTCAGGGAGTCTCAGTATTCGCTGTTCTTCAGAATCTCTTGGGGAAATGTAAAAAATACGGACATCTCAGCCCAACCCTTAAAGAATCTAAAACAATTGATCTGTAGCAGACCTGGGCAGCTGTATTTTTACAAGCTCTCGACGTTCTAAGGTGCAGCTAGAACTGAGGGCAATTTACTTTAGATCATACATGTGGAGGCAATATGTTAAAAGGACAATGCCTGCTACAAGTCGTGATGATGATGGAGAAGGAAGAGAAGGACTTTCTTTGTTCATCCAGGGAGATAATGGGCAAAAGGAACACTCAGTTAAATTTTCACCTCAGAACAAATCACATTCTGATTTCTGAAATCGTAACACTTGGAAAAGAGTTTTGGAAAAATGATGAAATAGCTTGTGACTTTCCCTTCCCATTTGAGTTTGAAGGGTCATCACCCAGTAAAATTAGCGTAATTAATGATGGGAGTCTCCAGGAAGTGTCTGTTTAAAAACAACAAAATGAAATCAGCTTATTTGGGGAGGGGGAAGATTTCCTCTCTCTCTGCATTTCTGTAAAGTCCAAATCAGTTTATTTCTAAGAAGTTCCTTTCTCCAGTTTCAGATATATGGTGCATTGCTGATACTGCTGCACAAGTCATCAAAATGCTTTTCATCACTTGTAACGGGGAAAGCTAGAAAGTTTGTGCGTGCAAGGTGTTAAAGACACTGAAAAATGAAACAAGCAGACTGAACTGCTGACTCAGGTGTTTTTTTTTTTTTTTTTTTTGTACCCCTCCCTGAGACAGAGTCTCACTCTGTCACCCAGGCTGGAGCACAAGTGGTGTGATCTTGGCTCACTGCAGCCTCCGCCTCCCAGGTTCAAGCGATTCTCCTGCTTCAGCCTACAGAGTTGCTGATATTACAGGTGCATGTCACCATGCCCAGCTAATTCTTGTATTTTTAGTAGAGATAGGGTTTCACCATATTGGCCAGGGTGTTCTTGAACTCCTGACCTCAAGTGATCCACCTGCCTCGGCCTCAGAAAGTGCTGGGATTACAGGCATGAGCCACCATGCCCGGCCTGAATCAGGTTCTTAAAGGACAACTTGAGAAAAAAATACTATACATTATACCTGGAGATTGAATTATATGTTAGCTCATCAGATCAAAAAATTTCATTTGTCTGATATGAAAAAATAAGTTGCACTTCAAATCTTTCTCATAATTTAGTTGCACTTTTTCGTATAAAATAATTTTCTTTCTCTTTTGTTTTTGCAAATCATTGTGATCTCAACAGGATGTTAAATTTCTCAGAAGTTAACATAGTATCTGTGAAAGATGTTTTATAAACTGAATTTTAATGAACTATTTGATCTTTTTTTCTGGAGTAATCCATTTTTACAAGTGTTCTTGTGTTTTGTGTATTATACTGTTAGAAAGATAATAGCCTTTGGCCTTTCTCCTTCTGAACTTTACAGACTCATGAAATGAAGACATCTGTCTCTTTAGCAGTAGATAACTAGTTTATGGTTACTTACGCTATCTCTGGTAGCACAAAGAAACCAGAGAGATTATGGATGTATTTCTTTATATCCAAAGAATATATATATTAATATATATAGTTACATATAATATGTATTATATATCCAAATAATATATGTATTTATACAATATAAATAATGTGTGTGTGTGTGTGTGTGTGTGTGTGTGTATGTGTATATATGATGTTTTTAGAGATGGGGTCTTTTTTAGAGATGGAGTCACCCAGGCTGGAGTAGAGTGGCACCATCATAGATCATTACAGTCTCCAACTCTTGGACTCAAGCAAACCTCCCTCCTTAGCCTCCCTGGTAGCTGGGACTATAGGCGTGTGCCACCATGCTCACCTAATGTTTTTTTTTTTTTTTTTTTTCCATGTTTTTAGAGACAAGGTCTCACTGTGTTGCCCAGGCTAATTTCAAGCTCCTGGACTCCAGTGATCCTCCCTCCACAGCTTACCAAGTAGCTGGGATTACAGGTGAGAGCTACTGTGCCTGGCTCTTTGGAAATATTAATTTTCTATTTTACCCCTACTGCAAATATAAAATCAGAATACCTAATGAACAATGTCAGAGCACATGCACATTAAATTTTTGCTGACTCCAAAAGTTTTTTCTGACTCTACTGTCTCCATGTTTTTATTCTAGGAGGGTATTGAAATATGAGACTTAATTGTTTTACATAAGATTTTCATTATGAGTAGGACAATGACTGAGGAAAGCAAAAAAGAGAAAAGATTGCATCTGTAAATTTTCTGCAAGTTACCTATTGTGAGAGTATCTTCATTTGCTTTGAGGTCTATTTAAAGATAATTGGAGGAGGAACTTGAGCTCAAAGAATGTTTCCTCAGAGAGAGTTGCTTAAACTCGGCTTATCAGAGATGAAAACAGTTTCTGACATTATCATCTGCATAGGTAGTTGCCTGATTTTCAAACTATAAATAGGCATTTCAAATTAGAAAAGAAAGAGTTTATTTTAAAAGAAATTCTAGAAGAACACAGCAATATTTCTGTAAAGGACTTGGTATTTGTTAATTTTGGACTTCAGGAGACAGCCCAGTTTGCTCAACAAACCAGTTGCTGCTGATATTCCACAGGATTAAATGTAGCAGCAGCAGAAATATCAGCAGCAACTGGTTTGTTGAGAAGAGTCTGTACTTAGTTGAGGCACAAACATGAAATGCGTTCATTTTTTAAATCAACTGTATTTTGTGGACTCTCCTTTTCCTATGGCTTGGTAATATTTTTTGGGCTGGTTTCAAACTTTGTGGTCATGCTGCAATATGGATGAAACTTGAATTACAGTAAGTGAAAAAAGACAGCTACAAAAAGAAAAATATTGTAGGATTCCACTTATATGAAGTACCTAGAGTAATCAAATTCATAGAGACAGAAAGTAGAATCATGGTTTCCAGGGCAGTGGGGAGGGAGGAATGGGGAATTATTGTTTAATGGGTACAAACTTTCAGTTTTACAAGATGAAAAGAGTTCTGGAGATGGATGGTGGTGATGGTTGCACAACAATGTGAATTTACTTAATGCTACTGAACTATACACTCAAAAATGGTTAAAATGATACAATTTATGTTGTGAGTATTTTAGTACAATTAAAAATGATATTGTAATGCTTTTGTTCTTGGGTTGGATAGTGGCCTCAAGGATATTTATTATATTGTCAAGCTTTATTACTAACATCTTACTTATATATTGTACAGATAAAAAAGGTATTGAAAAAGATAATAAGTGAAAGGCCCATTAAAAGGTCCACATCTCCATCTCATGCCCACTTTACTGCTTATCTACTTCTTTCTCTGCCCTCTGGATGAGACTGAGGGACTAGATGTGTAGAGGGGCATCATCTGTCCTCTCTCTCCTTCTCTCACCCATCTTCTGGCTCTGTTTTTCTCCTGGAGTGTTGCCTTGCAGAGGAAGATGATGGAAAGAAAAGCATCTCTTACTTAACTGCAGCTTTAGTTTATCTTAGCTGTCTTTGTCTCCTGCCTAAGATGGATTGGCTGACACTGTGGTCTGCAGAGGCTTCTCCATGGATGGCCTAGGCTCTCCCTTGACACAATCTTCTGCAGGCAGAGACAGCCTCAGACCCCACCTCTTTCTGACGTCCATCAGCTACTGCCTCTTGTTCAAGACATCTTCTGAGTTCACTGGACCCTGAGAGTCTCAAGCATCCCAGCTCTACCAGGCTCCTACTGCTCCCTGCTGGGTCTTCTCTTACCATTTCTTTTCTCATCTTCCTCACATAGGCAAAAGGGGCACACCAGAAAATGTAACAAGTAACTAAGGAATGAGAAAGCAGCCTCCTCTTTTTGCAATATTTTTTGTTAAATGTAACCACTTACTTATTTTTTGGAACAGGTAATGCATTCACATGATTCAAAATGTAAAATGTAGAAAACAGAAGAGTGAAAAGTCTCCTTCTACCCCGTCTCCAACTTCCCACAGGTAACCTGTGTTATAGTGTTCTTATGAATCTTTCCAGAGAGATTTTAGGCAAGTACAATCAAACATTTATATTCTTTCCTCTCTCATTGACACAATGGAAACATGCTATACACACTATACTGTATCCTGTTTTACCACAACTTATAGTGAGAATGTTTTGTCTCAGTAGATAAAAAATTGTTTTACTGCATTCTTAACAGTTTCAGAATATTCTTTTATTTATTCAACCAATTCCCTATTAGTGACATTTGGTTTGTTTTGAATCTATTGCTATCTGAAATAATATTAAAATATATAACTTTGTATGTAGGTCATTTTGCATAAATGTATATGTAGAACAAATACATATGTATATGTATAATGTATATATTTATATGTAAAATAGGTTCCTAAAATTGGAATTGCTGGGCAAAAGGGCATGTACATTTGTTATTTTAATAGATGTTGCTGAAACCCATCGTAGATCTGTGCTACAGCTAGCAAGATGCAAGTGTTCCTGTAACCTCTGACATAATATATTATCAATCATTTTATCATTGCAATTCTAATATGTAAAATATATCAGTAGTTTAAATTTCGTTTCTCTTATGAAAATTTTTTATATTGTTTATTGTCTTCAAGAGGTGTCAATATTTTCTTATTGATGACTAGTGTCTATTATAATAAAAGCAGGTATGCTTATGTGTGCGTGTGTGTGTGTATGCGTGTGTGTTTGTGTGTGTGAAAGTGCTTTTGATTGTGGATTTTTCCCCCTACCTTTTTGGTAATCATGTATTTTGACTTTTCTGTGGTGGAGTTCGCTATGGCTATGAACAAACATTTAAATTTTTAGCAGCACTTATCCTTATTTTACTTTATGGTCTCCAGGTTTTGTGTCACAGTGAGAAAGCCTATACCACTGAAAGATTAGAGAAGATGTCTCCCAGGTTTCTATTTAGTACCTTTGTAGTTTTAGTTTTTATTTAAAATTTTTGATTTAATTTGAATTTATTATGTTATAACATTTTAGGTAGATGTCCAATTTTATTATTCTTCCAGGTGGTTACACTTTCCCCCAATATCGTATTTTGAAAGATAAAATCTAGCATCACCTTACTAATGTGAGATCATTTTTATTAGAATTCCCACATAGATTTGAGTTTATTTCTACTCTTTTTATTCTCTTCTATTGGTTTGAAATTTTGTTCATGCAAAATCACCACACTGCTTTAGTTGTTTTGTCTTATAAGATGATTTGATGTTAATACATAAAAAGAATGTAAAATAGTTTTGTTGTTGTTGTTGTTGTTTTTAGACAGAGTCTCAATCTGTTGCTCAGGCTGGAGTGCAGTGGTGCAATCTCAGCTCACTGCAAGCTCCACCTCCCGGGTTCACACCATTCTCCTGCCTCAGCCTCCCCAGTAGCTGGGACTACAGGTGCCTGCTACCACACCTGGCTAATTTTTTGTATTTTTAGTAGAGACAGGGTTTCACCGTGTTAGCCGGGATGGTCTCCATCTACTGACCTCGTGATCCACCTGCTTCGGCCTCCCAAAATTCCAGGATGACAGACGTTAGCCACTATGGCCAGCCTTCTCTTTTATTACCCTATTTTTTCTGGTTCTTAATGCTCTTATATATATATATATGTGTGTGTGTGTGTGTGTGTGTGTGTGTGTGTGTGTGTGTGTGTGTATCAGTTTGTGTAATTAAAAATCCTGTTGGTGTATTTACTGGGATTGTGTTATATTGTAGTTTAACTTATAGAAATTTAATTTTATGATACTAAATATTCTTATCTAAGAACATGATATACCTGGAGCCCTTTACAGCTTCAAGTTGAATTTTAAACCTTTGTTTCCGTATGTGGTTTTCCATAATAGTGGTTTTTAAAAATAGACTTTAGTTTGATAGAAGTTTTAGGTTCACAGTGAAATTGAGTGAAAAGTAGAGTTCCCAAATATCCCTTCCCTGCCTGCCCCTCACCATCTCCCCCACTCTCAGTATCCCATACAAGAGTGGTACATTTGTTACAATTGATAAACATATATTGACACATTATTATCACCCAAAGTCCATTGCTTGTCTTCTTATTCTCTTGACACAGTCTTTTATAGAGCATAAGTGTTAAATTTTAATGAATGTCAGTGTGTTAGTTATTTCTTTCTAGGAATATGCCTTTATGTCATATCTAAAAAGTCATTGCCTTCAAAAAGCCAGAATGTCCTCTTACCTCCAAACAAGTCCACTAGTTCCCCAGAAATAGTTAAATGAGTCAGAAATGACTGAAATGACAGATATAGAATTCATAATCTGGATGGCAAGGAAGCTCATGAAGTTTCAGGAGAAAGTTGAAAGCCAATCCAGGCAATCCAAGGAATCCAGTAAAATGATCCAAGAGCTGAAAAATGGAATAGCCAAGAAAGAAGAAAACTGAACTTCTAGAGATAAAATTTCACTACCAGAGTTTCATAATACAGTCAGAAGTATTAACACCCCAATAGACAAAGCTGAGGAAAGAATTTCTGAGCTCAAAGACTGGTTCTTTGCATCAACTTAGGCAAAAATGAAGAAAAAAGAATTTTAAAAATGAACGAAAACTTTGAGAAATATGGAATTATGTAAAGAGACCAAATTTATGACTCATTGGCATTCCTGAGAATGAAAGAGAATAAACAATTCAAAAATATATTTGAGGATATAGTCGTAAAAAATTCCCTAATCTTGCTAGAGAGGTTGAAGGTTTACATGCAAATCCAAAAACCCTGACTAGATACTCTAGAATATGACTTTCCCCAAGGCGCATAGTTGTTAGTTTCACCGAGATCAATGCAAAATAAAAGTTCTTAAGGGCCACTAGAGAGAAGGGTCAAGTCACATACAGAAGGAACTCCATCAGCCTATCAGCAGGCCTCCCAGCAGAAACCTTAAAAACCAGAAGACTTGGAGCCTATTTTCAGCAACTTTAAAGAAAATAAATTCCAACCAAGCATTTCATATCTTGCAAAATTAGGCTTATAAGTGAAGGAGAAATAAGATCTTCTCAGACAAGCAACCACTGAGGGAATTCATCCTAACTACACCAGTCTTACCAGTCATTTAGGGAATGCTAAACATGGAACCAAAAAAAGACACCTGTTACCACAAAAATATGCTTATTCACACAGCTCATAGGCACTATAATGCAATCATATATCAAGTCTACATAATAACTAGCTAACAACATGATGACAGGGTCAAAATCTCACATATCAATACTCATCCTTAATATAAATTGACTAAATGCCCTACTTAAAAGCATATAATGGCAAGCTGGATAAAAAGAATACCCAACCATCTGCTGTCTTCAACCGATCCATCTCACAAGTGATGACACCCACAGGCTCAAAGTAAAGTGATGGAGTAAGATCTACCATACAAACACAAAACAAAAAACAACACGAGTCACTATTCTTATATCAGATAAAATAGATTTTTTTAAATTATTTTTTTTATTATACTTTAAGTTCTAGGGTACATGTGCATAACGTGCAGGTTTGTTACATATGTATACTTGTGCCATGTTGGTGTGCTGCACCCATCAACTCGTCAGCACCCATCAATTCATCATTTATATCATGTATAACTCCCCAATGCAATCCCTCCCCCCTCCCCCCTCCCCATGATAGGCCCCGGTGTGTGATGTTCCCCTTCCCGAGTCCAAGTGATCTCATTGTTCAGTTCCCACCTATGAGTGAGAACATGTGGTGTTTGGTTTTCTCTTCTTGTGATAGTTTGCTAAGAATGATGGTTTCCAGCTGCATCCATGTCCCTATAAAGGACGCAAACTCATCCTTTTTTATGGCTGCATAGTATTCCATGGTGTATATGTGCCACATTTTCTTAATCCAGTCTGTCACAGATGGACATTTGGGTTGATTCCAAGTCTTTGCTATTGTGAATAGTGCTGCAATAAACATACGTGTGCATGTGTCTTTGTAGTAGAATAATTTATAATCCTTTGGGTATATACCCAGTAGTGGGATGGCTGGGTCATATGGTACATCTAGTTCTAGATCCTTGAGGAATTGCCATACTGTTTTCCATAATGGTTGAACTAGTTTACAATCCCACCAACAGTGTAAAAGTGTTCCTATTTCTCCACATCCTCTCCAACAACTGTTGTTTCCTGATTTTTTAATGATTGCCATTCTAACTGGTGTGAGATGGTATCTCATTGTGGTTTTGATTTGCATGTCTCTGATGGCCAGTGATGATGAGCATTTTTTCATGTGTCTGTTGGCTGTATGAATGTCTTCTTTTGAGAATTGTCTGTTCATATCCTTTGCCCACTTTTTGATGGGGTTGTTTGTTTTTTTCTTGTAAATTTGTTTGAGTTCTTTGTAGATTCTGGATATTAGCCCTTTGTCAGATGAGTAGATTGCAAAAATTTTCTCCCATTCTGTAGGTTGCCTGTTCACTCTGATGGTAGTTTCTTTTGCTGTGCAGAAGCTCTTTAGTTTAATTAGATCCCATTTGTCAATTTTGGCTTTTGCTGCCATTGCTTTTGGTGTTTTAGACATGAAGTCCTTGCCCATGCCTATGTCCTGAATGGTACTACTTAGGTTTTCTTCTAGGGTTTTTATGGTATTAGGTCTAACATTTAAGTCTCTAATCCATCTTAAATTAATCTTCGTATAAGGAGTAAGGAAAGGATCCAGTTTCAGCTTTCTACTTATGGCTAGCCAATTTTCCCAGCACCATTTATTAAATAGGGAATCCTTTCCCCTTTCTTGTTTCTGTCAGGTTTGTGAAAGATCAGATGTCTGCAGATGTGTGGTATTATTTCTGAGGACTCTGTTCTGTTCCATTGGTCTATAGCTCTGTTTTGGTACCAGTACCATGCTGTTTTGGTTACTGTAGCCTTGTAGTATAGTTTGAAGTCAGGTAGCGTGATGCCTCCAGCTTTGTCCTTTTGACTTAGGATTGTCTTGGCAATGCGGGCTCTTTTTTGGTTCCATATGAACTTTAAAGCAGTTTTTTCGAATTCTGTGAAGAAACTCATTGGTAGCTTGATGGGGATGGCATTGAATCTATAAATAACCTTGGGCAGTATGGCCATTTTCATGATATTGATTCTTCCTATCCATGTGCATGGTATGTTCTTCCATTTGTTTGTGTCCTCTTTTATTTCACTGAGCAGTTGTTTGTAGTTCTCCTTGAAGAGGTCCTTTACATCCCTTGTAAGTTGGATTCCTAGGTATTTTATTCTCTTTGAAGCAATTGTGAATGGAAGTTCATTCCTGATTTGGCTCTCTGCTTGTCTGTTACTGGTGTATAAGAATGCTTGTGATTTTTGCACATATATTTGTATCCTGAGACTTTGCTGAAGTTGCTTATCAGCTTAAGGAGATTTTGGGCTGAGATGATGGGGTTTTCTAAATATACAATCATGTCATCTGCAAACAGGGACAATTGGACTTCTTTTCCTAACTGAATACCCTTTATTTCTTTCTCTTGCCTGATTGCCCTAGCCAGAACTTCCAACACTATGTTGAATAGGAGTGGTGAGAGAGGGCATCCCTGTCTTGTACCAGTTTTCAAAGGGAATTTTTCCAGTTTTTGCCCATTCAGTATGATATTAGCTGTGGGTTTGTCATAAATAGCTCTTATTATTTTGAGGTACATTCCATCAATACCGAATTTATTGAGAGTTTTTAGGATGAAGGGCTGTTGAAGTTTGTCAAAAGCCTTTTCTGCATCTATTAAGATAATCATGTGGTTCTTGACTTTGGTTCTGTTTATATGCTGGATTATGTTTATTGATTTGCGAATGTTGAACCAGCCTTGCATCCCAGGGATGAAGCCCACTTGATCATGGTGGATAAGCTTTTTGATGTGCTGCTGAATCCGGTTTGCCAGTATTTTATTGAGGATTTTTGCATCAATGTTCATCAGGGATATTGGTCTAAAATTCTCTTTTTTTGTTGTGTCTCTGCCAGGCTTTGGTATCAGGATGATGTTGGCCTCCTAAAATGAGTTAGGGGGGATTCCCTCTTTTTCTATTGATTGGAATAGTTTCAGAAGGAATGGTACCAGCTCCTCCTTGTACCTCTGGTAGAATTCAGCTGTGAATCCATCTGGTCCTGGACTTTTTTTGGTGGGTAGGCTATTAATTGTTGCCTCAATTTCAGAGCCTGCTATTGGTCTATTCAGGGATTCAACTTCTTCCTGATTTAGTCTTGGGAGAGTGTAAGTGTCTAGGAAATTGTCCATTTCTTCGAGATTTTCTAGTTGATTTGCATAGAGGTGTTTATAGTATTCTCTGATGGTAGTTTGTATTTCTGTGGGGTCGGTGGTGATATCCCCTTTATCATTTTTTATTGCATCTATTTGATTCCTCTCTCTTTTCTTCTTTATTAGTCTTGCTAGCGGTCTGTCAATTGTGTTGATCTTTTCAAAAAACCAACTCCTGGATTCATTGATTTTTTGGAGGATATTTTGTGTCTCTATCTCCTTCAGTTCTGCTCTGATCTTAGTTATTTCTTGCCTTCTGCTAGGTTTTTGAATGTGTTTGCTCTTGCCTCTCTAGTTCTTTTAATTGTGATGTTAGAGTGTCAATTTTAGATCTTTCCCACTTTTTCTTGTGGGCATTTAGTGCTATAAATTTCCCTCTACACACTGCTTTAAATGTGTCCCAGAGATTCTGGTATGTTGTATCTTTGTTCTCATTGGTTTCAAAGAACATCTTTATTTCTGCCTTCATTTCGTTATGTACCCAGTAGTCACTCAGGAGCAGGTTGTACAGCTTCCATGTAGTTGAGTGGTTTTGATTGAGTTTCTTAGTCCTGAGTTCCAGTTTGATAGCACTGTTGTCTGAGAGACAGTTTGTTATAATTTCTGTTCTTGTACATTTGCTGAGGAGTGCTTTACTTCCAATTATGTGGACAATTTTGGAATAAGTGTGATGTGATGCTGAGAAGAATGTATATTCTGTTGATTTGGGGTGGAGTTCTGTAGATGTCTATTAGGTTCACTTGGTGCAGAGATGAGTTCAATTCCTGGATATCCTTGTTAATGTTCTGTCTCGTTGATCTGTCTAATGTTGACAGTGGGGTGTTGAAGTCTCCCATTATTATTTTATGAAATTCTAAATCTCTTTGTAAGTCCCTAAGGACTTGCTTTATGAATCTAGGTGCTCCTGTATTGGGTGCGTATATGTTTAGGATAGTTAGCTCTTCTTGCTGAATTGATCCCTTCACCATTATGTAATGGCCTTCTGTGTCTCTTTTGATCTTTGATGGTTTAAAGTCTGTTTTATCAGAAACTAGAATTGCAACCCTTGCTTTTTTTTTCTTCTCCATTTGCTTGGTAGATCTTCCTCCATCTCTCTTTTTTTTATTTTTTTATTTTTTTATTTTTTTTTTTGTGATGGAGTCTTGTATTTTGAGCCTATGTGTGTCTCTGCATGAGAGATGGGTCTCCTGAATACAGCAAACTGATGGGTCTTGACTCTTTATCCAGTTTGCCAGTCTGTGTCTTTTGATTGGAGCATTTAGTCCATTTACAATTAAGGTTAATATTGCTTTGTGTGAACATGATCCTATCATTATGATATTAACTGGTTATTTTGCTCGTTAGTTGATGTAGTTTCTTCCTAGCATCGATGCCTTTACATTTTGACATGTTTTTGCAATGGCTTGTACCGGTTGTTCCTTTCCATGTTTAGTGCTTCCTTCAGGAGCTCTTGTAAGGCAGGTCTGGTGGTGACAAAATCTCTAAGCATTTGCTTATCTGTAAAGGATTTTATTTCTCCTTCACTTATGAAACTTAGTTTGGCTGGATATGAAATTCTGGGTTTAAAATTCTTTTCTTTAAGAATGTTGAATATTGGCCCCCACTCTCTTCTGGCTTGTAGAGTTTCTGCCGAGAGATCTGCTGTTAGTCTGATGGGCTTCCCTTTGTGGGTAACCCGACCTTTCTCTCTGGCTGCCCTAAACCTTTTTTAACTTCATTTCATCTTTGGTGAATCTGACAATTATGTATCTTGGAGTTGCTCTTTTCCAGGAATATCTTTGTGGCGTTCTCTGTATTTCCTGAATTTGAATGTTGGCCTGCCTTACTATGTTGGGGAAGTTCTCCTGGAGGATACCCTGCAGAGTGTTTTCCAACTTGGTTCCATTTTCCCCCTCACTTTCAGGCACCCCAATCAGATGTAGATTTTGTCTTTTCGCATAATCCCATACTTCTTTAATGCTTTGTTCATTTCTTTTCCCTCTTTTTTCTTTAGACTTCTCTTCTCGCTTCATTTCATTCGTTTGATCCTCAATCGCTGATACTTTCTTTCAGTTGATCGAGTCGGTTACTGAAGTTTGTGCATTTGTCACGTATTTCTCGTATCATGGTTTTTATCTCTGTGAGTTCATTTATGGCCTTCTCTGCATTGACTATTCTAGTTATCCATTCTTCCATTCTTTTTCAAGATTTTTACTTTCCTTGTACTGGGTACGTAATTTCTCCTTTAGCTCTGAGAAGTTTGATGGACTGAAGCCTTCTTCTCTCATCTCGTCAAAATCATTCTCCATCCAGTTTTGATCCATTGCTGGCGATGAGCTGTGTTCCTTTGGAGGGGGAGATGCGCTCTTATTTTTTGAATTTCCAGCTTTTCTGCTCTGCTTTTCCCGCATCTTTGTGGTTTTATCTGCCTTTGGTCTTTGATGATGGTGACGTACTGATGGGGTTTTGGTGTGGGTGTCCTTCCTCTTTGTTAGTTTTCCTTCTAACAGTCAGGACCCTCCGCTGTAGATCTGTTGGAGATTGCTTGAGGTCCACTCCAGACTCTGTTTGCCTGGGTATCAGCAGCAGAGGTTGCAGATGATAGAATATTGCTGAACAGCGAGTGTACCTGTCTGATTCTTGCTATGGAAGCTTCCTCTCAGGGGTATACCCCACCGTGTGAAGTGTGGGGTGTTGGTCTGCCCCTAGTGGGGAATGTCTCCCAGTTAGGCTACTCAGGGGTCAGGGATCCACTTGAGCAGGGAGTCTGTCCGTTCTCAGATCTCAATCTTAGTGTTGGGAGATCCACTGCTCTCTTCACAGCTGTCAGACAGGGTCATTTGTGTCTGCAGAGGTTTCTGCTGCTTTTTGTTGTTGTTGTTTAGCTGTGCCCTGTCCCCAGAGGTGGAGTCTACAGAGGCAGGCAGGCCTCCTTGAGTCTACAGATACTGGCAGGCCTCTTTGACACGCAGGCTGTGGGGTCCTCACAGTTTGAGCTTCCCAGTGGCTTTGTTTGCCTACTTAAGTCAGCAATAGCGCGCGCCCCTACCCCTGCCTCGCTGCTGCCTTGCCCTTAGATCAGAGACTGCTGTGTTAGCAATGAGGGAGGCTCCACAGGCATGGGACTCTCCTGGCCAGGTGTGGGGTATAATCTCTTGGTGTGCCGTTTGCTAAGACCCTTGGTAAAGTGCCATATTGGAGTGGGAGTTACCCGATTTTCCAGGTTTTGTGTATCTGAGTTTCCCTGGCTAGGAAAAGGGATTCCCTTCCCCTGTGTGCTTCCCAGGTGAGGCGATGCCTTGCCCTGCTTCAGCTCTCACTGGTCAGGCTGCAGCAGCTGACCAGCACTGATTGTCGGGCACTCCCTAGTGAGATGACCCCAGTACCTCAGTTGAAAATGCAGAAATCACCCATCTTCTGTGTTGGTCGCGCTGGGAGCTGGAGACTGGAGCTGTTCCTATTCGGCCATCTTGCTCCACCCCCCCCCCTCACTTATTTCTTCTCCAATCTACTTTTGTTCTTTACTTGGTTCTGGGTTTTTGGCTTATATTATTTTCCTTCTCTCTAAAGAAATTTTTAAAACATTTGTTGCAAGGCCGGAGCACTACAAAAATTTCCTCTTTTTAAATTTTGTTTGAGGATATCTTTATTTCTCCTTCATATTTTAAATGTAATTTTTCAGGGTACTGAATTTTAGGTTGGTGTTTTTTTCTCTCAATGCTCTAATGTTATACTGCATCCTCTTCTCATTTGCATGCTCTCTTAATCTGTTTGAGTTTCTGTAACAAACTACTACAGACCGTGTGGTTTATAAACAATAGACATTTATTTCTGACAATTCTGAAGGCTGGAAGGTCCAAGATCAAGGTGACAGCAGATATGGAGTCAGGTGAGGGCCTACTTCCTCTTAGGCAGCCATCTTCTCACTGTTACTTCACATGGCAGATGAGGTGAGAGATCTTTTTGTTTGTTTGTTTTGTTTTTAACCTCCTGGTAACATTACTTAAGGGGATTCTATGTCAACATGAATTTTGAAGTAACATAAACATTCAGCCCATTGCACATGGTATCTGAGAAGCTGAATGGAATTTTTATTCTTGCTTTTATATTATAGGTAAGATGTTTTTTCCCCTGTAGCTTCTTTTAAGAATTTTTCTTTAATTTTATGCAGTTTGTATATGATATGCCTGGGTTTAGTTTTTTTTGGCATTTATCTTGCCAGGTGTTCTTTGAGGTTCCTAGATTGGTGGTTTGGTCTCTGCCATTAATTTGGGGGAAATTGTCAGTTGTTTTGGTCTCCAATATTTCTTTTGTTCCTTTTAATCTTTCGTCTCCTGGTATTACGTTTACATTTATGTTATACCTTTTGTAGTTGTCTCACAGTTTTTGGATATTCTAATCTCTTTTTCTCTTTCCTTTTTTTTCTTTACTTTTCAGTTTTGGAAGCTTTTATTAATGTATTCTCAAAGCTCAGAGATTCTTTCCTCAACTATGTTCAACTACAAGTGAGTTCATCAAAGACATTCTTCATTTCAATTAGAGTGTCTTTAATCACTAGCATTTCTTTTTGATTCTGTCTTAGAATCTCTATCTCTTTACTTATATTACCCATCTGTTCTCACACGTTATTTACCTTTTTCGTTAGAGCCCTTAGCATTATTAACCTTAGTTGTTTTAAATTCCTGCTAACTCCAACATCTTTGCCATATGTTAGTCTAGTTCTGGTGCTTGCTCTATCTCTTTAATCTGTTCCTTTTGCCTTTTAGTATGCTTTATAATTTTTGTTGAAAGCCAGACAGAATGTATTACATAAAAGGAACTCTGGTAAATAAGCCTTTGGTGGTGTGTGGTAAGGCATGAGGAAAGGCATTTTATAGTCTTATAATTAGGTCTCACTTTCTTAGTAAGCCTATGCACCTGTGCTGTCAATTTCACCAGTGCTTCTCAATCCTCCTCCAACCCCTTTAAATAAGAAAGGATTACTAGAATGGGCTAGAATTGGGTATTTTTCATTACCCTGGTCAATTAGGCTTTGATAAAAACCAAGAAGTTAGGTTTTAGTAAAATAATTTCTCTTGAAGGCAGTTATTGTTACTGACGGAATGCTTTTATGTCTTTCTTTTTTTTTTTTTAATTATACTTTTTGTTCTAGGGTACATGTGCACAATGTGCAGGTTTGTTACATATGTAAACATGTGCCATGTTGGTGTGCTGCACCCATTAACTCATCATTTACATTAGGTATATCTCCTAATGCTATCCCTGCCCCCTCTTTCAAAATACCTTTTTCTCCTTTCCTGCCAATGGAAGCATGAGGGGATTTTTCTCTGATATTTACCATGAGAACCTGATCAAACTCTTGGAGGGAAACTCACTAAAGTGTGGGTACCTACAGTGTCTAGGACTCCTTGTAATTTTTAATCTCTCAGATGTGTTCATACTAAGCCTCCATTAATTTCAGTGACAGTGTAGGTTTTCCTACCCTGGTACTGGTCCCTAGGGGAAGTTTCTGCTTGTGGGTTTCTGCTCCAGTATATTGTCATTCTCCCTGTCTCTCTCTCCAATTTTTGGAAAAGCCATTTGTTCTGTGACCTCACTTATCTGATGGGTCTAAGAATAATTATTGATTTTCCATTTGTTTAGCTTTTCATTTGTTGTCAGAATGGAGCAACAACTTCTAAGTTCCTTACATACTGGACTGGAAACTAGAAGTCTCATGATGTCCTTTAATATTAGGTTTGATCCTAGGTATTTAATATTTCAAAATTGCAATTTTAAATTGGATATTTTCCACCATTTCATATGTCAATTAGTGTTACATAGAAACTACATTTTCTTTGGTTTAATTTCACTCAGTCATTTTGCTAAATTATTTTATTATTGTAAATAATTTTTTAGCGGATTCTCTGGGCTTTCCAGATATACAATCACGCTGGGTGACCACTGGGTCAACACAGTGTACAACCAGAGTACAATGGCAATAGTGGCTTCTGAGTTTTGCAACATGATGAATATATAATAGTATCCCTTATCTAAAATGCTTGGAACCGGAAGTGTTTTGAATTTGGGTTTTGGAATATTTGCATATACATGATGGGATACCTTGGGGTATAGGACTCAAGTCTAAACGTAAAATGCATTTATGTTTTATATACACCATATACACATAGGCTACAGATAATTTTGTATAATATTTAAAATAATTTTGTGCATGGAACCAAGTTTGTACACATTGAACCATTAGAAAGCAAAAGTATCAGGTGTGAAAATTTCCACTTGTGGCATTATGTTGATGCTCAAAAAATTTTGGATTTTAGAGTATTTTGGATTTTGAATGTTCAGATTAAGGATGCTCAACATATATATATACACACACATATATATACACATATATACGTATTCTGTTAAAGATACCTTGAATTCTTTCTTCTTGTTAATGTTTTAAAAAATTTAGGTAGAAGAGTTTTTTTTTGAGTACAGATGATACTGGAGGTTATCAACATCATTGTGGTTACAAGGGAGAGCAAGTGTATAGATAGAGAAGACAGGAAAAATATATTAAACTTGGCGAAACACCAGAATTTAGAGGGGAGGAGAATAAAGGACATAGGGATGCAGTAAAAAGAGCATCCAAGGGAAGATATAACTGCCTGATAGTGATTTAAAGTGCTCAAAATGTAAGTTATTTGTGCTTAAACAGAAGTTCCAGTAACCAGTAGAGGTAACAAAATCAGGATGCCGCTTCTTTGGTTTGGAAGAATAATATGTATTGGCTCTGTAGAATTGCAGTAGAATTTATAAATGATGTATGAAATAAAAAGGTAACTCTTACTTGCTGCAACATTGCATTCAGAACCAATCAGACAGGTCTACTGAGTTCAAGGCCCAAGATGAAGTAAAATGAAATCCTTCTCTTCACATTCTGAAACATTGAACCATTTCTTGCTTACCTAATGTTTCACAAAATTGAATCTGTTACTCTCTAGAGATGCCTCATATCAGTTCTATGTTAGCAACAACACAAAAGTGATTCTCAGTTGTCTAACATTTTCTCAGAAACATTTCTGTATAATGCATATTTCAGCAATGCTTTTTTAAAGAAATGGTCAGTTTACTCAATTGTAAAGTGCAGATGGAAGTGGCAGAATAACTGCATCACAAGTGAGATCTTACATATTTTGGAAATGCATAAACATGTAAAATAAGGTGAGTAAAGAATTCAGAGAATAGTTTAGTTTCCTTTGAGAATTTTTCTATCACCTGTCTTCCATTTCCCTTGTTAACTCAATTTTAACTACCTGTGGAATTTATTATTTTAGAGATTTTTGATGTGTAATATAAACTTAGGGCATTATTCTTTGAACTCATTCTTCTACCTAATTATAGGAGTATTGGTCGTTCCACTGGGAGTTGATCCGCAAAAGTCTGGGTTCACAAGGATTTTTTCTTGATGGAGAGGGGAGAGGACAGATGAAGCAGAGAGGCACAGAGGCTGCAGAAAGGAAGAAACATGAAGAATGTTCAAGACAGCTGTCTCTAGTCGTTAGTCAACTCCAAGGATTTCTACCCGAACTATAGGAAGAAAAGTGCTGCCGGAAGCAACTCTTTTTATGAAACATTTTTTGAGATTTGGGAACAGACATCAAGGATTTGGTGCCCAGAAGATATTTTTGGTAAAATGCCTTAGCTAGGTGTCTAAGAGAAAGCTCTGGAGACATCTTCCTTGAGTTTAAACCCCAGATCTGCACATTTCTAGCTTTGTGACTATGGACAAATTACTTTCCAAGCTTCAGTTTTCCATCTGTATTAGTTCTTTAGCTGCCATAACAAATCACCACACACTTGGTGGTTTAAATAACAGAAATTTATTGTTTCATAATTCTGGCCTCCAGAATTCTAATATCAAGGTGTCAGTGGGGCTATGCTCCCTTTGGAGGCTCTGGGTGAGAATTTGTTTCTTGCCTTTTCTAGCTTCTGGGGTGACTGCTGATTGGAGGTCCTTGGCTTGTGACTGCATCACTCCAATATTTTCCCTTGTCTTCACATTCTTTTCTCTCTCTCTCTCGCTGAAATTTTCCTCTGCCTCTCTCTTAAAAAAGAGACATACGTGATTGGATTTAGGACCCACACAGATAATCTAGGATAATCTTCCTATGAAGTTAAGATCCTTGGCTTAATCACATGTACAAATACTCTTTTTCTTTATGAAGATAATATTTACAGGTTTTGAAGCTGACCTGAATAGTCCCATAGATAGTGTTTTTGATAAATATTAGAGGTTGACCCTTCTGGTCTTAAAGTTTGAAACTTACATTGGTCTTAACTGAGTTCCTTCCTCAGGAAACCTTCAGGCCTTTCAGAGCATCAAAAAACTGAAACTCACCAGATCATCACATCTAGACAATGAGATACCAGACCCCTCATTTATCATGATTGCTTCTTTTCCCCTCCCTAATTCTTGTTTCTTGTACACTGTTGCATTTCTTTTCTGCTATATAAACTAGTTTTAGTCAGGGAGATGGATTTGAGACTGAGCTCCCATCTCCTTGACTACAGCACCCAATTAAAGCCTTCTTTCTTGGCAATAATTGTCATCTCAGTGATTGGCTTTCTGTATGGTGAGCCCCAGGACCTAGACCGAATCCCTTGTGTTTTGGTCACAGTTGTAGGAATTAAGACCTGATACCTGATATCTTTGAATGGCTGTTATTTAGCCTACTACAACATCTAATATAATGGTGATAATAAAAATGCCTACCTTGTAGCCTTGTGATGATAAAGGAGAAAATGCAGATAAAGTACTAAGCATAATTCCTGGTATACTGTAAACATTAATATGTATCAGATGTGCTTCCTCACTAAACTGTAAATGCTTTATGAGCAGTTACCATGACCCTATTTGCAAACCATTGTAGCCCTAGTGGCCAGGACAGTGCTATTAATAATAAATATTTGTGAAAAGAAGTGTGACAAAAAGGAGTATTTTCTCCAAATTGGTTTGCTCAAAATGTGGTGTGGGTGCACTGAAGAATGTCAAGGAGATAGCAATGCTTGTAGAGATAGTGTTTACAGCATTGAAGCATTAGGAGATAGTGTTTCTGAGTGGAATACAAATGTTGTCAAATGTGTACCACTTGATTGGCAGTGGTGAGGAGGCCATCTCGAAGAGGTGTGGAGCAGATCAAGGCAGACACCATTTGATAGCTGATAGAACTGATTATGAACTCATATGAGTACCATAGAAGATTTCCCAGAATATCTAAGTTAGTGAGATTTTGCTGAGATCTGGGACTCATGTGTTATGAGTGAGATGCTGAGATAGGTCTAACCAATTAAATAAGCATGCTGAGTCATTGTTAAATGAGTATATCTGGATTCTAACTTTCATCTTAGTTCTATTGTTTTATTCCCCCAAATTTATTTATTTGTAAAATTAACATATAAAATAGTATGTATTTATCTGTGTATGTATGATGTTTTGAAGTATATGTACATTATAGAATGGTTAAATCTAGCTCATTAATGAATGTATTACCTCACATAGTTATCATTTTTGTGGGCGAGGACACAAAATCCACCTTCTTAACATTTTTGAAAAATACAATATATCATCAGTAATGATAGTCACCATGCTGTTCAATAGATTTCTGGCACTTAATTCTTTTTATTTAACTATAAATATGTGTTCTTTGATCAACGTTTCTCCACTTTCCCCTCCCCCAGTGAACCCTAGGTTTTCATAACCAGCATTCTACGCTCTTCTTCTATAAGATCAGCTGTTTTATATTCCACATATGAGTGAGATTATGTGATATTTGCCTTTCTGTATCTGGCTTGCTTCACTTAACATAATGTTCTCTAGATTCATCCATGTTGTCACAATTATTATGGCTTCCTTCTTTATTATGGCTGAATGGTATTCCATTATGTATAAATACCACATTTTATCTATTCATTCATTGATGAGCACTTAAGTTGACACCATATCTTGGCTATTGTCGGTAGTTTTGCAATAAATGTGGGAGTACAGATATCTCTTTGATATACTAATTTCATATCATTTGGATATATACCTAGTAATGGGAATGTTGGATCATATGGTAGTTCTATTTTTAATTTTTTGATGAATCTCTATACTTTTTTACATAATAGCTGTGCTAATCTACATTCCCACTAGCAGTGTACAAGGGCTATCTTTTCTTGACATCCTTGCCAATGCTTTTTATCTTCTGTCATTTTGATAGTAGCCATTCTAATAGGTTTTAGGTGATAACTCATTGTGATTTTAATTTGCATTTCCCTGATGATTAGTGAAATTGAGCATTTTTAAATATACCTGTTGGCCATTTGTATGTTGTCTTTTGAGAATTGTATTTTGAGATATTTTGGCCATTTAAAAATTAGATTATAATAATAATAATAGTAATTATTATTATTATTATTTGTTATTTATTTGTTTGAACTCCTTTTCTATTGTGGTTATCAATTTCTTGTCAGATGAATAGATTCCAAATATTTTCTCCCATTCTGCGTGTTGTTTCTTCATTCTGTTGATTGTTTCCTTGGCTGTGCAAAAGTTTTTTCTTTCATGTAATCCCATTTGTCTATTTTTGCTTTTGTTGCCTGTGCTGTAAGGGTCATATTTTAAAAAATCATCACCCACACTATATTAGGGTTCTCTAAAGGGACAGAACTAATAGAATAGATGCATATATGAAGGGGAGTTTATTAAGGAATATTGACTCACATGATCACAAGGTGAAGTCCCACAGTAGGCTATCTGTAAGCTGAGGAGCAGGAAAGTCAGTTCGAGTCCTAAACCCTCAAGATTAGGGAAGCCAACAATGCAGCCTTAAGTCTGTGGCTGAAGGCCGGAGAGCCCCTGGCAAACCGCTGGTGTAAGTCCAAGAGTCCAAAGCTGAAGAACTTGGAGTCTGATGTTTGAGGGCAGGAAGCATACAACATGGGAAAAAGATAAAGACCAGAAGTCTCAGCAAGTCTGGTGCTTCCATTTTCTTCTGTCTGCTTTATTCTAGTCATGCTGACAGCTGATTAGATGGTGCCCACCCAGATTGAAGGTGGGTCTGCCTTTCCAAGTCCACTGACTCAAATGTTAATCTTCTTTGGCAATACCCTCACAGACATACCCAAGAACAATACTTTGCATTTTTCAATCCAATCAAGTTGATGTTCAATATTCACCAGCATAAACACCAATGTCATGGAGCTTTTTGCTTATGTTTTCTTCTACAGTTTTACTGTTTCAGGTCTTATATTTAGGTATTTAATCCATTTTGATTTGATTTTGTATGTGATATGAGATAAGGGTCTAATTTCATTCTTCTGCATGTGGATATCCAGTTTTCCCAACATCATTTATTGAAAAGCCTGTCCTTTCTACATTGTGTGTACTTGGCATCTTTGTAAAATATCAACTGGCTGTAAATCAATGGATTTATTTCTGGGCTGCGTGTTCTATTCTACCAGTTTAAGTGTCTGTTTTTATGCCAGTAACATGCTGTTTTGTTTACAATTGCTTTGTTATATATTCCAAAGTAAGGGAGTATGATGCTTCCAGGTTTGTTCTTTTTACATGAGATTCCTTTGGCTATTTTGGGTCTTTTATGGTTTCATATAATTTTAGGATTTTTTTTTTTTACATTTCTGAGAAGAATATCATTGATATTTTGATGTGAATTGCATTGAATCTGTAGATAGCTTTGGGTAGCATAGACATTTTGAAAAGATTATTTTCAATCCATGAACACAAGATAGCCTTCCACTTACTGGTGTCTTCTTCAGTTTCTTTCATCAGTGTTTCATAGTTTTCAACGTATTCTTGGTGAAATTTATTACCCAGTATCTTATTGTTTATAGGTATTGTAAATGAGATTTTCTTGATTTATTTTTTCAGATTGATTGCTGTTGGTATATAGAAATGCTATTGATTTTTGTACGTTGATTTTGTATTCTGCAACTTTACTTATTTATTTATTAGTTCTAACAGTTTTTCTGGTAGAGTCTTTAGGGTTTTCTGTGTGTAAGATTATGCCATCTACAAATAGGGACAATTTCAGTTCTTTCTCTCCAATTTGAATACCTTTGATTTCTTTCTCCTGACTAATTACTCTGGCTAGAACTTCCAGTACTGTATTGAACAAAAGTGGTGAGACAGGCATCCTTTTCTTACTCTTAGTTTTAAAGGAAATGTTTTCAAATGTTAGACCTAATACCATAAAAACCCTAGAAGAAAACCTAGGTAATACCATTCAAAACATAGGCATGGACAAGGACTTCATGTCTAAAACACCAAAAGCAACGGCAACAAAAGCCAAAACTGACAAATGGGATCTAATTAAGCTAAAGAGCTTCTGCACAGCAAAAGAAACTACCATCAGAGTGAACAGGCAACCTACAGAATGGGAGAACATTTTTGTAATCTACTCATCTGACAAAGAGCTAATATCCAGAACCTACAAAGAACTCAAACAAATTTACAAGAAAAAAACAAACAACCCCATCAAAAAGTGGGCAAAGGATATGAACAGACATTTTTCAAAAGAAGACATGCATACAGCCAACAGACACATGAAAAAATGCTCGTCATCACTGGCCATCAGAGAAATGCAAATCAAAACCACAATGAGATACCATCTCACACCAGTTAGAATGGCAATCATTAAAAAGTCAGGAAACAACAGGTGTTGGGGAGGATGTGGAGAAATAGGAACACTTTTACACTGTTGGTGGGATTGTAAACTAGTTCAACCATTATGGAAAACAGTATGGCGATTCCTCAAGGATCTAGAACTAGAAGTACCATTTGACCCAGCCATCCCATTACTGGGTATATACCCAAAGGATTATAAATCATGCTGCTATAAAGACACATGCACAAGTAGGTTTATTGTGGCACTATTCACAATAGCAAAGACTTGGAATCAACCCAAATGTCCATCTGTGACAGACTGGATGAAGAAAATGTGGCACATATACACCATGAAATACTATGCAACCATAAAAAAGGATGAGTTTGTGTCCTTTGTAGGGACATGGATGCAGCTGGAAACCATCATTCTCAGCAAACTATCACAAGAACAGAAAGCCAAACACCGCATGTTCTCACTCATAGGTGGGAACTGAACAATGAGATCACTTGGACTCGGGAAGGGGAACATCACACACCGGGGCCTATTATGGGAAGAGGGGAGGGGGGAGGGATTGCATTGGGAGTTATA
Source organism: Rhinopithecus roxellana (assembly GCF_007565055.1). Classification (NCBI taxonomy): domain Eukaryota; kingdom Metazoa; phylum Chordata; class Mammalia; order Primates; family Cercopithecidae; genus Rhinopithecus; species Rhinopithecus roxellana. The sequence continues at coordinate 56,068,187 of NC_044551.1, forward strand.
CCTAATGTAAATGACGAGTTGATTGGTGCTGACGAGTTGATGCGTGCAGCACACCAACATGGCACAAATATGCATATAACAAACCTGCACGTTGTGCACATGTACCCTAGAACTTAAAGTATAATAATAAAAAAAATAAAATAAAGGAAATGTTTTCAACTATTTCCCATTCAGTATGATGTTACTTGTGGGTTTTTCATATATGGCCCATATTGTGTTAAGATACATTCCTTCTATACTTAATTTGTTGAGAGTTTTATCATAAAAGGATGTTAAATTTTGTCAAATGCCTTTTCTGCATCAATTGAGATGCTCATATTGTTTTTGTTCTTGACTCTGTTAATGTGATGTATAACATTTATTGATTTGCATATGTTGAACCACCCTTTAGTCCTTAGAATAAATCCTACTTGATAATGGTGACTGATCTTTTTAATGTGTTGTTGAATTTGGTTTGCTAGTATGTTGAAGATTTTTGTATCTATGTTCATCAGGGACATTGGGTGGTAGTTTTCTTTGTTGAGTCTTTATCTGCTTTTGGCATCAGGGTAATGCTGGCCTTGTAAAATGAGTTTGGAAGTAGTATCTTCTCTTTAATTTTTTGAAAAGCTTGAGGAGAATTAGTATTATTTCTTTAAATGTTTGGTAGAATTGAGCCATGACACCATCAGGTCCTGGGCTTCTCCTTGATGGGAGACTATTACTGATTTAATACATTTTCTAACTCATTATTGATGTTTTCAGATTTTCTGTTTCTTCAAACTTCAGTCTTGTTAGGTTATATGTGTCCAGGAATTTATCTATTTCTTCTAGGTCATCCAGTTTGTTGGCATGTAATTGTTCATAATAGTTTATTATGATTCTTTTCATTTCTGTGGTATTAGTTGTAATGCTTCCTTTTTTAAATCTCTGATTTTATTTGAGCCTTCTCTTTTTTTTTTTACTTAGTCTAGCTAAAGGTTTGTCAGTTTTATCTTCTTAAAAAATCAACTCTTCATTTCATTAATATTTTATGTTGTTTTTCTAGTCTCTGTTTCATTTATTTCTGTTCTTATCATTATCATTTTTTTTCCTTGTGCTAATTTTGGGCTTTGTTTTTGTTTGTCTAGTTCCTGCAGGTATAATATTAGGATGTTTGAGTAGTTTCCTTTTTTGATATAGATATTTAATAGTATAATTATTATAGTTATTATCATAATCTTTTTTTCTTAGAATTGCTTTTGCTGTATCCCATAGGTTTTGGTATGTTTTGTTTCCATTTTCACTTGTCTCAAGAAAGTTTTACATTTCCATTTTAATTTCTTTATTGACCCATTGATTGTTCAGAGCATGCTGTTTAATTTTGATATATTTATGAATTTTCTGAAGTTCCTCCTGCTATTGATTTCTAGTCTTATATTACTGTGGTGAGAAAAGATACTCGATATAATTTTATTCTTTTTATATTTGTTAAGACTTGTCTTGTGACCTAATGTATAATGTATACTGGAGTATGTACCATGTGAAACTGAGAAACATATTAAACTGAGAAAGATATATATTCTTCAGCTGTATCTGTCTGCTGTGTCCATTTGATCTAGAGTACAGTTTAATTCTGATGTTTCCTTGTTGATTTTCTGCCTGGATGATCTGTCTATTGCTGAAAGTGGGGTGTCAAAATTCTCTACCAATATTACATTGTAGTTTATTTCTCCCTTCAGATCTATTAAATTTTCCTTATATATTTAGGTGTTTCCATGTTGGGTGCATATATATTTATAATTGTTATGTCCTCTTGCTGAATTGACCCTTTTGTTTTTACATAGTGACCTTCTTTGTTGCTTTTTATGGTTTTTAGCTTAAAGTTTATCTGACATCAATATAGTTACTTCTGCTCTGTTTTGATATCCATTTGTAATAAATATCTTTTTCTATTCCTTCACTTTCAGTCTGTGTGTATCCGTATTAGTCTGTTTTCACACTGCTACAAAGAACTAACTGAGACTGGCTGGGCACAGTGGCTCACTCCTGTAATCCCTGCACTTTGGGAGACCAAGGTGGGAAGATCACTTGAGGCCAGGAGTTCAAGACAAGCCTGGCCAACATGGTGAAACTCTGTCTCTACCAAAAATACAAATATTAGCTGGGTGTAGTGGCATATGCCTCTAGTCCTAGCTACTCGGGAGGCTGAGGCAAGAGAATCGCTTGAACCTAGGAGGTGGAGGTTGCCGTGAGTCAAGATTATACCACTGCACTCCAACCTGGGAGACAGAGCAAGACTATCTCAAAAACAAACAAAAAAAGAACTACCCGAGACTAGGTAATTTATAAAAAAAAGAGATTTAATTGACTCACAGTTCTGCATGGCTAGGGAGGCCCCAGGAAACTTACAATCATGGCAGAAAGTGATGGGGAAGCAAGGTGGCAGGAGAGTGAGAGCATCAGGGGAAGTGCCACACTTATAAACCATCAGATCTTTTGTGAACTCACTCACTATTAGGAGAACAGCATGGGGGAAATCTGCCCCCATGATTCAATCACCCACTACCAGGTCCCTCCTCTGACACGTGGGCATTACAATTCAACATGAGATTTGGGTGCAGACACAGAGCTAAACTATAGCAGTATCCTTACGGTAAAGTGAATCACTTATAGGCAGTAAATGGTTGAGTCTTGTTTATTTTAATCCATTTCGCTACCCTATGTATTTTAATTGGAGAATTTAAACAATTTACATCAAAGGTAATTGCTGATAAGGAAGGACTTACTACTGTCCTTTTGCTAATTATTTTTTAGGTTTTACTTTTGTAAATTCTTTCTTCCTTTCATCCTCTCTTACTGTCTTTCTTTGCAGTTAAGTGATTCTTCTCTAATAATATGTTTTGATTCCTTGCTTTCTATTTTTTGTGCATTCACAATAGATTTTAGTTTTGTAGTTACCATGAAGCTTACCAAAAACGTCCTATTTTAAGCTGATAGCAATTTAACTTTGATAGAAAAAATCCTGTACATTTTACTCCACTATCTCCTATTATGATTTTTTGACATCACAATTTACTTTTTGTACTTCATATTCTTTAACAAATTATTGTAATAATTTAAAAATAGTCTTTCAAGCTTGATATTGAAGATATAAGCATTTTACACATTATCTTTACAGTATTATTCTAAATTTGACTCTGTACTTTTACTAATGAGTTTTGTATTTTTAGATAAATATAAAAATATAAAAATAAATAGTGTTACTCATTACTATCCTTTTATTTCTGCTAGAAGAACTCCCTTAGCATTTCTTGTAATACAGCTCTAGGAGTGATGAACTCTTTCAGCTTTTGTTTGTCTGAGAATCTTTTATGTCTCCTTCATTTTTGAATGACAGGTTTGCTGGATACAGTATTCTTGGCTGACAGTTTTCTTTTCCTTTTTTTTTTTTTTGTATTAGCACTTTGTATATGTCATCCCACTCCCTCCTGGCCTGTAAGATTTCTGGCAAAAATCTTGCTTCCACGTGTATTGGAACTCCTTTTTGTATTATTTGTTTCTTTTCTTTTGCTGCTTTCAGGATCCTGTTTTTGTCTTTAATTTTTGACAATTTTAAGATAATATGTTGTGGGGATGTCTTATTTGGATTGGATCTGATTAATGTCCTTTGATGTTCCTGTACAGGGATATTTATGTTTTTCTCCATGCTTGAAAGGTTTTTTGCTATTATTCTTGTTTTTGAGACAGAGTCTCACTCTGTTGGCCAGGTTGAAGTGCAGTGGCACAATCTCGGCTCACTGCAGGCTCCACCTCCCGGGTTCATGCCATTCTCCTGCCTCAGCCTCCCAAGTAGCTGGGACTACAGGCATGTGCCACCACACCTGGCTAATTTTTTGTATTTTTTAAAAGAGATGGGGTTTCACCGTGTTAGCCAGGCTGGTCTCCATCTCCTGACCTCGTGATCTTCCCGCCTTGGCCTCTCAAAGTGTTCTGCTATTATTCTTTAAGTATGCTTTCTATCTTTCTTTCTCTACTTCCTGTTTAACTCTAATGACTTGAACATTTTCATGTTATCCCATAAATTATTTCCATGTTATCCTATAAATCCCAGAAGATTTTTTCATTTTTTCATTCTTTTTACTTTTTGCTTTTCTGATTGAATAATTCCAATGTTGTGTCCTTAAGCTCACTGATTCTTCTTCTTGATCAAATCTGCTGCTGAAGCTTTCTACTGAAATTTTCAGCAGAGTTATTGTGTTATTTCTAGTATTTATAATTTTTATTGTTTCTATTTCTTTGTCAAACTTCCCATTTTGCTCATGAATTTATTTCCAAATTTTATTTAATTTTCTATCCATAGTTCTTGCAGCTCCCTGAATTTCTTTAAAAGTATTATTTTAAATTCTTTGTCAGTCATTTCATAGATCTTTTCTTATGGGTCCATTATTGACCCTTCTATTTTTTTATTTTTGTCAGTGGTATTATATGTCCTTTAATTTTAAATAATCCTTGTGTTCTTATGTTGATAATTGTGCATTTGAGGAGATGGACACCTTTCCTGTCCTTTGCATGTGTCCTTTGGTGGTGATAGACCTTTACTATTTAGTCTAGATTGGCATTATGGATGGGCTAGCTGTTTGCAACCCTGGACAGGCAGATCTTAGTTGGGTTTTCTAGTTGGGCTGAGTCACTTCCTGTGCTCTGATATCAAACAGTCTTGCTGGCTGTGCTCTGTGGTCTAGTGAGACCACTGCTGGACTCTGTTATTAGGTGAGGCTGCTAGCTGGGCTCTGTAACCATCTCTGATTGGTTAGAGTTGCAGGTTGTCCTCCCTGACTGGGAAGTACTGTTGTTTTGCATCTGTGCCATGTTTTCTATAGTGATACTGATGGTTAGTTTCTCTGATGTGATGCCTCTGTTGGCTGGAATGCAGAGCAACTACCATGATTCATGCACTGGTTGGTATGAACCCCTTTTCTTTGTCTCCAACTTACTCCTGGTTGTCTAGCCTGATGGCTTTCCTGAACATTTCCCATGGGGTGAGGCAGAGGAAAGCCTCCTGCAAAGTGTCCCAGAATAGTGAGAAAGCAGAATGTGTTTCCTCAACTCACCTCTCCCACTGCAGAAACCATGAGCCTAAGGTAACCCTTTGTGTATAGCACTATGCTCATATGGGGGTGGGGGTGGGCAGCAAAGTCAATAAAAACTATTCTTCTCACTGTCTGATTATGACTTTTCTCAATTCTGTGGTCCAAGGAGGTGTCTGTCAGTCTTACTTCTGGGTTCTGGTATGTTTATAATGGTCTTCTTCCCTGTGGATAATTGCTAGCTAGATTTCTGTGGGTGGGGAGTGAAGCTTGTGAAGTCCTATTTTACTATCTTGCTGACATCACTTTCTGTTGTTTATTTTTCTTTACTCATTTTTGCATCTGGAAGTTCTTACTTCTAATTGCAGTAATTTCTATTTCTTTTGTTGTATTAGTAGCCTTCATTTTCTTATACTATTTTTAAACTAGGGCAATAAATCTTCCATAAATGGTCACACTAAGCATTTGAATTGATTAACTTAATCTGCTATTTATATATGGTTGCAAATTGATATCACACTAACAACTATAGCTGTAAAAATGAACATGGATGTAGAAGTCCATAATGGCAACAACCTGAGGGTGACAATATAATTAATTGTCCAAACCATGACACTTCCAAGAGTGAAAGGGAGCACTCTCAATAATAAAACTCAAATAGTCTCAGACAAATCAAGTTGAATGGTCACTCTATGTGACTGACTGGTTGCAACCTCAACAGGCAGACCTTGCTGTTGGGTTCTCTAGTTGGGGTGGGTAAGTTCCTGTGCTCTGAGGTTGAATGGTATTACTGTCTGTGCTCCATGTTCTGATGAATAAAATAAAAAATGAGCAGGTTATCATAATAGGGGCTCAAGAAGAAGTGTCAGCGCAGGATCATGTTGTTAAAAAATAAACTGGGCTATTAGGAAAGGCAGAATCTCAATAGATTAAAGACATGGTTAATCTGTTTTTATTGACAATTATCATTCATCTGAGTTTCTAATTTCTGCTTTCTGTTCAACTGTTAGGACTTAATAACCCTTTATATTGTTCTCTTACCTGGGAAATGCTATTGCTGATACCATCTGGATGCCAGAGTTAGTTTGCCAAACTAATTGTTTCATCCGCATCTTGAACTGGGATTATTGCCTGAATTACTGTGTAGTCTGATTCCAGGTTCCGGTCTTTCCAGCCATGGCCACCTGTGTCATGAGATATGAAAGAAAACATTCACACATTCAAGAAGTAGCAACTTGGAACCTTTACATAGCAGCCTCATCTGATGACAGATTCCAGCTTGTGGTCTCACTGGACCATGAAGCATAGTCAGTAATACCATTTAGCCTCAGAGCACAGGAAGTCACCTAGTGCAAGCAGAGAACCAGACAACAAGATCTTCCTGTTGAGGTTGTAAACAGCCAGTCAAATAGAGTGACCATTCAATCAGACTTGTTGTAATATGGGCTCATGAGGAAGTGTCAAAGGGAGAATCATGTTCTTAAAAAATAAAATGGGTCATTAGGAAGGACAGAATCTCAATGGATTAAAGACGTGGTAAAGGTGGAGACAATATGACTTTTTACTTGTATTTGACCACAGGAATCAAAACTTAAAAAGAAATGGAGATGTTTTTATGTGAGGCATGTGGAAGCTATGAGCAATTTTTTCTATGATCTAATTTTTTCATCCTTCATAACTATTGGCCTCTCTTCATGCCTCTAACCAACACCTGTAGGTGTTGCTTTCTCCTTTTACTCTGTTTCTCTTACTTAGAAAAAATGCAAAATGAGTTTATTATTTTATTTTGTTTATTAGATATCAGTTTATGTTTCTTGCTAATTAAAAAAATCAGTAAGTAGAATATTTGTTTCACTTTTTAGCAAAAAGAACAAAAAAGAGCTAAATTGAATTACTTTTAACTTACGTGGCCTTTGCTTTTTTTCTTCTGTTCTTGTAGATCATAGGTTCTTTGCTGGAGGGAACAAAGTTCTTTTTCTTGATTTAAGTATTTTAATTATATGTAGAACTTGATGTGCTTTATAGTTATTGTTGCTTTTAGCCAGTTACCATCTGGATAAGGGGAGAAATATTAACATCTTCATTTTACTGACAAAAGAATTGGAGAACAGAGAAGATAAGCAATGTGTTCCAGATCAAACTGGGACAGTAAAATTAACATTAAAATGCAGTGCTTTGAATTGTTATTCAGATTATTTTTCAAAATGTTGAAAAATATCAAAGTAAAGAAATTATCTTAACAAATATTCATAAAACTGTCACTCAGTATCTTTTTATTAATATTTTGCAAGTTTGGGTAATATTTTTCTTTTTGTTTGAAAGAATAGATATTTTTAATATAGTTGAAGTTCTGCTTATACCCTTTCATGCTGGCATGCCCTTTCCTCCTTTCCCAGAGATAATCATTTTTGAATTGGGTTTTAATCATATCAGATATCCTTTTATACTTATAACTCATATATATTAGCTTACATATAATAAATAGCACTGTTCTTGTATTGAAAAGTCTTACATAAATTGGACAGTATGTATCATTTTGCAAACTGCTTTTAATCACCTGATCATCTTTTGTTAATATGTATTTATGTTGCTGTATGTGCTTCAAGTTTATTGTAACTGCAGTTTCACGTTTTATATATTGTATGAATATCCCATGAGTTACAAATTCATTTTCGTCTAGTAATGAATATATGGATTCATCTTTCCATTATATTTCATAGCATGCATTTATAATATTTACATGATTTCACTACAAATTGTTACAGGGGAACATATTCTATTCATGTTAACAGGAGAAAAACATTTCCTTTTTGAAGTTTTGTAACAAATGACTTATCTATAGTGTTTTCTTAAGTATTTAAACATAGTTTCTGCTTCACTTAGAAACAAAGACTATCTCATGAAATGTATCTATACTGGTATAATATTTAGGAAGTAAAACTAAATATATAGACAAGTTTCATTTATATACCACATAGTAAAGTAGGAATTCAATGAAGCTAGCTATTCCAGAACACTGTAGTGGAAAATAATAAAACATTTAGATTTTGGGCTATTTAATTTTGTTTTCTTTATTGCCCCAAGTAGAAATATTATTGTTTCTGATCATGACAGGAAATCAGGGAAATCATAGAGAATACTTAGGTAAATTATGCTACATTTATTCACAAGATGGGATATTATGCGGGCAATAAAATGATGCTTAACAGAAATTTAAATTAACACTAAGAACTCACATTAAGAGTCAAAATACATAAATAAAATGCAAATCAAAACCACAATGAAATAGCATCTCACACCAGTTAGAATGGCAATCATTAAAAAGTCAGGAAACAACAGGTGTTGGAGAGGATGTGGAGAAATAGGAACACTTTTACACTGTTGGTGGGATTGTAAACTAGTTCAACCATTATGGAAAACAGTATGGCAATTCCTCAGGGATCTAGAACTAGATGTACCATATGACCCAGCCATCTCACTACTGGGTATATACCCAAAGGATTATAAATCATGCTGCTATAAAGACACATGCACACGTATGTTTATTGCGGCACTATTCACAATAGCAAAGACTTGGAATCAACCCAAATGTCCATCTGTGACAGACTGGATTAAGAAAATGTGGCACATATACACTATGGAATACTATGCAGCCATAAAAAAGGATGAGTTTGCGTCCTTTGTAGGGACATGGATGCAGCTGGAAACCATCATTCTTAGCAAACTATCACAAGAACAGAAAACCAAACACCGCATGTTCTCACTCATAGGTGGGAACTGAACAATGAGATCACTTGGACTCGGGAAGGGGAACATCACACATTGGGGCCTATCATGGGGAGGGGGGAGGGGGGAGGGATTGCATTGGGGAGTTATACATGATATAAATGATGAATTGATGGGTGCTGATGAATTGATGGGTGCAGCACACCAACATGGCACAAGTATACATATGTAACAAACCTGCACGTTATGCACATGTACCCTAGAACTTAAAGTATAATAAAAAAAAAAATTACATACTATTTTTAAAAAGGTAGAGAAAAGCCAAAAAGGAAAATACTACGTTATTAAACTTAGTTTCTACATTCCTGATATTCTAAATATTCTCAATCCTGACTGTGCATCAGAATTCCTTACAAGAAAATTAATATGGTTATGGCCCAGTCTACATTTATTAAATTAGAATCTATAGAAGTGGTGCTTCTGTGGATTTTGGCCTTTGAGGAATTCCGCATCAAATTATGACTTACAGGTTTGAGAACAAGTTGGTTAAAATATAAATCACAGGCCGGGCATGGTGGCTCATGCCTATAGTCCCAGCACTTTGGGATGCCAAGGCAGGTGTATCACCTAAGGTCAGGAGTTTGAGACCAGCGTGTCCAACATGGTGAAACCCTACCTATACTAATAATGTAAAAATTAGCTGGGCATGGTGGCACATGCCTGTAATCCCAGTTACTCAGGAGGCTGAGGCAGGAGAATTGCTTGAACCCAGGAGGCGGAGGTTGCAGTGAGCTGAGATCATGCCATTGCATTCCAGCCTGGGCGATAATCGCAAAACTTCATCTCAAAAAGAAAAAAAAAAAAAAAAAAAAAAAAAAAAAAAAAAAATTAATTAAATAAAAATAAAACACAACAAAACAAAACTGTAACACTATATTAAACTAAATGTAGTATGGGCAGTGTAGGGGCAGAAAGGAGGTGATCACTTTCCTCTTTATTGTGAAGCATCATGGCTGACACCCCTACAACACAAAATAGGTTAATAAGAGAAAAGCATAACAAATTTATTATGTGGACACATGTGTATGAGAATCATACAAAGTATGAACTCAAAGAGGGACCAGATCATTTAGACTTAAATGCCCTCTTCATAAGGGAGAGATAAATGGGAGAATGAATAGGCTCAGTGCTAAGACAATGATTACTACCTGTTTCTCTTTGGGTGCTGGATGGGAAAAGTTACAGGGAAGTGATAGGAAGAACTGCATGGGAACAAATGTCTTATTATGCAGGAAAAGTTACCTCATGTAATCTCTGAGTTCTCTCAGAAGAATAGATGAAAAGCCTATATGGTTGTGATGATGACTCCCAGTTTCTTTTCTGGTGGTGGATCTTTCCTGGTTATTTGATGGGATTCTTGGAGAGGGGATATAAGACAATTGCATTTCTTTTGGAGAAATTTCTTCTTAGTCAAATAAGAGAATTCCAAAGAAAGCACTTTTCTGGGCTTGGGGGTGTGGGTGAGGGCCTGACAAGATTAGGGAGACCTTAATTCTGGGGCAGCTTCTAAGACTTCTTAGCATAACAAAGTACCAGTCTTTGGGGTATCACGTTTGAACCCCTAACAGCAGGCTTGTTGTAGGAGGAAGATTGAAAAGATATACCATATTCATGGATGGGAAGGGTCAATATAACAAAATTCTCATGATTCCCAAATTGTATACTGAATGCAATAAAATATTACATGAATTTAGTGGAACTTGGCAGCGTTACTCCGTAGTTCATATGAAATAATGAAGCCAAGGAGACCAGCAAAGAGATAGAAAAAATGACTATAATTTTATAAATTTCAGTATTTTGTGAAGATCAAACAGAAACAATTCAATTAAGTGATTAGGTTCAACTGAAAATCAGAAGGCAAGAGATTACCAAATGGAACAGATCATTTGGAAGTTAAAAATACTGATATAAATGACAAGCAAAATAGTATTAAATAGTGAGTTCAGAATCAAATAACTGAGCTCTACATCAAGAAGTCGTGTGTTTAACACTAATTTTTATCAAATTCCCACTGAAATAATCAAATAAAAAGCCAAGGGAAAATACTTCATTAGCACTAGGAAGTAATTGTGTGGCTACATTTTTATACATTAAATTTGAAAAATTTGCAAAAAGGGAATAATTAAGGAATACTTGTTTTGCTAGATATTAAAATATTATAAACCTCTAAACAATATACTAGAGCATAAATAGACAGATCAAAGGATTAGAATAGAGAGAGGCAGTTATAAGTGTATAAATGCCTAGTATGTCATTTAAGATCAGTAGGCAAAAGATGAATTGTTAGATATATGTGTTGGGAAACACAGCTAAACATTAGTAAGAAGACAGAAGAAATGCTTATATTCTACTTCATATCATATAATAAGTTACATGCTAGGTATATCAAAACTGAGAAAATTCAGGAGAAGGAGATTTTATTATAACATTGCATTAAGCCCTTAACATAGCCTGGCAAATTTTACTATATTTATCTCACCAGCTTGCTTTACCCTCTGTAGTGACTCAAGTTTTCCTCTAGCCTATCAAAATCTCCAAATATTTCTTTCCATTACTCAAATGAAGATCTAACTCTCTTTTACCTTTTTAACTTTTTTTCAGGTTTAGGGGTACATGTGTGGGTTTGTTATATAGGTAAACTGCATATCTTGAGGGTTTGGTGTACAGATTATTTGTTACCAAGGTAATAAGCATAGTACCTGCTAGGTAGTTTTTTGAATCTGTCCCTTCTCCCACCTTTCATCCTCAAGTAATCCCCGGTGTCTGTTCTTCTCTTTGTGTCTATGTGTTCTCATTGTTTAGCTCCTGCTTATAAGTGAGAACATGCTGTATTTGTTTTTCTGTTCATGCATTAGGTTGCTTAAAATAATGGTTTTCAGCTCCATCCATGTTTCTGTAAAGGATATTATCTCATTCTTTTTATGGCAGCATAGTATTTCATGCCATATATATTACCACATTTTCTTTATCCAATCTACCATTGATGAGTATTTATGTGTATCCCATGTCTTTGCTATTGTGAATAGTGCTGCAATGAACATATGCATGCATATGTCTTTATGGCAGAATGACTTATATTCCTTTGGATGTATACCCAATAATGAGATTGCTGGATCAAATGGTAATTCTGTTTTACGTTCTTTGAGGAATCACTGCACTGATTTCCACAATGGCTGAACTAATTTATATTTCCACCAGCAGTGTATATGTATTCCCTTTTCTCCACAACCTAGACAGAATCTCTTATTTTTTGTCTTTTTAACAATAGCCATTCTGACTGGTGCTAGATGGTATCTCATTGTGGTTTTGATTTGCATTTCTTTCATGATTAGCAATGTTGGGCATTTTTTCATATGCTTGTTGGTCGTGTGTGTTTTCTTTTGAAAAGTATCTGTTCATGTCATTTGCCCACTTTTTTACTTGCAAATTTGTTTAACCTTCTTATAGGTTCTGTATATTAGACTTTTGTTGAGTGTATACTTTGCAAATATTTTCTTTGATTCTGTAGTTTGTATGTTTACTCTATCCATAGTTTCTTTTGCTGTGCAAAAGTTCTTTAGTTTAATTACATTCAATTTGACAATTTTGTTGTTGTTGTTGCAATTGCTTTTGGCATCTTCATCATGTCTTTGCCAGTTCCTGTGTCCAGAATGGTATTTTCTATGTTGCTTTCCAGGAATTTTATAAATTTAGGTTTGACATTTAAGTATTTAATCTATCCTGAGTTTATTTTTGTGTATGGTGCAAGGAAGGGGTTCATTTTCAAACTTACTCATATGGCTAGCCAGTTATCCCAGCCTTGTTTATTGAATAGGGAGTTCTCTCACTATTGCTCGTTTTTCTTGACTTTATCAAAAGTCAGATGGTTGTAGGTGTGTGTCTTTATTTCTGGGCTCTCTATTCTGTTTCATTGGTCTACATGTCTGTTTTCGTACCAGGAACATGCTGTTTTGGCTACTGTAGCCTTGTAACATAGTTTGAAGTCAGATAATATGATGCCTCCAGCTTTGTTCTTTTTTCTTAGAATTGCTTTGCCTATTCGGGCTCTTTTCTGGTTCTGTATGAATTTTAAAATTATTTTTTCTAATTCTGTGAAGAATGTCATTGGTAGTTTGATAGGAATAGCATTGAATCTGTAAACTGCTTTGAGCAATATGGCAATTTAAATAATATTAATTCTTCCTATCCATGAGCATGAAATGTGTTTACATTCATTTATGTCATCTCTAATTTCTTTTAGCAGTGTTTTGTATTCTCATTGTAGAGATCTTTTGCCTCTCTGGTTAGCTGTATCCCTAAGTATTTTATTATTTTTGTGGCTATTGTGAATAGGACTGCATTCTTGATTTGGCCCTCGGCTTAGATGTTGTTGGTGTATACGAATGCTACTTATTTTTGTACATTGATTTTGTATCCTGAAACTTTGCTGAAATTATTTATCAGATCAGGAATCTTTGGGGATAGAGTCGATAGGGTTTTTTAGGTATGGAATCATTTCATCTGCAAGTAGGGATAGTCTGACTTCTTCTCTTCATATTTGGATGCCTTTTATTTCTTTCTCTTGCCTGATTACACGGGTCAGGACTTCCTCTGTTGAATAGGAGTGATGAGAGAGGGCATTCACATCTTACTCCAGTTTTCAAGATCTCATTCTTTGAATGTCTCCACCTTTTGCCCATTCAATGAATATCTAACTCTCATAGAGAAAAGAGAAGCCATCAGTTGGATACTATTTAAAATATTTGAAATAACAAAACCCAAACTAAAAATAATCCAAACATATAAAACAAATAAGAAAAACATCAATTTATCAATATATTCTCCCATGTTGTTTTACCCTGTTCTCTTGCATTATTGGAGGTGGTGTCTTTGTTATTACACACTAAATTATTCATCTATCCTTTAGATCTCATCCCTTCCCATGGTATGAGGTACAGACATGCATCAGACATATTGTGGGTTTGGTTCCAGACCACCATTATTTTAAAAAGTCACACAAACTTTTTGGTTTCCCAGTACATATAAAAGTTATGTTTACTGTATATTGTTGCCTATTGGGTATGCAATAGCATTGGTCTAAAAAACAATATACATATCTTAATTTAAAAATACTTATTGCTAAAAAATGCTAATGATCATTTGAGCCTTCAGTGAGCTGCAATCATTTTGCTGGTGGAGGGTCTTGTCTTAGTAGTGTTGATGGCTGTTGACTGACAATGTGGTGGTGGAATTGAAGGATAAGGTGGTTATTGTAATTTCTGAAAAAAGACAAGGAAGTTTGCAACATCAATGAACTCTTTCATGAAAAATTTCTCTGTAGCATGAGATGCCAATTCTTTGAAACTTTGAACCCAGGCATTGACTTCTCTTCTCTAGCTATGAAAATCCTAGATGACATCTTCTTAAATATAACAAAAGGCTGTTTTGTCTCCATTTAAAATCTGTTATTTAGTGTAGCTACCTTCATCATTGATCTTAGCTAGATCTTCTGGATAACTTGTTGCAGTTTCTTGTCTCTCCTTTCTCTCTTTCTTTCTCTTTCTCTCTCTCTCTTTCTCTCTCTCTCTCTTTTTCTTTCTTTCTTTCTTTCTTTCTTTCTTTCTTGCTTGCTTGCTTGCTTGCTTGCTTTCTTTCTTTCTTTCTTTTTCTTTCTCCTTCCTTCCTCCTTCCTTCCTTCCTTCCTTCCTTCCTTCCTTCCTTCCTTCTTTCTTTCTTTCTCTTTCTTTCTTTCTGTCTTTCTTTCTTTCTTTCTTTCTTTCTTTCTTCTTTCTTTCTTCTTCTTTCCGTTCTTCCTTCTTTTCCTGCTCTTGTCTTCTTTTCTTCCTTCTTTTTCTTTTCTTCCTTTCCTTCCTTTCCTTTCCTTCTTCCCTCCTCCTTCCTCTTCTTTCCGTCCTTCCTTCCTTCCTGCCTTCCTTCCTTCCTTCTCCTTCCTTCCTTTCCTTCCTTCCTTCCTTCCTTCTTTCTTTCTTTTTTCTTTCTTCTTTCTTTGCTTTTTCTTTCTTTGCTTTATTTCGTTATTTCTTTTCTTCCTACTATCTTTTCTTTCTTTCTACTTTCTTTCTTCTGAGTATTGTTCTGTCACCCAGGTTGGAGTGCACTGGCACTATCTCGGCTTACTGCAACCTGTATCTCCCAGGTTCAAGCGATTCTCTTGCTTCAGCCTCCCATGTAGCTGGGACTACAGGTGCCTGCCACCATGCCCAGCTAATTTTTTGTATTATTAGTAGAGAGGGGTTTCACCATGTTGGCCAGGCTGGTCTTGAACTCCTGGCCTCAGGTGATCTGCCTGCCATGGCCTCCCAAAGTGCTGGGATTACAGGCATGAGCCACTGCACCTGGCCACTTGCTGCAGTTTCTACATCAGCACTTGTTGCTTCACCTTGCACTTTTGTGTTATAAAGATGGCTTCTTTTTCTTAAACCTTATGAACAAAGCTCTGCTAGCTTCAAACTTCTCTTCTGCAGCTTCCTCACCTCTCCCAGATTAATCATTTCTAGCTTCTGATTTAAAGTGAGAGATGTGCAACTCTTCCTTTAACTTAAACATGTAAAGGTCATTGTAGGGCTACTAGTTTGCCTAATTTCAAATTGTTGTGTCTCAGGAAATAGGGAGATTCAAGGAAAGGGAGAGAGACAAGAGAATTACTGGTTGTTAGAGCATTCAAGGCATGCAAAACATTCATGTTGATTAGGTTTGCTATCTTTTATGACATAGTTCTTGGTGCCCCCAAATAATTACAATACTAAAACCTAAATCACTGATCACAGATCACCATAGCATATATAATAATAATACTGAAAAAGTTTGAAATATTGCAAGAATTACGAAAATGTGACACAGAGGCATAAAGCAAGCACATATTTTTAGAAAAATGGTTCTCATAGACCTGCTTGATGCAAGGATGCCACAAACCTTCTATTTGTAAAAGCAACAACAACAACAGTGGAAAAACAAACAAAAATACCCTACAATCTCTGCAAAGCACAATAAATTGAAGTGTAACAGAGTGACGTTTGCCTGTATTTTAATGGTATTCCTCATACCTCTTTCTATTGTATCTTCAATGTCTTTTTCTCTATTAAATTTTTTTCTCACTAGCATAACATGCTCTCATCACTTTCTTTCTAAGAAAATCATATTTTTATACATTTGCTGCCTCACTACTCCTATTCACAAACTTTTGGGAAAGTGTTTTTTCACTCTTCTCTCATTCACTCCTTTGCCCACTCTTGTCTTCATCCTCTCTGACCTAAAACTGCTCCAATGAACTGCTCTCCTTGAAGAACATTTTATTTTTGCTAAATCTAGTGAACACTTTCCTTTACACTTGCTCTCTCAGCACCTTTTGTTGCAAGCACATTTGTAAGTTTACACATATAGCATATATAGTGTAAAAAGTACAGATTTTAAGTGCTTTTGAAGAAGCAGATTTTATATTGCTCAACAAAGTTTTACAAATTGAGTACACCAGCATGGCCACCACTCAGAAAAATCTATAGAATATTACCCATGGCCTGGAAGTCTTCTCCTTGCCTACTTCCAGTCATTTCCTAGCGGAAACCACTGTTCTTACTTCTCTTACCACATATTAACCTTGCTTATTTAAAAAAATGGAATCTTACAGTAGGCACTCCTCAGAGTCTAGCTTCTTTGGTTCAACATATCTAGGGGAGCCATCCATATTGTTGCATGGGGCAGTAGTTTTGTTTTCATTTTCATTATGGAATAATATTAAATTGTATGAAAATCCCACAATTTATTTTTGCATAACTGTTACAGTTATTTCAAATTCAAACAAACCAAACCAAACCAAGCAAAACCAAAACCAAACCCAAACTCAAACTCAAACCAAATTGTGGTTTGGGTGATTTATGCATCGTGGGTGATTTATGTGGGGTATTTCCAGTTTTTGGCACTATGAATAAAGCTGCTATAATAGAACTGGAACACTTGGACAGCCAAAAGTTAAACCTTGACCTCCAAATCATACCATACTTATAATCAATTCCAGATGGATCATGAAACATTAAAAATAAAGCTTTGAGAAACATGAAAAAATATCCTTATGACTTAGAGCAGGCACACATTTTTTAGGTAGGACATAAAATGCACTAATCATAAATGAGATTGATTATTTAGACTTATTAAAATTAAAAAAAAATTTGTGCCTCAAAGGCACCATTACAGTAGTAAAAGGCAAATCACACACTGGGGAAAATATTTGCAGTAATAGATCTGAAGAAGAACTCATATCTAGAATATAAAAATAACTCATGCAAACCTATAAAGAAAAGATTATTTTACTTTAAGTGCAAATTGGTGCAACTACATTGGAGATGTCTTAGCAATACGTATCTACTAGAACTGAAAATATGCATATTCTAAGAGCCAGCAATGTCATGCCTAGATAAATACCCAACAGAAATGAGTACACCAAAAGATATGCTCAACCTAATTTGCCACAGTTTAGCACTCGAAAGCCCCTCTTTTCTTGGCCTTTTTAATGTTATACTCTTCCTGTTTTCTTCCTATCTACTTGCAGTTCTACCACCAGGGGAAAACCTTTTGTTATTTCAGCATATATTCAGTAGGATGCTGGTAAATATTTAACTATGACCTCTTTGAAAAAAGCCCCTAATTTGTCGTCTTTGCTGACTTCCGTTGTATGAATATTCCCACTGTGGCCTATTTCAAGCTATCAAGTAGCTTGTAAGATTCCTGAACATTTTATTATTTATTTATTTTTCAATTAAATAATTTTTTTTTATTATACTTTAAGTTCTAGGGTACACGTGCATAACGTGCAGGTTTGTTACATATGTATACTTGTGCCATGTTGGTGTGCTGCACCCATCAACTCGTCAGCACCCATCAATTCATCATTTATATCATGTATAACTCCCAATGCAATCCCTCCCCCCTCCCCCCTCCCCATAATAGGCCCCGGTGTGTGATGTTCCCCTTCCCGAGTCCAAGTGATCTCATTGTTCAGTTCCCACCTACGAGTGAGAACATGCGGTGTTTGGTTTTCTCTTCTTGTGATAGTTTGCTAAGAATGATGGTTTCCAGCTGCATCCATGTCCCTACAAAGGACGCAAACTCATCCTTTTTTATGGCTGCATAGTATTCCATGGTGTATATGTGCCACATTTTCTTAATCCAGTCTGTCACAGATGGACATTTGGGTTGATTCCAAGTCTTTGCTATTGTGAATAGTGCCACAATAAACATAAGTGTGCATGTGTCTTTGTAGTAGAATAATTTATAATCCTTTGGGTATATACCCAGTAGTGGGATGGCTGGGTCATATGGTACATCTAGTTCTAGATCCTTGAGGAATTGCCATACTGTTTTCCATAATGGTTGAACTAGTTTACAATCCCACCAACAGTGTAAAAGTGTTCCTGTTTCTCCACATCCTCTCCAGCACCTGTTGTTTCCTGACTTTTTAATGATTGCCATTCTAACTGGTGTGAGATGGTATCTCATTGTGGTTTTGATTTGCATTTCTCTGATGGCGAGTGATGATGAGCATTTTTTCATGTGTCTGTTGGCTGTATGAATGTCTTCTTTTGAGAAATGTCTGTTCATATCCTTTGCCCACTTTTTGATGGGGTTGTTTGTTTTTTTCTTGTATATTTGTTTGAGTTCTTTGTAGATTCTGGATATTAGCCCTTTGTCAGATGAGTAGATTGCAAAAATTTTCTCCCATTCTGTAGGTTGCCTGTTCACTCTGATGGTAGTTTCTTTTGCTGTGCAGAAGCTCTTTAGTTTAATCATATCCCATTTGTCAATTTTGGCTTTTGCTGCCATTGCTTTTGGTGTTTTAGACATGAAGTCCTTGCCCATGCCTATGTCCTGAATGGTACTACCTAGATTTTCTTCTAGGGTTTTTATGGTATTAGGTCTAACATTTAAGTCTCTAATCCACCTTGAATTAATCTTCGTATAAGGAGTAAGGAAAGGATCCAGTTTCAGCTTTCTACTTATGGCTAGCCAATTTTCCCAGCACCATTTATTAAATAGGGAATCCTTTCCCCATTTCTTGTTTCTGTCAGGTTTGTCAAAGATCAGATGGCTGTAGATGTGTGGTATTATTTCTGAGGACTCTGTTCTGTTCCATTGGTCTATATCTCTGTTTTGGTACCAGTACCATGCTGTTTTGGTTACTGTAGCCTTGTAGTATAGTTTGAAGTCAGGTAGCGTGACGCCTCCAGCTTTGTCCTTTTGAGTTAGGATTGTCTTGGCAATGTGGGCTCTTTTTTGGTTCCATATGAACTTTAAAGCCGTTTTTTCCAATTCTGTGAAGAAACTCATTGGTAGCTTGATGGGGATGGCACTGAATCTGTAAATAACCTTGGGCAGTATGGCCATTTTCACGATATTGATTCTTCCTATCCATGAGCATGGTATGTTCTTCCATTTGTTTGTGTCCTCTTTTATTTCACTGAGAAGTGGTTTGTAGTTCTCCTTGAAGAGGTCCTTGACATCCCTTGTAAGTTGGAAAATTAAATAATTAATTTTTTATTATACTTTAAGTTCTAGGGTACATGTGCACAACATGCAGGTTTGTTACATATGTATACATGTGCCATGTTGGTGTGCTGCACCCATTAACTCGTCATTTACATTTGGTATATCTCCTAATGCTATCCCTCCCCCATCTCCCCTCCCCACAATAGGCACCAAAGTGTGATGTTCCCCTTCCTGTGTCCAAGTGATCTGATTGTTCAATTCCCACCTATGAGTTAGAACATGTGCTGTTTGGTTTTCTGTTCTTGTGATAGTTTGCTGAGAATGATGGTTTCCAGCTGCATCCATGTCCCTACAAAGGATACGAACTCATCCTTTTTTATGACTGCATAGTATTTCATGGTGTATATGTGCCACATTTTCTTAATCCAGCCTGTCGTTGATGGACATTTGGGTTAAAATCAGGTCTTCTGAATAGATATGAGCTGGCTCTTGTATATCACAATAAACATAGCCAAAAGGTAGTAGTGGTATAGGTAGGAGATTCTCCAAATTTCTTTATTCCTGAAAGCATTCTGTGCTTCACTAGTTGTTGTGCTTGATGCAACACTTACAGCTGCTTTCTGTACAGTTTTGTTAGGTATTATATAATGGAGCTGAAAAATTCATATCACCTAGTGACATACCTGTTGTAACACCTTAGTGCGACACATTACCTTTTCTATGTTTAGATGTTTAGATACACAAATCCTTACCATTGTGTTACTGTTGCTTACAGGTCACAAACTCTTCTGGGACTTTCTTAAAAACTAGTAGCCATTGTACAAAACAGTCAATGTGTCTTTTGAGACATAGTTAGTGAAATGACCGCAGACACTGTGAAAAGAGCTGCTCTGATTATCAATATGATTGATTGTTTGATTGATTGATCAATATGATTGATGATATGATTGAAGTACTTTTATGGCAACCAGTAAGGAATTAAGTCCAATCACAATTGCCCCAGTTATGATGTTCTGCAGCCTGGAATTTGTTTACAGCAGCCCAGCATATGTGAATACAAAAGAATACAAATAATCTGAAGGAATTTTCATTCTGTATAGTGGTCTGTACAAAAATAAAAATGAGCAAAGAGTAAAAAGCAAGAACCAAGATATACTCAATCCAAAATTGACATCCTATGTAGGACTAACACAATATCAAACCCAACATCAACAGATTTTAGGCAGCGTGTCATCTCAACTGACCCAGGTACAGAGAGAAAGACAAGGTAAGATTAAAGCCCCTTTCCTACCCCATACCTACATAAATATTTTAAATTATAATATTCCATTGTTTAGATTCAACATAGATTAACTACCTTATATTTATACATGTTTATTTTCCATCCATTTTACCTTATACAAATGACTTAACATTATTGGACACGAACATATTTGCACAATTGTTTTTATTTTTCTTAGGATTAATTCCTGGATATAAGACATTGGATTCATATGCTTTCCAGAATTGTCATGAAAACATACATTTTCACCAATGATATCACTTCTGCCCTCACCAACATTTCTTGTCTCACTTTTGAAGAGATTGCTTCTGACTAAACAACCAAAGACAAGTGAGAAATTTGGTGACTTCCCTTTTCATGAAATTTTACTTGATTTCTGTCATGGTTAATATTATGTATCATCTTGGCTGGACTATAGTAGCCAGTTGTTTGGTGAAACACTAGCTATATGTTTCTGTAACTTTATTGTTTAGATATGCTTAACATTTACAATCAATTGACTTTAACTAAAGTAGAATTTTCTTCAGATATGGGTGGGCCTCTCCAATCTGTTGAAGGCCCTAAGAGAAAGGACTGAGGTTTCCCAAAGAAGAAATTCTGCTTCCAGACTGCAACATGGAAGCCATTCCTGGAAAAGCCTTGGGACTCAAGGCTGCAACATGCAGTTCTACTACCTCAATCTCCAGGCTATTGGTTTGCTGGACCCCATAATCACATGAGCCATTTCCTTAACATAAATCTGTTTCCTGCCATATATATTTCTAACTTATATATATGTATATACATACACATGCACACACACAGTCCTATACCACATAGTGACATTCCAGTCAATGATGAACTGCATATATAATGCTGGTCCCAGAAGATTATAATGGAGCTGAAAAATTCATATCACTGGGTTACTTAGCTGTTGTAATATCCTAGTGCAACACATTACCTTTTCTATGTTTAGATATATAAATAATTACCATTGTGTTACAATTACCTACAGTATTCACTATGGTAACATGCTGTACAGGTTTGTAACCTAGAAGCAATAGGCTATACCATATAGCCTAAGTGCATAGTAGGCTATATCATCTAGGCTTGTGTAAGTACATGTTATGATGCTCACACAATAACGAAATCACCTAATGATGCATTTCTCAGAATGTATGCCTGTTGCTAAGTGATGCATGACTGTGTATATATTTATCTATACAGCTATGTGCATGTGTGTTCTGTTTCTCTGGAGAGCCTTAATACAATTTCTAACTTACACATTCACCACGGAAACTTAATTCCATTTTTTTTTTTTTTTTTTTTTTTTTTTTTTGGTATTCTACCCCTTCTGGAAAGAAATAACTAACCTCATTTTTGAGGTTAACTACCCCCTTGGCTTAGAAGCTACTTTAAAAGTTGAGTCTCTGCCTTCTTTCTGGTTAAATAATTTCTGTTTCCCTCCTTAGAAATCTTATTTTCCAGTCCTTTCATTATCTTTGTGACTCTCCTTTGAATACTATTTAAGTTCCCCTTGTCCTGTTTTGGTTGTTAAATTGAGAAAACATACTAGAGAACCCAAAGACCAAGTTATTGCATCATATTTTTCACCTTGAGAGTTCACTGGATAAGTTGAATCTAATAATCTTGACATGTACAAGATGTTATATGATAGTTCTGAAGTTAGCCATGACTTCATTTTTGAAGTTAAGACAGCTTTTAAAGCAATTTTTTACAGCAATTTTCACAGGAAGCCAGGGGCTATCCAGTTGATACTTAAAACAACTTAAAACATCACTTCATTGTCAGATTTATTGCCTAAGAATTTATGTGATGGCTAATTCAAATTATTTTGGAGAAAATAGTATGGTTAATTAAATGGAATTGAGTCATATAGATAAGTACAAAGAATCATTGCTGAGACATCTTTTGATAAGTTACTGACATAGGCCACTTGTCATTGCTTGTTTCTTTGCATTTTGATAGAAATAATGCATTCTCTTCAGGAATGAATGATTGGAACAGATTCTATTTTGGAGCCTTTATATAACTCTCGTTATGACTTATCATACAACTCTCTCTCTTCCTTCTTCACTTCCTTCATCATCATCCTCCTCATGAAATTTTTATAGTAAGGTTATAGTGAGCAGATAACTGTTATAGTTATTTCAAATGCAAACAAACTAAACCAAACCAAGCAAAACCAAAACCAAAACCAAACCAAAACCAAAACCGAGAAACAAATGTAAACTATGGTCTTGTTCCTTAAGCAGCATATGATTTCATTTAGAGCGTGGAACAGATGGATTTACAAAGACAACTGTAATACTGGAGTCAGTTGAATAAGTTAAATGGTATAGATAATAAATATTACACAGCTTCAGGAAACATCATTAAAGGCTCAAATAAAAGAAGACTTAATAAAGATGATGACATCATAAAGCCAGGAAAAGATGAAAAAGAAGATGCTGTGGACTAAAAGGAAAAGAAAAAGCTGAGGAAGGGATCATGAGGTTGAAGTTGTAAAAGCTGTGTTTCTTGGATTTAGTAACCTTAGGAATATCAGCCTATAAATTATTTTGATGTTGCATGATTACCTCTTCCAGGAAGTTTTTTTTTGCACAGAGTAATAAGAACTGGTACAACACAAGAGGAAAACACAATAGAAAGTATAAATGAAGAGTCTTGGGAGAGAGCCTGGGCAAAAGAACTTTTTTGCATCTAACTCCTCTGTAGAAAGTAGTGATATACATTCTATCTTGTTTCAATATCTCTACCTCAGTAGTTTTGCTTTATTTCCTTTAGGAAAATGTAAGATTTCTGTTTTGAAAATTCTCTGCTACCTTGGGCATTGAGGAGCTTCTGGACAGAAGCAGTTGACTTGTAACTTTCTGCCTTTCTCCAATTAATATAGGAATACCACTTCAGAACTGACAACATAATGGGGACCATAGATTTTTTTCTGTTTTTCCCCCAGGAGGAATGCTACTTTAGTCTATGGTCACAGATTTTTATGCTTTCTTTTCCTTAGAAATCTAGGGAGATCTTTTCAGAGTAGAAAGTTATTTCTAGGAAGTAAAATATTTGTTCTATATAGTATTATTTTTAGTAAATGAGTGGAATAACCAAGTAAGTTAGTTATAGCTCATTGAAAACTTAACTTGGAACTGGATTTTGTATAATCTCAATAATTTCAATATATTTTTTAGGTTATGCACATTAAAACTATTACTAACATTTTTAAGGTGCTCAAATAGTTTGAAAATCTACTATCTGAATGTGGATGAAATTAAAATACATGTTTGCTTTACCAATGTATATATTTACTTGGCTGTTGTGACTTATGGTAATAAAAATAACATTTTTTCTTCAGTTAATTGCTGAGTACTATTGAAACTATAATGAACAGACAAATACATATATCTTTTTCCCCCTGTGCCACTGTTTTCCAATTACTGATTGGTATATAGGCCTGTTATTTATTTGGCTTTATTTTTTCAGTAACTAAGCTGAATGACTTCATAAATAAATTTTTAACTCTCATTTCTTAAAATAATAATGACTATGCAAGTGCAGAGAAGTTCAGATGTTTTCAGTGGAAAAAACAACGCTTTCATTAATTTTTTAAATTTAGCTTTAGAGGCAAATAGCTGCATATACCAGAGGACTTCTCCAGTTCATGCCTCTCTTTCTTCTATTACTCAATTTCCACTAATAAAAAAGGGGTCTGGGTTAGAGTTTTATTTCTGTCCTGGAGAGTTTCATGACAAAGCACAACTGAATACCACAACACACTACCCAAGCTCCATCAGCCCTTTTCTTTTCATGCATATTTCAGTTTCTACATTCCTAAAAGAAGTACAGTTCCAAAGATATGATGCGTTTTGACTCAGTTTTGTATTTACTAAGGCTGGTTTACAAAATATTTTTTTTTTTTTTCTGTTCAATTACTTGCTTTTCTTTTTCCAACTTCTTTGTTCTTGCTCCTTTTTTTTTTTTTTTTTTTTTTGAGACAGAGTCTTGCTCTGTCTCCCAGGCTGGAGTGCAGTGGCTCCATCTGGGCTCACTGCAAGCTCCGCCTCCTGGTTCACGCCATTCTCCTGCCTCAGACTCCCAAGCAGCTGGGACTACAGGCACCCGCCACTACGCCCGGCTAATTTTTTGTATTTTTAGTAGAGACGGGCTTTCACCGTGTTAGCCAGGATGGTCTCGATCTCCTGACCTCGTGATCCTCCCATCTCAGGCTCCCAAAGTGCTGGGATTACAGGCTTGAGCCACCACACCCAGCGGCTCCTTTTTTATAGTGTTTTCAACAAGAGTAGAATCCCAACATTAAAAAAAAAGTTAATCCTACAAATTAAGAGCTACTATTAGCTAACATATGACTCTGGATTTCCAATTAAATATTAAAAATAAATTCTTATATGTTCTAGATTGCTTCTGCCTGTCTCTGATATCAGTGGTATAATATATATCATATATATCATATGATATATATGATATATGATATATATGATATACAATATATGATATACAATATATATGATATATACGATATATACCATATATACGATATATACAATATATATGATATGTGATATATACGATATATATGATATGTGATATATACGATATATATGATATGTGATATATATGATATATAATATAGATGATATAATTATAATATATATCATATATAATATATATTATAATTATTATATTATATATTATAATTATAATTATTATATATTATATATGATATATATTATATATGATATATAATATATATCTAAAGTGCTCTGTATTTCTCCAGAAATAATACTGAATTAAATTCTGCTAAATCTGTTATATATGATATATATTCTTTTTAGCATTTCTGATACTTTGCCCTTGTTCATGTTTATTTTAGGAACTTTGTTATAGATGGGACACAATTTTATTAAAATAGTCATATATCTTGTTTTCTTATTTCTCTAGGAAATTTAGTGCAAAAGGAATTTTTTACCCTTTTCAAGAAGGGGTAAAACCTTCGTGGATCTGTCTGTGTTCCTTATCTTAAAGATTTATTAAAAACTTCTGCTTGGCTGGGCGCAGTGGCTCACGCCTATATTCTCAGCACTTTGGGAGGCTGAGGTGGGTGGATCATGAGGTCAGGAGTTTGAGACCAGCTTGGCCAATATGGTGAAACACTGTCTCTACTAAAAGATAACCAAATTAGCTGAGTGTGATGGCACACGCCTGTGGTCCCAGCTACTTGGGAAGCTGAGACAGGAGAACTGCTGGAACCTGGGAGGCAGAGGTTGCAGTGAGCCGAGATCACGCCACTGCCCTCCAGCCTGGGCAACAGTGCGAAATTCCATTTCAAAACAAAAACAAAAACAAAAAAAAACAAAGCTTCTGCTTTACAAAATCGGAAGTTGTCAAGCACTTCAGGATAATCCCACATTTAGAATTTTGGGAGAAATGAAGGGCCTTTGAGAAAGAAGGCAATGTAGCTACTATTTAAGGTTATGGAGAAGAGAGAGGGAGAGACATGGAGAGGGTCTCTGAGACTAGGAAGGAGACAAGGGTTTGGAGGGTTTTCATAAGTGGCATAGATCTAGGCCCTGTGTGCCACATGGTCCCACTGGGCTGATGGCTGAAGGGTGTCTATATCCCCAAGGTGGGCCATTGAGGACTGTGGCCGGTTCTGCGGCTGAGCCTGTTTTCAGTAGAGGGAAGCATGATGGCAGCCTCCGAGTGCATCCAGAGTAGCAGTGTCTGACAGACAGTAGAGAATAGGAGGCTGACGGTGGCATCACAGTGGAAAATGACAATTGTGGCTGTGGGAAGCAGAATATGGCTTGTCAAAAATGTCCATGGTCCCAACCCCAGAAACTTGTAAATATGTTACCTTATATGGCATAGTGACTTTGCAGATGTGATTTGATTAAGAATCTTGAGATGGGGATATTAACTCGGATTATCTGGGTGGGCCTAATGTAATCATAATGATCCTAGTAAAAGAAAGAGGGAGGCAGAAGAGTCAGAGGAGAAGATATGAGGGTGGAAGCAAAGGTTGGAGTGATACAGCTGCTGACTTTGAAGATAGAAGAGGGCCATAAGGCAAGGAATGTGAGAAATCTCTAGATTCTGTGAAAGACAAGGAAATGGATTCTTCCCTGGAGTCTCCAGAAGGAATATAGACTTGCCAATCCTTGATTTTAGCCCCATGCGATCCACTGCAGACTTCTGGCTCCAGAAATGTGAGATAATAAATTTGTGTTGTTATAAGTCACTATGTTTGTAGCAGTAGGAAATTAATACAGTAGCCACAATGGACTAATAGTCATACTCTTCCCTCATTTTTCAGGTTCCAAGAAGTTAAGTTTGCATTTGCTCTAGGGGAAGAAGGAGTTCCCATCCCCACCAAAAGCCCAAACCCAAATCCCAAAACCCTCCAAAATACTATCATCAGAGATCTTATCATTCTAATGACTGGCACTTAGAGCCAGATGTAATTTTATTAAAGAAAATAAAGTGATGTTTTGTGCAACATGGTATTGTGACTCATATATATACATCATATATGCATGCTTACTTGCTTACTTTGATTCGCTGTGACGCAAAACAAGTATCATATGATATACCTAAAGACTGAATTCTTATTTCCTTAAAAACTTGTCTATATAACAAGTGTAACCCATATGTACTGGTAAGGAAAATCTGAGTAATTACAATGTTGATACATCTGATAGGTGAAGCCATAACCTTAGAGGCAGAAAGTCCTCTTACACAATTGCTACAAGGTATTTGAAATGGGAAAACAGTAAGAGCAAAAGGGAGAGGGAAGTCTCTTCAAAGCACATCTGGAGGATAATTGAATAACGCACAATAGCTGAAAAAAATAGTTATTTCTGTTACCAGGGAGGGAGAATTATTATTTTCCCCTTCCAGGAGTAAGAAATTGTGGTAAGGGTGGGAAGGTTTAGAGGCAGGAAGAGGCAGAGGGAAAAAAATGACCCAGAGGCACCTGTAACAAGAGTGGCAGTAGCACATGTTTGGCAGTTTGTCAAGAGTCCTTTGAATTGAGTAACTTCAGTTCAAAGGAAGCCCAGGCTATGAAACAAGTGCTGAGGTACACACTGTTTCTGAAGAAAATAGCCCAGAGAAAAAGTTTTAGGAGACAATGGGTTCGCAAAAATTAGAATCATGCACAGGAAGACAAAGAAGTAACAGTAAGACTTAGGCACAGTGTTTGTACCTGTGATAACCACTAAGTGAAAACACAGATCTGTAGGAACAGAATCCTGAAAGTTATAATTCAGCAAGAATATTTTGTTAAGCTCTGATATTACAGAAGACAGGTTTCTCTCTTTTTCAAATATTCTGAAAGTGGTCATATAATTTTTAAAATTAAAAATGTTGATTGGGAAAACTGTCTTTCAGAAGACAGCTGCTCTTTCTTCTGTTTCTCTGCCTTCTTCCCTCCATCAATGAAGTCTTTACAGCCAGTTACCAAGCTGCTGAATCTGCGTTTAAGTTGTCAGATGGAGTCTTTTCTGGAGAGAAGCTCATTTCAGCAGACTCAGACTGTGCAGCATGAGACCCACAGAATCTTCTGTGTGGACATTATCAGATGCTTATTGGCGTGTTTTGCCAAATCGGCCTAGGCATTTGCAAATATCCAAGCTGTGCTTCCCACTGTCAAATGTCTGGTGGAATGATGGGATGTAGGAAAGTGATGCAGAAGTTTAACAGCAATTAGCACAAATCTCTGTGGGTTGTTGTTACCCAGCAGGATGCAGAGCAAGAGCAGCTGGGACATTTTAATTCATTTTAAAAGCTGGACTCTGTCCCAAATGGATGATGTTGGGGTCATAGCTGATCTCTAGAGAGAGAGAGAGTGTAGCAGGGCAGGTAAACTTCAAGAGACTATGAGGAGGGGAGCCTCAGGCTGCCTTTACATCCCTTCCGCTCCTGAATGCTTCCCCACTTGCTCATTCCCTGGAACTCCAGGGGTAGTAAAAACCCAAGGCCTTAAAGGAATTCCTAGAGATACTCTTAGGCTTCAGGCTTCTCAAGTGAGCAAATAAGACTTAGTTGACAGTGTGTATATATCCATGACCTTATCTTTTTATTTAGATTAAGTGACTAAATAAAATCTCACTTAAAATTTTGTTCATACAGATCTATTTTGATGATTGGCCCGAGCCATCTCTTACCTTAAGGAGCCATTGTGCTATGTCCAGCTATAATATGATATATAACATCCTGTCCAAGGGTGCCATAACTCATCAGTGTGCTATTGGAGAAAAATGTTTTTTATTTCCCTTACCCCATTTGATCCTCCATGTCCTTACCCTTGTTGGGGATGGGAATCATTCAGTGTAATAAGACATCAATGTTGTGCAAGATGAGGCAGTCTATTAAGCAGGAGAGAGGTTTGTATTTTTTGTAGATGCCACTTTGAAAAAATCCAAGGGTAAAGACATAGAGCCAGGAGTACAAGTATTACGACAGAGGCAGTGTGAGGACAAAGCCTCTGGGACCAAAAACTTGGTGAGAGGGATATCCAGGCTGACTTGGTATTAGTTTTTTATCAACTAATAGGCAACTTGTGAAAAGTAGAGTTATGTATTTAACTTCAACTTTATTTCTTACATCTTGTGTCTGATCAGCTGCTAGTAAGATTTTGATCTTTTGGGTATGAAGCTGGACCCATACCCTCTTCTGAATGTTTGGTGCTCTGGTTAAAATGCTGTAATGTCAAGAAAGAGCAGCTTCCCACAGATGGACTCAGAGGACAGTCATAGGGAGATGTGATAGGGAGTTATAGGGATGAGCTCTTTCTTGCTGCTTTGCTGAAGGGTCTATGAAGCTGACTCACAAGTCATGATATAGTTTGGCTCTGTGTCCCTGCCCAAATCTGATCTTGAATTGTAATCTCCACACGTTAGGGGAGGGACCTGGTAAGAGGCGATTGGATCATGGGGGCAGTTTTCCTCATGCTGTTCTCATGATAATGAGTGAATTCTCATGAGATCTGATGGTTTGAAAGTGTGGCACTTCCCCGCTCACTCTCTGTTATGCTGCCATGTAAGATGTGCCTTGCTTTCCCTCCCCCTTCCATCATGATTATAAGTTTCCTGAGGCCTCCCCATCCATGTGGAACTGTGAGTCAATTAAACCTCTTGCCTTCTTAAATTGCCCAGTCTCTGATAGTGCATTACAGCCATGAGAAAATGGAATAATACAGAAAATTGGTACTGAAAGAAGTGAGGCACTACTATAAGATACCTGAAAATGTGGAAGCAACTTTGAAACTGGGTAATGGGTAGAGGTTGGAACAGTGTGGAAGGCTCAGAAGAAGTTGGGAAGATGTGGGAAAATTTCGAACTTCCTAGAGATTTGTTGAATGGTTTTGACCAACATGCTTCACAGCAGCCCCTCCCATCACAGGCCTGGAGGCCTGGGAGGGAAAAATGGTTTCATGGGCTAGGCTCAGGGCCCAGCTGCTCTGTGCAGCCTCAGGACATGGTGCCCTGTGTCACAGCCACTCCAGCTCCAGCCAGGGCTAAAAGTGGCCAAGGGACAGCTCAAGCCATTGCTTCAGAGCGT
Organism: Rhinopithecus roxellana; assembly: GCF_007565055.1. Classification (NCBI taxonomy): domain Eukaryota; kingdom Metazoa; phylum Chordata; class Mammalia; order Primates; family Cercopithecidae; genus Rhinopithecus; species Rhinopithecus roxellana. The sequence goes on from NC_044551.1 coordinate 56,098,361, forward strand.
GCAAGCCCCAAGCCTTGGCTGCTTCCATGTTTTGCACTGGCAGTTGTGGAGAAGACAAGAGTTGAACTTTGGGAGCCTTTCAGAGGACTTATGGAAATACCTGGATGTCCAGGCAGAAGTCTACTGCAGGAGTGGAGCCTTCATGGAGAACCTCTACTAGGGCAATGCAGAGGGAAATTGTGGGGTTACAGCTCCCACACAGAGTTCCCAGTGGGGCGCTGCCTAATGGAGCTGTGAGAAGAGGGCCGCTGCCCTCCAGACCCCAGAATGATAGATCCATTGAGACCTTGCACCATGCACTTGGAGTGTGGTGCAAGCTCTCAGTGGATATACCATTCTGGCACTAAATGCCAGCCTATGAAAACAATCACAGTGTCTATACCCAGCAGAGCCACAGGGGCAGAGCTTCCCAAGGACTGAGGAGCCCACCCCTTGCATTAGCATGCCCTGGATATGAGACTTTGAGTCAAAGAAGATCATTTTGAAGCTTTAAGATGTGATTACTGCCCTGCTGGGTTTTGAACTTGCATAGGGCCTGTAGCCCCTTTGTTTTGGTCAATATCTCCTATCTGGAACATGAACATTTACCCAATGCCTGTACTCCCATTGTTTCTTCAAAGTAACTAACAATGTTTTTGATTTTACAGGCTCAGAAGTGGAAGGAACTTGCTTTGTCTCAGGTGAGACTTTGGACTTGGACTTTTGGGTTAATGCTGAAATGAGTTAAGACTTTCAGGGACTGTTGGGAAGGCATGATAGTGTTTAGAAATTTGAGAAAGACATGAGATTTGAAAGAGCCTAAGGACACAATGATATTGTTTGACTCTGTGTCCCCACTGAAATCTCATCCCGAATTGTAATCCCCACATGCTGAGGGAGGGACCTGGTGGGAGGTGATTGGATCATGGGGGCAGCTTCCCCCATGCTGTTCTTGTGATATTGAGTGAGTTCTCATGAGATATGATGGTTTAAAATTATGGCATTTCTTCCCTCTCTCACTCTCTTTCCTGCCACCATGTAAGATTTGCATTGCTTCCACTTCACTTTCTGCTATGATTGTAAGCTTCCTGAGGCCTCCCCAGCCATGCAGAACTGTGAGTTAATGAAATCTCTTTCCTGTATAAATTACCCAGTCTTAGGTATGATAGTTCTCTACAGCCGTGAGAAAATTGACTAATACAAGCCCCTTCCCAATTTGGTTGCCTTTCCCAAGGCAGCCCTCAGGGTAGCCATTGGGAACTGGTCCAGGGATACTTTGGGAACAAAATTTATGAGAATGATAGTGGCAGTTTGCTAAATTCCTGGGATGTCCAGCAGAAACGTACATTAATTTTTCTTTTTCTCCTTCCTACTTCCTACTATTGTCTTAAAATATGAGTATTCAACTTTGATTAAAACATGCCCTTTTTCAACCACTAGATAATTTGTTCTTTCATCAAGACAGATGAATCATTTAGAAGATATTATGATGGTGGTACATTACAAATTATAATGGATCTGAAACAATTTCAAGACAGAGATTTCTGAAGTCGCTGGTATATTGTTGCTTATAATTCAGAAGCATTGGCACAAGTGTTGAAAACAGATTTTTCTTCACCTTCTTACTTGCATCATCCTTAATAAATGCCCTCTTTTTTCCTGTTTAAGAAGGAATGTTCCTCTTCACATGTATCTGTAAAATATTTGTCCAGAACTTCTACTACAATTTTTACTAGTCACTTATCTGATAAACTTAAGATATTTTTGAGGGCAGATTTTATTCCCAGATTAATCAGTTCCAGTTTGCCTGGGGAAAGCGGAAGACAGCATAGAAGGAGCAAAGGATGTGAAAGAAATGAGCAGAGTCCTTGCCCTCAGTATCCAGTTATGAATCCTACCTCAAATTGCTCATAATGACCTGTGCATCCTGCTATTTCAGTTATTCATATTTGCAAACAGGGCAAGTAATGCGTACCTTACATAGCTTTATGGAAAGTGAAGCATCTAGTTATTGTCTTTCATAGATGAGACAGCAACACCAACCCAGTGGATTCCCAAGGTTCATCTAGTCAGTGTCTGAAAGAACAGAAACTAGAGTTCTAGAATTCTCCTGTCAAAACAGGCAAATTGTTCAAAATCACTGGTGTACATTTATTTTTCAGTGGAGTGGCTAGGAGCCAATCCAAAGTTCTAGCAGAACTGTGGTTAAACAGGGCTGGCTTTGATTTTCAATTATATGATGGACCTGAAGAATATATGCTGTCAAAGAATATTTAAAAAGTTTGTTAAAATGTATTTGTAAAGGCAGAGCTGTCAATAAAATAAAGGAAATTGTAATAGGCCAGAAACAATAAGAAAGCATGGCTACAGATGGGTAAATGAGTGTTGGAGCTGGCCTTTGCCTGGAGGCATCTGTCATGGTGGGTGACACGTTAATAGGTCACACTTGTGTGAGGATAAAGCCTGGTTCTGAGCATCATAAGAGTTAGATAAAAGATCCTTGAATAAAGCTGGTTCACCTCCCGTAGTGTACCAGAAAAAAGTCCACCCCACAGAGATACTACCTGTTTGTGCCTTGGCTCTGTGTGGAGTGCAGAAACATGTCCCTCCAGAAAATTCCGAACTCCAATCCTACAGTCATATGAATTCGGGGATGGAAATCACATTTCCTGTGGCACCTGAAGAAAACAGACGTGAGTAGAAAATTTGTAGCGTCCCTGGGTCAGCCGTACCTGCAGATACCTGGCAGAAGGAAACATGAATGTCTCTGGAGGGAAACATTTTAAAACAAGACTTCAAAGAATTGCTGCTCTGTTTTTGAAGAATATGAACGCACAATTTAAAAATAATTATAAAACATGAAAAACAAGCCATCATAAACAAAACCAGCAGGAAAAATAAACTACCGAATTAAACTTTCAGAAATTTCAAAACTTTCAAAAAACATAGATTTTGGAATGTTCAGACATCAAATATAAAGAATCATGTTATAAAATGTTTTAATGAAATAAAAGGAGACAGAAAAAGTGTAATGAAGTAACATATTTTTACTGACAATAATTGGAGATATTTGAAAAGGAACTAAAATTAAATTTTTAGAAATCAAAAATATAACAACCAAAATTAGAAACTCTATACAAGTTAAGCAGATTAGACATACTTGAAGAAAGAAAACCAATTAGTACACTGGTATCTCTTAAGAAATTGCTCAGAATGTAGCATAGGGAAACAAAAGGATGGAAAATATTACAGGCAAATTTAAAACACATTGGAATTTCAGTAATAATGTCTAATTTGTTGGATTAAGAATAAAGAGGGCTGGGCGCCGTGGCTCACGCCTGAAATCCCAACACTTTGGGAGGCCGAGGGAGGCGGATCACAAGGTCCAGAGATTGAGACCATCTTGGCTAACACAGTGAAACCCCATCTCTACCAAAAACACAAAAAATTAGCCAGGCGTGGTGGCGGGCGCCTATAGTCCCAGCTACTCGGGAGGCTGAGGCAGGAGAAAGATTTGAACCCGGGAGGCGGAGCTTGCAGTGAGCTGAGATGGTGCCATTGTACTCCAGCCTGGGCGACGGTGCGAGACTCCGTGTCAAAAAAAAAAAAAAAAAAAAAAAGAATTAAGTTCACTGGACAACGATTAAGTCAGGAAAGACCATGATGAGAGAAAAACATTCTAAGATCCTTGTATTTTTGGGAAGATTGCAAGAATATTGGCTTTAGACTTTAGTAAATTAAACATGCATATTAAAATTTTCCAGGTAGTCACCAAAGAATGGAAATAGAGTTTATGTCTTCTAACCTAGGATTGGTAAAATAAAATAAAGGAAAAAAATAAGAAACAAACATTAATTCTAAATAACGAAAGAAGAAAAATAACAAAGAACAAAGGAAAAACTGGAGCAAAGAGGCAGCCCAAGATAAGATAGTAGAAAGTAGTCCATTTATATTAGTAATTATATAAATGTTAATGTGGTAAATTCCCTAGTTAAAATGCAAATGTTTTCAGAGTGGATTTTTAAAATTTCCACAATTTTCACTTTAGAAAAGACAATGTCTTGGGCTGTTTATAGGGATCCAGAAAAATTCAAAGTAGAAGGATGAAAAAGATAAAACAGAAAGTATAAAACAATGAAGAAAATTAATGTAGGTGTATTAACGGGAAAGAGTGGACTTTAATGTAGAAAGCATTACTAGAAATAAAAGAGTTTATTGCATGTTAATAAAAAGTTTGGGTTTTCAGGAAGATATTGACAATAATTTCTAATGTAAATGTACTTAATAACATAGCTTCAAAATATATAAAGCAAAAGTTGAACTGAAATATAAGCAGAAATTGCCAAATCATCAACATAATGGGAGAATTTAATTTACCTCCCTCAGTAACTGACAAATCAAGCAGACAAAAATCAATAATGATATAAAAGATTTGAAAACTATAATCAACCATCTTGATCCAGTGACTATCTTTTGAAAAATGACTGCTCCCAATAACTTGAGTAAAAAAATTTATAATTTTTTTTCCTAGGTCATGGAATACTTACAAAAAATGAACTTATCCTAGGCCATAAAACATGTGTGCAAAATTCCAAAGACAGTTTCTCATAGGCCACATTCTCTGACCTCATTTTAGAAGGACTTAGAAGCTCATGTAATGATGATACAAAGGAGCCAAGCTTTTTATATAATTGTTCCAATTTCTTAATACCTGGTTTTATTTCGTGGAGAAGGCATAGTCCAATTTCTCTTCAAAGACAGTGAAATGTGAGATTAAAAGGAATAGTTTATTTGTGAGAAGGTGAGAAAAACAATGTTGCTAGACTCCTTTCTGAGATCCAGGCACACTATCAACTTCCAAAGTTTCTGATGCTAGAGAAGTATTTTGAAATTTCATAGCCTTTGGGCTGTGCAAAACCAAACATGCTAATACTTTCAGTTTTTGTTTTTGTCATTGTTTACATACTTTTTGGTGCCGTCCATTGTAAGGAGCTGAAAGGAGTGAACACACTGGAAAGAGACAACCAAATATTACCTGAACCCTGCAAAATGGTCTTTGAATTTCTCTTAGAAGTCATCAATTATTATTTTGATTGTGCTGACACTCTTTTCTCATTTTAGCCTTTTCCCATGGCCAGCTTGAAAAGAATTACTTTGCTCAAATAGGTTTTAGGATAATTCTTCAAATGAAGGATTCATTCAATTTTTTAAAAAAACTCTGCAAATAGCATTTTGCCTTTGTATTGATTGTTCTGCTGATTTGATGTAAAGTCCCTCAAATCTCACAATCTTTAGATTAGCATTGGCTTTAAGCATGACATATTTAATGAATGCAATATATATACTTGTTAAATTCGTGTGTTACATGGGAATTTCTAATACTCAAAAAATTTCAAAAATCTTAAATATATAGACGCTAAAAGCCCAAAATAGGTTATTTTTAAGTCAATTAATCCTCAGTTCTTCAACTTCAAATAAAAATTGGTTCTCTTTTGGTATAAATTGTCCCACTAATATGGCATATTTAAAAATATTTTCATTGTAAAACTCTAAAACATAAATGAATTATTATTACAGCAGAAATCAGGTAACAACAAGTAATAAAATCACCTAGCAGAATCATAGATTTAAAGTAACTTGAAAAAGACTGCAAATAGAGAGAGAAAGTATTTAAAATGTAGAGATGATGATAAGAGCATAAGTATGATGTGTCCAGTATGGCACAGAAATTTTCTTCAAATTCACTCACCCTTGGAGAGTATCTGATCAAAGTCATCTCCTTTCAAAGGCAAGTTACTTCTGAATGTATCTGAATTATATGAAGGATCAATTAATTTGATATGTGATATGTGAGGGGAGACATCAATAAAACAATGTTGAATGAAGCATTATTTGAGGACCTGCTGTATTCTTCCTAGGATCATCTCAATCCATGAGTCTACATCTTTCATAGTCTTTGAGCTACTTTATAATGTTGTGAGTTATAGAAAATGGACAGTAATGCAAATGATTCTTGTTCATAAAGATGTAAATAAATTTTGTCCAGCGGAGGTGTAATTGATACTTGTCATGTGGATATTGATCAGTTTTGGATCTATTAGTAAATTGGTTTTAGCATTCCTGATTGCCTATATATATGTCTGTTCTGTAGATTCTCCTTTGAAGTCATGTTATATATCTTATTGGATTCCTACTGCTTAAGGAGTTAAATAAAATCTTTGACCCATGTTCAAAGTATGTTTGAATGACAGTCAGGACTTTACTGTGAAAATATCCTTTCAGAATTACATTACTCATGACATTGCACTAGTACTAAGGTGATTTCAGCATATGGCTCTCTCTCTTACTAGGTTGTTATCTTCTAGAGATAACAAGCTCCTTGGAAAGGATTTGGTGTAAGGGTTAAAAACATAAATTCCAGTCCTATCTCTAACACTTGTTCAGTTTTTTAAAATAATAGATAAGTAACTTATACTCTCCAAGCCATATATTTTTCCTTCTGTAAAATCAAGAAAATAGTAGCACTTACCTTAGAGGTGGATGCTAAAGATAGTTCATGCAAATACTTAGAGCATTATCTGTTAAATACTCAATGAATGCTGGACTCTGTATCACATGGTGGTTAATAGCATCAGTCCTGGAGCCCGACTGCTTGACTTGTATAGTCCAGGTTCTACTACTTTCTAGAATAATTGTCTGGGATTTAGTGTCTTCACCTTCAAATTAGACATGACATAATTTCTTCCTTTGTAAGGTAGTTATGTAGATTAAGTGAACTAATGCATTAGTAAATGTTATCTGTATTACCACTAATATCAATATTACATTGAGTACCCACACATTTCTACTGTGCTTTCTCCTCTTTATCAATCTACCTATCTATTGGTGGTTCTTGGGCCTGAAACTTGTGTAATTGCATAGTACCCTGTGCCCAGAAGGGCTCTACACTTGGTTTAACGCTGTACTATTGCTATCTTCAAATTCCTAATAATTTTATTTCCTGATTACTTCCCTTTTACTGCTCTGTATTCACTCATTCAACAAATAACTATAGAACACTTACTATGTATTGGCTTCTGAGTTTGGTTTCACATCTTTACAACAGCTCATGCCCTGATCTCTGAACCTCACACACCATGCTGACAGCTTACATTTTATAAATGGAGCCTGATGGGACAAGGAAGCATGTTGGTGAGCAGAGGAGACACATGTGAAATGTGTGCCTGTAGGTGGTGGTCGCTCCATATACACATAATGACACGATGGGTACAGAATTCCTGAAAACCTGTGATGCATTCCAGTTCAGTGAGACTCAAAGCAAGTACAAGGTAAGCATATTCCATCTATAACAGGAATAAATGCGGATGCTGATAGCCCCAGGAAGCCATCCTTTCTATTTGAACCATAACTTTTTTAGAAGGCAGAAAGAAGACTGTTATCCTAAGAAACATGAGCAACCAATGAACCATATCATATATTTTCTTATTTGTGTTATTTTGCTGTCTTAATCAAACCCAGCCATCGAAGTTGAAGGAAAAGGAAAGATAGGGCAACCATAGTTTCTTTTCTTTTCAGTGTTTCCTTATTTATTAGTAAGCTGAAGGTAAAGAGGGTTTGTAGAATGGGCACATATCAAGAAGTGAAAATAAAAAAGAACAAATTGTTGTTGGTTTTGTACAATGTTTCCACTGGTCTAGTGTGGGCGAAATACATATGTCTGTATCACTGTGTACGATGATTCTATGTACTAGTTAAATGCTCCTGTACTTGCATTTAAAACTGGCATTCTCAAATATAAAGATGAGTGGTAAAAGTCATGCTGAAAATGTAAAATTTTAAGTTTTACTTACTTAGAGTGACATTAAGTGGCAAATAAAATCCAACATAACAGGTTGAGAACGAGGAAGACTGTAGAAAAAAGAAAAAAGTTTATATTTTACTACCCTAAATAGAAAACTTTATAGTTTAGTACCCTTTAAAGGTACTTAATAGTACCCTTAAAAAAACACCTTTTTTCTTGCTTTTTTGGGCAAAAGCCTCTGCATTTTCATTTTTCACTGAGTCCCACAAATTATGTAGCTGCCTCAGTTGGATGGGTCAATTCCTTCATTTAACAGATATTTCTAAGATATGCTATCATGTTGCAGGGTCTGAATTTTGTTCAAAATATTTTCTAACAAAAAGTTCAAGCCTCTGTCCCTTCCCTTCCCCTTCCCCTTCCCTTCCCTTCCCTTCCCTTCCCTTCCCTTCCCTTCCCTTCCCTTCCCTTCCCTTCCCTTCCCTTCCCTTCCCTTCTTTCTTTTTGAGACAGAGTTTTGCTCTTGTCACTTAGGCTGGAGTGCAATGGCGTAACTTCAGCTCACTGCAACCTCCACCTCCTGGCCTCGAGCAATTCTCCTGCCTCAGCTTCCTGAGTAGCTGGGACTACAGACACGTGCCACCATGCCCAACTAATTTTTGTATTTTTAGTAGAGACGAGGTTTTACCATGTTGGCCAGGCTGGTCTTGAACTCCTGACCTCAGGTGTTCTGCCCACCTTGGCCTCCCAAAATGCTGGGATTACAGGCATGAGCCACCAAGCCTGGCCAAACCTCTCTTTCTGAATTCTACTGGCTAGGCTGGCATTGTCTACCAAGAGATTCATTCATTCCTTCATTTGCTCGTTCAACAAATATTTAGAGAACACTTATCACATGCTGGGTCTTGAGTTTGGCTTAACATCTCTTGGACACTCGTGCCCAGACCTCTGAACCCCACTCATCATGCCGACATCGTCTTAGCATCTATCACTTGCTATTATCACTTAATTTGTTCCATATTGCCATGTGGGGAATAATAACCATGTGTCATTTCTCTTAAGTTTTTGGAAAGAAACACTTGCATCCTACTGACAACAAGAAGTAGGCCTGACATCCAAACATGGGCCTCCTCATTCCTGGCTTAGTGTACTCCTCAGGCTTCCTCCCAGCCTCCACCCCTTTCCCACCATAGGTGGGACATCTCAAATATTTATCAATTTTACTTGTCTTCTAAGAAAGACACAATGGAGCTCTAGTGATAAGGAAAAGTGAATGTTAATGAAATAAGTAAAAGAAGTCTGTAAATTACCAAGAACATGGTGAGAAGTGTGCTGAACTGAAGTAAGAACAGCTGAGCAGAGGGTTTTGTGTACTTTCTAAACATTTGCTCCCTTGCTGTTGTCCTCAGAGACCTATTTGTTTCTCTTTGCAGTCTGGCTTGATCCATTTATTTTCATTTGAATGTTTATTTCTGTTTTTCTTTCTTCGTTTTCTATGTAGCCTTCAGAATTCCTGACAAGGTGATTTTACCCTCATGTTCTCTTGGCTCTTATTTCATTATCTTTCAAGAGAATGAAACATTCTACTTTATCGGAAAGAAGAAAAGTATAGGACTTCACAAAACTTTCCATCTTGCAGATTGAAGAAAATATTTTTTGCTGCTATATTAGGAAAAATGGAAAGATCATAGAATGAAGAGAGATCATTCATATTCAAAAAAGATAAAATACATCCTAATTAGAACCATTGTCACCAAAAGCATGTCTGAATACATGATCTTCAAATTAAAATACCATGGATTTTAAAACAGATGTCCCTAAGCCAACTTGTAGTAATAACATTTATCAGGTTTGTTCAAGGAAAATAAAGCTGAAATTTTTCTAGATGTTTTTAATGGAAGCATTGAAAATAAGTAACACTTGAGTATTGTGTTATCTTATAAACAGAGAAATTGACTCTTAAAAATATACAACATGCTTGAATATTTCACCCAAGTGCCAATTGTTTTCTGGAAAAAATTATTTATACAGAAATGTTTTTAAGAACTTAGTTTAACTGGGAATTTAGAGAGCTGTGCAGTCAGATCTACTAAAATTTTCCTTTGGTGATAATGTCAGCTTCAATTAAAGACAGGTTCAAATTTAAACTCAGGATAAGAAGTTTATTTAGTAACAAGACTATCCAGTTTAAGGATTTCGTGGAAACCATGTTTTCAGACAAACTGTGTCTTATATTGTAAGACTTAGAGGAGATCATTAGTGAGTGTAAGTTTAAAGAGAAAAGGTAATGGCCACTCTCAGTCTTGTATAAGGACCCATGGACTGATTTTTCAATATGTGCTCCATGGAGATATTGGGGCCTCGTGCGTGGCACTGGTAAGGCTTCTGCAGGGCAAGCCAGTAAAACACATCTCTTTTGTACTTCTCCTTTTCTTGAAAGTTTCCCTCCTTCCTTATGCTCTCACTGCAATTTCTGATGATCAGGCATATGCCCAAAGATTCACAGGCATGGATCCTGAATTAGATAGATTAGCTTTGCCTACTTTTAATTAAATGCAACAATTTCTTCAATATAACTACTTTCCAAGAACTCCAACCCTGCTGGTCTGAACAATTCCTGTTGTCATTGAGTTAGGAATTTCCCTTCTCTCTCCACTCATTTAATTGAAAACTGAAAAAAATTATTTACTTATATATGCTCTTCCCTTGATGACAAATTTTAGAAATATGTAAAGTCTGATTCATATATTTAAATGGAGAAAGTGTGGTAGAAATATGGAGACCAAGATATGAGAGACCATTGGGAAGGAAGAGCAATGTGAGTTGGTGATTGCCCTGATGTAGGCATGGAAGAGCCATCGAAGATGATTTCAAGTCTTAATGTCTTGAGGGATTTTATGACAGAATAGGTGGGAACCAGCTTAAATGATTCAAAGAAATCCAAAGGTACTACAACTGAGAAAGGATCACTAAATTTTTTCATTTAGAAGTCACTGGTAATATTTGAGTGGCCATTTCAGTGGAATTACAGGGGCAGTTATTCTCCTTCAACGAGAGTGGACCTTGAGGATGCAGAAGCAGAGATTATAAATTGTACACTCACAAAACAGCAGTGTGGCAGGAGGAGCCAATGGAGTCAAGTTTTGTCCTGATGTTGAAGACCTGAGCGTGATTGCAGAGAGTGGGGAGAAGCAGTTGACAGTGTGGGAGGGAGGGAATACCAGGGAAATAATGATCATGAAAGGAGAAGGGAAAGACAAAAGTAATCTTGAAGATGGGTAGGGAAATGCTATTCTCTGTAATAGGAGGGAAGAAAGATGAGATGTGCTTGGCATTGTGCTAAGTGCTTCACATGTGTCTTTCGTTTAATCCTCACAACATCTATAAAACACTCAGATCATTGTTACTATTTCATAGCGTAGGAAACTGAGGCTTGGAGATTTAAATTACATAGTTAATATATTCTGAGCCAGTATTAAACCCAGGTTTCTTTGATTCCAGAGCATGGGCTTATCACAACAGCACTGACATAAAATTGCCTGTATTTAACTATTTTTGACCTGTAAAATGGCCATTTTATATGGTTCAACTTAATAGAATTAGTTGAAGTATATAAGAAATAAAGTGGAAAGACTTTTGTTTGATGGCCTTCGTATTGGTCAGGAGTCTACTGGTAAACCACATAATCCACTCTGCTACTCTCTGAGGAGAAATAATGTGACCAATGATATTGTTTGGCTCACAGAATCTCTAGGAGGGTTCCAGAGCTGAGCCATGAAGCTCCATAGCCAGGAACAGTTCCACCACATCACGGGGTCCATTCTGGAATCTCAAACACAAAATGACAGAGACCAAACTCATCATTCCTCACCCTAAAGGTGACTTTTGTTAATGACATTGCTGCAATTAATATTGTTAATGTGATTTTTGTTAATGACATCACTGCAGTCATTATTAGCACAACTGAACTGTCATGAAGGCTTGGAGTGATCATCTCATCATATTACAGTGCATTCACTGAGAGACTGGTTAATCCATTTCATCCCCCTATCTACCCTGTCATCAGACACTTTCAGGCTAATACATCTGCCATTGATTTTCTTATAATTCTACCTGGGCTATTTTTCTCTCGGATTCTGCCTGTTTTCTAAGTTTTCTTTGTTTTTTGTTTTCTTTTCAAACATCAGTTCTTCCAGGAAGCTTTTCGTCATCTCCAGAGGCAGCATCATCGGCCTCTCTGTGACCTCACACAACCTTGTTCTTGATCATGGTGTGGATCTCATGGGTCCTTCCATTAAAGTGTTGGTATGAATGCTGGCTCTCTCTGGCTTTTCTTCCACAGGGCAAGCCCATGCTCTCTTCTATTTGTTGTGTTGTTACCCATGTCATCCAAAACTGACCTCTAGCAGCTGTTCAGTACTTGTTTATTGAAAATTCAGCAAACTTTTTATTAGCTCCAAGGGCTAACAAAGTGGTTAGTAACAGTATCTGGTTTAATATTTAGACAAAGAAATAAAAATGGATAATCTAAAATCAGAAAATAGCAGGTTTCAGAGTTTAGGAAAAACTAATGGGAGGAAAATGGAGAGAGAGCAAGAACATAAAAAGGCATTTAGAATATTTATTTAACAAACTTCTAATGAGTGCCTATGACATCCAGATAATATTCTAGGCACTGAAATTAGACAAGGTCCCCACTGTCATGGAGCCTCTATTCTAGTGTGGAGAGGGAGAGAGATGAGAAGCAAACAGGTATGTGAAACAGCAGGGAATGGAATGCCATGAGAAAAGGAAGGCGAAAACGCCTAGTGAATTGTAGGGGTGGCAGGTGCTACAGTGAGTGGTCGGTGAGGATCCTTTAAGCAGAGACCTGAATGAAGTAAGGGATTTCTGGGTGAAGAATGTTTTAACAGAGGACATCTATGTGCCAAAGTGCCGTGCTGATGCGCTTGAAGCATGCTTGACATGTTGGAGGAATAGCAAGTGGACCAATGTGGCAGGAGTTAGAATGAGTGAGAGAGAGAATGGTAGGAGATAGAGTTAAATAAATAGTTGTATTGTGAATTGGGAGAACCACAAACACCTACCTTGCACTACTGAACATATTCAGTATTTGGAGACAGGGCCTTTAAAGAGGCAATTAAGGTTAAATGAGGTCATAAGGCTGGGGCCCAAATTTAACAGGACTGGTGTTCTTATAAGAAGAGAAAGAGACACCGGAAGTATGCATGCACAGAGGAGAGGCGTGTGAGGACTCAGCAGGAAGGCAGCCATCTGCAAGCTGGAAAGAAAGGCCTCACTGGTAAACGACACTGTTGGGACCTGGGTCTTGGGCTTTAGCTTACAGAACTATGAGAAAAATTTCTGTTGTTTAAGCCACCCAGTCTGTGGTATTTGGTATAGCAGCACTAGCAAAGTAATATAGGTCCCTAGCAGATAGCCAGCCATTCTATGACCTGTGGATATTACCAATATTTTTTCCATGCTTGCCTCCACTCAAGCAAATATCACCTTTCATCTAGGCCCAAGTGAGCACCTCTTTCCTCAGGAACATTTGCTTGCTATTCTGTCCTCGTAGAACTCCCACTCTTGGATTTTTGTAGGATTTATACTTTCTAGCATGCAATTTGGCTGTCAAGTATACATTGTCAGGTATTTCCCTATAATTTAAATACTACTTTTTGTCCCTTAAATATGTAAAAGATAAGCTTTTTCAACCCTCTCTCATTTCTATCAGGCAGTAGGCTTGCATTTCATAATAATGCCTAATGCCAATATAGTGTTTTATTATTTTAAAGACATTTCACAGACCTCTTTTTAAGAAAGAACTTTCATAGACCTCTGTTTGAGTCATGCCAGCATCTTCACTCACTCGATAGCTATAACTGATTTTAGGTAAGGGTAAACTGAGGCACAGAACTAGCATTTGAGGAAGGTCTTAGAGTTCTGGCATTGATCTGCCTGACCCCACTCTATCTGTGCTTCTGTCTTTTTACACCATGTCACTGACCATCTTGGACCTTACCTGAGCCCTGTGCTCCTAGAAAACAGGAACAATTAAGAAATCCTCCCACACACATCCTTTGTGCTCTCGGAAACAGCTTACTGCAAACATGTAACTTGGATAAGACTCCCCATAATCCCCTTGTTTATCTGCAACAAGGCCATACATACACCCTCCAAATGCTCCTTCTTTACTTCATAAATGATTAGCTGACATGTTTGTCTTCACTGACCAATCTGGATAAGATGCTAGTTAAAGTGACTTCACCAAACTTTAGTCTGGCTTCTTTTCCTACAATCCCTGACCTTTGATCCACCTTCAGCCCCAGCCAGCCTTGGAATGTGGACCAACCCCTCCTGAATAACCTCTTCTGAGAACCTGCAGATTGCAAGATTCTGTCAACTGTCTGACAGAATGTCCCACTTAGCACAATGTCCTCAAAGTTCAATCATGTTATAGCATGTGCCAGAATTCACTTCCTTTTTAAGGCTGAACAGATGATGGACACTTGGGTTGCTTTCGCCTTTTGGCTATTGTGAATAATGCTACTATAAACACAAATGTGTAAATATCTCTTTAAGACGGCTTTCAATTCTTTTTGATATACACTCAGAAGTGAAATTGCTGGATTATATGATCATTTTACTTTTAATTTTTTGATTTTGTTTGACCTTTCAGTCTCGGCAGCATATTGAATGGTTAGATAGCCTCAGAGAACCTTTTATAATGACTTCTATGTCCCCTTCTCACCAGAGCACTGCCTCTAAAATCATCAATGACTTTACAGAATTCAGAGCCTTTCAAAATTGAGGAGAGGCAACAAATAGTAACAAATTACTTTTAATTTGTTTTGCATAGTGGCTGTCCCACTTAACATTCCTACCAATAGTGCAGAAAGATTCCAGTTTCCTCACAGCCTTGCCAACTCTTATTGTTTATTTATTTATTTTGATAATAGTCATCCTAACAGGTATGAGAGGTTGCAGTCTTTTGAATTAAGTGTCTCTTTACCTGAGTCTACATTTACTTTTTGAAATTACTTTTGAAAATACAACCAAAGATTATTCAGAATAATAAGAGAGGAATCTTAAAGCTTAAACTTTACTGTGATGTATGCATTTTTTTTATTATGTATTTATCTCTTTTTCCTTGTACATGCTCAACATAAAAAATTTTGGAATATACAGAAAAGTATGAAGAAGCAGTAAAAAAAAAATCATTCATTTTGTTAGCAATTAGAGGCAAACACAATTAGCATTTTAACAACCACATTTATGACCTGGCAATGTAGAAGAGTATTCATTTTAATAAGCAATTTTTAGCGCCTCTTCTATCCTGAGTTCTATAGTTTACAGTGAATACGTATGCAAAGTAATTAGAAAGGGGTAAGGAGGCCAAGGCCTTGAATGTTTTTCCCATACCCTTTTAAAGACATTTAACTCCTTAAAATTGGAGTGACTTAAATGAGTAGAGTGGCCTAAACAAAATATTGGTTTTTAACATTCAAAAGCTTTCTTCTGTCACTGAATCAGCTGTCCTCACTTTGCTTCCAGATGTCGAATTTAGATCCCTATTCCACAATTCAACAAATAATATTTGATTTTGCCTTTTCATTTTATATTATGTTTAACAAATCCTTGAAATGCCAAAAGTGTTATGAATAACCCTCCTTCCTGCCCCCTCTGCACACACTCCAAAATAGAAAACCAAGTCTACATTATATTTTTCTTCATTATTAGAGGCTTTTGACTTTATTCTGCCCATTAGGGTTTATGTAAATTAACTCAGCAGTGTTTCGGTCCCAAGCGGGCACTATTGCCAGCATTGTTGCCACTGTTGCCTCTCCTCAATTTTGAAAGGCTCTGAATTCTGTAAAGTCATTGATGATTTTAGAGGCAGTGCTCTGGTGAGAAAGGACATAGAAGTCATTACAAAAGGTTCTCTGAGGCTATCTAACCATTCAATATGCTGCCGAGACTGAAAGGTCAAACAAAATATAGGGTATCTTCAAAGGATATCCTGAAAATAAGATGTAAACTTTCTTTTTCTTCTATGCATTGTGATGCACTGTACTGGAAGTGTATTAGAACTCTTCAGAGAAATACAACCAATAGGAAATTATGTAATATGTAATATATATGTAACATGTGTAATATGTGCATACACATATAATGCATATGCAACATACATATACACATATAGTAATATATAAATACACATGTAATATGCATATGTAATATGTAATATGTGCATAGGTACAAACATGTTACATATATACACATATGTATATTTTATGTGTATTTAATATACATGTATTAATATATTTTATCATATATAGTGTGTTATATGTATATATGTATATACAAATATAATAGTATATAAACATAAATGTACACATATAATATACATTATGTATATTATATATGCAATATGTAATGTATATATAATATGTAATATGTGTGTGTATATGTGTGTGTGTATATATGTGTGTGTGTGTATCTAAAAGACAGTAATTGACTAATGTGATTACAGAGGCCAAGAAGTCCCAACTGAATTTGAAGTTGGCATATGTTAGAAACTAGGCTGCGCACTGATAAACTGAAACCATAGTGCTTTTTCTTTTTTTCTGTTTTTTTTTTTTTTGTGTGTGTTACCACCTGTCTATAGATAATACTACATTTACTTCCTTACGGCCTACGGCTTTTAACACCAATGTGAAACTACATTGTAATATGCGCTTTGGTTTGAGGAAAGATTTTGCATGTGAGTTGATTCTTGAATTGTAAATTTTTCTAGCCTTCACATATAGCCTTCTAGGGATTTGCTTGGGTTTATTAAGTTTTACAGGAGTAGAGCTGCTGCTGTGATAAACTTATATTTTCTGTTGACTCTAGAACTTGAGGAAATGGGTCATGGAAGACTTGAGGTTAGAAAAGTCACAGTTCTTGGAAATCTGAAGGAGCATATCATTTCTGGCAGATGTTTTTACCTTTATCTTTGGAAGGTAGATTCTGTTTTACAGTTAGGTACGTAGAATAAATGTTTCTGGATGCAATGGAGCAGAATAGGAAGTACAAGGACCTGGGGGAAGAGATATGCTTTCATATATATTTTAAGATTTTTATTTCCTGTGGATCAATAGAGAAGAAGTTTACTTTAGAAAAAAATTAAATTGATAATGTGAAGAATTTCATATTATTGAAATTTTAGACATTTTGGAAAATATAAAATTCGAACATTTATATTATTGAGGTTGTATTTTCTGAATCATCTTCATGCTTGATCCATATCATTTAACCCTTTTACATGTGGAAATGGGATAGAGTCATGTCTTAGGCTGTGTACAGTATGGCTTTTGGATAAATATAATTAATATTTAGTCCTGACTCATTTGATAGGCTTCTAAGACAATACAAAAAACATATTTTTAAACCAAGAAGAGTTCTACCTTATTTCATTGATTCCAGCAGATACACAGATTCAGTGTCAAGATTTAAAAAAACTAGGCATAGCTTTTTGATTGACCATCCCCGCATCCCCCTACACGAACACTGGGGCTTAGAGGAAAAAGAACAAAATGTGATGCATTATTAGCCTTAATGCTCCCCTTTCATACTTTTTCCAAGGATGGGTCAAAATGATAAACAAGGACACGTATTGGGCCAAACTGGTAGAAGGTAGAGTTTTTGGCAAGGAACTGAGTAAAATGGTCAAGACTTGGGTTTCTGCCTGACACGTCATAGTATTTTTTGCCTGCCCTCTTCTTTTGCAATAAGATGCTAGTTGCCCATAGATCACTCTTCTTTCTGTGTGGTCTTGATGAAACAATCACGCAAGATGCCCCAGTCCTCTCTACAATGATGGGTAGGGACTCAAGCAAGACCAACAGAGTCCTTCTGGGAGTTTGATTTTAGACTCGTACTCCTTTTCCTTCATCACTAAGACACACATGGTTTCAATGACTAGGGACCCACTTATTGACAAATGTTATTAGATTTTTTTAAATTCAGAAAGAGTGATTCCAAGGTAGAAAACTGTTGGAGCTGAGCCATTTACAGGCCAGAGACCTCATACAGAGACCCTTCCTGGGATGCTGCTCCCCAGACCCTCAGAGCTGTCCTGGTTCTTGCCTTTCCTTGGGATTCTGTGAAGCACTTCATTTTCTTCCTGTAGTGATTGTGCTAGTCAGAGTATGTTCTCATGCGTGTGATGTGAGCCCCAACTAACTGGTATGCTCCTGATGTCTCCTTTTGAGCTGACTTTCTCTGGATCAACTTTAGTTTGCTCTCTGCTCTTCTCATGTCTATGGAGTGGCACACCTTCCTTGGAGAGGGTAATGGAAAGGGGCTAAGGAAGCTTCTTTGGTTGATTTTAGTACAGGCTTTGGGCTAGAGGCACCAAAAGAATCTCTTGACCATCACATAATCCAGTCTTGTTTATCAGGGCTAGAGGTTCTTGATGGAACTTCAGACAAATCCATATAACAACCAAAAATGAGCTTTTGCCTCCCTTGCTTTCTTTGCATATATTTTGTTTGTTATGGACTGAATTGTGTCCCCCCAAATTCATATGATGAAATGCTATCCACCAAGTTGATGAAATTTGGAGATGGAGCCTTTGGGAGATAATTAGATATAGAAATGAGGTCACAAGAGTGTGGTTGTAATGGAGTATCCCCATTTTTCTAGGAGGCAGTTTAATTTTAAAAATTATTGTCTCTTCTTTTCTCTTTTCTTCTTTTCCCCTCTTCTCCGACCCGCTTCTTTCTACTTAGCCCTTTAGAAGGGGAAAAATAACTTTCACCTCCCCCTCACCAGACATTCCCTACAGGGCAAGTTCATTTAACTATGTGCTCCAAGATGGATCTCTCCTGGAGAGTTGACACTTGATTTGCAGACCAAAGTGTGCCCCATGGAACTCTCACCTCCAGGGGACTGCCTGTGAACTCTCACCCTCCAATGGGGGTGGAGGGGTGATCTCCTTGGAAGTCACACCCACCAGGAGGCCATGTCAAAAGCATGCCAACTTGACCACTTTTACAACTTACTTCTGCCCAGGAAGGTGCCATCTCATCTGTCTGGTAGGTAAGGCACCACGCTAGCAGGAGGACCCCCTGTCCTTGCTTACTCCCTTCCCTACCCCATAGAAGTACCTGCTTTCTGCTCCAGAAGTGAAATGGCACATTTAAAGGCAGAATGATTTGTGCCCCTTCCTCCAAGCTAGCTTTGGAATAAATTCACTTTATTTTTGGACCCGACCTCGCTCTTGTTAACTGGACTCTGCATGTGGTGAGCAACTAACCTGCTTTTCAGTTACAGGTTCTTTTTGTTGGGATTAGTGCCCTCATAAGAAGAGACAACAGAGAGCTTGTTCTTTCTCTCCCCAGGAGCATGCACCAAGGAAAAAGCCAAGTGAGCACACAGTGGGATGGCAGCTGTCTGCAGCCCCCCTGGAAGAGGATCCTCACCAGAACCCACCATGTTGGCACCCTGACCTTGGACTTCCAGTCTCCAGAATTATGAGAAAATAAACATCTGTTGTTTAAGCCACTCAGTCTGCAGTGTTTTGTTATGGCATCCTAAGGTAAGACATTATTCATGAACTTCTAGTAGGGCTAGGTGGCAGTTGAGGGAGAAGAATTCTAATCAAATGTCGCTAGAGATATGACTAAATAAATTCACTATCTTGAGTTATTTCACAAAACTTGATGAGATTGGGAAGTACATATCACTGCCAACCTACTGCTGCATAAGTTGTTGGTCAGAATCTATATGATATGACTGCATCAGGATAGAACTCGGGCAACTTAGTCCAGAACTCTGTCTTCTGCATTCTTGAGGCCACTTCACATGTTTTGATTGACTGTGGACAGAGGAGCTGTTCTAGAGATTTTAAGAGTAGGCTAGCTGTTGGGAAGGAATTGTTTGTCAAGTGTCCCTAGTCCCTGCTCTCACATACTGTAAATAATTCACTCATATTGTTCTAGGCATTCCTTGCAAGTTTTAGGTTGAGCCATACTGCAATGCTGTCTGGTAGGTGAAAAACTGTCAAATATCAGCTATTTTATGTAATTCAACCAAAGCCATTGAGAGATGGAGCCCATCCCTCACTACTCTCCTTTCTCAGCTATACTGTTCTGCTTGCTATGTTTCACCCAGGAATGCTCTTGCCTCAGGGCCTTTGAACTATTGTTGTTTCTATCTTGACTGGCCTTCTTTTAGATAGCCACTCCCATCCTCACTTCAGAAGTTTTATGGAAACATTACCTTCTCCAAGAGGTCTTCCTTCACTATCCAGTTGAAAATTTCCATCCCCTATGCTGGCAAAACACTTTTTGTGAAACTCAATTCTCTGCTTTATTATTTTCCCTTTAGAATTCACTACTAATTTACATATATAGTTATTTATTTTTATGTATTGTCTTCAATAGTATAAGGTGAACCCCAAGAGAGCAGCGATTTTCGTTTGTTTTATTCACTGCTCTATCTCCAGCATCTACAATAGTGCCTGACACATAGTAGGTGTTCAATAATATATATTGGATAAATACGTGTGGACTGACTGGAGGTAGCCATAAATTCATGGCCCCAGATCTTTGAGAACACCACATCACTGATGTCCACTTTGGTGGCATGGAAGGACTGTGGAGGTCTCTGTGGGTACGGAACAGAACAAGTAGACAGGATTGTTGTCCATTCCTTCCTTATAAAAAGAGGACAGCTCAGCTCTTGTCTCTCTTATATGTTGGGTTTCAGGTGAGATTTCATTAGGAAAAAGGTTTGTGGACATTTCAAAACGTTCTGATATGGAATGACAGAAAAGTTTACAATTGACCATGTAGTTCTGAGCCTAAAATATTGTGAATAATCAATGTTTCTTCACCACCCCACAAGGAGAATGTAAGGGATGGGGTATGAAAGTCAGCCGCAAAATCTCCAAATTCCATGAGCTTCCTATTTGAGAGATTTTAAAAATTGTTCGTGAAATGTAAAAGCTATTATATTTAAACAAATTGTTCAAAACTTCCTCTTCTTCATCCCCCAGATATATTTTTCTATATTAACTGTCAATGTGATTGAAAATTCCAGCAGTGTTATCTATCATATATTTCTTTTTTGTTTGAAAATAGACAAGTGCTAGACTGGCCAGAAGCAAAGTTAAATGGGCATTAAGAATAACAGTTTGTAGTCCACATTCTCCCAATTTTGTGTATTTTCAACTCATTTTAAAATACACAATGACGTGTGTATTACATGTTAAGGCCACTGATAAAAAGACATTAGAAGAATCTGTGTGAAAGCGAGAGGGTGAGCCATGTACAAAAACTAATCAAAATATATCTGTCTCTATTTGTTCTCTCAGTAACATGGCCCAGAACCCTGCCTCATAGGCACCTGTGGTAGTCTAACAAACTGATTTTATACCTGAGGTAATAACAGCCAGAGATCTGCAGGGTCAGACAGCTAAACACTCAGCAGAGTGAGGATTAGAAAATGGATCATCGAATGCCACCCAATCCCTCTTTTTCCTGTGGTACATTATTTCCCTCTTAAAAATCCTTCACAATGGACATAAATACTTTATATGTTAAATAGAAGTTTTATTCCAAAGACGGCCGAATAGGAACACCTCCAGTCTGAAGCTCGCAGTGTGAGCATCGCAGAAGATGGGTGATTTCTGCATTTCCAACTGAGGTACCGGGTTCATCTCACTGGGGCTTATCAGACAAGTGGGTGCAGGACAATGGGTGCAGTGCACCGAGCCGTGAGTCCAAGCAGGGCGAGGCATCGCCTTACCCAGGAAATGCAAGGGGTCAGGGAATTCCCCTTCCTAGCCAAGCAAAGCAGTGACAGACAGCACCTGGAAAATCGGGTCACTCCCACCCTAAAACTGCACTTTTCCAATGGTCTTAGCAAAGGGCACACCAGGAGATTATATCCGGCGCCTGGCTCAAAGAGTTCCACGCCCATGGAGCCTCACTCATTTCTAGCACAGCAGTCTGAGATCCAACTGCAAGGTGGCAGTGAGGCTGGAGGAGGGACACCCACCATTGCTGAGGCTTAAGTAGGGAAACAAAGCGTCCAGGAAGCTCCAACTGGGTGGAGCCCACCACAGCTCAAGGAGACCTGCCTGCCTCTGTAGACTCTGGGGCAGGGCATAGCCGAACGAAAGGCAGCAGAAACCTCTGCAGACTTAAATGTCCCTGTCTGACAGCTTTGAAGAGAGTAGTAGTTCTCCCAGCATGGAGCTTGGGATCTGAGAATGGACAGACTGCCTCCTCAAGTGGGTCCCTGACCCCTAAGTAGCATAACTGGGAGGCACCCCCCAAGTAGGAGCAGACTAACACTTCACACAGCTGGCTACCCCTCTGAGACAAAATTCCAGAGGAACGATTAGACAGAAACATTTTCTGTTCAGCAACATTCGCTGTTCTTCAGCCTCCACTGCTGACACCCAGGCAAACAGGGTCTGGGTGGACCTCCAGCAAACTCCAATAGACCTGCAGCTGAGGGTCCTGACTGTTAGAAGGAAAACTAACAAACAGAAAGGACATCCCACACCAAAACCCCATCTGTACGTCACCATCATCAAAGACCAAAGGTAGTTAAAACCACAAAGATGGGGAAAAAACAGAGTAGAAAAACTGAAAATTCGAAAAATCAGAGTGCCTCTTCTCCTCCAAAGAAATGTAGCTCCTCACCAGCAATGGAATAAAGCTGGACGGAGAATGACTTTTACGAGTTGAGAGAAGAAGGCTTCAGACTATCAAATTCTCTGAGCTAAAGGAGGAAGTTCGAACCCATGGCAAAGAAGTTAAAAATCTTGAGAAAAGATTAGATGAATGGCTAACTAGATTAACCAATGCAGAGAAGTCCTTAAAGGACCTGATGGAGCTGAAAACCATGGCAGAAGAACTACATGACGAATGCACAAGCTTCAGTAGCCGATTCGATCAACTGGAAGAAAGGGTATCAGAGACAGAAGATCAAATGAATGAAATGAAGTGAGAAGAGAAGCTTAGAGAAAAAAGAATACAAAGAAACGAACAAAGCCTCCAAGAAATATGGGACTATGTGAAAAGACCAAATCTACATCTGATTGATGTACTTGAAAGTGATGGGGAGAATGGAACCAAGTTAGAAAACAGGATATTATCCAGGAGAACTTCCCAACCTGGCAAGGCAGGCCAACATTCAAATTCAGAAAATACAGAGAATGCCACGAAGATACTCCTCAAGAAGAGCAACTCCAAGACACATCATTGTCAGATCCACCAAGGATGAAATGAAGGAAAAAATATTAAGGGCAGCCAGAGCAAAAGGTTGGGTTACCCTCCAAATGAAGCGCATCAGACTAACAGCTGATCTCTCAGCAGAAACTCCACAAGCCAGAAGAGAGCAGGGACCAATATTCAACATTCTTAAAGAAAAGAATTTTCAACCCAGAATTTCATATCCAGCCAAACTAAGCTTCATAAGTGAAGGAGAAATAAACTCCTTTACAGACAAGCAAATACTATGAGACTTTGTCACCACCAGGCCTGCCCTACAAGAGCTCCTGAAGGAAGCACTAAACATGGAAAGGAACAACTGGTACCAGCCATTGAAAAAACATGCCAAAAGGTAAAGACCATCGATGCTAGGAAGAAACTGCATCAACTAATGAACAAAATAACCAGTTAATATCATAATGACAGGATCACGTTCACACATAACAATATTAAACTTAAATGTAAATGGACTAAATGGTCCAATTAAAAGACACAGACTGGCAAGTTGGATAAAGAGTAAAGACCCATCAGTGTGCTGTATTCAGGAAATCCATCTTATGTGCACAGACACACATAGGCTCAAAATGAAGCAATGGAGGAAGATTTACTAGGAAAATGGAAAACAAAAAAAGGCAGGGGTTGCAATTCTAGTTTCCGATAAAACACACTTTAAACTAACAGAAATCAAAAGAGACAAAGAAGGCCATTACATAATGGTAAAGGGATAAATTCAACAAGAAGAGCTAACTATCCTAAATATATATGCACCCAATACAGTAGGACCCACATTTTTAAAGTAAGTCCTTAGACACCTACAAAAAGACTTAGACTCATACACAATAATAATGGGAGACTTTAACACCCCACTGTCAACATTAGACAGATCAACGAGACAGAAAGTTAACAAGGATATCCAGGAATTGCACTCAACTCTGCACCAAGCAGACCTAATAGACATCTACAGAACTCTCCACCCCAAATCAACATAATATGCATTCTTCTCAGCACCACATCGCACCTATTCCAATATTGACCACATAGTTGGTAGTAAAGCACTCCTCAGCAAATGTAAAACAGAAATTTTAACCAACTGTCTCTCAGACCACAGTGCAATCAAACTAGAACTCAGGATTAAGAAACTCACTCAAAACCACTCAACTACATGGAAACTGAACAACCTGCTCCTGAATGACTACTGGGTACATAACGCAATGAAGGCAGAAATAAAGATGGTCTTTGAAACCAATGAGAACAAAGACACAATGTACCAGAATCTCTGGGACACATTTAAAGCAGTGTGTAGAGGGAAATTTATAGCACTAAATGCCCACAAGAGAAAGCAGGAAAAATCTAAAATTGACACCCTAACATCACAATTAATAGAACTAGAGAAGCAAGACCAAATACATTCAAAAGCTAGCAGAAGGCAAGAAATAACTAAGATCAGAGCAGAAATGAAGGAGATAGAGACATAAAAAACCCTTCAAAAAATCAATGAATCTAGGAGCTGGTTTTTTGAAAAGATCAACAAAATTGATAGACCACTAGCAAGACTAATAAAGAAGAAAAGAGAGAAGAATCAAATAGACACAATAAAAAATGATAAAGGGGATACCACCACTGATCCCACAAAAATACAAACTACCATCAGAGAATACTATGAATGCCTCTACGCAAATAAACTAGAAAATCTACAAGAAATAGATAAATTCCTTGACACATACACCCTCCAAGACTAATCCAGGAAGAAGTTGAATCTCTGAATAGACCAATAACAAGCTCTGAAATTGAGGCAATAATTAATAGCCTACCAACCAAAAAAAAGTCCAGGACCAGATGGATTCACAGCCGAATTCTACCAGAGGTACAAGGAGGAGCTGGTGCCATTCCTTCTGAAAGTATGCCAAACAACAGAGAAAGAGGGAATCCTCCCTAACTCATTTTGTGAGGCCAGAATCACCCTGATACCAAAGTCTGGCAGAGACACAACAAAAAAAGAGAATTTTAGACCAGTATTCCTGATGAACGTCGATGCAGAAATCCTCAATAAAATACTGGCAAGCCGAATTCAGCAACACATCAAAAAGCTTATCCACCATGATCAAGTGGGCTTCATCCCTGGGATGCAAGGCTGGTTCAACATATGCAAATCAATAAATGTAATACACCATATAAACAGAACCAACAACAAAAACCACATGATTATCTCAATAGATGCAGAAAGGTCCTTTGACAAAATTCAACAGTGCATCATGCTAAAAACTCTCATTAAATTCGGTATTGATGGAACGTATCTCAAAATAATAAGAGCTATTTATGACAAACCCACAACCAATATCATACTGAATGGGCAAAAACTGGAAGCATTCCCGTTGAAAACTGACACAAGACAGGGATGCCCTCTCTCACCATTGCTATTCAACATAGTGTAGGAAGTTCTGGCCAGGGCAATCAGGCAGGAGAAAGAAATAAAGGGTATTCAATTAGGAAAAGAGGAAGTCAAATTTTCCCTGTTTGCAGATGATGTGATTGTATGTCTAGAAAACCCCGTTGTCTCAGCCCAAAACATCCTTAAGCTGATAAGCAACTTCAGCAAAGTCTCAGAATACAAAATTGATGTGCACAAATCACAAGCATTCTTATACACCAATAACAGACAAACAGAGAGCCAAATCATGAGTGAACTTCCATTCACAATTGCTTTGAAGAGAATAAAATACCTAGAAATCCAACTTAGAAAGGACATGAAGGACCTCTTCAAGGAGAACTAAAAACCACTGCTCAGTGAAATAAAAAAGGATACAAACAAATGGAAGAACATTCCGTGCTCATGGATAGGAAGAATCAATATCGTGAAAATGGCCATACTGCCCAAGGTAATTTATAGATTCAATGCCATCCCCATCAAGCTACCAATGACTTTCCTCATAGAATTGGAAAAAACTACTTTAACGTTCATATGGAACCAAAAGAGAGCCCGCATTGCTAAGTCAATCCTAAACCAAAAGAACAATGCTGGAGGCATCACGTTACCTGACTTCAAACTATACTACAAGGCTGCAGTAACCAAAACAGCATGGTACTGGTGCCAAACAGAGATATAGACCAATGGAACAGAACAGAGCCCTCAAAAATCATACCACACATCTACAACTATCTCATCTTTGACAAACCTGACAAAAACAAGAAATGGTGAAAGGATTCCCTATTTAACAAATGGTTCTGGGCAAACTGGCTTGCCATATGTAGAAAGCTGAAACTGGATCCCTTCCTTACACCGTATATGAAAATTAATTCGAGATGGATTAAAGACTTAAATGTTAGACCTAAAACCATAAAAAACCCTAGAAGAAAATCTAGGCAATACCATTCAGGACACAGGCATGGGCAAGGATTTCATGACTAAAACACCAAAAGCAATGGCAACAAAAGCGAAAATTGACAAATGGGATCTAATTAAACTAAAGAGCTTCTGCATAGCAAAAGAAACTACCATCAGAGTGAATGAGCAACCTACAGAATGGGAGACAATTTTTGCAATCTACTCATCTGACAAAGGGCTAATATCCAGAATCTACAAAGAACTCAAACAAATTTACAAGAAAAAAACAACCCCACCAACAAGTGGGCAAAGAACGTGAACAGACACTTCTCAAAAGATGACATTTATGCAGCCAACAGAAACATGAAAACATGCTCATCATCACTGGCCATCAGAGAAATGCAAATCAAAACCACAATGAGATACCATCTCACACCAGTTAGAATGGCAATCATTAAAAAGTCAGGAAACAACAGGTGCTGGAGAGGATGTGGAGAAATAGGAACACTTTTACACTGTTGATGGGACTCTAAACTAGTTCAACCATTGTGGAACACAGTGTGGTGATTCCTCAGGGATCTAGAACTAGAAATACCATTTGACCCAGCCATCCCATTACTGGGTATATACCCAAAGGATTATAAATCATGCTGCTGTAAAGACACATGCACACTTATGTTTATTGCAACACTATTCACAATAGCAAAGACTTGGAACCAACCCAAATGTCCAACAGTGATAGACTGGATTAAGAAAATGTGGCACGGCCGGGCGCGGTGGCTCAAGCCTGTAATCCCAGCACTTTGGGAGGCCGAGACGGGTGGATCACGAGGTCAGGAGATCGAGACCATCCTGGCTAACATGGTGAAACCCCGTCTCTACTAAAAATACAAAAAACTAGCCGGGCGAGGTGGCGGGCGCCTGTAGTCCCAGCTACTTCGGAGGCTGAGGCAGGAGAATGGCGTAAACCCAGGAGGCGGAGCTTGCAGTGAGCTGAGGTCCGGCCACTGCACTCCAGCCCTGGCGACAGAGCAAGACTCCGTCTCAAAAAAAAAAAAAAAAAAAAAAAAAAAAAAAAAAAAAAAAGAAAATGTGGCACGTATACACCGTGGAATACTATGCAGTCAAGAAAAATGATGAGTTCATGTCCTTTGTAGGGACATGGATGCAGCTGGAAACCATCATTCTCAGCAAACTATCACAAGGAGGGAAAAACCAAACACTGCATGTTCTCACTCCTACGTGGGAATTGAACAATGAGAACACTTGGACACAGGTAGGGGAACATCATACACTGGGGCCTATTGTGGGGTGGCGGGAAGTGGGAGGGATAGTATTAGGAGATATACCTAATGTAAATGATGAGTTAATG
Source organism: Rhinopithecus roxellana (assembly GCF_007565055.1). Classification (NCBI taxonomy): domain Eukaryota; kingdom Metazoa; phylum Chordata; class Mammalia; order Primates; family Cercopithecidae; genus Rhinopithecus; species Rhinopithecus roxellana. The sequence continues at coordinate 56,126,107 of NC_044551.1, forward strand.
GGTGCAGCACACTAACATGGCACATGTATACATATATAACAAACCTGCACGTTGTGCACATGTACCCTAGAACTTAAAGTATAATAAAAAACTTAAAAATCTATTAAATATATTTAAGAAAAAAGTGCTTTATATGTTAATACAGAGCTCCTCTGCTTTAGTGAAAATGTATACATAGAAAGCATTTAATACAAATTTTAACCACCTTTATCATTGACTATGAATAGAAAAAGAACATGCTAACTGAAATAAACATTGGTTGAATATTAACAGTGATGAATAGAAGAAATATCATTTATCATACAACTGAAAACATGTAGGACACCAGGAGAAAATAGATGGGAATCGAAAAAAGAAAAGAAATTGATGTGACAGTGAGAGGAGAGTGAACAAAATTCTAGTGAATAAGGATGAAAACATCCATTAGGAAAGTGAGGAGAGCTTAAGGGCCCAATGACCACTTAGAATGCAGATTACAGGTGATGGGTGCAGCAAACCACCATGGCGTGTCTGTACCTATGTAACAAATCTGCACGTTCTGCACATGTATGCCAGAACTTTAAGTATATATTTAAAAAAAGAATGTAAAATGCAGCTATTGTAGTGAAATGAGTTCCTTGGTGTAGCTTTTTCTTGCCCTTACGTCATCTGTGTTAAACAAACTTAACTGGTTCTTAACCTGTTTTTGTTGAGAGGCCTTTTGAAAATCTAGGTAAAATTATAGACTTTCTTCCAGAAAAAAAGCCCATTGGCATAATGTCTTTAAGGGCCACTAACTGGTGTGCAAAAGTAACTTTCCCATTTGCCTGTAACTGAATTTCATCTCTATTGCAAGCCTGCATTCTGGCTGATAGGAAGACCTTATCCAGCTACTGCTAAAAAACTATCCCTTTAGTGACTTCTCTACGATTTGGGATTTAAAATAACAAACCATTTAGTGACTTCTCTATGATTTGGGATTTAAAATAACAAATCATGGTATTTTCTCTCCTATTTCTCTTTCTGGGGGTTACTTCTAAAGTCTGGGGCTCTGCTTGTACTTGATCTGCCCTGAGCTGATATCTGCTGAGATGTAGAGTGGCATTTTGGAGCTTCTGCTCATTGGTGCCCATGCGTACTTGCTTTCCTCACCAAGACAGATGTGTCTCCATCTTGCTCCAGTTACAGGGTCCCTGCTGCGTTTGCTGCTGACTCCTTTTGTCCTGACTACTGGATTCCTTCCTGCTATATATATTTATAAGTAAAAATTGTATATATGTATAATATATGTGTATATGTAAAATATAATATTTTACATAGTTTACATGTATTATTTCCAAATATCTGTTTATTTGAGATGGTTTATTGGTAGTAGCTAGAGTAGGTTCTAGTATTAGAATGCAGGCTTGAGACAGAGATTAAATTCAGTTATAGATAAGTAAGGCAAGTTACATTTTGCAAACTAGTGATCAATATATACATACACAGATACTTAAATATAATGAAAAATTATATATGTGTATGTATATATATACAGATATTTGAAAATTATAAATATACCTTAGTTACTTCAAAGTAAATTTAATATCATGAAATTCTTCATGTAACATATGTATAACTCCCTTGTCCCAGTGAAAATGCTGGTTACCAACAATATTAATCCATTAATTCATTGTAAAATCCTAAAATGTACACAGAATAGTTTTAGAATTAAAACAATACGAACACCAAGAGAAAACTACTAAATATGGTATGATTTATTTGCAATTCTTTTGTTATCTTAAATTATATCCTACTAAACCTATGTGTGTTCAAGTATGCTCCAATTATCTTCTCTATAGTTATCAGTTTTATATGCAGTTAGGATTGTTTGTTCCTGTTAGTAAACAATTTTAAAGCTTGACTTTTTTTTCATTCTTTTTATTTAATTTTAGATTTTTGAATATATAAATTGTTAATATGTTTTAAAAGCCCCAACTATTTACCACATCTACTCTTCTGTCTCACTGACTTCCCCATCCCTTCTTCTCCATCCCCACTCATCCCGTATTATGAGTCATTTTCATTACTTTTTCATTTACCCATTCTACAATAAGAAAATACATGTACCTATTTTTTTTTTTATATATATATACTTTAAGTTCTAGGGTACATGTGTATAACGTGCAGGTTTGTTACATATGTATACTTGTGCCATGTTGGTGTGCTGCACCCATCAACTCGTCAGCACCCATCAATTCATCATTTATATCAGGTATAACTCCCAATGCAATCCCTCCCCCCTCCCCCCTCCTCATGATAGGCCCCAGTGTGTGATGTTCCCCTTCCTGAGTCCAAGTGATGTCATTGTTCAGTTCCCACCTATGAGTAAGAACACGAGGTGTTTGGTTTTCTGTTCTTGTGATAGTTTGCTAAGAATGATGGTTTCCAGCTGCATCCATGTCCCTACAAAGGACACAAACTCATCCTTTTTTATGGCTGCATAGTATTCCATGGTGTATATGTGCCACATTTTCTTAATCCAGTCTGTCACTGATGGACATTTGGGTTGATTCCAAGTCTTTGCTATTGTGAATAGTGCCGCAATAAACATACGTGTGCATGTGTCTTTATAGCAGCATGATTTATAATCCTTTGGGTATATACCCAGTAGTGGGATGGCTGGGTCATATGGTACATCTAGTTCTAGATCCTTGAGGAATTGCCATACTGTTTTCCATAATGGTTGAACTAGTTTACAATCCCACCAACAGTGTAAAAGTGTTCCTATTTCTCCACATCCTCTCCAACACCTGTTGTTTCCTGACATTTTAATGATTGCCATTCTAACTGGGGTGAGATGGTGTCTCATTGTGGTTTTGATTTGCATTTCTCTGATGGCCAGTGATGATGAGCATTTTTTCATGTGTCTGTTGGCTGTATGAATGTCTTCTTTTGAGAAATGTCTGTTCATATCCTTTGCCCACTTTTGATGGGGTTGTTTGTTTTTTTCTTGTAGATTTGTTTGAGTTCTTTGTAGATTCTGGATGTTAGCCCTTTGTCAGATGAGTAGATTGCAAAAATTTTCTCCCATTCTGTAGGTTGCCTGTTCACCCTGATGATAGTTTCTTTTGCTGTGCAAAAGCTCTTTAGTTTAATTAGATCCCATTTGTCAATTTTGGCTTTTGCTGCCATTGCTTTTGGTGTTTTAGACATAAAGTCCTTGCCCATGCCTATGTCCTGAATGGCATTACCTAGGTTTTCTTCTAGGGTTTTTATGGTATTAGGTCTAACATTTAAGTCTCTAATCCATCTTGACTTAATCTTCGTATAAGGAGTAAGGAAAGGATCCAGTTTCAGCTTTCTACTTATGGTTAGCCAATTTTCCCAGCACCATTTATTAAATAGGGAATCCTTTCCCCATTTCTTGTTTCTCTCAGGTTTATCAAAGATCAGATGGCTGTAGATGTGTGGTATTATTTCTGAGGACTCTGTTCTGTTCCATTGGTCTATATCTCTGTTTTGATACCAGTACCATGCTGTTTTGGTTACTGTAGCCTTGTAGTATAGTTTGAAGTCAGGTAGCGTGATGCCTCCAGCTTTGTTCTTTTGACTTAGGATTGTCTTGGCAATGTGGGCTCTTTTTTGGTTCCATATGAACATTAAAGCCGTTTTTTCCAATTCTGTGAAGAAACTCATTGGTAGCTTGATGGGGATGGCATTGAATCTATAAATGACCTTGGGCAGTATGGCCATTTTCACGATATCGATTCTTCCTATCCATGAGCATGGTATGTTCTTCCATTTGTTAGTGTCCTCTTTGATTTCACTGAGCGGTGGTTTGTAGTTCTCCTTGAAGAGGTCCTTTACATCCCTTGTAAGATGGATTCCTAGGTATTTTATTCTCTTTGAAGCAATTGTGAATGGAAGTTCATTCATGATTTGGCTCTCTGTCTGTTACTGGTGTATAAGAATGCTTGTGATTTTTGTACATTAATTTTGTATCCTGAGACTTTGCTGAAGTTGCTTATCAGCTTAAGGAGATTTTGGGCTGAGACGATGGGGTTTTCTAAATATACAATCATGTCATCTGCAAACAGGGACAATTTGACTTCTTCTTTTCCTAACTGGATACCCCTTTTATTCTTTCTCTTGCCTGATTGCCCTAGCCAGAACTTCCAACACTATGTTGAATAGGAGTGGTGAGAGAGGGCATCCCTGTCTTGTGCCAGTTTTCAAAGGGAATTTTTCCAGTTTTTGTCCATTCAGTATGATATTGGCTGTGGGTTTGTCATAAATAGCTCTTATTATTTTGAGGTACATTCCATCAATACCGAATTTATTGAGCGTTTTTAGCATGAAGGGCTGTTGAATTTTGTCAAAGGCCTTTTCTGCATCTATTGAGATAATCATGTGGTTCTTGTCTTTGGTTCTGTTTATATGCTGGATTACGTTTATTGATTTGTGAATGTTGAACCAGCCTTGCATCCTAGGGATGAAGCCCACTTGATCATGGTGGATAAGCTTTTTGATGTGCTGCTGAAGTGGTTTGCCAGTATTTTATTGAGGAATTTTGCATCGATGTTCATCAGGGATATTGGTCTAAAATTCTCTTTTTTTTGTTGTGTCTCTGCCAGACTTTGGTATCAGGATGATGTTGGCCTCATAAAATGAGTTAGGGAGGATTCCCTCTTCTTCAATTGATTGGAATAGTTTCAGAAGGAATGGAACCAGCTCCGCCTTGAACCTCTGGTAGAATTCAGCTGTGAATCCATCTGGTCCTGGACTTTTTTTGGTTGGTAGGCTATTAATTATTGCCTCAATTTCAGAGCCTGCTATTGGTCTATTCAGGGATTCAACTTCTTCCTGGTTTAGTCTTGGAAGAGTGTAAGTGTCCAGGAAATTATCCATTTCCTCTAGATTTTCTAGTTGATTTGTGTAGAGGTGTTTATAGTATTCTCTGATGGTAGTTTGTATTTCTGTGGGGTCGGTGGTGATATCCCCTTTATCATTTTTTATTGCGTCTATTTGATTCTTCTCTCTTTTCTTCTTTATTAGTCTTGCTAGCGGTCTGTCAATTGTGTTGATCTTTTCAAAAAACCAACTCCTGGATTCATTGATTTTTTGGAGGGTTTTTTGTGTCTCTATCTCCTTCAGTTCTGCTCTGATCTTAGTTATTTCTTGCCTTCTGCTAGCTTTTGAATGTGTTTGCTCTTGCCTCTCTAGTTCTTTTAATTGTGATGTTAGAGTGTCAATTTTAGATCTTTCCAGCTTTCTCTTGTGGGCATTTAGTGCTGTAAATTTCCCTCTACACACTGCTTTAAATGTGTCCCAGAGATTCTGGTATGTTGTATCTTTGTTCTCATTGGTTTCAAAGAACATCTTTATTTCTGCCTTCATTTCGTTATGTACCCAGTAGTCATTCAGGAGCAGGTTGTTCAGTTTCCATGTAGTTGAGCGGTTTTGATTGAGTTTCTTAATCCTGAGTTCTAGTTTGATTGCACTGTGGTCTGAGAGACAGTTTGTTATAATTCCTGTTCTTTTATATTTGCTAAGGAGTGCTTTACTTCCAATTATGTGGTTAGTTTTGGAATAAGTGTGATGTGGTGCTGAGAAGAATGTATATTCTGTTGATTTGGGGTGGAGAGTTCTATAGATGTCTATTAGGTCCGCTTGGTGCAGAGATGAGTTCAATTCCTGGATATCCTTGTTAACTTTCTGTCTTGTTGATCTGTCTCATGTTGACAGTGGAGTGTTGAAGTCTCCCATTATTATTGCATGGGAGTCTAAGTCTCTTTGTAAGTATCTAAGGACTTGCTTTATGATCTGGGTGCTCCTGTATTGGGTGCATATATATTTAGGATATTAGCTCTTCCTGTTGAATTAATCCCTTTACCATTATGTAATGGTCTTCTTTGTCTCTTTTGATCTTTGATGGTTTAAAGTCTGTTTTATCAGAGACTAGGATTACAACCCCTGTTTTTTTTTTTTGTTCTCCATTTGCTTGGTAGATCTTCCTCCATCCCTTTATTTTGAGCCTATATATGTTTCTGCATGTGAGATGGGTCTCCTGAATACAGCAGACTGATGGGTCTTGACTCTTTATCCAGTTTGCCAGTCTGTATCTTTTAATTGGCACATTTAGTCCATTTACATTTAGGATTAATATTTTATGTGTGAACTTGATCCTGCCATTATGATATTAACTGGTTATTTTGTTAATTAGTTGATGCAGTTTCTTCCTAGCCTTGATGGTCTTTACATTTTGGCATGTTTTTGCAATGGCTGGTACTGGTTGTTCCTTTCCATGTTGAGGGCTTCCTTCAGGGTCTCTTGTAAGGCAGGCCTGGTGGTGACAAAATCTCTAAGCATTTGCTTATCTGTAAAGGATTTTATTTCTCCTTCACTTATGAAACTTATTTTGGCTGGATATGAAATTCTGGGTTTAAAATTCTTTTCTTTAAGAATGTTGAATATTGGCCCCCACTCTCTTCTGGCTTGTAGAGTTTCTGCCAAGAGGTCTGCTTTTAGTCTGATGGGCTTCCCTTTGTGGGTAATCCGACCTTTCTCTCTGGCTGCCCTTAAGATTTTTTCCTTCATTTCAACTTTGGTGAATCTGGCAATTATGTGTCTTGGAGTTGCTCTTCTCGAGGAATATCTTTGTGGTGCTCTCTGTATTTCCTGAATTTGAATGTTGGCCTGCCCTACTAGGTTGGGGAAGTTCTCTTGGATGATATCCTGAAGAGTGTTTTCCAACTTGGTTCCATTTTCCCCCTCACTTTCAGGCACCCCAATCAGACGTAGATTTGGTCTTTTTACATAATCCCATACTTCTTGCAGGCTTTGTTCATTTCTTTTTCTTCTTTTTTCTTTTGGCTTCTCTTCTTGCTTCATTTCATTCATTTGATCCTCAGTCACTGATACTCTTTCTTCCAGTTGATCGAGTTGGTTACTGAAGCTTATGGATTTGTCACGTATTTCTCGTGTCATGGTTTTCATCTCTGTCATTTCATTTATGATCTTCTCTGCATTAATTTTTCTAGCTATCAATTCTTCCACTCTGTTTTCAAGATTTTTAGTTTCTTTGTGCTGGGTACGTAATTCCTCCTTCAGCTCTGATAAGTTTGATGGACTGAAGCCTTCTTCTCTCATCTCGTCAGGGTCATTCTCTGACCAGCTTTGATCCGTTGTTGGTGATGAGCTGCGCTCCTTTGCCGGGGGAGATGCGCTCTTATTTTTTGAATTTCCAGCTTTTCTGCCCTGCTTCTTCCCCATCTTTGTGGTTTTTTCTGCCTCTGCTCTTTGATGATGGTGACGTACTGATGGGGTTTTGGTATAGATGTTCTTCCTGTTTGATAGTTTTCCTTCTAATAGTAAGGACCCTCAGCTGTAGGTCTGTTGGAGATTGCTTGAGGTCCACTCCAGACCCTGTTTGCCTGGGTATCAGCAGCAGATGTTGCAGAAGATAGAATATTGCTGAACAGCGAGTGTACCTGTCTGATTCTTACTTTGGGAGCTTCCTCTCAGAGGTGTACTCCACCCTGTGAGGTGTGGGTGTCAGACTGCCCCTAGTGGGGGATGTCTCCCAGTTAGGCTACTCAGGGGTCAGGGACCCACTTGAGCAGGCAGTCTGTCCCTTCTCAGATCTCAACCTCCATGTGGGAGATCCACTACTCTCTTCAGAGCTGTCAGACAGAGTTGTTCACGTCTGCACAGGCCTCTGCTACTTCCCCTGTTGTTGTTTATCTGTGCCCTGTCCCCAGAGGTGGAGTCTACAGAGACAGGCAGGTTTCCTTGAGCTGCTGTGAGCTCCACCCAGTTCGAGCTTCCCAGCGGCTTTGTTTACCTACTTAAGCCTCAGCAATGGCGGGCACCCCTCCCCCAGCCTGGCTGCTGCCTTGTGGTTAGATCGCAGACTGCTGTGCTAGCAATGAGGGAGGCTCCGTGGCCGTGGGACCCTCCTGGCCAGGTGTGGGTATAATCTCCTGGTGTGCCTGTTTGCTTAAAGCGCAGTATTGTGGTGGGAATTACCCTGATTTTCCAGGTGTTGTGTGTCTCAGTTCCCCTGGCTAGGAAAAGGGATTCCCTTCCCCCTTGTGCTTTCCATGTGAGGCAATGCCTCCCCCTGCTTCAGCTCTCGGTGGTCGGGCTGCAGCAGCTGACCAGCACCGATTATCCGGCACTCCCCAGTGAGATGATCCCAGTGCCTCAGTTGAAAATGCAGAAATCACCAGTCTTCTGTGTCGTTCGCGCTGGGAGTTGGAGACTGGAGCGGTTCCTATTTGGCCATCTTGCTCCGCCCTCGTACCTATTGTTATATCCCCAGAAGGACAATACTTCATGACCAAGTTATTTATCCTGTTCCACTCAAAGTCTCCATGCTGTCAAGGAGAAGGGGAATTGGAAGAAGAGAGCTAGAGAGAAGTGTTAGAGGTGTCAGAAGTCCTGCACCTGCCGCATGCCCCAGGAAATGGAACAGAAAGAGCCACAGGTTTTCAGGCCCATGAGCCTAGGGAGGCAGGCAGGTTGGGAGATGTTTCGAAGGAGTGAGATTGGACATGAATTGTTGGTGGTTCTCGGGGAGGGGTATGTAAGTGTTCTCTGTAATTTTTTCAACTTTTTTACAGGTTTGAAAGTTTTCTAGATAACAAATAAATTAAAAAAGGGAACTTCACACTATGAATTAATCGAGGCCTGGATAATGTTGTTTTGCACACCAAAAAAGGTGAATACTTTAAACATACACACAAGCACCAATGAGTGGCGGAGACGGAGTGGTACTCAGTTTTTCCAGCTACACATCTGACATACTTGTCATTAAATCCATGGTAAGCTACTTGCGGGCCCTGCTGGCTTCAGAACCTATCACAGAAAGTCAGGACTGCAAATGCACTTGAGCACCTAGCTGTGTCTGTAGATTAAATAATACCTCTCAACTTTTCTAGCACTCCACAACATCAATTCTGCTCTTATAAATTAAAAAAAAAAAAAATTAAAAATAGGCTGGGCGCAGTGGCTCACGCCTGTAATCCCAGCACTTTGGGAGGTCGAGGTGGGCCAATCACCAGGTCAGGAGATCGAGACCATCCTGGTTAACACGGTGAAACCTCGTCTCTACTAAAAATACAAAAAGTTAACTGGGCGTGGTGGCAGACAACGGTAGTCCCAGCTACTCTGGAGACTGAGGCAGGAGAATGGCGTGAACCCGGGAGGCGGAGCTTGCAGTGAGCCGACATTGTGCCACTGCACTCCAGCCTGGGCGACAGAGCAAGACTCCGTCTCAAAAAAAAAAAAAAAAAAAAAATATATATATATATATATAGATAGATAGATATAGATATAGATAGATAGATAGATATTCCTATTCCTATTAGATATCTACATTGAAGGTTTTTTAAAACTCAAAAGCCAGGAATTCAGAGTCTTTTTCTTCTGGTTACTTCTATAGTCTCATTGCTCATCTTACCTACGAATGTATGCTAATAGTGCTGCCAAGTTTTGTCTCACTGGAATAATTTCTCTGAGGGCAGATAATTGGGGTTCTTTTGTTCATGTTACCTAGAGCCTAGAACAGTGCCTTGTACTTGGGATGTGTCCAATAAATACTGGTTGCATAAATGAATGGGGCAGTCCATAAGGAGGGAACCACATTAAAGTGTCACATATTGTGCATACACACACCCAGAGAATTTTGTCTACATTTTAGAGTCATTGGTCCCTGAAGTCCATCCTTAGACTCTAAATGAAAAATTCCTCTCTACAATTTTTCCTTTCCTCTCAGTAGTTTTTTTTTTTTTTTTTTTTTTTTTTTTTACTGCTCCTCCACGGTCTTTATTTTTCTATCACTCTATTGTCACTTGGAAATAGAACCCATAGGCTTAGCTGAGTGCCTATTTATGTATGCATTTTATTTTTTGGAACATATTTTAAACTCCTTAAAGACAGAAACTACTTGTATATTTTGCTACTCTTTTTTTCAAACCTACAACCTGATGTAGTCCCCTTTTTTGTGAACATTTGTTATTTTTGGCTATGCCTGTTTCCATTTCTTCTGCTTCTCTTGGTAATAACATCCCATATTCTTTCTGGGAAATTATCTCACCTCCATTTAGTGAAGAACAGTGTATAAAAGAAAGTTGCCCTACCGTGTCTTAGCCAAGTTTGGGGGAGGGGAACTGTGAAAGGAATAGGTTAATAGCTAGATTGCAGTTGTCCTTAGCATCATAATTAATTGAGGTAAGATAGACCATTTTCAACTTTCTTAAAATACTAGCTTAAGAAATGTATTCATTGCAAATAAATGAGGGTCTTTCTGGAGTTGCTATGAATAAATTACTGATCTGTAAATATTCTTTCATACTCTATTTGGTTGTCAGGATAATTTATTATATAAACTGTAATTTTTGATTTGTAGCTACACAAAAGGAAGCTAGGATCCCTTTCCCTGTCAGTCCCCCGGTGATAGGTAATTATAATGGTAAGGTATTTAAGCTGAGGGACTCTAGACCCTGTAGTTTTCTTTCACTTTTTTTTATGTGATCCACACTCGTGCCAGCGCTTGTCCCTAGACTAAATTACATCTCATATGGTGACTGGGACATTGGATACTGTGTCTGTGGTGTCCAAGGCCTCCATGCTGCTGATGTAGTATGCTGCTGTCCCTGTTCTTTCTCCTTTCTTAAGGTTAAGTAAACTCAGTGATGGGTAAGCCTATTGTATCTTATGCATTTGATTGACATTTGGAACTGAAACCCACTGCAACATGTGACTCAGGCTGAGAATGAACTTTCTCTTGGGACGTTGAATCTTAGATTGGTGGCAGGTGTTCTAAACGTACTTAAAAAAATTCCACAGGCAGCACAGCACTCTGACAAAATATAGAAGATTTCTTGCTCCCTGGACTTCAGAACTACTTATGTTTCTGTCTATTTCTAAGCACGCTATCTTTCTGATGAATTTCTATTTAGTTAAGTTAACCAGAGGTGGTTTCTGTTGATTACAACCAAAGAACTATGACTATATGGCTATGAGTAAGGTAAGTAAGTTCTCAATCCACTTTAATAATTTGGTTATTGTCTCAATTTTCTCTTACTGTGTAAGAAACCACCTCTAAACTTAATGGCTTAAAACAACAAACATTTTCTTTGTCTCACAATTGTGCAGTTCTGCAGGTTAAGCTGGGTTTAGGTGGACAGTTCTTCTGGTGTCAGCTGGAGTCTCCCATGTTTCTGTGCTGAGGCACAGGTCAGCTGGGCAGCTCTGCTCCTGAGAGTTGATGGGTCATCTAGGAAGTTAGCCTGGGCTTTTTCTTATGGTGACAGAGGAGCATCAAGAGAATGTGGGGCCGGGTGCGGTGACTCACACCTGTAATCCCAGCACTTTGAGAGGCCGAGGCAGGTGGATCACCTGAGGTCAGGAGTTTGAGACCAGCTTGACCAACATGGTACAACCCCCTCTCTACTAAAAATACAAAAATTAGCCAGCCATGGTGGTGTGTACCTGTAGGTCTGGCTACTCGGGAGGCTGAGGCAGGAGAATTGCTTGAATCTGGGAGGTGGAGGTTCAAGTGAGCCAAGATTGTGGCATTGCACTCCAGTTTGGGTGACAGAGAGACTCGCTTTCAAAAAAAAAAAAATGAGAGAATGAGGGAAGTGTTGTGGACTGATTTGTGTCCCCCTAAAATTTATATGTTGAAACCCAAACTCCCTCATAATGTGACTGTGTTTGGAGATATGGTCTTTAAAAGGGTGATTAAGATAAAAATGAGAGAATTAGGGTGGGCCCTAGTCCAATCTGACTAGTGTCAGAGTATAAGAAGAAGAAATCTGAGCACAGAGAGAGATACCAGGGGCATGCAAACACACAGAAAAGACCATGTGAGGACACAGCAGGAAGGCAGCCATCTGCAAGACAAGAAGAGAGAAGCCTCAGAACAAATTGAACATGCTGACAACTTGATCTTGGACTCCCAGGCTTCAGAAACAGGAGGACATATGTTTCTGTTTTTTAAGCTACCCAGTCTATGATTTTTTGTTATGGCAGCCCCAGCAAACCAATATAGAAAGCATGCAAGGTCTCTTGCAGCTTGGGCTTAGGATTGGTACACATCACTTCAGCTGCATTATAGAGGTCAAACTTTTTTACAAATTCAGCCCAGCTGGGAGGAAGCATTACACATGGGTATGGATACAGGGAAAGGAATAATTGTGGCCACTTCTCAAACTATCTGTCAGAGTTATTAGAATGATAAGGAAGTATGATGAGTATAGATAGATATTAATGCAGGAAATGTTGCTGGGTACTTTAAACTGTAATGGAAGTGTTTTATCCAAAGCCTATTTCTGTTTGGTTTGAATAGGTGAACTGATGTTCATCCCATGGCACAATGACAATATGTCCACTGCTCCACTCTTTGTAGTGTGAACCAAATGCCATGACAAATGATTAGAATGTGGGAGGAATGGTACTTTTTTCTTTATAGATCAAGTTAAGGCATTCTACAAAACTGGTATCGTCATTTCCAATTAATTTTTCAGAGGATAATTGCCAAAGTCTTGTCATTGACAGGATGAAATGGTGAAGGAGATCAGAGAAAGCTCTTCGAATTCTTTTTTTGTATACTACAAGCATTTAGAGAAGGATTTATGTCTCATTCGCCTTTGCGTCTCTCAGTGATCATGACAAACTTTACAGAGAAGGTACCCAAATGTTGAAGCATTAGTAACAGGTTCTATGGTGGAGAAGACCCTCATCAATTATGTCTCACCTTGTGTCACTGGAAAACTTAATTTCTGTTTTACTTTGAATTATAGAATTAGGTTAATGTCAGGGATAGACAGATTCATGCGGTGCCCTGCAGAAGTAAAGAAAAAATTGTACTGCTTCAACCCATATTTTAAAAATATTTGTTCAACATTTAGTGAGAGAAACCAATTTCATAATAATAAAAATTATAGGTTTCTCTTTTTTTATTTAACTTTCTTTTCCTATTTTAGTTTCCCTCAAATAAAAATTTACATCAATGAAAGCGATAGGAAACAGTAAAGTATTTATTAAGGGATGTTATAGGGGGCAAGGGAAGGGCATTTGAATCACAAGGGACTGCGGTTTCACTGATTCCCTACCAAGGTCATCGAGCCCTGCTTGGTCCTTCAAATCCCTCTTTTCATCCTCAGAGCTACCAAGTTTCCACCCCGTTTCTTCCCTCATCCATTCTCTGCCTTCTTGCTCCTACTTCACATGTTCTAAACCTTTTTCTGGGATTCTCAATCCCTCTTTACCTTTCTTACTCAGGACAATTTAGTGCTATTAATGGTTCTACATCCTAAACCTGCCTACAGTAACATCAAAGACTGCTGTATTAAGGATAAAAGTTTTACTTCTGTTTAACAAATAGAAATTCCTCCAGAAACCAAACTTTGCTTTCCTTAAAATGGGAAATTAAATCTGACGAATTTACTATGAACGAAATGTTTTTTTTTTTTTTTCTGTTTTAGAGATGGAGTCTCGCTCTGTTACCCAGACTGGAGTGCAGTGCTGTGATCTCTGCTCACTGCACTATCTGCCTCCCAGGTTCAAGTGATTCTCCTGCCTCAGCCTCTCGAGTAGCTGGGACTATAGATGTGCCACCACACGCAGCTGATTTTTGTATTTTTAGTAGAGATAGCTTTTCCCCATGTTGGCCAGGCTGGTCTCAAACTCCTGACCTCGAATGATCTACCCACCTTGGCCTCCCAAAGTGCTGAGATGACTGATGTGAGCCACTATGCTGGGCCACAAAATTCCATAGTAAAATTAATAACAAGAAATTTCTTACATGATCTGAATAGGGGTGGGATAAATTTACATTTTTCCACTATGCAGTATTGTTTCGGTGTATAAATTTGAGTTAAAATGATTCCCATGATATTTTAGCAACCCTTGTGGAGTGGAGTCCTGGAGGCTGTCAACTTGTCTAATTTTTAATACAGCCCTAGTTATTGTGATAATGGAATTAACTCTATCTGTGGGAAGATTACTGACACAGTAATTGGGACATGAAAGTTTTAGTTTATATCCACCCCCACCTGAATGCAGTCATTCATATTGGCTAGGAAAGGTTATTTTGGTGTGGCCTGAAATATCACCAGCTTAGTACTAACATAGTAAATAGCTGCTATAGAAATAATGTTGTGGGACATAATATTTTCTTAAAATAATTTTATTTTGCTAACATTTGGAAAAATTTAGAAAGAACATCAACACGACTTAGTATTTCCATTATTAGCTCTCAAAAAGACATACATTGTAAAACTTAAGAGCTAGACTGCTGTCTACCTTGTGTCTCACACATGCGAAAAGCATCAGGGCCATCTTGGAAAGGGAAAAACATTATTTATACAAATACACACACACACATACACACGAATAGGTGGCACAGGATGATAACTAGAGGGATGATTTGAAGGGTATATTTAAAAACTGGCACTGTGTAAAATATTAATCCATTGTTGCCCTTTTCAGCCTTATGATTTGGAACTCTAATTATATGTATCACACAGGACTCGAAAATATAAGAGGTCAAGTGCTTTTGGTTACCGTACCAGATTCTTTCAGCACCAATTGATTTTATTACCAGTTAGTCACTGCCGTAGAACCAATTCTGTGTAAGATCTCATGAACTTCACCTGGACACAACCTGATTGCACTTCATCTCAGGCTGGCGCGTCTGCCGCTCACCTCCCGTCCTGTGATTTATATGCTGATGCTACAGTGGGAGTGGGGGGTGTGGTGGGGGGTGGCAGACATTGTGGAAACTGCCTCTAGGTTCAGATGCACAACTCAGAAGTGCAGGGAGTTCAAATTTTAGAAGGTGAATCTTTGGCAGATGGTGAATGAATGCTTCCTCTTTATTCCTTCCTACCATCAGGTGGTCCTGACATGCATTTCATAGGAACCCTTAAGAGGTACTGTGAAATGGAGCAACAAGTTGCTCCAGCTGTAGCCATCTCCATAATGCATCTTTCTGTTGTTTCTTCCAGCTTTTTCATCCCATTTCACTACTCCTCATTCTTGCTCCTTGGATTGTATTTCCTGAAAAGGACTTAAAGTCTTTGTTTCTATATTGTAGAGAATGCCGGCTAAAATAGTCACCAGAAGAAAGGAGAACATTAGGAAAATAAGAATATTATAAATTCAAGCTTTGCTTATTTGAAACTGTAGTGTAGTTTAGCTGTGTGCCCACCCAAAATCTTCTCCTAAATTGTCATCCCCATAATCCCCGTAATCCCCATAATCTCCATGTGTCAAGGGTTAAGGGAGAGACCAGGTGGAGGAAATTGAATCATGGGGTGGTTTCCCCAATGCTGTTCTTGTGATAGCAAGTTCTCACGAGATCTGATGGTTTTATAAGTGTTTGGTAGTTCCTCCTACATTCATTCTCCTCCTCGCTGCCTTGTGAAGAAGGTGCCTTGCTTCCCCTTCACCTTCCTCCATGATCATAGTTTCCTGAGGCCTCCCCAGCCAGTGGTGAACTGTGAGTCAATTAAACCTCTTTCCTTATAAATTATCCACTCTTGGGCAGTTCTTTACAGCAGTGTGAGAACAGACTAATACAAACTGTTTTATGTACATTGGGTAAGGATCTGTCTCTACTTCTACACTTTATCTGTAAGGCTGAGAAGCAATCTGTCTCCACTTCTACCCCCCATTCTTTGAAATATCAGAAAAGATTTGGTAAAGATTAGACACCCCAAATTAAAAAATCTGAAATCCAAGCTGCTCAAAAACTTCCTGAGCACTGACATAATGCTCAAAGGAAGCGTTCTTTGGAGCACTTCAGATTTCAGATTTGTGGATTTGGAATGCTCAACTGGCAAGAATTTTGCAAATATTCCCCTATTTTAAAAAGTCTGATATCTGAAACATTTCTGGTTCCAAGCATTTTGAATAAGGGATACTCAACCTATATTTCCGTTCCCCCTCAAAAGACTGAAAAAAAAATCATAAAGCGCATTGGAAAATAAGAAAATTTGAAGAATTTCTAGAAAATAGAATTGAGATCAGATTGCAAGAGTAGAGCAGAGAAAACCATGTCCCAGGATAAATTTCAAGCCTACCCATATCTTTCCACTTCCACTGCTAGAGTTCTAGACCAAAGTGCTCTCATCTCTTATTGAGATTCCAGCAGATTCCACCTGGTCTCTCTGCTTCACTCCTATCCTCTTATAATTCCTTCTGCAGGCCTTAGCCTTTTGCAACTACTCTTCCCTCTGCCTTAAATGTTCCTTACCTGCATCTTCCCATGGATGGCTCCTTATTCTGGAGATCTCACT
Source organism: Rhinopithecus roxellana (assembly GCF_007565055.1). Lineage (NCBI taxonomy): Eukaryota > Metazoa > Chordata > Mammalia > Primates > Cercopithecidae > Rhinopithecus > Rhinopithecus roxellana. The sequence continues at coordinate 56,142,378 of NC_044551.1, forward strand.
TTAAATCCCTCCTTCTCAAAGCAGCCTTCTGATCTCCTAATCTAAAGCCTCCCTCCCTTCCTGCTCACCTCCCATCACTCTCTATTCCATGTCTCCATTACTTCCTTGATAGCATTTATTGAATCTGTTACAGTTTTTTTTTTTTTTTATTTGTTTGCCTTCATGTGAACTGTCTGTTTCTCCATTACATTAGCAGTGACACAAGGGCAGGGACCTGGTCTGTTGCCTTGATGGACTTATTTTGGGCTGCCAGCACAATTAGTGATACACAGGGTGGAAAGAATGACACTTTTATTGGGGGGCTGTTTATTCAGTTCTCGAGCTCTTAGCCAGCTGTGATGTTAGATATCAGGAATTTTAAGAGGAATAAGGCGCAGGACCCTGCCTTCCAGGGCCTCTGAGTCAGAGAACAGGGAAAGAACATGAGCTTCCTTGTTTTCTTATTCATAGTTGATCATTTGCACTCTATATTTTATGTTTACTATTAGACTTTAAGCATTCCAAGTGTAGAGTCCCAATCATCTTTGTATCTCTACAGAGACTACATATATGATGGAAATAAAATATTTTTGGAAGCATTTAAAATGTTCTAAGTGAGCATTATAAATCTGATAAATTATTGTTATTAATTATACAGTGCAGTTCAATCTATGACCACAAACTATTTGTTGCTAGTAACTGAATGAAAAGAAGATGTGTGTACACAAGAGAGAGAAAGATAGTGTGAGTGAACAGGAGATAAAATGAGCAAAAGAAATGTTGGATTTGAAAGCCAAGTCCCTTATTGCTGTAAGGACTTTCTTCTGCTTCTCACTTTCTTTCGTGGAACTTTAGAATAATTTAATAATAATAATTTTTAAGGTATCCATAGGAAGTGGAAAAATAGGTATAGTGCAATTTCAACACCATGAGAACCAAAGTTCCCAAATGGTAACGTTGTCTGTTTTAAAATTTAGCTTTTTATTTTCCAGCTTCAGTATTAGAAGTTCATATAAATTAGTTAAAAACATACATTCAGCAGCAATCGTTTAATTGTGATCTTTTGGGAGAAGGCATTCATGTACCGGTTTCATCAATGTAGGGCGGAAAGCTTGGAAACATCACACACCTGTAATTTTATTAAGTATTAATGAAGACCAATATAAATAATGCATTTCCTATTAGGTTTACTAAGCCAATGGGACCTAGTATAGCCTGATGTAATATCACTAAGACAAAGAAAACTCCAGTTGCTCATTACCCAATAGTTTGCCAAGAAGGGATCTAGCTATTACCAGTGGATTTACAAAAATGTGTGAACTAACGCTGAATAAGTACAGTTTGATGATGACAAAGTGACCTATTGAGATAAAAGTCCCCGGAAGGTGAGACTTGGTGTCTTTTCAGATCAGGCATACCCTCAGATGTCCTGGAGCCATCTGATTTATGCTTTAGAAAGGAAACTAAAGGAAGTTGTATGTGTGTGTATGTGTATGTGTGTGTAATGGTATTTATTATGGAATAAATATGCTGTGGAATATAGAAATAAAATGTAAATAAAGAATAAAAAGTAATCCTACAGAATTAAAAAAAATGTATGGTCCGGGCCAGAGTTCATATTTGGAAGAACAATAAAAGGGCATTTGAATCAGAAGAATATGAATAAAACCCAAAAATTGAAAATAAGGAAAAAAGTCTGCTGTTTACTCACTTTATATCCTTCCCAGATAATTTCATTCACTGCCAGCATTGTAGCACAATTGACTGGGTGTACATGTGAACTAGAAAAGGAACTGTAGCCAACCTTTACCAGATATCATTCTACTAAAGATCCTTCACCTGAGCTCCTCACATTCAACTGCCTCTAGACATCTCATGTGGATACTCTAGTCCCTCATGCTCAGCATCCCCCAACCTGGATCTTCTACTTCCCCTTGAAAACCTGTTCCTCATGGCCATCACCACCGAGCAAATGTCCCATTAATTCTTTCCCCCCATTCCATTTAGTCCTCATATTTTGTTGTTCATTGAATCCTGATGCTTCTATTTCAGAACAGTCTTTTGAATCTAAGTCTCTCCCCTCTACTTCCCTTCCCACTGCCTCAGCAATAGAATCTAGCAGGTCTGGACTTCTCCATCCTTCTGAATTCCTTTCCATCTTCCATATGCTGCTGCAGTGGTCCCTTACTCTGCAGGCCACAGGTGATGCTCACACTCCTTGTCATGCCATTGAGGTCACTAACAGCCGGGTCCCAACACACCTCTGCTGCCACTACTCACTCTTCCAAAAGTCCAGCTCCTTGGAACTCTTAACCCTGTCCCAGTAAGATAGGCTACTCTTACTTCTACTCGTTTGTATATATATCACCCTCTGCTTGGAGTTCCTCTATTCTTCTTCCTGCATCCTCCTTGAACTGTCCCTAAATGGATGACAGTTAAGAATATGGGCTATGGAGACATATAGGCTGGGTTGGAATCCTCCATTGACTTGCAATGTGATCTTGGGCAAGTCAACTTCTTTTGTCTTGATTTCTATGTCCATAAAATTGGAAGATGAATAATGATACCTGCCTCATAAGGTTGGTATAAAGGTTGAATGATAAAATATATGTGAAACTTCTTATGTCATGCAATGCCCTTCACAAGCAGGCCTCAATATCTCTTCCTTGCATACAGTAAATATATGTGTTAGCTACTATGACCAGAATTTCCCAAGGCAGAGTTAGTTTTCCTTGGGAAACTCAAAGATGAGATATGGGTCTAAAGATGAGGACTCTGGTATCTAGAAAATTTGCTCATTTAGAAGTGTGTGCTGGATTTCTAAAAAAGTACTGAGGAAGTCTTCATATTTAGGAAGAGGAAAATCATTTATTTCTTCACTGTTCTAGGTATTGGGAATTCAAAGTGATTGGTCTGTTGAACAAATCTGCCACAACTAAAATACAAAATCATCCTTTTCCCCCTCTGCTCCTTTCTACTTTCTCAGCCACCAGACAGGAACTCATCAACTCTCATGGATGTTCTGTTCACTCTTGAATAATAGACATTCTCTTAGTCACTTAAGTCACAAACTCCATCTCAATTCAGTAGAGTTTCCGGCCTAACACAAGATTAAAACTCTAAACTCAGTGTTACGTATTTTCCTTCCTTCAGCTCTACCTGCATCATGCTCATAGTGGTAAAAGTGAGTGTGGTGCTAAACAATGAAGAATAAACTATAGCCCCAGTTCTCAAGGAACTAACTGCCTTTTGAGAAGACAGAAAAATGGTTGATCAGATGATGGTGTGATATATGCTGTTATAGAGGTATGCTTCAGGACATGGCAAAGCAGAGGAAGGGTGCTGAAATGAGAATGGCTTCCAGCAAAAAATGAAACACAATCAAAGCTGTGTCTTGCAGGACTGGCTGCACAATTCTGAGCAAAGAAAGCAGGGTGAGCAAAGCAGGGAAAGGATCATGAACCTGAGTATCACTTTGTCAAAGGGATCTACTTTGTTTTAGATTCTAAGGGAATAATGTTTGCCAATTGTGATACTAAAATGTGTATGGCAATATACTCTTAGGCGTGGGCTCTGGTTTAGATAGGGATTAGATTATGATTTTTGATTAGATATGGAGTAGCTATGAATTGATTTTTTTTCAGGTTCTACCATTTGCTAGCTGTATGATCTTGGGCTAGTTGCTTAACCTCTTTGAGTCCCAGTTTCCTCATCTAAAATGGGAAGATGATTACCCATCTTAAAGGCTGCATATTATAAGAAGAAAATGCATATGTAAAGTCCTCTGTACTAAGCCTGGACCCTAGTCTGGGCTTAATAATTGTTAGTTTATTTACTGAAACTATCTCCCACTTGCTTCCTATTTTTACTTGGTATCTGGGGTAGATAGGAAGAACAAAAGGTATACCACAGAAACAGGGACAACATTGCAATTTAGGTATGAGATAGTATGAGCCAGAATGATCATGTTGGTAGTGGCAAGGGGAAGAAAAGCCATAGATGGGTGGAAAAAAATGTTCTAAAATAAACTAGTGTTGACTGTTGTCACTGTTAATTTTTAATTGCATTTTTATTTGCTCACTCACCGATTGTGTGTGTTTGGACTGCTGTGAAGGCCTATCAGCATTTTCATGGTATTTTGAGTGTAGCTTTGGACACAGTTTGATATCTTCAAATGGCAGTTATTTTTATCCAAAAAAAAAAAAATTTCTATATGAAAATGACCTGCCACCTGGGAGATTATAACCTAGAAGGTATCACTATTAGTTGAGCCAATAATTGTTGGAGCAAGATTACCTCAGATGAATAAATGGTGTGTGATTCTTAATTGCTTCTGATTTCTAACACAGATTATTGTGATTTAACCAAAATAGATATTCATTTATTTGAAGGGCTCTGCTTAGAAGTGGTGGGGGCTGTGAATCCAATTATAGAAGGCTCATCAGAAGAAATGTAATGAAAACAGCATGAGACCAGGAATCAGAAAACCTAGGTTCTGGTTCTGTCACTGACTGGTTGGGAAACTGGGCAAGGAACCTTTTCTTCTCTGATAAAGAAATATGATCAAGTAGATGTGATATGTGGTATGGTGAAGGGCACTGTTAATGTACTTCCTTCACCCATCACATCTCTTTGTCAACATCACCACTTTCCACCTGTTGACACTATTAAGCCTCAACTGTCCCCAGAGGTTCAAGTAGATAGTGAGGGGAGACAAAACCCCATTTCCATCCTTTTGGGTTCTGGTTAGGTCCAAGAATTAAATTGACATAAGATAGATCAAAGGAGAAAAGTGAGCAAATTTATTTTCTATAAGATTTATGTGGCCTGTGAGCCCTCATAAGGAAATGATGACCTGAAGGAGCAGTTTGATTCAGCACTTACATACTGAGTCAGACCAAGAATAGTAAGTTGTGAAAAAGCAACAAAATATTGTGGAGTGGCTTAAAAGATGAATTATTTTAACAAGATGTGTACAGAATTCTTTTGGTCTCAACTTCTCATTCTTGAGGATAATAATATTCCTTTTGGTATAGGAAGAGTATCTTTCATGTGGGAATTTCATTTCCTACTTTTAAGTAGCAGGATAAAAGGTCAAAATAATCTTCTTGTACTGCTTTTTTAAAAAGTGTCTTTAATTCAAAACTGTCAATATGCTAGAATAGCATTTTTTGAGCTGCATATTCCTAACTCATTCAATGTGAAAGGGTTTTATAAACATGAGAGTGGTATACCACTATGATTATGTGGGCATCACTATTTGTGTTATTGGTTCTTGTGACCTGTTGCTAATGCAAAAGTGGAATTTCTATTAGTGACTTTGATATAGAAACTTATACTTCATGAAATATATTTCACATGAAATACATCATTAAAAAAATCATGACTGTTGATATGGTTTGGATTTGTTGTCCCCACTCAAATCTCATGTCAAATTGTAATCTCAGATGTAGTAGGAGGGGCTTGGTGGGAGGTGATTGGATCATGGGGGAATATTTTCCTTTTGTTTCTCATGATAGTGAGTGAGTTCTCACAAGATCTGTTCAATTAAAAGTGTGTAGCACCTCCTGCTTTGTTCTCTTCCTCCTGCTCTGGCCATGTAAGACATGACTCCTTCCTCTTTACCTTTGGCCACGATTGTAAGTTTCCTGAGGCCTCCCCAGCCATGCTTCCTGTGTAGCCTGTAAAACTGTGAGCCAATTAAACATCTTTTCTTCATAAATTACCCGGTCTCAGGTAGTAGTGTAAGAACACGATATAGAAAATTGGTACTGGGAAGTGGGGTAATTACTATAAAGATACCTGAAAATGTGGAAGCAGCTTTGGAACTGGGTAATTAGCAGAGGTTGGAACAGTTTGGAGGGCTCAGAAGAGACAGAATGATGAGACTTTTCACTGTGGACTTTTGAGTTAATGCTGAAATGAGTTAAGCCTTGGGGGGCTGTTGAGAAGGGATGATTGATTTTGCAATCTGAGAAGGACATGAGATTTGGGAGGGGCCAGGTGGGATGACAATGTTTGAATTTGTGTCCTCACCCAAATCTTATGGCGAACTGTAATCCCTACTGGTGGGAGGTGATTGGATCACAGGGTCGGATTTCCCCCTTGGTCTTCTCATGATAGTGAGTGAGTTCTTATGAGATCTGGTTGTTTAAAAGTCTGTAGCACCTCCTGCTTTTTTCTCTTCCTACTTCTCTGACCATGTAAGATGTCAATCCTTCCTCTTTGCCTTCCACCATGATAGTAACTTTCTTGAGGCCTCTCAGCCATGCTTCCTGTATAGCCTGTGGAACTGTGAGTCAATTCAACCTCTTTTCTTTAAAAATTACCCAGTCTCAGGTAGTTCTTTATAGCAATGTTAGAATGGACTAATGCAACTATTTACTTGTATTGTTCATATTTACTGATGACGCTTGTAGTGCTGTCAATGACAGAGTAGCTTGAAGCAGGACAGTGTTTCAGAATTATTTGTGTGTTATCTGTTGCTGAATTTGTTCAGCAAATAGTACCACTCTTGGTACACAGTAACGTCTATCACTGATGTGGATTGTATGTAAAAATAAGGAAATGTTTGTTTCCCAGTTGATTGCTTTGGTTGGGATTTGATGTTTTCATAACAACTGTACTGGTTCATTATCATGCTGCTTTGAAGAAATAACTACGACTGGGGAATCTATAAAGGAAAGAGATTTAATTGTCTCACAGTTCTGCAGGGCTTGGGAGGTCTCAGGAACCTTGCAATCATGGTGGAAGGGGAAGAAGACACATGCTTCTTTACATGGAGGCAGGAAGGAGAACAAGAACTGAGCAAAGTGGAAAGCCCCTTTTAAAACCATCAGATCTCATGAGAACTAACTCACTATCATGGGAACAGGATGGGGGAACCACACTCATGATTTAATTATCTCCACCTGGTCCCTCTCACAACACACGAGGATTATGAGAATTACAGTTCAAGATGAGATTTGGGTGGGGACACAGCTAAACCATATCACCAACATAAGTGAATACTAGTAATATATAAGGAAATTTAAAATCCTGTCCATTAAATGAAAAAGAATGTGAAACTGAAGTATTTTACTGAACATCCTATATTGTAATAATATCATATCAAAACATGTTTTTGTCAAATGTCTAGCAATATGGTCCTCTTTAAGATTTAGCACATAAAGAGCCATCCCAACCCCAATCTGTGCTTTCCACATATATTTTCATGCTCTAAACTTAAGGAAGCTTTTTAGATAACAATGGTGACTGAAAAATTTGTGCCATTTTCAACAATCTTAAATGATCCACTCATTGAAAAACCCTCTTTGTTTACTTTCACCAAATACCACAAGAAGCTGGGACATGACCTCGAGTTAATTATGGGCACAGGACTTTCCACAATAACACTGAGTTGAAGACAGGTTGACATTTTCAGTAATGTCATGGGTCAGAAAGGTAAGCTAATTTGGGCTCATGTAAATCCAGAAAGCAGCTTTATGATTTACACAGTAAAAGGAAAGAAATGATCCCTAGAATCACATTGGAACACTGCATTAGAAGGGCTTTAAAGTTCATCTGATTTAAGCTGTAGCACTGTTGGTCAGGTTGGTTGGATCCAGAGCTTATAGACTGATCTGGACAGTGCCTGGGCTGAATACAGAACTAAATGACCAACTAAGGCATTTTAGTTAATCCTAGAGTGGTAGATGAATTTGCCCAGTGGCCAACTGCATGTTGTTAAGGTGCACACATATATACTCATGGCTGTGTGGGAACATATGCAAACACCCCCTCCCCAACAATGGCATGCAAAGAAAAGTCCTGGTAATAAGAATAAGGAAAAAAGCCTCTGTCTGCCCTACTTCTGCCATTTACTAGCTATGTGCTGTAGGGCAAATCACCTAAAGGATGATAACTTCACCTAAGGGGCTGGATAACTTTATTTTGCCCCTTTACATCCCCACCATCCTTCCTTAACCCATTCTCTATCCCAGGTGATCACCTTTATGGACTACATCTGAGGGTTTTTAGCCTTCTGGTTTCCTGTTAAGTTTGTTAAATGCTGAGTCCCAATAGGAGCCCTGAGGAAGGGATAATGGTGAGCTTAGAGTATTATTACTCCAGACCTCCTTCTGCAGGATCACCTGGGCTGACTGTCAACCAAGAGTTATAACTATTATCAGGTAGACCATCTTTACGTGACTCATCCTGCTGTCCCCTTTCTCTTGTCAGTCCTTCCAAACCTTATAAGGTGAGTCATCCTTGATAAATAGTTTTTTAATTAAACCCTTTTCTCTTACTTTGGCCATGTCATCTGTTTCCTGCTAGCATCCTGACTGGTATATTTAACAAACTATCACTGAGAAAAAGAACCCTTAAGTTATATCTCTGTTCATCATAAAAAGGGATCATGGTGGTCTGGTGATGGCCATCATGGGCTGAAGTAAGAAGGAAGGGTACATAGATGTCCAGAATTAGCCACTCCAGAAGTGTCTTCTAGCTCTTAACATTCTATGATTCTGTGTATAGGAAACTGAAGGAAGCCAATTACATTTTGAATTTTTATATTACTATAGGGTATCTGATCTGAGATGATGAAACAAATGTAGTTCAAAGGAAGGCGCAAGCAAGGTGTTCTTATGAAAACCAGCAGTGATTCCACACATAAGTCATATAACACCTTTCAAATATTGCTCATTATTTTTAGCATTGGATTATTTTTCACCAAGTATGACTTACATGTGTTGTGTATTTTTAAATCTAAACCAATGCTTTCTTGTAGCAATATACAAAGGCTAAAAAGTACACAATAGCCATGCAGCCCTGGTTTGCAATATGGGAATCATCTTCATTATCAATTACAGTATTAAAATTATTCCTAGGACTATGGGTATATTTTCTGTACTTCAATCCTCTTTATGTTCCCACCTCACTCTCAGGTTAGAACAGAGATGACATATACTAATGAACTTTTAAAATACCAATACCTTTGAGTTTTCTTATAAGTTTTCCTATAGTGAATATATTGTCAAAAAAGCCAAACGTGCCTATTTCAACCTTCACTGTGGTGAGGTTTGTAGGGTGATTTGGGTCATCTTTCTCTGGAACAGTTTTTTATCCAGCTTCATTTTAAAAAAGGATCAATGATCAGAACTGCCTCTGATGCATAGTGTGAGCAATGGCTTTAAAGAAGTTTTTGAGCCAGTAAATGTTGTTTGCATTCTTGTCAAGCTGTTTGCCTGTGTGGGATTTGATCATTTGAACATGTCAGTAGCTGACAGAATTTGACAGCTGCTGTAGATGTCATTTTTGTTTTTGTTCTTAAGACATCCTTTTAATCTTTTCTAAGGGTTCTCCTCACAAAGCAATGACCCAGAGCAGCTGCCACTTTTGCCCACAGGAAAAACTAAACCTATCAGTTATTGGGAAAAGATTTCTTTTTTTTTTTTTAAATCCTATTGGCTATAGGATAATAAGAGTAAGATAGGACTTCTTGCCTTGTTTTCCAGATTTCTTTCACACATGGTAGATTATGTTATCCTTGGGCCAATGTAATAAAGTTCATAAGAAAAGTGCTTTATTCCTGTTTTATGAATGAGAAATCTGAGGCAGAGAATTGTTGTTATCAGGGCAGCACTGGCACTCTGGCTTCTTAGTTCAGAACTAGGCTTTAATTTTCATTTTAATTAAATACTTGGATTTAATCTCAAATATGCCAAATAATTTTAGGAGAGCATACCCTATTCATATCTAGGTCCTATAAAAGCGCTAGTAATTGAAGATAATACTTTCCACTTTCAAGTTACTCAATCTTACTAATCACATTTTTTTCCATCTATATGTTCAGTTTTAAGCACAATTAGGGTCTGGTTCTTTGAGACAAAGAACAGATCATTAAATAGACTAATTCCCTCCCAACCCCTTTCTGCCTATTTCTTACTCTGTAGAAAACACTCAATGTCTGGTTTTTCTCCACTTGAGCCCTGTATTTGAATTTCAGAACATATGGGTCAGAGCACTACAGGAAAAGGAAGATAGAAATTTATACAGATGACTTTGGCAATTCTAAGCTTCTTTCTTCCAATGAGCAAAAATTTCTTTGTGCATGCTGCATGTCAGAGCCCTTGCTTTGTGCTACACCCAGTATCCCTTTTGTGAAAAGTATATGATAGAAAGGATTGCATCTGGAAAATCTAGGGTAATTACACTTACTAGCAGTAGAAAGGGCCTGGATTGCAGATCTCAGAGATCCTTTCAGTTTTAACAGCCTGGACTTTCAAATATTAACAATGGCACAATTTTATGTCCAAGTGATTTTGTCATGATGGTGTTGGGGAGATAGCAAAAGAGCATGGTGGGGAGGGCCAGGGTTAGGAGTGGGAGTGGGATGTGGCTTCAATAGATATGTGACCTAAGAAATGGGGTTGAGAGAGAGTCCCCAGGATGAAGGGCACAATGATGAGAAGTATTACAGAAGCAACTTTAGAGAAAATAATGGATAGTCAGATAACGTTAAAGTTAGAGTCATTATAGAGATAATTCTGTGAATCCGGAGCAGAGGAAAGGGGAACTAAGATGTCAGCATAATGTTGAAAAGTTTGGGTTCTGGAATCAAAGCACATGGATTCAGATCCCAGCTCTGCCACCTAGTAGCTATGTGACCCTGCACTGAAGAGCACTTCTTAGAGTGGTAGTTTCTATTTGTTTGTACATGAGAACACTAGATTCACTGGGGCAGTTTTGAAAACATACTGATGGAGAGGCCCGCTTCTGAAACAATCCAGTCAGAGTTGGGTATGGCAGGGGCAGGCTTGAGATCCTAGTTTGAAAGCCACAGTTTTACAGCCAGGGTTCCCAAATTCTGTGTGCATCAGTATCAGCTAGAGGGTTCGTTAACACAGATTGCTGGGCCACACTCTCATAAAAAGCAAAATTGAGAAACAAATAGTTTGTCTACTATCAGAATATTTGAATCTATAATTTTCCTAAAACATCTGATATTTGAATTATTAAATATAAACAATGATACAAAGGGAACATGAAAAAGAGAATGAAAAAAATAATTCTGTATAAGATGAAGGACAAGTTGAAATTTATCACACACATGGAATTGAACATAATTAAATCATTAGGAATTCTGCAGTCCAAGTTTTCTGTCTCCTTTTGAGTGAATTTATAGGTTGAGTCCTTCTGACACAAGGAATTTTTTAAACATTAACTACAGTTGGTTTTCTGTGGTGAGAAATTATAAATATCCTAAGAAAATCAATACTAGAAGAAAAAATATGGCTACTCTCAGGTGATAAACATTAACATAAAAAGAGACCAATTTGGACATGGAAAATCTAGCCCTAAAGCATACAGAGTGTAATCTGAAAAATGCTGTAATAGTGAAATAAATGTAATCTCTACCTTCTCTTGGTGATGTCTTTTCCTGGAAAGCTTTGCTTTTTTATTTTGCTTCTGATTTAATATGGTAGAATTAGAATGTTCTCTGCTCTACAGCCTTGCTATACGAGGTGTGGTCTAGAAGCCTGAAAGTGTGTTAGAAGTGCAGAATCTCAGGTATCTTCCTAAACCCAAAAAATCAGAATTTGCACTTGAACAAGATTCCTGGGTGACTTACATGCTCATTAAAGTTCCAGAAGTTGCCCTACAACATTCCGATGTTGTAATTCAGGGGTCCTGGGGAAGCAGATCGTGCTCTAACAGAGTGTGTGAAGATACATGCCCCTAGATGCTGCTCCAGTTAAGATATGTGTTGGTTATAGACAAACCTGCAGAGAGAAGTCCCAAAGAAGAGGACTTACAGGCTGTTGTCCCCGTTTACCTTGGCCACAGGGTATGAACGTTCAGGCCAATATTGGGAGAAGAAAAGTTCAAAGGATGGGGAGACACTCTCATGACACCGGCTGAGGCCACTTGGTCCAATTATCTTGTCTTTCAAAAGGTGAACCAGATACTGATAGAGGAATAGGGAGTGAAAAGGAATAAAAAGAAAATACCATCACCACTGGCTTGTTGAAGGTTTATCCTAGTGGGATACAAACATGCAAGGGTCTTGTTTCTTTGACCTCATTCTGTTGAATCCACTTTCAAACCAATTTCAGTAATTAAGTCCAGGTCAGTCTAATCTAAAACTCCAATCATATCTGCCCTGTCTCCTAACTCAGGGTTTATCAGTGCCCACAGGGGGCCTGAAGTGAGAGAGAGGGAACTTGCTGTCAGATTCCATTTTCCTTTTTTCATGCCTTCTTTGGTGTGTTGGGTTTGGGAAGAGAAGGGGAAGGTGGAAATGGATGTTTGGACACATGTGTAATCTCCTTAGGTGGCCCTGTGGAAGACCCTCCTGATTCATAGTTCTTCTCATGGAAGATCTGTCTGCAGGTTCAACTCTTCCAAACTCTTCTGTTGGATTCCATCTTCTTCACCATTAGGACATCACATGGTCACAAGCTACTGTTGCTTTCTGAAGCAACAGACAGCCCTCTTGATTAGGGGGCTAGCCACATAGCTCAAGCCCTTCTTCCTACCACAGCATTCTCTTGACCTATGAGAAACTCACATATCCTTGTGTCACCACATGGCTTCATCTTCATTCCATTACCTCCTTTCCATCTGTGTTCAATTCTCTTCTCTACTCAGATAGGATCTGGGGGCAGAGTGGCACATCACACTGGGGAATGAGATGACAAGTCTCACTTTCTTGCAGATATCTTCAATTCCTACAAGTGATCCTTTAGAGGATCCCCACTGGACTTTATGGGTGAACATTCACCTTCCTTCTTCCTTCAGTGAGGTGGAGCTTCAGTGCCCCAACTAGACTCAGTATCAGTCACATGGCATTCAGAGGATCTTCATCTCCCACCTCCCTTTCCCCCTCTCTAGTCTTCTGTTTAAAATATGAGATAGTGTTCTGAAGGATGTTTGTGAGCAACAGGTACTTCTTGCTAAATCTCGGAGGGGCCCTGTTTTCCAAGTTCTTTACACCTTATTTAGGATGTGAGGTATTAGATAATCCTGTGTCCTAAGTTTTGAAACCCAGTTGCCAATTCCAGAACAGTAGGAAATATTCTACTTAACAATTTGCTACAGTATAATATACACCATTTATTGATGACTTCCTTTGTACAAGTTGTGTAAAGCCATTTACAAATTTTATTTCACTTAATTCATATGATAACACCATATGGTAGTTTCTATTTTCATTTAAACAATTACTGTAATGAACTTTTGCTACATCTGGTTACATAAAATATTTTTAAAATATTGTAATAATTCCACATAGTGTAAGTTTTAACTGTCACAATGAGGAAACCAACAAGGAAAACTTCCTCTGTTTCTGGGCAAGAAATAGTGTTTTAGATTCTACCCATCAGATGCACCTGTAAGAACTTCATTCTGAACTGTCACATGGGGGAAAGAGGCATGGTGCTAAGTTTTTATTGTGTAGCAGATACTGAGGCAGAGAGATGAGGGCTCTGTTACTGGCCATGGTGAGAGCAGCATCCTGACTTGAGGATGGCTGTGTAAGCAGTTTACTTGGTAGGCTGGTTTTGAGAAGTGGCCCTGGGAGTTCCCCCTAGAAGCTCAGCCTGCTGTTTGCCTCTTCAAACCTTCCAAAGATTTTGGGGGCCCCCTCTGTCTCTTACTAAAAAATTCTTTGCTTATACTAACTGTGCAGGTATGTTGGCTGTAACTAAAAACAACAAAGTCTATCTTGCTTCTACTCTCCATATTTTAAGGCATATTGAAAGAGAGAAAAGTCGCAGGAGTGAATATGAGCTGTAACGATAATTCTTTTTTTTTTTGCATTTGTCCTATTTTTTTTTTTTTTATTATACTTTAAGTTCTAGGGTACATGTGCATAACGTGCAGGTTTGTTACATATGTATACTTATGCCATGTTGGTGTGCTGCACCCATCAACTCGTCAGCACCCATCAATTCATCATTTATATCATGTATAACTCCCCAATGCAATCCCTCCCTCCTCCCCCCTCCCCCCTCCCCATGATAGGCCCCAGTGCATGATGTTCCCCTTCCCGAGTCCAAGTGATCTCATTGTTCAGTTCCCACCTATGAGTGAGAACATGCTGTGTTTGGTTTTCTGTTCTTGTGATAGTTTGCTAAGAATGATGGTTTCCAGCTGCATCCATGTCCCTACAAAGGACGCAAACTCATCCTTTTTTATGGCTGCATAGTATTCCATGGTGTATATGTGCCACATTTTCTTAATCCAGTCTGTCACGGATGGACATTTGGGTTGATTCCAAGTCTTTGCTATTGTGAATAGTGCCGCAATAAACATACGTGTACATGTGTCTTTGTAGTAGAATAATTTATAATCCTTTGGGTATATACCCAGTAGTGGGATGGCTGGGTCATATGGTACATCTAGTTCTAGATCCTTGAGGAATTGCCATACTGTTTTCCATAATGGTTGAACTAGTTTACAATCCCACCAACAGTGTAAAAGTGTTCCTATTTCTCCACATCCTCTCCAACACCTGTTGTTTCCTGACTTCTTAATGATTGCCATTCTAACTGGTGTGAGATGGTATCTCATTGTGGTTTTGATTTGCATTTCTCTGATGGCGAGTGACGATGAGCATTTTTTCATGTGTCTGTTGGCTGTATGAATATCTTCTTTTGAGAAATGTCTGTTCATATCCTTTCCCCACTTTTTGATGGGGTTGTTTGTTTTTTTCTCGTATATTTGTTTGAGTTCTTTGTAGATTCTGGATATTAGCCCTTTGTCAGATGAGTAGGTTGCAAAAATTTTCTCCCATTCTGTAGGTTGCCTGTTCACTCTGATGGTAGTTTCTTTTGCTGTGCAAAAGCTCTTTAGTTTAATTAGATCCCATTTGTCAATTTTGGCTTTTGCTGCCGTTGCTTTTGGTGTTTTAGACATGAAGTCCTTGCCCATGCCTATGTCCTGAATGGTACTACCTAGGTTTTCTTCTAGGGTTTTTATGGTATTAGGTCTAACATTTAAGTCTCTAATCCATCTTGAATTAATCTTCGTATAAGGGGTAAGGAAAGGATCCAGTTTCAGCTTTCTACTTATGGCTAGCCAATTTTCCCAGCAACATTTATTAAATAGGGAATCCTTTCCCCATTTCTTGTTTCTCTCAGGTTTGTCAAAGATCAGATGGCTGTAGATGTGCGGTATTATTTCTGAGGACTCTGTTCTGTTCCATTGGTCTATATCTCTGTTTTGGTACCAGTACCATGCTGTTTTGGTTACTGTAGCCTTGTAGTATAGTTTGAAGTCAGGTAGCGTGACGCCTCCAGCTTTGTCGTTTTGACTTAGGATTGTCTTGGCAATGCGGGCTCTTTTTTGGTTCCATATGAACTTTAAAGCAGTTTTTTCCAATTCTGTGAAGAAACTCATTGGTAGCTTGATGGGGATGGCATTGAATCTATAAATAACCTTGGGCAGTATGGCCATTTTCACGATATTGATTCTTCCTATCCATGAGCATGGTATGTTCTTCCATTTGTTTGTGTCCTCTTTGATTTCACTGAGCAGTGGTTTGTAGTTCTCCTTGAAGAGGTCCTTTACATCCCTTGTAAGCTGGATTCCTAGGTATTTTATTCTCTTTGAAGCAATTGTGAATGGAAGTTCATTCCTGATTTGGCTCTCTGCTTGTCTGTTACTGGTGTATAAGAATGCTTGTGATTTTTGCACATTAATTTTGTATCCTGAGACTTTGCTGAAGTTGCTTATCAGCTTAAGGAGATTTTGGGCTGAGACGATGGGGTTTTCTAAATATACAATCATGTCATCTGCAAACAGGGACAATTTGACTTCTTCTTTTCCTAACTGGATACCCTTGATTTCTTTCTCTTGCCTGATTGCCCTAGCCAGAACTTCCAACACTATGTTGAATAGGAGTGGTGAGAGAGGGCATCCCTGTCTTGTGCCAGTTTTCAAAGGGAATTCTTCCAGTTTTTGCCCATTCAGTATGATATTAGCTGTGGGTTTGTCATAAATGGCTCTTATTATTTTGAGATACGTTCCATCAATACCGAATTTATTGAGCGTTTTTAGCATGAAGGGCTGTTGAATTTTGTCAAAAGCCTTTTCTGCATCTATTGAGACAATCATGTGGTTCTTGTCTTTGGTTCTGTTTATATGCTGGATTACGTTTATTGATTTGCGAATGTTGAACCAGCCTTGCATCCCAGGGATGAAGCCCACTTGATCATGGTGGATAAGCTTTTTGATGTGCTGCTGAATCCGGTTTGCCAGTATTTTATTGAGAATTTTTGCATCGATGTTCATCAGGGATGTTGGTCTAAAATTCTCTGTTTTTGTTGTGTCTCTGCCAGGCTTTGGTATCAGGATGATGTTGGCCTCATAAAATGAGTTAAGGAGGATTCCCTCTTTTTCTATTGATTGGAATAGTTTCAGAAGGAATGGTACCAGCTCCTCCTTGTACCTCTGGTAGAATTCAGCTGTGAATCCATCTGGTCCTGGACTTTTTTTGGTGGGTAGGCTATTAATTGTTGCCTCAATTTCAGAGCCTGCTATTGGTCTATTCAGGGATTCAACTTCTTCCTGGTTTAGCCTTGGGAGAGTGTAAGTGTCCAGGAAATTATCCATTTCTTCTAGATTTTCTAGTTGATTTGCATAGAGGCGTTTATAGTATTCTCTGATGGTAGTTTGTATTTCTGTGGGGTCAGTGGTGATATCCCCTTTATCATTTTTTATTGCATCTATTTGATTCCTCTCTCTTTTCTTCTTTATTAGCCTTGCTAGCGGTCTGTCAATTTTGTTGATCTTTTCAAAAAACCAACTCCTGGATTCATTGATTTTTTGGAGGGTTTTTTGTGTCTCTATCTCCTTCAGTTCTGCTCTCATCTTAGTTATTTCTTGCCTTCTGCTAGCTTTTGAATGTGTTTGCTCTTGCCTCTCTAGTTCTTTTAATTGTGATGTTAGAGTGTCAATTTTAGATCTTTCCTGCTTTCTCTTGTGGGCATTTAGTGCTATAAATTTCCCTCTACACACTGCTTTAAATGTGTCCCAGAGATTCTGGTATGTTGTATCTTTGTTCTCATTGGTTTCAAAGAACATCTTTATTTCTGCTTTCATTTCGTTATGTACCCAGTAGTCATTCAGGAGCAGGTTGTTCAGTTTCCATGTAGTTGAGCGGTTTTGATTAAGTTTCTTAGTCCTGAGTTCTAGTTTGATTGCACTGTGGTCTGAGAGACAGTTTGTTATAATTTCTGTTCTTTTACATTTGCTGAGGAGTGCTTTACTTCCAATTATGTGGTCAATTTTGGAATAAGTGCGATGTGGTGCTGAGAAGAATGTATATTCTGTTGATTTGGGGTGGAGAGTTCTATAGATGTCTATTAGGTTCGCTTGGTGCAGAGATGAGTTCAATTCCTGGATAACCTTGTTAACTTTCTGTCTCGTTGATCTGTCTAATGTTGACAGCGGAGTGTTGAAGTCTCCCATTATTATTGTATGGGAGTCTAAGTCTCTTTGTAAGTCCCCAAGGACTTGCTTTATGAATCTGGGTGCTCCTGTATTGGGTGCATATATATTTAGGAGAGTTAGCTCTTCCTGTTGAATTGATCCCTTTACCATTATGTAATGGCCTTCTTTGTCTCTTTTGATCTTTGATGGTTTAAAGTCTGTTTTATCAGAGACAAGGATTGCAACCCCTGCTTTTTTTTGTTCTCCATTTGCTTGGTAGATCTTCCTCCATCCCTTTATTTTGAGCCTATGTATGTCTCTGCATGTGAGATGGGTCTCCTGAATACAGCAGACTGATGGGTCTTGACTCTTTATCCAGTTTGCCAGTCTGTGTCTTTTAATTGGAGCATTTAGTCCATTAACATTTAAGGTTAATATTGTTATGTGTGAACTTGATCCTGCCATTATGATATTAACTGGTTATTTTGCTCGTTAGTTGATGCAGTTTCTTCCTAGCCTCGATGGTCTTTACATTTTGGCATGTTTTTGCGATGGCTGGTACCGGTTGTTCCTTTCCATGTTTAGGGCTTCCTTCAGGGTCTCTTGTAAGGCAGGCCTGGTGGTGACAAAATCTCTAAGCATTTGCTTCTCTGTAAAGGATTTTATTTCTCCTTCACTGATGAAACTTAGTTTGGCTGGATATGAAATTCTGGGTTTAAAATTCTTTTCTTTCAGAACGTTGAATATTGGCCCCCACTCTCTTCTGGCTTGTAGCGTTTCTGCCGAGAGATCTGCTGTTAGTCTGATGGGCTTCCCTTTGTGGGTAACCCGACCTTTCTCTCTGGCTGCCCTTAAGATTTGTTCCTTCATTTCAACTTTGGTGAATCTGGCAATTATGTGTCTTGGAGTTGCTCTTCTGGAGGAGTATCTTTGTGGCGTTCTCTGTATTTCCTGAATTTGAATGTTGGCCTGCCCTACTAGGTTGGGGAAGTTCTCCTGGATGATTTCCTGAAGAGTGTTTTCCAACTTGGTTCCATTTTCCCCCTCACTTTCAGGCACCCCAATCAGGCATAGATTTGGTCTTTTTACGTAATCCCATACTTCTTGCAGGCTTTGCTCATTTCTTTTTCTTCTTTTTTCTTTTGGTTTCTCTTCTCGCTTCATTTCATTCATTTGATCTTCAATCGCTGATACTCTTTCTTCCAGTTGATCGAGTCGGTTACTGAAGCTTGTGCATTTGTCACGTATTTCTCGTGTCATGGTTTTCATCTCTGTCATTTCGTTTATGATCTTCTCTGCATTAATTAGTCTAGCTGTCAATTCTTCCACTCTTTTTTCAAGATTTTTAGTTTCTTTGCGCTGGGTACGTAATTCTTCCTTTAGCTCTGATAAGTTTGATGGACTGAAGCCTTCTTCTCTCCTCTCGTCCAAGTCATTCTCTGACCAGCTTTGATCCGTTGCTGGCGATGGGCTGCGCTCCTTTGCAGGGGGAGATGCGCTCTTATTTTTTGAATTTCCAGCTTTTCTGCCCTGCTTCTTCCCCATCTTTGTGGTTTTATCTGTCTCTGGTCTTTGATGGTGGTGACGTACTGATGGGGTTTTGGTATAGGTGTCCCTCCTGTTTGATAGTTTTCCTTCTGACAGTCAGAAGGACTGTCTGTTGGTCTGTTGGAGATTGCTTGAGGTCCACTCCAGACCCTGTTTGCCTGGGTATCAGCAGCAGAGGTTGCCGAAGATAGAATATTGCTGAACAGCGAGTGTACCTGTCTGATTCTTCCTTTGGAAGTTTCCTCTCAGGGGTATACTCCACCCTGTGAGGTGTGGGGTGTCAGACTGCCCCTAGTGGGGGATTTCTCCCAGCTAGGCTACTCAGGGGTCAGGGACACACCTGAGCAGGCAGTCTGTCCGTTCTCAGATCTCAACCTCCACGTTGGGAGATCCACGGCTCTCCCCAAAGCTGTCAGACAGAGTCGTTCGCGTCTGCACCGGCTCCCGCTACTTCCCCTGTTGGTCTTCAGCTGTGCACTGTCCCCAGAGGTGGAGACTACAGAGACAGGCAGGCTTCCTTGAGCTGCTGTGAGCTCCACCCAGTTCGAGCTTCCCAGCGGCTTTGTTTACCTACTTAAGCCTCAGCAATGGCGGGCGCCCCTCCCCCAGCCTCGCTGCTGCCTTGCGGATAGATCGCGGCAGACTGCTGTGTTAGCAGTGAGGGAGGCTTCGTGGGCGTGGGACCCTCCCGGCCAGGTGTGGGATATATTCTCCTGGTGTGCCTGTATGCTTACAGCGCAGTATTGGGGTGGGAGTTACCCGATTTTCCAGGTGTTGTGTGTCTCAGTTCCCCTGGCTAGGAAAACGGATCCCCTTCCCCCTTGCGCTTCCAGGTGAGGCGATGCCTCACCCTGCTTCAGCTCTCGCTGGTCAGGCTGCAGCAGCTGACCAGCACCGATTGTCCGGCACTCCCTAGTGAGATGACCCCAGTACCTCAGTTGAAAATGCAGAAATCACCGGTCTTCTGTGTCGCTCGCGCTGGGAGTTGGAGACTGGAGCTGTTCCTATTCGGCCATCTTGCTCCGCCGATAATTCTTAGAAAAATCTAAGAGTCAGAATATCAATGGTTACAATATTTTTCTGTGACCCATTGATACATGCTCCCTATTGGTGTTCTTTTGGAACTAAAATGCTCATAAGGAAAATGTTTTAGATATGTGAAGACTTGCTCTAGCTGCAAAATGTTGTTTACAGACATGCATATTGAAGATTTTGTTTTTGTATTGGTTTCCTGCTTACAATTCTTCAAATTTGTTTCAATGAAGCATGGGATTATGGGGCAAAGAGTCAGAAGACCTGCTTGAGTCCTGGCTCTTCCATTTATTAGTTGTGTAGTCTTAGGCAAGTCTACTAACTGCTTTGAGATTCAGTTTCCTCATTACAAAATTAAAACAAACATAACAGTAATATTTGCTGACTATATATGGTTGCTGGGAAGACCAAAACAGAATTTTTATGGAGAAGAATTAACATAAATAAAATATTATTATAGCTATGGTCTTTTGAATATGTCTGTGAGTAAAAAATGGTGGGAAATAAATGACTCTTAAAAACTCAGACTATTAGAAAAAAAGGAGCATTTCCAGCAAGGTGGCCAAATAGGAATAGCTCTGGTCTGCAGCTCCCAGCAAGATCAATGCAGAAGACGAGTGATTTCTGCTTTTCCAACTGAGGTACCTGGTTCATCTCATTGAGACTGGTTGGACAGTGTGTGCAGCTCACAGAGGGCGAGCCAAAGCAGAGCGGAGCGTCCATCACCAGGGAAGCGCAAGAGGCAGGGGGATTTTCCTTTCTTAGCACAAGGAAAGCCATGAGAGACTCTACTGGGAGGAATGGTACACTCCTGCCCAGATACTGCGCTTTTCCCATGGTCTTTACAACCAGCAGACCAGGAGATTCCCTCTGGTGCCTGGCTCAGTGGGTCCCATGCCCACAGAACCCAGCAAGCTAAGATCTATTAACTTGAAATTCTTGCTGCTAGTGCAGCAGTCCGACATCAACCTACGATGCTGGAGCTTGGTGGGGGGAGGGACAGCTGCAATTGCTGAAGCTTGAGTAGGCAGTTCTATGCTCACAGTTTAAACAAAGCCGCCTGGAAGTTCAAACTGGGCAGAGCCCACCACAGCTCAGCAAGGCCGACTGCCTCTCTAGATTGCACCTCTGGGCAGGGCATCTCTGAACAAAAGGCAGCAGCCCCAGTCAGGGACTTATAGATAAAATCCGTGTCTCCCTGGGAGCACCTGGGGGAAGGGGCGGCTATGGGCACAGCTTCAGCAGACTTAAATGTCCCTGCTTGACAGATCTGAAGAGAGCAGTGGTTCTCCCAGCACAGCGTTTGAGCTCTAATAACAGACAGACTGCCTCCTCAAGTGGGTCCCTGATCCCCATGTAGCCTGACTGAGAGGCACCTTCCAGTTGGGACTAACAGACAACTCATACAGGAGAACTCTAGCTGGCATCTGGCAGGTGCCCCTCTAGGACGAAGCTTCCAGAGGAATGATCAGGCAGCAATATTTGCTGTTCTGCAGCCTCTGCTGGTAACACCCAGGCAAACAGGGTCTGTAGTGGACTTCTCGCAAACCTCAACAGACCTGCAGCTGGGGGGCCTGACTGTTAGAAGGAAAAGTAACAGAAGGGAGTAGCATCAACATCAACAAAAAGACGTCCACCACAAAACCCCATCCGTAGGTCACCAACATCAAAGACCAAAGGTAGATAAAACCACAAAGAGGAGGATAAACCAGTGCAGAAAGGCTGAAAATTCCAAAAACCAGAAGGCCTCTTTTCCTCCAAAGGATCACAACTCCTTGCCAGCAAGGGAACAAAGCCGGATGGAGAATGAGTTTGACAAATTGACAGAAGTAGGCTTTAGAAGGTGGGTAATAACAAACTCCTCTGAGCTAAAGAGGCATGTTCTAACCCAACACAAGGAAGCTAAGAACCTTTAAAAAAAGGTTAGACGAATGGCTAACTAGAAGAACCAGTATACAGAAGAACATAAATGACCTGTTGAAGCTTAAAAACACAGCACAAGAACTTTGTGAAGCATACACAAGCTTCAATAGCCGAATCGATCAAGTGGAAGAAAAAAAGAATATCAGTGAGTGAAGATCAAATTAATGAAATAAAGTGAGAAGACAAGAGTAGAGAAAAAAGAGTAAAAAGAAACAAACGAAGCCTCCAAAAATACGAGAGTATGTGAAAAGACCAAACCTATGCGTTTGATTGGTGTACCTGAAAGTGATGGGGAGAGTCGAACCAAGTTGGAAAACACTCTTCAGGATATTATCCGGGAGAACTTCCCTAACCTAGCAAGGCAGGTCAACATTCAAATTCAGGAAATACAGAGAATACCTCAAAGATATTCCTTGAGAAGAACAACCCCAAGACGCATAATCATCAGATTCACCAAGGTTGAAATGAAGAAAAAAATGTTAAAGACAGCCAGAGCAAAAGGTCGGGTTACCC
Source organism: Rhinopithecus roxellana (assembly GCF_007565055.1). Lineage (NCBI taxonomy): Eukaryota > Metazoa > Chordata > Mammalia > Primates > Cercopithecidae > Rhinopithecus > Rhinopithecus roxellana. Next base: position 56,164,791 of record NC_044551.1, read on the forward strand.
ACAAATGGAAGCCCATCAAACTAGCAGCAGACCTCTCGGCAGAAACCCTACAAGCCAGAAAAGAATGGGTGCCAATATTCAACATTCTTAAAGAAAAGAATTCTCAACCTAGAATTTCATATTCAGCCAAACTATGCTTCATAAGTGAAGGAGAAATAAAACCCTTTACAGACAAGCAAATGCTGAGAGATTTTGTCACCACCAGGCCTGCCTTACAAGAGCTCCTGAAGGAAGCACTAAACATGGAAAGGAACAACCAGTACCAGTCACTGCAAAACATGCCAAAATGTAAAGACCATAGATGCTAGGAAGAAACGGCCTCAACTAACAGGCAAAATAACCAACTAGCATCATAATGACAGGATCAAATTCACACATAACAATATTAACCTTAAATGTAAATGGGCTAAATGCCACAATTAAAAGACACAGACTGGTAAATTGGATAGAGTCAAGACCCATCTCATGTGCAGAGACACACATAGGCTCAAAATAAAGGGATGGAGGAAGATCTACCAAGCAAATGGAAAACAAACCAAAAAAAAAAAAAAAAAAAGCAGGGGTTGCAATCCTAGTCTCTGACAAAACAGACTTTAAACCAACAAAGATCAAAAGAGACAAAGAAGGGCATTATGTAATGGTAAAGAGATCAATGAAATAAGAACTAATTATCCTAAATATATATACACCCAATACAGAAGCACCCAGATTCATAAAGCGAGTTCTTAGAGACCTACAAAGAAACTTAGACTCCCACACATTAATAGTGGGAAACTTTAACACCCCACTGTCAATATTAGACAGATCAATGAGACAGAAAATTAACAAGGATATCCAGGACTTGAACTCAGCTCCACACCAAGCAGACCTCATGAACATCTACAGAACTCTCCACCCCCAAATCAACAGATTATACATTCTTCTCAGCACCAGATTGCACTTATTCTAAAATTGACCACATAATTGGTAGTAAAACACTCCTCAGCAAATGTAAAAGAACAGACATCACAACAAACTGTCTAAGAAACTGACTCAAAACCACACAACTACATGGAAACTGAACAACCTGCTCCTGAATGACTACTGAGTAAATAACAAAATGAAGGCAGAAATAAATACGTTCATTGAAACTAATGAGAACAAAGACACAACGTACCAGAATCTCTGGGACACATTTTAAAGCAGTATGTAGAGAGAAATTTAAAGCACTGAATGCCCACAAGAGAAAGCTGGAAAGATCTAAATTAAACACCCTAACATCACAATCAAAAGAACTAGAGAAGCAAGAGACAACAAATTCAAAAGCTAGCAGAAGGCAAGAAATAACTAAGATCAGAGCAGAACTGAAGGAGATAGAGACACAAAAAACCCTCCAAAAAATCAATGAATCCAGGAGCTGGTTTTTGAAAAGATCAACAAAATTGATAGACCACTAGCCAGACTAATAAAGAATAAAAAAGAGAAGAATCAAGTAGACACAATGAAAAACGATAAAGGGGATATCACCACAGATGCCACAGAAATATGAACTACCATCAGAGAATGCTGTAAAGACCTCTACACATATAAACTAGAAAAATCTAGAAGAAATGGATAATTTCCTAGACACATACACCCTCCCAAGACTAAATCTAGAAGAAGTTGAATCTCTGAATAGATTAATAACACGTTATGAAATTGAGGCAATAATTAATAGCCTACCAACCAATAAAAGTCCAGGACCAGACGGATTCACAGCCAAATTCTACCAGAGGTACAAAGAGGAGCTGGTACCATTCCTTCTGAAACTATACCAATCAATAGAAAAAGAGGAAATCCTCCGTAACTCATTTTATGAGGCCAGCATCATCCTGATACCAAAACCTAGCAAAGACACAACAAAAAAAGAAAAATTTTAACTCAATATCCCTGGTGAACATCAATGCAAAAATCCTCAATAAAATACTGGCAAAGTGAATCCAGCAGCACATCAAAAAGCTTATCCACCGCAATTAAGTTGGCTTCATCCCTGGGATGCAATGCTGGTTCAACATATACAAATCAATAAAAGTAAACCATCACATAAACAGAACCAATGACAAAAACCACATGATTATCTCAATAGATGCAGAAAAGGCCTTTGACAAAATTCAACACCATGCTAAAAGCTCTCAATAAACTAGGTATTGATGGAACGTATCTCAAAATAATAAAAGCTGTTTATGACAAACCCACAGCCAATATCATACTGAATGGGCAAAAGCTAGAAGCTTTCCCTTTGAAAACTGGCACAAGACAGGGATGCCCTCTCTCACCACTCCTATTCAACATAGTGTTGGAAGTTCTGGCCAGGGCAATTAGGCAGGAGAAAGAAATAAAGGGTATTCAATTAGGAAAACAGGAAGTCAAATTGTCTCTGTTTGCAGATGACATGGTTGTATATTTAGAAAACCCTATTGTCTCAACCCAAAATGTCCTTAAGCTGATAAGCAACTTCAGCAAAGTCTCAGGATACAAAATCAATGTGCAAAAATCACAAGCATTCCTATACACCAATAATAGACAGACAGTCAAATGAGTGAACTCCCATTCACAATTGCTTCAAAGAGAATCAAATACCTAGGAATCTAACTTTAAAGGGATGTGAAGGATTCCTATGCAGCCATAAAAAAAGATGAGTTCATTTTCTTTGCAGGATCATGGATGAAACTGGAAACTATCATTCTTAGCAAAGTAGCGCAAGAAGATTAAACCAAACACCGCATGTTCTCACTCAAAAGTGGGAGTTGAACAATGAGAACACATGGACACGGTGGGGGTTGGGCAGGAACATCACACTCCGGGGCCTTTTGGTGGGGTAGGAGGCCAGGGGAAGGATAGCATTAGGAGAAATACCTAATGTAAATGATGAGTTGATGGGTGCAGCAAACCAACATGGCATATATATACCTACGTAACAAACCTGCACGTTGTGCACATGTACCCCAGAACTTAAAGTATAATAAAATAAAAGAAAAAAGGAAAGACATTTTTAGGAAGGTATGGAGAACAAATATGTATTTTTGTATGCAAATTTTTCTTTTTTTATAAATTTTTAAGGCCTCTGATATTCTTTTATTAAGCATAGATATGTTTTAATATAACTCTTTAGAGCTCCAGGAGTGTCAAATACATTTCATCTGTATTTTTGAAAAGGATGGCCAATTTTCTGCATGTTTTGTTATCCACGAAAACTTATTTCCCAAATATTACTTGTTCAGTCAAATCCACTGAAGTTGCCCAGAGGTTCCAGATCTCTGATGCTGGGTAGTTGCTAAGTCAAGTTTGTCTTTTGAAGATGGAGTGTAAGGACACTGGAGCACTTATAGTGCCTAGTGAAGACAGCCAAGGACATAACCAATAGGTACTGCTCTCTCCTGCCCTTTCCTTTTTTCAGAGGAGAGGGTAGGTCTGACAAGGCAGATATCCTCTTGGGTGTACTGCACCCCTCTCCTGCCTTTCCAATCTGCACTGCAGGATTACTCCATTTTTCTGAGCACAGAAACTAAAGGGAGCACATTTTTTAGTAATTTGCAAAAGTGGGTACGATCACAGGATAATCTTGCTGTTATAATTTTCAGTCATGTTCCATCCTCATTTTACTAATCATTATATGCATAGGATGAGCTGGTGATAGCTATATTTCCTGGCACCTGGGACCACTGCACACTAAGAAAGCATTTGTAATGGGAGAATGGGCTCCACTTGCCATGGGGCTGCTCACAGCAGGGAGCCTCACATGTCAGGAGCCTAGCTGGGGAGATGGCAGAAGCCAATGAGCACATGATGAGTTATCTCTCCAGTGTTATCCTGAAATCTTCAGTAGAATTACTCATTTCATGATATTCTGAGTGTGATTGGATTCCCTGAGGGAACTGGAGAAAGTCTGAAAATTCTATGCAGCTGATAGGATGACAGAGCAGATACACTTCTGAAGAAAGAAGGTTGAAATGTGGATTAAGCGTGTAGAGGGCTTTTGACTTGGAAATGGGTTGCAGACAAAGTTGAACAACATTTCTGGGGTCAAAGAGACTTGGTGGATGCATGCGTTATATTTATTGGAAACAACCCTCGCTCTAACTAGCATCTGAGTGGTGCTTTACACCATACAAAGAGCTCTTTATACATCAGATCTCATTTCATCCTCCTAAGACATCTTTGAAGAAAGTATTAGTGTTCTCATTTTTCTTACAAGGAAGCTGAGGCTAAAGTTTCTTGTTTAATTAACTTAAACTTACATAGCTGGTCAGTTGCAGAGGTAGATATGTAAACTCATCTGAAGCACCACAACTGCCTGTTGATCACACTGGGGAAGATAGTGATGACTTTCTATTTGTATTTGTTTATTTATTAGTTTACATTACAAGGATCTCACTTCAGGCTAAGAAACTGAGGCTTTTGTTGTCAGTTTTGAATTCTGCATTGTAGTTCCAACATGAAAAGTTTAGATTCTTTACTCTTTCTGGTTTTCTTTACTGAAAAATGATATTACTTGATGTTATCTGTTACATTATTTGAGTAAGCACACGGAAACAACTCTATGTTTAGAATCACTCTGATAATCCCTTACTTTTTCCCCCAAGAAAGATTTCTTCTTTCACAGCTCATTGGCCTGTTTTTTTACTGTAAAAATCAAATACTTCATGGAAAACTAATTTTTTTTAGAAAGGTTATTTCTTACTATAGTGGAAAAATGCTGTTTTCAGAAGCGGTAATTCAACTGAGTTTTAGATTACTAGAGCTCCAAAGAGCAAACACAGTAATAGACATAGCTACTACTATCAACTGGGTGATGTTAAAAAGGAAAATAAAATTTTGGTAATTCATCAAAAGGATTAAACAATTACAGAAAGAGAACAGTGGGATATTTTCCCCCTAAAAATAATGAGAAGGAATCCTCACTGTCTGCCTTGGAAGGGAAATCACCCCCCTGTCATTATGGAGCCTGAGGAAAGGACACCTCTCTCTGAACATACGTATAAATCATGAATGCGCAACTTGCCCCGAGAAGGATGAAATGTTAATCCTTAAGAGGATTTTAAGTCAGAATATAAATCAGTTCAGCAGTTACTTTCATAAGAAAATATTTTAACAGGTTTAGAACTCATGGAAAATATCAGGACACAGGACACTGGACATTGGAAGAGACAGAGTAGCAGCACTTGCCGGGGCATGGCAAAGACTGTAGGAAGCGGCCTGACTCTAGTTTTTCTGAAAACAGTCCAAGGACACTCTTGCTCAATTCCTTATCTAACTAAGACAGGCTTAATATCCTGTAAACAAGCTATGAGATAAAAAATATATAACCTTTTATATTACTTGTGTTCCTGATACAGCCAGTGTGGTCAGACTAGAGGGTTTGCTTCATTGATTAAGAGCACTGAACTAATAAGGCCACTCAAAGTTATTTGCTCATGGTGAGCTTTACCTCCTAGATGAATAGCACCTGTCTATGCAAAATTGTGCAGTAGACAAAGTTAAAACCTTTAGGTTGTCTTACTCTCTTTTGCCTCCTTTCCCTGTGCCCAGACTTTTTCCACACTTCCCACTTCCTTAGTCCTCATTCTCACATCGTCTGACTCAAGCCTGGCTTCCCAAAATGTCATAGCTGTATTCCTCTCGGGTCTGCTCCCGGCTGGGTCCCAGTGATCCTAGGACCCTGTTTTCTGTTAGATGAGAGTATCTGATAACTCATCGTTTCCCAACCTATACTGGGATTTTAATGGATGTAATGCAGTGTTCCTCCAGATTTAACTTAATGGTGGTGGTGGGATGGGGGGTATGTTGCTTGGCAAAATGTTTATGAAATCCTGCATACTATTCCTATCACATTGCTCATTTGCATATTAAAAGCTTGGAGAAATCTTTCAGAAATAAACTTTTGCTATGAATTCAGTATGGAACACATTATTATAATAGAATGCAAGCTAGGGTGTACATTTTTATCCTTTCCAGATAATATATTTATTTAAGGATGAGTTCATGTCCTTTGTAGGGACATGGATGCAGCTAGAAACCATCATTCTTAGCAAACTATCGCAAGAACAGAAAATCAAACACCGCATGTTCTCACTCATAGGTGGGAATTGAACAATGAGAACAACTGGACACAGGGTGGGGAACATCACACACCGGGGCCTGTTGTGGAGTAGGGAGGGATAGCGTTAGGAGATATACCTAATGTAAATGATGAGTTAATGGGTGCAGCACACCAACATGGCACATATATACATATGTAACAAACCTGCACATTGTGCACATGTACCCTAGAACTTAAAGTATTAAAACAAAAATCTAAAAATGCCTTGACCTTGTGTAATGACCCCAATTAAAGACATTTCAGATGCTTTAGTGGGTATTGGCTGGTGGTATATAGCACAGGGATTTTTGTGATGTGATTCAAATTGTTTACTTTTAATTGCTTTTAGCTCTATTAAGCTAAGCCATAGTTTTGGGATAATTTAAATACTTCTCATCTGTTTGTACAAAACTGAGGAAAAATTTGAGTGAAGCTTAAGGCTCTTGTTTCAGCCTTTCCATGTCAGCAGCTAGTCTTCTGAGAAGTAAAATATAATCCTTTTCCCATTTGTGCACTCATATTAGGACACTCAGCATATAAATAATGGGTTTGACTTGGGAATCCTTAGGGTTGAATTCTTCCTTCTGTTATAGGCATCCCAGGAAGGAGCAGAGATCACTGATCATGTGATTAGATAGCTAAATTGCGGTCCCCTTTTATTTGATCCTCCGCTAACGAAAACATTTCTGTTTACCTGGGAAGTGAGATATTTTGAAAATTAAAAAGTTCTTATATAAAGATACCTCTGGAAAGCCTCAAAATGAGGTCACAGGCCTAGAAGAAATGTATACTGCTTTAGAAATTTAGGCTGTCAAATGGAATCTGGAGAAAAATGCCATCAGTTTAATTTTTTCCCTCACTTTCTTCCCTCTTTGTGACTGAAGCATCTCCTCTCCCTGTCTTTCTCATAATCTATTTGGATGCCAGCTATCTTCCCCTGTGTCCCCCATTATTATAGACATTTATGAGTTATTTAGTTTAATAACTTTTTAAACCAAACCTTATCTTTGATTGTGGCCATTACGTTGCTTATCTTTCATGGAGAATGTCTTTCTGGTTTCACCTGTTTGATCTAGGAACTAATTGGAAAGGGTGTGACTGGAAGCCTCTCCCTAGATGTACTTTTTCTCCTTTCCTTACTTTGGTTATGTGTGATGAGAGACAGAATTTTTTACTAAGCCATACTATAAATCCAGCAGAGTGATGCCTGAAATATAGAAGTTGGTGAGTTCCACAGAAATCATTTTGATGGTTTTATCAAATATACTTATTCAATCAAGCGCTACGAGATTCTATTGTTGACCATGGTAGATCCTAGAACAGAAGCCTGTTTTTAAAATCCCAACCTTTTTAAGCATGCCACGTAATTGTGGATTTTAAAATTTCTTACTAATGAAGATATGCCATTGATAAGTTATTAAATTTATAAATGTTTTATTTATGTGATTTATATGTCTTTCAGAATCAATGTGATGATGGTTTCTTCTCAGAATAAATGCCATGCTCAGTATGGTCTAACATTTCTAAGATGTCAGGTCATTATAGTGCTTTCTGTACTCAAATTATTTTAATTGAAAGACTAAGTCTCCTTTTCTGAACACGATTTACTTCTAATTCCTGTCATTTTCTTCAAAAGATGGAACTCTTGGTCTATCCATGGCAACTTTCATGGTTGGAAATAGTTTTGCTGATGATGCTGACTTCTCCTCTTTATTCTAACCCCTTGGCTGGGTCTGACCAAGGATGATGCCATCAAAGGGCCAGGAAAGTAAACTGCACAGAGGCATCTAATGTTAAAAATCCAAAGAAATGTACAAAATCTACAGGAAGATAAGCTGTATCATCTCCCAGACTGGCAGTTTTCCCCATATCACATGGTCATTAATAAGATAAGTTGAAGATTTATGGTTATGTTTGTTGATACATATTGACTGTGATTATGTCATGAGGAAAGTCTGTAGAGCTGTACTACCCCAATGAGTTCATGATATCATAGGCTTAGTAAAATCACCTTGATTTGTAACTCGGGGCCACTCTGGGGTTCCATCTTTCATGGGCAAACTTGTCTCAAACTTTCTTCCTTCTACAATTTTTCTCAAGGTAGATCTAGGCAATGTGTTATCATGTCCCTATTTACTGTTTAGTTCTTTTTTTTTTTTTTTTTTTTTTTTAGCATTTTTCTTACTGTAATATGAATAGAATTAGGTAGATGCCATTCATCTAACTGGTAGATGCTCCCCAAACTGGGTCAACTGGAAGCACTGGTTGTGGAATATAATCTCCGTAGACCATTCTATTTAGTCAAACTTCAGATCTGTTTATCCCACTATGGTGGATGAAAGAATATAAATTATCTTCTGTTTTCTCTTTTTCTTGCCTTTGTTTCCCAAATTCTCCCATGAACTCATCATGTTTCACATTCTGTTTTCCACTAATAAAGCCCAATACTTTTCACTTCCTCAATTGGATAGATTTTCCTACTAACACTTACAAGATACTACTCAAAAAAAAAAAAAAATGACTATCAAACACTTTTCAATTTTTGATCTAAGGAATTCTAATATAATAACATATACTACTAAAGAGTTTTATAAGATTAAACATGTTAGAAAAATAATATATATTACTCTGTTGGAGATTTACCATGTAAAATATTATACAGTCTAGGAAATCTTAAAGAGACCTGTTTAACTTTTTTCAATCTAACATTTATGAAGCATCTGAACACATATTTTTTCACTCTACCTCCTATTAACACTATTGTGTGAAATAATTGTAAAGAAAAGATTTTTATGTTATGGGTAGCTTTGAAATCAGAGACAACTTTGTCACCTACTTGCTGTGCTATTTGGTATGCTTAACACTCTGTGCCTCAGTGTTCTCTCGTGTAAAATGGAGATTACCTGTTTTACTGACTTCATGGGGTTAACACAAGGACTGTATTAGTTAGGGTTCTTCAGAGAAATAGAACCAATAAAACGCACACGTACATTTGTTATAAGGAGTTGGTTCACATGTTTATGAAGGCTGAGAAGTTCTGAGATCTGCAATTGGCATTGGTAAACCAGAGACCCAGGAGAGAAAATGTATAGTCCCTTTCTTTCTGAATCTGTATCCATCAGGAAAGCCAGTGGTATGAAGTTCCCCAAAAGGCTCAAGACTCAAGAAGAACCAATGTTTCAGTTCAAGTTTGCAGGCCAGAAAGGACTGATGCCCCTGTTCAAGAGGAGTTCCCTCTTAGTCTTTTTGATTGATTCAGTCTTTAAGTGATTGGATGAGGCTCACCCACATAGGAGTGGGCCTCAAATGTGAATCTCATCCAGAAGCACCCTCACAGAAACACTCAGTATCATGTTTGGCCAAATGTCCAGATAACTGAGGGTCCAGTCAAATTGACACATAAAATTAACCATCACAAGAACCTAATGAGAAAATGCAAATTAAATGATTTATACAATTCCTGAAACAGAGTCAATAATAGGTAATGTTGGATATTATTATCATGATCATGATCATCACCATCACCACAATTGTCATTGTCATTGGTATCTTAAAAGCTTAAAAAGTTCTTATTCTCAGAATCATTTCTATTTCAAAGAAGAAACCCTTGACTAATAACAGAAGGAAACTAGCAGATAAATATTCTCTTTTGTCCTTCGACTGGAAAGCTCTAAAGTTTATTTTACATAGCTCCTTAAGGGGTCTCCAGTGAGACAGAATCCCCATTAATGACAGCAGTTACTAACCTGATAAGTCATCTTTGGGTTGACTTTCCTTCTTTCCCAAATTCCTAGTCCCAACTTCCATTCCTTGGGATCATTTCCCAAAATAACGTCTTTGCTTGCAAGCTCCAGTCTCAAGCTCTGCTTCCTTTCGGAACCCAAGCTAAGACATATAGCCAAAAGTCAGGAGAAGAATTAATACACAGTTTTTCCCTAGTTATAGTCACTGCAATGACGGTGTAGAAAAATTTATGATACAACATACAAAATGATTTCAGAGTACAAGAAAACAGTTTTTCAAGTAGCATTCGGCCTAAGAGTTATGCTTTCATAACAGAAGCAATGGCAGTCTCTCAAAAGTCCTCTAAGAGCTTAGAAAACATTTTGTGGAAGTGAAACACAGGCTATTTACAGGCAGTTACAACAAACCTATTTGTAAAAGTGGGCACGAATTGCACTTACAGGTTTTGTATTAACCTGTATTTTCTCAAATTGATAAAAACTCTGTCTTTGAAGTCTGGACTTTGAATAATGTGAGCAGAGGCTGCAGATTTTTATGGCATGTGTATTAGTCCTGATCTAAGGCACAGAGCAATCTAGCATGGACTGATGTGGAATTGTATGAGGACAGCATCTGAATACAGAAGACAATTATGTATTGCATACAATTCGAATGATGACAGAAAAAGAAGCCTCAGTCGCTTTACTTTTTTTAAGGCTGCCAAAGATATAGACTTTTGCCAATGTCCTTGTGGGGTAATATTGACAACAGAAGACTCAGACTCACCAGCTGTGTATATTTTTTGCTATAGACATTTAATTTTAAATATCATTGTTTAATAAAATATGCATAAGCCATCCCAAAGTATTGCTTTATTTCTTCCCAGATGCCTCTTATTTTCTAAAGCTTCAAGTTAAAAGAAACCTTCCATATGTTTTTAGGGTTATAGAGTTGAACTGATGGGCCTCAAGTGAAAGGAATATTACGAAAGCTGTGCCTAGAAAAGGTGCGTGGTCCGTTCTGTATCATGCCTGAACATGGCTTGTTTCTGTTAGGGTATGCCACAGAGTACATAACAGTGAAGAAGAAAGAGCACCACACCCAACTGTTCCATACCATTTCTGTGCTTTTCTGGAGGACAAGTGAATGTAGCACAATTCTTTCCTTAGGAGGCAAATAGTCTATTGCACACTTAAAAAGTAGCTGATCTGGGAAAGTTGAATTGAGAGCTGTGAAACAAAAATAAAGTTCCTTTTTGAAATGGCTGTAAGCTATCATTTTCCACTTCGGATGCAGGTTTCTGAGATTGCTTAACTGGTGTCTGAGAGGAAAATGTAAGAATAAAGTGGAATAGTGAGGGAATGAAGAGTAGGCAAATATATTTTTTTTTCAAGAATTGAAGACTTTATTTTAAAGTGTGAAAAGATACTTTTAAAGAAAAAGTGAAATTAGAGAAAAATTGAAATTTCATTTAGTGACAACAATACTGACATTTTTCTTACTAATCTTCAGCTACTGCCTCCTCCTCCTTTTTTAGTTCACAATATCCTTTTCATTGCAAAATTCCTTTCTTTGAAAACTTTCTAAGGCCAGGACTGAATTAGACTGTCTTGAGTTATATGACTAAACTCTCAGCCACTGTCTGCTACAGTATTACATACAAGAGTGTTCTCTTGTTTCCAGGATGGGATCTACCATATGAGTTCTTAAAACAATTTGATTTGCAAAATCCTTTGTGATTGATTATTTGATTGCTCAAATAATACAAATTAATGTAGAAAATATGGATAAGGAAAACGATCTGTGATTACACCATCCAATGGTAACCCATTTAATGATTCATTATTTATTCCTCCAGGCTGGAGGGTGGCATATGGGGTGAGAAGCAAAGGGTGGTTCACAGACTATCATCTGCCTCCAAGTTACTATGAGTAATTTTTCAAAATGCAGCTTATTGTTTTCCTCTCAAATCCTATGGAATCATAATTCCTGTAATATGAGTCTTGGGTATGTATTTTTAATAAGTATAGCAGGAATGAGGTTCACTAAAGCTTGAGAATCACTGTTGCAGACTTTTTTTTTGGTGGGGGTAGAGGATAGGAAAGAAATCAATTTCAAACTGAAAATAACAGATTCTGCACTGGATCTTAACTAAAAGGCTGAGAAATGAAACAAATCAATTTTAAAAGAAAACTGATTTGGAACTCACTGTCTTAAGTTCTGGCCAGTTCTTCCTCGTAGTACTTTAGGGAACAAAGCACCATAGATCACAGCAATATTGGATATATTGAGTCATGATCATTTTTGGAGGGTACAGTCTTTAAGTTAGATCTATGTTTGATATGATGGAGAACTTCCACATGCCAAATGCTTCTGCTATCTGAAAGCGGGGAACACATTTCACCTAGCCTTCAGGTGTGAAATGACCCTTCCCAAGCACTCACCACTGGCCAGGGCAGGGCCATTTCAGAACTGAGGTCTTTGAGTGCCTGTTCCAGGCTTTCCCCTCTCCACCAGCCTGCATGTCAGGCTCCTCCTGTATATGAAGTTGTTTTACTGATAAGAGAAGTGGGCTACTGAACCTAAATGTCCAGGGGAAGAAAGAACAGAGTAAGGTAGTATACCTTTTCAAAGGACAGAGCTCAATTCTTCCCTCTTCTGTATCCATTTCTACTGTTTTATTCTTAACTAGTTACAGGCAAAAGGATTGTCTTTTGGTCACACTCGTAACATACATTTTATAGAAGTAGTTTCAAAAGAATTGTATTTTCAAGTATATTTGCACATTATTTATTTTCCAGGGTATTCTGATCTGCAGTCAGGTAAAGTGGCTTCTGTTGTAACTGTTCTTGTTATATTAATCATACTTCGAATACTGCACCCTTCCCATTCATTTGAATAATTGGGTGGATTAGGAAAACCTCTCCTCTAGGTAATTTGTTAAGTGTTTTTTTTTTAGAGTGAGTGTTTTGCAATAAATGTACACTCATTCTCATAAAATAGCTCCTTTTGTTCTTGGTATTTAATCTGTTTGTTTTGTATAAATATAGTGTGAATTTATGCTTAAATTATTGGAATTTATTGCTATTGACCATTGTTTACCCATGTTTGCAAATTTGAAAAAAATCCCAGACATGAAAACTTAGAATTTCCAAGTGAAGAATTGCTATTTTATGAAAGTTTAGTTTTATATGAAAGACTCCTGAGGAATAGTGTAAAATTTCTAGATTTTAGGTTATTTTAGTAAAACATCCAGATAGAGACTATTCTATCCGTATAATCACAGTTTGTTTAGCTAACTTTTTTTTCGAAGACAGAGTTTTGCTCTTGTTGCCCAGGCTAGAGTACAATGGCACAATCTCGACTCACCGCAACCTCTGCCTCCTGGGTTCAAGCAATTCTTCCTCAGCCTCACAAGTAGCTGGAATTACAGGCATGCGCCACCATGCCCAGCTAATTTTGTATTTTTAGTAGACACAGGGTTTCTCCATGTTGGTCAAGCTGGTCTCCAACGTCTGACCTCAGGTGATTCACCCGCCTTGGCCTCCCAAAGTGCTGGGATTATAGGCGTGAGCCACTGCGCCCAGCCTGTTTAGCTAACTTTTAAGCATACAAGTGGAATTCATTAATATGAGAGATTTCCCCATAGGCAACATGTGGCAGCAATCTTTTATTTTATAATTTAATTTCTCTGAACATCATACTGGAAGTCCAAAGAAATATTTCAGATTACATGAAATAAGCAATTGTATTTTTCTATAACTGTTTAATAAATGAAAAGTAATCCTGAAGCATGCAAACATACATAATAATATTTTTCACAAATTTAACAAATACCGAGCAATTAAGACAATAATGCTTTACAGAAAGTCCTGGCACCCTAGTCAGTATATCCAGGGCTTGAATCTTACCTTAGGGGAGGCTCCTCTTATAACCAAAGTGACCATGCAGGGTTACACAGTGATTCTTCTGGGACTTTGCAGCTGTTTATGAAATGGATTCATTTTATTCTTCCCAGTGAATTTATCTCTTGTCATGCTGCCTTTCAGAAAATGGGGACCAAATAAAACAAAAGCATGCAGCAATAAAAGAAAGGTTCAGTTGTTCAAGGTTATTCAGAGGCAGGGGAAAAATAATCATTTAGAAGACTAGGTTTTTTTTTTTTTTTTTTTTTTTAATTAGGATATAACTCTCTAAAGAATAATATTAAAACATTTATGTATTATATCAGGCTGCTATTACTGCAATAGTGCTATGGTAATTATCAACCACAAAAATATTATGGCACATGATAACATTTATCCATTATGCATCTGCAGGTTGGTGGGGGCTAAGAAAATCTAGGCTGGGCATAGCTGAGTTTACTCATTGTCCTTTCTTTGGAACCACCGGGCTATTCTTTCCTTGGCAATAACAAAGAAACAAGGCAGCAAGCCCCAGTTCGGATTACAATTTAGACCTCTGCTTGTGACATGCCCACTAAAAGTCTCACTGGCCAAAGCAAGTCATATGGTCAAACCCAACATCAATAGGGTGGGAGGCTGGGCGTGGTGGCTCACGCCTGTAATCCCAGCACTTAGGGAGGCTGAGGGAGGCAGATCACGAGGCCAGGAGATCAAGACCATCCTGCTAACATGGTGAAACCTCCGTCTCTACTAAAAATACAGAAAAAAAAAAAAAAAAAAAATAGCCAAGCGTAGTGGTGGGCTCCTGTAGTCTCAGCTACTGGGGAGGCTGAGGCAGGACAATGGCGTGAACCTGGGAGGTGGAGCTTACAGTGAGCCGCGATCGCACCGCTGTACTCCAGCCTGGGCGACAGAGTGAGACTCTGTCTCAAAACAATGCAAACAGAAGTGAGGTGTGTGTGCCTATGTTCTGAACAATTATCTAATCTTCTACATTTCTATTCTCAAAACTTGTTCAAATCTCTTCTAATTTTGGTTGAGTTGTGCTCTGTGGAACAGTTGAAAGGAGCAGGCTTTTCCTAGCTGCATCTGAAAATCGCAAACTTTCTTCAGTTGTTTGGGGCCATCTACTTCTATAGATGTTTAAGGAGTTCTGAAAGGCAAAGAGTAAGCTTTTTTATTTTTTTTGAGATGGAGTCTCACTCTGTTGCCCAGGCTGGATGAAGTACAGTGGTGTGATCTAGGCCACTGTATTTTTAGTAGAGACGGGGTTTCACCATGTTAGCCAGGATGGTCTCAAGCTCCTGACCTCGTGATCCACCCGCCTTGACCTCCCAAAGTGCTAGGATTACAGGTGTGAGCCACCGTGCCTGGCCAAGAGTAAGCTTTTAATGTGGCAATAGTTGCAGAGCTAATAGTTCTGCAGAACACCAGCCCTTGGGATTCATTCCCATGAAAGAAGACTAGAAGGGGTCTCATAAATCTCAGCTACGAAGGTATACGGAGGTGGTGGATAATAGTTAAGCCTTTGATTTAGTTCTCAAATCTTCCCCAGGAATGCAGAACATGCATATGAATCCAGAAGCTACTAGAGAAATTAACACTCTATTGAAATACTCTTGTTATAAATACAGTTTTGTGGGGGATGAGTACCAAATGTGGGTTGGGTTTTTAGTGGAACGTTTATGGAAATAACTTTATTTGGGTTCAAATGCTTGTATTGCCACTGGCTAACAAGTTGTCTCATTTCCTGAGATTCAGTGTCCCCATCTATAAAATATAACCCTTAATGCCTGCCTAATAGAATGTGATAAAAATAAGATAATGGATGTGATTATAGAGACAGTACTTCATTGTCATTTATAGCATGAGCTCTGGAATCAGTCTGTTTGGGTTGAATCCTGTCTCTACTACCTACTAGATGGCTGACCTTTTACTTGTCTCTCTGAATTCGTTTTCCAGGGCTGCCATAACAAATTAACAAAACTGGATAGCTTAAAGCCACAGAAAAGTATTCTCTAATAGTTCTGGAAGCCAGAAGTAAAAAATCAAGGTGTCAGCAATGCTGCTTGCCTTTTGGGGGGCCTCTGAGACAGAATCTGTTCCACATTTTCCTCCTAGCTCTGATGGTGACCAGCAATCCTTGGGTTCCTTAGCATGAGACAGTGTAACAGCAATCTCTGTCTCCATCTTTACAGGGTATTCTTCCTTATGTCTCCTCTGTCTCTGTGTGTCCTCTTTTCTCATCAGGATGCTAGTTATACTGAGTTTAAGGTTCAGTTAGTTCAATATGACCTCATCTTAACCAATTATATCTTTAGAGGCCCTATTTCCAAAGAAGGTCACATCCATAGATACTGGGGGTTAGGGCTTCAACATATCTTTTTAGGTACACAATTCGATCCACAACAGTTTATTCTCTCTTCCACCATAATATTTCAACATTAGAACATAGTTCACCCATGTTTTCTGCCAGTTTATAACAAGGATCACCTTTCCTCCAGTGTCGAAAACATGTCCATTATTTCCTTTTAAAGTTTCACCAGACGCACCTTTAACATCCATAGTTCTATGACACAAATGCATTTTCTAAAGTTAATGTTCTTATCTGTAGCATGAGAATGATGATCACATTTTAAAACAATTGTGAAAATTAAATGAAAATGGCATATTCCAAATACTTAATGAGATTTGGCTTTTATTAAGTATTAGATTGAATCATAAGAAGTTGATGTTTTGTAGGTTGTTAATAGTTAAAAATGAGCAAAGCCTTTTGGTATACTTTGAACTGTGTGAAATTCCCATTTTCATAGATCAAAAATAGTCAAATATCAGTAATTCTATGTGGCTTAGCCTAATACTTTACAATAAGTGAGGCATTGACACACCAAGGTAAAGTATCCTTAGTGAGCCATGACATTTTCTTCTTACAAAGCATCTCAGGACTATTATTTCAAGCTAAAACAAATACTGGTTTGTCACATGAATTCTTTATTAAACTATTTTTAATAACAAATGAATTCAACTTTTTTGCTTATAGATAATCCACTATTTAGTGAAGAACCATGAAGCATACATCCAGGTATTTCATTTTTATTAATACTGTCTCTCACTGAATCAGGGGCTTTCCAAATTAAACATGTTTAAGTTAGGATGAGATCACTGTCTTTACTTTTCTTCAGTTGGGTATATAGTAGCTTCACACTCTAGTCTTAATTTCTTCACTGTTTTTTAAAAACTTCAATTCAGATAGTAAAAAATAGGTAACCAAAACAACTTTCGCAATACTATTCTAGTGGTCACCTGGGTATCTATTATACAGGGTTCTTACAAGGAGAGAGAAGAAATACCATTAATATAAGAATACAATGCCACTGGAATTTTCTATGGAGATAGTGATACAATTGGAACAAATTAGTTGAGGATAACATTTATAAATTAAAGTGTTTTTCCCAGTGTCCCCAAGGCAGCAGTACAGGAAGGAAATAAGAAATTGAAGTGAATATTAGAGTGTAAGAAAGTGAGAAATGAAGCTTATGAGAATAAGATGTATATACATTAAAAGACTTATTGAATAATCTGTCAGGAATGGTGACTAAATTGAGGTCAAGAATTGTAAGGGATTATTGATTTAATATAGAAAAATTGTAAAACCTAGGGCAGGATGGATGAAAGAAACAGAAGGCATCTCAGATCCTATGAGGACAATGAAGAAGCCAAGAAAATATTCATCCTTTCAACAAAATTTCTAGTTATATTTTTGATGTGCTAACTAGTACAGCTTCTGCATATAACTGATTCTCTAAAAATATTTGTTGAATGAATATGAATAATGAAACAGAATAATATTAATCTGATTTAGAACAAACTTCTGAAACAGAAATTTTAAATAATAAAGAAACTTACTATCCTAGTTTCAACATAGGTAGCCAGAGCTAGAGGTAGGATTGTATAATAGAAAAGAACTGTATTAAGACTTGGACACATTTGAATTCCAATCCTGAATCCCTTTTCTAAAGCATGTATGATGTAGTATGGTCATTAGTTTCACTACTGATAGCATCCCCAGTGAATTGGGTGGGCTGCATCTTTCAAAAACTTGAAAAAATATAATTCAAGACAACACATCTCTTTTAGTTTTTAAAGCTTTTTTTTTTTTTTTTTTCTCATGCTTTTGTGATGGTTGATTATGTATGAAATTGACAGGGCTAAGAGATGCCCAGATAGCTGATAAAACATTATTTCTGTGTGTGTCTATGGAAATGTTTCTGGAAGAGATTAGCATTTGAATCAGTAGACAAAGATCCACCCTCACCAATGTGGGCGGACATCATCCAAATCATTGAGGGCTCGGATAGAACAAAACATTGGAGAAATAGTGAATTCTATTGCTTCTTGAACTGGGCCACCCATCTTAACCTGCCCTCAGATATCAGAGCTCCTGGTTCTTGGGCTTTGGGACTCTGGGAGTTATACTAGTCGTCTCCCTGGTTGTCAAGCCTTAGCACATGGAGAGAATCACACCACTGGCCTTCCTGGTTCTCCAGCTTGCAGACTTAGCCTTATCATAGGACTTAGCCTCCATAATCTTGTGAGTCAATTCCCGTAAGTATAGGGGAGATATATATATATATATATATATGTTCTGTTTCTCTGGAGAATCCTAATATAGCTTTTCATACCATCCTTTTTAATATCCTCAAAATTCACTCTTCTTATAATCATTTGTATTTAATCTCCACCAATTACCTTTTTCTAACTCCTGAACTGCTCTTAGCTTCATCTTCTGCTGGTATCATATCCTAAAGGGTTGTTTAGACCTGAAATTTGGAGTGACACTAGTAGTCTCTATGCTCCAACAGGTGAGAAGAAACACTGTGTGTGCAGTTGGGCTGTTAATGGTGCCTAGTGTTACTGATCAATCCTGGGATTTTAGCATCTCAGAGGAAGGCCCTCCAGGGAATGTGAAGATTAAGAAATTCAGGCAGGAAAAAAAAGGGGGAATCCTTGTTGTATCTGAGAATCCAATGTCTTATACATGCAGGGAAATTTCACAGAAAGGTAAGCGTAATAAGTCATAGAGAAGGAGCACAATACTAAATTGATCAATCGGCAATAGATTTGTAGGGGGAAGATTAGTTCTATTGGAGAACTTGTGGTCATAGGGAACTTCTGGAAGCATGAGGGGAAAGTCTGATCTGAGGTCTAAGTAAGCTAGGTACGAGTTAAGGTAGGAAAACATCTACTTAGATGAAGGATTCTAATATAATAATCCTTTCTTTCTCTCTCTCTCTTTCTTTCTTTCTCTTTCTTTCTTTCTTTCTTTCTTTCTTTCTTTCTTTCTTTCTTTCTTTCTTTCTTTCTTTCTTTCTCTTTTTTTTTTCAAGGTGAAGACATTGAATATTACTTACTGTTACTGTATCTGCCTATGGTGTCTTTCCATCTTAAAAAGAAAAGTTTTAATGGTTTGATGTATACCCAGCTCATGAGTTTATCTGGTTTAGTTCTTGGATTTGCCTTGGGTATTGATCTGCCAAGTATTCTAACATGGTCTTTGAGGTGATTAAGAGGAATTACATAGCTATCAAATTGAACTTTAAAATGCTTTCTAATAATAATGCCAGTTTAGCAATTGACTTGATGAATATTAGTCAAAACAATCAGTGTCAGTCATTTGGTACCTAAAAAAAAAAATTGTGTATAAAATGTTGACATTAGTCCATTGTAATGTGTTATAGTAACTTCTCTAGAGGCTTCAAGCACATTAAAATATGTATTTGTGCTTATGACACAACCTGCTCCTGAAGAAACCATTGGGGGTGGCTAAGTTTATGCTTCTGTGAAAGCTTCTAATTCAGCTGGTTAGATTGCATTTCATGATTCATGTAATCTCTGCTTCATTTTTCTTTAGGAGAGAGAACTTAGTAATACGCCTCCAAGTTAAGGGGCATTTAATAGGATATTATCAATTATAAGTTCACCCAAAAAATTCTATGGTCAAAGGGCCAACTTTGACCATAGAAAAAGGGCCATTTTCCACAGGGAAAATGGTCAAATTGTGTTTACTGCAAATGTTACTGTAGTTGGCAATCTTTTTCCTACCTAAGAACTAAAATTTTCATGAGGTGGAGGAGAGGATAGAGCCTGCTCTCGGAGTACAGGCATGATTTGTCCTTTTTTCAACATACCCCATATAATGAACTTGTGTCCTTTAATTGCATCTTCCCACCCCCAAATGCCAATTCAAATTCAAAGAGTTTTTTCTCTCAAGGTTTAGGCTCTTGAGATTTTTCTCTCAAGGTTTAGGCTCTGCCTTCCATAATCTTAGGCATGAGGCATGCCTGGATCCCCTTAGTAGTTTAGAGTGGTAGCATCCATGAGAATGGGGTGGATTTTGGGGGAAGTGACTGGCTTGATGTCCTGAGGACACCAAAGAAGTTTAGCAGATGTGTGTCCAGAGGGGAAGAGTGAACATAGCAGTTATTGGTGAAGATGATGAAGTCTATCCTCTCCTGGATAAAGTAATAAATTAGATTCTTTTTTCTTAGAAGAAAACTCCTAGATTATCAGTTATTTAGTTTGTCTATTGGGTAGAAAAATTAATATAACTAACTTGTATAGCTAGAGCTATTTATACATTGTCATAGTGGTGGATTAAGTTCACCAAGATTAGACCATGAAGACTCATTAAATCCATTTATTTATTTGTAGTCAAGATAAAGAATCAAAGTGTTGTTTTATAATATTGTCTTTAATTATGATGGGTAAAAAGACATACAAAGCATTGCCACATACTGGTCTACATACTGATTATGTAATGGCGTTACTATAATAAACTATACTAGAAATGCTGTTCAGTGGAAATGATTGATGAGTTAGCTTCTAATTATAGACAGGGAGAAATTTAAAATTCTACCAATACTTCAATGTTACTTTATATGACTTCTTAAGTATAATATTTATGAATTATGGTGATATACATGTGTCATTTTAGAGTCTCCATTTATTTGCACACTATGATGTATTTGTCTTTTAACAGTACTTAAGTATAAGGACTTATTTTTCTTCTAAATATATTTAAATATCTTATGACAAACAAGAAAACAAACATGCTCATTCATGTGTAATTTTACAAAAGGGTGAATGCAGTTGGAATTGTAATGAAAACCATATTTATAGAATAAGTAAATAAAGCGAGTTTGCTTATTTTTATTTTTATTTTTTTGATGAAGCAATGTGAGGGACAACTCAGGGAATACGTTCCTACAAAGACAAAGTGTCATGTCAGAGGACACCATAATCTCATTACTCTGCAAGGGGTTGGGTGGGGGGGACTCAGTAGAGATATGTAAGCACCTCCACCTCCAAATTCTATCTCCTCTAAGCCAGTATAAGGCTATTTGGCTGCGATTGGAATAGGAACCACATTTTAGGGAGAAGTGAAAGAATCCATTTTGCCTTTTAACTATTGTTTGTTTTCTAGCCTGCAAAAATGGTGCCCCTCTAGATTTCTTCAGAGATGTGCTTGCATACCCTGGAAGGTGGAGATTGTAAACCTTGCTCAATTCTGCTAGGGGCTTCTTTTCCAAACTGTTTCCAGAAGGGATCAGTTATTCATATCTCTAGACCTACAGTGGAGCCCAGGTTTTAATTTTAAGACATGACTAGAGATCACAGAATTAATTTTCTTTATTACTAAGTCCTAAAATGTTAAGTGAACATTGTCTCTGCTCTGAAGGATAACTGTAAACTGATAGTTCTCATCTTACACTTGTGGTTTTGTTTTAATATAATATTTCTTTCCAAAAAAATCCAAGAGAATATCTTCTTGTACTATACACTTCAAAATTTATTTTCTACATCAGAAGGCTGAGGAAACCCATTAATGAGTCAGGTTTAGACACCTTCCTGAAAGAGAGGTCATTAAAGCCTTCCATGGGTGCTAATGTGCAAATAGGCCAGTAAATTATTCCTGTTCTCAACTCTATAATTTAAATGAGGAGTAGTTTGAATATTAGTGCTCAAATGTGTTTATTTTAGTATTAAAAAACAGGACATTTCCTAAGGGTTCACTGCATACATAAATCCTGTTGATTTGTGAATCTGAGGTTTTCACTAATTTTCTAAGCAGTGGTAACCCAGCTGACTTTAATTCTACTCTTTATTACACAGCATTGTGAGCTAGAATGGAGTTAGCTGATTTTAATTTCATGCTTCTGATTGGAAGTTGCGTGGTAGAAATGAACTCAGCATAACAGGTAAATAAATTTGACCAAGATATTAACTGTACCTCTCCAATACGTATAAAGCAATGTGAGTGTCTTCTGTGCAGTGCTTGGGCATCTGTAACAGCTAAAAATGAGCCCCCTGTTTCTTAGTGCCCTAGCGTCTAATTTTAACAAAACCTGAAAAAGAAGTTCAAAAACCTGGTAGTGCTGCCCTGCAAATCAGTAAGGAACAATCCGTCTGGGCTTGCACTGCAGCGAGACCATTGAGACGCTTCAAAAGAAATAGGAGGACCTTCTACAGAATGTTCTTTTCATAAAGTACTGGTAAGAAATCACTATGCAACAACATCTGATGAATAATTCTAGAAGTAGCAGTTTTTTTGAAGTTTGAAAGATGACCCTGTGTTTTTAAACTCATCTGTAACTGTCCTGCTCTTTCTACTTTTTTCAGTCTTCGTATTTTTTTCTTTGTCCTTTTAACCCTTGATTTAGTCCTTTTCTCCTTCCAGAGTTACTTTGTCTTTTGATGTAAAGGAGAGAGATCCTATCAAATGGGAGGGTGATAATCAGAGACTAGAATTTAATGAGGAATAGTTTGAGTATTAGAGAAAGTTTATTAAAGAAAATGGTGAAAACTGGTTTATGCAACAAAGCATATTTTCATTTATTTTGTTTTTTTTTTGGATTACCTTGAATGTTTTCATGCATTTCTTTTGAAAACCTGGCTATCTGACTTTTAAGTTTTCTCAATTTTTTCCCCACCAAAGATCAGTAATTCAATTCAATGAACTGGAGATGTTTGTTTCTGGATTGAACTACCTTGTATATGTTAATGATCTCTGCATTTTAATTGTAAGAGTTTTTTTTTTCTTCTTCTTCTTCTGTTTTTTTATCCTAAAGTAAGGAGGAAGAAGTTGGCTCTTTAAATCTATAACACAATTAATTAAGAACTGGAGGCAAGATATAAAGCCAAAGTCACAATGCAGTGTGAGTTGGGGAACCGGAAGAGATTTAGGTTTAGTGGATGGAAATATAGGAGGTGGCCTGGAAGAACTAAAGATAAGGTGCACACATTTCTAGCATGTTTGAAAGAGCTGGATTCCTTTGAAGGTCCTAGAACAGGCTGGAAACCAGAGTTTTCAAATCCTTTTTACTCACAAAACCCTTTCATTAAATAAAATCAACAGAAGCTCAATGTGTTAAACAGGTGAAAATGGTTGTGGTGAAGGAGAAGCCTACTCTCTTGGTCTTATGTGGGGCAGGGTCTGAGTGAACCTCTGTCTTTGCGGAGTGCAATTTGAAAACCACTGTGTTAGCCATACATTCTGGATTTTCAGAAAGTATAGTTAATATGACTAATTTTTTTTGTCGCTTATTTGCAAGTCCTTTAGCCATGTGAGATTAAACACTAGGGGGAGGTTTTGATGCTACACTGGGGAGGAAATTTTAGTGGGAGAACATACCTGACTCAAAGTGCAGTGTGTGTTCCTGAATACATCACGGTTAACAGAAGAGAAAGCTCAGGGAATGTGATCACATCTAAATCCATATATCGTTTCTTTCTCAAGGCAATAGTTAAGGTCCATAATATTTTTGGAGGTAGAGCTCACTAGCTATTCCCACTGCCTGGGATCGTCCTCCTCCTGTCCTTTGCAAGGTTGCTGTTTCTTGTTATTTAAATGTTGGTTTGCAGATCACCTCAAGAAATGGTCTTTCCTGATTGCTCTGTCTACCTTAGGTCTTCTTCTTAATAGATATCTCCTTAATACATTTTATTAATCTCCATCAAAACACCCTGTTCAGTTTTAAAGACTTTAGGAAGAATTTTAGCTTGCTTAGTTTTGAGATTCCTCACTAGAAGGTAATCTCCGTGATAGGAGGAACCATTCTTGTAACTTTAATACCTGGTAGCTACAGTACCTGGTACCTGATAGACATTCAATACATGTTTGTGTAGTGAATGAATGATATATGTTATATAAGAGGTGTAAAACACAAGAGAGGCCACTAGAGTATTCAGTGGGAACATTTCTTTTAGGTAGTTTCCCAGAGCAGTGAATTTTAATATTTTAAAATTTTATTAAAGAAAATGGTGAAACCTGGTTCACACAATAACACATTAATGTTAAATAAGTCAGTACTAGTAAAGCAGTGCGTACATGTAGGTTTTAAATCAACAATCCATAGTAAAGGCGATAGAAAATATTAAGAAAAACAAGAAACAAGATAATAAGCCTAGGAGGTTTGAATTTAAGGATATATATTTTCCTTCTCTTATTATTATAACCAACTCACATTGAAATTTATGCCATATCTATTCACCCTGGAGGTAGTATTATTTTGTATTACTCGGTTTCTGGCATGATACTTGATTATACTTGGTAGTAAATGAGCCCCTTCTAAATGATAATACCTGGAGCCCTAGCAGTCTCCTGTGGATCCCCACAAGTCCTGACATGGAGGACTTTATGAGGGGGACACAATGCTGTGCAGAAAGTGTGCAGAGTACCATGATGGTGACCCATAGGTACACAGGTGTTGAACCTAAGAAAAATGGTTTCTATAGGCACAGGACACTTACAAGAAAGTGAGAAGTACTAGCCTACTTGTTTTGTGATGGTAGAGTTTGTTCATATTTCATTTCAAGCTCTAAAGACTTAAAAAGAACAAGACTTAATTCCAACCAGGTGAATTCCTAAGGTTGCAAGGAGGATGGAAAGAGAAACAAATAGCTATGTAGCGCCTGCTAGGTTCTGTGCTAAGCATTTTTATGCACATTAGCTTCTAAAAATTCCAGGTGGAGGCTTCAGTCTAGAACAGATGATACTTGGTCCTCATATCCCTGGTGGTGAGGTACAGATTGTGGAAAAGGTTCATTTTTCTAATTACCAGAACACCCTAGGTATAAATGATGTCCATGTATGACTTCCTACTAACAAAAAACAGGAATTAAAATTTTCGCTTAGCAAGATTTTGGTATGAACCCTGAGTTAATGTTTCAATTAGATGCTTTTTTCCCATCATTGTGAAGACTATTGGGAAAATGAATCATGACAGCAAACTATATCTGCTCATGATTCTGCTTTTTTCTTACCTGATAATGCTGTAATTGTATTTCCTCCAGTTTCATTTATTAGATGACTATTGTTAAAGTAGGTATGGGTTATTTACTTTGGTAAATATGAGTGTTCTGAGTAGTTTATCTCCATTGTGTACTGAAAACAAAATTAAGTATTATGTATATGTTTTAAATTGAACTCATGCAAGCAAATTGTTAATGACTAAGCAATGTTTGAAAATGTCTAATTTACGATGAGAGAATCCAAATTATAGAATTTAGAAAATGTGGTCTGGAATGAAGGCTTATAAAATCAGTCTCTAATAGCAAAGTAAATAAGGATATTGTAAATGTAACATTGCATTTGATTGAATGACTATAGAATATTGTCACTGGAGTTAGTTTAATATGAAAATACTCAATATTTGGCTATCCTGTAAAGAACTAGTTTCTCCTAATCTATTTTTCTTGAGAGTAAGGGGCCGGGCCCATGGATATAGCCTTTTCCCTGTCCTCACTGCCCCCCTTCCCTTCCGAAAATACCTACAAGCCCCAAATTCTTATATGGGCTATGTGAATGCTTAAAAATGAATCGAATTTCCTGTTTTTCATATTCAAAATGCTGTGGCACCCCTTAAGTACCTTGAATGTCACACCTGTTTTATGACAGGAGTCACACCAAGGAGTCCTAGTACTAAGGCAATATCAGTTGTACAGGCCCTTAGTGTGGTCCTATTGTCCCCTAGGTCAGTGGGCCTAGTCGAGGCCAGGGGAGTATCCCTCATCCAGGAACCTGTACCTATCTTTTATCAGTGCCTCATGATACTGGAAAAAAAGTATCTTTTTCTACATAAAACCCTCCTCGCTGCACTCATTTTGCACAGAAATGTACTGAGACACAGAGGTCTAAGAAATACCTTCCCTAGAATCGTTTGTTAAGTCGAAATAACCCCATGATTTCCTTTCCTTGCAAGCCAGGACATGCTCTGTTTGGAAATGTTCCCTCACCTGGAGCTCTAGTGTTCTCTAGTACTCTTCTCTCCAGTTACACCTTCTTCTGCTATTTCTCCAAGATGCCAAATCTAGAATTCTCCCAAATTTTAGGCTTCTATGAACAATACATGCAAAGGAGTGAAAAATAAATCAGGCTGCTATTTTGAGCCAAATCTCTTTTCCGCTCTAACATAGAACTTGGCTCATCCTAAAGCCTTGAACTCTCGTTTCTTGCTCACGGAGACTGCTTTGCAGCTATCTTTTTTCCTGACACTAGAATATCCTTGGCCTGGGAGGTGGGTAGGATAGACTCATCCAGTCTAATCCAGCTCTGCTGAGACCTATGTTGGGTTGCATATTCTGCCGTGCAGCAGAGCAGGTTCCAGTGAAAAATCCATTAAGTTCAGGCTTGTGTATTGATTTTTTAAAAGCCTGTTCCACTTCTTCTAGATCCTGAGAATGTGAACAAGTAATTATATTCAGTGCTGCATAAACTTGCTTGTACTTGTTTTCAAGTGAACCATTATGACACAAATTACCTTGAAATGTAATAGTACCAGGTCAAAATGTTAGTATCTTTTTGGAGGCTGTCGTCAATTATATGTACAGATTACAGTCTGGATAAAGGTCATTCCTACTCACTGATTCTGCCAGATCTACTGCCAGTTGGGGAGCACTTGCTTTAAAATGCAGGTTAATTGAAGGAAAAAACACCCACCTACAAACTCATCTTTGAGATGGGAGCTATTTGCATGAATATATTTATTTGTTCATGAATTTTCTACAGCACAGGAAGAATGACTGAAATTTTCCTTCTCCTTAATGCATGAATTTAACTTTATTAGCTGTTATATGCATCTTGGTTTTTAGCTGGAATAACTCGGAGGGTCTTGATTTCTCGATCTCAAAAACTGGGCCCCTTTGGTTAATCTGTCCAAAGTGATTATTTTCCTTTGGGGCATTTGGAGACTTTTTAGGTCAGCATACTAATTCTCACCAGAGCATGCCTTTTACACCCCCATTAATGGTATTTTATTTATAGTTTTTATAAATTAAGGTATTTGAGAAAGTTAATTGAAACGAGGAAGTCATTATCTAAGGAAGAAGCATGGAGGGGGAAAATAACAAAAATAAAGAGCTGGTTTAAATTAGAGAGGATCAGAATGAAAGTAGATATTCAGATCCAAATTAGGATTGTAATGACTTTTTGGTGGTAGAGAATAGAATAAGTGAAGTCTTTGTGAAGTCTGCCAGTGTTGAGCTTAATGTAGAGTGACCCTGGGAAAAGGAAACCAGTATGTACGTACCTACCAACCACCAGATGCTTTTGTGTACATCATCTCCTTTGAAGACATGAAGAGCCTCACACAGCCAGGGAGTAGGATCATAGAGAAGAGCACACCAGCTAAGAATCAGACAGAAAATAGGCAGAATTAAAACACATTTCTCTGACAGTTATGTATAGATTGGGAACTTCAGACACAGCTACAATATAATTGGCTTAATGATCACAGAGAAGACATCAGGCCCAGGAATGGGGTGATCCTCAAAGTGGGAGACAAAAAGTTGTAGAATCAAAGAAATAGCCTGAAGTAGAAAAATGCTGGACTCTATAGCTACATTGTGTGTGTGTTTTTTATTATTAAAAAAAAGGATTGTTTGTACCCTAAATATGAGAAGTTACCAGATTGAGATTTCTTCTGGCTTCATTATGATTTATGCTCCACGGTTCCTAAGTTCTTATTTAGGGAACAGTGCTTTGCTGTGTATATTTGTTCACGTGAGAGTCATGGGATGCAGGGTGAAGAAAGCCAGTGAGAAGAGAATGCTTTAATTTTTCTTTCTTTCATTTTGAAAGTCTTTGAAAGTCAAGGAAGAGAGGGACTTGTGCATTCCAATTTAGCGGTCACCCCATTACTGGGCCTAATGTCTTCTCTGTGGTCATTAAGCCATTTATGTTGTCGTTGTGTCTGAAGTTTCCAATCTATCCAAGGCAATCTAAGACATTTTGAGGCCGGGCATGGTGGCTCATGCCTGCAATCCCAGCACTTTGGGAGGCTGAGGCAGGCTGATCACAAGGTCAGGAGTTCGACAAGCCTGGCCAACAGTGAAACCCCGTCTCTACCAAAAAAATAAAAAATAAAAAATAGCCAGGGATGATTGCACATGCCTGTAGTCGGGAGGCTGAATCAGGAGAATTGCTTGAACCCAGGAGGTGGAGGTTGTGGTGAGCTGAGATAGCACCACTGCACTCCAGCATGGGCAACAGTGTGAGACTCTGTCTCAATAAATAAATAAATAAATAAATAAATAAATAAATAATAATAATAATAATAAAAAACGCTTTGAAAGCACAAGCAAGCAGTATCTGTTTTATTCTCTACTACCTAACAGCCCCTAAAATTTTAGTCTGGATCTGAATATAGACTTTCATTCTGATCCTCTCTAACTCTGCAGACATTCCTAAAAGGAAGATCAGTGACTCTAATCTCTCTGACATCTTGCAGTTGAGTTTCTGAATTCCTTCTCACTTACAGGGGAGCCAGTACATAAGGGCTAGAAGGTTCAGCCCTTTTCTAGTGTGATATTGTGGAACTGTGTAAATGCTTGTCCTGAACCTAAAATGTCACAGGTTTATATCCCTTATGTGATTTGTTCAGCACGTTTCTGAGGCAGAAGATGCCTTGCTCATTCTGAAACTATTTTGTCATTGATGAAACCCATAGTCAGATAAAAATCAATATAAAGATGTAATATATCTACCTCACTATTTTAAAAAGAGGCCAATTCTGGTTCAGGATGCAGTTTCTGAGGATGCCTGAAAGAATCTGAAGTTTAAGTTTAGTATTAATCACACTGTCTGCCAATGAGCCCAGCTGGCCTCATGTTTCAGTGCTAGAAACAAAGGCAAGAAAACGTCAGCTCTAGAGTTGGAAGCAGAAGTTCCAAAAGAGTCCCATTACCATTTTATTTTTTCCATTGGAAATAAATAGGTTTCCAAGGCAAGACAGCCCAAAAAACAGTATCTCAAAGTATGACTTCTCCAAACCTTCTTTGGATTTCCAGTTTGGCATAGAAACCCTGGTACTATTGCAGGCTGTGTAGGTTACACAAGTCCAGCTTGAGCCTGTATTCTACAGCAGAAATCTCCAAACAGGTGCCAACCAGAGGTAGTTCCCATTTCCCAGAGGCCTCATGATCCCTGGGGTGCAGGGACTGGGGTTTGGAGATACTGAGAATGAAGACCCTGAATGGTCAGGGAGTATTGTTGAAAGGGCAGGAGCATTAAAGACCCCAGAGGCAAGGAAGGCAGTGAGGGGTTCCTGGAGCCATTTAGAAGAGAGTTGATGAGAAGAGGTAGAGTGGGGATGCGAAAGAGAAGAAACATTTGAGAAAGGTTTCAAAGGCAACTCTCCAGTGTAGCCATGTCTCTTGAATTTTGTAATGTCACTCTTCTGTTGGGTGTTGTTGACTGTGATTTTCAACTGTGAGGGTGAGAAAGCTTAGGATGGAAGCCCAGAAAGTAGGCACAACCTCACTCTAGTAATACAGCCCCGACCATTGTGACCACCAGCACAGTTTATTTACAGCTCCAAACCTTTTACATTCAGCTCTCTTCTGTATTCTCTTCAGTCTTCACATTCCCAAGGAAGCCCTGTGTTCCAGCTTGAACTACCAAAATGTATAAATAATTGTGATTCACTAGGCCATAGTTTGATTAATTTTTTGTTTTGCTTTTAAATCAACCCTCCTTCCCCTAGGAGATACAGCAATGATATGAAATAAATGAAACCTGTGCTTATTACAATTCACCCTACATAAATCATCTTGCCCTTGGTGAATGGGTAAATAGCTACTTGGAGGCTGCAAATTGAATGTGTTCAAGTACATTAAGAAACAGAACTGTGTATGAAATGAAAGTATTTAAGTAAGAAATGTCAGGGTTTTCTTCTCCCTCTCCTGCTCTCAAATATTTTCTGTGCTGAGGACTTGCCTGGGAGTCAGGAGGAGCAGCTTCTATAGTGCAAGGCTGAGTGTGAATGTGCCAGGGATCAGAAGCTGGCCCGGGGACCTTAAGCATCTTCCTTAGGATGAGAGAAGATGTGACCATCATCACACAGGGCTGGGTCTGAGTGGAATAAGAAGTGGACAAAAGGTAGTAGGTCTCTAGGTAGAATCTTTTCCAACAGTGGTTTCAAACCTGACTACCTGGCCAAATTTTCCAAGAGTTTAATTACAGATCCATGAGCCAAACTTGAGATTTGAATCAGAATTTTTGAGATTGGGCCTTGGAAATTTACATTCTAAAAAAGCTCAAGTGACTGGGAGACATGATCAGGTTCATATAATTCACTTCTGATAATTGGGGCTTAGAATGAAAGAAACTAAGATATGAAGCTGGGTGTGGTAGCTCATATCTGTAATCCCAGCACTTTGGGAGGCCAAGGCAGGTGGATCACCTGAGGTCAGGAGTTCGAGATCAGCCTGGCCAACATGGTAAAATCCTGTCTCTACTAAAAATACAAAAAAATAGCCAGGCATTGTGGCAGGCGCCTGTAATCCCAGCTATGCAGGAGGCTGAGGAGGGAGAATCGCTTTAACCCAGGAGGCGGAGGTTGCAGTGATCCAAGATCACACCATTGCACTGCAGCCTGGGCAACAAGAGTAAAACTCTGTCGCCAAAAAAAAAAAAAAAAAAAAAAAAAAAAAAAGAAACAAAACGAAATGAAACTAAGGTACGAGGTCGAGTCTCCCAGTAATTGTAACCTTGGAGAAGTACCTCTGGGTGTCACTTCATCCTTATAAAATGTGAGTCTCCCAGGTCCCTCTAGGCTCTAAAAATGTTATGTTTCTATAAAGGAGCATTTTAACATGGTTCCAACAGTCACTTTTGTTTTTTGTGCCTTTGCATTTAGAAATTCTCTCACAGAGCTCACCTTTATGTAGGTGGAGTTTGTGGCTGACTGTGGAGTTCATTGAAAGGATCTGAGGAGGTCTTTCTTCCCCAGAACATCTTCCACACCAACCTGCTTTGAGTTTCAGAAATTTCTCCATTCGAAGAATGGATTAAGGTGAGGTATCTTTAGTAACTCATACATCCTCTTTTTAATGGGTTATTACATTGCATTAGTGAGTTAATAATGGCCTAATAGAAGATATTTTAGCATTTCTCAGCCACTTTTCCTTTTCGGACATCCATGGCTCAGGGTGTTTGCAGGTGCCTCACCCTCACAGAGACATAGTTAGGACTCGGGACAAAATCCAGCTATAACCCTGCTGTTTCCTCCTACTCAGAATGTATCTCAAAAGGCAGATCGCAAGAGTGGAATAGAATAACCTAAACCTGCTCAAGTTTTACAAAAATAAAAGTATAACTAACTTTCCAAATTTGATATGAATAAAAAATTTACTTGTGACACAGCTTTTCTGATTGTGACTGTATTAATTTGCTAGGACTGCCATAACAAAGCACCACAAATGGGCTGCTCACACAACAAACATTGATTGTCTCAGAATTCTAGAAGCTAGAAAGTCCAAAATCAAAGTGTTGACAGGGTTGGTTTCTTTCGATGGCTGTGAGGGAGGGATCTGTTCCTGGCCCCTCTTCTTGGCTTGTAGATGGCTGGCTTCTTCCTATGTTTCTTCACATTGTCTTCTCTCTAGGCATGTCTGTCTTTACCCAGATTTACTGTTTTTATGAGGACACCAATCATATTGCATTAGGGCCCACTCCATGGAACTCATTTTAACTTGGTCATCTGCAAAGACCTTGTTTCCAAATAAGGTCACATTCACAAGGTACTGGGGGTTAGAACTTCAACATCTTTTGTGGAGACGCAATTCAACCCGTAATGCAACATTTTATTGTGGCATTGATGATGAAAAACTAATAATTTATGAGTAGAATTAAGATCCTTAGAAAATGAATAAAATTACAGACAAGTTTTTTTGGTGTGAGCTGGAGAGACTAAAGATGGAGCAGGAACTGCCAGGGGTAGGACCAGTCCAGATTGAAAGGTCTTGACCTGCCAACAGAAAGTGATTGGAACTGAACTATGATGGGAAGTGTTGCTATATCCAGGAAGACTACTATTGCATTTGGAGATAGAGACTTTAAAAAGGTAATTCAATTAAAATGAGTTCATTAGATTGGGCCCTAATCTAATATAACTGATCTTTATAAAAAGAAATTTGGGTACAGATGCATACATACAAAGGAAATAAAATGTAAAAACATAAGAGGGACACCAAATGCAAACTGAGCTTTCTTAATGAAATAATGGAAGAATGCTCCTGCAGCGAAGTGTGGGCAGAATATGGTTATTACAGTCAGTTTTGGAGTCAGCAGCTGTTTTGTATCTGTTCTCCCGAATGTTTCATAAGAAAAAAACAGTTACATCAAATTTTTAGTGAGCAGCCTTTTTACTGTAATAATAAAACAATCACGTCATTAATAAAACCAATAATTTATCTCAAACCTGTTTTCTTTTGGTAAATATTTAGCTTGTACAGTTGTACAGCACATCTATTGCATGCTGACATATATTTTGAAATCAATGCCAGAAGTAGTCTGAAGAATAGGGGGTATTTGGTAATATTTTGAGAGTAAATAATGGTGCGCTACAACCTGCTTGCGTTGCCAGGAGGCAATTATGTTCATCTTTTCCTAGCTCCATGATCACATTAGTGTCTTGAAATTGGTTAAGGTGGGAAAACTTACACTATGGCAATTGGCAAATAACAAAAATTCAAACTATTGTTTTGAGAGCTGGTTGTTAAACATTCACCAGAACACCTCCAGAAATAAACTGTATTTGTAAACAAATTAATGTATTGGTAAACAAATTAATGTACTCTGCTGTTGGGGGCATTTATAAGAAAATCTGTGTTTCCTGATGAATAAAAATAGCTGATTCTTAGTACCAGGCTTTAGGCTAATTTGTGAAGATAAATTATAGAGCCAGTTTAGAAAACAGATGAAAAGAATTTGAGCTGCAATTTAGTAATAGCTTCTAAAGCTGCTGAGCAAATTGCTGAAGTCATTTTGGTATATGTGAAATATATTCATTAAGGAGAGTGAAAATTCAAACTCCTTGCTTCCCTGACAGAAGGATGATTAATAGCAGAACTAGAAGGATCAGCATTTTCGTGGAAAACTCTAGAAATCAGAGAGTTCCAAAGCTGTCATTAGTTTTAAGGTTTTATAAGGAAAAAAACCAATTGTGAATTAAACATTTGTTAATTCAACTTGTATATTTTATGAGTAGCTGCGTTATATGTACTTAAGTGAAGACAAGTGAGCTTAGGAACTTAGAACCTAGAGTGTTTCATGTATCCTGCCTTCTTTTGGTTGATTTGCATTTTCCCCCTGGGAAATGCTAAAGAGGACTAAGGACACCACTGACATGTCACTCTTTCTGAATGAGGGAGATGGCAGTACTTCTCAAACTTTAATGTGTTTACAGAGCCCCTGGGGAGACTTGCTGAAACATAGATTCTCATGAAGTCTGGGGGTGGAAGGCTAGGTGGCACCTCTGCTGATGGCCAGTTGGTAGACTACTTCCTGAGGAAGGAGCTAGAATCCTTCTGAGGCACAAGTGTGGAGATGCTCCTCAGCCAGTATGATCTTCCCTCTCCCCAACCTTACCCTCAGCAACATCCAGCAACATGTGATTTCAAATAGTTTCCCTACTTTCATTCTTTTACATTATCTTTCAGTTTAGATTTCTTTAGTGGTTGGGGGTAACAGTAAAATTCCCTTAAAAATTCCTATGTGGGTCATTGCTTCTTAAGATTTAAAATCTTTTTTTTTTTTTTCCTCTCTGTCTGTCTGTCTGTCTAGCTTGAAACTTACTGGGATTTCTGTAATTCTGCACTGCTTCCAGTAGAGGTCATTGCCTTGTTATAGAAATATTTCCTTTTCAAGAGATAGATCAATGGCTGGTATGACTGCATTTTGTAGGGGAGTCAGTGAGTCAGCCCGACTCCATTTAAAAGTTGGAGACGCTCCACCTTCTTGTTAGTTAATCTAAATACCGAAAATGGGCAGACTTTTCCAATTACCTGGAACAAATGAAGGAAAAACCTACTGAAGCATGGTCAAAGTGCTCGGAGACTTCAGTGCAGTGTGTTGATTTGTTAGGGCTGCTGTAATAAGTACAGACTGGGGAGCTTAAACAACTGAAATGTGTTTGTTCACAGTTCTGGAGAATAGAAGTCCCAGGTTAAGGCATCAGCAGGGTTGGTTCCCTCTGAGGGCCTGTTCCTGTCCTCTCTTTTTGGCTTATAAATGGGTGTTTTTTTCCTGTGTTTTCACATTCCCTTTCACTGGTATAAATGTGTCTGTGCCCATATTTCCTTTCCTTAGAAGGATCAGTTATATTGGATTAGGTTCCAATTTAATAAACTCATGTTCATTTAATTACCTCTTTAAAGTCTCTATCTCCAAATGCAAGTACAGTTTGAGGTTCTGGGGGTTGGGACTTCAACAAATGCATTTTTTGGTGGGAGACAGAATTCCGTAAATAAGCACACTGTCCTAACAGAAGAGGACTCCTTGGATGCATATAGCTTTGTCTACAGCTATAATTCACTTGTAAAATTTAAGTCAAAGCTTTACATTTTCCTTCCATAAACTGAGTACATCTGGTAAAATGGAAGTAAAATAAAAATCAGCTTGCTTTACTTATCTTAAGTAATTGTTCATTTTCTTGTAGGTACTTCATATTGAAGGCACTTCATATTGAAGGGTGGTCTAGGAGGAAAGACCTAGGGGAAGGAAACTCTGAAGTCAGAGATACATTGTAAAGCCTCCAGTTATATTTTCCAGATTCATTTTCTTTTAAATTTCCTTTCCACCACCACTGCTTTCCGTCACAATTCCTTTATTCTTTCAGATCTGCTAAGTTGCTTTCTTGAAGTCTTTCCAGATCACATGAACTGAAAGTCAGTTTCTTTTTTTTTTTTTTTCTATTATTATTATACTTTAAGTTCTAGGGTACATGTGTATAACGTGCAGGTTTCTTACATATGTATACTTGTGCCATGTTGGTGTGCTGCACCCATCAACTCATCAGCACCCATCAATTCATCATTTATATCAGGTATAACTCCCAATGTAATCCCTCCCTCCTCCCCCATCCCCATGATAGGCCCTGCTGTGTGATGTTCCCCTTCCCGAGTCCAAGTGACCTCATTGTTCAGTTCCCACCTATGAGTGAGAACATGCGGTGTTTGGTTTTCTGTTCTTGTGATAGTTTGCTAAGAATGATGGTTTCCAGCTGCATCCATGTCCCTACAAAGGACGCAAACTCATCCTTTTTTATGGCTGCATAGTATTCCATGGTGTATATGTGCCACATTTTCTTAATCCAGTCTGTCACAGATGGACATTTGGGTTGATTCCAAGTCTTTGTTATTGTGAATAGTGCCGCAATAAACATACATGTGCATGTGTCTTTATAGCAGCATGATTTATGATCCTTTGGGTATATACCCAGTAATGGGATGGCTGGGTCATATGGTTCATCTAGTTCTAGATCCTTGAGGAATCGCCATACTGTTTTCCATAATGGTTGAACTAGTTTACAATCCCACCAACAGTGTAAAAGTGTTCCTATTTCTCCACATCCTCTCCAGCACCTATTGTTTTCTGCTGAAAGTCAGTTTCTGTCCTCTGGATTCACTAATTGATTCTGAAAACTCACTCCAAAGCACCTATTCTCTTCAGAATACTCTGGGAATATGAACTTGAGTATGTCAGTTCCTTGTCCCCATTAGCTTATTACAATAGAACAGAAATGTTTGTAAGGAATGCATGGCTGGGTGTCATTACAGGACAGCTTGGATATTGACTTCTTAGAGAATCAGGAGATGTTTGATCTGTCATTCATTTAGAATTTATTTATAAGCCTTAACAATGCTCTCCTTACCCACTTATGAATTGTTGAGTTGTAATCTTTGTATTACTTGCAAGGCAGTGTACATTGTAGGTATTCAATGAATGCTTTTCAAAGCATGAATAAAATCAAGCCTAGTACTCTTACTCCAGAATAAATGTTAAGGTCCTATTCTATAAGGTGGGACTACTTGCCTAATCTGCTCACAGTCTGTGTTCAACAGGGATCACCCAGACCTTACTACTATAAATCGTACTCCCAGGCGGGCTTTGTGAGAACAACAAAAAGATCTGTTGCAAATAACTGAACATAAGTTACGGGCTTAGAATTATATAGAATATACAGTTATTTTATAGATTCAAGAACTGAAACATAGAGTGGAGGTTTTGAGATTCACATTTTACTTCCTCCTTTCTAAGAAAACACTGAAAGAAAACTTCAGCCAGCTTCTGGCTAAGACAACTGTCTGTCTTAGTCTGCTTCAAATTTTGGGGGTTCTTGATGAACTTTCTTCCAACTCTTCTACCCTGTTCTATTGGTGTTAGAATGGTCACATTTCCTGACAGAGGAGCCCTTTTTAAATGATAATGAATATTCTAAATTTGCTTTGGGTCATTTTAAGTGCACAGACTTCATTAGTTGCAGCAGCAGAAGGATTCCTAATACTCCCTTCTAGGAGTCATTAAAAATTTAATTTTGAAAAGTTTTTTTTTTTTCTCCTGTTGGCAACTTGCACTATTACATTTCCTCTTGGGTATTCTGATGGCTGCATTTAAACATAATTCAATTTGCTTTAGAGGTTAAGAGTCTGTCAATTTGATCTAAAATGAAATACAACCATCACAGCCAAGAATCATGAATATCAAAACATCCTGTCTGGTTTTAGCCACTTGAGGAAATTACTATTTAACCAAATATTGAAGCAGTTAAACAGTAATTTACAAGGCCATTGTTCTCTGTTGTTGGAGACCTAATTTTTAAGGGCAGCTGCCACATCTTGAATGGAGACTGATGAACAGAAAAGAGTTCAAGAGGCTTTCTCCAGTCGTGCTCTTCTGCTCGACTTCATGGCGCCTGGACTGTTTTCTTCCTCTTACTAACCCACTCCCACTGAAGAGAATGGGCTTGAGTATTCTTTTATTTTTTCCTGATTTCTTTTTCATTCAAATACTCTTTGCTTTGTGGTAACATGATGGAGTGAATTTTAGGTTTGAGAATCTTTTTTGTTCAGCGTCACATCAAAAGTTCCCAATAGAAAATGTGAACAGCTGTGAAAGCCTCATAACTAGGATATCCAACTTGGACACAGAATGAACTAAAATAGAATTGTCAAATCATTCCTGGGTGCCCTTTTCTTATAAGATAGTTAGCATCCTGTTCAATATTTGGGCAAACTGACTATTCTATAGGCTCCTGAAATCTAAAATAGAAAATAGGTGTAGATGATTAGATGTGGTACTTTAGTTTTCTGAGTAAAGATACTGCCCTAGTAGATTCTCTCTCCGCATGTTTGTGCTTAGGCTCCTTATGTCCCAGCAATATTTTGGCACAGGTTAAAAGTTTGGATTAAAATGTGACATGGTGTAGGAGGTGGTCACGCAGTTTATTTGCCAGTTTAGCACCAACTGCATCTCTCTCCCCAGGGAGAACGCATTCTGTGTTTCCTTTAATCTCTTTTACAAGTGATGACAGTGTATATTAACAGAGGGCAAGAATAAATCACTGGGTTTAAGTGTTAATGATCATCTACTATTAAGACGTGATAGGATTATATTAGAATTGCAGAATTGGGCTATTTATTAAGAGTGGCATGCTGTCAAATTACAAGCCTCAGAGGGCATAGACATAATTATAATCTTCTAGAAATGCAAAAAGTTAGCTTTTTGAAAGTCTATTTTATTATTTTGCTATAAATCATGGCCAAATAAGGTTAACTCTGAAAAAATGTCTGATAAGTGAAAATATAAATTTTATTATCATTTAAATGAGATCTCATCTAATACTTTCTGGTAATTTTTAGAGGAAGTCCATATTTTTGATATCTTTCTTATGCATAAAAATGTTAAAGCCTGATAACATAGAAATTAAGATGCTTTTTAAAAGTTTGATTTAGTGGTATAAAAGATTACTAGCTGCCATTGTATTACATTCTGTAATAGCTCATTACAAAGCATGCTGTCAAATATATATTAGCTAGAGGAGTTATATTATTCATTTGTGATGACTTAGAAGAAATGGCAGAGTGATCAGAAAGCTGAACACAGGAATTTAGAACTTGGAATTTGAATATCAACTGGACTCTTTAACTGAATACTTATAGAACTTCCTTTACAGAATGAACCAAATCACTGCTTTGATACTGTTAAGTAACTTTTCTGAATGTTCTTTGAGTCCCAGATGAATGACTCTTATCTACTTCATTGTCTTCCATCATCTCCTACCTCACTGCCCAGCTTCTTTCTTTGAATATCTGCAATTTTTCTTTCTTGGCTTCTTTATCAGAGTCTCTAAATTTAGCTCCCCTCAGTCTCTTTCCTTTCTCAAAAAATTCTGGAAGGATGTTCTATCTTGATTAGTTTCATTTGTTTGTAGTCTTTCAACCCATTGCATCTCAGCATCAACTTCTATCATTCTACTGAAACCATTCCTAATCGCTGGATCTGGCAGTCTTTTTTTTTTTTTTTTTTTGGTCGTTGTCTTTTTAAACATGTGAGCTTGATGCAACGAATCCTCCCTGTTTTCTTGAATCTCTTCAGCTTCTGCTCTTTAATAATCTTGTTATTAGGGATATGTGATTTGCTCACTTTAGGTTATAGGTTAAATAGCACTTCTTCAGTTTTAGCCATAATTTTAGGACTACTGGAGAAACTCCCATCCTATATCTGCTTACCTAGATATTTAAGTCCGGTAAATCTACAATTATTATGTCACTAGTCCAGCTCACCAACTTTCCCAAATCCTATGTCTTAAATTGTATAAATACCTTCAGTGCTTATGTAAGTCTGATATAATCACTCAGCAGTATAGAGAATCAAAGAATAATACCTTTGTTTCCCTCTTTTGGGCATAACATCATATTATTTAAGTTAAAGATGTGGGTGGAGGCTGGCCTTGAATATAAAGTGCTGTGCTGGACCTGTAGACCAGTTTGTTGGAGGTCACCCCCTGCTCCTACTACATCTGCATCTGTGAACCTGGGGGACTGAAAGATTTCAGCACATTCCTAAGGACTCTAAGCACTGATTAGTTCCTCAAGGTGAAGGGACATAACTTACACATCAACTACTCTCTTTTATGGGAGTGTAATTACTATAATTATTAAACACAGACAAAATGCAGAAATCATATTGCAGTGTACTGACAGAGGATAATAAGCACTTGCTGCCACTCCCAGAGCCCAGCTTTAAGTTTTGAACCCTTGAAGTCAGTGCAGGGCTACACAATGCTAACCTTGCTTCCCTGTTACCCGTATAGGGACCATTCAGGGT
This sequence comes from Rhinopithecus roxellana, assembly GCF_007565055.1. NCBI lineage: Eukaryota > Metazoa > Chordata > Mammalia > Primates > Cercopithecidae > Rhinopithecus > Rhinopithecus roxellana. The sequence continues at coordinate 56,204,182 of NC_044551.1, forward strand.
AAAGAGACTGCAGCTAATGGTGCGCCAGGAATGGGAACTGAATAGGTTAAGAAAGATCCCACACATGATATGCAAATAATAAATTGCATCAATTGATGCAATTGAGTCAACATGAATAAACAGCTTTGCAGCCCAGGAAAAATTTTTAAAAAGATCTAGAGGAAGAAATAGCCATTGTAAACTTGGCCTCGGCCTATCTTCCATGATTAACATGACCAAGCAAGTTGAGGAATGAGGAATGTCATTCTGGATTTTTTGCTAGATAAAATTAAAACATGTAAGTTGGTAATAGGGCATAGTCTCCTTATTACATATTTTTTTTTTTAGGGATGGACAGTAAGATCCTTCATGATTAAAAAGTTATACCAAAATAAGTGGGGAAGTAGAATTCTTAATACCTGTAAATACACATGAAATTGGTCTACTTTCCCTGCTTACCAGTGTGACTCTGTGTCTCCCTAGAAGTATAACAACAGTACCTGGAAGCACTTTTAAGCTTCTTATCTGCTCTACTTACAGTGATAGTCCAGAAGCATTCCAAGAACCATTATACTAATCAGATTCAAAGAAAGGCATTTTTGCCTAAATATATAAATAGCATAGGTGACTGACAAGATAGACTCATTGTCAAGGATCCCAGATGTATTAGTTATTACTGCTGTAAAATCAATGATCTTTGACTAAGTAGCATAAAACAACACTTTATTATGTTCATGAATTCTGTGGGGTAGGAATTCAGGAAGGGTGCTTTGGTGATAGTTTGTCTCTATTTCATGATATCTGGATCCTCAGTTGGGAATATTCAAAGATGTGGGGTGACTCAATAGCTAGGGGCTGAAAAAATCTGAAGGCTCATTTATTCATATGTCTGGCACCTGGGCTGGGGAGATTCAGAGGCTATGATTGTTGACTGTATAACTCCGTGTTGCCTCACTCAGTGGCTTGGCTTCTTCACAGCACAGCAGCTTCAGGGTAATCAGACTTCTTACATGGCAAGTATCCCAGCGAGGAAGGTAGAAGTGACATTGATTTTTATTACTGAGTCTCTGAAGTCACATGAGTCACTTCTACCACACTCTGAGTCACAAGAATACACAGATTCAAGACTGAGGTCATAGACCCCCACCACTTGATTACAGACTGTATTGTATGGAAATATGTGAAATGGGATCTATTGCTGTGAACATCTTTGAAAAATGCAATTTGCAACATGGGTTAAGCTTATTTAAACTACCTACCCAGAGAACTACCAAGCTGGAGAGTCCTCGGCTCAGGTTGAGCTCAGGGGTTTGCCTATGCACAAAATTAAATTGATCCCCCAGTTAGCACAGAGTTTAAGTACAAAGTCTCCTGGCAACAATCTCCAAGGGTAGTATCTTCAAGAATAGGCAGGAATTTCCAGTGTTTCCCATGTACTGCAATAAATGAAGCACTCCACATTCCCTCCTCTAGTATTCAGGTCAGTCATCTCCCCTTTATTGTGATGTGCTCATCAATCAGCCCCATCCTTCTTCCCTGGATGGAGATCCTGAAGAAGATTTAGAAGAGAGAGACGAAAATTGGTTTTATGCTCTGCAAAGAGGACCTATTTCCTTCCCTCATTGTGGAGTTGGGGAATGAAGTAATTTTCTATCTCTGAAGAAGCAGTGAGCAGGGCTCTAACAGAATTGTGTTAAAAATGGATGCATCTGCAAGAAGGAGAGATGGACAACTTTCCTCCTGGCTTGAATGCTTGCTGGGTTGCAGAACCTATAAGGCTACTTTTATGACATTGCTGGAGGAAAGTGTTTTGAAAGCATTCTAGGGAGAGCCTTTTGGGACCCGAGAACGTGTCTCATTGTTACAAGTAGAGGGTTGCTTAATATGTATTCCCTGAATTTTTAGTATAGATGTGAACTGAGAAACTAATGCCAGATTCAGAAGAAACAAGGCTTTTGGAATAGCCCATGCCGAACAGGTCTGAAGGGAACATGGCAGTGAAGTCCTGGGAGGAATATGGGAGAATGCTCAACACATCCGGGCTCTCTGCAGTCTTGAGAAAAGATGTGCGAGGGAATCAACGTTGCTGTGGCTCTCCATGGAAGAGAACTGTGGCAGATCCTTAGGTTGATGTCCATCATGTGAGAAAAATGTCCTTTCTGCCCTTGCTGGTGGTGGATGGGTTTGAAAGTCCAGGAAGATCTAGGATAGCAAGAGAAGAGAAAGAGGAAGAAAATAGTAAACAGAAGAATGGGAAATGTGTGAAACGAGACCCTACTCAAAAGCAACTTTACCCATAGGTCGGCCTTGTTGATCCTGAAAGAGGGAAAGAACAGGTGTTGAAAAAAAATGGGAATGAAGTTTTAAAATAAGTTGTATTAAATTTTATCATATACAAGACTCTAGCATACTAAAATAAGGCCTTATAACCAAAAGTGACAGAAAAGTTAAGGAATCTGGCCAAGGAGCCATTAAAGAATCTGCTATCTATTGGGAAAAGGATTTATCACAGCACAACTGGGAGTCAGTTATTGGAAAAATAATTGTTACTTGTTTAATCCCTAAACTGAGATTCAATAAACTGGCTTCAAACTTCTTGACTCTTTAAAACTTCATATACACTTATTATTGGCAATAATACTATCTGCATAGCACATATTTCCCTGAACAAATGAAAATTATTTTAATCTTAGGGGATTTTGGCCTTAAATTTTAAGTAGTCTATAGGCCTAAAGCAATGTCAATCCTAAAACATTTAAGATTGATGATCAAATGGAAGCCTGGGCTCCTGTGACAATCAGCCTGGGGATGCCAAGGTCTTATCAGCCTTGGGGAAGTCCCAGACAGTTAACAATTTAACAAATGCCACATATTAAGAGCGGAGAATCTGAGAAAACAGGAGTGGAGACTTTTTTAGAAGAGCAAAAAGTTTGACCTACCTTATTTTTCAGAGCTTCAGACACTTCTGTGACCCTCCTCCTCTGAAGGAGGCGAAGGATAACAGCCTAAATCACAGGTATCTGCCATTTGCACCATCAGATGTCAGTCTCCATCCAGAACTTCCATATGTGCAATTCTCTGAGATGGTACTTACTGAGCCTCCTACTTTCAGATAGTCTTAGATTTCGGTGTCCTGCTTACATGGTTACTGATTTTGTTTAAGATCATATAATGCCCCGGTCTTAATTACGACTCTCTTCAGGTAGAGAGAAGGGCCATCATTCATTTGCATCTAGAATGACTGGGAAATTTGTTAGAAAATGTAACTGCTCTTCTCCTGTCAGGTAGATATTTTTTTCCTTTGACTAGGAAAAAAATACATAGTAGTTTTGTGCCTATCTTGGCTGAGATTCCCCACAACTGTAAATTGGGTCTATAATGGACCCTCTCATAGAAAAATGAAAATCAGACTTATTAGATATATCATTAGCACTCTACAAACTAGAAAGTATTAAAAGATTGACTTTAGAATTGTGAGGGAAGTGTAGAGTTTAGTTAATAATATTGTACCAAGTCACTTTCTTTATTTTGACAAATGTATCATGGTAATGTAATAGATTAACAATGGAGGAAGCTGAGAAAGTAGGATATGAGAACTCTCTGTTCTATTTTTGCAACTTTTCTGTAAATCTAAAATTGTTTCAAAATAAGATTGTTTAAAAAAAAGTGAGGGAAAGTAATTTTTAACTAATATTCTAATGTCAGCCAAACTATCAAATAAGCATAAAGGCAAAATCAATATATGTTCATGTATTCATTCATGCATTGAGCAAATATTCATTGAGTTTCGCTAAATGCCAGGTAGTGTTTTAATTGTAAATACGCTGGTGAACAGACAAAACTCCCTGGCCTCACTGAGCTTAAATTCTAGTGGGGGAGCTGATCAACAAGAAAAACATATAGCATGATAAAAGATGCTATGGATGGAAACAAAGCAGGGTATGAAGTTTGGCAATGTTGGAGAATTGCAGTCATTATGAGGAAAGTCAGAGTTGGCTTTACTGAGCTGACATTTAACAAAGACATAAAAAAAAAAACAGAGAGTGAACGCTGTAGGTAGTTGGGAAAAGAGAATTCTAAGCAAATAAGCAGCAAGTACAAGTCCTGAGACAGACCTCTATCTGTTTGAGAAGTTGCAAGGGGACTGGAGAAGAGTGGTAAAGGGAAAAATCCACAGCAAAAATTAGGTCAGGAAGATAATCGTGAAGGGAACCTCATTTAGAGTCTCATAGGTCTTTGTGAGGACTTTGGTGTTAACACCAAATGAGCTGTCCTTGAAACAACACTCAACGTATGAATCATAGGAAAAAAATTGATTAACTGGACTTGATCAAAATTAAAACTTCCTTCAAAAGACAAGTTAACAGAATGTCAAGTCACAGACAGCAACAATAAATTTGCAAATCATGTATCTGATAAAGGATTTGTATTTAGAATATGCAGAGAACTCTAAAATCTCAGTAATAACAGGACAACTACCCAGTGAAAACATGGGCAAAAGATTTGAATAGATACTTTTACTAAAGAGATAAACACAAGGCAAATACGCACATGAAAAGATGTTAGACATCATATGCATCAGGGAATGCAATATAATAAATACCATTCTCTCTGTATGAGATACCGCTATGTAACTATTAGAATGTCTAAAATTTAAAAATACCATACAAAGTGTTGAGGGGATGTGGAGCAACTGGAACTCTCACAGGCTGCTGTGGGAAGGTAAAGTGGGATTTCATGCATTGAAACCTACTGGCAGTAATGAAAAATGTTAAACATTTTGCTAACCTTATAAAACAGCTCACTGATAGATGCTTACCCAAGAGAAATTAAAGCATATGTCAATGCAAAGACTTGCACATGAAGGTTCATAGCTGCTTATTTGCAGTGCCAAAAACTGAAAACAATCAAAATGACCATTGACAGGGGATTTATCCATAAAAGGGAATGTTAATCAGTAATAAAAGGGAGTGAATTATTGAGATATGCAAAACATGGATGAATATTAAAATAATTATGCTGAATAAAAGAATACAAAAAACAAGAATATGTACTATATGTTATGGGTTGCATTGTATCTTCCTGAAAGATATATTTAAGTCCTAACCTGTAAACATGAGTTTATTTAGAAGTAGGGACTTTACAGATGTCATTAGTTAAAACAATCCCCCTTGATATATACAGAAGAGCCACAAGGGTTTTAAGAATGTTATGCCAACCAAAAACATTGCCAGCTTGAAACAAAGAGACAGAGATGGGATGAAATGATGAAGGGATGTCAGACTTGTGGAATTTTACAGGTAGGAAACAGTCCTATAAAGCCACTTGCCTGCAAATGTGTTATTCTTCAAGAAAAGGGAAGAATGCCTCTGAGGGTGGCTCAGAAGTTGGCAGGACTAACAGGGTTCTGTGGAAACAGAGGACAGGGCTAACAGTGGGCACAGAGGGCAGAGCATCAAGCCACAAAGGATTATTTTCATGCTTTGAAACCTACTGGAATTTGCCTCACTGGATTTGAGACATGTTTGGGAACCACAACTCCTTTTGGAGTGGGAATGTCTATCCTATGCCTGTCTCATTATTGTATTTTGGAAGCAGATAACTTGTTCTCTAGTTTCACAGGTTCACGAATGAAGAATAATTTTTTTCCCAGAATGGGCCACACCCAGAATCTCACCACACCTGATGTAGATAATTTAGAAGATGAGAATTGGGACTTCTTCAGTTGAATTTAGATGAGATTTTGGACTTACAGTTGATGCTGAAATGGGTTAAGACTTTGGGAAATGTTGGGATAGGGTGATGTATCTTGCTATTGAGAGCGATATGCATTTCAAGGGGCCAGAGGGCAGAATATTGTGGATTACACTGTGTCTTCCCCCAAAATATGTTAAAGTCCCAACCCCTTTACCTCTGAATATGACTTTGTTTGGAGGTTTTGAAGATTAATAAAAATAAAGTCATACTGGATTACTCAATGACTGATACCCTTATAAAAAGGAGAGAGAGACAGTTAAAGTCATCGAGGAGGCACAGGAAAGAAGTCCATGTGAAGACAGAGGCAGAGATTGGAGTTATGCTGCCACAAGCTAAGCAATGCCAAAGACTGTCTTAAACCATTAGAAGCTAGAAAAGGCAAGGAGGAAGTCTTCCCTAGAGCCTATGGAAGGAGACTGGTCTTGTTGACACCATGATTTCAGAATTCTAGCCCTCAGAACTGTAAGTGAACACATTTCTGTTGTTTCAAGCCACCTGGCCTATTGTAATTTGCTGTCACAGCCCCAGGAAACTAATACAATATAGGATTCCATTTCTATAAAATTCTAGAGAATACAAACTAATATCTAGTGATAGAAATTAGATCAGAAATTAGAAATTAGAATTTCTTGCCTGAAATTCGGGTGCGTGGTTGGAGACAGGAGGAAGGCAGAAAGGATTATGAAGGGATGCTAGACAACTTTTGGGGGTGATGGATATGTTCATTGTCTTGCTTGTGGGTGATGGTTTTTGGTATATAAACATCAAAACTTAGCAAAGTGTACATTTTCAGTGTGTGCATTTATTGTATGTCAATTATACCTCAAAAAAGCTAGTAAGAAGTCATTTCTGGAGAGTAGAATTTGGTTTGGAATAAAGTGAGGACTGCTGAAATAATTACGTAGAATCTACCCTTTTTTAAAAAAATCAATGTTGCACTTATTGTTTTTCTGAGAAATAGAAAACATTATACTTCATTAAATTCCTGGAAATAAGCTCTTAAGTGGGCTTAAATGACATAGCATTAATCTCCCCTAAGCAATTTTACCATTGTCAACTTTTGACACTTTCATCCTAACATTTTGTTTTAGGTTGTGTGCTACTCTCTTTCTGTCAAGCTAAGTAATTGGAAGTCCATTCAGAATTGTATTTGCATTATTTGTTTCACTGAGAATGTTTCTCTGAGAAACATTTTCCAATGTATGATTATATTCTTAGGTATAATTCAGTTAGTAGAAATTTTGTTCTAACAGATGTCTGCATAATGATAGCTGCTTTACTCTTCTGAAGGGGAGATGAAGTTCCGAGTTTTCTATTAAGGAAGGCTAGGAGGTGGGAATAAAAGTTCATTCCTTGATACAGGTCTGAGAGTGCTGGATCACCTACATTCATTAGTAATCTTTGTACAAAATCTTATGTGATTTGATGACTTATGATTGATGAAAAGGAGGCAAAAGGGGAATTAAAGCTTTTGTAGTATTTCACATTGTTAAACATTTTTTAATTTAAAATCTTTAATGATAGAAGTTTCCCCTAGTTCTTCTCTGATTTCTCTGGCTGTTCATTTCTAGTTCCTTTTTGTGCTCCGCTTTCTTTGTGTTGTTTGGTTTTCTATTAATGATTCCTCTGTACTTTCTTTTTGGATGACCTCATCCAAACCAATCGTTTCAAGCAGTCCAGTCTCTGTTGCCACTCACATTTAGGCAGAGCTTTGCATTTGTATTCTCTGCTGCCCGAAGGGTGCTTCCATTTGCATGTCTTCCTTCATGTAGTGAGATGTACCCTATCCTCCCAGTGTCCACTCTATAAACCTGAACATCTTCCATCTTTCTGCTTCTCCTTTCTGTAGAGGCAATACATTCCAAGTCTTTTACCTTGCTCTTCTTTAATATCTCTTGTATTTCCCCCTTTCTTTCTAGATCTACCAATTCCACTGTATTTCAGTTATGCATCACAAATGTAGATTGCTACCTATAATCTAATTTTCCTTTACATATTTCATAAAATATCTTTTCAAAATATCTTTTCAAGAAATACAATCTCCTTGAAATATTCCTCATAATGTTCCTGAGACTGTTCAAAGTTTGCTTTTTAGCTTAACCCATAAGATAAAGCCCCGACCACACATTTAGCCATTTTTCTTTTTGCTATACATTTTTAAAAATACAATTTTATCAAGTTGAGATAGTTCTCTTCTTTTACTAGCTTGGTAAGTATTTTCTGGTCTGTACAATGAATTGTTTATCATAAAGGGATGATAAATTTTATTGAATTATATTTTTGCTCATTAATAATGAGATTCTATTGTTTTTTAATGTTAATGTGGTAAATTAAATTAATTGATTTTAAAACATGTTAAACTATCTTGCAGTCCTGAGTAAAAAAACAACTTTTTAAAATGATATATTTTCTTTATGATGTATTTTTTATGTAATGCCTATTTGGCTTGTTTATTTTTATTTATTGTGAATATATATTCATGAGTCTATTATCAGTCTATCAATCTGTTATTTTCACTTCTCATATTGTATTTATCTGGTTGTGAAGTCTAGTTAAATCAGTTTCTTAAATAATTTCAGGATTTGGGGCTCTTTTTTATCCTCTCTGGAAAAGGTTTATAAATTTGAATTATCTGTTGTTTGATAGTTTGGTGGAGCTCACCTATTAGACTGCCTAGGTTTGGAATTTTTTTTTATGGGAACATGTTTTTAACTTCTTATTCAAATTAGGAAATGATTACAGCAATAATGAGGTTTTCTATTTTTTCTTGAGCTGGTTTTTAAAAGTTATCTATCTTTTTTGGAGTTTGACATCTCATCTAAGGTTTTGTAATTAACGGTTTATTACATTAATAGAATCCTCTTATATTAAAATTCTTGCTTTATCTGTAGTCTTCTTTTAATTCCAAATGCTGTTGAATTTGTGCCTTCCTTTTTACCTTGACAACTCACCAGTTTTATCCTTTATTCATCTGTTTAATAATTCCAATATCTACCTTTTAAAATAATCTGTGTTTTATCTTTGTTTTATATCCCATTAATACTAATTTTGTTCTTATCTTTAATTTGTCTTTCCATATATGTTGGCTTTCTTGTTATTTTCCTTATGATTGAAGTTCAGTGCTTAGTTTTGTAATCTTAATCTGTTAATATTTATTTTTAAAGTTAACAAATTTGGGCTTATTTTTGTATTTTATTTCATTATTTCTACTTTTCTTACTTTATTTTGGGTCCTGTTTTTTCTCCTTTCTTGCTTTTTAAACTTGATTGTTTTTTCTTTTTTCCATTCTACTTAGTTTTCCTTCTACAGGTTTGCAAATTATACATAATATTTCCATACTTTAGTGATTTACACAGAAACCACTACACTAAGCTCAACTTAAGTACAAAGTTATAAAATAATAATAATGAAAAATAGAACTTGACTCATTGATTCATATGTCATGAGAGAAAAATAGAAATAACTATGGCAATAAATTAATAACAGAAGAAAATGAAAATATTCTAGAAAAATATAATTTATCAACTATAAGTTAACATATTCTTCATATATTTATAAACATTAAAAATTAAATCATGATTAAAATTTACATATCAAATTATCAGCAGGCTCAGACAATTTTCTGAAAGCTCCATGGTTTCTGTCATATACATACTAATCTTGAAAATTAAACATAGGAAAACTTTTCCAACATATTTTATTATGTTAGTATAATCTTAATATAAAAAGTTAGATAAATACAGTTAAAAAAAGAAAATTTTAGGCTAATTTAGCTTATAAACATGGATGTTAATATTCTTAAAAAGTGAGCACACATTCAAAGCAGCAACATATGAATAACATAAAATAATATGACCAAGTAAAATTTAACCCAGGAATATAAAAAAGAGATAAAAGGAGAAGGAATAGACAATAAGAACAATAAGTTTAGAAAAAAACTTTTGCAATTTAGCAGCAATTCATGATGAAAATTTCAGAGTGCATTAGGGATAGAGAAGAATTTATTTACCTGATAAAAGTCACCGCCGATAACCTGTAGGATACTTATATAATAAAGTAAAATATAAGCATTGCCTTTAAAATGAGGAACCAGGTCATTCGCTCTGAGATAATGCTTTCTATTTTATGTTTTACTAAAAGTTTTAGGCACTAGTTCTTTCTGGATCTTTCTCCACTCAGTTTTTGAGTGAAGTATGTTGAATTTGTCCTCTAATAGTTTTCTCAAGAAAGACTCATGAGAATAATATTCCCTGTTCTCTCAAAAGCTCAAAATGTTTTGTCTGAAGCCTTTATAACTGGCCATTTAGAACTCAGATGGATGTAAGATTCTTGGTTTGTGCTTTTTATCTTTTCTTCCCGCTTGAGTACTACCTAGGTGTTCTATTGTCTTTTGGCACTGCTTGTTGTAGTAAAGAAATATGATGCTGAAGTGATCTTAGTTTCTTTATAAATGATTCATTTTTTTTGGCCTGGATATTTAAGGATTCCTTCTTTATCTTTAAACTCCAATTATTTTTACTAGTGTGTTCATTGGTTGAGACTATTTTGGCTTTTATTCTTTCTTTTTTTGTTTGTTTGTTTGTTTGTTGTAAATTGAATGCTCTTTCAGTAACTTTTTTTTTCCATGATCACTTTCTTAAATTATGTTTTTATGCTTTTGTTTGGTTTCATTTTTTTCAAAGACCTCACCTATCTGCATTTTGGATCTCCTTTGCTTATCATTTCCATCTCTCTCTAATTTTTAAGTATGTATAATTTCGTTTCTTTTTGCTTACTCTTATTCTGTTTTCTCTTGCTTATTATGCTTTCCTGGGGCAATCTTTGTTACTTAGTCTTCTTTTCTAAAATGGTTTGGTCTTTTATATTTAAAAAGAATTTTACCAGTTCCCATCTTATATTCTGTAGTTGTCTTGTCCTCAAACACCTGTTGTATGCAGTATTTTTTGTAAGTTTGCATATTTCTTCATGCTGAAGCTTTAGCTTATACATTTTTAAATTTAAGTTCATTTTTAAATTTTAGAATCATTTTACATTTACAGAAAAGTTGCAAAGAGAATACAGAGCGTTATTGTGTATCCTGAACCCAATTCCATCTATTGTTAGTGTCTTATTATGGTATATTGATCACAGCTAATGAACAAATATTGATGCATTGTTATTAAATAAGCATGATACTTTATTCAGATTCATTAGTTTTTTTTCTACTATTTTTTTTTTTCTGTCTCAGGATCCTATCCAGGCTGTCATATTACATTTAGTGACCACATCTCTTTCAGCTCCTCTAAACTGTGACAGTTTCTCATTGGGATGGTTAATTTTCTGTGTCAATTTTGGCTAGGTCCCCAATTATTCTATTAAACACTAACATTTGTGTCGCTACGAAGGTATTTTGTCGACGTGGTTAACATATACAGTCAGTTGGCTTTAAGTAAAGATTATACTTGCTGCTCTTGGTGGGCCTCATCCAATACGTTGAAAGGCCTTAAGAGCAGAGCTGAGGTTTTCCTGGGGAAGGAAATCCACCTGTGGACTGCACTGTCAGCTCCTGCGCAAAGAATTCCAGCTTGTAGGCCTGCTCTGCAGATTTCAGACTGTCCAGTCCCCAGAATCACATAAAACAGCTTCTTTAAATTGCTGTCTTTCTCTTTCTCTCTCCTACTGGTTCTATTTCTGTAGTAGAACCCTGACTTAGATACACTTAGATACACTTAGACTTTGTTTTCAATGGCATTGACAGTTTTGAGTGGTAATGATAAGGTATTCTGTAGACTATCTCTCAATCGAGTTTTTCTCATGTTTGGAGAGAAGTTAGGGTTTTTTTTTGAGAGGAAGACCACTGACAGGAAAGCTGTTTTAAACATATACAGAAGTCTCCCTTTATCCACAGGGTGTATGTTCCAAGACTCCCCCCAGTGGATGGCTGAAATTGCCAATGGTACTGAACCCTCTATATACACTATGTTTTTTCCTGTACATATCTCACTACTCTTGTGCTTTGGGGCCATTTGTAAGTAAAATAAGGGTGACTTGAACTCAAGCACTGCGATATTGCTACAATTGTTCTGATAATCGAGCCAGTTACTAAATGGTTAACAGGCAGAAAGGGTTTACTACTTGGTTCTTCTTGGTAAAGGAATGATTCACACCCTGAACAGGACAGTAGGACAAAATGAGATTTCATCACACTACTCAGAATAGCGTGTAATTTAACATTTATAAATTGTGTATTTATGGAATTTTCCATTTAATATTTTTGGACTATGGTTGACCGCAGGTGACATGTAAAGTGAAACCGCAGATAAGAAGGGGACTACTGTAATATCAAGAGTACATACCCTCAACGGTTAAGATGGTAAATGTTATATATATCTTAGAAAATAAAAAAATTGAAAACAAAGTATGTGCTATCAACATGACATATGACTTCTTATTTATGATGCTAACATTGATCACCTAGCTGGGATAATGCTTGCCAGTTTTCTCCAATGTAAAGTTACTTTTCTTGTACTGCTCTTTGGAAGCAAGTCATCAAGTGTAGCCCACAATTTAGGGGTAGGGAGTTATTCTTCACTTCCTTGAGTGGGGAATATCAGCTTACATTATTTGACATGATGTTGAGCATCTTTTCATACACTTTGTCATTTGTATGTTTTCTCTGGTGAGATGTCTGTTCAGATCTTTTGCCCATTTTGGAGAATTGTTCCTTATCTTGTTGAGTTTTAAGTTTGTTGTATATCCGGATATACATTCTTTATAAGATACATGATTTGCAAATGTTAAGTCAGTAGCTTATCTTCTAATTCTCTCAACAGTGTTTTCTGTAGAGCAAAAGTTTTTAATAAAGCCCAACTGATTATTTTTTTTCTGTCATGGATCATGTTTTTGATATGTGATATGTGAAAACTTACCACCAAATCCAAGGTCCTTCAGATTTTCTCCTTTCTTCTAGATGTTTATAGTTTTGCCTTTCTCATTTAAATCTATGATCCATTTTGAGTTAATTTTTATGTAAAATGTGAGGTCTGTATTAAGGTTCATTTTTTTGGTAACGAATGTCCAATTTTTCCACCACCATATGCTGAAAAGTTCATCCTGTTTCCATTAAATTGCTTCTGCATCTTTGTCAAAACTCAGTTGACTCTATTAGTGTGGGTGTATAAATGGGCTTTCTATTCTGTCTCATTAATATATATGCTTATTCTTTTACCAATACCATGCTGCCTTGATTACTATGGCTTTACATTAAATCTTGAAAATAGGTAATGTGAATCCTTCAACTTTTTTCTTTTTTTCCAGAATTGTACTGGTTATTCTAGTACTTTTGCCTTTCCATATAAATTTTAGAATCTGTTTGTTAATATCTACAAAAAGAACTAGCCTGGATTTTGATTGGGATTGCATTGTATCTATAGACCAAATTGGAAATAATTAACATTTTAACAATATTAAGTCTTCCAATTAATGGATATTGACTGATTATCTTTACATTTATTATCTTTACATTTATCTATACATTTATCTTTGATTTCTTTTATCATGTAGTTTTCCACATACAGACTCTAAAAATTTTGCTGAATTTGTATTAAATTGCTTCATAAAAAGTGAAATTCTTTCAAGGTATTTGTTAATAACACATTCTTCCACTATTTGACAGTCTTCATCATTTTGTTTTAAAGATTAAATTTATTTCAAAAGTAGTCATGTAAACCAATTATACTTAAATAATGCTTTTATAAAGAATCTCTTAAATCTTATGTGTCTTCTTTCTTGGGAAAACAGCATTGCTATAATATTGTTTTCTTCTTTCTAAAATTAGCCGTTTTCAGGATTAATAGTTATTTTAAAATCTTGATTTTTACAAGTTTGTTAAGATAAGATAGAAACATGAGACTTTAAAATTTGTTTTCAATTTCATATGGATTATTTTATACCAAAAATCATTTGTTACCAAGTGTTCTTATAATAAAAGTTCTAAACGTAATGTTTAGCTCACAGATGAACTTTGTACTTTAAGATTTAAAAAAATTTTAATGATATTTATATAATAAATACTAACTTTAATCCCTAAGTTTTCTATCACTGAAATACATGCTTTCTTTATTCTTGGATATCTTAGATTATCTGATGTTGAAAGCTCCCCTGAACTGGATTTCCTGGAGGAAAAGTCTGTGACAGTGGGCACGTAGAGGGTGTCCTCCTATGACTGTGGGTCCCAACACCCTTCACTTTCAAGCTTGTCCATACCCAGTCTCCAGCAATTTGTCAAAAATACCTTTCAGTTTTCATACCAGCTTATGACATCTAGCAGCTTCTCTTTCAAATAAATGTATATCGGGAGCTAGATCCCTCTGGCTGTACCTGGCTCTCCACATTTCAGTGTGCTGATTTGCTCTGCAACCTCAGTTCTCTGATGAGTTCAAGAAAAGTCCTTGATTTTTAAGTTTCTCCAGTTTTTTGTTCTTCTTGTAAATACAGAGTAATGTATTAAAAACTCTTAACATCTCAGAGCTGAAACCACAAGCCTGGTTTATACTTTTTATCTGCTTTGCAGTTCCATTTTTCCAGTGAGTTTTCATCATCTGTTAAATGGTTGTACTGTTTATTTCCCTTTTTATTCTGATGACATTGAACAGAATCTATTTTTGTTGTTACTCAAAGTTGATTGAGTTGACTTTTCTTAGATTATTAGCATGAAGTTCCTGTGGGAGATGGTTGTGGGAGAAGCCTGGGTAGTTTCACAAACCTCTCAGTTCAGAGTTCCTTTAGTTGCTGTAACTATAGTCTATTTCCACAGAATATGGTTCTCCTGTATGTTGAAGCTTCTCTGAATCTCAGAATATCATCTGTTTCAGTAGAAGTTCCAGGGTCACTCCTGGGACTGCCAAGTTTCTTTACAGGCTGGCTGAGAGACAACCATCATCCAGGGACTTCTGCTTGCCAGGTGGCTGAGTCATTTTTAAGAGTATTTTCTGAGATCTGCTCCATTGTGGTTGCCCTGAGTACTTTCTGGAACTTCTTTCTTTACTTTCCACAGAAAAGTAGAGTTGCATCTCAGCACCCTCATGTCAGTTTGGTCACTGGGGCCTTTTTTTCCTGAAAGTGAGTATTTGTTAAATCACTGCTGTAATAGGATTGCCCTAGACATCCTGTCTCCCCCTGTTGCACCATCACAGCTTCTTATGGCCTGGTTTGGATTTTGGTATCATTAGATATATTTTAGAGATTGCTGATTTTTCTGGATCTAGTTTCCCTGAAAATGAGAGAATGAGAGAGTGAGAAAGAGAGAAACAGGAAATGCACTTTATTCTTTTTGGTTTCCTGGAGCAGAAACCAGAAGATTCAAAATAAAGCTACTGCCATATTTCTATCAATATGTTTATTTAAAACCCCTTCAAATCAGATGTTATTTTAAGTTTGATAAAATAAGTACTTGTCTACATTTACCAATGTATATATATACTTATTGTTCCTTCTTTCATCTTAGACTCTTTTTTGGACTCATTTTGCTTAAAGTGTTTGCTTTATAATTTTCTTTAGTTTCTATTGGAGGTAAATTCTCAGAAATTATGAAAGATAATTTTCTTAATATGATAAATTTACAAAAAATCTTAAACTCTACACTTAGTGTTGCAATATTGAACACACGCACTCTGTGTTCTGGAACATAACAAGAGGTTACCTCATAGTATCACCAGTTCCATTCAACATTGTTCTTGGATATCTTAGAGAAACAGGGCAATAAAATTAAAAAAAATATATACAAGATGTGAGCCTTAAAAAGAAAAAAGGAAAGCTGTTATTATTCATAGATCATAAAATGCTGTACATGGAAAATTCAAAGGAATCTATAAACAGAACTGATAAGCAAAATTTGCAAGGCAGCTGGATAAAAGTAAATATACAAAAATCAATTTTGTTTCTGTTATACTAGCATCAAATGCCAGAAAATGAAGTTTATAATATTATAAAAAATTAAATAGCTAAGAATAATTCAAAGGAAGATTGTGTAAGACCTCAATATGAAAAACTACAAAACTTTGCTGAGAGAAATTAGTAAGACTTAAAAAGACAAGTACTCTGTGTTCATGTATCATAGTATTCAATATTGCTGACAGTTTGATTTTATACAAATTGTCCCATAGTTTCAATGCAATCTCAATCTAAATTCCAGGGTCCATTTTGTTGGAAATTGACAAGTTGGTACTATCCTTTACATGAAAATGAAAAGGACCTCAAATAGCCAATAACATCTTAAAGATGAACAAAGTGGGAAAACTCAAACTATGAGGTATTAAGACTTACTATAAAGCTATAGTATTAAGACAGTGTGATATTAGTGAAGGAACAGAAAAATGCAACAATGGAAAAAAGTAGTCTAGAAACAGTCACATCCAAATGGTTTAACAGATTTACAATGAAGGCATTACTGCTATTGAGTGGGGGTAACATGGTATTTTCAGTAAATTGTACTAAGCCAATTGAATATATATGATAAAAATGAACCATGACTCTTCATGCCACACACAAAAATTTATTTAAAATGTCAATAGCTTAGAGATCTCATTGTAACAGATAAAACAACAAAGATTTTAGAATATAACAGGAGAGGAAATTTTAATCACCTTGGGACAGGCAAATATCTCTTAACAGAACAAAATACAAAACCATAAAAAGATTGGTATCGAGCTATACTGAAATTAAAAACTTTTGTGCACCAAATAATACCATTAGGAGAATGAAAAGGCAACCCACACAGTGGGAGAAAATATTTTCAGAATATGAATCCAACAAATAATTATCATATCCAGAATTTGTAAAGAACTTCTACAAGCCAACAAAAAGAAAAGAGATGATCGGATACAACAAAAAAGATAGCAGGAGCTATCTTTTATTCAAATACCAATAAACATGAAAATATAAGCAAATTCATCGACCAATAGCAGGATAATAATCAAAATCAGAATGAGATATCACAACAAAGCCAAGTTTGCTTAAATAAAAAAGATAAAAAATACTAAGTGTTGACTAGAATGGGGAAGAATTGGAATTCTCCTGTACTGTTGATGGGAGTGTAACCATTTTGTAAAACTGGCTGTGTTTACTAAAACTGATATATACATTCCTATGATATTGCAATTACACCTATAGATATATACCCTAAAGAAAAAGGTGGATGTTTTCATCAAAAGACATGCACAAAAAATTTCAGAGCAGAACTTTTTGTGGAGGCTGAAAAGTGGGAACTACCCAAATGCGCTTTGAGTATAGAATGAATAAATAGTGGCATGGAATGGATACATTCTGGAATTCTATACTGCATTGAGGTTCAACCATCGACAACAAAAATAATTATACAGCAAAGATGTACCATATGACTAATTTATATACAACACTAGGCAAAACTAATCTGTGCTATTTTGAGTCAGATGGTGCTTATCCTAGGATGAATTGGGTTCGAGTAGTGACAGGAAGAGAACATAAGGATGGCTTCTGGAATGTGTATAATATTCTGTATCTTGTTCTGTGTGCTATGTGCATGAGTTTGTTCAGTTTGTAAAAATTCATTGAGCTGATGCTTATGATTTGTATACTTTACTGTATTTATTATTCTCCATATAATTTGCAAAAAAATTTCTTTATGGTAATCTACAAAATGTCTATGTTATTTGAAGTAAATGAGCTTTTCAACCTACCTCCTCTGATGTGTCACAAAATGCTGTAACACTCTTTGGGCTTCTGTCTGTATGTATTGCTTATTCTAGCTCTTTGGGACAAAGAACAAAATAAACTAGTGGTTTATAAACTTGACTATGCATCAGAAAGACGTTGGAGAGCTTTAGCAAAATATAGATTTGTACTCTTGGGTAGAACTAGGGAATCTTACTAAAAAAAAATGTTCTCCAAGTAAATTTCATACACAGGTTTGGAACCTTAAAATTAAACTACGTTAAAGAGTCTCAGAGGAATTCATCAGGCATAATGTTAGTTTATAATTACATGGGTACAAATCATTTTGATAAAATTCTGACCTTGGTTATTTCATGCCTGTATACTGATTGGACTCAATGAAATCCATGTTAAGTAGATAAAACTTAACTTGTTTTGATAGCACCACCCTAACAACTCAGAACTTTCTTTCAGAAAAATTTTCAAATTATAATTAAATTAAATTGCACAATTATAATTTCAAATTATAATTAAATTAAATTGCATAATTAAATTTCTCTAAATCATGGTTTCTATAACTGTAATTGGAGGATGATACCTATCTCATATAGTTGTTATACAGATTAAATGGATATTAAAGCATTTAGCATAGCATGTCTGGCATATAATAAATTTTTGAATTAATTTTAAGGATCTCCATAAAAGTAAAAATGACATTTCTTAGTTAATTTGGAATTGTGCTTTTTCGTAATAGTTAAATTGAAATACCAAGTTGATACAACTGCCCACTGGCATTAGACATATTTTAGAGCTGTTTGTTTCAGCTCTGGTAATGAATTTGCACTCATCAGCCATGATTTCTTCAAGCTCCTAATTTCGATTATCTTCATCCTTTTGTAAAATTACTGGCCAGTGTTAGGAGAGAATCCAGAGTACATGACCACGAGCAAACTAGCCTCTTCAAGTGCAAAATTAAATCTTCCCACTTTTTCTTAGCATCATGATTTAACCAATGAGCCAACCAGCCACAGGGAATTTAACAACAACCATGTAATTGGTATGAAATGCTCCACTAACTCAGAAGACCATTTTGGTCACATCTCCTTAATTTTTCAATTAATCACTTCAGTACCCAACTTTCTTATTTATCAGGAAACCTAGAATCTCCCTCTTGGGGTTTCCCTTTGCCTTTATTTTGTACAGAACTTCAGCATCGGACACAGCACCAAAGCAGCTCATATTTTTGCTCCAACAAGAGAGAATTCTGGGGCCTTACCAGTCCCCTGCCGTGACATCTATTGCTACACTAAACTTTTGAGTTCAGTCCTGTTCCGTCAGAGAATTAGTATGGAATCTCTGATATCATGAGGTCTATGTGACCCAGATTCCTGCAGAGGCTACTGTAGTTCTTTGAGGTTGGACAGTCCTTTAGTGCTGAGCTTGACTAAGAATACCCCAAATTGTCTGATTTTTAGTGTCAATATATTTCAGCCCATTATAAGCTATTTACCATCATTCCAGGTAGTTAGCTCCAGAAGTTCTGAGACAGAATCACTTATGGAATGTCTGCCACTGTATAGAACCCAAACCACTGTTCTATTTTCCTACGTAAGTATCAACTCTAACTCCAAAACACCTAATGTCTCTTTTTTCACAGACTATGGTGCTACTTGTTTAGCCTTCTAAAAAAGACTAACTTCCATGACTTTAGTCTTGGAAGGGTTTCATCTCTATACTTCTTGTATCCAACCTTCAATAGCTATGGAACTCAATAAGAAGAAATGTTCCTCTGACGCATCTGACTTCACACTCTAAGGCTGGCCTTCCACTTGCTAATTTTCTGCTTCTGAATCTCTCTTCTCACTATGATAGACACTGGTGATAGTCTCGTCCTTCCAGGTAAACCATATTATCTACCCAGAGGATAATGTCTTTGTTCTTTGCATGGTACAAGTAGAATATAATTCTCTATTATCAGTACATTGTTATTTGGAATTTTTGGTTTAAATTACATGATCTAGTGGGAGAGCCTCAATACAGTTAGATTGAGCATTGCTTGGTTTAGATACTTGATCTTTGGATTGTGCTAATATTAACTTTTTAGAAATATAAATTCTTAGGTCCCATCCCAGATCTACTGAATTAGAAACTTTGAGTGTATATTCCAGCAACGTATTTCAACAGACCCTCTGGGTGATTGTGATTAAAGCTAAAGTTTGGGAACCACTAGTCTAGACAGAAACATACTTTATAATTATTTCTCCAGTGGGAGGTGAAGAGTTGACTCTATGTTCTTGCTGTTGTCTTCTGTCAGTAATTCTTCAAACGTAAATATACACATATGTTGCCTTTGGAATAAACAGTATTTTGTAGAAAACAATGTAGTATAAACAGGGTTTTGGAGCTTTCTTAAAATCTGTTCCTATTGGTGGTTCTGAGTTGGAGGGTCTTGCAGTGCCCTATCTGAAATATACAGGAGGCAGTAAAAAGGCTTGGGGAGCTCACTCTTCTGTTGTTCCTTAGATCCTGACGTTTCTAGGCAGTCTGACTTTTTTCTTTTCTGTTTTCAGCATCTTTCTATGTTTATTTGTTTTGCTATGTCCAGGGTTTTTTGTTGTAAGAGGACAGAACTGGGAGGAATGAACCTACTTCATCTTGGCAGAACTGGGAGTGCTGTGATGCTCTTTATAATCAAATCATCATAGACTTGTGGTAGTGTTTCATGTCTTTTCTTATTTTAGATTTATTTGTGTTACATATGTGAAGAAAAATGTTGGATTAGAAATTGATATTTTGACCTATATTGAGATAATCTGAATTCAGATATAGTATGTAGTATTAATGGGCAATGAAATGGTTAAACATTTGTTTTTACAAAACTCTGTTACTTTTACTCCATGATCTGTTGACATGTTGCACTGAGGAAGTGTACCATGAGAGCAGAACAAGAAGAGCATCATAAAAAAAATAGCGATAGCAGCATTTCCTTTCATCTAGATGACAAACTCATGGCAAGGCTATATACCTTATGTACCTATAGAACTCATAAACAGGAAAATAAGATTTGTAAAATTCTCAGAAACAATTTAGCAATGCAGGATGCCCTTGCCACTTTCACCATTCTCGTGAATGAGAAAGAGCTTGGTGAGCACTTTCATACTCTCAGGTCTTGGTTTCTACCTTAGCTGCAATATGTAGCATTCAGAAAGGGAGAGATTTTACCTGCATCTGATCAGTGCTAAAAGGGAACAGATGTCACAGTTCAGTTAGTGTGTAATAGTTTCATGAGAAGCTGTTTAAATTCATAGGGTAAATAGCTTCACCTGGTCTCCAAGACCATTCAGTCATTTGCTAGAAGGACTCACAGACTCAAAAAAGCTGTTATGCTCATGATTTATTAAAGTCATGACTTACTAGAGTGAAAGGATACTGATTAAAATAAGCAACAGAAAAAAGCACATAAGGCAAAGTCCAGGGGACACCAAATACCACCTGCCTGTTGAACTTTTGCAGTGAAGTCATATGGACAAATTTAATTTTTCAACAATGATGACTGACAACATGCACAGA
Organism: Rhinopithecus roxellana; assembly: GCF_007565055.1. NCBI lineage: Eukaryota > Metazoa > Chordata > Mammalia > Primates > Cercopithecidae > Rhinopithecus > Rhinopithecus roxellana. The sequence goes on from NC_044551.1 coordinate 56,225,155, forward strand.
CTATTACCAACCTGGGAGGCTCACCTGAGCTTTGGTGTCCATGGTTTTTGTTGGAGCTCAGTCACATAGGCAAAGTTGAATGTCTACATGGCTGACCTTAGTCTTTAGCCCCTTCAGAGGTCAAGATGGTGTTGCATGGCCCAAGGCCTCACCATAAGCCACATCATCATTATACATTATCTGGAGTTGGCTCAAGGCCTCCAGGAATACAGAGACACCCTTACCAGGTAAGATATTCCAAGAGCATAGGGGTTACCTTCCAGGAGATGGGCAAGGGACAAACCTTTCTTTGTTATATAGATACACTTCTAATAAATGTTTAAAAAATGATGGCTATAACAAATCTTTTCGCAAGTCATTTGTTTTCCAATTCTTTTCTTTTGAATAATTGTGAGCTGATAGATCATTGAAACTATTTTGTATGACAGATTAGTGTGTAATTTGCAGTATAAAATTCATCTGACTTCCTTTAATTTTTAGGTACATAGAGATTTTTAGCATGTTTCTACCAAAAAAAAAAAAAAAAATAGAATAGAACTGACCTTGAAACTGTTTTGTCCTGGTAGTAGATGATACTCACCAAGAGATGGAATACATAAGCTAAATTATAAAGGCTATTTATCACATAAAAATGCATTTCCAATATAATTTTAATTTAAATGCATTAAATTTTAATCCTTAGAATTTTATGGTACCATAACAAATTTTAATTATAAATAAACATGATAGAATCATTAATAAAAATATTTTCAGATATAAAATTATAAGGATTAAATTATGTGCTGAAAGTGGAATGGAACTATAAATTCAAGTAGAAAAAAATAATTAAAATCTCTAAGAGTTTGTTTATATAATTTTTAAATGAATAACAGTGAGTATTGTGATGCTATTTAGATTCTATTTGTACAGTTAAAAGAGGTACATAACAATTTTATTTTAACATATAAATATAATATGCTATAAAGGACTGTTGGGAGACCATTCTCTATAAATCTCTCAAATTTCTACATGTCTAGGCATTACTAGCCAAATGTTCCAAGACTATCTTTTTAGAAAGGTTGGCATAAATAGATGGCCTTGGAAAGACGGAGGAGTGACTCCCTCTGGAGCAAATTTACTTATATTCCTAACATAAAAGATAGAGATACTTCCTTCCTTTTTACAGAAAGATTTGCTTATGTTTCAGGGAAAAAGGAATAATGCATCTCTCCAGTGGAGAGGATAGACACATTTTCTAATAGCCCCTATCTAAGATCAGCCTCTCAGTCTCAGGGTTCTCCTATAATGTATCCCCACCATGTGTGCACGCAATACCTGACCTCATGATATCACTCCATGGAAACTGTAGCTTGCGGAAAAATGGTGCCAAGATGTTATTATTACTGAAAGTAATAACTGTCTCATTGCTTTCATCTGGACTCCATCTGGACTCATTGCTTTCCTATCAACTGAATCTGTGGAAGTGTGGAAGGCAACTTTGCAGCTGCCACCATGGTACTACTGCTTAGGTACTGCTTGACAGTAAATGACACATTTCTCAAATATTTAAACATATAAAACAACTTAAATATGAACTTAAATGCAAAATAAAGACCGCTTTCTATATCTTTAGCCCCTATAATTGTGCCTGGCAGATATTGGGCACTAAAATATTTGTTAAAATAATAAATAGAAGAATAAGTGATTAAATTAGTGGATATAGGATTTTCTGATTCATTTTTGCCTCCAAAATGCCATGGACTGGATAACATGTTAAATATCTTGATTGTATCTAAGTAGAAGAGGATATTTAAGAATTAAATTTCATTTATTTATTCATTCATTCCTTTAACAATGTTTTTTGAATACCTGCTCTGAGTTGATTATTTACTAGGTACTGGAAAGCAAAAGTGAATAAGAAACAGTTATTTCCTTCAAAAAAGCCTATGAGAAAATGCACAAATATAATGCAACATTATAATTGTTAAAATGGAATCATATGCAAAATGTCAGATGACTCCAAAGGTTATAATGCCTACTTTGCCTGAGGGACTAGGGAGACTTTCCAAAGGAGGTGAGGTTTCCAGCTAACTCTTGAATTATAGGTAGAAGTTTGTTAGGGGGTGTGTGCTGGTTAGAGGGAGAAAAGGAGTGAGACATTTGGGGACATTAGTAAAGATGGGGCCTAGGTTAGTACAGTTTACTTTTAAATAAATAAATAATCTTCAGTATATTACAAATAGTTATGACTACAGCAATAATAATAACAATATGATAAGGATTGACTTAAAACCTGCAACTTTCAAAATAATCATTGTCCTTGATTTTTTTGAGAATTCAGTTTTGATAAACCATTGAAGAGATCAACCTTCAAGACTTGGGTTTGAAAGCTCATATTTCACAAACTGGGTGTGTTAATGGCTTTCCCAAGGTTACTTTTTGCCTCTTGAGAATTCTTTCAGGGGAATTCTGGCTTCTTTGGAAAGAACTTAGAGTTAACAAGCAGTCGACCAAGAGAAATAGGTCAAAGGCAGACACTTTGGTAAAACCAAAATGAATGAGTAGCTGTAAGCTAAAGACTGTAATCCTTATAATTCTACCTCAATCATTCTGCAGATACTTTAAGGTTGCTGATTTTTTTTTTTTTTTTTTTTTTTTAAACATGAGTTTTACATAACAGTCACTGTGATGGCTAATACTGAGTGTCAACTCAATTGGATTGAAGGATGCTAAGTACTGATCCTGGGTGTGTCTGTGAGAATGTTGCCAAAGGAGATTAACATTTGAGTCAGTGGATGGGGGAAGACAGACCCGCCCTTAATCTGGTGGGCACAATCTAATCAGCTGCCAGCGAATATAAAGCAGGCAGAAAAACGTGAAGAAGTGAGACTGGCCTAGCCTCCCAGCTTACATCTTTCTCCTGTGCTAGAGGCTTCCTGCCCTCAAGCATCAGACTCCAAGTTCTTCAGTTTTGAGACTCGGACTGGCTCTCCTTGTTCCAAGCTTGCAGACAGCCTATTGTGGGATCTTGTGATCGTGTAAGTTAGTACTTAATAAACTGCTCTCTCTATATATGTTATATCTGTCAAGAGACATTTTAGGGAGCTGTAGCAAAGGAACAAAATTAAGATCTGAATTATCATTTCTTGCACCGTAAGTGATGTATTTTTGCCTCTATCCTGTATGACAGTATGTATAATTTTGTCAGGTGCCAGGAACTAGAAAATCTCCTCTCTGTTGACAGATAGAGTTTACCTGGAAAAGAGAATGTCAGAGATTCAAAGGGCATGAGCTCTAGTGGGCTCTTGTCTGCATTATGAGTTCTCCCTTGGGCAAAAGGTATAAAAGAGCACATCACTTACATATCTGAACCATAATGAAATTGCATGTTTTGAAAAGGTCAGAATGCCAGACTGTATGACTATATTAGTCAGAGTTCCCTAGAGGGAGTTGGGATGTCTGCAAACACTTCCAAATGTATTTTGGGAGGAATGACATTAAAGAGTTGTTACCCTCCTCTGTTCTGGCCCTCTAGCCTTTGCACCACCAACTCTCCCAGTGCTCTTGGGCTTAACTGCTGCCCACAGGGAAGTCCGACAAAGTCATAGCCTCTTTGGCAAGGAATTCAACACTTTAGAATTTACTTTTTCTATCAAGTCCTTCAGAAAATGACTACCTCTGCTCAGGCTAGCAAGACCTACTAGAGGTCTGTTACTGGGCTCCACTTAACTTTGAAACCAGTGAGAACAAAATATTACAGGGTATTATGGGCTTTATTTTTACCCCCACCAGAATGTGGTCTGGAATGTCCAGAAAACTTCCAGTGGAGGAGCAGAGCCCTAGCAGGTGATGAGCCTGGATCTATAGTCTCCATTTCCCTTGCATGTGATGGACGTGCTGCCAGAGCCGTAGAAACTAGTTTCTACTCTAGGTCTTAGCTAATGGGACTTGATCGTGTCCTTAGAACTCTAGTCTGTAGGATTAGAGCCCCCAACTCCTTTGCCTTTCCAAGTAGGGCTCTCCCTGAATGGAGCTTGATTTCTGGTATCCACCTGACTTGACCACCTCTGTCATTAAGATGCCTATGTCCCCATACAATGCTTGATACATGATTCTACCACTTGTTTATCAATATTTAGCTCAGCCCCAGTTTTCTTATACTATCTGGGACTTTATAACTTGGACTAGTGTCTTCTCTCCCCAGTTATTTCAATCTTAGCCTCAATCTTACACTTGTTTCTGCTTTCTTCTATCTCTTTGACAGGATATCACAGCACTCTTTGTGCCCAAGGCTGCTTCATACATGATTGTTGTACAAGAGGTGTTTTGCATTAAACTCATAATCCTACCCAGATCTAGGAAAGTAAGTCAATGGTCTTTAGGTTGAAGTGGTTTGTTGATGTGCTGAAGGACACTTGAAAATGCAGAACCAAGGATAAGCCATGTGTCCTCAGAGTCCTACTGGATTTTTTAAAAATTATAAAATATAAATTTTTGACCATATGAGCAAATGACCTCAGTTTTGACCATATGAGCAAATCTAAATCTGCTTCCTGAGAAAAGTTTTGTCTTGACTTATGCCTCATTATTTGACCATTTAGCTTATTTCCTTGTAGGCATAGGATGACTTCCATTTGGACAAGAAGTCAAGTCATATTCTTCATTTGTTTATAACATAAATTTGCTTTCTTTTTTAGAGTAATTTTAGGTTTACAGAAAAATTGAACAGAAATTGTCCCCACACTATACCCCTCCCACCCAGTTTGACATCTTGCGTTAGTGTGGCATATTTGTTACAATTGATGAATCATTATTGATACATTATTTTAAACAAAGGCCATTGTTTACATTAGAGTTCACTATTTGTGTTGTACAGTGCTATGGATTTTGCTAAGTGCATAATGTTCCATATCCACCATCACAGTGTCATACAGAATAGTTTCACTACCCTAAAAATCCCCTGTGCTTCACTTATCCATCCTTCTAGTCCTTCTGCCAAGCCCTTGGCAACCACTAACCTTTTTACTGTCTCCATAATCTTTTCTTTTCCATATCATATAATTAGATTCATACAGTGTTAACCCTTTCAGATTGACATCTTTCACTTAGAAATATGCATTTAAGATTCCTCCACTTCTTTTTATGGAGTGATAATTCATTTCTTTTTATTTCTGAATAATATTCCACTGTATTGCTATAACACAATTTGTTTATGCATTCACCTTTTGAAGGAAATCTTAGCTGCTTCCAAGTTTTGGCAGTTACAAATAAAGCTGCTATAAACATCCAGTGCAAGTTTTTGTGTGGTCATACATTTTTAACTCAACTGGCTAAACACCCGGGAGCGATTGCTAGACTGTATGGTGAAACTACATATAACTTTGTAGAAACTGCCAGACATTCTTCCAAAGTGGCTATACCATTTTGCATTCCCTTCAACAATGAGTGAGAGTTACTGTTGTTCCACATCCTCATCAGCATTCAGTGTTGTCTGTGATCTAGATTTTGCCCATACTGATAGGTGTGTAGTGATATCTCATTGTGATTTTAATTTGCACTTCTCTAACGACGTATGATGAGCATCTTTCACATGCTTATTTGCCATCTGTATGTCTTTGGTGAGATATCTGTTCAAATCTTTTGTCCATTTTAAAAATTGGGTTGTTTTTCTTATTGTTGAGTTTTAATAGCTCTTTTTATATTTCAAATTAAGTCCTTTATTACATATGTGTTTTGTGAATATCTTTTCCTAGTCTGCTACCCATCTTTTAAATCTTTTAACGCTATCTTTCACAGAGTAAAAAAAAAAAAAAATTTAAATAAAGTGCAACTAGTCATTTTTTTTCATAGATGACATTTTTGGTGTTGTATCTTAAAAACTCATTGTCAAACCACAGGTCATCTAGATTTTCTCATATTTCATCTCCTACAAGTTTTATGGTTTTGTGTTTTACATGTAGGTCTATGATCCATTTTGAGTTACTTTTTGTGAAAGATGTAAATTTTGTGTTTAGATTCATTTTTTTCCAATAGGATGTTCAATTGTTCTAGCATCATCTGTTGAAAAGACAGTATTGAATTGTCTTTGCTACTTCGTCAAAGATCAGTTGACTATATTCGTTTGGGTCTATTCCTAGACTATTCTGTTCATGATCCATTTGTCCATTATTTTACCATACCACACTGTCTTGATTACTGTAGCTTTACAGTAAGTCTTGTAGCCAGTCCTGTGACCTTGTTCTTCTCTTTCAATATTGTGTTAGCCTCTCTGGGTCTTTTGCCTTTCACATAAGCATTAGAATCAGTTTGTTGATATCTACAAAATGACTTTATAGGATTTTTATTGGGATTGTGTTTAATCTATAGATCAAGTTGGGAAAATCTGACATCTTAAACAATATTGAGTCTTCTTATCCATGAATATAAAATGTGTCTACAATTATATAGACTTTTTTTTGATTTCTTCATCAAAGTTTTATAGTTTTATAATTTATATAGTTTCCCATGTATATCTTGTACATAATTCTTAAAAATATTTATGCCTAAGCAATTTTTTGGTGCTAATGTAAATGATTTTTTTTTTTTTTTTTTTTTTTTTTTTTTTTTTTTTTTTTTTTTTTTTGAGACGGAGTCTTGCTCTGCCGCCCAGGCTGGAGTGCAGTGGCCGGCTCTCAGCTCACTGCAAGCTCCGCCTCCCGGGTTCATGCCATTCTCCTGTCTCAGCCTCCCGAGTAGCTGGGACTACAGGCGCCCGCCTCGTCGCCCGGCTAGTTTTTTGTATTTTGTAGTAGAGACGGGGTTTCACCGCATTAGCCAGGATGGTCTCGATCTCCTGACCTCGTGATCCACCCGTCTCGGCCTCCCAAAGTGCTGGGATTACAGGCTTGAGCCACCGCGCCCGGCCGTAAATGATTTTTTAATGACAAATTACTATTATTCACTGATGGTATATAGGAGAGTAATTAACTTAGATTCTTCACTTTTATAACAATATGCTAGCTTTATTACTTATACATCTGATTTCCAAGGCAATGTTGCTCTCCTATAATGAAAGCATGAAAATTTGTTATTCAAGGACTCAATGAGGACTAAACCTTAATTTGACTACTTAAGAGCGTCTTAAAAATTCTAGCTTAGGTAACTTGGGAAGGAGTAAAATCATTTCTAGATTATCTGCTCTAAGAATGAAAACTTTCTATATTCTAAACTCAAAAAAGGAAAAGATTTGCTCTTTTTTGGCTTTAATCTATTCTAATGAATTCCTGACAACTTGCTTTTATAACTATGCTTCTGAAAACCACCCAGTTGGTGACAGTGCCACATTTCTGAAGGTCAACCAATGAGCAATAGTGGGTGACTTTTAGAGACACTCGTGCATCTAAAGAGATATTTCTATTTTTACAGACACTTCCATGATAAAGATCAACCAACTCCATATCACTCCCCCTTCTGAAAGTCCATCAATTCCTGAACCCCAGGTTCCCCAAAACCCTGTGAAAAATGAGCAATTTGTATTGATTGATGATGCCATGCTGTCTTCGCCCACTCAGGTTGCTATAACAAACAACAGTAAACTGGGTGGCTTTTAAACAATAGATATTTATTTCTCATAGTTCTACTGGCTGCAAGTCTAAGATCAAGGTACCTACAGACGTGGTATCTGGTGAGGGCTACTCTCTGGTTCATAAGTGTCACCTTCTCACCATGTCCTCACCTGGTAAAAGGGGCAAACAAGCTTCCGTGGGCCACATTTATGAGGGCACTAATCTCATTTGTGAGAACTCCACTCTCATGACCTAGTCACCCCCAAAGGTCTCACTTACTAGCATCACATTGGAGATTGTGTTTCAGTAAATGGATTTGGTGGAAATGGGGGGATAAACATTCAGCCTATACCACATGCCTAGTCATAAAGAGTTCTGTTGCTTACCGAGCCTCCATAGAGCAATTTGTTTCAAACATCAAGAGGTGGCCTTTTCCTTTGAGAGGTTTTATTCCTGTTATCAACTAGGCCCCCAAATATAGCATTGGTGAAATGCAACATTTTAGAGCCAGGTAGAAACTCCCAACAGATGAGAACTCACGAACACAAAATAGGGAGCTGCAGACACTGGGTTCTACTTGAAGTGGAAGGTGGGGGGCAGGAGAGGAGCAGAAAAAATAACTATGGAGTACTAGGCTTAGTACCTGGGTGATGAAATAATTTTCACAACAAACCCCCATGACATGAGTGAACTATATAACAAACCTGCACATGTACCCCTGAACGTAAAATAACACTTAAAAGAAACTCTCCACAGAACTATGATTTTATTATTCTCTTGGAATATTTTGTGACTGTTCTTATGGATACATATAGAACCTAATCACATAAATTTGGTTTCTGTATGGTAAAACAGATACTTTATTCATTGTTCAATAATTAGTTAATGTTCTTTATCTAATGAAACTTTTATAAATTCCCCTTAGAGTTTGGTGCTAAGTAAAATTGTCCCTCCTGAGCAAATATTTTTTTCCTATAGATGTCATGAATCTGAGTGCCACGCTTTATATTCTGTTTTAATACTTATTTCTAACTTTAAGGTTATGTTCTTAACCACAAATACTACAGGGCTATCATTTATTTTTCAGTTTTTTTGTCATTATAATCCTTGTCATAAAGGTTTTATTGCATATGACTTTTGCTTGACCTGCCTTAAAAATCCATTTTGGGGGACTAAGTATGGAAAAAAATTGTAATACACTTTTCCTGAGAAACATAATACATGCTGTAATATTTGCACACTTATTACTGTCTGTAAGAACTTTCACCTTTAGGAATTATACTTCTTCACTTTGTTTCTCTAATCTCTAGAATTTGGCAGCTATATGTTTTGGTGTTTATATTGTAATGAGGTCAGTCAGCTGAAGTTATATTTTCACAAATAATTTCAAACATTGATATTCCTTGGGGCAAAACAGTGTGTAAAAGTTATTAATTTTCAGCAGAAATGAAAGGTAAAGGTCACCACAATTGTTAATTGGCCAACTACACAATCATTTTTGGAAATAATTTAACTTTAATAGCAATATTGTGCTACAATGAAAGGAAACATCTTAATATTGTTGCTGACAATGAGAACCAAATTATTTATAAATATTTCACTTCTCTATTCAGCAAAGTACCATGTTAGTCAAAGCAACTGGCATTCTATACAGAAGATTAGTTTTTACAATGTATATAACAAAGAACACATCATAAATATCAGACAGATTTTGAGTGTGATATAAAATAAACCTTCCTCCCTTCCATTGCAAGCTGTCCCATTATTCACACATCCAGCAACTTGCATAAGGGAAGTGGAAACTAATTTATGTGGACAGTTGTTTGTTACTGTTATTATGGATGATTTTTTGCTTTCCTATAACCAGTGCTGTTCCTATTAAGAGATAAAATAAGTCATGGTACCCATGGTGTGGTTTAAGGAGGTGATAAGAAGGGCAAATTACAATTTATATTTCTCCCCTTCTTCCTTAGATGCAATTGCTTGAAATTCCACCCTTACAGTGGTTGTGGAGAGGGGTGCAGTAAAAGGGAGATGCGGACAAATTCCTCCAAATTCGAATGAAGTGGAATAGAAGACGGGACAAAGTCTACATCATTAAGATCAATTATTCTTTTACCCAGGGAGATTAGTAGATACTCCTGGGAGAGATAACAATAAATTCTTATTTCCCGAGGACGATTAAATTCATAGGTCTTCTCTGAGGAATGGAATAAGTAATCTTAGGTGCTTGGGAGTGGAGAGGACACTGGGCGGGGGATTGGAAACTCTGAATTTAGGGACAGCATGCAGAAACAGCAGTGTTAAGAAGCAGGAACTAATTGAAAGAATATGGGCTATAATCTTTTTTTCAGATCACCTGTCATTTCTTTTTTTTTTTTTTAACTTTTAAGTTCTGGGGTACATTTGCAGGTTTGTTATATAGGTAAACGTGTATCATGAGGGATTGTTGTACAGATTATTTCATCACCCAGGTATCAGCCTAGTACCCATTAGTTATTCTTCCTGATCCTTTCCCTCCTCTCACGTTCTACCCTCCGATGGGCCCCAGTGTGTTTTGTTCCCCTCTATGCGTCCATGTGTTCTCATCATTTAGCTCCCACTTATAAGTGAGGGCATGCAGTATTTGGTTTTCTGTTTCTGCATTAGTTTGTTAAGGATAATGGCCTCCAGCTTCATCCATGTTCCTGCAAAGGACATGATCTCATTCTTTTTTATGGATGCATGGTATTCCATGGTGTAATATGTACCACGTTTTCCTTATCCAGTCTATCTTTCATGGGCATTTGGGTTGATTCTATGTCCTTGCTATTGTGAATTGTGCTGGAATGAACATATGCATGAATGTGTCTTCACAAGAGAATGATGGGTATTCCCTTGGGTATACTCAGTAATGGGATTTCTGGGTTGACCCAGGCTGTAATCTTGAAACCATATTCTATCCCTGACTTGGTTCCTGGTTAGTAGTGGCTTTAGGTTATTTCTAGTTTCAACTACCTGTAATCACGGGAAGGGAGGTGAAAGGGAGTCCCTGTTTTTTTTCTTTTTTGCTTACTTCCTGATTCTATTCCTGAATGACCTTGTCTTTTAGGAATATATGGTTAAGCTGCTTTAAAATGCCAACGTGGCTACACATAACATACTGGAGGAGAAGCCATCTATTTTGTAAGGAAAGAGAGGAAAATCATTATAAAACAAAGTAATTCTGACTTTCACAGAAAGTGCTACCTGTTCCTGAAACTACTGGACTAGAAGCTAGGGGCCATCTACTTTTGTCTCGTCTTCTCTGCTGATTATCCTAGTGGCTGAAGATATCCCTGACATTCTTCTCATTGCATATTCAGAGGTTTTCCTAGGCTAAGGCTAGGAGAGGCCAATGTCCCTGGGCCTGCTTCTGAGACTCTTTCCATAAGCATCAGGAGAACTACCACTGGGGTTGAAGGAATTGGCTCTGTCGTAGAGAAACTAAAAATATTTCATGTTTTTATTGTATTTTAGTATTTTTTATGTCTAAACAATTTATTAGACTTTCTTATCTAAACCAAAGCACAGCAGGTAAAATTGTCCTTTTATCTCTCCAAGGATGTTTTTGGCTCATTGTCCCGACCTGCAGGACAGTCGAACAGACCCTGGAAGGGGGAGTGGGAATGGAGGAGACAAGAAAACATGAGAAATGGAGACAAGACAAATAGCCTGATCAAGTCTCGTTTAATGGTGGAGGTGCAATGCCTTATATAGGCTGGCAGAGGAAGAGGTTGGGCCAGGGCAGTGACAGGAGGCTGGGTTTACTCAAATTACAATTGCGCATGCGCCGTGGGTTTGGAATTTTCCCGGGTGCGGGATCGCGCCTGTGCTGTAGGCTGCATATCTTCCTGGGCGGGAAAAATGTTTGCGCGCGCGCGGGAAAGGTTTAGGCGCGCGCGGGAAGGGTTTAGGCGCGTGCGGGAAAGGTTTGTAATAAAGAACCCGGAAATGTGCTGTCTTGTCTCGCTTTGCGGAGATCAAGCAACAGAGGTCGGCTAATTCCGGGCCTCATGGCTCCGGACAGCTCATTATTTTCCTATTTAAAATCACCTCTCAGTTCTATTGTAACCACCTATATTATGCAGGACCTACTTACAGTGATATCCCTACTTACACCCTCCATATTTAAATTTACCTTTATTAGAGCTTTGTAATTACTAATCTCCAAATTATCACATTATCATCAGCAGCAGCAGCACCACCAGCAGCATAACAACTGTCGTTTATTTAGTAATTACCGTGTGTCAGACTGAAGGCTAAAGACTTTCATTTTATATCATTTAACAGTGACATGTCCTGTGATAGGTAATATTATCCTCATTTCACAGATGGGAAAACTGAAGCTGAAAGTCTCAGTATTTTGCACCAGATCACACAGATAACAACTGACAAGAGTGGAGCCTCATGACCCTACACTTTGCAGATAAGGGCACTGAGGAGCAGAGAGACCAGACTCAATGTTCTGGACACAGTAAGTGACAAATTTAAAATCAGGTCTATCTGTCTCGTTAAAGAACATGTTCTTTCTATTATATATTTTTCACGCAATTTTTTTCCTCACACCTTCTGAGGTTTAGGAAAAGGAAATAAAATTTGTGAATTAAAATGTTTTGAATTATGGAAGATTCCGATTATAGGAATAGGCATAATTCTATCTCCAAGTCCCCATTTTTAGAAGAGACATCTCAGATATGTGTTGCTGGCTTGGCAGTGGTCTCAGGCATGTGTTGCCTGGTGATTTCTTTGCAGAACTATACACTTAAAAATCTCAGTGTTGCAAACATGAGCATATGAGATAATGCAAAGGTACTCTTACTTTGGACAGAAGCAGCTAACTGCTTGTTCCAGAAATCAATGTTATTGACAGATTGAGAAATTGGAAATGAGTTTTACTGGAAAGTGTTGCAAGGACTTTATTTGACCAACTCCTAAACTCACATTTGGCTGAGTCCTTGTGGCTTGGGGAAGAAAGACAAAGAGAAAGGGCAGACAATTGAAAGGAGGCTTTTCTTTCTTTGCTTTCAGCTGGAAACAGGTTAGTGTCCACGCCTGTGGTCTTGCAGGTTTGCACTCTCTTCTCTCAAAGACTTTCCTGTCAAAGCTGCTTTGTTTTCAACTTAACATAATGGAATGCCAACCTAATGCTTTGCCAAGCTCTCATTGATCCTTGGTGTGGAATAAATGTGAACACTGCCTCATTAATCCTCTCTCTGGTCCTTGGAGAGAAGTGGCAAGCAATATCCCATCCATTTTGCAGTGGAAGAAAGAAAGGCAAATAAAATTGCTCACTTTACATCTGTTCCCCAGCCTTCTGGACATTTCCATCTGGATATCTTGCTGACTTGTCAAACCTAACTTACTCCAAATTGAATGCATTCTCTTCCTTCTTACAAAATATATTCCTTTCTGAGGATTGTGTCTTGGTTAATGGCACTGCCATCCACACAACTCTTCTGGTAGAAGCCTCTGAGTCATCTTTGATCTCTCTCACTTTGCATATTCAGTCAGTCAGGAAGTTTGTTTCCTTTTCCTCTGAAACAGTACTCAAATTCATCCTTTGTCTCCACCTCTCTGCACCATCTCTCTCTTGGTTCATTGTCTCATCAGCTCTCATCCAGATTAGTGGAACAAGATTCTTACTCATATCTCCAATTCTGGTTCTGTATATTGTCTTCAAATTGATCTTCCTAAAACTGAGGTGCATTATTTCCTTCCCTGCTCAAAAAGCATTGATGTCCACACAAGGCCAACAAAATAGAGTCCTGATTCTTCTCAAAACAATGAGATCTTTTACAACTGGGTAGAATGCCCCTCTAAGAACTCTCTCCTGACTAGCCACAGGGGCCAACTTGTTATTTCCCAAGTGTTTGGCCAGTGTTCATGCAGGGCTTGCCTTTGTTACAGTTTATTACACAAATTTCTAGTCATTTTTTAAGACCTAGTTCTTATACTACACCTTATTTGTTATCTTTCGGCTCATTTCTCTGTCTATTCTCTTAATTAATCTTTCCTTTTTGGCCTTTATAACAATTTGTTATCATTATCACAACCTGTTTTGTAGTTAGGTATCAATATTTCCCCAAATAACTTACAAGTTCCTTAAGGAAAAATCCTGTATTTATCTATGAATTGTTAGCATGGTGCTGGGTACTTCTTAGGTGCTAAATAAATGACATTAAGCAATTTATAGATAATAAAGAACTTTTTTAAGGAATTTTTAAATCACATTTAATTCCCACACTTAACCCTGTAAGGCAGCTAATTATTACTTATCCCTAATTTGCAGGTGAACAACATTGAAGCCTAAGGAATTTAAAAAAACTTTCCTATGACCTAACATCAGAGCCAGGACTTAAAACCGAAACCCAGTTAGCGAGGTTTCTAATTGTAAACCTTGATTCTAGTTCACTGTGTTAAACTGCGTGTACACAGAAGTAAGTTTGGAAAGTTGACCTCATACAATGCCTGATTTTGATAAAAGCAGCTTTTCTGGTTGCTAGAACTTGCTAAATGTTGTTCGCCTTGAGGGATTATCAATGTTCAAAGGACAAGCCACTATTCTGATTATTTCCTGCATCTGATAGTAAGAACACAAAGCTTTCAGGAGCAAGGATTGTGTCATGTTCACATATGGAGCCAATGTAGCACCTACAAGGCCTTGAATGTAAATAATGTTTAGGAATTATTGATTGCTAATATAATGGAATCTACTCAAAGGAATTTTCGTATCTTTGGCCATTTTCTCTTCTAAGCCCCAACCTTCACAATATGTTGCCAAGTTTTTATAGAAAAAAAATGCATACAGCTTGGTTGGTTTCTAAGATAAGTCCATCCTGTGACTGAATAAGTAGCATGGAAAGGCTTTTCCTTTCCCCCGATTTTCTTCCCCCCGGCTGAAAATTCTCCTGTTAAAGTCATTAGTTTGTAGCCACAGATATGGACGTCTCTCCCAGGAGGTCCTGGAGCAGACATATTTGCATTGTCCACATTTGCTTCTTAGCCATCTTGCCAGTCTCAGTATCACTTATTTTATCTACAGCTAGTCCTTAATTATAATAAATATGCAAATAAATAATTATCCTTAATTATTTGCACTGGATTGGCCAAGATTACTTAGTGAAAGATTGATTGCAGCCTTATTGGTTTTCAAATGCTTTGCCTTCTGAATAAAGGTAGTTAGAAGAACAGAGGACAGGTTGGCAAGTTGTAGCCCTACTTTGGTAGGGATGCTCAATGTCCACTCAAGCCAATGGATCCTATTAGGGTCTACCTTTCCATTATGTTTATTCCTGACATACCTCTAATACTGAGTAGTGACCCTTATATTGTCTAGTATTCTCCATTCCTCACTCAATTCTTATGTTCCATGTTACTCACTTCTCATGCCATCTACATGGAAATTCTGTCTCTGTTAATTTAAGAATGTCCAGCTTCGATCCCATATATATGATGCATTCTATGATTCTACTCTCTAAATTCTTATTGAAACTTATAGTGATAATAATTGATACTTAAGCACCAGGCAGTTAAAGTTCTTTAAAGAATGTAGTAGATTAATTGCAAAAACAGCTTCAATTCTTCAATCCCCCCTTCCCTCTCCGGGTATCCATACCTATTTATCCACCAAGAGGTGAAATGTATTTCTCTGTCTCTTGAATCTAGACTGAACTTGTATATTACTTTGGTCAATAGAATGTGGTAAAGTTGATAATGTGCCAGTTCTGAACCTAGGCCTCAAGAGGCCTTGTTTATCTTTACTCTCTATCTTGAAACCCTTCCATTATGGGATTAAGCTTTGACTACCTGCTGAAGAATGATATCCATGTGGAGGAGAGTCCAGCCGTCCCTCTTAAGATCTTCCCAGGTTAGTCTATACCAGCTGACCCCAAACATGCAATAGAATTGCCTGTCTGATCCACAATTGATTGAAGATGCAAAAGTGAGCCCAGCTAAGACCAATGGAAATACCTAGATATCCCGTAGACTCAAACAATAAGATGCTTATTGTTTTAAGCCACTGTATTTTGGATGGGGTGTTTCTAAGCCAGAGCTAACTCAAACTCACACAGTATATTACTTAATTTAAGCTTCCTTATACAATGACGTAAATACTATTAATATTCCTACTTACTGACTGAGGAAATCTAGGGTTGCAAGATTAGGTTACTCATTTAAATTCTCACAGTGAGTAAGTGACAGGGGCAGGATTTGAGCCAAGGTAGTCTTAGCTACAGACTACAGAGTTTACATGTTTATGTATTATGTTACTCAGTTTCTCTTCAGGAGCATATAATTTACAACTTAATCCATAGGATCAATCATTAAATCTTTATGGGAAATAATTTAGCTCATTCCCCTTAATTTCTGCATGAGGAGATGAAGACCCAGAGTTTTCTGTTTGGCCCAAGGTCACAAAGTTAAACCATAGTCTGGGGTTTTGGATTGCATCTTAATACTCTTGATCGACTTACCTATCTTGGTCAACAGCATTCATTTTTCTGCTGGATGACTGCAAGCTTCTTGAGGTGTAATACTTTATGTCCGTCATGGTGCCTAGCACAGTGCTGAATATTCAGAAGGTTTAGAACATATTTATTAATTGACTGTTTGCTTGGCTGACTCTGTTTATTTCTGATGTCATGGTCACTTGAGCATCAGGCAGAGTGGACATGGCCACTAATACCACCACTAGGAAAGGTTGCCAGCCAGACTTCAGTGCCATTATGAGAACTGTCTGCTCAGGCCTACACCCAAATGGAAATTCTCATTCTCTGGAATTGCTGTATTTTTCTCCTAAAAGGCACAACATCTATTGTTTACTGAATTATCAGGAGTGTTTTTGTTGGTATACTTGATGAAGGAAAAATAAAACCCTACATTTAGGTTTGGGAGGATAGAACCTTTCCTTCTGTGAGGAAAGACCTACATTCGGGACTTGGCTTTCTCATAGTCCTTCAAGCACTGAAACAGATTTAAGCAAAAAATGATTTGAGTAAATACAAGTAGCACAAAATACAACCTGGATTCTTAAAATTTGATTATTTTTGTCTGTACTCTCTGCAAGCCAGGGAATTCAGCTTTGAGATGGAATCAATTAAATCGAAGATACCAACAGGAGACACACTCTGGGGAAACAAGGCTTAAATATGCATTTCTTTTCATTTTCTTCACCTTATCCTTTACAAAATAACAAAGCAAAGCAGATTAGAGCTTTTCTTTCTATTATACAACACATCCTCCATGAAATCTCACAGAAAGCACTCCTAGTCACTCTACAGTATAACCAAATATTTTTAATGTACTTAGGGAAAAAAAGCCAAACCTGCTTTTTTAACATTTGCTTCTTTCTTTTGACCTGCTTCTATTTGCTGCTATACTGTATAATATGGATGACTTAACAGCCAAGTTTTAGAGATTAGAGAGTGGAATCTAGTCAGATGATAAGATGATAGCAGAGTCTGGTTTAATTTTAGGCTGAAGAAATGCAAAATTTATCTTGTTTTCTTATTTGTATTTAGGAAAATTTTAGTAGTTTAAAATACCCTTAAAATCTGAAAATGGGAAAATGTTTTTTTAAACAATGAGATAGTGTTAAACCTCCAAATTTTAAATTGTTAATATTTCAGAATAGCTTAGAAGAAAATACTGTAGTAATAAGATGGAAACGGGTAATCTAATTCCTTTTATTAGAACTCACTACAGACTGCACTTTCTTAGCCGCAATGGTTTGCTTTACTAAAATGGGCCAACTCTTTCCATGCCTTTTATTGCTGTCCTGCCAACTGGAATCACACCAAGGCTCTGATTAGAGATCTCCTACTGGCTGACATAAATCAGTGAAACTGAACTTCATTAAAATGCTCCTTCTCATTAAAGAAGAAAGTGGTTCAAATGTGGTTCCACTGTCATTGTTTTGGGTAAGCAAATGTAAAAGTGCTATTCTAATGAGTCAGGAACATAGTTAACATTTTAGAGTCATATCAAATTCTGCAGCATTCTAGTTGACTAGAAGAATGAGTCTGTACCTCTGTGTATGTCTTGTGTATGAATGTGTGGTGTTGAGAAGTCAACAATGGAAGGGAAGAAAAAGACTTCTCTTCCTGCAATCTTTTTTTTTTTTTTTTTTTTTTTTTTAAATTCAGTGTTCCTAAGGTGACAAGTGGACAGAAGCTCTGGTGCTGGTAATTCACTGCAATCCTCCTGTACATGGTTACCTAAAACTCTGTTTCACCTTTAGCTTCTCAGCTGTTGAGAAAAAGAATTGTTATTCTAAAATATTACACTTAGAAAAAGATGGTGACAAAGCTGTTAGGTGTAAGTAGTTATAATAAGAAAGTGTAATTAGTCAAACCACATATTGGAATTTTACAAAAATTCCCCAGCTGTAAAATGTAAAATTTTAGAATCTTGTGATGGGGAAATCAGAGCAAAAATACTCTGTGTTTACCAGAGAAATCTATTCATTGACCACTGAAAAGTCTGTTGTGTCCTCCTGTGGACCTGAGAGGGCCTCAAGTCCATACTAGCTGCTGGCCAGAGACTCAAGTTCCCTACCATATGACTATCTTCATAGGGAAGCTCACATGGCAGCTTGCTTCTCCCAAACTGAGGGAAAAAGAAAAAAGAGAGAGATCGTGAGAGAACAAGCACAAGATGTTAGTCAGATTCTTTGTAACCTGATTTGAGAAGGGACATCTCATGACCTTTTTGTAGTCTATTCATTAAAAATGAGTCAGTAGGTCCAGCCCACACTCAAAAGGAGCAAATTTCATAAGGGGGCCTCTGTCGAGGCTTGTTACCACAAATTGTATTATTTGTAAAATTGGAATTCAGAAGCTACTGGGCATTTGTCTAAAACTTGTCTTTCACACATCTGTCTTAATAAAATATTGACATTTGAATGCTCTTCCTTTATATGATACTTATTACATTTATCCTTTCATTAACTTATTTTGTTTTCTTAGGTATTTAAGTCTTGATTCATCAATATAGGAATGGTAATAAAAATTTTTACTATTACACAGGAATTAACACTTCTCTTTTAAAAGCCGAGTTATTATTATTATTTTTTTATTTATTTTTATTATACTTCAAATTCTAGGGTACATGTGCATAACGTGCAGGTTTGTTACATATGTATACTTGTGCCATGTTGGTGTGCTGCACCCATCAACTCATCAGCACCCATCAATTCATCATTTATATCATGTATAACTCCCCAATGCAATCCCTCCCCACTCCCTCCTCCCCATAATAGGCCCCAGTGTGTGATGTTCCCCTTCCCGAGTCCAAGTGATCTCATTGTTCAGTTCCCACCTATGAGTGAGAACATGCGGTGTTTGGTTTTCTGTTCTTGTGATAGTTTGCTCAGAATGATGGTTTCCAGCTGCATCCATGTCCCTACAAAGGACGCAAACTCATCCTTTTTTATGGCTGCATAGTATTCCATGGTGTATATGTGCCACATTTTCTTAATCCAGTCTGTCACAGATGGACATTTGGGTTGATTCCAAGTCTTTGCTATTGTGAATAGTGCTGCAATAAACATACGTGTGCATGTGTCTTTGTAGTAGAATAATTTATAATCCTTTGGGTATATACCCAGTAGTGGGATGGCTGGGTCATATGGTACATCTAGTTCTAGATCCTTGAGGAATTGCCATACTGTTTTCCATACTGGTTGAACTAGTTTACAATCCCACCAACAGTGTAAAAGTGTTCCTATTTCTCCACATCCTCTCCAACAACTGTTGTTTCCTGATTTTTTAATGATTGCCATTCTAACTGGTGTGAGATGGTATCTCATTGTGGTTTTGATTTGCATTTCTCTGATGGCGAGTGATGATGAGCACTTTTTCATGTGTCTGTTGGCTGTATGAATGTCTTCTTTTGAGAAATGTCTGTTCATATCCTTTGCCCACTTTTTGATGGGGTTGTTTGTTTTTTTCTTGTATATTTGTTTGAGTTCTTTGTAGATCCTGGATATCAGCCCGTTGTCAGATGAGTAGATTGCAAAAATTTTCTCCTATTCTGTAGGTTGCCTGTTCACTCTGATGGTAGTTTCTTTTGCTGTGCAGAAGCTCTTTAGTTTAATTAGATCCCATTTCTCAATTTTGGCTTTTGCTGCCATTGCTTTTGGTGTTTTAGACATGAAGTCCTTGCCCATGCCTATGTCCTGAATGGTACTACCTAGGTTTTCTTCTAGGGTTTTTAGGGTATTAGGTCTAACATTTAAGTCTCTAATCCATCTTGAATTAATATTCGTATAAGGAGTAAGGAAAGATCCAGTTTCAGCTTTCTACTTATGGCTAGCCAATTTTCCCAGCACCATTTATTAAATAGGGAATCCTTTCCCCATTTCTTGTTTCTCTCAGGTTTGTCAAAGATCAGATGGCTGTAGATGTGTGGTATTATTTCTGAGGACTCTGTTCTGTTCCATTGGTCTATATCTCTGTTTTGGTACCAGTACCATGCTGTTTTGGTTACTGTAGCCTTGTAGTATAGTTTGAAGTCAGCTTTGTCCTTTTGACTTAGGATTGTCTTGGCATTGTGGGCTCTTTTTTGGTTCCATATGAACTTTAAAGCAGTTTTTTCCAATTCTGTGAAGAAACTCATTGGTAGCTTGATGGGGATGGCATTGAATCTATAAATTACCTTGGGCAGTATGGCCATTTTCACGATATTGATTCTTCCTATCCATGAGCATGGTATGTTCTTCCATTTGTTTGTGTCCTCTTTTATTTCACTGAGCAGTGGTTTGTAGTTCTCCTTGAAGAGGTCCTTGACATCCCTTGTAAGTTGGATTCCTAGGTATTTTATTCTCTTTGAAGCAATTGTGAATGGAAGTTCATTCCTGATTTGGTTCTCTGTTTGTCTGTTACTGGTGTATAAGAATGCTTGTGATTTTTGCACATTAATTTTGTATCCTGAGACTTTGCTGAAGTTGCTTATCAGCTTAAGGAGATTTTGGGCTGAGGCAATGGGGTTTTCTAAATATACAATCATGTCATCTAAGCTGAGTTATTTATAGCCTGTAATAACCAATAAATTACTCAGATTATTAAAAAAGATGTAAATTGATCACTTAATTTTATAATGCAGATATAATTTCAGTACCAAGTCTTACTAAAGATAAGAAAATAAAACTATAAACAAATTTAACATACACATAGAGATAAAAATTCTGAATGGTAAATCACATCCAGTAGTGTTAAAAGAGCAATGCATTAATTACTACAGAAGTATATACATTTTTTAACAATAGGAAATCTATCAACATAATTACATTGTTAATTTAAAAAGAAAACATTTATGTTTATACAAATATTTGAAGAAAGATTTCATAGACTTCAAAAAGATTTTTGATCTAAAGTTAAGTGAAACAAGAATAAGGGAAAATAAATAAAATACAAACTTTTACCACATACTAAGAATAAATATTATACAAAATATTAAAGCAGTTTTCACTAAAATAAAAAGTTAGGCATCTACCAGCAGCATTATCTAACCTTGTTTTGAAATCATAATAAATGCAATAAGTCCCCACAATAACATGCATTACAATACTGAAAAATTAAACTAACAATACCTTAGAAATATTTGACACTTTACTAAATAGTGTAATTAATGATAGGCCAAGGAGAGTGGCTGAATATAGGCTAAATACATGACAATCTATTGCTTTCTTTTAAATTTGTCAAAAAACTCATATTTGTCATGGAGGAAAAACATATGAGAGAGAAATTGAAAACTTAGGCAAAGTTTCCTTCTAAAATACATAATAAAATATCACTGAAGAAGGTAAAATATTATAAAACCAAATGAAGTAATACAATATATATTTAAAGGGGAAGCCATAATATAAAAATGCTAGTGCTTCCAAATTTACATCAATCTTAGTGCAATTCCAGTCAGACTCAAAAGAGAGTTTAATTTTGGAGCTGGGTAAATCTGTTTAAATTTTTTTAAATTGAATAATAAATACCTAAGAATAACCAAGAATATTTTATAAACAGAATGACCAATGTGGGTTTGTCCTACCAGACGTTAAAATACATAGTCAAGTCACTATAATAAAATAGTATGCTTTTGGTATTGGATTGGACACATAGACTGTTGGGGAAGAACAGACTTTACAAATAAAGAATAGTTGGGAACTTAATATAAGATAATAGTATTCTTTCAATATATTATAATGCAAGTATTTAATAGGTGATACTCACACATTTGATTTTACATCCATAAGAAAAGAAATGTGAATGACTGTTGCACATTATTTACAAAATACGTATTTTTGACAGGTTAAATATCTAAATGTGAAAAAAATCTGAAAATAGAGCAGAATCTTTCTATAACTTTGTGGCAGGAAAGATAAAAAAGTCATTAATCAGAGACAAAAAATTTCACAATATAAATATTTTTAGAAATTGTAGGGTGGAAATTACCATAAGAAAGTAAAAATGCCAATGACAGATAAAGAAAAATACTTGCAATTAGATGAAACAGGGTTACTATCACTAATATACAGAGGTTCTACAATTTGATAAGAAAAAGAGAACAAATAGAATTAAAAAATGTGCAAAACTTTTTACAGAAACTTTCAAATATCAAATAGACATTGAGAAGATGACCAAACTTATTAGAAATTAGCAAACATAAATTAAAACAAATTAGATATAAAATGTTTTTGTCTTTCTTTTTACCAACAACAGTGGCAAAAATGGAAAACTATATTGTAATTTCCCAAACTGGTGACTGTGTAGGAAAATTGTCTCAATTATACACTGCATGGAAAAACATGAATCTTTTGCAGTGTGGTTTAGGATTATCTGTAATACAATAGATGTCTCTTGTGTGTGTGTGTGTGTGTATATATATATACACACACACATACATACACAATATCTATTTTCTATCTGCTTTTCTATCTATCCAACTATCTGTCGTTATTATCTTTAGCTATTATAAGTAAATAGTACATAAATACTAGGCAGCTATTAATATGCAGTGACATATCTCTGCACTTACCTTGAGGAATGACCATGATATAATGTGAAGTGAGAGCTCCATGAATGCAGAGATCTTGTCTGTATTGTACACAGTTAGATCCTCACTGCTTGGAATACATAATATGCCTAATTAGTAATTGCTGAATGAACTTAAAATGAATTTTGTAAAAAAAAATTCAATGAGCATGGATAAAGCTGGAATGAATTTGTGTATGTATGTGTGTGTATGCATTATATATACACCCATCAGCTTGTTAACACTGATTAAATCAAGAGGGTGGTATTGAAGAGGGTAAAAGGGAGGGAAGATTATTAAATGTTTCTTCATACATACATTCTCCCCACATCTTCCTATGAGAGTGTTTTAACCTTGTAATTCAAAAAACATAATAGAGGAATAATTTTAAAAATGTTTCCAAATAAACATTAATGAAAAGAGAAAATGCTTAAGGTAGATTATAAAAATCTTGGTAGAAGGATTTCAACTATGTAAGGTAAAATATAACTGGTTAAAACAGAAATAACTAAAATATCGGCAATGGTTACTAAGAGGGTGCTTATGGATTTTATTTATTTCATTATACTTTTCTGTATATTTAAATTTTTCTGCTCTTATTTTTAAATAAAATTGTTATATTCATAGTTCCACCTCCTCCTTTGCCTGAGAAAACCACTTATTGTTAAGTGGGAGTGTATTCTTCCCATGTACATTAATATATTTTAAACCAGTATGTTTAAACATACAGTACCTTTTGTGTGTGTTTCAAAGATATCATTTTACATACATCTTTCTGTAACTTGCTTTTATATTCTTTAAAATAATATTCTATTTTATTACACATTTTTATCTCCAGTTAATACTCTTAGAATTACAATGGTTTGGCTGGGTGCAGTGGCTTATCCCTGTGAGGCAGAGGTGGGAGGATCACGAGGTCAAGAGATCGAGACCATCCTGGTCAATATGGTGAAACCCCATCTCTACCAAAAATACCAAAATTAGCTGGGCGTGGTGGCCTGTGCCTGTAGTCCCAGTTACTTGGGAGGCTGAGGCAGGAGAATCACTTGAACACAGGAGGCAGAGGTTGCAGTGAGCCAAGATCGGGCCATTGCAGTACAGCCTGGTGACAGAGTGAGACTCCGTCTCAAAAAAGAAAAAAAAAAAAAGAAAAGAATTCCAATTGATAATAATTGCTACCATTTGCTTAGGGATTACTAATGTGTCTATCACTGTGACAAATACTATTTAATCATCAATATAATCTAATATGAATCAGAAAATAATCTGATCAGTATTTTTTCTAATACCAAGTTTGAAGAAGAGTCAAGATTCAATAAGAATTTTGTACTGAAGAACCAAGAATACGCAACGGAGGAAACGGTGAAAAAAAAATAGGTTTGTCTCCTGATTACAAATATCTTCTAATTCTTAGCTTTGCCCTGAGATGTTTCAAGCGATAGTAAGAGTCTGGACTCCTCAATTGGAATGCTTTGCTTCTTAATTTTCTTTCTTTATTTAAATTATCTCTGTATTCCTGGCTATGGAATTTACCATGCTATTTTATGCATGCTGATGTTGTCCTTAGAGCTGTTATCTAGTGAACATATACACACATAAACTTTTTCCTCAATAGACTAAGCAATTCATTAAAGATACAAGTTTGCAGTAACTACTATTAACTATTTGAACTGAAATGAATTCTAGTTATTTACCCCTTCTGGAAAGAGCAGTCCTGTGAGATGAGAACCCTATGAATCTAAATAGGGTGCTTATTCTTGCAGACAATAAAAGAATAAAGACCATAGATTTTCAGTTGACCAAATGTTAGTTAATAACTTTGAGCATTAAGTTCAAATGGAATAAGGCTTAGTTACAAATGCTGTGCAGGTATTAAGTTGATGCAAAAGTAATTGCTGTTTATGCCATTTAATGGCAAATAGTTGATCATTAAACTGCAGTCTCCAAGCATTTGTAAAAGTCATCTTGCTTTTACAGCCCTTGGAAATGGACCTAACAATCCTTTCATCCTACAACAAAATGAGCTGTCCTAAAATGTAACAGTGTAATGAGTTTCCTTTTATTAAAGGTATTTAGGTAGAAGTTAAGCATTAGATATTAATACTTAACACTAAGTATCAGTATTTTGCCATTTAATGGCAAAACTTACATGAAATGGCAAAATCTGCAATTACTTTTGCACCAACCTAATAGGTTTTGAAGATGAAATGTACAATCATACAAGTACTAAATGAACGTTTTTATTGTTCAGTATTATGAGCACACTCACTATATTGTCTAGCTTCCACCTAAATACCTTCATGAGTCCAAGGGTAGCAAGGGTATTTCCAGTGCACAGGCAATGGGCAGTGAGGCTTTTGGTTGTTCCTCAGGGCTCCACCTCCAAGAAACATGGGGAGCCTCTCTCACTGGGGGTATTAAGCTGGTCCTCACAGACTCTCCCAAGCCTGGAGACATAAAGGGCAAGGGCTACAAGACAGCAAAGGTGGCAACCTGCCCCTCTCACTGGGGGCTCCGTCCCAGGGAGTTGCAGAGCTGCTACTGGCTTTATAGCCAGGTGGTGGTTGGCTGGAGGCCCAGGCCCAGAGGACCTAACCGGTGAGGAGATAGGGGAATGGGCCGCCATATTACAATCTGGCCACTTCTCTGTAGGACTCCTGTGGTATGCTGGGGGTCTGCTTCTGCTTCAGTCCCTAGTCACCTCCAAGGCTGTGAAACAGCAAAGATGGTGGCCTGCCCCTCCCTCTGGGAGCTGCCTCCCAGGAAGGTACAGACCTGCTACCAGCCCAAACACACCTGTAAAAGGTGGCTAGAGATCCCAGTTGGAAGGTCTCAACTAGTGAGGAGGAATGAGATCAAGGACCTGCTTAAAACAGTAATCTGGTCACTTTTTTGTGGGGCAGCTGTGCTGTGAGTCCAGTCCAGCCCTCAGTCGCCTCAGAGTCAGTCCCAAAGCCTGAAGGCAAGAACAGCTAAGTCAGCAAACAGTAGAGGTGGCTGCCTACCCCCCTCCTGGGAGTTCCATCTCAGATTGGTGTAAGGCTACTGGTAGCCATGGCTGGCTGGAGTTCCAAGACAGTGAGTCTTACCCTGCCAGGGCTGTGAAAGCGAGGCCTGTAGCCTGTCGCTGCTCAGCCCCCTGAATTCAGTCCCTTTCCCAGGGGTATTGTACAGGGGTCTAACTTCCCACTTTTCTAGAGTTGCAACTGCTTTTGCCTGAAGCCTGGTCATCTAAGGCTCTCAGGGCTGTGTGTGTGTGCCTGAGTGGCTGTTCTTCTGAGACTCCATGTAGCTCTGCGTGTCAGACTGAAGGCCCCAGTAAAGTGGGTTCCCAAGGGGATCTCCTGATCCTAGGGTTGCAAAGATCTGTGAGAGAACTGTGGGTTTACTCACTGCTTCCCTGGGTGAGGGAGTTTTCCCTGGCTCCGTGTAGCTCCTGGGATAGTCATCTTGCCTTGCTTTTCTCCATTCTCCATTCTCCATGAGTTGAGTTGTTTCACTGATTAGTCCCAATGCTTGTACCCGGATGCTTCAACTGAAGGTCCTGTATTTACTCACCTTTTTCATTCCTCTCTGTGAGAGCGACATACAGTAGCTGCTTCTAGTTGGTCATCTTGGCCACCACTGACAAATAGACTTTGAAGAAAATATTGAAAAGAATGGAGTTATTTTGCTCCAGACAAAGCAAGATTGAAGGGAGACAAAGACAGTCTTTAGACATTCACAATCCCTTAGCCACGTCTCCCACAAAACACTAAAAAACAAATATTTTATAATTCATTTGGTAGGAAAAACCTGATCTAAACTTGGCACTATTTATAGTCTCTATCCCACCTAGTGTAAATATTTATGTTTTATGGAAAAACTAGTGCATCTGATCCTAAAACATTGCTCCAGACCCTTTTGGAGACATTGAGTAATATAGAATATATGAACCATATTACCTTTCCAGAGTGTGAGAGTTTGATAAAGTGTGAATTTTGAAACCCATTTGTCCCCAAGGATTATAGAGTATAGTTGATTATTTCTGTGTTGAGCTTTTGTGAGGATAATGGCTTTTGCTAATGTGCCTTCTATTTCTGTAAGTTTGAGATCCATTGCTATTGCAAAATGGTAATTTTTAAAAGCAAATATCAGTCAGAGATTCCTCCAGAAACAATTAGAGATAACTACCTGGATGGAGAAAGGACCATTTACTTCTGCTAATAAATTAAGAACTAGGTGCAACAGGCAGGGTATAAGAAATAGAAGCTCAGTGGGATATTTCAAGAGCAGTAGTTCTAAGCCAGTGTTTTGAATCTTTTGCAAAATCTGATGCAAATTAAAGTTGCAAATGAATACAAGATTATGCATATATTTTCATGGTGTTCAAAGATTCCTTAAACTCATGTGATTAATAATTTCTGCTCTGGAAACTGACTGAATGGGTATAGGGTCAATCAAGTGAATAGGTTCCTATAGTAAAATACAGGTCAATATCTCAGAGGTTTTGATTTTAGGAGAAATGGGATATCAACTCCCAGGCCTCTGAGCCAAAGCTAAGCCATCATATCCCC
The DNA here is from genome assembly GCF_007565055.1 of Rhinopithecus roxellana. Taxonomy (NCBI): domain Eukaryota; kingdom Metazoa; phylum Chordata; class Mammalia; order Primates; family Cercopithecidae; genus Rhinopithecus; species Rhinopithecus roxellana. Next base: position 56,252,282 of record NC_044551.1, read on the forward strand.
TGTGACCTGCACATACACATCCAAATGGCCAGTTCCTGCCTTAACTGATGACATTCCACCACAAAAGAAGTGAAAATGGCCTGTTCCTGCCTTAACTGATGACATTACCTTGTGAAATTCCTTTTCCTGGCTTATCCTGGCTCAAAACCTCCCCCACTGAGCACCTTGTGCCCACCAGATAACAACCCCCTTTGACTGTAATTTTCCTTTAACTACCCAAATCCTATAAAACAGCCCCACCCCATCTCCCTTTGCTGACTCTCTTTTCAGACTCATCCCGCCTACACCCAGGTGATTAAAAAGCTTTATTGCTCACACAAAGCCTGTTTGGGGGTCTCTTCACAGGGACTCACGTGACATAAATATCCCCTCTTTTCTCACGTAGCTTAGAACAAAAGGAGAAAAAAGCAACAACAGCAGGCCTCCCCTTGAAGAGCACCACTTCCCCTGCTAAACTCATTACATGGTGGCCTTTCCAGGCAGAAAGACATGAGGCAGAGAATTTAGAAGGGTTAAGTTGAATTTCTTCCTTGAGCTTACCAGCTCATCCTCCTCCAAGTCACATCCTCCTCCAATGGAAGAGATAAAGAGGGACAGGAGAGAGTCAGATTGTTCCCTTCTGGTCAGTAGTGTACATATTGTTTCTGTCCCTATGAAAGGTGAGGAATAAAGATTAAGTGTTGACACTAACAAGATGCCTGGCTATTTTTTCGTTTCAACCCAGTATTAGCCAACAACAGGCAGAAAAGCCAAACCTCTGTGAAAGACAGAGTGGGCTACAGTATCTACACACTAAGCATGCTAAATCTAGGTTGTACATTTTTCAGGCAGGGTGGAGAAGAGAACAGTACACAGAAAAAGTGTCATTCAGAAAACGTGATTGGGAAAAAGGTATATTAGACTAAAAAGCTGGGGAGATAGATACTCGAGAGCTTAGTGTCTCTTTCCCATGAGGATTGGCCCTTTCAGGTCCATTAGAAGGAATTTCAGGAAAGGCCTCCTGAGCTTAATTTTGCACAAAATGTATGAATAAGGAAGTCTTCATCACCCTCGAAATAACTGCTCTCTTTTTACTTAGACACCACTGGTCTACGGAGCTGTCTCTCACTTGTTAATCTTAACTTAGGACCAAATTATATGTTATTGCTTTTTGCACTGTCTTTAAAAAAATAATACATTCCTCTCCTTCTTTAACCTTATTCCCTACACCACCATACACAGATAACTAAGTTTAACTGCTTGAGGTGTATTCTTTCTTAAATTTCTCCCTGTTCATATAATCATTAATAAACTTGAGTAAAAGGACTGTGTACCATTGCTTTAAAAAACTGGAATAACACACTTCTTTGCATCTTGCTTATATCGTTAAAAAATATAGTAACCCCACTAAGTAACCTAGTATAGACCTAATATTCTTTTTGTGGCTTTTGCCACATTCCATGGTAGAAATGTGACTACAATTTGTTTAATGCTATATTGATGAGCACTCACTTTATTTCCAGTAATTTTCCTCTATAAACAATTATTCTTTTATCTGTCTACGTTCCTTAAAAACCTGGCATTTCTATTTCTATAGATTTACAAAAGTTGGCTTGCTAAATTCAAAGTGTAGCAGGACAAGCCGCAGACAAAACCTCTCAGACATTGGGTTGTAGAAGGAAGGGCTTTATTCAGCTGGAAGCATTGGCAAGCTACTGCCTTAAAATCTGAGCTCCCCGAGTGCACAATTTCTGTCCCTTTTAAGGGCTCACAACACTAAAGATTTCACATGAAAGCGTCGTGATTGATTTGAGCAAGCAGGGGGTATGTGACAGGGTCTGCATGCACCGGTGGTCAGAGAGAAGCAGAACAGGGCAGGGAGTTTCACAGTGTTCTTCTATACAATGTCTGGAATCTATGAATAACATCGGTTTCTAAGTTATGAGTTGATTTTTAACTACTGGGTTTAGGCCAGGCAGGCCCGGGCCTGGTATCGGGCCTGGCACCGGGCTGCCTGTCTTTGGTTTTACTTCCTTGTTTTTTTCTTAAAACAGGTACTGAGTATAAAACAATATAAAACAATATGAGAGGGTCTTTCTCTTTCCTCAAAAGAGAGATATATCTATTTTTGTTAATATTTACCCATGTTTTGTTATATTTACAAATGATTTATAGGTTAATTTTTTCTTAATTAGCAGGACTTCCCAAGTGAAATATCATACTTAATAAATTAGATGATTTTAATCACAAATCACTTTGAGAGCTAAATTATAAACATTCTTTCAAAAATATTAGTACAGTCTAAGCTATAGTTGAAAGTTGAAGTTGGGTGCATTTCACGCCGGTTTAGCTTTCTTTTTCATACTGAGATATACTTTAATACTATAAATACACATATTGATATATGTGTTTACTATAAATGCACATTGATATGTGCATATGTTATACTATAAATGCACATTGATATGTGCATATGTTATACTATAAATGCACATATTTGTATACTATAAATGCACATATTGATATGTGTATATGTTAATGACAAATAGTAATTAATACAAGTATTAAGGAAACAAATTTTGACATATACCGAAGTGTATATGTCTACATACCATAAAGATATAGTCCATTTTCTTCATTCAAAAAAGTTCCTCATGTAATAAGAAGTGAGAGACTGCTAGCTAGAGGAGTCATTGAATTATGGGGAATTTTATCCTTTTAAGATAAACTTGAGACTGGTTAAGGGCTAATTATAGGTCAAGAATAGAGGGACAGGCTGGGCGCAGTGGCTCACGCCTGTAGTCCTAGAACTTTGGGAGGCCGAGGTGGGCGGATTGCCTGAATTCAGGAGTTCAAGACCAGCCTGGGCAACACGGTGAAACCTCGTCTCTACTAAAATACAAAAAATTAGCTGGGCTTGGTGACGGGCACCTGTGGTCCCAGTTACTCGGGAGGCTGAGGCAGAATTGCTAGGGACAGCTGTGGTGACTCACCCCTGTAACTCCAGCACTTTGGGAATTGGAGGTGGGTGGATTACTTGAGGTCAGGAGTTGGAGACCCACCTGGCCAACATGGAAAAACCCCATCTCTACTAAAAATGCAAAAATTAGCCAGGCATGGTGTTGCATACCTGTACTCCCAGCCACTCAGGAGGCTGAGGTGGGAAAATCGCTTGAGCCCAGGAGGCGTTGGTTGCAGTGAGCTGAGATTGCTCCACTGCACCCCAGCCTGGGTGACAGAGTGAGACTCCGTCTCAAAATTAAATAACTAAATTAATTAATTAAATAGAGGGATAGGTTGTAAAGGTGGATGAGAGGGGAAATTCATTATGACAAATAACTGAGGAGATAGGGAGGGGCAGGATCTAGAGAGACTGGCCACAGAAAACAGAAGAACCTGTTCTCTTTTGACTAATCGAGGGAGTAGGTAAGAATATTGGTAAGTCTATAGCTACAGTGGCTAGAAGTTGAGGGAGTTCTATCTGACGGCCTTATTTTCTCCTGTAAAGCAGAAGGTAAGATTGTCTCCTGAGAGGCATCAGACTGATGGTGGGTTAGGAAGTTAGAGAAGGGTAGCAGTTAATAATCGTTATTGAAGAGAAGAGAGAGATGAACAGCACTGAGTCGCAAATGAGATTGAAGATGAAGATTCTGTGCTAACATGAGCCTTCACGGTGGTGTGATTTTCCCTGGGAACTTTCAGCAGCCAGGGTTGGAATCGGAGTAGGCAGTCTAACTCATCTTGAGTTGAGTTATAACTGGATGATTGTAGCAGATTAAGATTTGCAGCAAATTCTTTGGTATGCACCCCCATCTAGATAAGGTGACTGTTGCTCCTTCCTTCAAATCTGGGTACATTCTATATGTGGTTTCACCGCTTAACATCAGTGGAAGTGAGGTTGTGTCAGTTTCTTGATCAGGCAGTAAATTACTAGCAGTGTCTACTTCCTGTCCTTGAAATACACCTTTTGGGGGAAGGTCAGTTGTCATGCAAGAAGTCTGCCATGCTGTGAGAAAGCCCAAGCTAGCCATATGTACAAGTAACCTGAAAGAGATGTTCAAGCAGCCCATAGTTATCAGAAACATCCCTTGGACCTAAAGAAGGAGGAACAAACAGGACAGAGCTTATCAACAGAGAGTGGAAAAGAAAAGGCCTTAGAAGTCTTGATGATATTTCCATTGGGGGCAAGCTGAAGAGGACCAGATGATCCCACAGACAACTCAGAATTTTATCCCCTCAGAAATTTGAGAATTTTATTCCCTCTGGGAGGAAATTTCCAGAAGACAAAGAATTATCTATGGATATAAATGCTAAGGAGGCTTAAGTTAACAAAGACATAAGATCTAACAGTGAAGAATTCTAGCTATTTTAATTTGCCTATGGTCTTTTCAATCAAGGAAAACCTTCCTTGGGTTCAATAAATCAAATATACTTCATCATTACGGTAAAAAAAAAAATGCTCTGCACAAACTCCAAGACATATATTCTATAAAGCACTTAGAAATGAACACTATGATGGAGGCACACACTAAGTGTGGAGGAAGAACCAGCAGTGTTAGCCTTGGACCTTGTTACCAGTGTGCCCAGGCAGCCAAGAGAGCTGCACTTTTGGATTCTGTTGATTAGAATAGATTCTCTTATCTGGAAGACCTGCCATCTGTGCCGTCACGATTGCTTGAGTTGACCAAAGAGTGGCCTTAGTCTGATCAACAACCACACTCAATTTTAATTTCTGCTTCTTAGATAATGTCTTTAAATCCTATTTGTTTAGATTGACCTAATTCACAAATGCAAAGGTGACAACATGTGTGGGAAGTAAGCATTTTTCCCTAAATACAGTAACAAGTTGAGTAAATATGTCCAGTCAACCAAAAGCAGAATTTGACAAAATTTTTAAATTTGATCTGGAAGGACATGAGGACAATCAAATCAGAAAATTAGTCCAGAAGATGGACTTTGGAAAATATATTTTGCTCTACTTGGCAGGCTACATGGATCAAGCAGTCTGTTTGCCAAATCTTCCTTCATAATATTATTGAAGTAAATTATTATGTGATATTATTTTAAAACTGTGTTTAACAGCACTATGCTTAGGGCAGTGTGGAATACAAGAGTATAAGGAGGAAATGACATTGTTCCTGCCTTCAAGTAATTGTGTAGCTGTATTTTAGATGCCATCTGTGAATCTATGCTGTTTCATTTGTATAATACTATCTGTTTTAAAAATTTTACCCTGAGTTCTATATGTGAATATTTAAGATGAGTCAGGTGCTATTACATATATGAGATACAGAGATAGAGACATAGGTAGATAGGTAGAGAAATAGACAGGTACTATATATTCTCTAGTCTTAGTGAAGATTCTGCTGACTGCAAAAGAGCTTTGTGATCTATTCATTTTAAAATAAAGTGCATACTGGATATAGTTAATTTACTAAATATAGTGGAAAAAAAAGACTTTTTAAGTCCCAAGTTAGAGTTTTAAAAGCAAAATGTCAGTTACTTAACTTGTAAAAGTCCTTATTGCCTTGTAAATTGGAACAAAAACACCTTCCACATAGGGTTTGTGGTGAGAATCAAATACTACAATATAAGTAGAATGCCTGGGACCCAGAAAACACTTAGTAAATTATATCTTTGGTCTGAACTGAGAATGTTTTTCAGTGTGAAATATGTCTTAAACTTACTGAATATTTCTTAGGAATATCAGATTGGAAAAAAGATACAGTATCTTCACTTAGACATATTCATAATTTTCATCATGTTCTTCATGCAACCCTACCATTCCCTGCATAGGAAGCATCATCTGAATTGAGGTTCCCATACAATTTTTTGATCACAGTGGTTTCTCTCGAGGCTGCACCTGCAATGCAGGTACTCAGTGCTGATGCTTTTCCAGCCTTCACAGCTCAGAAAATGGTTTTTTGAAATCAGGTATTTTATATAATGTGTTTTTTAGAGTAAGTGCTTTCAAAGGATAACAGAAAAATGTTTCTCATATATATATGCTGCACATAAACCAAGAACAGATTCATACACTTTGTGTGTGTGAAGTTAAGTCTCTGGCACCACAAACAGAATAGTAGTCATTGCTCACTCACATTGAATGCCAGTGACATAGTGTTATGTCTAGCAGTACCCTTTGAAAATCATTCCTATGGCTCTTTCTACTTTTTTACTGCACACAACATCCATTAATTTTATACTGTTTTACTATCTTATTGTCAATAAGGTGACTGAAATTTGCATTTTCTAGAAAGGGTGCAACTTTGAGTGATGTTTATTAGTCTGTGTATGTTTGCCACAAAGTTAATGAATTTGATACTGGAAAAGATTCCGGGAAAAGATCAATTTGCCTGCTAGCGAGGGCACTGTGTTTTGTCTTAAAATGATGTGTAAAATTCTGTGCCTTTATAATGCTGCTTGATAATTTTTCATACAGACAGTGGCAAACTGAAAAAGGACAAAATGGATTGCTCTACCAAATAAAATCAGATTTTTTGATATTCATCATTTCACTTTCTAGCTGTACTTTCCTTTTGTGCTTTTAGGGCTACCTATAGGGAATTACTATAACTACAGTGTCACTAATCTCAGTATATTTAAAATTATATTTTTTCCCCACTCTGAACTGCAGTAGTAATGCTGCTATTTCAATGAATCCCTTTGAGACATTGACTCAGTTCTGTGAATTTGGAATATAATATAACATGGTGACAGGCATGCAAATTAAAACACAAAATAATTAATATAGAACTGACGTGATAAAAGCCTTTGGTCAAGATGAACCAGACCTCCAAAGATCTTGAAGTATCTAAAAATTGTTTAGAAATATAAGTATTATAAATAACTTCATGGTATTTCTATAAAAAATAAAATTTAATTTTACATTAAATTAAAAAAAATTCTTTGCTATGCTTTTTCCTCCAAAACTGCCAACTTGACTGCTGATCCTTTGATAGGTCACCACATGGTCTAGGACCCCAACTGGCTGAAATTTCTGAGGTGCTGCTGTGTAATCCAGAAACACAGAAGACCAACTAACAGGGATCCTGTCCACATTCTACTTTAGGAAACTGAATATTGGTTGCTGCCTTTTGCATGCTCTTAGTTTCACCAACTTTAGTGAGATTGGGGCCAAATCAGGGCCAGTATCTGGATAGCATTCTTGATTGATATGATTTGGCTCTGTGTCTCCACCAAAATCTCATGTCAAATTGCAATTCTCATGTGTCAGAAGAGGGACCTAGTAGGAGGTAATTGGATTTTGGGGGTGGATTTCTTCTTTGTTTTTCTCATGATAGTGAGTTGAGCTCTCATGAGATCTGAGAGTTTAAAAGTGTGGCACTACCTCCATTGCTCTCCTTCTTTTGCCACCAGGTAAGACATGCTTGCTTTCTCTTTGCCTTCTGCCATGATTGTAAGATTCTTGAGGTCTCCTAGCCATGATTCCTGTTAAGCCTGCAAAACTGTGAGTCAATGAAAACTTTTTCAGTGACTTGGGTAGTTTTGAGTCTCAGATAGTTCTTCATAGCAGTGTGAAAACAAATTAAAACATAAAGTTGGTACCAGGAGAGTGGAAAACTATATAAAGATACCTGAAAATGTGGAAACAACTTTAGAACTGGGTAACTGGCAGAGGTTGGAATGGTTTGGAGGGCTCAGAAGAAGACAGGAAGGTGTGGGAAAGTTTGGAACTTCCTAGATACTTGTTTTTGACCTAGAGCATTTCCTAGAGAATGGTTTTGACCAAAATGCTGATAGTAATATGGACAATGAAGTCCAGGCTGAGGTGATCTTGAATGGAGATGAGGAACTTATTGGTAACTGGAGCAAAGGTCACTCTTGCTATGCTTTAGCAAAGACATGGTTGGCATTTTGACCCTGCCCTAGGGATCTGTGGAACTTTGACCTTGGGAAAGATGATTTAGGGTATCTGGCAGAAGAAATTTCTGAGCAGCCAAGCATTCAAGATTTGACCTGGCTGTTTCTGGAAGCATACAGTCATATGAATTTACAAAGAGGTAGTCTGAAATTGAAATTTATGTTTAAAAAGTAAGCAGAGCCTAAAAGTTTGGAAAATTTGTAGGCTAACCATATTGTAGAAAAGAAAAACCCATTTTGGCGGGAAGCCATTCAAGCTTCTGGCTGAAGAAATTTGCATTAGTAAAGAGGAGGTGAATGTTAATTGCCAAGACAGTGGGGAAAATGTCTCTGGGGCATTTCAGAAATTTTCACAATGGCCACTCCCATCACAGACCTGGAGGCCTAGGGGGGAATAATGGTTTCATGGGCCAGGCCCAGGGTCCCGCTGCTCTATGCAGCCTCAGAACATGGCACCCTGAGTCCCAGCCACTCCAGCTTCAGCTATGGCTGTTGCTTCAGAGGGTGCAAGTGCCAAGCCTTGGCAACTTCCTTGTGATGTTGAACCTGCAGGTGTACAGAAGGCAAGAGTTTAGGACCTCTGCCTAGATTTCAGAGGACATATGGAAACACCTGGATATCCAGGCAGAAGTCTGCTGCAGGGGTAGAGCCCTCAAGGGGAACCACAATTAGGGCAGTGCAGAGGGGAAATGTGGGATTGGAGCCCCCACAGAGAGTCCCCACTGGGGCACTGCCTAGTGGAGCTATGAGAAGAGGATCGCCATCCACCAGACACTAGAATGGTAGATCTACTGACAGCTTGCATGATGCACCAGGAAAAGTGGTAGGCACTCAATGCCAACCTGTGAAAGCAGCTGTGGGGATGTACCCTGCAGAACCATGGGGGCAGAGCTATCCAAGGGCTTGGGAGCCCATCTCTTGCATCAGTGTGCCCTGGATGTAAGAGATGGGGTGAGAAGAGATTATTTTGGAGCTTTAAGATTTAATGACTGCCCTGCTGGGTTTTGAACTTGCATGACACTTGTAACCCTGTTGTTTTAGCCAATTTCTCCCATTTGGAACAGGAGCATTTAACCGATACCTATACCTCCATTGTACTTGTTTTTGATTTTACAGGCTTACAGGTGGAAGGGATTCCCCTGGTCTCAGATGAGACTTTGGGCTTAGACTTTTGAGTTAATGCTGGAATGAGTTAAAACTTCAGGGGACTGTTGGGAAGGCATGATTGGTTTTGAAATGTGAGAAGGACATGAGACTTGGGAGGGCCATGGGTGGAATGATACGGTTTAGCTCTGTGTCCCCACCCAAATTTCATGTCAAATTGCAATTCCCAAATGTCAGGGACCTGGTGAGAGGTGACTGGATCATGGGGGTGGATTTATTCCATGCTCTTCTCATGGTAGTGAGTGAGTTATCACAAGATCTGATCATTTAAAACTGTAGTGCTTTCCCCCTTGTGCTGTCTCTCCTGCTCCACCATGGTAACACATGCTTGCTTCCCCTTCACCTTCTGCCATGATTGTAAGTTTCCTGAGGCCTCCTAGCCATGCTTCCTATTAAGCCTGAAAAATTGTGAGTCAATGAAGCCTCTTTTCTTTGTAAATTATTCAATCTCAAGTAGTTCTTTATAGCAGTGTGAAAACAAACTAATACATTGATAGTATACATATTAGATAATATATGAAAGTGGGAACATTTTTTTCCTTTGAGACAGAAAAAATGTTTAAAATGCTGTTAACAGTTTTTGAAATAAAAAAAAAAAAAGCATTTAAAAAAATCACCTGCTGTCCAAAATTCCTGATAAATCCTATTGATACTTTTTTAAAAAAAGGCTTAAATGCTAATGTTTATATGATGTTTATCAAATGTAAAGCAAAGTCAAGGGTTCCTAATCTTTCATTTTCAACCTTTCTTATGAGTGTGACCACGGTGAAGTTACTTATGCCTATCCATTTATTTTTCATGTATAAAAGGGCATTATACAAACTATAGTGTATATTCATTTTTATTTAATAATATAACATTGAGGATCTTTTTATGTCACACTTTAACAATTTTAATAGCCCCACAGAATTTTACTGTCAGGGTCCTTGTTCCTTTTCTTCTTTCTCCTTCTCTTTCTTCCTTTCCTCCTTTCTCTTTTTCCACCCTTCTTTTCCTGTTTGTATTAGTAAGTTTTTGTGACACTATAAAGAGATACTTGAACCTGGGTAGTTTATAAAGAAAGGAGGTTTAATTGACTCATGGTTCTACAGGCTTTACAGGAAGCCTGGTGCCAGCATCTGCTTCTGGAGAGGCTTCAGGAAGCTTGCAATCATGGCAGAAGGTGAAGGGGAAGCCAGCATGTCACATGGGGAAAGCAAGAGCAACGGATGAGAGTGAGGAAGTGCCACACACTTTTAAACAAGCAAACTCAGGTGATCTCAAGTGAGAGCTCACTGATCACTAAGGGATGGCACCAAGCCATTTATGAGAGATCCACTCCCATGATCCAAATACCTCTCACCAGGCCCCACCTCTAACACTGGGAATTACATTTCAACATAAGATTAGGAGGGGACAAACATTCAAACTATATCATTATTCTTTATCTCCCACCCTTTCCCCTTTGTTTTTGGAATAAGTGCACATAGGACTTGAGGCTTGGAATGGCATAAATGGAAAGTGCTTTTCCTCTCATCCTTGTCTGTCTCACAGATCACTCTTCTTTTCAGTTTCCAGAGATTGCAATAGACATACTCCAGTTACCACACAAACACACACACACACAGTAAACGAAATACCAATTTTATGTTTATGTATACTTTACAGATATTGCAGAATTGCCTTTCATTGAGGTATGGCAGTGCTTGTTCTCCCATACAATTCCTCACACTGTGTGACTGAACTTTTTTTTTTTTTTTCAATCTGATGAGTGAAAGATAGCATCTCATTACAAAGTGAATTCATACTTTCTAAATTATAAGTAAGATTAAGCATCTTTTTTTAAAGTATTCAGATCCACTTATGTTTTCATTTCTATGATCTAACTGAAAACTTTTATTTCCTATTGTATTTTAGTCTTCTTTTAATAATTTTAAGGAATTCTACCCTTCATCTGTCATGTTGAAATAACTTTGCTCCATTTACAATTGCCCTTTGGATGTATCTTTGTTGTATTGCATTAACTTTAATTTAGATATTTTCTCCTTTTAGTAATCCTTCCAAATGATTGCTATTTGTATATAGGAAATATAGTGATTTAGGTTAATTACTTTCAAAATAAGTCACTTTCCAATAATTTGGCTTTTAATGTTTTCAGAGTCACTTTACTCAAGGAGAGTCTATTAAAACATTATTTGGAATTATGGTTTTCAATCCAATCTGGATTTTTATTTATTTGCTTATGCATTATACTTATTGATATGACAGATGTTTTTTGGTCTCGGATTATTACATTATTTCACTTTTGCTTTCTGTTTGTAATGTTCCTTTTGTAATTTTATCTTATACTGTATAACACACACACACATATATATATATACAACTGTATACATAATGTATTGTTTGCATATGTTTCTTTTGATAACTTTGTAGGTGTTACATCTATTTTTAATTTTCCTAAAGATAAAGTATACACATATATAATTATATTGTATACTTAATTCTCCATTTATTTAGAATATATCTACTGTTTTTCCACTAAGCATAATTACAAAATTACTATATTTCCTCTCACCTCACCTGCCTTCCCTCTCCGCACTTTAAGCCATATCATCTTGATTATTTTCATTTTGAATGCAACATCTGAGGATTTACTTATGCCTCAATCACTTGATTTAAATAATGATTTTTGTCCCCAGGATGAGAAAGTAGGAAGACTTAACTTCCTAACTCCACTCCATCTTTGTCAATAATTATATGAATATTTGCAATAGTTTTTAACATGTTTTGGTTGTGTTCTTCATCTATAATTTACCCAATTATTTTAGCCCTTACTCTATCCCCTAACTACAGTATTGTCTATGACACTTATTGTTGATTCCAGGAAATCTTTACTTTTTTGTTGGATTCACACGTTTTTACTTCTTTCCTGACCTCTTCATCAAAGTAATATTTTGTCTCTCCTGTGTGTTGCCATTTTTTCATTGCATACTTGAACTCACTGCTTAAAAATTTGTAGACTTATGTTCTGAAGAAAGGACTTCATCACAGTGGTCTTTTTTATTATTATTATACTTTATGTTCTAGGCTACACGTGTGCAACGTGCAGGTTTGTTATATATGTATATGTGTGCCATGTTGGTTTGCTGCACCCATTAAATTGTCATTTATATTAGGTGTATCTCCTAATGCTATCCCTCCCCCCTACCCCCACCCCACAACAGGCCCCGGTGTATGATGTTCCCCTTTCTGTGTCCAAGTGTTCTCATTGTTCAATTCCCACCTATGAGTGAGAACATGCAGTGTTTGGTTTTCTGTTCTCGTTATAGTTTGCTGAGAATGATGGTTTCTGGCTGCATCCATGTCCCTACAGACACTTCTCAAAAGAAGACATTTATGGAGCCAACAGACACATGAAAAAATGCTCATCATCACTAGCCATCAGAGAAATACAAATCAAAACCACAATGAGATACCAACTCACACCAGTTAGAATGGCGATCATTAAAAAGTCAGGAAACAACAAGTGCTGGAGAGGATGTGGAGAAATAGGAACATTTTTACACTGTTGGTGGGACTGTAAACTTGTTCAACCATTGTGGAACACAATGGTCTTTTATTGGGTTTTTTCTTTCCTTCCTTTCCTTCTTTTCTTTTCTCCTTTCCTTTCCTTTCCTCTTTTCTTTTCTTTTCTTTTCTTCTTTTCTTTTCTTTTCTTCTCCAAGGCATTCAATAGACAACATCCTTCTTTCTTACCTAGTTTGGAAATAATTCAATAATAAAATGAAGAGTGAGGCATTAAGAAGTTAAAATACTACTTTTTATTGATAAAAGTGAGAGGAAAATGAGACATATCTATTGGCAAGAACACTTTTAATATAAAACCACCTAGTACTGTTACTCTGCAGCAGACCTTAGAACAGACCTACAGCATGGGGAAGGGATGAGAAATATCCTCCTTACATAACTCACTTCTCAGTTGCCCATCTTCATTTTTAAACCCCTCAATCTGACTAAGTCACTCCTCTTCCTCTAGGGAGTAACATGTGAGGGTGTGGAGAGGGTCAGGAACTTCCACCACAAAGAGAGAAGCATCAGGAGTGAAGGAGAAATGTTCCTCCAGCCCATGACTAATATTTGCCAAATCTTTTTCTTTCCTTTTCCTTTAGTAGTCTTATAAATCTTGTACTTATTCTTTTGACTTACCAATCATCTTTGAATGAGGCAAGTTCTTCCTGAGATGAGCTAGCTGATAGTGAAGGAAAGGAGAAAAGGGTAAACTCAGGGGTAGATAGAAATCTGCCTGGCTTATAGGGAAGCGTCTTACTAGATTTTTCCTGTGTGGTGTGTATGCTGCTAGCAAGTTTAACCCTTCCTTTTCTTTTATTAATATATTTTTTAATTTTTAAATTAATTAATTATTTATTTTTTGAGACAGAGTTTTTCTCGTGCAGTGAAGTGGCACGATCTTGGCTCACTGTAACCTCGGCCCCCCAGATTCAAGCGGTTCTTCTGCCTCAGCCTCCCGAGTAGCTGGGATTACAGAGGCCTGCCACCACACCTGGCTAATTTTTGTATTTTTAGTAGAGACAGGGTTTCACCACGTTGGCCAGGCTGGTCCGAAACTCTTGACCTCAGGTTATCTACCTGCCTCGGCCTCCCAAGTGCTAGGATTACAATGGTGACCCACCGCGCCCAGCCTGTTGGTGCAAGATTCTCGCTCAGAGTCTTCTCTGCCTTGTGTGTGGTATGGTTATAAACATCTTCAACATGACCTTCTGTGGCATTTAGTGTTGTTCCACACAAACAGAAAGATCCTACGGCAGCCCATATGTCCTACTCTTGTTGCAGACAAGGAATTATTTTGTCAAGAGGTTATGAATTTTCCCTCATGCTTTGCCCCTAATTTTGAAAAACTCAGTGATCTGAGGGGTTTAGCAGGAGCTCTTCAGTCTCAGCCTCCCCTTTCAGTATCCTCTCTCATTCTGGCAAGTATTCATTACAATTGGGAGTCACATATATACGCACGCAAAGTTAGAGTAATATTTGTTTGTTTGTTTCATCAAAGATCTAGTTTATTTTTGGGTTTCTTACAGAACCTTTCTTTGTAGCTTTTTCAAAATGGGAAAAGGGAAACGATGTAAAAATACAAGTTTTTTAAAGATGTATGTTTTCTATCTCTAACAATCTGAAAGATGTATGTTTTCTATCTCTAACAATCTGAAAACTTATTTTTTGGAATAAAAATACAATGCATGATTAAAGGATACCCACTTATAAGGGTAGAATTTCATACATATTTCATAGTTATAAGGGTTCATTAAGACTTTAAAATTTCTATTTGGTATCAGTTTTTATCTTGCCAATCTGGGCTGTGTGTATGTGTGTGTATGTGTACGTTGGTGGGTATTTATTTGTAAAAATGTATAAAGTATTTCAAAAGAAAGTGTGAAAAATAAGAAAAAAAATCCTTACTAATCTTATTTATCTAACATTATTACTTTTCTGTAGATAATACCTAACTTTTTAAGTAGCCTTCCACTGTTTCCTCAATCATTTTTAGCATATGGTTTTATATTCTTTTTAAAAAACTTATATTTTTAATGGCTGGAATAACTTATATCTAATAGATATAATATTAAATTCTTGGTTTCCTTTTTTCTTAAAAATTTTGATTTTTTTGAAACTTTTGCACTACAAAAAACTTATAATAGAAAACTTTTGTCTTATCACTGCAAAGCTTGACCACTGGCTTTTCTGGGGTCTGGCTTGGGTTGGGAGAGATAACTGGCCAATGAACCAAATTAGCAATGACTGGTTGTCCACCAAACATTGATGCTTCCATTTTGTAATGTGGAGTTGCTGCTGGAAAGTTGCTGTCTGGCTAGGAATTCCATTTCTCAACATTCCCTCCTCCTCCTTGTATCTAGGTGATAAAATGAGACTACTTCATGGAACTCTTCTTATATGAGCAGAACTATTGTGTGTTACTTAAGACTGTGTGCTTAAGAAGTGAGGGAAGCTTTCCATTCTTTGTCTCTTCTCTCCTCTTTTGGATGGATTTCTACTTGCAAAACAACTTTCAAGGCTACATGTAAGCAAAGTGAAACCTCTGTAAGACTGGGTCCCTCAATAATTGTGGGGAACAGAGCTTGCCCTCTCTCAAGTCTGTCCTCTGTTGTGTGGGCTTTATATAAGTAAGAAATAATAGAAATTTGTAATGTTAAAGATGTTCGTGTCATAGTTTTCTTTTCCTGGATATATAAGAAGAGTGAATTTCCAAGCCTGCTATGTAATTAGATTGGGACCAAGTGACTAAGCAATAAAGGGAATTTGGATGAGCAAGAGTGATGTGTTGCATAAGGTCAGGACAGTTAAGAGTAAGCCAGTGCTCTCTGTGCTGTCCTTTAACACATGTAGTTGGAAGAGAAGAATCCTCAATGAAGGAGTTGCAAAATGGAAGCAGCTTAGGCTGCTAAGTAACATCTGAGAGAAAATTCACCAAGGAGAGCTTCATGAGATTTGTTAGACCATAATGTGAGGAAAAAATAAATGTTTGTTGGGTTAAGCCACTGAGATTTCAAGGTTTGACTGTTGCAGCTGTTGAAGTCACTATCTTGACACACACAGTTACCTTAACCAATATGATTGCCAAATACAATGTGTGAAACTTGCTGAACTCATGATAATAAGACATTAGCTTTTACTTCCCTTGGTAGATTATTTATTTAATTTCATTAAAGACACACACACACGCATATATATACATACACATAGACAGTATTAGTTTGTTTTGCATTACTCTAAAGAAATATCTAAGACTGGGTATATAAAGAAAAGGGGTTTATTTGGTTCACATTTCTGCAGGCTGTACAGGCATTGCATCAGCATCTGCTTGGCTTCTGGTGAGGCGCTGGGAAAATTTTACTTATGGTGGAAAGTGACGGAGGAGCAGGCATGTCACATGGTGAGAGAGGGAGCAAGAGAGATGCCAGGTTCTTTTAAACAGCCAGTTCTTGGGTGAACTAACAGAGCAAGAACTTATTACCATGGGGAGGGCACCAAGCCATTCATGAGACATCCATCCCCATGACCAAAATACCTCCCAGCTCCAAATATTGGGGATCACATTTCAACATGAGATTTGGAGGGGGTAAACATCTAAACTGTATCATACTCCAAGGAGTCAAAGAATGGAGAGTTTTTGAGTCATTCTTCAATTGCTTTCACATTATCCTCAAGTACGGAAACCAGATTACATCTGAAGAATGTGCACATACAATCAATGAATGTGTCAGGAAAAAAGATGAGCATCACAAATAGGTCACTGGAATAGTACCATTGGTGTTCATACCTACTGGGTATAGAGATAAATTATAGACCATGTCTTTGTATGTATATGTGATTTAGTACACAAAAATACTTATTTTTGATACAATAATTGTGTGAGACCTGCAGGAGGGAAGATGGCAGGTTAAAGGCATTGATAACATACCTCCCCCACTTGGAAGGACAAAATAGGGTGAACAGATTCACACAGTAAACTGTTTTTCAAGAAGTGACACAGAACTGAACAGGAAAACCAAAGAAATCTATGGACCCTGAAGAAAGCAGGAGGCTGCACCCTATTGGGCTCCTGCTTGCCCTGCACATGGAGACTCAGAGTACAAACCTGCTGGACCCAGTCCCCTCATGGCTTTGCCCTGCTACCTGCTCTGGCTCTGGTAGTTTAACACAAAAGACAGTATCTCTTGGGAGTGACATGGCCCTGACCATTGCCTGAGAAAGTAGGTACCCACCCTGGGCAAAATAAGGTAAGCAAAAATGTCACTGCTACTACCATAGCTGGTGCTTTTTTGCAAGCACCACATCCTGACTGGAGGCCAGCCAACATAGTTCATTACAGTGTATCCTGGAGAATAACACTGTGCCCAGGAAGGAGAAAATGGCTGTGTGATCTCAAATATCATTACTGCCTGTACCAGTCTGGCTAACCAGGAGATCCTGAGTCTGTCCAGGTGACCAGTTCATTACTTTTATAACTGGTATTCAAGAAAACCAACACACCAAGGCTATCAATAACCAGGGAATTTCACAGAGTCTGTGTCACTCCCCTGCCTCCACTATTAGAGCTGGCGCTGGCACCCACTGCTAGGAAACTTGAGGACAGGTCATATCACTGGATCCCTTACAGACATTCCCCAACACCAGCCTGGAGTGGATGGCTAGACCCAGACGAGCAACAACATTCATAGCAGTCTGGCTTCCAGGGATCCCCACTCCTAGGGGAAAGGTGAGTGTACCATATCAAGGGAACACTTTGTGGAACAAACGAATCTGAACAACAGGCCTTGAGCACCAGATCCTTCCATTGTGGAAAGCTTCTTTCAGCAGAGGCACAGCACAAGTGCTGGGTTCAGCACGGAAAATCTTCAGCCCTATCCCAACAGTCAGATAATCCTGGTGTATGATAACGGCCTTGGAAAAGAGGAAGTCTTTCTCCCCTTGCTCACTACTATACACACAGTTGGGGCTTCTTCCATGGGAGTTTGGCATGGGTACAACTATAGACAGCCTTTCTGGAACATGTCAGGGTGACTGCATCCCCGCAGTAGGCGCACCCTCCAGATTTAGGTTTGCATGAGAGACAGAGTCACAATTCCTCTCTGTTTGGAACATCAGCATTCCTGCAGATGAAAAGAGGTGTCTGTCTGATCTAAATAGCTGGAGTGCTGGGTCAGAAGTGTGTCTGAGAGGTGGATAACTTTCCTGCTGACTTGGCAGGAGAGCTGAGGTAGCTCTGAACTTTCCCCCAGATAAGACCTCTTAAAACTCATTGAGAGCTCTAACCACCTCTATCAAGGCTAGGCCTTCATTTATTCACCTGCTTTAGCCACAACAGGTTCCTATTATGGGATACCTCTCCCACTGGCCTGAAGCCTGAACAATCAAACCAGTACATAAAATACTTGGGAAGAGAAATAAATAAAAAAGTGCATGCCATGGGAGAATGAGTTGTTTTAAGAGACTTCTACCATTCCAACCTCACAGGAGATAGTGAACTTGCTCACACACTGAGTACATTGCTACTATAACCAGCATATGAGAAAGTCATCATATGAAGACTCTCTATAACCAAAGAACTCTTACAGAGCCTTCTCCTTTGAAAGCACCAAGAACCAAATTAGGCTATAATTAATTGTAAGCATTAAATTCTCATCCTTAGGGGGAAAAAAGAAATGTAAAAACAAACAAAAGAAACAGAGTCAAATATAACATAAATTTAAGAATAATTAGAAGAAATAGCCTACCCAAATGAAAAGGAACCAGAAAAATAACTCTGGTAATATGACAAAACAGGGTGCTATTACACTCCCATAAGATCACACTAGTTCTCCAGCCATGAATACAAACTAAGATGAAATCTTTGAAATACCAGATAAAGAATTCAGAAGGTCAATTATTAAGCTGCTCAAGGAGATAGCAGACAAAGGTGAAAACCATCATAAAGAAGTTTAAAAGACAGTTCGGGATATGAATGAAAAATTTTCTAGAGATATCAAAAACCAATCAGAACTTCTGGAAATAAGACACACTGATGGAATTATAAAATGCAGTGGAAAATTTTAACAATAGACTAGAACAAGTAGAATAAAGAATTTCAGAGCTCTGAGACAAGGCTTTTGAATTAACCAAAACAGACAAAAATAAATAAGAATAAAAAGAAACGAACAAAGACTCCAAGAAATATGGGATTATGTAAAATGGTCAAACCTAAGAATAATTGGTGTTCCTGAGGGAGAAGAGAAAATAAGTCTGGAAAACTTATCTGAAGAAGTACTTGAGGAAAACTTCTCTGGCTTTCTTAGAGCTCTAGGTATCCAAATCAAAGAAGCTCAAAGAACTCCTGAGAAAATTTTGCAAATAATCTTCACTAAGACATATAGTCATCAGGCTGAGTAAAGTCAACATGGAGGAAATAATTCTAGGAGAAGTAAGACAAAAGAATCAAGTAACTTACAAAGGAAAACCTATCAGAATAGCAATAGACTTCTTGACAGAAACCTTACAAGCCAGAACAGACTGGGGTCCTATCTTCAACCCCCTTAAACAGAACAACTGTTGGCCAAGAATTTTGTATCCTGTAAAGCTAAGTTTCATAAATGAAAGAGAAATAAATCATTTTCAGACAAATGCTGAGGGAATTTGTTACTACCAAACCAGCACTACAAGAAATACTAAAAGGAGTTCTAAAACTTGAGATAAAACTTCAGTATGCACCAAAATAGAACCTCTTGAAAATTTAAAACTCACAGGTCCTATAAAACAATAACACAATGGGGAAAAAACCCTATCTATGTGACAATTAATATGATGAAGAGAAGAGTAGTACCTCACGTCTAAATATTAACATTGAATGTAAATGCCCTAGATTAATTACTTAAAAGATACAGAATGGCAGAATGAATTATGAATTACAAAATCACAATAGAAATATCTGCTGTCTTCAAGAGACTCCACTAACACAGAAGGATTCATATAAACTCAAGGTAAAAGAATGGAAAAAGGTATTCCATGCAGATGGAAGCCAAAAGCGAGCAGGAATAGCTATTCTTAGACAAAACAGACTTCAAAGCAACAACAGTTAAAAAAAGACAAAGATAGTCAATATATAATGGTAAAAGGATTAACTCAGCAAGAAGATATTACAATCAAAATTTATATTCACACAACACTGAAGCTCCTAGATGCATAAAATAATTACTACTAGACCTAATAAATGAGATAAATAGCAAAACAATAATAGTGGGAGACTTCAGTACACCACAGGAAGGACTAGACAGATCTTCAAGACTTAAAGTAAACAGAGAAACAATGGATTTAAATGACAATAGAATAAATGGGCTTAATAGATATTTTCAGAAAACTCTATTCAAGATCTACAGAATATACATTCTTCTCATCAGCAGATGGAAGATTCTCCAAGATAAACTATATAATAGGTCACAAAACCAGTCTCAATACATTAAAAAATTGAAATCGTATCAAGTATCTTCTCACACCACAGTGAAATAAAACTAGAAATCAACTCCAAAACAAATCCTGAAAATTCTACAAATACATGAAAATTAAATAATCTGCTCCTGAATCATATCTCGGTTAACAATAAAATCAAAATGGAAATGAAAAAATTCTTTGAATCGAATGACAATAATGAGAGAAGCCATAATGTCTCTGGGATACAGTAAAAAGCAGTGCTAAGAGGAAAGTTTATAGTACTAAATGCCCACGTCAAAAAGTCTGAAAGGGCAGAAATTGACAACCTAATGTCATTCCTCAAGAAATTGGAGAAACAGGCCGGGCGCGGTGGCTCAAGCCTGTAATCCTAGCACTTTGGGAGGCCGAGGCGGGTGGATCATGAGGTCAGGAGATCGAGACCCTCCTGGCTAACACGGTGAAACCCCGTCTCTACTAAAAATACAAAAAATTAGCCGGGCGCCATGGCGGGCGACTGTAGTCCCAGCTACTCGGAGGCTGAGGCGGGAGAATGGCGGGAACCCCGGAGGCGGAGCTTGCAGTGAGCAGTGAGCCGAGATCGCGCCACTGCTCTCCAGCCTGGGGGACACAGCGAGACTCTGTCTCAAAAAAAAAAAAAAAAAAAAAAAAAAAGACATTGGAGAAACAAAAACAAACTAAACCTAAACCTCTAAGAATAAAAGAAATGACAAAGATCAGAGCAGAACTAAATAAAATTCAAACAAAAATTTACAAAAGATCAATGAAACAAAAAGCTGGTTGTTTGAAAAAGAAACAAAATTGATAGACCATTAGCTGGATTAACCCAGGAAAGAGAGAAGGTCCCAATAAACTTAATTAGAAAGGAAACTGGAGATATTACAACTGACTGCACAGAAATACAAAAGATCATTTGAGACCACTATGAACACCTTTATGTGCACTAGAAAAACCTAGGGGAAACTGACACATTCCTGGAAACATACAAACCTCCTAGATTAAATAAGGAAGAAATAGAAACTTTGAACAGACCAATAACAAGCAGCAAGACTGAATCAGTAATTCAAACATTGCCAACACACAAAAAAGCCCAGAACCAGGACGGGCATGGTGGCTCACGCCTGTAATCCCAGCACTTTGGGAGGCCAAGGTGGGCGAATCACGAGGTCAGAAGATCTAGACCATCCTGGCTAACACAGTGAAACACCATCTCTACTAAAAATACAAAAAATTAGCCGGGCTTGGTGGCGGGCACCTGTAGTCCCAGCTACTCGGGAGGCTGAGGCAGGAGAATGCCGTGAACCTGGGAGGCAGAGCTTGCAGTGAGATCGCACCACTGCACTCCAGTCTGGGCAATAAAATGCGACTCCATCTAAAAAAAAAAAAAAAAAGAAGAAGCCCAGGACCAGATGGATTCACAGCTGAATTCTACCAGATATTCAAAGAAGAACTGGTGTCAATCCTACTGAAACTATTCAAAAATATTAAGAAAGGAGTGCTCCCTAAATCATTCTATGAAGCCAGTATCACCCTCATTGCAAAACCAGGAAGGGACACTAGAAAAAAACAACAACAACAGAAAAACAAAAAACTACACACCAATTTCTCTGATGAACATAGAAGCGAAACTCCCTAACAAAATATTAGCTAACTGAATCCAAAAGCACATCAAAAAGATAATTCATCATAATCAAGTGGGTTTTATCCCAGGGATGCAGGGATGGTTTAACATATGCAAGTCAATAAATGTGATAAAGCACATAAACAGAATTGTAAACAAAAACCATATGATCATCTCAACATATGCAGAAAAAGCATTTGACAAAACCCAGCACTGCTTTGTGATAAAAACTCTGAAAAAGCTAGACATAGAAGGGACCTACCTCAAAATATTAAAAGCCACATATGATAAACGACAGCCAATATCATACTGAATTGGGAAAAGTTGAAAGCATATCCCCCAAGAACATGACAAGGATGCCCACTTTCACCACTCCTATTCAACACAGTTCTGGAAGTACTAGCCACAGCAATTAGGCATGAAAAATAAAGGGAGTCTAAAATGGAAAAGAGGAGGTCAGACTTGCTGTTTGCAAATGATATGATTGTATACCTAGAAAATCCTAAAGACTCCTCCAAAAGACTCTTAGATTTGATAAATTAATTCAGTTAAGTCTCAAGTTACAAAATTAATATACACAAATCAGTAGCACTGCTATACACCAACAGTGACCAAGCTGAAAATCAAAAAATTCAATCTCTTTTACAACAGCTGCAAAAAATATTAATAAAATACCTAGGAATATACTTAACCAAGGAGGTAAAAGATCTCTATGAGAACTACACAACATTGCTGAAAGAAATCAGAGATAACACAAACAAATGAAAACATATATCATACTCATGCATTGGAAGAATCAATATTGAGAAAAGGAACATACTACCCAAAGCAATCTAGAGATTTAATTCAATTCCCATCAAAATACCAACATCATTTTCCACAGAATTAGAAAAAACAATCCTAAATCCACATGGAATCAAAAAAGAGCCTAAATAGTCAACACAAACCTAAGCTAAAAGAACAAATCTGGAGGCATCACATTACCAGAATTCAAATTATACTGTAAGGCTGTAGTTACCAAAACAGCATCGTTCTGGTATAAAAGTAGGCACATAGGCCAATGGAACATAATAGAGAATCCAGAAAAAAAGCCAAATATGTACAGCCAGCTGATCTTCAATAAAGCATACAAAAATGTAAATTGGGGAATGGACACCCTATTTAATAAATGGTGCTAGGAAAACTAGTAAGCCACATGTGGAAGAATGAAACTGTATCACAATCTCTTACTATATACAAAAATCAACTCAAGATGGATCAAAGACTTTAAGACCTGAAACCATAAAAATTCTAGTAGACAACATTGGAAAAATTATTCTAGACATCAGCCTAGGCAAAGAATTCATGACTAAGACCCCAAAAGCAAACGCAAAAAAAACACAAATAAATAAATGGGACCTAATTAAATGAAAAAGCTTCTGCACAGCAAAATAAATAACAAACAGACAACCCACAGAATGGGTGAAAGCATTTGCAAACTACACATCCAACAAAGGACTAGTATGCAGAATCTACAGGGAACTCAAATCACCAAGGCGGACGGCGGGGGGGTGGGGGGGCGGGGAAAAAGCAACTAATCCCATTAAAAAGTGGGCAAAGGACATGAATGACATTTCTTGAAAGAAGATATACAAATGTCCAAGAAATGCGTAAAAATATGCTCAACATCACTAATCATCAGGGAAATGCATTTTTGTTTTTGTTTTTGAGACAGAGTCTCTCTCTGTCACCCAGGCTGGAGTGTAGTGACATGATCTCGGCTCACTGCAACCTCCACATCCTGGATTCAAGTGATTCTTCTGCCTCAGCCTCTCGAGTAGCAGGAATTACAGGCATGCACCACCATACCTGATTAATTTTTGTATTTTTAGTAGAGATGGGGTTTCACGATGTTGGCCTGACTGGTCTCGAACTCCTGACCTCAAGTGATCCGCCCGCCTTGGCTTCCTGAAGTGTTGGGATTATGGGCGTGAGCCACTGCACCTGGCAGGGAAATGCAATTTAAAACCACAATGAGATACCATTTTACTCCTTCAGGAATGGCCATTACTAAAAGTCAAAAAATAGTAGATGTTGGCAAAAGGGCACTTATATATTGCTGATGGGAACATAAATGAATACACCCTCTATATAAAACAGTATAGAGATTCCTTAAAGAGCTAAAAGTAGATCTACAATTAGATCCAGCAATCCCACCAATAGGTATCCACCCAAAGGAAAAAAAGTCATTATGTGAAAAAGATACTTGCACACATATGTTTATAGCAGGACAATTTACAATTGTAAAGATGTGGAACCAACCTAAGCGCCCATAGAATAATCTCTTCACATGGAATAATCTCTAACTATTCTATGTGAAGTAATTTTTCACATAGAATAATCTCTAATCTAATTATTCTATGTGAAGTAACACAGGAGTGGAAAACCAAAACCACTATGTTCTCACTTACAAGTAGGAGCTAAGCTATGAGTACACAAAGGCATACAGACTGATATAATAGATTTTAGAGACTCAGAAGGGGGAGAGTGAGAGAAGGGTAGGATAAAAAAACCCAATAAATTAGGAACAATGTACACTACTTGGGGATTGAGCGCACTAAAATCTCAGAATTCACCACTAATTCATCCATGTAACAAAAAAAATCTTGTATCCTAAAAGCTATTGACATAAAAAGTTTTTAAAAAACCTACACAAGGGCTACTATTCATTACTAGGGAAAAAGTATGTAAATATGAAGAATGGGTAAATATGTTCATTTATTCATTTGGGAGATTGTTTGCTGTTTGGCTGTAAACACAAGGTAAATCTCCTGTGGTAGGTCCAGGTAAGATCTGCTGTATTCTATCCTTGCAGACCAGAAATGTCTTATAAAGTTACACTGTGATTATACAGGTGCAAAGCCCAGTTGTTACAAACTTATGGAAGTTTTACAAGATGGCATTGATGGAGTTGATAGAAAACATATTGGAAAACTAAATGTTACATTATTGTATGTGACTTGCTAATGTCAGTCTTTCCAACTATACAAGGTAGTTAGTAGGATGTTCAGAGTTATGTGGCTGGCCACATAAGAAACTTGGCATAGACAGGTAAAACCTGAGGGATCATCCATGAGGAATTAAGTAGACTTGAAAAACTGTGCTCACCAAATTCCCATATCTGCTATTTCCTAGTGTAAATATTTGAGAATATAAAGTTTGTACTTATCACAGTAAACCAACACTTCCATTGTGTGTGTGTGTGTGTGTGTGTGTGTGTGTGTGTGTGCTTGTTAAAGTACTTATTTTTTAAAGCTCTCTATCTATTCTTAGGCAAGATTATCCTTTCCTGCCTATTTCCTTCCTTACTATTATTCATTGATAGCTGGGTTCTTAAAAGCAAAATACACATAAATGGATGGATCTTGTTGGCTCATGGTAGAAGTAAATCTGTGTCTTTCATCCTCTTTGGACCAGTGAGGAGGAGGCATGTTCTTCCCATGACAATGACAGAAGCACCAGAGGGAACACTTCTTAACTGCTCAAGCACATTTCATGCTCTTGCTTGGCTTGGGTCTATTAACCAGTTGGCCAAAGCAAATCACATGACAAAACCAAAGTGAAAGGCTGAGAAATGCCACATGCATATCTGGGGCAGAAGGTATGGTTAGAAAGGACTTGAGAAGACTGAAACATTTCACTTCTGACTCATCCCTAGGTTCAGTGCAAGCAGCAATCAAAGGCTAAGGCAGGGCTGTAAATAGCCTAACTAAATATTGAAGGAGGGAACCAGTGTAGAGCAAATCTGCAAAAACTGGGAGAGCATTTCTTTTCCTTTTTTTCTTCCTTCTTTTCTTCTTTTCCTTCTCCCCTACCTTCCCTCCACCTTCTAATTTTCTTCTGTCTCCTCTCAGCTGGCTTCTGGCGTTCTGGCATTCAAGAAAATCTGTCAAAACAATAGCTGAATCCGAACTAAAGGAACAGAGACTTCAGAGAACACATATCACAAAGAATACAGACTTCACAAAAAAATAGTTTAGAAAAGTCATTAAACAAAAAGCTAGTGCCTACAATAAACTACAAAAACAGCCTCTGAGGAAGGGGATGAATGAGATTTCTAGAATTGCCACATCATAATATTCAAAATGTCCATTTTTTTCCAAGGGCATTAGGCCAAGCAAAAGAAAAAGCCATTCTTAAATGGTCACATGCTGTATAACTCAATTTGTTAATCTTTGTAATATATATAAAATCTCAAATTTATAATCTTCGTAACAAAATTATAGAGATGGAGAACAAATTAATTGTTGGTAGGTGTTAGGGATGGTGGAGAGGAAGGGAATAGGCATGTGCTACATCTCCTCAGGGAAGCATGTGGAAGAACTTTCAGCTCTGGGTGGTTATATGAATCTACATATATATAACGTGATGTGAAAATATACACACACATTAGACCAGTATCAGATTTCTTGCTTTGATATTGTACTATCATTCTATAAGAAGTAATCATTGGGACACGACAGGTGAAGAGTATATGGGAACTGTGTGTGCTATCTTTGCAACTTCCTGTGAATCTGTAATTAGTTCAAAATAAAAATAACTGTTTTTTTAGGAATGGAAACTTAAAACATGTTTTATAATTAGATATTAATGAGTTATAGGAAAGCTATTGATTTTGGGATTAACATCTATATCCAGCCTTTTAAAGAAATTTTAACTAGAACTGAATTGTTTTTTCTTTTTCATTGTATAACCCATTACTTCAAAAAAGATAGTTTTTAACTTTTCCTTTCTGATATTAATCCCTGGTTAATTTCTCTTTTATTTTATTGATGAATTGTTTTGACATTAAGCATGATAATGAAAAATAAAAGTAGTAGCAGGCATTCTTGGGTTTTTTACCCCTGGTTTTAAAAAGAATTTCTTTTCATTTTCATACTTATCACTAAGTATGATGCTTACTATAGGGATCTTCTAGATTCTCTTTATTTTGTTAAAGAAATTTATTTCTATTCTTGATTATATTTGAGTTTACACCTTATATATCCTATCTTTTAAAATTTTATATGTCGATGTTTTATGTGGTCCATTATATGTACTGTGCTTTTAAGTCTTAAACATCCTAAATAAGTTTCTAATGATAGTAGATTAGATATATTTGCCCATTAGTATTATTTTTTATATTTTCTAAAGGCAAAAGCATACAGAAGGGTAGGTTCAGACTAATGAATAGGCAAATGTGACTTTGTTTTCAAATCTGTCAAGGAAATCCCACATTGGTGTCTTGTGGCTGTAATCAGATTCATTTTATGAGAATCACATTAACTTTTCTCGTGTCTCCTGTGAAATAAAGAATCTGTTTTCTTGAGTTTTCAACCTAGTTTTATTGCTAATATAAGTAAATCAATTAAGATATTGAGACCTTGGTTTGGCCTTGTATAGAGTGGGGGACAATTTTACCTTTCTTTACCCATCTCATAGGGCTATTAGGAAAATAAAGTCATAATAGTAAGGAAAGGAAAGTTATTTATAGATAAATATATTATTATTGTTACTTTTATCATTATTAGATTGAATCTCAGAGAATGCGAGTAATTCTGGTTTTCAGTCTTGTTTATTCCTTTTATAGCTGAGTACACACAGTCTTTGAGGGTTTATGTCATTGTATAGATAACCAGACAAAAATGGATAATTTTTACTCAATTTAAATATATATGACCTCTGTCCACATTGTTTCCCATCTTTCTGATATTATCTATTGGGCTACCTTGCCTTGGCCCTTCCAAGTGTCCTCTCAGAACCTTTTTGCATCTAGGACGCTTTCCAGAGATGAGTCACAAATTACATTGTCTAAGAGAGTCAGCTAACCTGATTTAAGACCTCATTGAGTCTTATATAGATATTATCTTCCATGATTAGCTCTCTTCATTAGTGCTGATAGCCTGTTCTGCTTGAATAGTTGCATAAGTTGGTTTCTCAACCTCAGCTGGTAGAGTTGCTATACAACTGAGTTTTTAGACATTTATATTGATAACTTATATTGATGACACATATTGATGCTTATATAAAGTTTAGCTTGCTTTGATGCTACCTAAATTTTATATAGTATAAAAAGGCCTCTGGCCAGTGGAAATATTTTACTCTATTGACATTATTTCTTCAATACTAGTGGTTCAACCTATGTTTTTTATTTTTCTTTTATTTATTTATTTATTTATTTATTTATTTTTATTATACTTTAAGTTCTAGGGTACATGTGCGTAACGTGCAGGTTTGTTACATATGTATACTTATGCCATGTTGGTGTGCTGCACCCATCAACTCGTCAGCACCCATCAATTCATCATTTATATCTTGTATAACTCCCCAATGCAAGCCCTCCCTCCTCCCCCCTCCCCCCTCCCCATGATAGGCCCCAGTGCGTGATGTTCCCCTTCCCGAGTCCAAGTGATCTCATTGTTCAGTTCCCACCTATGAGTGAGAACATGCGGTGTTTGGTTTTCTGTTCTTGTGATAGTTTGCTAAGAATGATGGTTTCCAGCTGCATCCATGTCCCTACAAAGGACGCAAACTCATCCTTTTTGATGGCTGCATAGTATTCCATGGTGTATATGTGCCACATTTTCTTAATCCAGTCTGTCACAGATGGACATTTGGGTTGATTCCAAGTCTTTGCTATTGTGAATAGTGCCGCAATAAACATACGTGTGCATGTGTCTTTGTAGTAGAATAATTTATAATCCTTTGGGTATATACCCAGTAGTGGGATGGCTGGGTCATATGGTACATCTAGTTCTAGATCCTTGAGGAATTGCCATACTGTTTTCCATAATGGTTGAACTAGTTTACAATCCCACCAACAGTGTAAAAGTGTTCCTATTTCTCCACATCCTCTCCAACACCTGTTGTTTCCTGACTTCTTAATGATTGCCATTCTAACTGGTGTGAGATGGTATCTCATTGTGGTTTTGATTTGCATTTCTCTGATGGCGAGTGATGATGAGCATTTTTTCATGTGTCTGTTGGCTGTATGAATGTCTTCTTTTGAGAAATGTCTGTTCATATCCTTTCCCCACTTTTTGATGGGGTTGTTTGTTTTTTTCTCGTATATTTGTTTGAGTTCTTTGTAGATTCTGGATATTAGCCCTTTGTCAGATGAGTAGGTTGCAAAAATTTTCTCCCATTCTGTAGGTTGCCTGTTCACTCTGATGGTAGTTTCTTTTGCTGTGCAAAAGCTCTTTAGTTTAATTAGATCCCATTTGTCAATTTTGGCTTTTGCTGCCGTTGCTTTTGGTGTTTTAGACATGAAGTCCTTGCCCATGCCTATGTCCTGAATGGTACTACCTAGATTTTCTTCTAGGGTTTTTATGGTATTAGGTCTAACATTTAAGTCTCTAATCCATCTTGAATTAATCTTCGTATAAGGGGTAAGGAAAGGATCCAGTTTCAGCTTTCTACTTATGGCTAGCCAATTTTCCCAGCACCATTTATTAAATAGGGATTCCTTTTCCCATTTCTTGTTTCTCTCAGGTTTGTCAAAGATCAGATGGCTGTAGATGTGTGGTATTATTTCTGAGGACTCTGTTCTGTTCCATTGATCTATATCTCTGTTTTGGTACCAGTACCATGCTGTTTTGGTGACTGTAGCCTTGTAGTATAGTTTGAAGTCAGGTAGCGTGACGCCTCCAGCTTTGTCCTTTTGACTTAGGATTGTCTTGGCAATGCGGGCCCTTTTTTGGTTCCATATGAACTTTAAAGCAGTTTTTTCCAATTCTGTGAAGAAACTCATTGGTAGCTTGATGGGGATGGCATTGAATCTATAAATAACCTTGGGCAGTATGGCCATTTTCACGATATTGATTCTTCCTATCCATGAGCATGGTATGTTCTTCCATTTGTTTGTGTCCTCTTTGATTTCACTGAGCAGTGGTTTGTAGTTCTCCTTGAAGAGGTCCTTTACATCCCTTGTAAGCTGGATTCCTAGATATTTTATTCTCTTTGAAGCAATTGTGAATGGAAGTTCATTCCTGATTTGGCTCTCTGCTTGTCTGTTACTGGTGTATATGAATGCTTGTGATTTTTGCACATTAATTTTGTATCCTGAGACTTTGCTGAAGTTGCTTATCAGCTTAAGGAGATTTTGGGCTGAGACGATGGGGTTTTCTAAATATACAATCATGTCATCTGCAAACAGGGACAATTTGACTTCTTCTTTTCCTAACTGGATACCCTTGATTTCTTTCTCTTGCCTGATTGCCCTAGCCAGAACTTCCAACACTATGTTGAATAGGAGTGGTGAGAGAGTGCATCCCTGTCTTGTGCCAGTTTTCAAAGGGAATTTTTCCAGTTTTTGCCCATTCAGTATGATATTAGCTGTGGGTTTGTCATAAATAGCTCTTATTATTTTGAGGTACGTTCCATCAATACCGAATTTATTGAGCGTTTTTAGCATGAAGGGCTGTTGAATTTTGTCAAAAGCCTTTTCTGCATCTATTGAGATAATCATGTGGTTCTTGTCTTTGGTTCTGTTTCTATGCTGGATTACGTTTATTGATTTGCGAATGTTGAACCAGCCTTGCATCCCAGGGATGAAGCCCACTTGATCATGGTGGATAAGCTTTTTGATGTGCTGCTGAATCCGGTTTGCCAGTATTTTATTGAGAATTTTTGCATCAATGTTCATCAGGGATATTGGTCTAAAATTCTCTTTTTTTGATGTGTCTCTGCCAGGCTTTGGTATCAGGATGATGTTGGCCTCATAAAATGAGTTAGGGAGGATTCCCTCTTTTTCTATTGATTGGAATAGTTTCAGAAGGAATGGTACCAGCTCCTCCTTGTACCTCTGGTAGAATTCAGCTGTGAATCCATCTGGTCCTGGACTTTTTTTGGTGGGTAGGCTATTAATTGTTGCCTCAATTTCAGAGCCTGCTATTGGTCTATTCAGGGATTCAACTTCTTCCTGGTTTAGTCTTGGGAGAGTGTAAGTGTCCAGGAATTTATCCATTTCTTCTAGATTTTCTAGTTGATTTGCGTAGAGGCGTTTATAGTATTCTCTGATGGTAGTTTGTATTTCTGTGGGGTCAGTGGTGATATCCCCTTTATCATTTTTTATTGCATCTATTTGATTCCTCTCTCTTTTTTTCTTTATTAGCCTTGCTAGCAGGTCTGTCAATTGTGTTGATCTTTTCAAAAAACCAACTCCTGGATTCATTGATTTTTTGGAGGGTTTTTTGTGTCTCTATCTCCTTCAGTTCGGCTCTGATCTTAGTTATTTCTTGCCTTCTGCTAGCTTTTGAATGTGTTTGCTCTTGCCTCTCTAGTTCTTTTAATTGTGATGTTAGAGTGTCAATTTTAGATCTTTCCTGCTTTCTCTTGTGGGCATTTAGTGCTATAAATTTCCCTCTACACACTGCTTTAAATGTGTCCCAGAGATTCTGGTATGTTGTATCTTTGTTCTCACTGGTTTCAAAGAACATCTTTATTTCCGCTTTCATTTCGTTATGTACCCAGTAGTCATTCAGGAGCAGGTTGTTCAGTTTCCATGTAGTTGAGCGGTTTTGATTGAGTTTCTTAGTCCTGAGTTCTAGTTTGATTGCACTGTGGTCTGAGAGACAGTTTGTTATAATTTCTGTTCTTGTACATTTGCTGAGGAGTGCTTTACTTCCAATTATGTGGTCAGTTTTGGAATAAGTGTGATGTGGTGCTGAGAAGAATGTATATTCTGTTGATTTGGGGTGGAGAGTTCTATAGATGTCTATTAGGTCCGCTTGGTGCAGAGATGAGTTCAATTCCTGGATATCCTTGTTAACTTTCTGTCTCGTTGATCTGTCTAATGTTGACAGCGGAGTGTTGAAGTCTCCCATTATTATTGTATGGGAGTCTAAGTCTCTTTGTAAGTCTCTAAGGACTTGCTTTATGAATCTGGGTGCTCCTGTATTGGGTGCATATATATTTAGGAGAGTTAGCTCTTCCTGTTGAATTGATCCCTTTACCATTATGTAATGGCCTTCTTTGTCTCTTTTGATCTTTGATGGTTTAAAGTCTGTTTTATCAGAGACAAGGATTGCAACCCCTGCTTTTTTTTGTTCTCCATTTGCTTGGTAGATCTTCCTCCATCCCTTTATTTTGAGCCTATGTATGTCTGTGCATGTGAGATGGGTCTCCTGAATACAGCAGACTGATGGGTCTTGACTCTTTATCCAGTTTGCCAGTCTGTGTCTTTTAATTGGAGCATTTAGTCCATTAACATTTAAGGTTAATATTGTTATGTGTGAACTTGATCCTGCCATTATGATATTAACTGGTTATTTTGCTCGTTAGTCGATGCAGTTTCTTCCTAGCCTCGATGGTCTTTACATTTTGGCATGTTTTTGCGATGGCTGGTACCGGTTGTTCCTTTCCATGTTTAGGGCTTCCTTCAGGGTCTCTTGTAAGGCAGGCCTGGTGGTGACAAAATCTCTAAGCATTTGCTTATCTTTAAAGGATTTTATTTCTCCTTCACTTATGAAACTTAGTTTGGCTGGATATGAAATTCTGGGTTTAAAATTCTTTTCTTTAAGAACGTTGAATATTGGCCCCCACTCTCTTCTGGCTTGTAGAGTTTCTGCCGAGAGATCTGCTGTTAGTCTGATGGGCTTCCCTTTGTGGGTAACCCGACCTTTCTCTCTGGCTGCCCTTAAGATTTTTTCCTTCATTTCAACTTTGGTGAATCTGCCAATGATGTGTCTTGGAGTTGCTCTTCTGGAGGAGTATCTTTGTGGCGTTCTCTGTATTTCCTGAATTTGAATGTTGTCCTGCCCTACTAGGTTGGGGAAGTTCTCCTGGATGATATCCTGAAGAGTGTTTTCCAACTTGGTTCCATTTTCCCCCTCACTTTCAGGCACCCCAATCAGACGTAGATTTGGTCTTTTTACGTAATCCCATACTTCTTGCAGGCTTTGCTCATTTCTTTTTCTTCTTTTTTCTTTTGGTTTCTCTTCTCGCTTCATTTCATTCATTTGATCTTCAATCGCTGATACTCTTTCTTCCAGTTGATCGAGTCGGTTACTGAAGCTTGTGCATTTGTCACGTATTTCTCGTGTCATGGTTTTCATCTCTGTCATTTCGTTTATGATCTTCTCTGCATTAATTAGTCTAGCTGTCAATTCTTCCACTCTTTTTTCAAGATTTTTAGTTTCTTTGCGCTGGGTACGTAATTCCTCCTTTAGCTCTGAGAAGTTTGATGGACTGAAGCCTTCTTCTCTCCTCTCGTCCAAGTCATTCTCTGACCACCTTTGATCCGTTGCTGGCGATGGGCTGCGCTCCTTCGCAGGGGGAGATGCGCTCTTATTTTTTGAATTTCCAGCTTTTCTGCCCTGCTTCTTCCCCATCTTTGTGGTTTTATCTGTCTCTGGTCTTTGATGGTGGTGACGTACTGATGGGGTTTTGGTATAGGTGTCCTTCCTGTTTGATAGTTTTCCTTCTGACAGTCAGAAGGACTGTCTGTTGGTCTGTTGGAGATTGCTTGAGGTCCACTCCAGACCCTGTTTGCCTGGGTATCAGCAGCAGAGGTTGCCGAAGATAGAATATTGCTGAACAGCGAGTGTACCTGTCTGATTCTTCCTTTGGAAGTTTCCTCTCAGGGGTGTACTCCACCCTGTGAGGTGTGGGGTGTCAGACTGCCCCTAGTGGGGGATTTCTCCCAGCTAGGCTACTCAGGGGTCAGAGACACACCTGAGCAGGCAGTCTGTCCGTTCTCAGATCTCAACCTCCGCGTTGGGAGATCCACGGCTCTCCCCAAAGCTGTCAGACAGAGTTGTTCGCGTCTGCACCTGCTCCCGCTACTTCCCCTGTTGGTCTTCAGCTGTGCGCTGTCCCCAGAGGTGGAGACTACAGAGACAGGCAGGCTTCCTTGAGCTGCTGTGAGCTCCACCCAATTCGAGCTTCCCAGCGGCTTTGTTTACCTACTTAAGCCTCAGCAATGGCGGGCGCCCCTCCCCCAGCCTCGCTGCTGCCTTGCTGATAGATCGCGGCAGACTGCTGTGTTAGCAGTGAGGGAGGCTTCGTGGGCGTGGGACCCTCCCGGCCAGGATTGGGATATATTCTCCTGGTGTGCCTGTATGCTTACAGCGCAGTATTGGGGTGGGAGTTACCCGATTTTCCAGGTGTTGTGTGTCTCAGTTCACCTGGCTAGGAAAACGGATCCCCTTCCCCCTTGCACTTCCAGGTGAGGCGATGCCTCGCCCTGCTTCAGCTCTCGCTGGTCAGGCTGCAGCAGCTGACCAGCATCGATTGTCCGGCACTCCCTATTGAGATGACCCCAGTACCTCAGTTGAAAATGCAGAAATCACCGGTCTTCTGTGTCGCTCGCGCTGGGAGTTGGAGACTGGAGCTGTTCCTATTCGGCCATCTTGCTCCGCCCTCCCGTTTTTTATTTTTCTTTCAGTTCCGTGGCAAAGTCAAATTGCAATATATGGCTTAGTCCTGTCCCTTTGCCTCTTGAAAACACAAAAGAAAAATCACAACAATTTAAGCTTTCTGTGTGACTTTATGCTTCTGCTGAGTGAAATGTAGGCATTCCTATATTTCCTGGAAGTATTCGCCATATTGATCTCATAACAGTTCCTCCAATGCCTACTAGCTTGCCTGATGACTTGAGCCCTATGGACAGTATCTTCATGAGATTCAAATAATTAAAACACAAAGAGGTCAATGATTGGTGCCAGGCCACTGGTCAAGCTAAACCATTGGAATGAGAGTCTCTGAACCATATTGATGAAAGATCTGAAGTCAATTTCTGCTTAATAGGCAACAGATTAAATTGGAAAAAAAAATAAGAATAAATTCAGGGAAAAAAGGAGGGGAAGAAAAAACCTTGCTTATTTCCATTGTAATTTATCAAGTTTTCTTTTTGTCGAAGCTGGGGAAAAGAACAATGACATGTAATTCTTTCTGGATATTGAACATTCAGAAAGAGATCATGTCTGAATGGCTAAAAGTCATTCCCGTGGAGATAGTGTTCTCAGCAAATTAAGATCTGATCATGACAGCAAAACTGTCTAGTGATACTGCTAGTAATATCCTGTTAGAAAATGTGCTAATCTGTACAACAGGCAGCTTCTTGATTAAAAAAAAAATTTTACTTTCCATCAATTTAAAAGTCAAAAGATCTAGGTACAACAAATATGAATGATATTTTGCTGTATGTTTGGAACTCAAATTATTGGGAAATGTTTCATCTGAAAATGAGGAAGAGCTAGAAATTTCAATTTGATAATTCTTCATTCACATTGGGCCACCGAATCTCTCTGCTTCCCCTATTTGCCACTATCTGGCCCTGCCTTTCTTCCGAAGGTTTGACAGTGAGAAAATCCTGGAAGCTATAATGGGAGCAGACAGAAGTGACGTATGCCTTTCAAGAGTGGTTGTGGAGGGAGAAGTACCCTCAGAGCCTTCTTTCACTCTACTTTAAAAAAAATTGTTGTTGACTTTGTCCTTTATCAAAATGTATCTTCACCTTTTGAAACTGAAATAATCAGTCAGTTGTTTATAGAATGCTTCTCAATTTGGATTCCTATAATGTTTCTCCAGGACTTTTTTTCCTTTATTTTTAGTTGATGTGTAATAATTGCACATATTTATGGGATACAAGGTGATATACTGATACATGTATGCAATGCATAATGATCAAATTAGGGTAATTAAGATATCACCTTAAACATTTATCCTCTTTGTTTTGGGAACATTGAAAACCTTCTCTTCTAGGTGTTTGAAAATATACACGGAATTGTTGTTATAGTTACTATACAGTGCTATAGAACACTAGAAATGATTCTTCCTACCCAGCTGTAATTTTGTATCTATTAATCAACCTCTCATATCTTTCCCTCCCCCAACACTTCCCAACATCTAATACCATAATTTTCCTCTTTACTTCTGTAAGGTTAAATTTTTTTTAGCTCCCTCATGTGAGTGAGAACCTGTGACATTTATCTTTTTGTGCCTAACTTATTTCACTTGACATAATATCCTCTAGGCTTATTCATGTTGCTGTGAATGACAGGATTTCATTATTTATTTTCGTGGCTGAATAGTATTCTACTGTATCTTCTTTCAGAATATCTTCTTCCTTTATGAAAAAATTTCTCTCTATTATAACACTGAACATGCCTTCACCATTGTGGATGCTTTAAAAATTGATAATTTAATTTTTGTTGGTTTTGACTTGGTTTAAATTAATTTGATTTAAATTAATATTTATCTTACACCCATGCTGGGATCCTTTATGTAATCTTGAATCATTTGATCCTTGTGCTTCTTACTATTAAACCATCTGTTGTACTTTCGCATTTCTTTTTCTCTTGTGACTCTGCCTCCTTCCCTCTTACTTCATTCTATATCTTTTTAAATCCATCTTTCTCCTTTTTCTTAATTCAAGTTTATTTAGTTTCCCTCTTTCTCTTATTCTTGCTCATCCTAGTGAGAACAAAATCTGTGAGAAGAGAGAGAAACATTTCTCTTCTAGATGAGAGAAAAAATTACATTTAAAAATTCCATTTTGCCTGCTGACCAAATCAGAGCCTCATTGTGAGAAAGAAATGGATGCTCAGAAAGGTGCCTCTGGGATGTGAGAAAAGGTGGGTCATGAAAGGCAAATGCATTAGTTTGCTAGGCCTGCTGAACAAAGTACCACAGATTGGGCAGCTTAAGCAACAGAATTTAGTTTCAGTTCTGGAAGCTAGAAGCCAAAAATCAAGATATTGGTTCTTCTGAGAGCTTTCTCCTTGGCATGCAGATGACCACTCTCTCCTCCCCATGTTTTCACATAATCTCCCTCTGTGTGTATCTGTGTCTTATTCTCTTCTTCTTATAAGACACTGGTCAGATTGGACTAGAGCCCACTCCAATGGCCTTATTTAACCTTAATTACCTCTTTAAGCACTATTTCCAAAGACATTTTAAGCCATTTAGGGTTAGAACTTCAACACATAATGTTTGTTGTTGTTGTTGGGGGCACAATTCAGCAAGTTATACCAAAAATAAATTTGTTTTCTAGTATGTAAAGTGCTTTACTCATTGTTCCTCTGTAGCATGTGTATGAAGCCACATGCACTTTTACATTAAGCTTTCATATCACTTCCTCAAAGCAATGAGTTTTCAAAGGCTAATACACACAGGTGGTGGTGGTAGGTAGAGAGAGAGCAATGAGGAACCAGCACTGTTGGGAAGTGGGTGGGGCATGGATTTTGTTCCTTCTCTGGGAAATAGAATTGGATCCAGAGTCTATGATTAAGCAGAACAAAAGTATTAATGAAATGCTTTCCAGATGATTTCTGAACAGGACTATGACTGTGAACATTGACTTGGCACTGTATAATTCCACAGTACAGATATTGCCACCTCAGTTGGCAAATACATATGTTGGAGAGAGGGGAAGTGGCAAAAGACAGATTTCTATGTTGGGAAAGTCCTTTCTTTGTGGAGATTTCAGAGCACTTGGAAGTGAAGATGGAGTGTCATTTGGCAACGTGGGGCACTCTCCTTTCAAATGCAGAAGCATTCTAGGAAGTTATCCTAAGTGTGGGCTTCACTTAATGGCAGGAAAGCTTGTCATGCATGGAACAGCGAGCACAATTATCGATTTAAACTCTTCCAGTGAGACATTATTCTTTAAGTGATTCCCAGTCTACAGCAGCTCTTATGCCAACAAAATCAGAGCCTCATTGTGAGAAAGAAATGAGCGCTCAGGAAAGTGAATGTGGCTCTGGGATGTGAGAAAAAGTGGGTCACCTTTCTGGCTATCAGTAGTGACTTAGTTTGAATGCTTTCCCTAGAGTGTAGACTCATTTGTGAAAGTTTAAAAAGTGAGCCGTGGGGGTGTGGAGCATTATATTCCTAATTATGTTTACTCCTCCATTTTAGTCTCTATGTCATAAGTCTTGGAAAGTGAAGAGGAGATGGGGCAGGGTCAGGAAGACCAGCATGGGCACTCAGCACCAGAAATTTTCCTCTCATAGACCAACTATGGAAAATGAATTTGCATATTTAACCTTTAGATAGCAGAAGTTTTAAAGAACAGTGGTATTCAACCATGCCTACATACTAGGAAGAGGTCTGTATGTGTGTGGGTGCATGCACGTGTGTGTGCATTAATATCAAGAACTTATACCACTTAAATCAGAATTGCTGGCAGTGGGGCCTGGGCATTGGTATTTTAATATCTGGAGAGGGAAAGCAGGACATCCTGAGTTGTCAAGTCATTTGCATTTGGAGGACAATTGCTGAGCACGATGGGGAGCTAGACAAGCACATCCTCTCAGCCTGACAATTTGCTGGAGGCATGAAAAATGTCAACTCAAATGAGGTTGCAGTCTGCAAATTCCTTAGGATGATTGGTAAAGTCAGGCACGTTGTAGAAAATAATGTTGTTTTACCATCTATAGTTCACAATACCTTAATAAATTGTAGTAGCTGCTTTGCATTGTAGACCTTATTTAGGCCAGTGGTTCTCAAACGTTAAGTGTGTATCAGAATCACCTGAAAGGCTTCCTAAAACCAGATTGCTGGACCCTAACCCCAGAGTTCTGGATTGGGTAGATCTTCAGTATAGCCTGGAATTTGCATTTCTTATAAATTCCCAGGTGATACTGATGCTAGAGGCCTGGAACTACACTTTGAGAATACTTCTTTAATGAATCACTTAGAAGAGGCATACTTTTTAATAATATTTTGTCATCAATTGGTTTAGTCATATCCACAACTAGTAAGATAATTTAAGTTCCTTCTTAATAGTTACAGATTATTACAATAATGTAGTTACAAAAACATAGGGAATTGGGGGCTGAGGACATATGAGGCTTCAGTGATCAAAAGGAATAGGATGTCCTTTATTCCAAAGTCCGTTTGCAAGTCAGCTGCTCAGGGCATGAGATATTTTCTTTTTCCCCAAGGGAGCATTGTCTTGAGTAGGGGCTGAGATGCTCAGCCAATCTGCAAAACCTGTTCAATCAATAGAACTGGTGTTGTGCTGGTTCTTAAATTATGTGTCTCAGCTCATTGTAACTCAGTTTTATTATAGTTTGTTCTTTATCATTGCAGTGTGAAATTTAATTTTTCACAGACTCTTGGGATTCACCTGAAGCAATGAACTCTCTGAGCCTAAGGAGACTTACTCTGGCCTGCCCACAGCTCCTTATGGAGATATTTCAGGTTGTGGATAAAACCCAGCTCCAAGTAGAAAATTCTCATTTAAGTGTTAAGTTAGAAGCAATTACCATTGAAATATATTTGCGGCCGGGCGCGGTGGCTCAAGCCTGTAATCCCAACACTTTGGGAGGCCGAGACGGGCGGATCACGAGGTCAGGAGATCGAGACCATCCTGCCTAACACGGTGAAACCCCGTCTCTACTAAAAAATACAAAAAAAAAAAAAAAAATAGCCGGGCGAGGTGGCGGGCGCCTGTAGTCCCAGCTACTCGGAGGCTGAGGCAGGAGAATGGCATAAACCCGGGAGGCGGAGGTTGCAGTGAGCTGAGAACCGGCCACTGCACTCCAGGCCGGGCGACAGAGCGAGACTCCGTCTCAAAAAAAAAAAAAAAAAAAAAAAAAAGAAATATATTTGCGACAAAATCTGTTTGGAGCCTACTCCCTGCCTCCAAAATTGACCAAAATTGACTTTTCTTTTGAGGCTCACAGAAGAAGCAATATTTGTTTAGCTTTAATTGGAAAACCTAATATTGATATTGAATATTTGAGAACAGTCAACTGCAAACCCTTCTGGGAGAGGAAGGGTTGCAATTATTATTTCATTATCTTTTGAGTTTTTATTAGTTATTTAAGTTCTCTATTGCTTTTTGTACTTGTGTTGGCTTTTTATAATTTTTAAATAATTTATCCATTTAATCTTGGTCATCATCTTGATTAGAGTACAGTAGACTGTAATACCTTTACTCTGTTTGAATCTGTTATCTCTATCCAGGTTTCCTTTGTTCATTTTGTATTTTGCTTATTTGCATCTTGTCTCTTTCTGTCCTTAGCCAGTCATGGCAGAGGTCCATTTTATTTCCATCTTGAGTTCTTCTTTGATGTATGAATTGTACAGAAGTATAATTTTTTTAAAAAAATCACATATTTGGGGGATTTCTGTTATTTTTATGTTATTTATTTCATATTTTGTTGCACTGTGGTCAAAAAACATGGTCTTAGAATATTGTCCTATGATTTTTTTTTTTTTTTTGAGTCCTGCTTTGAGCGCTTATAGTGGGTAGATTTTATACGTGTTTCACATATGTTTAGGGAGAATGTGTATTCTCTAATTGTTATTCTCTTTTTCCATACTGCCCATAGATGAAGGATTTTGTATGAACATTAGATCATGCTTTGTAACTGTGATAGTTCAATCTTTTAGATCTCTATTATTTTTTGTAAAAAATCTAATATTACTCAAAGTGTATCAATCACTTTTGCTATGATTGTCAATTTATCAACTACTCCCTGTAATTCTATTAATTTTTTTTCATATATTTCAAGGCTATAGTTTTTCTCTTTGATACTATAATTTATTAAGGTATTTGTGAACAATAGATTGTAAAACAATATTATTTTCCACAATGTTCCTGACTTTACCTGTCATTCTAAGGAATTTGTAGACTGTAACCTCATTTGAGTTGACATTTTTCATGCCTCCAGCAAATTGTCAGACTGAGAGGATGCACTTGCTGAGCTCCCCATTGTGCCCAGCAATTGTCCTCCAAATGCTAATGACAACTCAGAATGCTGTGTTCTCTCTCTCTAGATATTAATAAGGAGCTATATTAAAATATAACCCTATACTGTCTATAGCCCTACCAAAACCTGGAATTTACTTTTACCTCAATAGTTGTTGTTGTTTTTCCTCTCTCTCCTCCAGGAACTTTGAGGCTGGACAAAAGTGGGTTGGTCACTAAAACTTAAGATTATGGGACTGTGGTATGTGAGATCCCTGCCCTGTGCCATCTCCTGATTAAAGTCCACTGTGAGGCCTGTCCTTCCAAATAACAATCCTAGAACCTGCAGGGGCTTCACTTCCGGTGCTATCTAATGTTGACATGGTCTACCTAATAAGCTTCATGAGCACTGCAAATTGCAAAGAGAAATACTCTCAATGACAGACTGGATTAAGAAAATGTGGCACATACACACCATGGAATACTATGCAGCCATAAAAAAGATGAGTTTATGTCCTTTGTAGGGACATAGATGCAGCTAGAAACCATTATTCTCAGCAAACTATCACAAGAACAGAAAATCAAACACCGCATGTTCTCACTCATAGGTGGTAATTGAACAATGAGAACACTTGGACACAGGAAGGGGAACATCACACACCCAGGGCCTGTGGTGGGGTGGGGGAGGGGGGAGGGATAGCATTAGGAGATATAGCTAATGTAAATGATGAGTTAATGGGTGCAGCACACCAACATGGCACATGTACATATATGTAACAAACCTGCACATTGTACACATGTACCCTAGAACATAAAGTATTAAAAAAAAAAAGAGAGAAATATTCTTTCATTTCCTGAGGTGAGGTTACCTCCTTCACATTCTTCAACATCTGTAGACCAATGTTTTGGTTTTTAAGATTGTAATTATCTGTAGTTAAATTCCTGCGACAGTGTTTCTGGAGTAATTCATCTGGATATTAATCTGTAGTAATTTTTACTGCATGTATGAATCATACTATTTGGGGCCTATACATTTCTTGATTTTTGTTTGTTTTACTGCTACTTAGTACAACAGAAGACATTTTAGGAGATTTTATGTACCAATTTAAATTTGGCAGGAAATGAAAAACATGCTTACTTCGTATGTAAATATAATTAAGATTCTGCATAAAGAGATAATAAAATTTACCAGTTTTTTAGTATCTACTATGTAGTGGAGATTGTGCTCAATATAAGGAAGAATAAACAAATGTTAGAGGCTTAATTTTCCCTGTTGAAAATAAGGGAAGAGAATCTCCTTAGAGCACTTACTTTAGAATATTTGTAATTATAAGTCCTTTCTCTGTCTCTTTGAAGTGTATGTAACTCTTTTTAGAAGCTAAATAAGCCTCTTGACAGCTCTAAGACCCCAGGATATCTTTCTCAATGACCTAGGACCCATCTGTTTGGAAAGTAATAATCAAAGCACATAGCATCCCTATCTCCGTTTCTGTTGGAGAGTAGGATCCTAGCTTTGGTGGCCCATTGCTCCAAGTTGCAAAACTACCTCCTGTCACAAAGATATGAGAAGATCATTTTTCCTTTGGATAAAGCTAATTAGCAAACACAGATAGCCACCCCAATTACCAGATGAATTTAGGATGAACTATGTGTGACAAATGGTGGTGTGAAATTCTCTCAAATGGGGACTAGATACTGTTTACCTTGAGAACATGTGGGCTGTATCTGCCTGACTAGATAAAAGCGTGAGGTTTTTTTTTTTTTTTTTCCTTTTCTGTCTCTTAGTGATTGCCTGTGATGTACATCACATTCTGGCTTAATGCTTATTCAATAATAAAATGTTTGTTTCTGTTCTACCTTAGTGAAAAGATTATCTGGGACGGCAGAAGATTTTCTTTTCTTTTTTATTTTTATTTTTTGAATTGAAATCTTGCTCTGTTACCCATGTTGGAGTGCAGTGGTGCGATCTCGGCTCACTGCAACCTCTGTCTCCCGGGTTCAAGAGATTCTCCTGCCTCAGGCTCCCGAGTAGCT
This sequence comes from Rhinopithecus roxellana, assembly GCF_007565055.1. Taxonomy (NCBI): domain Eukaryota; kingdom Metazoa; phylum Chordata; class Mammalia; order Primates; family Cercopithecidae; genus Rhinopithecus; species Rhinopithecus roxellana. Next base: position 56,294,620 of record NC_044551.1, read on the forward strand.
GGGACTACAGGCGTGTACCACTGAGCCTGGCTTTTTTTAAATTTTTAGTAGAGATGGGGTTTCACCATGTTGGTCAGGCTGGTCTTGAACTCCTCACCTCAGGTGATCCACCTGCCTCGGCCTCCCAAAGTGCTGTGATTACAGGCGTGAGCCACCGTGCCTGGCCAATTTCATTTTTAATTATATTTCTCTAACATATGTTTGCTCTATTTATATTTGCTGGATAGTTTTTGTATCAGTGTGTTGGAATAGATGGGTTGAGTTTAGAGAATCTGACACCAAGTCCTTGTAATTTGTAAATGAAGAATAGGATTTGAGCCCAATTGTTTCTGAACCCACAGCCAGTGTTAATTTCATTCTACCACATTTCTCACAGATGGGCATATCACTTAATTATTTATTTATATCTTGCCATGTTGCATTCATAAACATTGGCTTGTTATTGTTGTTGACAAGGCAATTACCAAGGTTTACTTGTTAGCATCATTCAGTTGACTTAGGGGCCAAGTCTGAGCAGAGGCAAATCTCTTCATCTGTATAGGAAGCACTAACTTTGTGACGGTACTCCACAATTTCATTGTATTTGGCAGTGAATAATATATTTATCTCTGGAAAAATGGCCTTTTATTTAAAGTACCTAGAGCCCAGAGAAACCACAAACTATATCTGTTAAACTAATATCTTCTCTCAATTAAAACAAATGATTTCTTTCTCTTACCTGATTTAGCAATATGAACAAACCAAAACTGACTACCTGGTATTTTTTTTTCCTATTTGCCTTAAGTCCTGCATTAAATATTGTTGTTCATTGAGAGTGCTTACAAAAATCAAATAGCATTTCCTGCCTAAAAAATCCATGTAAAAACTAAACAGTAATGTTTATAGACATAAAAATCGTAGGTTATACATTGATTTTAAATGACATTAGCACCTACATCTTTTATATTTCTTTTATGTTTCTCACTGCACTCTTCTCTTTATGAAACAAAACTCTGTTTCAAAGAAAGATATGTGTTCTTACCTTCATACAAATTCAGAATGTTGATGTGTTTGTGGCTTCTTGCAATTTTCAAAAATGTCCTACAAAAGAGATATCTCAAGTTGAAGCTAGTATTTTGCAGGTAGAGATGGAAAAGACATCATCTTATAAGGCACCTGTCCCAGGTGAGGTCTTTGCAGGATACCCAAGTCAGGGGAGATTTCTTTTAAGCAAGAAGTGGGTATTTGCTACTATGAACCTGGGGGTTCGTGTGTCTAAGGTTCCTTCAAGCAAGCGTACTTTTCCTAGGTATCACTTTCTCTATTAGGGCCCTGGTTTTGGTGCAGGAGTCCTGCTGAATATATTGCATCTCCTTGTAAGTGTGCCACCTATACTGTTGAACCCTGAGCCTAAGAGGGCCTTAGATGTAGCCATGAAAGCTTTCTGACTTTCCTAGTGTGCTTCGAATTGAGTTGTGTAGCTTGAGCTTGTCTTTTTTTTTTTTTTTTTCAAGACTCTAAAAGCAGTTAAGGCAGCCAGTTCTACAGAGCTCATAATTACCATTGACCCACAAACCTTTCAAGAGCTATGCCTACATCATAAACCAATGCTTCTCTTTCACCTACAACCTGTCCCAGTCCACCATAGGTTAGAACGTTAGTCATTATAATGCTACTTCAACTATCTGTTATCACCACTTCCCCTAGCAATGGCACTGGGGTCCTGACTGCCAGTGACTGAAAATTATCCAGAATCATCAAGGATCCTAACCTGGGGACTCTACCAGCCTGAAGATTTCCTGGCAAAGGCCACTTCTAGGATAACTGTCTTAGCCTGAGCACCCCTAGAAGCAGAAGTTGAGACAAAGGCTGGCTTTGCAAATAGCTTACTTCGGAATATGATTCTAGAGACTCAAAGTTGGGGGTCTGAGATGAATAAATCAAGGTGGAAGGGAAAGTCCATTCAAAGTTGTATCATTGAACTGGTTACTGTTTTGGGAAACTAGGGCCCAGTTCTGTTGTGTACCCTTTGAAAAGCAGTATACATTTCACCTCAGAATTTTCCATTCAAAACATGAGCAAGGTTAATATTTATATTAGTTTTCTATTCCTGCCATAACAAATTCCCACAAACTAGCAGCTTAAAATAATAACCATTTATTATCCCCCAGTTTTGTAGGTCAGAAATGTGACATGGATCTTACTGAGCTAAAATCAAGCTGTTGGCAGGACTGAATTCTTTTCGGGAGACACTAGAGGAATCTATTTCCTTGCTCATTCTAGTTGCTGGCAGAATTAAGTCCTTTCCTTTTATTCTTTTCAGAGTATCCATGTTTCTACCCTGTATAATTTCCCTGCAACTTGAAGAATTTCCTGTGGCATTTTTTGTTAGTGCAAAAGTACTGGCAACAGCTGTTCTTAGTTTTCTTTTACCTGAAAATGTCTTTGATTTGCCTTATTCTTAAAAGAAAATATCCTTAATATCTAGAATTCAGATAGCATCTTATTTCAGAAAATTTCTATATTTTACCAAATTGAGAAATTCTTAACAATTACATTTCAAATAAATTTTTATGCCTCATTCTATCTCTTCTCATTCTTGTATTTCAATTACATGCATATTAGACCATTAGATATCATCTAATCAGTTCCCTAGTCTGTCTCCTCAACCCCAATCTTTTATCCTCCTTTTCTTTACCTTGAGTAGTTTCCTCTTTCTTTACTGATATTTTCATTCATTGAGAAAATACTGTGTTTTAGTTAAGTGATGATAATTATAAAAGTCATTTTTAAATCTTGTATGTGTCAGCATCTTGTTTATATCAGGGTCAAATTTTATTGATATTCTCTTAAAAATGCATTCTATTTTCTTTTTTTAACATTGGACAATTTTGAATTATATTGAATGCATAAAAGTCAAGTTGTAGAGATTCTGGATTTTGTTATTTTTTTGTAAAGAAGGTTATTTTATTTTTCAGCAGGTAGTTATCTTGGTTAGATATGAACTGTAAAGTCTGTTGTGTAGGCATCAGCTCTGATCTTGATTTAGATCTTTTGTCTTTGAGCTGCATTGAGTCTGTTCTGCTTTGAGTGTATTCAGGGTCATTTGGAGATATGGGCAGAAGAGATTGGAGATCCTTTCTCTGGTTTTTACCGTTCCAGAATTTCCACACTTCTTCAATATTTGCCATTGTCTGGCTTTACTTTTCGGTTCTCCAGACCATAAAGACTGCACATTTTCCCATGTGAGCCCCTCTCAATACTGCATGTGAGATGCACTTAGCCTCAGGCTAAAAGCCAGAAAAGATGGGAACTAACTTGTGGAACATACCCTTTCCATGACTCCATGAGAGTGTATACTTCCTATCAGATATGATGTGTTCTGTTCATTCTCCAGTACCTTCAGATAGTTGCTTTTAAAATGTCTATCAAAATTTTAAGTTGCTTTCTGTGGAAGAGTCTGTCTAGTAGACTAAATTTGTCCTACTTGGAGGTGGAAAGTTCCAATGTAATCTGAAACTTGGCTGTTAAGGAAACAGTGGTCACTGTTTCATTTTTATTTCCCTCTCAGAAAAAGGCAATATTCTCAGGATCATAGGCTCCCAGCACACCATGCAATTCCACTATAGAGAAAGGCCATGGGCACCATATGTTGCCAGTGGTCTCCCTCTTGGGATTTAGGCATAAACTCTACAATTACAAATATTCTGGGCCTTATTTTCTTCACCTGGTTAGTAGTAGAATTGTAGTCCACATTATTTTCATTTTCTCATTTAGCAAATATTGAGTGCCTACTAAGTGTCTGGCATGATGCTATATTTTGGGTTACAACAGTAAACAATGCATACATGGCGTATTTACAACAACATATACCTGACAGGACAGTTTATGTTCTGTCAAGAAAGACATTATCGTTAATAAAATAAAGTGTGATATAAGATATTATAGGGAGAGTTCAGGGTGGTACAGAAGTCCACATAAAGACATACAATTTAATCAAGATACCTAGAGATGGCTCTATACCAAAGTGACGTTCAACTGGTACCTGAAGGGTAGCTGAGAATTACTCAACTAAGGGAGAAGAGGTAAGGAAAGAATAGTACACACAGAGAGAACACTATGTGCTAATGTCCCCAACAAAGTAAAAATATGGAAGATTCTAGGATGTAAAAGACAGTCAGAGTGGCTGTAGCATCTAGAGTGTGAGAAAATGATGGTGAGTGATGGTAGAAAGGTCTGGTGTGTCACATGAGCTCTGCATGCTGGATATCTTCCAGATTCCACATGCCCTGCTCTCTGCCAGAGGCTGACACGTGTGGATTATGTCAATGGTGGGTTCTGGTTGTATTCTGTCAATGAGGAGCCCAGGCAGTAAACCGAGAGAGGGGAGGAGAATAAAATCAGGGTATTTTCTTCCCCACTGTCCTTCCTATGGAGCCACCTTAAAGTAGCTTTGTTCCACATTCAAGGTCCCACATGATTCTCTCCTTTTCTCCTTTCAGCTTAGAGATAACAATAGTCCTGGACTACTACACTATTGGCAAATCAGGGAAGCAGAATTTCTATGTTATTGTGGAATAAAGAATTATTACAGAAATAAGACTTTACACAACTGTGGGAGAATCTGGGGGGAAATAATGGTCTAACGGGGAGAATTGTAGGATCAGAGAAATGTCACAAATAAGCCTTTTGAAGCACTGGCAGAGGGGGCTAAGTTAGAACTTGCCAGAGAATCTGTGAAGTTAGTCACATTAAGCTGCTGGCCTGGGGACAATTAAAGAGAGCTGGTGAAGAAGTCCTCACCTGTGGTGAGACTGGGGTCGCTGTTGGTCAGAAGGGTCAGGAGTTGGTCAGCAGCAGAACTGGACATGGGGCAGGGAGAGCAAACAAGTGAGATCCATTTTCATCTCTGTATCTGTCCTTTAATACTCTAAAACACCTACTTGCAGATTGTAATGACCCCTGCCTCACTCTTGCCTTCAAATCTCAAAATAATTTTCTCTTCTGGTCAACTTCAATCCAGAGCCATACAGTAAAAAAAAAAAAAAAAGACTGACATGGTGTAATTCCACCACACTGTTCATTATGGTTTCCCTGCATCCCACCCATGATTTATAAAATTCACCTGAATTTTATATGTTATATCTTTCCCATTGGTACCCTGGCTGATACTGCATTTAAATATGCATGGGTTTATCCTCAGGAAAATAAAGAACTATTGGATTTCACATAAGGAAGTAATGGAGTGCATCTGGATATCGAGGGATTATTTTAGACGCAGTGTATAAAGAATGAAATAGAAATGGAGTTGTGTTAGCTATGAATTAGGAGAAAATGGATTTGGAAAAAATTTGGAAGCAGGGAGATCAAGACCAGTTGGAAATCTCTTGTAATTATTACTTATGTGTGTGACAGTGGAGATGGAGGGAAATGGAAAGATTTAAAAATATAGTCAAGTGCTGCATAATGCCATTTCAGTGATAGATCCCATATATAATGGTGGTCCATAAGTTAATAATACAGTATTTTTACTATACCTTTTTTTCTGTGGTTAGATATACAAATACTTTTTATTGTGTTACATTTGTCTATAGTATTCAGTATAGCAACATGCTGTACAGGTTTGTAGCCTAAGAGATACAGGCTATACCATACAGCCTAGGTGTGTGGTAGGCTATGCCATCTACATTTGTGCAAGTACACTGTGTTCACACAAGGACAAAAATCACCTAACAATGCATTTCTCAGAACATATCCCTATGTTTAAGCAGCACATGACTGCAGTTAGGCAGAAAGAGTGGGTTTGTTTACTAATAGGGGAAAGAGAGAGAGAAAGGACAGAAACAGAGAGGTTTCCCTGCAGACTGACATGACAGGCACCACAGAGGGAGGTGTAATTGTTATTACACCTAATAGAAGATTCATAAATATAAGCTGATATGAATGAAAACTACAATTTTAGAGAGGTGGGCATTATTTATATGGTACAGTGAGCAAAAATGTAACTTCCCATATAATTATTTATGAAGCCCTTATCTGATATTGGTAGAAGAAAAAGGAAAGCTTGCCAATTTGAGGTAACTTTCTTCTATCCTTTAGCCATCTATTTCCCTCTGACTTAACATTATGGTGTAAACCCTCAGCCTCTCTGAATTTCTTCCATCTCTCTTCTCCTTTATGCCTCTTTTTTCTCCAACTGTGGAGAAGGCTTGTGGAAAGCAGCCTTACCATGGCAAGGGAGGGGAGTCTGGGTCACCTTAGTGCTCTCCATGGTCTCTGACTGACTCTCATTGCAGCCGCTGCAGCACAGCCTGGGCTTGCATATCTTCTAGCTTGATCTTTTCACGAAGCCAAGGCCTAATGGAGCTCCACACTGATTTTTCCTGAAGGCATGATTGAACCTTGGAGGCCTGGCTGCAGCACCGTTTTTAAAATCTAGCATTTGAGTGTTTTGTCTTTCTGCTCCAATGCAACTTTTGTTCCCCGTTGTGATGAAACATCTCCCACAACCACCTGTGGACATGTGAGAACATCTGGATTATTTTAACATCATACAGAAGATCAAGGAGACTTGGGTCCAATCTCCCAGCATGGTTTACCCAGACCCATTTCTATCCTGTGACTGTCTCGTTCTGTGCCATATTGGAAGCAGTGAGGAAGCTTATCACCAGCTTGAAAATCTGACCGTTTTTCAGATTTTTTTTTCTTAACGCTGTGTTCAGAAACCCAGAGATCAAATTTCCCTGTCTTATTCTCTCCACATCTCTCTTTCCAATTCCCAAAGATTTTCTACTTCCTCTTCCTCTCAGATGGCAACATTTCCTTTTGTCATGTTATCTATCCTTTCAAAAGTAGTATTTATAAAACTCAATGGACATGAAGCACTTTAGGGCTTCGATATGTAAAGGGAGGCTTTGTCTCCCAATAAGGCCTAGCTATCGAGCCTCCTGGAAATCACCATGGGATGAACAAATTAAATTTGCAACTAAAACTGAGCAACATTGTCTGTTTTAAAAGCTGTATCAGTCCTTGCACTGACGCAAGGATTGTCCTTGAATTAATAGCTTAGGTTTCTGAAAGTCAAGGGGAATAAAAAAATACATGAGTTTGATATATAAAAAAATAGAAACAACTCCTTATTTGGAATGATGGTCGTAATTTGTCATAAAGCATTACCAGTCAGAAGCATTAGAAATCTATAGAGATTGAAGAGATGGATAAATTTGGTCCTATCTCTGCAGATAATTTGGAGCCCACCTCTACAGTTGTGATGTTACAACAACCAGTATCACATCATTTGCTTAAACTTAAACATTGTTTTTCACTGGTTCCCAGCAAATAGATGGCTTTTAGCTTTGCTCACCAGCTTGTGTGAAATGGAGACAGAAGGAGTTTTTTTTTTTTGTTTTTTTTTTTGAGACGGAGTCTCGCGCTGTCACCCAGGCTGGAGTGCTGTGGCCGATCTCAGCTCACTGCAAGCTCCGCCTCCCGGGTTCCCGCCATTCTCCTGCCTCAGCCTCCCGAGTAGCTGGGACTACAGGCGCCGCCACCTCGCCCGGCTAGTTTTTTGTAGTTTTTAGTAGAGACGGGGTTTCACCGTGTTAGCCAGGATGGTCTCGATCTCCTGACCTCGCGATCCGCCCGTCTCGGCCTCCCAAAGTGCTAGGATTACAGGCTTGAGCCACCGCGCCCGGCCCAGAAGGAGTTTTTATTTAATATTCAGATATTATCTAACGTTGAACTCTCCCTCTAGACTGGAAGGAGATCTTGAAAAAACAAAGTTATAACAGAAAGGGCAATAAACTTAGAACTTTTACTCCCAATGTATTGAATTAAAACCTTCTCCAGGGAAAATGTCACTGTGTTAAGAAAAATATCAACACTTTCCTACTGCAAAATTTTGACATGAAGGCTAGTATGTTCAGGCAACGAGCATACATTTCCTCATTCATGTGGCACACGAAGCTATGGACCAGAGAAGAAGAGAATGAAAAATGACACCAGATTCTAAGAACATTAATATTTAGATATCAACCCTCCTTCTTCCTACTCTGAAGTTTTTTTTGTTGTTGACCTTTAATGATTCTGAAGGTTTACCGGTTCTTTTGCTGTTCTAGAATTCAATCAAATTGAGCTGAAATATTTAAATATCCCAGGAATACATCTGAATGAACACAGCTAAACAGTGAAGAAAGGTCATTTCATTAAAAAAAAAAAAAAAAAAAAGTACCCTGAAGTATTAAAAGTCATTATTATAAAGATTCTGGAAGTCTTTCCTGTTGATCTTTGTGATTCTGATATACGCTAGCCAAAGCCTCCAATTTCTGAAGGATTACTGAAAAGTAGAGGGACTGCTAAAGCAGTGACTTAGAGTAGGACTTCTGATGCCTCAAAAAAGAACTCCGAAGGAACAGAGAAAGACATTGGAATCTGCCTTTGAGTTACCCAAGGGCTGGTTTAGGGTTGGTAAAAGATGTTTCTCTGACATGTTTGCCTCGGGAAGAGACTGCCTACTGTGATGCTGCTTTTCACTGGTTTATCTCAGAAACACATTATTTTCATCTCCATAACACATTAGTTGTCTCCAAGTGATTTCTAAAAGATAAGCATTTAGGTCATATCAAGAAAGCTTAAAGTCAGTGGTTTGTAGGAAGGACATGTGATAATATGAGGAAGACGCATTTTAGGAAGCAAAAGAGAAGGTTTTGATGAGCAGCTACAGTGAGCCACTTGACACAGAAATACACTGAAACTAATTATTAAAATTACATTGCTAGATTACCTTTGCACTATAAAATTAATTTTTCTTCAGGTTACAGTACATATATTTTTAAATACAGGGGCCAGCCCATTATGCTGCTTTAGGATAAGAGACCAATATCCACTGTGGAGTAATCAGTTGAGACCACTGTCAAAATTGTTCTACCTAGACAATCCCCCTTCCAGGTCCATGTCATTTTATAAAAACACCAACAAAAGAGCACACATTGGATGTACTGGGAATGAGGGTTGGCTGGAGAGAGTTGAATGTGTTTGTCCTTTGTTGTGTGCCGTATATCAGCCATGGTATTCTATGTTTGATGACTCACTTTTTGGAGCAGAGGTAACAGTAGTCTGTATGAGGAATAATGCCTTGATATTCAGGGAAAAAAAAAAAAAAGCAACACTTTAAGCCCATCCTATTTCACAGATGGGAATGTTTTCAATTGTTCCTGTCTCTCATTTGAATGGCTTTTTCATATTTGTAGACAGATATGATATCCCCATTAATTATGTCTAGATGCCAGTAGCAACTTATTATTTTAAGCTAGTTGACAGAGAAAGATATTTCTAAATTCTAAAATGTGTCTTATCTTTCAATCACATTAAGAAATTAAGAAAAAAATTGCCTTAAACCTGGGAATTTTCTAATATATCCATGAAATCATCAAAATTATACTGGTATCTTAGAGTTGAACCACATGTTCAGAAAGTGAAATTATCCCTTTAAAGACAAAGGAAAAAACTGTCCCAGTGTCAGGAAAGTAAATTAATAGATATTCCGGGCCAGAAGAGCACTACAGGGGCAGATGCATGGGGTTGAGAGCATATTTTCTCGGCAGTTTTGATTTATCAGCAACTGAAAAGGCTACAAATTAGAAGTCCTGTGGAGATTAAAAACACTGTCTTACATGCCATTACAACTAATTTGTTTATGTTAAGGAAATAAAGAATAATTATAGACTAAGCTAACAGGAACAGCCATTATCAGCTTAATTAAATGCTTCTTGTGACATTTTGCAATTATTCGTCAATGAGCACTGTTTGGATGGAAGTGGCTGATGAGGTGAGTGGACTCTTTCAGTCTTGTTCTTTCCTGTTGTTCTAGTTGTCCTTTTAATGCATAATCCTATGAAGAGACTAGCTTAGTCCTGAGAGAGAAGACTAGGTATTCCTTTTGCTGTTAATCCTTTTTTCTCCCTAAATAATCATATGGATATCGTATTCCTCATCATATTCTTTTCAGTTTGGGAACTGTGCTTCAATATAGCAGTTAGGTGTTTGGTGTTTTTTTTTGTTTTCTTTTTCTTTTTCTTTTATCAGCTATGTTTACTTGGTCCCCTTGCTTGTCATTCTGACACCAAATATGCTCTGAGTGAGTTAGGCTGTTTCAAGTTTTAATGATCAGGGACACTTCAGGTAGTACCAGCCAGTTAAGTATACTTTCCTTTACGGCCTCTGGTTTACTCATGGCTTCTGTGTACTGCCCTTTCTAAGTATATATTTGAGATTATGCCCACTGCCATCAACTTCTGATTCTTTCTAAGGTTTTCATATTCAAACTCCCTAGCATAAGGGATGTTATTGATGTTATTGACATTTAGGCACTTCTGTCCCTATTGGGCCAATCTGTTATGCCAAGTCACTTCAGAGGATGCTGGCCATAAAGAGATTGGCTACTTGTGGGAGAGACATATGGATCTCTGTTCTACTCTGGTGTGATTTTTAAGATCTTTTAAGGAACTCCAAAAATGCACATAAAGCATAATAGACTTCCACTTTATACATACAGAAATGTAAAATTCTGTATCATAAGTGACACCTGCCACAATTGAGTGTTTGCCATGTTTCAGATTTTGAATTGAGTTTATCAAACACCTTGAAACATAACAGACCCAGGACAAAGTTTTATAAACAAGGAAGTGTAGTCTCAGAAAGGTTAAGTAATATGTTCAGCAGTGTTATATTAGTAAGTGGTAGAGCCAAGTACCCTTAACTACATTCTAGGTAACTGCAATCCTAATTTCCTTGTCTTGTACATTGCACTGCATCTGAGGTTGTGGAAAAGACTAGGGCTAAGAGGAGCTACCTATGCTTTAACTACCAATTTGCTGAATATATTACTTCAAGTTTTTAATACATTTCCTCACTTGGAAGAGTTTGTTGTCAGATATTAATACTATCTTTTAAAACAGAATTTATGTAAATAACAAATGAGAGGTTTACGTAAAGCTCTTAATATAGTTCTTGGCATAAAATAATCACTTAGTACATTATTATTGTTAAGACTGTTAATCTACTCCAGGTAAAGGTTCATGATACATAGATTAATTACTTGCTAATTCCAACGGCAAAATACAAGTGCAACCATACCCATTTAAATTATCTTATTTCCAATGGCTTATTACTCTTTTATCATGGATTATTTCTCTCTCTCCCTTCTCTTCTAGGCTGGGCCTCTAGGCATGTATAGTGAAGTTGCGTGCTTCTGCCTCTAATGATAAATGATAAATCCTTAATTGTAATTAAGGATTTTTGTCCTTAAGCATATCCTTGAATAAGAGTGGTAAAACAAGCTGATTGTGTTATTGGGAAATAAATTAAGTAATTCATTCTTCATCTAACCAGTACTGAGTAATATTTGCTATGTAATGAGGCCATATTAACACACTAACATGTAATCTGTTGCTTTTGTTGGATTCTGATGCAAAAAGTTGTCAGATTAACTTAAATATAAGCTTAAATATGAATGATGTATTGGTTAATTATTATTTCTAGTTCATCATTTTTGAATATGGTCTCAAAATTACAACTTAGGACTCATTATCGGTAATTCACAAATCAAAAATTCTACAACATATATACTATGGATGATTTGTAGCATCTCTCAACCAGCCACCAGAAAAAATTGTGACCAATAAGTATGCTCACATGAAAGATACAAGAAGATATATAATAAATTGAGAGTCATGTATAGCAGGCATTAACTTAACTATTTTTACATTTTGAAGACTACAGGTAATTCACATAAATAGGCATGATGTTTTAATTCTAATTATCTATGCTTCTGGTTTCAAGGGGTTAAGCTATTTTTAAAGGGATATAATTGAAGTCTGGGGGACTAGTCAACATATTTACCCAAGCATTACAGGGCTTTATAATACATTAAGAATCAACATGATTCAACTTTGAAATATCGTTGTCTTGCTACTTAAAACATGAGCTATTTTTTGAAATGTGCCCAGGGAAACATTTTTTAAAGCAATTTTGTGGCTTATCTGTAAAAAAGTACACTTTGGGTTTGATATTGAGGTTTGAGCAAGTTGTTTCTACTTATTAAAATGAAAAACTGATCCAAATCTTGGTTTGCATCAAATAATCCAATATGTTAAATTTAGCTAGGATGAGATTTACATCAGTGACAACACTGTTTGAAAAGGGTGATTTTGATAAGGCCCCAAGAGGAAAAGCACTTCAGGATTTGTGTGTCTGTGTTTGCACTTACATTTACATGTTTATATTAAAATTCTTAGGCTCTGATGTCTTTATTTCATAAAATACAAGTTCTCCATAATCATGGCAACTCGTTTTTATGTAGAAATTAGAAAAAATAGTGTTGACATAGACACTCCATACATGGTGAATATACCAGAAGGAGGAATAAAGCATAATCTGTAGCCACACAGAATACTCTGTGATGGCTCCCACAAAGATAATTAAGATGGTCAGAGAAATTCTCTAAATAATGAAGGTTGTGCTCCCCTTCCATATCATTTAGAAAACCTGATTATATTTGTGCCCAGAGATTGGGTTCCTCAATGAGAAGAAAACAGTTTTTTTGTTAAAAGCAATCGCCACTGAATTGATGCTTTGATCACACTGCGACTATACAGGAGTTGATGCATTGAGAAATGAGCCCTGAACTCATGGAACTTACACTTTAGCCTAAAAGAGGCATCAGGCTGACATTAATTACAAGTAGTATGTGTATGCTAATTAATGAACAGGTAACTTTGACCAATGGAACCTAAATATAACTGTTATCAGAGGCATCAGGAAAGCTTACCTCTATCTGTCTGTCTGTCTCTCTTTTTCTTTTAACATGGATTTCACCTAGATGGTAATTATGCCCAGGAGTCTGTTTGTAAAAGTGCACAAGGTGACATTGGTAATGTTTACTATGGTTGGAATGATTAGAAAAGTAATCATTTGGAAAACAGCATTTGAAATTCTCTATGAATTATAAATAGATTTAGTTTGCTAGGCAGCAAGAAATGGAAAGAACATTTTTGAATGGGGACAAAGGAAGAGAGAAAGATACAAAGCTGAGGGTTGGAAGTTATACTTGGAGTGACTAGAGCAGAGAAATCTACTATATGGTAGAGTATAAACTGAAAAAGTAGGTAGTACAAGGTCTTAGACAGCTTTGAAGGCTGAGTTAAGAAGCTTGCAGCCTCTTTTTTAAGGGATCTTCCATTCATTTCTACCTCTTGTGCTGTATTGGCAATTTACAAAATATTTTCACTACTGCTTCATCTGCATTGTTTTTGTAAATAGTGGCAAAGTCTCACTAAAATATTTCACATTAACTATATTGTTAACACAGAATTTAATGGAATTTACAGTTTCCTAAAAAATGTAAAGGGATAAAAGGAAGCTCCAACTATTTCTGTAAAAAAAATTGTTTATTTAAAGTGATCATTGGCTGAAAAGATAGTTTAAAAATAAGCATTTGATAGCTTGCTTACGTTTTTCTTTAATAGAAACTTTTATTGTTTAACAAAAGTTTTGCATGCATATATGTTAAGGAATAAATGGTAGAAACAGGATACTATTCAGAAGTGAGAATGAATGATCTATATTTGCACGCAACAATATGGATAAAACTTTCAAGCGAGATATTCAAAGGCTTCAGTTCTGGAAATTTTTCTTTGAAGGTTTCCCTTCCTCTTCATTTTTCCTGCCATCTCTTTTTGGAACTTCTAGCATTCAGATGATGGGCCTTTTGGGTGATGCTCCAATTATTTTATATTGTGCATCTTTTGTCTTTGCTGATCTATTCTGTGAGATTTCCTTGATTTTATCTTCCAATCCCTTCATTAAGCTCAATTTATATGAGCCATCACGGACTTAATGTTCAAAAGCTCTTTCATGTTCTATGACTTTCCTATTTAATAGCACTTTCTTTTTCTTTCTCATTCTATCTCTCAGAGGATATTAATGACAGAACTATAAAAGATTCTACTGCTCCCTCCAGTTTTGTCTGCCTCTGATTTTTTTTGTCTGTTTTTCTCTCTGTCGTTCATCTTGAATTATTTTTCTGTTCCAAGTGTCTTGTTCTCTTCACTTGTCCATAGTTAAGGGTAACACTTAAAATTTTTTAGAAGTTTTGTGAATTCAGACAGATTTTCAACAGTTTCATAATAGTTTAGGTGATTAGTTTGGTTATTGGTGGAGATGTAGAACTTCTCTCTGGGGATTTTCTTTTTCCCTACAGAAGAACCTTCTAGTCTCCTGCTTGGGCTCCAGTGACCCTGGACATAAGTGGAGGAAGGTGGCTGATGGTGGGTAAGAAGAGTGGGATTTGGGAGGCCTCATCATTCGTTATTCAACCTGTCGGATATGCCTTCTCTGTTCAGTCGGGGCCTCCCCACACTTGCCTGTGCCTGGTGTTGCTGAACCTGGAGCTTCCACAGTTCAGTCCTCCAGATTCATATCTACTAATTTCTTTCAGGAACTGGGGAGGCATGGTTGCTTCTTTCTTTCAAGTGGGTGAGGGTATCTGGGATTCCAACTAGACTTTCAATAATATCTGATATCAGTCCTTTGTGTTGTCCTTGACTTCTGTGTACCTGTTTATTCCAAATCCTGAGCTTCTCTGGGATCCTCCAAGTGAATCGGTTTGCTTCTCCAGGATCCTTCAGGTGAATCTGTTTGCTTCTCCGTGTGCACAATTGCAAGCAGTACAATTTCACCTAAGTCAACCATTATTCTTTTGTCCATTTTCCATCTTGCAAAATTTGGATGACCTTTCTTGTCTACTCTTATTTACTTTCTACTTCTCTTTTCCTTTTGGGCACACAGGTTTGATTCCTTTGTTCTAATTTTAAAGTTTCTGAAGGAAACGGATTATTTTTTGGAACAATCTACCATGTTTAATAGAATATCTGTAATAATTTTCAGTGGACTTTCATAGAGGTGTCTACATGGCTTCTGGAGAGATAGGTCTGGAATATAGTTTCAAAATTCTCTAATTGGGCTTCCTGTCATGGGCCAAATACTTTCCCTGCCTTCTTGAATTGAGATTTCAGAGGCTGACTTCCTGAATGTTCCCAAGTCATTTCCACATGGGTTCTTCCTATTTGGCTGTTGATGAGACTTCCATTCTTATCCTCTACTCTTGTGAATGTCATCCCCTTATCTGGATAGGCCAATTCCAGCTACCCATTGATGTCAAATTGCAAGTGAGGAAGGCTTTGTGTATCACACGCTTAGTTCAAATAAAGTCATAAAATGGCATAGAAACTTATTTCCTGGCCAGTTAGGATTTGCAGTTATCCCAGTTTTACAAAGTGTCAACAGAACTGAGAAAGGGGAAAGTCATTCCTGTGGTAGGGATCTGATTTGTGGAGATGTGGGAAATGCAAAGATAGAATAATGAAAAGATATAAAGTTAGATTCTTTCAATTTGTGGAAGTGTGACCCCATGTTACCTTCTCTAAGTGCTTTATTACATCTTCATACATCCCTTTCTCTACTTCAAACAAGTATTATCTAAGATCACTAGGTTCTGTTTTAATGTTTTATTGTTGTTGCTGTTGTAAATTTTGGCTTCTGTTTCTTAGTAATACAGTAACCCTACATTGGCATGTGCACTAACCCAAACTGCACATGAAAGACTTTTACATACTGTCTTCCTTTATTGGCATCACTTGGGCTTCTTGGGTGTGAGACATTCCTGTCTATAATTACGTGTCTTTTCTTTCTTCAAAAGACTGACATTAACTTATGTTCAATACATTTACACTGAGTTGACAGGGAGGTTCACAAGTTAAGATAATTATTGGGACGGGGGGCAGGGGACAAGGATTTTAGTGTTAATGACATAAACACATTCCAATTAAAGTGAAAAATATCATGGAACGTTATTTGTGGGGAAAAGAATATGTAGGGGATGGATAAAAACCTTCTTACCACAAAGCCCATAGTACTCCTGGAGGACAGAACCTGTGTTTTATTTATCTGTATAGCTCTGAAAACTTTGAACATAATAAATATTTGATAAATAATTATTGAATAAATGAAAAAATAAAAATATTATTGAGGTGGGTCCTGCCTGTCAGAACTACTTTTTGAGCCCAACCTTACAGGAACTTAGACAAGGCCCAGATAAGAATGACAGTTTTGGGTTCTGTCCCAGCATAGGGCACAAATTATGACTCAGGGTAGTCTAACTGGTATGCCCAGGTGACTACTAGGTCCTTGGTGGTGATTTTTAAGGACAGTTTTGCTGTGTTGTCATCCTTTTTGTCCGTTTCATGCAACACCACACTCTTATAATTTCTTCAAATGAGACACTCACCTTGTCTGCATTAAATATTCTGTTTGGCCACCATCCATCTGTACTTGGAACTTCTAAGCACCCTAAATGATAAATGAATTAAGATACGATTAAAATATGCTTTAGTAAATTCATATATTTTAATTACTGAAGCTTGTTTTTCTTGTATTTTACTGATACGGTTTGATGGTTTTTGTACCCTGAGACTGTTTTTATAAAGGGCACAGTTTTAGAAACTCAAGAAAATAAACAAACAAAATTGTCTTTGCATAGCTCTACATCAGATTAAATGCTCATTACTGGAAGTTCAGTTCTTGCAGGAAGTAAATGAAATGTTCTCATCTCTGCTCATAAAAATCAAGTATAAAGTTTATCTCTTCACAGAGAGTCATTTGGCTCTCTGGGAGGTAAGAGCCTAGGAAGCATCAGCAGGTGATTTTATTGGTATTTTCCCCACTCCCAATCAGCATGTTACCTGGGCAGAGTGTGTACCCCACTTTTGTGAAAGACACAGATTTAGTCCATGTCAGCCCTGAGTGGGGGCTGTTAAAGAAAAACATTATTTAATTATTCAGGAACACTAAGGGAGACTTTATTCAGACCATCACAATAGGTGTAGGGACCACTGCAATGGGGTTTTACATTGGGGAGAGAGATTGGCTCCACTCTGAGTACACCAATAAAACGAGGAAATTTACAGCCAAAGAGATGAGCTAGGGGAGTTGGTGGCTGAAATATTACTGAAAGGAAACATCAGGGGTAACAGGGGATTCTGGCTAAACTGACCTAACAGGATTCTTGCTGAAGGCAGGCCAGGGTGATCAGACATCACCTGGAGGGTGGTAGAAGATGAACCTAACCAAGTGTCAAGGATGATCAGGTATCGAGGGTGGGATATTCTGGGTAAACTGATTAGCAATATTCCTGCTAAAAGTGGATGATACAGAAGGAACATGGAAGCCCAAGAGTCAAGGCCTAGTTGAGAAGAGAGTTCAGAGGAGACATTAGAGTTTGTTCAAGAAGAGACTCTTTCAATTACCTTCTTGTTCAAGGAAAGAAGAATGAACAATAAAAGTCCATGCCTCATTCTGTCATCTTTTGTTTTTAAGGTTCTGCAGAATTATATATTGGAAATTGGTAGTAGAGGATATTTGCTGGATGATGCTAGCAAGCAGATATTTAATAAGGGGAGTTTCTACGAAAATAAAATAAAAACAGATTAATGGTTGCAAACCCAGTTTCTGACTCCAGAGGGCAGCAGGTCAAGATTTCTAAACTTGGGCTGAAAGCATTTTTAGATGGTGAAGTGAGAATGGTAGTGGCCATCCGAGGAATTTCTTGGTTTACAATTTGAATGTCTTTGGTGATGGCATTGGTTGTTCTGTGATTACATTTGTTGTTTTGGTGAACTTTCTGAGTGGCCCATATAGTGCAGGCACAAACATTAACTACACATGATCTGTTACAGTTATTTCTTTAAAGTTTATATCAAGTTGTCCAGCTTTAGCTTGCAGGGATTCTGTTTTAGTTCTCAGCCAAGTCAGGAGGGTAAGATAAAATTTGGAAATGTTAGTCTAGAGGGTTATAGCTGGATATGAAAGGAAACTAGAAAAATTTAGGATTCAATCTAGTTTACAGGTACGTAACAAATTAGAAAGTAGAATGGAGTTTATGGAGGTAAAAAATAGCTGAAAAACAGTGAATGGGATTATAATCAGGTACCCACCACGACGTATGATGTGCTATAGCTTTCCATTGAAACATACACTTTCTGTCTATAATCATCCCTATTTCTATCAAAGATAATGAAAGTAATATTCTTGTTTGCAAAATTTTGTGTCATTAGATTTGGCTCAATTATTTTCATAAGTCCAGCAAAAATGGTAACTGATTACATAGGTTTTTTTCAGTTTGCTTTGCTGGAGGTTTTGATAAGGAATCTTAAGAAAGGAATTAAGACTTTAAAAAGCCTCTCAAAGCTGGGAAGCCAAGCCAGGAACTCACCAGCAAACTTCACTTGCAGTGCCTATAGATCTGGGTGAATTCTTCTCATCTTGAGGTTTTCATATCTTTGGGTTCTCTGGCCTCCAAGAAAGTGAACTTCCCTACCCATTTTTAAGGTTGAGAACCCTGTAAGCCAGGCAGTAGGCCAATTTTTCCAAGAGGGCTTTGTGAGCATTGGATTCATAAAGTCAACCGTGGTTCCTTAAACTTATCTGATCTTATCTGATCATATCATATTCTATGACTCATTCTCAAATATGACATTCCAGTGAAAGCCTTCGTAAATAACCAAGTTTTGCGATTGTGTCCTGCTGCAAGAACAGATTCTTATTGAACTTATGCAAATAATTATATTGCCATGAAATTAAGAGTAGTAAGTAAGAGGTTCAGATTTTTTTTTTTTTTTTTTTTTTTTGAGACGGAGTCTTGCTCTGTCACCCAGGCTGGAGTGCAGTGGCCGGATCTCGGCTCACTGCAAACTCTGCCTCCTGGGGTTTATGCCATTCTCCTGCCTCAGCCTCCCGAGTAGCTGGGACTACAGGCACCCACCACCGCGCCCAGCTAGTTCTTTTGTATTTTTTAGTAGAGACGGGGTTTCACCATGTTAGCCAGGATGGTCTCGATCTCCTGACCTCATGATCCACCCGCCTCGGCCTCCCAAAGTGCTGGGATTACAGGCTTGAGCCACCGCGCCCTGCCTGAGGTTCAGATTTTGAAGCGATTATATAGGAAGAAAAAAATTTCATTTTTGTTTGCAGGCTCTTTCAGGAAAGCATCAGACTAAACAAAAACTATCTGTGGATGACAAAGAAAAAAAATGCCCATGGTTAAATATCTGCTGAGAGTTTATTTGACAAGAAACTTTGGTTTTTTCTTTGACACACAACAAAAATAATCACAATTATTACTGATAGCTTTATACCGGAATATGTCATGGATAGTGAAGTTATTGGCAAATTTCTATGAACTTCATACAATTTCTCAAATACTTATATTAAGAATATTTTTCCATACAATTATAACTAGGGAAGTTTAAAGCATCACTTCTAATTTGATAATGTTTTTAATACAATTTAATATATCAAATAAATTGATTTTTAAAAAACATTTTACAAGATGAAATAGAGAATCCTTTGAAATTTTCCAGGAGCTGTCTGGGAAAGCAGTTCAGTTTAAGGACAAGAAGATTTCATTAAGGATTTCATTTTGGGAAGGCAAAATTGTCAAAAATGTAAAAACCTTAGTTCATTTAAAAGTGAGAGGTCTCAGTTCTCTTAAATAATGAGGACATGATCAAGATTAACAGCACAAAATCTTAGTTTCCTAGTCAAGTTACTTAAAGGGTAAAGAAAAACCTTTTACAATTTCTTATTGTGAGTGCACCCGTAACTCAGAAAACTTTGTCATTTTAACAAAGAGGAAACAAAATTCTAGTTTTACATTGGTATACTTTTGATATTAAAGCTCATTTTTAATAAAACATAAATTAACTTAAATGTTTTGTCAGCTTAACCACACATAAAATTGCTTTTTTACAAACTTTCTCAACTTTCTTATATGCATTCAGGGTTTTTTCACCCCACATTTTCCTCTTTCTTATTATAGAACAATCAGTAATTCTACCTTAGAATGAAATTGCTTACTTTTTTCCTGAATAAAAACATATCCTTCAAACCTTCTAATGAATTCCTATAAAAATACACCCTACTGTTGTTGCATATTTTTCAAAGTTGTTTCTCTTCACCCATATAATTAGTAGTTTCAGTTACATGTATCAAGTATAATCTTAACCATTAGTAACCCTTTACAAAGAAAACTGGAAAGTGGTCAGTCTATCACATATCAGTATTCTGTATCAAAATAGCAAATGTATGAAGACATCTTTTCATAATTTCTATAGGTGCCATTTTCCTTATAAATACTTTAATGTATAAAAAAGAATATTTATTAACAGACTCAAATATCTCTGCAAAAAGTTTCTCTGTAAAATATTTAAAAGCCAAAGTAAATACATTTATGTTTAGCAATTAAAGTTTCAGTATTCTATTTGGGAATAATATGTTCCTTGAATATTCATAATTAGCCGAGTAGTAACTTTAGGTTTCAAGTTACCAAAAAGATTGTAGAAACTATTTTCAGGCACACTTACTATAACAGTGAAGCTAACCATCTTCTAAAACTATTTTTTTTTCTAAAGCTATTTCTATGTCATCTGTTTTTAACCTTGTATGACTTGTAAGCCCAAATAGAATAAAAATGTATGCTCATATTATATTTAATGCTGATAATGCAGAATATAAAGCTGTTTATTTTAAAAAATTAAGCAAACAGAAAAATGTCCCTGTCTGACAGCTTTGAAGAGCACAGTGGTTCTCCCAGCACAGAGTTTGAGATCTGAGAACGGACAGACTGCCTGCTCAAGTGGGTCCCTGACCCCTGAGTAGCTTAACTGGGAGACATCCTCCACTAGGTCCACACCAACACCTCACACCTCACACGGCTGGGTACACCTCTGAGACAAAGCTTCCAGAGCAAGAATCAGATAGCAACACTCGCTGTTCATCAATATTCTATTTTCTGCAGCCTCCGCTGCTGATACCCAGGTAAATAGGGTCCTGAGTGGACCTCCAGCAAACTCCAACAGATCTACAGCGGAGGGTCCTGACTGTTAGAAGGAAAACTAACAAACAGAAAGGATACCCACACCAAAACCCCATCAGTATGTCACCATCATCAAAGACCAAAGGCAGATAAAATCACAAAGATGGGGAAAAAGCAGTGCAGAAAAGCTGGAAATTCAAACAATCAGAGCGCATCTCCCCCTCCAAAGGAATGCAGCTCATCACCAGCAATGGAACAAAGCTGGACAGAAAATGACTTTGACAAGTTGAGAGAAGAAGGCTTCAGTCGGTCAAACTTCTCAGAACTAAAGGAGGAACTACGTAACCAGCACAAAGAAACTAAAAACCTTGAAAAGAGAATGGAAGAATGGATAACTAGAATAACCAATGCAGAGAAGTCCATCAATGAACTGATAGAGATGAAAACCATGACACGAGAACTACATGACAAATGCACAAGCTTCAGTAACTGACTCGATCAACTGGAAGAAAGAGTATCAGTGATTGAAGATCAAATGAGTGAAATGAAGTGAGAAGTGTAGAGAAAAAAGAGTAAAAAGAAATGAACAAAGCCTCTAAGAAATATGGGATTATGTGAAAAGACCAAGTCTATTTCTAATTGGTGTGCCTGAAAGTGATGGGGAAAATGGAACCAAGTTGGAAAACACTCTGCAGGATATCATCCAGGAGAACTTCCCCAACCTAGTAAGGCAGGCCAACATTCAAACTAAGGAAATACAGAGAACATCACAAAGATACTCCTCGAGAAGAGCAACTTCAAGACACATAATTGTCAGATGCACTAAAGTTGAAATGAAGGAAAAAACGTTAAGGACAGCCAGAGAGAAAGGTCGGGTTACCCACAAAGGGAAACCCATCAGACTAACAGCAGATCTCTCGGCAGAAACTCTACAAGCCAGAAGAGAGTGGGGGCCAATACTCAACATTCTTACAGAAAAAAATTTTCAACCCAGAATTTCATATCCAGTCAAACTAAGTTTCATAAGTGAAGGAGAAATAAAATCCTTTACAGACAAGCAAATGCTTAGAGATTTTGTCACCACCGGGCCTGCCCTACAAGAGATCCTAAAGAAAGCACTAAACATGGAAAGGAACAACAGGTACCAGCCATTGCAAAAACATGCCAAAATGTAAAGACCATCGATGATAGGAAGAAACTGCATCAACTAATGAGCAAAATAACCAGCTAATATCAACAGGATCAAGTTCACACATAACAATATTAACCTTAAGTGTAAATGGACTAAATGGTTCAATTAAAAGACATAGATTGGCAAATTAGATAAAGAGTGAAGACCCATCAGTGTGCTGTATTCAGAACACACATCTCACATGAAGAGATACACATAGGCTCAAAATAAAGGGATAGAGGAAGATCTACCAAGCAAATGGAAAACAAACAAACAAAAAAAAGCAGGAGTTGCAATCCTAGTCTCTGATAAAACAGACTTTAAACCATCAAAGATCAAAAGAGAAAAAGAAGACCATTACATAATGGTAAAGGGATCAATTCAACAGGAAGAGCTAACTATCCTAAAGATTTATGCACCCAATACAGGAGCACCCAGATTCATAAAACAAGTGCTTAGAGACTTAAAAAGAGACTTAGACTCCCATATAATAACAATGAGAGACTTTAACACCCCACTGTCAACATTAGACAGATCAACGAGACAAAGAGTTAACAGGGATATCCAGGAATTGAACTCAAGTCTGCACAAAGAGGACCTAATAGATACCTACAGAAGTCTCCACACCAAGTCAACAGAATATACATTCTTCTCCACACCACATTGCACTTATTCCAAAATTGATCACATAGTTGGAAGTACAGCACTTCTCAGCAAATGTAAAAGAACAGAAATTATGACAAACTGTCTCTCAGACCACAGTGCAATCAAACTAGAACTGAGGACTAAGAAACTCAATCAAAACTGCTCAACTACATGGAAACTGAACAACCTACTCCTGAATGACTCCTGGGTATCTAACGAAATGAATGCAGAAATAAAGATGTCCTTTGAAACCAGTGAGATCAAAGATATAACATACTAGAATCTCTGGGACACATTTAAAGCAGTGTGTAGAGGGAAATTTATAGCACTAAATGCCCACAAGAGAAAGCTGGAAAGATCTAAAATTGACACTCTAACATCACAATTAAAAGAACTAGAGAAGCAAGAGCAAACACATTCAAAAGCTAGCAGAAGGCAAGAAATAACTAAGATCAGAGCAGAACTGAAGGAGATAGAGACACAAAAAACCCTTCAAAAAATCAATGAATCCAGGAGCTGATTTTTGAAAAGATCAACAAAATTGATAGACCGCTAGCAAGACTAATAAAGAAGAAAGAGAGAAGAATCAAATAGATGCAATAAAAAATGATAAAGGGGATATCACCACCAACCCCACAGAAATACAAACTACCATCAGAGAATACTATAAATACCTCTATGCAAATAAACTAGAAAACCTAGAAGAAATGGATAATTTCCTGGACACTTACACTCTCCCAAGACTAAACCAGGAAGAAGTTGAATCCCTGAATAGACCAATAGCAGGCTCTGAAATTGAGGCAATAATTAATAGCCTACCTACCAAAAAAAGTCCAGGACCAGACAGATTCATGGCCGAATTCTACCAGAGTACAAGGAGGAGTTGGTACCATTCCTTCTGAAACTATTCCAATCAATATAAAATGAAAGAATCTTCCCTAACTCATTTTATGAAGCCAGAATCACCCTGACACCAAAGCCTGGCAGAGACACAACAAAAAAAGAGAATTTTAGACCAATATCCCTGATGAACATCGATGCAAAAATCCTCAATAAAATACTGACAAAGCGAATCCATCAGCACATCAAAAAGCTTATCCACCATGATCAAGTGGGCTTCATCCCTGGGATGCAAGGCTGGTTCAACATACGCAAATCAATAAATGTAATCCAGCCTATAAACAGAACCATAGACAAAAACCATATGATTATCTCAATAGATGCAGAAAAGGCTTTTGACAAAATTCAACAGCCCTTCATGCTAAAAACTCTCAATAAATTCCGTATTGATGGAATGTATCCCAAAATAATAAGAGCTATTTATGAAAAACTCACAGCTAATATCATACTGAATGGGCAAAACTGGAAGGATTCCCTTTGAAAACTGGCACAAGACAGGGATGCCCTCTCTCACCACTCCTATTCAACATAGTGTTGGAAGTTCTGGCTAGGGCAATCAGGCAAGAGAAAGAAATCAAGGGTATTCAGTTAGGAAAAGAAGAAGTCCAATTGTCCCTGTTTGCAGATGACATGCCATGATTGTATATTTAGAAAACCCCATCGTCTCAGTCCAAAATCTCCTTAAGCTGATAAGCAACTTCAGCAAAGTCTCAAGATACAAAATCAATGTGCATAAATTACAAGCATTCTTATACACCAATAACAGACAAACAGAGAGCCAAATCATGAATGAACTCCCATTCACAATAGCTTCAAAGAGAATAAAATACCTAGGAATCCAACTTACAAGGGATGCGAAGGACCTCTTCAAGGAGAACTACAAACCATTGCTCAGTGGACTAAAAGAGGACACAGATAAATGGAAGAACATACCATGCTCATGGATAGGAAGAATCAATATTGTGAAAATGGCCATACTGCCCAAGGTAATTTAGAGATTCAATGCCATCCCCATTAAGCTACCAATGACTTTCTTCACAGAATTGGAAAAAAACTGCTTTAAAGTTCACATGGAACCAAAAAAGACCCCGCATTGCCAAGACAGTCCTAAGCCAAAAGAACAAAGCTGGAGGCCTCACACTACCTGACTTCAAACTATTCTACAAGGCTACAGTAACCAAAACAGCATGGTACTGGTACCAAAACAGAGATATAGATCAATGGAACAGCACAGAGCCCTCAGAAATAATACTACACATCTTCAGCCATGTGATCTTTGACAAACCTGAGAAAAACAAGAAATGGGGAAACGATTCCCTATTTACTAAATGGTGCTGGGAAAATTGACTAGCCATAAGTAGAAAGCTGAAACTGGATCCTTTCCTTACTCCTTATATGAAAATTAATTCAAGATGGATTAGAGACCTAAATGTTAGACCTAAAACCTTAAAAACCCTGGAAGAAAACCTAGGTAATACCATTCAGGACATAGGCAAGGGCAAGGATTTCATGTCTAAAACACCAGAAACAACGGCAACAAAAGCCAAAATTGACAAATGGGATCTAATTAAACTAAAGAGCTTCTGCACAGTAAAAGAAACTACCATCAGAGTGAACAGGCAACCTACAGAATGGGAGAGCATTTTTGCAATCTACTCATCTGCGAAAGGGCTAATATCCAGAACCTACAAAGAACTCAAACAAATTTACAAGAAAAAAACAACCCCATCAAAAAGTGGGCAAAGGATATGAATAGACACTTCTCAAAAGAAGACATTCATACAGCCAACAGACACATGAAAAAATGCTCATCATCACTTGCCATCAGAGAAATGCAAATCAAAACCACAGTGAGATACCATTTCACACCAGTTAGAATGGTGATCATTAAAAAGTCAGGAAACAACAGGTGCTGGAGAGGATGTGGAGAAATAGGAACACTTTTACACTGTTGGTGGGACTGTAAACTAGTTCAACCATTGTGGAAGGCAGTGTGGCAATTCCTCAAGGATCTAGAACTAGAAATACCATTTGACCCAGCTATTCCATTACTGGGTATATACCAAAAGGATTATAAATCATACTGCTATAAAGACACATGCACACATTTGTTTATTGCAGCACTATTCACAATAGCAAAGACTTGGAATCAACCCAAATGTCCATCTGTGACAGACTGGATTAAGAAAATGTGGCACCTATACACCATGGAATACTATGCAGCCATAAAAAAGGATGAGTTTGTGTCCTTTGTAGGGACATGGATGCAGTTGGAAACCATCATTCTCAGCAAACTATTGCAAGATCAGAAAACCAAACACCGCATGTTCTCACTCATAGGTGGGAATTGAACAATGAGATCACTTGAACACAGGAAGGGGAACATCACACACCGGGGCCTATTGTGGGGATGAGGGAGGGGAGAGGGATAGCATTAGGAGATATGCCTAATGTAAATGATGAGTTAATGGGTACAGCACACCAACATGGCACACGTATACATATGTAACAAACCTGCTCATTGTGCACATGTACCCTAGAACTTAAAGTATTATAATAATAAAGAAAAATGGTTAAGATGTAAAAATAAACAATTAAACAAACAGTATTTAAACTTATTTACTGAAGATTTGAACTCAGGAAACATTTGTGTTAGTTTTTATATTTCTGAGAATTTTAGGATTATTTAAGTTATATAAGTGCTCTTTTATTTCTAAGCCAATTTTAGAACTCCAGGAAGGGATTTTACAAATTAATTTGGTGCTATCTTCCAGAGGCAGAAAAATATAACATAGATCTAACATGCATACCTAGACATACATAAACACAGAGAGATGCAAAAAGAGGTCTTACAGTGTTCGTTTTTCAATTTTAACTCTGGGGCAGTAAAACATAGCAATACAAGTCTGAAACTCACTGATTCTTCTCCACTCTATATTTTTATCCAAATTGTTTTTCTGACCAAAGTGGGACAAATTGAGATTATTTACTCAGTAAGCTTTTAAAACTTTTATTTTCTTACCAATATTTAAAGAGAAGACCTTTGAAATTTTGTTTTGACCTGATATGTAATTTTGGGAGGGCTGTGGACTATATTTTATGGTGAGGAGACAATCACGAACTGTCTCGATGTCTCCAAAGCCCATCTGATTTGATAAAATATTCAGTCCGTTTTCACTTAGTCTTTCTGCTTTTTAGCCTCTGGTAGTTGCTTTTGGGGCACCCTGAGTCCCTTCCCTAGGGGCCCCCAATAGTGATAGAAGCCTAACACTTCAGTGACTTTAGAGAAGTTGAGGCTGAAGTGAGAAGGGAAAGGCCTGCCAGGCCTGGAGAGTTGGACGGAAGAGGTAGAGGTTCAATTTAAGGAAACTAAAGGAAAGATTGAAGGTGGCTAGAGGAGAAGCAGAAGCAAGGGGAATGGAAAGGTCTCAGATGAGGGAGATTTCAAGTTTCCCAAAGAGACCAGTGAGGTTCCCAGTTATCCTCAGCAAAATTGTGCCAATGAGAAGGAAACAGACAGAGTTGGTGGAACATACAGTCAGCAGGGATTCAATAAGGCAGTTTCAGTAGACTGAGATGTTTCCCTGGAAGGAGCAGGATCAAATAGAACAACAAAGCCCCACCAAGAGCTAGAAACAATTGTCTATGTCAGAAATTAGAGAGAGAATCCCCACCTAAAAAGCCAGGAAGAAGTACTTTCAGCTCAGGAGTCAAGAAATAATCCCCATGAGAGACAGAAAGCTGTCCTTTGTTTGTCTGGGACTAACCCAGTTTCTACAGTATACTCAGAATCTGAGGAATAAAAATCTGTCCTTACCAGCTTCCACAGATAATTGTTCAGAACAATGAATGGTTCAGGAGTCTGACTGAAGAAAAGATATGTGATCAATCAGTAAAAAGTGAAGACAAAGGCTTCATAGGTACACACACTTAAGGTCCTAAGTGACAGGTCCAGGGGTCCAGTGATATATCTGATCCTGTTTAAGTCACAGCACATAACTGCTAAAGGAAACACTAATTCATTCACTTTAAAAATCATAAGGCAGACTTTATTCAGGACCATCATAATAGTAACAGGGACCACCACAATGGATTTTTACAGTGGGGGAAAGAAATTGGGCTCTATCCCAAATATAATAAGGAAAAGTGGGAATTTATAGTCAAGAAGCAGAGTGGTGGGTGGGGGTTACTTGATGAAAAATTACTAAGGGAAAACTTCAGGGTTAATAGGAATTTTGAGCAAACTGATCTAACAGAATTCTTGCTAAGGGCAGGCCAGGGTGATCAGACATCACCTGGGAGATGGTGGAAGATGAGGAACCCAATCAAGTATCAAGCGATGAGAGTAGAGGATTCCGGTTAAACTGACTTAGCAGAATTCTTGCTAGAATTGGACAATGCAGAGATAAACACAGAAGCTCAAAAATCTGAGTCTAGGTGAGTAGAGGGTTCACTGGAGCCTGATAAGAGTTTGTTCAAGGAGAAAATTTTTGTCAGCACTTATCTTTGAAACAACAAATTATGACATTTTGCTTTCAGTCCAAATCTTCCACAGACTTTTTCTTAACTATTATTGCTGCTATTTTATTACTTAAAAATATATTGTGATTATTTTTATACTATTATAATTCTAGTTCTACTTTATATATTGTTCAGAATGTCTACACAACATTTTATCCACTGTTCTCTCACACCTAAAATAAGGGTAGTAGCATCATCTATTCAAAGGCAAAAGGGAATATTAAAGATCCAGAAGTTACCCATCTCCTGTCACATTTCTAGACTTGTTTAAGGTTGAGAATGTGCATCTTTACAGGTAGCTCAGCAAATTTTAATTTGCAGAACTAAATTAGATAAGTAGAATGAAGTGCAGAGAAAAGGTTGCCTAGGAAAATTCCTTAAGGCACCAAAACTTGAGTAATCTCATGGCAGCAGTTTGTGGGTATATCTAGCACCACCCTCTACTTACTTGATATTGTCACTTTCCGTGTGGCCCTCAAGTTGAATGTCATATTCACAGGCTTTCACATTGTTCTCTATTTTAGGTTTGAGTTAGTCATTCTGTGACATTCTAACACAGCAGAACAAAACTTTCTAACGTATCTGTAGTAGTTAACCAAGGAATAAAATGAAGGTTTAACCAAAACAGAGAAGAACGTGTATTCATACAGACAGATGGACTATATGTATATTTGTGTAGAAACCAATTAAGCTCAGAAATTCTGAGTCTGTTTCAAATCCTTGAAAGCTTTTCTTAGAGCTATAATTACTTTTATTGTGGCCCTTGTTGGCTTTCTTTATTTTGAACTGTGCATCACAGGCAGTTCTAATTTCTGTATGCCTCCCTGCAGTTCCATTTAGCAGTTCAAGTGTAGCTTTCCTTATAGATGGGTGACTACTATTGCCTTTGAAATTGCTTAACTTTCCAAATAGAGATGAATTCCTGAAATAATTTATGGACTCCTAAAAGCATGTGTTTTGTATGTAAATTGCTCATAGAAAGTACTAAAACACTGGCCAGAACAGAGCACTTGCCTTGATTTCACTGATGTCAGAATATAAGGCAAAAGATATTGTAGCACAGTCTTTATTTCAGCATCTTGATTGTAGCTTGAAGGAAATAAGCTCATTATCATTGTGCCTCCTACAAAGTAAAAAAAGAAACAAGAGCACAGGAAGAGTCTCTTTTATAATATTGCATAATAACCATCATTTTTCCATCATGACTTTTTAAAAAGTATAGTTTTTTTTTTTTTTTTTAATAAGGAATGGAATGCCATGTGGCTCTATTATTAGGTTTTTCTTGTCCCACTGCACGGAAAGGATTTTTTTTTTTTAAACCAGCCATTTGCAGTGCTTCTGAGAAAGTACTTTAGAAATACAGGTTGGCAAAGTCAGTGATTAGAACTGGAGTCTGACCTTGTAGTATGCATCTATTTCAGATGAGGGTTGAGAAAAAGGGAGTTGTCAGGATCACCATGCAGCTCTTTCTTTTCTTCTTGGGTTTCTGGGTTAGAGAATCTTGGAGAGTGAATTTTTTTTTTTCTTATTTTCTTCCCTGTTTGTATAAGGAGAAAGAGAGAAAAATATAAGAGGAGAGGTGTTTTTTAGAAAGAATGTCTCCTCTTTCATAATTCTACCATTTTTAAATGTTTGTGTTGGTCTAGCGGTTATATGTGCTGTACATTTTACCCCTATGATTTAATATTGTGTGTAGAAAGTTCCCCGTAAATACTGCTGAATGATGAAGAAATGAATAACAATCATCACAGAGATTCTGTCTGTAAAGACCAACTTCATTTTAATAATCCTACTGGTCTCGCCTTTAGATTGACTTCCTTCTGTAAAATTTCACCTAAAACAAACTACTTGGACTTCCTCAATTACCATCTCATTCTTTCCTGCTCTGTCTTTTCTTCTTTTCCTTATAATGCTCTTCCTTCTAGGCTCTATAAATCCTACCTTTCCTTCAGGCCCCAGCTTGAAAATTCCACTTTTTCATCAAGGTGTGTAGCCAGACCACCTTGATGTTCCTCTTCTTAGCTGCTCAGAGAAGCCAAAGTCTGGGAGCAGTCAGTTTTGACTGGGGAGGCTCTTGATGGCATAATGAGGGTTCTCTGCAGGTTTATTTTGGGGTTACACAGCAAGACACAATGATACAGAATGAAAATATTTCTTCCTGAGGTAGGATCTTTATCAAGATTTTAAAAAAGTTTTTAATTTTTATATTTCAATAGGTTTTTGGAGAATAGGTGGTGTTTATTTACATGAATAAGTTCTTTAGTGGTGATTTCTGAGATTTTGGTGCACCCATCACCCGAACAGTGTACCTGACCCTCTTCCCCAAGCCCCCAAAGTCCAAAGTAACATTCCTATGTCTTGGCGTCCTCACAGCTTAGCTCCCACATATGAGTGAGAACATACGATGTTTGGTTTTCCATTCCTGAGTTACTTCACTTAGGATAATAGTCTCCAATTCCATCTAGGTCATTGTGAATGCCATTATTTCATTCCTTTTTATGGCTGAGTAGTATTCCATGGTGTGTGTGTGTGTGTGTGTGTGTGTGTGTGTGTATCTCACATGTGGTATGTGTGTATGTACATGTATATACATATATACATACACCACATTTTCTTTATTCACTTGCTAATTGATGGGCATTTGGGCTTGTTTCATATTTTTGCAATTACAATTTGTTTTTTAGGTTCATTCATGTGTCAGTGCAGTTCATTTAAATTGCTGAGTAGTACTCTATGGAATGGATAAACCACATTTTGTTTGTCCACTCACCAGTTGATTAATAATTATATTATTTCCAGTATTGGGCTATTAATGCTGCAATAAACATTTGTGTATATTATTTTTGTGGACATATGTTTTCACTTCTTTTGGGTATATGCCTAGGCTTGAAATTGCTAGGTTGTGTGGGGATCTCTTCAAAGTCAGTCTGCCATATCATCAAACTGTTTTCCAACGCGTTGTAACGTTTGACATTACTACAAACAAAACATGAGGGTCACGATTTCTCCTCATTCTCACTAACATCTGTTATAGGATATCTTTTTGAATAAAGTCATTCTAGTGGGTATAAAGTGGTATCTAACTTTAATTTGCATTTCCTTAATAACTTGTATTGTTGGCCATCTTTCATGTATTTATTAGCCATTAGGATATCTTCTTTAGTGAAATATCTATTCAAGTCTTCTCTCATTTTTTTAATCGGGTTGCTTGTCTCCTAATTATTTAGTTATAAGTGTTATTTGTATATTCTGAATACAAGTTCTTTAATGCACATATAATTTGCAAATATTTTTTCTAGTTCTGGGTTTATCTATTCTTTTTCCTAATAATATATTTTGAAGTGCAAAATTTTTCAATTTTGATGGAGTTCATTTATCTATATTCTCTTGTATAAATCATGCTCTGTTGTAACATTTAACTCTTCACCTAATTCAAGTTCTCTGTGATTTTCCCTAATGCTTTCTTATAATAGTTTGATAGTTTTAGCTCTTACATTTAGGTTTATAAGTCATTTTGAGTTATGTTTGTGTATGGGGCAAACTAAGGCTCTAAATTCATCCATAGTACTAATAATTTGTGCCTTTTGTTTTTTTCTTGGTCAGTCTTTGTTAATTTTGTTCTATTTTTATTGACTTCACAATCAATAAAACCAATATCCTTTGGAAAATAAATCTAATGTTTTCTCATATCTATTTAATCTACTTGGTTTCTAACCTTTATTGTGTCCCTTTTCTGTTTGCTTTGTGTTTTGTTTTTATTATTTTTATAGTTTCTAATGGTGGAATCTTAGGTTATTGACTTCTGATTATTCTACTTTTCTAAGATAGGATTTTAAAGCCAGAGACTTCTCACTAAGCATTGCTTTGTTGTGTCCTGCAAATTTTTATATGTTGTTTTCATTTCTATTTAATTAAAAATTGTCTTACTCGTGATTTCTTCTTCAGCCTATGTGTTATTTAGAATTGTATTATTTAATTTGCAAATATTTGGAACTTTCCTCATTTTTCCTATTGTTTAATTATAATTTAATTCTGTTGTGATTGGGGAATTTGCATTGTAATCATTTGCACTGGGACTTGTATTATGGGCTAGCATGTAGTTTATCCTGGAGAAAATTTTATATTCACTTAAAAAGACTGTGTTTCTGCTCTTGTTTGTAAAGTGTTCCATAGATTTCAGTTAGGTCAAGTTGGTTGATGGTGTTAATTAAGCCTTCTTTATTCTTGTTGATTTTCTATTTTGTTATATCAATTATTGAAACCAAGGTATTAATGTCTTCAGCTGTTGTTGTTGAATTACTGTTTTTTTTTCCTCTCAATTATGGCAATTTTTGTCTCATGATTTTGGGCTTCCCTTATAGATATATATGGGGGAGTATTATTATATTTCCCCAATTAAATAACACTTTATCACTATGAAATGTTCCTCTTTGTCTCTAGTATCTTCTTTTTGAAATTGAAAGGTTATTTCATCTGATATTAGTTATGAAAGGTTATTTCATCTGATATTAGTATAGCCATTCAAATTTTTATGGTTATAGTTTGTGGGGTATAACTTTCACATCCTTTTACTTTCAATCTATTTTATAAAACGCAATGTAGTTTAATAATAAAAATACTCAATAAACTAAGAATAGAAGAGAACTTCCTCAACCAGCTACAGAATATCTACAAAAACCCCCACAGCTAACATCCTACTTAATAATGAAACAGTGGATGCTTTCCCCTAGGACCAGAAAAAATATTGGCCACTTTCACCACTTCTATTCAGTATTGTACTAGAGGGTCTAGCCAGGGCAATTAGGTAAGAAAACATTTTAAAAGACATTGAGACTGGAAAGAAAGAAGTAAAACTATCTCTATTTGTAGATGATATTATCTTATGTCTAGAAAATCCTAAGGAATTTACTTAAAAACTATTAAACGAATAAAAAAGTTTAGCAAGCTTGAAGGATATAAGATCAATGTACAAAAATCTGTTGTATTTTTGTATAGTTATAAGATTCCAAAAATGAAGTTAAGAAAGCAATTCCATTTACAATAATATCAAGAAGTAGGCCGGGTGCGGTGGCTCATGTCTGTAATCCCAGAACTTTGGGAGGCCGAGGTGGGCGGATCAGGAGGTCAGGAGATCGAGACCATCCTGGCTAACACAGTGAAACCCCGTCTCTACGGAAAAAAAAAAAAAAAAAAATATACAAAAAATTAGCCGGGCGTGGTGGCAGGCGCCTGTAGTCCCAGCTACTCGGGAGGCTGAGGCAGGAGAATGGCCTGAACCCGGGAGGCGGAGCTTGTAGTGAGCCGAGATCGCACCACTGCACTCCAGTCTGGGCGACATAGCGAGACTCCATCTCAAATAAAATAAAATAAAATAAAATAAAATAAAATAAAATAAAATAAAATAATAAATAAAAGAAGTAAAATAGGAATGCATTTAGCAAAAGAAGTTCGAAACTGTTAACAACTATGAAACGTTGCTGAAGAAAATTTAAGAAGATTAAAATAATTGGAAAAGCATCCATGTTCATGGATCTGAACACTTAATATTGTTAGAATAACTCTGCTTTCCAAATTGAACTACAGGTTCAATGAAATCCCTATCAGAATCTCAGCTGACTTTCTTGTAAGTATTGCCCAGATGATTTAAAAAATTCATATGGAATTGCCATAGATCCAAAACACCCAGAATAATTTTGGCAAAAGAAAACAAAATTGGGGCACTCAAACTTCCTGATTTCAAAACTTACCACAGAGCCAGAGTAATGAAAATATTGTAGTACTGGCATGAACATATAGATCAGTGGAATAGAATTGAGAGTCCAGAAATAAACCCGTACATCTATGGTCAACTGTTTTCTAACAAGGTTGCTAAGACTATTCAACAGAAAAGAAAAACACAGTTATTTTTCAAAAAATAGTGCTGGGACAACTGGATATCTGTATTCACAAATATACAGTTGGGCTCTATCCATATACACAAATTAACTCAAAATGAATCAAAGACCTAAATAGTATTAGTTAAAACTATATAACTTAAAGAAAAAAACTTAGGGTTAAATATTCATGACAAAGAATTTGACAACGGCTTCTTAGATGTGACACCAAAAGCATGAAAAACAAAGGAAAAAATAGATTTATCAGACTTCACCAAAATCTAAAATTTTTGCATAAAAACACTAAGAACATGAAAAGACAACCCCCAAAAAGACAATAATTGCAAATCACATATATAATAAAGCATTTATTCTAGACTGTATAAATAACTCATACAACTATTAATAAGTAATACCCCAATTAAAAATGTGCAAAGTATCTGATCAGGCATTTTACAAATGAAAATATACAAATGGGCAATATGCACATGAAAAGATGGTTGACATCCTTAACCACAAAGGAAGAGCAAATCAAAACCACAATGAGATACCACTTCACACACATTAGGATGACTGGAATCAACAAGTCAGATAACAGCAAGTGTGGGTGAACATCGGGAGAAATCAGAATCTTCATACGCTGCTGATGGTAATGCAAAGTGGTACCACTACTTTGGAAAACAGTCTGGCAGTACCAAAAACAACTAAACATAGAAGTTATAGCAATTGCACTCCTAGATATATACCTGAGAGAAATATTGACATATATGCACACACAAACTCGTACATGAATATTTATAGCAGTATTATTCATAATAGCCAAAAGATAGAAACAACTCAAATGCAGATCAAGTGATGAATGGTTAAATGTGATGCAGAATGTCCATACAAGTGAAGATTCTTTGACCATAAAAGGAATGAAGAAGTACATGGTGCAACATCTATACTTTCTTCCAAGATAAACATGGATGAACCTGAAAACATTAAGTGAAATAAACCAGTAAAAAAATCCCAAAACCTCAGATATTATATAATTTCATTTATATGAAATGTCCAGAATAGGCAAATTTATAGAGATAGAAAGTAGATT
Organism: Rhinopithecus roxellana; assembly: GCF_007565055.1. Taxonomy (NCBI): domain Eukaryota; kingdom Metazoa; phylum Chordata; class Mammalia; order Primates; family Cercopithecidae; genus Rhinopithecus; species Rhinopithecus roxellana. Next base: position 56,329,725 of record NC_044551.1, read on the forward strand.
AAAATGCTTAGGACTGAGGGGCGGGTAGTCTGGGGGACAGGAGTTAATACCTAAAGGGTACAACATTTCTTTTTGAGGTGATAGTTGCCCAGGTTTGTGACTATACAGAAAAAAAACACTGAATTGTATATCTAAATAGGTGATTTATACATTATTTGCACTATATGTCGATAAGGCTGTTAAGAAGTTCTTTATACATGGTTGAAAAATTTCCTTGAATGTATTTATAATAGCTGCTTTAAAGTCTTTATCTGCTAAATCTGACATCTGTAACCTACCCACCAAAGATAGTGTTTACTGGCTATTACTTTCCTGAGTATCAGTGACACTTTCCACCTTTTTGCAAGTCTCACATAATTGTTGTTGAAAAATGATCTTAAATAATGTAGAAATTCTGGATTCTAATTTAATTTTTTTTAGTTACTTGAACAAAATCTGTATTGTCTGTTTCCCCCCATCAGTGTGCATTCACTAATGTTTCTGCTCAAAATTTGTTTGTCCTTTTTTGTAAATCCGGATTCCAAATGGTGTGAACTCAGCCAGTGATTGAATAGAAATGGTACTGAAACATTGAGATCAAGTGAGCCTTCCATGCTCCGTATGAAATCTGTATATGGATTGGAGATAAATGCACATCTCAGGCTACTACTTTCCATTGATTCCTCTTGAATTTCCCTGCATGTGCGCATGGTGTTCAGACAGGGGTAAGTGATGGCTAGGGCACTTTCTCACCTCTTCTGTGCATGCATAGAGCCTTGCAAATGAACCCTGCTTTCTAAACCTGTCAGGATATGGGAATGCTCATCAAGACTCCCTATGTCTATCCCATTACTTTGCTCTTTCTGTTAAATATCTAGCTACTCTGTCATTCCATTGTTTGCCCCAATCAGAACTGCAACCTCAGGTTTGCCATGCAGTTGGCCTTCCCTATTTGTTACTGAGATTTCTACTGTTTATGACCACATGCCTGAATGTCCAGTTTTTCTACTTTCCACTCCAAATCTAGTGAGCTGGCAGCAAAGCTGCTGGCTCTCTTGACTTGCCATGCAATTATAGAACTACTGTGGTGACCAATTTGGGGCAATGTCAGCAGAGAAGCTTGCTCCAAGAAAGCTACAGACTGTCACTGTTTTTGCTGGAGGTTTAATAGTTTTTCTTGAATAAGTGCTTCTCGATTTTACCAAGGCTTTGATTGATTTTCAAAGTCTTGAAATGGTTGTTTGCAATTTTTTTTTTTTCAGTCATATTGTTGCTTTTTGGAGAAAGGATTGGCAATTTCTTTATGCTAATCACATTTGGTTCCTTTAGGCTTGTAGAGAATGGCTATACAAAAAGTTTTTTAGTTTGAGTGTCAACTGTTAGCAGCCCAGAGAACAGACAGAAGTTTGGAATTCTGTCCTTCCTTTTTTCCCTGCCAACCAGTCTCTAGAAATGGAAGGAGGGAAATACTCAGATAAGGTATCCCACACTTATGTATTATTTGTTTCTTACACTGTTCTGTAAGTTCCACCTTCTCCACTGTGATTGGGAAGTGAATTTCTGGAATAAAATTCTCACTAGAGACATCTTCTTTGCAGCTACAAGTAGCAGACAAATTTCAGAATTTCATCATATGCTTTTTGGATTAGCTATTTACACAAGCATTCATGGGGTCGCTGAAGTACATTTAATCTAAATGTCATGTAGCAATCAACAGTTTTACTGCCTAAATAATTCCTTTATAGCTCTTTTCTTATTCTTCTCCAATGGTACTTTTAACTTTGTGTCTTATCTTAATGTTAACTATGTGTCCATCTTTTCAGGTTTTGAGCTCCTTGAGGCTCTGTGTCTTATTGCCCCTGCATCCCTTTTATAGTTCCTTGAATATAAAAAGATGCCCAATAAATATCTATTGGAAATGTGAAAAACATCAAAGTTAGTACTTCAGTATTGTCTTTATCACAAGTTAATCTCTGTCACTTTCTTTGTTCTCTGTTAGCTAGAATATTATTAGCAAACAGTTTGGCGTTATTAAGTAACATAACAAACATGACATTTTTATTCTCAAGGAAATGCACTTGTTTTCTAAACGTGGTTGCCATAGCAGTATGGCACAGATATTTATTATATGTCCATTTTCCAGAAAAATTTAACCTATCCAGTTTTTGTCAACTTCATGTCAAAAAAGTGAAAATCTTAGTATATTTCCTGAAAGTGATGATGAAATAAGCTAAACACAAACAAAAAGTTACAAAGGATGATGGGTGTTAGTGCGATAACAAGGACTCATAGATACCGTTGTGCTTTTCTCTCTTGTTTTTATTTCAGAATGTGATCTACTTTACAATTTAAAGAATAATTAATTGAATATGGAAGGCAACTGGAATCTTATATTTCATAGCAAATTATGTTACATATGAACTATAGATTAGAGAAACTGCATGACACATGCAAGTTGAGCCTGCAAATTTCAAAATCTTTTTTAAGAGACGTTACCAGCGTTGGTACAAAATGGCAACATTTTAAATAACAAATTCGAGTAGCAATGCCTTCTGTTACTTCTCTTGGAAAAAATGAGGAGGACTGCAAATTTTTGGAGGATTTGTGTAACAAGAATAGTAGTTATTTATGCTATTTTTCAATGCAAAATAAATTGACAATAAAATCACAGCCATATTTTTCTATTTTTAGAAAAGGGATTTTAGATTAGATACAATTAGGTTGGCAAAAACAGATTCTAAATTAAATCTAAATGTTTGTTTTCTTAGAAAGCTTGTTTTGAAGTATAAGAGATTGTTCTGAAATTGTAATGTCTGAAATTTGTGAGCTAAGGAACTTTTATTAAGTTGTTTTACTTCTTTTAGCCTCAGTTTCTGTATAAACTAAGAATAGTAATACCATAATATTTGAACCATTGCCTCCTCTTTTAGCAGGCATGGACTTTTGGGGATGCCCAAATAATTTGGGGCCTTTCCTTAAATTTTCTCTTTAGCTCACTGAGTTTGTATAATATTCCTCCATTTATTTGTCAGCAACCTCACCTTCAACATCTAGTTCTCTTTTAGACTAATACTGGCAGTAAGCATTAAGTGATATTATTGAAAAAAGGAAGCATTTGACAAACCTCTAAATCCTATTATTATTTTCTGTGATAATTGCTCCTTGTTTCCATATATTGCAAAGAATGAATATAAAAAAAGCTGTTTACTTGAGATGTTCACAGAGAACAGACAAAAGCTTTAAAATTTCAACCATTCCCTTTTCCCTATTCCACTAGTCTCTAGAAATGGAAGGAAGGCAATATAGAGATAAGGTATTCCATACTTATGTACTATCTTTTCCCCTACTCCAGTCTTACACTCATCCAGAACTAGAAGCAGCTACAGTTTAGGATTTTTAGAATGATTTTTACTCTGCTATATAGCAAGATGCCTTAAAATTCTGAATGATTAGTTAGAGCATAAATGTCTTCATTGGAATCTGTCTTTTAATTTTATTCAATTAGACCTCAAATTAGAATGAAATTAGAAATTAGATCTTAAATTAGATCTAATTAGATTAGAAAAAATAGATAATAAGGTCAGCAAAGCTTTCAAATGGCACATGAGTTTGCTTTTATTGTATAACAAATCAGCCCAAAATGTAGTTGCTTTAAAAGTACAATCATTCATGAAATTGTGATTCCAAAATAGCAGTGTAGAGCCAAACTAGCTTCACTTCCCCTCACAGAAAATAAAAAACAAATACACAGTGCTGAGATTTTCGTCAGCAACAACCCAGAACTCAAATATGAGGATGAGAAATTTCCCTGGGCCACAGAGAAGTAGAAAAACTGAGTAGAAAGAGAATTGGACCTCCACATCCATGATGCCCCTCTCCCTCATTCAACCTGGCACCAAGTATGTGAACAATTTTTTCCCCAATTCATGGTTTCTATACTGGAAAAAGTGAACTTGAGGTGGTCAACCAGCCTCCCCATCTTCGTCCTTTCCCTGGGAGACCTGTCCTCGTCTTTTCCCACAAGTAGCATTGTGACTGCCTGAAGAAGGAAATACCCATAAGGATAGCCATAGACAAAAGAGGAAGGCAGAACTCCCATTCTCTCAGCCCTGGATTTTTTTTTTTTTTTTTTTTTTTTTTTTAAATGGAGTCCTGCTGTGTTGCCCAGGCTGGAGTGTGGTGCGATCTCAGCTCACTACAAGCTCTGCCTCCCGGGTTCACGCCATTCTCCTGACTCAGCCTCCCGAGTAGCTGGTACTACAAGCACCCGCCACCATGCCCGGCTAATTTTTTTATATTTTTAGTAGAGACGGGGTTTCACTGTGTTAGCCAGGATGGTTTTGATCTCCTGATCTTGTGATCCGCCCGCCTCGGCCTCCCGAAGTGCTGGGATTGCAGGCGTGATCCACCGCGCCCCGCCGGAATTGTTTTCTGTAACTCAGCCAAAGGAGGTGCCTAATTCGAGTGTCTGTTTAGCAACACCATGCTGTAGGAAGTACATTCTGCAGGTCCTCTGAACACAAACACGTATCCAGACTTTCCACACTGCTAGGATAATTCCTTTGGGACTTCACCCATTTGAGATAGGCAGCACTCTAACCATTTACTAGAGTTGAGGTGAACCTGGGCTTAAAATACCACCTACAGCCAAAAAGGAGGCAGCAACATAATGACCAAGATTTGCTACGTAAATGTATTCAGTAAAAACCAAAACAAGCCAAAGAAAACTGGAAAAACTAATCATTCAATAAAAAGATACAGATGCAGATTCACAAGAAACAACAGCATTTAGAGAACTATGGCCTCCCGAAAAGGATGAAGCAAAAATCCAGTGACTGATTTGAATGAGATGACAATTCGTGAGCTTTCTGACCAATAATTCAAAATCACAGGTTTAAAAAAAATTTTTTTAATATACTTTAAGTTCTAGGGTACATGTGCACAATGTGAAGATTTGTTACATATGTATACATGTGCCATGTTGGTGTGCTGCACCCATTAACTCGTCATTTACATTAGGTAAATCTCCTCAAGCTATCCCTCCTCCCTCCCCAACCCCACGACAGGCTCCGGGTGTGTGATGTTCCCCTTCCTGTGTCCAAGTGTTCTCATCGTTCAATTCCCACCTATGAGTGAGAACATGTGGTGTTTGGTTTTCTGTTCTTGTGATAGTTTGCTGAAAATGATGGTTTCCAGCTGCATCCATGTCCTTACAAAGGACATGAACTCATCCTTTTTTATGGCCGCATAGTATTCCATGGTGGATATGTGCCACATTTTCTTAATCCAGTCTGTCACTGATGGACATTTGGGTTGATTCCAAGTCTTTGCTATTGTGAATAGTGCTGCAATAAATGTAAGTGTGCATGTGTCTTTATAGCAGCATGATTTATAATCCTTTGGGTATATACCCAGTAATGGGATGTCTGGGTCAAATGGTATTTCTAGTTCTAGATCCTTGAGGAATTGCCACACTGTCTTCCACAATGGTTGAACTAGTTTACAGTCCCACCAACAGTGTAAAAGTGTTCCTATTTCTCCACATTCTCTCCAGCACCTGTTGTTTCCTGACTTTTTAATGATCACCATTCTAACTGGTGTGAGATGGTATCTCATTGTGGTTTTGATTTGCATTTCTCTGATGGCGAGTGATGATGAGCATTTTTTCATATGTCTGTTGGCTGCATAGATGTCTTCTTTTGAGAAATGTCTATTCATATCCTTTGCCCACTTTTTGATGGGGTTGTTTTTTTTTTTCTTATAAATGTGTTTGAGTTCTTTGTAGGTTCTGGATATTAGTCCTTCGTCAGATGAGTAGATTGCAAAAATGCTCTCCCATTCTGTAGGTTGCCTGTTCACTCTGATGGTAGTTTCTTTTGCTGTGCAGAAGCTCTTTAGTTTAATTAGATCCCATTTGTCAATTTTGGCTTTTGTTGCCATTGCTTTTGGTGTTTTAGACATGAAGTCCTTGCCCTTGCCTATGTCCTGAATAGTATTGCCTAGGTTTTCATCTAGGGTTCTTATGGTTTTAGGTCTAACATTTAAATCTCTAATCCATCCTGAATTAATTTTCATATAAATTGTAAGGAAGGGATCCAGTTTCAGCTTTCTACATATGGCTAGCCAGTTTTCCCAGCACCATTTATTAATATAGGGAGTCCTTTCCCCATTTCTTGTTTTTGTCAGGTTTGTGAAAGATCAGGTGGCTGTAGATGTGTGGTATTATTTCTGAGGGTTCTGTTCTGTTCCATTGGTCTATATCTCTGTTTTGGTACCAGTACCATGCTGTTTTGTTTATGGTAGCCTTGTAGTATAGTTTGAAGTCAGGTAGTGTGATGCCTCCAGCTTTGTTCTTTTGACTTAAAACTGTCTTGGCAATGCAGGCTGTTTTTTGGTTCCGTATGAACTTTAAAGTAGTTTTTTCCAATTCTGTGAAGAAAGTCATTGGTAGCTTAATGGGGATGGCATTGAATCTATAAATTACCTTGGGCAGTATGGCCATTTTCATGATATTAATTCTTCCTATCCATGAACATGGAATGTTCTTCCATTTGTTTGTGTCCTCTTTGATTTCACTGAGCAGTGGTTTGTTGTTCTCCTTGAAGAGGTCCTTCACATCCCTTGTAAGTTGGATTCCTAGGTATTTTATTCTCTTTGAAGCAATTGTGAATGGGAGTTCACTCATGGTTTGGCAATCTGTTTGTCTGTTATTGGTGTATAAGAATGCTCGTGATTTTTGCACACTGATTTTGTATCCTGAGACTTTGCTGAAGTTGCTTATTAGCTTAAGGAGATTTTGGGCTGAGACGATGGGGTTTTCTAAATATACAATCATGTCATCTTCAAAGAGGGACAATTTTAGTTTCACTTTTCCTAATTGAATATCCTTTGTTTTTTTCTCCTGCCTGATTGCCCTGGCGAGAATTTCCAACACTTTGTTGAATAGGAGTGGTGAGAGAGGGCATCCCTATCTTGTGCTAGTTTTCAAAGGGAATCCTTCCAGTTTTTGCCCATTCAGTATGATATTGGCTGTGGGTTTGTCATAAATAGCTCTTATTATTTTGAGATATGTTCCATCAATACCGAATTTATTGAGAGTTTTTAGCATGAAGAGCTGTTGAATTTTATCAAAGGCCTTTTCTGCATCTGTTGAGATAATCATGTGTTTTTTGTCTTTGGTTCTGTTTGTATACTGGATTACATTTATTGAGTTGTGTATGTTGAACCAGTCTTGCATCCCAGGGATGAAGCCCACTTGATCATGGTGGATACGCTTTTTGATGTGCTGCTGGATTGGGTTTGCCAGTATTTTATTGAGGATTTTTGCATTGATGTTCCTCAGGGATTTTGGTCTACAATACTCTTTTTTTTTGTTGTGTCTCTGCCAGGCTTTGGTATCAGGATGATGTTGGCCTCATAAAGTGAGTTAGGGAGGATTCCCTCTTTTTCTATTGATTGGAATAGTTTCAGAAGGAATGGTACAAGCTCCTTTTTGTACCTCTGGTAGAATTCAGCTGTGAATCCATCTGGTCCTGGACTTTTTTGGTTGGTAGGCTATTAATTATTGCCTCAATTTCAGAGCCTGTTATAGGTCTATTCAGGAATTCAACTTCTTCCTTTTTTCGTCTTAGAAGAGTGTATGTGTCTAGAAATTTATCCATTTTTTCTAGGTTTTCTAGTTTATTTGCGTAGAGGTGTTTATAGTATTCTCTGATGGTAGTTTGTATTTCTGTGGTGTTGGTGCCACTCAAAACCGCTCAACTACATGGAAACTGAACATCCTGCTCCTGAATGACTACTGGGTACATAACAAAACAAAGGCAGAAATAAAGATGTTCTTTGAAACCAATGCGAACACAGATACAACATACCAGAATCTCTGGGACACATTTAAAGCAGTGTGTAGAGGGAAATTTATAGCATTAAATGCCCACAAGAGAAAGCAGGAAAGATCTAAAATTGACACCCTAACATCACAATTAAAAGAACTAGAGAAGCAAGAACAAACACATTAAAAAGCTAGCAGAAGGCAAGAAATAACTAAGATCAGAGCAGAACTGAAGGAGACAGACACAAAAAACCCTTCAAAAAATCAATGAACCCAAGAGCTGGTTTTTTGAAAAGATCAACAAAATTGATAGACCGCTAGCAAGACTAATAAAGAAGAAAAGTGAGAAGATGCAAATAGACGCAACAAAATAACAGTTTTAAGGAAATTCATTGATCTCCATGATAATACAGAAAAGCAATTTAGAAACTTATCAGAGATTGAAATAATAAAAAACAAACGTAACAGAAATCTTGGAACTGAGAAATACATTTGCTGAACAGAGGAACTCTTTGGAGGGTCTCAACAGCAGAATGAACTAAGTAGAGGATGGAATCAGTGGACCTGAAGATCAGGTATTTGAAAATACAAAGCCAGAGGAACAATCTCTCACACTTCAAAACAAGCTTTCTAAGAAAACAGACATTTAGATTGAATTTAGAATCTTTTTTAACCAGCCAAATTAACTGTATCTAATCTAAAATCCCTTTTGTAAAAATAGAAAAATGTGGCTGTTATTTTATTGTTGATTTATTTTGCATTGAAAAATAGTATAGATCACTACTATTCTTATTACATAAATCCTCCAAAAATTTGCAATCCTCCTCATTTTTTTTTTTTTGTTTGTTTTTTTCTGAGAGAAGTATCAGAAGGCATTGCTACTGGAATTTGTTATTAAAAATGTCACCATTTTGTACCAATGCTGGTATTCTCTTAAGGAAAAAAAGAAAATCTATGGCATATGGCAAAAGAAACAGTAAGAAGGAAGTTTATAGCAATAAACACCCCTCAAAAAAGGAGAAACACTGCAAGCAAACAACCTAACAATGAATCTCAAAACAGTAGAAAAGCAAGAACAAACCAAACCCCAAACTAGCAGGAAGGAAAATATAATAAAGACCAGACAAAAAATGAATAAAATTGAGAATAAAAACACAATACAAAGATAAACAAAATGGAAAGTTGGTTTTTTGAAAAGATAGATAAAATTGACCAACCTTTAGCTAGACTAAGAAAGAGAGAAGACCCAAATGAATAAAATCAGAAGAAAGGAGCTGTAACACGTGAGACCTCAGAAATATAAAGACTCATTAGAGACTATTATGAACAACCATACGCCAACAAACCGGAAAACCTATGAGGAATGAATAAATTCCTGGACACATACAACTTACCAAGAACGAATCATGAAGACATAGAAAACCTCAACAAACTAATGATGAGTAATGAGATAGAAGCTGTAATAAAATCTCCTGTTAAAAAAAAGAAGCCCAGGACCTGATACATTCGCTGCTCAACACAACCACAAAATATTTTTCTGGTCAGATTTTGCCAAGTAAGTAACCATCAAAACTTTGCCTTCTAACAATTTCTCACAATACTACCAAAGTTTTCATTCCTTAACAAATTGAAAGTGTGCAGAATTTGAAAAAAAAATGGGCTTCTTATGCTTTGGAAGAAACTTATTTCCAGGGATAATTGTAGTTAATGATTTACAATCAAGCATTTCAGGACATTATCTGTAAAGATCACATCTATATTCCTTAACAAAATATCTACACTGATGCTTCTGGAAAAAGTTGTTTTTTTCCCTTATGTGTGAAGTCTGAAACTGCCATTCTAATTTGGTTTTAGAAATTGGTTGGACTGTTGAATTTCTGGTGAAAAAGAAGTATAAACTACCAGAAATTCAACAAGTGGAATGTACTCTTTCCTGAACAGATAGACTTCCAAGAGCCTCTGGCTTTATATTATTGACACTTTGCTTCAGCTCCTGCATATCACCTGGGAAATGGCACAAGCACCATAACACGCTTTTTAAAAATTATGCCCCCTTTGTATTCATTATATTCATGCAGGCTCTGAGCATACAAATTGATATAGCGAGATATCTTGGCCTGAGGAACCAAAACAGTATCCAACTATTTCTGAATTTTAATGTCCTGTGGTTGGGCCACATTTAGTCATTAAGAGAAGTTACAAAAACAGTGAAAGTTTTGTTTTTGGACTTTTGCTATTGTCATCACTGTTTCTTATTCTGTGCAAGATTAATATATTTGAATTTGACCAGCCACTGCTCTTCTCTAGTGAAAACTTTCAATTTTACAAGCTGTAGAAGTACATTTTTGCAAATGCCCTGAATAAATAGTATCCTGAAACCTAGTCCCTGTTTTCATAAATTGTGGAGATTTTGGTGCATGCTATTCACTTCTGAAGCAATAAAGTTAGCATGCCTTAGACATAAGATTATCAAAAAATCCCTCAGTAGTTTTTTGTCTACAGCAACAATTTGCCAACACCCCCTCACTCATTAGCAATTTAACATTTCCTAGTTGCGCTTCATAAGTAAATTCTATGAGCTTTATTCACTCTTAAAATAAACAATTGATTCTAAACCAAAATTATCCTCAAAAACGTTTTATAAAAGTGTTATTTTTTATGCTTTTTTTTAAAGCAGAGAGAAAAATGATAATCATCGTTGATGTGAGAGAAGACAGTTTTCCTTCTTAAAATAAATACATAAGATAAAATAAATCAAGCTTTAAAGTTCTCTTTTCAAAAATAAAGGTTCCGAGTGGCTTTAGGCATTTTGTGACTATAGAATTGAAATAATTACCCTGTGTTTCTGTTTCTACTGTCTTTTTGCTGTTTTTGTTTCACTGTGCATTAATTTTATTTTTTAGCTTGCCTTGTATTTTTTTTGTCACCAGATATTGAAGATGAAAAATTGTAGAGGAGGATAGAGTACCAGTGGAATACTTTAATCCTGTTGATCAGGGGTAACTAAACTATGTTCCATGGGCCACATCTGGTCTTCTGCCTGTTACTGTAAATAAAGTTTTATTAGAAAGCAGCTGATTTATATATTTTTATGACTATTCCTGGAGTTTAGTAAAAGAGACCCCAAAATGTGGTACTTTGGCATGCTGAACACTTTGAATTAAAAGAAATTATAAAACCTTAGAAGCTGCCTCAGAACCAAGGACTCTCTAATCTTCTCTTGCTTCTTTTCTCCCTAAGGACAAGGAAAGACTCTGTCTGGAATTTTCTTAACTGACCAAGGGCACTTCTTTTCAAAATAAATGCAATTGTCTTAAGACTGCCTGTCTAGGAATCTCATCAAATAATCGGGAAAGATTAACCACCAGAGATGAGAAGGGACTCAAAGTCATCACCCTAGCCAGATAGACTTTTCATCTAATCTTCCGAGGGCAGCTTTGAGAGATTACCTGAGAGACTTTATATAATAAGGAAACCCTTGTTCATGGTGCAGTTATATCTCTCATCTTCTCAAAACTTGCTGGTCCCATTCAGTTTCCTAAGAGAATCACTTACAAGATCATGTCTGTCTCTTCAGTTTATTCAATTTCCCTAACAATCATATAGAATCCCTCAAATTGCCTACCTTTCTCTCATCTCCCTCTCCCCTATGAAGAGAGTGTATAAGCCTCAACCATCTGGTCCTTCTTCTTTGAGTGTCATATTTGTGGGATTCACATGTCTATGTGCAAGTTTATAAATTTATATGCCTTTTCTGCTATTAATGTCTTGCCAGCCACATCAGTGAACTTTCAGAGAGTGGGAAGGAAGCTTTCTCTGCCCCACGACTGCTTTCATACTACAACAGCAGAGTCATATGTCTGCAAAAGAGTTCTACAATATTTATTATCTGGTCCTTTATGGGAAAAGTTTGCTGACTCACAATGTGTATCAAATTGTTTAGACTAAAGGTCTAGAACAGAAAGTCTTAAAATTTCCATTTTTATTTAGATACATCATTTTCTTATAGTCAAGTTTGCAGATTAATTGCAGTATCACTTTCAAAAATAAGATGGGAAGAGGGTGGAATTTGTTGTATTTGCTCCAAACACCATCTTTTCTTGATGGTCAGGCACACGTTTTATGATAAGCATGGTAACTCCACATAACTGGTCTATAATGCAGGGGCATGACTTTAATTAAAATGATTTCAGCAACTAGTAAGACATAACATAAAAGAGCAAGTAAACATTATGGGAACTTAAGAATACAGTCACAAAATAACATCAAGAAACAAAAAATGTAGGTTCATAGTTAGAATTTTAAGGGAGGTGTGGGTCTGCCTGAGTTGAATAACTTTTTCACATACTAATAAATAAATTAAAATATGATGAACCATTCTCTAAGAAGTTAAATTCCAAGGAAATAGCATACCTCCTGAGAAAACCAGACATGAGTAATTTTTTCACATGTCTTTCATTTAAGGTATTTACAAAAGACTGAGTACATATTGGGTACTTGAAGCAAGTCAGCTCATGAGGATACAAACATAAATTACTATTATCTACTCTGAATAATTGACGTTGAACAGAGAAAGGATGGAAGTAAAAACTATTTACAGTAATGTAGCTGCTCTTCTACTGCACACAATTCTGTCTACATCCTGCAGTAGAATCTTATGTAGCCCAGAAGTCAGAGGGGCCAAGCCTGGTATATGTGGGCTTTATACTTGGAAGAAAAGTGAGGTGAAGACACTAGAGATAGAAACAACAGCATTAAAAATGAACAGAAATGCAGAAAAGCATACCAGAAGTGGGAAAGAGCATGAAATTTTTACAGATTTGTGAGCTGGCAGGCATTTTTAGTGTGTGTCCTACTTATATTCAGGCTGATGGCTCCTTAAGCTCTGTCTGAAGGCCTCTCTGACCACACGAACCTGCACAGCCAGGCTTGAAGTGTTGGAGAGCACAAATGAATGTGCTCTGGAGCTGCTCTCAGTGTGACAGATGGGAGTGAAAAACTAATATCCCAGCATCCTTGCTCTTTGGATGGGGTAACTCTGAAGTGTGTTCCACATGGCCACCCAGTATCTGCTGGTGAATTGTGTGCATCTGAGCCCACAAAAGTAATCATTTATTAGTAAACTCTAATTGACTTTCTTCTCTTGACGTTCTCAGTTTCACACTTCCTTACTGGTGCTTTTTGGGGTCACTTTCCTGATAAAATTCTTGCCCTTCCATCCTGTTCCAGGGTCATCTTCTGGAGAACCCTAACCTAGAGGAGGAGTATAATGGTATAACTAGAATTCGGTCCTCATGAGAGTGTAGCTGAAAATGGTAAGAGAGACTTATATTTCAATGCCTTGAGACTTTCTCCTATAAGTGATGAGAAGTCATCAGAACATTGTAAGTAGGAAAATGACATGGTCAGTTTGGTGCCTAAAAATAATTCTAGCAATAATAGAATGCAAGAGAAATTCCTCATATCTATAGCTATTTTAATAATTTAGGAAAGAAATAATAAGGGCCTAAACAAGATATAACACATTATATTAAGAGAAGCCACAGACTTAAGAGACTTTGTAATAGAAGAAATGGCAAATTATGCTGACTAGGCTGAAGGTGGGCAGGGGAGGTTCCAGGGCAACACTTGAAACAAAAATTGGTGCTTGGATAGGTAATACTAATAGCCAAGACAAAGAACAGAGATGGTCTGGATTTACTTTTACTTACAAGTCACAGGTGAACTTGTAGGCATGTACTCTTATAAACAAACAACCATCTTTACTTACTTCACTTAAGAACAAGAAGGAGATGAACTTTGTTATACTTCTACAGCATCCTCTCTGTTGCCACACTTGTGTGTCTCTTCCCTACCCTAACATCTGTTAATATCTAATTATAAAAATAGGGAGCTATACTGACTTAAGAAAATTTATTTTAATAATTGGGTTATGAACAAGGGCATCATTTTTATTGAAAACACAAACCACAAATTAAAAATAATATGTTAACTCTATGTACCAAAAATTCCTAGTCACTTAGTGTTTTATAAGAAAAAAATAAGGCTTTAGCTCTGTGACTCACTTAGCAAACAGTTCGATGTTCACTTGGAAAGTAGACTATAAGGGGGAACTGACCAGCATCAGAAGGGTTGATTCCCTGCCCAGTAATTCAGGAAATAAAACTCTGCTCCCTTTAAGGCCAGTATGGCTCCCTATTTTTGTGATTAGATATTAACAGATGTTGGGGTAGCGAAGGAAGCACACAGTATGGCAATAGAGAGGATGCTATAGAAGTATAACATAGTATACTGTAAGTATAAGTTTAGAAGCTCATCTCTTGATCTTTTTTTTTAATTTCTTTTTTTTTTATTATACTTTAAGTTCTAGGGTACATGTGCATAACGTGCAAGTTTGTTACATATGTATACTTGTGCCATGTTGGTGTGCTGCACCCATCAACTCGTCAGCACCCATCAATTCATCATTTATATCAGGTATAACTCCCAATGCAGTCCCTCCCCCCTCCCCCCTCCCCATGATAGGCCCTGGTGAGTGATGTTCCCCTTCCCCAGTCCAAGTGATCTCATTGTTCAGTTCCCACCTATGAGTGAGAACATTTCTGTTTTTGTAATAGTTTGCTAAGAATGATGGTCTCCAGCTGCATTCATGTCCCTACAAAGGATGCAGACTCATCCTTTTTTATGGCTGCATAGTATTCCATGGTGTATATGTGCCACATTTTCTTAATCCAGACTGTCACAGATGGACATTTGGGTTGATTCCAAGTCTTTGCTATTGTGAATAGTGCCGCAGTAAACATACGTGTGCATGTGTCTTTATAGCAGCATGATTTATAATCCTTTGGGTATATACCCAGTAGTGGGATGGCTGGGTCATATGGCACATCTAGTTCTAGATCCTTGAGGAATCGCCATACTATTTTCCATAATGGTTGAACTAGTTTACAATCCCACCAACAGTGTAAAAGTGTTCCTATTTCTCCACATCCTCTCCAGCACCTGTTGTTTCCTGACTTTTTAATGATTGCCATTCTAACTGGTGTGAGATGGTATCTCATTGTGGTTTTGATTTGCATTTCTCTGATGGCGAGGGATGATGAGCATTTTTTCATGTGTCTGTTGGCTGTATGAATGTCTTCTTTTGAGAAATGTCTCTTCATATCCTTTGCCCACTTTTTGATGGGGTTGTTTTTTTCTTGTATATTTGATTGAGTTCTTTGTAGGTTCTGGATATCCACCCTTTGTCAGATGAGTAGATTGCAAAAATTTTCTCCCATTCTGTAGGTTGCCTGTTCACTCTGATGGTAGTTTCTTTTGCTGTGCAGAAGCTCTTTAGTTTAATTAGATCCCATTTGTCAATTTTGGTTTTTGCTGTCGTTGCTTTTGGTGTTTTAGACATGAAGTCCTTGCCCATGCCTATGTCCTGAATGGTACTACCTAGGTTTTCTTCTAGGGTTTTTAGGGTATTAAGTCTAACATTTAAGTCTCTAATCCATCTTGAATTAATCTTCGTATAAAGAGTAAGGAAAGGATCCAGTTTCAGCTTTCTATTTATGGCTAGCCAATTTTCCCAGCACCATTTATTAAATAGGGAATCCTTTCCCCATTTCTTGTTTCTCTCAGGTTTGTCAAAGATCAGATGACTGTAGATATTTGGTATTATTTCTGAAGACTCTGTTCTGTTCCATTGGTCTATATCTCTGTTTTGGTACCAGTACCAGGCTGTTTTGGTTACTGTAGCCTTGTAGTATAGTTTGAAGTCAGGTAGCGTGACGCCTCCAGCTTTGTCCTTTTGACTTAGGATTGTCTTGGCAATGCGGGCTCTTTTTTGGTTCCATATGAATTTTAAAGCAGTTTTTTCCAATTCTGTGAAGAAACTCATTGGTAGCTTGATGGGGATGGCATTGAATCTATAAATGACCTTGGGCAGTATGGCCATTTTCACGATATTGATTCTTCCTATCCATGAGCATGGTATGTTCTTCCATTTGTTTGTGTCCTCTTTGATTTCACTGAGCAGTGGTTTGTAGTTCTCCTTGAAGAGGTCCTTTACATCCCTTGTAAGTTGGATTCCAAGGCATTTTATTCTCTTTGAAGCAATTGTGAATGGAAGTTCATTCATGATTTGGCTCTCTGTTTGTCTGTTATTGGTGTATAAGAATGCTTGTGATTTTTGCACATTAATTTTGTATCCTGAGACTTTGCTGAAGTTGCTTATCTGCTTAAGGAGATTTTGGGCTGAGACAATGGGGTTTTCTAAATATACCATCATGTCATCTGGAAACAGGGTCAATTGGACTTCTTCTTTTCCTAACTGATTACCCTTGATTTCTTTCTTTTGCCTGATTGCCCTAGCCAGAACTTCCAACACTATGTTGAATAGGAGTGGTGAGAGAGGGCATCCCTGTCTTGTGCCAGTTTTCAAAGGAAATTTTTCCAGTTTTTGCCCATTCAGTATGATATTGGCTGTGGGTTTGTCATAAATAGCTCTTATTATTTTGAGGTACGTTCCATCAATACCGAATTTATTGAGCGTATTTAGCATGAAGGGCTGTTGAATTTTGTCAAAAGCCTTTTCTATATCTCTTGAGATAATCATGCCGTTCTTGTCTTTGGTTCTTTTTATATGCTGGATTACGTTTATTGATTTGCGAATGTTGAACCAGCCTTGCATCCCAGGGATGAAGCCCACTTGATCATGGTGGATAAGCTTTTTGATGTGCTGCTGAATCCAGTTTGCCAGTATCTTATTGAGGATTTTTGCATTGATGTTCATCAGGGATATTGGTCTAAAATTCTCTTTTTTGTGTGTGTGTCTCTGCCAGGCTTTGGTATCAGGATGATGTTGGTCTCATAAAATGAGTTAGGGAGGATTCCCTCTTTTTCTATTGATTGGAATAGTTTCAGAAGGAATGGTACCAGCTCCTCCTTGTACCTCTGGTAGAATTCAGCTGTGAATCCATCTGGTCCTGGACTTTTTTTGGTTGGTAGGCTATTAATTATTGCCTCAATTTCAGAGCCTGCTATTGGTCTATTCAGGGATTCAACTTCTTCCTGGTTTAGTCTTGGAAGAGTGTAAGTGTCCAGGAAATTATCCATTGCTTCAAGATTTTCTAGTTTATTTGTGTAGAGGTGTTTATAGTATTCTCTGATGGTAGTTTGTATTGCTGTGGGGTCGGTGGTCATATCCCCTTTATCATTTTTTATTGCGTCTATTTGATTCCTCTCTCTTTTCTTCTTTATTAGTCTTGCTAGCGGTCTGTCAATTTTGTTGATCTTTTCAAAAAACCAATTCCTGGGTTCATTGATTTTTTGGAGGGTTTTTTGTGTCTCTATCTCCTTCAGTTCTGCTCTGATCTTAGTTATTTCTTGCCTTCTGCTAGCTTTTGAATGTGTTTGCTCTTGCCTCTCTAGTTCTTTTAATTGTGATGTTAGAGTGTCCATTTTAGATCTTTCCTGCTTTCTCTTGTGGGCATTTAGTGCTATAAATTTCCCTCTATACACTGTTTTAAATGTGTCCCAGAGATTCTGGTATGTTGTATCTTTGTTCTCATTGGTTTCAAAGAACAACTTTACTTCTGCCTTCATTTCGTTATGTACCCAGTAGTCATTCAGGAGCAGTTTGTTCAGTTTCCATGTAGTTGAGCAGTTTTGATTGAGTTTCTTAGTCCTGAGTTCTAGTTTGATTGCATTGTTGTCTGAGAGACAGTTTGTTATAATTTCTGTTCTTTTACATTTGCTGAGGAGTGCTTTACTTCCAATTATGTGGTCAATTTTGGAATAAGTGTGATGTGGTGCCGAGAAGAATGTATATTCTGTTGATTTGGGGTGGAGAGTTCTATAGATGTCTATTAGGTCCGCTTGGTGCAGAGATGTGTCCAATTCCTCAATATCCTTGTTAACTTTCTGTCTTGTTGATCTGTCTAATGTTGACAGTGGAGTGTTGAAGTCTCCCATTATTATTGTATGGGAGTCTAAGTCTCTTTGTCATTCTCTAAGGAGTTGCTTTATGAATCTGGGTGCTCCTGTATTGGGTGCATATATATTTAGGATATTAGCTCTTCCTGTTGAATTGATCCCTTTACCATTATGTAATGGCCTTCTTTGTCTCTTTTGATCTTTGATGGTTTAAAGTCTGTTTTATCAGAGACTAGGATTGCAACCCCTGCTTTTTTTTGTTCTCCATTTGCTTGGTAGATCTTCCTCCATCCCTTTATTTTGAGCCTATGTATGTCTCTGCATGTGAGATGGGTCTCCTGAATACAGCAGACTGATGGGTCTTGACTCTTTATCCAGTTTGCCAGTCTGTGTCTTTTAATTGGACCATTTCGTCCAGTTACATTTAAGGTTACTATTGTTATGTGTGAACTTGATCCTGTCATTATGATCTTAACTGGTTATTTTGCTCGTTAGTTGATGGAGTTTCTTCCTAGCCTTGATGGTCTTTACATTTTGGCATGTTTTTGCAATGGCTGGTACCGGTTGTTCCTTTCCATGTTTAGGGCTTCCTTCAGGGTCTCTTGTAAGGCAGGCCTGGTGGTGACAAAATCTCTAAGCTTTTGCTTATCTGTAAAGGATTTTATTTCTCCTTCACTTATGAAACTTAGTTTGGCTGGATATGAAATTTTGGGTTGAAAATTCTTTTCTTATAGAATGTTGACTATTGGCCCCCACTCTCTTCTGGCTTGTAGGGTTTCTGCCGAGAGATCTGCTGTTAGTCTGATGGGCTTCCCTTTGTGGGTAACCCGACCTTTCTCTCTGGCTGCCCTTAAGATTTTTTCCTTCATTTCAACTTTGGTGAATCTGGCAATTATGTGTCTTGGAGTTGCTCTTCTGGAGGAGTATCTTTGTGTCATTCTCTGTATTTCCTGAATTTGAATGTTGGCCTGCCCTACTAGGTTGGGGAAGTTCTCCTGGATGATGTCCTGAAGAGTGTTTTCCAACTTGGTTCCATTTTCCCCTTCACTTTCAGGCACCCCAATCAGACGTAGATTTGGTCTTTTTACATAATCCCATACTTCTTGCAGGCTTTGTTCATTTCTTTTTCTTCTTTTTTCTTTTGGTTTCTCTTCTGCTTCATTTCATTCATTTGATCCTCAATCGCTGATACTCTTTCTTCCAGTCGATCGAGTTGGTTACTGAAGCTTGTGCATTTGTCCCGTATTTCTCGTGTCATGGTTTTCATCTCTGTCATTTCGTTTATGACCTTCTCTGCATTAATTAGTCTAGCTGTCAATTCTTCCACTCTTTTTTCAAGATTTTTAGTTTCTTTGCGCTGGGTACGTACTTCCTCCTTTAGCTCTGATAAGTTTGATGGACTGAAGCCTTCTTCTCTCATCTTGGCAGGGTCATTCTCTGACCAGCTTTGACCCGTTGCTGGTGATGAGCTGCACTCCTTTGCAGGGGGAGATGCACTCTTATTTTTTGAATTTCCTGCTTTTCTGCCCTGCTTTTTCCCCATCTTTGTGGTTTTATCTGTCTCTGGTCTTTGATGGTGGTGATGTACTGATGGGGTTTTGGTATAGGTGTCCTTCCTGTTTGATAGTTTTCCTTCTAATAGTCAGAACCCTCAGCTGTAGGTCTGTTGGAGATTGCTTGAGGTCCACTCCAGACCCTGTTTGCCTGGGTATCAGCAGCAGAGGTTGCAGAAGATAGACTATTGCTGAACAGCGAGTGTACCTGTCTGATTCTTCCTTTGGAAGCTTCCTCTGAGGGGTGTCCTCCACCCTGTGAGGTGTGGGGTGTCAGACTGCCCCTAGTGGGGGATGTCTCCCAGTTAGGCTACTCAGGGGTCAGGGACCCACTTGAGCAGGCAGTCTGTCCCTTCTCAGATCTCAACCTCCATGTTGGGAGATCCACTGCTCTCTTCAAAGCTGTCAGACAGAGTTGTTTGCATCTGCAGAGGTTTTTGCTGCTTTTGTTGTTGTTGTTGTTAACTGTGCCCTGTCCCCAGAGGTGGAGTCTACAGAGACAGGCAGGTTTCCTTGAGCTGCTGTGAGCTCCACCCAGTTCGAGCTTCCCAGCAGCTTTGTTTACCTACTTAAGCCTCAGCAATGGTGGGTGCCCCTCCCCCAGCCTCCCTGCTGTCGTTTCGGTTAGATCACAGACTGCTGTGTTAGCAATGAGGGAGGCTCCGTGGGCGTGGGACCCTCCCGGCCAGGTGTGGGATTTAATCTCCTGGTGTGCCTGTTTGCTTAAAGCACAGTATTGGGGTGGGAGTTACCCGATTTTCCAGGTGTTGTGTGTCTCAGTTCCCCTGGCTAGGAAAAGGGATTCCCTTTCCCCTTGCGCTTCCCAGGTGAGGGGATGCCTCAGCCTGCTTCAGCTCTCGCTGGTCGGGCTGCGGCAGCTGACCAGCACCGATTGTCCGGCACTCCCTAGTGAGATGACCCCAGTACCTCAGTTGAAAATGCGGAAATCACCGGTCTTCTGTGTTGCTCGCGCTGGGAGTTGGAGACTGGAGCTGTTCCTATTCGGCCATCTTGCTCTGCCCCCCCTCTTGTTCTTAAGAGTACCAATTAAATGACTTTTTGCTTGGGGGTAGAATCCATTTTCTCACTTATCCTCAGTGTTTCCCTGTGAATTAGAGAAGGATGAGAATGATGGCAACTGTGAACAGAGTAGCTGCTACCATATGTGTTGCATAGATGGAGAAACTGGAGCATGGACGTGACATAGATTTCCTGGAGCCCCAAGATGAGTCAATGGTCATTATTAGAACACCACTTTCTGAGAATTAGCCCAGTTTAGTATACATAGTAAGTGAAATAAGATTCTTGTTTATTTAATTAGAGTGGATGCCTAGAAATTGGTTGGAGCATCAGAATATTATAACAAGGGGTGGAGTAAAGGGCTTGTTCAGTTGAAACTTTTCCACACTCCTTCGACTCTGCTAGATTTAGTGGACTGTGACAGGCTACTGGCAAATTCATTTCATCCAATGGCTTCAAGGCTCCCTTGATAAATAGTTGTCCTTTGACAGCCATATACTTTCAACACATTTAAAACTAAGACTGTGAACCTTGTCAATTGGTAAATTGAAATCAATAGTGGCCAGAGAGAGAGAGATTCACTGCATGATAGATCAATACATATCTCTCTATTGCAAATAGATGTGGACCGTAGAGGGAAGGAAATTTTATTCCATTCCAGGAGGCTAGGGATTTTCTACAAATTTTATTGCTTTGTAAAATGTGCTACATACTTTAGCAAACATTATTCAAGGTCTTATGGACTATGGGATTTGCACTATTTGCTAAGTGAGCCACAGAACTAAAGTCTTTTGTTTTTTGTCTGTGCTAATTATGATAATAAACACTTAGGTCAAAGGTCCATTTTACGCATTTGGAAATTCTAGTTGAGAAACTGAATGCCAAATTTAAATTTTTCTGTGTGAAACCAAGGTCAGAAGTGTTGGCTCAGACTATAAACATAAACTTCCTACAATCGCAACCTAAAGATTAAAAAAAAAATTATTCAACGGGAATTTATTAAGTGCATGCTGATTATTTATTTATTTATTTATTTATTTATTTATTTATTTATTTAGAGATGGAGTCTGGCTCTGTCGCCCAAGCTGGAGTGCAGTGGCACAATCTCGGCTCACTGCAAGCTCCGCCTACTGGGTTCACGCCATTCTCCTGCCTCAGCCTCCTGAGTAGCTGGGACTACAGTCGCCCGCCACCATGCCTGGCTAATTTTTTGTATTTTTAGTAGAGATGGGATTTCACTGTGTTAGCCAGGATGGTCTCGATCTCCTGACCTTGTGATCCACCCACCTCGGCCTCCCAAAGTGCTGGGATTACAGGCGTGAGCCACCGCGCTGGGCTGCATGCTGATTTTAAATCATCATACATATTACTTCAGTAGATACCAAAATTCTTTCACTAGACACACAGTTCCTAACTTTGAAAAGTTTCTTACTTAATTGATTCTTACAATTGTGTTGCTAGTGATTTAGCATAATAGTGAAATGAATTAGAATGCTTTAAACTTGTTCACCTGAATGATCAGTGAGAGAGTGTTTTGCTTCATATTTTTTTTCTTAAAAAACACTAAATGACCAGGATTTTTTCTATATAGAGGTTACATATCATTTTTAATTTGTGGTTTGTATCTTTTCCATAAAAATGATCCCTTCTTGATATTCCAGTTACTAAAGTAATTTTCCTGATGTCACCCAGTTATAAACAACCCCTCTTGCTTTGCACAGTTTTTTTCTCTCTCTTTGATACTCATGATATTTTCCATTGTATTTAGCTTTCTGTTGCATCAATTATATCTAATTTTGTTCACCAGGGATACTGTACATCATCTATTAGAATAATTTATTTTGTTTATTTTTGAAGTAATTTGTCAAGGACAAAAACATGCTCTGCCAGTAGTCTCTGCGAGTTCTAAACCCAGGGGCTTAGGCTTCTTTGATTGCCTGGTTCAAATGATAGTTTCTTATCATGCAAGGCCTGCCAAAGAACCAGATATTCTAGCCCCTTCTTTCTGGCTAATGACTTTGAAGGACTAGAGTCTGCCATTTGGATTGTGAAGCCAAATATTACTCATGAAGCAGATACAGGCTTTGTCATTACAGTCTATACCTGTGCCTTTCAGTAGGAGCACCTCCTTCTCCAGGAGATAATTAGCAATTAAAGAAAAGTTACAGTACTTTGGGAGGCCAAGCTGGGTAGATTGCCTGAGCTCAGGATTTCCAGACCAGCCTGGGCAACATGGCGAAACCCTGTCTCCACTAAAAAATACAAAAAATTAGCTCAGCATAGTGGCACACGCCTGTAATCCCAGTTACTTGGGAGGCTGAAGCATGAGAATTGCTTGAGCCCAGGAGGCGGAGGTTGCAGTCAGCCGAGATCGTGCCACTGCACTCCAGCCTGGGAGACAGAGTGAGACTCTGTCTAGAAGAAAAAGAAAAAACAGTTAGTCTATCCTGACAACTTGGATTCACATATAAGTATTTTACTAGATGGTGGCTTAAGAATTTCACTCCAACTTTCAGTGGAAAAATTCATTCTCCTTCAACTCAGCAGTAAAATCTGTGAAGGACATGGTTTTCATTGTTGACCACTTTTAGTAACACATAACTGTGGTCATTTTATGAAAAATAAAAAAAACCTTCTAGATTTATTAATCCAGATTTGTGCTTTGAAACTTTAATTCTTAAAACTAAGCCATCCTACTTTTTTCAATTAATAAAAGTGAGATTCTGGTAGAGTCCAAGAGTGCTCATAGAAGAGCAACATAAAGCAATAAATGTATACAAACTTATAAATACATTTATATATTAATAAAAAATTGTCTTCTAATTCCTCAGAACAGTTATCTATGATGTTGTGAAAACATAATTTTTAATATATTTACTCAACCAAACATATCCTGTGTTTCTTCAACTGAAAATGAAGAGAATAACAAGAACATGTAATTCAAGGGTTTTGTGAGGAATAAATAATGTAAATCCAATAAAGTAGTAACCACAGTGCCAAGCATACAATACTCATTTAATAATGGTTCATTATTATAATGTTGGCTTTCAAATAAGCTAATAGTCCGAGAGTCAGTTTTTTACTTCTATTGTTGCTAAAAACACCTTTCTGGTGAGAAGCTTATAGTCATTCACAGCTGTCTTTATATTCCTTTTTACAGACCATATTTATAAAGCTTGATCAACATGACAAATATAATCCCAATTAAATGTAATTTCCTTTTTCCTAAAAAATTCAGTTGCATGTTCATCCCATTATATTGATTGCATATTTTTGTTGTCCATTGTTGATGCTAAAAAATGTATGAGATATTTTTGTGTAAGTTTTATAAATGTATGTTTGGTGCCCAAATTTATGAGACTTCAATTTACTGGAAGACAAATATCATATTAAAAGCAAACATAATACAAAGCAGAGCATGATACATGAGTCAAGAGTGGTGCAGAGTGCTCTGAAAGTTCAGAAGAGGGAGCCATCATATCAGTTGGGGAAATCAGAAAACATTTAAGAAATGAAGTGCTGTGTGGGTCCTTTAAGAAGAATTTCAATTTCAACAGGATGAGATGGAGGCAAAGGGACGTGATAGGGAGAGAGAAGAGCATGAGAAAAATAAAGGGTTTTGCAAGTGCCAGGATCATTATGGAAAGTTAGTGGTCCAATTTTGGCCTAGAGGGAGGGAATGGGACCATGAAGATAAAAAGGCAGATGAGAGAGTAAAGCCAAGAAATCCTTAATTGCTAAGAAATTCAAACTTTCTCTAGAGGTGGTAGAGAGTTACCGAAAGAGTAAGAAAGATCCATGATCAGAACAGTGAGATTGAGAAATCAAGGTGATTGCTTTGGTTGCAACTGTAGCCATCTTTGCAGGAGGCATAAAAGTGCTGAGGGGGAAGATACTGCCAAGAAGGATATAATACACAGGGTCAGGAAGGGCTAAGCAACTCCACATGAAGAAAGTAAAGAGAAGTCCCAAAGATTTAATCCTTCCTGCAGGATTGGGAGAAAAGCAAATATATTATCCAAAATAGCGAGATTGCAAAACCCACCACACATGCACTTGACTAAGGACATTTGCATTGGCCCCTCTTTGCCTAGATTGTTTTCCCTCCAGATATTCAAATATGGCTCACTTCCTTACCTACTTTAAATCTTTTTAAAAATTTCACCTTATCAATGAGTGGTATCCTGAGCATCAGATTTAAATTGCATCCTGTACCATTCCCATACCCTGTCCACCATTTCTGATGTCCCTTAATTAGCTCTACTTTTTTTCCCATATAATTTATCACCTTCTAAAATATTAGATAATTTTCTTATTCATTCTTTTTACTGTTTATTTCCCTTTCTTGTCTCCTATTTTTTTATTCATGGATGTATCCCAGGTACCTAAAAGAAGACAGAGTATGTGCTCAATAAATATTGATTGAACAAAGTATTGTTTGTAAGTGTTTCTTAGAAATTACATTTTAACAAACAAGAGCTATTGTTAGGGTACAGAGAACAAGATCCCAAAGTATGGTGCTTTGACATTCTGAGTGTATTAGAATTAGAAGGCCTTAGAGGCTGCCTCAGCAAAAACATTCTAATCTTCTATTTCTTCTTCCCTCAAAGACAGGAATAGGCTCTCTTTGGAATTTCCTTATCTGACAAACGAAACTTCTTTGTAAAAGAAAGCTAATTGTCTTAAGATCCCCTCCCAAGGAATATAATCAAATAACCAGAAAAGATTAACCACTGAGGAAGAGAAGAGACTAAAAGCCATCACCACACTGTGAGAGACTTTTCAACCATTCTCCCGAGGGCAGCTTCAAGAAATTATCTGAGAGACTTTATCTACATAATAAGAAAACCTTTGTTCACAGTATAACTCTGCCTTCCCATAACTTGCTGGTCCCATTCAGTTTCCTAAGAGAATAATTTACAAGATAATATCTGCCTCTTGGATTTATTCAATTTCACTAAAAATCATTTAGAACCCCTCAAATTGTCTATATTTCCCCTTCTCTTTTTCCCTTATGACGAAGGTATATAAGCCTCATCTACCGTGTATTCTTTGAGTTTCATATTTTATATGGCTTCCATGCTTATGCACATTAACAAATGTCTATGAATTTTCTCCTATTAATTTGTCTCTTGTCAGTCATTGCAGTGAAACTTCAAAGAGCAGCAGTGGGAGGGAAATTTTCCTTCTACCCTACAGTTCTAAACCGTACTTGATTATATGTATATTTGTAGAAGGTGCTGTAGGTGTTTCTTGAACATGATTTGTTCAGTAAAGCATTTTAAATGTTTTCAAACCACCTTTGCAAAATTACGACTGAGACAGTAAAAGAGATCTAATCTAACTGATGCCATCTTGCTTCTAACTTTGAAGCCTTTCTGGGTGTAGGCTGAACTAACTCTGGGAGGTACTTAGTTTATAGTGTAAAACAAAGAGAACAGTGCTTTCCCCAAACAAACCTCCTATCCTGGGAATTAGACTACTAACATCAGCCACAAGATTAGAAATTATGGTTTAAGAGTCATGCAGTTGGAGGTTACACGATTCTGACCCTCCCTAGACTGCTCCTAAGATCAGCACTTGAGATATTTTGGAGACCCTGCACTTGATGAATCAACTGCCACTACCCAGATCAATAAACTGGCTCATCTGATCCTGTGACCCTCATCCAGGAACTGATTCCACAAGAAGCCAGTAATGCCCTATGATTTAATCTACAACCCAACCAATCAGCACTCCCTGACTCACTGCCCCTCCCCACCCACCAAATTGTCTTTAAATCAACTCTGATCACCTGAATGCTCTGGGAGACTGAGCTGAGTAATAACAAAACTCCAGTATCCCGCACAGCTGGCTCTGTGTGAATTACTCTTTCTGTATTGCAATTTCCCTGTCTTGATAAATAGGCTTTGTCCAGGCAGCAGGCAGGGTGAACCACTAGGCAGTTGCAGTCTTTCCTTATAGTCTTGTTTATAATACTTCAAAATAAAGGTACAATTTGCATTGAAAATGTAAAATATAACTTATTTCTGTATAAATATTTGTTTTCCTAATTGACAAAGTTTAAAGTGATGGAAAGTTATAGTAAGAAGAATAGCATTTCTGAACAAGGAAGATCATTCCAGTTCGTGTTATTGATGTTTTCACTCTCTGGTGAGCATATGAAAAATGCATTTTATTATCACTCAGCCTCTAGAGATACTTAATTTACGCTCAAAAGACACTTTCTTTAACGATGTCCTTCATTACACTTTAGATGTCAATCTGAAGAACATTCTTATTATAACTCTTTAGAAAAATGCACATCAAGAACTGCTGTCATGATCCATAAAACTGGCATAAACTTATAGAAAATTCATGAACAAATATATTCCTGCTAAGAAAGTATTTTCCTGAATGATTCTGCCAACCAGTTACCAATTTGTAATAAATATATATAAAATAACTAAGATATTTCCAGCTTAAACTAACTTCATTTATAGTTGATTTATAGGGCAGTATTGTGGTCTTAATTTAATTAAATATTTTATTTAAGAAATTATTCTCAGAACGTTCAGAATTTTTTTTTAAAAAGCTTTCCCTTGAGAATCATTGCAATCTCAAGGAGAGTAAAAAATTATATTTAAAACTATGATTTTATTTTTGAATATGATACAACATTTTTGGAATTTCAACTTGATGAGATACAATGAGGTAGAATGGTGAACCAAGACTTTTCTAGAGGGCTTTTATTTTTACAGCAAGTAAAAATTAAGCAGCCTGACATCTAAACTAAGTTTCATTTTTTCTGCTTGTTTCTAACTTTTCTTTTCCTTGGTATTTTCTTTGTAAATATCTGAAGTGCACTGAATTGTACATTTTGAAAAGGTGTATTTTCTGGTGTTGGGTGAAATGTATCAATTCAGTAATTGTGTTTGATTGTATTATTCAAGTCTTTTATATCCCTATTTAGTTTCTTGTCCTCTGTTTATTAGATTATTACATTTTCTTTCTTTCTTTCTTCTCTCTTTCTCTCTGTCTCTCCTTTCTTTCTTGACAGTCTTGGTCAGCCACCCAGGCTGAAGTACAGTGGAGCAACCTGCAACCTCCACCTCCTGGGTTCAAGCGATTCTCCTGCCTCAGCCTCCCAAGTAGCTGGGATTACAGGCACGCACCACCACATGTGGATTTTTTTTTTTCTTTTGTATTTCTAGTAGAGACTGGGTTTCACTATGTTGGCCAGGCTGGTCTTGAACTCCTGACCTCAAATAATTTGCCTGTCTCGGCCTCCCAGAGTGCTGGGATTACAGGCATGAGCCACCGTGCCCAGTCGCATTTCCATTCTTTAAAAATTCTCATGTATATATCTATATCTTTTTTTTGGTTTCATTGGTTTTTGCTTCATATATTTTGATTCTCTGCTTTCAGGTGCATTCATATTTAGGATTATTACATCTTCTTGATGAATTGAACATCTTTATTTTTATTTACTTATGTATTTGTTTTTTCTTGAGATGGAGTCTCACTCTGTCACCCAGGCTGGAGTGCAGTGGCACAATCTTAGCTCACCACAACCTCTGCTTCCTGGGTTCAAGCGATTCTGCCTCAGCCCCCCGAGGCTGGGATTACAGGTGTGTGCCAGGATGCCCAGCTAAATTTTTTTGTATTTTTAGTAGGGACAGGTTTTTGCCATGTTGGTCAGGCTGGTCTCGAACTCCTGACCTCAAGTGATCCACTTGCCTTGGCCTCCCAAAGTGCTGGGATTGCAGATGTGAGCCACTGCGCCTGACCAAATTCTCTTTATTTCCAAAGAAAATTATACTTGGCACATCTTAATCAAATTGTTAATCAAATCTGGTAACAAAGAAAATGTTAAAATCTTAAAAGCAGCCAGTACTGATAAAATAAGAATATTCACAGACTCATTTGTCAGAAACTATGCAGTTCTTCTTTATCTCTGACAATAATCCCTGTCCTTGTCCTCGTCTACTTTGTCTGATATTAATGTAGCCAATCCTGCTTTGTAATTTGTTTATATGTTCTATTATTTTCATTCCTTTTAACCCATCTGTGTTGTTATATTAAAAATGCACTTCTATTATACAGCTGACCTTTTAAACCAATCTCACAACATCTGCTTTTTATGTATTATGTATTATTTATTATTATTATTTTTGAGATAGAATCTTACTGTGTCACCCAGGCTGGAGTGCAGTGGTGTGATCTTGGCTCACTGCAACCTCCACCTCCTGGGTTCAAGCAATTCCCATGCCTCAGCCTCCTGAGTAGCTGGGATTACAGGCGCCTGTTATCATGCCTGTCTAATTTTTGTATTTTTAGTAGAGACAGGGTTTCGCTGTGTTGGCCAAGCTAGTCTCCATCTCCTAACCTCAAGTGATCTGCCCGCCTCAGCCCTCGAAGTGCTGGGATTACAGGCGTGAGCCACCTGGCACCTCTGCTTTTTTATTGGTGTATTTAGACTATTTCCATTTTACATAATTAAAATTTTATAACATCTATTTTCCTATTTGTTTCATTTTTTGTTTTCTCTTCCTTTTTTGAATTTCTTTTGAATTTACTAGTTAAGTATTGTATTTTATTTCCACAATTGGGTTTTTAAATTAATATCTTGTTTTACTTCATTAAAATTTGCTCTAGGGAAGTGGTAATGAAAGTTTTTAATTAAAAAAATGAGAAAATACGTATTTTATATTTACCTGTGAATTTACAATTTCTGACATTCTTCCTTCCCATGTAGATTAGGGTAACACACAAGACAGTGTGCCACCTGCTTTTGTAAATAAGTTTTATGGAATGCAGACTCATTCATTTACATATTGTAGGCTGTGGTCTGAATGTTTGTGTCCCTCAAAAACTCCTATGTTGAAATTCTAACCCCCCAGGTGACGGTATTTGGAGGTGGGCCCTAGGCAGTTGATTAGTTCATGAGGTCTCTGCCTGTATCAATAGAATTCATGCCCGTCTAAAAGAAGTCTGAGAGAGACTTCTAGTGCTTTCTGTTTGCCATGTGGGACATCATTTATGAATAGGAAATGGGTCATCATCAGATACCACATCTATTGCAACTTGATCTTGGACTTCTTGGCCTTTAGAACTGTGAGAAATAAATTTCTGTTGTTTAATAGCCATCTGGTCTACGATATTTCTATCATACCAGCATAATACAGACTAAGATATTGTATACAGCTACTTTCATGTCACCATGGCAGAGTTGAGGATTTGCAACAGAATCTGTGCAGTTCATAAAACCTACTTTTTAACTATTTACTGATTCTATATGGAAAATGTTTGCTGACCCATGGTGTAGATTTAAGCTTTCAATTTATTTATTTACTTATTTTTTTGCCTGAAGAACATCTCTTAACAATTTGGACTGTAGGCCTACTGGTAATGATTTCTCCCAGCCCAGACCTATAATGGTGTAGGCCCAGGCCAGTAGTTTTCTGCCCTTCTCCTTAGCACAGAGGACATCTTCTCTTCTCTTCCCCTCCCCCCCCCCTCCGCAGTGAATTTTAAGCTGTGGGGATAATAGTCTTTGCCCTCCTTTGTAGTCCTAAGGCTTTTGTTCCACAGGGGAGAAGGATCTAGACAGGTTGCTTGACTTACCTGCTTTTATTGATGCCCTATCTTGATCTTTGATTACCATGTGGAAATCTACAGAAAAGATCCTGCAAGGGGGTGCAATCTCTCCTTAAGTCTGTGGATGCAGGAGTTTTAGTCTCTCACACTCACCTACATTGGGCCTTTGGTACCTTGCTAAAAATTTTAGCTTACCCACTTATATGCTGGTTCATACATCTCCTGTGTTCTGCTCCAGATGAATCAGTTCACATGCCCAAGCATTTCTTGGAAGTGTCTGCCTTTCCTTAGATTTTTATTCTAGTTGATTTTGTGCAACTTTAACTCTTCAGTTGGTTCATTAAACAGTGTATTTTTGTAGATTTTATACAAAACAGCCACCTGGTCTATGATATTTCTGTTATACCAGCATTCTACAGACTAGAAGGATACAAACTCTTCTTGTGTCAATGGGTCCCACGAGTTCCTCTGAAATTCCTGTGGATCCCAGGAGTGTCTCAGAACTCCAGAGGACCTCCTGGGACCCAGAGACACAAGGGGAGTTTGCACCCTGCTATAGGCTCTTTTCTGTAGATTTTCCCATGGTTATCAAAGATCAGGACGGGCTGTCAATGAAGTCAGGTAAAGTGAGGCAGCCCTGTCCAGATCCTTCTCCCCTGTGGAACAAAAGCCTTAGGATTGCAAAGGAAGAGCAGCAAAGACTGTTATCTTCGGGCTTCTTCTTGTTGTTAGGCGTAAAGCAAAATTCTTTCCAGATGTCTACCACCTAAGCACAAGCAAGAAGTCCCATTATTTCTTCAAATGTGTTTTTTCCATTCTCCTCCTTTTCTCTAGTTCTTCTAGGACTCTAATGACGCATGCTAGAAAATGTAATATTTTTTTCCCAGGTCATTGCAACTTTACTCTTTTATTTTTTTTTTCTTGGAACTTGATTTTGGGTAGTTTCTGTTATTGTTTTGTATTTCCATGATCTTTTGTTCCACAGTGTCTTATCTGCTATCCGTCCTGTTCCTTGAGATTTTTGTTTTCAGTACTTTGTTTTTTTAATTTTCCATTCTTCTTGTTTGTATTCTATCTGTTTTCACACAGTTATAGTTATGTGCTGCACGGCAATGTTTTGGTCAATGACTAAGCAAGTATATGACGGTGATCTCATAACATTATAATGGAGCTGAAAAATTCCTATCACCTTGTAGTGTTGTAGCCATCTTACCATTGTAGATCAATTGCTTTGTTATTTTATAAATTTAGTGTAGCCTAGGTGCACAATGTTTATAAAGTCTAAAGTAGTGTACAACAATGTTCTAGGCCTTCACATTCACTCACCACTCACTCACTGACTCACCCAGAGCAACTTCCAGTCCTCCAAACTCCACTCTTGTAAGTGCCCTGTATCTATAGTCTTGCTCTGTCGCCCAGGCTGGAGTGCAGTGGCCAGATCTTGGCTCACTGCAAGCTCCGCCTCCCGGGTTTACGCCATTCTCCTGCCTCAGCCTCCCGAGTAGATGGGACTATAGGCGCCAGCCACCTTGCCCGGCTATTTTTTTTTTTTTTTTTTTTTGTATTTTTTAGTAGAGACGGGGTTTCACCATGTTAGCCAGGATGGTCTCCATCTCCTGACCTCGTGATCCGCCCGTCTCAGCCTCCCAAAGTGCTGGGATTACAGGCTTGAGCCACGGCGCCCAGCCCATTTTTTAAATCTTTTAGACTGTATTTTTACTGTACTTTATTTATTTATTTATTTATTTATTTATTTATTTATTTATTTATTTGAGACGGAGTTTCGCTCTTGTTGCCCAAGCTGCAGAGCAATGGCACAATCTCGGCCTCTGCACTGCAACCTCCAGCTCCCAGGTTTAAGCGATTCTCCTGCCTCAGCCTTCCAAGTAGTTGGGATTACAGGTACATGCCACCATGCTGGGCTAATTTTTTGTATTTTTAGTAGAAATGGGGTTTCACCATGTTAGCCAGGCTGGTCTCAAACTCCTGACCTCAGGTGATACACCCACCTCGGCCTCCCAAAGTGTTGGGATTACAGGTGTGAGCCACCACGTCTGGCCTACTGTACCTTATCTATGCTTAGATATGTTTAGATACATAAATACTTACCATTGTGTTATAATTGCCTACACTATTGAGTATTACAGTAACATGCTGTAAATGTTTGTAGCCTAGGAACAATAGGTTATACCATTAGCCTAGATGTGTAGTAGGCTATATCATCTAGGTTTCTGTATGTACACTCTATAATGTTTGCACAGTGAGATTTAATGATGCACTTCTCAGGATATATTCCCATCAATAAGTAATGTAGGACTATACCTTCTTTTATTAAAAAGTCAGGTTTATTAAAATATAATTTATATACAACTAATCTTATTCTTTCAACATACTCAGTTCAGTAAGTTTTGACAAAGGTATACAATCATGTAATTGCCACCACAATCGAGAAACATTTTCACAAATTAAGAATGCTCTTAAGTTCACCAAAGTCCAAAGCGATTTAATCACCGTACAAAGTTTTTTCCTGCTCCTTTGCAACAAATTCCCTATCTCTATCTCTGGCCCTTGGCAACTTCTGATCTGTTTTCTGTCCCCATAATTTTGCATTTTCTGTCACTTTAAGTACAAGGGATAATGAAGTGTGTAAACATATGTGTCTGGCTTCTTTCACTCAATGCTTTGTTGATTCTTTCTTGTTATGACATGCATTAGTGATTCATTTCCTTTAATTGCTGCATAATGCGATAGGTATTTGAATTATCTTGTCTGCTAATTTCATCATCTCTGTGATCCCCAAATCTCTTTCTATTTACTGATTTTTGTTTTTGTCCTAGAAATGGGTCACATATTCCTTTTATTGCATGACTGGTAATTTCCGATTGGGTCTCAGACATCGTAAATGTTGTCCATATGTATAATGAGTTGTATTTACTTAGATAGACACTGTTGGCCTTTTGTCCTGAAGGGAATTACAGTTCTGGCATAGCTGTTTCATTATTTTAAGGCCGGTTTTAAAGCCTTTTTAAGGACAATACATGTTGTAGTCTTTACACTAGGGCTAATTTAGCTCCCCCATTACATTACTGTTGTTTAGGGTCTCTACTTTAAGCTCCATGTGTTCGGCAAGGTCTCTCCATTCTGGCTTGTGAGGCCTTGCGTGAACCCTTGGAACTGTTTGGCTTATAGCTCTCCAGAATATTTTCTTTTCCTGAAAATTGTTCATCACCTGCCTATTTTACCCTCTGAGTGAACAACTTAGTATTTGGCCAGACTCCAAAGGTCCACAAATGTATGGAGATTTTTATCTGTGTAGTTTCTTCCTCTTATTACTCTGTCCTGTAAGTTCCCACCATCTTAGCATCTCTGTCTCCTCTATTCACTGAGAGACCATCAGGTTCTCTTTGCATCCCACTTCCTTGGTCTAAAAATTGCTTAGAAGTAGAAATACGGGGTAATCAAAAGAATGATTGCGTTTTTTTCTCTTTCTTTTAGGGATTTTAGTTAAGTAGTACTTATTGTTTAATGGCTGCAAAGAGTGATTTTATATGCATTTGCCCAGTTTTCTAATTGTTTATGGTGGAAGATACCACTCCTGACCTGTGACAGAAATCCTTTATGATGTTTTTTGGTAAGCAGAATTTCTTATTTTTAATATAGTTGATATCACTTTTTTCTTCATAATTTTTGCTTCTTATGTCATATATAAGATACTCTATATTCTTCTAAAGGTTTTAAAGTTTTGTCTTTCATATTTATGTGCCTACCACTCTAATATTGATTTCTATGTGATGTATTAATTCCTTATTTTTTCTCTATAGATTACCAGTTATCCTACCACTATTTCGTGAACAGTCAATCCATTACTTGCTATTCTGCAATGCTGGCTTGGCCATGTATCAGATTTCTACATGTGCATGTGACTATTTCTTAACTTACCAGTCTATTGTATTTGTTTCTGTATCTACTAATCTGTCCTATTCCTTCACCACATTGATTTAATTACCGAATTTTATATTGAAGTCTTGAGTCATGTAGGGGAAGTCCTTTCTTTTTTTTCATCAGTGTCTTAGAAATGCTTTAATCTTTATTCTTCCACATTTTAGAATTACTATCAAATTCCATAAAATATAGTGTTAAAATCCCATTTGGAATTACATTTTGGGTACATTGCTTTTTTAAAAAAACTAATTCTTATATCAATAAACATGGTATGTTTTGCCATATATCTAACTCTTCTGTAATATATATTTTTTTCACAGTTACATACAGGTCTTGTACATGTTTTGTTTGATTATTCCTGGGTAGTATATCTCTTTGCTGCTTCTAAAAATGATGTCATTTAAAATTTATTTTCCAATTGTTTTCAGCTAATGCACAAAATATTCATTATGCTTTTTATCCTATGTGCAGAAACCTTGCACTTATTAATTCTAATATTTTATGTTTACTTTTTCTGAGCTTCCTATAGACAATTATATCATTTTTAAATGATTACAGCTTTGTGTATACATTGCCAATTCTTATAACGGTTTTTCTTATTCCATTTCTAGAACTTCTAGTATAGTGTTGTAGTGAAGTATTGGTAGTGGGCATCCTTGCATTCCTCATATTTTAAAGGAAATGTTCTTAAGACCCAACACTGAGTTTAAAACTTATTGTAGAATTTTCATCACTTTTATTGAAACAACATATATTAAGAGAAGTTCCCAAGTGATAATTGTACAGGTGGATAATGTTTATGATATGAACACTTACTTGAAAGTAACACTCTTTATACTTATTTTTGTTTCTGATTCCAGAAATTGTTGATTCCAACAAGTCCATGAATGTATTCTTCTAAAAGCTTTATTATTTTACTTATTACATGTTGACTCACAATGTTTCTGATACTAATTTGTTATGGTGTGATGTACAGTTTATTTTCATTTTCCCCACATGAGCATATAAATTATTCAACACCATTTATTGAAAAGACTCTATTCCTTCCCTACTATCTGTACTGTCATTTTTTGCCATATTTCAAGGGGTCATGTATTTATGGATCTATTTCTGAACTCTTCATTCTGTTCCATTAATTTATTTGTCATTTTGTTTGGACACCACATTGTTGTAATTATAACTTTGTGGAGAGTCTTAATATCCTCTAGAATATTTCCTTGAGCTTCTCCTTCTAGCCCCCAGATAGTCTTGGCTGTTCTTGCCTTTTTCAGAGAATCAAGTTGTCAGTTTCCACAAGTATCTGTGCTAAGGTTTTGGTGGGAATTTTTCTGAATTTATGAAGAAATTTGGAGAAAATTAATTTTCAGAAATTGCTATTGTGAACAGTGCTGTGATGAACATACTAGTGCATGTTTCTTTTTGTTAGAATAATTTGTTTTCTTTTGGGTATATACCCAGTAATGGTATTGCTGGATCGAATAATAGTTCTGTTTTAAGTTCTTTGAGAAATCATCAAACTGTGTTCCACAGGGAGTGAACTAATTTACATTCCCACCAGCAGATTATGAGTTTCCTTTTCTCCACAACCTCATCAGCATCTGTTATTGTTTGACTTTTAAATAATAGCCATTCTGATTTGTAGGAGATGGTATTTCACTGTGGTTTTGATTTGCATCTCTATAATGATTAGTGATGTTGAGCATCTTTTCATATATTTGTTGGCTGTAGCATGTATGTCTTCTTTTGAGAAGTGTCTCTTCTTATCCTTTGCCCATTTTAAAGATGGGATTACTTGTTTATTTCTTGTTGACTTAAGTTCCTTATAGATTCTGGATATTATACTTTTGTCAGATGCATCGTTTGAGAATATTTTCTTTCATTCTGTAGGCTCTTTACTCTGTTGATAGTTTTTTTTTGCTGTACAGAAGCTCTTTAATTAGGGCCCACTTGTCAATTTTTTTTGTTGCAATTGCTCATGGATACTTAGTAATAAATTCTTTGCCCAGACCAATGTCTTGAATAGATTTTCTAGGTTTTCTTCTAGAAGTTTTATAGTTTGAGGTCTGACATTTAAATCTTTAATCCATCTTCAGTTAATTTTTGTATGTGGTGACAGGAAGGGGTCCAGTTTTACTCTTCTGCATATGGCTAGTCAGTTATCCCAGTGCACTCCCACCACTCACTATATACAAAATTGAGAGTCTTTTTTCCCATTGCTTGGTATTGTTGACTTTGTTGAAGATCAGATGGTTCTAGGTGTGCAACTTTTATTTCTGAGTTCTCTGTTATTAGATTATTTTAGATTATTTCTTTGCATAAAATCATATAATTTACCAACTATGGCAGTTTTATTGCTTTCTTTCCAATCTTATACTTTGTAATCCCCTTTCTTGCTTTATCATGCTGACTAGGTCCTCCAGTGCAATGTGAAAGTGATAAAATGTGTCATTACTAATCTCAGTGAAAAGCATTCAATATTTTACCGTTAAATATTGGATAGGTATTTTGTACATGCTTTATATCTAAGGTTGTTTACTTTTATTCCATGTTTTTGTAACATGACACATTGAATTTTATCAAGTACTTTATACATTTATTGAGACATTTTTCTTACTTGTTTTGTAAATGGAGTATATTATACTGATTGATTTTTTCAATGTTAAACCAAACATATATTTTTGATGGTAATGTGTGTATGTAATTTATTTATGAATTTGAGAAAGTTTTTATCAATGTTCCTGCCTTGGTGTGACTTTATTTATCCTGTTGAGTCTGAATCACATTTCTGGAATCCTTACCTTCATGTCTTTTATCAGTTTGGAGAAAATCTTTTTATCACTTCATACATTCTTTTCCACATATTCTCCTTTCTTCTTGGACTTCAGTTATACATGTTAGACATTTTATCATGTCTCATAGATCTCATATTCTTTACTCTTTCTCTCGCATTTTGTATTCCAATGCTTCAGACTTAATATTTTCTTATGACTTTCTTCTATCACTTACTCTGCCCTAAGTTGTTTTTAATCTATAGTGGAACCCAACCATTTAGTCACAAGATCTGTTATTGAATTTTATAACTCTTGACTTTCAATTTTTCTTTTACAGTTATTATGTGCTAAATTTTTTTTATTTATTCACAGTTTCTTGACCACGTTAGTAGCAGTTTTTATAAAATCTATATATCTTAACTCCAATAACTAGGTTCTCTATGATTTTTTTTTACAGATTTGTTTTTTCCTTTTAATTTTTCTGAGTTATAATTATTTTGTAATTGTGGTTATTTTTGATTGAATGCTGGGAATTTTTACGAAAACTTTTAGGATAATTTGGATCTCTGACTCATGTTATCTTTTTCTAAGGAGCATTTACTTCTATTTCTGATACATACTTAGGATAGAGGTAGACCACTTAATTCAGAGATTGGGCTTTTTAATAAATGCTGGTCTACTTTTTGGGTTTAGTCTTTCCACACTTTCAAATGAAGGTCAGAGATGTTTACAAAAAGTCCTTCTTGGCATGTCCTAAAATCAACTTTTTGTCTCTCCAGCCCATGAAATTTAAAAATCTCTGTTCAGATTCTCAGTCACTCTCCAGGGACTTTCATATGTACAGTTGCCTCAAGGGGAATAACTGAGCCACACAGCTGGCCTGCCTAAGTGATAATCATTTTCCCTTGAATTTTAGCTCCTCACCTTCTTACTGCCTTGTTAGCTTTTTGATACTTTTAAACAGATGTTTATAAATATTGTTTTCATCTTTTTTGGTTATTTTTATCAGAAGGATTAGTTTGAAAGAAGCTTATCTGCCAGATATTCCATTAACATGCTGCAGGTTTTTAATTTCATTACAATATTTTCTTCTCTCTCTCTCTCTGTCTCTGTCTCTCTCTCTCTCTCTCTCTCTCTCTGTGTGTGTGTGTGTGTGTGTGTGTGTGTGTGTGTATGTACAAGTAGATCTTGAAGATATTACGGATTTAGTTCCAGACCACAGCAATAAAAGTGAATATTGCAATAAAATAAGTCACACAATTTTTTTGGTTTTCCTGATACGTATAAAAGTCATGTTTACACTGTAGTCTATTAGGTGTGCAATAGCACCAACTCTCAAAAAAGTACATACTGTAATTAAAAAATACTTTGTCATAGGTAGGAACTGAACAATGAGATCACTTGGACTCGGGAAGGGGAACATCACACACC
Organism: Rhinopithecus roxellana; assembly: GCF_007565055.1. Lineage (NCBI taxonomy): Eukaryota > Metazoa > Chordata > Mammalia > Primates > Cercopithecidae > Rhinopithecus > Rhinopithecus roxellana. Next base: position 56,367,749 of record NC_044551.1, read on the forward strand.
GGGGCCTATTATGGGGAGTGGGGGGGCGAGGGATTGCACTGGGAGTTATACCTGATGTAAATGACGAGTTGATGGGTGCTGACGAGTTGATGGGTGCAGCACACCAACATGGCACAAGTATACATATGTAACAAACTTGCACGTTGTGCACATGTACCCTAGAACTTAAAGTATAATAAAAAATAAATAAAATAAAAAATACTTTGCTAAATTGCTAAATAAATTGCTAAAAATGCTAATGATCATTTGAGCCTTAATTGAATCATAATCTTTTTGCTGGTGGAGGTTCTTGCCTCGATGTTAATGGCTGCTGATTGATCAGAGTGATGGTTGGTGAAAGTTGGAGGCCTGTGGTTATTTTCTTAAAATAAGTCAACAATGAAGTTTGGCACATCAATTGAGCCTTTCTTTCACAAAACATTTCTCTGTAGCATGTGATGCTGTTTGATAGCATTTTACCCACAGTAGAACTTTCAAAATTTAAGTCTATTCTCTCAAATCCTGCCACTGCTTTATTAACTATGTTGATGTAATATTCTAAGTCCTTTGTTGTCATTTTCACAGTGTTTGCAGATTCTTCACCAGGTATAGATTCCATCTTAAAAAACACCTTTTTTGCTCATCCATAATAGCAACTCCTCATCTGTTCAAGTTTTATGAGATTGCAGAAATTCGGTCAGATCTTCAGGTTCCACTTCTAATTCTAGCTTTATTCCTAGTTCCATTACCTCTGCAGTTATTTTTTCCACTAAAGTCTTGAATGCCTCAAAGTTGTCCCTGGGGGTTGGAATAAACTTTCCAAACTCCTGTTAATGTTGATATTTTAACCTCCTCTCACAATCTCAAATGTTCTTAGTGGCATGTAGAATGGTGAAACTTTTCCAGAGGTTTTCAATTTACTTTGCCCAGATCCACAGGACGAATCCATCTATGGTAGCTACAGCCTTACAAAATGTATTTCTTAAATAATGAGGCTTGAGTGTTAAAATTACTGCTTGATGAATAGGCTGCGATATGTACGTTTTGTTAGCAGGCATCAAAACAACATTAATCTTCTTGTGCATCTCCATCAGAGATTTTGGGTGTTCAGGTTCATTGTCAACAAGCAGTAATATCTTGAAAGGAATCTTTTTTTTCCGGGCTGTAGGTCTCAACAGTGGGCTTAAAATAGTTTATATCATGGTATAAACAGATGTGCTGTCATTCAGGCTTTGTTGTTCCATTTATAGAACACAGGCAGGGTAGATATAACATAATTTTTAAAGGCTGTAGGATTTTTGGAATGGTCAATCAGCCTTGGCTTCATCTAAAAGTCACCAGCTACATTAGCCCCTAATAAGAGAGTCAGCCTGTTCTTTGAAACTTTGAAGTCAGGCATTAATTTATCTCTAGCTATGAAAGTCCTAGATGACATCTTCTTCCAATAGAAGGCTGTTTCATCTACATAGAAAATCTGTTGGTTGGCTGAGTGTGGTGGCTTATGCCTGTAATCCCAGCACTTTGGGAGGCTGAGGTGGGTGGATCACCTGAGGTCAGATCAAGACCATCCTGGCTAACTCGGTGAAACCCTATCTCTACTAAAAATACAAAATTTTCCAGGTGTGATGGCATGTGCCTGTAGTCCCAGCTACTCGGGAGGCTGAGGCAGGAGAATTGCTTGAACCCGGAAGGCAGAGGTTGCAGTGAGCTGAGATTGTGCCACTGCACTCCAGCCTGGACAACAGAGCAAGATTCTCCATCCCCCCACTCCACCCCCCCAAAAAAAAGAAAAAGAAAAAGAAAAGAAAATCTGTTGCTTAATGTAGTCCCCATTATCAACAATCTTAGCTAGACCTCCTTGAATACTTGCTGCAGCTTCTACATCGGCACTTGCTGCTTCCTCAACTTTATCAGCCTTCATAGAATTGAAGAGAGTTAGGGCCTTGCACTGGATTAGGCTTTGGCTAAAGAGAACATTGTGGCTGGATTGATGTTCTATTCAGACCACTAAAAGTTTCTTCAGATCAGCAAATAGGCTACTTCACTTTCTTATCATTCATATGTTCAGTGGAGTAGCACTTTTAATTTCCTTTAAGAATTTTTTTTTTTTTTTTCCATTCACAACTTAGTTAAGTGTTTGTTGCAGGAGGCCTGACTTTTGGCCTATCTTGGTTTACAACAAACTTTCCTCACTAAGCTTAATTATTTCTAACTTTTGGTTTAAAGTAAGAGACTTGTGACTTTTCCTTTTATTTGAAAACTCAAGAGGCCATTGTAGGGTTATTCATTGGCCTAATTTCAATATTATTGTGTCTCAGGGAATAGGTAGACCTGAGGAGAGGGAGAAAGATAAGGGAATGGCTGATCAATGGGACATTCAGAACACACACATTTATAAATTAAAATTTTCATCTTATGTGGGCTCAGTGTGTGGCACCACAAGAGAATTACAATAATACTGTCAAAGATCACTGATCACAGATCACCATAACAAATATAACAACGAAAAGGTTAAAATACTGCAAGAATTAACAAAATGTGACAGAGAAACACGAACTTAGTACATGTTGTTAGAAAAATGGCACCAATAGATTTGCTTAATGCAGAGTTGCCACAAACCTTCAATTTGTTTAAAAAAAACTCCACAATATCTGTGATGTGTGATAGAGCAAAGCACAATAAAATGAGGCATGCCTGCATATGCTTACAGATACGCGCACACTCACACGCGCACACACACACACTCTGCCTAGTTACATTTAACACTTTTAATACATCTCTTAATTTAACTTTCAATTCTTTTATGATGTTAGCACATGCATTTTATGTTCTGTAGCCTTCAATTTCTGTAGCCTTTGCATATCTCATGCCATTGTGGCTTTTGTATATTCTTGCTCAGGATGGCTTATTTTCTCATTTCTTTTTGTGTATATGTTTTATCATGAGCTCATGATTTTAGCAATTTTGCCTATGATACTTCTTTGAGTATTAAGTTTAAATTTTTCACATTGGTTTGAATTAAAACTTCAAACCCATATGAATATGTGTTTAAGGGGAACTTATTTTATTTTTTCCCTTCTCTTCATTCGTAGACAATGCTGACACAGGAAAGTATCCATTTTAGCACTTTTCATCTAGTGTGTCATCCTTCCATGGCCCTACTTTTATGTGGATGTCTTCAGTCTGACCTCTCATCATTCTCAGTCTTCAGATTTTGTCTCCTGTCCTCCCATGCAATGAATACTTACAACTGAGGTTGTGGGTTACTGTAGATTCCTAAATGCTCCTAGAGAAATTTCAGGCTCAGATCTTCTTTCACTATTTCTATAGAGTTCTAGACTTGGGTCATTTATTCCCCTTACTTGTCTTTCTTAATGCAAGCTACTTTTAATATCTTACATATCTTTTTTGTTTTTTTATGCATTATGATAAGTCTCCTTCTACAGCAAGTCCATTATATTGCCAAATATATGCACATAAGTGCTGTCAAATTGATTTTGATAAATTTCAAATAGAAACCATGAGAAGTATTTATTTAGCAGGCAATATGAGAATGTGTGCTCTCATGGGTAAATATCTTAAAAAGAGCAGTCTTTTAATCTTCATGTTGGCAAGTAAACTGAACGTGTTAAATAAAATATATGCACTAAGTATTTGGGTGTAGTGTATCATCATTACATTTGAGGGGTTGATGAAAGTAATTCAGAGCCAAGGTGATTATTTAGATTTATGACATAGACATTGACAACAAATTAACTAAAATATATCTGGTTATTTGTTTAGCAGATGATATGTATGTATTTGAAGAACAGGAGAGAAAAAGTTCTGCCAAATTCTATAAATAAGTAATGGCTGTAAATACTTACTCCATCCTGTTTTTCAATTTTATGTGAAGACTTTAGATCCAATTCTAACCCTACTTGTGGTCTGATACTTTATGACTGTCTCAGTTCTTAGAAAGGTGTATGAATGCATGGCCAATAAGCTATGCAGAATAAAAAGTGGACCCATGATTAAAGTCATTTAAAATTGCATGGCGGTAATTATCTTCATGAAGGATAGTTAACTCTTCTTACTGAATTTAACCCTTTACCATTATGTAATGTCCTTCTTTGTCATTTTTGATTTTTGTTGGTTTAAAGTCTCTTTGTTAGAAACTAGGATTGCAACCCATGCTTTTTTCTGTTTTCCATTTTCTTGGTAGATTTTCCTTCATCCCTTTATTTTGAGACTATGTATGTCACTGCATATGAGATGGATCTCTTACGACAGCATACTAATGGGTCTTGCTTCTTTATCCAATTTGTCACTCTGTGTTTTTTAATTGAGGATTTAGCTCATTTAAATTTAAAGTTAGTATTGATATGTTTGGATTTATTTAATGCTTCCTTCAGGAGCTCTTGTAAAGCAGGTTGAGTGGTAACAAATTCCCTCAGCATTTGCTTGTCTGAAAAGATTTTATTTCTCCTTCGCTTATGAAGTTTAGTTTGGCCAGATTTGAAATTCTGGGTTGGAATTTGTTTTCTTTTAGAATGTTGAATATTTGACCCCAATCTCTTCTGGCTTTTAAAGTTTCTGCTGAGAGGTCTGGTACTAGTCTGATAGGCTTACCTTTGTAGGTGACCTGGTCTTTCTCTCTGGCTGCCATTAACATTTTTTTCTTTCATTTTGACCTTGGAGAATCTGATGATTATTACTCTTGAAGATTATCTTCCTATGGAGTATCTTACTGGGGCTCTCTGAGTTTCCTGAATTTGAATGTTGGCCTGTCTATCTAGGTGAAGGAAGTTCTCATGGGTGACATCCTGAAATATGTTTTCCAAATTTGTTCCCTTCTCCCCATCTCTTTCAGGTACACCAATCAGTCATAGACTTGGTCTCTTTACATAATCTCATATTTCTCAGAGGTTTTGTTCATTCCTTTATATTCTTTTTTCTATTTCTGTCTGCCTGTCTGTTTCGAAAAGACAGTCTTCAATCTCTGAGATTCTTTCCTCTGCTTGGTCTATTCTGATATTAGTGCTTGTGATTGCATTATGGTATTCTTGTGTTTTTCAGCTCTATCAGTTTAGTTACATTCTTCTCTATGCTGGCTATTTTGTCTGTCAGCTTCTGAAATGTTTTATCATGATTTCTAGCCTTGCATTGGGTTACAATGTGCTCCTTTAGCTCAGTGAAGTTGGGGGATCTTATCCATATTCCAAATTCTGTTTCTATAATTTCAGCTATATCAATCTCAGCCCAGTTCCAAACCCATGCTGGAGAGGTGATGTGGTCATTTAGAGGAAATAGGGCATTCTAGCTTTTTGAGTTTTCAGTGTTCTTACACTGATTCTTCCTCATCTTTGTGGACTTATTTACCTTCAATCTTTCAGCTTGCTAACCTTTCAAAATTTGAGGTTGCTGACCTTTGGATGGTTTTTTGTTTGTTTGTTTGTTTGTTTGTTTATTTTAACAGTCTGGCTGCTTTTCCATAAGGCTGCTGCAGTTTTCTCAGGGTCTGCTCCAGTCCCTAGTCACTATGGATTTTCAGTACCTGGAGGTATTGCCACCTCTATTAGTCCATTTTCATTCTGCTGATAAAGACATACCCAAGACTGGACAATTTACAAAAGAAAGAGGTTTATTGCACTAACAGTTCCACATGGCTGGGAAGACCTCACAATCATGGTGGAAGGCAAGGAGAAGCAAGTCACATCTTATGTGGATGGTGGTGGGCAAAGAGCTTTTGCATGGAAACTCTGTTTTTAAAAACCATCAGATCTTGTGAGACCCATTCACTATCATGAGAACAGCATGGGAAAGACCCACTCCCAGGATTCAACCATCTCCCACCAAGTCTTCCCACAACATATGGAAATTATGGGAGCTACAAAATGAGATTTGGGTGGGGACACAGAGCCAAACCATATCACCAGTGAAGGTTGCAAAACAGCAAAGAAGGCAGCCTGCTCCTTCCTCTGAGAGCTCTGTCCCAGGGAGGTATGAACTTGTTTCCATCTGGAATGCACCTGTAGGAGGTGGCTGGAGACCCTGCTTGGGAGGTCTCACCCAGTTAGGGGAAACAGGATTGGAAATCTGCTTAAAGAAGCAGTCTGACCACACTTTCATAGAGCAGCTGTGCTGTACTAGGGGATCCCTTCTGCCCCCAGTCAGTTTGGATTCTCCAAAGCTTGTTGGCTCCAATAGCTGAGTTTCCCAAACAGTAAAGATGGTGACCCATCCCTCCCTCTGGGAAATCTGTCCAGGGGGAATTCAAATTTCTGTTGGCCAGAGAACACTGGCAGGGTTGGCCAAAGGCCCCAGTCAGGAGGTTCCACCCAGTGTGGAGGAATGAACTGGGGACTCACTTAAATAAGCAGTCTGGCCACGTTTTAGTAGAGCAACTGATTCCTTCCATCCCCAGTCGGTTTGGACTCTCCAAAGTCTGCAGGCTGGAATAGCTGAGCTGTCCAAACAACAAAGAAGGCAGCCCACCCCTTTCCTCAGGAACTCTGTCCCAGGTAGGGGTGACACTGTTGCTGGTGGTTGTCTGGAATTCCAAGCCAGTGGGTCTTATCCTGTGAAGTGCTGTGGAAGTGGGGCCAGCAGACCATCACTGCTCAGCCTCCTGGATTCAGTATCCTTCCTAGAAGTACGTACAGAGGTCCAACTTCCCACCTTGCCAGAGTTGCAGTCACTTTTGCTAGGAAGACTGGAGCTGAAGTATGTAAAGCTCCTGGGTCTCTGCATGTTCCTAAGCAGCTGCTCTGCTGAGACTCCACACAGTTCTTCTGTTTCTCAAACTGAAGGCCCCGGTGGAGTGGGTTCACGAGGGGATCTCCTGACGTGACAGTTGCAAAGATCCATGGGAGCAGCATGGCTTCCCTGAGTTGTACATTCACTTACCTCTTCCCTGGGTTGGGGAGGTACCCCTGGCTCCATGTCACTCCCTGGTGAGCCATTGTCCTGTCTTGCTTTTCTTCATTCTCCATGGGTTGGTTTTTTTCCTTGATTAGTCCCAGTGCAAGTACCCAGATGTTTCAGTTGATGGTGCTGTATTTATTCACCCACTTTGTTCCTCTCTGGGAGAGCTACATGCCATTGCTCCTTCTAGTTGGCCATCTTGGCCCAAATCCAATGTCTATTAATATATGCATATAATATACTTAAGATAAAATTACTCTATTATAAAATATATGTATATTCATTTTGTAAAAGTAATGCCATATTATTTTCCAAACTAGTTAAACGAATTTACAATTCTGCCATAATTCACCATTGTTACTAATTCACTTTTTCATTATTTCACCATCCATCCATTTATAAATGACTTCTATTAATTTATATGTAAAAGGTAGAGCTGAGGAAGTCTGAGGCAAGAGAATCACATGATTCCGGGAGGCAGAGGTTGCAGTGAGCCAAGACTGTGCCATTGTACTCCAGCCTGGCAACAGAGTGAGACTGTCTCAAACAAACAAACAAAAAAAAGAGTTGAAAAAGAACAAGTTCCATTTCCTAGTGGAATATAATACTTTGGCGCAGGCATATACTTCCATTGAAACAACTATTCATGCCAGAAATTTTATAACAATTATACACATAAAAGTAGGACTAGACAAATTTAAATTCTAGAGAAGGGAGAAATTTTCAGAGGCTATGAAGTTGTCCATATGGGTATTAGCCAGTCTTGGGTTTCGGGTAAACACTACAGATAAGCCCAAGCTTTAGTTTTGAGTATTCTTATTGCTGTACATTTTTGCTAATATTTGATCATAATTATATTTTAACATTTTTGAGTGTAATGAAATGCCTTTAGTTTGCCTCTTCTGATCTTTAATAAGATGGATTATCTTTTCATATATTTATTTGACATTTGTATTTCCTGTTCAGTGAAAATCTGTCCATATTTTTGCTGTACTTTTTATTAGATTGTCTTTTCTCATTTATTCATAGAAATTCTTTGCACATGATATAAAGTATTTTTATTGTATTTTTTATATATGTGCAACATACAAAAAGTGCAAGCTTCAGTTTGTGGACTACATTTTTACTTATTTTGAGATGTCTGTTGAGGAATGGAGTCTTATTTCTAAGGTAGTTATATTTAACAATCTTTTCCTTTATGGTTAATCCTTTTCGTGCTTCATCATTGCATTTCTATATGTTTGATGTAGATTTGTTTTATCAGGTAAGAACATTTAAATTTATTCCTAATTTTTGAGGGGCTTATATCATATATGTTTTTCATAAATTGGCTATCAGATAGAAGCTTTCAGTGCATATATTTAAATAATTTTAATTTGTTACCAAGGTAAATTATGTTAATACATTTAAAAATATTAGATTATATTCAAGATTATATTCCTTTTCTTTTTTTTCTTTTCTTTTTTTTTTTTTTGAGACGGATTCTTGCTCTGTCATCTGGCTGGAGTGCAGTGGCACAATCTTGGCTCACTACAACCTCCACCTCCTGGATTCAAGCAGTTCTCCTGTCTTGGCCTCCCATGTAGCTGGGACTACCCACCATCTCACCCAGCTAATTTTTGTATTTTTAGTAGAGACGGGGTTTCACCATGTTGGCCAGGATGGTCTCAATCTCTTGACCTTGTGATCCACCTGATTATATTTCTTGTATAATCCCAACTTCAGCAAGGTCCAATACATTTATACACAACTGATTTGGGTTTTCTAATATTTTATTTATGATTTTTGCCTGTATAGTTAACTCTGAGATTTTTCTGTCATTTTCTCTCATTTGGTCCTTTCTGAGATTTTTATGTCATTGTTATTGTAAGCTCATAAGATGAATTGTATAGTTTTTCTTCTTTTTCTATTAACCAAAAGATTTTGTGTAAGTTTGGAATTAATTATATATTAGGTAAAATTTACCACTGAAACTGTGGGCTTTTTTGGAGCATATTTAAATATTCATTCATTTTATTAGTTATTACAAGATTATTCAGGTCTTCTATTTCTACTTAAGTCATTTTGTTAAGTTATATTGTTTAAAAAAATTTAAAATATTTTTAAAACAATATAAATGTTTTTACATTTAAGTTTTAAAAGCTGTGCTACAATTTTTATAATTCTTTTATTTTAAAATTTGATTTTTCTTTTAAGAAACTTAATAAGAGCTGAATCAGAATGTAATTTGATTACATCTGATAGACTTTGTAATTTGCTATCATGCTTTATGGGAATAATATTTTAATAGTCCCCTGCCCCTAGAGTGTAATCTCCGCTTGTTAGATGCAGGGTCAAATATATGTCTATTAGAACAACTTTTAAGTAAATTGTTCAACTCTTCTATACCTATATATTTTTATGTGGTTTGTTCATTACTGAGGGAAGTAATTATGATTTTTAATATCGCAACTATCTTGGTCAGCTTGGGATGCCTTAACAAAATACCGTAAACTAGATGGCTTGACCAGTAAACATCAATTTCTCACAATTCTGGAAGCTGGGAAGTACAAGATCAAAGTGCTGGCAGATTTGGTGTCTGGTGAGGCCCTTTTCTTGCTTGTTGATGGCTATCTCTTGCTGTTTTCTCACATGTCAGGGAGAGAGAGACAGAGACAGAGAGAGAGGGTGCTCTGGTCTCTTATAAAGACACTAATCCCACCATGAAGCTCCACCCTAATGACTTCATCTAAACTTAATTACCTCCTAAAGACCTCCCTCCAAATATCATCACATGGAGGATTAGGATTTCATCATATACATTTGGGAGGAGGGGACACAAACATTCAGCCCATCATAATAATAGCTTATTGAGATTTAGTTCATATACCATAAAAGTCATTCATTTAAAGCATACAATAAAATAATTTTTAGTAGTTTTAGAGTTGTCCAACCATCATAGCAATTTTAGAACATTTTTATCACTCCAAAAAGAAACATCAATCCTATTAATAGTTGCTCCTGATTTCCCCCTTCCCTTCCTACCCTAACCACAGTACTAGGCAAACATTAATATACTTTCTGTTTCTGTAAATTTGCCTATTCTGGACATTTAATATGAATGGAGTCATAAAACATGTGGTGTTTTGTGTCTGGATTCTTTCACTTAACATATTGTTTTCAATGCATTCATGTATAGCATATATCCATACTTCACTTTTACTATGTCCAAATATTTTATTGTATGGATACACCACATTTGATTTATCCATTCATCAGTTGATGGACATTTGAATGTTTTCCACTCCTTGGCTATTATAAATAATGTTGCCATAAATATTTACTTTTTATTTTTATTTTTTAAATTTTTATTTATTTATTTATTTATTTTATTTTATTTTATTTATTTATTTATTTATTTTTTAGATGGAGTCTCACTCTGTAACAGACTGGAGTGCAGTGGTGCTATCTCTGCTCACTGTAACCTCCATCTCCTGGGTTCAAGTGATTCTCCTGCCTCAGCCTCCTGAGTAACTGGGATAACAGGCATGTGCCACGACGTCTGGCTATTTTTTGTATTTGTTGTAGAGATGGGCTTTCACCCTGTTGGCCAGGCTGGTCTCAAACTCCTGACCTCAAGTAATCCACCCATCTCGGCCTCCCAAAGTGCTGGGATTACAGACATGAGCCACTGTGCCTGGCCCATAAATATGTATATATATGTTTCTGCATGGGTTTCTCTTGGGTATATAGCTAGAAGTACAATTGCTGGTCATATGATAACTCTATTCCTATGTTTAACCTTTTGAGGAACTGCTGGACTATTTTCCAAAGGAGTTGAATCACTTTACATTCCGACCAGCAGTGTGGGAATGTTCCAGTTTCTCCACATTCTCACCAATACTTACCGTATTTTTAATTCTAGCCGTCCGGGTGGGTATCAAGTAGTATCTCACTGTGGTTTTAATTTGTAATTCCCTGGTAGCTAAGATTATTGTTTTTTAATTTCTGTTAATTTTTTAATATATTTCAAAGCTCACTTCTTATGTGCATACCTCATTAGAATGCCCATATATTCCTGGTAAAATGAATATTGTATCATTATGTAGTAATACTGCATTTCTGCCTAAATGCTGCATAAATGTCTTATTGAACTACTGAAATAGTTGATAGTGATTATTTTATTAGTATTTCTTGAATTATTTTTGGTAGATATTTATTTTTATCATTCCAAGAAATCTTTATTTTTCTATAACTGCTTCATTTTCCTAATAACCTATCCTTATTGCTGATAAATTAATTATCCTTTTGATTTTCACTGAAATTACAAATTGTGCAATTTTAAAAATATCATACCTCCTTTTCAATCAAACCTTTCTCAATAATCAATATATATGCATTTTTTACATTCAGGCTGCTGATTATCATTCATTGTGGAATTATTTTCTATTTCTTCTTACTATAAAAAATGACAGCCTGGATTGATCAATATATTAGACCCTTATAGGCTAACTGATACCATAAATATCAGTAACACACACAGCAAGATATATTTCTTGGCCACAGGAAGCAAGTTGCAGATATTCCTGGCCAAGCAGTTCTTTGATTTATGACTGTCCCAGGTAAGAAAAAAATATGTAGAAGTATGGAAAAGTAGACCTATTCACTCTGAGGCCTGTGGACTCCAAAGAAACAGTCAGAGGGCAGTCAAGATTCGTGAACGGGGAAATAGACTTTGCTTCTCCGTTAAAAGGAAAGCAGCCACTTGTTTGTGTATTAAAACTGCCATCAGCTGCAGGTGACAGCTAACGTAGCAATAACACAAGGCATAAGTGGGTGGATTAGACTCACAGCCTTAGGGAAGATACATGACCACTCCAGTCTTAAATAAGTTGAAGATCTTTCTGGGTCTCAGAAAAAGCCTAATGGGTTATTAGAACAGAAATTGGAGGAATGGTTTTTGGGAATTTTCATTGCCCTGTTTTTTCCCTCAGTGTGAAAAGGGTCCTATTAGTGGAGCACTTCAACTTCTATCACCCTGTGCATTTTCCTCCTGAGTGGCAGGGAGTAATGGCATGTCTGGTGATGCTAGGAAGAAAAAAACAGGCTTGCATAGCTGAGGCCCTCATCCTTCTTTGGGAAACTAGGTGGCTGCAGGGAGTAAGGTTCTCTTCTACTACTTTGACTCACGAATGTCTATAAATGATAAGTGTGCCAGTCTTCTGTTTGTCCCTTTAGAAAACTATTTACCGTTCTTCACCCTGGTTTCTGCTTCAGGAGGCTAAGTGTTGGGGTCCATAGCAGGCAACCTTTATCACTGACTTCCAGTTGGGTTCAGTGAAAGGGAGGCCTTTACAGGAGATCAGAAAGGAGAGTGAGGTCAAGGTATTTGTTCCTTTAGGTCTCTCCTCGTTAGGTTGCCATGAACTACATGCATCCCTTGAGTGAGGCTTTGCTCGAGGTAGTTCCTTCAGTAGGCAACTCTCTCCTGGATTTTGGTTACTGCCTTCTCTCCTCCCTCTTCAGTCCTAGGTGCAATACAGCTCCATTCTTTCTTGTTCCTAAGTATTATCTTTTATCGCTTGTTGGTTTATCCATTCAGACCACATCTACTGAAAACCCCTATGATGGATCTTGACAGATAAAGCAATTTATTCTAATTCTGAAATTCAGTACTAGAAAATTTACTTGACTGTATGTTAGGCTATGCACTCTAGCCTAAATTTTGCAAGTAACAAATGAAAGATTTTGACTTTGTTATGTTGACTTCTGTCTTATTTTTGAGTTAGTACAGATGGGAAGAAGGGGTGTAAAAAGCCCAAGTCAAGAAAAAAAGAAAGTATGTGGAAGTCATTTTGTTTTTATGTATATTTTAAACTACATTAGTTTGCTCTTAGTTTTGTGCCTCGCTTTTTAAGGGGTGTGTGTATGTATGCTATGGTTTGGATATGGTTTGTCTCTACCAAAGCTCATGTTGAAATTTGATCCTCGGTGTGGTAGTATTGGGGGACGTAGCCTTGTGGGAGGTGCTTGGGTTATGGGGATGGATTCCCTCATGAATGGCTTGGTGCTGTTCTTGGTGGTGAATGAGTTCTCACTCTTCCAAGTCTGGAGTAGTCCTCACGAGAGTGAGTTGTTACAAAACCAGGATGCCCCTCAGGTTTCCCCCTCTTTCATGTGTTCACTTCCCCTTTGACTTACTGAACTATGTTGTGATGCGACAAGAAAGCCCTCGCTAGAAGCCAGGGCCATATCACTGTACTTCTCAGCCTGTAGAACCGCAGGTGAAATACATCTCTTTTTAAAAATGAGTTACTCAGTTTTAGGTATTCCTTTACAGCAACATGAAATGGACTAAGACAATGTGTGTCTGAATTTTGTAGGTGTGTATGGTATGTGTGTGTGTTTAGTAGGGTAGAGGTGAATGTGAAACGAATCAGCATATGGACCATGTTTTAATTTGAAATCTGCTTTTGATGCTGGTAAGAATCCTTCTGCATCTACTGGAATTACATTTGCTAATTTTTTTTAAAGGGTGTGATGGTGACACACTACTAAACCAATTTTAATCAGAATCCCTGTTGTATGCCACAGTATAGAAGTTTCACAACCTTTAGCCAGAGATCCTTCTACAGTAGGCAGACTTTCTCTGCTTAGAATATATCTAACAAAGAAAACTTTAACTGTCACCAGAGGGGAAAAGGTTTCCATTTAATTTTTATCCAAAATATTTAAGTAATTCATTTAATTTTCAAAATATTGTCTTTGTTTCCCATGAACAACTTACTAAACACTTGTTCATTTCAATTAATTATCAATTGTGTTTTTATTTATTACATACAAATACAATTGAATATAATCTACTTAGTAATGGTAAATTCATGATTAATGTATAGATCAAACACGTGATACTGATAACAAACTAGTTTTTAAGAATGAAGAAATAAATAAATCCATAATTTACCATTGGGGTGGGCTTTATGTTTATTCAAGAACTATTAACATTATTTTCTGAGAAAACTGGGTCTTAGTCCATTTTGTGTTGCTGTAAAAGAATACCTCAAACTGGGTAGATGAACTTTGTTCGAGGTCCTCAAGTCTAAGACTGAATGCACCTGGGCCAGGCCACATTAGTCAGGAGACGATGAAAGTGATAGAGGAACAATGCTGGTGGCTGGATGTAAGATAATGCATCACACTCTGTAATCATAGTTTCTATTGTATAACCCTAAGAATAAACTATACCTGGCTGAGATCAGGTGCTCCCTAGACTAGAAGGCACAACTTCTTTAGCCTTATGAGTATGAGATTGGGTTTAGGGGGAGCAGCCATCCTTCCTGAATGCATTATGTGACTCACTCACTCAGATGTTATCATCTGCAATTGGGCACCTCGATCCGGATGAGAATTTTAGGGCAATGGAAGGTTGTGCTTCTACTTCCTTTTGTATCTTTTAGATGAGTACATTTTTATATATTCAAGTAGTGGTTCTGTCTGGTCTTCCTGTCAGCACCAGTCCACTATTAACATTTGACAATGCAAGTGTCACAAGCTTTTCTTTATTTTATAATGTTAGCTAATAAGTCTCTAAGTGATACTTAGAACATTTTTGAGTTTTGTTATGTTTTATAATGTAATATACATATCTAATATCATATATTTTTATATTGTAAATTAGAATCATACAAAGCCCTTAGATTTTAATTCTCTAATTCTCTGGAATTCTATTTGCCATTTTAAGTTTCTGAAACTCACCCAATATCTGAATACCAGATATTGGAGGCTCACTAACTTTCCCTCATGGCCAAATCCTGACTGCTAGGTTCATTTTTAAATTGATTCCAAGCAGGATGAATATTTCCTAAATTGTAGTTCAAGAGAAAAAATTTTGAAAACCATTATTGTAAGGACATTTCTCATAATTCTTTCCTTTGCATTTGTTTTTGTCTACATATGGCTTTTAGCTTCATTACTAGAAGGACTTCATTTTAACAAATACAATTTTTCTTGTAACCAAATAAGTTAATAACTAAAATCATGGCACAAATTATAGCAACATTTAAACTTAATTACCTCAAGTAAATAATAACTTAGTTACTTGGGAAATGTGAGTAATCCCAGAAATTATAAAATCTGTACATTTTGACCTGCTTTTTACCCAGCTAAAGTATTTCTCCAGGCTACACTCACATTAATCTTTTAAAAATGTACCAGGTTAAGTTTATGTTATTAATATATCTTTTAGTTGATGCAGCTGATTCTAATTTATGAATATGTCATATTAAAGATGGTTGAAAATTTTTTGACACACTAGGCAATACGAGCCCTCTTTAATTTGCCACATTTGTAGATTTGTTCTGTGTTTTCTCTTTGTTTTGGGCCCCTGTTGATTTCCTTTACTTTTTTGAAAGCTCAATTATGCAGTTAAAAGGATATTTAGGATTTTCAGCTTCTGCTTAGCATGTAGTAAGCTGAACAGAGCATTGCTCCCATATTCACAACAAAAGAAATTATTGAATATTCTGCAAAACCAAAACCTTTTTTGAATTTGTCAGTGAGCTGAGGTCACAGGGAAAAAAATCATTGCTGAAATCTGAAAGAAAACACCTTCCTTCAAGGAGAGAAAATACACAAGCACTTGCTTATCTGGGACAGATTCCTGACACTCAAAATCATACAAACTGTTTAGAATGCAACTGAGTGTCTTTAAGTTTTCATTTGAACTAATTTTATTCTTACAGAAAAGTTGAAAAAATACAAATAATTCCCTTTTGCCCTTTACTCCTCTACCTATAATATTAACATCATATATAAACATTGTACTATTATCAAGAGCAGAAAAACAACAATGGCATGATATTATTAAGTAAACTGTAGACTTTATTCAAATTTCACCAATTTTTCCACTAATGTCTGTCTTCTCTACTGGATCTTATCCAGCGTTGCATATTGAATTTAGTTGTTATTTCTTTTTATTCTTCTCCATTTTAAATACATTCTCAGTCTCTCTCAGTTTTTCATGACCTTAACATTGTTGTAGAATATCCCTCAATTTGGAGTTTTCTCATGATTGGAAAGAGGTTATGCATTTGTGGGAAGAATGTCACAAAAATGCTGTATATTTATAATTATATTATATCAAAGGGTTCATTATGTCAATATGTCTTATTAGGTGATGTTTATCTCGGGTCTTGTGTGTCACTATTATAATTGTAGTGTTTGTTTAATGGTGATGCTCTATTTTACTCTTCTTTCTGTATTAATTAACTTGACCTGTACTTTAAGAGCTATCTCTTCCTATTTATTTTTTTATTCATATTCATAGATGTTTATTTTAATCTATAGATGAATAATATTTTAATACAGATAAAAACAAGTAGCTGTTATTTACAGATGAATACTTTATAGATTAAAATCCAATACTACCATTATTATTTGTCATTGCTGTTGTTGCTCAGATAGTTCCCACTTTGGTTATCAGGAAGTCCTTTAGATTGGTTCTTTGTTTTTGAGCACTTCCTTGCTTTTTGGTGTAGTGAGGATGTTCAGATGTTCGGGACTCATTTTTTATTTTCTGTGCCCCATCTCGGGAATCAACAACTTCTCTGAGGAACCATGCTTCCTCTCTCTTTTTTGGAAAATGGTACTTAGATATCAAGATATGGGTTTTAGGTGTGCTCATAGAATCTGGGTCATTGCTTCTAGGCCTGAGCAGACAGGACTAATACATACGTGTATTTATATAAATCTACAGATACACACATCTGTATTTCCGGTTAATTGGTACTTATGTTAAAAGCCATAAGTTTATACCACTACCTCGGATTCTATCCCAACACCACAGGGTTTAAGGCCCTCTTCTCCCAGGGCTTAAGATTTATAACATCTTGCTCCCATACTGAAAACTTGGCTCTCATTATCTGTAGTATATTTACTTATTTGTTCTATTCTGGTACTTTTGAAATTGCTAACCTATATCCCTGTGGAAAGCACTTTTACAACTAGATTACAGCTTTTATACACAGCTGCTCTTGTCTGTAGCCTTATGATAGTCAGTGAAGATACTTTTTTCCACAAGTACTTATGGTAATTTTCTTCTTCCACTCCTCCACGCTTGAGTGTGGAGATTGTTTCACAACCTAAAACAGTCAGGCTTGTTAGTGTTTGAATTCCACTCTGGATAGCCTTTATAAACTTACTGTCTACTTTTTTATATGTGAAGAATATGTGAAATATCATCATGATTTCTAAGAGTCTATATACATAAGATATACTCAGGGAGTGTGACTCTTCTTTCCTGCCACTCTCTTTCTATCTTCCCCTTTTCTCCACTCTTTCCCACCTGCTGCATATAGGTTACCAATCTCCTTGATTTCTGTTTTCTGTATTTCTTTTGCCAAATTCTTTGGAACAGGGGCAGATACATGTGTATTTTTCTTTTTTTTTTTGCATGAAAGATGGCAAACTATGGATACTCATGGAGGCTGGGACTTTTTCACTTAACAAGATGTCTGGAAATCACTGTATTTCAGTTCATAAATATCTTCATCTTTTAAAAATATATAGCCAAATAATAATCCATTGTGTGGCTATACATAGTTAATTCAAACACTCTCTTATGGGTGGGCTGGTAAGTTGTTTCCAGTATTTTTTGCAGTATAAACAATGCTACTATAACTTTGTGTATATGTGATTTCATATGTTCTGAAGGTGTATCTACAGGATCTATTCTGATAAGTGGGATACTGGGCCAAAAATAAATAAATATATAATGTTATTATTAGATATTGCCAAGTTACCATCCAGAAGGGCTGTACTCATTTGCTTGCCCATTAGCAATGTATGTTAGTGTCTGTTTCCCACAGCTTCACCAGCCGGAAGTATTTTCATAGTTTTGAAATGTTTGCCAATGTGACTGATTAGAATGGCATATCATATGTTGCTTTAATTTGTATTTCTTTAATTACGAGTGAATTTTGACATTTTTATATATTTGAGAGCAACTTTTTTCTCTTTTTAAAAAATTGTCTGTTCATGTCTTTTTTCCCCCCATTTTTCTATCAGATTTTTCTGGGGTTTTTTTGTCCCTCAATTTATAAAATTCTTCATATATAAGTGACATTGGCACTTCTATGGTATATGTTTCAAACATTTTCCCCTAGTTTGCCAGTTTACGTATGGTGTTTTTTAGTGATGCAAATTAAAAAAAAAAAATAACTTGGCTGTATAGGATGATTTCTAAGAGTCCGTATACATAAGATATACTCAGGGAGTGTTACTCCCTCTTCTTTCCTGCTACTCTGTTCCCATTGCCCCCTTCTTGCCACTCTTTCTTACCTGCTACATGTAGATTACCAGTCTCTTTAGTTTTTGATTTCTCTTTCCTGTATTTCTCTTGCCCAAATCTTTTGTACATGAGCAATGATTTTTTTACGTGCAATATTATGTTTACATAGACAAATATATTGATCTATTCTTTTATTGACTCAAATTTGAGTTATAGTTAGAAAGCTTTACCCTGCACACAGTTTAAACAAAAATGTACCTATATTTTCTTCCAGAAATTACATGGTTTCCATTTTTACATTTAGATTACTAACCTACTTGGAGCATATTCTGTGTATGGTATGAGATATGGATTTAATTTTGTATTTTTCCAAATGACTACCAAGTTTTCTTAATACCATTTATTAAAAATCTCATCTTTACCTTCAGCAGTTTGTGATACTTCCTTTATCCTATGTTACATTTGTCTACAAATGTAAGTCTAATTTGGAAATTTTAATTCTATTCCATTGATCAATTTGTCTATTCAGATGTCAGTACAACATTGTTTTAATAATAGGGCCTTTATCAATAGGCTAATAAATACTAATATATCTTTGTATTAATACTGATTTATTAATAAATACTAATAAATCATTTTCTGATATTTTTATGGCTACTCTTGCATATTTATTTTCACATAGAAAATTTAGATTCAAATTCTCTAATTCCATAAAATAATGTGTTTTTGTTTTCACTGGGATTCCACTGATTTTATAGACTTAGACGTTTGACATCTTTATAATATTGAGATGTCCTACCCAAGAACAGGGAATGTCTTTCAATTTAAGTTATTCTCATCTTTCAAGTGGGAGCTTACATTTTCTTCAAATAGATTTTGCCTATTTCTTGTCAACTTTATTGCTGGAAATATAATCTTCTGTGTTTCTATTATAAATGGAGTTTACTTTATCAAAATGGTTATTGTCTGTGTACATGAAAGCTATAGATTTTCATATGTAAATTTTTTAATACTAATTTTTCACTAATTTCTTTTAATGCTCAAATTAATTTATTATTAATTCTTTGGGACATTCTAGGTATACTATCATGTCATCCTTTGTTAAAGATAGCTTTACTTCATTTATTTTTGGCTCATTCTTTTTTATTGACCTATTTGGCCTAATTGACCTATTTTCAAAGATTTATAAAACTCCTAATGAATGCCTAATGTTAGTAAATCCTTATGGCATTTTAATTCTACTTGTGTGAAAGCAAATTAATACACATTTTGGAAGACATTATATTGGAAAAGTGAGTTCATTTTAAAAAATAATAGCAAGTATTTGGAAATAACTGAAATGTCTAGTAGATGAGAAATGGTCAAATAAATTATGGTTTATACAACCAAAGCAATACCATGAAATCATTCTAACTAAATTATTGCTTAAAATAACATTTCCTAGAAGATGTTCTGACAAACAGTACTCCAAGAGAAACATTTCAGGTAGAGAGTGGAGGGTCGTGATGATTAATTTTATGTGTCAATATAAGTAGGTTATGAGATACCCAGATAACTTGTAAAAAATGATTTCTGAGTATGAGTGTGTTTCCAGAAGAGATTAACATTTGAACCAGTGGACTGAGTTAATAAAATCCACCCTGACCAATGTGGGTGAGCATCATCCAATATGTTGAGGGTTCTAATAGAACAAAATGCAGAGGAAGGGACAATTCTTTCTTTCTTTTTTTTTTTTTTTTTGAGTCGGAGTCTTGCTCTGTCGCCCAGGCTGGAGTGCTGGAGTGCAGTGGCTGGATCTCAGCTCACTGCAAGCTCCGCCTCCCGGGTTCACGCCATTCTCCCGCCTCAGCCTCCTGAGTAGCTGGGACCACAGGCGCCCGCCACCTCGCCCGGCTAATTTTTTGTATTTTTAGTAGAGACGGGGTTTCGCCGTGTTAGCCAGGATGGTCTCGATCTCCTGACCTCGTGATCCGCCCGTCTCTGCCTCCCAAAGTGCTGGGATTACAGGCTTGAGCCACCGCGCCCGGCCGGACAATTCTTTTAAACTGGGACATTCATCTTCTCCTGTCTTGAACACTGGACCTGTTAGTCTTCAGGCCTTTTCATTCTAGGTCTTACATCAGATTTCCCTTAATCTTCCATTCCAACTGGTTCTTAGGTCCTTAAAATCTCACTGAATTGTACTACAGGCTTTCCTATTTCTACAGCTTGCAGACAGCAGATCATGGGACTTCTTGGCTTCTATAATCATGTGAGCCAATTCCCATACTAAATATCTCTTTCTCTTCTTTGTCTCTCTCTCTCCAAATAAATAAATAAATAAATAAATAAATAAATAAATAAATAAATAAATGTGTGTGTGTTATCATGTATATGTCATACATATGTGTGTGTGTGTGTTTGTGTATACATATGTGTGTGTGTGTTTGTGTATACATATGTGTGTGTGTGTATACATCTCTCTCTCTCTCTCTCTCTCTCTCTCTCTCTCTCTCTCTATATATATATATATATCTCGTATTGGTTCTGTTTCTCTGGAGAACCCTGACTAATACAAAAGGGCCATGACCAACATATCTGGGAAACAAATCTTTTGGAGAATCGATGCAGATTAGCTTTGAAAAGCTGAGAGGTACTGCAATAAATAAGTGTAGTTAACTCCATTTAACCTGATGTCTCCCAAATGCATTCTACTACAGAGTATTTGGTTTTCAAATAACACATTGCCACATAATTTTTGTTTTACAAGTATCATACTTTCTGAAAATGCAAAACTACCCTAATAAAAATTTGATGACATGGGAAAATGTGCATGCTGTTTAAGTTGAAAGACAGAATATTTAAAAAACCACAATACTGTTCGACTACTTGAAAACATGCTTATATATGGACATGTGGAAGTACGTACATCAAAATTTTGCTAAATATTTACCGAACAGTGGGCACCTATCAAATTTTAATTTTTGTATTATTTTAAAATTGATATATACTATGTTTTTCTAATAAAAATGTATTTTACTGATTGCATAAAAGTGTTTAAACATTAAATATTTTAACAAAAACATTAAACATTAAATGAACATTAAATTATAATTTTCAGGATTGTTTAAAATTTGTAAAGTGAGCATATATTTATTTTTCAAAGGGGAAGGGAAAGGATTAGTTGTTAGAGAAGGCATTACCTAGTTTTGACACTGTCTGAAGATGAAAGGAAATTATTTTTAAAAACTTAAAATATGGAAACTTGTTATTCAGATGAGCAAGTATATTCTCATTGTAATTAATTAAACTATGTGACTTAAAAAATTCTGAAAGCAAGTGACATTATCTTAATTAAAATTTAAGTCTTTGTTTATCTTTCGATTAACTCATTTTCTGTTAAGTTTTTGTCATTTTAAAAATTATACCTTGGCACAAGGAAATCCAGATTTTCTTTGTTGACTGCAGCATTAAGAATGAGACATATAAAGCCAATTTGAATAAAGATTTGTTGTAAGTGTAATTTCTTCTTTGCAAAAATAGCAACAATGTCATGAAAATAATGTGCAAACAGAAACAGAATCCCTGAGGCTTCTACTAAGGAAAACACAGATAAACCAGTATTTTTACCAGTAATTCAGGTCACAAGAAAATTCTGTACTTTATAGTTCAGGGACATTTGCATTTCAGCTCAGAATATTTGCACTTTGTAATGGTAAAAAACTACTTATCCTAAGACCTCTTTTTCCACAGAAAAACATTTTTTCAATTCTCTTCCATTGTTTTCAATTTAAATGTGGTGCCTGTTTAAACACTAACTTTCTGCATATGAAACAAGAGATTTTGTTAAAACTCTGGTACTACTACAATATTTCCTAGGGACACAGAAAATGATCATCATGATGATGATGTAATACTATGAATGAAACCGAGGTCTTCCATGTGCCAAAAACTCTTCTAAGGACTTTACATGCATTAATTTATTGAATCTTTATAAAATCCATATAAGAGAGGAACTATTATTACCTGAGCTTTTCTGAGAGGAAAACTGGGATATATAGGGAAAATGAACTTGCTCAAGGTCACATAGCTAGGAAGGGGCAGGGCCCAAACCTAAACTCCTAACTGAGTCTCTTATAATAAAGAGAAAGTGTTGTAATGACCTACCTAACTGAATATTGTGAAACCATAGAACTGCTTTTAATTGAAAAGGGAGTTTTTCATTTAAAATTTTAAAATAAGAGAAATAGTAATAAATGAAGTATAAGTAAATTTATACTCAAGCCTTTTTCTTTGTCCAGGGCATGCTGTAGTTAATATACTATTTGGAATATGTCAAAAACATATGCACACAAACATATAAAAAAAATTATGCAACTAGGGGTCAAAAAATAGATGGCTCTTCAATTTGTTAGGTATGTTTGGATTTACATACAACAAGAAAAATAGCAAAGCAAAACAGTATTTTCTAAGTCTCATAGAGATGTGATATCTGGTAAAGAAGATGCCAGAAGAGGTTTAGAGGTTTTGAAGAAGGTATAGGATTTGACCTTACATTGGACCACTTAGAGAAGTGAACATTCAACGGGAAGAGAGCAAGTCCATAAAAAGTGGCATGACGATGTTTTGGTTGTTGGGGTCTGCAAGGAATTGTAAACATTAGACAAATATGGCTGCTTTGGAGAGTTGTTGGAGTCAGCTTGTGTAGTAGCTTAGTGAAAGCATTAAGTTTCTTGCACAGAGAGTTGGTGTGTGTCCTAGGTATAGAGCAAAATTTAGTTGATACCTTTGTATCTACCACAGCACAGTAAATCATAAGATGTCGTCAAGCCTTAACCAGTTACCTTGCTTCTCTCTTAAACTTGGAATCTCTGTTCTTCTTTATCCTGTCAAGGTCATCCTGTTTCAAAGTTGTGTGGATACTTTCTTCATGATGTCTCTCAGATCTTCCTTTCTATTTATCTTATTTTTCTAATATGGTTTTCCATGATCTCAAAACCCTGTAAATGGTACAGACCTCTTATTGTGTCAACTTCTATTCTTTAGGGCTTTTAAAGTGAGTTTAAATTAACAAGGAGAGTTTGTTGGCATATGTAAGTAACCTGGTAAAAAATAAGGGGTAAAGCTCATCTGGGAGACAAGTGAATCCAAGGAATGGTAAGCTGTCAAGATCTCTCTTCCCATCTGTTGATTCCTTTCTATGTTAGCTTCATTCTCATCTTCTGCACACAAGCTAACTTTGTGTGGTAAGGAGCATGATCTCAGGCTACTTCATATTCATATTTCTGCAGTGTAGTTATCTAAGAGGAAATAAACTCTTTCTTGTCAGTTGTGTTCAGAAAGTAATGTAAGTGCTACAATTGGTTCTGCTTTAAGAGAGTGTTGCCAGGGAAATCACCATAGTCAAGGAGATAGGGTACTGGAACTGAGGCTCCATCAGAACCACGTGGTAGGTGTAGAGTAGTAGAAAATTATCCAGCCTAGAGAAATACATTTCTGAGAAGACAAAAAAAAAAAAAAAAAAAAAAAAAAAAAAAAAGTCCACTGCCCTCTCTAATCTCTGAGTAACAATCCTTAAATGTATATTTCAGCATAATACTTTCACATTCAAATTGAACTATCTTTTCTAGCATTAGCCTTTGTTTCCAATAGTTGTTATATGGTGTCTTCTCTCATCATTGTCAATATGTTGATCCCATTTGTTGTGGGTTCAAAACGAGGCACTCCAATTTACTAGTTAGGTGATCTTAAGGAATTTATCTTCTCTAACCTTGAATTCTCATCCCTAAAGCTGGGATACTAATTGTGCTAACCTTATGAGTTAATTGTGAGGAGTAAATCAGCTCAGAAAGTACATAGAAGGCACTTAGCATTTCTTATCCCTTGGTATGAGTAGAGTATGTGTAGCATGAAAGTTGCATGCTGTGTTAAAACAAACAAACAAACAAAAAACAGAAGATTAGGTGACACAACCTGTTATTGTCCTTCCCAAAGAGCATGGATAAGGCTAGGAAACAAACAAACAAACAAAAAAACGACAAGCTCCCTAATACAATTTTTGGAAAACATTCATTTCATTCTATCTTCATAATTCTGGGGATATATTTCCTCAGAAAGGTCCATATGTAATGGACTTTGGGCACTGAAAAAATATCAGGGCCTTTGCCCAACAATGGAAAATTCACTATTTTAACCATTTTCTTTAGTATTCTTTAGCAATTCCTTGGTTTAATCACCGGATAATGTTGAAAGATTTGGTGAAAAACAACTGTTTGAAGGGTCTACTTACTTGAAGTGAAACTAAGGGCCACTAAGGTGATCCAGCTAGCTTTCTCTTGTGTAGCCAAAGACAATTCTAGATGCCTCCTGCTGTTTCTGATTTTTGATCAAAGATTGGGATTGGGGTGTAGTGAGCTCAGTGGCACTGAGTTTGGCACCAAATGTCAGGAATGGCACGGGTCATAAAAAGAGAAAATGGCGATGAGGACATGAGAAGTTCTCAATTCTTGAAGTAGAATTAAAAAAATGTGAAATAACATTATGTGAGAAAATACTCAGGAAATACCAATATAACATACAAATTCCCATTACACTGTTTTGGGGTAGGCGCTGAGTCAGAATTTCCAGGATAGAAGGAATATTGATGGAGGCAAGCAGTTTTGGTGAAATGACTGCCAACACGAATCTTGTTCAGACTCTTTGGCCTCTTCTATTTTCTCTGTGGAAATTCCCCCAAATACCCCTCTCTCTACTCTCCCCCGTCATTCTTGGCTCCCAAGGTTTGTCCCCCTACATTTTACTGTCAGATATTTCAGATATTTTTGTATTTTCATGTTGTGATAGGTGTAATTCTAAGATAGTCCCCAAATTCCTGCCCTCTAGCATGCCCACCATGTATAATTTCATACTCTTGACTGCGGATGGCACCATTAATGTGATTAATGATGCTAATGGCATAGCAAAGTTGATGGTATAGTTACTCAAGTGATTACATTAAGTTATATAAGACTCCTTCTCAGCATCCTGGGGAAAGATTCTCCTGTTGGCTTTAAAGAATAAGCTTCCATGTTGTTAGAGGGACATGTGCCTAGGACTCAAAGGCAGCCTTTAGGAGTTAAAAGCCATTCCCATCCCCACAGCCAACAACAAATGGGGATCTCGGTTCCTCCCTCAAAAGGAACTGAATCCTGCCAACAAACTGAATGAGCTGGAAAGAGTATCCTAATATCCAGATGAGAATGCACCCCATACAGCATCTTGATTTCAGCCTACAGACCCCTGAGCAGAGAATCAGCTATACTCTACCCAAGCCCTTGCCACAAAAGACCAAGAGATAAAACATTTCTGTTTTTTTTAAGTAAAGTTTATAGTAATTTGCTACGCAGCTTTAGAAAACTTTGAATTCTACAGATGTTGTTTTAAATCTAATTTAAATTAGAATTAGGCTTTATCCTTAATTTCTTCATACCTTTCAGTGCACATAGTTTAGTACTTTGTACAAAGTAACCATAGAATTAAAATTTGCTGATGGAATAATTTGTTGATTAGGATAATTATCCTAAAATTTTATTTCCAATATCTATTTTTCCCCCACCAGAAAAGTCCTTAAAACTTTTTCTAAGTATTTAGTAAATATCATCTTTTTTTTCCCCTGGAAAATTCCTCCACTTATTAACCTGTCAACATATTCATGCCGACCCAAACAAATAAGTAATCAATGTAGGTCAAAAGATACTTTGGAAAGGAAGATCATGACTTTTGGGGACAGTTTCAGTGGGTAGTTATAATCAGTCAAGTATTAAATTATGAAAAACTATCATATGAAGTTTGGTATGAACACATTAGAACTTTAAATTTTTTCCTGATGTTTCCCAATTATGTATTAACGTACACTGAGAGTAATAAAAATGATAATAACAATAGCTAACTTTTATTAATCACCTCATATGTTCCTGGCAATTAAGAGTTTAATCTGTTAATATATTTAAGCTCTAAAAATACCTGTAACCTCGGTTACTATTACTATCTTCATCTTATCGATAAGGAAACCAAGGCAAGAAGGTTAAATAATTTGTCCAGGGTCAAACAGATAGCAACAACAGTAATAATAAACTTTTGTATAGCACTTCGACGGTGCTTTACTTATTAGGTTGGCACAAAAGTAATTGTGGCTTTTGCTACTACTTTAAATGGTAATATATTAACACATTTAATTTCTACAATTAGTGTGTGAATTAAGTACTATTATTTCCTTCATTTTAGAGACAAGAAAACAGAGGCTTGCAAATCATTTTAGAGCACTTTCCTTCTCTAAATGCTTCACTGTTATAAGCTAATAACAGTAAAATTATTTTAAAAATCAATTTTTTTTCAAAATTCCAAAATCAATTCAATACTGCCAGATTAATCTTCCTTGCATACTAGCAGAGTCTTCTTCTACAGGAAACATTCAATGACTGCCTGTTACTAACTTACCAAATTCCAACAACTTATGATGGCCATTTAGGGTCTTCCATGATCTCACTCCAATGTGTATTTCTAGTTACATTTTCTACTATGCCTCAACATGTACCCTGGGTTCAGTCAAATCAGCATAAGTAATATTCATTACACCCAGGCTTTCATGGCTCTGTGGTTTTCTGATTAAAACCACAGAGGCCACCTGGAAGGCCCTCCTCCACCTCCACTTGTCAAAATAGCATTTCCTTCTATTTCATATCTCAACTTCTCTAGGAACACTTTAATTCTACAATAAAACCACAGGTAAGAAAAGATTTTCTCTTCATCAATAGAGAGGCAGCATCCTTCCCTTCAATAATCCACACTCAAGGAAGGAAAAAAACTTCCTTGGTTTTATTGAGTGTAATGACAAATGATTTGAAACTGTTTGACATTCCTAGTCACTCAAATAAATGTAGAATTTGAGTAATTGGATCTGACATGCACTCTTATGTATTAAGAGTGTTAAGAGTGTTAAGTCAGATGCATGATGTTATGGGCCGCATGGGTCGAATTGTGTCTACCCAAAATTTATATATACATGTATGTATGTGTGTATGTGTGTGTATATAAAATATCTTATCTTTCCTGCCAATTTTTCTTCTCTGGTTGAACCCTAAATTATATACTTAGAAAAAACAAATGAGACATTTTTTTCTAAGAGTGTGCAAATTACCATTTGAGAATTCAATCATATCTCAGTAATCAATTTAGATCAATTTCAAAATAGTTAATTTGTTACGTATACACTCTAAGAATGAAAGATTCTATGAATATTTTATACATTTTCCCAAAAAGGATGAATTTCAAACCAAAAGAGTAGCATATGCCTTCTGGGAAAATAAGCTGTTTCTGAAGTCATTAATTTATTCTTTGCTCATAGCAAGCTTACATCCTTCCAAACTGAAAACAATCAAAAAATTTCAATCAAACTTACTTTCACCTTAGACCCTTTGCTCTTCTTCATTGGTCTCTCAGAATTATAGCTTACACCCATAGTTTCAATTTTTTCACTTTTCATTTACTCCTCAGTCATTGACATTTGACTTCCATTCTTAAAACTCTTACCAAAATAATATTTGATGATTGCTTTGCCATTAAATAACTGTATTTAACGATGATCACTTTCCGTGACCCCTCAGCATCACTCAATAATATTAGCCCCTTCTTCCTTACGGGAAATCTTTCTTTCCATTTGCATCAATGATATCACAATCTGGTTTTCTTACTATTTCCAGATTGCTCTTTCTGACCCCTTTTCTAGCTTATAAATCTCTGACTATACTTTAATGGACTATACATTTCTCTCATGATGAACATTCTAAAAAGGAAAAATTCTAGGAATGCATTATGCATTTTCTAAAAAAGAATAAATTTCAAAAAAAGTAGCATAAGCCTTCTGGAAAAAGAAACTGTTTCTAAAGTCAATAATTTATTCTTTGCTCATAACAAGCCTACATCCTTCCAAAATTAAAACAATCAAAAACTTCGATCAAATTTACTTTCACTTTAGACCCTTTCCTTTTTCCTTTAGCTCCTCAAGTTTCAGTCATCTTTTTCTTTCCTTTTTAATATTCTCTTCTTAGGAATATATCACACATGCATGGCTTTCCGATCCAACCATATGCCAATGACCCTAAAATGTGTATCATTATCTCATGTGTGACCTTTTAATCCAACCATGTCTTTAATATCTTGATTCAGTTTTCTCAAAAAACACCTCTAAGCCAATGGGTCCAAATGTATTTCACGATCTTCCCCCTAAATCTACCCTCCTCCAGTAATCCTCAGTTTGGTAAATAACATAATTATTCATTTGCACAAGTTAAAAATCTGAGAATATTATTATTTTAATTTTTATTTATTATACTTTAAGTTCTAGGGTACATGTGCACAACGTGCAGGTTTGTTACATATGTATACTTGTGCCATGTTGGTGTGCTGCACCCATTAACCCGTCAGCACCCACCAACTCGTCATTTACATCAGGTATAACTCCCAATGCAATCCCTCCCCACTCCCCCCTCCCCATAATAGGCCCTGGTGTGTGATGTTCCCCTTCCCGTGTCCAAGTGATCTCATTGTTCAGTTCCCACCTATGAGTGAGAACATGTGGTGTCTGGTTTTCTGTTCTTGTGATAGTTTGCTGAGAATGATGGTTTCCAGCTGCATCCATGTCCCTACAAAGGACACAAACTCATCCTTTTTTTGGCTGCATAGTATTCCATGGTGTATATGTGCCACATTTTCTTAGTCCAGTCTGTCACTGATGGACATTTGGGTTGATTCCACGTCTTTGCTATTGTGAATAGTGCCGCAATGAACATACGTGTGCATGTGTCTTTATAGCAGCATGATTTATAATCCTTTGGGTATATCCCCAGTAATGGGATGGCTGGTTCATATGGTACTTCTAGTTCTAGATCCTTGAGGAATCGCCATACTGTTTTCCGTAATGGTTGAACTAGTTTACAATCCCACCAACAGTGTAAAAGTGTTCCTATTTCTCCACATCCTTGTGCATTTGTAACGTAGTTCTCGTGTCATGGTTTTCATCTCTATCAGTTCATTTATGGACTTCTCTGCATTGGTTATTCTAGTTATCCATTCTTCCATTCTTTTTTCAAGGTTTTAGTTTATTTGCGCTGGTTACATAGTTCCTCCTTTAGCTCTGAGAAGTTTGATCAACTGAAGCCTTCTTCTCTCAACTTGTCAAAGTCATTCTCCGTCCAGCTTTTTCTCCGTCATTCTCCGTTCCATTGCTGGTGATGAGCTGCATTCCTTTGGAGGAGGAGATGCACTCTGATTGTTTGAATTTCCAGCTTTTCTGCACTGCTTTTTCCCCATCTTTGTGGTTTTATCTGCCTTTGGTCTTTGATGATGGTGACATACTGATGGGGTTTTGGTGTGGGTGTCCTTTCTGTTTGTTAGTTTTCCTTCTAACAGTCAGGACCCTCAGCTGCAGGTCTGTTGGAGTTTGCTTGAGGTCCACTCCAGACACTGTTTACCTGGGTATCAGCAGCGGAGGCTGCAGAAGATAGAATATTGCTGAACAGCAAGTGTACCTGTCTGATTCCTG
The DNA here is from genome assembly GCF_007565055.1 of Rhinopithecus roxellana. NCBI lineage: Eukaryota > Metazoa > Chordata > Mammalia > Primates > Cercopithecidae > Rhinopithecus > Rhinopithecus roxellana. The sequence continues at coordinate 56,397,457 of NC_044551.1, forward strand.
CTTTGGAAGCTTCCTCTCAGGGGTATACCCCACCGTGTGAAGTGTGGGGTGTTGGTCTGCACCTAGTGGGGGATGTCTCCCAGTTAGGCTACTCAGGGGTCAGAGACCCACTTGAGCAGGCAGTCTGTCCGTTCTCAGCTCTCAACCTCCATGTTGGGAGATCCAGTGCTCTCTTCAAAGCTGTCAGACAGGGTCGTTTGCATCTGCAGAGGTTTCTGCTGCTTTTTGTTTAGCTGTGCCCTGTCCGCAGAGGTGCAGTCTACAGAGACAGGCAGGTCTCCTTGAGCTGCTGTGGGCTCCACCCAGTTGGAGCTTCCCAGGGACTTTGTTTACCTACTTGAGCCTCAGCAATGGCGGGCGTCCCTCCGCCAGTCTGGCTGCTGCCTTGCCTTAGATCGCAGACTGCTGTGCTAGCAATGAGGGAGGCTCCATGGGCGTGGGACCCTCCTGACCAGGTGTGGGATATTATCTCCCGGTGTGCCCTTTGCTAACACCCTTGGTAAAGTGCAGTATTGGGGTGGGAGTTACCCGATTTTCCAGTTGTTGTGTGTCTCAGTTCCCCTGGCTAGGAAAAGGGATTCCCTTCCCCCTTGCTCTTCCCAGGTGAGGGGATGCCTCACTCTGCTTCAGCTCTCACTGGTTGGGCTGCAGCAGCTGACCAGCACTGATTGTCTGGCACTCCCTAGTGAGATGAACCCAGTACCTCAGTTGAAAATGCAGAAATCACCTATCTTCTGTGTCGCTGGCACTGGGAGCTAGAGACTGGAGCTGTTCCTATTTGGCCATCTTGGTCCGCCCCTCTCGAGAATATTATTTATATTTTCTTTTGCTTCACTTCCTTTTTCCCAGTTCCTCTATCATACTTACCACTACGTCCTACTAATTTTACCATGTAGAATCTGACTTCTCTGTATATCATCCACCCCAATCTTATTTCAAGCCTCCTTCATCTCAAAACTAGACTGCAAAAGCCCCCAATGAGTCTCCACGCAATCACTCTTGCTCTACACCCTCCAATTCATTTTTTTTTTTACTGCATGCAAGTCTTTTCCAACCCTAATTCTCATCTTATTACTTCCATGCTTAAAAACCTTTAATATCTTTTTACTCGCATAGTTATTGTCATTTCCTGTGACTCTCTCTTATCTGTCCCAATAATAGTAATCTTTGTTCATTTCCACTACTGAGCCATTCCTCCTTCCACTCTGAGGACTGAACATGCTGTTCCTGGCAAACCAACCCCACTGGCATCGTCACTTATTTCACTTCCACTTAATACAGGTATTTGGCTTTTGGCTCAAATGATTTTCCTTGGGGAAACATTTTCTTATGTCCATAGTCAGATTATCCTGTCATAACTTCTCAAGCATCCTACATTTTTGTTTAGTAATACTTAAATCTGTGTGCTTCATGAGGAACTAGGGTATGCCCATTTTATCACTGTATTTCCAGGTAGCAGAATAAACCTGATACATAGTAGACACTCACAGAGTACTTGAGGAGCAAGTAAGTAAACGATTGAAGCATCATTACAATATCATAGTTTCTCCTGTATTAGTTTTGAAATGTGACAAGAACCTGAGGAGTCTGACCTTGAAGATTTCCATACTTATTCTTACTTATTTACATATAGTGTGCATTTTCAGTTGCGAAATCGCAGGCTGATTTTTAAAAGCTATTAGAGTTGAGAATCCAGCCTGTGATGTGAACATCAAGCTGTGCTCTCTCTACCTAGCATCATCAATAAACCACAAATTCTGCAATTGAAAGTAGGCTTTGCAGGTGAAGCATGAGAATATCCAGCTTCTTTATCCACAGCTTTATTGACTGTATAGATTTATTGGGAGAAAAACATTCTTTGCATTATAAGTAACTGACACAAGAATGCACAGCAAGCAGAAAGAGAAAAAAGTTATCTTTTAATAACTAATAGTTGTATCTACTATTTACATAATTATCAAGCAAGATTTTCATCTAAATTCTGAATTTATTTTTTCTCTTGAATATTTGATGGACAGTCAATAATTGCTAACTAACCTTCTAAAATAGAATCTACATATATATGAACTCTTCAGAGTGAGAGTTTTAATGCAGTTGTGTCAATAAGCAAAATATAAGAACTGGAAGTAACTTGCTTATGCATAAGAGGAATCACACATTCAACCAATAAGATCCTAAATACAAAAAAAATTCTTAAAATTATTTTTAGAAATTTGGTTCAGGAGAACATGTGCAGGTTTGTTATAGGGATATACTATGTGGTGCTGAAGTTTGGGCTTCTATTGATCCTGACACCCAATTAATGAACATAGTATTCAATAGGAAGTTATTCAACCTTTTCTTACCTCCCTCCCTCCTTATCTTTGCAATCCTCAGTGTCTATTGTTCACATATTTATTCCACTATACCCAATATTTAACTCCCACTTATAAGTGAGAACATACAGTATTTGTTTTTCTGCTTCTGTTTTAATTTGCTTAGGATAATGACCTCCAGTGAACCCATGTTGCTGTAGAAGACATGATTTCATGCTTTTTTATGGCTGTGTAGTATTTTATGGCATGTGTGTGTGTGTGTGTGTGTGTATATATATATATATATATACACATACATACATACATACATATCACATTTTCTTTATTTAATATTCTGTTGATGGGCATCTAGGTTGATTTCATGTGTTTGCTATCATGAATAGTGCTGCAGTGAACATGTGACTGGATGTCTTTTTGGTAGAATAATTTGTTGTCTTTTGAATATTTACCCAGTAATTGGATGTCTGAGCTTAACAGTAGTTCTAAGTTCTTTGAGAAATCTCCAAACTGCTTTCCACAGTGGCTGAACTCATTTATGTCCCCTTCAACAGTATGTAAGTGTTTTCTTTCTCTACAATCTCACCAAAATCTGCTATTTTTTCTTTTAAATGATAATCATTCTGATTGACGTGAGATGGTATCTCATTTTTGATTTGCATTTCTCTGATGATTAGTGATGTTGTGCATTTTCTCATATGTTTGTTGACTGCTTCCATATCTTCTTTAGAGAAGAGCTTGTGCATGTCCTTGGCCCATTTTTTTTTTTCATTTTTCTTCTTTTATTTCTTTAAAAATATTATTCTTTACAGTAAAAATTAGAACAGAATTTTAGACCTTTTAATGCATGTACATGCAATGCACACATGCACAACACACAACATCACAAAGAACAGGGATGAATGAAACTATACTGTTTCAAGGTTTTCATGGTTTTTATTATTATTATTATACTTTAAGTTCTAGGGTATGTGTGCATAATGTGCAGGTTTGTTACATATGTATACTTGTGCCATGTTGGTGTGCTGCACCCATCAACTCGTCAGCACCCATCAACTCGTCATTTACATCAGGTATAACTCCCAATGCAATCCCTCCCCACTCCCCGCTCCCCATGATAGGCCCTGGTGTGTGATGTTCCCCTTCCCGTGTCCAAGTGATCTCATTGTTCAGTTCCCACCTATGAGTGAGAACATGCGGTGTTTGGTTTTCTGTTCTTGTGATAGTTTGCTAAGAATGATGGTTTCCAGCTGCATCCATGTCCCTACAAAGGACACAAACTCATCCTTTTTTATGGCTGCATAGTATTCCATGGTGTATATGTGCCACATTTTCTTAATCCAGACTGTCACAGATGGACATTTGGGTTGATTCCAAGTCTTTGCTATTGTGAATAGTGCTGCAATAAACATACGTGTGCATGTGTCTTTATAGCAGCATGATTTATGATCCTTTGGGTATATACCCAGTAGTGGGATGGCTGGGTCATATGGTACATCTAGTTCTAGATCCTTGAGGAATCGCCATACTGTTTTCCATAATGGTTGAACTAGTTTACAATCCCACCAACAGTGTAAAAGTGTTCCTATTTCTCCACATCCTCTCCAGCACCTGTTGTTTCCTGACTTTTTAATGATTGCCATTCTAACTGATGTGAGATGGTATCTCATTGTGGTTTTGATTTGCATTTCTCTGATGCTCGGCCCATTTTTTAATGTTTATTTTTCTTGTTGAATTGTTTAAATTTCTTATAGATTCTGGATATTAGACCTTGTCAGATGCATAATTTACAAATATTTTCTCCCATTCTGTAGGCTCTGTTTACTCTGTTGATGTTTTTATTTGCTGTGCAGAAACTCTTTATTTAGGTCCCAGCTGTCAGTTTTCGTCTTTGTTGCAATTGCTTATGCGGATTTAATCATAAATTTCTTTGCCTATGTCATCGTCCATAAAAGCATTGTCTAGGTTTTCCTTTATGGTTTTTTAGTTTGCAGTCTTACTCTTAACTCTTTAATCAATCTCGAGTTAATTTTTATACATACACAATGAGAGACAGGGATCCAGTTTCATTCATCTGTATATGTTAGCCAGTTTTTACAATAAAAAAAAAATTCTTGATCTTATGTTTGTTTTCCACGTTCCTAGAATTTCAGCCATCAACTGGTTAGGTCAGAAGATATATAGATTTTTATTAAAGTCAATAGAATTATTCAAAGAGCTGCGTTCATCTTCAGAAATTTCAGGTGTTGCAGCGATATAAAAGTTGAGTACTGTCAAAGTGCTGTGGAGCATCCCAGGACTGAGCTTTGATATTATTTTGTTATCATTTTGATGCCCAGCACATAGAGATTGAGAATCTTGACATTATCTTCTCCTTTTCCTCTCTATCCTGTTTTCAATAAGACAGGGAAAAAAACAGGTCTCTAGTAGCCTGATGGCACTTTGTTTATTTCATATTTGAGTCTGATTTCTCAAACTCTTCAAACTGTTTTATGGCTCCATTACAGTAGAATTCTAGCAGACAGCATTATTATGTTGTAGGGCCAGGTCACCATATGCTACCAGTGAGATTTTCTCTCTCTCTCTCTCTCTCTCTCTCTCTCTCTCTCTCTCTCTCGTGTGTGTGTATGTGTGTGTGACAGAGCACTTATATAACAGGGCTAAGTATCTAGCATGAAAAGATTCCAGCTGTAGGCTACACTTCACAGGGAGAAGTCCATAGACACGAGTCCTTGCATCTCTTTGGGATGCTGGGTTTTCTATCTGACAAGCACAAACCACCGCTACTGTTCTGCCATGCTGTGGGCTTCACTTTGTAAAAACAGGTGTAGACAGGTCATTAAGGCTATAAACTCCTATCTGGGATAAAGCTTGGAGGAGGCAGGTAGGAAAGGTAGCTATTGAAGTCTAGAGTTAATTCATAGACATTTATGTAAAAATGTAATCAAATGATAAAGGTGGAATAGACATTGATCCTCAAAGAGCTCCACTGAAAGTCATTTCTGTGGAAAGGGCACTCATTTGGAGGAACCACCTCTGCTGCAGCCTCAGGAGTAATTACATAGCAATAAGTAGATGCTTTCTCAGCTATTTCCACAGTTTTTCTAAGATATTTTAAAAAGCAGTTTGTAAAATGTCCTAGGGTAATTTCACAAATGACTACATTTATTGATGTTTACCTACAGTTATAATCAAAAATTGGGCCTTCATTTTTCTTTCCAAGTTAAGTAATAAAGTTCCATGTAATACTGTGAACTTTCTCTCTCAGAGTTAAGAACTCATTATTTTCATTCCTTCGAATGAGGAATAATGTCCCAAAGATAACAGGCACTGCTGCACACTACCCGTTGAAAGAATGAATAAGGCACTGGTATTAAGGAGGGCCTTACTAAAGCTTTTTGGGAGACAGTATTTGATCAGTCTTATTATACACTAAGAAGATTTAACCTTGGTTATAAAAATAAAACAAAAAATATGCAGAACTAGCCAAACACTTACTTATATTGACTACGAAATGATCAGTTTGATTAAATACTTCATTTGTCATCTTCTGTATTAGTATTGTGTTGAGACAATTTAAATCAATTTAAATTTAAATTTAAATTATGACCACTAGCTATTGGATTAAAACAAAATCACAGTACTTTTAAAGTTTACTAGACATTTGGAAATACGCTATTCTCTGATGTCTAATAATAAAAATACATACACTGTTACTCATCCCCAAATCCCCAAATATTTTTCACGAAGACCAGGATGATGTTTTTGATGTATGTGTTTCAGTGTTTATAGAGTATGTGCAGTTTGTGGTTCATCCTTAGGGACACTGGCTAGTGGTTAGCCACAAAAATCAGAACGTTCCGACCCACTGAGTTAGTGAGGACAGCAGATCAGAGCTAATTTTAGTATCCTGACTACATTTTAAAGACAAACTTTATTTTACATTTCTTAGTTTATTCAGTGTATTCAAGTGTTCTCATTCATTTTATGCCACACTCTGCCCTTGTGGAATTGAGATATTAGCATGATTTCCCTAGGAATTTTGGAATCAGAATTACTACAGAGTATCATGAACTAAGAAAAAGTTTGACAGAATAGAAATACTTCTGAAAAGAGAAAAAATAGAGTAGATGGGGGAGGTGGTTGAATTTCTCAATGAGTACCTGCCTTCTAGGATGCTCCCAGAAGTATGAGGTCACTTTATTTATTTGATCAAATGAGCTTTGAGATTATATCTAGCTGAGCCATAAGATAAGCCTGGCATTAAGCAAGGCCTTGAGTATTAAGCATATACCTAGACACACAAATCTACTTATTCAGAAATGATTAAGTGCCAGAGTGACAATTCAAACATAAGTTTTTCACATTACAAAGATCCTGCTCTGAACCATTGCTTTATAACATGGGATATATTTGGGAAACAAATATATATAAGGATACACATGTTTTCTGGGTCATCTTTTAATTGTGAGACATTTTTGTAGAAATGTTAAAATTGTGGAAAAGGTAGAGTTGGGTTGAATTCTTGAAGTTTCCTATGCAGCAAGGCAATACTCAAGCTTTTACATGAAAAATAAAACATAAGTCTGATGAGCGGGCAAAGGATATTCATTCCTTCTGCTCATTACTGGTAGTAATGAGTATTTGACTATTTAATTTCACATGCAATAATAAAATATAGAAGATAATGTTTTCACATTTATTTCCATGCACCAGTCAAGATGTAGACAAATTCACAAATAAGAGATAACTGAACAGTGCTTTAGGAGATTTTTTCAGAGACAGATCAATACCAATTTAGAATGAGTAATGTATCCATAGAAACAGCATCAAATACAAAACTGTATTCTGCACCCTGACATTCTAGGTCTGTTTCTGATATTGACTTATATTTTGAAAATCACTTAATCTTTTAGTCCCTGTTCCAACATTTATGAAATGAGGAGTGATTCTCTGCTTTATAAATACCCTGGGTGCAGCAATGCACTTCTCCGACTATGGAGGAAAACAAATCTGCTTTGTTTTACTTTGCTGATTCACCAGGGGCAGTAGCTATTTACCTAGCAAGACAAAGAAAACTATAGCAGTGGGGCTACCACTTACACAAGATCTCAGAGAGATTCTTCAACCACCTGGAGATCAGAGCTTGGAATAATAGCATACTGAGAGCCATTAAAGAAGAAGGATTATCACACAATAATCAAGAATAAAATGCCCAGATGAAGAACACCTGCTTCCTCAAACTACTTTGCAATTATGAAAACTGTGTGACATAATTTTGGTGAACAAGCAAAGCTGAGGTCTCCAGGAAAGGTTTTGGCTTTACTTCCATTTTCTCCCTATCTTGATTGTGGACATGATGTGTGGAGTGTAAGAGCCATGTTGTCACCATGGAGCAGAATGCTTATGAATAAAAACCAAAGGAAGATAGAAAGAGGCTGACTTGATCTTTGATGGTGTCACTGAGCCACCAAACCAGCATGGGATCACACTCCCCTGGACATTTTTTGCATGAGGAATGAGGCAAATATGTCATTATCTACATCATCATTAGTTAGTTAGGATTTCTGTTATGTGTAACTGAACTTTAACTTGTATATATTAGGAGACACCTCTTCATAGCCTCTGTTGTTTCTGCACATCTTGCAAGCAGAAGCATTGACTCTTTTGTTCTGGACTGTCTTTTCAAAGATGCTTGTACTGTAGCAAATAACTATAAGATAAACATACTGTCTTCACTCCCAGAGCAAAGGGCAGTTTGCTTACACCACAGTATAATAAAGATAATGCTTCCTTCGGGTATGCTTATTGTCCATTATAAAAAGTTCAGATTTTCTAAGCTTGGAGTTCCTCTCCTATAAGAAACCCCACTGTATTTGTAGCTGTTACCTGGCCCTATTTATATTATTCTGAAGGAATTGGAGTTAGAGGAACTGTTGAAAATGCTAATAACCATGACTACTACTATTGGTTTGAGTAAAAAGTACTTTGTTTCAGACACAGGGGTCTCAAGTCTTCTGCCTGCATCCATGAAAGTGTGGCGTCAGTTTGTAGGTAAGGTTAAACTTCAGACTCTGAACAGTCCTTAATAAATTGATTTTGAACAAAGCTGTCAAAGTCAGTATACACACAAACTCCATAAAGACTTCCACTCCCAACACGTGAACTAAAATGCCAACTCAATGGCTATTATGTATTAGATTACAGAAAACAAAGAAATTTGATTTAGCTTCATGTTTGTAAAACCTAGCAGTGAAAATACATGTACATATAATTTTAATTGGCCACATTTTCAGCAAAGCAGAGTAGAACTGGAACGTGTAAGAGATGTTGATAGAAAAATTACCAACTACTTTTTAGAGTCAGTGAAAAGAACAATAGTATTAACTCTGCATAAAATTAGATCTACATTAATAAGTTTGAGATGCATCACAATTCAGTGAATCAGAGAGAATAATATATATGAAAGAATAAATAGGTGTTGTAAAAAAACCAAATAACTGATGTTCCAGGAGTGAACAGAAAGAGTATTCAAATACACTGATGATAATAATGATGATAATAATAATAATGCATTACCGAAATGGGAGAAGACCTGAATTTGAATATCAAAATAATCCATAAATTATAATCCATAAAATAATCCATAAATTATAAGAAAAAATAAAGGAAGAGGAGACATTAGATATTACTTCAGGAAATTCCTGGGATTAAAAAATGAAAAACAAATGTTATAAGAATTGAGAAAGACAAAAATATATTTTCACATTGGAGAAAAAAATCAGACTACATACTGTATGATTCCAATTATATGACATTTGGACAGGACAAACTGTGGCAATAGTAAAAAAAAAAAAAAAAAAAAAAAAAAAGTCAGTGGTTGCCAGAGATTAGAGGGGAGGCAAGGATGAACAGGCAGAACACAGACAATTTTTAGGGCAGTGAACATACTCTGTATTTTACTGTAACAGTGAATACATGTCATTAAACATTTGTCAAAACTCATAGAATGTGCAACACTAACAGTATATCTTAATGACGACTGTGAACTTTGGGTTATAATGATGTGTCAACATAGGATCATGGATTGTAATGAATACTATTCTGGTGCAGAATGTTGATTTTGGGGGAGGCTGGCACGGATGGGGATAGGAGATTTACATGGTAAATCTCTGTACTTTACTCTCACTTTTGCTGTGAACTTATGACATAAAAAAATCATGTTTTCTCTTTTTTCTTTTTTTTTATTTTAAATTCTAGGGTACATGTGCACAACGTGCAGGTTTGTTACATAAGTATACATGTGCCGTGTTGGTGTACTGAACCCATTAACTCATCATTTACATTTGGCATATCTCCTAATGCTATCCCTCCCCTCTACCCACAGTATGACCTGGCATGTGATGTTCCCCTTCCTGTGTCCAAGTGATCTCATTGTTCATTTACCACCTATGAGTGAGAACATGCAGTATTTGGTTTTCTGTTCTTGCAATAGTTTGCTGAAAATGATGGTTTCCAGCTGCATCCATGCTCCCACAAAGGACATGAACTCCTCCTTTTTTATGGCTCCATAGTGTTCCATGGTGTATATGTGCCACATTTTCTTAATCCAGTCTGTCACTGATGGACATTTGGGTTGATTCCAAGTCTTTGCTATTGTGAATAGTGCCACAATAAACATACATGTGCATGTGTCTTTATAGCAGTATGACTTATAATCCTTTGGGTATATCCCCAGTAATGGGATGGCTGGGTCAAATGGTATTTCTAGTTCTAGATCCTTGAGGAATCGCCACACTGTTTATCACAATGGTTGAAATAGTTTACAGTCCCACCAACAGTGTAAAAGTGTTCCTACTTCTCCACATCCTCTCCAGCGCCTGTTGTTTCCTGACTTTTTAATGATCACCATTCTAACTGGTGTGAGATGGTATCTCATTGTGGTTTTGATTTGCATTTCTCTGATGGTGAGTGATGATGAGAATTTTTTCATCTCTGCTGGCTGTATGAATGTCCTCTTTTGAGAAGTGTCTATTCATATCCTTTGCCCAATTTTTGAGGGTTTTTTTTTTTTTTTCCTGTAAATTTGATTGAATTCTTTGTAGGTTCTGGATATTAGCCCTTTGTCAGATGAGTAGATTGCAAAAATTTTCTCCTGTTCTGTAGGTTGCCTGTTCACTCTGATGGTAGTTTATTTTGCTGTACAGAAGCTCTTTAGTTTAATTAGATCCCATTTGTCAATTTTGGCTTTTGTTGCCACTGCTTTTGGTATTTTAGGCATGAAGTCCTTGCCCATGCCTATGTCCTGAATGGTATTACCTAAGTTTTCTTCTAGGATTTTTATGGTTGTAGGTCTAACATTTTAGTCTCTAATCCATTTGAATTAATTTTCATATAAGGAGTAAGGAAAGGATCCAGTTTCAGCTTTCTACTTATGGCTAGCCAATTTTCCCAGCCCCATTTATTAAATAGGGAATCTTTTCCCCATTTCTTGGTTTTCTCAGGTTTGTCAAAGATCAGATGGCTGTAGATGTGTGGTATTATCTCTGAGGACTCTGTTCTTTTCCATTGGTCTATATCTCTGTTTTGGTACCAGTACCATGCTGTTTTGGTTACTGTAGCCTTGTAGAATAGTTTGAAGTCAGGTAGCGTGATGCCTCCAGCTTTGTTCTTTTGGCTTAGGATTGTCTTGGCAATGCAGGGTCTTTCTTGGTTCCATATGAACGTTAAAGCAGTTTTTTTCCAATTCTGTGAAGAAAGTCATTGGTAGCTTAATGGGGATGGCATTGAATCTCTAAATTACCTTGGGCAATATGGCCATTTTCACAATATTGATTCTTCCTATACATGAGCATGGTGTGTTCTTCCATTTGTTTGTGTCCTCTTTTATTTCACTGAGCAGTGGCTTGTAGTTCTCCTTGAAGAGGTGCTTTACATTCCTTGTAAGTTGGATTCCTAGGTATTTTATTCCCTTTGACGCTATTGTGAATGAGAGTTCATTCATGATTTGGCTCTCTGTTTGTCTGTTACTGGTGTATAAGAATACTTGTAATTTTTGCACATTGATTTTGTATCCTGAGACTTTGCTGAAGTTGCTTATCAGCTTAAGGAGATTTTGGGCTGACATGATAGGGTTTTCTAAATATACATTCATGTCTTCTGCAAACAGGGACAGTTCGACATCTTCTTTTCCTAACTGAATACACTTTATTTCTTTTTCTTGCCTGATTGCCCTAGCCAGAACCTCCAACACTATGTTGAATAGGAGTGGTGAGAGGGTGCATCCCTGTCTTGTGCCAATTTTCAAGGGGAATGCTTCCAGTGTATGATATTGGCTATGGGTTTGTCATAAATAGCTCTTATTATTTTGAGATACGTTCCATCAATACCGAATTTATTGAGAGTTTTTAGCATGAAGGGCTGTTGAATTTTGTCAAAGGCCTTTACTGCATGTATTAAGATAATCATGTGGTTTTTGTCTTTGGTTCTGTTTATATGCTGGATTATTTTTATTGATTTGCATATGTTGGACCAGTCTTGCATCCCAGGGATGAAGCCCACTTAATCATGGTGGATAAGCTTTTTGATGTGCTGATGGATTCACTTTGCCAGTATTTTATTGAGGATTTTTGTATCGATGTTCATCGGGGATATTGGTCTAAAATTCTCTTTTTTTGTTGTGTCTCTGCCAGGCTTTGGTGTCAGGGTGATTCTGGCCTCATAAAATGAGTTAGGGAAGATTCTTTCATTTTATATTGATTGGAATAGTTTCAGAAGGAATGGTACCAGCTCCTCCTTGTACCTCTGGTAGAATTGAGCTGTGAATCCATCTGGTCCTGGACTTTTTTGATGGGTAGGCTATTAATTATTGCCTCAATTTCAGAGCCTGCTATTAGTCTATTCAGGGATTCAACTTCTTCCTGGTTTAGTCTTGGGAGAGTGTAAGTGTCCAGGAAATTATCCATTTCTTCTAGTTTTTCTAGTTTATTTGCATAGAGGTATTTATAGTATTCTCTGATGGTAGTTTGTATTTCTGTGGGGTTGGTGGTGATATCCCCTTTATCATTTTTTATTGCATCTATTTGATTCTTCTCTCTTTCTTCATTAGTCTTGCTAGTGGTCTATCAATTTTGTTGATCTTTTCAAAAATCAGCTCCTGGATTCATTGATTTTTTGAAGGGTTTTTTGTGTCTCTATCTCCTTCAGTTCTGCTCTGATCTTAGTTATTTCTTGCCTTCTGCTAGCTTTTGAATGTGTTTGCTCTTGCTTCTCTAGTTCTTTTAATTGTGATGTTAGAGTGTCCATTTTAGATCTTTCCTGCTTTCTCTTGTGGGCATTTAGTGCTATAAATTTCCCTCTACACACTGCTTTAAATGTGTCCCAGAGATTCTGGTATGTTGTATCTTTGTTCTCATTGGTTTCAAAGAACATCTTTATTTCTGCCTTCATTTCGTTATGTACCCAGTAGTCATTCAGGAGCAGGTTGTTCAGTTTCCATGTAGTTGAGTGGTTTTGATTGAGTTTCTTTGATTGAGTTTTGATTGAGTTCTAGTTTGATTGCACTGTGGTCCAAGAGACAGTTTGTTATAATTTCTGTTCTTTTACATTTGCTGAGGAGTGCTTTACTTCCAAGTATGTGGTCAATTTTGGAATAAGTGCGATGTGGTGCTGAGAAGAATGTATATTCTGTTGATTTGGGGTGAGGAGTTCTGTAGATGTCTTTTAGGTCCGCCTGGTGCAGAGTTGAGTTCAATTCCTTGATATCCTTGTTAACTTTCTGTCTCATTGATATGTCTAATGTTGACAGAGGGATGTAAAGTCTCCCATTATTATTGTATGGGAGTCTAAGTCTCTTTGTAAGTCTCTAAGGACATGCTTTATGAATGTGGGTGCTCCTGTATTGGCTGCATATATATTTAGGATAGTTAGCTCTTCCTGATGAATGGATCCCTTTACCATTATGTAATGGCCTTCTTTGTCTCTTTTGATCTTTGATGGTTTAAAGTCTGTTTTATCAGAGACTAAGATTGCAACCCCTGCTTGTTTTTTTTTTTTTTTGTTTTCCATTTGCTTGGTAGATCTTCCTCCATCCCTTTATTTTGAGCCTATTTGTGTCTCTGCATGTGAGATGGATCTGCTGAATACAGCAAACTGATGGGTCTTGACTCTTTATCTAATTTGTCAGTCTGTGTCTTTTAATTAGACCATTTAGTCCATTTACACTTAAGGTTAATATTGTTATGTGTGAACTCAATCCTGTCATTATGATATTAGCTGGTTATTTTGCTCATTAGTTGATGCAGTTTCTTCCTAGCATCAATGGTCTTTACGTTTTGGCATGTTTTTGCAATGGCTGGTACCTGTTGTTCCTTTCCATGTTTAGTACTTCCTTCAGGAGCTCTTGTAGGGCAGGCCTGGTGGTGACAAAATCTCTAAGCATTTGCTTGTCTGTAAAGGATCTTATTTCTCTTTCACTTATGAAACTTAATTTGGCTGGATATGAAAATCTGGGTTGAAAATTCTTTTCTTTAAGAATGTTGAATATTGGCCCCCACTCTCTTCTGGCTTGTAGAGTTTCTGCTGAGAGATCTGCTGTTAGTCTGATGACCTTCCCTTTGTGGCTAACCCGACCTTTCTCTCTGTCTGTCCTTAACATTTTTTCCTTCAATTCAACTTTGGTGCATCTGACAATTATGTGTCTTGGAGTTGCTCTTCTCGAGGAGTATCTTGTGGTATTCTCTGTATTTCCTGAATTTGAATGTCGGCCTGCCTCACTAGTTCTCCTGGATGATATACTGCAGAGTGATTTCCAACTTGGTTCCATTTTCCCCATTACTTTCAGGCACACCAATCAGACGTAGACTTGATCTTTTCACATAATCCCATATAACTTGGAGGCTTTGTTCATTTCTTTTTACTCTTTTTTCTCTACACTTCTCTTCTCACTTCATTTCATTCATTTGATCTTCAATCGCTGATACTCTTTCTTCCAGTTGATCAAGTCGGTTTCTGAAGCTTGTGCATTTGTCACATAGTTCTCGTGTTATGGTTTTCATCTCTGGCAGTTCTTTTAAGAACTTCTCTACATTGGTTATTCTAGTTAGCCATTTGCCACATGTTTTTTCAAGGTTTTTAGCTTCTTTGTGCTGGTTATGTAGTTATTCCTTTGGCTCTGCGAAGTTTGATTGACCAAAGCCTTCTTCTATCAACTCGTCAAAGTCATTCTCCAACTAGCTTTGTTCCGTTGCTGGTGATGAGCTGTGTTCCTTTGGAGGGGGAGTTGTGCTCTGATTGTTTGAATTTCCAGCTCTTCTGCACTGCTTTTTCCCCATCTTTATGGTTTTATCTGCCTTTGTTCTTTGATGATAGTGACGTACTGATGGGGTTTTGGTGTGAGTGTCCTTCCTGTTTGTTAGTTTTGCTTCTAACAGTCAGGACCCTCAGCTGCAGGTCTGTTGGAGTTTGCTTGAGGTCCACCCCAGACCCTGTTTGCCTGGGTATCAGCAGCGGAGGCTGCAGAAGATAGAATATTGCTGAACAGTGAATGTTGCTATCTGATTCTTGCTCTGGAAGCTTCGTCTCAGGGGTGTACCCAGCCGTGTGAGGTGTGGGGTGTTGTTCTGCACCTAGTGGGGGATGTCTCTCAGTTAGGCTACTCAGGGGTAAGGGACCCACTTGAGCAGGCAGTTTGTCCATTCTCAGATCTCAAACTCTGTGCTGGGAGATCCACTGCTCTCTTCAAAGCTGTCAAACAAGGACATTTACCTCTGCCGAGGTTTCTGCTGCTTTTTTTTAGCTATGCCCTGTCCCCAGAGGAGGTGGAGTCTACAGAGGCAGGCGGGCCTCCTTGAGCTGCAGTGGGCTCCACCCAATTCGAGCTTCCTGGGCTTTGTTTACCTACTTAAGCCTCAGCAGTGGCGGGCACCCCTCCCCCAGCCTGGCTGCCACCTTGCAGTTAGATCTCAGACTGCTGTGCTAGCAATGAGGGAGGTTCCATGGGCGTGGGACCTTCTGGGCCAGGTGTGGGATCTAATCTCCTGGTGTGCTGTTTGCTAAGACCCTTAGTAAAGTGAAGTATTAGGGTGGGAGTTACCCAATCTTCCAAGTGTTGTGTGTCTCAGTTTCCTTTGGCTAGGAAAAAGAATTCCCTTCCCGCTTGCACTTTCCAGGTGAGGTGATGCCTCACCTTGCTTCAGCTCTCGCTGATCAGGCTGCACCCACGGACCAGCACCAACTGTCCGACATGCGCTATTGAGATGAACCCAGTACCTCAGTTGAAAATGCAGAAATCACCCATCTTCTGTGTCGCTCGCACTGGGAGCTGGAGGCTGGAGCTGTTCCTATTAGGCCATCTTGGGTGCGCCTCCAAAAATCATTTTTTTTTAAGAGTTAGACTGTTCTTAGCTATCCGTTTCACAATATTGAATGCCAGAATACTATAGAGCAAAAGTAATTAAAACTCAATTGTACAAGAATAGTGAACAGTTAATAAATTATATCAACTAAATAACAACACTTTATAACTTTTAAAGCAATAACACTAGTATACTAATATGGACAATTTTAGATAATGTCCATGAATTTAAACGAAAAGAAAAAGTGCAGACTGTGTATTTCTATCTGTGCTTCATTCTGTACATTTTCTTCAGGTCTGTCTTCATTGTTATTTTCTGCCTATCTTCTTTTCATTCTTCCTAGAGCAGTACCTGTACCACTGTTTATCTTATCTATCTATTGAAATTCTAATTTCAATAATCATATTTTCATTCTTAATACTTTCATGTGGATTATTCAGATGTTATATATCCTGACTCCTTTTATATTTGCTGATTTTATTTGTAAACAGACTAGCACAGATATAAAATGGTAGATATAAACAAACATAATCTACAAAATTAAAACATAAGAAGTGTGAAACTTAGAATTATTTGAAGTAATTTATTAAAATAGTAATGCTATACTTTTAGTTATTGTTAAAGCCAGAAATAACCTTTAATGTCACTTTTTCCACTTTAAGTTTGCTAAGACCTTTGAGATCAAATTTTGTGGCCAATGTCACATAGCTAATTAGTGCCAGAGGTGATATTAGACCCTGTTCTTTTAATTCCTAGCTTAAATTCTTTCATAACAAGTCCCAAGGCTATATTTCCAGTAGAAGTGTAATTACTTAAGAAGATCAGTGTAACTATGAAATAAATACAATAGTACAATATCAAAAATCAGTGTTTCAGCATTATATAAATTTGACCTATTTAAACCAAGTAGTCTAGAAAAACTAAATCGTAACTAAGAATCTGTTATTTATTTCCTTTATAGCACTTCTGGAAAAATTTAGAAGGTGTTTTATTTTCAAAGTTGACTAGAGACATCTAAATTCATAACTTTATATTTAAACCTTTCCACTCCTCAATCATAAAAACTAAAATGTATTTCACTGATATATTTTTAAAAGCCATTGAAACTACTGCCTCATCTAGCAAACAGCAAGTATTCAATAAATAGTGGATGAATGAATTATTTCTTAAGGAAAAGACTTGGACAAACTCATAGGTTATTATTCATGTCTTGCCATTAATTAAATAAATGGACATGACAGGAATACACTCTCATCCTGTTTTTGTATCTGTAAAATGACATCTTTGGTCAAGGTCACTGATAGTAAATAGGTTTTCATGTGTTCAATAATTCTGATTGAGAATAGCTCTCGTGGTACTAACTGTATGATAATTTTGATGCTGTGTTCAGGCTCAGCTAGGAAAAAGCATCATTTTTAGTTAATGACGTGTGTCTTGTACAAAGGATAGGAAGAGGTCACATACAGAATACACATTTTCCCATACCCTTTGGGAATGTGGAGAAGACATTTCTGTTCTTTTCATGTGTGGGCCAGTTGTTCTGTTTCAAAAGTATAGCTTAAAACCCTATAATTTTGATTGTTGATAACTTTGGGGGGGTCCTCTTGTTCTTATTTTCTCTAGTTCATACTTTCCAATGCAACACCCTGCATATGCCATTTCACCAAAGTGCCCAAATCAATAGCTGTCACCTGTCTTATGGGGAAGCTCAAGAAAACACACACAAGAAAAAGCAGCCTAAGGGTAACTGGAAGGAATAGACAGTTGGGATACTTTCTTTATTTCATTCATGGATTCTCAAAAATTTCCACCCACAGCATGATAAAATAATAATAATAATAATAATAATAATTAAAAGCTTCAGGACCAAGCCTCAGTGTTTGCTACACATTCCTCAGCTACGCAGAGAAATAGCATCTGATTATTTTCAAGTTAGATATATTCAAGTTCAGTAGGTATTTAATTATAAGTTAACGACTACCATGCTTATGACTTCACAAACCAGTTTTTTTCTAGTTATTTTCAATAAAGCTCAATAAGAAATAGGAAGTTTGAAAGCTAATTCCTCATAGTATCTTAGAGTTGATGGAAATCTAAAAAGCATTATTTAATCAATGCCCCATCCTCATCCCCATGAGGTCATTCACAATGTTATTTTCCTAACTGCTGTATTTTTCAGCGCCTAGCTCAGTGCTAGGCATGCATTAGGTGCTCAGAGGAAGAACAAATATGACTGTTGCTTGAATGAATGGACCATCAGGCCTTACAGTCATCTGCCATTGTACTTATCTATGAAGAACACACTTAGGTTGGAAAGAAAGAGGAGAGGGTGCTGTGGCAACTGCTGAAATACTCAGCTACTGTAATTTAATAAAATTAAATAAAATTTAAATAACATTTATAAATAAAATTTAATAAAATTTAATAAAATTCTACTGTATGAATTAAAAGCCAACTCCTCCTTCAAAGTTCAACTACAATAATACCTTCTTTTTAAGCCTTCTTTAATAAATCTAAACGATCATTTCTCTATGTTCCTGTAATGGGTTTCTTTCTTTGTCTTCTACTTCATCATGGGTATTCTATATTATAGGCAGTTGATTACAAACTCCTACTTCTAAATTTTAAATTAATTGAGGGCAAGGATTGGGTCTTATTCCTTTTTCTTTAATCTTAGAAAAATAATGAGAAAAGGTTGATTGTTAATTAACGGAGAGACTCAAAAGGCAGCCATGGTTCAATTAGGAGTAGCTTAAATTGGTCAGAGGGAAACAAGTCAGGGAAGACCATGGAGACTAAAGTAGGCAGCTGTAGCACCCAAACCACTCTCTCCACCCAAGAGGCTGTTGAGGCAATTTCTTCATTCAAATTGGAGTATCAAATGAGAGTCAACAGAGTATGTATATTTTCTCAGAAAAACTTTCACTTTAGGAAATAAGACATGGATTATTCCTATTACAACTGATCCAACAATAAAAAAATATTTTTGAACTTTAAAAGTGTGGAGGCAATGCTTACAATTATAAACAAATACTGATTCAAAGTGTAAATGCAGTGACAATTGTGATTAAATATTAAAGACAGGATGGACCCTGAAGATCATCCAAGTCAATCCAGTGATTTTCTAAGCAGAAAACAAAACAATATCCAGAAAGGTTTAGAGATTGGCCTGAAAACAGAAGTAAACAGCACTCAGTCTACAAGGGACTGACCTAAGTTCATCCAGGAAGTTTTGAAAGTTAAAGGCACTTACCTAGAAATAACAGACACATTTATTTATTGTTCTAAGATGAGAAATTATACTTCAAAAATATCTAAATCATTTTAATATACTATTACAAAATCTCAGGAGATTAAAAATACCTTTATTTTGAAGGGATCTTTGCAGCTCGAAAATGACAACAAAAGCTTTACTTCAGACAAAGAGAAGGATCATAACTCCTAGAGAGCTAATGAGAACATACCGGTTTCTATGGAACACTGAGGACCCTCTAGTGTTGGTGGGTACTTAACTGATACTAAAACGTACTTCAGGGTTTAATCTTTAATCTTTAATCTTTTCTTGCTTTCCTTTCCTTCATTTATCTCACAATAGCATAAACATGTGCTGAAATACATATTTTCAATCTCTATTATGTAAACAAACATTTTTAAAATTACACATTCTTAAGCAGAGGAAACAATCGTCTGGCTTTTTTTTAAAAAATCCTAAAATTAAGGTTCTTTTAATTTGCATATAACATATGTCTGAATTTTTTCTTACTGTGTGTCAGAATATTTGTAGAAAGAGAAGTTCTTCAAAAGTAGAACAACTATAATGTTAATTTTAGCTTGATTGTGATTTCTGTCAACTCTGATCTTCATTTTTTTTTTTTTTTTCTATATAAGGACCCTGTGAAAATTTACCTAAGAGTAGAGGAGTCTAGGAGTCCCAAGCAAGCACTTTATAGAGATGACTTAGTATTGAACTTGAGAGACATGGATGGACTTTTTCCTTTGTAACTGGTTCTTGCTTTGAAGTTGCTTAATAATACGACTCAGATTTTAACCCTTTGGATTCCATCTGAAGGGCTTTATGATTAGAGAAATGGGAATGGCCTCAGTTAAGACTTCTTCAATTACACCATGCTCCTTAGATTTCACTTTATTCTCACAGTTTTCTACAACTTTTCTTAAGTACTGAACATTCCTACCCCCGGGTGTTTTGTCATCATTTAAATCCTTTCTACTTCCAGGATATATCATGGGAAAATTGCACCACAGTGGATCTATTTTTTCACACTTTAAGCTGAAAGATGGTTTGAATAATTTTCCCTAGTTGATTCATAACTGCTAGTTAAATATTTCCCTAGCCTAAATTATGTAAAACTCAGATTATCTTCAACCCTAAATATGTTTTATTGCAGGTTTGTATTTCCTATTGGCACTCATTGCTCATGCGATCATTGCTTTCCCTGCCAAAGTTGTGCATTTGAATCATGGTCATAATGTATAGTTATTTACAGAGAAAATGAAGATAAAGTAGGAGAGTCTAATTGTCTGAAAAGAGAAGCCAATAATTGGGCTGTAGAAAAACTAGAATTGTTTATAGAGGAACTTTAGCTTGAATAAGAACTCACAAGTTATTTATCTGAGGTTTTACTTATTCTTCTTTTATTAAAAAATAGCAATAGCACACCTTTGAACACTAACTCTCTCTAGCTGTACACTATTTTAATAATTTACTTCACACAGCTCTAGTGTTGTAGAGAACTCAGAACTGTGTAGTTATCATTGAATTATATTTTTAATTATATAATTATACAGTTTGTTATAAAACAAATGCCTCAGACTGAAGGCTTCTTCATAAGTAAAAAGAACAGAAATTTTTCCTTCAAAGTTCATTCTGCAGGGATTTATATAGATTCTCCCTTTTCTTTTTCTTACAATTTCCTTCCTGGTTCACTTATTATAACCCACACAGGCGTATGTATCAAAGTGCACAATTATTTATAGCAGTTCGAATCAAATTTAACATAAAGGTTATAAGGTGTTTTGATATCAGAAAATACTTAAATTACATTGTTTCATTCATATAGAGATGAGGCATTTCAGTAATAGAGAGGTTGGATAAGTTGTTGAAAGTCAGTTATAGCATCACAGGCTACTCAATTGGCTTGGCTCAGTTTGAAAATGTAAGCACTTTCCATGCCTTATAATCTGGAGTCACTCTCCTTTATTATCAGTTCTCCCAACTTCCCCACCAGATCTAAGTTTATGTATCATTATATAGATAAATATTTTTATTCTATAAATAAATAATATTAAACTTCAGTGACATGCTAGACACTCTTCCAGGTTCTGAGGATTCAAAGGTGAGCAAAAGAGATCTGATACAACCAAGAACTGCAGTCTGGTGTGGACAATCAAATAATCTCATGAAAGAATAATTCATGGTTGTGATAAGTATTGGGGGGAAAATATGGATGCTTTCTGTGCTGGGGATATGATAACTGAAATATGAAAAATAATAAACAGGAGTGGGAAGGTGAAGGAAAGTAATATTAAGCAGATGGAACATAATATTCTCTCTCCAGAGATAGGAGAGAGGGTGAGTTATCCAAACAGTGGGACAAAGGCAGAGTTGTCAGAAGCAGAGAGAAGACAAGAAAGTAGAATGCATTGAGGCTGAAGACAGAGGCAGAGACCAGCACATCCAAGTCTCTGATGGCAGTATTGGAGATTTTCAACTTTATTCCTGAAGTATCCTAAGAGTAATGGGAAGCTTCTGAAGAGATACAATAAGGAAAATAACAAATTGGAATTTCACCTAAAAAGTATTATCTAGCAAACACATGGAATCAACCTAAATGCCCATTAGTGACAGACTGGATGAAGAAACTTAGTACTATACACCATGGAATACTATGCAGCCACACAAAAGAATGAGATCATGTCTTTTCCAGGAACATGGATGGAGCTGGAGGCTGTTATCCTTAGCAAACTAATGCAGAACAGAAAATCAGATACCATGTGTTCTCACTTGTAAGTTGGAGCAAAACAACAAGAAATTATGAATACAAAGAAGGAAACAAAAGACACTGGGTTCTGCTTAATGGGGAAGAGTGGGAGGAGGGAGAGAAGCAGAAAAGATAACTATTGGGTACTGGGCTTAATGACCGGGTGATGAAATAATCCGTACAACAAAATCCTGTGACACATGTTCACCACCTTCACATAAACCCCCACACCTAAAATAAAAGTTAAAAAAAAAAAAGAAGATTATACCATACATATAAAAAGGAAAATGAATTAGAGAGAATAAAAATGAAAGCTGAGAAACTAGTTACACACATCTATTACAAAAGCCAAAAGACATGGTGGGAGGGTGGACCAGGATGAGAGTAGTAGAGAGGCAAGACATTGACTTGAGCCACTGATATTTGGGTATTAAAACTGAATAGAGTTCAGGACAGTTGAACATTTTTCATGACTTCATTTCCAGAGAAAGTCTTTTTTTTTTTTTTTTTTTTTTTTTCCCCCGGGGTTCAGAATATCTCTTTATAGCCACTAAATCCAGATTTATATGGTCTTCCCAGATGCATGAACTCTGCCTTTTTGTATGCTTATCTTTTTGAGTTACCTTCTCAATCAGGTTTTTATCCCTGTTTTTACTTTTAAATAATCACATTATTTCTAAAACCTTCCAGCTTATATGTTTATGGTGAAACAGACACTATTAAACACTGAGCTTAGAAGCAGAAACAGATCCAACCACTTAAGATGATAATTGGTGACTTGGAGGGGCGGAGCAAGATGGCCGAATAGGAACAGCTCCAGTCTCCAACTCCCA
Source organism: Rhinopithecus roxellana (assembly GCF_007565055.1). NCBI lineage: Eukaryota > Metazoa > Chordata > Mammalia > Primates > Cercopithecidae > Rhinopithecus > Rhinopithecus roxellana. The sequence continues at coordinate 56,419,956 of NC_044551.1, forward strand.
GCGCGAGTGACACAGAAGACGGGTGATTTCTGCATTTTCAACTGAGGTACTGGGGTCATCTCACTAGGGAGTGCCGGACAATCGATGCTGGTCAGCTGCTGCAGCCTGACCAGCGAGAGCTGAAGCAGGGCGAGGCATTGCCTCACCTGGAAGCACAAGTGGGAAGGGAATCCGTTTTCCTAGCCAGGGGAACTGAGACACACAACACCTGGAAAATTGGGTAACTCCCACCCCAATACTAAGCAAACAGGCACACCAGGAGAATATATCCCACACCTGGCCAGGAGGGTCCCACACCCACGGAGCCTCCCTCACTGCTAACATAGCAGTCTGCCGCGATCTATCTGCAAGGCAGCAGCGAGGCTGGGGGAGGGGCGCCCACCATTGCTGAGGCTTAAGTAGGTAAACAAAGCCCCTGGGAAGCTCGAACTGGGTGGAGCCCACAGCAGCTCAAGGAAGCCTGCCTGTCTCTGTAGTCTCCACCTCTGGGGACAGCGCACAGCTGAAGACCAACAGGGGAAGCAGCGGGGGTCGGTGCAGATGCAAACGACTCTGTCTGACAGCGTTGGGGAGAGCTGTGGATCTCCCAACGCGGAGGTTGAGATCTGAGAACGGACAGACTGCCTGCTCAGGTGGGTCCCTAACCCCTGAGTAGCCTAGCTGGGAGACATCCCCCACTAGGGGCAGTCTGACGCCCCACACCTCACAGGGTGGAGTACACCCCTGAGAGGAAACTTCCAAAGTAAGAATCAGACAGGTACACTCGCTGTTCAGCAATATTCTATCTTCTGCAACCTCTGCTGCTGATACCCAGGCAAACAGGGTCTGGAGTGGACCTCAAGCAATCTCCAACAGACCAACAGACAGTCCTTCTGACTGTCAGAAGGAAAACTATCAAACAGGAAGGACACCTATACCAAAACCCCATCAGTATGTCACCATCATCAACGACCAGAGGCAGATAAAACCACAAAGATGGGGAAAAAATAGAGCAGAAAAGCTGGAAATTCAAAAAATAAGAGCACATCTCCCCCTGCAAAGGAGCAGAGCCCATCGCCAGCAACGGAACAAAGCTGGTCAGAGAATGACTTTAACGAGATGAGAGAAGAAGGCTTCAGTCCATCAAACTTCTCAGAGCTAAAGGAGGAATTACGTACCCAGCGCAAAGAAACTAAAAATCTTGAAAAAAGAGTGGAAGAATTGACAGCTAGACAAATTAATGCAGAGAAGATCATAAACGAAATGACAGAGATGAAAACCATGACACGAGAAATACGTGACAAATGCACAAGCTTCAGTAACCGACTCGATCAACTGGAAGAAAGAGTATCAGCGATTGAGGATCAAATGAATGAAATGAACCGAGAAGAGAAACCAAAAGAAAAAAGAAGAAAAAGAAATGAACAAAGCCTGCAAGAAGTATGGGATTATGTAAAAAGGCCAAATCTACGTCTGATTGGGGTGCCTGAAAGTGAGGGGGAAAATGGAACCAAGATGGAAAACACTTTTCAGGATATCATCCAGGAGAACTTCCCCAACCTAGTAGGGCAGGCCAACATTCAAATTCAGGAAATACAGAGAACACCACAAAGATATTCCTCCAGAAGAGCAACTCCAAGACACATAATTGCCAGATTCACCAAAGTTGAAATGAAGGAAAAAATCTTAAGGGCAGCCAGAGAGAAAGGTCGGGTTATCCACAAAGGGAAGCCCATCAGACTAACAGCAGATCTCTCGGCAGAAACTCTACAAGCCAGAAGAGAGTGGGGGCCAATATTCAACATTCTTAAAGAAAAGAATTTTAAACCCAGAATTTCATATCCAGCCAAACTAAGTTTCATAAGTGAAGGAGAAATAAAATCCTTTACAGATAAGCAAATGCTTAGAGATTTTGTCACCACCAGGCCTGCCTTACAAGAGACCCTGAAGGAAGCCCTAAACATGGAAAGGAACAACAGGTACCAGCCATTGCAAAAACATGCCAAAATGTAAAGACCATCGAGGCTAGGAAGAAACTGCATCAACTAACGAGCAAAATAACCAGTTAAAATCATAATGACAGGATCAAGTTCACACATAACAATATTAACCTTAAATGTAAATGGACTAAATGCTCCAATTAAAAGACACAGACTGGCAAACTGGATAAAGAGTCAAGACCCATCAGTCTGCTGTATTCAGGAGACCCATCTCACATGCAGAGACATACATAGGCTCAAAATAAAGGGATGGAGGAAGATCTACCAAGCAAATGGAGAACAAAAAAAAGCAGGGTTTGCAATCCTAGTCTCTGACAAAACAGACTTTAAACCAACAAAGATCAAAAGAGACAAAGAAGGCCATTACATAATGGTAAAGGGATCAATTCAACAGGAAGAGCTAACTCTCCTATATATATATGCACCCAATACCCCAGTACCCAGATTCATAAAGCAAGTCCTTAGAGACTTACAAAGACACTTAGACTCCCATACAATAATAATGGGAGACTTCAACACTCCACTGTCAACATTAGACAGATCAACGAGACAGAAAGTTAACAAGGATATCCAGGAATTGAACTCATCTCTGGACCAAGTGGACCTAATAGACATCTATAGAACTCTCCACCCAAAATCAACAGAATATACATTCTTCTCAGCACCACATCGCACTTATTCCAAAATTGACCACATAATTGGAAGTAAAGCACTCCTCAGCAAACGTAAAAGAACAGAAATTATAACAAACTGTCTCTCAGACCACAGTGCAATCAAACTAGAACTCAGGACTGAGAAACTCAATCAAAACCGCTCAACTACATGGAAACTGAACAACCTGCTCCTGAATGACTACTGGGTACATAACGAAATGAAAGCAGAAATAAAGATGTTCTTTGAAACCAATGAGAACAAAGATACAACATACCAGAATCTCTGGGACACATTTAAAGAAGTGTGTAGAGGGAAATTTATAGCACTAAATGCCCACAAGAGAAAGCAGGAAAGATCTAAAATTGACATTCTACCATCACAATTAAAAGAACTAGAGAGGCAAGAGCAAACACATTCAAAAGCTAGCAGAAGGCAAGAAATAACTAAGATAAGAGCAGAACTGAAGGGGATAGAGACACAAAAAACCCTCCAAAAAATCAATGAATCCAGGAGTTGGTTTTTTGAAAAGATCAACAAAATTGACAGACCGCTAGCAAGGACTAATAAAGAAGAAAAGAGAGAGGAATCAAATAGACACACAATAAAAAATGATAAAGGGGATATCACCACCGACCCCACAGAAATACAAACAACCGTCAGAGAATACTATATACGCCTCTATGCAAATCAACTAGAAAATCTAGAAGAAATGGATAATTTCCTGGATACTTACACTCTTCCAACACTAAACCAGGAAGAAGTTGAATCCCTGAATAGACCAATAGCAGGCTCTGAAATTGAGGCAACAATTAATAGCCTACCCACCAAAAAAAGTCCAGGACCAGATGGATTCACAGCTGAATTCTACCAGAGGTACAAGGAGGAGCTGGTACCATTCTTTCTGAAACTATTCCAATCAATAGAAAAAGAGGGAATCCTCCCTAACTCATTTTATGAGGCCAACATCATCCTGATACCAAAGCCTGGCAGAGACACAACAAAAAAAGAGAATTGTAGACCAATATCCCTGATGAACATCGATGCAAAAATTCTCAATAAAATACTGGCAAACCGGATTCAGCAGCACATCAAAAAAGTTATCCACCTTGATCAAGTGGGCTTCATCCCTGGGATGCAAGGCTGGTTCAACATTCACAAATCAATAAACTTAATCCAGCATATAAACAGAACCAAAGACAAGAACCACATGATTATCTCAATAGATGCAGAAAAGGCTTTTGACAAAATTCAACAGCGCTTCATGCTAAAAACGCTCAATAAATTCGGTATTGATGGAACATACCTCAAAATAATAAGAGCTCTTTATGACAAACCCACAGCTAATATCATACTGAATGGACAAAAACTGGAAAAATTCCCTTTGAAAACTGGCACAAGACAGGGATGCCCTCTCTCACCACTCCTATTCAACATAGTGTTGGAAGTTCTGGCTAGGACAATCAGGCAAGAGAAAGAAATCAAGGGTATCCAGTTAGGAAAAGAAGAAGTCTAATTTTCCCTGTTTGCAGATGACATGATTGTATGTTTAGAAAACCCCATTGTCTCAGCCCAAAATCTGCTTAACCTGAGAAGCAACTTCAGCAAAGTCTCAGGATACAAAATTAATGTGCAAAAATCACAAGCATTCTTATACACCAGTAACAGACAAGCAGAGAGCCAAATCAAGAATGAACTTCCATTCACAATTGCTTCAAAGAGAATAAAATACCTAGGAATCCAACTTACAAGGGATGTAAAGGACCTCTTCAAGGAGAACTACAAACCACTGCTCAGTGAAATTAAAGAGGACACAAACAAATGGAAGAACATACCATGCTCATGGATAGGAAGAATCAATATCGTGAAAATGGCCATACTGCCGAAGGTTATTTATAGATTCAATGCCATCCCCATCAAGCTACCAATGAGTTTCTTCACAGAATTGGAAAAACTGCTTTAAAGTTCATATGGAACCAAAAAAGAGCCCGCATTGCCAAGACAATCCTAAGTCAAAAGGACAAAGCTGGAGGCGTCACGCTACCTGACTTCAAACTATACTACAAGGCTACAGTAACCAAAAGAGCATGGTACTGGTACCAAAACAGAGATATAGACCAATGGAACAGAACAGAGTCCTCAGAAATAATACCACACATCTACAGCCATCTGATCTTTGACAAACCTGAGAGAAACAAGAAATGGGAAAGTATTCCCTATTTAATAAATGGTGCTGGGAAAATTGGCTAGCCATAAGTAGAAAACTGAAACTGGATCCTTTCCTTACTCCTTATACGAAGATTAATTCAAGATGGATTAGAGACTTAAATGTTAGTACCTAATACCATAAAAACCCTAGAAGAAAATCTAGATAATGCCATTCAGGACATAGGCATGGGCAAGGACTTCATGTCTGAAACACCAAAAGCAACGGCAGCAAAAGCCAAAATTGACAAATGGGATCTAATTAAACTAAAGAGCTTTTGCACAGCAAAAGAAACTACCATCAGAGTGAACAGGCAACCTACAGAATGGGAGAAAATTTTTGCAACCTACTTATCTGACAAATGGCTAATATCCAGAATCTACAAAGAACTCAAACAAATATACAAGAAAAAAACAAACAACCTCATCAAAAAGTGGGGAAAGGATATGAACAGACATTTCTCAAAAAAAGACATTCATACAGCCAACAGACACATGAAAAAATGCTCATCATCACTCGCCATCAGAGAAATGCAAATCAAAACCACAATGAGATACCATCTCACACCAGTTAGAATGGCAATCATTAAAAAGTCCGGAAACAACAGGTGTTGGAGAGGATGTGGAGAAATAGGAACACTTTTACACTGATGGTGGGATTGTAAACTAGTTCAACCATTATGGAAAACAGTATGGCAATTCCTCAAGGATCTAGAACTAGGTGTACCATATGACCCAGCCATCCCACTACTGGGTATATACCCAAAGGATTATAAATTATTCTACTACAAAGACACATGCACACGTATGTTTATTGCGGCACTATTCACAATAGCAAAGACTTGGAATCAACCCAAATGTCCATCTGTGACAGACTGAATTAAGAAAATGTGGCACATATACACCATGGAATACTATGCAGCCATAAAAAAGGATGAGTTTGCGTCCTTTGTAGGGACATGGATGCAGCTGGAAACCATCGTTCTTAGCAAACTATCACAAGAACAGAAAACCAAACACCACATGTTCTCACTCATAGGTGGGAACTGAACAATGACATCACTTGGACTCGGGAAGGGGAACATCACACACCGGGGCCTATCATGGGGAGGGGGGAGGAGGGAGGGATTGCCTTGGGGAGTTATACATGATATAAATGATGAATTGATGGGTGCTGACGAGTTGATGGGTGCAGCACACCAACATGGCATAAGTATACATATGTAACAAACCTGCACATTATGCACATGTACCCTAGAACTTAAAGTATAAAAAAAAAAGATGATAATTGGTACTGTGTTCTCGTCAGTCTGAAACATGCTTATCTCTTTTGCCTAATACTTTTTCATCTGGGAAACCATTCTAAAGAAAATCCTAAGTTACACAAAGCTTTTATGGACAAAAATGTTTACCAAAGCATTTTTCCTTCATAGCAAAATTTATAAATTACCCTAAATGTTCAACAATAGGGTAAAGGTTCAGTAAATTATGATATAGTTATTGTCATTATACTTTTCTACAATTTCTTTTTTACAATAAATATGCCTTTTAAAAAATAATTAGAAATGTAATTGTTACTCAATTTCTCAGCAACTCTGTTCTTATTTTTTTCAGTTTAAAAACCTGTGTTAATGCTTTTTCTTTAGTCTGAGTTATCTCATGGATTGGATGGAGCATAAAGGGAGGTGAAGGCTTCAGTAAGATAACCTTGGTGAGAATATTTCATAAACTATACAACAGTAAGCATCAATAATTGAGTATTTCAATTTGTTGGCCCTGGCCATGTCTGCTGCAAAGTCTGACATTGGCAGTGAACATATGTTAGGCATTTCTGCAGATGTACACCCACTTAACAGATTTTATGGAAAGGCCAAGTAAAGGACACTTTGGGAGTAATAACTGACTCCCAATTTTGAAAGGATCCCCTTCTTAAAACTTCTCGCTACCAGAGGCAGATATTAGTTAGAAACAATACACTCAAGGAGGAAGAGAGTTGAATACATGGGCTAGCTGGAGTCAGCAAGGATGAGTGAGGGGAGCAGCAAGAGGGGCAGGGGCACAATATTTTGCATAGGGCATAATACATCTCTCCCATATGGTATTCTCCCTACTGAAGATTTTTATAGAACTCTATGGGGAAGATGAGGTGTATAAAGTGTGTTAAATAAGTAAATGGAACATCTGCTGTTTCTGTAAGATAAGACATGCCCAGGCTCACTGCTTTAATGCCCCCAAACTGACTGTTAGAGCACAGGAGAAGGGATGGCCAAGCTATTAATAATAAAGTGATAAGCAACATCATCAGAGAATCTGGTAAGTACAAGATGAATTCAGCAGAACTAGGAAAGATGGGCCTAAAGTAAAAGAAACTGGCAATCAGATTTTCCAGGCAGGTGTGATACACAGCTTTACTTCTGCGACCCAGAAGAAAAAGGATTTTTCTCCTTTCATTGTGGGTTTATGGTATCCTTGGAAGGAGAAACCTGGGGAAATGAGTTACACAAAGCCATTCCATCACCCTAACTCATTCTTAATTTATAATACTTTGTCCACCTACTAGAGACCCTCAGGTCAGTAACAAAGGAGTTCAACAGGGAAAAAGCTTGGCTGTATTTGTTTGTTTTTCCTTTGTAGCACCTGCTCTAATTTGCAACTATATCATCATTTGTCTGTTTAATGTCTGAATCCTTCTTGGACTGTAAGTTCCATGGAATCGGGTATCTTTTTTGTTTATTACTCTGCACCTTGTAGCCAGCAGAGTGGCTCTATATTAATTGAGTAAGTGGATAAGTTAGTAATATGTGATAAAGCAAGGGAATATTGGCTGGGGAGACAGGGAGGGAAAAGGTGGAGTCTCACCCTGAAGGCCATTAAATGTAGGTCCTGGCAGTGCTCTGCTGCTAAGGCAAGTTAAAAAGTCCAGGCAGAAGAGAGCCAGGACCATCACTGCTCCTGAGAGGATGTGCAGGGGAACTGCCCTTTATAAAACCATCAGATCTTGTGAGACTTATTCACTATCACGGGAACAGCATGGGAAAACCCACCCCCATGATTTGATTACATACCGCTGGGTCCCTCCCACATTACCAGCAATGTGAGGACTAGGAGAGAGCTGTCTCGAGCCATGCCCATGTGTACATTAGTAGACAATGGTTGCAGGAAGCTGGCCTGTTTAAAAGGTAAAGAAGATTCGGATACAGATTAAGAGGAGTGAGAAGCAACCAGAAACCTATTCTTGGTAGGGTCAGTTGGAATGTAGTTTAAAGTAAAGAAAAAGCCCTGTTGAGCACATATATTCTATACTCTAAAGTATTTAGTAAAGAAATCTTTTAATTCCTACCATAGAGGGAATGCCTCTGCCTTAAATTACCAGATTAAAAAATAGTAGAAATGAAGTTGTATGAAAACTTATTTCAAATTTGTACACCAAAAATTAAATGATATATAAATACAAAATTAATGAAAGCAGATTTTTATGTGTATATGTGTGTATGTGTGTGTGTGTATGAATACTGTGGGTTATAAATGAATAATGTTGAAAAATAGTAATTCTTCATATGTATTTTCCCCCTCACTCACCACAGCTGTATTAGTCAAGGTTCTCCAAGAAACCAGAACCAATAGAATATATGCATATATAGATGTATATAGGTATGTATGTGTGTGTACATATATATATATTTAAAGAATACATAAATACAATGTTTTACATCTGAGATAATATGGATAGACTGAAAAATTGGGTCATTAAAATTTTTCTGAGTATTAAATAACACATTTGTTATAAAAATTGATATATAATATATATTTTATTATTATATATTATATAATATATATGCTATATATATGTTATATATATTATATATTATATATAATATAAGAAATTGGCTTATGTGGCCATGGAGGCTGAGAATTCCCAAGATCGGCAGTCAGCAAACTGGAGAACCAGGAAAGCTGATGGTGTAAGTTCTAGGCTGAGTGTGTGTGTGAAGGCAGAAGACCCATGTCCCAGTTTAAATACAGCCAATTGCAAATGCTCTCTTCCTTTGCCTTTTTGCTATGTTCAGCCCTTCAAAAAATTGGATGAGGCCTATCCACATGGAGAGGGCCATCTGCTTTACTCAGTCTGCAATTCAAACATTAATCTCATCCAGAAACACCTTCACACTCACACTCAGAATAATGTTTAACCAAAGAGCTGAGCATCCCATGGCGCAGTCAAGTTGACATATACAATTAGCCATCATTACATCTTTACCCACAGGAACATAAAGGAAATGACTAATATTCTAATTCTAACTTTCTTACAACATAATTTTGTGGTATTGAAATGAATAATTAGACTCTTTATTATTAGTGCACCAGGATGCACTAAAATATCTGTATGCTGCTTCTAACAGCTAAGTAAAATGCAACAATCTAGCCAAGTAACATTTTATAGCTGTGATATCCACAAGAGGTGGTATTTCATGATTCAACCAGGATGCCAAGAAGTGAGAGAGGTTTAAATTTATAAAGGATTGCAAGAGATTACATTTAATATTGGTTAGACTATTTAGCAATATAAACTAGAAGTTTATAATATCCAGATTGGGAGTACTTGTATATTAATAATTAGTGTACCCCCCCAAATACTGATTTCCTTTACTGTAAAGGCAAGCCATTTTTTAAATGGGGATTTTATAACTTAGTTACATTTAAATATATATATTCACATTCAAACGGTGCCTTTGGAGAAAATGCATCCCATTAATGCTGCTGTTCAAGGGCAGCTCACAAACTATGCAAGAAAATATTTCTAGCTATTAGCAATTTTCTCCCATTTCTGATGCTAACGGATTTTTAAAATGCAATTTCCTTTTTTACTTGTCTTGGCTTTAGTAACTACTTTTGGCCATTACTTGATATAGAATTCACCAACAAAGAATGATTTGCCCTCATTTAAGATATCAAAATAATGAACCAAAGCTTGGAAGGCAATCCAAGAGAAGAGTTCTAGGCTAGCACTGGGCATTGACAGCACCAATGAATAAATGCACAGCCCCTTAACACCACCTGGATGGCAGGTAGAAGAAAAGAAGGAACGCTGGGATGAGAATCTGAAAATACTATGTCCAATTATGCTGCTGATTTCCTGACAGGATGGATGCTGGCTGCCCTATCTTTTACAGTATGCCTCCTGCTCCTGCATTCTTTGATATCTGAGTGGTGTAAGCTAAATTAACTTACGTCTACCTCCAAGAGTGTGTTCTGAAAAACTGTTACCAGTAAGATCAATCCAATTTCTCTTGTCAGAGTTATTGTTTCAGAGATTGAGAGTTCACTTCTAAGCCAACAAGTTCGTCGTTTTTTTCTAAGCAGACGGAGAAGGTCTCCAGGAACTATAGGGATTTAATCAACTTGAACAATCAGCTTGTTTTACAGCCTCCTGCCTTGCAGCCTGATTTTTTCCCAAACCTTTCATGAAATACCATAAATACAGTCACTTACTCGGTTAGCACCAACTCCTAGCAACTTGCAGATGAACTTATAGATGAACCCCAGTGACCTTGCCTCGTTACCATGCTAAAGTCTCCATCGTGGGAGGAGCTATAGCTTCATTTCCATAACATGCGACCTATATGCTGGTGTGCTGACTCACTGCACCTGTGCAACAAGGACCCCTCATCTACATGTGATGACACACCCACTTCCCTCCCCCGTCTCCGTTGCCCGGTAAAACCCTCCTGTCACGTACCCTCAGAGAGGCGCTGCTTTGGAGAACACTCTCAGTGCTCTCTTTACCTGTGATACATAATAAAACTCTTCTTGATCAAAACTTGCATTTTTGTGGAGGCTCTTCTGTTACTCATCAGGTAAAGGAACCCATTTGTTCGTTTGTTTTAGGAAACATTTTATTTGCCAGATTTACTCCAAAATCTGGCACATATTAAAGAGAAGGACTTTTGCTCTATACTTGGGGAAAATATCCTCTCTCTCTATTTCCCCCATTTCTGATCTGGATGAGAAATCACGTTGCCCAGATTGGGGCTGGCAGCTTTGTTGTATAAGGACAAATACAAATTAAAGAGGAGAGACTTAATTCTCTGTGCTGAATATAAGGAAATTACTTCCCTCCTTTCTTTTCTTAGTGTACTTCCTTTAGAAAACTCTTTACGTTTTTTCTCTCCTTGATATGTAAATTCTTCTGAGATGTAATCATCAAGAAAGATTGCACCCCAATTTCTGTGAGAGGGTAGGAGCCTAATTTCACAAGGCACCTCACTCCAAGTTGCCAATTACCTCTTGTTATAAAGATGTGAAAGCCAATTAGCTAATACAGATGATTATCCCAATAACTAAGTGAATTTAGGATGAACAACTGTGTGTGTGGCGAATGTTACTGTCAAGTCTTCTTAGTTGAGGACTGGTTATTTTTTTCTGAGAACATGTATGTAATGGGTGTATCTGTTTGGCTACATAGAAGAGTGAGATTTCTTTCTGGTTTTGCAATTTCTTGGTGGATTGCCTTGTGATGCCCATCTCATTCTGATTTAATACTTATTCAACAGTAACATGTTCTTTTCTTTCTAATTTTATGAAGAGTTTTTCTAGGTTGAGAGATGATTTTGGTTTTAATTATATTTCCCCAACAATTATAACCATGAGAAAAGCCAACCTGAAGATGAAGCCAACATGTGGAGAAAGACAGAGCTGTGAGCATCCTCACAGAGTAATGGAGATGGAGCCTTTGCTAGAGTATTGCTGCATAGACTTCCTTCAGACTTTCAGTTATGTAAGCCAAGATATTTGCTTAAGAATGTAAGGCAGACTGAAACAGCTATATTGTTTTTCCCAATTGAAAGTGTTCTGAGCTTTTCCTACACATTTAATCACAAATATCTTTTCCCTCATGAAATGCCTAAGAACATCTTGCAGGACTACTGTTTTATAGAACACATTTTGGGAAACACTTTTTGAAGTCAATTATCTATTTATTCAACTTTTTTTTTTTTTTTTTTTTTTTTTGAGATGGATTCTCACTCTGTCACCCATGCTGGAGTGCAGTGGTGTGATCTCAGATCACTGTTACCTCTGCCTCCTGGGTTCAGGAGATCTTCCTGCTTCAGCCTTCCAAGTGGCTGGAATTACAAGCGTGTGCCATCATGCCCAGCTAATTGTTGTAATTTTGGTAGAGACGGGCTTTCACCATGTTGACCAGGTTGGTCTCAAATTCCAGACCTCAAATGATCCACCCGCCTCATCCTCCCAGAGTGCTGGGATTACAACACACATGGCCACGACAATTCCTTTTTTTAATATTGAAAAGTATTTCCTTTCAGGATGTATCATTATTTGCTTAACAAATTTACTTCCTTGGTCATTATATAACTTACGTTTTCCACCAAGATAGGAAACCTACATTTAACAACCTTGGTTTGCTTCTGTTGATCAGGATAAATTCCTGAAAGAATATGCAGACTTCCGTAGCTTATGGAATATAAGTTTTTGACAGTAAAACAATTGGACTCTAGTACTAATTTTCATAATTGGAATAATAATGCTTAAGCAACATGACTCAATGGTCTAATAATGTCATTTGGAATAAATGTTGACTATAGTAACATGATCATATACATTTTACTAGAATCAGAGCATAAGTAATGAACAATGATAAAATAATATATCAAATGACCTCCTTAGCTCTCCTGCATTCAGGAAGGCTGGGTTTGCACTTTTACTGCTGATCCTTCATGTGGGTAGCACAAGCCAATTGGTTAATAATATAATCTAATTTATCCATACCTGAGAAATTGTATTTTTACACAGTTTTCTCAGAAGGAGCTAAAATAAACTGGATCAGTGTAATCAACAGAAAAAGAAAAAACAACAACAACAACAACAACAACAACAACAACAACAACATGCAGACTTATGCTTCCAGATTAAAAATAAAAATCAATACTTATGCCCATGTCTTTGTGAAATAACGCTTCAGTGATTTTAGGGTTTGCTGTAGCTTAAAAGCAAATTTTAAATAAAGTATGTTCATAATGAGCCAATAAAACGTAAGTCACTTTTTTGTAAACAGAATTCTGTACCTTCCTTTTGGTTTTGAGAATGGACTTTGAATTAACTTATGCACATCTATAAGTTAATTATAATTTTTGTTGCACTTAACCCATCAAGATGTATACTTGAAGTTTGCGGAAAATAAAATAAAACATCTCTTCCTGCCAGATGGGAAATTTTCACACAGAGATGGTCCAGCAACTGAACTGAATGGATGTAAATATTCAATGGCCAAGAGTTTGGTGGCAATCTACAGAAACAAAGATCTCCTGGTCATGCGAACATTAGTTTTTTGTCCTCTTAATCTCTGTGGATTTGATTTTCTTAAGTATGTATTATACAAATAGTGAACTTTAATCTCTGAGGTCTTTTGTCTAATTTCCAATTTGTTCAGGAGTTCAGAGGAGAAAAATATAAATTATATCAATACATACTAGGAAATATTTATAGAGAAGATATAATCTCTGCTCAGTATTGAAGAATGTGTAAAGAATGGTCAGAGATATAAATGTATAACCCTTCAGTCAGGAATAGATGGATAGAACTAATACAAACAGGTAGAAATGCTAGTTAAGCTGGAAAACAGCGAAGAGACTGAGTTATCTTATAAAGGCTGATGGTAGGATTATGGATTATTTAATTTTTAATATTTTCTTGATTTTATAAAGTTTCAAAATGACCATGCATTATTTCCATAAGAATAAATCAACAATGACAAAAGTAGTCATTCACTGAGTGTTTATAGTTTGAGAATTTTATTTCAAATCCCATCATCTTGCAAGGCAGTGGTGGTCTCTAAACCAACACCAGCATCAACAGCATCTGAGAACTTGTTAGAAATGCAATTTTAGAAACCTACAGAATCAGACATTGCAAAATGAGAATTTTATTTCAAATCCCATCATCTTGCAAGGCAGAGGTGGTCTCTAAACCAACACCAGCATCAACAGCATCTGAGAACTTGTTAGAAATGCAATTTTAGAAACCTACAGAATCAGACATTGCAAAGGTGGGGCCAAATAATTTGTGTTTTAACAAGCTCTCCAGGTGGCTTCGGTACAACTCAAGTTTAAGAAACATTGCTATAAAGTAAGAATCCTTTTCATTTTTCTATTTCAAATTTTATTTTAGATAATCAAAGGGTACATGTACAGGTTTCTTACCTGGGCGTATTGTGTGATGCTAAGGTTTGTGGTACAAATGATCCCATCACCCGAGTACTGAGAATAGTTTCCAATAGTTTTTCAACACTTGCCTCCCTCCCTCACTGCCTTCTCCAGGAGTTCCTAGTGTCTACTGTTGCTATTGTTATGTCCATGAATACCTGATGTTTAACTCCCACTCATAAATGAGAACATGTGGTATTTGATTTTCTGTTCCTGAATTAATTTGCTTAGGATAGTGGCCTTCAACTGCATCCATGTTGCTGCAAAATACATGATTTTGTTCTTTTTATTGTTGCATATTATTCTGTGGTATATATGTACCATATTTTCTTTATCCTATCCACTATTGATGGGCACCTAGGTTGACTCCATGTCTTTGCTATTGTGACTAGCACTGTGATAAATGTACAAATGCAGGTGTCTTTTGGTAGAACAATTTATTTCCTTTTTGATACATACCCACTAAGGTGATCAACTGGTATTTCTGCTTTAAGTTCTTTGAGAAATCTCCAATCTGCTTTCTACAATGGCTGAACTAATTTTATGTTTCTACCAACAGAACGTAACTGTTCCTTTTTCTCACAGGCTTGCCAACATCTGCCTTTTTTTTTTTATTTTAACTTTTTAATAGTGGCCATTCTGACTGCTGTGAAATGGTATCTTATTGTGGTTTTCATTTGCATTTCTCTTACGATCCATAATAATGAGCTTTTGTTCCATATATTTGTTAGCCACTTGATGCCTTCTTTTGAGAAATGTCTCTTCTTGTCTTTTGTCCATTTGTTAATGGGGTTATTTGGTTTTTGCTTATTAACTTGTTTAAGTTCCTTATAGATTCTGGATCTTGACCTTTGCTGAATCCATAGTTTGTGAATATTTTCTCCCATTCTATAGGTTGTCTGTTTCCTGCATTGATAGTTTATTTTGCTGTGCAAAAACTTTTTAGTTTAATTAGGTTCTAACTTGTCAATTTTTGATTTTCTTGCAATTGCTTTTGAGGACTTATTCATAAATTCTTTTCCAAGGCCCATGTCTAGAATGGTGTTTCCTGGGTTTTCTTCTAGGATTCTTATAGTTTGAGGTCTTACCATTAAATATTTAATCTAACGTGAGTCAATTTTGTATATGGTGAGAGGTAGGGGTCCAATTTAGTTCTTTTGCATATGACTAGCCAGCTATCCCAGCACCATTTATTAAATAGGGAGTCCTTTCCTCATTGCTTATTTTTGTCAACTTTGTGGAAGATTAGATGGCTGTAGGTGTGTGGCTTTACGTCTGTGTTCTTTATGCTATTCTATTGGTCTATATGCCTGTTTTTGTACTAGTACCATGCTGTTTTGGTTACTTTAGCATTACAGTATAGTTTGAAGTTGAGTAATGTGAAGCCTCCAGATTTGTTCTTTTTCCTTAGGACTGCTTTGGCTATTTGGGCTCATTTTTGGTTTGATACGAGTTTTAGAATAGGTTTTTCCAATTATGTAAAAAATGACATTGGATTTTAATGTAAATTTTAATTTAATTTAAAATTTTAATTTAAAATTTAATTTTAAATGTGGTTTAATAAGGATAGCATTAAATCTGTGGGCAGTATGGCCATTTAAACAGTATCGGTTCTTTCAATCCATGGCTTGGAGTGTTACATTTGTTTGTGTCATCTATCATTTCTTTTAGCAGTGTTTTGTAGTTTAGTTCTCCTTGTGGAGCTCTTTCACCTTCTTGTTTAGATATATTCCTAGGTATTCTATTTTTTTGTGTGTGGCTATTGTAAATGGGATTTAATTCTTGATTTAGCTCTCAGCCTGAATGTTATTGGTGTATAGAAATGCTACTAAATTTTATACAGTGATTTTGTATACTGAAACTTTGCCAAAGTCATATATCAGTTCCAGGAGCCTTTTGGTGGAGGTTTTAGAATTTTCAAGATATAGAATCAAATTGTCCATGAAGAGATAGTTGGACTCCTTTTTTCCTATTTGGATTATTTTTTCCTATTTGGATTATTTATTTATTTTTTCTCTTACCTGATTGCTCTGTCTAGGACTTCCAGTACTATGTTGAATAGAAGTGGTGAGAGTGGACATCCTTGTCTTGTTCCTGTTCTTTACTTTTTGCTGACGTTGCTCATCAGCTTAAGGAGATTTTGGGCTGAGATGACAATCATGCCATCTGCAAACAGAGACAATTTGACTTCCTCTTTTCCTAATTGAATACCCTTTATTTCCTTCTCTTGCCTGATTACCCTGGCCAGAACTTCCAACAATACGTTGAACAGGAGTGGTGCGAGAGGGCATCCTTGTCTTGTGCTGGTTTTCAAAGGGAATGCTTCCAGTTTTTGCACATTCCATATGATATTGGCTATGGGTTTGTCATAAATAGCTCTTATTATTTTGAGATACGTTGCATCAATATCTAGTTTACTGAGAGTTTTTAGCATGAAAGACTTGAATTTTGTCAAAGGCCTTTTCTTCATCTATTGAGATGATCATGTGGATTTTCTTTTTGATTCTGTTTATATGATAGATTACATTTATTGATTTGCATATGTTGAAGCAGTCTTGCATCCCAGGGATGAAGCCAACTTGATCATGGTGGATAAGCTTTTTAATGTGCTGCTGGATTCGGTTTGCCAGTATTTTATTGAGGATTTTCACAATAAAATCCTTTACAGACAAGCAAATGCTGAGAGATTTTGTCACCACCAGGCCTGCCTTACAAGAACTCCTGAAGGAAGCACTAAACTGGAAAGGAACAACCTATACCTACCACTGCAAAAACATGCCAAATCATAAAGATCATTGACGCTATGAAGAAACTGCATCAATTAATGGTCAAAATAACTATTAACATCAAAATGACAGGATCAAATTAACACATAACAATATTAACCTGAAATGTAAATGGGCTAAATGCCCCCATTAAAAAACACAGACCAGCAAATTGGATAAAGAGTCAAGACCCATCAGTGTGCTTTAGAGGTATGTTCCTTTGATGCCTACTTTCTTGATGGTTTTTATAATAGGGATGTTGGATTTTATTGAAAGCTTGTTCTGAATCTATGGAGAAAAACATATGGTTTTTGATTTTGATTCTGTTTATGTGGTGAATCACATTTATTGATTTCTATATGTTGAACCAACCTTGTGTCCCAGTAATAAAGTCTACATGATCATAGTGAACTAAATTTGATATGTTATTGAATTTGATTTGCTAGCATTTTGTTGAGGAATTTCGTATCTATTTTCATCACAGATATTGGACTGTAGTTTTATTATTTTGTCTTTGTCAGGTTTTGGTATCAGGGTGTTGCTGGCTTTGTAGAATGAGTAAGGGAAGAGTCCCTCCTCAATTTTTTGAGATCATTTCAGTAGAATTGATAACAGCTCCTCTATGTATTTTTGGTAGAATTTGGCCATAAATTCCACTGGTCTGGGTTTTATTTTTATGTGTTTGGTAGTTTTTTTTTATTAATTCAATTTCAGAGCTCAATATTATCCTATTAAGTGTTTCAATTTCTTCCTGATTCAAGATTTGGAGATTGCATATTTTTAAGAATTTATTCTTTTTTTTAGACCTTCTCGTATGCATCCACAGAGGTGTTTGTAACAGTCTCTGAGGAGCTTTTGTATTTATATGGGATTGTTTATGATGTCACTTTTGTCATTTCTGATTACGTTCGTTTGGACTGTCTTTTTCTTTAATTTGGCTGGCAGCCAATCAGTTGTGTTTATCCTTTCAATTAACCACCTTTTGGTTTTGTTGGTCTTCCATATGGATTTTGGGATCTCAATTTTATTCTGTTCTACTCTGATTTTAGCTATTTCTTCTCTTCTGCTAGCTTGGGGTTAGTTTGTTCTTCTTTTTCTAGTTCTTCAAGGTGTGATGTTAGATCATTAGTGTGAGATTAATTAATTTTTAATTTTTTTAAATTATACTTTAAGTTCTAGGGTACATGTGCATAACGTGCAGGTTTGTTACATATGTATACTTGTGCCATGTTGGTGTGCTGCACCCATCAACTCATCAGCACCCATCAATTCGTCATTTATATCAGGTATAACTCCCAATGCAATCTCTCCCCCTTCCCCCCCCCCCCCATGACAGGCACCGATGTGTGATGTTCCCCTTCCCGAGTCCAAGTGATGTCATTGTTCAGTTCCCACCTATGAGTGAGAACATGCGGTGTTTGGTTTTCTGTTCTTGTGATAGTTTGCTAAGAATGATGGTTTCCAGCTGCATCCATGTCCCTACAAAGGACGCAAACTCATCCTTTTTTATGGCTGCATAATATTCCATGGTGTATATGTGCCACATTTTCTTAATCCAGTCTGTCACAGATGGACATTTGGGTTGATTCCAAGTCTTTGCTATTGTGAATAGTGCCGCAATAAACATACGTGTGCATGTGTCTTTATAGCAGCATGATTTATAATCCTTTGGGTATATACCCAGTAGTGGGATGGCTGGGTCATATGGTACATCTAGTTGTAGATCCTTGAGGAATCGCCATACTGCTTTCCATAATGGTTGAACTAGTTTACAATCCCACCATCAGTGTAAAAGTGTTCCTATTTCTCCACATCCTCTCCAGCAGCTGTTGTTTCCTGACTTTTGAATGATTGCCATTCTAACTGGTGTGAGATGGTATCTCATTGTGGTTTTGATTTGCATCTCTCTGATGGCCAGTGATGATGAGCATTTTTTCATGTGTCTGTTGGCTGTATGAATGTCTTCTTTTGAGAAACATCTGTTCATATCCTTTGCCCACTTTTTGATGGGGTTGTTTTTTTCTTGTAAATTTGTTTGAGTTTTTGTAGATTCTGGATATTAGCCCTTTGTCAGATGAGTAGATTGCAAAAATTTTCTCCCATTCTGTAGGTTGCCTGTTCACTCTGGTGGTAGTTTCTTTTGCTGTGCAGAAGCTCTTTAGTTTAATTAGACCCCATTTGTCAATGTTGGTTTTTGTTGCCGTTGCTTTTGGTGTGTAACACGTGAAGTCCTTGCCCATGCCTATGTCCTGAATGGTACTACCTAGGTTTTCTTCTAGGGTTTTTATGGTATTAGGTCTAACATTTAAGTCTCTAATCCATCTTGAATTAATTTTCGTATAAGGAGTAAGGAAAGGATTCAGTTTCAGCTTTCTACTTATGGCTAGCCAATTTTCCCAGCCCCATTTATTAAATAGAGAATCATTTCCCCATTTCTTGTTTCTCTCAGGTTTGTCAAAGATCAGATGGCTGTAGATGTGTGGTGTTATTTCTGAGGACTCTGTTCTGTTCCACTGGTCTATATCTCTCTTTTGGTACCAGTACCCTGCTGTTTTGGTTACTGTAGCCTTGTAGTATAGTTTGAAGTCAGGTAGCATGATGCCTCCAGCTTTGTTCTTATGACATAGGATTGTCTTGGCAATGCGGGCTCTTTTTTGGTTCCATATGAACTTTAAAGCCGTTTTTTCCAATTCTGTGAAGAAACTCATTGGTAGCTTGATGGGGATGGCATTGAATCTATAAATTACCTTGGGGAGTATGGCCATTTTCATGATATTGATTTTTCCTATCCATGAGCATGGTCTGTTCTTCCATTTGTTAGTGTCCTCTTTGATTTCACTGAGCAGTGGTTTGTAGTTCTCCTTGAAGAGGTGCTTTACATCCCTTGTAAGTTGGATTCCTAGGTATTTGATTCTCTTTGAAGCAATTGTGAATGGAAGTTCATTCCTGATTTGGCTCTCTGCTTGTCTGTTACTGGTGTATAAGAATGCTTGTGATTTTTGCACATTAATTTTGTATCCTGAGACTTTGCTGAAGTTGCTTATCAGCTTAAGGAGATTTTGGGCCGAGACAATGGGGTTTTCTAAATATACAGTCATGTCATCTGCAAACAGGGAACAATTTGACTTCTTCTTTTCCTAACTGGATACCCTTTATTTCTTTCTCTTGCCTGATTGCCCCAGCCAAAACTTCCAACACTATGTTGAATAGGAGTGGTGAGAGAGGGCATCCCTGTCTTGTGCCAGTTTTCAAAGGGAATTTTTCCAGTTGTTGCCCATTATGATATTGGCTGTGGGTTTGTCATAAATAGCTCTTATTGTTTTGAGGTACGTTCCATCAATACCGAATTTATTGAGCATTTTTAGCATCAAGGGCTGTTGAATTTTGTCAAAAGCCTTTTCTGCATCTATTGAGATAATCATGTGGTTCTAGTCTTTGGTTCTGTTTATATGCTGGATTAAGTTTACTGATTTGCGAATGTTGAAACAGCCTTGCATCCCAGGGATGAAGCCCACTTGATCATGTTGGTTAAGCCTTTTGATGTGCTGCTGAATCCCGTTTGCCAGTATTTTATTGAGGATTTTTGCATCAATGTTCATCAGGGATATTGGTCTACTGATTCTCTTTTTTTGTTGTGTCTCTTCCAGGCTTTGGTATCAGGATGATGTTGGCCTCATAAAATGAGTTAGGGAGGATTCCCTCTTTTTCTATTGATTGGAATAGTTTCAGAAGGAATGGTACCAGCTCCTCCTTGTACCTCTGGTAGAATTCAGCTGTGAATCCATCTGGTCCTGGACTTTTTTTGGTGGGTAGGCTATTAACTGTTGCCTCAATTTCACAGCCTGCTATTGGTCTATTCAGGGATTCAACTTCTTCCTGGTTTGGTCATGGAAGAGTGTAAGTGTCCAGGAAATAATCCATTTCTTCTAGATTTTCTAGTTGATTTGTGTAGAGGTGTTTGTAGTATTCTCTGATGGTAGTTTGTATTTCTGTGGGGTCGGTGGTGATATCCCCTTTATCATTTTTTATTGCATCTATTTGATTCCTCTCTCTTTTCTTCTTTATTAGTCTTGCTAGCGGTCTGTCAATTTTGTTGATCTTTTCAAAAAACCAACTCCTGGATTCATTGATTTTTTGGAGGGTTTTTGTGTCTCTATCTCCTTCAGTTCTGCTCTGATCTTAGTTATTTCTTGCCTTCTGCTAGCTTTTGAATGTGTTTGCTCTTGCTTCTCTAGTTCTTTTAATTGTGATGTTAGAGTGTCAATTTTAGATCTCTCCTGCTTTCTCTTGTGGGCATTTAGTGCTATAAATTTCCCTCTACACACTGCTTTAAATGTGTCCCAGGGACTCTGGTATGTTGTATCTTTGTTCTCATTGGTTTCAAAGAACATCTTTATTTCTGCCTTCATTTCCTTATGTACCCAGTAGTCATTTAGGAGCAGGTTGTTCAGTTTCCATGTAGTTGAGCGGTTTTGATTGAGTTTCTTAGTCCTGAGTTCTAGTTTGACAGCACTGTGGTCTGAGAGACAGTTTGTTATAATTTCTGTTCTTTTACATTTGCTGAGGAGTGCTTTACTTCCAATTATGTGGTCGATTTTGGAATAAGTGCGATGTGGTGCTGAGAAGAATGTATATTCTGTTGATTTGGGGTGGAGAGTTCTATAGATGTCTATTAGGTCCGCTTGGTGCAGAGATGAGTTCAATTCCTGGATATCCTTGTTAACTTTCTGTCTCATTGATCTGTCTAATGTTGACAGTGGAGTGTTGAAGTCTCCCATTATTATTGTATGGGAGTCTAAGTCTCTAAGGACTTGCTTTATGAATCTGGGTGCTCCTGTATTGGGTGCATATATATTTAGGATAGTTAGCTCTTCCTGTTGAATTGATCCCTTTACCATTATGTAATGGCCTTCTATGTCTCTTTTGATCTTTGATGGTTTAAAGTCTATTTTATCAGAGACTAGGATTGCAACCCCTGCTTTTTTTTTTGTTCTCCATTTGCTTGGTAGATCTTCCTCCATCCCTTTATTTTGAGCCTATGTATGTCTCTGCATGTGAGATGGGTCTCCTGAATACAGCAGACTGATGGGTCTTGACTCTTTATCCAGTTTGCCAGTCTGTGTCTTTTAATTGGAGCATTTAGTCCATTAACGTTTAAGGTTAATATTGTTATGTGTGAACTTGATCCTGCCATTATGATATTAACTGGTTATTTTGCTCGTTAATGGATGCAGTTTCTTCCTAGCCTCGATGGTCTTTACATTTTGGCATGTTTTTGCAATGGCTGGTACCGGTTGTTCCTTTCCATGTTTAGGGCTTCCTTCAGGGTCTCTTATAAGGCAGGCCTGGTGGTGACAAAATCTCTAAGCATTTGCTTATCTGTAAAGGATTTTATTTCTCCTTCACTGATGAAACTTAGTTTGGCTGGATATGAAATTCTCAGTTGAAAATTCTTTTCTTTAAGAACATTGAATATTGGCCCCCACTCTCTTCTGGCTTGGAGAGTTTCTGCTGAGAGGTCTGCTGTTAGTCTGATGGGCTTCCCTTTGTGGGTAACCCGACCTTTCTCTCTGGCTGCCCTTAAGATTTTTTCCTTCATTTCAACTTTGGTGAATCTGGCAATTATGTGTCTTGGAGTTGCTCTTCTGGAGGAGTATCTTTGTGGCGTTCTCTGTATTTCCTGAATTTGAATGTTGGCCTGCCCTACTAGGTTGGGGAAGTTCTCCTGGATGATATCCTGAAGAGTGTTTTCCAACTTGGTTCCATTTTCCCCCTCACTTTCAGGCACCCCAATCAGATGTAGATTTGGTCTTTTTGCATAATCCCATACTTCTTGCAGGCTTTGTTCATTTCTTTTTCTTCTTTTTTCTTTTGGTTTGTCTTCTCGCTTCATTTCATTCATTTGATCCTCAATCACTGATACTCTTTCTTCCAGTTGATCGAGTCGGTTACTGAAGCTTATGGATTTGTCACGTATTTCTCGTGTCATGGTTTTCATCTCTGTCATTTCTTTTATGACCTGCTCTGCATTGATTATTCTAGCTATCAATTCTTCCACTCTTTTTTCAAGATTTTTAGTTTCTTTGCGCTGGGTACGTAATTCCTCCTTTAGCTCTGAGAAGTTTGATGGACTGATGCCTTCTTCTCTCATCTCGTCGAAGTCATTCTCTGACCAGCTTTGATCCGTTGCTGGCGATGAGCTGCACTCCTTTGCAGGGGGAGATGCACTCTTATTTTTTGA
Organism: Rhinopithecus roxellana; assembly: GCF_007565055.1. NCBI lineage: Eukaryota > Metazoa > Chordata > Mammalia > Primates > Cercopithecidae > Rhinopithecus > Rhinopithecus roxellana. Next base: position 56,443,015 of record NC_044551.1, read on the forward strand.
ATTTCCTAGCTTTTCTGCCCTGCTTCTTCCCCATCTTCGTGGTTTTACCTGCCTCTGGTCTTTGATGATGGTGACGTACTGATGGGGTTTTGGTGTAGGTGTTCTTCCTGTTTGATAGTTTTCCTTCTAATAGTCAGGACCCTCAGCTGTAGGTCTGTTGGAGATTGCTTGAGGTCCACTCCAGACCCTGTTTGCCTGGGTATCAGCAGCAGAGGTTGCAGAAGATAGAATATTGCTGAACAGCGAGTGTACCTGTCTGATTCTTACTTTGGAAGCTTCATCTCAGGGGTGTACTCCACCCTGTGAGGTGTGGGGTGTCAGACTGCCCCTAGTGGTGGATGTCTCCCAGGTTGGCTACTCAGGGGTCAGGGCACCCACTTGAGCAGGCATTCTTTCCGTTTTCAGATCTCAACCTCCATGTTGGGAGATCCACTGCTCTCTTCAAAGCTGTCAGACAGAGTCATTGGCGTCTGCACAGGCCTCTGCTGCTTCCCCTTTTGTTGTTTAGCTGTGCCCTGTCCCCAGAGGTGGAGTCTACAGAGACAGGCAGGTTTCCTTGAGCTGCTGTGAGCTCCACCCAGTTCGAGCTTCCCAGCGGCTTTGTTTACCTTCTTAAGCCTCAGCAATGGCAGGTGCCCCTCCCCCAGCCTCGCTGCTGCCTTGCGGGTAGATCACAGACTGCTGTGCTAGCAATGAGTGAGGCTCCGTGGCCGTGGGACCTTCCCGGCTAGGTGTGGGATACAATCTGCTGGTGTGCCCGTTTGCTCAAAGCGCAGTATTGGGGTGGGAGTCACCCGATTTTCCAGGTGTTGTGTGTCTCAGTTCCCCTGGCTAGGAAAAGGGACTCCCTTCCCCCTTGCACTTCCCAGGTGAGGCAATGCCTGGCCCTGCTTCAGCTCTCCCTGGTCGGGCTGCAGCAGCTGACCAGCACCGATTGTCCGGCACTCCCCAGTGAGATGACCCCAGTACCTCAGTTGAAAATGCAGAAATCCCTGGTCTTCTGTGTCGCTCGCGCTGGGAGTTGGAGACTGGAGTTGTTCTTATTTGGCCATCTTGCTCCGCCCCCCAAACTTTACTTTTAACACTACTCTTGCTGCATTCCAGAGATTTTGATATGTTTTGTTCCTGTTTTCATTTATTTCAAAGAATTGTTTGATCTCTACCTTGACTTCATTGTTTACTTAAAAGTCTTTCAGGAGCAAGTTGTTTAATTTTCATGCTGTTGTGTGGTTTGAGACATCTTGTTGATATCTATTTTTATTCCACTTTGGTCTGAGAGTATGGTTTGTATAAGGTAAGTATCTTTAGCTCAACTTAAAAAATGAAGTAAAAGAAGCCCAGAAATAGTAAGTTCCCCAAGGTCTCTCAGGTGTCAAGGGCTACAACAAGAATTATTTTTCACTGCTAAGCATATGCATTTTTTATTAAGCCACATTACCTTTAAAATAAATTTATTATAAAAAGGAGAAAAACAGGGATGTAAAGCTGTTATTGGGCTCCTCTAATTATCTGTAAGTGTATAGTTTCTGAAATTGTTGTTAAATTAGGAGTTGAGCTTTACAGTTAGAATATGTACAAAATTCAAAACTCAATAATTGAGTGAACTCCATTGCATCATCTTGTATATTTCTGAATAATATAATATGAAGTGAGAAATAGATAGCACAAGTTTATACACTGTACATGGTATCTTTGGGAAACACAAAGAATAAAAATTGCTCTAATAATTCCAATAATTCCTCTGACATGCCGGGGTGACAGTAGAGCTCAGTATTGTGAACATAAATTTCCTTCTGTGCCTTCAAACATGAAGGTAATTTATTTACATGAAGAGCCTTAGAGGTTAAACCTGTGAGTTCAAAATTCAGGCTAATCATTAAGAGTACTGTATTGTCAATATTGGAAAATGTCATTTAAACTTGTTTTATTAAGTACTTGCATTTTTATTTTGCCTTCATAAAAGTGCTTTAGAAAGTAGAAAAATATATTGATGGCAATACAGATTTCCTTCTAATACATTTGTTTTGACTCCTTTCCTTTCAATTGTCTTTCCTCTGAGAGTTGTAAGATTGTAGTTGCTTTACCATCTAAATGTCTTTATGCATAGTAAAAACCTGTATAAAGAAAGCATCATGGGTAAAGCTTTATTTAAGTGTTTCGCTTATGTTCCATTTCTTTGTTATGTGAAACCAAATATGTGGAAATATGTGAGTAAAATCCTAAGAAGTTTGGACATTAGAAAGAGTAATGATGTCAGATTTTAAAAGAGTTACTACTGATATAACTCTGAGAGTTGAGAAGCTTGGGTTCAGTAGATAATTGGAAAATTTTATGGGAGTTTGATGCTTATCCACTATATTTATCAACAATAATCTTACTTGTATTCAGTTGACCTTTGAATAACATAGCTTGAGCTATACAATTCCACTTAATTTTTTTCAATAAACATATTGGAATTGTTTTTAGATTTGTGACAATTTGAAAAACATGTAAACTACATAGGCTAGAAATAGTAAAAAGATCAAGAAAAAGTTAGATGTGTTATGAATGCATAAAATAAATGTAGATAGCATTGCATTTGATCATTTGCTACCATAAAATATATACAAATCTATTATAAAAATTTCAAATTTATCAATAGTTATGCATACAAACATTTGCAGAACATACATGGGGCCATTTGTAGGTGAGATAAATCTAAAGAAAGGCAGATGTGTGGCGTTAACTATTGACTGCATAAAATGACCTGTAGTAAATGCTTTACTACTGTAATAATCTTGTAGCTACTTTCTGTTGCTATTACAGTGAGTTCAGGTGTTGAATATCTGTTTAAAACAGTGATGTTAATCATCCTGGGAGTAGCTCATCTCTCCAATAAATTGCATATCACAATACAAAGGGATTTATTGTGGTTCCCCTATATCTTTAATCGTATTTAGTACTATGTCGTAAACCTTGAATAATGCCATGGGACCCATACAAAGTGCCACTAGTGATGCTGGAAGTGCTCACAAGAATCAGAGAAAAGTCATGACATTACAAGAAAAAGTTGGATTGCTTGATGTGTACCATAGATTGAGGTCTGCTGCTGAGGTTGCCCACCATTTCAGACTGACAATTCATCTTGTAAACAGATGGTGTAAACTTACAGTATCGACAAATACAGTACTGTAAATGTATTTTCTCTTCCTTATTATTTTTATTTTCTCTAGCTTTATTGTAAGAATTCAGTATATAATATATTTTAATTGACTTGCTGTTATCAGTAAGACATCTGGTCAATAGCAGGCTATTAGTACATAGTTAAGTTTTTGGGGAATCAAAAGTTATACATGGATTTATAACTGCCCCTAAATTCTGTGTTATTTAAGGGTCAAGTGTAATCAAATGTAGATGAGTAGAGAATAAAATATATATCATTTCCAAAGCACAGCCACTCATAACTAAAAACAATTTATTAATTGATATCAAGTTTACTCTTTGCACCAGTTATATCCTCCTCAAGCAGAAAGTTTACATTTTTAGGCTATTTGTGGGAGTGACAGAAAGGCTGTATTGTACTCTGAGCTATGGCTCAGAACAGTATCTTTATATATTTTGAATCTATTTTTAGAATATGTTAATGCAGATCCTTCTTTTACAGAGGTTAGGAATATACATACTGTGCTCATTTATGCTAATTTATTTTATCAACTAGATGTGAAATCAATAGGTAGTGACTCTACTTTCCAACAAATACTAAAACAAATGACTACTCTAAAACTAAAATCATAATTTTGTAAAGAGTCTCCAAAATGTATTTGGCTTAAATTCTACAACGTTTTATAGAAAGTAGCATCATTTGTATCAGTTTTTGTTAAAAGTTTTGAAAAAATCTATAGTGTGTTCACCAGTAAGGTAAAGTATTAACAGATTTTGAGTGCAATATTAATAGTTTTCTAAGGCAATTGCTATTGATTGTTAATAAGCATTTTGAAATAATTATGGCCATTTTGTCAGGTGTTATGCCCTTAATCATTCATTGCCTCATATTGAAAAGACTCAGGATTATTTCCTTAAAAACAATCTTCTCTGTCTTCATGGCTCTTCTTTGACAAATCTCAAGGCAAAGAGATGACTATTCTCAAAATATTTTATATACTCTAAAAATAATACAGCACTCTTTCACTCAGCTAGATTTATAATATGGAATACCCACACACTATCAGCATTACTGAATATATATGTATCCAGCTCTTTCCCTAAACCATAATCCTCAAAGATCTGCTCAACTTGTTCTCAAAGCCAACCATGAGCTTTAATACTCATGCCATCTGTAAATATATTTTATGGAATCAATATCTGCACTGACATACAGAAGAAGATAATGAAGAAGAACATAATAAAAATTCATGGTACAAATATGACCATCACAATTCATATTTGGAGAGGCAGAATATTCAACAATGTATTGACTTATATTTGCAAAAATGAGAGTCACATTTCCTGACTTCTTTATTATTCAGTGAGTTAAATATATTTAATTCTATTGAATTTTTACTACACAATTTACTCAAGGAATTAGTTAATACTATCTCCAAAATAGTCTGCTTGATATAAAAATCCAAGAATAGAATAAATCCATTTGATTAATAGTACTAACATTTGAGTCGCCAATATTTTGTAAAATAATTTATTTTATTTCTAATTTCCTCAGATGTTGAGAAAGTATTTGAAGGCACCTGACAACAAAACCCCAAAACCCCAGAAGACTCAGGAGAAGTGTCATTAACCACACTCTGTTGTAGTCCTTCTCCTGTTTGGAATTCCAGTTTCCTATACAAAGGTGGTTGTGATGGGCCAGGGCCATGACTGGAAGAGGTAAGACCTTCAACATAGCAATCAACTTGGACATTATCAGACTTGTTTTAACACAAAATGGTAAATATCCAATTATCAGATGAGATTCAACATTTTATGGCCTGCCATGTTGAAAACCCTGTTCTAATGATTGATAGGTCCCATTGTGATCCCTGTAAACTATCAATCAGGACTGTGAAAAGCACCATGACAAGTGACTAACCATTGTCTCTACTAATCACATTTGGGGTTAGCCTGATGTATTAGTTATAGTTTCTTTATTTTTTGTAAACAAATAAAAAAGGTAAAGTTCAAGTTTCCTATGTTCTTCTATAAGGTAGATTTTCTTCACCCCTCCCCTCAAAAGAAAATCATTATTATTAATTTTAGTACCTCATTTGTCCAGATTTTAAAATTGTTATTACATACACATATATCCCTGAAAAGATACCAAAATACTATGTTTTTAATATATATCCAATAGTATTATATTCTGCATATTATCCTATAACATGTTTTTGTCTACTCAACATCACCTTTTTGAATAACCTCATGTAAATTAAGCCATTTATAGTGAATATAATTTATTTTCATGCTATATAGTAAGTATTCCATTGTATATATGAACTATCATTTAATTCTCCATCCATTTATTGATAGGTTTTTGAGTTGTTTCCATTTCTTCCTATTACACAAAAAGGCTAGTGGATATCCCTGTGCATTTATCTTTACATGCATATGTGAGAGTATGGGGAGAACAGAACTGTTGGGTTGTAGGATATGCTTATTTTCCACTTCAAGAGTTGCCCTCTAAAACAAATTGGTATTGATTTACATCTCCACCTGCTGTGTGTCAGCGATCTATTCTCACATCCTCCTATCATTTGGAATAGTTATAACTTTTGCCATTATAATGAATTTGAAATGGTATCTTATTTTGTTCTGCATTCTTTTCCCCAACCACTACTATTTGTTTTATACTTATTCAACTGTTACCTGTTTTTTGAATAAATGATACATGTCCTTTGTCTAGTTTCTATTGGATTATCTTTTATCATATTCTTATTGACTGATAAGAATTATTTGAATTTTTGTATTGTCTGTAATATATATTGGTTACATTTTCCAGCTTATTGCTTTTCTTTTAACGTTATAGTCCCCTTTTAATATAGAAATTTTAAGTGTTATTATAGTTAGGAATTGCTTATTTCTTACTTTATGATTTATGTCTTTTTCAAGAAAAATATCTGCCAAAATGTTATATTAGTCTTAAGTATAGTTTTAAAACTTTCTTTTTTCATGTGTTTATGTCTGTATCTTATACATAATTTTATGTATGGTTTGACTCAGGTATTAAATTTTATTATGGACATGTATTGCTCTGGCATTGTTTATGGAGTAACTACAGTTTCCCCTCTGATTTTTAATTCCTCCTGTAGTGTATAAAAAGATCCCAGAAAACATTTAATCTTTTCTTAATTGTTCATCTGTTTCTTATTGATCTATCTTTTCCTGAACAAATATTATAGATCTTAACTACTATAGTTTTACAATAAGTTTTGATATCTGATTAAAGCAAGTTACCCTAACCTATGCTCCTTCAAAATATTGTGCTTACTAATAGTCCTTTAGCTCTTTGGTGTAAATGTTAGAAATTGCTTTTGAAATTACAAGGTGTTTGAATTGTAATTGCATTAAATTTTGTGATTTAAAATATTTATATCTTTAATAATTATTTTCAAATCTAAAGATTGTAAATATATTTTCCCTTTTATTCATGCATTCTCTAGGTCCTCATATGCCTTCTATTTTTGAAGTTGGGTGTATTGAGCTATAATTTATTTAGAAATTATAATGATTTCAGTATATTAATTAACTATATATTAAAATAAAGTCATGTAACCATTACTTCAGAATACAGAATTTCTATCACTCCTTCTGTGGTTTGAATGTTTGTGTCCTCCCAATCCTAACTCATGTGTTGAAATTCTAACCCCCAAGGTCATGGATGGTATTAGGAGATAAGGCTTTTGGGGAGGTGATCAGGTCATTAGGGTTCCATCCTCATGAATGATACTAGTGCCCTTGTAAAAGGGGCCAGAGAGAGCTGCCTTATCCTTTCTACCATGTGAGGACACAGGAATAAGCCACCATCTATGAGGAAGGGGTCCTCACCAGACATTAAATTTGCTGGTGCCTGGGTCTTGGAGTTCTTAGAATCCAGAACCATGAGAAATGAGTGTTGTTTATAAGCCACAAAGGTTGTGGTATTTTGTAACGGCAGACGAAACGGACTAAGACAGTTCCAAAAAGTTTTCTTGTATCTCTCTGTAGTTAACCCACTCTCCTATCAGTAGCCCTTGGTAACCACTAATCTTATTTCTGTTTCTATAGTTCCACCTTTTCCAGAGTATTATATCAATTAATCAATCATACAGCACGTATGATTTTCTTTACTTACAAAAATGCTTTAAGATATGGTCATGTTGTTCTATGAAAGAGTAATTTGCTCCTTTTTAGTTCTAGTAGTATTCCATTGAATGGATGTACCATAACTTATCCATTTATTTACGGGTGAACATTTTTTTTATTTCAACTTTGTAGTGATTACGAATAAACATTCATTCACGGGTTTTGTGTGAACAAACACTTTTACTTCTCTTGAATGAACACCTAGGAGTTTGGCTGCTGGGTCATATGGTAAGAATATTTTTAACTTTATAAAAAAGCAGCCTATTTATTTTCCAAAATGACTTTAGCATTTTGCATTCTTACCAGTACTATATGAGAGTTCTAGTTGCTATGTAGTATCACCAGCACTTGGTACTTTCACTTTCATATAATTTGGGCCATTCTCAGTGATGTGTAATGGCATCTTATTTATGTTTTAATTTACATTCATTTACTAATGAATAATAATGTTGAGCATCCTTTTATGAGTATTTATTCATGTGCTTATTTATCATCTCTTCTTGGTGAAGTGTATAATCAAAATATATGTTTGTTTTAATCAGGTTGTTTCCTTATTACATTATAATAAACATTTATTTTATTATTGCTGTTGTACATAATATCTTTTCTACTACATTTTTGTTTGTTTTTTATTTTATTATTATTATACTTTAAGTTCTAGGGTACAAGTGCATAATGTCCAGGTTTGTTACATATGTATACTTGTGCCATGTTGGTGTGCTGCACCCATTAACTCGTCAGCACCCATCAACTCGTCATTTACATCAGGTATAACTCCCAATGCTCTACTACATTTTTGGATTGATTATTTTTGGTATATAAAATGTTATATATTTTTGAAGCCTAATCTTGCAGCTAAAAATGTGTTGAGTTTTTTGTTCTCATAATTTGCTGTTTTTCTTGAAACTTACAGATAATCACATTGTCTTTATAAAATGAGAGGTTTAATCTCCTTTTTCACCATCTATTGCCATTCCATTTTCTGCATTGTTGATAACTCTAATAAAATAATAAATGAAAGGAATTGTATCATTGATTTTCTTTCCTGTCAAGAAAATACTTTTAAATTTGTATTCTAATGCTTACTGTTATTTTTTAGAACACATCTTTTGTGATATAAAACATTTTTTCCTACTTCTAGTTTTCTAAGAGATTTTAAAAAATGCATGAACAAGTACTAAATATGGTTAGATATTATAATTCTGGAAATTTGATTTATTAATGTGGTTAATTTTAATACTTAGTTTTTTGAAATTGAAATAGTTTTGAATTCTGAAAGTAAATTGGATCTGATTATTACATTTAAAAACTGATTCGATCTGGTAATATGTTATTTGGGACTTTTATATCTATAAGTGAGATTGTTCTATAATTTTATCTTTTAAAAATATTTCTTGATTAGATTTAATAACAATATTTCTGATAGATTTAGAAAATGTATAGAACAGCATTCCTATTTGCTATTCTCTGAAATAAGAAACATTTTGTTAAATATATGTACATTATATTTCATACTCTTTCACTTTAATTTTTAAATAAATTTTGACAATATATTTTAACATTTGTTTTAAAATATATTGATATAAAGATATTTGAATAATCCACTTCTAATATAAAAAATATATAGTTTATACATACTATTTTCTGTTTCACTGTTCATTTATTCCTTCTCTCATTTCTTGAATACTCTTATGGAAGATGTGCTTGTTTTATTTTTTTCTAAAGTTTATTTTTGTTGTAGTTGATCATTGCCATTCAAAAACATTTCATTTCATTAATTCTACTGCTAAAGATTTAATTTTTCTTGGTTGGGCATGGTGGCTCATGCCTGTAATTCCAGCACTTTGGGAGGCCAAGGTGGGTGGATCACGAGGTCAGGCAATCAAGACCATCCTGGGTAATATGGTGAAACCTGTCTCTACTAAAAATACAAAAAAATTAGCTGGGCATGGTGGCGGGTGCCTGTAGTCCCAGCTACTCGGGAGGCTGAGGCAGGAGAATGGCATGAACCTGGGAAGCGGAGCTTGCAGTGAGCCGAGATCACGCCACTGCACTCCAGCCTGGGTGACAGAGCGAGACTCTGTCTCAAAAAAAAAAAAAAAAGATTTAATTTTTCTTTTAAAATTTCTTTAGACTTTTCGCTGACACTACAGTGTGAATCTATGGTAGGGAATTCCTTTTTCTCATTTTAAACCTCTACATGGTAAATGAGATTCTCTGATCAGAACAGACAAAGAAGAAAACTATTGGGATGCATCAATTCTTTAATAACTAAAATAAATATTTACTTTAATTATGGTACCAAACTTAGTGATTAAAAGGCTTAATCATTAACTAAAAGTCATCATTATCATATACATGTATTCAGAACAAGATAGGTAACATGAAAGCCTTTACATTCATACACTACGTCATATTTTAATATTTTAACCCTGCTTAAAATTTAGTTTGTTAATTGTTTCACTCATTTATGGACAAAAAAAAAAAAAATGTATTGAGAAACTTCCAAAGACCAAAAAATGTGCAAGCCATTCTAGAAGACAGGATTTTTTTTCCCCTATCCTCTATTTGAATAAGGAAATCAGGCATAGGAACTAACAATTGTAATGCAAGATAATAGGTTCTATTGCAGAGGCCCATGGACCTACTACAGATTTGTTGCTGGGGTGGGTATGGGAGGAGAAGAGTTGAAGGGTCAGAACCGGTAAATGAGTTTTCCTTGTTTCTTCAGTCAGATGAACAAAGAAGGTAAGATGAGCATATGAAAGGTATAGTGATGTGGGTAACCCAGATCTTTTGGTTTGGTTTGTTTGGTATGGCTGGGGCCCAGTGTGTGCAGAAGAGTTGAATGATTAAATGTAGCTGAGGGTGCTATAGATGCCATACTCACACTTGGTAGAATGTTCATGATGGAAGTAGATCATCATCTTCAAAGCTATTTTCCTCATTTTATAGGAATGGTGCCATGTATAAGTCCCCCCAAAGCAGAACCTGAGACAAAGACAGATGCAGGTAGTTTATTTGGTAGTTATCCCAGGAAGCAGAAGAAAGAGATGGAGAGTGGGAGAGGGAAGAAAGCCAAAAATGGGTGTGTGGCTGCTGCTGCTGCTGTAGACAAGAGGAGTCAATCCTGCAGGGACCTCTGAGAAACACGTGGAATGCCTTCCGGAGCTATCTATCTAAAGCCAGGGGCAGTAGGGGGTGGGTGCTAGGCCACTTATCCATTGATACATGATTCCATTGGTAGAGGGTTTTGAGAGAGAGTGGACATACGTAGCTTGTAACTGTCTGTCACAGCTATGACTGGAATCTAAGGAGAATAAAAACCATTTTCTACAGATGAAAAACAGAGGTAGGGTTGGAGCCTAGGTCTCAGCTATACTGCACACTACCATGGGGTCTGATCACAGGATCCAACTTGCTCATCAGATCTCCACTTGCTTTCCAGCTATAGTGAAGGCAATTATGGAACATATTTTCATTTATTCATTGTATTAATTTGGGTTATCTGGAAAGTGTACACCAAGTTGGGATTAAGTATGCAAGAGCATAATTAAGGAAAATGAATGTGAGACAAAAAAAAAAAGACACTTCTATTGGTTTAAGACTTGAATATTTACACATTAATTACACATACTAAAAATAAAAGGTGAAATATTATTCTTGTGCTATCCAAATTTTAGAGACTTGGTGAACAAGCTTTTGCAAAACTTCATAAGTCTTTTCCCTCTCTATTAGATGGAGCTATGAGTTCCTTTGGAATTACGTCAAAGGAAAAATCTTTGGGAGAAACACTATGCTGTCATAATGATTTCTTTTCCTTTGCAAAAAAAAAGCCAGAGGTTGGGAAAGCCATAAGTCCATGATGCAGATCCTCCTGTGGAGGAGAGGGGAAGGAAGGGCGCTTGGGTAGAAAAGACCACAAAACTATAGCAGAGTTCTAAGGTAGGTTTGGAAAAGTTGATGAAGAGTCTTCAAGCCAAGGTGCCCATCAGTATAGTCTAGTACCTCTCAGGAATGAGCCTGCCTCAGTAGCCTACCATGCTGAGTTATCAGACTGTCAGCAGTGGCTTTGGCACCAACTCGCTGCTGAATTTCTGAGTGCAGCAGCAGGGCCAGTTACTTACACACTCTGCACTGGGAGAGCTGAGAGGGACACTTTCATCTTCACCACAATTATCTTTTGATAAATCAAAGAGCACTCTTTTGAATCAAAAATAAGGTATCAGCTCTCCATAATTTTCTTATAATAGAGTAGGTGGAAGAGGGTACATTCCAGTATTTCTAGAAGACTACTCAAAATCTACCTAGAAGAGAGAGTGTTGTACTCATCCTAAAGAGAACACAAATTTCCTCCTGTGGAAGCGCAACCTGGAACAACTGCCAACTTGCAAAACTGCCCAGATTAACTCTAAGAAGCATCTGGAACAACTTGGACCCCAGAATAGAAAGCACCTAGGAGCAGAAGCTCCTCTCATGAGGTTTATTCTGTATCTGCAGCATCTGGCATTTCATACAACCCAAGTTTTGCTGGCACTTGCCTTACCGTACTTGCTGTTGAAGTACTTTTTGCCTCCCCACAAATTTCCTTTTGCTACACTGTTTCCTAAATTCTTCTGGGAATGTTCCTCAACTTCAAAACCAAATCCTGTCAGCTATTATGAAGCATCTGATTTTTAAACTTCTTCCATTCTAGTCTTCTTACACTAGACACCTCCAATAGCTGTTTTTGACAGCTGTTTTGTTGGGGTTCTAAATGTATTAAACTCTCCTGAAAGTGTAAGTTCTTTAGTAAAATAAAGCCATGTTGTATCTGTGTAGAAATGAAGAGACTACCTCTGTCTGTTTAGAATTGAATATGTACATATTAATTACAGGTACCAAAAAGAAAAGGTAAGATATTATTCCTGTGCTATCCAAATTTTATAGAGATTTTAGTGAACAAGCTTTTATCAGAACTTTGTATCATTCCTTTCTCTATTAGATGGAGATATGAGTTCATTTGAAATTACAACATTTTCCTCATGTCAAAGGAAAAATCTTTGGGAAACACACCATGCTGTCCTCATGATTTATTTTCCCTTTGATGACCAGCTCTTATCAAGTCAACATGGTTTGCCTGACTGCCTCTTTTCTGAGGAAGACTTCTCCCCTAGGAGACTCCTCAATTCCTTTTGCAAATATGTAATTGCTGGCTCATCCTACCAGTTTGCTACCCATGCTTTGTGACATGTTTCAATCCCAGTGGTGGACAGGCTCAAGCAGAAACCTCTGTTATATATGTCACTCTGAATGAACACCTATAGTTACTGTTCCAGGAAACTGATATCCTCTAATATCCAGTGTGGCATTTTATTTCTTCTTCTAAGCAGCCCTATTCTTTTAAACCAGAATTATCAGAGCATTTACTAACTGATTACATCTCTGAGCACAGTGATAAAAATATATTCTTAACTCGAAGATAACCTCTGCCAGATTGATTCTACTTTAATACATTTGGCTTTCTCTTTTCATCCATGCCCTCCTCCTACAAAAATTCAGAAGTACCAACTGAATTTTTGTATTCATCTTAAAAGTAATAGAAGAGAAAAATAGAAAAATAACACTTGATCACTCATCAAAAAAAAAAAAAGAACAAAATGTATAGTGTATTTTCAGTTCAGTACATTGTAATTTTTATGAAATAAAAGCCAATAGAAGTTATAACAAAAAGAGCTACCGTTTGTGAAACCTCCTTTGTGCTGTGCACTGATTAGGTGCACTGCTTGTCATCTTTATAGTTACCTTGTGCTAGGATTTGGATGTTTCCCACTAAAACTCATGTTGCAGTTTGATCATCAGTGTGACAGTGTTGGGAGGTGTGGCCCAGTGAGAAATGTTTGGGTTACGGGGGTGGCTTCCTCATAGATAAATGCAGTCTCAATTAGAGAAGATAGTTATAAAGTAAGTTTCCTCCTTTGGTTTGGTCCCGTTTTTGCACATGTCCGCTTCCCATTTGACCTTCCGCCATGTTGTGTTGCAGGACCAAGGCCCTTACCAGAAGCCAGCACCATGTCCTTGAACGGCACAGCTTTCAGGACTATGAGATAAATAAAACACCCCCCCCCCCTTTTTTTTTTTTTTTTTTTTTTTTTTGAGGCAGAGCCTCACTCTGTCACCCAGGTTGGAGTGCAGTAGCCTGATCTCCACTCACTACAACCTCTGCCTCCCAGGCTCAAGTGATTCTTTTGCATTAGACTCCCAAGTAGCTGGGATTACAGGTGCTCACCACCACACCTGGCTTTTTTTTTTTTTTTTTTTTTTTTTTTTTGTAGTTTTAGTAGAGACAGGGTTTTGCCATGTTGGCCAGGCTGGACTTAAACTCCTGACCTCAGGTGATCTGCGCCTGCGTTGGCCTCCCAAAGTGCTGGGATTATAGGCATGAGCCACTGTGCCCAGCCTAAACCCTTTTCTTTATAAATTACCCACTTTTGGCTGTTCCATTATAGCAACACAAAACTAAGACACCCTGTGAGTTTTGTATGATTATCATACCATTTTACTCCTCAGGACTACTTCTCTCACCTTTGTAATTATGCAGTTATTGGTATCTTTTGTTATTTCCAAACACAGCAATTCACATTGTTTCGTTTAATTATCAATAAGTACCTAAGAAGTGTGAAACAAACTGAATGAAAAAGCCATGTTTATTGTCTGTAGAGCACTTGTCTCAACGTTCCTCTTTTAAAGATGATTCATAACATAATCCTGATTCAAAATAAGAAACAACTGTATACAGCTCTTGGTTTTCGAGCATCACGTGAATAGTTGGATTGGATCACCTTAAGGTCCTGCCAAAGCCTGATAGTCCAGTTCCCAGAGGGTTCCAATTTGTGTTCTTCAGAATCCTAGGATTCTCTTGAGGTGTGTCAGAAGTTGCAAGGGGACCAGGGAACAGATTTGGGGATAGTATCGTAGGTTCTCTAATTACTACTTTAAGTAGAACAGCTTCAGTTTCATGTTTTACTCAATGAGGTTATACATAAAATACATTTTAATAATCTGAAGGCCACTGATATATGTGATAAATATCACAGGAGTTTAGGTAAAATCTCACAATTTCTTCAAGTTTTCTCTTAAATTTGTCTGCATCTCTTTTTGTTTGGCAGCCCAATCTTATCAAAATAAGTTTTCCACATTCAAGTTCCTTATGCTTTGCTTTATGGTCACTTCCTGGATTACAAAATCAGACAGTGGTTGACAGCATAAGTAATGGCATCACGTTGCCTGTGTTAGACATCTGTTACCAATACTTAATACTATCTGTGTGACATTGAGCAATTTGCTCAACCTCTGTGAACATCAGACTTCCGTGCTCTAAACGGATCACATTAATAATTTTTCACTGGGTTGCTTTAAGGATCAGATGAATATAAAACAGATGCCTCTTTCAAGGTAAATAATCAATAACTGTTAGCTCTAAGTAAGTATTAAATGGCTGCCTAATTACGGGTGTCACCTTTAATAATGCTTAAATTCTCTTTCTGGACATGCCAAAAGGCCATCTTCAATAAACTTCAATATGTCTAAGTTTCAGATATGGTATTTGATTTTATTTAACTTTCTAGTCATATGGTGCATTGCTTAATTTGTATTCTTTAGTAATATGAATTGCTCTTCTCTCTTTGTGTTGTTTTCTAGACTACTGGGCCTACAACAGCAGCTTTCATATTTTTTTCTATAGATATATATAATGAAATATAGGATTCATTTTAATGTTCTTCAGTATGATCTCCTTTTTTCATTATAACCTATTTATAAGGACCTTAGAAATACGAAAAAGAGTACCTTCAATTTACATTCAACTCCAAGAGAACTGGACACATCTTTCTCTGTGAATATATTAATTTTTAATACCATTGTGGCCTTGATGTAGATACCTATAGATATGTCTTATTTTTCAGACATTTACCATTAGTCACTTTTTCCAAGTACCTGGTTTTTTTTTTTTTTTTCCCCAAAATATGGTTCTTTAAACAGAGATTTGTTATAGAAGAGCTAGATTTACTTCAAATTTGTTGACTATTTAGTAGGTCTCTGCTCAGGAAAACAGTCTGGTGATTGCTTAGCAATAATCTGGTATGTATTCAATTGAGGCTTCCCCCCATAAAAACAATGTTTCTCATTTGTTAAATTGTTTAAGTCTTTTGCTTGAGTGCTTGAAACTCCATTTTTCTGGGCCCCAGGTGTAACGTCATTGTCTAGGCCCTCCAGGTTTGTTACCTCAGACTTCTGAATAAAACTGATGAACTTCACATAAGCATTTCTATTTATTTCTTGCTTCTGAATACCACACCAACACGATGGAAACAAATTATGATACCATCTTAATTAGAGAATTGTATGTCAGAGCCCACACCATCTACGTTTCCATATGTAGTTAATCACCAGAAAAAAGAAAAGACATTTCTGTTAAGGATAATGCCCACTGAATTTGAACTTTCAGAGCACCCATAATTTTTCTTAAAGTTTCTTGAATTAATTAATATAAGCTCTCTTACTTATAGTCTTTTTTTTTTCTTTTTCTTGAGATGGAGTCTTGCTCTGTTGCCTAGGCTAGAGTGCAGTGGCTCAATTTTCGCTTACTGTAGCCTCTGCCTCCCAGGTTCAAGTGATTCTCGTGCTTCAGCCTCCCCAGTTGCTGGGACTACAGGTGCATGGCATCATGCTTGGCTAATTTTTGTATTTATAGTAGAGATGGGGTTTGACCAGGCTGGTCTCAAACTCCTGACTTCAGGTCATCTGCCTACCTCAGCCTCCCAAAGTGCTTGGATTACAGGCGTGAGCAACCTGTGCCTGGCCTTGTTGTTTTGTTACATATTTTTAGAAACATCTTTTGGCAGTGTATGCTTTTGTTTCTAAAGTCTAATTGATGATTATATGTATTTGGGGATTCATTGTTATTTTAAACTTTGAAGATGATTTATTATACCACTTAAGATTTATTCATGTGGCTTCCTTTTTCCTGATTTTGCTAATACACAAATAATGCTCTTGGTTTGGTGAGCTGTCAACCACAAGATAATTGATTTTAAATATCTTCCCTTCTGACTAATACTTGTACACATTGGAAAATTTTCTAAGTACTAATGGAAACTTCAAGTGAACATAACACATTCTTAACCAAAAATATGTACATATTATGATATCGAGGCAAGGCAAGGATGGATAAAGAAACATTTTTAGGATGAGTATAAGAGAAACCATTAGCAGAATGCGTCAAAAGTGCATAGATTCAGGTATTGCAAGTATCATGTCAACGAAATTGGAAAAACTGCAATTAGGTGAGTGACTGAGATTGGAAAACAACATGATCACATATCAGGAGTCACTTGAGTGGCTTGGATTGATAGCTTATTATACTGTGTTGCATGATTTCCTTTTTCCCTAGGATAATTTTGAATTGGTCATTCCCAGTTCTAAGTGGCATTAACCTGCCATGTTTTGAAAGAACCCTTGATATCTGATACAAACCATTATGTTTTCAGCCTC
Organism: Rhinopithecus roxellana; assembly: GCF_007565055.1. NCBI lineage: Eukaryota > Metazoa > Chordata > Mammalia > Primates > Cercopithecidae > Rhinopithecus > Rhinopithecus roxellana. The sequence continues at coordinate 56,459,857 of NC_044551.1, forward strand.
CTTTAGAAGGAGTCCTAAGTTTTCCTTTTCCTTACCAAATTCTTGCAAGTCAAGCATATTTAAAAATGAGAATATTATTTTTAATTGATGCTGTTCTTCCAGCCCGACAATATCCTTGACAGTAAGGAGGTGGAATAACAGCAACACATATAAAGCCTCAGTTCAATCTGTTCTTATATTGAGACTCCACATAAAAATGGTATTTAGATATCTACATGTTAGATATAATGGAAACAGATCTGAAACAGGTTTTGTGAAACACCTACAAGCAATTAGAGTCCTTTTGTAAATGATTCTCTCACAAATAAAAATTTCTATTCGTAGTCCAGGAATTGATATGAATTCTTGATCAGTGCTCCCTAACCACTTCTCGAGGAGTAGTAAATGCAGATGTCTATGGTAAGTTTTGGCATGGATTTTCATTGGCTATATTAGTCGTGTATATGTCAGAACCAATTGTGAGTCAGCAAATGCATTTTAGAGGCTGTATTTATGTGAACAAACCATAAACTTTCTCCATGTAGTGTGATGAGACAACAGTGACCTGTCTTTTGAAATAACAACTATTTTTGATAATTTTATAATCAGATGACATACCAACACTAATAATGTACAATTTTTAGATAATTTGTCTACTACCACCTTGCCAGCATCCCATTGTTAAATGCAAAATTTTGGATGCAAAATTGATTGTATAATTTAGTAAATTTGACAAAAGTTTAGTGAGGTTGGTAAAACAGCAACCATTTGCAGAGGTAGGTGGCTTTAGATATTTGAATCACCTGTTGCTTTTTCCTGACTTGAATAATTGAGTAGTCAGAAGTCTTGAGTAATTAATGTCATGAAATTTTCCTTAGAAAAAGGTTGAGATCAGTACAAATCAAGGGACGTTGTCTTACTGTAGATGTCTTGATTCTAGGATTAACCAGAAAGAATTATTTGTGTCTGCCTTTCAAACAAAAATATGCCCACCTAAACAATATTGATTTGTAAGATTATATATTAAATGCCTGTAAATCTTTAGGCATTGGTCTATGTGCTGGAAACATATATGAAATGATTGCTACTCTCAAGGATCTTATCAGGTAGAAATGAGGTCAAGTGCCTTGACAATTAAAATAGCATTAATTAGGAATACGTGTAATGTGCAATGAGAATCATACCTAATTTGGACTCAATGGGATGAGATAGGGAAGCCTCTGGGTGAGAAGGTAGTAAATGAACTAAGTCACGAAAAACTAAATAAAGGGGGTCATCTGCAAAAAGGGAGTATTATATGCATGGCGGTATTATAGCAAGACAGAGTCACACCTACAAAAGCAAAAGTTGAGAGGAAGCAAGGTACACTAAAAGGAACTGTAAGTTGCTTAGCCTGAAAGCAGATGTGATAGTAGGAAACTGTCAGGAGGCAGAGATTAAGGAGGATAAAATGTCCTATCTTTTACATGCATGGCTTTTCAATTTGAACGTTATCATGAAAGAAATAAAAAATCCAAGAAAAGCTTTCGATCTGTGGTACAACACAATTCAAATTGTATTTTTGAAAGATCACTAATAGCAATGTGGAAAATAAATTGAAAGGCAGCACTTGCAGGAAGTTGTTGCAGTCATCCAATGAGAAAAAATCAATAGCCACAAGCATGGAAAGAGGCTGAATAGTGGAGAATATTGAGAACATTTTGTCAACAAGACTTGGAAATTAATTTTATGCATATGCTGAAGGAGGATAAGAATCAATGATTATATCAAGATCTCTTATTTAATTGGCCATAGGACTTGATATGACATTCACTGAGGTAGCAAATATAGAAAAAAAAATCCTAAATTTTGGGGAAATATGTTTATTTGTGGATATGTTGAATTTTACAACACCTGTGGTATCTTTAATAGAAGATACTATCTAACTCCTCTGAGCTTATTATTATTAAGGACGATTCACACATCAAAGGATATTGGTAATCAGGGGCAGTAGTTTGTTTATACTTTTATGCGTTAGCATCGCCTAAGAAGTGCTTGGCTGCTTTACATCTTAGAATTACATTTTCATATCCTCTTTTTAGTGGATCATCATGTTGTTCAGGAATATTGTCTCTTCTCAAAAGTCTTGATAGCAGTGAGGAATTTAAGGAAGCTTAACCTTATTGCTTGTTGGCTGGAGTAAGTGTGTGATGGATTGAATGTCCTTTTGTATGGATGAAGGAAAAATAGCAGTGATGTTGAAGTGGTGACGTGGGATTTTACTTCTTAATTTTTCATGTCTCATTCAGGTGATGAGTATCCTGAAATCTTTCTATAAGTGAGTAGTGTGTTCATCCCACAGTAAGGAAATACTAAACATCTCCTCTACACCTAGAATACTAAAAAGACAACCTTCAGAAATCACTGGAAAAAAATCTCTACAGCAACAGAAATTCTGAACACAGAAGCTTTACCTTAGAATATAAGGTCTGTTTGGTTCCTTTAGTAGCTCTTTGTAAGAATGGGGAAGGTCAACAGGTCCTCAACAAGGACAGCAAAGAATGTATGGACGTAGTGTCCACCCAGATAAGGGTGGTTTTTATTCCTAGCATATTCTAGGATTTAGGATCTTAAATATTAAATGTTGGAACTTGTAGAGTTGATTGACGAAGTATAATTGGTCTAATTATATTTTTAATTTTCCTCAGCAGGCACTTGTTGAGCATCACTTTTGTGGAAGGTATCAAGGACATGAATATAAAAATGCACATTATATAGTTATTTCTCCTCAAAAATGTTTAAAGCAATAAACCATAATAAAAATAGTAAGCAATATACAAAAATAAAATTTGTGAGAAAATGAGTAACTGCTATAAGAAACTTAGGGAACCTTAATTAAGGAGGTAGCATTTCAGTTTAACTTTAGAGGATTTTGAAAGGTGAAAGTTGGGACCAAAAGCCATTTTAGAAGCGTGAACAAAGACTCCAAGCCTGATTAATACTACTTTCTATGCAGCAGCCAGATAATATTATAAAATGTAAATCATGCCATATTGCCCCTATCATTCAAAGGAAAGAGAAAAGACAGATGCAAAGACAGTCAATTGAATCACTAACTGGCCACGTGTTTTATGTTTCTCTGTATCCCTTACAGCTAAAATTTTAATTCTAGTTTCAGGTGAGTTAAGATAAACCCAGAACTTAATGGAACAAATTAGACCTTTTCTTTTTTTTTCTTTTCTTTTTTTTTTTTTTTGAGACGGAGTCTCGCTCTGCCACCCAGGCTGGAGTGCAGTGGCCGGATCTCAGCTCACTGCGAGCTCCGCCTCCTGGGTTCACGCCATTCTCCTGCCTCAGCCTCCCGAGTAGCTGGGACTACAGGCGCCCGCCACCTCGCCCGGCTAGTTTTTTTGTGTTTCTTAGTAGAGTCAGGGTTTCACCAGGTTAGCCAGTATGGTCTCGATCTCCTGACCTCGTGATCTGCCCGTCTCGGCCTCCCAAAGTGCTGGGATTACAGGCTTAAGCCACTGTGCCCGGCCGGCCTTTTCTTAATTTGACAATTTCTTCTGCTCACGACTTCCTAATAGGATGAAGGCCATTGACAAAGATGGTCATGAGAATATTTCTTTCAAATTGGCCTTTGTCATTCTGCATATTCATAGCAGAACTTCTAACAATACCATTGCAGTCATTCATGAAACTCCAAAAATTATAATCATGAGACAAAAAGTCACATGGTTCCAACAGCTCTGGTAAAAGACCATGTGAAACAATATGTATTAAGATTTCTTTACTAATAATATTGAATAAAAATCAGAGTTGATTTCCAAATTTCAGATTTTAATCCTTTTGAATGAAGTTGAAAGTGTGGTTTTATTTAGAGATATTTTGCCCAGATGCTTGTGAATATGATTCTCTTTTTCATTATGTAAAAAATTGAGATCACTAGATTCTATGTAACAAAAACAGCCTTGGCAACTTGTGGATTCCATTCTAATGCCTTATAAAATATACCCTTACTTCAAACATCACTGCCTATTGCAGAATTTATATTATGCAATGCTAACTTTGAAACCAATTCCTGGATGTAAACCTCCACATCTTGATCAGGGAATGGCGTTTCTAAATGGATCTATAAGTATTCTACAGTGTGCAATTCTTGCTGCCATGAACTTATTAGAACATTTCAGGGGCCATTTATATTAGAATATATTCCTTTATCCAAAGACATATATGGTTATGGTCTATTTTTGAACTATTACAAATGTTAAGTTTGGTTAAGAGAAGTTTGACACAAGCAGTCTATTCATTTATGAAGTTCAGAGTTCAAAATATCTAAGGAATTCCTAAGCCTATTGTCAAAATGTAGAACAATATTGTGACAAACAGAATTCCCTCAGAAGCTTTTTTGATTTAATTATTTCTCAACTGAATAGACTATTTTTAAGAGTGGTTTTAGGTTCACAGTGAAATTGAGTGGAAGGTGCAGAGATGTTCCATATACCAACTGCCCCAACACATGCATAGCTTCTCCCATTATTAATATCCGCCACCAGAGTGGCATATTTGTTACCACTGAAGAACTTACATTGACACATCGTCACCCAGAGTCTACAGTTTACATTAGGATTGTACATTCAACAAGTTTGGACAAGTATATAACGACATGTATCCACTATTGTAGTATAAAAATATTGTCGTATACATTTTTTCACTGCCCTGATAGGCCCTGTGATCCACTTATTCATCCCTCCCTTCCCTCAAGCCCAGGCAACCACCGATCTTTTTGCTTTCTCATTAGTTTTGCCTTTTCCAGAGTATCATGTAGTAGAATCATGCATGATGTAGCCTTTTCAGACTGGCTTATTTCTTTTTTTTTTTCTTTTTTTTTTTTTTTGAGATGGAGTCTCGCTCTGTCGCCCAGGCTGGAGTGCAGTGGCCGGATCTCAGCTCACTGCAAGCTCCGCCTCCCAGGTTTACGCCATTCTCCTGCCTCAGCCTCCCCAGTAGCTGGGACTACAGGTGCCCGCCACCTCGCCTGGCTAGTTTTTTGTATTTTTTTTAGTAGAGACGGGGTTTCACCATGTTAGCCAGGATGGTCTCGATCTCCTGACCTCGTGATCCGCCCGTCTCGACCTCCCAAAGTGCTGGGATTACAGGCTTGAGCCACCGCGCCCGGCCCAGACTGGCTTATGTCACCGGCAATATGCATTTAAGTTTCCTTCATGTCTTTTTATGACTTGATAGCTTATTCCTTTTTATTCCATTGTCTGGATGTACCAGTTTATTTATCTACTGTCCTACTGATGACAGACATTTTGGTTACTTCTACATTTTGGATATCTTTAATGAAGTTGCTATGAACATCTGTTTGCAGGTTTTTGTGTGGATATAACTTTTCAGTTCCTTTGAGTAAATATTAAGGAGCAATGAATGTTGGATTGTATGGTTTATTTTGTAAGAAATCACCAAGTGGTCTTCCAAAAGGCTGTACCCTTGTTCATTCTCACCAGCAATAGATAAGAGTTCCTGATGCTCCACATCCTCCACATTCTTGTTAGTCTTTGTTAGTGTTTTGGACTTTGGCCATTCTAATACCTGTGTGGTTGTATCTATCTCTTGTTTTAATTTGCATTTCTCTAATGACTTTATGAGGTGGAGCATTATTTCATACGTTTATTTGCAAGTCATATATCTTCTTTGGTGAGGTGTCTGCTAAGATCTTTGGCCCAGTTTTTAAATTGCGTTGTTCATATTCTTATTTTTGAGTTTAAGAGTTCTTTGCATATTTTTATTTTACTGTCTCCAGTGCTTTTCATTTAAGTCTGATTCTCTGACCTTTATTGTTTTCCTTTTTTCTAAAGAATTTTTTTCAACATTCCATGTAATGCAGGTTTCCTGAAAACAAATTCCCTCCATTTTGTCTGAGAACGCCTTTATTTCTCTCTTTTTATTTTCTTTCCTTTGAGACAGAGTCTCACTCTGTCCCCCAGGCTAGAGTGCGATGGCACCATCTCAGCTCAATGCAACTTCCACTTACTGGGTTTAAGCTATTCTCTGGCCTCAGCCTCCCGAGTAGCTGGGATTACAGGCACCTGCCACCATGCCCAGCTAACTTTTGTATTTCTAGTAGAGACAGGGTTTCACCATGTTGGCCAGGCTGGTCTTGAACTCCTGACCTCAGGTGATTCACCCACCTCTGCCTCCCAAAGTGCTGCAATTACAGGCATGAGCCACTGTGCCTAGCCTCCTTCATTTTTGAAGATTAATTTCACAGGATACAGAATTCTAGGCTGGTGGGTCTTTTCTATCAAGACTCTTGATATTTCACTCCACTCTCTTCTTTGCATGGCTTCTGAGGAGAAGTAGAGCATAATTTTTATCTTTGTTCCTCTGTAGGTAAGATAGACACCTTTGGCTTCTTTCAGGATTTTTTTTTTATTTATCTTTGATTTTTTGTAGTTTAAAAATATTTTGTTGGTGCAAAGATAATTGTGGTTTTTGCCATTACAGTTTTTGCCATTGAAAGCAATGGTAAAAACCACAATTGCTTTTTGCTTTTTTTTTTTTTTTTTTTTTAGAAAAAAATAAGTGTTTTACTTAGGCTCAAATAGCTAATTGTTCAAAGAAAAGACAAACAATGAAAATAGTACTTCTGGGGGCGGAGCAAGATGGCCGAATAGGAACAACTCCAGTCTCCAACTCCCAGCGCGAGCGACACAGAAGACCGGTGATTTCTGCATTTTCAACTGAGGTACTGGGGTCATCTCACTAGGGAGTGCCGGACAATCGGTGCTGGTCAGCTGCTGCAGCCTGACCAGCGAGAGCTGAAGCAGGGCGAGGCATCGCCTCACCTGGAAGCGCAAGGGGGAAGGGGATCCGTTTTCCTAGCCAGGGGAACTGAGACACACAACACCTGGAAAATCGGGTAACTCCCACCCCAATACTGCGCTGTAAGCATACAGGCATTCCAGGAGAATATATCCCACACCTGGCCGGGAGGGTCCCACGCCCACGAAGCCTCCCTCACTGCTAACACAGCAGTCTGCCGCGATCTATCCGCAAGGCAGCAGCGAGGCTGGGGGAGGGGCGCCCGCCATTGCTGAGGCTTAAGTAGGTAAACAAAGCCGCTGGGAAGCTCGAACTGGGTGGAGCTCACAGCAGCTCAAGGAAGCCTGCCTGTCTCTGTAGTCTCCACCTCTGGGGACAGCGCACAGCTGAAGACCAACAGGGGAAGTAGCGGGAGCTGGTGCAGATGCGAACGACTCTGTCTGACAGCTTTGGGGAGAGCCGCGGATCTCCCAACGCGGAGGTTGAGATCTGAGAACGGACAGACTGCCTGCTCAGGTGTGTCCCTGACCCCTGAGTAGCCTAGCTGGGAGAAATCCCCCACTAGGGGCAGTCTGACACCCCACACCTCACAGGGTGGAGTACACCCCTGAGAGGACACTTCCAAAGGAAGAATCAGACAGGTACACTCGCTGTTCAGCAATATTCTATCTTCGGCAACCTCTGCTGCTGATACCCAGGCAAACAGGGTCTGGAGTGGACCTCAAGCAATCTCCAACAGACCAACAGAGAGTCCTTCTGACTGTCAGAAGGAAAACTATCAAACAGGAAGGACACCTATACCAAAACCCCATCAGTTCGTCACCACCATCAAAGACCAGAGACAGATAAAACCACAAAGATGGGGAAGAAGCAGGGCAGAAAAGCTGGAAATTCAAAAAATAAGAGGGCATCTCCCCCTGCAAAGGAGCGCAGCCCATCACCAGCAACGGATCAAAGCTGGTCAGAGAATGACTTGGACGAGAGGAGAGAAGAAGGCTTCAGTCCATCAAACTTATCAGAGCTAAAGGAGGAATTACGTACCCAGCGCAAAGAAACTAAAAATCTTGAAAAAAGAGTGGAAGAATTGACAGCTAGACTCATTAATGCAGAGAAGATCATAAACGAAATGACAGAGATGAAAACCATGACACGAGAAATACGTGACAAATGCACAAGCTTCAGTAACCGACTCGATCAACTGGAAGAAAGAGTATCAGCGATTGAAGATCAAATGAATGAAATGAAGCGAGAAGAGAAACCAAAAGAAAAAAGAAGAAAAAGAAATGAGCAAAGCCTGCAAGAAGTATGGGATTACGTAAAAAGACCAAATCTACGTCTGATTGGGGTGCCTGAAAGTGAGGGGGAAAATGGAACCAAGTTGGAAAACACTCTTCAGGATATCATCCAGGAGAACTTCCCCAACCTAGTAGGGCAGGCCAACATTCAAATTCAGGAAATACAGAGAACGCCACAAAGATACTCCTCCAGAAGAGCAACTCCAAGACACATCATTGCCAGATTCACCAAAGTTGAAATGAAGGAAAAAATCTTAAGGGCAGCCAGAGAGAAAGGTCGGGTCACCCACAAAGGGAAGCCCATCAGACTAACAGCAGATCTCTCGGCAGAAACTCTACAAGCCAGAAGAGAGTGGGGGCCAATATTCAACGTTCTTAAAGAAAAGAATTTTCAACCCAGAATTTCATATCCAGCCAAACTAAGTTTCATAAGTGAAGGAGAAATAAAATCCTTTACAGATAAGCAAATGCTTAGAGATTTTGTCACCACCAGGCCTGCCTTACAAGAGACCCTGAAGGAAGCCCTAAACATGGAAAGGAACAACCGGTACCAGCCATCGCAAAAACTTGGCAAAATGTAAAGACCATCGAGGCTAGGAAGAAACTGCATCAACTAACGAGCAAAATAACCAGTTAATATCATAATGGCAGGATCAAGTTCACACATAACAATATTAACCTTAAATGTTAATGGACTAAATGCTCCAATTAAAAGACACAGACTGGCAAACTGGATAAAGAGTCAAGACCCATCAGTCTGCTGTATTCAGGAGACCCATCTCACATGCAGAGACATACATAGGCTCAAAATAAAGGGATGGAGGAAGATCTACCAAGCAAATGGAGAACAAAAAAAAGCAGGGGTTGCAATCCTAGTCTCTGATAAAACAGACTTTAAACCATCAAAGATCAAAAGAGACAAAGAAGGCCATTACATAATGGTAAAGGGATCAATTCAACAGGAAGAGCTAACTCTCCTAAATATATATGCACCCAATACAGGAGCACCCAGATTCATAAAGCAAGTCCTTAGAGACTTACAAAGAGACTTAGACTCCCATACAATAATAATGGGAGACTTCAACACTCCGCTGTCAACATTAGACAGATCAACGAGACAGAAAGTTAACAAGGATATCCAGGAATTGAACTCATCTCTGCACCAAGCGGACCTAATAGACATCTATAGAACTCTCCACCCCAAATCAACAGAATATACATTCTTCTCAGCACCACATCGCACTTATTCCAAAATTGACCACATAATTGGAAGTAAAGCACTCCTCAGCAAATGTAAAAGAACAGAAATTATAACAAACTGTCTCTCAGACCACAGTGCTGTCAAACTAGAACTCAGGACTAAGAAACTCAATCAAAACCGCTCAACTACATGGAAACTGAACAACCTGCTCCTGAATGACTACTGGGTACATAACAAAATGAAAGCGGAAATAAAGATGTTCTTTGAAACCAATGAGAACAAAGATACAACATACCAGAATCTCTGGGACACATTTAAAGCAGTGTGTAGAGGGAAATTTATAGCACTAAATGCCCACAAGAGAAAGCAGGAAAGATCTAAAATTGACACTCTAACATCACAATTAAAAGAACTAGAGAGGCAAGAGCAATCACATTCAAAAGCTAGCAGAAGGCAAGAAATAACTAAGATCAGAGCAGAACTGAAGGAGATAGAGACACAAAAAACCCTCCAAAAAATCAGTGAATCCAGGAGTTGGTTTTTTGAAAAGATCAACAAAATTGACAGACCGCTAGCAAGGCTAATAAAGAAAAAAAGAGAGAGGAATCAAATAGACGCAATAAAAAATGATAAAGGGGATATCACCACTGACCCCACAGAAATACAAACTACCATCAGAGAATACTATAAACGCCTCTACGCAAATCAACTAGAAAATCTAGAAGAAATGGATAATTTCCTGGACACTTACACTCTCCCAAGGCTAAACCAGGAAGAAGTTGAATCCCTGAATAGACCAATAGCAGGCTCTGAAATTGAGGCAACAATTAATAGCCTACCCACCAAAAAAAGTCCAGGACCAGATGGATTCACAGCTGAATTCTACCAGAGGTACAAGGAGGAGCTGGTACCATTCCTTCTGAAACTATTCCAATCAATAGAAAAAGAGGGAATCCTCCCTAACTCATTTTATGAGGCCAACATCATCCTGATACCAAAGCCTGGCAGAGACACAACAAAAAAAGAGAATTTTAGACCAATATCCCTGATGAACATTGATGCAAAAATCCTCAATAAAATACTGGCAAACCGGATTCAGCAGCACATCAAAAAGCTTATCCACCATGATCAAGTGGGCTTCATCCCTGGGATGCAAGGCTGGTTCAACATTCGCAAATCAATAAACGTAATCCAGCATATAAACAGAACCAAAGACAAGAACCACATGATTGTCTCAATAGATGCAGAAAAGGCTTTTGACAAAATTCAACAGCCCTTCATGCTAAAAACGCTCAATAAATTCGGTATTGATGGAACATACCTCAAAATAATAAGAGCTATTTATGACAAACCCACAGCTAATATCATACTGAATGGGCAAAAACTGGAAAAATTCCCTTTGAAAACTGGCACAAGACAGGGATGCCCTCTCTCACCACTCCTATTCAACATAGTGTTGGAAGTTCTGGCTAGGGCAATCAGGCAAGAGAAAGAAATCAAGGGTATCCAGTTAGGAAAAGAAGAAGTCAAATTGTCCCTGTTTGCAGATGACATGATTGTATATTTAGAAAACCCCATCGTCTCAGCCCAAAATCTCCTTAAGCTGATAAGCAACTTCAGCAAAGTCTCAGGATACAAAATTAATGTGCAAAAATCACAAGCATTCTTATACACCAGTAACAGACAAGCAGAGAGCCAAATCAGGAATGAACTTCCATTCACAATTGCTTCAAAGAGAATAAAATACCTAGGAATCCAGCTTACAAGGGATGTAAAGGACCTCTTCAAGGAGAACTACAAACCACTGCTCAGTGAAATCAAAGAGGACACAAACAAATGGAAGAACATACCATGCTCATGGATAGGAAGAATCAATATCGTGAAAATGGCCATACTCCCTAAGGTTATTTATAGATTCAATGCCATCCCCATCAAGCTGCCAATGACTTTCTTCACAGAATTGGAAAAAACTGCTTTAAAGTTCATATGGAACCAAAAAAGAGCCCGCATTGCCAAGACAATCCTAAGTCAAAAGGACAAAGCTGGAGGCGTCACGCTACCTGACTTCAAACTATACTACAAGGCTACAGTAACCAAAACAGCATGGTACTGGTACCAAAACAGAGATATAGACCAATGGAACAGAACAGAGTCCTCAGAAATAATACCGCACATCTACAGCCATCTGATCTTTGACAAACCTGAGAGAAACAAGAAATGGGGAAATGATTCCCTATTTAATAAATGGTGCTGGGAAAATTGGCTAGCCATAAGTAGAAAGCTGAAACTGGATCCTTTCCTTACCCCTTATACGAAGATTAATTCAAGATGGATTAGAGACTTAAATGTTAGACCTAATACCATAAAAACCCTAGAAGAAAATCTAGGTAGTACCATTCAGGACATAGGCATGGGCAAGGACTTCATGTCTAAAACACCAAAAGCAACGGCAGCAAAAGCCAAAATTGACAAATGGGATCTAATTAAACTAAAGAGCTTTTGCACAGCAAAAGAAACTACCATCAGAGTGAACAGGCAACCTACAGAATGGGAGAAAATTTTTGCAACCTACTCATCTGACAAAGGGCTAATATCCAGAATCTACAAAGAACTCAAACAAATATACGAGAAAAAAACAAACAACCCCATCAAAAAGTGGGGAAAGGATATGAACAGACATTTCTCAAAAGAAGATATTCATACAGCCAACAGACACATGAAAAAATGCTCATCATCACTGGCCATCAGAGAAATGCAAATCAAAACCACAATGAGATACCATCTCACACCAGTTAGAATGGCAATCATTAAGAAGTCAGGAAACAACAGGTGTTGGAGAGGATGTGGAGAAATAGGAACACTTTTACACTGTTGGTGGGATTGTAAACTAGTTCAACCATTATGGAAAACAGTATGGCAATTCCTCAAGGATCTAGAACTAGATGTACCATATGACCCAGCCATCCCACTACTGGGTATATACCCAAAGGATTATAAATTAGTCTACTACAAAGACACATGTACACGTATGTTTATTGCGGCACTATTCACAATAGCAAAGACTTGGAATCAACCCAAATGTCCATCTGTGACAGACTGGATTAAGAAAATGTGGCACATATACACCATGGAATACTATGCAGCCATAAAAAGGATGAGTTTGCGTCCTTTGTAGGGACATGGATGCAGCTGGAAACCATCATTCTTAGCAAACTATCACAAGAAGAGAAAACCAAACACCGCATGTTCTCACTCATAGGTGGGAACTGAACAATGAGATCACTTGGACTCGGGAAGGGAAACATCACACACTGGGGTCTATCATGGGGAGGGGGGAGGGGGGAGGAGGGAGGGATTGCATTGGGGAGTTATACATGATATAAATGATGAATTGATGGGTGCTGACGAGTTGATGGGTGCAGCACACCAACATGGCATAAGTATACATATGTAACAAACCTGCACGTTATGCACATGTACCCTAGAACTTAAAGTATAATAAAAAAAAAAAAAAAAAAAAAAAAAAAAAAAAAGAAAATAGTACTTCTATCTATCTTTCAGCCATCCAAAAGAAAAACACAGCTTATTTTCAAAAACTGAAATATTGGACTTGGAATTCTGTGGTAGAAACCGCAATTATATTTGCACCAACCTAATGATATGCCTATATGTACGACTTTCGGCATTTATTCTACTTATTCTCTGAGCTTTCTAGATCTGTGGTTTGGTATCTGACATTAATTTGGGGAAGTTCTCAGTCATTATTGCATCAAATATTGCTTCTATTCCTTTCTTTGTTTCTCTCTCTCTCTTCTGGTATTCCTATCATGCATATTATACCTTTTGTAGTTGTCCCTCAGTTCTTGGATATTTGATCCTGTTTTTTTTTTTTTTTTTTGTCAGTCATTTTTTTTCTCTTTGATTTTCAGTTTTGGTGTGGGTTTTTTTGGTGTGTGTGAAGTTCAGAGATTCTTTCCTCAGCTGTATCCACTCTTCCAATGAGCCCATCAGGGGTGTTCTTTATTTCTGTTACAGTGTTTTTGATCTCTAGAATTTCTTCTTGTATTATTCTTAGAGTTTCATCTCTCTGCTTATATTGGCCACTTGTTGTTTCATTCCATGCTGTCTACTTTCTCCGTTAGAGTCCTTAGCATATTAATCATAGCTGTTCTAAATTCCCAGTCTTATACTCAAACATCTCTGCTATATTTGAGTCTGGTTCTGATGCTTGCTCTGTCTCTTTTAACTCTGTGTTTTTTCCTTTAAGTATACCTTGTACTTTTTTCCTGATAGCTGGACATGATATACTGGGTGAAAGAAATTGCTATAAAAAGGTCTTTGATAAAGTGGTGGCAAGGTGTGTGTGAACAGGGTGAGAGGAACCAATTATAGTCCTATAAGTATAAGTGTCAGGCATTTAATGAGACTGTACGTCTGGTTTGGGAACTTCACAACTGCTTCTCAGTCTCCCCTGCCCACTTCAGTGCAACAAAATGGCTAAAGTGGGTTGGAGTTGGGTATCTCCCTTCTTCCACATGGAAGGTTAGAGGGAATTAGAGTTGTTTACTTCCCTACCCCCAAGTCAGTTTGACTCTGATTTAAAACTGCAGCAGGTTAGATTCCAGTTAAGCAATTTCTCTTGAGGGCAGACATCGTTAAGAAGAACAGAATGTTCTGGCATACTTCAAAATGGCTCCTTTTCCCTTCCTCCTGATGGAAGCACAATAGGATTTTTCTCTAATATTTACTGTGAGAATCTGGTTGAACTCCCAGGGATAAAACTCACGAAAGTACGTGGACTCGCAATGACTAGGTACCTCCAGAGTTTTTCTCTCTCAGACTGGTCTACCCTGAGCCTCTAGCAACTGGTCAGTTATAGTTCAGGTTTCCCTACCTCAGCACTGCTTCCCATGGAGGTCTGTGCTGGGGGTTTCTGCTAGAGCAAGTCACAATTGTCTGCATTTTTCTATCAGTTTCTCCAATTTTGGGGGCAGTGGTTTGCCTTGTGGTTCCATCTCTCTGATGCATCTGAGAAGAGTTATTGATTTTTCAGTTTGTCTGGGATTTTATTTGCTGTTAGGATTCAATGGCAAGTTCTAGCTTCTTACATACCAGACTAGAAAATGGAATTCCTTGAGCCAATTTTTAACTGATAAATCACCAAACATTGACTATTGTTATTGGTAAGAAATGTGCTTTTAATAATCTTCACGTTGTTTAAACATCCTAGTCTTAAGTGAAATACTGTGTGCAATAATAAATTTAGGACCACATATACTATCAGTATTAGATAACAGCTATATTCAAGAATTCTTATCTTGCATGCTTGCAGAAAGAACAAAGGGCTCTCAGCAAAATAAACCTTAGGAAACAGGTTTTCCAGCATCTGATTTTTCAACAATAAAAGAAAATTTTGTATGAGAATATAATTTTATATCATTTACAAAATATTGCAGAATATTCATTATTCTCTTTTATCTAATAAACAATACTACATGAAGCAGGGCAGGGGTTATAATTAACCTTCTATATTAAAAAAGATTAAAATCAGTTGAAAGAGGTAAAATATTTTACTGTAAGACAAATTTCTAATTACTAGTAAGCTGTATTACTGGTATTAGAATCTGTAATGTTTTCTTTTTAAAAACATGTTTATTTTTAAGTAATTCATATTTCCTTAGCTTCTGTTTCCTCTTATACATAATAGCTTGCACCTGCAACTCTTTGGAGGCCTGCCCAAGGGCTACTGGAGCTACTTTGCTTGCATGCACAGAGAGCTGGAAATGTTTGGATTTTATGTCTCTCCAAGTATGGTTCATAAAAAGTGACTAGGGCAGGCAGTCCAGCCCAGCTCCCTTGCCTGGGTCAGGACAAACTGATATACATTTATATCCCAGAGCTCCTTGTGAGACAAAGTTGATGCTTGCACTATTTCTATAATTACAACCTTGTTTGGCTTCTTTCACTTTCAAGTTCTCCATCTCCCAGCCCTTACAGTTTATTCTTGGGAGCTCTTCCTTAATAAATCACTTGCACTTTTTTTTTTTTTTTTTTTTTTTTTTTTTTGCTTTCCATTCATTTGGTAAATATTCCTCCATCCCTTTATTTTGAGCCTATGTGTGTCTTTGCATGTGAGATGGGTCTCCTGAATAGAGCACACCAATAGGTCTTGACTATCCAATTTGCCCATCTGTGTCTTTTAATCGGGGCATTTAGCCTGTTTACATTTAAGGTTAATATTGTTATGTGTGAATTTGATCCTGTCATTATGATGCTAGCTGGTTATTTTGCCCATTAGTTGATGCAGTTTCTTCACAGTGTCGCTGGTCTTTACAATTTGGTATGTCTTTGCAGGGGCTGATACTGGTTGTTCCTTTCCATGTTTAGTGCTTTCTTCAGGAGCTCTTGTAAGGTAGGCCTGGTGGTGACAAAACCTCTCAGCATTTGCTTGTCTGTAAAGGATTTTATTTCTGTTTCACTCATGAAGCTTAGTTTGGCTAGATATGAAATTCTGTGTTGAAAATTCTTTTCTTTAAGAATGTCGAATATTGTCCCTCACTCTCTTCTGTTTTGTAGGGTTTCTGCAAAGAGATACACTGCTAGTCTGTGGGTAACCAAAACTTTTTCTGTGGCTGCCCTTAACATTTTTTCCTGCATTTCAACCTTGTTGAATCTGATGATTATGTGTCTTGGGGTTGCTCTTCTCAAGGAGTATCTTTGTGGTGTTCTCTGTATTTCCTGAATTTGAATGTTGGCCTGCCTTGCCAGGTTGGAGAGGTTCTCCTGGATAATTATCTTGAAGAGTGTTTTCCAATTTTGTTCCGTTCTCCCCATCACTTTCAGGTACATCAATCAAATGTAGGTTTGGTCTTTTCACTTATTCCCATATTTCTCAGGGCCTTTGTTCATTCCTTTTTCAATATTTTTTCTCTAATCTTGTCTTCACACTTTATTTCATTAAGTAGATCTTCAGTCTCTGAAATCCTTCCTTCTGCTTGGTTGATTCAGGCATGGATACTTATATATGTTTCACGAAGTTCTCATGCTGTGTTTTTCATCTATATCGGTTCATTTATGTTCTTCTCTAAACTGGTTATTCTAGTTAGCAATTCACCTAACCTTTTTTCAAGGTTCTCAGCTTTCTTGCATTGAGTTAGAGCATGCTCCTTTAGCTAGGAGGATGTTATTACCCACCTTCTGAAGCCTACTTCTGTCAATTCATCAAACTCATTCTCTGTCCAGTTTTGTTCCCTTGCTGGTGAGGAGTTGTGATCCTTTGGAGGAGAAGAGGCATTCTGGTTTTTTAAACTTTCAGCTTTTTTTGTACTGGTTTATCCCCATCTTCATGGATTAATCTACCTTTGGTCTTTGATGTTGGTGACCTTCAGATGAAGTTTCTGAGTGGATGTCCTTTTTGTTGATGTTGATGCTATTCCTTACTGTTTATTAGTTTTCCTTCTAATAGTCAGGCCCCTCTGCTGAAGCTCTACTGGAGTTTGCTGGAGATACACTCCAGACCCTGTTTGCCTGAGTATCACCAGCAGAGGCTGCAGAATAGCAAAGATTGCTGCCTGTTCTTCCTCTGGAAGCTTCATCCCATGGGACACCCACCAGATGCCAGCTGGAGCTCTTCTGTATGAGGTGTGTGTCAGCCCCTACTGGGAGGTGTCTCCCACTCAGACACAGGAGTCAGGGACCAACTTGAGGAAGCAGTCTGTCCCTTATCAGAGGTTGAATGCTATGCTGGGAGATCTGCTGCTCTCTTCAGAGCCGGCTGGCAGGGACATTTAAGTCTGCTAAACCTGTGCCCACAGTCGCCCCTTCCCCCTGGTGCTCTGTCTCAGGGAGATGGGGGTTTTATCTATAAGCCCCTGACTGGGGCTGCTCCCTTTTTTTCAGAGATTCCCTGCCAGAAAGGAGAAATCTAGATAGGCATTCTGTTTACAGCAGCTTTGCTGAGCTACAGAGGGCTTTTTCCTAGTCCCTGATAAAACAGACTTTAAAGCAACAAAGACCGAAAGAGACAAAAAAGGGCATTACATAATGGTAAAGGGATCAACGCAACAAGAGCTAACTATCTTAAATATATATGCACCCAATACAGGAGCACTCAGATTCATAAAGCAAGTTCTTAGAAACCTACAAAGAGACTTAGACTCCCACACAATAATAGTGCGAGACTTTAGCACCCCACTGTCAATATTAGACTGATCAATAAGACAGAAAATTAACAAGGATATTCAGGACTTGAACTTGACTCTGGACAAAGCAGACCTAATAGACATCTACAGAACTCTCCACCCCAAATCAACAGAATATACATTCTTCTCAGCACCATATCATATATTATTCCAAAATTGACCACATAATTGGAAGTAAAACACTCCTCAGCAAATGCAAAAGAATGCAAATCATAACAGTCTCTCAGACCACAGTGCAATCAAATTAGAACTCAGGATCAAGAAAGTCATTCAGAACTGCAGAACTACAAGGAAACTGAACAACCTGCTCCTGAATGACTACTGGGTATATAACAAAATGAAGGCAGAAATAAATAAGTTATTTGAAATCAATGAGAACAAAGATACAATGTACCAGAATCTCTGGGACACAGCTAGAGCAGTGTTTAGGGGAAAATTTATAGCACTAAATGCCCACAACAGAAAGCAGGAAAGATCTAAAACTGACACATTAACATTACAATTAAAATAACTAGAGAAGCAAGAATAAACAAATTCAAAAGCTAGCAGAAGACAAGAAATAGCTAAGATCATAGCAGAACTGAAGGAGACAGAGACTCAAAAACCCCTTCAAAAAAATCAATGAATCCAGGAGCTTGTTTTTTGAAAAGATCAACAAAATAGACTGCTAGACAGACTAATGAAGAACAGCTTTTACAATGTTGGTGGGAGTGTAAATTGGTTCAACCATTGTGGAAGACAGTGTAGCAATTCCTCAAGGATCTAGAACCAGAATTACCATTTAGCCCAGCAATTCCATTACTGGGTATATACCCAAAACATTATAAATCATTCTACAAAAAGACACATGCACACGTATGTTTATTGTGGCACTGTTCACAATAGCAAAGACTTGGAACCAACACAAATGTCCACCAGTGATAGACTGGATAAAGAAAATGTGGCACATATATACTACAGAATACTATGCAGCCATAAAAAAGGATGAGTTCATGTCCTTTGTAGGGACATGAATGAAGCTGGAAACCATCATTCTTAGCAAACCAACACAAGAACAGAAAAGCAAACACCGCATGTTCTCGCTCAGAAGTAGGAGTTGAACAATGAGAAGACATGGACACAGGGAGGGGAATACCACATACTGGGCCTGTCAGGGAGTTGGGGGGGCTATGAGAGGGATAGCACTGGGAGAAATACCTAATGTAGATGAAGGGTGCAGCAAACCACCATGGCATGTGTATACCTGTGTAACACACCTGCATATTCTGCACATGTACCCCAGAACTTAAAGTATAAATAAATCACTTGCACAGAATTCCTCATTTCAGGATTGGTGTTTCAGGAATCCATTCTAAGAAATTAAGAAAAATGATAAATGAAAAGTAAATATTTTTTCTAAGAGCATAGTTTTCGTAAATGCAGGAGATAGAAAACCTAACTAAACCACCATTACTTCTTTGTTCTATTAGTTCACGAGGTCTTTTTACTAGAGATAAACATTTATGTTCAAGTTTTTACCTTGCCACAAATTAACTTAACCTTGTTTTTTAATCTATATACACACAGAACTGATTTAGAGTGGTTCAACTTGAGATTTTTCAACTTTATGATGGTGCTGAAAGCAATACACATTCAGTATGCTCCTTGACTTATGAGGGTGTTTTGTCTGGATAAGTCCATCCTCAACTGAAATTATCATGTCAGAAACACATGTTTGGCTTATGATATTTTTAACTTACAGTGGGTTTATTGGGATATAATTGCATCATAAGTTAAGGAGCATTTATACTGGGGGATAATAGCAACTGCCCAGAATATTATATGTATATAGGTATTATGATGATCAAATGAATAGAGAAATCATTTATAAACTATTAAACACTCAAATAGGGGCTCCCAAAATGAAAAAAGTAAATTAAAATGTAGACTCCCAGACTTCCTGCCCCCAAGCTCCACAGATTTCCATTCAGTAGGTATAGTGGATTAGGGAAATGCATTTTCACAAGCACCCCGGGGTGAAGACTGTTCAAACATTTTGAGAAACATTGAACTATACTAGGTCAGCTGATATCAGTATCGTCATGCACATACAATTGTCTTCTTTTCCTTTGGACTTCACTGTATAAAATTTAACTTAGATATTGTTTTAATGTATTTTTATATAGATGTGCACTCATTAATTAGCCATTGATATTTAAAAATTGAATAAAAAATGTACTGCGGAAATTTAAAAAGTGAATTCATCTAAAGCATTCAAGTCATGAAACATAATTAGTTACACAAGAGTTACATAAGAAAGAAATATGCACAATTTGAGGTAATTACTCTTCCTTGGGTTTGGATCCTGTATTTTTGAAGATATTCCTCTTTGAAATTTATTATTTCGGTGATAAAGGACATTTTGGTCAGTGACAGAGTGCAAATCTTATAGTGTCTCCATAAGACTATAATGAAGCTATATAATGAAGCTATATCATCTACATTTGTGTAAGTGCACAAACTTGTATGACTTTTGTAGTTCAAATTTATATAATGTATCATAGACACAGAGGTCATCAATTAGATACAGAATTACTTGGCTATCATTACTGATTTGTTCTTTTTGATTTTATGTAGGCTAAAGAGAAGAAGTAAATTCCCCTTCTGTTGATTCCAGTTCTATGTATCAGAATGTTAAAATACTATCTAAAATATTTTAAATGTCTAATTGTAAACCTATTTATGTATTTCTTTAAATTTAAATATTATACAAATTAGCAAAATTTTAAACTTCACTAAGTTTAAAACAATAGCAATTGTTTTATGGTTAAGAATTGTTTCATTGTTTTATTAAGAATATTGCTTTAAATACAAAATATTATTTTTAATATTAAATACTATTAAGTTTTAAATATTAAGTTTGCTAAAATATTGTTACTATTTTTAAGTTTAAATATTGTAGGCTGGGTGCAGTGGATCATGCCTATAATCTCAGCACCTGGGGAGGCCAAGGTGGGAGGATCACGAGGTCGAGAGGTCAAGAGATCAAGATCATCCTGGCCAACATGGTGAAACACCATCTACACTAAAAATACAAAAAGTAGCTGGGCGTGGTGGCACGGCCTGTAGTCCCAGCTACTCAGGAGACTGAGGCAGGAGAATTGCTTGAACCTGGGAGGTGGAGGTTGCAGTGAACCCAGATAGCACCATTGCACTCCAGCCTGGTGACACAGTGAGACTCCATCTCAAAAACAAAAAAAGTTTAGGTATTGTTAAGTTTTAAAACAATAACAATATTCTTTTAAGGAGAATAAATAGTGTTATTCTTTAATGTGGGCAAATTAAGCGATTTCATGCTTTATCCACGCTTATGTCTCCCAAATTTAAATCCGCAGCACAGAACTCTCCTGAAAAGAAAATCACATTCCAGAATCATATAAACAGCTACTTAAATAATATTTATGCATATGGCTAGCCGGTTTCTCAGCAACGTTTACTAAATATGGAATCCTTTCCCCATTGCTTGTTTTTGTTAGGTCTGTTGAAGATCAGATGGATGTCAACGTACAGTCTTGTATCTAGGATCTCTATTCTGTTCCATTGGTCTATGTGTCCGTTTTTGTACCAGGATCATGCTGTTTTGGTTACTGTTGCCTTGTAGTGTAGTTTGAAGTTTGGCAGCGTAATGCTTCAACCTTTGTTCTTTTTGTTTAGAATTGTCTTGGCTATTTGGGCTCTTTTTTGGTTCCATATGAAATTTTTAAAGTAGTTTTTTTTTTCCCCCTCTAATTCCATGAAGAATGTCAATAGTAACTTAATGAGAATATCATTCAATATATATATTACTTTGGGCAGTATGGCCATTTTTATGATGTTGATTCTTCCTATCCATGAGCATGGAATGTTTTTCCATATAGTTGTGTCCTCTCTTACTTCCTTGAGCAGTGGTTTGTAGTTTTTGAAGAGGTCTTTCACTTCCCTTGTTGGCTGTATTCCTAGGTACTTTATTCTCTTTGGAGCAATTGTGATGGGAGTTCATTCATGATTTGGCTCTCTGATTGTCTATTGATTGTGTATAGGAATGCTTGTGATATTTGCACACTGATTTTGTTTCCTAAGACTTTGCTAAAGTTGCTTATCAGCTTAAGAAGGTTTTGGGCTCAGATGATGGGGTTTTTCTAGATATAGGCTTATGTCATCTACAAACAGAGACAGTTTGAGGCAGCAAACCACCGTGGCACACGTTTACCTATGCAACAAACCTGCACATCTTCCACATGTATCATGGAACTTAAAATTAAATTTTTTAAAAAAAGATGTATGGTAGGCATCTCAAGCAGTATATCTACAACTGAAACCTTGGTGTAGCTCTTAGACCTGTTGCACCCTAGTCTTATTCATCGTTCAGTTGCTCAGAATGAATAAATAATAGTACTTTTTAAAACCAAACAAATTGGACTCTCCATGGGTTCATTTTTTTATACCCCACATCCAATTTTGTCTCATTGCAGTGATCTGTTAAAATATGCAATACATATTATTTCCCCAAATCTAGCAATGACTCCCTATTTCACCCAAGGTAAG
Organism: Rhinopithecus roxellana; assembly: GCF_007565055.1. Taxonomy (NCBI): domain Eukaryota; kingdom Metazoa; phylum Chordata; class Mammalia; order Primates; family Cercopithecidae; genus Rhinopithecus; species Rhinopithecus roxellana. The sequence goes on from NC_044551.1 coordinate 56,481,906, forward strand.
ATACAAATTATTATCACGGTCCACATATCTCTAAATGTTACAAAACCATGTCCTCTATTACTTTCAAGATTTCATCACTATCAGTTTCCATCTTGCTTTCTCTGATTTAACTGAATTAACTACTGGCCTCCATGCTGTTCCTTGAACATAACTGGAATGCTGTTGTTTTCATCTGTGGTGATTGTTCTCAGATATCCAATGGCCTCTTTTCCCAAACTCTTTTTCTTAAATGCTACTTTTCAATATATCTAACTTAACCATTTTATTTAAAACTGCACCTCAGCAACATTCCAGATCTTTTTCAATTTTCTCTTATATTTGCTTGTTTTGTCTTTCTGCTCTGTATTCTGGAAAAATTTTCAACAAATTTCTTCCCATTCTTCTGAAGACTTTTTGTTTTTAAATTGTATCATCTCTAGTTTTTTTTTTTTTTTTTTCTATGAGACTTTTCCTATCTTCTGATCTGAAACAGAGAAGCTTTCTTATTGGAAGTGTTAGATTTGAAGCTTTAATAGCTTTCTAATACTAATAGATTAAATAACATCTCACAACTGAAAATTCTAGTTGGAATTAAATAAAACAACTATTTCAAAGATTTATGGAAAATTCTATATCTAGTCAAACTTTTTAGAAGAGAGAAAAAATATAGATTTCTGTACCCCAGAACCCTGAAATGTCGTTGTCCATACATCTTTTCTGAAAAAAATTACTTGAGAGATGTCAGAAATGTAATCAAACAATTTATAGCTACAGTCAAACATTGCTTAACAAAGGGGATACATTCTGAGAAATGTATCATTAGGAGATTTTGATGTTGTACGAGCATCATAGCTTACACCAACTTAGATGGTATAGCCTACTCTATTACACAGCTCTATTATAATCTTTATGGGAATATTGTCATATGTGTGGTCTGTCATTGACCAAAAATGTTGTTACGTAGCATATGACTGCAATGATAAAGAGAAATGTCTTCAAAAAGAGGAGTTCAAAGAGACATTCAGAGGAATGTCTTCAAAAAGAGCATTCATACAACACAGAGTATTCATCCTTCCAAATTTATGATTGATTTTTAAGTTAAAAAAAACCCTATAAAAATCCATGGTCCAAATATAACATTTTCCATAAAATTTAGAATTAGCTTATTAATTTCTATGAAGGAATCTGGCTGGAATTTTGATTGGGATCGCACTATATCTCTCAAATTGAGATTCACTGAAATACTGTAATATTGAGTTTTCTGATTCATAAAAGTGGTATCTCTATTCTAGGGTTTCTCAATATCAGCACAACAGACACTTTGGATATGATCATTATTTGTTGTGAGGAACTGTCCTGTTCATTACAAGATGTTTAGCCAGTAGAACATTCCTTTCTCCCACTAAACCCAGTTATGACATCAAAAAATGATTCTAGACATTGCTAAATGTCCTCTTGGGGGCAAACTTGCCCTCCTCTTCCATTGAGAACAACTGTAACAAAGTTATACAATGTAAGTGATAGAGCTCAGAGAGAAAAAAAGATTAAATACAGAACAGAGCAGTTGAGAATTGTAGGACAGTAACAGACAGTCTAAAATATACATGTAATCCAAGACACAAGAGGAGAGGAGAGTGATGATCAAAAGGGACAGAAAAAATATTGGAAGATATAATTTCATCCAAAATTTGGGGAAACTGAGTCCAAGCACTAATGATTTTTACTAATTGCGGAAGAAATTTTGGTCCTCAATTAGTAAAAGACATTAGTGCATGGATTGGGTTTGTGAAACCTCAAGCAGGATAAAGGTAAAGATTACTAAACACATACCATAGATAAAAAAAAGGTTTACAATCAAAATTAAATGGAAAATATAAGTGTAGCCAGAGGAAAAAGTCATATATTCAGAGGAACAACAATAATAACAGCTGACTTTTCATCATAAGCAACAAAACCAGAAGTCAATAGAATAATATCTTTAAAATGCTGGAGGAAACCCCAGAATTCTATACTAAGTAAACATTCATTCTAAAAAATGAAGATAAAATAAAGACAATTTTAGGAAAATGTGCAAACATTTTTGATTAGCTCTTAGCAGTACAAGAAATACTAATGTTCTTTCAGCTAAAGAGCAACTATTCCAGATAAAAACCTGGATCTTCAAAGACAGATGAATATTATTAGAAATAGCATATATGTCCCGATATATACAGAAAATTGTTTAAACCCAACTAACAACAAAGCTAGAGTTTCTAACATGTAGAAATGAAATGTAGATAACAACACAACAAAGGAGAGCAAAAAGGATAGATGCATTTTTGCTGGTTTAAGGTTCTTATAGATTAGATGGTAAAACATTAGTTGAAGATAAACTGTCATAAGCTACAGATGCATTTGCAATCCTCATAGCAAACATAAATATAATACTACTGAAAACTATACAAAACAAATAAGTTGATTGTAAACACAAACTTATCTATACTAACAATTACATTAATAATTGTCATTATACACCGATGACATAATTTTGTACGTATAAAATATGAATCTACAAACAAACATATAGTAATAAGTGCATTCATGAAGATAGCTGAGTATAAGGATGGTAAACCAAAAACAAATTGTGTTTTTATATACTACCAAGAAACATTTGGAAACTGAAAAAAGGTATTATTTACAATAGTATCAACTATTTCATCAATTACATGGACATAGGTTTACTTTGGGAAATATAAAATTCCTACACTTAAAACTAAAAAAAAAATGCTGACAGAAATTAGATAAAATTTAAAGAAATTGAGATAGATTTTATTTTTATGGGTCAGAAGACTAATAATTTTAAGATGTTAATTCTCTTAAAGTTGATTTAGATATTTAATGTAATCTCACTCAAAATCCTTGAAGGATTTTCTTTTCATAAATATTGGAAAAAACCAACTCTAAAATTTATATAAAAATGTAAAGGACTTAACAAAAAAAAATATTTTAAAAGGAGAAGGAAATAATTGAAGGTCTTACACTATGTGACTTCAAGACATTGTATACAAAGCCCCAAGTATTCATATAATATAGTTGGGCTGGGCGCGGTGGCTCATGCCTGTAATCCCAGGACTTTGGGAAGCCAAGGGGGCAGACCACCTGAGGTCAGGAGTTTGAAACCAGCCTGGCCAACGTGGTGAAACCTCATCTCTACTAAAAGTACAAAAATTAGCCGGGTGTGGTGACAGGTGCCTGTAATCGCAGCTACTCAGGAGGCTGAGGTAGGAGAATCACTTGAACTCAGGAGGCAGAGTTTACAGTGAGCCGAGATCATGCCATTGCACTCCAGCCTGGGCAACAAGAGTGCGATTCCATCTCAAAAAACCAAAAACTAAAACAAACAAACAAAAAAAATCGTATAGTTGGCATGATGATACTTATATAGATCAACTAACAGAACTGACTCTAAAACATAGACCACACATCTTTACTCAATTCATTTTTAATATAGCAAAGTGCTTCAACAGAGATACCAAAGTGTTTCCAATAAATGGTTCCAGAACAACCCCATATTCAAATGAGAATGGAAAGTAAACTTTGACTTTCACTTCATACCATATGTAAAAATTAAATTGAAATGAATAATTTACCTACATCTGAAAGCAAAAATTATTATTTTCTAGAAATAAAACAGGTGAATATTTTTGTGACTCTCAGGCAAAGTTTTCTAACACAGATGAAAAAAGATAAGAACCATAAAAGAAAAAATATATAAATTGCAATTTATCAAAATTAAAAACTTCTGTCGGGAAACAAAAGGGAAAATTCAAGCCACAGGCTGGGCATCATACGAAATATGAGATATGAAAGAAAGAACTGATATACACAATATATAACAACTTCTACACAATAATTAGGAGAAAACAAACACCCTATCTAAAAAAAAAAAAAAAAAAAAAAAAGAGAGAGAGAGACAAAAGTAATTCACAAAGGAAATTTGCAAAAAGAGATTTCCAAATGGTCAATAAGCATAAGAAAATTTGATGAACAGGTCACGCCTGTAATTCCAGCACTTTAGGAGGCTGAGGCAGGTGGATCACGAGGTCAAGAGATCGAGACCATCCTGGCCAATATGGTGAAACAAAAAAATTAGCCAGGCGTGGTGGCAGGTGCCTGTAGTCCCAGCTACTTGGGAGGCTGAGGCAGGAGAATCACTTGAACCTGGGAGGCGAAGGTTTCAGTGAACCGAGATTGTGCCATTGCACCCCAGCCTGGTGACAGAGAGAGACTCCGTCTCAAAAAAAATAAATAAATAAATAAGAAAATTTGATGAACATTACTACTCAATATGGAATAAAGAAACTAAAAGTCACAATGAGACATCATTTCACATCTTCTACAATGTGTAACATTAAAAATTTTGATGCGACTATGTGTGGGTAAGAATGTAGAACAGGCCGGGCGCGGTGGCTCAAGCCTGTAATCCCAGCACTTTGGGAGGCCGAGACGGGCGGATCACGAGGTCAGGAGATCGAGACCATCCTAGCTAACACGGTGAAACCCCGTCTCTACTAAAAAATACAAAAAAATTAGCCGGGCGAGGTGGCGGGCACCTGTAGTCCCAGCTACTCGGGAGGCTGAGGCAGGAGAATGGCGTGAACCCGGGAGGCGGAGCTTGCAGTGAGCTGAGATCCGGCCACAGCACTCCAGCCTGGGCGGCAGAGCGAGACTCCGTCTCAAAAAAAAAAAAAAAAAAAAAAAAGAATTTAGAACAAAGCCAATGTTTACAAACTATTTGTAGGATTGTAAAATGCTCTTGTCACTTCGATAAACTGTCAGTTTCTTAAACGTTTACACATAAATATGCTCTATCACCTAGCAATTCCATTCCTAGGAACTGGAGAAATAAACCCATATGTCTATAGAAAGACATGTACAAGAATATTCATAGCAGCTCAATTTGTAATAGCCTGTAATTGGAAACAACCGAAGCCTATCAATAGGAGAAAGTGTAAACAAACTGAAATATTCATAGCAAAGGAACAGGACTGAGTAATACAAAAGAATAAACTACTAACATACACAAATACACAGATGAATCTCAAAACCTTTTTTTATGAAAGGACACATATAGAAGAGTACTTATTGTACGATTTCATTTGTAGGTAAGTTCAGAAATAGGCAAAGCTAAATCTATGCCGACAGATATTAGGATGTATTGAACGAGGTAACAAGGGTGCCTTTTGGGGTGCCAGAAATATTCCTTTTTTTGTTTTGGCTAATGGTTGCACTGTGTCTACCTTTCTTAAAATTCTTCAAGTTTTACACTTGATTTGTGCATTTTACTTACTACAAATTATAGCTCAACAAAATACTATCAGTATAAACCAAAAATAAGATCTAGAAGTAATCACCATTTGATATCTAAAGAGAACCTGAGAAGTAAGTGTCAGACCACAATGTTTGTCACAAACTCAGGGAGATAAATGAAAATGGTGGCTGCAGATTCTGGAGGTATTCCAAGACACTCCATTCCCAGCTTCTTGTCTGAAACTTTGTTACGAGTATACATAAAGTCAAATTTGGGATGGATTTTCTTGAAATATTTGGTGTCTAGGCCCTGGTAATTTAAGTTAATTATTTGATTATTACTCTTTGTCAATCAAGAGACTCTTATTATAACTGTAATACTACATAAAAATTCTTGGTAATTCATCTTAACAAAACATCATGTATAAGCAGATAAAAGACACACAGATAAACTAGCAAATTCTTATGAGGCTTCTCGGAGCAGAGAACTGCTGGTTTACATCCAATATTTGTATTTAAGAAGCATTTAAATATTTTAGAATATATACAGGTATCTTAGTTTGGAATGTTTCTTCAGTTTCCTACTTTAAAAGTAGGAAACTTTTAAATCCTACTTTAAAAGGAATGACATATATTTTTAGCTTCTTACATTTGTATGGGCCCTAAAACTTCTTGTTATTCTTTACATGGAAGAAAAAAATACACTTGGAATGGAAAAATGCATTATTGTTTACCATATTTTTCTGGTAACTGCTGAGAAATTCCAGTAGTTAGTAATTAATAAAATATATAATACAAAGATATGGCTGTTGTTAGTAATAAAAAGATACGGTTTCCTTACTCAACTCTATGCTACTTAGATGGGAAGAAGGTGGCTGAAATCTTCACAATCTGAGGCACTAGTTCTCTGGATATGCTAGTTAATTCTTGCAGGCAACTCTAATGCATTTCAAATATAAGTGTTGCCAGCAACCATTCTCTGAAAGACAAACGCTGTTGATTTAGGTGCTTGTTGCTGGTTTCTTATGGCTTTTGCCTGGTTTTGTAATCTTTCAGGCACATTTTATGGTTAAGCTAGTAATTACCCAGCCTAGATTTCTTACAGAGATATTCCAGAGCATAGTCATTTCATTGTACTTTACAAACTGTTTTCTCTATTTCTTGATGGCAATTAATGGCAAGGATAATTTTATAAAGTACAGTTCAAACTTAATCAAAAACTTATTTCATTCACTGATCCCAAATCTTCTTTCTCCTTCCCTTGGTTTCTTTATCTCCTGAGATGACTGTATTGTAAGTTTCAACAGACTTATAGGCTAATGCCCTTCAATCTCAAAAACATGTGAGGATCACTGATCACTGAACTAAACTTTGCCACATAAAGAAGGAAGAGCATGGAGAAATATTTAGAAGTGGAGAGACTGAGAATAATACATTGGTGACAACTCTAATTTATTTCCCAGCAACTTCAAAGTGTGGACACAGGGCCTGCTTTTGCTGAAATTTGCCAGACTGAGATAACTGACTAATTGTATCTCTAAGGAGAAGTCTGCTTATTTAATATACAGGGAAGCAATGATGCTCAAGATGGTCAGTGTCTACACAGCAGCTATCATGTAAGTGCAATGCAAATCTCATTTTTCCTTTTTTTATTCATTTATTAGGAAGTGCAGAAGACAACCACAGAAATGATACCAGTCTACATTGTAGCTGTGTCTTTTAAATTCATTTTGAATTGCCTTGCAGAGCTATTAATCAAAATTACAAAGCAAAATTTATATGCAGTAAATTAAACCATATCATTGGAATTTATCACTTAGGCCATTTGCTCCCAGTTGAAAATTCTTGAGCATATCCAAGGTAATATGCCTGAAAATGTAATTATTTTGGACGTATAGTAATACTTTCAATAGACTCAGAGGGTATATCAACTCTTTTACTCCTATTCCTGTTGAAAACTTATATACAAGACATTAGTATTTTGAAAATATGTTTGTTATCAAATGAAGCATACATTTAGATTTTAAAATAATTCACCTGGCCAGGCACAGGTAATCCCAGCACTTTGGGAGGCCAAGGCAGGCAGATCACGTGAAGTCACGAGTTTAAGACCAGTCTGGCCAACATGGTGAAACCCTGTCTCTACCAAAAATACAAAAATTAGCTGGGCGTGGTATTAGGGACCTGTAATCCCAGCTACTGGGGAAGCTGAGGCAGGAGAATTGCTTGAACCCAGGAGGCAGAGGTTGCAATGAGCCGAGATCACGCCATTGTACTCCAGCCTGGGTGACAAGAGAGAAACTCTGCCTAAGAAAAGAAAAAAAAATTAGGGTGATAATTTTTTATAACTTCCACATACTTTGCCCTTTGTGGAAATGAGTACCACAGTGAAAACAGGGAGACAGGAAGCCAGGCAAGAGATGATAGTCACCAGAACTAAAGTGTTGTGGATTTAAGATACATATTGAGGCCATGATAAATTGCTAATGAATTTAATATAGGAGATAGAGAAAAGATGATTCCTGGTTTGGGAACTGGAAAAACAAGCCAACAGAAAACTTTGATTGTTATCCAACTATAATCTCTGAAGAAAGAGCTTTTTAGACAACATTTACTACACTAAAAGAACCCATAAACTTCTCCACCAGGTTATGGGCCATTCATTAAAGAATGCTGAGGTCATAGTGTAGTAGGGAACACACTGGGATTGGAGATCTGGTTTCAACTGTGTGACCTCAGTGAAGTCATCAAACCACACAAAGATATTTTTTTAACCGTAAAATAGGTCAATGATACTTTCACTACAAAGTTCTTATGAGGGTCAAAAAAGATAATGCTTGAAAAAAAAATGCCTTTGGTGGAAGTTAAATTCATAAGAGGCATTGTAGCTGTGTCTTTTAAATCTCCTTGTGTGTTATGTAACATGATGTCATATCTAAGTAGAGTCTTTTTAGTATTAGATTGATTTTGATTGTTCTAAACACTTTATTGGTAATAACTGATAATCACATACAACATACTATACATAATTATATTTATGTATTAATTATATAGTTATATACTAACTTATACAAATATGTGTGTGTGTGTTTACACACAAACAATAACAAAGAAAATATAACAACCTGAAATTTGACCTGGGCATTCTTTTTTGACATAATGCTGATGACAAGTTTAGCACCAAGTAAAGAATGTGGTAGCAAAGATAGTATCTCTTTTTCAAACTTATTTATTGTTCTCAATGCCAGGATGGTCAAGACATGCCTGAGGCTTTGTGGTTGATGTCTCTTGAGCAGAAGATCAGTTCTGATTTCTGCCCCCTCTGGAGGCTGTCCAAAGAGAAGGGCAAAGGTCTCAGTTGAACAGCATCTTTCACATTGACCTGTTCATTTATTCGAATCAGCAGCACTATTTAAATAGGAATCAGAGGTCAGTGAAAACAGCATAAAGCTCCTGGATTGATGCTTTCAATTAGAAGAATTATATTTTGCTGTATATCTCCTCCTATAGCATCATGTTAGTGTGTTTCTCTTGGTACTTCCCATGGCCATTGTAATATACCTGTGTGTTTGCATATATCATGTATACACATATACACACATATATTTATGTATGTATATCCAATATGTGATATTGTATATATACTGTAGTATAAATACAGGCTAACAACCTTCACCTCTGCTATCACCTTAGAAGTCCTTACTTATATTTCTGTAGTATCTCAGCCCCTCATTTATACTAGAAAGCAAATTTGTTTCAGATGAATGAAAGCATTAATGAGTATATGGATGCCTAGATAAAATGAGTGAAATCCTTAAGCAAAATTCTAGCCTGCTGGAAGATGGGAACTAATCTGGTATTTTCATGGCAGGCAGATTAATGTAAAAGTTCCCTTTCTTTAAACTGATATTTAAAATCATTCTATAACATTAATATTCATTTATTCATTCAAAAAACATTTTTGAGTATCTACTATATCCATGGTACTCTACTAAATATTGGGAATATGATAGTAAAATTAAAAACAGCTCCTGCCATCACAGCATTATCCTCTAAGACATGTCCTGGACTTAAATTACATATTAAATTAACATCTGATTTTCAAAATAACATTATCAGAGGCAATCTTTACTTGGGCTGCTGTTTAAAGATGTACTCTTATGCTTCTTCCCATCACTACTTCTTAAGGTTTGGGTGCCTAGTTTCATATTTTCACAGTCAGGTTGCAATTCTAATGTTGACTTATGAATGTGAAGGTTTTACAGCGACTACTTTCTCTTCAATAACACAAATTTAGAAATAAACCGAATTAAGAAGAAAACTCCACAGACATTACTGAATTTCATGACAAAGCTGTGGATGTAACTGACAAAGTAAACTATACCATTTCCTTATCCTGTAGATGTTCTCTGAAGAGTAGTGTGTTAGGCAGAATATTCTTTATTGGGTATTTAGGAAAAAAATGTAGTCTGTATTTTCCCGTGGAAGCAATGGGGTCACAATAGCCTAGCATTAATGAGAATGTCAAATGTGCACTGAAGTATCATTTCTAAAATATTTCTCTAATAGACCATAAATGGAAAAGTTTTTTTGTCTGAGAGGGCTGCAAGGAGGAGGAGATGTGAAGAGTTTAATAGGATTTATGGTAAGCAATTTATCATAATCTTTTCTGACCTGATGTGATTTTTTCCTAAGAATTATTTTTTAGGTCTGCTGGCAAGATGGCCGAATAGGAACAGCTCTAGTCTACAGTTCCCAGGAAGACTGGCACAGAAGGTGGGTGATTTCTTCATTTCCAACTGAGGTACCTGGTTCATCTCATTGGGACTGGTTGGACAGTAGGCGCAGCCCACAGAGGGCAAGCTGAAGCAGGGTGTGGCGTTGCCTCACCTGGGAAGCACAAGGGGTTGGGGGATTTCCCTTTCCTAGCCAAGGGAAGCCATTAGAGACTCTACCGGGAGGAGCAGTGCACTCTGTCCCAGATACTACGCTTTTCCCATGGTCTTCACAACTAGCAGACCTCTGGTGCCTGGCTCAGCGGATCCCACCCCCATGGAGCCCAGCAAGCTAGGATCCACTGGCTTGAAATTCTCACTGATAGCACAGCAGTCTGAAGTCAATGTGGGATGCTAGAGCTTGGTGAGGGGGAGGGGCATCTGCCATTGCTGACCCTTGAGTAGGGGGTTTTATCCTCACAGTGTAAACAAAGCCACAGGGAATTTCAAACTGGGCAGAGCCCATGGCAGCCCAGCAAGGCCTCTGTGGCCAGACTGCCTCTTCAGATTTCCTCCTTTCTGGGCAGGGCATCTCTGGGAAAAAAAAAAAAAAAAAAAAAGGCAGCAACCCCAGTCAGGGACTTATAGATAAAATCCTCATCTCCCTGGGACAGAGAACCTGGGGGAAGGGGTGGCTGTGGGCACAGCTTCAGCAGACTTAACTGTCCCTGCCTGACAGCTCTGAAGAGAGCAGTAGATCTCCCAGCATAGCATTCAACCTCTGATAAGGGACAGACTGCGTTTTCAAGTGGGTCCCTGACCCCCATGTATGCTGACTGGGAGACACCTCCCAGTGGGGACTGACAGCCAACTCATACAGGAGAGCTCTTGCTGGCATCTGGCGGGTGCCCCTCTAGAATGAACCATCCAGAGGAAGGAACAGACAGCTGTCTTTGTTGTTCTGCAGCCTCCGCTGGTGATAACCAGGCAAACAGGGTCTGGAGTAGACTTCCAGCAAACTCCAGCAGACCAGCAGAAGAGAGGCTTGACTGTTAGAAGGAAAACTAAAAACAGAAAGGAATAGCATCAATATCAACAAAAAAGACAACCACTCAGAGACCCCATCCGAAGGTCACCAACATCAAAGATCAGGAAAAACCAGCACAAAAAGGCTGAAAACTCCAAAAACCAGAACACCTCTTCTCCTCCAAAGGACCACAACTCCTCACCAGCAAGGGAACAAAACTGGACAGAGAATGAGTTTGATGAATTGACAGAAGTAGGCTTCAGAAGGTGGGTAATAACAAACTCCTCTGAGCTAAAGGAGCATGTTCTAAGCCAATGTAAGAAAGCTGAGAACCTCGAAAAAAGGTTAGATGAATTGCTAACTAGAATAACCAGTTTAGAGAAGAACATAAATGAACTGATATAGATGAAAAACACAGCATGAGAACTTTGTGAAACATACACAAGTATCAATGCCTGAATCAATCAAGCAGAAGGAAGGATATCAGAAACTGAAGATCAACTTAATGAAATAAAGTGAGGAGCTAAGATTAGAGAAAAAGAATAAAAAGAAATGAACAAAGCCTCCAGGAGGTATAGGACTACGTGAAAAGACCAAACCTATGTTTGATTGGTGTACCTGAAAGTGATGGGGAAAATGGAACCAAGTTGGAAAACACTCATCAGGATATCTTCCAGGAGAACTTCCCCTTCCCCAACCTGGCAAGTCAGGCCAACTTTCAAATTCAGGTAATACGGAGAACACCACACAGATATTCCTCGAGAAGAGCAACCCCAAGACACATAATCGTCAGATTCACCCAAGGTGGAAATAAAGGAAAAACTGTTAAGGGCAGCCAGAGAGAAAGGTTGGGTTATCCACAAAGGGAAGCCCATCAGGCTCTGCAGAAACCCTACAAGCCAGAAGAGAGTGGGGGCCAGTATTCAACATTTTTAAAGAAAAGAATTTTCAATGCAGAATTTCATATCCAGCCAAACTAAGCTTCATAGGCGAAGGAGAAAAAAAAAAAAATCCTTTACAGGCAAGAAAATGCTGAGAGATTTCGTCACCACCAGGCCTGCCCTACAGTAGCTCCTGAGGGAAGCACTAAACATGGAAAGGAACAACTGGTACCAGAGATTGCAAAAACATGGCAAATTGTAAAGACCATTGATGCTATGAGAAAACTGCATAACTAATGGGCAAAATAATTAGCTAGCATCATAATGACAGGATCAAATTCACACATAACATTAACCTTAAATGTAAATGGGCTAAATGCCACAATTAAAAGACACATACTGGCAAGTTGGATAAAGAGTCAAGACCCATCAATGTGCTGTATTCAGGAGACCCATCTCACGTGCAAAGACACACATAGGCTTAAAATAAAGGGATGGAGAAATATTTACCAAGCAAATGAACAGCAAAAAAACCACAGGAGTTGTAATCCTAGTCTCTGATAAAACAGACTTTAAACCAACAAAGATCAAAAGAGACAAAGCCATTACATAATGGTAAAGGGATCAGTGAAACAAGAAGAGCTAACTATCCTAAATCTATATGTACCCAATACAGGAGGATCCAGATTCATAAAAGAAGTTCTTAGAGACCTACAAAGAGACTTAGACTCCTACACAATAATAGTAGGAGACTTTAACACACCACTGTCAACACTAGACAGATCAATGAGACAGAAAATTAACAAGGATATCCAGGACTTGAACTCAACTCTGCACCAAACAGACCTAATAGACATCTACAGAACTCTCCACCCGAAATCAACAGAATATACATTCTTATCAGCACCGCATTGCACTTATTCTAAAAACGACCCCATAATTGGAGGTAAAACACTCCTTAGCAAATGCAAAAGAACAGAAATCATAACAAACTGTCTCTCAGACCACAGTGTAATCAAATTAGGACTCAGGATTAAGAAAGTCACTCAAAACTGTATGAGTACATGGAAACCAAATAAACTACTCCTGAATGACTACTGGGTAAATAATGAAATGAAGACAGAAACAAAGATGTTTATGAAACCAATGAGAACAAAGACACAATGTACCAGAATCTCTGGGACACATTTAAAGCAGTGTGTAGAAAAAAATGTATAACATTAAATGCCCACAAGAGAAAGCAGGAAAGATCTAAAATTGACACCCTCACATCACAACTAAAAGAACTAGAGAAGCAAGAGAAAACAAATTCAAGGGCTAGCCAAAGACAAGAAATAACTAAGATCAGAACAGAACTGAAGGAGACAGACATGAAAAGCCTTTCAAAAAAATCAATGAACCCAGGAGGTGCTTTTCTGAAAAGATTAACAAAACAGACCACTAGCTAGACTAATAAAGAAGAAAAGAGAGAAGAATCAAACAGATGCAATAAAAAATGAGAAAGGGGATGTCACCACTAATCCAACAGAAAAACAAACTAGAATCAGAGAATACTATAAACACCTCTTCACATATAAACTTAAATTCCTGGACACATACACCTTCCCAAGACTAAACTAGGAAGAATTCAAATCCCTGAATAGACCAATAACAAGTTCTGAAATTGAGGCAGTAATTAATAGCCTACCAACCAAATAAAGTCCAGGGCTGGATGGACTCACAGCCGAATTCTTCCAGAGATATAAAGAGGAGCTGGTACCATTCCTTCTGAAATGATGCCAAACAACAGAAAAAGAGGGAATCCCCCCTAAAAACTCATTTTATGAGGCCAGCATCATCCTGATAACAAAACCTGGCAGAGACACAACAAAAAAGGAAAATTTTAGGCCAATATCCCTGATGAACATCAATGTAAAACTCCTCAATAAAATACTGGCAAACCAAATCCAGCAGCATGTCAAAAAGTTTATCCACCATGATCAAGTGGGCTTCATCTCTGGGATGCAAGGCTGGTTTAACATACGCAAATCAATAAATGTAATCCAGCACATAAACAGAACCAATGACAAAAACCACATGATTAGCTCAATACATTCAGAAAAGGCTTTCAACAAAATTCAACACCCCTTCATGCTAAAAACTCTCAATAAACTAGGTATTGATGAACGTATCTTAAAATAATAAGAGCTATTTATGACAAACCCATAGTCAATATCATACTGAATCAGCAAAATCTGGAAGAATTTCCTTTGAAAACCAGCACAAGCAAGGATGCCCTCTCTCACCACTCCTATTGAACATAGTATTGGAAGTTCTGCTCATGGCAATTAGGCAAGAGAAGGAAATAAAGGGTATTCAATTAGGAAAAGAGGAAGTCAAATGGTCTCTATTTGCAGATGACATGATTATATATTTACAAAACTCCACAATCTCAGCCCAAAATGTCCTTAAGCTGATAAGCAACTTCAGCAATGTCTCAGAGTAAAAAATCAATGTGCAAAAAGCACAAGCATTCTTATACACCAATAACAGACAGAGAGTCAAATCATGAGTGAACTCCCGTTCACAATTGCTACAAAGAGAATAGAATACCTAGGAATACAACTTACAAGGGATTTGAAGGACCTCTTCAAGGAGAACTACAAACCACTGCTCAAGGAAATAAGAGAGGACACAAACAAATGTAAAAATATTCCATGCTCATGGATAGAAGATTCAATATCATGAAAATGGCCATACTGCCCAAAGTAATTTATAGATTCAATGCTATCTCCATCAAGCTACCATTGACTTTCTTCACAGAATTGGAAAAACCTACTTTAAAGTTTATATGGAATGAAAAAAGAGCCCACAGAGCCACGACAATCCTAAGCAAAAAGAAGAAAGCTGGAGACATCTTGCTACCTGACTTCAAACAATACTACAAGGCTGCAGTAATCAAAACAGCATGGTCCTAGTACCAAAAAAGATATATAGACCAATGGGAACAGAACAGAGGCCTAAGAAATAACACCACACATCTACAGCCATCTGATCTTTGACAAACCTAACAAAAACAAGCAATGGGGAAAGGATTCCCTATTAATAAATGATGTTGGGAAAACTGGCTGACCATATGCAGAAAGCTAAAACTGGATCTCTTCCTTACACCTTATACAAAAATTAACTCAAGACGGATTAAAGACTTAGACGTAAGGCCTAAAACCATAAAAACCCTAGAAGAAAACCTAGGCAATACCATTCAGGACACAGGCATGGGCAAAGACTTCATGTCTAAAACACCAAAAGCAATGGCAACAAAACCCAAAATTGACAAATGGGATCTAATTAAACTAAAGAGCTTCTGCACAGGAAAAGAAACTATCATCAAAGTGAACAGGCCATCTGCAGAATGGGAGAAAATTTTTGCAATCTACCCATCTGACAAAGGGCTAATATCCAGAATCTACAAAGAACTTAAAACAAATTTACAAGAACAAAACAACCCCAACTAAAAGTGGGTGAAGGATATGAACAGACACTTCTCTAAAGAAGACATTTATGCAACCAACAAACATATGAAAAAAAAGCCCATCATCACTGGTCATTAGATAAATGCAAATCAACACCACAATGAGACACCATCTCATGCCATTTGGAATGGCAATCATTAAAAAGTCAGGAAACAACAGATGCTGGAGAGGATATGGGGAAACAGGAACACTTTTACACTAAATTAGTTCCACCATTGTGGAGAACAGTGTGGCAATTCCTTAAGGAGCTAGAACTAGAAATACCATTTGACCCAGCAATCCCATGACTGGCTATATACCCAAAGGATTATAAATCATGCTGTTATAAAGACACATGCACACTTATGTTTATTGGGGCACTGTTCACAATAGCAAAGACTAGGTACCAACCCAAATGCCCATCAATGATAGACTGGATAAAGAAAATGTGGTACATATACACCATGGAATACTATGCAGCCATGTAAAAGGATTAGTTCCTGTCCTTTGCAGGGACATGGATGAAGCTAGAAACCATCATTCTCAGCAAATTAACACAAGAACAGAAATCCAAACACTGCATGTTCTCACTCATAAGTAGGAGTTCAACAATGAGAATACATGGACACAGGGAGGGGAACATCACACATTGGGGCCTGTTGGGGAGTGGGGAGCTAGGGAAGGCATAGCATTAGGAGAAATACCTAATGTAGATAACAGGTTGATGGGTGCAACAAACCATCATGGCACGTTTGTACCTATGTAACAAAGCTGCACGTTTATATGGAACAGAACCACACATGTACCCCAGAACTTAAAGTATAAAAAAAAATATTTTTAACTTCTTTAACTTTCATTATGTTTTATAATACAGCATTATAAAACCAAATATTTTGAACAAAATTTGTGAACCAAAAGATCAGGCAGAAAAAAAAAAAAAAACAAAAAGAGCATAAGATCCAAAATGAAGATATGCATAAGTGGTAAAGAAGCAGAAGAAGAATAAGATTTTGAAACTATCTTGGAATTTGTGGTTCAGAAAACATGAATTTGTTCCTGGATTAGTCACCTATTTGCCTAATGATCTAATCACCTAAAATCTGTAAGCCTTTGTTACTTCACCTATTTATGAAAGTGTGACACCATTCACTGTATACTATCTCACAAGGCTGCTTCAAGAAGGGTATAATTGGATGGGAACGTGTGTAGGGAAATTTCACAGAACTAGTAATTATTTATACGTTCAAGAAGTTTGGCACTAATGGGAAAATGAGAGCTGGAACAGAATTTCAAAAGATGGGAAGATCTTCTGAGATGGAGCTAGGGATTGAATTATGTCCTCCTAAAATATATACTTTGAAGTCGTAACCGCCAGTACTTCCAAATCTGACCTTATTTGAAAATAGGGTAATTGTAGCTGTAATTACTGTTAAGATGAGGTGATACTAGAGTAGGGTGGGCCCTAATCTAATATGACTGTTGTCCTTATAGAACGGGGGAAATCTAGACACAGACACAGACACATATAGAAGGTAAACATTATGAAGGGGCATAGAGAGAATATGGCCATCTACAAGCCAAGGTGAGAAGCCTGGAACAGGTCTTTTCCTCACAGCCCTTGGAAGAAACCAACCCTGCCAATACCTTGATTTTAGCCTTCTAGCTTCCAGAACTGTGAGACTGTCTGTTGCTTAAGTCACCCAGTTTGTGGTGCGTTGTTATGGTAGTCCTAGCACACTAATGCATATGAGAGCGTCTATGCCAGTCTCTAGATTGAGGAAAATAACCAAATAGGAAGAAGCTGAAAATGAAAGGTGTGTGTGGGTGGGTGAAGAGGAGGGAAGATTTATGACAGCACATTTCTAAGGTGGGTTGAAGGCTGAGAATTAGAGCTTAGGATTGGACTATATATATATATATATATATATATATGTGTGTGTGTGTGTATATATATATGTATATATATATGTATATATATGTGTATATATATGTATATATATGTATATATATGTATATATATGTGTATATATATACGTATATATATGTATATATACGTATATATATATATATATATATATATAGAGAGAGAGAGAGAGAGAGAGAGAGAGAGAGGCTGGGCACAGTGACTCACACCTAATCCCAGCACTTTGAGAGGCTGAGGCGGGTGGACAGCTGATATCAGGAATTCAAGACCAGCTTGGCCAACATGGTGAAACCCCATCTCTACCAAAGATACAAAAAAATTAGCTGGGCATTTTATCACATGCCTGTAGTCCCAGCTACTCAGGAGGCTGAGGCAGGAGAATTGCTTGAACCTGGGAGGTGGAGGTTGCAGTGAGCTGAGATGGCACCATTGCACTCCAGCCTGGGCAACAATAGTAAAACTCCATCTCAAAAATAAAATGAAATAAAAATAAAAACAAAATAAAAAGTAAATATGAGGAAAGCTTCTTCCTCAAATTGGAGGTCAGGAAAAGAGGAAAAGTATGAAAGTATTATTTAGGAGCCAGTACCATGATGCTTTCTTGCTATTATTCATTCTTCGTAAAATTTTGTCCTGTAACCTCCATTAGATTACAAGTATCCTGAGGAGACAGAATGTCCTTAGATTTCATTTTATTTTTCTTATTTTCATATAAGGTCAGAGCGTATGGGATGTTTAGTAAACAATATTGACTAATTGCAATATTTTGAACATGACTCAACAGCTAAAGCAGTTCCATATCAATTTCTGTTTAAATATATAACTACTACACTATAACAATAAAAAAGAAAAAAACAGCAATAATTTAAGAATAACAATATACAGGAAGACAGATTCACAAATATAAAGAAAATAACTTTTAAATTTTCTCATCTACTTGGGTATTTTATGGAAAATAAAAACTATTAATATGATGATAAGAGTTCTAGAGATAAAGTCAGTTCCTTTCATTCAACTATTTATGGTGCATATTACTTCCCATGCAGCTTCAGTGGTGGCACCTCTTCATTTAATTTTTTTGACATAGGGAGTAAACAATAGATTCACATATACTTGCTATCCCACCATCATTATTTTAAAAAGATGATTATCTCTAGCAGAATGACAGAGCCAGTTATAGCAGCTAATGATTGCTGGTCCCTGAAATTATTCTGTGATTATAAATAAAATCATAGAAGTCATATCTTGTCCCATGAGGACACTCACATTACTGATGATAGGCCCGTCTTAGCACTTCTGACTGTTATCAGTAATGAAATGTGGCTGCCCATTTACGTATGGCAATTCCAAGCTAAGCAGTATATTGAATGATGCATTTGTTTCCCATCAAGTTTCCTGGCACAGCACTATTGGAAGTTAGAGTGTGTTATTCCCTCATACATCAAAGTCTGCTTGCCAGTGTTATATTTATTGACCTGTCCAACTCCTTTTCCATGATTGATCACTTTTGCCACCCAAAGCTTTTCCCTGTTACCATGTTATAGCAAAGTTCTCGACAAAGCTTTGGAAATTAAAAGTCCCCTTTAGTCTTTCCCTGAGAAAATCTTTACTTTCAAAGGAACAAAGGGCATCCAGGACTGTGGCAGAGGATGCTTTTGGTGCCCAATCTCCATTTTTGTCTCCTTTATTACAAAGGAAACCCCTATTTAGTTTTGGGGTGCACTGTACCCACCTTCATATTTAATTTCCCAGGTTTAGTTACTTTGTGATCTAACTAACCAAAATAATATAAGCAGTTTTTCACTGACTGGAGCTTATAGGAAATTAATGTTTTTTCTCATAAAAAAAGGTACAAACCATCTAGCATTTACCTTGCCCTTCTCTGGTCTAGGTTTTTTTTCCTCTGGTGTGTGATCACTCTATATGATATTGGAATAAAATTTTGTGAAAATAAGGATGAAACTAGCCAGCAAGGCTGCTGATGACTAGGTCTTTTAGGTATTTATAGGAGCCAGATTACTAGCTCTGGTTATCTCTGAACTTCTTGAGAAAACTTGTTCCTTGTTACACTTAAAGTCACTGGCATCTAGGTTTTCTGCCTCACAAAGATGAATGCCATCCTAAAGGGGTTCAGAGATCTAGAGTGTACGTGCAGCTATTCCAGAATAGCTAGGCTTTGTAATGATATATTGTGTCAGAAAGAGCAATGAGTTTTTCAACCAATCACCTTCAAGATTAAAATACTATATTTTCAGAATTATAACTTACAGACTTTGGATTGCTAAAAATTCTTTATATAAGGAAATTAGGTCTGATTTCCTCTTCTTTTCTGTGATTGAACATGTTACAAAAATCTGACATCTTAATTTTCATAACATAGATATCTTCAGGTCTATCCACTTTCAGCATGATATTAACAAGGTACGTTGGGCTTCTTTCTCTGCATAGCCCAAGTCATGCTTTGTCTATAACTGAATCCTTGAGAGATTCATCTTGATAAATTCAAGAGTGTAAAAGGGAGGAAAGAGGGAGAGAATAAAAAGAAAGAGGTAATAATAGACTGTTGACTTTTCCAGTTTCAGCAACTCAGACTAATAACTCTTTGTCAAAAACACAGGGAGAGATATATAGATAGACAGACAGATAGCTAGATAGATATAGATACATACACACTATATAAAAGGTTTGTTTCCTTATAATGTAATAAGAATTGATAAATAAAAGCACTACTATTCATTTTGTTACTGAATGACACCTTTAAATGTAAAATTAATTATAGTATGGATCATGCAAGTATATGAATCATTAAATATCTATGTAATTTGGAGATGATCTTTATCTGAATTTCCTTTTAAGAATTATGAACAAAAAATCTTCATTCAATTTTTGAAGAATGCTCTAGTCAAGCAGTTACTGGAAAATCATTGATATATTAATGATAAGTAAGTATAACCAACTAGATAATACAGCCTCTTTGAATGTCCAGTCTCTGGAACCTAAGCCTGCTAAAGGAAGTAATCACTTGTAAACAATGGCACATTTCACCTTACGTCCTATTGATAACTACAGGCACCCATGTAAATACAAATAAAAAAAAATTCAAAAGAACAATAAACACTATGATGGAAGTACAAAAATCTGTAAGATATACAATAAAGCAATTTGTTGATTCTTATGTCCTCCTAGGGGTTCTGCATTACTGTAAGTGATTACTGAATATGAAATAGACTGTAGACAAAATTACGAAGTAAAATTTGCATTGATTGCTCCTAGTTTGTCCCCATTTATTCCTGCTGTCTCATTTTCTGCTTCCCTCACATATTCAAAGCCTGCAATCTAATCTATACCATATCCATCTTTTTTTTTTCTTTTTTTTTTAAAGACAGAGTCTCACTCTGTCACCCAGGATGGGGTGCAGTGGTGCCATCTTGGCTCACTGCAACCTCTGCCTCCCGGGTTCAAGCAATTCTCCCTGCCACAGTCTCCCGAGTAGCTGGGACTACTAGTGCCCGCCATGATGCCCAGCTAATTTTTGTATTTTTGATAGAGACAGGGTTTCACCATGTTGGCCAGGCTGTTCTCAAACTCCTCACCTCAAGTGATTCATCTGCCTAAGCCTCCCAAGTTGCTGAAATTACAGGCATGAGCCACCATGCCCAGCCATCTCTCAAACCCATTTTTAACACGCGAACTTAAATCCTTTATTTCTATGAAGACAAAAATGACTGATAACATCTAAAATCTTCCTCTCCTTGCAACAGTTGAATTTTAATAATGACTAAGGTCTAGAGTGAAATGGAAGAAAGGTATTCCAGCCAAGAACCTTGAAGTAGCCCCACTACACCTAGTTTTAAATAACCACTTAAAATATGAAAGGAAGAGATTATCTTTTTATAGCATAATATTCACCATTCAATTCAAGAGAGGAATGAAGACAGAGATTTTACTCAATGTCCACAATAAATACTTATCTTTTTTTTAGGTGTTTATTTTTGTGTGTAACAAACTTCAAATGTAGATGTTTAAAACAACTTATGATTTCTGACAATTCTGTGGTTGACACCTGGGTGATCTGTTCTGGGGACTCTCATGCAGTCAAAGTCAGATGGAGGCTGAGCCTGGAGACATCTAAAAGCTTATCTTGGCTGCATATTAAAAACGGATTACTAATATAGCTGGTGACTAATGGTGACTGTCCACTGGAAGCCCAGGTAAGTTTGCTGACTAAAGAACCTACGTATGTCTGAAGAAATCTCCATGTGTATTGGGTTTTCTTAGAATGGTTTGGTTGCAAAAGGATGATCCCAAAAATAAGTATTCCAGGAGATACAGAAAGTAGCTATGAAGCTTCTTGTAATTTAGCCCCTGAAGTCACAAAATTTCACTTCTGCCACATTCTATTGGTCAAATAGCCCATATGCAAGACAGGTTATTAGACTGTATCTTTTGATGTGGGAGTAGCAAGATCACATTAAGAACATTATTGTTAGGCTATCTCTGGAAAAGATAGTCCTCCACATCCTCTGTGGTGAGAGTGCTCATTGTTTTGTAATATAGATTCTCTCATTCCTTTAAAGAATAATTCTCAGAGTTATAACTGGGTCCATAGCTATTTCACTAAAAACTTCATTTTCTAGCTCTCTTTTTCTTTTTAAGTTAATTGTAGCCATGAGACTAAGTTCCAGCCAAGGAATGTGAATGGAAGTGATATGCACATTTTCCAGATCCTTTCTTAAAGTGAAGTTGGTTGCTTGTCATTGACTTTTCTCACCCTGTTTCTACTAGCTTAGAAATGATGAAGATCCAGAGCAATCATAGGAGCCTGCCCCTTTTTTTTTCTTTTTGAGACAGAGTCTCAGTTTGTCACCCAGGCTGGAGTGCAGTGGCATGATCTCAGCTCACTGCAACCTCCACCTCCTGGGTTCAAGCAATACTATGCCTCAGTTTCCTGAATAGCTAGGATTACAGGCGTCTGCTACTACACCGGGTTAATTTTTGTATTTTTAGTAGAGACAGGGTTTCACCATCTTGGCCAGGCTGGTCTTGAACTCGTAACCTCATGATCCACCTGTCTTGGCCTCCCAAAGTGCTGGGATTACAGGCGTGAGCCACCATACACAGCCAGGAGCCCCATTTTAATGACAGTGGAGTCTCTCTCTACTACCCCTTAGCTTTGTATCTTGGAATTGTTTCATAAGAATAATGTATACATTCCATTCTATACTCTGCCTGTACCTACCCTAATTTGCCCACTACCAAGCACAATACCTATCTATCTTGATCAAGAAATTGTATTGATAGATCTCTTCATCATAACAGCTTATGCCACTTTCAGATTTGGCACCTTCATATACCATTTCCCAAGCCTCTAGAGTAATTATACACTATTATATGGCAAATGTTCTGGATTAGGCTGAAATCCACTAAGGAGATGGTGATATAGCAAATAATATATTGTGTTACTAATCTATAAAGTAAATAACATATATGTTTACTTTTAAAAGTTAACTTGCTCTACCATCTATACTTTACTCTTCATCAATCATTAATAACTTTAAAGTTTATTGCTCATAACAATTTTCCCAGAGGGTATAGTCAAATATTGCTGGCGTAGGCAGAGAAAGAATGGGGAGAAAAAATAGAATCTTTCAAGTCGAAGGCAAACTCTGTTTTATGAATTCAAAATTATGATCTTGTTTAAACTCTAATTATTACTGATATTTCTGTTTATAAAATTATAAAACAAATTCTGTTTATATATATTTCCTACAATTAAATTTTTTTAGTAATGCTAATAGAATATATGTTTGACTTGCTAAGATTTCACCTGTATTTAGATTTCCTCTACACAACTTTTAATCTTCTTTGAAAAGGGTATTAGGAGGAGATAAGCTTTGTTGATGCCATCGTTAATTGAGAAAAAAATAATCTGTTAACTTTGTAACTGCAAATGGAGGCAGTGTAGTTCTTCATAAAAGAGATTAGTGCTACAGACATTTCCTTACTTCAGAGATGCCAGCCTAAATTTCAACTAGGTCATGTAAGTTATAAATATTTCTCTTTAAAATTAGAATTTAGAAAATAAAGAAATTCAAGAGAACTGACTTAGTCCTTGAACTTCTGAGTATATATAACAAATCAACAAATAAATAAAATTCTATGAATTTCATTCTATATTCTGCCTACACTTATGCAAATTTGCCCACCTCCTAACACAATTTCTATCTATCTGTTGTCTGTCTATCTCTCGCTCAGTCTCTATCTACACACACACACACAGTATGTATGTATGTATATATGTATATATGTGTGTATGTGTATACAAATATACTTTAAAAGTTTATTGCTCATAACAATTTTCCCAGAGGGTATAGGCAAATATGGTTGGTATAGGTAGAGAAAGAATGGGAAGAAAAATCATATACACAAACATGTATATAATGCTTTTGCCCAAAACATATAACATAGCTGAGTTTAGATTAAAGAGGTAGGGCTGAATGACCCAGCCACAATGTAAGAGCACTGAAAAGTTACACAACAAAAGACAGATCCAGGGAAATTTGAAAATTTGAGGCTGTTTGTGATAAATTCATCCTCTATCAATCATCTCTCATCCTCCTGCTACCAACAATATCAGGGTTTGAGACATTTCCATTCTTTTCTGTTCCTGAGGTTTCATTTCTTGCTTCTCTGAAGTTGATTCTCTAATACTTTTGTCAAGAAGGGTACATAAAAATTTGTATTCCCTCTGGGAATAAATGTTATGGAGTACATATTTTTTTCTTGAAGAATTAATAGATATTGTACCATTATTTCCTAGCATTCAGAATTGCTAAAATGAAAGACCTACCTAACATTTTTTAATCACTGTACTACTCATAAACACTTCAAGCTCTGAGAGCTTCAGGCCAGGACCCAAGCTATTTCTCCAAATAGAGTTGGGAGAAATCCTGGAATAGACTGGTCACAGTTCTTCCTATTATAAAAGCAGAGTCTGTAGATTGTTTGATAGCTGAATAAAGGAAAAATTGGGGGATAATCCTCTGCCTTTTTCCTAATAGCCATGCATCTCAAATAAAATTCACGTAAGTCATCAGGTTTATTTGATTTTAAACAACTCTTGCTCTCAAGGATTTTTCATCAAATTCTGACAATTTTTTTCCCTAAACTGAATTCCACTGTATTTAGAATGGCACGATTTATTACTATTTCAAAGAGGAATAAAGTTGTTCCCAACACATCAGAAAACAGAAGCCAAAATACTCTTCACCTCTAGTATTTGTTTCTGTTCTCCCCAAATCTCTATTTAAATGAAGGGTGTCATAAAAATTGCTCTTAGACATGCATCTTTTTCCATCTCGACTGCCACAGTAAATGTGTTATTTTGAAATTTAGAAGATTATAGCATCCTAGAAAGTAAGAAGTAATAGTTATTCCTTGTTTTGATCCCAATGGTTGCTGATGTATTAGCCATCTCATCTCATGGTTATTCTTTCCTTTCACAGTCTATTAACTTGCTGTTCCAGGATCAACAATCTGTAATTCAGTGAAGAGGCCACAACACGTGCAGACATTTAAGTGTTATCTTCTAAGCTCATGTGTAGTTCCAAGTGTATTTGGTAGAATTTCCTCTTTTGACTCAATTTCATTTCATCTGATCATCTTGGAGGAGAAGAACTGACTGCTACTAGTGTTGTATTTTTAATTATTGTTTGATTCTTTGTCCACTTTCTTTTTTTCCTATTAACTAGTTTAAAAAATTAAACAAAAGTGTGTTTGCTTTTTCTTTGTCCCTTCCCTAGCTATCGCTATTGAAAACCATTTGCTGTTCCCTGGTTTCTGCAAGAGAGTTGAGTCAGAATTAGAAAGATTTACATTGGCACTGCTACGCACAAAGTCTATCATTTCCTGGTCACTATTATCCCCTAGAGAAACTAGAAAGCAGAGTGGAAGTTCAGAATCAGCTGATTCTTGCATTCAGTCAGGATTTTAGAAGTATAGTATATTTTATCAGCCTTAGCAATGGAAAAACTTCACTATAATTATGGGATATATCTACTGTAAACAATCACCAATCTAGATACAGAGTTTGCTGAGGTTTTCCCAAATATGTGTCTAAAACTTAAAAACTTAATTTGTTCATATTATATGTAAAGTTAGCTTATTCTACTGAAAAATAAAACATTTAAGATAGGAAAAATGATTACTTTTTAACAAAAATCAATTATAATTGGGAAAAAAACACTCACTCGACATGAATTTGTCTTACTTTGATGAGTTTTTAAAGTGAATCTCTTTTCCTTGTATGAAAGTTTCTTGAAGTATTGCTACTATTATTAAAATGAATGCATACCAGTTCTTACACTAAAAGAGAATTATATTAATATTATATAATCCCTGGGTACATTTTTCAAGAGTTCATCTTATAATCGCAAACTAAAATGGAAATGCTTTCAATTCAATATGGCAAAAATGTAGATAATGTGTACTAAGGCAAAAATACTCATAAAAAATGATACAATTGTAGTAATTTAGGGCAAATAAGCAAGTGATTTGGTAGGTACCATGTCCTGTGCCTGGATCCTACTGTTTGGAATTCCAATCATAGACCCCAAAATAATCACCTATGCCCTGTACTGTGAAAGTCACAGTCTGATAACTTCTTTGCACTATTATTTAAAGAAGGAAACGTAAATACCACACTCCTAACAGCTCGCAATGGAGCAGAAAGCTCAGTTCAACACTGTGCAGTGAAATAAGAATGTTCTCTGTAATTGCAGCAACCAAAATAATTACCTTTTTACAAAGCTAAAAGAATAATAGCAATAATATAATAAGGTACTGTGTTGCATTGTTGACAATTATTCCTAGCATTACTGAAAGTGCCAGGCGAGAACTGAGAATCCTGCTTTTACTTTTTATAGGCCAAAAGTCTCCTGCTTTATCCATTTTCATCCTTTATCACTTCTTGCCAAATGAATGATCTTGAAATATGAAATGGCAGTTTCAAGCGCGGAAAAGATGTAGGATCCAGGAAAAGATCATTGTGGCTTTGGATGTACCTATCTCAGGAGTGCATTTAGCTTAGGAAAGAACCAGTTTTATTCATGAGAGCAATCTGAAACATGGTGTTCATTTTGTGATTATGATATTCTTCAGAAGTTGCTCAAAAATATTATAGTAACAAATGATAGAAGTACCTGGAGCTGGTGCCATAAGTTGATGCTTAACGTGTTACATCGGCACTATCACTAATCCTGCACTACAGAAAGTAAATACGTCTTCAGCACAACTACTGCATTGTCTTTGAGGAAGAAATAATTCAATTTGGTCGTGTTTTCTTAGTAAGTTCCCAGATTGCCCAAGCAAGGGGCTAAAATTATGGGTGTAATTCTGTGTGTACACATACTTGTTTAGTAATATAGAACTCAAGAAGATTAATGAATAATTAAGAATTCTGGGATGGCAATTCTGACATTCTACCTTAGTTCAGGCCTTCTTATTTGTCAGATAAGAGGGAAAATTCCCTACTTTTGCAAAACCACAAAAGTAGTAAACTGCTCGTAAATAGAGAAAGTCATCATCTCCCAGATGAAAGAGCTGCCCAATAATAGTTCTTTTAGAAAGGCTTTATTTTCTTTTTAAATATTTTATTATCTGTTTAAAACCTTCAACTTCAGAGGGTTTCAGACAAACCTGTAATTTCTATGGTCATTGTTTTCCACATACAGTCCCTTCAGACCTGAGTTCCTGCAGCTCAAGCCTGAATTCATGTACAAGTCAAAAAAGGCTCTCATTTATGTACTGAGCCTTGAAGCGTTAACACATCCTAACCAAAAACTGGTCAATAGCTGCAAAGTCACTTGGTAATTTGGCCATTTCTGAACAAATGAAAACTTATATAAGATAGACAATTTATTCTAAAATGTTATATTTGGGAGAATCATTATAAGCCACTTTAAAGAGTCAGTGTCTCACATAAAACAGAAAGCTTCTGAACATATTCTTCCTGTGTCATTTTATGTAAGCCAAGTGTTAAACAACTGTACCCCAAAGATTACCAGATTTGAACACATATTGGCATGTTTGGTTTCTTTTATTTTTCCTTTCATTCAACACCACTGTTGAGCAATCACTGAATGAGTTATAGAGATATAATAGTGAATAAAACTGATAATAGGGGAAAAAATGGGAGAAAATAAGCAATCATCAGGTAACCAAATATCACTGAGAATTTAATACCTATATAAAGCACAAAATAAAGGAAGTTAGTGAATGTACCTCATATGTTGGAGGAGATGTGTTTTTCTAAAAAAGTATCATTCAAGCAAAGATTTGAATTCTGAAAAGGAGCCACCCATGCAAAGGCCTGAGAGACTTGTGTTTCAGGCAGAGAGAACAGCAAATGCAAAATCCAAAACAACAGCAATCATGATAACAAAATACACATGTTGCTTTAAGGTTAAACATAAACTATTTCTATGATAGCAACATCCATAGAATATGAGCCCACTAACATTGCATAAGATTCTGAAAGTCATCCTGGTCTCTGCCTTACCAGTATTTAAGTAACAACACTAAGAAACCAAGAGGTGGATGATTTGCTTTGTAGATTCACATGATACAGTTTTAATGTGTTGATGGAAAATTCAGACAGTCCTTCTCATTGCTTAGGATTTTGTGCTATTCTTGATACCTTTCAAAATCTGTCATTGTCTACCTTTAAAAATGAAAACTCTATAGGATTCAATGTCATTAACATCAAGTTATTAAACAGGCACAACATTCTCTTTCAGTTAAAGCATTTATGTTAGTTTGCAAGAACTCTTTGACACTGACTAACCCATCACTGTGTAAATAACAGATCTACCACTCAAGAAAGCAGTTTTCCTCTATCGACATTTGCTTCTCAGCAGCTTTTGATGCCAGACCAAAAGAAGTGGAATTGTGTGGATATAATTACTTGTTGTATCAATAGTTAATGCATTCACTATTATTCCCCAAGGACTTAAAGGCTCAAATGTCTATTCTCTGAATTTATTGGAACTAAGATTTACACATTTCTGTAGTCATAGTGATTTGGGAACGCAACAGGAAAAAAACAGAAGTTAGAATGTTACTTCATAGCTTCAAAATTAAACTCTCTGCTGAGCGGGGTATCCTTTCAAATTTGCATACTAATGTTTGGCCAAGATAAAACTCCCAATGGCATAATTAAGTGTTCCTGAACTCGGTTACTGAATGCATTTGGAAAAGGTGGCTATAAACATTAGGAACTGTATTGTTTAAAAGCAATCTAAAAACTGCTTTGAAAACAATGTGAATGTGGTAGGTGGACTGAGAATTTTCAGACTCCTGCATATATGATATGATACCTTGAAGAAATATTGGTGATTATATTGAGTATATAAAAGTAAAACTCCCATTCCCAAAGAAATATCACAGAGTAACTTCAGAAATATTTCTTCATGTTTACAAACATGGAAAAATAGAATTTGTTGTTCATTTTTTCCTATATAAGATAGAAATTCTAAAAAAAAGAATATTTCCCTTCACTCCATTTTCTTTCTCATAAATTCCAACTCTAACAGTAAATTGCATGGAACCAGTTCCAAATACTCTCTCTCTCAAAAATGTAATAATCTCAAGCTAGAGGAAACAAAGATAGCCAATGGAAAGAGATGCAGATAAAAGATAACTGACAGGAAGCTTAAAAGGTTTTGTTTTCTTTTTTCCTCTCTGTTCTTCCATCAGCAAAGAGGAAAAAGGAGGATAAAAAGAAGGTAAAATGTTTCACTCTTAAGAGGGTTACATTAGCTTGTGGCTTCAATGTGCATCCAACTATAAATTCTTTCTAGTAAAATTACTTAATATTGATACCTAGGGTATAAGAGTGGGAATGAATCACTGAAAATTCGGATGGACTTACATAGATACTAGCAGTTATATTTATACATGGTTAAGGGAAGAATAATGCTCAGATAGTTTAGAGGTAAAGCTGATCTTCAGGACTGAGCATAGAGACAGTCTACTTATTAGCCTAATTGGGTATGTATCAGATAAGGTTTACCATATAAAGAGAGGATGTCTGCTTCATCTTGGGGGTTCGTGGGGAGGTTGAATGTTGTTAGACGAGTAGATTGGAGTTCAATGCCACCCATATAGTGTTCTGGCACAGACTTTAAAGGAATTTTTTTGTAAAGTTCAAAGGAAAGAGACGGCACTAGACTAAATATGTCATTGAAGACCCTCTTCTTGTCTAACATTAAAAGTTGCTCTATAAACTAAGAATGTATGTCAGTATTCCTTGCGTTTTTAACAAATTTTGACCTGGTCAGAGAGGACCTTTCTCCACTGACCTCACTGTAATAACACAAGTATCCCAATCATGTGGTAGGACTTCCATGTTGAAGTTGGAGTTTGTACATATCTATGAGCCTCAATCTTTTAATAATCACTAATGTTCATTTTTGTCCTTTAACACAGCACAGTGCTGACCAAGTAACACTCCTTCAATGGTAAATTAGTAACTCCAAGTCTTTATGTAATCTTTAGTATCAAGATAAATAACATATTTCTAGTGAGAAACTGACATTGTAATGGTGTCATCTAGTGGGATACAGAAAATATAGTACCTGACTCTGGTGTCAGATTTGGATAGAAGGGTTGTCTCTATTTGGACTTGGAACATGGAACCAACCTCCTGAGCTCTACAGTTGCATCTGTATCACAATTTCTGTAACTATTTCTTCTGCTCCCAATTGTCTTCTGAATTGCTAATAGAGAGAAATAAATTGATGTGATTTTGTTTGCTTTGTCTTTTCTTCATTCAGGAAAGTAGAATACAGGTGAGCCAAAGGAATCTATTAGGGCATTGTCTAATTAACAAAAAGAGCAAAATAAGAACGGAACATGGCAGTCCACCTGTGAGTTCTGGTTACATCACTTATTCTCTTCATATTCTTGGTGTAGTTGCTAATGTTCAGTAAGACAGCCAAAAATGAGGACACTAAGACCTGTCCTCCCTACTTCCCCGCTGATGTCAGGCCTCATCGTGTTTGTAGTAGCTGTTACCTTTGCTTGGAGTAACTTCCTCCAAATGTCCACTTTGCTAACATGTTCAATCTCCTCAAGGTTTTGCACATATAGCCTCTTTTCCACAAAGCCTTCCATGGACACCACACTTAAAATTTCAAGCTAACTTCCTTCATTACTGTTTTTTTCAGCATACTTAATGTATTTTAATAAACAATAAAAATGTTTTATATATTATGTTTGTTTTTTATTATTCCCTACTCTGGAATTTAAGCTTCATAAGGATACTAATTTTTATTTATTTTATTCCCTGATATCCCTGTCTCATAGTAAGTATTTCTATTGAATGATTATTGAATCAACCAAATAATAGATTTAAAGTATATTTAGCAACTAAAATGTTTACTTAACATATAAAATTGTTACATTACTTAAAAAATCTCTACTAGAGAAAGATTAACAAAGTTACAAAGATGAAAGATAAGAAAGGAGAAAAATTACTATAGACCATACAGATTTTATGTCTCCCATTTTTCTTTTTGTAATGTACTTACTTGGGTCACCTTTGTTGAGGGCACACTCAATCTCCATACCAGGGAAAGAAGTCGAGGACTTTGCAGTTTGCAGTTTGATGGGGGAAATAATTTGGGGGGGCCTGATTGCATTAGACGTCTTAATAAATTGAACATAGTAGAGGGGTCTTTCTACTAAAGACTGAGCTTGGCTGCTGCTGATTTAGAATTTTATTCCTTTAGCTGGAATGATCTTTGATCTCATTTTATCACATCACTGAAGTCTGTTTTTTCAGCTCACAGCCTGAAGACATGCAATCCATAACCAAAAGTCAGAGGAACTCAAAAACAGCAGCCTCTCTTGTTAAACACAATTCCTTCCATGGGATATGTCACATCTGGGGTCTCTAAGCCACTTAGAAAGTAAATGACCTAACTATACAAGTGACAAGTAGTGACCCCAATGATACTTTAGATGGAGATTTGCCAGGAGAAAATTATGTAAAATGTAGGTAGGTATCAATATTTCACAGATTTATAATTTAGACTGTGGCTTTATTAGCTTTAGTTACCAGTGACTTACGGTTCAGGATGGGAGTTTAAGCTTACATGTTTGTTGCCAAAAAGAAAATGATAACCATTCATATGCTTAAGTTCAAAGAGGATTTTAGGACTAGATTTTGCCACTGAAGGAAAAATAGGCTTTAAGAAAAGGGATACGGACAGTGGGGAAGGAGATTTTCCTTTTAAAAAGTAGAAATTTCTGAAGATAAATAACAAAAAAATCAAAGTGGATAGACTGGGTCTCTGACAGAAGCCTTCTCAAACTCACAATTGGAAAGACAGGGGTTTGAATGTGAACAACTGTTTAGACCTGTGAATACTCAATAACCTAAGAAAAATGATAGGAATCTAGGTTTAGGAACAAAAAATTAACCTTGTAGGGGAAGATTTGTTCTAAATATATATTCATTTTTATTACTAAATAGAGCACATACTCGAAGACTGAAGGGCCCGTACTTGGATTCTGTCACTTTCTCAGGGCCTCCCCAAGAACGGAGAGAGGCAATAACAGTAACACAGGCAAAACTCAAGTGTCTGCTGAGATCAGATAAACAAAATGATATGTCGAGCAACAAATGTACGACAATATGGAGTGCTGGGAACTGTGAATACCTGGATTATACGTTCGGAGACAACTGTCTTCACACTGTTGTGAACAGAATATTGACATTTTGATTTAGCTTATATACTGCTGGTTTTTTACCTCTCTTTTATGGGTAAAAGACATCAACAAAGTTTCCCCTATCAGAATAAAGGAAGAATCTGCTTCAAAGAAAGAAGCCAGTCTCCTCCTCCATAGAATGAGATGTTCAGTCAATTCTTACAGTTTTATGCTGTCTCAGCATCTATTCTGAACCTCGGTTTAACTTCGCATACCAGAAGAAGGGCTTAGTCACTCTTGACAGAGTTTTCGTTTCTCTAGCTCTTTCTGATTTCTAAGTGTGGTCCATCCAGATATCTGCCTTAAGTAACCACTTCTTGGTGCCCAACTCCTCATGGGATATGCAGATATAACCTCCTTGACTCACCTCACTGACTCCTCTCCCCACTCAGTGTGCAGGTATGCTACAGTAAGCATTCTCAATCAGTCACCACATGCAACTCACACCTGCTTGCTCTACACCCACCAATTAGAACTCCATGTGGGAAGCTTGCTGGGGTAACATCCTGGATCCCAGTAAGGCCTTAGCCTGTAGGTCTCTCTGTCTGTTTGTTTGATTCTTTCTTTCTCTCTCTCTCCCGCCCCCCACCCGCCACCACCTGCTGGTCGAACACGTTGCCCTGTGACCTCTGATTGGCTCCCAGAGGCATCCCACTACTCTCATGGATCTGAGAGTAATACACTTTGTTATGTCATGTGTTTTTGTTGTATGGCCTCTTCTTACTTGACTGACACATACTGATTTAACTTCTCTCCCAGTCAGGTCTCTCCTAGAGAATGGCTATCTTGTCAGGAATGAGACACAAGTCAGACAAAAGCCATAGGGTGTCTTTTAGGATAAACAAGTTTCCTGTGAGAGGGACACCTGGTCAGGGGTTGGACACTTAGGCTTTAGGCAATTCACCAAGATAAAAAAGTAGCCCATGAAAGGAATGTTGTAAACATCCACGACGAAATCCCCTGGATTTTGTTAGGACATGGCTAGGGTTTATTACTCTCCAGAGAGTCTTTTGTGCTAAAATACAAAAAATTAGCTGGGCATGGTAGCACGCGCCTATAGTTCAGCTACTCAGGAGACTGAGGCAGGAGAATCACTTGAACCCAAGAGGCGGAGGTTGCAGTGAGCCAAGATCGTGCCACTATACTCCAACCTGGGTGACAGAGTGAGACTCCATCTCAGTAAATAAATAAATAAATAAATAAATAAATTAAATAAATAATAAATAAATACAACAAAACATATCTGGCCAACTAAAAATCATATTATTGTTTTTTAAATTCAATACTTTTCAGACCTATTTTGTACTACATACACCAGTATATATAAGTACATATTTATTAAAGAACATAATTATGTTTATTTCAACATTTAATACATTTACTTTCATGCTATATTATCATTATGCATGTTATTATGTAATAATGACATAATTTATATAGTCATTTCAGATCATAAGTATATCTTCACCTTGTCTATATCTAGCTCTTCTAGACTGTAGAAATTTTATGTACAAGAACTATATCTTGTTTATGATATTTCAAAGCCAAGCATAATTCTGGATTAACATATATAGAATAATTTAAAATATTTTTAAATGAGGCTATTCTAAGACAGATGTTGTATATTTACAGTTTTACTTTGGGTTGTCTTGTCTTTTATGTCCTGGAATGGAGGTGTCATTCTCTCTCTTCCCCTGTCTACCTTCCCCCTCCCCCATTATCTTCTTCTCTCTACCACTGGATCATAACTGGATAAGCACTTCTAGTTTCTTGCATCAACTCTGCAGACCCACATCTGCCATCCAAAAGATAATTCCAATAGCTAGACTTGGGATAAAGTATATGGTCTCTCATCTAATTTATAATTTAGCCTTATAAGTGGTAATGCTGATATTTGGTTTCCATATGTCTGTTACAAATGTCTACTTTTCCATTGGCCTATGTCAAGTCATGGGGTAGAAGAAAGAGTGTGACTAATTATCAAACCCCAACGCCATATCTATGATGATGTTGCTGGGTTGGAAGGTATGCTACTGAGGATGACAATTTCAAATAAAGTTTTCTAGTTCATTAACTTCCATTACCAAGACCTCTTGCTGACTCCTCTGCAAATTGTTCTTTCTTCATTCCTCTGCTTTTCTTCTTCACTAATCATTTAGATGGGCGTAATTACTGATCTTAGGAATGCGGTAAAGAGTATAAGCTGTCTGAGCAATGTGTAGCACAGAACTTGTATAATGAGCAACAGGATAAATTTCTTGAATCAAGAAATGCAATTCCTGCAAAACATTTGATGTTTTTTGAAGTTGATTGCAATACTATAATTTTAAAGATAAGAAACTAGGCCCATTAAAAAAAAAAAAAACTGTATCATGTACAGATGCCCTTTGACTTACAAAGGGGCTACATCCTGACAAACTCAATAAGCCCATTGAAGGTTTCAAATATTGTAAGTTGAAAATGCATTTAATACAACTAACCCTCCAAACGTCCTAGCATAGCCCAGCCCACCTTAAATATGCTCAGAACACTTACCTTATCTACAGTTAGACAAATCATCTGGCAACACAGTACACTGTAGAGTACTGGTGTTGACCCTTGTGATTATGTGGCTGCCTAGGAGCTGTGGCTCACTGCCACCACCCAGGATCCAGAAAGAATATTGTACTTTTATTTATATGGTTAGCCCAAGGAAAGATCAAAATTCAAAATGTGAAGTACAATTTCTCCTGGATGTGTATTGCTTTTGTATCATCATTAGGTTAAAAGAAAAGACCATGTGTATTCTCTAAATTAAATACGGAGGCAACACCTCTTTATGAGTAAATTACAATAAAATAAATGTATGCCTCTATGTTTTCTCAAGCTCTGAAAGGTCTCCTTCCCAGTTGTCTCATCTATAAACTGGTAATCCATTTAAACCATGCTCTCGCATTTTGTTAACTAGTCAAATAAGTAACTCATCCACAAAGAGAGTGGTGCATTCATGTCTTCTGGATTACGAACTTTCCTCTTACCATAAGGCATCACTTCAAATATTGGCAGGTGAGAACCAGAGAGCAGTATTTACTTTATTGGAATTTGGTGTTACAACCTCTCTGGATTCCCCAAACAATTGCCCATATTTTGCCATCTTGTCCATTCTTCCTGTAGTGTTCGAGGGCAAAGGGCAGGAATTCCATTTACTCATTATAGATGTGTCTAAGATTTGGTTGTCATGCCGACAAATAAATACCTCACTGTTTTTTTTTTTTTATGGTAATGGAAAATCTGAATAGTATCCTTTATTTTTTATTATCATTTTTTTTTGAGTTGCCCAGAAACCTTTATTATTAGCTTGAAGTCATCAAAACAGTTCCTCAAGAAGCATTACTAAAAATCTCCTGAAAACTGACTCAGGGCTCCTTCACCTTTCCTTTCTCCTTTACTTTAATAGATACTGTTTTGTTTTTTCTTTTTCTTTTCCGTTTTTATCATTGTACTTTAAGTTCTAGGGTACATGTGCATAACCTGCAGGTTTGTTACATATGTATACTTGTGCCATGTTGGTGTGCTGCACCCATCAACTCCTCAGCACCCATCAACTTGTCATTTACATCAGGTATAACTCCCAATGCAATCCCTCCCCCCTCCCCGCCTCCCCATGATAGGCCCCGGTGTGTGATGTTCCCCTTCCCGAGTCCAAGTGATGTCATTGTTCAGTTCCCACTTATGAGTGAGAACATGTGGTGTTTGGTTTTCTGTTCTTGCGATAGTTTGCTGAGAATGATGGTTTCCAGCTGCATCCATGTCCCTACAAAGGATGCAAACTCATCCTTTTTTATGGCTGCATAGTATTCCATGGTGTATATGTGCCACATTTTCTAATCCAGTCTGTCACTGATGGACATTTGGGTTGATTCCAAGTCTTTGCTATTGTGAATAGTGCCACAATAAACATACGTGTGCATGTGTCTTTAGAGCAGCATGATTTATAATCCTTTGGGTATATACCCAGTAGTGGGATGGCTGGGTCATATGGTACATCTAGTTCTAGATCCTTGAGGAATTGCCATACTGTTTTCCATAATGGTTGAACTAGTTTACAATCCCACCAACAGTGTAAAAGTGTTCCTATTTCTCCACATCTTCTCCAGCACCTGTTGTTTCCTGACTTTTGAATGATTGCCATTCTAACTGGTGTGAGATGGTATCTCATTGTGGTTTTGATTTGCATCTCTCTGATGGCCAGTGATGATGAGCATTTTTTCATGTGTCTGTTGGCTGTACGAATGTCTTCTTTTGAGAAATGTCTGTTCATATCCTTTGCCCACTTTTTGATGGGGTTTCTTTTTCTCGTAAATTTGTTTGAGTTCTTTGTAGGTTCTGGATATTAGCCCTTTGTCAGATGAGTAGATTGCAAAAATGTTCTTCCATTCTGTAGGTTGCCTGTTCACTTTGATGGTAGTTTCTTTTGCTGTGCAGAAGCTCTTTAGTTTAATTAGATCCCATTTGTCAATTTTGGCTTTTGTTGCCGTTGCTTTTGGTGTTTTAGACATGAAGTCCTTGCCCATGCCTATGTCCTGAATGGTATTACCCAGGTTTTCTTCTATGGTTTTTATGGTATTAGGTCTAACATTTAAGTCTCTAATCGATCTTGAATTAATTTTCGTATAAGGAGTAAGGAAAGGATCCAGTTTCAGCTTTCTACTTATGGCTAGTCAATTTTCCCAGCACCATTTATTAAATAGGGAATCCTTTCTCCATTTCTTGCTTTTGTCAGGTTTGTCAAAGATCAGATGGCGGTAGATGTGTGGTATTATTTCTGAGGACGCTGTTCTATTCCATTGGTCTATATCTCTGTTTTGGTACCAGTACCATGCTGTTTTGGTTACTGTAGCCTTGTAGTATAGTTTGAAGTCAGGTAGTGTGATGCCTCCAGCTTTGTCCTTTTGACTTAGGATTGTCTTGGCAATGCGGGCTCTTTTTTGGTTCCATATGAACTTTAAAGCAGTTTTTTCCAATTCTGTGAAGAAACTCATTGGTAGCTTGATGGGGATGGCATTGAATCTATAAATGACCTTGGGCAGTATGGCCATTTTCACGATATTGATTCTTCCTATCCATGAGCATGGTATGTTCTTCCATTTGTATGTGTCCTCTTTGATTTCACTGAGCAGTGGTTTGTAGTTCTCCTTGAAGACTTTACATCCCTTGTAAGTTGGATTCCTAGGTATTTTATTCTCTTTGAAGCAATTGTGAATGGAAGTTCATTCCTGATTTGGTTTTCTGTTTGTCTGTTACTGGTGTATAAGAATGCTTGTGATTTTTGCATGTTGATTTTGTATCCTGAGACTTTGCTGAAGTTGCTTATCAGATTAAGGAGATTTTTGGGCTGAGACGATGGGGTTTTCTAAATATACAATCATGTCATCTGCAAACAGGGACAATTTGACTTCTTTTCCTAACTGAATACCCTTGATTTCTTTCTCTTGCCTGATGCCGTAGCCAGAAATTCCAACAGTGTTGAATAGGAGTGGTGAGAGAGGGCATCCCTGTCTTGTGCCAGTTTTCAAAGGGAATTTTTCCAGTTTTTGCCCATTCAGTATGATGTTGCCTGTGGGTTTGTCATAAATAGCTCTTATTATTTTGAGATACGTTCCATCAGTACCAAATTTATGGAGCGTTTTTAGCATGAAGGGCTGTTGAATTTTGTCAAAGGCCTTTTCTGCATCTATTGAGATAATCACGTGGTTTTTGTCCTTGGTTCTGTTTCTTTTTTTTTTTTTTTTTTTTTTTTTTTTTTTTTTTTTTATTATACTTTAAGTTCTAGGGTACATGGGCATAACGTGCAGGTTTGTTACATATGTATACTTATGCCATGTTGGTGTGCTGCACCCATCAACTCGTCAGCACCCATCAATTCATCATTTATATCATGTATAACTCCCCAATGCAATCCCTCCCTCCTCCCCCCTCCCCCCTCCCCATGATAGACCCCAGTGTGTGATGTTCCCCTTCCCGAGTCCAAGTGATCTCATTGTTCAGTTCCCACCTATGAGTGAGAACATGCGGTGTTTGGTTTTCTCTTCTTGTGATAGTTTGCTAAGAATGATGGTTTCCAGCTGCATCCATGTCCCTACAAAGGATGCAAACTCATCCTTTTTTATGGCTGCATAGTATTCCATGGTGTATATGTGCCACATTTTCTTAATCCAGTCTGTCACAGATGGACATTTGGGTTGATTCCAAGTCTTTGCTATTGTGAATAGTGCCGCAATAAACATACGTGTACATGTGTCTTTGTAGTAGACTAATTTATAATCCTTTGGGTATATACCCAGTAGTGGGATGGCTGGGTCATATGGTACATCTAGTTCTAGATCCTTGAGGAATTGCCATACTGTTTTCCATAATGGTTGAACTAGTTTACAATCCCACCAACAGTGTAAAAGTGTTCCTATTTCTCCACATCCTCTCCAACACCTGTTGTTTCCTGACTTCTTAATGATTGCCATTCTAACTGGTGTGAGATGGTATCTCATTGTGGTTTTGATTTGCATTTCTCTGATGGCCAGTGATGATGAGCATTTTTTCATGTGTCTGTTGGCTGTATGAATATCTTCTTTTGAGAAATGTCTGTTCATATCCTTTCCCCACTTTTTGATGGGGTTGTTTGTTTTTTTCTCATATATTTGTTTGAGTTCTTTGTAGATTCTGGATATTAGCCCTTTGTCAGATGAGTAGGTTGCAAAAATTTTCTCCCATTCTGTAGGTTGCCTGTTCACTCTGATGGTAGTTTCTTTTGCTGTGCAAAAGCTCTTTAGTTTAATGAGATCCCATTTGTCAATTTTGGCTTTTGCTGCCGTTGCTTTTGGTGTTTTAGACATGAAGTCCTTGCCCATGCCTATGTCCTGAATGGTACTACCTAGATTTTCTTCTAGGGTTTTTATGGTATTAGGTCTAACATTTAAGTCTCTAATCCATCTTGAATTAATCTTCGTATAAGGGGTAAGGAAAGGATCCAGTTTCAGCTTTCTACTTATGGCTAGCCAATTTTCCCAGCACCATTTATTAAATAGGGAATCCTTTCCCCATTTCTTGTTTCTCTCAGGTTTGTCAAAGATCAGATGGCTGTAGATGTGCGGTATTATTTCTGAGGACTCTGTTCTGTTCCATTGGTCTATATCTCTGTTTTGGTACCAGTACCATGCTGTTTTGGTTACTGTAGCCTTGTAGGATAGTTTGAAGTCAGGTAGCGTGACGCCTCCAGCTTTGTCCTTTTGACTTAGGATTGTCTTGGCAATGCGGGCTCTTTTTTGGTTCCATATGAACTTTAAAGCAGTTTTTTCCAATTCTGTGAAGAAAGTCATTGGTAGCTTGATGGGGATGGCATTGAATCTATAAATAACCTTGGGGAGTATGGCCATTTTCACGATATTGATTCTTCCTATCCATGAGCATGGTATGTTCTTCCATTTGTTTGTGTCCTCTTTGATTTCACTGAGCAGTGGTTTGTAGTTCTCCTTGAAGAGGTCCTTTACATCCCTTGTAAGCTGGATTCCTAGGTATTTTATTCTCTTTGAAGCAATTGTGAATGGAAGTTCATTCCTGATTTGGCTCTCTGCTTGTCTGTTGCTGGTGTATAAGAATGCTTGTGATTTTTGCACATTAATTTTGTATCCTGAGACTTTGCTGAAGTTGCTTATCAGCTTAAGGAGATTTTGGGCTGAGACGATGGGGTTTTCTAAATATACAATCATGTCATCTGCAAACAGGGACAATTTGACTTCTTCTTTTCCTAACTGGATACCCTTGATTTCTTTCTCTTGCCTGATTGCCCTAGCCAGAACTTCCAACACTATGTTGAATAGGAGTGGTGAGAGAGGGCATCCCTGTCTTGTGCCAGTTTTCAAAGGGAATTTTTCCAGTTTTTGCCCATTCAGTATGATATTAGCTGTTGGTTTGTCATAAATAGCTCTTATTATTTTGAGGTACGTTCCATCAATACCGAATTTATTGAGCGTTTTTAGCATGAAGGGCTGTTGAATTTTGTCAAAAGCCTTTTCTGCATCTATTGAGACAATCATGTGGTTCTTGTCTTTGGTTCTGTTTCTATGCTGGATTACGTTCATTGATTTGCATATGTTGAACCAGCCTTGCATCCCAGGGATGAAGCCCACTTGATCATGGTGGATAAGCTTTTTGATGTGCTGTTGTATCCGGTTTGCCAGTATTTTATTGAGGATTTTTGCATCGATGTTCATCAGAGATATTGGTCTAAAATTCTCTTTTTTTGTTGTGTCTCTGCCAGGCTTTGGTATCAGGATGATGTTGGCCTCATAAAATGAGTTAGGGAGGATTCCCTCTTTTTCTATTGATTGGAATAGTTTCAGAAGGAATGGTACCAGCTCCTCCTTGTACCTCTGGTAGAATTCAGCTGTGAATCCATCTGGTCCTGGACTTTTTTTGGTGGGTAGGCTATTAATTATTGCCTCAATTTCAGAGCCTGCTATTGGTCTATTCAGGGATTCAGCTTCTTCCTGGTTTAGTCTTGGGAGGGTGTAAGTGTCCAGGAAATTATCCATTTCTTCTAGATTTTCTAGTTGATTTGCGTAGAGGTGTTTATAGTATTCTGTGATGGTAGTTTGTATTTCTGTGGGGTTGGTGGTGATATCCCCTTTATCATTTTTTATTGCATCTATTTGATTCTTCTCTCTTTTCTTCTTTATTAGTCTTGCTAGCAGTCTGTCAATTTTGTTGATCTTTTCAAAAAACCAACTCCTGGATTCATTGATTTTTTGGAGGGTTTTTTGTGTCTCTATCTCCTTCAGTTCTGCTCTGATCTTAGTTATTTCTTGCCTTCTGCTAGCTTTAGAATGTGTTTGCTCTTGCTTCTCTAGTTCTTTTAATTGTGATGTTAGAGTGTCCATTTTAGATCTTTCCAGCTTTCTCT
Source organism: Rhinopithecus roxellana (assembly GCF_007565055.1). Lineage (NCBI taxonomy): Eukaryota > Metazoa > Chordata > Mammalia > Primates > Cercopithecidae > Rhinopithecus > Rhinopithecus roxellana. The sequence goes on from NC_044551.1 coordinate 56,522,919, forward strand.
TGTGGGCATTTTGTCCTATAAATTTCCCTCTACACACTGCTTTAAATGTGTCTCAGAGATTCTGGTATGTTGTATCTTTGTTCTCATTGGTTTCAAAGAACATCTTTATTTCTGCCTTCATTTCGTTATGTACCCAGTAGTCATTCAGGAGCAGGTTGTTCAGTTTCCATGTAGTTGAGCAGTTTTGATTGAGTTTCTTATTCCTGAGTTCTAGTTTGATTGCACTGTGGTCTGAGAGACAGTTTGTTATAATTTCTGTTCTTGTACATTTGCTGAGGAGTGCTTTACTTCCAATTATGTGGTCAATTTTGGAATAAGTGCGATGTGGTGCTGAGAAGAATGTATATTCTGTTGATTTGGGGTGGAGAGTTCTGTAGATGTCTATTAGGTCTGCTTGCTGCAGAGATGAGTTCAATTCCTGGATATGCTTGTTAACTTTCTGTCTCGTTGATCTGTGTAATGTTGACAGTGGGGTGTTGAAGTCTCCCATTATTATTGTACGGGAGTCTAAGTCTCTTTGTAAGTCTCTAAGGAGTTGCTTTATGAATATGGCTGCTCCTGTATTGGGTGCATATATATTTAGGAGAGTTAGCTCTTCCTGTTGAATTTATTCCTTTACCATTATGTAATGGCCTTCTTTGTCTCTTTTGATCTTTGATGGTTTAAAATCTGTTTTATCAGAGACTAGGATTGCAACTCCGGTTTTGTTTTTTTTTTTTTTTTTTTTCACTTTTCATTTGCTTGGTAGATCTTACTCCATCCCTTTATTCTGAGTCTATGTGTGTCTGCACGTGAGATGGGTCTCCTGAATACAGCAAACTGATGGGTCTTGTCTCTTTATCCAGTTTGCCAGTCTGTGTCTTTTAAGTGGAGCATTTATTCCATTTACATATAAGGTCAATATTGTTATGTGTGTAATTGATCCTGCCATTATGATATTAACTGGTTATTTTGCTCGTTAGTTGATGCAGTTTCTTCTTAGCATCGATGGTCTTTACATTTTGGCATGTTTTTGCAATGGCTGGTACCGGTTGTTCCTCTCCATGTTTAGTGCTTCTTTCAGGGTCTCTTGTAAGGCAAGCCTGGTGGTGACAAAATCTCTAAGCATTTATCTGTAAAGGATTTTATTTCTCCTTCACTTATGAAACTTAGTTTGGCTGGATATGAAATTCTGGGTTGAAAATCCTTTTCTTTAAAAATGTTGAATATTGGCCCCCACTCTCTTCTGGCTTGCAGAGTTTCTGCCGAGAGATCTGCTGTTAGTCTGATGGGCTTCCCTTTGTGGGTAACCCGACCTTTCTCTCTGGCTGCCCTTAACATTTTTTCCTTCATTTCAACTTTGATGAATCTGGCAATTATGTGTCTTGGAGATGCTCTTCTCGAGGAGTATCTTTGTGGTGTTCTCTGTGTTTCCTGAATTTGAATGTTGGCCTGCCCTACTAGGTTGGGGAAGTTCTCCTGGATGATATCTTGAAGAGTGTTTTCCAACTTGGTTCCATTTTCCCCCTCACTTTCAGGCACCCCAATCACACGTAGATTTGATCTTTTTACATAATCCCATACTTCTTGCAGGCTTTGTTCATTTCTTTTTCTTCTTTTTTCTTTAGACTTCTCTTCTCACTTCATTTCATTCATTTGATCCTCACACTGATACTCTTTCTTCTAGTTGATCGAGTCAGTTACTGAAGCTTGTGCATTTGTCAAATATTTCTCGTGTCATGGTTTTCTTCTCTGTCATTTCGTTTATGGCCTTCTCTGCATTAATTATTCTCGGTATCAATTCTTCCACTCTTTTTTCAAGATTTTTAGTTTCTTTGCGCTGGGTACGTAATTCCTCCTTTAGCTCTGAGAAGTTTGATGGACTGAAGCCTTCTTCTCTCATCTCGTCAAAGTCATTCTCCGTCCGGCTTTGATCTGTTGGTGGCAATGAGCTGCGTTCCTTTGCAGGGGGAGATGCGCTCTTATTTTTTGAATTTCCAGGTTTTCTGCCCTACTTTTTCCCCATCTTTGTGGTTTTATCTGCCTCTGGTCTTTGATGATGGTGACGTACTGATGGGGTTTTGGTGTGAGTGTCCTTCCTGTTTGTTAGTTTTCCTTCTAACAGTGAGGACTCTGAGCTATAGGTCTGTTGGAGATTGCTTGATGTCCACTCCAGACCCTGTTTGCCTGGGTATCTGCAGCAGAGGCTGCAGAAGATAGAATATTGCTGAACAGCAAGTGTATCTGTCTGATTCTTGCTTTAGAAGCTTCCTCTCAGGGGTGTACTCTACCGTGTGAGGTGTGGGGTGTCGGTCTGCCCCTAGTGGGAGATGTCTCCCAGTTAGGCTACTCAGGGTTCAGGGACCCACTTGAGCAGGCAGTCTGTCCATTCTCAGATCTCAACCTTCTTGTTGGGAGAGCCACTGCTCTCTTCTAAGCTGTCAGACAGAGTCATTTGCATCTGCAGAGGTTTCTGCTGCTTTGTTGTTGTTGTTGATTAGCTGTGCCCTGTCCCCAGAGGTCACACCTCATTGTTTTCTATAGAATTTTAGGGGCCCTGTTTTTAAACTGCACCACTGTATATGTCTTCTCTCCTTGAGATAAAAGTTGCAAACTAGTGGTCCCTGGGCTTAATTTTACCCATGGAAAATTTAATTTTAAAAATTAAACTATTTTGGGCTAATTATAGAGTCATATTCAGTTGTAGGAAATACCACAGAGAGATCCAATGGACTCTTTACCTGGTTTCCTCCAGTAGTCACATCTTGCAAAGCAATTGTAGAGTATGGCCACCATGATACTGACATGGCTACAATCCACCAATCTTATCTACATATCTTTTATTGCATAATTTTACCCTATAGTGCTTTCAATCTGAATAGCAGCTAATGGTTACAAATCAAAAACATTTAAATAATGGTATAGATTTCTGACTTTGCTTAAAAAAACCCTACTTCTTAAAACTGGGACTGCATTCTATACATAAAATCAGGCTAGAATTGAATAGCAGTTCGATTACACAACATTCATTCTCCTTTTTCTACTTGTACTCAGCTACTGGATGTATCTTCTTAACAGCTAACCCAATTCATGTAGTTATGCTCTTATGGTTGTGTCTTCTATCACTTGTGTGCTAAGTCCCTAATTCCTATTTTAGCTTGTCCATACTCCAGTGTCCTAACCTAAGCCTTGTCAGTTTGTCCACCAGAGGGCACTCCAGCCCCGCCTGTGTTTGTAGCCTGGAAGCTAGAGATACCATTAGGCCTCTGAAAGGTGAGTAATTGGGGTCCTAAGTGAAGCAGGCCAAATATTTCTCAAATAGAACAATGTCACCAGGTAAAAGCAAATGAAATTATACAATGCCAAATGAATAGTTTTTTTATTTTCAGTCTTGACATTTCCCTGAGGTCCAAACATACATTCAACAACCTACTTGACATTTCTACTTGGAAATTTAACACACTGAAAACAGAACATTTATTACTTTTCTTCTACATCTGCTTCTCTTACTTGCCCCATTTCAGTAACAAGTTATGCCACGTACCCAATCTTTCAAGTCAAAGACGTGGAAATCTTCAACTCTTCCTTAATTCATCTCTTTACCTCAAATCACCCTTCTCTTCCCTACTTATAGACTTTATCTGCAAATCTGATTGCTGATGTCTCCAAGGTATTTTTAAAATCTATTTATCATCAAGACTAAGCCAACATGGCTGCTTATCTGGACTACTGCATCTGCTTCCTAACTAGCACGTTTGCTTCCATTTTTGCCCCTAGAATCTATTCCATATGTTAGATTGCTTTCCTGAAAGCATAAATCACAACCTATGAGGCTCTGCAATTTAGTATGTGCCTACCTCTCCAGTACCATTTTATTTTATTCTGAAAATTGTTAACTCCATTTCACTCTCTCTATATACAATGTATAATTTATATAATTATATAATATATATTTATATACAATCTATAATTACATACATGTATGTTTTACAAAAGCACCCTTTTTGACTTGCTGTTCTTTCTTCCTGGACATGCTTTCCTAAGTTATTAACAAAGCTCACCCCACACCCTTTTAGTTCTTAGGTGAACTATCACCTTATTTAAATATCACCTTATCACAGAGGCTTTCACTCATCATCGTGGCTAATATGGCACCCACCTCAATGCCACTTCTGACTTTATGCGCTCTTCTATCACTTTGTTGCATATATCATTATATTATTTTATTTCTGTGTTTGCATATATAATTACTATCTATATCTTACAGCTGCAATATAAGTTCCATAAGATCAGAGACTGTATATGTTTGTTCACTTCTGTATTACCCAAACTCAGAATATTTTCAAGGACATAGGCCATGTCTATTAAAAGTTTTTAGAATATATGGATTAAAAGATGAATTGTAAGAAATATTTGAATTTGGCAAAAATTATGAAAGCCTGCTGCAAATTATAATATTTAATTAATTTGTAAAATTAAAACATCAGTATTATGAATACATATTAAGATATGTATTTAAGATAATTATCTTAAATAATAATGCACTGGAATTTCTATTTCCAGCCATGATAGAGTAACAGAGCACAGATTTGGCTTCTCACATTAAACAACTGAGCCATCCGAAAAACATATGAAAATAATGATGTTTCAGGTATCAGAGAACAATCAGTGCAGATAGTAACACCTAGGAGAGAAGAACTAACGAAATGAGCTTTAAGATTGCTCTACTTACTGCTTGGAGAGTTTCCAGGCCACAGCACAACTCAAATATCACGGCTCAACTGGCTATCTGCCTAAGTTGAAGGGACAGAGTTGAACATTCTGAGAAGTCAAAGTGGTTAGAATTTGCAGGGCAGGTTACTGGAGAGAAGAGACACACACAGACATCCAAATATCTGCAGATGGCTCCTGTAAAGTCTTCAGCTGACTGTTGGTCAGCACATTCACATAAGGGAATTATCTGAAGCTAGGGGATATAAAAATCACCAGAAAGGAATAATCAGAACAATCCTTATAGCTCACTCAGAGCCAGGAATAGTTTGTGTTTTCACTAATTCAAATGAAAAAAAAAATCTTGTTAATATACAAGACATCAATAAGAGCACTCAAGAAACATTTCTCTTAAAGAGGAAAAATTAGCTCTGAACTAATGCACTGGAATTTCTATTTTCTGGACTAGTGGCTACTCTGTATCCACCTAATAAAGCAAAAAGTAGGAATTGAAGTGATCAAACTGTTTTCAAATGATGTAATTGTGTCTCACAATAAATTCTAAGTATACTTCACTGAGATGGAATATGTAGAACCTAACAAAATAAATTTCAAAATACCTGGCATCTAATAAAAAAATGAGCATGTATTCAAAGAAATAGGAAACTATTCTTAATAAAGAGAAAAAAGTAATGAAATGTCAAAAATGATATAATTATTAAACAAGAAAAACAGTTTTGATATATTCTATATATACTCAAGATGATAGAAAAACACAAACATGTTAAGGAGAGGCATGGAAGATTACTGGACTTTTAAAGATGAAAAATACAATGTCTGAGAGGAAAAAGGCATTGCATGGGATTGCCAAGAGGTTAGAAATGGAAGAAGAATACATTAGTGAACTTGAAGATATACCAGTTAAACTATCTTGGATGAACTGAAGAGAGAAAAATGAATGAAAAAAAATAAACAGTGTCAGTGAGTTGTGAAATATCAAATAACCTAAAATACACTCAAATTATAGAACTCCAAAGAAGAAGAAGAGGGCAGAGAAATATACGAAAAATAATGACTTCAGTTTTTTCTCAAATTGATGAGAACTATAAACCACAGAACTATAAACCACAGATTCAAGAAGCTTACAAACCCCGACCTTAAGAAACATGAAAAAAACTGAAAGAAGAGACATCACAATCACTTTGCTTAAAACCAGTGATAAGGAAAAAAAAATCTTAAAAACAGCCAGAGTAAAAAGATATATTATGTATAGGAAAATGGAGATAAGAATACAAGTCAGGATTACTGTGGTAATAGATTTTTGAAGTCAAGAAAGAAAAAAAAAGGACCTAACAAACTAGAATTCCATATTCTACAAAAATATCTTTCGAGGAAAATGAAAAAAAAATAAAAAGCTTTTTTTTTTTTTTTTTTTGGCACATACAAAAGAAGTCACCACCAGCACTGCAAAGAAATGTTAAAAGAAGTTCTTCAGGAAGATGAAAACCTCTATCTATTCAAGGAATGAAGATCAACAGAAAAAAGTATGTGTGTGAAAATAAAATAAAATTTTCCTATTTATAAGTTTCTTTGGAAGATAATTGATTTTTAAAAATAAAAATAATAACAGTTTGACGTTTATCATATAGGTGTGTAGAAGCAAAATGGATGATAACAACAGCCCAAAGATTTTTTTGGGAAAGGGAAATGAAGAGTATACAGTAATAAGATTTTTCATTATATGTGAAGTGAAGCAACATTACTTTAAGCTAGACAATGATAAACATGCATGTTAGAAACACTAAAGCGAACACTAAAACACAAAACAAACAGTTAAAGCTAATTAGCCAGTCAAGGATGTAGAACAAAATTTAAAAATTAATTAACTTAAAATAAGGCAGAAAGAAGGAAAAAAAGAATAAAGTGTGAAAATGGAAAACGAACAGCAATATGGTTGATTTAACCTAATCATATCACTAATCAAATTAAATGGTTTTCAACGTTCCCTGATTAAATGATTGAATGTAAAAGTAGGATTCAATTATGTCCTTCTTCAAGAAATAAGATTTAAACAGAAAAATACAAACAAATGAAAAGTAAATAATGGAAATGAACATACCGAGCTAACAATCAAAGAAAAATAGAATTAATTATTTTATACCAGACTAATTCTACCAGTAAAGAATATTACCAGGGATAAAGAAGATAATTTGATAATGATAAAGGTATCAGTTGATCAGAAGGACATAATAGTTCTAAACATTTATGCTGCTAATAACAGTGCTTCAAAATGCATGAAGCAAAACCTGAAAGAACTGAAAACAGAAATAGACAAATCACCATTACAGAAACAGATTTCAATACCTCTCTCTAAATAATTGATTGGACAATGATACAGTAATTTCAAGCACCATCAACCAAAATGACCTAGAATGCTCAACCAAATAACAGTAAAGTACACATTACTTTCAAGTACACATAGAACATGTAGCAAGATAGACCATAATCTGTCAAAAGATGAGTTTGCATAAATATAAAGAATTCAAATAAAGTATATTCTTTGACCACAATAAAAATAATATAAACTAGAAACCAATAACTAAAAAGAATGGGAAATCTAAAATATTTTAACATTAAATAAAATGTCTTAAAAACTGGTGGATCAAAAAAAAATAAGAATCAAAAGGGAATGAGATAGTATTTTGAACTGAAAGCAAATGAAAACACAACATACCACATTTTATGGTAGGTAGCTAAAGGAATGTTTAGAGAAAATGTTGCAAATTCTTCAATTAAATTAGCAAAGCTTAAAAGAAATGACCTAAACTTCTAATTTAAGAACCAAGAAAAAGAAGCACAAATTAAACATAAAGCATGTAAGAGTAATTAATAAAAGAGCAGCAAAGTCCATTGAAAGAGCAGAAAACATGAAATAGAAAACAGAAAAACAATAGATAAAATCAATAAACCAAAAGCTAGCTTTTTGGAAGAATCTATACATATGAATTAGGAAAAAATTATCAATATTAGAAATGAAAGAGGAGAAATGAAAGAGGATAATCACAACATACTTTACAGACATTAAATTGATACTGAGGGATTTTATGAATAACTCTTGCCAATAAAAACTAACAACTTAAATGAAACAAATTCCTTGAAAGACACAAACTATTAAAGCTAAATATTCATGTATCTATTAAAGTAATAAAACACATGTATTTGAGAATATTCCTGCAAAGAAACTCTAATTACAAAAATATTCACTGGTGAAGTTAATAAAATATTTTAGGAAGAGAAAAAAATACTACTTCCACACAAACCTTTCCAGAAAGTAGGAGACAAGGGAATACTTCCTGACCAATTTTATGAGACCAATATTGCCCTGATCCAAAAAAAAAAAAAAAAAAAAAAAAAAAAAAAGAAAATCAGAAGAAAACTACAGAGTTTCATCTGCTCATTAACTAAGATGCAAAAATCTCAAGATTTTAGCAAGTCTCGTCTAGCAATATATAAAAAGAATAATATTTCCCGATCAAGTGGGATTTATCCCAGTAAGGTAATTTGACTTAACATATACAATTTAATATATTTCACTACATTCACAGGTTAAACATGAAAAATCATATGACCCTCATAACAGATTGAGAAAAAAACAAGTGACAAAGTCTAATATCTGTTTATGATAAAAACTCTCAAGGGACTAGAAATAAAAGTGAACTTGCTCAGTCAGATAAAGGATATCTATGCAAAGCATACAATTAACACTACCTTTAACGGTGAAAGACAATGCTTTCCCCCTAATATTAGGGAAGAAACAAGAATAACTGCTGTTACTACTTCTAATTTACTAGATTATACTAGAGACATTACCCACTGCAATAAGACAAAAACAAGGAAGGAAGAAAGAGAGGGTGGGGGTGGGGGGAGGAGAAAGAGAGAGAGCAAGAAAGAAAAAGAGAAATAAAATACATACAGAATTACAAGAGAGATGTAAAATTATCAGAGATGATGTAATAGTCTATGTAGAAAATCTAGGTTAAGTTATAAAAATGCTGTAAACCTAATAAGTGAATTTAGAATGTTTGCAAGATGAAAAGCCAATATACAAAAATCAATTGTATTTCTATGTACTAGCAATGAAAAATTTACAAGTTGAAATAAGAAAAACCATAATTTATAAATGTATCAAATATGAAATAATTAGGGATAAGTTTGATTAAAAACTTTCAGGACCTGTATGCTGAAAACTATGCAAACATTTCTAAGTGAAATTAAAGAAGAAATAAAGTGAAATATAAACTATGTTTATTTATTAGAAGACTCAACAATGTTATTTTGTCAATCTTCCCAAACTGTTGTCTACGTTCAAATCAATCTTAAACAAAAGAGCACCATGTTCTTTCTACAGAGATTAATGAACAGATTCTAAAATTAACGTAGAAATTCAGAAGAGCTAGAATACTTACCCCAAAAACTTTAAAATAGGAAAACAAAGTTGTAGGACTTACATAACCTGATATCAAAACTTAGCCATAAAGCTATGAGAATACATTCATATTAGTATAAATATAGACAGTACATAGATCAATGAAACAGAATATTTTAGAAGTAGACCTACACACACATGGTCAATTTATTTTCTACAGTTTTCAGGAAAATTCAACAGAAAAATATTTTTAATGGTGCTGGGAAAAAATGCAAAATCAAACCAAAACCAAACCCTCAAATTCTACCTTATATTGTATGCAAAAATATATTCACAATGGATCATATTCCTAAAGAGGACAATTATAAAATGTCCAGTAGGAAAAGTAGGAGAAATTTTGGTGACCATGGGCTTGGAAAGATATTTCCTTAATAGGACTTCAAAACTATAACCTCTTTTTAAAACATACTTTTTAAAAATTTTTAGGAAGGGAAAAAATATTACTTCCACACAAACCTTTCCAGAAAGTAGGAGACAAGGGAATACTTCCTGACTAATTTTATGAGACCAATATTGCCCTGATTAAAAAAAAAAAAATCAGAAGAAAACTACAGAGCTTCATCTGCTCATTAACTAAGATGCAAAAATCTCCAAATTTTGGCAAACCTATGAATTTAAAAAGTAAAAGCATAATTTTTACTTTGTCAAAATTATAAACATTTTCTCTTCCAAATAAACTTTTTTAGAAAATGAAAAAGGCAAATGAGAAAATATTTGCAAAACATATCTGATAAATCACTTATGCTGCATTATATCAAGGACTCTCAAACTTCAATAAGATAATAAAAGGAATTTGCAAATGATTTTAACATATTTATCAAATAAGATATACAGATAGTCAATAAATACATAAAAATATCACAAATTCACTGGTCCTTAGAGAAATGCAAATTAAATCCAAAATGAGATACCGCTGTATATTCTTTATAATGGATAGAATTAAAAAGCCTGACCATATCAAATGCTGGTGAGGGTGTGGAACAATTTTAACTCTTAGGTAATGCTGATTGAAATATAAAATCATGCAACTTTGGAAAACAGTTTGTCACGTTTTAAAAAGTTAAATACACAACTGCCATATAACACGTTTCTTCCACTCTTAGGTATTTACTTAATGCAGATAAATGAAAACACTTGCCCGCACAAAGAAATGTGAATGGAATAAGACAGACAAGAAAACTATGATTCAATTCCATAACATTCTAGAAAATGCAAGCTTACCTGTCATAACTAAGAATATCAGTGGTTGCTGGAGACAAAAGACAGGTAATGACAGGGAAGAATAGCTGTATTACAAAGTGGCATGAAAATACTTCTTGGAGTGATGGATATGTTTATTTCCTTAATTGTAGTGATGGGTTTACAGGTATGCACATATGTTAAGTTCACAAAATTTTACACTTCAAGTATATACACTGTGCTATATGTCATTTATATCACAATGAAGTTGTTCAAATAAACCATGACTGGATACTTGAAACAAATGACCTGCTTTTCAATCCCACCTTTTTTCATACATTCTTTCTCTAGGTGGCCAAAGGCAGGGCATCTTACATGGTATTAGCATCCCACGACCTCTTAGCAAATGTCAGGAACTCTTCTTAGTACTGTTCATGGATTATCTCTTTATAACAAATTGATAAGATAAATTATATTATTAATCTCTTAAATTATTATTAAACTCTATAGTTGACCTTTTAAAATGGTTAAGTAACCTGTTTGAAGACACAGAGTTAGAAGGTAAGTGGGATTTAATGCAAGCATGTGCAATTTGTGTCTATACATTTATTAACAATATTGTATTGCTTCTGGTGGGGAAGGTAGTATTAGACTCCAAATAATGTGTTGAGGTAGACAGAGTTCCACAAAGTGGCTGTCAGATCAGAGGTATTTAAAAGCAGAGCAGGAGACATTACTTCTGTTGCTGATGAAAAACAAAATATTTATTTACAACGGTGTTGACAGCCCTGGAGCCCAGGAAATGTAAGGACTAGACTCTGCATCCTGCCGGTAAAAAATGATGACTAAGTAAAGTTGATTCTTTATGTCAATTGCTAATAGAGTCACAGTGATTGACTAAAGGTCCCCCCTGCCAATCACTATGTCAGTACAGTTCTGGACAGGAAGAGAACATGAAACAGAGAGAGGTTTGACATTAAAGACATAAGTGTCAAGAGAAGAGATACGTAGGAATTAGTCTAGGCAGACATTATTTGTTTCAAACACTGGAGTCTACTTAGTATAATTAGGAGAGACAGAGGTGGTGATTAGACGTATAACTACCCTTTATTTTAATTCAACTCATTTTATATTCTGAGTTATAATTTCATGATTTTAATCAAAATCAAAACTTACACATCTGCTATCATTCTTTGCTTGTTAAATTTCAATGGTCTAAGTTCCTGACCTGTAGAATGAGCATAGGTATAACCACTTCTATTTGTTATAGTCTTTATACAACAATATGCATGTAAAGTTAAAGCTTTCAATTTTTTCCCTAGTTCACTTCAGCGTACTGGAGGGATGAGAACTTTCCCCTTACTTTTATCAGTTGCTCACTAAAGTAAGAACCTTCAATGGTATGACAGTCTGGAGGATAGGGAGGCAAGATACATAGTAAGCCTCAAGTGATCTACTTGCCTCAGCCTCTTAAAGTTCTGGGATTACAGATGTGAGCCACTACACCTGGCTAACAATATTCAAGTATTTGAATCTTAGAATATTAGAATAATGCCTGGCACAAAATAAGTGTTCTGGTAGTGTTTGCCACATTATCATTTATTTCTCAATTCTCTTATCTCTGTAATGAGGATAACAATAGTCCCTACCTTGTGGGATTGTTAAAAATATACAAAAATACATTTAATGTGTTTAGAGTGTCAGGCACAGAGCAAGCTCTTGAGAAAATATTAGGTATTATTATTGTCACTGTTAAACAGTTGGTTAGTTAAGGGATCATAAAATCATTAATCTATGATTGTAGTTCAATAGGATAATTATTCTCAGTTAAATAATTGTATTCTAGAATTTTCATACTAGAAGGAAGCCTTAGAATTCTTCTTGCAAAATCCAGCAATTCCCAATTTAATTTTAAATTTGAATTACCTAGGCTCCAACTCAGTTCTATTAAATCATAATTTCTGTGGTTGAAATTTTGGCATCTATATGTCTGTCCCAAACCTCTCCAGGTATTTCTCATGTGTAATTGAGTTTGGGAATCACCCTGATAGCTAGTCCCTTCATTTTATATTTGAAGTAAGAGAGATTCAGAGGGGCAGGAAGCTTAGTGAGTAAGTCATCTCAAAACCAAGAGAAGAGCCTCATTTTCTAGACTTCCAGGCAAATATGACTTGTTAGACCTTCACACATCAGTGTGAGTTTTGGATTCTTCGTAATGATAGTTTTATCCATAGAAAGAGCATAGGGATTCTGAAAGCTGGAACTATAAAACTATTAACTCTATATAAACCTCCCAGATTCACAATTTGACTAAGGACTGATATTAGCTTAGTTGCTGTTCTATGCACATTCCTCAAATTTATCAACCTCTCTATGATACCATCAACAGCAATAGAAAATAGTTACATGTTCTGAAACTTGATAAATCTCTTTCAGACTGTAGAGACCATTGTTGTAGACAGGTCTAAGAAAAAAAGGTACTTTGTACAAATGTCACCTCTGATTCTCAATTCACCAACAGGAATTTTGTCTTGTGTTTAGGTGACTAAGGAAAAACACTCCAGTACAAATAGACTGCTACTAGATATTAGTACCTTGGTTAGACAAATCTTAAAAGAAAATGACTAGTGATTATTCCCTACAGAGAAACTGTCAGCCAGAGCCTATGAATGAAGTTCTCAATATTGTTTCCTTAATATCTTGTCTGTTCACAATAGGCATAACTGGAGCTAGATGTCGGTGTTGGAAAAATCATCAATGTTTTAAGGTGGTCATGTCTTCTTCTACCTATTTTTTAAAAACAACAGCAATAACTTTAGAATTTATAAAGCACTTTATCATTACCTCATTGGATTATGTAATTACCTTTATTTACAGTTGAGGATATTGTCTTTGAGACAAGTGATTTGTCATTAATTATATGTATTAATTGGTATTGTCAACATATGAACTGTCACAGTTAAATAAAAACCCTGAACTTGACTCCAAGCCCTGTCCTCTTTTCAAAACATCAGAGCCACATTTCCATCTTAATTCTATATTAATTTTTAAAACTGTCTTATAGTTTCAAATATTATTTGAAATAGTTTTATAGGTTTTTATTTCCAGTGAGTTAGGCAAGAAAAATAAAAAAATTGAAACTCCAATTGTGGTACTGTAAGCACTGTGCTTAATAAGTGCATCATCTTTTGGAATCATTTCCCTCTTGGAATAACCCCAAGTCATGCACATACTGTTTCTTCCATCTGCAACTCTCTTCCTTTTGTTCTTCCTTTTCTTTTTAAGTGTCCTGCCCTGAGAAGTTTTCCGTGACTACCTAATTCATACAGCCCATTGTTCACACTCTCAGACCGTTGTTTCTTAACTCTGTAGCCTTATTGCCATTTAGCAGTATTTTTTTTTTTTTGCATGTTTGTTTACTTAGATACTGATTTCTTTTGCCACTGGAGTCCATTAAATCACTATATATCCTGTCTTGTTCACCATTGTATCTCTAGAGCCTACTCTACTCCTTAAATACTTGAATGACTATGTAGGTCTATGAATTCTCAAAGCTATTTAACCACAAGGCTAGCTTCGGTCTGTGCAGTGCCAGCAGCGGGGCAGCCTGGGTTGAGACGCATCATTCATGCCCAAGGACTAATACTTGCAAACACACAATAAAGTATTGATGTTTTGGTGTGAAATGAAACTAAATATGACCCCAAGCTCGCCAGACAAGATGGACTCCCTGTGGCGGATAAACATACCCAAATTAAGATAATAGAACCCAGTGGCCATGGCTAGAGAGAGAAAGGTGGACATGCACCCCTTGGTTGCCTAAAAGGGCAGCTTCAGACAAACATCCTGTTTGCACCTGTGAGCTAAGAGTTTCTACAGCTAGAGCTGAGACACTGTGGCTGGAAAACTCCTCCTACCAGCAACCTGAAAGGGACATCCTACAGAGAAAGGGACATCCTACAGAGACTTCTGGTTTTGGACTTGGAAACTACCCAATCAGGACTTGGCTGTTTTCAACTAGTTGGGACCAGATGAGTTTGAACCACTGATTTGCACGTACATAGCTGATTGGGGACTGGGGCTAGAACTTTCCCTATTTAAGTCAGACTCCCTCTTTGTTCTGCTGACTATGCTGCAACTCCCCATCTACAGATTTTTTTAAAATAGAAAATAAAGGTCTCATTTTCTTTTTCTCCACAGACTTCATGATCTTTTATTAACACTCGTGTGGTTCCTAAGTTGCATGTCACCAGTCATATTGATCCCTCAGGCATGTTGACTCACTAGGGCTTGAAATACAATATTCTAACTTGTATCAAGTAAAGGTTTTTTTTTTTTTTTTTTTTTTTTTTAATTAACTTGAACTCCCAAAAGCTGTCAAACTCAAAATTTTGCTAAGCTATATTATTCTCCTATCTGTGCAGAATGGGATTCACAATGAATTCCTGGTTGTTAATAACATTGGGTTTGTGCTTTGGAAAATACACCTGACACATTTTCAGAAGGCACATTTCTTTTTGGCATAAACTTTAATAGCATATGATATATAGCAATGAGCTCTAGGTATGAAAGGAGTTGGCCAGTTTCATGAATTTTTATGAATCTGCCTCTGCCTTTTCTTTGAACTTGTCCCCTGGAATATCATATAATGGAGGAAGAAATTAAAAATTATTTTCTATTCTCACTGTTCAACTCAGTTCCTGTTCTTTATATCAACTAGTCTGGCAGGGCCTTCTGGTAATCATGTTACTTCTGGTGAAGTAGTCAGTGCCTGGCACAGACTAAGAAGTTTACAAAAGTAAGTGATCAATGGGGATGACAATAGCAAACAGAGGTGGATGGTGAATGTGCTTGAATGTGCTAATTGGCTTCATGGGTCATTTATAGAAGCCGAAATTTCAGAGGCCATAGATAAAAGTACAAATGTGTTATTAAAATGCCAGAAGAAGGGGGAAGTGTCCTAAACTGCAAAAAAGGGAAAGAATTCTCTAGTAGCTAAGACCCTAAAGAGATCTGATATTTGAAGAACTAAGAAAGGACATTAAGCACTGATAAACTAGGAATAAAGATTGGGTACTAAACGAGAGTTAAATATTTCATAGTATTCGGGTAAGATCAAAACATTCTCAAGTTAAGAAGGACTGTTACAACTGAAGTCATAATTGAGTGATGAACTTGGCCACTACCTGGCTGGAATCTTGGGATCAGACAGAAATCTAGAACTGAGGGGGCTTTAAATACTCTATTTGCTATTTTCCATTTGTAATCAAGTAGATATTGAAAAAAGACAGAGAGCATATTTTTTTGAGGTCACAGCCACAAATACATAATCTCAAACTCTGAACAATAGTGGCACAGAAAGAATATTGCATTTTGTCATAATGAATATACCAAGGTGTGTGCACATTTGACAGGATAAAATGAAACTTGGTTTGTTCCAGGGATCCTACACAGGGCTGATATAATAGAACATGAGACCAATTACAACAAAAAGTTGTTTTTTTTTTCAAAAAAATGGGAGGCAGTGATATGAACAGTCTCTCCAAAAACTCTGAAATTAAAAGATCAGCCTGGGTAAGGAAAGGGCAACTGCTACTAAACCAAGTTCAGGCTACACATAGTGTATGAATCCACATGGTAGTCTGACAAGCCTTCCATAGGGGACCATCCCACACGGTATTTTATTTTATTTTATTTTATTTTATTTATTTTTATTATACTTTAAGTTCTAGGGTACATGTGCATAACGTGCAGTTTTGTTACATATGTATACTTGTGCCATGTTGGTGTGCTGCACCCATCAACTCGTCAGCACCCATCAATTCATCATTTATATCATGTATAACTCCCCAATGCAATCCCTCCCCCCTCCCCCCTCCCCATGATAGGCCCCGGTGTGTGATGTTCCCCTTCCCGAGTCCAAGTGATCTCATTGTTCAGTTCCCACCTATGAGTGAGAACATGCGGTGTTTGGTTTTCTGTTCTTGTGATAGTTTGCTAAGAATGATGGTTTCCAGCTGCATCCATGTCCCTACAAAGGACGCAAACTCATCCTTTTTTATGGCTGCATAGTATTCCATGGTGTATATGTGCCACATTTTCTTAATCCAGTCTGTCACAGATGGACATTTGGGTTGATTCCAAGTCTTTGCTATTGCCCACACGGAATTTTTAAGATTATCAATTGGAAGATGGGTATTAAGAATTCAATTTTAGAATTTCAGTTTCTTGGTAGGTGAAAAAAAAAAGAACAAATTTACTAAGAAAGAATTCAAGAATAGGAAATGTTGCCAAATCCATTCTTAAGTCCTGGTAAGAATCACATAAGAAGTAAACCTCATTCTGTTAGGTCATTATTCTAGACTATTTGAAATACATGTAATGAAATACAAGGTAAACTAAAACAGCACTCCTATTTTCTAATACTTAAAAATTTTTTGGCCTACATGAATAAGCATGCTATGAAGGAGGAGAAATCTGGCTATAAATTTTGATTTTTAATCTACTTACACAAATATTTCTAAAATCTGTTATGAAAAGTCATGTATTACTATAAAAAGATCACTTTTTTAATGCCCACATTTGATAACATTTTTATTTAAACTTCTCTCTTGTCTCTTTAACATCAGTATTTTTTTTTTATCATTAGAACCATTTTGGAGTCTTCTATTATAACAAAGTCAGTACAAGTGTATTAACATTTGCTTGCATTTTAATTTTTGAATCTTTGCCTAATACTGTTCGTATAAATTCAGTTCAAATTATAAAGGATACAATGTTATTATTACCAGTAGAAATGATTGATTTTTCTCTATTTGGTATCTTGAGAGCAGATGTGTGACTTGGTCACCTTTAACAACCATTCAGCGACGGCATTTGCACTTTGTATCAGAGTCTCAGTAGCTGTACTGCCTAGATAAACTCACATCTGATGCTTAATGAGTTATCTTCCAGCTCACCATTATTAAGACTACTTAATCTTGCTAAAGTTAAAATTTATATATTAAGGATAAATGCTTAAAGGATAATATGATTTGTATTCTGTTATAAGTAATTTCTGACAGCTGTGCACCTGCTCAGGAAAGGCCTGAGAATGTCCAAAGTTCTTATCTCTGGCTGAACTTTAGGTTCTGTACAGGTAGAAAGTGAGAAGTAAAGTGAAGTTATAAACTGCAGTGTGAGCATTAAAAGTGTACCCCAAAATGCACAAAGAATTGCTGTCGAAGGCTGGAAGATTATGCATTCAATTTATTTAAGTATATCTATGTTGAATCACTAGCTAACCCCTAAGCTAGCTGAGAAGAAATATCATTGGTCATACACGGCAAATAATACAGGCTTTACAGAATTGGTTCAGATAAATTACTAAAAGTGACAGGAACAACAACATCAAATCCTTAGGTGAGAAGATTATGATTTCCAGCATATTGCTACATTTTTTTTTAAATATTCAGTTAACAAAAAATGAGACATTGAAAGAAACAAGACAGTATGGTCTATAAACATAAAATGAGAGGCCAATAGGAATCATCTCTGAAGAAGTCCTGAGATTAGACTTTCTAGACAAGGAATTTAAATCAACTATTTTAAAAGAAAGCATGAAAGTGATATCTCATTAAAAATATCAGTAAAGATAGAGAAATTATATTTTTTAAAGAACAGAAATTTTGGAGTTGAAAGTACAATGACTAAAATGAAAAAATATTACTAGATGAGCGCAACATCAGATTTGAAGGAAAGAATAAGTAATCAGTGAAAGACAGGTCAATTATGGTTATCCATTTTGAGGAGCTGAAAGAAAAAAGAACTAATGAAAATAAATAAAATCTCAGAGACCCATGGGATATTATCAAGCTTATTTCTGAGAGTTGCAGGAGAGGAAGTAGACAAAATGGAAGAGAAAATATTTGAAGAAATAATGACCCAAACTTCCAAATTGAAAGAGAAGCTTTATACATCTAAGAAACTCAATGAATTCCAAGTACTATCATAATTAAACTCAAAAAAGACAAAGAAAAAATACGGAAAATAGCAGGAAATAAACAATTCATTATACTCAAGGGATCTCCAAAAACAATAGGTGATGTCTCATAAGAAAGGTAGCCAGAAGAAAATGGAATGACAAAATTACAGTAATGATTCTGTTACTAATACTTACTTTAAATGTAAATGGGCTAAAACCTCAATCCAAAGGCAGAGATTGGCAATATGGACAAAATCCTTTGTTTCTTGTAAATAAAATATAGTTGTTTACAATATAAATAACTATATATTTAACTTATATTTACAATATAAATAACTATACGTTATTTACAAGAAACATACTTCAGAGAAAATATTTGTAAATTATATATCTGTTAAAGCATAGTATCTGGAATATATAAAGACAAATTCCCAATTTAAAAAATAAGCAAATGATCTGAATTCATTGAGATTGCTCTTCAAAAAGAATTTTAAAATGGCCAATAAGCATGCTTAAATATACTGAACATTGTTGACCAAGGAAAATGCAAATCAAGACCACAATGAGATACTAGTTCACTGCAATGGATATTATAAAAATGATGGACAATAGCAAGTTTTGGCAAGGATATGAAAAATGGAAACCTTGTACATCACTGGTGGGAATATAAATGATACAGCCACTTTGAGAAGTTCTAAAAATTAAGCTTGAAGTTACCATTTGAATCACTAATTTTACTCTTAGGTATATACCCAAGATAATTAAAAATATATGTCTATACAAAAACATGTATATGTATATATATAATACAAATATATATACGTGCACACACACACACACAAACATATACATGTGTAGTTATTCATAATGACCAAAAAGTGGAACTAATCTAAAAGTCTATCAATTGGTGAGTGAATACATAAAATGTGAAATATCCATGTAGTGGAATGATATTCAGTCATAAAAATAAATACTGACATATGCTAACACATAAACCATGAAAACATTTTGCTAAGTGAAATAAGCCAGTAATAAAAGGCTACATGTTGTATGATTTCATTGATGTGAAATGTCCAGAAGAGGCAAATCCACACAGACAAAAAGTAGATTTGTAACTGAAGGGTTGGGAGAGAAGATTTGGTAATGACCGCAAATAGATTTGAGGTTTCATTTTATGATGGTGAAAATGTTCTGGAATTAGATAATGGGGATATTTGCACAACTTTGCGAATGTACTACAATCTACTGAATTGTACACTGAAAGAGAGTGAATTTTATGGTATGCAAATTATATATTAATAAATTAGAAAAATTGACTATATAAATGAAATGATATTCCTGAAAAATACTTTTGTTCCTTTGTCTATAATAAAGCAATATAACACTGCTTGGATGGCTGTAGTCTTATGATACATTTTTTATTTCATGTGCTGCAAGTTCTCTAACTCTGATCCTTTTAAAAATGATTTTTGGCTCCTACATATCTCTTAAATTTCTATGTAAATTTAAAATCATCATTACAACTTCTATACTAGTGCTTTCTGGGAGTGTGGCTATAAATTTGTTGAATCTATAAAGAAATTACACCACAAATATTTTGAACAAAGTTTATTTCACTATTTTTTAGATTTTTATTTATTTTTAAATTTAATTTAGTTTTATTTTTTGGGACGGAGTCTCGCTTTGTCGCTCAGGCTGGAGTGCAGTGACATGATCTCGGCTCACTGCAAGCTACACCTCCTGGGTTTACGCCATTCTCCTGCCTCAGCCTCCCGAGTAGCTGGGACTGCAGATGCCGCCACGACGACGGCTAATTTTTTGTATTTTTTGTAGAGACGGGTTTCACCGTGTGAGAGCAGAATGGTCTCGATCTCCTGACCTCGTGATCCACCTGCCTCTGCCTCCTAAAGTGCTGGGATTACAGGCGTGAGCCACCGCGCCCGGCCCAGACTTCTTTAAATCTATCTTTGCTAATTCTCTACACCGTTTTGGAGTTTCTACAGACTTTGTATGTATTTCAGTTATTAAGTTTGTGCCTAAGTATTTGTGACTTCCAGTGTTATTGTATATTGACTTAAAATATTTCTCAAGTATTTATTGCTAGCATATAGAAACACAGTATTTGTACTTATAAATTTATTAAATATAATTATTAATTCAAATAATTATTTTAGACTCCCCTGGCTATAGCCAGTCTATCTACCTACATTTTTAATTTTCTTTTTTTTTTCTATTTTTGTCCTGTAGGTTTTTTCATTTTCATTTGTTTTAATAAAGATTATAGTTAGCTTTAAAATGAATTGAATAGCTCCTCTCTCTTTTTTTGTTTTTTCTTTTTTTGGCTGAGCATTTAGGTAATTTATATGGGGTTGTGATTTGCTTGTAATATCACTGCAAAATTTGCCTCATGAAATCATGGAGTCTGATGTCTTCTGTTGGAATGGGGAAAAACAGGAATATGTTTTTAAACTGCATTTTGTTTTTAATAAGCATAAATTTGTTATGTTTTATATTTTTTGAATCAGTTGTCATAAAAATGATAAAATTATATATTTTTCCATTTTTTCCTAATTTGTGCACCTCAAGCACCACAATTTTTTGGAAATATTTGCTTCTGTTTATATTCTTTTTCTCTTCCTAAGTTTTTTTCTTTCACTTCGCTCTTTTTCTCTTTTTCTTTCTCTTATTTGTGCTAGAGATCTATAAATTTTATTGCCTTTTCAACTAAATCGTCTTTTACAATGTATCTAAGACTTTTATTTTTAATGCTGTTTTCTTTACTTTTCTGCTTCTTTTCAATTGTTTGTACTCCTTTGGCTCACTTTTGTCTTACTCTTTTCTGCCTTTTGGATGTAAACAGTGTAATTTAAGTCATCCTATTCCTACAGAAATGCTTTCAAATCCAAACAATTATTTTTAATGCTGCTACTATTGCATTTCACAATATTTTATAAATAATATAGCACTATTACTACCAATCGTCAGCAATAGATAATTTCAATCATAATGATTTTTCTTAACCTCCCAATTACTTGGGTTTTAAAAAATTAAAACATAAATAATTTTGACATATATTTTTTATTTTATTTAATTTTACTCTTTTCAGAAAACAGACCTTTCTGGTATTCTTTGAAATTTGTTGACACGTTCTTTGTGACTTCATATGTCACATTTTGAGTGATTAAGAAAAAAGTATTTGTTCTCTAAATTTTGGAAACTGAGCTCTGAATATCAGATCAAGCTTGTTAGTTACACTGACACATATTCTATATCCATTGTGATTTTTAAAATTCCCAGAAGGATGAGAGTTTATAAATCTTGTCAATTTCTTCTTATAATTTTTTTGTTTGTTTCTGTACATATATTTCTAGGCATAGTTTCCAGTACTGTTTCATAATTGTTTCTTGTGTGCATCTGTTGAAATGTTATTTGATCTCTTTAATTCTATTAATATTTGTTTATTTTACATTATTGTATCATCTAAGTTTCAGGTGGGGAAGAAGAACCACTATGAATATAGTTGAATAAAGACTTTGTAATATGAATTAGACTTTGCAAATATGTAGGAGCAGCTAATCACGCCTGGCATGGGTGAATGAGTTTAGAGCTTGAGGAAAATGAATTATGTCAGTTTTTGCAGTACATCTTCAAGTGTGTGGTGTGGAAGCCTATAGAAGGTTACTGGCTCTTCATTGGTTCTACCTCTGTGAGTTATCAGTGAAGAATCTTGTGGTTGGGATAGGGTCACTTTTTGTCAGCAGGACTGACAGTCCAGAAGCAGAACTGGGCACAGAACAGGGGAAATGAGAAAACAGCCAGAACCCCTGACACCTCTGTACTCATCCTTCATTACCTCTAACAAAGATGTTCGGAGTGTAATGGCTACTGCCTTACTTCACTCCCCATCCTGAAATCTCAAGCCAAAATTTCTTATGGTCTGACTTAACCCAGAAGCATAATGGAAAGGGAATTCTGGGGAACATAGTTCCAGCTTAGCTCAGCTGACACAAAACAAATCACTATTAAGTCTATTTTGCCTGAAGTTAATATCGCTTCATTTTCTTGCTTTCTTTGTATTTGCCCGGTGTTTTCCTATCTTTATAATATTTATTAGATACAAATATTTATATTTTTCTCATTCCCTGTAAAGACAATATTCTTGAAAAATATTTCTTTAGTATACTCATATTATTGTACCTGTCAACTATTAAAACTGACTTTTCCCCCCTACTGCCCTGTAACTGCTACAAGTATTATAAATGACCAGTAAACTTCAAAATCTATTCTAAATTTTTAAGTCTTTATCTTATTATTTCACTTTATACAAGTTTCTGTTCAATTCAACCTCAGAGGGATGTCTTCTAACCACTTCATGTAAAATGATAATTACTAAATCCAACATTATTTAATAACTTATTTTTTCATATAATTATTAATAACTGAAATGATGTTGAAATTATTTAGTTTATTTCTTCATTGTCTCTCCCACTAATATACAAGCTATATGAGGGCAGAAACTGTCTTTCTTCTTCATTACTGTATAAATACATCTCGAAAAATTATTGGAACATAGAAGTTGCTTAATATTTTTTGTTAAACAAATAAATGACTGACACTTGATTATTTTTATGTGACATCAACTATTCACTATTTGTAAAAACTTATTTTCTATTTTATTCTTGACTCTGTCTTCTCCCTTTTTTACCCTATTCCTCCAGCTTGAAGTTTGTCAGTCTTCTTACACTGGATAAATTAACATGCACAGATCTCTGTGCATAATAGTGGAGAGGAAGCATGACTAGCTGGGAAGTTAAAACTAGAGAAAACGCAGGCAAACTTTTCAGACATTAGGCAAAATAACATAAATATTTAATATCTTCTTTTTGATAAATTAGAGGATGCAAGTCTCACCTAACACTATTAAAGCTTACACATAAAAAAAATGTACCGGCCCTATAAATCATCTCCATATGTTGAATTTGCCCCTCCCATTACCAGTTTTTGAAAAATAATTAAAATGTAGAAACAATTAGTGGGCTCATTTGATATGAGTGGTGAATGTTATTATAGTGTTTGATTATGCTATAAGTCTACAAAGAAATTCCAGGCTTTTCATCATAGGATGAGTTTTGGTAGTTATGAGACCGTTCTACTCACATTGAACAATTTGAAAATGGACAGTTTGAAACATTTTCATAATCCAGGGCCAATAGGAAGGATCAGATTATGCCTCAAACCCTTCACTTTTCTACTGTGTCACGTCAATGTTTGTAGAATCAGATAGTTTATTATATTAATCGATTTTGTTAATGAAATGAGGAGGTTATACATTTGGAAAGCAGAGGGAAATGTACCTAGAAATAAATTAAAATTCATTTAATTAATGAGAACAATGTTTCTAAACTAAAGTCAATCTCAAAGATTACTACAAATATACAAATTTTTGTTATGCAAATCAACATATTATGGGAAACGTAGCAAATTTTAACTTTTAAGTAGAAGCAGAGAAAAAGTCTCAGTTTTTCTATTTTTCCTTCATACAAAGGTTAGCTGGGTCAGAATATTACCAGAAGTGTGAAAATCCTTGATCCTTTGTCTTTCTCGGTCAAGAGACAATTTAGTCACAAAAGAGAATTATTGAAGGAAAATAGAGAGCAGAGAGTTTATTTAGAAACAAACTACACTCTGAAAGATGAGAAGAGCAGGCTGCTGAGAGAGAATGAGCAAGCAACAGACCCGAGAGTTCTGAGTTGGGGGTTTTATTATGTTGGAGTCTTTCTTTAAGTTTCCACCTCTGTCTTAAGTCTCTGCCATTTTGCTTAGTCTGGTTGCCCCACTTCTGTCTTAACCTTAGGTCCCCAATCTTTATTCCCACCTGGCTTGTGGGACCTGCTCAAGCTTGTGGGACCCTCCCTTGCTGCTAATCAGCATGTGTGAGCCCAGTGTTGGATATGAATTCTGGAATTCTACCTAATGGGGTCATTGCTCATTACCACCACACCAGGAAGGTCATTTAGCAGTGAAATCTGTGCTCATTGCACCTCTGTGTCTCTTAATAATTTCTCCTTTGCCTTCTTTTCATCCTTATCAGCATGCAGCTAGCTACATTCTGACAGGTTAACTGCAGAATGAAAAATTACTGGGCATCTTAAAGGGCATTTCTTCCTACAAAGATATTTCCAACCCTCTCTGCATATATATATATATACACATATATATATATGTGTGTGTGTTTCCATATGCATATATATTTTTATATAAATATATACATACATATATTCATTTTTTATTTTAATAGGTTTTTTAGGGAGCAGGTGGTGTTTGGTTACATGAATAAGTCCTTCAGTGGTAATTTCTGAGATTTTAGTGCATGCATCACCAGAGCAGTGTACACTGTAACCAATGTGTACATTTTTATTTCTCACCCACCTCCCATCCTTTCCCCTGAGTCCCCAAAGTCCAATGTATCATTCTTATGCCTTTGCATCCTCATAGCTTAGCTTATGAGTTAGAACATTCCATATTTGATTTTCCATTCCTGAGTTACTTCTCTTAGAATAATAGTCTCCAATTCCATCCAGGCTGCTATGAATGCCATTTCATTCCTTTTTATGGCTGAGTACTATTCCGTGGTGTGTGTGTGTGTGTGTGTGTGTGTGTGTGTGTGTGTGTGTATATGTGTGTGTGTATAAAATGTGTGTATATATAATGTCCATATATATAAAATGTGTATATATAATGTCTGTGTGTGTATATATATATACTTAAGACAGAGGTGTGTATATATATACACACACACACATATATATACACACACACACACACACACCACATTTTCTTTATCCACTTGTTGACTGATAGGCATTTGGGTTGGTTCCATATTTTTGCAATTGAAAATTGTGCTGCTATAAACATGAATGTGCAAGTATCTTTTTTGGTATTCTGGGTAGATACTCAGTAGTGGGATTGCTGGATCAAATGGGAGATCTACTTTTAGTTCATTAAGGAATCTCCATATTGTTTTCCATGGTGGTTGTACTAGTTAACATTTCCACCAAGAGGGTAAAATGTTCCCTTTTCACCACATTCGCACCAACATCTATTAGTTTTTGATTTTTTGATTATGGCCATTCTTGCAGGAGTAAGGTGGTGTCACACTGTGGTTTTTGATTTGCATTTCCCTCATAATTAGTAATGCTAAACGTTTTAACACATGCTTGTTGGTCATTTGTATACTCTCTTTGAAAAATTGTCTATTCATGTCCTTAGCTCACATTTTGATGGGATTATTTATTTCTTGATTTATTTGTAGATTCTGAATCATAGTCCTTTGTCAGACATATAGACTGTGAAGATGTTCTCCCATTCTGTGGGTTGTCTGTATACTCTGTTAATTATTATTATTATTATTATTTTTTTGCTGTGCAGAAGCTTTTTAGTTAATTAAGTCCTATCTATTTATCTTTGTTTCTGTTGCATTTGCTTTTGGGTTCTTGGTCATGAGGTCGTTGCTTAAGTCAATGTCTTGAAGGATTTTTCTGATGTTATCTTCTAGAATTTTTATGGTTTCAGGTCTTAGATTTAAGTTTTTGATCCATCTTGAGTTGATTTTTGTAAAGGGTAAGACATGAGGATCCAGTTTCATTCTTGTACAAGTGGCTTGCCAATTATTCTAGCACCATTTGTTGAGTAGAGTGTCCTTTTCCCACTTCATGGTGTTTGCTTTGTCAAAGATCAGTTGGCTGTAAGTGTTTGGCTTTATTTCTAGGTTTGCTATTCTGTTCCATTGGTCTCTGTGCCTATTTTTATACCAGTATCATGCTGCTTTAGTGATTATGACCTGTAGTATAGTTTGAAGTCATGTAATGTGATACCTCCAGACTTGTTCTTTCTGCTTAGTCTTGTTTTGGCTATGTGCACTCTTTTTTGGTTTCATATAAATTTTGGGATTTTTTTTTAGCTCTGTCAAGAATGATGGTGGTGTTTTGATGGGAATTGCACTGAATTTATAGATTGCTTTTGGCAGTATGGTCATTTTCACGATACTGATTCTACCCATCCATGAGCATGGGATGTGTTTCCATTTGTGCATGTCATCTATGATTTCTTTTAGCAGTGTTTTGTAGTTTTGCTTGTAGAGGTCTTTCACCTCCTTGGTTAGGTATTTTCCTAAGTATTTTTATTTTTTATTTTTTGCAGCTATTGTAAAAGGGGTTGAGTTGTTGATTTGATTCTCAGCTTGTTTGCTGTTGGTGTAAAGCAGAGCTACTGCTTTGTGTATATTAATTTTGTGTCCTGAAACTTTGCTGAATTCATTTACCAGTTCTAGGAGCTTTTTGGATGAGTCTTTAGGGTTTTCTAAGTATACGATAATATCATTGGCAAATAGCAACAGTTTGACTTCTTCGTTAGCAATTTGGATACCATTTCTTTCTTTTTCTTGTCTGATTGCTCTGGCTAGGACTTTCGGTCCTCTGTTGAAGAGAGGTGGTGAAAGTGAACACCCTTGTCTTGTTCCAGTTCTCAGGGGGAATGCTTTCAACTTTTCCCCATTCAGTATAATGTTGGCTGTGGGTTTGTCATAGTTGGTCCTCACTGCAACCTCTGCCTCCCAGGTTCAAACAATTCTTCTGCCTCAGCCTCCCAAGTAGCTGGGATTACAGGTGCCCATCACAACGCCTGGATTTTTCTTTTCTTTTTTTTTTTTTTTTTTTTTTGTATTTTTAGTAGAGATGGGGTTTCCCCATGTTGGCCAGGCAGGTCTTGAACTCGTGACCTGAGTGATCCACTTGCCTTAGCCTCTCAAAATGCTGGGATTACAGGCATAAGCCACTCTGCCTGGCCCATAGATGGCTTTTATTACATTCAGGTGTGTTCTTTCTATGCCAATTTTGCTAAAGGTTTTAATTATAAAGAGATGCTTGGTTTTGTCAAATGCTTTTTCTGCATCTATTGAGATGATCATGTGATTTTTGTTTTTAATTCTGTTTATGTGATGTATCACATTTGTTGACCTGTGTATGTTAAACTATCCTTGCATTCTTGGCATGAAACCCACTTGACAAGGGTGGACTATCTTTTTGCTATGCTGTTGGATTTTTTTTGCTAGAATTTTGTTGAGGATTTGCATCTATGTTCATCAGGGATGTTAGTCTGTAGATTTTTTTTTGTTATTTCTTTTTCTGGTTTTGGTATTAGGGTGACACTGGCTACATAGAATGACTTTGGGAGGATTCCCTCTTTCTCTGTCTTTTGGAATAGTATCAGTAGGATTGGCACCAATTCTTTGAAAGTCTGATAGAATTCGGCTGTGAATCCATCTGGTCCTGGACTCTCTTTTTTGTTGGCAATCTTTTATTACCATTTAAATTTCACTGCTTGCTGTTGGTATGTTCATAGCTTCTATATCTTCCCGGTTTAATCTATGAGGATTGTATATTTCTATAAATTTATCCATCTTCTCTAGGTTTTCTAGTTTATGCATGTAAAGGTATTCACAGTAGCCCTGAATAATCTTTTGTGTTTTTGTGTTACCAGTGTACCATCTCCTGTTTTGTTTCTAATTGAGCTTATTTGGGTCTTCTCTCTTCTTTTCTTGGTTTTCTTAGTTTTCTTTTTCAAAACACAAATCTTGGTTTTCTCTTTCTAATGGTCTATCAATTTTATTTATCTTTTCAAAGGAACAGCTTTTTGTTTCATTTATCTATTATATTTTTTGTTTCAATTTCATTTAGTTCTGCTCTGCTCTTATTTCATTTCTTCTGCTGGGTGTGGGTTTGGTTTATTCTTGTTTCTCCAGTTCCATGCAGTGTGATCTTAGATTGTCTGTTTGTGCTCTTTCAGACTTTTTGATGTAGGCATTTAATGCTATTAACTTTCCTCTTAGCACCATTTCTGATGTATCCCAGATGTTTTGATAGGTTGTGTCACTATTATTGTTCAGTTCAACTAATTATTTTTTTATTTTCATCTTGATTTCATTGTTGATCCAATGATGACTCAGGAGCAGGTTATTTAGCATGCAGGTTTTAGGTCGTCTCTGGGGTGTGATATTTTCCAGACCTCCCTTTTCTCAGGACTCCCTCTGCTGCTCATGTCTAGCTATTTGCTACTCTAATAAGAACATGAAGAACAATAGTAGGAACAATAACAACTATAAGACAGAATGCACATAATGCAAAATGTCTTACTACTCCAAGACTGGGCCAGGAAACAACATAGATTTAAGAGAATGGTGAGAAATGAGGCTCATAGTCATCTTTCTGTTCTAACTTCGGTTTAGTTAGTACTTTATAGGAGCACACAGACTATTTATTTAGATCTTTCTAAGAAGATAAAGCAGTCCTTTGATATAATATTTATGATTTCAAAAACTCAGGATATAAAACTTATTTTGAGGAGTTATAAATATTCAATAGTTTCATATGTCATATCATTTCCTAAAACATAAAAAAGAATGATTTTTCTGAAAAGGTGAATGAAATTTGGAGAGTAAAGATAGGCATATATCCATAGAGATAAAAGAGTAATGTTGGACACAAAAAAGCAGGCACAATTCAATTTTAGGAATATTACACCTGGATACTATTGGTTTAGAGGGATTGATCAAAGCAGCAGTATTTTGAGTTGCCTCCAAGATAACCATTCCTAGAGATTAGGATGCCTATAAGAATAAAGATTAGCATTCAATTCCTGCTGAGTATTGCTGATTGGCAGAAGCTTATAGGCCCACATTATATTGTTACCAAAAAATTCTTGGAATAAAATAACATATCCCAAGGTAGTTATTTGAGTTCAGCCAGTTCAGCACCTTAGAATCTGATACCTCTTTCTTGCTCATAAAAATAAAAAGAGAGGAGGGTTCTAAGAACAAAAAAAGGTATAGTTTGATGAAAAAGCAAAAAGAAATTGGGCAAGTTACACACGTACCAATTGGGAGAGCAATGGTACATAAGTCCTTATGGATACAATGAACAACAAAATTAATTAGACTAATAATTTTACATGGGTTTAATGCAAGGGAACAGTCTACTGAGTTGAGGTGAACCTAATAATAAGCAACTGTTCCTGCCTGTGGTCCAGTGCTGAGGGACGAGAACAGAAATCAAGCAGACAGGGCATCACTGGAGTCAGGAAACAGTGTGGGGAAAGGTCCCCATAGGATCTTGAGAGGCCTTGCAAATACTTCTAATAAAAGAGTCATTACCATATTAGAAAAGTTGGTGAATTACCTGTATCAACCAAGAAAACCTACAGATAACATCAGTTACCAAAACAGATTTATAACTTTCTCCCTTAACCACTCTCCCACACCCGATTGCTACACTGATTCTGAAAGGGCTAAGGGATTCAGGGAGGGGGCAAAACAAGTATAGTAAATGGCAGACTACATTTCTCTTTCCATACTGTGGTTTTCAAGCTGTAGTGTAGACCTTCATGACTTTCTTCACAGAATTGGAAAAAACTGCTTTAAAGTTCATATGGAACCAAAAAAGAGCCCGCATTGCCAAGACAATCCTAAGTCAAAAGGACAAAGCTGGAGGCGTCACGCTACCTGACTTCAAACTATACTACAAGGCTACAGTAACCAAAACAGCATGGTACTGGTACCAAAACAGAGATATAGACCAATGGAACAGAACAGAGTCCTCAGAAATAATACCGCACATCTACAGCCATCTGATCTTTGACAAACCTGAGAGAAACAAGAAATGGGGAAAGGATTCCCTATTTAATAAATGGTGCTGGGAAAATTGGCTAGCCATAAGTAGAAAGCTGAAACTGGATCCTTTCCTTACCCCTTATACGAAGATTAATTCAAGATGGATTAGAGACTTAAATGTTAGACCTAATACCATCAAAACCCTAGAAGAAAATCTAGGTAGTACCATTCAGGACATAGGCATGGGCAAGGACTTCATGTCTAAAACACCAAAAGCAACGGTAGCAAAAGCCAAAATTGACAAATGGGATCTAATTAAACTAAAGAGCTTTTGCACAGCAAAAGAAACTACCATCAGAGTGAACAGGCAACCTACAGAATGGGAGAAAATTTTTGCAACCTACTCATCTGACAAAGGGCTAATATCCAGAATCTACAAAGAACTCAAACAAATATACGAGAAAAAAACAAACAACCCCATCAAAAAGTGGGGAAAGGATATGAACAGACATTTCTCAAAAGAAGATATTCATACAGCCAACAGACACATGAAAAAATGCTCATCATCACTGGCCATCAGAGAAATGCAAATCAAAACCACAATGAGATACCATCTCACACCAGTTAGAATGGCAATCATTAAGAAGTCAGGAAACAACAGGTGTTGGAGAGGATGTGGAGAAATAGGAACACTTTTACACTGTTGGTGGGATTGTAAACTAGTTCAACCATTATGGAAAACAGTATGGCAATTCCTCAAGGATCTAGAACTAGATGTACCATATGACCCAGCCATCCCACTACTGGGTATATACCCAAAGGATTATAAATTAGTCTACTACAAAGACACATGCACACGTATGTTTATTGCGGCACTATTCACAATAGCAAAGACTTGGAATCAACCCAAATGTCCATCTGTGACAGACTGGATTAAGAAAATGTGGCACATATACACCATGGAATACTATGCAGCCATAAAAAAGGATGAGTTTGCGTCCTTTGTAGGGACATGGATGCAGCTGGAAACCATCATTCTTAGCAAACTATCACAAGAAGAGAAAACCAAACACCGCATGTTCTCACTCATAGGTGGGAACTGAACAATGAGATCACTTGGACTCGGGAAGGGGAACATCACACACTGGGGTCTATCATGGGGAGGGGGGAGGAGGGAGGGATTGCATTGGGGAGTTATACATGATATAAATGATGAATTGATGGGTGCTGACGAGTTGATGGGTGCAGCACACCAACATGGCATAAGTATACATATGTAACAAACCTGCACGTTATGCACAGGTACCCTAGAACTTAAAGTATAATAAAAAAAAAAAAAAAAAAAAGAGCACTGAAAGAATACAGAACCTTCAAGTTGGATGTAAGATTTTAAGTTCTCAATTAGCATGGCTTAGACTTTTAAATACTCAATACATTACCAAAAATAAAATTGGTCTGATACTTGATAACGACCAGAAAAAAGTGAGATCGACTTGAGATATCTTTAAGTGGATAGAAATTGACATTGATAACATCTTTTAAAAACAGACATAGAAAAAAAGTTTAAGATGTTTCTGATTAACCTTTGTGAGATAAAATAGTCACTTCTCGAAGATGCTTGTGTCCTAATCTCTGGAAACTGTATCTATGACCTTACGTGATAAAAGGAAATTTGCAGATGTGATTAAGAATTTTGAGACAGGGAGATTATAATAGATTATCTGGGTGAGTCAAATATAATCATAGGTGACTTTATAAGAGGGAGACAGACAGATTCGAGTTGGAGAAGGAGATATGATGATGGAAGCAGAGGTCAGAGTGAAGAGAGAAAGGGACTGCAAGCCAAGGAACGCAGACATTCTCTAAAAGCTGGAAAAGGCAAGGAAAACTTTCACTTGAGACTCCAGAAAAAACATAACCCTGTTTACCTTGATTTTAGAACTTGACACCTCCAACCTGAACAGTAACGCATTTTTCTTAAGATGCAAATGTTGTGGAATTAATTACGGCAGCAACAGACGGCTAATACAAACTTTATTTGTACTAAATGTGAAGTGCTGTTGTGACAAATACCTAAAAATTTGTCAGATTTTGGAATTGGACAATGGGAAAAGATTGGAAAAGTTTTCAGAAGAATGATAGACAAAGCTTAGATTTTCTTAAATGGACAGTTAGAAATATGGATGTTCACAACTCTGCTAGGGACAACTTGGAATTTACGTGAAGAACATGATAAAGGAAACCCTTATTATCATGGAGAATACTTAAATAATCAAAAACAGACTTAGATTATGAATCTTACAGGTGCAGCTGGAGAGGCTTAAGAAGGAAATAAGGAACATTTTATTAGAAGCTTGAGGAAAGGAAATCTTTCTTATATAGTGGCAGAAAGTCTAGTGGAATTGTGTCCTATGGTTATGTAGAAAGTCCAACTTGTAGGTGATGAGCTTGTTTCCAAGCAACGCACTGAAAGTGAAGCCTAGTGTTTTCTTGCTGTTTATAGTAAAATGCAAAGGAAAGAAACACATAGAAAGAAAACCTGTTAAGCCAAAATGAACCAGGACTTAGTTTGGGGAAATCCTCAAATTTATCCAGATTGTAAAAGACAATAAAATTAGGAGATTCACAGTCAGAAAAAGTGTGCTCTGGTAAGTAAGCCCAGATGTGGCTGGAAAAATCTTTTGCTAGTGCCTTTGAAGGCACAAAATGTCACAGTATTCAACTGCACAAAGGAATCTTTGAAGGGATGAGGGATGTGACTCATGGATCCCTTCAACAGCCATTTAAGCAGAATGAGGAATACATATAATATTATCCAGGAAGTATACTGGGATGAGGGAGGGTAAGGTGGAATCTCTCATCTAAGGTAATGAATCCCAGGACAGGCATAGGAGGCCCACAAGGCTCTTCAGAATTTTATACCAGCAGAAAACTGCCAATTTGGACTTAAAGAGCCAGGAATAGAATAAAACTAAAGAAGGCTGTTAGCATCCCAAAATTCTACAGGCAGGAAACAGGCTGATTAAACTATTCAACTTAAATTTGTGCTAAACTTCACAAAAAAAGAAGGGTAATTCTGATGAGGAGGGTTTGAGTCCAGAGAGTAGAGTCCTTAACTCAGAGGATGGAGACAAAAACTACAAGAATTATTCTCAGGCCTTGAAATCTAATACTGTTTTCCTAGCTAGATTTCAAAATTGCTTTGCACTGGTGACTCTTTTTTTTTTTTTTTTTATTAAAACAAAACAAAACAAAACAAAACAAAACAAAAAAACAACAACAGACTTTTTTAGAGCAGTTGTAGGTTCATAGCAATATTGAGCAGAAGGTACAGATATTTTCTACATATTCAGTGTCCCCCGCATCCCCAGATAAAGTGGGGACAATTTGCTACAATTGATAAACTTATACTGACATGTCATCACCACCCACAATCCATAGTTTATATTAGGGTTCACTTGCTATTCTACATTCTATAAGTTTGGACAAGCATACAATGTCATGTATCCACCATTATAGTATCCTACAGAGCAGTTTCACTGCTCTCAAGCTCTCTGGACTAAGAGTATTTACCCCCGCCTTCCCCCTAATCCCAGACAACCACTGAGATTTTTACTTTCTTCATTCTGTTGCCTTTTCTAGAATGTCTTTTAATTGGAATTACACAGTGTGTAGCCTTGCAGATTGGCTTCTCTCACTTAGCAATATGCAGTTAAATTTCCTTCTTGTTTCTTCAGGGCTTGACAGATGATTTATTTTTAGTGCCTGGTAATATTCCATTGTCTGGATGTACCACAGTTTATCCATTCAATTATTAAAGGCCATCTTGGTTGCTTCTTGTTTTGGAAATTATAAATGAAGCTACTATAAACACCAGGGTCCAAGTTTTTGTGTTTTGGCCCCTTTGGGTAAATACCATGCAGCACAATTGCTGGATCTTATGATGAAAGTGTGCTTGGTTTTGTAATAAACTGCCAAATTTGTCTTCCAAAGTGGCTATACTGTTTTGCATTCTCACTGCAGTAATTCCTTTTTTCATTTTCATATACTTGGAATGGAATGTCTAGAACTGTTATTTCATACCTGTCCTATTATATTTTTAAAGCAGATGACTTCTTTTGTAGTTTACCGGCAGACAGATGAAGAGGAATTTTGTACCAGAATCAATTACATGCTGAGACTAACCCATCTAACTTAAAATATTAGGATAGATAAAATTGAGTGATGGAATTGTTTGAAGTTTTGGAGCATGTGGGAATGTGCTTAATGAATTTTGCACATGAGACAGACGTGAGTCCTTGGGGGCCAGAGGGTGGATGGTGGTAGACACAATAATTATTACCTAATGTTCATATTTTAGTCTTTGGAATGTCTGAATATGTTACCTTACATGAAAAAAAGGACTTTAAAATTGTGATTCTGTTACGTTACTTGAGACAGGGAGAATATACTGGATTATCTGGGTTAGACCGGTGTAATCACAGGAGTCCTTTTAAGGAAGATCAGATTCAGATAAGGAGAAGATGATAGAAACAGAAGTCGGAGTGATGTGGGGCCATGAACCAAGAAATGTAGACATGGTTTAGAAGCTGAAAACATGAGGAAAGGGATTCTCTCCCATAGTGTCCAGAAAAAAATGCATCCACGCTTACACCTTGATTTTAGGACTTCCTACCTCCAAAACAAACACTTAACAATCACCATAAAAGGACTGAGATACAAAAGCATTAAGAAGGAAATAAAATTTAAAATAAATGTTTATAAGAGAGTTCAGGATTTATAAGGACTAACTAAACAAAAAAAAGGCAGGTATTTACAGAAAACAAATATGTCTTACGACAAAGTCCTAGATTTTGTCATTATTTTGTTCCTAGGGAAAAGTAGTAATTTTCTCACATATTCATCCTATCTGAAGGGTTTTTCATTTTTTATATACATGCAGACATCAGTCTTGCAAAATTATTAGGAAATCAGTAATTAACAAAAAAGGCTTAATGTTATTTTTATGTTGGGATCTAGAACTAGACAGGATGAACTTGCTTCTTCCATTTGCTTTTGTTCAGTTTTGTTCACATTTTTTATCTATCTCAGGTTTTAAAGTTCCTCCCCTCCCCTCTGATTGTAGAATGTGATGTACCCATACTCATAACAGCAGAAGGACAAGGTGTTAGTTTTTCTTAGAAATAATTTATCATAAATATTTTACTATCTATCTATCATCTAACTATTTTTTTTTTTTTTTTTTTTTTTTTTTTTTTTTTTTTTTTGAGATGGAGTCTCGCTTTTATAGCCCAGGCTAGAGTGCAGTGGTGCCATCTCTGCTCATTGCAACCTCTGCTTCCTGGGTTCAATCGATTCTCCTGCCCTAGTCTCCCAACTAGCTGGGACTAAAGGCACCTGCCATCACTCTAATTTTTGTATTTTTAGTAGAGATGGGGTTTCATCACGTTGGCCAGTCTGGTCTCGAACTCTTGACCTCCAGTGATCTGCCCACCTTGGCTGCCCAAAGTGCTGGAATTACAGGTGTGAGCCACCATGTCCAGTCAACTATCTATCTTATCTGTATACCTATCAATCATTTACTTATCACATTTTTTAATACTCATATAGTATTCACATACATGAAAGTAATATACTTTATTTTCTTGATTTTCTATTTTTGAACAATTGGGTTGTTTCCAAATTTTTGCTATTATAAATAAAAATTCAATTGGCATCCTTATAATCAGATCTTTGTGATCATTAATATTATGTATTAACTATTAATCTATACTACATTTTTAGAAGTTGAATTTTGTTTTTAATGTTTTTAATTGACATAATAGTATGTATTCATGGGGTACATGTGATATTTTGATAAAAATATACAACGTGTAATGATCAAATCAATTAGGACATTCATCACCTCAAACATCATTTCTTTGTATAGGAAATATTTTAAAACTTCCAGCTATTTTGAAATATACAATAAAGTATTAACTATGGTCACTTACTATGCTATTGAACAGTAGAACTTATACCTTCTATCTAACTGTCTATTTGTAGCTGTTAACCAACCTCTCTTCATCTCCCTTTTCCAGTCTCTAGTAACCATCACTCTATTGTTTACCTCCATCAGATCACCATTTTAGCTGCCATATTTGAGAAAGCACATACAATATCTTTCTGTGCATGACTTATTTCACTTTAAGATTTTCAATTCCATCCATATTGCTGCAAATGACAGGATTTCATTCTATTTTATGGCTGAATAATATTCCATTTTGTATATAAACCACATTTAAAAAATCCATTTATCTGTTGGTGAACACAGGTTGATTCTACATCTCAGCTATTGTGAATAGTGCTGCAATAGACATGGGGGTGCAAGTATTTTTTTGATATGATGACTTGAAGTTGAATCTTGAAACAAATTGCAATCAGTCTTAAAACCTATAGTTAATAATGGCAAACTGTTCTCAAGAGTTGTTAATACATTTATTAAAGACTTTCTTTCAAGTTGAATTCTAAAAAGTTTTGAATTATTTCATACTTATAACCTTTTTTCCCTACTTAACACCCTTATAGAGAATATTGCATATTAGGAACACTTAAGATTAACCTAGGGAAGCAATCTGAATGTTAGTTTATTCCCCATTATCTGAGGACTGTTTATCAAACTTGAAAATAAATCAAGCTTTCCATTTGTCCTTTGTTATATTAATATTTGTGGTGTTTGCAATCATTATGCTCAATGAGTTTAGTATGCTACATAGTATAAACACTTGTAAAGTTTGACACTAATGCATGTTGAATCAAGTCCAAAAGGAAATTTCAGAAAGTCATCTTTGCATTTCTCTCATTGCTAAGTCTCTTCACTACAGATGAAGCTTATCAAATTGTCTTACGTTATTATTGAGTAGAGGTGACCAACTATATGGGAAAAGTAATGAATTATACAGGGATTAATTCTATTTTCAGTAGTTGGCCTCTTCTTCCATGTTTTGCTACTAAATGAGAAATCTTGAGAAATAGTAAAGATGAAGCAGCTGTTAGCGTTC
Organism: Rhinopithecus roxellana; assembly: GCF_007565055.1. Classification (NCBI taxonomy): domain Eukaryota; kingdom Metazoa; phylum Chordata; class Mammalia; order Primates; family Cercopithecidae; genus Rhinopithecus; species Rhinopithecus roxellana. The sequence goes on from NC_044551.1 coordinate 56,559,938, forward strand.
AGGGTTAGCACCTGCTCTGGAGTTCGTGGGCTCCTGAGGGTAGCCCAAGTTTTAATTGCTAAGACCTGATACTCGTTGTAGAAAAATCCAGATATATGAAATTAAATGAGATAGGTTGCTTAGCTTGCAACAAGGGTAAAATCCCCTTTTAATTTGATTAAGAATATAAAAGTCTGGCGTTTTATGAAACCTATCATATTTCCCTGGTATATACTTGATTTATCTCCATTTCTATAGCTCCAAAGCATTTTCAGGATTTGGGTGGAACTGTTCAGCCACCGACAAGTTATGGAATTAGTTGAGGAGTCAATTTGATCCACAGTTTTAAAGAAATTTCAGTTACAAAGTTTAGTTTATAGGAAAATGAGATTGAAGTGGTCAAATAACAACTCCCAAGCTGCCAACAACCAGTAGGAGTAGAGTGGGGTGGATGTTTGATGTTGAAATATAGGCACATCAGAATGTATGAATTATTTGTTTTTCAGGAAAAGGTCATTTCAAATAAAATTAAGCTTACTTGCTCAAATGGAAGGAAACCCGAATCTCTCCCATAGACATGGGATCAGAGGACTAAAGGGAATTTTTAAAACATTTGAATTTGAGTCCTTGTATGAAGCAAAGCCATTTCTGGAGATGGGCATTCCATAGGGAACACTTTGAGGTACAATGCAGTTTCTTAAATTTTAGAAATTCCACTTTAATGCACTGTGGATGGCCAGTAGTAAGGTTAAGATCATTTCAGGCTCTAAGCTGTATCAATGTGATTATTACTTTGTGTTTAATATTAAAGGTTGATGTTTAACTGTAGGCAGAGAGATTAAGAATTCTCCACAATCTGAGCTATACGCTTGTTACCAAATTATTATCCATTCAGAAGCCAGCCTGCACTGGAGGGGTCAGCAAGAAAGTTCATAGACTGAGCATTCATTACCAAGCTAAGAAAAAATATCTTCAGGCGTTTCTAAGGGACACACGGCTGCCTCATGAGGAAAAATATAAATTTTATCAGAATGACAATAAATTTTGTTTATGCTTTTATACATATTAGTGCTTTTACTAATATAACTGTTAACCATTTATATGGTCCTACTATGAAATACGTAAAATGTAAATGTGTTAGAAAATAAAAAAAAAAAAAATCTTTTGCCTGCCTCCCCCATACAATTCTAAGTTTCAAAAAGCCTACGCATTCTTACAGATATATTATATTCACTGAAACATTTCAAGAAATTTTGAGTTCCTACCTTGTGGCAAGAGCGTTTGTCTCCGCTGGAGAATCAGCCTCAGTGAATCTTGATCTGAAGCAGTTGTTGAGGCTTCCAAACCCTGTCCTTGCTTTTATATACCCAGAGGAAACTGTCTTATCCTATATCAAGCAACTCTCTCAAAACATTGCCTTTTTTTAGAAATTTGATTCTTTGATGTCTTGTGACTTGAGATATTTGAGTGGCAAACATAGAAATGTATTTCTCTAACATGATATTGCTAAAATTGTGGGCCATGTGATTGGATTGCGTATTAGAAACACATGTGATTATTTTGCTTTGTTGTTTCCTTACACCTTTCAAAAAAGCTCAGCTGACTTATACAAATTTAATCTGCTCCAGGTCTTTCTCTGTAACATGTAGAACAAAAATTTTTAAAGGATTATATCATCTACATCATTTGTCTATTTTGGGCCTAGACATTTATATTTCTAAAAACCTTGTCCATAGTCAATAGCAAGTTAGTCACTGTTCAAACTAATGTTCATGCTTTCACCACTCTGAGATAATCAACCTGGAAGGTACTCTTGCATAAGTCTAAGATGAAATATATGTCTGACCTTGAGCTAACCTCCCATCTGACACTCCGTTGATACTTCTCACTATATATTTTTTTAGGGATCCACCTCTAAACGTTTCTTAGTCCTTCTTAACATGTGCCATAATGGCAACTCAATCTATAGTAACTACAAAGCCTTAAAATTCAGTTAATTATGTCAGAAGTATAATATTATCAGTCAATTTCTCAGCTTTTCTCTTTTCCCTATACCAAATAGTATGTGAGTGCTCAAAGTCTTCAATAATTTTTGTGTGGATTACTTTTGTGAGTGATCTCTTTTCTTATCTCTTGAAGATTTCTCTTAGTATTTTGTTTTGTTGGGGAGTTATTCTAGTATGCTTTCTTAGTGTTTCCTCTTGTTCTCAGTTAAGTTCCTTTGGTTCTTATCTGCAATTCCTGAACTAGGCAAAGCAAAAATGTTGCCCTCTTTTCTGGTATGATTATTATAAACAATAAGATGTGTGTGGATGTGTGTATATATATCTCCTTTTACACCTAACTGTGGGTTCTCTAATATCCTAAGCATTCTTCTGTTTGAATACCTCTTATTTTCTGGTTTCAATCTATGTATCTTTCTTCATTTTTTTCCCTTTCATATTACTACTGTTCTAATTCAGACTAGAAGACCAAAGTCTACTTTTAAAAGTGACCTCAAAACATACACCTGCTTTCTAAATTCATTTCAATCCTCCTTTAGTCTTTGAGTAAATTATTTCTAGTGGCAGAATATTCCAAATGCAAGCCTATTTTAAAAGTATTTCTTTGCCTCTGGAAATCATTGGAAAATAGTTTCACTGAATTTTTACTCTACCATAATTCATGAGGTATCTATATTCAAAATATAAGCAAATGCAATATTTTCTGTATGTCTTACCTTTTCTTTGGTAAAATCGATAATGTCACTATGAGTTGAACCCACAGTCAAGATACTAAACTCAACAACTATAATCAGGGCTTGTGAAGCCAACAGTTCAGGACTAACAAGTGCATATGATTCAGAGGTAACTTCAGAAGCCCATGAACAAGCCAATGAATCCCTAAAACTATGTTTTCCAGTTTCCTCTTTCACTTTGTAGTTCAATGCATAGAGAAAGAACACATTTAAAAAAATCATCTAATGCAGCCTTCCAAAGCTGAAAACTAGCAATCTGAAGACCCAGGTCTCATATATCAGTTAGAGTTTATGTAACTAAAATATAATAAAATGCATATTGTCCAATAACTGTTAAGCAAGCATACACAGATTTATTCACTCTCTCCCTTCCCACTGTCTCTTCTCTGTCTCCCTTTCCTCTCTTTTTTTTTTTTTTTCCACTATAGAGTTTATCTGCTTCCAGAGGATCCAGGTCTTGATGATTCCATTTCCTCTGTCATCTAATGTCAGCCTCTTTTCTACTTGCATCTGAGTTTACAAATGGTAACTAAAGATATTTACATGACCTATTCCTGCTGGAGTCAAGTTTCATTACCCTGTTAATATCTTTGGCCTCTGTATTTGGTAATTTTCTCTGGTAATATCCATTTTCAAGGTTGTTTTAAAAGTTTACTGTCCCGTTAAGCCCCTGTATGATAAAAGTTTGGTGTGCCAATAGCTTACTCTTTCTTTCTATTGATTCTAAAAACTAACACTTACACAAAAAGATAAACCTCAAGTAGAGACAAAAATTGGTTTTATATATGAACCATATTATGCCAGAAGTATAATATTATCAGTCAACTTCTCAGCTTTTCTCTTTTCCATATACCAAATAGTATGTGAGTGCTCAATGTCTTCAATAATTTTTGTGTGGATTACTTTTGTGAGTGATCCCTTTTCTTATCTCTTGAAGATTTGTTAGTAGTTTGTTTTGTTGGGAAGGCCTAACAGCCTCTCAAAACACAGAGATTTCTGGGAGAATGGGGTTTGTACCTACTGATTCCAGCAGAAATCTGAAAGCAGCCAGGCCTAAAGGCAAGGCTTGCCTGATTCACCTATTTAGTGTAGGCTGGAGACATTGAATAGGAGAGAATAAACACCTCGCTGGGCAGTTTCTGCAGGATAACTGCCTGCATAGTATCTAGAAGTCCTTAAAATTCTTGAAGCAGATGGTGAAAGAGAAAGTCAATCACTAGTGAGCCATTGCCTTTTACTTGGTCAATAGATGACAGGCTCTCGATAATCATATTAACTAGGGAGCGACAAAGGGGCAAGATTAGAAGCACCTGGGGAGCTTTCAAAGATTCTTATGTCCACAATTCTGGTGTACAGGATGTACTCAGGTCTAGTTAAATAAGAACTTCTGGAAGTGGGAGCCAGGCTTTCCAGATTAGTCCAACCTGGAGCAAAGTTAGGGAACCAATGAGTTACATGTTTTTACTCTACCTACTCCCATCATGGAAGGTGAGAGAAATCTCCTTTATGAAAAGTAAAGATGGAGGAAAAGAACAAATTACTTAGTGTCTCTGAATCTCATATTAATTTTATAGATGGAAATAATAATACTTTATGTCTGAGTGATTTTTAAAAAATCAAATGGTATGATGCAATAAACCATCTTGCACACAGTAATTATTCAGTACATATTTTTCTTTTTCAGAAGAAGGTAATATATTAATCATTATTTAAATATAAAAGTAAAGCATTGCTGTAGTGAATTCCTGGAATTTTGTGTTTCTATAGCATCCATTCTGAATCTGGGTTTAACTTTCTTAAACCAGAAGCTGGGCTCAGTAACCTTTGAACATAGTGTCTAGGTTCTCTGCTTCCTTCTAGTTCCTCACTGTAGTTGATCCAGTTATCTGCTTCGTATAATCACCTCCTAGTGACCACCTCCCTAGGGGAGTGCTAGATACAACCGACTTCATTCACCCACTGACCCCCATACCTCACATAAGCCATGCAAATATGCTGTAGCAACTAACTACCTCTCAGTAACAGTGTGACCCACCCCCCCGGCCCCTGCCATGGAACTCAACCCACTGATTAGAATTCACCAAGGAAACCCTGCTTGGGTAATGCCCTAGTCCCCAATAAAGGCTTTGGTCTCTTGGTCTCTCCCTTGACCCCCTCCAGTTGGTTGAAGATGCATGTCCCGCAGAGCTCTCCACTTCCTGTTGGCCCTGCAAGGTGTGCCGCCCTCTTCTCTCTGTGATCCGTGAATGATCCACTGCTTCTGTTATTTCATGTGTTTTGTTTAGTGGCCTCCTCTGATTCTTACCTGAGTGGCACATCTGAACCTAAATACCTAACTTCTTTCCTGGTCAGGGCTCTCCTAGACAGTGGCTGTCTTGGCAGGCATAAACTGAACCTGGGTCAGCCCAGAGCCACAAGAGCATTTGCCAGTATAAACAAGTTTCCTTTGAAAGGGACACCTGGTCAGGAGTTGGACCATTAGGCATTAGGGCTGCCCATCAGCATAAACAAGTATCCCCTGAATGGCACATCGTAAACATCCATGACCAAATCCCCTGGAGCTCTGTTAGGAAAGGGCTAGAGTTTATAGCCACTCTCCAGAGCAAGACCTCAAGACAAAATTAGAGGAAAATACAACTGCCTATTAATGCATCCTCATTCAGCTATCAGTAAACGTCTATCTCCATACCTTTTGAATTCTCACTATGTGTTTCATTAGAACCAGATGGTGTAATCTAAATTGTTGCTCTATAGGTCTTGGGATTTAATAGCATATCTGTTTCCAACTGTACCATCAATGATATACTTCATATAATTATAAATTCAAAGTAAACAGGAAAAGTAATGCAAGTGATAAAGGCATACTATCAATGAGATTTGGAAACATTTTTCTTCAGTTGTCTTCATTGCATTCTCTGATTTAAAGTAGAATTTAGAAGTGCATTCCAAGTTATAGATAAAAAGCAATAACATTCTCTCTAGAAATTCAAACTGTCAGTCATACTCTGTTCATTCTTGTGGGTTAATTTAATTTGTTAGTTGTATTTGGGAACTGCTTTGAAGAAATGAGAAATCTTTGATGTAAACTTTTCCTTCTATTGTGTTCACCAGTTCCAGATAAAATGGAGTATTCACTGAGATCTGCAAACAATCTGAATAAAATAATCTTAAGTCCTTTGGAAAATATCAAGGCCAAAATTAACAAAAAGGTGCATCTGGGTATTTTTGAATTATATTAAATATAAATCATTTAAATATAAAGATTTTCATTTATGAGAACAGTATCAAGGCACAATTGAACAACGCTTAACAACTTATTTCCAGTGAAATCATTCAGTCTGTTAAATATTGTAGTCATGATTGAAAAAAAAACACACAATTTTATACATATTTGTAACTTTCATTTTCCTTAAAAAATCATACTTAATGTAAGTACATGCATAAAAAACATCAAACTTTGCAATGTCTATATCTAATAAATCTTGCATATTGGCATTCTGGCCCTGAAAAATTGCCCCCACACTACTCTTACTCCACCTATATTTATCTCATCGCAACTTTAGATGAGAAGTAAATGCAACCCTGCTATCTATTTTTCATCCTTTGTAAGAGCCTAATTTTAAAAAGCTACGTGGATCTCATATACAGTATGCAGGGATTCAGTCCCAATACACACTCACCAGAGGGCTGTCACTTCTAGCTCTTCCACCCCAGACACTTCTCATACATATCGTGGCTACTTTTTCATTGAGTCAGGTCAGAGTCAGGCTACAGTGTACCAGGACACAGCTAGGTGTTATCCTTGAAATAAATGAAGTAATCTTTCACATTTATGTGCTTTATAGTTAAAAACTCTCATACTATCTCTTTTAATTCCACAACAAGTCTATAAAGTTCATTCATTAATTCAAGTTTCAACATTTTGTCAAACACTGCTCTTGGGGTGCTGGGATTATGAACACAAACAATATAGTCTCTCTTTTAAGGAATTTACAATCAACTTTACAGGGAGAGTGTATTAGTTTCCTATTACTATGTAAAAAATTCTACAAAATTAGCAAATTGAAACAAAACTTACTTGTGAGCACACAGTTTTGTAGATTAGAAATCTGGACAAGGTTTAATTGGGTTCTCTGCTTAGGATGTCACAATGCCAACATCAAGGTGTTGGCCAGGCTAGTCTTTTATCTGGAAGCTCTAGGGAGAAATCTGCTTAGAATATTGTTCAAGTTGTTAGCAGAAGTGCATTCCTTAAGGCTTTAGGATTGAGATCCTTATCTCCTTGCTGGCTGTCAGCCTGGGATAATTTCTCTTACTGGGGATTTCTCATCTCTAGTGTCTCTTCTCAATCTCTGGAAATTAAGCGGTTCTTTAACCCTTTTCTGCTAAATTCTGTTCACCCATATGGCAGACTGAACTCAAAAAAAAAAAAAAATACAAGCATCTCTCCCCACAATTACATTTCTCAAATCTTTTTGTAATATTCAGCAACCAGAACCATTGAAACTCTTAATGAAGATAAGAGACTTTAAAGTTATTTATTTTGTTTTTAAACTATTTTTGGAAATGTGTATCTTGCTCAGGAACCCTATTTTAGATTGTCTTACCTATAGTATCTTCATGTAAACACACAGTAACCAGTCATAGTTTCCAATTTAACATCATCCAGATTATTGTAGTAGTAAGATTCTCTTTTATGTGGCAAAATAGACAAGGTAATCAGCAATAGGTTCAAGGGCTACAGAAATGTCAAGAAAGATATGGAATAGGAAAGAAATAAGTCATTGGTCTTAGATTCAGAGAGCGTTTTCAGTTGTGCAATGGGAATAAAAGCTAGATTGCAGGGGATTGATTAGGAAAATAATATAGAAAAAAAAAAAAAGGCCAGGTGCAGTGGTTCATGTCTATAATCCCAGCACTTTGGGAGGCTGAGGTGGGCAGATCACCTGCGGTCAGGAATTTGAGACCAGCCTGGCCAACATGGCAAAACCTCGTCTCTACAAAAAATACAAAAATTAGCCAGATGTGATGGCACACACCTGTAATCCCAGCTACTGGGGAGGCTAAGGCAGGAAAATTGCTTAAACCCAGGAGGTGGAGGTTGCAGTAAGCTGAGTTCGTGCCACTGCCCTCCAGCCTGAGTGACGGAGCGAGACTCCATCTCAAAAACAAAGGAACAAACAAAAAAGAAATGTAGATGACTTTATCCCTATGGTGGCTTGTGGAGTCACATCCTGTTGAACTCAATAGATATGCCAGCAGGCTCTGGAGAGGATTCTGGGTTCACTGATTTCATTCTACTTTTTGTTCATCTATTCATTGCCATAACCCATTATGTTGGGATTTGCAAATGGACATTCTAGCTTCTGTCACAAATATGCAGGCTGTTGTTATGTACAAAGGGAATTAATATTTGTCTTCTTCCTAACCTCATACCACTCCATTAAACAACCTGAAAGAAATCAGCCATACCAGAGAGCCAACCATTCTATCCTAAGTGTTCTTTGTAAAGCATTTTTGAAAACTAGAATTTCATTATGTAAGCATTACGAATTGGCAGGGGGACATGGGGGCAGGAGTAAAGAGAGCATGGCCCTGGTAACTGATGTGAAGAAGACCTAAAATCCTGATCATGAGAACTCTGAAAACAGTCGAAGCAGAAGAGGACTGCCACGCTACGAAAGTGACCCAGTGGAACAGAGAATGGACGCAGGGTCAGACTGTCTCTTTTGGTAACAATGATGTAGAGCATCTCTCTCCTAGAGTCATGCCATCCTTCAGGATGTTTTAAACATAAAACATACATGCACATGGTAGAATTAAATGGTTTGGAGCTATGTCTAATATCCCAGTTTTCTTTAACATTAGCTGCATCTTTCCAATGCAGCAACATATTATTTCAGCCAATGAATTCCTGACATAAACTGTAAATAATGACCTTAGGCCCTTTCAGGTTACTGATGTTGTTAGATATTATTCTTCATCTTTTTAACATCAGTTATATTCTAAGGCCATTAGAGTTAGAAGAATGTCAGAGAGAAAATATTAATGGGACTTTAGTGCCAACCACTTACACAGTATTTTAGTTTTCTGTCATTTCTTTCCTTTCTCCTCACTCTCCATCTTCCCCGGGAGCTCACAAGGAATAAAAGCATGTCATAAAGCCTCTAATTTATTTCACTAAAATGTTTATAAAAAACACTTTTGCAAATCTAGGGAGGGATTACTATTTTTTTGCAAGTGACAGAAACATAGACCATAAGATGTTCTGGGGAAAGAGGAGCTAGTTTAGTTTGGGACTTAAATTTTAATATCCCATCCAAATTAGTGGAGTTTGACACTGCTATTTCCCAGATTACAAGACTTAAATTATTGCTTTGCCTCACATCATCAGTACTTGCCCTGGAAGTTCTTCCCAAATAAGTACTTCCTCAGCTCATAAACCTTTATATTGTGTTTTCCACTCTGCATTGCCCCTTTGATCAAAACTGCTCCTTATGGTTTAAAGTTTGGGAATCAGATGATCCCATTCAGTGGCATTTCTTATAGGCACTGATGTTTGAAGGAAACCATTAACCTGTTTGTGGAAGGAAATTCCAAACCCACGAGGAAGTGGAGAAATTAAGTCATTTACACATACTTTTATCCCCTCTCCTATTTCAAGAAAACCTAAGCCAATCTTGCCTGACTAGTAATTTATAAGAAAGATTCTAGAATCCCGAATGATGTTATCTGAAGCTCTGTTTTTGAATACAGAGAGATCATGCATAACACGTTATATTTGTGAACCTTAATAACTAACATATATATGTTTAGATATGTCTATGCTATATACATTTGTGCTACACCCCCAACCTCAACACACACACACACACACACACACACACACACATACACACACACACATACACACACTTTTGATGTTGGCTGGCCATTCTCTTCTTCCTTCAATAAAAAGATTGCCAAATTTTAGGTCACCCAGAATGAAGACTGCACTTTTTAGCCTCCCAACAAGGTGTGGCTGTTTGACTAGAAGAAAACACATAAGAATTTTATTTTTATAATTGCAGAGTGTGGCTGCTTTCCTAATATGATACAAAAATAAAAATTCATAGAGGAAAATACTGACAATATAAGAGAAAAGACTATGTCAAAATGACAGATAACAACCCAAGAAAATTATTTGTCTATCATAATATAAACTAACAGATCATTTTTCTTAATATCAGCAATCTCAACATGTCAATGACAAAATGGCCAATCACTCAATATGCAAGTGAAATAAACAGAAAGGTTACAGGAAAGGCAATGTTAACAATGAGTCTTAAACCTATGAGAAAAAAAATCCAATCCCCTTCACTTATAATAGAACCACAAATTTTAAAAGATTGGCAAGGGTATAAGGACTTTGACATGCTTTGATAAAGGTTTGAAGAACTTTCCTCTCAAAATTGCTGATGAAAAATAAAATGATAGAACTTCTATGGATATAATTTTCAACATATATTGATAACGTTAATGTTTATCTGCTTTTTACCCAGCAAATATATTTTATACCAATGTGATTTCATTGCTGCAAAAATTTGTGCATATCAGAAATTTCTATAATAGAGTTTAGAAATCCCATTATGAGGTGAATGATTAACAGATTATAATAGTACATGGATAACAAATGATTAACACATGCATTCAATATAGTACTAGACAGTATTAATAATTAAAAATATATAATTTTTCCAATACATATTGTTAATTGAAAAAGTCAAGTTATAGAATAAATGCATATTGTGCTATCAACTCTTAACAGTGAATATAAAATTATCTACATAAGAAATGACAATTTTTGCCTTTGGGAAGGTTGTTAGTAAGGACTGAGCCATAGTGATAGTAATTGCTTTTAGCTATATTCTTTTGTTCTGAAAAAAAAATTGCTATGAACCTATACTAACTATTCATCAGCCTTTTAATTTAAGACTTTTCTTCCAGGTTAGTGCTACTCTCCTCCTGACTGACTATCAATCTGGATCGTCCCTTTGTGCTTCAGTCACCTGAATGTTCATTTAGATTACTAATGCAACGGAGAAAGAGAAAGTGAACTGGCATTTTTTAAGCACAGCATTATTTATTAAACTGAAGTGCTTTGCAAAATGTTCTTTTGCACGTTTGCCCTTCTTAACAGATAAGAAAACACGGAAACTGAGAGCTAGAAAAGAGTTGCTATTTCTTGAATGTCTACAGTGCTCTCGGCACTTTACTTACATATATTCTATTTTTTCAATTCTCGTTGGAGTCCTCTTATTAACCATACTTTAAAAATGACACGTGTTAAGTACAACCTTATGAAAAATCTTGCCCAAAGTTAGCCAATTGAAATAAGTCAGTACTGTAATTTCAACCCTGGTTTATTTATTAATAGAAATACACATCAACAAGTTTAGCAATAACAATAAACAACAAAGACAACAAAACAACAACATCAGTCTTGGTGCATGTCATTTTTGGCTTCATTTTCTATCTCTGATAGATATCCTAATTGCCCTCAAAGGGTACAGAGTTACCTTTGTCACTTCCATACAATGTTTAATGCACTGTCCAAATCTTTGCTTTAGAAATCAGAAGAAAATGTGATATATTTTTAAAAGAATGAACTTAATCCCTGTGAATGCCTTTTAGTTAGACCTTGTTATTTTACATTTGGAGCAGTATTACAGTTTCATCTCAGACATCATCCATTTCCACCTTCACTTTTTAAAGATCATGTCTTTCTAGATTTTTGGTGGGAAAATAAGGATATTTTATGATCATTCTTGAGTCAGTACCACACTTCATGTATGTTTCTGATGCTTGATAACAATATGGGATTTCTGCATCACTATCTGCTTCCGGTTGTGCTCATATCTCTGCATAAATGACTAGAGAGGGGTGACTTTGGAGCAATTGATATTACTTTATTTCCTGTCCCTTTGTTCTCTGCAGTACCACCACTGAGACTCTACTTAATCTCTTTGTCTAAAATAGGAATAATAAGTAAACTGACTGATGCGGCTTTGTATTAACAAATGAGACAATAGAGCGCCTAGTATAGCACCTGGTTCATAGTCTATGCCAACAAAATTTATCATTATTAGTAATATATCACTCTTTGCTTCAAGTTTGAATAGAAAAAAGACATATAAGTATACCAGTAATTTCTTTAAAAGCTAAAGTTTCTAATATTGAATTACTTTGATCACCCAGTTCCTAAAAAGTTTTCCCTGGCCAAATGTTATTGTGGTTTATTAAGGGGCTCAAGGTCTAGGCTATATTGCTAGCTTCTTTATCACTTACCAGTTAAGTCTTTCCTGCTTTTTTCCTATCTCCAAGATTCTTTTAATTTCAAATGAAGAAAAATTTGATTACATATTTTTCCTTGTCTCTAAGCGCTGTATTCCTAAGAGCTAAACTTTCCAGACTCCTCCCTCAGATTACTAAGTGTTTCCGTAAGGAAAGAGCCATCCCTAAGGGAAACTCTACTGCCAGATATTACTGTGTATGTCCTCATACATAATAGGCCCGTATGTGTGCAGTTTTTATCCAGCTCCCTATCCTTTTATTATCCATTTTTTTGCAAAATTATTGTTATTTTGTATAATCTCTGGCCAAGACACTTAAACATATAGCCACTGTTATTTTACCTTTACAAAAGTCATCTGGATTTCTGCTTGAATTAAGAAAGTTTCTTAGGAGCATGACGGTGCTAAACTGCTTTTCTAGAAAGGGTGAAATGTGTTAAGGTGTGGATAAAGGACATCTGAAATATGTTCTTAGTAAGAATATGAACACATCTATTCATGGGGAAGCATTCAAACGCTCATCTAGCGGCCTTCATATTTTTTTTTTAATTTTTATTTTTGTTTTATTATACTTTAAGTTCTAGGGTACATGTGCATAACGTGCAGGTTTGTTACATATGTATACTTATGCCATGTTGGTGTGCTGCACCCATCAACTCGTCAGCACCCATCAATTCATCATTTATATCAGGTATAACTCCCCAGTGCAATCCCTCCCTCCTCCCCCCTCCCCATGATAGGCCCCAGTGTGTGATGTTCCCCTTCCCGAGTCCAAGTGATCTCAATGTTCAGTTCCCACCTATGAGTGAGAACACGCGGTGTTTGGTTTTCTCTTCTTGTGATAGTTTGCTAAGAATGATGGTTTCCAGCTGCATCCATGTCCCTACAAAGGACGCAAACTCATCCTTTTTTATGGCTGCATAGTATTCCATGGTGTATATGTGCCACATTTTCTTAATCCAGTCTGTCACAGATGGACATTTGGGTTGATTCCAAGTCTTTGCTATTGTGAATAGTGCCGCAATAAACATATGTGTGCATGTGTCTTTGTAGTAGAATAATTTATAATCCTTTGGGTATATACCCAGTAGTGGGATGGCTGGGTTATATGGTACATCTAGTTCTAGATCCTTGAGGAATTGCCATACTGTTTTCCATAATGGTTGAACTAGTTTACAATCCCACCAGCAGTGTAAAAGTGTTCCTATTTCTCCACATCCTCTCCAACAACTGTTGTTTCCTGACTTCTTAATGATTGCCATTCTAACTGGTGTGAGATGGTATCTCATTGTGGTTTTGATTTGCATTTCTCTGATGGCGAGTGATGATGAGCATTTTTTCATGTGTCTGTTGGCTGTATGAATGTCTTCTTTTGAGAAATGTCTGTTCATATACTTTGCCCACTTTTTGATGGGGTTGTTTGTTTTTTTCTTGTATATTTGTTTGAGTTCTTTGAAGATTCTGGATATTAGCCCTTTGTCAGATGAGTAGGTAGCAAAAATTTTCTCCCATTCTGTAGGTTGCCTGTTCACTCTGATGGTAGTTTCTTTTGCTGTGCAAAAGCTCTTTAGTTTAATTAGATCCCATTTGTCAATTTTTGCTTTTGCTGCCGTTGCTTTTGGTGTTTTAGACATGAAGTCCTTGCCCATGCCTATGTCCTGAATGGTACTACCTAGATTTTCTTCTAGGGTTTTTATGGTATTAGGTCTAACATTTAAGTCTCTAATCCATCTTGAATTAATCTTCATATAAGGGGTAAGGAAAGGATCCAGTTTCAGCTTTCTACTTATGGCTAGCCAATTTTCCCAGCACCATTTATTAAATAGGGAATCCTTTCCCCATTTCTTGTTTCTCTCAGGTTTGTCAAAGATCAGATGGCTGTAGATGTGCGGTATTATTTCTGAGGACTCTGTTCTGTTCCATTGGTCTATAGCTCTGTTTTGGTACCAGTACCATGCTGTTTTGGTTACTGTAGCCTTGTAGTATAGTTTGAAGTCAGGTAGCGTGACGCCTCCAGCTTTGTCCTTTTGACTTAGGATTGTCTTGGCAATGCGGGCTCTTTTTTGGTTCCATATGAACTTTAAAGCAGTTTTTTCCAATTCTGTGAAGAAACTCATTGGTAGCTTGATGGGGATGGCACTGAATCTATAAATAACCTTGGGCAGTATGGCCATTTTCACGATATTGATTCTTCCTATCCATGAGCATGGTATGTTCTTCCATTTGTTTGTGTCCTCTTTTATTTCACTGAGCAGTGGTTTGTAGTTCTCCTTGAAGAGGTCCTTTACATCCCTTGTAAGCTGGATTCCTAGATATTTTATTCTCTTTGAAGCAATTGTGAATGGAAGTTCATTCCTGATTTGGCTCTCTGCTTGTCTGTTACTGGTGTATAAGCATGCTTGTGATTTTTGCACATTAATTTTGTATCCTGAGACTTTGCTGAAGTTGCTTATCAGCTTAAGGAAATTTTGGGCTGAGACAATGGGGTTTTCTAAATATACAATCATGTCATCTGCAAACAGGGACAATTTGATTTCTTCTTTTCCTAACTGGATACCCTTGATTTCTTTCTCTTGCCTGATTGCCCTAGCCAGAACTTCCAACACTATGTTGAATAGGAGTGGTGAGAGAGGGCATCCCTGTCTTGTGCCAGTTTTCAAAGGGAATTTTTCCAGTTTTTGCCCATTCAGAATGATATTAGCTGTGGGTTTGTCATAAATAGCTCTTATTATGTTGAGGTACGTTCCATCAATACCGAATTTATTGAGCGTTTTTAGCATGAAGGGCTGTTGAATTTTGTCAAAAGCCTTTTCTGCATCTATTGAGATAATCATGTGGTTCTTGTCTTTGGTTCTGTTTCTATGCTGGATTACGTTTATTGATTTGCGAATGTTGAACCAGCCTTGCATCCCAGGGATGAAGCCCACTTGATCATGGTGGATAAGATTTTTGATATGCTGCTGAATCCGGTTTGCCAGTATTTTATTGAGGATTTTTGCATCGATGTTCATCAGGGATATTGGTCTAAAATTCTCTTTTTTTGTTGTGTCTCTGCCAGGCTTTGGTATCAGGATGATGTTGGCCTCATAAAATGAGTTAGGGAGGTTTCCCTCTTTTTCTATTGATTGGAATAGTTTCAGAAGGAATGGTACCAGCTCCTCCTTGTACCTCTGGTAGAATTCAGCTGTGAATCCATCTGGTCCTGGACTTTTTTTGGTGGGTAGGCTATTAATTGTTGCCTCAATTTCAGAGCCTGCTATTGGTCTATTCAGGGATTCAACTTCTTCCTGGTTTAGTCTTGGGAGAGTGTAAGTGTCCAGGAAATTATCCATTTCTTCTAGATTTTCTAGTTGATTTGCGTAAAGGCGTTTATAGTATTCTCTGATGGTTGTTTGTATTTCTGTGGTGTCGGTGGTGATATACCCTTTATCACTTTTTATTGCGTGTATTTGATTCCTCTCTCTTTTCTTCTTTATTAGTCTTGCTAGCGGTCTGTCAATTTTGTTGATCTTTTCAAAAAACCAATTCCTGGATTCATTGATTTTTTGGAGGGTTTTTTGTGTCTCTATCTCCTTCAGTTCTGCTCTGATCTTAGTTATTTCTTGCCTTCTGCTAGCTTTTGAATGTGTTTGCTCTTGCCTCTCTAGTTCTTTTCATTGTGATGTTAGAGTGTCAATTTTAGATCTTTCCTGCTTTCTCTTGTGGGCATTTAGTGCTATAAATTTCCCTCTACACACTGCTTTAAATGTGTCCCAGAGATTCTGGTATGTTGTATCTTTGTTCTCATTGGTTTCAAAGAACATCTTTATTTCTGCTTTCATTTCGTTATGTACCCAGTAGTCATTCAGGAGCAGGTTGTTCAGTTTCCATGTAGTGGAGCGGTTTTGATTGAGTTTCTTATTCCTGAGTTCTAGTTTGATTGCACTGTGGTCTGAGAGACAGTTTGTTATAATTTCTGTTCTTGTACATTTGCTGAGGAGTGCTTTACTTCCAATTATGTGGTCAATTTTGGAATAAGTGCGATGTGGTGCTGAGAAGAATGTATATTCTGTTGATTTGGGGTGGAGAGTTCTATAGATGTCTATTAGGTCCGCTTGGTGCAGAGATGAGTTCAATTCCTGGATATCCTTGTTAACTTTCTGTCTCGTTGATCTGTCTAATGTTGACAGTGGAGTGTTGAAGTCTCCCATTATTATTGTATGGGAGTCTAAGTCTCTTTGTAAGTCTCTAAGGACTTGCTTTATGAATCTGGGTGCTCCTGTATTGGGTGCATATATATTTAGGAGGGTTAGCTCTTCCTGTTGAATTAATCCCTTTACCATTATGTAATGGCCTTCTTTGTCTCTTTTGATCTTTGATGGTTTAAAGTCTGTTTTATCAGAGACTAGGATTGCAACCCCTGCTTTTTTTTGTTCTCCATTTGCTTGGTAGATCTTCCTCCATCCCTTTATTTTGAGCCTATGTATGTCTCTGCATGTGAGATGGGTCTCCTGAATACAGCAGACTGATGGGTCTTGACTCTTTATCCAGTTTGCCAGTCTGTGTCTTTTAATTGGAGCATTTAGTCCATTTACATTTAAGGTTAATATTGTTCTGTGTGAACTTGATCCTGTCATTATGATATTAACTGGTTATTTTGCTCGTTAGTTGATGCAGTTTCTTCCTAGCCTCGATGGTCTTTACATTTTGGCATGTTTTTGCAATGGCTGGTACCGGTTGTTCCTTTCCATGTTTATGGCTTCCTTCAGGGTCTCTTGTAAGGCAGGCCTGGTGGTGACAAAATCTCTAAGCATTTGCTTATCTGTAAAGGATTTTATTTCTCCTTCACTTATGAAACTTAGTTTGGCTGGATATGAAATTCTGGGTTTAAAATTCTTTTCTTTAAGAACGTTGAATATTGGCCCCCACTCTCTTCTGGCTTGTAGAGTTTCTGCCGAGAGATCTGCTGTTAGTCTGATGGGCTTCCCTTTGTGGGTAACCCGACCTTTCTCTCTGGCTGCCCTTAAGATTTTTTCCTTCATTTCAACTTTGGTGAATCAGGCAATTATGTGTCTTGGAGTTGTTCTTCTGGAGGAGTATCTTTGTGGCGTTCTCTGTATTTCCTGAATTTGAATGTTGGCCTGCCCTACTAGGTTGGGGAAGTTCTCCTGGATGATATGCTGAAGAGTGTTTTCCAACTTGGTTCCATTTTCCCCCTCACTTTCAGGCACCCCAATCAGACGTAGATTTGGTCTTTTTACATAATCCCATACTTCTTGCAGGCTTTGTTCATTTCTTTTTCTTCTTTTTTCTTTTGGTTTCTCTTCTCGCTTCATTTCATTCATTTGATCCTCAATCGCTGATACTCTTTCTTCCAGTTGATCGAGTCGGTTACTGAAGCTTGTGCATTTGTCACATATTTCTCGTGTCATGGTTTTCATCTCTGTCATTTCGTTTATGATCTTCTCTGCATTAATTAGTCTAGCTGTCAATTCTTCCACTCTTTTTTCAAGATTTTTAGTTTCTTTGCGCTGGGTACGTAATTCCTCCTTTAGCTCTGAGAAGTTTGATGGACTGAAGCCTTCTTCTCTCATCTCGTCAAAGTCATTCTCTGATCAGCTTTGATCCGTTGCTGGCGATGTGCTGCGCTCCTTTGCAGGGGGAGATGCGCTCTTATTTTTTGAATTTCCAGCTTTTCTGCCCTGCTTCTTCCCCATCTTTGTGGTTTTATCTGTCTCTGGTGTTTGATGATGGTGACGTACTGATGGGGTTTTGGTATAGGTGTCCTTCCTGTTTGATAGTTTTCCTTCTGACAGTCAGAAGGACTGTCTGTTGGTCTGTTGGAGATTGCTTGAGGTCCACTCCAGACCCTGTTTGCCTGGGTATCAGCTGCAGAGGTTGCCGAAGGTAGAATATTGCTGAACAGCGAGTGTACCTGTCTGATTCTTCCTTTGGAAGTTTCCTCTCAGGGGTGTACTCCACCCTGTGAGGTGGGGGTGTCAGACTGCCCCTAGTGGGGGATGTCTCCCAGCTAGGCTACTCAGGGTCGTTCGCGTCTGCACCGGCCCCCGCTGCTTCCCCTGTTGGTCTTCAGCTGTGCACTGTCCCCAGAGGTGGAGACTACAGAGACAGGCAGGCTTCCTTGAGCTGCTGTGAGCTCTACCCAGTTCGAGTTTCCCAGCGGCTTTGTTTACCTACTTAAGCCTCAGCAATGGTGGGCGCCCCTCCCCGAGCCTCGCTGCTGCCTTGCCGATAGATCGTGGCAGACTGCTGTGTTAGCAGTGAGGGAGGCTCCGTGGGCGTGGGACCCTCCCGGCCAGGTGTGGGATATATTCTCCTGGTGTGCCTGTCTGCTTAAAGTGCAGTATTGGGGTGGGAGTTACCCGATTTTCCAGGTGTTGTGTGTCTCAGTTCCCCTGGCTAGGAAAACGGATTCTCTTCCCCCTTGGCTTCCAGGTGAGGCGATGCCTCGCCCTGCTTCAGCTCTCGCTGGTCAGGCTGCAGCAGCTGACCAGCACCGATTGTCCGGCACTCCCTAGTGAGATGACCCCAGTACCTCAGTTGAAAATGCAGAAATCACCGGTCTTCTGTGTAGCTCGCGCTGGGAGTTGGAGACTGGAGCTGTTCCTATTCGGCCATCTTGCTCCGCCCCCCTACATCCCTTCATATTTTTTAAAGGACAAAAGGCTAAGAGCCAAATAGGAAAATATTGTCTCTCAGTAGAAAAAAAATAGTAGTCAGATAAAGTCTATCTAACAAAAAGTGTTTTACAGTGAATTTAAATACTCCAAAAAAACTCACTCAAAATTATAATTATCTTTATGTGTTTTGATAATTTTTAAAATAAAAAGTTTCATTATTATACAACTCCAACATAAGGAAACCTGGAGAGCTCATGAAAGTCAATTAAACCTAGAAGACAAATTAAATTTCTATTCAGCTTTTTCTGCTACTTGAAAAAAGCAATGGCAAATGAGAAGAATAATTTTATCTAGATAGTATGCAGAGCAGGTAACAATCTTGAGACACAGCTAAACCTTGAACCATCACCTTCTGAGCAAAGACCTGCTGACCAGTCCTGACTGCGAATGTGTACGAAGCTGCTGGTAAAATTCTCTGAAGAATCATTACTTAAATATTTATATATTTGCTATTTTTCAAATCATTAAAACCAATTTAGAAGAAACATATAGTATAGTGAACTGCAAAATATGTACTTTTGTTCTTTCATGTTTCATATTCCAGGTTTTACTATAATTTCAATATAAAAACCAATGACTTCCTTGTATATCTGATTAGCAATCCAAGACAACTCTGAGAGAATTGTCAGCTGTACAAAAAAGTGTACATTCTAAAGAGTTTTAAACATTTTTTGATAGATTTTTAGTTTTAATTCACATTCTACTTTCTAAAATATAAAGTTATCCTCAGAAATAATTAGTGAAAAAATATATATATATTCCTGCTAATCAGATAGTGAATCTGTGAGTGTAATTTTATGTAAAATGTTGGCATTTTGGGGTTTGATACAATTCTATTGGCTAAAGCTTATTTTTCTCATTGATATGTGTGAAACTCTCAGTGTGTAACCTTTCTTCACCCCTCGTTCCCTGTCCTGTTTTGATATTCAAAGTGAATGTTAATAGTCTGAATATCCTGCTTTGGATGAACATTCAAAGGGCATTTCTTACTTCTATATTCACTGGTGACTTACATCAAGTTTCTGGCATCCTGGTTGCCATCTTCTGCTGCTATCCCCCAGCACATACCTAGAATTGAGACCAGTCATGAGAATATGAGCCAATGTGTCTAGCATCTTTGTGTCCCTTCATGTAGAGGCATACTATATGCTAAGCATAAGTGGACTTATCAAATAGTAAGGTTATCATTGTTTTCTACCAAGGCTTTTTAGGAAAAAGAAGTTCTGTTTGGTGAGACATTAATTTAAAAAATTCAACACCTTGCTCAGACCCAAAGTGCTATAAGAGTATATGCTTGATAAGAAATAAAATATTATTTTCACCATATGTTGGCTATGACACTTTATATAAATTAAAATAACATCAGCAAGATTCGTCTCATTAAACATTTAAGCATTCAATATTTAGTCATTACAGTAACTGTTTATTGGTTGGCAACACATTTCTATGGGTCATCTTATGATTACACTTCAGTTTATATTTCCCTCCCTGAGTTCAATTAGAACCCAGAAAATAGAGCTGCCAGAAATATCTATATTATGCTATTATTTACAATACATGTAATGATTCATAACTGCAATGTCATTTTAAAAATGTCATCATCATGCCATCACTTTTGATAACTAGTACATAGACTCTATTTGTAGGTATCAGTGAACTGCATGCCAAAATCAGTATATTTTGAAGGAGGGACTTATTTTTAATAAGTGTTAAATTATTTATTTAACATTTTGCTGCATTTGCACTTATCAGCATCCTTGTGCAATCATGGAGTAGGGCATCAGCATACATAATTCATTTCAGCCTGAATAAATCACTTGTTGGGTTTTCATACTATCTAAACAGTTGTAGGGCAAGATTATATAAATGCATGAATTTTTGGAAATGACTTATTTCACAAAGGGTCTCTGATATTTATGCATTCACTAATTATAAAAGAAGATTTTTTTTCTAAATGGATTACATGTATAACTATGAATAGAGAAGGAATTCTAGTTTTGGTTACGCAGTGTTCAACAACTTCATTACTAGTGAGAAAAGCCAAGGAGTAAGTAGTTAGTGGGCATTCATTTCACATGTTTTATAATAATTCAATACAAATTTTGGTAGGAGGTCAAGATTTATTGATTCAAAACATCAATATAAGCAATTATAATATGTCATAGCACTTTCTAAGAATCTGAATATACAGACTATTTTTGGTAGTTGAATTTGGCTTACTTAAATTTTGTTTTAGTATATGAATAGGAATCACTGAACAAATATTTATTATTTAAAAGGAGAGTTTTCCATTGTGAGATTAAATTTTAATTTTTAAAAATGTAATGCTAACGTTACTACAGAGGTGACATGAGAGGGATGTGCAAAAGTCGACCTAGTTCTAGAAGGTGAGTGAAAAAAGTCTAACCTAGTCAAAAGCCATTTATTATTAAACAATGTACTTCATGGCTTCTCTACCACATGTATGTATGTAGAAAGGTGATATTTAGGACATATTAGAATATGTATATGTATATGTATACTTTCCCATAATTAGTCACTTGATAAAAAATAAGTCTAATAAAGTTTAAATCACACCAATTTAAAATAAATGGTAAATCTAATTCCTGTGTAACTCTTCTCTAATAGTTGTCTCAAATTACAAAGTTTTGAATTGCATGCTTTTAAGAATTGTTTTTCATTAACATTATTTTCCTCTCTTAAGCCATAGTAAATTGTATATTCTCCCTAAAATAATGTGGCACAGTGCTAATATCAAAAGTTAGGCAGAGATCTATATACTTTAAGGATTGGTCAAAATGTGGATAAGATTGATATCCACAAAACTAAGTGACTTAATAGAAAGTCATCATATCTCTCTTGGGAGAAATGTCTCATGGTCAGAACAATATTATTTTTAGCAAATGATTTCAGATATGCTCCAAATACATAGAGACATGAATAATCCAAGCCCCAAATTCTAAAAAAAAATCCTTATTTAAACAGCTCTCACTAAAAACCCACAGTAGCAATTAGACATTAAAGAATTTCATTAACAGTTTTTAAAACAAATGCAGGTACATTATTATATGTCAGCATTTTTTTTCTCTTGGGTAAATAATAGGGAATATGACAGCTGGGACTTATGGTAAGTTTATATTTAACTTTATAGGAAACCACCAAATTGTTTACCAAAATGACCATACTATTTGCATTTCCATTTCCAATATACGTGAGTTCCATGTGTTTGTCAACACTACTTTAGCTGCATACTTTACTTTAGTTAAGTATGTTTTAACTTCATTACATCAAAAATATATTCTATTTTGTGCCAGACATGGTGGCTTCCTCCTGTAATCCCAGCACTGTGGGAGTCTGAGGCAGGCAGATGGCCTGAGCTCAGGAATTCAAGAGCAGCCTGGCTAACATGGTAAAATCCAATCTCCACTAAAAATATAAAAAATATCCGTGTGTGGTGGGGTGTGCCTGTAGTCCTGGCTATTTGGGAGGCTGAGGTGGAAGGATTGCTTAGGTCTGGGAGCCAGAGGCTGCAGTAAGCTGAAATTGCCCCACTGCACTCCAACCTGGGTGATAGAGTGAGATTCTTCCTTTCTCTCTCTCTCTCTCTACACACACACACACACACACACACACACACACACACACACACATACATGTAGTAATTCTATTTTCTTGTGTTTTCTATTTTTTCTTATAAATTATTTAAAAATATACTGCTTGATTTTCAAATATGTGAGGGTTTTCCAAATATTGTTTTGGTATTGGCTTTTGATTTAACACCTTTATTGGCTGAGAACATACCTTGCATCATTAAATTCCTTTCAATTTGTTAAATTTTGTTGTATGGGCCAGATATGGTTTAGTTTGGTGACTTTTCATTTGCCCTTGGAAAGATTGTATATTCCCTTGTTTGAATGTATGTAAATATTGGGTAGGTTGTGTTTCTTGATAGTGTTTAAGTCTTCCATACGCTTATTGATTTTCTGTCCATTTATCAATCGCCAGAGAAATGTTATCTAAAATTATGAATTTTTTGTAATTAGTTTTATTAGTTTTTGCTTCATATGCTTTGATGCTGTGTTGTAAAGTCCATGTACACTTAGAAATGTCATATCTTTTTGATAAATGACCTCTCTTTTTATGTAATATTTCTCTGTCTCAGATAATATTGTTTTGAAGCAGCTGTTCTCATATGTGTTGGGTTAGTGTTTACATTTTATAGGTTTTTAAAATCCTTCTGCTTTTACCACATACATATTTTGATATTTAAAGTAAATTTTTCATAAAGTATGTAATTAAGTTTTACTTTTTAAAATCCAATATAAAAAGCTGTGTCTTTTAATAGGTATATTTAGACTTTTTTTCTTGGTATAATTATTGGTGGTTTGCTTAAAAGTACCATCTTGCCAGTTGTTTTCTATTTATTAAATTTCTTCTTTGACTTTTTTCTTATTCTTTTTTAAAATTAGTTGAATATTATTATTCTATTTTACTTTCACTATTGGCTTTTTATTTGTGCCTCATTTAAAAAAATACTGGTTTCCCAGCCAGGCATAGTGGTTCACGCCTGTAATCCCAGCACTTTGGGAGGCTGAGGCGGGTGGGTTACCTGAGGTCAGGAGTTCAAGACCAGCCTGGCCAAAATAGTGAAACCCCCACCTCTACTAAAAATACAAAAATTAGCTGGGCATGGTGGCAGGTGCCTGTAATCCCAGCTACTCGGGAGACTGAGGCAGGAGGATTGCTATAACCTGAGTGGCAGAGGTTGCGGTGAGCCAACATCTCACCATCACACTCCAGCCTGAGGGACAAGAGTGAGACTTCATCACACACACACACACACACACACACACACACACACACACACACAATGGGTTTCCCAGAGTTTAAAATATACATCTTTAATCTTTAGTAGAACTAAAACTATAATTTTCCTAAAACGAAAAATTAATAGAAAATGTAAAACTTCTTTACAAAGCATTTGTTTAGGCCAGAAAAATTGAAAGTAGTAATGGGACACTGTCAATGCCTGAGCCTAACACAGTAGACACTCCTCTCATAATTTATAATTGTATTGAGATTCAGAAGTAAACCTGGCCCAAATGAGGTAGTCTAGCATTCCTTTCCTTACTACTCTACGTGCCATCTGACTTTTTGTACATAAGACTTGGCTTGAAAGAGAGCATTTCAGTTGTCATAAGTTCTGCTATGACCCATATTCACCTAGACATTAACTTCTTTAACTGGCTGTGCCCTAATCATAAACTTGGGATGTGGAAAAAGAATATTTTTGCTGATCTGTTTGTATTGTATAACCTGATTTTGCTTTCTGCTGTATTAGATTACTGTGACTATTGAATTATTGGCTCCAATATTTGGTTCTTCTACCTACTGTCACCCCTCAGATCCATTCAAATCCTATGGAATCTGCAGCTCCTCTCATTAGTGATCGAGTGTAATTTCTTATCTTTTGACTTTGGGGTTGGCCCTGTGACTTGCTGTGTCCAATGAATGCTAACAGATGTGATACAAGTGGAAAGCTGAAACATGTCTTTTATGCTTCTTCCATCACCACAACAAGAACCTGCTATAGCTGGCCCACCAGCCCAAGAAAGATAAGAGATATGAGTGAGGAGCAGACTGGTATTTAACCTGCAGGCTAGAGCTAAGACCAGCCTAAATCAACCTAGATCAGCAAACTCCTAGCTGACCTCAGACACGTGAGTAAGAATCAATAATCATTTTAAGCCACTGAATTTTGAGATGATTTTATGTAGCATTATTGTGACACTGGCTAACCAATACAGCAACTGATATTTACAATTGTAGTGCTTCCCTAACTAAAACCTAAAATATGTTGAATTTGTTTTGGGACTAGGTGGTGAGGAAGAGTACATTTTTTTAAGGAGGTTGGAAAATTATGGCTCATGTTGTGTAATGGCTACATATTTTGGTGTAACTCATTTGTGGTAAACCAGAAGGCAAATAATTTTATCTAGTGAACTCCTAGAATTATAGAAGAAGATTTCAAGAAAAAAATGTTAGAAGTGTAGGCTTGTAATTACTAGCTGCATTTGACAGGATATATTAAAAAAAGAAATAAGCTCAGAAATAAGCTTAGGTTGTAATGAATATTTAGAAAGCCTGTAGAAAGCCAATAAATTTTAGAAAAAAAATAATTTTTTCCAATAAAAAATGTGGCCATTAAAACATAACCTTAGTTGTGTTTAAACAGTTTAAATCTAGGGTGTCACCAAAAAATGTCTCAGTGTGAAGATCAAATCAAGAGTGTGACAGTCATGCATTTTTAAAAGACCTCTCAAAGGATTACGATGGCACTCAAATGATCATTTCAACTGTAATTGTAGGTAATTAGAAAGATTGTGGACATGGTCTCACAGAAGTATAAGGTGCTCATCATATACAAAATTACCTTTAGAGAAAGATGCTTTTCTAGAAAATAAGGGATTTTAGTAATTTGCAGTTGATTGAAGTAAATCACATGGAGAAGCAAGAACATTTTTGAGAATATTGTTTTAGCAAATGTGCTATAGACTTTACAACCACTGTACACTTAGGCTACACTGGATTTATATATTTTTATTTCTTCAATAATAAATTAATCTTGGTTCACTGTAACTTCTGACTTTACAAACTTTTTATTTTTTAAATTTTAACTCTTGTAATAACACTCATCTTAAAACACAAACACATTGTCCAGCTGTGCAAAAATATTTCATTTATTTTATTTTTTTAAGATAGGAACTTGCTCTGTTGCCAGGATGGAATGCAGTGGTGTGATCCATAGAACACTGCAAGATCCTGCTGTCTCAGCCTCCTGAGAAAATAGGGCTACAGGTGCATGCCACTGTGCCTGGCTAATGTTTTAAATATTTTTTTCTTTTTGTAGAGATGGAGGTCTCCTATGTTGCCTAGGCTGGTCTTGTACTCCTGGCCTCAAGTAATCCTCTAGACTCAGCCTCTCAAAACACTAGGATTACAAGCATGAGTCACTGAGCCTGGCCAACATTTTTTCTATTTTTAACATTTTTTGAACATTTTTTCTTAAAAACTAAGATGCAAGCACACAAATTAGCCCGGGCCTACACAGGGTCAAGATTATCAATATCCCTGTCTTCCACCCCACTTCTTTTATTACTGGAAGTTCATCAGGGAAAATAACACTCATGGGGCTGTCATTGTCTTTGATAACAATGCCTTCTTCTGGAATACCTCCTATAGGGCCTGTCTGAGGCTATTTTATAGTTAACATTTTTTAATAAGTAGAACGAGTACACTTTGAGATAATGATAGAATGTACAGTGTAGTAAACACATAAAGCAGTAACATAGTCATATGTTATCATTATTAAAGTATTATGTATTATATTAAGTATTATGTATAATACTATGTGTTATAGTTTCACACAACGGCAGCACAGTAGGTTTGTTTACACCAGCATCACCACAAAGGTGTGAGCAATGAGTTGTGCTAAGCCATTGCAGTGACTACCGCTTTAACATCACTAGATGATAGGAATTTTTCAGCTGCATTTTAATCTTATGGGACCACCATCATAAATGCAGTCTGTCATTGACCTAAACGTTGCTACGAATTCCATGATGTGGTATGAATTTAAATTGTGTATCAGCTTTAGGATAGTGATCCCAGTTGGGTTAGGAAAGAAAGTTAAAGGGTTAAGGTGTGGTTTTAATTCTGTAACAGTTCACTCAGTTTAACCAGAAAGAACCAATACAAATGTGTTAGTATTTATTTGTTCTCTGTGGTAAGTACACGGAAATTGCTTATAATTTTTCTGTAACTTTCTGTATATATGCTATATTTCATAGATAAAATTGCAAATTCAAGCAAAAGAAAAATGTAGTCCTGTTTAAGATAAAATCCTTTAAATCACCAGAAGCCAATTTATGTATAATAACAATTACCGAACATGCAAATAGAGGGTACTTCAATATGAAGACCCAAAGTGACAAAAATTAATATTATTCATATGAGGATAATTTTTAAATATTCGATTTCTAAATCATCTAGCATCTAGGACAAATACTGGGCTAAAACAACTCTATCATTTATTAAGCATGGGAATTTTAATTCTCTTCTATAAGCCTACCTTAGTTTTCTCACCAGTCAAGTGAGGAAATGAATTACAATTTTGAAGATCCTTTTAGGCCTACTGAATAGACCAAATAATTAAATAACTATCTAGCCTGTGTTGCTATTGTCTGTTTCCCATAGAAATAAAATATACAGCTAAAGGCAAATAACAAATATATATACTAATTTTAAGTCTCTTCACATATACTTAGGCTCCCAATTAATAAAACTATAGAAACACAGAGTAAAAGAATACAGAATCTGGAGACAGATAAGTTTGGGATAAAACCCCACTTCCCAATTTGCCTACTTCCTACTTTTGCTTTTTTTATGACTAAGCATTTTTTCTTTACTCTTGTATATGGTAGTGATATCAAACTTGTTAGGCTTGTGGTAACAATTTAAGATATTACCTGTAACAAAGCTGTCATCATTAGCCTTGTTTTGTTGTAAATTATCATCTTCAAATAGCGTGATGCTTTGGAGAAACCCATTTATTATTAACTGTCTGTGTTTTCTCCAAGTTACTTAATTTTACTAGGCAGTTCCTCTAAATGTCCAGTTTAGGCTCCTGTAGTGATTGAACTTAGCAAAGCTTTTTCAGACACCTAGAATATATCTAATGCTATGTGCTAAGTAAAGATACAAAAGTAAGCCCTATACAATACTGTAATAGTATGCTCCAGTCTTGAACCTTTCAAAATTAATCAGGACTAGAAGTAGCTAGTGTGCATGGCTCTCATGAAGAGGAATGGAAGGGGTGAATAAATATAGCACCTTCAACTGAAACATCCAGCTACTCACATTGAGCCTAATAAAGGAAACAACCCATGGAGAATGGAGAAAAGCAAGGTAGGATGATGACCCACCTGAGAATGACATGTTGCCAAGGGAACTTCCCCCACCCAGGCAACTGGTGAGTGAATGTTTGACCCCAGGAACCCATGCCTCTCCCACGGATCTTTTCAACCCTTAGGTCAGGAGGCCTCCTCATGAACCCACTCCACCGGTCTGACACACAAAGCTACTTAGAATCTCGTCAGAGCAGCCAGTCAGGCATGCACGGAAACCCAGGAACCTTAGATACTCAAGCTCTCTGGGTTTCTCAGCAAAAGTAGCTGCAACTCTGGCAAAGTGGGAGGTTAGACCATTGTACCTATCCCTAGGAAAGAGGCTGAATCTAGGGGTCTGAGCAGTGATAATCTGTAGGCCCCACTTCCACAACACCTCACAGAATAAGACCCATTAGCTTGGAATTTCAGCTAGCCACTGGTAGCAATGTTGCACCTCCCTGGATGGAGTTCCTGGAGTGAGGGGCAGGCCACCATCTCTGCTGTTTGGGTAACTTAGCCTTTCCAGTCTTTGGGTCTGGAGAACCTGAGCTGACTTGGGGTAGAAGCAGTCCCTGAGCACAGCACAGCTGCTCTGGGAAGATGTAGCCAGATGGCATTGTAAAGTGGTAAAGTGAGTCACCAGTCCCACTCCTCCTCACTGGGCAGGACCTCCCAAATGGGGTCTTCAGCCACCCATGACAGTGCACTCCAATCACATAGATTGAAAACTTCCCTGGTATAGAGTTCCCAGGAGAGGCGCTGGCTGCCATCTTTGCTGTTTGAGTGATTTAACTATCCTGGCCATCGGGGTTTGGAGTGTCTGAGGTGATCAGGTGCTGAAGAGGAACCCTAGCACAGCACAGTTGCTGTAAAAAAAAAATGTGGCCAGCCTCCTTTTTAAATTGGGTCCCAGATCCCATTCCTTTTCATTGGGCAGGAGCTCCAAACTGTGATTTTCAGCCCTGTCCTACAGGTGCATTAGGGCTCGAAGTAGGTCTATACCTCCTTGGGGTGAAGCTCCCAGAGGGAGGGCCAGGCTGCTGTCTTTGCTTTTTTGCAGGCTTCACTGGTGATACCTCCAGGTACTAGAAAATTTGAGGTGACTAGGGACTGGAGCAAGTCCCTAGCATACTGCAGCAACCCTTTGGGAAAGTGGCCAGACTGTTACATAGGTGCCTGTTCCCATGTCTCCTCCCTGGGCAGGTCCTTCAGGCTTGGGCCTCCAGCCACCTGCTGCCAGAGCTATCAAGTCAGTAGCAACTTGGAAACTGACTGGATGGAGTCTCTGGGGAAAATTGAAAGCTTCTTTGCCACCCCTTTTTCAATGGAACTGACCTTGCTACCCTCAGAATAATGAAGAAACAAAGAGTCTAAGTGCTTTATCCACACCTCCAACAAGCTGCAATCGACCCAAGGAAAGGAAGCCAGTCCATCTCCCATGGGTCCCACCCCTTCACCCCCACTGCTTATCACCAGACAAGAAATCTCTGGCTTGGGCCTACAGCACAGACCCTTCATCCTGGGCTAATTGTACTGAGTAATTGCTGACCTGAATCTCTCTTGGGTGGAGCACTGGGGAGATAAGCAAAAGACCCTTGGCCACAGTGACTACTAAGGTCCCTTCCTTTGCTGCCTCCAAGTTGGAGAAGGAACATAAATACTGAGATTGCTACAGAGCTACAGTGGGCAGCCCAGGAGTGCCAAGCTGTGATCTACAGCCAGCACTCAATGAGGAGAGGAACCCACACTTTCAGGGCATT
Source organism: Rhinopithecus roxellana (assembly GCF_007565055.1). Classification (NCBI taxonomy): domain Eukaryota; kingdom Metazoa; phylum Chordata; class Mammalia; order Primates; family Cercopithecidae; genus Rhinopithecus; species Rhinopithecus roxellana. The sequence continues at coordinate 56,589,374 of NC_044551.1, forward strand.
GACAGGGAACACAGCTGCAACCATAAGGAAACACAGGGGAGCCACACAACTGAGCAAGTCTACTCACGGCCCAATAAGCCTAAGTGCCATCTACTGGATCGCAGCCCAAAGCTTCAACACCAAAAATACCTCTCTAAAATATCCCTATCTGAAACCAGAGACAATAAGGCATCTAGTATAATAAAAAAAAATAAAAATAAAAATAAAAAAAAGGCAAAAAAAAAAAAGATCCTGCACAAAGCCTCAGCTCAGTGAAAACATCCAGAAAATAAGTTTATTGACTGTACTCAATCTACACTGCAGTTAAAGGAATACACACATACAGAGATGAGAAAGAAGCAATGAAAGAACTCCAGTAACCCAAATGGCCAGTGTCATATGTCCTCCAAATGACTGCACCAGTTCTCCAATAAGAGTTCTTAATTCTTTCTAGGCTGAACTGGCGAGAATGACAGAAATACAATTCAGAATATGGATAAGAATGAAGATTATCGAGATTCAGGAGGATAGCAAAACCCAATCCAAGTGAAAAGAATCACAATAGAGTGATACAGTAACTGAAGTATGAAATCACTGATATAAAAAAGAACCTAATGGGTCTGATAGAGCTAAATAACAAAATACAAGAATTTCACAATGCAATCATAAGTAAGTATTAACAGCAGAATAAATCAAGCTAAGGAAATAATCTTGAAACTTGAACTTGAAGACTGGTTCTATGAAATAAGACAGACAAAAATAAAGAAAAATAATTTTAAAAAGGAATGAATGAAACCCCTGAGAATTATGGGATTATACAAAGAAGCCAATCATTGGCATCCCTGAAAGGGAGGAAGAGAAAGCAAACAACTGGAAAACTTATTTCAGGATATCATCCACAAATATCTCCCCTAACCTTGCTAAAGAGGCCAACAGCCAAATTCAGAAAATACAGAGAACACCTGCAAGATTCTACAGAAAAAGACCATCACGAAGACACATAATCGTCAGATTTTCCAAGGTCAGAATGAAAGAAAGAATGTTAAAGGCAACTGGAGAGAAAGGGCACATCACCTACAAAGTGAATAACATCAGGTTAATAGCTGAGCTCTCAGCTGAAACCATACAAGCCAGTAGAGATTGGGGGTCTATATTCAACATTGCTAAAGAAAAAACTCTTCAACAAAGTATTTCATATCCAAGCTTCCTAAGCAAAGGGGAAATAAGGTGCTTTTCATATAAGCAAATGTGAAGGGAGTTTGTTACCACCAGACCTGGCTTACAAGACATCTGGAAAGGAGCACTAGGCTGGGTGCCATGGCTCAGGCCCGTAATCTCAGGACTTTGAGAAGCTGAGGTGGGTGGTCACTTGGGGTCAGGAATTTGAGACCAGCCTGGCCAATGTGGCAAAACCCTGTCTCTATTAAAAATACAAAAAATAGCTGAACATAGTGGTGTGTGCCTGTAGTCCCAGCTACTCAGGAGACTGAGGCATGAGAATCACATGAACCTGGGAGGCAGATGTTGCAGTAAGCTGAGATCACACTACTGCATTCCCGCTTGGGCAACAGAATGAGACAGGAAAGACTGCTACCAGCCAATGCAAAAGCACACTTATACACATAGAGCAATGTTACTGTAATATAAAGCAACCACACAAGTCAACATAGTAACTAGCAAACACCACAATGACAGGATCAAATCCACACATATCAATGTTAACTTTTAATGTAAATAGGCTAAATGCCCCACTAAATATGAAGAGTGGTAAGCTGGATAAAAATGCAAGATCCAATGGTGTGCTGACTTCAACAGACCCATCTCACATGTAATGACATCAATAGGATCAAAATAAAGGGATGGAGGAAAGTCTGCCAAGCAAATGGAAAGCAGAAACAAGTAGGGGTTGCAATCCCAATTTCAGACAAAACAGACCTCAAACCAACAAAAGAAGGGCATTACATAATGATAAAGGGTTCAATTCAACAAGAAGACCTAACTCCTAAATGTATATGTACCCAACATAGGAGTAGCCAGATTGGTAAAGCAAGTTCTTAGGGTCCTACGAAGAGAACTCCACACAATAATACAGGGAGACTTTAACACTCCACTGATAGTTAACACAGATCATCGAGGCAGAAAATTAAGAAAGATAGTCAGGACCTAAACTCAACATTGGACCAAATGGATCTAATAGACCTCTGTGTAACTCCTCACCCCCAAACAATAGAGTATACATTATTCTCATTACCACATGACACATACTCTGAAACTGACCACATAATTGGATATAAAACAAACCTCACCAAATGCAAAAGAACCAAAATCCTACTAAACACATCTTGGACCAAAGTGCAATAAAAATAGAAGTCAAGACTAAGAAAATCACTCAAAACCGTGCAATCACATGGACATTAAACAACATGCTCCCAAATAACTTTTGGGTAAATAATTAAGTTAAGGCAGAAATCAAGAAGATATTTGAAACTAATGAGAACAAACATAGTTGTTAAAACTTAAGGCAGTGTTAATAAGTGAATTCATAGCACTAAATGTTCACATCAACAAGTTAGGAAGATGTCATACTGACAACTTAACATGACAATGGAAAATATTAGAGAAGCAAAAATGAATCAACCCCAAAGCTAGCAGAAGACAAGAAATCAGACATGAGGAGAAGGAAATGAAGACATGAGAAACCATTCAAAAGATCAATGAATCTGAGTTACTATTTTTTTTAAACTAATAAGATAGATAGGCTATAGCTAGACTAATAAAGAAGACATGATCCAAATAAACAAAATTAAAAATGACAATGGCAATGTAACTACCAACCCCACAGAAATAAAAATAATCATCAGAAACAACTACAAACACTGCTATACACACGAAGTAGAAATCCTAGAAGAGATGGATACATTCCTGGACACATACACTCTCCCAAGACTGAACAAGGAAGAAATTGATTCCCCAGACAGACCAACAATGAATTCCAAAATTGAATCAGTATTACATAGCCTACCAACCAAAAAAAGCCCAGGACTTGATGGATTCACAGCAAAATTCTACCAGATGTACAAAGAAGAGCTGGTACCATTCCCACAGAGACTATTCCAAAACACTGAGGAAGAGGGACTTCTCCAGAATTCATTGTAGGAGACCAGCATCATCCTGATACCAAAACCTGGCAGGCAAAACAAAAACAGTAAACTTCATGCCAATATCCTTCATAAACATCAATGCAAAAATCCTCAACAAAATACTGGCAAACCGAATCCGGCAGCACATGGAAAAGCTAATCCATCACAATCAAGTAGGCTTCATCCCTGGTATGCAAGTTTGGTTCAACATAACCAAATCAATAAATTTAATTCATCACATAAACAGAACTAAAGACAAAATCCACATGATTATCTCAATAGATGGAGAAAAGGATTTTGATAAAATTTTACACCACTTCATGCTAAACACTCTCAATAAACAAGGTATTGAAGAAACATACTGTGAAATAATGAGTCATCTATGACAAACCCACAGCCAACATTATATAAAATGGGCAAAAACTGGAAGGGTTCCCCTGTAAACTGGCACAAGACAATGATGTGGTCTCTCACCACTCGTATTCAACATAGCGTTGGAAGTCCTAACCAGAGCAATCAGGCAAGAGAGAGAAATGCAGACATCCAAATAGGAAGAGAGGGAGTCAAACCATATCTGTTTGCAGATGATATGATTCTATATATAGAAAACCCCATAGTTGCAGTCCAAAAGTTCCTTCAGCTGATAAACAACTTCAGCAAAGTTTCAGAATACAACATCAATGTACAAAAATCACTAGCATTCCTATACATCAACAACAGCCAAACTGAGAGCCAAATCAGAAAGGCAATTTCATTCCCAATTGCCATAAAAGGAATAAAATACCCAGGAATACAGCTAACGGGGAGGTGGAAGAACTCTAGTGAGAATTAGAAAACACTGCTCAAATAAATCAGAGAAGACACAAACACATAGAAAAACATTCCATGCTTATGGATAGGAAGAATCAATATCATTAAAATCACCATACTTACAAAAGCAATTTTCAGATTCAATGCTATTCCTATCAAACTACCAATGATTTTATTCACAGAACTAGAAAAAACTATTTTAATATTAATATGGAATCCAAAAAGAGCCTGAATAGCAGTGGCAAGACTAAGCAAAAATAATGAAGTTGGAGGTATCACATTACCTGACTTCAAACTACTACAGGGCTATAGTAACCAAAATAACATGGTACTGGTACAAAAACAGACACATAGATCAATGGAACAGAACAGAGAGCCCAGAAATAAGGCCACATACCTACACCCATCTGATTGTCAAAAAAGCTGACAAAAACAAGCAACGGAAAAAAGACTCCAGACTCAGTAAACAGTGCAAGGATAACTGGCTAACCATATGCAGAAGAATAAAGCTGAACTCCTTCCTTACACCATACATAAAAAGCAACTCAAGATGGATTAAAGACTTAAATGGAAGACAATCCAATCAACCATCCTGGACATTGGAACAGGTAAAAATTTTATGACAAACACACGAAAAGCAATAGCAACAAAAGTAAAAATTGACAGTTGGGATCAAATTAAACTTAAGAGCTTCTGCACTGCCAAAGAAACTACCAACAGAGTAAACAGATAAGCCACAGAATGAGAGAAAATACTTGCAAACTATACATTAGAAAAAGTCTAATATCCAGCATCTATAAGGAACTTAACCAAATTTCCAAGAAGAAAACAAACAATCTCATTAAAAAGTGGCCAACATGACATGGCCAACAAAAGACATGAACAGACACTTTTCAAAAGAAAACATACACGGAGCCAAAAAGCATATGAAAAAAAGGTCATTATTACTGATCATTAGAAAAATGCAAATCTTTGCAACCTACTCATCTGACAAAGGGCTAATATCCAGAATCTACAAAGAACTCAAACAAATATACGAGAAAAAAACAAACAACCCCATCAAAAAGTGGGGAAAGGATATGAACAGACATTTCTCAAAAGAAGATATTCATACAGCCAACAGACACATGAAAAAATGCTCATCATCACTGGCCATCAGAGAAATGCAAATCAAAACCACAATGAGATACCATCTCACACCAGTTAGAATGGCAATCATTAAGAAGTCAGGAAACAACAGGTGTTGGAGAGGATGTGGAGAAATAGGAACACTTTTACACTGTTGGTGGGATTGTAAACTAGTTCAACCATTATGGAAAACAGTATGGCAATTCCTCAAGGATCTAGAACTAGATGTACCATATGACCCAGCCATCCCACTACTGGGTATATACCCAAAGGATTATAAATTAGTCTACTACAAAGACACATGTACACGTATGTTTATTGCGGCACTATTCACAATAGCAAAGACTTGGAATCAACCCAAATGTCCATCTGTGACAGACTGGATTAAGAAAATGTGGCACATATACACCATGGAATACTATGCAGCCATAAAAAAGGATGAGTTTGCGTCCTTTGTAGGGACATGGATGCAGCTGGAAACCATCATTCTTAGCAAACTATCACAAGAAGAGAAAACCAAACACCGCATGTTCTCACTCATAGGTGGGAACTGAACAATGAGATCACTTGGACTCGGGAAGGGGAACATCACACACTGGGGTCTATCATGGGGAGGGGGGAGGGGGGAGGAGGGAGGGATTGCATTGGGGAGTTATACATGATATAAATGATGAATTGATGGGTGCTGACGAGTTGATGGGTGCAGCACACCAACATGGCATAAGTATACATATGTAACAAACCTGCACGTTATGCACATGTACCCTAGAACTTAAAGTATAATAAAAAAAAAAAAAAAAAAAGAAAAATGCAAATCAAAAACACAAGGGTGTTTGAGTCCCTGCTCTCAGTTCTTTTGGGTATATACACTTAAAGGGTATTGTTGGGTCATATAATCCTATGCTTAAATATTTTAAGGAACTGCCAATACATCTCACACCAGTGAGAATGGCTATTATCAAAAAGTCAAAAATAACAGATGCTGGCAAGGTTGTGGAGTAAAGGGAACACTTATACACTGTTGATGGTAGTGTAAATTAGTTCATAGTGGAAAGCAGTATGGCTATTCCTCAAAAAGCTGAAAGGAGAACTACCATTCGAACTAGCAATACCACTACTTGGTACATATCCAGAGGAATCCAAATCATTCTACCATAAAGACACATGCACATGAATGTTCGTTGCAGCACTATTTACAATAGCAAAGACATGAAATCAACCTAAATACCCATCAATGACAGATTGCATAAAAAATGTGGTACCTATACACCATGGTATACTATGCAGCTATAAAAAGTAACACAATCATGTATTTTGCCGGTATATGGATGGAGCTGAAGGCTATTATCCTTAGCAAAATAACACAAGAACAGAAAACCAAATACCTCATGTTCTCACTTATAAGTCAGAGTTAAATGATAAGAACTTAGGAACACAAAGAAGGAAACAACAGATCATTTAGGCTACTTTAGGGTGTAGGCTAGGAGAAGAGAAAGGAGCAGAAAATATAATTGGGTACTGGGCTTAAATCCTAGGTGTTGAAATAATCTGTACAACAACCCCCCTGACATGAGTTTACCTATGTTCCAAAACTTTATAGGTACCCCAAACCTAAATTAAAAGTTAAAAAATAAATCATCTTTTAGTAAACCAAGTATCAGCAGTAACAAAATTAGTATCATACTGAAGAATATCTGCCATTAAAATATTATTACACTAAAAATGAAGGCCTTTTTCATTCCTTTGAACATTACTGTTACTATATAACTTGATTCTAAGTGATGTGGCTTAACTTAGTGCAGGGAAAAGCCCTCAACTATTTTAATCCTCTAGGGTAGCAATTAATTCACAGTAAGAAGTCTTAATATAAACGAATTAGTAAGATATTGTGTGAGCTTTTTTTATTATAAAATACTGCTTTTAAAATCCAACTTCTTGTGTGAGACCCAGTTCAATTTAATTATTGTAATTTAATGACATGTTGTTAATGAGAGTGTCATAAAATACGTTAGCTATTAGAATGTGGGCTATAAGTGTTTTTTTTTTTTTCTGTGATTTCAATAAAATCATGGCATAAAGTATTTATGCTTCCAAACTATTGAATTTTTAAAATTCTACTGATAACTTCCTTTTCATAGTCTGTGGATGTAAATGAAATGAAATGAATATAAGTTAAGGCTGCTAACATAATATTAAGGCTGCTGCAAATGTAAAATAATTTTTCTATTTATTGAATGACTACCATGTTCAAGTTCTTTGCATTTACTACCTTTAATCTTATTAATCATGCAAAGTTAATAATATCCTCTTACTACTGTAGAAGAAATGGAGATTTAGGTGTTACTTATTCTCTCTAACCATTTAATAAGAAGCTGAGGCACAATAGGAACCTCGTTCTGTTTAACAGGTTTTATTTAAATTTCATAGTATTTCCACAATCCCATGAAACTTTAGTAATGATGTGGCACTTTGGGAACAGATGCTAGAATTTTCCACAGGTTCTATGGCATCATAAAAGTGAGATGAGCAATTGGGTTGTAAAATATTACCTGTAACTTGCTGATCAGTTACTGGCTTGATGAGACCTTAATGCAACACATTGATTGGCTATAAATAAGATATGCTAAATAGTAGTGTATATTTAAGAAGAAATCAGATAGAAGGAGGTGTCAAGGCAAAGGCATATAAGAATTCAAAATATAAGACATTGAATTAGACCCTTCAGTAGCAAGCAGAGGTCAGTTTTCCAGGAAAGAAAAACTTCCTCTGTCCTTGGGGTCTCTGTCCACTTATTCCTCAGAACAGTGCACATCAGGTGATATGGTTTGGCTCTTTGTCACCACCCAAATCTCATCTCATATTGTAATTTCCATGAGTCCAGAGGGGGACCTGTAATCCCGACGTGTCAAGGGAGGAAAGTGATTGGATTATGGAGAGTTTCCCCTATGCTGCTCTTGTGACAGTGAGTGAGTTCTCACGAGATCTGATGGTTTTGTAAGTGATTGCTTCCTCACTCTCTTCTCTCACCTGCCACCATGTAAAACATGCTGGCTTCCCCTTCCACCATGATTGTAAGTTTCCTGAGGCCTCACCAGCCATGCAGAACTGTGAGTCAATTAAACCTCTTTTCTTTATAAATTACCCAGTATTGGGCTGTTCTTTATAGCAGTTTGAAAACGGATTAATACATCAGGGCACATGGTTGACAGTCTATCACTTTTCATCTAGTGCTAAACTTCTGTCAGCCTTCTCTCTCCACAATCTTCCAAACCCAAAGAGGTAGGCTTTCCTTTTACTTACCACCTCTGTCCACCCAGGATTTCCCTGACTCAAAACCCCATTTCATTCTGGTTTTAATGTATTAAAGGAGGGAGAGGAAATAGAAAATATCTTTAAAAGTTGCCTCATTTTCAAGCTAGACGGTCTTCAGCAGAGTGCTCCATTTAACATCAAAAATCATTATTTCTCTTTGTATTTCTTCTGTAATATCCCAAACCCACTTCCATTCCCCAAGTCCCCACAAAGCCTTATAGATGTTTATCTAAGAAGGCAGTTGTATGTATGGATGTGCAAAATAGTAAATTATATGCTATTTTTGAAAATATTATCTTAGTACAATTAAGATAGCCATTCACGATTTTATTTTCTATAACAAGATTCTTAATACATGATCTCATTCTGGTGGCACCATGTTGCCTGCCTTTTTTCTTTCCTCCACGCATATAATCCTCCCTATTCTTCAAGTCTTGTATGTACCACAGGGATCACCATGAGTGATCCAGCCAGTAGTGTCATGGCTTCATGGACTCTATCTACGCTCCTGACTCTTCTGTTTCATTGTTGCATATGCGGATGGTAATGCTTTTTTCTTATTTACTTCTCAGAATTTATAGAAGCTTTAAAGAGGCAGATCTTTGAGAAATGGGAAAAGCAAATCAAATACTGTGATTGGCTTAAAGAGGAAGTAGTTTATTAAAGATGGCTGAGTTGAAAAATCTTTTGTTTTTGAGTTTGGATCCTTTTAATGCCTCCTTTGTTTGCCATTTGCCAATCTTAAGGCAAAGGATGAAGGCATCTTTCACCAAATTTTTCTTAAAGTTCTGTAATGCTTGAATTGGATTCAATACAATTTTAGGCCTTGAAACTCTGATATCAACATATTGAGGATGGGTGTTCATGGCTCTTCATAATTATTTTGAAGTTTCTGTTGAAGAACATCTGGTTTGCTTGATGGATATTTTATACATGTGTATTTGTTGGATGACAGAATGAGACAGGTGTGAGACTGAAGCTCTGAACACATTCATGGTTAATGGGTTTAATTTCCCATTATCAATCATACCACTTCTTTATGAAAACTGATGAATAAATAACCTACTTCCCTAGAGGATTCAGTTTGAAGGAGGAAATGATGTTTGTGCCTAGGATGGATTAATTGAGCTAGTAAAATGCTGAAAGCTTTATGGAAAATGCTAACTCTGCTTTAGCATACAAGTTGCCTTCCTATTTTGATTAAGCAGGCACACAAAGGATGTCATGTGAGTACCCAGTGAGTTGGCAGCTGCCTACAAGCTAGAGAGAGGGGCCTCAACAAAACTGACCATGCTGACACTCAGATCTCGAACTTCAAGCCTCCAGAACTGTGAGAAAATAAATGTCTGCTGTTTAAACCACACAGTTTTAATATCAGTCTTGACATTTTGTTATGGCAGCCTGAGCAGGCTAATACAGTGAGCAATATAATTTTTGTTTTTATTCTATCTTTGGAAAAATATAATGGAATATGATTAAGTCAATACAAAATATACACATTCTTAATATATAGTCGCTAGATATGTGTTGAATAAGTGAAAATTGTTGTGAGGTCATGTCATCTGGATAAAGACCAAACATTTCAATATTAGTGGATATTTTATTTCTGTGACATATTATTGCTTATAATTTACTCAGCTTAAAAATTGTTCACTGTGTATAAACCTGTAATGAGAGCTTTCAAAATATTTCTATAGGTTTCTCCTCCAGAATGTAGAAATAAAGTCTTTTTATATATGAATTTGTTATAAAATCTTTGAGGTCATTAAACCCAAGCATGCTTTGAAAACCTCTTTTGCCTAGAGTTTCCTCTGTTCTGTAACAAAGCTTTCTGTACATAGGGCAGATGTTCCCAATTCTTTCCCTACCTGTCTTTAAATAGTTCATTTTTGTTTTATTCCCCTTGTATTTATTACAAAAGTAAACATAGGTCATCAGCATTAACTTCTAGGCAAAATACAAATATATTACAGTTCAATATATTATAGTTCAGTTACAGTTTATCGTATTATAGAATGTATAATTCTTATGGTGATGGGGAATTGGTTTCAGAAGAGATTTTTACAGGGCATATGGCGGAAATGTAAGAACAGATTTAGAGGCTCAGTTATTAAGTTTAAGTGGCATTATGAAATCTCAAACAACTGACTGCCTTTAATGTGCCATAATTTTAAATTTTAGCATTTGGCAGGGTTTGAAAAATAGAGAAATCTATTTAGTTTCCATCAAGGAAGGATAAGAAAATAAAAATAGGAGTGGTAATACCAAGGTGAGGAACTAAGGTCAAGACATTCTTAGTCAAGACATTCTCTCGGGAGAATGAGGTGCTGATCTACTCTGGATTTCCAGCCATAGGGAGGAGACAGGAGTGGGGTGTACAAGAACATCTTACAACTAGATTGTCCTTTGCACCCCTCCAAGGGGTCAAATTGGGAAGCTACCATTCAGTCATTCTTCCCTGTTCCAGAAATACTGTTTGTCCATCAAATGATTCATTTTGCAGCATCTATCTGTTCATTAATTCATTCATTTATTCAAAGACATTTATGGACTGCCTACTATGTGCCTAGTACTGGTCTAGGCAATGGAGATACAACAATAACCAAAGCAGAAAGCCTCTGTTTTCATCAAGCTTACATTCTTGTGGTAAGCTACAGTACATAAACACATAAATATATGTGCAACACCAAAGGAAAACAAAGCAGGGTAAGTTAATAGAGAGAGATTAAAAAAGGGAATTCCTAAGCTGGTTCGGGAGGAGAGATGTCAGATATGGTCTTTCTAAGAGCGCAGAACAGAGTAAAATGAGGGATCAGACAGATGTCAAGGGGAAGAACTTTCCAGAAAGAGAAGAGTAAATGCAAAAGCCCTGGATGGGAATTGTCTGCAGGGCTGACAAAGGGCAAGGAAACCAGCGTAGCTGGGATGACACAGGCACAGGATAAAGTGTTAAGAAGTAAGATCTGAAAGGAGTGAAGGGGCAGTTTATGCAAATCTTTATTCTGTAAGATTGGAAATCACTGAAGGTTATGAGCAGAAGAGTTGTATGGTTTTTGTTGTTGTTGTTGTTAACACTTTGAAAGTTAACATTTTCCCCTAAATATAAAGTAATCTGGGAGGCCAGGCATGATGGCCCAGCAGGTTGGGAGGCCAAGGCAGGAGATTGCTTGAGGCTAGGAGTTGGAGACCAGCCTGGGAAATATAGCAAGGCCCTCTCTTTACAAACAAACAAACAAACAAACAAAAATTAGCTGGGCATGGTGGTGCATGCTTGTAGTTCCCACCTACTTGGGAGGATCATGTGGGAGGATTACTTGAGCCTAGGAGTTTGAGGGTGTAGTGAGCTGTGATTGCTCCACAGCACTCCAGCCTGGGTGACAGAGTGAGACCCTATCTCATACAAATAAATACATAAATACAGAAATAATTAAGATAATCTGGAATTATTTTTTAAATTCTCTATATTGATTAACTCATGTCATTCATGTTCTTGTCTTGAGAGCTACACAATCATGTTCTTGTCCTGAGAGCCACACACATCTTTATCTTCATCTTTGTGGCATGTGCTCTTGGTTTTTTCACGTCCAAAAGAATAAATGTTAAGGTGAACTTTTCAAAATGAAAAAGTGCTTATATTATTTCCCTTATTGTAATGCTTCAGTAGCTTCCCAATGAATAAAAATAAAATCCAAACTCACTACAATACCCTGACTGATTGATCTAGAGCCTGATGTTCTCATCTTTTATCACTCTCCTCTTCACACAATTGGCTCTGAGTAACTTGCCCTTCATCTTGGAACCTGCCCTACTCATTCCCCTTCAGGGCTCTTACACTTGTTTGTCCTGCCCCAGATCTTTGAAATAGTGGTCCTTAATTATTCAGAGCTCAAGTCAATATTGTGTCCACAAAGATCTCATTCTTAACAGAGGTATCTAAAATAGTTACTATCCCACTTCCCAGGAACTCTCTGTGCAATATTTTAAATTTCTTCCTAAAACTTACTTCTTTAAGCATATTATCTGTTTGTATTTGTCCATTGCAAAATAAGTTCTATGAAGATCAGAACTTCCTTTAGAAGATCAGAACTTCCTTTGCCTTGCTCAATATGCCATCTCCTGAACCAAGGATAGCACTGTCACATGGTAGGAACAAAATTAATGTTTGTTGAATGCATGAATGTACTCTTATGACACATCAAGTTAATAGAGAGCTATAAAAGCTCTAGTAAAATTCATCACCTTCACCAGCATCTCAGAGGTATCTCAGTCTATCCCCAACTTTCCCACCTACTCAATAATTCTTCAAAGAAGATTCTCAATATGGACAATTCAGAGTAACAAATTGTATTTCTTAAAACAGTTTCCAACTAAATGAATAGATAAATTGTATATTTCAGTCTCTCTAACAGCCTGTGCATTAATTTGGTAAACATCTACTAGGACCTGAATCCATTTATTACTATTTATTCAGTGTCTTGAAAAGATTTCATGTGCACATTGTTCATGTCTTTCAATAGCAAAATGCATCTGGAAAGAAAGTGAAAAATCCAATCAGTCATCTTGAATACTTTAGTGTTTTTCATTTTTTTTGTTATCCACAGAAAGAAATTTGTTTAATATTTTTAGCACACATAAACATATTTCTTTATGCATATAACTGAAACAAAACTTTTGCATATGCTTATTTTATGAGATACACTCTGATATATTTTAACCTATCTGATTCTTCATTTCATTTTTTGAAAATGGTGGAAGCCCACTATAAAGCTTTTGACTGATTTTGTGACCCACTCATGGGTCATAATCCAGTTTAAAAACAACAGTTTGAATCCAAACACATGAAAATATCTGTTTGGAAGTAGATACACACACATACACACACACACACACACACACACACATATATATATATATATATTATATATTATATATATATATTATATATTATATATATATAAATATATATATATTTATATATATATTTGTATACACATATACATACATGAAGTGGAGATATTTTCGATTTTTATGATGTTAATTTAATTATTGCCTAAGTTGGGTTGCTCAGAAATAAAATCTAAGGTAAAGATTACCTTGTTCAATGTTTATTTGACTTTAGTAATGTGGACCTTACTTTGTTTCCCCAGAAGCTTAAGTACCTATATACTATGTAGTTGTAAAGTACATCTAATAAAAGGGTAACTACAAATTTTGTCAGATTGCACAATACACACACACATACACATGCACACACACTTCTTGCATAAGAAGGAAGAGAAAGAAAAGGAACAGGAATGGGAGGGAGCAGGGAAGAAAATGAGAAGGAATTTCCAGATAAAAATAACCCTCCTTGAACTCTTTTTTCTGGAGCTGTTTAGTTAAAAATCTGATAAGCCAAATTATTAAATGTCTACAATTTCAATAAATTGTTATTTATACTCATAAAAATTTGAGAGTGCATTTTCGATGTTAGTATATTAAATGCTCATATGTAGAAAAGCTGACATTTAACAGGACAAAATATATTTTACTCATGAACACTTATAAAAATGCCTTTTGCATACATTGACCCCATATTCATTATATATATAGCACATATATAATATATATAGAGAGAGCAAAAACAAAGCACTATTTCACTATTACCAGGAAATTTGAGTAGCTGATTCTCTGGGGGGAGTCCATATCTTTGATATTGCTCCCTTCCTAAGTCCTTTGTAAACTCTAATTCTGGCAAAATCTGTGCTATTTCCCCTATACCACAGCAATCACCTCTTCTCCAGCAGGGAATAATAGTAGTATGGTGATCATGTGTGATTATATGCTCAAGGCAGTCTCTATTTATGCTTATTTTTCACTGTAATTATTCATTACACCCCCGTTCACAACCAAAAATGACACAGGCTTGACAGTAAATTTTATGGCATCTACACTATTGAACTCCCTATGCCCTCCCATCTCTTTATAATAATTAAAGAATCTATCATATAATGAGTAGTTGTCTCATGCTTTCAACAGCTTAACTCCTCTTTCCAACAATATCATAAATTAGATATTATTTCCACTTCACAAACTAGGAAAGGTTTGGAGAGATAAAGGAATATAGCCAAAGTAATATAATTAGCAAATAGAAGAGTCAGCATGAAACTGGAATGTATTAGACTATGAAATACATCTTCTTACAGAGTGTGATATTCTGCCTCCCTCTGAGGAGGAGCAGGACCAGGGACTTTGACTACTCTTTATTGTATGTGACTGAGACTGTGCTTTTAGGCACATGACTTCACATAATGCATAATTGAAAACTGAAGCGCATTCCTTTGGTAGAACTTCTTAAAGGGAAATATATAGCATAGAGTGGTTAGTTTTTTTTTGTTTTTTTTTTTCTCATTTTTTTTTATTATACTTTAAGTTCTAGGGTACATGTGCATAACGTGCAGGTTTGTTACATATGTATATTTGTGCCATGTTGTTTTTATAGTACTATTATACTATGAGTAAGCAATGTTATTGATTAGACAACGTTTGGATTAGTCTTGTACATTTATGTTGTAATGTATCATAACACTTTTCTATGGGAATATGCATTACAAATCATAAACTTACAAATAAATATTAAAAAACAAATTATCATAAGTTTGAAACTGCCTTCATTATCTGTGATGTATTTGATAAAGTTCCCAGTGATATGCAAAAATCTCAGGAGTTTTCTTAGACTTGAATACAGAGGAAATCTAAATTTACACATCATTATTCCAAACAAGCTACTAAAACTTCACTGCAAGAGGGATGAGTCATTTTTTATCAATATCCATTTATAGACAAACCACAGAGTGAGTGTATTAATTTATAATTTTAAAAGTAATTTACATGCTTTCATCAAACCAACAAAAGTATACATTAAATGAGACTGTGGTACCATAGAGCTCAAAGACCAAGTATTTATTAATAAAATGTAGGCTTTCTCTTCTTAAATATATTAAGCACATTTCCTTAATGTTCATAAAGAGAGCTGAGAACTTCAATTCATACTCTATGGTAATCACTGGAACTTTTTCTTAAGAAGAAAGATAATACTCTACTTGTTCTTAGCCTAAAAGCTAAGAATTGATTTACAATATTTAAAAATATATAATATACTTGCTTTGAAATTAAGAGTAAATAAGTAAGTACTCCTCAGAGATGGAAATGAATGGCTATGTTATTAGCCTGCTGTGAAGTATGTAGAAAAATTTTGGTTGAGAAAAATAATAATTAAACTGAGCTTGTTTGCTTCTTATAAGTGATACCAACTTCAGCAACTAATAGATAAAAAATAATATTTTCAACCTTCAATTTGAAGTCAAGTCATTGGGGGATTTCAATATAAATTACTAATCAAACTTAATATGCTGTTAATCTATTTCCTATGGCGTTAATGAATGACTAACAACAATTTCTGCAAAAACAAAACAAAACAAAAACATAAATTATTCTTCCAGGGTTAGGATATTAGAAAAGTTTCATAGTGTAGCATTTCCAGAGACAAAAGTATTTTAAATGCCTTATGTTTTTGGTTACATTTTATTATATTAATCTGTTTAAACTATCTATCTAGATAGTCTTTGGTAAATGCCTGATTCAAGTAATTTCAGTTTCCATTTCTATATTTACTATTAATTTGTGATGATTGTCACCAAACTTAGAATGAATAACATATGTAAGAATACGATACATATGTATGTGTGTATACAAAAAGTATGATATGAATAATAACAACATGCAAGCCAAAAATCTACCCCCTCCCACCCACCTCTCACAAAAAAAAAAAAAAAAAAAAAAAAAAAGTAAAACAAGAGAGAGAGAGAAAGAAAGGAAAACACGAAAGAATAGTGATTACTGCTTTGGTAAAACTTCTTAAACTTAAGAAATCCTAGAAGATGTTTTCTGGTGTAGTGTATTATAAAATAAAATGTTTTTTGGGGAATATGAGGCCAGTTCTGACACTAACCATTTGTTTCACTTTAAAGGTAATGCATCTTCTCTGATCCTCCGTTCCCTCATTTATAATAGTGAGCAGCAAACTAAAGAACAAAATTTAGCCTGAATTTTGGAATAAAATTCCAAAAATAACGTTTTATTGGAATAAAAATGACACCCATTTACAAATTGTTTATGGCTGCTTTCTCACGTCAATGTAGAGTAGACTAGTTGCCACGAAGATTGTAGAGTTTGTGAAACCTAAAATATTTACTATCTGGACCTTTTTATAAGAAAGTTTATGAAACCCCTGAGTTATGTAAAATAAAATATTATTTAAGATTTTCCCTAATTCCAGTACTCTAATTTTCAGTACTAATTTTTAAAGTAGATTTGAATTTTAAAAAGTATACTCAGCTTTACTTACATGCAGCTTAAAAGAAAGAGTCATAATAGTTGATGATAGAAACAGTAATTATATACAATGCTGAATGTGATGATGGGTAGCTTAGACATTTCAGAGGCACAAAAATCATTATACTGAATTTAGGACATATCATTATAGAAAAACCCTTCAAATGGTCATGGGAAAATAGGACTCATTTCTATGTATTTTATTTTTAAATAGTCATGATGGAAAAAATTCAAATATCTTTCAAGTAGCCAACATGGGGAAACATATTTAGGCTTCTTTTCAAGTTTTTAAAAAGTAAATCTTATTTTATTATAAATTATGTTTTTGGGTACAACATGTCAGTGCTTAATGCTTACAAAAGCCTCTATCTGACTTTATGTGCACCAACCATTGCATGCATCCCAAACTAAGACACATTGAGTCAATGATTTCTAATGTCCGTCTCCAAATCTAAAAATGCCTGGGTCAAATCCTCTGACTATAGTATTCTTTCCTGACTTGTCAAATTAATTATGCCAGTTTTCAATCTGTGTGGAAAAAAAAAAACTTGTAATAAAGAAGATTTACAGTAAAGATTTTATCAAACCGTATGCCCCCCACGTTTATGTTTTATAAGCAGGATAAATAATATCTCAGACATAAGTGCTCCTCTGTATTTCAAACGTGTATTACAACCATAGTCATTAGTAAATATATATTTCAAATGTTTCTGGATTTTTATGGATATGAAAATCAGATTCTTCTAATAAAGAGGGTTGAAAACCACTTGAAATGATGTTTAAAAACTCTGTGTCTTCTAGAATTGTTATTGCCTCAGTTAAATGTGGAGTTTAATTTCCATGCCATTTTAAGTTTGACTTGGTCTCACTATGGCAGCAAAATACTATAAACAATAGTCCAATTGATAGAGGGTAGAGTTTCATAATGTGTTATAATTTAATCTCATCATAGATGTTGGCTGTTATAAAGACTTCAGCATCCAGTGTATCACCAGGATAAAAATGACCCTGCATTCAACTTAGTTAAGGAGTGCACATCTCAGTAATAAATATATTTGGATAGTTGAAAAACAGAAATGAAATCATGGACAATTCTATTATACTTTAAAAATGTAGAACTCCTCCATGCCCTTATGCAAGAAAGAAGAGGGTTATGAAGGAGAAGCACTTGAAGAAGATCAAGGAAGAAGACTGAGCAAATAAAAAGCCTTTCTTTCTTTCTTTTTTTCTTTTTTTTTTTTGAGACGGAGTCTCACTCTGTCACCAGACTGGAATGCAGTGGCACGATCTTGGCTCACTGCAACTTCCAACTCCCTGGTTCAACTGATTCTCTTGCCTTAGCTTCTTGAGTAGCTAGGATTACAGGCATGCAAGACCACACCCAGCTAATTTTTGTATTTTTAGTAAAGGCCGTGTTGGCCAGAATGGTCTTGATCTAACCTCATGACTTGCCCACCTTGGCCTCCCAAAGTGCTAGGATTTGAAATGAGCCACCACGCCTAGCCAGAATAAGCTTTTTAAAGAAAAGCTAATGTACATCTTAAAAACAAATGCCATAGGAAGTATTTCTAGAGTGATGGGGTATTGGACTCTAAAAATATACTCTTCCATAAAAGCAATAAGAATGCTGGCAAAATTGTTAAAATCAACTTTTTCAGAACTTTACAAATTATCAAAAACTTTCTAAGAAGCATTTATTTAGGGAGGAAAAAAAGTATGCCTTTTGGTAAAACATTGAGTTTTATGGCATGTTAAAATGGCCTGTTTCTGTTCCTTCTCTCTAGCTCCATGGTAGCTTTGCAAATGAACACTGTTAAGAACCCTTAAGATCAGCAACCAAGTAATCACTGGAGGGGCAGAATGAGTTTGGAGTGCCCCAAAATGTCACATTTCTGAGAATTGTCATGCTTGTCTGAAAACTCCATGGAAAATCCCATCAGAAAACTTGTCTTTATTTGGCTTGACTTAAAGTTCATAATATGAAGAAGTCTATGCTCAGTGTATTTGTCAAAAAGAATTACAAGCAAATCATATTTGCCTGAGATGGTGACACCAGTTGGCTCAAACAAGAGGATGACCAAAATATATTTTAAAAGGAAAATAGGCTGGGAACGGTGGCTCACGCCTGTAATCCCAGCACTTTGGGAGGCCAAGGCAGAAGGATCACCTGAGGTTAGGAGTTTGAGACCAGCCTGACAAACATGAAGAAACCCCATCTCTACAAAAAATACAAAATTAGGCAGGCATGGCTGAGGGTGCCTGTAATCTCAGCTACCAAGGAGGCTAAGGCAGGAGAATAGCTTGAACCCGGGAGGTGAAGATTGCGGTGAGCTGAGATCGTGCCATTGCACTCCAGCCTGGGCAACAAGAGTGAAACTCTGTTTCAATAAAAAAGAAGAAAGAAAGGAAAATGTAAGAATTAAGATGTCCATGGGAGAGTTTACAAGCTAGGACATATTCTTGAAACTTTAAAATCACACACACACACACACACACACACACACACACACGCACGCACGCACACATGGCTGTGTACATCCTAGAAAAGATCCAAGAAGATCCTCATTTCTCAATACTGGCTGACTTTGAGGCTTTGTGTGAAGAGAAAGTAAAAATTAAGTAATACTTTTAAACCCACAGAACATTTTGGAAGGAATGATCCGAAAACATAAAGAAAATCTGAAACAATTACTAGGTTAAGGTATTTAAGGAAATCTCTTCCCAAAATATTAGCTGTTCACTAAGCTATAGAAGTGAGACTTTAGCATCAGCCATACACCATGAAGAATACAAACTTTTATAGAATTTTTCCATGAAAGTCACTAAACAAACAAATAGAAATGAAACAAACACCAGGAGGTGGGGTTGTGGGGAGTAATCTGATTCCTAGAGTTGCTACTCCACATGTTAAAAACATGGATAGTATCCAATTAAAATTTACAAGACAGGCCAATACAAGGGAAATTATAACTCTAATACAGGAATAAAATGGTCAATACTAATTGTTCCTTACAAGCCCAAATGATGGATTTACTAGGCAAAGACTTTAAATCAGCAATTATAAATACGTCTTTTAAACTAAAGGAAAACATGTCTAAAGAATTAAAATAATATTTGAGAATAATGAATCACCAATATAAAATATGAGTAAATAAATAAAAATGATATTTTTAGAAAATAGAAATTTTGAAATAAAAATGTACAGTAAATAAAAAGGAACAACTTTACTAATTTTTTTATTTTGCTCATCCCTAGGGAGACTCAACAGCATATTTGAACTAGAAAAGAAAAACATCAGTAAACTTGAAAAGAGGTCAAGTGAGAGTATGTACTCTAAGTAATACACTGAAAAATGAACAGAACATCAGAATCTATAGAACCATATCAAATATGTCATATCATAAATAATGTGAATCCAAGAAGAAGGGAAAGGGAAACATAAAGAATGAAGAATTAATGGCCATAAACTTCCTAAAATGGATAAAAGCATTTATCTACACACCATATTTGCTAAAGGAACTCTAAATAGTACAAATTTAAAGATATCTAAACCTATACATACAGTAGTGAAAGATCAAAAGCCAAAGGGAAAAAATAATAATCTGGAAAGCAATAAGAGAAAAAGAATTTCTTCATACAAAAGATTCTCAATGTAATTAACAGCTGACTCCTTATCAGAAACTATGGAGGCTAAAAGAGATTGAAACAACATAATAAATTTTGAAATGAAAAGATGATCAACAAGAATTTTAAATCCAGCAAAACGATTTTTAAAAATGAAAAAGATATTAGGACATATCTAGATAAAAAACAAACAATGCTAAAATTATTTAATGTTTATAGACCTTCCTTACAGTAAATAATAAAGTGAATCCTTCAGGCTGCAATGAAAGAATCCTAGGCAGTAACTCAAATCCACACAAAGAAGTGAAGAGCACCAGTAAAGGTAGCTACATGAATATATATCAAAGATAGGATAATAGATTTTTAACTGCAAAAATTTTTGATGCAAAGACAATTGAATAAAACAATCATCATAAAACTTTGTGAATGGGCTTATGAAATATAAAGATCCCATTTGTATGACAAATGGTAGGACAAAGGAGGGTAAAGGGAATCAAATTACATTGGAGCAAAATTTATATATACTAATGAAATTAAATTAGTAGTAATCCAAAGCAGATTTTTTGAAAAATAAGATAGTAAGATGATTCAGATTACAAAATTGGGAATGAAAGTGGTGGCATTACCACAAAAATTCAAAAACTTAGATAGAATGAACAATTTTTATAAAGACGTATATTGCAAAATTGATTCAAGAAAGATTAGAAAAACTGAACAGTCCTATAACATTTGAAGAGATTGAATAAGTAACAACAAAAACTTCACAAAGAAAAGTCCAGACCCAGATGATTTCACTGTTAATTTCTAGCAAGCATAAAGAATGAACCTTAATTCTTCATAACATCTTCCAAAAATAAAAGAGGAGGGAACACTTCCCAACTTATTCAATAGGGCTATTATGACCATGACACCCAAATCAGATAAAGACAAGGAAAAATATAATGCTGGAAACCAATTTCTCTTATAAATATATACATGATAATTTAAAAAATACTATTGGGGGGCCGAGGTGGGCAGATCTCAAGGTAAAGAGATCGAGACCATCCTGGCCAACATGGTGAAACACTGTCTCTACTAAAAATACAAAAATTAGCTGGGCGTGGTGGTGTGCATCTGTAGTCCCAGCTACTAGGGAGGCTGAGGCAGGGGAATCACTTGAACTGGGGAGATGGAGCTTACAGTGAGCTGCTGAGATCGTGCCATTGCACTCCAGCCTGGTGACAGAGTGAGACTCCATCTCAAAAAAAAAAAAAAAAAAAAAAAAAAAAAATACTAGCACACTGAATCATAGTTCGTATAAAAAGCATTATTTACCATCACCAAGTGGGAAATATCAGAAGGTAGGTAAGGTTGGTTTAACTTACACAATTCAATCAATGTGATACATCACATTAAGAGAAAAAGGGAAAAACAAACTCACTCCACTATACACATTCAACTCACTAGGTGCATTAAAAAACACAAGAAAATTTAACACTAATTTATGATTAAAACACTCAACAAACTATGAAAATGAAGAAACTTTCTCAACCTGATTAAAAATATCGATAAAATCTTACAGATAACTGTGACTGAATTTTTTTCTCTAAATTCAGGCACTGAAAAGGATATCTTCTCTCACTACTTATATTCAGCATTATATTGTAGATTCTAATCAGGTCAATTAAGCAAATGAAATTAATTAATTAATTAATTAATTAATGGTACTCAGTTTGGAAAAGAAGAAGGAAAGATACCTCTATTAGCTGATGACATAATCTTGTATATAGACAATTCTAAGAAATAGACAAAAGAACTTTAGAACTAATTAATTAAGCAAGGTAATAGGATGCAACATCAATATATAAATAACAACTGCATTTCTATACATTAGCAATGAAAAATCCAAAAACAAAATTTAGAAAACAATTCTACACCACGTAGACACATTTAACCAAAAGAGTGCAAGACACACACGTTGATGACTACAAAATATTGAAAGAATTTAATGAAGACAAATAAATGTCAACACATCTCACATCAGTGTGTCAGAAGACTAAACATTGTAAAGATGATGATTCTTCCCAAATTAATCTACAGATTCTTTGGTCTTCCTATCAAAATCCCAGGGATTCATTGTTGTTGTTGTTGTTGTTGTTGTTGTTGTTGTGTTGTTGCAGAAGTTGACAAGCTAATTCATATGAAAAACAAGGTACCTAAAATATGCCAATCTTGGAAAAAAACAAAGTTGGAGGACTCTTCCCTATTCCAAAGCTTGTAATGAAGCTGCAGTAATGAAGAGAGTGTGGTATTCGCATAAGACTAGACATACTTCAATAAGATAGAATTGAGGAAATGAAAATAAACCCTTATATTTATGGTCAGCTGCTTTTCAACAAGGGTGTCAAGACAATTCAATGGAGGAACAAAGGGTCTTTTTAATAAAATGATGCTGGGCAACTGGTTAAACACATGCAAAAAAAAAAAAATGAAGTTGAACTTTTATCCCACACTATTATAAAAATGACAACAACGAAACCCTCAAAGTGTTCCACGGGCTTATAAGCAATAGCTAAAATAGAAAACTAACATAGAAAATATAGGATTAAGTCTCTGTGATTTAGATTATGCAATATTTTCAATGTATGGCACCCAAAGCAAGAGAGACACAGGAGAAAAATAGATATATTGGAATTTATCAAAAAAAAAACAAACAAAAAAATTTCTTCTTCAGAGGATGCCATCTAGAAAGTGAAGTCAAGCCACTGAATAGGAGGAAATGTTGACAATTAATCTACCTGATAATTCCTGTACCCAAAATATAAACAACTCTTAGAATCCCACAATAAAAATATAAATAACACAATTAAGATGTGTATAAAGGTATTTAGTGGATATTTCTCCAAAGAAGACATACAAAAGGTAAACATACACAGGAAAAAATGCTCATCATCATTATCATGTAAATGCAATTCAAAACCACAATATATTACACCCATTAGGCTCACTAAAATAAAAGACAGACAATAACAAGTATTGACAGAAATGTGGAGAATTTGGAGCCCTTAGGCATAGCTGGTGGGATAGTGAAGAAGGGAAACAACTCTGGAAAACATTTTGGCAATTTCTGAAATGCTAACCTAGAGTTAACACACGACCTAGCAATTTTACTTCTAGGTATATACCCAGAATAATTAAAACTACATTTCCACATAAAAACTTACAGATGAATGTTTACAGAAGCATTATGCATAATAGCTAAAAGAATAAACTCTAATGTACATCAATTGAAATTAAAAAAATAACTGCATTAGATTTTATTGCTGCTGTAACAATTTACCACAAATTTAATGGCTTAAAATAACACCAATTTATTTTCTTACATTTCTGGAGGTCAGAACTCTAAAATCATTGTGTTGGCAGGCCTGCATCCCTGCTGGGAGATCTGGGAAATAATCTGTTTACTTGCCTTTTCCAGGTTCCTGAGACCGCCTGTATGCATTGGCTTTATTTCCTACCTCCATATTCAAAGCCAGTAGCATAGCTTCTTCTCTTTCTTCTGAACTTCTTCTTCTTTTTTTTTTTTTTTAATTATACTTTAAGTTCTAGGGTACATGTGTACAATATGCAGGTTTGTTACATATGTATACATGTGCCATGTTGGTGTGCTGCACCCATTAACTTGTCATTTACATTAGGTATATCTCCTAATGCTATCCCTCCCCCTGCCCCTGACGCCCCAGCAGGCCCCAGTGTGTGATGTTCCCCACCCTGTGTCCATGTGTCCTCATTGTTAAATTCCCACGTATGAGTGAGATCATTTACATTAGGTATATCTCCTAATGCTATCCCTCCCCCATCCTCCCATCCCATGACAGGCCCCAGTGTGTGGTGTCCCCCACCCTGTGTCCAAGTGTTCTCACTGTTAAATTCCCACCTATGAGTGAGAACATGTGGTGTTTGGTTTTCTGTTCTTGCAACAGTTTGCTCAGAATGATGGTTTCCAGCTTCATCCATGTCCCTACAAAGGACATGAACTCATCCTGAATCCAGTAGCACATCAAAAAGCTTATCCAACATAATCAAGTGGGCTTCATCCCAGGGATGCAAGGCTGGTTCAACATATGCAAATCAATAAACGTAATCCAGCATATAAACAGAACCAAAGACACAAACCACATGATTATCTCAATAGATGCAGAAAAGGCCTTCGACAAAATTCAACAATGCTTCATGCTAGATACTCTCAAAAAATTAGGTATTGATGGGATGTATCTCAAAATAATAAGAGCTATTTATGACAACCCCACAGCCAATATCATACTGAATGGGCAAAAACTGGAAGCATTCCCTTTGAAAACTGGCCCAAGACAGGATGCTCTCTATCTTACCACTCCTATTCAACATACTGTTGGAAGTTCTGACCAGGTAACCAGGCAGGAGAAAGAAATAAAACGTATTCAATTAGGAAAAGAGGAAGTCAAATCATCCCTGTTTGCAGATGACATGATTGTTTATTTAGAAAACCCCATTGTCTCAGCCCAAAATCTCCTTAGGCTGATAAGCAACTTCAGGAAAGTGTCAGGATACAAAATCAACCTGCAAAAATCACAAGCATTCCTATACATCAATAACAGACAAACAGAGAGCCAAATCATGAGTGAATGCCCATTCACAATTGCTTCAAAGAGAATAAAATACCTGGGAATCCAACTTACAAGGGATGTGAAGGACCTCTTCAAGGAGAATTACAAACCACTGCTCAACAAAATAAAAGAGGACACAAACAAATGGAAGAGCATTCCATGCTCATGGATAGGAAGAATCAATATCATGAAAATGGCCATACTTCCCAAGGTAATTTAGAGATTCAATACCAACCCCATCAAGCTACCAGTAACTTTCTTCATAGAATTGGAAAAAACTACTTTAAAGTACATATGGAATCAAAAAAGAGCCCACATTGCCAAGACAATCCTAAGCCAAAAGAACAAAGCTGGAGGCATCACACTACCGGACTTCAAACTATACTGCAAGGCTATAGTAACTAAAACAGCATGGTACTGGTACCATGAGATATCAGAGATATAGAGCAATGGAACAGAAAAGAGCCCTCAGAAATAATACCACACATCCACAACCATCTGATCTTCGACAAACCCGACAAAAACAAGAAACGGGGAAAGGATTCCCTTTTTAATAAATGGTGCTGGGAAAACAGGCTAGCCATATGTAGAAAGCTGAAACTGAATCCCTTCCTTACACCTTATACAAAAATTAATTCAAGATGGATTAACACCTTAAATGTCAGACCTAAAACCACAAAAACCCTAGAAGAAAACCTAGGTAATACCATTCAGGACATAGGCATGGGTGAGGACTTCACGTCTAAAACACCAAAAGCAATGGCGACAAAAGCCAAAATAGACAAATGGGATCTAATTAAACTAAAGAGCTTCTGCACAGCAAAAGAAACTACCATCAGAGTGAACGGGCAACCTACAGAATGGAGAAAATTTTCACAATCTACCCATTTGACAGAGGGCTAATATCCAGAATCTACAAAGAACTCAAACAAATTTACAAGAAAAAATCAAACAACCCCATCAAAAAGTGAGTGAAGGATATGAACAGACACTTCTCAAATAGGTGGGAATTAAACAATGAGATCACTTGGACACAGGAAGGGGAACATCACACACCGGGGCCTATTGTGGAGATGGGGGAGGGGGAAGGGATTGCATTGGGAGTTATACCTGATGTAAATGACGAGTTGATGGGTGCTGACAAATTGATGGGTGCAGCACACCAACATGGCACATGTATACATATGTAACAAACCTGCACGTTGTGCACATGTACCCTAGAACTTAAAGTATCATAAAAAAAATTTTTAAAAAGAAGACATTTATGCAATCAACAGACACATGAAAAAATGCTCATCATCACTGGTCATCAGAGAAATGCAAATCAAAACCACAATGAAATACCATCTCACACCTGTTAGAATGGCGATCATTAAAAAATCAGGAAACAATAGGTGCTGGAGAGGATGTGGAGAAATAGGAACACTTTTACACTGTTGGTGGGAATGTAAACTAGTTCAACCATTGTGGAACACAGTGTGGCAATTCCTCAAGGATCTAGAACCAGAAATACCATTTGACCCAGCCATCAGCCATCCCATTACTGGGGATATACCCAAAGGATTATAAATCATGCTGCTCTAAAGACACATGCACACAAATGTTTATTGCGGCACTATTCACAATAGCAAAGAATTGGAACCAACCCAAATGTCCATCAATGATTGAACTTCTATCTTTCTCTACAGATCCTTGTAATCTAAACTGGATTTTGGCTGTAGACATCTTTCTAGTTCCTGGAACCAAGGCATTTGAGAGATAAAGCCTGTGTTTCCTAACCTGGGATTTCTGAGATATCTTTTCACCATTCCTATACATTCTCTTATTTGTGCTTAAGGTATTTTGATTAGGATTCTTTCACTTGCAATCAAAGCAGGCTTGACTAAGATGAGTTTTATCTGAAAGGCTTTAATTTGAAGCCAGCCCAATTGTCCTATAGAACTGATGTTTATGGTTTCTCTTGAACAAACATAGAAATTGACCCTCCCAGTCTTAAAACTTAAGAAAGATACATTTGTCTTGTCTGAGTTCCTTTCTCAGGCACCAACCATCAACTCTCCCAGATAGTATGAGGATCTGAAACCTACTGGATCACTGCATCTGGACAATGAAATGCCAGATCCCTCACCCATCATAGTTACCTAACCAACGGCCTGCTTCCTGTTGAACAGTGTCTCTTCCTCACAGCTCCCTCATTTATATTTTGCACACGCTATTATATTTCTTCCCTGCTATATAACACCCTAATTTCAGTTGGTTACACAGATAAATTTGAGACTAATTTCTCTTCTCCTTGGCTGGAGAACCTGATTGAACTCTTCTTCCCTGGCAGTGCTCATCGTTTCAGTGATTATCTTTCTGTGTAGTAAGTAGCAGGACCTAGATGGAAGCTCTGGTGTTTCATTAACATAATCTTTCTACTGGCCATGTGTGGTGGCTCACACCTGTAATCCCAGCATTTTGGAAGGCCGAGGCAGGCAGATAATTTGAGGTCAGGAGTTCAAGACCAGCCTGGCCAACATGGTGAAACCCCGTATCTACTGAAAATACAAAAATTAGCTGAGCATGGTGGTGCACACTTGTAATCCCAGCTGCTCTGGAGGCTGAGGCAGGAGAATTGCTTGAAACCAGGAAAGAGACGTTGTAGTGAGTCAAGATTATACCACTGCACTCCAGCCTGGGTGACAGAGTGAGATTCCATCTCCCCCCCGAAAAAAAAATATATATATATTCTACCATGCCTCTCTGACTAAACCTCCACTTTACCTACCTTTTCTTCTTTTCCAATCACCACATACTTTTTCTTCCCTATTTTATACTATGCTGTAAATTTGATACAATTCACAAGAATAAATATTTAACACTGAGTGGAATCAATAAGATTTTTTTATTTCAATATTACAAATTCTTGTTTTATTATTTACTAAAGCTCTCACTTTAGGAAGGTTCTATATTTGCTGTTTCTGCAGTTTTTATTTCTACAAAATGAAATGACTTACATTTATGCCTGCTAAGGTCTATTCCAACTAGCTGAATCTATGACACCTACATTTATTAATGATAATGCAGTTAGAGAGGCATTTAATTAGCCCCTGCCAAAAAATCTAGCTAAAAGCTAGTAAGGGCTTGAGCTATGGGTCATGGTATCAGGGATAGAGCTGTAGAGCAGAATCCAAAATAAAAGATAAACATCCATGTACTTTAATTATTTTATCATAATAAAAATTTAGAGAAATGAATTGGACATTTATTGTTCATCTTAATTAGAAGAGACAATTGCCTTAAAAATAATTAATTTTTAATCAGTAAATATTTCCAGTAAAGGCATATTCTTGACACCCTTACAGGAGGAGGTGATAATACATAGTTTTAAGAACTTTATGGTCAAATCGCCTGATGTAATGTTTCACAAAACAAAATGTGTGGGCTTTCAGTATCAGAATTCACCTGTAGCACTTATAAAACTTATTTAAATTATTTCAGAGTCCTGTTTTACAGCCACTGAATCTATATTTCTGGAAGTGAATGTTTGGACTCACCATATTTGCCAAAATCCCCAGGTAATTCTCATACACATTAAGTTTGAGAATAACCCATCCGAGTTTGAACAATAAGTAAGTTTCCATTTTGATTAGAAATATTGTACAATTTCATCCTTCTTTAGCAGCAAAAAGGTAAGATCATTTAATTAAATTACTTAGTCTGATTTGATGACTTACATAATGCAGTAAACAGTAGCTATGATAGAATTTTTTGTAGACTGTTATTGCAGTGAGATATTGACAGTGGTAGTTTGTAGACAAGATCAGTTAGTAGACTAATAGAACACCTGATAGAGCAGTAGACCAGTAGAAAGGTGGTGATTTATACACTGGTCAAAATATTCATATAACTCTAAGATGAAAGTAATACTTAAACGTGTTCAAGGCCAGATGATCTTTAGTGAATTAATAGGGTCTCTCTAAGAACTTCCACATCAATTATTATATAGACTACTGGAGCAGCCAGCCCATAGTGGTGGAAATAACCAAGCCTGAATTTCCTGATACAGCAGACACTGCTAGTTGTTAGCTCACAATCCATTTCCTTAAAAGAGTCCCAGTTTTATTTGATAGAAAAAAATTACCCAGCTAAAAATTGTATTTCCCAGCCTACCTTGTGGATAGGGTAGATAGTGATAGTCAATGAGACATTATGGAAGCTTTACTTGTATCACATTTTCCTCCTTGTCACT
Source organism: Rhinopithecus roxellana (assembly GCF_007565055.1). Classification (NCBI taxonomy): domain Eukaryota; kingdom Metazoa; phylum Chordata; class Mammalia; order Primates; family Cercopithecidae; genus Rhinopithecus; species Rhinopithecus roxellana. Next base: position 56,618,599 of record NC_044551.1, read on the forward strand.
CCATTTGTTCTCCTGCCTGGAACATAGGCTGGAGGCTGGAAGGTAGTATATATCCTGTGACTAACAACAAAGATGAAATCAGCCACATCTAAGAGTGGCAGAATGGAAAAAATAGTATGAGTTTCATGACATCTGCTGCACTAGTCCTGACAGCCATCTAGATTTCCTAATGATAAAAATAACTTCATGTTTGATTAAATGACTGTATTTACATTACTATTGCTTGTTCTTCGATATAATCTGTAACTGATATGATTGGAGAATTTTTAACAAATTGACTTTATGGTGATGGCAAGGGTTTCTTTACTTAGTTCCTAGTAATACATTTGAAACAAATACCTTCACCAGACTTTGCCCAAGAGAGCATATTCAGTTTTGTTGATAATATGGTGAGCTCCTTTTATCTGAATCCTATACTTATGAAAGAAAAAATAAAATTATAATGTAAAAGTACTCAAAATAAAACAGCCACTTATCAAATTGGTATCCTCCTAAATATATTCTCTTTGCATAAGATTAATCCCCCACCACAGTGTGAAAAATTTTCTGTCTCTTACTCAGAAAATACAAGGAAAATCTCTTTAAAAAAATGAAAATAAGTTTTACAGAAAAATTGCAAGATTTCATTAAGTTTATAAAAATGATGTTAGGGAACTAATAAAGAAGCCCTTGACAAATAGAAAAAGTGAAATGAATAATTTCTTGTAAAGTGACCACTTTTGTCTTTTACAAAATTACATAAAAATGTTAGCATTCCATTAATCCTTTTTTTCTAAAAATCACAAAAAGGGGTTATTAAATTCTAAATATTGTTACATATGACAAAATAAAATGTTCATAATATTTATGTTCAAGCCGTGATCTCAACTTGTTTTATTCACAACTTATTTTTTACTTAACCAAGTGTAGTAACTACTTACAATACCCCTATTAAATGTCAGACATTGGACTAAATATTTCATATATTATCTCTAGTTTTCACTATTATGCCATATAAGCATTCATATTTGTACTTATCTAGCAGAGTTTGAAAGAGATTTAGTAACTTTACAAAGTCACAAATACGATTGGCCTAATATTCAAATACAACACTTCATTTTAATCGTTTCGAATTATTTCCATTTTGACAGGTTACATTCAAACTTTTCAAACTTTTACCAGTTTTTGGTGAACTCTCTTTTCTAAGTTCCTAAATTTTATCTGTAAACTCCAGCCAGTAAAAAACACACAGAAGATATTTAAAAATCTGTTGATCATGGAGCATCACATTCAAGAAATTAAAGAACAATGATTTGTTATAACTAATACTTGAATAAAAATTGGTTTTCTGAGAAGGTCTATAATATTTCTTCTTCTATTTTCTGGAAGAGTCATATAGTTTGGATTTTCATCCCCTCCAAATCTCGTGTTGGAATTTGATCCCCAAAGTTGGAGGTGGGGCCTGGTGAGAGGCACTTGGGTCATCGGGGTGGCCCTTCATGAATAGTCTGTAGAACTAAGAGCCAAATAAATGTATTTTCTTTATAAATTACCCAACCTCAGGTATTTCTTATAGTTAGATATAGTTCTTTTAGTTACAAGTTATAGTTATAGTCTTATTTAAATTATTTATTTATTCTTGTGTGAGTTTTAGTAACTTCTGGTTTTCAAGGAGTTTGTCCATTTTATTTAAGTTATCAAATTCATAAACAGTTTTTTATAATGTTTATAGGATCATTAGGCATGGTTTCACTTTCACTGATGATTTTTATAATGGGTGCCTTCTCCCTTCTTTCCTGGTTAGCTAGAGTTTTATCAATTATACTGATCTTTCGGTTTTATTATTTTTCTCTATGGTTTCCTTTTATTAAATTGTATACATTTTTATTTTTTATTATTTCTTTTCTTTAGATTTAAGTTTTTATTGTTTCTTGCTCCAGATTCTTAATGTGGAAGGTTAGATTATTTATCTTTTATCTTTCTTCTTTTCCAGTATGTGCTTTCAATGCCATAAATTTCCATCTAAGCATTGCTTTCTCTGTATCTGATACATTTTGATAAGTGTGATTTTCATTTAGTTCAAAATGACTTCAATTTGTGTTGAGATGGCTCCAACCCTTGGGTTACTTAGAAGTGTGCTGCTTAATCTCCATGTATCTTAGGGGCTTCCACCTAACTTTTTCTTATTGATTTCTAGTTTTGTCACACTGTGGTCTTAGAATATACATTCTCTACAAGTATAATTTCTATTCTTTCACATTTTTTGAGGTGTGTTTTATGGCCCAGTATATGGTCTACCTTGTTGAATGATTCATGCAAGTTTGGGAAGAATATTGAGTCTACTGTTGCTAAATGAAATATTTGATAAATGTCAATTAAATCCAGTTGATTTATTCCATTCAATTATACCTCATTTATATATTGCGTGCTGGATCTGCCTATTACTGAGAGAATTATGTTCAGATCTCCAACTACAACAGTGAATTATCTATTTCTCCTTGGAATTTTCTCAGTATTTTCCTCATTTTTTTGGTGCCCTGTTTTTGGGCACAGGCAAATTAAGTATTCTTACAACTTCTTGGAAAATTACCTCTTTATCATCATGTAATGCAGGGGTCCCAAACCCCAGGCCATTAACCAGTCTGTGGCCTGTTAGGCACTGGGCTGCACAGGAGGAGGTGAGCAGCCTGAGGGTGAGCATTACTGCCTGAGCTCTGCCTCCTGTCAGATCAGCAGTGGCATTAGATTCTCAAAGTAATGTGAACCCTATTGCAAACTGCATGTGAAGGATCTAGGTTGTGCACTCCTTATGAGAATGGAACTAATGCCTGATGATATGAGGTGGAACAGTTTCATCCTGAAACCATAACCATGCCCCTTTCCCCACTGTCCATGGAAAAATCGTTTTCCATAAAACCCATCACTGGTGCAAAAAAGGCTGAGGACCACTGAGGTAATGCATTGTATTAACTCAAATTAACTCTTTATCCCTGATAATTTTCTTTTTTCTGAATTTGGCTTTGACCAAAATTAAAATTGCTCCAGCTTTCTTTTGATTAGTGTTAGTATAGTCTGTGGTTTTTATTCCATTAATTTTGAAATATCTGTATTTTTATATTTAAAGTGGGTTTCTTATAGACAACATATAATTGTCTTTCTTTTTTAAGTCTGCTCTTTCAGTCTCTACCTTTTAATTGATGTCTTTAGACTACTGGTAGTTAAAGTAAATTGGATTAATAGCTATCATGTTTGTAAGTCTTTTCTATTCATCACATTTGTTGTTTATTTATTTTTCCTATTACCCTCTTTCTCTGCCTTCTCTGGTTTTAACTGAGCATTTTATAATTACATTTCTCTCTTTTGTAACCACGTGAACTCTGTTCCTTAAAAATTATTTTAGTGGTTTACCCTCAAGTATTAACATATATTTATTTTGAAATCAAGTCTACTTTCAAATAACACTAAGTGGTATAGTGTAGGTACCTTATAATGAAGTATTCCCAATTCTTTTCTCTTGTCCTTTATAATATTGCTATCATTAATTTCACTTATTCATAACTGTAATTACACTCAATATGTTGTTGCTATTAAGTATTATATTAAATAGATAAATTAAAAACTAAGAAAAATAAAATATTTTATTTTATCTTGATCTATTCTTTCCCTTATGCTTATTCTTTCTTTGTGCAGTTTCAAGTTCCCAACCTATAACATTTTCCTAATTTAACATTTATTGCAAGGTAGGTCTACTGGTAGCAAACCTCTCTCAGTTTCTGTTTGAGAAAATATTTTACTCTTTTACTTTTAAAGAATGATATCTCTGTGTACAGAGTTCTACATTGATATTTTCTTATTTCAATGCAACTTCCAATTTATTCTTGCCTAAATGATTTCTGAAGGAAAGTCCAATGTAATCCTTATCCTTGTTCTTCTTCTCTCTTTTTTTTTTTTTTTTTTTTTTTTTTGAGACGGAGTCTCGCTCTGTCCCAGGCTGGAGTGCAGTGGCCGGATCTCAGCTCACTGCAAGCTCCGCCTCCCGGGTTCACGCCATTCTCCTGCCTCAGCCTCCCGAGTAGCTGGGACTACAGGCGCCCGCCACCTCGCCCGGCTAGTTTTTTTTTTTTTTGTATTTTTTAGTAGAGACGGGGTTTTTTATATTTATCTTGTTAGAAGTATGGCTGCATTTACTGTTTGACTTAGTTTTAGGCATTAATTGCTAAAATTTTCTCTAATGTGTTTGTTTCTGTCTTCTCTGTTGTTCTTAGTTCTTAGGGTTCTTTTTTTTTTTTTTTTTTTTTTTTTTAAACTCCTTCTTAAATAAGAGTCTATGCCTTGCAGCTCTTCCAGTTGTGATCCACTGATATTATACTAGAGCCCTGATGATATGGTGGTAGGGTTTTGAAGAGAAGTTTTCTATAGTCTCATGATTATATCTCCATTTTTTAGTGGACCTCATTCCCTGGACTATGACCTTCAGAACAGTTTTCTACCTTTTATTCTCACTGTATGTGAGACAGGAAGATTGGATGGGACTTCACTTGTTCCATTTGCCCTTCCCTCAGTCAGACAAAAATCAAGCAAAGTAGTTTCCCCCAAGGCTGGCCCTTTCCAGGGAGAATAAGACTCTATGGGCAGATTTCAGAATGATTACTTTTTCTTCTTCCCTGCTGAAAGCATGAGGTGATTTTTCTTCAGTCTTTACTTAAGAACCTAATGGAGTACCTGGAGGTAAATCTCACAAAAATGTAAGGTCACCCTAAAGTGCATTCCTCTAGAATTTTTAACTCCCAAGCTAGCCCATGGCTTAGGCTCTAGCCATTAGTCAATTGCCATTTAAGTGTTTCAACCAGTTGCTAATTTGAGTGGAGGGTCCCTGTTCCTTGTAAGCTCTGATCCTCTGTATTCACTCCAGTTGTGATCTCAATTCTCTGGTTAATTTTTAGTTTGTTCAGCTTCTTTACTGTTGTAAGAATCGTAGTCTTGACCTCTAAATTCTTTATCTGTTAAAGCAGAACTAAGAAGTATGATAAACAACTTTTCTTTACAGTTTTATCAATTTACATTTTCACTAACATATAATATTACTTTTTAATCCATATCAATTTGATGGGCAAAATATTAATTTGCTACTATTCTTTACATATATTTGTTACTGAGATGAGATATTTTCATATTTTGCCATTTGTTATTCTTGTTTGTCATCTGTAAATATGTACAGACATAAATTGCTATAAAAATCAGATAAAAAATAAGGTCAATCTTGAAGAATCAAAATAAGCACTTCTCACTGAATACATTTACAGCAATAAATGGAAAAATATAGTAAACTTTATTTGACTTGAACCCAATAAAACTGAATAAATGTTTTAATTTTTAAAGTGGATAAAAAACTTATGACACAAAGGAAAATCTTGAAAGAATTTTTCTGTAATAGATAAAAACAAAATTAAAAATGCTGAAATACAACCTACAATAGAGTAAATATATATACTTCCTTAGCAAGAAGATAAATTTGAGAAAGAACAAAGAGAAGAACATTATGAGGTATTTTAAAAACAAATTTAGGAGTCCTAAAGTACAATAATAGACTCTCATAAAAGGTAAAACAAACAAACACACACAGATGGTGTAAGACAAAATCAATAAAATAATTTTATTCTTTCTAACTCTGGGTATTTTCTTTTGTATCTTCTGATTGGATGTACCCATAAAGAATCTGTTTACAATAATAAAAAACTTAATAAGAAAACATCCAGGTTTTCAAGTAACATTTTAGCATTAAAAAACATCATACCCTCAATGAAGAAAAAGAATCAGACTTTCTACATATGTAAAAAGCATGGTTGGCTTTAGATTCTCAGTTACCTTATGTTTCAGGAGCAGAGGAGCAATGATTGTAGAGTTTTGTAGTTAAAAAAATGTGATATGTAAGATAAAGAAACCAATTTTCTTAGATATACTAACATTTAGGAAAATCACTAGTTTTACATTCCTCAATACATGATTTGGAGAATACTTCAGCTAAGAAATGCATACATCAAAAGATATACAAAATACATCAGAAATGAACAACTCAGGAAGAAGAAAATTGTGGTATTAAAACTAGCAAAAAGCAATTTTATAAGGTATCCACTAGAAGAATGAGGAAAACACTGCCTATTTTCAAACAATCAGAAATATTAAAAAAGAAAGAAAAATGAAAACTATAGAGCAAATGATAGAAAGGAAAGTAAACAATAAGGAAGCATTAAGAAACTAATATTGATAGAGTATAGGATGATTTTTCAAATGGTATAAGTAAGTACAACCCAATTATATGATATTTACAAAAAACATACCCAAAACAAAGTGACTTATGGTGGCTTAAATTAAAAACGTGAAAATACACCTGATAAGATTATATTAAATCAAAAAAATATATAAAGAAAAAGAGAGTTACGATAAAAGGCATAATATGTTATAAATTATACTATCAATCTGTTTGAACCAAACAATAGTAGCATAAAAATTCACAAATCCAAGGTTTAGAAAATAAAAAAGAAATTGATATCAGCCATCTAATTGTCAAACAATTGGACAATGGTTGTAAAAGTATAGCTTATCCACATTATAAAATATGCCCATTTACTTCTCATAATATTCACAAAGCATTTTTAGTGACAAGGGGAAATGTTCTTGATATATTAGAAACAGCACCAGAAAATTAAATAAAGTACAGATTTGGGCTTAAAATATGATCAACAAAGACAAATAAAACCTTTAGTTTCTATTTCATGAAATTTGTCCTAAATAATTTTGGCTGGAAAGTTTTAATGCAAGAGTTACTCTTTATAACTGTGGTCATAGAAACAGAAGCATGTTATTTAACATATTTATAAAACATCAAGGACACCAACCAATCACAATAGATGCTTCAATTGATCAGTCAAAATAGAAACTAGCCCTGAATAAGCATAGCTATACTACTACATAGAAATAAGAATGCATGCTTTGAGGAACTATATATCCTAAGTCATCTAATCAGGAAAAACTAATTGAAAATACACTATTTATTATTTTAGTAGAATGAGCTCTTTAATTTGAGGAATACAAACAAATTAATGTTTTATTAATTTTAAATTTTAATATAATTCCAAGTTTACAGAAATTTTGCAAGAATAGTTTAAAGAACAAGTGAATACCACTTACCCAGTTTTAGAATATTTATGTTACCTTATTGGCTTTATTATTATCTCTCTCCTTAAAATATACAAACATACAACAGAAAGAAAAAGAAAGAGAAAGAGAGAGAAGGAAGTATTTTTCTGAATTATTTAAATATAAATTACTAACATTGTTCTCATTTACCCCTAAATTCATCAGGGGTACTTACTAATAACAAGAACATTCTTTTTTATAACACAGTGAAATTATCAAAATCAGATAATTTAACACTGACTCTTGGAATTATGTCACGTCCAGTCCACATCTAAATTGTCATTTTCTGGGTATTAGTCCTTTGTCAGAGACACTGCAAACATATTTTTCCCATCATATAGGTTGTCTGTTTACTCTGTTGATTATTTCTTTCGCTGTTCAGAAGATTTTTAGGCTGGGCGTGGTAGCTCATGCCTGTAATCCCACCACTGGGAGGCCTAGGCAAGTGGATCACTTGAGGCCAAGAGTTTGAGACCAGCCTGGCCAACATGGTGAAACCTTCTCTCTACTAAAAATACAAAAAATTAGCCAGGTGTGGTGGTTGTGCACCTATAATCCCAGCTACTCAGGAGGCTGAGGCAGGAGAATTGCTTTAACTTGAGAGGAAAATATTGCAGTGACCCTAGATCACGTTACTGCATTTGAGCCTGGGTGACAGAATGTGAGACTCTGACACACACACACACACACACGAAGATTTTTAGTTTAAGTCCCATTTGTTCATTTTTCAACTTGTGGCATTTGCTTTTGATGTCTTAGTCATAAATTTGTTGCCTAGACCAACGTCATAAAAGTTTTTCCCAGGTTTTCCTCTAGGATTTTTATAATTTTGGTTTTACATTTAACTCGAATCCATGTTGAGTTAATTTTTGTATGTTCTGAGAAATAGGCATTCAGTTTCATTCTTCTGCATATGGGTAACCAATTTTCCCAGCATCATTTATCAAATAGAATGTCCTTTCCCCATTGTTTACTTTTGTGGACTTGGTCAAAGATCAGTTGGTTGTAGGTATATGACTTTATTTATAGGGTCTCTATTCTGTTACACTGAATTACATATCAATTTTTATACCAGTACCATGTTGCTTTGGTTACCATAGATGGTCCTGTAGTGCAATTTGAAGTCAGGTGATACGATGATGCCTCTAGCATTGTTGTTTTTGCTTGATTGCTTTAGCTATTTGTACTTTTTTTTTTTGGTCATATGACTTTTAGAAGAGTTTTTTCTAATTCTGTGAAAATGACACTGGCAATTTGATAGGAATGGAATTGAAACTGTAGATTGCTTTGGGAAGTAAGGTATTTTAATGATATTGATTCTTCCAATCCATGAGCATAGGATGTTTTTTCATTTGTTTGTGTCATCTACAATCTCTTTCATTACTGTTTTGTAGTTCTCCTTGTAGAGATCTTACAGCAAGGAGGTAAAACTACAAGGAGTTTTCCTTCAAAGCACAAGGAAAGTTTCACAAGGTGAAACTATGAGATCATTTGTAGTTTTTCTTGAGTTCTTTCACCTCTTTGGTTAATGTAGTCCTTGGTATTTAATTTTTGTTGACTATTGTAAAGAAGATTGTGTTACTGATTTTATTCTCAGCTTGGTGTACAGAATTGCTATTAATTTTTTTTTCTTTTAAGATCAGGAGTATTTATGCAAGTTCATCATATATATAAATTGTGTGTCTTTGGGTATTTGGTGTACATATTATTTTGTCACCTAGGTAACAAGCATAGTACCTGGTAGTTTTTCTATCTTCACCCACCAAAAGTCAGATAGTTGAAGGTATGCAGCCTTATTTCTGGGCTTTCTTGACTGTTCCATTGGTCAATATGTCTGTTTTTGTGCCAGTATCATGCTGTTTTGGTTACTGGAGACGTATAGCATAGTTTGAAGTTGCGTAATACAATGCCTCCAGCTTCATTATTTTCACTTAGGATTGCCTATTGAATTACAGAATAGTATTTTTTTTTCTAATTCCATGAAGAATGTCATTGGTAGTTTAATAGGAATAGCATTAAATCCGTAAATTGCTTTGGGAAATATAGACAGTTTAACAATAGTAAATTCTTCCTATCCATGAGCATGAAATGCTGTTTACTTTTTTTGTGTCATCTCTGATTTCTTTAAGAAGTATTTTGTAATTTTCACTGTAGAGATCTTTCACCACTCTACTTATTTCTAGGTGTTCTATTCTTTTGTGGCTATTGTGAATGGGATTGTGTTTTTGATTTGGCTCTCAGTTTAGATGTTGTTGGTGTATATGAAAGCTGTTGAATTTTGTACATTGACTTTGTGTCCTGAAACTTTGCTGAAGTTGTGTATCACATCTAGGAGCTTTTGGTCAGAGACTATGGTATTTTCTAGCTGTAGAATCATATCATCTGCAAACAGAGATAGATAATTTGATTTCCTCTCTTTCTATTTGGATGCTTTTCATTTGTTTCTTTTGCCTGATTGCTCTGGCTAGTATTTCCAGAACTTGTTGAATAGGAGTGGTAAGAATGGGCATCCGTGTCTTCTTTCTGTTCTCAAGGAGAATTCTTCTAGCTTTTGCTCATTTAGTGTAATGTTGGCTGTTGGTTTGTCATAGATGGCTATTACTATTTTGAGGTATGTTCCTTCAGACCTAGTTTGTTGAATTTTTTTTTATCATAAAGAAATGTTGAATATTATTGAAATTATATTGAATATTATTGAAAGTGTTTTCTCTATTAAGATTATCATGAGATTTTTGTTTTTTCTGTTTATGTAATGCATCACATTTATTGATTTGTATATGTGAACCAACCTTGCATCCCAGGGATAAAGTTTATTTGATAATGTTGGATATCTTTTTTGATATGCTGCTGGATTTAATTTGCTAGCATTTTGTTGAGGATTTTTGCATATATGTTCATCAAAGATATTGGCCTAAAGTCTTCTTTTCTTTTCTTTTTTTTGGTAGTGTTTCTGCCAGGTTTTGATATCAGAATAATGTTGGTCTCATAGAATGAGATAGGGAGAAGTCTTTCCTCCTCAATTTCTTAGTACAGTTTTAGTAGAAATGGTACCAGCTTTTCTGTATGTATCTGGTAGAATTTGGTTGTTAATCTTTCTGGTCCTGGGCTTTTAGTGGTTGGTAGATATTTTATTACTGATTCAATTTCAGAACTTGTTATTCTTTTCAAGGATTCAATTGCTTCCTGGTCATAGGTCTCCTAAGAACTTGCTTTATGAATCTGGGTGTTTCTGTCCTGGGTGCAAATATATTTACAATAGTTAAGTCTTCTTGCTGAGTTGAACCCTTTAACATTATGTAATACCATTCTTTGTCTTTTTTGATCTTTGTTGGTTTAAAGTCTACTTTGTCTGTAATTAGAATAGCAATCCCTGCATTTTTCTTTTTTTTTTCTTTTTTTCCATTTGCTTGGTAGATTTTTCTCCATCCCTTTACTTTGAGCCTAAGAGTGTCACTGCATATGAGGTTGGGTATCTTGAAGACAACATATAGTTGAGTCTTTATTCTTTATCCAACTTGCCACTGTGTGCCTTTTAATTGGAGCATTTAGCCTGCTTATGTACATTCAAGGTTAATACTGATATATGCAGATTTGATCCAGTCATTGTGTTGGTAGCTGGTTACTATGTAGACTTGATTGTATCATTGCTTTACAGTGGCAGTGGTCTATGTACTTAAGTGTGGTTTGATGGTTCTATATAAGAAAAGGAACAATCTTTCCTTTCCATATTTAGCACTCCCTTAAGGGCCTCTTATAAGTCAGGTATTGTGATAATGAATTCCCTTAGCAGTTGCTTGTCTGAAAGATATCTTATTTCTCCTTCATCTATGCAGCTTAACTTATCTACATATGAAATACGTGTTTGAAATTTCTTCTCTTTAACAAAGCTGAATATAGGTCCTCAATCTCAACTGGCTTGTAGGGTTCCTACAGAAAGGTCCACTGTCACCCTGATGGGGTTCCCTTTGTAAGTGACCTGCCCCTTCTCCCTAGCTGCTTTTAACACTTTTTCTTTCATTTTGAATTTGGAGAATCTGATGGCTGTGTGTCTTGGATATAATCATCTTGTATAGTGTCTTGCAGGGATTATCTGCATTTCTGAATTTGAATGTTGGCCACTATAGCAAAGTTGGGGAAATTTTTATGGATGATATCCTCAAATATTTTTTCCAAGTTGCTTGCTTTCTCTTCCTTTCTTTCAGAGATGCCAATAAGTTGTAGATTTCGTCTCTTTACACAATACCATATTTCTTGGAGGCTTTGTTCATTCTTCTTTATTCTTTTTTCTTTATATTTTTCCTGACTCAGTGATTTTGGAGAACCAGCCTTCAAGTTCTGACATTCTTTCCTCAGCTTGGTCTATTCTTCTATTAAAACTTGTAATTGTATTATAAGATTTTTGAAGTGTGTTTGTCAGATCAGTTTGGTTTGTTCTTAAAATCACTATTCTGTCTTTTGTCTCCTGTATGTTTTACTGTATTCCTTAGATTAGTGGAACTGGGTTTCAACTTTCTGAATCCAAATGATCTCCATTCATATCCATATCCTGAATTCTATTTCTGTCATTTCAGCCACTTCAGCCTTGTTAAAAACTATTGCTGGGGAACAAGTGCAATTGTGTGGAGGTGAGAAAACACTCTGGCTTTTTGAGTTACCAGAGTTCTTCACTGGCTCTTTCTCATCTGTGTGGGCTGATGTTCCTTTAATTTTTGAAGTTTCTATCTTTTGGATCAGTTTTTTGTTTGTTCATTTGTTTTTGCCTTTATCTGCTTTGATGCCCTTAGGGGTTTGTTTGTTTCTGTTTTTCTTTTTTTATTATTATTATTTTAGAATTTCTCCCATCGTATTTTATTTTATTAAATATGCAAAAGTTAACCTGAGTCAATAAATCAAACTTGTATACAAAAAGTAGAGTCAGAGAAGTAGAAATAGCATACTGGAAGACTTCTACCTCATTCCTGCCCTCCTTCAAAAGGGAATTACTTACATTGTTTCTTAGTATATTCTTCTATGTTTCTTTTTGCAAAATAAGCATGCCTAGATATACTTTCTTATTTCTACTCCTCTTTTTCACAAAAGTACTATTTTATGTATAATATTTTACTTTTTGCTTTTTCTTCTCACTTAAAAATCACTATATATTTATAGAGATTAACATTATTCCTTTTATAGCTGCACAGTTATTCATTGTGTGTACATAGGAACGTTTATTCAATCACTCTCTTTTCTATGGGCATTTTGATTCTTGCCAATATTTCTACTTTCTAAAGCTTATTTATAGTTTCAACATAATCTGACATTTGATCAAGTTTTATGAATCTTCCACGTGCCTCTTTAGAAAATGTATATTCTCTGTTATCAGAGTATAAATGTTATTATATTTTTGTATCTTGTGTCTTATATTTTGTGTTTTTCAGGATCCTAAATTTTCCTATCATGCTTCTTTTTCCTCTTCATCATTTTACATAAGATTGACCTTTTAAAGTATATATGTATGTATCTACCTTTTGTGTGCATGTCTTTCAGGATCTTAAATTTAGTCTCTTCCTCCTTTTTTTCTTTTACCACCTGGTCTCTAAAGGATACCACCACTCGCTTTCTTTTTACTCTTACCTCTCTCAGAAGCACTGTGTTTCTAAGATTAATACTTTGAATCCCATTCACTTGCAGCTCCCTTACTTATAAATGTTATATGATCTACAATGATTCTTCAGCATTTTTGCACATAGATGGGTTTTCTCTTTCTGGGGGTGATTTTAGCTTTTTTTTTTTTTTTTTTTTTTAAATTCATACTCCTTTCATGGGCCCAGCTAATCCTTTGTAAGTCTTGGAGCAAGACATCTGGAAATAGCTCTTCTGGAAATTGGTGTTTATTTTTCTATATAGAGGTAATTTGACATTTATTTTGTTTCTCTCTTATATATATACTCAAGGCATGATATTTGAAGTGTATGTGGTTAGATTCAGAGTTACGCAGCTGCTATTTCCTCAGCTAACAACCAATTAAAATTGAAAGGTCTATTATCAGAAGTAATGACTTCTAGAAACATTGTTACTTAGACCTTTTTGATAATAAATTAGTCTCAAAAACAGTTAACTGAGTCAATTTCTGTTCTCTGAGAATAAAATATCACCTTTTTAAAATTAAGGAAACATGATTTTCTAGTACTTAAAGAATAGAAACAAACATATAGATTACTTGAAATCATTTTAAGTTCATTAAACTAAAAGAATAAAAGTAAATTGTGTGTAGGGAAGGCAAGAACACCATCCTATATTTTATTATTTTGAATTATCTGGTTGGTAAGTAGGCAATTTTTGTGGAACTTGGACTTTTAGATTAGTGATAAGATTCAAGATCCAAGCATTATTTACTGGAACTTTATATTGAACTCAAGCAGCTTAATTCATAATGTGTTCCTTTCCACAAAGGATAGGGAAAAGAAAATCAATAAGTACTCAGAACAATCTTCTATTTTTCCTACCAAACTTCTCTTCAAGTTAATAAAGAGTGAAAAAATCATTAATAATGGGATAGTCTTAACAAAAGTTTCCATGAGTTCATGTAAAATATTTTCCTCAGGAATTCAGACATGTAATTTGTCAAGGAAAGAACCTGGTATAAAAATAAATGCAGGGGGTACTGTTGGCAAGATGGCTGAATAGAAACAGCTCCAGTCTGCAGCTCTCAGCAAGATCGACAAAGAAGGTGGGGGATTTCTGCATTTCTAACTGAGGTACCCGGTTCATCTCACTGGGACAGGTTGGACAGTGGGTGCAGACCAAGGAGGGCAAGGTGAAGCAAGGTAGGGCATCACCTCACCCGGGAAGTGGGAAGTGCAAGGGGTCAGGGAACTCCCTGTCTTAGCCAAGGGAAGCCAACTGGACTGTACAGTGCATTCTGTACAGTACACAGCATTCAGATACTGTGCTTTTCCCACAGTCCTCACAACCCGCAGACCAGGAGATTCCCTCTGGTGCAGATGACACCAGGGCCCTAGGTTTCCAGCACAAAACTGGGCGGCCATTTGGGCAGACACAGAGCTAGCCGCAGGAGATTTTTATTCCTACCCCAGTGACTCCAGGAATGCCAGCGAGACAGAACCGTTCACTTCCACGGAAACGGGGGCTGAAGCCAGGGAGCCAAGTAATCTGGCTCAGTGGGTCCCACCTCCATGGAACCCAGCAAACTAAGATCCACTGGCTTGAAATTCTTGCTGGTAGCTGGGACACTCAAGTTTGATGGGGAGAGGGGCGTCCACCATTGCTGAGGCTTGAGTAGGCGGTTTAACCCTCACAGTGTAAACAAGGTTGCTGGGAACTTTGAACTGGGTGGAGTCCACTTCACCTCAGCAAGGCCACTGCAGCCAGACTGCCTCTTTCTAGATTCCCTCCTCTCTGGACAGGGCATCTCTGGAAAAAAAAAAAGGCAGCAGCCCCAGTCAGGGACATATACATAAAACCCCCAAACCCTTAGGACAGAGCACCTTAGGAAAGGGGCAGCTGTGGGTGCAGCTTCAGCAGACTTAAATGTCCCTGCCTGGCAGCTCTGAAGAGAGCAGCAGATCTCCCAGCACAGCCTTTGAGCTCTGATAAGGGTCAGAAAACCTCCTCAAGTAGGTGCCTGAACCCCGTGTATCCTGACTGGGAGTCAACTCCCAGTAGGAGCAAACAGACACCTCAAACAGGAGAGCTCTGGCTGGCATCTGGTGGGTGCCCCTCTGGGATGAAGCTTCCAGAGGAAGAACAGTCAGCAATCTTTGCTGTTCTACAGCCTCTGCTGGTGATACCCAGGCAGAGTCTGGAGTGGACTTCCAGTACACTCAAGGAGACCTGCAGCAGAGAGGCCTGACTGTTAGAAGGAAAACTAACAAATAGAAAGGAATAGTATCAACATCAACAAAAAGGACGTCCACTCAGAGACTCCAGCGAAAGGTCACCAACTTCAAAGACCAAAGGTACCTAAATCCACAAAGATAAGGAGAAACCAGCACAAAAAGGCTGAAAATTCCAAAAAACAGAATATCTCTTTTCCTCTAAAGGATCACAACTCCTCACCAGCAAGGGAACGAAACTGGACGAAGAATGAGTTTGACAAATTGACAGAAGTAGGCATCAGGAGGTGGGTAATAACAAACTCCTCCGAGCTAAAGGAGCACATTCTAATCCAATGCAAGGAGGCTAAGAACCTCAAAAAAAGGTCAGAGGAATTGCTAACTAGAATATCCAGTATAGAAAAGAACATGAATGACTGGATGGAGCTGAAAAACACAGCACGAGAACTTCATGAAGCATATATAAGTATCAATAGCAAAATCAATCTAATGGAAGAAAGGATATCAGACAATGAAGATGAACTCAATGAAATAAACTGAGAAGACAAGATTAGGGAAAAAAGAGTGAAAAGAGATGGACAAAGCCTCCAAGAAATATAGAACTATATGAAAAGACCAAATCCACGTTTGATTGGTGTACCCGAAACTGACGGGGGAGAATGGAACCAAGTTGGAAAACACTCTGCAGGATATTATCCAGGAGAACTTCCTCAACCTAGCAAGGCAGGCCATCATTTAAATTCAGGAAATACAGAGAACCCCACAAAGACACTCCTTGAGAAGAGCAACCCCACGACACAAAATTGTCAGATTCACCAAGGTTGAAATGAAGGAAAAAATATTAAGAGCAGTCAGAGAGAAAGGCCGGGTTGCCCACAAAGGGAACCCCATTAGATGGACAGCAGATCTCTTGGCAGAAACCCTACAAGCAAGAAGAGAGTGGGGGCCAATATTCAGCATTCTTAAAGAAAATAATTTTCAACCCAGAATTTCATATCCAGCCAAACTAGGCTTCATAAGCGAAGGAGAAATAAAATCCTTTACAGAAAAGCAAATGCTGAGAGATTTTGTCACCACTAGGCCTGCCTTACAAGAGCTCCTGAAGGAAACACTAAACAGGGAAAGGAATAACTGGTACCAGCCACTGCAAACCATACCAAATTGTAAAGTCCATTGATGCAGTGGAGAAACTGCATCAACTAACAGGTAAAATAACCAGCTAGCATCATAATGGCAGGATCATATTCACACATAACAATATTAATCTTAAATGTAAATGGGCTAAATATTCCAATTAAAAGACACAGACTGGCAAATTGGTCAAAGAGTCAAGACCCATCAGTGTGCTGTATTCAGGAGACCCATCTCATATGCAAAGACACACATAGGCTCAAAATACAGAGAAGGAGTAATATTTATCAAGCAAATGGAAAGCAAAAAAAGAGCAGGGGTAGCAATCCTAGTATCTGATAAAACAGACTTTAAACCAAAAAAGATCAAAAGAGACAAAGAAGGACATTACATAATGGTAAAGGGATCCATGCAACCAGAAGAGTTAACTATCCTAAATGTATATGCACCTAATACAGGAGCACTCAGATTCATAAAGCAAGTTCTTAGAGACCTACAAAGAGACTTAGACTCCCACACAATAATAGTGGAAGACTTTAACACCCTACTGTCAATATTAGACAGATCAATGAGACAGAAAATTAACAAGGGTATCCAGGATTTGAACACAGCTCTAGACCAAGCAGAACAAATAGACATCTACAGAACTCTTCACCCCAAATCAACAGAATATACATTATTCTCAGCACCACATCACACTTATTCTAAAACTGACCACACAATTGGAAGTAAAACACTCCTCAGTAAATGCAAAACAACTGAAATCATAACAAACAGTTTCTCAGAACATAGTGTAATCAAATTAGAACTTAGGATTAAGAAACTCATTCAAAACCGCACAACTGCATGGCAACTGACGAACCTGCTCCTGAATAATTACTGGGTAACTAACAAAATGAAGGCAGAAATAAAGATGTTCTTTGAAACAAATGAGAACAAAGACACAATGTACCAGAATCTCTGGGACACACTGAAGGCAGCATGTAGAGGGAAATTTATAGCACTAAATGCTCACAAGAGAAAGCAGGAAAGATCTAAAATTGACACCTTAACATCACAATTAAAAGAACTAGAGAAGCAAGAGCAAACAAATTCAAAAGCTAGCAGAAGACAAGAAATAACTAAGATCAGAGCAGAACTGAAGGAGAAAGAGACATGAAAAACCCTTCAAAAAATCAATGAATCTAGGAGCTGGATTTTTGAAAAGATCAACAAAATAGACTGTTAGCAAGACTAATAAAAACAGAGAAGAATAAAATAGATGCAATAAAAAATGATAAAGAGGATATAACCAACGATCCCACAGAAATACATACTAACATGAGAGAATACTGTAAACACCTCTATGCATATAAACTAGAAAATCTAGAAGAAATGGATAAGTTCTTGGACACATACACCCTCCCAAGACTAAACCAGGGAGAAGCTGAATCCCTGAATAGACCAATAACAAGTTCTGAAATGGAGGCAGCAATTAATAGCCTACCAACCAAAAACAGTCCAGGAACAGACAGATTCACAGCCAAATTCTACCAGAGGTACAAAGAGGAGCTGGTGCCATTCCTTCTGAAACTATTCCAAATAGCAGAAAAAGAGAGAATCCTTCCTAACTCATTTTATGAGGAAAGCATCATCCTAATAACAAAACCTGGCAGAGACACAACAAAAAAAGAAAAGTTCAGGCCCATATCCCTGATGAATATACACGTGAAAATTCTCAGTAAAATGCTGGTAAACTGAATCCAGCAGCACATCAAAAAGTTTATCCACTGCGATCAAGTTGGCTTCATCCTGGGGATGCAAGGCTGATTCAACATACACAAATCAATAAACAGAACCGATGACAAAAACCATATGATTATCTCAATAGATGGAGAAAAGGCCTTCAACAATATTCAACGGCCCTTCAGGCTAAAATCTCTCAATAAACTAGGTATTGATAGAATATATTTAAAAATAATAATAGCTGTTTATGACAAACCCATAGCTAATATCATACTGAATGGGCAAAAACTGGAAGCATTCCCTTTGAAAACTGGCACAAGACAAGGATGCCCTCTCTCACCACTCCTGTTCAACATACTGTTGGAAGTTCTGGCCAGGGGAATCAGGCAAGTCAAATAAATAAAGGGTATTCAACTAGGAAAAGAGGAAGCCAGATTGCCTCGGTTTGCAGATGACATGATTTTATATTAAGAAAACCCCATCATCTCAGCCCCAAATCTCCTTAAGCTAATAACAAAGTTCAGCAAAGCCTCAGGATACAAAATCAATGTGTAAGAATCACAAGCATTCCTATACACCAATAGCAGACAAACAGAGAGCCAATCATGAGTGAACTCCCATTCCCAATTGCTTCAAAGAGAATAAAATACCTAGAAATACAACGTAACAAAGGATGTGAAGGATCTCTTCAAGGAGAACTATAAACCACTGCTCAAGGAAATCAGACGATACAAACAAATGGAAAAACATTCCATGCTCATGGATAGGAAGAATCAATATCATCAAAATGGCCATACTGCCCAAAGTAATTAATAGATGCAATTGTATCCCCATCAAGTTACCATTGACTTACTTCACAGAATTGGAAAACATAACTTTAAATTTCATATGGAACCCAAAAAGAGCCCGCATATTCAAGACAATCCTAAGCAAAAAGAACAAAGCTGGAGGCATCACACTACCTGACATCAAACAATACTACAAGGCTACAGTAAACAAAACAGAATGGTACTGGTACCAACAAGGAGATATAGATCAATGGAACAGAACAACACAAGCTTCAGAAATAATGCCACACTTCTACAACCATATGATATTTTATAAACCTTACAAAAATAAGCAATGGGGAAAAGATCCCCTATTTAATAAATGGTGTTGGGAAAACTGGCTAGCCATGTGCAGAAAGCTGAAACTGGATTCCTTTCTTACACCTTATATAAAAATTAACTCAAGATGGATTAAAGACTTAAATGTAAGACCTAAAACCATAAAAACCCCAGTAAAAACCTAGGCAATACCATTCAGGACATAAGCATGGGCAAAGACGTCATGACTAAAACACAAAAAGCAATGGCAACAAAACCCAAAATTGACAAATGGGATCTAAGTAAACTAAAGAGCTTCTGCACAGCAAAAGAAACTACTGTCGGAGTGAACAGGCAACCTACAGAATGGGAGAAAATTTTTGCCATCTATCCATCTGACGAAGGGCTAATATCCAGAATCTACCAAGAACTTCAACAATTTCACAAGAAAAAAACAAACGACCCCATCAAAAAGTGGGCAAAGGATATGAACAGACACTTCTCAAAAGCAGACATTTATTTGCAGCTAACAAACATATGAAAAAGCTCATCATTACTGATCATTAGAAAACTACAAATCAAAACCCCAATGAGATACCATCTCACATCAGTTAGAAGGCGATCATTAAAAAGTCAGTAAACAACAGATGCTGGAGAGGGTGTTGAGAAATAGGAATGCTTTTACACTGTTGGTGGGAATGTAAATTAGTTCAACCATTGTGGAAGACAGTGTGGCGGTTCCTCAACGATCTAGAATGAGAAATAGAATTTGACCCAGCAATCCCATTACTAAGTATATACCCAAAAGATTATAAATCATTCTACTATAAAAACAGATGCACATGTATGTTTACTGTGGCACTGTTCTCAATAGCAAAGACTTGGAACCAACCCAAATGCCTGTCGATGATAGGCTGGATGAAGAAAATGTGGCACATATACACCATGGAATACTATGCAGCCATAAAAAAGGATGAGTTCATGTCCTTTGCAGGGACGTGGATGAAGCTGGAAACCATCATTCTCAGCAAACTAACACAAGAACAGAAAAACAAACACCACATGGTCTCACTCATAAGTGGGAGTTGGACAATGTGAACACATGGATAGAGAGGAGAATATCACACATAGGGGCCTGTCCGGGGCTGGGGGGCTGGGGGAGGGATAGCATTAGGAGAAATACCTAATGTAGATGACGGTTTGATGGGTGCAGCAAACCACCATGGCACATGTATGCCTATGTAACAAACCTGCATGTTCTGCACATGTACCCCAGAACTTAAAAGTATAAATAAATAAATAAATAAATGCAATATGCTATAAAATAATAGATATATGGTCATTGTTTAATTTTTGTTGTTTTATTGAAAGACACGATTTATTTTTATCTGTCATTACAGTTACAGAATTCATAAGAGTAAAGAGGTTTATCCAAATAGTTATATTGTTATGGTAGACTGTGAATGAATGTATTGGCAAATGTCTTTATCTGCTTCCTCCAGAAGAGGACTTTGCTATTAGATTACTGATTTTCTTTTCTCCACAATTGCTCCTCAGCTTGAAGGAGTTTGTCAAGTTATTGTTTGTATTTTTATAGAATCCAGGGCATTTTATTTCCTAGCTAGCATGAGGACACAGTGAGCCCTGCTAGACAACCACATGTCAAGTAGATGGGGAGATAAAAATCAGACAAGTAGACAATTCAGCTAATAGACTGAGTGATCCAAATGAGACTGCATAAATGAATCTTGACAAAGTTAAATTAAGTGAATGTTTAAGGTTAACAGAGACCGTTTTATCTGGAAAAGCATGAAATACTTTCATTTAGTAAGTTCAGTTGTACATAAGAAGGATGTAAGAATTTTTGGACTATAAGAACTACATTTTTCCATGTATCTTAGTGCATTTTCAGCCTCCTATATAGTAATACTTTAAGGGTGGTAAGATTTAATGCCTCAATTTCTATATCCCATTTTCATGCAATTTTATTTATTTGCACAACTCTTCACCTCCATCCTCATCCCACTTTCTCAGTTCTAACAATTAAACGAAGAATTGGAAAAGTACAGTTTTTCTTTGCACAAATACAACATGTATAAACTAGACTTGGAATCACCAATTTGTAGATGTATTTGTCAAGGTCCCAAAAGGAAACAGATGGTACCCTCAAATACATGCTTCAGAAGAGTTTAATGAAAATACTATTTACGTAGCTGTTGAAAGTATTCAGAGAAAACAAAAAGGGATGCTACATTGCTCAGAGACCAACAATGGCCATTACCATCATTAGATCTGACTATGCAAGGAGAAGACACAGTTCTTGAAATTACAAAAAGGGCTTTAGCATAGGCAAGGGTCCACAAGACAGAATGGCTTTTGAAAGATTGTGACTACTGCTAAGCCATATAGCCCTGACAGGGAGGAAGCCAAAGGAATGAATTCCCCTAACTCATTGTCCTCCTGTCCTCCCCATCTCTTGCTGATGCCTCCCATTGGCCAAGGTGAACCAGAACCTAGAAGTAAGGAAGCTGACTGATGCTTTCCCATGTGGTCAGCCTACTTAAGCACAAATCAGGGTAAAGCCCTGCAGAGAACAGATTTAGAAATGCAAAATGGAGAAAACACAGCACAGAAGAAAATGAGAAGAAAGATTCTTTTAAAGCTCAATCCCCTTTTCTCGGAATCAATGTGTTGTAAATTTTTAAAATACATGTTTTAGTATCAAACAGACATGGTTTTGAATCCCAATTCCTCCCTTTCAAAACTATGAGACCTTGAGAAAGTCACTTCAATGTTGATTAATCATGATTAAAGTATACAATAATACCTATATAACAGCATGCTAAATTGGCATGCTTGCTCTGTTTTACTTAAAGCCTCAAAACCTAAAAATGAAACAATATAAAATATTATTTTGGGAACTTGAAGGAATGAAATTAAAAGATTTTATTTAACTAATACAGCTATTATCTGGCACTGATATTGCCTGTGTCTTGGAGATGTTCAAAGCTAACTTTTCCTTTTATGAGGCATAGTTGTGAGATTCAGAGATTCCGTCTAAATACTGATGTTCTCTTCCTTCACCCCTTCAATGGCAAATGAAACAAAATAAAACAATAAAACAAAAACCCTACAAAAACCTACTGGAATGCTCAAGCTGGATTCTTCAACAATTTGTACCTACTCAGAATGTCTACACAGCTGCTAAAGAGCACATCTAGCACCAGAAACTGATGAAAAGTAAATGAAGAAATAAGATTTGATGAGCAAAAAAGTAAAAAAAAAAAAAAAAAAAAAAAAAAGAGAGAGAGAGAACAGAACAAACAAAAAACAGAAAATCTAAAAATGAATTAAAAGCCATTCTACTTTGTTACCTTTCTAATTAGGCTCATTACAACTATCTCCAACTGTTATTCCATCTCCGTTCTACTTTAATTTCTACATACTTGGTAATTCTTCAGGCTTGAAACTACTAGTATGATGACAAGCAGTCTCCTTAACATAAACATAAAAACATAAAAGGGTAATAAATCTTCAGTGACTGACATACTTGCACGGAAAGATTGAACTTCAGTGGTTGTTAAATGCCTCCTGAGCTAATTAAACTCAAAGGGTTCAAGTCTCTTGAGTGACATCTTTTAGCATTAGAGATGTGAAAGAACCCATCAGTGCTCCACTTAATTGCTCTACTTTTCTGAGGCTTCAATGAAATACTTTTTTTTTTTTACAACTTTAGGATATGTTCACATCCAGAATCCTTGAATAACTACTATCCCTATATTTTCACAGGTTAGCTGCTTGTTAACAAACACAATATTTTATGACATGCATGACAGAATTGTGTAATATTATAGTCCCAAGAATAGTGATGCAAATACCTCCATTTTACTCCTAATAATTGCATTTCACTTTATTTTTCTGATACAGATAAAAAAATTATCACTGATTATCACTTAATATTCTCTGTCTTGTCACTAAGCTTTCTAGAAAATCGGAGTTGTTCCACTTTGCAACTCTACCTCTGCTCACCCTCTGGCATTCTGCATATCCCTCAGCATAGGGTAATTAAGTAGTAATGACATCTCATGGGGCACAGCAGCATAATTACTGGAGGTATTTGCTAAGAAGGTATTTGACAAAAGGAAGCTTTCAACTGCTGAGATTTGTAGAATTTCAGTGATAATGTAGATTAAACATCTGAATTAAACTTTTATCACTAGATTTGAAACCCTTGTCAATAATTCTCTTAATCAAAAGGTCAGTGAAATATGAGCTAACTTATCAAGCAAATGAATTATTCTACTTTAATTCTTTGTTGTAATAAACTAGAAAGTAAAATTTTATAGCATTGTAATCAACTAGAACGTGAAATAAAGTGAAAAGAAAATGAAGAACAAAATTCAAATGTCTGAACCAGAAAAACAGCCCTAGACTTAGCTCCTAAGGCATTAGGAGCCCAAGTGTATGTTATTGATTGTATGGGTACACATTATGTGGCCCTAGATTAATATCAAGTTAATTTAAAAGATGAACACAACATATATAAAACATGTCACACAAAGTCTCTTCAGATTACTTGATTTCAAGGAAAAGGGTTATCCTGCAGATTGTATTCTACAAAGATGGTCAAAACAATATCTCCTATCACCCAAACCCTTCTGGTTTCTTCTTCTTTTTGAAGATAGGGTCTCACTATGTTGCCCAGGCTACACTCAAATTTCTGGGCTCAAGTGATCCTCCTGACTTAACCTCCCAACTAGCTGGGACTGCAGGAGCTCACCACTGCAACTGCAAGCCCTTCTGAATTGTGACCTTGCCATTCCCCAATCAGGATATGAAATCTAATTTTCTCCCCTTCAGCTTGGGCTGCCTCAGTGACTTGGATAAACAATAGATTGAAGTGGAAGTAATGTTCTGGATTTTTAAGACATCTTTCCTTATGACACTATATCAGATCTCAACTCCCTTGAGGTAAATAGCCCAAGCCACACGGACATATTAGGTATGTCAATGGACAGCTGTAGCTTAACTCCAACCTGACAGCATCATTTGCCTGCCTTGTGAATGCACCATTATGGACATCCAACCTTTGGAAACCATCACATGACTGTGGCCAAAACAATATCTCACTACAATTACATGAGAAATACCAAACAAGAATCACCCAGCTGACCCTAGTCAACACAAAGAAACATGAGATATAATAAAGTACTATTTCAGGCTTTTAAATTTTGGGGTGGGTTGTTATGTAGCAATAGTCGAGCAGTAACCAAAATCTATAGTCAGGGAATTGATCTTTTTTTTTTTTTCTTATTTTCTCTATTTGTGAAATCCAATTTGCCCTATGGCAACATTGCTTTTGGTTTTGTTTGTTTTGTTTTTAAGACAGAGTCTTGCTCTGTCACCCAGGCTGGACTGCAGTGGCACGATCACTGCAACGCCTCCACCTTCTGCATTCAAGCGATTCTCATGCCCCAGCCTCCCGAGTAGCTGGGATTACAAACACACACAACCATGCCTGGCTAATATTTCTATTTTTAGTAGAGATGGGGTTTCACCTTGTTGGCCAGGCTAGTCTCGAACTCCTGACCTCAGGTGGTCTTCCCACTTCAGCCTTTCAAAGTGCTGGGATTACAGGCATGAGCCACTGCACTGGCTGCCTTCATCTTAATAGCACCTAAATAACTTATTTTCAATATTCTAGTTGTCATTCCTACATTCTGGAAGGCATTAAGTTTTGCTGATCTTTCTAATACAGAGTCATCTCTCAGATACTATTTATTCTTTTATTTCACATCATAGTATTTTAAACAATAAATTTGAAAGAATTTATTTTCAGGCAGCTCTTTTGGAGTGAGATGGGATTTGAAAGGCCATAATTCATATTACTATTTTAAAAATTATGATGTTCTTTGCAATAGTCTCTATTTCATGAATTGTTTTTGAATCTACACTAATGGTAGAACTGTTTCCTAGATATCACCTCTGGAAAATGTAGTACTATATTGGAGCTACACTCTAAGGAAATCATTGTTTTGGCATTTTAAATACAAATAATAACCCAACATTTTCAAAGGCAATTATCTACCATGTGATAGATGTGCCTATTGTTTCTATTCAGATAACAGTGAAAATTTTTTACTTCACTTAGAGTAACATTATTATTTCTGAATGTTGAGTTACACACACACACATGCACATACAAGTTTTAAGAAATATTGTACAGTTCAGTTCATAGTCTTTTCAGGAGTCTTTGATAAAAGGAACAAGTGGTTATTTTCTCACTAATTTCAACAATGGATATTGAAATTTACTTTTTTGAAAAACAAAAATAGCACTTCATTTATAGTTTCATCTATATTTTTGTATTTCTGTGATTAATAGTAAGATTGAATAATTATTTTTAGTTTCTTTTAGCTATTTACATACATCTTATGTTTGTGGAATTTCTCATTAATATTAACACGGGTTTTAAGAGTAGTTTCCAACTTTTGACATTTATATTTGTACACATATTTCAAAACCGGATAACTTAGATAAGCACAAAAACTATAATCTTTTGCTCAAGAATAATATAACACTATTACATGTGATGGCTTTTGATGTGCCAAGTTGGTTAGGCTAAATGATAGTCCTCAGAATTCCCTTTGTTTTACTATGCTTCCATTTAGAGTGGGGTACAGAGGATAGTCTCTTTGAAGAGAGTTGGAAGATGAAAGAGAGGCAGATAATATTTTGTAGCATGCATACATCATTTCTCATGCCCGAAGTGGTCATGCAGAAGGGATAAAATCATGCGTGGGCTCCACAACAAGAACTTGCTCTCACCTAGGCCAACCTGACCACAGCCACTGCTAAGTGCCAAACCTTCCAGCAGCAGAGGCCACCACTGAAGCCCTGATATGGCACCATTTCTCAAGGTGATCAGCCTGGCAAGTTGATTACATTGATCATCTTCCATGACGGAAGGAAAAGCACTTTGTTCTTAACAGAAATAAACATTTACTCCAGATATAGATTTGCTTTCCATGCCAAGAATGCTTCTTCCAAAACTACCACCCATTAATTTTTAGAATGGTTTACCCATTGCCATGTTATTTTGCTTCTCTGGTTAAACTCTGACTGAACCACTACCTACATTTTCATTTCCTCTTTATATTCATTTGCAAAGCTACTTTTCCTATATGTTTAATTTCATGATACTTAAAGTAGAAGTCTCAATTCTTAAATTACCTAAATCTAATTAAATTGGTATCTCCAACATTGTTCCACCAAGATTGACTGAGTTAAGTGTCAGTTTCTTGTGGTTCTTCTCTTGCATTGACTCATCCAAGAATTGAATATAAGAAGTCCAAAAAGGGCCCGGCGCGGTGGCTCACGCCTGTAATCCCAGCACTTTGGGAGGCCGAGACGGGCGGATCACGAGGTCAGGAGATCGAGACCATCCTGGCTAACACGGTGAAACCCCGTCTCTACTAAAAAAATACAAAAAACTAGCCGGGCGAGGTGGCGGGCCCCTGTAGTCCCAGCTACTCGGGAGGCTGAGGCAGGAGAATGGCGTAAAACCGGGAGGCGGAGCTTGCAGTGAGCTGAGATCCGGCCACTGCCCTCCAGCCTGGGTGACAGAGCAAGACTCTGTCTCAAAAAAAAAAAAAAAAAAAAAAAAAAAAAGAAGTCCAAAAAGAAGATCCCCCATTCTCAGATTTCATGCAGGAAAGTTCTTTCTGTGCAATTGTGTTTTTTTTTTGTCCCTCTCTGATTACTGCTGCTAGATAGTGCTGCTCTTTGACACCCTGCAAAGCTCCCAGAACCTCAGAATGTGACCTTTTTATTTATTTATTTTATTTTATTTTATTTTTTTATTTTATTGTAATTAAAGTTGTAGGGTACATGTGCATAACGTGCAGGTTTGTTACATATGTATACTTTTGCCATGTTGGTGTGCTGCACCCATCAACTCGTCAGCACCCATCAACTCATCAGCACCCATCAACTGGTCATTTACATCAGGTATAACTCCCAATGTAATCCCTCCCCCTGACCCCTCCCCTTGATAGGCCCCGGTGCGTGATGTTCCCCTTCCCGAGTCCAGGTGATCTCATTGTTCAGTTCCCACCTATGAGTGAGAACATGCGGTGTTTGGTTTTCTGTTCTTGCGATAGTTTGCTGAGAATGATGGTTTCCAGCTGCATCCATGTCCCTACAAAGGATTCAAACTCATCCTTTTTTATGGCTGCATAGTATTCCATGGTGTATATGTGCCACATTTTCTTAATCCAGTCTGTCACTGATAGACATTTGGGTTGATTCCAAGTCTTTGCTATTGTGAATAGTGCTGCAATAAACATAGGTGTGCATGTGTCTTTATAGCAGCATGCTTTGTAATCCTTTGGGTATATACCCAGTAATGGGATGGCTGGGTCATATGGTACATCTAGTTATAGATCCTTGAGGAATCGCCATACTGTTTTCCATAATGGTTGAACTAGTTTACAATCCCACCAACAGTGTAAAAGTGTTCCTATTTCTCCGCATCCTCTCCAGCAGCTGTTGTTTCCTGACTTTTGAATGATTGCCATTCTAACTGGTGTGAGATGGTATCTCATTGTGGTTTTGATTTGCATTTCTCTGATGGCCAGTAATGATGAGCATTTTTTCATGTGTCTGTTGGCTGTATGAATGTCTTCTTTTGAGAAATGTCTGTTCATATCCTTTGCCCACTTTTTGATGGGGTTGTTTGTTTTTTTCTTGTAAATTTGTTTGAGTTCTTTGTAGGTTCTGGATATTAGCCCTTTGTCAGATGAGTAGATTGCAAAAATTTTCTCCCATTCTGTAGGTTGTCTGTTCACTCTGATGGTAGTTTCTTTTGCTGTGCAGAAGCTCTTTAGTTTAATTAGATCCCATTTGTCAATTTTGGCTTTTGTTGCTGTTGCTTTTGGTGTTTTAGACATGAAGTCCTTTCCCATGCCTATGTCCTGAAGAATGTGACCTTTTTAAATAAAAGGTTTGTTGCACATATAATTAATTAAAATGAGGTCATACTAGAGTAGGATAGCTTCTTAATCCAATATGACTGGTATCCTTATAAAAAGGGACAATTTAAAGACAGGCAAGCACACAGAGAGAACACGATATACAGATGGAGGCAGAGAGTGAGGTCATGCTTCTATAAGCCAATGAACTCCAAAGATTGCTAGAAAATCACACACAGGACAGACAAATAATCCAGACGTTACCCTGACAGTCTTAGGAAGGAATCAAACCTGTTGATACTTTCATCTTGGATTTCCCTTCTCCAGAATTGTGAGACAAAAAATTTCTGTTGTTTCAGCCACCTAGTTTGTGGGATTTTGTTTCAGCAGCCTTAGAAAACTGATACACACCTAAATAAAGAAGAAGACTTGACCTGTACCTTTAGGGGCTCATGAAAGAAACTATGGGCACTAATGTTATTCAATATTTGGCATTCAGAGCTAGCAGAACACGACCTACATCTCTAAATACACCCTATTATGATTAACACAGCTCAGACCTGAGCAAAACAGATCTCCATATCTCTTGCATAGATCTTTGAAAGAAAGAGTAACTGGGTCCAAATACTTGTGGGTTGTCCAAACCTTGTGGGTGGGGATAAACATTGCTTCCACAGGCAAACACTATTGAGAAGTAGAATTACTTACATAAGGAAAACAGAAACTGAAGACCTAGCAAATCCTTTTTCTCAGATACTATGAATGTAATAATTTCAAACGTGTTTAATTTTGCTTTCCTTCATGCTTTAATTTGTGTTTCTAGAGGTACTTATTTAAGAAAATGGATTAAAACAATTATAAATACAAAATTAACTAAGAAAAGTAATATTTTCTAGGCATGAGAAATTACAGAAAATTACATATCACAAGATACAAAATAAAAATAATTTACTACTTAGCTGTCTAATACATTTCTACAATGCTTTTATCCTATTCCCTTTGGCTGTTAACATTTTAGTCAACTACATCTAATGATGTTGTAAATATTATAGAAAAAATTAAAGTAATATTAAAGTAATTGTTTTTCTGGCAGTTACTCTTTTTAAAAATTATTGAGATATAGAATAACTTATTTCAGCTTTACAATATGTAACTGGGATGTCATTTGATGCTAAGATTGTTGTAGAATTTAGGGAACTCAGTATCTCTTTATTTCATAAACTAGAAATGAAGTCCTAGGATATTTAACATTTTTCTTGTGTAATAACTAGTTCTAAATACATTTTCAATAAATAATATTTATTAACCCAATTTTAATCTCACATCCTCTTTAAGGGCCCTATTATTAAGTTTCATAATATAAAAAATCTGCCTCTTACTGAATGTTTATTAATAATAAAATTATTGCTCCTCTTAACAAGGCATTATGAAAGTTTTGAGAACTAAGAGAAATCAAATAACTCATTAGAACAATGCTGCTCTTGTCTGTACAAATGGTGTATTTCTTTATTATTTATTTTCCATTCTATCAATAGTCCATCAAACCAGAGCAATTTTTATGGTCCTGGGTGAGAATGTTCACATTTTAAAAAATCTTCTTTATTTCTCCTATTGTCATTTTATTATTTATATTTACTTAGCAATTGTAAGTCTTCTTTATCTTCAGTACTTCTACCATCAGAATTTTTGTTTATCTTTCTCTTGTGCTATAATAAAAGAGTCTTGGATATATTGTTTTTCTGTCAATTTTCTTTCAATTTCCTTCTTTGGTGTATACTACAACATTTCCTTTTTATAAATATAGACGTGTTATAATAAAAAAACTCTAGAACATATACAGTTTTTTAACTGTTTTACTGTAAACTTGGATATATTGAAAACTGAATTTCTTATAATCTCTTTCTCTGTGTGGTTCAGGGTTATATATGGCCACAAGTGAAGGTGGGCAAAATCTGGGAGGCAGAAATGAAGCATCAGCCACCATAATGAAATTGTCACTGCTTAGTTACTAAAAGAATGTGATAGAATATAGACACGTTTCAGTTTGCTTTTACTATTTCTTGCTCCAAACCCAGCTATGCTTAAGACCATGGGTCCTGTTGACCATGTTGACCATAGAACACCTTTGCACCCCACACTACCTCTGACCCTTATCTTTTATTCCATAAAGTTACATAAGTCAACATACTAGGCAATGCTCTTAATGCTTAACAATAC
Source organism: Rhinopithecus roxellana (assembly GCF_007565055.1). NCBI lineage: Eukaryota > Metazoa > Chordata > Mammalia > Primates > Cercopithecidae > Rhinopithecus > Rhinopithecus roxellana. Next base: position 56,648,740 of record NC_044551.1, read on the forward strand.
CCCTAAATACTATAATATTTGTGTCTGGTTGATTTTGGCTTCATGTTTTTAATATCTAGCACTTTATTGCATTTAGTGAGTCTTTTTGTTTTGTTTATTTTGGTTTTGTTTTGTTTTGTTTTGTTTTAGAACTCCTATGCCTACTGTGAGGGAGAATCAAGCTTCTTAATGATTCCTATATTTGTGGAATGAAATTTGCCTAATCTACACTTTACCAAATGAGCCATCCTTTAAAGACCTTGGCCTCATGTCGAGTCTCAGTTGTTACCCCTTATAATCTGTGGATGCCTGGCTTCCTTTTCTATCCCTGGGTTAATATTCCCATTTGCTAAGACTCTGATCACCAAGACCAACCACAGCTACCATCACCTTTGTGGCAGAAGATTCAGTGTTACTTTCGAATTGGCTGCTATGGTTATGACTTCCTTCTAGTTTCTGACATCTGGTGATTTTCCTTTTTTCTAATGAGGCCAGTAGTGGACTGAAAATAATTTAAAACAGTTATTTTCTTTAGCCAATATTTCTATATTTCTAAGAAGTTGTACTGAAGAATTTCCATGGTAGATAGGCTGCCATATTTTCAGAACTGGAAGTCAGTGAGTCCCAGTTTAATCATGTCCACAATGTCTGTTAATTGGCCAGATTAATATGCATTGTGCTAGATGTTATACCATGATGGCCACTGGGAAATTAATGCTTCCTGAAGTACTGTGTACAAAATAGATCTTCAATAAATGCACATTGAAAAATCTTTGTTAAAGATCAATGAGAACAGTAAATTAAAAGCTAGAGGCCAGGGTTAAGTACATTTTGATGCCTTTAAGCAAGCTCAAATTATTAACTGAGTGTATACTGGGAACAGTTGCCCTGGGAATTCCCCATTTAGAAGATGAAAATCATGATAATTTTGGAGTGATGCCCAAAGTCAGCCAATTAGATTTTTATGCTGTAAGTTATTTATTTCAAGCAACAAAGACTGCCAAGTTTTATATCAATCAGGATGGCTAAAAAGCATCATTCCCCACTATGTGTTAGGGAAGTTACAAGAAAGGGACTCTGAAAAATCAGTACAGAAGCGATCCACTGAACACTCACTTACTCAGAACCACGCCCCCACCTCCGCCACCTAAAAATAGAGCCTCTCCAGAACTGCTCTTCTAGCTTTTTGAAACAAAGAGGTAACTTGGTTTAAATCTCCCAAGGATATTTTGCAAACAGGCAACCCAAATTGGTCAAATTCAGTCAATACTATACAAATATTGCTGATTGGAATTTTATAAAACTATTATTCTTTGCATAGAGATGGGAACATATTCCATCTTTTGAGGCAGTAAATTATAAGTGGTCTTCAAATAGATTTTAATGCATCCAGTTTTGATTCAATTATATTCCTCTTGTACCTTGAAAAATATTTATAGAATGTTTTGCTTCAATTTCTTTAGCCACGAATTTAATATTAAATATATATTTTCATTACATGATAAGATGAATAACTACAACAACAAAATCAACAAAACAATTTTATAAAATATAAAAGTACCATATATTACTAACGAACTACATCCATGCCTCTCAAAACTGAGACCAAGAATCTACTTAAAAATAGGCAAAATAGATTCACCACCAAATTCTACCAGAGGTACAAAGAGGAGCTGGTACCATTCCTTCTGAAACTATCCCAAACAATAGAAAAAGAGGGACTCCTCACTAACTCATTTTATGAGGCCAGCATTATCCTGATACCAAAAACTTGGCAGAGACATAACTAAAAAAGAAAATTTCAGGCCAATATCCCTGATGAACATCAATGCAAAAATCCTCAATAAAATATGGGTAAACCAAATCCAGCAGCACATCAGAAAACTTATCTACCACAATCAAGTCGGCTTCGTACCTGGAGTGCAAGGCTTGTTCAACATACAAAAATCAATAAATGTAATCCATCACATAAACAGAACCAGTGATAAAAATCAAATGATTATCTCAATAGATGTAGAAAAGGCCTTCATTAAAATTAACATCCTTTCATGTTAAAAACTCTCAATAAACTAGGCATTGGTGGAACATATCTCAAAATAATAAGAGTTATTTATGACAAGCCCATAACCAATATCATACTGAATGGGCAAAAGCTGGAAGCATTCCCTTTGAAAACTGGCACAAGAAAGGGATGCTCTCTCTCACCACTCCTATTCAACATAGTATTGGAAGTTCTGACCAGGGCAATCAGGCAAGAGGAAGAAATAAAGAGTACTCAAATAGGAAGAGAGGAAGTCAAATTGTCTCTGTTTGCAGACAACATAGTTTTATATATAGAATACCCCATCGTCTCAGCCCAAAATCTCCTTAAGCTAAAAAGCAACTTCAGCAAACTCTCAGAATACAAAATCAATGTTCAAAAGTCACAGGCATTCCTATACACCAATAATGGACAAGCAGAGAGCCAAATCATGTGTGAACTCCCATTCACAATAGCTACAAAGATAATAAAGTACCTAGGAATAAACTTACGAGGGATGTAAAGGACCTCTTCAAGGAGAACTACAAACCACTGCTCAAGGAAATAAGAGAGGACACAAACAAATGGGAAAAACATTCTATGCTCATGGATAGGAAGAATAAATATCATAAAAATGGCTGTACTGCCAAAAGTATTTTATAGATTCATTGCTATTCCCATTAAGCTACCACTGACTTTCTTCACAGAATTAGAAAAACCTACTTTAAATTTCATATGGAACCAAAAAAGAGCCCATATAGGCAAGGAAATCCTAAGCAAAAAGAACAAGGCTGGAGGTATCCTGGTACCTGACTTCAAACTATACTACAAGTCTACGGTAACCGAAACAGCATGGCACTGGTACCAAAACAGATATGTAGACCAATGGAACAGAACAGAGGCCTCAGAAATAACACCACACATCTACAGCCAACTGATCTTCGACAAATCTGATAAAAACAAGCAATGGGAAAAGGATTCCCTATTTAATAAATGGTGTTGGGAAAACCAGAAAGCCATATGCAGAAAATGAAACTGGACCCCTTCCTTACACCTTATACAAAAATTAACTCAAGATGAATCAAAGACTTAAATGTTAGGTCTAAAACCATAAAAACGCTAGAAGAAAACCTAGGCAATACCATTCAGGACATAGACATGGGCAAGGACTTCGTGACTAAAACACCAAAAGCAATGGCAACAAAAGCCAAAATTGACAAATGGGATCTAATTAAACTAAAGATCTTCTGCACAGCAAAAGAAACTACCATCAGAGTGCACAGGCAACCTACAGAATGGGAGAAAATTTTTGCAATCTAACCATTTGACAAAGGTCTAATATCTAGAATCTACAAGGAACTTAAACAATTTGTCAATAAAAAAAAAAAGAACCCCATCAAAAAGTGGGCAAAAGATATGAACAGACAATTCTCAAAAGAAGACATTTATATGCAGCCAACAAACATATGAAAAAGCTCATCATTACTGATCATTAGAAAAATGCAAATCAAAACCACAATGAGATACCATCTCACACCAGTTAGAATGGTGATCATTAAAAAGTCAGAAAATAACAAATGCTGGCAAGCCTGTGAAGAAATAGGAACATTCTTACACTATTGGTTGGAGTGTAAATTAGTTCAACCATTGTGGAAGACAGTGTGATGATTCCTCAAGGATCTAGAATGAGAATACCATTTGACCCAGTAATCCCATTACTGGGTATATACCCAAAGGATTATAAATCACTCTATAAAGACACATGCACACATATGTTTATTGCAGCACTATTTACAATAGCAAAGATTTGGATCCAACCCAAATGTCCATCAATGATAGATTCGATAAAGAAAATGTGGCACATATACACCATGGAATACAATGCAGCCATAAAAGAATGAGATCATGTCCTTTGCAGGGAGATGGATGAAGCTGACAGCCATCATTCTCAGCAAAGTAACACAGTAACAGAAAACCAAACAACACGTGTTCTCACTCATAAGTGGGAGCTGAACAATGAGAACACACAGTCACAGAGAGGGGATCATCACACATCAGGGCCTGTTGAAGGGTGGAAGGCCGGGGAGAGAGAGCATTAGGACAAATATCTAATGCATGTGGGGCTTAAAACCTAGATGATGCCTTGATAGGTGCAGCAAACCACCATGGCACATGTACACCTATGTAACAAACCTGTACATTCTACACATGTATCCTAGAACTTAAAGTAAAATTTTAAAAATGGGCAAAATACATGAAAAAACATTTCAAAGCATACACAGGCACACACTCATACACATATACACTCAGATATAACTATATGAAAAGTTACTAAAATTTATTAAAATCATGACAATTCAAATTGAAACATAAGTGAAATGCCATTTCTTACCCATTAGATTGATTAAAACAAAAAAATTGGTGACACCAAATATCGGAGAGGAACAGTGGAAACTGTCATAAATCATTGGTGAGTGTAAAAAATGGTACAATCACTTTGGAAAACTGTTTGTAGTTTCTTATGAAGTTCAGCGCAAATACGTCATGTTACCAAGTAATTCTAATCCTAAACAATTTCCCAAAATAAATGAAAATGTATATCTACAAAAAGATTTTTATGTAAATGTTCTAGCAATTTTATTCATAATAATAAAAGAATGGAAACAGATCAAATCTCAATCAGCAGTGAACAAACAAAGAAATTTTGGTATATTCATACAAGCAAATGCTATGCAGTAAGAAAAATGAATGAATGAATTACTTGTATACCCAACAACATGCCTGAATCTTATTTAACTGAGTGACAGAAGCTGGATATAAGAGAGTACATACATTTTATTCCATTTATATGAAGTTCTAGAGCAGGTAAAATTGTCCTAAGATGATGGAAGATGTAACGGGGCTGCTCCAGGTGTGGAGTATTGCATGGAAAGTGGTATGGTGTGATCATATTTTCTGGGGTGATGGAAATATTTTGAATCTTCTTTCAGTGATAATTATATGAGTGTACATGACTGTCCAAACTGAAACACAGAAGACAGAAAAAATGTGCATATTATTGCAGGTAGAGTATATTATCATTTTAAAAATGAATTGTTTGAGAAGTTCAGAGTTCCACACCACTGAAAGTCTTCAAGCAAAGACAAAGAGACCCATACACTAAGCAAATGGACTAGATTAATTTTAAACATGCTGTCTTTGAAACCTAACCATAGGCATCCAGGTCCAGCAAGCTGTTAAAAATCAAGAACAAGAGCTTAGGAAATGTGATCCCTACTATCAATATAATGCTGTTCCTGGAAATGATTTTCTGATTTAAAAAGGAGGACAATCAACTCAACAGTAGAGAGGCGAGGTTCAAACTAGAGAGAGGATTAGCCTAAGCCCATACACTAGGCTACTGCATTTTACCAACTTTATAGTGGTTATGTTCAGTCCTGGGTGAATATCCACATTTAGAGGGCTAACAGGATTTTCTACAATGGTAATGATTCAGCAAATGAAAATGCAGTCACATTAAAACATCAATCTTGTTAAATTATGACCAAGAGCTTGATTCTCAACTAAATAGAAAAAAAAAAATGAACAAACAAACAAACCAGAAGGAAAAAATGGGAGCTAAAGGACCTAAAGGTAACTTTGTTCAAAGGCTTGATAGAAGTTATGAAATTTAAGAGTATGCAATAGGAAAGTTTAAGAGAAACAACAAGCAATATCTTAATAGAGAGGTAATAAGCAGTTGAGATTCCACCCCACCCCATTCCCCTTGACACAAAATAATATAATCTGTGTTCAGACAGATACTTTTAAAATCAAAAGCATTGACACAAGAATAGGTTGTAATCTACATTTGTTATATGGGGCCAATGATTCCTGGGCTTGAAGATAATTCCTACATCCTTCACTTCCCCTAAATATCTTTTTTTAAAAAAATAATCTCATTGACTTTTCCTATTTTTCCACATATTCTTTCCTAGCTCTAAGTGAAAGAGGCAAAATAAAATGTTTTTACTGTTAGATTCATGTGAGAATCCCATTTGAACCAACGTTCATCAAAATAATGTGTCTAGCAATTCACATTCATGACAAAAGTGGTCAGATGGAACAAAATGGTTTGTTGGGATACAGCTTGAATTGGAAGGAAATGCAAACTAGTGTTTCTTTTTACAGGTTAGTAAAAGCAAACTTCACACTGTAGTATTTGGTTTATTTTTTTTCTCTCCAAATCTGTTCATTTATTTCCAAAGAAATTTTCAATGATGGAGGAATAGTTAGGTTGTTACATGGAATGCACAGTCTAATATAAACATGAGAAAAATGATAGGCGAAATTTATTGAAAAGTAATAGAACCTTTGTGATTTCATTTCACATTACTATAATTTAACTGTAATGTTTCAGACACAGGATTTTAAAAGCTATTACATAAACATAAGACTTATTTAAGAAAGAAAAAGAAAAAAAGGTCTTCTCAAGGAATTATTTTGTGCTTTTTGCAAATCAGCCAAGAAGGGAAAATGGATTAATTATAAACACTGAAGCTGAGCAGCATGCCAAAAAAATATGCTGATTAAAGTTTAACTGCTGTGGTTCAAATAATGCTAATAGAATTCATTATTACCACAATTATTGTTACTGCATAGTCACATATATCACTAAATAATACTGAATAATGTCATTCTAGTTACTTCAGAGTTGCATCTGAAAATAAGCTTTAGAATTGTAAAATAAACAGAGGTATTTAAAGCAAACTTTTATGCAAAGTATTCAAATTAGTGTTTATTCTCAGGGAAAAAAAACAAGACTGAAAACATTTCAGAGCCTCAAAATCATTGTCTTACTTGCAGGTGCATTTGGCAACAGCACTATTTGAATTTTGGATGTGTAAGTGAGGAATAAGTGTTGTGCCCATAGGAAACAACAGAAGCTGAGCCTTTCTGAAAGCAGAAGATGAATTCTAAGGACACAAAGTACACAGAAACCAAAGACAGGGAAGAGAAAACTTTCAAAATTAGTCATTGTCATGGTTAATCTACTTCCTGACTTGCAAAGTAACTGATTGCTGCAGGAACCTGTTTTTTTCTGGTGTTAAACTAGCACTACAAATATTCGTTTCACCAAGGTCAGGGCAATTTGCTAGTGAACATGCATTATAATGGACAAAATGGCCTCCCGGTTCTGCATGGCTATAAATTGGTGGACTACTGCTTTGAGAATAAAACAGCCTAAAATTCCCAGCTTTCTGTAAGGTAAAAAGTTGAGAATTCTGTTTCATTTGGAGTCATGCTCACCAGCTATTCTACAAACAAGTCCTAGTGGTTTAGTACAATGTAAATTTATTTTTCACTCACATCACAGTCCAATGTTGCTTAGTGGCACTTCAACAACCATGCCATACTGGGGACCTTTGACTCAAATCACAAGAGTAGGAAAGAGAGGATAGCCCATGGATTTCACAGGCCTAGAAGTGGTATACTAATTTGCTCTGTTTCACCTCCCTTTGCCAGAGCATAGTCTATGAGTCCAATCTACCTGGAAGGGAGCCTGGTAAATACAGTCTTCCTGTGTTTCCAGAACAAAAATGAAAATGGCTTGCTGAGTATACAGCATTGTTTCTGGTGCTTATTTTTTCAATAAAGCTAAATATATCTGATATGGTTTGGCTCTGTATCCCCACCCAAATCTCATGCTGAATTGTGATCCAGAGTGGGGCCGGGTAGGAGGTGAATGGATTATGAGGGTGGCTTCCAACGGTTTAGCACCATCCCCCTAGTGCTGCCTCACGATAGAGTTCTCAAAAGATCTGTATGTTTAAAAATGTGTAGCACCGCCCCCTTCACCCTCTTCCTCCTGCTCCTGCCAAGCAGGTTGTGCTGGCTTCCCCTTCTGCCATGACTGTAAGTTTCCCGAGGCCTCCCCAGCCATGCTTCCTGTACAGCCTGCAGAACTGTGAGCCAATTAAATCTCTTTTCTTTATAAATTGCCCAAACTCAGGTAGTTCTTTATAGTAATGTGAGAACAGACTAATACAATATCTTTTTCAAACTCTTAACACTTTTAAATGTTATGTAAAATGTCTGAGGAATTTACAAACTTGGATGTTGATATTAATAGCACGTATATGTTGAGACTCTAAATTCTCATTGCATAGCCACCACTACTCCAAATCATGGTAGGCACAGCAAGGCAGAAATTAGTGCTAAAACCCAAATATTTATGATGGGGTTAGAAGTAGTGGTGAAGGTGAATCAGCACTTACATTGATATAGCTGATATCAATTCTAAAAATATTTGCTAATATTTTTTCCTTGTTGTGCCATTTACTTCAGATTAATCATTCTTAGATTGATTAAAACAGTCTCTGCCAGGGGAAAAAAAACCTGGAAAACTGACAACTTATTCTGAAAATCTAGTGAACGTGAACATATTCCACTGTTTTCTCTCTCTCTCTCTCTTTTTTTTTTGTCGTTGTTCTTATTTTTATTTTTGTCTCAACATGACTAGTCTTTCACAACTGTCTTATATGACAAAATATGTAACCCTGTAATACTCTTATTAGATTTATTCATATATTCTGAGCTTCGTTTCTTGATATTGTTTTCAAACCCCAGAGGTACCTTACCAACAGTGTCTACTGAAACTGGCTTTTCATAATCTCTTTAACATTATATGATGGGGTATGGATAATTCACTAATAATTTAAAAGAATTATTTCCCTTTGCCTCTTAAACTTGGTAAAATGGAATGTCAGCAATCATTTGATATTTCAACCAAATACCAGACTATTTGATGCTTGTAAGTTTTATATCAAAGACTTGAAGCATTGGATTCAGAACTTAAATCTCTTTTATGTGAACTTGAATAGTCCCTTTGGCAAAAGACAAAAAAGACATGGGAATAAACTCAGAGATATCATTACACATTCTGGATAAGAATCTTTCTGTGGTAAATGAAAGAGAAGTAGAAATTTCAACACAATGACTAAAGTTTATTAAACCTATAACCTGCTTTTTAAACCTAAATTAAAATTCTTAATGCTTGAAAAACATCAAAATTGCAATAAATAGAATTTCATTTTCTGGTTAGGCATGTAAAGATCTTTGAAGTTGTCACTCCAGTCATCACAACAATAAAAAGGCTGAACAAACTGAAAATTAGCAATTCTTCTAATATTTGCCAGAGAGGTAAATTGGCAGGCAAACTACTCCTCCCCAAAATGGAGATATATAGAGGAATATAGAGAGAATAACAGGGTTACGGTGGCAGTGGCCCAGGAGCAGAAACCCCTGTGGAAGTTAGCACCAGGTTAGGGAAACTTAAACTATAATTTATAATGTGCTGGAGGCACAGTATGAGCAAGCTCAAGTTTTAAGAATGCCAGGGGTGGCCAGTCTTGGTGCCACACTTTTGTTTTACCTCTGGGAGCCACATCAGGATCTCACAGGAAGGATCAGAATAAAAGTAGCACTATAATTTTGGCAAGAAATTTGGGGAAAGTAGCCATCTAAAATACTCTTAGAAAAATTTCTTCTTAACAAAGCCTCCCTTTAAAAGAAACTATTCTATGAGAGCCTAACTAACTGGGGTTTTACCATATAAAAACCGATGTGGGGAAGGAAAATGCACAACTCCAGCCCCCTCTAGTTTTCCCTGTGGGAAAGCCATCTCTAGCCTTTCTGTTCATCATCTATGGAGGAGAGTTGACTCATAAAGACTTGTGAAAGTCACAGCTCAGGGTCACTGGCTCACTAAAAGACTGATATCTAATCGTAGGATTGTAGAATGCTTCTCCTCCACCCCATCTCTCACATTCCATCTGATATTGTTTGGCTCTGTGTCCCCACCCAAATCTCATCTCAAATTGTAATCCCCATGCATCAAGGGAGGGGGGAGATTGGATCATGGGGGCAGTTTCCCCTATTCTGTTCTCATGATAGTGAGTGAGTTCTCACGAGCTCCAATGGTTTTGTGTTTGACAGTTCCTCCTTCACATGCTCTCTCTCACCTGCCACCATGTAAGACATTCCTGCTTCCCCTTCTGCCATGATTGTAAGTTTCCCGAGGACTCCCCAGTCACACAGTACTGTGAGTCAATTAAACAAACCTCTTTCCTTTATAAATTACCCAGTCTCGGATAGTATCTTTATGGCAGCATGAAAATGGACTAATACACCATCACATCGACAGAGTTCCTGTATAATAACAGGAGAATACAACTGAAAGAGCTGCATATCTCAGACCTTATTGGAGAATAGTTCTCTAGGGAAACTCAAACACAATAGGGAAGACAAAAACAAGAACACAAGGTAGCTCCAAAAGCCAATGCTGAAGGATAAAACAAGTCCACTGGAGGAACTTGCAGCCTTTGCAAATACACCTACAGCAAATATTAAACAGATCCCAGCTTCTAGCCAAATTAGCATAAATTCTCACCCTAAAGGCCTATATAACTCCTACACCTATTACCCTATATTACTCCTATAGCACCCATTATCCCATGAAAAGTATGATACATTATGATCAAGCAACATTTATGCCAGGAATATAAGTTTCATTCAACATTTGAAAATTAACCAATATAACTTACTATATTAATCAACAAAATAAGAAAAGAAACACATGATCATAGAAATAGATACAGAAAAAAACAATTATTAAAATTTAGCATTAATGTTGATAAAACCTCAGCAAACTAAGAATTGAAAGGAATTTCCTTTACTGAATAAAGTGCTTCTACAAAAAACCCGTTGTGAGCATCAAACTTATTATTGAAAAGCTGAATGCTTTCTTCCTAAAACTAGGAAAAAGGCAAGGATGTTAGTTCCAAACACTCCTACTCATCATTACACTCATTGTCCTAACCACTACAATATGGCAAGAAAAATAAGTAAACGTATAGAGGGGGATAAAACTAAATAAGCTAAACCAAAATTACTATCTTTAATTATTTAAATATAATTTCTCATATCCAGTGAAAGTTATCTCTAAATTATCCCCCAGTCTCTACTTTTCTTTGATATATAGCCATTGCCATCCTACGATCACCTCCTTTTCTACAATTTTATTTCATAATGATCAATGAAATAAACTGCTACTTATGAACCCAGGTGTGACCCAGCAGCAACCATTACCTCAGGCAGGTGATAATTTTCCAAACTCTGGTTTTCTTTTGTAGTTCAGTCTTTAATTCCAGCATTTAGTGAAGTGTGGGATTGTATATGGAAAACGGCAATAAGAAAGTACAGATTTTTCACAAATATATATACGTCTGACTATACAAATTCCAGGAGTGAAATGTCAAGGTGAAAATGCCATTAAGATGACAAGTCACCATAACTTTAAACATCAGTAAATAGCTGTTATATTACCAAAGTCTTTGAAAATGTAAGGTAAAAATATTTTTAGCATAAGGAAGTGACAACCTTTATCATGACCAGCTTTTCCTGAAACTAAGAAAATTTTAAATTACAACACTAAATTATAAAGTATGACAGCAAATAATATTTCAACTGCCTTAAAAGGGAGAGTAAAAAGTAACAATGATGTAATGACACATTTTCTTCTCAACAAATAAAAGATGAAGTGAACGGAATAAAACCAATGACTTTTTTTAAACAGAAAGAAAATCTTATGATTACCAGGATACATTCCCCATTAAGAGTTTCAAAGGAACTCTTTATTTCAAAGGAAGGAAAAAAATTCAGCCAGCAAAATGACATTTAACTTAACAACAGAGCTTCCATTATGGCCTGGAAATCAGGAAATATTTTGATCAGAGAGAAAGAAATGTACAAAGAGATATTATATTTTTGAAATATTATGACTTTTAAATGTCTTCTACTAATCACGTTTCCTGGTCCAGAAAATAATGAAACTGATATTTGAGGGGCAGAACACTTTTTAAATACATTGCCTGAAATCTATTTGAAATATTTATTTGAAATTAATGTAGTCATAATTAACATGTGGTGCAAAATGTTTTAATACATTTCCCATTCATTAACACAAGGATTGTCTACTTTACTGAAGTTATTCCTCTTTGGTAAAAGCAAATAGACTAAGTTTTTGAGGCTAATGAAGAAAAAAAAAAAAACAGTGATTTAAAAATCCTGAAGAAAATAAATGACAATGTAATAAAGAAATGACTAAAGCTATAAAAATAATGTTTAAGAGATTATGGGAAAATAGTTTATGTAATGATATGCCATTAAAAAACTCATGGATATATTAAGCTTATAGAAATATGGAGGCAACTTAATTCTGAATCTTCTCTGATTCTTCTGGAAATCATACATTATATGAGAATGAAAATAAAAACCTAAATTCTCAAAGAAACTAGGAGACAGTAAACTTAACTCCAAAATGATGTATAAGAACTACCGAAGCCAGACAAATTGCAAATTCATAGATTTTATTGACCTCCATCGAAGTGCTGAGGATTCAGAGCAATCAACTTGCTCAAAATATAAGAGACAGGAATCTACTGGGATTAATGATTACTGGTTTGTTGGGTCAAGAAACAACCAGATTGGTAAGAAAAGTTCAGCTGGGTGATTGGTGAACTGGTGGAAATTGAGTGTACATGGGTAAAGGTTAATAAATTCCTTGGAAAAGCAAATAGAGATGGAGTTCATGCCCTCCAACAGGCTTTTTCTCCACCAACCCCACTGGATGTTCATAGAGAATTTGGCAGAATAACAGGAAAGTCTCTTTCATCATACAGAATGGAAGTAGAGGAACATAAATGATACGAAGTATTTTCTCTGATAATAGTGACATAAACTAGAAATCCACCACAGAAAAATGTGTGAGAAATTCCTAAATATATGGAAATCAAGTAACACACTTCTAAATAACCCATTGGTTTAAAGAAAATGAAAACACATTTTGAAATGCATAAGAAGGATTATAAAGTATACCAAATATGTGGGATACAACAAAAATAGGGCTTCAAGGGAAATTTTCAGGATGAAATGCAGATGGTAGCAAAAACAAAAGTTTCCCAAATCAATACTCTAAATTTCAATCTTGATAATTTAGGAAAAAAGCAAAGTGAATGCAGAAATCAATGATGTTGAAAGCAGTAAAAACAATAAAGAAAATCAAAACTAATGAAACTAAAAACTTATTTGACAAGGTTAACTGATAAACTCCTATCTAAATGGATGGAGAATAAAAGATATAAGACACAATTCATCAATATGAGCAATGAAAGAGTGGGTATCACTACAGCTTTCACAGAGGTTAATAGGAAAATAAGGGGACATTATGAACAACACTCTGACCATAAATTTAGCTTACATAAAATAGACCAAATTGTTGAAAGTCACCAACTAACAGAGCTCATTTAAGAAAAAATATGTAATCTGAATATGCTTATGTCCCTTAAAGAAACTCACTTATAGTTAAACACCTTCTGTGAAGAAAACTCTGCACCCAGGAGTTTTCAGTGGCATATTATCCCAAACTATTAATGAAATCATGCAAACTCTGTTCATCCTCTTTGATATACAAAGAATATACAAAAGGAGGAAGCACCATATGACCCATCTTATTAGGTCAGAAGTACCCTAATACCAAAAAGAGACAAAGATATTGTAAGAAAACCAGAGACCAATATGATGTATGAACTTAGCAAAACTCTCAAAAATATTAGCAGTTAATATCAAGCAATATATAAAACAACTAATACATCATGTAAAAGTCGGATTTGTGTCAGGAATACGAGGTTCATTCAACATTCAATAATCAGTCAATGCAATTTACTGTATCAGTGCACAAAATAAGAAATTTCATATGATCATCATAATAGATGCAGAAAAAGTCATTATCAAAGTTGAACATTATTGCTGATAAAACCTCAGCAAACTAAAACTAGAAAGAACTTCCTTTACTGGATAAATGCATCTACAAAAAGCTATTGCCAACATTAAAGTTTTAAAATTTTTTGCTTGAAAATAATAATTCTATATATTTGGAGGTAAATGTGATGTTTTCATATATGTAAACATTGTGGAATAATATTGAAAGGGTAAATGTTTTCCTTCTAACATCAGGAATAAGGCAAGGATGCCAGTTCTTAACACACCTACTTATTGTTGTACTGGATGCCATCGTCATTGAAATAAGGAAAGAAAAAGAAACAGAAGAAGTAAGAGGCATAAGGATTCGAAGAGTTAAAATAAAATTGACTCTATTAGAAGAAAACATTATTATATATGTATATAATCCAAAAGAATCTAGAAGAGTTTATTGGAATTAATAACTGAGTTTAACAAGGTCACATATCAATATTTAAAGAGTCAATTGCTTTCCTATATACCAGCAATTAACACTTGGAAAAATCACATACATATTATTTGCCATGGCATCCAGCAAAATGAAGTAATTAGGCATAAATGCAACAAAATATGTACAGGAAGTTTACGTGGAAAATGATAACACACTGATCGAATTGGTTTTTTAAGGTGATATTTTTGTAGTCCAAAATAAAGTATTGGAGCTAAGGGATTTCTTGGTTTTACTGTGTAGTTTCAACTTAGACTCTTAGAAATTAAGATTGACTTCAAATTACCCTGAAATCAGAAATGCTCAGTCTTTGTTCTTTGTCACCCACTATCATCTGTTCCACTGTTGAAGAACCCTATATTCAAGAAACCACTGTGACAACACATCTCTGCTGATTTGTTGTTGTTGTTTTCATTTCTTCTCTCTGCTTTGCTTCTCTTCTTTCTCTTCTACCATAGGGCCTTGCCATGTGAATCTTAACTGTACTTTCATTCTCTGGTCTAGTAAGACATCACCAATTCAGTAAGAGTGTTATTTGTCCCTGCCTGCACTGTACGATTGGTGTTTTAGCTAAAGCCTCTTTTTCCTTTAGGTTTTATTTCTTTGCCATTGTGTGTCTGTTCTGAGACAATCTCTTGCTGACCAAAGTATTTTCCTGTCTATTCTGGATCCAAAATTATCCCTGGAGTACAAAAGCCTGGCTTTTGCTCAATCGAAGTTTCCCACTTTAGGCTAGATAATCCTCTCTGTTTTCTCTCTCTGAACCTTGACCAATTAATATCCTGATTTCAGCATGTTCATGTGTTTAATTTTTTTCCAATTGCATATATAGGAGTGAATCTGGAATTTATCATGCTCATTACTAAACACCGTGAATATACTGAATGCATTGTCTGTTTCTATTACGTATAACTTAGAGAAAATTTTTATCAACAGAATAACTGGAGTCTAAAGTTGTGGGCAAGAACAATGTCTATTGAGTTAATGAGTGCACAAAATAAGAAATTGAGTTAGGTGTTTAATTAGGAAAAAATGGTTGTTTGCAAATTTGTTTTTCTTCCTATAAATATTACCACCATAAAATGAAGAACAAGAAAGCCATTTGCCCTACCAAATATTTAAACATATTTTCAATAATTAATATGATTTGGTATTAGTGCAAAAATAAACAAAGATTGATACAAAGGAGAGCCTTATAAGAGATCGTAGTATATATAAAACCTTAATATGTAATAAAGGAGGCATTATAAGTCTTTTAGAAAAGATTAATTGATTCAATACATAGTGTTATGCTGGAAAAATTAATCAGCTTTCGTTGCTGGGGTGTCAATTAAAACTGTCCCATATTCAACATACGAAGATATACACCAGGTGGAATTAAAGGGTAATGTGGGAAATAAGATGTAGAAAAAAATAGTAGAAGAAAATTTGACCTTTATTTAAGCAGCGAAAGATTTTATAATATCAACTCTGAATCAGATATAAATAAGACAGCGCACTTTTAAAGAGCTCACAAAATTGAAGAATCCTCACAGCAACTAGGGTTATGGCCTCTTCTACTTGGATAGCCACAGAAATCCACTGGAAAGGTAGGAAGTCATGAACTATGGATCCTTATCTGGCTAGATCAAGGGACGAGAACAGGAAAACATGGAAGTACAGTAAATGAAGGCTGAAAGAAAAGTAATCTGTGTCTAAACAGAGTTCTTTTACTACAGTTGTGTTTTAATGTTCTTAAGCGGTGGCTCAAGCCTGTAATCCCAGCACTTTGGGAGGCCGAGACGGGAGGATCACGAGGTCAGGAGATCGAGACCATGCTGGCTAACACTGTGAAACCCCGTCTCTACTAAAAAATACAAAAACTAGCCGGGCTAGGTGGCAGGTGCCTGTAGTCCCAGCTACTCGGGAGGCTGAGGCAGGAGAATGGCGTGAACCCGGGAGGCGGAGCTTGCAGTGAGCTGAGATCCGGCCACTGCACTCCAGCCCGGGAGACTGAGTGAGACTCCGTCTCAAAAAAAAAAAAAAAAAAAAAAAAAAAAAAAATTTAAAAAGCAGGCTGGGCATGGTGGCTCATTCCTGTAATTCCAGCACTTTGGGAGGCCAAGGTGGGTGGATCAGGAGGTCAGGAGATCAAGATCATCCTGGCCAACATGGTGAAACCCCGTCTTTTCTAAAAATACAAAAATTAGTTGGGCATGGCAGCGCATGTCTGTAATCCCAGCTACTTAGGAGGCTGAGGCAGGAGAATTGCTTGAACCCAGGAGGCAGAGGTTGCAGTGAGACAAGATCGTGCCACTGCACTCCAGCCTGGCGACAAAGTGAGATTTCATCTCAAAAAACAACAATAATAAAAAAACTAAAAAAATAAAAATAAAAAGCATTTCCATCCAAGAGAGCCCAGGGTACCTGAAAGTTTTTGCATTAACAAAAATCTGTAAATTGTAAATTATTTTATGCTGTTGCTACCAGTCATAAGCACTTCAAGGCATGTTCTTTAATATATCTGTCATTCTTGAGCAACCTATTTTGAGTTAAAAAATAAAACTTTAAGCATATCAGTCATTTATTGGAAAATACAGAAATAAGATCCACTGTAACGTATATAGGACAGAACTGACCTACTTTCACCAAGCGGAAACTTTGTTCCTTATATTTAGTTGAATTTCCTACTTGCAGAGTTTTGCAAACAAACCATGTGATTTTTCTAGGGCTGGAATCCAAGTAGCCTTACAGAACATAATACAAAACAGCATTCTTGGCAAAATGTTCACTTGAATCCTTGGTAACCACTTCCTAAATGTATGTTTTCCAAACTATAGGATAAGACTCATTAGTGAATTTTGAAATCTATCAAATGGTGAGTTTCAACCATCACTTTTTTTAAATAAAGAAGAATAACAACAGAGAATAAGATACACACACACACACACACACACACACACCTCTACCATGCTCCCAGTGTGAAATGCATTTGGGTCAGTCAAAATATTTTGAAATCTACTGTCTGAGAATACTCATTGTCCTATATGAATAATTTTCAACTTGATCAATGACAAGAAGTAGTGTGTGTGGTATGTGTGTATATGTGTTTGTGTGTGTGTGTGTAGCCATGTGAACTGGCTTAGGAGCATCTATGTAAAAATCAAGATGTAGATCATAGAGTGTGCTAGGTGGGAGTCTGGCAAAAACAAGGCACTATCTTGTACATTGCACTTTGTTCTGCTACTTACTTGGAATACATTTTTCAGCTGTCTAGACTATAATTTTTCCATTATAAAAATGCTGAAAACAAGTTCTAATAGTTTATACATACTATTATATATGATATCCACTGTACGATACTTAATGATCATTTTCATTACACAACCTCACTGTGGACACTTTGTGAAAGTGGTGTGTGTGGCCCTACAATGTTCTTTCCTCTTTTACATCCTTTCATCTAAGGAGGCCAGAATGAATCCTTACTCCAGTTTTCTAAAGTACAGTGGGGATTAACTTATTTTTTTTAATTTTTTTGGAAGAAACAGGTATGTTTATTGCAGTTGGGAGGAAATTAAGATAAAAAGAAATATTTGGAATGCTGTGTGTTTCTAGGCAGAAATGGGATATAGTGAATTGGAAATTGAAGAAAATACTTCAGATATAAGGTGGTCACGTGAAGTCATATGAAAATAGCTTCTTTGGTGATATAATTAAGACATAAAAATCCTATTGAACCAGATCAGTCACATTTTTGGACCAATTGAAACAGCATTTTGCGAATGGCAAAATATTAGCATCTTGAGCTAAGAGCTCAAGATGTATATAGTTCAGTGAGTTACATAAAACAGGGGTCCCCAACCCTCAGGTTGCAGACCAGTACTGACCCATGGCCTGTTAGGAGCCTGGTCACACAGCAGGATGTGAGCGGAGGGCCAAGAGTATTATTGCCTGAGCTCTGCCTCCTGTCAGATCAGATTCGATTCTCATAGGAGCACAAGCTTATTGTGAACTGTGCCTGCGAAGGATCTAGCTTGCGTACTCCTTATGAGAATCTAAAGCCTGATGATCTGAGGTGGAACAGTTTCATCTCCTAAAACCATCTTTTCACCCCTTTGATCTGTGGAAAATTTGTCTTTCACAAATCTGGTCCCTGGTGCCAAAAAGTTGTTTGGGGACCACTGATGTAAAGCGAACACCACCTCTGTCAAGAAATGGAGCATTTCCAACACCCTGGAACCCCATCCTGTATTCTTCCATTCCTTTGCCCACTCTCCAAGGTAACCACTATAATGGTGCCTACTGTACACCAAGAATTAAACAATTTGATCAAAACACACAATCTCATTCTCACCAGAAGCATTCTATTTCATTCATATCCAGAAAAGAAGAGACATCATGCCATAAGTACATGATCTCACTTTTCAGAAGTATAAAACATAAAGCTTTGTGGGAAGTATAAGAGAGGAATTCTGTCTTATATTTTGGAAACTTCATGTCTAGAATACTGAATAAAGGGAAGAAAACAGAAAGCCAGGGGATATCTGTAAGAGCAGTACATCTGGGCAGAACAGCCAATGAAATGGAAGGGAATGAACATCTACATACTTTAGCTGTGCTAAGTGCTTTAAATACATCACCTCTGGTGATATTATTTTTAAAAATCACCAAGTGTAAGCACAAATGAAATTAAAATATCCAAATATAAAAACCCTACAGACCAAGATCTTTCAGAAAGACAACATACCTGTAACCGCCAAAATACTCCTGATGATAAGTTTCCAAATCCATAGTGGCACTGCAGGTTCAAAGCACTTTCTGATACCTCTTCATAGGGTGTCTGCTCAATTTCCCAATCAAACTCTTCGTCATCAACTACTTCTTCAGGAATCTCAGAAGCACCTGAATGTGTTAAATATATTATTTTAAGTATTGGATTTCCTAGGTACAATGAGGGGAAGAAAAAAGTATAGGAAAAAATGTCCACATTGATGTATCAAAATATATGTACAAGAATATTTATAGCTCTGCTATTCGTGATAATAAAAAAATAAAAATGTGGTATATTCATACAATGGAATATTACGTAGCAATGAAAGCAAATGAATCTCAGCAACAATGTGAATAAATCCCATAAAAATAATGTTAAGTGAAAGAAGCTAGACAAAAAGAATATATACTATATGACTTACACATGCAATGAAAAAACAGGATTCATTTATTTTTAAAGTTCTGTTAGAAGCTGCCCCAGTCCAATAAAATCCTTCCTATGACTGGCATTGGCATCTTTCATCAAAATGCCAAAATCCTCCTCACAGGTAGTCACTGTTTTACCCTCAATGTAAAACACTGATTGTGAATCAATTAGGTGAGTTTTGCCTGGGTCCTGAGGTAGGTAGAGCATTAAACATGGCTGGAAGTTTATAGATAAGGTTGACAGCAGTGCTTTAGTGAACTAAAATGTTTAAGCATATGGACTCAGAGTGTGTTTAGAACTTCGAGCTGTGTGACCTTGGGCAGACTAGTCTCTCTGTGCCTCAATTTTCTCATTGGCAAAGTGGTAATAAATACTCTAAGGATTATTGTGAAAATGAACTGAATACACGCACAAACACATATATATACACACATGCACTTAGATACTTAGAAGAGAATCTGTTACAAATATTAGGCTCTCATAAATATAGTTTATCAAAATTATTACTAGATAGGAAGGGACGAATAGGAATCAGAAATATCTACTACTTCCCCTCAGAGTTTTAATATTTCAGTTTTTACCTCATTTTAATACAAAGCTATGCATTTAAATTCAGTTTGATATAAATAACTACATCCTATTATGGATATAAATACAAAAAAATAAATATAAATACAACTATATTAACGAAATATGAACCCTCCAAAACTTTTGAGCTAGTTATTATGATTTGGGTCACATATTCTGCCCTATCATAATAAAACTTTGGTATTGGTAATTGAGAGAGAATGTTCTCTAAGCCAGATATTGTATTAAAGGCTTTACTTCTATATTTTATATAAATCTTTACAAAATCCACCCTGTAGATAATTTATTCTTATAATTTAAATGGACACTTTTCCTGTAAAACTTTAAAATTTGATTTTGTTTTGTTATAATAACAACTCAAGAAGTAGCTATCACCATCCCTATTTAGAGATGAGTTAAGTGACTAGGCCAAAATTAGAAAATAAGTTAGCAAAACTGGGATTCAAACCCAGTCTCTTGTTTTGTGACTCCCTGCGTTCTGCTTTTCCATATCACTTCATCATCAGAGTTATTTTCCCTCACTTAGGGAATAGAGCCTTGTCTATCACGGGACAGACATGGGATCTCGACTTAAGAAGGTTTCTGTACACAGCAGAGCCTAAAGAGATAGTCTATGCTGAAAGCTTTTATTTTCATTCAGTGGAATGGAGGGTATCCTTGCAATGGGACAGAGCTGACTAAAAGGTCGATTCAGGCAGGGGAAGCAGTCTGTTTTCCAATCTGTTTTCCTAAGCTGGTGGGTGCAGTACAGACTCCAGAAAGTAAGATGAAGATGTGTTGGTATAGAGAGAGTGGTCAAGATTTAGAGTAGAGAAGGGCTTCAGCATTGCTTGGTTCAGCATTTCCACTCACACAGTAGTTTACCCATTTGGATCTGCGCAATGTGCAACTTATGAGAGCACATGTGATCGCCCTGAAACAGAGGTTCTACCAGAAGTACTTATGGACTGCAGAAAAATGCTCCTGATTGAGGGAGTGACAGTCTCTGGGATTACTTCACTGACTTTTCCAGAGTCGTGTAACAAGGGATTTGAACAAAAAATACTAATAGCAAACATTTGCATTATGTTTATGATTTGCTAGGCACTGTTCTAAGAAATTTATATTTCTAAACTATTTAAACTTACTGAAAGTTTTGTAAGTAAAATATCACATTATTAGGATTTTAAAGATAGAGTAATTGAGATATATAGAGGATTAAGCACCTGTGGAATTTGAACTCAGAGCCTCCAGCTCCAGTGTCTCTGCACTTAACCACTCCACTCCATAATCTTGCCTTGCTAGAGCAGCATACTAGATGCAACTTCTTACATGCGTTCTCTATAATCATAAGAGATGATCCCTAATTTTTCTTTCTCACATATATATATGATATATATGTGAGAAAGATATATATATGAGATAAATATGAGAAATATATATATATATTTAGAATTGACTTTGTAAGACATTTAGAAAATGTTTCCTCTCTTTCTAATTCTGCAACAGTTTGCTCAAAAGTTACCTTCAATGTTTGGAAGTATTTACTAATGAAGCAATGTAGATCTTTGCTATTTTCTTCTTTTACATTTAGTTTAGATTTTTAAGTAACAGATTATCTTTAATATCTGTTAATTATTCAGGTTTTTTCTCCTTCTTTTGAAGTCTCCTAAACTATCTGATACTTCAAGGCATTCATCCATTTTGAAAATGATCAAATGATTTTTATGGATTTTCTTCCCAGTCTGACATTTTTGCCATAAGTATATTTGACCCGCCCTAAAGGGAAGAGACTTCACCTCAGTTTCAGGTGTGTAAGTAGAAGTAGAAGTGCTGCTTCTGTGAAGAAGGTAGAAATAAGAGGTTTATCTCCAGATATCCCTGGGAAACTACCGTTATGCAACTCCTTCAACTAGAGAGAAAGGTAAGAAACTATAGAGAGAAACAGTTTCCACTACACATTAAAATATCACATTTCAAGGTCTAAGAATGGATTAAGCAATAAGCACTAACACTCTCCCAGATATATTTGGTCCAAACCCAGTGATTCCACATGCTTAATAATCTTCTCAAATTGTAATTTGGTGGGACAAATATTCAAGCCTCATAAACCTTGATTGTCTCCATTTGCCAGTGAGCTTTACTGCATGCACAAGGAGGCCACTTATAGCAGCAGAGCAGGTACGCAGCTAATTACACCTATAAGTCACTAATGAGAACACTGAGTTCAGGAGCACAGACATGGTATGAAGCCCTATTTTAAACTAAGCATTTGCTCTGATAGCTGTGACTTCGCCTGGCTCAGTGGCAAAGTGATGTGCTTCTAAATATTTAGTTAAAATGCCTGGGTGAAGACAAAACTGCCTGATGATAATTTAGCATAATGCCTTCTTGAGCTACTCAAAGAGTTTATTGTTTTATGTTATTTTTGCTTTTTATGTCAACAAAGTAAAATAATACTTGATTTAATATAAGTACAAAAATGGGCAAAACTAATCTAACCTGTTAGAAGGCAGAATAATGATTATTCACTGGAAGCACAAGGGGGCTTCTGCGGAGCTGGTTATGTTCAGGCTCTTAATCTGATTCCTGGTTCCATGCCCATGTTCAGTTTATGCAAATTTATCAAGCTGTATACCGATGAAATATTTACATATCTCTGTGTATATTTCAAATATATTCTAAGAAAAAATAAAATTGCATTTCTCACTATAAAGAGGTGAATGAGTAAATTCAGGTTAAAATACACTAATGCCTTGCTAATAACGAAATTACCTGTTCAATAATTTTCTATTGGTGACAGTGGTACTACTGCCACTCAGTAAAATAAATAAACAAGCACCCAGTCACTTGAACCACATAGTGAATGACATATTTAATATTCAAGCAAAATAATTTTTAAATGAAATGAATTTGAATGGCAATGCAAATTTTAAGAAATGTAAGGAAAAAGGTTCACCTCATTAGGAATTTTAGGCCGGGCGCGGTGGCTCACGCCTGTAATCCCAGCACTTTGGGAGGCCGAGGCGGGCGGATCACAAGGTCAGGAAATGGAGACCATCTTGGCTAACATGGTGAAACCCCGTTTCTGCTAAAAATACAAAAAAATTAGCCGGGCGCGTTGGCAGGCGCCTGTAGTCCCAGCTACTCGGGAGGCTGAGACAGGAGAATGGCATGAACCCGGGAGGCGGAGCTTGCAGTGAGCTGAGATCGCGCCACTGCACTCCAGCCTGGGTGATGAGCAAGACTCCATCTCAAAAAAAAAAAAAAAAAAAAGAAATTTAAAAATATGAATTAAAAGATATATATCAATTAAATATTTACTAATATCATATTCTACTAAAATCTTTTAAAGCTTTATTAATTTTTAATAAATTTAATGATATTTTATTTAATTTTTCATAAAGCTTTAAAATATATTAGTAAAATATGTAATGATCATAAAAGTGCATTGAACCTGAAAATTCTTATGTAGTCCAGGTAGGAGTTTAAATTAGTACAATTTTTAGTTTTTGTGAAATGAAAACAAAACACAATAAGTTCCTTAAAAATCTCCATACCATGTAACAATCCCAAATAAAATGTTAGAATCGTATGCAGTTGCATATTAAAGGCAATGCATCATGGCTAGACAATACTGATGTATTCAGTCTGTGCTATGACAATTTGTAGAAAATCTATAAAATTTCTTCAGCACTTCATTGGTAAGAGTTTTAGAAATTATCATATTAATAGATGCTCAGAAACTACTACATAAAATTGAATATTCCAGATTATTAAAAAACTAATAGAAATATATTATTTTAATAGTATTAGAAAATATATCTTAAGTGAAACCAAGAATACAAATATGTAATGATGAAACACTACAGATGTGTTTTAGATACTGTTAAGTGTCTCCTTGTCAATTCTGTCCTTTTTCTTTTAGTTGTGAGATCCACACAGTTTAGTTACATAAGAAAATAAATCAGTATTATGTAGACTATAATTGCAAAATTTAAAATCAACAGAATAACTGAGAACTATTACATTACTATAAGAACTGTTACCATGAGAACTATTAAAACAATTTAATGAGATATGCTATTACTAATAGGACTTTATATTGGAATAGGTGTATTTCTTATAGATCAATCACTGTAATTTTAAAAAGTGATAAATGGGAAAATTAAATTAAATACCTAGGAAACTAAATACAATACCTGAATGAAGAAAAGTATAAAACATTATTTAGGAACACAAAGTTGAATAAGATAGTGTATGCTCCTGAGTAAAATGGCTAAATAATGCAAATATCTCAATTATTTATAAACATTAAGTTGATTTTCATCCTTACTCCATTTAAATTTCATCAATTAAAATTCCAATAGATTTTTAATCCTCAAAAATATTCCCAAGTTAATTTGAAAAAATAAACAGAAAAAAATCCCCTAAACATTTTTGAAAAGGGAGGAAATGAAGGAGGTAATTCCCTTCCAAATATTAAATTGCAAATATAAGCAATGCTCAGTGGTACTGACACAGGAATAGACTGGCAAAGCAGAAGAATCAAATAGAAAGTCTTGAAGTAGATAAAAGTCTCACAAACCCTGGGATCATTTAATATGTATATTAAATATGCTATTCTACATCTGTTAGAAGGACTCCGACATCCATAAAGGGTGTTGATCTGTTTACTATTGATGTTCTTTTTTAAAGCACACCATATATTTAGAATAACAACTCCATACTGGCCACTTAAGTAGAAAATATCTTTTTTTTTTTTTTTCCTAATGCATTGCTTGCCTTTTAAATTAAATGAGAAATTTTTTAGTACAATTTTTGAAAATCGTTTTCCAGCCTAATCTATTGATCTTTTCTCTGGCCGAATATCATGTTCACTCTTTCTTCAAGAGTATGTCACTCATAGAACTTACAAGTTTTTAGAAAAATTGAGTCAACTCTTTACAACTTAGTCATTTTTTTTTCTTTCACTTCCTTTCTTTCCTTTTTTTCTTTCTTCTGGTAATCTATTTGTGAAAGTATTAGAAGCTGTTTTGAAAAATATTTGTATCTTTACAATTTTTTCCACTCCAAGAAAGGTAGGAATGCTATATTAATGCTGAGAAGGCTGTAATCAAGGTATAAAAACAGCTAAGAATCTCTGGACTTCATTCTGGCAGTAAAACGTTATATCTTCCGTTCAACCTGTTACCCTCCTGGCCCTGAAAATTGGTATATAACTCTACTGCTTTAAATTTCATCAGTGTTCTGTAGCCCTTACTATTTCATCACAGATTTTTCTGAATCTCTCCAACTCTCCTTCTTCTCTCACTTAAATCTCTCCGCCTCTGATAGTTCTAACACCTCAGAATATAAGCATAGTCAGGTCTCTCTCATTGTAAAACGAATAAACCGATAACAGAAACCTTCCTCCCATAGTCCAGTCATCCTAGTGGTACCACTGAGGCCTCTTTCTCTAATTCTCTTCAGAGCTAGTCTTCTGAACAAAACCACTTATGTAAGTGGTTACAAATTTGAATTATCAGATTCTCCCAGAAATATTATGTGTGGGCATTTTAAGGTTCACATTTCCACCTAAATAACTGAATCAGAATTTTTCATGGGTCTAGAAATCTACAGGTATATGTAGTATATGGATAATACTAAACCCGTGGGAATTAGGAGGTTCTCTGGGAAATGAGAAATTAATAGAAATTTCTCAAAGAAGATGTAAGCTGACTAAATAGGATTTAGCAGGGCAAAAGATAAAGACGGGAGAAAAATGCTGTATTAACAGTGGTTCTTCAACTCGAGTGCACATGAGAAACACATAAAGAGCTTGTTAAAAAAAGAAATAGAAAAACAGATCACGAATTTAGTGGGTCTTAGATGTAAACTAGAGCTTGCATTTCTAACAAGTTCCCAGAATATGCTAATGCTGCTGGTTTGGGGACCACACTTTGAGAACCACTGTTCTAGAGTGAAGACTGGCCTATGGAAAAAAATAAAAATAAAACCTGGAAGCTGTAAGGTTCATGGTTTCTTTCAGGAAAAGAGACTCAGTATTATTTAAATGGAGAAGTCAAAGTGTAAATAAATAATAACATAATGGTTACAGAATCAAGAAAGAGTCAAGACTTGCAAGCTATTATGAGCAGGATTTAAAAATCTAGAATTTGTACTAAGATCAATGAGAAGACATTGAAAGTTTAAAGAAGTAATCTGACACTACACATTTGAACAGGGAGGAAATTTTTACACTGCAACACTTTGGTTGCAGTGTAAAAAATGAAGAAAGTAAGACAAAAATATTACTTAGAAACTGTTATAATCTAGGTGAGAGATGGTAGAATCTGAGCTAGAATAGTGATGACAAGAAGTGAAAGATTAGTTGCCAAAAATGATATATAAGAGGAAATTCAACAGGATTTGGTGACTGATTTATTTTCATTTTAAATGCTCTAAGTCTGTCAGTATGACTAGAGATTACAGCCTCACAATAAACCAGTTTGTTTTGCTAGAATAATGAGTTAATCAAATGCCTGTGGTACTCATGCCTAGATAATGAGTAACAATAGGTCAAATACAATTGTTCTTATATTTTTGTATATTCCCAACATGAGTTAATATAATATACAAATTAATTATGTATAGGAGTCTACTATCAGGGTGATCTCCAAAGCATGTAAGAAAACAAAACAAAACAAAACACCAGTTAAATTTATGGATTGTGGGTATATTTAGATCTGAACACCCTTATGGAAATAATGATTTCTCCCTGTATCTACGGATAGCATTATGTGCACAGTTTCCAGGAATTCTCAGCCTCCTTAATGTCTCTCCTTGGAAATTTCCCTCCATTGAAACATTGGCTCCATATTAATAACTATTGAATGAAGATTATAGATTTATAGCTATGCTCACACATATCTAGTGAGTAGTTTAAAGAACTTAAGCCCATAAAAATTGCCAAAAAGGTTAAACTTGATCCTTTGGCTAGGGCTAATAGTATTTAATCCTGAAATTCGTTTTCTCATGGGATTTTTGTAAGAATTAAATTATATGTTTGTGAAAGCATTTTTTTTTTTTACTTCAATTGCTCTAAAATGCAACTTAGCATTTTTGTTATCATTCAAAATGGTAATATAAGAAAAACTATGTGCCTAGAAGGACTGTGAGATGCTCAATTGGGACATTCCAAGAAGCTGGGAAAATTAATTATTAGGAGAGTTTGAGAATAGTACATATGGATCCAGATTAGATTTATAGGCCAAACATATCTTCACTGGACAATATCGCATCTTTTGTGTGTAATCATTTAACACGATTGTTTCTTGGACACAATTGTTGGAAGAAAACCATAAATATCTGGTGTCCTTCTATGTTCAATTTGAAAAATGCTTTCATTGAATGATTTAGCAGTACAGAATGATACTTCAATATAAAGTCCACTGTACTGCCTTTTCTCAATGCATCCCTAATCTTGTTTCATTAATTACTGTTATTGTCTGGAGTGCTCATTAAATAAGCAACACATTTTCACTTCATTCTGAAACTAAAATGGAGTTGCAAAATGGTTTCTATATAGCTCTTGGAAAAACTTAATTGACCCTGGTAAGAATTTCAGCTTGTTTATATTGTTGGTAAATAGGTTGCTTCCTGTCGTCAAAGTTTCTAAGCTCTGATAGACATCACTTTTATAAGTCGACAGATAAAAGATTGACAAACAAAAAGTTTATCATTTCCAACTCTGAGAAAAGGTAAATGACTTTACCAAGTTCCTTCCCATTTTCCCCTTAATAGAATTTGAAAACAAAATTAACTTTTAAGAGGACTCTAAAATTTAAAAAAATTAAATTAAAGCAAAGAAGAAATTGGCTGAACATGAATTAAGTTTTATAAGTCCACCAGTGGTCCTTAATTCCTTAATTCTACCTTCTGTTTCCAAGCAATTCGTAGTGCAGTCCAGAATAAAACTTGAAGATGCTATGTAAAGATAGCTTCCAGTTCAATATCTTATCAAGCAGTAATTACAAGTGTATTAAAGTAATCTGTTGACAAAACAAATGATGTTTTCTGCTTTTAAATCTCCTTGACAAAGCTTGTCAATGTGAAAACTATATATTAAAACGTGGCCATTTGAAATAGTCATTAGCAGAGGCAAGCAGCAGTGAATAGATCTAGAAAGTTTGTATAAAATCTGGCTTAAGGGAACAAGGGAGATTAAAGAAAGTATGGATAGAGATCCATCGAGTCCCCCTTGGAAAGCCAAATCGAAAGACCAGTTAGTATTAAATAGATTACACCCAAAGCAAAAAGAAAGGCTCAGACAAAGGAACAAAAATAACTTTTTTTCCTATGACTTCTAAAAAAATTTACATATATGTGTGTGTGCATGTGATGCATGTGTTCATGTATATGTTTGAAGTTATTAATTATGAAGAGGATCAATTGAATGTGAGAGTCATAGGAAGAAGAATCAAAGTTCAACCCCATGATAATTGCTACAGCTATTAAGGAGAGAAACAATAAGGGTGGAAAAATTGAGTTTGTGCACCTTGGTCTTCCTCTCTTATATGTAATCTCATATATTTGATTTTCATTTTCAGAATCGAATTTCATGTTCATGATTCATTCCAGTTTACTTAGAAAATATGTAAAATAAATCTAGAATAAGAATATATCTTATTCAAGAGTTGGGTGATACCATAGAAAACCTATATACTGCATCTTAAAGCTTGAAGGTTAGTGGGTCCAAAATCCACCCAAAGAAAAGGAAGCTGCACAGTGACAGTGACAATTTAAGGGCTCTATTTTCAAATGAGATTTGAAGTGGGAAAAATAAGCTCTGCTTGAGGTTTTCAGTTTAACTTGTCATAGACATGCTAAATTCATGGACTATATATGTGAACATCTGCCTGATCTAGAGAAATAAGAAATGAAACTTTAGAACTTCAGCTTTCTCTCCCACCTTCTCTCACACACACACTCACACGCACAAGATAGAGACAGGGAAGTAATTATACTAATTTTGTTTTTAGTAAAATATAAAAAAGTAAAAATATAAACACATTTTAAAATAAGATCTTGAGAGAAATATGATTCAGCATTATATACTAAACAGATATAAACATTTGTAAATTTTAGCATAAATTATATTTAAAAGTTTGTCTTATTTCAGAAATTTCATAAATTCAATAAAAAAGAATAAAACACATTTTCTTGTTTTGCATGTATAAAATTACATGACACTATGAATATTCTTTCAAATAGCAACTATTCTAAGTTCTAAGGATAAAAGTGTTTATAGTACAAAGAATTTTCCCTATGATAATATAGCTCTTATGAATATAACAGAATATTCAGGTGCACATTCGCATAATGCATTTTAAATCTCAAATTATTCCTGTATGTTATTTTTTGATGAGAACATACTTTGCTGATCTGTTAGCTCTTAAATGAACTCAAACAAAAGGCTACTTTATAACTTGAAATTTGAAGATTAATAATTCTTGTCTTTAATGAGAAATATTTTTGATAATTATATAAATAAATTGATAATAAAAACATAATATATTCATTATCACAGCCCTGAAGTGCACTTTAAAATGTGCTTATAATAAATCATTTTACTCTGTTTAAAATAGTGCAGTTTCTAGCAGAAAGCCATCCCCTTTCATCTGCCTAAGAAAATCATTTTCTTTCACCTATGTATTATTGTATAGATTATATTCATTTTAGCTAATCTTTGTATCTATATTTTGCCAATACCACATAGTCTTCATATCTATAGCTTTTCAATAGGTTTTTTGAAATCTGGTAGACTAAGCCCTTCAGCTTTATTTCTCCAACTTCATTTTAAAAATTGCTTTGACTATTCTAGATCCTCCTAATTTTCATGCAAATTTTAAAATCATCTTGAAAATTAATACATAAATCCTTCTAGCGAATTTATTGGGATCGAGTTAAATCTAAATAACAAAGTGAGGTCATATAACAATGTTGAATCTTCCATTCCATAAATGTAATACATGCTTATATTTATTTAGCATTGCTTCAATTTTTCTTAGCAATGTTTTATAATTTTCAATGTGGAGGTTTTGAATGGCATTTGTTTGGCTTATTTGTAAGTAGTTTACATTTGTTGGTGGTATTGTAAATGGAACAGTTAACTTTTATTTTCAAATTGTTTGTTTCTTATGCATGTTTACAAGCAATTTTTATATGTAAATTGTGGGTTCCACAGCCTTGCTAAAATCTTAATTCTAGTAGTAGATTTATAGATTATCTGTCATTTTCTGCATAATCATATCACCTTTAAATAGAGACAGTCTTACTTCTGTATTTTGATCTTCATTCATTTTATTTTTTTCCCTTATTGCAGGTTCAAGGATCTATAATACAATGTTTTGTTAATGTGGTAAAAGCAGACATCTTTGTTTTAATCTTGTATCAGGGAGAAAAAAAAATCAGTCTTTCATCAAAATACATCATGTTGGTTCCAGTTTTTGTTGTTGTTGTTGTTGTTGTTGTTTTGTTGTAGGCAGAGTCTCTTTCTGTCGGCCAGGCTGGAGTCCAGTGGCACGATTTTGGCTCACTGCCACCTCTGCCTCCTGGGCTCAAGCAATTCTCCTGCCTCAGCCTCCCGAGTAGCTGGGAGTATAGGCATGTGCCACCATGCCCGGCTAATTTTTGTATTTTTAGTAGAGATAGGGTTTCACCATGTTGGCCAGGCTGGTCTCGAACTTCTGATCTCAGGTAATCTGCCTGCCTCGACCTCCCAAAGTGTTGGAATTACAGTTGTGAGCCACCACACCCGTCCAACTTAATTTTTTTTTTAGAGCAGTTTTAGGTTTGTGGCAAAATTGAGCAGAAATAGAGAGAATTCCCATGTATTCCCGGCCTCCACACATGCATAGACTCTTCCATTACCACATCCCCCAAAGCATGAACCTACATTGATGCATCATCATCACTGAAGTCCATAGTTTACATTAGGGTTCACTCTTGATATTGTACACTCTGGGTTTGAACAAATATATAATGACAAGTGTTTACTATTATAGTTTTATACAGAATAGTTTTGCCATCTTAAAAGTTATCTTTGATCAATCTACTCATCCCTCACCCTTCCCTAATTCCTGGTAACCACTGATCTTTTTACTGTCTGCGTAGTTTTACCTTTCCCAGAATGTCATGAGGTTGGAATTGGAAAGCATATATCCTTTTCAGATTTGTTTCTTTCACTTATTAATGTACGTTTTAATTTCCTCCCCGTTCTTTCATGGCTTGATAGCTAATTTCTTTTTAACCAATTATTTCCATGAAGGTGACTCATCTATAAATGAACTCATCAAAGGCATTCTGCAGGCCGGGCGCGGTGGCTCAAGCCTGTAATCCCAGCACTTTGGGAGGCCGAGACGGGCGGATCACGAGGTCAGGAGATCGAGACCATCCTGGCTAACACTGTGAAACCCCGTCTCTACTAAAAAATACAAAAAACTAGCCAGGCGAGGTGGCCGGCGCCTGTAGTCCCAGCTACTCGGGAGGCTGAGGCAGGAGAATGGCGTGAACCTGGGAGGCGGAGCTTGCAGTGAGCTGAGATCCGGCCACTGCACTCCAGCCCCAGCGACAGAGTGAGACTCCGTCTCAAAAAAAAAAAAGGCATTCTGCAATTCTGTAATAGTACTTTTTATGCCTAGCATTTGTTTTTGTTTTTTTCCTAGAATTTTTACCTCTGCCTATATTTCCCATCTGTTCTTGCACATTGTCTACATTTTTTGTTAGAATCCTTAGTATACTAATCAAACCCAAGTCCATCTTCTCCTGAGTTCCAAAATGTCCTTATTATATTATGTAAGTGATTTAGTACTTCCCACAAAATCCATACCTCATAAAATTCCAGACACTATTCTCAACGCAGTCTTAGGCAGCCAGAAGAAAATCTATTATCAGTAAGGAAAGAAGGTGTTGTACACTATTATTTAGTGGCTTGGAGAACTGGTTTCAATAGCGATAGGTGGAAATAATTTTAGGATGAATGTAATATGAGTCAAATAGTAATGTATGTACTAACCTCCCTTCAGTACATACTCAGCTCCTAATTTGCAATCATGCTGACAAAGCCCTGTAGTCAAATTGCTTTCTGAAGAATTAAGTTCTTTACTAAGGAACCATTCAACTGGTCTTTATTTGTTTGCAATTATAGAAAGCCAAGTTTTTTTTGGCACACTGGAAAAATAGCAGTCTCAGGAAATTGACAAGGAAATCAGAAGTACAGATATATATAATATACAGTAATTATATATTATATAAAATAATTACATAGTAATATATACTGTTATGTATTACATAATTATTAAATATTATATATATATATACCTTCTCTCTCTAGAGCCACAGGAATTGGAGACAAGATTATTTACTAACATACAACTCTAACTTGTACTCCTGTGGTATATGTTCTAACATCCTACACATTTTATTCATAGCATGATCAAAGTTGTAATTATGTATGTATATATTTATCTATCCCCTATACTATACATTCTAAGAGAAGCATTACCTAGATTTATCATATTTCTTTTACTATGAACCAAACTAACCAAGTGCCTGGAATACATAAGCTAGTATAAGAAGTGTTAACAGAACTGATGTCAGTAGTTCCGTTACAGTAGGTAGACATGAGCAGAGCAGGAGAGGACAGACACACACACACACACGTACACACACACACACACCCCTCAGCTGGTGGCCAGGTGGTTGTTAACTGTGTCTCTAAAAATAATAATAAATCATAGCTGGCACCAGGGAAAGGCAGTCTCCAAATAGAAAAAATCTGAAACTGGTGATCCATAGCTTCTCAATAAGATCTCAAGAGGTGGACCGGTGGGCTCAAGCATGCTCACTAAGAGGCAAAATGGTGAGGTTTAACCTTTCTCTAGAAATACTAGACTGGTAAGGGAAGAACACCTAAAATAAGCATGAGTACAACTCCAGTAAACACACTGCCTATGCAGCACCTCCCAAGTGTTAGCAGGCCACTGTCTATGCAGACAGCCCATCCCAAGGGGAGAATAAGTGGAGAAGGGATACAAAACCCTGGAAGTATGCCAATGTATAAAACTCCAAGTCAGAGGTCCAACCACATACTTGATATCTCAAGTCACCTGCTTGGCCCTCTTCCAAGTGTACTTAACTTCCTTTCATTCCTGCTCAAAAGCTTTCACTTTTGCTCTAAAACTTGCTGCTATCTCTCCTTCTGCCTCATGCCCCTCAGTTGAATTCTTTTTCTTGAAGAGGCAAGAATTGAGGTTGCTGCAGACCCATACAGATTCACTGTCACTAACTGTTCCCCTATCTGGTAGTTAGCCATACGGTAGAATAACTTTTCCAAAGTCAATAAGAAGGCAGACTATGCTGCCTAAAGGCTGCCCTTTCAAAAAAAAATAATTCTGGCCAAAGGGGAGAACACACAAAAATACTTGTGGTCATAGGGAAATTGGGTGATGTTAATAATATGGTACACTCGTAAGGAAATTAAGGAAAGGCAGCAGTCAGGAGGAACATTTGATGAGCTTTGATTTTAAAATATTAATCTTCCAGAGTTGCAGATCAAAGAGTACATGAAGTACCAACAGCGTGGGGATGTGAGTGGTAGGTGGAGGGGAGACTATTATCAGAGCTGCCACTGTTGATACAGCAGGTTGTTGCAAATGTGAGCAAATGAGCTAGCATTAAGAAAAAGAGCGGAGCGCGAGCGGTGCGAGAAAGCTGAAGGTGATGTGGCCGCCCTCAACCGACGCATCCAGCTCCTTGAGAAGGAGCTGGACAGGGCTCAGGAACGACTGGCCACGGCCCTGCAGAAGCTGGAGGAGGCGGAAAAGGCTGCAGATGAGAGTGAGAGAGGAATGAAGATCATAGAAAACCGGGCCATGAAGGATGAGGAGAAGATGGAAATTCAGGAGATGCAGCTCAAAGAGGCCAAGCACATTGCGGAAGAGGCTGACCGCAAATACGAGGAGGTAGTTCGTAAGCTGGTCATCCTGGAGGGTGAGCTGGAGAGGGCAGAGGAGCCTGCAGAGGTGTCTGAACTAAAATGTGGTGACCTGGCAGAAGAACTCAAGAATGTTACTAACAACCTGAAATCTCTGGAGGCTGCATCTGAAAACTTTCTGAAAAGGAGGACAAATATGAAGAAGAAATTAAACTTCTGTCTGACAAACTGAAAGAGGCTGAGACCCGTGCTGAAATTGCAGAGAGAATGGTTGCAAAACTGGAAAAGACAATTGATGACCTAGAAGAGAAACTTGCCCAGGCCAAAGAAGAGAACGTGGGCTTACATCAGACACTGGATCAGACACTAAACGAACTTAACTGTATACAAGCAAAACAGAAGAGTCTTGTTGCAACAGAAACTCCGGAGTTCCGTGGGTCTTTCTTTTCTCTTGTATGAAGTTCCTTTTGTTATTGCCATCTTCACATTGCTGGAAATGTCAAGCAAATTATGAATACATGACCAAATATTTTGTATCGGAGAAGCTTTGAGCACCAGTTAAATCTCATTCCTTCCCTTTTTTTTTTTTCAAATGGCACCAGCTTTTTCAGCTGTCTTATTTCTTCCTTGACTTACATTTATTCCTAAGGTGGGCAGGGTATTTCCTCATAAGCATACTTTCTTAAGACAGAGGTCATTTGGTTCCTGGGAGAATAGGCAGCCCCATACTTTGAAGAACACAGACCCCAATATCTAGTCGTGGATATAATTAAAACGCTGAAGACCATAACCTTTTGGGTCAACTGTTGGTCAAACTATAGGGACCATCACATGGGTAGGGATTTTCCATCCAGAGCCAATAAAAGGGCTGCTGGGGGCCAGGGGTGGCTATTGTGGGAAGTCATAACCCACAGATAGATTAACCTAAGAATCCTGGCCCTTCTCCACACTCCACCATGCAGAACAAACATCCTCTCAAGCAGTCAATGTAGAATGCTTGAGTAATAGTCATAATTACCCACATATAGTAATTAATAGATGGTAATTAATAGATCCTTGATGTGATGTTCTTTTGTGTATTTCCTTCATTCTAAAGTTGTTCTCTGGCCGGGCACAGTGGCTTTCGCCTATAATCCCAACACTTTGGGAGGCCAGGTCACTTGAGGTCAGGAGTTGGAGACCAGCCCAGCCAACATGGCAAAACTCTGTCTCTACTAAAAATACAAAAATTATGGTGACACCTGCCTGTAGTCTCATGTACTCAGGAGACTGAGGCAGGAGGATCACTTGAACCCAGGAAGTGGAGGTTGCAGTGAGCTGAGATCGCACCACTGCACTGCAGCCTGGTCAACAGAGTGAGACCCCATTTCAAGAAAAAAATAAAAATAAAGTTGTTCTCTGAAGAGCAAGTGTCTCATTCCAATAATGACCCACTCAGCCGGAATATGGTGGATTTCAGTCCAATTCAGGTCAGCCATCTCCAAAAGACTACAAGTCATTAATAAGTTTAGCAAAAGAGTTTCTATCTATTAGCAGAAAGGGCCTCTCTGGCAGCAGAGATTAAAAATTGGCCCAACTTCATTTCCATACTTCAGGGAATAGCAAATTGAAGATTTACTTATCTAGGACTTGAATTCCTTCTTTGGGACCAAGTTAATAAAACACCAAGAAACTCCTGATTAAACTGGATAATGAAGGATTCTGTAGACAGGGCTGCACGTATCGGCTTTGTTTGACTTCTCTTTTCTCAGTTAACATCTCAGAGCTGGAACATTCCACATTCCCCGGCAGCATGTGGGGGCCGACTAAAGTTTACAATTCCAACTAAAAGTCACCCTGCTTCTGGCTTATCCGAATCCCTTACCCACCCCACCCCACCACCCCACTCCTATTTATTCAGCACCACACTACCCAGGAAATAAACTAGCAAATTGTGCAATGGAATCAAATCCAGACTTTTCTTTAGATTCTTGCAACTGTGTCATATGTAATAATATCACTTTTTCTACAGTTTGGTCAAATAAATTTTTACATAAACTAAAAAAAAAAAAAATAAGAAGAAAAATAAGAGCAGAGCATAGAGACATATAGATTTGAGCCTTAGAAAGTACTAAATATTAACGGACTTGACAAAGCAGATATAGCAGCCTATAAATTTAAACTACCACCTGTGTTTTCACTCTACAAAGAAGATTTTTGTTGTTCTGGTTTTAACTCATTTCTGCTTTGGCATTGTTGATGTTTTAAATAAAGAAATAAGTTGATAATCTCTGGAAATTGCCATTTCAGTGGAAAAGAAAATGAAATTACATGATCTTCCAAAAGTAGGTTTATGAAAAGAAAATCTTTTACAAAACCTAGAAGTCTTGCTTTTTCTTCTTGCCCTTCCTTTCCTCTGCACTTTATAATGAAGTTTGTCTTTGTTTTGTTTACTACATAGACCACCTTTTATCTTTAATCATGTTTGATTTGGGAATATCCTCTTGCATTTGTATAAATGAAAATGGTATAATGAGCTGACCTACTATTTTCCATGATAAAGGATGTCACACACAAAATAAATGACTTTTTTCATTTGCATATTCACTTAGATTGGTGGAAGAAGCAGCTTTCAAAATCCTAAAGATAGCAGTACTCTGTATCATTTAAATTGGACTCCAGATAATCAAATCAGTTCATATC
This sequence comes from Rhinopithecus roxellana, assembly GCF_007565055.1. Classification (NCBI taxonomy): domain Eukaryota; kingdom Metazoa; phylum Chordata; class Mammalia; order Primates; family Cercopithecidae; genus Rhinopithecus; species Rhinopithecus roxellana. Next base: position 56,685,428 of record NC_044551.1, read on the forward strand.
TGAAAAAGAAATATAATCTACTTTTATTAGTAATTTGTATGTATATGTGCATACATTCATACTTTTTCCTTTATATTACTCATATTTCCCTGTGTTCTACAAGTTTCTTGTTTTTAAAAGTAATAATAAAGTTCAAAAGTGAGAGAAATGTTTACTTAACTGAAGACATGGCTAAAACGTACCCTTTTAAAAGTTTAAAGTGAATAAGAAGGAAAAAAAAAACATAAGCAAGAATCCTCTAGATAGTAGTTTAGTATTAGGTTCTAATTTTCAAGTTAATAACTGAGGCAAGATTGTTACTAAACATGGATGCCCAAAAACAAAGAGACTGCTTTAAGTTACTGCAAGTAATGTGATTGTTCTGGCTTTTTCACCACCAAGACTCCATAGCTTTAGGAGTCATTGGGAAATATGTTTGTATAAAGCTTTAAAGAATCCTACTCTGCTGAAAGTGATGACTCATGGCTATAATCCCAGCACTCTGGGAGGTTGAGGCAAGAGGATTGCAGTTGGCTTGAGGTCAGCAGTTTGAGACAAGCTCATGCGACAAAGCAGACTCCCATCCCCACAAAATAAAAATAATTAGCCAGGCATGGTCACGTGCACCTGTAGTCCCAACTACTTGGGAGGCTGAGGTGGGAGGATCAATGGAGCCCAGCAGTTCCAGGCTGCAGTGAGCTACAATTGTGCCGCTGTACTCTGGCCTGGGTAACAAGCAAGTTCTTTCTCAAAAAATTCCCTACTCTGTCACATTGAACAAATTTCAAATGTCTAGATAACAACAACAACAACAAAAAAGTTTAATCACACTCATTCCAAAAGTTACATTCTTTAGAAACTTTCTGAAAGTCACTTTTCAAAAGTTATTTGGCATTAAAAACATTCCATTTAGTTAAAATATAAATTCTATAATAAAATTTCTATGGACTAGTACTCTTTTCTGATACACATGAAAATTTAAAAGACAATTTGAAGGCAATGATACGGAGTTGTTGAATAGTCGCTATTTAATCTGCACTCAAATATTTTTAAGATAAATTTATTCTGACAGTGAGAATTAATATTAAAAATAATACTTGAAAGTAATTATTTTTGTTTCATTTTCCTTTATAACAATTTAGTACAAATAACATATTAATATATACTTTAACAAATAGGAGTGGCCTTCTACAATTCTAAACTGATCCTTCTCTATTTGCAACGCCCAAAATAATCAGATTCTTAAGAAGGGTCACTGCAAATACTGACAAATAAGTTTAAAGAAATATAATCCAGCATTATCTTTATCAACACTTACAGAAACTACAGATAGGAGGTTGTTGAAGTCTTCAACTATATGACGGTGAATTTATCAATTTTGCTTCATGTATTTGTAGGCTTTGATACTTGGTATGTATAATATTTAGGAGGATTAAATCTTCTGGTAGGTTGATCTTTATATAAAATTCCTGTTATTGATTCATTTTTATGTCTACTTACATAAAACTGCCTTTTTAACTAAGGATTTAATTAATCTTATCTTTTTCTATAAGTTTACTTTCAACATACCTATATGTTTACATTTGAAGTGAGTTTTCTTTTAAAGCAGAATACGGTTGAGTCACTTTTTAAATTCAGCTCTAGAAATCTCTCTTTTAGGTCATATTTAGACCCGTTACATACAAGCAATGATTGATATGTTAGCAGTTAATTCTGATACTTATTGGCCACCTATTTTAGAGTATTTTAATCATATTTATCTGCCAGTGCTTGGTATTTACAGAAGTAGTTAAATGAATGGGCAATGAGTATTCACTAGAACTCTGCACTATGTGGCAAGAAGTTCAACGAAAAAATGTTTCATAGAAATAATTTAATACTTTCCTGTGGCTAGTAAAAACATGGGTCTTCAGATAAATGAAATGATTTTAAAAAGAGCTATCTCAAACACATTTTCATCATATTTTATAACCTCAATAATAAAGAGAATATCCTAAAAGCTTCTAGAAAACAAAAACAGCATACCGTAAAAGAATGACAATCAGGAAAGCATCGTATTTATCAACAATAAACTGGATATTAGAAGACAATTGAAAGTATCCTCAAATTTCTGACAGAAAATTATTTTCAATCTGAAATTTTATACCAAGCAAAACTAGTATTCAAATGTGAGGACAAAATGTATTTTAGATATGAAAGGACTAGAAAGTTTACCTCCCATTCACTGTTCCTTCAGATGTTTCTTGAGAAGCACAAGGAAAATGAAGAAGAGAAAAGACAAAGGATGGGGCAAGAAATATTTTCTTATTAATAGGAGGAAAACTGACTTAATTATACGCTTGAAATCAACTGGCTCTGAGGCAAACTCACAATAAACTGGGAAATAAAAATCACCATTACTATCAAGCAAAAGGGACTATTCAGAGGAATCAAATTTTCACTACTCTGAATGGGCAATACCAAGAACCTAGCTAATTCTTATAAATCTGAGTACTGTCCGTCACATCTAAAACTCTAAAATAGTTTGTGTTCTTGCCCATTAGCAGGGAAACACTCCTCCCTTGGGAAATTCTTTATATTATCATATGTATTATTATAATATCAACATCTACCGAGATATTGATTCTATGAAACCCTGCCTTTTCTCTCATACATGGAAGCATTCTGTCATGCTGTGTCACAGATGAGGAACTTAGGGATTCAGGTCTTTTAAAATCCATTCTATTTTCAGAACAATGATATTTTTAGATAACATATATGTCAGATATAAATTTAAACACACACATACGAATGCAACAGTTGTGTATAAATAGTCCACATCGACTGAAGAAAGTACACTTGAAACTTTCCTGTTTGTTTGTCATGTTAGCAAACAGTCTTTTCCACTGGAAATAAAGACAAGTTCATTAGAAGATTTACTCCATCAGATGAGGATTCCCATATACACTACCCATCAAACAACAGATGGACATTCTTTGAACTCCAAGCCTTGGACACGCACTTACTTATGCCCTCTCAGGCATAAGGAAGTTTATTCTAAATATTCTACTTATTTTTAAATACTCTATCTAGCATGACTTAAATTAGACTAAAGAGGTTGTTTGCCATTCATTTTTTATTCTCTTATCAGGCAGTTTTGAAGACATAAGAAAGCTGTATCCATAGCATTTGTTAAATATATAGTAGAATTATTCAGAAAAATCACTTAGGCCTGGTGATTTCTGGATGGGCTACCTACTGTCAGCTGTACAACTTGCAGTTTAGTCCAATTTATTAGTTGTAGAGCCCTTTCCCAGAATAGAGCCACAAGTCACTGTGCTAAATGAAGAGTTAAGTGGGCTGCTCTCATAAATGCTAATGTAGGGGGCACAGTTATATGACATTATGCTGAAAATAGAGGCTCTTAAGGGTCTTTAAGTATATAAATTAGGCAACAGGAATGATACAGTGATATAGAGGCTTGTTTGTTCTTCCATGCGAACTGCACTTCATGGAGAGTAGATATTTAGTTTAGGCATAATGTGTATAAACAACCTCCCTATGGAGTCCTCAAAGAAACATAGGAAAATTAGAGCTTGCAAAATAGAAGCTTTACTTTTTTTAAGTCAAGTATAATTACGCCTCTCTGTTTTCATATGTGGGTTGTTTAATACCGAACTTTTGAGAAACATATTTATCCATTTTTTTTTGAAGGGAAGATATTGGTAGGGATTACCTCTGGCTTAAATGAAGTCATTGAAAACATTTCCATTTGCTCTTAAATATAAGGTTCTAAAATGAATTCATTTTATTTTAGATGTGTCACTTTTATTGTGAATCTCTGCTGTCAATAACTTCTAAGCAATACAATGAGAAGCACAGTTTAGAAGCATTTGGCAAAATTTAGTAGCAATACTTGGTAGAGTTACCTGTATGCCAAATTGGGACTCCATTTATTTCATTACAGTAATGAGGTCTGTGGATAGCTACAATTATTTATCTTTTTTTAAATAAAATAATCCATGGTAGTGAGTTATCTTGATTGTTTAGTCAATTACAGATTGAGTTCTTTTCTACTCTTTCCCTATGCTCACTACTGCACTGGACTAGTCTTAAACAAATAAATATCATGCTATAATTGATATAGACATGACTTATCCAGATTTCTTTTAATATTTTTCCCATTTCTGTGCATACCTCCTTCAACTTTAGTGTGCTTTCATTTCCAATGACCTGCATCTAACGTCCTCAGAGGACTTCCCTTGGTTAGCCAATGTTTAATGAATCATAGTTGTAAAGACATTATCCTTACCTCAATTTGGGAAAATTTCTGAAAAACCATTTACTCCCCATAGAACATTGTCACTGTCTTAGCATACAACTCCTGGTAAATTTCTAGCAACTTTTCTTCTGTCCAGATTTTTAATTATTATGTTTCATTCCACCAGAAGATACTGTGCCTCCATCTTTACCTGTTTTCCTTCTCACTTATCAGGCCTTTCCAGACTAAACCTAAACCAATGTTTCTGAATTTTGGCTGCATTATGAAATCACCTTGGGAACATTTTTTCTCCTTTTTTAAATCAGTCTCTCTCTCTCTTTCTGTCTCTCTTTGACCTTGTACACTGCTAAGCTATATATTGAACTAATTCAGATATATTTAAGGTGGTTATATTAGTCCAATTTCATACTGCTATAAAGAACTGCCTGAGACTGCGAAATTTCAAAAGGAAAGAAGTTTAATTGACTCACAGTGCAGCATGGCTGGGGAGGCCTCAGGAAATTTACAATCATGGTGCAAAGCAAAGAGGAAGCAAGGCACCTTCTTCAAAAGGTGACAGAAAGGAGAAGTGCTGAGCAAAGGGGGAAGAGCACCTTATAAAACCATGAGATCTCATGAGAACTCAATCTACTATCACGAGAGCAGCATGGGTAAAACTGCTCCCATGATTCAATTACCTCCACCTAGTCTCTCCCTTGACACATGGGGATTAAGGGGATTACAATTCAAGATGAGATATGAGTAGGGACAGAAAGCCTAACTGATAGTGACAGGAGACAGACAGATTCCTAGGCAGATAGGGACAGGTGTCCAGTGAAACCCAATCTTCAAGTCATAGACAGCCTGAAGCCTGAAAACAAAGCTGCCAGTTCTGGATAGAGTCCACTATCAGAGTGAGAACTTTCTCCATGCATTTTAAACAATTGAATGGTACTTTTTCCAAGACCACCCATGTACCAACCAGCATACACTCCCCTATTCTAAGCCCACAAAAACCCTGAACTCAGCCACACAGATGACTAGCTGCTCTTGGGTCCTCTCTCCACTGGGAGCTTTCCTTCTGTTGTTCAATAAAATTCTTCTCTGACCTACTCAGTCTCCGGTGTCCATGTACCTTATTCTTCTTGGTCCTAGGACAAGAACTTGGAACTTGCCGAACTGCGGGCAGCAGAAACAAACAAGCTGTAACCCTCCCATTCATTGAGATGAGGGTGGTGGGAATGAATGAGCTGTAACTCTCCCTTCTGTCAACAGAGGTGCAGATGATGGGAATAAAAGAGCTGTAGCACACTCCCACTCACTGAACTGTGGGGGAGAAAAAGCCACTGAGTGCCACATCCTTCTGTTCACCAAGCTGCAAGCAGTGCAACATGTTCCAACTCACCGAGTTACAGGAGTAAAGAGCTGCAACATTTCTTGGGAGTTCAGATCTCGAGACTCCCTGAGTAAGAGCTGCAACATCCCTTGGGACTCTGGGGTTGCTTCTATCTCTGAGATTTTGGGTTCTACCATGTTCGCTTTGTACCATGCTGGCACCCAACGCAGAAGCCACTTTTGGCATGCCCAGTGCAGCCACAGGCTGGACACAGAGCCACAACAAATGTGGGATTTAGGCCAGTAGTGTGAGCCAAGCACAGCCTGCTTGGCTGAGTGGGCAGAGTGAACCTGGCAGGCCCTAGCAAAGCCCCATCATGTCAGACACAGAAATTTACAGCTGATGTAGTGGCACCAAAGGAATTCTGTAATGCTGTAACCCTCCCTCCTGCCTGCCAAGCAACGTAGGAGAAAAAGCCGCTGGATGCCATTCCTTCCTGCCTGCTGGACTACAAAAGCTGCAACATATCTGGGGACTCGTCGGGATTGTCAGAAGGGTTAGTAAGAGTGTACTGCTTTCATTTTCATTTCTGAGGTTTCTTGTCCTCAGATTTTTCTCTGAAAACAGATGAGGCACTGGGCCTCTGTCAGCCGGTTAAGAGCGAATAACACAGCTGCCAGTTCTACAAGATTCAGAGGACAGACTTGCTGGGGAGGACGTTGTCAATCCCCATTGCCCTCGGATGTTGGGAATGTTGGTTTCGTTCCAAAGCAGTTTCCCTTCACAGAGGTCTAGCCATTGTGTGGGACTGGAAGGAGTTCCTGCGGCAAATGAGGGTGTCTGGCTGAGGCTACAATTCAGTGTTAACCAAAGGCCACTAGACTAACTCCAGTCTCCAACAGCCTGTTAGCGTGTCAGCACCAGGACCTCCAGCCTTTCCTAACACATTTTCTTTCTTTCTTTTGCAGCTGTCATGGCTCCTATCTCTTCTTTATATACACTGTTAAGGGTATTGTTTCAAGCCACAGAGATGATATAACTGGTTAGAATGAGCTCTTGGCTCAGTCATCAAGAATATAATTTAGAATAATGTGGTTTCTGTCTAAGAACCAAGGAGGATGTAACTATTGAGAGTTTTCTTTCTTTCTCCTGTTGAAGAAACCCATTAGCATAGAGCAAGAGGCTACTTTCCCTGGGCATCTTCCTCTCCCTGTGTTTAAGTTTGTTGTTTTGTCTTTCCACCATGTCAAGAGTAAACATAGTCCTGGGAATACAAGAAGCTTTTCTATGCAAGAGATTATTTTTTTCCTCTTGGGAGGCATCTTATAAGGACAGGTCCCCAATTTCTAGGACTTCCTTTCTTTTCCTTGTTTGAAGAGAATCTGGCTCCACAGTTTCACTTTAGTATTACTCCAGTGTGTTTTCCAAGCTTTGATTTGGAGCCCTAAAAAAAAAAAAAAGCTAGATCTGAGTGACCAAGAGGCAGTCAACAGCAGAAAGCTCGGGTGCATCACAGGTAAGCAGGACCATCCCTGCCAACTAGGCCTTCCTTCTTCGTGGATGGAGAATTTGCTCTCAACCATGGCATAGATGAAGCCTAGGCAACACACAGATTATGGACAGTGGAAGGCTAGGGCATGGCATAGGTAAGTGCAACTATCCCTACTGACAAGGCCTTCCCATTTCATGGGTAGAGGTCACACTCACATCCATGGGTGGTACCTATAGTAGCCACCAGGACTCAGGGAAGGAAAGGAAGGAAGAAAGAAAAAGACACCTTTTTTTCTTTCCCTCACATACTCCAGGTTTTTGCTGGGAGACAGGAACTAAGGGACGCCTCTTCTCCTCTCTTTCAGATGAATAACACATTACCTTCAGCCTGCACTCCTCTCGAGAGCATCGTGAATCACTGGGACTCCTTTGACCCTCAGACTCTGGAAAAACAGAAACCACCTCATATTCCTTTGCACAGGGTTTGAATGGATTATGGACTACAGGAAGGAAGGCCTCCAGAAGGAAACATTAATTTTAATACTATCCTGCAGCAGGACCTTTTCTGTAAACCCGAGGGCAAAGATCCAAGGTCTCACATGTGCAGGCTTTCTTTTCCTTGAAGGATAAACTGGGCCTTTGCCAACATTATAGGATTGTTTCAGCCCTCCCTGGAGGCCATCTCAGGAGAGGCTGCAAAGGATAATCCCAAGGAACAAGGGAAGCAAATCCCAGATGTGTCTCTAGTAGGGGAGTTGGCTCCCTCCAGTCCTGCTTCTCCTGGTCTATCCAATCTTCCTTATCCAGGTTTTTTCTCAAACTTGTGACATCCTAGAAATCCTCATTTTAGGCAGGTCCCAGTCTCACTTCTGCACCTACAAGAGATGGCTTTTGAATATTGCCCCATTAAGGTCCAGGTCCCATTTTCTCTATGGGACTGAAGGCAAATTAAGGAGAGCCTTGGCAAGTTTTCAGATGACCCTGGCAGGTATATAGAGGCTTTCCAGAATTTAACCCACGTATTTGAAGTTTCATGGAAGGATATTATGTTACTATGGAATCAAATCCTGGCTACCACTGAGAAGCAGGCATCCCTAAAAGTGACAGAGAATTCTGGGGATGAGCTTTGTATCTCATACAGTGCCAAGGAATGAGACAAGCCTTATCCAACTGGAAGAAAAGCAGTACCATTTGAGGACCCTAAATGGGATCCTGATGATGAAATGGGAGAATGGAAGAGGAAACACTTTTAGATGTGCATATTGGAGGGCTTACAAGGGACTAGAACTAAGCCTCTCGATTACTCCAAACTATCTACTATAGGCCATGGATCAGATGAGAATCCCAATACCTTCCTGGAAAGGCTAAGAGAGGCCTTGATAAAGCACATCTCTCTATCTGCTGATTCAGTCGAAGGACAACTAATCCTAAATAATAAGTGTATTACTCAGGTGGCCACTAATATCAGGAGGAAGCTACATAAACTGGCATGGGACCAGATAGTACTTTAGAGAACCTCCTGAAAGTGACCACCTTGGTCCTTTACAATAGGGATGGGGAGAAGCCTGAGAGAGAGAGGAGACACAAGAAAAAGGCAGAGGCTCTAGTGGCTGCCTTGTAGGCTCATGAACCCCAGAATCCCTGAGATGTACTTCTTAACTGCTATAAATGTGGCAAGCCAGGGCACTTTAGGAAGGACTGCGCAGGCCGCCTGAGGAAGCCACCTTGACCCTGTCCAATCTGTGATGGGGACCACTAGAGGGTAGACGGTCCCCAGAGATGAAGGTCACTGGGTCCAGAGCCAGTCTCCCAAATGGTCCAGCAGGATGGACGGGTCCTGCGACTCCTCTCCCTGACTCCAATGGTTCAGAATGCCATTACCATCCAGGAGCCTGGCTGATTCTGGAGGTTGAAGGGAGGAAAGTGGATACCTGTCTCGATACCAGAGTGTCTATTTCTGTTCTCCTCTCCAGTCTGGGCCTCTCCTCCTCCCTTATCATGACTGTGAGGGGCGTCTCAGGAAAGCCTCTAACCCAATATTTTTCCCAACCCCTTACTTGTAGTTGGGGAGACCTCTTGTTTACCTGTGCCTTTTTAATCATGCCTGAAAGCCCAACACCTCTGTCGGGCAGGGATATCTTAGCTCATATGGGAACCACCATCTTTATGGCTCCAGGACACAGTCTGTCTCCCCTGACGGAGATCAATCTCAATCCAGAAGTTTGGGTAACTAACTCTAGGGAAAACTGGCCAAGCCACAACTGTCATACTGGTCTGGATCCACCTTAAAGATCATACTTCCTTCCTAATCAGAAACAATATCTCCTAAAACCAGAAGTAAGAAAAGGGCTAGAAGTCCACCATTGATAACTTGAGGATGCACGACCTCTTAAAACCCTGAAACAGCCCTGGTAATACCCTAATATTGGGGGTGGAATTGAGACTGGTCCAGGACCTCTGCCTCATTAACGAGGCTGTGGTTCCAATTCATCTAGTGGTTCTCAATCCATATATGCTGCTGCTAACTCAAATACCTGAGGTATCTAAATGGTTCACAGTCTTGGACCTAAAGGATGCCTTTTTCTACATGCCACTACTCCCTGACTCCCAATCTTTGTTTGCATTCAAGGATGCCTCCAACCAGACCACCCAGGATGGTGTTAACTCAGGGATTCCAAGACAGCCCCCATCTGTTTGGGTAAGCATTCTCAAAATATCTCTCTGAGTTCCTTTATCGTCATGTTAAAGTTTTACAATATGTAGATGATATTCTCCTTTGGGCCTCAATTGAGGAAATCTCTCAGGAGGGAAGTAAGGCTCTTCTTAATTTTCTAACAGAGGTTGTAAAGTCTCAAAATCTAAGGCTCAGTTCTGTCAAGCTTCAGTAAAGTACTTAGGTCTGCTCTTATCAGCAGGGACCAGGGCATTGGGCAAAGAAAGGATTAAGCCCATCTCCTCTTTTCCCCTCCCCAAAATGCTCAAGCAACTGAGAGGAATTTTCGGCATTACAGGATTCTGTAGTTTATATATACCTCGGTACGATGAGATAGCACATCCCTTATATCACCTAATAAAGGAGATTCAGGCAGCTAAGACTCACTCCCTAATTTGGGAACCAGAGGCTAAAAGAGCCTTTGTCCAACTGAAACAAGCCTTGCTGGAGGCACCAGCCCTTCTCATAGGGAAGATGTTCAATCTTTATTATCAGAAAGGAAGGGAATGGCCCTGGGAGTTCTAAACCAGGACCAGGGTCCCACCCAGCAACCTGTGGAGTACCTAAGCAAGGAACTTGATTTGGTAGGTAAAGGATGGCCACTCTGCCTCTGGGCAGTTGCAGCGGGAGTCTTTCTGGTACCAGAGGCTACTAAGTTAACCATGGGGAATAACTTAACTGTTTATACCCCCACATAATGTAGCAGGACAGCTACCTTCTAAGGGGAGTCTCTGGCTAATGGAAAGCCACCCCTTCAAATATCAAGCTCTGCTCTTAGAGGGATCTGCAGTCCAACTGAGAATCTGTCCCTCCCTATACCCAATCACCTTCTTCCCAGAGGAGGCTGTGGAGCTTGAAAATTACTGAAAACAAATAGAAGTGCAAACCTATGAGGCCAGAGTGGACCTCAAAGAAACCCCCTCAGACAACCCAGATTGTACTCTGTTTACGAATGAAAGTTCTTTTGTAGAACAAGAGATCCATAAGGCAGGGTATGCAATATTCACCTTGAATGACACTATTGAGAGCAGGCCTTTCTCCTTAGGTACAAGTGCTCAACTAGCTGAGCTAATTGCCCTCACAAGGGTGTTGAATTAAGCAAAGGGAAGGCAGTTAATATTTACACTGATTCTAACTATTCTTCCCTAGTCCTCCAGGCTCATGTCCTTATCTATAAAGAGAAAGACTTCCTTCCAAGGGAAATGGCAGTAATACATTGTAAAGGCCACCTAAAGGAGATGAATGAAATAGCTGCAGGAAGTAAGTTAGCAGACCAAGCAGCTAAATCAAAAGTGAGAGGGCCCCAGATTTCTGATACACTTGAGGCCCCTCTGATCTGGGATGGCTCCATAAGAGAAATAAAACCTCAATATTCTCCTGTAGAAATAGAATGGGCCACCTTTCAGGAACACACATTTCAGTCCTCAGGATGGCTACAACTGGAGGACAGAAAACATCTACCAGCTTTCAGCCAATGGAAAGTTCTTAAAACTCTTCACCAAGCCTTTTACCAAGGTAAGGATAAAATCTATCAAATCTGCTAAAAATGGTCCAACATGTCATTGATGCTTGTGAGACTTGCCTTAAAAATAATCCCCTTAATAGATGACTTCTCCCCTCTAGAACCCAAAGAATGGGAGGCTATCTGGGGAAGTCTGATATCCAGACTGGATTTAACCCATATGTCAAATATAAGGGGCATCTTCTACTTCCTAGTATGGGTAGATATCTTCACTAACTGGGTAAAAGCATTTCCATGTCAAACAGAGAAGGTTTCTCAGGTGATAACAGTACTAACTAATGAGATAACTCCTTGCTTTGGACTCCCTAAGTACCTCCAAAGAGATAATAGTTCCAAGTTCAGTGTGACTGTCACCCAGGGGTTATAGGCATTCAATATCATCTTCATTGTGCTTGGAGACCATTATCCTCAGGAAAGGTAGAAAAGACAAATGATATTGTCAAAAGGCATCTCAGAAAACTGTCTCAAGAGATTCATCTCCCTTGGGTTACTCTTCTTCCCATAGCCCTTCCACGTGTTAGAAACACTCCTCCTAAGCTGGGTTTAAGACCCTTTGAAATGATGTATGGATGGCTTTTCCACCCCAATTATTTCTTGCTAGACAAAGAAACCTCTGATTTGATTAAACATATAACTTATTTGGCCCATTTCCAACAGGAACTGAAACAACTGTTGGAGTCTCAGCCCAATGAACTAGGGTAAACTCAGTTCAACCCAGGGGGGCTTACTACTGATAAAGGCACATCCTCCCCTTTCTCCTGCTCTAGGCCTGGATTGAGAGGGACCTTACACTGTACTTCTTTGTACTCCAGTAAAGATCACTGGAATAGGTTATCGGATTCATTATACTTGAGTAAAGGCCTGGGAAACTGACAGAATTACCCCTGTTGATCCAGAAGAGCAACCAAAGTATCAGTGTGAAGAAATCAGAGACCATAAGCTAAAAATCACAAAAGATAAGTATCAATAATTAGCCTTCCATGGATATCCTCTTTATAATCTCACCTATGCTTGCTGTTCTCACCTTCATTCTGTTCCTCAACATAAGATATCTTTGCCAAGGAGCCCTTAATCCTGAATATCCATGAGATTATCCACTCCCCTTAACAGCTATCTATTTTCGAAGTTTAACTTCCATCCCCCATACAAGACTTAATTCCTTCCACCAGGGTGAAACAGCTCTGGCCACAACATTGTTTTCAGAATGATTAGTCCATTTTGCTTACTATTTTTGTTATCTCTGGTACTAGATTTTTCCCTTTTAGCTCCTCTTTGTATAATACTCATATTTGGCCCACGTATATTTAACCACATTGTGAAACTTGTTTCTTCTCATCTAGAGGCCATCAAATTCCAAATGTTCATGCAAATGGAGCCTAGGACAATGGCTCCCTTTTACTGGGGACCCTTAGATAGGCCTCTGAGAAAGATCTGACTGCCATTTTCCCAAAACAGTGCCCCCTGTCAGCATGAAGCAGTTAGAGTGGTCACAGCCCCTATCCAAACAGCAGTTAGATATCCCTCTTCAGAGAGGGGAGAGAAAGTGACAGGAGACAGACAAATTCCTAGGAAGACAAGGACAGGTGCCTGATGAAACCCAGCCTTCAAGCCAAAGACAGCCAGAAGCCTGAATAGTGAGCTGTTGGTTCTGGATAGAGTCCACACCAGAGTGAGAACTTCCTTGATGACTTTTAACCTATCAAGTTGTGGTTTCTCCCAGACCACTCATGGACCAATAAGCACACACTCCTCCATTCTGGGCCCACAAAAACCCCAGACTCAGACACAGAGACACTACCCCCTCTTGGGTCCCGCTCCACTGACAGCTTTCCTTCTGTCACTCAATAGAACTGTTATCTGCCTTACTCACTCTTTGGTATCTGCATACCTCAATCCTCTTGATCATGGGACAAGAACCTGGAACTCGGCCGAACTGGGGGTGGTGGGAATGAACAGCTGTAACTCTCCCTTCTGCCCACCCAGCTGTGGGCAATGGGAATAAGAGAGCCATAGCATGCTCCTGCTCACCGAATTGTGGGGGTAAAAAAGCCACTGAGTGCCACACGCTTCTGCTCACTGAGCTGTAAGTGGTGGGAATAAAAGGACTTGTAACATGCTCCTGCTCACTGAGCCACGGGATTGAAGAGCTGCCACATTTATTGGGAGCTCAGACTTAGGTACTCCCCAAACAAGAGCTGCAGCTTCCCATCGGGCTTCACAGTTGCTCATATTTCTGAGTTTTCAGGTGCTGCTGCATTCCCCTTGTCTAGATGCTGATGCCCAACGTGGAAGCCACTTTCAGCATGCCTGGTCCAGCTGCGGGCTGAACATGACGCCATGGCGGGTATGGGATCCAGGCCAGTAGCCCAAGCTAAGCGCAACCTGCTGGGCCAAGTGGTCAGAGCAAGTCCAGCAAGCCTGAATTACCCACCAGGCAGAGGGTACAGAGGCCATAGAGATTTCAGGCTGGCGAAGCAGCATCAAAGGAATACTGGAACATGGTTACCCTCCCTTCTGTTTGCCAACCAATGAGAGCAAAAACGTCACTGGGCACTATTCCCTCCCACTCACTAAACAACAAAAGCTGCAACATAACCATATCAGTGGTGATATCTTCTTACATTGACCCTTTTATCGCTATGAATTTTCTATCTTTATAAATGCTTTATCTGCTAACGTCTACTTTATCTCATATTACTGTAGTTTTACCAGAATTATTTTGAATAAGGTTTGCCTGGAGTCTCTTTGTCCTTGCTTTTATTTTCAACCTTTAGATAGCCTTATATTTAAAGCATATTCCATGGAAAAAGCATTTGCTAGACTGTTTTTATTTTTAATCTAGAGGGAAAACATTAGTATTTTATTTGGTGTATTTATTTTACTTATACCTTATGTAATTATTAATATAGATGATTTATACTTATTATCTTACTATTTGATTTTATTTGGACCTTGTGATTTATGCCACCTTTCCCTTTCTTTTTTGCCTTCATTTTAATTAATCATATCCATTGTTATACTGTTTTCAATTAACTTCTTTTAACTTTTTATTTAATATAATTTTAGATTAACATGCAATTGTAAGAAATAACACATAGAGAACCCATCATATCTTTCACTCAGTTAGCCCAAATGATAACATTCTATATTACCATAGTAATGTATCACAACCAGAAAATTAATGTTGATGCAGTCCTTCAACTTTATTCAGATTTCACCACTTACATGGACTCCTTTTTGTATTTGTCAATACAGTTTTATCTTATGTGTATATCATGTGACCATCACTACAGTCAAGATACACAAAAAGAATCATAGAATGTATAATATTTTGGAATCAGTTTTTTTTTCATTCCATATAATTCCCTAGGTATTCTTCCAGGCTACTGTGTGTATCAACAGTTTATTTATTTTCATTACTGAATAATAGTCTATGGTATGTACATACCGTTTTGGTTCATTGTTCACTTATTAAAGGATATCTGGGCTGATTTTAGTTTTCATTTATTGCAAATAAAACTGCCATGAACATTAATGCACACATATGATTTCATTTCTTTAGGATAAATATCTAGGAGTACAATTGCTTTATCGTATGGTAGCTGCATACGTCCTGCAATGATACCTCTGTACAACGAGGTAGTACTACTCAGCAATAAAAAGACACAAACCAGACTGGAAAGGAGCCCAGTCTCCTACATTTATACATTGTATGACTCCATTTATATGACATTCTCAAAAAGACAGAACAAAAGTGATGAAGAATGAATGAATAAGTGGTTTTCAGGGACTGGAGCTGGTGAGAAGTTAGGGTAAGATGCAACATCTTGAAGTGATGGAAGTGTTTTATATATTGATTGTGGTGGCAGTTACATGTCTGCATATGCTTGGCACAGCTTGCAGAATCATACACTATAAAGGGTAAATTTTGTTGTATGTAAGTAATGTTCAATTAAAAAATAAAAGTAAAAATCACGTATGTCTGATACTCTATCCGGAAATTTTAAGCTGCGGTTGGAGCAAGGGTTTTATTTTTAATTTTTTCTTTTGAAATAATTATATATTCATACTAAGATGCAAAAAAATTACAGGGAGATCATATGCACTTTTCATGCAGTTTTCCCCAATGGTAACATCTTACATCACTATAGTGTTTTATCAAAACCAGGGAATTGACACTGGTGTAATCCACAAAGCTTATATAAATTTCATCTGTTTAACATGCACTCATTTGTATGTGCCTGTCTGTGTTTAGTTCTATACAATTTTATGAACTATGTATATTCATGTAGACACTACCACAATCAAGATACAGAAGTGCTCCCTCACCACAATGATCCATTGTGCTACTCCTTGTAACCACACCCACCCCTTCCCCTTATTCCTAACACCTGGCAATCAATGTGCTATAGAACTTTTTAATTTTGTTATTTCAGGAATCTTATATAAATGAAAAACTATAGTATGCAGTTATGACTTTTAAAAAATAATCTCCAGTTAATTCTAATGCACTATCAAAGTTTGAGAACCAGCACATAATCTAAACCTTTTCATTTTATTTGATTAGTTACTTTATCTTAAAAAATTTATCTTCCTCTCGGGTCTAGGTTAAGGACACTAATGGCTTAATTAGTTATATTATATTTTGCTGTTAGTTTTTTTCCTTCCCACTATTCGGAGTCCAGAGTATCAGAGAAGCTTTTATCTCAAGCAAATGACATCTGCTATACAACAAAGATTCAATATTCAATTTACTGAATGAATAAACACACATCTTTGCTCATAATTTGGATTATTTCCTTTGAATATGCTCCCATAAATAGCAAGTGAGTCAAAGAACTTGTATACATAATTTTAAAAATTGTGGTAAGAACACTTAACTTGAAACCCACCCTATTCATTAAATTTTAATCACACAATACAGTATTGTTAAGGATGGGTACAATGTTGCATAGTGGACCTCTAGAACTTATTTATCTGACACAACTGAAACTTTATACCCACTCAACAGCAACTCCTCCCATTTCCCCTTTGTCTCGCCAACAAATAGGACTTTCTAAAGATTGAACTACAGTAATCAAGAGTGAATTGGTAATGCCCATCTCCAACAGCCCAACTCCTCCACCTACCTTGCAAAAACTATATTTTAAATCACTTTTAATTCATTTTTAATTTGGTGACCAAGATTGACATCTTATTTTCATTTTATTTTGTCGTTAATTTAATTTGTATTTCTAGTTTTTGAATCATGAGTTTATGCTTTCAACTATTTAATTGGATACTTAATTTTTAATAAACATGTAAGTATAGTTTATTAAGAATGTTAACTTCCCTGCAATATATCTAGTAAATATCTTCTATTTCCACCTTTAGTTAAGAGTCTATTACCTTACAATTAAATTAGCTTATTAGTCAAAGCACAGGCAAAATATAATTTTAATAAAAT
This sequence comes from Rhinopithecus roxellana, assembly GCF_007565055.1. Classification (NCBI taxonomy): domain Eukaryota; kingdom Metazoa; phylum Chordata; class Mammalia; order Primates; family Cercopithecidae; genus Rhinopithecus; species Rhinopithecus roxellana. The sequence goes on from NC_044551.1 coordinate 56,702,155, forward strand.
TAAAACAAATTTATTGACAACTCTAAGATGCTATACTCACATTGGGTATACATATACAATAAAGAACAGAGAAACATAAATATGATATTAACTAGATGTGTTTTCAGTGGACACACATATATGTTTTTAATAGTATAATATAATTAATTAAAATCCAGTTCGTTCCCTAGAGGTGGGAAAGTTGCCATAATATATGCAATATTGTCTGTTTACATTTGTCTTCCAGGGGATAAAGAGTAAAGGGAGGTAATTGTTTACTCCCGTCAATTAATTAATACTGAGTGAGTATTAATATCAGTATCAATGAAGGCTTTAAAAAGATTGATAGCATCAGGGTAACCTGCCTTTTTCTGTAATAAACTGTTTTACTCCAAAGGCAATGAGGCACATTTAAAGTATTAGGAGGAATGAGGTCTAATTTTTTTAATGTTAGAAAACAAAAGTGTATGCCCCTCCACTTTTACACCAATACTAAAACCATAACACTTTCCAATATTATATGTGTGTGTGTGTGTGTGTGTGTGTGTGTGTGTGTGTGTGTGTGTGTGTGTCTGTATTTAATTTTAAAGTTCCGGGTTACACATGCAGGATGTGCAGGTTTGTTACATAGGTAAACATGTTCCATGGTGGTTTGCTGCACCTATAAACCCATCACATAGGTATTCATCCCAGCATGCATTAACTATTTTTCTTAATGCTCTCCTTCCCCCCACCCCACCCCCGTCAGGTCCCAATATGATATATTTTAACAAAGAAATTTAAATATCTTATTTTTCCCCCTTCAGTAGTTAAATATTCTTATCAAGTTCATTTCTTACCAGGGTAGATTACAAGATTATTCAAGAGCTTTTGATATCTTCTGGAGACAGTCACATTTCACAAGTCAATTGACCTCTGTAGCCATTGGTTCCTGTGATGGTTAATATTAGGTGTCAACCTAACTGGATTCAGGGATGTCTAGATGTCTGGTAGTACATTGTTTCTGGGTGTGTTTGTGAGGATGTTGCCAGAGGAGATTGACATTTGAGTCAATGGACTGGGAGAGGAAGATCCACCCTCAAAGTGAGTGGGCACCATCCAATTGGCCACCAGCGAGGTTAGAATCAAGCAGTTGGAAGAAGGTGGATATGCCGTTTTCTTATTGAGTCTTCTTGTTTGCTGTCTCTTCCTGTGCCAGATGCTTGCTTCCTCTCCTTTGGTCCTTGGACATCAGACTCCTGGATCTTTGGCTTTTGAACTCTGGAACTTGTACCAGAGGCCTTGTGAGGCCTTCAGGTTTAGACCGAGGGCTGCACTGTTGGCTTTCTTTGTTTTGAGGTTTCCAAACTTGGACTGAGCTACTAATGGCTCCTTTCTTCCCCAGCTTGCAGACAGACTATTGTGGGACTTTGCTTTGTAATTGTGTGAACCAATTCTACCTAATAAACTGGCTTTTGTATGTACATATATGCTATTGGTTCTGTTCTGCTGGAGGACTCTGACTAATACAGTTCTCACATTTGTATATGAAGGTCTTGTTCTAGATTTTGGAAAGTTCACTTCTGCTATTTCTGGTCTCTAAGGTTCTATAAGAAACCAAAGTCACTGAGTTTTAAAAAATACCTTTATGTAAAACAAATTATTTTCTTCCAATTCTTCATAATTTGTTGAACTCCTGGTGCTGAAGATATACAGGTAAACAAGGCAGAGCTGGGTACTGCCTTCAGGAGCTCATATTCTTGTTTTACTAAGACGATAAACAAGTGAGTACCAGGGTTTGCTGTGGTGTTATGTAAGTAATATACTAGGGGCCATGGAAACAGACGTTATGGTTACTTCAAGCCACATTCTAGGAGCAATCTATGTCTTAATCCAGAATTCACAGTCTCTAATTAAATAAAGAGATGGGAAAATGTAAAGAAAATAGACCTGGGATTATTTCCATTTTTTTTTTTTGAATAATTTTGAATTTGTTGTGGATTATTCTGCTTGGTGTCCCTTTTAGAAGAATTCAGTTAACAAATCTCTCATAGTGAGTGGTATTAGAGAAAAAGTAACTTCCCTATATGCTTGAATGATTCTTATTAATAATCTTATAGAATTTCTATTTTTGCCTTAGCTCCAAAGCTATTCAAAGCTAAATTTGCTGTTTCATGAAAGTAATTATCTTTAGCTTACTCTTTCCTGATATAATCTACTGAGCTTTCTCCACTACCCAATCATATTCAACTGTCATTAAAACCATTCATGCCTCTTTCAACTTGCCATTTGTAATATTAATCTAGTGGTTCAAGTTGCTTAGATCATGGTATTTGACCAGATATTTTATAAACTGCATAGGCCCTGGGAGGCTGGGTTTGTAAGTCAAGCCTGACTATGTAATAATGAAGAGGATTGTTCTCCTTTTGGAAGTTTTGAATAAATAGTGTATGTAGGAGTATAGGTATATGTAAAAGGACCTACTGTATAGGTAATCTCAGTTTACTTGTAACTGACTGTGTATATTTATTGAGCAGAACTTGAATCCAGGAGGATGAGCACTCTTGCCCTGTCCTTCTGCATGGGCCTTCTTATCTAGACCTAGTAGCATTCACAATTTAGCCTGTAATGTTACTATTCTGTATTCAGTCATTTTAGAGTCAGTATTGTATAGTAGCTGAGGGTATGGAGGTAGGACTAACATCCTGTGTTCTAACCCCACACTACAGGTTCCTTACCTTAGTAAGTAATTTTATTTATTAGAGCCTCAATTTCCTTTTTTAGAAATGAAATAATTGACTGTTGCTTTGGAGTTATTTGAGATAACTCATGAGAACTATTTAGAATAATCTCTCAGCACACAAGAAGCATTCAGTATGTGTTAGCTAATTGTATTTATCTGCACTCATGTAATATATATGATGCCTGAATTTATCTGAAATACTTCAGTATAGACAATGTGTTACTATATATGTAGGTGGAAGCCACACTTGGAACATTCAGTTGCCCTTATCAGGAATTCAGCAGAAAATGCTCTAAACACATTCCTGAGGCAGCTGTTATATATAGATTCTTCAGTTATCACTTTTACTGGAGACTATCAGAATAGTTCACTCATCAGCATAACATGCTAGAAATAGGATTTTGTTGGAAAAATTAGCATCTGTAAAGTGTTCACTAGTGATGGATTCTCATTAGTGGTTTTCAAGATGTGTAGATTGGCTAACATATTTTAGAGAGAATTCTAGTCTTTCCCTAAACAATAATGAGAATATAGCAAACACTGTATCTTTCTCTTACACCTTTGAGCGTGCCACCCTAGTGTTGATTCTTATGTATGTCTTTTCCAGCATTGATTCAGAATTTTCCTAATGACTTGACTTAGTAGGATTAGCCAGATCTAATAATGGAATAGTGTCACATTTGTCTCAAGTGAATCTTTCATTCAAGTCTTTTTTTCCTTTTTTTGGTAAACTGTGATTTTTATCATAATTTTATTTTAACTTTTACTTATTTTAAACTGTTGACAGCTATCAACAGCTGCCCACAAGGACCCTTTGGTCATGTATAGGCATAGTGGTTTCAGCTAATTTGTAGCAGTATGCCTCCCTAATTCAGCTGGATTATAAATTCTTTGAGTACAGAAACAAAAACTTATTAAGCATTTATTTTTAAAATAAATATTTGGTTATTAACAACCTAACACCTGCAAGGTATCATTATGGTAAGCAGGGGTCCTCAGATGACTAAATAATGGGTTTTATTTTCTATAAGCTTCTGATTTGGTGATCAACTATTTTTTCTTGATAATTCTTCTTGCAATCTAAGTTGTATAGATTACATTCTTGGCAGTACTTAATGAATACTTATTTAAAATATAATTTCCCGCAGGAAGATTATTTTCCCAAAACTTACAGTCTCTGTTTTTCACTAATTGAAGGGGAGTTCCTTGTAAATTTTATAGTAGAAAACCAGACATTTGTCATGAAGTAAAACTCACTGACATGAAATTGCTATTTGTGAAAAACTGCTCTGCAATAAGGTAATTAGTTCCATTGGTTTTGTTTTGATGAAAGATTCATGCATTGAAACCTGCTTGGTTGTTTATGAAACAGTTTCCACCAATAAAAAATCACAGAGTTTACTGCATTTTCTCTCTCTAAATTGGATTTTTAAATTTACTTTCTACCTTGGGCCTTTCTGTCAAAAAAAAAAGTAACTTTTCTTGTAAGAGCAAAATGTTTTATGCTTATCCCATAATTCATGAGTTCTTTAAAGAGGAAATGGAGGTGAATGCCAAAGTTTAATTTTAAAACATGCCCCAAAGAAATTTGCTCATTCTGTCTGCACATACGGATGTAAAAAGCCATGTATGGTGTTCTACTAAAAAAATACAAAAATGCGGGCGAGATGGCGGGCGCCTAGTCCGTTGGGATGAGGCGAGAGAATGGCTAAAGGGAGCATTGCGTGAGTAGATCCGGCACATGGGGCGACAAGAGCGAGACTCGTCTCAAAAAAAAAAAACAAAAAAAAAAAAAAAAAAAAAAAGCCATGTGTTGACTCTGGAAATGGAAGATACTGATAAAAGACATCGGGAAAATAGTCGAATGAATACATTAGGCCTTTGAAGCAGTGTTAGATGAAGCCGTGGTTGTAAGTTAACACTAGAGATAAAACTAGTAAAAAAGTATCTGTGATAGTTAATTTTATGTGTCAACTTGGCTGGGCCACTATACCAAAATATTTACCCTATCATTTTTCTAGATGTTTCTGTTTGGTTGTTTTATGGATGAGAGTAACACATAAATTGGTAGGCTCTGAGTAAAGCCAAGTGCCCATCTTAATGCAGGTGGGCCTCATCTAATCAGTTGGTCTTAATAGAACAAAGACTGACCTTCCCTGAGCAAGAAGGGATTGTTCCAAAAGATGGCCTTTGGAATTTAACTGCAGCTCTTCCCTGGATGTCCAGCCTGCTGGCTTACCAAGCTTTCACAATCCTTTGAGCCAATTCCTTAAAAATAAATTTTTCTTTATATGTGTGTGTGTATATATATGTTATATATATATGTATATATATGTATATATAGATATGTACATATATACATATATATACATATATAGAGAGAAAGGACAGAGAGAATAAAATGGAATACTGTCACGTTTGCCTCAAGTAAATCTTTTGTTCAAGTTTTTTTCATTTTTTGGTAAACTGGGATTTTTTGAAATATTTAAAATAGGTCATATGACTGATAGATAATATGTGTATAGGTAATATGTGTTGGTAATTTATATATAAATTAGGCATGTATATAATCTATGATTATATAAGTGTGTGTGCATGTGTGTGTGTATATATATACACACACACATGTATATGCATTTTCTATTTCTTTGGAGAGTATTGACTAATACAGTAGCCAATGGAACTTATATGATGGGTATAGTCAATATATAATCACTATTGGAATAATATAACAAAATTAAAGGGCCTGTGTCTTTGTAAAGCTATAGTCAGATGAAATCACAGAGGCTTCCACAGCATTCTGTGCACTGACTTTTGACTGAAGTTGAAGACCCTTTTTAATTTGGTCTTTCATATCTGATTTTGGCCTGATATACCATATGATTTCAAGTTGGGTATCTCAGCTTGGATCCCCCTCAAAAGCAAATGCTAAGACAAAAAATGAAGTACAATTATTTAATATAGGAGTTGCAGAGAAAGGAGACAATCTGTAAAAGATAAGATATTAAATTGGCTAATATAGTGAGAAAGCCTGGGAACTGTGTAAAATACATACTTCAAAACGTTCTGCCAAAGGAACCAGAAAGTTGATGTACTTGTACAGCAATGTCTGAGAGTCACTGGTAGGGAGATACTCTCAGGGAGTATCAATTTCTTGCCACTTCTAAGAGTTAGACGGAAGTTTTGTAAAATTCCAAGAAAAGCCCTCAAGCACACAGAGATCCTAATACTGCCCACAGGAGGTGGCTGGAGCATTGTGGAATGTAAGTCTGAGAGATATGGCAGAGCATTGACAGCATCTGCTCCATTACGAAAGTTCAGACTGCCTTTATTTTTGATCTATCACCATCAGAGAGTAGGCAGTTCTATTTTATTAATTAGAAATTATTTTTCCAGCAAGTGACAAGAAACTAACAATGGCAGTCCAGAGCTTTGTTAGCAGCCTACTAACATTAATATCATCAACGATTCAGGCTTTTTTCATCCTTCTCTACTATCCCTAACATAATAAAGCACACCAACACAGCTGGGACCACAGCAAACTGAGGCCTTTGGTTCTTATTCATCCAATCATCTCATGGTTGCAGGATGGCTGTTATAACTCTAAAACTTCTAACGAAAATCAAAGGGAGGAAAGAAGAGGAGGAAGGAAGGAACAGGGCAGTTTAAGCTACCATTTTTCATACTTCCATGTTCTTAATCTGAAAACAATTTGTACAAACTTCCAATAACCTTGGCAGCTCCTGTGTCACATAGCCAAGTCTACCTTCAAACACAAGTATGTAGGCATGTCCAAGTTCCGTGTAAGAAATAGAAGCCTCTCTAGTTACTTTAAGCAGAAAAGATTTAATACAGGAATTAGATGCTTACAAACATCTAATTGGAAACATTCCACCTGGAAACAACTGGTGGAATGAATTCCAACCTAGACCTTCAATGATTCCTAGAAGTACTTAGCTGAATGTATGCACCCAGGGCATGATGTGGCCAGAATTAGGAAAATTAGGCTACATGAGAATACTACACTAACTACTGAGTTTAGGAAGACACACCTGAGGTGTGACCCAGTGATTAGGAAGCCAGGATCAGATAACCAAGACTGCTTTGACCACTACAACACAGGCTGGAGCACTGCAGTGCAAAAAAAAAGCAAATGCATCCATGTGAGTAACTGACATTTAGAGCACTTACTGCAAAAGAGACTGCAGAATGTGGAAATTAAAATGAGATTATCAGGCTAAGCACAGTGGCTCATGCCTGTAATCCCAGCACTTGTCCTCATGAGGACAAGAGTTCAAGACCACTCTGGCCAAGATGGTGAAACCCCATCTGTACCAAAAATACAAAAAGTAGTCAGGCGTGGTGGTGGGCACCTGTAATCCCAGCTACTAGGGAGGCTGAGGCAGAGAACTGCTTAACCCGGAAGGCGGAGGTTATGGTGAGCTGAGATCGTGCCACTGCACTCCAGCCTGGCTGACCGAGCGAAGACTCTGTCCAAAAAAATAAATAAATAAAATGATATTATCTTGAAAACTCAATAGACCAAATTATGACTCTTCTTCTATGGTTAAACACATTGCATTTCTCTAAACATCAAGGCTCTGTAGGCAAGGAAATCATTGGGGCAATGGCCAGTAGAAAGCTGATTAATGATGCTGGCCTCAGCATCCACTTAAGGTGGTGGAGATGCTACTCCAACTCCACAGTCTTTTCTTTATCAAAATCTTCTCCTGTAAGAGTTCCATGCCTTCTCTGACTCAGGTCCAAGGCTGGCAATCACAGGACTCTAGCTAAGCCTTGACAGTTAACATAGGCAAGAGCAGGAAAAAGAAAAGTTTATAAAGGAATGCAGTTAGCTCAATAAAAACATATTTTCATTGCATATAAAATAAAAATTAGTTACACTTTTCCTAAGACTCAGCAATTTGCAAATATAAAATAGGTTGTGGCATCAACTATCATTTCTGTTTTCATTTCATAAAGTTCAATCACATTGTAGCTAATTTTACATTGGAACAAAAATCTACAATCATTTTAATTAAATTCGTACACAGTCTAAAATAGTACATGATAAATATTAAAATATATATGGTGTTGAAGCAATTTTGGAAGCATTAGATAATGATTAGTACTTGTGATATGTGTTAGGCAGATAGCAGCAGATACTAAAATGTAGTTGCTCATTGTAGAGGAAAAGAGGTCACAAAGCTTACTCTACTTCTGTTGTAATTTCCAGTCAGCAGTTTGGTATAACTATAACTTATTATACAGCACTAAAATGGTGCCTATTGACTCAGATAAAATAACGTAATAGTTTTGAGGGTGAACAACACTGAAAGGCTATGAAAACCCCACTAGCATTCTGGTTCCAACACGAACAAGAAACAGTTTGATCACACACATGAAGAAAAGATTTTACAAAATACGGCTTTCATGCATACAGCATATTCAGTGGTTTGTTTCACTCTTTAATGAGAAGACCATCAAGGCCAAAATAGCATATGCAATGTAATAAAAATATGTATAGAATTAGAATAAATGATATTATATTATATAAATGTAATTACTATACATTCTAGAAGATTGTCTTGAGCCAATAGTAACTTTACTCAGGGCTCAACAGCAAATGTTTTGAGAGTATGAAAAACACACCACAAAATAATAATTTTGAATTTAAAAGAAAATAACAAATAAAGGGTACTAGGAGTTATCTATAAATGAGATGGTTAATTTTCATAATACCACTAAAGCACTGAAGAGAACAAAGAGATTCAACCATAAGGTTTTAATGTAGCAAAGCAACAGCAAGTGGTCAGTTATATAGCCACAGATGGTTCCTTAGAATTTGAAAGAATAGTTTTACTCAAAGATGGGGAAAAAAAGTCATAATGTGCCTGTGTGTGTATGTGTGTGTGTCTGTTGGTTGGTAGGTGGAGTGATAGGAGAAGGTAAAAAAGGATAATACAGGATTCTTACTGAGAGAATTTCTGAAGTTTATTGCCAAGGTTTTGACTAGGGAAAGGGTCTTGGTATTCATTAGTTCATATTACCATGCATCAAAGCTCTATAGCACTAACATAAACTAGATAGTACTATTTATGATAAGGAAGACATCTTAGTTTAAAATAATTTGACCAATAGGGTTCCAAATGCAAAAGCTACCTTGAAGACTATAACGAACCTCTGAGAAAAAAAAAATATTTCAAACTGAGGAGACATGTCATACCTGATAGTCTTGGAGCTTAACTATCTTACACTTCTTTGTTCTAGAGAATCTGAAATAAATATTTGAGAACATATTGATGTATTTTTCTAATAAGTTTTCTTTAAAGATTGCCTCTTTTTTACATGATTATGTTAAAGCAAATTTAATTTGAGTAGTTTACCTTTTCCAAAAGGAATGATGTTTTTCCCAAAATGCATGCTTTTCTTTTAGTATTTGCTAATCCAATATACCACCATTCTAATCTCTCTAAAATATGTTCTATGTATTAATAACTGAATATAAATGAACTAAACAATCTCATTAAGAAACTGAGATTGTGATATGGATTAAAACAAAACAAAACAAAAATCAAAAAAACTACATGATATAAAAAAGAGGTTTAATAATTACACATATAGGAAATAAAAAGAGGTTCCACTAGACAATCAAAGATAATGAACAACTTTATGACAAAATTTGAAAAATTTGATGAAATGGACAAATTCCTACAAACACACACACAATTTACCAAAAGACACAAAAGAATAAATTTTTAAAATGGAATAAAATTAAAATTATTATTATTCTAAATTAAAATGCTGACTATGTAATCAAAGACTTCACATAATAGATGACTGGCTTGGAAGGCTTCCAGTGAAAACTTTCAAATACTGTAGAAAGAAAACAGTTCAAACAAACTCTTTCAGGGAATAAAGTGGAAACAATTAACTCATTTTATGTAGACAATATAAGCTTCATGTTAAAAATTGACAAGGATATTAAAGAAAGGAAAATCACAGATCAATTGCTTTCATAAACATAAATGCAAAAATCCTAAACAAAATATCACTGAAGCAGTTGTTGGAAGGGGAAAAAATCACAGTAATACAGGAACAAAAAAATAGAGGAGGATTTTGTAAAATGTTCTGGAACAAAGAGTGAGAGAAGAGAGACTTCTGGGGAGTCATAAGGACTTTGACATATGAATGGGTAAAAGGATTTTAGTAGGTATTTATGTATAACTACAACTACAATTTTTCTCTTCAGTAAATTGTCAAAAGACTTATGTTGGGATGTCAAGTTTGGAGTGGATACAGTAAATGTGAATTCTTAATGAGGTATCCCATGTTTTACTCATTTTATGATAAAATCGTAATGATAGTAAAATCAGTAATATAATAAATGATATTATGAACTTTCCTGTATTAATGTCAGGAAGAGCTTAATGATGTATAAGGGTATATCACATTGAAAAAATGTTCACACATATTGACCAAAAAGATGTCATTTTATAGTTTATCACCTCACTGAAATTTTTAAAATAGGTACTATGTTTAGATTCATTTGTCAAATCAGAAATTTGAAATATGGAGGTTATTAACTTGGGTAAGGCCACACAACTAATAAGTCCTAGATGTTTGACTCTGGGGACTACACATTCTGTCTGCAACTGTCCCCCAGGCACATACATGTGCATTTCAAGCTCTGTTCAAGTCACATACAGAGATGAAGCCATTCCTGATGTATAGGTGTCTTGAAAGTAATAAGAAAGGGTAATTATAACTGCGTTTTGGTAACATCTGTATTGGACACAGTTTTAAAAATAAAAGTAGAAATCAATAATATACAGATAATAAGAAACATCAGAAGCAGTAATTTTTGTGTGTCAATGCTCGTTTGGCCACCATATCCACACTCAATTCTGAGAACCCTCTAATGGTTCATTACATTTAGAAAATAATGGCCTGATTTCATATGTGCTTTAGAGCAATCAAATTCCTGACATGAAACAGACGCTAATTCTACTCTTAAAAGTATTTTATAGTACTGCTGCCAATTGCTCAGTTGAGAGAAATTACTGAAATAACTTGTTCCATAAGTCACACTTTTTAGAAATACCGGTAAAAATTTACAAGCTGTTCTTTGATAATGATGGAATATGTTCACATTCTGAAAGATAACAAACAACATGTTTATGTTGTTTATTAATGAAAGAATGTTTTAGAGAGAAGAGCTAACACCACTCCTGCCATTTTAATTCTCACATTTTGCCACTGTAGGCTGTTAGATCCTGCTTTCTGAGTCACAATATGACACTCTTGGTATGTTATGGCTGCTTTGGGGGCACACTGCAATACACTTCCTTTAGAACTACCACAAATAACTAAAAGACAAATTAATAGGGGCTACTTTCTGGCATTCAGACTGATAGAGATTCATGTCCTTATGCTACTACAGTTTAGGTAAAGAAAGTGTTCTATTATCACAAATTCATAAGAACTAGGCTTTCGGCTCACACGTTTAGAGAAAAGTGCTCACATTGTTCATTAGGAGGCTGGCAGGCTGGAGTGCAGTGGAGCAACCTCGGCTCACTACAACCTCCAATTCCCAGGTTCAAGTGGTTCTCCTCACCCTCCTCCCAGCCTCCACCCTCAAGTAGGTCCCGGTATCTCTTGCTCCTTTCTTTGTGACCATATGTACTCAATGTTTACCTCTCATTTATAAACGAGATCGTGTGGTATTTGGTTTTCTGTTCCTGTTTAATTTCCTTAGGATAATGACCTCCACCTCCATTCATGTTGCTGCAAAAGACACAATCTCATTCTTTCATGGTGTGTACGTACCACATTTTCTTTATGCAATCTACCACTGATGGGCATTTAGGTTAATTCCACGTCTTTTCTACTGTGAATAGTGATGTGAAAAACATATGTTTGCATGTGTCTTTATGGTAGAATAATTATATTCCTTTGGGTATATACCCAGTAATGGTATATAGCCCTATCTCTGTCCTATCTCTTTCTCTACTTCCTCTTTAGGGCCAATAACTTTTAGATTTGCTTTTTTGAGGCTATTTTCCAGTTCCCATAGGCATGCTTCATTGGCAGGTCACGTCCCCTCCCCAGTCCACTGTCAATGGGCCTAGTTCAGCACTAAGACTTTGCCTGAGAGTTGCAGTCCTTATGGCCTAGATTGCCTTTCCAGTTTACTTGGAGACACAGAGCACTGAGCCCTCTGTGGCGAGGTCTGCAGGAACTCAAATTCCGACCTTCTGGGATCTGCAATTTCCCTCTGTCTGGGATTGGTTTAAATGCTCCCTGTGTGGGCAACATCACCTGAGCTTGGTCCCGTTTTTCTTTCTGCTCTAACAGGACAGCACTGAGTTCAATTCCTCCCAGTTGCTGTGTTCTCCCTCCCCTAATACTCAGAGATGCTCTCCGCACCCTGTAGCTGCTGCTTGGGGCTCAGGGCGAGGCGGGAGGGGGACTGGCGGGGAGGGGGCTGGCGAGGAGGAGGAGCTGGCCAGGAGGGGGGCCGGCGGGGAGCGGGGGTAGCGGGGAGTGGTGTCAGCAATTCAGGATTTTTTTTTTTTTCTATGTCTTCAGTGCCTCTTTCAGGGATATAAAGTTAAAACCAAGTACTATGAGTGCTCACCTGACTTTTGTTCTTATGAAGGTGTTTTTGTTTGTTTTTCTGTATAGATTGTTGTTAACTTGGTGTCCTTGCGGTGGGGCTATCAGTGGAGTTTTGTATTCTGCCTCCAGATCCAGCTTTTCATTTGGTGTCATTTCCCATCTGCTTGTAAAACTTCTTCAAAATTTTTTGTACTGCATGTCTATGATAAATTCTTTCAGGTATTGAACACTGCATTCCTTAAGTTATCATATATCAGAAAAACTACTTTGCCTGAATTTGTTAAAGACATTTTCATAAAGTGTTCTAGAATTACAGGGTTTTTTCTTTCTTTCAGAACTTTAATGATGTTGCTCTACATTTCTGTTTGCCACTAGTTAAACAATTTGCTAATGTTCTGTTGTATTTTTTTTATTTATGTTTATTTTGCTTGTGGTTCATGAGCTTTTTGGATCTCTGACTTTAGACATTTCATCAAATTTGGAAAATGTTTGACTATTTTTGTGTCAGTTCTTAATTTTTTTAGTTTAAAAACTTTTAATTATTATAGATACATACTAGTTCTACATATTTATGGGGTGCAGGTAATATTTTGATACAAGCATACAATGTGTAACAATCAAATCAGGATTTGGCGTATCTATCACCTCAAGAATTTATTGTTTCTTTGTGTTATAAACATTCCAATTCCACTCCTGTAGTTGTTTTGATACATACAATAAATTATGGTTAACTATAGCCACGTTATTGTGCTACCAAACACTAGACCTTATTCCTTCTATCTAAATGTACTTTTGTACCCATTAACCATCCCCTCTTTATTCCTTGCCTTCCCATCACCCTTCCCAGCTTCTGATAACAACCATTCTACTCTCTATTTCCATAACTTTAATTATTTTTAGCTCCCACCTATTTGTGAGAACATGTAATATTTGTCTTTCTTTGCCTGGCTTATTTCACTTAACATAATTTCTCCCAGTGACATCCATGGGAGCACATATTTGCAAACTATCCATTTGACAACAATTAATAACCAGAATATATATGGAGCTAGACAACTAATAGGAAGAAAAACAAAAAATCTGATTTAAAAGTGGGCAAAGATCTGAATAGACATTTCTCAAAAGGAGACATACAAATGGCGGACATAACACTATTCTCAGGCTTAAGCGATTTTTTTTCTTCAATTCTTTGGATGTTCTTCCTCAGCCTTAGGTAGTTTCTTCACATGTATATGTTGATTAGAACTCAGCAGAATACCTGCGAGGGACCCTCTGAGATCTATGGCCTCTAGAGTTCTCTCTCTATGAAACTTTTTCTTCGCTGTTACCCGGCCCTGTAACTTTGATCTGCCTTGGCCATCATGAATCTCCACCCCATTAATTCAGGGAGACTTCTGAGTTCTCTGTGGGTTGCCCTTCTCTGTGTATGGCTGGAATTTTCTTCAGGTAGTAAATTGATGCAATATTAGTTTGGATTTTTTTAATGCAAGATTATTTTTTAGGTCGAAGGGTACATTCAGCTTACATCATCTTCCAAAGGCTTATGAAACTTGATTCATACCAAAATAAGTCAAAAATGAGGAATGCTTGTCTCTCCCTTAAGAGTCTCAATAGAGAAGAAAATTACATTGACATGTGTTGTCTTCACTAAGAAATATCTAAATAATACTCTCCTAAGGATAGTTTGTTATGTTTTTAGTAAGACTAGACATTATAAACACACATACACACACACACACACACACAGACACACACACAAACACACACAAAATTGAAACACTGAGGAAAAACTTTATGTGCATCTTTTATGAAAAAAATAGTTCTATTTATTCTCTTGGAGTAAGAGGCTCTTATGAAGTGGTGGAGAGAGTAGTCTTTGAGTTGAACAGAAGTCAAAAAATTCTGCATGTATTACTCTCTAATCAGGTGATTCAGAGCATGTTACTTGAGCTATGTTTTTATTTTCTCATCTATAGTATTTAGATACTAATTCATAGTTCATAGAAATTTCCTAAGAGTTAATTAATAGAAGTCTAAAAAGTTTCTAACCCTATGTGAGGCAAAGAGTATCTATTCAGTAAAATGTAATAGCTTTTGTAATTATTATCTCTTTATCCTTAATGAATGGAAGTCATTAGAGGTTACCAGCTTTTCCTCCCAAAGCTGAGATTCTTCACTATACATCCTCAGATTCAATTAATTCCATTCTATTCTATATTTAACTTTATCATGCATGTGAACATTTCTTAAATGTTGTCAAATAAGATGTTCCCTTAGCTTTTTGTAAGGCAACAAATATGCTGAGAAATTCTGTATTTCTGACATTTGCCTTCTCTTTGCTTCAGCAACAATAGTGTCTGTTTGCCTTCTAGGAGATATCATTTTTTTCGATTAAATATTTTCCAAATAATTTTGAAGACTTAATTATCCACATGGTTGATAAAACCATGGTAAATTTATAAGATTATTTACATTACTTAAGTCTTTCTTTATGTCCTGTGGAGTTATCTTTAATGGTGAACAAAACTTGACTGTAGCCTGTGGTGAGATTGTAGATGTCTGAAAGTCTTTTCCTTCTTTGCATACCTATTGTCTATCAAGGTTAGACAACTCAGGAGCAAGTCTTGTGAAAGCTGATATTTCTAATCACAAATTCAGGAGAGTAAAGGGCAGATGTGGGAAATACCTCTATGTACTATAGAGAACAGCAGTCATTCTGACTTTTTGTATTTAATGTTTTCTTCACCTCAGTAGGCCATGCAGAAAACATATGGATATGATTTTAAAAATTAAGGAAAAGTGTTGGGCTTTTCAGAGGCTATAGGTTATGCTCACGACATGAATAAATAGTGGAATATTCATGACATTAATAAATAGTGATGAAATGAAAATTCTCAGCGAAATACAGACTTTCTAAAAAGTAATAAAAAATGAATTCCAATTTAAGCATATCACACATTTCAAAACCTAACTCTTAATGTGAATTATTGAAAACAGCACATTAGAGAAAGATTGTAGATTAAATCTAGCTATGATCTTTGAATTTTATTCTTCCTCTGTGAAAACTATAGAAACTTTTAAAAATTCCAATTAAAATAGTTCATCTCATTTTATAAAGTCCTTCACAGATTCTTTTTTCGTTCCAATCATCATTTCACTTCCAATTTCCCTTTTGTTATCAAGAATATTTTAATCGACAGTTTATCTGGCATAATTTATTGTCATCATTATATGTGAGTTTCTCTTTAGACATAACCAAACATAATAATACCTATGTGATTAATAATCTCACTCTGGCTATCAGGTATAGTTTCTTTCAGCTCTTTAGTTGTCTGGAACATAATACTCTTCCTGGTATTTTAGGTTTTGTCTTATGCTTTGTTACTTTCTGTTGCTAATAACAACACAGTCTAATCTTGTTGTGGTTTTTTATTATTCATTTTCATTTCTATTAATATTTGTTTAAAGTTTTTGGTAAAAACATTTCTGTTCAATTTTGTTTCCATATATATTTGCATTTCCTTCTAATTTTTGCTTATAAAAACTCTTGGGCATGCACACATATGTTTATTGCAGCACTATTCACAATAGCAAAGACTTAGAATCAACCCAAATATCCATCAATGATAGACCGGATTAAGAAAATGTGGCACATATCCACCATAGGATACTATGCAGCCATAAAAAAGGATGAGTTCATGTCCTTTGTAGGGACATGGATACAGCTGGAAACCATCATTCTCAGCAAACTATCGCAAGAACAGAAAAACAAACACCGCATATTCTCACTCACAGGTGGGAATTGAACAATAAGAACACTTGGACACAGGTAGGGGAACATCACACACCGGGGCCTGTTGTGGGGTCGGGAGACAGGTGAGGGATAGCATTAGGGGATATACCTAATGTAAATGACGAGTTAATGGGTGCAGCACACCAACATGGCACATGTATACATATGTAAGAAACCTGCACATCGTACACATATAGCCTAGAACATAAAATATACTAAAAATTTAAAAATAAAAAACTCTCGGGCACTAGACTTGTACTTTAGCTTTAATTTTGAAGACATCTTAAGCTCTTCTAAATACTTAATTTCTAAACATTAAATAATATTCTTGGTTTAAAATCTAATTTTGAAAATATGGCTTTCCATATGAAGTCTTAGAAAAATTTTGAATGCAAATGTTTTTTAAATACCTATTTTTTTCCTCTAATTTTGCACATACATAAAAGTATAAAAGGACAGGGTTAACAGCTAGTTCTATGACTTTTATCTAAATCCCAGGGATGCTAAAGATTTGAATCTTAGGCCGGGCTCGGGGGCTCACGCCTGTAATCCCAGAACTTTGGGAGCCCGAGGCCGGCAGATCATGATTTCAGGAGATAAAGACCATCCTACTAACACGGTGAAACCCCGTCTCTTCTTAAAGAAAAAAAAAAGTACAAAAAATTAGCTGGGCGTGGTGGCGGGCGCCTGTAGTCCCAGCTACTCAGGAGGCTGAGGCAGGAGAACGGCGTGAACCTGGGAGGCGGAGCTTGCAGCGAGCCGAGATTGCACCACTGCACTCCAGCCTGGGTGACCGTCTTAAAAAAAAAAAAAAAAAAAGATTTGAATCTTAGTTGAATTCTCTTACAACTCTCTTACATTCTCTTAGATTTAATGTTTTCTCATGAAAACATATATGTGAGAACTAAGATAAATGAGCATTTGAATAAGGACTATCAACTGGACCAAACACCTATCCCTTGTTGAGCTTATTTATAAAGTAATGAATAACTGATATTGATGGGGTATACCAGTACCAGAGATAGGAGCTAGACACAGATCTCTAGGAGGGCTGCGTGACCAGCTGATCATCATGTACACCTAAGAGGGCTATGTGATACTCTAGGTGTAAAAGTTAAGGGATCCTAGAGTTGAAGACTTACCTGAACTGAGAGCTGTGCCCTCACTCAGCTTCATCTCTTGTGACCACATATCTCCCAAGTGACTGAGTAATCAGAAACATTGCTCTGGTATATACAAGCATGGTAACTTGCTGACTGTCCTGTATCCTTTTTGAAAACTAAGTAACGTGTATGGTAAATCCTATTGTCTCTCATGAGCTCAATATGCAATAGAAACTTAAACCATTAGTGTAAAACACAAGCATTTTGAAATGTTATCTTGGGATATGTTTAATATTTATAAAAATGTTTAAGTCTCTGCAGAAATATCAATAATATTATTAATTTTGACTTATTTGTCTTAGTTATAAAAAGAATGAAGCTTTTATTATCAATCATTTTTTCACATCATTACATTTATTTAACACATCATCTCAGCAAATATTTGTTGATCTAAACTTAATATAAGTCAGTCAATATGTAGGCAATGTAAGCTTAGCAATAAAAAATTCAAAGTCTGTTCTCTGGAAGTCATATTCTGGTAGAAACAGATAGTTAGAAAACAAAAATATTAGAATAGTAAGTGCTGTGAAAAAAATAAAACACAATAAGGAAATAAAAAATGAGAATGATGGGAGAAGTAATTTCAGTGAATGTCTCCATACATTGCTAGATTTAAAAAAAAAAGTGTGCTTATTAATGATGTTACGGTGAACTTTGATGTTTGCTTTTCCTAAACATTTGCCCTAAAAGCAATATCCATTGCATTACTTTTATCAAATTAATAAATCTATCTTCATTTGAATGGATAAAGTTGAAAAGATTCGTTTTTCACTGTCAGATCACTCTCCATCAAAATGCATATTGGGCTATTGGTCTTTGAGACAAAAATGATGGTCAATGTAAAATGTGTGAAATGTTTCTCAGTGTTAAAGTTTTGTCATCTTTAATATCAAAATAGCAAGTAAATAAATCAAATGTGTATAACTGAAATGCTAGCAGGTGCCAGGGGAGGTTTAGTTACTGATTTCTGTAACTTATCTTAGGATTGTAGAGTGTAAGTAAGCAAACCAAATACTTAAGGTTTCCATTTGTACTTTTATCTGAAGAGGGTGTTAAGTAGAAGTGGTATCACCAGATTCATCATGGTCATTTTAAATTATATGAAATATAGGGATTTAATAAGTGTTTATTGAAGGAATGAGTGACTTATTGCTTCACTTAAGTACAGAGAAGTTTCTTCAACTTGAAAAATGTTAAAACAAGATAAAATTCAATGACAATAATAAAACAAATATAACAATCTTTCTCTGATGATTACTCAGTAAACATTTGGCATACTGTTGATAGAGTTAACACCATGATAGATGTGGCTAAAGGAAATAACAATACCTGATCTCCATGAGCTTAAACTAATTGAGAAGACAAAAACAACTTGGAAGAAACTATAGGGAACTGTATAAGACAGTAATTGAATGATGTTATGAGTTTCTGACACTTGCATAAGTGTCGATGTTAATTAAGATTTGACTTTGGGAGAGAGATGGTAGTTGAAGAGTTATTTTAAATGACCAACAAAGAAGTCACAGATTTTCAAACTGCAGTGTAATTTAGAAAATATAAATTCAGATAGTTAAAGCAATACAATAAACTTCTTACCAGGAAATTTCTTTTGAAATATAAACACACATATCTCAACTCTAAGAGATAGTACATTCAATTGCAATTTTCAGGTAAATTAGAAGGATTCGCTGATTTTAATCTTAGCACTTTTCAAGTCATAGCAATTAACATCCAGTTGCATGTGATGTTCAGTTAGTGCCAAATATCATATTGCAAATGGAAAAATAAAGACTGTTAACCAGGGGTTTTAAACCTGGAAATTCTACAGCATCATAAAACTAAAATGAGTAAAATTCTTCAATAGCAAAGATTTTATTTAATCTGATATTATCTTCTTTTTAACCCTTATTACAACATGGGTTGCAATATTATCCTTGTTGTTTCTCAAAGAATTATATTGGGAAGAATATGTTAACTATGAAAAGATTTTCTGGTAGTCAAAGTATTTTTCTTGTCCTATTACTTACAAAATAATTTCTGGTTTTATTTTTGTGTGATAACAGATATTTGAGCATATTTTCTATGCTTACAATAAACTTTTCACACTACCACAGATCCTCAGTTTTTTGAAACTTTGTTTAGAACTTACATTTTAATCTCAGAGGTCTGCAAATAGCCAGAAAAATTCAAGAACATTTTATCCAGAATACTTGAATTCCACTTTTCTTTCAGATTTCATTATTTTATAATTGTTTGCATCCTTTATACAACTTTGAAGGATCAAAGCAACTTCAGCCATATTAGAGTAAAGTTTTATTTTGACGAGTTTTGACTTGCAAAGCATTAGTCACAGAAGATTGAATGTTGTGGAGTGAAACTAGATTTCTCAATGAAATTATCATTAACTACATAATGTTTACAATATGTGTTACTTCTTCTGATCATTTGATTTCTGAATTTAAAAATTACATACACCACCAGTATTGTTTGTATCCTTATGTAGAATGTAAAAGGTTTACAGGGGTCTCACTCTGTTAAAATATATATATATATATATTTTTTTTTTTTACTAAGAATTTTAGCTTAAATCACTGCACTAAGGAAAGGAATAGCACAGATTGGTAATTCCTTCATAATATTCAGCGAGAATGTCATTAAGTGATTTGGACCTTTGTAGTTCAGAGTTAGTGTGAAAATTAAGGAAAAAAATAAAATGAAAATATTTTCAAAAGAGCAATGTAACTATAAGGTATTATGTAAATTTCTGTAAGCGGAATCATGTTTTAAAATTTTATTTGTAATAATACTATTTTAGATCTTGCCAACTAATTCCAGCTTATAATTTACATCAAGCACACAGAAAAGTAGTTAACCCTAAAGTCAGGTAGAATTTTTAATATTTCTTTTGCACAGAAAATGTCATGGTATTCATGTTTCTGCCTATGAGAGTTTGTTGTTGGCTTGAACTTTAATAAACAAGAGATTCCGAGAGCCAAAGACAGTTTTGTTCTCATCAAAATGAAAGAGATACTACTTTTCAAAAACACGTAGGCTGAAAAGGCTCAAAGACAAAGAATGGGTTGTCATAACTTGGTAGTTTGATAAATAGGTCTATTGTTAAGGTAATTACACTTCTTATTTAATAGGATAAGTTCATTCATTCTTAAAAAATATCTTTACAACCATAATAAAGTCTCAATATAAGAATCTTTTTAACAATTGTCGAATAGCTAACCTTGAGAAATACTATGAGAATCAAGACTCTTTCTTGTTCCTGATTTTGGTTTGGTTTGGATTGATCATTGTGCTTTTTATTGAGATACATTTTACATACAATAAAATTCACAAATCTTAATTGAATAGCTTGATGTCTTTTTCTTTTTCTTTTCTTTTTCTTTTTCTTTTTTTTTTTCAGACGGAGTCTTGCTCCGTCGCCTGGTCTGGAGTGCAGTGGCCGGATCTCAGCTCACTGCAAGCTCCGCCTCCCGGGTTCACGCCATTCTCCTGCCTCAGCCTCCGGAGTAGCTGGGACTACAGGCGCCCGCCACCTCGCCCGGCTAGTTTTTTGTATTTTTTTAGTAGAGACGGGGTTTTACCGTGTTAGCCAGGATGGTCTCGATCTCCTGACCTCGTGATCCGCCCGTCTCGGTTGATGTCTTTTTCATAAACACTCATGTAACCATCGTTCAGATAAAAACCGAGAACTTTTCCATCACCCCAGAAAGATCCCTCATGTTTTCCCGGGCTTAAGAGATAACCTCTTTTCTGATTTTCATCTTTGTAGAATAGTTTTGCCTGGTCTTAAACTCCATATGAAGACAGTCATCTTTTGTGACTGGCTATTTTCCCTCAAAATAATGTTCATGAAGCTGTTTAAACAAAGTAGGCTATAACTTGGATATTCCCATACAAAATTTTCTGTGTATTTCTGAGAAATAAATTTAGCTGATAAGCTGGTCAGAGACAGTGTCTTCTAATCTATTGTTTTCCACCACAATATACTGCATCCCAAATCATGTGTATCCAATTGTCCTTCACATGATACTCAATCAATATTTGCAGGGTGAATAAACAATTACCAGTTACTAGCATGCCAGGGAATCTTTGTCTTGTCTGTGTCAAGAAGTTGTATTTCTATTCCTCTGTTCCCTAGCATAGAGTGTGTCAGAGAGCAGTCATTCAAGGATGATTTGTCAAATGACTAAATCATTAGCAAACTCAAAGGACTTTTTACTATTCTTTCCAGTTTTCCACATCTTGATATGATGAAATCAGAATTTTGTATTCATGACATGTATTTGCTTGACAAAAAGACATTGATCCACTAAGACTTTTAAATAAGAACTATGTTCAATAAAATAGACCAGGTCAGAGCACAGTGAGTAGTGTCCCCTTGGTCAATGTGATTGACTTTACACACGAACGAACTGCATGAAGAGGGGATTTGAAAGGGAGCAAGTTAAATACCTGGTATTAGGTATCAGAGAAAATGGAAGTTTCACTTAGTGAAAATAATTTGGGGTCCCAGGTTGGGTCATTGGTTCTTGCTAAGAGGGCATGATGCCTGGCTCTCTGACCTTGACTCAGTTGGCTTAACTGGTTAGTCTTTAGTTTCTCTCCTTCAAGAGCCACCATTTCGTAGGCATGTGGTAGAGGATCAATACAAATCTCTTAATACAAGAAAATCATTACATTTGAATTCAATTATCATTTTAACATGCTTTTCCAATGTTATCTTGTAAATTGGGTCACAATTACTTTGCTAAGTGGTTTGATATTGAAAATCCAGTTACGATGTTTAAAAGGTTTTAGGGGTTAAGATGTTTTGTCTTTGTTTTGTTTTATGAAAGCCAAGGGGCATCTTAGAGCATTTGTGAATTACCCAACCTATTTCTTCATTCACTGTTTTGAGTTTCAGCTCCTGGGCAGTGTTCTTTAGAAAAACTATATATGCTGCAACATAATGACTGATTGGACACATTTTAAACTCATTAAAAAACAGCAGCCTCTGAATTATACCCTCTGAGTCTTCTCAGGTTGAGACCATTGTGTTGATGATGCTCCCTAAGAAATTGGGTTGGATTTAATAGACAAATATGGATTCAAAACATTACAAATGAAAGCAGCACCAAATCTAGAGTGGCTGCATTGGAATTGTTTTGCTATAAATTACATAGGGAGGTGAGAATAAACGTCCATACACCGCCTTTGACCTCTGATCAAAAATTTATTATTTAGCTGTCTTACTCCACCACTCACCCCTAACCACACTCCTCCATACAAACATACCCAGAGCCTTGCTCACAGCACAGTTTGACTCTAGTATATTTAGAAACAAGAACCTGCATATTCTGCAAGCCATTTTTGTACTTATCAATGTGTAGAATGTGCTCTATTCTGTCAGTGTTGACTTCAGGGCTAACCCCAGGAAGCTGAGAATTTCTCTTGTTTTTCTCACTCAAATATCATTCCATATTCCTATTTTTCAGTGAGTTTTTACCCTGCTGAATCCAGATATAATTCATATTTTGTTATGAATTATTAACATTTTACATTTCCCTGACTTGCATACCATTTATTCCCACATTGCCAAAGCAAATGGAATAATTGATACACACATCAGGGAAATGTAAAATGTTATGTATCTTTTTTCTTTTTAAAACCCAAGACTGTACAGTGATGATTGCTGTACATAAGAGGGATCTCCTAATTGGTGGGAAACAGGTGATGTACCTGGTTTGAGGACAGTAGTAAATGCTTTTGCAGACTTCTCAGTGGGCTTTTCTGCTTGTTCCCTCCATTCTTCCCACCATGCCCACTGGTAAATACATGTTACTTTCTTCTTCAGTGGAATGTTAGGATTATTTTTAATTTGTTATACCTTTTTCTCACCTATAGCCCTTGATTAGCTGAAAGCACTAAAGAGTTACTTCTCAGCATCTTTGCTGTGTACAGTATCTAAGTTGAGTCCTGCAGCACATTGCTCTGTGTGCCAATGAGGAAGCATCTGGTCCATCCAGACTTCCACTGGAGGCCACCCAGCATGATTCTTCCTTTTCAGCAATAATGAATAGCAATGACACTTCATTTCCTCCTTTTGAATTAGGAGGAAAAGCGGAAGTGTACAATACGATGGTAGATTGGATACCATAGAATATCATGGTAGATGGATAAGTAATAATAACATGTCATTGCATAACAGCTTTCTTTTTTGTTTCATTTTTGAGAATATAAGACCTGTTTTGCATAGTATACTACAAAGAGTGAAGTCAGGTTAGGCAAAAGAGAAACTTCATGCTAAATATATTGAGGTAACCATTAAGACAGTTGACAAGCAGTTGGTTCTCTCTCATTTTTCAGCCAGATGACAGTATTATAATTGTCCAAGTAAATTAAAATAGAGATGAAACCTATAGAATTCCTGAACAGACAAAGCCAGTTAGACTTCATAAGTGACCTTAACCTTGCTTGATTTGCAAACACAAGCCAAACTTAACTTGAACTATTTCTTGTAAATCTCTATATTAAAAATAGAACTCAAACTCAACTAATCACAAGCACCCAACAAACTCATCTTTATATAACTATCGACTTTCCAGTAGGATACACCAAGTAAGGCAACTTTGTAACTGTAACCAACCAAATAATTTCTTCTTTATTATGTCTTCATTCACTCTTAAAGCCTGTCCATAATGCTTCCTCAATGGAGCCCTCAGAACATTTCTGGTTTGGAGTTACTGAGTTCATAAACTGCTGTTTGCTCACATAAATTCTTTAAAATTTGATTGCACCTTAGTTTACCTTTTTAACGTAATTAACCACCACTCTGAAATCAGCTGTGGCCATGTGATTTTCTTTGGCCAGTGAAATGCAAGTGAAGTGATATGTGTTACTTCTGGACAAAAACTTTAAGAGTCAGCACATGCTCACTATCTTCTCCTTTTCTTCCACAACAACATGCAATGTCCCAGAGAGTGTCTGCTCTGTTAGCTGAGGTCCTGAAGTGAGGATGGTCTATAATATACCTCTCAGAAACCCACAATAAACATGTACTGTGAGCGAAAACAATTAGCTTTGTAAGGTTAAGCCTCTGAGATTTAATTTCCTTGTTTTTATCGCTTCACTGCAATCATTGTACACTGTCTAATTTCTTCACATATTTTCTCTAAATCCTGAGGGAAAAAAATGTTGTGTGCCCAGATTTTCATATAGCTTCTCCTCTTAAGGCCTGTGTATATTTCCAATGACTTCATTAACTGTGTTCACTGTAAAACAAAAGGATATTTTACAGATGTTTTCTTAAAATTAGGTCTTCCTTTCCCTCTCATGCAAGGTGTCCTTACTTTCACTGAAATACTTCTTATGATTTTTTATATATTACATATTCTCTCCATAAAAACAGAGAGAGAGAGAACTTTTATCAAACTTCATCAGTACAAACACACAGCATCCTTTATTTTAATAATCTGTATAAGTAAATTTATACATTTCATTATCTCTTCAGAGTGAAACTGAATTTGTCCCTCATAGGAGAACAGCTGTCAAAAAGACTCATAAGACCGTTTCAATTTACCTTCACATATGGACTTACAAGTTCCCTATTAAATCTCCCATCATATTGTGTGGTGACAATCTGTTCATCATCTCTCCAAAATAATGTGAGTCTATTTCTCAGTATTTACTACAGTATATCTTCCCCAGTTGATGCTCACTGACATTTCTCAAATAAATAATGTCATTCCTTTATTTGAAACCACAAGTGAACAAGAAAGAACAATCAACCAAATGAACATTCAAATTCATCTTTATGTGGAAGCATCATATTAATTTGCTCTGTATAAGCACATACAGCACATGCAGACTTGGGTAGAGGCACATCTTCCCTCTTCTGTATAAAGCCGGAAGATAAGTTGCCTCTTCTCCAATTATTGTGATAATACAGATTTTTTTTAAAAAATTCTGTCTCATGGGTACTTTGCAAGTTTGCACTTGACCTTGAGTCTTTACTTGTAGCTTAGTTATATTTTGCACATCTGTTTTTTTTGTTTTGTTTTGTTTTGTTTTGTTTAATTTAAGATGGAGTTTCACTCTTGTTGCCCAGGCTGGAAAAATGGCGTGATCTTGGATCACTGCAACCTCTACCTCCCAGGTTCAAGCTATTCTCCTGCCTCAGCCTCCTGAGTAGCTGGGATTACAGGCATGCACCACCATGCCCTGCTAATTTTTTGTATTTTTAGTAAAGACAGGTTGCCATGTTGGTCAGGTTGGTCTCGAACTCCTGACCTCAGGTGATCTGACCACCTTGGCCTCCCAAAATGCTGGGATTACAGTCATAAATCCCCATGCCTGGTCCATACTACTGTGTTTTAATGGATCATTAGAATGGTGTCAGAGTTATTTCAAGATCTGTATTTGTGGCCCAATAATGGGATGCTTAGCTAATGTCACATAGAATATGTTCAAAAAGATCAGCCATGACTTGTTCTCGGATTACTACTCATAAGACTTGGCAAAGATTTGAAGAGAGGCAGTAAATAATGAGAGAGAGCCTTGACCTGCTTCCTGCCATGTATATTTTATTGTTACTGCTTTATGTACTTATTGGTTAATGTAATAAACTCCATTTACTCAGAACAAGTTGGTGGAGATGTTTTTGTTTTCAGCCACAAAGGACTAGCTGATACACATGTTCTCTAAATATTAGCTCTAATATAGAAGCCTCTGTAACCCATCTTAACAGATTAAGAGCAGGAGAATAAAGCCAGAGCTCACACTGAAAACTTTTGTGGTGAGGACTGTGAGTAGCAGTGAAAAGCCTGGACTCCAGAGCCATCAGACCCAGTTTCAATTCATGGCTCCTACTAGCTGGATGATGTGAGATAGGTAACGAACCTCAGTGTCCTTATCTGTAAAATGAGAATTAAAATTGTGTCTTATTTATAGAGCTATATTGAAGATTATATAATAGAATGCTTACAGGGTGCTTGAGAACCTGGCATCTATGAAGTGTTCAATAAAAGTTTAGCATAATTTTTGTGTTAAGGTTGTTTTGTTTATATTATTATTATAAATGGAAAGCCTGATATCAGAGCCAAAACTATTTCAAAGCATCTAAACAAAGGAGGGGACTTCTGATTTTTTTTTAAATCTAAAAAGCCAAGAACTAGGGCAGAATCATGAAAACAGTGAGTCGCTTACCTCAAATATGGCACAGAATTGTGTAATAAAGTAAATAATCCATCACCCAGAGAAATTATCAAATGATACAAATGAATAAAAGCATGATTAAGCACAAGCACAACCATCGTGAGGTGAAATTAGGTGTGTGTAGGTGAGAGGAAATTTTAGAGGTGACAAATTCTTAGGCTAAGAAAATATTATAACCTTAAATAAAAATTAATAGAGCGTAAGAGCAATCTCTGTTTAACTTGTAAATACTGAAGAGCTACAGAGCACAGAGCTTTGTGTGTGTGTGTGTGCACTTGTGTGTATATGTGCATATCTGAGTATAAATATTTTGGCAAGGAATTGTGATGTTAAAGTTATTTTAAAGTTTTCAGTTTTCTCAAGTAACTGGGACAACTGGCTATCTGTAATCTAAAATATTTAATTATGAGGAATATGTAAACAACTGTGTTCCTGACTTATGTGATGTACATTTGTGTTTGTTGAGTGGGATCATTTCACGAAGAGTCTACGGTTCTAAATTCTTTTCTTGCTGCATTTTGCTTGTCTCATTTAGACTATGATAAATATCTTATTTCGTGTGGCACTGCAGTAGACTACCCAAAGTGGCATTTGTTTGTATAGGCCAGTTGGAACATGGTATGGATACAGAGGTTAGATGAAACAAACAAAACTTCAGAAGACACATGAACACTAGGGTAATGCTATGAAGTAGAAGCACTGATGAGTAGTCTCATCACTGATTCTCCTTCAAGTAAGGGCTACTTTTACATTCGCATCTTTTTCTCCCTCAGATAGTAAAATAGGCTTAAAATTGTTACCACATGTTCTGACAATCAGGTAATTTTCCATGAGTGAAGGTCAATAAGGGTAAGATAGTAATTTTTAGAATGTATTTAACACTTTGGTATATTATGTTTCCAAAAATGGTTGCAACAATAGCACCCAAACTACATGGTCATATCAACGTAATCTTTCTATTCAACTATTGAGAGGGGAAATATCATTCCTTCCCCATGAATTTAGGCTGGCTCTATGACTTGTTTTGACCAATAGAATGCAAACAATTAACTTCTGACCTGAGCCTTCAGGGAATAGCAAATCCTGCCTTTAAATCTTGAAACCTTCTTGGAATTCATCCATTTGTTGAAGAAGCCAAAGCATCCATGTCAAGAGATCTGCATGGGGAAGAAATTCCTTACTGAGACCCCAGCTGAGCTCCTTCCTGGCATTTTCCAGGTATGTAAGTGAAACCATTTTGGATTTTGTAGTCACAACCACCATCAACTCATGAGAAACTAGCTGATAACTGCATGAAGTACAGCTACCCAACTAAGTGCAGGCTAAATTCCTAACCCTTAGAATCCTGAAGGTATAAAATGATTATCATTTTAAGCCACTAGTATATTTTATTTTATTTTTTTAAATTTTATCATGGTAGGCCAGGTGTGGTGGCTCAGGCCTGTAATCCCAGCACTTTGGGAGTCCGAGGCAGGCGAATCACGAGGTCAGGAATTCAAGACCAGCCTGACCAACATGGTGAAACCCCATCTCTACTAAAAGTACAAAAAAAAAAAAAAAAAAAAAAAAATTACCTAGGCATG
Source organism: Rhinopithecus roxellana (assembly GCF_007565055.1). NCBI lineage: Eukaryota > Metazoa > Chordata > Mammalia > Primates > Cercopithecidae > Rhinopithecus > Rhinopithecus roxellana. The sequence continues at coordinate 56,730,223 of NC_044551.1, forward strand.
GTGGCACACGCCTGTAATCCCAGCTACTTGGGAGGCTGAGGCAGGAGAATTGTTTGAACCCAGGAAGCGGAGGTTGCAGTAAGCTGAGATCACTCCACTGCACTCCAGCCTGGGCGACAGTATGAGACTCTGTCTCAAAAAAAAAAAAAAAAAAAAAAAAAAAAAAAAAAAAAAAGAATTTATCATGGTAAAATATATACAACAAAGTTCACCATTTAATGGTTTTAAAACATACAATTCAGTGGCATTAATTATATTTGCAATGTTGTCCAACTATTACCAGTATTCATCTCAAAACATTTTTCACCATTCAAAACAGGAACTCTGTACCCATTAAGCAATAATTCTAGATCTCTCCCCAACCCAACAATAGCCTCTAAAATTTGTGTCCAGCTCTATAAATTTGCCTATTCTAGATATGTCTAGATATGATAAGTGAAATCATACAACATTTTTGTGTGTGTGTCTGACATATTTAGCATGTTTTCAAGCTTCCTTCATGTTGTAGCATGTATCAAAATTTTGTTTTTTTATGGCTGAACAATATTCCATAATATGCATATACAGCACATTTTGTTTATCTATTCATCCGTTGATGGATACTTGAGCTGTTTCCGCCTATTGGCTACTGTACATAATGTTGCAGTGAATAATGATGTACAAGTATCTGTTTGAATCATTGTTTTTCATTCTTTGGGGTAAATACCCAGAAGCGAAACTATTGGATCATATGGAAATCCTGTGTTTATCTTCTTGAGGAACTGCAGGTGCACCAATTTTTATTTCTATAAGGCCATTAAGTTTTAGAGTAGTTTGCTCTATAGCAACAAATCAAACAAGTACCACATTTATCAACATAGTTATTACTTTAAAAGTCTTGAGGATATCATTAAAAATCTCAGATTTAGAGAAAGAAAAAAAGATTTAAAATGTTTTCTAACTATATTAGTGGTTTTTATAGGAAAGTTCTCCAGCTGTCTGCAAGTTCTAAACCTAATAAGGACATCTATAGAGTTTTATCAAATAACTCTAAGCATACATGAAGCAATTCATTTGTGTACTATATCCACATGGCTATAATCCAGTTCATTTAAGTACCAAACACTGAATGTATTAAATTATTATCTGGTCCTAAATTTGTCCTTATGATATTTGACATAGTGCATAAATCCTCTTTTTCTACTTGCACATCCAATATTCGACCATTCTTATAGTTCCTCGATAAAGGAATATCTTATATTTTGATTTTTGGAAGTTTACTAGCTTTAAGAAGAGCGAAGAGAAGGGGAAGAATAATATGAAAATGAAAAAGAACTAGTGCTCTAAAAATTATTTCTCTAATTATTAGAAAAAGAGCTCAAGTTTGTGAACATAGAATAATGTAATACTTTTGAAGAGTCACAATACATGTTAGCATATTAAGTATTAAACAAGTTCTATAGGAAAAAATTGTCTAACTTTAGTTTTACCAAGTATTTGCCAAAATTTATATGAACAGGAAATTCTATTTTAATAGACATTTGTTATCATACCAGAAAATAAAAATTTGTTTCTCTAGGGTATGTTATTAAAAGGAATTTTTATTCTTTCTTGAATTTTCTCCTCAAAATATTACTCAAAAATATTTAAATTGGGTTTTCACACAATCATTATCTGTACTTCATGGATGTTAATAACTGTGTGCTTCTATGATATACACAATGTTTCTAGTAATAACAAAAGCTAAACAGTATTCAAGTAAGTTATGTGAATTAATATAATATCTCCTAGGTTAGAGCAACCTGCTTGCAGCATGTATGTCTCTCAATAGTTCTGGACTGGGGTAAGAGAGGAAGTGGCATGTGCATAGGAGTGGGAGGGGAAAAAGGAGAGTGTAAGTTGGGAATGGAGCTTAGTTAGAATAACAGAATTCTAGCACTGGTTTTAAACTTTTGCTGTATATAGAATCACTTGGGGAGCTTTTCCAAATCCCTATGCTCAGGCCACATCCCAAACCAATTAAACCAGAAGCTCTGGCTGAGATAAGTATATGTTTTAAAGTTCCCCAAGTAACCTTAATGTGCAGTCGAGGTTGAGAACCACTTTTTCTAAAGTGATGAGGATAACAGGGAATGCAGGGAATGCAGGGAAAGTCAACTGCAAACATTCTGACTTAAGACAATACTACCAGATCCCAGTGTTGTACACCAAGGACACTTTAGAAAGTTCTTCTACCTGTCTGAATAATTTCTGCCAGTTTTCTTTAAATATCTTTTTCCTTATGAATTGCCCTTCTCCAGTAGGCTTGATTTAGCTCAGTATTTTGAAAGCCAAAGGTTGAGTCAGAAGTTTTTTAACGTGCACATGTCAGCTTCACCTGGGGAGGTGTGTCAGTAACTTGTGACAAATAGAGGTAACTTCCTGATTTTTACTCTTCTTGATACTCTTGATACTTTCAAAATAAATAAGAAGGCAGAAATGTCATGATGACAAAGGCCTCCAGGACAGTCAAAGGATTCTTCTGCTGTCACTTAATTCTTTACTCCAACTATTACTACATTATATCTATATATTAACACATGGATTTCATCCTCTGTCTGAGAGATTTCATCTTTGACTCTGAAAGTATCAGCTTCAATTAATTCTTTGGGAAGTTTTTATCATCAACTGGGTGTTCTGTTTTTTAGGGAAAAAGTACTATGGATTTTCTAGATTTCAGAAGGAATAATCAAATTCTTTCAAAAGCCTATTCTATTACAGACTGAGATATACATAATAATATTGTCCATTTAAGCATGATTTTGGGTTCAATATAGCACATGTTAAATGTTACACAGAAGTTACAAGATTAATTAAAAGAAAAAGAGTAATCAAATATTTAGAAACAGAGTATTTTCATGGAAACATCACTCCTACCTCCCACCTGTCAATGTCAACATTTACAAATCAAACATGGAATAGGAAACAGTAGTTAAGAAGGAATCTCTGGAGTCCAACTGCGCAGGGTCACTTTCTGGCTTTGTAAGTACTGGCTTTGTAACTAGTAAGATGCTAACTTCTCATGCCTTTGTTTTCTCATCTATTAAATAGGGGTAATAAAAGGACCTATCTCGTGGGGTTGTTTTAAACATGAAAAAGTATATATATGAAAGAAAGAAGTATACACACACACACATACACACAGAGTGCTTAGTAGAGCATTTGTTAAAAAATAAGTATTCAACAGTGACAGCTATTATTAGAATTATCACTAGACACTGTGTGTTCATTGGCTATAATAACAATTTTGAAAACCAAGCTTAGTTGTATTTTGGTAAAATATACCACATATTTCATAGGTTAGAGGGTAGGCCACAGAGGCCCTGGGGTCATCCCAACTTGCCATCCCAGCTCTACTTCCCCATATATTCAAAGCCCAACAGGAAGTTGGTATGGGATTGCAGGGGTTTCCCAGGGTGCAGGTGGGGGGGGGCGATCTGGTCAGGAAATGATTGGTGGTCAGCAATCTATTGCCTCTTTGGAATGCTCTATTCAAGTCCATCTATGTGTCTAGAACAGTTACGGGGTATTGAGATAGTCAGCTGTTATGCCTGACCACTGGCCTGGAGTACCAAGATTCATGGCTGTGAATAGACTGGTCAGTGTGTCCAGGGTATTCAAGCTTCCTGAGATTTTCTTTGCTGTTGGGTTGTTACTAATCCATTACATCTTAGCTCCAAACTCAGGTGACAGCTGATCTGTGTGGGTCACTCGGTCTCTGGGTCTAAGCTAATTGGTCTGGCTGGGACCATGCACTAAAGGAAGAGGCCAGCCTCTCAGGGTATTTTTCACACTCTTACATTCCTCCCGCAACATTTTAAAGAATGGGAGGAATGCCTGCTCCTCAAGGGTGACCATGGCAGAGAGTGTGGGCGTCAGGCTGGCTTTGCTTTATTAGGACTGAGCCTCCCATACATTAGTAACTGTCTTCAGCTTCACGCTTGCCTCCTAAGGAAATCAGTTTTGCTCCACCTCAACCTCAGCTCCATCCTGTTATTCTCATAGGAAGGAGTCAGGAGGGGAACTCACTCTAGGAACCCTGGCTGGGTCTGGGCAAAAGCATGTCTCATACATAGTTTGGGAAATTCATTTCTCACTAATGTGCTCAGGATCTTAAAAAAAGAGGAACAGAAAAAGTAAAACACACTAGTTATCTAATAGCCAGATCTGCTAAATGGAAGACTAAAATAACTTTCCTTCTCACTGCCCCTGAAAGTACTAACTGCTGGTACCTGTGGCACTGATAAGGTAAAATGATGATAGGCTCTTCCGTTCAAGAGTATGGTTGATTCAGCTTTTATTTGCTCTTTCTATTGGTTTTCCTAATTCTGACAATCTGTTGTTTAAGGAAATAGTTCTTATAGAAAAGTACACTATTATACTATTGCTTTCTTATTTAAATTATAGGGGAGGTCCTAGGATCACAGAAAGTCCCATGTCATCCAGGAGGTGAAAAGAAAACTACAGAGAAACAAAAGAGAATGCTTTTTATTCACAAAGATATAAGCTGAATGAATCAGATAATGCCTGGAAATAAAGTGTAGGAAGAAATCTTTCACTGCAAAGAGGGTGAGGGGCAGCAAGGAAGTCTGTGATTTCACATTATGGAAAGGGAAACTCCCTAGATGACTGAACAGATTTAATTACTGAGAACTCTTCACACACCTTATCTTAAAACTGATTGAGCAGTATTTTAACAATCACTTGAAAATATTCGGTATTCATTAGTCTTGAAGTTTCTAGTTCCTCCTCTATACTCCTATAGCACTTTGCTCTACTTCAGAAATTAGCACATTTTAGAGTATATTTATCTATTTAATATTCATCTCTTCCTCCTTTCTCCTTTTGCTCCACTACATTCATTCATGTATTCATGTGTGCATACATACACATATTCATGTGTACATACATGCAAAACAGTGTTGAGCCAGAAATTATGAAGGCAGACTAGGCAATATGGTGAAACCACATCTTGACGAAATTACAAAAATTAGCCAGGGGTGGTGGCATGCACCTGTAGTCCCAGCTATGGAAGATGGAGGTACTGAGATAGGAGGATTGCTTGAGCATGGGAGGTCGGGACTGCAGTCAGCCGGGGTTGTACCATTACACTCCAGCCAGGGTAACAGACCAAGATCTTGTCTCAGAAAAAAAAAAAAAAAAAAAAAAAGGAAAAAAATTATGAAGGGTCTCCACAAGGAGGAAGATGATTGTACATCTTTCTAGTAGGATACTCTACCTTTAGACTCTAAGGCTGTTTGCTATTGATAAACTTCTTTTAATCAAAAGGCCTGGACTGTGTAGGAAGAACACAAGAAATCTATGAAGAAATTTCCCACAACAGTCATGATCCATGAGTTGTCTGGCATATGATAAATTAAATTAATCTTTGAGTGAATGAACACCCTTTTAAGGAAGTCACATTTCATAGGGAATTAGAAAAAAAATGTACACAAAGTTCATAAAACTATTCTACTCAAATTATGCATAGAACACTATAGGAATGTAGATGAGGAAGTAATTAAATCTACTGGGGATAGTCTAAATACAGATAGTGTTGGAGAAAGGGCCACTTATTTAGACTGGCCTGTAAAAAGTGATTAGATATTCAAGCAGAAATATGGGGAAAAATGCAGAGCATGAAGATTCAGGGGAGGTGGAGTATAATTAAAATAGCAATATTTCTCAGAAACTTTATCTTAATACATATCACAAAGCATTTGTACATTGCAGATATCATTACTTATTTCTAGCCCATAAGTCTAGATGTATAGGCATACCTTGGAGATATGGCAGGTTCTGTTCCAGATCACATCAACAGAGCAAATATCACAATAAAATGAGTCACACAAACTTTTTAGCTTCTCAGGGCATATAAAAGTTATATTTACACTATACTGTGGCCTGTTAAGTGTGCAATAGCATTATGTCTAAAAATATATATACCTGAATTTTAAAATATTTTATTGCTAAGAAATGCTAATAGTCATCTCAGCCTTCAGAGAGTTGTAATCTATTTGCTGGTATAGGGTCTTGCCTCACTGTTGATGGCTTCTGACTGATCGGGGTAGTGGTTGCTGAAGTTTAGGGTGGCTGTGGCAATTTTTAAAAATAAGGCAACAATGAAGTTTGCCACATCAATTAAATCTTCCTTTTACAAAAGATTTTTCTGTAGTGTGCAATGCTGTTTGATAGCATTTTACCCACAGAACTTTCAAAATTGGAGTCAGTCCTTAAAAACTCTGCTGCTGTTTGATCAACTAAGCTTAGGTAATATTCTAAACCCTTTGTGGTGATTTCAACAACGTTAACAGCATCTTCTCCAGGAGTAGATTCTGTCTCAAGAAACTACTTTCTTTCCTCATCCATAAGAAGTAACTCCTCATCTATTCAGGTTTTATCATGAGATTGCACCAATTCAGTCACATCTTCAGGCTCTACTTCCAATTCTAGTTCTCATTTTTATTTTCACCACATCTGCAGTTACTTCCTCTACAGAAGGCTTAAATCCCTCAAAGTTATCTAGGAGAGTTGTTGATATTTTGATCTCTTCCTATAAATCATGAATATTCTTACTGGCATCTAGAATGGTGAATTCTTTCCAGGTTTTCAATTTACTTTGCTCATATTCATCAGAAGAATCATTATCCATGGCAGCAATAGCCTTATAAAATGTATTTTTTAAATAACAAGACTTCAAAGTCAAATTTTACTCCTTGATTAATGGTCTACCAAATGGATGTTGTGTTAGTAGTCATGAAAACAACATAAATATCCTTGTACATCTCCATCAAAGCTCTTGGGTGAACAGGTGCATTGTCAATGAGCAGTAATATTTTGAAAAGAGTATTTTTTTCTGAGAAGTAGGTGTCAGTAGTGGGTTTAAAATATTCAATAAACCACGCTCTAACATATGTGATATCATCCAATACATTTATTAGAGCACAGTCAGAGTAGACTTAGCATGATTCTTTAAGGTCTTAAGATTTTTGGAATGGTAAATGAGTATTAGCTTCAACTTAAAGTCATCAGCCACATTTGCTCCTAAAAATAGATTCAACCCGCTTTTTGAAGATTTGAAGCCAGGCATTGACTTCTTCTCCCTAGCTAGGAAAGTCCTAGCTGGCATCTTCTTCCAATAGAAGGCTGTTTTGTTTACATGGAAAAAGCTGTTGTTTATTTAGCCACCTTTGTTAATTCTCTTAGCTAGATCTTCTGAATAACTTGCTGCAGCTTCTACATCAGCACTTGATATTTCACCTTGGATTTTTATGATACTGGAATAGAACTTTTAGTTTCCTTCAGGAGCTTTTTCTTTGTATTCAGAACTTGGCTAACTGACCCCGTCTCTACTAAAAAATACAAAAAACTAGTCGGGCGAGGTGGCGGGCGCCTGTAGTCCCAGCTACTCGGGAGGCTGAGGCAGGAGAATGGCGTAAACCCGGGAGGCGGAGCTTGCAGTGAGCTGAGATCCGGCCACTGCACTCCAGCCCGGGCGACAGAGCGAGACTCCGTCTCAAAAAAAAAAATAAAAAAAATAAAAAAAAAATAAAAAAATAAAAAAGAACTTGGCTAACTGTTTGGCACAAGAGGTCTAGCTTTCAAACTGCCAGGGCTTTGGATATGCTTTCCTCACTAAGCTTAATCATTGATAGCTTGATTTAAGGTGAGATATGTATGAGTATTCCTTTCACTTGAAAACTTAGAGGCTACTGTAGGGTTTTTAATTGACCTAATTTCAATATTGTCATATTTCAGGAAATAGGGAGGCCTGAGGAGAGGGAGATAAATGGAGGAATGGCCGGTTGGTGGAGCAGACACAACACACACAACACATTGGTTAAGTTCCTGTCTTACATAGATATGGTTCATGGTGCCCCAAAATAATTACAGTGGCAACATCAAAGACCACCAATCACAAGTTACCTAATGAATATAATCATAATGAAAATTTTTAAATATGAAAATTAGCAAAATTTGACACAGAGACACAAAGTGACCCCATGCTGTTGGAAAAATGGCACAAGTAGCCTTGTGCTATAAAGGGTTACCACTAACTTTCAGTTTGTAAAAAGTGCAATATCAGTGAAGCACAGTAAAGTGAGGTGCAATAAAATGAAGTATGTCTGTATTATCTTCATTATATAGAGACCACCATAACTCTTATCTTCTCAGTGTCATAAAAGCTCTAGATTTTCAGGGATTTTACAAGTCCCTTAGTTAATTCACCTGGTGATGCTTGAGACACTTTCATAGCATTCTTAACAATTGTCCATCCTAGGACAGGAGCTGCATGATGCAGCTCACTCTATCTTTGGGTAGCAATGACCACTGAATATGTGCTCTTGGTCTAAATCTAAATCTTTCTCCACCCTTAATTCTAATTATTGAAACCACCCAAAAGTACATGTACAGGCTTCACTGTACACTATAAACTACCAGATCTTCATATTTCCTCTCTACTCTTCCTTTTAAAGACTAAACATCTCTGCTCTGTGTCCCTGATATTCTTCATGTGACAATTTTAATCCTCTGTATTACAAGTAATTCTTCTCTAAACACATCTGTTTAAAAACAAAAACAAAAAAAAGGCAGGTCTACAGTGTCTGACATCTAGTCTGGGCAGTTGATATGATTTGGCTGTGTCCCCACCCAAATCTCATCTTGAATTGTAGCTCCCCTAATTCCCACATGTTGTGGAATGGACCTGGTGGGAGATAACTGAATCATGGGGGTGGTTTCCCCCATACTGTTCTCACAGTAGTGAACAAGTCTCATGAGATTCGATGGTTTTTTAAGGGGAAACTCCTTTCACTTGGTTCTCATTCTCTCTTGCCTGCTGCCATGAAAGACGCACCTTCACCTTCCACCATGATCATGAGGCCTCCCCAGCCACATGGAACTGAATTCATTTAACCTCTTTTTCTTTATAAATTACCCAGTCTTGGGTATGTCTTTATCAGCAGCATGTAAACGACTAATACAGCAGTACCAGGGTAACTTTTGTTACATTAGCAACTCAACATATGGGCTTTGATTGTACTCAAAATCAAATCATATTGCTAGCAGACAGCCTAAGGATTATTGTTGCACACCAGTATAAAATCTCAGAGGCTATAACAATCAATAAAGCTCAAAGGAAGACAAAGAATCACAAAGATGTTTCTGTTCTTAATTATGAAAGAATTGTTATACTATCTGATGAAACAGGTAAGCCATTCTCAAAAAAACATATAATCAAGTAAATCCTTCACATACAGATATATGTCAAGTATTTTAGTGTTATCAGCTTAAAGCAGGCTCTTATTTCCCTTTTTATTTAACGAACTTTTTTGCTATGGCAAGGACACTTAACGTGAGATCTACCCTCTTAGCAGATGTAGAAATACAGTATTATTAATTATAGATAAAATGATGTATAGCAGATCTCCAGAACTGATTCATCTTGCATAACTGTATATTGTTACCTACTGATTACCAACTCACCATTTCCTCCTCCTTGTCCCAGCCGCCTCTGGCAGCCACCATTTTACACTCTGTTTCTATAAGTTTGACTATTTTAGATTCCTCATATAAGTGGAATCAGACAGTATTTGTCTTTCTTTGCCTAACATTTCATTTAGCATTATGTCCTTCAGGTTTATCCATGTGTATCATACAGCAAAATGTCCTATGTTTTTAAAGTTGAATAATATTCCACCGTGTATATATACCACATCATTTTGCATTATCACCAACAGTGTATGAGGGTACTAATTTCTCCACATACTCACCAACACTATTTTTTTCTATTTTTTAAAACAATAGCCATCCTAACAGGTGCAAGATTATATTGTGGTTTAAATTTGCATTTCTCTGATTAGCGATATTGAGCATCTTTTTACATACCTGATGACTATTTATATGTCTCCTTGGAGAAATGTCTATTCAAGTCCTTAGTCCACTTTAGTCAGATTATTAGTTATTTAGTTAGTTTGTTTTGCTACTGATTCATAGGCTAGTTAGGTTGGTACAGCATAAGAGTCTGTGTATAACATTTTAATCCAAGCATATACACATATCTATGTTGTACTGCTGCATGACCTTCACATATTGCAAAAGCTCACTTGGTCATTGCCATTGTTTTTGCGTATTCAAACTCTTTATAGTATTTGTGAATAGCCAAATATATTGCTTATTTAAAATGAAGAGAATATAGAATGTATATCCAGGGCAAGTGAAAGTTTTCTCTAGTTAATACATGGGTTGTTGAAGCAACTACTGACACCAATAAATTAGTATGAGACAATGCTAAATTCCACTGTAGAAATGCAACTTGTTCATTCAAACATGATTTATTCAGCATCTACTTTGTGCCATGAAATGTTCTTGTCTGAGGTAGACTCTGGTCTTAATGCTGTACTCCATTTTTTTCTAGCCTCATAGATGGCTGGTTGGACATTCCCATAGACTGGTCATTTTACAAAGTTATGAGACTGTCTACGTGTTATGCTCCGTCAATAGTATATGTAGTATTTCATCAATTCAAATAATATCATTTTACCTCACATTTTAATATCTATAATTCAGAATGTGTCTGAAATTTGCTGCTTTTTAACAGACAGCAGTCTAGTGGAACACCTTTTTAAAAATGCTGTCTTCTATGTTCTTGGTAGCACAGAGGGTGATTCTGTGTGGAAAAACATGTCATTATTGACTCAGTTGATCAGGTACTCAAAGATGGCAAATTTGAAATGTAAAAAGTTTTGGAGTTATCTTAATCAGAGTACTATGTTTTCTTTTTATGCATTCACATGAGCAGTCTATGATTACATTTGTTTTAAATAAGTTTTTTCTTACAGAATAAAGATTGCAAATTTGAAATATGAAAAAGTTTTGGAATTATCTTAATCAGAGTACTATGTTTTCTTTTTATGTATTCACATGAGCAGTCTATGATTACGTTTGTTTTAAATAAGTTTTTTCTTACAGTATAATGTAAAGATTCTAAGTGATAAGAACAGTGTATTGATTTAGCTGGCAGTATTTCTTCTAAGCAGTAGATAAAATATTTTACAACAAATACTATTTTACAGCCGATTAAGTAAAGTATGTAATGCAAAATTATATTGGAAACATAAAATTGTTACTTAAAACACGAGTACTAAAGCCAGGAGAGAAGTTTGCAAAAGACAAATTTAGTGACTAAATAAAGCAGTCTCTCTGAGATTTTAAGGTGAGGTCTTTTGGGATTAAGAGGTTTAGTAAGCAACCATGGCTTTACCAACCTGGGAGTGCCTCATTAGATACAGGAGGACTGCCATTGATACTACCAAAATATTCACACCTGGAGAGAATTTGGGTGACTCAAGAAGCTGTTTTCACTTAAAAACCCTTAGCCAGATATCTCCTGGTATGTCTTCCTGAAAATATTCTATATTTAGAGAAGCATTCACATATGCAACAGGAAAAAGCATTGTAATGACACCATCCCAGAAAACTCTTTTTTTTCCAGTTCCTCCTCCTAGAAAGGAAGGAAGAAACTTGAGATGTGAGAATGAAATATAAAAGTCTATATTGCCTATAAAAGTCAAGCTTGCTAGCTTGTCACATTCTGAATGCACTCAATGTGTCTTCTCCTTGGCAAGCATCCTTAGCTCTAGAGGGGGCTTACCAGGAAATGAGTCTCTTCAGGCCTCCATAGAGGAGGGAAAGACATGGTTCTAGATGGACATTTTAGCTGGGTGCCTATGTGGCATGATTGTATGGCTATTGCTAGCTGGAAAAGGTTCAATTTTACTGCTCAATCCATACTCTACAATCCAGCTTTACAAACTGCATGTAATTCACCAAACACTGCATGCTTTTCTACTTTATGGCTTTCAACATACTTTCTTTTTTGCCTTTTCCCATCATGTTTTGCTTCTGGTAAATTCCAGTGTGCATTTCCAAATTCATTTTGAATTTTATCAAATGTGACAACCTCGAAGAGCCTGCCTTGACTCACTCTCTCAACAGCTTTGAATTTCCCCATTTTATACTCTCCAGTACTTTCATATTTATATCCTTATGTTTATTACAGTATATTATAATGATTGGCTTACTTCTCTGTCTCCTCATTACACGGTGAGGTCCTTAGAGTAGAAACTACCAACTGAACCTATGCCTATCATAGAATATGACCACATAAATATTTACTGAATTCTACTTTCTGGTAGAAGTTTATAGGACAGACTTTCAAATTTAGAAAAACTATAAAAATTCATTAAATATTTTTTCTTTTTTCTTTTTTCATTATATTCTCAGCATTAAGCTCTTAGTTTCCAAAATCAGATTTTATTTTTAATTCATCACTTCCCTTTTCCTAATAACTCAATGCTCCTGCCATAGTGTTCAGCCGGGAACAGGACTATCCTGAGATATACTGGGCTAGATTATTCACACAAGAGCTCAAAAGTGTTCCATTTCATGTGGTAAGCAAACTTATCTCTGACATTCACAGTAGTCATTTAGCACAAACCAAAGCTCTTTCATCAGCATATATTGTACTGATTTTCAAATGATAAGGATGGTTTTTGAACACACCAGCTGAGAAGGGATTTAGTTTTGTGTATGTGTTTAGCCATTTCTCCTTATCCTCATTTCCCTGTATGTATGGGTGTTTTTCCCCTATTTCATATTTACTTTCCAATTCCCTATTTTTTTCATAATTTTATGAGGAAACATTCACAGGCTCATCACTGCAGTCCAGAAGGACACATAGGAATTATTATAATCAACCTACCTAAGAAGCCAGATAAAGGATGAGAAATTGCCTTTGAAAAGAAAGAAAAAAGAGGATTTATTGATGGATGTTTTAATGCCTCATTCTATTTTCAACTACTCTGTACATATTACCACAATCTGAACATGAATTACTGAAAGGAAAGAAAGGTATTTGTTTTTCTCTTATTTCTTTAAACTGAAGCTGAACATTTTAGATTGGCCAATTGGTCCTATGTTTATCCCATGTGCTTTTTGAAGTACTATCATACTGTACTTTATTCAGAACTGCACATGCACATATGACACTTGGGGACAAATGAGATGACTTATTTGTGTATTGTATTTTTAATGATGCTTTTTGGAAAAGGCTTCAGAAGGAAGTTTTGAAAAGTTACCAGTGAGCACAGTAATGAGATGCTGCCTTTCAGTTCAGCATTGAACTGGGATGGAGCCCACTAATAAGCAGTTGCTTCCATGGAGCAGGATTTTAAAAGCAATCCTCAAGGAATACTCACAAGGATTTTAAAGTCAACTGCACATTTTTTTCAATATCATTTAAAAAAATTCTTATAATTGCCTCTGTTTTTTCTTAGGCATATTGTATCATTGTGGTATTTCAATAAATTATTAGAAGGCTTTTTTCTAAGATTAGTTTTTGAAGACTTTCATTAACACACTCCCTGTTTGAGAAATGCTTGGCTTTCTTCAAAGTAGATCTCTTAAGCTATGTCTAAACAAGTAAACTGTTTCATTTAGTGGATGTTATGGTTTTTCATATGATTTGATCTTTTTTTAGGTCAAAAACAGTTGAATATTGGCAATTTCATATGGTTCAACCTTCAGTGTGTGCATAAGGCAGTGCGTGTTTTATTTTTATTGTAAGCTTTAACTCAATATTGATTAAAATACCAAATACCTCAATAATTATATGAAAGAACATCTATCAACAAAAAAGTGGTTCTTCATATTAAAATGTATTGAACAAAACCTATACTAGAAATTAAATAGGGGGGGGGCAGAGCAAGATGGCTGAATAGGAACAGCCCCAGTCTCCAACTCCCAGCGCGAGCGACACAGAAGACCGGTGATTTCTGCATTTTCAACTGAGCTTTGAAGACAACAGTGGATCTCCCAACACGGAGGTTGTGATCTGAGAACGGACAGACTGCCCGCTCAAGTTGGTCCCTGACCCCTGAGTACCCTAACTGGGAGACAACCCCCACTAGGGGCAGTCTGACACCCCACACCTCACAGGGTGGAGTACACCCCTGAGAGGAAGCTTCCAAAGTAAGAATCAGACAGGTACACTTGCTGTTCAGCAATATTCTATCTTCTGCAACCTCTGCTGCTGATACCCAGGCAAACAGGGTCTGGAGTGGACCTCAAGCAATCTCCAACAGACCTACAGCTGACGGTCCTGACTGTCAGAAGGAAAACTATCAAACAGGAAGGACACCTATACCAAAACCCCATTAGTACGGCGCCATCATCAAAGACCACAGACAGATGAAACCACAAAGATGGGGAAAAAGCAGGGCAAAAAAGCGGGAAATTCAAAAAATAAGAGCGCATCTCCCCCTGCAAAGGAGTGCAGAACATTGCCAGCAACGGATCAAAGCTGGTCAGAGAATGACTTTGACGAGATGAGAGAAGAAGGCTTCAGTCCATCAGACTTCTCAGAGCTAAAGGAGGAATTACGTACCCAGCGCAAAGAAACTAAAAATCTTGAAAAAAGAGTGGAAGAATTGACAGCTAGAATAATTAATGCAGAGAAGGTCATAAACAAAATGACAGAGATGAAAACCATGACACGAGAAATACGTGACAAATGCACAAGCTTCAGTAACCGACTCGATCAACTGGAAAAAAGAGTATCAGTGATTGAGGATCAAATGAATGAAATGAAGTGAGAAGAGAAACCAAAAGAAAAAAGAAGAAAAAGAAATGAACAAAGCCTGCAAGAAGTATGGGATTATGTAAAAAGACCAAATCTACGTCTGAATGGGGTGCCTGAAAGTGAGGGGGAAAATGGAACCAAGTTGGAAAACACTCTTCAGGATATCATCCAGGAGAACTTCCCCAACCTAGTAGGGCAGGCCAACATTCAAATTCAGGAAATACAGAAAACGCCACAAAGATACTCCTTGAGAAGAGCAACTCCAAGACACATAATTGCCAGATTCACCAAAGTTGAAATGAAGGAAAAAATCTTAAGGGCAGCCAGAGAGAAAGGTCGGGTTACCCACAAAGGGAAGCCCATCAGACTAACTGCAGATCTCTCGGCAGAAACTCTACAAGCCAGAAGAGAGTGGGGGCCAATATTCAACGTTCTTAAAGAAAAGAATATTAAACCCAGAATTTCATATCCAGCCAAACTAAGTTTCATAAGTGAAGGAGAAATAAAATCCTTTACAGATAAGCAAATATTTAGAGATTTTGTCACCACCAGGCCTGCCTTACAAGAGACCCTGAAGGAAGCCCTAAACATGGAAAGGAACAACTGGTACCAGCCATTGCAAAAACATGCCAAAATGTAAAGACCATCGAGGCTAGGAAGAAACTGCATCAACTAACGAGCAAAATAACTAGTTAATATCATAATGGCAGGATCAAGTTCACACATAACAATATTAACCTTAAATGTAAATGGACTAAATGCTCCAATTAAAAGACACAGACTGGCAAACTGGATAAAGAGTCAAGACCCATCAGTCTGCTGTATTCAGGAGACCCATCTCACATGCAGAGACATACATAGGCTCAAAATAAGGGGATGGAGCAAGATCTACCAAGCAAATGGAGAACAAAAAAAAGCAGGGGTTGTAATCCTAGTCTCTGATAAAACAGACTTTAAACCATCAAAGATCAAAAGAGACAAAGAAGGCCATTACATAATGGTAAAGGGATCAATTCAACAGGAAGACCTAACTATCCTAAATACATATGCACCCAATACAGGAGCACCCAGATTCATAAAGCAAGTCCTTAGAGACTTACAAAGAGACTTAGACTCCCATACAATAATAATGGGAGACTTCAACACTCCACTGTCAACATTAGACAGATCAACGAGACAGAAAGTTAACAAGGATATCCAGGAATTGAACTCATCTCTGCACCAAGCGGACCTAATAGACATCTATAGAACTCTCCACCCCAAATCAACAGAATATACATTCTTCTCAGCACCACATTGCACTTATTCCAAAATTGACCACATAATTGGAAGTAAAGCACTCCTCAGCAAATGTAAAAGAACAGAAATCATAACAAACTGTCTCTCAGACCACAGTGCAATCAAACTAGAACTCAGGACTAAGAAACTCAATCAAACCACTCAACTACATGGAAACTGAACAACCTGCTCCTGAATGACTACTGGATACATAACAAAATGAAGGCAGAAATAAAGATGTTCTTTGAAACCAATGAGAACAAAGATACAACATACCAGAATCTCTGGGACACATTTAAAGCAGTGTGTAGAGGGAAATTTATAGCACTAAATGCTCACAAGAGAAAGCAGGAAAGATCTAAAATTGACAGTCTAATATCACAATTAAAAGAACTAGAGAGGCAAGAGCAAACACATTCAAAAGCTAGCAGAAGGCAAGAAATAACTAAGATCAGAGCAGAACTGAAGGAGATAGAGACACAAAAAACCCTCCAAAAAATCAATGAATCCAGGAGTTGGTTTTTTGAAAAGATCAACAAAATTGACAGACTGCTAGCAAGACTAATAAAGAAGAAAAGAGAGAGGAATCAAATACACGCAATACAAAATGATAAAGGGGATATCACCACTCAACCCACAGAAATACAAACTACCATCAGAGAATACTATAACCACCTCTACGCAAATCAACTAGAAAATCTAGAAGAAATGGATAATTTCCTGGACACTTACACTCTCCCAAGACTAAACCAGGAAGAAGTTGAATCCCTGAATAGACCAATAGCAGGCTCTGAAATTGAGGCAACAATTAATAGCCTACCCACCAAAAGAAGTCCAGGACCGGATGTTTTCACAGCTGAATTCTACCAGAGGTACAAGGAGGAGCTGGTACCATTCCTTCTGAAACTATTCCAATCAATAGAAAAAGAGGGAATCCTCCCTAACTCATTTTATGAGGCCAACATCATCCTGATACCAAAGCCTGGCAGAGACACAACAAAAAAAGAGAATTTTAGACCAATATCCCTGATGAACATTGATGCAAAAATCCTCAATAAAATACTGGCAAACTGGATTCAGCAGCACATCAAAAAGCTTATCCACCATGATCAAGTGGGCTTCATCCCTGGGATGCAAGGCTGGTTAAACATTTGCAAATCAATAAACGTAATCCAGCATAGAAACAGAACCTAAGACAAGAACCACATGATTATCTCAATAGATGCAGAAAAGGCTTTTGACAAAATTCAACAGGCCTGCATGCTAAAAACGCTCTATAAATTCAGTATTGATGGAATGTACCTCAAAATAATAAGAGCTATTTATGACAAACTCACAGCCAATATCAAACTGAATGGGCAAAAACTGGAAAAATTCCCTTTGAAAACTGGCACAAGACAGGGATGACCTCTCTCACCACTCCTATTCAACATAGTGTTGGAAGTTCTGGCTAGGGCAATCAGGCAAGAGAAAGAAATCAAGGGTATCCAGTTAGGAAAAGAAGAAGTCAAATTATCCCTGTTTGCAGATGACATGATTGTATATTTAGAAAACCCCATTGTCTCAGCCCAAAATCTCCTTAAGCTGATAACCAACTTCAGCAAAGTCTCAGGATACAAAATTAATGTGCAAAAATCACTCTTTTTTTTTTTTTTTTTTTTTTTTTTGAGGTGGAGTCTCGCTCTGTCGCCCGGCCTGGAGTGCAGTGGCCGGAAATCAGCTCACTGCAAGTTCCGCCTCCCGGGTTCACGCCATTCTCCTGCCTCAGCCTCCCAAGCAGCTGGGACTACAGGCACCCGCCACCTCGCCCAGCTAGATTTTTTTTGTATTTTTTAGCAGAGACGGGGTTTCACCGTGTTAGCCAGGATGGTCTCGATCTCCTGACCTCGTGATCTGCCCATCTCGGCCTCCCAAAGTGCTGGGATTACAGGCTTGAGCCACCGCGCCCGGCCTACAAGCATTCTTATACACCAGTAACAGACAAGCAGAGAGCCAAATCAGGAATGAAATTCCATTCACAATTGCTTCAAAGAGAATAAAATACCTAGGAATCCAACTTACAAGGGATGTAAAGGACCTCTTCAAGGAGAACTACAAACCACTGCTCAGTGAAATAAAAGAGGACACAATCAAATGGAAGAACATACCATGCTCATGGATAGGAAGAATCAATCTCGTGAAAATGGCCATACTGCCCAAGGTTATTTATAGATTCAATGCCATCCCCATCAAGCTACCAATGAGTTTTTTCACAGAATTGGAAAAAACTGCTTTAAAGTTCATATGGAACCAAAAAAGAGCCCACATTGCCAAGACAATCCTAAGTCAAAAGAACAAAGCTGGAGGCATCACGCTACCTGACTTCAAACTATACTACAAGGCTACAGTAACCAAAACAGCATGGTACTGGTACCAAAACAGAGCTATAGACCAATGGAACAGAACAGAGTCCTCAGAAATAATACCACACATCTACAGCCATCTGATCTTTGACAAACCTGAGAGAAACAAGAAATGGGGAAAGGATTTCCTATTTAATAAATGGTGCTGGGAAATTAGCTAGCCATAAGTAGAAAGCTGAAACTGGATCCTTTCCTTACTCCTTATACGAAGATTAATTCAAGATGGATTAGAGACTTAAATGTTAGACCTAATACCATAAAAACCCTTGAAGAAAATCTAGATAGTACCATTCAGGACATAGGCATGGGCAAGGACTTCATGTCTAAAACACCAAAAGCAATGGCAGCAAAAGCCAAAATTGACAAATGGGATCTAATTAAACTAAAGAGCTTTTGCACAGCAAAAGAAACTACCATCAGAGTGAACAGGCAACCTACAGAATGGGAGAAAATTTTTGCAATCTACTCATCTGACAAAGGGCTAATATCCAGAATCTACAAAGAACTCAAACAAATATACAAGAAAAAAACAAACAACCCCATCAAAAAGTGGGCAAAGGATATGAACAGACATTTCTCAAAAGAAGACATTCATACAGCCAACAGACACATGAAAAAATGCTCATCATCACTCGCCATCAGAGAAATGCAAATCAAAACCACAATGAGATACCATCTCACACCAGTTAGAATGGCAATCATTAAAAAATCAGGAAACAACAGGTGTTGGAGAGGATGTGGAGAAATAGGAACACTTTTACACTGTTGGTGGGATTGTAAACTAGTTCAACCATTATGGGAAACAGTATGGCAATTCCTCAAGGATCTAGAACTAGATGTACCATATGACCCAGCCATCCCACTACTAGGTATATACCCAAAGGATTATAAATTATTCTACTACAAAGACACATGCACACGTATGTTTACTGCGGCACTATTCACAATAGCAAAGACTTGGAATCAACCCAAATGTCCATCTGTGACAGACTGGATTAAGAAAATGTGGCACATATACACCATGGAATACTATGCAGCCATAAAAAAGGATGAGTTTGGGTCCTTTGTAGGGACATGGATGCAGCTGGAAACCATCATTCTTAGCAAACTATCACAAGAAGAGAAAACCAAACACCGCATGTTCTCACTCATAGGTGGGAACTGAACAATGAGATCACTTGGACTCGGGAAGGGGAACATCACACACTGGGGTCTATCATGGGGAGGGGGGAGGGGGGAGGAGGGAGGGATTGCATTGGGGAGTTATACATGATATAAATGATGAATTGATGGGTGCTGATGAGTTGATGGGTGCAGCACACCAACATGGCATAAGTATACATATGTAACAAACCTACACGTTATGCACATGTACCCTAGAACTTAAAGTATAATTAAAAAAAAAAAAAAAAAAAAAAAAAAAGAGTGAAAATAAAAAAAAAAAAAAAAAAAAAAAATCACAAGCATTCTTATACACCAGTAACAGACAAACAGAGAGCCAAATCAGGAATGAACTTCCATTCACAATTGCTTCAAAGAGAATAAAATACCTAGGAATCCAACTTACAAGGGATGTAAAGGACCTCTTCAAGGAGAACTACAAACCACTGCTCAGTGAAATCAAAGAGGACACAAACATATGAAAGAACTTACCATGCTCATGGACAGGAAGAATCAATATCGTGAAAATGGCCATACTCCCCAAGGTCATTTATAGATTCAATGCCATCCCCATCAAGCTACCAATGAGTTTCTTCACAGAATTGGAAAAAACTGCTTTAAAGTTCATATGGAACCAAAAAAGAGCCCGTATTGCCAAGACAATCCTAAGTCAAAAGGACAAAGCTGGAGGTATCACGCTACCTGAATTCAAAGTATACTACAAGGCTACAGTAACCAAAACAGCATGGTACTGGTACCAAAACAGAGATATAGACCAATGGAACAGAACAGAGTCCTCAGAAATAATACCACACATCTACAGCCATCTGATCTTTGACAAACGTGAGAGAAACAAGAAATGGGGAAAGGATTCCCTATTTAATAAATGGTGCTGGGAAAATTGGCTAGCCATAAGTAGAAAGCTGAAACTGGATCCTTTCCTTACTCCTTATACAAAGATTAATTCAAGGTGGATTAGAGACTTAAATGTTAGACCTAATACCATAAAAACCCTAGAAGAAAATCTAGGTAGTACCATTCAGGACATAGGCATGGGCAAGGACTTCATGTCTAAAACACCAAAAGCAACGGCAGCAAAAGCCAAAATTGACAAATGGGATCTAATTAAACTAAAGAGCTTCTGCACAGCAAAAGAAACTACCATCAGAGTGAACAGGCAACCTACAGAATGGGAGAAAATTTTTGCAATCTACTCATCTGACAAAGGGCTAATATCCAGAATCTACAAAGAACTCAAACAAATATACAAGAAAAAAACAAACAACCCCATCAAAAAGTGGGCAAAGGATATGAACAGACATTTCTCAAAAGAAGACATTCATACAGCCAACAGACACATGAAAAAATGCTCATCATTACTCACCATCAGAGAAATGCAAATCAAAACCACAATGAGATACCATCTCACACCAGTTAGAATGGCAATCATTCAAAAGTCAGGAAACAACAGGTGCTGGAGAGGATGTGGAGAAATAGGAACACTTTTAAACTGTTGGTGGGATTGTAAACTAGTTCAACCATTATCGAAAACAGTATGGCAGTTCCTCAAGGATCTAGAACTAGATGTACCATATGACCCAGCCATC
Source organism: Rhinopithecus roxellana (assembly GCF_007565055.1). Lineage (NCBI taxonomy): Eukaryota > Metazoa > Chordata > Mammalia > Primates > Cercopithecidae > Rhinopithecus > Rhinopithecus roxellana. The sequence continues at coordinate 56,751,330 of NC_044551.1, forward strand.
CCACTACTGGGTATATACCCAAAGGATTATAAATTATTCTACTACAAAGACACATGCACACGTATGTTTATTGCGGCACTATTCACAATAGCAAAGACTTGGAATCAACCCAAATGTCCATCTGTGACAGACTGGATTAAGAAAATGTGGCACATATACACCATGGAATACTATGCAGCCATAAAAAAGGATGAGTTTGCGTCCTTTGTAGGGACATGGATGCAGCTGGAAACTATCATTCTTAGCAAACTATCACAAGAAGAGAAAACCAAACACCGCATGTTCTCACTCATAGGTGGGAATTGAACAATGAGATCACTTGGACTCGGGAAGGGGAACATCACACACTGGGGCCTATCATGGGGAGGGGGAGAGGGGGGAGGGATTGCATTGGGAGTTATACATGATATAAATGATGAATTGATGGGTGCTGACGAGTTGATGGGTGCAGCACACCAACATGGCACAAGTATACATATGTAACAAACCTGCACGTTATGCACGTGTACCCTAGAACTTAAAGTATAATAATAATATTAATAAAAGGAGTTAACAAAAAAAAAAGAAATTAAATAAAAGCTACAGCATGTATGGTTCTCTGCATGTGTTTAGCCATAATATATATAATGATGTATTCTAATTGATTATACCAATGCAAACCAAAGAACTTTAATAAAATAAATCTACAGATGAACCTGAGATACTTGGCTAGAAGATGTCCAAATGCTATTACAAATCTACTGACAAAAAGCTTTGATAATACTGTTTCGTTTCTAATTAAAAAGTAAATCGCATATGCATACCTACAATAGCATATTCTCTCCTAGAGCTTTGAATTCTTTTTGCTGCGTAGTTATACAAAGATTACTATTTGTTCCAATTTTTATGTATAGTTGCGATTGTGTACCACAGTTTTAATAATGCCATTTGTTGTGTGAATTTCCTTTCCTCAACCCTCAAATACTAGGAATACAAAAATCCTGGAAGGTAGGCTGGGGCAGAAAAATAAGACAACAAAGGAGGTAGTTAATCTATAGACTGGATGAATAGATACCGAAGAGTCAAAGGTTGATTTTAAAAGGTATAAGAAGCCATTATCGTCAGCAAACTAACACAGGAACAGAAAACCAAACAACACATGTTCTCATTTATAAATGGGAGCTGAACAACGAGAACACATGGACACAGGAAGGGGAAGAACACACACCTGGGCCTATCGGGGGCGGGATGGAGGGAGGGAGAGCATCAGGATAAGTAGCTAATGCCTGGGTGATAAGTGCAGCAAATAACCATGGCACTCATTTACCTATGAAACAAACCTGCATGTCCTGCATATGTATCCTGGAACTTAAAATTACATTAAATTAAATTTTAAAAAAAGAAAATACTAATAGTGTTAGTAATAATGAAACAAGTTTGTGATTAGTACTAGTAGTGTTAGTGTTAATTAATAGTGATGATACTTCTAAAGGATGTTAAATATTAGTTATGTTATACTTAAGAAGTGTAGTTATCCTATACTTCTAAAGGATGTTCATTCTTCCCAGACCAACCTGAAGACATGTAAGCCCAGACTCTCGGAAAATAAAAACCACTGATTTTCATGGGTTAATAAATGATGATGGTAGTCAGTGAAATCTTGCTTACTTGAAATTCTTTTGCCCGGTGAAAAGTTAAAGCATGTATAAGGATATTACCTAAAAGCTCTACAAATCATTTTAAGATAAATTTCACCTCAGAAAGCATTTCTAAAAATGGTGAATTTATGAAGACTTTCTCCTCCATTTCTGTTGTGAAGAGTGATGACTTGTAAAGCATCTTTGCTTACTGAGAGGCTAGAGACATTCATCTCATGTACTCACTTCTGATCTTATTGAAGTGAAAAATCAAAGCTTCACATTTTTGTCAGAGGTTGCTCAAAATGATTACTTACTAACATATTTTCACCAACATGAAATATTAGAAGCCAGAAAGGTGCCTAAGCCACCCTTATGGACCAAAGTTTGTTTACACACACACACACACACACACACACACACACATACACACACACACACATTAAAAAATTTGAGATTTTTAAACCCCTGTATACTGAAAAGGTGTACATTTTTAGGATGTTTCCATCGATCTATTTATTGTTCAAAAATTTGTGTCAAAGTCCTATTATGTAGACCTTATGGATACTGGGAACTATCTTTTCAGACCCTGATCCTCACTTAAATGCCTCATACAGAATTGCTCAATAAGAATCTTTTATCGTATGAAAGAGGTGACAATGTGGTGGGCACCATTTGGTGTAAATCCAGATGGTTCCCAGGGTTTCTTCTTTTATCTATGATCAAGGTAAGGTTAGCTTCAAACCTCACTGCACAAACTAAAATATCTAATGCCATTCCTTTTTCTGAAAACTTCTAGAGTTTTAAATTTTAGTTATAAAACATAAAAAGTTCTAGAAGTCTGCTCTAAAATACAGCACCTATAGATAACAATATCTTAGTGTTCACTTAAAACTTTAAGAGGCTAGATATTAAGTGTTCTTAATATCTAGAGAGAGACAGAGAGAGAGGAGACTTTTGGAGGTGATGCATATGTCTATTACTTTAATTTTGGTGTTTGTACTAATTGAGGAGAAAATGGAGCATTGTTCAATTAGTATAAAGATAACTTTTCTATAAATTTAAGAGGTACAAGTATAGTTTTGTTATATAGATATATTGCATAGTGGTAAAGTCTGGGCTTCTAGTGCAACCATCACCCAAATAATGTACATTGTACCCATTAAGTAATTTATTCTCCCTCAACCCCCTCCCACCCTCCCATTTTTCCAGGTCTCCAATGTCTATTATTTCACACTTTATTTTCGTGTGTTCACATTATTTAGCTCTCACTTATGAGTGAAAAGATGTAGTATTTGACTGTTTCTGAGTTATTGTACTTGATATAATGGCTTCCAGTTCTAACTTTGTTGCAGCAAAGTACACAATTTCATTCTTTATTAGGGCTGAATAGTATTTAAGTATATATATACTTGTGTACATTTTATATATATGAAAATGTGGTGTATATATACACACATATATATGTATATATACCAATGAATAATTGGATAAAGAAAATGTGGTATGTATCTATATATATAGGTTGATTCCATATCTTTGCTATTATGAATAATGCTGTGATTAATATGCAAGTGCAGGTATCTTTTTGCAACAATGTTTTCTTTTCCTTTGAGTAGATACCCAGTAGGGAGTATCTACTGGATTAAATGGTAGTTTTTAGTTTTTTGAGAAATCTGCATTCTAGTTTCCATAGAGGTTTTTACTAATTTACATCCTCAACAAAAATAAACATTTCTTTCTTTCTTTTTTTTTTCAAAAGAGGCAAGTGATAGTTTTCAAATTTTACTTCATTCTCTGATATTCCTCTTCTAGAGCCAACAAAGAAGATTGATTCTCCTTCTTTCCCTAAACTACTGTATTAGTCACTTCTTTTTAACCTCCAATGAATCATTTGCTCTTAGACAGGGACCCTCAAAACAAAAACAGGCCGGACGCAGTGGCTTATGCCTGTAATCCCAGCACTTTGGGAGGCCAAGGTGGGTGGATCACCTGAGGCCATGAGTTTGAGACTAGCCTGGCCAACATGATGAAACCCCATCTCTACTAAAAATACAAAAATTAGCCAGGTGTGGTGGCATGCACCTGTAATCTGAGCTACTCAGGAGGCTGAGGCAGGAGAATCGCTTGAACCAGGGAGGCGGAGGTTACAGTGAACCGAGATTGTACCATTCCTCTCCAGCCTGGATGAAACTCTATGTCAAAAGAACAAAAACAAAACAAAACAAAATTTAAAAAGACAGGATGAGAAGCCAGCAGTGCACTCTTGAGTTTTATCATATTGCTAATCTGTTATATAGTGGTTTTATTTTATTCCTACAGCTGTACTTCTACTGTACTTAATTAGGTAGTGCATAAGTGCTCATCATATTCATTTTCTAAAAAAAAATTGCCTGCATGTTAAACTGTTGTAGTTTGGATAAGGTATTTTAAAATATCTTCCCCAGAGAGCTTAAAACATGACTTCCCTAAAAATTTTCATGAGTGCTAATAAAATGAATTCCAATCTAAAAAAAAAAAAAAAAAAGAAACAAAACAAAAAAAAAAAAATCAGTTCCTCAGACCCATAAATTTTCTTTTTTAAAAAATGCTATAGTAGCTTTATCTGTAATAGTCAAAACCTTAAAAGAACCCACAAGTGCATCCGGGTGAATGTATGAACAGATGATGATATATTCATACAATGAGATACTCCTGGCAATTAAAAGAAATGAACTATTGATTCATAATACTATGTGGATAAATCTCAAAGCAATTACACTGTGAAAGAAGCCAGATAAAATAAGACTAAATATTATATGATTACATCTATTTTAAATTTTAGAAGTACAAACCTATCTTTAGTGACAGAAATCATATTGGAAGGTCACTGGGAAAGGGAGGAAGTCTGGAGTTGTGATTATAAAAGAGATGAAGAAACTTTTGGTGGTAATTTACATATTTATTATCTTGATTGTGGTAATGGGTTCAGAGGTATATACTTATTCAGATATATATTTTTAAATATGTACAACTAATTGGATCTCAATTATACTTCAATCGTGCTGTTAAAAAGACTGAGTTGGAATAAGTTTAGTGAATCGTATCATATGTAAGCTTTACCTTAATAAAGTTGATTTAAAAAGTAAAAAAAAAAACACGACATGGTAAAAAATAACAACAAAGTGAACCTTTGCTTTTTTGAGCATGATGTAGAATTTTTGCACTCTTAGAAAAAATCATTCACATTGCCATACTATTGCTAATAAATACACTATTCCGAGTTAGGTATCACTTGCAGATATTCTTCCACTTTATTGAAAAAAAAGCAAATTTGCAAAATTTTTCATGTATACAAGTTGTAGTCACACCTCATCACCACAGAGTCACAAACTGCATGTGCAGATAGTTCACTTGTTTTACTGGGGTGGTGGAAAAAGGTGATGTTGCAAGAGAAAAAAGTACAAACCAATAAGTGACAGCACTAAAAAAGGAATATAATAAAAGTCAATCACTGCAAGCTCCGCCTCCTGGGTTTTACGCCATTCTCCTGCCTCAGCCTCCTGAGTAGCTGGGACTACAGGCGCCCGCCACTTCGCCCGGCTAGTTTTTTGTATTTTTAGTAGAGACGGGGTTTCACCGTGTTAGCCAGGATGGTCTCGATCTCCTGACCTCGTGATCCGCCCGTCTCGGCCTCCCAAAGTGCTGGGATTACAGGCTTGAGCCACCGCGCCCAGCCAACATCAGAAATTTTGAATCAATATGAGTAGAAAAGAGGCAGGGATTAAAATAAGAATTGAGAAATGTCTTAGAAAATAAACAGAAATAATGTGAAAGAAAGAAACCTGGAGACAGGCAACGGACGAAAAGTCAAATCAGACAAGGGAGTTGCTGAAGACAGGGAGAGGGTGAGTGAAGATACACATCTGACTTTAGGTCATTCGTAAACCTCTTTCTTTCTTCCATTGGTTCAGTTCTGATCGAAACAGACTACTTTGAGAATATCTGTCTAAGGAACCATATAACTGTTGGCAAAGTATCATGCCCTCCATCCTGATATGTTTCAGCAGTCTCAGGCAAACAACATCCTTGCCCGCTGGCCTCAGACAAACTATGTTGGCATTGGTCAAACTTTGCAATATATCATGTCACCATTGCGAACTCTGGTCTTGGTTATTTCAGTGCTAAAGGCATTCTTGTTACCGTACACAATATACTAAATCCTTTTTTCATAGCCTGGCTCTTATGTTAGAGAGGTGGGCAACAGTTTTGACTAATATCCTGAAGTGTAAACGTAGTACTACAAAGATTTTTGGGGGGAGGAAAAATAAGGATTTCTTTGGATTCAAAGATCTTAGTAGGAAATGTTCAGCTTGTAAGAGTTACTCTAGCATTCCTTTCCAGAACAGGACTCTCTGGTGGATATTTCAAAAGCTACAGTTTGTCTTCACTTTCTTATGTGAACTCTCCAACTGTTTCAGTACTACGTCAAAAATATTTCTCTCTTTTTTACAATCCACCAGCTGTTCTCCTGCATATGGAAATAAGTTAGAGTATTAGATTCTTCAGTGTATATAAATGATACGTCATTCTTTACATAAAATTGTTAGTATCTGAAATTGAAAATGCTCAAGACAATTAAGATGTCATGTTGAAATTTAAATAAGAGAAAATGTCCAAGATGAATATTTCTGCCTAAGCCAGGCTTCAAATCTATCATTCCTGTGGGACATCTTAGAGAACTGTATGATTTTAAAACTAGGAAAAGTTTGGTTAATGTTTTGATAGTTTGCTCAATAATGTGGTAATGCAGGCAGTTTTAAAAAAGTGACACAAAGAGAAATTTAAATATTTGATGAAGCACATTTTGAGTTTATGAGGTATCCCCAAGGGAAAATTCAATGCTTTCTTTATAAACTTAAATATTATTTGTTAAAATAACAACAATAATGAGGGCTGGGTGCAATAGCTCATTCCTATAATCCCAGAACTCTGGGAAGCTGAGGCACGAGAATTGCTTGAGTTCAGGAGTTCAAGATCAACCTGGGCAACATAGTGAGACCTTATTTTTACTAACGAAACAAAATCAAGAAAATTAGCCAGACATGATGACGTGCACCTGAAGTCCCAGCTACTCAGAAGGCTTAGGTGGGAGAATTACTCGAGCCTGGGAAATCTAGGCTGCAGTGAACTATGATAGCCCCACTGCACTCTAGCCTGGGTGACAGAGTGAGACCCTGTCTCAAAAAACAACAACAAAAAATAACAACAATAAAAGAGTTTATATGAATTTAATATTCAGTTAATATTCCTAACCTACTCTATAGAACACCTTATTAATATGAAATTACTGTATATTAGAAATTATAAACATATAATACAAATTACATTCCTGAAAAGTCACAAGAGAAAGCTATATCAAGTGGGTGTATGTATATAGTCAGTGAAGACGGGTGGTACTTTCACAGTGGAACACTATTCTTATCATAGACATTTTCATTTAGACCCACGTTTATTGTTAGGGTCGACTTGACTGTAAGAAACTAAGATAATGAATTATTAGAAATATCTGAAGGAATTTCAAAATCAAATACAATTGTTTTAAGGTTTCAAGTCAGGGCTCATTCAAATAAATAAAGCACTCATCAACAGGAACTATTTCCTTCCATCCTCCTTCCTTCCTTCCCTCCCTCCCTCCCTCCCTCTCTCCCTCCCTACCTCCCTCCCTACTTCCTTTCCTTTCCTTCCTTCCTTCCTTCCTTCCTTCCTTCCTTCCTTCCTTCCTTCCTTCCTTCCTTCCTTCCTTCCTTCCTTCCTTCCTTCTTTCCTCCCTCCCTCCCTCTGTTCCTCCCTTTCTTCCTTTCTCCCTTCCTTCAATGTAAGATTAATTCTTGTTTTCTTGCACAAATGAGGTATTCAATAATAAAATTATTACTCAGTAGTTCAGGCTCCCTATCTAATTTATTGGAGCAAAATAATCTGTGTGTTAGAATTATAAGCGTTGAATTTTCTCTTTTTTTAATGACTCACAAAAATAGTCTGAGTTAGTCAGAAAGAGGAAAAGTTAATGGTTTCTTTATTAGGAGCTGAACAAATAAGAATAATCAAATTAATAGAAGACTCACACTCAGGATTCTAGAGCTAATGCATCTCTACGGTCCTAAATAAAAAGAAGATGGATCCCAAAATTTGGAGGGGAAATCGTCCCTTTCAGTTTCTTGGACCAATGTGGAAGAGGACTATCTGCCTGCAAATTTTAGTATCCACTTGCTGAAAGTAGGGAATTTCCCCATGCTTTTTCTTCCCCTTTTATATTCTTGTCAGGTACATTTTAAAAGAGAAATTAATTAGTCATCAGTTAGAAAACATCTAAACATAGGTAGAATCATATATTTGCATACCATTCAAAAAGTCTCTTAAACTTTTCTTGCCAAAAGTAAGGATTAAGAAACAGTTGCAAGAGCTAAGAAAAATTTTCAAGTTTGTAATTTATGCTTTCAACAGACATTTATTGGTTATCTAATACATTCAAAGTGCTAATCTAGGTGCTGCAGGAGTTTCAAAAAAACAAACAAACTTGAGACAGGCTCTCTAACTTCAAGAGGCCTAGGGTTAGTATGGGAAATAAAGGTAAAGTAAATGCCATGAGATATTTCAAAAATTGATAAATGAAACAGTATACCCAATTAAAAGAAAGAAATAGTGTATCTTGGAAAACAAATCATGGAGGGTTCTATGGAGGAGGTAACATCTGAGCTCATCATTGATGGGTAGAATTTGGAACTCTGAGATAGAGGAAAGATGATCTCAAGGAGAGAAAATTAAGAGACTTCTGTTGGGAAGACTTCTTGACTCAGCAGAGATGAGTGCCTCATTGACTAATGATAATGGCCTTGGGATAGAACAGGCATGCTGGCACACATTAATTGCTAAATCTGAAAGATAAACTCTTGCAGAAACTAGATTAAAGAGAAGTTATTGGAGATAAGGATGGGCTAAGCAGCATATCCTTTCTCTCTGATTTTTCCTTTGCCTGATCTGGTTTGGCAATTAGATCAAAAATTGTTTTGATGATAATGTCCATAGATACATATTAATATATTCAATCAATGGATAATAACATATCTCTACAGCCTCATCTCCCACCACCACTGCTGGTTATATCAAAACCCAAGTTAGACAAAATCATTTCTTTTGGGGAACATATGTTTCACCATGTATTGATTTATTCACATGCTATCTGTATCAGTTAGTTATTTTTACATCACAGAGCAATCAAAAGCTCTGTAGCTTAAAAGGACAACCGTGTGTTATTGTAACTTACTTACCTATGCATTGGCTGGGGATCTATAATCGAAAGTGGACTCTGTTGATCTCAATTTGGTTCCGTCATGCATTTGCAGGCGGACTGGGGTCTGCCCTAGACTGAGTGTGGCTGGTGACTTCCAGCTGTGGCAACTCTGCTCCATGTGTCCCTTGTTTTCCTTTTGGCACCAGTGGTCTATTCTGGGTATACCCTTCTCTTTGTGGTGGCAGTGACTCATATGACAAGAAAACACTAAAGCCACTTAAACACTAAACCCTAAACCTAATGCCCAAATCACCAAGTCACATGAAAATAGATGCTAGTACAAAGAGAATTGAAGATCTGAGACTTTAAAGCAATTTACTTCACTGTTCCTATATCGGTAATAGACATATAACAGTATCAGGTAACTGATCAGTGATTTTCTTCCCTGTCCTCATGTCAATATTTCTATCTTAAAGAGGCCACAGAAGCCATGTAGGTTCTATCAGCAATAGAGAATAAATTAGGCATCAAAAATAAAGGCAGAATGAGATTTTGTAAACAGGGAGTGGGAAACCCTCTGAAGTGTTTCACTCCGTACATCTCCACAGCAAACCTCATTATCATCCTTCACCCTTTGTCTCATTTCTACTGTATTTTCTTTCCCAACCAAACTTCTAACTTCATATATTTCTCATCTAACTCCCCAATTGTGATATCACTTCTCTTTTCTCCAATCAACTTAGAGTTACTGGCTATGTTCTTTATCAGCTACTAACACTGGTCTAAGGGATTTTGCTCTATGCTTCCACAACCTTCTCTTCCCAAATGTCTTCCAATCATCCGAAGTATGACTACAGCCAGACTTTGTCAGCACTTAGAACAGCTCAACTGAAACCTAACATTTTAAAATGTTTCTTGCTGACCACAACCTCTGGGTTTTTCAGTTCTCTTGGTCTTTCATGTTTTTAAATCTCATCTTGATATCTCAAGACGATCTTTTGATGTCTTCCTTTTTATGCCATCCTCCATGCCTCTATCATGTCACTGTCGTTGGTTGTAACCAATTTGGCTTTATTATAGGAAAGCAAAGTTTGTATGTTTGTTTCACATTAGACTATCAATTATTGTGATTCACCATATTAGGAGATTAAAGAGGAAATTTAGAATAATATTAATAAAACAAACAGCTTTTGACTAAATTCAATATCATTCATTAAATTAAAAAAATTGAAACTAGTATTTAAAGGGAATCTTAATTATTATGATAAAATATTCCCTTTTCATGTTTGAAAATAAAAAATCACTGTTTACTTCCAGGAGGTTGCAGTTTCTGATAACAGGAGTGAGTGCTCATAACTAATGGAACCTGAGAGCTTGGAGCTGATTGCAGATGTGCAGCATGGGAGTAGCTAAATTTATGACCCACCACTCTGACTTGCATGGAGGAGCAAGAGCAGTTAACCCAAGGCTTGAAATAGTGTTTCTCAAACCTTGGCATACATTGGAATTGCCTGTGGGAGATGTCAAAAATCTCTCTCTGAATGCCTGATTTAGTAGATCTGAAGTGAGGCCTGAGGATTTTCACTTTTAGTAAGTTCTCAAGAGATACTGATGCTGCTGACCGAGGAACCCAACTTTTAGTACCACTGGCATGGAGTGTGATGTTTGGGCTGAAGAGGCTAGGCAATGGCCATTGTATTAGTCTGTTCTCACACTGCTATAAAACACTACCTGAGAATGGGTAATTTATAAAGAAGAGATTTAATTGTCTCATAGTTCCACAGGTTGTACAGGAAGCATGGCTGCGGAGGCCTTAGGAAATTTACAATAATGACAGAAGGCAAAGGGAAAGTAGGCACATCCCACATATCTGGAGCAGGAGGAAGACAGAGGAAAAGAGGAAGGGCTACACACTTTTAAACAATCAGTTCTTGTGGAAACTCATTCACTATCGTGAGAACAGCAAGGAGGAAGTCCACCCCCATGATTCAATCACCTCCCACTGGGCCCCTCCTCCAACACTGGGGATCACAATTGAACATGAGATTTGGGTGGGGGCACAGGGCCAAACCGTATCATCCATGGTAACTTTTGTATGGGCTACGACACCAAAGCCACTGGGAAGACAAGCAAGTAGCTTTGGTGTAGTGGCCTGTAATTTAGTGCTTTAAAATTCTAGTCTCTGTGACACTTTCCCTTCACTCTTGTTTCCTCTAGCTCAGATTTCTAGAAAACAGAGCTTGAAATAAAAGCATATTTACTAATATCTTGTTGAGGAACACAGTCCCAGTAAAGGAATAGAAGAGTTATATGGGGCAGGAGGAAGTGCAAATACCAAGTTGATATCCAGGGCAACGGATTGCTTAATCACAGGGAAATTTTTAGTCTACATCTCAGGGCTATCCACTAAAACAGCGGTTCCCCAGCCTTTTTGGCACTTTCATGGAAGACAGTTTTTCCAAGATGGGGTGGGGGCAGGGAGATGGCTTCAGGATGAAACTCTTCCCACTCGGTTCATCAGGCATTAGATTCTCATAAGGAGTGCACAACCTAGATCCCTCGCATGCACAGTTCACAATAGGGTTTCTGCTCTTATGAGAATCTAATTCCACCACTGATCTGACAGGAGACAGAGCTCAGGTAGTAATGCTCACTCATCTGCCACTCAGCTCCTGCTCTATGGCCCAGTTCCGAGACTGGTACCAGTCTGTGGCCCAGGGTTGGGGGATGCCTGAACTGAAAAAGGGAATAGAGAAAAAATGTATCTGCACACTCCTGTATTCTACTGTGAGTGAACTCCCTTACAGGCATTGATTTCATATGCATGAGTGAAAAGTATGTCCTGCAATTACTCAGTAAATTCTGTCCTGAGGAAAGCCCTGGGGTGATAGGTGAGAAGAACTTGGTAGAGTGTGGGGCCACAGGCTTATGGCCACCTGAAGTCAACTAGACCCACCTAGCAAAACATAAAACGATGAAACAAGGCCCTGGTATCAGGTGAGAATTAGATAATTTGAAGTCAGCCGAAGAAGTATGCATCTTGCATACTTTGTACCACTTAGACCTGTATTATGTCTTCCCATTATAGCTGGCACCCATCATACAATATGTATGATTGATAAATGGTCTTAGGGTTTTGCCTGATAAGCATAATTTTTAAAAATTATTTCCTTTGAACAATGGTCTTCACCCTGTCAAATCAAGATGCCCTTACTTTTCATCTGAAGGAGGAGATACATATTCCCTTTAAGATAATGGCCATGTGCAATCTTTGTAAAGATTTAATACAGGTGACTTAGTGAAACAAGGTGGAGTCGCTACTGCTGCTGCTGGTCCTGACTACAAAGAGGATTTACCTATATTAGGGGTTCCAATTACAGATTTCTCTGACTCTCAGTCAGCTTGTTGGCTGGTTTCTAATTTTCCCTTAGTGGGTTACAGTGAATCTGCTAGGTTATTGCCACTTTTGAGTAATAACAGACTTACAGCATGATAATAATCAGAATCAACTTATCTGGAAAACAGTCCTGGAGTTATTTCCTCCTGTTGGGAATAAATAAGCACTCATTAGTTCTAAGCTATGGACTTAACAAGGGACTTTAGAGCAACAAAAGTAAAGTGATATTGAATTCTGGGCAGTCTGTATATGTAATTTATCCATGCCTTCCGAACTTCCTTGAACAGGTTCCTGAATGGATGGAATGGATTGCTACCTGACCCTTTGATATGAGAGATCTAGTAATACCCAGCTCATGATGGGTGCCTCTGATAACAGTATCACTTGGTCCCTGCAGTCAGTTGCTCTGTCTCTAGTACATTCACTTGCATACCTAAACATTTTTTTTTTTTCAAGCAAGGTAGTTTTCTACTGTAGATGGCATGAATTTTTTCCAGGACATTACTGGTCTAAATTGTGATTCTATTACTGGGGCCTCCTAGAAATTCCACATGGTATCGTTGTCCTCTCTGGCACTACTGAATCTTATGTCTTAAAGTCTAGAAGGCTTCATCCATAGACTTCTCTTACTCTAAGCCTCACTTGAAATTGGCAGTCTTCTAAATCAGAAAGGTCCTTTTCCCATAGCTCTGGAAACCAATAGGAGTTTTCTGTCAGCTACTAAACATATCTACCCCAGTTATATACTCAGGAACATGGAAATAAGGAGTTCCTATGGATGCATCAAATGTCCCATTAAGATGCAATTTAAACATATCTCTTATTTCATTATAGGGATAAGATAGCATGTCAGGTCTGTTAGTATCAGTGCCAGTCAACTCAATTCATCTATCATTTCTTAAAAAGTCTGCTTATGCCACTTTCTCCAGCACACGTTTATACAGGTTCATTTTGGAAAGAATTGGGAATATATACTTTAGGTAAAAGTGGTGCATTTGCAAGGACCTTCATCAAGGGGCCCTAGTCTGGTTTCTCTTTCAGTCAATGTGCTCTGGGTCTGTGAACTGACTCTGACATGGAACCTGGGTAGGGGAGCATGATATTTCATTGTAGTGGCTGATATGAATCCTTTGCTTGACAGATCTTGATTTCTTTTTTAAGTTACATCAGTCAAGCAACACCCTAAGAGGCTCTTCAGTCTTGCCTCTAAGAACATCATGATTTGTTATTCATCACCTGATTTCTGCAAGGCAAGGTTGCCAGATGACCATCCTAGTCCTTGATCATCATGCTAATTTTGTTCACCTAGCTACCCCCAATTTCTTATTCCTAATTTATTCAATTTGAGGATCCTCCCATTTCCACTGATAGTGGGAAATCCAATCCCATGGCAGCATCTTCCTCATCAAACTGCCTACAAAGCACAGCCACCTCCAATCTTAAATTTGCCAACACTTCTCCTTTTACTATTTTCTTCTTGGCTTAAAGAATAACCTCTGGGACTTTCTGAGAATCATTGTCAAGTAGTGGCTTCTCAGATCTTATATAGTCAATCTATTCTAACATTTATTCTCCTTAAGCCTTGTGACATTTCCTAAATAATATTCTACATAGATTTGAACATTTCCACCTAATTTACTGTAAATCATGATGTCCATGCTCAAACAAGGGATTTTAGAAAACTGTTAGAACTGGCTCCAGGTGTCCTTGCTAGGGCATTAAGTCCCATATCAACTGTAAAAAACTCATGTCAATAAATTCTCCCCAGGCACTATTATGTTCTACTGCCTAACTAGTACCATACCATCAAGATCCATTTCTATATATGTTATCCTAGTCCCTGAAAGTAAATATTAGGCAAGTTCTGTTATTCATTTGTCTTATTAATAATATCTTTCTGGCTTAGGTACTATATAATTCAGAAAGATCTTTACAGAAAATTTCTCAATACCTATCACCTAACTACAAAAAGTTTTTACTAAACGTACTTTATCACATATCTATCCATCCTTCTATCCATCTAGTTATGTATCTTATTTATTTAATGGATTAAATGAAATTTAGTTTCTTTTTCTGTTCACATACTGAGTTGTAGGTTCTTGTGACTGTTTAATTTATAGGTTATATCTATAATATAGCCTTAATAGGATCCTAGTATAAGCTTATTAAATTAGAATCATCCAGTATAATGAATTATTTGTTTTGAAGCAATGTTAATTAACTGTTTAAATGCTAATAGGTAACATGGTCTGATAAAAAGCTTAAGCTTTAGCATCAGAAAGATGCAATTTTAATCTTTTATGACTTTGGCCAAGGCACTTGAATTCTCTGTTTTGTCATGGGTACTGGCCTGTAGGATTGCTATGAAGAATGAATGTCCTGTATGCAAAGTCCTATATGCACAACTTCTTGTATATAGGAAATAGTCAATGAGTGGCATCAGCTGTTTGTCTTGCTGAAAGAATTTAATTTTAGCCTTTTGGTTAAGATTAGGCTTATGGGTATATTAAAGTAAGGAGACAACAGAAGGGAGAATTTCAGCATATCCTGTTGAGTAGTATATTGTGATTTATCAGGCAACAGAAATTGAGACAAAACTTCTGATATGAAGAGTCTATATATGTAAAGCCATTTCATCTACATTTTCCTCAGTATCTTTTCTGTGTTTTTGTTTCATCTCTCTGGATACGCATGGGTATGTCCTGCTTAATGATGAGAGATCCAGTAAATCAGAGACTCACCACTCATTCATTAACTGGGAACTATTTGGACAATTAAAATCAGCTTCTCTTGGATGTATTATTAGATCCTTTCTGTCACCCCACCATAGGTAGTTCTTTTCTCTTTTTCTCACATGTACTTTGTCCTGGACTATAGCTGCTACTGTTTGGCTTGGTGGATTCTAGAAAATGCTATTGGCTTGCAAATTTTAAATTACAAGATATATACATTAAGTAATATCCACACTACTCACTCTCTCAAACTGCATTTTTACTTGACAAAGAAAGGAAGACCAATGTATACGGAAGGGTTTTAACTTAGTTTTGTATATTGTTGGAACATAAGAC
The DNA here is from genome assembly GCF_007565055.1 of Rhinopithecus roxellana. Classification (NCBI taxonomy): domain Eukaryota; kingdom Metazoa; phylum Chordata; class Mammalia; order Primates; family Cercopithecidae; genus Rhinopithecus; species Rhinopithecus roxellana. The sequence goes on from NC_044551.1 coordinate 56,766,681, forward strand.
AATACAAAATTGGTATTAAAAATTGAGACAAGACAATGCAACAAATAACAATAACACCCAGTGTGTGTCACTTAATTCTGAAGCGAATCTCCCCTTCCCTTATATTAACTGGCCTATTTGATGTGAATGAGGGTATTGGTAACAATGCAATTTTCAAGCCAGGAGAGGAACAACATTCAAACCAACAGCTCTCCTAAGGACCCTAAAACTAATGGACTGCCTGTCAATATCTAAATCTTTGCAGTCTTTTCCCAGAGGGGATGTTAAAGGTACAATGAGCGAATGAATTGAAGAAGGAAGTAAAATAGGATAAGCAGTGTAACATTGAACCAACACACTCCTTCAGGGGTTATGAAGCATTGCAAATACAGTAGTCATCCATGTTGGTAACAGGGCATTACATGTGATATTCCTATATTGCAGAAGAAAATAATATTCAAGGTACTGTTTGATGGGACTTGATATAGGCTTATTTTCTATTCCTAGAATATTATAAAGTATTTATTTGACCTTCAGAAAACTTTATTAAATGAAAATTATCAAAGATAACTTGAAGTCACTATACTTGGGCTGGTAAAGCATCATAACTATTCTTTTTCTGAGTTCCTAACAAACATGATCTGTTTTTAGTACAGCATTCTTAATTTTCCATCCTAGATGATTTCCTCATGTATGTATCTTATCACCCTTTAAATTCCTGAGGTCTGGCTTTCTTTCTGATTCCTTTAATTTCTGTTTCTAACACTGAGCAGACAGTATTAAATGAATGCACAAATGAATGCATGGATGAATTAATGAAAAACACTTGTCTACATCACAAGCTTTTTTCAATCTCTGTCTCTGTAACTCCAAATCTAGTTCTTTCTGCTTTCCTCATTGCACATTTGCATCTAAAATAAACATAAATCTAGTACTTGTGTTATTTCACCCATTCTGTTTGTTTCAAAATTTTGCATGTTATTTCAACCCCTACTGGAAAATTATTTCTTTGGGTAGTAGAAGAAAAGCAAAACTTACCTGTTTTTGCACAAATTTTGCTCATGTATCAGAACATATATCTGAAAAGAATTTCTCTCAAATTTGGATTTTTTTCACTTGAGCTATTTGTAACCCCAATATTTGCATACTACAAATGAAAGTGAAAAGCATTCCCACCAATAATAATGTCTGTTTAAGTAATTTAACATGGAAATAAGGCATAAATTACATCTCTTCAAGGAAATAGAAAAGTAGATCTTTTCTGTCACTTGGGAAAATAAGTTCCAAATAGCACATAAAATGGAACAGTTTAGCTGTGTACATTAGTGTGCTTTGGCAATTGAACAAGAAATGAATGGATGGTCACTTTTTCAGTTCTTGCCAAAGCTATTGACCTGAATCCAGGACTTATTGGAAGATAAGAGCCATGAGGGTCAATTCAATTTGATCTTTTAATTCCTGTATTATGTGAAGTCTCTCTGAGATAGGATGAAGCTTTTTTACTGGAGCTTCTGAGTACCATTCTAAGAATAGTTTTCTGCTTAGCACAGAGCCAAGGACTCTGATTCAGGGGCAGATAATGGAAGAAGGAGAATGTGTCTTCCTATCATTTTTTCTCAGGGGCTGGAAGCTATTTCAGCTTCTTTAACCTTATACTTAGTAATTTTTCCCTTGGATTCTGGGGACAGGTTTTTTGGCAATCTTAAATTTCAGCTTGTTAAAGGTGGTATAACTTTGCAGTGTTCTTAAATTTGGCAAGTTGACAATCACTTGTATCATTGATGACTAGCTATTTGATATTCTAAATCCTGGATTGAGGAAAAAAAAAAAACTAAAAGTGGAGATGTGAAAGTGGAGTCATGGGGCTATAGAGTGACAAGCAATTAAGAGGCTTTCTGTAACAGGACAGGAGAAGGATGATGAGGGCCTCCTCTAGAGCAATATCTATAGGATAGAAAAATATAGGTGTATGACTATACCTTGAAGAGTCGCTTTAAACAATTGGAAAAAATAAAGAGTTGAAGGTTGTCTCTAATATTTTTGCCAAAACAGCTATGATGACAGCTGATCCTATTAATTGAAAAGAGAAAGGTAGGTAAAGAAAGAATGAGGGATTTTTTGATAGAGCTTAAGAAAAAAAAAGTTTGGTTTGGTTAAAGTTAAGGTTGACATACTTATAATTTTTTGGAGGAGGATAACTTTGGGAGTTGAAAATATGAAATTAGAGCTCAGAGAAGAGTTATTAGCTAGAGATACAGATGCGAAAATCACTGTAACATGAGCTGCATGTTGACTGAAAACAAAAATTGCTCTAAGTGTTTAACATGTATTATTCCATTTTATCTTCATGTGGAAGGAACTATCTTATTCTTAATTTTAAGTGAAAAATTATAGTACACAGATGTTGACTACTTTTCCTAACAATACCATGGTGGGTGAGTCTGTTCAGGCTGTCATAACAAAATGCCATGGACTGAGTGACTTAAACAACAGAAAGTTATTTTCTCCCAGTTCTGGAGACTGCAAGTCTGAGATTGGGGTGCTACCATGGTCAGATTCTGGTGAGGCCTCTTTTCTTGGCTTACAGATGGGCCTCTTCTCGTTGTGCTCACATCGTCTTTCCTGAGTGGATGGAGGGAAATAGATATCTCCCTTTCTTCCCCTCCTGATAAGGCCACCAATCGTATTGGTTTAGAACCGACCCTTATTACCTCATTTAACCTTAATTACCTCCTAAAAGCCCTATCTCCAAATGTAGTCACATTGAGGGTTAAGGATTCCACATATAAATTTGAATAGGATGTAATCCAGCCCTCAGAGTGAGACCAGAAATTGAACCCAGATAGACTGCAGAAGTCACACTCCTTACTGTTAATCTCATGATGCAAGCCAGTCACTGGCCTTGATTACTGAGAGCCAGTAACCCAAATCCTTTGTGAATGTGGGGAAAACAGACAGATGGCATAGAATAGCACATACGAAGGATAGTGATACTGAAAGGGGTAAACCTTAAATTGGGAATACAAAAACTTATAAAACATAGTTCGTTCTCAAGAATATTACAGAAGTCTAATACAGACACACTTTAAATATATTATAAAAAGAAAGTTACATTTCACTGCAGTATTGCTACTAAACCTACAGAATGCTTCCAGGTACAAATCACCATCCACAATGCCTAAATCCTTGTGCTTTGATTCTGCACATTTTAATTTTTTGGGTGGGGGAGTGGTGTCTGTCACAGAGACTGAAATCAGTTCTCAATTCTCACACAAAAGAAAAAGGGTATCTGTTGGAAACATTTCTATATATGTAGAGCAAGGGACGAAACACTCCTTTTAAAGCTCTGTGATTTACACAAAAATAATTACAAATACAAATACACATTGACTCTTTATACTTTCACAGGTACTTTTTAAAGGTGTCTTTAAGTGCTTCAAACTACATCAACATGTCACTGCAGTGTTATAGCAAGAAATGTATATTTTAGAGATAGTGTCTAAACTGATTTTACCATGGGAGGCTGAGTAGGAAATGTTCTATTACAAAAATAAAGATGATTGAATCCTGAGAGAAAAAATAATAACTTCACAATGTTTATCTCCCATTTCTTATTTTGTGTTGTTCTGCTTTTGACTAGTGTTTAATCTGAATGTCATATTTGTGGCTGAAATAATTCATTTATATTTGAGTCTAAATCGCTCTGTTACGTGACCCCATGTGTAGATTTCAGAAAAACAGTCATTAGGCTAGTCCAAGCTTCAGGGCAGTTTTTGTAGATAGGTTCCAAAAATCAGGGGTTTGTCAAAAATTCTGACAAGTCTGTAGAATGTTTTGACCTTGCTTATAGTTATTCATGTCACCCCATCCACTGCTTCCTTGGCCCCATGTTTTACTACTGACTGCTGTGTCACTAGGACAAGAGGGTGTATGCAAACCTTCATACATTATCTCAAATAATTGGGATGCAAAACATATTACCAAGAATATCAGGAACATGAGAGAAAATAATAAACAAATTGCCATTTATCAAGTAATTAATATTTTACAGTCATCTTGGTGTGATTTTCCATTTGCATCTTATAACCCAGTGACTTTGGTATGCTTAATATTGTACCTCAGTGAGCATGGTGGGTAAGGATACTGGCTTTCCTATCAGTCAGGCATAAGAAGGTTGGAATTTAAATTTTGCTACTTAATAACTATGTCGTCCTGGGAAGATTTTTTTTTTAACCTTTCAATTCATTTTCATCTTATATAAAACTGGAAGTGAAAATGTTACCTACCCCAATAGGGTTGTGGCTGGAATGAAATGAGCATGTCAATGGTTAGCACTTTTTCTCGTAAAAACTAATCAACAAACAATTGTGGTGGTGTTCACTAGAAATGTTGTGACTTGTAGAAAGCCACACATTCAGAATGAGGTTTGCTAAAACTTCAATGTTTTCCCCTATAAGATACTTGTTGCTGAGTACAATAAATATCTCAAATCTGCTCTCTGGTGTTTACTAGACCCAGGCTGATTTTGTTGAAGTGAACCTGTGGTTCAGAGTATATTTTAATGGATGCTTGGGATTAAAAAAAAAAAAAAAAAAAAAAAAAAAAAAAAAAAAAAAAAAAAAAAGTTAAATTCAGAGTGCTGATAAGCAATAGAGACAGAGAAAGTGAAACAGCTAGAGATTTGGGTTATAAATGGAGATACTTGCTGTCCTGTGACAAGTGCCAGAGATAGACAACTCTGCCTCAGGGGATCACAGTCATCTCGGGAACTCCACCTCCACTGTGCCTGCTCCTCTCCTGAGGGACTACCCCTGCATCTGCAGACATTCCGCCTACTACTTTCTACCTCAGCAGGGAGTTAATAGGTTTCTACCCTTTCAATTTCTGTATTGTTTCCCTAGTTGTGTAAATGTTAGTCTTATGGAAGTATACCTAGAAAGAGTATTAGTGAAGACCAAATTTCAGTGGCACATATATTTCAATGTAAGCATGTTAAAAGACTTTGCCTGGATTAAAATATGGATGTATGCATGTGTATGTGCTTACATATAACAAAGAAAAGGGAAATATGCCCCAGACATAGAAAGTTTCTACTGCAATCACGTGTTTACATCATGATTCTTTTCTCTAGTGTATGTACATGTATCATTTTATAATTGTGCTCCTGGTAAAAATTCTATATGGCTCCTTAAATTCTTAATTATATGTGTTTGTTTAGTCATATAATGTAATACATAAGTACCTTGTAAGTCTAGGGAATGCATTTTAACTGCTCACTTGTATTTTCCTTAAAGCTAAAACATGCATAATAAAATAGCTTTTATTAAGCAACCAGAAAAAATCCTGCCACTTCCTATTTTATGTACCTATTATTAATACTTTGTTCTGAACTATCCATTGGCTATTTCCCTGTGTACTATGATCAGTTTTTATGTTTGTCATCTCATGCATTTAGACACAAATGTGAATTTGAAAGGGATAAACGCTTCTTAGCATCAGAGACAGATTTAGGTGGAATTGGAGAGGAAATAGGGTCACCTGAGATCACAAGGCTGCCAAAATTGCAGACATGACTAGGTTAGGTGGAATAAATGACTAAATATCATACTGAGAACTTAATATCCCCTAACCTATTCTTTATTATGTGGTACAATTGCTTTTTGCACTTTGAAAAATAGGTTGTTTTTGTGGTAATGGCTTTTTTATGAACAAAGATATAAGAAAATAACAATGAAGGCCGGGCGCGGTGGCTCAAGCCTGTAATCCCAGCACTTTGGGAGGCCGAGACGGGCGGATCACGAGGTCAGCTGATCGAGACCATCCTGGCTAACATGGTGAAACCCCGTCTCTACTAAAAAATACAAAAAACTAGCCAGGCGAGGTGGAGGGCGCCTGTAGTCCCAGCTACTCGGAAGGCTGAGGCAGGAGAATGGCGTAAACCCGGGAGGCGGAGCTTGCAGTGAGCTGAGATCCGGCCACTGCACTCCAGCCTGGGTGACAGAGCGAGACTCCGTCTCAAAAAAAATAAATAAATAAAATAAAAGAAAAAGAAAAAAAAAAAAAGAAAAGAAAATAACAATGAAGTAACTAACCATGGTCTGAAACATTAGTTTATGTGAAAATAATCTTCTAATCTCAGAGAAGGTACAACAGTAAATTGTGAAGTGGTCTTTGTCTAAAGTTGACCTTGATAAGTTTCATCATATCCCTCCTCTTTGCTTGTCTCCTACTTCAATACAGCTTCTGAATAATCTCTGGGGTCATTCCCACCAGCTCACCCAAATCCATTGGCTCGCCCGCACCTACAGCACTTGGTTGGGAACTTGGCACAGCCTGGGGCACAATGAGACCAGCCTGTGGTTTCAGGGTAGCCAGAGCTTCTCGGGCAGCAGTGACTTCCTTGGCGAGACGGGCAATGACACGGCAGGCAGCATCGTGCTGGTACAGAGAATTTTGCAAAGAAGAGAGAAACTTTATTTCTTCTTGTATCACTTAAAAGCTTAGTTATTTTCACTTCTTGAAAATAAAAAAGTAAGTGCTTCTCCTAAGTGCACTACTGAAGAAATGTTTAGAATAAATTTTTCTTTACATACATAACCGTTACCTTTATTTCATTTGTGTGCCTACAAATAGTATCAAGAAGATGATTGGGCTGGATAGATATTACATATATTTATTTAAATAATCTTTATAGGAAAAGAAAAATAGAGTATGTCATAGCGAAGCCTGATTTATTCCCAACTATTTCCCTGGGTTTGCACTATTTATTTCTCTGAGTCTTATTTTCCTAAATGTAATCCTGTGTAATGACCAAGTTCACAGTAAACATCAGGCTTTTTGGTCTCAATAATGTGCCAATGCTTCCATTCACATTGTTTTCTGATATTTTCCTGATTTGTACATTAAATATCTATTTTAGGCATAACGTCCATGGTGGTATTTTTCATGTGTAAGATTCAGCATGGGATATAATTATTTTTCAAATGAAAGTGCAGTATGTGTGTGTGTATATATATATACATATATATATGTATATATAATTAATATATTTTGTGTGTATATATACATGTTATACATGAATATATTTTATATATTTTATAAATTTATGTAGTATATCTATTTTATATGTGTTTAAGCATACTATAAATGTAGATAACTTTATAATTTATAGATGTATTATACAATTTTTTAAATCTATGCATTATGTAATTTATGTGTTTCATATTTAGACAACTAATAGTCTGAACTCCAGATATCAAAGAGGGGCAGAAAAGAATTGGCAGAAAGTGTAGGAATAATAGGAAACTAACAGGATACATGAACTCCTTAGGCCTCTCCTTACCCTACAATTTTTATTCCTCACAATATATTCCTCTTACCTTCTTAGAGAATCTGGGCAATTCACGTCAACATTTACTTGTTCTTTTTGTTAAGAAGCATCCAAGGGAAATATCTACACATTCAAAAGATCCATCTTATATTCGCCAGAAGAAAGTTAAATAGTTTAGTCTACCTTCCCAGATAGCGCACTGAACCCATACATAGTGTCACACAGTAATTCTGTATAATGGAATACTCTCCTCTCTGTGTGTGTGTGTGTGTGTGTGTGTGTGTGTGTGTCAGAGAGAGAGAGAGACAGAGACAGAGAGAGGATGGGCATTCTTTATCATTCTTTATAAAATATACATGATCCCTAGGCATAATTCCAAGTTGCAGAGACTGGAGTTATATGTATGTGTATAGTAAAGGAGCTACCCAAAGACAGTACTATATTTATATGATGTGCAGATGAGGAAAAAGAGGGGGGTGAGTGGAGAGAGTTGCATGTTCAATCAGAATAGGTTAGGAGGTTATTACCTTTTTTGTCCTCATCATTTGGTAAAGGCTTCGTAGAGAAGAAAGTGTTATGGGAGCCTCTTATATTTTCTCTACTATGTACATTTCAGGGAATGTTTTGGGCCTAGTCATTTAGCTTTTATGTGATTACACTGCATTTTCAAATCTTTTTACTTGGGCAATGTATTTGCTGTTTTGCCTTCCTTGTGCAGGTGTTTGTTATCAGAGATGATTCAAACTGCCTATTACATAGCACTTCATGCTTTGTTGGATGATAAAATAGAAAAGTTACAGTGATGCTTAATATTATCTAACTTACGTATCTCTTTTGAAAATTACTTGACCAAATTTCTCTTCACCAAAATTTTTCTTACACTTTTACATTTTAAAAAAATTATAACAACACCATGAAACTTTGCTTTAATTAACAGGAGTGATTGGGTTCAATGAACCAACCAGATCATTGAATGAGATGTCATGTTAGCATTTGTATTCACCTTTATTCCTCACTAGCTATTGATCTTTCACCATGTTCAACATGGTTGAATATAAAAATGAGAAAAAATAAGAAATGGCTGCTAACATTCAGAAGAATGGACCTGTTTCTAAACAAGTTCATAAATGAGCAAATAAAATAACCGAGGATAAAAAGGTAAGAGTAAAGAGAAATCACCTCTCCAGGGAGGGAATGTGGGGAGAGTCAAGAAAAACTTCATGGAATATATAGTAATTGATTTGTGCCATTAACAATAGATAAAATTTTTAGTCAAGAATTTGGCTTGTTGGGAGGCTGAAGAGGGTGGATCACCCGAGTTCAGGAGTTCGAGACCAGCCTGGCCAACATGGTGAAACCTCATCTCTACTAAAAATACAAAAATTAGACAGGCGTGGTGGCACATGCCTGTAGTCCCAGCTATTCGAGAGGCTGAGCAGAAGAACAGCTTGAACCTAAGAGGCAGAAGTTGCAGTGAGCAGATGTCGTGCCACTGCACTCCAGCATGGGTGACACAGCAACAGAGAGAGACTCCGTCTAAAAACAAAACTAAAAAAAAATTCTGCTTGGAGCATAAAGTGACAAAATTTCTGGAAATATTTGAGTACTGGGTAGTCCAGTTAGGCAGGAAGAATAAAAGGAAATGATACCTTAACATCAGCATCAGCTTCTATTGGGTGATGACGCTGTATCGTGCTGATAAACCCACAGTGCTTGTAACATGTACCAGGATATTCTGTTGATACAACTCTTGAAATGTGTTTAGCTGCAAATGCAAATTAGTGTTCTCCATCACCCTTGTGGATTATAATAAGCAAAATGTGGTTTAACATCTGTTCCATTCTATACTGAGTCAGTAAGTTAAAATATGCTATAATGTTATTTTTTTTTCTTCCTAGACCTAGGTTTCCTTGGAGAGAGATTTTTTGGTGTTATGTCGGAGTCTTTCAAGTTTTATTCCTCCAATGAAATAAATAGGAAAGCTTTTTAAATTCAGGGTATTCCTTGTTGGGTTAAAAATTCAAGTCTAACCTTTCAGTGTTTTTTAAGAGCAAAAATATGGAAAATATACTGATTATACTCAAAGCCAAAATTTGCTCTCTATGTTCTTCTGGAAGCGGAACAATAAAAAATTATATCCAAATTATCTAAAAAAAAAAGGAAAGAAGGAAAGAAACGAGGCATTTGTGAACTATATTGGGAAAAGTAGAAGTCCCTGATCTGCATTTAGAGATTTGTGCTACCGCTTGGTACATGGGATAGGGCTCATTTGAGATGTAGTCATTTGCATATTGATTTGCCCAGATATAGACAGAAAGTTTTCTCTGCAATTGTGAAGCACTGATCTGTTTATTTTTAAATGGGCATGCTTATTTGCAAAAAGAAACTTTTTTAAACACTGACTCACATATTACATTGACAATGAAAACTATAGTGAGGCATGAATGGGGTAGTGAAAACAGGTAAAAGTTATTGAAATGTGGTCTCATTCCTCTATGTGGTTCTAGGAAGATAATAATACCACTAGCCAAATACAGGTAGGATTGTTTGCAAAGGAAGTAGTATGAATGGTTTCAATGTTGGTTGTTAATTTCACCCGAGAATCTGATATGGTTTGGATATTTGTCCCCTCCAAATCTCATATTGAAATGTGCTCTCCAATGCTGGAGGTGGGGCCTAGTAGGAGGTATTTTGATTATGGAGGCAGATCCCTCATGAATGGCTTGGGTCAATCCTAGCAGTAATGAGTGAATTCTTGCTGTATGAGGTCATGTGAGATTTGGTGGTTTAGAAGAGTCTGGGACTTCCCCCTTCTCTCTTTTGCTTCCTCTCTCTCCACGTGATGCCTCCCCCAGCTTTGCTTTACACTGAGTAAAAACTTCTTAAGACCTTCACCAGATGCCAGCACCATGCTTCCCATATAGTCTGCAGAACCATGAACCAATTAAATCTCTTTATAAATTACCCAGCCTAAGATATAGCAATGCAAAAATGGGCTAACATAGGAACTTAAAAAAATGAATACCCCCTCTCTCCCCTTCCTTCATTCCCTCTTTCTCTTTCTCTCACCCTACTTTTCTCCTATGCTGTAGTCCACAAGTCATTATGAAAGCCTGACTCAAACAGCAGCCTTAGAGGGTCTGGAGACTATAAGAGATTGAACCAAAGAGTAAACATACTGTTGATACCAGAAGCTGGCTTTCTCACTGTGAGAGAATAAAATTACAAATATGAAATGGAAGAATAAACACTGTCTTATTCAATTGGAATTATATGGGTGTGAACTCATGATTTTACATATCTATGTATACATATACAGAGATAAATTAAATACAAAAGTATTGTGTGTAAGAGTATGTGTGTCTTTGTCTATATTTCCAATTCTAGTAACTTGCTACAGCATAAATCAGGAAGTGTTCAAATAATGACTGTGCCATGTCAAAAGGACAGATGGCAGCTTGAAAGGACTCCCACTGCAATATCTAGAATAACATGGGTTATTAATATAAAATACTGATAGTAATGGGTACTGTTGGAATACATCCTATTAAATAAAAGAGGAATACATAAAGAGAAATCTAGGAATCCACAGTGAGCACATTAATGTGGAGAAGAAAAAGCTCTTATTTACAGCAGAATGCCAAACATTAAATGTAGAAGGAATGGTGGAATTGGAAAAGTGTAATTTTCAATGATGGTAGTAATAATTCAGTCAACAAAGAACATCAACGTATGTTAATGGAAAAAAAAAAGATTTTTACGGAATCTCAAAAATGTCCTCTCAAAATACTTACAAATACAATGGGGAAAAGAATTACTTTAGAGTAGAATAACTTAAGCAGACTATGATCAAGACCTCAATCAAGTGATCAAAGTTAATGTCATCAGGATGATCGTGTGCCACCTGAAGAAATGCAGTGAGAAGAGGGAGGCTCGGTCGGTGCCATTTCTGCCAAAATAGCTCAAATCTAGTTATAAGAAAACAGACAAATCCAACTTGAAGAACATTCTACAAAACAACTGGCATATATTCAAAAATATTAAAGTTAGTAAGGTCAAGAAAGAACTGTGGAACTTTTCCAGATTTAAGGAAACTGAAGAGATATAACGACCAATAGCCACATGACATCCTGGATTGGATTATTTTGCCATAAATGACATTTTGGGACAGTTGAAAAAATGGTATCTCTGGGTGAAGGGTATATGAAATTTCTTTGTATTTTTCTTACAATTTTATTTTGTAAGTTTGAAATTATTTCAAAATAAAAAGTATAAAACAAATTGATGCCTATCACACAATATTAAATATTAAATCAGGATCTCTGAGTATGTTAACTTTTTTAAAAGAACCTCAAATGACTCTAATGTGCAGCCAGGGTTGAGTACTATTTGGCAAAGAGGCATCTGGGTAAGTGTTCATCACGATCATATTCTGCAATAGGGAGAATTATAATTATGGGTCTGTCTCATTTCATTTAGCATGAATTATGACGATGGATTTATGTCTAGCATTTAACCAGTGAGTGAATGCAAATGCTCTACTCTTTAAGAGTTGTTTATATAGAGCCATTACAACCAGCTTTGCTGGCTATACATCACACACTCACTTGCAATATCCCACAAGATATATTTATTTTTTAAATGAAAATGAACAGAAATGTGCTTTAGTTTGAAATTTAGTAATCTCCAATGAGATAACTAGAGACAACTGGTTTTCTAAAACTACATTTGTTATTGGTTTATATTGATACTTACTGTTTTATATTTATATATTTTTAAAAATATATTTGAACATTAATGGTGTTCTGTCAGTGTATCAGTTGATATGTATGAAATGTTATTATTTCTTCTGTATCTGGAATATCTCAAAATGGAGAAGAGTGTGTGGTGGTCCTTGTTGCACCTCTCTCTCCTCTTTGTCTTGACTTATATCCGTGTAGATGAGAACATCATCTTCTTGTTTCTGGCTGCAACTGAAGGATGCAGCAAGTTTTTAGATTCTGCAGATAGTCCAAGACATAAGACCTTTAGATGTGGATACCTTTTTTGTGGGCCAGATATAAGAAATGAGGAAAATTTTAATGGTGTTGTCAAGGTTTGCCTCAAGCAAAATTGCAAAATATTCCAGAACCGTCACTGATTCCTACCATTTCTTGCAGTGCCCCATCTATCTTCACCACCTCTGTCTGCTATGTGTCTTTTGGGTGCATGGGTCCACATTCTCAGTTGTCATAAAACTGTTACTAAGTTGTTATTAGATAAAGTGTTATGTAGTGAAAACTTCGATATTGACCCCTTTCAGGGGTATTTCTTTAAAAATGGCATTGGTTCAAACTAATTTATTGTTGGTAGAAAAAGAATATTTCAAAGACGATAATAGCTATTATTTATGAGCCCATTTATCTGGCAAGCATTTTGCTGTATGCTGTCTGTTCATTGTCTCCTTTAACTCTCACAAATACCCTATGAGGTAGGCTGTATTATTTATACACATTTTATGGATGAGAACCTGAAGCTTGGAATACTAAAATTATTTGCAAAAGATCACAAAGCTAGTAAGTGATAGAACTCTGATTTAAACTCAGATGTGTCTGACTCCAAAATCTATGTGCTTAATCATTAGACTTGGTTGACTCTCACGTTTTGGATGGGGAGATGCCTTAACTATCTATGCCTGATTTTACAGAAATGTGCCAAGCACAAGCCTTTAAAAAAAAAAAAAAAAGAAAAAAAAAAAAAACTACCTCATTACCCCATCCCTCTTCTCCTGCAGACTGGTCCATACCATTTTCAGATTATATGGCTCACAAGAGTAGTCATTCAATTGTTCCTCTTATCATACTTTCACTGAAGCAGCAGTCTCACACTGAAACAGTTCTTCAACTTGTATAGCGACTATTTAAATAAAGCTGTTGAGAGGGGCGGGTGCTACTCTGACAATTTGCCAAACCCTCACTTAGGTTTACGTAGTAGTTCAAAGAGAAAACTCAGTAAAGCATATCCTTTTAAGGAATTTCTGAATTCATTTGTTAAACTGTCAAACCCATCAAGGTGCAGGTCTCAAATATAGAAATACGTCTTCTGAGCCTTCTCTTCAAGATACATATTTAGTTCAGCATTTTATATAGTTTAAATAAGGTTATATGTTCCAAAGCAATTAAATTGCAATGAAGGAAAACAGAATAATTGAGAGCCTCTGATATATGCAGTATATTTTAAGATAATTGTAGTGAATTACTTTCTTGGTGAAGTTAAGTCATTTCAGTTCAAGCCCATTTAACTGAAGCAGTCAAGTAATCAAGAGAAACCACGAAACATCTTTGTTTTTGTAGCATTATTTAAATACATTTGACACATTACAGTTTTTTTATTTATATATACAAACATTGTATTTTTCAGCTGATAATTTCTAAATTATTTAAAAATTGTATCTTGTTTTTCCCCAGTGCTGTTACTGAAGAAATATATGAATTAGTTATGCAAGTGATGATAAAGTGTAAGTGATAAACATAATTATTTTCTGTTTTATTACTGAAAATGGTGATATCACCCCAAATCACCAAGCTAATAAAAATAGTAACTATCTTTCATGTAGCACATACTCAGTGCCATATACTGTGTTGAACAATGCTCATACATTACTGTAATACATTTAAACCTTACAATTTGGGGGCACAGTTGGGGTGTTATGATTGTTATTTATTCAGTGAGATAACTAAAGGTCTTTGGGCTTAAGCAACGTGCCCAGTAACCATATAGCTAGAAATGAGCATATATCGATTTTAAACCCAAGGCTAACCTCAAAATTCATTTTCATAATAATTAAGTTCTATAACTAAGGTTAAATAAAAACTCTAGTACTGATGTTTCCATTCATAGAGTCATTCTAGTTTTGGTATTCTTGTGTATACATAATACTGTCATGAAACCATACTGCCTTGGAGCTAAAGTGCCATTTTATGCCAAGTATTTATTTGATAGGGAAATTAAGAACCAGAAAGGATAAATGATATTCCTAATGTTAACCTAGCAACATTCCAAGAAACAAAATATCTATGAAACATTAGATAAAAGATTAAATAATATTCACTACAGCTTACTATTAAGCCTATTTATTTACTCTTTTAATTTAAAAAGGACAGAATTGTCAAAGATGGTGGTTGGTTGATAGCTCAGGCATGGCCACTCATGAAGACAATGCATGAGCTTTAGCCTATTGCTTAAACTCGAGATCTCTATTTTCTCATGTGTAAAATACAAGTAATATAACATCTAACTGCTTTGTTTTTGTGATTACTAAAAGGAAATATGTTTTCAGTGCCTGGAGTACAGTAGTACCCAATAGCCAATAGCTATGTTATTGTACTACTTTAGTAAACTCTTCATACATTAATGTCAGGGCCTCAGCTTTGTAGATACAAGAAACCCAATTTTAGTGCCTTCAGAAAGATCCAATAGATTACAAAAAATTTTAGCTTGTTTTATCTTAGCAGTGGCATGCTGATAAATGTTTAACAGCTAGATTTTCTTGGGGAAAAGAAAAACTAATTTGTAGCATTTGCTAATTTTTACGTGTAAATTACTTCTAACCGTGTCAAATACCAAGCTGCCAACATCAACTGACTTGTAAAATTCTTAAAAATTTACCAATAGGCTCTCCCAAGCATGTATTCACCAGCTCCAGCACCCATTGATTATCTTGCTTATTAAAAAGTGTTTGTGTGTATATATATATACACACACATACACACACACGTATACATATATATGTGTATGTATGTATATATACACACACATATACATATATGTATATATATATAAAATATATACATATGTCTATAGAAATGGGGAAGCCAAATTATAATTACAAATTGATTTTGTAAGCATGGAATTATGAAATCACACCATAGTTTGGTGAAACTGAACTATGAAACCAAATCTTTGCCCTAAGGCAGCCTCTTTCTTATATGATGCGGGACAAATTTTGACCTTAGGAAACATATTATTCTAGGCAACATACATACTATTGACGGCCCTGCACCTATACACAGTTCATGCTAGAGCAGAAAACCTCCCTGAAGAATACCACCCCTCATCTTGATTGCATTTGACCACTGTTCAGCTAATTTAAGCAGCATAAGTAAAAGCAATCTCTGTGGTTGTTTGTTTCCACAGATGTCCCAGCTTATTCTCTTGTCTTAATCAGTTCTTACTGTACTCTTAGGCTGTGATCTTCTCCTAAGGTCTTAGGTACAATACTATATTGGTCACACCACCAGGATAATTTTAACTTTTTGAAGATTAACAATAAATTTACATATGGCACAGCTGGGACAATGTCTATGTATTGCTGACATTTTCATTTGGTATTTTCACAAAAGATAAAGGAATAAAGTCAATCAAGCAAAGAGGGAAAAAAAGGAGTGCGTTCCCAACTATTTGCTGGTGAACTTTTTCAAGTCATTCTGGCAGTTTATAATGAAAGCCCATGTCCATTATTATTAATTTTTTGGTATGAAAAATTAATTTGTTAATGCAATTTTATTTTTATCCAAAAGTGAGTGATAGATTTTTTTTTATTGTACTGAGAAATTCACAGTGGTCTTAAGAATGCAAGGGTAATTCAATTCATGAAAAAACTCAGTTTAGTATATCATATTACACAATAAATGAAAAGAAAAATAGACGTACAAAAAGCATTGGTGAAATTCAATACCCTTTCATAATACAAATATTCAATAAACTAGGAACAAAAGTGAACTTTCTAAACATAAAAAGGTCATAAATTAAAAACCCATAGAAAACATCATATTCAGCGGTGACAGACTGAAAACTTTTCCCCTTAGAGATAAGGATGCTTATGTTTGCCACTTCTAGTCAACATAGTACTGGAAGTTCTAACCAAAACAATTAGTCAAGAAAAATAAGTAAAAGACATCAAAAATAAAAAGATTTAATTCATCTGTGTTTTCAGATGATATGATCTTACATGTAGCAAACCTTAAAGCATGCACACACACATACAAAATGGTTAGAGTTAAGACATAAATTCAGCAAAGTTGCAGGCTACAAAATTTACACACCAAAATCAGTTGTATTTCTATATAATAGCAATGAACATTCCAGAAAAAAATTAAGGAAAACAATTCATTGACAATAGCCTAATAAAATACTTGGAAATAAATTCAATCAAGAAGGTACAAAATGTGTACACCAAACCAGCAAACGCTGCAAAACAAAATTAAAGAAGACACAAATAAATGGAAAGATATCCTATGTTCATGGATTGGAAGACTTAACATTGTCAAGGCAACAATAGTACCCAAAGAAATCTACATAGTCAAAATAATTCTTTTCAAAATCCCAATGGTATATTTTGAGAAATAAAAAATCCCATTCTAAGATTCGTAAGTAATTTCAAGGGACACAGAATAGCCAAAAACAACCTCGAAGAAACAGAACAAAGTTGAAGAACTCTCACACTTTCTGATTTCAAAATGTCCTACAACACTACAGTGATCAAAACAGTGTGGTACTGACCTAAGGATAGATTGATAAACTAATGGGATAGAGTTAGGAATCCAGAAATAATTCTTCACACATATGGTCAATTGATTTTTGACAAGGTGCTAAGATTACTAAATAGGAAAAGTACAGTCTCTTCAACAAATGGTGCTGAGAAAACTGTATATCTACATACAAAAATGAACTTAG
The DNA here is from genome assembly GCF_007565055.1 of Rhinopithecus roxellana. Taxonomy (NCBI): domain Eukaryota; kingdom Metazoa; phylum Chordata; class Mammalia; order Primates; family Cercopithecidae; genus Rhinopithecus; species Rhinopithecus roxellana. The sequence continues at coordinate 56,783,704 of NC_044551.1, forward strand.
ATCATCACCTCACACCACATACAAAAATGAACTTAGAATGGATAAAAGATCTAAATTTAATACCTTACACTATAAAACTCTTTTAAAAATCACAGAAGCAAATCTTCTTGACTTTGGTTTGGGAATGATTTCTTAGATATGACACCAAAAGCACAAGCAATCAAAGAAAATATAATTAAATGAAATTCACTAAAATCCAAAACGTTTTTGCAACAAATGATACTAAGACAGTAAAAGGACAACCCACAGAATGGGAGCAAATATTTGTAACTCATATATGATAAGAGTTTAGAATGAAGACTATATAAAGAATTCCCAGTCAACTAAAAAAAGACAGAGAATCCAATTAGAAAATGGGTAAAGAACTTGAATAGATATTTCACCAAAGCAGTTATATAAATGGTCAAAAAGCACATGAAAGAATGCCCAAATGCATTAGTCTTTGGGGAAATGCAAATCAAAACCACTACAAGATACCAACCAAAAAAAGTCCAGGACCAGATGAATTCACAGCTGAATTCTACCAGAGGTACAAAGAGGAGCTGGTACCATTCCTTCTGAAACTATTCCAATCAATAGAAAAAGAGGGAATCCTCCCTAACTCATTTTATGAAGTCAACATCATCCTGATGCCAAAGCCTGGCAGAGACACAACAAAAAAAGAGAATTTTTAGACCAATATCCCTGATGAACATTGATGCAAAAATCCTCAATAAAATACTGGCAAACCAAATCCACCAGCACATCAAAAAGCTTATCCACCATGATCAAGTGGGATTCATCCCTGGGATGCAAGGCTGGTTCAACATACGCAAATCAATAAACGTAATCCAGCATATAAACAGAACCAAAGACAAAAACCACATGGTTATCTCAATAGGCGTAGAAAAGGCCTCTGACAAAATTCAACAGCCCTTCATGCTAAAAAACTCTCAAAAAATTCGATATTGATGGAACGTATCTCAAAATAATAAGAGCTATTTATGACAAACCCACAGCCAATATCATACTGAATAGGCAAAAACTGGAAGCATTCCCTTTGAAAACTGGCACAAGACAGGGATGCCCTCTCTCACCACTCCTATTCAACAGTGTTGGAAGTTCTAGCTAGGGCAATCAGGCAAGAGAAAGAAACAAAGCGCATTCAGTTAGGAAAAGAAGAAGTCAAATTGTCCCTGTTTGCAGATGACATGATTGTATATTTAGAAAACCTCATCATCTCAGCCCAAAATCTCCTTAAGCTGATAAGCAACTTCACCAAAGTCTCAGGATACAAAATTAATGTGCAAAAATCACAAGCATTCTTATACACCAGTAACAGACAAGCAGAGAGCCAAATCAGGAATGAACTTCCATTCACAATTGCTTCAAAGAGAATCAAATACCTAGGAATCCAACTTACAAGGGATGTAAAGGACCTCTTCAAGGAGAGCTACAAACCACTGCTCAGTGAAATAAAAGAGGACACAAACAAATGGAAGAACATACCATGCTCATGGATAGGAAGAATCAGTATCGTGAAAATGGCCATACTGCCCAAGGTAATTTATAGATTCAATGCCATCCCCATCAAGCTACCAATGAGTTTCTTCACAGAATTGGAAAAAAACTGCTTTAAAGTTCATATGGAACCAAAAAAGAGCCCACATTGCCAAGACAATCCTAAGTCAAAAAAGCAAAGCTGGAGGCATCACGCTACCTGACTTCAAACTACACTACAAGGCTACAGTAACCAAAACAGCATGGTACTGGTACCAAAACAGAGATATAGACCAATGGAACAGAACAGAGCCCTCAGAAATAATACCACACATCTACAGCCATCTGATCTTTGACAAATCTGAAAAAAAACAAGAAATGGGGAAAGGATTCCCTATTTAATAAATGATGCTGGGAAAATTGGCTAGCCATAAGTAGAAAGCTGAAACTGGATCCTTTCCTTACTCCTTATATGAAAATTAATTCAAGATGGATTAGAGACTTAAATGTTAGACCTAATACTGTAAAAACCCTAGAAGAAAACCTAGGTCACACCATTCAGGATATAGGCATAGGCATGGGCAAGGACTTCATGTCTAAAACACAAAAAGCAATGGCAACAAAAGCCAAAATTGACAAATGGGATCTAATTAAACTAAAGAGCTTCTGCACAGCAAAAGAAACTACTATCAGAGTGAACAGGCAACCTACAGAATGGGAGAACATTTTTGCAATCTACTCATCTGACAAAGGGCTGATATCCAGAACCTACAAAGAACTCAAACAAATTTACAAGAAAAAAACAAACAAGCCCATCAAAAAGTGGGCAAAGGATATGAACAGATATTTCTCAAAAGAAGACATGCATACAGCCAACAGACACATGAAAAAATGCTCGTCATCACTGGCCATCTGAGAAATGCAAATCAAAACCACAATGAGATACCATCTCACATCAGTTAGAACCACAATCATTAAAAAGTCAGGAAAGAACAGGTGCTGGAGAGGATGTGGAGAAATAGGAACACTTTTACACTGTTGGTGGGATTGTAAACTAGTTCAACCATTGTAGAAGATAGTGTGGCAATTCCTCAAGAATTTAGAACTAGAAATATCATATGACCCAGCCATCCCATTACTGGGTATATACCCAAAGGAGTATAAATCATGCTGCTATAAAGACACATGCACACGTATGTTTATCACAGCACTATTCACAATAGCAAAGACTTGGAATCAACCCAAATGTCCATCTGTGACAGACTGGATTAAGAAAATGTGGCACATATACACCATGGAATACTATGCAGCCATAAAAAAGGATGAGTTTGTGTCCTTTGTAGGGACATGGATGCAGCTGGAAACCATCATTCTCAGCAAACTATCACAAGAACAGAAAACCAAACACCGCATGTTCTCACTCATAGGTGGCAATTGAGCAATGAGATCACTTGGACTCAGGAAGGGGAACATCACATACCGGGGCCTATTATGGGGAGGGGGAGGGGAGAGGGATGGCATTGGGAGTTATACCTGATGTAAATGACAAGTTGATGGCTGCTGACGAGTTGATGGGTGCAGCACACCAACATGGCACAGGTATACATATGTAACAAACCTGCACGTTGTGCACACGTACCCTAGACCAATAATAATAATAAAAATAAATAAATAAATAAAAATGTAAAAAACATTAAAAAAGAGATGCAACTTCACAGCTACTATGATGGCTATATAATAATAAGGATAATAAGCAGAATATAACAAGTGTTTGCAAGAAAGGGGAGAAATTGGAACCCTCACACATTGTTGGTGGAAATGTAAAATAATGCAACTACTGAGAAACACAGTTTGATGGATCCTCACAAAGTTAAACAGAATTACATGTGACTGAGCAATTACACTCCTATGTGTACATGAGCTGAAAGACAAAATGGCCAATTTAAGAAAGAACCAAGCTGATGTGATAGAGATGAAAAACTCACTTCAGTAATTTCATAATACAATTGCAATATTAACAGAAGAAGAGACCAACCTGAGGAAAGAATCTGAGAGCTGGAAGACTGCTCTCCAAATTAACCCAGTAAGATGAAAATCTTTAAAAAATGAATGAAGGAGGATAAACAAAACCTCCAAGAAATATGGGATTATGTAAAGGGATCAGATTTATGACTCATTGCCATCCCTGAAAGACAGGAAGAGAAAACAACTTAGAAAACATACCTGAGGATATCATCTACAAACTTTTCTCCAACTTTGCTAGGGAGGTTGACATTCTATTTTAGCAAATTCAGAGAACTCTTGTATTATACTATACAAGATGGCAATCCCCAAAACACATAGTCATCAGATTCTCCAAAGTCAACATGAAAGAAAAAATGTTAAAGTCAACTAAAGAGAAGGGGAAGGTCACCTAAAAAGGGAACTCCATCAGGTTAACAGCAGACCTTTCATCAGAAGTCCCACAAGCCAGAAGACATTGGAGACCTATATTTAGCACCATTAAAGAAAAGATGTTTCAAATAAGTTTCATATCCAGCCAAACAATGATTCATAAGTGAAGGACAAATAAGATCGTTTTCAGTAAAGCAGATGCTAAGGGAATTTATTACCTGATGGTAATAAATTCAGGCCTTACAAGAGGTCCTGAATGGGGTGGTAAATATGGAAAGGAAAGGCCATTATAAGTCACCACAAAAACACCTAAATACAAAGACCATTGACACTATAAAGCAACTACATAATCAAGTCTGCATCATAGCCAGCTAACAACAGAATGACAGGATCAAATCTGCATATATCAATATTAACCTTGAATACAAAAAAAAAAAAAACAGGTGAAATGCCCCAATTGAAAGGTACAGAGTGGTAAGTTGGATACAAAAGCAAGACCCAACTGTATGCCCAACTGTATGCCCAACTGTATGAGGTCTTCGAGAGACCCATCTTACAGCAATGACATCATAGGTCTAAAGTCAAAGGATGGAGAAAAATAAACCAAGCAAACTGAAAACAGAAAAAGCAGAGATTGCAATTCCAATTTGAGACAAAACAGACTTTAAACCAACAATGATTAAAAAAAAAAAAAAAAAAGACAAAGAAAGACATTACATAATGGTAAAGCGTTCAATTTAACAGGAATGCCTAACAGTCCTAAATATACATGCACCCAACACAGGAGCAAGCTCTCTGATTCATAAAGCATGTTCTTAGAGACCTTTGAAAAGAACTAGATAACCACATAATATAGTGGGAGACTCCCACTGACAGTATTAGATCATGGAGGCAGGAAACTAACAAACATATTTGGGACCTGAACTTGACACTTGACTCAATGAACCTAACAGATATCTACATAACACTTCACCTCAAAACAGCAAAATACAGATCCATCTCATCTGCACTTGGCACTTACTCTAAAGTTGACCACACAATTGGCTATAAAACCATTCTCAGAAAATTTTAAGAAAACATACAAACCACACTCTCAAAATACAGTGCAATAAAAATAGAAATCAATACTAAAAGAAAGAAAAGAAAACACTCCAAACCATACAATTACATGGAAATTATACAACCTGCTCCTGAATCACTTTTGGGTCAACAATGAAATTAAGGCAGAAATCAAGCACTTCTTTGAAACTTATGAAAACAAAGATACAACATACCAGAATCTATGGGACACAAATAAAGTAGGTAAAGTGCTAAGAGGGAAGATTAAGAACTGAATGCCCTGATAAAAAACTTAGAAATATCTCAAATTAACAACCTAAGATCACACATCGTCAAACTAGAGATAAAAGAGCAAACCAACCCTCAAGAGGGCAGAAGACAAAAACTAACCAAAATTATACCTGAACTAAAGGAAATTGAGACATGAAAAGCTAGGCAAAAGATCAATAAATCTGGAAATTTGTTCTTTGAAAGAATAAATAAGATTAATATACCACTAGCTAGACTAGTAAAGAAAAAGAGAGAGAAGATCTAAATAAGCACAACCAGAAAAGACATAGAGGACATTACCACCAACCTCACAGAAACACAAATATCACTCAGATACTATTACAAATACTTTTATGTACACAAACTAGAAAACCTAGAAGAAATTGATATATTCTTAGAAATTTATGATCTTTCAAGATTGGACCAGGAAGAACTTGCAACCCCAAACATACAAATAATGAATCCAAAACTGAATCAGTAATAAAAAGCCTAGCAAAGAGAAAAAACCCAGGACCAGTCAACTTCATACCTGAATTTTATCAGCTGTACAAAGAAGAGCTGGTACCATTCCTACTGAAACTATTCCAAAAAATTGAGGAGGAGGGAAACCTCCCTAACTGATTCTATGAGGCGAGAATCATCCTGATACCAAAACCTGACAAGGACATGACAATAAAAGAAAATTTCAGGCCAATGTTCTTGATGAACATAGATTCAAAAATCCTCAAAAAATACTAGCTAATCAAATCCATTAGCACATCAAAAAGCTAATTCATCACAATCAAGTAGGCTTTATTGCTAGGCATAAGGTTGGTTCAATATATGCAAATCAACAAATGAGATTAATAACATAAACAGAACGAAAAACAAAACCACGTGATTATCTTAGTAACACAGAAAAGGCTTTTGACACAATTTAACAGTCCTTCATGTTGAAAACCCTCAACAAATTAGACATTGAAGGAACATATCTCAAAATAACAAGAGTCATCTACAACAAACCAACAGCCTCCATCATACAGAACAGGCAAAAGCTGAAAGTATTCCCCTTGAGAACCAAAACAAGACAATGATGCCCACTCCTATAACTCCTGTTCAACATAGTACTGCAAGTCCTAACCAGTGCAATCAGGCAAAAGAAAGAAAGACAATGTATCCAAATAGGAAGAGAAGTCCAACTCTCTCTGATTGTAAACGATATGATTCTATACATAGAAAACCCTATAGTCTTGGTCCAAAAGCTCCTTCAGCTGATATACAATTTCAGCAAAATTTCAGGGTACAAAATCAATGTACAAAAATCACTAGCATTCTTTTAGACCAAAAACAGACAAGCTGAGAGCCATATCAAAAACGGAATCCCATTCAAAATTGCCACACACACACACAAAATATCTAGAACATGAAGGATCTCTACAATGAAAATTACAAAACACTGCTGAAAGAAATCAGAGAAATCACAAACGAATGAAAAAAACATTCCAGGCTCATGGATATGAAGAATCAATATTGTTAAAATGACCATATCGCCCAAAGCAATTTACAGATTCAATACTGTTCCTATCAAACTACCAACATCATTTTTATAGAATTAGAAAAAACTGTTCTACTATCTACATTGAACCCCAAAAAGAGCTCAAATCACCAAGGCAATCCCAAACAAAAAGAACAAAGCAGGATGCATCACACTACTCAACTTCAAACTATGCTACACATTTTTAGTTACCAAAATAACATGGTACTCTTACAGAAACAGACACATAGATCAATAGAACAGGATTGAGAACCCAGAAATAATGTTACAAACCTAAAATCATCTCATCTTGGACAAAGTCAACAAAAACAAGCAACAGGAATGTTGCTATTCAATAAATGGTGTGGGGATAACTGGCTAGCCATATGCAGAAGATTGAAACTGGATCACTTCCTTACACTGCATACAAAAATTATCTCAAGAAGAATTAAAGATTTAAAAGTAAGACCAAAAACAACAAAAGCTCTAGAAGATAACCTAGGAAATACCATTCTGGACATTAGTCTTGGCAAAAAAATTTATGACTAAGTCCCCAGTAGCAATTGCAACAAAAACAAATATGACAAGCGGGACCTAACTGAACTAAACAGCTTCTGCATAGCAAAAGAAACGATCATCAAAGGAAACAGACTAATGGGAGAAAATATATGCAAAGCGTGCATCTGAAAATGATCTAATGTCCATAATCGATTAGAAACTGAAACAATTCAACAAGCAAAAATCAAATAACCCCATTAAAAATGGGCAAAGGACATGAATAAACACTTCTCAAAACAAGAATTTTATGTGGCCAACAAATATATTTTTAAAATGCTCATCATCACTAATTATCAGAGGAATGCAAATCAAAACTACAATGAGATACCATCTCAAACAAAGTCAGAATGATTATTATTAAAACGGTTATTATCTTGTCATACTGATTCACTGTCATCACAGAGAGAAGTGTATGCCCAGAATAGCCCACTGGTATGACTGCAGAGTAAAGGAAATTGTTATATATTGCTGATGGGAATATAAATTAGTTCAACCACTGTGGAAAAGTGTTTAGCTATTTCTCAAAGAACTTAAAACACAATTACCTTTTAGCCTAGCAATCTCACCATTGGGTATAGGTAAAGAAATAGTTCTACTGAAAAGCCACATGCACTCATATGTCCATCACAGGACTATTCACGATAGCAAAGACATGGAATCAACCAAGATGCCCATCAGTGGTGGACTGGATAGAGAAAATGTGATGCACATACACCACGAAATACTATGCAGTCATAAAAAAGAATGAAATTATATCTTTTGTAGCCACATGGATACAGCTTGAGGCCATTTTTTTAAGTGAACTAATATAGGAACAGAAAACCAAATATCATGTTCTCACATATAAGTGGGAGCTAAACATTGAATATGCATGGACACAAAGAAGAGAACAATAGACACTGGGAACTGTTTGAGGGGGAAGGTTGGGGAGGGGTCATGAATTGGAAGGCTACCTGTAGGGTACTATGCTCATTACATTGGTGATGGGATCAGTCATACACCAAGCCTCAATGACAGGAAATTTGCCCATGTAACAAACCTGCACATGTACCCCTTGGAGGTTTAAATAGAAAAAAAGAGGATGTCTCTGGCTTTTCATTATGAGTTTTTGTTTTCCTTTTAAAAAATAATGCTTTTGGTAAGAATTTTTTAAAAATCACTGGACTATGAAGAACAATTGAAGGCTTTCAAGGAGAGGAACTGCATAATCAAGTTCATTTTAGAAGATTATTCTGGTGTTACATTTTTTTTGGAAGTGGAAAAGCTATTGAAATGAAGATCCACTGAAAGACAATTACATTGTCTAGAAACTACAAAGACACATGTACACGTATGTTTATTGCGGCACTATTCACAATAGCAAAGACTTGGAATCAACCCAAATGTCCATCTGTGACAGACTGGATTAAGAAAATGTGGCACATATACACCATGGAATACTATGCAGCCATAAAAAAGGATGAGTTTGCGTCCTTTGTAGGGACATGGATGCAGCTGGAAACCATCATTCTTAGCAAACTATCACAAGAACAGAAAACCAAACACCGCATGTTCTCACTCATAGGTGGGAACTGAACAATGAGATCACTTGGACTCGGGAAGGGGAACATCACGCACAGGGGCCTATCATGGGGAGGGGGGAGGGGGGAGGAGGGAGGGCTTGCATTGGGGAGTTATACAAGATATAAATGATGAATTGATGGGTGCTGACGAGTTGATGGGTGCAGCACACCAACATGGCATAAGTATACATATGTAACAAACCTGCACGTTATGCACATGTACCCTAGAACTTAAAGTATAATAAAAAAATAATAATAATAATAAAAGAAAAAAAAAAAAAAAAAAAAGAAACAAAGCAGGCCTGCACAGGCTTGTCAGAGTGAGACCAGAAAGGAGGAGAAGAACCATTCCAGACATAGAATCAATAGCCCCCCGCCTGTCCTTTGGCTCAGGGGGAAAAAGGAGAGAAAAGAAATAACAGATATTAGTAAGTTAAAAAGTGGACTGAATGAATATTATTGTAAACATGTTGCATTTAAAGCATGTGCCAGATGTCTTGTTAGGCATAACTATTAGGTCTCTAAATGTGATTCTAAATATTTGTAGACCTAATTTATGAATATAGCAATAGGAGAATTTACATATATGGATAAATTAAACACAGGAGAGTGGCCAAACTTTACACGAAAGGAGAAAAATGTTAGAGACAAAAGTTTAGTGAATGCATTGTAGTCCATTATGGATGGCTTTCTGGAAATAGAGGTTTTAAAAAATGATTATTAGACATATTTGAAGTCCAATTTAAAACCAGATAGCAAGAATCTTTCATGGAATTAATTAACACGATTTCCCATTTGTTCTTACAAAAAGTAAGAAGATAAATATTCAGAAAGAAGATAAACATTCAGAAGTAGTTCAACATGTGGTCTAGGTTAGGGAGGCCAGTGACATGATAGAGGGATGTAGAATGGCATGAAAGGGAAGACATGAAGAGACCATCATGAAACCAAGTCAAGATGAAACTTAAAAGACATAAAAGACCAACAGAAGTGAAAAGCCCAGAGGTTGTGGTCAGAAGAAAAAAAATTTTAATGTTAGACTTCCATTGAGCTGTTCTGAGAAATGAAAAACTGCTAAGATTATTATGGCTATTTGGTTGAGGATTTTTTTACCTCTATATTCACACATAAAATTGTTTGGGAATATATCTTCCTCATACCATTCTTTCTAGCTTTTGCTATTATGATTTCTTTTGCTATTCTCTAGACAAGTTTGTACATATTAGAATTATTTCTTAATTTTATATATATGACACTAATGAAGTCCTCTGGGTCTGGTGTCCATCTTGTCTATGGGGCTTTAGAAGAGGAAGGGCAGGAAATATATCATTTCAGGATTATTCCAAGACATTCTTTCCCTTAGCATATGTGCTAGGTAAGGAAAAAGTATGGCAGACAATTATGCAGTATGTAAAAAGCACGTGTTTTGTGAGACATATTCCCTACTGCACTGCAAAACAGATAATATGAGGCACCAAAAATCTTGGCCACTTTAAAAATGAAAACTTAGCAGAAAAGTATTAAAGTGGCTTGGAATCTCTAAGCATCACTGATTTAGAATTTCTTGCCATTATAAGTACATGGAATACCTGCTTTAGCTGGAATAATACTGGTCATGACTGAAAAAGAATTCATTAGGTATATATAACTCAACTACACTGTGGCATTTGTGGAGCTCTCCCATCTGGAAAACAAACTCTCTTTTTATTTGTGAAGATAAAATTCAAAAATAGAGATCATGAAACACACGACTGCTAGTCTAGGTTATTACATTGATCTTCATCAAGGTTAAAAAAAAAAAGAGAGAGAGATATTACTCAGGAGAAGCATGATCAAGAGAAAGTAGCTTCATTATTTTTCAAAACCAAGAAAAGTATCATAAGAGATCTATATTTTTATATACTTCCCAGTCCCTAAACCCTTCAGCAGTAATTAATCAAATGCCATTTGGAAATTATGTTAATATCACATATAGAATACCCATTCACTTAAAAATGACTTAAAAGCAAAAAGAATACCATTTGTAGTATGTTTCTTTAAACCTCTAAACAATAAATAAAATTGTGAAACACTCATGTTTTCATTTTAACCTTTGAAACACATTTGGCAAGATTTAATAGACTTACTACTGATCCCTTTATTTTATTTATTTATTTATTTATTTATTTATTTATTTATTTATTTATTTATTTTTGAGACAGGGTCTTGCTCTGTCATCCAGGTTGGAGTTCAGGGGTGCAATCATGGCTCACTGCAGCCTTGAACCCCTGGGCTCAAACAATCCTCCCACCTCAGTTTCCCAAGTAGCTGGGACTACAGGCATATGCCACCACACTGAGCCAATTTTTTATTTTTTATTTTTATTTTTGTAGGGACAGGATCTCATTATGTTGCTTAGATTCTAGTCCCTTTCAATCAAAAGTAGTTTAGACTGAGATCAGCAATTTGCTTTCCAGAAACTTGTGAACATTTTGTGTAATGGACAGAGTTATACACTAGAAAACTGATCAGGCTAGTATTGTTATCCTTATAGTCCTTCCATCATGTGCTATAATGGCAGAAGTGTCTGTCTCCCTCAAAGGTCGCTACCTCCCCAACCCACACACAGTAAAACTGAGCAAGCTCTAAATATTTACATTCTTAGAAACATATTCTTGTGAAATCCATACCTCTTGCTCAAAAATGATAATCAAGAGACACATTTTTATGGATTAATGTCCTTGGAACACAAATAGAATCTCTTAGGACTGGTATCCACCCACATGAAATCCTTCTGTCTGTCTTAAAGGAAGCAAGAGCTTCTGAGGAGCCCTGGAATGAAGTAAATTCAGGAACAGACTTCTGAGTGCCCATCCAAATGTCACCAATATCCTACTGCAAGAGGTGAATAATGGCTTTGTCTTCCTCAACAAAATGATTTAGAATATGTGGTAATCCCTGGTGCAGAAATACTGTCCTAAATGGGAGAAGCCACATTACCCATCTCCTCCTGTCCCCGCCACTCCCACCCAGTGAACATTTGGTATAAGAGGTTATGGTTTCAGTACTAGACAATACAAGAGAAAGAATACTTTAAGATATACAATTTACAAATTAGACTGGATTATAGGATTTTATACTAGTATTGTGTCTTAAACAAAAATCTCTCTTTAGGTGTCATATACTACCAAGCAATAATTCAAGCAACAAGGAAAAGCAAGGCTTTATTAAAATAAGTCCAAATGTGAATTTTTATTATACACTGCTTCGTATATACTCAAATTCTTTTCACACACTTCCAGAACAACTTTAAGTTCTATTCTTTCAAAAAAGATGGCCTCAATTAAGTGAGAGCAGGGATTTCCTTTACCCAAGTAGATTTCTTTTTCAGTTGTTCCTGGTGTTTCAAAAATATGAATACTATCAGAAGATAAGCACTCAAGATGGAGAAAGACAACTTAGGCTTCCTCTACCCATAAGCACCACCAAATTCCAGACAAAATTCAAAGGCAACAAACAGAGAACTCTGAAAATAAATAAAAGCAGGTTGATGGGGACCTAGGATTAGGGAAAGATTTCTTAAATAGGACACTAAAAACACAAACTATAACAGAAAAATATATAATTTTGCTTTAGTCAAATTTTAAAATATAAAAATATACTTGATTAAGTCTTTGATATTCTTGATTAAGAAAATAAAAATGTAAGCCCAACTGGGAAGAAATATTCATAATGCATCTGTCTGATAATGGGTTTGCATCCAGAATATAAAAATAACTCTTACTACTTACTAAAAAGATGACAAACAACCCAATAAAAATAAGCAGAAGATTTGGATAATTTTCACAAAAGGAAATCTACAGATGGCAAAATAAGCAGATGAAAAGATGCACAACACCATTAAGCATCAGGGAAATGCCCATTAAAACTCTAATGAGATAACACTGAACACTCATTAGCTAAAAGTTAAACACACACATACAAACACAATATTAAATTCAGGTCAAGATGTGAAGACACTGGAACTTTCATACACTTTTGAAGAAAGTATAAAATGGTGCAACACCTTTGGAAAACTATTTGATATTTTCTTTTAAAAAAATTGGATGTATACATACTAAACAATACACACTTGGCCGGGCACGATGGCTTATGCCTGTAATTCCATCACTTTGGGAGGCCAAGGCAGGTGGATCACTTCAGGTCAAGAGTTTGAGACCAGCCTGACGAACATGGTGAAACCCCATTTCTACTTAAAATACAAATACTAGTCAGACATGGTGGTTGGTGCCTGTAATCCCAGCTACTCAGGAGGCTGAGGCAGGAGAATCACTTAAAGCCGGGAGGCGGAAGTTGCAGTGAGCCAAGATTGTGCCACTGCACTCCAGCCTGGACAATAGAGTGAGACTCCATCTAAAAATAATAATAAGAATAATAGGCCAGGCGCGGTGGCTCAAGCCTGTAATCCCAGCACTTTGGGAGGCCGAGACGGGCGGATCACGAGGTCAGCTGATCGAGACCATCCTGGCTAACATGGTGAAACCCCGTCTCTACTAAAAAATACAAAAAACTAGCCAGGCGAGGTGGCGGGTGCCTGTAGTCCCAGCTACTCAGGAGGCTGAGGCAGGAGAATGGCATAAACCCAGGAGGCAGAGCTTGCAGTGAGCTGAGATCCGGCCACTGCACTCCAGCCTGGGCGACAGAGCGAGACTCCGTCTCAAAAAAAAAAAAAAAAAAAAAAAAAAAGAATAATAATACACACTTAATATCAAAAGAGACAGAAATATGATAAAGAGTCTGTGTGTAAACTGAGATGAAATATACTATCCGTATAATTTAATAATAATGAACATAAGTGGCATTCATTACCTAATAGACAAAATTTAAAAATATTTCCAGGTTGCCTAGAAGAACAATTTTCTTAAGCCCATATAAAGCTACTTACAGGGTCTCAGTCTTTAATAAACCACTGCATTATTTATGCAGTGAATAAATCTGCATTTTGGTATTCCAGTGACTTCCCTAGCTGTTCTTTCCTTCCATTAAGAATAGCTATAGTTAAAAATGTAACTATAAAAATAGTCTTACTCCCATGGTCAACATTTTCTTTCCCTTGGGTATCTCTGAATTCTATTTACTTCCTTAACTGAAAATCATATGTTATGCTATGCTCTTTTGGCATGACAGACCAAATGCACCTGGGGCAAAGCAAGCTGGGTTTCCTTCTGTACCATGTTTCAAAGGAAAAATTGTCGGTAAAATTCTGACTGCTGAATTTTTGTAACTGGTATCACTATAAGTTACAGAAAGAACACAAAATGTTTAAACAAATACCATACTGACTGAGTACTGGCAGGTGGGAAAACTTGTAAAAAATCAATGGGATCTGTAATATTTAGCAAAACTCTATCACCCATTATCATGTCAGTAGAAAATGACTTGCATGACATGGATGCTGCTTGCTAGCTTTGTGAGGACAATGCTTCCATACTTGGTGTACATCCTTGGTAGGACTGATGGTTCTCTTTACAAAAATAAGTACTATTAAAAATAAAAATGGGTTGCCATTGAAAAATAAATGATTGTCAAGCCAAAATATTGTACAGACTTGCCTACTTCTACCCTCTAATGCATATTACAAATTTCAGAGTCAACAGCTTGAAGGTTTAAGTTACCATTCTTGTAAAATATCACAAAGATTTTATATCCTTAGATAAGTTCTTTCAGTAGAATAGTGCTAAGGCTTAGGCATTTCCAGGAAACTTATAGTTACCTTTTTTTTTTTTTTTTTTTTTTTTTTTTTTTTTTTTTTTTTTTTTTTTTTTTTTGAGACAGAGTTTCACAATTTTTGCCCAGGCTGGAGTGTAATGGCACAATCCTGGTTCACCACAACCTCCTCCTCCCAGGTTCAAGCTATTCTCCTGCCTCAGCTTCCCGAGTAGTCGGGATTACAGGCATGCACCACCATGTCCAGCTAATTTGTTTTTTTTTGTTTGTTTTTTTGTTTTTTTTTTTTTTTTTTTTTTTTTTTTTTTTTTTTTTTTTTTTTTTTTTTTGAGATGGAGTCTCGCTCTGTCGCCCAGGCTGGAGTGCAGTGGCCGGATCTCAGCTCACTGCAAGCTCCGCCTCCCGGGTTTACGCCATTCTCCTGCCTCAGCCTCCCGAGTAGCTGGGACTACAGGCGCCCGCCACCTCGCCTGGCTAGTTTTTGTATTTTTTTAGTAGAGACGGGTTTCACCATGTTAGCCAGGATGATCTCGATCTCCTGACCTCGTGATCCGCCCGTCTCGGCCTCCCAAAGCGCTGGGATTACAGGCTTGAGCCACCGCGCCCGGCCTAATTTGGTATTTTTAGTAGAGATGAGGTTTCTCCACAGGTGATCCCCCCGCCTCAGCCTCCCAAAATGCTGGGATTATAGGTGTGAGACACCACACCCGGCCTAGTTACCACTTTTTCAACGGATTGATGTGAGTGAGGAGAACTGAAAAATCATAATGAAAACAAAATAATCAGAATAAGGAAAGGGGCTTTTCCAATTGATTATGAACAAATTTACAGTGAGAATATCACAGTATTTTCATTAAAATGATGGCAACCCAATTATTAATGTGTGCAACATTCATGTTGTATTTCTGGTCTTAGTTTTATTTCTGTTATGTTGTAGAATTACTACCTTTAATCTTTACAAAGAATTCCCCCAAATCTGTAGAATTCTATTCTAGATACAAAATAAAAGCCATCAATATAATCACACTATGTACAGCATCTAACTTTAAATATCTCTCAAACTCATTTTACTTCATTATAAGTGAATAGCTACTACAAGCAAAACACTTAACTGATAAGAAACTATTTAGGATCGGGTTCCTGTCTTCAAGGAGATTACAATAATGTGTGAAATAACATAGATGCACAATAGCTGTGAGGTATGACATTATGCTAAGGAAGTTGATGTGCGTTATGTAGAATTCTAGGTCATATTCTTTCAAAGTAGACATGAATGATTATGAGAGCAATCACAGGGGTTGTCCCACTCAAACTTATTCTTACCCAATGTGTAGCATTTTAACGAATAATTTTAGAAGTGGATAATATTCCAGGATGAATAGTAGACCCTTGAAAAACATGAGTATGAACTGTGAGAGTCTGCTTACACACAGCTTTTCTTCTGTCTCTGCTACCCCTGAAACAGCAAGAACCCCCCTCCTCTTCCTCTTCTCCCTCAGCTTACTCAATATGAAGAGTAGAACCAAGACCTTTATGATGATCCATTTCCACTTAATGAATTGTAAATATATTTTCTCATCCTTAGGATTTTCTAAATAACATTTTTCTCTAAACTACTTTATTGTAAGAATATACTATATAATACATATAATATACAACATATGTGTTAATTGACCTTTTGTGTTATCAGTCAGGCTTCCTGTCAACAGTAGGCTATCAGTAGTGTGAAAGGAACATAAATCTCAGGACCCTAAAATCACTAAGCCAAGGAAAAAGTCAAGCTGGGAAATATGTCAGGCAAAACTGCCTCCCATTTCATTCCAAAACAAGATAGCTACAAAGGTAAGAAGCTACATACGTCCCTCACTCTGCCCACAAAGAAACTTCTTGTGGACGAAGAACAGAACTCAAAGTTATCCCTCTGAAGCTAACCTAAAACAAATGCCTATCTGACTGCTTCTTCTGCCCTATCATTTATATAAAAATGCATATTCGCTGAGCCAGACTAAATTGCATATTCAGTGGAAGGCTGATCTAGGACTCAAAAGAATGCAGCATTTTGTGTCTTATGTACTTCTGACCCAGAAGCCCCCACTTCGAGTTATTCTGCCTTACCTGACCAAACCAATGTAGATCTTACACATATTGATTGATGTCTCATGTCTCCCTAAAATATATAAAAGCAAGCTGTACCCCGACCACCTTGGGTACATGTTGTCAGGACCTCCTGAGGCTGTGTCACGGGCATGTTCTTAACCTTAGAAAAATAAACTTTCTACATTGACAGATCTGTCTCAGATATTCTGGGTTCACTGTATTCCCAGACAGAAAGACGTCTGGTGGCTTTTTCTCGCAGTCTGATAATGAGATGCAAACAGATTGGGGGAAAAGGGGAGTTTATTTCTGCAACCAGTTACAAGAAGAAGGTCAGAGTGACTCATCAGACCAACGCAGTTACAATAATTTTTCTAGTGCATATATACATTTTAAGCTCTCTGCCTATGTGTGGGAGTGCACCTACAAGCAGGGGTGTTTCTTTCAATCTATACCTAATCATTAGGGTCTGGGGTCTTAATGGGTTTGTTTTTACATTCCAGCCCTTGTACTTAGGTACCAGTTTCTCCAGTTCTTTAATGTTTAACTTATACATTCATCAGAGTTATAGTGAAAACTGACTGTTCTGGTTGCTAATGGAAACCTGGCCTGCCACAGTCCCCACTGTCAATTTGTATATGATTTCTGGCATGTTAGTTAATTTTCTCAAGTACTGCTTTGTTAAAAGATTAGGACAAAAGTGTAAACTATGACATAGCCGACTAAGGGAAAGTGGGCATGTATTCCCTCCACCTACTTCCTGCTGAAGAGAGTCGTCATCAGGGGGCGCTAGAGTAGAAGATGTCTATCTGGTGCTGGTAATGTTCCTGACTTCAGAGACTCAAAGGCAGTGCCTGGTAAAACATGATCTTATGAGCCTGAGGAATGTTTTGGAACAGCATAAAACAACAATATAATTCCCAACATAGTATTATGCTTATGCCCAGGAAGGCAGCTAGGACAAGAATTTTCTGCCACCAGGAAGGTCTTCTACCAAATCAAGATGTTATAAACCTGATTTTTTCCTTATGTGGGGGAGACCCACCAAGGCAGCCCCATGGTGCTAGAGAGGGGTAGTAGAGCACAGACCCAGCAAGAGTCTTGCTGTAAGCTATCTGCATAATCTGTGCCCATTGTAGGAAAAGGTTAGAGGTACGCAGAAATAACAATGTAAAACAGCAGCAATGTAAAGCAGCAATGGAACAATGTAAAACAATAGTTTATCATCTTTTGAACAGAAATCCTAGGCCTTCAAGGGATTCTGTCTCCCATTTGGCAGCCTTGGTGTCGTGTGTCATGAATGTTTCCTCCGCAGGAACTTCTTCACCCACATGTGGTGGATCCATGGCTTGATGCCAGCCAGTTTCACTGCCAAACTGGTAGCATGCCATGGGGTCCTTTCTGTTTCTCCTGTAGTTGCTGACTTGGGCTCATTTCTCTTCATTCTTTCAGCAGCCCTTAATCACCAGGCCGGAACGAGTGACACAGTTTTGCTGAGTTTACGATACTCCTGTTGGAAGCAAGCTTATGCAAAACATTAAGTATTTGTCCCAAGTGAGCAATGTAGTGTTTAGTAGTTGACTTTCTATTAAGAGGTACCCAAGTAATCCGAGACAGATTAGCAGCAAAGGGTCTCCCATTTATCGTTTTATAGGGATTTAACCTCATCCCACTTCTAGGGGTCACTTACCCAAAGCAGTACAATGCTGAGTACTTGAATCCATTTTAGTTGGCACAGTTTGACACTATTTTTGTGTTTAATTCATCCTTTCAGTCTGTCCAGAAGGTTGTGGTTTCCGTGCTGTGTGAGTTTCCAATTTATTCCAAGTGCCTTGTTTACTTGGGACAGCTGCAGGGCTGTAGTAAAGATGATCAGTTCTGCTTTCTGTGCAGAGGTTCCTACTGGTGAAGTCCTTACTTCTATTACCACAGCATATGCAACATTCCTTCTTCCATTGGTTACCAGGCTGCTCCCATCCACTATGTCCAGTCTGCTTGTGGAAGGGCTGGGTCCTTTAACTTAGGGTGACTGGAAAATACCTGGTCAATAATTTCTAAACAATTATAGGTTCTTTTGGCTCTTTGGTAGAGGGAAGTAATGTAGCTGGGTTTAAGACTCCAGTAGTCTGCAATCTCACTGTGGGATTATCTAAGAGTGTGGCCTGGTATTCGCCCAGCCTGCCCTACTGTCCACCAATAGCCTCCCTTTTGTTCTAGTAACACCAGCACCTGATGAGGCACGTAGATCATGATAGACTGTCCCACAGTCAATGTTTCAGCTTCCTTGAATAGCCAGCAGGTGGCAGCGACTGCCCTTAAGCAAAGGGCCAGTCTTTGGCCACAGTATGCAGTTGTTTAGAAAAGTAAGTCACTGGCTGCAATATTTCTCCTAATTTTTGTGTAAGGATCCCTAGTGCTAGACCCAATCTTTCATGCATGTAAAGTTGAAAGGGCTTGTGAGGATTTGGGAGGCCCACAGCTAGGGCGGAGGGCAACTTATGTTTTAGTTATTCAAATGCCAGCTGGTGTTTTGTTTCCCAAAGGAGATGTTGTTAGTTCCCTTCAACAGTTCACATAGTGACTTTACCAGTAGCCCATAGTTAGGAATCCAGATCCAACAAAGCCCTGCCATGTCTACAAATCCTCTGAGCTACTTTTTGGTAGTGAATGCTGTGATGGAAATGATTGTGTTTCGCTTTTTAACCTTTAAAACTCTGGTTCCCTTCTGTAAGGGAAAACCAAAATATTCCACAGTTTGTTGGCATATTTGAGTCTTTTCCTGATACCTACAAGTTGCTAGACAGTTGACAGTTTTAATGGTATTATTCTGACATTCCCATCTTGAAGGGTTAGACGTTAGTAAATTATCCACATATTGTAACAATACCCCATTTTTTAATTGTAAACTCCTTAAATTTTGAGCCAATGCTTCTCCAAATACAGCTGGAGAATTGTTAAATCCTTGTGGGAGCACAGTACAATAATACTGAAACCTTGCTGATGCTTCAGGATCTGTTCATTCAGAGGCAAATGACAACTGACTTTCTCTGTCTATGGGTATGCAAAAGAAAGCATATTTCTTTTCTGTGCTTTTTTTTTTTTTTTTTTTTGGTTTTGAAACGGCATTTCACTCTTGTTGACCAGGATGGAGTGCAATGGCGTGATCTCGGCTCACTGCAACCTCCACCTCCCAGGTTTGAATGATTCTCCTGTCTCAGCATCCCAAGTAGCCAGGATTACAGGCGACCGCCACCATGCCCAGCTAATTTTTATATTTTTAGTACAAGGTTTCACCATGTTGGCCAGGCTGGTCTCGAACTCCTGATCTCAAGTGATCCACCCGCCTCAACTTACCAAGGTGTTGGGATTACAGGTGTGAGCCACTGCACCCAGCCAAGAAAGCATATTTCAAATCCAATACTGTAAACCATTTATGATCTCCAGGAAGAGAAATGAACATAGTATATGGGTTAGTTACACTGGGATGTATGTCCTCTAAAATATTCCAGTTTAGATCTGTGCGGGGAATTGCCCCATCATGATCTGGATGTTCATCATGAAGGTATCGTGCCTCTTGCTTTGCTTCATTTAAAAGCAACCACCACTCATCTGTTGTGATCCTGTTTAGAAGAGCCTGCATGCACATCTGCCCAGGTAGGACAGTGGGTAGCCAATATAGTGGTATTAGCCCAATGATATCCCAGTGGAGCTCCTTGCTGATTGACTTCTACTGGATATTGTCCTAGTGGAACTGCCCATCTCCAGACTTGGTGACTCCCTGGCCAAATTAGTATCTTGCCTAGTCCAAGAAGGAGACAATAGCCCTGCTGCCTCCCCATACTCTGAGGGTGACATTCCCTCTCTTTCCTGAGCTGGGGCAGTAGCTACTATGGGGTTCAGGGTATTAACTGTGGGGTTTCAGAGGTTTTCTCTTCCTCCCCTGGGGTGTCAGGACAGACCTTCTCAATGCCTTGCACCATTAACTTATTTCCTTTTTCTTTCGCGTCCTTATTATGCAGCAACGTAAATGTCTAGATGTAAGGTATTTCGCCCCACTTGCCTGACCTCTGGCAGAGCAATTTTAATTGATAAACAGTATGAAAATGTAAAGATCCAAATACCAGCCACTGTTCCTCAGATCCCAAAACACACATTGGCTGGGCTGTGTCAAAATAGAAGATTAATTTCTTTCAGTCATGGGTGGTAGATAACCAAAGTGCTTCCAATCTGATACAAGTCTCCCTAGAGGACTATTTGTAGGTATTGGTGCAGTGTTGCCCATACTGAGTACTCTAAACTTAACAAATATCAGACAAACAGAACACATTTTCAAAAACAAATGTAAATAAATTCCTCAAACAAATGCAAAGCAGGTATCTCAAAGAGTCTTATTATTTCCTCAGTAGTACCCCAACAAATGGCTACATGAGCCCAAATAGAGGAAATAATAGACTCCTGACTCAGGATCCAATTTTACTTACCTTTTGAGTGCAACTGCTCCTAATCTCTGTTCTTTCCCAGTAATAGAGAGATGGGCAGTCTTTGTAGCCAGAAAGGTCTTTGGGAGAGTCCCCAGGACAAACCATACCAGGCAGCTGCTTGGGGTCTCCCAAAGACCACCTCCTTGCAAGCTGCTGGCTGCTGAGCTCTCCCAGGAGAGTTACCAGATTGGCTCCTGGACAGAATGAGGCCTGGCTGCTTGTCCTGGTGATCTAATAACGAGATGCAGACAGACTGCGAAAGAAGGGAGTCTATTTCTGCAACCAGTCACAAGGAGAAGGTCGGAGTAACTCACCAGACCAACTCGAAGTTAGATTTTTTCTAGTGCTTATATACATTTTAAGCTCCCTGTCTATGAGTGGGTGTGCACCTACGAACAGGAGTGTTTCATTCAATCTACTTCTAATCTTTAACTAGGGTCTGGGGTCTCAATGGGTTTGTTTTTGCATTCCAGTCCTTGTACTTAGGTACCAGTTTATCCAGTTCTTTAATGTTTAACTTATACATTCATCAGAGTTACAGTAAAGGGCTAGGAGAAACTGCCTGTTCTAGTTGCTAATGGAAACCTGGTCTGCCACAACGGTAGTTAAGCTGTAGGGGACTCAGAAATTATACACTGATTTTTGACCACATGGGACTACGTTCCTAACCACCATGTTGTTCAAGGGTCAACTGTATAAACAAAGGAGTGGGCATGGGGATAAAAGCACATTTCAAAAATGCTGCTTCTATCATCAGTTTTTGGCACTAAATGGTTTATATAGGAAGGCAGCAAGAAAAGAAAAGTGAGTTAGTTTTGCAGGAGAAATCTGATGTGTGACAAATCTTTCTGATTTTGAAAGCTATTTAGATCTTTTCTTTTTTTTTTAATGGAACTTTATAAAGATTGTTCTGATTTTTATGACAAATAAAGGATCAAGCAAAGACAAGACATTTCTGAAGAAGCACAAAGAGGAAAGATTCTTCTTGTTACATATCAGGATTGATTATAAAACTATAGTAATTAAGACATCATAGTAGACGAATAGACCATGTATGGATGGATTTTTTTTTCTTTTTTTTTTTTTATTATACTTTAAGTTCTAGGGTATATGTGCATAACGTGCAGGTTTGTTACATATGTATACTTGTGCCATGTTGGTGTGCTGCACCCATCAACTCGTCAGCACCCATCAATTCATCATTTATATCATGTATAACTCCCAATGCAATCCCTCCCCCCTCCCCCCTCCCCATGATAGGCCCCAGTGTGTGATGTTCCCCTCCCCGAGTACAAGTGATCTCATTGTTCAGTTCCCACCTGTGAGTGAGAACATGCGGTATTTGGTTTTCTGTTCTTGTGATAGTTTGCTAAGAATGATGGTTTCCAGCTGCATCCATGTCCCTACAAAGGACCCAAACTCATCCTTTTTTATGGCTGCATAGTATTCCATGGTGTATATGTGCCACATTTTCTTAATCCAGTCTGTCACAGATGGATATTTAGGTTGATTCCAAGTCTTTGCTATTGTGAATAGTGCCGCAATAAACATACATGTGCATGTGTCTTTATAGCAGCATGATTTATAATCCTTTGGGTATATACCCAGTAGTGGGATGGCTGGGTCATATGGTACATCTAGTTCTAGATCCTTGAGAAATTGCCATACTGTTTTCCATAATGGTTGAACTAGTTTACAATCCCACCAACAGTGTAAAAGTGTTCCTATTTCTCCACATCCTCTCCAGCACCTGTTGTTTCCTGACTTTTGAATGATTGCCATTCTAACTGGTGTGAGATGGTATCTCATTGTGGTTTTGATTTGCATTTCTCTGATGGCGAGTGATGATGAGCATTTTTTCATGTGTCTGTTGGCTGTATGAATGTCTTCTTTTGAGAAATGTCTGTTCATATCCTTTGCCCACTTTTTGATGGGGTTGTTTGTTTTTTTCTTGTAAATGTGTTTGAGTTCCTTGTAGGTTCTGGATATTAGCCCTTTGTCAGATGAGTAGATTGCAAAAATGTTCTCCCATTCTGTAGGTTGCCTGTTCACTCTGATGGTAGTTTCTTTTGCTGTGCAGAAGCTCTTTAGTTTAATTAGATCCCATTTGTCAATTTTGGCTTTTGCTGCCATTGCTTTTGGTGTTTTAGACATGAAGTCCTTGCCCATGCCTGTGTCCTGAATGGTACTACCTAGGTTTTCTTCTAGGGTTTTTATGGTATTAGGTCTAACATTTAAGTCTCTAATCCATCTTGAATTAATCTTCGTATAAGGAGTAAGGAAAGAATCCAGTTTCAGCTTTCTACTTATGGCTAGCCAATTTTCCCAGCACCATTTATTAAATAGGGAATCCTTTCCCCATTTCTTGTTTCTCTCAGGTTTGTCAAAGATCAGATGGCTGTAGATGTGTGGTATTTCAAACGCAAATATAAAATTATTTGAAAAAAATCCTTGATAAAGATACAAGAGGAATCCACATTCTATTTGTGTATAAAAATATTCTTTTAGTGTGTTTTATAGTCTGCCTGAGGGAAAATAAATAGCCCACACATTTCACTTAGGATATACAAAATATACTTGTAGGACAGATCAGGTTTAAATGGCACCGGGATCCTGCAGTGCTATTTTTTTTTTTTTTTTTTTTAATGTGCAATTGCTCAAGAAAGAGTATCAAAGCAGCAAGATATCTCTACAGAAAGATAGTTTACTGGGATTTTGTGCAAGGATAACAAAGATTGTGTAGCATTTTAGGTGCTATGTAGTGCCATGCTGACAGAAGGTAAGATATGTTACAATCTTGTTTCTGCGGATTGAAAACAGAGCATGAATTGCCTATTTCTAGCTACAATTGATTGGCTTATATCAAACCAAACTTCTACCAAAAATGACTGGAGAATATGAATAAAAGGTGTAAAATCGCTGTTTGAAGGAATTGATAAGACAGGGAGATGATAAATGCAGAGAAGTGAACCTAACATTTGAGTCAACTTTAACCAAAGGCCTTTACAGATTCTAAAATGGCTCCCGAGGAGTTTAGAAGTGGAGCAGAGCACTTAACAATCACCGAGGAGGAGGCAAACAAAAATTGGAGATCTGGGTATGCCAAGAAGGAAAGGCTCTGATAAACAGAAGTCTTTCGGTAGGGATTCCCAAAGGGTTGCATGGTATGAATAGAAACAAAAGCATATTGATATAAAATCTTAGTAGTCCAATATTATTAAATAAATTAAATCCCTAATTCGAACACTTCACCAAGAAACCTTTTGGCCCAGATTGCTTTAGCAGTCATTTCTTCAAAACAGTTATTTCTCTACCTTTCATAGAAGGAAAAGCAACACTTTGTAATTGTTCACAATGCCAATGAAACCTTAATACAAAAACTTTAAAAGAACAGAACAAGAAAGGAAAATTATAGGTCAATCTTTAACATAAACATAAGTGAAAAGAAATTCTACACACAATATTAGCCAACCAAACCCGGTGATAAAAAAAGATAAAACACATTCTGAATGGAGTTTTAAAAACACAAAATATCATGTGTTGGCAAGGCTGTAAAACAACTAGAGATCCCATACACTAAAAGCAGGGGAGTAAATCAGCACAACTATGCTGGAAAACTATTAGCATCGACTATGAAACCTTTATGACAATAGCAATTCCACTCCTGGGTATATAGTTAACACAAGTAAGAGCATATATGCACTACAAGTGTGCAAAATTGTTATAACTGTCTACAACAGCTAAAAACTAGGAATAACTCAAATCCTTATCAACAGAAGAATGGACAATTTAATGTATCTTCATATAATAAGATATTATACAGCACAGAATGAATGAAATACATGTGTATATCACAGACAACATATTGTGGCATGAGAAGCCAGGAAAATAAATTCAAATACTCTGTAATTCCATTTATAAAAGATTCAAAAACAGGCAAAATTAATTTTTGATGTAAGATGTCTGGATAGTACACACACTTGAGAAGGAGGCTGAATAGAAATTTGGAAGAAAAATAGAAGGATTGTGGAGTATTTAATAATTTGATATGTTTTATTTTATGATGATGATGATGATGATGATGATGATGATTTTTACCTAAATGGTGCTTATATAGTATATTAACTTTGGGGTGAGATGACAAGCTGTACCCAGATGATTTAAAAATTTTCTCTATTTTATGCTTCAATAAAAACATGTATTTAAAAAATTGTTGTTAAAAAGGAAGAAAACTAATTTAATTTGTCATAATTTACAGAACTATAAAATCCATAGATGGAAGAGAATTTGAAGATTACATAAATCCACACTACAAGTTTATTTTACAAACGAAGATGTAAGTTTCAGGTTAAGTAGTGAACATATGGGTGTTTTCACTTTGAGAGAATTCATTAAGTTTTCTATTATTACCATGTACATTTTTTATATACATACCTTAATTTCAGAATTTATTTTTAAATTGAGACACTAGAGAAGAGAGAGGAGTCCTATGATTTTTAAAAATAGCTTTATTTTATAGAGAGTACTTGAAATTAGCTAAATTTTGGCACAGATAAAACTCCTCCATAGTGATAGGGTAATTAAGGTTGTCAGCAATGGAAGAGAACTACAAACAGCAAGCTGATGGAAAATGTTATGTGTGAATTACATACTAGGTTTTTCATATTTGAACCACTAGAAACATGAGAAATATGTGTTTAAAATGTAAAGAAGGTATTAAAAGTTAAATAATATTAGCTAAACTTTATACCTACTTAGCATTCATTGAAACTAATATTCGTTAAATATTTTTGACTATTTTGATAAAGACATTGTCTTAGAAAAGTATGTTTGAATTATCTGTTAATTTTTTTAAAAAGATTTTTGATAATCATGGCTGGTAAAATCTACTTCATCACCTTCACCACTCGTAATTCTAGCACAATGCCTGAAGAAAAGTTAATTAACAGAAATAAGCAGGCCATTATCAAATTAATAGTTTTTAAAGTAATTAAAAATAATAGAGCAACACATTTCCCACTGAAAAGATACAAACTACTGGATGCACAATGAATGCCTTCAAATGTGATGTCAAAGTCTTTTGACTAATGTTTTACGACTTTGTAACACATTCCATCATTTTCTCCTATAGATTTCTAAAAAAGAACTATAATGCAGATCAATATTCAAGAGAAAATGGAAGCTAGAAGGAAATCCTTTAACCAATGGTATTATATCTGAAAAGGTTATGTTGATATATAGTGAGATAAGCAAGTTGCTCAAGAATTGTTAAATAAGATACATTATTATTGAAGCAGCCATTCAAGAATCGCTAAATAAATTATTTATGAAATCTTGGATATTCCCAAATATGAGACCTTTGGCAAGAGGCATTTTGATTATTTACATATCTCTATTAGTGAGCAATTATCATAAGAACTCTGTGATATTTATATAAAGATTTTGATAATTTTGCATATATCCATTTTGTCCCTTCCAGGCAATAAAATTTCCATAATATCAAAAACTAAAAAGGAACAAAAATCAACCTCTTCATTTCACTTGTTTTATTGATGGAGATCATCACTCTTCTGGGAGGGGAGGAACGTGGGAGGAGGGTCCTGTACATATTAAATATTTACACCATTATTGTTCTCACATTCCTGAATATAGGAAAGAACAATATCCACACAGTCTAGCATCTTTCAATAGATCATTTTCATAAGTTCCTAAAAATTAAGTCAAAGATAATTTATTCTTTTCTAGTAAATATGAAATAAAATTATATTTGTTTTTTATCTAGATCTTTCTCCCAAAGAGAGATAAAACTCAAAAATGAATTACTTTCTAACTCAGATCTCATAGTGGCAACTCTAGAGAGTAGTATTACAAAATAGGTTTAAAAATTTACTAGTTTCAAATGTGACTGTTTTGCAAGTATCCAGCAAAAATAATGGAAATCTCCAAATTTAATGTAACCATATGGATATACTAACTAAACATTCCCTAAAATAAACCTTTGAGCTCTTCAATAAACATATTATGCCTTTAAATATATGAGGGTGAATTAAAATTTACTTTTGCAATGTGAAAAGTATTAGTTTATTACAACCATTATTCTTTCTATGTGCAAAATATTCCCAGAATCATCCTCCAGACTAATATCTCATCTTTATTGTTTCCCTAACTCTTGTTTGATATATCATTTTTAAGAAAGCTGACCCATGTTGTAAATAGAGTATTTAATCAGAAATTCAAAAAGTACATTCAAGATAGTTAAAGCAGTAGGTCCAAATCTTTTCTAATTCCCTATTTCCCTTAGATAATTCCACAAGTAAATATTCTGAATTGTGATGAGTCATGGAGAATTCTGTTGGTCATGAAAATGACAATATCAGATAATAATCTTCATTGTTGTGGAATAAAATCTTAGGGCTTAGTGGATAAATGCTCATGAGATAGACCCTGACCCTGAAGTTCAGGTTCCCATTTCCAATAAGTAACAGATCCATATCTTGTTCTAAAACATAGCAAGCTGAGCAAGATATTCAGAAAACAGGTCACTGCTATAAGCAGTCACTAAAAGAGAGTTGACCAGTATTGCTCTCTTATGCAGCATTTCATTCTTCTTAATGAAGCAGAGTAAATAGCAGGGAAGGAGACACATTTTCCTCTTTGAGCATCACTACCTTAGTAGCTTTCTAGTCACTATTCAACAAATATTAACAGGTCCAATCATTATGGAAGCACTTTACCCTTGCCTTACTGGGGATGCCACATTTGAGAAGTGGCAGGACAGTGAGTAATTCAATCCATCAAGAATTTCAGCCATTTCACCTCAAAAATTTCTTGAATCCACTCGTTTTCCCCATTTTCACTAGAATACCTTTTATATCAAATTCCCATTATAGGCTGTCTAAGGCCCCTGAAATAATCTGATAACAAATTTTCTTAAATCTACTCTGGTTCCTCCAAACTGTTCTCTTTATTGCATCTAAAATCATTTATTAAAAATTAGATCTATACATATTATTGATGTGCCTAAAACCCTGGATTGAATTCCCATTGCTAGTATAATTACTCCAAAGCACTTGACATGGCCTGGCCTAGTGTTCCACCTGGCCTATCACCTGGGAAAGTCTCTAGGCTTTTCTTCTAATTAAAAATTAATGATGGTTGGGGCATAGTGGCTCATGCCTATATCCCAGCACTTTGGGAGACCAAGGCAGGAGGACTGTTTGAGCCCAGGAATTTTAGACCAGCCTGGGCAACAGAGCAAGACCTCATCTCTAAAATAAATAAATAAGCGGATTGTAGTGGTACTTGCCTATAGTCCCCACTACTCGGGAGGCTGAGGCAGGAGGATGGCTTGAGTCCTGGAGTTCAAGGCTGTAGTGAGCTATGATGGACCCACTGCACTCTAGCCTGGGCAACACAGTGGGACTGTCTAAAAACAGTTGATAAGCTAACTCTCTAGCTCAGGAAATTTAAATGAGAAAGAAAAACAAGAATAAATTCAAATAAAATAGAGGGAATAATGCAGGTATAAATAAAAATAAATCAAGTAGAAAAAAGTTTTAACAACAGTAAACCTCAGTTATTTGATACAATTAATAAAAGCAACAAATCTTTCACAAGATTGAATAGAAAAGAAGCAAATAATAGAAAAGAAGAGAGAAATAGTACAGTATATGTGAAGAGGGTTGGAACTACAAAATCAGCAGAAATGAAAAGCATAGTAAAATTATAAGAAGTTTGAACACAGGAGAAATGGGGAAGTTCTAGAAAAATAGAAAATGATAAAACTGTGTCTCAAAGACATTGAAACTAAGTGCTTCCATACCATTATAAAAATGGAATCTGTAAGAGCACCGATTGCCCAAATAAAAACAAGTTCTGCCAGTTTTATTAGCATTTTTATCAAACATTCATGAAACCTACAGCTTTCATTGAATACATTTTTTATTAGAGAAAAACAGGAAGGTAGTATAACTTTAATATCAGTGTCGAGAGAGAGTTTGGAGGGCAACCCCACTAATTAAAAGAGTTGTAATCCTCCAAAAGCTTTCTTTGTATTGAAGAATGAATTAAAGACAATGAATCATGACCAAGTTGTATATTTCAGGAATTCCAGGCTACATCAAATTGGAATATCAAATTAGAATTATTAATGTGTTGGGATACAATGTGGAATCAACACGAAATCTTTTAAATTAGGGGTCCCAAGGCAGGGTGCGGGGGCCTCACATCTGTAATCCCAGCACTTTGGGAGGCAAAGGGAGGTAGATCACTTGAGCTCAGGAGTTTGAGACCAGCCTGGGCAACGCGGCGAAACCCCATCTCTACTAGTAATATAAAAATTAGCCGTGCATGGTAGTGTGCGCCCGTGGTCTCAGCTAGTTGCGGGGGGGCTGAGGCAGAAGGATTATTTGAAACCGGGAGGTTGAGGCTACAGTGAGCTGAGATGGTGTCACTGTACTCCAGCCTGGTTGACAGAGACCCTGTCTCAAAAATAAATAAATAAATGAATAATTTTTAAAAAATAGGGGTCCCCAGCCCTCTCACCCCACCTGTGAAAAAATTGTTTACTTGTCTTCCGTGAAACCAATCCCTGGTGCCAAAAAGATTAGGGACCACTGTATTTAAATGAGTGAATAAAGGCCATTCCATGAATTCAACATTCCTCCATATTCTTAACTAAGAACAGAAGTATATATTGTTAATGTGATTCAGATGTCCCCGAAAACATTCACAGCAAATGTTATCAGTATTGAAATGTTAATATCACTCTAGTACTAATCATGAACAAAACAAGGACACATTTAACACCACATATCTTACTGAAGTCCTAGACACTGAAATAATAGAATAAAAAGAAAGAATTGATATAAAAATTAGAAAGAAATGAAAACACTGTCATCATTAGAGATTATAGAAAACCACCAAAAACTACATAAAAGTTATTTAGATGAATAATATACTTTATGGGATCAATACACAAAATAAGTATATTTCTGTATTTGAACAGAAAACAGTAAGACATTTTAAGTTAAAAAAACGTTCAATATTATTGAAAATATAAGATGCCAAGATTGAAAAACCTAACAAAAAATCCAACACGTTCCACAAAATTGAATTCCTATTTCACCAAAAATAATTTTAAACTATATAAAGTTACCATTGGATAGATTCCAGATGGTTTAAGATCTTAAATGTAAGTGACAATATATATGTGAATATCTTCATGTCCTCTGGGTAGGGGCAGATTTTATCAGGAAATACAAATACAAACCATAAAAGATGGACGATTTTTAATACGCTAAAGTTAAAAACTTCTTTACATCTTAAGACACATAAACTTACTGAAATATGAAAACAAAAACTGGGTAAAAAGAGTAGCAACACATGTTATTGTACAAAATACACGTAACCAGAGTGTGTAAGTACCAACCTCTACACAGAGAGAAAGAGAGAGAGAGAGAAATGCAGGAAGGGAGAAAGAGAGGGGAGAAGGGTAGAAGTGGAGGGGAGAGGGAGAAAGAAAAATGGGGGCATAGTCATCAACAGATATTTTACAGAATAAAAATATAGATAAATAATAAATATATGACAACATGCCTAAGTGTTCAGGAAGTAGAAAATTAAACCATTATTTAAAATATGTCACTCTACAACCCAGCAATTCTATCAGGATTACACCATAAAGAAATTCTTGCACGTATTCACTAGGATGCCTGACAACATTGGTAGTAATGGAATTAAGCTGAAAACAATCTCAATGTTCATCAACAGTGGAGTACATAGATTTGCCATGGGATACTCATTTAAAACATGTAACCTATAAAACTGTAAATGAATGCATTAATAAATTATGAGTATAATAATCAGTGAAGATTACATTTTAAAATATCACTTTAGGGAAAAAAGCGGGTGTTCCTAGATTATACATGTATTATGTTTTAATACAAAAAAACTAATTGTATGTTCCTGTATATGTGTGTATACATCTACATATATTTACATAATATATAGGTAAATATATACAGTTATTTGCCATTAATAATGGGATACATTTTGAGAAATGCATCCTTAAGCCATTTCATAGTTTGTGTAAATATCATAGAGTGTAGTTACACAAACCTAGATGGTATAGCCTACTACACACCTAAGTTACACTGTGCAGCCTGTTGCTTCTAGGCTACAAAGCTATATAGCATATTATACTGAATACTGGAGGCAATTGTACCACAATGGCAAGTATTTGCGTATTTAAATATATCTAAACATAGAAAACGTATCATAAAACTACATTACAAAAGATAAAAGACGGTACCCCTGTATAGGGCACTTACTGTGAATGGAACTTACAGGACTGGAAATTGCGTTGGTTGAGTCAGGGAGTGAGTAGTGAGGGACTGTGAAGGTCTAGGACATTACTGTACACTACTGTAGACTTTATAAACACTGAACAATTAGGCTACACTAAATTTATTTTTTAAATTTCTTTATTCAATAATAAATTAACCTTAATGTACTGTAACTTTTTTACTTTATAAATGTTTTAACTTTTTAGAATTTTTTAATTCTGTTGCAATAACACTTAGCTTAAAACACAAACATATTGTACAAAATATTTTTGCCTTTATATCCTTATTCTATAAGCTTTCTTCTATTGAAAAACTATTTTTAACTTTTAAAGCTCATTGTTAAAAACTAAGACTCACACACATTAGCTTAAGCTTATACAGGGTCAAGATCATTGGTATCGCTACCTTCCTTCCCCATATCTATCTCACTGGAAGGTCTTTAAGGGCAATAAAACACCCATGAGGTGGTCATCTCCTACGATAACAATGCCTTTTTCTGGAACCTCCTAAATGAACTGCCTGATACTATTTTACAGTTAACTTTTCTTTTAATAAGTAGAAGGATTACACTTTAAAATCACAGTAAGTATAGTATTATAAATACATAAAATAGTAATACAGTTGTTTATAATTATTATCAAGTATTATGTACTATATATAATCGTACATGCTATCTTTTTACACAACTGGCAGCAGAATAGGTTTGTTTATACCAACATCATCACAAACACCTAAGTAATGTGTGTTGTACTGCGACATTATGAAGCCTACCAAGTCTCTAGGCAACAGGAAATTTTCAGTTCCATTATAATCTCACGGGACCACTGTCATATATGTGGTCCATCATCACAAAAACACTGTTATGCAGTACATGGCTGTATATACATGTATGTATATAATAAACCTGTAAAGGTAAAGTAATCATTAGCATTTAAGTTAGTGGTTTCTCAGGAGGACAAGGATGTAAGTGGGTATTTCAAAATCAGTGGTAATATATTGCTTCTTACTTGCAGGAAGAGTACCCTGATGTTTTTGTTATTACCCCTTAATATGTACCTATATATGTTATATATGCTGTTTTGTATTAGTCCAAACTACACCATTTTGTAAACTCCCTGCCATTTTGCAGACCTTGGTTAAAGTGAAACATTTCATGGGGGTTTGGGCCGTGAGAAACCTCCTCCCTAACCACCTGAACATAAGATTTTTGCTGTTGAGCTGCCCTCTTCGTGTGTGTGTGTGTCTTTCTTTTAACCGCCGCCTTCCCTTCAAAACCTAACATTTTGTATGTATAACTTTGCTATGGTGTGAATATGTCCCCCAAACTTCATGTATTGAAAACTTGATCCCCAATGTGACAGAATTAAGAGGTAGGACCTTTAAGAGGTGATTAGGCCATGAGGCCTCTGCCCTTATGAATAGATTAATGCCTGATCCAGGGAGTAGGTTCATTATCTTGAAAGTGGGTTCCTCACAAAAGGAGGAGCTCACTTTCCTTTCCCTTTCCCTCTCTCTTCCTTGCTCTCTTTGTTCTGCCTTCTGCTTGGGATGATGCTGAAAGAAGGTTCCTGCCAGATGCAGTCACCTTAATATTTGAGTTCACAGTCTCTAAAAATGTGAGCCAATAAATCTCTGCTCATTAAAAAGTACCCGGTTTTAGATATTCTGTTATAGAGTAAAAGGGACTAAGACAAACTTATTTCATATTACAAATAAAATTAAAGAAAATATATTAATGCAATTTATCTAATTAATAGAATGAAGGTAGAAAGGATTGCTGTTGAGTTCAATACCCACCAATAATTTTAAACTGATCATAAACCCCTAAGCAACTATATTTAGAAAGAGGATTTTTTAACTTGATAAGGAACATCTCTAAAAAAAAAAGAATAACCCATAGAAAATATGCCTAATGGAGAAACTGAGAAAAAAAATGCTCTATCATATCTTCTGCCATGTAGTACTTCAATTAGGTTCTAGAAATAATGGCCAAAACATTAAGTTATGAAAAAAAAAATTTTATATGAATTATTAAGCAAACAAGAAAACTGTCATCATTTGCAATTGACATGATTTTTCTACACAGGATATCCAAATAATTTATAGAAAATAAATTTAAATACATTTTGCATGTTGCTATATATATGCATAATTTTAAAGAATGATTTATTATATTAACAGAAAATTAAATTTTATAAAAGATACCATTTAGAATAGCATCAAACACTATAATGTGCCAATAAATAAAATAAAATGCATAAGAATTTATGGGAAATATTTTAAAACAGTAGTGACAGACATCCAGATTTAAATAAATAGAAAGATAAACCATGATTATAAACAGAAAAAAGTTAGTATTTCAAGATGTCAGTTGTCCTCAACTAAATCTATACATTCAGTGTAACTTTCATCCAAATTCCAATAGAGCTATTTGAGGAACATAACATGCTGATTTAAAAATATATGTGGAAAAACAAAGAGCCAAGAATAACCAAACAATTTTAAAATTAAGATCAATGTGAATTCTGCCAGATATCAGATTTTGTTATAAATTTAGAGTAATAAAGATGGTACGTTATTACTATAGAGATGAACAAACAGAACAATGAAACAGGTTAGACATACCAAAATCAGATCATTGCACATGTGGAGACATGAAATATGTCTCACTTGGCATTACAAGTCCCTGGGATAGAAATGAATATTCATCATGGGAGGAGAAAATATAATTGGACGTTCATTCAAGCCATATATAAAAATCAAATCTGAAAATATTAAAGCCTTAAGGTGAAAAACAAATGCTTAAAACCATATAAGAAAATACAGGAGAATATATTTATGACCTCAGAGTAGGGAAGGATTTCTTAAATAAAACATACATTATATATATAAACCATAGTGGGAGGTCATAAATTAAAAACTTTGAGCATCTAAACATACCAAAGCAATTAGTAAGTACTCAAGCTTGAAGCTATTTGAAAAATGTACAGACTTTCATTAGTTAGAATACATGAAAAACTTCTTAAAACTAGTAAAACATTGATTAGTAAAATTAATCAATGAAAGCATTTTGGGTAACAGCATGTGGTAAAACTGAAAATATGTATGTATCGTATGATGCAGCATTTCTATTTGCCAGAGAAATGGTAAATAAAAATTTCCAGGGATAGAAAAAAGTGGAAATAATATTCACCAATAGGAAAATAGATATTTTGGTATGTTAATTCAATAGATAAAATGGAACTAAACAATGTGTTACCATAGATAAATTTCACAAACGTGTTTATTATAAGAGGAAAGATGAACATAAATACATTTGTATATACCTAAGGTTAAATGTGGAAACATTGTACATATTATTATTGATGCATGCATATTAATAATATAGAATATAGTAAAAAATCCAAATCCTAATAGCACTTACTTCTAGAAAATGAGAGAAGGATGAAGACAATAAAATTAGAAAGGATACCAAATGGCATTATATCTACTTTTAATGCTTCATTCTTTTAAATATCTAAAGCAAGTATAATAAAATATTATCATTAAAGTTGCTTAGTATATACACAAGTGCTCATTCCATTTATCTCTGAATTTATGTTTGAAAAAATATGATAAAATTATGTTAATGAATTAAGAGCTTCAAAAATTATAAATACATATGTTTTAAAACATTTAAAAAGGACATATAGCAATAACAAAATTTATAATAATGAAAAGGTATCTATTTCCTCTTTTCCAACACCTAATTGTGCTCCCAAGAAAAACCAATTTCAATTACATTAACTAGATCTTCTATACTGCTAAATAATATGCCTTCAAAGTTATTTATTGGTGTATTGATTTTTAGAGTTTATCTGTTGATAATTATTTGACATCCTTCCAGATGCACACACTTTAAGTCCAAGTATAATTATATCTTCAATACCTGTATTATTTATCTTTGAAGATTTTTACACACCTGTATTTTTTTTTTTGCCTCATCAACTATAGATAAAATCTTTCAATCACAGAACTTTTGTGAATGAGGATATTTGTATACCAATTCTTCTCTCAACTCCCTCCCAGTTGCTGTCTTATTCACTCTTACATTGTCAGACTTTGTTAGCTGAAATCACATCTAACCCTTGCAATGATACTTAAGGCCTCCATGATTTGCTTTAGGGTGCAACCTAAACATAAAAAAATCAGTCTCCAATGTCTTTATCACCGTGATTAGTGTACTCTGTGCTTTCCTTAGGGTGGAGCCTAACAATGGAAAATCAGTCTCCAATATCTTTATCATCATGAAATGTCCAAAGTGGTTCCTTCTCACCCATGTCTGGAGGCTGGGCTGGGATTATTATTATAACAGACTGAGGAGGTCGATCATAGCTCTCTCTTCTTGTGTCCTCTCCACGTGGCTAGCTTAGGCTTCCTTACATATTCACCATCTTGGGGTAGTCCTACTTATAATGTGGTTGTTGGATTCACCCCAAGTGAATGTTTCAAGAAACCAAGGCAGAAGCTGACGACTTACGATTTAGCTTCAGATGTCATGAAGCATCACTTCTGCCACAGTCTGTTAATAACACAGGGCCAGCTCAGATTCAAAGACTGGGAGGTGTAACTCATTTAGGGCTATCTTTGGATGAATAAACATCAGAATTCAGGTTGACTCTATTTTTTTCTAGTATCCAGTGATTTTATCTTTTTTCCATTTTCTTTCAATATATTTTTAGGGAACAGGTGATGTTTGGTTGCATGAATAAGTTATTTAGTGGTGACTTCTGAAATTTTGGTGCACCCATCACCCAAGTGGTGTACACTTTTAGTATCAGTCATTTTCATATAATATGTATTCCTAGCCAGATTTCTTACTCCTTCACGGAAGATTCTTAAAGTTCAAGTATATTTTCTTTACATTTGTGTCTGCACTGGCATATTAAAGGTACTCAAATATTTAATGTACGATTAAACCTGATCGCAAAAATTTGCTTTTGGTCCTCTTTATTTTAGCCTGTGTTCTTAAAAAAATGGACATTCTGATGTCTCAATAATAATATAACATAATTTTACTATTTATTGCATAAGAGCCACAATATCTCAAACTCACCAGGTCTCTTGCTTGCTAACGAGGGTTAGCAATCTAGCCTCATGATAGCCTTTGGAGAGGCAATGGTTTCTTTTTGTTCTTCCTTGGAGGCAATTTCCTTTCTTGAAGTCAAATCTCTCTCTGGAAAAAACAAATAAGCAAACCAACAAATAACTCCCTTTTCTCTGTTGACATTTATACTGAGGCCTGGCATTATCACTGCATCAGCTGCTTTCAATTAAATTTCTCAGGCTGTTGCTGGATAAATGAGTAAACATCTTGCTTTCTATAATGGCCCCAAATGTTTTACACATCAACCAACGTTATATAAACAATTTAATGCAACAATTATAGTTTAAACAGTTTTTTTCACTATATACACCTAGTAGCTTAACTTTTTTCTTACCCAGAACTCTCCCCATCAAATTCAAGCTAATTACCCCAATTACATTTTTAATGTTTGCTTTGTTCAGCCTATTTCTGTAATAAACAAGATTTTTTTATATAATTTCAGATGGTACTTTTCATATTAATATATTAGCAAATTTATTTACCAACTACAGAACACTTGAGTAAGAAAAATCCCTGAAATAGATTTCTTTTTCATTTTGAAATGTATTTACTCATTGAAAGGCAACATCTCATTTACAGGAGTGGCCTGTGGTAAATCCTAGTGAGTGTTCGGGGGCTGATAAATTCATTCCAATAAGTCTGTACTCAAATTAGCATAAAAAGGACAATTTCAATAATTTACCAGAGAGCTTTCTTTTGTGCATAGAAGCAACAGCAGTACTTATGTATTTGTGCAGCTCAATAATAACATTTGAAAATAACGGCCCTTGGTCTCTCTCTAAGGTGGAAGAGAAAAGCAGGCAGCCAAAAGAAATAAAAAATCCTTTAGGAGAGGAAATTAGACTTACAGGCTAAACAGATTTTAAAGAGATTTTGAACAATGCTGATTAAAGACAGGGACATTAAGGAGATTAACTTAAAAAATGAAGAGAATTGGCCAGGTGCCGTGGCTCACGCCTGTAATCTCAGCACTTTGGGAGGCCGAGGTGGGCAGATCACGAGGTCAGGAGATCGAGATCATCCTGGCTAACATGGTGAAACCCCGTCTCTACTAAAAATACAAAAAAGAAATTAGCCAGGTGTGGTGGCGGGTGCCTGTAGTCTCAGCTACTTGGGAGGTTGAGGCAGGAGAATGGCGTGAACCCAGGAGGCAGACCTTGCAGTGAGCTGAGGTTGTGCCAATGCACCGCAGTCTGGGCGACAGAGTGAGCCTTCATCTCAAAATAATAAATAAATAAATAAATAAATAGAATTAAAAATACATAGAAATATCCAAAATAAATTTACTTATCTTTAAGACAAAGAGCTAGTCAAAGCCTTCAAGAAAGGAGAATACTGGACACTTGTTGGCTTCCATGATATTCCAAGAAGAGATGAGAGAAGAAAACAGACAATAGAGAAGTATCATGAACAGAGCATCTCCCCAAGGGTGGGAAAACACCATGCATCCATTACTGTGTCTATTTCTATATGCCAGAAGACTAAAGTCTCTGTCAAGGGTTTAAGCACAATATCTACAGTTACACAGTAAGCAAAATATTATAACGTTTACATGTTATCATTAAATAACAACAGTACACATCCAGATGGGGAATAGAGTTTTGGTTGGGTTGTTTTTTCCCTAGCTTAGAAAACAGAGTGAGTTAGGCCAATGTAGCATATATTGCCCAAAGTCACAAATCTTGTAAGCAGCAACATGAGGACATGAGTCTATGTCTTCAGATTAATTTCAGTTTTCTTAGTTTCTAGTTACATGTGATCCTGAGAAATGCATGCCTTGTCATATGGTGTAACAGGTAACGGAGAAAAATCAAGGAATGTCTTCTGTTTAGTCATGGAGTCTGGGTAATGTGAAGCCTATGCCTCCTAGATGCAAAGAGCATATCCATTTTGACTAGAAGGATGAATTCTATTCCAAATCCACGTTAGTTTCTCTCCATAGATTATTAGTACTGGCAGCATGTTTCCTATTAATTGTCTGGCTTTCCTCAACAGAAAAACTGAGATCCAGGTAAAATAAATGATCTGATACAGCAGATTAATGGCAAAGCGTGAACCATAATCCACCTCTCAGCTTTCTCTTCATTGCTCTACACTGTTTTCTTGTTTTCAGTTTAGAGAGAAAAAGTAAAATTTCATTTAAAAAAATAACTTTTCTCTTAAATGGGGAAGGCAAACTTTTGACATTTTCATTTGTGTGAACAAAAATATATCAGGAAAATGTGCTCCAAATTCTATGCTTTACCCAAAGGAGACAAACCTAGAAACTTTGTAATTCCAGAGTTATGGTTATGTGAGATAGGTAATTATCTTCAAGAAATTAACTTTCCAGTAATCACTCCAGTAATCACTCAGCAATAATTAAACATATATTTTAATTGAGCTGATGTAGAAAAAAAATAAAGGAAACGTTTAGAAGATAAAACTATATATTTTAAGAGTCATCTGTGACAAAACCACAGCCAACACATACTGAATGAGAAAAAGCTCAAAGCATTCCCTTTGAAAGCAAAAACAATAAAAAGATGCCCTCTCTCACCAAAACTATTCAAAATAGTACTGGAAGTCCTAGCCACACCAATCAGGCAAGATAAAACAATCAAGGCATCCAAATAGGAAGAGAGGAAATCAAACTTTTTTTTTGAAGATGATATGATTCTATACCTAGAAAACCCCAGAGTCTCTGCCGAAAGGTTCCCAATAAATAGCTTCAGCAAAGTTTCAGGAAACAAAATCAATGTATAAAAACCAGTAGCATATACACCAAAAACATACAAGCTGAAAGACAAATCAAGAATGCAGTTCCATTCACAATAGCCACAAAAATAATAAAATACCTAGGAATACAGATAAACAAGAAGGCGAATGATCTCTACAAAGAGAATTACAAAACACTGCTAAAAGATACCCGAGTTGACACAAACAAATGGAAAAGCATTCCATGCTCATGATTAGGAAGAATCAATATTGTCAAAATGATCATACTACCCAAAGCAATTTACAGATTCAATGCTGTTTCTATCAAACTACCAATGACGTTATTCACAGAATTAGAAAAGAAAAAAAAAAAAACTGGTTTAATATTCATATGGAACCAAAAAAGAGTCAGAATAGTCAAGGCAACTTTTAACAAAAAGAACAAAGCTGGAGGCATTACATTACTTGACTTCAAGCTATACTACAAGGCTCCAGTAAACAAAACAGTATGGTACAGGTACAAAACTACAAACACAGACCAATGGAACAGAATAGAGAGCCCAGAAATAATGTTACACACCAATCACCATCTGACAAAGTTAACAAAAACAAGCAATGGGGAAAGGACTCCCTATTCAATAAATGATTCTGGGATACCTGGCTAACCATATGTAGAAGATTGAAGCTGGACCCCTTC
The DNA here is from genome assembly GCF_007565055.1 of Rhinopithecus roxellana. NCBI lineage: Eukaryota > Metazoa > Chordata > Mammalia > Primates > Cercopithecidae > Rhinopithecus > Rhinopithecus roxellana. The sequence continues at coordinate 56,823,706 of NC_044551.1, forward strand.
CTTACACAATATACAAAAATCAACTCAAGATGGAGTAAAGACTTAAATGTAAAACCCAAAACTATAAAAACCCTGGAGGATAATCTAGGAAATATTATTCTGGACATAGGATCTGGCGAAGATTTCATGATGAATATGCCAAAAGCAATTGCAACATAAACAAAAATTGGGAAATGGGACCTAATTAAAGAGCTTTTGCACAGCAAAAGAAACTATCAATAGAGCAAACAGAAAACCTACAGAATGGGAGAAAACATTTGCAAACTATGCATCTGACAAAGGTCTAATATCCAAAATCTATAACAAACAAATTAACAAACAAGAGACAAACAACCCCATTAAAAAGTGGATATGAACAGATAATTTTCAAAATAAGACGTTCATGTAGCCAACAAATATATGAAAAAAGGCTCAACATCACAAATCACTACAGAAATGCAAATCAAACTACAGTGAGATACCATCTCACACCAGTTAGAATGGCTATGATTAAAAAATCAAGGAATAACAGATGCTGGTGAGGTTGTAGAGAAAAGGGAGCACTTGTACACTACTGGTAGGAATGTAAATTGTTTCAGCCTTTGTGGAAATCACCTTGGCAATTTCTCAAAGAACTTAAAACAGAATTACCAGTTGACCTAGCAATCCCATTATTGGGTATATACACAAAGGAATATAAATCATTCTACCATAAAGGCCCATGCACACATATGTTCATTCCAGTACTATTCACAATAACAAAGATACGGAATCAACCTCAATGCCCATCAACAGTAGACTGGATAAAGAAGATGCAGTACATATACACCATATACGAAATACTATACAACCATAATAAAGAATGAAATCATATCCTTTGCAGCAGCATGGATGGAGCTAGAGGCCATTATCCTAAGCGAACTAACATAGGAACAGAAAACAAAATACTACATGTTCTCACTTATAAATGGGAGCTAAACATTGAGTACACATGGACACAAAGAAGCGAACAATAGACACTGGGGCCTATTTAAGGGCGAAGGACCAGAGGAGGGTGAGGATCAAAAAACTATCTGGTACTGTGCTTATTACCTGGGTTACAAAATAATCTGAACACCAAACAAACCCCTGTGACATGCAATTTGCCTATAGAACAAACCTACACATGTACCCTTGAACATAAAGGTTTTTAAAACTATATAATTTAAACCACAGTTCTACAAATTATAACAGCATAAATGAGACAATAAAACCTCACTTGAAAAACATTAATGTGGCAGAAAATTCATGATATGATATTAATGGTGTGTACTTTCTATAGAAAAGAGATAATGGGGGGATAAAATGGAAGATAAAATGCTTGGGTTTCAAGAGGTCAAAATGGAAAGAATATAACCTTTTTGCAATAAATATGTATTGAAATAACTAGACAAAAATGGTCATGTTATATAAAGACAATGGAAAATCAGAATATTGATATCTGATTTAGAAGGGACACAAGGCATCATCTGGCTCAGCCCTTAGTCTTTGGGTAACTCCATGTTCTAGAAAAAGCCATGGAGGTTAAACAATATTATGAATATTAGCACACAGGAGATACTCAATATACACTTATAGATTAGTTTAAGTGAATTCATCAAGGTATTTGCCAAAAAGAAAGAACTCTTGACTACGAAAAAGAATAAAAAATCTCTCCTATGCTTCAGGCAGAGCTCAATTTAGACCATTAGATCTATTTTTGAGCTTGACTTCTATGTGTCAACTTCACTCTCAGACAGACCCCCTTCTGATGGCAATAGAGTGCAGTGGTCCTGTCTCATATCACCAGAGCTCCAAATCTAAAGGAAGTAAATATTTTCTTATAGCTCTGCTGGAAACCAAAGAAGTTTGTGTTCATGAAAATCCCAGCAAGTTTCCTTGAATCTCATTGCATCTCATTGCATTGGGTTTTGAGTCCAGCCTTTCACAGTGGACATGGGATGGCTATATTAATTAGCTGAAACTAATGAGAATCCTTAATTGGAGCCTGAGGTAGGGTCATTTCTAAGAGATCATGTTGCCAAAAATGAAAATAGTTAAATTCATGTGGGAATATGAGAATATTATTGGCAGTAAAAGGGGGAGAAAGGATGATGGGAATATGTTTTAGGTTAATACTAGTGGCTCTAACAAAGAAATACAAAAGTGCAAAGTGATTCAAACTCCCTACAGTGAACAGATAGAATGAACAGCTCTGACACTGGGTGTGCACAGCCTATGCCATCTTCAACATATGCTTTCCAAGGTGTCCTTGAACATCTTCTTTACCACAGCCTTCCAAAAGGGAAATAGATCCTAGGGGAAAGGCTATGAAAGGATACTTTTAAACTTTCTCAATTGAAGTACAATATTAACACAGAAAAATTTATAAAGTGTAAGTGTATTGCTTGCTGAATCATCACCCATATAACCCCCATTCAGGCCAAGAAATAGAAGACACCCAGCATCAAGACACCCCTTCACGTCTTTGCCCAATCACCCCCACTGGTGACCTCTAACACATTAGATTACTTTTGTCTCTTTATGCACTTTAGATCAGGGGGCATGAGAGGATTTGATGGCCAGGTTTAAAGTGGTATTTGTTATTTCTGCTTAAATGCCACAGGCCAGGAGTCAGTCACATAGACATGCCTGCCTGCAAGAAGAACTGGAAAACATAGTCCACTCAGACTGTGGTGAGCAGCTAGTTATGGGAGACAGTCAACAAACATCTATTGTAGTCCTCGTGAGTATCTTCTAATTATCCTCACCTCCCAAGACCTTAGCACAATCAGGGTTCAGGAACAAAGTTGCGAGAACATATAGTCATCCATTCCAAAGCCGAGGAAGAGATAACTGTAAATACTAATGCTTTAATATTTTGTGCCTGTCAAAACTGAGCTACTTTTAAGTCACTTTTAAACAGAATGGAGGTTATCTCTATATGATCACTGTCATATATATATACACACACACACACATACATACACACATACACACACACATATATGGCACAGGACCTATTTTTTCATTTGAAGTAATTTGGAATTTTTTATTTATATTTTGTTTTTTATTTATTTATATTTTATTTTATGTATATACATGTAAGAGAATATACTATATATTTAACTTCAAATATATTAACTTCAAAATACATATGTATATTGAAGTATGTGTGTGTATATGTATATATATGTGTGTATATATATACACATATATATTTATATATATATATTTTGAAGTTAAAAGTAGAAAAAGAAAGGAGAAACAAAGAAGAGTCAGCTAATCTTCCAGGAATTTTCCAAGAGTAAGAGTCACATATATGAATATCTTTGTTATAGATGTTTAGTGAGAAAAATGTGAATAGTAAATATTGCCTCGGCAAGTTCCTTGACAATTTTGTTCTAATTCACCTCTCAAATGTTACATTTTCCAATGGTAATAGACTGAATTATGTTCCCCCCCAATTCATAGGTTAAAGCCCTAATGCCCAATGTGACTGTATTTGGAGATAAGGCCTTTACTGAGGGAATTAAAAGAACAAGGTCAAAAGTGTGGGGTCCTAATGCAATAGGACTGGTGTCCATCTAAGAAGAAGAGCTACCAGGAGTGGGTATGCACAATGGAAAGGCCATGTAAGGACTCAGAAATCCAAGCCAAGGACAGAGGTATCACCAGAAACCAACCCTGCCAGCACTCTGATCTTGGACTTCTAGCCTCCAGAACTGTGAGACAATCAATTTTTGTACACTAAGCCATCCAGTTTGTGGGATTCTATTATGGCAGCCCTGCAGGATGTATATAACAGTGCTCTGGCAAGCTGAGTCAAATCACTTTTTTTCTTTTTTTTTTTCTTTTTTTTTTTTTGAGACGGAGTCTCACTCTGTCGCTCCGGCTGGAGTGCAGTGGCCGGATCTCAGCTCACTGCAAGCTCCGCCTCCCGGGTTCACGCCATTCTCCTGCCTCAGCCTCCCGAGTAGCTGGGACCACAGGCGCCCGCCACCTCGCCCGGCTAGTTTTTTGTATTCTTTAGTAGAGACGGGGTTTCACAGTGTTAGCCAGGATGGTCTCGATCTCCTGACCTCGTGATCCGCCCGTCTCGGCCTCCCAAAGTGCTGGGATTACAGGCTTGAGCCACCGCGCCCGGCCCAAATCACTTTTTTTCTTTGACATATTTCTCACCTTTCTTTGTCTAATTGGTATCCCAATCCATAATTCCCTTCACTTTTTCCTTTTCTTATACATGTTTCACTCTGCCTAAGGCCTATCTGGGAAAATTCCTCTACCATTTCAGTTCACCATAAAGTCACTCAATGCCCCTGTTGTTTTATTATCTACATGAAACTAGCTATAATCCTGTAATTCCCAGTGTCTATCTTTCTGCATATGAGCCTATCTCTCTAGTCAGCCTAGCTTCATGAGTTCATGGAATAGGTGTCAGTCGACTGAAAAACATTTGTACATTGCTACAGGTAGAACATATCCTCAGAGAGATTTCAGTTTAGGTGAGGAAACAGTTGCATTTGACTTTGAAGGGTGTAGATATTTCATAAACAGAGGCACTTAATAACTCTTAGCCATACTATATTGTTGTCTCAGTTAAAGCTCAGAAACTTATAAGATAAATATTTCAAATACGAGAAAACATTTAGAATGTTTTATTAACTTATCTAAAATTGTACAACTTATTAATGGCATATTTTTCATGATTTTTAAACTATGACACACTAGCATCTCATATATCACACCATCTCTTTTTAAACGTTTGTAAGACCAAATTCTGGGCCTGTCATTGCTTTCTTCTTCCTTTAAGGTCAAATTTACCTAAGGTTAACCAATAATGAATTTATATATTTGGGTATCAGCATTCTAAAAACCTTAGGATCAGAGGATTTTAAATGGTGATTTCCTCACTAATACAACAAAGTTATTCTTTAGTTCATTTGTTTGTCCTCCCTTGCTGGAGGTGTGTCACCATGTCACTGAGATATCTACAAATATCTTTGTAACTGGGACTTTCAAGGTTCAAAAAAATGTAGTTGTTACCTAAAATATCCAAGGGAGACAGTACATAGTAGAAAGGCTTTGATTAACACAGCTAAAAGGCCTTCCTAACTATATTACAGTGAAGCATGCACGTTGGGTTTTCAGTTTCAAGAGCACTTTCGTTTAGAAAAAAAAAAAAAAAAAAAAAAAAAAAAAAGATGTATACAATATGGAACTATAGACACAAATCCCTGGGCTTAACTGCAGTCATATTTGATGTTTGTATTCAACCCAATTGATTTCGTTTACTACAGCAGAAAACTGTCAACTGCTTTGTCCTTCAGCCTAATTTTGGTAGTGTGAGCTACATAATTCTGTAATTCAGTTTACTGAATATCAACACTAGGATAAGGGGAAGAATCCTAGTGAGATCACATATGTCTTATCTTACAAGTCCCCTACCTACAAATGATTTTTTGCTCAAAAAGACTCAAAGGCTTTTGATTAAAAAGAATAATTGCCGTCGGGCTCGGTGGCTCACAACTGTAATCCCAATACTTTGGGAGGCCGAGGCGGGCAGATCACTTGAGGTCAGGATTTCGAGACCAGCCTGGCCAACATGGTGAAACTCCGTCTCTATTAAAAATGCAAAATTTAGCCAGGCATGGTGGCACATGTCTGTAATCCCAGCTACTCGGAAGGCTGAGAGAATCGCTTGAACCCAGAAGGTGGAGGTTGCAGTGAGCCAAAAGTGTGCCACTGCACTCTAGCCTGGGTGACAGAGTGAGACTCTGTCTCAAAAAAATGTATATAATAATAGTAATAACAATAATTTCCAAGAAAGAATAAAATAATGTTAAAGGTATAGTCTGGAAGCTTTGTGGCTAAATATTTACTGGGTTGTATGTTCCTGCATTTTGAGGTTGATGGAAAATATGCAGACAATAGTTGTCTTTTTCTTTTTAACTACATTATAGCTTTAATAGTCATCTTGCTCATTTGAAATCTGCCTGTAAAAATGTTTCCCAAATCAGAAGTCCTCTTGAAAACAATTCTGAAGCAAGTTAGAGCTTCAGAGGCCCATTAGTTCATAATTGTGCTATTTCCATTATGGCAAATGCTTTGGCCTTTCAAAATGTAGTGATCCCATTCTCTTCCCACACCCACTCCTCCAATCCATTTGAAGGTTTGCTTTCAGGTAGTTTCCGCCAACAATATCAGTTATTATCAGACAGTTGTCATTCTTCTCTCTCCGACCCTCCTGATATTTGTTTATAAAATTCCAAATTACTTCAGATAAAAAAATAGGTTCTGTGCCTTACAAACAAGCCTGAGTCTAACAGTAATTCCAAGTATATCCAAAGCTTCAATTTTACTTAGTTGCAACACTAACATTCCTATAGATTGCCCCAGGTCTTCCTATATGTTAGACACACATAATGTATCCTGCAACATTAAATAGATCAACTGTAATGTTGCAGGATCCTGCAATGTATCCTGCAACATTAAATAGATCAACTGTTCAATATGTACCCATTCTAGTTTGGCACTTTTAGTAGTAATAATTAACTCTGCTACGTTCATGTGGACAAATTTATTTTTTCTCAGGGAAATTAGTTCATATATCGCGCTAGGAGCTAATGGCTCCTCTGAAACATGCCTTGTCTTCTTAGTTTGGCCCTTGCTTGGTTACAATTAAGCAGGCTTTTCCTTCATAGCAAATAAGAGCCCTGTGTGTCCCAGCTGTCCCTAATTAGGTTACTCAGTATCTCTCTGGGTGATTGATTAAACATGCTTCAGCTTTTTCCAAACTGGTTTTCTTTTTAAAATAAAGGAACCACGTCATTTTGTCAGAACTCCCAAATTATGCTTAGCAATTTTAAGTATAGATCTATTTAAGACAACTAAGGCAATTCATAAAAATTCATTAATCAATTTGATTGAAGAGTCTCCATTTACAAAATATAAGCACAAAACATTTTTTAATTTTTTTCAGGAACTGCTACCAATAGTACTTTGAGAACTTTATCTTTGTGCTTTGCTAGCAATAATTTAGAACCCTTTCATCACTTTTGGGGCTCTTTCAGTTATTAAAGCAGTTTATTACAGATAAGATTTTAATTTCACATGAGATGAAAACTCTCCTCATCTTTTACGCTAGTTAACCTTCTTACTCATGAAACTTGAGCTGAGACGGAGGTAAACATGGTAGGAATTTTGTTAAAGTTTCTCCCATATTGAGGAATCCTATCTTACAGAAGGAGGAACTGAGGTCAAAGGACATTACAAATACTAGCGCAAAGGAGATACTTTATATATACTTATGAATGAATAAATACTAAAATTTAATCAAATCCAACAAGGTGTTTGCCAACATGAAAGACCTCTGCACCATGAAAACAGAAGATCTCTCTTGTGATTCAGGCAGAGCTTAAATTAGATCTATTTTTGAGTTTGACTTCCATGTGTCAACTTCACCCTCAGGAGTACTCCCTTCTGATGGCAGGAGGTAACAGTGGTTTCCTGGGCTTCCTTCTAAGATGTTATAGTAGGGATGGAGGGATGGGCCTTGTTAAGTTGACTGTCCTTTCTTATAGTCATACCTGCTGTTCCCTTACATGAGCATCATATGTGCATGGTAGTGAGGTTGTTTTTCCCTTTCCATTGGTTATCAGCACTTAATATCATTATGTATAGGAGAACCAAATCCAAAGCATCTCTCAAATGAATTTTTGGTCTCATGTGAGGTTCATCTCCAGGGATCTTCCAACATAGTGTTAAATGTTCCTATCAGAAGCAACTCATTTTTGATCATATTGTGGGAGTGTCCAGTAGCCTCCAAACTTCCCTATTTCTAAAGCACCAACATTGGGGCTAAGAAAAAAATGTGCAGGGTCAATCTTCCTTATTCTCAGCAACTAAGCAGCAAATCACCAACCTGAATTTATTCTAGTGGATGCATTATCATTTTCAAGTATCTCATTTAAAATTGCATTTCAAGGATGAATCTAGAATTATCAATGTACTAACTGTTCTTGTTCTACATCCTATATTCTAATGAATTCTAAGTTTGTCTTCAGATATGGATAGCAGAAATTTATATCTAGGATTTCCTTGCTGGATTGAGTCGAAAAATAATCTGAATATAATCCAGGGAATTCATATCACATGATATACCTCTGCTGAATTTCAGATATGTACTACTGGGTCAATGAGAAACTAGATTTCCTGTCTGGTTACTTACAGAGTACATGACACACAGCCCAAAGAAGTGGGGAGTGGTTTGCCTACAGCTATGACGTGGAAATTGTTCTTACTTAAATTACAGAGATTGGTGAACTTTGACTTAAGAATATTGTTGTAATCTGAAGGACAAGATTTAAAAATCAAAGCGGACAAGTATCATTATTTACAAGGCAAAGAAACATGCTTTCAGGTTGGTGATTAATAGTCCTTGATTCAAGGAAATAAGGACAAAGCAGGTTGAGTTACCTTAATTCTTCTTACACAAAACATGTTGAGGACTTGACTCCTTATGTCCCAACAAATAAATATCAAAAGAAATAAGAGCAATAATCTTTGGGATTGCAAGAGCAAATATTCAACTCTATCGTGACCACACCCTTGAAATATTTTGTTTCTATTGGAAAGGGAATAAAAACCCAAAATTTTATTTTTAATTCAAGAACTCTATTGAAGGTATAGTGATATGAAGATGAATAATATAGATTTCAGATTTTTTCAGGAAAATCATTTTTCTTGATTATTTAATTGGAGTTTCAAAAAGTAACAATGACATATTTACAAGTAGAATACTTTTGTTCTTCAGTACAAAGTAAGTAAACACAGAAAATTCACTGATTACAGGAGGATAAAATTAATAGCATTGCCATATCTACCATGGTTATATGGAATTTTTGTCCTGCAGAACACAAATATTAAAACTATCATGAAAATCAGGCTCAGTGCAGGATTCTGTCATCTGCAACACTTGAAAAAACACTGCTTTTCATCTATACTCTAGGCCTTGGTTGCACTCAAGGTAAGCACATTTCAAAGCCCTGCAAAGTACCTCACCATAGCCAAAAGATATATAAAGTAGACTAATGAAATGACCTTACTCAACTGTGGTATCTTACTTTTATGCTACTATCAAACATAAAGGAAATTAAATTTTAAGAATTACCAAAAGGCTCATTGTTGAATCTCAACTAAGGAAATTACAATGAAACCACAGTTCACACAATGTACTACCTTAGGCCCTTATTTTATTGGCAGGCTACTGTTTCTCACAAGATTACAAAATTAATAAAAACTAAAGACAACATAAGAAGCTAAGAGCTAAAATTCTAAATAAGTATGAGTTCAAAGTGAATAGCACAGAAGGCTATGTTTGTCTTAAAATCTTAAAGAGAGATACAGGGAAGACAAGGTAACCATATTTTATGACTCAAAATCAAAATATAACAATGGCCATAAAAACGGGGATGGTCTACTCAAGGAGGACTTACTGACTTTTAAAAATACAGCATTTCCAATAACTTCCACATTTCTCGAGAAATGCTGGTCTGTAAAACACTGCTGAATTTACACTTGGTTTAAATTTGTAAAGAGTAAAGCTTTTCTGGGTACTATTACAGAAAGCTGAAAGAAGACAAATTTTTCAGAGACCCCGGGGCATCAATTTTGCTTCCTCTTTTTGAGTGAGTGTATGGCTTTATTATCCTGAATGTGATTCAGGAACTAAAAGGGACTGAAGCTGGACAACATTCTCTTAATTGAAGGTATACTTTTTTTTTTTTTTTTTTTTTTTAATGTTTTAACTTTTTCCTGAACAGTAATGTAAGTCTGTGTCAGTCCGGGTTAGCAAAGGTGCTTTCTGTATCAGCAGCCATGTGTTCCCATAAGGAAGTAAAGGCCATGGAAAAACCCTCCGAGAATGTTCCAGTGGCTCCTTCTTTATGTTGCTGCTTTGCTTTTTTTTTTTTTTTTTTTTTTTGAGACAGAGTCTCACTCTGTCCCCCAAGCTGGAGTGCAATGGCACCATCTCAGCTCACTGCAACCTCTGCCTCTCAGGTTCAAGCGATTCTCCTGCCTCAGCCTCCAGACTAGCTGGAACTACAAGCATGCCACCACACCCAGCTAATGTTTGTATTTTTAGTAGAGATGGGGCTTCACCATGTTGGCCAGGCTGGTCTCAAACTTTGACCTCAAGTGATTCACCTGTCTCAGCCTCCCAAAGTGCTGGGATTACAGGCATGAGCCACCATGCCTGGGATGCCTCTATAGTGTTGAGAGGTGAAGCCAATTGGACTTCCTGGGTCCAGTGGGGACTTGGAGAACTTTTCTTACAAGAGGATTGTAAAATGCACCAATTGGCACTCTGTAGCTAGCAAGAGGTTTGTAAAATGCACCAATCAGTGCTCTGTAAAAATGCACCAATCAGTGCTCTGTAGCTAGTAAGAGGAGTGTAAAATGCACCAATCAGCACTCTGAAAAAAACACCTATCAGCACTCCATAAAACGCACCAATCAGCACTCTGTAAAACCCACCAATCAGCAGGAGTCTAAAAGTAACCAATCGCAGGGAGGATTGAAAAAAGGGCACTCTGATAAGGCAGAAATGGAACATGGGCGGGGACAAATAAGGGAATAAAAGCTGGCCACCCCAGCCAGCAGTGGTAACCCACTCTGGTCCGCTTCCACGCTATGGGAGCTTTGTTCTTTTGCTCTTCACAATAAATCTTGCTGCTGTTCACTCTTTGGGTCCATGCCACCTTTAAGAGCTGTAACACGCACTGTGAAGGTTCACAGCCTCATTCTTGAAGTCAGCGAGACCATGAACCCTCTGGAAGGAACCAACTCCAGACACAGTGTCCCATATCCTTGATGAAGAAATGTAGAACTTTGTAGCAGATGTGTATATGTCCCCTTTCCTTTACATGCCTGCAATGCTGAAGAACTTTATAAGCAATTTTCTTTTCCTGTGATGAAGAGGTTAATATAAAGCGTTGTTGACCCATTTATTAATACACTATTTGGAAGAAAGTGGGGAATCTTGGATACTTCTTGAACAATGCTATGAAAAATCACATGTGAGAACTATAGTAACTGGATGCCATTCGGTAGATCAACATGATGAAAAGAACAATGTTGTGACACAAAAAGTGACTGGTCTGACAAGAAGCATTGAAGATGTTTGCTTACCTATCTCAATGTAAAAACTACATAGAGAACATTACAAAGAAGATTCTTAGGTAAGAATTTTTTCAATTCTCAAAGATTGGAAAGTTTTCTATTCAGTTATTTTCAGAACTGAAAGACAAGTTTGCAATGTCTGAAGAGTAGAATTAAAAGGATCTTAAAGAGATTGCTCTAAATATATGCCCACTCAAACTCTGAGTCATGCATAATATGTTCTCATTGTTACTTTAATTTGCATTTTCTCATGACCCAGAATATTAAGCATCTTTTCATATCACTGTTGATACATACACATGTGCATTAAAGCATACATACTTAGAAAAGGAAATTAAAAGGGAAAGATATTAAAAAGATATAATTTTGTATCTGCTTTTCCTTTGAGTTTTGTCAATCCTTGTTCTATGTATTTTGAAGCTCTATTACTAAATAAATTCCATATATTTAATAAATTGACCCATTGGTCATTATATAGTGACATACTTTGTCTTTCATAGTATTCCCTTTTTTTTAAGGCTACTTTGACTGATAATAACATAGTCATACCACCTTTCCTAAGCTTAGTGTGTGCATGGATATGTTTGCTCATTCTTTTACTTTCTATTTGTCTGTGTATTTATATTTAATGTCAATCTTTTATAAATTGCATATAGTTGCAGCTTGCTTTTCTATCCACTCTGACAATATCTGATTTTATTTCGATTTTAATTCATTTATATTTAATATAATTACTTGTATGGATGTTTTAAAACCTACCATATTGACATTTGTTTTCTATTTTACCTCCCTTGGGGTTGGGGGGTGAAGAGGGACAAGGAAGGGCTTAATTGGGTTTTAAAAATATAGAATTCTAACTTGTAGATATACCATATTTTATTATGTAAGAGATTAAAACATTAATACTCATCCTTAATTTTTCATAATCTATATAGAATAGCATACCATTACATGTATTAACACAAGAATGTTATAACCAGTATAATTAAATGAATCCTTTCCTGTGTATTACATCTATCCCACCTTCTATTTAGTGTGCCATTTTAAAAAAATTATATGTGCTATACATCTCATGAAAGATTATTTTTCATTAAAATAGTCAATTGATTTTTAAGATAATTTCAGAAAGAAAAATAGCTTTTTTATACTTACTACATATTTACCTTAGTCCCTGTTAATTCCTTTCTATAGATATTAATTTCCATCTTATGTGATTTTCCTTCTAAGAACTTACTTTACCATTGGTATGTTTTCTAGTATAGGTCTAATGACAGCAAATGCTTTCAGATTTCATCTAAAATTGTGTTGATTTGACCTTCATTTTTAAGGCAATTTTCACTAGATATAGAAATCTAGGTAGAGAGGTTTCCTCCAAACACTTTAAATATGCAATTCCATAATTTCTGTCCTTCATTATTTCTATTGAGAAGGCAACCATCATTCTTACAACTGTTCTGCTGTATATAATGTGTCTTTTTTTTCTCTGGTTGTTTTTATGATGTTCTCTTTCTTTTCAGAATTCAGAAATCTTACAATATGGTACCTAGGTGTAATTTTCTTTGGATTTATCTTCCTTGGGATTCACTGACTTTCCTGGACCTAAGAGTTTGTTTTGTTTGTTTTTAAAATCAAACTCGGAAAGATGATGGTCATTATTTCTTGATATTTTTTAGTCCTATTTCCTCTCTTTATTTTTTGGAGACTCTGAGCAATAACAAAATACTATTGCTATTGATATTGTCTGATAGGTCATTGAGACCCTATTCATTTTCTTTCATTTTTAAAAATTTTCCCTGTGCTTCATTTGGGACAGTTTCTATTGATCTGTTTTCAATTTCTCAGATTCTTCTATTGCATTCGTTATACGGCTAACAGCATCCTATGAATTTATTGATATCAGGTATATTTTAGTTATAGAATTTCTATTTGACTGTTTATAAGTTTTCATATCTCTTTTTAAAATTTCTGATTCCTTTACCCATATTACTACCTATTCCTGTTGTTTATTTTTAACACATTTGTCATGTTAATTCAAAAATGTCAGTCTTCATTGGGCCTCTTTCTGCTATTTTTCTCATGACTGTTCTGGTACAGTAAATGTTATACTACACTGGACATTATGGATGATACATTTTAGTCTGTATTTTATTACCTTCCTCTGAAAAGTATTTAGCTATTTTCTAGTGTGCAGTTAAATAACAGATACATTCCTTTCATGTCCTAGGGCTCAGTTTTGGATTTTATTATAGTAGGTCTATTTCAGTTTGCCTTTATACATGAGGAATAGCCATTGCAATGGGAAACAACCTTTCCTCCAAAGATGTGTTTCTTCTGCTATTTCAATGGAAAGCATGAAATGTTCTAGAAATCTCTCTAACTTAGGGGGAATTTAATTTCAACTTCCTCTTTGAGCAACAGCCAACTGCTAATGTTGCCTTCTTTTAGCCTTCTAGCTTTGTTTTGCCGTGTTCCTTGGATTCTCATCACACACTTACAGAATTGAGAAATTATCATTCAAACAGTTTTAACTATATTTCTAGAATTTATTATTATCAACAATAATGATCAATTATTATTGACAAAAATTATTATCAACAACAAACAGTTGAATATTACAAGTTACTCTGCCATTATTGGAAACTGGAAGTATATTTTAGAAAACACATAATAAGATGGCCGAATAGGAACAGCTCCAGTCTCCAACTCCCAGTGGGAGCGACACAGAAGACCGGTGATTTCTGCATGTTCAACTGAGGTACTGGGGTCATCTCACTAGGGAGTGCTGGACAATCGGTGCTGGTCAGCGGCTGCAGCCCGACCAGCGAGAGCTGAAGCAGGGCGAGGCATCGCCTCACCTGGGAAGTGCAAGGGGGAAGGGAATCCCTTTTCCTAGCCAGGGGAACTGAGACACACAACATCTGGAAAATCGGGTAACTCCCACCCCAATACTGCGCCAAGACCATCCATACATGGTCTATTCATCTACTATGATGTCTTAATTACTATAGTTTTATAATCAATCCTGATATGTAACAAGAGGAACGTTTCCTCTTTGTGCTTCTTCAGAAATGTCTTGTCTTTGCTTGATCCTTTATTTGTCATAAAAATCAGAACAATCTTTATAAAGTTCCATTAAAAAAAAAAAGAAGAGATCTAAATAGCTTTCAAAATCAGAAAGATTTGTCACACATCAGATTTCTCCTGCAAAACTAACTCACTGTTCTTTTCTTGCCGCCTTCCTATATAAACCATTTAGTGCCAAAAACTGATGATAGAATCAGCATTTTTGAAATGTGCTTTTATCCCCATGCCCACTCCTTTGTTTATACAGTTGACCCTTGAACAACATGGTGGTTAGGAACGTAGTCCCATGTGGTCAAAAATCAGTGTATAATTTCTGAGTCCCCTACAGCTTAACTACCGTTGTGGCAGACCAGGTTTCCATTAGCAACTAGAACAGGCAGTTTCTCCTAGCCCTTTACTGTAACTCTGATGAATGTATAAGTTAAACATTAAAGAACTGGATAAACTGGTACCTAAGTACAAGGACTGGAATGCAAAAACAAACCCATTGAGACCCCAGACCCTAGTTAAAGATTAGAAGTAGATTGAATGAAACACTCCTGTTCGTAGGTGCACACCCACTCATAGACAGGGAGCTTAAAATGTATATAAGCACTAGAAAAAATCTAACTTTGAGTTGGTCTGGTGAGTTACTCCGACCTTCTCCTTGTGACTGGTTGCAGAAATAGACTCCCTTCTTTCGCAGTCTGTCTGCATCTCGTTATTAGATCACCAGGACAAGCAGCCAGTCCTCATTCTGTCCAGGAGCCAATCTGGAAACTCTCCTGGGAGAGCTCAGCAGCCAGCAGCTTGCAAGGAGGTGGTCTTTGGGAGACCCCAAGCAGCTGCCTGGTATGGTTTATCCTGGGGACTCTCCCAAAGACCTTTCTGGCTACAAAGACTGCCCATCTCTCTATTACTGGGAAAGAACAGAGATTGGGAGCAGTTGCACTCAAAAGGTAAGTAAAATTGGATCCTGAGTCAGGAGTCTATTATTTCCTCTATTTGGGCTCATGTAGCCATTTGTTGGGGTACTACTGAGGAAATAATAAGACTCTTTGAGATACCTGCTTTGCATTTGTTTGAGGAATTTATTTACATTTGTTTTTGAAAATGTGTTCTGTTTGTCTGATATTTGTTAAGTTTAGAGTACTCAGTATGGGCAACACTGCACCAATACCTACAAATAGTCCTCTAGGGAGACTTGTATCAGATTGGAAGCACTTTGGTTATCTACCACCCATGACTGAAAGAAATTAATCTTCTATTTTGACACAGCCCAGCCAATGTGTGTTTTAGGATCTGAGGAACAGTGGCTGGTATTTGGATCTTTACATTTTCATACTGTTTATCAATTAAAATTGCTCTGCCAGAGGTCAGGCAAGTGGGGCGAAATACCTTACATCTAGACATTTACGTTGCTGCATAATAAGGACGCGAAAGAAAAAGGAAATAAGTTAATGGTGCAAGGCATTGAGAAGGTCTGTCCTGACACCCCAGGGGAGGAAGAGAAAACCTCTGAAACCCCACAGTTAATACCCTGAACCCCATAGTAGCTACTGCCCCAGCTCAGGAAAGAGAGGGAATGTCACCCTCAGAGTATGGGGAGGCAGCAGGGCTATTGTCTCCTTCTTGGACTAGGCAAGATACTAATTTGGCCAGGGAGTCACCAAGTCTGGAGATGGGCAGTTCCACTAGGACAATATCCAGTAGAAGTCAATCAGCAAGGAGCTCCACTGGGATATCACTGGGCTAATACCACAATATTGGCTACACACTGTCCTCCCTGGGCAGATGTGCATGCAGGCTCTTCTAAACAGGATCACAACAGATGAGTGGTGGTTGCTTTTAAATGAAGCAAAGCAAGAGGCACGATACCTTCATGATGAACATCCAGATCATGATGGGGCAATTCCCCGCACAGATCTAAACTGGAATATTTTAGAGGACATACATCCCAGTGTAACTAACCCATATACTATGTTCATTTCTCTTCCTGGAGATCATAAATGGTTTACAGTATTGGATTTGAAATATGCTTTCTTGGCTGGGTGCAGTGGCTCACACCTGTAATCCCAACACCTTGGTAGGTTGAGGCGGGTGGATCACTTGAGATCAGGAGTTCGAGACCAGCCTGGCCAACATGGCGAAACCTTGTACTAAAAATATAAAAATTAGCTGGGCATGGTGGTGGTCGCCTGTAATCCTGGCTACTTGGGATGCTGAGACAGGAGAATCATTCAAACCTGGGAGGTGGAGGTTGCAGTGAGCCGAGATCATGCCATTGCACTCCATCCTGGTCAACAAGAGTGAAATGCTGTTTCAAAACCAAAAAAAAAAAAAAAAAAAAAAGCACAGAAAAGAAATATGCTTTCTTTTGCATACCCATAGACAGAGAAAGTCAGTTGTCATTTGCCTCTGAATGAACAGGTCCTGAAGCATCAGCAAGGTTTCAGTATTATTGTACTGTGCTCCCACAAGGATTTAACAATTCTCCAGCTGTATTTGGAGAAGCATTGGCTCAAAATTTAAGGAGTTTACAATTAAAAAATGGGGTATTGTTACAATATGTGGATAATTTACTAACGTCTAACCCTTCAAGATGGGAATGTCAGAATAATACCATTAAAACTCTCAACCGTCTAGCAACTTGTAGGTATCAGGAAAAGACTCACATATGCCAACAAACTGTGGAATATTTTGGTTTTCCCTTACAGAAGGGAACCAGAGTTTTAAAGGTTAAAAAGCGAAACACAATCATTTCCATCACAGCATTCACTACCAAAAAGTAGCTCAGAGGATTTGTAGACATGGCAGGGCTTTGCTGGATCTGGATTCCTAACTATGGGCTACTGGTAAAGTCGCTATGTGAACTGTTGAAGGGAACTAACAACATCTCCTTTGGGAAACAAAACACCAGCTGGCATTTGAATAACTAAAACATAACTTGCCCTCCGCCCTAGCCATGGGCCTCCCAAATCCTCACAAGCCCTTTCAACTTTACATGCATGAGAAATTGGGTCTAGCACTAGGGATCCTTACACAAAAATTAGGAGAAATATTGCAGTCAGTGACTTAGTTTTCTAAACAACTGCATACTGTGGCCAAAGACTGGCCCCTTGCTTAAGGGCAGTCACTGCCACCTGCTGGCTATTCAAGGAAGCTGAAACGTTGACTGTGGGACAGTCTATCATGATCTACGTGCCTCATCAGGTGCTGATGTTGCTAGAACAAAAGGGAGGCTATTGGTGGACAGTAGGGAAGGCTGGGTGAATACGAGGCCAGTTGAAATGAAGGAAAAAATCTTAAGGGCAGCCAGAGAGGAAGGTCGGGTTACCCACAATGGGAAGCCCATCAGACTAACAGCAGACCTCTCGGCAGAAATTCTACAAGCCAGAAGAGAGTGGGGGCCAATATTCAAAATTCTTAAAGAAAAGAATTTTGAACTCAGAATTTAATATCCAGCCAAACTAAGTTTCCTAAGTGAAGGAGAAATAAAATCCTTTACAGATAAGCAAATGCTTAGAGATTTTGTCACCACCAGCCTTCCTTACAAGAGACCCTGAAGGAAGCCCTAAACATGAAAAGGAACAACCAGTACCAGCCATTGCAAAAACATGCCAAAATGTAAAGACCATCGAGGCTAGGAAGAAACTGCATCAACTAACGAGCAAAATAACCAGTTAATATCATAATGGTAGGATCAAGTTCACACATAACAATATTAACCTTAAATGTTAATGAACTAAATGGTCCAATTAAAAGACACAGACTGGCAAACTGGATAGAGTCAAGACCCATCAGTCTGCTGTATTCAGGAGACCCATCTCACATGCAGAGACATACATAGGCTCAAAATAAAGGGATGGAAGAAGATCTACCAAGCAAATGGACAACAAAAGAAAAGCAGGGGTTGCAATCCTAGTCTCTGATAAAACAGACTTTAAACCATCAAAGATCAAAAGAGACAAAGAAGGCCATTACATAATGGTAAAGGGATCAATTCAACAGGAAGGGCTAACTATCCTAAATATATATGCACCCAATACAGGAGCACCCAGATTCATAAAGCAAGTCCTTAGAGACTTACAAAGAGACTTAGACTCCCATACAATAATAATGGGAGACTTCCACACTCCACTGTCAACATTAGACAGATCAACGAGACAGAAAGTTAACAAGGATATCCAGGAATTGAACTCATCTCTGCACCAAGCAGACCTAATAGACATCTATAGAACTCTCCACCCCAAATCAACAGACTATACATTCTTCTCAGCACCACATCGCACTTATTCCAAAATTGACCACATAATTGGAAGTAAAGCACTCCTTAGTAAATGTGAAAGAACAGAAATTATAACAAACTGTCTCTCAGACCACAGTGCAATCAAACTAGAACTCAGGACTAAGAAACTCAATCAAAATCGCTCAACTACATGGAAACTGAACAACCTGCTCCTGAATGACTACTGGGTACATAGCGAAATGAAGGCAGAAATAAAGATGTTCTTTGAAACCAATGAGAACAAAGATACAACATACCAGAATCTCTGGGACACATTTAAAGCAGTGTGTAGAGGGAAATTTATAGCACTAAATGCCCACAAGAGATAGCTGGAAAGATCTAAAATTGACACTCTAACATCACAATTAAAAGAACTGGAGAAGCAAGAGAAACACATTCAAAAGCTAGCAGAAGGCAAGAAATAAGTAAGATCAGAGCCGAACTGAAAGACATAGAGACACAAAAAACCCTCCAAAAAATCAATGAATCCAGGAGTTGGTTTTTTGAAAAGATCAACAAAAGACCGCTAGCAAGACTAATAAAGAAGAAAAGAGAGAAGAATCAAATAGATGCAATAAAAAATGATAAAGGGGATATCACCACCGACCCCACAGAAATACAAACTACCATCAGAGAATACTATAAACGCCTCTACGCAAATCAACTAGAAAATCTAGAAGAAATGGATAATTTCCTGGACACTTACACTCTCCCAAGACTAAACCAGGAAGAAGTTGAATCCCTGAATAGACCAATAGCAGGCTCTGAAAGTGAGGCAATAATTAATAGCCTACCAACCAAAAAAAGTCCAGGACCACATGGATTCACAGCTGAATTCTACCAGAGGTACGAGGAGGAGCTGGTACCATTCCTTCTGAAACTATTCCAATCAATAGAAAAAGAGGGAATCCTCCCTAACTCATTTGATGAGGCCAACATCATCCTGATACCAAAGCCTGGCAGAGACACAACAAAAAAGAGAAAATTTTAGACCAATATCCCTGATGAACATTGATGCAAAAATCCTCAATAAAATACTGGCAAACTGGATTCAGCAGCACATCAAAAAGTTTATCCACCATGATCAAGTGGGCTTCATCCCTGGGATGCAAGGCTGGTTCAACATTCGCAAATCAATAAACGCAATCCAGCATATAAACAGAACCAAAGACAAGAACCACATGATTATCTCAATAGATGCAGAAAAGGCTTTTGACAAAATTCAACAGCCCTTCATGCTAAAAACGCTCAAGAAATTCGGTATTGATGGAACGTACCTCAAAATAATAAGAGCTATTTAGGACAAACCCAAACCCACAGCTAATATCATACTGAATGGGCAAAAACTGGAAAAATTCCCTTTGAAAACTGGCACAAGGCAGGGATGCCCTCTCTCACCACTCCTATTCAATATAGTGTTGGAATTTCTGGCTAGGGCAATCAGGCAAGAGATAGATATAAAGGGTATCCAGTTAGGAAAAGAAGAAGTCAAATTATCCCTGTTTGCAGATGACATGATTGTATATTTAGAAAACCCCATTGTCTCAGCCCAAAATCTCCTTAAGCTGATAAGCAACTTCAGCAAAGTCTCAGGATACAAATTAATGTGCAAAAATCACAAGCATTCTTATACACCAGTAACAGACAAACAGAGAGCCAAATCAGGAATGAACTTCCATTCACAATTGATTCAAAAGAATAAAATACCTAGGAATCCAACTTACAAGGGATGTAAAGGACGTCTTCAAGGAGAACTACAAACCACTGCTCAGTGAAATCAAAGAGGACACAAACAAATGGAAGAACGTACCATGCTCATGGATAGGAAGAATCAATATCGTGAAAATGGCCATACTGCCCAAGGTAATTTATAGATTCAATGCCATCCCCATCAAGCTACCAATGAGTTTCTTCACAGAATTGGAAAAAACTGCTTTAAAGTTCATATGGAGCCAAAAAAGAGCCCGCATTGCCAAGGCAATCCTATGTCATAAGAACAAAGCTGGAGACATCACGCTACCTGACTTCAAACTATACTACAAGGCTACAGTAACCAAAACAGCATGGTACTGGTACCAAAACAGAGATATAGACCAATGGAACAGAACAGAGTCCTCAGAAATAATACCACACATCTACAGCCATCTGATCTTTGACAAACCTGAGAGAAACAAGAAATGGGGAAAGGATTTCCTATTTAATAAATGGTGCTGGGAAATTGGCTAGCCATAAGTAGAAAGCTGAAACTGGATCCTTTCCTTACTCCTTATACGAAGATTAATTCAAGATGGATTAGAGACTTAAATGTTAGACCTAATACCATAAAAACCCTTGAAGAAAATCTAGGTAGTACCATTCAGAACATAGGCATGGGCAAGGACTTCATGTCTAAAACACCAAAAGCAATGGCAGCAAAAGCCAAAATTGACAAATGGGATCTAATTAAACTAAAGAGCTTCTGCACAGCAAAAGAAACTACCATCAGAGTGAACAGGCAACCTACAGAATGGGAGAAAATATTTGCAATCTACTCATCTGACAAAGAGCTAATATCCAGAATCTACAAAGAACTCAAACAAATATACAAGAAAAAAACAAACAACCCCATCAAAAAGTGGGCAAAGGATATGAACAGACATTTCTCAAAAGAAGATATTCATACAGCCAACAGACACATGAAAAAATGCTCATCATCACTCGCCATCAGAGAAATGCAAATCAAAACCACAATGAGATACCATCTCACACCAGTTAGAATGGCAATCATTCAAAAGTCAGGAAACAACAGGTGTTGGAGAGGATGTGGAGAAATAGGAACACTTTTACACTGTTGGTGGGATTGTAAACTAGTTCAACCATTATGGAAAACAGTATGGCGATTCCTCAAGGATCTAGAACTAGATGTACCATATGACCCAGCCATCCCACTACTGGGTATATACCCAAAGGATTATAAATCATGCTGCTATAAAGACACATGCACATGTATGTTTATTGCGGCACTATTCACAGTAGCAAAGACTTGGAATCAACCCAAATGTCCATCTGTGACAGACTGGATTAAGAAAATGTGGCACATATACACCATGGAATACTATGCAGCCATAAAAAAGGATGAGTTTGCATCCTTTGTAGGGACATGGATGCAGCTGGAAACCATCATTCTTAGCAAACTATTACAAGAAGAGAAAACCAAACACCGCATATTCTCACTCATAGGTGGGAACTGAACAATGAGATCACTTGGATTCGGGAAGGGGAACATCACACATCGGGGTCTATCATGGGGGGGAGAGGGGGGAGGGATTGTATTGGGAGTTATACATGATATAAATGACGAATTGATGGGTGCTGAGGAGTTGATGGGTGCAGCACACCAACATGGCACAAGTATACATATGTAACAAACCTGCACGTTATGCACATGTACCCTAGAACTTAAAGTATAATAAAAAAAAAAAAAAGAAACAAATAAACAGAATTCGATGACAAAAAAAAAAGAAAGAAAACACATAATAATACAGATTATCAGTTTAAAAAATTGAAAATCGGCCGGGCGCGGTGGCTCAAGCCTGTAATCCCAGCACTTTGGGAGGCCGAGACAGGCGGATCACGAGGTCAGGAGATCGAGACCATCCTGGCTAACACGGTGAAACCCCGTCTCTACTAAAAAATACAAAGAAATTAGCCGGGCGAGGTGGCGGGCGCCTGTAGTCCCAGCTACTCTGGAGGCTGAGGCAGGAGAATGGCATGAACCCGGGAGGCGGAGCTTGCAGTGAGCTGAGATCTGGCCACAGCACTCCAGCCTGGGCAGCAGAGCGAGACTCCGTCTCAAAAAAAAAAAAAAAAAAAAAAAAAAAAAAAATTGAAAATCACCTAGACATTGCATAAAAACTAAAGAAATCAGGTCAGGCACAGTAGCTCACACCTGTAATCCCAGCACTTTGGGAGGCTGAAGCAGGCAGATTACTTGAGGTCGGGAGTTCAACATCAGCCATGGTCAACATGGTGGAACCCTGTCTCTACTAAAACTACAAAAATTAACCAAGTGTTGTGGTGTGTGGTTATAATCCCAGCTGCTGGGGAAGCTGAGGCAGGAGAATTGCTTGATCCCAGAGGCAGAGGTTGCAGTGATCTAAGATTGCGCCACTGCACTCCAGTCTGAGTAACAGAGTGAGACTCCATCTCAAAAAATGAAAAAAGTTTAAAAATTTAAAAAAAGAAATCTAAATAAACTATGAACTTTGTTAATAATGTCTCAATATTGGTTCATTTAAATTAGTGAATGCACCATAGCAATGTAAGATGTTAATAGGGAAACTAGATGGGTATATTGAAATTATAATATTTTTAAAATTTTTCTGTAAATCTAAAATTATTCTAAAAAGTAAAGTCTGTTTAAAAAGCCATCTGTAATCTTCTGAATATAAAACTATAGAATGACATTATGTCATATAAATAGCTTGTAATTCACCTATTTTCTTGCTAAGCATACCTTAGGCAATTTCACATGCATTGAAATATTCTTAAAAAATTTACTTGAATAAATACATGTTATTTCATCACTTGGATATGTAATGATTTTAAAACTATTATTTAATTAGCTTTTGAGATTATTTTCCAGGTTTCAAGCTTATAATACTATAGTGAACACGATGGGATGAATCCCTAGATTTATAATTACTAAGTCAAGGGTAAGAACATTTTTATACTATTAATACATAATTGCCAAATTGCTCTCCATATCATTTTGCAATGTGCTTGTCTTCTCACTTATCAAAAGACCATCTGATTCATTAATAAGTCTTTATCACCTGTTATGCTCAATTTATTTGTTTAAATTGAGGCAAAGTGAATAAGAATGTCTTTCCCCCATAAAACCTCGATATATAGTTGATATTTCATTTTTTACCTTGCTAGTGTGATACATAAAATGCTTCTCTTTATTTTGTATAAGTGAATTTTGCTCTTTATTATATTATTTTTCATTATCTACTTGTATTTCTTTCTTTTGAGTGACTTTCAATAATGTTCATACATTTATTGAACACTTACTATGTACCAGACACTAGCTGGTGTAGTTGATACAATGGTGAGCAAAAGCTACATCTCATGGAGCTGTTAGACCACTATGAGAGAGCGATGTTAACCAAATGCCTGCATAACCTATAAAATTGCAATTGTTATATAAATTGCTATGAAACTTTCTATAAGAAAAGCCAACCAAAAAAATCCTAGCATTGTCTATGCATATCTTATGCCAGTAATTCTATTAGTGTTTATTTTTGAAAAAAAAACATTTACTGTTTACTTTATTGATCATTGTTTAATATCTTATTTTGTTTTGCTTCAATATAATTATTCATTTTTATAGCAAAAAATAAAAGTCCAGACAGAAAGCCAAACTGCACGTGTGTACCATAAATTGCTGAACTGCTTCAAGCACTGTGCCCCTTTCAACAGGGTGACTGTAGATTGCAGAGCAAAGTGCAACAATGGCTTTGCTCCATTCCACTGACTCCTGCTCCCCCCTGTGCCACAAATACAGTCTTCATGATTATTTAGGATCACACTGAAAGCTGCCCTGATATTCTATGTGTAGGATTTAAATACCTTTGCCAAGACCAGCTCGGTCGGGAAGACCCTAACCCAGCAGCGCTAGAGGAATTAAAGGCACACACACAGAAATGTAGAGGTGTGAAGTGGGAAATCAGGGGTCTCACAGCCTTCAGAGCTGAGAGCCCAGAACAGAGACTTACCCACATATTTATTAACAGCAAACCAGTCATCAACATTGTTTCTATAGACATTAAATTAACTAAAAGTATCCCTTATGGGAAAGGAAGGGATGGGCCGAATTAAAGGAATAGGTTGAGCTAGTTAACTGCAGCAGGAACATGCCCTTAAGGCATAAATCGCTCATGCTATTGTTTGTGGCTTAAGAATGCCTTTAAGCAGTTTTCCACCCTGGGTGGGCCAGGTGTTCCTTGCCCTCATTCCCATAAACCCACAACCTTCAAGCTTGGGCGTTTAGGGCCATTATGAACATGTCGCGGTGCTGCAGATATGTTTATGGCCAGTTTGGGGGCCAGTTTATGGCCAGATTTTGGGGGGCTTGCTCCCAATAACCTTATTGAAGAAGTGTATGGATTTATAATAAGAACAGTTAGCCAGTTTAGTTGCAGAAAATGGATGGCGATTTTTAGCATTCTACACTACCTAATCACCAGGTGACTAACCCCCAAATAATAAGCTAATCTTCACTGTCTTCTCCATGTGCTCATTCCTTAAAGAAAATAAATATCAATAACCAAAGCATATGTGATTGGCTTGCGGTCTTGTCAAAATCTAGGCAAAACCTATTACTATGCATGTTTTCTAAGACAAACATTAATTATATGTGTAAGATCCTGCCACAAAAGAAACATAAAAATTAAGCATAAATGATGAGTTGAACTCAATATTGCTTGATAGAGACAAACAATAACACAGCTATTAAGAATAATTAGAATCATAACACAGCCTAAAGGGACAGCACTTACATGTTAGATGTGGAAAGCACTATCATTTTCCAGAAATGCAGACTCACTGCAAATTAAAGGAGGCCTAGGGTGTCAGGTGTGTTAAAAAATTTGCCAGGTCCAATAGATTAAGCCCTATTAAATCCTTTTGTCCACAGTATTAAAATTTACTATGACATTTAATAACCATTTCATGAAGAAAGATTTTTTAAACACAAAATAGTCCAGTTTAGAAAAAATATACCATTTAGGTAATGTTTTCATAAACTTTGCTCTGTCCTTATGCTTCTTTTCTAAAATGATAAAAATGTGGACTAAGGCATGGTGGCCAAAGACTCTAAACTCCTGAAGAGTCTCTAGGCATTACCTCTTCATTTCATTCCCATGGTAGGTAAAACTCTAAGATAGCTTTCAAGATTTCCCACCCCCTGGTGTACACATCCTGTCTCATTCTTGGGACTCTGGGATAAATTTTACTCCTGCTATGAGATCACATAACATGACAAAGTTCAATTTAAGAAAGGGAGATTTTCTAGGACGAGCCTAATCTAATCACAGAAGCTCTTTAAAACAGAGTTTTCTCTGGTGGGTGACAGAAAAGAAAAGTACAGACATGAAGCACGAGAAGGATTTGGCACATGGTTATCTGCTTGCAGACTGGCGGAGCCAGGTGGCAAATGATATGGGCAACCTCTAGCAATTGAGAGTAACCCCTGGCTGACAACCAGGAAGGAATTGGGAACATCAGCCCTACCTACAACTGTAAGGAACTGAATTGTGGACACAATAAGAATGAGCTTGAAAATGATTTCTTTTTTTTTCTGAGCCTCCAGACATTAACTCAGCATAACCAACATCTTGATTTTAGCCTTAGAGACTCTAAGCAGAGAACCCATTAATACAGTACCTAGACTTTTAACCTACAGAACTTTGAGCTAATACATGGTTGCTCCTTTAAAGCATTGAGCTAGTAGTAATGTATTGCACAACAATTGAAATTAATATAATTCAGAAGATCTGATATGCTTGTGGGACCTTCTTAAGAGAGAATTAAGGGGATTATAAATGCTATGGAACAAGAAAAATCTTACTTCTTTTACTACCCATTTTCCCCTTGAAGTTAAAATGCTGACTTCAAAAGACCACAACTAGGAGGGACAAAGGACAAAGAGTAGATTCTTCATATTGCCTGCGAACTACAGATCTTAAGCTAAGGCATAAAAGCTGCCCCTGGAGGCTTTCCTGTGATATAGCCTGATTCAAAGGGCTAGAAAATTAAATAGACATTTGGGATGAAACTGTAAGTCAGTACAACAGAATGTAGACTGTACTACAGTGGCCCCTGCTTTAAATCAATTTCCACACATCAATTTATAACAAAAAGTATCTGATAGTAGAAACAGTTTTGAATGCCTCATATTAAAAATATTAAATAAGGTATTTTTAAACATCTGTTGAAGAAAGTACTGAAAATCCTCCAAGACTTCCTAGACTCAATTCCAATTATCTCTAATGATTAAAAAGATCTATCAGCAATAGTCAGATTCCAGTAGAAAAACTAGACCTGTTTTTTTTTAAGACTTTTTTTTTTAAGAGAAGTTTTAGCTTCACCGTAAAATTGAGAGGAAGGTACAGATATTTCCCATATAACTCCTGCCTTCACATGCATGGCTTCCCCCATCATCAACATCCCCTACCAGAGAGCTGCATTTGTTAAAGACTGATGAATCAATACTGAAAGATCATAATCACCCAAAGTCCAGAGTTTACATTAGGATTCGCACTTGGTGTTACATTACATGGGTTCCAACAAATGTATAATGACATATATCTGCCATTATAGCAACCACCATTTTCACTTCCCTAAAAATTCTGTGTTCTGCCTATTCATCCCCAAGACCCCTGTAACCTACCCATTTTTTAAATTGTCTCCATAGTCTTGTCTTTTCCAGAATGACATATAGTTGGGATTATACAGCACATAGCCTTCGCAGGTTAGTTTATTTCACTTAATAATATACATGGAAAGTTCAGCCATATCTTTTCTGACTTGATTGCTCATTTCATTTTAACACTAAATAATATTCCATTGGATGTACCATAGTTGATTTATACACTCATCTACTGAAGGTCATCATGATTGTTTCTGAAGTAATTATGAATAAAATTGATATAAACATTCATGCACAGGTTTTTGTGTGGACATAAGTTTTGAACTCCTTTGCATAGGTACCATGGACTGTGATTGCTGAGTCATATGGCAAGACTATATATAGTTTCATAAGAAACCACCAAACTTCTTCTAAAGTGGCTGTACCATTTTGCATTTCCACCAGAAACGAATGCAACTTCCCACTGGTCCACATCCTTGTTGGCATTTGGTATTATCAGAGTACTAGACTTTGGCCATACTAATAGATGTGTAGTGCTATCTCATTGTTGTTTGGATTTGCATTTCCCTAATAACATATGATATAGAATATCTTTTTATATGCCTACTTGCCATTTATTTTTATATGTTTGGTGAGGTGTCTGTTAAGGCCTTGGCCCATTTTTTAAATCAGATTGTTCTTTTGGCTGAATTTTAAGAGTTCTTTGAATATTTTAAATAATAGTCATTTATCAGATGTATCTTTTGCATATTTTTTATCCTAGTCTGTAGCTTGTCTTTTCATTCTCTTGACAGTGTCTTTGTCATAGCAGACGTTGTTCATCTTAATGAAGTCCAGCCTCTTATTTCTTTCATGAATTCTGCCTTTGGTGTTACCTCTAAGAGGTCATTGCCATACTCAATGTTATCTAAGTTTTCTCCCATATTATTTTCCAGGATACTGATAGTTGTTCACTTTACATTTAGGTCTATTATTCATTTTGAGATAACTTTTGTAACATATCCATTTTTTAAGCCTTCAGAGAATCATTGTTTTTTCAGTTTACATGGATTTCCAAAGCCTTGCTTCAGCTGACCCTCCTGCTTTGCAACGCTTGCTTCTGTCTAGCCTAGAAAAGCTGAATTGTAGCCAATAGAACTAAATGGCTAGTGGGCTGGCTGCCCTTAGAGACCCATCAGTGGTGATGTTTCCGAAGCCTGGATAGAAGGCCATGTGTCATGAGCAAGCTACTGGGAGCAGTGCTCTGGCTGATTACCAAGAGGCCTCATTACTTGATAACTCACCACATTCAGGATCTGACCCTATGCTTTCCACTCTCAGGAAGTCAATGTCTATGGTACTCTGAGAGTTGAGCCATTATTCAAGAACAAATTCACATTACATAAAACTAAGAAAAAGATGTGTATCTTCAAAGGCAGAGTAGAGTTGCCATATGATCGAAAAGAATTCAGTTTGGCTTAATGAGAGCATGGGCATATCTAAATGTGAAGATAATATTAATCAGAAAAATGCTGTATAAGTGTGGAATTAGAATCAAAAGAGTTAAGTCTAAGAGACAATGATAAATAGCACGAAACAAGAGTGGTATAGTGCTTAAGATCCTGAACTCTGAAACAAGACTGACCCAGTTTAAATCCTGGTTCTTCTACTAATTAGTTGTATGATTTTGATTATAAGCTATATGTCTCATTTTCCTTATTTGTAAATTAGGTATGATAATAAAAATATCTATCTCCCAGACATAGATAGTTATGAATAGTAACATTACAGCTCAAAACCAGAAAAAAGAAGAATAAACTGAATACAAAATTACCAGAACAAAGGAAATAATCAAAAACAGAACAGGGCCGGGCGTGGTGGCTTATGCCTGCAATCCCAGTACTTTGGGAGGCTGAGGCAGCCAGATCATGAGGTCAGGAGTTCGAGACCACCCTGGCTAACATGGTGAAACCCTGTCTCTACTAAAAATACAAAAAATTAGCCCGGTGTGGTGGTGGGTGCCTGTAGTCCCAGGTACTCAGGAGGCTGAGGCAGGAGAATGGTGTAAACCCGGAAGGCGGAGCTTGCAGTGAGCCAAAATCGTGCCACTGGACTCCAGCCTGGGCAACAGAGTGAGACTCCATCTCAAAAAAAAAAAAAAAAAAAAAAGAAAGAGAAAAAGAAAATCCAGAACAGAAGTAAATCAAATACAGAATAGAATAGAAAAATTATTGATAGAATCAATACAATGAGCTGTTGTTTTGAAAAAACAAAATGGATAAACCCCTAGCTAGTCTAAGAGAAAAAGATAGAAGACTGAAGTAAGTAAAATTTAAAATGAAAGTGAAAAAAATGCAGTAGACACCTCAGAAATAAAAATAATTATAAGGGACTATTATGAACAATTATATTCAATTGTTCAATAAAAACTGCATTAAGATTTTTACGTTTAAGTTTATAAATGATCACTATTTTCTACTCTAAGGCAATTTAGGCTTCAAAGATCCAAGAGCCATATAAATCGAATTGGGAACACGTCCTTATTTTTTTTGTCTCTAGCATGTATTATGTGGATTATTGCTTTCTTGAAGATTTGGAACAAACTGCTTATGAAAACAGCCTCATAATTTTTTGCGTGAGTTAAATTTTAACTTCTTTAATTTTTAATAAGTATGTCTATTAAAGTTTTCTATTATATTTATTGAACTTTGTATTATTTTTGGTAAAAAATTATCTTGTTAATATGTTTCAGTTTTATAGTGTAAAGTTGTTTATAGTGTTCCCTTTCTAATGCGTTTGTTTAGACTCTACTTTTCACTATTAACATTAAATATTTTGCCTTTTCCTTTTTCTTATTCAATATTACTAGGAATTTTTCTGCTTCAAAAGAAAATATTTTGATATACATGTATGTTCTCCATTTCTATAATGTTGATTTGTATATTTGTTACTTCCTTTTTTCAATATTTTGGGGGGAATTTATTCTGCTCTTTTTCTGATTGATTCAGTAAAATGCCAAAATCATTACTTTTCCATCTTTCTTTGTTTTTCTATGCGAATTTTATGGTATGTATTTTCCCATAAGTGTTATTTTAGTTATAGTACACCAATTTTGATATGAAGATCTATCTATATCAGTTGTCAGTAAATTCTGAACTATTTTCTATTTTCCATAATAGCCATTTTAATTGTTTTTGGTTTTAATGCTTATAATCCCTATTTCTTTATTTTCAAGTTATATATTTGTATCATTTTTTAAACCTACAGTTTGTGGCATTATCTAATGAGTTTTTGATGTGATCGGTAACAACTTAACTGGTATCAATCACCTTCACACCTCCCTGACATTCTCTGTTTATGCAGCTTCAGATTTGCCAAATGCATTGGAGGAAAATCAGCCACATATTATTAATCTGAATTTGCAGCCTCTTGTCCCAAATTAGCAAATGCTCCCACAGAAAAATCTGCTGCGGAATATCAGGTTACATCTTAGCAGTTCTCCTTTCTCTAGAATTTTGACCCCTCTGGTTATCATTAATTTGGCCACTCTTCAATATCTTTAAATAGATTTTTTTTAAGTTATCTGGCTTTTCTAGTTATTTTCATGGAAGCAATAATCTGATGCATGCTAATCCACTACCTAGAAGGAAAAATTATCATTTCCATTCTCTGAATTATTTTTATGTCGTTCCAGGTCAGTTTTTCGCTTTTGTTTACTTTTGGTTTCTTTTTGTATTCTAAGATTTTATCAAATATCTAGTAACCCTTCTTTGTTTGTTTTAAATTCACATTTATCAACAGCTAACAGCATTGCATATATCACCAATTGGTAACCTTAACTTTAAAATTAGCAGGTAGGTGCTGATATGCTAGGGTCTGCACTTGCCAATTGCAGAATGCAGAGGGCTTTATCTTCCATCATCATCACTCATACTAGCAATCATTTTTTTCCAGGTATTTGTTTAACCTTTCAAATTAAAAAAACTCTCCCTTTACCCACACTCACTAAGCCTAGTGGACATCCATTCTAGATGTAAAATAGGGAAGAGGTGAGATATGGAGGGTGTGAGTAAAGTGGTAAATGTCTTAGGTTTTGCTCGGCATGTAACAATCTCTGCCACAATTACCCAGTTCTGCCCGTGTGGTGCCTAAGCGTCCATAAACAATTTGTAAATGAATGAGGCATTAGGCAGCTGAATGGATTTGGCCTGTAGGTCATAAATTACCAACTCATGGCTCTGAAGAAATGATACATTTATAAGGTTCTCTGGATACTTTAGATTATTCCAACTTGTCATTACTATTTATTTTAAAAATGTAAGAATTGGAGATAAGTAAATTATAGACATGATTCTACTACATATCATCCCATACATATTTATAATTTTATCAGAGCTCAGGCTATTAAGAACTCTATACTTTTAAAAATGTATGCTCAGCTTAGGGTTTTCAGGAAATTTGGAAGCTGCAGCGGTAGTTGGAGTCTAAGGACTCCTGACAATCTTCGGGTGCCCTCCAAGAGAAAAGGGGAGGATGCCACTGGAGTCATCCTCTTCAATGCCGCTATCCTTCCCATGTCTCTTACCCTCAGTACCACACAATACTAACCCTTCCCCTCCTCCGATGTCTTACATCACCTCCCAGGAGATGAAGTGTATTCTTCACTGGTTTGCCAATTAGTCAGGTCTCCAGCGTGAACGTTTCCTAGAGGACCTGGTAGCTAAGGCAGTGCCAGAAAAATTACAGCCACTGCTGGATAGTCTGGAGCAGCTTAGTGTGTCTGGGGCAGACCGACCACCTTCTATCTTTGAGTGCCAGCTACATCTTTGGGATCAGTGGCTTCGAGGCTGGGCTGAGCAGGAGTGCAATGAATTTGTCAGACAGCTGGAGTTCAGTGAGCCAGACTTCGTGGCAGTTTTACCAAGCAGTGGCTGCTACAGCTGGTAAGGACTGATAGGCATTCAGACCAAAGAAGATAACCATAGCTGATGGAGCCAAGGCCATGACTCTCTACAATGATAATTCAAATGTGTCATCTAAAGCTCTGGAACTGGTATTCGGACCAGCTGACTGAACTCACTGACCAGTATAGGCATGGTTATTTCAACAGTAATAGCATGTCAACTGGACTCCTACTTGTAAATATTATCAATCTAAGCAATCCCGCTTATCAGTCTACTAGTTTGCTTCTTTCTAAGAGATGTCAAATCCTCAAGAATTTGATGGCTTCTTCTGCAGCTATAACCAAAAGGAACCTACACATTATAACTCAGGCCCACTGCTGGCTCATGAAGTGTGTAAAGTAGAACCCTCCTTCCCCAGAAATAAGACATGACAATAAAAGGTGGCATTTTTATAATTTACGTGGATTCCATTGGCTGGTTTTACCACAACTATCAGATTCTAGTGTAATTGTGTGATACCAAACCATTAGTTTTCCCAGTGATGATGTAATAAAATTATGAAAAATCAGGAAAAAAAAATGTATGCTCAACACAATAAATATGGAAAATATAATGTTAGTGTCCACGTTGAAACAGATAGAATAACTAAAAAGTCTTCATTCATCCATGTCTGAAATAAAACATTTTAAAACAGAAACAAATTATCTCAATCAAACCTCTTGTCTATTTCAAAGCAAATCATCTTCTTAAAATAGCCTCAAAGAGATTGCATTTCTTGGCCCCAAATAAGGTCAATTTATTATTTTTCTTATTTTAGTGAAACAAGATTAAACTACAGCCATGCTTTCTTTTTTCGGACACTAGGATCTTAAACATTTAGGTTTTTTTTTTTTTTTTTTTAGGAGAAAAATATATTTATCCTTAGAAGTTTCCATTTAATATCAGAAATAGAGAAACTTCTAAAGGACACAGCATGTTGCCTAGAATTTAATTGCTGGGTGGCAAGGAGGGGACTACAATGATGCATTAGAGGACTTCTGCAGAAAAAAAAAAGAAAAAAGAAATCACTCCAAAGATTCCTACCAAGAGCAAATTTCATTGAAGTACAATTTTAATTTTCTAATTACAAAAAGTCAGAATAGGAACAGCTCCAGTCTCCAACTCCCAGCACACACGACACAGAAGACCAGTGATTTCTGCATTTTCAACTGAGGTACTGGGGTCATCTCACTAGGGAGTGCCAGACAATCGGTGCTGGTTAGCTGCTGCAGCCCAACCAGCGAGAGCTGAAGCAGGGCGAGGCATCGCCTCCCCTGGGAAGCGCAAGGGGGAAGGGAATCCCTTTTCCTAGCCAGGGGAACTGAGACACACAACACCTGGAAAATCGGGTAACTCCCACCCCAATACTGCGCTTTAAGCAAACGGGCACACCAGGAGAATATATCCCACACCTGGCCGGGAGGGTCCCATGCCCACGGAGCCTCCCTCATTGCTAACACAGCAGTCTGCCGCGATCTAACTGAAAGGCAGCAGCGAGGCTGGGGGAAGGGCGCCCGCCATTGCTGAGGCTTAAGTAGGTAAACAAAGCCGCTGGGAAGCTCGAATTGGGTGGAGCTCACAGCAGCTCAAGGAAACCTGCCTGTCTCTGTACACTCCACCTCTGGGGACAGGGCACAGCTAAAAAACAACAGGGGAAGCAGCAGAGGCCTGTGCAGACGCGAACTACTCTGTCTGACAGCTTTGGAGAGAGCAGTGGATCTCGCAACATGGAGGTTGAGATCGGAGAACGGACAGACTGCCTGCTCAAGTTGGTACCTGACCCCTGAGTAGCCTAACTGGGAGACATCCCCCACTAGGGGCAGTCTGACACCCCACACCTCACAGGGTGGAGTACACCCCTGAGAGGAAGCTTCCAAAGTAAGAATCAGACAGGTACACTCGCTGTTCAGCAATATTCTATCTTCTGCAACCTCTGCTGCTGATACCCAGGCAAACAGGGTCTGGAGTGGACCTCAAGCAATCTCCAACAGACCTGTAGCTGAGGGTCCTGACTGTCAGAAGGAAAACGATCAAACAGGAAGGACACCTATATCAAAACCCCATCAGTACATCACCATCATCAAAGACTAGAGGCAGATAAAACCGCAAAGATGGGGAAAAAGCAGGGCAGAAAAGCTGGAAATTCAAAAAATAAGAGCGCACATCCCACTGCAAAGGAGTGCAGCCCATTGCCAGCAACGGATCAAACCTGGTCAGAGAATGACTTCGATGAGATGAGAGAAGAAGGCTTCAGTCCATCAAACTTCTCAGAGCTAAAGAGGAATTATGTACCCAACCCAAAGAAACTAAAAATCTTGAAAAACGAGTGGAAGAATTGATAGCTAGAATAATCAATGCAGAGAAGGTCATAAAAGAAATGACAGAGATGAAAACCATGACACGAGAAATACGTGACAAATGCACAAGCTTCAGTAACCGACTCGATCAACTGGAAGAAAGAGTATCAGCGATTGAGGATCAAATGAATGAAATGAAGCGAGAAGAGAAACCAAAAGAAAAAAGAAGAAAAAGAAATGAACAAAGCCTGCAAGAAGTATGGGATTATGTAAAAAGACCAAATCTATATCTGATTGGGGTGCCTGAAAGTGAGGGGGAAAATGGAACCAAGTTGGAAAACACTCTTTAGGATGTAATCCAGGAGAACTTCCCCAACCTAGTAGGTCAGGCCAACATTCAAATTCAGGAAATACAGAGAATGCCACAAAGATACTCCTCCAGAAGAGCAACTCCAAGACACATAATTGCCAGATTAAAGTTGAAATGAAGGAAAAAATCTTAAGGGCAGCCAGAGAGAAAGGTCGGGTTACCCACAAAGGGAAGCCCATCAGACTAACAGCAGATCTCTCGGCAGAAACTCTACAAGCCAGAAGAGAGTGGGGGCCAATATTCAACATTCTTAAAGAAAAGAATTTTAAACCCAGAATTTCATATCCAGCCAAACTAAGTTTCATAAATGAAGGAGAAATAAAATCCTTTACAGATAAGCAAATGCTTAGAGATTTTGTCAACACCAGGCCTGCCTTACAAGAGACCCTGAAGGAAACCCTAAACATGGAAAGGAACAACCAGTACCAGCCATTGCAAAAACATGCCAAAATGTAAAGACCATCGAGGCTAGGAAGAAACTGCATCAAATAACGAGCAAAATAACCAGTTAATATCATAATGGCAGGATCAAGTTCACACATAACAATATTAACCTTAAATGTTAATGGACTAAATGCTCCAATTAAAAGACACAGACTGGCAAACTGGATAAAGAGTCAAGACCCATCAGTCTGCTGTATTCAGGAGACCCATCTCACATGCAGAGACATACATAGGCTCAAAATAAAGGGATGGAGGAAGATCTACAAAGCAGATGGAGAACAAAAAAAAGCAGGGGTTGCAATCGTAGTCTCTGATAAAACAGACTTTAAACCATCAAAGATCAAAAGAGACAAAGAAGGCCATTACATAATGGTAAAGGGATCAATTCAACAGGAAGAGCTAACTCTCCTAAATATATATGCACCCAATACAGGAGCACCCAGATTCATAAAGCAAGTCCTTAGAGACTTACAAAGAGACGTAGACTCCCATACAATAATAATGGGAGACTTCAACACTCCACTGTCAACATTAGACAGATCAACGAGACAGAAAGTTAACAAGGATATCCAGGAATTGAACTCATCTCTGCACCAAGCGGACCTAATAGACATCTATAGAACTCTCCACCCCAAATCAACAGACTATACATTCTTCTCAGCACCACATTGCACTTATTCCAAAATTGACCACATAATTGGAAGTAAAGCACTCCTCAGCAAATGTAAAAGAACAGAAATCATAACAAACTGTCTCTCAGACCACAGTGCAATCAAACTAGAACTCAGGACTAAGAAACTCAATCAAACCACTCAACTACATGGAAACTGAACAACCTGCTCCTGAATGACTACTGGATACATAACGAAATGAAAGCAGAAATAAAGATGTTCTTTGAAACCAATGAGAACAAAGATACAACATACCAGAATCTCTGGGACACATTTAAAGCAGTGTGTAGAGGGAAATTTATAGCACTAAATGCTCACAAGAGAAAGCAGGAAAGATCTAAAATTGACAGTCTAATATCACAATTAAAAGAACTAGAGAGGCAAGAGCAAACACATTCAAAAGCTAGCAGAAGGCAAGAAATAACTAAGATCAGAGCAGAACTGAAGGAGATAGAGACACAAAAAACCCTCCAAAAAATCAATGAATCCAGGAGTTGGTTTTTTGAAAAGATCAACAAAATTGACAGACTGCTAGCAAGACTAATAAAGAAGAAAAGAGAGAGGAATCAAATACACGCAATACAAAATGATAAAGGGGATATCACCACTCAACCCACAGAAATACAAACTACCATCAGAGAATACTATAACCACCTCTACGCAAATCAACTAGAAAATCTAGAAGAAATGGATAATTTCCTGGACACTTACACTCTCCCAAGACTAAACCAGGAAGAAGTTGAATCCCTGAATAGACCAATAGCAGGCTCTGAAATTGAGGCAACAATTAATAGCCTACCCACCAAAAGAAGTCCAGGACCAGATGTTTTCACAGCTGAATTCTACCAGAGGTACAAGGAGGAGCTGATACCATTCCTTCTGAAACTATTCCAATCAATAGAAAAAGAGGGAATCCTCCCTAACTCATTTTATGAGGCCAACATCATCCTGATACCAAAGCCTGGCAGAGACACAACAAAAAAAGAGAATTTTAGACCAATATCCCTGATGAACATTGATGCAAAAATCCTCAATAAAATACTGGCAAACTGGATTCAGCAGCACATCAAAAAGCTTATCCACCATGATCAAGTGGGCTTCATCCCTGGGATGCAAGGCTGGTTAAACATTTGCAAATCAATAAACGTAATCCAGCATAGAAACAGAACCTAAGACAAGAACCACATGATTATCTCAATAGATGCAGAAAAGGCTTTTGACAAAATTCAACAGGCCTGCATGCTAAAAACGCTCAATAAATTCAGTATTGATGGAATGTACCTCAAAATAATAAGAGCTATTTATGACAAACTCACAGCCAATATCAAACTGAATGGGCAAAAACTGGAAAAATTCCCTTTGAAAACTGGCACAAGACAGGGATGACCTCTCTCACCACTCCTATTCAACATAGTGTTGGAAGTTCTGGCTAGGGCAATCAGGCAAGAGAAAGAAATCAAGGGTATCCAGTTAGGAAAAGAAGAAGTCAAATTATCCCTGTTTGCAGATGACATGATTGTATATTTAGAAAACCCCATTGTCTCAGCCCAAAATCTCCTTAAGCTGATAACCAACTTCAGCAAAGTCTCAGGATACAAAATTAATGTGCAAAAATCACTCTTTTTTTTTTTTTTTTTTTTTTTTTTTTTTTTTTTTTTTTTTTTTTTTTTTTTTTGAGGTGGAGTCTCGCTCTGTCGCCCGGCCTGGAGTGCAGTGGCCGGAAATCAGCTCACTGCAAGTTCCGCCTCCCGGGTTCACGCCATTCTCCTGCCTCAGCCTCCCAAGCAGCTGGGACTACAGGCACCCGCCACCTCGCCCAGCTAGATTTTTTTTGTATTTTTTAGCAGAGACGGGGTTTCACCGTGTTAGCCAGGATGGTCTCGATCTCCTGACCTCGTGATCTGCCCATCTCGGCCTCCCAAAGTGCTGGGATTACAGGCTTGAGCCACCGCGCCCGGCCTACAAGCATTCTTATACACCAGTAACAGACAAGCAGAGAGCCAAATCAGGAATGAAATTCCATTCACAATTGCTTCAAAGAGAATAAAATACCTAGGAATCCAACTTACAAGGGATGTAAAGGACCTCTTCAAGGAGAACTACAAACCACTGCTCAGTGAAATAAAAGAGGACACAATCAAATGGAAGAACATACCATGCTCATGGATAGGAAGAATCAATATTGTGAAAATGGCCATACTGCCCAAGGTTATTTATAGATTCAATGCCATCCCCATCAAGCTACCAATGAGTTTCTTCACAGAATTGGAAAAAACTGCTTTAAAGTTCATATGGAACCAAAAAAGAGCCCACATTGCCAAGACAATCCTAAGTCAATAGAACAAAGCTGGAGGCATCACGCTACCTGACTTCAAACTATACTACAAGGCTACAGTAACCAAAACAGCATGGTACTGGTACCAAAACAGAGCTATAGACCAATGGAACAGAACAGAGTCCTCAGAAATAATACCACACATCTACAGCCATCTGATCTTTGACAAACCTGAGAGAAACAAGAAATGGGGAAAGGATTTCCTATTTAATAAATGGTGCTGGGAAATTAGCTAGCCATAAGTAGAAAGCTGAAACTGGATCCTTTCCTTACCCCTTATACGAAGATTAATTCAAGATGGATTAGAGACTTAAATGTTAGACCTAATACCATAAAAACCCTTGAAGAAAATCTAGATAGTACCATTCAGGACATAGGCATGGGCAAGGACTTCATGTCTAAAACACCAAAAGCAATGGCAGCAAAAGCCAAAATTGACAAATGGGATCTAATTAAACTAAAGAGCTTTTGCACAGCAAAAGAAACTACCATCAGAGTGAACAGGCAACCTACAGAATGGGAGAAAATTTTTGCAATCTACTCATCTGACAAAGGGCTAATATCCAGAATCTACAAAGAACTCAAACAAATATACAAGAAAAAAACAAACAACCCCATCAAAAAGTGGGCAAAGGATATGAACAGACATTTCTCAAAAGAAGACATTCATACAGCCAACAGACACATGAAAAAATGCTCATCATCACTCGCCATCAGAGAAATGCAAATCAAAACCACAATGAGATACCATCTCACACCAGTTAGAATGGCAATCATTAAAAAATCAGGAAACAACAGGTGTTGGAGAGGATGTGGAGAAATAGGAACACTTTTACACTGTTGGTGGGATTGTAAACTAGTTCAACCATTATGGGAAACAGTATGGCAATTCCTCAAGGATCTAGAACTAGATGTACCATATGACCCAGCCATCCCACTACTAGGTATATACCCAAAGGATTATAAATTATTCTACTACAAAGACACATGCACACGTATGTTTACTGCGGCACTATTCACAATAGCAAAGACTTGGAATCAACCCAAATGTCCATCTGTGACAGACTGGATTAAGAAAATGTGGCACATATACACCATGGAATACTATGCAGCCATAAAAAAGGATGAGTTTGCGTCCTTTGTAGGGACATGGATGCAGCTGGAAACCATCATTCTTAGCAAACTATCACAAGAAGAGAAAACCAAACACCGCATGTTCTCATTCATAGGTGGGAAGTGAACAATGAGATCACTTGGACTCGGGAAGGGGAACATCACACACTGGGGCCTATCATGGGGAGGGGGAAGGGCGGAGGGATTGCATTGGGGAGTTATACATGATATAAATGATGAATTGATGGGTGCTGACGAGTTGATGGGTGCAGCACCCCAACATGGCACAAGTATACATATGTAACAAACCTGCATGTTATGCACATGTACCCTAGAACTTAAAGTATAATAAAAGTAAATAAATAAATAAATAAATAAATAAATAAATAAATAAATAGAAAAAAAATAAACAGAATAAAAAAAAATAACTCAGAAAAACTTAACCTGAGTCTTCTTGCTAATTGCTAAGTGCTCATCACCCAGTACAAATCAAAACTCGAATAAATTTTTCCCAACTTTTGAAATCATATTTAATCATGTATTGTCTTTGTTCATTCTATCTTTTCGAATTAATTCTGAAAAGAAAATTGTTTTCTCTATATGGCTATCTCTACATATTTTCCTATTTTCAAGAGCAACCAGAAATGATACTAATATTTTGGGCCAGAAAATTTTGTATATATCAGATATAGTTACCACTGGTTAGGAATTATGTTTCAAAGAAAAAAAGAAAAGACCATATCCACTTAACACATGTCCCAAGGAAGTTATCTATGTTAGTCCGTTCTTACACTACTATAAACAAACTACCCAAGACTTGGTAATTTATAAAGGAGAGACGTTAAACTGACTCACAGTTCTGCAGGCTTAACAGGAAGCTTGGTTAAGAGGTCTCAGGGAAGGTGCAATCATGGCAGAAGGCGAAGAGGAAGCAAGCACGATTTACATGGTGGCAGGTGTGAGAAGAGAGTGAAGCGGGAAAAGCCCCTTATAAAACCATCAAATGTCATGAGAACTCACTGACTGTCATGAGAATAGCATGGGGGAAACTGCCCCCATGATCCAATCAC
Organism: Rhinopithecus roxellana; assembly: GCF_007565055.1. NCBI lineage: Eukaryota > Metazoa > Chordata > Mammalia > Primates > Cercopithecidae > Rhinopithecus > Rhinopithecus roxellana. The sequence goes on from NC_044551.1 coordinate 56,863,873, forward strand.
CTCCCTCCCCTTGACCTGTAGGGATTACAGGTTCTTCCCTCGACATACGGAGATTAGAATTTGAGAAGAGATTTGAGTGGGGACACAGAGCCAAACTATATTACTATCCTAACCATTTCACATATATTATCTCATGCAATCTTCTCTTCCATTAAGGAATTCAATGAGAGGTAAGAGAAGTTAAGCAACTTACATCAGATCTATCAGCTATAAAGTGGCAACATCAAGATTTGCCTCCTGAAGTGCAGTCTTTTGGGCATTTAAACTACTTCCCATAATGACCAAGTTAACATAGTCTCCTGACAGTTGAGCTTATTCTTTTCCTATTCCCTTCAGTCTTAGGGCTACTGTAAATCATCACATTGGTGGCTTAAACCATATTATTTCCTAACACGTAAGTTTGGCCAGGAAATGAAACAAGTCACTTAGATCTTAAAAAGGAAGCTCAAAAACAAAATTCAAAGTGGAAACACCATCCTTTTATCATTTTGCAATGTATTTTTTTTTTACTCTTAAATTCTTAGAAACATGCAGGTATCTCATACTCAAAGACATTAAAAAAGAATGTTCTTTTATAATTTTTTTTGTTTTTTTGTTATATACGTAGTTCCTGGAACAGCAACTTTCATATACAAGACATTCAATGAATCTTTTGAATCAATAAATTTTTGAATAAATTACCTTAAAACATACTGGTTGGCATTCACCACCAGTGATTTTCTGTGGTATAGTTCCCATTTTTCATTTACTTTTGATTTGATTTCTCATTTAGCTAAATATGTCTTCAAGAATGGTGCCTCCAGAATGACTATACAGGAAGCATTAGGTATAGCAATCTAAAGGGGTTGGCGATGGGTGACAGGAAGGATGTTTTGGGACTCAAAACCATGGTTACACTGCAAGAATATATCTTTATTTATATTTTGTTTTAATTTAGAGTGCCTTGAGCAACTGATCGGAGACTATTGGAGTGGAGGAGGTTAAACTCCTCTAAGCATCCTTCAATGCTACCAATTGCTATTGTGGGTAATTGTTTTTTCTTCTGCCTAAATGCTTGTAAGATTTTCTTTTGTAATCTTGAGAGTAAAAGCTCACCAGAATATGAGCTAAAGTTACGACACTTTAGATAAAGTGTTTTGCTTTCTTCCACTTAGGAATATTATTATCTATGTTGTGTGATTACTATTTCTGTTTTTTTGTTTTGGTCTCTCCTTCAGTAATAAAAACAATGAAAAAGTGAGTCTTTATTCTTTCTCTCCCATATCTGTGATTTTCTCTCTCATTGCTTTAATCTAAATCCTCTCAAATACTGTGAAGGTTTTCTTTCACATTAAAAATCATTTTCCTTTAGAGACATGTCTGTTCTTCATTGTCCTAAAGGTGGATTTTAATTTATTTGGAACAATTTTTACATATATTAGCCATCTGATTTTAAATTTTATCCTAATGGACTTTATTTCCCTCAGGCCTTACTAATTTTCTGTTTTCTTAATGTATAAAGTTATGATTGCCAAATCTCCCCAAGACTACAGATGACAGTTTTCAGAAGAACACTCTGTCTTTAGGCCTTGAAAGTGCTGCTCTTTTTCTCTTAATGTGAAGTAATTTTAAAATAATACGTTTCCCTTTTAAAATGTCTTATTTTTCCTCAACAATGTATTTATATTAGTTTTAGTCCTTTTCTATAAGCCCACACTCATATAATCTCCTTTCCTGATCTTTAGGAAGATTATTATGTTTAAACCCCGGTACAATTTCCTGCTTCTGAAAGGCTTCACCTATGTTACCCCTCTTATATATGGGTGGTACCTCCCTCCTAGTCTATGAGATGGTTCTCTACTGTGATAACTTCCATGATGCTCTGTTTCCAGGGTCCCCACTTATATTCATAAACATAAATTATATGTGGAACTGTCTTAAAATGTACTTCATCACTACTAGTCTCTATCACCTACTTCCTGCTTTGTGTTTTTGAGGTTAAAATTTTGGTTTACATTTAGAAAGAAGAGAGAGAAAAAAAACCAGAAACAATATTCTGTGTGCTGCAGAGAGTAGAACTCAAGTGCCATAGAGAGAGAATCCTAACTTCTCTGCCTAATACATACCCAAAGTCTGAGGGGACTGCATCTATTTGTTAGTCACTTCAACTGCTTTTTGTTTTTGTTTTCTTGCTGAAGTCGGCTACACATGAAAACATATAAAACCATAAAAGAATTGATCTCATAGTTGTTTAGAAATTGAGAGTAAAAAAGTTGAGAATAGAAAGGATTGAAGGTAGGTAGGCATGCAGAGACCTCTTAGAAAGTTTGGGCAATCTGAAAGGGGTTACTGAAAGGAAACTTAAATCTGCATTTTGGGATTCTTCTTCTGTTAACAACATAGAAAGGATTAGTGGAGCAGATGAGAACAGTTTGGTTGTTATCAGAATGGGAAGAAGAATAAATTATTGAACCAAAGGATCAGCAATATTTTTTGGCAAGGTTGAGACAGATGGAAAAGATGTTCAAAAACGTAGTTTTCTGGAATTGAAAACCTCTGAACATGGCAAATGAGGGAGGAAGAGGAGTTAAAGGGACTCCCAGGTGTCCGCCTTGTCAATTACCAAGGAAAGAAAGTGCAGTTTTACAAGGGCAGGCTGAGGAGGGAACATCATTTTTGGATATAACCACTTTAAGTTTATTTTGCTTTTGGAATATTTCAGATAAAGATGTGTAGTCATACATAAAATTCTAAAGCCCAAGAGAGAGATCTGAATTGAAAATAAAGAATAATATGTCATCAGACTTAAGGTTGTAGCTACAGTCATGCATATGATTGCTCAGGGAGAATCTGCTGAGTCAAAGATGAGCAGGCCGCATCTGCCCTATTAAGCCCTTATTCCCTGCAAGGGCTTTCACAGAAGCTGGAGAAGGTCTCTTTGCAAGACAGATTAGGAGTGCCTGGAATTAACACCTCAGGAAAGCTGTGTATAAAACAAAACCCGCAGCTCCCTTACTGCTCAGGTGGGATTACCCTGAAATAATGTGTGTTTTACAGTTTTCCAGAGGTTTCCCTTGGGTTGAAGCTCCAGTTTATCTACAGTGGTAGCTGGAATGATAATACATCCTGTTTTTGTCGCCTTTCTTCATCTGTTATGCCACTCCCCTCCCTTACTGATATTTCCTCTACCTCCCAAATAAACTACTTATAGTTGGAAAAAGAAAGAAAGAAAGAAAGAAAGATGAGCAGGCCAAAGACAGAGCTCAGGGAAAAATGGATCTTGGCCTATGTGTGACTTCATTACTCCTCATAGCCTCATAGGCCTATTTAAGCCTTGAGATTCAGCATTCAGCTTGTCTCAGGAACACTTTGATTGGATTAAGGCAGTTGTTCCAGGGAATCAACTGAAGCTCAGACATCTCCTATCCAGCTCACCAGGCCTTGAGTTATGGTGGCAATGTTGCCAGCTGAGACAGAGAGAAGCAGGATAGAATCCTCTGCATGAGAAGAGAGAGCCAGGCTTAGGATATTGAAGGTATTACTGGGAAACAGAGTAAATTACTCTGAAAAATAAACGAACGGATGGGAAAGCAGAGTGGAGTAACAGAAAAGCATAAATTGTGATATCATTCACCAATTATCAGAGGTATTAAAAAGAAAAAAATTAGTTATCTAAATATAGGTCTATAATTTTTAAAGTGTGACAGCAGACCAAAAAGATGGCATACTCAAACTGGTGAAACAAAATGATCCCAGTGGCCTGTGATGGGTAATAAAGTTAAATTAGGATAGGCTGACTGGGAGAAAAAAATGTCATCTAGCATTTCATATTTCGATGTGATTGAAAATTAGTTGTCATAAAATAAGATGAGACAGTTTATGATTTAAGTCAGAAGTGAGATATCAGAGTTCAAGATATTCAGATACAGTGGTCCCTTGGTATCAGCAGGGGATTGGTTCCAGGACCCCTCATGTATACCAAAATCCACATATGCCTAAGTCTCTTCCATAAAATACTGTAGTATTTGCATATAACCTAGGTACATTCTCCAATATATGTTAGATCATCTCTAGATTACTTATAATACCTGATATAATGTGATATAATGTAAATGCTATGTAAATCATTATATTTTATTTGTATTATTGTATTGCTATATTTATATTTTCTGAATATTTTTGATTTGTGGTTGGTTGAATCCACAGATGCAGATCCCATGGATATGGAAAGCTGACTATATTCCACATATTGATACATTTAGGAAACATATATGGAAGTAGGTTGTTAGAATAGTGATGAAGGCCATTGGATGGAAGAAATCACATTACTTAGAATGTTAATAGGGTCACCCATATGGCAGTTGAAATCACTCAGGAGGATGTCAAAGAGGAAAACTGTGAAATAAGTAATCAATGAATTTAACAGAATGATAGGATATTCAATGGGTTAGAGCAAGACTAGGCTTTAGAGATATGCATATTTTTCATGAGGACTGGAAAAATTGTATGTAAAAGTAACAGAGGACAGTGAAGAAAATGATATCACAATGTCTGACACAATCTGACAGTTAATGAAATGTCTGTGAAATGAATGAATGCATCTTGATTCCCAATTCCTTGGTAAGTTAAGTATGAAATAATAAAATTCCACTGGAAAAAGAGCTAGGAGAAGTAGTGGTGTGGTAGAACCAGCTCATACCAAATTCAAGGAACTAATTACAATTTTTTTTCAGAAAATCTGCAGACTAGTTGTTAAAATAATTATTTAAAATTAAATTATATGAACTTACAATTAAGGCAGTAATATTAAAATCAAAGGTAATAAAAACTGAAATTCATCATTTTCTAATGATTATAATACATTTTACTTTTATTCATGCTCCTAAAGTTATTTCTATCTATAGTTTCTAGATGGTAGAAATATTACATAATGATGTACTGCTACGTATCTCTTCCCAACTCCTCACTCAGTAACACCATATTGGTATATTGAAATTGGCTATGGTGGAGTTTTTATGCCACGGCAATAGGCAGATACTAAAGATTAGGGCTTAATTATTTTTTTTTTTTTGTAAATTGTCTAGAAAAATTCTATTGCGCAACTGCTGCCTGTTTTTGTAAAAATGTTTTATTGGAATATGTCCAGTAGTCAGTGGTATTGTCTATAGCTCCAACATAATGGCAAAGTTGAGCACTTGCAACAGAGACCATATGGTCCTTAAGCCTAAAATATTTGCTCTCTAGTCCTTTAAGAGAAAGTTTGCCAACTCCTGGTCTAGACTTCAGAAAATAATGGAGAAAATGTTAATAATGCAGATTAAACTTAAAAGTATGTCGTGTCTGTATCCATTTCATTGTGAATAGTACAAAGAAAAAGATTTAAAAAATACTGTTCCAACATTTGAAACAACTATTTGGTTCACCAGTTACTCATGTTATTGAAAAACAGTGTGATTCTGACATATGCCTTCATTGTTTCACTTTTAATTTACTCATTAATCCAAATGAAAATACCAATCAGCATTCTACATTTATTTGCAACTGTTGTCTGGTTATGGATACAAGAGTTCAGTAAAAATCAATAAAAGGGTTCTGTGCAAATTAATTGGCTACATTGAATTTATAATGAGTATCATACATTATTATGTATAAACTCTGTGCCACATTTTATATCAGTAAAATGTATTTTTTTAAATCCTGTGTATATATACACATGTTTGTTTCAGAGAGTCCGTTGTTAAATATTTGCCAGAATCCCACTGAGTAATATGAAGATATTACAGATGCAGAAACTTAATTCATAATTGAGCAGGGTTCCTACGGGGCATTATGATTTTATTGCTATGGAAGATCAGTAGTAAAGGATGAGGATTGGTAAGGATCATTAAACAGTACAGAGATTAAAGTACAAAAGTAAATGTGACCAAAATCAGAATTTTGATTTCTAAATATGGATGATCATCACTGAATTAGGAGGCAAAAATGGTTATTACTAGTCCTAACTCTTCAAAGGCAATTCTGGCATAGACAGTTTTAGTATCAGAGGAAGGTGATGTCCTTAGGATATTGAGTGGCTTTTTATACCAGTACTTTGCCTACTTAACTCAGGCATTCCAAACTGAATGTTGATGAATGTTCACCTAGTCAGGTAAAGAGACAGCACAAGAAACCCTCAGTACTTGCAGGAACTAAGTCAGTCTCTGTGCCTGATGCACAGAAAATATTCCAGTCCATTACTCAGTATTGTGTAGGAATCCTGGATTATGTTACCTTCTCTAACAGCCTATTTCACATGGTTCCAAATTCTCTATATTTCAAGTCTTTATCTACAAAGGATTGCTGCCACTCTACTCCTTCTATTTCCTAAGGCAGTTATGAGCCTAAGTGAGAAAATGTGGTGAGATCAATGTAAGACACTTAAATGAAAGGCACAAGATTAGTTCAAAGCACTTTGCCTAGAGAAAGTATTAAGTGCTTTTACCTGAAAATAAAATACAGAAAGCTTTTGAGATAAAACTTAATTTTCTGTAGTTAACAGTGGGAAGTTAGTGTACCATTTATTGGTCCAGTATTAAGATTTAGGTGAATAAAAATCTAGCCTATATACATGACCCTTTTTTCGTCTATCAAAAAGTAATATAGTTTTTTTTTTCTCAGAAATTGAGAGCTCTCTAATAGAGCAATCACTCCAGAGATTACGGAATTTATTAGACATCCTTGGCATCTACAACATGGTGAAAGCTTTATTGTCCCTGGCACTCTGAGTGCAATTATTTTGATTTTTCTCTGAACTTTAAGGTATTAGCTTACACAACAGAGTATAATGTTCTAATCACAATGTTTGACCTCTCCCACATCTACCAGTCACTCCACACATGTTCCAGTTGTCATTTGTTATGTCTAGCTGCTATTGGAGAAAGCTTCCTAATTACATTGTCTAATTATCTTAACAAAATTCAAGGAAACTTTTTGTCAAAGAAGGGGAAAACTAGCAAAAATAAGAAAAGGACACTGATAGATATTTGTTAAAATGTTAACGCAGATGATAATTACAGAGACGTCTAGAAAGAGCTTTAAGAAGATAATCAAGACACAAGAGACCAAAATTATCAACCTCACTGACAACTGTTTGACTGTTAATAAAATATCATTTGCTAACAGGGAACAAGTAAAAATTTGGAAAATTCAACAACGTTCTATAAAATGGAGGCCTTGAAATTCCCAACCTCACATAGCTGCTTTTCTAGAAAAGCATTTTAAAAGTTAACTGAGGTCCTGGATCACCAGATTGAAATCTTTCTTCTAAGATACGATTTAAACTTCAGATTTAGCTGTGTCAGTGTGCAGGTGTGTATATTAGGAAAGGATTAAACTAAATAATAAAAGCTTTGACCTGTGAGACAAAGCCTTGATATTCTTGTATCAAGCTGTCTCTCTCTAGATGGTAGAGTTAATAACATTTGTTTCTCTTGTGACAAAGATTGGATTCCTTGATTAATCTGACAAGGTCAGAATAAATCACTGTACTAAGAAGATGGAGTAGGAAAAAGAAGGTGTGTTTTCCAGCGTCTCAAAGATAGTAGCTTTGGCAAGAAGCAAAAGTTATCTTTTTTTCTTCAAGTTTTAAATGAAGTCAATATATTGGCAATCATTGTTTAAAAAATATATAAATAGGCATCATAGTCCATGTAGCTTCTATTTACCTAAATGTCAGTTTTCCACAGGAGAAAAGTTGGGAGCAGAAATAAGAGTTCAGATTTCTATCTGCCTACTATGTAGTTAGACAACTTTTCTGCCGAAGCCAGCTGAAGCAGCTTTCTTCTCTCTGAGTTTCTCAAGAAGACAAATCAAACAAGGAAGTAGAAATCCAGCCTAATTAAAGTCGTGGCTGGAACTCGAAGAAGTACACTTGCACACAGAATATAGTTGGAACAAAGCTTTTATTTCATTCTCCATACTACTAAATTTGAACCTCTCTTCTCAGAGCCTGACCTACTCCCCTTCAATACGACAATATGACCCTTACATGTTAAGGGTATTACAAATAGTGTTCACAAAAAGCAGTTTTTCAAGCAGCCTCTGGTGCCATTATCACTGCATTGCTCTGGATGAGTGAGAAGGTAGGCAGCCGTCTTTATGGTCTCAAGCCGTAGCAGTGTGGCTCTGCAAGCAGAAGACCTTGATGTCCCCGTAGTAGCTTGTCATCTTTAACAAGATCTGGCTGCACCTCTGCGGGTGAATCTCACTCTGGACCCTTGGTACAAGTATCATACTCAACAGTCAGTCTATGAAACTCTCCAGCGTGGCCATCTCAACAGAACAGGAAGAATGAATTTGAAGATGAAGCGCTTCAGTGGGAATTTTCTTCCCCAATTATCAATGGCATCATTTCCTTAAAGGTCTTTGTGGAGAGATAGTCCATATGGGCAGAGAAATGTCCACATACCAGTGTCTATACTCTGCTTCTTCACCTGCAGTTATAGGTTTCGATTTTGGAAAGGTTTTAAAAAGCAACACAGGCCCCTGGTTTCCTAGAGTAACTTGCCTGTTGTTTTCTTCTTACTGCAAGAAAATAACGATACTATATATGCCAGTGCCAAATCAACCCATAATACTGCAGATTATCTCCTTTCTTGAGTAGAGCATCTGAAAGGCTAATATCCAGCAATACATACTCTCAAATCTCTGAGAACATTTCTCTATGAGGTTTGGAGAGCTGGTACTTATTTATTTTCTTTCAGAGATACAGACGCCCAAAGAGATGGCCTTAAGCTCGCTGAGCATGTGGGATGAATACTCACAATAGTTAACATATGGCACCTCATTAGGCTCTCATTTCAAAAATGCAATAATGGAATTATCTTCTTTGGAGGTATGTCTTAAGTCACTGTATAAGAAATAGAGAGTGGGTAGTTTCCACATTCCTCTCCAAAGCAATAGCTACATTTCAGATGTGGCTGAAATAAGCAACTGATATTCTGCCACCTGCACAGCAACCAACATTTCCTGGGATATGAGACAGCCACAGAAGTTGCTAAGGGAGAAATAACTCCACCATTCTGGCATAATAGTGGAGTTCAAGGTGCTAATCTGAGGCATATGTTTTCACCTGACAACAATAAGTACACCTTTGTGGGAAGAATGTTCTGACCCCTAACGGGGATCTAGTTTGAGCTGAGGTAAATTTGAGAAGACCCAGGAACACCTCTGAAGGAATCAAGGTACCCTTTTTCACCTTCACTTCTGTGTCACCCTATATGTTATCAAAGCAGCAGCAATTCTGTTTGAAGTTTACAACATGAAAATGCTGCCTGAGTTCGTAGCCTGCTGACCCACCTGTAGATTTCAAACTCTGTTGCAACAGTGACTCTTCCTGTACTTCCAGCCTGTACATTTCACACTCACTGACCCCACAATCACATGAGCCAAGTCCTTAAAATCTTTCTCTCTCTCTGGATAGATAATAGATAGATAGATATTCCATTGGTTCTTTTTCTCTGGAGAACGCTAATACACATGAGATTATATCAATTCCTGTTTTGTTACACAGAGCTCTCATAATAAGCAAATGTAAATATGGAATGCAAATAAAAAAGAATGGCTTTTATTGGAGTATTAAAAAGTGCCTGATGCAGTATTTATATTTGACATAAGTTTTCTCACTGAAGTTAAAACAGCCACTCCTTTTATAAATAAGGAAAGAGATTAGAGAGTTTAAGTAACTTTCTAAAGGATATTCACTATGGAACCTGGATCTAAGGTTTCTAAAGCTTGTGCTGTCTAAAACATTACATTTCTGTTAAACTTTAAAACATCTATATTCTCAATAAACCAACTTTCTTGTTTAAAAAGTAATGGAAATATTAAGAAAGCTTACAGAGAAAATAATAATCAAGAGAAAATAATTGGTAATTGTAAATCATTTTAACATGCAGGGCATGATGAAAAGAATCAATACAAATAACTAAACATTGATCTCATTGCAATTTGAATCTACTCAAGGATCTGTACTGTATTATCTGTACTGTATTATTCAAACTTGGAAACATAGGCCATCAGTACTTTATATTGTTTGATTCTGTGCAATTATAATTGAGTTAGACTCACAACTTTAAAAAAGTCATCTAGAAGTTAATATTCTGAAATTAATGGTATCCTGCAGGATAAGATAACATCAATATTATCAGCTATTTATAGTCAAGACAAAGTTTACAATTTACCATTATCCCTTGGTATACTCTGGGGATTGGTTCCAGGACCACCCTCACATACCAAAATCCTTACACACTTAAGTCTCAAAAATCAGCCCTGCAGAACTATATACAGGAAAAGTTGACTCTCCTTATATGCAGGTTTTACATCCAGCAAATATCCAAATACTGTATTTTCTTTCCATTTTTAGACATGGGGTCTAAAAGATGGGGTCTCTTAGAGACAGGGTCTCATTCTGTTGCCCACATTAGAGTGTAGTGGCCTGATCATAGCTCACTACGGCCTCAAATTTCTGGGCTCAAGGGATCTTCCTGCTTCAGTCTCCCAAGTAGCTGGGACTATAGTCATGTCACCACATCCAGCTAATTTTTAAATTTTTTTGTAGCAGGGTCTTTCTATGTTGCCCAAGTTGGTCTTGAGCTCCTGGGTTCAAGGCTTCCTCCCACTTCTGCTTCCCAAAGCACTGATATTACAGTTATGAGCTACCAAGCCTGGCCCCAATACTGTATTTTCAATCTACTTTTGGTTATAGACAATTCTGCTTTTATGTGGACCCACACAGTTGAGACCCATGCTGTTCAAAGGTCAACTGTAGAAGTTATTTTTGTCAGCTTAAATGCCAAGAGTGTTCCAGAATAGGGATTCCTACTTCTACCTTCTCTATTTTTAAACTATTTCTATTATAAATGACCATTTCTAGCTTAGAAGTTGAAGGCATAATGGTAAGAGATGTCCTGACAATTGTCTGTGTGATATGGGGATAGCTATTTAATTTTTCTATAGTTTTGTCCTCTGTAAAGTTGGAATCAAAATAGCCCCTATCTCAAGGGATCGTCATGAAAATTAAATGTAATAAACTATTTAAATCATGGAATTCAATAACTAACATAGACAATAATCAACCAATATTAACTATTACTATTACAATAATAGCAGACACTTACGTGTAACGAGTGTGCATATATTTATCAACTAATCTTCACAATAACTTGCTGAGCTTGGTAAGTGATGACAACCCCATTTCACTAACAACAAAACTGAGGCACACAGAGGTTAAGTTTCCAAGGTCTTATAGCTAGTATCAAATGGAATGTTAAACCCATCAATCTAGCAGGAGTCCATCCTCTTCTCACTTTAAGGTATAATATTTAATTTTTTCTCTTCTAAACACCCAGCACACATCTATGATCTTCGTGGAAACTCAATTTAGCTTCACTAATAAGTTACTTCAGCTTCAGGCTAGGCAAACTTCTTCGATAAAGCAAGTCACACTATTTGTTTTGACAATAACTTCTAAAGAATAACTCAGAATATGTAGTGTCATAAACAAGGTGTATTTGTAGTAATAGGAGACAATATCAGAAAGCCTTCTTGTAGCAGAAAATCCAGGACCCAGAGTTACTGAATCTGGAGGCTAGCAACTTGACTTTCCCCAGAGATAGAGCCTTGGCTATCACCATCTACCCCCAAGCCCTGTTTTCTGTCATGAGCAGACAAGGCAAATGATTTAACCACAGAAGAGTCAAATTGTCATAGGGAGTTAGGATGACTCAAATTATGTTTTCTTATTTATTTAGAAGCCCTGGAAATAAGGATCACTGGTCATGTTCAAGGGAAGATCTTTTTGAGGGAATGATTAGCCTCAGATTGTATGCACGTTGAAGCAAAAATTTTTTTTCTTCTTCTAATGAGAATATTCTGTTCTCAGCTATAGCTTACATGAACTAAAATCTTTAGTTTTCTTGTCTGTAAATTGGATAAAATAATATATGCCTTATAATTTTGTGAGATAATTTTAAGGATCAACTTTTTTTTTTTTTTTTTTTGTGCAAACACTTAAGTGTTCTACAATTGTCAGGAAGTATAATCAGAGTAAATGCTTATGAGATGCAATATTAAACTGAAATTAGAGACTTTCCAGATAATAACACTCTAAACCACCCTCCCCTTCATATTATTACAGATGCAAATACTAAGACTCAGTGAAGTTAATATACAAAGTACTTAGAGAGCTGTCACTGGCATGTAGAATTCCATAAAATCCCATAAGCTCCACTAATTTAAATATTTAAGAAGGTAAATTTCCATTCTTTCTGAGAGATTAAAGAAAGAAGGCAAAAATTAAAGTGATTTTTTTAAGTTAGCTGTAATGGAGACTTGCCCTCCTTTATTAAAAAAACTGACCATACATTCTCAATGTGATTGCCATTCTACGTGAAGGAGGTCCTTTCAATAAAAAGCATCAGAGAAATCATACTCAGGAAACCTAGTGAAGCCATGGATGAATTTGAGCAAACAGGGCAATGCAGGAATATGAGGGCTCATATCTGGCACTCACTTGTTAACCTTCCATACTGTGGAAAGAGCAGAGAGTTATGAAACTATCAAAACAATATGATTCGTAAGTTAAGGAAGCCAATGCACATGCCACAGTATTTTAATGCAAAAGACAAAGGGTTTGTTGAAAAATAAAGATAAGCTGGCATAACTGAAGTTGAAGCTAACATATATATATCAATCAAATTTGGGCAAATAATGCCAATAGAAATACTATGTGTGAAATTTGAGAGATAAATGTCTGTCTTCCATCTCAGGAAACGTTTCAGAGATTAGTGCTATAGCTGACATACTTCAACAAGTGGCACTACATGATAAGGAAATTACAAACGTTATAATGCTTTATCATCATAACAGATGAGTAAGAAATACTACTAAGCAGGCAAAACTTAGTGTCGTAATAAGTAAGTGACATGTGGCTGTGTGAAGCACAAAGCAGTATTTAATCTCCAATGACACTTTTCCTGATAGTGCCAAATAAGCTGCTGTCACTGAGATCAAAATAATGTTTTCAAATACCTCCAAAACTCTATTCTACAAACATCCATGAAACTTACACTGAAAGTAATAAATTTCAAGGAATAGATGTAAAATGCAAAAGTTAACTAGACTTGCTTTGAGCTCCTGCCTGCTCATAGAGTGTGGGCAGGAAGACAAGATATGAATTGGTTGTGGGTTCCAGAGTACCAAGGGGTGATGAGTAAAATTGCCATCACCTCCTCCATACCATCACCAATGTGTATTTTCTTCCTTGTAACTTCCAAAGCTTAGATTATGAGCTATGCTTAGAAATTCTGATTATGTATCATCAAAATAACAATAACACAGAGAAAACATCCACCTGATGGAAAAATGAAGCTCTAATGGGAGTGACAAAATCATCACAGGCACGCTTCAAATGGCAGAAACTCAGAAGGGTACTCCTACTTGCAGCATCTTGACATTTATACTAACCTATAAGCAATCAATGTAAATCCAATGTATTTTATATGCCCACCTCTGTATCAACCACCACATGGGATTAAAAAAATACTATAGAAGACCCTCTACTTCAGCGAGTTTATAATTGTTTGGAAAGATCATGACTCACATCATGAAATAACAAAAAACAATGCAAGACACAATATTGTTAAAATGTGAAGATGTGTCTCAGACCACAATGTGGGTGTTTCAGGGAGCTGGAAATCAGTAAGGGCTAGAGAAGTCAAAGAAGGAAATGTATACGTCAGAAACTTGAGTCTACATAAAGGAAGGAAAAATAAAGGGATAAATGAAGGTGAAATAAAATATTTTCTTTATCCTTAATTGACCTAAAATACAACTGTGTTTAAGGCAATAGCAGTAGCAATGTATTGGGTGATCATTGCATATGGGTAAGAAAAATGGGTAACAGTGTTATTTGAAAGTAGATTTAAATTAGTAAAAAATGTGTATTATAAACTGTAGGGTAACTACAACTTTTTTAAAAAGTGTAATTGACAGGTTTAGAGAAGAGAGAAAATGTAATGTTACAGAATGTGCAATTAAAACCAGAAATGGTAGAAAAATGGGAAAAAAATAAGGCAAGTACAAAAAAAGTTACCAAACAGGAGACGTGTGGTTTTTATGGCATTTAGACATTACTTTAATAGTAGTTGGCAGAGTTTTTATGATTTCCACGGGTAACCCTTAAGCACCAGTATTTGGAATACTTTGCTTGGGAGTGACAGTTCTCTCACTTATTTCTCTCTTGATCATTTGTTTAATTTCTTTAGCGAGAGCAGTCTTGCCTTCATCCCATGGGGTAAACACTTATTCCCACCAATGCATTGGGAAAGGATAGAGAGCTTGACCCACATTTCATTAAACCTTAGGAGATAGCTGACTATGACTGTCTAAATCTATTAGAACTTAAACTCCATGTGGGTAGGAATCTTGTATATTTTGTTCAGTGATATACTCCAGATCCTAGAAAGGTGCTCTCCATATATGTGTGTTAAATAAATGAATCTGAAGACATTCCGACAGGCCAACAAGAGCATTTTTTCCAACTACTTTCCCATCCTCCCTCTTGCTGCACATCCCATTGTCTACTCTCCAACCCATGCCCAGTTCCTTATAACTGGAGAAAGAGAGCTGATACTTCAAATAACAAAACTACTCTCCATTTTAAATTCACCTATAGCATCAATAAATGTGTCAGATGATTTACATGTGTTCTATCTATTCCTTACAAAAAAAAAAAAAAAAAAAAAATACAAAAACCCTGTGAGGTCCTTATTGTTATCTTAGGTTTAAAGTTGAGGATATGTGCTGAGAGGTAAAATGAGTCACTTGCCCCTAGGCCACAGCTGGGAAGTTCCAAACTAGATTTCTCTCTGACCAGTACTAGTTTCAGATACATGTATATGAAACCAATGTATACAGATTTATGCTCATTATATATTTTATATATATACATACAGTAATGTATATATGCAAAAGGCTTTTTATATATGTATATATGTACATAAAGGCTTTACAGATAAAATGAATCTGAGGGTGGAGAGTAAGATTTCTGTAAGATTTACAACAATAACGGAGTTTGGATACAGATGTTAACAACAGCAGCAGCTGCCAGGCTGTGAAGGAGAGCTAGCTGCTTGGGTGTCAACTGATGCAAATCACTGCAGCTGCTGGGACAGCTATAGCAATATCTCTGCAATGACTAAGCCAGGCTTGAAACAAGAAGGGAAAATGAAGAATGCAAATTAATCTGAATGGTTATTGATTCACAGGTACTAATGATGATGAAGAATAAAAGAAAAGAATAATCTGTCAAATAAAAAATTCAGTATTTGCTTGGGAAAAAAAGGATCTATTTTCTCTTATTACAAAACAGCAAACTCTTTACTCCAGAAATTTAGTTACTAATCATTTCCATCAGGACTGTAAACAAATGGAGCATTGTTTAAATCATGTAAACAAAAGCATATCTCTAGGATGACTGATGATGTTTGCAAGAGGAAAAAGACCAAAGTCTCCAACCTATAATATTTTTACCATAGTTCTCATCCTATTACCCAAATAAGGCCAGTTTACAGAACAGTCCTGAAGACCTCACATTATAAAATAGTACACACAATTCATGTTGCAAACTAAGACTGAATTTTAATTCATGCCTACATTTCTCGTTTGTCCTTAAAAGTGACCCAACAAATGATCTGTCCCTGAGAATAAACCATGTGCTAAGGAACAGAATGTGTATTCTGTACCTGTTGGATGAAATATTTTATAATTATCTATTAGATCCACTTGGCCTGTAGCGCAGATTAAGACTGATATTTCTTTGTTGATTTTCTCTCTGAAAGATTTGTCCAGTGGCGAAACTTGGGTGTTGAAGTCTCCAGCTATTATTGTACTAGGGCCTATCTCTCTCTTTAGCTCTAATAATATTTGCTTTATAGATCTGGGTGCTCCAGTGTTGGGCACATATATATTCACAATTATACCTTCTTGCTGAATTGACCTTTTATCATTATACGGTGACCCTCTCTCTCTGTCTCTTCTCATAGTTTCGGTCTTGAAATCTATTTTGTCCAATGTAAGTATAGTGACTCCTGCTCTTTTTTGGTTTCCATTGGCAAGGAATATCTTTTTCCATCCCTTTATTTTCAGTCTATGTGTGTCTTTATAGGTGAAGTGTGTTTCTTGTAGGTAACAGATCAATAGGTCTTTGGATAGATTTTTTTTTCATCCATTCAGCCAGTCAATGTCTTTTGATTGGAGAGTTTATTCCATTTACGTTCAATGTTATTATTGATAAGTAAGGACTGAACTTTGTCATTTTGTTATTTGTTTTTTAGATGTTTTGTTGTCTTCTTTCTTCTTTCTTTTTTTACTGTCTTTCTTAGTGATGGTGATTTTCTCTGGTGATGTGATTTACTTTCTTGCTTTTTCTTTTCTGTGTATCCATTGTATGTTTTTTGGGTTGAGGTTACCATGAGGCCTGCAAATACTATCTTAGAACCCATCATTTTAGCCTGATAACAACGTAAAACTATTTGCATAAACAAACAAACAAAAAGATAATAAAAACTCTACACCTTAAATTTGTCCACCTGCTTTTAACTTTTTATGGTTTCTATTCATATCTTATTGTACTATGTCTTGAAAAGTTGTTGTAGTGGTTATTTTTGTTTGGTTCATCATTTACTCTTTCTACTTAGGACAAGAGTAAATTATACACCATGGTTACAGTGTGTTTTTCTGTGTACTTACTATTACCTATGAGTTTTATACTTTCAGGTGATTACTTACTGCTTTTTAATGTGCCTTTCTTTCTGATTGAAGTATTCCCTTTAGAATTTCTTGTAGGACAGGTCTGGTGTTGATGGAATACCTCAGATTTTGTCTGGTGTAGTCTTTATTTCTCCCTCATGTTTGAAGGATATTTTTACCAGATACACTTTTCTAGAGTAAAAGATTTTTTCCCTTCAGCACTTAAATATGTCATGACACTTTCTACTGGCCTGTAAGGTTCCAGTAGACTGAAAAGTCTGCTGCCAGACATATGGGAGCTCCATTGTATGTTGTTTCATTCTCTCGCTGCTTTTAGGATTATTTCTTTATCCTTGACCCCTGTGAGTTTCATTATCGAATGCCTTGATGTAGTCTTCTTTGGGTTGAATCTGCTTGGTGTTCTATAAGCTTCTTGTACTTGGATATTAATATCTTTCTGTAGGTTTGGGAAGTTCTTATTATTCCTTTGAATAAACTTTCTAGCCCTATCTCTTTTTCTACCTCCTCTTTAAAGCCAGTAACTCTTAAATTTGCCTTTTTGAGGCTATTTTCTAGATCCTTTAAGCGCTCTCTTGATTTGTTTTCTTTTGTCTCCCTCTGAATGTATATTTTCAAATAATCTGTCTTCAAGCTCATTAATTCTTTCTTCTGCTTGAGCAGTTTTGCTACAAAAGGACTCCGATACATTCTGCGTTATGACTATTGTATTTTTAAACTCTAGAATTTCTGCATGATTCTTTTTAATTATTTCAATCCCTTTGTTAAATTTATGATAGAATTCTGGGTTTCTTTTCTGTGTTGTCTTGAATTTATTTGAGTTTCCTCGGCACAGCTATTTTGAATTCTGTCTGAAAGGTCACAAATCTCTGTATTTCCATGATTGGGTCCTGGTTTCTTATTTAGATAATTTGGTGATATTTTCCTGGATAGTGTTGATGCTAGTAGATATTCTTCATGGTATGGGCATTGAAGAGTTAAATATTTATTGTAGACTTTACTGTCTGGGCTTGTTTGTACCCATTATTTTGGCCATACTTTCCCAATATTTGAAAGGACATGGGTATTGCGATCTAAGCTGTATCTGCTTTAGGGGACGCCCCAAGCCCAGTAACACTGTTGGTCTTATAGACTCATAGAGGTACCACCTTGACGGGTCTCGTACAAGATCCAGAAAAATTCTCTGAATTACCAGGCAAATACTCTCATTCTCTTCACTTACTTTATTCCAAACAAACAGAGTCTCTTTCTATTCTGAGCCTCCTAAAGCTGACAATGGAGTGATACAAGCACCCCTGTGGCCACCATTATTATGACCATGCTGGGTCAGACCTAAAGCCAGCACAGACCTTGGGTCCCACCCAAGGTCTGCATAACCACTCCCTGGCTACAGTCTGTGTTCGCACAAGGCCCTGGAGCTCTACAATCAGCAGGTGACAAAGCCAGACAGGCCTGTGTCCTTTCATTCAGAGCAGAAAGGTCTCTTATGTCTCAGATGGGTCCAGACATGCCTTCCAGGAGTAACGAACTAGAGTAAAAAACCTTAGAAATCTACCTGGTATTCTATTGTACTGTGGCTGAGCTAGGACTCAAGCTACAAGACACAGTCCTTCCCATTCTTCCCTCCCCTTTCCAAACGCAGAGGAGCCTCACCCCACAGCCACCACCACCACAGGCCGCAGGGAGTACTGCCAGACTACTGCTGATGTTCCCTTAAGGCCCAAGGGCTCTTCAGTCAGCTTGTGGTGAATGCTGCCTGGCTTGGGACTCACCCTTAAGGGGAGTGACTCCCCTCTGGCCCCGGTCAGGTCTAGAAAACTGTCCAAGGGTCAAGTCCTGGAATTAGGGACCTCAAGATTCCATTTTGTCTTCTAGCCCCCTGTACCCATGCTAGTACGTATGGTGCAAGACAAATTTCCCTTTACTTTTCCCTCTGTTTTTCTCAAGCAGGGGGTTTGCCCTGTACCCACCATGGCTGGTAATGTACTGAGTCTCACCTGAAGCCAGCAAGTCTTGGAGGCTCACCTAAGGCCCTCGACGTAGTATTGCTGCTGGTTATTCAGGGCCTAGCCGCTCTTCAGTTAGCAGATGATGAATGCTGCCAAGACTGGGCTCTTTCCTTCAAAGAAAAAGGTTTCCTTCTGGCTCAGGATATCTCTAGAAATGTTATCTGGGAGCTAGGGCCTGGAAGAGGGGCCTCATGACTCAGACCAGTGGCCAATCCTGCTGTGACTGAGCTGGTATCCCAAGATGCAAGACAATGTCTTCCCCACTTTTTCCCTCTCCTGTCTTCAAGTGGACGGAAAGGATCTCTTTTGGAGCCATGAGATATACAGCCTGGGGTTAGGGGCAGGGTGATGTTAGCACTCCCTTAGCTGACTTGGTAGTGTCTCAGTAGCTCAGGTGCCCCCCTCCCTCCATGTACAATGTCTCTGGGCCTAGTTTAGCACTAGAACTTGCTTAAGAGTTTCAGTCCTTATGGCCTGGACTGCCTTTCAAATTTACTTGGAGACACAGAGCACTGTAGCCCTTCGGTGGTGAGGTTTGTGGGAACTCAAGTTCTGACCTGCTGGCATCCTCAATTACCCTTCAGCTAGGGCTGGTTTATATGCTCCCTCTGTGGGTGGGTATCAGCTGAGCTTGGTCTACTTTTTCTCTCTGCTCTGACAGGACAGAACTGAGTTCAGTGCCTCACACTTGCTCTGCTCTCTCTCCCCCAGCACTCAGAGACACTCTACATAGCATGCTGCCAATGCCAGAGGTTAGGGAGGGGTGATATTGGTGACTCAGGATTGGTTTTTCTATCTCTTCAGTGCCTCTTTCAGTGATATAAAGTTAAAACTAGGTACTATGAGTGCTCATCTGATTTTTGGTTCTTATGAAGGTGTTAGAGAGAGAGAGAGCGTGTGTGTGTGTGTGTGTGTGTGTGTGTGTGTGTGTGTAGATAATGGTTGTTAACTTGGTGTCCTTGTGTAGGGTGGGGACTATGGAGCCTTCTATTACACCATCTTGCTCCACCTCCTCTCCTCACCCATTTTTTTAAAGCTACTTCCTAACCATGCTTGGAGGGAAATGGTAAAACGAATCATTAAGAGATTTACTTTTTCTTTCTTCAATTTCATACAGGAAACCAAGCCAAAAACATAAGTAAATGGCAAACTATGTAACTGACTCAGAATCAGATGGAAAACTATATTTCAATACAGTTTCTGTAATTAAGTTTCTCTCTGCCAAGAAAATATCGGAGCATATGATATGATCCTTATCAAAACCCAGCAAGCTGAAGTGGGGGAAGGAGGTAAAAATGTGTTGAACCTCACTTTTGAAAATAATATTCAAAACAAAGCTTTAAAGAATCATTTTATTCTTATACTATATGCACAATATCTCAGAAGTGTTTCACTATACTAGAAATGCTAACATATTTTGAAGTTTCTTGGAACAAAGTCCCTTTTTTATTTCAATGCTGACACATGAATATAAGAGAACTCTACCTTTCCCTTGAAAGTCTCTTGTGTACAAGACTGGAAGAGTTCTAGTACTGCTGAGTTCTATTCTCTTTGCTAATATTAGTTTATTATCTTATAAAAGAGAGTGAAACAAACCATAAAGACTCATCCAACTTCTAACTGAATTTTCAGGAGTGCCACATATTAAGTGGAATATGTAACTAGACAGCAGCAGAGAAACTATTCTTCGGTTTAACTATAATATTCATTTTTATCTTGTCTTACTGATTAGGTTGGGACAAAAAGTACTAAAGGAAATAAGTAACGTAATATCATACAGTGGGGTTCCTTTTATTGTAATTTCTATGAGCGAAATAATCAAATTGTGAAACACTTTTTTTAGGAGGTACATCAGATTCATTATTACTTTTGTTTTTCTTGGTCAAATGTTCATGTTTCTTTTTGCAAGTAAATATGGTTGAAGACAACTGTAGGGGAGCTTAGCTAAGTAGAACCAGGGGTTCTAGGTAAGGTATCAAGTATGACACTAATAACCTGGTGGTTTATGAAGCCTAGGAGTATAAAACTGTTTCTGACCTCAGAAAGAAGAACCACATAAATTGTTCTTGCAATAGCAGGGTCTCCACCTCATTCCTTATTGACTGGACATAAAACATCATATTCCTAAATTGCCTAGTAACTAAGGAAACAAGATAGTAGAGTTTTTAACACAAACTGCATAGGGACTTTGACAAATTTTCAGATTCAAAATCAGGCATTGATTTATTTAAGCTAATCAGCATCTACTCTAACTTGATTGTCTCAGAGATGAGTAGTTCTATCAATTCAAGCTAACTAGATACAGGTCCAGAACTTTTGTTTGACTGTTACAGGGAAAGTGGACCTATCACTATTATACAGGAACATGAGAGGATGTGATATCTGAAGCTGCTGTATACATCCCTGCTACTACATCAGAGGACCTGTTAAATAATAAAGTTAATGCAAAAAAGACAACAGAGTTGAGTCAAGAAATTAATAGAAATGGGTTCTCGTGACATGATTTGATCCTCTTACTTTATCTAAGGCAGCTCTACTCTTGGGATTCCAAATATCTAAGACAACAAAAAGCCTTTCACTTAAGCTATTTTGGGTTGGTTTTTCTGCTACTTGCCATTAAAATCTTTCTTATGCATACAAAAGTTTAATAAGGAAGGAATGTAAGTAAATACAGGGAAGTGGTTAGGAAATTGTTAACTGAAATTTTGGTTCCTCCAATAAATTAGAAAACTAGACCATGTGCCAAGGGTAAGATAAAAGTATAATAGCAGGGCGATTGTTTGAGTTTGCAGCCACTAAGAGAGGTATAACTGGGCAGTTATTGCAAGCCCAGCTGAGATACAGGACCATGAATTTGTAGTGACACAAATTTATATAATTGTTTTATTTTTGCCCAGTAACATTCAGACTCTGGAATATAGAAACAAATTATTCACATAGCTAGATTGTTACAAGGCTGGAGTTTCACAGGGGATGACTGAAGAAAAAAACAAAAGATAGCTAAAATTTAAAGACCAGAAAAATCTAGCTTAGATAAAAGAAAAGCAATTGGGAAAACAATATGTTGGCAGATAGATGATTTGGGATTCAAATTTAGATATGCTGTAAGTAATAGTAAGATAGCTAGTATAATAATGTCTGAATAAGAAACATATGGAACACAGTGGGTAATTATAGAAGTGTTTAATAAATCCACTATTTGCAAATGTTTTTGCATGGGCAGGATGTAGAGAAACCCTAGGAACAACACAGTTCACAAAGGTTGACAACAGCAGGGTACATTTACCATACCAAAACATGAAGAGGTCGGTGGAGGAAACGATTATCAAAGTCAGGAATGGACACTTATATCGGAAGGGCCTCCTGATAATTTAGAGCAACCTTGCATGAAGGGTGCAGGGGTAATAAGTGCCCTTATTTCATTCTTTATCCTCTCTTTAATCTGCTGATTCCCTATGTGTGAGCCAAACTGGAAGCCAGACAGCAGGGGAGCCCATCACTGATGGGTCCATTTAGGTTAAACACATGGGGAACAGAGAAGGGTAAAAAAGATTGGATCAAAGGTCCAAAGGGGCAAGCAAAAGATCCTCAGCAGAAGTTTAACATTTAGAAAGAGGCTGTTCTGAAATATTGAAAGTTTCTGTATCTAAATTTGGGTAGATAACTAAAGTGGGACAGACTAGATGACCACTGAAATTGATAAGGCCTGGGTATTGTTAGGCTCAAAGATTGTGTGCTTGGCCAGAGCTGCTAGCGGAGGCAAAGCTATGGTGAGTTTCTGCTTATTTAAAACAATCCATAAGGAACTTTTAGAAAAATAAATAAACAGAGCTTAGGTATACAGATGTTTTAAAGTATTGGCAAATAGACCTTTTGTTGTTTAAATCCAGACTTTAGGTCTCAAGAGCTAGGATAGATATTAGCTAGTCACTAGAGGGTGATATAACCACAGGCCTTATAGATCTAAATGACCTTCCAATACCCCCAACATGATTACCACTTGCTCTCTAAACTCCTTCCTGGTTGTTTTTTACATAAGCTCACATCAGAGTGATGGGTTTCAGGAATTCAGATTGTGAATTCAACCCATGATTAGTGTATTTTGTCAATAAACTGATATCATGGGGATAATATCGTTTCCTGTACTAAGGTGGAAAAAACCTCACGGAAACATTAAGACCTAAAGGTTAAAATTTTAACATTAGGTGTCTCTGGAACACCTTCTCTAGGAATCAATGTTTCTTCAAGGCTCCAAAAGGGAAAGAATCACGCTCAAAAAATAATATGGTCTTAATCAGTAGATCAGTAGAAAGGTGGGGAAAAAAAAATCTAGTCAATGATCCAGAGGAAGGATTATCTCCTCAAAAGACAAGTTAATAAAATGAATGTCTAGGAAGATATGACTATGACTGGAGCAGGAAGAAATCCAATAGAAGGAAAGGAGGCTCTCAGAGAGTACAACAGCATAGCTACCCCCGACAGAAATGCATGCAGGGAAACCCAACCCACTGCGTCAAGAAAGGAGGATGCAGAAGCAAATGTTGTTGCTTCCTTGCAGTAGCACAAGTTATTGTCTAACCCTGGGGAATTCCAAGCTGGAGAAAAGACCAGGTGTAAACTTGGGGCCGAGAGTGTTGGCCCTAAGTGGGCCTCTTGGGACTCTAGCTGTGGCGGCAGCAAAGGCAGGTTCATTTACTTCAGGCGTTTGCTGAGGGGGATATATTGATTGAGATAAATGTAGATATTAGGAAGCAAATCCCTAAGAGGAAGAATCCACAGGACTTAAAGCAGGAGACAATAGCCACTGTAGAAAGAGCTTTAAAAATCCTTTGGGATTCTATTGGAGATGGAAAACCAGAGAGGAGGAGAAGAGAGGAGAGGGAGACAGGAAGAGTTAGGGAGAAAGGGAGAGATAGAATTATCTTTTTAAGAGGAATCCTGATTTCTTTGAGCAATGGGCTGAACCTGCAAACAGTTTTTACATTTAGCATTTTTCTCTTTTCATTTTCCACCATACAGACCTCAGGCTTTACCCTGGTTTCAATATATAGATGGAGGGAAATATTCACAGAACAGATTAGTAATTTAGGACACAAATAAATTAGTTGGAGCCAGTTAGAGAAAGGACAAGGTATTATCACATAGCTCATGGTAGGTGGAAAGAATAACAAGTCCCTATTTTGTCAGATCCCTATTGACTTCAATAGGGATGGTACCATGCTTAAGGGCTGAAGAAGAGACTTGGTGCCAGTGAAAACACATAGGGTTTATTGAGGGCATGTACATGCAGAGCAGTTCAGTGGCAGTGGGCTAGACAGGAGAACCAGAACGGCTTGTAAAAAGCATGCAGTTTATATAGCATTTTCACTTAGCACCCTCTCCCTAGCAACCTCCACTGACAACCTCCATTCAACCCAAACAAAGGGACTCAATCTCTTGTCTGGCCCACATTCCAGGGGATAGGCCAGAGCTTCAGATGTTTGTTCCTCATAGATAAGGAAGGAACCTCCAGGTTGGTCACTCCTGAGTTTCTTAGCTCAGAACTCTGAACACATACTCTTCTTAGATAATTCTTATCAGGGTATGCTGAAGTTACTGCTATCAGGTGCATCTGCTATACAGTCCTAGACTTTTGATCACACACAGACTTATCTTACCTGCCCTAGAACAGTTAAAGGAAAATGTTTATAACCTTGGGGAGAGATCTATGAAAAGGTAAAGATGATCAAAACTTTTGAGAAGGTATATCAATATTAGACTACTTATGAGGTGATATAGAAGTTTCCCAGGCAGCACAGTCTACTGAACCATCTTCCAAAACTCTGAGTGGTCAATCCCTAGCAAAAATCCTTTTAATTAACTAAATCTAAATTTGTCACATTATTCTTTTTTTTTTTTTTTTTTTTTTTTTTTTTTTTTTTTTTTTTTTTTTTTAGACAGTGTCTGACTCTGTCACTGAGGCTGGAGCACAGTGGCACAATCTTGGCTCACTGCAGGCTCAACCTCCCAGACTCAAGAGATCCTCCCACCTCAGCCTCCCAAGTAGCTGGGACTACAGGTGTGTACCACCATGCTCTGCTAATTTTTGTATTTTTTCTTTTTGTAGAGATGGGGTCTCACCATGTTCCACAGGCTGGTTTTGAACTCCCGGGCTCAAGTGATCCACCAGCCTCAGCCTCCCAAAGTGCTGGAATTAGAAGTGTGAGCCACCATGCTCAGCTTATTCTTTATAATAGTCTCAGTTCTGTACTGTTTTGCGCCACTCTTTTCAATCCTCATTAGTTTGATTTTTATTCTGCTCCTAATTAGGAAATACCTGATTGTCTTGTCACAAAGAGTTTATGACATCAACATATCATTTTAGAAAGCCATAGAGGGTCTTTATATTAATTTCATTATGCTAGTGAGCTCATTTCTCCTCTTGCTGAATGTTCTTTTCAAATGGCTGATCTTACATATGTAACAACACACCCAAGTATTTTATCTCAAGAAAAGTAGTTTGTGTGTAAAAACCCCTTTCAGATATGCGTCATTTTTTGAAGAAATCCAAGAAAGCATGAAGGAATAAAATTTAAAATCAAATTCAAATTGATTTGTAAATGTTATAATGCTTAGATGTAAATAAATATTTACATATTACTTGTTTTATTTTAGAGTAGCAATAACCAATTGGAAGATACAACAAAAGATAAAACAGAAACTAATTCACAATAGCAACTAAGAATATAAGATATCTAGTAATATAAATAAGAACATTATAGTCCTCTACAAAGAAAACAACTTTACTTGGAAAAATAAGAAAAATATTGATGAAACATAGATTTGTTCTATTCTTGAAATGTATAAATGTTTATTTAAAAAATAAAAATTCTTGCACTAGAAGTTGAATTAAATTCCCATTGTAAAAAGTGGAGTTTCCTCTTCAAAAAGACTTTCTTCCCCATCTAATTAAAACTAAATAATAACTTACCTTAAAAACAAATTTTATTCAAAAACCTATACTAAAATTTTTAAATATCTCCTAGACATGATAAAAAAAAAATCAATATGCTTTATATTCTTAACTCCGACAATTTACCCTAAATACTAGCCCTAACGTACTTTTACTAGTCCAAACAAACATTAAATCATAGCCTGTTCCTCTTATTTAAAAGTGTTTTTACCTTCCTCAACATTCCAGAAGTTACTTCCTCCTTCCTTTGTTCTCCTCTGCCTTTGCCTTTTTAAAAAAATTTTAAGTTATTAATCAATCAAAACACATACAAAATAAAAGTCCCATTCCAACCAATAAAAACCAAACACAACAATAAAATAAACACATCAAATTATAAATAATCCTGTCTCCTTTGTTCAATACACTCTCATAACAAAACTACTGACAAATATACCCTTTCTACAAAAAATAAAAATAGCCTTATTAAAAAAATTAGATTTATATTCAAATACTATTTATTTACAACACCAAAAAACAAACATTTCAAACACCATGAAAACAAATAAGACAAATAAGAATACAATTCAAAATTATAAATGACAAGGTTTATAAAGTCTTATCCTACTAGATAAATGAAACATAAAAATGATAAGGTTTAAAACAATAAAACACTATCAACAATAATATACAATCAATGGAACAGAACACATCTCTTAAAAACAGAGGCCCACTAGAGTAGTTCTCACACCTAAGCATTCACAAGAATCATCTGAGGAGCAAGGAAACACTGCGAAACTCTGGGCTTCAACTCAAAATTTCTAAATCAAGACTTCTAATTGGTCCCAGTCCTACACTCCTACATGAGCCCAAACCTTCCTGACAATGATAATCAGAGAGAAAATAAACCAGTCAATCATCTTGGTGGCTGTAATCCCAGAGAAACTCATGTAAGAGCCGTAAGTCATACAAGGAGGTATACAAGGATAGGGGTACTCTGCCTTTTCCAAGAGTAGAGCAGAGACTCTTGCAACAGGAAAGGAGATGAGAATATGCAACTACATCGTTCATGAACTAAAATGACCTGACTATGGCATCTATAGGTCTAGACAAATTCAAAGGAGTGCTTGAATATATATGTCTATACAGACCCACAAAGTTTTGCCTGTTGTCTCTTTTTTGACTCTATTCACTGGGACATTAAAAGAAAGTATTTTGAGTTGTCTCTGTACATATGAATCCAAGCATTCATGTTTATATGTTTATTTTCATTTACACTGCCTTCTCACCCAGTAAGACATTAGAACAGTTTTATGTTTCTACCAACTATAGTGCCAGGGTTTCCATGACTTTTAATTACCAAGTTATTCAATACATTGAGTTACTTTCGTGAGCTAACACAATAGGCCTCTACACAGTTCGTTCTTAGTAATTATTTAAATGCCAGTTGGCTTTTTTCAAGCATGTGTGAACCACATTAAGCATGTGTAGTCATAATTATGCAAAGAAACCATAGCTTATTTCTGCTTTATTGTATGGAAACCAATTGATTTAAGGGTTTTTCAAGCATTTGAACTGGAATAATTGTCAGATTTTTTTTTTTTTTTTTTTTTTTTTTTTTTTTTTTTTGAGACAGAGTCTCGCTCTGTCACCCAGGCTGGAGTGCAGTGGCGCGATCTTGGCTCACTGCAAGCTCTGCCTCCAATTGTCGGGCTTTTTAAAAAATCATGTTAGAAATCCACATCATACCACAAACTTACTTTTGAAAAATAAAATCAGATAAAATTGTAAAATTATAGAAGTTTATTGCTCATACAAAAAAGTAGTTCACAAATCAGGAGACCACAGACTGAAAGTGGTAGGAAGCCTCCTTAGAACTGTTAAAATGCAGTTTATAAAACATAAAAGAGTAAGTATTTCGACCATGTTCACAATTGGCTGTTACACATTAACATTCTTTTTAAGGCAAGCAGGGCTGTTGAAGCTGATCTGTCTGTAGCTGATTGGTTTAGTTTCACTGAATCATGCTGACAGAGATGAAAAGCTTCCATTTCATGTTTTGTTTTTTATTAGAAGCAACATTTCAGGTAATCGGAATAACTTAAGTTTTGGCTACATGGCTATGGGCAGTTGGCCTTGGGGTATATCCAAATTGTGGCCTTCATTTTCATTTTTCTTTAGCATACTAAATTTTAGATAAATGAAAGAAATAAAGATAAGGGACTCCAAATAAAAATAGGAAATATGGGCCGGGCGCGGTGGCTCAAGCCTGTAATCCCAGCACTTTGGGAGGCCGAGGCGGGCGGATCACGAGGTCAGGAGATCGAGACCATCCTGGCTAACACGGTGAAACCCCGTCTCTACTAAAAATACAAAAAACTAGCCGGGCGAGGTGGCGGCGCCTGTAGTCCCAGCTACTCGGGAGGCTGAGGCAGGAGAATGGCGTAAACCCGGGAGGCGGAGCTTACAGTGAGCTGAGATCCGGCCACTGCACTCCAGCCTGGGCGACAGAGCGAGACTCCGTCTCAAAAAAAACAAAAAACAGAAAAAAAAAAAAAAAAAATAGGAAATATGCTTGAGGATCATAAAAATATAAACGAGTATAAAAATCTGAGGATTTTGATGGCACAAACAGAACCTCTGTAATAATCAAAGCAATGAAAGATATTGACAAATACTACTGAAAGATAGGATCTCAATAAAACCTCAAAAAATAAGTTTAAAAGAAAATAATCTAGGCAAATTTTTTCTTGAAAAACTTTGTTAGATAAAATTTTGTTACTGTTAATATGCAGAGTGCTTACTAAGAAGAAAAATGATTTGTCAGTATCAACAGGCATTTTAAAAATTGACTGCTCCCTCACTCCTAGCCCCATCAATTTATTTTCAGGAATTAGAAGGGAGATAGCATGCACAAAATGACTATGTCCATGCATCCTTTAAAGCAAGTAGTGTCCTGTGGCCAACAATGGTCATAATGTTATAATGCTTAGATGTAAAATAAATATTTAAATATTACTTGTTCTACTCTAGAGTGGCAATAACAAATTGAAAGATACAACAAAAGATAAAACAGAAACTAAATGGTCTTGGCAGTTAACAGGCTATGAAGCCAAGGCTGGGGTGGACCCAAAGAGCAATAATTAGGAGGTAAGGTGAAATTAAGTGCCAAGAAGACAAATCTAACAGAAATACCCAGTAAGGGTATTACCTGCATCAAACTGCAGGCATCTATTGCTCTGTTCTACACTCAGAGGCAGTGTTATTTGACCCTTTGCCAGCACTGCTAGCCACACACTTTTACTCTGTTGCTAGAAGGATAACAGGTATAAAGAAACGGAATGGAGAAAATATGAGGCGCCAAGTGGTGCCAGCAGAGTCTTAGGCACAGGTGTCTCTGTAGGGCTCATGGCTTTACAGGAGACAGGTGGGGAATGCTTAAGCACACTGAGTTGCTTGGAAGGAAATGAATATTTAAGAGTATTATCTCTGCTTGGGTAAAACTACAGGAATTTTTATTTTCTTCTTTATACTTTTCAAAGTTAAAAGATCAGCAATGTTTATTTTATTTATTGTCAGAAAGATCAGCCATAGAATAGGAAAAAAAAAATGCTTCCTTCACATTAAGCTTGAACGTTTTAATTCTGCCCTAGATTCCTCAGAAGAAAAGAATAATCATGAATAAAGTTTTCTTAGGAGTTAGCACTTATACTGTGAAAGAACAGTAACTATAGAAGGATATTTTCTCTTTTCATAATAGTCTATGTTGCTAAAAGTCCTATGAGAGTGCTAAAAAACAGGCAATAAATACGATTCTTTTCTAAGTCACATTCACACAAGCACTTGCTTTGTTTGTATTTTCCAAGGACAACATTTGTGATAGTGATAATAGAGAAGTAATGGAGCAAACACATATTTTAAAATGGGATTACAGGAAATACTTCCGCAGTAAATTAAAGCAAAAGAAAAGCCCCAAGATATTGAAGCAATCCATAGTGGAAAATGCAATAAATAATCCATAGTACCCTATAATCTTTAGGGGCTAATATTTGAATACCTTTTATACATCTAACTGGCTAATTATCTACATTGAGGATCTGATCATTAACAGAATAAAAAGAAAGATAACATGAAATAAAGCTTTGGGAAGAAATTTATGGGAATTTAATTTAATAAAGCAATGGAATATATCGTTATATTGAATAATACAAGAAAAGCCAAAAATTATTTGAAGCATTCTTGCTATGGATTATTTTGTAATTATGTATTAAGACGCAGGTACAAAGCTAAATTTTCTCCTTCTAGTAGACTGCAGCAATCCATTTCTCCCTTTCAGACTCAATTTCTACATCTGCAGTCATATCACAAAATTTTGATCAGAATCAAATAAGAAAAAATGTGAACATTCTTATTATGTGTAAAGCATTCTATCTAATAATGTTTTAAAGCTATTGTCAAAGATACGTAAAACATTTAATGTAAAATGAGACTCACTAAAACAGTGATCTCCTTTTCTCCTACGTTTTTCTCCTACGCTTTTCTCCTCCCTTCTAGAAACACACTACAATACTCCTCGGAATAAAATTAACAAGCATTTAAGCAGAGACCATTCTAAATTGGCTTCTTTCTAAATGCAGACCATTATGGAGCCAAGATATTCGATTTTTTATCCAAATATCCCTTTTTAGTTCTACTGAGTAGGAGTATATTAAGCTCTTATTCATATATAAATATAAACGTCAAAATGTAAAAACAATAATTTGAAAGCAAAATCAATAATATTTTCTGAGATAAGTTAAAGTATTATTTCATAAGAAGTTTCTCTTTCTCCCTTGATTGCCCTAAATATCTGGTAAATAACATTTTAAAATCACATTTAGAACATTATCTCTAGATTTATGACTGCTTTAAATGTTCATTAACCATTTAAACTTCAGATAAGCCTAACCAAGAAAAGAGTTAATACTGGAATAAATTAAAGGCTATTGTGTTTATCAATTAGTTATTTATATGGAATAAGTCTCTCTGTATACCTGGTTGTGATGCAGGAAATGTTTTCTCCTCTTCTGCCAGCCCACACAACTGTGAGTTGTTTCTAAAGAAAACAGTAGCAGCTAGGAGAACAGAAAAAAATGAATAATGTACTGTCTTAATCACTGGAGGCCACTGTAACAAATTATTATAAACTGAGTGGCTTAAACAACAGAAAATGTTTTCTCACAGTTCTGGAGGCTGAAAGTCCAAAATCAAGGTGCTAACAGAACCCGTCTTATAAGGAGCCACTTTCTAGTTTGCAGATAGCCATCTTCTCTTGGATCCTCACACCGCAGAGAGAAGAGAGAAAACAAGTTCTCATCCCTCTCTCATTAGGGCACTAATCCCACTAACGAGGACTCCACCCTCATAACCTAATTACCCCTCAAAGGCCCTGCCTCCTGACATCATCACATTAAAGGATTAGGGTTTCAACAGATGAATTTTGGGAAAGGACAAACCTTTGATCCATGACAAACCTTTGATCCATGTTAATGTATGTTCCCGAGATATGGCAGTATTAGCAGAGAATGACTAAAGTCCTAAAATGTGTTCAGTGTTATCTTAGTTTTGGGAGACAACGAAAGATAAGCAAGATAGGCTGCTCCCAGATGGGGAGAAAGACTGCAACAAAGAATTATAATGAGGGATGGTGGACAAACTGCAGGGCAAAATACAATCTACTGTGGAGGTTCTCAAGGCATCTAACACAGTGTAGGAGTTGCCTAAAAGATTTCCAGAGGAAATGGTATCTATAAGTAGGATGAAGGCAAATGAGACAAGGGGCTGGTGTTCTAGCCAAGGAGTTGAAAGCAAATGTGACTTGCTGAGGAATAGAAGGACTTCG
This sequence comes from Rhinopithecus roxellana, assembly GCF_007565055.1. Classification (NCBI taxonomy): domain Eukaryota; kingdom Metazoa; phylum Chordata; class Mammalia; order Primates; family Cercopithecidae; genus Rhinopithecus; species Rhinopithecus roxellana. Next base: position 56,895,479 of record NC_044551.1, read on the forward strand.
CTGTGACACAAGTTTAAAAAGTATTTATAGTGTTTATGGGAATGACAAAACAGAAGGCTGTCAAAATAAGCAAAAGCCAGAACTTACGAGGGCTTTGTAAGTCGTGTCTAGGAGTGTGAGTTTTTCTAAGAGTTTCAGAAAGTCAAAGAAGGGATTTAAGCAGGGGAATGTCATAAAGATTTGTTTAATAAAAATAAAAGTAATAAGAACTGCCATTAAATGCTTTCTGGGACTAAGTACTTAATAAACATTCCTTTAATCTTTACCATAAGCCTAGGAATTGGGTAATAGTATTATTCTCACTTTTTCAATTTAAAAAAGTGAATTTTATAGAGGATGGTTGCCCAGAATTCACACAGCTAGGATGTGGCTGAGCCACAACTTGAGCCCAAATCTATTTGAGAGAAAGTAGGGGGGTGGTGGGATAAATATTAGGTTGAGTCTTGCTAATATTGATTATTTTCATTGCTGCAAACAGCTATTTCACATGATTTAATCTGTCTTAAAAAATCTCCACACCTTCTGAAATTAACCTTCAATTTCAAAAATTGAGCTGCCAAATACAGATATCAAGAGAACAGAGATGTCATTTGAAATTCTCAGTCCAAATTATTTTGGCAGTCTCAGACTTTGCAGATTTAAACCCAAAGGTCTCTGGCTTAATTCTCATCTCTCTCCACCTCTGTCATTCCAAGTCTTTTTTTATCTCTTGCTTTCTGCAATTCCCTGTCAGCCAGAAGCCTGCTGACTCTGTCAGTGTGTTCCAAGACCTTCGGCTCCCCTACATTTTCCCCAATGTCTCTGTTCTCAGTGTATTTTTTATAGAGTAAAAAAGAACTGATTGCAGAGCACATCTTGGAGAGCTTCCCCTGGAATCTGAAGGGCCTTACGGAGATTCCATGGGGTGATGCACTCCCCATTCCATTCTCTAGAACTCTCTTGTGTTGCTGCTTCTCCCCTCTCTGTATCTTTCACAGATCTCAGCATCTAAACTCAAATAAAGAGAATTAAAGATGGGAGTGCATTGTAAGTTGCATTTGAAGCCTACTTTCCTTCCCAAGAAAGACACCTTCCCAAGAAAGATACCTTCCCAAGAAAGACATATGATTATCAACAGGTAATATTCCACTTAGACCTTGACCTTTGGAACTCATTTGAAATTCTAAGCAAATATGGGTAATTAGATTGATCAGTGGGTGGGTACCAATAGGGCCAAAGTATAGCCTTCAGTTTGATATTGGCTTTTGACAATTTTGTTATAGGAGAATAATCCCATTCTCCTTCCCTCATTATTATTCTTTCTTTTCCTTGTTCCTCTACCTCTGCCAACAGCTCCACCAGGAGTTTGTTCACCTAAAGTATTCTGCTTAATAATGACTTTACTGTTTTGTAAAATCCATGAGTGTTCACTATAATGAAATCAAGAATTAGACATTTGTATAAAGAAATTAACCAAAATATTCCAAATAGCACTAGAGAATTATGTCAAGGGATTATCATTCCAGACACCTCTTGATGAAGATTTACAGATCAAAGTGTGGACAGGTAGAAGGATTAAAAAAAATGGTGAATAGATATATGGATAAGTGACTAGGTCTTTAGGGAGGTAGGAAGCTAAATGATAGATATATAGATAGATCAATAGATTGATAGGTGGCAAATTAATCAAAAGATAAAAGTAATTTTAAAAAATGGTTATCCTATGCATGATATTTTTTAAAAGATAATATTATATTTAATTTTTGCCTTCAACCAAAGAAGAAACGTAAGGGAAGCTGAAGATAAAGCAATTGCCAGACTTTAAATGTATGTTTTTATATTTCAATATATCATTTCATTTCTCCTTTACGAATTAAAAACATAGGAAACAATACTGAAAGTCTAGAGTTATTATTTCTTTTAAACAACATGTTTCAACTTTAAGGAGAATAATTGAATCCCTGCTTTTCACTATGAGAAAATTAGAACTCTTGTATATCCTTTAGTCTCACTCCTACTCCCTAATATTAGTTATGTAATCACTGATATTACAGGATTTACAACATTTATATTCTGTTCTATAACCATAATCCCCTCAGTTATTAAGTCTAAGTTCTGTATATTAATAGATGCAATGATAACCACTAGCCCTGTTTCCACACTTTTCTGTAGTCATATCTTGGTTGAATAGACTTAATCATTAATTCATTTTTAAGAAAGGCTCATCATTCCTGTATTGTATGCGTTTCTATATACTTGAAAATGTCAATATGTTGCCTTTTATATGAGAGAAAAAAATGAAAGGGTATAAAATTATTGGATCAGTATCTTTTTTACTACTAAACTTCCTAAGCATGCCTTCACCATCTTTGTAAATTGACTATTGGTTGAATACTTCAGAATTTTTTTTTGCATTTGTCTCTTGGTAGCATGATTTCTTAGTTTCCTTAGTATTTTCTCAAAAAAAAAAAAAATCCACAGGTGCTATGCCTATGAGTACCACACTTAGAACTGTGCAGGAAGTACTCTCACCCCAATCCCTATATTTTAAAGGGCCTGGAACTAGCTTACCCCAGCTCATGTCTTTATCAGACATGATGTAAGGGGTTTTCTGGTTCAAGGGACTTTGTCTTTGTGCTCTTGTTCTAAACTACACTTTGGGTACCTGGATACCCAACATTCTCTCCCCAAACAACCTTAAGCCTGTTTCTAGGGCCTACACAGTGCACCTTCCCCAGGTCTGTTCTCCTGACAGTGGACCAAGCCACCACACCTAGACCCAAGGAATATCCCAGGGATGACTGCTTGAGAATGTATGGATACAATTTAAATGTGTGAACTAAGGTATTCAGATATATGCAAATGATGTCCCTGATAATGTCCAACATTGACAAATGTCCTGCAGTCAAGCTGGCTTTTGTCACACAATCATGTTTTCAGTTGGGACTCCAAGTTGTTGAAAATTCTAAATTTAAACCCAGCATTCCAGATTGTTGAAAAACTATATTTGTCAAGGTAGGAGGAGAGAACATATTTTATTTTATATAGTTGTTAGACACACACACACACACACACACATGCATACAAAATCTTAGATATCATCTTTTAAATTTTGACATATGGTACATCAGTCTCCATTTATAGTCTTGACTAGTTCCCACTGGTATGAGGGGACTTCATAATGTTTATGGAAAAATAGAATTTAAAGATAAAAATAAAAAATGTAAACTTTTTTTCTCAGCATAAACTCCATCAAGGCCAAGGCACTTTTGTAAGTAATAATACCCATCATTTTGTTCATCCCTGAAGAACTGAGGATCCTGGTAATCTAACCATGCCAATGCAGTCTTCTTTCCATTATTAACTGAAGAAAAGTGAGTACTCTCACATCAGTTAGAATGGCGATCATTAAAATGTCAGGAAACAGATGCTAGAGAGGATGTGGAGAAATAGGAACCCTTTTACACTGTTGGTGGGAGTGTAAATTAGTTCAACCATTTGGAAGACAGTGTGGCAATTCCTCAAGGATCTAGAACCAGAAATACCATTTGACCCAGCAATCCCATTACTGGGTATATACCCAAAGGATTATAAATCATTCTACTATAAAAACACATGCACACGTATGTTTATGCAGCACTATTCACAATAGCAAAGACTTGTGAACAACCCAAATGCCCATCAATGATAGACTGGATAAAGAAACTGTGGCACATACACACCATGGAGTGCTATGTGGCCATAAAAAAGAATGAGTTCATGTCCTTTGCAAGGACATGGATGAAGCTAGAAACGATCATTCTCAGCAAACTAACACAGGAACAGAAAACCAAACACCGTATGTTCTCACTCATGAGTGGGAGTTGAACAATGAGAACACAGGGACACAGGGAGGGGAACATCACAACCGGGGCCTATCAGGGTGTAGGGGGCAAGGGGAGGGAGAACATTAGGACAAATACCTAACGCATATGGGGCTTAAAACCTAGATGACAGGTTGATGGGTGCAGCAAACCACGATGGCACATGTATACCTACGTAACAAACTTAAAGTTTAAAAAAAAAAAAAAAGAAAGAAAAGAAAACAAATAAGTCAGAAGGAGCCAAAAGAGGACTGCAAGGTGGATGCCTAATACTTTCCCACAGAATTTCTCACAGAATGTCCTTTGTTTGATGAGAGAAATAAGCAGAGCTTTGTCATAGTAGAGGAACCTCTGGCGAAGCTTTCTCGGGCATTTTTCTGCTAAAGCTTTGGTTAACTTTCTCAAAACACTTTCGTAATAAGCAGATGTTGTCATTCTTTGAACCTCCAAAAATTCAACAAGCAATATCTTGAGTACTCTCAAAAGCTATTGCCGTGATGTTTGCTCTTGACTGCTTTTGCTTTGACGGGACCACTTTCAGCTTTGGATCGGGCTTTGTCTTTAGGATTGTACAGGTAAAGCCACATTTCATTGCCTGATACAATTCTTGGAAGAAATATTTCAAGATCTTCATCCTATTTATTTAAAATTTCCATTGAAAACTCTTTTCTTGTCTGCAGCTAATCTGGACACAACAGTTTTAGTACCCATTGGGTGAAAAGTTTGCTCAACTTTAATTTTTCAGTCAGAATTATATAAGCTGAACCAACTGAGATGTCTATGGTATTGGTTATTGTTTGTGCTGTTGTTAATCATCAGTCCTCTTCAATTAGGGTGCCAATAAGATGAAATTTTGCCTTGCTAATTGTGGGGATGGTCTACTTCTGCATGCTTCCTCTTCAACATAATCTCATTCCCTTTTAAAGACAGTTATTCATGTTCAAACTGCTGATTTATCTGGGCCATTGTCCTCATAAACATTTTTGAAAGCATCAATGATTTCAGCAGTCTTCCACCCACACTTCACCACAAATTTGATGTTTGCTCTTGCTTCCATTTTAGCAGAATTCAAGTTTTCCTGATACAGGCTCTTTTTATTTTTTATTTATTTATTTATTTATTTTACTGTGTTATTGCTTGTCTTTTATTCTTCAATAAGAAAATTAGGTTTTCAAGTTTTATTGTACAAATAATATTTTCGAAAAATTCAAAACTAGGGTTCAATTCAGGAAGTTAAAAGAATATAGCTTGGAAAAACAATAATGTTATTTATAGATGTAGAAATATTCTTCAGTAGGCAGACATTTCCAACCCATATTTAAATGCTTTAAACTTCGGAATGTAAAGAGTTAATTTCAGTAAGATATTCAATATCTAATTCAATTACCAGCATTCTACAATTAACATTTGTTTTAGTGTTTCTGAACATGGGTTTTTGAAAATTTTTTTAAAGTTAAGTTTGTCTTTACTTACAATGTCTTTCAGATTTTTTTCTTTGAGAATGAAATTGGAGTTTTCTTTTTTTTTTTAATTTTTTTTATTATACTTTAAGTTCTAGGGTACATGTGCATAATGTGCAGGTTTGTTACATATGTATACTTGTGCCATGTTGGTGTGCTGCACCCATCATCTCGTCAGCACCCATCAATTCATCATTTATATCAGGTATAACTCCCAATGCAATCCCTCCCCCCTCCCCCCTCCCCATGATAGGCCCCGGTGTGTGATGTTCCCCTTCCCGAGTCCAAGTGATCTCATTGTTCAGTTCCCACCTATGAGTGAGAACATGCGGTGTTTGGTTTTCTCTTCTTGTGATAGTTTGCTAAGAATGATGGTTTCCAGCTGCATCCATGTCCCTACAAAGGACGCAAACTCATCCTTTTTAAACTGTTGTCTTATCCTTCTTAGTGCCTCAAACTAGATCCTGTTCAGACATGCTATAACAAGTCCATACAAGTTTATTTTGCTGCAAAAAAGTTTTGAAATCTGTACATAGTATTTTCATAATATGTATTCTCTATCAACTGTTTAAAACCCCCTTTAAAATGTGCTGGAGTGATGATCTCTAAAACTCTTTGCTTGCTTGTTATTTGAGAATTTTAGCCTTTTTACCTAACTAATGAAAAACAACTTGGCTAGCTAAAATATTTTTGGGTCTGTCTTTCCTCAGAACATTGTTAACACATTTGCCTATTGCTGAGGAAAATGTTAAACTATTATGATTTTTTTTCGTTATAGAAGGTGACTTGTATTTCTACTCTGATACCTAATGATGCATTTTTTAAAGTTGAATAATACAACTAAGGAATATCTTGTTTATCATGCTATAATAATTTTTTTCACCTAGATTTGCTTTTCAATCTCCTGATTCGGTTATGCCATTAATTCAGGATTTTTTCTTCTATTTTGTTTTTAATTATTTTTATTATTATGTTCTTATATCCCGTAATTTAGCAACACATTTTGTATATGTTAGCTGTATATATTTTGTCTCTACTACTGCTTTGATCTGTTTGTCTTATGTGTTCACTGATTATATTAAGGCTTTATTCCTTGAAATTATTTAATTCATATTTAATTAAATTAATTTATTTAATTTTATTTTGACACTTACTGTTTCTAGTTCATCTTTTAATTTCATAAAGGTGGATTTTGGACCACTGGTTGTTGCCTAAACTCTATAAATTGTCTTTATATCTCATTTTGATGTTCATTTCCTGGATTTAATCTCTTGATTTATTCAATTTGCACTTTTATTTTGCACTTTTATTAACTTCAACAATGTAAAACAATAATGTGAAATTTTCTTTTGTTTTAATTATGTTTTCTTTTCAACTGAATACTCTGTATTTTCCATTCTATATTTCTTTCTCTTTAGGACTGGGGGAGAGGGCTGTTGTAGACAGACCCAGTCACTCAGAGGCGTCTTTTCAGTTTGCTCATGCTAAAGTGAGTTGATCTATGAGAAGTATGATGAATTTTTCCTCATTCAATTCCCACCTTATCTGAAACCTGCTTATCTTCCTGAGACAATTTGCGTGATTAAAAACAGTGTTTCACCCATTTTAATGTAGTTCATTCGTATTACTGTAGCTTGAGGCCATAAGACTAATAGGGAAAGTTTATCTAGAGATTTATGTGGTATTTTTAGAAGAGGGAGCTCCACTTTCTCATCAAAGATTGTGTTGAATATTATTAGAATTCACAACATGATGTCCCTGTGTGTGTATATTGGGCACCAAAGCAGGATAACCTATTCTAAGATGGTTACCTTCAGGATTCAGATAATTCTTCTATTTTACTTTAAAGTTATAGGTTTATTTCAATTCCACTTTTTTATTTCCCATCCCACTCATCTATCCCTAGTGGTTCATTTCTTGTCAGAGCCAGAGGCCTACCCAATAAATTCTGATTCAGCATATGTAGTAGAGACTACTATTTGTACTTTTCCAGTAATTGTTTCTTTATATGTCTTTTCAGCCCTATACCCTTTTTGTAACTCCGATTACACATATTTTAGCCCACTTGATATTGCCCCACATGTTATGATATTCTGTTCGTTTTTTCAGTCTTTTTCTTTCCATATTTTTTTAAATTTTACTTTAAGTTCTTTCTGTGTTTTTATTTGCAGACTTTATATTGACATATCTTTACATTCATTGCTCTTTTTTCTCCTGCAGTGGCTGATCTGCTGTTAATCCCATCCAGTGTATTTTTCATACCAGCCATTGTATTTTTGATCTCTAGAAATTTGATTTGCATCTCTTTTATGCCTTCTGTGTCATTATTATTCTCATGTCTTCTACTACCTTCTTAAATGTATGTAGTATATTTAAATAGCTGTTTTATTATTCTTGTGTACCAATTCTATCAGCTGTTACTTTTCAGGGTCTCTTTCTCTTGATTGATTCCCCCACACACCCCCTACTTGCCTCATTATGGATCACGTTTTGTTGCTTCTTTGCTTGCTAGGTAAGTTTTGATTACATGTCAGAGATTGGACATCTTATGATATTTACATATTTAAATATTGTAAATATTTTTAGGAATTTGTTCTGGGAACAGATAAGTTACTTGAAAACAATTCGAACTTTTCAAAGCTTGTATTTAAGCTTTGTCAGACTGATGATACAGAACACCCTTTAGTTTAGGGCTAACCTGGTTTCACTCTTGAGGCAATACTCAGCTAAGAATTTGACAGCATGTATTACATGTTACGAGGTCTTTCCATTTTTGTTTGTGAACCATTCTTGGTTCTGTGTGATCCTTAAACATTGTTCTACCTGTTGCTTTATGTTGATTCTTCTCCCAGCAACGGTTATTTACTCTGGATGCATGCATTTATCAGTACTTTGCTGTTGACTCAAGGGGAGTCCCCTGCACATATGTTAAGTGCTACTACCCCTCCCACCTCCCCAATCCCCACTTACCTTTCTCTTTTCCTCATGCCCTGTTCAGGCAGGAAGGTAAATTTGGTCCCTGTCACTTCACCATGTCTGGAAGCAGAAGTCTTCTCACTATACAATTTAATCAAAATGTTTCAAAGAGCACTTGCTTTGGACCCAACTATTTTGCAGAAATGGTTACCAAAGGTAAAAGTGTAGCAACAAAGAGAAAAATCTCTGGTATCATCTTTAGATCCTGGTGAAGGAAGAAAAGGGGAGTAAGGAGGGATGTCTCCCAGCAGCATTATATGCTCCTCACAGCTCTTTCTATGCCCCCACACTCAAGACTCTAATTTCACCTCTGTACCCTCTTATTTCACCCACCCCCAACTTTTAGCATGTAAACCTTACATATCTAACAAATACGATGAGTGAGACAGTCCATGCCGGGTGATGGAAGCTAGAGAGAAAAATATATATATATATCCTTATTTTCACTCCAGTTGGTAGGAGAGGAGATGAGGTGTGTTTGACAGTTGACTTTGGAATTGCATGGAGAGGCTTTGACAGCCTTTCCTTTATATATCATCCCATGCATAATAGCTTAACTTGGGAATTTTAGTTTCTTCTTCTCTGACATTAAACTCTTGAACATCCAAATAAATTGCCATTGTAGTTCTATCATCAGTGCAGACATGCTCTGGGAGCCATTTAAAGGATTAGAGCCACATCAGAACCTCGTTTAAGCACAATTTACTTTCTAAAGCTGTATCACTCTGATTAGCTAAATTAGTAGTTCCTAAAGAAGTCTCCTGATTTTAAATGAGTCACTTTACTTGTAATGTTTTGCAATAAGCCTTAATTTACTGACACCTTCTTCTACAATTCTGATTCACGGGTGTTTTCTAAAATCCAATAGAAAAATTGGTTCGCAAAAAAAATAATACTACTTTGAAAATAAACTAGAACACAGCTTGTCTTTCTATGCTCCATCTGCTCAACCTCATCTTATTAAATTCTTGGAAATCTACACACTCAGCTTTAAAATGCCATGTTGGACTCCTGAGTTTTTTTAATGTGTTATTTCTTTTGCATTTGTTTAAATGTTGTTCTTTTGCATTTGTTTAATGTGTTATTTCTTTTGCATTTGCATTTGTTGACATTTTAGTGTCAAAATATGAAGGTCTAAGTTCTAATTAGAGAAGCACTGACCATAGTTGTGCAACACTTGAGATTTTCACTAAATTCCTTGGTTAAGAGTATCATAAAGCTGGATTTCTGAAACAAGTATTTTATTTGGATGAAATTTGACTCAAGCTGGTCAGCATCAATCCTAAACTTGACCGATTCAAAGAGCAACCACTTAGAGAAATTACAATGCATGGCCTCAACACATAGTTATAAGATACGACTTAGTAATGATTTCAGTTATAGTTTGTTTTAGGAAAATAACATGGTGATTAGCAGTATGAGCTTAGTCCTCTGATGCCATAATCTGGGTAATATTTACCCTACGTTAAACATACACACACACAGACACACACACACAAACACACACATCATGAGCATGCCTTTTCTGAAATATTCTAAAGAGATGATGCACTTGACATTGGGGAGAAAAAAATGAAAAGATAGGAAACCTCAATATTTAGCTTTATACTCAACCCCTTAAACTAATGACAGTTAATGTTCTCTTGGTGGACATTAATCAGTCCACCAGAAGTTACCCATGATTTGAAAGCATCATGGAGCATTAGGCCTGAAAGATGTCATTAAAATCATTTCTAGTCCAATTTTCTCTCTTGACAAATGATATCCCAAGGCCAGCCTAAATCCAGGCAAATAAACATGAAAAGCAATGGACTTAAGTCCAGGTCTTCTAGCTCCCAGTCCAGTGCTGTCTCTCCCTCTGCACTAACCAGGGTGAGAAGAAAGTATTTATTCAAAGGAAAGACAGCGGAGTCAGGGTACTGGTTTTTAATACTGTACAACTAATAGCAGTCTCACTGAGTGATGGGAGTAAAGATGCATTTTTCTGCTATTCTTCAGATTTCAAATTTTAAATTAGCTCAAGTTATTTTTAATATTGGCTATAATAAACTGTATTTAAAACTGATTGAGCTAAGCTTTCATGGTAGTCTGTCTACCTAATTTAAAAAATACATTTGAAAAAATAGCAATTTTATACTTGGATTAAGGTTTTTTAAAGAGTTCACAAAAATATCTTACTTGAGAAATATTTGTAGCAACTCTTGGAATTCAGATACAATTTCATTATAGCAGCATTACTATGCTTGTTTGTTTATTTTTAGATTTAGGACACATTTGTTGTGAGAGAGGGAGAGTGTGTGTATATGTGTGTGTGTGTGAGAGAGAGAGAGAGAGAGAGAGAGAGAGAGAGAGAGAGAGAGAGAGAGAGAGAGAGAGACGATAGCTCAGAATTGATCATGATGTATATCTTGTGGCCGGACACGTGGTAGCAATGCCTGGTGGTATAGTGGCCTTTCCTTTTGCCTTCTTCAATCAATTAAACTGGCCATCATAACCCTATAACCTAGCCAACCCCTTATTATTTCAGAGAAAATTCTGACTTAATTTTAATATTCAACTAGTGGTTGTGATGAATAATTTTATGTATTAACTTGACTGGGCCTTGGAGTACTCAGATATTTGCTCAAACATTATTTCAGATTTTAGTGTTATTTCAAGTATTTTTAGATGAGATAAACATTTTAATTTGTAGACTAAGTAAAGCAGATTATCCTTCCTAATGTGAGTGGACTTCATTCAATCACTTGAAGGCCTCAATAGAATTTAAAAGGTTAACCTTCCTCCAAGAAAGAGATAATTCTTCCTTCCTGGCAACCTTCAAACTGAGATATGAGTTTTTTCCTCGAATTCTAATGGAGACATCAATTCTGTTCTTGGGAACTATCAGCCTCAATAATCTTGTGAGCCAATTCCTTATTTCTCCTAATGATTCTATATCTCTGAAGAAGCCTATATATAATGTTTTCCCCCAATTTTCCAAAATGTGGAAGGTAACTTTTGAATGGTAAGTTTGAAAATTAAGCAATAAAGCATATTTCTAGCTTGTCATGAGAAATAAAAATATTAGCCTACAAATTTTAACAGAACAGATTAATTTAAGCAAAAATATACAATTGATAGTTAATTTACTCATATGTAATATGATAGGCAATAATAGAACGCTTAAAAGCAAAAATTAGGGACAAAAAAGTACATTTATTAAAATATGGTAGTTGAAATTTGAACATGTTAAATAATTAAAAGATAAAGTTGAGTAAATTCCCAAGAAAGTAAAGCAAGAACAAAGATTTATCAATTAAGAGACAAAATATATCTAGATTGATTCTTTCTTCCTCACCCCTGCTTTGCCCACATAAACCTTATGCATTATCTATACTCAATTCAAAGTCCCGAAGTCATCCTGCACTCCACCACTACCACTACCTTTCCAATTCCCCTTAGAATGGACTAGATCTCTCTTTCTTTCCACACCAGCCTGCTCAGGCCTTAGCTATGCCACTTGTTGTTGTTCTATAATGATCTTTCCTCAGGTGAAGATCATGAGGACATATTCACCTCTGTATCATTAGCATCTATCACCATGCCTAGTACACAGTAGACACATAATAAACACAACAGAATTTTCACTTGAAAACATGGAGAGTAATACCAAGCCTGTAAGTGCTATTAGGAGGGTTAAAGATAATGCCATTAAGCATCCAGTACAGATTTTGGTCCATATAGTAAGTGCTCAACAAATTGAAATGAATAGTGTGGTAGTGTTATTGGAACTGGTAGTGAAAGCAAAATTGAACACAGAAAAGGTGTTGATTTAATGGGATGTGGTGATAGTAGTAGTAAGTGCTATTAGTAATCTGCTAGTAGTAACTGTGCTAATTGGAGAGACAGATATGGAAAAGGAATAAAAGTAGTACTTGTCAGGGGTCAGCATATTACATAAGAGGGGACTTCCATTAGGGAGATAATAAAAGGAAAGAAAATTATCCCTGACCTCTACCTTTCTTGTGCCTTTGGATCTGCTACTTGCAGATACATATCACGTTACATCCTACCTACCAAAGCCTCTGCTACTCTCTCTAAAGTCTATGATGAGAAATCTTGCTTTTATTATGACATTCTAGTAGGGGACCCTTAGAAAGCAGTGTTTATGACCAGTGTGAATCTTTACCAAGTAGCTAAGTCTGTTCTTTTCCCACTCACACCAACTCCTGGTGCTGGTTCGCCCCTCACAGTTTGCTCTGATCCCAAACCGGGTCATTTATAGCCAAATCTTGACATACAACACCTTGAAGTCTTAGTATATCAAAGAAGATACCTACTTCAAGTATAATAATCTGGCACTTGTCACTTTATAAACTGTCTGTTCATAAAATAGAGACAATGATCTTAGAAAAGAAAGTTACAGAGTTAGGAAGTTAAACTTTTGGGGGAAGGGTTCATTTCAATTCAACGGTATCTATTCAATTTCCATTTTCTACTGGGTACTCCACTAAATGCTACAGAGGATATTAACGTAAATCTGACAATTCTGATTCTCAAACCACTTAAAATTGTATTAAATAAGATGAAGTTCAAGAATTTCATTTTTAAAAATCTGACTTCTAAAACTATGTCTTAGCTTAATAGCTGCTCTAATTTGTTATCATTTAACATAACTAACTCAGCATAAGCAGCAAGAAAACTTTCCCAATTGTACAGAGACTTTTAAGCCCTGGAGAAAAGCAGCACTTAGAGGAATAATATTTTATTAGTTTAAAAGTAACTAGCTATTTGTCACTTATGTGTGGTACATACATTCTTCCTCACTTATAAACTGTGTGCAGATAGGCTGGAATTCCTGAAAGTTGTATGCGTATACAACTTTCTAACAGTTATTTGTCTTCAGAAGTTCTTCTAGGCCCACATTAATAATGACGGAAATTTCACTAGTTCGTAACTATCTCAGCGAGGACCAGTTATCCTCTTTACCTCTTGAATTCTTCTCTAACTTGCCGAATTAGTAAGTTGAATTCTTTTGGAATGACACATTTAAGCCCTCTAAAATCCATGCCTGCAATGTTAGCCCTACTATTATTTCTAGGCCAACCTTTACTAAGGTAGGAGCACTTACGAAAATTCAGAATGCTGCCCCTTTCTCTTCTGCCCTCACAACAAACACACACACACACACGCATATACACACACCCTCTATAGTTTTCAAGTGTGAAGCAATAATACAAGATCTAATTGAATTATTCTTGACACTTTATCTAAGTGATGGTCATTCGGCCCTCAGCTCAGCTCAGATACATCCTCTAACTTGCTATATACAATGGGTTCTGCATTGTAATGTTTCTTACTGGTTTCTGTTCTAGTCCCTGTTTTAGGGAGCTGATCCATTTCCTACCCTGATCTCATCCATATGCCTCTGTTTGAAAACTTTTTTGTCTCATGGTAAGGGATTTCTTAGAGTAACAAAGCTATTTAGAGTAACTGTCATATAATTATGAACGAACCCCTGAAAAAGTAAAACAATAAAATTTACAAGGCCAGTTTTTTTCCTTATGGAATTGATTTAGCTTGCAAAATACTTACTCTATTGACCTTACTTTTCTAAAATCCTAAAGGGTCTGAATTGCAGAACCAAGCTGGTCCTGGGGTTTTTAGTGCAAGACTACGGCCTATAATTCACACCTAGAATAGTCCCATCAAAGTGCCACGACATAATAAATCTGACTTCATTTGTCGCCTTGAAAGCACTTTAATTTCTTCACATTATAAATGTTGCCTTTCAATTTCTTGCTTACCAAGTAAAACTCCTATTTGCTGACATCTGAAACATTCTGCCTCATCAGCTAGTGACCACTGCCACCAGCCTCATGGCTATTCAGTGAGAAGTTTGCCATATGTTTGCAATATGTTGTCTCTTCTCTGGGAAGACAGTGACAAGACCCAGGAGCAAATTTGTGAGGGAGAAAGGGAGCAGAGATGCATGAGCCCATCTTAGACTGCTCAAGTTGCCCTAACAAAATACCACAGACTGGGTGACTTAAAGAACAGTCATTTATTTTTTCACAGTTCTAAAGCCAGAAGTTCAGGATGAAGGAGTCATCAGGGACAGTGCCTGGCAAAGGTTCATTTCTTGGGTTGCAGATGGCCACCTTCTCCCTGTGTCCTCACAGGGAACAGAGAGAGCTCTGGCCTCTCTTCCTCTGCTTACAAGAGCACCATCCCTATCAGATTAGGGCTGTAAACTTTTGATCTCATTTAACCATTATCACCTTCTCAAAAACCCTATCTCCAAATATAGAGGCATGGGGTGTTAGGGCTTCAACATATGAACATAAGGGAAGAGGGGCACACAATTCCCCACATAGAAACACCTGATAAAACAAGAGAGATGATTGAGAAAAACAAATCATCAGAGGTAATATTTGAGGGTTTTTTTGACTTTTATTTTAAATTTATGGTTACAAATGCAGGTTTGTTACATAGGTAGTGTCATAGGAGTTTGTTGTGCAGATTATTTAATCACCCAGGTATGAAGCCTAGTATCCATTAGTTATTTTTCTGATTCTCTCCTTCCTCCCACCCTCCAGCCTCCAAAAGGCCCCAGTATGTGTTGTTCCCCACTACGTGTCCATGCATTCTCATCATTTAGCTCCCACTTATAAATGGAAATGTGTGGTATTTGCTTTCTTGTTCCTTTGTTAGTTTGCTAAAATTAATGGCCTCCAGTTCCATCCATGTCCTTGCAAGGGACATGATGTCATTCATTTTTATGGCTGCATAGTATTCCATGGCATATATGTACCACATTTTCTTTCTCCAGTCTATTATTGATGGGTATTTAGGTTGATTCCACATCTTTGCTCCTGTGAGTAGTGCTGCAGTGAACTTACGTGGCATGTGTCTTTATAATGGAATGATTTAAATTACTGGGTATATACCCAAAGGAATATTTGAGTTTTTTATAATACAGTAAACAAATGAGAAAGTAATGGCATAAATGAAAAAATACATGTATCATGTAAAAACATAGTAAAGCAACACAGGCTTAGTCACTGTCAGGTCATATGAAACAGAAAGTCATGTGTTTAGCATCTGTCACCCCATGGCTGAGTGTAAACTACAAAGAGCAGTGTGCTGTATGTAAAAGTTCTGAATGCCTAGAGATTTTCTCTCAAGGTTTGTAGATAGGTGTATTGTGGGTTATTGCTCATTATCTACAAGCCAGCTATTGTTACAGAAAACACACATCTTCCTAGAGCCGCATAAATATCAATTTCCTCAACCCGTATATCTACGACTTGTTCTAGGGACCCCAGGGGCAAGGGGACTCAGAAAAGGGAAAAAGAGCATGGGAGAAAGGAGTGGGGAAAAAAGGAAAAAAAGAGAAGCCAAACCTCCATGGCCAATTTCTACTCCTAGCACTAAACAAAGTCATTTCCTGGAAGATACAGAATGGTTCAAGATTATTAACTAGCGGAAATATGACTTTGCAGGCCCAGAATACAGCTGCAGTGGCAATTATTAAATCATGATGAGAATGATCTATATATCCTGGCTGAAAGCCAAATATGCTTATAGCAATTTAAAACTATGTCTACAAAATCTTTGCTTCTTCTCTGAAAGGTGAGGTCTCATTTCTCTTCCCTTGAGTGAAAAATGTGCTTGGTGATTTGCTTTTAATAAATAGACCATGGTGGAGGTGACAGTATGTGGCTTCTAAGCATAGATTATATAAGGCATTGTGTCTCCCTTACAGTCTCTTCAGATCATCCACTCTGGGAGGAGCCAGTTGTCATGTTGACAGGACACACCAACAGCCCTAAGGAGAATGCAGTGAAGAACTGAGACCTCCTGCCAAATGCCAGCAAGGAACTGAAGCTTGCTGCTGACAGTCCTGTGAGTATGGCATCTTGGAAGCGGATCTTCCCAACTGTACCCTCATGAGAGACCCTAGATAAAACCACACAACTAAAGTGTTCCTGAATCTTTCACCTACAAAAACTGAGACCATAATTGTTTGTTGTTTTAAACTTCTAAGTTTAAACTGCTAAATTTGCTAAATGAAAGAGTAAACATTTGTTATTTTAAGCTGCAGTGATATATATGTAATGATTATATATATATATAGTCGTATGTCTGATTCTGTTCAGGCCGCTGTAACAAAATACAATAAATTAGGTAGCTTACAAACAACAGAGGTTTATTTCTCACAGTTCTTGAGCCTGGAAGTTTAAGGCACCAGCAGATTGGGTGTCTGGTGAGGGCCTGCTTCTTGGTTCCCAGAATGGCAGCTCCTTGCTGTATCTTCACATGGTGGAATGGGGGAAGACAGTTATCTGAGGCATGTTATGTAGGGGCACTAAGCCTATTAATGAGGACTCCACTTTCACAGTGTAGCACTTTCCAAGGTCTCACCTCTTAATACCATCACATTGGTGGTTAGGATTCAACATATGAATTTTGGAGAGACACAAACATTCAATTCATGACAATATTTAATATGTTTAATAACTAATATATAGTATATATTTAGTAACAAAATATCTAATGACTAATATAATAGCTAATATTTAAAAGAAGAGAAATGAATTGTTTATTGACTAACAAAGCATTGATCAGGTTTCATTTGTGTTTCTATTATCAGTTCCACTTATGTATTTAACTGAATCATTCTGCTTTCATCCCATTCAATGGTGCCTATCAGTGAATGAAAAGGTGACTAAATTTCATAAGTCTTTGAAACTTTTGCCTTTGATTTTTGTAGCAGAAACCTTGGCCCAGTAAATGAGAATCAAGTCACAGTGTAAACAAATTAAAACTCATAGTAGGAAAAAATAATTTTCTCATGTTCAAATTCTTTTATTAGTTATAAAACAAGTCTTTCTTCGGTTTTCAACAACCCAATTTATATGATTTTTAGGTCAAGGATAACTATATTACTCTAGTAACTAACTTCACATTAGGAGATATTTGGAATTATAAAAAGAATAAGTACAAATTGGCTTCATATGAACCCAGATTGAAATAGACAAATATGTTAGGGCAAGAATGTTTTTTCTAGTAAAACAATACAGAGAAAAATAATAAATTCAAAGCAGATCCTTGCCCCACCCACAGATCATCCCCTGGGATACTTCAGTAATCTGGGGACCTGTTATATAATCATTTGTCTACTCCCTCAGAAAAGCTTAAAAAAAAGATCTGGCATCATTAGATCTGTTTGGCTGGTCTCAGCAGTTAAAATCCCTAGACATAGAAATTGTTGAGCAGTTAGGAAGATGAGAAAAGCCCCATTCTAAGGACTAATCTAGTAAGAAGTTTACTGTATTACCTGATTTTTTTAAAGAAATATCAGAAGGAATATACTGCTCTTTTTTGCCTTTTAAGGACCATTACATGCTAACTTGAGCTACTGAAGCCTTCCAGGTGTCTTTTTCAAATGTGACTAAGTATAAGGTTTAATGTTCAAAGGCCAGATCATGTATCAGGCCATTCTCCAGCAGGGAAGCTAGCAGAAACAAAGATCATAGTGGGTGAACTGTGAAGGCGGCAAAAGAAAGAAGGCAGGGAGATTGTGGCTTAAGACAGTGGTTCCAAATCCTGCCACTGCCAATGTGCAACCAAGTATTCCCTGAACTAGGGTCAAGTAAGAAGCATAAGGTAGATGACAGTTTTTATAAGTAGAAAAATCTATTCTATTGTTTTAAAACAGTCTTTTAATATGACTTCTTAATCTCTTCTATTTGTTAGAGTCTTACAATACCCTTTGGTATATAAAGTGATGATTTTACTTGTGTGTTTTTTAAGTGTTCTTATGTGTAAAATAAAGTATAACAGCCTTTTGGGCTACTAACTCATAAAATCTTACAGATAATCCATCAAATCCATGAGTCTGCAAATGACTGGCTGGTATTGAAAATTGTGAATGAGTATGTATACGTTTGTTCTCACACGGCTATGAAGAAATACCCAAGACTGAGTAATTTATAAAGGAAGAGGTTTAATTGACTCACAGCTCTACATTGTTGGGGAGGCCTCAGGAAACTTACGATCATGATGGAAAGCAAAGGAGAAGCAGGCAACCTCTGCACAGGGTGGCAGGACAGCGTGAGTGCAAGCAGGGAAATACCAGATGCTTATAAAACCATCAGATCTCATGAGAACTCATGAAACTTCCCCCATGATCCAGTTACCTCCACCTGGTACTGCCCTTGGCACATCAGGATTATGGGGATTACAATTCAAAGTAAGATTTGGGCGAGTCAAACCATATCAGAGTGAATGAATGAATGAATGAAGCAGTCAATTAACCAGTGAATGAATGAAAGCAACAATGGTGATATGGAGTTGCTGGGAGCTAAGGCTGGAATCAGTCTTGAGTGGACAGAGGAAACTATAATTATCAGAGCCCTCTTTGGAATAAGGTGTTGTGAAGAGTCACTAAGGACAAAATTTGCCTCTATGTACTTTGCCAAAGACCCTAGTCTTATGATCTGTAAACTAGATTGATCTGATTCCAAGTGTCTTTCATCTGACCTGCAACAAGGCATTTGGAAATTGAATCTGGGTTTATGGATTCTAGGGATACAAAACAGAAGCAGTCTTCAGAGCCTTACAGACCACTTAACGTTCATGCGCTTTGATAATGTATTATGCAACCCATGCTGTCTAGGCCTCTCTTACTTTCCAAAAGGTATTCAGGGTATTCAGTATAACTTTTCAAGTCACTCAACCCAAAAAGAACCTTCTGCCAGTCAATCCCCTTTGTGACTTCTTTCAGACACTTTAAGCAGAAGCAGCATTTTCATGAAGAACTTCAAAACAGTCAGAACATTGATAATACTAACAGTAATAAGCTAACATTTACTGAATACCTACAACATATAGGGCACTATTCTTAGCACTTTCTATATACTGAGACATTTACTCAATCATCCTAGTAACCCTATAAGAAAAGTTTTAATTACTAACTTTAGACTTTTATTGCAGCACAAGACTATCGGATTATATTTTTTTCTATTATGCACTGTTCACACAATGAGGTTTGTCTTATTTCTCCCCTAAATTTCAAAGCTGCTCTCACTTTACTCCTTCTTTTACATTTAGTTCATCTTCGTCTCTGGGACAGATTCTGTGCTAGTCACAGGAACTTTCAGGAACTGTGAGGCATAGCTTAGAGAATTAAAAACTTGGGTAGCCTGGCTTCTGCTCTTTTTCTGATCATTGTTCTCATCCCCAAGAATTAGGCTTTTTTCTTACTCCTAGTGGCTAACCTCTGGATGTCTGATTATTTGTATTGCATAAGTCTTTCCTTTGGTTCCTTGGATGGTTTCTCAGTTTTTATGAGGTAAAAATAACCACAGTTCTGCCCTAAAATCCAGTAACTTGTCCCCAATAATTACAGTTGTTCTCTTATGTTAACTCTGACCTGCCCGAATTTCTGCCTGCTGTCAATTTTTTGGAGCTATCACTTTTCCTTCCCTAGGAGGTTGGTCTAATCCCTGAGACCTTTCTCATTCCCATATGACTCATTTTCCTTAAGACTAAATCTCTCAAAATCAGTAACCCTTGAGTAATTTCCCTTACTGAATATGCACAGCTTTATTATTTTGTTGTTTTAAATTTAATATTAAAGATTCATTTCAATTTTCTAGCACATGATACTCATGAGGTTAACTCTCCCCAGGTAGCTGTGCTTGTTCCATACTGTCTTGTCTTTGGTTAGGTTATAATCAAATTCAATCGTTTTTTTGGTTGGGAGAATTGCCAGGAAAGACAGGAAGAATTACATATATTTTCAGATTAATTTAAAATGTAAAATATTGTCAACTGGGGTAGAGTTTCATAGTAATAATTTGAACAATCAATGTTTATTGCATTTCAAAAGGACCTATGATAGGTTCTTTTGTCACTACTTAAAGAATAAAAGGTATTATCCCTTTCACTATATTTTCTTAAGTTAGATATTTAGATGAACAGAGAGATAATATGAATACTCATTATCTTCATGTGTATTAATTTATAAATATGCATGCTAGCAAAGTTTTGATCAGCTTTTCAGAAGTGGGTTTTAGATTCAAGTAAAAACACAGTGAAGAAAGACCGGCAGTCCTTTGGAGATGTTTGTAATGTCAAAATAGATATCGGTATGTCTTTGTCTCAGGTCAGCCCAAGACAAATTTCTGGCTCTTTCTCCCATAACCAATTAGTAATTGATCAACTTCAGTATCTCATAATGTAATATATTCCACTCCAGTTATCCAAGTCACACCCAGAAAGATTGTAGAAAGACAATTATAGAAGCAGAAAAGAAAGTGTGAATGAAAGCAGAAAATAAGAAGGAGAAAAAGACAGAAAAATGAAAGCATTGCATAAACAAACAGTTGCCTATGAGGAAAAAAAAAAAAAGATGAGTGAGAAAAAAGAAATTAAAGATGCTTCCAGGGATCACAAGAAACGGAAACGAAGAAGTTCAAGGAATTAAGGTGATATGGTTTGGCTCTCTGTCCCCACCCAAATCTCATCTTGAATTGTACCCCCATAATTCCCACGTGTTGTGGGAGGGACCCAGTAGGAGATAATTTGAATCACAGGGGTGGTTTCCCCAATTCTGTTCTCATCGTAGTGAATAAATCTCATGAGATCTGATGGTTTTATCTGGGTTTTTCACTTCTGCATCTTCCTCATTTTTCTCTTGCCACCGCCATGTCAGAAGTGCCTTTCACCTCTCACCATGATTCTGAAGCCTCCCCAGACATGTGGAACTTACTATAAGTCCAATTAAACTTCTTTTTCTTTCCAGTCTCAAGTATGTCTTTATCAGCAGCATGAAAATGGACTAATACAGTAAATTGGTACCAGTAGAGTGGGGCATTAATGAAAACATACCCAAAAATGTAGAAGTGACTTTGGAACTGGGTATTAGGCAGAGGTTGGAACAGTTTGGCAGCTCAGAAGAAGACAAGAACATGTGGGAAATTTTGGAATCTTCTAGAGACTTGTTGGATGGCTTTGACAAAAATGCTGATAGTGATATGAACAATAAGGTCCAGGCTTAGGTGGTCTCAGATGGAGATGAGGAACTTGTTGGGAACTGGAGCAAAGGTGACTCTTGTTATGCTTTGGCAGAGAGACTGGCAGCATTTAGCCCCTGCCCTCAAGATCTGTGGAACTTTGAACTTGAGAGAGATAATTTAGGGTATCTGGTGGAAGAAATTTCTAAGCAGCAAAATATTCACAAGGTGACTTGGGTACTGTTAAAAGCATTCTGTTTTAAAAGGGAAATAGAGCACAAAAGTTCAGAAAATTTCCAGCCTGATGATGCAGTAGAAACAAAAAACCCATTTTTTGAGAAGAAATTCAAGCTGGCTACATAAATTTGTATAAGTAACAAGCAGTCGAATGTTAATCCCCAAGACAATGGGGAAATTGTCTCCAGGGCATGTCATAGGTCTTCATGGCAACCCCTCCAATCACAGACCCAGAAGCCTAGAAAGAAAATATGGTTTTATGGGCTGGTCCCAGGGTTCTCATGCTGTGTGCAGCCTAGCAACTTGGTACCCTGCATCCCAGTCACTCCAGCTGTTGCTAAAAGGGGACAGGGTAAACCTTGGCCCATGGTTTACAAGGGTGCAAGCCCCAAACCTTGGCAGCTTCCACATGGTGTTGAGTCTGAAGGTACACAGAAGTCAAGAATTGAGGTTTAAACTGATAAGAACAGATACTACACTTGATCTTAGCCAAAAGGCCGAGGGGTGGCGGGCGCCTGTAGTCCCAGCTACTTGGGAGGCTGAGGCAGGAGAATGGCAGGAACCCGGGAGGCGGAGCTTGCAGTGAGCTGAGATCCGGCCACTGCACTCCAGCCTGGGCGACAGAGCAAGACTCCGCCTCAAAAAAAAAAAAAAAAAAAAAAAAGAATTGAGGTTCAGGAACCTCCACTTAGATTTCAGAAGAAGTATCAAAATGCCTGGATGCCCAGGCAAAAGTTTGCTGCAGGAGCAAGGCCGTCATGGAGACCCTCTGTTATGGCAGTGCAGAAAGGAAATGTGGGCTCAGAGCCCCCACACAGAATCCCCACTAGGGCACCGCCTAGTGGAGTTGTGAGAAGAGGGTCACTGTCCTGCAGACCCCAGAATGGTAGATCTACTGACATTGCACTGTGCACCTGGAAAAGCTACAGACACTCAATGCCAGACTGTGAAAGCAGCCAGGAGCAGGGGGCTACACCCTGCAAAGCCATAGGGGCAGAGCTGCCCAAGAAAATGGGAACCTAACTCTTATATCAGCATGACTTGGATGTGAGACATGGAGTCAAAGGAGATCATTTTGGAGCTTTAGAATCTGACTGCACTGCTGGATTTCATACTGGCATGGAAACTGTAACCCCTTTGTTTTGGCCAATTTCTCCCATTTGGAATGGCAGTATTCACCAAATACCTGTACCCTCATTGTATCTAGGAAGTAACTAGCTTGCTTTTAATTTTACAGGGTCATAGGCAGAAGGGATTTGCCTTGTCCGCAATGAGACTTTAGACTGTGGACTTTTGGGTTAATACTGATACGATTTAAGACTTTGGGGGACTGTAGGAAAGCATGATTGGTTTTGAAATGTGAGGACATGAGATTTGGGAGGGGCCGGGGCAGAATGATAAGGTTTGGCTCTCTGTCCCCACCCAAATCTCATCTTGAATTGTAGTCCCATAATTCCTATGTGTTGTGGAAGGGACCCTGTGGGAGATCATTTGTATCATGGCTGTGGTTTCCCCATACTGTTCTCGTGGTAGTAAATCTCATGAGATCTGATGGTCTTATCAGGGGTTTCTGCTTTTACATCTACCTAATTTTTCTCTTGCTGCTGCCATGTAAGTAGTGTGTTTCACTACCTACCTGATTCTGAGGCCTCCCCAGCCATGTAGAACTGTAAGTCCAATTAAACCTCCTTTTCTTCCCAGTCTTGGGTATGTCTTTATCAGCAGTGTGAAAATGGACTAATACGTAAGGTGACTTTAGGAAGAGAGGAAATGGAATATAATGAGGATAATTCATTCAGTTTTTTGAGAATCCTCGATGTACTATGTGCTAAGCACCATGACAGATCTTTTCTATAAGTTAAAGTAAAATATTGTTTCAGATTTCAAAAGACTTACAGTATGTTGTAAATATTAGTTCCAGCCAAGAATGAACCTGAAATATTCTGATTAGAGTTAGACCTATTGTCTGCTGTTTCACTGGCCCTTATCATTACATGAAGAAAAAAAAAAAAAAAATTGTAACTGACTTTTTTTTTAAGGCAGTCTCATTCTGTCTCCCAGGTTGAAGTGCAGTGACACAATCTCGGATCACTGCAACCACCACATCCTGGGTTCAAGCAATTCTCCTACCTCAGACTCCCGAGTAGCTGGGATTACAGGTGCAGGCCACCATGTCCAGCTAATATTTTTTTTTTGTTTGTATTTTTAGTAAAGACAGGGTATCACCATGTCAGCCAAGCTGGTCTTGAACTCCTGACCTCAAATGATCCACCCACCTCAGCCTCCCAAAGTGCTGGAATTACAGGCATGAGCCACTGTGTCCAGCCGTGAATGACTACTTTTTAAAAGGCAAGACAACAGAGGCTGCTTAAAACAACAAATAATCACAAAATTATAGCAGGTTTCTATATATAAAATTATAGCAGGTTTCTATATATAAAAAGAATTACTTACAATCATGGCAGAAGGCAAAGGGGAAGTAGTCACCTTCTTCACAAGGTGGTAGGAGAGAAATGAGCGAAAGCAGGGAAAACTGCTTTATAAAATCATATCTCATGAGAACTCACTTACTATCACTAGAACAGCATGGGGAAAACCACCCCAATAAAATATGATTAAATGGCACCAGGAAAGACTTTATTGACCTACACTTTCCTTTTGAAAATGCTTCAATTTTCTATATTTTCAATCCACTCTTATGGCCCAGAAAAGTAGGAAGAAAAATCCTTTTCCTGTCTCAGGTTTCCATTGGTCCACAAAATCAGCACCTCTAACTTCTTGTATGTAATGGTTTGAAGCATCCAAACTTCCTTCCATTTCTCGTTTGCTTTTCCAATGTGAGAAGTGATTGATCTCACTGAGCAGACAGTGCATCAGTCTGTTCTCACACTGCTATAAAGAAACAACTGAAGCCGGGCACAGTGACTCATGCCTGTAATCCCAGCACTTTGGGAGGCTGAGGTGGGTGGATCACTTGAGGCCAGGTGTTCAAGACCATCCTGGCCAACATGGTGAAACCCCTTCTCTACTAAAAATACAAAAATTAGCTGGGCATGGTGGCAGGTGCCTGTAATCTCACCTACTCAGGAGTCTGAGGCAGGAGAATTGCTTCAACCTGGGAGGTCGAGGTTGCAGTGAGCCAAGATTGTGCCACTGGACAACAGCCTGGGTGACAGAGCGAGATTCCGTCTCAAAAAAAAAGAGAAAAAAGAAAAGAAAAAAAAAAAAAGAAAAAGAAAAAGAAATAACCAAGATTAGGTCATTTATAAAGGAAAGAGGTTTAATTGACTTACAGTTCGGCATGGCAGTGGAGGCCTCATGAAACTTACAATCATGGCAGAAGGCAAAGTGGAAGTGGTCACCTTCTTCACAAGGTGGCAGGAGAGAAGTGAGCAAAAGCAGGGAAAACTGCCTTATAAAATCATCACATCTCATGAGAACTCACTATCATGAGGACAGCATGGGGAAAACCGCCCCCATAATCCAATCACCTCCCACCTAGTTCCTCCCCTAACACATGAGGATTACAATTCTAAATGAGATCTGGGTAGGGACGCAGAACCAAACAATATCAGACAGAACCATATGACTACTGTAAATTTCTATTTTTCTATCAGGTGGGGTTATGTGCTAAACATCTTTGGGTATGTATGGCCTCTCCTCCCTATTCCAGCTCTTCGCAGGCATGAGATATACAGCTGATTGAGTGAGCCTTCTCTGCAAACTGACACTCCCACAATGGGGTCTTAAGATGTGACTTGGCAATGTGGTGAGGAATGGGGGTGGAGGAAGCATTTTACCAGATCCAGATCAAACCCTCCAGTTCAGCTTCAGCTACAATAAAGTGGTGTTGGTCTCTATTTGACCCCTACACATACTTTTCAATTAATCTAATGTGTTATCATCTTTTTTAAACCATAAGGAGGCTTTAGCTCAAATGAGCCTTCTATGTGGAAAGAGTGGCTAATTAAGCTCACATGTGCCATTAATTCCTTGGTTTGAATGACTATATAGGTTTCCTTCTAGAGAATAGGGCTCAAGGGTTCTGTGGGGCAGAGAGAAAGGGAAGGCTGGAAGCTTCTGGTGCTGTGTTGGTGCCCTGCAATGAGGATGGGGATAGAGTTACTGAATAAGAAAAGAGAGACAAGAGGGGGCGAGAGGACAGTAAAATAACACTATGCCATCAATACTTTTTTTAGGAAAAGCTATCATGTTGTGTTAACCAGCATCCCTTCTTAATAGATCCTTAGAGAACCTTGTCCCAGGGAAATTCATAAGCACTGCATTGAGATAACAATAACCATTTATTGCAAAGGGAGAGTTGCCCCTACCCCAGCAATAAACAAACAAAAGGAAATAAAACATTGAACAGATTTTATGTTCCCCTAAAGCTTTCCCTTTACCAAATTTATTTACTTTTGTGTTTCTACAGAGAGCAGGTATTGTGTTAACCAATTTTTACAGATGAAGACCTTGAGAATTGGAGAAATTAAGGATATGGTTAAGCAATGATGAACTCATGATTCAAGTACAATTCTATCTATTCATTTCTAAAGCCATTTCCCCTGCAGGATGTCATGCCACTGTCTTGCTTTAATACTTCATTGATATTCCCTGTTTCTGAACTGGCAAGTTACTCATCTCCTTTTTTTAAAAAAAATTACCATACAAATATATGGTCTCACTGAGGTCTTATATAAATTAAAAGACATCTTGGAGCACAAAGTATTTGAACCAAGGAGGCTGAGCAGGACTGCTGAGACTGGGGAAACTCGTCTAACAGTATATGTCATTGGAATTCTGCCTCAGTCCTATCTGAGGCTCCACGGCAATGGTGTTGGCTTCTCTTCCCCTGCACTTACATTCACCCTAAAGTGCTCAGCCTCCTTGCAGGAGGTATAAGGAAGGTGACCTAAAATTCTTAGCACTCACCTACCTCAAAGATATTAAGAAGCTGAAGTTGAAGATGCTTCTGAAAATTGCAAGGAATTTTGGGGGAAGTTGTTGCTCTGTTAGTCTACCTATACCTTAGTGGGAGAACAAGCAGAAAGCAGAGAGGTGAGGTAAAGTGTGTGTAAAGGAAGAACATGTGATGCTGACTCTATTATGCAGTGCTGGATTCAGAGTCCAAAGCAAGAAGGATTGGAAAGAGGTGAATCTTTGACTGAGATGAAGGTGTATTGATGAATATACTGAATTGAACATTAATTACTGCACTGAAACCACCCTTGAGAACAAAGTTACTGTAGCACCATCTCCTCACTAGTACCCATAATTCCTTCATCTATGAGACTTCTCCAGTGATTCCTTGACAGCTCCATGCCCAGACCAACTTAACCATGTCTTTCTTGGCTCCTACTTCTAGGATGTGATGCATTACAAACCTACACTCATTATTTTGTCTTACATGCCTTTTCCTCTAGTAGTCTCAGTTTCAGTTTACAACATCATCATCTATATGATGTCCCAAAATGAAAATCTCAGTCTATCCTCAATCCCTACTTGAGGGATATCTCTCAGATATGTGTGGCTCAATCCCTACTTTTACTCACTCCCATATCTAATAAGTGTAAAAGAAAGTAAAAGCAAAGGGAAATCCAACTCTCAAATCTAGTGCCTCCACCCATCCCTCCTTGTTTCCTAATTCTCTATGCCTGGAAAATTACAATAACCTCCTAACCAAAGTTAGTCATCAGCTTCTCCCCACTCTAATGTGCCTCCAGAAAGCAGGATTGATTAAGCTTTCAACTGATGCTTATAGTCTATAAAATACAGCCAAAACTCCTTAGTAGAACATCAGCCTATCTCTTTAGTTTCACTTTTATCCCTTCTTTAATCACTGAACTCCTTCCTTTTAGTCAAGCGTGGCTCACCCTATCTTGACTCTGAGGTTCCCTGGATGCCCTTTCTTCTGTTGTTATGCACTTCCCCCATTTCAAGTTGGAAAACCCCACTTCTTTTGAAGATCCAGCAGGACTATTACCAGTTGTAAAACGTGATCTCACATCCCCTTTGTGCTTACTGAGCACTATTGTACATGATTCCATGTACACATTATATTGTAATTATTAATTAAATGTTTGTCTCCTTTTGCCCATAATCTGTAGGATCACAGCTACAAGTCACAAAAATGGAATCTTTCAGATTTAAGAAACAAAAAGGAAAATATATTGGGTAGTTGTCAGTATTCTTGGAAAGTCGAAGAACCAGGCTTCAGTCTTGAATATGTAGGTCTGCACAGCAGTAAGGATCACAGATAATATTATGTAACAGAACCAATCAGGAAAGGACTCTGCTGACATCATATTGAACAAAGGACACCATAGTTTACAACCAGTTCTGGATAACAGGTTCCCCTACTGAAACTATTGCTATCAATGCCTGCGTGTATTTACTCAGGTATTTGTCTATTGCTAGGTTAGCTCTGGAGGACTCCACATGTTGTTTTGTTCCCTGTGGTATACCCAGAGCCTAGCACAGTACCTGGCTTAAAATAGTGTTCGTGAATAGTATTTATATGTATATATTTTCCTCTGCTTCTGCTTCTTTGCTCAATTAGCTTCTATTTCAAAGACCAGAGTAGGTGCATCTTATTGATTGAGCCTAGGTTATGTGCCCAACCCCTCACTGAAGGGAAGCTAGAAAAGCAAATTTCTGGGGTTTTTAGCAGTTATAGTGAGAGATAAATTCTGCCTCTCGATAGGAATAATGTAGACAATTAGGAAAATTTCAAATAACGTAAATATCCACTAAAACTACTAGATACATTTAAAACGTATTCAACTGTAATAACCCCATTGCTCAACAGATCGAGGTGGCTACTAGCTTCTATATTGAACAGTGCTGATATAGAACATTTTCATCATCACACAATATTCTATTGAAGAGTATTGGCCTAGACAAAACCCCTAATTTTATTAATGTGTAAAGTGAGGTCCCTGGAGGTTAAATGATGTATCAAGGTCACACAACCAACTAGTATCCAGTTCAAAAGAAGACACCAAATTTCCTGACTCCATTTTTATTCCTCTATCACTACTCATTGTCTTTCAACTTACAGTTGTAAATGTTATGTTTATTTTCGTTCATTTCCTCAATTTTTCAAAAGCTTTTTGATTCGACAGTCTATGGCTTGTTGTGTTAAATTGCAGAATTGAAAAGCTTTAATGAAAAGCTTTCATGGCTATAAAGACCATTACTAGCAGAGCCTGGATTAGAACCAGTGTTCACTGACTCCTAGTCATCAAACGATTTGTTGCATAGAATGTTGAGATAATAAATCTTGAAGTTTTTGATTTAGCCAGTCATAGAAAGGGGACAAAACTCATGTACGACACAAATGGTAAGACAGAAGATACCAGTTCATTTTCAGCAATGGTCATCTGAATTCCTGCCAATATCCACAGAGTGGCAGGGGCAATTTCAGCCACAGTAACAAGCTGATCTCTGACATGAAACACTACTTTTCAAGCATTTCCCAAAGGCTTGAAAAGTAGCTAGACAAACAGATTCAAAAGAAATATTGACAGTCATGGGAACTCAAAGACTGACTTTCTTACTGCTTGCAGACACACTCACTGCACCCCTAATGACTATGAAAGCTGCAGATAGCACAGCTGGTCTCTTAGGTGGCACCGTGGATGCTCAAAGGGCATCAGCCCCAGCAAGATTCTCATACTTCTATAATAAACCCAAAGTGAGTAGGTACCAGCTGCCATAGACTGCTAGGTTACCAGCACTCTGAGGATGATTCTGAGGGAGGAAGCTTCAAATATTTCACTTTTCTGCCCTATTTTTTTAGTAGGATTAGGAAGCTACTATTCACACTCCCTGGAATAAATTATGATATCTAGAAACTCTTATTTTACACTCTCCAAATAGCACACAGCACAATGCTAAAAGAATGTAAGTGAATGGTACACACAGCCTCTGACAACTGAAGCTTTTGATCCTCAGCAGACCATATAGACATCATCTAAATAAGAATAGACATCATCTGAATAAGGACAGACATCCCAGCTCATATCTCAAGCCTCTGTCTCTTCTGGTTCCTCACTATTTGGTGAGATGTGCCTTACCCTGTATTTTAAAAATATTTTCTAGATATTGGCTGGGCGTGGTGGCTCACGTATGTAATCCCAGCACTTTGGGAGACCAAGACAGGTAGATCACCTGAGGCCAGGAGTTTGAGACCAGCATGGCAAACATGGAAAAAACCTGTCTCTACCAAAAATACAAAAATTAGCCAGGTGTGGTGGCATATGCCTGTAGTCCCAGCTACTTGGGGGGCTGAGGCACGAGAATTGCTTGAACATGGGAGGTGGAAGCTGCAGTGAGCAGAGATCATGCCACTGCACTCGAGGCTGGGGAACAGAGTGAGACTCCATCTCAAAGAAAAATATATATTTCTAGCTATTTCTATAATTACTCTTATTATACGATGTTGTTAAATATTTTACTCCTCATTCTTTACATATCTTGAAGGCAGGGAATGAGGCACATTCATTTTTTTCTGTTGTTCATTCAATACTATTCAAGAACACTATTTTAAGCCAGGCACTGTGCTAGGCTCTGGATATACCACAGGGAACAAAACAACATGTGAAGTGCTACAGAGCTAACATTCTAGCAATAGACAAATACATGAGTAAATACACAGATAGAAGTACACAAATAGGAATAAGGGGTGATGAAGGCATATGCTGTTTTAGAGAAGATGGCCAAGGAAAGTATTTCAGATGAGACTATAGAAACTGAATAAAGTGAGGAAGTAAATCATCCATGTATGTCTGGAAGAAGAGCTTTTCACGCAGAGGAAAGAGGAAGGGGTTGATTCTACATGTATCCACTAACATAACATGACTACTTGTTACCTAATATGTACCTTACACAAGGGAGAGGGATGAGAAGACACAGATTCTGCAGACAAGAAGATGAATCAAATACAAAGACTAAAACAATAGGAAAATGGAGAAGAAATTGACTACCTACCCACAGAAGCATCTCCAATCTTGCTACACAGTATCTCTCAGATATGTGTGGCTCTTTTTTACACACATAAATGCCTCACCATAAACCCACTAATCCAATCCATGCACCTTAAATATCAAAGCATATTTAAATTCACTCAACTGTACATATTTAGAGTAGAAGGACATAAAAAAAATCATTTCCACAGACTTTACTATCACCAGCCCCTTAAATGGAAATTAAGAGGGTAAGGCAAAGCACTTCTCTACTTAGTGTGGTGAATTGCCTCAGAAAAATGATGCTGGAAGCAAAAACAATCACAAAGAAGATAGACCAAGTTCCATTTCAACTGAAAAAGATCAGGGAAATATAGCACTGGGACTTGCTCATGTTCAAACAAAGTCAAGAAAATTTGAAAGACCTTCGGGTGCTCAACAGTTCTCCAGTCTAAAACAATTTTGGAGAATCCAGAGACTTAAAGGAATGGGAAACAGGTGGTTAGAGGATGATGAAGAGGGAAGATGAATGACAGTGACAAGATACTAAAATTGTTAGCAATAATTGTGTTAGTCAATTCTCACACTTCTATAAAGAAATATGCAAGACTGGGTAATTTATAAGGGAAAGAGGTTTAATTGACTTACAGTTCTGCATGGCTAGGGAGGCCTCAGGAAACTTACAATCATGGCAGAAAGGGAAGCAGGCAAGTCTTACAGGATGGTAGGAGAGAGAAGAGTGAAGGAGGAATTTTCAAACACTTATGAAACCATCAGATCTCATGTGAAGTCATTTACTATCATGAGAAATACTGAGTTGGGGGAGGATCACCCCCATGATCCAATCACTTCCCTCCCTCAACATGTGGGGATTACAATTCAAGATGAGATTTGGGTGGGGACACAGAGCCAAATCATATATTTCCACCCTGGCCCCTCCCAAATCTCGTGTCTTTTCACATTTCAAAACAATAATGCCTTCCCAACAGTCCCCCAATTCTTAACTCATTTCAGCATTAATTTGGAAGTCCACATTTGAAAGTCTCATCTGAAACAAGGCAAGTCCCTTCTGCCTATGAACCTATAAAATCAAAAGCAAATTAGTTACTTCCTAGATATAGTGGAAATAGACACATTGGGTAAATGCTCCCATTCCAAATGGGGAAATTGGCCAAATTTGCAAGGGGCTACAGGCCCATGCATGTCTGAAGTCCAGCAAGGCAATCATTAAATCTTAAAGCTCCAAAATGATCTCCTTTGATTCCATGTGTCATATCCAAGACATTCTGATGCAAGAGGTGGGCTCTCATAGCCTTGGGCAGCTCTACCCCTGTGGCTTTGCAGGGTGCAGTGCTCCCCTGCCCCCAACCCATCCTGGCTGCTTTCATGTCTAGCATTGAGTGTCCACAGCTTCTCCAGGCACATGGTGCAAGCTGTTGATGTATCTCTTATCTTGGGATCTGGAGGACAGTGGCCCTCTTCTTACAGCACCACTAGGCAGTACCCCAGTGGGCACTCTGTGTGGGGGGTCCAGCCCCACATTTGCCTTCCACACTGCTCCAACAGAGGTTGTCGCTGAGGGCTCCACCCCCACAGTGAACTTCTGCCTGGACATCCAGGTATTTCCATACATCCTCTGAAATCTAGATGGAGGTTCCCAAACCTCAATTCTTGAATTCTGTGCACCTGCAGGCCTAACATTACATGGAAGCCACCAAGACTTGGGGCTTGCACCCTCTGAAGCAATGGTCCAGGCTGTTCCCTAGCCCCTTTTAGCCAAGGCAGGAGTTGGTGTGGCTGGGATGCATTACACCAAGTTCTAAGGCTGCATAAAGCAGCAGAGCCCTGGGCCTGGCCCAAAAATCAATTTTTTTCCTCCTGGACCTCAAGGCCTGTGATGGGAGGGGTAGCTGTGAAGGTCTCTGACATGCTCTGGAGACCTTTTCCCCATTGTCTTGGTGAATAATATTTGGCTCCTGTTTACTTACGCAAATTTCTGCAACTGACTTGAATTTCTCTCCAGAAACTGGGTTTTTCTTTGCTCCTGATCAGGCTGAAAATTTTCCAAATTTTATGCTCTGCTTCCTCTTGAATGCTTTGCTGCTTAGAAATTTCTTCCTTCAGATACTCTAAATCCTCTCTCTTAAGTTCAAAGTTCCACAGATCTTTAGGGCAGGGTCAAAATGTCACCAGTCTTTTTGCATAGCAAGAGTGACTTTTACTCCAGTTCCCAACAAGTTCCTTATCTTCATCGGAGATCACCTCAGCCTGGACCTTATTGTTAAGATGCATATTAGAATTTTGGTCAAAGCCATTCAGCAAGTCTCTAGGAAGTTCCAAACTTTCCTGCAACTTCCTGTCGTCTGAGACTTCCAAGGCTCTAGGAAGTTCCAAACCTTTCCATATCTTCCTGTCTTCTTCTGAGCCCTCCAAACTGTTCAAACCTCTGCCTGTTACCCAGTTCCAAAGCTGCTTCCACATCTTCAGGTTATCTTTATAGCAATGCCCCACTCTTTGCAGTACCAATTTACTGTATGAGTGAGTACATTCCCAGACTGCTATGAAGAAATACTCAAGACTGGGTAATTTATAAACAAAATCATTTAGTTGACTCACAGTTCCACCTGGCTGGGGAGACCTCAGGAAACTTACAATCATGGCAGAAGGGGAAGCAGGCACATCTTACATGGTGGCAGGAGACAGAACAGTGAAGGAGGAACTTCCAAATACTTATAAAACCAGCAGATTTCATGAGAATGCACTCACTACCATGAGAATGGTGTGGGGGAAAACACCCCCATGATCCAATCACCTCACTCTCTTAACACATTGGGATTGCAATTTGAGATTAGATTTGAGTGCGGTCACAGAGCCAAACCATATCAACAATTAACAACAACAAAAAAATGTTAACAACAAAAAATTATTAACAACAAAAAATAGAAAGAGCATTCTAAAGAACAAAAGAATAAGTACAGATACTGGAAACAAAAAGAAAAGGACCACTGGTTTGTTTTACACCTATTTATAAGGTCAGTGCATTAAAAAGAAGATGATAGTTCTATACATATGTATGTATGTATATATCAAGAATCCAACCAATTTTCTATCATTACAACCACTACTACCACCTGGTCCAAGCTACCACTTTGTCTCACCTGAGTTGTTTAAATAGTCTCCTCTATCTTATCCCTCACTTCTGTCTTTAACTGGTCATTCTTCTGCTCATTTTCATTCAGTGGCTTCCCATCTCACTCAGGTAAAAGTCAAAGCCCCTACAGTGACCTATGGTGGCCTACAGAGCCCTATGTGTTCTGCCTTGCCCCTACATTCTGACTTCATCTCTTTTTACTCTTCCATAGGATGACTCTATTCCTTCCACACAGTCTCTCTTGCTAGATTTTGAAGACATATTTCTCCATTGGGAATTTTGCTTTCTTATCTCATTCTGTTAAAGACAGCTCAATTGCCATTTGTCAGGGCTTTTTACCACTTTGTGTAAATAATAACCTACCTTCCCCCCATGTAACCCCATTCTGACTTTTATCCCTCCATGTGTCCCTGGCCTTGTTCTATTTGTCCCCATCACAATACCACCTGACATGCTAAATATTTATTTGCTTATTTGTTCATTATTGATCTTTTCTTACAAGCGTATAAGTTTCTTGTGTCCAGACTTTATCTATTTTGTTCTAGATGAATGTTTATTGATGAATGAATGAATGAATGAATGAGTGAATGAAGAAAGATAAGGAAGTGAGAACTAGAGTTTCTCAAGCTCATAGTTGAGGCAGAAGTAAATCATGCACAAAAAGAATCAGAAAGATAAAGAAATTATATTGATGATAATGAAGAGGAGGAGGATGGTGGTGATGATGAGGATGATGATGATAGTAACAACTATTAGTTACCGATATTTTATTAGGCACTGTCATTGTTTGCAATGCCTCATTTAATTCTCTTGCAACTATACAATGTAGGTCCTATTGTTATCTCGGTTTTCTAAATAAGGAAACTGAGGCTTTGAGGAGTTAGATAACTTGTCCAAGGATGCACAGTTGATAAACATAAGAGCAGATTTTTAACTCATATCTGGCTTCAGAGTCTGCAGTTCTAACAGTTAATCTAACATCTCAAGATAACTACAGTGTTGTGCTAGGGTCTGCAAAAATAAAACAACAAAACTGAAGGAGTGCCTAAAGCAGGAGTCCAAAAATAAAACCACATTCATAGAGTTAGCAAACTAGCCTCCT
Organism: Rhinopithecus roxellana; assembly: GCF_007565055.1. Taxonomy (NCBI): domain Eukaryota; kingdom Metazoa; phylum Chordata; class Mammalia; order Primates; family Cercopithecidae; genus Rhinopithecus; species Rhinopithecus roxellana. The sequence continues at coordinate 56,930,217 of NC_044551.1, forward strand.
TAATATAATAATAACTTATAATCCTGATTCAGTAAGGAATACTAATTAAGAGGCAACAAATTAAAGCAAACAAAAAGGTAGCTAACTACACACAAAAGAAAATAACTCTCTAGACTCTAATTATTTAATTCTCACTCTATTTGTGGTATTCCGAGATCTTGGCAAACTGAACTTTTTATTTAATTTGTCCTCATTAGTAGCTCCCAAGTTTACATCATATTTTCCCCCCACATTCAGTTTCTTCATGAAATATGTAGGCTTAGCTTCTGGTTCAGTTAGAGTCAACAAGCAATCCCATTTTTCTGCAGCCACTCTATGATTTCATCTTAAGTGAGAGCTGTTGTTTTCTACAAAATAAGTGGGTGAGAATTATTTTGTTTTGTTTAGTTTCACATTGAAAAGGTTGATGTGAAAAATCTAAAGAGGCAATTATTTTAATAAAATATTTTCTGCAAAGTAGAATAACAGTTTTTAAAATTAAGATGTTGGTGAGATTGTAACAATATTCTTACATTCCAATGGTAGAAGAATGGTTAAGTGGCTATGCTACTTAATATGCAATACAATATACCCATTGGAAGAAATACTCTTGAAGAGTTTATATTCATATGAGGGTATGTTTGTGTTGCCTTACTAAATGGAAAAACAGGTTACTAAATTGTATAAATAATTAAATTTCAACTATAAAATATATGTACAGTAAAGAGAGGAGTAGGAAAAAAGAAAATGATGGTCTCTGGGGAGTAAATGTGGAATGATAGTTTTCATTCTACATTCCGTGTTTAAAAAAATAGCTTATAAAAAGCACAAATTATTTGCATACCTTAAAACTGTTTATTTTATATTTGAGGAATAAAGGTGTGTTGATAGAAAATGCAACATGGCTAAAATTCCACCTATTTGATCACAGACTATTTTACCGTACTTTCTAATGAGCTAAGAACATTGTTTCAGCATGAAAGTCTCCTTTTCTCTGACATTTAGATAAATAAGTAGACAACCCATTTTCCTTATTCCAAGCCTCCTGTTTCTTAAAAGGAAAGAGATAAGGAAGAAAGAAATGAAGGAAGAAAGGACAATTCTGATGAAATGGAGCAGTCATAGTTTCTGCACTGGCTCTGTGAATCTGAGCAAGAAACCAGATTTCTTGTCACTTTGGTTTTGCCATCTGATATTGTTTGGCTGTGTCCCCACCCAAATCTCATCTTGAACTGTACCTCTCATAATCCCCATATGTTATGGGAGAGTCCTGGCTGGAAGTAATTGAATCATGGAGGTGATTTATCTCATGCTGTTCTTGTGTTAGTGAATAAGTCTCAGGAGATCTGATGGTTTTATAAAGGCCAGTTCCACAGCACACGCTCTCTTGCCTGCTGCCACATAAGATGTGACTTTGCTTCTCCTTCACCTTCCCACCATGATGGTGAGGCCTCCCCAGCCATGTGGACCTGTGAGTTCATTAAACTTCTTTTTCTTTATAAATTACCCAGTCTCATGTATGTCTTTATTAGCAGCATGAGAGCAGACTAATACACCATCTGTAAAAGGGGAGTAATAATATATTATGATGTAGTGACTAAGACCATCAAAACTGTAACCTGATTCTAAAGCTACACACTGCAGCCATATGGTCTGAGTTCAAATTCTGGCTCCACAATATCCCAACTGTATGATCTTGGGCAGGTTAATTAATCTCTCTGTCTTGGTTTTATCTTCTGCAAAATTATGTTAAGAATGAGAAGACATTAGATTCTTGAGGGTTAATATGTGATATGGTTTGGCTCTGTGTCCTGACCCAAATCTCATCTGGAATTGTAAACCACAAGTGTCGAGGAAAGGAGTTGTTGAGAGGTGACTGGGTCACAAGAATAATTTTCTCCATGCTGTTCTCATGATAGTGAGTCAGTTCTCATGAGAGCTGATGGTTTTAAGTGTTTGGCAGTTGCCTCTTCGTGTTCTCTCTGTCCCTCCTGTTGCCATGTAAGACATGCCTTGCTTCCCATTCACCTTCCGTCATGATTTTAGGTTTCCTGAGGCCTCCCAGCCATGTGGAACTGTGAGTCAAGCAAACCTCTTTTCTTTATTAATTACCCAATCTCCAGTAGTATCTTTATAGCAGTGTGAGAATGGACTACGATATGCTTATAAAAATGTCTAGTGTATATGAGGCATTATAAAAGTGTTAACTATTGCTATTAACCTCATTCAGTAGTTGATCAGAATTCACTTAAAATGTCAGCACCCTTAACAAATCCTCCTCTTACAGTTCTTCAGATCAGAAGTTCAACATGGGTATCACTGGGCTTAAATCAAATTATCAGCTAGACTTCACTAATTTCTGGAGGCTTTTGGGTAGAATTTGTGTCCTTCCCTTTTCCAGCTTTCTGGCTTCTGCCCACATTCCTTGGCTTATGATCCCTTCTTGCAACTTCAAAGCCAGTTAACTGCAGGTTGAGTCCTTCTCATACTGTCATTTCCCTTGTTTTCTACAGCCAGGAAGGTTCTCGGCTTTGAAGGAATTATGTGCTTATATTAGGACCATCAGAATAACCCAGGATGACCTCCTCTTCTCAATGTCTTTAATCTTAACCACATTTGCAAAGTACCTTTTGCCATGTAAAGTAACATATTTACAGATTCTAAGGATAAGAGCATAGACATATTTCGGGGTTATTATTCTGCCTATCACTTCTTCCCATTCCATACAACTATAGACATATCCACACTTTATGTATGTAATAATTTAACCACACCTTTCTCTTTCATTTCTATTGAATAAAACAATTTCATAATGCCAATATTTTAGCTATAATAGGGATACAGTACTTTATCTTAACCCATTACTGGTAAAGGAAATAGGGACTTTACTTTTAGTTTTTCCCAAAACTATTACTTCTAGGAGATTAGGGCAGTGGCTATATTTCAGAATCTCCTTTCCAGGAATGTTCAGATTAAAAGAAGAGATGATCCCCATAGCCCTTTCCAAAATCAATGATGGCACTTCTTTTTTGACTCCTCAGATAGGAAGTCAAGGAACTCCCTAATGAAGGGACAGGCTGCTGTCCATTCTTGAGTGATGATTAGCCCAAATATGTCCATGTTATTTGATGCAGGAAATTCCCATGGTAACATAGTCCTCATTTTTTTTTTTTTTTTTTTTTTTTTTTTTTTTTGAGGCTGAGTCTCGCTCTGTCGCCCGGGCTGGAGTGCAGTGGCCAGATCTCAGCTCACTGCAAGCTCCGCCTCCCGGATTTACGCCATTCTCCTGCCTCAGCCTCCCGAGTAGCTGAGACTACAGGCTCCCGCCACCTCACCCGGTAGTTTTTGTATTTTTTTAGTAGAGATGAGGTTTCACCGTGTCAGCCAGGATGGTCTCGATCTCCTGACCTCGCGATCCGCCAGTCTCGGCCTCCCAAAGTGCTGGGATTACAGGCTTGAGCCACCGCGCCCGGCCAGTCCTCATTCTTAAAGAAAAGGAATATTTTTAAGAAAATAAATGTTTTTGCAATGATTAAAACAGTCATTTATACTCTGACTCAATTGCTGTTAGCAAATATGAAAATAGAAGGTGAGAGGATGGAAAATGATCTGGAAACATTATAAAGAAAGAAGCACTGTAGAGGGAGTAGCTGGAGGTGCCAGGTGCCTTAGATCTACTGAAGGCCACTTAGGAATTTGAGGAACATAATAGGAGGGGATTTTAGGAAACGCACATCATGAATTCAATATGCTGCCAAAGAGGAAGGTGCCAGTCACCTTGTGCTTCACTAAGTTGCCAGAGGTTCTATTGTTGGGTCTTAGAAAGTGATTCCCCAAAGGCTGGCTCTTTAAACAAGTAGAGGCCTTTGAAGGTTCTCAGAACCAAGGTCCCTGTAACCTTGTCTTGTTCCCAGCCCCTCCAGGTGTAAGGAGGGATTCTCTCTGGAATTTCCTTATTTGACCAAGAAAGCTTCTTTCTAAAATAAATGCAACTGTCTTACACTCTCTTCCTGGGGATCTTATCAAAAAACCAGGAAAGATAAACCATCAGAGAAGAGGAGAAACTGGGAGTTGTTGCCATGCTCAGACAGACTTTTCATCTATTTTTCTGAGGGAAGTTCTAAGAGATTCCCTGGGGAACTTTATCTGCATAATAAAACAACATTTTCCTTATGCAGCTCCGCCCCTCACCTTCCTTTAATGTCTACATCCCAGGTCCTTACATGTCTACCCTATGAGTAGAGTATTTAAGCATCAACCATCTGGTCCCTATTTGAGTTCATATTTTGAACTCAAAACTTGGCATGAAGCTATATGAGCATCAATAAAAGCAACAAATATTTACTGACCACCAGCTCTGTACTAAATACCAGGTTAGACTTAGGTCAGACACTCTGCCATTTTGATACCATTTGATGGGGGGAGGAAAGGGGGAAGGAAGGAAGGGAGGGAGAGAAGGAGGAGGAGAGAGAAAAAGAAAGAGAAGAGAATAAAGAAAAGAATAAAGAGAAAGAAGGAAGGAAGGAAAGAAAGAAAGAAAGAGAGAGAGAGAAAGACAGAAAGAAAGAAAGAAAGAAAGAAAGAAAGAAAGAAAGAAAGAAAGAAAGAAAGAAAGAAAGAAAGAAAGAAAGAAAGAAAGGGAAAGAAAGAAAGAAAGAAGAAAGAAAGAAAGAAAGAAAGAAAGAAAGAAAGAAAGAAAGAAAGAAAGAAAGAAAGAAAGAGAAGGAAGAAAAACTATAAAGTCGAAAATACACAATTATTTTTTCCTTAAAGCAAATCTATATATGTGTATATAAAAGTTTAATGAAATATCTATAGGTAGAAAAGTGATCTCACTTTCAAGTACAATTTTATGTTATTTAATAGCCTCCCATTACTACTTAGAAATTTAGTACTTTTAGCAGTAGATACTCTTCTGGTATTAGAAATTCGCCTACACAAGTATCATGCAGCACATGCAATATGACCAACTTTGTGCACATGCGTGACACACACGCATGCACACACATGCACACAAACACACACACAACTAAACCATTTAGGGTGTATGGCAAATGTGAAGCAGTAGAAAAAGTACGGAATGGAGAATCACATTACCAATTTGTTGCCTTCTTAGACAACAAATTTTTGTGTGTCCCTGGACCAGTCACTCAGTCTCTTTGAACCTCAATTTCTTCATCAATGAAACTGGGGACAGGAATAAATTATTCTTAATTACAAAACTGCATTCATTTCATGCCAAACCCCGATTGTAAACAGTATTAATTTTTCAAAGCAAACAGCAACAAGCTCCCAAGACAAACATTGTAACTCTAACTAAACATGAACAAGTAATAAAAAAGTAATAGATAATGATATAATAATAAATTTGCATTGCATCTATACCATATTCAGGCTATCCTGCTACCTCCAACCTACCCCCAAAAGTGTAATAACAAGCAACTTTTTAAAATAAGACTAAGACATCCATTATTTTCTCTCACTGTGGTGCCCATTGCCCACCTCAGAGACCTCGATCTCCATCTCATGTTACATTCTCACAGAATGTATAAATCAAAGGTTTCTGAGATTATCAGGGGACTTATCCCAGTTGTGCTCATGCTAAACTCTACCTAAGCCTACCACCTCTTAAGAAAATAAGTGTTGCCACCCTGACACACCACAATTACCTCTTCTCCCTCACAATTCTTTTTTTGCTGCATATTCTTGGAGCCTTCTTCAGTGACACATGAGACTCTAAACAAACAGGTCATTTTTCCTTTAGAATAGACTCATAGTTTCATCATTTTGTAGCACTCTGTAGTGTTTCAGTAAAGGCTGACTCTTACTACCCAAGTTAAAATAAGAAATTCACTGACAAAATTCCATTGGTCAGAGCAAAGCAAGTCTATCCATTTTTCTAACCTTACAGGATTTGGCTGCAATACACTAAGTCTCATCAAGTCTGCCTTTACTAAGTTATAATTCATATTTTTCAAAATGACACATTTAACTAGATACACATTATTATTTTCATAGTCTTCACATAGATCCCTTAACAAGTGCCTTTTGAATCAGCTTCATTATAATATAATAACTGAATATAAAACACAGTTCTTTTATACTTCAGTTTCTTCCTTTTAAGAGATAAGAATTGCTGTCCAAAATGAACAGTTTCTCTCTTTAAAAAGGTATCTAATAACAAGAGTTGCTTTCTTAGATGTCTCAACACTGAGAGAGTAAAGTACCTGCTTCCTAGCAAGAGGACTGGCAGACACAACTGAGTGATTTGCGCAAAAGTAGGATGTGAGATTCCAGGAAGACAAATGGAAATGAGGCAAGTGCTGCCATGAGAATGTCTCCTGTGGAGAAACAGGAACTGTGCCTAGTCAAAAGCTGTGATACTTTTGCCATGTGAGATTTGTGAAACTATTAAAGTTGGGGAGGGGTGGAATGTGTTCAGGGAAAAAAGAAAAAAAAAAAAAAAAAAAAAAAAAAACACTATCCAGAAGCAGAAGCAGTGTTGTCCCTTGGAACAGACTAAAATAAATAAATTTTAAAAAATCATTTAAAAAAAGCCTCCTGGCAAGGCAAGCCAGCTGAAGGCTCAGCCGTATTTATACTAACAGCCTTCCTGCTGATCTGACCTCTCCAGAGACCAGAAGGCTATAGGCTCCCCTCACAGTGATTATCATCCTGTTTTCAAAAACTACAGACTATATTGTATCCAAACCACAGGTTCTTCTGAGTTGGAGATCAGCATATTAGGTTAAAGCTGAAATCAGGGAAATATTTTAGCTCATATACCTCTGCAATTCATTCCCTAGGGAAGGATGAAGAAAAAAAGCTGAAGATATATTACTAAATAAATGTTAACTAGGTCAGAATAGAAGTTTTTCAAAATTCTTGGGCTTATTGTTTTAGTCTGTTTTCTGTTGCTTATAACAGAAAACTTGAAACTGGGTAATTTAAAAGAAAAGGAATTTATTTCTTACAGTTATGGGGGCTGAGAAGTCCAAAATCAGGGGACTGAATCTGGTACAAGCCTTCTTCCTGGTGGGAAATCTCTGGAGGGTCCCAGGTGGCACAAGGTATTGCTTGGTAGGGGACTGAACATGCTAGTATACCAGCTCAGGTCTCTCTTCCTCTTCTTATAAAACCACCAGTTCTCTTCCCATGATAACCCATTAATCCATTTATTCATGATTAATCCATTCATGAGAGCAGAGACCCTAGAGTAGATTCTACAGAGACACATGACCTTATTCAAGGCACATATTTCAATACATACATCATTATTTGACTGTAAGTCTTGCTAACTCCTGGTGAAATACAAAAGCGCTTCAGAGCACTAGCAGAGACCCTTAAAATGTTATCTACATACTGGTTGAGTAGATTAAATAGCACCAACCACAGAAATTAAAATAAAAGTTTGGATATTTCCATATTGAAGGGATATAGTAAAGAATTAGGAGGAGAGAGCTAGACAAACACTCTAGAAGTCGGGAATCTAATCTCCATGTCTTTGATCCTCTGAATATTCTATCTATTGCTCTCCATCAGAACATTGCACAATCTTATGCTGCCTTCACAATCAAATTCTTAAAGCAATAATTTACTCCGGCTGGATTTCTAAAAATGTCTATATATGTGCTCTTTATTCTTCAACATACTTTAACATTTTTTCCACCCTGGCCCATTCACTAAGACTCTTCTTATGGATATCAAAATACTTCCAACTGTTAAATTCATATCTTATAATATTTTCTCACCACCATTTGCCCATTTTCCCTTCAAGAAACCCTCTGCTATCAGGGCCTCCACAACCCAGATAACTCCTGTATTTCCCGCACTTCCTCAAAATCTCTTTTTCAGAATTATTTGGGAGCACATTTCTTCTGCCCACTCCTTAAATGTTGGAGTTCCCCAGAAGCTCATCTGTCTGCATGACTTCAAATCCCAAAGCATTTGTTTTCAGCCTATATTTTTCTCTTCAGAAAGTACATCCAATTTCTTCTGAAAAACTCTGCTTATAAATTCCATGAATATCACAGTAGTTATCACAATACCTGACATTCAATAGAAATTAAAAAAAAATTATACGAGTAACTGAGTAAACATAGATGACTCTCTTTTCCTATTATATGAATGAGTTGACTATTTTCTGAAGTCTCATGTGGTCATTGTTTCTGTTTGGGGATCTATACTTATCTATCTCCCTTGCAGGATTTTTGAGGACAAGGACTGCTGTCTTTATATACCCTATGCCTACAGCAGTGCCTTGTACAGCGTTAGCTTCTCATCAAATGTTTCTTACTAAATACGAATGGATAACATATTACATATGTGGATTTAAAAAATAAAATTCATATTTTAAAGAGCCATTTAAAATAAATTAAAAGTTAAAATAAGATCTAGAAAATCAAATCTAGCCTAACACCTTCCTTTTATAGAAATGATAACCAACTTACCTACAGAGCTAGGTAGTAGCTATTGTTACTAGAACCCAGGAACCCAGGTCTTTCACCACTGAAGTTTGTGATATTGTATATATAATAGTTACATTCACTTAATTAGCAAAACAATGATCAATCATAAATATTAAATTTTTCCTTTTGAGTGTCCTCTCCACAGATAACTTGGGTCCTTCTCATTCTCTTAAATCAAGTTACAGTAAAAAATTATGGAGTGGCTACTATCTACTGGGCACCCATATATATTAGGTCTTTCGATTCTTATACCAACCCCACAATATAGTTACTTTTATTTCCATTTTACAGATAAGGAAGTAAATTGCCTAAGGTCACACAGTCTTAAAGTTGCAGAGTACATGCAAATACATGCAAATCCTGTCCTCTTGATAGTATACTCTGATGTATCACTTAGATACAGTACTGCAGTTCATTCTTACCCAAGCCATAATCCTCGTGGGCTCTTGGAAGATATGTGTCTTTCTGTTTTTAAACAGTGGACCCCACAAAGAAAGTAAGGAACACAGTATTCTTTTTATTACCCACAGTCAGACCTATTAACAGGTAAGAAGCGTGTGTTGTTCCTAAACGTTCAGCCAAGATCTCATGAAAACGTTTAACTTTCCACAGCAAGATGTGAACTCTTTTAAACATACTGTAAGATGTATAATACAGCAGGAATTTGTTTAATGAGGATCAGATATAATGTGAAATTAATATTGTTCTAACAGACTCCAAAGAACACATCTGACAAGCAGGAGACATTCCAAGATCCCTGTCTAACAGTCGCCTTTCATGGGTGCTGGGATGTTTCCCTTTTTCTTGTTTAATGTCCTCAAAATTCTCAAAAACCTTTCCTTAACATAGACATACATCAAAGTTTTCATACATGAGAAAATAATTTATTTTCATGAAATTATAACTTTCCATGTGTCAGCTCTTATTTTAGAAGCTGAAGCCCATATAGCTCATAGTTGAGTGCAATTATTGTTTGTGGGAAAGAAAGTCAATTAACCTTTCTAGGAAATAATAATACAATTAAATCTTCAATATGTTGCATTGTAAATACTTCCCAACAAAGGACTTTCATTTTGAGTTGTTACAAAATCTTTAGCTAGAAAATGGTGCAGCAAATTCTCAGCAAGGTTGAAATTCAAAACAAGCTACTTTCTTCCTTATTTCAATAAAGAAAAAGTTTTAAACTCATATACTAATTTTAAATGAGCTCACTCTTAAAAGAATAAAGAAAAAGGAAATATGGCCATTCCAATGCAATAAAAAGTGAAGATAATATACGGTAATAATGGTGAATGCTGAACCCTACAGAAACCATTGTCACTACGTAAACCATTGTCACTACCATTATATAAAATAATATAATGAATTACCAATATTTTCTGTATGTTTTACTAAATTATGGATTCAATAGTGATTTCCATCTTTGCATTAATAGTCTGAAATTATTAATTTCCCCATAGAAACATACTTCCCATATATGCAAGTAAATTTGAAGATCAACAGAAATATCAAGTAAATTGGAAACAATAAACTTCACAGTATTCTCTGGAATCACTAGAAAACAGACTCTTTTTTGTTTCATCTCCTTTCTTACGCAATGTAGTATGGTGAAAAGAGAGTGGGTTTAGAAATAGATAGATTCAGATTTGAATCTAGGCTCTGCATGCTGATGAGTATGACCTTGGACAAGATCATACATTTTGCTAAATGACTTATTTCAGGCAAGATATGCAAACTTTCATAAACTTTGAGTTTGTCATGTATTAATAGAGCTAATTATAGCTATACCTATAGATAATGTGGAGATTACATTCGATCAATTGTATAAAGCATCTGGTACACAATTGATGTTCAGTAATTATTGCTTCCTTTTCCTCATTTGCTGTTTAAATCCCTATGGACAGAAAATTATTTAAAGACCAAGATTAGTGATTTTTCACCATATATCACCTTTGTGAGTTCCTCCCTTTTTTTATGGAAAAAAATCGCATTTTGTATAAAGGTATCACAAAAAGACTAGAGAGATTTTGAGTTCTAATCATATAGTCTCATATAAAATTTATGATACTGGAGAGATGCAGGCTTTATCTTCTTTAGTGGGGAGAATTGCAAAAAGAAAAACAAAAGGAAATATTTCGAAGTTTAAATATCAAAATATAAAAAAAATTATATGGACATCAAGGTTGTTTATATGTGAATTCTTGGTAAAGCATGTTGACTTCTGAGGAAGGTTCTTTGTCCAGGACCGTCTGTGCTTCCATCAAGCAAATCCCTAGGTAATGTTGTTTTATATATATACCCTTAAAAGGATTTAGCATATGATCTCTTTATCACATCCAAACTTAACGGAAGAAATCTAGTAACCACCTACAGACTAAAAAAAAGATCTTAAAGATCATCTGTCTACTCCAGTCTCCCACAGATTGCCACCAAGCCCGAACTTGAAGACAAGCTTCACAGGCTTATTATTGTTTGTAGGAAAGAAAGTCAATTAACCTTTCTAGGAAATTATATTACAATTAAATCTTCAATACGTTGAGTAGTAAATACTTCCCAACAATGGGCTTCCCTTTTGAGTTATAAAATCTTTAGCTAGAAATTGATGCAGCAAATTCTCAGCAAGGTTGAAATTCAAAACAAGCTACTTTCTTTTCAAAAGAAATTCAAAGCAAGCTACTCTAGCCTTTCAGGTGGGCCAGTTTTTTATGAGTTCTAAATACTAGTTTCTTTTTGTTGCACTGAAATCTGTTATGACTATTTTTTTTTTCCAATAGATTCCAGATCCTTCCCATTGAGCAAAACAGAATACAGCAGCTCCCTCTTCTCTGCTGTAGTAGTTATCTATTATCCTTCTTTTCCTCAGAACCTAGCACCCAAGTTTTTCTCTGGAGTATCACCACTCACCAAATTGTAGTATATTTGGGTCTGGTATTGTTGATTGCTACTCTCTCCAGGGGTGGGCCTATGATTCAAACATGAACGCATAGCACTCACAAGACCATAGTTATTATTTAGGTAAACAGCACAAAACCTAATTCAGGTCAGGAATTTTACTTTGAATTGTTGAGCAATAGAAACACTCATTGTTTCAGTGGGTCTTGGAGGTAGAGATCTTCTGACCACCATCTTGCCCATGGGAAGCAAGAGCCTCTCTGGAAATGGAGCTAACACACACTAAGGAAGAACAGAAAGAAAGAGTGACTGGGTCCTGAAATATACAGTCAAATATGAAAGCAGATCTACCTCCTGTACTTTTCAGTTGTATAACTAATGCATTCTTTTATTTTTCCCCTTTAATTTTGCTTGGGCTGTATTTACTGTCACTTGCAGCCAAAACAATCTCAACTGAAAGCACGTATCAATGTTCTATATATATTTTAAGATAGATGCTACTTCCTCTCCAGGATTTTATATTATTTTAGACAAACATTCTCAGTTATTTTCATTTCTGCTAATATTAAATAAGTTTACAAAATCTCTTTCAGATTTGTTTTCTGTGTTCCTTAATGTCTGCTATATTAAAAATAAAAATTAAAAATAGTGTTGACATAAAAAGCATATAAAATATACAAAGAAACTTTCATTCAATTTCATAAGAATAATTTTTAAACACCTTAGAAATGCTGCTTCATGTCATTTAAGCTAACAACTTTAATCTTTGTTAGTTCATCAATAAATTAGGTTTCCAAATGACCTCTATGTGGTCATACTTTATTTCTTTAACTTTTATTTTAAGTTCAAGGGCACATGTGTAGGTTTGTTATATGGGTAAACTTGTGTCACAGGGACTTGTTGTACAGATTATTTTTTCATCCTAGGTAATAGGTACTAGGCCTAGTGCTCAATAGATATTTTTCTCTCCCTCTTCCCAGGCTCCAGCCTCCAGTAGGCCCCAGTGTCTGTTGTTTCCTTCATTGTGTCCTTGTGTTCTCATCATTTACCTACCATTTATAACTGAGAACATGTGGTATTTGGTTTTCTGTTGTTGCATTAGTTTGCTAAGGATAGAGGGTAATACTTTATTAGCAACTCAAGTTATCACATATTTCTAAATAATCCAATTACATCTGCTTTTTAATATTTCATGGTTGTAATTATTTTTTACCAACTTAAAAGAACTATCTCCAATTAATTCAAAAAACTCTAAAATTCTCTACTTAACTAAGTATACTTTACTCTGTGCAATTTGATCCTATGTTTCAAGCACATAAAACAAAAAACAGGTAAGTCATAGTCCTTTAACTTAAGGATATTATACTTACTGAGTTAAAAAGTTTAAATCTCATAATCACCATCACCACCATCAACCACAGGGCTACCATTCATTTACTGAGTGTTTAGAATCTGACAGACTTGGTGCAGAGCACTTTGCATATACAGGCTCATTCAATCCTCTTAATTTCATGACACAATATTGTTTTCACCAATTTATAGACAAGAAAACTAAGGCAGAGAGTAGTAACATGTCCAAAGTCACACAACTTATAGATGACAAAGTTAATAATCAAAACTAAGTCTGTTTCTAAAGTTCATGTTCTTACCCATGTTGCAATTCTGCCTCCAATCTCTATAATACTAAGTAGAATACACTTAAACAACTTTCTAAGGAAACTACAATGGGGAAAACAAGCACTTCTGTTTGCTAGCAAGACTTTTTAAAGGTATGACATTTTATAATGAGTTTACTTCTTTTTACTAGGGAGGTAATTGAACAGACTTAAGAAAAATCAACACATTAAACATATGCTTGGTATTTATGTTGAAAATACATTCCAAACATTTATGACAAGCAGGATTTTAGGGAAAGTGTTTTTGTTTCTAGATTACCTAAGATGATGGGTGGGACTGGCTCTGAACAGATTGTGAAAATAATTATTTGTGCCTAGTGTCTCTTTTTCATGTTCCTCCACTTTCCAGATTAGGCACAGTATTACTTCCTCATTTCTTAATATAAATGCATCCTTTTGTCCTTTTGTTTTTCTTCCTTAAATCTAAAGACACTCCTTTTTCAATATCTGTCCTTAGAAAGAATCCTGGGGTACTACAATCTATACTTTAGTCTGTGTTTATGTCATTGTTATCATTCCCAAGACTTTTAGCCTTATTTCTGATTATGAAATAAAATCTTTAATTGTTTTTTAAGCATCAGTCAGTAGACCAGACTTTTGGGTATAGAAATCGATGTTGAGAAATGCCTCCAAAGTTGCACTGTATAAACAACCAAAGTATACACTAAACAAGTAAACTGGGTGCTGATGACAAACTACCTGCCTGCTTTCCTTCTCAGGGCTCTTCCTTCTTCATTGGTACCATTTTCAAAGAAGCTCTCATTTCCATTCGTGTGGACAAGATGGTGGTCAGAGGCTAATTACAGTCTTTTCTAAATTTCTTGCAATATTATTAACAAGGAGAACAAGAATTTTGTCTCATAGCTTGCATTTTCCCACCTCCCCATTGATAGAGGTGTTAATGAGCAGTGAAATTACCAAAAGGCACACAATGTGTAGATAATTCACCTGTTGAGAAAGTGATACTGAGTAAATAGCATTTCTAATCTACAAATACTATTTTGAAAAGGAAGCAATCAGTATCTCATGATATTCATTACTGGATATCTAACAGTGAGTAGCATGCTAAAATTTGACAAAACTAGGCACAGAGTTTTGGTCAGATAATTTTAAATTACATTTCTCTTTGACATCCCCTCTCCACAATTTAGACATAGATATGGCAAATTCAAATGGAATACATTAAAAAGAGCCATATGGGGGAAGGCTTGCAAGGAATGTTAATGTTTTATGGTATCTTACAATATGTCTCTGAAACTGAGTTTCAGTTTGATATTGTACTAATATTACAAACATCACATTTCTTTAAAACAATCTTGTCCAACCTGCAGCCCACAGGCCATATGCAGCCCAGGACTTTGTGTTGGGCTTTGAATGCAGCCCAACACAAATCTGTAAACTTTCTTAAAACAGTGAGGGTTTTTTTGCATTTGTTTTAAAGCTCATCAGCTATCATTAGTATTAGTGTATTTTATTTGTAACCAAGACAATTCTCCTTCCAGTGTGGCCCAAGGAAGTGGAAAGATTAGACACCCCTGCTTTAAAAACATCCAAAAGATTAAAAAGACCTAAAGTAGACGACACTTTTTAAGAAAGGTGTAACTTCAAATATTATGTTACAGTATGACCTGAAAATGCTGATAATGTTCTTAATAAGGTCTTGCCATCTGAAGGTTTCTCGTCTGCTATGGCACTTAGGGAAACCATGAACAAAACAACGTAAACATCAAGGTTGGGCTAGAAACACATCCTGTTAAGCAAACCAAGGGTTTTTCATGATTTTAATATGTCATGTGTGCATATGCTGCTTGTCACTTAGCAAGCCTTTTTTAATGTCTTAACAGACTGCTAAGGAATAACAAGTGTTCTTTTTTTTTTGTCAGATTTTAGGCATTCTGGGGGACATTTTAAAGTTACATAGGTTCAGCTTGCTCTATCTCAAATTGAGGATATAACATCTTTTTAAAAATCTGCTCCCTTTCAACTATGTACTAGAAAGCAGTATGAGGTTGTCATCCCTCATTGGAGGGTGGATTACCTGTTAACAGGAGTTAAACAGTCAAATCCTGAGCTTTGGCAGGGAGAACGTGCTGCCCAGGAAACATAATGTCCCCTGGGTTCCAGCTGAACAGAGAAGTCTGTTCACAAAGTGGACCTAACTTGGAAATCATTCCTTCTTTCAGAAGTAAGAGTTTTTAAAGCCTAGAATACTGCCTTACACATAACAGGTGATCAGAAAATATTTGCTGAGTCCATTTCTACCTTGAATAGCTTGGGCCAAAAAATGTCATTAGACATTTATGCCTAGAACGTAACATAAATCCTAAGAATTGGTTTTATGGTGGAAAGAGTATGGACAGGGCAGAAAAAGGGATGTTCCTGCTAGAACCAGAACAGAAATCATGCTCCTATGCTACAGAATCTTGAATTGCAAAGAGTCCTTGTGAAGAATTAAAATTTCATTTGAGCTGCCTACTGGGTGGCATTTATAAGTCATGTTTGATGTGTTTTCTATGCATATATTTCTCTCGGAGCACCTTTCTGTGCAGTGCTGATTTATTAGAACGTGTTTTGTCTTAAATACTTTTGTATTTCAATATGCAAATCTATTTTAAGATTGAGCAGTACAGCTCCTGCATATTGTTCTCACGGCCAGTGAGGCAGTACAGTAGAACAAATATTAGCAAACGCTCTCTGCCATTGAACACTGAGCCATCACATTGTGCTTTCCTCAGCTGAATTGATGCTCACTAATACATTTGATTACCCTACAGTAGCCTCACTTCCTGCTATTATTTTGTTTTCTGATGAAGTGTTAATCCAAAATGGGTGACAAAGACAAGAAAATGTAAATATGCTGCAGAGACTGCAAAAT
Organism: Rhinopithecus roxellana; assembly: GCF_007565055.1. Lineage (NCBI taxonomy): Eukaryota > Metazoa > Chordata > Mammalia > Primates > Cercopithecidae > Rhinopithecus > Rhinopithecus roxellana. Next base: position 56,946,107 of record NC_044551.1, read on the forward strand.
TACAACGTGTAATAGCACCCTGGATATTAAAATACAAGTTTAATAGCAGGTCCAGTAACCTCTAAGCAGTGGTCAAGGAAAGAAAGATAACAATCAGCAGACAATTGTGGACTGAAAATAGTTATTCGACGTGATGAAGGGAAGCATAAACATCATTGCTGTCTTGGAAGTTGACAAACACCATTGTATGAACAAAAACTGGAACAAATAACAACTGGATACATATGAATATTTTAAAAGATTTGAAGAGAATGGAAGAATGAGGTATGATTCTGGGGACATATCAACATTAGAATTACAATAATTCGGTTAGTGCTTCAATTTACAAGGTACATCTCATACACTCTCCCAATACATACATGGTGGAAAGAGTATGGTTCTAATTGCATAGTGTAAGATTCTAGGCATCTCACTAAATCCTTCCCTAACTTAAAAATTCCTTCCAGCTGCTGTTATACATATATTAAAACAATTGTGTGAAACTTGACTGACAAAAGGGTTTCTGGAAATGCTGGTTGATCCTTAGGATTTATGTTACGTTCTAGGCATAAATGCTAGTCCATGGAGTAGAATGGTAATTGTTTCTTCTGATGCTTCTTTTGGTGAATTTGAAATGCAAACTTTTGCCATTTGCTTTCTACCTTCAAACATCTCCCCATTGTCTTTCAATCCAGCTTATTTGATTCGTTCTGTGGGTTAGTCCTAGTGCCCTAGGAGTATACGAGTAGATTTTTGAAGTCTCTCCTAGATACATGATGCTATGAACCCTCTCTGTTACCTCTTCTATTCATGGTCTGATGAGATTCCCAGTCAGTGGTGCTTAGTGACTGCAGTATAAATTTTTGTTATTCTAGTATATCATTCTATTTTTACCTTCTGAAATACCATACTTCACTTCATATGATGCATTTTTTCAGCCTTTTAAAAATCTGAAACAAAAATTATTTACATACTGAGATATACTCACAGAGTTATGTGCTTCACTAATATTCAAATTGAACAAAGTTTCACTACTTAAAAGTATTCTTCTGTAACTTCTTTATTCTTCAATGGGTTAGAGCATAAATTTGAAAGCAATCCACAGAGCAAAGCTTCTATTGCAAAAATAATTCTTACCCTGTATCAAAGATTTCTGAACAAGTAGAATATACAAATTAAACTGATGAGAAGACATATGGTTTTACTCTGTGTCCCCACCCAAATCTCATGTTGAATTGTAATTCCCACTGTTGGAGAAGGGGCCTAGTGGGAGGTGATTGAATTCTGAGGGCAGGCTTCCCCCTTGCTGTTCTAGTGATAGAGTTCTCATGAGATCTGGTTCTCTCCCTTTCTCTCTCTTCCTGCTGCTCCCTCCATGAGAAGATGTGTCTGCTTCCCCTTCACTTTCTGCATGATTATAAGTTTCCTCCCCAGAAGCAGAAGTCTGTACAGTCCACAGAACTGTGAGCTGATTAAACCTCTTCCCTTAGAATTACCCAATCTCAGGTATGCCTTTATAGCAGTATGAGAATGGACTAATACAGAAAATTTGTACCAGGAGTGGGGCATTGCTATAATACCTGAAAATGTGAAAGTGGCTTTGGAACTGGGTAATGGGCAGAGGTTGGAACAGTTTGGAGGGCTCAGAAGAAGATAGGAATATGTGGGAAAGTTTGGAGCTACCTAGAGACTTGTTGAATGGTTGTGACCAAAATGCTGATAGTGATATGGGCAATGAAGTCCGGGCTGAGGTTGTCTCAGATGGAGTTGAGGAACTTACTGGGAACTAGAGTAAAGATCACTATTGCTATGCTTCAGCAAAGAGACTGGTGGCATTGTGCCTTTTCTCTAGAGATCTATGATCTTTGAACTCAAGAGGGATGATGTAGGGTATCTGCTGGAAGAAATTTCTAAACAGCAATGTGTTCAAGAAGTGACTTGGCTGCTTCTAAAAGCATATGCTCATATGTGTTTGCAAATAAATGGTTGAAAATTGGAACCTCTATTTAAAAGGGAAGTAGAGAGTGAAAGTTTGGAAAATTTGCAGCCTGACTATGTGGTAGAAAAGACAAGCCCACTTTCTGGGGGAGGATCTGAATGTTAATAGTAAAGTAAAGAGGATCTGAATGTAAATAGCCAAGACAATCAGGAAAATGCTTCCAGGGCATTTCAGAGACCTTCATAGCAGCTCTTCCCATCACAGGCCTGGAGATCTAGGAGGGAAAAATGGTTTTGTGAGCTAGGCCCGGGACCCTGCTGCTCTGTGTATCCTTGGGATATGGTGCCCTGCATGGCAGCTGCTTCAGCTCCAGCCATGGTTAAAAGAGGCCAAGGTACAGCTTGAGCCATTGTTTCAGAAGGTGCAAGTGCCAAGCCTTGACAGCTCTCATGTGGTGTTAAGCCTGTGCATGCACAGAGAACAAGAATTGAAGCTTAGGAGCCTCTGCTTAGATTTCAGAGGATGTATGGAAATGCCTGGATGGCCAGGCAGAAGTCTGCTGCAGGGGCAGAGGTCTCATGGAGAACTTCACCTAGGGCAGTGCAGAGGGAAAATGTAGGGTTGGAGCCCCCACATGGAGTTCCCAGTGGGACACTGCCTAGTGGAGTGGTGAGAAGAGGGCTACCATCCTCTAGACCCCAGAATAATAGCTCTACCAAGGGCTTTCACTGTGTACCTGGAAAAGCCACAGGCACTCAACACCAGTCCATAAAAGCAGCTGAGGGGTCTGTACTGGGAGCCTGTACAGAGCCACAGGGACAGAGCTTCCCACAGCCTTGGGGGCCCACCCCTCACATCAGTGGGGCCTGGATGTGAAATACAGAGTCGAATAAGATTATTTTGGAGCTTTAAGATTTAATGACTTCCCTGCTGGGTTTAGGACTAGCATGGGGCCTGTAACCTCTTTGTTCTGGCCAATTTCTCCCTTTTAGAATGGGAGCATTTACCCATTGCCTGTACCTTCATTTTATTTTGAAAGTAACTAACTTGGTTTTTATTTTATAGGCTGCTCATAGGTAGAAGGGACTTGCCTTGTCTCAGATGAGACTTTGGACTTGGATTTTTGAGTTAATGCTGGAATGAATTGACTTTGGGGGATGGTTGAGAAGGCATGATTGTGTTTTGAAATGTGCGAAGGACATGAGAATTGGGAGGGTTCAGGGGTGGAACAATATGATTTGGCTCCACAACCCCACCTAAATCTCATGTTGAATTGTAATTTTCAGTGTTGAAGGAGGGGCCTGGTGGGAGGTGACTGAATCATGAGGGCAGACTTCTCCCTTGCTGTTCTTGTGATAGAGTTCTCATGAGATCTGGTTGTTTGAAAGTGTGGAGCACCTTCCCTTTTTCTCTCTTTCTTCCTTCTGCTCCCGCCATGTGAAGATGTATCTGCTCCTCCTTCACCTTCCATCATGATTGTGAGTTTCCTGAGGCCTCCCCAGAAGCAGAAGCCTGTACAATTTGCAGAACCATGAGCCAATTTAAGCTCTTTTCTTATAAATTACCCAGTCTCAGGTATATTTTTATAGCAGTGTGAGAACAAACTAATACAGTAACTCTGAATAATATTATCTATACATGATGACAACAAAACAGAAATACAGTGAATTACAAACCAGAAATACTTTGAAATAAAACTACAAACTGATTTCAACAGAAGTTTGCAGTTTCAGGGAAAAAAAGTTGTTTAAAAAAATTTCAAAATCATCAGGCCAGGCGCGGTGGCTCAAGCCTGTAATCCCAGCACTTTGGGAGGCCGAGACGGGCGGATCACGAGGTTAGGAGATCAAGACCATCCTGGCTAACACAGTGAAACCCCGTCTCTTCTAAAACATACAAAAAAAAAAAAAAAAAAAAACTAGCCGGGCGACATGGCGGGCGCCTGTAGTCCCAGCTACTAGGAGGCTGAGGCAGGAGAATGGCATAAACCCGGGAGGCAGAGCTTGCAGTGAGCTGAGATCCGGCCACTGCACTCCAGCCTGGGCGGCAGAGCGAGACTCCGTCTCAAAAAAAAAAAAAAAAAAATTTCAAAATCATCCAACAAGTGATGGGATTATTCAAAGGTTAAAAATGATAAAGGAAAATCTCTGGCACTAGTCTGTAACTCTCTTCACCATTTCCCTACTAGTGTGGAATTAGAAAGGGCTACTTCAGCAGCTAGAAAAGTTGTAAGAAAATATACTCACAAATAATATTACTGCTTGTGCACTTTGTTAAGATCATATTTTTTAAAACATTCAAGTAATATATACTGTTATCAAACAATACATTTCACACGTATATTCAAATAATGCATTTAATATAATGCAATTATTATTTATTAATATTTTGTAATTTTATGATGAATTAAATGCATTTCACTTTTGTGGTATCTAATTTTATTTGCTAATAATGTTTATAACCCATCTTCTAGTAAACATCTAACTTTTATATTTCTCATAATTTTTACTTAACTTTTAAAATTAATTTATACCTTCTTGCATTTGACCATATCATATAATGTGTCATTAATATTTTGAAATACTAATTCTGGATACTATTAAAATATCAGTGTTTATATTTATACTTTGGTATTAACACTATATAAATACTACAACATTGATATTGTCATTTTATTCTGGAATTGAAATGATTTGAAGTATGTTCTTCCTGCCGTTCTTAACAATTTAAGTTCAGAAAACACTTGCTCCCCAGCTCCCTTTTTATCTCCTCTCTTGAGAGAGAGAGAGCTTTGAAAGAAGGGGAAGCAGCTCTTCCTCATTTGCTATCAGACGCCTTTAGTCTAAAAGAATAAAGGAAACCATCAATTGTGCATGTCCGTAATGTGCAGGAACTTGATAAGAAGTCATGAGTCAGATGTGCAGGCCATACTCCTTCACCCAACTCTTCATGATCATGTAACCTTTCTTCAAGAGCCACTGAGAAAAAAAAAGGCTTATCAGAGCCATTCTCACAATGATCACTTAAAGTGTTGTATTAATCAGGGTGCAGGTTTGCTGGAAAATGGGATCTTCATGAGATTTCAACATCACATTTCATTACTAGAAAAAAAAAATTCAAAGTAAAATTACCTTCTGAATTCTAGATAATAAAGTTGCACCAGGCAGGATTCCCTACTGTAAGCAACTGACACTGACTCTGGCTATCTTAAGCAGAAAAAAGATAATGATTAGAGAACTATGGACTAACTTGCACAATCTATGTGGATGCTTCAAAAGCAAGGCTCAAAAATCCAATGGGAATCAAAGGATCAGGCAATCTACATCATAACACAGGAACTCGTGGGTGACTATTACCCAGGGTAGCACACATTCCAGTGAATTATTCCACTGCACTGCATGCTACTGTCCATGAATTCTAAATCCTTTAGTTTTGTATTCTTTGTAAATCCTGTACAGGAATATCCAATCAATAAAGAGTAGATCTTATGTCTTCACTCAAAGAGACCCTGCCATCCATCATACCATTAGGAAATATCCTCAGACAGGAAAGAGTGCAAATGCTTGGGAGCCAACTGGCAACAACAACAAATGTCCACAGAGAGCTCTAGATTTCCATTTCACCATGTTTGAGCTGTTTTAAAAGAAATGTTAGAATTAAAATCGCCTCTTTTTTTCTTGAAGTGGGATGTATTTCAAGACACAGATGCAGAAAGAGCTAGGAGTGTCCAGCAGATGGGGAAGCTGAAATGTTAAGGCTTTTGGATTCTAGGGTTTGAGTTCAATGTTCTCAAAATATGTTGATCATCAAATCCAACTTCCAGGAGACTTTGGACTTTTGTGAAAGGCTAAATAACGTCTTTTAAAAAGCAAAAAGTAGGCTGGGCATGGTGGCTCATGCCTGTAATCCCAGCACTTTGGGAGGCTGCGGTGGGAGGATCACCAGAGGTCAGGAGTTCGAGACCAGCCTGGCCAACATGGCGAAACCCCATCTCTACTAAAAGTACAAAAATTAGCCAGATGTGGTGGTGTGCACCTGTAGTCCCAGCTACTCAGGAGACTGAGGCAAGGGAATCGCTTGAATCCGGGAGACGGAGGTGACAGTGGGCCGAGATCACTCCACTGCACTCCAGCCTGGCAACAAAGAAAAACTTTGTCTCAAAAAAAAAAAAAAAAAAAGGAGAAAGGGAGACAGATAGAAAGAGAGAAAAAACTAAAACACTTAGCAAATACTTATAACAACGAACAATAAAAAGTATCTAAGACTTGTTAAACTGTATTTTAAACTTGTTTGATTCACAGATTCATTTCAGAGTAATTATGATATAGAAAGCCCACTCTATTAAGAATTTCTAAAATCATTTTATCAGCAGGCACAGTGGCTACTGCCTGTAATCCCAAAACTTTGGGGACGCAAGGCAGGAGGATCACTTGAGCCCAGGAGTTTGAGACCAGCCTGGGCAACGTGGTGAAACCCCGTCTCTACAAAAATTAGCCAGGCATGGTGGCATGTGCCACTAGTCTCAGCTACTTGGGAGGCTGAGGTGGGAGAATCGCTGGAGCCCAGGAGGTCGAGGCTACTGTGAGCCATGATCGTGGCCACTTCACTCCAACCTGGGTGACAGAGCAAGAACCTGCCTCAAAAAAAAGAAAGAAAGGAAAAAAATCATTTTATCAATTCGTGTTGTAATAAAGATCTAAACACTGAAATCATTATATATTATACCAATCATTTAGTTAATATATTTTAATAATCTTCACAATATATTACTTATTTTTGAATCTTACTCTTTAAAGGAAACACAAAGATAATTTATTTGAAGTATTTATGATTTAAGTAAATCTTGAAAGGTCGTATTTTTTCTTATTGTATATATAGGACAAATGTACATTAAAATATAGATTGAAAACCAGCTACAATTTTAGAATCAAACGAAGACAAAATCTTTTTTTGTTATATGATATTTTGAGTTCTTGTTTTCTATATCACTTTTTATAATTTTCATGCTTACTTACTGAAATATGGCATAAAAAATGTTTCAGTTACTATTTATAAGGCCCTCTTATGATATAACCCATTACAGATATCAAAAGTGTTATTTCCCAAGAAATGAAAGAGTGAAGTGGAAATAAATATAATTTTCCTTTTTAACTCTTATTCTTGTCCTATTAAAGATATATTCAGGAGGTACATAAAAAATTTAAATCAGATAGATGTAGTTTATGGATCTGGTGAAAAGAATTATTTTATGCTCTCTATTAAAATGCTTTTTGTCATTAGTGTTTGGTTGCTGTTTTCAATGTCTTATAAAGAATATAAATTTTAAAATAAATGGATAGAAATTAGAAATTACTAAAGCAGTACAAGATCTTTAATCCATTTCTGCCTGAAGTTGCAATTTTTGAATTTTTACAATCAGACCTTGGTGATGACCTTGAGCAGTTGGATATAAATAACTCTCACATACTTAGCATTCCCGTAATAGAACACTAGGCATAGGACAAAATCCAGCCCATTTAGTTTCACCAAATGTGGAAGCCATTAATTCATTTAAAAATTGTTTGCAAGCAGATGTCATTTTCAGCTTCTTGAATCAATAAAATCTTAAATGGAAGCAGAGAAGAAATTCTAGTCTCATTTCAAATTCTGTGTAATTTTCCTTCTATAAGTTCTGCAGGCAGTTTGGAAAAGTCAAAAGTCAAATGCTGGCCTGCCCTAGATGTTGGGAAGCACGATTACCACCTACCACTTCATCTTCAATTACACAGTTATTCCTTGTTTCTTAGAATCCTGATATTCCTAAAATAAAATGCTTCGCTTGTTTTAAGCAAAACGTTCTCTTTTCTCAAGCTGCACAGAGTTCCATGTAGCCTATCTACCCACTCTTTAAACAGCTGCTGCTGTTCTATCTCCATGCTCCCTTCATCAGCAATTACAGCAGTCTCACTCCTCCGGGTGTAGAGGAAACCCTTCCAGGTGCAGTTTTCCCAGAGACAGCAATCACACATAAAGGAATACAATCTAGCCAGTTGGGAATGACTTAAACTAATGATCACATCAATTACCAGAAAATTTACAGCTGCATTATCTATTTATGCAGCCCACACCAGAAGTGAGTCCTCTGTATTTACCAACAGGACTATGGCTTCTTCCTAGATAATTAGTGTATTAGCATCACATAATGGTCTAGAAGTCTTCATGAGGCTTCTTTACTATCCCCTGTTTAACTTTGATGTCTGAACACATGTAAAACTGGTTCGCCAAAAATCAAAAGGAAAATAACGGAAGCAAATGAAATAAAAAGCCCCATGATCATGAGCACAGGAAGCCAGCACAAAATTTTGGTTGTTTGGTCCTATTGCAGGGCACTAATGGACCTCCTGCTGTGTTAGATGCTCTATCTCTCCTCCCACTTCTCCTTGGAGAGTGGTTAAATCTCTACACATCTAACACAGAAATTTGTACAAATTTTTTAAAAGTTATAAAATCTGCAGCTCTTATCCCTTTAATGGTTCCAGAAAGAAAGGAATAGATTTCTGTACCTCTGATACTAATTATGTCACAGGAACCAAGGAAAGATTAAATATTTTCACTAGGATGTACTACTGATTGACAAAAAGCCCTACTCAGATAATTTGAAAATGGGCCTTTCTACAATTAATATGAAATAGTCTACTGTTAAATACATGCCCATTAGCACTGAGTTGCTTAATGTATATTTTCTTCACAAACTAATAAGATAGGGAAAAGATTGGAGAAAAATTGTGTTTTTTTGTTTTTCATTCTCCTATGTTTAGATAATGTCTACATCTTACAAGCCACTTGATAAATATTTATCAAGTCATGAATTATTTCCTGACAAATTGTTATCCTAAATATTGCCATCAATAGAATTTTCTATAATGAAAATGTTCATGCCGTCTTCATCCAATAGAGTAACTACTAGCCATGAGTGATAACTACTGAGCACTTGAAATGTGCTTAGTATCATTGAGAAACTGAACGTTTAATTTTATCAAATTTTAATTAATTACATTTAAATTTAATTAGCCACATGTTACAATATTAGATAAAACAATTCTGAGTACTAGAGCTATAACTATTATCAGGACACAGTTTTTGCCTTCAAGGAACTCACCATCCAAAAGACAAGCTAAAAAATCATGCAATTCAAAAATAAGTATTTGAGCTGGTATGCAGGATAAAATATAGAATTTAACCTACAGTGAGTGTTCAGTATGTCATCTAAAACACACACTTAATAGCATGCCCAAGGGCTGAAGACAGTGCTTTCTATTTGACTTTTATGTAATTATGTAAAAAACAGGCTTGTTCTGAGGATTAAATGGCAGTATATAAAGCAGCTAGAATATAGTAATAGATAATAAATAGGTAGATAGGTACATAAATTGATAGACCGATAGCTATAGATAGATATCAGATGATATCCTTATTATAAAAATAAATATTGGTCTATGACTGAAGCCCAACTTGCTCACCATTAAAACTGTAATCCCAGCACTTTGGGAGGCCGAGACGGGCGGATCACGAGGTCAGGAGATCGAGACCATCCTGGCTAACACAGTGAAACCCCGTCTCTACTAAAAATACAAAAAAAAAAAAAACTAGCCGGGCGAGGTGGTGGCCGCCTGTGGTCCCAGCTACTCCGGAGGCTGAGGCAGGAGAATGGTGTAAACCCGGGAGGCGGAGCTTGCAGTGAGCTGAGATCCGGCCACTGCACTCTAGCCTGAGAGACAGAGCCAGACTCCGTCTCAAAAAAAAAAAAAAAAAAAAAAAAAAAAAAAAACTAAAATTAAACCATAATTTATTTTTAACAGCCTTATGCATATTTTTTGTTTCTGTTTTTGCTAACATAATAGTATAGATTTATTTAAACCTACCATTTCACAAAACAATGTTATTTTGGATAGAGAAACGCTCTGGATTTTTAGGAAAAAACAATGGTTTAAATGAAAATGCTGTTGTTCATAGTCTCAACTGACTCAGACCAAAAAAATAATTTTGCTCATACCTGGTGTTTACTAGCATAACTGGCCTTTTTTGATGAGGAAAAAGATAAAAGAAGAAAGAAGTCAGCGAACATTATCAGGAACTCCCAGCATTGCACCTTATCAGGAACCCCCAGCATTAAGCAATCTTCAAACATTAAGGCCTAGAATCCTAGAAACAAACAGTGTGAGCACACTCCTTTCATTACATTTCTTATGGCTTTAGTTTATAAGAGAAAAGGTTAAATAGCTCCATCTAGAGATACTTGTGATAGATCTTAGAGATACCTAGAGCAAGAAATCATTACAGGTCCTGAGTCATGGACAAAACCTTCTGTTCAATGCTCCAAAGGGGTCCATAAATAATTTACTCCACTGATTCTAGATGGTATCTACAGAAAATCTGCAAGAAACCACTACAAATGAATCATTAGACATGTCTAAAAATATTATATTACTAAAAGGTGAGGTTAAATGAGTATAACCCCACTAAAAGCAACAAACCCCAATGAAAAGTGAGACTAATTAAATTAGTGAGACTAATAAACAGATAAAGCTTTAGCATGGCTCATAAATAAGCTTAGCAACATGTACAGATGGAATCAATAGAAACAAGCCCAATTTGTAAGTAAAGCAAAGAAAATTCTAAGACTGAAGTGTCAACTTCATGCTGAACACTACACTGTATGCGGGGAACAAAATAGTGTGCAAAACCAAACATAATGACCAGACTTGATGGCTTATGCCTGTAATCCCAGCACTTTGGGTGGCCAAAGCAGGAGGATCACTTGAGTCCAGGAGTGCAAGAACAGCCTGGGCAACATAGGAAGACCCCATCTCTATAAAATGTTTTTAAAAAGTTAACTGGATATGGTGGCACATAGCTTTGGTCCCAGCTACTCAGGAGGCTGAGATGGGAGGACCGCTTGAGCCCAAGAGGTCAAGGCTACAGTGACCCATGATCATGCCACTACACTCCAGCCTAAGCAAAAGAGCAAGACCCTATCTCAAACAAAACAAACACACACACACACACATACACACACACACACACCACACACAGTCTCTGACTCTAGAACTTACCATCTAATGGAGGTTAGAAACATTAATCAAATAATTGTAATTTTTTTAAAAACTCACAGTGTGATAAAAGGTGATAATGATAATTAAATGATACTAGGAAAACTAAATGGGAAGATCTGAGAAGACTTTTCTGAAGAAATAACATTTGAGCTAGGCTATAAAGTTTGAGTTGGAACCAATAAGATGAATAAGGGAAGCATGCATATTCCATGCAAAGGAAGAGTGTGCAGACTGTGCAGCAAGGGCATTACAAAGATAAGCAAATGACAGTGGACACTGGTGGATAGGGTAGAGAGAGTGAAAGAGTGAGAGGAGGGGTTCTTACTTTCTGGGTGGTCTTTTTGCTAGAATGTATGGTACATTCCATAGTGTGTTGTTTCCCATTCTGCTCTGACATTTAGAGATAGATATAAGATAGATAGATGATAGATAGATAGATAGATAGATAGATAGATAGATAGATAGATAGATAGATAGATAGATAGATGATAGATAGAGTGAGCTTCTGTTTCTTTCCTGGAATGTAAAGGAATATCTGGATCTTTCATGAAAGAGGCTCTATGGAGCTGTCAAAGGAGGAAACTATAAAATTTGTTACAATGGCTGAAAACTGAAAAGACTCAACTCTGGAAAATTACATACTTTCTTACCAACACAGCGGAGAAAGGTTGACCCCTTCAAAATTTCAGAATAAAATTGATTTATCTACCTCAGACTAATTTTCAGACCCTATCCTAATGCAAACATGAGAAAGCAAACAAACAATAAGCATACATAAGAGAAAAAGGCAAATGGCAATCAACATATACAAACTTTTGATTTTACATGTAGTAAGGAAGATGCATGTTAAACCAGATGCCATTTTTCATTCATTATATTGGCCCTATCATCTATCTATCTATAGTATATCTATCTATCTATCTATCTATCTATCTATCTATCTATCTATCTATCTATATCTATCTATCCATCCATCTATCTAGAGAGATATATGTATCTATGTATACCCTGGTAATCCTCATCTAAACTGAGTGCATTCTTGAAAAATGTGGGAAATAACGAACATACAGAAAGCAGGAGCCACATTTTATTATTCTAAAGAGGAAAAAATAACAATGGATTCTGAGTCCACAAGAAATTCCAATAAACATTCCCAATGTCACTAAATCACTCTTAAACACTATGTAATTAATTCCACCAAAGATATCTACATAATATAAAAATATTTGATTATTTACCTGCAATTACCTAATTATTGTCACTTAACTCATTAGCAGGGACGTTTGCATGCAGTATTGAAAGATACTGGGTATGAAGTACTCTTTCTTTCTCATACAACAAATATGTATCATAATATAACTTAATAATGATATAATTAAATAATGAATAATATGTCAAACATACATAAGAAATGCACATGGTACTTAGCAAAATGCAATTTTAAATGGCTTTGTAAAAAAATGTTACTAACTTGTTGGAGAGATCGCTTTTTGAAGAAATAACTGTGTTAAAGCTGCAGTACATTTTATGTTCTTTTGCTCTGAATTTTGCTAAAACAAGCCTAGCATCTACACTTCAGACCAGCAGTTCCCAACCTTTTTGGCACGAGGGACAGGTTTCACGGGAGACAATTTTTCTACAGATGGGAGGGAGTAGGGAGAGATTGTTTGGGGAAGATTCAAGTGCATTACACTTTTTGTGCACTTTATTTCCATTGTTATTATATTGTAATATAGAATGAAATAATTATACAACTCATTATAATGTAGAATCAGTGGGAGCCCTGAGCTTGTTTTCCTACAACAAGATGGTCCCATCTGGGGGTGATGGGAAACAGTGACAGATAATCAGACATTAGATTCTCATAAGGAACACACAACCCAGATCCCTTGCATGTGCAGGGATCTTTCGCTTTGCTCACCGGCCTGCCACTCACCTCTTGCTGTGAGGCCCCATTCCTAAGTTACTAATAGGCCAAGGACTGGTGCTGCTCTATGGTCTGGGGAGTGGGAACCTGCTTTAGACCAAGTAATTGATTCAGATAGTTGAATTTGGGGTAAAAAAATATTAAAATACATTATGAGGAGTGTATTAGTCCATTTTAACCCCACTATAAAGAACTACCTTAGACTGAGTAATTTATAAACAAAAGAGATTTAATTGACTCACAGTTCCAAATGGCTGAGGAGACCTCAGGAAAGTTACAATCATGGTGGAAGGTGAAGGGGAAGCAAGGCATGTTTTACATGGTGGCAGGGAGGGGAGAAGTGCCACACTTTTAAGCCATTAGATCTCACGAGAACTCACTCACTATCATGAGAATAGCACGGGGGAAATTCACCCCCATGATCTAATCACCTCCCGCCAGGTTCCTCCCCTGACATGTGGGGATTACAATCCAACATGAGATTTGGGTGGCGAAATACAGCCAAACCATATCAGGGAGATAATGTTAGAAAGTGATACTTCTGTCTTTAAATGATAGGGTCTTGTTTCTATGAAGGTGTAGTAAAGAGCCCTATATTACACATTGTTGGTGAGGTCTTTATTGTTGCAATCATTTGGGGAATCAAAAAGTATCCATTTTGATTAAAATTAAATTATGAACACTCTTTGAATAAATGGTTTTTTTTGACATCATCACACTAAAAAATTAATCATAAATAGGAACAGGTAAGAAAGACTTTTGAGTAGTATTATAATAGCATAAATTTGAAAACAGCATAAATATCCATCAGTTTCTCCTGAATCCAAGTCCTACTTTGATTTCCACCACAACCACTGCAGTGAGTCTCTGTGTTCTCTCTTCTTGAACTGCCATTGTGTCTCTGTACTCCCTCTCTTGCCCCTTACACCGCCATCCCCCTTACCTACCTATTTTCCATACTACAGCAAACATGATCATGTCTAAATATTAACTGAGCCTGTCATATTCCCACTTCACATGCTCGAAAACATTCCCATTGGTAAAGATCAAAATCCTTGATAAGGCCTGAAAGGCCCTGTCTTTGAAACCTCATCTTAGGCCACACTTCCTCTCACTTAGTCTCTCTTTCTTCTCCTGCCACATGGTAGTTTTCAATTACTTGAGCACTCCTGCTTCTTCGCATCCATTTGTGCACCTAATTTTTCCACTACAAAGAATGTTATACATTTCCCATTCAGAGACATTCTCATTCTCATGAAAGCCTTTCTTGACCTCCTACTGGTTCCAGTCTCCCTGTTATGATCACTCATAATGTCACTTACTATTGTGGTAGGTGATACCAATATTTCTGGGTCTTTCTGAACATATGGAAGATTTTTACAAATCTCTGGGCCGTGAAGTTGGACATGCTCATGTCAGTTTCTCTGACCAATAAAATGTGTTCAAAATGACAGACAAAAGCATTTGAGAACCAGAATACAATGTCCCATGCTTTCTTCTGCTGTGGTGAACTCTGAATCACTAGGGGATGGCAGTTTAATTTGTCAGAATTCACCTATAAAAATGTTTATATTATATTATAAAACAATTTTTAAAGAATAGTCCCATTTTTATTTTTAAAATTTCTCTGTATTCAAGTAAGCATTTAAACTTAGGAAAATATATGGAAGAAAAAACTCCACATTATTTTATACTCTTTATGATGTGTAGGGAGGGAAGTTGTATGAAAGAAGAAAAGAGGGGAGTAATACTGTTTTTTAATGTAACTTTATGTGATTTAAGTGGTCAAAATGAGTATGTATATTATTTTTCCATTAAAATATTATTAGAAAATGTTGGAGTATTTGTTTTCCAGCCTGATGTATGAAAGCCAGATTTAATGATAAATCAGGGATCAAGGGTTAAAATCCCAGGAAAGTACAGATGGAGCCATAACAACCCAGGTAAGCCAAATAGAACCATCTACTAATTCAAACATGAGGGGTAGTCTTTGACCAAAAACTGATAGGCCAGACCCCTGAAATAAGTCAACACATGGGGGAAAACACAAACTATTCCTCTACAATTTTTTATTTTTTGAGGAACCACCATACTGTTTTCAATCATGTCTATACTAATTTAGATTCTCACCAACAGTAAACAAGGTTTCCCTTTGATCCATATCCTTGCCAAAACCTATCTTTTGTCTTTTTGATAATAGCCATCCCAACAGGTGTGAGGCAATATCTCATTGTGGTTTTAATTTCTATTTTCCTGATGATTAATTAAGTTGAGCATTTCTTCATATAACTTTTGGCCATTTGTATGTCTTCTTTTGAGAAATGTCTTCTTAATTTACAGTTTTATATAAGCCTTGACTGCAAAATGTCTAAATTTGAACTTGTCATTCATTCAACAAATAGTTGCTGTGTGTACTTTGTCTCATCTGTTTCAAATACAAATATAAATAAACATATTCCTTTCCCACAAAGAAATCAGTCCAGCTTTTAAGGTAGGTTATTCTAGTAGGTGATATAAAAAGGAATGACATAAAACAACATGACATGAAAAGTGCAATACTAAAATATGTGTTAAATTTGTGACAAAGTAGAATGACTAATGCTACTTTAAAGAATCAAGAACTATTTCAAAGAAAAGAAAATCTTTGAGGTGAGCTTTTATGCATGGATGGAAGTTATCAGACTACAAAGGATGGAAAGATACTCTAGGCTGAAGAAACATCTGAGAGGCAAAGAAACGGAGTGCAATTTGAGTGGTAGTGGTTCAGGCTAGACAGTAGAGTGTTGTGTGATATATTATGGAGATTATATCTTTAATATAGAAAATATTAAAAATATTTGGAGGAGGGTAAGGCTAGAGGCAAGCAGAACACAAGAGAATGTAACAATCCAGAATAAAGAAGATGAGAGCATGCTAATCATTTGAATAGCTGTGAAAAGGGAGAAGACAAAGGGAGAATAAAGAGACATTAAGCAAAAAGAATGAAAATGACATGGGTGACTGCATACAAAGGAAGTTAAAGCACAGTGAAGAATCTAAGGTGATTTATAGGTTTCTGATTTGAACGGACAGTGTTGCCACTAACAAGAATAAGATAGGTAGAAAGAAGGTTTCCAAGAGACTTCAAAAAAAACAGTTAAATACATGAGTTGAGAGACCATGTCTGATGATACAGATTTGGGAGTTGTGGCAACAGAGAACATTGATGAGATTGTTCAAGGTGACACTGTTAAAATGATAAGGTTTGGTTGTGTCTTCACCCAAATCTCATCTTGAATTGTAGCTTCCATAATCCCTACATTTCATGGGAGGAACCCAGTTGGAGGTAAGTGAATCATGGGGGCGTTTACCTCCATGCTGTTCTCCTGATAGTGATTGCATTCTCACAAGATCTGATGGTTTGATAAGGGACTTTTCCCCTCCTTCACTCTGCACTTCTCCTTGCTCCCACCATGTAAACATGTTTGCTTCCCCTTCCACCATTATTGTAAGTTTTCTAAGGCCTCCCAGCCCTGTGGAACTGAGTCAATTAAACCTCTTTCCTTTATAAATTACTCAATCTTGGATATGTCTTTATTAGCAGTGTAGAATGGACTAATACACCTGGTGAACAACATTTAAAGGGTAGGATGGTGAGACAAGCAAAGGGATCAGGGAAGGGTCTTGTAGCTTGTTTGATTACCATTTTTTTTTTTTTTGACATCATGTGAACCTCCCACCCATCAACTCTTCAACATTCTTCCTAATCATTCTCCTCTTTCTAGCATTTATACCTCTCCTCCTCTCAACTTAAATTCCATGAACTATATTTTCAATCTGTTTTTCCTTTCTGTCATAGCACTGTCTGGACAAACCCCAGTTCCGGATAAATGCAATCACCAGCCTTCTCCGAGTGCTGCTGAAAGGCCTCTTTCCTAATGGCAAAACAGTACCATTATTCATGACTTCTGTGTCCTTTTTCACTCGCTATTTCATACCATTGCTACTTTTCTCACACATAGAGAACGTATTCTCATCCACCACTCCCACCCCATCTAAGCCTCTGGAATTCATTTCTTCTCACCGTCTCAGATACAGCATACTATCAAACATCCCTGCCATGCCTGTATATTCTATCCCTCTTTTTCTTCCTGATTTCCCGCCATCTTAAACATGGAGATATGTCTCTCAGTATTTTAAGATTCCTTCCAAAGAGAAGATTTTTAGATAGCAGTCTTCACTGAGGTTTTATTCATTCATAAGAGGCATTGTAGGGGAATGATTCATTTGAGGAAAATGGAAATTTAGGTCCAGACATGTTTTATTGCTGGCACCAACATCCTTATGTCTCAGATCTGCAAAAGATATGGATGACTTAAACCCAACTTTGAATACAAGCATTGTAGCATCCTCATGCCTGCAAAGGATTGAGGGGCAAAAGTACTAAGAATCAGGTGCTCTCCAGTTGCTGGGCCTTTTGATTTTTGAGGTTGGAAACAATGGCTCCTCAGGTTGAAGTTCTTTAGAGATGGGCCATCATGACCTGAATTAAAGGCCCCATCAAAGTGATAGCCCTATTTTTGTTATAGCAGAGAAGATTTTTAATACTGAAACTTTAGGGCATTGGCTAATTCCTTGTTACTTAGGAACATCATCTTCAGAAGAATTAATGTCTCCCAAAAGTGTATTCATAAAAGATATTGTCATTTTAAGGAATAATAACAAAATGAATACCTGTATATCTATGAGCCATAGATGCACAACATTCTGATACCTTTGAGGCTATCTTGCGTCCTTCCATGATTACACCACTCTCCTATCTTCCAGAGGTAATTGCCATCCTGAAGTTTGGCATAATCATGGCCATGCTTTTTTTAGTTTTATCAGATATTTATATATCATTTAGTTTTGTCTAGTTTAAAATTTTAATATACTTAAAATTTAAAATACATTTGCAATGACTTGCTTTTGGATATTCATAATTATTGATGTGTAGTAGCTTTCTGTGGTTTAATCATTCCACTGTTTTTAGAATTCTCAACTATGACTGTACCATGATATATTTATATTTTTACTATAAAAAGACAATTAGGTTAGTTTTTTTAATTAACTTACTTTATTTGGGTGATGTGGCTGGTAAATATTCTTATAAATGCCACCAGTTGAAAATTTTCATCTAGGGTATATAAACAAAAATGGAATTGGTGATTCATAGTGTGTGCCCATCTTCAGCTGATCTATATAATGCCAAATTGTTCTCTAAAATTGTAGTACCACTTTACACTTCCACCAACACTTCTCTCCATATCAGATTTTAAAATTATTACTATTCTAGTGTTTGTAAAATTGTATCTCAATGTGATTTTATTTTCCAATTTATTGGTACCTAGTAATATAAGAGTGTCTTTTTGTATGTGTATTGGTCATATGTGTTTTCCTCTTCTCTAAAATATATGTTTATATGTCCTTGGCCATTTTTCCATTCAGTAGTTTGTCTTTTTCTTATTGATTCATAAGATTTATTTTAATATTCTATATTCTAATTCCTTTTAGCTATACGTGTTGCTAAGATAGTCTCCCAGTTTTTGTCTTTTCTTTGAATTCTCTTTATGGTGTTTTCAAATAATGAAAAAACATTAATTTAAATTTAGTCAAAGTTATAATAATTCTCTTGATGGACTGTGCTTACTTTTAACTCAGTTAAAATTACTAATATTTTTTCCTTTATGGCCTACGTGCTCTGTGACTTACTGAGAAAAAAAAAATTTCTATATTCTAATATCATTAAGATATATTTTAATATTTTCTTTCAAAAGACTTAAAATTTTGTATTTCATATTTAAGTGCCTCCTCTGAATTATTTGTGTGGTGAGATAGTATAAACCTTTAGCTTTCCATATATGTTTCTGGTCTCTTTATTCTGTTCTATTGGTTAATGTTTCTACTTACTTTTCCAATACGTCATTTTAACAGCATGGCTTTAAAATTTGGTAGGACAAGACTCCTCAGTTCCACTACTGCCTGTCACATCTTCACCTTTGCTACTTGTCACCTTTGGTATTGGTGTAGCTTTTTCTAAAATGTAAATTTTAGAACCATCTTTTCACAGTCCAAGAAAAAAAAAAACTTTTTTTTTGGAATATAGACTAATATTGCATTTAATCAATAGATGTGGGGAGAATTGGCATCCTAAAAATATCAAAGCTTTTTATCCTTGAAAATGACTTGCTTCTCTAATTATTGCTCTTTCAATGTTTTAAAACTTTTATCATGGTTCTTCCACGTGTTTTGTAGATTTAGAGGTTACACTTTTCTGTTGCTATAATAAATGAAATGTTTATATGAAAACCACTATTGCATTTTACAACTACCGTCTATAGGAAGACAATTGACTTCTGCATATTGATTGCATATCCAGCAACATTGCTGAATTTTCTTATTTATTTCAATAATTTTTCTAGAGATTCTTTTATTTTGCTAAACATTTATTAATTTTAATAATTTTTCTAGAGATTCTTTTTTGTTTTCTGTGTGAATAATTATGTCATCAGCAAGTAATAACAATCTTAATTCTTCTTTTATAATCCTTGCATTTTTTCTTTTCTTTTGCCACATTGCAAGTCTAGGGTGTGAGTACAATATTGAACTGGAATGCTTATAGTGAGACTTTCTAATTAGGATAAACACCAGGAGATCCACAACAGACATTATAGTAAACAAGCTAAAATTAAAACAAAAGGAGAAAATCTTGAAAGAAGCAAGACAAAATGGTTTGTCAGCTATAAGGAAACAAAATAAGATTAATAGCTGACTTTTCAGCAGAGACAATAGAGGCCAAAAAGCAGTGAGATAACATATTCAAAGGGTTCAAAGAGCCCAGCGCAATGGTGCATGCCTGTAGTCCCAGCTACTAACAGCTGAGGCAGGAAGATTGCTTGAGTCCAGTAGTTCAAGTTCAGCCTGAGTAACACAGTGAGATCCTGACCAAAAACAGAAAAAGACACAACAGCAATAAAATAAAACTATAGGCCAATATTCTCTCATTAAGACAGATGCAACATTTCACAAAAAAAATACTAGAAAACTGAATTCAATGACACATTACAAAGATCATTGATCATGATCAAATGGCATTCTATGATACATATTTTATAATAGCCTGAACTAAAAAAGACATATACCTAATAACACAATACCAAAATCCACAAAGCAAAAAATGACTCCACTTTCAATAATGGAGAGAACAACTAAACAAAACATCAAAAAGGAAATAGAACACTGGAAAAATACTATAAACCTACAGGAACTAACAAGTATCTACAGAACACTTTACCAAACAACTACAGAATATATTTTTTCTCAAATGTACATGTAGTATTCTCCAGAGTAGAATATACACTAGGTAATAAAACAGAACTCTATAAATGTAAATGGATAGAAATAATATAAAATATATTCCCTCACCATAATAAAGTGAAATTAGAAGCCAACAGCAGGAAAAATATGAGAAAGTCACAAATATGTGCAATGGTGTGAACAACATATTCCTAAATGACTATGGTCAAAGAAGAAAATCAAAAGAGAAGTCAAAAAATATCTTGAGATGGGTGAAAATGAAGACTCAAAACACCAAAACTTACGGAATACAGCAAAAGCAGTGTGTAGATTGAAATTTTTAGTTGTAAATGCCTACGTAAAAAAGAAGAAATATCTGACATCAATAACCTTATTTTTCACCTTAAGATACTGGAAAATGAAGAGCAAATTAAACTCAAAGCAAGACAAAAGAAGGAAATAATAAAGACTAAAGCAGAAATTAGTGAAAGAAAGAAAGGAAAAACAGCAGAGAAAACCAATGAAACCAAAAGATAGTTATTTAAAAAGATCAACAAAATTCAGAAACTTTTAGCTAGACTCATCAAAAAAAAGAGAAAATTCAAATTATTATCATGATAAATGAAAAAGGAGGCATTACTACCATTCTTACAGAAATAAAAATGATTATAAAAATACTATGAACAATTGTACATCAACAAATTAAATAATTTGGTGAGATGGCCAAATTCAGTGAAAGATGTTAACTACCAAAACTGACTCAAAAAGAATTAGACAATCTGAATAGACCTATATCAATTGAAAAGACTGAATTATTAATAAAAAAAAATCCCCACAAAGAAAATCCTAGGCCCAGATGACTTTATTACTTAATTCTACTAAACATTTAAAGAATTAACACTAATTCTTACAAATGCTTTCAAAATATATAACAGGTGGAAACACTTCCCAACACATTTTATGAGGCTAGTATTACCTTGATAACAAAACCAGGCAATTACATCACAAGAAAAGAAGACCACAAACCAATATATCTTTTGGATATGGATGCAGAAACACTGAACAAAATGCTAGCAAACTGAATCAAGCAACATAAAAAATATGTACACTATGACCAAGTGGAGTTTATTCCAGGAATATACTGTTAACACCTAAAAATTAATTAATGTAAGATATGTCAATATAATAAAAAACAAAAATCAAATGATCATCTCAAAATATATGTGTTTGGGTATGTAGGTGTCTACATATATTTTTTTGTCTGTCAGCTGAGAAGCCCTAAAAACAACACATCCCATAGCAATGAGCACACCTAGTGCCAGATCTTGATTGCTAATACCATTCTCCAATAAAAGGAACCAAGACTCCATGGAGAAATGGTTGAGTTTTGGACTTGGACGGGAAATATACAAGATGAGCTTGAAGCATCTTGTAGTTTTAGAACTAATAAAATTCTCCAAAAGAAGTCTTGCAGAAGAATTCCAAAGAACTTACATAGCTACTCCAGTCCCCAAAAGGGGAAGTATAACTTCCAGTACTTAAAAGTGGATTTTGCATAGTGACTTCCTTCCAAACAGCATGATATGAAAAGGAGTAAGGGGAAAGTAACTTTACTCTAGAGAAACCTGACAAACACTACCACAGCCAGGTAATGTCAGCAGTGACAAATCGTGTTGATAGTACTTACTTTGAAATGACGCAATGAGAATTACACTGTATATCTGCAGTCTTTATTTTTTTTCCCCAAAAAATCCATAACCCCAGTCTTATCAGGAGAAACTAAGCAGAAAATTTCCAATAGAGGGGCATCCTACAAAATACCTGATCAGTACCCCTCAAAATTGCCAAGGTCATCAAAATAAGGAAATTCCAGAAACTGTCAAAGCCAGGATGAATCTAAGGAGACATGACTACTAAATGTTATATGGAATCCTGAATGAGATTCTGGAACAGAAAAAGGACAATAATAGGTAAAAGCTAAGAAAATCTGAATGAAGTATTGTCTTTAGTTAATAATAATGAACCAATATTGTTTATAAATTATAACAAATGTACCACAGTAATACATGATGCCAATAACAAGGAAAATTAGGTGTGGGATCAATGGAAACTCTGTATTATCTTCCCAATTTTTCTAAATTATCTTTTTAAAAAGTCTAGTTATAAAAACTAAAATAAAAATATTTTAAAATGCAAATAATTATATTTACTTCCAAATGTATTACAGTACCAAATGCCATTTGGAAAAAGTCCAGCATCCTTAATATAATCCTTAAGGCTCACCAGGATGTGGCCTCCTTTACCTCTCTGGCCTTATCTATGCCATCCTTTCTCTCCTGGCTCTAACTATTGGCTGTTTGAAGAAGAAAACATATTCTTTAGAAGTAAAAGAGTCTGGGCACTGGGGCTCATGCCTGTAATCCCAGCACTTTGGGAGGCCAGGGCGGGTGGATCAAGAGGTCAGGAGATCGAGACCATCCTGGCTAACATGGTGAAACCCCATCTCTACTAAAAATACAAAAAAATTAGCCGGGCGTGGTGGCGGGTGCCTCTAGTCCCAGCCATTCCGGAGGCTGAGGCAGGAGAATGGCATGAACCTGGGAGGCCAAGCTTGTAGTGAGCCTAGATTGCACCACCGTACTCCAGCTTGGGTGACAGAGTGAGACTCTTGTCTCATAAAAAAAAAAAAAAAAAAAAAAAAAAAAAAAGTAAAAGAAAAGGATTAAAAAGTGAAAATTCATGTACATATAGTATTGTCAGTTAAAAATACATCTACTATCAAGCCTTAAAAATGAAGGATATGATTGGATATACAAAGTACTTGAAAGATTTTCAGTGCTAGACTGAAGTTGTCCCAGTCAGCAAGATAAGGAGATAATATAATGCTGGTTGACAAACCTGAGAGAAAAAGTAGAAAGATCCAATGCATTTACGGTCTGGTGACTAGAAGCATACAGAAGTCAAGGGCAGACTTTGAATTTAATCAAGTACAGTATGTATGAGCAAAGATTAAACAATTTAAAAATTATTTAAACTGAAAATGTACCACTTCATGCTCTCCATGGTTACAGAGCTCATAATCATACTAAAAATAATATAAATGAAAGAATAAAATTAATATTAAATAGAGACAAAGCAACATATTGCCTGTCTAACTTTATCTAGGAGGAAGACTAGGGAAGGAGTTTGCAATTAGTTTGCATAATAGAGAAAGTATGGCAAGTAGAATTATAAGTAAAAAGGATTGTACAGAAGCTGTGGGCACAAAAAAGTAAGTTCTAAATACTGCAGAGCTATGTCTACCACTGATTCCATAATTTGGTATAAATGCAATAAATTTTTTAAAAATCTATACTATTTCACCTGTTCTTTCTGGTTGTCATTGCTGCAAGGGATGGAACTCCAACAATGGACAAAAATTGAGAATATTTTCTAATGGTGGCTTCTATGAATTATTTGGGTTACTGTCAATTATGGTAGCTGTCTACCTTTTCTTCTTTGGTCATTGCTGCTACTGAGGAAAGTCAAGCATACCCACAGGAGTTAGGTGGGTACAGGGGAGTCTATACTAGACTTGTCTTATTTTGTAGAATGTGTTGTGTTCTCTTCAGCCTTGGGGAATTATTTCATGCTATCTTTTTCCTGGAATGATCTGATCCCATTCATCTAAATCCCACTCCTGCTTTACATCTCAACCTAAACATCATTTCCTCAGAGAAACCTTCTTTAAGCCCTTAGTCTTTCTTATTTTATGCTCTCAGAAGACTCTGCTCCATTTCACTGTTCTCCAAAGTTGAGTGATTTGTTAAATGCCTCCACTATTTCATGTGAGGGCACAGGGTGTGTGTGGCTTGTTCAGCTGGGAATCCTCAGTGTCTGACATAGAGCAGATATTTAATAAGTGTTTAATAAAGAGTGGATGACTAAATCACTCATTATCTAACCTGTCATTAACCTCTGTGTTTCATGATTCTTTCTTTGGAATAACTCCCAGATTCTCTTTGTCCTTTCCATTCCTGAAGCTATCACACCATTCTAACCTGGATTATTATAAGCCTGTTCATTGGCTTGCTGAGACATAGCCTCTCCAAAAACTAACCTCCCACATGTGCCTCCCATAATAAATACCGTTAATTAATATCTATAAATTAAGTACTTTGTAATTTTCAAAAGTCTTTCATTTTTATTTTGTCTTTGCACAACTCCATGAACCAGGCAGGAACATGCCATTCTCCTCATATTAAATAGACTAATGAAGTTAACCAAAGTTACACAGTTAATTACTTAATAACCAGTCTAAGACTAAAACCCAAATATTCTGACTCCTAAAATTTCTTTTTGCTGCTACTTATAATACATTACTTCTCCTTTCAAAAATAAACAAGAAAAACTCCTTGCTGTCTATTGTATACAATACCAAGCCTTTAGCATGCTACCAGATACCTTACATACTGAGGTGCATTAGTCTTCCATTACCCATGAGAGGTACATTCCAAGACCTGGAATGTCTGAAACCAAGATCAGTGGATGCCTAAAACCAAGGAGAGTACCAAACTGAATATATATATATATATATATATATATATATATATATACACACACACACACACACACACACACATACACACACACACACACACACACACACACACACTATGTTTTCTCAATCTGATAACCAACTTGGCTGCTAAGTGACTAATGGGCAGGGAACATAGACAACTTGGACACACTGGACAAAAGGACGACTCACCTGGGCAAGACAAAGTAGGACACAGCAGGACAGTGCAAGATTTCATCATGCTGCTCCGATGTCACACAGTTTAAAACATACAAATTGTTTATTTCTGAAATTGTAAGTTAATATATTTGGACCATCCTTCAAAGGAAATAGTATACATCTATTGCAATGTAGACTCCTTGTACCCACCTAACTCCTGTGGGTATACTTGACTTTCCTTAGTAGCAGCAAGGACCAAAGAAGAAAAGGCAGACAGCTACCATAATTGACAGTAACCCAAATAATGTCAGTAACTGAAACTGTGGGAAAAAACCATGGATAAGGGGCAACTACTATATACAGAGAAATCTCCTCAACATACGGTACAGTCATTTACATGACACTGGGCAACAATTTCCAGGGTACCTAGTCAAATGCTTGACACATCATAGTTATGTTAAATAAATGAAGAGTTGCATGTAAGTGAATGTTTTCCCTCCTTCAGTCAGATCACTTAATTTCTTTTCATTCCTCAGCATTTGCTCATGGTGTGCTGCCTGCCTAGAACCTTCTCTCATTTCACTGTCTTTCTCAATCCCATCCAATGTCTAAAAGATACTGTAAACTCCACTTCCATGAAGCATTCCTAATGTTTTCAGTTCCAATAATTTATTTCCCTAAATTTTCATTGTATTTAGATTCATAAAACCCAACAATTTTTTATTCTTCGATGTCATCCTGCAAGTCATTTTGTATTCCCAGTTTGATGAAAGGTTTCTGGAGGGTAGAGCACAGGTACTTTACTACACTAGATCAGAAACATGGTACGGGTCGAATAAATACTAGCTGACTACCAATGTGGAGGCAGAATAGCTAATAGTGTATTCATTAAAGAAAGGGTTAAGAAAGACAAATACAAGTTCAAATTTCGGTTTTATCACTTGCACGAACTGAGTTATATTAAGCAAGTTATTCAAGCACTCTATGCCTCATTTTTAAATCTGAAAATGTGCATAAGGATAATAATTTTTATAAGACTATTGTAATATCAAAGGGATATGCTTTCAAAGCCCTTAACACAATGTGTGAAACATACTGCAGTAAATAGGAACTGTTATTATCACCACCTAATTAGCTTTGAGGAGGAAGAAAAAATTATATATAGTGTTTTCCAGAACAGTAATCTTATTGTACATTGGTGTTAATTCAGAAGACAAGAAAAAAAATCACCAAGCATGAGTATTGTGATACGGTGCTATACTATACTACATTCATGAATCTATACTATTTTGATGAGTTAGAAACAGATCTTAAAACATCTAAAAAACAAGTTTGTTTAACAGGCACTTTTCCTTGGTATTTGAAATTTCTCCTGCCTGTTTTCCACTTTGCTACCTAAAAGGAAACTAAAGATTAATTGTGTATCCCAGATGAAAACTCAGTTATAACACATGAAGATTATTTTCCAACTACCTGACCCTTAACCAAGATACTTAACCTTTCTGGATTTAAATTTCCTTGTTTATAAATGGCCCATTGTGAGGATTAACTAAGATAACATTTGAAAGAAAGTCATCATCATGTCTGGTCCATAAAAAGTGTTAGATAGATGGTAGCTACCTCCACTATTATCATGAAGTCTTGTAGGTTAATGAAGTTTTATGTGCTGTAAGAAGAGAAAAAGATGGATAAGCTGTGGTTCCCGCCACTTAGAACTCTCTCCTACCTCCAATAGCTATGCCAGCACATGCATATGTGGCCTTCAGATATGGTCTGGGTAATTGATACTGTGATGACATGCATGATTAAAAAGTTTTGTTCTTTGTCCTCATTTTTTATAACAAATATACCACAACCTGTCAATTTCTTTTTTTTTTTTTTTTTTTTTTTTTTTTGAGACGGGGCTGGAGTGCAGTGGCCAGATCTCAGCTCACTGCAAGCTCCGCCTCAGCCTCCGGAGCAGCTGGGACTACAGGCGCCCTCCATCTCGCCCGGCTAGATTTTTGTATTTTTAGTAGAGACGGGGTTTCACCATGTTAGCCAGGATGGTCTCGATCTCCTGACCTCGTGATCCGCCCATCTCGGCCTCCCAAAGTGCTGGGATTACAGGCTTGAGCCACCGCGCCCGGCCAGCCTGTCAATTTCTGTATGAATTTGATGGAGTTTAAGTATTTTAAGTACCTGAAAATTGTCACTGGAGATAGAAAAAGAGAATGAGCGTACAGGATGAAGGCAAATGTCAAATTTCCTCCTCATACATCTAAAATAAGGAGAACTATGAATGGATAAGGGAATTCACAGGGAGACATAGTTGAAGTTAGGAATTGAGAGGGAAAAAAAAAAAACCTTGTCTGAGTTTAATTTATAATGTCTACCTGCTTCTTTCTCTATGACCCCAGCCTTCCATGAATACTCAGGAAATCTATATGCAGTAGTAAAGATAATTTCTCCATTATTAAGTGATCAAATAACAACTCTTACAATATTAATTTCTCCATAGAGTTATTTTTTAAAACCCAAATGTCATAAACACCATCCTAATTTATAACAACATACAGAAGTTGCAATCTTGCACTGACCACTATATATTAGCCTCCCAAGGTTGATATGGTCCTCAATATACACACTCTTCTCTTGAGTTCATTTTTTTTTCTACCCAGATAAAAAAAAGGGCAGTTTTCTTCTAACTTCCTCATACATTCTTTGTATTTAATAACAGGCTGGCTATCTCATCTGCTATTGGGATAATCATAGGAAATCTCTGCCAATTCTCAGGAATTTCCATTAGCTTGTACAAACACCCACATACAGGTATACATATATATACATATATATATATATACACACACGTGTGCATATACATATAGAGTCCATCTTTTTTATTTGCTGATTCCACGTTTTTGGAATTCACCTACTCGCTCAAATTTGTTTGCAAATCCAAAATCATTATGTATGGCACTTTCAGTCAGTTGTAGACGTATGCATTCACAGAGTGGTAAAAAATTTGAGTTGTCTGGGGCAAACATTCCTAGAGAAGTAGAGGAAAGTGAAGCTTGCTTTCTGGTCTCAGCTCTCATACCGGGAAAAAAAAAAATGTCCTTTCATACCACATTCTTCACATTTTTGTGTTTTTTGTTTGTTGGTGATTTCACTGTTTAGTGGCCCCAAACATAGTGCTAAAGTACTGTTTAGTGTTCCTAAGTACAAAGAGGATGTGACATACTGCTATGGTTTGGATATAGTTTGTCTCCCCGAAGCTCATGTTAAAATTTGATCCCCAGTGTAGTGGTATTAGAATGTGGGGCCTATTGGAAAATGTTCTGACTACAGAGGCAGAACCCTCATGAACAGCTTGGTGCTCATCTTGTGGTAGTGAGTTCTCACCCTCACATGAGTTGATTAGCACTTGAGGGAATAAATTAGTTCCTGAGAGAATGGGTTGCTATAAAGCCAGGATGCTACTCAAGTTTGCTTCTCTTCACATGTGTCTACTCCCTCTTTGACCTTCTACACTGTGTATGATGCAGCACAAAAGTCCTTGCCAGGAGCCAGGGCCATGACCTTGAACTTCTCAGCCTACAGAACTATGAGCTAAATAAACCTCTTTTCATTATAAATTACTCAGTCTCAGGTACTCTTTCATAGCAAAACAAAATGGTCTAAGATAGGTACCTTATGAAGAAAATATGTGTTCTAAATAAACTTTAGTCAGGCAAAAGTTCTAGTAGTTGCCTCTGAGTTTAATTTTTTATTTTAAGATAAGGTCTCACTCTGTCACTCAGGCTGGAGTGCAGTGGCATAATCATGGCTCACTGCAGCGTCAACCTCCCAGGCTCAAGTGATCCTCCCACTCAGCCTCCTGAGTAGCTGGGACTACAGGCACATGCCCATACCTGTCTAATTTTGTACTTTTTTGTAAAGACAACATTATGTTACATTGCCTAAGCTGATCTCAAACTCCTGGGCTCAAGTGATCCACCCACTTCAGCCTCACAAAGTGCTGGGATTATAGGCACAAGCCACTGCACCTGACTGAGTTTAATGTTAACGAATTAACTATATATTATATAATATCTCTTTCTGCCTTTATACAGAAGCAAACATAATACAAAGTTATTTATTAATGAGTTGATATGAATGAGACAGGAGTCAATATACACTAATTCAATCCTGTGGTGACTTTATAGAACATTACTCCAAGTAATAAGAATCAACTGCATATGTATATAGATACATACTTTATTCCATGTTTCAGCATACACAATAAATAATGGCAAATTATAAATAGGAATAATAAATCAAGATCAAAAATCAAAATCAAAGGAAAAGAATGAGGTTAGGCAATGAAATAAGGTAAAATAGCAGTTTCTTCTAACACGCTGGCCTTTTAGTTCCTTAACTTTCTCTCTTTCAAGAATCTAGTTTTCCAACCTACCTGAGTAACATATCTCCAATAGCACACATGAGACATAATCTTGATCCAATTAATTGGCATCATCTTCCATCTACCTCAAGCAGCCTCTCTATCATTTACCCATTAGAATCCCCAATTTAGTCACCGTCCCTCACTATCCTGATGTCCTTACTGCTCTTCTTATTCAACTTAAATTACCAGGTTAAACACAATGACACCTTTATATATATCCTAGTTTCATTTGGATTCTGTTTTATTGTACTCACTTGGTAGCTTAGCCTGTCATCCTTTCCAAAGAGAATCTGAAAGAAAAGACTTGCGTATGTATAACTTATTAGTGAGATAATCTCAGGGATTAGACTGAAGGGCCTAGGAGAACAAAACAGAGAAGGAGAAAAAGTCAATGCAATTGTGTGTTATTGAGTTTGTCTCAACCAAGGGTGGGTGCTACCAGAAACTTCCGAGTTTCCTATAGAAAGCCTCTCAGAAATGTCCACCTGAAGATCAACAAATAAAAGCATTTATCCATCAGTTCCATTTCTCCATTGCTGAGGGTTTGCTAAGGGTTGCTTAGCATACTTAAGTCCCCTATATTTTAGGGGTGTGAATGAGTGTATGCCAAGTCAGTTCCAGTGAGCTTTCATTAATATTAAAGAAATCCCAGGAAAGAAACAAAGTGCAGATGACATGACTAGAAGTAAGACGTTTCAGCACACGCACTGAGTCAAAGCCCTCAAACACTACCTGTTTGTGGAATCAGCATGAAAGGCTGAGGAAATGTGAGACTGAACATAAGAAGTATCTACTACACTGGGCACAACCATTTCTTGGTTAAAACCAACTTTGCATGGACTTCATGCCCATACTCATGAAGATAAAGTAGCTAGAGAAAAGCACACAACCACACAGACTGATTTCACATTAAATGTATGGCTATGAAACTCAAATGGGTCCTGAAGGCTGCTCCAATATACTCAAAAGACACAGCCAGAAGGTACATACTAAAGCCAGCATCTTCGTTGTGTTCCTGATGTATGTACAGAACATCCAGAATGACACATGGCACACAGAGCCTCCACAAGTGTTTGTTGAGTGATTAATGATCATCCAATAGTGATTTACAAATGATTTTCCTGAAATCCATGATTTATTGTTTTGCTTCTTATTTCTAGCCAGTGATAGAGCAAGAGTCATTTGTGGATCATGAGCATATCAGCAATTGATCCGAGAGTATTCAGTGATTTGGGGGTTTTATATATTCCCAAATCCAAGGACTAATCATCATATCAACCTTTTTAACCACTAATGGCAAGAATTTGATTCTACGTGTTCTAGAAGACAAAGTAAAAAGGAGTCATGCCAGTTCCCCAGCTAGTTTTTGTTATTGTTATTGTTTTTATTCCAAGAAGAAGAGAACACTGCAATGTTTCTGGAGTAGCAAAACTTTCTAGCCCTTAACTCTAAAAAGAAATTTTTCACTCAGCATGCTTCAGATGGGGCATGATACTATATAAACATTGTCCTCAATAACAAGTATAGTAGTTCATAACATGGAGCTGTTTCTTGTACCACCCTCAGTTAAAATCCAGATGTAACAATATAAAATGCATCTCAATAAAAGAAATCTTGCAGTGGGTGAAAAATAATATAGTCCAAGCATCTACAGCCTTCTCCTCATCAGAACCAATCCTCAGCCAGAACCTGGTCAGCCCAGAGAAATGTGTGGAATTCTTGATGTTACAAACAAATTGGCTCTCCAATTATTGTCTTTCAAAGTCCTCAATGCTTAAAAAACTTTATCCCAATGACTAACTCAGTATCATTTTCCTACCTAATTGATTGATTCTTTGGTTCTAGGTTCACCAGTTTGCTTCTCTGACTTCCAGATTGCTCTACTAAGAATCAAGACTATGATCATACCAGCGCTGGTCATGTGGAATTCTACTGCCCATACTACTTGAGCCACTGCCTGCACTGTCCTTCTTCCCAGGTAGGAGACATTTGAGCACAGGTCTCTCAAAATTATCTTTTCACAACCATATATCTTTATAAAAGTTGGAATTATAGACAGTTGGAGGCTGAAATATCTGTTGACGACCTGGAAAGCAGTTACTGTGAGTTGAGGGTAAATCTATAATATTTGACAACAATATAGCAACATAATTGGTGCTCTTGTATATAAATGTATACACCCAAACACAAATTCATCTGATTTGATTCTAATTGCACTAAAGAATCTTGCTACTGCAGGAATTTCTTTTTTAATACAAATAAAATAAAAAATAAATGTATTTGTTTAATATGAGGCAAACAATTATTTTTCAACTGGAAAATCATTTCCATATGTGTTTGTTTTGCAGATTTTCTTAAGTAGGAAATACTCATACAGTAATTTATAAACATAGTTTAAAATAACTATTTTATGCTTTAATTAAAAAAAGAATAAGGCAAAATTTGTACACGATTAAATCATTGAATACTCAGCCACTACCTATACGTCAACAGGCTCTTCTGGGAAGAAAAATTGCCAGCTCAATTGGAGGTGAAAACTATATTCACACTTCAGAAATGCATCACACTCAGTGCAGGTCTATTGTCAAACAGCAAACAGTCCTAAGTAGCAATTAACCTTAACCCAAGCAAACATCAGCATGTTACATAGAAGGCACTAACCTTTTTGCCCTGCTGAGATAAGGTCAACAAGCTGAGAGAGTCTTGGGTAGCACTGTCCAAAAGAGTTTTTCTGGTGGAAATGTTCTATATTTGCTTGGTTCAATATAACAACAACTAACCACTTGTGGCTACTGAGTTCTTGAAGTGTGATCAGTGTGAATGGGAGACTAACTTTTAAATCTTAATTTAACAAATACATTAAATGTAAGTAGCCACATGTGGCTAGTTGCTACTGTACTGTCAGCATAGGTCTAATGGTTAGAAATTTAGCAAAACTAGCCCAAGTATTAAACTATTACCTCTTGCTATCTCCAAACAATCTATCTTTTTCACCTTTATGTGACAGTAGCTATCCTGTTTCAGGTAGTATCTAAATAGTAAAAATCAACAAACCAATGTATTTGGTTCATGGTGTTTCATCTATATTCTATGTCGGTAGAACAAAGACAAAAGCTTTATAAATTTATTAAATATGTTCTACTGGTAAAAGATACGGGTTATAGTGCCACTTTCAGAAGTTATTACAGATGACATTAAATTCTCATCGTATCAACCCAGCATTTGATAATGAGAAAGCCCAGTATGGCCTTTAGAGTGGTTCCCCTTCCCACAGCTTAGATACATTCATTAAAGGGCACCAACAAGAAAGAAATCTTGTTTAAAAAGGTTATTAATTTTCAGACTCATTATCCCAACAGTAATTTTTCTCCGTTATGCCTCAATGAAATAAGTAGACACATTTATAAGTGAGGAAGAACAAAAGCTAAGAGGAAAAAAATGTGGCAGCCGCAGCAGTCATGTGTCAGGACCACATCAGAGCCAAGAAACTCTTGCAGGCTGATGACAGATCA
This sequence comes from Rhinopithecus roxellana, assembly GCF_007565055.1. Lineage (NCBI taxonomy): Eukaryota > Metazoa > Chordata > Mammalia > Primates > Cercopithecidae > Rhinopithecus > Rhinopithecus roxellana. The sequence goes on from NC_044551.1 coordinate 56,979,013, forward strand.
CACATCAAGTAAGGTTGAAAGGCTGAATAATGATACGTAAAAGGTAGGATGCATAGTGAGAAACTGTATTTACAAAAGCAGGGCAATAGGACTAGAATACCCATTAAATGTTGCTCATCTTAGAGCTTAGGAATGTCAGCCACATGACAAACACATTGTGTAAGGCTTCAAAAAAAACAATGGATTCAAAATATTTGAAGATGAAAATCTTTCTAAACTAAATCTTCCAAGATTAAGAAAAAAAAAAAAATAACTGTTACACTTAATTCCCAAGACAGCTTGTAAATACATAAATTTCCCATTCTTTGTTAATGACCACGGTATAAGCCGCTGTTTCTCAAAGTGTGAATAAGGACTAAAGGTATCAGAATTATTGGGGAGACTTGTTGATAATAGAGTCCTGAGACCTGTCCCAGTTGTACCAGATCAGAGTCTCCAGGGATGGGTACCAGAAATCTGTGTTTTCAGCAAGATCTCCAGATGATACCTGTGCAAACAAAAGTTTGAGAAATTCTCTGAGAGATGCCAAGGGAACCTAGAAGCTCACCTTTAAAGCCCTCACCAATATAGTAGAAGACCAAAGAAAAAAGGATTTTAAATGTGTCCAATAGGTAGACACCCAAATTCCCAATATTACCACATAGGCTGAAAAAAAAAAAAAAACCACCTATATCCAATATCTTAAAGTAATTATGAATAACCTTATACTTTCAATAAAATCAAGGTACAAATCATTACTAGGATGTCTGGCCCTAAATGCTCTAAATAACTGCTTAAGCATTCATTTTCCAACTTGAGCTTGTCTTAGGCAGCCTTCAATACTCCTTAAATAATACAATTAGGAGGTCTCATTACTGACTCGTGATTTGATTCTGTGTTTGTATTGGTTGGAACTCACATCAATACTCTATTAAGAAGGGTTATATTATTTAGGTAGGAATTTCAGGCTCCAATCCAAGTACCTCCAGAATTAAACATTTACTCTTCTGGGAAAGTTTCATTTAATAATTAGTCCATTGATAAAATGAAACTACGAAAACCACTGAACTAGAAAGTCCCCAAAATGGTTTTTAATTCTAAAATCCAATCATTTGCCTGAAGGTAGTTTTATTAGTCTATTTTAATTGCTATAAAAGCGTATCTGAGATGGGGTAATTTATTTTTAAAAAGAAGTGTATTTGGCTCATGGTCTGCAGGCCATATAAGAAGCATTGTATCAGTATCTACTCAGCTTCTGCTGAGGCCTCAAGAAGTTTCTATTCCTAGCAGCAGGGAAGGGGAGCCAGGGTGTCACATAGCAAGAGATGGAGCAAGGAAGGAGGAGATGCCGCACTTTTAAATAACCAGCTCTCACATGAATTAGTAGAGCAAGAACTCACTCATTACTGCAAGGACAGCACCAAGCCAAAGAGGGATCTGCCCCCATTGCCCAAACACCTCCCATCAGGCCCAACCTCCAGCATTGGGGATCAAATTTTAACATGACATTTGGAGGAGACAAATATACAGATTATATCAATAGTGGTAATTTCTCACCAACAAAATATCAAGTGCATTATGGCGTTCAAAAATAAACACAAGGTTGGGTACAGTGGCTCACGCCTGTAATTCCAACACTTTGGGAAGCCACGGTGGGTTGATCACCTGAGGTCAGGAGCTTGAGATCAGCCTGGCCAACATGGTGAAACCCCATCTCTACTAAAAATACAAAAAATTGGCCAGACGTGGTGGCAGGTGCCTGTAATCCCAGCTACTCAGGAGGCTGAGGCAGGAGAATAGCTTGAACCCAGGGAGGCAGAGGTTGCAGTGAGTCGATATCATACCATTGCACTCCAACCTGGGCAACAAGAGCAAAACTCTGTCTCAAATAAACAAATAAACACAATATAAAATTTCTTAAATCTCAATGCTCACTCTAAGTTGATAAGTCCAATGCATTCTGGGTTAGTCAGACCATCTTGATCCACTGTGACCAGATATGACCACCAGATTTTAAGCAGGTAATTAATAACGTAATCAGGAGAAAGTTAGTGAGAAGCGTGAGAATACAGTAAGCCACAAGGCTCTAGAGCAAGTTGTCCTTCAGAAACAGAACACTGAAACAAACAATGCCGTACTTGTAAATACTTCAACAGTTGTCTCCTAGAAGAAAATTTAAATAAAATTTAAATAATGAAAAAAGATTTAAATTTGAGTAGCACTAAAAATTCAGTTTCTTATCACACTAGCCACATTTCAAATGCTCAGTAACCTCATCTAATATGGTAGCTGCTGACTACCATATTAGATAGTGCAAGATTTAGAACATTTCCATTATTGAAGAAAGACCTGTGGACAGTGATATTCTTAAGGGAAAAATTAGAACCGGTAAAGACTAAGAAGTTAGGAGAAGTCAGACTTTGAATCAAAATAAGGAAGAATTTTTAATTAGTTACAATCATCCTGCGATGGAATGGTTTGGACCCAACAACCTGAGGAGTTGCTCAAGCTGAGCCAAAACACATACATCATCCTAGCATTTTTGAAAGGTTGAGCGGAAAATTCCTGAGATGATCACCAAATTGATGGCTTTAATTATGAGGATTGCTTTATTATAGATGTTTTTAGCTGATCAAAGGCTACTCTTTTCCCACTTGCAAGCTGCTGTTAATATATATCCCAGGGCCCATTAAGATTGAGAGCTTCATGCTTCCCATAATATCTACCACACATGCCCTAGGTTATTTACTGGCCTTTGAAAATAGTTTTCCTTGCTCTTGTACAGAAATAATGTGCAGAAATAAAAACTCTTTTAAGATACAGAAACCAACCCACTCAAGTTACTTCTCAATCAGACACAACAGAGATATTACATTTTGCACTTGCAGACAAGCTGTGGTCAAAGTGTGAAATGACATCAGGCATAGGAGAAAGGACAAGGTATGACTAAAGCTTCAAAGTTATCTTACCAGGGTGGCAGGGTCTACTTGACTGATGGTGATCTATACAGAAATAATGTTCATGGGAACAAATATCCATGCATAGCCAAATGAAATTAGAAATACAGACATCCAATAGACATGTATTCATCTTCTCCTGATAAGCTCAAACAGCAGCAAACTGACAAGTCAATTGGGCAAAAATATTACCTTTGGATATTTTCTTGATATCCTAGAAACTTATAAGGGAGGGGAATGAGAGAAGAAATTCTTCATCATTAACTTTCCAGGATCAGAGGCATCAGTCAAAAGGAAACTAACAGAAGATCTTCTTCATATTTTGGTGCATCAATAAGCCTCGATTATGTTAATATCATTCAGATTAAAATTTCCAGTGTCCTGCTTCAAGAAGGCAAATGTTTTCATTATGGCCCTGATAATAACTCTCTCTAAATAATGGGAAAGATAAAGGCATACCACGTTTTATTGCAATTCATTTTATTGTACTTCAAAGATACTACGTTTTTAACAAATGGAAGGTTTATGGAATCCTGCATTAAGCAGGTCTATTGCTGCCATTTTTCCAATAATATATACTTGCTTCATGTCTCTGTGATACATATTGGTTATTCTCACAGCATTTCAAACATTTTCATTACTATTATGTCTGCTATGGTGATCTTTGATCAGTGGTCTTTGATGTTACTATGGTAACTGCCATATAAGATGACAAATTTAATTGATAAATCTTGTGTCTGTTCTGACTGCTCCACTGACCACCAATTCACCATCTCTTTCCTTCTACCTCCCTATTCCCTATGACACAAAATATTTAAATTAGACCAATTAATAACCCTATGATGACCTCTAAGTGTTCAAGTGAAAGAAGAATCACATCTCTCTCACTTTAAAGCCAAAGCTAGAAATAATTACGTTTAGTGAAGAAGGCTTGCTGAAAGCCAAGACAGACTGAAGGCTAGGCCTCTTGAATCAGTTAGCTAAGTTGTGAATACAGAGGAAAAGTGCTTGAAAAAATTAAAGTGCTAATCCAGTGAACACAAGAATGATAAAGCCATACAGCCTTATTGATGATACGGAGAAAGTCTGAGTAGTCTGGATAAAAGATCAAACCAGCCACAATATTTCTTTAAGCCAAAGCCTAATCCAGAGCAATGGTCTAACTCTCCAATTATATGAAGGCTGAGAGAGGTGAGGAAGCTTCAGAAGAAAACTTGGAAGGTAGCAGGGGTTGGTTCATGCAGTTTAAGGAAAGAAGCCATCCGTCTCCATAACGTAAAAGTGTAAGGTGAAGCAGCAAATGCTGATGGAGAAACTGCAGCAAATAATCTGAATAAGATAACTCATAATGGTGACTAAACTGAACAACAAATTTTTCAGTGTGGATAACTGTCTTCTACTGGAAGAAGATGCTATCTAGTACTTTCATGTCTAGGAAGAGAAGTCAATGCCTGACTTCAAATGATAAGCTGACACTTTTGTTGGAAGCTAATGCAGCTAGTAACCTTAAGTTGAAGTGAAGGCTAATTTATCATTCCAAAAATCCTAAAGATGTTAAGAGTTATACTAAATCTTCTCTGCCTGTGCTCTATAAACGGAGTAACAAAGCCTGAATGACAGCACATCTGTTTACAGCATCATTTACTGATGATTTAAGCCCACTGTTGAGATCTACTGCTCAGAAAAAAAAGATTCCTTTCAAAATATGACTGTTTATTGACAATGCACCAAAGAGCTCTAACAGAGATATAAAAGGAAATTAATGTTGGTTTCATTTCTGCTAAGATAATATCTATTCTGAAGCCTATAGACCAAAAAGTTATTTTAACTTTCAAGCCTTATTATGTAAGAAATACATTTTATTAGGCTATAGCTTTTATAGATATTGATACCTTTGATGGATCTGGGTAAATTAAGTTGAAAACCTTTGGAAAAGGAGTCACCATTTTAGATGCCATCAAGAACATTTGTGATTCGTAGAGGTCAAAATGTCAACACTAATAGGAGTTTGGAAGAAGGTGATTCCAGCTTTCATAGATGATTTGGCTTGGAGGGATCAAGACTTCAGTGGAGGAATTAACTGCAAATGTGGTGAGAATAGCAAGAAACCTAGAATTAGAAGTTGAGCCCAATGATGTGGCTGAATTACTACAGTCTCATGATAAAGGTTTAACAGATGAAATATTCTTTTTAACAGATACAAAAAGAAAGTCATTTATTGAGATGAAATCTACTTCTGATGAAGATTCTGTGAACATTGTTGAAGTAATAACAAATAATTTAGAATATTCCATAAACTTAGCTGCAAAGCAGCTCTAGGGAAAGATTGACTCCAAATTGGAAGGTAGTTCTAATTGGGTAAATGCCATCAAACAGTTACATGCTACAAAGATATTTTTCATGAAAAGAAGATTCAATAATCTGTCAAAATGTATTGTTATCTTATAAAATTGCCAGAGGTACCTCAACCTTCAGCAGCCACCAGTCTGATCAGTCAGCAGTCATCAACATTGAAGCAAAACCATCCACCAGCAAAAATATTAGAAGTCAATGAAGGCTCAGGTGATTGTTAGTATTTTTTAGCCATAAAGTATATGTGCAGTTTTAGACACAATGCTATTGCACACTTAGACTATATTATAGTGTAAATATACATTCTATATGCACTGGACAAACAAAAAGTTTGTGTGACTTTCTTTATTGCACTATTTACTTTTATTGCAGTGGTCTGGAATCCCACCCACAGTATCTCTGACGTATGTCTATTCTTTCATTTCCAGAAATGTATTACAAACCCAGGAATCTCAGTTTGGGCTTGGCATAAGGCATAAAATACTGAGTGATATTCTTGCTTCCAACTGGGGCTATAAAACACACTAGGAAAAAAAATATTCCTACTGGCATAAAATGACATCAGGATAATTTTTCTGTCTTAGCCTAGTAACTATGTAGGGGGAAAAGTCTTCTTTGAAGACTCTGAACCAGAGTATTACTCTATATGAGTTCAGGATTCAATTTTCACAACATCTTCAGGTGTCAAGAACCCAAAGATAATCCTTAGTATTACAAAGCAGTTCTGAAAATCAGCTATTAAAAAAAAAAGGTAGTTCTGGTCTCATAAGACTGTCTTACTTTGGATACTCCTGAAACAGACTCTGAGTTGGTAAGTATTTGAGTGAGTAGGGGAGTATGTGAGTCAGTAAAGTAAAGGCAGCCAATAAAGGGTATATTATCCAGTGTGTTACCCCTGAAGGTAAGATTTTATCCCCATGGGGAAAATCTGGGGCTGATACCGGTCACTAACCTGAGAACTATTCCATCCAAGATGCAAGAGAGCTATGTTATTTACACACCAATTCCCATCTTTCATTTGTTGAGGTGGGGAACATTAATTACCTTGCACTTTTGGCCTTCTGTGTACCTCGTAGGAGTGGTGGCCAGACAAAACTTTCAGGCAATGAGACATGTATGCTGGCAAACAAAAATTAGTCCTACATGCATAGAAATAATGAGGCATAAAAGAGTATTGGTAGGGCTACAACTATATCTGCTATAATCTCTGAGGGACTTGCAGAGCCAAAAAATAAACCTTGATAAACTAACACATTCTAAGTTAGGCTGCACATAATTATCAAGGGTAGCCACACCAAGCATGACATCCCAATCTGAAATTAGTAAGCACAGAAAACAAGTCATTATGAGCTGAGTCAACATAAAACATAAATAACAGAATTTGACTCCTAAGAATGTCAGATGATAGAGTTACAAAACATAGATTATAAACACTACATGTTTAAAATAATTAAATATATAAAAATGAATCCGAAACATGAAAAAGCAAAATCATGCAGATATAAAGAGAAATGATCACTGAATTTAAAAAATTCAATGGGTTGGTTGACAGCAGATTACACATAATTGGATATATTGGATACATAAGCACCAGAAGATAGAGCTAACTAAGCCATCTAAAATGGAAAAAATAAAAACATATAGTAAAGTGTTAGTTAGTAAAGATACATGGAAAATAGTGGAATTGTCCATTATATTTCTCAAAAATTATTCCAGAAACAAACAGAGAATAGAGAGGAAGGAGAGAAGCATTTATTTAAAATAATTAGGCACAAGACAGGGATGCCCTCTCTCATCACTCCTATTCAACATAGTGTTGGAAGTTCTGGCCAGGGCAATCAGGCAGGAGAAAGAAATAAAGGGTATTAAATTAGGAAAAGAGGAAGTCAAATTGTCCCTGTTTGCAGATGATATGATTGTATACTTAGAAAACCCCATTGTCTCAGCCCAGAATCTCCTTAAGCTGATGAGCAACTTCAGCAAAGTCTCAGGATACAAAATGAATGTGCAAAAATCACCAGCATTCCTACACACCAATAATAGACAAACAGAGAGCCAAATCATGAGTGAACACCCATCACAATTGCTTCAAAGAGAATAAAATACCTATGAATCCAACTTACAAGGGATGTGAAGTACCTCTTCAAAGAGGTCTATCTCTACTATTACTCTAACTACTACTAGCCATTTGTAGTTCTACAAAGCACTGCTCAATAAAATAAAAGAGGACACAAACAAATGGAAGAACATTCCATGCTCATGGATAGGAAGAATCAATATTGTGAAAATGGCCATACTGCCCAAGGTTATTTATAGATTCAATGCCATCCCCATCAAGCTATCAATGACTTTCTTCAAAGAATTGGAAAAAACTACTTTAAAGTTCATATGGAACCAAAAAAGAGCACGCATTGCCAAGACAATCCTAACCCAAAAGAACAAAGCTGGAGGCATCACGCTACCTGACTTCTAACTGTACTACAAGGCTACAGTAACCAAAACAGCATGGTACTGGTACCAAAACAGAGATATAGACCAATGGAACAGAACAGAGCCCTCAGAAATAATACCACACATCTACAACCATCTGATCTTTGACAAACCTGACAAAAACAAGAAATGGGGAAAGGATTCCCTATTTAATAAATGGTGCTGGAAAAACTGACTAGTCATATGTAGAAAGCTGAAACTGAATCCTTTCCTTACACCTTATACAAAAATTAATTCAAGATGGATTAAAGACTTAAATATTAGACCTACAACTATAAAAACCCTAGAAGAAAACCTAGGCAACACCAGTCAGGACATACGCATGGGCAAGGACTTGATGTCTAAAACACCAAAAGCAACGGCAACAAAAGCCAAAAGTGACAAATGGGATCTAATTAAACTAAAGAGCCTCTGCATAGCAAAAGAAACTACCATCAGAGTGAACAGGCAACCTACAGAATGGGAGAAAATTTTTGCAATCTACCCATCTGACAAAGGGCTAATATCCAGAATCTACAAAAAACTTAAACAAATTTACAAGAAAAAATCAAACAACCGCATCAAAAAGTGAGCAAAGGATATGAACAGACACTTCTCAAAAGAAGACATTTATGCAGCTAACAGACACATGAAAAAATGCTCATCATCACTACCCATCAGAGAAATGCAAATAAAAACCACAATGAGATACCATCTCACATCAGTTAGAATGGCGATCATTAAAAAGTCAGGAAACAACAGGTGCTGGAGAGGATGTGGAGAAATAGGAACACTTACACTGTTGGTGGGACTGTAAACTATTCAATCATTGTGAACTGTAAAACTAGTTCAATCATTGTGTAAGACAGTGTGGCGATTCCTCAAGGATCTAGAACTAGACATACCATTTGACCCAGCCATCCCATTACTGGGGATATGCCCAAAGGATTATAAATCATGCTACTATAAAGATGCATACACACGTATGTATACTGCAGCACTATTCACAATAGCAAAGACTTGAAACCAACCCAAATGTCCATCAATGATAGACTGGATTAAGAAAATGTGGCACATATACCCCATGGAATACTATGCATCCATAAAAAAGGATGAGTTCATGTCTTTTGTAGGGATATGGATGCAGCTGTAAACCATCATTCTCAGCACACTATCACAAGGACAGAAAACCAAACACCGCATGTTCTCACTCATAGGTGGGAATTGAACAATGAGAACACTTGGGCACAGGGTGGGGAACATCACACACCAAGGCCTGTTGTGTGGTGGGGGGAGGGGGGACGGATGGCATTAGGAGATATACCTAATGTAAATGATGAGTTAATTGGTGTAGCACACCAACATGGCACATGTATACATATGTAACAAACCTGCACATTGTATACATGTACCCTAGAACTTAAAGTATAATAATAGTAATAACAAAAAGAATTTTAGAATTCTTCAGAGTTTGTTAAAGAATTCAATCCTTACATTTACAGATTCCAGCATGTTCCAAACACGACTTCTCAGTGTGGTGCAATTCTTTGAAACTGCTGTTGATAAAGCCATCAGTAACCTCCATGTTGTTAAATCTTATGGTAAGTTTCAGTTTGCATCATTCTTGACTTATAAGCCATATTTACTTCAGTTGACCAGTCTTTTCTCCTTTCTATATTGTATTTATATAGCCCACCTCACTCATTTGATTTTTTCTATCTTGTAGATCACTTCTCAGTTCCTTTTGCTGATCTCTTGTGTCTGTCACCCCCTTAATGTTAAAAATTTCCTTAGTCCTCCTCTCTCTTCTTTCTACATACTATCAGTTACTGATTTCATCCAAACTCATGGCTTTAAATACTACACAATTCCCAAATATATATTGGTAGCACACACCATACTCCTGTAAATCCAGACTCTTGAAACTGAACATGTTCAAAACGGAATTTGTTCTTTTTCTTCCAAAAATGCTCCATCTATAACATTTCATAATCTGTTAATGACAAGCTTATCTTTCCAGGTTCCCATACTAGAAACTTTGAAACCATCCTTAACATCTCTCCATGACTCCGTAACTCTCTCTGGCTCTCCCTTCAAAATATATCCAGGATCCCACTACTTTTCTCATTACCATAATTCTGTGCAAGTCTGAACCCAAACCTGTTGTCTAAACTACTGCAAGAGACTTTCTGGTACATGGAATCACTAGCCTCACTTCTTTTCTACTTTATCCATGCCTTCTATTGCCATGGAATTTTACTGATCTTTTTAAAAAACAGAATTTATTTTCCTACCCCTTGATGTTGGCCATATGACTTGCTTTAGCTAATGGAATTTTAGAAAAAGTGACAAAAGAGGCAGCTTGTGCCTCTGACATTGCCAAGAAAACATACCTAGTTTGCTGGTCCCAAGAGGGTTATAAGAAAAATGTGGGGCCGGGCGCGGTGGCTCAAGCCTGTAATCCCAGCACTTTGGGAGGCCAAGACGGGCGGATCATGAGGTCAGGAGATCGAGACCATCCTGGCTAACACGGTGAAACCCCGTCTCTACTAAAAAATACAAAAAAAAAAAAAAAAAAAAAACTAGCCGGGCGAGGTGGCGGGTGCCTGTAGTCCCAGCTGCTCGGGAGGCTGAGGCAGGAGAATGGCGTAAACCCTGGAGGCGGAGCTTGCAGTGAGCTGAGATCCGGCCACTGCACTCCAGCCTGGGCGACAGAGCAAGACTCCGTCTCAAAAAAAAAAAGAAAAATGTGGAGCTCAGTCACCACAGGCAAGTTCAGCTTAAGCTGACAGATCCTCCAGCCAAACACTGCAGATGAGTGATGAGGATATGAGCACAGTCAAGTTCCACAGAGACACGCAGCCCACCCACAGATGCATGAAATATAAATGTCCCGTATGCTACTGAATTTCTATGATTTTTACTATTATTCTAGAAATAGTAGATTGACACAGCTTCCTAACAGGTCTCCCAACTTCTACCTTAGCCTCCTAAAATCTTATCTAAACATATGAGCCAGACTTCTTATTGTTTTTGTTTTTAAATTATTTTATTTTTTTCTGATTTTGTGTTACTTTAATTTCCCATAGCATATGGCAATCTTTACAGCAAAAATACAAATTTAAGGATGTATTTATTTTAACATTGTATCCATATGTCACCCATATTTTTTAACAGCTTTGACAACAGGAACAAAGCTAAGCAATAGATATAATAGAAGCCAGATAATTGGTTTTGTTCCCCAACTCCTAACATTTAAGAGCTAGCAATCAAGGAACATCTTAATCAGATGAGGATCAAAGGATATGTGCATGTTTCTTTACATATACTGATTAGTGTTTTGTGTTTTGCAAAACTGAAAACAAAGCCATTTTTACACAGTGTGTGGATGTCTGAGTTGTACTTTTAGAAACTGTCAGATTCATAAAAAAGCTTTATTTTTAAAATCAAACTTTAAGTTTACTTATTAATAATTAGATGAACTTTTAAATATGATGCACTATCAATTGTATTTGAAAACAAATTATCCTTCAACTTCTTAAACTGTCCTCACTCAGATAAAGAAAACTCAAACATCTATGTATATTCTTGGAAGCTCAGACCAGATATCTAACATACATCAGAAAGATAAAGTTAATATTAACCTTCAACAAATTATAAGGAAATATTAAAAATTAGGCATAAATACATCATATTAGTATCTGTTTATTGAGACAATACATCCCTTCCTCTTTTGTATGATCTTTTTGTAAATAAACTGCTACATTTTCATATGCTTAATATGCCAACACAAATAGCAGACTTAAATCCATGGTTGCTCAACTGAATCAAAGTAAAAGGGCATTTTACTATGGTCATTTAAGCCAGGAGATTAATGATTGAGGCCAAATTTAAAAAATAGTAACGATAAGTTAGAAAAAGTGTTTAGAAACTTTTAAATGCTATTTAGTACTATTGCCTCAACTGGCACAACCTGCTACTTGTAATGTTTAGCTATTGTTTGATTGTTTGTGTTGTCATCTTTTTCTGCCTTTTCTTATTTGTCTGCTTTAGGCAAAAGTAACCGTTAAACACAAAGATGATCAGCTCTGCATTTGTTCCATGGTCTCTGACCATGGTTAGAAGATCCCCTAATTCTGCTTCTCAGAGACATCTTTTTCAATGAAAACACTACATTTCAGGATTTCACTGCGTATTCATGAGAGAGTTTGCCACTAAACCATGCTCTAGGAAAGTTACTCAGATCAAACAGTCATATCCAATGACAACTTCAGTCTGAATTTTTTAGGGAAGAAATACAAAGTAGCTACATGGGTTAAGACAATCAGAATTTGTACTTGCTAAGTTCAGACTGTGTTTGCTGAGAGAACTCTTTGGCATCAACTCACTTTTACAATTACAATGTTAGTGATTCTCAAACCACCTACATTTGAATCACTTGGGGTACTTTGCATTCAAAATAAAAGTTCCTGGGAGTCACCACAGGCCACCTAAGGCAAAACAACTTGGTGGAGATTATGAATATGTATTTTTTTAAAAATCTTACCAAGTAATTTGTGCTCACAAACAACTTCCCATTTAAAAGTCATTTCAATGGGGAAATGGATGCATTATTTAACAAGGAGCCCTAGAGGAGATAGCGTTGACTAAGGTAAGATCTATATCTGAATGAAAATAGACCCTAAAGAATTGTTATAACTTGAAAACTAGGCATTGATGATGGAAGCTGATGCTTTTTGCCATGGTGCATAAAAGGAAAATGGGGAGCTTGAACAGAAACTCTCCAGCTTTGGCTCATCCTGGGCTGCTGCCTCTAGAATTACATTTATACTCTTGTTCATGTTCCAATAAAAATACAATCTATTTTACATGACTTGTTATTCTCTATAGTCTTGGCTGGCTTGCTCAGGCTAACATTTTTTTAATTGAAAAATTCAGGCATCTAACATAAAATTATAAACTTGCATTGGCAATCAGCACAAAAGGCAGCTATCACATAAAACCTTTGAACATAAAAGCAATGAAGCAAATTTTATAGAGTATGAAATTACTCCCCCATTCCTACCACCAAGGCAGCTCAGACTGTGTTTGCTGATGTTTTCTTTATTTCTCTTTTTGGCACATCAGTAAACACTAAGTAATTCATCCAGACACTATTGTGCATCTTTGAAATCAAATTTATTTGGGTTTTGTGAGATAGTGTGAAGTCTCACTTTTAAAATGAGCAATGAAAGTTGATAAATAGCTATTGAACTGTACCCAATGGAAGAGGCGGAGCTGGGGGCTGATGGATGTCATTGTTTGTCACTCAATAATTCATCTGAATGCCTATGACAGCACCTTTAAGTATGGGAAATTAGTAATGTGGTTATTCAGAGAGAGACCCAGTCTTTTTAGACTGGACTTCTGAAAGACAGACCCCACTAAAAAAGCTGAAAAGAAGGGAAAAGGATTCTGTCTCATTAAATACCCAGCACACATGCAAAAACATAGATGCACATACATGTTTTACACCCCACTTTCAAAATCAGATTTTATTTTATCTCCAAAACATACAGCTAAATAAAAGATAAATGAGTAACATATAGACTGAAATATATAAAGATTTATTAAAATATTCATCAGGTAACCTCAAATATTTAATTTTGAAATGCTCCATCCATTGGTCTGTTGGATTAATAGCATGGTAATTCATACAGAAGATGGTCAAAAATCATTGTAATCATGTGTGTGAGCTGTGTAAGCTACTTCATACTTCCCCTTCTGCAAAATGGGAATAGTGGACTGGATTATAGTTTGATAATTTATAAAAAGAAACAAAGTGAGATTCGGCTTAAAAACAAAAACTAATATTTCTGCCTTTTTTATAGGTCAAAACATGTAGATTCTGCATTTCCAGAGATTGCTAAGTGTACTTGAAAATATTTAAGGTAAAATTATTTGGGTTATTATGATAAGAAATAGAAGGAAATGTAGCTGATTATATTTTACTGCTAATTTATCAATATTGTATTCCAGAGGATGTATGTGTGTGCACACATGTATTAATAGAGACAGAGATATATAGATAAATAGATCAATAGATAGAAAAATAGAAACAAATATAGATGTATAGATATAAACATGGAATCCTAGGTATATGTAGTAAAATAAAAACTTTTATGGCAATATACATACATAATGAACACACACATATCTATTTTATGGAATTAAGAGAAAATCAAATAATTATGAAAAATGATTGGCCAAGTCTGTAAGAGAACACCAGTGAAACTAAACAGCAATAACTTTTTAAATATTCAATAAACCAAAACAAGGAGGAGGTAGCATTACTGAATACAATGAAGAGAGACAGAAATAAGTATAATGGGGAAAATAAAGAGAAATAATTAACAGAAGGATAGAGTGGCTTTAAATGGTTATTTCCTTCACTTTTATATTCAAGATTAAACTTTAGTGTGTGAATCGATACTTAATGTACTTCTTATATTTTTAGAAATTGTTATTCAATTATTTTTAACGTGGAGCAGAGAATTGAGCAGAAGTAGTAGGAGGAGCAGGGGTATGGTAAAAGTGAGGAAAGAAAAACAGAACACTCTGCCTTACAAACTTGAACTTCTCTGAAAACAAAGGGAAATAAATAACTTCTGATATAAAGACTGTGATACTATCCTCCCATATCATTACCTCAACTACTCAGTGGAGTCCAAATTCTTTAAGCATTATTACCTTCAAAATAGATTTCAAAGCACCTTCAAAATGGCCCATTGACTTTGAATCACTTCTGGTCAGCATCGCAACCCAGGCAATTTCTCCTCCATTCAGTAGACTACAAACACATTTCCAACAAAAAGTCTGCATCCCAGCCTTAAAGTCCATCCTTCCCTTTCCAAGTTAGTCTCCTCTTTAGGTAATCACCTTCAGACCCAGAGTAGTCGTTAGAATCCTCTTTTATTCTCTCTTAGTTATAAATAATCGATTAATAGATAAATAGATAAGAAAATATTTATAATTATCCATATTAAACTTCCCTGTTTAAATTATTGTTTAGTTTTTGTCTCCTGATATGACCCCTGACTAATACAGTATTACAGGTACTAGTGGCAGAAGCAGGTTAGCCTATTTCTAAGGATTAAAAAAAACTCACCCAATCAAAATACTTCCATAAGTAGAAATACATTAGTAATATTGAAAGTATGGCATAACCATTCTTTGTATTAATTATGGCTATACTTATCCATAAATTAAAAAATTAAAAGAAAATTGATTTTTGAGGTTTCAGTTATTTTTTCCCACCAATGATATCAGTAGGTCCACAAAGATGAATGTTCAGATGAAAGCATTTTCCTAACTCAGGAAAAACTGCAAGGAAGCTCCTAGAAGGTAATGCACTGTACATTATGTAATTTTTATGCATCATGTGTGTTTCATGTGCATTTTCCTTCATACATGTTGCCTAAATATAGCAAACATTTAATACAAATCTATGTAGTTTAATAAGCATATTATAATGCAACCACAAAAATCAACCACTATACTACTTAAAGGGCTACCACTTCATTATCAACGAACTCCAAAATGATCTATCAATTACACTAAACCAGATAAAACTACAAGGATGTTTTGTAGTAACTTTGAAATTTCTACATGTAAACAAAGCCATGCAATAATATTTGCATGGTTTATTTTATTGTGATGAAAGCTACATTAATATTAAGGTTTTCCACCACATTTTCTCCAATGTCAGTCTAAATGCAGTAACTGCTAATAATGTTATAGCAGAAAGTCATGCAGCTTAGCATATGTTCCCATAACATCTTCATATCATTGTTAATTCCTTTAGCAAGTGATACCAGCTTCAAAGAAGATAAAATAAACAGTAATCCTCCCCTCAAGGAGACAAGATAATGAGAAGTCTTCATGTCATTTGAGCTCAGTCTTGAAGCCTTGTAGATGAGGAATATGAAAGGCCTTTAGGGAAATAACCCTGAGAAATGTGATGGGGAGGGACTGATATGGTTTGGCTTTGTTTCCCCACCCAAATCTCAAATCAAAATCCCCACATGTCAAGGGAGAGACCGGATGGGAGGTGACTGGGTCGGGGGGCTGTTTCTCCCATGCTGTTGTCATGATAGTGAGTGAATTCTCGTAATATCTGATGGTTTTATGAGAGGCTCTTCCCTCTTCACTCACCACTCTCTCTCACCTGCCACAATGTAAGATGTGCCTCTTCCCCTTCCACCATGATTGTAAGTTTCCTGAGGCCTCCCCAGACCTGTGGAACTGTGAGTCAATTAAACCTCCTTTCTTTATAAATTACCCAGTCTCGGGTATGTCTCTATAGCAGTGTGAAAACGGACTAATATAGAAACTAACAGATAAATTGGCAACCAGTTGTGATGTTCTTTACTCAGAATTTTTAACAGATTCAATCATCATGAAAGAAAGCAGAAAAATAATCTGCTAGAGTCATCTAGGATTGAGGAGGGCAAGGCAGGAGTTGCAGAAATTCAAAGATTCTAGAACACAAATAAGAGCACCATAAAAATTAGAAACAAAAGATAAGATCCTTGCTGGGGAGAGACAGAAATGATGTCCAGAGAGGACTGATGGCGGAATAAAAGAAAAGAGTAAGTTTATATAAGTAAGAAATATATGGGGTTATGGAAATGGTAGACAAGGGAGAGAGGATCTTAAGAGTTAAGTGGCTTAGAAATCAAGTAGTGCTGAATCATGACAAGGACCATGATGCACTCATCTTATGATTCCATTGCTTCAGCAAGTGGGTGGGTGGGGAGGAGGGTTGAGGTGCACGTAGTGGACCTAGTATTCAATTGTTGTACTTAAGCTGATACACCCAGTATGTGGCCATAATCCATCAGTCACCCTTGGGTTAGAAAAAGAAAAGAGGGTAGAGTTTGGAATTAGGCCAGAATAGCATAAATGTGATTTAGAATATGTAATGGAAATTTGAGAAAAAAATATCCCATAGAGGAATTAAAATACAAGTTTTATTCCTCTCTTCAGAAATTATTTTGTCACTTTAAATGCAGGACCTGTAGAACCAAGATCATACCTTGAAGCAAAAACACATTGGGGGTTATGTGGTACAGGTTCGTTTTATAGTTAACATACTAAATTCACCTCTAGTTGTTTTACAGAAAAATATATTTTTCTTCCCCAGCCATATCACACACTCTGTAAAGAAAAAGGTCATATTCTCCTTTTCTTCTGGACCATGGCTACTCAGGATAACACTGGGTGGGGCACTATGAAGCAGTGAAAAGAAAATGGGCTCAGAAGACAGAAAGTTCTCCATTCCAATCCCTGCACCTTTACTTCCTAGCCATGTGACCCTGAGAAAGTTACTACTCCTTTTGAAACTTAAATTTCTTCATCTAATGTAATGTTGATAATATTTATGCAATAGATCCTGTGAGTCTTTAGTGAGATAAGCACCTAGTAGAGTTCCAGGCATGAAGTAAATACTTTAAATGATTGTTAACTATTGCTGCTACCATACAAACAGACTAAGCTTAAGAAAGATTTTTTAAATGAATATAGTTCAATATAAGCACTAGTTTTTTAAAGAAAAATCCAGATTATCTTATAAGGTCCTTATTGCCTTCAAAGTTCCAGCATGTATCTAAATGGTGTAGTGGAAATGAATTATTTTTATGGACAGTATCATTGTAGAGAAAAGTCAGGGCAAATCTTCCAGATGACAAGATCTGGAGATATCTGCAGAGCAACCTCCTGTCTCATAATGGCGTGATGCGGTTGATTTCAGAATGAGGCTGTGAACCCAGTGCTGCCATTTGAAGTAGACAAGGCTGGTGAGCTGCTGACCACAACAAGAGGCTCTCTCTTGTACCCTTACTCCAGAAATACCCACTCTTTTTTCCAGCTTGTCTCTTGTGCTTTTCAAATATGCCTTAGCCCTGCTTCCTTCCATTCTGAAATACAAACCCTTGCCCTCAGAAAGGACATTAGCATATTTTGCAGGACAAATAAATTAAATTCAATTGAACCTCCATCAGTGTGTTGACCCTGTACCATCCATGATTTAAAAAAACGGGGGAAGGAAAGTAACTATCTTAATATTCCAGAAGACAAATTGAAATATATAATAATGTAAGAATTTCTGGCACTCCCAGCAGTCAAATTCAAATGAAAGCACTTGTTTAACTGTATTTAGCACAACTACATAAATAAATAACACAAAGTAAAAGGAAGGGAGATGTGCAGAGTGTGTGTATTTCCATGGTTACTATATTTTGAGTAGCTTCAGGGTGGAATATATGAAATAATCAGTACACAGATTTTGTGCTAAACCTATGACAGTTGGGCTTGAAAGTTAAAAAAATATCCAAGAAACAGAATAATTATACAACTAAGATCTCTCTCCAGGTATGTGTCTGGATTTACTATACTATTAAGAAAGAAAAAGGTAGAGAAAAGGAAATAAACATTTACTTGCCTATAAATTAATAATTTCCCTGCCAGTATTACATGTAGTAGAAGTAAAAGTGGATTAACCTGCTTTGTAGAGGTATTTTTAGAAACAAAATAACCAAAAAAAAAAAAAAAAAAAAAAAACCAACTCCTCAAAGTACAAACAATACAACATTCATAGCAAGCAGCACAAAGAAAAGGGAGTACCCCCTTTAGCTACTTAGTATTTAAAATTGACTCAATAGCAACAGAATATGACAATGTGAGTCTAGACCCAGAAATTCAATATTTTATCTAAAACTGAATCTTTTTCTTTGAAATAGAAATGGTGGCCTACTCTTGTTACAAAAGAGGAAATAATCATTTAATGCAATGGAAGAGCATCAGAACTTAACCTACTAGGCAGGTTTTCACTTGGCCAAAGTCATCTTTTAATTTCTTAACATCATTTATTTGTATAATTCTTCTTGGTAGTTATGAATGTGCCTTACTTGTATGCAACAGATGTGAGTTTTTTTTTTTAAAGCCGAGTAACTTTAAAAATGTATAAATTATATTATGTTTGTAATACCTCAGGAAGATTTCCTGCTACTTAAAGTGATCATTTTAGAATAAAAAATCTGTTATGCAATTAAAAACATGAAATAACCCCAATTCTGTCATTTGTATAAACCGCATAGTTTGGGAGGTTTTAAAGCAAGTTGCATCTCTCAAGACTGCCAATTAGTAGAAGAATTTCAAATATTCAGATTTAATTATAGCTCCGAAGTATTCTCTGGAGTATTTCTATTAAATATATATAACATAAAATGTGTGAGAAAGCAGAAATGATAAAAGGATTTTTTAAAATGTTAAATGGCAATGTGTACATGTGAGGCATGCAAACACACATATTATGAATAGTCTTAAAGAGAACAGACAGGTTATAATCATCACAGTGTCTAGGACACCATGTGCCTTCTACAGTTAAAACAACAGGAGCAGGCTGGGCATGGTGGCTCACACGTATAATCCCAACACTTTGGGAGGCCAAAGTAAGTGGATTTTTCGAACCCAGGAGTTCGAGACCAACCTGGGCAACATGGCAAAACTGCAGCTCTACAAAACATACAAAAATTAGCTAGGTGTGGTGGCACATGTCTGTAGTCCCAGCCACTTGAGAGACTGAGGTTAGAGGATGGCCTAAGCCTGGGAGATGGAGGCTACAATGATTGGAAATTGTACCACTGCACTCTAACCCAGGTGATGGAGTGAGACTCTGTCTCAAAAAAATAAAACAACAGGAGGGGTACACAGTGACAAAAGCCATCTGGAGAAAGATATTGGGAATGTGCCTAGACAAGGCAACCCAGATCTGGAAGAAATATAAACATCACAAAAATCACAAGAGGATAAGATGAACAATGCACTATTTAGGTCTGTATCAAATTGGCTTGTATATTTTTAGTTGATAATTCAAATCAGAAAAAAAAAAACTTTTTAAAAAATCGTCAAATGAATTATTGGTCAAATTGAGTTTTATAGCTGAACATGTTGTTTAAATAGAGAAATCATATAAAACAGTTATTGAAATAACTAAAAGAAAAGAATTTTTGAGATATTTATTGATTCCAAAATTTGTTTTAGTGTATCGGAAAACCTATAAAACCTTTTTTATTAAAAAGTTATTTTCAAAGAAATGCCTTCTAAAAACTAAAAATGGCATGTCTTTTATATTAAAGTGATATTTTGAAAAATTGTATTCATTATTTGAAATTCTTAGCACATCACTTGCCCCAAGTGTAGCAAATAGAAAAAGGTGAGAAGACCAAGGAGGTCTTTCCTTCCTAAGTGATTGGAGATTTAAAAGAATCATTCAGAAAGTTTGCCATATGTTCCCTGGAGTTTGAGGACAGTTTCTGACACATGCCAGAAAAAGATAAAAGGTAAGAAGATGACTATGGTAATGTTTGATAGGTGTACTGGGAACAGACTTTGCTTCCAAATTTGGAAAGCCAAGAAGTTTGTGTTCCATCAGCAAAGGAGGACCGTGAAAAATAGCCAAGTCTGAGTCATAGAAAACTATCCCAGATAAGATCATCGATTCTGCAGTGGTGGGGGGTGTGGTTGGAGGGCTAAGGGGAGAATTATAGGCAGCTGCTAACTGGAGAAGGAGTTGTCTGTCAGCAGACTGCAAGAGGAAGAGCCACCAGCAGTGGGAATGGGGGAAAATCTCAGAAGAAGCCACAGGAGTGCTCCACAGGAAAGAAACCTGCATTTGGAAATCTGCTATATACAGGGAGCAAAAACATCTGATTATTATTATCTCTAAACTTTACCCGTAGGCCTATCCCTGGATGAGACTAGAACCAGCATCTAGAAGGAGAACTGGAGATAAAGCAAGAAAAAAGATCCAACCTCCACACCTACCATACAAGTTTTAAAGCCTGAGTCAAAGCAAAACTAAAGAATGTTTTAATTCCAGGAGACGGAGCTTGCAGTGAGCCGAGATCGTGCCACTGCGCTCCAGCCTGGGCGACACAGCGAGACTCCGTCTCAAAAAAAAAAAAAAGAATGTTTTAATTCAAAATTATTGAAGCT
This sequence comes from Rhinopithecus roxellana, assembly GCF_007565055.1. Lineage (NCBI taxonomy): Eukaryota > Metazoa > Chordata > Mammalia > Primates > Cercopithecidae > Rhinopithecus > Rhinopithecus roxellana. Next base: position 56,999,805 of record NC_044551.1, read on the forward strand.
TTGGTAATAAAATTGACTGGACTTTTTAATATCTGAAAATGACTAGAAAATCCATTGTCTCTGCCCAAGATTTTTTTTATTTCTTCTAAGAAAAAAAAAAAAAATAGGATACATGAGCAGAATGTGCAGGTTTGTTATATAGGTATACGTGAGCCATGCTGGTTTGCTGCACGTATTGACCTATCCTCTAAGTTCCCTCCGCTCAGCCCCACAACAGGCCCTGGTGTGTGCTGTTCCCCTCTTTGTGTCCATGTGTTCTCAGTGTTCAACTCCCACTTATGAGTGAGAACATGTGTTGTTTGGTTTTCTCTTCCTGTGTTAGTTTGCTGAGGATGATGGCTTCCAGTTTGATCCATGTCCTTGCAAAAGACATGATCTCATTCCTTTTTATGGCTGTGTAATATTCCATGGTATATATGTACTACATTTTCTTTATCTATTATATCATTGATGGGCATTTGGGTTGGTTCCATGTCTTTGCTATTGTAAATAGTGCTGAAATAAACATATGTGTGCATGTGTCTTTATATTAGAATGATTTATATTCCTTTGGGTATATACCCAGTAATGGGATTGCTGGGTCATTTTTGGTTCTAGATCCTTGAGGAATTGCCATGCTGTCTTCCACAATGGTTGAACTAATTTACATTCCCACCAACAGCTTAAAAGTGTTTCTATTTCTCCACAACCTTGCCAGCATCTATTGTTTCCTGACTTTTTAATAATCACCATTCTTACTGGTGTGAGATGGTATCTCATTGTGGTTATGATTTGCATTTATCTGATGATCAGTGATGTTGAGCTTTTTTTGAGATGTATGTTGGCAGCATAAATGTCTTCTTTTGAGAAGTGTTTGTTCATATCCTTTGCCTACTTTGTGATACGGTTGTTTTTTCTTATAAATATGTTTAAGTTCCTTGTATATTCTGGATATTAGACCTTTGTCAGATGAGTAGATTGCAAAAAATTTCTCCTATCCTGTAGGTTGCCTGTTCACTCTGATAATAGTTTCTTTTGCTGTTCTGCCCCAGATTTCATTTAGCAGCTGGGATGAACAATTCTGTGTAATGGACTTAAAGATTAAGAAAGCAGGACTGAGATAACAATAATAGTAGTAAATTATTATTATTATGTTTATCTGGCTTCATATTGACTCATACTCATTAAATAAACCAATTATATATTAAAGTTTATTAAAATATTAAAGAGTTATTAATGACTAGGGTTTTCCCCCTCAAATCTTTTCTTAAGATCACCATTCCTCAGATTGGGGTGCATGTTTCCCTAGAAGGTACAGCAGTATGTCAGAGTACACAATCAAAATCATAAGATTGTGACTTTGAAACAAAGAAATGATCATTTGTATGCAGGGAAGAATATATTAGTAAAGAAACTCAGTGTATGTCAGAGCCAAAATGTGATAAAAGAAAAATTTCTCAACATAATAGGAGAAACTAGTTCATGAAGCACCCCTGGCTAAGAATTTCACCAGTACTTTAATGGAAATGTTTGGGAATTTAACATAAGAACCATATTACATATTATTACATTTCATGATATCTATAAATATGTCACTTAGTAAACTATTACACAATGCTAATTCCCTACTGTTTGTTTAGCCATTTTTATTTAATCTTTTTATTATTGATATAAAGTTGCAAACCAAACAATTGTTCTCATATTTTAATAAATAAACAATTATATTAAAGTCAAGATTCTAGCACCTTTTGTGGGCAAAGCTGATACAACTCCTGAAAATGGCTTCTAAAAATACATCAATTAAGAGAGCTAAATGGGGAAGGGAGGCTCTGATAAAACGTTGGTTATAAGGTTTGACTTTGATTAATGCCTTAGCTGCAAATCTTTGACAATGATAGACAAAAATATCTCAAGAGCAATCTGAACGTAGCCCAGCTCCGAATCAAAATAAACATCTTTATGAAGCAGAAAAAAAACACAAAGTTGAAGGGACAAAGTCACAGGTCTGTGAGAGCTGGAAAATGGAAGCAGCAAGTGGTGGTCAAGAGTTCACTGCTGCAAAACAACAGGCTAACTGGAGACATAGGAGTTCTATGTGAGATGAGGGGTAATGATCAAGCTTACTGCTTGAAGTCAGCAACTGGAGGCAGTGCTCCCTGCCTTTGCCCAAGGGAAGATGGAAAAACTATTGCTAGTCTCTGCCTATACTAAGGTTTCTGAGAAGCTACAGGCCTAGAGCAGTGAAAGGACAAGAACATATAATCTTAATCAGAAACTAAATAAATGTAATATCCTTAATATCACTAGACAATGTATGCTCTGAGCCACCATTATAAGTAAGACCTGGTTTGGGGCTGGGGACAGACGCCTGAGTGAAGTGACTGACTTCCAAACTACTTGAGAGCCATTTCGTTTGACAAACTGGGGGATAAATTTGGGATGAATTTGAGGAGGATAAGAACAGGGTAAAGGACTTGAGTTGTACATAAAACCAACTGCAATGAGCCCATACGCCTATTCGTTAATGTCTTAAATACATATTTTCTGTTTTCATTTTAGCTGTTCTAGCATGTATGGAGTGCTACTCCAGCTATAGTTCTGAATTTCATTCAAGTTTTGAAGTTAAGCATCTTTTCTTGCAATTGTTGAACACTTATTTGTACATCCTCTTTGGAGAAATGTCTATTCAAATCATTTGTCCACCTGTTAATTCGATTATGTGTCTTTTTATAATCAAAGAGTTAAGTTTAGTTTATATGCTGGAAACAGGTCCCTTATTAGATACATGATTTACAAATATTTTCTCTCATTCTGTGGGACATCTTTTCACTTTCTTAATAGCATCATTTTCTGCCAAAAAAAAAAAGTTTTTAATTTTTCTGAAGTATAATTTATCTATTTTTCTGGTGACATACTAAAGAACAAACACATAAACAAACAAACAAAATTTTACTGTCTTTTATATTAATATTTACCTATATAGTTCCCTTAACTAGATTCAAGTTATAGAATATTGTGCTTTCATTTCAGCCTGAAGGAATGCTTTTATTTAATATTTCTTGCAGAGCACGTCTCTAGTAATAAATTCCTAATTTTTCTCCTTTTTTGGAACTGTGTAATTTCTCTTTTATTTTTGATGCATAGTTTGCTGTACATAGAATGCTTGGTTGGTAGCTTTTTTCTCTCAGAGCTTTGTATTTGTTATCCAATACCTCTGACTTCCATTGTTTCTGATGAGAAGTCAGCTATTTATCTTACTAAGTATACCTTGTAAGTTACAAGTCATTTTTCTCTAACTGCTTCAGGATTCTCTGTCTTTGTCTTTCAATAGTTTGATTAAGATGTGCCTAGATGTGCCCCTCTTAAAGTTTGTCTTATTTGAATTTTGTTGGGCTGCTTGGATATGTAAGCTAACATTACTAATCTTATTTACAAAGTTTTTGGCCATTTTTTCCCCATATTCTTTTGGCTGTCTTCTGTCCGCTAAGATTACCATAAGGCACATATTGCTTCATTTGATGGTATCTTATAGGTCTCTGAATGGTTCTTCATTTTTCTGCATTTGTTTTTTATTCTTAATTTACTTTGTTTTTCAGACCTGTCTTCAAGCTGATTTTTTTCTTCAGCTAGTTTAAATCTGCTGTTGAGTCCCTCTAGTGAATATTTCATTTCAAGTGCAATAATTTTTAACTCCAGATTATCTATTTTGGTTCTTTTTTTTATAATTTCTGTCACCTTAGTACTATTTCCTATTTAGTATGTAGTCTTTTCTCATACTTTGATTTTCCTAGACATAGTTTGCTTTTGTTCTTTAAGTATATTCATAATAGCTGCTTTGGAGAATCTGTCTAGAAAGTTCTACATCTGGGATTTCTTAGGGGATGTTTCTATTGACTTTTTTTTCTGTTTATGGGCCACATTTTCCTGTTTATACATGTATCTCATAACTTTTGTTGAAAACTGAACATTTGAATAATATAATGTAGAAAGTTCAGAAATCAGATTTCCTCATTCCTTAAGGTTTGTTGTTGCTGCTGCTTGTTGTTGTTGCTGTTTATCTGTTTATTGATCTTCCTAGATTACTTTAGTAAGACTCTCTATTCTTTGTCATGTATAAACATAGAATTTTCTTCCTAGTTTAGTTGTCAGTTAATGATTGGACATAGGTTTACTTAAATGTCTTGAAACTTTAAGCCCCCCACCCTTTGCCAAGGGGATCTGTATGTGTGTTCGGATATGCCTTTAATATTCCGGTCACTAAGCACTTTGAAATGATCTTTCCTGTCTATTGCACAGAACTTCAAGGTCAATCAGAAGGGAGAGATTGGGTCTTCTCAGGTCTTCTCTGAACATAGACACATTCCTGCACATAACTGCGTAAATCCCTAGAAATATATTGGAACTTTTCAAAGTACCCTACATACACCTCATTCCTAAATTTTTATGTTTCGTTTTTTGGCAGCTTTTTGTTTTCCCCAATTTGTATTGCTGCCACAAGTGGCTGCAATGTTAAACAATTGCTGCTGAATGTTTTTAACAAATTACTTGGGGATGGGATCTCCTCACTGATTGAGCTCTGAATCAGGTCAAATAAAGGCAAGACTTCTATGTTTTGTAAATGGGTTTTACCAAGAGCTACCAGACAGATCAAACAGTAATCATTCTCTGGAGATGGGGCTTTTTGGGGAGCTCCAAATCTTTTCTACCCCTACAGTGGTTATTAGATTGCTGATTTTTACATCTGCTTCATACTGAGTCTGATGGTTTTTAAGGCTACGAAAGAGCTAGGGAGAGGGGAATACAAAGGAGGCAAGTCAAAATGCCGCAAAGCTCACTGATCTGACAAAGATTCAGACATTTTTCCTATATAAATGTTTCTCATATTGTTGCAAGACTTTAGTTAATTTCCAGCATCCTAATAAACATTTTGACACCTTTTGCTATTATTCTTATTGTTTTTATGGAAGAGTTTGTTTTTGGAAGTCCTTACTCTGTCATTAAAGAAGTACTTCTCAGATTATTTTTTTAATTTAAAAAAAGAATAAATTATATTATCTGATTCATAATTTTACATAGTCACTTTGAATGTCTTTTAAGTATTTTTCACTTCCAGAAAAGTTTTGTTTAAACAGTATTATCAACCTTTATGCTATTCCCCATGAGTCATTACATTGTTCACATTTAGAAACAGGAAAAGATTGACTAGCAAAACTTCATCTCACTGGAAAGCAAAAACTGTGATATATGAAAAAAATTTTACTCAACTCTTTCCAGAAATGCAATGTAATATATTAAAGCTATCATTTAAAATATTTAACACTAAACTATTACTTTTAATATTTATTCTGTCACTCATACTTTTGTCAAAGCCATTATAGAAGGCAATGGTTTCCCTAGAAACCTGTCACCTGTCTAAGATGAAGCATTTGCTATATAAATGAAAGGCTGTACAGAAAATTATTTTAAAAAATTAATTACCATTAACATGGAGAAACTCTTGAGAAAAAAATAAAAGTATTATGACTACTTATTCTATGTCAGTCTTGGCTATGATTATTATCATGGCTACTGTTAGTTAAGCATTTATTCTGTGTAAGTAACTACACTGAGTGATTTATATTTAATCATCAAAGCATTAGGTGTCATTATTTTCATTTTACTGCTAAGGAAATTGATGTTTAGATGCATTAAGTGACTTGCTTAAGATCATAAAGGTGGTAAGCAAAAGAACCATCCCCATTTGCTGTTGAAGGCCACTACCGTCACCACTGCTGTAACTCTCAGTATACCTCCTGTTATATAATTAATTCTAATTATCTTCATCTTAGAAAATCAATTCAAAAGTAAAAAATTAACACTGAAGTAAACAACTTTGGTTAGCCAATTTCAAATTAGATGTTTTTGAAAGATACCCTGGTAATAGTGGAATGGTTATTAAATTGACATGTTGCCTTTCTGAACAGGAAGCAGTAGCATGCACTGAGTTTTTTTTATTCTAACATCCAAGACATATCTGAATATTAACAGACAAAAGCTTAGAAAGTGTTGTAATTTTTGTCTAGACACTTACTTGGAAAAGTGGGAATAAAATAAGTGGGAGGAATTGTGTAACTGTCATATCAATTGTTACAATGCTGTATTAGAATTGTTCTTCTTTGGAAAACTGTAAACTATGCCAGCTAAGATGTATCAAATATCAATATTGTGCTACCGATTATTATTGATGCCTACCCTTCTGCAAGACATTCAAGTATAAGGATAAAATGGCATAAAGAAATAATTATATATACAAGAAATATGTATATTATAGATACATGTATATGTACATACATACAGACATAGTCAGGCATACCTCAACCATAACTCAGTTTCAGACTACTTCAATAAGAGAATATTGCAATAAAGCCTGTCACAAAAAAATTTGCATTAGAAGTACATATAAAAGCTATATTTGCACTATACTGTAGTATATTAAGTGTGTAATAGTAATGTCTGAAAAAATTACATACCTTAATTTTAAATACTTTATTGCTAAAAAATGCTAACAATCATCTAAGCCTTCAGCAAGTGATCATCTTTTGACTGATATAGGGTCTTACCTTGATATTAGTGACTGCTGATCAGGGTAGTGATTGTTGAAGTTTGGGGTGGTGGTGGCAGTTTCCTAAAATAAGAAACAATGAAGTTGACCTCCTCTCATAAAAGGTTTCTTTGTAGCACGTGATGTTGTTTGATAGTATTTTACCCACAGTAGAACTTCTAAAATTGGAGTCAATCCTCTCAAAATCTATGGCTGTTTTATCAACTAAGTTTATGGAATATGCTAAATCTTCTGTCGTCATTTCAACAATGCTCACAGCATCTTCAAAACGAATAGATTCCATCTCAAGAAAGCACTTTTTTGCTCATCTATAAGAAGCAACTCATCAGTTCAAGTTTTGTCATAAGATTACAGCAATTAAATAACCTCTTTAGGTTCCACTTTTAATCCTACTTTAGTTTGATATTTCCACCCCACCTGCAGTTATTTTTGCCATTAATGTATTGAATCCCTCAGTCATTCATGAGGGTTGCAATAATCTTCTTCCAAACTTCTGTTAATGTTGATATTTTGATCTCCTCCAGTGAATCATGAATGTTCATAATGGCATCTGGAATGATGAATCTTTCAGAAAAGGTTTTCAATTTACTTTGCACAGATTCATCAGAGATATCACTATCTTTTGCAGCTGTAACTTTATGAAGCACATTTCTTAAATAATAATACTTGAAAATCAAACTTACTCCTTGATCCATGGGCTGCAGAATGGATGTTGTGTTAGCAGGCACAAAAAAACAATTAGTCTTATACATCTTCATCAGAGCTCTTAGACTATGTACATTGTCAACGTGCAGTAATAGTTCAAAAGACGTCTTTTCTTCTGAGCACGAGTTCTCAACAGTAGGCTTAAATGTATTCAGTAAACCATGCTGTAAATAGATGTGCTGTCAGCCAGGCTTTGTTGTTCCATTTATAGAGTACAGACAGAGTAGCAAATTTCTTAAGGGCCCTAGAATTTTTGGAATGGTAAATGAGCATTGGCTTCAACTTAAAGTCACCAACTGCATTAGCCCCTCACAAGAGAGTTGGCCTGTCCTTTGAAGACTTGAAGCCAAATATTGACTTCTCCTTTCTAGACATGAAAGTCCTAAATAGCATTATTATCCAATAACTGGCTATTTAGTCTTCATTTAAAATGTGATGTTTAATGTGGCCACCTTCATCCATAATTTTCTCTTGATCTTCTGGATAATTTATTGTAGCTTCTCCATCAGCACTTGCTGCTTCATCTTGCACTTTTATGTCATGGAGATGGCTTCTTTCCTTAAACTTCATGAACCAACCTCCTATTACCTTCAAACTTTTCTTCTGCAGCTTCCACACTTCTTTTAGTCTTCACAGAATTAAAGAGAGTTAGGATCTTGCTCTGGATGAAGCTTTGATTTCAAAGGAGTGTTGGGATTTGTTGGATATTTCTATTCAGATGACTAAAACTTTCTCCATATCAGTAATAATGCTGTTTTTCTTTATTATTATTTGTGTGTTTACTGGAGTAGCACTTTTAATTTCCTTCAAAAATTTTTCCTTTTTATTTACAATTTGGCTAACTATTTGATGCAAGAGGCCTAATTTTTGGCCTATCTCACCAACTGACATGCCTCCCTCACAATGCTTAATTATTTCTAGCTTTTGATTTAAAGTGAGAGACATATGACTCTTCCTTTCACTTGAATACTTTGAGACTATTGTAGGTATTGTAGACTTGTTATTGACTTAATTTCAATTTTATTTTGTCTCAGGGAATAGGGAGGCCCCTGAAGAAGTAGAGAGATGGGAAACAGCTGGTCATTGGAGCAGTCAGAATATACTGAACATTTATCAATTGCATTTGCCATCTTTTAAGGTTCATGATGCCTCAAAATAGTTACAGTAGTAACATCAAAGATCACTAATCACAGATCAACATAACAGACACAATAATAATGTTTAAAACTTAAAATATTGCAAAAATCACCAAAATGTGAACCAACAAAAATGAAGTGAGCACAAGCTTTTGGGAAAATGGTGCTTATAGAGTTGCTTAAAGCAGAGTTGCTACAAACCTTCAATTTATTCAAAAATGCACTATCTAAAATGTACAATAAAGTGAAACACAATAACAAAAGTGCAATATAATGAGGTATGCTGGTATACTTTCTTTCTTTCATTCCATGGAACTGATTTCCATACTATCATATCTTCTCTAATGTCCAGTTGTCTTCTTAGTATTTACCACAACACTTGGTATTAATCCTCTTTATAAATGGAACTTTTTCAGAAAAGGAAATGAATTTTTTTGAAGTATTCCTACCTGAATAATATGGTTTGATTAAGCTCCTTCTCCCTTTTCTCTAATCTCATCCCATGCCTAATATGACCCAAAATCTATCTGAAGGTAATTCCTAGTCCTAACCTAAGGACTTCTTTCTTAATCCTTTCTCAAAAATTCCCACTCTTTAAAAAAATATGCATTGACTATTTATTTTATAATTGTGAATTTGCTATTTTTTCTCATTTACATAGTGTAAAATTTATTAGCTTTTATAAATAAATCTGGTGTGCCATTATTTCACCTTTGAAACCACAAACTTGAAATAATCCAATGTTGAATAGTAGAATGTTTCCCAAATGTCTCACTCTTCAGCCAGCTTCACAATTTTTTCAAAATGTACATATTCCCTAGATCTAATAATTCTCTTTCAATAGGTTTACTTCTTTATATAAATATTATAAATGGAAACTATAAATAACTACCCAATATTACTTCCCATAAATAGAAAGTAACCACAAAAATAAGCACAATGAAAACAAATAAATTATTTAAGTCTGCTTAGATATTGGCTACTTGCTCTGGTTTATTCTCTTAAAAAGAGAGTTTAACTAAAGTTGGCAGGGGGTGATGACTAGTACTAAACTCAACCTTTCTCTTTGATTTAATTTAAACAGAAGTATTGAAAGAAAACTGAACAGAAAAACACACATTTTGTAGTTCAGTGCAATTTGATCTCTGGTTCAAATAGGCTTAAATCACCTCCATTGCCAGTATGGTAGACACTCACCTTTTGTGGTCACTGATCTAACCTGCAAGTCTCAGTGTACAGCTGAAGAACCATAGACCTATAGGCATTGAGAAACTTGCCCAGGGAATGCAGGTCATCTAATTCCCAAAGTGGAATTCTTTCCACTGCTTCAAGCTTTCTCATCTAAGTATCAAAACTTGAAGCTGTTCCAATATGAAACTGTACACCCTACATTTTAGTTTATTTTATTTTATTGAATTGTATCACATTGAAAAGAATGTTCTTAAAATAGTAATAAGTAACACGTATTGAGTATTCTTGCTTTGCAGCCCTCATATAAGCTCTGCAGGGTAGCTGCTATCATTTTCTTCACCCACTAATGAGGCGACCAACACATAAAAATAGATTAAATAACATGCTGAATTTTCTTAGCTCTTAGCTTTTGCTGCACAGTAAATGAACATTGAGGTTGGAGATACAGGGAGAAGAGATACATGGTTGAATACATGTATAAATCTTGGCACACAAGTCTGAGCTCTTAACGACTACAATATACTTAGGACACATTTTCATTTGGTTATTGGGATTTTTTTAACTGAGGAATGACTATTGATGTTAGATTGCATTACTACAATCCACTTTGTGCTCTTCTTCAGTGTGTAATCTGAGGTTGAAGGAAAAATAAACTAGGTCCTAGAATTTCCCATCAGTTACAACCATGCCCATATTTCCCTTGGGACTTCTGAAAGTAGTTCGACACAAACCATGGTCAGTCTCAGGAATCCTTGAGTGTGTCCCATTTATTGTTTGGTTTTTGTTGCTTGTTTATTACAGACAAGGTCTGGCTTTGATGCCCAGGCTAGAGTGCAGTGGTGTGATCATAGAATCTTAGCTCACTGAAATCCTCCCTCAGACTTCCAAGTAGCTAGGACTACAGGCGCACACCAACACACCCAGCTAATTTTTGGCTTTGACCCTGGCTTCAGGCAATCCTCCTGCCTTTCTTCTAAAGTGCTGGCATTACAGATGTGAAGCACCACACTGGCCCCATTCATTGTTTATTTGTTCCAAACCCAAGAACTCTTTCTCTACCGACAAAATCTCTCATGTAACTCCAGAAATGCTGCCACTGCTGTGATTCCACAGGTATGTAGAGTAAGAACCTTGTAAGTTATGTGATAAAGGCAAGATCAATATTGGTAGGGGGTTTGATACTGGGTATGAGAGAAATTTTCCCTAGAGATAAGCCTCTGGAAGTCAACCAGTAAGCCAAGAAGAGGGGAGACCAGACTGTGATAGTGAGATAGTCCTTAAAATCAATCCTGTGCAGGACAAGTCCAGCTTGCTTCCTACCCCTCTCAAGGCAACTCCAAGCTAGAAACAGGCATTCACTTACTAACCAGGAAATGCAATTTCACAGAGACTAGGGTTGGATTAAGATCATGAAAACACCCCTTTTCCTTATCCTAGGTGACCTCACATTCTGTAACTTCTCCCCTAACATAAGGAGAGGAACTTTGTCATTGAAAAATACTCAGTTCCACAGCAATGAGAAATCTAATCCCTAAGACCTCCTTACTTATTGTCCCAGACCCCCAAATGCATTTGCAAATGACTTCTAGGCAAATGCAAAAACATCTTATACTCTTTCTGGTATAATCATTAAGAGTAGTTTGCATACTCTGTCCCTTTGGGGTCTTTCCATAATAACCCTTACTATGCTCTGAATGTGCCCCTCAAAATTCATGTGTTGGAAACTTAATCCCCAATGCAATAATGCCAGGATGTCGGTTCTAATGAGAGATGTTTAGGTCATGAGGGCAGAAAAATGGAAGGGATTAATGTCACCATATAAAGAGTCTGGGAATGGGTTTGTCCCTTTATCCTTCTGTCAGGTGAGGATCCAGCAAGAAGGCCTCCCCAGATGCCAGTGCCTTAATCTTGGACTTCCCTGCATCCAAAGCTATAAGAAATAAATTTTTGTCCATTATAAATTACCCAATCTGTGATACTCTGTTACAGCACCACAAGTAGAATAAGACAACCCTGAGGACCTAAGTGTGTGCTGCTTGTAAAACTCTTCCTAATTTTCTAAACTCTGTGCTGCTTGTAAGTAAGCATTCACTTAGAATATTCGCTTCTTGGGAAAAAAAAAAAGATGGATGCACTTCATGTCTGAACTATCATTTCTGATTTCTTCAAGAATCCCTTGGGGATTTTTAGCTAAGAATTTCTCAAAAAATGTTTTTAGCAGAAGTTTTACTAAGCTCCTTAATTTCCTGACTATATGTAGGTCACTGTCAAATATGCTTTGCTATATGCTAGTTGGAAACTGAATAGACTTGGGGCCATACTGACTTTTTAAATTGCTTACTATGCCCAATTTAAATCTAGTAATTCTTGAATAAGGTCCAATAATGCACACTGTAGAATCAACTCTTCCATTTAGTACTTTCTCTGTAAACCGGGGAAAATGGGTCTGTTCTTAGTCCATCATTCAAAAGATTTGACCAGGTTTTCGGGCTATTTGTATTCATGTAAAAATTCTTAGTCTGCTAAATATAAAGGGAGTTCCTAAAATCAAATAACAAAAAAATTGCTATAAAACAAACTGCTTAAATAAGACTATGATAAAGTAATATCTTTCGCACAGGAGGCTTAAACACTTAGATTAAGTAAACTAAGCAATATGAATAGGAAAACCTTTGGTTAACTAGAGTGGCTATTATTCAATTATTTTAACAAATATTGACTGAGTACATGAGTATTATCTGCAAGGTACTATGTTGGAAATTATGGGTGAGAGATGGGTAAAAATAGCCTGTTCTCTTAAAGAGTTTGCAATCAAGTTAGAGATATATGAGCCCTTCATTAATGCCTGTAATACAAGGTGTCATTGCCTTAGACATGTGACCAGCTAATGGCTTTGAAAGCTTAGAGGAGAAAGGGATTTTTTCTAGCTAGGGAAATATAAAGGTACAGGAAAGCAGATAGCTTAGAGGTAGATAGGCCATGATGAATGAGGATGGAAGGAAGTCTATAACAAAACCAAAACAAAACATAGATACATAGTGCTATTTTAGGAAATTGGGATGTCATGGTAAGTCTACAGATGGCAGAAGCAACACCACAGAAATGGAGTGTAAAATCTGTGTCAGAGGCAGTGTGAGTTAAAAGGTTATACCCAGATGGCAAAGGATATTCATTTAATTAATCTATCCATTCAAGAAATATGAGTTACACAGTTTTTATATACCAGGCATTGTACTTGGGAATACAGCAACAAAAAAATTAAATGGCTCCATTCACAGAGCTGATAAACCAGAGAAAATAATCCTTAGAACACGCTATTTTTACTTAGATCTAAAGGATGTGTGGCAAAGGAAGGATGGGGTAGGGGACAGAGTAGAGAATGCCAGGCTGAGAAAACTGCCTGGAATGGACCCAGAGCCTAAATATAATTTGGGGCCTAAAATAACATTTAAGATTATAGAGGCTCAATATTAAAATGGAATAAAATTAAGTTTTTCACTTACCTATTTATCACATTTTTCCTTCTAATTCTATCTGTTTGTTTAACAACACCCATATTTTCCTTGCTTATAACCTTTTGAAAACACTGATAGGATACTTTATTGTGAAAGTTTGGTAACTTGAAATCTCAGAGAGAGGAAAAAAAAAACAACAACACAGCAAGTGAGCAAGCAAGAAACCCATCATGTCTCTAGAAAGGCTAAGACAGTAGGACATGAGAAAATCTGACCTAACTGCAGGGTGTCTCAGGAAATACAAAGAATGCAATATTCTGAAAAAGTTGAACATTAATAAAATCTCTTACTCTGATGCACATTAGGGGGGAAAGAGAAGTCATAAATCTGGATCAAAATGTATTACTTGGAAATAAGCTTAAGAGATGACTTTGATCTGTTATTCAAATTCACTCTAAAAATATTTATTAAGCATGCCTATTTTTGACACAGGACCCCAGAAATAAAGTAGTTTAAAAAAATAGATCTAGTGCTTCCTCTAACGAAGTTTACAGTCTCATGGAGGAGACAGATACTATCCAAACAGTCAGAAAAACACATGTAAAAGGTGTTACTGTGAAACAGTGCCATGAAGAAGATGCATACAAAGCTGAAAGAGAATACAGGAAGGGCATTCGATGTAGTCAGAGAGCTCAAGGAAGACCTTCCTGAGGAAGGCCTAAATGAAATATAAAGGATGAATATAATTCATCCTTGAAATATAAAGGATGAAAATGAGGTAAGTAGGCATGAAAGGGAAGAAGCAGCCCTTGAGACAGAGTGATCAATAAGTACAAAGTCTCCATGGTAGGAACAAGCATGACAAATGCATAGGACCGAAAGAAAATCAGAAGTAAGGTAGGAGTGGATGTGGGTACACCAAGTAGAAGGCATGCAGTTAAGATAAAAAATAATGGTGACTTGGACTAGGCTGTTCGTGGAGTCAGGATGCAGAGAAACAGGTTATGAATAGTTCTCTCTGCAGTCAAATACCTTGGCTTTTGAGAATGATACAAGTCCCCAAGTTACCATGAATTGGCTCTGGCACCTGGAGTGTGTGAGAAGAACAGAGACACACACAGTTAAAATAGTAGTCAGGGATTGGTCAGAGAGAGCTAGATGGCCATGTTTTGAGGCATTTGGACTTTATTCTAAGGGCAATGGGGAGCCAAAAAGGTTGCTAAGTAGGGGACTGTCATAATAAATTTTACCTTTTAATAAGTGTATAAGGTTTTACTGCTGAAGAGTGAGAATTACTGAATGATTTTCAGCATACAAGTAGCTAGATCTTAGGAAAATTAACCTGACAACATTGTGCAGGATGGTTTGAAGCTGTAGAGAAGAATCTGGAATAAGAAAATCAATTGAAAAGCTATTTTGATAGTCTAAGAGTGGGGTGATAAATGGTCAAAATTAAGCACTGAAAACGGAATACTTTTTTAAAGAATAAGGGATGAAGATTCAGGAAATAGATCACTAGTTTTTCTTTAGAAGCTTATATAACCGTTTGGCACAGTGTCTTACAATCAACTTGCTAAAATGTGATTCTGATAATTGAGGAAGTTTAAAGTAATATATTTAAATGAAACTTACATATCATTTCTTAAAACTACATAAGTTTGTCACAGCAAATCCAAGAGTATGGAGTAAATTTAGCATCTACATACTTATTAATATTGATGTTGTATGGGTGTGGAAATGGACTAAGGTAAGTTGAGATGGGTGGCAGAATAAGTTAGATTTCTGTGGATCCAGCACACTTCCTCCATGTCAGAAAAATGTTAGTCCACAATTCAGGCATAAGGTGACTTAGTGAAGTTACTCCATGAGTAAGAACAGCTTAATGGAGGGCAAAAGTTAAGTGCTTCAGAGCCTACAAAAGGACTGCCTTTTTTCCATCATGAGACCTGAGACAATTGCCATTCAGCAATGAGTTGCACCGCCTTTCCACTGCCAGTTAAAAGGTACACTTGAAATTGGAGTTAAATAAGAAGTCCTTTCAAGTTTTAATTTTAGAAATATAGGACTCCCTGGACACTACAGGAGTAGAAGAGAATCCAAGGCTCTTCATCCAGATATGTACAAAGTGTTGCGAGAACACAGAATCATTTACTCACTGGGAATGTGAGACTTTGAAGGGGATAGCAAACTGAGCTGTCTTAAAAAATCAAATCATCTTTGGATAATTTCAACTTCTTCTTTTTCAGGTAATGATTAAAAACTTGACAGGAATAATGAGTTTGTGTTAGGTTTTGTGTTAATTTTAATAGGATAATCAAATAAGAATTGTTATTCCCAGTATTCAGAGAAAAATAAAGCTGCTTCATGGCAATAGTGTTGCTCTAATTTATAGTTTAGGCTTCAAATGACATTGATTCGAAGATCTATATGATACAAACTACTCAAAGAGTACCAAACGTTGACTGCAAGAAGTCACAGCCTCACCCTTGTAGGTGGGCTTCACATTCTTTCTTTTCCACAGCAGGTGGCCTCCTGAGAACCATGAGGTAACTTTACTGATGTTCTAAGAACAGAGGAACTTGCCTTTGACAAAGATTCTTTGAGGAGAAGCTCAATGCTGGACAGAATATCCCAGCAGGCCACCTGGTCCTACTTTCCCATCCACTGCTGCACATCAAACAAGGATTTGCTGAAGATTACCTTGGCAGGCTTTCTCTTTGTGAGATATTTTTAAAATCTTCTTTAAAGAAATATAACATTATATTTGTGTGGGGAAAATTGTTATACCACAGGTTCAGTAATTGCTACACATTTACATTGCTTTAATACTACAGGAACTCACAATAAAAATGATGGGGAATTCATTCCCAGTGGAGAGTTGGGTGAATTTCCTTTGTACTCCCACTTCACTAAACACTCAAACAAAGAATATTAAAGCAGCATTTTCGGTGTAAGCTGGGACACTATTATTCTAAACTGGGAAAGAAATTTCAAATGTCCAGAATGGAGACAAATCTTTGCCAAGAATTACATTTGCAGAGAAGTATGTGGTTTTCTATAGTCAAGAAACACTAAATAATATTGCTTGAGCATGTTCTCTAATTATATTAATGATATCCTAAAATAATATCCAGTTAAAATAGTTTTTAAATAATTAACATAGCAAATATACAGTCTTTTCTTTACTAAAGATATGATATAAAATATGCTTTGACAGATATGCAATTAAAAATCAAGTTATAGTCATACATTGCTACTTCTCCAGGCACAATCTAGTTTTATCAAGACATCAATGTTCTTGTAATGGGCACTACTCCTAGCAGATAGAATCTATTCAAAATTTTTCACAGCCAGATATCCTATGAACCCTTTCCTATTTAAAAAGTGCCTTGATCAATTTTCTTATGATTTTGCCCACATAGAAATGGACCTATGTCCAATTTTATAACATAATTATAATACAAAATTGAATTTCATATATGTAATTACATATGATTTAAATTTAATTTGTAAAATATATCAGTGTTAAAGTGATTGATAACTACATGAGATGAGAATGATAGAAATGTTGCAGCCTCTAGGTGGGAAACAAATGTAAAAGTAACTTCTGGTTTGTGGTAAAATGATTGATTAAAATCTCATTTACAATAGACCTGTCCTTAATAAGATCGGATTAAATCAGCTTTGCCTTCTTCATATGGGGAATTGCTTTTGCTTTTCTTATGCAACAATTCTAATTAGAATAACCACCCTCAGATACCATTTGTTCAATAGCTTCCCTTTCATTGTAGTCACTAAAATATGCACCCTTTGATTAAATGGCTATGACATTTTTGAGTACTTATGATCCTTATTTAAAGGAGAAATATATTAAAACTGTTCCAAAACACTGAACACTTTTTATTTACATTCTTTACAAAGGTGAGATTGGAAAGAAGATTTTACATTCTTTTATAAAAGGCTAACTAAAAACAGAACTGAAATTACAATGAGACAAAACTTGAATATATTATTCTTTCAAAAGGAGGACAGAAATTATATTTTTGGATGATTTCAGCTTCTTCTTTTGTCAGGTAATGATTAAAAACTTGACAGGAATAATGAGTTTGTGTTAGGTTTTGTGTTAATTTTAATAGGATAATCAAATAAGAATTGTTATTCTCAGTATTCAGAGAAAAATAAAGCTGCTTCATGGCAATAGTGTTGCTCTAATTTATAGTTCAGGCTTCAAATGACATTGATTCAAAGATCTATATGATGCAAACTACTCAAAGAGTACCAAATGTTGAGAAAAAGTCATCCTAAGTCATCTCTATACCCATTAGTTTGGAAACCCAAGTCATCATTAATAGAATGGGCCATTTGTTCATTTGTTCATTCAAGCATTCATTCAGAAAGCAGCTCTCAAGGACCTATATGCAGTGATAGGCACTGGAACATTAAAATGGCAATCAGGAAACAGTTTCTACCCTCAAAGTCTATGGGAGAAGTTAGGCTTAGGGGCGAAAGCAACAACATATTATGAAAAGTATCTTCATCCAGATATGTACAAAGTGTTGCCAGAACATAGAATCATTACTCACTGAGAATGTGAAACTTTGAAGAGGATAGCAAACTGGGCTGTCTTAAAGAATTGCCTTTCACAAAAGGTATGTTGTGCCTCTTTAGAACGTAACAAGGGTTATAAATTCAAGGTTCTACAGGAAACAGGTAATATTAATGAGTGAAGACTACATTCTGTCCTGAAGGGGCAGTGATATTATTATTGTGTAAGAATGTCACCCAAGCAATACTAGGTCTTTCAATTTTCCAAAATAAACTTGAAATCCAGATTTCTAAATACTGGTTAATGATCAATATTTTGAAAGGCCCTATTTTAGTTCGGGCTGCTATAACAAACACCATGTACTGGGTGTTTTATAAATAATCAAAATTTGTTTGTTACAGTTCTGGAGGCTGGAAGTCTAAGATCAAGGTGCCAGCACGGTCAAGTTCTGGCAAGAGTCCCCTTCCAGGTTGCAGACTGCCCACTCCTCACTGTACCTTCACAGAGTGGAAAGAGCTGGAGTTTCCTTTGTAAGAGCGATAATCCCATTTATGAGGGTTCCATCTGCATAGCCTAAATTACCTCCCAAAAGTCCCATCTCCTACCTAATACCATCATCTTGGGGGTTTAGGATTTCAACACGTAAGTTTCAAGGGGACACAAACATTCAGTCCATAACACCTTGTGTTAGACAAAGAAAATGCCTATGGGACAGATGATCCTGCTGGCCAGTGGTTTGCAACCTCTAATTTATCACTTCTGACTAATAGCACCCTAAGGTGATACATGGATAAGAGTTCACGCACTGTTATTTGTAGACTGTTTCTGCCATAAAAGCTCTGAGCTATAACAAATTACCGTATTTGTAGGAACTCCCTACGAACAGCCAAGATGCTCCAGCAATGCAAATTTTGGAAATACATGGCCCGGTGGGAAAGAATTATGACTCCTTTGGAGAAGCTTCAACATTCTAATAGAGTACTATTTCACTTAAAAATAATATTTTAGTTGGTCTAAATAGACTTTGGTAAGCATAAAGAATTAAAGCAACTCCTAAAGCTAAGCAATTTACTTCTTTTAGAGCTACAGCTGTGAGATCCACCGGGGAGCTATTCATGGGTACAGCAGGCCAGGTCTTTGTCAGCGCTACACAGCCACCTGATTCATTCTTCTTTTCTATGAAATAATCTCTTCTTGGGAACTTAAGCATGGCTTCAGTACAGGAGTAAGCAAGAAACATGCCATTTATGAACAATGCATCTCCATGAAGAATAGAAATTACCTGAATTTTCACCATTGTAAGCAAAGCAGATGGAGTGCAAATTCTTAGTTGAGATGCTCTTAAGTGCCTAGCCACACAAAGGGCCACAATTTTGTGGTTCCAACCTTACTGCTATTATTAGTTTTTCAGTTTTTAGAGAGGTAGCATAAGGGAAAAACAGAAGCCAAGAATTGTAATGGTATCAAATGAAGCATAATTCTAATAATCCTATGAAGTACAATTCTGCAGTTCTTGCAGAATGTTCTAACATCCCACTCACACAGATGTCACTGAAACTAACCAGTCAACAAGTGGAGGTGGGTGCTGTGGTGAACCATATGATCAGCCAGAAACAAAATTGTATTAATGCAAAAAACAATTTCAGATCCAGCTATCAAATTTTGGAAAGCTGTGAATATATTCAACATTGGCAGTGCATGGAATTATTTGGTTTGCTTCTCCCATTAATTCTTAGGTTTTAAATTTGAAGAGCTATTTGGAAAGAAAGAAAAGAGGAAAGAAAAAAAGAAAAGTTAAAAGAATATATTACTCCATTCCATACCATTGGACGGTCTTATTTCTGGTTATGACCACTGGAAAGTAAACTGAAATGTATCCCTTTGTGAATGAATAAGTACTTGATAGACAAATAATATTCACTAGATTTTTGACAATAGGTGAGGAAAGAGGCCCTCTTTTTATTGCTAGTATACATAGATATAAATTTTGGGAAAGGAAATATGGCATTGTGTATCACAAAATCATTTAAGTCTACACTTTGGATACAAGTTCACTGAGAATTTATCCTAAAGATATAATATAATAAATTACATATTATCACTAATGATGGAAAACAAACTGTCATAAATAATGAATTGGTTAGGTAAATCATAATACATCCACACAATGGTGGGTCCCTACAATGAGGTAGATCTTTACAGTTTGTAACATAAAGAGCCGATGATATGTTGTAAGATATCTATAGCACATCATAAAGTAGTGAATAAAGCAAATTTAGAACAGGATGTGCAGTATTTTATACACATATACACACACATATATGCATATATATACACACATATATATACACACATGTGTATATACAATGCATATTTTTTTAAAAAATAAAAGTTAGGGAGAAGAGAATAATGTAAACAAGTAAAGCACAGCTTTCCAGAGGGCTGGGGAGGGAAAAAGAACTGGTGAATTGTGGTTCTATTTTACTTAGGCAATGTTTGAATTTTTCTAAACCATGTGTGGCCAGCTTATTAGACATGCTGGATTTGAAAAGTTGTGTCATTTTTCTCCCATCACCTCCTTCAAACATGACCTATGGGATTTTCTTCCCCGTGAGAGAAAATTGCATTCTTTTTTCCATCACTTTCATGTATTTGAATAATTTTGTTTTTAATTTTAATAGTTTCACTCCAATATAATTGCAAACCTTAATCTCTCATCATTATAAAGCCTCTTCCTCCCCTGGTGCAATTCTAATCTCAACGGTGAGGAACAGAAGTCACAAAGAAGGGACCCAGTCTGCCTTTTCATTCCCCTTGTCCTACTTCTTTCCCTCTCTTCCCTGAACTGCCTCTCTTTCCTCCAGGACCACCATAGTGGTAGAGGACTGAGGCAGAAAGGGACAAAACATTTTTTCTCAGCTGGCACAGGCTGTCTTACTCTCTCAGCTGTCCTGTACACTGCCACAGCAGGTATTTGAATGCTGCTCTATCACGCTGAATGCATTTGTGCATTCCTCACACCCTTACAAGGCAAGGGCTGCCATATTGCCCTTAGTACTGAACCCTGGCTAGCCCTTGAGAGTCACCCTCAGCCTCAGCTCTCAGTGTGCACTTCTGGCCCCTTTCTGGTGATGTCCCTCCCTCCTGAAGGGGGACAACTCTCTTGGATGAGATGTTTAACAGACCATTCAAGCCCGGAATGACTGACCATACATCCTAGTTTTCTTAGCACGGCCTCAGTTTATACCTGTTGTCCTGGCATAATTTTTAATATCACTCTTTCACTTTCAAAATTGCCCTGATTTGAATAATAAAATACGTAATTAACAATTGGTAACATCTAAGTAGTCTGTCAATAGTAGCCATCTATCGATGTTAAATTTCTTGATTTTGATAATTGTATTGGGGTCATGTAGGTCAGTGTCCTTGCTCATAAAAATAAATGATGAGGCAATAAGAGGTAAGAGACATGACACCTGTAACTTACTCTCAAATGGTTTGGAAAAAAAACAAACTTTATACATAGAAAGAGAGCAGGGAATGGGGAGAATGATAAAGAACAAAACCAAAATACGTAAGACACATGTGGCAAATGTTAGCAGTTGATTAATCTCATTAAGGGAACACAGAAGTTCTCTAAGTTAGATTGCAGTTTTTTGATAAAATTTAAATTGTTTCCAAATAAAAAACCTTCAAAACCATTTTATGATTACCATATTCATTCCTGGCTGTCTTCTGAAGTAACTATTTGGTCAGAGGAAACAGATGCAGCTAAATAGGCTGTCTTCAAAACTGCCCTCTCCTCACTTTGCCATCAAAGGCTGCTTTCTGACCTTGCCCATCAAGAGCCATCTGACTGTTCCCTTCCCCCCATCCTCAGGGAACACAAGTCAAGCCTTCCAAGTACTTACATGGCTAGCAGCACAAGCAAGGCCTAAAGCTGCAGCCCACGAAGCAGTCACCAGGAGAATCTGAGGCCAGCCCCTTTTGCTTGCAAGTGCTGTCTCTTCAGTGGATTTGCTTATTAAATCCAGGTGGTGGTGGGAGGGAGTGGAGGTGTTGAATAGTTGAATGCCACTACTCTCTCTTCTCTTACAATTTCCCCTCAGAGAATGAATTTAAAATGCTCTTCTATAAGGCTTCTGGAAATGATGTGCCCTGGAGCAATCTGGTTTTTCTCAGCAAAGCCTGAACAGATATATCTAACTTCTTTTCTCAGTTGGAGCTTCAATAAAAATTCAGCCAAAGTCAATAGGGAAACATCCCATTCTATGTCCTGCTCCATATATATCACTTCAGTGGCAGAAATATTTATGAAGATGTTTATATTTTCTTTGCATCACTGAAGAAGGATGATGAATAAAGCTATCTGTTTTTACTTTATATTTTCTTTTCTTGAATTTCAGGAAGAAAGGTAAGTCTTGCCCTTATGTCAGTGATGTGAAGTGCACTTGTCTTTCTGGCTCTCATCTGTGTGAGCCTGATCTCACTGATGAGAATCAGAAAGAAACAGGCAGGGCAGGCATAGCTTTGATGGGGGCAAAGAAATGGAAACAGAAAGAGATACAGAGAATATTATTTGGAAAAATGTGGATTTCTGAGGGTCCTAAGAGTGGCAGAGACCTATATCCTATCGCCTTGTTGATCCTTAGGGAAATACCAGAACCTAACAAAAAAAAAGTTGTATGATGCATCTATACAGATTGGCCTCAAGGGATTCAATCTCCCAGCATCATCTAAGAAAGCTTAATATCCCCCCATTTTGGCACGTAAAACATCAGAGTCATCTGCCTGACAGTGACTAACTAGGTTTGGATAAGAATAACAGTAGTAACCCTGAAAAGCTGAAAATTAAAGACATTTTATCACATAAAATTCTAGGGTGGCCCGTGTTTATAAAACAAAGACGGCCAGGCACTGTGGCTCACGCATGTAATCCTAGCACTTTGGGAGGCCGAGGCAGGTGGATTGTCTGAGCTCATGAGTTTGAGACCAGCCTGGGCAATACAGTGAAACCCTATCTCTACTAAAATACAAAAGAAGTTAGCCAGGCGTGGTGGTGTGCACCTGTAGTCCCAGCTGCTCAGGAGGCTGAGGCAGGAGAATTACTGTTCAAGAATTGCTGGGAGGTGGAGGTTGCAGTGAGCCAAGATCATGCCACTGCACTCCAGCCTGAGCAACAGAGCAAGACTCCGTTTCTCCAAAAAAAAAAAAAAAAAAAAAAAAAAAAAAAAAAAAAAAAACATTTTCTTTTTTGGTAACAAAATATTTATTGGTACTCAGTCACTTCAAATAGACTTCTCTTTTACATTTTTCTTTTGATAGATTTTTAAATTTTATTTTTAATTGAAAAATAAAAATTGTATGCATTGGCCAGGCATGGTGGCCCACGCCTGTAATCCCACCCAGCACTTTGGGAGGCCGAGGCAGGCAGATCATGAGGTAAAGAGATTGATACCATCCTGGCCAACATGGTAAAGTCCCGTCTCTACTAAAAATACAAAAATTAGCTGGGTGTAGTGGCCTGTGCCTGTAATCCCGGCTACTCGGGAGGCTGAGGCAGGAGACTCGCTTGAACCCGGGAGGCAGAGGTTGCAGTGAGCCGAGATCGCGCGACTACACTCCAGCCTGGCAACAGAGGGAGATTCCATCTAAAAAAAAAAAATTATGTGAAACAATGTGATGCTATAATACATGTTTTACATTGTGGAATCATTAAATCAGGCTAATTATTAATAACATATCCATCACATCACACACTTATCATTTCTTTGTGGTAAGAACATTTAAAATCTACTTTTGAGATATATTGGCCACGTCATTATACTAGCACTATAATAAAAGTCTCCTTTGTAAAGGTGGGTTTTTAAATTATAGATATAAAAATATGATTCTCCATATAGGCATACCTTGGAGGTATTGCCATTTTTGTTCCAGATTAACATAAGAAAACAAATATCATAGCAAAATAAGTCACATGAATTTTTGTTTTCCCCCTGAATACAAGAGTTCTGTTTACATTATACTGCAGTCAAAGAGTGCAATAGCATTATGTCTAAAATGTGTATATGCCTTACTCAAAAATACTTTATGATTGAAAAAGGCTAACAACCATCTGAGCCTTCAGAAAGTCTTAAAACTTTTTGCTGATGGAGGGACTTGCCTTGATGGCTGTTCAGGGTTGTGGTTGCTGAAATTTGGAGTGGCTGTAGCAATTTCTTAAAATAAGACAACAATGTTAATTGGTGACATTGACTCTTCTTTTCACGAAAGATTTCTCTGCAGGATGTGATACTGTTTGACAGCATTTTAGCCATAGTAGAACTTCTTTCAAGATTGGAGTCAATCTTCTAAAATCCTGCTGCTGTTTTATCAACCAAGTTTATGAAATATTCTAAATACTTTCTTGTCGTTTTAACAATATTCATACCATCTTCACCCGTAGTCGAGTCCATCTCAAGAAACCACTCTTTGCTCATCCATAAGAAGCAACTTCTCATCCATTCAAGTTTTATCATGAGATTGCAGCAATTCAGTCACGTCTTCAGGCTCCACTTCTAACTCTAGTTATGTTGCTAATTCCACCACATCTACTGTTACTTTCTTGACTGAAGTCTTCAATCCCTCAAAGTCATACATGAGAGTTGGAATCACCTTATTCTAAACTCCTGTTAATGCTGATCTTTCACTTCCTCCCATAAATCAGAAATGTTCTTACTGACATCTAGAATGATGAATCTTTTAGAAAAGGTTTTCAATTTACTTTGCACAGATCCATCAGAAATATCACTACCTTTGGCAGCTATAACCTTATTAAACATGTTTCTTAAATAATAATACATGAAAGTCAAACTTACTCCTTGATCTGTGGGCTGCAGAATAGATGCTGTGTTAGCAGGAATTAAAGTAACATTAATCTCCTTGAACATCTCCATCAGAGCTCTTGTGACTAGGTTCGTTGTCAATGAGTGGCAATATTTTGAAATAAATCTTTTCTTTTTTCTGAGCAGCAGGTCTCACAGTGAGATTAAAATTTTCAATAAACCATGCTGCAAAGAGATAGACTATCATATAGGTTTTGTTATTCCATTTACAGAGTGTAGGCAGAGCATATTTAGGATGTTTCTTGAGGCCCTAAAACTTTTGAAATGATAAATGAGCATTGGCTTTAAACAGAGTCACCAGCTGCATTATCTCCTAACAAGAGAGTTAGCTGTGCATTGAAACTTGAAGCCAGGCATTGACTTTCCCTTTCTAGAGATGGTAGATCTAGATAGTATCTTCTTCCAAGAAAAGGTTGTTTCATCTACATTGAAAATGTATTGTTTAGCATAGCCATCCTCATCCATCATCTTAGCTAGATATTATGGATAATTTGCTGCAACTTCTACATCAACATTTGCTGCGTTATCTTAAACTTTTAAGTTATGAAGATGGCTTCTTTCCTTAAACCTCATGAATGAACCTCTGCTACCCTCAAACTTCTCATCTACAGCTTCTTCATCTCTCTTAGCCTTCATAAAATGAAGACAGCCAGGGCCTTGCTGTGGAGTAGACTTTGGCTTGAAGGATTGTTGTGGCTGGTTTGATCTTCTGACCAGAACACTAAACCTTTCTCCATATCAGAAATAAGACTGCTTCACTTTATTATCATTCATGTGTTTACTGGAGTAACACTTGTAATTTCCTTTAAGAACTTTTCTTGGGCATTCGTAACTTGGCTAATTGTTTGTTACAAGAACCCTAGCTTTCGGTCTATCACAGCTTTTGATATGCCCTCTTCACAAAGCTTAATTTCTTAGCTTTGGATTTAAGGTGAGAGACACGTAATTCCTCCTTTCACTTGAACACTTAAAGGCCATTTTAGGGTTATTAATTGGTCTGATCTCAATATCGTGTGTCTTGGGGAATAAGCAGCCCAAGGAGGGGGAAAAGATGATGAAACAGGGCATCAATGGAGCTGTCAGAACACACACAGCATTTATCGATGAAGTTTTCCATCTTATATGGGTGCAGTTTGTGGTTCCCCCAAACAATTACAATAGTAACTTCAAATATCATTGATCACAGATCACCAGAACAGACCTAATATTAATGAAAATGTTTTAAATATTGAGAGAATTACCAAAAATGTGATACAGAGACATTAGTTGAGCACATGCTGTTGAAAAAATGGCAGCAATAGCCTCGCTTGCTTAAAGCAGGGTTGCCAGTATCCTTCAACCTGTAAAAAACAAACGAACAAAAACACAATATCCACAAAGCACAATAAAGGAAAGCACAATAAAACAGTATCTGCAAAGCACATAAAGGAAAGCATAATAAAACAAGGTGTGCCTGTGTATTGTTAAATGTGTTAAATCCCGTGATGAGTCTGTATGTCTAGACGTAGATGAATCAGCCTCCGAAGAACCTTCACTTAAATTTAAGGACCATGAACAGGTGGCCGCGGTAGCAATTTGAGCCAGCACCAATGGCTACCCACCTTTGGTCTAGACATCAGCAGCCATCATCCACCTTGAAGGATTAGATGGTGGTCGTCAGATCAGGGATGGCGACGAGCTAAAGTTCTTGTCTCAACAGGAAACCAGAGAAGGCCTAGGAAGTAATTGCCTTGTTATTATTGCAACTTGCTCTCAATTCTGTGTACAGTGAGTCTTCTATCTAAGCTTCAGTGTTTTTTTTTTTTTTTTTTTTTTTTTTTTGCCCTGTTTTCTCATTAACTTTGCAATAACCAGACTACATGTTTTATGCAATTAATATTTTGGGCCCCATTTTGAGGATTATGTGGAAGTTTAACTGTATCATGAGGTACATGCTAGAAAGACTAGACCACTGAATTGAAGTACACTGTATGCCTATGGTGACTAAGTAAACTTCCCCAGATAATTCTCACAGTAGCCTTCCTATTGGTCTGTCTGGTCTGCATCTATCTGCTCTTGCCTCTCTTTTTATTCTTAACAGAGCATTCAGGGTAATGCTGTTAAAACATAAATTAGATTTAATCTGCTTAAAACTCTCTAAAGGCATCTCATCTCACTCACACGACGATAATAACAACATACCTGCAAGGGCTTCTGTGATGGTCACCTCCACCCCATCTCTGGGGACTTATTTCTTTTCTTTTCCTTTTTTTTTTTTTTTTTTTTTTTTTTTTGAGACAGAGTCTCCCTCTCTGTTGCCCAGGTTGGAGTGCAGTGGCATGATCTCAACTCACTGCAACCTCCACCTCCTGGATTCAAGTGATTCTCCTGGCTCAGCCTCCTGAGTAGCTGGGACTACAGGTGCCCACCACCAGGGCTGGCTAACTTTTTGTATTTTTAGTAGAGACGGGGTTTTGCCAGATGAAAGTGAGATGAAAGTTGTAGTCAGATGAAAGTTGTAGGTAACATTTGTCACTTACAAATGACATCTGAGTTTGTTCCATTTTCTTTATAGATACATTGCTTTATTGAGGTGGTTGAGTTTCATTACATAGATATGTTCATCAACCCAGAAGCTCTCTGAACTCTGTCATTTTTAATATGTGTGGAGACTTAATTACATAGGAATGATTAATTAAATTATTGGCCATTGGTGATCACCTTACCCTTCAACCCCTCCTCCCTGGAGGTCAGGGAGTGGTGCTGAAAGTTGCAACCCTCTGATCACATTGTTGGTTCTTTTAGCAACTGGCCCCCATCCTGAGGCTAGCCAGGACCCACAGTCATCAGGCAGCTCATCAGCACAGAAAAAGACATTCCTTTGGAAATCCCAAGGGTTTTAGGAGTCATGTGCCAGGAAAGAGGAAGATCAAATATATATTTATTGTTATAAATCACAATATCACAATTATACTTCAAAGAGATAGTTCCCAGGTCCCTGAGAAAGACATTCCTGGTTTGTAACAGTCGTAAGAGGATTATTGAGCTTTTGAAAGATGTACCTACATTTCAAAAAGATAGAGAACAACTTACAAGTTTTCTAAAGTAAATGCTTCGAGAAAAAACAGAAGAGTCTTCTCTAGTTTTCAACAGAAAGAATTAGACTTCTTATGTTTAATTTGTATTTTCTTTTATATGTGCAAGTATACCTGTGACCATTTCAAAAATCTCATAGTTTGAACATTATTAAATATATTACAGGAGATTTTGTTAAGGCTATAAACTTAAAGTGTATTTTCAAAAAAAAAATTCTTTATCCCTGATAAATAAAAATAATATTTAATTCTATCATTCTCTAGTTAACAATAGTAATGGTGATGACAATGATGATGATGATTGCTGGTGTTTTTGATCTCTGTGTTAAGTGCTAGGCACTGTGTGATGTACTTCACATATTTTCATTCTATAAGGAAGGACCTATTATATTTACTCTACAGATGTATAATATTAGGAAATGTTCACAGAAAGAAGTAAGTTACTTGCCCTAAATCAACAAGTGGTTAAGTGTAATGCTGAGGTAGTTTAAACTCCAGAGTCCATGCTTTTAACCCAAGTTCTGCCTCTTCTCACAGAATGTATGTGTCTTAATGGTAATAGAGATAATGGAGGTCATTGATTTTTAATAATAGCTCATGAGAACTTGGTTTGATCACCCATAGATGACAACAGTAGCAAAAAACCTGATGATCTGGTGTAAAAAGTAAAGTAGAGATTCCTCTTCAAGGACTTTCCTCTCCATCTAATTAGGAATAAATAGTAACTTCTCTTAGAAGCAAAATTTATTCAAAGACCTGTGCTAACATTCTTAAATTTCTGCTAGTCGTAATAAAAAAAAATCAATGTACTTTATGTTCTTAGCTCCCACAATTTAGCCTAAGTATTTGCCCTGGCATGCTTATACTGGTTCAAGCAAGCTTTAGGTCATAGCCTGTTCCTCTTCCTTATGTGAAGGTGTTTTTACCTTTCTCAGCATTCCACAAGTTTCTTCCTGCTTCCTTTGTTCTCCTCTGCCTTTGCCTCTTTTAAAAAGTTCGAAGTTGCTAGCCAATCGGGACAAATATAGAATGTGGGGTCCCGTTCCAGCCAATGGAAACCGGACACAGCAGTAGGGTGGACGCGTCAGATTATAAATGACTCTGTCTCCTTTGTTCAGTGTACTCTAGTGGCAAAACTGCTGGTGAGTGTACCCTTTCTGCAGAAAGTAAAAATGACCTTGCTGAGGAAATTAGATTTATGTTCAAGGGCTATTTCTTTACGGCACCGGGGAACAAGCATTTCTAACATCTGTTCTAGCCCACGCCCCAAGTCTTCGGTCAAGGAACACTACTGGAGGTGGCAGCCAAGGAAAAGGGAAATCTACAAGGCTTGAGGAACTGCTATTTTCTTAGTTTAAGAACTATAAACATATATGTTCTGAGTGGAATCTAAGTAATTTAATTTCCACTACTAACTCACCCTTAATGGTGCAAAGTTTTATTTTTGAAAATCTAGATTAGAAAATAGAGTAAGGGGTAGAAATCTTGGGATTTATTGATAAGGTGGTTGTGCTTGCCTCAGAGTCCCTAGGTAGAAGGTGCATTGCTGAATTGTGTTAAGAATGAAATAGAGAAAGCAGTAGTAAAGCTGCTTATTGCTGACAGCCAAATGCCTGCTGACAGTGACAAAGTACGGGAGAAGGAGTCTTGTGGCTCTTTTCTCTGGCAATATGATCAGCTACTGGATAAACAATATTAAAGGCAGAACCTTACCTCCAGGGCTTCTCTAGGAGGACAGCTTGGGTCTCTGACTGTGTTTCCTTGCTCCTCACCAGCCTCTGGTTAGATGGGGCTAGAGGCTGAACAGATTTAGTAGCATTTTCTTTCTGAATACTGACAAAAGAAATAACATTTAAGAGGTTCACATTTTTATAGCTGCTTTTTTGGAACAATGCCAGTGTGAAAGGTTTTGGCAAGAGAAGTGTCTTTGCCCTTTCAGGAAAAGAATTCATATGGCTATTATTCATAATTTTAAGAGACGACAAGAATTTAGGAAAGACTTCCCCAGAATCTCAACTGAATTTTTGAACTCATCCCAAATAGTAATCAATCATTTTCCAGACTTAGTTTTTTTCTGTTACACTCAAGTCTCATGGATTTTATTTCCAAATGTGAGTTGGCCTAAAGAAATAGCCATACATTTGTGCTTACCTAGAACATGGCCCATTATACATTGCCTTATGTGGAATGAAGAATGGTAGGCTGGGTTTTTAGGCTTTAGGTTCTTATTTTATCTTTACTGCAGTAGGAAATATCTTTGCCTCTTAGTTTTTGATTCAGGAAAGCTAGTGGGACTCTGATTTAGGCAGATGAGGTCAAGTTCTAGAACATATATACACATGCTTTATGTGAGCTCAACAGTAACTCAGGGACTTCAGAGGGCATTGTTATTATCTACATTTGCTAACTGGAAAATTAAGGTTTATAGACTTAAGGTGACTCAGTGACTTGAGCAAGCTTAGTTTGTAAGTAAGTAGCAGGAATGAGAATCCATGGACTTCCCTGACTGTGCCCTTTCTCCATCACTGAACCAAAGTGCCTTAGGCCAGGGGTCCCCAACCTCCAGGGCTGAGGACTGGTATTGGTCCGTGGCCTGTTAGGAACTGAGCTGCACAACCAGAGGTGAGTTGTGGGCTAGTGAGCATTACCGCCGGAGCTCCTCCTGTCAGATCAGCAGCAGCATTAGAATCTCATAGGAGTATGAACCCTATTATGAACAGTGCATGAGAGGGATCTAGGTTGCATGCTCCTTATGACTCTAATGGCTGATGATCTGAGGTGGAATAGTTCCATCATGAAACCATCCCTACATGCCCCATCTGTGGAAAAATTGTCTTTCACGTAACCGGTTCCTGGAGCCAAAAAAGTTGGGGACCACTGCCTTAGACAGAGGACGTTAGAGCTGTTGGTGAATGGTTCTTTTGCCCATAGCTACCAACTTCTTCAGACTTCTTCTGCAGCAGGAAACGTGGATGCTTTTCAGTCCCACTCAATCAGGGCAGAGGTCAGAAGCCAAATTGCCAATCATAGTATAGCCAAATTTACATAGGGACATTATCATGAAATAGCATTGCTTTTTAAAATCTTTAACTGAGCAACAAATTCAATTTGTTTTTGGTATAGCAGGAACCCTCAGCACAAATTGGTCTATGTGTATGAAGCATTATCTATTTTATTTTACTTTGTTTTATTTTGAGACGGAGTCTCTCTGTCGCCAGGCTGGAGTGCAGTGGTGCAATCTCAGCTCACTGAAACCTCTGCCTCCGCGGGTTCAAGCGATTCTCCTGCCTCAGCCTCCCAAATAGCTGGGACTACAAGTGCACACCACCACACCCAGCTAATAATTTTTTGTATTTCTTATGCTCTAAAACAATGCCTTTAACAAATTTGATAAAATCAATTGTTTTTGTAATTTTCAATGGTCACAGACACAGGTTTTATTATTTTTTTATCCTTTGCATACGAACTCCTTAAATATCCTCTTTAAGGAAACTGCCTTTTGATGTCTTCAACAACCACCTGAATTATAAACTGACTAATCTCATGAATTGTCAGAAAAATGTGATAAAGCTTCCATTGAGGATCTAATCCCAGTGTTATATTTTCCATTTCCAATGTACCTGTTTTTAGTTATGTTTTGCCTATTAATGAGGCTTCGTTTCCTAATATGAAACTTAGGAAAAGTAAACCTGTAACAAGGCTTCAGAAATATCACACACCTAAGATATCCAGACTTCTATATACCCAATAAGTGCTATATGTGATTTATTACAGAACTTGATAGTTACAAGGATAGAGTGTTATCTCCTTTCTTTGCTTGAATATATAGGAATTTGAAACTGTTTTGTACTCACCTGTCTCCATTATCCCCAAACTCCTACCAACTGCCCAGTTAAATTTAAATTTCAGATAAACAATGAATTTTCTTTCCGTTGTAATGTGCCCCCAAATATAGTCCGGGATATATTTATACTTAAAATATTATCATGAATTGAGGTTGAACTAGACATCTGTAGTTTTACTGGCTAAATCTGAATACTCCACAATTGAGTAAGTTGCTGTCTCAATAGTTTCATAGTCTTTGGTCTGAACCTGCCTCTTAGCAGAAATAATGCAAATCAAATGCTTTTCCACTACCTATTCTCCCTTCCTTTAAATTAGACGGTACCAGTCAGTGAGCTTTCCTCTCTACTGTTTCTCAGAGAAGATTCACTTAGTTCTTATAAGAGTAAAAAGGATAGCTAAAGTTTAAAACTTGAGTTTAAGGCCTACCGCTGCCATTAATTTATTGTGAGACCTGTATAAACTACTCTGCAAGTTCTTACTCACTTTATATTGACAAAAAATTGGTTGGGTTTGATTGTTCTGTGAACTCTTCCATTCCAAACATTTTTTGGATATGAGATGCATCTGTTCCATTTCATAAGATGCAGAGAAAATCAAGTTTCTACAGTAATTACTTCAAAAAAAAAAAAAAAAACCAAGGACCAGTTTGTATCATTTGTAAGGATACATAGGCATTTCATCATATTCCACAGAAACTGTAAGGGCTCCAACTAGTCAAAAAGGGATAAAAACCAACAATAAGAAAGGAGATAGTGAATTTGAGTAATAAAGTCAGCAAGCTGTAATATATTACATTTTAACAAATGTCAGGTGCAAAGAGAAATTGCAACTGATGCTTGTTAAAATGACAAGAAAAACTTTATTCAGCACTATTGAAATAGGGGAACAAGATTGAACTCAACTCCACTGAAACCAAAAGCAGGAGAGTTTTTAAGCACTGGAATGGGCTAATGGACAAGGGCTAGGGGACATTAGGCAGAAGAGTAATCAATGTGATTAAGCCATCTGTGTTTATTAATAAGTATGGATCTAAAATAGGCTCCTACTCTCTTGCAGGAATTGACTTTGTTAATAATTACATTTAAATGGGAGAGCTTATATATATATATATATATATATATATATACACACACACACACACACATGCACACACACACACGAGAGTGAAAGATAATATACATTGTTCCTTTGTATTGATAAAACATTTATAAAATCTATCTTGTAACAAAAAACTATGATATATTCTTCAAAATTTTAGATTTAAAGTTATATTTCCCAATTATCTCTCAAAAGAATTATAAATATACAATAAAAGTGCAGTCAAAAATATGCCAACTTAACCATGTGAAAATTATCACATCATCTCTTAAAACTCCTGGATAAAAGAGAAAATCAAAACAAATTTAAAAAGTAATTTTAAAATTTTAAAGTAATTTTTAAAAGAATGGTTTAGACAATTATAGACACCCAAAAATGTTTTTATCATTTACAATAAAACCTGAAAATAAATAAGCTGAGTATTCAAGAAAATAGGAAATGAAAAGCAAAATATATCAAAAGCAAGTAAGAAGACATACTTGAAGATAAAAGCTTAAAGAAAGTTTCAAAACTAAAAGGAATTATAAATTAAACCAAAAGGAACTTATAAATAGCTGATTTATAGCAAACTTAATAGCAAAACACCAAGAATAAAACACATGCCAAAAGAGATGAATTACAGTATTATAACAAAGGGATATCAGCGATTCTATTGCAATATTAACCAACATTTGAGTACTGTGTACTTACTATTCTAAGGCCTTACCATATTACTCATTTAATTATCAGCAAAATAAATATTCTTGAAATAGATAACCGTTCTACACATCAGAAAACTGCAATAGTTACACAATATATTTCCATAATAAATTGGACAATCTAAAGAATAATTTCTATCAAATTGTAATTTTTTAATATCCTCTAATAAGGGATAAAATATTAATAGACCAATATCCACAGAAGAAATTTATATGGCAATTAGGCACCAACAATAGCATTTTTAAATACCAGGTGCTGATAGTTTTGTAAAAGTATTATCTAACTTTTAAAGAAAAAAGTTTTTCATTGTTGTTATGAAAGATAGAAAGTTTTACCTTCATTTTATAAAGCTAGTAAGTTCTTAATACCATAACCAATTAACCTAACACAAAAAAGAAAACCAGAACAGCTTTGAAAATAATTTTGAGAAAAAAACAGTAGAGGCCTTACACTTCTCAGTTCAAAACTTACTGTAAAGTCCCATGTAATAAAGAGTTCAACTCCATTTTTTTTTATGTTTGACTGCTGACATTGTTTAAGCCTCTTTCTCTTCTGCTTCACATCTGGGCATGCTGATAAGAAAACCAGCTCCCTTATTTGGAAGGCACCACCAGGAGATTCAAACCAGCAAGTCCTTGCTAATCTCACACCCTAACTACAATAAAAATCCCAAGCCGGTCTCTTTTCTTGCTCTATTGAGGAATTTTTAGACAATCTTGGGCCAGTCTTGTTCTCCCCAGAAAGCCTCCTTATGTAAGTAATAAACATACTTATCCTCTTTGTGGTGTATGTGTGTGGCGTTATCATCTTGACATTTGAATCAAATTTTGAGTTGTGGTCCATCTATTTCAAATCAAGACACTGCAGTGTTGTCATAAGAACCGAAATAGATCAGAAGAACAGACTTTTTAAATTTTAATTGTACTTTAAGTTCTGGGATACATGTGCAGAATATGCGGGTTTGTTACATAGGTATACATGTGCCATGGTGGTTTGCTGCATCTCTCAACCCATCATCTAGGTTTTAAACTCTGTATGCATTAGGTATTTGTCCTAATGCTCTCCCTCCCCTTGGCACCTATCCCCCAACAGGCCCCGGTGTGTGATGTTCCCCTCCCTGGGTCCGTGTGTTCTTATTGTTCCACTCCCACTTATGAGTGAGAACATGCGGTGTTTGATTTTCTAGAACAGACATTTTTAATGAATTTATTTTTCTGGCAAAAGTTTCAAGGAAGTGCAATGGTAAAATGATTGTCTTTTCAAAAAATTGTATTGGGACAGTTGGTTATCCATCAGTCCTTAGACCATGAAGAAGTTTATGGAGACTTAATGGAGAAGATTACACATAACTTGGAGACACTAGACTTCACGTACAATGTGGAAAATAAATGAGGGATTTTTTTCCCCCTTTGAGGGAAGGAATGAGTGACTTCATGGATGTATAGCTATTTATTAAAGTGTGTTATAGGATGCCACTTTAAAATAGATATTGAGTAGGCAACTACATTTATTACATGAATAGAATGTCATGCCAATGTGAGAAAGAGAAAGACAGATTAATAGAGAGAGAGAGAGAGAGAGAGAGAGAGAGAGAGAGAACCATGTGTTATATATCTATACTTTTAGAAGAGTCTAGAGACCTATATGGAAAGGCACATACCAGGCTATAAATACTAGTTACCTCAAAAGGTGGGAATAGGGCCTTAAGTGGGGAGATTACTTACTTTTATACATTTTTGTTTGTAATTTTTAAAAGTTTGTATAATATGCATATGATACATTTTTATTTTAAAATAATTAATAAAGGAAATCATTAAATGCTTTTAGCCAGCAAAAAAAGTTACAACTAAATGACTAATGAATTTCAAATATCTATTCAGAACTGTTCAAGAGACAAGATGAAATGTCAGCATGCACATTCTAAGTTCTCTCTATATAATGGAAATGCATGCTTTAACTGAAAGATAAAAACAAGATTATTGGCCAGCATGCTAACAGTCTTTAACAAATGTGGAATCAACCTGCTGCCAATTAAAATAAAAAATCTAAGCTGTTGCAAATGACTTCCAAATATGTCCCAAGATGTTTTTTCTTGACTTCAAACTTTGTGCTCAATCCCCATCTTCACCCTCTAGACTTTCCCTTTGTGGCAAAGGCATTAAGTAGTAACAGAGCCACTATTTTTGATGCTTAGGTCTAGCACAATAATTTCAAATAAGAACTAACATTAGTATAAGAGGTAGAAAGTCACTCTTCCCTGAAATCTCATTATCCAATTCCAGAGACAGGAACAACTACATTATCCCTCAAATGAAAGTAAAATCCCATGGATGTACATCTCAGGTGAATCAGTGAAGACAACAGCTACCTTCTTCTTCCTAAGTACTGAACAGGTTATATTTGGGTTCAGCTTCAGTTTTAATAGCTGAGATTTCCTTGATATTGAATATTAGTAAGGAAGTAAAAACAAGAAGGGGAGATCTCACTCTGGGTAGAAGCAATCCATATATAGATGGTGATATTCTCAGCTGAGTATATGGCTGATTATCTATTACTAAAAGCTGGTCTAAGAATGCTTTCTTCTCCTTTCCAAATACCTCCCTCATAAAGCAATTCATTTCACATTACAAATCAGAAACATTTCAAGATGATAGTGAGTGCTTCATCTCTGTAAAGAAAAAGCACTTTCCACCTAGATGCATCCTGTTCCCATCCCTGGCAGCAAATGACCAGGTTATCAGGACAAAAAAGTCAGGGAAGAAAGAAAACGTTTTATATGCAATCAGTCACCAATTATAGTTTGTCAGCAGGAGAACAGATGTGAAATGAGTTTCCTTCTATTGGTATTCCCTGGGTATAACCCAGTGAATCTGAACTCTGAATGAATGAATAAATAAAAACCCTGCTGTGCCATTCCTCTGCAACAGTTCAGCTGTCTGGTGACATGATGATTAGTGGATCCTTTTTTTAAAAGAAAAAAGGTTTGTATTTCTTTTTCCTAGTAAGCCAAATTTCTTTGTGTTATGGACCAAAGCTCAGGCTTTTATTCTGTTCTGTTGGCATTATTTCAAGATTTGTAAAGATTAATATCCTAGATGGGACCATGTTTTCAACATCTGATGAACTAATCACTGGGGAAAATCTGAATTCATCTCGGGAGTGCTGAAAGTAAGAACCAGGATTCAACAACATACTTTAAGTATAAATTTTCACTAGAGTTACATATCTTTTTAAAACCAGTCTTGATTTATTGTACTTAGTAAGTACTGAAGGAGAGTTTATTTTCTCTAAGTCTTGAATCCAGTGTAGCCAGGCAGACACCAACAGATGGGTATCCATTTAGTAAGGTAATTTTTCTTAAAGCCTAACCCTTGGTTAATATCAGGCCTTCCTGAAAGTCAGTACACAATCACCTGGAATACAGAAGGAGCTGTCACTGAAAACTGAAGATAAATATAGTCCTCCAACCAAAACTTCTAATTACTCCAGTGGCAATAATAGTGGGAAAGTGTTCTCTTCTCCCTTTGCCCCAGTGCTAGATCTGTGTGTGAAATCATCTTCCATGAGCTCTTTGAGACACCAAAGTCAGGGTCCCACAGCAAGGTGATTCCTGACAAGATTTTGGATGAGACACAGATCAGCTATTATCTAAATAGTCAATATTTATTTCAATCTGTATTAGAAAAATAGATATAACTAGCATACAGTCATATCAATATTGTTGTTTACAAGAACAGAAAACCAAACACCACATGTTCTCACTCATAGGTGGGAACTGAACAATGAGATCACTTGGACTCGGGAAGGGGAACATCACACACTGGGGCCTATCATGGGGAGGGGGGAGGGATTGCATTGGGAGTTATACATGATATAAATGATGAGTTATACATGATATAAATGATGAATTGATGGGTGCTGACGAGTTGATGGGTGCAGCACACCAACATGGCACAAGTATACATATTTAACAAACCTGCACATTATGCACATGTACCCTAGAACTTAAAGTATAATAAAAAAATTAATTAATTAAAAAATTGTTGTTTAAGATAAACATTTCTTTAAGTAACATAAGTGAATAAAGAAAAATATTAAGTAAATAATAATTAAGGTCGCTTTTAAGTATGGAATACATATAAGATGGTATTCAGATGGCTGAGGTTAAGAGAATCGTGACCAAAGATGCACACACTCTGTACTTAGGCTGTCAAATACCTCTGAACTTAAGAGTCAGTAATGTTGATACATCTTCTCTAACATCTCATAAGACTGTCTGTGAGGGTTAATATTGAGTGTCAACTTGATTGGATGGAAGGATGCAAACTATTGTTCCTGGGTGTATTTGTGAGGGTGTTGCCAAAGAAGATTAACATTTGAGTCAGTGGACTGGGAAAGGCAGACCCACTCTCAAGCTGGGTGGGCACCATCTAATCAGTGGCCTGCGTAGCTAGAATGAAAGCAGGCAAAGGAACATGGAAAGACTAGACTAGCTGAGTCTTCTGGTCTTCATCTTTCTCCCACGCTCAATGCTTCCTGACCTCGAACATTGGACTCCAAGTTTTTCAGCTTTTGAACTCTTGGACTTAGACCAGCGGTTTGCCAGGGGCTAACGGCCCTTCAGCCACAGACCAAAGGCTGCACTTTTGAGGTTTGGGACTCGGATTGGCTTCCTTGCTCCTCAGCTTGCAGATGGCCTTGTGACAGTGTGAGTCAATTCTCCTCAATAAATTCCCTTTCATATATACATCTATCCTATTAGTCCTGTGCCTCCAGAGAACTCTGGCTAATACACTGTCCTTCATTATCTTGCCACTGATACCAACTTCAGTATGGTAGACTGTGCTTCATACTTGATTCTGTGACTTGCTTACTATGTAATTTTTGGCAATTTATTTAATTCCTCTGAAGCTCAATTATTTTATTAGGAAAATAATCCCCAAACCTACCTTATGTTCAGTGTGGTAAGGAGTAAATGTTACAGTGTAGGTAAAGGGTAAGTATAGTTCCTGCATGTAGCAGGCATTCACAATCATTCAGTGTGTTGGGGGTGAGGGGGTGTGGAAGCCTCTTTATTTCTTATGCAGAGATAACACATCCCTGCTTCCAATCCACTCCTTTGCAATTTGTTCAAAGGATGATAGTTGAGATTATCTTTGTGCTGTTACAAAAATTTTCTAATCAAAACCTTCATAGAAATTATTTCCACTTCTAGGAAAGTGGAATAGATGTATTTTTCTCTATTCCTACGCCTAAACACAATTACAATCTCTGGACATTATATATAAAAAATAATTTCAAAAATTTAAAAGGTGGATAGAGACAGACTGGCTAGGGACCTCAAAATATGAAGAGCAACTTATGTTCCCTGGGTTGTTTTTTTCTTACATTAATATCTTAGACATAGAGTTTATGAAGCCAGCAACCTGGAAAGGCCAATGGGCGTAGATAAAACTGCCCCACACCCCCAAGTAAAAGTCTGTTGTTCTCTCTAGGGAAAAATTCAGGAAAGAAGCATCCAAGAAGAGAAAAAATTTCTAGATAATAACTACTGGATTTAGCCAAACGTTGGAAAGAAAAAACAAAGTATATTCTGCCCCCTGCCCCATGCCAGCAAAGGCCAAATGAGTAACCTAGACTTTCACCTACAGCAGCCTGAAATAATCTGCTCCAAGCCTCTTAGAGGTGGTATTTTAAAAAGTTCAAGTAGGAAAAAAAAATGACTTTATCCTTCCTAGGTGGTAGCAAGACCCCCTCCTGATGCAAGGTCAGGGGTGACAATTTAGAGAGTATGGGCTTCTATCCCCAAACCATCAGTAATAGGCGCTCCTCCCCCTCCTCCCTGAAGTGGTGTCAGAGGAGGCACAGTGGAGAGACTGAACTTTTACCAACCACCCAGCAGTAATTAGGCCACATTCCCATCCCAGCCCTTCATGGTATCAGTGGAGGGTGTGTAGGGAGAAGTAACAAGGCACTCTTAACCCTCTCATCCAGTAAGGTCTAGGGAGAACCTGAGCCTCCACCCACATCCAGCAGTAGTGATGAAAGGGACCAAGTCCAGGTAGGAAACTTAGACTTCTGCCCCAAAGGCAGTAATAAAATAGAGGTCCCTTTCCCCTGCCAGAGTGATGTCAAGAAAAGTCAACTAAAACAGAAGGTTTTAATATGTTTTAGACTCTAAAAACACAACACCCAAATGTTGAGGCTATATATATGTGGAGTGGTAATAGAAAACCACTTGTCATATCCAAATTATTCAAGCTGAATGAAAAAGGCCATTAATAGATAGATACACTGAGATAATAGATATGTTAGAATTATCTAACAAAGACTTTAAGCATTCATCGCAAAAATGCTTCAAAGAGCCATTATAAGCACACTTAAAACAAATTAAAAATAGAAGTCTCAGCATAGAAATAGAGGACATAGAGAAGAACCAAATGAAAATTTTAGAAGTGAAAAGGACAATAACTAAAATAATTAAAAAATTAATAAGCTCAACAGTATGAGGGGGACACAGGAAAAAATCACTGGGCTAGAAGATAAAACACAATTAACCAATTTGGACAATAGAAATAGCAAACTGAAAAATAAAAGTGAACAAACATTCAGGGACCTGTGGAAATGTAAGAAAATATCTAACATTCAAGTCATTGGATTACCAGATGGAGAGGAGAAAGAGAAAAAGGCTGAAGATATACTGAAGGAAATAATGCCTAATGACTCATACAATGTAGCAAAAGACAGAAACTGACAGATCCAAGAAGCTAAGCAAACTTAAAATAAATTCAAAGAAATTTCCAAGACACATAATAGTCAAATTTCTGAAAACCAAAGACAAAGAAAATATTTCGAATGAAGAGAAACCAGAACATCACATCAATAGAAAAAAAATTGAATTATAGCATATATCTCATAAGAAATCACAGAAGACAGAAAGAAGTGCCACTACATTTTCAAACTGTTAAAAACCAGACCTATCAACACAGAATGTTATCTCAAGTGTAAATATTCTAAAGAGATGAAAGGAAAATCAAAACATTCTCAGATGAATGAACTCTAGATGAATCCTTCACCAAAAGATCTACCCTTAAAAAATGGATAAATGAAATTATCTAAACACAGGGGAAACAATAAAAGAAGGAATCTTAGAACACCAGGAAAGAAGAAGGAACACAGTAAGCAAGCAAAATATATATATATATATATGTATATGAATAAATATAATAGATGACCTTTATCATCTAAAGTTTTTTAAGTGTGTTTGATGGCTGAATCAAAAGTTATAACAATGTCTGATATGGTTCTAAAGGTAGGTTTAGGCAATATTTAAGACAATTATACAATGGCAAGTATAAAAGGGCCTAAAGGGGAATAAAGTTTCTACACTAACTCAAGCTGGGAAAATGATACCACTAGTATACTGTGATAGGTTATGTATATATAAAATAGTACCTAAAGCAAACACTGAAAAAGCTATACAAAGAAATACACCAAAGTCACTATAAATAAATCAAAGTGGAATTCTAAAGAAAAAAATGTTTTAGTAACCCACAAAATGTCAGAAAAAAGAAAACAGAGAAACAACAACAAAAAAAAAAAAAAAAAAAAAAAAAAAAAAAAAACAGAAAAACGTCAGAAAACAAAAAAATCCAATAATATACTTAAGTCTAATATATTAATAATGACATTAGTGTAAATGGTCTAAATATACCAAATAAAAGGCAGAAATTGGTAGACTTTATAAAAATATGACTCAACTATATGCTGCTACAAGAAACTCAGTTTAAATATATGACATGGGGAGAGTGAAAGTAAAAGGATGTAAAAGGATGTTTGTGCAAACATTAATCAAAAGAAAAGAGTGGCTACATTAATATCAGTCAAAGGAGACTTCATTTCAGACCAAAAAAATTTACCAGATACAGAAAAGGACATTATACAAAAATAAAAGGGTTATTCTGCCAAGAAGACATAGTAATCATAAATATGTATGCATCAAACAACAGATATGCAAAATAAATGAAGCAAAAGTTATTGAAATGAAGGCAAAGACAAACTCATAATTATAATTAGAAACTTCAATAACCCTCTCTCAACAATTGATAGAACTAGACAGACAATCAGAAAGGATATATTAATAGAACAACTCAACCACACTAACCAACAAGATCTAATTAACATTTACAGAAGATTCCACCCCAGAACAGCTGAGTATTCATTTTTTCCAACTGCCTACGGAACATGAACCAAGATAAGCCCTTGACTGAGCACGGTCGCTCAAGCCTTTAATCCCAGCAGTTTGGGAGGCCCAGGTGGGCGGATCACCTGGGGTTGGGAGTTTGAGACCAGCCTGACTAACATGGAGAAACCCTGTCTCTGCTAAAAATACAAAATTAGCCAGGCGTGGTGGCATATGCTGTAATCTCAGCTACTTGGGAGGCGCAGGAGAATCTTTTGAACCTGGGAGGTAGAAGTTGCGGTGAGCCAAGATTGTGCTATTGCACTCCAGCCTAGGCAACGAGAGTGAAACTCTATCTTTCTTTAAAAAAAAAAAAAAACAAATCCTTAAAAAGTTTGAAAGAATTGACATAGAGTGTGCTCTCTGCCCACAATGGAATCAAATTAGAAATCAATCACAGAAAGAAATAGAAAAATCTTCAAACATTTGGAAACTGAGTAATATATTTTTTCATAATCCGTGGGTCAAAGACAATTTCCAAGGGGAAATAAAAAATATACTGAACTAAATGAAAATAAAATCATGACATACCAAAATTTTTGGAACATAACTCAAACAATGCTAAGAGGCAAATTTATGACACTCAATGCATATGGTACAAAATTATAAATATCTCAAACCACTAAACCAAATTCACATCAAAGGAACCTGGAAAAAGAATAAGGACAACAACAAATTCCAACAAACAGAAAGAAGAACATAGTAAAAATAAAAGCAGAAATCAATTAAATAATGAAAACAGAAAAACATTCATGAAAAACCAATGAAACAAAGGGCTGATGAGCCAATTATTTGAAAACATTAATGCAATTAATAAATCTCTAGCATTACTGATAAAGACAGAAGACACAAATTATCACCATTAGGAATAAAATGGGAAATCACTATAGACCCTGCAGACATCAAAAGAATAATAAGATAATATTATGAACAATTCTACACTCATAGATTTGACAAATTACATAAAATGGACCAATTTCCCCAAAAATTCAAACTATAATTTACCCAATATAAAATCAAGAATTGGGATAGCCCTATCATTCTTAGGGAATTTGAGTGCATAATTTAAAGATTCTTTTTAAAAAAGAGATCTTCCAGTCCAGATGGTTCTACCAAATGTTTAAAGAAGAAGTAACATTAATCCTACACAATATTTTCCAGAAAACAGAAGAGGAGGGAACACCTCCCAGTTTATTTTATAAAGCTTATGTTACTGTGCTGTCAAAATCAGAAAAAAGAAAGTCCAAATAAAAATCTAGAAACCATTATCACTAATGAATATAACCACAAAATTTTTAAACAAATTATTAGCAGGTAGAATTCAGCAATATTTAAAAATAATTACACAATATGACCACGTGAAGTTTATGAAGAAAAATTATGTGATAATATAAATTGATGCAGAAGCACTTGATAAAATTCAAAACACATTAGTAATTTTTTAATACTCTCAAAAAATAGGAATGGGGACCTCCCTTGAATTGATAAAGATTATCTACAACAAACGAAGAAACCTACAGCTAACATTTTATTTAATGAAAAGACTGAATGCTTTCCCCCTCAGA
This sequence comes from Rhinopithecus roxellana, assembly GCF_007565055.1. Classification (NCBI taxonomy): domain Eukaryota; kingdom Metazoa; phylum Chordata; class Mammalia; order Primates; family Cercopithecidae; genus Rhinopithecus; species Rhinopithecus roxellana. The sequence goes on from NC_044551.1 coordinate 57,042,826, forward strand.
TTGGGAACAAGGCGAGGACACACACTCCCACCACCTATTCAAATTAATGTTGGAAGTTCTAGCCAATGCAATAAGGCAATTAAAAAAAAAGGCATATAAATCAAAAACAAAGAAATAAAACTATCCTTATTTGCAGATGACACAATTGTCTATAGAGAAAATAACACAAAAACTTATTTAGAAAAGCACCAAATTCCTAGAACCAAAAAGTGAGTTTAGTAAGTTTGCAATTTAAAAGATAAAGATACAAAAATAAACTATTTCTATATACAAGCTGTGAAGCTATAACCTATACAATTTAAAACATAACACCACTTACAATCACCAAGACCAACCTGAAATTCTTGTCTATAAATTTAATGAAATATATATAAGACATGTATGCTGACAACTGTAAAATGCTGAAAAAAGAAATCAAAGAATAAATAAACAGAGATACATACCATGTTCATAGATTGAAAGAAATTCAGAAAATATATCAATTCTTTCCAAATTGATATACAGGTTTAACATATTTTTTAACAAAATCCCAGAAAGAATTTTTGCAGATGTAGACAAGAATATTCCAAAATGTATGTGGAAAGAAAAAGGAAGAGAATAGCTAAACAATTTTGAAATAGAAGAATAAAGCAGGAGGAATCACTCTATTTCAAGATTTTTTACCTAGTGACAGTAATCAACAGTGTGTAATTAGTTATTGTTATTAGTGAAGAAATAGACACGGATCAAAGGAACAGAATAGATAGCCCAGAAAAAGACCACATAATTATGCCCAAATAGTTTTGGGCAAATGAACAAAAGTAAATTCAACGGGGGGAAAAAAAGCCTTTTTATTAAGTGGTGCTGAAACAAATGAACATCTGTGGGGGGATTTACAAAAAAAAAAAAAAAAGTTCAATCTAAACTTTACACCTTTTCCAAACATTAACTCCAAATGAATAACAGACTTAAGTCTAATACAAAAAAAAATCTATAAAACTTTTGTAAATATCATAGGGGAAAACCTTCAGGATCTAGGGCTAGACAAAGGGTTCTTAGATTTGATGCCAAAGGTATAATTAAAAAAAAAAAAAGAAAAGAAAAATGATTAACTGAACTTCAACAAAATGAAAAGGTTTTCCTCTGCCAAATATCCTGTTAAGAGGATGAAAAGACAAGCTATGAACTGGGAGAAACTATTTTCAGACCACATAGCTGATATAGAGCTAGCATCTAAAAAATAAAAAGAACTCTCAAAACTCAACAGTAAAATAATTAATAATCCTATAAGAAACGGGCAGACCGGGCGCGGTGGCTCAAGCCTGTAATCCCAGCACTTTGGGAGGCCGAGACGGGCGGATCACGAGGTCAGGAGATCGAGACCATCCTCGCTAACACGGTGAAACCCCGTCTCTACTAAAAAATACAAAAAACTAGCCGGGTGAGGTGGCGGGCGCCTGTAGTCCCAGCTACTCGGGAGGCTGAGGCAGGAGAATGGCGTGAACCCGGGAGGCGGAGCTTGCAGTGAGCTGAGATCCGGCCACTGCACTCCAGCCTGGGCGACAGAGCGAGACTCTGTCTCAAAAAAAAAAAAAAAAAAAAAAAGAAACGGGCAAAGGCATGAAGAGAAATTTTGCCAAAGAGAATAGAGAGAGAAAGCAAATAATTTTTCAATATATTTAGCCATTAGGGAAATGCAAATTAAAACCTCAGTGAAATTCCACTATGCACCTAGAAGAACAGCTAAAGTTAAAAATATGATTAACACAAAATATTTGCAACAATGTGGAGAAACTGGCTCTTACATGCATTGCTGGTTGGAATCTAAAATGTTACTGCTTGACAGTTTTTAAAACACTGAACATGCAACTAATATATAACTCAACAATTATACTCCTAGACATTTATCCCAAAGAAATGGAAATTTATGTGCACACAAAATCCAATACTAATAAACAGGAAATTAATAAGAAAATGTGTTCACTATTTAATTTCACTATCCTTTTGCTATCATTCAATCCCATTTAGTGTGCTTCATTCAAACAGACACACATACAAATTTTCTCTCTCTCTCTGTCACACAAACACACACACACACACACACACACACTGCTTGATATCCCATGACTTCCAAATACTATCCCTCAGACTCATCTTAGCTACCACAGTGTCTATATTCTCCTTCCGACCTCACTTCAGTGTTTCTCACAAACTGAAATGCCTGCCCCTAACCCCTCTCCAGACATGCCAATCCTGGTCCTTTTCAAAACCAGTTTAATTTTCACCTTCTTCTGGAAGCCAGCCCTTAGCTTTAGGGCACATAGTGATCACTCTCATCTCTCAATTTCTATAAAACTTAATTTTCATATATTTGTCTTGGCTGAGATTCACTCCCTTGTCAATACAAAGATAACTTTTAGATGATCGTCTCTCCCTAATCTGGAAAAGAGCTTATTTTCCTAAGAAGATAACTCATTAATTGAGGGCAGAGAAATACGTTGTATACTTCTCACATCTTCTATAGTACTCAGTATAAATATTACTTTGATCATTTATCAAACATTAATTAAGCCTTTACTAAGTACCAGGCTCTGTACTCAGTACAGATAACTCTATTGCAAATGAGAGAGCGGGGATTATGTTCAGTATTTGTGGATGATGGTACAACTTTGAGCCAGTTTCACTTCATAAAGGAATAATTAGAGAACTAAAAAAAATTCATGTGGCCCATGACCCTTCCCTTCCCTCAGGATCAGGCTTTAACTAAAATGTTAACTAAGAAGGGAAAATGCCCCACATGATAAAGGGCAATGATGAAAACCTTACAGCTAATACCAAATTGAATGTAGCTCCCTAGTGTCAGGAATATGACAAGGATCTCTGCTATCATCATTTCTGGTCAACATTCTAACTTAGAGAAATCAGGCAAGAAAATGAAATAAAAAGAGCCCAGTAGGAGACAAAACTGTCTTTCTCCCCATTTTGATCATCTATGCAGAAAATGTGATGAGATCCACAAATAAAAAGCTAGAAAAGCTAAATGAGTTTATCCAGGTTACAGGATACAAAATCAACACAGAAAAATAATTTTATTTTTATACACTAGCAAAGAACAATCAGACATGAAAACTTCAGGAAAAAAATAACACTTAGAATGGCATTAGAAAATATGAAGTCCGCAGGGATTAATTCGATAATATGCGCCCAATATCTGAACACTAAAACTATAAAACATTACTGAGAGAAATTAAAGTAGACCTAAGTGAATGAAGAAATACATAGTTTTCATAAGTCAAAAGACTCAATATTTTTAAGATGTCAGTTCTTCCCAAATTTATCTATATATTCAAAGCAATCCCAATCAAAACCACAGTGGTTTTTTTTTTTTTTTAATTAGCAGTTGTTTCTGAGGTTCATATGGGAGGAAAAAGGGTCTAGAATAAGACTTTTTTTTTTTTCCTCACAGACAGAGTCTCCCTTTGTCACCCACGCGATAGTGCAGTGGTGCTACCTCAGCTCACTTCAACTTCTGCCTCCCAGGCTCAAGTGATTCTCGTACCTCAGACCCCTGAGTAGGTGGGATTACAGGCATGAGCCACCACACCCAGTTAATTTCTGTATTTTTAGTACAGACAGGGTTTTGCTATGTTGACTATGCTGGTCTAGAACTCCTGGCCTCAAGTGATTTGCCCGCTTCAGCCTCCCAGAAAAAAACTTACAAAATCAAAGTTGGTGCACTAATTTATGAGCTGATTTTGATTTATTACTCTTCAGTAATTAAGACATTGTGATATTGACATAAAAATAGACAAATAGGTCAATGAAGCATAATAAAGATGTGGAGGACCTAGAACTCTCTAAACTGTTAGTGGGAACATAAAATGATACAACTACTTTGGAAAGCAATTGGTCAGTTTCTTAAAAAGTTAATCATTCATTTAATATTTGATCTAGCCATTCCATTCCTAAAGAAATGAAAGTATGTATTCATACAAAGACTTGCACATAAATAGTCATGGCAGCTTTATTTGTAATAGCCAAAAACTAGAAACAACTCAACGGAATGTATAAACATTTTGTGGCATTTCCATGCAAGGGGATACGAATTTGCAGCAAAAATTAATGAACTACATGCAACAATATGGATAAATCTAAAAATGGCTATGCTGAGTTAACACAGTAGACAAATAAAAGAATACAAACTGTACTATTCCATTAATATAAAACTCTATAAAATGCAACTAATCTATAATAAGAGAAAGAAGATCATGGTTGCTCAGAGAGGGAGTAAAGAGAAGTGGAGAGGGAGAAAGAGAGAAGGGATAAAGGGGCGTGGGCAAAATTTTTGTGCTGACGTATACATTTACTATCTTGTCTTTGGTGATGGCTTCATGTGTGCACATATTTGCTGAACTTATTGAATTCTGTATTTAATATATACTGTTTATTGTATGTCAGATTTCAATAAAGCTGTTTTAAAAAATACTGACCAAAAAATCCCAATATTATGGCCTCAGACCAATTTAATTAGGATGTTTAGAAATGAGATCCATCCAAGCGGCCCCAAGCATTAATATCTTTTAAAGCTCCCTAAGGGATTCTAATGTGTGTCCAATGTTCAGAAGCACTACAATACCGAAAGGCTCTGGGTATTATTAAAGTCAGAATGTAATCTGCTGTGTACTATGTACTACAGAATCCAAGCAACGGGAAACTAAGAAAAATTCACATAATCACTTCAGAAAGAAATCAACATTGATCTTGGAAATATAAGACACATTTAAAAAAAAATGTGAGCCACTATGTAAACTACAACATTAGCTACTCTGAATTTAACTAATCCTTTATTTGGAGAATTACACAGAAAACCTTCAGGCAAGACTCTAAAGGGGAGGATTCTATTGACTCTGTGACATGGTGATGGATGACTTAGGTTCTATAACAAATTTTCCAAGTGGGAGAACATACACATACACACACTTTGTTTTTATTTTAGATTTTCCCATGGAACTCTTACAAGAAAGTAAAATCACAGTTTAAGATTAAAGTAGTTCCTTCACATAACTCGTTGCCATGGTTTTTAATTATCGATTAAAAATTATTGCAAAAAGCAAGCATTTTTATTTCTTTTCTGCTCCAAACTTAGCCATATACATTTACAGAAACCAATGCACATGTACAGATATCTTCTATTAAAATCCTTGGAATTTTGAAGGATGATAAATGCTCCTAAGACATCAAACAAGGTTACTAGAGGCTTTCTCTCTATGGTCTATGGCTGGGCTTCAGAAAATTACAGACAACTTTACATTGCATACATATGTAAATTTTGCAAAATAAAGAGGACAGAGTTTTTATACAAAGGGCTTGCTGATCTAAAAGGATAAGGGACAATTACCTCAAAAGAAACATATCTAAGCATATTTTTATCCACTAAACTATATTCTCCAATGGGAAAACAACTTCTCTAGAGTGTGTGGCAGTTTGGGTCTCAGGTCACCCTGAGTGCTTTTACAGAAATTGACTGCAATGTTAACCAAACCTACTGAACAGCTCTTATTACCTACTTGTATGAGTTCCATTTAATATATTGGCAAATCTTTCTTCCTCAATGGTAATGTATATTTGAGGGATGATGACAGATCATCAGCTATTCTTACTGACTACCCCCTATGGATGGTTCTCTGCTGGAGTACTTGGATGAAAAGCCAGGAGTCACAAAGTTAGAACTTTTCTGAGTAATTTTAAGGGACCAAGTGTTTTAAAAGCCTTTTTCAGTCATTTTCCCACAGGCCTAATTCCTGTCTGAAGCAAATGGAAAATATACTTCAATGAGAAGGATTATGAAGTGATTATAAAGTAGGTTGCTCTGATTCCACTGAGCTCAGGGGGCATCAGAGACAAGTACATACAGAAGGAATGTGAGGGCTGGAAAAGACCAGAGATGGTCAGCGAGTGAGAAAATGAAAACGTAAGGGTTTTGGAAGAAAGTCGAAAAAGCTAATCCTGCTTTGAAAGGAAAATATGAACATGTTATATTTTTAGAAATACTGTGCTTTTTGTCCATGAAATTCACAAGAGGAGAAATTTACAAAATACTTTTGATCCCCAAGCAACATATATTCTTTCTGTATAAGGAAACATTGAAGGTTGCCGTCAAGCATGCATTTATTGTTCCAGTCACGGGAGCCTCCATAACAAATAAATCTCTCTGCATCAACACTTCTATTCCATTTCCTTGTAAATTTCCTCTCTCTCTCTCTTCCTCAAGTTTCTCTGATTGGCTCAACAAACACAATAATTGTTCCACCGCACAAGAGCTTTTTCTGTTAGTTCCACCTAAGATACAAGTATTAAGACAATTTATGCTTTTCAATTATGAAATCTGCTCCCACATTCACAGTCTTTACTTCCATATTTATTTTGGTTCATCAAATCCCCATAGGACAGAATTTTTTTTAAAATTTTATTGAAGTTCCTTATAATGAACACTAAATTCATGGAATTGTCTCACCATTATTGAGGTTCAAAAAAGGAAAACCACGTTAAATGGGAGGGGTGAATTTCTAGGCTTGTGACTTATGATGATGATAAGTTTAATCAAAGAAAATGATAATAGATAAGCAGTATAGTCCTTAAAGGGTTGCAATTATATATGTGCTAGACAGACTTAAAGAATTACTTGGATCTGTGGTTTTAAACAGTTGCATGATAACTTACAAGGCAAAGATTAAATGACTTCTTGAGAATCACAGAGGCAATGTCTTAGGATTTAGGTAGAAAGAATCAAGGGTGATCTTAAAAAAACAGAACCAGAATATGTAAGCTAAAATAAATCATGGTCTAGGCCAAGTTAAAATGTATTGGGGAAAAAATGTCTTGAGCAAATGGGAGTAAGACCCATCAATTTAATTGTGTAACTCCCTTAGTCACTATAGATCATGATAGAATGCCTCTACTCAAAACAACCATATTGAAAACTATTGTTTAAAACAATGACCAAGGACAGGAGTTCTCAATGTGTGGCCCCGGGATAAGCAGCAACAGTTTCACCTTGACCGTTGCTTGAAATGCAAAGTCTCAGGCCCCACCATACATGTACTGATCAGAAATAATTCTGGGGGTAGGTGCTACCAATTGCTGTTTCAGTACACTCTCAGGGTGATTCTGATATTCCCTAAAGTTGAGAACAAATGGCCTACAAAGATCTAAATCACTTTTCTCGTTTTTAGTTGATTTCCTTTTTGGCTTTAGCCTAAAGTGGGGACTGAAGGTATGTAGAGACCGTATTTTATAAATGACTGTATGACTGTGCTTGAATACTATCTTCTTTCCCCATATTCCCCTTCTTACTATAAGAAATTATAGCTATTGAAACCACATTGTCCATTCAATCCTTGTTATTTCTTTCTTGAAAACTGAGGAGAATCTGTCATCTTTATCTTTGCTAACACTGACCTAATTCAGGCCTGCACTAACTTATTCAAATGTTCATCCCCACCAACTAATCTAAGCCCTTTCCCCTTGTGTTCCCTCCCACTCCCATTATAATCAGAATAATGTATCTAAACATAAATCTCTCATGGCTTGATCCTCCAAAGCCTTCCTCTTTCCTGTTCTCTTATCTACAGGACAACCCAAACTCCCTGGCCTGTTTTATAAGGGCTTTTATTACCTAGCTCCATTCTACTTTTGGGGCTTAACTCTCGCCTCACCTTATCAATTATCCTGTTCTTCAGGCACCATCAACGTCCTAGTTATTTGGAGCCTCTCAAAATCCCTTAGGTGCCGAGGCCTATGGTTACTCTCCCTGGCCTGGACAAGTAGAGTAATAACTAATACACATTTGTGAACTTAGGGTTCCACTGATTCTCCCCTCCTTGCAGTTCTCTCCTGTATCTCTCTCCTTGCATTCAGGAACTAAAGCTGGATCAGCTAATTGGATATACTGAACTGGGCCAAAGGGAAAAGGCCATAGGAAACCTCTCAAATCTTATGTATACTTTAAGAAAGACCTTCTGAAAGAACTGTTCCTGCTCCTCTGCTAATCCATCCATGACCCAGCAAATTAAAATTTCAAGTTCTTGAGGCAGAAAAGTTAGTAGTATAATAGCATGCTAGACAAGTGGGGAATATTTGGAGCTCTAAGCATAAACTTTTAGATAACATCATGTCAGCAGAATACAGATAACACCTCCTGTATACAGATGCATTGATCAGGTATCCTAAACTATCTGGGAGAGTTCTAATTTCAGAATTTTTTTCATTGTCCCCTAAGTTACTAATTTTAACATTCTGTCATATAAAACATATCCTAGACCTCTTATGTCATCTAAAAAAGGCATCAAAGTTTCCTCACCTATTGTTGTAATTTTCCATTTGGAAAATATGGTATCTAAGTCAAAGGTCATTTGTCCAACACATAAATAACTCTGATCCAAATCTGAGATCCACATAATGTCAGAATTAGAAAAACATTTGTGACATCTTAATTTCTCCATTGAAAATAATCTCTCCATGACCTTTTTTAAACATAACCACAATTTGGACAGAATAACTCTTATTTGCAGCTGACCAACCAACACTAAATGTGCTGAAAGAGGGACTTTTTAATTTGCAACTAAAAAGAAACCAGTGCTAAATTCAATGATTAGTGTCACTTCCTTTCATTCTGCCTCATGTAAATATGGAAGTTGGCAAGGGTTTTATTTCCTGCTACAAGTATTTCGACTTTTCTATTTCACAGTGATTTTATTGACACAGTCTAATGCCAATTCTACCAGTTCAGAAGAGCCTAGTGAAATAACAGTGGTGTCTGAAAACAACCATGATTGAAAGGATGTTTTCGCTGCCCACTAAGTTCTTTTCTTGGATGGACAATTATTGTTGATATACATCAAACAAATGATAATGGTGCTTGGGTCAATGGCCATTGTTTATTGTTGCTTTTGAGTCTAATTGGCCTTTTAATATAAAAGGAAGTTTTCCAAGAGGAAAATGAAAATGGTGACAGAGAAAGTATTGATAAGAGATTATCAGGAATACATTCTCAGTATTCCTGAACCTATTTGAATTTCTGGGCCTGAATTTAGAAACCTTGTTATATAATTAGAGTTTAAAGTAATAGTCCAAATTGATAGTCTGGATTCTATGAACCAAGTATTTCTCATCAGAAGAAATCATAATTGCAGAAACTTAAAAACATCACCATCACTTGATCTGAAATCTACTATGTAAAGTGAAGAACTATGTCGAATACATTTCAAAATTTGTGAAGATTCCTCACACGAAAAAGCTTTTTTGTTGCCATTCCAGAGAGTATTAAAAACTTTTGAGTATGCATGAAGATCAAAAAGGAATACAGCTGTAACAGCTCTGTAATGCATGAAAAAGACTGTGCATATATCATGTGATTAACATATTTCTCCAACATATGTGATAGAGATGATATAAAAAGAGGAGGTAGCCTTATGCTTCTGTAGGCATAATGCTTGTGAAGCCTGTGGATCTACAATGCTTATGACCTTCATATACATGATATTATACCAAGACACCAAGCAACATCTTAGTCAAAGAAAGAAAAGTCAGCAAGCAAGAAAATAATAATAATTTTTAAATAACTCAAATCTTTACTGGCATTTCTTTAAAAAATTTCAGCTATGCATTGATCAGGCCCACACATTTTAAAACCCCTTTCCTTTTTTTTGCCCACCCACATCCCGCGAATACTTCACTCAGCTTCTCCCTCATCCTTCTCTCCTACTCTTCCCTAAATTAATTTTGCAAGTTAGCACCCACACATTTACCCTTCTTCACTGCTTTTCTCCTGATTATGCCTGTATAAACAAAAACTCAGAAGACCTAATCTGGCAAGCCAAGAAAGACCCTTTTTGAAGAATGAGGTAAGAGAAAAGAACAAATCAGGCCAAGCCAAAATCTTCTTCAGAGGTTCAGAGATTCATGTTACTCATTTCCCTTCCATACAAATCTAACAAATTATTCAAAATACCCTATCACTGCTTAATTTGACATTCTTCAGCTTAATTTCATCTATAACAGAGGAAGTTTACAAAGTTGCCAAAATGAAGCTACTTTTGCTCATTTTGGGTTAAGAATGTAGGTCAAACCACTTTTAGAAATGGAGAAAAAGATATTTCCAGTTTAAACAATTAGAAATGTTTTACAATTGAAAAAATTTAGGAAATTATTTGGTAGATATTCCCCTTTTTCCCTCAATGCCTTGCACATAATAGTTTCTCAATAAATAATTCTTGGTTAATTAAACTTTTAGAATAGTTTTCTAATTTCTCTTAAGGATCCAATCCTGTTAAATTTGTAAGATTTAATAAACTTGGAATTATTTCCTAGCTCTACCTGCCTTTCCATGGTGCCTGGGTATTTCAAAGGAGATTTTCCCAGACATAAACATTGGCAATAGTATTTCTAGTGCATCCTTACCATAGAAGTTCAGCAATTATCCAACAAACCTATTAATGACAGTTGATGAGGTGCTGTCAGAACATCATGTTAGTAAACACATTCCATTCCACTCTGACTCTTTAGAGAACTCATCCACACTTTAAATTCTACTGCCTTGCCCAGGTGTGCCTGCCTTCCTTTCCCCACCCAGACACAAAATGACTCACTGATTTTCATTTGTCCAAAACTGAGTATATAGTATAGCACATAAAAAGAAAATCTCAAAGCTATAAAGCATTTTGTTGCACAATCATAAGGGAATCCACTTCCATTATTCAGAGGAATACATTCAGCTGTTAATGACTAATGCAACAAATTTCTTTTTAACGTAGAAAAGAGGAGGTGTTGACATCATATCTTGATGAAGTTTCAAGTGCTCTTTCTCCCCTTCCGTTTTCTGTAACTTGTTCCATGTCCCCCTCTTCATACTGATATGTATATTTGTTTCTAAAATAGAATCAGACTAAATGTAAATGTCTGCTTTTTCTGTGTGTAGAAGTTGAGTCAATGCTGCCCCTTTTAAAAGGAGGGTAAGATGCACTATTACCTGCCATTCCTTTATACAACAGGAATGTTCCAAATGACTCTTATGTGCCAGGATCTGTGTTGTACCCTGAGGATACATAAAAAAGTAACCAAAATTCATACCACTTATAGTCTCATCGAAGAGTTAGACCAGAGGTTGACAAGCCTTGGCCCATGGATTAAATCTGGCCCACCACCTCTTTTAGTAAGTGAAATTTTATTGGAACACAGCCATATTTGTTTTCTTGTAATAGCAGGGTTGAACAGTTGCAATAGAGACCATATGACCCACAGTGCCTAAAATTTCTACTCTGTGGCCCTTAACAGAAAATGTTTACCAACCTTTTAGATAGAAAACAAACATAAACAATATATGGATTACAGATGGTGAGGTATGCACTATGAAGAAAACAAACTGCTATGATGAAAGACAGTAAGGGCTGAGTGGATACAGTGATCTTTCTCAGAGGGTGATGTTTAAACTGGGATTAAATGGTGAAAAGATTGACAACATGAAACACAACAGGAAAGAGGTGATCATTAGGGACCATGATTTTAAAAAGGTAAGTGGCTCTGGAACAGATCTTCTGGGTTCCATTCCTGGTTCCAACAGTTTCTAGGAAGTGACCTCGGGCATCTCTTTGTGGTTTGGTTTTCTCGTCTATACAATGGACATAGTATATATGTCTATATTTCACCGTGAACACTAAATGAACTAATATGTGTACAGCGGTCAGAACAGGGCCAGGTACAGAGTAAACGTTCAATAAATGTTATTTATTAATATTTTTGTTAATTGTGTTACTGGTATTACAATTATTTCAAAACGCTGTGACTAAAAATATCTTGGCATGTTCAAGGAAGAAGTAGAAGAAAAATATTACAGACTGAGGCAGACAAGAAAGAGAGTGACAAGAGATATACATAAAATAGATATAGTTCATAGTAAATTGTACTTTTATAAAACATAATGGGAAGTCGTTGAAGGTATTTTGGCCTAATAGTGATTGATACTTATGGTTTACACAGAACTTCTGGTTGCTTGTGGAGAATACACTGGGAAAAGACAGAAGTTGAAGTGGAAACGGCAATTAGCAAACTACTCCAGTAGTCCATACAAGAAGTAATGATGATGTTCTAGGGTAGAAGCTGTGCAGATAGAGAAAACTGTGTGAATTCAAGGTGTTTTTAAGAGAGAAATTCAACAAAACTTGCCCATGGATTTAATGTGGGAGGTGATGTACAGTAAAGAATCAAGAATGCTCTCAGTCTTCTAGTTGAGCCATCAGGTGGATTATACTGTGAATGTGTACTGCTGTACTAGTAAGTCCTATTAAGACAGGAAAGAATGGTAATAAAAGGCTATGGGAGTGACGTCAAATTTTCAGCTTTGGACATTTTAACTTTTGAGTTGCTTGGGAGGCATCCAAATGGAAACGTTAACAACTTAGTTGAATGTATAAATCCTAGTGTCTTATCACAACAGGTCGACTTCATGCTCATAGTGTACATCTAACGTGGGGTGGCAGGTGCTTTGCTCATTGTGTTCACTCAGAGTATTAGTCAGCTGAGGGTGCTGTAACAAAATACCATAGACTGAGTGGTTTAAACAACAGAAACTTATTTTCTCACAGTTCTGGAGGCTGAATGTTTGAGATCAGGGTGCCAGCAAGGTTGGATTCTGGTGAGGGCTTCCTTCCTAGTTGCAGATAGTTGCCTTCTTAATATATCTTCCCATGGTAGACAGAGAGAGAGAAAGTAAATTCTCTAGTGTCTCTTATAAAGACATTAATCTTGTCAGATAAGGACCCCACACTGTAACCTCATTTAACTTTAATTACTTTCTTACTCCAAATGCAGGCACCTTGGAGGTTAGGGCTGCGATATATGAATTTTGTGGGGGACATATTTCAGTCCACAGTACTCAGGGGATGAGTTGATTAAAGCTTAATTTCAATGTGTGTTTCCACAATCATGCCAGCCGTGAAAGAAGAATGTAGCCAATCCCACATTAGCATATAAAGCCTGTGCTAAGAAGTTACAGGTGCCAATTCTACTCACACATTACTGGTCAGAATACATCACAGAGTCATTCTTAATTTCATAATCAATGAGAAAATACAATCCTATAATGTGCCTGGAAGATGAAGACAAGATTTTATGAACATCACTACTGCACACCACATTCTATCTTTCTGGACACTAATTATTTGGTTAACTCTTCTTCCCACTCATAAAATACATTTATCTTACCCCCAAAGGATACAGTCTCATAGACCAGCACATTGCATGGCAGGTGCACCTGAAAGCAATAACTTAACTTAAGGATATCTTGAGGATGATCCTATGGTCTAAGAATAATGTGTTTTCAGAGCTCCAAGCTAAGGAATCCAAGAGTGGCCAACCCAGAGATTCACTTCTTATCTGTGAAGGAAATCTGAACTCCTGACTCATCCCTTGGAATGCAGGCCACACAGGGGATTGAGGCCCTTTTTTTAGGGTGGGGGGGGTGTAAATGGAGGTGGTTAGGTAGACATGCTAAGTGAAGGTGCTATACACACTGCATGCTTTTTACAACCAGTAGTGGTTCTCCTGTCCAGCCCACCATGTGGACCGTCCCTGTATGTAAGTTCCCTTATTAAACCCTATGTGTTGCTTGCTGTCTCTGGATCCCTTCTTTGGCCTCTTATAGACAGTGCCATCCCTATTGGAGTCAGGAGGGGTCTGGTATGATATCTACAACTAGCATCAAGCTCAAAATTTAAGATCTAAGGTGACGTCATTTTACATCAGGTCCATATTTGACTTCCACTTGATCTGGAGACATATCCTTAAAAGAAAATTTATCTGTCCCAATGCAATCAATGTAAAATGGTATAAAGGTGTCAGAAAAGCCCCAATAATCATTTCCGTACAGAGACAAAATAGAAAACACACAGGAAATATTTGTCCTTAAAAAAATACAGAATCCCACTGTGTAGACATTTTTGAGAACTCCTTATTCTGGAGGAAAGGAATGCTTCTAGATCAAGCCCAGTTCTGATCCATGATAGAGTTCATTATTCTCTGTGGTCCATGATTCCACTCTCTGGGAGATTCTCCTCTTCCTTTGCTCTCCTTAGCTAGAGCTGAAGTAGCACTGGAGAATGTGTCCATTAGGAGATAACCGCTTTCTCATATAGCTTCTTGCCTATAGAAGGTTGGTTGCTTTTCATCCAGGTTAATGACTTTTAACATTAAACACTCTGTAATTTTTTAGTTTGATTCAAGATAGATTCAGGTGCCACTAGCCACACCTACAGTTATTTTCTAGACATATTTCTTAAGTGTGCTATTTTTTTTCCTCTCTGTTATGCCTCTCTCCCTCTTCCTAACTAATCAAAACATGGATCAACTAGGCCTTAGAGGGAGAGATGTACCTTTCATGTCTTTTACTTGAGCAATTTTATCTTATTGAAAAGAATTTCTGGGTCCCCCAATCTTAACTGGATCTTTGTTCTGGAACACCTTGGTCCACACCGAAGTTTAAGCAATGGTTGTCACAGCCAAAAGTTCGATTTGATTCCTACCTTAAGGCTGTTTCAATCAGACTCTGTTGTTCAAAGACATTTCATTTTACATTTTACTGGTTGGGATTATGAAGAAATTTCATAGTCCATACCTGGAAGTTTCTGAATTCCTAGACTCTATTTCCTCGTATTTCTTTTAAGTCCAATCCTTTTGAAATCTTATCGGTTTCTTGTAGTACCTTGTTAACTGTAGCCAACGGTAACCAAATAAACTATTGATGTTCTATTTTCCATCCTCTTTTCCTAGAGTTATAAGTTCTTCAGGTATGATCTGCCTTCCTCATTATCACAGGCAAGAGTTTTACCAAATATTTTCGGATTCCTTACTTATCTGCGCAGCCTCCAATAACATTTCCTCACTACTCAGTCCCAAAGTCAATACCATATTGTTAGACCACCTGTTTGGGCAAAAAGTCAACTTCAGTATGACAAAGGCCAGGTTACACTGAAATAATAAATAATTGCAATCTTATAGACTTATCACAATCAAAAATTTATTTGAGGCTCACAGTTTCTTTCCAACTTGGGATGACAGGGTAGCTCCACTCATGCAAATATTGAGGGACAGAGAATTAATGCAGTATTCTTTTCAGTGCTACCCAATGGAGCATTCCTTTGAACAGTTGGAAAGATGGTGTAACAAATCATCTGTAAGCTCTTAAAGTTACACATGACATTTCTGCTCATATTGCATTGCCCAAACAAATCACGTGGTTATACCTCATGTGAAAGGCAGTAAGGGAGGGCAATCCCACCATATTGCCAGAAAGTCAATAACCTAATTCGTAGACATCACTAAAGACCACCATAGACCCTTACAATTTTCTCCATTCCAAAAAGACTTGTGTTATTATTGACATGTTGGTGTACACCATATGCTCAATAAATGTTGAATGAATTAGGGAAGTTCAATTCAATGAAACATTTATAATTCAATGTATATAATGATTACAGGGTATAAAAAGTTAATTTAGTCAACTAACTATATTTACTATTTGCAAAGCTTTACCTTAGTCACTGTGTGCTAGTTTTATTCTCTGACCTCAAGTTACTAACGCTACATATAGATGCAGATACAGATGAATAGTTGTAAACAGAACAAAAAACACTTACCACAACCATGATTATTTAGAATAGTAAAGGGATAAAATGTTCTAGTAAATTTAACTTTTGGTAAACTAAGTTTTAAACATAAAACCTATTTACTTTATCTATTATTTTAGAAGAACTTCTTTTGTCTTTATATATAGATACAATGTTCTTTTCAAGGGATGTGTAGTAATCAATGGTATAGAGTTATCATAATTTTTAATCATTTATATATAGATAATTTTTCAGTATTTTCTATTGCATGTAACATTTTTTAAATATACTTTATAGCTATTTTTGTCCATGTTCAAGTTTTTTTTTTTATTTTGATTTTAGCTTCAGGGGTGCAGGTTTGTTATATAGGTAATTTGCATATTGCAGGGGTTTGCTGTACAGAGTATTTCATCACCCAGGTAATAATCATGGTACCCATTAGGTAGTTTTATGATCTTCTCCTTTCTCCCACCTTCTACCCTCAAGTAGGCCTCAATGTCTGTCATTCTCATTTTTGTGTCCATATATTTTCAATGCTTAGTTCCCACTTATAAATGATAACATGTAGTATTTGTTTTTTTGTCCTTGGATTAGTTTACTAAAAATAATGTCTTCCAGCTCCATCCATGTTGCTCCCAAAATACATAATTTCATTCTTTTTTATGACTGCATAGTACTCCATGGCATAGATGTACCACATTTTCTTTGTCTAGTCTACCATTGACAGGCATTTAGGTTGATTCTATGTCTTTGCTGTTGTGAATAGTGCTGCAACAAGCATACAAGTACATGTGTCTTTATGGAAGAATGATTTATAGTCTTTTGGGCATATACTCAATAATGGGGTTGCTGGGTTGAATGGTAATTCTATTTTAAGATCTTTGAGAAATCACCCTACTGCTTTCCACAATGGCTGAAACAATTTACATTCCCACCAGCAGTGTATAAGCATTCACTTTTCTCCATAACCGTGCCAGCATCTTATTTTGTAACTTATTAATAGTAGCCATTCTGGCCTTTGTGAGAGGGTATGTAATTGTGGTTTTGATTTGCATTTCTCTAATGATTAGCGAGGTTGAACACTTTCTCATAGTGGTGGCCATGTGTATGTCCTGAGAAGAACTTTTAATTTTTAGTCAAACTTCCTGCCTTTGGTTATAGATGTTTTTTTCAGTGATTCATAGTCATTACGCTAACAGAAGTATTAATTGCATCATATAGAAAATGTAGAACATTGGGCTGAATGTGTATTGATTTCCTATAAACTGAAACTTGTGCTTTAAAAAAGCTTTCATTTTCACACAGTATTTTGTACATAGTAAATTAGTATTTGCTTTTAATTTATAAACTTATCTTCTTGAGTAAAATATAAGTCATTTTAATTTGGTAATTTTGTTATTTAGCATATGATTTTAAAATATTAATTATTTCTAACCCATGCTTCAAATATATGCACTAAAAATTTTATGCAATATACAAAATTGTTAGAGGGCTGCTGTAATGATTGAAATGAGCAAAGCCTCATAAACTTTTAAGAAATTTCTAATTGTAAGCTCTTTGAAGTCAGGAGCTGTATACTATTCACTTTAATCACTTTTTTCTTTTTTGCTTTATTCTATTTTTAATTGTTAAAAACTTGGAAATTTTTAAATTTGTAAAGTTTTATATATGCATTACAGTTAATTTGATTCTTACAGAGTGGCTAATACATAGTCTTGCACATAACAAGAATCTAGCAAATGTTTGTTAGGCTTAATTCTAACGGAAGTTTAGAAAGATGGAGGTACAGTTCATTGGACAGGGCTAAGAGTAATAAGTGAGATCTATTCTGATGACGAGCATAAGTTTTATATAATCACTAGCAATCAGAGATTAAGGAGCTTGGATTTTGTTTAGCCAACCACCCATCTCATGCTTGAATCCCCTCTACAAAATCCCTACCATTCAATGCTCCTGTAGTAGAAAACCCTTCACCGCTAGTCCATCCTTTCTATCTCCAGAAACCTCTGTTACCTGACAAGAAAACAGAATGAAAATACTAGATTTTGAAGCACACAAGGAAAGTGTAAAAAATAAGTAATTAATAAACACAAATCCAAAACTAGGAGTTAATATCTATGGGTACACATTTTTTTATTTTTTTCACTTATATTTTTCCTCTTATTTTATGAAAGAGAAATAAATTAGTGTGTTATAATTCAACTCAATGTAACTTCTAAGTACAGCAAAGAAAATATAAAACAATTTTAGAAGCATGTCTTTGTATCATCATAAACTAAGGAAGAAAAAAAATTTCAAGATTTAATACAATTAATACTAATATAATTAGAGAGTTGTTCAATACATAAAATGAATGTATGTTTCCATGGACAGCCAAACTCCTATTTCCTAGCAATTATGCTCCAGTTTTTGTCATTACTCTAATTAAACCACTATTCATAAACAGAATGTTTAGTTTAACTTTCCAAAATGATACACAACCTAATAGAAAAACATTTGCCGGGTAAAAATTTTTCCCCTACTAGAGTACTATCAAATGTGACGAAAAACCTACAACATCACTAGTCTACATTGTATTTGTGTTCTCCTACTGCACTGACTTGCTTGTGGTGATACTAAGGAAAGTACTGTTTAAGTAAGCCTGAGCTGAAGCTGTGCAAGATTTATTAAAACCTCTCCCAGTTGCTGTCTTTCTTACCTAAATTTAGGACCTGGTACTGGGAGAACCAGCAATACTATCTAAGAGCACTTCTCACTGCAGTCTAGTATCCTAAAGTTGCCTGCAAAAGGGACTCCAGATGTCTTCTCAATGGAAAACAAAAAGACAAATTTCATAAGCTTGCAAGTTAAAGGGATGTCACAGCTCAAAAATTTGAGAATTTGTCATCATTTCTCCCCTCATAAATCAGCATAATAAGCAAACAAGTTATTCAGCATGGCTACTACTATTGACATATATTAATAAATAGTAATTTTCCAACATATACAAAGTTGTAACTCAGCACTTCTCAGAAGGACCATCATCTTAGTTTTGCCATCTGGGCATCCCAGACATATGCCTATATCCCTTTATGAGTAGCAAGACACCCACCTTAGGTGACAGAAAAGAATGAGGAGCCAGGGGAATGATATAGAGGAAGAAGTTGCATCTAAAGGTTGGGGCAAATATTTTTGTACCTCTAAAGATTGGGGCAAATGTTTTTGTTCATTTGCTAAAACAAGAAGACATTAATTGAATGTTCACCTTGTACCATGAAATCCATGTATATTACTGTATTCAGTCTTCAAAAGAATCAGTTAAAGCAGGAGTAATTTTTAACCTCTTTTTTTAAAAACAAAAATAACTATGATGATGAAAGAACAGGAATTAAGCCAGGTTTTAATACTGATTCCAATCACAGGCCTCTTGTTCCATTGTCTCCAGTCATTAAAGACATAGCTGACAGTCTCAGAGGGAAAGATACAGATTAACCTTCCCAATAAGAGAGTAATTGGATACATAAATGAAGTTTCATATATACTGGCAAAAAGCTGAAATGTGGTAATAGCAATTAATAAGGCTTCATGGTGAGTCCATGGTAATTGACTAAAGGTTTTGCATCTCCAATAATTACTTTACTTTATGAAGACATCAGTTTTTCGAGAAGAGGATGCTAAATGTTATGCCCTCGATGATGGTAATCATAAATTATTCTCTTTATTCTCTCAGTTTACCCCCAATTGATATTCCCAGTTTCTTTTGTGTTCTTAGTTAGATAATGTTAATATTGATGTCAAGGGTATTACTGCACATATAGCCTAGCCACACACTTAAAAATGAATGTTTTTGGTAACAAGAGAATCAAGCAAGAGGGTGTGGATATATTGAGTGAACCTCTATCACCTGGACTAGATTACAAACATGTTTCTATGGATGGTAATTGAAAGTACAACCCTGTTTCCTGATGAAGTTTCCAATGATATTAATCTATAATGTGCAATTTTCCTTTCACTGGCTCTTTTTAAAAAGTCTTGCCTATTAGCACTATATGACTTAATAACAGTTTAATAGGTGATATGGTTTGGCTGTGTCTCCACCCTAATCTCATCTTGAATTGTAGCTCCCACAATTCCCTCATGTTGTGGGAGGGACCTGGTGGGATATAATTGAATAATAGGGGTGGGTCTTTCCCATGCTATTCTCATGATAGGGACTAGGTCTCACGATATCTGATGGTTTTATAAAGGGGAATTTCCTTGCACAAGCTCTCTTCTCTTGTCTGCTGTCATGTGAGATGTTCCTTTCACCTTCTGCCATGTGAGGCCTCCCCAACCACATGGAACTGTGAGTCCATTAAAACTCTTTCTTTTGTAAATTGCCCAGTCTTGGGTGTGTCTTTTTCAGAAGTATGAAAATGGACTAATACAATAGGTTTTGATTTGAAATGAGAGCATTTCTTAAAGCATCTAAAATAGCCATGTTGAAAATATCTTCAGTATTGTAGGCAGTCATGAGGATGCATTGCTCAGATCTCCCTTCAAAAGAGCCTGCCATGAGGAATGTAGCTGAATGACAGCCAACAGCAACCACATCTTTGGATCCATTGCCACGTTCATGCTAAAGCTCACTCAGCTGTGCTCAGCCAATGACCAATAATCTAGTATCCTAAGCACATCAGGATACTAAAGCCAGACTTTTTCTGACCAATACATTTCTCTGCTATCTCTCCTCTGAGACTCCACTGGACATGAGTTTCTCAGAGCTGCACAGCAGACCAAGGCCCTTCCTCCCTCATCCTTCTCCTTCCTACTCTCCTTTCACTGGTGTCAGACCTGTTTAGTGGTCTGAAGGCTCTCCACTGCCTCCTCCTGCTCCCTCTCCTCTCTATCCTTCACAGATGTTTCTTTCAATAAATCTACTGTATGTCTAATGCATGTCTTCTTCTTGGAGGACCTAAATGAACACTTGAAAATATTAACAGTTTTGTATTTCTTTTGTTTTTATCTAAATTTTCACTGATTTTAAGCTTTAAATTTGTTGCACTTGAAATTTACAAGTTTCAACTCTGACTTGGATGGTATACCAAGTCACTGAGACTTATATTAGAATTCCTTCCCTACAAATTGACTACCCTTTAAAGATATTAGTCATCCAAGTGAGACAAGAAAGAATAAAAAGTTCTGTTCAGTCAAAGCTCTTCCTTCCACTGGGAATTGATGGTTTTTGTTTTGATCTCCTGTTGGCATTTTTGCTTTGGCTTGCAGTTTCTTAAGGTCTTTTCCTGAATGGCTCTGTAAGCACTGAGGTGCATAATTTGTAGTAATTTAGACCTTGCTGTTGCAGATGAAAGAACTGGTAATAGAGGGACCAGTAGGAGACCAACCCCAAAATACAGAAGAACAGGCCTTTAATGGTATGCTCAGACATTCTTTTGAAAAACCTTTGGCCAGGACAAACTCTAAATGTGCGCTTAATATTACCCCTCAAAAATAGAAATGTGAATATCCTTCAAAAACCCTAGCAGTAAGACTTTCAAAACTCTTGGACATCTTGATATCTACATATTAGTTAGGGCCATTTTCTGTGGGGTTTTTTTTTTTTTTTTTTTTTCCTGTTTATTCTATGGATCTAAGATCTATAAATGCAAGACATTTGGGGATGGAGGGTGATTCCATTTCCTGACTTAGTACATATTACTCTATCTATACCTGTACATACTCAGTCCCAGACAATCACTGGTCTGTTTTCTATAATCATAGATTAGATTTCTCCTTTCTAGAATATTACATAAATGGATTACACAGTCTACAGTATTTTGTGTCTGTCTTCTTTGGTTTGGTTTAATGTTTTTGAGATTTATCCATGCTATAGCATGCATCAGTAGTTTGCTTCTTTTAATTGCTGAGTAGAATTTCATTCTATGAATATGCCATAAAATGTTCATCCATTCACCTGCTGATGAACATCTGGCTATTGTATTTTTGGCTATTAGGAATAATGCTGCTGTGAATGTGTGTAAGTTGTTATGAGAAATATGTTTTTATTTATCTTGAATACATTTCTAGACGTAGAATTTCTGGGGCTTTTTATTAAACAATCAAGTAGACCAAATTATTTACTTTTGTGGGTGCCCTAGATCATTCTACATTTATTTTCCTAGTTGTTAGGATAGTTCTTTGAAGTGTGTTTCCAGAGAAGTTATTTAGCATGGTAGGTCTTCTGAGGCCTTATATACCTGTGAATATATTTATTGTGCCATCAAATTTTAATTATTTTTGCTGAATATAAAATTCTACATTCAAATTTGTTTTTTTTTTTTTTTCAACATTTTTAAATTACTATTCTACGGTGTCTTGCCATCACTGTTGAGAAGTCAGCTGTCGCCCTAATTCTTATATTTTTTAAGGTGGTCTGCACTTTCCTTCTGGAAATGTATAGTATGTTCTTGTGTGTTTCTGTGTTCTTAAATTTTACTACTTAAATGAATAGTGTGTTCCACTGTAGCTTTTCCCTTTCCTGCTTTACATTCTTTGAGATATTTTCAATCAATCTTCTATTCTCTTAGCATTCCTTTAATATATTACATATCTAATTTCCACCAAATGTTTTCTAAGAGTTCCTCAGTTATAGTCATTCTGCTATTTATTATATCCTTTGCGTTCTTTATTTTTACTATTGTATTTGTCATTCCCCATGCTTCCTCTTGGCTCTTTCTTACACATACATATTTCTGCTTTACTTTACCAATATTCACTTTCATATCTTCCAGGGTATCGACTACATTCATTACAAAACTTATCATTTATATAATCTCAAGCGTGTATAATGCACACAGTCAATATCCTAGAAGACAGAAAAGAAGGTGTGCTGTTCAGATTTTTCTTTTTGCTTATGTGTGCTGATTTTGAGAGTATTAGAGACTTTGATTAATAATATCTAACAAAAGAGTGGTCCAAAGACCAGTCTTCTGTCATGTGCCATGCTTGGTGGGTTTTAGGGATGGCACGTATTTCAGGGTTCACCCACACCTCATTCTGGATTTGACCACTATGCCCTCATCAGACAAATCAGCTTTACATTATGCATACATCCCTATCTGTCTATCATGGAATCATCCTAGGTATTTTTTCTCTCTTCATTACAGCCACTTAACCTCAGGGGTTTAAAGGGAGGGATGTGAGGAAGGAGAAAATTCTCAAGATCTGACCAATAACTTTGCCTTTGTTATTTGTTCTTTGCTCCAGCCAAGGTCTCTAATTCCTTCCTAATGTTGCCAGTATAGTCCCTGTGACGTTGAGCTTGTGCTGCTGCATTTTTGATTTGCAATAATCATGGTGCAGACAAGGAAATCTGAAGGAAAAAACATTGGCAAACCCAAAACTTTCTTAAGAGAAATTTCTATTTCTCACAAACTTATCTGTAATGAGTTTAACTAATATTTACTAATCTTTATGGGAGAAGTCAATCAGAGGAAAAAAAAAAGACATTGGGCTCCATCTGACCCAATTCGATTTAGAAGAGAATTGAAGACCATCTCCCCTGCGTCTGCCACGCACCCTCCGCCTTTTGAAATGCAGCAAGCTCGAGGCAGGATGGTGACAGTTTGTGGGAAGCGGCCATCTCCGAGAGTGGGGAAAAAAGGTAAGATTACTTAGGAATGTGCAAGGTAAGAGACATTTATTTTCCTACTTAGAGACAAGATAGGACTTCCAAAGAGGACACTGAAAATATCTGAAGGGATAGAGTGAGGATATAGGCAGGTGCATGAAGATAAAGAGGAAGCTCAGGCCATCGCTGGTATTTTGATGATTAAGAACTGGCACAAATTAGTACCACACTCACAGTGAAAAAGGCAGGGAAGTGAACAGGGAAATGAGCCAAAAGGTACTTCCTGCTGCACTCTGCAGGGCTGAGGCAAGAGGCCTCATGAATTTGGCCAGGAAAAATTTGGCCGCCAGGCTGTGAATGACCTTAGTGTTACTCTCTCTGGAATGCCAACATGGAGCTGGGGTTGGGGTACGTTGGATACTGTGGGGTTCCTGCAGGCATTCTTCAAAATTTCTCAACCAAATAATGATACAGATATTAGTCACTTGTCCATAAGTTATTTTCTAGACTATGGTGCTAAATCTGTTTGCCAGTTGGAAATTTGGGGCAGTCCAGCAATGGTTATTTCCCATTCTACCATAAGGGCTTCTGGATGGAGTTTCAGGCTATATTAAAGCATAACTTCCTCTTCAGTTTTAGTGAAAAGGCCTGGGTCTTTCATGCCAAAGTCATTTCTGACATCAGAATTATCTCACAAGTAAAGTAAGTGATGGTCGTATTAGAATCGCTTCCTCTGCTTTTTATTCTGCCACCCTCACCATCCATCTCAGAACTCAGGCTCTGAGCATATTTTAATTTCCTTCCTCATCGCCTATGGGCATGAAGCACCAAATCAGCCTGACTTATGGGAGAAGCATATCCTCTCTTCACTAAAGCCCAGCTCTCGGTCCTTCAGCAACTAAAAGTCAGTGGCAATGCAACCTTGGTGCTGCTGTGCTGCTATTGATCTCTTTGATAAAAAGTCACTATTTCCAGATCATATATCCTTTGTACTCTCTGACATACCACATTAATTTACAGAATGCAAATACATTTTCACCCCACTGACAAAGAAACCTTGATGGAGAGGGTCTAAACTGTTCTGAGAAATCCACATTCTGTTGGCCACAAGGATGCTCCAGTTTCACCACTAACCTGCTCTGCTTTCCTCTTTTCCTAGCTTTATTCTAGTCTTTAATTTTCATATACTTCACAACTTTCCAATCCTCTTCCCTGCAGTATAAGCATAAAAGTTTGCCTTGTCCACAGATGGTATAAGGTGTAAACACTTAGATCAAGCCTTCTATTTCAGAATCTCCCCTTAACCTGATTATCACACACAGACACACACACACCCCACCACCTTTTCAAAGGCACTTCTTTGTTTTCACATGCCTAGATTCAAGAAAAGAAAAGGTAAAAGTAAGAAAACACAAAGTAAGAAAAGACTCTGAGTTGCAAATTTTGGAAATTAACCATAGGGTCTCTATGCTTCTGACCAACAATTCTTAAATGATAAACACCCTGTTAAGAAATGCTTTGTAAATTGCAGTTTTTCCAATAGCTAAATATTCCTACATTCCTGACTACCTGCTGGTAAGTTTTCTTCACAGTGTCTGAGGTGTGGGGGCATTGTGGAAAATGGTCTGGAGAAGACAGGGAACACAACATTATGGAGGAACAGAAATTTCAGTAGAGCCAGAACACAGAGTAAAAGGTGGAAGTGGTAAGAGGTGATGTTAGAGGGGAAAGCGGGGTCAAATTATGATAGACCTGAAAACCATTACAGAAAGCCTGCAGGCAATGTAAAACCACTAAAGGATTGCCAGTATGAAAATATCATGATAATCTCTGAATTTGAGAAAGATCACTGTGCTTTACGTAGAGTCTAGACTGGAAAGGGGAAGAACTGTGGCTAGGAAGCCTATTAGAAGGCGATAAAAGGAGCCTGCACAAGTGGTAATGGTGGCCTGAACTAAGTATTAACAGTGGAGATGAATAGAGGTGAGCTGGTTTGAGACAAATGAGCAGGAAAAATTGAAAGGACCTTATTATTGTGTTTCATGTAAAGAAAAGAAAAGAGAGAAAAATCAAGGAATTCACCCAGTTTTCTGGCTCAGAAAGCTAGATAAATAATGGTTGCATTTATTAAATTAAGGCACACAAAAAAGAAATAATATAGATGAAAGCACATGGCCAGTTGAGTTTGTGGCATTTTTTAGTTTAAAATGCCTTTAAAGAGCAACTACAAGGCCCGTGGCAAAGCTTGCACTAGCCTGACCAACAGCGTTCTCTATAGTGGTCTTTCTTCCTGAATCGAACAGGAGCACAGTCGCTGGTCCCAGAACTTAAAGCACCCCCACCAATGTCACCAGAAACCCATACTGTACAGAAATACTGGCTACTAAGAGGACCTCCACATTGCATAACTCCAGGAGGCATTACAGTCTTGTTGCCACAATGTACCTCTCTGTCTTTAAAAAAATTATTTTTAACAAATCTCCAACTAGGAGACCTCTGAGGCCATATGACAGAATTTGTGTAGTGTCACCTGCTCTTGCTGCTCTCTTCTTTAAATCTTTGTGGTGGAGGAAATAAAACCAACCAGAACATTCTTACTTGAATACTGGAAGGAAAAGCAAATATATTGGTTTTCTTAAAATAAAAATAGGGTTTTTTGGGAAAAAATTTGTGAATCCCAAACACAAGTCTGGTTTTCAGCAGGATTTCTCCATTGTGTTAGGCCAGCTGTAGCCAAATTGGAAAATTCCCCTAATTTATTTGTCAGACCTCCTTAAGGCTGCATTTAAAACAACCAGGTTCTGATTAGTGGTATTTGAGATTTATGTATGGAAAGGAAATCAAAAAGTCCAGGAATTAACTGGGAAAGGCATGACATTTATTGCCACATTGTAACTGAATAAGCAGCTACACTGTCACAAACTACAATGTTCTCAGAAAGAAATCATTTGCCATATGATTTATTCAGTTTTTGGACCTTAAAATCATTAGTTATTAAAGCAGAAAGGGACTTGGAGATTATCTGACCCAATTTCCTCATTTGGCAAATAATAAAACTGAGGCCCAAATAGTCTAAATGTGTCATTGAGTAATGGCAATGCTTTGTTGGGAAACGACAATGTTGTGTGTATGAGCAAAGTCACCTAACTCCAGGCCTGTGCTCTTACCACTGACCTACACACTTCTCCATGAAATAATTCATTCTAATCTAAAGAACCCACCACAAAAAACCTGGAAAACTGACAGTACACCCACCTCATTTCCTATTGTATGTGTGTTCCAAATAATGCAATCATCAAATTAATGATATGAAAACAAGAGGTTCCTGCAACCACGAATTCATTGGCCAGCTGGCCCTGTCAGTATTATTAAGTGTCAAAAGTGCTTCACATGATACCAAAAAAAAAAAAAAAAAAAAAAAAGGCTTACTATCAACCCACAGTCAAAATCTAGCTTAGTGGTTCTCAGCCAAGGATAATTTTGCCCCTCGAAGACATTTCATAATTTCTGGAGACATTTTTACTTGCCACAACTGGAGAGTTGCTACTGGCATCTTGCGGGTAGTGGCCAGGATGGTTTAAAACATGCTCTAATGCCCATGGCAGCCTGCACAAAGAGAATTATCCAAACCAAAATAGTGATAGTGCTGAAGTAGACAAACTTTGATCTCTATTGATTTTGCAAGCAGTAACTCAAAACCCCTCCATGCCGGTGCAGTAGCTTACACCTGTAATCCCAGCACTTTGGGAGGTTAAGGCAGGAGGATTGCCTGAGCCCAGGAATCTGAGACCAGCCTGGGCAATATAGTGAGACCCTATCACTACAAAAATTTTAAAAATTAGCTGGACATGGTGGTGCATGCCTGTAGTCCCCACTTACTAGGGAGGCTGAGGTAAGATGATAGATTGCACCCAGGATGTTGAGGCCACAGCGAGCCCTGGTCATGCCACTGCACTCCAGCCTGGGCAGCAGAGTGATACCCTATCTCAAAACAAAACGAAACAAACAAACAAACAAAAATAAAATAAAACCCCTCCATCACTGGATACAGGTAATGGTGCTGCCTCACAAGAACTGAAAAGGGAAAAGCGGTGGGCAGCTCTCTGGGAACAGAACAAATGCATTCCATAAGGCCAGTGTAACAACCCAGCTGAACAAACACTCTCAGGAGGAAGTATGGGGCATGAGCTGGAGTCCGAGGGACTGTGTTCATATTCCAGTTGTGTGTCCTTGGGAAGTAACTTGTTGACTTTTTGATTTCCTTTCCATACATAAATCTCAAATATCACTAATCAGAGCCTGGTTGTATTAAATTGTTTCCAAGGACAAATATCTTCCTAAGTCCTGGTTTCCTCAGTTCTAAAATGAGGGTAAAAAATAGGACACTCTTCCCAAAGTGGTTGTGAAGATTACATGAGATGATGTATATAAAGTTCCTCATACGGTGCTTTCATCTGGTAAATGCTTAATAAGTGGCTATTGCCACCACATTTAGAGCTTGACAGAATTAGTTGTGGAATCCAATTTTCTCATTTTATAGATGACAAAACTAAGTCCCAGAGATTTGTAAACATAATTTCTTATATTCTCACTAGTGTTCCATTTGAGGCCTAGAGAGTAGACATTCAATAAATATTAAGTTAGTTTTATTTGTCACGAAATTCTCTGCATCTAAGGAAAGAAATAATAAAAATGTGGTGATATGGTTTTGCTGTGTCCCCACCCAAATCTCATCTTGACTTGTAGCTCCAAGAATTCCCACCTGTTGCAGGAGGGACCCAGTGGGAGGTAACTGAATCATAGTGGGGTGGCCAGTCTTTACTGTGCTATTCTCATGATTGTAAATAAGTCTCATGAATCTGATGGGCTTATCAGGGGCTTCTGCCTTTGCGTCTTCCTCATTTTCTCTTGCTGCCACCATGTAAGAAGTGCCTTTCATCTCCTGCCATGATTTTGAGGCCTCCCCAGCCACGAGAAACTGTAAGTCCAATTAGATCTCTTTTTCTTCCCAGTCTCGGGTATGTCTTTATCAACAGCATGAAAATGGACTAATATATGTGGGTATTATTGTCCCCTTTCACAAATGGACAATTGAAGCCAAACATTATGTATCTTACCTGAGGCTACTCTTTTGGCAAAGTAAGAACCCTGATCTTCAATATAATACTCAAGTGCTCATTTGCTAATTTCACAGCAAGGCAAGTTTCAGATCATTTCTACTTCCTTTTTTCAAGAGTTTGGCCCTAATTTTATCATTTAGGTATATCCATGTTTCCCTCAGAGGTGGAAGTTTCCAAAGGGAAGATGACTGATCAATTGTTGACAGCATAAATCATTCATAGGCAGTGTCTCAGACAGGGCCCATTTCATTTTGCATCTTCTTGACAATAAAACAAATTAATCCACCAGCACTAATAAACCTTGTATCAATTTATTTAAATTGGTCAAGAATAAGAAAATGTCAGTGGTTACAATGCTAATGAGAAAACCCTTTTTTTCCTCATAAGAATTCTGGGCCAGTGCTGATTTTGAAAGGGAATCTGTGAAGGAGTTCAAGATCCTCTATACAGGTGATGTGGTCTGTGTAGTTTTCCAAACTCTTGGTGAGTCAAGAGTTTATCTGAAACCCACAGAGAGGAGGCCAGACCAAGTAATAAAGCCTTCAATCCTAAGAGCAAATAAAAGACTTCCTGTCCTACTCTACCCCAAGCGTACAGAGAAATGTCAGAATTGGATAATACCAAGCAGTCATTAAGATATTAAAAGATAATAATAGTAAGGTAAAAGCAGCTACACATATAATTCTCAAGCATGTCCAGTGTTAAAATTCACTGATGTGGCTCAAATTTGTAAGTGTATTCCTTACTTCCCAATTTCATTAGTATATCTTTGAGATGTTTTCAGATCTGGAATGTCTGGTGTCTGGGAGACCAAGAGACAGATACAAGGTCTCCTTGTCAAACTGCCATTTATGCTGCAGATCCTGGGCCCCACCCCATCCAATCCCTCATCACTGAAGGAAAAGAGAAGGGTAGGTAAGGCCATAGCAGCAAATCATTTGGCACTTTCTTTGTTATTATGTTTTAAAGATTCCTGTTTCCTAATTCTAGATTTTGCTTTTCCTAACTTTTTACCAGATGTATTTTTTGGAAATCAAAATGTTCTCTGTAGTTTGCAACTACAGCTTAGGTGGGAAATCATGATTAAAGCTTTTCCAAATCTAAGCAAAATAAATTTTTAAAAATGTGCAGAATTTTATTATAATGCAGGCTAGAACACATGCTCTACATTACCATGCCATGTGAACTTTATGTCTTTGTGGTTTGGCTCTCTTGTCTAATTGTTTATTTGGTCCACCTGACCCTTTTGGATGTAGACAGGATGAATGTGTTATTATTTTTGGTATCCTAGTCATGTTTCCTACTCCATAGTAGAGCAGATGTTTGTGAGAACAAATAATGTGAATGGTCCAGAGAGAGAAAACAGAGTGAAAAAAACACTGCTAACTTTTCCTTATGCATGTGGGATGTAAAGACACCAATGTATGTTAATGTTGCTTTATTATTCACAGGGAGTTGAAGTTCATTTTCTTTCCTTGAAGTCTTACTCTTTCTCTTTAGCCTTGTGGGTGTGCCTTGTGTGGGACTCTGTTAAAATTTAAAAGATAAAAAGTTTAATCTTTCACAAAAAGTTGTGAAACAAATAAATTACATGATTAAATGAATCATTTATATTTAGTATGACAATTACATATTAAAAAATCAAAAAAATCCTACTAAATATAAATGATTTATTTATTTAAACAAATCAAAGTTTTTTTATCTTTAATTATCCTACTAAATATAATTCCCAATTGAATTTAACTCATAAATTCTGTATGATAATAAAGTCATTTAGGCATCTATCAATTAATTATCCATGGTTTGCCTCATCTTACACTTTTGAGGATCAAACAATTAAGACCTTAAAAGTCTGTCTGTTGGAAATTTTAATTCCAATTGAGAAAGTCTGTCTTTTCCAAGTACCTTATCTTCTGGTGATTCAAAATACTCGTTTAAGAGTAATAAAACAATTTCTGTGTTAAATGACTATGTGAAAAGTCTAATTGTATACATACATTGGTTTAATAACTGTGTCACCATATTAACTGTTTCCAAAATGAAGATTTTGGTAAAAATTCTAGTCAACCCACATTTTAAACTAGCCCCAATAATTTTCCTTCTGAAGCCACACTTCTCCTTCCAACTAATACAATGCTCATAAATGATGTTTTTCAACTGGTATACAATGCCAGATATTTAGAAGATTCTGCCTTTTATAGCCCAAATTAAATCACATAAATCAGTTAAAATCAAATAAGTTAGTTACAGGCAATTTTATTGTATATAACAATTGTTATTTTTTGTTATATAATTATGGGAAATAATAAATAATTTAAATATTTTATATTTTGGCCATCACTTTTTTTTTAATTTGGGGGGTTTTATATTATTTTAATTTTGAGGCTGTATAGACATAAAAATGATTCTCACAGTAAACATTAAAAATTTGTTTTTGCTATCTTATTTATTATTTTGTTTACACCCTTATGGTGTTCAAAGATAAATTTAAGGCAGCTTTTAGAAATATATGTAATAGAATATAAAGAAAAAATTTTGAATAGAGTAATTCAAGAAGACAGAAAAATAAAATCAAGAAAAGAAATAAAGTCATGAAGTAAAGTTAAAATAGAAACGTCACTGCTCAGAGACAGATTATGAACTAGGCTCTGACCTTTCTATTATCCAAAACAACATGAAGAAAAATCATCACTTATGTGACCCACAGTGTCCACAGATTAAAAAAACAACAATGTAGTCGCTCAAACACAAAGTATTCCTCAAACTAAGGCCTGAGAAACAGTCTTCCCATGAGTCTCCATATAGAAGATTGTGTGAAATGTAAATAACAACATTCTCAACAATATCTCTGTAGTAAATATAAAAATGGGAACATTCAGGGTTGTTTCTACCAATGTCTCTCAATGCAGGTCAACAAAAACACAATGCAAAACCAAAACCAAAACCAAAAATCCAGTTGAATGAATGCACCTGGGAAAGAAAACCACTAAAATGATGCCGTACAAGGCAGCAGCTCCCTCTTGTCTGACAACCCATTGAAGATATTTTAGAGGATCTGGAAGAGTACTTGGACTGTATATTTTCAGGGAATACTCTGAAAGCTTTTAATAAATACTGAGAAGTAGTAAATTCAAAGTATTATTTTCAAGTAGAAAAATAAAAAATCAGTTTCTCAATGGATACAAATCTGGCTTTTATTTAAAGTTCCTATTTCTCTAAAGCTTCCCTAGATATAACTAACGTTCTTCTCAAGGGTTACCAGAGGAAAGTCCTTAATTTAGCCCCTCCACCACTCTCTGCCCACCCCAGGTGGGTGAAATGACATGGTCTTTAATTCCTAACCTCTTCCCTTTCCCATCCTTCACATTAAGAAGAAAGACAAGACTTCCTGAAGCATTAATACAAAACGATCAAAGTTCTTATGTTTTTATTTGGAATTAATCCAGAAATTAAGAGAAAAGCAACACCATAGACTAAGGTGCCAGCTTCCACTATTCCTCCATCTCCCTGCTGTTTGGTGCCAAACCTGTCATGTATTATAGTTCACAAAGCTCTGAGGCCAGATGGTAAGGGCACGGATTGCTTTGCAAATCACTAGAAAGCACTTGGAATTAGCCTGGTGTTCAATGGGCTACCCAACATTTGACCTTTCTACAGACACAGACAGAAGCCCTGCTCATCAACAGCTCCTAAAATGGGCCACTGTTATTTCTTGGCCTTTCTTGCAGACCTAAGTCTAGATCCTAATTTGTCCCAGTACAAATAATTAAGCCTAAAACTCACTGGGCAAGTACTACTTTCATAATGAACCAGAGGAAGAGTGACAGTTTGTGGAATCTGTTTTTGTAATCCACATCCTTTTCACTAAGTTCACTCTCTTCAAGCTCATAATAAACAGGCTCAATACCCTAAGACTTCCTCTTTGAAAAGGGACTCCAATTGATACTGAAAAAATTTTATAAAATTACCATTTATGTCCAAGAAGAAATCTGTAAAGAGCTCTGGACTGAGAATAGTTTCAAAGGTCAGTGTCCTCAACCCATCAGCCTGGTATTTAGAGAAAAACCTTAGTGCTTTAGCACTCAATGTCTTGGGGGAAAAAAAAAAAAAAAAGACATGCTGGGATTTTGAAGTTAAATTCATAGAGAGACTATTAATTTACAGAGGTGAGGCAAGAACTGAGAAAACCAACAAGGGATGCAGAAGCAGCCAGGGACCACACCAGCAAGTTTGTACCTTCAGGCCTAAAAGAGACAAGGGAAGCAAAGCATTGTAACCAAAGGCAAGTCAGAATTGATCGGAGAGGCCAGGCACGGTGGCTCATGTCTGTAATCCCAGCACTTTAGGAGGCCAAGGCAGGCAGATCACGAGGTCAGGAGTTCGAGACCAGTCTGGTCAACATAGTGAATCCCCCGTCTCTACTAAAAATACAAAAAAAAAAAAAAAATAACAATAATTTAGCCTGGCATGGTGGTGCATGCCTATAGTCCCAGCTACTTGGGAGACTGAGGCAGGAGAATCGCTTGAACCTGGGAGGCAGAGATTGTGGTGAGCCGAGATTGTGCCACTGCACTCCAGCCTGAGCAATAGAACGAGACTCTGTCTCGGGAAAAGAGAAAAAAAAAAAAAAAAAAGAACTAGCCAGAATTGTAATCTGAAAAGGAAAAATCCACTTTTGCAATCGCAACACATAAGTCAAAGCGGAGTAGAGGAGACCGAGAAACACTAAGCCCTCTTTCTCCTCTGTGTTAGAAATAACGCTCAAAATCCTAAAGAAATTGAACACTCGAAAAATGGACTCTTAGCAAAGCAATTTTACTTCTGCGCAGAGTGGTGTCTCCTTGGCCAGTCGCCATGAGAGCACACCTGAACAAAGGACATGAGAGCCTTTATTCCTGATGCAAGTCCTGCCGTACCCTTTCCCCATTGGCCGGGGTCGGGTCATATAATCTAAACTAATCCCGGTTGGCTAAACATTTGATTTTTTTTGGATAAGGTGGGCACGTAAAAGAAAGTGGAGAGGAAGGGGAAGGGGTGTCTGTAATGAGCTAGAAAGTCAGTCCTTTTTCCAAATAAGGAAAGGAATGTGAGCTGGTACTGATAACCCCTGGTGTTGTAGTGTGCCTGGGTATCTAACAAAGTCAGAAAGTAAAAAAGGAGAAAAAGGAAAAGGGGAGGGCACTATGAATTAAAGAATAAAAGATTGATCAGATTATTTGAAGAGAAATCTCATCATATCCCACAGCTGGCTCTCTCATCTGCTCTGGAAATCTCCCATTGGCTGAACCTAAGCAGAAGTCAAGGCAAGGGAGCCTGCTGGCATAGCCCACAACAGAGAAGAAAGGAAAATGAGGCAGAGGGTGGAGAATAACCAGTGCAATGACCTTGCAAAACAATGGCATTTCTGGACCTTCCATGAAGTACTAATGACCATCTTGGAACTCACGTGAATGCAATTATTGTGTATTTTAAAATATTTGCTGATTTCATAAAATTTTGCCTGATTAATCACATTTCCAAAGGCATCATTTTTATTTTTCTCCTACAGTGACAGAGCATTATGTGGAGATAGTGGAGATGTGTGGATATCCAGCAATGTGTCCCCCAACCCCATGTTTATGGAAGAGAAAGGGAGAAGTATTTTATTTTATTATTTTTTTGAGATGGGTCTTTTTCTGTTGCCCAGGCTGGACTGCAAGTAGCATGATCATAGCTCACTGCTGCCACAACCTTCTGGGCTCAAGCAATCCTCCCCACCTCAGCCTCTCTAGTAGCTGGGACTACAGGCATGGGACCACCACACCCAGCTAATTCTTGTATTTTTTATAGAGACAGGGTTTCACCATGTTGCCCAGGCTGGCTATATTTAATCCAGCTGTACCCTGATCTTCATTATAGACTCAAGTTTCAACTCCTTTATAACTGACGATGCACAGAGAATCTCATTTCCTAATTGTGGGAGACAGAATATAAAGACAATATACGAGAATAGACAATGTAAGAGAATACAAAGACAAAGGAAAGAGAAGCTCGATGGCAAAGTGCTAGCAAGAACTCTTCACATATGGCTATTTTCACATCTTAAATGTAATTTGCACATATTCAACAAGTAAACGTTTCAAAAGGTAATTTAATCTTAAGCTAAACACCTGGTTTAAGTCAAAAGCAAGACGTCAAGCTTTTTTTATGTTAAATGTAAAGCTTGGAAGAATACTTCCTGAAACACTCCCATGACACCCATTGTTCATGAAAATTATACCTTGCAATGAACATGGTGACACAGCCTAGCGTGCATTCACTCAATACTGCTCCATACAGAGAAAAGGGAAACTAAGGTCATCAACAATAATTTAAAGTTTCTGAATTATTTCAGAAAATTTGGCATTCCCAGACTGAAATCTGGACTGGAAGCTGGAATGTTCCATTTGCCAGCAGATGGCTTATTAGATGAGAATAGCCTGTGATCTATGTAAGAACCTCTTAACCCTGGGAAGTCCTGATGAATGTAACTGCAGAAAACAAAATCATAATTACATGAGGCTTAGACTGTTCTGTAACATACAAGGTCCAGGTTATATTACAATCCTTTAATTTTCTTCAAATTAATTAGAAGTAGCTCAAGTCCCTTCCCACTAATATTGGCAAGAAGACTGATATTAGTCAGTTTGTGCTCTGCACACTCCTTAGAATCACTGAGATAGATTGACAGATTAATGAAAACTGACCTTCCAGCTTTCCAGTTCTTGAGTAGGGAAGAGCCTCAGTCTGTGGCTGCCACTACTGCCATTTGCTCTTTGGGGCCGTACCAAGCTACTGTGGAGCACTCGTCTCTCACCATCTGTCCAAGCTGTTGTGCCATCTGCGGTCTAAGCCAACAAGTACTAGTTGTTGATGGGCAGCTCCCTAGCAGCTTCACTCATTTTTGGGCAAAGTCTAGCAATGGAGAGGCTTTTCCTGCCCCTAAGGCCATAGCTCTGTCCTCACAGGCATCCCATCAGGCTCCTGACCCTCAGAGTTGCAGTGTCTAAGTGAGTTCAGACCTTTACCTTCCAAGAGACTTACAACTCTTTCCTCTTCCCACTCTTCATGGATAAAACCCAGGTTACACATTTATTCTCCTTTCAACACTGTAAACTCAGATTGGCTCTTTCTTCTCTCTTTTGAGAAAATTAGATCTAATTGCTTCAATTGCCTTAAACGGGCACACAAATACACACACACACACACAAGGCACATGAGACTTTTGAATGGCTTTTTCTTTTAAAAAGTTCCATGTCAGCCTGCCAATATCATCAAAGTAGAAGACATCTATGGGTAAGAAAATCTCAGCCTAGACATCCTCTGAGAGAGGAAAAATCCCATTTCCTTCCTTCCCAATGAGGTTGCTATAAAGGAAAATGAAGCACATAATTTCTCAGAAGATGACCCTCATATACAAAATGTGTAACAAATTTATTTGTTTTTGTATTAATTGAAAAAGTGTTTTTGAGCTCCAGCTGTCTCAAGCAGTCCAAACGTCATTGGAGATAGAAGAATGAGGAAAAATGCATTGTCCCTGCTCTTACGGCATTCAGTCTGGCCATCATCAACATACAAGTGATTAACAAACTACAATGTTGCAGACCACTGCCCTTACCCCTGGAGAAACAGGAAAAGCACAAGACTCTCGCCCTGTATTTGAAGGGTATATAAACATAGCTAATAAATGATATGTACATAAAATGATTAAACATCATGCCTTATGCTAAAAACCAAAAGTACAAATGATAGTTTCCATACACAATCCTAAAAGTGACTGAACAGCTGCCAGATTTAGGGAGAACATAAATAACTTCAGGAGGTGTAAGCACTATTTAGCAGGACCCAAGGAAGTTGAAGGATGCCGGCAAATGGTAAAGAGGAAAAAGGAAATTCCCAAGTCACATTAGAAAGTGAGAAAATGTTTGAAATCTTAAGGAATTCAAATAACTTTTAAGAGGACCAAAAAATGCTTAGTTTAGTTTTATTTTTAAGTGAATATTTAAAATAATACAGACTCTCAAATCTTGTCTATCATTTTACTCATAAAGCTGCTGTCAGCTGTGTTTTCAACTAGGAGTTATCTGATAGACTCAAAACCCATAAAACTATCCCTCAATCTTCTTTTTATCATAAAAAGTATTTCTCTCTGTTACTTTTTCCTCTAACCTCCTTTATGATGGTGAAGAATTAGGTAGAGAAATTTGCGTAATCTCAGTGGAAAAGTAAATCACATGATCTTTCTGAAAGATTATTTAGCAATAAACATCAAAAGTCTAAAACTGAGCAAACTATCTGGCCTCATAAATCTACTTTCCAGGAATTTATCTAGAGACATAATCATAAATTTTCACAAAGAGTTTGATGAAAGATGTTTATTGTAATGATATTTGTAGTAGTAAAATAAATTTAAGGCAACTTAGCTACATAAATTATAGTATAGGCATATAAAAGAATTATCTTGAAAATAGCTAAGGATATTAAAAAATGTTTAGAAGGTGAAAAAAATCGTGTCACAAACTATGAACATATGATCCCAAGTATATAAAGCATTACATATGAGAAAAACATATTAAAATGTTAAGACCTGTTATCTCTGCATGGTAGTATTATGAGTGAAATGTACCCTTTCCTTACGCTTTCTGGTATTTCAAATTTTTATGATAGAGATACACACATACTCACATACTCACTCACACTCACACATATACATACATATAAACAGCTGGTTCTAAAAGGGATTGAATCTCATGTTTTTTAACCATCAGGGAAGTATTTTCAGACCCTGAACCCAGTTTCTAGTCAATTTTGGATTTATGAATATTAACCATCTTCAATAACCCTCCTGCTTCATTATCCATTTACCAAATGACCTGGAAAGTAAGCCATGTACACTATGCCTGCCTAAGATGAGAGAAAACACTGGCTTCTGCCAGGAACATTGTTTTTCTTTCGTGTCCATTCAACCTTACTCAGCCACTAACCACCATGCCTTGGGCAGCGAAGCCCATTTAGACTTTAACACTCATTTTTAAATCCTAGATTTTCTTTACACCACTAAAGAAAGTACTGGCTTCCAACATCAGGAGCCCATGCCCATTACTCAAACCAAAATCAGCTGGGGGTACTGACTGCCCTGCTCTCCTGCTATGCTGTGACTCTGAGGCAGCCTCTCTAACCTAACGCTGAGGCCAGAGTGAACCAGGCTGGAAGCACAACTTAGAGAACCAGCTCCATTGTAGTAAGATTATCCTGGAAGGGAATCTTCCCATTCCACATGAAAATATAGAGAGCCAGAAAGAGCACCACTCTCACACTCACAACAGCAACAAAAAAGTAAGGCAAGCTGTAATCATATGTCCTTTTTTAAATCCATAAAAAAGCTGAGGTCATAAGGCAGTCAACTAGACTAAAATCTAAGGAGAGACCAGCACCTGAAAGGAAGGAGAGAACAAATATTTTATTGCCTGGAGCAGATGCAGCTGAACACGTATATGAAGAACTAGCTAAAATAGTTAATAAATTGTTGGAGGCAGATTGTGACCTGGAGAAAATATGTAGAACCCATGGAGGCCACAAATTTGGGGGAATTTTGTACTATATTGCAGGCTTTTTATATACAGACCTCAACAAACACTTGTTAAAAAAAAAAAAAAAAAGTAACGCCTGCAATCCCAGTACTTTGGGAGGCTGAGGCAGGCAAATCACGAGGTCAGGACTTCAAGGCCAGCCTGACCAATATGGTGAAACCCTGTCTCTACTAAAAATATAAAGATTAGTCAGGCATGGTGGTGTGTGCCTGTAGTCCCAGTTACTCCAGAGGCTGAGGCAGGAGAATCGCTCGAACCCAGGAGGCAGAGGTTGCAGTGAGCTGAGATCGCACCACTACACTCCAGCCTGAGTGACAGAGCAAGACTCCATCTCACAAAAAAGAAAAAAAAAAAAAATTAGTGAGACTACAGAGAAAGCATCCCTACAGTGCAAGCACTGCAATACTGCCTTCAATACAGATCCGCCCCAAGGAACAGCACAATGAGAACACCCAAAGCTGAGAGTCAAGCAGCACTGAAACAAATCCATTGGCAAATGAACCCCACCTAAACACAAGGTATTGCACTGCTAGAGGCATTCAAAGCCTGTAGTGCTTAAAGAATACCTATAGCAACAACAAACCTCAAATTAACTTAATTTGTAATCAGATTAATGGAAATCCTCCTGCTAAAGTCACAGCAGAGGGAAAATCATGATCATTTCCAGACACAAAAACTGTTTACCCCAATCACTACTGTCCTACACAAGATGTCCAGTTTTCAGCAAAATAAATCCTATGAGGCATGTGAGAAGACAAAAAAAAAAATGCTGACAAGAGACAAAGCTATCAACAGAACCAGACTTAGACTCAGACACAGATGCTGGAATTATCATGTAGGGAATTTAAAATAACTTAGATGTTAAATATTCTAAAACAGGGTTTCTCAACAATATTGACATTTTGGGAGGGATTATTCTATGTTGTAGGGGTCTGTTCTGTGCATTGTAGGATGTTTGGCAGCATCCCTAGCCTATACCCATTAGATGCCAATAGCACTTTCTCTAATCATGACAACCAAAAATGACTCCTGACATTGGCAAATGTCCACAGGGAGATACTCCCAGTTGAGAATCACTGATCCAGTGGAAAATGCAGACAACATGCAATCAAATTTCAGCACCGAGAGGAAAACAATCAAATGGAAATGCAAGAAAT
This sequence comes from Rhinopithecus roxellana, assembly GCF_007565055.1. Taxonomy (NCBI): domain Eukaryota; kingdom Metazoa; phylum Chordata; class Mammalia; order Primates; family Cercopithecidae; genus Rhinopithecus; species Rhinopithecus roxellana. The sequence continues at coordinate 57,081,934 of NC_044551.1, forward strand.
AAAAGACACAGTGACATAAATGCAAATGCAATAAATGAGATCATGAGTAGAAGCTACATAGGTGATACTATAACATATAAACTTGAAGACTGTCAGGGGAAATTAACCACACTGAAACATGCAGTGGAAAAAACTGGGGAGTAAAAAGCCAGAGAACCCAAGAGTTGTGAAACAGTATCAAATATTTTAACATATATATATTTGAAATCTAACAAAAAAATAGAGAAGAGAAAGCAGAAGAAATACTTGAAGAAATAATGGCCAAGAATATTCCCAAATTAGTGACAGACAAGCCCACAGATGCAAGAAACAAAAAAACACAAAGCAGGAAAATGAAGAAGAAGGAGGATGAGGTAGAATGTAGAAGAGGAGGAGGTAAAGAGAAAACAGGGAGAGTAGGAAGAAGCAGAGAAGGAGAAGAAGGAATAAAGTGAGGAAAAATAAACATAAACGTATCATATATAAACTACTAAAATGCAAAGAAAAAATCTTCAAGGTGGTGAGAAGAAAAAAACACACTGAGAGACAAACATGAAAATCACAACAGACTTGCCAGAAGACAATAAAGTGGCATACCAAAAGAAACAATCTTTCAAACAGAATTCTATATCCAGCAGGAATAAATTTCAGAAATAAAAGAGAAATAAAACTTTCTCAGAAAAACAAAACCAGAAATAATTCATTGTCAGAAGACTTAGAAGAATTGTTAAAAAGAAGTTTCTCAGGCAGAAGAAACATAATGCTTGACAGAAACTTGGATCCACACAAAAAATAAAAGATGCTAGTAATGGACTAAGGTATCAAAAATTTACTTGTACTTATTTTTAATTATTATAAAAGGTAACTGATTATCTAAAGCAAAGATATTAACAATGTTTTATGTGTTTATAGCATATGCAACTGTAAAATTATGAAAACAATGGCATGAAGGATGAGAGAAGGGAACTGAAAATAAACTGTTGTAAGGTTCTCCCACTACACATAAAGCAGAGTATTATTTGAAGGTAAAATGTGATTAACTAGATTTGCGTATTGTAAATCCAAGACACTCACTAAAACACTTTAACAAGGAGTTATAAATAATAACTGAATAGTGAAGGTAAACTATAATCATTAATGAAAAGCTCAATTAACCCTAGAGAAAAGAGAAAAAAGGGAAAAAAGAAACAAAGTAAAGATGGAACAAATAGAAAACAGCTAGAGAGATGGTAAATTTTAATCCAACTATTTCAAGAAACACAAAAATATAAATGGTCTAAAAACATTAATTAAAAAGAAAACTTTAGATTGTGTATAAAAATAAGATATAACAGCTGTGTAGAATAAACCTATTTTAAATGTAAAGGTATAGTAAAAGGATGGAAAATGATGCATATTACTACCAGTGGCCAAAATAAAGCTTCAGTAGTTTTATTAATATGAGACAAAATATTCCTACAGAACAAAGAATATGATCAGGAATAAAGACAGATATCTAATAAAAATGGAAATTTTAATTCTTAAAAAAGATATAGCAATCCTAATTGTGTATACATATAACACAGAACAAATTACATAAAGCAAAAAGTGACAGAACTGACAAATCAACAATTATAGCTGGAAAGTTCAAGATAACTCTTTCAGTAATTGATGGAATAGGCAGTTAGAAAATCAGTAAGGATACACAAGACCTGAACAACACTATCAAATAACTCAACATAATTAACTAGGCCGGGCGCGGTGGCTCAAGCCTGTAATCCCAGCATTTTGGGAGGTCGAGACGGGCGGATCATGAGGTCAGGAAATCGAGACCATCCTGGCCTACACGGTGAAACCCCGTCTCTACTAAAAAATACAAAAAAACTAGCCGGGCGAGGTGGCGGGCACCTGTGGTCCCAGCTACTCGGGAGGCTGAGGCAGGAGAATGGCGTAAACCCGGGAGGCGGAGCTTGCAGTGAGCTGAGATCCGGCCACTGCACTCCAGCCTGGGTGACAGAGCAAGACTCTGTCTCAAAAAATAATAATAATAATAATTGACATTTATAGAATGTTTCACTCTACAACAGCAACACACACATTCTTTTTAAGTGCACATGAAACAGCCACCAAGATATATGATATTAAGGGGAATACATCAAATGTCAACAGATTCAAAAGAATGGAAATTGTAAAAAATATGTTCTCAGAATAGAATGAAATTAAATTAGAAGTCAATAACAGAAAAATATCTAAAAGGTCTTCAGATAGTGGGAAACTAAACAAGATGCTTGTAAAGACCCACGGGTAGGACAAAACAAAAATCAAAGGAAATTTACAAATACTTTTAACTGAATGAAATAAAGTAAAACACATCAAAATTTGTGGGATAAAATTCTACTAGTTTCTAGAGGGAAATGTATGGCATTATATGTTTATATTAGAAGAAAATAGTATCAAATCAGTAATCTAAGTTACTTCCTTAAGAAAGTAGAAAAATAAGAGCAAATTACACAAATCAAGCAGAAAGAAGGAAACAATAAAGAACAGAATTTAATGAAGTTAAAAACACAAATCTATAGGGAAAAATAAATTAAAGCAGAACTAGTTATGTAAAAAGATCCATAAAATTGGTATACTTCCAACCAGATTGATGAAGAAAAAGAAGAAACAAATTGCTAATATTAGGAATGAAACAGGGGACATCAGTACAGACCCCACAGACATGAAAAAGGGAAATAATGAAATACTATGAACACTATTACCATAAATGAAGCAACCTAGTTGATACTAACCAATTTGTTGAAAGACACAATCTGCCAAATAAAAAAAAAGATAACCTGAATAAGTCAGTAGCCATTAAATAAATTGGAGTCATTGTTGAAAACCTTTCAACAAAGAAAAACCTAGGCCCAGATGATTTCCCTGGTGAGTTCCTCAAACATTTAAGTATAATTAAAATATTAATACAAATTCTATACAATCTCTTTCAGAAAATATTTTTAAAAGAAACTTTTCAACTTATTTTATGAAGTTAATATTATCCTGATACCAAAATCAAAGACTTTACAACTATAGGCCTACATCTTTCATAAATATAAGTGCAAAATCCTCAATAAATATAGTAAAAAACTGAATCAAGAAATGTATAAAAAGAACAACTTTCTCTGAGCAAGTGGAATTTATCCCAGTAATACAAAGCAGTTTCAATGTTTGAAAAATCAAATAACATTATTTGCCATCTTATTAGATTAAAAAGGAAAAGCTACATAAGCATCTCAATAGATGCAGGAAAAAAATGATACATTTTGATACCAATTGTGAAAAGGTGCTTCACAGCATTAATCATCAAGAAATGCAAATTAAAACCACAGTAAGATACAATTTCACATTTATTAGAATGGTAAACAAACAAAAATTCTGACTACGCTAAGTGGTAGCAGGCTATGAAGAAACTGGAGCTCTAATATACTGCTGATAAGAAGTCAAATGTAAAATCACTTTTTAAAAACAGTTTGGCAGTTTTTTATAATAAAGTTCAACATACACTTATCATATGAACTAGCAATCCCCAATCTAGGGCATTTACCCAAGACACATGAAAATGTAAGTTCAAGCAAGAATCTGTAAATAAATACTTATATCTGTTCTATTCTCAACTGTAACAAACTAGAAACGATTTAGATGTTCCTTCACCAGTGAATGGGTCGGCAAACTGGTTCACACATTCAGTGGAATGCTGCCAAGTAATACAAAGAAACAGCTTATTGATTCCTGAAACAGCATGGATGCATTTCAGATAAATTTTGCTAACTACAGAAAGCCACACCCCCACCGCATGCCTTGCAAGGGGGACAAAAAAACTTTTCCCATTTCAATAAAATATATCACCATCATATGCATCCTGTCCTACACCAAGAAGGGCACAACAACACTCTTGTGGTATTCTGGCCAAAAATTGATAACTTTGATTTACTCATGAAAATATATGAGACAAAAACAAAATAACTGATTATTCGTTGAAAGTGTCATGGTCATAAACTACATAGAAAGACTGCAAAAGTGTCACAAAATGAAAGAGACTCAGGAGAAATGACAACTGACTGCAAATGACATTCTGGATTAGATTCTGTAACACAAAGCTGTGGAAATACTGATGAAATGGGAACAAAGTCTGTAGTTTAATTAACAGTATTGTACCAATGTTAATTTCTTTATTTTGTTATTATGTTAATATGAGATGCTAACCTTAGAGGATGCTGGGTGAAAGTTTTAAGAGAACTCTCTGTACTATTTTTGCAACTTTTTCATAAGTTGAGTTATTTAGGAATATATATATATTGAGGTGAGTGTGAAAGTAATTGTAGTTTTTACATTGTTGGAATTTGCCATTTGATATTGGAATATATTCTTAAATAAATGTGGTTAGGTTATACATCATTTTAATGGGCATTTCTTATTTTATGTTATACATCATTTTAATGTGCATTTCTCACTTTATGTTTTTTTGCTAGTGATTTGTTACTTATTTTATGTTTATTTTAGACTGTGGAAATGATGTTAGACAAAAAGCAAATCTGAGCAATTTTCTTACTCGAGGTCAACTGTGTTGTAAAGCAGCAGAGACAACTCGCTACATCAACAACACATCTGGCCCAGGAACTGCTAACGAACGTACCATGCACTGGTGGTTCAAGAACTTTGGCAAAGGAGACAAGTGCCTTGAAGATGAGGAGCAGAGTGGCTGGCCATCAGAAGCTGACAATGACCAATTGACAGCAATCATCGAAGCTGATCCTCTTACAACTACATGAGAAGTTGCCATAGAATTCAAAGTTGACCATTTTATGGTCGTTCAGCATGAAACAAATAGCAAAGGTGAAAAAGCTAGGTAAGTTGGTGCCTCATGACCTGACCAAATTTTTTTTTTAAAAATCACTGTTTTGAAGTGTCATCTTCTCTTATTCTACACAACAACAGCAAACCATTTGTCTATTGGATTGTGACATGGAACAAAAAGTGGATTTTATACGAGAACCAGTGATGACCAGCTCAGTGGTTGGACCGAGAAGAAGCTCCAAAACACTTCCCAAAGCCGAACTTGGACCAAAAAAAGTGATGGTCACTGTTTGGTGGTCTGCTGCTGGTCTGACCCACTGCCGCTTTCAGAATCCCAGAAAAAACATTACAACTAAGAAGTATGATCAGCACATTGATGAAATGAACCAACACCTGCAATGTCTGCAGCTGGCATCGGTCAACAGAAAGGGCTGAATTCTTCTCCATGACAACACCCAAACACATGTCACACCACCAGTGCTTCAAAAGTTGAACGGATGGAGCTACCAAGTTTTACCTCATCTGCCATGTTCACCTGACCTCTCACCAACTGACTATCATTTCTTTTTCTTCACTTCTTCAGACATCTCAACAACTTTTTGCAGGGAAAATGCCTCCACAACCAGCCAGATGCGGAAAATGTTTTCTAAGAGTTTGTCGAATTCCGAAGCATGACTTTTACACTACAGGAATAAACAGACTTATTTCTCTTTAGCAAAAATGTCTTCATTGTAATGGTTCCTGCTTTGATTAATCAAGATGTGTTTGGCTGGTCATGGTGGCTCACGCCTCTAATCCTAGCACTTTGGGAGGCCAAGGTGGGCAGACTGCCTGAGCTCAGGAGTTTGAGATCAGCCTGGGCTATACAGTGAAACCCCGTCTCTACTAAAATACAAAAGAAATTAGCTGGGTATGGTGGTGTGTGCCTGTAGTCCAAGCTATTTGGGAGGCTGAGGCAGGAGAATTGCTTGAACCCAGGAGGCGGAGGTTGGAGTGAACCGAGATCGCACCACTGCACTGCAGCCTGGGCGACAGAGTGAGAGACTCTGCCTCTATAAAAAAATATATATATATAATAATAATAAAATAAATAAAATAAAGATGTGTTTGAGCACAGTTATAATGATTTAAAATTCACGTTCCAAAACTGCAATTATTTTTGCACCAATCAATTAAAACTGGGAAGGAAATGATCCCAGGTAGCCTAGGCCCCGAATCCAGAAAGGAGACAGCATGTTTGGTCACAGTAGCCACATTTGCACCTTGCTGGATAACCTTGTTCATGAAAAGCGAAGGCCAAGTTAAAGAAGGATATCAAATAACATACAGTGAATTCTGTAACTCAGATCACCAAACTAAGGCATAGGGAATGAGGGACAATAAGTGGGTGAGTGATCTGTGATTTAACCTAGTAACACAAAATGTATGCCAATGAGTTGACTCCCCAGATAGCTTTAAAATATCCCTTTGCTGATCTCCTGATGCCAGTTGTAACACCTATACTACTTCTATTGGGTGATTTATTTTCATTTCATTTCATCTAATTGTTTCCTGTGTGTACTCTTGTCTCTACAACTAACATATTATGGATATAAAATTTTAATGAATTATAGCTACATATAAAATGTATCCCACATGGCAAAAATACTTACTTCAGATTCTCAAAGACTAAAACAAACACAGTGTGAATTTTCTATAGAAATAATATATTTCATACCACCAATTAAATTTTTCTTTTTTTCACACAAGTTATTAAACTTCATGGGATAATTTTTTTTAAAATGAAGAAATCATCCTTAGTTCACTACAGAGAAATAATAACTGCTAATGTGTAGGTAGACATTCAAGACTTCTTCTTTATATATGGACAAATATTTCTTTATATATGAATGTTTTGTAACTTGCTTTTCTCATTAACAATATATTTCTACTATCATTCAAAGACAAAACATATGTGCTTATATATCATTTTGAAATACTACAGAGTATTCCATTGTATAGAGTGCCACAATAAATTCACTCAAACCCCTAGTATTGAACATTTGACCTCTACCTAGGTTTTCTGTATAAAAGTGCTGTAATGAATATCTCCATAAATGCATCATTGATAGGTGGTATGACTACTTCCACAGAATTTTCTGAAAGTAAAATTAGTTAACCAAAGATATCAAACATTAGAAAGTCCATGATACATGACAACAATTTTATTTAAGGAAACTTTGTACCAACTTACATTTATGAACTATATGTATGAGTGTTCATTGTTAAAACACTTTCACTAATAAAGAATATTATCATTATTTTTTAAAAATCTTATCAGCCTTTTATATTGTGGTTTCATTCACTGATGCATTTTTCAGATTCATAAGGAGGACTAAAATTTCACTTCTACTTTGCCCACTTCTTACCCAAGCCTTCAGTTTGGATGTAGAAGGCTATTTTTTAGAGCTGCTGTTCAGGCAAGTTTTTCACAGATCCCCTTCTTTCTACCTCCACTGCTGAAATAATAATCTTTGATAGTCTTTTACTTTTCTTCAATTTTCCTATTTCTTAGCAATTTTGAAAGGTGAGAACTAAATGTGGGAACTCAAATGACCATTGGTAACTCGAAAATTCTTTTACAGTTTTAGGGTTTTCCATTTTAATTTTAACCAATTAGATTTTAGGCATGATGGAAACAATCTATAAAAACCTTTAACAGCAAATGTATTCATGTGGATAAGACAGCAAGGGCAATTATACTTCAGCAAAATTAACATCATCATGATACAGTTCTTGCTCTAATCATCTAATTCCTTTGAAACTAGTCTTCAAACTTTTTCAAAAAATGTAGCTTTGTCAAATAGTTTGCATATCTAAGTATATTCCTATTAAAATGATGGCAGATTAAATAAATGGTCTCACTTATGTTAGTTAAGTGATTCAAGATATATTTATCAAAGATTCAGGACAGCAAGAGATCAAAATTGAATTTGCCAAAATAATGACTGTCCTATCTTCCAGCTACTTGTGAATATTTCCTTTGTGTTCCTCAGTTATTACATAGATCAATCATCTTCTTTATTCCATACACCCAGGATTGTAGTTTATTCCTTATAAACTCGGATTTGAAAATGTTTTTACCATGCTATAAATGTGATCTCTGCCGTGTGTGTGCGTGTGTGTGTGTGCGTGTGTATCCTTCCTGAACAGTGAATGTGCTATCATTGATAGGACCTTATTCTGGTTGCCCAAAGACAGCATCTACCATTGTCTTTTTTTTTTTTTTTTTTTTTTTTTTTTTTTTTTTGAGACGGAGTTTCGCTCTGTCACCCAAGCTGGAGTGCACTGGCCAGATCTCAGCTCACTACAAGCTCCACCTCGCGGGTTCATGCCATTCTCCTGCCTCAGCCTCCCGAGTAGCTGGGACTACAGGCGCCCGCCACCTCGCCTGGCTAGTTTTTTTTTTTTTTTTTTTTTCTTTTTTGTATTTTTTAGTAGAGACGGAGTTTCACCGTGTTAGCCAGGATGGTCTTGATCTCCTGACCTTGTGATCCGCCCGCCTCGGCCTCCCAAAATGCTGGGATTACAGGCTTGAGCCACCGCGCCTGGCCCTACCATTGTCTTTTAAATCCATTTGCAGTTAGTTTCTATTTATGCTGAGTTCTAACTTGATGCCTCAAAAATATCTTAGTCAAGAGTATTCCCTAAGATGATACAGTAAATTAGGGAACAGTGCAAATGGTTCCTTATTGTTAACACTGTATGTGTTTCTTAATCACTAGGTCCCATCCCATAATCACTAGTGATTAAGGTCCCAATCACTTAATCACTACTTATCCCTGGGATAAGTAGGAGACCAAGAGTATAATAAAGTTTGTTTGGCTTTTTCTTATTCTTTCCCACAGGGTAGACTATAGCCCAAATGTCATATATCTCTTTGTAAAGTCTCAGACTCATATAGTTATTACCATCAAGCATATACCACATTTTCCTATGATGAGGTTCACGAGATGCCATCAGATATATTCTAACCCCTTTGGATCCCTAGTCTCCTGTATTTTAGAAAACCCAGGGAGTTTTCTTTGTTTGCTTTGTTAACAGCAATTTCTTAGGCCTAACTCTAGACTTAATGAATCAGAATCTCTAGATGGGAGCACAGTCTTCCATGTGTTTAAAAGCTTCCCATGTAATTCAAATGTGCAACCAGGATTGAGAACAATTGCTATAAGTATTTACAAATAATTCCTAAATATTCAACACACTACTTCAGTAGGTAATGTAGGAGTTTTGATCACAACTCACTTTCTAGGCATTCAACTAAATAAAAAACTTTGAAATACCACTTTGGGGTCATTTCACCCCCTCATCTTTCTCTCAGCTTTCTGCCCACCTATGATGAAGCTGTAAATTCCTGACTGTCTTCTTTATATTTGGTCACTGATCAATGACAGTCCTTTCACTCTGCTGCTGTGCCATCTTCATCTCCCCGGGTTTACTCCAGAATTTACCACAATCTACTACCTACCTAATCAAAAGTTTAGCTGCAGAAAACATGTATGAAGCCACTGTGCCTCTTTTGTTGTATTCCCAGTGCTAGACATTTAGCAGAAACTCAGTAAGTATATTGAGAAAAAATCTTAACTATAATCCTTGGACACCAAATTTCAGAAAACCCTTGATTGACAGATGGGGAAAATGTTAAGGTAGGATGGATGGCTTTGTAACTTGTCCTTCACTTTCAAAGGTTTGTACAAGTTGTTGGAAGACATTTAAATAGAATTTATTCATACAAAGATAGCTTAAACGATCACTTACTTTCTTTAACATTAATTACCTCAACCATTCACACAAAAGAAATTATTTCATAATATTAACAGTCTCCACGTAGAGCTTAAGGATCTTCGTGCCTGGCCAAAATAGTAGCACAGTAGAAAGAAATTTGGGGATCGAAATACCAGTGAATTTCTCCTCTCAGTTAACTATTCTGAAAATCACTGACACCAAGGTTAACACTGCAGTAATTAAGTACCAATATTTGTCCCATTTCTAATTTAAATCTCTTTCCTGTTTACTGAAATTCTCTCATAAACTCATTTATTGTTCAACAGCTAAAAGAGGAGGCACAAATTAGAACTTGCAGAGGAAGAACATGGAGACTCCATATTGCTTGATATGTTTCAGTTTTACAACCTTATTAACAGAATGTATAGGATCAATCTGAGATTTAATTTCCTTCCACATTATGATTAATGCTAAATGTAAATTTCAAGTTAACATAAGTATATTTAATTCTACATCAATAAAGAAATATGCTCTAATTGAAATGATGGTATGAGATTATTCAGTGTTTAGTAATAGAATGGTGAAATTATTCCCCTGGGATTTTTTATATTACTGATGAGGTGGAAAACAAGGATAAAAGATAGAGCAAGGCTTTTTGAACACTGGCATTATCATCCTGTTTTTCTCCCAGGAATATAAAAGTCAGCTCTTTATGCTTTTACCATCAGACAAGGAACTGTGATCACTAATCAACCATGTAACCTTAGGATAATCGCTTAAATTCTGTGTATGTTTTGTATCTGTAAAAAAAAAAAAAAAAAAAAAAAAAAAGCATATTTATTTGGCAAATCTTCCATTTCTATGTCCTAGAAATTACATAAGAAGTATATTAAATTCTATGTGTGAAAGTCCCTGGAGAATTTAACAAACATTACAAAAACAAAGTGAAATTTATAGCAATTTTTGTTTTGAAGTCTTCCTAAATGTATGCATTATTTCTTTGCTAGCCATAAAAGTTCCTAAAATAAAAAATTCATTCGAAAACATGAGAAGGTAATTTATCTAGAGAATTTTTTAACCTCAACACTATTGATATTTTGGGCCAGATAATTATTTGTTGTGGGGGTTATCCTGTGCATTGAACATGTTGAGTGACACCTCTGTCATCTACCCACTAGATGCCAGTAGCACTCGTCCAACTATGATGATGAAAAATGATTCCAGACATTGCCAATGTTCCTTGGGGTGGAGGGTACAAAATTATCCCTAAGAACCACTGATATATTGCTTGTTTTATACATGTGAACATAAAAGCTATTTTGCTAAGAGTGCATCAGACTTTATAAACATATACCTAAGTATGTAAAATAATGTCATATTGTGTGTGTATATATATATGTAAATGTTCATGAAAAATCAGATAAAACTGATAATATGTGCTAATAACATCAGATAAAACAGATAAAAATGTGCTAATAATCCCACTGTTAGCACATTATATGTTATTAAAGTATGATTAAATGGGTAAGAGGCATATTAAACCAAGCATCATGAAAAGTTACACATCAGAAAGCCAACAAGGTTAAGAACACATTATTAAAAATTCACACCAATTGAATAAACAAATATGATCAGATACTGTATTATCAAAATATAAATGCAAGATAAGAAACAGATAAAGTCAATTTAACATTAATATGTTTCTAATTTGTTAAAGCAAAAATTGTAATGTCATCAAATGACACCAATCAAGTGTGTGTGTTTGAGATGATCAAAGCTTAATTATTTAACAATAAAGAATGAGAGCAGCCCAGACTCTTAATAATTTGTGAATTTCACAGTGAGCTTTTGAAGTTCTCATTATTTAATGACACTGTCAGGATTGAAATACAATAAAAAAGGAAAATATCTTTTCTCCACATTTTATGGGTTTTATTGCTGCTGTTTTGGCAACTCAAATATACCAGCCATCTGGTTCCTCTGGTAAGGCTTACGAGTGGTAACAGGGTGGTCCACTGTGAAAATCATTACGAACTGAAAGCAATGAACTAAAAGCATTGATAAGCTCTCCCCCACACACTAGAGGCATAGATTAGTGGGTGTGAATGGGTGTGCACACACACCCAGAGAGAGAGAGAGCCACACAAGATCACAGGCAAAACAAAGACAAGAAGAGAGAAAGGTGAATTTCTCAAATACATTTTTTAGTATTTTACCACTTATCAAGTTCATTCCTCATTTTTAAGTGTTATTTTAATTTCCTTAAAATTAAAGTTTTATCATGTGGACAAAGCTAGTTTGTAAATGTCCTCTTATTTCTCCCTGAGGCATTCTACTTAACTGTTGAAATGCTTTGGTTGTGTCTCCACCCAAATCTCATCTCGATTAGTAGTACCCATAATCCCCGTGTGTCATGGGACAGACCTGGTGGGAGGTAACTGAATTATGCGGGTGGTTTTCCCCATGCTATTCTCACGATAGTGGGTGAGTTCTCATAAGATTTGATGGTTTTATAAGGGGCTTTTTGCCCACTTCACTTTGCACTTCTCTTTCCTGCCACCATGTGAAGAAGGACGTGTTTTCTTCCCCTTCCACCATGATTGCAAGTTTCCTGAGGTCTTCCCAGCCATGCCAAACTGGGAGTCAATTAAACTTCTTCCTTTGTAAATTACCTATTCTCAGGTATGTCTTTATCAGCAGCGTGAGAACAGACTAATAAATCAGTCTTCTGTTTTATATGATTAAAAAATCAGGAATGACATCTAATATTCAATGTAACTTTTCTCCTTGCTCTGCAAATACACAACCAATGAAAATCCAATTACGGGTGCTTCCTTGAGCAAATATTAAATAACATTTGTTAAGTAGTTAGTATATAGCAGAGTTTTTGCTAAATATTTCCTGAATTATTTCATTTAATCTTAAAAAAATCACAAAAAGCATATAATCATCTCAACTGACAAATAGAAAACATCGATCAATTTCAACATCCTGTCACAATGAAAACACCTAACAAACTAGGAAAATAAAGAAACTTTCTCAATCTGATAAAGAGCAGCTGTGAAAAACCCACCATTAACTTAATACTCAAATGGTGGAGAACTGAATGCTTTTCCCATAAAATCAGGAAAAAGACAGGATGTCCACTCTCATCACTTTTATTCCCCCTGATGGTAGAAGTTACAGCAAGGGAATTGGTCAAGAAAATAATATAAGACATCCATTTTTTAAAGTAAAACGATATTTGCAGATGGCATAACGTATATGGAATATCTTAAGAAACTCACTTAAATACCTATTAAAATAATTTTAGCAAGACTGCAGAATACAAGATCAATATATGAGAATTAATTGTATTTCTATACACTGAACTATTTGAAAATGAAATTTTAAAGCAATCTCATTTACAGTAGTGACAAAAAGAAAAAAAAATGCCTACAAATAAGTATAACAAAATAAGTGTAAAACTTGCACCCTAGAAACCACAAAATGGTGTTAAGATAAATTAAATCACACTTAAATAAATGGAAAGGCCCTGAATCAGAAGATTTAATATTGGTAAGATGATAACAGATGATACTTTCGACGTGGATATACAGATCCAGTGCAGTCCCTATTAAAATCCCAGTTAATGTTGTTTTCTGAAATTGATAAGCTGATGTTAAAATTTATATGAAAATGCAAGGGATCTAGAATACCTGTATTGATGTTGAAGAAAAGAACAAAGTTGGAGGAATCACATTGCCTGATTTCAAAACTTACCACAAAGGTACAATAATCAAGACTGTATACTGCTGTAACAATTGACATAAGTTTAGAGGAACAGAATTGAGAATCCAGAAATAATCCCTTACATTTATGCTCAGTTGATCTTAATCAAGGGCATAAAAAATTCAATGGGGAAAGAATACTCTTTTCAACAAATGGTATTGAAAATGGTATTGGCAAACAAAACTGAATCTGAGCCCCTTCCATATATTATACATAAAGTAATTCACAAATAAATCAACTACCTAAATGTAAAAGCTAAAACTTAAAATGTAAAACCCTTAAAAGAAAACATAGGAGTAAATCTTCCATGACTTTCTTAGATACAACTCCAAAACACAAGCAAAAAAAATATTGCTGTGATGCAAATGATAAAGTTAAGAAAGTGAAAAGATAACAGAATTGGAGAAAAGATTTGTAATTCATAAGCCTGATAAGAATCTAGTATCCAGAATATATAAATAACTCTTACAACTCAATAATAAAAAGACCAGCTAGTTTAAAAATGAGCAAAGAATTGAAATAGATATTTCTCTAAAGAAGACATGCAAACAGTCAATAAGCATATAACAAGATGCACAACATCATTAGTCATTAGGAAAATGCAAGTCAAAACCACAATGAGATACCACCTCGGACTCACTAAGATAGCTATAATCAAGAAGACCGATAATAACAAGTATTGAGGAGGATGTGGAAAAATTGGAACCCTCTTACATTGTTGGTGGGAATTTCAAATGGTATAACCATTATGGAAAACAGCTTGGAAGTCCTTCAAAAAGTTAAACATACAGTTATCATATCATCCGGCAATTCCATCTCTAGTTTTATACCCTAGATTAATGAAAATATACACTCAGGTAGAAATTTGTACACAAGTATTCACAACAGCATTATTCATAATAGCCAAAAAGTGGAAACAACCACAATGATCAATTAATTCATGGATGAATAAGATATGATAGAGTCTTAAAACTGAATATTATTTGGCAATAAAAAGAAATACAGTATTGATATATGCCACAACATAAATGAACCTTGAAAACATTATGCTAGGTAAAAGGATCTGGCTACAAAAGACTACATGTTAATTGACTTTATTTCAATAAAATGTCCAGAATGGGCACATTTATAAAGACAGAAAGTAGACTGGTGATTGCCTAGGGCTCAAGGATTAGTGGGAAATAAGGAGTGACTGATAAAGAGTACAGGGTTTATTTTGGGAGTGATGAATATGTCCCAAAAATTAGTTGTAATGATGACTGCATTTCTGTGAGTGTACTTATAACCTTTGAATTATACACTTTAAATGGGTTAATTGTAAAGTATGTGAATGAAACCTCAACAAAGCTGTTTTCAAAATAAAACTATACCCAAGATGACAGTGATAGCATAGTCAGAAGTAAAATTCAGGTGACCTGGCTTGCCAAGGTAGCTTTTTTTTCACCATGTAGAGCAGTGGTCCCCAACCTTTCAAAAACTAGGGACTGGTTTTGTGGAAGACAATTTTTCCACGGACTGCAGTGGGCAGGGGTATGGTTTTGGGATGATTCAAGCACATTACATGTGTCATTACATTCTCATAAGGAGCAGCAACCTAGATCCCTCACATGCACTGTTCACAATAGTGTTCTCACTGCTATGAAAATCTAATGCCACAGCTGATCTGACAGGAGACAAGGCTCAGGTGGGAATGGTGGCTCATCTGCTGTGTGGTCCAGTAACAGGCCATGGACGGGACAGATCCATGGCCTGGGGGTTGGGACTCCTGATGTAGAGTATATGTCAGAGTTTCTAAGATTTGGTGAGATCCCACTCAGGGTTTCCCACTGGCTGGCTGAGTCTTATCCTGAACAAGTTGAATATTAATACCTTCAACCTAATAGATCTCCAGTCAGGAAGTGGGAAGGCCCTAGAATTTGGGCACACAAATTTCCAAATCTGCAATTTCCTGGCATTTCCTTTGTTGGAAATACATCATTTGTAGTTTCACAGTAAATTGACTAAGATTTCTTAAGATTTATTTATCCGAGGGCTCATTTTCACCAAGCTCCAAACACATGCCTCTGATAACTCCTCTGAGGCCATTATCCAAATGTCACCTTATCAGTGAGCGGTCACCTAAACACCAACAAAAAATAGCAACATCCTTCCCCTTCACCTTAGCACTCCCTATACATCTTACTTCTGTTTATTTTCCAGATTGCCATCTGATACACTACATATGTATATGATTTTGTTATTGTTGCTTATTTTCTCTGTTCTCCCTATTGTAAATTCCTTAAGATCTGAGACTGTATTAGTTAGCTTTTCCGACATAACTAATTACCCCAAATTTCAGTGCCTTAAAACAACAACCATGTATTTAGTTTAAAAGTCTGTGCTTTGATAATTTAGATTGAATGAAGCTGAGAGTTTCTTCTGGTCTACGCCACCCTCACTCTTGTGTCTGCAGTCAGCTGCCAAGTCTGTTGAGTGCTAGCTGATCCAGAATGGCCTCAGCTGGGATGACTCCTCTGCTCCATCTGATCTCTTTGTCTCCAGCAAGTAAGCACAGGATTGTTCACATGACAGTTGGGCAGGGTTTCAAGGAAGCAAGTGGAAGAGGACAGAGCCTCTTGAGTTCCATGGTCAGAACTGGTACCACATCAATGCTGCCCCATTGTATTCAACAAAGCAAGGCATAAGGCCAGCCCAGATTCAAGGTATAAGAAAATAGCCTCCATATCTTTTTAAAACATATTCATTACTTCAAATACTTATCATTTTTTGTGTGTGTTGAGCACACCTAAAATCTATTCTTGTAGCAATTTTCAGTCACCTTGCAAAAGAGGTGAACACATGGAGAAAAATAATGGTGGCCATTTTTGCAAACAACCTGCCAAAAGATTTTACCTAGTTTTTTCACTGCTGTATCCCAAGTACGTAAAACCATTCCTGGCCCATCGGTATTCCAGAAATCTTAGTTGAATGAACAAATGAATTTTATGCCCATTACTCCTGAGCCAGAGCCTCTCCCATAAATTGCTCCTTATCTCTAGTAAATACTTAGAGTAAACTATGTTTTTGATGAATATTCGCAATTGAAGTCCTGTATCTACTGTTCTTTTAAAGTTAAAATCAGCCTTCATTGTTTGATTTCTATCTTCTTTAGTTATCGCAAAGTCAGACTTAATATTTCCAGAGACTATGAAGCACACCATATTTCACAGGGTGCTTCCTCTCCAAGGACCTTGGAGGAGTTTGAAAACACTTTCTCATCAATCTCCACAGTTAGATAACAAGGTAAGTGTGTCCCATTATCTCCCCTGCCTTTTCCTCTCCCTTCTGCTCCCAGTCAGCTTTTTTCCCTTGCATTTCTTCAAAGATGAAACTAGCTTAGACACAACAGAACAACCACTTTCCAATACAAAACAGCTCCTTGAATTATTGGGGCCTGGACAACTTTCTGAAAGGCTGGGCAATTGCACAGGGTTATAGGCAGTGGGCATGATAATGCCTGGAATGGTGTCAGATATGGAAATGTCTGTGGATACTACTCATTTCCCTATTCTTGCCATTGCCACATAAGCAAAGTAGATTGAAAAATAACAAAAATTCACTGGATACGTTTGCCTCACTGTTATGGTCTGAAAGTTTGTGCCCCCCTAAAATGCATGTGTTGAAACCTAATCACCAAGGTAATAGTATTAGTAGGTGTAGTATTGGGGAGGTGATTAGGTTATGAGGAAAGATCCTTCATGAATGAGATTCATGCACTTATAAAAGAGGCTTCAGAGAGGTTCCTGTCCCTCTTGCCATGGGAAGTTACAGAGAAAAGGCAGCCATCTGTGAACAAGTAAGCAGTCCCTCACCAGACAACAAACCTGCTGGTGCCTTGACTTTGGACTTCCCAGCCTCTACTACTGTCAGAAATAAATTTCTGATGTCTGTAAACTACGCAACTTATGGTATTTTGTTATGGCAGCCTGAACAGACTAAGACACAAATGGGTCTAGATTTTCTAGGAATATAAGGATCAGATAGATCTCTTATGGTTCTTAGTAAGTGAACTCAAAGAGCAAAATTGATTTCCTCTGCTCTCCACTTACTTAACTAGACAGACACAACTTTTAGGCTTCATGTACCATTCTTAATACACTACTTAACATAGTATTTTTTGGGTTGCTCTTCCTGAAAGGCTGTTCTCTCTTCAAAAAACAATTAACATCCCCTACTGAAAAAGAAATTAATATTAATCAGGGAATGATTCCAATCATTACTCTAGGTAGTAGCATTCCTCATATACTCATCCAAATGGCAGATTGTTCTAATGCTGTGATATGTATTAATACCTTTTCCAGCAGGCCCCTGCCATCTGGATTGGGAATTCTTTTAGCAGAAGACAAAGCCTTTTCATATTTACAGATGAAGCTGCAAAAGGAAAGACCCACAGGAAAAAAAATCCCTGACTTTCCCTTTCTGTCATTCTCCCAAATATCCCTGGCTCAAAACCTCATCAACATCTTCTACTCCCTCTCTCTTCACATCCAGACACCAAGTCCTGCCAGTTCCTTCTTTGATGTATTTTTCATCATCTTACTTGTTTTCCATTCCTTCGGCCAGCTTCCCACGTTCAGGTCTTTATTGTTTCACACCTGCCTCATTGAAATCACCTCCAAAGAGAACACGTCTGCTTTTGTTATTAGTGGTCTCCACTGGCTAAAACCACAGTTTCAGCTTTTTAACCTGGCATAAGTATCTCCACATACGAATCTCTAGCACCTCTTTCTGTACTTATCACTACTCTGTGAACCTTCTGCTCTAGCTAAAATGTTCTAATTGGTATTTTTAACCAGATTTGCTACTTCAAATTTAAGTGGCACATTATGTGTAAAAACCATGTGGCAAAATTACAAACATTATATAAGTTTGAATTTTTTGCCCTGTACATACCCCTGGCCACCCTATTGCAACTCCTTAATGGTTAATGATTCTCTCCTCATTCTTATGCTCTCCTCCTTACTCTGCTCAAAACATTCTTCCTCTCATCTAGCCATTCCTTTGGCTTTGGACCCATCTTTTCCTCTCTCTTCCCAGACCATTTCCAGTTAATACAACACATGGGAGGTTTTGAGTCTGCATCTTTCTCAAGGATCACCATTTGCATAATAAACCCAGGAAATTAATCAACATCCAGCAGTCAGACAGAAATTTCATTCTAGGCGCCCACTTGCCAGGAAGAAGGGATCAGGGTGTTTCTGTCACCTCATAAGGAATGTCTGCCTTTTCATATCACCCCCCATCGGCCCAGAGCTCAATCCTACATACAATATACAGTGTTCTCTACCCACTATTCCCTTCCCACTATGAGCCCACAGTGATCTTTGTCCTCTGAATTCTTATAGAGCCAAACTCCTGTGATTCACCCTGTTTACATGACACTTTGTCCCTGTCATGAGTAGTTACTTGGCCTTATCAGTTTATTTTTATATATTCAAACTGGTTGAAAACTACTTTAAGGTAACAACAGCATCTTGTATTAATTTGTAGTTTTATATTTCAATATTATCAAGCAGTAGCTGACACAAGATCACTGAAAATGGGTTAGTGGTGCTTCTTAGTCACACTGGAAGTGACTGTCAACTAACAATTCCTTCTCTTAGTTGAGGTGTTGATAGAGGCCACAGGAAGGCCTGTAGAAAACAGAAAGCCATTGTCCCTGGAGGAAGAGATGCCAGAGGAGGGAGCAAAGGTAGAGAACAGTAAGAGTCAGAATTCAACTGACAAATATGTCCACTTCAGCATTTTACTCAACGTCAGGAACACATTTATGTAATGAGTTTAAAATTACAAACTTCAGATAGTTCTTATGCCATCAATTCTTCTAATTTTACTCTTTTTTTCTTTTTTGGAGATAAGAGTATTGCTCTGTCACCCAAGCTGGAGTGTAGTGATCATAGCTCACTATAACCTTGAACTCCTGGCCTCAAGCGATCCTCCTGCTTACCCTAGGCCTCAAAAAGTGTTAAGTTACAGGTAAGAGCCACCACTAGCACCCTGATTTTGTTTTTCGCCATTGGGATAATATGTGTATGTACATACATCACCTGAACCAGGTTTCATGAGCTTCAGAGTGCTCGCTGCCCTGGCAATAATAACCCCGACCTTTGTTTACTTGAGGTTTACCCATGCTCACTTTGCCCTGCAGCTATTATTCTGACACCAGAAAGCAGTAGAATGAATGAATATAACAACAGAAACAAGAGGTGTTCCTGACTACTCAAGTAGGGAAATAATAAAGCATAATAATTAATTTTAACATAGTAATACGTCTTATATACAGAACACTACTATGGAAGAAGACCCAGCCAGAAAATAAAATGTCCCTATGCTTTTAACTGACAAACCCCAAACAATTAACTGTTCCTTTTGAAACAGTGGAGGTTATTTTCTTCCAGCTGAATGTTGCAGGGAAGACAGAGGAGGGATCTCAGCACCATCTGCTGTTCTAAAAAGGCAGGTTGGACCCCTGCTGCTTTCCCCAGAGACTAGTTTTGCTCCACATATCTTCCATTCTGTCCATGTTAGAAAGAAACCTAAATGTTACCTGCAGGTGCCAGTCATGGAAAATGTGTGATTTTATGCCTAAATGATACGTGACTTTCTTTTTCCAGAGGCACATTTTTTTTTTTTTAAAGAAATCACCCATCTAGAATGAGTTTTACTGTTGAAAAGTACACTTATTTCCCTAAGTCAGATCCCTGACCTGTAAAGAAGGATTTCTTCTAATCACTGTATTTTTAACTTTAATTTTAAAATTATACAAATAATACAAGTAGATAGAGATTTTGATTGAAATAAAGACGCATGTGTTACTGATATCAGTTAATTGTAGCATTACCATTATTAAAGTCTGTTATTGTCATAAGGAAAAGTGAAGGCAATTTTGATGCATCAACACTTTACCTCAGTACAAATAGGTTAAAGAAAAAAGAAAGCATCGGGCACTCTTTAGAGATATGCAGCTATTTTATTTCTCTAAATTCTCTATTGCCTTGACAATTATGCTCCAGTTTAATGTTCCTTCTCCATTCTTGTATAAATATTCCAAAGCAGAAAGAACAAATGTCCAAAAGTCATTGTCATACAATTCTGTAAAAGACACAAATAAATTGAAGTCTCAGAACTTCTAATGTAAAACTTGCTGGCCAAGACATAATTTGGATGAGAAAATTTGGGGTTTGGATTTTTTAAATATAAACGTTGTTCCTAAAATTTAGTATAACATACATAAAAACTTGGTTTCTGATATAGGTCTACTTAGATTATGTAAGCAAAAATAAAACTGAATTATCAAATGAGTAATAGTTGTACTGGAGAAGTCTATCTTACCTTCTTCACTGCAGACACTTCTCAGCATTATACATACACAGACAAATTATTCCCAAAGTTCTAAAACTTCCCCTACTTAGCTGGAATATGATGTCTACTTCCAGTTTAGAATACAGAAGCAGACACCAAAGGAAAGTTTTGTTCAGTCTGACAAACAATAAAATGCCTTCAAGTGACAGAGCTGTCCTTTCACTTTCTTAATTATAAACAAATGAACTTTTCATTGGCAATTTTTGCAATGTGTAAATGTAATACGGTTCTCAAAACAGCAAATGCAAACATTCGAAAGGTACAGTTGAAGAGAGAGGGGAGTAGGGATCAATTATTTTGTGAATTTTCTGGAAAACAAAACCGTTATTCATAAGAAAATTGGAGGCTAGATCAAACAATGACAACCCTCTAGATCTCCATCACGTAGTTGGAAATTTACATCCAAAGAGAGTACCTAAATAACTTCCCTTTCTGGGGCAGCAAAGATTTTAACCAGTTTCTCGGCAGGAGTGGCAAGGCTTCAAGAATAACTGAAGGAGAGAAAGCCTGGAGTGCTGCACAATTCAAAGGGCAAAGAGCTGGTTTCTGTAGACCCTTAGCACAGCACAATGGTCACGCCAGGGAGCAAATAATCCCATAAAAGATTCTTAGCTTCCCCAGGAAGACCACCTCCTAACTAGTCCTTTAGGACCCTGCTATTTAAACTACCTGCCCGCTGTCACAGATAGTGCTATCCTATAGACTATCTGGGCATTCCACTGAAAGCCCAGAATTCCTATTTGGAAAACAAAGTTCTGCTAACACTGTGTCTTGGATGTACTGTAAAGCAAATGCAGTGAGTGTTGGGACACGCTCAGCAGAATTATTCCCCGATCCAAAAAGGACAAGAACGCGAATTAGGAGGAAAAAGTCTACATCGTAAGGATAAAATAGCTCTTTCAGGTTTTACTGGGGCAGCCAGCTGGAGCCTCAGGCACGCGCGCCCTGGAGAACCTTTCCTCTTTGCCGCCCCAGCATGTCGCCCCTTTAAAGCCTTCTTGGTCTCTCCAATCCCAAGAGTTCCGCGGGACCTTGCGCCGCCGGCTATGGCAAAAACCTCAGGTGTCTACCCGCACTTCAGGGCGCCCTAGAGCGTAGGCGGAGTAACCCAGATCCGGTAAGTAAGTCAGCAGCCAGGAGCGCCTACCGCGCTGCCAGAGCACAGATGGCTGGGGAGGCGCGCGAATCCCAGGCCTCTCAGCGTCCCCAGAGCGCAAACAGCGGCCGGCTGGCGCCTCCCGCAGTAAGTAAGTGGCGATGCCGGGACGTACACACTCGCCAGCTACCTGTACAAACAGCGTCCGTTGTTCTCTCCACTGTATGATTGTCAGCTTCTTTGGTGAGTGCTGACACCAAGACAAGCATAGACAAAGTGGTCTGCACACCCTCCTCCTCCTCGCTCTCCCCCACTGGCCCGGCCTTGTACTTACAAGTCCACTCTAAGAGACACCTTCTAGCCACTTGTTTTGAGTCCAAGGAAACAAAGGAAGCAGGGGTTGTGCACTGCACGAGAGAGTTAATCTCAAGTCTGCGCGAAGACAGGGAATCCCGGGGGCACCGCTGGCACGGGGAAAAGCAGCCTCTTCCGCCTCTCTGGACCAGCAGATTCGTGCATAAGGATGGGCGAGGGCAGAGAGGGAAGCAATGAAAGAAAATAAAAGATAAAAATGGGGAGGAAAAGGTGAATATTTCAAGGGCCAGAGGGCGGGAGAGATGAAGCAAATTCCCGAACCTCAAGTCCAAGTTCTAGAAGTTGGGTGATCGGGTGGAGCCCCTTAGTGGGCGCGGCGGCTGTGTGTACAGTTTATTTATTTTTTATTTTTGGATTTTCTGCCTTGAACAACTAAGGATTAAACATCTACCGCAACGATTTAGGGGATAGAAGAGAGAAGAGGCAATTGCTGGGATCAAAACTGATGCTAAAGGCAAAGTCTGAGCCAATGTCGCTTCTCACAAACTGAATTTTCTGGGCTCTCACGCCCCGCTGCTGGGTCTCCTTTGCACAAAGCTCCCTGCGCTGGAGCGGGAAGTGGGGAGGGGACCAGGTCTGCAAGCCACGGGCAGAGCAGAGAGACAGAGGAGAAGTGGCAAATTATCTTAAGTGTTGATTCCCTAGGGTTGGGGGAAGCATAGTGAATGGGGCAGATCCTGTAGCCCCGACTGGCCGGCTACTCCTCCGTCATCACTGGCGGCAGAACTTACACTTAATGATCTTCTTAAACGCGTTTTGAAAGTCCTTGTTGAAGTATGCGTAAATGACCGGATTAAGCAAAGAGTTGGAGTAACCCAGCCAATTGATTATGGCGCCCAACAGCGTTGGCATGTGGCAGCTGCTCTCGCAGAAGGGCAGAACAAGAGCCACGATGAAGAAGGGCAGCCAGCAGAGGATGAAGGTGCCCATGATGATGCCCAGCGTCTTCACTGTCTTCCTCTCTCGGGCCAGGGCCATCTTGCGCTTCGCATCGGCGTTGCGCTCATTTTTCCTCTCGAAAGAGGCGGAGGCACAAGGGGTAGAACCAGCCTCGCTGGGCAGAGGCAAGTGCTCTTTGGAGTTGCCCACTCGGTGCACCTCGATCACCTCCAGGGCGGCGCCATCGTCGCCTTGCCTCACGGCGCCATTGGCGCACAGAGCACCCCCTGCCTTGCTCTCCACGCCCAGCCTCCAGTTCCTGTCCCCCGACTCTCCATTCACGCTCTTCTTGGGCTGCGGGGCGGGAGATGCTGCATGACGGGTGTTGGCTCCGGTCTTCTCCACCTTTTTGACAGTCTTGCGGATGCGGAAGCGCGCAGCTCGGAATATGCGCCCATAGAGAACCAGCATGAGCAGCAGCGGGATGTAGAAAGCTCCGAAAGTGGAGTAAATAGTGTAGCCGTGGTCCTTGCTAATGGTGCATGCGTCGGGGTCCGAGCGGTCTTCCGGGGTGCGCCAGCCCAGCATGGGCGGGATAGAAATGAGGAAGCCAATAAGCCAAGTGAGCGAGATGAGCGCAGCGGCGCGCCGGGGCGTCCTCTTGTTCACGTAGTCGATGGGGTCCGTGATGGCCCAGTACCTGTCCAGCGCGATGGCGCACAGGTGCAGGATGGATGAGGTGCAGCACAGCACGTCGAGGGCGATGAACAGGTCGCAGGTGACCTGGCCCAGTGTCCACTTGTTGAGCACCTGATACAGCGCGGCCATGGGCAGCACTAACACCGACACCATGAGGTCGGTGACCGCCAAAGAGCCAATAAGATAATTGGCCACGTTCTGCAGGGAGCGCTCTAAGGCGATGGCAGCCACCACGCACGCATTGCCCAGCACCGCGCAGAAGATGAGCGTGCCCAGCAGCAGAGAGGTGATCACTTGGTAGCTGAAGGTCACGTCGGAGATACCAGTAGTGTTGCCGCCGGTCTCAAAGGGACCCGGTGGTGATGTGGTGTTGTTGCCCTGACCAGGGCTGAGCACATCCATGCCGGCGCGCCCGGCGCGGGAACGGTGAGGGAAGAAACAGCAGCGCGAAGATCCGCCTCGCCCCTTCCCCTGGGGTTTTCCCCCCTTCTCCTGGGAAGTTTCGGAGGAAGGGAATGCAGGCTCCCAAGCAGGAAGTTCTTACTGCTTCGGCGAAGGTATCTCCGAGGAGCAGCTTTCAGGCGCTCCCCGGGCTCGCGCAGTCCAGCGCGTTCAGAGGCTCCAGCTGGGAAACTGGAGTTGGCCTGAAAGCAGCTCCAGGATCTCCAGGCGGCGGAGAGGTGGCTGGAACGTCTGTCTGTCGCTGTCCATTTTACTTTGCCGCTCCCGAACTGGCTGCCGGAGGAGCTGGAGTCTCCCCTCTAGCAAACAGTCTCCAATCCCAGAAATATCTAGAACCGAGAAGCCCCATCCTCCACGGTCACTCTGTGACCCTCCTCTCCCTGTTTCCTTCCTTCCCTCTCTCCCCCTCTCTCCTCCTCTCTCTTCTCTCTTTCTCTTCTGCCTCTTTCGACCCCCTTCTCCCCACTTGCCTTCCCTTTCAGTCTCGCTCTTCCTCCTCACTTCCCTTTATTTATCCCTCTGTGAGTCGCTTCGAAAGCCAGACTCCCTCCCTCCCATTCTAACCCTCCCCTCCTAATATTTCCCCAACCCCGAGGAGTGCCTCTTTCCTCTGGGTCCCCGCCCTCCTCTCCCTCAAGCTCAGCGTCTTTGCATTCCGGTCCCTTTTTGTCAACAGAGACTCAGAACTCACTTACACACACCGGATCCCTGTCGGTCAGACCAAGGTTGTAACAGATAAACTCCTCCTCCAACCCAGTCAAACTGGGGAGGGGGTATTCGGGGGAAGGGAATTCCAACTACTCATTGCCTCATATTTTCTGTCAAATTTTTAAATCGTGTCAGCATCCCTGAGTGGCAATAGGAGATGAGAAAAGGAAAAACAGGGAGCCTGAATGGGAAGGTGAACAGTCCTGGGTCAGTCTCCTAATAATTGCTAATTGAAGGAAGAAGACGGAGTGTGTCTCGTTTTTAAAAAGTTACCTCCCTCCGTTCTCACGCTACTGCACTCCAGCCTGGGCGACAGAGCAAGATTCCGTCTCAAAACAAACAAACAAACAAACAAACAAACAACAACAACAAAAACGCTACCTCCGTTATCATCTAACAGTCCCCTCCGTTGTCATCTAACAGTCAGACCGGATTCCTTCGGGGAGGATATTGCCTGTGACATTTTTTTTAATCTTGGGGAACTGGGAGAGAACGAAATTATAAAGGACGTGTCAAAGGACAAAGAGAGGTAAACAACTGCATCTCGAAGTGAAGAACAAAACTCAATGTGATATATATTCTAAACACACACACACACTTTTCCATCACTACTACACTTGTAATTTCAGTGACACTGTCTCTTTGTGGCTAGCAAATTCAGGGATGGAAATATTTTGCATATGTGTTTTAAGTGAAGCCTGGCATTTTATATGGCCGTTTGCACTTCTTACCAGAGCCTGCAAACCTCTGGGGGAAACTTGGTGGAATCCCTGTCCGCTAGCCGGCTAGCCTCTCTTAATCTCAGAAGCTGGGTTCAGCACCTGGGACAGCTCTAAGAAATAAGGGTTTATGTCGCCACCTTCTGGCAAATGTTTTAGAGTGCCGTCTAGAAACCCTTAGCAGAAATTAAGCAAGTATTGATGAAGTACAACTTCTTCTAGAAAGAGGAAGACAGTTATTAAAAGAAAAGGTAGCATTGAGTTTTGTCTCCTTCCTATTTTCTTTAAAAATTGGTTTTAGTGCCCTCTTTTGCTTTGAATTGCTCTGAAACATATTATTATATATTTTACCTTCCTTCGAAAGCCTGAAGTATCTGTCATTCACAAGTTCTAACTGGGAATGCCATTTTAATAAAGCTAGGCAAACACTTTCACCTGTGTTGGTTTTAACATTTGGAAATGTTAAATCATTGAAAATAAAGATACTTACATGGGTTTGTTCTAAACTGTTTCCTTTAACAAGAAAAACAAATTTAATCACATTTGAGCATTGGTAAAGAATGAGACTTCTAAGCAACTACAGTAAACATACCATACAACATTTCACTTATACA
The DNA here is from genome assembly GCF_007565055.1 of Rhinopithecus roxellana. Classification (NCBI taxonomy): domain Eukaryota; kingdom Metazoa; phylum Chordata; class Mammalia; order Primates; family Cercopithecidae; genus Rhinopithecus; species Rhinopithecus roxellana. The sequence goes on from NC_044551.1 coordinate 57,108,216, forward strand.
TCCTGACTGCATGCCTGAGGTGAAAGGAAAGTGCAGAATGCAGTCTCTGACTCTGGATAACATGCACAGATTCACTACAGATTGCAATAATCTTAATAATGTGTTCAAATCTGAGCTCTGAATTTCATAGCTCTGAATTCTCCAAGCCCAAACAAAAGAGCAATCACCAAAGCATCCAAAAGAATCTAGTTGGGCCAATGCATTACAGTACAGGACAGTGTGTTTGGATAAGATTTTTTTTTTTTTTTTTTTTTTTTACAGTTCAGTTCTGGGCACAGTTCCCACTCAATCATTTCAGCATGCCACCACACTGAGCCTGCCATTTTGATGATTCATTGCACTGAAAAGAAAGAGATAAGTATACATGGTCATGCTGTTTACAGACTCTGAAGAAGTCTTTTTAAGATTTGTGAAGATATCTATTTCCACTTCTAAAGTCTCTTGACAAATACAGAACTATATTTACAGTTACGGTAGAGCTGGAGGTCCAAAAATTATAACGGGAAAACATTTAAAAGCTGAATTCTCTAAAATTAAACTTTGCAATTATAGTTGAGACTATAAACAAAGTAAAATAAAGGAAACTTAAAATTTAAGAAGCAAATATATGCATATCAAGAACATAAGAATTGTGTCAAACACACATGTAAATATGTAAATCACAAATAAATCAATAAATATGTTAGAATTCTGCTTTCATCTGTTGGATCCCAAATAGTTTAATAACTGACAAATTTATTTTTTCTCATAAAGTTAAAATGCTGTAAAATCTGGAATTAATATTCCTGAGGTCTAGCATTTGTTATTCTGCTTTAATATGCTATGATGCAGAATTTATCAAAGTTTATAAAAATCCAAAGTAATTCAAGTCTTTTTCTTAGAAATAATACACATAATATATCAAACATTTTATTTCTTATACTTTAAAAGTTTTTAAGTCACACTTATGAATACTAGGAGGGAAATAGAAGTACGAAAGTATATAGCACTGACTATGGTTCCATAGTCTGCAAGTGACTAATAGATATTTATGTTTAACTTTTTTACACTAATAATACTGTGATATATAATGATATATACAGAATGATATTGCATTTCTTCATTTTCACTTAGCCAATTCTTCTATGTTTAACTCTTAAAGATACAGAATACTAAATATTTCTTAAGTAAATGCTGCAAACCGAAGCTCCTGCATAAAGAGATGAGCTCTTATTCTTCAAGGCCTCTAAAGTTAACCTAAAGAAAAGCAAGCTTTGTAACGGATATTATTGATGATATCATTTGGAAAGAAAAATTCTAGTCATTCTGCTTTTATTTCTTTTTGAATTTACTAGATGCAAGCATAAACTTGTCAGGTTATGAATTTAGGGTATGATACATCATCCATCATGTGAAATTTCTCTAAAAGCGTTTTTAAAAGATAAATATTTTTAACATTTTCACAGGAAATTTGATACACACCCAGCATTTCAATGTAATTCCTTGACCAGGGACACAAACTAAAAAGATTTAAGCTGAAGTTTTGCTGTGAACCTTGAAGCCCTATCATTACTGAAGGCTGGTAGTTGGAGTTTCTCGGTAATTGATATGTTTGTCCATTATCCCCAAACTGTAGTTGATTTGTCTTTATTACTGAAGAAAGAATCTATATAGTAAAGAGTTGAATATTTGCTTATGAGATTATAAAACTCGCTTCTAAAAGCTCCTAATGAAAAAAAAGTTTTTACTTTTTTTCATGTAATTAAAACTAGAATCAATTATTTTGTTAGGTTAAAAACATTATTCTAAATTTAATTCTTCCCAATCCCCAAATACTATAGCAGTAGAGCAATTGTGTTTTTTTCAGAACTGTGAATTTTGACTGGAAATGACTAGGAGAAACAACTTATACGAAACTTTTCCTTAGATAATTTGGGAAATGTGGTCTTCTGATTATCAGTGAAAAGATTCAAAAAATGCAACCAAAATGCCAAGAAAATAATTTTTCTTTAAAACAGCATGGTTTGTTTTCGTATTGTGTTTTCTTGACTTTTTTGTTGTGTTTTGCTTTTTTCTTATCTAATCCTCACTATATACCTTCCTCTAATAATATCATTTCGTCACTGCTTTTGCTCCCTGTCAGGCACTTGCAGGCCTGGAATTGCACTGGGTTTTCAATGATAAAACACAAACAGTGGAAGCATCAATCTCTGCTTTTGAGAATTGTAAGGTTGACTTAGTGCATTGAGTACACATACTAAAAGCACAGTACATAAAGAGTGAAAAAAACATGTAACATGTATTTTCTATGCATGTGACTTGAACAAATTAATTAACCCTCTTATTTCCTCAGTAATGAAACTAGTATAATAATAGACTTGTGAAGATTAAACCATTTAATACATTTCACTGGCTCATAATAAACACACAATAAAGATTAAACAATAATAGCAATAATACTGATGTAAAGTAAAAATATTAATTCTCTGTCTACTGATAATTGTTCTAAAGTGTGTAAAAAGAGAGCTGGGTGGCCTTAGAGAGTGAAGATTGAAAAAAAAGTCTCTTTCAGGCGAGAATTTATTAGGAAAGCAATTTGCATGTGGATGTTACATTCTCCCCATTCTTTAAAGTATTTGGTAAGCTTCCAATTCTCTGGGAAATTCTGAGTAAAAGACAAGTAGAAAACAAGATGTGTTTGCTGCATTCAGAGACTTCTTTACATAATCAGAAGTTAGTGAAGGTAATAAAAGAACATGCCAATGAAAGTTCAATGATCGGTATTGAAAAGGACTCTACTCTTTCCTTAGAAGTTCATCCATTTGTTCAAAAGCATAAAATAAGTATTTGAAATTATTAGGTCCTAATAAAATGTTTAAAAATTCAGTAAAAACCCAAAGATAGGATTTTTATTGTGAGAAATTAACAGATCTATAGTGACAAACATTAATAAATGTACTTTTACAATGCTGTCCTTCTGTCAATATTTGTATTGTTCACTTTTGAAAGAGTAAGAGCATAGCTGGGGTGAGAAAAAGGTTTGGAATGCTAGTTCAAAATTTCCTGTTAATCTAAAGATAGTTGGAAATTAAATTCAGTCTAATAATTTTTGAAACAAAATGCAGTTACTCTGTTTAACTTAACAACAGGTGGAAATGCCCACATTTTTATTTTCTTTGGCGAGTGACATTTTTGTTGCAAAACTTAAATCGGTGCTTCATATTACAGAGTATTTTAATGTTTCTATACAGCATGCTATTATATAAATGCAATAATTGTGATTATAAAATACTGGTCTAAAATTGTGTCATTTGCTGTATTGAAGCAGTAATGTGTTGGTTGAATATAGCCACTCAGGGCCACAGTTCTAGGTTCAAATAACTACTCTGCTATGTACTAGCCTTGAATTGTTTCCTTATTTTTTTACATTTTATTACATATTATATAGAATTTACTAAAAATATAAAGAATAATAGAATAAATGACTGTATGCTTAAGAAAAGCTTTTAAAAATCGCATTGATTCAATTGAAGTTCCTGTTTACTCTTGAATCTAGTGTTTATTATTCCCATGAATGTCTTTGTACTTTTATATCATGTTTCCCTAAGCAATTTAGAAATGGTATCATTCTATATACAGTCTTTCGCAACTTTTCTTTTTTGCTCAACATTATCCTTGTGAGATTTGTGTGTTTTGATACAAGCATCTCTAGTTCATCTATTGTCACTGTTCTGTGGATTTAAATTGTATGAATAGCGCCACAATTACTTATTCATTCCCTGGTTAGATTTTGCTCTCATAAGTAACACTTCCATGCACATTCTCGTGTATATCTTTTTGCATCCATGTATCTTAGAGTAGACTAGATTAGCACTTTTCAAATAAATTACATGGGGATCTTGTTTGAAATGCAGATTTCCACACAGTAAGTCTGGGGTGCAGCCCAAGACTCTGCATCTCTACTAAGCTCCCAGATGACACTGATATTGCTGCTTTGTAGACTAGAGTAGCAAGGATCTAAATATACTTATCGAGTCCTAAGGCATGACCAAATTCTACTTGACTAGATAAAACCTAATTCTTCTCCAAACTGGTAATATAAAATTTCATAACCACTGCTGTGGGTTTCAATTGTGTCCCCTGGGAGGATAAAGGATTCACATTCTCTGTGAATGTGACCTTATTTAGAAATAGGGTCTTTGCAGATGTAGTCAAGTTAAAATGAGGTCATACTGGATCAGTGGGTGTTCTAATCCAGTGGCTGGTGTCCTTATAAAATGAGGGAAATTCGAACACAGAGAAGAAATACCATGTGAAGACACAGAGACACACAGACACAAAGGAAAGAATGCCATGTGAAAACAGAGGCAAAGATTAGAGTTATGCTACCACAAGCCAACGAAGGCCAGACTGTTGGCAACCACCAGAAGCTAGGGCAGATGCATATAGCAGATTCTTCCTTAGAGCTATCAGTTTGTGCTGTAACACTTTTGTCTCAGACTTGCAACTTCCAGAACTGTAAAACAATGCATTCCTGTTGATTTAAGCCATCCGGTTTGTGGTGCTTTGTTGTGTTCCTAGCCCTTGGAAACTATTACAACCATTAAAAAATGGTTTACATTCCCATTGTTTCATCAGGGTTGAGTGATTTTTCATGTTTCTTCACAGTGAATTATCATATATTCTAACATATATTCATATATTTTGATCACATATTTTGCTTATTCTTAAATTGGTTCTTTTGTTGTTTGTTGCTTTGTTTGTCTTAACTTACTGAAGTCCATTATCTATTATGGATATTAATAACTTCTCCCTGTAGTTCTGTCTATGTTTGTTTAACATACTTTGAGGACATAATAGTAGGTACATACAGTGTTAGAATTAGTCTATCACCCTGCTGCTTTAAATAGTTATCCTTTTTACCCCTAATAACATCTGTTGTTTTAAAGTCTACTTTGTCTATACTAATTTTTTTTTTGTAATTTTTTTCCTACTATATATTTTTCTACATTTTAAATTTCATCTTTTCGGTATCTTCAAGTTTTAGGTGAATTTCTTACACAAGTATAATAGTTACTTTCTTTTCAAATCTGAAAATCTTAGTTTTTAACTGTTAAGTTTAGTTTTAATTTTATTATGACTATTCCTATATTAGAAATTATTTTTAGGCTAGGCATGGTGGCTCACACCTGTAATCCTAGCACTTCGGGAGGTCAAGGTGGGCGGATCACTTGAGTCCAGGAGTTTAAGAAATATTTTTAACCATGTTATTTTATGTTAAAAGACATGAACATACTGTGTATTTGGTGCTTCTCTTATACTTACTCTTTGCTTCTATTCTACCCAATAAGTATAAAATTAATTTTATGCTCTATTGCATTATTATAGAAATTCTATACTCTATTTCTGGATTATCTTATAATTTTAACATGCATAAACAAATTAAAGTATAAAGATTATTTCTACTTTTCACTACCTTTCAAGCTACACAAATACCTTTAAATACTTTAACTCAGATCACCCCCATCTTCTAGGGTATTGTGAAATAATTAGTTATCTTGGTTTTGACTTTTACTCCATTAATTAAATATGATTATTTCATTATTTATTTCAGTATGAATATGTGCTTTTACTTGCCTACATGTTTACTAATTTATTTGGTCATCATTTCTTCTTGTATCTCAGCTATTTCTTCTGAAATTATTTTCCTTCTGCCTTAAGAATATCATTTGGAATTTATTTTATAAGGGTCTGTTACAAATATTAATAACTCTTCTATTTTTTATTGACTGACATTTTTATTTCACCCTCATTTAACTAAGTACACAATTTTAGATTGATAGCTTGTGTATATATATCTATACATACATATACACATATATACATATATATACACATATATACACACACACATACGCTTCTCAGAAGTGGAAAATATTATATAATATTATTCTCCTTGTGTTGTTGTCACTGATAAAAAATAAACTCTCAGTTGTCAGTTATGTATAAGAAATCTTCCTTTTACTCCAGTCACATTTAATATCTTTTCTGGTAATTACTGTGTTCTGAAATTTCACCTTAATGTGTCCAGATGTGGATTTTTTTTTCTTAGTTTTCCCGGGATTCACTTTACTTGTTGAAACTGAGGATTTACATCTTTCATAAATACTGATTCACTCATTTGCAATTAATTCAACAGATATTGCCTTTCCCTCATTCTTCTATTCTCTGCTTATGCAATTCTAAATATCCTAAGAGAAAGAAAACTTCTCCTGTCCTCCATGTCTCTTAATCTCTCTGTCATATTTTGTTTTCTTTTTCTTTCTTTTTTTTTTTTTTTTTTTTTTTTTTTTTTTTTCTGAGAGAGTATCTCACCCTATCACCCAGGCTGGAGTACAGTGGTGTGATTGCAGCTCACTGCAGCCTCCACCTGCCAGGCTCAAGCAATCCTCCCACTTCAGCCTCCTGAGTACCTGGGGACCACAGGCATGTGCCACCAGGCCCAGCTAATTTATTTATTTATTTTGAGACCAAGTCTTGCTCTGTCATCCAGGCTGGAATACAGTGGCACAATCTCGGCTCACTGCAGCTTCCGTTTCCAGGTTCAAGCGATTCTCCTGCCTCAGCCTCAGGAGTAGGTGGGACTACAGGTGCCCACAACGATGCCCGGCTAATTTTTTTGTATTTTAGTAGAGACGGGGTTTCACCATGTTGTCCAGGCTGGTCTCGAACTCCTGAGTTCAGGCAATCTGCATGCCTCAGCCTTCCAAACTGCTAGGATTACAGGCATGTGCCACCGTGCCCAGCCAATTTCTTTTCTTTTCTTTTCTTTTTTTTTTTTTTTTTTTTTTTTTTTTTTTTTTTTTACTTTAAGTTCCGCGGTACATGTGCAGAACATGTAAGTTTGTTACATAGATATAGGTGTGCCATGGTGGTTTGTTGCACCTATCAGTCTGTCATCTAGGTTTTAAGCCCCGCATGCATTAGCTATTTGTCCTGATGCTCTCTCACTCCCTGCCCCTACCCCTCACAGGCCCCCATGTGCGATGTTCCCCTCCCTGTGTCCATGTGTTCTCATTGTTCAACTCCCATTTATCAGTGTGAACATGCAGTGTTTGGTTTTCTGTTCCTGTGTTAGTTTGCTGAGGATGATGTCTTCAAGCTTCATCCATGTCCCTGCAAAAGACATGATCTCATCCCTCTTTGTGGCTGCATAATATTCCATGGTGTATATGTACCACATTTTTTTATCCAGTCTATCATTGATGAGCACTTTGATTGGTTCCATGTCTTTGCTATTGTGAATAGTGCTGCAATAAGCATATGTGTGCATATATCTTTATAACAGAATGATTTATATTCATTTGGATATATACCCAGTAATGGGATTGCTGGGTCAAATGGTATTTCTGGCTCTAGATCCTTGAGGAATCACTACACTGTCTTCCACAATGGTTGAACTAGACATTCCCACCAACAATGTAAAAGCATTCCTATTTCTCCGCAGCCTCTCCAGCATCTATTGTTTCTTGACTTCTTAATAATCACCATTCTGACTGGCGCGAGATAGTATCTCATTGTGGTTTTAATTTTCATTTCTCTAATAATCAGTGATGTTGAGCTTTTTTTCATATGTTTGTTGACTGCATAAATGTCTTCTTTTGAGAAGTGTCTGTTCATATCCTTTGCCCACATTTTGATGGGGTTGTTTTCTTCTTTTGAATTTGTTTAAGTTCCTTGTAGATTCTGGATATTAGACCTTTGTCAGATGGGTAGATTGCAAATTTTTTCTCCCATTCTGTAAGTTGCCTGATCACTCTGGTGATAGTCTATTTTGCTATGCAGAAGTCCTTTACTTAATTAGATTCAATTTGTCAATTTTAGCTTTTGTTGCAGTTGCTTTCGGTTATTTTATCATAAAATCTTTGCCCATGCCTATGTCCTGCTGTATTCAAGAGACCCATCTCACATGCAAAGACACACATAGGCTCAAAATAAAGAAATGCAGGAAAATTTACCAAGCAAATGGAAAGCAGAAAAAAAGCAGGGGTTGCAATTCTAGTCTCTCAAAAAAACAGACTTTAAACCAACAAAGATCAAAAAAAGACAAAGAAGAGCATTACATAATGATAAAGGGATCAATTCAACAAAAACAGCTAACTATCCTAAATGTATATGCACTCAATACAGGAGCACCCAGATTTATAAAACAAGTTCTTAGAGACCTACAAAGAGACTTAGACTCCAACACAGTAATAGTAGGAGCCTTTAACACCCCACTGTCAATATTAGATCAATGAGACAGAAAATTAACAAGGATATTCAGGACGTGAACTCAGCTCTGGATCAAGTGGACCTGACAGATATCTACAGATTTCTCCACACCAAAACAACAGAATATACATTCTTGTCAGTGCCATATGTCACTAAATCACACTAAAATTGACCACATAATTTGGAAGTAAAACACTCCTCAGCAAATACCAAAGAACTGAAATTATAAGGAACAGTATCTCAGACCACAGTGCAATCAAATCAGAACTCAGGATTAAGACACTCACTGAAAGTCACACAACTACACAGAAGTTGAACAACCTGCTCCTGAATGAGTCCTGGGTAAATAATGAAATTAAGGCAGAAATCAAGAAGTTCTTTGAAACCAATGAGAACAGAGAGACACCATACCAGAATCTCCGGGACGCAGCTAAAGCAGTGTTGAGAGGAAAATTTATAGCACTAAAATGTCCACATCAGAAAGTTAGAAAGATCACAAATTGACATCCTAACATTGTAATTAAAAGAACTAGAGAAGCAAGAGCAAACAAATTCAAAAGGTAGCAGAATACAAGAAATAATTAACATCAGAGTGGAACTGAAGGAGGTAAAGACACAAAAACCCCTTCAAAAAATAAAAGAACCCAGGAGCTGGTTTTTTGAAAAAAAAATAATAAAATAGATTGACCACTAGTTAGACTAATAAAGAAGAAAAGAGAGAAGTACCAAAAAAACACAATTAAAAATGATAAAGGAGATATCACCGCTGACCTCACAGAAATACAAACTGCCATCAGCGAATACTATAAACACCTCTATGCAAATAAACTAGAAAATCTAGAAGAAACAGATACATTCCTGGACACATTCACCCTCCCAAGACTAAACCAGGAAGCATTCGAATCCCTGAATAGACTAACAACAAGTCCTGAAATGGAGACAATAATAAATAGCCTACCAACCAAGTAAAGCCCAGGACCAGATGGATTCATGTCCAATTCTACCAGAGGTACAAAGAGGAGCTGGTACCATTCCTTCTGAAACTATTCCAAACAACTGAAAAGGAGGGACTCCTCCCTAACGCATTTTATGAGGCCAGCATTATCCTGATACCAAAACCTGTCAGAGACATGACAAAAAAAGAAAACTTCAGGCCAATATCCCTTATGAACACTGATGCAAAAATCATCAATAAAATACTGGCAAACCAAATCCAGCAGCACATCAAAAAGCTTATCTGTCACCATCAAGTCAGCTTCATCCCTGGGATTCAAGGCTGGTTCAACACATGCAAATCAATAAATGTAATCCATCACATAAACAGAACTAATGGCAAAAACCATATGATGACCTCAATAGATACAGAAAGGACTTCAATGAAATTCAACATCCCTTCATGTTAAAGACTCTCAATAAACTAGGTATTGCTGGAACATGTCTCAAAATAATAAGAGCTATTTATGACAAACCCACAGACAGTATCACACTGAATGGGCAAATGCTGGAAGCATTTCCTTTAAAAACCAGCACAAGGCAAGGAAGCCCTCTTTCACCACTCCTACTGGAAGTTCTGGCCAGAGCAATCAAGCAAGTGAAAGAAATAAAGGGTATTCAAATAGCAAGAGAAGAAGTCAAATTGTCCTTGCAGATAACATGATCCTTTATGTAGAAAACTCCATTGTCTCAGCCAAAAATATTCCTTAAGCTGATAATTTTCTTTTTAGTTTTAGTAGAAACAGAGTGTTTCTATGTCGTCCAAACTATCTCAGTCATATTTTCCATTTTTCTTTCTGTGCTGCATTCTGATTTAATTCTTCATATTTATCTTCCAATCTATTAATTCTGTCTTCAATTATGGCTGATTTTCTTTTAACCAATCCTCTAGGTTTTCAATTTTAACAATTTATTTTATTTTTAGAAGTTTGATTTGTTTTATTTTTTCAAATATGCCTAGTTATTGTAGTACACTTTTGTTTCCTTCTCAAGTGTATGATTCTATTATTTCTGTTAATATTGTAAACATGGTGATTTTATATTCAGTCTCTAATTATTCCAATGTTTGTGTCCCTGGATGTCTATTTGTCTGGTGATTGTTTCTGCTGAGTCTCACTCCTGGCAGCTTGTTTTCTATTGTGTGTGGTGATTTTATATCATTAGGTCATATTTGCCCAGTCTCTGTTTATGGAAATCCTGAGGATGCGGTTTAATAGAAAGTTCTTCCAGGAAGATTTGTTTTTTCTTATGTTACATACAACAGTATGCTACTAACCTGTGTAGAGGTATCTTCTCTGACTAGGTATTATCAGAGGAGATTTTATCCCTGTGTAGGATTCAAGCCAGAGAAACCCATTGTTTTTCTGGCCTACCCTTTCACTGAAGCTCTTTTACAGTTCTCGTTTTATGTAGCTGCTTCCATTACAATCGCCATCTCATACGTAATCAAGAATTTGTTCTGGTTCATTGAAGAGACATTAAAACTTCAGCATTTAGGCCCCTCTGATCAGCAAATGTCCTCCAAGATAATTATAGCTTCAGTGCTGGCTTATTACTCTGGTTTTTGTTTCCATCATTTTGAGACTACTAAAGATTTTTCTTAACTTCTAGGAAGCTCAGCTATACCTGTTACTTGTAATTTATCCCTATTTTTTTTTTTTTGACATTTTGTAGTGAGAAAAAGTTTAGAGCAGAGAGTTTGCAATATTTATCAGAAACAGAAGATTTAAAAATTTCTATCTTATTAGGTTGCATCAAGATTAAATAAAAATGGCAACTAAAGAATTTAGCAGAGTTATTTGCATCATATACTCAACAAATGTTAGTAAAATAAACATCTTTTTTTTTATTATTATGCTTTAAGTCCTAGTGTACAACGTGCAGGTTTGTTACATAGGTAGACATGTGCCATGTTGGTTTGCTGCACCCATTAACTCGTCATTTACATTAGGTATTTCTCCTAATGTTATCCCTCCCCCTCCCCACACCCCACAACAGGCCCCTGTGTGTGATGTTCCCTGCCCTGTGTCTAAGTGTTCTCATTATTCAATTCCCACCTATGAGTGACAACATGTGGTGTTTGGTTTTCTGCCCTTGTGATAGTTTGCTGAGAATGATGGTTTCCAGCTTCAACCATGTCCTTGCAAAGGACATGAACATATCCTTTTTTATGACTACACAGTATTCCATGGTGCATATGTGCCACATTTTCTTAATTCAGTCTATTATTGATGGACATTTGGGTTCGTTCCAAGTTCTTGCTATTGTGAATAGCACCGCAGTAAACATACATGTGCATTTGTCTTTATAGTGGAATGATTTATAATCCTTTAGGAATATACCCAGTAAAGGGATCGCTGGGTCAAATGGTATTTCTAATTCTAGATCCCTGAGGAATCGCCGCACTGTCTTCCACAATGGTTGAACTAGTTTACACCCCCACCAACAGTATAAAAGCATTCCTATTTCTCCACATCCTCTCCAGCATCTGTTGTTTTCTGACTTTTTAATAATCATCATTCTAACTGGTGTGAGATGGTATCTTATTGTGGTTTTGATTTGCGTTTTTCTAATGACCAGTGATGATGACCTTTTTTTCATGTGTCTGTTGGCTGCATAAATGTCTTCTTTTGAGAAGTATCTGATCATATTCTTTGCTCCCCCTTTTTGACGGGGTTGATTGGTTTTTTCTTGTAAACTTGTTTAAGTACTTTGTAGATTCTGGATATTAGCCCTTTTTCAGATGGGTAGATTTCAAAAATTTTCTCCCATTCTGTAGGTTGCCTGTTCAACCTGATGGTAGTTTCTTTTGCTGTGCAGCTCTTTAGTTTAATTAGATCCCATTTGTCTATTTTGGCTTTTGTTGCCAGTGCTTTTGGTATTTTAGTCATGAAGTCCTTGCCCATGCCTATGTCCTGAATGGTATTGCCTAGGTTTTCTTCTAGGGTTTTTATGGTTTTAGGTCTAACATTTAAGTCTTCAATCCATCTAGAATTACTTTTTGTATAAGGTGTAAGGAAGGGATCCAGTTTCAGCTTTCTACATATGGTTAGCCAGTTTTCCCAGCACCATTTATTAAATAGGGAATCCTTTCCCCATTGCTTGTTTTTGTGAGGTTTGTCAAAGATCAGATGGTTGTAGATGTGTGGTGTTATTTCTGAGACCTCTATTCTGTTCCCTTGGTCTATATCTCTGTTTTGGTACCACTACCATGCTGTTTTGGTTACTGTAGACTTGTAGTATAGTTGGAAGTCAGGTAGCGTGATGCCTCCAGCTTTGTTCTTTTGGCTTAGGGTTGTCTTGGCAATGTGGGCTCTTTTTAGGTTCCATATGAACTTTAGTTTTTTTTAATTCTGTGAAGAAACTCATTGGTAGATTGATGGGGATGGCATTGAATCTGTAAATTACCTTGGGCAGTATGGCTGTTTTCATGATATTAATTCTTCCTATCCATGAGCTTGGAATGTTCTTCCATTTGTTTGTGTCCTCTTTTATTTCGTTGAGCAGTGGTTTGTAGATCTCCTTGAAGAGATCCTTCACATCCCTTGTAAGTCGAATTTCTAGGTATTTTATTCTCTTTGAAGCAATTGTGAATGGGAGTTCACTCATGACTTGCATCTCTGTTTTTCTGTTATTGGTGTATAGGAATGATTGTGATTTTTGCCCACTGATTTTGTATCCTGATATTTTGCTGAAGTTGCTTATCAGCTTAAGGAGATTTTGGGCTGAGATAATGGGGTTTTCTAAATATGCAATCATGTCAACTGCAAACAGGGACAATTTGACTTCCTCTTTTCCTAATTGAATACCCTTTATTTCTTTCTCTTGCCTGATTACCCTGGCCAGAACTTCCAACACTATGTTGAATAGGAGTGGTGAGAGAGGGCATCCCTGTCTTGTGCCAGTTTTCAAAGGGAATGCTTCCAGTTTTTGCCCATTCAGTATGATATTGTCTGTGGGTTTATCATAAATAGTTCTTATTATTTTGAGAATAAGATTCTTATTATAAGAATATTATTATTATTATTATTATTATTATCATATTCTTATTATTATGTTCCATCAATACCTAGTTTACTGAGAGTTTTTAGCATGAAGGGCTGTTGAATTTTGTCTGCATCTATTGAGAAAATCATGTGGTTTTTGTCATCGGTTTTGTTTATGTGATGGATTACGTTTATTGATTTGCGTATGTTGAACCAGCTTTGCATACCAGGGATGAAGCTGACTTGATCATGGTGGATAAGCTTTTTGATGTGCTGTTGGATTTGGTTTGCCAGTATTTTATTGAGGATTTTTGCATCAATATTAATCAGGGATATTGGTCTAAAATTCTCTTTTTTTGTTGTTGTGTCTCTGCCAGGCTTAGATATCAGGATGATGTTGGCCTCACAAAATGAGTTAGGGAGGATTCCCTCTTTTTCTATTGATTGGAACAGTTTCAGAAGGAATGGTACCAGCTCCTCCTTGTACCTGTGGTAGAATTCAGCTGTGAATCCGTCTGGTCCTGGACTTTTTTTGGTTGGTAGGCTATTAATTGTTGCCTCAATTTCAGAGTCTGTTATTGTGTTATTCAGAGATTCAACTTCTTCCTGGTTTAGACTTGGGAGGGTGTATGTGTCCAGAAATTTACCCATTTCTTCTAGATTTTCTAGTTTATTTGCATAGTGGTATTTATCATATTGTCTGATAGTATTGTATTTCTGTGGGGTCAGTGGTGATATCGCCTATATCATTTTTTATTGCATCTATTTGATTCTTCTGTCTTTTCTTGTTTATTAGTCTTGCTAGTGGTCTATCAATTTTGCTGATCTTTTCAAAAAACCAGCTCCTGCATTCATTGATTTTTTGAAGGGTTTCTTGTGTCTCTATCTCCTTCAGTTCTGCTCTGATCTTAGTTATTTCTTGCCTTCTGCTAGCTTTTGAATGTTTTTGCTCTTGCTTCTCTAGTTCTTTTAATTATGATGTTAGGGTGCTGATTTTAGATCTTTCCTGCTTTCTCTTGTGGGCATTTAGTGCTGTAAGTTTCCCTCTACACACTGCTTTAAATGTGTCCCAGAGATTCTGGTACATTGTGTATTTGTTCTCATTGGTTTCAAAGAACATCTTTCTTTCTGCCCTCACTTCTTTATTTACCCAAGAGTCATTCAGGAGCAGGTTGTTCAGTTTCCATGTAGTTGTGTGATTTTGAGTAAGTTTCTTAATCCTGAGTTCTAATTTGATTGCACTGTGGTCTGAGAGACAGTTTGTTGTGATTTCTGTTTTTTACATTTGCTGAGGAGTGCTTTACTTCCACTTATGTGGTCAATTTTGGATTAAGTGCAATGTGGTGCTGAGAAGAATGTATATTCTTTTGATTTGGGGTGGAGAGCTCTGTAGATGTCTATTAGGCCTGCTTGGTGTAGAGCTGAGTTCAAATCCTGGATATCCTTGTTAACCTCCTGTCTCATTGATCTGTCTAATATTGACAGTGGGGTGTTAAAGTCTCCCATTATTATTGTGTGTGAGTGTAAGTCTCTTTTTAGGTCTCTAAGAACTTGCTTTATGAATCTGGGTGCTCCTGTATTGGGTGCAGATATATTTAGGATAGTTAGCTCTTCTTGTTGATTTGATCCCTTTACCATTATGTAATGGCCTTCTTTGTCTCTTTTGATCTTTGTTGGTTTAAAGTCTGTTTTATCAGAGACTAGGATTGCAACCCTTGCTTTTTTTTTTTTTTTTTTTTTTTTTTTTTTTTTTTTTTTTTTTTTTTTTTGCTTTTCATTTGCTTGGTAGATCTTCCTCCATCCTTTATTCTGAGTCTATGTGTGTCTGCACGTGAGATGGGTCTCCTGAATCCTGATAGGTCTTGACTCTTCATCCAATTTGTCTTTTAATTGGGGCATTTCGCCCATTGACATTTATGGTTAATATTGTTATGTGTGAATTTGATCCTATCATTATGATGTTAGCTGGTTATTTTGCCCATTAGTTGAGGCAGTTTCTTCCTAGCATTGATGGTCTTTACAATTTGGCATGTTTTTCCAGGGGTTGGCAACAGTTGTTCCTTTCCATGTTTAGCTTTCCTTCAGGAGCTCTTGTAAGCAGGCCAGCTGGTGACAAAATCTCTCAGCATTTGCTTGTCTGTAAAGGATTTTATTTCTCCTTCACTTATGAAGCTTAGTTTGGTTGGATATGAAATTCTGGGTTGAAAATTCTTTTCTTTAAGAATGTTGATTATTGGCCCCCATTCGCTTCTGGCTTGTAGAGTTTCTGCTGAGACATCTGCTGTTAGTTTGATGGGCTTCCCTTTGTGGGTAACTTGACCTTTCTCTATGGCTGCCCTTAACATTTTTTCCTTCATTTCAACCTTGGTGAATCTGACAATTATGTGTCTTGGGGTTGCTCTTCTCGAGGAGTATCTTTATGGTGTTCTCTGTATTTCCTGAATTTGAATGTTGGCCTGCCTTGCTAGGTTGGGGAAGTTCTCCTGGATAATATCTTGAAGAGTGTTTTCCAACTTGGCTACATTCTCCCCGTCACTTTCAGGTACACCAATCAAATGTAGATTTGGTCTTTTCACAAGTCCTATATGTCTTGGAGGCTTTGTTCATTTCTTTTTACTCTTTTTACTCTAAACTTCTTCTCTCGCTTTATTTCATTAATTTGATCTTGAATCACTGATACTCTTTCTTCCACGTGATTGAATCAGCTATTAAAGCTTGTGCAAGCGTCACGTAGTTCTCATGCCATGGTTTTTAGCTCCCTCAGGTCATTTAAGGTCTTCTCTACACTGTTTATTTCAATTAGTCATTTGTCTAACCTTTTCTCAAGGTTTTTAGCTTCCTTGCGATGGGTTCGAACATCCTCCTTTAGCTCGAAGAAGTTTGTTATTACCGACCTTCTGAAGCCTACTTCTGTCAGCTCATCAAAGTCATTCTCCATCCAGCTTTATTCCTTTGCTGGTGAGAAGCTGTGATCCTTTGGAGGAGAAGAGGCACTCTGTTTTTTAGAATATATGCCCTGCCTCCAGAGATGGGGTCTGCAGAGGCAGCAGACCTTGCAGAGCTGTGGTGGGCTCCGCCCAGTTTGAGCTTCCCAGGCCACTTTGTTTACCTACTCAAGACTCAGCCCTGCCAGGCTGCTGCCTTGCAGTTCAATCTCAGACTCCTGCACTAGCAGTGAGCAAGGCTCCATGGGTGTGGGACCTGCCAAGCCAGGCATGGGATATAATCTCCTGGTGTGCTGTTTGCTAAGACCATTGGAAAAGCACAGTTTTTTGGGTGGGAGTGTTGCGATTTTCCAGGTACAGTCTGTCACAGCTTCCCTTGGCTAGGAAAGGGAAATCCCATGACCCCTTGTGCTTCCTGGGTGAGGCAATGCCCACCCTGCTTTAGCTCACCCTCCATGGGCTGTACCCACTGTCCAACCAGTCCCAGTGAAATGAACCAGGTACCTCAGTTGGAAATGAAGAAATCACCATCTTCTGTGTCAATCATGCTTGGAGCAGCAGACAGGAGCTGTCCCTATTCGGCCATATTGGAACTGGAAACAAGTAAAATTAAAATCTTGATTAGATTTGCAAAATATTTTCTATACTGGGCTTTCTTTATCATTTCCATTTATGTGAAACATATTTGTTCCCCAAGAAGAAAATACATGTCTACTCTTCTGCATACATAGTAGTTATAATTTTTTGTTTGATATACAAACAGTTTTATACACATTAACATTTTTAGGATAAAATTATGGTATAGGGAAATTATGATAAATCACGTTATTTGGGTATATAATCAATGACTTAGAAATTCTACAGAAAAGCACCTCTTCAAACTAAGATTAGTCAAAAATTGCTGTTAATGTTTTATCAAAGACAATTTCTTATTGGAAATTATAACTAACATTTTGAAAAATTGTTTGGAGCTTGTCATTTGCAGTTTGTATCCATTTTTAAAGTTGATGATACCCATTTTCTAAAATTGTTCTATTCCCAATTTCCAATGCCACCTTGAAAACTAAAAACAAATAAATGGCATCTTTAAGTATGAACCATACCTTTAAATAGTTTTTACTGTGAATGAGAAGTTGTTATTCCAGGCCCATCACTTAATGGAAAACAAAATAAGAACAAGCAAACAATGAGTTTCCAAAGAGATAAACGTTCATCCTGTCACAAAGAAAGGGAGATGACTGTGCCAGAGTATCTGATTGTCACTAAATACAGTATTGATATAGTTTTAATGCCAAACACAATGATATCAACTTTTTCTATAAGAAAGCTAAAATTGAAATTTGCCTCTAGACTATCTCTTTGTTTTGGCTTATTTTTAGATTTTGTAGCTTTTTCAAATTGTTTGGGAAACACAGCTGGGATTATTAATATTCTGAGGTTTTCTAATTAAAGGAGATGATTGTCATTGTGTGCGGTTCTGAATTTCATTCTTTGGACATCATAGCCAACTGTTCTATCTTCAGTAGAAAGAATTTGAATTAAATGTCAGTATTTGGGGATTAAATATTTTGGCTTCTGGCTCATGACTTGCATAATGTAATAACAGTTGTAGCCAGCATGATTGAATGTTTATTTATATGCCTGGCACTATGCAAGGCCCTTTCTGTGTATTATCATATTTAATCTTCACAACAGCTTAGGCATATTCAAGTTTTCAAATTAATAAATAGAGGCTTGGAAAGGCCTTTTGCTTGTTTGTTTCTTAAATGCTGGAGTACATTGAGAAAATAGAATTTTCAACCCTGGAAAACTGTTTCATACATGTAGCTACATTGCAGCTGTTGCTCATTCATTCAACAACACCAACTAATGAGAAGGTGTTGCTCAGCAGTAGACAAGTAGAGATGGAGGGCAATCCAGCTGGCTTTCTATATCCTGGGGAACTGGATTTGCAGAGGATTAGAATCTGAGGGTGCTCAGGTCTTTCATATATAGATGTCCTAAGTACAAACCCCAGCTCCTAAACACATGCACATAGGGCCATCTGGATGATTTTTAGTCATTATGTTTTTAAAAAGTAGCCCCTGGCCCCCTAGTAGGATCCTGGCAATAACCTGGATTACTGCATTACAACTTCCTCAACATTCCCTTTCCGAATTTTTGTTGAAACAGCAGATATTTAAAGATAGTAATGGGCTGCAGAACTTTTCTATACCTAATGTATTCAACTTGCACAAAAGAAAATTGTGTTCTTACAGTTAAATGATGTGCCCTAGATCACACAATGTGTGTCTCACATTAGCCTGACTGCATTTTAGCCTAATGCATCAAGACACTTGGCAATATTGTCCAGGTTTCAGATTAAACTGACCAGCTCCAGTTGAAAATACTCAAAGAACTTGAAACAGATCAAAGAATTACAAGATTGTGTTCAAGAATCTATTTATTTTCATTCTTCACCCCTTCTTTCACTCATTTATTCAATAAGCACTTCTTATTTGTGTACTATTAGCGAGGCAGTATCCATCCATTAAGACTACAAAGATGGGAAGACAAAGTACCAGCCTTAACTCCTTGACTGAATGACGTATGTTCCAGAACCAGGCTAGGGGAGGCTTCATCTGGAATGGGGAATATCCTGGCCCAGTCAATCACTGTTTCCATCAAACTGATATGCTTATTAAGTATTTATAACTTTTTCTAGACTTTTGGTGCACGAACAAAACATAGAAGTACCCCTGCACTCAAGGAACATATGTTGAAATTGATTAAGACAAACTATAAATAAGTAAACCAATGAATAAATAAATGAGGTAATTTCAAGTGCTAATCATGGTGTAAGGAAGATAAAATGGAGAAAACATGATGGAGAGGCTGGAGGGGTCTACTCTTGTGAAAGTAGTGAAGGGAACCTTCTCTGGGGAAAAGAGATTTAAGTTGAGACCAAACTAATATAAAGAAGATAGCCATTCAAATATCTAATTGGTGGTATGCCACAATGACACAGTGATCATCTTAGACTTTGAGCCAGTGGGGAAGAGCCTAGGGCAGTTAAAGCACCATACTAGTAGCTTCTAGTGATCAGTAGCTTCCCCTCTTCACCTTAGTGTGTTGTACAAACATTTCTATTTTCTGTGTGTTCCATGACATGAAAAGCATTGCAAAGCACTGCTTTGGTTGAAGAGACAATTCAAGCAGAAAGAAAGCAAATAAGATCAAGACTGGTGTGTTGGGTAAGAGCAAGAGCACTAGTGCACAACAGAGAAATTAGTAGAGAATGAGGTCAGAGAGTCAGCAGGAGCCAGGTCATATTGACCCTCATCGCTTAGCGATGGATGGATGAATACATGGGTGAAAAGTAGAAGGACATAAGTTATATTTCTCTAATTCCAAAAAAGAATTCAATACATTTCTATGTTAAAGCACACATCAAACAGGTTATCAGAATACGGATTAAAAAGAAATATTGGAAATAATACGAAGAGTGGAGAGAGAAAATTTTATCGGAATCCTGGTATGAGTTTCTATAATCAAGCACTAAAATTAACATTGAGTTTCCTAATGGCCAAAGTCTAAAATAAAACACCATGGACCGTATAATTTTCCTTGTCTAGATAAAGGAAAAAAGAAATTGCAGCAGGAGATATAGGCTTTTTCTTGATATCAAAAATGGAAGAAATGTATTGCAAGGCTCATTACCAAGTAATTTAGTAAATTACATATTTCCTGCCACTTGCATAAGTTCAGAAATATTTTTCAAATGTCATTTTATTAAAGCTAAAGCTTTATCATAGTGAAGGCCTTTCATCAGAAATAGAAACTATCTGGTACATAAATCCAGGTACTTTGTTTTCTGGTGATGAAACCTTACCAAATTTGAATAAACTTACTTTCTAGACCTTATCATATATTCTTGCCTTAATGTCATTGTTTATAGTTCTCTTAGCCTGATATATGCATCCCTATCTTTTCTAACAAAGAAAATCCTACCTGAAAACAATGCCTAAACCCAATCCCTTACACAGTGGTTCTCCTATTAGAAGTTCCCCTAGGAAGCTTTCTAAATAGACAAGTATGGCTGGGAGCGGAGGCAGACGGATCACCTGAGGTCAGGAGTTCGACACCAGCCTGACTGACATGGAGAAACCCCGTCTCTAATAAAAATACAAAAATTATCCAGGCATGGTGGCCCATGCCTGTAATCCCAGCTACTTGGGAGGCTGAGGCAGGAGACTCGCTTGAACCTGGGAGGTGGAGGTTGTGGTGAGCCAAGATGGGGCCATTGCACTCTAGCCTGGGCAACAAAAGCAAAACTTCAACTCAAAATAATAATAATAATAATAATAATAAATAGACAAATACTACTCCATACCAACTGAATCAGAATTTCTAAAAAATATGGCCCAGGGATATATTAAGCTCTCCAGGTAATTCTAATGAGTAAACATGTTTAGGAACTTCCAAACTAGGTTAGTGCTAACTCCTATTTACAGTTGGCTCCAAATACAACGCTGAGCTTCACTTTTGCTGCTTGGGTCTGATGAGTTTCCCTTCTGAAAGACAATGAAAAGTTAACCAACCAACTGCAACAGAATATGCCACAAACAAGAAAGTCTTTGTGGTCATCTATCATGGAAACTAAATGAGTTATTTCCTCCTTGACCTTGTATTTAATGAGAAACACTGCATAGCAAATCTGCTTTGGTTCTGGCTTCACTCAAAAGCCATACAGAAATAGACATTTCAGTGAGTCCTTGGCCTGGCACTGTGGCTCACGCCTGTAATCCCATCACTTTGGGAGATTGAGGCGGGCAGATCACGAGGTCAGGAGATCGAGATCATCCTGGCTAACACGGTGAAACCCTGTCTCTACTAAAAATACAAAAAAATTAGCCGGGCGTGGTGGTGGGTGCCTGTAGTCCCAGCTACTCGGGAGGCTGAGGCAGGAGAATGGTGTGAACCCGGGAGGCAGAGCTTGCAGTGAGCTGAGATTGCGCCACTGCACTCCAGCCTAGGCGATAGGGCGAGACTCCATCTCAAAAACAAACAAAAAAAAATAGACATTTCCACCTTCTTGTTGAAAAAAAAAGGAGAAAACATTATAGAAAACTTATGCAAGGGAACAAATTAATGTGGCTTTCAAACCTAACTGTGCATAAAAATCACTTGATGAGCTTGGTAAAAATCCAGACTCCCAGGCCCCAACTCCTAATGACTCTGAGTGAGTAGTTCCAGGGTGGGTCAGGGATGTGTCTATTTATCAAGCCTCCTACTTGATTCTGAGACCAGTGGCCCACCGGCCAATGGAAAATAAGAATTTACAAAAAGCTGCCCCTTTTTTTTGTATGTAACATATAAAAGTTCCTTTTTGATCCTCATACAAATGCAAGGGCCCTTAGACCACTTTGGAGAAAAAATAGAATTATGAAAATGTATGTTTGCAGGCAAATTTCAAAGATCACAGAAGAGTCATGACATCTGAAGGAAAAAGGACAGCAACTGAAGACAGCTGGAGAGCTGGAGAGCTGAGGGCTCTGGCATTAGAAAGGTACTCAGGCAGGACGGCTAGATCTGGGCTGGAGTACAGAAATGTGCTGTCAACCAGAGCAGATTCTCTGTTGAGAGCTTGCGGGAGAATAATACCACAGCTGCTCTCCTGGAAGTCAGATGTAATAATCCTGCCCTTCCTAGATGCAAGCTCTTCTAATCAAGCTGTGAAAAATATACTAACTTTGGTCTGCTATTGTAGGCTGAAGGCTAATTTGGTCATATCCTGGGGCTTGAATTCTCACATCCCTATCAGAAACAAACTGCTTCAAGTTTAGGAAATGAGAGCCACAGGAAGTTCAATTAGAAGCACACACTGGTCTCTCTGCGAGGCAGAGAGAGAAAGGGGGAGAAATCAGTAGCCTGCTTCTCTAGCAAAGTCATACAATAGGCCGTGGATTTCCAACACCCACTTTCTCCATTGGAGTCAAGAAAAAGCCATAAAGTGTAATAAATCGCAGGAGTGTCAAATACACGATAACCATTTATTCTTTCATTCATTACCGCATTTGTTTGTTCATCATTCATTCTTTCATTCCGAAAATATTTTTAAACACTATAGTGGTTTTGCTTAGCTTCCTCAAAAGCAAAATCTAAGACAAAGAATTCAGTGCAATTAGTGTCTTTGAGAGGTAATCCCAAGAAGCATGAGCGAGGGAGTGGAGACAGAATGAAAGGAATGAACAAAAGCCAATGAACGTAAGAGTACACTACTAAGGACATCACTGTGAACAAAAGGGAGTCAATGCTGCTGGGACTCTGAGAGAAGCATCAGATTCTTCCCTGGAATTGTCTCCCTAAAGGCTGGGATGAAGAAACAACTATCTGAGGACTTCAATCACCCAGTGGTGGAAAGTTAACCTGTGTCTGCTAACTTCTTCCACTCTACTAAGCTCCAAATACATGTAGGCTAAGGAAGCCAGGACCTACCCCACCAAATCCCCTTTCCAGTGCCTAACTTACCAGAGAAGTCCAAGGCAGGAAGCAAGAGGCTGTCAGCTGGAGGGAGTTGAAGCCTGTATAGGCTTCTTTGCCCTGATGAAGGGAAACGCAGAAGGGAGGACAAAGGGATGTTAGTTGGTGCTTTGCATGTGTCTAATATGATATGTCAGGCTCTTACTAAGCCGGAAAGATGAATAAGTCTTGCTCTCTGCCCTCTAAGAGTTCATGGCCTTGTAAGGGAGAGAAACATAAAGAAAAAGTAACATTCAGTATAAAAACTGCCACAGAAATCATACCCAGACAGCTTTAGCAGGAAAATGAGAAGAAAAACTTAGTTGGTAGAGGGGAGATTTGGAGAAAGGAAAGGCGCTCTGGAAAAGGGAGAGTTGGAAGAGATTCACCAAAACGTAAGCTGACGCTTGGAGGATGAATCTTCTATGTGAGTAAAAGAAAAATAAAAGAAATGTGAGTTCATATAGAAGAGCAAAGTAGATTCTGGAAGTAGTATTGAGTAAACTATGGCTGAACATGGCATTTATGTGAAAGAAGCAGAGGAAATAAGGCTAGACACATCTTTCATCCTAAAGGCATAGGGAGGGCCACTGAAGTTTAAGCAGAAGAGTGATTCAAGGGAGTTGTTTCCATTCTTAGTGATCTTGAAAGATCACAGTAATTCCTGGAGATTTGTTCTTTCAAAAAACTTCTACAATGAAGAACACATTATGTACCGGGGACTCTACCATATGCTGAGCACACACTGGGAAATATGGTCCTGATCATCAATAGCTCAGTGTTTGGTAGTGGGAGACAGAGAACTTTTATAATAGAGTACAATCAATGCTACTCTATGTCTCAGTGCAGGGGGCTATGGGAGCACATGGGAAGGCCTCCTTATTCAGCCTTTTGGGATCCCTGAAAACTTTCTGGGTAATTAGCAGTGTTCATACATCAAAAGTTAGAGGGCTAGATTGCCTGGCCTATGGCATTCCAAGAAAATGGAATGCCTAAGGAGGCAGTGTGTCAGGGGGAAAAAAACAACATGAAAGAAATGATGGTAGTATAGGGAGACAGTATCCAAGTACAATGCTTGTGGTCAATAATATTTTCCTCCACCCCTACCTGACATATTCTGTCTCATCATCTCACCTGGCAGCTTACTCGGCCTTAAGTTTTTATTTTGAGTATTGTTTTCTCCTGGAGGCCTTCCTTGGCCCCTTAGGTTTAGAAGGTACAACCTAAAGGTCCAAATACATTCATAAATTACTTAATATTTTCGTAGTAGCCTAGAAAGAAAAATGCATATAAGCAAACAAAACCTAAGTCTTCTAACCTTCTAACTGTGGTAAGGGCAACTAATTAGTAACTATAGTAACTAATATATACTAAATACCATGCACCAAGCACTGTCTTAAGTGTCTTTGCACATGTTAATTCTTTTTCTACTTTCAACAACTTTATGAAGTAGGTAATATTTTACTTCCATTTTAAAGAGAGGGAAACTGAGGTAGTAAGTTACATAAGGTGCCAAGGACAGTCACATAAGAAGTAGTAGAACAAGGACCTGAGCCCTAAGAAGCCTGGCTCCAGAGGATGAACTATTGATCACTGTGCTTTGCTGGCTCTCAGGCTTCCATTTGAGGTCCATTGCTTTTGTCAGCATACCCCTGATAATCTAGAACAAGCTTGTTCAACCCATAGCCCTGCAGGCTGCATGCAGCACAGGATGGCTTTGAATGTAGTCAACACAAATTTGTAAACTTTCTTAAAACATTATGAGATTTATGCACAGACTTTTTTTTTTTTTTTTTTTTTTTTTTTTTTTTTTTTTTTTTTTTTTTTTTAGCTCATCTGCCTTCATTAATGTTAGTGTATTTTATTGGTGGCCCAAAACAATTCTTCCACTGTGACCCAAGGAAATCAAAAGATTGGACACCCCTGCTCTAGAAGGTACATCAAACTAATTGCAACTTCCATATTTAAATCATCTCTTCATCTTCTTTCTTGTACCAAGGCTAAACTCACTTCCCTAGATACTTCCTCACAGAAAGAAATTTCCATCCATCTGGAAATTTTACTGATTGAATTATTTTCAAGAACCAGGTCATAACTATAGTTTAGCTGTCCATGTAGCAATCCTCCTACCTTTCTTTACCTAGTCATTACCTCCTGGTCAAAGCAACTTGACCGTTTTCAGTTGTGGTCTCTATTTTACCAACCTGCAATAGCGTTTTACTGCCTTTACTGAAGGCAGGAAACTTCCAGACTTCACTGGTATTTTGAACAAAGAATAATCACTGATTCATGGTCTTTAACTGAATTGAAAGGTTCAGACATTAAGGCATTATTTCATTTCTCTCCCACCATCATTTGGCTGTTACAGCTAGTTTATCACAGCTAGGGACAATGTCAAATTGCTCTCAAATTTTCTGCTTTAACTTTAACGATAACCACTCTACCTCCTTTATGTCTTTACTTCAAACTTATATTTTCATTTTGTACTTACATTAACAAATTATTCAAGATTTTCCAACATTTAGAAAAGTTTCAATGCTAACTGGAATTTAATTCCTTTCAAAAAAAAATTAGTCAGCAGCCACAACAAAAATACACTATTTCAAATCTCTGCCTCTGGAGGGCTAGCAAAAAAGAATTCTTTTTATTACAGTAATAATAGCAAACACTAACATCTATTGAATGCTTATTATATGCCAGCCATTGTTAAGTGCTTTTCACACATTATTTTATTTTAGAGATGAGGAAACTGAGGCTTAGCGAAGTCAAGGGGCTTGTTCAAAATCACAGTGGTAGTTGTTCCAGAGTCGATAGGCCTTACCTAGGCACAGTTTTTACAATGTAATCTTAGTTCTGTGGAATTTCACCATTGTATTTCATAGGCATTCTTCATCCTTATCGACTGCTGAACTTGCTATATCTGTTTTCTGAATGTTACTAGTAGTGGTATTGAGATCTACCACCCTTCTTTCAGCTTTGAGCTGCAAGTTATGGATAACTTTCACTAAAACCAGACTAAAAGTTAAGAATATTTATCAATTCTCCTAAGAAAAAGGATGGAGGTAGGGTGGGCTCCATGTACAGGACGTTAAGGGTTAGGATCTACTTTTTTACTTTTGGTTCACTTTTGAGTTTTATTTGTATTAGCTAATTCATCAGAATTGCTTCCTGCAGAAACCAGGGAAATACTTCCTTTTTTGTATTCAGCTGCAAAAAACAACAAAAAAATGCAAAACAGAATACTTCCTCAAGTCTGTGCTAAAGTCTTTCCTTTAGCCCAGTGGGCCAGCTTTAGTCATCTGCTCACCCTTGGGAAGAAAAAATGGCATATGATCTTCTCAATAAATCCACTGAAAAAAATGTTATGAGAAATCCAACACTCATTTGTCATAAAACAAAACCTTAGGGCTTTAGTCATAGAAAGCACTTCCTTTGCCTGATAAAATGAATCTAGACAAAGTTTATAGTGGTAACCAGTAAGAATTCCTACTGGTGAAACTACAGGAGCTTTCTCAAAAAATAAATATTGTACTGAAGGCTCAAAGCATGTAATATGAAAAATTTAATAATAATTGAAAAGTTAAAGGCAAAAGTTGAATTATTTGCAGAAAATATTATCTACACAGAAATTGTATAAGAATATCTATAAGATCTATAAGCCATTAAACTAATAACAGAATTAAGAAGAGTTATGATTTTATACTTATACAGAAAAAAATAAGATCATTCATATATACTAGCATAATTAAGAAATGTATGAGAAAATATTCATAATAGTAGCAAATATTGTATTTAAGGAAAACTTTAACAAATTATATGGAAAAACAAATTCAGACTACTATGAAAAAACATGAAAGGTAAAAGATATAAATTATACCTATGATATTAGATGAAAAGCCACAATATCCAAGTTATAAATCCAGTGTAATATCAATTTTTAAATCTCAACGAGCCAATAATGGCTCATAAATCATAAGGGGTGAGTATACATTTGTATCACTGGTTTAAAGAAGCATGCTTTTGAACTGCTTTGAAGAGCAATGACATCTAATAAACTTGACAAGTTTGCTGCTAGGAGTAAATTGCAGAGAAAAATCTTACACATGTACTCCCAGAGGCATTTACAAAATTGCTAATTACAACATTTATTGTAATACCAAAATACAAAATGGAAGAATTAATCTTTACTCATAAAGAATAATGAAAAATAAATTGCAAATGATACTATATTATGATTAAAATAAAATAACTAGATTGAAATATAGTCACATTAAACATATTTCAAACAAAAACTTAGTGAAAAATTATAACTACAATGGTACAATTTATGAAATTTTGAATACTTACACAACCAAAATATATACTGTTATTTACCTATACACTATTATGGACATATTGTAAATAAATTGTATTTTTATTATAGACATGGACTTCAGGAATATGTACCACATTCAGGCTAATAGTTATTTTGGGGGAAGGAAGGAGGGAAATGGGACTGAGGGGAATAAATGTAATCAAATTTTTAATATTCTGTTTCTTCTATTAAGAACATATCTGAAGTAAAAGTAAGAAAATGTTAATATTTGTTATTTGGGGTGGTGGAATCATGGATATCTCTTAAGCTAGTTTCTGTACTTCTCTGTA
Source organism: Rhinopithecus roxellana (assembly GCF_007565055.1). Taxonomy (NCBI): domain Eukaryota; kingdom Metazoa; phylum Chordata; class Mammalia; order Primates; family Cercopithecidae; genus Rhinopithecus; species Rhinopithecus roxellana. The sequence continues at coordinate 57,135,538 of NC_044551.1, forward strand.
TTTTTACAGCTTCCAAAAAATGCTTTAAAGTGCCAAATATTTTAACCAGGATGATAATTATAGGCTAAATAAAAATAAAAGGCCAAAAATGAAATGTCTACATATTTTGCATTCCTTCTTTCCCCTGAGAGATGAATAAGTGAAGTAACTCTGTTAATATAGTTTGAACTTAATCTCATGTTGGATCTGGAGGCTTATAAACATATATATTTGCATCTATCATATAATGCCTTGGTTCTTCCCAAAGTCAATGAAAAATAAAGTGTCTGTTGGTACCAAAGTATGCAAACAGCCTGAGAACCATTGCTTTACAAACTATTACTTCCAAGAGCCATTATCTCTGCTTTTGTTTAATTTACCATTAAGATTGAGTTCTATGATGCAGTAGACATATACTAGCTAATTTTAGAAACACCGGGATGTTTCTGATTTTCAAAAATGCTTATATTTAGCAGTTAAAAAATCAGCCTCTCAGAAAACTCTCTAAACCATCTATGCCCAAAGAGGCCCTCACTCTCTCAACCTTCCTTCCCTATTTCTCTTTAACCAAGATTCTTTCCAGGTAAGGTAAAGTCACTTGGAAGAAATTTGAAGGTGCATTTTCTCTTTAAGAATAACACTACTTTATACTTGGCCTTTTCAGCCAGTCACATCCCAATAACGATAGTAGAGCAAGCCCTTGAAATAGGATTCCCCCAGAAACAATAAAGTTTATAGTCCAGCAAAGCCTGTAGATAATTTTCTCAAATTCTTCCAGGGGCAAAAAATTCCTAACATAATTAATTTGTAGCCCTCCCTTGAATGTTACTGTTGTTACTTTTTATTTTGAAATCATTTCAGATTTACAAAATATTGCAAGAAGGGTACAAAAAACTGTTAGACATTTACCTGCACACACATACATGTATACACACTTAATTTTTCAGAGCCATTTGGCAGTAAGTTAAAGATACTATGTCTTTTTAACCCTAAATACTTTAATGTGCGTTTTCTAAGAACAAGAACATTTCACTTATATAATCATACTAAAAATATGAATATCAAGAAATTAGCATTTATCCAATGTTATTAATCTATAAGCCTGATTAATATTTTGCCAATTACCACAACAATGTCCTCTGTAGTAAATATATGTATTTATATTTATGTATACATTGAACTCTCTGGTACAGAGTCCAATCCAGGATCCCAAATTCCATTTAGTTATCAAGTCTCTTTAGTTTTCTTTAATCTGGACAATTCCTGAGTCTGTCTTTGTTGTTTATCATTACCTTTACCTTGACATTTTTGAAAATTTTGAAGTGTACAGGCAAATTATTTGGTAAAAGCTTTCTCAGTTTGAGTTTGTCTGACATTTCCTTGTGAAAACATTGTGGTCTTGCAGGAATATTTGTATCCTGTTTTCTCATTGTTTCCTGCCTCCTGTTACGCATGCGCTCGTCCCTTTATTTCAGCATTTCTGAATCGCTTTGGTTTACATGTGTCCCTTTTATAAATTATTCAGTTGGATCTTGCTTTGTGAGCAAAACTGAGAATAATTTTTATTTCAATATATGAATTAAGCTCATTCATATTTATTGATAAGACATATATTTGGTCTCAATGCTGTCATATTTACTTTATGTTCTAAATACCATATATAGTATTTACTATATATTTTCTCAGCATTTGCTAAGAATTCCTCGAGTTCTTATATGTTTAAAATGGCTTTTTCTTTTCATCTTGATATTTGAAGGCTATCTTAGCTGTATATAAAATCCTTCGCTCACACTTTCCTTACTTAAGTATCTTGAAACAACTCCTTCATTGTTGCTTTTCTTTAAGTCTCTTGCCTTTGTAAGCCATTAGATTTTTTTGTCTGAGGACACTGGGACTTTAAAGTCCAAACGTTTCACTAGACTATACCTCAGATTAAATCATTTGATATTAATTTTTCCAAGTACCCTTTCATTGTCAGTTTTCCCAAGTAGGCCCTTTCAATATGTAAATATAAGTTTTCTTCTATTTCTGAAACATTATCTAAGATTGTTGTTTTAAATGTTGGTTCTGTTTCATTGCTTTGTTTTTTACCTTTGGAGACTTCAGTTAATCATATATTGGATCTCTGCCTATTTTTCATTTCAAACACTTTCTTCTGACCCTTTTCTTTTCTTCTTTATTGCGCTTTCATTCTTTCGGTTATTTATCTGCTGTTCTGCATTAACCTTTATTACATCTTACCTAATTTAATCTTCATTGACACATTATTTAGTCTCTTTTTTTTTTGTATTTCTTTTCTGAATGGAATAAATAAATTTGCATTTCATTTCATCCATTTTTCCCCACATCTACTCTTAGAAAATTGATTTAAGGCACATTTTTTATATTGCCAAATGTTTATTTGAGAATATTTAATTTAGTTTGTAGAGTTAGAGGACAATTTTCTGTTTTGTGGTTGATTTTTCTTTTAAAGATAATTCTTATCAGATGAAATGTTTTGATTCTAATTCTCCATTTTCTTCTTAGTACAGATAAAGTACGCTTGCATCTCTGCATTTAATAGCCAGGAATGACAATTTGGGAGGCTTACAAGATTCCTAGTTGCAGATCATTCTCTTACGTCAGTGAAGCAAAGGAGACGGCTTTTTAGTATAGGGATAAAATGGGGAAAGGTTGCATTTAAAAAAAATTATTATTTACCCCGGTATTCTAAGTTTTTCCTTTTTCCTTCTTTTTCCCTTTACTGTGCAGTTTCCAAAGAGCTCTTTTCCCTTGCCTTTTACTCTCATCTCCCAGTAAATACTGCCTTAAAGTTCTCTCTTAAAGTTCAGTTTCCCTGCACTTTGCTCTCTGGAAATCTTGGGGTGGGAAGTTGAGAAATAGCTCTACTGAAAACTGGTATTTATTTCTTGACTTATAAGAGATTGAACTGTGTATTGTATTCTAGTTTATTGTTATGTGGAAGAATAGGATTTGTGTGGCTTTAGTTGTGATTTTTGTTGATTTGCATAGCTTTCAGAGGATATGCTGGAACATTCAGATTTAGGTAGTCACCATTCCTTGGCTATCTCCTTGCATTCATTTTTTATAGATCAGAATTATTTTTAATATTAAGTTGCATGTGCACATTTTCCCTACCATCTTCACATTGATGAAATAAATGACTGTGACATCTGAATTATACATTTAATTGCCTTGGGTGTCTACTTTACATTACATATGACAACACAGTTAAACAAACATGAATTTCAACATACTCCAAGCAGGTATAATGCAGTCATTTAACACTACATAAGCCCAGGAAAATGTTATGATAAAATACTTCAAAAATGTGGTATGGAGAATACCACATCTTTCTTCTCTTCCATGTCTTTAAGAAAAATAAAATGTAAAAAGATAATTTGCTATAATTTAGCATACTGTTCTGAGTACTTCAGTCTAGTTAGCTCTCAAATTGTTCCTTAGACCCTGCATCGTTTTCCTTCCCCATCTGCTCTTGATGCCTTCAAATCCCCATATTGATGGAAAAAAATAAGTTTTTGAAATATTAACTATGCCAAGGAATTTCTCAAAATATTATTTTGCAGTAGATTATACAGCCTCTTAACATTTATTTGTTAACTTCAACTCAAACATTAATACATATAATTCAATATAACCAAAATACTCAGTGATTTTCAGTTGTCAATTTCCCTAGGTATCCCTTTGTCAATTCCCAACCATACCTCTTCCGACCCTTTACCCCTCAGACCTGGAATGTTGCTCAAAGAAGAAACTCTGCACAAGTTCTTATCAAACATTTGCTATGAATATTTGGGGATCTGGGGTCTATTATGGGGTGGGGGGAGGGGGGAGGGATTGCACTGGGAGTTATACCTGATGTAAATGATGAGTTGATGGGTGCTGATGAGTTGATGGGTGCAGCACACCAACATGGCACAAGTATACATATGTAACAAACCTGCACGTTATGCACATGTACCCTAGAACTTAAAGTATAATAATAAAAAAAATTAAAAAAAAAGAATGCCCAGGGAGGGTAACTGTCAGCTTCAATATCATATAATAAATTCTACAGAAAATTCACAAAATCTCCATTATCAAGATAAGCCAGCTTTATAGACTAACTACAAAACCCATGCTCTCTACTAAACATATGAGGAAAATATAATAGATTCAAAATGCATTTGGTTGATCCAATACATTGAGTTTATATGTTTCATTCCCCATTCCCACCACTATTTATTTCCCCTCTGTAGGAGGATATTGATCCATACTCACCCACATCCCCTCAATACTTATCATAACAGTGCACACCAATAGTTTCTTAATGTAATTATCCACAATTCTCTGACTGAGGGCTTTCTTTGGCCATAGAAACTAGAATGCAGCCCTTTCCCAGGGCAGACTCAAACAGCTCACTTCCAGGAGAAACCCTCAATCACAAACAAAACTTAATAAATAAGTACACTTGCTTCCCTTGGATGGAACAACTCTGATGCATACTCTACATTGCCTTTCAGAGGTCCCCATTGAGCACTGAGCCATAGTTGCCTGTAGTGATTAGATATTCTTCCTCAGCTCACATCCTCCTTTTCCAACCAGTGCTTCCTGGAATCATCTCTCAAATAAATTATTTTCACTGATATCATTGCCTCAGGATCTGCTTATGGGAGAACCCATCCTAAGACATATATTCATGAATCCCATCAAAATTTACATTCTATATTCCTTTTCTAAGGCCTGTTATCCAACAGCAGAGATCAAAGACAGTAATTTTTACCTTCTGGGATATCAAGGTCTATGGAAGGGATCTTAGTCTATACTGTCCAGATTTATGGCTATTTAGCTCCAGGGACCTCAATTCACTTGAAAGTTTCCAAAATCCTTGGAAGCTATCAGCCATTTAAAAGGTGCTGAGTGGCTTCATATGGACGCTTATTTATTATCTAGCTTTGGTAAGATATATAGACAGTGAATATTATACCCAGGAAACATCAGTCTGAACTCTGACACCAAACAGTCAGCTAGTCTTGCAAAAAATTATTTCACCTGTGTAACATCAGTATTCTAATCCACAAAATGAGAAGTTGAAATAGATGCTCCCTAAGCAGCTCTCCAGCTATTAGGCTCCATGATTCTGATTCGAAATAGGTCTCTGAGAGCTATTATATGTGACACATTTTTTTTCTTAATTTCTTTTTCTTAGAAGATAAACTTACAAGCCAGTTGTGGTGGCTCACGCCTGTAATCCCAGCACTTTGGGAGGCAGGATCACAAGGTCAGCAGATCGAGACCATCCTGACTAACAAGGTAAAACCCTGTCTCTACTAAAAAAAAAAAAAAAAAAAAATTAGCCAGGTGTGCTGGTGGGTGCCTGTACTTCCAGCTACTCGAGAGGCTGAGAGAATGGCATGAACCTGGGAGGCGGAGCTTGCAGTGAGCCGAGATCGTGCCACTGCACTCCATCCTGGGAGACAGAGCGAGACTCCATTTCAAAAAAAAAAAAAAAACACACGATAAACTTACTAGCAGTATTCTTTCTCAAAACTGATTTATGAATTCAAATTGAGTGTTAATTCATCCAGACACACCTCAGTTTCCTCTGGTCATTTTCTAAATTATAGTAGTTCATACAATGCTACAACACTCTCCTCATCACTAGGCAGAAATTTTAGGTATACTTTCCACTCAGCCACCTAGAAGCATTTCTCTGTTTTTTAGTTACTGGAAATAAGAAGAGATTACATAGAAAATCTATGCATTTGGACCAATCTAAATTCATGGGATGAATCTTCTCCAGTTACCTAACAGGTGTCACACAGAAGAGTTTGTCAGTGATAATTAAACTCCTTTTCTGATATGAACTGAGAAACTGAGCTTTGAAATCAGTTTCTCTTGAGTGGAACACATTGATACAAGGAAGAATCTGACATAGAATGAAGGAAAAGGAATCAAAGTGAACTAGTGTTACAGAAAACAAATTACATTTGTAAACTTAGCAGAGTGCAGGAACATTTGATCTTCAGAAGGAAGAGAGGCAAACAAGAGTAGAAAAAGGACAGTGAAATGGTTTGCAATCTTTTAAACACAAGAGTAAAAAGAGCTAATAACATAGTGGAAATCAGACCAAATAGAGCTAACAGCTAAGATGAAATAGCACCACACTTATTCCACTCACAGTTGCCCTGGCACTTCAATCTCTCCCTTACAACAATTGATTTTAAAATGGAAAGTTCATTAAAGTGAAGCAAAGAGTAATTCCTAGTGAGCTACTTCTGAAGGAAGATCTGGGGAAGACTTTAGGGAGGAGTTTGGAATATAGAACAAGGAGAACGAAGGGCAAGAATACAGCATGTGTTAAAGAATAAGTTTGAGCCTGCATACACAAAAAGGGAAAGATAGAGATCTTCTAGCGCTTCTTCTGTTTTAGACGAAAACAGACTAGTTTTAAGTAATAAACAACAACTTTACCATCAACGCTTGGTCTACTCATCTATTTGCTTCTTGGGAAAAAAAAAAAAACCCAGAAACTTGGAACTCTGAATAAGAAAAGGTAAATATGTCATTCTCAGTATGAAAAGGCTCAGAGTGATCTGGGCCTGCTGCTTGGTTTACTTTCTGCACCCATGACTTCTTAGAAAGTAGGCCAAGTGACTCGATACAGTAAGACAATTGCTGTTACTGTCTGAAAAGTTTAAGCTAACGATAATTTTTTTTTTTTTTTGATCTTTGGAATTTGACACTAAAAGTCATACTAAGACAAGGATCAGGTCTAAAAGCAAATGGCAAACAGATCTGTCAGATTGGAATGACTCCCTCAGTCAGCCACGCAGCTCATAATCTTCAGGGCTACTTGGCCACAGTAGTCATGTCCAGCAGTCATGGCTGGCCTGAGCTATGCATGCAATTCACTGAAGAAATTTGCTGGTCAATTTGGGTAGCTACATGCAAAAATTGCCAACATTTGTATAAGTGAAAAAGGAAAAATGGAACTAATAAGGGAAATCAGGACCTAGGTTGAAATTAACTTTCCAATTTACCAGAAAATTTGTTCCATTTTATTTTACTTGTGTATATAAAGCCTGGCAGATGCAATCTTTGAATAAATTTATAGCTGATGAGAGTCATCCTTGTATAATCGCTAAAACATAGATTTTTTAAAAAATCAAACAATCTAGCTTTAGTTTTTGGCTCAGCCACTTAGCTATGTGATCTTAGACAATTTATTTCATCTCTCTAAGTCTCAATTTACTTTCCACATAAAATGAGGATAATAATCCCTTCTTTGCAAGGTTAAATGAGGGGATGAGCTTAAAGCATCTATAGAGTAGGGATTTATTACATGGTAACAGTGGTGGTTGCAGGACTGATTAGCAATAATTGATAATTGTTTTTATTTCTCTTATTATGAGAATGTCATTTTCACATTTTTTCCAATGATCATATTACCCCTTTATGGATAAAAACAGTGCTCTGATATTTTTTGGTTTATTCTTGGCTCTACCTCATTGGGGAGGGAAGGAGAAGGAGGATAACCTAAAATCCAATATTCCCAGGATTCTCAGGGGATCATTAACTAGTTACCTGACTTTGGATTTCCAGGTTCTTACTTGAGCCATCTAAGACTGTGAGTTTCCCAAGTCAAATTCAATATCCACTTCACATAAAATGAGAGATAATGAGAGAATATCTTGATCTCTGTACTAAGGGTCTTAATGTAAACCAAGACCAGAAACAAATAAATACAATGTAGTTTTATATTATGAAGAAATCCTGCTCCAAATTCTAATTATTGTTGAGTATCTTAAGGAACATTTTAATGTTCCATTTAATGACAGTGTTAGTTTCCACAGTAAACATATAATGTCACATAGCTTGTGCTTTATAGCAGCCTAAGAGTGAAAGGGATGCTAACCTAAACACATGGGGTGGGGAACAGGAGTAGGCAGAGTACTGACTTCAATAGTGGCTGAAAAATGATGAACAATCCACAAAAGGATTATGGCAATTCAAGTTCCATTCCAGAAAGCCAGAAAATCAAATAAAGTGGTCCAAAATGGGAGAAGCGGGTCATGGAACTTCTTTGGTAATGGAAACAATAGGAGAATTGTTTGAGGGTCAGACTGTCCAAAGGAATTTGTCTGAAAGTAAGAACAGCAACTAGCCCAATCCCTGGTATACAAGGCTAAATGTAATGAAACTGGCAAGCAGGCCTCATCCTGCTGGAGAGAATATAGTGATAAGCTGAAAAATTAGAGCCAGCCCTGTGACATGTTACTCTGTACCAGCATTATTCAAGGAAACATGGGAGTGTTGCCCAGAGAGTTGTGAAAGTATTATAGAGACTTGCAGTTTCAGTCTGGGAGGAAAAGAAACATAATATACAAAGGTACCCTGTCCCTGATTTGAAAAAATAGAAAGTATAACTCACAACCATCTGAATGCACAACACAAACAGCTGAGATGGGGTTAAGCCAGAGCAAAGACTCACATTAAGCTAGACATGGCTCATTTGTGCATTCAGGTACATCTTATACTTTCTAATTTTTCTTGTTATAAAATGGTGAGGAGGAAACATTTTACTCTGTAATCATATTCTAGAATATCAAGCATTAGGCTACATAGTTTATTTTGACTTATGATTATTTGGATGCTATTTGGCTATTCATAATGGGGGAAAAAACTATTTCAAACCTGCAATGTATAATGTGGCACAACTCACAGTTTTCCAAGCATACTGAAAAGGAAAATCATAGCCTAACTGAGGTATGCCCTTACCGGGACTGAGTTAGTGCAAAGCTATTTGGGGGTTCAAACTGAAAAGGAGATTTTGCTTGCTTTCATAAAAAGGTATTACTCCAACTCCACTGTCATCCCAGAGAGATATAAGGAAATGTAAGTTGTACTTTTATATCTAAATGAATGTTTTATTCTCCAAAACAGTTACTTTGGGACACTATGTTAATTTCACAAGCCTGCCTAGATTGAAGGTGTCAGTTATTTCCTTTCCATCCACAGTCCTTCTCTGAGAACCTGTGTCATCTACAGCCTGTGGGAAGTGCAGCCTTATTTACTGTGTGGCCTTATACAAGTCACTGGCTCAAGGGACCTTAAATGCAAAAGTCTGACTGGCAATAAATGAAGCAAGACAAAGCTACTCCATCTTAGAATCTGCTTATTGGGGAATCCAAATTGTGACATGGGAAGTTAGAAGAAGCTTTATTACATATGGACATTAGACATGTTAATGATAAAATTTCCTTGGCAATTTAAAAGCTGGATTTTATCTAGATTTGGACCTAAAGCTCTTACAACTGCTGTCTACAACCCAAATACCAAAGGTTATTTCTATCAAAAGCAAAAAAATAAAAAAAAAGTGTATAAAGTCTTGCTCTTATTCTTAAAAATCATGCAAATTTTGCATCTTATTAACATACATTTATTTGTTGTAATATGACATAATCATTCAAATAATATTATGAATTTATTAACTTGTCCCTAAAATCTTTAAGTAAAATCAATAGCATCCCCCAGGAAAACTTTCCCTGTAGTCTTTGCATACCATCTTACCGCTGTGTTCTACTCAAAAGAAAATATTTGAAATTTCTTGGCAACACCGGAGTGGGAGAGACAGGGACAATGTAGAAAAGGAGAAGAAGATAGTAAACAATGTCACACAAAGAATCACAATTTTGCCTTACAAGTTTGGGCCTAAAGACTTTGTTTTCTGAAATGTTCTGGAATTAAACTGAAACAACCTGAATCCAAAGCACGAGAGTGACAGCACGTTCTTGTTCTTTGTTTCTTTCATATTCTCTGTCCACCATAAGGGAAGGGAAGGGAACAGGGTCAGTATTGTCAATTTCATGAAAATCTTACTCCAACAACCAAAAAGTTCAAAGCTTGCTATCAATATCAAGTCAAATCAACCAACATTGCCTTATTCTTCTGTTTATTCTGGGGATGCTAACCTGGAAGTGAAAGCAACTGAGATAAAACGTATAATACAAAAAGAAAAATAATTAATCCTAGGGAGAAGGCCATGTCAAGAAAAAAAAATAGTAACTCTTCTACTTCCTACATAACCTTAATATTTATGTCAGAGGCTGCTATAAAGAAACTGATAGCTCTTGAAGCTGTTCTTAAAAGCGCATCACTTAAGAAACAATTTGTCAGTCAACTAATTTTAACCGATGAAGTATTTAAATACTAGCTTCACATAACTTTTCTACTGTCCAATGTTAAACTCATTTGCAATGACTTTGAATATTTATTAAACCCTAAAGCAATGTTGAGCACTCCAGAGTTTCTCTCATAGCCCTTAAGTCAGGCAAGAAGAAAAAAAATGTCTCGTTACAACCTAGAGTGATGAAATATTGAAAATAATGATAGCATTCTTTGAAAGACTAAAAAGGATACCACAATGTGGACCTACACAAGAATCCTGTAAGTAATTATTAATCATAACTTTTTTCATACTATACGTTGGCATTTATCATTTTATAATTACAACATTGCTGATAATACTAGTGAGGTCTAGTTCTTTTATTGGTTAGGCCACCATCTTTCACTGAAAATATTAGCTTATCTTAGAGGTCTATTTGGCAACTGCTGAATATTGAGCAGGTGCTAAATCCTCAACAACCCAGACTCCTAGGAAAATAAACAGTTCTCAAGAAAAGACCACCCAATCTGATGTGAAAACTCTCTTTACCCTTTTCCTACAAGCCCAACTGAAATGCCTCTTGGAGATCAAATGATTTAGAAATATTCTCCTCCAAAGGAGTCTTGGGCCTTGAGGTTTCTAGAATGACCCAACCTCCTGAGAAGCATTTCTAATTTTTAAAAAACTTATTGTATAGTATTTCTTATTATATATGTATAGAATTTATAAAATAAGAATTTAAGGGTCACACTCGTGAGCAAGTAGAGTAAGCATCTACCTCACTGGCTTTCAAAATGAAGGTAAAAGAAGAAAGCGATTGTCATGCTATGGGTTTTTAAAAGTGCTGTACCAATGCCAGGAAAACCAAATACAATGAGTGATTGTTGACTGCATCCAGGATAGAAAGCAAACAAATAGAACTATAAAGAATACTCTAGGGATGATCAAGAAAATTTGAATATGAACTTTACATTAGAAAATATAAGTGTATTAATATTAAATTTCTTGAGTGGAAAATGGTATTATAGTAAAGTAAAATAATATTTTCTTAGATAACAGATTCTCAATTATTGGGAGATGTGGTTAAACTATCAGGTTGTCTATGATTTACATTCAAATGATCCTATAATTTCTTTTGAAATAGCAATACAAAAGTTCAGGCATGTTGATACTTTGAAAGAAATTGGAATCTGATACCAAGAGCAACAGAATATCGACGCGAAAATTTGAAATGAAGGATTTAAAAGATAATTTTAAGAAGAAAGTTGTGCACTAACATTTTGGATTCATGATAAAAGGAAAAAATTGGAGAGATAGGGGTCAGTCTAAGGAAAGTCACAATAGAATCTATTTATGAGATGCTTCTTCATGTTGAAAGGAAAAGAAAGGGCTCAAAGGGGTCTCAGATTTTTTAGACAATGACTAAGTGAAGGCATAAAGAAAATAGTGCAGCAATTTTTTTGCCAACTGCAAAAATTTGAAGTCTCCCCAAATGACCCAGCTCTCTTTTCATTACAGTAAACTAGCTCCATGTACTTATGGTTCTTTGAATCATTTTGCCATGCTTTATCAACATGTACCAGCAAAATACTGAACCTCTTTCAGATGAATAACAGTGTGCCATATTCCACCCCAGATCCCATTTTCTGCCTGTTTCTTTCATCTGCATTGAGTAATAATAATAACTACTGCTTATTATAAGCCCATCATGTCAAACACAGGGCTAGGCATTTTATCTATATCTTATCAACAAGCTGACAACTATCCTATCAAGTAAGAATTACTGTCCCACATTTGATAGCTGAGGAAGCAGAAGGTGAGAGATGAAGCAGTATGTCCAAATCCACCCTAAAAGTGCTGGCTAGAATTAAAACCCTAGTCTGATGTCTATGCTCTTCCCAAGTAAACGTATTGCCTCCTGACAGGCTAACACACTTAGACTCCTATATGTTCCTGCCTTCCTGACTGGTCTGGCCTTCAGGTGACTAATCCTGCATGGCACTCCTCACTTGTTCTGTTCCATGGCTGCCCACAATCTGTCACTGACAGCACCTTAGAGAAGCTCCCAGCTTCTCAGGGATAACAATACTGGAAATATGAGGGACTAACTACTCCTTATGTGGACCTACTGTCCTTGGAGGACACAGGCAGTTGGGAGAATCAATGCTTTAGTACAGGCTGCCCTTCTCCAGATCTGCTTACCAACATATGGTTCTATTAATCTTCTCCACATAATCATATCCAATATGCTTTTCTGCTCTTTCAATAAAGGAGAATTAATCGATAGTAATTATAATTCTCTAATTAGTTTCTTAATGAAATTTTAATAGAACAGTACAAAACCTTGGACATACTTTTCGATAGTTAGAAATATTTTTCCATATAAACTCAAAATGGCTTACTTGCCCTTATACATTCCTGCAGGATATTTTTAGTATTAATTGAGTCATCAAATCAAGTTTATTCACATTTTCCACTCTGTTTAAATTTCATTAATGTCTTACCTCCTTGTAGCATATATTTCTCTGCCAACTTCTCATACCTGATTTAGTTCAATCACTTGTCTCTGATTATTTAACACCACCTGTGTCACTTTGCAGTACCTCGTTTGCTTTTTTAAAATATTATCAACCCATCCATGCATGGCCATTGAATTGATCGGTTTTCAGTCAAATTCTTAGAGTTAATTATATTAGATATGCTTGGGGAACATGCTTAATCCCTGACCTTTTTTTGGAAGTCTATCTTACTCATGGCTTCTGCTCATGGCTTCTGCTGAAGTGGAGGGCTTGAGCAGCCATGTTTTACCACAGAGATCTCTCTTTGGCTATCTCTTGTTGGATCAGGAGTGGACAATCCTTCCAGTGGGAACCAAACAATAGGCCACTTTATGATAGACCAAAGTTATGACAGGAAACACAGACTTATAAAAAAAGCTAGTGTGAAAAAAAAATGCTGAAGGCATGCAGAGAGAAGTAGAAATGATAGACCATAGGGTCACAATAAAAGACTTATGATAGTACCTCTCACTTTCTTGGTTCCATGAGGCTTCGTTCTACTTCTGGTAGATGGATACTTTGTGAGTTTCCTCTGTACTTTCTCTCTCCTCCCCACTCTATGTACAGATAAGCAGAGTAACTAACTGTCATCTGTACCAGGGATATAGTATAGTATAGTATAGTATAGTATAGTAGTATAGTATAGTATAGTATAGTAATAGGCCTAAGTAACAAGGGTGGAACCAAAGTGGTTTTAAGAATCTGGATGTGGCCACAGCTAGGAGATCAATCACTATAAGGAGAAAAATGTGTTAAATTTAAAAATAAAAAGTGAAGCAGAGCCTATAGTTCAAGAAATCAGCATGAATATAAAGGAACAAGTGGATAAAGGAGGTAAAAACATGTAACCCATGCCAAGAAATATTAGTTATTAAAGGCCAGTCTCCAAATGAGAAACTCAAGAAACACAAAAACACTTGGAAATTTAACTATACAGCAGGTAGAGAACACAGCACGGGAGGGCTGGCTACCAAAATAGCATAACATAATGGAGGCCAATGGTCCAGGAAGCAAAAATAGCATTATCTTTTTTTTTTTTTTTTTTTTTTTTTTTTGAGACAGAGTCTCACTCTGTTGCCCAGGCTGGAGTGCAGTGGCCGGATCTCAGCTCACTGCAAGCTCCGCCTCCCGGGTTTATGCCATTCTCCTGCCTCAGCCTCCCGAGTAGCTGGGACTACAGGCGCCCGCCACCTCACCCGGCTAGTTTTTTATATTTTTTTTAGTAGAGACGGGGTTTCACTGTGTTAGCCAGGATGGTCTTGATCTGCTGACCTCGTGATCCGCCCGTCTCGGCCTCCCAAAGTGCTGGGATTACAGGCTTGAGCCACCGCGCCCGGCAAAAATAGCATTATCTTAAAATTGAGGCAGTATCTGCTATGGCCTAGAGGATGCACAACTGGAATTAGAAGTTTAGGAGAGTGGTCACAGGTGGGGGTGAGTAGCCACACTTGAGATTAGATAGGACTAGATGGGGGAGTCTGGCAGATCCAAAAACATGAGGAAATAGTATGGTTTATCTCTAAATGTCATGCCTTGAAAGGCTCAAGTTCCAGACATAAGACATCACTTGATCACTGGCATATGCTTCAAAGCAACTATCTCCCCACCTCCATCTCCTAGACTTCCTTCAGACTGGACAAACTTGGTTCTCATGTCAGCTCTGAGATCCACCATCCCTTGTCTTCTTCCCACTTCATTTGTATAGTTCACGTTTATTACACTGGCTGAGTTTTCCCTTCAACATGAACTCTGATACATTATCCTTCTTCTAATTCCTAGGATGGAGCTCCACTCTGTCCAGAAATATTTTCAACAGACAGGAGAAGAAAAGATGGCACAGGCAATTAGGACACATCCTCCTTCTGCCAGCTTTGACTCAAGGACTAGTACTGTCACGAACCAGCAAGTTAGAGCCGTCAGAGGGTTCAAACTCAAGGAGGTGGAGAAGACAGAGACAAAAGAACCAGGCAGAAGATAAGAGCAAGTTATTGACTTCATCAGCTCCCATGACACACCAGACTACAAGATGAGAGACTGGGGTTGAAGTTCAGGAAGAAATGGTAAAAACTGGAAACTTCTGGTGTATATAAATACACACACACACACACACGCACACACGCACACATGAATGTCAACCAAAAATAAAATCCAAAGCCCCACAACCAACTGAAGAGACTTTTTCTGGGCCAAGGGAAACCTGAGAAACTGATTTTCCAACCATGACAGAAAGAGAGGTCAGAGGTACCTCGTTATACCCCCTCCCTTTTGGAGTTTAGGCAAAACTGACGAGCATTAACATTGAAATAGAGATTATAAGACTGACAAAACAGATATTTTGTGACAATAAGATACCAAATTCCAACCTGACTCTGGTATAACATCATATGACAGATAGCAGGCCCTCAACGAAAGTATTTTACCCCAAAATATGTGTCTTTGACATTTTTTGAAATGACCCTGGAGAAACCATCTCTTGTGGGGGAAATTTGCATCTGTAGATCTGTAGAGAATCTCCTTCCCTTTCTAGGTCTTTTCCAGATCCAGGAGAAATTTAACTAAGAGTCTGACACCTTTTAAGGTCAGGTAAGATACATTTACCAGGTATTCCCTCTGAAGCCTGCTATTTAGAGGCTTCATCTACGTAACAAGAACCTTGGCTTCTACAACTCCTGTATCTTAACTCAAGCATTTCTTTCTATTGATTTTAACTTTAGGCAAAGCTTAACTCTTTCAACCAACTGCCCATCAGAAAATCTTCAAACTTTAAATCTACCAATCCACCTATGACTTCCCCCTGACTGTACCCTCCATCCTGCCCCCAAGATATCCAGCCTTTATGGCCAAACCAATGTATACCTACATATATTGATGTATATCTTTGCCTGTAACCTCTGTCTCCAAAAAAAGTATAAAACCAAGTTGTAACCCAACCACATGTTCTCAGGATTTCTTGAGACTGTACCCCGGTGGTGATCACTCATAATTTGCTCAAAATAAACCTCTTTAAACATTTTACAGAGTTTGGCCTTTCTTCTCTCTTTCTCTCCGTATATACTCCCTCTCTCTCTCTCTCTCTCTCTCTCTCTCTCTCTCTCTCTCTGTCTCTCTCTCTCTCCCCCCCATATACACTCTCTCTTCATATATTCTCTCTCCATATATACTCTCTCTTCATATATACTCTCTCCATATATACTCTCTCTCTCCATATGTATTCTGTCTTTCTCTCTCTCTCTCTCTCTATAGATATATATATATATACACACACACACATACACACACATTCTCTCTCATTCTCCCTCTCTACAAACACACACACACACACATACACATATATATATAAAGCCAAACTTTGTAAAATATATCTTTTCTGTTAATAAGCAGAAAGAACCACAAGTCCATTGCACTGGCTCTCTCTCTGAGGTAAACAATGATTGGCCCTGTTTTCTTCAATAATCTTCATACTCAAGGATATCCTACTTTCCAAAGTACAGGACACACTACAAGTTTTAATACTGCTATTCTGTTTTCCCAGAGGTAGTTTTGACCACCTCTCAGATTTTTAAATGTAAATTAATTCAGCTGGATTGCAGCTATGCAGTTATTTATGGTGCATTTGCACCTGGGTAAATTGCCCTATTCCTTTCCTAGACAATGAGGGGATTGGTCCCTTGGGTTTTTTATAATTTGTCATTTTTAATTAATATTAAATTCCTCCATGAAATGTTGCTTATGGTCAGTGTGGCTTAGACTCCTCAGCAATGTCTCTGACTACATTGAATTCAGTCTTTCAGACTATGGTTGGGTAAATCCACAAAGGGTAGTCCTCCCAGAGTTTCTGACTAACAGTAAGAATGTATCTTCCTGACCACCTTCTTTCTCCTGCCTCCTAATGACACACACACACACACTCACACACACAAACACACATGAGACATTTATAACACTCCCACTTAAGAAACATCTACTGGGGAATTTTCTCTCCCATGCTTCCTCAGTGTTCACTGGTATTTTTAATATCACTGAATAAGGGGGGGATATTTTCTAAGTAGTGCCCTGAAAGGGGGTATTTTCTGAGTAATGACTTAGTAGTGACAATGTTGTCTATCTCTTTGATAGATGCAGCAGGAAGATAAGGGGGAGGGTCCCCAGTGAATCTTTGACTAGTCTGTGCACTGTGAGGATGGGGTGGAGTCATGGGAAGTTCCTGCCACTTGCAGAAGGGAGGAGTCTGGCCTCTCCTGTTCCTGTGTGGAAAACCTGCTAGCAGGAGGCCCTCTTGCTTTGCTGAGAGTTATTTTTCCTTTTTCATTTTCACCCAATAAATTATATTCGCCTTCATCCTTCAAAGTGTCTGGGTGCCTAGCTATCCTTTTTCATGTGACAAGACCCTGGTTTTTTTTCTACAACATCTTTACAGAAATGAAACAACTTAACATGCCTGTAATGAAATTCACTATTGGTAAAAATTGACAACTGTTTGCATCCATAATTTCTAAACTGTCCATTATGAATGACTCTTCCCTCAACCACTGAGCTGTAATTTTTCTATTCTGCAGCCACCACAGAAGCTGGGACCAGTAACCTCTCCCCTCTCAGCCCAGAGGTTTTTAAATGTATACACAGTGTATGTGATAGCCCTGGTTCCATCAGGAAAATGTAATGAATGAGCAGGAAAATTAGCCAATAATCTACAACAGTAACAGCTAAAGGTTAAGAGGATTGTCCTGTTAATTCATGTTATAAGGGATCACAAGTTTAGTTTACCTAAGAGAGGTTTTAAAAAATCAGTAGTCTTGAAGGTTACCCCATATTCATGATTCAAAGCCCTCCCAAACTACTACTCTCCATGTCATTCCCCAGGATGACATTGGTCAATCATAAATCCTCTATTCCTGATTACTAATTAGCCTCATTTGCATGCGATTGTATTTATTTGAATATTACTTTATATGACATCTGGCCTCATAACCAAAGTAACCAGAAATGGTACAAGCATCATTGAAGGAGGCTACCTTGACCTTTGACCTTTTTCGCTAGGATCTCACAAGCTGAACAATACTACCCATAAACCCATATACTTTCGAGGGTTCCCATTATGACTCTCCTCTAGTCATGGTCCCCTCCACAGTCAAGGAGTCTGTGGAGCTAAGTGTGTGAGCCCTCTAGATAATTCTCCAGATACCAAGGACACCAGAATTACTGGCCAAGATACCTCAGCTCATTTCCAGGACCTATGAATCCACAGACTGACCATGTTGCCGATACATACATCCCTAAATCATATGATTCACTTTTGGGGAGGCAGTGTGCCCAGAGCTTAAATGAGAGCTGGAATGTCCACTCACATGCATTTAAGGTACCACTCGATGTGGGACAAAGTATCACTAAGAAGAGGAGAGTGGAAAATAGCCTCTATTAAGCAAAGCTTAACAGGTGCCATTGTTTTGGACTAGCCTCCTATACTAGGCCCCAGCAAACCAGACGAAACCAAAAATGGAGTCACTCTATGCTAAGTGACATATAATCAAACTGAAACTTTAAGGAAGCAAGTAGACCCCAAAATGTCCAGTTTATCCTGAAAACAGGAGATTCACAGCAACCAATCAGAAAGAGCCAGTCTATCTGAGTCAGTGCAATAAGGAAATACCCTCGGCTTTAACCCTTACAAAAAAAGTGACCTGCAGTTGCCTGATTTTAACCAATCTGCTTTTAAAAAGTATTCTGTTTCCTTGTTCCCACCTTGCAAAAATGAACCATTCTGTCATGCCCAGCAGAACATGCATTCTATTTTATAGAATGTGATATCATGTAATTCTAGAAGAACAAATAAAAGCCAATTATATCTTGAAACTAAATGTATTATAATTTCATCTTTTGACATCTCCATTTCAGCTCTTGCCACTACCCCTCAAATGCTAACAATGTACTTTCCACAGTATCTTACTAAAATGTACACATTCCCCTGAATTCACTGACATTCAGAATTCACACCCTGAATTCACATTCTGTTTCCACTAACAAAATCTAATAATTTTCCTTCCAACAGTAAAAGAGTTTTCTTTCTCCTAGTCAACACTACTCAATGATTTAGGGAGGAAAAAAAGAAAACATAAAGGTGATCTAGAGGCACACAGCTCTTAAGAAATGCATACCCTCGCAACTACTATATTTCATAACCATATTTTCTTAAGAAGAAATTAGTTTGAGCCATTTTTTTTCCCTCTCATCACTCATTTAGGTATAGGCAGTGATATGGCTTGGCTATGTCCCCACCCAAATCTCAAATTGTATCTCCCATAATTCCCACATATCATGGGAGGGACCTGGTGGGAAGTAATTGAATCATGAGGGTGGGTTTTTCCCATGCTATTCTCATGATAGTGAATAAGTCTCACAAGATCTGATGGTTTTATGAAGGGGAGTTTCCCTGTACATGCTCCCTCTCTTGCCTGCCACCATGTAAGACGTGACTTTGCTCCTCCTTTGCCTTCAGACATGATTATGAGGCCTCCCCAGCCACATGGAACTGTGAGTCCATTAAACTTGTTTTTCTTTATAAATTACCCAGTCTCGAGTATATCTTTATTGGTAGCATGAGAACAGGCAATGCAGGCTGCTAAGTTAGGTTTGGCATAGTTTACTGAGATTTGTTTTATTTTTCCTTCTGCCTCCTTCTCTCATTTCATGGAAGTGAGCTCTCCATTGTGTCAGGCAGAGAAGGCCTAGAGGAGTTGGAAAACTGATGTAGAGGCATTTTCTTTAAATTCATTTTTGTTTTCTACACTTTAGCTCTTATCCACAGACAGACCTAATGAATAAATCCATAAGTAAAAAGGCATCAAATGGCTGCAATGAATTAACATTGTGCATACTATCAAAATTACCTATGGTATGAAGCTGTCACATTCACATAATGAAGAAGCAGAAAGGCCAAATGTGTAGAGTCTGGGGACCTGTGCACATTGCCCAAGAAAACAGAGCCAAAATACCAGTCCAGCTATTTCATTAATACCAATAGTCAATCTTTCTTGATCAACAGGAAAGAAGTGAGGAAAAGAAAAGGTAATCTGTGCTTCTTACTGCTTCTAGTAAAAAGAAAAGTAAATTAAAGAAAAAAACAACTCTATAGTAATATGGACTATATGGTAGAATTTAGCATAAAAATAAAATTATAAAGGAGGATGGAAAATATACAAGGACAAGTTGGGGGAAAAAAAACTCCTGTCACATGATTTTTCCCTGACTATAAAATTATTTTCCAGGGCAGTCATATCATATATAGCAATAAGAAAAGCAAAATGATTATAGAGAAAAAGAATTGTAAACAATTCATTAAACTTAGAGCAGCACTGTTTATTGCACAGCTACAGGGGCATTGTTACCATCTATAGGATGGTGCCCTTTGGTTATGCAACAAGGTTGACTGCCAAGAGAACAAGTAGAAGAATTAGAGTAGATGTCTGTCAACGAGCTTCCCAAATTAGGGAATTAAAGAAAGACAATATCAAGAATTGTTTATCAGTAACAGATAATACATAATTTAACAGATAATATAGACCATGAATCTATAATCACATGACTCCTCAAAAGTTTATATACAATAAATTGAAAATGTTAATCATATTATGACAGAAGACACAAGTAGGGAGGGTTTAAATGAATTCCACCAAGTCATAGGCTGGGATAATGTTACTAACTCTCAGGCCAGACCCACAATTTCTTCCAAGCATTTAGTCAACTTAACAGAGCAATCTGACTTCAGGTGAACATTTTGTGGCACTTTGATTCTGCAGGCAATTTCAACTGCTTTTAGATAACACTTCCTCCAGGCTTCAGAAGCATTGTCATTTTATGGGATGGAGGAATTAGGCTATTACATATCACAAAGCTCATGGTAGCTGAATGATCAAATTAATTCAAATTAGTTCAGATGTGAGCAAGATCCTGAATAAAAAAGACAGCCTGAAGCACTGAGGAAAAAAATCTAAAATGGAAATACATTGAGTTACAAAGAGGATTTTAATGTGCTACCACTGCAATCTTATTTAATAACCTCATTAGAGAACAATAAGCAAGAATAGAAATTGGAGTTCAAAGTTTGTAGAAGATAAGGTAAATCTGAAGTCACTAAATTGAAAAAAAACAGTATAGTGAGAGAAATTTCAGGAAAGAAAGATCCATAAGCAAGAAATAAAATTATATTCAACAGGGTATGAGCTAAACATCTGAGTCTAAGAGGAACCAAACTTTCAATACAGGCCAGAAATCTTGAAATACAAGTTTGAATGGTCATAGCAAGAGATAAATCTGCAGCCTGATACAACACTAACCTCATCCATTGTTGCCTGGAGTTCCCAAAGGGAAGGTGGCCCACTCTGTACAGTTTTAGTAAAATAGCTACTTCTTTCATAAGAATGTGACACCTCCATCCTGTCTGTCTGCACCTGTACCTCTCTCTTTCTGTTTACTGTTAGCCAGTTGGCTCCAGCCACCATTGCCCATGGCCTAGATGCAGTGTCCTTTAAGACTGGCTCTCCCAACCTTGAGAGGATGTCGATAGCAGCTGTGACTGTGAGTTTTGGATGTATGCAAACACAAGAAATGCATTCATACTCTTGTGCTTTTCTTGAAGCTGGTCTTATGAAAATGTTTGTTTTGTTTGCATGGTTTACCCTGTTTAATCAAGACTGAAACTATTTAAAATGGAAAACAATACTTGAGGCTATAGTGCTTTAATTCAAAGGAATACAGTTTAATGGTGGAATTTCAAATGTTGTGATAGATTCACGAGATTAAGACACTTGGGCAAAGAAGTTCAACTGGCTCTCCTAGAAACTTCCCCAGAGATAATTGTCTTACTTGCTTACACAGAAGCCTGTTGACATTTGCTTACATAGAATGGTGAGCTATCATCAAAATGGAAAGGTGAAGCTTTGCTCCATTTGTCTTTCTATGATAGCCTGTTAGAAAAGGTACATCAGTAGTCATGACTGCCTATATTCTATGCAAAAATTAGTCCCCAAAATAATCTGCCATCCCTGTCTCCAACTAAACTGTCATTTGTATTTCATCAAGATTAGGAGAAGAAACTGAGGGACGCAAGGATGAGAGATGAAAAAATTTAGAGCCTACAACCATACCCTCCAGAGAAACCTCACTGGGGGCTCTGTACCTGAGTAAGTATCACGAAGACACAAGTCACCAGAGGAGGCCCCTGGAGAAGAGGACTACGGTAAAAGGAGTTGAAAAGGCACTTCTGGCAAGTGTGACTTCCCCTAAAGCTCTGTGTTTGGAGGAGTCAACACCCTTGAGCACTCAGTTCCCCTGGCTTCCGAAAAGCCAACCTTGCCCTCTAATTATCTCAATCATAGAAGACACATGGCTCAAGAACTAAAGAAGAATGTATTCATTGTTACGTTCCATGTGCCCAGGCTACCTACCTGAGTTAATCACCTTAGTTCAAAAATGTTTTCATTAATCACTACTCAATTCTTTGATTCCAGAGAGTGTAATGATCATTTCTAAGATGATTTGCTCCCAAAGTACGCATACTCCCTAAAGCCATGTAGTTTCTTATTTGTGTTTTATTCATTTCCATTTTCAATCTCCTTCCTCTTCCCCTCAATAGGTTATGAGTTCCAAGACTATTCAAATGAAGTGAAGGCAATCCTCCCTTTCACTTTTGCCTTTTTTGGATAGGGACCAGACCTGGCATTCCCTGTTTTATCCTCTTGTTAATCATTCTATTTTCCTAATCATCTGGCCTTTGCCTTTATCTGGGCCTGCAGTATCAATTGGTGATTTTTTTCATCTTCAAGCATACCAGCATTCCTATGACTGCCTGCATCTCTCTCTGTTTTCTCATTATATCCTTGGACAGTCCTGCCAATGACTTAACCATAGTTTGATTTAGCATGACCTCCCCAAATTGCAATGACATAAAGTCCTCCAAAAAAAGCCAGATGCTCTCCCTGGCAGTAAGAAATTTATGCCATCCATGTGGATGGTAAGAATAGTCTCTGCTGGCAGAACAGAGTTGGCGCACACACAAGACACACACACACACACACACACACACACACACACACACACGGGAGAATCTAAATGCAGTATCAGCTCTATACTGAATATGTATCATATCCTGGTCTTACAGATGTTCCGTGTTATGTGTAGTGGATGTGTTCGTGTATATATGTGTATGTGCAAGCAGAAGAAACTGACTTTACCCTGGATTTTGTTCTATCTACTTCCATTTTTCTTTCTGGATGACTACTGCAATAAGGAACTTAATTCAACAAATATGTTGTATTAGTCCATTTGGGCTGATAAAACTAACCTAGACTGAGTGACTTATAAACCATAGAAATTTATCCATCACAGTACTGGAGGCTAGGAAGTCCAAGATCAAAGTGCTGGCAGATTTGGTGTCTGATGAGGGCCTTCTTCCTTCTTCATAGACACACATCTTTTTATTGAAACCTCACATGGTGGAAAGACAAGAGAGCTCTCTAGGGTCTTTTTTATAAGCTCACTAATCTCCACCCTCATAACCTCATCACCTCCTGAAGGCTGCACTTGCAAATACCATAATCTTGCGGGTTAGAATTTCCACATAAATTAGAGAAGACACGAATATTCAGACCACAGTGTATGTCTAGCCCTTACTAAATGTCTGACATTGTAGGTATGATGGGACACCCAGAAATGTATAAAACATAACATCTAACTTTAAGAAGGTTATTTTCTATAAGGAAAATAATAGGAAACAAAAACTTCCTCAGTCTTCTAGGTTAGAGAAAGAAGGCCTTTGTGACAAGCAAATTTTAGGTTCTCATTTCAACAAGAGAGTAGAAGTATAAAAACAAATATAAAAAGATTGGTAATTTGCAAGCTGTTGGAGGAAGGTCAATAGAAGGTAGGAAAAGGATGAAAATTCTGGCTTTAATGTGCTATGTGAAATAATGCAGTTGGATTTCAGGTGGGACTGGCTCATTAATATTGTCAGTTTCCACAGAAAAAATCAAATATATTACTTTAGGGTTTAGGGTTTAACTTCCTTTCAAAGCACAAACAGTATCATATTACTACTAGTAAGGGAGAAGAAAGGCAGGCAATAAAACGATTCCAGGGAAAACAGACTAGAGCAATCATCATTTAAAGCAGTCAAACAGCATTGTAAAAATTGTTGTTTTTGAGGGGGCATTATGAACTCAAGCACGAAAAAACAAGTCAAATACTCTTGCTTTTCAATGATTGCATGATACTTTATTTGACATTGGCACAAATAATTTCTTATCGAATTATAGTCCTATTAGAGATATTTGTAGCAGAGATGGCCATAAATTCCCTCATTTCTATCATTTCTGACTTTGATCTTCTTTATGGCATAGATGTGAATAAAGGGTATACTCACCACAGCTCTCTGCTGTTTGTAAAATGGGCCAATAGTGCTAATCGCAAGTTTCTGATAGAGTTTGGCTGTGTTGTGATCCCGGGTTCAGCCCAATTCCCATTGCCAGGGACACAACACAGATCTTATAACTGGTTTAAATGGCTAACCTCACCGAGGACAGGGTTAAGTCATCCTTATGTATACAAGAAGTAGATGACAGTGTCCTCACAGCCCTAAGAAACCAAATCTGCCTCCCGACAAGCCATCCACAGTACATCAAATTCCCGTCATTAGAGTGACCCATTTCAGTTAGTTACACTGCACCTCCAACAGACTACCTAAGAGAGGTGACACATTTCATTCTCGTGATTAGCTTAGTGAGTTTACCAAATGGGAGAGAAAGTCACTCAAAAAACCCTGAAGAAAGGGGATACAGCTCTCTTGGGCTGACCTAGTCCTAGTGCACATTACTTACCATGTCTGTAACTCAGTTTCCTTATCTGGAAAGACGCCCTCACATTAGAATAATAGATTTGGAAGCATTTCAAAACTCTTTAAAATCTAATGCTATAAAAAATAGACTATTAAATTCACTGTCATAGGGGGATTCTCTAAATAATCTGTGCTTCCCCGAACAATATAAAGTGTATTTAATAGTGCATGCCTCCTCCTTCTCTGGCCTTCCAGTTATTTTCCTATTAAAAAAACTTATTCCATCTTGTTTTCCCCTAGGGCTGCATCATCTAATTCCTTCAAAAAAGAAAACAAATATTGGCTTTAAGTGACTCCAAACCACTCTGTGTTTCACTGAAAGGCAAGGCCTCCCTGGAATTCCTGAAAATAACGAGTCTAATTCTCTCTTATGCACCAAACACAACAAAAATGAATGTCCTTCCAACTGCTGAGGACTCTGTAAAGTTAGGAAGAAACCTGAAGACAAAGGCCACTCAGCTGTTCCATGCCGCTTAAGTAACTTCCTGTAACCCCTATTTGGTAGACTAGGAGTTCTGCTCAAAGGATCACATCTTTGGAGCCTAGGTCATTCCAAACCTGTCTAGTAGAGTAGCCATCCCCCATCAACTCGCAGTTCCCTATTTAAATCCAAAAGCTACAGGTTGTTGCAATAGCAGAAATAAATGTTACAGAGGTAGGACATTATATATTGATCCAATGATAGACAAATCAGACAAATAAAACTGATTACTGTTATGAACCCCATTTTACAGCTGAATAGAAAGATTTAGAAAGTTTAAATTATATATCAAATAATTGATTTAGAAGATAAATGTAGATTAGAGAGGCTTTAGTTAAGGGAAGAGAGAAAGAAGAAGAGGAGCAGGTTGAGAGATAAGAAAGTAGAGCAAGGGCTCTTTTGGTGAACTTACTGATGTCATATAATATTCCCTGAAATCGCTCAGCATATTACCATGCCAAAGTGTGAGAAAGAAGTTGAATCATCTGAAATTGCTTTCTTTATGAAAACTTTTAGTAAATTCACTTAAATTAACTTAGTGTTATTTAGGCCTTAAAATGAGGTAAGCCTTGTCAGATTCTGTTTTCATTATTTGTCTTATACCTTCAGTCAGCTCACCCCAGGATGAAACCAGTGCTGCTTAGAAGGTGCAAGCTCAGGAGATCAGAAACTGGAATAAGTAAAGAGCAAATGTCAATTGACTTGAGCTCCCTCTGCCTTTTCATGTTATCCTAAAGAACGAATCTAGGAATGTCATCATTCAATAAATTGAGATTTTTACAGCAGCCTTTATAGAACTATAAAAGATGGGTTCTCATTTAAAAAAAAAAACTGTGGTGAAAAGCATGTCAGAAGTAATAATGGTACTCAAAGATAAATGCTTGTGCAATAAAGGAGAAATGTTCATCTGTTTTATTTTTATAAAGAACTATCTTGTATTGAACATTGTTGGTTTCTCAGCTCAATAAAGCAGGAGTTTCAGCTAAGACTTTTCAATATGTTTGTCCTGTTGTTCATCAGATAACTATTGCTGCCTTAAAAGTCACCCCTAAACTTAGGAGAATAAAACAACAATATTAATTTATCTCATAGGTCCTGCATGTCAGTAATTTGGGAGCAGTGTGGTGGTGTGGGTCTGGCTTGGGATCACTCGTGGCTTCAGTCAGGTGGTGGCCGCAACTGGAGTTCTCAAAGATTTATTCGTTGCCATGGCTGGGGCCTCAGCTGGGAATAGTGGAGCAGAATCTGGAAGAAATGGGGCTCCTCATATTATCTCTGTGTCTCTTTGTGGTCCCTTCTCATGGTGTCTCTAGGATGACAACTTTAAGGTAGCCAGTATTGTAACATGGCAGCTAGGAATGTAAAGGTTTATGTCCTCCGAGAAAGCCAGCGGAAATTATACCACATGTTATAAACTAACCTCAGAAATCATGTAGCAAACCTTTCTCCACATTCTATTGTCAAGGTAGTAAGAAGGAACTGCCCAGGTAGAAGGTGAGGGACAAAGACCCCCAGTCTCTCAATAAAGTGACAACATCACACTGGAAGAAGAACATGTGAGATTTTCCATCTTCTGAAAATATAACCCACTACATACTGACTCTTAGAATTTGAATTCAAAATGTAGTCAGCTGAAATCTACAAATCACATAACATTTACAGACATTAGTGAGTTATATTGGATCTGCACTTCTCATTATATTTGTGGTAGCCCTCAGCATCTGATACAGGGCTTTATTCAAAGTGTTTGCTTGACAAGTATCTATGGCCTTGTCACAGTGCTGTTTAGCTAGAAAAAGAAGGCACAGATAGTTTCTACTCCTTCTTAAGTTGTTGTGTGAACAGGTTTAACCTCTCCATGCTTTCACTAATCTGTAAAATGAAGACAATATTAGCTCTCTTTCCTATATCACATAATTTATGAGAATAACCCATGTGTTCATGTCCCATACAAATTTGGAATTACAGCAGGAAACCTAAAATGGTAGCAGAACCATATTCTCTTTGTCTCTGATGCCATTTGTAGAATTTTAGAAATTCCAACGTAATTGAAATTACTGCGTTACTTTGGAAAATTCCAGGGGCCTGACTGGCATGCACTGTCCTACAGTGTATTTCCTTCTTTACAGTTCCTGAATGTGATGTCTTAGGATGATGTCACTTTTCTCAAGTAGGAACACCACCAGCCATCTCTATTAGTTCAATCCATTCATAAGGAATGTTGCTTTGCACTCTCTAGGACTCAGCCAGGGGGCTGTGACAAAGAGAAATCACACTAGCAAATGTCATTCTGCTTTCAAAATCACCTTTCTCCTTTAACAACTGCTTGCCCTGCAACCATATTCTTGTATATTGACCCCTGATACTTTAGTAAGAACTTCTTTCCAGTAAGCTGTTTACTATCCATGTGAACAGAAACCCAGCTGGCCTGCCTTACAGTCTGTCCAAGCACAGCCAGACACCTCAATCCCCAGATTAGTTTAGGCTTTGCTGATTTCATCTTTCATGCCAATTCCAACTGATGAAGCATAGCCGACTGGAGTAATGGAGTAACCTAGAGTAGAGTCCAGGATCAGGAAGAAGAGTTCCTTGATCAGCTAATATTGTCTGCCAAAGGCACAGGAGGAAGAGAATGGCAAGGATAAATCTCAGTGTTGTTAGAGCTAAGCACAAGCCAAGGAGAGAAGGTGCAGCAATATTCCCGGCCTGCAGGTTGAGTGAAGATGACAAGAGAGAATTGCTAAGTTTGTACGAAAGCTACAGTCATCGTTGGGGGAGAAGAAGACTAAAATAGAAGAAAACTGTGTGACCCATGAAAATGATAAAGTGTTTTTCAAATAAACTATTTTTCCTTATTACAAAATTAGTTGATTATCATAAAACATACGGAAATATGAAAAAATATAAAGACATTTTAATTACCTATTACACTATCTTCCATTGTCAATATTTGTATGTATTTCCTTTTAGACTTTTTCTATGCATACACATAGTTTAATATTTTTATTTTAACTTATAATCAGCTTCAATATTTTCCTATGACATTATATAAGGAGTTGCGAATAGCACTATTATCTTTTATTATATAAATTTACCACAACTAATTTAATCAATATTTTATTCTTAGAAATTTGGATTGTTCCTAATTTTGCAATTAACACAAGGATAAACCATGGCAGGCAGAAGTCAAAGATGGTCTCCAAAAGTCCCAGTCCCTGGGGTACACAGAGTTATCCAGTCAAACACTAATCTAGGTGCTGTTGTAATGGATTTTGCAGATGTAATTAAGGTCTCAAAGCAATTGACTATAAGATAGGGAGATTATCCTAATCAGCCTGACAATAACATTAGCCCTTTAAGCCTCGGTCTAGAGGTCAAAGATAGGGGAAATCAGAAATTTAAAGTACAAAGGGGATTTGACACACAAGAAGTTCTTTGTCACTGGAGGTGGGAGATGCCGCATGGCAAAGAATGTAGGTGGTCTCTACCAGCTGAGAGCAGACCGTAGCTGACAGCCTGCAAAGAATCATGAACCTCAAATTGCAGCCACAGGAACTGAATTATGCCAACAAACTGAATGATCCTGGAAGCAGATTCTTCCCCAGAGTCTCCAGACCAGAACTCATCCTGGTTGATACCTTGATTTCAGCTTTGCAATACCGTGAGCGGAGAATCCAGTCATCTTACTGCAGGCTTCTGACCTGTATAACTGTGAGCTGATAAATGAGTGTTGTTTTAAGCTGCTAAATTAGTGGTAGTTTGTTATACGCCAATAGGTAACTAATATAACACACTTATATACAAATTCTTATGCATATCTCAGATTGTTTCTTTTTTTTTTTTTTCTTTTGAGACAGAGTCTCACTCTGTCACCCAGGCTGGAGTGCAGTGACGTGATCTCGGCTCACTTCAACCTCTGCCTCCCGGGTTCAAGCGATCCTCCTGCCTCAGCCTTCCAAGTAGCTGGGATTACAAGCATGCACCACCATGCCCAGTTAATTTTTGCATTTTTAGTAAAGACGGGGATTCACCATGTTGGCCAGGCTGGTCTTGAACTCCTGACCTCAAGTGATCCCCCTCCCTCGGCCTCCCAAATTGCTAGGATTACAGGCATGAGCTACCTCATCTGGCCTCAGATTATTTCTTTAAGATTTATTTCTAGACATAGAATTACTAAGATAAAGAATTTCAGTACTTTGATTCCATATGCATTATCAAATTTTCTTCTATAAAGGTGTGACAATTTACACTCTTACTATATATCAGTTGTTTTACTCTACCTTTACCACCTCTGAATGTTATCATTTTTAAAAATAATCCTTCCAAATTCACCTGTATTTCCTTCTAGTTTTCTTATGGTTTGATTTTAAGTAGTTAACATTTTAATCCACCTAGAATTTAGGTATCAAGTATGTGGTAGGGGCTTCACTTTTTTCATTTCATCTCTCATAGTATTAATATGTGTATTTTATATTGAATATTAAATTAATTATTTAATAAATCCTTTTTTCATTAATTTATGACACACCTTTTCAAAATCTAAATTTTTATATACCCTAATGTTTGTTTCTAATTCATCTATTCAGTTCTACTGATCCCATAATATTTATGTTAAAATAATATATGTTTGAATGAACATTAAGCAGCTTCTATCGACAGACTCAAGAGTGTGGTACATTTGGACGATCAGCAGAAGAGATTTTATAAGGGAAACACAGAAACCTCCAAAAGCAAGGAAAAGTCATAACAGGACAACCAATACCTTAGAAATGCATCTGAAAATTGACAGAATGGCCTGTTACTGGGCAGCCACTGTGGTCTCACTTCCATTGGCCATGTGACTTCAAAAGACTATTTGAGGATCTAGGATGGCCTATTGTAGAAAAGAACCTCAGGTTTTGGATTTCTAACAACTAAACTAGCAAATGATATATCTTCAACCTCCTTCACCCTTCTAAATATTCCCAACTATTGAGTACCTTCAGCTCCCTAAAGCTGGTTCTATTAATATTGATTTGCATTTTCTTCCTTAGTAATATAAATTATGGCTCTTAGCTGGTTACCGAGCTAAGATGAGTTCTGTCTGAGTATGGGATAAAGATTACATTTTCCAAAATTCCTCAGAGATAGGTAAAGTCACGTGACTAAGTTCTGGCCAAAAGAATACAGGCAGGTATGTCATATGTGGTATCCAGTAAGTATCCTTCAAGAGATGAGGTTCATCCTTCACTTTTTCTTTCTACTTCCTGCTTGCTAAACTGTGGAGTGATGGTTATAATTCAAGCAGCCATCTTGAACCATAAGGTGGAAGCCACATGTTGAAGGTGAAATAACAACAACATAGAAGGACCTGAGCTCTTAATTTTCATTGTGACATCATACAAGCTCTTTACTGCTTATCTCCTATCTTTGCTTACCAAAGAGAGAAATATACTTTATCTTATTTAAGCTGTTGGTATTCCAAATTTCTATTACTAAGCAACAAATATAATCATAACTGGTTACCACTACCTACAAGATAGAACAAAGAGTCTCTGGCTATCTCTGCTAGAAAACCCTTATTTTCTCCAGATTTCTCACATTGGAGTATTCAATACAGTCCACCAGAACCTACCTTTTATTCTCTCTTTTTCAGTGTGAGGGATAAAACCCTATGCCTTCTTTCAAGCCAGTACCAGGTTGTCTGTTTTATATGACTACATAGGTCTTTTGATTCAAACGATAGCCTAATTACCTATTTTGACATATTGTACAAACAGATTAATACAGTAGATTCTCAGTGACACAACAATATCCAGAACTTTGAATCAAAGAGCACTGACAGGCCAATAAATAAAAGGCACTGCTGTAATAAAATAGAAGCTTAGAACCAGTGTATATCAAGACAGAAAAATGTTATTGCTATCAAAGATACGTATTACGTTCAATTTGAGTTGGAGAACAAGGGTTAGTGCACAGTTGGAGTGAAAAAGAAACAGTTGCAAGTTTTCCAATCACAGGCTGAAATGATGGCTGTCATCTAAACATATCTCAAAGCATTTTATGGTACAGCCACATATATTATGAATAGCAATAGGAAAGAGACGACTTGGCAAGGCAGAAGGTAGGATGGTTAACATAGATGAGCCCCTTTCCATTAATACTCTTCCTTGGATGAGGCACATATGAAATCATCTATAGCTCATGAAAATACAGTTTCTGGAAATTCAAGTGCCCACAACTAGCTGAGTGTCTTTAGTTTACAGCTTTTGATCAAGCTGATTGTATTATTTTTTCTAAATAAATCAAAACCAAATATGAATCCCTAAGAGAGAGTAAATCTGAAAATATCAAAGTATTGATTTATTACTATACAGTGTTCTATTAGTATAATCATGACACCTAAAATTGATCTTATAGATTCAAGTACTAATACAGACAACCTAGAATTCCAATTTCCAAGGCAATTATTCAGAAACTCATTGAAAACATTGCTTCTAATTCTCATAATTAACTCACATCACTATCCAGGCCTTTTTAGTATAGTTTAACCTTATAGATGTCCTATGTATAATGACTTTGTACATCAAACAAGTTATAATTATTAAAAATATGCTCTCCTTACTATTAGTACTTCAAAAATATGTATGACTGCCAACAACAATTTCTATTAGGCATGAGGCAATTAGAGTTAACACACTGGAATAATACAAAAGCAAATAAAAATATGGTTTTAGATAACCTGGGAATCCTTACAACAGGGATTATTTCTATAAGGCTCTTGAAAGGACAGGAAATAGCTCCCAGGACTACATGAATGAACTTTTGAGTGCTCAGGACTCCAAGATGAGCACACTGCTATAATATTATATGTAATCTACTTTGAAACAATTCAGTACAAACAGTGTTACAAAATGTGAGAATTAAACCTAAACTACAACCTAAGGCATTGTGATATGGTTTGGCTGTGTCTCCACCAAAAATCTCATCTTGAATTGTAATCCCCATAATCCCCACCTGTCAAGGGAGAGACCAAGTGGAGGTAATTGAATCATGGGCGTGGTTTCCTTTATGCTGTTCTCATGATAGTCAGTGAATTCTCATAAGATCTGATGGTTTTGTAAGTGTGTGGTAGTTCTTCCTTCATTCACAGGAAGGACTGCCACTTTGTGAAGTAGGTGCCTTGCTTCCCTTTCACATTCCGCCATGATTGTAAGTTTTGTGAGGCCTCCCCAGCCATGCTGAACTGCAAGTCAATTAAACTTCTTTCCTTTATAAATTACCTAGTCTCAGGAAGTTCTTTATAGCAGTAAGCAATGGACTAATACACATTGTTAGCATTTGAAGTAATCAGAAGTTCACCCTCCAGGACTGGGGTTGCAACAAGACCTTCAAATATCAACATCTGAATCTGCACTAGACAGTTTGTATAGTATTACAAAGAACCTTACAAGTACATTTTCACTGCTGAAATTAGTGATGTTCAAGATACGTGTTTGGGTTGGAATTTTACACAGGCACCTCTGCCCTTCATGAATGAAGTCAAACTCTAAGCTATATGAGCTATTTCTCTCCATATCCTTGTTTGGATCTTCCTAATTATTTCTGTAGGTAATTACTATTTTCTATTTTCAACTGCCCACATTTCATGTCTGCTAAAGGGATTTCACACATTAGAGTCCTTAACTTCTAAGGGCTCAAACTCTTAAAACTACCCAGTGCTTCCCTTTACAGTTGTAGCATGAAGCCTAATATCTCTGAAAACTCCAGAGCACCCACACCTTTATTCTTCCTTCTTCCTTGTCAGGGATTATTGTGAAATTATTGGACATCATCTTATGTTTCTTTTCTGCTTTCAAATCATAGATAAGAACGTGTTTGTCATCAGGGAGAGTCACACGATGAAGTTGGAGTAGTTTTCTCCAGAAAACATTGTTGAAATCAATTAAAGAATACTTAAATAAATGGAAAGATATTTCATGCTCATAAATCAGATGACTTGATATTGTTAAAATGGCAATACTCCTCAAATTAATCTACAAATTCAGTGCAATCCCTATCAAAGTTCTAAGCTGGCTTTTTGAAGAAATTGAAAAGCTTATCCCAAAATTCATATAGAAATTCAAGGGACCCAAAGACTCAAAATAATATTGAAAAAGAACAAAGTTGGAGAACTCACATTTCCCAATTTCAAAACTGGCTACAAAGCTACAACAATCGGCCAGGGGCGGTGGCTCATGCCTGTAATCCAGCACTTTGGGAGGCCGAGGTGGGTGGATCACAAGGTCAGGAATTCAAGACCAGCCTGGTCAATATGGTGAAACCCCATCTCTACTAAAAATACAAAAAAATTAGCTGGGCATGGTGGCACATGCCTGTAATCCCAGCTATTCAGGAGGCTGAGGCAGGAGGATTGCTTGAACCTGGGAGGTGGAGGTTGCAGTGAGCCAAGATAGCGCCATTGCGCTCCTGCCTGGGCAACAGAATGAGACTCCATCTCAAAAAAAAAAAAAAAAAAAAAGCTACAACAATCAAAATAGTGTGCTACTGGTATAGATAGAGTTATAGATATATATCAACAAATATAATTGAGAGTCTAGAAAGAAATTGTTACTTTTTTAGGCAATTTATTTTCAACGTGGGTGTCAAAACAATTGAGGACTGGATTAAGAAAATGTGGCATATATACACCATGGAATACTATGCAGCCATAAAACATGATGAGTTCACGTCCTTTGTAGGGACATGGATGAAGCTGGAAACCATCATTCTCAGCAAACTATCGCAAGGACAAAAAACCAAACACTGCATGTTCTCACTCACAGGGGGGAATTGAGCAATGAGAACACTTGGACACAGGAAGGGGAACATCACACACCAGGGCCTGTTGTGGGGTGGGGGGAGGGGGGAGGGTTAGCATTAGGAGATATACCTAATGTAAATGACGAGTTAATGGGTGCAGCACACCAACACGACACGTGTATACATATGTAACAAACCTGCACGTTGTGCACATGTACCCTAGAACTTAAAGTATAATAAAAAAAAAAAAAAGAATTGAGGTGGAAAGAATAGTATTTACAACAAATAGTGCTGGGACAACTAGATATCCATATGGAAAAAAAATGAAGTTGAACAACTACTTCATACCACAAAAAAAAAATGAACTCAAAATGTTTAAAGACCTAAATTTAAGAGCTAAAACTATAAAACTGTTAGAAGAAAATATAGGTATAATTTTCATGGTAAGACAACTTATAGAATGACAGAAAATATTTTCAAATCATATATCTCATAAGGGACTTGTATACATTCTATAAAATGAATGAACCTTGAAAACAAAACCTTTCACAAACAGTGAAAGAAGTCGACCACAGAAAAGCACATAGTGTATGACTCCATTTATGGTGTAGTGCCCACACAGGCAAATCTATAGAGAGAGAACGTAGGTTAGTGGTGGCCTAAGGCTCATGGGGAGGTCACTGGGGAGGAGAAAAGAGTTGGAAAATGGAGGATGACTGCTAATGGGTACAGCGTTTTTGATGGGAACGATAAAAAACGTTCTAAAATTGATTGTGGTGATGTTTGTGCAACTGTGAATACACTGAAAACCATTGAATTATATACTTTATGAACTGGAAGCTATGTTAATAACAACTCAAAAAAGCTATTATTAAAAAGTTAGGAATGCACTTTTGAATATCCTGTCCCTAACTAAAATAAAATAAAAAGACCAAAAAAAAAGGTCAATTTTATGGGAAAAGAAAATTGTGTACTATTGTTACTTTAATTTTTAAGATATTTTATACCAAACACACCCCGCCCCCCCCCCCCCCCCCCACACACACACACAACTCTGGTGAGCCCAGTAGGATACCTTCAAAGTAACAGACATATCAAACTCTGTTTCATCCTGTGTCCATACATTTAATGGTGAAACCTGTTTCCTGATCCAACAGGGTTAGCTAATGCTTCTGACAGAACATTGCCATTTTCTCCAAATGAATGATTCATGTAAGGTCCTTGTCAGAGCACCTGAAAAGATTTTTTAAAAAGCAGGGTTTTCACTGGGTTTATAGGAAAAGAGTGTTTCAATGTTTTGTGCCTGCTGGCTAACAAAAAATGCATTTATGTGGCAGTGTTTGGTTCATAAAATATTTCATTTTTACAGTTCTTGTGATAGCAGTGTTGTAGAATAGGAAACTCAGTTTCTACCTTTTTTTAGTTGCCAGAGGCTTCTATTTTGTCAATGTAATCTGACAATTTTGAATAGTCGATTGGCCAACTCAATTTACAACACATCAAATAAGGTATGGTGCAAGATTTCTCTGTAATTCTATATTGTACATTCTGTATTGCACAATTCTGTATTGCATTGTTCAAGATGAACACAATGCAATGCAGAATTTATTTGTTTCTGTATAAAGCTGTTTGTCAAGTAATGAGTTTGACTAAATAGGAATCTCATCGACAATATTTATAGATAAATACCTGATTTGCCACAGCTACTTTCAAAACAATGTCTCAGATATTCCAGAGATTTATAATTCTCAAGCACCAGTACTTTTAAGATCCCAATCATTTTAATTAAAAATGTACACCAATATAAATAAGGTCTTACGTTTTCCTTTTTCTGTGCTTGCTATGTGATCTTAGACAAAATTAGATACCTTTCTAGACCTCAATTTTCTCATAGATAAAATGAGGAATTAAACTAAATGATTAAAAATTCCATACCAGTTCTAATTATTCATAAATCCCTTCATTCAGGAACAATTTTTTGAGAACTGACCCACATTTGCCAATGCACTAGGCAAGAGGTAAAGCAACGTGGGTGGTTTATAAGACTAAACACAAGATAGATAAAATGAGAGTCTGATCTCATAAAGTCTATGAGCAGTATATGAAGTCTCATGAAAGAGATATAACCAAGGTTAAGAAAATAAAGAGCATGGCTGACTTCATTCTAAGGGAGGCTTTCAAAAATTTCATGAAGAAAGGGACAGTTGAGTTCAAAAACCTTTAAGAAGAAATGGGGCTTGGATAGACAGAAATTGAATCAGGAAGGAGTAATTATTTAGCACATGCAGACCATAGTTGAGTGCACATAGCAAAGTAATATATTTCCCCCCAATTCAGCCCCAGCCCTTTCCTTGGAAATTTGAATTCATATAACTATTTTTATGTGTAAATAAAGTTACAGGTTTTTCATGGACCTAAAAAATTTACCATTTGTGAAAGTCTTAATTTTTTTTTAAAGAACAGAGATAATCATGGCCTTAGACAGCTTCATATCAGTTGGCTGTTACATTGATCTTCCCTCTTGTGACAGTCACAGGCAAGACATAGAGCTGCCAATATCTCTTGGCAGACGATGACTTGAAAAGAGTGCTAGTATTTTGTATAAAGATCAGCATATGCTACTTAAAAAATAAAAAAAAACTTGTCTTTTTCTGGTTCAAAAGAATGCCATTGTGGAATATGAAAATTTACTACATTATACTATGAGTAAGAAAGGTGGAGAGTCATGGGCTATTTATACATGTGTGGCCATGAAATCAAGACAAATGCATTTTATATAAATCCT
Organism: Rhinopithecus roxellana; assembly: GCF_007565055.1. NCBI lineage: Eukaryota > Metazoa > Chordata > Mammalia > Primates > Cercopithecidae > Rhinopithecus > Rhinopithecus roxellana. Next base: position 57,172,174 of record NC_044551.1, read on the forward strand.
TGTAGAGTTTTCTTTATAGACACACATACACATATACACACACATAAATATATGTATGTGCACTATTTTATATTATCTCATTAAGTCCTCCCTACATGAATGAGGTAATGACTACAATTACCCGTTTTGTTGATGAGGAAATTAAAGCACAACAGGGTTAAATAATTTGATCAAAGTTGCTACTAGCAAATAGCAGAGCCAGATTTCGAGTCTATGGCTGTCTGATTCTAGAATATGCACTTAATTCCTCTACACCTGAGTGTCACTATCTATTTGCCTAATTAACAGAGACAGATGCAGAATTCTGCACCTGTTTCACCACAAGTATAAAAACAATATCAAGCGAACCAAAGGATGAAATGCACTTATAATAGTTTCTTCACCTGAGATTTAGTCTCCCAGGTGCAAATAATCAAAAAGCACATTTAACATACAAGGAGACTTCAATAGAAAGCTCAGTGGCAAGCTGCAGATATACATTGTATAAAACCTGAAGCTTATTGAGCCATGTAAGTATTTATAAGCCTGAAGATGTTAATGCTAGCAAAGGGATTAAAACAAATGAGACGGTACTTTAAAATATTCCCTGGAGAGATTAAGAAAAATAAAAGCTGTCATTGGGAAATACACACACACACACACACACACACACACACACACACACACCCAACACACAGAGAGACACAGAGAGAGAGAGAGGCAAAGATAATTTTTAAAGTCAGAGGCTATTAAGCACAGTTCTCAAAAATTGAATTGTTACTAAAAAAAAAAAATATCTTGGCAGGCAGGAAGCAATAAAAAAAGTATCCGAATAATAGTAACGGTTGTAAAATCTTCCAAGAATTCAACATTTGAAGTAGCTGACAAAGAATAGCTGGTATATTGGAAACTGTCAGAATTAATAAAATCTTGTGACTAGCATTATAAAGTCAGAAGAATTCGTAAGCATGTTTACTGATTTACTCAAATTATCAATAAAAGAAAACTGAAAGATTAAATATCTTGATATTCAAATACCTAGAAAAAAGAACTGAAATTTTGGGGAAATATTAGATAGTAAAAATATAATTGCAGTTCAGAGACTTCCTGAATCTATGTGGAGATTATTTTCTATGATAAATAAGTATCAGTGTTAATGCAAATAGCATCCTCAAGGTAAATTTTTCTATTTCTACTACTAAAAGCATCCTATAGATAAAATGAGAGGTCTGATTTCATAAAGTCTCTAAAGTCTCTAAAATGAACACTTTATTTAAATAAAAACCCTAAAGTCTCATAAAGTCTCTAAAATAGGTGAAAAATACATGATTTTGATAGCAATAATTATGTATATATTTATAAGCATGATGCTCCCAAAAGAAGTTGTATCAAGACTTTTGGCCAATTGATTGGTCATACTATCATTATACAACCATCATTTAATCTGAAATTATAAAATATAGTAACAATGAAAGCCAGCATTGAAAAATTACATGAAGGTATAAAAATTACCTATATTCCAGAGTAAAAAGAGAAGACAGTAGAATCTCTAAATAAAATGGATAATAGACACACTTTTAAAACATAGGAAGGCCAATACTTAATTGTTATTGTGGCAACTGAAAATGTAGTCCTATAAGCCTAAATCCAATCTCTGCATTCTCCGCTATGATTCATGTGCTTTCAGCTAGTTACATAAAACTCCAAACTTCACTTTAATAATCTGTTTTTAAAAAGTGATAATAGCATGCAGAAATAAATTGAAGTAAAATATCAAGGGCTTTCCCAGAATGCCTGGCACATAGTAATGCCAAACAAATTTTAGCTATCTTTAGCTATTCTTTCTTCTGGAAAATTGGAAATGTGGTATAAGTTATAGCCTTTGAGAAGCTTGTAGCCTTGTTAGAGTGATGGAATATATACTCAGGGAACAGTTAAAGATTATGAGCATTTTATAATAAATACAAGTATTAAGTACTAACTGTTCAAAAAACAGATAAATCAAAGAAGGCACAAATTGTGGTTAACTATAAGACTGCAAGAGCAGATAAGACCTAAGAAGGATCCTGATGTACAAGCAGCTTTGGATATGTGAAGGGGAAGGAGGAGCCTTTTCCAAGCCACAAGAGCAATAGGTCTGGAAATTGACCCTCCATTTTCCTGGCACAATCCAGCCAACCCAAAGCTTAGCTTTGGGGAGCAACAGTACCAGACACCATCTGCTTGTCAGACTTACCTCAAGGGGGCTTTCATCTCATCTCAGTCAGCTTTACCAAATCCCCCTTCCCAATGCATTTGCCTGCCAAGGTCCTCACACTCTCCAAAACTACTTCCTGCCTTAATGAAATTTATGAAGAGAAACATCAAAATTTGTTATTCTGAATCAAGAGGTTGGGGATGTATCAGAATTCCTGGGGGACAGAAGAGCATGTGAGGAGGATCTAGCATAGGTAATTCTGATACCCCACACTCTAAGAACATCTGACATAAATTTTATGCTAAAGAAATCAACAAGAGTCAAACACTAGCAAGACATCAATAGAGGTCAGACACATTAATAGATGTGGAGGCAAAACAGACAGAATAGCAGGAACCAGTGATGTGTGGTCATCATAAAGAGCTGAAGAACATCTCAGGACAATGGCATCTGTGTGGAATATTAAAAAATTGATATATGGCCCCAGAATACCAATATTTTATTCAGTACTTTTCAACAGAGTGTGACCTATGCAGCTGAAATTACCAGGCTTCTCTTTTCAAGTGAAAAAAGTATGCATTCAATCTTTTCCCATCCTAAAACAGGATTATAAATGACAACAGACCTCTCAAAATGATGGCTTCAGTTACACAAAAATCAGTCTTATATACAAGGTGGAGATGTCAGTTGGTCCTGTATCTGAGATTCAGCCACAGCCACATACAGGTTATCAGGCAAGGTGTGCAAAAATGGTAATCATGACAGGTAAGTGTTTACAAAATGAGAGTTCCCTCCCCCGCAGACAACTGTGCAGCAGCATACAGAGGTGAACAGAGATGCTATACATAGCTCCCGCTAACTGATATGCCTATCAAGTATGTTTCCATCCTAAAATGAATGCAAATTGCCCTGAGTACTTTTTAGCCTAAATTTAGATGTAAAAATATGGTAATGGATGTGCTTTCTTTCATATCTAAATATATTGCTGCTGACCCTGCATTATTAGGGCACACACTTGAGGCCAGCTCCCCCAGTGTCACTGATGGATTTGCAGGTCACCTATAACCAATAGCAGAAATCAAAACAAAACAAATCAACCTAACCAGAAATGGAGCTTATGGAGGTTACAGTGAGATTCTAGCAATTTCTTCACCCCTGAACTTATCCCCATTCCATTGCCACCCCTAAGACTTGAAAATCAGGGTAATAACATTGTCCTTTGAGAGTTCAGCTCTAATATTAACACACAGTTGCACTGAGCAGAGAGATGCCAAGTTACTTTTGAGATAGAATGGCCTTTGGATACACAGGATCTCACTAGGTGTTGAGATGAAGCGAATATTTTCAACCTTTCACACAAGAGAATTTTCAGTTTTCTGGCTCAGGTTCCCCATAAGTAAAGCTTACCCTCTAAGTGGCTTAGCCAGACCTATTCTAGGCTTACAGTGTTGCAGAAAAGGGAGAATGCAAACAAAATAAAACGGGAAAGTAAGGCCAAGAGTAAAATGGAAGGATCCTTGCTTGCTAGATGAATGCCCAAGCTCCTATTCTTCCTTTCATATGAAGAATTTGCACATGGCATTAAAATGTTGGAAAAACCTTTGGATAAAACAGAAGGAGAAGAAGTCAAGTAAAGATCTGCAGATGGACCAAAATGTCAGATTTAACAAAAATTTGGGGATTTCACATGAGAGTCTCCGAGAAAATTGAAGGATGCTAAAGAACTGCAAAAGAAAGAGAAAGAGTTTTGAAAAGTGTTTTTCTGAGTTTTAATTTATGTCTTCTTACTGTTCTGTGAGAGATACAGAAAAAGAAATAATATTTTCAAAGATGATTTTTGTAAAGGTGACTATATGCATAGAATGAGTCACCTGAGACCCAAAGAAATTTTCATACCTATAATCTGATTAAATATATTAAGATACGTAAAAAAGATTACTTTTTAATGTAAAGCTTATCAAAAGTAGGACTTTAAAAAGTAGGACTAGTCAGGCATGAAAACATATGAATCTAAAAAGGAGATGCTCCAAGGCTGGTGCCTAAAAGCCTGCTATAAGAACTGCCCAAGAAGGGAGCGTTGGCCTGAGGACTGCCCTCTCTGGTTCCTGGAACAGATCACTGCTTTTGATGACCTAATGATCTGGGTTATGACAGTGTGATGTCATCCATATTTAAATCCTGTAAATGATCCTCCTTGTTCTGTCTCCATTCTCACCAAACAATATTTTATATCCTGCCTAGGGGTCTCAATTTTCCTACCCTATGGTACCTCAATTAGAATTCCTCATTTCAAAAGCAACAGAAACCCCAAGTCAAAGTTGTCTAAAGACTAAGGGAACACACATATAAAAATGGCTAAAATTAAAAATCTTAATAACACAAAATGTTGGCAAGGATGCAGAGAAACCAAATCAGTAATCTATTCCTGGTAGGAATGTAAAATGGCACAGCCACTCTGGAATACAGACTGGAAGTTTCTTTTAAAACTAAAAGTGGACTTACCATATGACCCAGCAACTACATCATTAAGCATTTATTCTAGAGAAATGAAAAGATGTTCACACAGACCTTTGTACGCAAATATTTATGACAACTTATTTGTGAGAACCCAAAACTGGAAACTACTCAAATGCCCTTCAATGGGTAAATGGTTACATAAACTGTGGTGGGTTCATACATGGAATACTACTCAAAATTAATAAGGAATGTATTATTAATACACCAACAATTTAGATGAGCTTGAAGACAACTATACTGAGTGAAAAAAGGCATTCTCAACTGGTTGTATACTGTATAATTCCATTTATATAATACTCTTGAAATTAAAGTATGGTAATAGAGAATAGATTAGTGGTTGTGAATAGCTGAGGATGAAGGATGGGAGTCTAGTTGGCTACAAGAGGTAACACAAAGGAGCCTCATAGGGATGGTGCAGTTATGTGTCTTAACTTTGGTGGTAGTTAAATAAAGCTACCTGTGTAATTGAAGTTCATCAAACTGCACACTCACGCATGCACACAAACACGTGTGATGTATGTATAACATAAAATCAGAATGTGTTCATGGATTATACCAAGGTCAATTACCTGGTTTTAATATCACACAATAATTATGCAAAATAACATTAACGTTGTGAGAGGCTGAGTGAACGGCACATGGGCATTTTTATTCATTTATTTGTATCTTGCTATAAATCTATAATTATTTCAAAATAAAAAGTGAAAGAAATACTAATTCAAAACCTATGTTTCTTTATTCCCACTGATTTATTATATACTATGTCAATAGGAAAATTGAATTGAAAGAGAAATTTGGGCCTAATAGGTAAATAAATAAATAGAGTTATTGGTTCAAGTGAATAGAAATCCAAACACATTGTGGACTTCAAGTTTGGCTGACCCAACAGCTTAATGTGTCACTGAGGACCTATTTTCTTTTCATTTCTATATATTCCCTTCTTCAAAGACTGTTTCATTCTGAGTAACATTTGGGGCAATGTGTTCCATTGTACATGTTCAGTGGAATGGAACATATTTCTAAGATTCCAAGAAGGATTCAAAACTTCTTCCTAACTGGACTGCTTAGGTAAGGGAATCAGATATTCTGATTCCTCAGACCATTCAAATTTCCTATTTGTCTGAAATTATTGTTATTAATACCTCTCCCTTTTCAAATGCCTTAATGGAATATGTTATTTTCTCATTAGGCCAGACATGGTCTACACTGAGAACTGATCTTCTGGACTCCAAAGGCAAGTTATAGCTTCCCAGCCAAACTTCAAGTATTACTGGGAAGGTATTACTGGTTGCTGAGTTAGCAATTAAAATTTTCCACTAGATATGAACCATTATGTTTCTGGTGGAAAACTAATAAATTGGCCTTCTGCTTCATACATTAATTTCTATGAGCTTGATTAATGTGAAACATACCTGAAAAATAAATTTGTTTTCAGTGCTCATAATTTTGGAAACTGAGCCTCTAAAACTGTTATTTGGCCACTAGTAAATTCATGAAGATGATGAATACTACTTGGAAAATAGCCAACTGGCTTTTCCCTAGAGATTCTAACTTTGCTGTTGCATATTTTCTCCATTGTTACACGTTTGTTTAAAAATCTTAATTAAAAATGAAGGGAAGGAATAAGCAAGTATTCTGTAAAGTTAAAACAGAGGAGATAGTCTCTTTGAATATTTTAAGTGGCATAAGCAAAAAGCTACTAAATTGTTGTATAAAGAATTAAATTCAACATACTTACTAAAAATAATGCAACAAATACTTTAGGTCTAAGCCAAATTGCTCATGCATATCCTAAGAGAATAATATATCCTGTTAAAATTATATTATCTTCCTGTCAGAAGGAAATTATTAATTATTTAGAGCCATGAATACATTTTTAATATTTGTTTATGTTGAGCTTTGACACATACTTTTTTACTTTTAAAACAAGTTATCTCCAATTTGATAGTCAGATATAAATTATTACATGGCAGATTAAGAACATTAGAAAAGGTGCTGAACCTCAATTCTCTCACCTTGAAAGTACCTGGATACTGCAACTGTCTCATAATGGACTCCCTTAATTCCAACCTTACACGTTTCTGTTTCTTTATAAACTTACAAGTTCATCAACCTATCCTAGAAACAGAACCAAACCGACTCTGTAAGCCCCCTTTATTCACCTACAAACTTGCTCTTGCCTTATGAATTCCATCCCTGCTATGCTGTCCTATCTTACTCATCTATGACCGAGTCTTTACTTTCTAATGGCTTTGTCTGTCTGTGCTAAATTGTAGAAACCCAACTTTGCCAAGGAAGAGAGTTCTTGGGAGAACTTGAGATCTCTCTGGCATCTGGGGTCATACACGAACAAAAAGACTGACAACAGCTTCTCATCTGGAAAATGCTAAAAGCTGGAGGTTGGCCAGTGTGGTCTCTCAATGGAAAAACAGAGAGAGGGTAGCAGTGGGAAATCTTACACTGTGATTATTTTGTGTGGCTAAAATGTAGAAGTGTTTTGTGATCCAAGTAGATCCCATAGAGAGTAGCTAGGCTCAAGCTATTTTGAATTTATTTTGCACAAGAGGGTGTCCAACAGATGTCAGAGAATCCAGCTCATCAACAATGCATTTCATGAGAGGGGTTGTTCTAAGAGTTCATTGGAATATGTTGCTTATATCACAGAACTATCTACCATGGGAATTTTTCAGAATATCCATAGAATCCATGTCCATACCCAATTTAATAGCCAGGCTTTTGATGCCTGCTATGTAAGCAGATTACAATAGTACCAGTAAGACCATTACTCTTGTTCCTCTAATACTTCTTTTCCCTCCCAGCCTCAAAAGAGCCAAAGCAGCAAAGAAGAGATGGGAGGACGAGTGAAAAACAAAACAAAACAAAACAAAAAATAGGCCACACACACCTCCTTCCCTGTGGCAAGTCCCAGTCAGGGGTGAAAGTCACGAAGGGAAGAATTTTGAATTGAATGTGAGCTTAACATTTACACTTAAAATGGACAAGATCTTTTAATGTCTGAAAATGAACTGGTATTATGGAAACCATACTCATAATAGGAAATAACAGAAAGGCTAAGACACCTTTCCAAGATATCATTAGGGGCAGGGAAAAGAGATTTGAAGGTAGTAGTTGATCAAAAATAAAGCCATTTTCTGTCTGAACCCCACCAATTCCAGATTGTTCCATTAAACAAGGAATACTCACATGCACACATACACATAGTATTCGTACTGATTTTTTCATTTATTACTATATCATGAATAATTCTCATAACACTAAATATCCACATCCTTTTTCTGACTTTGTAATATTCCTTTTCAAAAATACACTGTAATATATTTTACTGATTCCTTATTATTGGACATTTAGGTTATTTCCCCTAAGTTTGCGATTACAACCAATGCTATAATAAATAACTTTATATTAAAGATTTGCCTGTAACCATGATTCATTCTTTGGAACAAATCTCTCAAAGTGAATTATTAGATCAATGAGTATAATCATTTTTAAAGCCTTGGATATATATTGCCAAATTTCAAAATGGATAATTTAATAAATGTATATTTAATATCTATATCAATACCTTCTCAAATTCTGCTAAATTTATATGCATTTTGTCAAAATTAAAAGTTAAAAATAGAATATTTTAGATAACAAAAATTACATTGTATAGCATTTAGCTAAAGAAAATATTCAGTTAAATTAAAATTCAAATTTTCAATAAATGATCAAAGTAATCATTTATGAAAATAAACAATTTTTAAAAACATAATAAATACAATATAATAAATAATTCAAATCTACTTGTAAACTGCCAACTTCAAAATAATAGTCCCCTACATATTTATTTAACTTCTGGGCTTTCGGGTAAAGTTGTTTTAATGATACCCACTCTGGATATCTATTTGAAATTTCCTCACCTAGAAACCTAAAGAACAAGGTCTTTCTTCCATGAGCAAAGACTTTTTTGGTAATAGATAGGCTCCACGAATACTTGGGTCAAAAATAAAAGTCACACCCAAATGATCAAAGTAATCAGACTGCAGTACAGCCACGTGTGTTTTCTGAGGAAAGAAAATATCTGTGATGAGATATGGTTAAACTGGCTAAGTGCCAAGCATAAAGTGTTGTCATGTTTTCTGAATGTAAACAGAATAGTTCAATAATCATAATTATTGGTCTGTGAGCAACAGCAGCAAATGTTTTAAAATTAATATTGCTTACAAGCTATGCGTAAAGTATTTTCATATATACCATTTCACTTGAATGTCATAACACACCTACAAGGTAGATTGTATTATTTTTTTTTGTAAGTGAGAAAACTAAAGCTCAAAAAATTAGTTGGCTCACTCATAGACAAGCAGCTCTGGAACAAACATAGCCAGGAGTCAAAACTGTACCTTAATTTTAAGTTCAGACTTTTTCTACCATGGCACTGTGCCTCATGGTAAATTTATTTATTTGTTTGTTTGTTTAAGGAATAACTTATTGAACATCACTGTGTGCCAGGAATTGTTGTCAATGCTGGTCCACAATGGTAAAGATAACAGAAAAAAATCCCTTCCCTCTTGTATCTTGTGATCACTGACAGGAAGTTGAGGAAGAGAGAGATAACAATTAAAAAATATTTTGTAATATCTCAGGGAAAAGATAGTGCTGTGAAAAACAAATCTGCATTAGAGTAGACAGAGTGATTAGAGGTGCTGATATGGTCTGGATCTGTGTCCCTGCCCACATCTCATATTGAATTGTAATCCCAGTGTTGGAAAAGGGACCTGATGGGAGGTAATTGGATCACAGGGGCGGATTTCTCATAAATGGTTTAGGACCATCCCCATTGGTACTGTACAGTGAGTGAGTTCTCACGAGATCTGGTACCTCTCCCTTCTCCCTCACTCTCTCCTGCTCCAGCCACTTGAGGTGCAATCTCTGCTTTTGCCTTCCACCATGATTATAAGTTTCCTGAGGCCTCCCCAGAGGCAAAAGCCACTATGCTTCCTGTATATCCCATGGAACCGTAAGCCAATTAAACCTCTTTTCTTTATAAAATACCCAGTCCCAGATATTTCTTTATAGCAATACAGGAGCAAATTAATACAGAAATTCATACTGAGAAGTGGGGCATTGCTATAAAGATACCTGAAAATGTGGAAGCAGCTCTGGAACTAGGTAATGGGCAGAGGTTGGAAGTTTGGTTGGCTCAGAAGAAGACAAGAAGATGAGGGAAAGTTTAGAATTTCCTAGTGATTTGTTGAATGCTTGTGACCAAAATGCTGATAGTGATATGGACAATGAAGTCCAGGCTAAGGAGCTCTCAGATGGAAATGATGAACTGATTGGGAACTGGAACAAAGGTCACTTTTGTTATGCTTTAGCAAAGAACTTGAGAACTTGGAGGAATTGTGTCCTTGCCCTATGGATCTGTGGAAGTTTGACATAGAGAGTGATTATTTAGGATATCTGGTGGAAGAAATTTCTAAGCAGCAAAGATTTCAAGAATTGACCCACCTCCTTCTGTGCTTATAGGCATGAGCAAAACAAAAACAAAAACAAAAACAAAAACAAAACAAAACAAAACAAAAAAAAGACCTGAAACTGGAACTTATATTTTAAAAGGAAGGATAATGTAAATGCTTAGAAAATTTACAGCCCAGCCATCTGGTAGAAAAGAAAAGCCTGTTTTCAGGGGAGGAATTCAGGCAGGCTTCAGAAATTTGAATAAATAATAAGGAGCCAAGTGCTAATATCCAAGACAATGAGGAAAAGGTCTTGAAGGCATTGAAGACACCATCCTGGCAGCCCTTCCAATTACAGACCCAGAGGCCTATGAGGGAAGAATAGTCTCATAAGTCAGGCCCAGGGTGCCACCACTCTGCACAGCCTCTGGACACTGCTCCCTGCATTACAGTCACTTCAGCTCCAGGCTAAAGGTGTCCCAGGCACAGCATGAGCCACTGCTTCAGAGGATGCAAATGGTAAGCCTTGGAGGTTTCCACATGGTCTTAAGCCTGTGGGTCCACAGACTGTAAGAGTTGAGGCTTGGGAGCCTGCACCTAGATTTCAGAGGATGTATGAAAAAGCCTGGATATCCAGGCAGAAGCCTGCTGCAGGGGTGGAGCCCTCATAAGAAGCCTCTACTAGGGCAGTGTGGGGTAGGGGGATGTGATGTGAAGTCCCCACACAGAGAACCTACTGGGCACTGCCTAGTGGATCTGTGAGAAGAAGGCCACCATCCTCCAGACCCCAGAATGTTAGAACCACTGACAGCTTGCACCATGCACATTGAAGCCACAAGCACCCAACACCAGCCCACAAGAGCAGCCACGGAGGCTGACCCCTGCAAAGCTACTGAAGTGGAACTACCCCAAGGCCTTGTGAGCCTACCTTTGCATCAGTGTATCCTGGATGTGGGATGTGAAGTCAAAAAAGATTATTTTGGAGCTTTAAGGTCTTATAACCTTAAACTTGCTGGGTTTCAGACTTTCTTGAGATCTATAGTCCCTTCCTTTTGGCTGATTTATCCCTTTTGGAATGGGAACAATTACCCAATGCTGATACCCCCATTGTATCTTGGAAGCAACTTTTTTTTTTATTGCATCATGGGCAGAAAGGACTTACGTTGTCTCAGATGAGACTTTGGACTTTGGACTTTTGAGTTAATCCTGGAATGACTTAAGACTTTGGGGGACTGTTGGGAAGTCATGATTGTGGTTTGAAAAGTGAGAAGAACATGAGATTTGGGAGAGGCCGAGGTGGAATGATATGGTTTGGATCTGTCACCACCCAAATCTCATGTCAAATTGTAATCTTCAGTGTTGGAAGAGAAGCCTGGTTGGAGGTAATTAGATCATGGGGGTGGATTTCTCACGAATAGGTTAGTACCATTCCCCCTTGGTACCATATTGTGAGTGAGTTCTCATGAAATCCAGTTGTTTAAAAGGTATGTGGCACCTCCCCTCTCTCCTTTTCTTCCTTCTGGTCATGCCATATAAGGTGCCGGCTCCCTCTTCACTTCCACCATGATTGTAAGTTTCCTGAGGTCTCTCCAGAGGCAAAAGCCACTATGCTTCCTATACAGCCTGTAGAACTTTGAGCCAATTAAACCTCTGTTTTATATAAAATATCCATTCTCAGGTCTTTCTGAATAGCAATGCAAAAACAGACTAATACAGATACTATTTAAGATTCAGTTCTTAAGGAAGTTCTCTTGGATGAGCTTGACTATTGAGCAGAGACCTGACTCTGAGAAATCAAGCTAGGAAGATATCAGGGACAAGATAATTCCATGAAGTGTGTGGGAATCCCCTTTTTAACATGAATTACTCTTCTTGCAGGATAACTAATAACAGTCTTGCCTTCTATTAGCTTAATAGTTATTTCTAGAGGCAGGGAAATGCATTTGTTTAAATAAATAAGACTTATTGAAACAAGGCAAAGATTAAATAGCATATTCACCACCCAGATGCAAAAAGTGAAAGCTTCTGGGTTTTCTACCTCTAACTAGTATGGTTTTTAAATACTCATAACTTTTTCTTGCCAGACAGCATTGGAGAACTCAGTTTTTTTTTTTTTTTTTCAAGAAAATCTTGCAAATTATTCACAGTTTCAGATTAATTTAATTTCATCCACAATCTTGTAAATATCTTTTAAAGACATTTACTAAAAGATAAGAAGGGGTTTCTTAAATATATCTTTATTTTTCTTGTGTTTTGTCCATTTTTACTGCCTCTATCTTTTTTTGTTTTGTTTTGTTTTGTTTTTTTGAGACAAGGTCTCACTTTACCACCCAGGCTGGGTGCAGTGGCAACATCACAGCTCACTGCAACCTCAAATTCTGTGCTCAAGTGATCCTCCCACCTCAGCCTCCTGGTTAGCTGGGACTATAGGTATGTGCCACCACGCCTGGCTATTTTTTTTTAAGACATGGGGTCTCACTATATTGCCCAGGCAGGTCTGTAACTCCTGGCCTCAAGTGATCCTCTCAGCTTGGCTTACCATGGTGCTGGAATTACAGGCATGAGCCACATGACTGGCCTCATTTTTATTGATCTTAAAAAAAGATTATAAGCATTCTCCACTAGATGTCATAAATCCTCAGCATCAGGTAATGAGGTATAATATTACATACCTATTGCTTAGTATGAGATATTAGAGCTCTTGATTATCCAATTACTTGGATAAATGAAATAAAGAAGATTATTATCCCTAATAATTTAGGAAAGCTTTATAGAAATAATTGTTGGAGATACTAAATGAAAGAATGGTGAAGAGATGACAAAGCTTTAATTTTCTTATATGGAAGACCTTATGATGTAGGGTCTGTGTAGCTGCTAAAATCCAGGAACATATTATTGCTACCTTTTTTTGAGCTCTTACTGTGGAACAGGTCATATGCTAAGCACTTCACCCGAATTGTGGCCGAACCCCCTAACAGTCTTCTGAAGTAATTACTATTAATACGGTTCTCCTTCTACTGATAAAGAGAGGCTAACTTAGCCTACCCAATGTCCTATAACTAGTAAATGGCACAGCCATGATTTGAATTCACTGCTACAGCACAGGCTCTCACAGAACCTGCTAGACTGACTTTCTACCAGAGTCTTATTTCCAGCCTCTCTACTGGTGTTCTAACAACCAGGAAGTTGACTAAAAGCAACATCAGATTAAACAGCCACACATAATCCATTGTCCTCAATTCAAGAAACCTCAAGATAGGAAATGGAGCAAGATTATGGAATGGAAAGCTCTACCAATTGTCCCCTCTGCAAGGACACCAAGTTAACTATCTACACACACATACCGCACACACACACACACACACACACACACACACACACAGAAGAAAAAAAAAAAAAAAAACCTTTATAAGAATCAAAAATTAGGTGAGCACTCATAGTACCTGGTTTTAACTTCATATTATGGAAAGAGTTACTGAAGAGATAGAGAAAAACAGTCCTGAATCACTGACACCACCTCTCTCTTACCCCTGGCAGCAGCTGTGTGATGAGGAGGGCATCTCTGGACACTGAGGAAGAACACATCAATTGTGAGGCATTGAACTCAGTGAGGTTCTGTTAGAGCAGAAAGGAATATTGGACCAAATTTAACTGACAGCCACCCACAAAGGGAGTATTTAAAGCAGCCCTAGCCAGAGAGGAATCACCAATCCCTGTGGTCCAAACTTGAGTACCTGAAAACCTTGCCACCGAGGGCTACAACATTCTGTGTCTTCAAATAAACTTGAAAGGCAGTCTAGGCCATAAGTACAACAGTCAGGTGAGTCCTAGTGCTCAACTAGGCCCAGAGGCAATGGACTTGGAGGACACGGAACCTACTGAGACACCATTTAGGTCAGCCAAGGGAGTACTGGCATCACCCCACCCCTAACCCTAGGCTGCACAGCTCATATCTCCAAAGAAGATCACTTCCTTCTGCTTGAGAAGAGGAGATGGGAGAGTGGGGAGGACTTTGTCTTGCATCTAGAATTCCAGCTTGGTGACAGCAGGATAGGGCACCAGCCAGATTCATGAAGACCTTATTCCAGGCCCTACCTCTCAGATGACATTTATAGGCATACTATGGGCAAAAAGTGAACCTGTTATCTTAAAGGAAAGGGTCCAGTCCTTCCAGCATTTATCACCTGCTTACCGAAGAGCTCTTGGACCATGAATAACCAGCAGTAATACCCAGATAATACATCGAGGGCCTTGGGTAAGCCTCTGATACTTGCTGGCTTCAGGTGAGGCTCAGCACATTACCAGCTGTAGTGGTTACAAGAAAAAAACTCCTTTAGTTTGAGAAAACCTGAGGGGACTTTGTCTTACATTTTAGGTACCAGCATAGCCACAGGGGGTGTGGAGCACAAAGCGGGATATTAGGACCCTCAGTTTCAGAACATGACTCCTGGATAGCATTTCTGGACCTGCTCTGGGCCATATGAGAGCCCATTGCCTTGAAGACTGAGTCCAAGGCCAGGCAGCATTCACAACAAGCTGTCTTAAGAGCCCTTGGACATTAAGGAAATATCGGTGGTAGTCTGGCAGTACTCCTCATGGCCTGGGGTGGCAATGGCTATGGGGTGAGGCTCCTCTGCCTTTGGAAAAGGAGAGAAGAGTGGGAAGGACTGCATCTTGTGGCATAATGCCAGCTCAGTCACAATACAATAGAACACCAGGTAGACTTCTAAGGTTTTTGACTCTAGTCCCTGATTCTTGGATGGCACTTCTGGATCCACCTGAGGCCTGGGTGACCTTGCTGCCTTGAAGAGAAGAAAACGGGCTGGATATCTTTTCCACCTGCTGATTAAAGAGCCCCAGGGACTTGAGCAAACATAGGCAATAGCCAGGGAGTGGTTACAGCAGGCCTTGGGTGAGACCCAACGCTGTTCTGGCTTCAGGGCTGACCCAGAACAGTCATATTAGTGATGGTAGAGAGACGGGTGCTGTATCTTTCCACCCCTAGATTTGGGTGGCTCAGAACAGACAGAGAGACTGCATGTTTGGGGGAAAGTAAGAAAAGAGAACAAGAGTCTCTATCTGAAAATCCAGAGAATTCTCCCTGACCTGGTCCAAGACCATCAAGGCTGTACCTCTATGAGTCTGCAAGAACAACAGTGTTACTAGGCTTACCATGTCCCCTAAAGCAGATACAGCTTAGATCATAACATCCAACTCCTTTCAAATATCTGAAAAGCTTTCCCAAATAAAATGGCTACAAATAAGCCCAGACGGTGAAGACTACAACGTATACCTAACTCCTTAATGCCCAGACACTGAAGAACACCCATAGCATTAACATCATCCAGGAAATCATGACCTCACCAAGTGAACTAAGTAAGGCACTGAAGCCCAAACCTAGAGAAACAGAGACATGTGACCTTTCAGACAGAGAATTCAAAATAGCTGTGTTGAGGAAACTCAAAGACATTCAAGATAACACAGAGAAGGAATTCAGAATTCTATCAGATAAATTTAACAAAGATTGAAATATCTAAAAAGAACCAAGCAAAAATTCTGGAGCTGAAAACTGCAATAGGCATACTGAAGAATGCATCAGAGTCCTTTAATAGCAGAATTGATCAAGGAGAAAAAAGAATTGGTGAGCTTGAAGAAAGGCTATTTGAAAATACACAATCAGAAGAGATAAAAGAAAAAGGAATAAAAAACAATGAAGCACGCATAAAAGATCTACAAAATAGCTTCAAAGGGACAAATCTAAGAGATATTGGCTGTGAAGAGGACCTAGAGAGATAGGAGTAGGTTTATTCAGAGGGATAACAGAGAACTTTCCAAACTGAGATAAAGATTTCAATATCCAAATATGAATGGGTTACAGAACATCAAGCAGATTTAACTCAAAGAAGTCTACCTTGAGGCATTTAATAATCAGACTCCCAAAGGTCAGCAACAAAGGATCCTAAAAGCAATAGAGAAGAAACAAATTACATACAGGAGAGTTCCAATATGTCTGGCAGCAGACTTTTCAGTGGAAACCTTACAAGCCAAGAGACAGTGGCATGACATATTTAAAGAGCTGAAAGAAAAAAAAAAAAACTTCACCCTAGAATAGTATATCCAGTGAAAATATCCTTCAAATATGAAGGAGAAATAAAAAATTACTCAACAAACAAAAGCTGAGTGATCTCAATAGCAGATCTGTTCTATAAGAAACACTGTAGGGAGCACTTCAATCAGAAAGAAAAGAACATTAATGAGCAATAAGAAATCATTTGAAGTTTCAAAGCTCACTAGTAATGGTAAGTACACAGAAAAACACTGAATATTATAACACTGTAGCTGTGTTGTATAAACTACTCTTATCCTAAGGAGAAAGAATCAATGATGAACAAATCAAAAATAACTATAGCAACTTTTCAAGACATAGTACAATAAGATATAATTAGAAACCACATAAAGTTAAGAAGTTGGGGGATGAAGATAAGGCATAGACTTTTTATTAGTTTTCTTTTTGCTTGTTTGTTTGTGCAAATAGTGTCAAGTTGTTATCAGGTTAGAATAATGGTTTATGAGATAATATTCACAAGCCTCATAGTAACCTCAAACCAAAAAATATACAATGGAGACACAAAAAATACAAAGCAAGAAACTAAATCACATCAGAAGTGAAAATCATCTTTACTAGAGGAAGAGAGGAAGGAAAGAAAGACAGAAGAGAAGAACAGAAAATAACCAGAAAACAACAAAATGGCAGGAGTAAGTTCTTATTTATCAATAATAGCAGTGAATATAAATAGACTAAACACACCAATCACAAGACATAGACTGACCAAAATGATGAAAAGACTCATTGATTTGTTGCCTACAAGAAACACACTTCACCTATAAAGATACATATAAACTGAAAATAAAGGGATGGAAAAAAATATTCTATGCCAATGGAAACCAAAACAGAGAAAGAGTCATTATGCTTATATCAGACAAAATAGATTTCAAGACAAAAACTATAAGAAGAGACAAAGAAGGTCACTATATAATAATAAGGGGGTCAATTCAGCAAGAGGATATAACAACTGTAAATACATATGTGCCCAACACTGGAGCACCCAGATATAGAAAGCAAATATTACTAGAGCTAAAGAGAGACATAGGCCCCAATACAGTAATAGCTGGAAACTTCAACACCCCACTTTCAGCATTGGAGAGATCATCCAGACAGAAAATCAACAAAGAAACATGGAACTTAATCTGCACTATATACCAAATATATCTAATAAATATTTACAGAACATTTTATCCAAGAGCTGCAGAATACACATTCCATTCCTCAGTGCATGGATAACTCTCACGGATAGACCATATGCTATGTAACAAAGCAAGTCTTAAAACATTTTTTAAATACTAAAATAATATCTAGCATCTTCTCTGATTATAATGGAATAAAACTAGAAATAAATAAAACTGAATTTTGGAAACTATACAAATACATGGAAATTAGTATGCTCCTGAATGTCCAATGAATCAATAAAGCAATTAAGAAAATTGAAAATTTTTTTGAAACAAATGATAATGGAAATACAACATACCAAACCTATGGGATACAGCAAAAGCAGTACTCAGAGGGAAGTTTATAGCTATAAGTGCCTATGTCAAAAAAGAGGAAAAACTTCAAATGAACAATCTAATGATTCATCCTAAAGAATTAGAAAAGCAAGGGCAAACCAAACCCAAAATTAGTAGAAGAAAAAAAAAATAAGGATTGGAATAGATATAAACAAAATTGAAATAAAAAAAACACAAAAGAACAATGCATGAAAAAGTTGATTTTTTGAATAGTTAAACAAAATTGACCAACTTTAAGTAAGATTAACTAAGAAAAACAGAGAGAAGATCCAAATAAATAAAATCAAAATTAAAAAAGAGACATTACAACTGCAGAAATTCAAACGGTCATTAGGGTTATTATGAGCAACTAAATGCCAATAAATTGGAAAATCTAGAATAAAGGAATAAATTCCTAGACCTATACAACCTACCAAGATTGAATCATGAAGAAATCCAAAATCTGAACAGACCAATAATGAGTAACAAGATCAAAACTGTAATAAGAAGTCTCCAGTAAAGAAAAGGCCAGGACCTAATAACAATCCTACTCAATAAAACTAATAACAATCCTACTCAAACTATTCCAAAGGCCAGATGTGGTGGCTCAGGCCTGTAATCCCAGCACTTTGGGAGGCCGAGGTGGACAGACCACTTGAGGTCAGGAGTTTGAAACCAGCCTGGCAAACATGGTGAAACCAAAAATTAGCTGGGCATGGTGGAGGGCACCTGAAATCCCAGCTACTTGGGATGCTGAGGAGGAAAATCACTTGATCCCGGGAAGCGGCGGTTGCAGTGCACTCCAGTGTGGGTGACAGAGTGAAACTCCAACTAAAAAAATTTAAAAAATAATAATAAATATAAAAAAATTTCCAAAAAATAAAGGAGGAGGGAATACTTCCAAACTCATTCCATGGGGCCAATATTACCCTGATATCAATACTAGACAAAGATATCAATAATAAAAACTACAGGCCAATATCTCTGATAAATATTGATGCAAAAATCCTCAACAAAATACTAGCAAACTGAAATGAGCAATATATTAGAAAAATCATTCATCATGACTAAGTGGGATGTATCTCTGGGATGCAAGGATGGTTCAACATTCAAAAATCAATCAATATGATACATCATATCAACAGAATAAAGGACAAATACCATATAATTATTTCAATTGATGCTGAAAAACCATTTGATAAAATTCAACATCCCTTTATGAGAAAAACCCTCAAAAAACTGGGGATAGAAGGAATATACCTCAACAAAATAAAAACCATACAAATCAGACCCATAACTAGTATTACACTGAGTGGGGAAGAACTAAAAGCCTTTTCTATAAGGTCTGGAACACAAAAGGATGCCCACTTTCACCAGTTATCCAACATAGTATGGGAAGTCCTAGCTAGAGAAATCAGACAAGAGAAAGATATAAAGGACATCCAAATTGAAAAGGAAGAAGTCAAATTATCCTTGTTTGCAGATGACATGGTCTTATATTTGAAAAAAGCTACGGACTCCACAAGAAAACTATTAGAAGTGATAAATTCAGTGAAGTTCCAGGATACAAAATCAGCATAAAAAAGCAATAGCATTGCTATAGGCCAACAATGAACAATGTGAAAAATAAATTAAAAAGTAATCCCATTTACAATAGCCATACATAAAATTAAATACCTAGGAATTAACCAAAGAAATCACTGATAAAAGAAATTGAAGAGGACACAAAAAAATGGAAAAATATTCCATATTCATGGATTGGATGAATTAATATTGTTAAAATGTTTATAGTACCCAAAGCAATCTATAGATTCAATGTAATTCCTATTAAAATACCAATGACATTCTTCACATAAATAGAAAAAACAAATCTAAAGTTTTATGGAACCACTAATGATCCAGTATAGTCAAAGCAATCCGAAGTAAAAAGAACAAAACTGGAGGAATCATATTACTTGACTTCAAATTACATTACAGAGCTATAGTAACCAAAACAGCATAGTACTGGCATAAACACAGACATATGTCAATGTAACATAATAGAGAACCCAGAAACAAATCTATATACCTATGGTGAACTTATATTTGACAAAGGTATGAAGAACATACACTGGGGGAGAGACAGTCTCTTCAATAAATGGTGCTGGGAAAACTAAACATCCACATGCAGCAGAATTAAGCTTGAGCCCTATCTATCACCATATACAAAAATAAAATTAAGATATATTAAAGACTTAAATTTAAGACTTCAAACTATGAAAACACTACAAAAAAAATTGGAAAAAATCTCCAGGACATTGGTCTGGGAAAAAATTTCTTGAGTAACCCCACAAGCACAGGCAACCAAAGCAAATGGGATTACATCAAGTTAAAAAGAGTCTGAACAGCAAAAGAGATAACCAACAAAGTAAGGAGACAACCCACAGTATGGGAGAAAATATTTGCACATTATCCATCTGACAAGGGATTAATAATCAGAATACATAAGGAGCTCAAACCAATTCTATTGGAAAAAAATCTAATAATCTGATCAAAAATATGCAAAGGATCTAAACAGACATTTTTCAAAAGACATACAAATGGCAAACAGGCATTTTAAAAGGTGCCAGCATCACTGACCATCAGAGAAATGCAAATCAAAACTACAATGAGATATCATTTCGCCCCAATTAAAAGGGCTTATATCCAAAATGTGGCAGGCCAGGTTTCCATTAGCAACCAGAACAATCAGTTTCCACTAACCCTTTACTATAATGCTGGTGAATGTACAAATTAAACATTAAAGAACCTGAGTACAAGGGCTGGAATGTGAAAACAAACTCATTACAACTCAGCCTGGGTTTTCTCAGACCCTAAAGTCTGATCAAATAATAAAATCTTTCTTACACATACACCTCATACCAGGGCCCACTTAAGATTAAGAAATTTTCCAACACTCTGGAGAAAGCTTTCCAGACCCTAGACCCTAGTTAAAGATTAGATATAGATTGCATGAGACACTCCCACTTGTAGGTACACTCCCAGACGTATGCAAAGAGCTTAGAATATATATAAGCACTGGAGAAAAATGTATAACTTTGAGTTGATCTGGTAAGTTACTCCAACCTTATCCCTATAACTAGTTGCAGAAATAAACTTCCTTCTTTCCCAGTGTGCTTGGACCATGAGAATGAGCAGCTGGATCTTGTTCTGTCCAGGTACAAAAGGCAGGCAATAACAAATGCTGGCAGAATGTAAGAAAAGGAAACCCTTGTTCACTGTTGGTGGGAATGCAAATTAGTACAGTTTGGAAGTTCCCCAAAAAACTAAAAATTGAGCTACTGTATGACACATCAATCCCACTGCTGGGTATATCCAAAAGAAAGGAAATTAGTATATCAAAAAGATACCTGTACTCCAATGTTTATTGCAGCACTGTTCACAATAGCTAAGACTTGGAAGCAACCTAAATGTCCATCAACAGATGAATGAGTAAAGAAAATGTGGTCCATATACATAATGGAGTACTATTCAATCATAAAATAGAATGATATCCAGTCATTTGCAACAACATGGGTGGACCTGGAGATCATTATTTATTATGTTAAGTGAAATAAGACAGGCACAGAAAGGCAAATATTTATGTTCTCACTTATTTGTGGGATCTAAATATCAAAACAATTGAACGCATGGACATAAAGAATAGAAGGAGGTTACTAGAAGCTGGGAAGGATAGTGGGGTTGGGCAGGGAGGTGGGGTTTGTTAATAGGTACCAAAAAAAAAAAAAAAAAAACAAGCAGAAAGAATGAGTAAGAGCTACTATTTGATAGCACAATAGGGTGACTATAGTCAATAATAACTCAATTGTACATTTTAAAATAACTTTAAGGGTATAATTGGATCATTTGTAAATCAAAGGATAAATGCTTGAGGGGATGGATACTTTATTCCCCATTATGTGCTTATTTTGCATTGCATGCCTGTACCAAAACATCTCATGTACCCCATAAATATACACACCTACTATGTACCCATAAAAATTAGAAATAAAAAATAGAAAAGTCTCTTAATTTTCAAAGAAAGGGCAGGGAACTTTGGAATACAGGAGAACACCTGCATTTTATTTTTAAAAACTCTCAAAATTCAGAGATACTCACCTGGATGTCTCAAGTAGTTCAGTGAGTTCAACGTATGCAAATTGGAAAGACAGATAAAGAATCAACCCCCTTTGGGAATTAAGAAAGACTTGCTGATTTCTGGCTAAGACTAGAGCAGATTTATAAAAGGCACAGCCCTGCCCTACTGCTGGACTGAATGATGGGAGGCAAAAGACAATGACTCTGTCCTTCCCAACATGATGCCTGTGAGATAGTCAGCACTCACCTGTTGAGGAAAGGAAAGGGGGCAGAGCAGAAACCCCTACAAAGAAGATAAACCTAGAGAGAGGATAAGACTTAAAACCACTTATGGAGTAACTCATCACCCAGTACAGAACTGGCATAGGCTATTTCAGCCATCCTGAGGCCCCTTAGCCAACTTCAAAGGCAGGAGAAAGCAGTGGGTAATCCCTGACTGCTGAAAGTCAACCTAGACTCAAGCCTGAATAGCTTTCACTGCAGATCTTTGCTTCCCTATCAATACATGGCGTGACAGTGTCTCTTCTAGGCTCTGGGGAAGAGTTCTGACAAGCTTTTATCATGCATTAATTTATTGTCTTTCTCCTGAAAAGAAATATTTTCCTGACAAGTTAAAAATCTCTCTCTGCAATAAAAATGCCTTCAGCCTTTCTGAGCCATCACTGTATTTAAAGATTATGTTCTGGAAAGATGCTGAATCGAAGTCTTACAGACATTTGCCAGGCCAGCATCTGCCCATCACCCACAAGCTGCAGTTATTACTTAACATTCCAAGTGGGATATAAGTGTAACCCTTGGCAACCAGAGAGGATTCTCAGTTTCTCTTGTCCTGGGCTCCTGGTGATAGCAGTAGAAGGAAGACAAACTCTAGGCAGACAGGGGAGCATCCTCAGTGAAACTCAACCTTCAAACTAAAGACAGGTTAAAGCCTGAAAATCAAGCTACAAGTTTTGGATAAATCTACAGACCAGATTGAGAACCTCTCTTCCTGATTAGCATACTTTCTTCTGATTAATCCCTACTCTTTACTTATTTTACTTATACCTACCCTTCCCTAATTGGTTTTTTACACTTCCATGCCCATCTTTGAGTGGTGGCTTTTTTTATGCTTTTTTGTATACTCAAAAACCAATCACCACACACTCCCCCATTCTGAGCCCATAAAACCCCTGGACTCAGCCACACTTGGGAGAGCTACCCAACTTTGGGTAGGGGGCTATCCCCTTAAAGTCCCCTTTCCACTGAAAACTGTTCCATCACTCAATAAAACTCTCTGCCCTGATCACCCTCCATTTGTCAGTGTAACCTCATTCTTCTTGGACATGGGACAAGAGCTCAGAACCCATTGAACAAAGGTATGAAAAAGGCTGTTACACTGTAGCCCTCTGCCCTCTGCTGGCATCTGGCAGACACCCCATGCAACAGGAAGCAGTAGTGAGGCCAGACAAGCCTAGGAACAGTGGGATGGAGTGAGGCAATGGGAATGAAAGAGCTCTTAACATGCCCCCATTCACCAAGGTGCAGGCAGCAGGAACAACACTCACTTTGGGGCTCTGGGGTTGCTGACGTCTTAACATTTTTCAGGTGCTACTGCATTCCCCTCATCCAGATTCCAGTGTTCAAGGTGGAAGCAGGTTGTGGCATGCTCACCCCAGCCACAGTGGTCTGATAATGAACAGCTCTAGAAGAGAAATCCCAGTGGAGAGAAGGGTCTTATACATGTGTCTACGTGTTTATCTATGTGTTTGTGTGTTTACACCCAAATCTTCTCCTCTACCCCACGTTTTCAGAAGACAGTGGCAGTTATAGTATAAAGTCTGCATAGTTGTATTACCAGGTACTGGAACCAGTCTAGAAGGATATGAATGATGAAGACTCCAGAGGAGAAACAGATAATAAATATTCTGGATGATTTTCAGGCAGAAGCAAAGAGAAAGAGGGGGAGTTTGTCTCCTTTTCTTTCTCAACTATATGCTTATAAGGGTATATGAGGGAAATTCCCCCCAAAAATGAATCATTGAACAAAGACAGATAAAAGCTCAACAATAAATCTCATTGGGGAGATCCCAATACCTGGGAACTCCAAAATTGAAACATTTCCTATAGTATTTTATAGCACTAATTACCACAGTATTCATGTCACACACATAAACATCATTAAAATCAGCAGGAGGGAAGCTTCTTCATGAGCCAATGAGGAGAGATCAGCAGCAAATATTTCATTTTCCACTGAGGTTGATATTAAAGGCAGACTTAATTTGTGCCAGAACGAGATTTTACCAAAAGTAAGACCATGCTAGCCAGCAAAGTAGCTGTCTTAAATGCTGGATTCTATCCAATGACTATTAATTGGCACCTCTACTATTTTCCAGGCATATGCTTGGTGCTGAGACACAGCCTTTGTCCTGCAGAGTTCCCACAATTTCTCTGAGTTCATCATCACAAAGTCTCTTTATCATCCCTAGGTATGCTCCCAGGTGGAAAATAATTTGAGCAAATGAACTCTTTTGAGTAGCATTTATTAGGGTTCTATGGTTTTAGACACACACACACACACACACACACACACACACACACACACACATAAACTCACTTTTAATCAGAGGAACTCTTTTTTCAAACAAAATATACATATAAACCAGTCCCTTCAATATTTTTGCAAGATATATGAGTTTGCTTTGAACCCCTGAATTTCCCACCCTGTGGCAGTGCAAAGATACCTGTGACTTCCTGGGACTGGGTGGGGCATGGTATACTTTGCTTGGAGACAGACACCTCCAGCAAAAATGCTGCTTATGTTCTGTGTTGTGCTGATGTGAAAACATTCTTCTCATGATTTTCAGCACTCACCATACTCACTCAAATCATTTGAGGTTAATTTTTTTCAAATTATTGAGGAAACATAAAAGTTGGACTTCAATAATTATTCTTTCTAGAAAGTTCTTTCTTCTGCCCCTCCACAGGGAATTTTCCACTATTCTTTCACCACAACAGTTTCCAACCTCATACTATTTTGCGGCACCTTTCTTTACCCCCTATGATAGTTCATTTTATGTGTCACCTTGACCAGGCCACGGAGCGCCCAGGTATTTGGTTAAATATTATTCTGGATATGTCTCTCAAGAGGGTATTTCCAGATGAGATTAACATTTTAATTGCTAGGCTGAGAAAAGCAGGTTGCCCTCCGTAATGTGGATGGGCCTCACTCAATCCACTGGGGACCTGAATGGGACAAAAAGCTGAGTAAGAGAGAGTCATCCTACCTCTAATTGCTGAGACAACTCAGGAAACCCAGGAGTCCTGGGCAGACCATCAAATTAGGCATCTGTCTGTCAGCCAGTAGACAGCAGGTTCCTAAAAGGTTTAGGCACAGAAGTAAAAACTAAACAAAGATCTAGAAAAGAATAAGTTGCTATAAAGTGAGATAAGGATGAGGCTGCTGGAGGAAACTGTGGGAGCAAAAAACCTCAAGTGCACCCTAGGTGGAGTATGAAAATGGGAAGGGGATTCCAGCATTGGTCTGCTGCTAGTCCCCAGGCCAAGTGCCTTACAGAGAAAGTAAATAAGTCTTGATCTTTTTTAGCCTGTACCATTCCCACTGTGAAACCAAACAGTACTGTCAATAGAGGACTTATGGCAAAGCAATTCAGGCTATAATGCAAAATGTATCTATAGGTAGTAGAAAACATAGTTGGTGAAATATGCATAAAGTATTTCAGTAATATTTACATTTTATACATTCTATTTCATAATTAAACAGATGAAGTCCGGGTATGGTGGCTCATGCCTGTAATCCCAGCACTTTGGGAGGCTGAGGCTGGAGGGTCACTTGAGCCCAGGAGTTTAAGGCCAGACTGGGGAACATAGTGAGACCCTATCTCTATTTCAGAAAATAAATGTTGTTATCAATAATTTAAAAAAATAATGAGGATACAAATGGAATAAAATAGTATGTTGAAAGGGGCCAGATGGTCTTAGATTCATTGGAGAAGTTTTGGAGGTTTTCAGTTTTGTGTTTACATTTTTCTTTTAGCGTTTCTTATAAACTATCATAAGCCTCCTTAACGGATCTCCCTCCTCCTCAGAGCTCATTTGAGTCTGACCTGAAAACTACATTATCATACTCAGACTATTAAACATTCAAAGTTTAACTTATTCTACAGACATCTTTAGGCAGCAGAGACAACATAGTGTAATGACTAAAAGAATAGATTTTGGAACCAATCTGCTTGGGTTTAATTTTAAGCTCTACCACTTACAAGCTTTGTGACCTTGGACAAATTACTTAATGTCTCTGTGCCTTAGTAAAATAAAGGTAATAATAATACCTACCTCCAATATTTATATTGATGATTTAGTGAGCTCATCTTTATAAAGTACTGAGATAGTGTCTGGCTCACACAAAATGGAATTTTAGAGTTTATGTGCCAGCCATTATGTTGGCTGGTGAACACACGGTACTTGTTTTCATGAAGCTGACATTCTAATAGCTTCCAATGGTCTACAAATAACTAGCTATAGGAAGAGTTTGTTTTCCCAGGACAATTGTTACCTGGAAAGAGGCCTCTAAATGGAGGAAACAAAAATTCATAGAATAAATACAGTCAAAAAAAAAAAAAAAAAGTTTTGGCGCGGATTTAATCTTTAAAAAGGAAACTCAGAGTCATGATAAAATGTTATTTTATCTTATGTTTAACAAAATGTAGGTTATAATTGCAACAAATGATAAATTTTGTGTTAGGATTTTATGGGTAATTTTTTTCCACAAAATATATAGTATGGCAACCTTCATATCCCATTAGAATTCTTATAACATTTTTGTAAACATGAGCTCATTTGTAAGAATGTTGGCCAGCTTCACCAATTTTCTAATGCCTGGGTATGCAAATTATTCTCCTTTGATGCTATTGTCATCACCCTTGTTAATCTTCTCTTGGCTTTCATCTTATGAATAGTTTTGTGTTTATTTCAGCATTTATCTGGACTTCATGATTTCCTATATTTTGGAGTTCATGAAATTTCATAGCAGTTCATTAACATCATATCTACATTATATTATGGAATGTTTATAGCATCCAACAACCAGAGGGAAAATGTCAAAGATATTGTGGTGATAGGTAGATATTATTTATGATAAATGAAGAGAAGTTTTAGAAGAGTTGGGGTTAATATTATAAACTGTCAGCTAATTATTGACTCTATTCATGTTTTATAATTTTTGTTTCCCCTTATAGACTCATGACTTCAGAGACTAAGATTATTAATAATCATGCTTTTCATATTAATAAAGGCAGACAAAATAAGTATAATAATCAAAGTATGTACCAAGTTCTATAGGAGTAAGCAATAAAAAGCAGTTTATTCTACCTGGAAGAATTGAGCCTATTTTATGAGAAAGCCAGTGTCCTTGAGCTAAAAATGACAAATCGAGTAGTATTTCAACAAGACACAAGCATTCTCAAATTAATAAAGGCAGAAGAGGTCATGTTATTTTTAGAAAATCGTAAACAATCTGCATAGGAATTGTTAGAGGGCTGTAAGTGTGGATTTGGGATGGAAGTAATGGAATAAGAAATGGTATGAACGAATGAAGAAAATAACTATGGTTGCAGTGTAAAGATTACATTAAAAAGATAGACGATTGAGGCAAGAAATCATATTAGAAAGTTAGTTAAATAATCCCATCATGCCTGAACCATGGCTTCCCTAAGAACCCTGTCCTTTCTTTACTTTTTGTTCCTTGCCTCTCTCTCCCTTACTCTATCCCTTTTCCTTAATTTCCTCCCCACTCCCATTGTTCCACCTTACTTCTATATATAACTCTATTCCTTTTAATCCTAAATGTCCAGTAGGTTCATATTGCCCAGGAAACAGCAGACAAGAAGGAACAAAGGTCATTCAGGTCTGCTGAGCCACCATTTGAAGGGAGGAGGAAGCAAGGCTTTCAGTGAGCTTCCACATTCCAAACTCTAAACTGGCACTTGACATATCTTATTTCAAATAATCTTAACATGCCTATGAGTTAGGAACTCCTGACCTCACTTTTTAAACTGAGGCTTTGTTGGTGAGACATGAATTTACTTCCAGGTCTACTTAACACTGAATCTATGCATCTGAACCACACTTGTACTAAGTAGTGAAGGACAAATGGGTAGTAGAATGAGGCCTTCACTGTGAGCATAATGAATTGAAAGAGAGATTTAGGCATTAAAGAAAACAACATAATATTCTAAGCCACAGGTGTTTGCTAGTTTTTTTTTTAAATATTGCTCTTGATTTTTTTTTCCCCCAAGTCACATGTAGAAGATTGGTCTAAGTTGAATGAATGAACTTCCTCAAATAAACTTCCTCCATGGAATTTTTCAAGAAATCACAACCCAAAGTCTATATGTTGATAGCATTACTGCTTGCCTATTTCTTACTTATCCCAGGTTTATATTGTTTTAGTAATTATCTAATTGCCTTAAAGCCAAACACAATGACTTACACCTATAATCCTAGCATTTCGGGAGGCTTAGGTGGGAGGATCACTAAAGTCCAAGAGTTTGAGACCAGGCTGAGAAACATAGCAAGACTCCATATTTAAAAAAAAAAAAAAAAAAAATTTAAGAGAAATTACATTAAAAAA
The DNA here is from genome assembly GCF_007565055.1 of Rhinopithecus roxellana. Classification (NCBI taxonomy): domain Eukaryota; kingdom Metazoa; phylum Chordata; class Mammalia; order Primates; family Cercopithecidae; genus Rhinopithecus; species Rhinopithecus roxellana. Next base: position 57,200,669 of record NC_044551.1, read on the forward strand.
AAAAAAAAAAAGCAGAAAATCCTGAATTAGGTTCCCAGGGTAAAAATTTTTGAGGTAAGTCAGAAGAACAAAAAGAGAATGCCTTATATTTAAATTCATGAATTCATTCAATAACTATTTTGAGTGCTGATATGATTTGGCTGTGACCCCACCCAAATCTCACCTTGAATTGCAGTTTCCATAAACCCTATGTGTCATGGGAGAAACTTAGTGGGAGGTAATTGAATCATGGGGATGATGGTTTTATAAGGGGCTTTTTCCCCTTTGCTTGTCACTCATTCTCTCTCCTGCTACCCTGTGAAGAGGTGCCTTCTGCCATCATTGCAAGTTTCCTGAGGTCTCCCCAGCCATGTGGAACTGTAAGTCAATTAAACCTCTTTTCTTTATAAATTACCCAGTCTCAGGTATTTCTTCATAGTACCATGAGAATGAACTAATACAGTAAATTGGTACTAGGAGTGGTGTGCTACTGTAAAGATACCCAAAAATGTGAAAGTGACTTTGGAACCAGGTAACAGGAAAAGGTTGGAACAGTTTGGAGTGCTCAGAAGAAGACAGAAAGATGTGGGAAAATTTAGAACTTCCTAGAGAATTGTTGAATGGCTTTGACCAAAAATGCTAATAGTGATATGGACAATGAAGTCTAGGCTGAGGTGGTCTCACATGGAGATGAGGAATTTGTTGGGAACTGGAATAAAGGTGACACTTGCTATGCTTTAGCAAAGAGACTGGAGGCATTTTGCTCCTGACTTAGAGATCTGTGAAACTTTGAACTTGAGAGAAATTATTTAGGGTATCTGGCAGAAGAAATTTCCAAGCAGCAAAGCATTCAAGGTATGACTTGGGTGCTGTCAGAGGCCTTCAGTTTTATGTATTCATAAAGATATGGTTTGAAATTGGAACTTAGGTTTAAAAGGAAACAGAATATAAAAGTTTGGAAAATGTGCAGCCTGATGATGAGATACAAAAACAAAAACAAAAACAAAAACATTTTCTGAGGAGAAATTCAAGTCAGCTGCAGAAATTTGCATAAGTAACGAGGAGCCAAATGTTAATCATCAAGACAATGGGAAAAAAGGCCCCAGGGCATGTCAGAGGTCTTCATGGAAGCACCTCTCATCACAGGCCCAGAGGCCTAGGAGAAAAAAAGCTTCTGTGGGCCAGGCCTAGGGCGTTGCTGCTTTGTGTAGTCTCAGGACTTTGTGCCCTGTCCGCAGTCTTGGCTAAAAGTGGCCAATGTAGAACTCAGGTCATTACTTCATAGGGTGCAAGCCCTAAGCCTTGGCAGCTTCCATGTGGTGTTGGGCCTGTGGGTACACAGAAGTCAAAATCAAGGTTTGGAAACCTCCATCTAGATTTCAGAGGATGTATGAAAATGCCTGGATGTTCCAGGCAGAAGTTTTCTGTGGGAATGGAGCCCTCATGGAGAACTTCTGCTAGGGCAGTATGGAAGAGAAATGTGGGTTCAGTGCCCCACATAGAGACCCTACTGGATACTGCCTAATGAAGCTGTAAGAAGAGGGCCACCATCCTCCAGAAACCAGAATGGTAGATCCACCAACAGCTTGCACCATTTGCCTGGAAAAGCTGCAAACACTCAACACCAGCCTGTGAAAGCAGCCAGGAGGGGTGCTGTACCCTGCACAGCCACAGGGGTGGAGCTGCCCAAGGCCATGGGAGCCTACCTCTTGCATCAGTGTGACCTGGATGTGAGACATACAGTCAAAGGAAATTATTTCGGAGCTTTAAGATTTGACTGCCCTGCTGGATTTCAGACTTCCAGGGGCCTGTAACCCCTTCATTTTGGCCAATTTCTCCCATTTGGAATGGGTGTATTTACCCAATGCCTGTATCCTCATTGTATCTAAGAAGTACCTAACTTGCTTTCAATTCCACAGCCTGATAGGTGGAAGGGACTTGCCTTGTCTCAGATGGGACTTTAGACTTGTACTTTTGGGTTAATGCTGGAATGAGCTAAGAGTTTGAGGGACTGTAGAAAAGGCACGATTGTGTTTTGAAATGTGAGGACATGAGATCTGGGAGGGGTCAGGGTGTAATGATATGGTTTGGCTGTGTCCCCACCCAAACTTTATCTTGAATTGTAGTTCCCATAATCCCCATGTGTCATGGGAGGGACCCAGTGGGAGGTAATCGAATCATAGGGGTGACAGTTTTAGAATGGGGCTTTTCCCCCTTTGCTTGTCTCTCATTCTCTCTCCTGCTGCCCTGTGTAAAGGTGCCTTCTGTCATGATTTTAAGTTACCTGAGACCTCCCCAGCCATGCTTAACTGTGAATCAATTAAACTTCTTATCTGTAAATTACCCAGTCTCAGGTATTTCTTCATAGCAGCATGAGAACAGACTAATACAAGTGCCTACAATGGACCTGGCACCATATGAAGCTCAAGGATAGCATGATTGATTATAAATCAGTCACAGTTTCTTTGTTTGTGGTGCTTATATTTCAGTAGAAGAAAAGTGCATCCCTAACATATATAGTAATTAAGCAATAGTAGGAAGATATCAGGAGAGGTAGGTGGATGTTTTTAAAAGAGAGAGCTTTAGCAAGTAGACTTTCTCCACCATTTCCAGTTTTTCATTTCAGAAATATCCTGCTCATGTATCCACACATTATACTTTAGATTAAGGTAGTCTCCCATAATGCCTGGGGGAAAGAAGGCATGGGAACTGGAGAGAGAGACAGAGAGAGAGAGAGAGAGAGAGAGAGAGAGAGAGAGAAGAAGAGTGGTAACAAAGGGAAAAAATGGGTTCTCTGGTTCCTTTGGGCCATTCAGTTAATAGAAGCCTACAATTCCATAGAGGAAGATGCTGCATCTCCAATTGCTGTCTCTTGTGTATTGTCTGGGAAGCTAAGTCCAGTGGACCTGAAGGATACCTGCCATGGTGAGAGGAACTGATCTCAGGCTCGGTGCTGTGGAGGGGTCTGAAGGTTGCCCTCACACTGCTCACACTCCTCACTAGAGTGTTACTCTCCTGGCTCTAGAGACACTACTAGCCTAAACTACTTTCAGGAAATTATGAACAGTTAATGAAAATTGGAATTCACTGCAGGAAATCCAAAAGCTGATAGAAGAAGCCCAAGCTAAAATTTAGAAGAGGTGAATTCCATTAAAGAAAAATTGATGGAAAAGACATATGAGAAGACTTAAGAAGATAATTTAGAACACAAAGAAGATTTTCTAAGTGTTAAAATTATGACATTTTAACTTTAAAAGTCAAAAAACAAAATGGCATTCACTGATGAGAATCAAATTTGTACTCTGGGAAGACAAAGAAAAAAAAAGTTCCTAATATAAAAACACAAAGATATTTTAATTGTGAAGGAAAATGCAAGACCCTGGAAGGGCAGATGGAATAGTGATATGGACAGGAGGCAGGGAAATACTGGGTACAAGAGGGCGGTCCCCTCAAGCTTGGACCCATGGTACAAAGTGAGAACATGCATTCCTGTTTTCCCACCCAAATGTTGCCTTTGCCAAAGCCATCCTGGCCCATGCTGCCCCCCATTCTGTAACCATAAAAACCCCAGACCCCACCAGTGGAGCAGAAGAGTGGCAGAGCAGCAGAAAAGGAGAGAAGAGAAGAAGCAGCCAGATGTTGGAGAGAAGCAATTCGACTTCAGAGGGATGGTTTGATGGCAGAACCTTGAAGAAGAGTTCAGCCAAGGGCAGCTGAATTCCAGGGGAGGACTACCTTACCACTCCATCCCCTTTTCAGCTCCCCATCCTGCTGAGAGCCACTTCCACCACTCAATAAAAAATCCTCCACATTCACCACCCTTCAATTCATTTGTGCAACCTGATTCTTCCTGTACACTAGACAAGGACCTGGGTGCAGGTACAAGAAGTTGTCACCTGGACCATCCACTGAGCTGTTTAACACCTAAGCTCTCTGCAGATGGCAAAGCTAAAAGAGCACACTGTCGCACATGCCCTAGACACTGCCACAGTCCCACACACAGTTTTGCTCCTGCTGATTGCCCAGAAGCACTTGTCCTGGTCTCTGTACCCACTCACCTGAGTGCTTCCTCTTTCACAAGGGGTTGAGAGCTGTGAGCTGAGTAAATGAGCCAACCCCTTTGTGAGTCCTGCAAAGGGGACAGGGAACTATCCTATTTCAACAGTAAGGACAGATCCAGAGGAGAAAGGAGAATAAACAGGGAAGCAATAATAAAACAAATAAGTAGATAAAAATTATTTAAGCAGCAGCCTCTTGGCGTCTAAACATTCTTGAGCCTGAGAGGCTTAGGGACTGAGGCCATGCTGTCCCTCTCCCAGTTGTGAAGAAGCAGCTCAATGTGGATTTTCTACTTCCAGTTAGGACAGAGTAAGCAACATCACATCCTCTCTCTCTCTCTCTCTCACTGATTATAACAAAAAACCCTAGACAGGATGCATAAATAGACTAACTGAGGACTGAAAAGTAAATAAGAGCAAGCAGATTGAAGATAAATATAAAGCAGAAAGAATAAGCAACAGGCAGAGATTTTCTTCAGGGCTGTTTTCTTCTCCCATGCCTCTGGGCTTAGACTCTAGAGCAGCCGGAATTCTGGAACCGCACAGAGGGTATAAGTGGAAAAGGTGCCAAGAGAAATCCTCTTTCTGGCTGGAGGACCAGAGAGGAGTTTAGGAGGGTCGCTGCAAGGCAGAGGCTCTGGGGAGAATCCCGAAGTTACCCCTCATCCTTTCACTGTCTATGATGTTAATTTTATGTGTCAATTTGCCTGGGCTAAGGGATGCATGCTGGTTGTATCTGGGAGGGTATTTCTGGAAGAAATTAGCATTTAAATCAATACACTAAGTAAAGAAGATCTACCCTCACCAATCCATTGGAGACCCACCCAAATAAAACAAAAGAGGTGGAGGAAGGGTAAACTCCATCTTCTTGAGCAATGATATCCATTTTCTCTTGTCCTCAGACATCAGAGCTCCTGGTTATAACAATGGTTCCTCTGTTTCTCAGGTCTTTGGATATGAACTGAATTACACCACCAGCTTTCCTGATTCTCCAGCTTGCAGACAGCATATCCTGGGACTTCTCATGCAAGCCAGTTCCCATAATAAATCTCTTCTCATATGTGTGTATATATATATATACACACACACACACGCAGACACACACACACACACACATATATATCCTCATTTGTTTTTTCTGTCTGAGAAACCCTGACTCTTCACACTTCACACGATGGAATGCTACACAACAGTAAAAATGAAGGAACGGAGCTACATATGCCAATATAAATAAATCTAAAAGCTATCATGTTAAACTAAAACAGCAGCAGAATCATGAAACAGCCATTGCAAAATTATAACTGAGAAAATAAAATAATTTGACCTAACCAACTCCATCTTGCTTCTAATCTCCAAGCTGTCCTTATTCATTCCTGGGTGTAAGCTGAACCAACTTTGGGAGGACCTTAATTTATACTTTGAAGCAAACATGATAATGGCCCTTTCCCAAAACAAATCCCCTTATTGCCTGGAGAAGAGTCTACCTTGGAGGACTAATAAATTAGCCAAAAGACTAGAAATTATGGTATAGGAGTCATGCAACTAGAGACAACAAGATTCTGACCCTCCTCAAATTGCTCCTGGGAATAACACCATTATTGTAAAACCTAAGGTCAGTGCTTGAGATATTTTGCAGACTCCACACTTGATGGATCAGCTGGCACCACCCAGATAAATAAACTGGCCTGACTGATCTTGTGGCCTCATCTCAGGAACTGAATAAGTGCAAGAGAACAGCTTTGACTCCCTATGATTTTATCTCCAATCCAACCAATCAGCACTCCCAACTCATTGGTCCTCACCCACCAAAAAGAAGAAAAGACAGAAGAATCAAATAGACGCAATAAAAAATGATAAAGGGGATATCACCACTGACCCCACAGAAATACAAACTACCATCAGAGAATACTATAAACACCTCTACACAAATCAACTAGAAAATCTAGAAGAAATGGATAATTTCCTGGACGCTTACACTCTCCCAAGACTAAACCAGGAAGAAGCTGAATCTCTGAATAGACCAATAGCAGGCTCTGAAATTGAGGCAATAATGAATAGCCTACCAACCAAAAAAAGTCCAGGACCAGAGGGATTCACAGCTGAATTCTACCAGAGGTACAAGGAGGAGCTGGTACCATTCCTTCTGAAACTATTCCAATCAATAGAAAAAGAGGGAATCCTCCCTAACTCATTTTATGAGGCCAACATCATCCTGATACCAAAGCCTGGCAGAGACACAACAAAAAAAGAGAATTTTAGACCAATATCCCTGATGAACATCGATGCAAAAATCTTTAATAAAATACTGGCAAACTGGATCCAGCAGCACATCAAAAAGCTTATCCACCATGATCAAGTGGGCTTCATCCCTGGGATGCAAGGCTGGTTCAACATACACAAATCAATAAACATAATCCAGCATATAAACAGAACCAAAGACAAAAACCACATGATTATCTCAATAGATGCAGAAAAGGCCTTTGACAAAATTCAACAGCCCTTCATGCTAAAAACTCTCAATAAATTCAGTATTGATGGAACGTATCTCAAAATAATAAGAGCTATTTATGACAAACCTACAGCCAATATCATACTGAATGGGCAAAAACTGGAAAAATTCCCTTTGAAAACTGGCACAAGACAGGGATGCCCTCTCTCACCACTCCTATTCAACATAGTCTTGGAAGTTCTGGCTAGAGCAATCAGGCAAGAGAAAGAAATAAAGGGTATTCAGTTAGGAAAAGAGAAGTCAAATTGTCCCTGTTTGCAGATGATATGATTCTATATTTAGAAAATCCCATTGTCTCAGCTCAAAATCTCCTTAAGCTGATAAGAAACTTCAGCAAAGTCTCAGGATACAAAATTAATGTGCAAAAATCACAAGCATTCTTATACACCAGTAACAAACAGAGAGCCAAATCAGGAATGAACTTCCATTCACAATTGCTTCAAAGAGAATAAAATACCTAGGAATCCAACTTACAAGGGATGTAAAGGACCTCTTCAAGGAGAACTACAAACCACTGCTCAGTGAAATAAAAGAGGACACTAACAAATGGAAGAACATACCATGCTCATGGATAGGAAGAATCAATGTCGTGAAAATGGCCATACTGCCCAAGGTTACTTATAGATTCAATGCCATCCCCATCAAGCTACCAATGAGTTTCTTCACAGAACTGGAAAAAACTGCTTTAAAGTTCATATGGAATCAAAAAAGAGCCCACATTGCCAAGACAATCCTCAGTCAAAAGGACAAAGCTGGAGGTATCACGCTGCCTGACTTCAAACTATACTACAAGGCTACAGTAACCAAAACAGCATGCTACTGGTACCAAAACAGAGATATAGACCAATGGAACAGAACAGAGTTCTCAGAAATAATACCACACATCTACAGCCATCTGATTTTTGACAAACCTGAGAGAAACAAGAAATGGGGAAAGGATTCCCTATTTAATAAATGGTGCTGGGAAAATTGGCTAGCCATAAGTAGAAAGCTGAAACTGGATCCTTTCCTTACTCCTTACACGAAAATTAATTCAATATGGATTAGAGACTTAAATGTTAGACCTAATACCATAAAAACCCTAGAAGAAAACCTAGGGAATACCATTCAGGACATAGGCATGGGCAAGGACTTCATGTCTAAAACACCAAAAGCAACGGCAGCAAAAGCCAAAATTGACAAATGGGATCTAATTAAACTAAAGAGCTTCTGTATAGCAAAATAAACTACCATCAGAGTGAACAGGCAACCTATAGAATGGGAGAAAATTTTTGCAATCTGCTCATCTGACAAAGGGCTAATATCCAGAACCTACAAAGAACTCAAACAAATTTACAAGAAAAAAACAAACAACCCCATCAAAAAGTGGGCAAAGGATATGAACAGACATTTCTCAAAAGAAGACATTCATACAGCCAACAGACACACGAAAAAATGCTCATCATCACTCGCCATCAGAGAAATGCAAATCAAAACCACAATGAGATACCATCTCACACCAGTTAGAATGGCAATCATTAAAAAGTCAGGCAACAACAGGTGTTGGAGAGGATGTGGAGAAATAGGAACACTTTTACACTGTTGGTGGGATTGTAAACTAGTTCAACCATTATGGAAAACAGTATGGCAATTCCTCAAGGATCTAGAACTAGAAGTACCATATGATCCAGCCATCCCTTTACTGGGTATATACCCAAAGGATTATAAATCATGCTGCTATAAAGACACATGCACACGTATGTTTATTGCGGCACTATTCACAATAGCAAAGACTTGGAATCAACGCAAATGTCCATCAGTGACAGACTGGATTAAGAAAATGTGGCACATATACACCATGGAATACTATGCAGCCATAAAAAAGGATGAGTTTGTGTCCTTTGTAGGGACATGGATGCAGCTGGAAACCATCATTCTCAGCAAACTATTGCAAGAACAGAAAACCAAACACCGCATGTTCTCACTCATAGGTGGGAACTGAACAATGAGATCACTTGGACTCGGGAAGGGGAACATCACACACCAGGGCCTATCATGGGAATGGGGGAGGGGAGAGGGATTGCATTGGGAGTTATACCTGATGTAAATGATGAGTTGATGGGTGCTGACGAGTTGATGGGTGACCAACATGGCACAAGTATACATATGTAACAAACCTGCACGTTATGCACACGTACCCTAGAACTTAAAGTATAATAAAAAAAAAAAAAAAAAGCTCTGATGCCAAGTGGTCAGGGAAAGTTATTTCACAGATAACAAAACTCTGTTCTCCCACAAAGCTGGTTCTGTGTGAATTACTCTTTCTTTGTTGCAGTTCCCCAGTCTTGATAAATCTGCTCTGTCTAGGCAGTGGGCAAAGTGAATGGTACAAGACCATGTGCATAACATCTTAAAACATCCAAAGCAATTCTATATTTTTATTACATAAATGCATGCAAAAGAATTAAAAACATGAACTCAGGGTGGTGGTTACGTCTGGAAGAGGTAGGAGAATGTGACTGATACTACATAAAAGACTTCAATGAAAGGTATATTGAATTTTTTTTTTTTTTTTTTTTTTTTTGAGACGAAGTCTTACACTGTCACCCAGGCTGGAGTGCAGTGGCACGATCTCGGCTCACTGCAACCTCTGCCTCCCAGGCTCACGTAATTCTCCTGCCTCAGCCTCCCAAGCAGCTGGAATTACAGGCACACACCACCACACCTGGCTAATTTTTGTATTTTTAGTAGAGACAGGGTCACTATGTTGGCCAGCCTGGTCTTGAATGCCTGACCTCATGATCTGCCCACCTCAGCCTCCCAAAGTTTAAGCTAGGTGGGAGCTACATAGTTGTTATATAATTATTCCCTATATTTCTTCAGTATACAAAGTGATACTAATTTTACTTACAAACATTGATGCAACATTCTAAATAAAACATTAACAAATTAAATCCATGAGTATATAAAAAGAATAACATACTATGAAAAAGTGTTCATTATATCAATCAATATAATTCATAACATCAACATGTAACTGTATTTGAAGAAAAATGACACCTCAGAGTTTATTCCAGTAATGTAAGGTTTAATCAACAGCAGGAAATCCGGTAACATAATTCATGGCACCAAAGAAAAGACAAATCCTATATGATTATATATTATAAATGTCATTTGATTACATTCAAAGGCTAAATAGACATAGAAAAACTAAATATATTATTTTAGAAAGCCATTTACTCCTCCAAAAGAGAAGTTTTATCTCCTTGAAGTCTGGGTATTTGGTAAAAAAAATAAAAAAAGAAAGAAGTTTAAAAAATTATATATTTACCAAAAAAACAAGAGCCAACATTACACTAAAAACAAAATGTTAAAATCAAGAATAAATCAGAAACAACTTTATTGCCATTATTTTTTAATATGGTTTTAGAATTTTCAAGCTAAAGCACTGAGACCAGAGTTGAAATAATCAATTCATATAAGTAAGAAATAAAAAATAAGACCCTACATCCCCAACCAATTGAACAGATCCCCTCTTGGCCAAGGTCCGGACCCCAGGGAAAGCTTGGAAGCTGTGTTCCCAGCAGCCATGACAGTACGGGAGGCCAGACAGCCTCATTATACAAACAACTGACCAAGAGATTACTGGATTCTCTTGACAGCCTGACGCCGCCCCGGAACATAATGGTCAACCACCACCAGGAGGCACCAACCAAGGATAAGACCTGCCTAGATTTAGATCTCACAGCCAGATCTCATGGCCCTCAGCCAGCTGACTGCACATGCTTTTTGTAACTGGGATTGCTGTGAAGTGCTATGGAAATAAAAATTTCTGAAAATAATAGAGAAATTTAAGAAACAGGGGAATAATGAAAGAGATATTTGCTTTTCCAGATATTAAAATTTATTTCAACTACAGAAGTGTATGCTTAAATATGGTTAAGATAATAAACTTTTTATGATTTTTTAGCACAATAGCACATATATCTCTTAGCGATTGTGTTAGCCAATTTGAGTGTTGATTTAAAGATCTGCTCTCTCATCTAGGAGATTTTCAGAGTACATGATACAAAGCCAGTATGGTAGCTTTGTGACATCCTGATGGGAGTACAGGACAAAAGGCATCTCCCTCAGCTATCTGTCCCCACTTTAAAAGAAATCTGTAAAAGTCCCACCCAACAATTCTATTTGCATTTCACTGACTAGATCTGAGTCACTTGGCCATACCTATTTGAAAGCAAGGAAAGAAAATATAATTTTCTATTATAGCTGGGCTCACTGCTACCCCAGGGAAAATTAGGGTTCTGTTAGTAAGGAAGAAAAGAATACAAGACATTGGGTAGGCAGCTTGAAGTCTGCCATTCTACTGTAATAAATATAGCACAGTACTAGCATAGCAACAGAGAAATAGCTGGGCAGAACAGAGTAGCAGTCTTGAAATAGATACAAGTATATATGAGAATCAAATTAGATATTATATGTCAGCTTAGAGGAGAAAGATGTTTTGTTTAATACATAAATGTTGCTGGCATAATTAGCCTCTCTGGAGGAAAACAGTTAAACACCCGTTTTACATAACATATAAAAATAAATTACTAATAGATTTGTAATTTAAAGCCAAAAATGAACAGGAAGAAAATGTAGAAAATAAATAATTTTAGAGTGGGAAATGTTTCCTAAGGAGAAAAGCAAATGTAAGCATTACACAGTTTGAATCCATGAAAATGGAACATCTACATGGCAAAAGAGCCGATAGACAAACTCTAAAGATGATCAATAGATTTGAAAAAAAAAAACATAGCACATGTGAGAAACACAGGTTAGTATTTCTAAAATATCCAAAGCTCCTGCAAAATTATAAGAAAATCACAAACAACAACATATAAAAATAAGCAAGGGATTAAAAACAGACAATTCATGTAAGAAGAAATTCAAATGGCCAATAAATACATGTAAAAGGAAATATCAACTGAAAACTAGATGTCAGGGAGATGAAAAGTAAATAAATGAGATGTATTTTCTACCCTGCAGATTCGTCTTGATTATCAAGTATGCAAAATCATTTCGTGTTGGTGAGGCAGTAGACATTCTCAATATAGCTCATGGGGCTAAAGTGCTATGTCTGTTCTTTATGGGAAGCAATATAGAAAAATCTATTAAAATTATACATACATATACTCTTCAAGCAAGCATGCTCACTTTTGAAAACCTCTAACACTTAAAACATCAGTATAGAGGAATATGTTAGAAGATAACACATAGAAATTCCAAGGTTGCTCATAGTGGCAAAAACTGAAAACAATGTGAATGTTAACAGGCACATTGTTAAATAAATGTCATTACCTCCATATTATAAATTATCTTGCAACAACTAAAAAGTGCGTGAGATTGAAAAAAAATGTCAGATTTCAGAGTAAGATATAAAAACTATTCCCATTATGGTTTTAAAAAAAGGAAGAAAATTCATCCCGCAATTGTATACGTGTTTGGTGTATTTGTTCAGACATGATGAATGATGGGGAAGGACACAAATCATATTGTTTACAGTAAAGATTTCAAAGGAGTGGAGCTACAGGAAGGATACAGCGCAGAAAAGTTGATATTTTGTGTATTCATCTTTGAATTCTTTTTACTTTCTTCAATGGACATATATTACTTTGGGGATTTAAAAATTAATTGTGGTTTGACTGCCCATGTTACCAAAGCAATGAAGTTTGGTCAAATTATAATTTTAGTTTTTCCTACAGAAAGAGCTAAATAGATTTTTTTCACCCAACATTTGTACCCTAAAATTGGTTTTATAGGTTGAATTATGTTCCTCCAAAAATATATGTTGAAGTCCTAACCCCCGGTACCTCAGCATGAGTCTTTATTTGGAAATTGGGTCATTTCAAGCATAATTAAGATGAGGTCATATTGGAGAAGCGTGGGCCCCAATCCAATAACACTAGTGTCGCTATCGGAAGATAGCCATGTAAAGAAAGAAAAACTGAAAGAATGGCATGTGGAGATGGAGGCAGATACTGGAATGATGTCAACTGGTGTTCCTACAAGTCAAGGAACACCAAGGATTTCTAGCCATCACCAGAAGCCATGGAACAGAGATTCTCCCTCTTAGAACCCTCAGGAAAAATCAACCCTGCTGACATGCTGATTTTGAATGTCCAGCATCCAGAATTGTGAAAGAATAAATTTCTGTTATTTAAAGCCACCTGGTTTGTGGTGCTGTTATGGTAGCCCTAAGAAATGAATACAATGTGTAAATCTTTATTTCTGCTTAAAATTAACTACGAGCATGTTTCAATGCATACGAGAAGCATTATCAATGGATTTTCTTTACATTCAAAGAATATAAGTTGTTTCTAGAAACAAAGATTCTCGGTGGCTTGCTTTGAAAATTCTTATTAGAAACTCTATGTAAGACAGTTCTAACTTCATTTTTCAGCTCATATAAGAAAAAGAAAAGATCTTCAAGAAATGTATTCCCAAAACAATGATTCTATATGTTCAGCATTATATAATGTTATTATTTAAAATTATCTTAAATATTATATTCTGGTTTAGCTTAACTGAATACAACTATTTAATGTGTACCCCCCTCTACTGCTAGGCACTGTTATTGAGGCTTAGGATATAAGAATAAACAAGATAGAGTCATTGATTTAAGATGCTAACAACCTAGTGGAGAACACAGTGCTATGGCAGGGATAAGAATAGTAGGAAATGGGAGAATGGCCACAGTAGAGAGTTGAAGTGAAAATTTTTAGGGAAGACTTTCCCTAAAGAAAGTAACATCTAGGCTGAAATGAAAGAAAGAAAGAAAGAAAGAAAGAAAGAAAGAAAGAAAGAAAGAAAGAGAGAGAGAGAGAGAGAGAGAGAGAGAGAGAGAGAGAGAGAGAGAGAGAAAGGAAGGAAGGAAGGAAGGAAGGAAGGAAGGAAGGAAGGAAGGAAGGAAGGAAGGAAGGAAGGGAGGGAGGGAGGGAGGAAGGAAGGAAGGAAGGAAGGAAGGAAGAAAGAAAGAAAAGAAAAGAAAAGAAAAGAAAAGAAAAGAAAAGAAAAGAAAAGAAAAGAAAAGAAAAGAAAAGAAAGAGAAAGAAGAAACAAGCAAGTGAATGGGGATCCATTGAAGGGAAGTGTATTCTGAATGCAGGGGTCAACATGTGCAACTACTAAATGATAAGTTAACTACTAGAGGTTACAGTGCATGGCCCGCTGCAGGAATGTCCTTTCACAGTGGTGAGAACACAGAGTGTGCTGGAAGACATAGTGAGTTAATTCTGAAAATTAATTGCAACTTTGTAAACTGTGTTAAAGATTTTAGACTTTGTCCTGAGGGTGGCAGAGGGGAAAAACCTGAGAAAAGTAATCCAGGCAAAAAATGTTTGTGCTGGAACTAGGAAGTAATAGTAAGGACAGAAAATATGGAGTAGATGAAAATAGGGTTGGAAAATAGAATTGGTTTGATAATTGAATGGAAGAGTGTGGAAAAGAGAAGGATGAAGGTCAGGTTTTTGGCTAGGGCATCAAGATGAATACCGAAACCACTTCCAGGAAAGATGTATAAGGTGTGAGGGCTGGAGGATGAGGTCAGACAGCCCTGAAAAACAATCTAAGGAACATCTGGCAGAGAAGGAGACTTAAAAGATGTGAAGAAAAGAGGGCCAGGGAGATAAGAGGAAAACCAGGACGATATTGCACTTTAAAACTGGAGACACAATGTTCCAGGAAAAAGCAAATGGTCCACAGTATAGATTGTTTTCAAAAGGTCACATTAAATAAGAATTGAGCATGTTTACTGGAGTATGCAAGAAAATGTTGGCTAGCACCCTAGCAAGAGCAGTTTTAATGGAGTAGTAGGATTAGAAATCAGATTGTTGTGGGTTGAATAGTGAAAAAGGAGGGGAAACCAAAACACAGAAGCTTCAGTTTTAGCAAAGAGGAAGAGAGGCTAGGTGCTGATTGCAAGAGGCTAAGTAAGTTTGTATGTTGCTGGTAAATCAAGTTTGGTGGCTCCCTTTACATGGGAGGAAACAAAGTCACAGAGAAATGATAGAGAATGTTTATCTCTAAAGAGGTATATCAGTTATCATGTTGCATTGAAATTTTAGTGCTTCCTTTATACTTTTTTGCATTTCATGTTATTGTATTTTTATAAATTTAAGGAGTACAGGTGCCATTTTGTTATGTGGATATATTACATAGGGTAAAGTCTGGGCTCTTAGTGTAACCATCGCCTGAATAATTCATATGGTACCTATTAAGTAATTTCTCATCTCTCATGCCCTTCCCACCCTTCCTGCCTTCGTGTCCAATGTGTATTATTCCACATTCTATGTTCATGTATACACATTATTTAGCTCCCACTAGTGAGAACATGTGGTATTTGACTTTCGTGGTCTGAGTTGTTTCACTTAATATAATGGCCTCCAGTTCCATGTATGTTGCTGCAAAAGACATGATTTTATTCTTTTTTATGATTGAATAGCATTCCATTGTTGACGTCTGCCACATTTTTAATTCAATCATCCATTGATAGCATTGATAGACACTCAAGTTGATTGCATATCTTTGCTATTATGAATAGTGCTGCAATAAGCATACAAGTACAGGTATCTTTCTGATATAATGGTTTCTTTTCCTTTAGGTAGATACCCAGTTGTGGGATTGCTGGATAGAATGCTAGTTCTATTTTTGGTTCTTTGAGAAACCCCCCTACTGTTTTCCATAGAGGTTGTACTAGTTTACATTCCCACCAACACTGTGTAAGCATTCTCTTTTCTCTGCATCCTTGCCCACATCTATTAATTTTTTGTTTTTTAAATAAGTGCTTCCTTTATGTTATAAAAATATTATTGTATGGACCAGTGAGTCAGTCAAGGTTATATATTAAGTATTTTTTTAAAGTATATCCTTTCCTTTCAAAGAATTTGAATTCCAAGGAAGGAAAAAAGGCAAAATGTTCCACACCCAATTTGGAGCAGGTCTCCAAATTGTATATGGAAGGTTATAAGATACTAAACAGTGCCTAAAATGAAATGAAGACTATCAGGTTCTATAAATGTCTGGTGTATGTTATCTGAAATCAAGTAGGAATAGTCTACAATTCAAAATAATAAAAACACATGCCAGGTGCAGTGGCTCACACCTGTAATTCCAGCACTTGAGAGGCCTAAGTAGGAGGATCTCTTGAGCCCAGGAGTGTGAGACCTGCCTGTGCAACATAGATCTCATCTCTACAAAAAAATTAAAAAGTTAGCTGAGCTTGGTGTGTGCCTATGGTCCCATATACTTAGAAGTCTGAGACAGGAGGACTGCTTGAGCCCAGGAGGTCAAGGCTGCAGTGAGCCTGGGTGACAGAGCAAGACCCTGTCTCAAAATAATAATAACAATAATAATAATAAACATGATAAGGTGTTTCCTGCCTTCGAAGGCTTTCAGGGGCAATCTCCTAAAGTACCAGCAGGTGGAGATGATATTACAAAAGAAGACGGCAATCACAACAGTGACTTGTCATCATCACCAACACATTGGAACCGATCAGTAATGGTGGTACCTCCTAAACATACCTCCAAGTATGCTCCAGGAAATGTGACCTTCCTCACTTTCTCTAAGGAAAGAGGTTTCCTTTTCTTTGAAATATGGGATACAGTGATTGAGTTGAGTGACGCAATTATTAACGTGTTTTGGTTTCCCTCATCTCAAATTTTGGAAATGTGGTTACATCATTTTTATAATTAATAATATATGTGTAAATTAAAAGAGGATACAAATGCAATCAGGTACCCCCCCAACACACACTGTACTTCCAGAGATTAGCTTTAAAATAAAATATGATTTGGCTGGGCTTGGTGGCTCATGCCTATAATCCCAGCAATTTGGGAAGCTGAGGTGGGCAGATCACTTGAGGCCAGGAGTTCAAGACCAGCCTGGCCAACATAGTGAGACCCCATCTTTACTAAAAATACAAAAAATTAGCTGAGCATGGTGGTGCATGCCTGAAATCCCAGCTATTCAGGAGGCTGAGGCAGGAGAATTGCTTGAACCCAGAGGTGGATGTTGCAGTGAGCCAACATCGCGCCACTGTACTCCAGCCTGGGCGACAGAGCAAGACCCTGTCTCAAATCTCAAAAAAAAAAAAAAAATATATATATATATATATATATATGTGTGTGTGTGTGTGTGTGTGTGTGTGTGTGTGTGTGTATTTAAGGTAAATTCTGGTGTTTCCAATCTTTGGGATTAGAATTGTTCACAGATGTATGGCATCTATAACAACAAACTTCTATAGGGATGTTTAGGAGGGATTTTTTTGTTTAATTTTGTTTTGTTACTTGTTTGTTGCCTTGCATAATAGTTCCTATATAATTTAGTGTTAAATATAATTGCACTTGGCTGTATAAGAGTTTGACAAGCTGATTTATAAACATAATTTTATTGGTTTGTTGATTGGTTGGATGGGTGGGTGTTTAGGGGCTTATAGATTGATATTTTCCTAAAATCAGTTTCTGGGTTTACAAGTAATATTTTGAATGTGCCAATTTTGTGTAACATTTTGAGGGAAGGATTTCTGGAACTACCCTAACTGAATGATAAATAGGCCTAGTAAATTATTGCCTGAAATTATTTTGTGTATGAAAAGGCAACTACCAGCAAAAGCATTCCAAAGAAAAAGGAAAAAAAAAAAAAAAAAACTAAGACGTTTTAGTGAATATAAACATGTACACATACATTTTTTAAAATCAAATTTATTTTATGGATTAATTTTCCAGTATCCCCCTTTATTTTAAGGGCACGATAATCATCTCCTGTTTAATACTTCTAAACCTGATTTTCTTAAGAATTGGCTCTTTCTCATCTTATAGACCTCAGGCCTTCTCATTAGGAGCTTGTGCAGAAAATGTAATCCTAGGAAAAGTAAAAAGACAGAGGATTTCATTCAACCATTGGGGTCTATTAAGAAATAAGTTTTTAAACTAAATATTTTTTGTATAAGAAGAGCTATGCCAAGCGCTAAAAGGCACAGCAGTTGAAAACCTTGCTAACTTTGTCTCTTGACAGTCTTTCATAGCATTGCTTATCTGATACGGTGTCCAACATTAAAAGTTCTTTGACCATACACAGAGTATGGAATGTCCATATTCCAGGCAGTGGAGAAAAAAATTGCTTGTGCACCCTGCAAACTTCTCTATCCGAAATGGGAGCACAGACTAATATCTGAGCCAGCTGTTGTTCAGCCTTGCTTGATCAAACATAGCAATTACGTGAAATTGGGGTAATGAGGCTGCTGCCAGCCAACCGTGGCATATTTTATTACATCTAGTTTTCAAAGAAAGTAGAATTAATATATCAAAGCAAATGAGTGTTTGAACGTGGCTTTATTTTTTTCTTATTTAAGAAGTTATTTTGGTCTTTTAGTCTCCTGTGATCTTTATTCTGAGCTACTGTCTACATTATAAGCCCTGTCTCAGAAATTGTACCCACACTTTGTACAGGAGATACTGTTTCCTACTTTGAAGCCTCTATGAAAACAGCGAAGACCTGAGTAATGATAAGTTCTTGCTGACTCTCAGTGTCACACAGGTTAAAAACAAGTTATCTCCAAGCCTGTGATTTTACCATTTACATTTCACTCTTTGGCATCTGTCAATGAATGTTTTCTTTCCAAACCAGAGGGGTAAAAAAACAAAATTCCTTTTAAAAGATAAATTACCCCTTGTATTCAGTCTCACCAAAACTACGATGTTTGGCTTCTATTTGTCACCTAAAGAAGGTAATTCCCTGATATTTTCACCCTATCATTTAGCTGAAGCATTCACACTTATGCACCGTATAGATAAAGCAATTTCCTACAGAATTCAGGCAAAAGATGTTTTCTTTTCCCTAAATTTCATCAGATGAGTGCTTTGGACTATGGGTTTTGAGGATATTACCACAAAATCATTTTCTAAACCATCTTATGTTCTGTTGAAATGTACTTTAAATGTTATATTCTGTGGAAGCTTACAATCCCTTGAAGGGAGGTAACAATCAGAGCAGTCTAATTCTATATAATTTGATCAAGGGATTAACTACTTGTATCTTAAATTCTAGATAATTGAATGGAAAGGAAAACTTGCAACCATTTAGAAGTCAGCTGGTGGGGAAACCACTGATGGAGAAATTACAGAGTGAGGAGAGGTTTTCATGAGTAGAAACAGCTGCAATGCCTTTTTAACAGCAGAACTGAATAATGCCCGGAAAAGTTTCATGATATGCAATGTGAGGCATTATTTCTAACATTCTGAAATATATCCTGTGGTTTGACTATTTGTGCAGAACCACTAAATGAATGGAGCATTAGAAAGGTAAATATAAATTTTGATAGTAATTTCTAAAGCTTACAGGTTACATGTTGTTTGTCAGGGACTATTGTGATCATTTTACATATACATGTTTTAGTTCATTTAATTCCCACAATACTCTTTTATTTTTATTTATTTATTTATCTATTTGGTGGGGGGGACGGAGTCTCGCTCTGTCACCCAGGCTGGATTGCAGTGAGGTGATATGGGCTCACTGCAACCTCCGCCTCCTGGGTTCAAGCAATTCTTCTGCCTCAGCCTCCCGAGGAGCCAGGACTACAGGCGTGAGCACCACCACTCCCAGCTAATTTTTGTATTTTTAATACAGACGAGGTTTCACCTTACTGGCCAGGCTGGTCTCGAATTTCTGACCTCGTGATCCACCCACCTCAGCCTCCCAAAGTGCTGGGATTACAGGCTTGAGCCACCGCGCCCGGTCCCACAATACTCTTATAAAATAATTTTATGCTCGGTTGCAGTGGCTCACACTTGTAGTCTCAGAACTTTGTGAGGCCGAGGTGGGCAGATTGCTTGAGCTCAGGAGTTCGAAACCAGCCTGGGCAACATGGCAAAATCCCATCTGTACTAAAAAACAAAAACTACCCAGGCATGGTGGTATGACCTTGTAATCCCAGCTACCAAGGAGGCTGAAGTGGGAAGATCACTGAAGCCTGGGAAGTTGAGTCTGCCGTGAGCCATGATAGCACCAGTGCGCTCCAGCCTAGGCGACAGTGAGACCCTGTCTCAAAAATAATAATAATAACAATTTCGATTGTTAGCTCAATTTATTTCATTTTTTAAAATTTCATATATGATGTACACACAGAAAAATGAGTTTGGACAAGCACAAGATATAGAACAGAACAATTCATCATCCCCAAAAATAACTTCATGCCTCGTCCCTGAACCACCATCTCCAGCGATAACTGTCTTTCTAATTTCTATCACCAGACTTTAGTTTACTGTTAGAGAAGTACATGTAAATGAAATGATACAGTTTGAACTGTTTCATGTCTGGCTTCTTTTGCCTGAATTGGTGTTTTGTTTTGTTTTGTTTTGCTTTTTGAGATGGAGTTTCGCACTGTTGCCCAGACTGGAGTACAGTGGCGCAATCTCAGCTCATTGCAACCTCCATCTCCCGGGTTCAAGTGATTCTTCTGCCTCAGCCTCCCGAGTAGCTGGGACTACAGGCACATACCACCATGCCCGGCTAGTTTTTGTATTTTTTTGGTAGAGATGGGATTAATATTTTTAAGATTCACCCATGTTAGAGCATACATCAATAGTAAACTGTTTTATGAATATACCACAATTTATTTTCCCATTTTCCAAATTGAACATTTGTGTTATTTCCAGTTTTGAGCTATTATGAGCAAAACTGCTGCCAATACTCTGATACTAATCTTTTTTTGGACATATGATTTCATTTCTCTTGATCTAGGATTAGAATTATTATGCCATAGTTTAGGTGTTTATCTGGTACCATATCAAATTGTGAGACATTTTCCCCAAACAGTTGTATCATTTAACATTTCCATCAAGTATGTATGAGAATTCCAGTTGCTCCATATCTTCATCAATACTTGGTTTTGTGACCTTTTTTAAATTTATTCAATCTTAAGGGTTTGTTGTGGTATCTCATTTTTTCTTTGAATTTATATTTTCTTTATGATTAGTGATATTGATTATATTTTAATTTGCTTACTGACCATTGGTATTCTTTCATTGTTAAGAGTCTGTTAAGTTCTTTGTCTGTTTTTTATTGAGGCTGTTTGTGTTATTATTATTGAATGCTAAGGCTTATTTGTATATTGCAGACACAAGTCCTTTGTCAGAGATATGTAATGTGAATATTTTCTTTCTGTATGTGGTTCAGCTATTCATTACATTAGTGGAGTATTTGAATGAGCAGAAGTGTTTTATTTTGATGAGGCCAAATTTGTCTCCTTTTTTCTTTAAGGGTGAATATTTTCAGTGTTTTGCATCCAAAAATTTTTCTTACACTGAGGTAATGAAGATATACTCCCATGTTATGTTTTATTTTAGAAACTTCATAGATTGAACTTTTATGTCTTGTTTATTATCCAACTCAATTGATGTTTTATAATGTATGGCTTCAGGTAGCTGTCAGAGTTCTTTTTTTGCATATTGATATTCAGTTCTAGCATCATTTAGGGAAAAAAGGGTTTTCATCCATTAAATTGCTTTCATACCTTTGTCAAAAATTTACTGGAAATTTAACTGTGGTGTGAGTCTATTTAGGGGTTTTCCATTGTCTTGCATTTGTCTATCTTTATTCTGTGTTAATTCTATTTTTCTTTCAGAACTTTAGAGTCTAGTTTCGTTTTCATCTGGCTTGCATTATTTCTGATGAGAAGTAGAGATTGTTCTTACTGTTGTTCTCCACCAGGTATCTTTTTGTCTAACTTTTTACTTATTTATTTATATATTAGATTCAGAGAGTACATGTGCAGGTTTGTTACATGGATATTTCACATAATGCTGAGATTTGGGCTTCTACTGAAACTGTCACCCAAATAGTGAACATAGTACCCAATAGGTGGTTTTTCAAGCTTTACCTCCCTTCATACATCCTCCTTTTGGAGTCCCTAGTATCTATTGCTTCCATCTTTATTTCAATATGTAGCCATTGTCTAGCTCTCACTTACAAGTGAGAATCTGTGATGTTTGAATTTCTGTTTGTATTAATTCACTTAGGATAATGGCCTCCAGCTGCATCCACGTTGCTGCAGGAGACTTTATTTCATACTTTTTTGTGGCTGCATAGTATTCCATGGTGTCTATATGCCACATTTTCTTTACCCAATCCACCACAGATGGGCACCTGGGTTGATTCCATGTCTTTGCTATTGTGAATAGTGATGCAATGTTGGAGTGCAGGTGTCTCTTTGATAGAACAATTTATTTTCCTTTGGGTAGATACCCAGTAATGGGATTGCTGGGCCAAATCATAGTGCTATTTTTAGTCCTTTGAGAGATCTCCAAACTGCTTTGCATAGGGGCTGAACTAATTGCCACCAACTGTGTATAAGCATTCCCTTCACCACTCATCCTCATCAGTATCTGTTATTTCTTGACTTTCTTTAAAAAAATAGCCATATTATTAAAGATATTACATCATAGACTGCCATGAGACAGTATCTCATTGTGGTTTTACTTTGCATTTCTCTGATGGTTACTGATGTTGGGTATTTTTTCATATGTTTGCTCACCACTTGTAAGTCTTCTTTGAGAAATGTTTGTTTGTGTCCTTTGCCCACTTTTTATTGTGTTTTTTGTTTTGTTTTGTTTTTCTCTTCTTGATTTAAGTTTCTTGTGTATTCTAGCTAATAGTCTTTTGTCAGATGCATAGTTTGAAAATATTTTCTCCCATTCTGTAGGTTGTCTCTTTACTGATAGTTTCTTTTGCTGTGCAGAAGTTCTTTAATTAGGCCCCAACTGTCAATTTTTGTTTTTGTTACATTTGCTTTTGAGGTCCTAGTCAAAAATTATTTGCCTAGGCCAGTGTCCAAAAGAGTTTCTCCTAGGTTTTCTTCTAAGATTTTCATAGCTTGAGATTTTACATATAAGTCATGAATCCATCTTAATTTTTATGTATGGTGATATGCAAGAGTCAATTTAATTCTCTTTTGTAAAAATTTGTGGGTATGTAGTAGATGAATGTATTTATGGGTTACATGAGATATTTTGATACAGGTATGCAATGAGTAATAATTAAATCAGGATATGTGGAGTATCCATCACCTCAAGCATTTATCCTTTGTGTTAAAAACAATGCAATCAGGGGGGCGGAGCAAGATGGCCGAATAGGAACAGCTCCAGTCTCCAACTCCCAGCGCGAGCGACACAGAAGACTGGTGATTTCTGCATTTTCAACTGAGGTACTGGGGTCATCTCACTAGGGAGTGCCGGACAATCGGTGCTGGTCAGTTGCTGCAGCCCGACCAGCGAGAGCTGAAGCAGGGCGAGGCATCGCCTCACCTGGGAAGCGCAAGGGGAAAGGGAATCCCTTTTCCTAGCCAGGGGAACTGAGACACACAACACCTGGAAAATCGGGTAACTCCCACCCCAATACTGCGCTTTAAGCAAACGGGTACACCAGGAGAATATATCCCACACCTGGCCAGGAGGGTCCCATGCCCACGGAGCCTCCCTCATTGCTAACACAGCAGTCTGCGATCTAACAGCAAGGCAGCAGCGAGGCTGGGGGAGGGGTGCCCGCCATTGCTGAGGCTTAAGTAGGTAAACAAAGCCGCTGGGAAGCTCGAACTGGGTGGAGATCACAGCAGCTCAAGGAAACCTGCCTGTCTCTGTAGACTCCACCTCTGGGGACAGGGCACAGTTAACAACAACAACAACAAAAGCAGCAGAAACCTTTGCAGATGCAAACGACTCTGTCTGACAGCTTTGGAGATCTCCCCACACGGAGGTTGAGACCTGAGAAGGGACAGACTGCCTGCTCAAGTGGGTCCCTGACCCCTGAGTAGCCTAACTGGGAGACATCCCCCACTAGGGGCAGTCTGACACCCCACACCTCACAGGGTGAAGTACACCCCTGAAAGGAAGCTTCCAAAGTAAGAATCAGACAGGTACACTCGCTGTTCAGCAATATTCTATCTTCTGCAACCTCTGCTGCTGATACCCAGGCAAACAGGGTCTGGAGTGGACGTCAAGCAATCTCCAACAGACCTACAGCTGAGGGTCGTGACAGTTAGAAGGAAAACTATCAAACAGGAAGGATACCTACACCAAAACCCCATCAGTACGTCACCATCATCAAAGACCAGAGACAGATAAAACCACAAAGATGGGGAAAAAGCAGGGCAGAAAAGCTGGAAATTCAAAAAATAAGAGCGCATCTCCCCCTGCAAAGGAGCGCAGCCCATCACCAGCAACGGATCAAAGCTGGTCAGCGAATGAGTTTGACGAGATGAGAGAAGAAGGCTTCAGTCCATCAAACTTCTCAGAGCTAAAGGAGGAATTACATACACAGCGCAAAGAAACTAAAAATCTTGAAAAAAGAGTGGAAGAATTGACAGCTAGACTAATTAATGCAGAGAAGGTCATAAACGAAATGACAGAGATGAAAACCATGACACGAGAAATACGTGACAAATGCACAAGCTTCAGTAACCGACTCGATCAACTGGAAGAAAGAGTATCAGCGATTGAGGATCAAATGAATGAACTGAAGTGAGAAGAGAAACCAAAAGAAAAAAGAAGAAAAAGAAATGAACAAAGCCTGCAAGAAGTATGGGATTATGTAAAAAGACCAAATCTACGTCTGATTGGGGTGCCTGAAAGTGAGGGGGAAAATGGAACCAAGTTGGAAAACACTCTTCAGGATATCATCCAGGAGAACTTCCCCGACCTAGTAGGGCAGACCAACATTCAAATTCAGGAAATACAGAGAATGCCACAAAGATACTCCTCCAGAAGAGCAACTCCAAGACACATAATTGCCAGATTCACCAAAGTTGAAATGAAGGAAAAAATCTTAAGGGCAGCCAGAGAGAAAGGTCGGGTTACCCACAAAGGGAAGCCCATCAGACTAACAGCAGATCTCTCAGCAGAAACTCTACAAGCCAGAAGAGAGTGGGGGCCAATATTCAACGTTCTTAAAGAAAAGAATTTTCAACCCAGAATTTCATATCCAGCCAAACTAAGTTTCATCAGTGAAGGAGAAATAAAATCCTTTACAGATAAGCAAATGCTTAGAGATTTTGTCACCACCAGGCCTGCCTTACAAGAGACCCGGAAGGAATCCCTAAACATGGAAAGGAACAACCGGTACCAGCCATCGCAAAAACATGCCAAAATGTAAAGACCTTCGAGGCTAGGAAGAAACTGCATCAACTAACGAGCAAAATAACCAGTTAATATCATAATGGCTGGATCAAGGTCACACATAACAATATTAACCTTAAATGTAAATGCACTAAATGCTCCAATTAAAAGACACAGACTGGCAAACTGGATAAAGAGTCAAGACCCATCAGTCTGCTGTATTCAGGAGACCCATCTCACATGCAGAGACATACATAGAGGCTCAAAATAAAGGGATGGAGGAAGATCTACCAAGCAAATGGAGAACAAAAAAAAAGCAGGGGTTGCAATCCTAGTCTCTGATAAAACAGACTTTAAACCCTCAAAGATCAAAAGAGACAAAGAAGTCCATTACATAATGGTAAAGGGATCAATTCAACAGGAAGAGCTAACTATTCTAAATATATATGCACCCAATACAGGAGCACCCAGATTCATAAAGCAAGTCCTTAGAGACTTACAAAGAGACTTAGACTCCCATACAATAATAATGGGAGACTTCAACACTACACTGTCAACATTAGACAGATCAACGAGACAGAAAGTTAACAAGGATATCCAGGAATTGAACTCATCTCTGAACCAAGCTGACCTAATAGACATCTATAGAACTCTCCACCCCAAATCAACAGAATATACATTCTTCTCAGCACCACATCGCACTTATTCCAAAATTGACCACACAATTGGAAGTAAAGCACTCCTCAGCAAATGTAAAAGAACAGAAATTATAACAAACTGTCTCTCAGACCACAGTGCAATCAAACTAGAACTCAGGACTAAGAAACTCAATCAAAACCGCTCAACTACATGGAAACTGAACAACCTGCTCCTGAATGACTACTGGGTACATAACGAAATGAAGGCAGAAATAAAGATGTTCTTTGAAACCAATGAGAACAAAGACAGAACATACCAGAATCTCTGGGACACATTTAAAGCAGTGTGTAGAGGGAAATTTATAGCACTAAATGCCCACAAGAGAAAGCAGGAAAGATCTAAAATTGACACTCTAACATCACAATATAAAGAACTAGAGAGGCAAGAGCAAACACATTCAAAAGCTAGCAGAAGGCAAGAAATAACTAAGATCAGAGCAGAACTGAAGGAGATAGAGACACAAAAAACCCTCCAAAAAATCAATGAATCCAGGAGTTGGTTTTTTGAAAAGATCAACAAAATTGACAGACCACTAGCAAGACTAATAAAGAAGAAAAGAGAGAGGAATCAAATAGATGCAATAAAAAATGATAAAGGGGATATCACCACCGACCCCACAGAAATACAAACTACCATCAGAGAATACTATAAACACCTATATGCAAATCAACTAGAAAATCTAGAAGAAATGGATAATTTCCTGGACGCTTACACTCTCCCAAGACTAAACCAGGAAGAAGTTGAATCCCTGAATAGACCAATAGCAGGCTCTGAAATTGAGAAAATAATTAATAGCCTACCAACCAAAAAAAGTCCAGGACCAGAGGGATTCACAGCTGAATTCTACCAGAGGTACAAGGAGGAGCTGGTACCATTCCTTCTGAAACTATTCCAATCAATAGAAAAAGAGGGAATCCTCCGTAACTCTTTTTATGAGGCCAACATCATCCTGATACTAAAGCCTGGCAGAGACACAACAAAAAAAGAGAATTTTAGACCAATATCCCTGATGAACATCGATGCAAAAATCCTCAATAAAATACTGGCAAACCGGATTCAGCAGCACATCAAAAAGCTTATCCACCATGATCAAGTGGGCTTCATCCCTGGGATGCAAGGCTGGTTCAACATTTGCAAATCAATAAATGTAATCCAGCATAGAAACAGAACCAAAGACAAGAACCACATGATTATCTCAATAGATGCAGAAAAGGCTTTTGACAAAATTCAACAGCCCTTCATGCTAAAAACGCTCAATAAATTCGGTATTGATGGAACATATCTCAAAATAATAAGAGCTATTTATGACAAACCCACAGCCAATATCATACTGAATGGGCAAAAATTGGAAAAATTCCCTTTGAAAACTGGCACAAGACAGGGATGCCCTCTCTCACCACTCCTATTCAACATAGTATTAGAAGTTCTGGCTAGGGCAATCAGGCAAGAGAAAGAAATCAAGGGTATTCAGATAGGAAAAGAAGAAGTCAAATTGTCCCTGTTTGCAGATGACATGATTGTATATTTAGAAAATCCCATTGTCTCAGCCCAAAATCTCCTTACGCTAATAAACAACTTCAGCAAAGTCTCATGATACAAAATTAATGTGCAAAAATCACAAGCATTCTTATACACCAGTAACAGACAAACAGAGAGCCAAATCAGGAATGAACTTCCATTCACAATTGCTTCAAAGAGAATAAAATACCTAGGAATCCAACTTACAAGGGATGTAAAGGACCTCTTCAAGGAGAACTACAAACCACTGCTCAGTGAAATCAAAGAGGACACAAACAAATGGAAGAACATACCATGCTCATGGATAGGAAGAATCAATATTTGAAAATGGCCATACTGCCCAAGGTTATTTATAGATTCAATGCCATCCCCATCAAGCTACCAATGAGTTTCTTCACAGAATTGGAAAAAACTGCTTTAAAGTTCATATGGAACCAAAAAAGAGCCTGCGTTGCCAAGACAATCCTCAGTCAAAAGGACAAAGCTGGAGGCATCACGATACCTGACTTCAAACTATACTACAAGGCTACAGTAACCAAAACAGCATGGTACTGGTACCAAAACAGAGATATAGACCAATGGAACAGAACAGAGTCCTCAGAAATAATACCACACATCTACAGCCATCTGATCTTTGAGAAACCTGAGACAAACAAGAAATGGGGAAAGGATTCCCTATTTAATAAATGGTGCTGGGAAAATGGGCTAGCCATAAGTAGAAAGCTGAAACTGGATCCTTTCCTTACTCCTTATACGAAGATTAATTCAAGATGGATTAGAGACTTAAATGTTAGACCTAATACCATAAAAACCCTAGAAGAAAACCTAGGGAATACCATTCAGGACATAGGCATGGGCAAGGACTTCATGTCTAAAACACCAAAAGCAACGGCAACAAAAGCCAAAATTGACAAATGGGATCTAATTAAACTAAAGAGCTTCTGCACAGCAAAAGAAACTACCATCAGAGTGAACAGGCAACCTACAGAATGGGAGAAAATTTTTGCAATCTACTTATCCGACAAAGGGCCAATATCCAGAATCTACAAAGAACTCAAACAAATTTACAAGAAAAAAACAAACAACCCCATCAAAAAGTGGGCAAAGGATATGAACAGACATTTCTCAAAAGAAGACATTCATACAGCCAACAGACACATGAAAAAATGCTCATCATCACTGGCCATCAGAGAAATGCAAATCAAAACCACAATGAGATACCATCTCACACCAGTTAGAATGGCAATCATTAAAAAGTCAGGAAACAACAGGTGCTGGAGAGGATGTGGAGAAATAGGAACACTTTTACACTGTTGGTGGGATTGTAAACTAGTTCAACCATTATGGAAAACAGTATGGCAATTCCTCAAGGATCTAGAACTAGATGTACCATATGACCCAGCCATCCCACTACTGGGTATATACCCAAAGGATTATAAATCATGCTGCTATAAAGACACATGCACACGTATGTTTATTGCGGCACTATTCACAATAGCAAAGACTTGGAATCAACCCAAATGTCCATCTGTGACAGACTGGATTAAGAAAATATGGCACATATACACCATGGAATACTATGCAGCCATAAAAAAGGATGAGTTTGCGTCCTTTGTAGGGACATGGATGCAGCTGGAAACCATCATTCTTAGCAAACTATCACAAGAAGAGAAAACCAAACACCGCATGTTCTCACTCATAGGTGGGAACTGAACAATGAGATCACTTGGACTCGGGAAGGGGAACATCACACACCGGGGCCTATCATGGGGAGGGGGGAGGGGGGAGGGATTGCATTGGGAGTTATACCTGATATAAATGATGAATTGATGGGTGCTGACGAGTTGATAGGTGCAGCACACCAACATGGCACAAGTATACATATGTAACAAACCTGCACGTTATGCACATGTACCCTAGAACTTAAAGTATAATAAAAAAAAATGCAATTGTAGTCGCTCTGTTATTTGAAAATGTACAATTAAATTGTGATTGACTGTAATCGCTCTATTGTACTTGCAAATGCTATGTCCTATCATTATTTCTGTTTTTGGTACCCATTAACTATCCTCACCTTGTCCACATCCCCCTACTACCATTCCCAACCTCTGGAAACCATTCTTCTACTCCCTCTAGCATTTCTTGTAAAACAAGTCTGGTGTTGCAAAAATCCCTCAGCTTCTTTTTGTTGAGAAAGTCTTTATTTCTCCTTTACGTTTGAGGGACATTTTTGACAGATGTTCTATTCTATGGTGTAAGGTTTTTTCTTTTAGCACTTTAAATACATCATGCCACTCTCTCTTGACCTGTAACGTTTCCGCTAGAAAGTCTGCTGCCACATGTATTGGAGCTCTATTGTATATTATTGTTTCTTTTATCTTGCTGATTTTAGGATCCTTTATACTCCTTTTGGAGTTTATTAGATCCCTTGAAGTCTCTTTTTGGGTTTAAATCTCCTTGGTGTTCTAATAACTTATTTTACTTGGGTATTAATGTCTTTATTTGGGTTTTAGAAGTTCTCTATTATTAATCCTTTGAATAAGCCTTCCACCTCTATCTCTTTACCTCCTCTTTAAAGCCAATAATTCTCAGATTTGACATTTTGAGGCTATTTTATAGATCCTATAGGCATCTTCATTCTTGTACACTGTTTTTTTCTTTCTTTTCTGACCATGTATTTTCAAAAAGCCTGTCTTCAAGCTCACTAATTATTCATTCTTCTTGATCAATTTTTCTATTACGAAACACTGATGCATTGTTCAGTGATATGGTTTGGCTTTGTGTCCCCACTCAAATCTCATCTTAAATTGTATTCCCATAATCCCCACATGTTGTGGGAGGGACCCAGTAGGAGGTCATTGAATCACGGAGGCGGCTTCCTCCATGCTGTTCTCATGATAGTGAGTGAGTTCTTATGAGATCTGATGGTTTTATAGGGGGCTTTTCCCTGTCTTTGCTCAACACCTCTCTCTCCTGCCACCATGTGAAGAAGGACATGTTTGCTTTGCTTTCCCTTTCACCATGATTATAAGTTTCCTGAGGCCTCTCAGCTGTGTGAAACTGTGAGTCAATTAAACCTTTTTTCCTTTATAAATTCCTCAGTCTTGGGCGGTTCTTTATAGAGGCATGAGAATGGACTATTACATTTAGCATGCCTGTTGAACTTTTCAAACTCTGGAATTTCTGCTTAATTCTTTTTAATTATTTCAATTTCTTTGTTAAATTTATCTGATAGGATTCTTAATTCCTTCTCTCTGTTAGCTTGAATTTTTTTGAGTTTCCTCAAAACAGCTATTTTGAATTTTCAGTCTACCACTTATCTCTGTCTTTCCACAACTAGCCCCTGGTGCTTTATTTTGTTCACTTGGTAAGGTCATGTTTTCCTGGATGATCTTGTTGCTTGTGGATATGTGTTAGTGTCTGGGCATTAAACTATTAGGTAATTATTGTAGTCTCCAAATGTTTGAAAAGACTTGGGTGCTGTGATCTAAGCTATATGTGTTAAGGTGAGTCCCAAGACCAGTAGCACTGTGGTTCTTGCAGACACATAGAGGTACTGCCTTGATGGTCTTGAACAAGATCCAGAAGAATTCTCTGGATTACCAGGCAAGGACTCTTGTTCTCTCCTTCCTTTACTTCTCCCAAACAAATGAATTATCTCTTTTTCTGTGCTGAGCTGCCTGAAGCTGGGGAAGGGGTAATACATCCGCTCATGTGGCCACCACCACTGGGATTGTGCTGGGTCAGACTTGAAGCCAGTACAACACTGGGTCTCATCCAAGGCTCACTATATCCACTACCTGGCTACACCCTATATTCACTCAAGGCCCTGGGTTCCAGAATCGGCAGGTGCAAAGCCATCCAGGCCTGTGTCCTTCCCTTCAGGGTGGCAAGTTTCCCATGCCTGGGACAGGTTCAGAAATGCTGTCCAGGAGCCAGGGCCTGGAATCAGAAACCTTAGAACTACCTGGTGCTCTCTTCTACTGTGGCTAAGCTGGCACCAAACCACAAGACAACGTTTTGCCTAGTCTTCCTTCCTATTTCTCCAGGCAGAGGAGTCTTTCCCTATATCCACCACCACCATGGGCCCATGAGGGGCACTGCCATGGTACCACCAATGTTTGCTTAAGGCCCACAGGTGCTTCAGTCAGCTTGGGGTAAATGTTGCCAGGCCTGAAACTCGCCCTTCATGGCAGTAGGCTTTCCCTCTGGCCAAGGGTAGATCTAGAAATGTCAACCAAGAGTCAAAGTCTGACAGTGAGGACCCCAAAAGCTCACCTAGTGTTCTTCCTCACTGTGGTCAAGCTGGTGCCTAAGCTACAAGAGAAAGTTCCTTTATTCTTCCTTCTCTTTTTCTGAAGCAGAAGGAGTCTCTCCTCATAGCCACCACAGCTGTGAATACACTGGGTCACACTTACAGCTAGCATGTCTGAGGCCCACAGCACATACCACCTTGTTACTGCTGCTGATTATTCAAGGTCCAAGAGCTCTTTCATAAGAAAGTGATGAATCCTGCCAGGACTGGGTACTTCCCTTCAAGGCAACAGGTTCCCTTCTGGCCCAGGATATGTCTAGAAATGTCATCCAGGTAGCTAGGGCCTAGCTAGAATGGAGGGCCTCATGACTCTGCCTTGTGTCCTATCTTACTGTAGCTAAGCTGGCATCCAAGATGCAAGACAAAGTCCTCTTTATTCGCCTCTCTCCTCAAGAAGAAAGAAGGGTTATCTTTTGGAGTTGTGAGCTGTGATCCCTGGGGTTTGGCAAAAGATGACATAAGCATTCCCTTAGCCAACCTGTCTGTTGTCTTACTAGATCTTGTGCCCCCTAAGTCCAATGGCTCCTAGTCCAGCACAGCACTAGGACTTGCCTAAGAGTCGCAGTCCTTGTAGCACAGACTGCCTTTCAAATTGACCTAGGACCGCAGAGCACTTTAACCCATGATGGTGGGGCTTGCTGAAACTCAAGTTGCAACCACTGGAATGGGCAATTTGGCTAGGTTGTTCTAAATACTCCTTCCATAGTCACCAGCTGATTTCTGCCTGGTGCTGGCAGCACTTAGTTCCAATGTAAAGTCCCACAGTCACTGCACTCTCTCTCTCTCCCAAGCTCACAGTCTCTCTCCATGCAATGTAGCCAGTGCCAGGGGATAGGGGAGAAGTGGTGTTGGCAGTCCAAGACTATAATTCCTACCCTCTTCAGTGCCTGTTTCAGTGATATGAAGTTGAAACCAGGTACTGTGATCACTCATCCAATTTTTGGTTCTTATGAGTGTGCTTTTTTGTGCATATAGTTATTAAATTTGTTGTTCCTGTGGGGAGGATGATCAGTGAAGGCTTCTGTTCAGCCATCTTGCTCCACCTTCTTTCCTTTCTTTGTCCTTTTTAACTGTTGCTTATTTAAAGCCTATTCTATGTGATATAAGAATAGTAACCCCTGCTCTTTTTTGTTTTCTGTTTGCATAATAGATGTTTCTTTATCCATGTACTTTGAGCCTATGGGTGTTATTACATGTGAGATATAGGTCTCTTGAAGACAGCCGAAGGGCAGGTCTTGTTTTTTGTCCTATTTGCCACTCTATACTTTTTTTAAGTGGAGCATTTAGGCCATTTATGTTCAAGGTAAATATTGATATGTGAAGTTTTGTTTTTGTCATAGTGTTGTTAGCTAGTTGTTTTGCAGTGCGGTTGCCTTATAGGGTCTGAAAGCTTTGTGCTTATGTGTGCTTTGTGGTAGCAAGTATCATTCTTTTGCTTTAATGTTTAGAACTTCTTTAATCATTTCGTGTAGGGCTTGCCTTGTGCTGATGAATACTTTTACCATTTGTTTGGGAGACTTTATTTCTCCTTTGTTTATGAAGCTCAGTTTGGCAGGATATAAAATTCTTGACTGACATTTTTTTCTTTATGAAAGCTAAAAGTAGGTCACCAATCACTTCTAGCTTGTAGCTTCTAGCTTGTGAGGTTTCTGCTGAGAAGTCTGCTGTTAATCTACAGAGATCCCTTTTATAGGTAATTTGGCCCTTTTCTCTAGCTGCCTTTAAGATTATTTTTCTTGCCGGGCGCGGTGGCTCAAGCCTGTAATCCCAGCACTTTGGGAGGCCGAGACGGGCGGATCATGAGGTCAGGAGATCGAGACCATCCTGGCTAACACTGTGAAACCCCGTCTCTACTAAAAAATACAAAAAACTAGCCGGGTGAGGTGGTGGGCGCCTGTAGTCCCAGCTACTCGGGAGGCTGAGGCAGGAGAATGGCGTAAACCCGGGAGGCGGAGCTTGCAGTGAGCTGAGATCCGGCCACTGCACTCCAGCCTGAGCGACAGAGCGAGACTCCGTCTCAAAGAAAAAAAAAAAAAAGATTATTTTTCTTTTCTCATTTACCTCGGATTGTCAGATTATTTTTCTTTTCTCATTTACCTCGGATTGTCTCATGACTATGTGTCTTGAAGATGATCATCTTGTATAATATCTTGTAGGAGTTCTCTGCATTTATTTTAGCTGCATATCAACCTCTAGCAAGATTGGGGGAGTTTTCCTGAATTATATCTTCAAATATATTTTCCAAGTTCCTTACTTTTTTTTCTTCTCTTTCAGCAATGCCAATAATTAATAGGTTTGGTTGCTTTACATAATCCTATATTTCTCAAAGGCTTTATTCACTTCTTTTAAATTGCTTTTTTTATTTTTGTCTTACTGGGTTAATTCAGAAGACTGCTCTTTAAACTCTGAAATTCTTCTGTTTGGTCTAATCCATTATTATGGCTTCTAATTGTATTTTTAAATTTTTCTAGTGAAATTTTTAATTCCCAGTGTTTGTTTTTTCTTAACATAGCTATGTTGCATTTTATATCCTGGATTATTTCTCTGTTTTCTTTGTACTGGATTTTAATTTTAACTTTTCTCGGATTTTATTGAGTTTCTTTGCCACCCATATTCTGAATTCTATATCTGTCATTTCAGATATTTCAATCTGGCTAGCATACATTGCTAGGGAGCTAGTACAATGCTTTGGAAGGGACAAAACACTCTTGTTTTTTGTATTGCCAGAGTTCTTACACTGATTCCTTCTCATTTGAGGGAGTTGTTGTCTAACACCAAAACAGAGATGCTTCATACATTTTCCAGTATTATAGTAGTCTGTTGTGTGAAGGTAGTCTGATACCCACAATTTGGTCATATTTGGAATCAAAAGTTCTTTTATTTAGATTTTATAATTGAAGAAACTGAGCCAAAGAGAGATTTAGTAATTTACCAAAGCTCTTACAACTTGGCAAAGTCAGAATATAAATTGATTCAATCTGGCTCCAAAATGTGTGCTCTAATGGAAAGACTGACAATAGTGTTTTGGGATTCTTTTATATCACCTAAATTTTATGAAATTAAAATGAAAAAAAATTTCTTTAATATGGTAGGCCATGGATGGGTGAAGAATATGGGATTGTATAACCATGGCAATAGCTGCAATAACATCTATTAGTTCCTTCTCCAGATAAAAAGAAAAGGAAAAGATAACAACAAATAGTCGTTTTGTTTTTGTGATTTTGTGGCTTGCTCAGTTTATGCATTCTACTATGAGCACTAAACATCAGAGTCATTTCCATGGAAAACTAGAGAGATACCATGAGAAGCTGTATCAATTCACTCATTTGTATCCTTGCCACTTATTCTGTTCCCTAGTCCAAAAATAAATCATAGTGAAAGCAACTTCAGGCCATGTGTTGTCATTGTTGTCAGCCTCTTTAACTGGATCAGTCCTTTGTAGTCTTGTGTAATACATCTAGGCTCAAAATTACATCATTAAATTATTTTGTAATTTCTCCAAAAACTGCAAATTAACTAGAATTCTAGAACTTAGCCTTAGAGATACTTTCCATAATATTACTAGGCTTGGAAAAATTTCTAGTTTCACTGCTCGCAAAACCATTTAATTTTTTTTAATGAAATGTCACAGGTAAAATAGGACAAAGTTTCCCCCATAATGGAAAATTTAGATTTTTATTTCAGCATTACATTCTTAGACTCCATGAACTCAGATTTTTCTTGTTAAATTGCAGGTCCTTCCCTTGATTCATTATTTATAAATTAATATATATTTGAAGGAGATATTATATGTCCCAGAAGCTACTCTAAAGAAGCAGAAAAACACTTCCATATAATCTTCAAGATAGCACAAGATAATGCACATTGTATCAAACTTTTCTTAAAGAAAACAAAATAAATGACCTTGGTATAATCCAAACTATGAATATATGATATTCCTAGCCTTGATGGGAATAACTGTAGAAAAATCATAATTATAAACTGACAAAGAACAAAAATTGTATTACTTTGAACAATATGAGATTTATATTGCAGATAAGCTATTGTACTCACTTACTTTAATCATTAGTTTCATACAAAAAGAGGAGGTATGTAATACTCAAAAGTTAAATAGTGAAAACCCTTGGTCCAGGTCATAAACCTAATGAAAAAATGGACTCACTCTTCAGGTGCAACACATTAAAGGTTTAAGTGTGACTAAATAAAAGAAACATGCCTTGAGGTATCTACCTCCCCATAGCTCTCTTCTCTAGGAACTGCCTGTTAAAATTGCAGGCGCCTTCAGTCAAATTTGTGCCATGTGGTCTCAACACCACAGCTCACTGAATTAGGGGTATGTGTTGGACTGAAAGTATCCAAAGCTTTAACCAGCTGGTGATCAATCATATTGTCTATACTTAAACTAAGAGGCACAAGTTGTCGGGTGTGGAAATGATATATGTGATTGAATTAGATGTACATAGAGGCAACCTGAGGTAGTCATTTTTAGCCATACGTATGCCAACAACTAAGCAGGTGGTCTGTAGTCAGAAGCAGAAAGTGGAGCACGTACTTAGACACAAGCAAAAGCAAAAGACTAAAAGCTTCATAAAAGGTGGATGAGGAAGTCTTGGTCTCTAGTTTTCCAGTTCCTGATTTCACAAGCCTACTTGTATTTCACTTTTTATACACTTAAGGCTGCCTGTTGAATTCTTAAAATTAATCTCCCTTCACTGGAACTAGCTTGCATGGCTTCCTTGCAATAAATATTCCCTAAGATGCTTAAGCACCTAGTTCTGATTGTCCTTTAAAAAAATCAGTACAAACTGGCCTACATTTTAAAAGTTTCTTTGGAAGTGATTATCTCCAAAAGCAAAGAGGTAGCCCATCCACCTACCTAAGCAAGCTCCGTGGTCCCTTACAATATAAATGATCCAACATAATTGACCATGTGCAAGAAACAAGCAGCTATTTTACATTGCTTCACTGATTAAGAAATCAGGACAAAGAAACTGTGAATACCAAGCAGCTATTGGTGCTTGAGAATTGGCATAATCAAATCAAACTTAGTGAATTAAAATGGAGATGGATCTGTTATTTGGTTCTTGTTAGAGACATGTTAATTAACTGTTTCTTTCTATTAACCAACAGTTATATTAAAATGACAGTGGTTTTGCTCTTCTGTCTTTTATTCCTGTTGTAATAAGCATATAATCTTCTCTAACAGGAATGTCTATGTTTACTCTTGTGATCTCATTAGACCTAAATAATGTCAAATGTTAATGTACCAAAACAGAATTTGAAATAATTTATTTCCCCTACTTTATTGCATTTCCAAGAATTGGAAACAATCAGTGTAATTGGCTATTTGCACCAAAAACACCTTCCTTGAGAGTACTCCATCAGTTGATTCTAAATCTAATAATACTTTTTGTACACCATTGTTAAGTTTTCCAGGCATTGTCCTATGTAGCATCTCATGTTGTCTTCAGTGGGAGAAGGAGATAATCCTATCTCTATTTGCAAATGAGAAGATAAAGGCCAAGAAATTCCAGTGCACTATTTATCTGTGAGCTACAGCAACAAACTACCACAATATTGTGGTCTAAACAATATAAATTTATTTTACATTTCTGTAGGTCACAAGGCCAACCTGGTCTCACCAGGCTAAAAGCGAAGTGTTAGCTGGGCTGCATTTCTTTCTGAAAGATCAAAGGCAAAATCCATTGTCTTGCTCATCTAGGTTATTGGTAGAATTCAGGTCCTTTGAAGACTGAGATCCCCATTTTCTTGAGGACTGTCAGCTGAGGCCCATTCCTGTCTTCTGGAGGCCAGCCACATTCCTTGACTCATAGTCCCTTTCCTCCACCTTCAAAGCAAGCAATGAGAGACTTGTCCTTTCACATTTTGAATCCCTCCTCCTTCTTCTACTGTCTTATCTCTCTAACCAAGTTGGGAAGCATTCTCAGCCTTTAAGGGCCTACATTATTAAATTACATGCACCTGTATAATACAGGCTACTCTCTCCATCTCAAGGTCTGTAACTTAATCATGCCTCCAAAGTCCCTTTTGCCATGTAAGATAACACAGTCACAGGTTCTGAGTATTAGGGCATAAACATTTTTGGAGGTGCCATTATTATGCCTAATATATTCAGTGAAGGCTAATTTAGGTCTCAGAGGCTTCTTCTCAGGCACAAACTTTACAAGAATCTCCTTTTAAAGTGATTTAAATAACAAAAATAATATTCTAATAATGTTATAATATTTTTTTAAAGTATCCTAAGGCCTTGGGAGTCAGAAAACATATCCTAAACACTTCTAAAAGCCTTCTGCCTACAAGATGGAAAATTTTTCAAAGTCATAAGCTAATTTGGTATCCAAAATAATAAGAGTGTTTAATTTCACTATACTGAGAAGTCTGAAAATACGTTTTTTAGTCTCTGCATTCTAAACACTACACCTATATTTTATTTTCCCCCACTACATCCCTAAATCAGAAAAGCTATCAAAATTATTTAGGTATTACATGTGCAGTTCCTTTAGTTTTCAAATAAACTCATGTTTTCAAAACTATCCTGTTTATGTGGAATTTTAGTGCCTCTTCTGGAATGGATACTATCTGGTGTGCATGCAAAAATCTTTACATATTGTGCCCACTCCCATATGTCTATCCACATATCCTTATGGAAGAGCCTTTATTTCTTTGACTCTAATCTTCCTAATCCTTCTTAACCTAATCTTGCTCCTTGCCCAGGCCTCTGACCAACCAGCTACGTCATTTGCCACAGCAATGTGTGTTCTGCCTGAGGTTTCTTCTCTTACATCCAGAGCTGATGAGGTTCACTATCCAAAGTTCTGCCTTTTGGAGAGTTTCCCCCATACCACAGGCTTTCTGAGACATCTCTGAATGCAGCTATAGTTCAAAATCAGTCAATTTTATGTTTGCACCAACATAGCAAGTCAGCCAATCCATGAACCAAGTCCTGTTTATGTTTTCTTTTAACACTTCTGTCCACTGGATGGATGGAATACCCATTAAAGTCATCTGTTCCAAGCTAAGGTATAAGTATCTGAACAACTTACATAATAGGGGAGTGTGCACTACCTCTTTGGGCAGTTTGACTATGCCTCTGGCCTTGCTCAAAACTCTCAAAAGTATTATTTTCCTCTTACAATGGATCCTACCATCTTACTTACAGTAGATTGCTGCTGGGCCCTCCTAACTTTGTGAATGAGAGGATTTGATAATCTCCCAACTCATGATGGGTAACTCTGGCTATATGGTCACTTCATGTTCCATGCTTAGACGCTCAATCTCTCCAAAGTCCCAGGGGCATCCTAAGAGTGTTTTATAAATGGTGTACAGCTCTTTGCAGAAGACTGAACAGCCTGTTTCAGAATTCTAGGGTTCTGCTCTGCCACTCTTGAATTGGGACTTTTCTACGGTCGTCTTTTTCTACCACAGTTATCTCTGATACCATGGTTTATATGACCTAAATAGCAGACATGTTTATACTGTGTTTTTGATGTGCTACACAGTCTTTTCTTGCTCCATATCCCACTCAAAACTAGTAGAAGTTCCTCTCACCTGATAAATGGCCATAGCAGTATTCCCAAGTGCTACCTCAAAAGCAACAAAAAGGAATGCCAAGTATTTTGCTTCTCTCTTAATGGTAGGAGGTACAGGATACAGCATCATATCCTTTGCTTTGGAGAGAATGTCTCAGCATGCTTCAGCTTTCGCATCCCTAACCTCTTCACCAATGTGGCAGCCCTCTGAATTTTTGTCATATTTATCTCTCACCTTCTGGTGTACATGGGTTTAATAAGGTATTCTAAAGGCTATGAGCTTCTTGCTCTTCAGGTCTATTAAACACATTGCCATAGATATATTGGATGAAAGTAATGTTCAGAGGAATGTCCAGCCTAGCAAGTTCCATTTAGATTATGTTGTGCAGCAGGTGGAAGAGTTAACATTGACCTGGAGACAGACTGTGATAGGCACTTTTGACTATTCAATGTGAAGGTGAATCATTTATTCTTCCTTGGTGGTATGGAAAGAATCCATTCACAAGATTGATAGCTGCAAACTATGTCATAGAGACTTCTTTTAAGGCTAGTACTTGGTTAAGCGCCTGGTAATCCACTTTGATATGTCACAATTCATCAAGTTATTGCAAGTTTGATACTAGTAAATTAAATGAAAATATGATTGAGACCACCATCTCTGCATTACTTTGGTCTTTGAATATGGCACTAATCTTTGTCATTTTCCTTGGGATGCATTATAATTTGACTTACTATATTGGCAGAGATAGGGAGGGAACAACTTCAAGGATTCTGCTTGGCTTTTCCTGCTAAAATAACTGGATTTACAGGTCAAAGAACAAATATGAGTGATCCATTATGAATATATACTTAGGAACTAAAGAAATTGCCACCCAGTGGATCACCATGGACCTAATGGACCCACCATGAGATGAATGTGGGATAGAACTCCATTTATTACTAGAATTGATATGTCCTTATTCTAATGGGGTCAATGATTGTGGTCTGAGCTCCCTGGTGTCAATGTCAATTCAAACCCTGTAGCCAGTAGCCCTCAACAGGTGTGAGTATTCTCTTTTCCCTAGTTTATTTTTAACCTAGTAAATGGCTACAAGTGTCTTTGGGGAAAGGAATGGGGCAATCAAATGCATACATTACTGTATATATTTGCCATAGTGTTGGAGGGTCCTTCCTTGTGGGGACCCAGACCTCCTTTAGTTAATGAATTCTGAGTACAGGAATTGTTTCAGATGTAGAAACTGCTAAGGCATTCTGACTTTTCACTGGAAAGCTGACCTTAGCCCTCTGCTTATCTAG
This sequence comes from Rhinopithecus roxellana, assembly GCF_007565055.1. Taxonomy (NCBI): domain Eukaryota; kingdom Metazoa; phylum Chordata; class Mammalia; order Primates; family Cercopithecidae; genus Rhinopithecus; species Rhinopithecus roxellana. The sequence goes on from NC_044551.1 coordinate 57,240,721, forward strand.
TTTTGATTTTTTTTTTTTTTTCTGGAGATATATATGGTCTCAAATAAAGTTTAACTTTGACCTGACCCCTGTGGCTATGGAGGCTCTAGACCAGTGCTGCCCAATAGAAATACAGTGTGAGCCACATATGTACAAATAAATAGGTAAATTATTTTTATATACTTTAACCCAAAATATACAAAATATTATCATTTTACATGTAATCAATATAACAAATTATTCATAAACATTTTGCATTCTTTACTTCTTAGTAAATCTTCGAAATCACTATGTATTTTACAGTTCTGACATATCTCAGTTCAGACTAGCCAGGTTCCAAAGTCTCAGTAGCCACATGTGGTTAGCTATCTATTGGACATTACTGTTGCAGACTGTAAGTTGCATCACATAATGTCCCATTTTAATTCAAGTGGATTGAAAGAGCAAATTTGGACTTTAGTACCTTCATATCAATCAGTCAGTGACCACCCCAGGGAAGGAAAGTGGGTGTGAAACTTCCTAGACATCTCTGGGAGAGGCACCTCTCACCAGTCAATGGTAATTATCTGAAGAAGGTCACAGCTATAAGCCATTATCCAAGCATTTTCAGTTTTTAGGGAATGGGTGCAGTGGCTGGAAAAGGAGACCTGGGTGGTAATCCTACAGTGTTCATTATAGCGTACCTGAGTTAGCTAAAATAATTTTTGTAACTTGCATCCAGAAACCTTACCATGTAACAGAATACCGAAAGTGTGGTTTTATCTCATGTCCTCATTTTTAAGAAGCCTTTGTAATGTGAGCTATTCCCCAGATCTTCAAGTGCTGGGCTATTCTACTAAATGGTGAAGAAGAAAACAAAATGATCCTAATTTATCCAAATGAATAAGTCTGCCAAGTGCAAACAAAGCCTTAAGTTAAAGTTGGGGCTCTAAAAACCTGATCCCAGCATCAGTAGCATCTTGGAACTTGTAGAAAACATAGATTTGGAAACTCTGGGGGTACATCCCAGCAATCCCTGTTGCAAGCAGCCCTCCAAGTGATTGTGTAGTCTGAAAAGTACTGAGTGAAATGCATGTCTCTCTGGGAATGCAGCCTCAACCCCAGCACGGCAAAGGCTTTGACACATGTAAAGAAGGCAGACTAGCTTCCTACATTGATACCCCTAATACTGTGTGCACTTTCCATGAGAGACATAGGAGGGGGAAAAGGCCTTCATATTTGATACATTAATTAAAATAGAGCAACTTACCACTCTGTATGGTAGATTGCTTGAAACCAGTGTTCTGTTTTTCAGAGTGTATGGAACAGAAAATTATTTTGAATTTTGACCTGATGTATTTCTGTGGAAAAGTGCAGACCAGTATGACACCTGCTGGTGCAACAGGCCTAACACAATGTGACAGAGAAACAGAAAAGACAGCCAAAGAGCTATGCCTAACCCCTCTGCCAGGCTGCCCTAGATTTGCTCAAATTCATGGCCAGGTAGATCTGGGGAGGTGACAAAGTGCTGATTTGTTTTTCTACCTAGGAATGCAAGTCTCCCAGCCAAGTCTTAAAGAACAAGCTAATGATCAAGAGATAAAATAAGTTCAATCAGAGGCCAAACATAGAAAAGTCATCAAAACAGAGCCAAAGGGCCCAAAGTACATTGAGAATTGTCCTTAACATCAAATAAAGAACATTTCAGTTAGCTGAGATTTTTAGTCACTTAAGGATTAATCATTGAAGCATTATTTGTTTATAACACATAGGGCAGAATTATGACAGAGTGTTTAAATATTGAGTTTAATTAGCATAATGCCAATTCCTTTGTTCACAGTTCCCATCCATTACTATTTTGTTCTGATTCCAGGACATCATGAAACTCTGCAAAAGTTGTTGCAAATATTTGCAGATATATCTACTCTAAATATTTACAAAAATATTACATAGACAATAAAATGTTAAAATACACTTTTCCATGTATAATAGCTTTGTTAACTATCCTGATGACCCTATTCAGTATTGTAGTTCATTAAACACTGACAAATAAAGGTTGCCACATAACCAATCTCTAAAGAACTAAAATATACAAAAATGTTCAACATTTAAAAGCCATAATGAAGATAGATATGTGTGTGAGAGACAGCATTTTAGGTACTGGCTATATTTCTGAATTATAATCATGACCATTTCCTGGGATTGTATTGTTTTTCATGTGTGATGATACCATTAGCAGGGGCTATATAAAGATCTATCTGAATCTCATTACCTCCATCTGCCAGTTGCACAGCCCTAAGCAAGCCATTTCACTTCTTTGTGACTCAGTTTCCTCCTTTGTGAAATAAGATGAAGATAATGTCCTATTGGGAAATAGACTTACAATGGACAGAAAGGGAAATGGATCCTGGGATGGCAAAATTGAGATGACCACTTCAATAATACCTGCCTTCAAATATTCGAATGTTTGACAAATGAAAAATAAACCCCATTTACTTTGTGAAATCTCACACAAAATAACAATAATTAGTGTACAGAAGTTACTGGGAAGCATATTCGTAATAAACACAATAAATAACTATATAATTATTACAGTCATCGACAATGAACAGACTGCACCAAAAAGTGAGGATGTCTTATCACAGTTTCCAAGGTTAGATGAATACTTGCCAGTGATATAATACAGGTGATTTTCTGAGCTGGGCAGAAAGGAGGAGCAGATGAAATCTAAGGTCCTTTCCAATTCAAAATGTATGGTACATTCTGTAAATATTCTAGCTGAAAATTATGTGTTGTTGCTATTGCTGTTTTTTAAGTAACTTTTAAAGATATGTTAGTATTTCTGAAAGGCCTCTGTCAGGCTTATAAGGAAACTGGATATGAAATTCTGACCAGCTTATCGGTTGCTATGGCAACCAGAGAGAGGGGCATAGCAGAACAGATTGGCTAGTGATTAGAGAGTTGTTAAAGAGCAATTACTGAAATGAGGAAAAAGTTGATAGTATGCAATAACAATATCAGAGCAGTGAGGCTGACCCATCATGTTAAGATAAAAAAAAAAAAAAAACCAGGATTGGGTATACAGCCACAAAATATGACAGAAATTTTAAATATAAATGCTTACCTAAACAAAGGGAACAAAAATATAAAGCATGATAAATAAGTACTGGTGCAAGATTATGGTTAGAAGTTATTAAAGGAAGTTGTTCTGAATCAGTAAGTATGATTTTTTTAACACAATGATTCACGAACAGCATTTATTTCCTGTTAAATGAATATTTAAATGAGTTCAGTGTGACTTCAGGAGCTATTTGGAAATACAAGTATGGATGCTTGGATGATGCAGCATAAATGGATATTGAAACCCTCTCATCTGCACAAACTCCCCATCCAATTTGAGTCAAAAACATACTGACCAAGATAAAATTCAACTAAATCTAAGCAATCATCTAAATGTGTCAACAGTCATCTGGATGAGAGAAAAAACTATTTCGATTTAATGGAAACAGATATTAAACTTATTTCAACATAATTATTAACAAATTCTCCTCAAATAAACCTTTATCCATATACTTAACTATTTTCTAAATACAAAATAATGAATTGATCTAGATTTGAAGCTATTTCATGGCTGGGCAGAGAAATTTCTGAACTTCCTAAAACTGTATACAAAATTGATGTCTATTTGCTTTTGCTTAGGGAAGATGGCCCATAGTTCCCTTCGGATTTTTTTAAAGAAACTGTGACCCATTAAGAGCACTAAGTGATGGGATCTGAAGCTGATCCCATTCACTTCAGAAATTTATACCCTGAATCTTGGGCTAACTTCAATATTTCTGTACAACTTATGAGAGAAGGAAACCATACTTCAAACTAGCTGCTAAAATGAGGTCCAGAAGTGATGCACGGGTTATAAGAAGGAGTTTTTACACACTTGCAGCTGGCACAGACTGATTAGAGTAGCCTTCCCTCTTACACTGAGCTCAAAGGAGAAGCTTTGTCACTGGACCACCACTTACCATTAGGGGCCACTTCAAGTATTGTAGTTTGAAAGCATATTCCTAAACATACTCAGGAAGACATAAGAGGAAGGTAGATGTATTTCCATTACACAAATTAATAAAAATAATGTGGGAATGTACCTCTGAATTAGCCTATTAGAGTTCAGAAGAGCAGATAGATAGACAAAGGTAAATAGAGGCAGAATTATCTAAATATTGGAAATGAAAAACCACAAAAATTTTAGATTTATGGAATTTGGCTAAGTTCTCTGAAGCTAGAGTTATCTTCTTTTCAAATTACATCAATGCTTCTAGTTAAGAAAACAGCTGGGAATGAAAATGTTGTGTCTGTAAGCAAGATATTAGAAGTGTCACAGGAAAAAATGTTTCTGATGCATATGAATACTGAGCACATATGCTTCTGCAAATGAGTTATCTGTTTCTGCTCAGCAATGCAGGTGCCTTTTCAAAAGACCTGTGGACAAACATTTCCTTTATGCCATGTGATTACCTCCACCAAAATATTTTCAAGTAAATTTTAGAATATGAATTGCCCTTATGCCTACAGCCATGACTGAACTTAATCCCATTCTAAATGTATGTTTATTGCTGAAATCCCAACCCCTATTACCCCACTAATAAGTTCTTTTCTTTGTCTCTGTCACTACTTTTTGTTCTCTTCCTGCTCCCCAAGTTCTAAAGCTCCTACATTCTGCAGCTGGCTGAAGACTCTCTGCCTCCCCCAAGGCACCAGCCAACTACTACCACTGCTAACTCTGGGTCTTCAGTTCCTAAAGAGAGTGAGGCTGCCTTTTCTTTCTCTTGCCACTCTGAGACTACCCTACTTCCTCCTAGGCCAGACTTTCTAAGTATATTGAAAGTCTGTCTGTCCCCACTGCAAACACCTCTGTAGTTATTCAATTAACGTTTAACATTGCATTTTCTAGACTATTACTAACTGTTTTCATCTTTTATTATTATTTCCTTCAATTTTTGCCAAAACATTCATCCTAAAATGTTAAAGACTGAACCAGCTGAAGCTGATCAACAAAAACATTATGATAGAGTGTTTTCATGTCCTTAAATCTGTACACCATTGCTGATGTGTTTGATTTAGTAATAAAATACTGAAATGTTTAGAATTGCCCAAGGCCATTAGTCCCTTTATGCCACCAATTTTTCCCATCTTTTAGCTGAGTATTTTATTCATTTTTGTCTTCCTACTTATGTTTTTAGATCTACTCTATTTCATGACTCAGAGTCCAGATATGCCATGAAAATAATTCTTAATATTATATTGGTCTTAGTTTTAGAAGGTAATGTGAAATAACCCTTTTTCTTATTTCTTCTCTTGGTGAAGTTTCTTTTTTTAGTAGAGAAAAGGATGTAGGCTTTAAATGAGGTTGTAGACAGATACTATATTAAATAAGGAGTCTTTCCTGTAGAAGTTTACCTTCTCAAAGTGCCTTTATCTTTTATCTTAAGTACAAATAATTTTTCTGAGTTTGGTGTTACTCATGAGCCTGATTACTATTCATAACAGATTGTATTTTCCAAAGATGGTCATAAAAATATCTCACCTCACATGCTTTTATGCAACGTGACCTTGACATTCCTTCATCATTGCACATCAAAATGTGTAAATATATATATACACACATATATATACACACACATATATATATGTATATATATATACACACATATATATACACACACACATATATATGTGTATATATATATATACACCCAACACAGGAGGTCCCACGTTCATAAAGCAAATTTTTAGAGACCTATGAAGAGACTTAAACTTTCACACAAAAATAGTAGGAGACTCTAATACCCCATTGAGAGTATCAGAGAGATCATCGAGGCAGAAAATGAACAAAGTTGTTAGGGAACTGAGCTCAACACTTGACCAAATGGACTTGATAAACATCTCCAGAGCTCTCCACCCCCAAACAACAGAATATACATTTTTCTCATTGCCACATGGCACATACTCCAAAATCGACCACACAATCAGACATAAAACATTCCTCAGTAAATTCATGAAAATTGAAATTATACCAACCACACTCTCAGACCACAGTGCACTAAAGATGGAATTCAATACAAAGAAAATCACTCAAAACCATACATTTACGTGGTAATTAACCTGCTCCTGAATGACTTTTGGGCAAATAATCAAATTAAGGCAGAAATCACAAAGTCACTTGAAACTTCTTGAATTTGAAAATGAGAACAGAGATACAACATACCAGAATCTCTGGAACACAGCTAAGGCAGTGCTAACAGGGAAATTTATAGCACTAAACACCCACATAAGAAAGTTAGAAAGATTAGCAACCTTTCTATTAACAACATCACAACTAGAACTACATCACAACTAGAAGTAGATAAACAAGAGCAAACCAACCCAAAAGCTAGTAGAAGACAAGAAATAACCTAAACCAGAGCTGAACTGAAGGAAATTGAGATGCCAAAAATCATTCCAAAAATCAACAAAGACAAGAATTGGTTCTTTGAAAAAAAAAAAATAAGGTAAATAGACGACAGCTAGACTAATAAAGAAGACAAGAGAGAAGATCCAAGTAAGCACAATTAGGAAGGACAAAGGGGACATCACCACTGACCCCACAGAAATACAAATAACCATCAGAGACTACTATGAACACCTCTATGCACACAAACTAGAAATCCAGAAGAAATAGATACATTTCTGGACACATATATCCTCCCAAGAGTGAATCAAGAAGAAACTGAATCCATGAACAGTCTAATAATAAGCTCTGAAGTTGAATCAGTAATAAATAGCCTACCAACAACAACAACAAAAATCCCTTGACCAGCCAGATTCATAGCTGAATTCTAGCAGATGAACAAAGAAGAGCTAGCACCATTCCTACTAAAACTGTTCCAGAATTGACAAGGAGGAACTCCTCCCCAACTCATTCTATGAGACCAGCATCATCCTGATACCAAAACCTGGCAGAGACACACATACACACACATACACACACACACACACACACACACACACACACACACACACATTAAAAAAAAAAAAACTTTAGGCCAATATCCTTGATGAACACAGATGCAAAAATCCTCAAGAAAATATTAGCAAACTGAATCCAACAGCATACCGAAAAGCTAACAATCCACCACAATCGAGTAGGCTTTATCCCTGGGATGCAAGGTTGGTTTAACATATACAAATCAATAAATGTGACTCACCAAATAAACAAAACTAAAGACAGAAATCACATGATTATCTCAATAGATGCAGAAAAGGCTTTCAATAGAATTCAACATCCATTCATGTTAAAAACCAGGGGTAGTCTCTTCCATTATCCCCTGATTTAGCTGTGGGGTAAAATATTGGAGTACATAATGCAATGTTGAGTCCAATACCTGGGTCAGTTTCCATGGCTGTCCTTGGAACTAATACTTGGAGCATGAAATGACAATAAGGTGCAACATGTAGACTAGCTCTGGATGGCATGTCTTCCAATAGGGTCTTCTGTTGTTTTCTGTATCAACAATTGATCACTGAAGAGAGAAAATAAAATGGTAAGGAGAAAGTTAGCTTTCCACCCAGTGGAAGTAACTAAAACCAGTGAAGTAACTAAAACCAGAAAGCATACAGAAGAGCAGGCTGAATCCACTTGATACAAAGTAATAAAAAGAAAACTGTTCTCAGCATCCCCACCTAATTGTACAAAAAACTTCTAAAATGAAATAAATGCACTGCCACTTCTGGTTTTTTAATAATGAATTTCCATTAGTTACCGAGGAAAGAAAAAGGACCTTTGCCTCTCCCTGAGCTGAACACTTATGGACAAAACATGAAACAGTTTCCTCCTCAACATGTTTAAAAGCTAAGCACATGTAGCCAAAAAGTGATAGGGCACAGAAGAGGCCAATACCAGCCAACAAAAGGCATGGGTTTTATTTGGTTTAATGAATGAAAAACCATTGATGATGACCTCAAAAAGAATTATTATTCTAGAGAAAAGACTGGATTATCTTTCTATTTTTCTCTATAGAAAAAGATATCACAACATTATTATATGTAGTGGCAACCAAAGAGTATGCAAACAGAGAAGGAAACTATTGTAAAGACTTTTAGGCAGTTACTTAATTTTAAAAAATCATTCTATTTTCCTCTGTGTTTTTTGATAGTTATAGTATTTGTCACCTTTTAAAAATCTGTGCTTTACTGTGGATTAGTTTATCATCCTAGATGAATGTTCTCTTTTATTTCTAAACATTACTTCCAAAAAGGTTATTCATTGAATAAGGATAATTTTTATTTTTTTATTTTTATTTTTATTTTATTTTATTTTTTGAGACGGAGTCTCGCTCTGTCACCCAGGCTGGAGTGCAGTGGCCGGATCTCAGCTCACTGCAAGCTCCGCCTCCTGGGTTTACGCCATTCTCCTGCCTCAGCCTCCCGAGTAGCTGGGACTACAGGTGCCCACCACCTCGCCCGGCTAGTTTTTTGTATTTTTTTAGTAGAGACGGGGTTTCACTGTATTAGCCAGGATGGTCTTGATTTCCTGACCTCGTGATCCACCTGTCTCGGCCTCCCAAAGTGCTGGGATTACAGGCTTGAGCCACCGCGCCCGGCCGAATAAGGATAATTTTTATAAATCATTTTATGTTTTAAAGAATGGAATTCCTAGCTTTGAAAGGCCCAAGACAGTAGTACTTATTGTATCTCACTTATCTGAAGAAATTATTTATTTAAATAACAAACAAAAGTCAAACAGCACAGAGGGAATAAAGCTCATATAATAAGACACCATTTCTTCCCCTTTAAACATGAATGCAATCTGATATGAACAAGCCATTCAAATACTTATAAGGTTCTGGGGAAGAAATAAATACATACCACATTGACAGCAAGCTTTGTATCTGTATTTTACATCAGATTAATTCTTTCATTAAACAAATAATTGTTGACCTCTGCATAGACAGGGCACTATGCTGCTGTGGGGCTATGATGATTTTTTTTTTTTTAACTATAATGTATTTATTCACTACATTAGTCAGGGCTCTCTTGCTTGCCAGTGACAGGAACCCAATTCAAACTATCAATATAAAAATATATATATATTGACTCACATACTTGAATAAGAATGCAACTTAAGAATAGATCTATCAAAATTATTAGACATTTCCTCTATCTCCTTACTGACTTTATTCTTAGACTGGTTTAGTTGGCTGAATGACCACCACCAGTTCCAACTTAGGGCCTCAGTGAAAAGTCAGTGCTTTTCCAAGAGTCCCAGCTTAAGTCCCAGTGCTTGTGTCCATTGGCTGTGATTGATTCATTTATGTTATGTGATTATTCTTAAACCAATTACTATGACTGAAAGGAACCAATACACTACTTTAACAAGTTCATGTCTGCCCTGGAACCAAGAGAGGAGTAAGCCTCACCCAAATGACCAGGAATGAAATAGTGGACCAATGCTTCTTCAATTAAAAAGAGGGAATGGATACCTGAGAGGAAAAACTAATACCTGTCCACTACAGCTATATGCAAGGAGCTACAGAAGAGAGTAAGATATAAGTATGTAAACAACTATAAGGTATCTCTTTGTCTCTCTCTGTCTCTCTGCTTCTCTATCAATTTATCTATATCTGTCTATATACACAGACACACACAGTGGTGCATATTAAATGTTTAACTGGCTCTGCAGGGGAAAATAAGTTCTGATTCATAGTATTTTCTGATTTCCATGGTATAAATACTCTCATCATAGCTGATTTCATGTACCAATGTGATGTCACTGAACATGGAATTGAGAAGATGCATCCACACATTCAGCTCTTCTCAGCCAGTATGAACTGTCTCCAGCATACCATCGCCATAATTAAAGATAAGAGGGGAGAAGTTTGAATCTAAGTGAACAGAAGTAGTATATGGTCTGACCCTTACAGGATGAGTAGAATTTTTATAAACCGATTATATGTGTGGTAGCATTAAAAATAATTACAGAGACAGATCAAATAATCAGAGTTGGAAAAATGACAGATGTTTTATAGAACTCAAAATTGGTTCCAAATATTTAGTTTATATGAACTTGAGCCCCATATCAAGAGAATTTGACACAGCATTTCATGGGGACAGGGTAGTTTTGGTGGAGAAGAATATTTCTATATTCTGAGGGTCTCATAAGAGTTTAGAATCAATTTAATTGCTCTACCTTTCAAAGTCATTGTTTTACTCTCAACCCTCTATTATCAGACCTGATTTATGCATAACTGTGAATAAACTACACCCACTTCAAATTCTTTTTAAAATGTCCTTTATGCCCAAGAGTAATGCACTGAGAGAAATATGTCATATTCCTCATAGACTTAGATCTATGCCAGTAGAAACATCAAAGGCTTGTTGCATAAACAGGTAATATAGACTTCTGGTTTCAGCTCTGACATATAAAGAGCTTGAAAGTCATTACTCCTGTCCTTAAAAGAAAAAGTTGAAAGAACTAAAAAACCAATGATTTTTCTTAGACCCATCAGGAACTGAAGTTACAGGCAAGCCACCATCCAAAATCTGTAAAGAGAGAGATGAATCCAGAAAGTGACAGCCAGGATCTGCTTACCTGGAGCAGAGCTACTGGATCCATAAACTGGCAAACAATCTTAAATGGTAATAGTGATGATTTAATGGAGACTGATGGTAGATTGGCATAAGAGTAAGAAACTCCTGGAGACTACAGTCTTAGGGCAGACATATACTTTCTTGGGTTTACCTCCAGAACCTCACCAGGTTCTCACAGTGAAGATTTAAAAAAGATATCCTCATGGCTCTGTCAGGGGGAGGGAAATAATAACTAATGTGAAAAAGGCCCAGAGTCTTCTCCCTAACAAAGGCCTACTCAAGGAGGGAAAAGACTGCCAGAGCCATATCCCAGCTGCGGGAAGGATGGGAAGGACATTCCTTACCTTTTTGCACACTCTAGCCTTTCTTTCTCATCTAAGGGGAAAATAAAGGCTATACAATGGAAAAATAATTGTGAAGGTCACAGATAAGAGACACAAGGCCACTAATTATATTACTGAATTCTTTTCTCTCCCCTATGCCTTAGCACCACACCAGCAGGGCTCCAGAATAACAATAGTAGATTATAGCTAAAGAGCTGTGGAGACAAACTCTCTCTGATGAGGAGTGCACGGGAAAGTTCAAAGTCAAGAGAGGAGACAAAACAAGGACACTAGAGGAATTTGAAGGCTCTGAAACCTGTAGGGATGGCAAACAGCAAGTACAGCCCCCAATTCCTAGCTAGATTATCGTAAGTCCTCACACTAAAGGTCTGTTTAGCTCAGTTCCTATTCCTGATGCAAACATGTCAGACTTTCAACAAAATGTCACATGGCATGCCAAAAGCAGGAAAAAAAGACACAGTCTGAAAAGACAAAGCAAGCATCAAAATCAAATTCAGAAATGACATATGTTGAAATAATCAGAAATGGAATTTAAAGTGATAACTGTGATTGATATGTTAAAAGCTCTTATGAAAAAAGTAGATAATATGTGAAAACAGATGGTTAATGCAAGCAGAGAAATGGCAACTCTAAGAAATAATCAAAGGGAAATGCTAGAAATCAATGACATTGTAATAAAAATGAAGAATGCTTTTGATGGAATCACCATTAGATTGGACATGGGCAAGTAAAGAACTAAGGAGTTTTGAAGGTAAATAAAGAAGTGATACACTCAGGACTAGACCTTAGCAATGGATAGTTCAACTCTTGGTTTTATAAATGGGAGTTCCCCTGCACAAGTTCTCTTGCCTGGCACCATGTAAGACGTGACTTTGCTCCTTATTCACCTTCTGCTGTGATTGTGCGCCCTCCCCAGCCATGTGGAAATGTAAATCAATTCAACCTCTTTCCATTATAAATTACCCAATCTTGGGTATGTCTCTATTAGCAGTGCGAGAACAGACTAATAACAGCATCCTTTACTATCCAGTAGTTTCAGGGACCATTTCTGATAAAAAGGGATAGTGGGATGGAGTAAGCAAAGTCAAATTTGACACTTTTTCTAGCCCTCTTGTACTACATCAGTGTCTTTGCTCACCCTCCCCTTCCAACTCTCATACAGCATGATTTCTGGGTCTTAAATTAGGCATTTATAATGTTATACAAATAAAACTGCATTGTCATATTATATCTCTTGGAGTGTATTTGCATTACAAGCTTTAGCTAATTGTGGATTTAAGGCTTTGCCTCCTATGGAAGGAAGAGTAGACTCCAGGGAGGAGGTGGGAGATGGAGGGCCTTTTTCTTAACCCTGGGAATCACATCTCTGCCCCATCCATAAGTCAGCCCTGTGGGAAACTGTTATGTGCATTGCTTTCCAGGCATACGTGAGAATGGAGTTCTGAGAACAGCAGTATTAGGAAGGTAGGTGAGTAGTGGAGGCTACAGGATAAGATTGGCCTAAGCCTTGGGGACTAAAGAGCCAAGTCTTCTGTGGTATCAGAACCACCTCCTTAAGTTGTTAAATCCAATGACTGGAAGAACCTGGAGAGAGTTGCAGGGTGATGCCAGGTGAGAAAATCAAGCCCCATGTGAAAAGGTGACGTAAATTTCCATCATTCCACTGAGAAAAGAGATGGCAATAAGGATTTTTTTTTTTTTTTTTTTTTTTTTTTTTTTTTTTTTAAGTCGGAGTCTGGCTCTGTCTCCCAGGCTGGAGTCCGGTGGCCGGATCTCAGCTCACTGCAAGCTCCGCCTCCCAGGTTTACGCCATTCTCCTGCCTCCGCCTCCCAAGTAGCTGGGACTACAGGCGCCCGCCTCGTCGCCCAGCTAGTTTTTTGTATTCTTTAGTAGAGACGGGGTTTCACCGTATTAGCCAGTGTGGTCTCGATCTCCTGACCTTGTGATCCGCCCGTCTCGGCCTCCCAAAGCGCTGGGATTACAGGCTTGAGCCACCGCGCCCGGCCTGGCAATAAGGATTTTTAACATCAGTGAGTAAAAAGAAAAAATTATGGCCAGCTGGTCCTTTGCCAGAGGACAGAATTCAGAATTCAGCTTTGGAACATAATGTGATAGATTCAGAGCACATATTGTTACACCTTTAAATAAGCTACCTGAAGGACAGTGGAAACAATCCAATTATGAATGGTTTTATTCTTTGTTTGTTTGTTTTGACACAGAGTCTCACTCTATTGCCCAGGTTAGAGTGCAGTAGTGCAATCTCTGCTTTCCAGGTTCAAACGATCTGCCTCAGCCTCCCAAGCAGCTGGGACTACAGGCACACACCATCACTCCTGGCTAATTTTTGTATTTTTAGTACAGACGAGGTTTCACCATGTTGCAGGCTAGTCTTGAACTCCTGACCTCAAGTGATCTGCCTGCCTCAGCCTCCCAAAGTGCTGGGATTACAGGTTTCATCCTTTTCTGAACGCCAGAAGAGATATTTAAACTAGATCCCAAACCTTGATTAGGTGTAACCTGGCCTACATTCTGCTAACAATTTGGTTTTATTTCATCAAGAAACTCTGGCAACTAATATGTTCATCTGTCAAATGCAAATAGAGGGAAACCACTCTGCAAAACTATTTGCTACTGTGTCATTATCATTAAGAAGCCAGTCCGTCTTATACCCCATCCAAAGAGTGCTTGATTATTGACACATCAAAACTACCACAATAATAACAGGCTCTTACCTATAAAGCAATCTCACAGCACATAACTCAAAGATAATGCTATGACGTTCTTCCACTGGAAATATCCTGCTGATGCAAATGGAATCCCTGCTAGGAAGCACTGCCAAGTACTTTGAAAAGAGAAAATGGTTCTACTAGCTGTCTCACTTTCTTGATCACCTTCAACACAGTATCTCCTTTAGTGTGTTCAGAGAATCAGCATGAATGTATCCAGTAATCCTTAACAGTAACTCTGTTTTTTTTTAATCTATTTATCTATCTAATGTGTTATAGGTCCATTATGTTTCATCCAATGGCTTGCTTTCATGAGACTATGCTTACCTTATTTTTTGTCAATCTTTTAAAATTGTTTAAATTGGAGAGCTGTTTTAGTTAACTGTTGTACGCAGAACCCAATAATTTTGCAAACTTAAAATGTTTTATTTTTCTATGCTACCCCCCAAAACATTATTGACCTTGAATCAATGTCTCTTAAATACATCTCTCTAGCCTCGTACCTATATTTTTTAAATCACAGATTCTGATAGAGCAGATACTTTTAGATGTTTTAAGATTCTTAGACTTAGTTCAAAAAAATTCATTCAACTCTTGCCCTTCCACTCTAATGAGAATAATATATCAAAAGGACAGCAAATGAGAAATGGGATTATTAAACCTCAACATGAAACAAAAGATATGGTATGAAATATTTATAAGTACAACAAGGAGCATTGATGGGAACAGAAGATGATGAGGATGATGTCTAAAATAATTAATGTTACAGAAACCATCCAGGAAAATTAACTGAGTGATTGCTCTCCATTGCTATGAGTGAAGGATAGTGGGAGTTGAAGGAGATTACAGGTAAATGTGGTTTTATTTACCATCGTTTTAAAGGTAGTTTCAAATTCAGTGTGCATAATAAACTGCTCATGCTTTGGGGATACATAGAGACTGAGATACATGTTGCATTTGTTCAGAACACTTTAATGGGAATGTTCCCCTTACTTGGTAGTGCCAATCTGGCAGGTGTAACCAACATAGCCAGTATCTTCAGTAACTAGATACTGACTTAAAACCTACACTTCCCCCTCCCTTCCGCCTCCTATGCAGCCATCACCAAGTCCTAAAAATCTCATGAATCCATTCCTTCTTTCCATTTCCACTATCACTAACAAGAGAAATCCTGGCTACCTGCATCTTTTACCTGCATTACTGCAATGGTTTCCAAACTGGTTGCCTATAAGTGGTTCTTACTACCATCTATCAGCAGCCAAGTGCTCCTCTTAAAATGCTCATCTTATTACATTCACTTTTTTCTTAAAATAGATCCATATTTTCCTGTTACTTTTAGCATAAAGACAAATTGCCTGCAACTCTTTGCGTGATCTGGCCCCAATCTACATCTCCAGCCTCGCTTTGCATCACTTTGCCTCCTCTCACTATCTCTTATCCAGCCACACTGCCCCTCTTTGAACCCCATGTTTGTGTCATGCTCACTCCCAGCACAGGACCTTTGCACAAACCATTCTCCTCTCCTAGGAAGCTAATTTGCCCACCTTTAGCTAGTTAATATCTACATATTTTCAGCTCTCAGTGATGTCATATGCATAAAATATTATGAAAACAATAGAGGAGGCAAACAACCCATTCCAGATGGAAATCAAAGACTTCCTAAAAGTCCTGGGCCTCTAGTCTGATTGATCTTGTAGCTGAGTAAGGTGAAGAGGGAAGGAAGAGCATTCCTGGCAAGGGAACAAGGGAACAATAGAGTCAGTGAAACTGAGAAATTGGTACTGTCAGAGCCAAAATTAGTGGGAGAGGTCGAAGGGAGATAAAGTTGTAGAAGTAGAGGGCTACTTACATAGAGCTAAAAGTCTATGGAAGAACTTTAGAGGGTTTGAGGAAAGGGAAAAAGAATATTAGATTTGCTTTGAGCGATTTTCCCATAGTCACCAGATAGTTACAGAATTTGGACTAAGGTCTCATTTTTCTAACACTCAGACCAAATGTTATTCACCAAACTCAGTACATCAGAATAACCTAGGAATTGTTAAATGCAGATTGCTGGACCTTACTACTGGAGTTTCTGATTCACTGTGTTTGGGACTGGGCCCAAGAATTTACATTTTTAACAAGTTTCCAGGTAATACTAAAGTTCCTAGTCCAAGGACTACATTTTGATAATCACTGCACTAAATGTTATAACTTGAGAACTGAAATATAAAGCCATTCAAAGAGATTTAACTCTAAGAAGAATAAGAAAGAAAAACAGAGGCACAGAAATGCCAAAACAATGGAAAACCTAAGAGCAATTTTTTTCTTAGCAGTAAACATAACTTTAGGCTGCAAATTAACTAATCTCCTTAAATCTCATTTTCTTACCTGTAAAACAACGTCATCAAGTCAAATGGGCGCTATAGTTCCTTCTAGTTCTAAAGGTTTACAATCCTATGATTTAGCTTCTTATCTATATTTTGCTAAGGTTTTTTATTAAGCTATTTGTTATTCCACAAATATACATGTGGGTAAAAATAAGAAGAAGAAAATAGACTAAGAGACTTTTGGGAAATAAGAGTTAAACCAAGAATTCTAACAAAAAGAAGCTGAAGCATCATGTTAATCACACATACCTATGAAAGATGGTTATCAATAAAATATCAACAAGAAGAAATGATGCAGTTTGCTAAAATTCCTGAACTTTTAAACATTTAACAACTGAATTTTTTAAAAATTTTAGATTTGGGCTGTACATATGCAAGTTTGTTACATGAGTATATGGCATGATGCTGAAGTTTGGAGTTGCAATGATCCTGTCATCCAAGTACTGAACATAGTACCCCATAGGTAGTTTTCTAACACTTGCCCATCTCCTTCCCTCCCCTGTTTTGGAATCCCCAGTGTCTATCGTTCCCATCTTTATCAGTTATTCCCAATGTTTAGCTCCCACTTTTCTGTTTCTGCATTAATTCACTTAGAATAATGGCCACCAGCTGCATCCATGTTGCTGAAAACAACATGATTTTGTTTTTGTCTCTTTTATAGCTGCACAATATTCCATGGTGTATATGTACCATATTTTCTTTATTCAGTTCATCATTGATGGGCACCTGGGTTTATTTCATGTCTTTGCTATCATGAATAGTGCTGCAATAAACATACAAGTTTAGGTGTCCTTTTGGTAGAATGATTTATTTTCATTTGGGTATATACCCAGTAATGGAATTGCTGGGTTAAATGCTAATTCTATTTTTAATTCTTTGACAACCGATTTCTTAAAGCATCTTTCTAAATGGGTGTTTTTATCTGAAACATAACCCAAGTGTTATTTTCTCTTTGCCAAACATCTCAAACTATCCTTCTTTGCCAGAAATGCCATCTTATTAGCTAAGATTCCCATGGCGAGACAAATTTTAAAGTAGCATCCAAATAGTAAACAGTGTCCAGAGTCTATGTAATATTCATGAGGGATAATTTTCTTTCCAAATGAAACATTGAAAAATGTTTTAATAAGAGTTTACATAGTTCCAATTTTCTTACTTTTTTTGCTCAAATGCCATGCTTTTTCAATTAGTTATTTAAGACCGCCAGATTGTTACCTTTTTATTTTTTACTGATTAGATAATTGGGAATTAAATAGTATCTGATATTTTCCCTGTAGGTATTGATTCTCTTTTCAATTAATGCTCTCTAAATAATTGTCTTTGTTGTTCGTATTAAATTGGCAGCTAGATTCTAAACAAGTGCTATTAACTTTGTCATAACCCTAAAATTAGGAGAAATTAATAATGGGTTGGGGGCAGGGTTGGGGATACAAAAGATGGACAGCAGTGACTCTAAGAAATACGGCATTGAAATTAGGACTAATTCACAACTTCAGGGGGGTCTACTTTTCCGTCAATGAAAAAGACTTGTTAATTCATTGCTCACTTCTATCTGTCACATATACCTGTCTTTAATTTGACCCCTCTATTTAATAAGAATTCTTTGCTCTTTTCAAAGGCTTTCTCTTAAAATGCACTTCTTATGTTCCCTTTGGCCCAGAAATGGCCGCCTCTTTCACAATTACATACTCTTGAAGATATCTGATGATGAGGATGAAATTCCAGCTCTTCGTGGAGGTTTTTACAGATTACAAGTGACAGAATCCTACCTCAAACTTGATTACATAAAATAGAATAATTTCTTGGAAAGATGCCAGGATACTTCTCAGAAATGGAGGAAAAGCTGCAGGATAAGGGAAACTCAGATGAGATTAGTGACTGTTACCAGAGGCCCAAGCACAGCTTGTTTTCTCTTCCTTCCTCTTTTTTCTGAGTTCTTCTTTGTGTACCTTCATCCTCGTATACTGCAGGAAGGCTTTCACCATACCAGACCTAGACTGGCCCTGGCTGGGTCATGTGCCATCCCTTGGCCCAATCACTTTAGCAAAAGGAACATAATATAAGTCCAATCTAGGCTACATTCCCATTCTTATGCCAATTAAAATGTCCAAAGGGGAAGTACCTTGACTAGTAACTTTCTGGTTATACTGGGAGGAAAAGTCAAAGAAAAGTTTGTTTGTTCCCAAACAAATAAAACAGTATTTCCATTACTATTGCATTGTAATCAACCACTCCAAATTTAGCGGCATAGAACCACCATTATATTTTCTGTACCCAAGAGTAGTACACGTGATGTATTTCTGGAAGAGCATATTTGAAACTAATCCCATTCAAGAAAATCCAGAATATTTTTTAAAATTAGGTATCCCTTATTATAAAAGCAACTCTAATAAAAACTGTGCATAGCAAGGTACCTGTAGATTTGATACCTCAACTTACAGCCAAAGTTTTACCTTTAAGTCAAAACTGCAAAGGATATCTTGGTGCTATTAATAAAAATAATAAACAACAAAGAGTATAACACTAAGGGAATTGATAGCTACCTAGGAGGCGTTAACAGAGCATAGTAAACCCAAGGATAATGAACCCCAACTGCACATTCATTACTTTAATATGTTCAGCAGTGAGGTGAGATAATCAATTATTAATGGTAGCACTGAGACCAAGGGCCTCACAACGCCTTTATGGTTATTAAATTTTATTTGGTGTTTGTTATCTCAAATTTCTTTTGTGTTGCTTGCTTATGACCTTCCTATTGCTCTTTTGGGTGTGCTAAACAGTCAAGCATTTCTAAAGAAAATTGTTTTCTAATCAACTGAATGGAGGAAACTCTTCAGGTACCTATCTGAACATAATTTTCTTTGTGGTTCACAAAATGATATTAAAAGAGAGATCAGCCTACAAAAAGACATATCATTCCAATTCACCTTTTAATGATCCAATATGAGGAACTGTATTTTTATTTGCCTACTAAAGACTTGCTGTCATTTCACTAGTATTTTATTCACAGCAATTAGATAATGTAATTTATGCCCCATAATACTAAAACAATGCACTATTACTAAGCTTTTTATTTTTGAATAGCCTACCTTAACCTTCATCCTTCAGTACTTCTTTAGTATACTGCATACCTTAATAAATTCTCAAACATTGCTCTTGATTCTTACACTTAACCGTCATTTGGTGCTATTTCATTCAAAAGAAACACAACACCGGAACAATGGAAAGCACACCAGCCCAAGTAACAATTGACCATCTTTCAAGTCCTGTCTTTGTTTGGGTTAAATTAAGAGGAGTGAAAACAGAAAATTCTAGATGGAAAGGAAAGCATGTTGTTCAAAGCCAAGACAGACCAAAGAGAGATTGTCTTTTGTTTTATTTCCATCCTTAACCTTGGCAAAATAAGAGAGATTGTCTTTTTTCTTAACCTACGACATGGGTCCTCTGGCAAGGAGGAGCATAAAGGGCAGCAGTTATTTCTGAGAACAGATGTAGAGGTAGAAGTATTTGTCCTCTTATCACAAATACCCACTGTGTCCTCATTATACATCTGCCAGTATGAATTACAGGTAAGAGGACTTGAACGCCTTTCCGTGTTTTGCCTTATCAAGAACGATAGTGTCAAGATAGAAATTAGGACTCACTCTCAGGAGTAATACAACAATTTAAGGATTTTGAGAATGCCAAATATTAACAATCAGGGTTAATAATAATAATAAACAGCAGCTAACTTTTTTTGAGCACTTACCATGTGCCAAATACTGTTTTAAATACTTTACTTAGATCCCCTATAAGCCTCAACACAGACATAAGTGCTATTGTTATTCCCATTTTTCAGATGCAGAAACTGAGACACCAACATATTCAATCACTTACCCAAGGATACACTTAGAAAATGATGAAGACAATGACAAGTGAAAAGAAATGCTACAGAAAAGGGAGGAAAAAGAAGAAAGTGAGTAATCAGAATTTTATCAGATATCAGCTTTGGCTCTTTTAGTAGGTAGTAAATATGGATTTTCTGGAAGAGAAGTATTATTTTGTGCCCAAATAATAGTAATGTTTGAAAAACAACAGATATGAGGACTCTTGTTACTAACAAATCAAATGATGACCATTTATTGGTATCTTCTATCTACACAGCTATGTGCATACACATGCACATTTAATCTGCAACACATCTAATCTGCAATCTCCTTTGAGGAAAGAAGTATGAGGGCAATGAAGCTCCGAGTTACTGGGAAATCATTGAAAGTATGCTAAGTCTCATTCTTCCTGCAGATTCCTGTGGGGATATATGACACCCACAGAAAGGAACTGGAAATTTTCTCCAGGGATTATACAGTCCTGGAAGGAAATCTAAGACTTGAGACTTGATGGACTTTAATCTAGCCTTCCAAACAAAGGTTGGGATTTTAGAAGAGAAAATCCATGTGGAATTTAATGGTTATACACAAAACTGATATCAAATAATGAGATATGAATTTCTAGAAAACAGTTTACATTTCTTTAGTGTTAGAAACACTGTTGAAAGAGTTGTTAGAAAGAGATGAGTACTCCAAGAATGTGTTTGCCAAATGATTTGTAGATCTGATCAAAATAGCATTAAATTCAAAATTGAAAGGAGAGTTTGCCATTATAAAACTAGAAACCATCTAGATGATTCAATATTGGAATACCCTGCACCTAGTGGGGAAAGTAGGTTTTCCATACAGAAAGCCCTTTCTAGAATTTTTTGAATTTCAAAAACTTAGATTGAAAAAATGGAAAAAAGTATTATAGTATCTTACAAGAATTAAATCTTAGGATTCAACATAGAAGCACTATCGATTAGAAGCAATCCACTATAGTAAAGTCTAAAGCAAGAGCAGGAAATGCTGACATGCAGAGTCCAAAGGTAAGGTTGACATATCCAGAAGTTGAATTAGGAGCACTAAAGAAAAAGCAATCACAATCTATTTTTCATTGTAGCTATCACCATGTTAGAAGTGTATGTTCATCATTCTGTATGCAGCTAATGGTTAGTCATTCTTGCAAATAAAATACATATTCATAGTATATAAGCAAATGTACATTACATAAATTATATGAGTAGTGCTCCAGGAAATAACAGGTTTGGAAGCAAATAAGTTTGTAAATTGGCAATTTTGGCATGCAGTTCTGTATAGAACTAGAAGATTCAAAATTTTAATTGTTCAAATGCTATTCAATTGCTACTTTAATTGTTCAAAATGCTACTTATTTACTTACATATCCCTGAGAGTATGAATATTCACAGTAGACTATAGTTCTTCATAAATGCTATAATTTCAATGTTTATTTAATAACCATATTTTTGATATCTATAATGAGTAAGCAGTGTAAAGAATGTTAATCTTTAATAATAACTTCAATTGCAAAAATTCCTAGGAAGTCTGAAATCTTTTTCTCAAATCCTGAAGATAAATATATGTTGGAATTTGAAAACTCTAGGAGAAAGTCTAGAATGGCAATTTAAAAAGATACTGAGTATCATGACTACACAACCAGGTATTATGTAATAATTCACTTCTACTATCACTTATCTCTATTTGAACTACCGGATCATTTTATTTGTAGAGTAGACTTCATTGGGGCCTTTTAAAATGGTTTTGGTCCATAGAATCTAGTCAAATGCTCAAGTTAAGTTCGGATTTTATTCAACAAAGATAATTATAAATTTTTATCATCACTGATAATTTGTGGGAATAAACATGTCTAGAATACTATATACATTGTTTAAAAGAAAGGATCTTATTAGAAAGGAGGTTAAGAGGCATTATGCATCAAAATAACAAAAACTTGAAAGAAAATCAATAAACTTAAAAATAGAAACATATATTTTTGTAAGGACAAAAGAATAAATAAATGTAAGCCAAACACTGTGGTAATTCATTACACACCACCCAACTGGTATGAAAATGAATGATACTTCCTGAAGACAGTTTCTAAAAATGATATAAAGACAAAATAAAATAATAAACAGTTGCACTTATCTGGAAATTCCTTCAAAGTTTTATTTGTTTACAGTGCCTGAGTATAACAATAAATACAAAAAAAAAAAAAAAAAAAAAGCTATCTTTAACCATACTGAACCTTGCTCTGCTAATTCTTTTATTTCTCTAAAGTTAGAGGAAACAAACTGTAGAAAATGGATTTGTACCATCTCTTTAGTTTTTTTTCAATATTTTTAACAACTTTATTGAGATGTTTTTGACACACAATAGACTGCACACATAGAAAGCATACAATTTGATAAGTTTTGACATATGTAAGCACCCATGCAACTATCACCACAACCTAGATAAATGAAAATGTCCAATAGTTCCAAACTCCTCATACTCCTTTGTGATTCTTCTCTTCCAGTCCTCCTGACACCCTTCCTCATTCTGACAAATACTGATATGCTTTTCTGTCACAAATATTTGTATGAATTTAATAGAATTTTATATAAATTAAATCATATAGTATTATTATTATTATTATTTTTTTTTTTTGAGACAGAGTCTCACTGTCACCTGGGCTAGAGTGCAATGGCATAACCTCAGCTCACTGCACCCTCCGCCTCTTGAGTTCAAGCGATTCCCCTGCCTCAGACTCCTGAGCAGCTGGGATTACAGGCGCCCACCACCACGCCCGACTCATTTTTGTATTTTTAGTAGAGACGAGGTTTCACCATGTTCAACAGGCTGATCTCAAACTCCTGACCTCGTGATCTGCCAGCCACAGCCTCCCAAAGCGCAGAGATTATAGGCGTGAGCCACCACGTCCAGCCACTATTCTTTTATATCTGGATTATTTCACTTAGCATAATTATTTTGAGATCCACAAATGTTGTGTGTGTCAATGGTTCATTTTTTAACATTGCAAGATAGTAGTCCAGTATATGGATATACCATAGCTTGTTTATTCATTCACTTGTTTATAGACAGATAGTTTGGTTGCTTCTAGTTTGCGGCTATTATAAATAAAAGTGACATGAACATTTATTTCAAGTTTTTGTATTGATATATATATATATATTTTTTTTTTTTTTTTTTTTTTTTGAGACGGAGTCTTGCTCTGCCGCCCAGGCTGGAGTGCAGTGGCCGGATCTCAGCTCACTGCAAGCTCCGCCTCCCGGGTTCACGCCATTCTCCTGCCTCAGCCTCCCGAGTAGCTGGGACTACAGGCGCCCGCCAGGTCGCCCGGCTAGTTTTTTGTATTTTTAGTAGAGACGGGGTTTCACCATGTTAGCCAGGATGGTCTTGATCTCCTGACCTCGTGATCCGCCCGTCTCGGCCTCCCAAAGTGCTGGGATTACAGGCTTGAGCCACCGCGCCCGGCCGTATTGATATATTTTCATTTCTATTGATTGAATATTAAAGTGTAGAATGGCTGAATCATATTGCTCACATGTGTTTAACTTTTCATAAAACTGTCGATTTGTTTTCCCAACTGGTTATATTATTTTACACTCAAACTAGATGTATGAGTGTTGCAGTTTCTCCACATTCTCATCAACACTTGGTATGGTCAGTCTTTTCACTTTTCACCATTCCAATAGGTGGATAGTGGTTATAATTGCATTTCCCCAGTGACTAATGATGTTGAACATCTTCTTAAGTGCTTGTCATTTGTGTATCTTCTTTAGTGAAGTGTCTTCAAATAATTTGCCCAGTTTTTTGTAGGGGTTTGTTTTCTTATTATTGAATTTTGAGAGTTCTTTATATATTCTGTATAAAAATCCTTTATGAGATTTTCAAACATTTTCTCCCAGTCTGTGACTTGTCTTTTTATTCTCTTAATGATTAGTTTAACCATGCTTTTTATTCTCTTAACAGCACAGAAGTTTCTAGCTTTGAAGTTCTATTTATCAAAGCACTCTTATACTGATTGTATTTTCATGTTGTACCTAAGAAATCTTTGCCTAACCCAGGTTAAAATACTCTATAAGTTTCAGAATTTTAGGATATAAATCTGCACTAGTTAGGGGTTCCCCAGAGAAACAGAACCAATTATAGATATTATATGTATATACACATATAATTCTACATATATACATACAATAATCTTGTATACATATAATTGGTATGCAATTCTATGTATATCTACATATATGTATACTTATACCTACACACATATACATACACCATTATATGTATACGCACACCCCTATATATCTATATGTATACACAGAGAGAGAAAGAGCAAGAGAGAACCAGGAAGCCAGTGCTGTGATTCAGCCTGAGTTTGAAGGTTTGGTGGTTGGGGATGGTGGGGAGGGTAATGGTGTAAGTCCTGGTCCTAGTTCAAAGGCTCAAGAATGAGGAGCCCCATGTTCGAAGGCAGAAAAAGATGAATGATCAACTCAAAGAGAAGAGAGTAAATGTACCTTTCCTCTGTCTTTTTGTTCCATTCAAGTCCACAACAGATTGACAGATGCTTACTCAAATTAGTGAGGGTGATCTTTATTCAGTCTACCAATTCAAATGCCAATCTCTTTCAGAAATACTCTCACAGACACACCCAGAAATAATGTTTTACTAACTATCTGGTCATCCTTTAGCCTAGTCAAGTTGACACATAAAATTAGCCATCACAATATTTCCATCATCCAAGGTAAGTATCAAAGCTTACTTTTTAATATATTGCTATCCAATTGTTCTAGCACCATTTGTTTAAAAATAACTATCCATTCTCCATTAAATTGTCTTTGGACCTTTGTTTAAAATGAGTTGCCTATTCCAGTGTAGGTCTATCTCTAAACTCTCTACTCTACCTCAATGATCTATCTTTCTGTCTCTACAGTGTTATTACATTGTCTTGATTACTGTAATTTTAAAATAAGTCTTGAAATAAGGTGGTATTAGTACTCCAATTTGTTCAGTTTTCAAGGTTTATTTAGCTATTCTAGGAACTTTTCATTTTCATATGAATTTTAGAATCTGTTTATAAATTTCTTTTTTTAAAAAGTGTGAGATTGCATTAAAACTGTAGATCAATTAATTTTGGGAGAAACGAGTGTTAACAATTTTGAGATTTCCACTTCATGAATATTTATTTATTCAAGTCTTCTTAAATTTTTCTCAGCAATGATTTGTAATCTTCAGTATATAGGTCTTCCTGCAATGAATAATCTACTGTCATCCAATCCAGTGTGTGTGTGTGTGTGTGTGTGTGTGTGTGTGTGTATTTCAAACACTACAGTGAAATAAATAAATAAATAAATAAATTTTTTTTAATTTCAAACACTATAGTTTTCATCTCTAGAAGTCAGATTTTGATATTTTAAAAATGTTCCATCTTTGTACTTTTCAATCCAGTTAAAATAACTATTTTAGTGTCCTTGTTTGCTAATTCTTGTTTGCTAACAATTATTTTAGTCCCTGTTGAAAGATTTATGTCTCCCCATGGGTTGTATTTTTTTACTTTTTACATACTAGGTAATGCCAAACATTGTGAATTTTTTTCATCGGGTACTTTTGATATTTTTGTTTTTATATAAATGTTCTTGAAGATTTTTTCCTATGATTCAGTTAAGGTACTTGGAAACAATTTGATTTATTCAGATCTTACTTTAAGATATATTAGGTGAAATGGAGCAGTATTTAGTTTAGAGTTAATTATTCCCCACCACTGAAGCAAAATTTTTCAATATAGTCTACCTATTGTCTTCTATAGTTGGAGGTTTTCAAATCTGGCTGGTGGTAATACAAACTATTCCTGGTCCTGTGTGAGTGCCTGGCACTGTTACCTCGAATTCTTTCAGCTGGATTTTTTTTTTTACTACAACCTTGAGCAATTCACACTAGAATCAATAAAAGGTAGTTACAGAGAGCATTCTGAGAAGATGGCATGGTAGGAATCTGTCTCCCCATCTAAACAACAATTACATCGGCAGGATCTGTCTAATGTAACTGTTTTGGAACTGGAGTCTAGTGAAAGCTTGCAACTTTCAGGGGAAGACTAAGATGGTAAAATGTGATTACTTTTGGTCAATTTCAGCTCTTAATACAGTAGCAGCTGCCATCCCCCACCCTTCATCCTCATGGCAGGCAGCTGTGTATGTGTTTCTCATGCAGCTTGCACACACGTTAAGGGAGCCAGGGTAGGCAAAAAAAGATCCAGTTCTGCAAATATCAGGGATCTGTGCTCTTATCACTGATTGCCACTTTTGACCACAGAGGTGTGGACAAAGAGGTAGTAACCATTATTCTTGCACCTACCCACATTGTTGCAAGCCCCTCCTCCTCTAGCTAAAGTGACTTTCAGGAAATTTAAAAGGCGGTGTCTTCCTCTCCTTCCCTTCATTTTCTCTTTTTTATTTTTTGAGAGCCATACATTGACAAGTAGGACATTTAAAGCAACCACATATATGAGGGAAATTAGAAATCACCATAAATACCCAGCAGAAAGCATAGGCTCAGAAAATGCCTGAGAAGACCTTAAATTTATACTCAGGCTGATCCTTGGCACAAAGATATCCTAAATAATCAAAAACAAAACAAAACACAGCAAACTCTGGAAAGGGGGTAGATTCTGATTTCTAGAGTTATCACACTTTTAGATTCAAATCTCCACAGTTTAAAAAAAAAATCAAAAGTCATACAGAGATACATTAAAGTATGGCCAATTGAAAGGAAAAAAATAATCCAACAGAAACTTTCCCTGTAAAAAAGACCTCATGGTAGATCCACAAGATAAAAACTTTAAAATAACTGTCTTTTAAAAAGGCTCAAAGAACTGAAGGAAGATACAAAGAAAATCAAGAAAATTATGTATGAACATGATTTAAATATAAATAAAGAGACAAACACCTAAAAAGAAACCAAAAAGAAAATATCTGAACAGTACAACAAATGAAATTATTAAATTATTAGAGATATTTAAAGGTAGATTTGAGCAGGTAGAAGAAAGAATCAGTGTACTTGAAGATAGGACAATGGATCAAGCCTGAGCAACATGAAGAGTAAAGGTTGAAGAAAAGTGAATAGAGCCTAAGGAACATGTGGAACACCATCAAGTGGACCACTCTCTGCATTGGGGAGCTGAAAAAGAAGAAAGATAAAAAGAGGCAGAGAGAATATGTGAATAAAAATTAACTAAAACCTTCCAAACATGATGAAAATCATGAATATAAACACACAAGAGGCTTAACTAACTCTAAACAGAGTGAACTCAAAGAGACCCACACTGAGATATATACTCAAACTGTTGAAGGCAAAGGACAAAGATAGGATTTTTAAACCAACAAGAGAAGTGACTCACCATATACAAGGGATCCTAAACAAAGTTATCAGCAAATTTCTCATCATACACTTCAGTAGCCAGAAGGCATCAGACTGATACATTCAAAGTGCTAGAAGAAAAAAAAAACATCAACCAAGAATATTATATCTGGCAAAACTGTATCTTGAAATGAAAGAGAAATTAAGATATTCTCAGATAAACAAAAGCTGAGGGAGTTTATTACCACTAGTCCTGCCCTTCAAGAAATGTTAATAAGAGTCCTGTAGGTTTAAATAAAAGAATAGTAGACAGAACTCAAAGCTTTATGAAGAAAGATCTCAGTAAATGTAAATACACTGGCAATTATAAAAACTAGTATAATAATAGTGCATAACTCTTTGTTTTCTGCATGATTTAAGAGACATTTTAAAAAATAATTATTAGCCTAAAAATTAGTACTATTATTACTTTGGTTTGTAACCCCACATTTTGTTTTTTACATAATTTGAGAGACAAATACATTTAAAAGAACTAATAGCTTATATTTGAGAGCACACATATAGAAAGATGCAATTCTGTGACATTAACAATTCACAGAGGTGGAGAGAGCTGTTAAATTAGCAGTTTTTGTAAGACATTGAAGTTAAGCTGGTATAAATTCAAAGTAGGGGGTTACAAAATTAGGATCTTAAGTATAATCCTCATGACAACCACAAAGAAAATGCTATAGAATATATAAAAAAGAAAATGAGAATTTATTTTAAATGTCTCACTACAAAAAAATCAAACAAACAATAAAGAAGACAGTAATGCAGGAAATGAGGGACAAGAAAACAAACACCAAAACGACAGAAGTAAGTTCCTTCTTATCAATAATTACTTAAATATTGCTGTATTGTACTCTCCAATCAAAAGACAGAGATTGAAGTTATATATATATATATATATATATATATATATATATTTTTTTTTTTTTTTTTTTTTTTTTTTTTTTTTTTGACGGAGTCTCACTCTGTCGCCCAGGCTGGAGTGCAGTGGCCGGATCTCAGCTCACTGCAAGCTCTGCCTCCCGGGTTCACGCCATTCTCCTGCCTCAGCCTCCTGAGTAGCTGGGACTACAGGCGCCCGCCACCTCGCCTGGACAGTTTTTTGTATTTTTTTAGTAGAGACGGGGTTTCACCGTGTTAGCCAGGATGGTCTTGATCTCCTGACCTCGTGATCTGCCCGTCTCAGCCTCCCAAAGTGCTGGGATTACAGGCTTGAGCCACCGTGCCCGGCCTGAAGTAATATATTTTTAAAATGTGATTCAACTATATGCTGTGTACAGGAGACTCACTTTTTATCTAAAGACACAAATAGGCTGAAAGTGAAAGTATAGAAAACAATATTCCATGCAAATAGCAATCAAAACAAAGGAGATGTGCCTATACCAGTGTCAGACAAAATAAACTTTAAGTTCAAAGTATTACAAAAGACAAAGAAGGACATTATATATTCATAAAAGAGTCAATATAGCAAGATGAAATAATAATTAGCATTTATTTGCCTAGTAACAGACCATACATTATATGAAGACAAAAATTAACAAAACTGAAGAGATAAATTGACAGTCTACAATAAATAGTTGGAGATTTCAATATCCTACTCTCAATAATAGAACAACCAGACAGGAGATAAAGAAGGAAGTAGAAAAATTTAACGACACAATAAACCAACTAGATCTAACAGACATATACAGAACATTCTTCTCAACAACAGAATATGCATACTTCTTAAGTGCAGGTAGTAGATTTTCCAAAATTAATTGTATGTTAGGTCACAAATTAAGTCTCAATAGATTTTAAAAGATAGATATCATGCAAAGCATCTTCTCTGACCATGACAGGATGAAACTAGAAATCAATAACAGAAGAAAACCGAAAAATTTATAAATTTTTAGAAATTAAACAACATACTCTTAAGCAACTAATCAATGAAAAAGAAATCCCAGGGAAATTTAGAAAATACTTAAAGATTAATGAAAACAGGTTGGGTGCAAGTGGCTCATGCCTGTTATCCCAGCACCTTGGGAGGCCAAGGCAGGCAGTTCACTTGAGCTCAGGAGTTCAAGAACTGCCTGCCCAACATGGCAAAACCCCATCTCTACTAAAAACACAAAAATTAGCTGAGCATGGTGGCACATGCCTATAATCTCAGCTACTTACGATAGAAACACACTAAAATCAATCACATTTCTATACACTGATGATGAACAATCTGAAAAGAATATTAAGAAACAATTCAATTTACAATAACATCTATCTTAGTCTATTCCTGCTGCTATAACAAAATACCTGAGACTGGGTAATTTATAAAGAACAGTCATTCATTTTCTCATATTTCTGGAGCCTGGGAAGTCCTAGATCAAAACACCAGAAAATTCAATGTCTAGTGAGGGCAGCTCTCTACTTGCAGGATGGTGCCTTTTGCTACATCTTCACATGACAGAACAGGCAAACAGCTCCCTCACACCTCTTTTATAAGAGTACCAATTCCATTCATGATGATGGCCCTCATGACTTAATCATCTCCTAAGGACTCCACCTCTTAAGACTATTACATTGGCAAGTAAGTTTCAACATGAATATGTGTCTATGGGGAAGACACATTTAGACCACAACAGCATTATAAAGAATAAAATACTTAGGAATTAACCAATCAGATGAAAGACTTGTAGAGTGAAAATCTTTTTAAAATTTTTGAAATAAAGAAGACGAAAATAAATGGAAAGACATCTTTTGCTCACAGACCAGAAGGCTTAGTATTGTTAAGATCTCAATACTACCCGAAACAATCTACATATTTAATTTAATCACTATCAAAATCCCAATGACCTTTTTTACAGAAATAAGGAAACCCATCCTAAAACTCATAACTATATGAGTTAGTATCTCAAAGGACCCCAAATAGCCAAAACACTCCAAGAAAAGAAGAACAAAGGTAGAGGAATCACACCTCCTCATTTCAAAATTTATTACAATGATACAGCAATCAAAACAGTGTATACCTGGCATAAAGACAGACATAGACTATTGGAATAGAATACAGACTCTAGATACAAACCTTTACATGTATACTCATATTATTTTCAACAGAAATGTCAAGACCACTTAATGGAGAAAAGTCCATTTTTTCAACAAAGGGTGTTGGCTAAAGTAGATATTCTCATGCCAAAAAATGAAGTTGGACCCTTACCTAACACCATAAAAAAAAAAAAAAAAAAAAAAAAAAAAAAAAAAAAAAACAACCTCAAAATGCATCCATGACTATATTAGTCTGTTCCCACATTGCTATAAGGAAATACCTGAGACTGGGTAATTTATAACAAAAAGAGTTTTAATTGACTCACAGTTCTGCATGGCTGGGAAGGCCTCAGGAAACTTACAAATGTGGCAAAAGGCACCTCTTCACAAGGTGGCAGGAGAGAAAATGAGTGCAGCAGGGGAAATGCCAGATGCTTATAAAACCATGAGATCTCATGAGAACTCACTACACCAGAGCAGCGTGGGGGAAACTGCCCACATGATTCAATTTCATCTCACCAGTTTCCTCTCACAACACCTAGAGATTATGGGGGTTACAATTCAAGATGAGATTTGGGTGGAGACACAGTCAAACCATATCAAAGACCTAAATGTGAGACCTAAAACGATAAAACTCTTAGAACAAAACATAGGGCAAATGCTTCATGACATTGAATTTGACAATTATTTCTTAGATATGACACCAAAACAAAAAAATAAACAAATTGGACTTCATAAGTTTTAAAATATTTGTACATCAAAAGACACTATTGATAAAATAGAGTGTCAACCTACAGAATGGGAGAAAATATTTGCAAGAAGACATTTGCAAATTACATATCTTTTAAGGGATTAGCATCCCGAATACATAGAGAATTTCTTAAATTTCACAACAGAAAACTACCTGATTCAAAAATGGGCACAGGACTTCAGTAGACATTTCTCTAAAGAAGATATACAAATAGCCAATAAGCACATGAAAAGATGCTCAATATCACTAGGAAAATTCAAATCAAAACTACAATAAGATACTACCTCACACTCATTAGGATGACTACTAACAGGAAAAAAAAAAATAAGTGTTGGTAAAGATGTGGAGAAATTGGAACACTTGTGTACTGTTAGCGGGACCATAAACTACTACAGCCACTGTGGGAAACAGTACAGCAATTTCTCAAAAGTTAAAAATAGATTTACCATATGATCCAGCAATTCCAGTTCTGAATATGTACTTAAAATAACTGAAAACAAGGTTTCAAAGGGGTATTTGTATATCCGTGTTCATAGCAGCATTATTCACAATAGCTAAAATACGGTGTTAAAGTAAACTAAATATGGCCTGAGAAGGACTTCATACTTCTATATTTGAGTCCTTGTGGACCAACTGCAACCTAACTTAGTGGGTAGACAAGATTGAAAGCCTGACTTAACAGTATGCACCCGTAACAGTGGCTGAGTCTTGGCCAATCCTAACAGCCATACTTCAACAAGCACACTGTTGAGTGTTCAAACTGTGTTCAAATAAGGTAAATGGCAATCTGTAACCAACCCAACTGTTTCTGTACCTTACCTCCGATTTCTGTATGTTGGTTCTCTTTTGTTGTCTATAAATTTGTTCTGACCACATGGCCTCCCTGGGGTCTCTCTGAATCTGCTGTGATTCTGGGGGCTGCCCAATTTGTGAATTGTTCATTGCTCAATTAAACTCCTTTAAATTTAATACAGCTGAAGTTTTTCTTTTAATAATGGAAGCAACACACACACATTACACACACACACACACACACACACACACACAAATATTTCAACCTTAAAAAGGAAGGAAATTCTGGCATATGCTACAATGTGGATGAACCTTGAGGACATTATGCTAAATAAAATATGCTAGTTACTAAAACACAAATATTATATGATTCTACTTATCTGAGGTATTTTGAATAGTCAAAATCATAAAAAAAAAAAAAAAAAAAAAACAGAAAGTAGAATGGTGGTTTCCAGTGGGAGGAAAACAGGAATTATTGTTTAATGGGTATATAGTTTCAGTTTTGCAAGTTAAAAAGAGTTCTAGAGATAGATGCTGGTGATGACAGCATGACAATATGAACATACTTAATATTACTGCCCTGTACACTTAAAATGTTTAAGATAGTAAATTTTATGTTATGTGTATTTTATCACAATAAGAAAAATTGGGAGAAAAAGGAAGTTATGGAGAGGTTGATTTGAGATCAATAATACTTTCTAATACTTAAAGGTGATGTAAATGGAATGGATGACCTTTTAAGGTGGCATGATGAGATCTCACAAATTAAAAATCATTCTAGCAAAAACTGGAAAGCCATTTATTGAGGATTTTATGGTAGAGATTAATCTTTTATTATTTAGAATATTGGGTTAGATTACTTTTAACTTCTTGGATGTAAGAAGACATGATTTTTGATAACCACAGAGGTGAACCAGAATTCAATATATTCACAGATAAAATAAATTAGATGCACTCTTACTCCACTGAGTAAATAATGCAGCAAATACACTTTCACTATTAAGAGTTATAGTAAGAGTCACATTGTTGAAATCATTAAGCCTTTATTTCACCAAAAATATTACTTTTCCATTTAATATAAAGAGATTTTCCAATACCTTGAAGTATAAACCTTTTGATTTAGTTTTTACAGTATCACCTGAAAAAACTGCTATGCATAGCAATAATAGTGTGGGCTCATTAAACCAAATTATAGGTAAAAACAACCTTAAAGAAGGCATCAGGTCTGTGTGATACTATTTTTCAGAGGCTCTGGAGCCCCCAGAATAGATCTTTCCAAGATTTTCATTATGAATAGCAAAATATATATAAATACCTCCAATGTGAAAGAGGGCTAGAATATCTGAGAAACTGGAAATGGACTGAGGGAAGATCTGTCTACATGGGTGATTATTCTTTAACATTCCTGCTGTATCATTTATGTTCCTGGCAGGAAACGGAAGCCACACACGAAAGGGCTTCAGAGAAGAAACTTAAATGAAGGTCCTATTTATAGAGGTGTGAGTAGTGTGATTATTATAGCTTCACACTATTATCACCCTTAGTCCTGAAGCAGCAAAGATGTGCCATCTGCCAGGAGCTATGGCTGTCAAGTAACGCAGGACTGCCACACTATGCTGTAGTCATGGAGGGAGAGAGAGGAGAAAAGATCTCAACCTCTTTTTCCTTCCACCCTCTGATCACCAGCCAATGCTTGCAGAATCCAACTGGAAGCCATAGGACAGAGAACCCAGGTAATGGTCTGTGGACATCAGCCTTCCAGGGTACAGAACCCAACACAGAACACAGAAACATTTCAGAGAATAAATTCAGAAGAGTGTGGTGGAGACGAACCAAAACACTGGGACCTCAGAGAAGAATACAATAGCTGGAATAGGGAGGTTCATCCACATTGTAGCATATGCCTGTGCTGACACATTAAGTAGGCACAATGCTTTGGCACCCATACACTCAGTTGTGAGTCACCCTTTCACACCTTTTTCTTCTCACATCCAGTTGTATTTACTTGGTAGCATATCATTATCTGAAATTATCATACTTGTTTATTTAATGTTTATTATCTGTCATCTCTTCACTAAAGAGTATGCTCTTTAGTCTCTTCACTAAAGAGACAAGAACTTTATTGGACACACTACTGTGTCTCTAGCACTCAAAACAATTGGCCCATAGGAAATATTTAGTAGATATTTCTTTAAAGATCTTTTTCCTAAGTAGAAGCTTGAATGGCTGTCATTTTCTATCTGAACTTCTTGGAACAGGGAGGCTCCAAAACATTTTCCTATATGGAAAATTATTTAACAGCTAAATAAAGATTTAATAAAGTAATATAGCTAATGGAAACAACATTTAAGCTGGATTAGAACAAAACACATAAAGGACCAAAATTCATGGCCAAACATTTGCCTAGAAATAGGCCTGGGGTTAATAATTCCTGATAAAAAGTTTCGACCCATATCAGGGAACCACACAGTAAATCTCCCGAATAGGTTTTCATTCCAAACTAGTACAAGAAGCCAGAAAGTCTCAACATGGATAAACTTCCAAACAGCCCTTTGATGTGAGACTTGCCAAAGAGCAGCAGTGGGGAATGAAGTCCGACAGCTCTTCAGACAGAATCTTCTTTGGCCATCTAAATTAATGTCAAACAAAATAAAAACCTAGGCAGCCATTTACATAGCCCAGAGAGGAACAGACAGCCCTTTTCTTGCTTTATTTGGAAGTATCTAGAAATTAAGACATTTATAAAATTATATAATTTTTTCAACATAAAAGTGACCCAAATGAAAAGCTCATTATTGTATTTAGCATAAGTGGTATTTATTTATCAAGCACATGCTATGTGATAGTAACTGTGATACCAAGCAGACAAAAATAAGTAAAGTACAATCCCTGCCCTCTTGAGGATTACAATCCATGGCAGAAAAGATATGAAAGCTAATAATCAGTTTCATGACAAAGGCTATAAGAAAGGTATAAACAAGGCATGATGAAAATACAGGAAAGGGAGCAGTAGGCACTGCCCAGAGACAAGGGCTTTGCAGAGGGGATGACATTTAAACTGAGTATTAAAGGTTATGTAGAAATATTTTTAGTTAAACAAGAGGATTTGGGAAGACATAACAAGCACACCCTAACACTGCCAGTATTTGCAAGTGTGCTTATTTGCAATTGTGCTCACAATTGTTGCTGCTAGCAGCTATTATAATTGTGATGAAATAAGGAGAAAAAAAACAGGTGAATTTAATTTATAACAGATATAGTCATGCCACGTGAAAAACAGATAAATACAGCTTGAGCTATATGTTTTACAACAGTTAAAATAGAGAAAAGTAATAGGACAATAAAGTCATCACATGGCAAAATGGGCATTTAAATCTCGAAGCTGCACTGAGGTCAGAACCATGTTCAGGTTGCAAGTGATAAGAACTTCTGCCACATTGAACTGATGTTCTTAATCTGACCTCATCCAGTTTCATGACTCTAAGTACCATTTTTAGGGTGTGTCGCCAAACATTGTATCACTACCCTAGTTTTCTCCTCTGATCTCCTCTTTGGTATATGTCCAACAAGCATCTCAAACTAAACATTTCCAAATAATAACTCTTGTTCTACCTTCACTCCTCCAACCTGCCCTTCCCAGAGACTTCTCCATCTCAATAAATGACTTCAGCTATTAAATTGCTCAGCCATCCAGTTATCCTTTAGTCCTCTCTTTTATACCCCTCATTAAATCCATCAGCAAATCTTCTATCTTCAAAATGCACCCAGAACTGGACCATATCTCACTACCTCCATTTTACCATGCTGGTCCGAGTCATTGTTACTCCTTGCCTCCTACTATGTCTCTCTGCTCGTCCTCCTCACCTCCTAATATGTCTCTCTGCTCGTCCCTTGCCACACCTGTAATTTATTATTCATGCAATCTTCAGAGTGATCAGTGTAAATATGCATTGCCACATCTCCCCTGTATTCAAAACTCTCCAGTAGTTTCCAGTCTGATTCAGATATATTTGTCTCTGTGTTTGCCCCCATCTCTGTGTGTGACTCTGTACATGTCTCTGTATTTGTGTGTCTCTTTTCTCTGTGTATGTCTCTGTGTGTGTGTCTGTGTCTGTGCCTATGACTGTACATATGTATTTGTGTCTGTATTCTCTGCATTTGTGTCTCATTTATGTGTCTGTGTGTCTTTGCATGACTCTGCATGTATGTGTGTGTCTCTATGTGTATCTCTGTGTCTCTGTGTCTGTGTACACATACATATACGTATGTGTATGTGTATATGTATGTATGCAAGTATACCTATGTATAAAATTACCCATCTGGCCCTGTGTGCTCTGCCCCCTCCTGCCTACACTCAGCTTTCTGGCCTATGCACTACTCTCCCTCTCAGTCACTCTGCGGCAGTGCAGCAGCCACACGGCCTGCTTGATGTTCCTTAAACATTCCAACAGCCTGTTGCCTCAGTGTTTACTGTTCTTTGCCACTTCCTTCGTGTGCTTTACATCTCAGGGAGGTCTTCCCTGACTTTATCTAAAATTTAAATGCCCCTTCCCCACTCCATATCTCCATTCCCAGTTATATTGCTTGTGTAATCTTGGATTTACTTTTTCCTGTTATGTATGTCTTGTATGTCTCCTCCCGACTGTTCAATGAGGGCACAGATTTTTGTGTGTTTCACTCACCACTGTATCTGCAGTGCCTCGTATTTCTTCCACACAGGATATTCTCAATAAGTAGTACTTAATTTTTTTAAATGCAGCTTTTCATGACACACTAGCATCTAGAAAGACATGCAATTCTATTTCCAAAATTCATTAAACAAACATTTGCTAAACATTCAGGCCAGAAGGGGGCAGCAAAGCTTCATCAGCCCAGCAACCGGCCATCATGCTGGGTCAGCAATTCAGAGGGGTAACTAACGGAAAATTAGGCAAAACAGCTTTCACCAGGGAGTCTGAGCTGAAGGAGGTAAGGCCAGAGAACTCAGCTGGTTAGGACTGCGCCCTGGCTGGAAAACAGAGAGACAGATAGGAAGAGACAGAAAGGCAAGGCTTGTCCAGGAGAATGAGACCCACATTAGAGGTTCACAGAATGAACATTCAGGTGGTCAGGGAACTTAATCAGGTGCCAGAAAATTTGGCATATTATCTCAGCAAACTCAGGCAAACCTTTTGGCAATGTCTACAGGGAGGTTTCCCTTTCAGATAACAAGTCTATTTATCATTATAGCTAGAATCTGGGAGCCAAAATACACCCACCCCTATTAAGATAGGAGAATGATGCCAGTCCTAACAAGTGTGTCACCAGGCAGACAAAAATAAGTCAAGTACAATCCCTATCCTCTTGAGGATTACAATCCATGGCAGAAAAGATATGAAAGCTAATAATTAGCTTTCCCTGAGGGCCATGTTTCTTTTCATAATTGCAGTGCCACATCTCAGACTTTGTTAAATAAAAATAAAGATGGCAAATGCTTTGGTCTAGGTTGCTGCAGTAGAAAGCCAGATGTAGAAGGAACTGTGACTCTGCCTCTCATGCAGGCCTGAATCTGGAGTGTGGTCCTCCTGTGGGGTTGCACTTACTCTCGATTTTTCCAGAAAGACTGTCTACAGGTGCCTCCATGCTGTGTTCCTCTGACGGAAACCCCAGCTGTGTAGCTGAGTCTGTGGTGGAGTGCCAGAGGGGAACAAGGACCCCTTCTCCAAGCCCCTTCACCATCACAGAGGCTGCCTGCCTGATGGGGTAGAGATGCAGACTTTCCCTACTGCACCCAGCACTGCAATTGTGTCTCTGCTGTCAGAAACTAACCACTAGTGGAAAAATCTGGAACTTGAGGCCTGCTTTTCAGATTCTTTTGGTCCACGGGGTGATCCCTTGATGTGCTGCTCTTCCCCTTCCCCTAGGGATGGGGCTTCCTGAGAGCTGGACTGCTGTGATTGTTATTGCTCTTCTGGGTCTAACCACCCAGTGGGGCCACCAAACTCCAGGCTGGTGCTAAGGAACAGCTGCAAAGAGTCCTGTGATGTGGTCCGTGTTTAGGTCTCCCAGCTGTGAATACCGGCACCTGCTCTGGTGGAGGTGGCAGGAGAGTGAAGTAGATTCTGTGAGAGTCTTTGGTTGCAGATAGACTTAGTGTGCTGGCTTTCTTGAATGCTGATTACGCTGGTGGTGAAGTTTTCATGTGGGCAGACTCAGGGCCTCTGGTTAGCCAGGATACTGCAGGTGGTGGTATTAACTATTGTTTTCTCCTTCCTGGGAGCAGGGTCATTCTGTCATGAGTTGCTGTAAAGGCCTGAGTTGGCTGGCCTTCAGCCAGGAGGTGCTGCTTTCAAGAGCGCACCAGCTGTGAAATTAGTAGTCAGATATAAGCCTCACCTAAGTTGACCAGGGGAGGTACTGTGGTTACTCAGGCAATGGATGGGGCCATAAAGCTCTAAAGTCTGAGCTCAGACTCTCCTCTGGTGGGCTTGCCATGCCACTGTGGGGACTGGGAGGGTGGTTCTCAGGCCAATGAGGTTATGTTCCAGAGAGGAGTACAGCTGACTCTGCTTAGCCGTACTGTTCACCAGGTAAGTGGGGAATAGCTAGTAGCAAAAGGTCTCACCCATCTCCCACGCAGTTGGCAAGGTTGGTCTCACTCCCACAATGTCCTACTAACTATGCCAAGTTTAGATCCAGGCAGCTTGCTCTCCTGAAACCCAGACCTTGCCTCAGGCCATAAACTACCCCACTTAGCAAGGAAGCACTGCTTTCAGGCCTTGCCCCTCCCCATTTGCCAACAAAGTTGGCTGTAACTCCTGCTCTTGTATCTGCAGCAGTTCCCATTCACCCCCAGATTCTGTCAAAAAAGTTAGTGCCCAGTTAAAATTATTGCAAAATTCAGTTGGAAGCTTCTGAGACCCTGTGACCCTTCCCTAATTCTGCTGAGTGCCTTCCCTGAGGACTCCTGTGAAATACAATCAGGGATGGCTTCCCTGTGCTCAAGCTGAAGAATGGGAGTGCCTACAAGGTTCTTCCCACTTCGCACAGCTCTCTAAATCCATTCCAGCTCTAGATAAGGTTAAATCCTTCTCTGGTGATCTGTATTTTCAGATTCCCCAGTGGGAATATGTGTTTGAAGGCAGGTTTTCCCCCTTTCAGACTATGGAAACTCATAGTTGTTCATCTGTCTCATGGAATCCGCAGTGACGTGAGCTTCTTTCAAAGATCTGTGAATTCTTTAGGTTTTCCCGGTATGCTCCTGCAGTGGTTCTCGGAGCAAAAGTTCACGCTGTGAATCTTCACATGCCGTACTGTCCATCCGAATAGGAAGTACATGTTAGCACTATCTCTGTCCAATATCTTCCCCCTGTGAAAGGAAATTAAATGTTGACACCCCAAACTCATTTAGCCAAAGGGAAAAGTCAAGCTGGGAACTGGGTCATGCAAACCTGTCTCCACCTTTTGATTCCTAAATAAAACAGCTACAAGATGAAAAGCTACCCACCTTCCCCACGTTTTGCCAACAAGGAAATTCCTGGTGAGCTGTTACAACCTCACCATTGCAATGTTAATTGATAGCTTATCTTGACAGGTGCAGTCAACCAGCCTGCCAGACACAAATGCATATCAGATTATTCCCCTATCCCATTTTGTCTGTATTCTCTTATGTAAGATGCAGATTCCCCACATTTTTCCTTTGCCCCTTTTGTTTAAGTGAAAACTGTGTGCTTCTCAATATCCTGCCCTTTCCCCTTTAAACTTGGAGCCCCCAAAATCATCTTCGGCGAAAGGCATAGACCTGTCTCCTGTGAGCGTCCTTAACCTTGGTGAATAAATCTCCAAAAATGATTAATACTTGTCTCATCAGTTTCTTTGACACCCTCATCATGACTTTCCTATAGGCAAACGTAAGGACAGGGATAGTCATATCCTCTCCAATAGTCCTTTAGGTCTCATGCTAAAATATTGAGAGGAGAATGAGAGGACTAGGCACAAGAAAAAGCAACAGATGATAAAATATTGTTGTTTCATCTGGGCCAAGGAACCCATCCTCAAATCTGCCTTCTGGCCAAAATATGGATCAGATGAGAATTGGGTCTGTCAACTTTTAATTCAGTATGTGAATGACAAAATTCCTGTTTCACAGGGATTACTTTTTCAATGTTTCTGTGGCCTTATTGCATCCGTGACAAATCTGAGCCCCATGGATTGCCATTTCAGCTCTTCTTTCATGATACCTTCATTCCTTTTGCTCTTTGTCCTGTGACCATGCTCACTGTTCCAATCCTGAACTTCATGTAAATCACATCAATTTACTGTTTTTGTTTCTCTTCTTGGGTTGCTGATCATTTTGAAGAAAATCTCAAAACCCACCTACACATTTCTGCCATCATTCAAGCCTCAGTTGGCTCCCTCTGATATTTCATAATCTTTTATTTTGTACTCAATTAACTACACATTCACCACTTATACTGAACATTTTTTATTTTTGCCTGTCAAATGTCCATTTCCATTTGTTTTGATAACAGCACCCCGATATTCCTTTGGGTAACTATGCCTATGTCACTTTCAACCTTTGTGGTCTGAGTAGGGGATATGCAAAGGACCAACTTGCTAGTTCTTTCTCTCTGTGGGAATGAGCATGTGGTCCAAGTCTCTACTGGAAGCTCAGTTCCAGAACTTTGCTGGAACTAAAGAGGTATTCTTTTTGCATGGTGGTTGCTAAACTGGTTGAATTTAAACCTGGAGCTACTAGTGGCCACTCTTGCCACCATATAAACTGATTCTGCCTAAAAAGGAAGCCAGCACAGAGAAATACAGGGAAAATGGTGAAAATATATTGCTGATGATGGTATCATTTTGTTGTTAAGAACAAATAGTTCCCCTTCAAAGTGTTTCAATTCCTGATTGTTTGTTCTATTCTAAAAGGTAACCATACCCATTCATCTATCAGCCCTCCCTATCTCTGCTATGCCCAAACACTCCACCATGTACCATACCTGTCCTTCCCATCAAATGCTCACCCTTGCCTCCTTTGATGATGTCCAACAGTATCCTAGATTACCCTAGATTGGAATGAGCCTAGGTTGTATGGTCTGACCCCGGCTCACAGGGGGAGAACACAGGAACAGGGTCTGAGTTATGGATTAAAAATCTCCTGCTCTCCTTTGTTTTGTGTGCTCTCCCTTGCCTCTGCCTTGCATGCAAGAGGCACCCTTCTATAGAAGTAAATTTCCTTGCTGAGAAAACTTTTGCCTGAGTGCTAGTTTCACTTTGTGGCACCAAATATTTGTTTCTAACAATTTGGGGGCCTGCCCAGGATTCCCATTTTCCTCTGGGGAAGGGGTCTCTGGTCATCTCCCACGGGGAGATGCATCCCACTGCCTTCTTGTGGTGGTCTCAGGGGCTAGAGATACAGCCACCACCCGCTGTGATGAATAAACCCGGACTCTCAGCAATGTGGGAAGGAAAGGCTTGCCTACGAACACCATGGTGACCAGATAACTTCGTGCACAGACCAAGGTAAGAAAAGCTGCAGAGGGGCAGCGAAGTATTTCCTTGGTGGTCGGGATATCTTGGAGGCTGAAAGTGTGTGTAAATGATCACTGCTTGTGGTGCTGCTTGTGTGAATGGTGATAAGCACTACTGTTGTGTGGGGTGAGTGGGTTCTATCTGTGGTTCTATGGTCACTTCATATAGCTTCGGATGGATCCTGCCATGGGGCTTATACCAGCATGTCAGTGCTAAGAGGGACCTAATTTCCCACAAGGGAAGTGGCCAGATAGGACGAAGCAAATGGAAAGGAGTGCAAGAAACCTCCAGTAAGCGGGGTGAGCCTCTAGAGAAAGGGGAAGGCAAGAGATCTCTAGTAAGAGAGGTTGGACCACACAGACACTCAAGGGAGCATCCAAAACCTCCAAGATTGGAAACACTCCTAATACAACAGGCAAAGGTAAGGAAGGGGATAGTCATATTCCCTCCAATAGTCCTTTAGGTGTCATGCTAAAATACGGAGAGGAGAATGAGAGGACTAGGCACAAGAAAAAGCAACAGATGATAAAATATTGTTGTTTCATCTGGGCCAAGGAACCCATCCTCAAACCTGCCATCTTCTGGCCAAAATATGGATCAGATGAGGATTGGGTCTGTCAACTTTTAATTCAGTATGTAAATGACAAAATTCCAGTTTCACAGGAAGAAAGAGACTATGCTCTCTGCTGGAGAAAAGAACCTGTTCTCCTCTTTCCCTTAAAGAATGTAGGGGAAGGATCAGATTTCACACTCCCCAAAGTAGGCACAGTAAAACCAACTGCTAGGTAGAGGACACCCAACTCCTGCGATCCTCTAAACCACCTTCCCCTGTTTAATTCTCCCCTTCTTGACCTGCCCCCTTCCCAAGCAGCTGCTGTTGCCCTGGACCCAGTCCTGGATCCTTCTCCTACTCCTATTATTCCTCCCCCTTATAAGTCTGAATAAAAAATATATTCAAAATTTTCCTTTCCCCTCTACCTCTAAGGAATCAGCTCCAACTATCTTTCCTTTGAGAGAGATGCCCCAAGGAGGAGGAGCTATTGGCTTTGCAAATGCTCCTTTGACTATTTCAGAGGTTCGAGGTTTAAGAAAAGAACTTAAGCCACTGCTAGATGACCCATATGGGGTAGCAGACCAAATTCATCAATCCCTAGGCCCCCAGTTATACACCTGGGCTGAATTAATGTTCATCCTATGTATCTTCTTCTCAGGGAAAGAAAGGGAGATGATTTGCAGGGCTGCTATGACAACTTGGGAACGTGAACACCCTCCCAGCCAAAACGTTCCTGCAGCAGACCAGAAATTCCTGGCCCAAGATCCTCAATGGGAAAATAACAATGCAGTACACTGAGAAAACATGAAAGATCTTAGGGAAATGATAATTAAAGGAATTCAGGAGTCAGTGCCCCTCACTCTGACTCTTTCCTGAGCCTGTGACATACAATAAGAAAAAGACGAAGGCCCCATGACATTTCTAGAAAGACTAAGGGAACAAATAAGGAAATATGCAGATTTAGATCCAGAAGACTCTCTCAGGCAAGGAATGTTAAAGCTACATTTTGCCACAAATAGCTGGCCAGATGTAGCAAAGAAGTTGCAGAAACTAGAAAACTGGAAAAAACACTCCATAGAGGAACTCCTAGGAAAAGCCCAAAATGTATATGTGAGGAGAGATGAAGAAAAGTAAAAACAAAAAATGAAATTTATGCTATCCACCTTCCAACAGATGGCTTCAAGCCTATATGTTTCTAAACAGAGACTCCAGGCGGGGCAGGAATTATAAAGGGTCCAAACACCTGTTTGGAGGACCCAAGCCTCCAACTAGGGGACCCGGACTCTCAGTTACCAGGCCCTCTAAAGAGTATGGGGGAGCAAGGTCAAAGAATCCCAGAACTGAGGGAGTGGAAGAACTCAAGATACGTGCTTCAAATGTGGAAGAGCAGGCCACTTCAAAAGAGAATGGCCCCAGTGGGAAAAGGAAAAAGAAATTGTTCCGCTCATGGCATTCGAGGAGGAATAGGGAGGTCAGGGGCTCTGTCTTTTCCATCTCAAGTCCCACCAAGAGTTCTTGATAAATTTAGAGGTGGGACCCAAACATGAGCTATCACCTTTTTAATAGATTTAAGGCTGTTGGTTCCTTTGTTTGCTATTGGCCCTCTAATATAAACTGCTCATTAGAGGAACTTCTCATCTTAGGGGTGAAAGGGGAAGGATTTAAAGCCAAAGTTTTAGAAGAAACAGAAGTTAAATATAAAAATCAATCAGCCAGTATTAAATTCCTGCTAATCCCTGAAGCAGGAACAAACCTGTTAGGAGGAGACCTGCTATTACAACTAGGCATAGGCCTGCATGCCTGCCCTGAAGGATTTTTCACTTCATTGAACCTGCTCACTACCACAGAAAAAAGTTACATTCATCCCAATGTGTGGTCAAAAGAAGGGAACTGAGGGAAACTAAGAATGCCCCACAATTCATACAAAGTTGAAAACCCCTGGGGAAAGCAGAAGGCAATATCCAATTCCTCTAGAAGGCAGGATAGGCCTCAAAACTGGGACTGAAGGTCTTATTCAGGATAAGTTACTTGAACTCTGTATGTCTCCATAAAATACCCCTATATTACCTGTAAAGAAATCAGATGGGTCATATCAACTAGTAAAAGACCTCCAGACCATTAACCAAATAATCCAAAGCATTCACCC
This sequence comes from Rhinopithecus roxellana, assembly GCF_007565055.1. Lineage (NCBI taxonomy): Eukaryota > Metazoa > Chordata > Mammalia > Primates > Cercopithecidae > Rhinopithecus > Rhinopithecus roxellana. Next base: position 57,284,788 of record NC_044551.1, read on the forward strand.
TATTATCCCCAATCCATATACTATCCTCAGCAAGATTCCATATGACCATCAGTGGTTTACAGTAATAAATTTAAAGGATGCCTTTTGGGCATGTCCCTTAGCTGAAGACAGCCAAGACATATTAGCTTTTGAATGTGAAGATCCTCAGTCGGGGGGAAGCAACAATACTGCCGGATGGTCCTGCCCCAAGGATTTACAAACTCTCCTAACCTGTTTGGCTAAATTCTTGAACAAATTTTAGGGAAGATATCTGTCCCAGAGTCTATATGCATGCTCCAATATGTAGATGACATACTTGTGTCTGGGGAAAGTCATAGAACAAGTATCTGATTTCTGGATCAGTCTTCTCAATCACCTGTAAGCGGAAGGATTACAGGTATCAAAGGGGAAGCTCCAATTTGTATAGCCTGAAGTCAAGTATTTAGGGCACTGGATAAGTGCAGGCAAGCGAAGAATAGGACCTGAAAGAGTCAAAGGAATTGTGTCCTTACCCCTGCCTAGTACAAAACAAGAGCTTAGAAAATTTTTAGGGCTAGTTGGATATTGCTGCTTGTGGATTGATTCATATGCTCTAAAAGCAAAGTCTCTGTACTCTAAGCTTACCCAAGAAAAACTTCACCCCCTCCTTTGGGCCCCAGAGGAAGTCAATGAATTTAAAGAACTGAAACACTTACTCATAACTGCCCCTGTTTTAGCTCTGCCCTCCCTCAAACAACCATTTCACCTGTTTGTCAATGTAAATAAGGGAGTAGCTTTAGGGGTACTTACCCAAGAACATGGGGGCCACTGGCAGCCCGTGGCCTTTTTGTCAGAAATTCTAGACCCAGTAACCTGTGGATGGTCCAAATGTATTCAAAGTATAGCGCCCACTGCTTTGTTGATTGAGGAAAGTAGAAAGCTAACCTTTGGGGGAAAATTAATTGTTAGCACACATCATCAAGTTAGAAGAATATTAAACCCAAAGGCAAGTAGATGGCTTACAGGCTCAAGAATTCTAAAACAAGATGCCATTCTATTAGAAAAAGATGACCTCACTCTCACCACTAACAGTGCCCTTAACCCTGCTGCTTTCCTACCTGGGAATCCAAACCCCAAAGATCCTGAACATGATTGTTTAGATCTCATTGACTACCATACTAAGGTTAGAATTGATTTAAGAGAAACACATTTTTAAACAGGACTTCATCTTTTTATAGATGTCTCCTCCCCGGTAGTTGAAGGAAAAACACACAACGGATACTTTGTCATAGATGGAGTTCTTGCTGAAATAGAATCTGGAAGATTGCCAAATAATTGGTCTGCTCAAACTTGCAAATTGTGTTAAATCAGACTCTAAAATATTTACGAAAGCAAGAAGGTACCATCTATACCTACTCCAAGTACACCTTTGGGGTAGTGGACACCTTTGGAAACATTTGGACTGAGCGGAGCCTAATTAACAGCAAAGGGCAGGACCTTGCCCACAAATAATTAATTACTCAAATTTTCTTTTTTTTTTTGAGACGGAGTCTCGCTCTGTCGCCCAGGCTTGAGTGCAGTGGCGCCATCTCGGCTCACTGCAAGCTCTGCCTCCCGGGTTCACACCATTCTCCTGCCTCAGCCTCCCGAGTAGCTGGGACTACAGACTCCCGCCACCGCGCCCGGCTAATTTTTTGTATTTTTAGTGGGGACGGGGTTTCACCGTGTTAGCCAAGATGGTCTCGATCTCCTGACCTCCTAAAACGCTTACAATTACCAGAAGAAATAGCAATTGTGCATGTCCCAAGGCACCAGAAAAATTCTACCTTTGAAAGCCGAGGAAATAACCTTTTCGATCAAATTGCAAAACAAGCTGCCCTCTCTCAAAAAGCACCTAGCTTCCACCTGACTCTCTGTCTTTCCCCACTAGTTGCAATCCCTATCTTCTCTCCTGCTGAAAAGGAAAAATTAGAGAAACTAGTAGCTAAGGAAAACTCAGAAGGGAAGTGGGTGTTACCAGACCAAAGGGAAATGCTTTCCAAACCACTTATGGGAGAAATCCTGTCCCAACTACATCAAGGGACTCACTGGAGAACTCAAACTATGTGTGATGCAGTTCTCAGAGCCTATGGATGTATAGGAATTTATACCTTAGTAAACCAAGTTGTGGACAGCTGCCTAATATGTAAGAAAACTAATAAACAGACCCTAAGGAAACAACCTTTTGGGGGCAGAAGCCCTGGATTAAGGCCATTTCAAAGTATTCAAGCTGACTATGCTGAAATGCCCCCACTAGGTAGCCTTAAATATCTAATAGTAATAGTAGACCACCTCACTCATTGGGTGGAAACCATTCCCCTCCCCAGTGCAACAGCTAATAATGTGGTTAAAGTATTACCAGAGAACACAATACCTTGGTTCAGGCTACTAGAAAATACTGACTTAGACAATGCGACTCATTTTACTGCAATTATCATTAAAGGGCTTACTCAAGCTTTAGGAGTCAAATGTGAGTGTCATAACCCCTGGCATCCATCCTTTTCAGGAAGAATAGAAAGGATGAATCAGACTTTGAAGAATCCTCTAACTAAGTTAATTTTAGAAGCTCTATTACCCTGGACTAAGTGTCTCTCCATTGCTCTACTCAGGATGGGAACTGCCCCTCAAAAAGACGTTGGCCTATCCCCTTATGAAATGCTCTATGGGTTACCATACTTAAGCTCCACTGGTAATATTCCCACTTTTGAGACCAAAGATCAATTCCTTAGGAACTACATACTTGATCTATCTTCTACCCTATCTTCCCTTAGGACTAAAGGTCTCAGCGCAAACCCCACCTCTTGAGTTTCCAGTTCATCAGCACTGGCCCAGAGACTACGTCCTGGGACGTAGTCTTAAGAGCTAGAAAGAAGAGAAGCTTGAACTGCTCTGGGAGGGACCATATCTAGTGCTCCTAACAACTGAAACTGCAGTCTGAACCACCGAGAAAGGATGGAGCCATCACACCTGAGTCAAGAAAGTGCCGCCCCCTCCAGGGTCATGGGCTATAGTCCCAGGGGAAAATCCTACCAAACTAAAGCTAAGGAAAGTTTAACTCTCATTTATTCTATTACTCCTTCTTCTTTCCTTGTTCTGTTGCTAGCCACCTCTTTATTAATGCAACTAGATCAGACTCAACCCAAACCATGACCTCTGATGCTTGTTTAGTTATGTCTTGTGGGGATCTCTAAAGCCAGAGACAGCTTGCAGCAGCAGGGAAATATCTCTGCCCCATCCACAGCAGGTGCTTCTCCCATTTTGTCATACTTCGGAATGTGTCGTTTGGACCACTCAATGTCAAGACTGGGTCCCCTCAGAGGATTTCCTGCTAGCAGTTCTAAAGCTCTATAATCATTTTACTAAAGGAAGTGCCCTCCCAATTGTCAACATAACCAATGTAACCCGGTGCAAATTTCCATCACCAACCCAACTCTCCAAGATTCCTCCCCTACCCTGAACTGTTTTTATGGTATGGGAGCAGATGTGACAGGAAAAGACCCTATAGGATTCTTCGAGTTGCACCTCATTACATCCTCATCCCTCACATTTCTACCTCTATCCTCTTCTAAACTTGCTGACCAGACCACTGTCTCTTCTCCACCTAATAACAAAACCAACGTAGCTATTGTAGAAGTTAAAAATTTAAAACAAACACTGGCAATTGAAACAAGATACCATGATGCAAATGCCTGGATGGAATGGATTGAATATTCTGTTCACACTCTAAATAAAAGCGACTATTACGCTTGTGCGCAAGGTAGGCCAGAGGCCCAAGTTATCCCCTTTCCACTTGGATGGTTTTCTGACCATCCAAGCTGTATGGTGGCTCTTTTCTAAGACCCCACAGCCTGGGGTAACGAATTCTGTCGAATTCTCTCTCTGCTATTCCCTGAAGTTCAACATCCTGCAGGTCAGCCCCTGAGGGTCATCCAGCCTCCATCTCCAGACGCCAATTTTACTTCACGTCTCTCATGACAGGAACAACATTTGGCGTTTCTTGGATACCTGAAGGGATGCAGTGAGTTTAAATATTTCCAATAGTTTACCAATCAGTCTGCCCTTGTTCATCCCCATGCTGATGTATGGTGATATTTTGGTGGACCTCTACTGGACACTCTGCCAAGTAACTGGAGCGGCACTTGCGCTCTAACTCAATTGGCCATCCCTTTCACTCTGGCATTTCATCAACCAGAAAAAGGGAAACCACAACACCATAAAATGAGAGAGGCCCCTCATGGATCTTTCAACTCTCATGTTTATATAGCTGCAGTTGGAGTCCCACAGGGGGTACCTGATAGATTCTAAGCCCAAGACCAAATAGCGGCAGGATTTGAATCATTATTTCCATGGCTAACTATTAATAAAAATGTAGATTGGATAAATTACATCTATTATAACCAGCAGCGATTGCTTAATTACACTAGGGATGCTGTCAAAGAATTAGCCAAACAATTAGGGCCTACTAGCCAGATGGCTTGGGAAAACAGAATGGCCCTAGATATGATATTAGCAGAAAAGGGTGGAGTTTGTGTTATGATAGGAACCCAATGCTGCACCTACATTCCCAACAATACAGTCCCTGATGGAACAATTACAAAAGCTTTACAAGGTCTTACCTCCTTATCAAATGAATTAGCCACAAAATCTGGGATAAATGACTCTTTCACAGGATGGTTAGGGAAATGGTTTGGTAATTGGAAAGGACTCATGGCCTCTACTATTACTTCTCTTGCAGTCGCAATAGCTGTGTTTATTCCTGTTGGATGCTACATCATACCCTGCATTCGTGGACTAGTCCAAAGACGTATAGCAATAACTGTTACCAAAACCTTCCCTAGTTCTTCCCAATCCTATACTAAAAGATTCTTTCTCCAGGAAGAACAAAACTGAGTCATATTAGGTAAGTTTGAATAGCAAAACGTATAAATTCAAGAGCGGGAAATTGTTGTTAAGAACAAATAGTTCCTCTTCAATGGGTTTCAGTTCCTGATTCTTTGTTCTATTCTAAAAGGTAATCTTACCCATTCATCTATCAGCCCTCCCTATCTGTGCTATGCCCAAACACCTCAAGAGGTACCATACCTGTCCTTCTGGTCAAATGCCCCTTGCCTCCTTTGATGATGTCAACAGCAGCCAATTGGAATTAGCCTAGATTGTGTGGTCTGACCCCAGCCCACAACAGGAGGACAAGGGTCTGCGTTAGGAATAAGAAAACTTCTGCTCTTCTTTGTTTTGTGTGCTCTCCCTTGCCTCTGCCTTGCATGCAAGAGGTGCCCTTCTATAGAAGTTAATTTCCTTGCTGAGAGAACTTTTGCCTGAATGCTAGTTTCACTCTGTGGCATTGAATATTTGTTTCTAACAATAAGAACACTTAGATCCACACATGGCGCACGTGCCTGAAGCTATCATAGGCTTATCCATACAAACTAGTGAATATTTTCCTTGGGCCAACTTGAGTTAGGTTTCTGTCATTTCACTGAAATGAGTCCTAACTAACACACTTCTGGATGGAACGGATTGAGCAGTGTGTTAGGCACTGTTTTCTTAAAGATCATCATTAATACTAACAACAACAACTGATATTTATTGAGTGCTTACTATATACTAAGTATCATTTTAAGCACTTTGCTTGGATAAAATCGTTAAAACCTCACAATAACTCTATGATGTTACTATTATTATCTCCTATTTACAGATGAAAAAACAGAGGAACAGAGAGATTAAGAAACTTGTCCTAGGCCGGGTGCGGTGGCTCAAGCCTGTAATCCCAGCACTTTGGGAGGCCGAGACGGGCGGATCACGAGGTCAGGAGATCGAGACCATCCTGGCTAATATGGTGAAACCCCGTCTCTACTAAAAAAATACAAAAAACTAGCTGGGCGAGGTGGCAGGTGCCTGTAGTCCCAGCTACTCAGGAGGCTGAGGCAGGAGAATGGCGTGAACCCGGGAGGCAGAGCTTGCAGTGAGCTGAGATCTGGCCACTGCACTCCAGCCTGGGCAGCAGAGCGAGACTCCGTCTCAAAAAAAAAAAAAAAAAAAAAAAGAAACTTGTCCTCAGGTTATACACTTGTAACTGGAAGATTTGAGACTCCAGCCAGGGAAGAGTTCCACAGCTGTGTTATTCTACATTGCCTCAAGAGTCAGCAAATCCAGTCGCATTTTCTCATTCTCTTTAGCCTCTTTGCCCAGTTCGACTATCCATTTGCTCTTCAAACTTGCATAGAAAGCTTTAGCTTTCCAGTCCTTCTGTTAGGAACTTCATTAGGTTTTCTTTTCCCCTGCCTCCTAAATCTAAGGTTTTCCTAATAATTCTCTACTCTTTTCTTGGTAATCTCACGTACCTCTGTGCATTAACTCAAGCCTCTAATTTTGAACTTCCTGCTTTCTCCAAATCACTCAAATGTCCTGCTAGGGCCTCAAATGGCATGAATTGCATCACACAATGTTGAGTTTGCAGGAAGAAATTAAATTTTTTTTATTATTTCAGTCTTGGTTGGAAATTATAATTTATGCCAGAGGTTATAAAATTCAACCGTTAGGTAATAAGATTATTGACTCAGGTGCTTTGGGAGGACTAAAGATTCAGCTAGCCATTATATCTGGTGTGATGAGAGATGTTAGTTAATATTTAGATACTAATTACCTAGCAGTTAAAATAAATCTGTACTTATTTTGTATCTTATAATCATAAAGCTGAGTTTTTGTCTGTCTTTTTACTAAAATGTAAATGATCTTCCCTGAAATACTGAAAATAATACTTTTCATTTGTACCTTGGAGATGATGAATATTTGTTAAGATGTTTATTAAAGCAAAAAGTGTTTCTTCTCTTCTGGTTGTAAAATGACTGGAGAGGTTGTTTTTAGTTGATCACACCTGTGCAAATTAATTCCTCTCTAGGGTCATGGCTTCTCATATTTGGCCTTTCTTTAGAATCGTCTGATATCCCACACCAAGAAATTCTGATTCAATTGTACCAGAGTAAGGACAGGGCATTGGTATTTTCACAAGCACTCCAGGTTATTCAAATGTGCTTCCAACCTTGAGAATCATTGCTCAGAAGGTACACTTTTTAGGGTTGCTCAATAAATATGGAACACCCAGTTAAATTTTAACTTTTAGTAACCAAACATTTTTAGCGTGTTTTATACTAAGAATTAATTCACTGTTTATCCAAAATTCAATTTTAACTGGGCATCCTGTGTTTTTATTTGCCAAACTTGTTAACCTTATCATTTATCTGAGTTCATCCCTGTGATTTCATCAGAAATAAGAGATTATATTACATTACTGAATCAGAAGCATCAAGACTTTCATCTTGTCTTTCTTCTTTCAGGCCTGTTTGTAATAAATCTTGTACCTCCAAAAGTTTATTTCTTTAAAAAGGAAGCACTGCAAATTCAGCCAGGAGGCCAACATTTTCCTCTAGAAGTTGCCCACATTCTCCCTCTTGTGTGTTTCCCAGGTGGTTCCCTCCAGCAAAGGAAGGTCAAGTCTCTCTCAGGCTTCAAAGCTCTCTGACATTTTCTTGCCATCTCATCTTAAAAGAGAATGTTTTCTGCTTTTAAAGGTTCATGTGATTAGGCTGGGCCGGCGTAGGTGATCTGAAATAATCTCCCTATTTGGGTCAGTAACTTTTATTACATCAGTAAAGTCCCTTTTCTATATACTGTAACATCTTTACAGGATCCAGAGATTAGAATGTGGACATTTTGGGGGATCCATTCTGCCTACCACAGTTGTTACAGGTGGCACTTTCACTTCTCTCTTCGATCAGATTCTCTGCCTGTCCACTTTGTCATAGAATGCATCCTCCAATTGCCTCCTGAGAAAGAAAGCATGAAAATACTATTTAAACATTTGTATATTTGAAAATGTCTTTTTAGACCTCATACTTAAGGAAATCATTTTTTCTCAGAATTTATCTTTTATTTATGTTTCTGTCGAGAATCCAATGCCATTCTGATTTCTAAATCTTCATAAATCATCTCCTATTTTTTCCTCCATGAAAGCTATTAAGATCTCTCTGACTCACGTGGTTTGAAATGTCACAACTTTGTTACAGATAATTTTTATCCATTAAACCGAGAGCTGATGTGTTTCTATCCTTTAGTTCTGAGAACTGTTGTCCTGGTTTTCTTTGGTAATTATCTTTCTTCTCTTTGCCCTACTAGCTGTTAGATATTCCACCTTTCCTTGCCTAACTGCCCTGGCTAGTGCCTCCACTATAATGTTGAAAAGAAGTAGCGACAATTGACATCCTTGTCTTATTCCTGATCTTAGGTGAAAATGTTCATTCTTTCAAGATTAAGTATGATGTTAATTATGGATTTTTCATAGAGGCTCTTTATTAGGTTGAGGAAGTTTCCTTTTATTCCTAGTTGAAGTGTTTACATCAAGAAAGGGTGTTAGATTTTGTCAAGTGCTTTTCCTTCATCTTTTGAGATGATCATGTGGTTTTTGTCATTTAGTCTATTAAAGTAGTGCTTACATTAATGTTGTATGTTACACCAAACTTCCATTCCTGAGATAAATCCTACTTGGTCATGTGGTATAATTTTTTTTTTTTAATGTTGCTGGGTTTGGCTTGCTAGTATTTTGTTGAGGATTTTTATGTTACTATGCATAAGGTATATTGGTGTGTAGTTTTCTTGTGATGTCTTTCATTTTGTTCTTTATTTCCTTGTATTTCCAGATGGGAAGTCACTGTATACAGCCCTAATCTTAGGACAAGTTTCCAAATAAGCCACTTCAGGCAAGTAAAAATTTCTGTATCTAGCAGAGAAACAAAGCTGTATATTCTTTTGAGGTTCCCTCCTAGCTTCCTTCCCTCTCCTCAAGCCAACTAATAAAACTTGTTTTTTATACTCCAAATATTATTTATAGTCGTTTGATCATCTATGAGGCACCTGCAAGTCAACATTTATGGCAAGCGGCCCCCTCACTCCCTAAATAAGCAGTTTTGATTTAGCTCCACTCATCAACTCACCTCCCAACTGTAATTTGTCAAGCGTAGCAGCGTAGTGTCAGTCAGGTGCACTTCAGTGGTTAATCTCCTTGCACACCGGTGGAACTTAGGGCACAATAAGGTAAGCAACGAAGATAGTGATACACAAAGGGAAAACTAAATCCAGGTAGTGATATACAAAGGGAAAGATAGTGATATACAAAGGGAAAACTAAACCCAGCTTAGAAAGTCCTAGGCATGGGGATGGGTGGCTGGGACGCCGGCCTAAGATTTTAGCAGGGAACAGACCCAGCAGTTCCATGGGATCTCTCAACTCCAGAAAAGGCCGAGTGAGGACAAGGAAGACCACACAGATAATTTCTGTGGCTCTGGTAAGGGGATGACAAGGGAGAAAAACCTTCCCACGGTACCGTCTGGCCCGCGGCGCTTGTCTGCCTGCGCGAGGTCAAAGCCCGGCGCCGCCCACGCGCAGCTCGGGTGGGAACCCGCAGAGGTGGGGTGAGCAGGGCAGCTGGCGGCGGCGGGCGAGAGCCGGGGCGCCACGTCCTAGGCCGCGGGGTCGGGGCTGCAGGCACAGCTAGAGCGCTTTCCGCGGGGTTTGGCTCCTGTCGCTTCCCGTCTCGCCGAACCGGCATAGCCACTACAGCCAGAGTCGCAGCGACTCCTCAAAGCCTGGCTGCTGGCGGCCGGGAGCGCCGGGAGGGGGCGCGAAGCCGGAGGCTCCGGGACGTGGACGCAGGTAAAGGCCGGCGGGTCGGAGTCGGGCGAAGCGCGGCGGCTGCGCCTCTCGGAGGGGCCTGGCCTCGGCCGGGCCCTGCCCAGCCGCGGTGGCCCGGGTCTCCACGTTGGCCCAAGCGGGGACGTGCCAAGGGGCTGGGCTAGGGCTGCCGCTGGCCTGGCCGCCTCTCGCCCGGGCCTCCGGTGACGCGGCGGCGGCGGCTTAACTTTCGCACCTGAGACTCTCCGAGCGGCCTCGGGGCGCGCCCGCCTGGAGATTGGAATCACACGGGGTCGAAAAAGCTGAGCCCTAGACGCGAGGCGCCGGAGGCGTGGCGGAGGAGGCCGGGGAGGGTAGGGTGGGTGCCAGGGGTCCAGTACTGAACACTCTCCAGGTCTGAGATCTGAAACTGCGTCCTGTTTAATTTCGGAGCTTGTGGGGACCACACACCCCCTTCCACGGCCGGTTCCTTCCGCACGGATCCACTTTCCTTTGTCTGGTCCATTTCAGTATTGGCATCGCAATTGCTTTTGTTGAAGCCTTGGGTCCAGAGTGTACGACTTTCTACTAGGCAGAGGTCATAAGCTCTGAAATGCATCCGGGCGGAGGTGGGGAGATTGTCCTTTGGTGGGAAATTACTAGTGCTGCTATGAGCACTAACACGTATATACTACCTTGTTTTTTTTTGTTTTGTTTTGTTTTGTTTTTTTTGAGATAGTGCTCATTATTTTCGTAGCATCTAATAGTTGTAAGTGCACCTGTGAGAGCTTTCATTAGTTAACTTCAAAGGTGCATTATGCGGACGGGTTACTATTATCCCATTTTATAGACCAGACTGCTGAGGCACCCAGGAGGAAAAGTGATTATATCAAAACTAAGCAGTCAGTCCTTGTGGAAACTGTGATTAGAACTTGTCTGACTAGAGTTGTCCTTGGTCCAGTTGGTCTCTTAGCCTCAAACAAAATTTAGCGGTCAAAGATGGACGATCTGATGCTCATTGTATTTTTATTTACTAATTGTTAAAATCTTTCTTGCAAAATAGAGTCAAATCCTTTCAGACACCTGTTATAGAACCCCTAAAAGTGATACTTGAAAGATCATAATCACTCTGGTTTCAAATGAGTGGTATCGTTTGAGTCGTGGAAAGAAGTAAATTTCCGTTGTCTTTTATCTGTCAAACTTTCATCTCCTGTATAAATGTAGTGCCACTGGCAGCCCGAAGATACTTGGTGACAATAGCAGAGCCTCTAAATATTTAGTAAGTAGAATCGAGGAGGTGAGCTGTTAGATTTCCCGAAATATTTGAACAGCAAGTTTTTTCTCATAAAGAATAAAAAATTTAGGAGGATAGTCATTTGAATTATTTTAATGAAAATTATCTCGTAATTGTGTGCGTGTTACGTTGTACTTTATCTCTCTGGAACCACCAAAAATTTAGCAGTTTCCCTAGGGTTTGCTCTTCGTTTTGTCAATGGTATTTTGTTAGTCCATTTTTCTTCCTCTCTTTCATTTTGTATGTGTTTGGTTTTTCAAATGAAGATTTTTTTCTTCGAAAATTCAAAAAATAATATTGAAAAAAACAAGCTTTCTTTCTTGATAAAATAGACTTAATTAGCACTTTTTTGAGTGTGTCTGAGGACCGACACCAGCCTCTTTAATAAGCACCTCATGAAGCAGGAATTCTTCCAGGCAAGAATGCAATACATTAGTCATTTTAATCTATTTCTGTAATATTTTATGACATAGCAACCTGAATAATAATGCTTTTTACTCTTACAATGTCTTTTCATCAAGGAGCATAAAGATTAAAAATTTCTCTTAAATGTTGCTAAGTACATAGTACAAGGGGCAGTATGCTTAGACTTAATTGTTGCTTTCATGGAATAAACACAGTTCTCTCTCCCTTACACCACCTCCATTTGGCCATCTGAAAAAAGGATGGTGATCTGTCCTTCCCTTCATAGGGATATTTGGGGAATTAATGAAGTAATATCTGGAAAGCAGTTTGAACTCCACGGAAGAAAAGAGCTTTGTAACTTTGAAATGTGATTGCAGAGTCTTGAAACATTTTCCCTCCTTAAACATGCTGTTGTTTATATTTTTAGAGAGTAGTCATTCCAAGTAGTCACCTCAGGAGGCTAAACACTTATTCCCGTAGTGCTGCTGCCATTCATAATTGTATATTTTGAAATTTCTAGTCAGTTTACAAGCAAAATAAAAACATTTCATGATAATATTCATAAACACTTGTTTTTTCTATTTTTTAATCAAAAATCTAGTTCAGCTTGAGTACCTATTTTCTTTGCTAAATTTGGCAGAATGCTTTCTACATGGTTGTAAAACTCAGTTCTACCTTCAGGATTTTACCACTATTAAGGATATTTAAAGCATTGTCCTGATGGCTACGAAGGCAGTTTCAAAAGGGCAGTTTAAAAATAGTTTAAAATAATGACAGACATTATTAGAATAAGTTTACAATCTTCCCAGAAGTCTACTACAAAGGGGACAATGCTTACCTGTAGGCTGAAGTTCTGTGCATATGTGTACGTTTGTATGTAGTCTCTATTGTAACCTATCAATTATCTCTTTTCATTACATTGATTTCTTAGAAATTATGTATTTTACTTACATATTAAATAGAGTACATTAAGTAGATCACATCATACTGGAACAGTGTTAGATTGGGAGTGTATTTCATAGAGAAGTTTGAATTTCACATAAATTTAAATTTAAATCTTTGTAACAATTTTGATTACTAAAATGTGGCTCCATATTGTATGTTTTAAGTGTAATACAGCCGAGGCAATATAGCCTCAAAATATAAAATTGCTATTTTCAAAAAAAGTTATGTGTGCAACAGACTTTCCTGACCACACCAATGTCAAAAGAAAAAAATTTGACAAATTAGTTTAAATATCAAATTGGCTTTTATTAGCAATTCTCAAATTAGGTAGCATCTCATTCCATAAAATAGAATGCCATGCCTTAGGCATGGCAGAATAGTTGGTTTTTTGTAAGGTGGGAACAGGGAAACAGAGTAATTTTTAAAAGTCTGTTGGTTAACATCAGATTACTTAAGGTTACTTTTAAGTGTTAAAGCAGAAGGGACTACTTATGCCAAGTCAGGTTTACTAACCCCTTTCCTGTTGCAGTGAATCTCCTGTTTTCAGGAAAAACTAGTTTGGTCTTTGACCTACTTCCTTAAAGTTTCAGTTTGATTATGTGGCACTGAGCATGAGTGACTCCCTTTTGGTTTGATCTCTTGGGGCCTAGTGGAGGAGCTCCGCTAAAACAACGTCCTGTTGTAAATTTTTATTTAACAATTCTATCCTTTCAGTAAGCTTTCACCTAATTGAGAATGTGACCAAAACTTAGGGCATAAACGCTACTGTCAGTTACTATCATTCTGGGTTTTCAGTCTCAACATGTCACTAATAGGTTAGGTGTCCTCATTATCATAGGTTTCTTTGAGTTTTTATCATATCAGCTGGAGAGAGATCATTGACATTCAGCAGATTGCTGCATGCAGTCATTTAAAACTTTTGAGAGAATGCAGCACACTAGGGAGACTACTGTTATGACTATCAGGAAGATAATACCAAGAGTTTGGAATGTGCTCCTTAATCAAAGTTCCCATGAACCAAACCAACTAAAATTGAACAGATCAAAGAATGAGACAGACAATGAATCCATTCATTTTAACCAAGTAGCCTGTTCTTTAATTTTTTTTGCAACTGAGTCTCTATAATACCGGAATTTATCCGTGTGCAACAATAAGTGTTACCAACTGCAAAGACTCCTCTCTCTTTGACCAGTAGAAATCTAGAGCAATTCTGTTAATATCTAGTATAACTTTAACAAGAGAATTCAAAGAAGTCTTGTGCAGCTATAGCATTGCAGTAGGCTCTTCTATAGAGGCTATTGTGAGGGATAAATTCTAATCATTGCTTCATTTGTATTACTCTAAGCCATAGGAAAGGGGACCTAACAAAACCCATCCAAAAGGGTTAATGCGTCTTGGCAGTGTTCTCTTTAATCTATGACATAGATTAGGAGGAGTGAGCCAGTGTTCCACTTCTGGATTATGGAGTGAAAACTTACCATTAAGATTTTCAGCCCACATTGGCCCTTCATCCTTTACCTGTCAAGGCATGAGGTTGCCTGTGTATAAGGTTGGCCACAGAATTATCCACAAATAATGATACACCCTGTGGGTGCACATAACGACTGCTTTCCAGTTCTGTTGTTCATGGATATATTGCTTGGAATGATGGATTTAGCAGTTTCTAGCCAAGAAGCTGAAGCAGCGTTTATAGGTTAAAATAACTGTAATATGTTTGCACATAAGTCAGTTTGCAAGAAACTCTGTTCAGGCTTTTGGTACAATCCTGTCTTATGATACACTCATTTGGACTTGGTTCTTGTATCCCATGACTGGATTAAATTAAAACAGGGAGAGAGAACAAGTGGATCTAGAAATCTGACTCTATAACAGGGACCACTAGTACAATTTGAACAAGCAGTTGTGTTAGGGATGTTTTTAAGTTAGCCACTGAGTGGACTAAAAGATATTTTAAGTTATGTAAAGATTTGGGTTTGGCAGGACAGATCCAACACTCTGTGAAGTTACCTACAGAAGCAACTGGTTGTGACAATATTAACCTGCCAAGCGGAAAAGGTATAAATAAGGAAAAATTAAGAGGGATAAGTCTTATTATGATGGAGGATCTTTTTCTGATGTCTTGGGGAAAGCCGTCCACAATGTGAAGTCATCAACTTCTTATCCTGGTTAACCTGATTTTTTAAGGTCTGTGGCTTAAGAAGAGAAGCAAGTGGCATCAGGAGGTGGTCTTTTATGAGGGAGATGTGAATCCAGGGGTCAACACCTTTGAATTTAGCTGCAACGTCTGTAGTCAGGAGCACTTGGTAGGGTCCTTTCCAGGGGATTCAAAAGCAGTCTTTCTTTGATGGCATTTCCAGAACACCCAATCACCAGGATCCAACAAGCCTTTTTGGATCTGTGTCTTGAAAGTCTTCCTTTACCCGTTGGTGATAACTTTTAGCATAGTACATTAAGAATGTACAGTATTGGGTCATTTCAACATGGGTCAATTAGGGATATACATTTGGTGTAGTAGCCAAAGATATAGACTGACCAGCAGTAATTTCATAAGAAGTTAACTTGTGTTTTCCAGCACTGTTGCTCTGAAGAGTCATAAGAGCCAGAGACAAAATTTTAGGCCAAAGAAGGCTAGTGATTTCAGATAAGTTGGAAATTCTGAGGTTAAGTATCCCATTAGTTTTATCGACCTTACCAGAGGACTGAGGAGGGTAAGGACAGTGATAATGCTAGACTGTTTATAATAATTTAAGTAGTGCATGAATTACTGTCCAGTAAAATGAGTGGCTCAGTTACTTGAAATGGCATTCAGTATACCCCAGATGTGAAGTACTACTTTTGTTTTACAGTAAGGTCATTGTCAGCCTTTTGACCTGGGAAGGCCTGAGCCCATCCATAGAACACACAGATTATAACAGGCACATACAGACTATTGCAAGTACATGTTTGGTGGGAGTGGATGAAGTCTAATTGTACATGTTCAAATGGGCCTAATGGTTGGAGTGAGGGCCGGTCATTCCGGGGGAACATAAAGTGACTTTCTTGGAGTATGAGTTTGCCAGGTTAAATATTGATTTTAAATAGCTTTTATAACTTTATAACAAGTTTCCCACCAAAACTTTTTGATCATTTGATCTATCTTATCAGTACCATTATGGATAAGGGAATGTAAGAGGCATAACAAATACCCCTTAAGTGACCTTTGGAGTACCAAGTAGCTGTCTTGGCCTTCCCAGAACTTGGAAAGGAAATTACAAGAACATCCTTCTCATGCATCCTTCTTATTCCCAAAATTCATTTTAATTTGTAGAGGCCTTCTCCCCCTCCCCCCCAATAACTAATAGCATCTGGTTGTAGAGAGGCAAAGTTAAGTAACAGGGAGCATGCCTTACTGTTTCCAGCTGTTGGATATAGACAAAAGACCTCACAGAGTTGGGTAACATTTTTGGCATGAACATCAGTTGGGACATTTACCTGATATTCAGCCTCAGTTCTCTTTGTTTGAGCCTCTTTTTTTATAACAGTATCCAACTTTGGGCATCAGTATCCAGCAAGGAGGTTATCAACTTGTGGGCCACTTTTTGTTGGTATGCCTGAAGGAGTGAGGAAATCTCTTTGCTTCCAAAGTGTTTCAAAATCATGAACCACTTCAAATGCATAGTGACTGTCAGTGTAAATGCTGACAGACTGATTTTTAGATAAAATGCAGGCACAGGTATGTGTGCGAGTATTCCCCAATGCCTGCTTTAATGTACAAAAAAGATTCAAGGTTTTAAATCATTGGGCAATTCTAAAGCAGGGGGCTGGGGGTCGTTGTACTACCCTTTTTCATTCTACAAATGCTGCCTCATGTCTCCCCCCCGCCCAGGCCCTGCAAGGAATGGGTTTAGGGACTGAATTTTTAGTGAGTTCAGTAAGTTGGGATGCTAAGAGTAAACATTTAGGAACCTGTAGATGGCAATATCCAACTAACTCTACTAACATGTTAAGTTGTCTCTTAGTTCTGGGCCTGGGAAAATCATGGATAAGCCTAAGTTTATTAGGAGACTTGGATGCTTGCAGCACTTAGATCATGTCTTAAATAGTAAATAGTATCTGATGATAAATATAATTTTTCTATGGAGACCTTGTGTCCTTTCTCTGTTAACTGTTAATAGGTAGATGAAATACTCTTAGGATGCCTCCTCAGTGCATGAACAAAGAGGTCATCTATGTATTGCAGGAGAGTTGACCCTTGATACTAGAAGGTGTGCTCAAGTCTTGATGGAGCACTTGAGAGAAGTAGGAGGGGGCTTCAGTGAACCCCTGAGGCATGACTGTCCAGGTACATTATTGATTATTCTAGGTGAAAGCAAATAGATATTGACTATCATGGTCAGTGGGAATGCTAAAAAAAGACTGAACACAGTTCTACCACTGTGAACTGTTTAGAATTCGGGGGACCTGGGGCAAAAGAGTATTTGGGTTTGGAACCACTGGGAAATGAAAAATAATGATCCTGGTAGTGACTCTTAGATCTGGAAAAATTACCATCCTTGCCTGTTAGGTTGTTGTCCCTAAGTATACAACAAACTGTACAAAAAATAGAATCATATTAACCAAAACTAAATATCCTTGATACAGTATATTATTAACCATTTACTTAAGGTGTTTATTTTCTTTTACAGAGATAAATTTTAATTACTTGAATTCCCAGCCAAAGTAGAACCCACCCAATAACATTTAAATGAAAATCATTTTACATGTTTCTTGAATGTATATACAATTTTTATTGTCATATTTTTGTAAATAGCCATTTAATTTCACTATACTTTTATTTATAATTTATCAGGAGAACCCGCTCCCGATGTTTAATGTGGGTTCTTTTCTATTTCCTAAGTGTCTCGGCTGGTTTGAGAAATAAAGGGAAAAAGCACAAGAGAGAGAAATTTAAAGCTGGGTGCCCGGGGGAGACATCCCATGTTGGCAGGATCTGTGATGTTCCCAAGTGGAAAAACCAGCAAGTTTTTATTAGTGATTTTCAAAAGGGGAGGGAGTGCACGAGTAGGGTGTGGGTCACAGAGATCACATACTTTACAAGGTAATAAAATATCACAAAGCAAATGGAGGCAGGGCGAGATCACAGGACCACCTGATGGGGCGAAATTAAAATTGCGAATGAAGTTTCCGCAGGCATTGTCATTGATAACATCTTATCAGGAAACAGGGTTTGAGAGCAGACAACCTGTCTGACCAAAATTTATTAGGCGGGAATTTTCCTCGTCCTAATAAGCCTGGGAGCTACAGGAGACCGGGGCTTATTTCATCCCTTCGCTTCGACCATAAAAGATAGCACGCCTTAAAGGGGCCTTCTATAAGCCTACCTTCAGGGCGCATTCCCTTTCTCAGGGATGTTCCTTGCTGAGAAAAAGAATTCAGTGATATTTCTCCTATTTGCTTTTGAAAGAGGAAAAATATAGCTCTGTTCTGTCTGGCTCACCAGCGGCCAGTTCAAAGTTACCGCTCTTGTTCCCTGAACATCGCTGTTATCCTGTTCTTTTTTTTTAAGATGCCCAGATTTCATATTGTTCAAACACACATGCTCTACAAACAGTTTGTGCAGTTCACACAATCATCACAGGGACCTGAGGTGACGTTCATCCTCCTCAGTTTATGAAGAAGATGACAGGATTAAGAGATTAAAGACAGGCATAGAAAATCACAAGGGATAAGTGTCCATGAAATCTTCACAGTTTATGTTCAGAGATTGCAGTAAATACAGGCATAAGAAATTATACAAATATTAATTTGGGGAACTAATAAATGTCCATGAAATCTTCACAATTTATCTTCTTCTGCCGTGGCTTCAGCCGGTCCCTCCGTTCGGGCTCCCTGACTTCCCGCAACAATAATTGACACATTTTTGACACATATATTGTATATATTTGGGGGTACAGTACTGATACATGTACATGTTGTATGATGATTAAATCAAGGTATTTATTACCTCAAAGATTTGTCATTTCTTTATGGTGAGAACATTCAAAATTCTCTCTTCTTGGTTATTTTGAAATATATGCAATATAGTATCATTAACTATAGTCACTTTGCTATGCAGTAGATCACCAAAACTTATTCCTTGTATATAACTGCAAGTTTGTACCTATTGACCAGTCTCTCTCCCTCTCCCTTTCCCTTTCCCCTTTCCCTTTTCCCTCTCTCCCCTTTTCTACTTCCCAGATTCTGGTGACTGCTGTTCTCTCTACCTCTATGACATCAACTTTCTTTTTTTTTTTGAGATGGAGTCTCAGTCAGTCACCCAGGCTTAAGTGCAATAGCGTGATCTTGGCTCACTGCAACCTCTGCCTCCCGGGTTCAAGCGATTCTCCTGCCTCAGCCTCCTGAGTAGCTGGGATTATAGGCATGTGCCACCATGCCCAGCTAACATTTGTATTTTTAGTAAAGATAGGGTTTCACCATGTTGGTCAGGCTGTTCTTGAACACCTGACCTCGTAATCCTCCTGTCTTGGACTCCCAAATTGCTGGGATTATAGGCATGAACCAGCGCGCCCAGCCTGACATCAGCTGTTTTCGGTTGCACATGAGTTTGATTATGCAGATTTTGTCTTTCTGTGCCTGGTTTATTTCACTTAATGTAACATCCTCCAGACTCATCCATGTTGCCACAAATGGCAGGACTTCATGCCTTTTTTTTGACTCAATAGTGTTCCATTGTGTATATATACCAGATTTTCTTTATCCATTCATTCTTTGATGGACACTTAGATTGATTCCGTATCTTGGGTATTGTGAATAGTACTGTAATGAACATGAGAGTGCTGATGTCTCTTCAGCATACTGATTTCATTTCCTTTGGATATATACCCAGTAGTGGGATTGCTGGATCATGTTGTAGTTCATTATTAGTTTTTGAGGAACCTCCATACTGTCTTCAATAATGGCTGGACAAATTTACATTCCCACCAACAGTATATAGGAATTCCTAGTTCTTCATATACATTCCAGCATTTATTTTTTTGTCTTTTCAATAATAGCCATCCTAATTGGGGTAAGATGATATCTCATTGTGGTTTTAATTTACATTTATATTTCCCAAACTGTGATCGTTGAGCATTTTATCATATACCCGTTGGCCATTTATATGTCTTCTTTTGACATCTATTCAGGTATTTTGCCCATTTTTGGTCAGATTATTATTTTGCTATTGAGTTAAGTTCCTTGTATCTTCTGGATATTAACTCTGATGCATAGTTTGCAAATATTTTTCCCATTCTATAGGTTCTCTTTATGGATTGTGTCCTTTGGTGTGCAGAAACTTTTTAGTTAAATATAATCCTGCTTGTCTATTTTTGTTTCTGTTGCCTGTGTTTTTGAGGTCTTATCCAAAAAAATCGTTGCTTAGACCAAGGTCATAAAGCATTTCCCTCATGTTTTCTTCTGGTAGTTTTATAGGTTCAGGTTTTACATTTAAGTCTTTAATCCAGTTCCTTTTTTTTTTTTTTTTTTTTTTTTTTGATGGAGTTTCACTTTTGTTGCCCAGGCTGGAGTGCAGTGGCATGAACTTGGCTCACTGCAACCTCTGCCTCCCAGGTTCAAGTGATTCTCCTGCCTCAGCCTCCCAAATAGCTGGGATTGCAGGCATGTGCCCACCACACCCGGCTAATTTTGTATTTTTAGTAAAGAAGGGGTTTCTCCATGTTGGTCAGGCTGGTCTTGAACTCATGACGTCAGGTGATCTGCCTGTCTGAGACTCCCGGAGTGCTGGGATTACAGGCATGAGCCACTGCACCTGGCCAATCCATTTCCATTTTGAGGTGATTTTTTTTTTTTTAATATGGTAGAAGACAGGGGTTTAGTTCGTTCTTCTACATGTGGATATTCAGTTTTTCCAGTATCATTTATTTAAGTTACAGTCCTTTTCCTAACATGTGCTTATTATACCTTTATCAAAAATCAGTTGGTTGTGTATGGATTTATTTCTGTGTTCTCAATTCTCTTCCATTGGCCTTTCTATTTTTATAGCAGTACCATGCCATTTTGATTACTATAGTTTTGTAGTATATTTTGAAGTCAGATAATATGATCTCCAGCTTTATTCTTTTTGCTCAATATTACTTTGGCTATTTGGGGTCTCTTGTGGCTCTGTATGAATTTCAGGATTTTTTTCATTGCTTTGAAAAATGTGATTGGTATTTTTATAGGGATTGCATTAAATCTGTAGGTTGCCTTGAGTAGTGTGTACATTTTAACAATTAATCTAATTCATGAACACAGAATATCTTTCTTTGCATTTGCATCCTCTTCAATTTCTTTTATCGATATTTTATAACTTTTACAATAGATATCTTTCACATGCTTGGTTAAATTTATTTCCAGGTGTCTAATTTTTTGTAGTTACTGTAAATGAGATTGCGTTCTTGGTTTCTTTTTCAGATAATTCTCTATTGGCACATAGAAATGCTACTGAATTTATATATTGATTTTGTATCTTACAACTTTACTGAATTTGGTAATTAGTTCTAACAGTTTTTTGATGGGACTCTTTAGATTTTATAAATCCTGGAAAATTTTGAGAAGAATTGGTATTAGTCTTGAAATGTTTGATAGAATTCAGCAGTGAAGCCATCACATCCTGGGCTTTTACTTTGATGGGAGACTTTTTATTACTGATTCAATCTCCTCATTTATTATTGGTCTTAATGTAAAGCTTTTCTAGTTCTTCATAGTTCAATCTTGGTAGGTTGTACGTATCTAGGAATTTGTCAATTTCTTTTCAGTTTTCCAATTTGTAGGTGTATAGTTTTCATAATATTTTCCTTTGTATTTCTGTAGTATCATTTGTAATATCCACCTTTTCATTTATAATTTTATTTGAGCCTCCTATCTTCTTTTTCTTACAAGTTCTGTCAAGTTTGTTTATCTTTCCAGAAAACCAGCTCTGTTGTGCTGATCTTTTATATTGTTCTTTTTAATCTCTTCACGAAAAAGTCCCTTTTTGCGGGGAATGCCAGGTACCTCTAGTCAGCCATCTTGGTGACGTCACTATTAACAAGGTGTTTTCTTGCTTTCTTAGATTTTAGAAAATTTTTGAGAAATGATGGCTGAGTTTCATAAAAAGACTGAGGAAATTGGAACTCCTGGGGTTTTTAAATCTTGATAAATTTTTCCATAGCAAGCAGAAATACTGGAGAATATTCTGTTAGTAATTGAACTGTCCTTATGTTCTATAATCTCTTTACCTGATTAGTTCACTGATGGTTCGAGATCTGGAAAACCTTAGAAACAGCCACAGCTGTTTAAAAAGCAGCTTTAAAACATCCTTGATAAAATTGCTGAAATAAACAGTGAGGCTTGTTCTGAATGAGAATTGCCTAGCCTATTCAGAAACCTATTGAAAAAGTGTATCCTAGAGGCCAAAATTGATGTATGGACACATATTTTGGGCAGCAAGGAATGAATAGAATAGATTTGTGGGCCAATGGTATTATAGGTAAATTGGGGGCTGTCTACTCAAAGTTTGTTTAATAGAGTTAGAAATTAACTGCGTGAGGAGAAGTTCTATCTTTCTGGCCAAATTTTGCTCAGATCTTTGGTTTCAAGGTGGAATTTGTTATTTCCCAGACAGTTTTCTGATGATACGTAAAGTGTATAGTAGATATTTGTATAGCTACATGTGTCTGACTTAGGACTAATAAGGCTGTAGAGTCAGAAATAAAGCTTTCTCTGCTCAGGTCAAACATTATACTTACTGCTAGCCAAACAACCTTACACTTTCCCAACTTAGTGTTTTGGCTTATTTATTTTCCTTGTTTTAGATGTCCATATCTCTTCATTCTACTTGGCTAATGCTGTTTAAATCCCCTCTATACTTTAAGACCCAACTGGAAGACTACTCTCTTCACAAAGCTTTCCCTGACTCCCTAATTCTTGTTTTTTGCCCTTAGTTTATCTAATACTGCTTAATTGCTAGTTATTTTCTGTGTTCTTAATTATTTCACTTATTTTGGCCATGAGCTTGTTCTCTATCTAGATTTTTTCCAAAGGCATAAATTATGCCATATATATATATATATATATATATATATATATATATATGTATTTTTTTCTTTCTTGAATCATACATAATACCTAGAACAGTGGTTAACAGTGGTATAGATCAGCTTATAAGATTAGATCTACAGAAGAAATTTATTACTCTGATACTCTGGTATAAAGCATAATTTATACTTAATAATGTCGGTTAGTGTTCTGGTAGAAAATAGATGACATATTCAAATGAGGTAACCGAGATGAGTTTAATTTACATAGGTGTCTCTAGGTTAAAATAAACCAACAATGGATGGTGAAGTACCCCAAGACTAGCAATAGTGAGAGTCATTATCATCCCTAGGCCTGAAGAGGCAAGAGAAGGACCATTACTGAAACCCACATGGAAACTGTAGAAAAGGCTGCCTGGGGCTGGGCGTGGTGGCTCACGCCTGTAATCTCAGCACTTTGGGAGGCTGAGGCGGGCGGATAATGAGGTCAGGAGATCGAGACCATCCTGACTAACATAGTGAAACCCGTCTCTACTAAAAATACAAAAATTAGCTGGGCATGGCGGCATGTGCCTGTAAGCCCAGCTACTCTAGGAGGCTGAGGCAGGAGAATTGCTTGAACCAGGGAGTCGGAGGTTGCAGTGAGCTGAGATCACACTACTGCACTCCAGCCTGGTGACAGAGCTAGACTCTGTCTCCAAAAGAAAGAAAAAAAAGAAAAGAAAAGAAAAGAAAAGAAAAGGTTGCCCGACAAGAACTCTGGCCTTTCTGTGATCTGACCGGGGAGCGCCAGAGGGAATACATACCCCCAGCCTCACACTCGCGTAGTCCTTTCATCTCCACCTGATACTTTCCACTGGCAGACAATATTGGAAGCCAAAAGGCCAAGAGAGCCTTGTTGTAGCAGTTCAAAAGTCAACCTCCTAGGAATTAGAGGAAAGTTAAGAAAGTAAAGAGTAGACTCTGGAATGTGGAGCAAGGAATATCCAGCACTGTAATCATATCAAGAGAGTGTTTCAGTTACAGTTAATGTTATATGCCTTTTTGTGCTGTTTTTATTTCTTGAAAGGCACCTATGTTTTTCTGGTCTAATTCAGTTACTAACATCCAAGAACATGGTATGATTGATACATTGCATATGAAATACAGCTACTGTCCCCTTTTCTTGTGGTATTAACTTGTGTAGTATTGTTAAATGTGTCTTCTTAATTTTTTTTTTATATTTTTCCATTGCTTGTAGAGTACATAGGTAGAATACATGGAACTGTCCACATAGCCATTACCATTCAACTACATGGTTGAATGGTACCTTCACCATTCCAACTACATGTTTTTTCTTAATCAATCAGGATTGCTCATTTTTCTTTTTGTGTCATTTTCGTAGACAAGTGGTTTTCAGTCTTGTTGTGTATATGGTCCTCAATGTGGACATTTTGATTCAAGCAGGTTTAAGATGAGGCCTGAGCGTCTATTCTTTAAAAAAAAAAACCTTTCAGATATTTCAGATGCACAGTAAATGAGAACTACTTGCACAGGTAATCATTTTGACCCAAGTGTTGTTGCTGCTCCTTCCACACTCCCCAGTATATATCATACTTTTTAGTAACTAAGGCTTAAACAGAAATCTAATGCTGCTTTATGTGCTCTTCAAAGCAAATGTTTTATATTTTTCATATTCACAAATACTTATGATATGGGATAGAAAATATGTGGTTTGCAGATTCCTAATAAAACAAATAAAAAAATTTTAAATAAAATATTTCAAATTTACAATATAGAGAATAATATACCGAACATCTGTGTGTTCTCACCACTTAGCATTAGAAAATATTAACATTTTACTATTTTTCCTTTTTTGTTTTAGAAATAAAAATACAGATAAAATTTAAGCCTCCTTTTATTTCTTCTAGAGGTTACTATTCTAAACTTGGTATTTGTCATTCCTATGCATGTTCCTATGCTTTTGCTACACATGTATGTATCAATAAACAAAATATTACTTTGTTTTACATGCTTTAAAACTTTTCATAACTCTTACTGTGCTGTTATTCTTTAATGTGTATATTTCTGCAGCCTTTTTACTTAAAATAACTTTGATTTTTTTCTAGATACATATAGCTTTATTACTTTTTATTGCGATGTGTAGTATTCTGTTGTATGAATGAACAAATATTTATCAAATCAATGGATGCACATTTGGGTTCTTCCCAGTTTTTTATATTATTGCAAAGTGTTGCCAAAATGAACATTCCCATATGATATGTTTCCTTATTCATATACAAACCTAGAAGTAGAACTGCACATCCACAAATAGACATATTTTATTTTACCAGACCTTACCAAATTGCTTTCCAAAATGGTTGTGCCTAGTTATACCTCCCCGTAGCAGTTTTTGAGATTCTTGTTGCTCCGTATCATTTTTATAGTTGGTATTGTAAGACTTTTTAATTTTTCCCAGTGTGATGGGTATGAACTGGAACCTTGTTTTATTTTTCATTTTCCTGATTTCTGGTGAGGTTGAACACTTTTTATGTAATTGTTGGTCATTTGGGTTTCCTCCCCTGGGAACTGCACTTCCACGCTCCTTGTTCATTTTTCTGCTGGATATTTTTCTTTTAAAAAATTTGTAGAATTAATTGTAGCTATTAACCATTTGCTTATATTTGCAGATTTCTTCTTCCAGTCTGTGGGTTGTCATCAATTTTTTCTTTTCTTATACTGAAGTTAAAATTTTATCAGTGTATCACTTTGCCACTTTATTCTACTCTGTTTTTTGAAACATGACCCAGCCTATAGTCACAACTTAGAGCTCAAGGTTTGCAGCTTTCTATAATACCTTACTTTCAAAAAGTGTTTGTAGATAAGGCAGGGTATAAATAAATAAATAAGTAAACATGCCATACAGTTTCTCATTAAAATTTATGTAAAATTACGAATTTTTAAAAAAAATTATATGAGGGAGTTTCCTGGTTCAGAAATGGCAGCTAGCAGCCTCCAGAAAAAAGCTACCCTTTTCTCATTTTTCATTAAGTTCCTATGAAGATGTAGAATAAAATCAAAATTTACCACAAAACCAAACTTTAAAAACTTCAAAAACACAGAAAGCAGGAGGCAGTACTTTAATTAAGAAGCATTTGGTCTTAGGTTGAGAGGAATTTCTCTACTTTAGCGCCTGCATACCCCACCCTTGCCTCAAGATATAAACAACCTGATAAATACAGGCTAAAAGGCATTATTCTTCCCCCATAGTCAGTTCCTTCATAGAACTCTACCAGCGGCAAAATGGGAAGACATCCCTTTTCGCCTCTCAGATACTACTCTGTGAGGCAAAAACTGCTGAATTTCTTTCATTTCCTGTGTTCCCAGCAAATTTCAGGAAGCAACTAGGCAGAAGGGGAATTTGTTGTGGTGTAGTAGGGTTCTCTAGAGGGACAGAACTCATAGGATAGATGTATATATAAAGGGGATTTTATTAAGGAGAATTGACTCACACGATCACAAGGCCATCCGCAAGCTGAGGAGCAAGGAAGCCAGTCTGGGTCCCAAAACCTCAAAAGTAGGGAAGCCAGCAATGCAGCCTTCGGTCTGTCGCTGAAGGCTTGAGAACCCATGGCAAACCACTGATATAGGTCTGAGAGTCCGAAAGCTGAAGAACTTGGATTCTGATGTTCGAGGGTAGGAAGTATCCAGCACGCGAGAAAGATGAAGGCTGGATGACTCAGCAAGTCTGCTCCTTCCACGTTCTTCTGCCTGCTTTATTCTAGCCTCGCTGACAGCTGATTAGATGGTGCAACCCAAATTAAGGGTGAGTCTGTCTGCCTTTCCCAGTCCACTGACTGAAATGTTAATCTCCTTTGGCAACACCCTCACAGACACACCCAGGAACAATACTTTGTATCCTACAGTCCAGTCAAGTTGACACTCAGTATTAACTATCACACATAGGTACCACAAAGCATTGGCAGATCTGACACAAAAAGAACCCTGTTGATTATGCGTGGTAGCAATGGCAATTACAGTTTTTTAAAAGGGTTTCCTCTCCCAGAAAAATAGGTAGGCAATAAAGGGTATTGAAAAATGCCCTCTCTGAAGAATATTGAACTAAAAATCAGGTAGTAAAGGCCTGTTAAAGATAGGTGAACAGGACTGAGTGCTTTGTATGTCAGCAGCCTTTGCCTAGATAGGAACAGGTGGGCAGAAAAGTGATCATGGGTAGTTTCCCTCAGCTTGTCTGTCTGACACCAAAGTTTGGGCAGATCTCTCTGTAATCTCCCGGTGTGTACGAAGAAAAAGAAATAAAGCAGCCTGAAATGAAACCTCTGAAATACTGTGGAACGAGGAAAGATTTATTATTGAAAATAATTGTAATAAAACATTAATTTCAATAATTTGACTGATAGTGGTTTATGAACACCATCTTTTATATCAGTAGTGCTCAAACTGTCGTTTCAGGGACTCTGCAAATAGTGAAATATTTAACCCCTTAATTTCTTTGGTCAGGTTGACATTTTGGGGTTCCTTGTAAGATTTCGTATGAGGGAAAAGTGCAACTGCTGCTTTCTTAATATGATTCACAAAAAAAATATATTTTAAAGAAATTTCACAAAATGAATCAATCCAATTGGATTAGAAGATCTTCACTGATCACCATTAAATATTTCATTTTGAAACTAGGGGTGTTGAATTTACTGAGAGTCTTGAGTAACTTCAGAATGTAGGAAACATTAGTGTCTGGAAACATTTAAAGAAAACAAGCTAAATTGCATACTTCAGGAGCCTCCAAGGGCCTCAGTGAATGAGAAGACAGAGGAAACAACTGGGACAGCTTGGCTGTTTTAGTATTATAACCTAAATCTTTATCTTAGTGTAAGATCTAAGAGTATCACTGAATTTCAGGGAGATCCATGCTGAAGAACTATATAGAACAGCTTTCTCCAGAGGCATTTGCTGCCAGATAGTAGTAAGTTTATAGGAGAATAAGTGATAGCGAATTGGGTGTGTCTTGATGCAGATTCCATACTCCCAAAGAAAGGGAGAAAAGTACACAAAAGCAAAGAAAAAGTTTAAAAGTAAAGAAGGCCGCCAATATTCATATGGCAAGATAGTAGTGTGTACAGAGTTTTTGCAGACTCTGCCAATGTATTGGACCCTGTTTTATTTTTAGAATGGCTAAAGGAGAGTACTTCCGATGTCACCCAAAAGGTGATCAAGACTGAATGTAGATCTTGACATTCCACCTTGGAGCTAGTTGCTGCTTCCTTGCCTTACCTTCTGCTACTGTAGCCAGCTAAGATGCCAGCAGGTTGGGGAGGACAACCAATGATGTTTGTTGCATCCTCCATTCCAGTATGTGCCCATCAGCTTAGAATTCTGTCAGAACTTCAGTGCATCTCGCTCTTCTCATCCTTAGAAATCTCAAGACTACAAAATAAGAACAACTTCCTCACAAAGTGGTGGGAATAATTTGAGAAGTCACTTAACTTCTGGGACTCAGTTTCCTCATCTACAAAATGGAGTTAACAGTCCCTACCTCATAGGAATATCTTGATGATTAAGGGAACTAATGCCACTTAATAAGTACTACACTAAAAAATTATAGCTAGTTTTAAAAATAATATTAATGCTTTGATTTCATGTTTTATATGTGGAAATTTTAGTTTTAAATATATAGAGGATATACTACTTTCTGGCCTATTGCCTATTAAAAAGGGAGAAAGTATACCTTTTTTTTTTTTTTTTTGACACAGTCTCTCTCTCTTGCCCAAGCTGGAGTGCTGTGGCACTATCTTGTCTCACTGCAACCTCAATCACACTGGTTCAATCAATTCTCATGTTTCAACCTCTTGAGTAGCTGAGATTACAGGTGTGCGCCACCACACTTGGCTAATTTTTGTATTTTTAGTAGAGATAAGGTTTCACCATATTGGCCAGACTTGTCTTGAACTCTTGGCCTCAAGTGATCTGCCTGCCTTGGGCTCTGAAAATGCTGGGATTACAGGCATGAGCCACCGCGACCAGTCAGAAAGTATACATTTTTTGATGGATAGTTTCATTAGCAGCATAGTAACATATAGTCATCAAATCACATATCATGTCCTGAAACTCAGACTGTGTTCTTTAATGGATTTTCTAAAACATCAATCTCTTTAATAGCTTTATTAGGCTGAATTGGGCACCCCCAAATTCATGTGTTGAAGGCCTAATTCCTGGTACCTCAGAACATGACTGTATTTGGAGGGTAGGGATTTTAAATAGGTGATTAAGTTAAAAACGGTTGGTTAGTGCAGGCCCTGATCCGATCTGACTGGTGTCCTTATACATAGAACAAATTCGGACACATAAAGACCTACTGGGTATGTGTTCCTACAGAAGAAAGATCATGTGAGGACACATTGAGAAGACAGTCATATGCAACCCAAGGAGAGAGGTCACAGAAGAAACCAAACCTGCTGATGTCTTGATTTTTGGCTTCTAGTCTCCAGAGCTGTGAGACGATAAGTTTCTGTTGTTTCAACTACCAGTCTGTGGTACTTTGTTATGGTAGTCCTAGCAAACTCATACAGTTGTCCTGTTTTTAGTGATTTTGGTTTGATCTTTGAGTGTAAGTGGTAACAGCCTTATTTGCCCATTATAAGGTGCTTTATTATCTTTTTTTTTTTCTAATTGTTTTAGCATCTATTGATGGTTTTATCTAGATCCATTATTTCATCAGGGGTCAAAAATGGTAATTTTAATATAATCACCCTTCATTTTTTTAGCACTGTGCTTCTATACTGAAGAATTTTTGTTCACCAACTATTTGGTTACTGTGAAATTGTCGGCCGGGCGCAGTGGCTCAAGCCTGTAATCCCAGCACTTTGGGAGGCCGAGACGGGCGGATCACAAGGTCAGGAGATCGAGACCATCCTGGCTAACACGGTGAAACCCCGTCTCTACTAAAAAATACAAAAAACTAGCCGGGCGAGGTGGCGGGCGCCTGTAGTCCCAGCTACTCGGGAGGCTGAGGCAGGAGAATGGTATAAACCTGGGAGGCGGAGCTTGCAGTGAGCTGAGATCCGGCCACTGCACTCCAGCCTGGGTGACAGAGCGAGACTCCGTCTCAAAAAAAAAAAAAAAAAACAAAAACAAAAACGAAATTGTCTGTATTGCAAAGGTACAATAAATGCTTGATTGGATTCTTTCTCTTTTTAAATTCATTTTTAGATTCTGACATCCTCCGTATCACCTGAGAATCCTAAATTTCAGGTTTGGGGATTTGAATTTATACTATTAGGGTGAGCCAAAGACTTCCAAACTGAGAAATTTATATAAAGTATCCCTGGGCTGGTGATACCTTTGGAACACCTGGCAGATACGGTGTGAAACTCTGTTTCCAGGAGGGACAGGTTCTCAAGGTCCCATGCTAGTCTCGTGATAAAGGTAAGTTCATTTCCCAAGCTGCAAAATCCATGAGGAAATGAGTGAGAGTTAATATATCCCCAGAAAATTTAGGTAAACCCAGATCTCAGTCTTTGGTCTTTTCTCTGTCCATACTCACAAACTTGTAGATATCATTTATTTTCATGGCTTTAGAGAACCATCCCAAATTTAAATCTTTTGTTCAGAGATCTTATACCTAAGTACGTCACTAACCAAACTCCTAACTGTCCTTTCTGCTTCACTGGCAGCCTTTCCCATACCTGTTGATGGCAGTTTCATCTTTACAGTTACTTATGACAAAGAATTTGGAGATCTTTAGCTCCTTATGGACTCAACTGTACATCCAATCTGTCTGGAAATCATCTCTGTTTTACTTTCAGTATATATCTAGAATTTGACCATAACTTAACACCTTCACTGCTATCACCTTAATCTAACTTTTGGCTATATTCTTCACTGCTATCACCTTAATCTAACTTTTGGCTATATTCCTGTAGCAGCTTTTTTCATCATAATAGGGTTTGTTTGGTAGAAGAGTTAGTTGGTACTTTTCATAAACAAAGTCCTGTTTTACCCTCAGAAAGTTTTATTTAAAAATAAATATAATAATTCATTTAAAAAGTACTGCTTTATCTCATTTTCTTTATGTAATTATGAGTAAATTAAGAGTTTACTAGGGAAAGGGCAGAAGCTTATAGAAGTTTATTGTATACTAGGACAAGTATTTTGATTCAACCAGAATTATATGAGTATGTAAATCATAATTTAGTTTCTAATTAGTTTTTTTCCCCATGTAATTCAACCTAATGTACTTAAACATTGGTTTGGCTCTTAGGTGAATTTAAATGAAATAAAGAATGTGGTTTGTACCTGATATGTTTGAATTTCCTTTCAATGCCCAAAGAGAGAACAGTAGCTCTAATTGCCATAAATTCATTTCAGCAAGATATATACTCACATACAAGACTGTCTGTGTTATTGAGGGGGTCTACAAAAACTTGAGCTACTGCTTATGCCCTTTCTCTGGGAGCTTACAAGTAGAGGAAGAATCAGATGTACACATTAGTGCGGTATCAGGTAACTCAAAGACATAAGTACTACACAAAGGCATAGGTAACAGATGAACGAAGGTATCAGATGAACAAAGGTAAAAGCTGTTTAGGAACAGAGCAAACAAAAGTTCTAGAAATGTAAAACTCTCTTTTGGGGAAGATGGGGGGTATAAATAAGTAAACAAGCCCAAATTTCTCGGCTTCCCAAGCAGTGCTTTATTGGTCAGGGTTTTATCTGCTAGGAGATACCTTGTTTTTTTTTTTTTTTTCCTCCATTATCTGGCAGTTTTTTGGAGCCATATCTTTTGGGTAACCTTGTATACTTGCGTCTGTATCAAACAAAATGTCTCTGTGTGTGACAATTCCTCCTGCCCTGAAGTAAC
Source organism: Rhinopithecus roxellana (assembly GCF_007565055.1). Lineage (NCBI taxonomy): Eukaryota > Metazoa > Chordata > Mammalia > Primates > Cercopithecidae > Rhinopithecus > Rhinopithecus roxellana. Next base: position 57,315,980 of record NC_044551.1, read on the forward strand.
AATGATTTTGAAGCCAAGTCAATGTGCTTGTCTATGAAGCCGCCTTTCATCTGAATCCTTTCTTGATTGCTGATACATCAAGAAGAATATATGTATCTAGTAAGAGTATGGCAAATTAGACAAATACTTACTATCCACATTTGGTTAAAACAATGCTTTATGTCATATTAATATATTTCACATAAGGTAAATATGTTTTAGCCCATATTTCTCCTTCTAAGAAGTCAACCTGAGAAGCAGTTGGGGGAAGAAGGCTCCATTTGAGTTCAGGCTCAAGTCTTTATTTAGATATTTTCCTTTGAGAACCCTGATAATTTTTGCCTGTTCTCTCCCAGTCAACTAGCTTAGAACCCCTCTCACCCTCTCATATGCTTTCATAGCACATGTCTTTGTTATTCTTTATGTTCTGTGACAAAATAATGGTTTCTCAGCAAATAATTACTGAATATTAACTGAAAAGAAATTTCCTGATTTTATTTTCTTCTTTACTGTATCTTTATGGTCCAATCAGAAATATTATTGGCACCTTTATTAAAACTGTATTTAGATGTATCATGTCCTGGATTGCTCAAGAATCTCCAAAAATAATGAAAACTCTTCTTTGGAACCAGAACTTGTGTATTCATCATATGGTGATTTCTGAAAGTCCCATATAAATACTGACATGCACACACCATTTTGAAAAGTGTATTTCAGCATTTTGTACAATTCTCTTAATTCTGCATGCAATTTCTACCTTTCATATACTTTTCCCATAAGAAAGTAGTATGTAAAATGTCAGTGAATATATGGGTCCTGTTTATTATTACTTTCATTCGTCTTTAAAATTCATTCCTTTATGAAAGAGAGGTAGCAATTAAAATGGACAGAACTAATCAGAACACATGTCTGCATTTCTTCAGTAATATTTTATAATTCTTAAAGGTGTCACTTGGATTGAAAGACTGCAGTGGGCATTCAAGAATAAGTGCCTGAGATATGTTTGTAAGAAAAAGAAAAGGGAAAATGAGTCAGTTTACAAGAATAAAGTGCTATTCAACTTTAATTGAAGTGTGTGATTTAAGAACCTATGGGACAAGATATGAAGTACTGGTAGCAAGTACAATGCCAAATTCATATTACTTTTTGTCATTAAGGTTGTTTATTATGCATTGGACTATGCCTAACTCAACAAACCCAGAGAAGATAGAAGAGAAGTAGAGATAAGGAAGGTGAGAGGTGGCTAGATGGAGATGGGAAAAATACTTATAGATGCGAACACCAAATTATATGCAGAACCATTTAAACTGTTGAAGTTGACTTTATCATGTTCAAACACAGAAGTATGTAACACCAACAATTATTTAAGAAGATTGTGGTCTCTCTCTCTGTAATTTGTGTTGGACAGTTTGAGTTAATAAATTAGCAGTTTCAAATGCAGTTTTCATTAATGCAGCATAGAATTATAAAATGACAGTTTAGAAATCACCTGACATAGTCTGTTTGTGTAGATGAAGTATCTGATATCTTTCACAAAGATTGAACAGTAATATGAGAGGGATCCTGGATTACAAACTCTGTCACCAAATAATACCGTACTTGAAATATTCATTGAACTAAGTAAGGCACATACACTCCATCGGCATCTGGCCATAACTGTGAGAAGCTGTTTTAATTTCTACTTAACATAGGATTACTTTTTGTGTCCTAAGGTATTCTTAAATGATTCACAAACAGATTTGGTGATTGTCTGGTGTTTTGCAAACTCAGCTATTTTACGTTTTTGCAGTATTTCACAGATCATTGACTATATAGTGTTGCTAGCATTTCTTTGCTGTGGCCTGCTTGGATTTGGACTCCTTTTATTTCAGTTCTTCCATACTCACAATAGACGTCAAGAAGATTCAGTATCAGTAGGGCGAGCTGACATGTAATCGGTTTTACAAAATAATATCTGTGCAGCTCATCTGACAGAGTTATTATGTATGGTGTTCTGCTCATGTGAACAGCCACGGATTCCAAGGCCCACTTCAACAAAGCAGTTACGGATTATTGTTGGGATTGCTGTGCCCTGTATAACAATGAGATTTCCCTTATGTTAAGAACATGATATTTCTTTATATCTACAAAAGGAATGTTCTTTCTCATTTTCTGGAGACATAAGGTACTGAACACTTATAGTATCCAACCTTTAGGTGATTAATTATGCTAAACTTAATGGTTACAAATACATTATGGTGCCTGTAAGCAAACAAAGTATATGTACATATTTTTAAGTGCCCAGGAGGTATGGATAGTTTGTTTGTTTTTTTTAAAGACAAAATTTAGAAATATTATTTGCCCTGGGATGGTTTGAACTGGCTAAATTATTTAAGCATTTTATTTTCTAAGTTGGTATGCTTTGCTCCTTTTGTAAATTTATCAATTTTACCTCACTTGAATTTTTATCTTAAGTTTTAAGAAATATATTGATAATTGCTAAGAGAGCTCTAAATTCTTTGGTCATTTCTCTTCTTGATTTTTCTTTCTTGTTCACTAACAGGATTTTTACCCTTTGAGAAATATTTAATTTGGTGAGTTTTTTTTGTACCACGACTTTATGCATGTGGTATAACAGAAAGACACATAATAAACATGAGCATTCTAATAATGACAAAATTGGGAGGACTGTCTTGGGTTCTATAGGTACTGTTATGGACTGAATTGTGTCCCTCACACCCTGCCTCAAAATTGGTATGTTAAAGGCTTAACTCCCAGTGTGACTATATTTGGACATGAGGGCATAAGGGGAAAATTGAGGTTAAATGAGGTCACAGGGTGAGACCCCAATCTGATAGGACTAGTGTAATTATAAGAAGAGGAAGAGACATCTGAAATATACACAAACAGAGGAAAGGACATGTGAGGACTCAGCAGAAAAGTGGCCATCTGCATGCCAAGAAGAGAGGTCTTACCAGAAAGAAACCCTGCCAGTGCCTTGATCTTAGACTTTCAGCCTCCAGAACGATAAGACAATAAATTTCTTTGGTTTAAGCCACCCAGTCTGTGGTATTGTGTTATGGTAGCCCAAGCAGAATAGTGCATATTTTGGTACTGTGAATTGGTATTCTCCTGTAACAAACACGTAAAAATGTAGAAACACTTTGGAATTAGGTAACATATGGAAGCTGGAAGAGTTTTGGTGCATCTGTTAGAAAAAACCTAGATTGACTTGAAGGAGTCATTGGTAGGAATGTGGATGTTAAAGATGATTCTGGTGAAGTCTCAGACAGAAATGAGGACTGTGTTATGGGAAATTGGAAGAAGGTAGTCCTTGTTATAAAGTGGCAACAAAATAAAAAGAAAAACCTTGGCTGATTTGTATTCTAGTGCTTTGTGGAAGGTAGAACTTGTGAGTGATGACCTTGAGTATTTAGCAGAGGAGATTTGTAAGCAAAATGTTGAAGATGTGGCCCACTTTCTCCTTACCGCGTAGAGTCACATCAAAAGGAGAAAGATGAATTGTATAAGGAATTTTAAGCTAAAGGGAACCAGAAATTAAGATTCTGAAAATTCTCAGACTGTTTATATTATATAATAAATATTGGAAAGCATGTTCTGGAGAGGACACTCAATGTATGGTTGGACAATCTTTCCATTCATAAAACTGTGATGGGATTATAGCAGCAGAGATACTGCCATTTTGGATTAAAGGAGACAAGACAGGATAAAATAAAGGAAGGCTTTCAGACTTCTGGGATTCTACAGAAAAGGACCACAGGCCAATCTGGCTATGAATATGCCTTATCAACTTCAACAAAAGATAAGGACCTGAAGATGATACAGAGATGCCTCCACAGGCCCAGAGCACACAGACTCACAGGTCTAAGGCTGTTTCTTCCTCAGTTTCAGAGTTTAGGGCCATCTCTTCAGTTTTAGCAGTTGAATATTTGTATACTTGTGTCCATAGCCTTAGGGGCAAGGCTGCCACCCAGAGCCAAGGGAGCAGGCCTACCATCTCAGTGGGCCAAGAAAGCAAAGCCACTGTTATGGTGGGCCTGTAGGTCAGACCATTAAGCCAGAAAGGATTATTACTGTGCCTTAATATCTAATGGAATTTGTCTTGCTAGGTTATGAACTTGCTTGTGACCTGCCACCCCTTTCTTTGTTCTGATTTCTTCCTTTTGGAATGATTCCGAATGGCAACCCTATGCATGTGCCACCATTGTATCTGAGAAGCGTATACATTGCATGTTTTCAGTTTCACAGCTGGAGAGGAATTTTGCCTCATGATTAGTCATACTTTGAGTCTCATCCATACCTGATTTAGATGATATTTAGATGAGACTTTGGATTTGGAGTTAATGCTAACGTGAGTTAAGACTTTTGGGAGCTGTTGGGATGGAGTGAATGCTTTTTTGCATGTGAAGAGAACATGAATTTGGGGGTCCAGAGGGAGGAATGTTACAGATTGAATTGTGTCCTCTCCCCTAAATCCATATGTTGAAGTCCTAACCCCCAATTTGGAGATAAGGTTTTTAAGGAGGTAATTAATGTTAAATGAGATCAAAAGGGTGGGGCTGTAACCCAGTAGGACTCCTGTCCCTAAAAGAAGAGGAGGAGACACCAGAAATACACATGCACAGAGGAAAGGCCATGTGAGGACACAGCAAGAATGTGGCTGTCTGCAAGCCAAAATGAGAAGCCTCAGCAGAAAACAACCCTGCCAGCATCTTAATTTTGAGTTTCCACCATACAGAGCTTTGAGAAAATAAATTTATGTTGTGTAAGCCCCCCAGTCTGTGGTATTCTGTTATTGAAACCCAAGCAGACTAGTACATATATCATACTGACAAAGTATAACTTTTTTTACATTTAGAAAACCAATGCTGATATTAAATTTCAAAAGAAGGGTGTAAAAACTCAAGACAAAAGTAAACTTCTCCTTTTTTTGTTAATGAATGCCAATAGCTTTGAGTAGATGGTATTGTTATTAGATGTCGAAATAATTAGTTTTTTAAATTCATAGACTATTTTTAGAGTAGTCTGTTTATAGAAAAAGTGAGTAGAAAGTTACAGAAAGTTCCCATTTATTTCTGTATGGAAAGTACAGAATATTTCCTCTTACCCTGCAGTTTCTCCTATCATTAATGTCTTGTATTAATGTGGTATACTTGTTACAATTGATCAATGAATATTAACTAAAATTAATAATTTACGTTAGGAGTCATTCTTGGAGTTGTATAGTTCTGTGGGTGTTGACAAATGTATAACATCATGTATCCACCATTACAATATCATACAGTATTATTTCACTGCCCTAAAATTCTCCTACATTTCACCTGTTCATCCTTCTCTTCCCCCCCAGATTCTTAGATGTTTGTACAAAGTGATGAAACTGCTAGAAAGCACTAAAATTGGAAATTGTCTTTCTTTACTATTCTGATAGAAAATATAGACTATTTTACAAAGGTCAATGCATGAAATACAAACATATTTTTTCTGTTGTCTAATGACTTTAAAGACTAATATGTCAGTGTTTAATTGGCTTATTTTTTGCTATTGAATTTTAAAAGATTAATATATATTTTTATATTAGCACCTTATCTAAATGGTTTCAAAATATTTTTATCCCCTTCCATAAGTTGCCTTTTCACTCTGTTGATTGTTTCCTTTGTGTGCAGAACTTTTTGGTTTAAAGTAGTCTTACTTGTCTATTTTTGGTTTTATTACCTGTCCGTTTTGTGTCAAATTCAAGAAATCCTTGCCAAACCCAATGCCAAAAAACTCTGTTTTCTTCCAGGAGTTTTACAGGTTCAGATCTTATCGTTTAAGTGTTTAATTCATTTCGAGTTGATTTTTGCATATGGTGTAAGATAGGGGTCCAATTTCTTTTTTTTTTTTTTTTTTTTTTTTTTTTGCATGTGGGTGTCCAGTTTTCTCAGCATCATGTGTTGAAGAAACTGTCCTATTCCCCCACTGTGTTCTTGACACCCTTGTCAAAGATCACTTGATCATATATGCCTGATTTTGAGATAGCAAACAAGCAATTAAAAATGGGTAATAGACTTGAATAGACATTTTTGCAAAGAAGACATACGGCCACTAATATATGAAAGTGTTCCTAATATCAGTAATCATCAGGGAAAGGCAGTTCAGAATTACAATGAAATATTCCCTCCCATCTGTTAGGATGTTATCAAGTAAACAAAATGTAAGTGTTGGCCAGGATGTAGAGAAATTTTGTACACATTTGATGGGAATATCGAATGGTGTAGTCACTGTTAAAAACAGTATGGAGTGGCCAGGCACGGTGGCTCACGCCTGTAATCCCAGCACTTTGGGAGGCCGAGGCTGGCGGATCATGAAGTCAGGAGTTCGAGACCAGCCTGACTAACACAGTGAAACCCCATCTCTAGTACAAATACAAAAATTAGCCGGGCATGGTGGCGCATGCCTGTAATCCCAGCTACTCAGGAGGCTGAGGCAGGAGAATCGCTTGAACCCAGAAGGCAGAGGTTGCTGTGAGCCGAGATCACGCCACTGCACTCCAGCCTGGGCAGCAGAGTGAGACTCCATCTCAGTAAACTAACAAACAAAAACAGTATGGAGGTCTTCAGAAAATTAAAAATAGAACTACCACATAATCCAGTAATCCTATGTCTGATGTATATACAGAATAATTGAAATAACAATCTCAAAGAGATAACTGCACCCTCATGTTCATTTCAGGATTATTCAGAGTAGCCAAAATGAGGAGAGAAAAATCCAGGTGCCCATTGACAGATGAATGCTTGCAGAAAGTGTGGCATATATATAGAGTGAAACATTCAGCATCGAAAAATAAGGAAATCCTACCATTTGTGACAACATGGATGAACCTAGAGAACATTATGCTAAGTGAAATGAGGCAGTCACGTAATGGCAAATACATTATTTTACTTATATGAGGTTATCTAAAATAGCCAAACTCATAGATGTAGGGCATAGAATTGTGACGGTCAGGGATGGGGAAAGGAAATCGGTAACTCTTGCTTAATGGGTATAAAGTTTTAGTTATGTAGGATGAATAAGTTCTACAGATCTTATGTGTAATATATTACCTATAGTTAACAATACAGTATTATGTACTTTAAAATACTTTGAGGATAGATTTCATTTTAAGTGTTCTTAACCAAAACCAAACCCTACAAAGGACAAGGAAATTTTTGGAAGTGATGGATATATCTAGTACCTTGATTGTGGTGGTAGAATCTTGGGCGTATACATATGTCTCAACTCATCAAAATGTATATATTAAATATATGCAATTTTTGTATACCATTTATATCTTAATAAAGCTTTTTTTAAAAAAAATAATTAACATCAGTCAATATAAAGGATAGCAAATCACAAAGTTACCTGTTTTGAGAGGTTCTCAGCTTTACATTAGATCTTTCTATCTTGGCCCATTCCCAGTTGCTTAGGATTTGGAAAGTCTTCTTTAAAGTCTTCTTTAGCATTTAACCAGTTCTTTGGTAGTGACAAGGGCTGGTACTGTATATCCACATATAAATTTGTCTGTGTTATATATCACTTTAACAATGAAAGATCACCCTGGGTTCGTTTCCACACTTTCTTGTTCTCCAGTTTTTCCTTGGTAATGGATAAGTAATCCCCATATGGGCAATGGTGTGAAAACACATCTGTGATTTCTTGTCTCATTACAAGGACTTGACTTTTACCTACCCTAAAACTTTGACCTTTTAACCAGGGCCCAATAATAAGAGTTGTCATTGTAGACACTGCCCCATATTGGGCATTCTTTACCTACTGTTATCAAAGAGAGGCAAGCCTGAGGTTATATTGATGAGAGGAAAAGAGGGAAAGGAAGAGACACACGCTTTAAAGTTACAAGTTTTAAAAGAAATTTTCATATTGAAATATACATATAGAAAAATGAACAGATCACAAGTATACAGCAAATGACTTTTCACAAACTGAACATGTATTTATGTATGTAAAATAGCACTACCCAGAGTAGGAAAGCTAATAGTATGTTAGAAATTAGTATATTTCTAGTACCACAGAAGCTTATCAGGTATTATGTTGGCTTATTTATAAATTTAACATTGTTTCCCAGGAGTTTTGTTTTGTTTTGTTTTGAGTAGTACAGTTTCTCCTTCAAATAAGGAAAACTATATAGGAAAATATTTTCCATGATCTTATCCTCACCAGTTATCCTAGTGAGAAATGTACATATTGGGTGTAGAGTGTCTTCTGACTGATTAGTAATACTGAGAGTTATTTCATGTAAGTCCAAGAGTTGAATTTAAACATGTTTAAACCAAGCATATTTACTAATATAGGAAAGTTTTATATACCAAGTATATGAAAGTGATGTAGTGAAAATCATTTTAGTAAGTAGTTATTAACCACCTCCTGTGTAGTTAGGAAATAAAGAAATACCGTATCAAAGGGGTGTTGTGTGTGTGTGATGTAGAGGACCACGTGCTTGCAAATGAGATGTTCCCGATAGTTATGCTCTTGCAAACAAAGCATGACGTTTCTTCTCTGCAAACAGGAAGAACAAAGGAATCGGCTGTAAACAGCAGACTCTGGGAACTGGTTAATGTTTAAGCATCTTAAGAAATTGGAAAGTTAGGGAAAGGTCAGAAAAACAACTCATGACATAAAAACAACTTGTGACATAAAAACAACTCGTTTCTTGTGACGTGATAAAATTCCACAAGCATGTATAAAACAAAGCAGAGCGTGCCGCTCGGGGCGGCCGCCATGTTTGTCTTGTCTTGTGTTGTCTTGTGTGTTCATTCCTTTGTTTAGGAAACACGCGGACCCCAACATCTGGCGCAGCGAGTAGGGTCCTTGGCTCCACGAGAGCAAGGAACCGGAGGGGGAACACCCCGGGCAGGCGCGGGGAGACCGCGGACAGGTAAATAAATAAGAAGGGGGACCCACGGGAAAATTATGGGGAATTCCACCTCTCTGGTCTCTGAATATTTGCGGTTGCTTCAGGGACTGTTGATGTCCATAGGAGTAGAAGTAAAAGAAAAGACTTTGAAGCGATTGTTTGCCCATGTTGAACAACATTGTTACTGGTTTCAATATCAAACCAAAGTGCGGCTGAATCGAAAAGAAGGGTTACAAGTAGTTAAGGCTCTGCGACGAGCTCATCAGCGAGGGCAAATAATGCCTCTGACTTTATGGACTTTGTGTAATTCCATTACTTAGGCATTAGAGCTACTTGAAACTGACTCAGAGCATGGTGATACTGCCACGGGAGGTGAGGCATCTGAAGGTTTAGAGAAAAATGATCTTGGAGAGGAACATATTTACGCTCCAGTTGCTGAGGACAAAGAGTTGGAAGAGGAGCTAGTTCCTCCCTCTTTTGAAGGAAATTCTGATACGCAGTGTATTTTGGAAATGTTACAACAGCTGTTAAAATTACAAGGTATTAATGCTCCTGCTTCTCCTATTTCTCCACCTCAAGCTTTCCCTGTTATTTTTCCTTCTGCTCCTTTGGAGGAAGATTTTCCTTTGCCGCCACCTCCAACCTCTTTACCTGTGTCAGGTCAAGTTTTCTCTGTGCCTTTTCCTCCTGTGGGAGAAAAGAAGGAATCAAAGGTAAAAGATAATTTTGAAGAATTAGATTTGTTCCCAATAACACTAGCAGCTTTTGGCCCCAATGCTCAGTTCCCAAACGGTGGTCATAATGTGACTTTTACAGCACTACAATTTAAATTTTTAAAAGAAATGAAAGCTGCAATTTCAAATTATGGGCCTCAGTCACCGTTTGTTCTTGGCCTTCTCGATTCCTTCTCTTCAGAACATATGATTCCTATTGACTGGGAAACACTGGGAAAGGTTGTTCTTGACCGTTCTCAATGGCTTCAATTAAAAAGGTGGTAGTTGGAGGAAGCAAGAATACAAGCTAGAGAAAATGCTACTCGAAATCCCCCAGGACCTACTGAAGAACAGCTTACAGGTTCAGGACAACATGCCACTGTTAATACTCAGGCAGGCCTAGATGATATTGCCCTCACTCAGATTAAAGCTTTGTTCTTAAAAGCGTGGTCTAAAGTTGAAATAGCAGGCAAAACTTCTTTATCTTTCATAAAAATCCTACAAGGAGCCAATGAGCTGTATCCAGATTTTGTAGCCCGTCTTCAAGATGCTGTATTGAAGACTGTAGGTGCGGGCCCTGCTTCTGAAATTCTTTTGGATACGCTAGCTTTTGAGAATGCTAATCCTGAGTGTCAAAAATTGCTGCGTCCTCTAAAGTCCAGTGGAGCTGATTTAGATGAATACATTCGGGCTTGTGCAGGTGTTGGAGGGGCCATTTATAATGCTCAGTTGTTTGCTGGGGCACTTTCTAAGGCTTTAAAAGGCAGTTCTAAACAAGGTGTGTGTTATCAATGTGGAAAACCTGGTCATTTTAAAAAGAAAAGCCGGAAAAAACTAGGCTTTTCTGCCTTAAAAGAAAAAAGGTTACCTTCTGAGGTATGCAAACGCTGTGGGAAAGGTCGACATTGGACAAATGAGTGCCGTTCAAAAACTGATAAGAGTGGAAATTTATTGTCACCTCTCCCAGGAAACGGGAGTCGGGGCCCGCAGGCTTGGGGCTCCAATAATTACAATGCAGGCCTACCACAATACCCAGTGAGCAATGGCTTACAACATCAAGGAGTGACTTCGAGTCCTCCTTAAGGGTATCACACCATACCCCAGTTTCTCAGCTTTATGCTGCAACTAAGCAAAGCGCTGCTGGTGACTTAGCTATTACTCAGCCTTATACTCTGTCTCCTAATGGAGGAATATATAAGTTAGCTACTGGAGTGTGTGGTCCTTTGCCAAAGGGACATGTAGGACTTTTGTTAGGTCGAAGCAGCAGTGCTATGCGAGGGTTAATGGTGGTTCCGGGAATCATTGATCCTGATTTTACCGATGAAATTCTTATTATGGTACAAGTCTCACAATTTATGCGCCTAGAGGCAGGGGAACGTATTGCACAATTGCTTCTATTGCCCTTTTTTCCTTTTCTATCTAGAGATGTGTCTCGTCAAGGAGGTTTCGGTGGTACTGGAAAAACTGTTTTCTGGGAAACCTTAGTTTCTGATCAAAAACCTCTATGCTCTTTGCAAATTAATGGGATACTTTTTGAGGGATTAGTTGACACAGGAGCAGATGTATCTATCATTTGCTTGGCTCAGTGGCCTACTCATTGGGAAAAGAAACAAGTCTCGGTTACTTTATCCGGCCTAGGTACTGCTTCTGTAGTTTACCAAAGTGTTGAGCCCCTTAGTTGTGTGGGACCTGAAGGACAACAAGGAAAAGTAGTGTTTTATATTGTTCCCATTAATATTAACCTTTGGGGTCGTGATCTTTTACAACAGTTTGGTGCCTTTTTAAGCATTCCTCATATTTCTCCAGCTGCCAAAAATATGATGTTCAAAATGGGCTACAATCCTTTAAACTCATAGCCACTGTTCACAAGCCTCAAGTTTTACAATTAAAGTGGAAAACTACAACTCCTGTTTGGGTGGAACAGTGGCCATTGTCTAAAGAAAAACTTGAGGCTTTAAAAGATTTAGTTAAGGAACAATTGGCCGAGGGGCATATAGAACCAAGTACTTCTGCATGGAACTCCCCTGTGTTTGTCATTAAAAAAATAAAAAAATGGAAAATGGCGTTTATTAACTGATCTCAGAACTGTAAATGCTTGTATTCAACCTATGGGGACTTTACAATCTGGTCTTCCTAACCCAGCCCTTATCCCACAAAGTTGGAAATTAATGGTCATAGATCTAAAGGATTGTTTTTTTACTATTCCATTACAACCCCAAGATTGTGAAAAATTTGCCTTTACTGTTCCCGAATATAATAATGGACAACCCACTCAAAGATATCAATGGAAAGTTCTCCCCCAAGGCATGCTTAATAGTCCTACTTTATGCCAAGAATTTGTTCATAGAGCTTTAAATCCTGTTAGAAGCCAATTCCCCACTATATTAATTTATCATTACATGGATGATATTTTATTGGCAACTCCTGATGAAGTCTTACAGAGTCAAGTTTTTCAAGCTTTACAACAACAATTAATATAATTTACATATTTCTTCTGAAAAAATACAAACCCAATTTCCTATTCAATATCTGGGATATCTCTTAGCAGAAAAACATATTCGACCTCAAAAGATTCAAATTCGAAGAGATCAACTTTTGACTCTTAATGATTTTCAAAAATTGCTAGGAGACATAAATTGTCTTCCCCATCGTAGGCATCCCTACTTATAAACTACGACATTTATTTGCCACCTTAGAGGGAGATTCAGATTTAAATAGTTCTCGTCATTTATCTCCTTTAGCAGAAGAGGAATTGACATTTGTGGAAAATAGAATTAGTGAAGCTCACCTTGATTATATTGCACCCAATCTTCCACTTTCCTTGTGTCTTTTTCATACTCCTCATTCGCCAACAGCCGTTTTACATCAAGATAACAACATTTTAGAGTGGCTATTTTTGGCTAATAAAGCCATTAAAAAGATTCACCCCTACATTGATAAATTGGCTGAATTAATTATTAAAGGACGACATCGAGCTCGTCAATTGTTTGGCGCTGACCCCGTAAAAATTATTAACCGATTATCTAAGCAATACATTGAATCCTTGCTAAAAACTCATGAGGGTTGGCAAGTGACTTGTGCTGAGTTTACTGGTTCTTTTTCTCAGCACTATCCTAGTCATAAATTATTTGCCTTCCTACAACAATATTCCCTACTACCATATAATCCTATTTCTTCTACACCAGTTAAAGGTCCCACCTTTTTTACTGATGCTTCTAGCAATGGAAAAGCTGGGTACTGGACATCTGACAATTGAAAAATTTCTTGCTATCCATTTACATCAGTACAACAGGGAGAACTTTTTGCCATTCTTATGGTTTTACAAGACTGGCCTCAGACCCCTTGTAATATAGTTAGTGATTCCCAATATGCTGTATATGTAACTAAATATATCTCTCAGACTTCTTTACCATTATTTCCTTGAACTCCTTTACAAAAGTTATTTTCTTTATTATTTATAACTCTTACTTCTCGCACTGCCCCCCTTTTCATCACTCATGTTCGTTCTCATTCAGCTTTGCCAGGACCTTTATCTTTTGGCAATGGTCAGATTGATTCTTTACTTATTGGCAGTGTTCAACGAGCTCAAGATGAACATCAATTACATCATACTAATAGTCTAGGATTACAACGGCGATTTTATAGCACACGCCGTCAAGCCCAAGCTATTGTCAGGGCCTGTCCATCCTGTGCTCCTATCATTGCACCCTTTTTAAGTCCAGGTATTAACCCCCGGGGCACTCAACAGAATCACATTTGGCAAATGGATGTAACTTACGTCCCTTCTTTTGGTCGTTTAAAATATGTTCATCATACAATTGATACATGGTCACATTTCCAATGGGCTACACCATTACCTTCTGAAAAGGCTGACTCTGTTATTACTCATTTACTTACTTGCTTTGCAGTTATGGATGTGCCTGCTGAATTAAAAACTGATAACGCCCCTGCTTATTACTCTCGTAAATTGGCCGCCTTTCTTTCTTTATATCACATTCATCATACAACAAGTATTCCGTTTAATAGTCAAAGTCAAGCTATTATTGAATGAGCCAATGCAACTTTAAAATTACAACTTTTAAAACAAAAACGGGGAGATGGACAAGATTCCCCAAAACACCAAATTCTAAAAGCTTTATTTACTTTAAATTTTCTTAACCATTGGCGCCAATTACAGCAATCCGCAGCGGTAAAACATTTTCAACAGCCTTTAGAAAAGCCACAAAATAGTAATCTATGGGTGTATTATCCTTCATTACAAGGGCAGTATTTAAAAGGAAAAGTTTTACAATGGGGCCGAGGCTATGCTCTTGTCCGTACAGGTGCCGGAGACTAGTGGTTTCCATCTTGATGGTTAAAACAGTGCCGTGGTGAAGAGGAACCAATCCGAAGAGTTCCTGAAGGAATTTCAGGAGCTGAATCTGCGTGCTCAAAGAACATTCACCTTCGGAACTCAACGTGCAGAGCCTCCGACATGGGGACAGCTGAAAAGGCTCACTCAAGAAGCTGAAGAGGTTGTTCAACAAGCTGGGCAGCCAAAAACCCCATTGACTTTATTTTTGGCTATGCTGGCTGTAGTGAATTGCCAGGTAATAGCTGGAGAATTTACATACTGGGCTTGTATTCCCTTTCCACCCTTATATCAAGGTGTGGCCTGGGGAGACAAAGAGGTCCCAGTATTTACTAATGATACTGCTTGGATGTCATCACCGTTTTTAAACCAGGATCCTGAATTAGACACTGGCACAGTAAATAGTTCACATCAATTTGGGGTTGAAGGGTTACCTATATGTCTTGGGAGTAGTCCACATTGTCTGCATCCTTCTCATGAGGCTTGGGCTATTCGTTATAATTATAGTCACATTGCTGCCTTTACTATGATTATTGTTGCTCAAAGTTTTAAGTATAATCATACTGCATTACTAAAAGAAACTCTGCCCACTACATTATCTTTATGCCCTATCCCTGATGTGAACGGAGGTGTTTCCCAATTAGAGTGGACTAGATGTAGAGGTAGTGGGCCACGATTATTATTAGAAGTAAAAGGAAGAAGTCGTAATTACCTTATTACTGATTGGAGTGTACATGGAGATTTTCAAACTAAATTTAGTCATGTCAATCTGCGTTGGCATAAAGGTAATCATAGTCTTTCTGCGGATGGCAATGAAACTATTGTTTGGCATGCTGGTGGTTTGTCACCTCCTATGCCACATTTGGCTAATACCTCACAAATACAAAGTTGTATTTGGAAGTTGCTAGCTGCTGGTAAACCCATGTCCACTTTCACGGGAAACATGTCCTTAAATCTTATTAATATTGCTAACCCTTTCCATATATCTTTGCATCGAAATAGTTCCAGATATGTTATTGCATGTGTAAGAAAGCCTTATTTGTTATTAGCAGGAATCTTTAAATGGGATAATAATACAGGGATAGTTAACTGTACGGGCAATTGTACATTCTTAAGTTGTGTAAATACTACTTGGTGGAATAATAATTGGAATGAGTCTCACTCCGATTTATATATTTTGAAAGCCAGAAAAGAAACCTGGCTACCTGTGAACTTAACACGCGCTTGGAGTGAATCTGCTGGAGTTACTCAGATTTACAAAGTAATGCAAGATCTTGTTCACCGCAGTCGGAGAATGGTTGGAATCATTGTGACAGCAGTGATAGGACTTATAGCAATTGCTTCCACCGCCACTGTTGCTGGATTAGCTTTACATCAGAATATCCAAAAGGCAGAATTTGTACAACAATGGTATGAACAGTCTCAAAACAACAACGAAACATAGATGCGCATCTGACTGAACGAGTGGATAATTTGGAACAAGTCGTTTCTTGGATAGATGATCAATTGACAGTGTTGAACACTCGAGCTTTGTTAAAATGTGATTGGAATACTACCCAATTTTGTATTACTCCTGTTCCTTTTAATAGCACTATACATAACTGGACTGAGATAAAAAATCTTTTAATTGGCCATAACAATCTTTCCCTGGAAATACAGGAATTAATGCAAAATATTTCTGAAACATTTCGCAATCAGTTACCATTATTAACTGGAGCAGATTTAATGACTGGTATTGCACAAAGCTTGACATCTTTAAACCCTATGAACTCTGTAAAAACTTTACTGACTTCTGTTTCTAGTAATGTATTGATTGTTATTCTTGCTTTTGTCATTTTCACAGTCTGCTGGAGACGGTGTCAGAGATCAAACACCGAATCCCAGCGAGCCCAACATGTGATGATGGTTTTAAAAGAAATTCAAATCTGTAAATAAGAAGGGGGAGATGTAGAGGACCACGTGCTCGCAAACAAGATGTTCCCGATAGTTATGCTCTTGCAAACAAAGCATGACGTTTCTTCTCTGCAAACAGGAAGAACAAAGGAGTCAGCTGTAAACAGCAGACTCTGGGAACTGGTTAATGTTTAAGCATCTTAAGAAATTGGAAAGTTAGGGAACGGTCAGAAAAACAACTCATGACATAAAAACAACTTGTGACATAAAAACAACTCGTTTCTTGTGACGTGATAAAATTCCACAAGCATGTATAAAATAAAGCAGAGCGTGCTGCTCGGGGCGGCCGCCATGTTTGTCTTGTCTTGTGTTGTCTTGTGTGTTCATTCCTTTGTTTAGGAAACACGCAGACCCCAACGTGTGTGTGTAATGTAAGTTTTGTTTATTCATACATGTGTTCTCCCCAGTTCCTCAGCATCAGGGAACAAACTTGCTAACTGTTGTTATTTATGTGCAGTAAGTCCTCATTTAATGTCATTGATAAATTCTTGGAAACTACAACTTTAGTCGGAATTAATATAATGAAACCAATTTTACCATTGGCTAATTGATATAAATAAGAGTTAATTTCCTATGGCATATTTCTGGTCACAAAAACATCATCAAACTTTTAAGTAAAGACCAAAACACTTCTAATATTAAGTATTAAATGTAAGCTATACAGACATTTAAGAAATCAAGACATTTAAGAAAATAAGATCAATATTTACCCAGTTATTCTAGTTCAGGGTTGCAGCTGGCAGAAACCTAATCTGTCAGCTCAGGGTGCAAGGTGGGAACCAGCCCTGGACAGGGCACCATTCCATCACAGGATGCACTCACACTGTCTCAGATTGGCACCATTAAGACATGCCAGTTAATCTAATATGTATATCTTTGGGACATGGGAGGAAACTGCAGTGCCCACAGAAAACCCACACAGATTTGGGGAGAGCATGCAAACTCCACACAGACAGTGGCTCTGGTCAGGAGTTGATTATTTTTCTCATCAATGTTACAATGGAAATTGACTTTCCTTTCCTCATCAATTTTATAACTAGGTGATATTGAATAAAACAATGTTATTCAAGGGCCTGCTGTATTTCTAACAAGATGGAAACACCTGTAACCTAAAAACCAAAAAATGAAGTCATATATTAACAGGAACTTAGTCCCCCCCCACCCCCCCACTGTTTAATGCTTTCTGATGCTGTATCTCTTATTTACTAGCATTAGCTAGGAGTTGTGCTACAAATTTGGATAATAGGAAAAATAGTGAGCGTCATGGTATTATCCCTGATTTTAATGGAATGATTTTAAAGTTTCACCATCAAGTAATATATAATTGCTAATGTTTTTGATAAATTCCCTTTCTCTCAGGTTAAGGAAGTTTCCTTCTATTGCTAGGGTGGTGTTTTTTGGTTTTGTTTTTCATTTCTGACTAAATGTTGAATTTCACCAAGAGTTTTATTTTTTGCAGTTTTTAGGATGAGCATCTTTTTCTTTTAATCTTTCATTTCAGTATAT
This sequence comes from Rhinopithecus roxellana, assembly GCF_007565055.1. NCBI lineage: Eukaryota > Metazoa > Chordata > Mammalia > Primates > Cercopithecidae > Rhinopithecus > Rhinopithecus roxellana. Next base: position 57,333,372 of record NC_044551.1, read on the forward strand.
TGAATAGTTTTTCACCCAATTTTGACCATTCTTGAATTCCTGAAAGTAATCTTACTTGGTCAAAATGTATTATTCTTTTAATTCATTGATGGAGTCTGTTGGCTAATATTTTATTTAGAATTTTAGCATCTATGTAAATAGATTGGTTTATTTTTTTCTCATACTCACCTTGTCTAGTTTTATATTTCCTTGTCTAATTAATATGTCAAAGTTGTATTACTCTTATAGAATTATTTGGAGGAGCTGTTTTTTCTTTTCTGTTTTCTGGACTACAGTTTATAGGTTATAAAGATTATTTCATAAAAGATTGGTAAAATTTGGCATTTACAGCATTTATGCTTATATCCCCCTTCCAACTTGCTTTGGAGAAGATATCTGAGTTCTGTTTCAATATTAAAAATTGTTTTGTTTTATTTGTATTTTCTAACTTTAGATTAATTTTAATTTATAATTTTGTCCACTTCATCTCAAGTTTAGATTTACGAATAACAAATAAAAAGGTCAGCAAAGACTAGAGACCCAGGAATGTGGAATTGTTACTGTGCCAAATGCTGGTATTTTACCATAAAGTGTAGCAGATAGCAAAGGATAGACAAATAAATGCAACTTCGTTATGGAGGTTATAATTCCAGTGCTTGGTATTATAAAAAATTTCAACCTAATCTGTTATAAATATGTTTCTCCATAGGGACTCATCTATCATTCCTAAATATTTTGAAGAATGTTGTTGAGAAGTAAGATTTTCAAAAACAACATTTATGAGACAGCTGTTTTGCATAAAGTAGCATTTTTCTAAATGTGGTTCATGCCCCTGGTGTCTGTGAGACCTTTTCAAAGAATCTGGTCAAAACTGTTTTCTTGGTAATATTAAGATGTCGTTTTCCTTTTTCACTGTGTTGACATTTGCACAAATAATACAAAAGCAATTGTGGGCAAAACTGCGGGTCCCTTAGCAAAATCAAGGCAATGGTGACAATCTGTACTAGAAGTCATTTTATTCTTTACCACCATACAGATGCAACAAACCTGTTTATTGAAGCAGTAAATGATATTTTATTAAATCTTTACTTTTAAGTACATCTTTTGAATGTTTTTTTTTTGTGGGAAAAAATGAGAAGAACCCATAGAGCACTTCTGCAGTCTACTGATGGCTGATGATGGTCTTGAGGAAAAATCCATGTTTAGTTGTTTTGGTTGAGAGTTGAACTAGGTACCTTTTCATGGCACATTATGTTTTACTTGAATGATTGGCAAACTGTATATTCAGACATGGATATTTGGCAGTGTTATAAGTGATAAATTTGAACTTTATGCAAAGATTTATATCCTAGAAACCCTGAATTAGAATCTCTTAGACTGTGGCCCACTGACTTGTATTTAAGTAATTCAAGGGGTTCCTTATTCTTTATATTTGAGGAGATGACATTGAACCGAGATCTAAATGATGAGAAAGGAGGCAACCATGCAGAGACCCAGGAGAGGTGAGGAGGTCTGGACAAATGTTATCCAGTAGAAATACAATGCAGACCTTATCTATAAAGCTACATAAACAAGTACAAAGAAACAAGTTAAATTAATTTTATAATACATTTTCCTTAACTCAGTATATTAGAAGTATTATTTCAACAAGTACTTAAAAATATTGAGATATTTAACGTTCTTTTTTTCTACCAACACTTCAAACTCTGGACATCTCCATTTAGATAAGTCACATTTCAAGCACTCAATAAGCATGTCTGACTAGTAGCTACTGTGTAGAATAGCTCAGATCTATGAAGAGTGAACAGCCAGTACAAAGGCCCTGAAGGAGATTCATAGAGAGATGTGCATTGGCATTTGGAAATTGAAAATACTGGATTAGAGCTTTGGAACAAGACCAAAACAGATCTATGGATGTAAAAATCATTGATACAGAAGAATTATCACACAGAGTGAGTATAGTTTTCAGTGTTTAAATGAAGGCTTATAATAATCTCCTACAAGCTTTTTTTCTACTACATAGTTGTACCCCAAGAAGGCATGGAAAAATTTCAGGGAGAAGAGGGCAGGTATCTCAGGGTTGGAGGGCACAGGCAGATGTGGAGTTTCTCCATACTTGATTTCGATATGACTCCTCCCTACAGTCCCTATCCTGGCTGAGGACCACTGGTTAAAAGGGAGATGAAGATATAAGAGGCTAAGAAGGATATAGAGAGGAAAGAAGACTACTAAAGTTAAATGTGTTAGTGCTTCAACAATGAAGAAAGAGGAGGGCAGGACATTTGCAAATTAAGCAAAATTTTTTTTTTTTTTTTTTTTTTTTTTTTTTGAGAGAGTTTCACTCTTGTTGCCCAGGTTGGAGTGCAGTGGCATGATCTTGGCTCACTGCAACCTCTGTCTCCTGGGTTCAAGCAATTCTCCTGCCTCAGCGTCCTGAATAGCTGGGACTACAAGGCTTGTGCCACCACACACGGCTAATTTTTTGTATTTTTAGTAGAGACAGAGTTCCACCATGTTGGCCAGGCTGGTCTCGAACTCCTGACCTCAGATGATCCACCTACCTCGGTCTCCCAAAGTGCTGGGATTACGGGCATGAGCCACCATGCCTGGCCAAATTAAATGATTTTTGGTGGTCATTGAGTTGCAGTTAAAATGGAGTGGTCAACTGGGCTAAGATGCATTCCGAAGATGGGTCAGTAGTACAGAACGGCAGCTTATCTACTTGAAGGTCTGAACTAGAGCAGCTTGCTGTGCCCTCTCAGCCAGAGTTCTTTAAGTCCTACCTTTAAAGTTGATTACTGTCTGTCCATGTTCCCTCTCTCATAGTTGCATTTTACTTCATTGTTAATTGTACACGTCTCTGTGTTCACCCTGACCATACTATAGATTCCCTTGGGGATTTTTTTTTTTTTTTAATGTCCATTTCTACCTCCATCCCCATCTCAGAATCAGTAAAAATTTCTAGGAGTGGGACCTAGGCATCACTGTTTTTTTAAAGCTTCCCAAGCGATTCTATGTGCTACAGTTGAAAAACTGCTGATCTGTAGCATAGTGAGCACCTCTGAGACAGAAAGTAAGTTTTACTCATTTTCATGTTCCCAGAGTTTGACTCATTGTCTGGCACATAGGTAGCTTTCAATAAGTGTTGGATGAATGAGAAATGAATGAACAAATGAAATATGGCCAGGGAACTAGGCAGGCCCATGTGAGTAGCCTGATAAATTAATATTGCCTTTCTTTATAATGGATAATTACCAGACAAGTTATTTAACACCCTCTACCTATTTTGGAATTGTTATATATTAGTGTGAAACTATTATCCCAAATTGGTTTAAATCAAAGTAGTGACATAAAATCTCAGGTGCAAAAATAGATTGCAAAATTGGTGGGGCTGTTCTCTGAGTCTTGCTTGCTTATATACCAGAGGTAGTATATAGTTAACTGTACCAATAAGTACAATATAATGGAGACTATTGCTTTCAGGATAAAGGATTTTTGCTATCAATTTAAAGTAGACACTTCCAACTTTCACAGAATTAACAACGCGGTAAATCTTATTTTTAAAATTTAATGGTATGACTATTCAAAACATCCTGCTTATAAGAATATTTAGTTCTTTGTCATGACTCTTTAAAACCACTATAGGCCAAGTGCAGTGGTTCACGCCTGTAATCTCAGGACTTTAGGAGGCTGGGGCAGGGGGATTGCTTGGAAAGCCAGGAATTTGATACCAGCCTGTGCTACCAAGCAAGACCCTGTCTCTACAGAAAGTAAAAAAAAAAAAAAAAAAAAAAAATTAGCCAGCTGTGGTGGTGCACTCCTGTAGTCCCTGATACTCAGAAGACTGAGGCAAGAGGATTGCTTGAGCCCAGGAGTTCGAGGCTATAGTGAGCTATGATTGTGCCATGGTACCACAGCCTGGGTTACAAGAGTGAGATCCTGTCTAAAAACAAACAAACAAAAAAAACTCCTGCAGTAACTTATTGAATTGACTCTACAGATTGTGTTTACCACTTTTAGTGAGAGTCAAGTGAAAAGCAGTAGATACAAAACTTTTTGCACAAAGAAAATAAGCTGGTAGTCACTAACATAATATATCATCATAATTCATTGGAATTTTCAATCTCAGATGTAATGTATAGAGTACCCCAAACCTAAGACCTGATAACTAATAGGTACCTTAATAAATGGTAGTTCACTGTTTTATGCTCCACTTGTAGATAATGCTGTGCTAAGGATTTAGAAAGTCCAGTTTATCTGACGGTTTAACATTCTAAAAATGCATTATTGTTTCCACAGATGAAAAGAAGCAAAGAATTGACAACTAAAAATCATAGTCAAGAGGAAACAAGTATTCTTCGTTGTTGGAAATGTAGAAAATGTATAGCAAGCTCTGGTTGTTTTATGGAGTATCTTGAGAATCAAGTGATTAAGGTGAGTATTGGTAACTCCAGTCTTTGTTTCCTCGTAGAGGAGTGCTGTGGGCATATCCACACACATGCACACTTATTCTTCTCTACCTTATGAAGAATATTTATAGTTCTTTGTCATGACTCTTTGACTCTTACCTTATTTCACCTGACCCACTGAAAACATTCTAAAGTGGTATTCAAAAAGCATCCCCCTTCCACCGTTAAAATTAATTTTGCCTTTGATTACTAATGTTAATATGACATCAGTGTTTTAAGTGCAATGTTATAGGCATAAGCTGAAGATAATAGTCAATGTTTTTTATTACCACTATGAGTGAGCCTCAGTAATCACTGCACAATTAAATTCAGAATCCTAGTAAGAATTGGAAACTTGTTGTATAGGTTTTTTTTTTTTTTTTTTTTTTTTTTTTTTTTTTTTGTATTCTCTATGAGTCTAGAAGAGAAAGTTCATGTATAATATAAAAGTAACCCATAGGAAAACCTGAATAATATTGAAGTGTATGTTTGGTCATCCTGATAAAAAGTGAGTGTTTTTAAACAACAAGAATAAAAATTCCTTCACTTCTCTAAGAGTAGTATCAAAGAGGCATGAACTAGAAACTAGTTAATTAATGGAGTTTGGAGGGAATTCTGAATTTAACAGAGAGAGTGACTGTAATCACCTGTCATTATTTTCTTCTGCTGCTTTGAGAGACATACTCAGCTTTTGGTTTTTGTTTGTTTCGCTGTTTTACCTCAGTTATATTTGTTAATGATGGTTTCCCTTCTACTTTAACAAATTAGCCAGTCTAAACTGATAATAGTAGATAACTTTGATTGGATACTTACTACATGCTGAATACTTATTTTTTTGAGATGGAGTCTTGCTCTGTCGCCCAGGCTGGAGTGCAATGGCGTGATCTCTGCTCACTGCAACCTCCACCTCCCAGGTTCAAGTGATTCTCCTGCCTCAGCCTCCCAAGTAGCTGGGATTATAGGCTCCTGCCACCATGCCTGGCTAATTTTTGTATTTTTTAGTAGAGATGGGGTTTCACCGTGTTGGTCAGGCTGGTCTCAAACCAAATACTTTTTAATGACTTGAAATAACATTTTAATTAGGAAAAAATACAAAACTTTTTATGGTAAGAGTATTTTGGTGGATATAACTTATATGTAATACAAAAATTAAATGTATGACTTGATAAGTTTTATCAGCCCTGCCATGAATCAGATCAAGATATGCATTTGCATCACCTGAAGAATTTTTGTCCTGCCCTTCCGCAGGCAGTAGTCCCCTTCTCACTGACGTCTTTCACCATAGTCTAGGTTTGCTTGTTCTTTACATTCCTTCAAATGGAATAATACAGCATGCACTCTTTTGTGCCTGACTTATTTTTGTCAGTGTAGTGTTTTAGAGATTTGTGTTTTGCATGTGTCAGTAGTGTGTTCCTTTTTTCTCCTGAGCCGTGTGCCATTTGTGAATATACCACAGTTTATCAATTTTTTTCTGCCGAAGGACATTGGCATTCATTCCAGTTTTAAGTTATGAATAAAACTGCTATCAAATTTTTTATAATTTCTGTGATCATGTTTTATTGTTTATTTTTAATATATGCATAGGAATAGATTTTTGGGGTCATGGGGGTAGATATAGTTTAATTTCTTAAGAAATTGTTAGTAGTTTTTCAAAGTTTATGTTCACTTCTGGTGGCAACATATGAGAATTCCAGTTACATCTTTGCCAATACTTAATATTTTCTGTCTTTATAATTTTAGCCATTCTGATAGATGTATAGTGGTATATATCATTATAGCTTTAATTTTTATTTCCTTGGTGACTAATGATGTAGAGTACTTTTTTATGTACTTGCTGGTTATGAACTGTTTTAAATGCTTTTTAAATATTTTTCATTCCTTACAGTAACTCTTTGAGGAAGATAACCTATCATCTCCATTTGCTAGATAAGAAAACTGAGGCACAGAAGATTAGGTAATTTGCCCAGGTTCACACTGCTACTAAGAAGTGCAGCTGCAATTGGACTGGGCAGTGAGGCTCCAGAGCCTGTGCTCATAACCTCCACACTCTCTTTGCTGCCTTTGCTCTTCCTTCAGGATAGCATACAATGTCATTTCTTCTCACTAGAGTGGCTGATCCTTTTATTTACCTGGAGAACTCCCACTTATTCATTCATTAAAACATATTTAATGAGCAAGAACAGTTCAAGCACTGCTGTAGGATGTATTGGGATGGATAGTGGAAGAGTGGTACAGAGTTGAAAAAATATACTCTGGTCCTTAGGATCTCTGAAGTCTTGTTGAAAATAGGCCAACCAGTATAGTCTGATTTGAGGAGTACTCTAAAAGAGGAATGCAAACAAAATTCTGCCTGGGCTGGTCACAGAAGACTTCACAGAAAAGGTAATATGTGAACATATATATGTTTGTTTCTTACAGATTTTAAAGTATACTTTGTAGACCATAAAATTCACCCATTGTTAGATAACAACTTAATGATTTTTAGTTGTGCAACCACCACTATATTGCAATTTTGAGCTATTTTCATTACCCTAGAAAGTTTCCTCAGGTCTGTTTGTCCTGCTCCCATCCCCAGGCAGCTTACCAATCTTATTTCTGTCTCTGTAGATTTATATGTAAAATAAAATGTATAAACATAATAAAATATGTAAACCATGGAAAATACCTTATAAAATAAAAATACGTTCATTTATATAAAATTGCATATGTAATTTAAAAATATGTAAAAATTATATACTAAATTTATATAAAATACACACAAATTATTTTAAAATGAAGAAATAATTCAATGTCATGGTTAAGTCTTAGCAGAAGGATTAGTATGAAGCAGTGACTCTGAGGGGGGCTTCTAAAGTAATGTTAATGTTAAATTTCTTAATCTTGGTAGTGGGCATATTGGCATTTTCTTTAAGTTCCCTTTATAAAACATATTTTATATTTTATAAATCTGTATACATTATCAAAATATTAAAAATGAACATGAAAGGATCCTTTAAAGGAAACCACAAAACAAATTATTAGAACCCCAAAGTAATTTTATCAGTACTGTGCTGAAAGGTTGCTAAATTTATCACCTATTAAAGTAACTATACAGTTAAAAATAAGCCATGTATGTAGTAAGTGTTTTGTTTCTCAATTTTCTGTAAATGAAATTACACTGTGATTATTCTGGAAATTGCTGTTTTTACTCAGTATTACCATGTCGAGTGTAGATTTAGTTCATTTCCACTTCTGTATAGTATTCCAGTATAGTATTCCAGTATATTAATATATCTCAAACTTCATAATTCATTTTGTTGATAGTCATTTGACTTACATCTATTTGTCTTGTTCTTATAATCAGTGCTGCTGTGAACTTTCTTATGCATATCTTTGCACACATGGGCATGAGTATTACTCTAAATGGAGTTCCAGCATCATAGGGTATGTGCATGTTCAACTTTACTGGACAATGCTGTTTTCAAATGACAATCTCACCAGCAGTAGTTCAGCATTGTTGTGATTTTACATCTTCACCAACATTTAACATCTCATTCTCAGAGGTCAAGTGTGTTTTCTGCAAAATGTCTTTTTTTCTTGCCTATTTTTCTATTAAGATGTTTTGTTTTTGATATTTGGAGATTCTGTGTTCTAAATACTAATCTTTTTTTGGTTATTGTGTTGAAACTATTTTTTTCCAGTTTATGTAACTTATATTTCATTCTTGTGGTGTCTTTGTTGAACAGAAATTCATAATTTATGAATGTATTAGTTCTGTCCTTTGTGTGTTGTACTGTTTAAGAAAATATCGTGAGGGGAAGATGTTTTTTCCTCTCCTTCTACTGAATATCAGAGTTGAGATAGGCAAGTTTCCTTGTGTGCCCTTCTGAGAAACAGGTTTCTCGTTTACCCTCATACTGAGGTTATAACCAGCTTTATGTAGGAAGTTTCTCCGTAGGTTCTTTCCATCCCAAGGAAACCCATGGCTTTATCTCCTTTATTCCACATGCAGACGTGAAATGGCTCTCAGAACAACATAGAGGATAAGGAAACTGGGGAAACAACATCAATAGCTGTTGACTCCGGGACCACACTTCTTTAGCCCTGACCATTGACAGGAAATTTTTTGTAATGTCGAGTGGATGTATCATGTCAAAGTTAGGTTGGTATGGAATTTGAACTGTAAGGGAAACTGGTACATTTGAGCTTTAGTTATCTAGCCACTGGCATGCAATAAGACATGAGAAAGGGAATTTAGAATGGAGTTTTCAGACAATCTACAGTGCCCACGAGGAGAAAAGGGGACTTCAACCTTGCCTTCAGGCCTGAGATAGATGAAATGTGGGCAAAAAACAAAAACAAAATAACAACAATAAAGACCCTAAAGATGTAGAAATAAAATAACAGAAATGGTCTCCATTTGTGCAATCTCTGTTAGGGAGTGATGTCCTCAGTTTTAGTTAGTTTTACTGGTTTTGGACATGTGAAGTTTATATGGCCTGTAGAATATTCAAATATTTTAGGAAGCTGCTGGGTTATGTGGATATGGGATTCAGAAGAGAGATCTGAACTAAAACTGGATCATCAGCATGTAAATTTTAGGTAAAGCTGTGAGAGTGGATGAGATTACCATGCAGTGTATGAATGGAGTAAGAGATAAGTAGTCCTATCATATAGGAACATTTATAGGATAGACAGAAAAAGAGAAGCTCTCACAAAGGAGAAAAAAAGAGTAAAAAAATAGAACTGAAAATTAAGATACAATATTATGGAAGTCAAAGGACAAACATTTTCTAGAAAAAAAAGTGTTGATTATTCATGTTAAATGAGATCTAAAAGATCAGACATTGCCTTCAGTGTGCAGACTGTATACTGCACAATTCTAGAGGGAGCTAGTTTGTGAAAGGTTTGCCCTGGATTTGTGCAGAGTTAGCATACAAACTATATATCCGTATGTAAAGACCCTAAATGAGAGTTAAAAGTGTCCATTGGTTTTAAAAGAAATCATTGGTCAACATTCATTGTAGTTGTGAGACTTTTAGGGGCAGTTACCAAATTCCACTGGGTTCAGGTAATTGGGAGCTGAGGGATAGTAAAACACTTAACAATAAAACACTTTAATTATTAGGTCATGACTTCTTCTGTCACCAGGCTATGAAGTATTTCATCTGTATAACACCATTGCCAATGGAGTGGCTGACATGAATAGGACTGATGAATGTTGAATTGATAATTCGAGTATATACCTCCTCCCTCATGTCTTTTGGTTAGAAAATTTGCTTGTTTTCTCTCTGGCTTTATTATTCTGGTGGTAATTTTCCTTCAATGGCTGTAATATTTAAAGAAATATTTTTATTGCTTACTACATTTTTAATACTTTGTGTTCCCTTTTCTTAGTGACGGTATTTGTTCCATGCTAGCCTTACCACATGCTATCCTATGGACTGAATTGTGTGCCCTCCAAGTGCGTATTTTAAAGATGCAGTGTGTTGGCGGGGCGCGGTGGCTCAAGCCTGTAATCCCAGCACTTTGGGAGGCCGAGATGGGCGGATCACGAGGTCAGGAGATCGAGACCATCCTGGCTAACACGGTGAAACCCCGTCTCTACTAAAAATACAAAAAAAAAAACCCTAGCCGGGCGAGGTGGCGGGCGCCTGTAGTCCCAGCTACTCGGAAGGCTGAGGCAGGAGAATGGCGTAAAACCCGGGAGGCGGAGCTTGCAGTGAGCTCAGATCCGGCCACTGCACTCCAGCCCGGGCGACAGAGCAAGACTCCGTCTTAAAAAAAAAAAAAAAAAAAAAAAAAAGTGCAGTGTGACTATATCTGGAGATAGGGTCTTTAGGAGTTAATTAAGGTTAAATGAGAGCATAAAGATGGGGCCTAATCCAATAGCACTGTGGCTCTATAAAAGGAAGAAAAGAGAAAGAGATCCTGTGAGGACACAGTGAGTAATCAGCCACCTGCAAGCTAGAAAGAGAGCCCTTGCCAGAGCCAGAACATGCTGGTACCCTGATCTCAAACCTTCAACGTCTAGAACTGAGAGAAAATAAATTGCTATTGTTTAAGTCATTCAGTCTCTGGTATTTTGTGATGGCATCCCAAGCAGACTTAGACCGCACAAGTCCTGTAATAGAAACTGGAAATTCAAAGATGAGCAGAAGAGAAATGGTATGTCCTTGTGAAGGTTTCAGGATTTATCATTTAATTTTCTATTAATATTATAACACTTATAAATATATTCTAATTATAGTATAATTAATCATATTAAAAGTTTGATATTAATAACAATATAAATTATAATATTTATAATTTAATATTTGTAATATTGACCAGTTACATAAATATTAAATATTGGTTACTCATATAGATATAAATTATTAGCTGTTTCAGTGGCAAAAAGGAAAAGTATAGGAAGCCATAAGAGTAGTATATAGATAGGGTGCTGGACCTAACTGTAAGGCTTTTCTGAGGAAGTGACTTGTGTGGAGATATGATGGATAAGTGAGGACAGTACAGGTGGGAGAACATTCCAAGATTCAGGACCAGCATGTTCAAAGGCCCTGTGGTGGATCCCTGGTTTACTAAAAGAGATTGCCATGATTGGAGTTCAGAGATGAAGAGGAAGTTTGGCAAGATCTGAGAGTAGAAAGTTGGGTGCTGTTCAAATCATGCATGGTCTTGTAAGTCAAAGAGTTTGATCTTTATCCTAGGAGCTGGGAAGTCAATGAGAGGAAGTAACATGACTTTTGAATTTTAAGATTAGTTTGTTAATAGTGTGAAGAGTGAATTAGAAAGGTACCAATAATTGAAGCAGGGAGCCTGTTTGCTTTTTAAGTGAGATTTTCATTTTTTTCAGTTCATTGTGACCTTTTGATTGTAAAAAAGTTTTTAACCCTTAAAGTACTTTCTCAAAGTACAAATAGACAAACTAGGCAGTCCAGTAGAATTTTGGTTCCTTTACATTTGTGACACTTTATACAATAATGTTAATTTAAATAACATTTTCGTTACATAATCTTTTCCCTGTAATGTTAGCTGCGGTAGTCAAATAATATAGTTGGTTCGCATTTAAAGAATTAGCTGAGGGAATGTTATTGCTTACATTGGAAATGCCAAGGGTTAAACATCTTACAAAATTTTATATAATATTACCAACTTTTTGCATGTAACTTGTTACACTTAATTAAAAATATTAAAGATCACATAACGATAAAAAATAAGGCATCAAATTTATAATTTTAAAATTAAGTGATTTTTTTCTGTTATAGCAACTGAGAATATTCCCAACACTTAAAGAAAAAATTAAAATAACAATACATTGGCTCCCTCTGCTGCTTGAACAAATTATTTCATTTACAAATATAATTTTTTCAACATTTTTCTGACATTATTATGTGAAATTGCTATTACCTTCTCCTCCTTTTCCTTCCTCCTTCCTCCGTGTGGGAAATTTGAGACATAAAGAAAATCTGTCTAGTAATTTTTTTTTAAATCCTAGTGAAACAGTTCTAATTTTCAGTCAAATTTTTCCTGAGGAGATAACTTGTTGTACTAATACTTTGATGGCTTTAAATTCCTCAAATTGGGTTGCCTCCAGTTTCATCATTCATCTTAAAATATGTCCATCAAAAATTGTTTTATCATTTATATATTTGTGTGCTTTTACAAAATTAACTGACTTAAAACTTAGAAGCAATGGTACATCCTCTTTACTTGTAGAATTATATTGGAAATAAATATTACAAATAAAAAAATATGTTTTCTTAGACTGTGTTGGTAAATACAGGTGAAAGTAGTTGGCATTTTCATTTATAATTGAGGTGTCTGTGTTTACCCTGGTCCATATGTAAAGTTTTCAGAAAATGAAACAATGCTATAAATTCAACCCAGCTTTTTATGCTTTCCTACCTGTATCAATTGCTATTTCTCTTTTTTTGGTTGTGAGGAGATGAAAGGATACTTTAAATTTTAGCTATTTAAAAGAAACAAATATATGCTGTTTTATATTATTTTTTCTCGAAGGAGGGTGGGTTGAGGGGTACAAAAGCAGAATCAGCTGTGGAATTTTTTCTAAACATACCCCTCCCTACATACATTTATTTTAGTTAATTTAAAAATAAGATATGCTTCAGTTTTAGTTTTATAAGCTTAGAGAAGAATAGCAGTATCATGCCTTAAAACATACACAGGCTGGAGATATAAGAAAGTTTATTGCACTAAAAACTATAGTATTTTATATGGCATAAGAGGCAATGTGAAAGCTTGGGATCTCTTATTTCAGTGTTCTTCTCTGTAAGACAGTAAAAACTCTTAAGACAGTGCCTGTGCATAGTGAGCGCATTTAGTGAAAAGAAGAAGAATAAGTACATTGGGTGACAGAGCGAGACTCCATCTCAAAAAAAAAAAAAAACTTTCTTCTACCTACAGCTGTCACTCCAGTGTTTATTCTCATAGGAGTATTCATAAAGCATTTCCGAAATTTATAGTGGGTAGTGGTGTTTTAGTGTTATGATCAATACTGTGTGATTAAAAAATGATAAATTTATATGATTAAGTGAAATAATGAAATGTACGTAGTAAATAAGACATAGAACAGTGAAATATTAAAATATTAATACAAATAATAGGAGTACCTTTATGCAACAGAATCCCTGGCATATTGATAAGTATGTCTCTACTTGCTTTGTGTGGTCAACACTGTATTTAGTAATCACTGAATAAATATTGATAGGTTGAGTGCCATTAACTATTTTGACATTGATAATCTATTGTTCTTTCTACCAGTGTAGAAATTTCCTCCCTCCCTCTGTCGCTCCCACCCTTCTTTCCTTCCTCTATATGTAGACATAATCTTGAAAAGTCAGAGCAAAATTCTGGATCTGATAATGAAAAGGTTACTTTATTTGTCAATTTCAGTTTGTATTCTCTATAAGATTGCTTTAAAGAATTCATTAGAGTTATACTAATCTTCATAACTGTCAGCTCCTAATGAAAGGAGCTAGTGTGTATGAATATGGATGTTTTGCAAAATTAATTCTACTTTTTCAAAAACTTATCCATACCTTTATTTTGTTTCTGGGGCAAAATAGATAAAGCTGTACTGTTTAGTTTTATTGAGTCACTTCCAATATGTTTCCCAATGTTCTTTAAAAATTTTATATATGAGTTGGAGAGAAAAGCTAGTCACGACTGAACTGTTATTGTATAATAAATCACTATTAGAACTTAGAAAAGGCAGATGACAGAAGCATACAAAATTGAACACTAAAAAATGATGTCTCTGGGTTCTTTAGTGTATATGAAAATCATAAGTAGGAATTTATTTATAGACACTCTTGGGTGTGGCCCACGAGTATAAATTTTTAGTAAGTAACCCAGCTCACGTCTAATGCTAGTGATCTAAGGACGATATTTTTTGAAATATTCCTCTAAGGTGGCTCTTCACAGAGTTCATGATCTTGATGCAGGCTCTTTTCTTCAGTGCTAGTTAAAAGAGAACCTTTAACTTACCAGAGTGTTGATATTCTCTCTCAAACTCTCTATAGAAATTGGCATCCACAGATTTCTTAGAATAATTAAAGTTTGGAATCAATGATTGAACATGCCAGAATTTCTCTTTTGAGGGGGAAAATCTGATAACATCAGTTTATATTTGTATTATGTTGTGGGTTTATGAAAAAATCATTCTAGGGTGTTTGTTTTCATGCAGTTTGCTTGCTGCTGAACAGTGGAGATAGAATGTGACTTTAAGTTTCTCTTCTCTTGCTAAAATTGAAGAATTTACCTCTCAAAAGGTAATATGCTTATCCATGTACAGACTTGCACTGAAGTACACCTCTTCTCGCCCAGTTTATTAGATGAATTGGTAAACTTACTTAAGAGGGCCAATTTCAAATGAAGTTTTGAAGATACCTTTCTCCTGGTGTAGGAGATGGCACTGTTATACGACTAACGGTTTCATATGCCCACTGTGTAGTAACAGACCAATACACTGAGTAGCAGGATTTGCAGCAGAGAAAGAATGTCATGATTGCAAGGTGTCCAGTGAGGAGATGGGAAGAGACCCTCAAATCCTTCATCTCCCTGAGGAGTTCTGGGCTGGGATTTTTAAAGAGACCATGGGGAGTGAGGAACTGGAAAATTGGGGTGGCTGATTGGTTGGGGAATGAGGGATGAAATCATCAGGATGTGGAAACTACATTCTTTGGTGAGTCAGCTTCTGGTGGTATCCTTCATTCAGAGCAGCTGGCATCAATGGGGTTTTTCAGACTAGCTGGTGTTAATAGTTTCATTGGTATCCAGGACCTAGAGGAATATCTTGAAGGGGAAAGTAGAGGAATATCTCAAAGGGAAACTTTGAGTTTCATAATGTTCAAGTTGTTACCTATAGAGCAGTTAAGGGAAACTGTAATCTAGGATCTGTGGGATTTGGGGCAGTAGGCACCAAATAGCCATGAGGAAGCAGGTCAGAGAGCAAGCAGACCTGGGGATTAATGCTCAATGTGCTGCAAGCTTGGCTTATTTTTGTTTGTCCCTCTATTCTTCCTTGGTTAATTTATAAAGTTTATAAGGACAGTTTTAACATCTCTCACATGAGTCTTAGGATATACTTTATGCGAGGTCAGAAAATCTCTCCTAGGTTATTGACCTGCTTCAGGGGAAAAGGGCAGGGGAAAGGTTAGTGAGACTTTCCTGCCTCTGCTGTTTTTCAGTATGCCAAGGAGGCCTATTTTGGGGTAGTGTGTCCTGAATCCCATCATTCTCCTCCCCAATCTTTCTGCACATTCATCTAGCATCTTGATAGAGAATGTGGCAACTTTATTCTGTCGTTAGTAGAATTCAGATAGAATAGAGATTTAGGGCTGGAGAAAGTTGCCATGAAAGACACTATTTTGTCTCACATGCAGAAAAAGGCACTAGATGTGTTCATTCAGTAACTGACTGCTAAATTTTAAATTTCATTTGATGACCTCAGTGAGATGGAAGGGCTTTGTCTTAAATCACGGGTACTTATTCTCTGAAGAAATTCTTAAAAGATCTTTTTTGTGGGCTTGTTTTTTTATTATGGGAGTTAGGAAGGGAAGGCAGTGTATATTTTCTTTCTAACTAAAATAGACTTTGTATTTTTGAGTTTTACTTAAATATGAAACCTGTGAAATAAATTCTGAACTGGTAATTAGTAATATCATTTATTTTTATTTAACAGGATACAGATGATTCAGTTGATGCTCAAAATATTTGCCATGTGTGGCACATGAATATAGAAGCCCTCCCAGAATGGATAAACTGCCTGATCCAAAAAGTAAGTTCTTAGTTTCTGAGTAAAATTAAGAATATACAACCTTCAGAATGTTTTTGTCCTCCTTTTAGAGCTATTTTTCTTAGATGCATTGCTTGGCCAACCTCTTACTGTTCCTCACTCCCATTACCCCTCTTCACACTTCTTTTCTCCTTTCTCTGCTTTATATACCTATCTGTATTTTACACACACATATACACACATGTAATATATGTTACTTTTAAATATATAGAAGCATATGTGTGACATAAATATATATATATTATACATGCACATATACATATTTACCTACATACACATATAGCTTATTTAACTTGTTAGTTGCCTAGCTCCCACCCTAGAATATAAGCACCATGAAGTCAGGGACTTTATATTTTTGTTCATTTGTATTTCCCAGCACCAAGAATAGGTCCTGTTCAATAAATGGAATATTCTGTATGTGTTATTCATATCTATATATATACACATAAATGCACAAACATGCAAAATAAATAGGATAATTAATGACCCTCATTGGTATAATCAAAATGAAAATTCTACACTTTAAAGGATCCTTAATGAAACATTATAAGAGCAAGAACTGACCTTGTATGTATAGTTATTTTTTACAATTCAAAACTCCTGTCTTAGAAAATTATAAGTAGTAGGACTTTGGAAATATATAATTACATTTCTCCACTGAGCAGCTTAATTTTTTGTTAAAAAATAACATTGGATATCCCTTCTCACACTGTAACAATTTTCTAGGAGAATGCCAATGCACTGTTTATAAGTGTCCTGAACTTAAAATATATTAGGACACTGCAGATATTTCACTATCTCAGTTGAAAAGATAATTTTAAGACAGTTCATTATTAATTTCCAATCTAAGCATAGAAAATACACTGTCTGATGTATGCAATCAATATCTTTTGGTTGTATGTAAAAAGCCAGGAGGAGCTTTATTCTGTTGGTTGGGTAACGTTCCCTCCCACAGTGCTTGGTATGCAAGAAGTGTATCAAAACAGACACTTTTCTGTGAGATTTTACTTGCAAATTAAGCTCTGTCCACTGATTCGCTTCCTGGTTCCATAGCATATTTTTCTTTAGTTCACACTGTATCCATATTTAACCTATTGTTCAAGAGACTCTCATTTAGAATTCTTAGGAATATTGTTTGCTTGGGCATGATTTGCAATGTGTTATCATTCTAGAACTTTGGCGCTGCTTATCTTTATTTATTGGAAGGCTTGTTTTATTTGCTGTTCAGTCTACTAATCAGAAAACAGAAAGCTAGCCTTTCTGTGGCATAGAAAACTTTCATGTGGCCGGCTGTAAAGAAAAAAAAAATTATCTTCGGTTTCTTTATAATGAAAGCACTGTCTTTATTTTTCTTTGTTACCTGTAGGCCCAGTGGACAGTTGGAAAACTGAATTGCCCTTTCTGTGGGGCCCGTTTAGGGGGCTTTAATTTTGTCAGCACTCCAAAATGTTCCTGTGGCCAGCTTGCAGCTGTACATCTCTCCAAGAGCCGGACCGATTATCAGCCAGCACAGGCAGGCGGACTAATGAGACCATCACTGAAATACTTGTCACATCCTAGAGTTCAGTCAGGTTGTGACAAGGAAGCTCTGCTGACAGGTGGTGGCTCTAAAAACAGAAATCACAGGCTTTTAAACATGGCCCGAAATAATAATGACCCTGGAAGATTAACAGAAGCACTCTGCCTGGAGGTGCGATCAACATATTTTGAGATGAAGAATGAAAAACTGCTCTCCAAAGCATCAGAACCAAAATACCAGCTTTTTGTTCCCCAGCTTGTGACTGGCAGATGCACTACAAGAGCTTTTCATAGAAAATCACATAGTTTGGATCTGAACATCAGTGAGAAACTGACTTTATTGCCCACTTTATATGAAATACATAGTAAGACTACTGCCTATTCCAGACTAAATGAAACGCAGCCTATTGACCTTTCAGGCTTGCCTTTGCAATCTAGTAAAAATAGCTGTTCCTTTCAGAATCCATCCAGTTTTGATCCTAGTATGCTGCTGCAAAGATTTTCAGTGGCCCCCCATGAGACCCAGACACAAAGAGGAGGAGAATTTCAATGTGGTCTAGAAGCTTCTTCAGTGTACTCTGACCATACTAATACTAACAATCTGACTTTCCTAATGGACCTGCCCTCAGCTGGCAGGAGTATGCTGGAGGCCTCAGACCAGGAAGAGCACCTCTCCCCTCTGGACTTCCTGCACTCACCCAGTTTTTCATTGGGCAGCATTAATCAGAGGCTCAATAAGAGAGAAAGGAGCAAGTTGAAGAATCTAAGAAGGAAACAACGAAGGCGTGAAAGATGGCTACAGAAACAGGTAATATTTTTCAAAAGAGTTTACTAAAAAATCTGTATTGTAAATACTGGAGTTTGGGGAGTGGAGCTAACTTTCAACATCTGTATAATAAAAACTTGGTTTTAATAATTCTGGAAATGCTGTTTCTCTCTAAGTGCACTCAATAATCATGCAGCTGTATTATAATTGGCATGTATAACCCAGTTTCTATGCTTCATGCATGTTTAGAAAAAACCTCTTTTTCCCAATTCTGCTAATATTTTACAGGGATATTAATCTCTAATTAACACTGGATTGTTTTTTACTATATTTTAAATGTTTTACATGTTAGGGTTGTTTTGCAGTGGTTTTATTTTGGGTTAAAAATGTTTTGTTTTTTTTTATTTTGGGTTGAAAAAATGTTTCTCTAAGTAAATTCAATCAGGTGACAAAGTCATTCACTTTTCATCACATTTATAATAGCTTAAGTGGATATTTCAAGGAGCCTTAATCATGGGCTCACACGATCTAATTATGATTAACTGTGCTAAATTGTGAAAATTATCTAAAGGGTAATTTACCCTTATTGTAATTTTGTAGGAGACTATGCTTCTCTATGATTTGATCTACTTCAGTACCCGTAGTAATATGCTCCAGAGTAGGATGTGTGAAGGAACTGAACAGTAAATGTTAGGTGCTGTGGAAAGAAAGCAATTAAAGCCAATGGATGAGATGCTCATGAACATTTGAAAGTTTGAACCAATATGTTTCTGAATAAACTTTTTTTTTTTTGCAAACTGACTTTATTATCTACTTATTCATAATAGTGTCCTTATTAATCAGTGTGTTGTATATTAACATGCTAAAATATAGAAAGCTGCAACTTGATATATTAGTTTTTTCTTTTAAAAATAGTTAACTGGGTCAAATAGTATTTCTAGTTCTAGATCCTTGAGGAATCACCACACTGTCTTCCACAATGGTTGAACTAGTTTACAGTCCCACCTGCACGTTGTGCACATGTACCCTAAAACTTAAATTATAATAAAAAATTTAAAAAAATAGTTAACTAAACTTATGGCTTATGATTCTAGTTTTGACTCAATATAATGAAATTACCACATTGAATGCTTCAGATTGAGTGTTTTTGTCATCTTTCAGTTATATAGTATAATTATTTCTATAGGTAATTTTTTATTATATTTTTGGTTGCTAAAATGCATTTCAGTTTGGTTTGTTTACAAGTGATAGTGTAATGTGACATCAAAGTACATATTACAGAATGTAAAAAATGAATGTGTTTTAGCATCATTATAACATACTTCATAGTTTAACTTAACTGAAACTGCAAAATTCAAATTTTTCATTGAGACTTGACTTATATATAGGTAAATTGGAGATGGTCATAAGTTAAGTGAATATTCAGAAAGAATATTTTCAAAATGATTAATGTAATGTGGAGGGCTCTAAAATAATTCTGTAGCAAATAGAAATGTAAAAGAAGTATGAAAATTATATTTCATACTGTAAATATATGCAAATAACATCTTTGCAATTTAAAAATGTGTTTAATTCTTAGGCTAGGTAGTTTTGAAAACCTCAGCTACACGATTGATCATTTTCCATCATAGGAATACTCATGTACACAGTTTAGAGCAAAGCAAGTACAAAGTTAAAGTGATTTTTTTTTTGTATAGATGAAGTTATTGTATTCATTCACACACATATGATATAGCTTAGCTAATTGATCAGAATTAATGAGGCTTAGACCTGTTGTCACAGGGCAGTGTAGGAAGTGACATGGCAAGATCCTACTGAGTTTGGTAGCACAGAAGCTACAGGCAAACAAATACCCAGTGTTTATTTAGCACAGAAAATTTTGAAGTGTATAGCAGCACAGAAATTTTGTGTTAGTGATGTAAGTATACATCGCAGTTAGAACCAGAATAATCACAATTTTTAAGTCTGTTTTGCTAATTCAAACAAAAAGGCAAATCCTAGAAAGAGTAAATATCTGAGATAAATTAATGGCATAGGTGTGCAGTTTCATTCCATATTTAATAAAGATTGTGTGAACACTTGTTAAATGCTTGTTTGGGATACTGTGTCTTCGAGTAATGACTTCAATATGGATCAATCTTGCCTTTTTTAAAATGAGGATAAACATATGTAAAGTTACTATTATTAATGATAGTTTTTTAAAAGTTTAGAATAATTGGTTGATATATCTGGATTTCTAACTTTCACTTGAGGTTTTTAATAAATGTTTGTAAGCTAGACATCTTTCAGTGATCTATACCATGACAGAAAGTATTAATGACAGTACAAAAAGTTATTTAAATATTTGAATCTTAGGGATGTAAATGAGATTGATATTGAAGCAGACATTACAGCCAGTTTTCAGGGTTTTTGTTTAGCGAAAGTTAATTGAGCATCTACTTTGGGGAAAGACATAGCACTGAACCACATTTAACCAGCAAACTTCTTTTTTATCCAGCATAGTCCTTTTGTTTTTCATTTTTATTTTTTAAATTATCATGCGATAAAATTATTCTCTACATACAGCTTTATGACTTAAACACATGTAAAGGTTTATATATAATGACCAACAGAATGGGCATACAGAACATTTTTATCACTCCCAAAACTCCCTTGTGCTGTGTACCTTTATAATCACATGCTCATCCAATTCCTAATCCCTGAAAACCACTGATGTGTTCTCCATTATTTTTGTTTTTTCTTTTTGATAATATTGTACAATATTAATATATTGTTAAAATATAGAATCCTATAGTATACAACCTTGAGACTGGCCTCTTTTACTCAGTAAAATTGCCTATGAGATTGCATGTATTTATAGTTTGTTGTTTTTCATTGCTCAGTAGTATTCCATTGTATGAATGAACCACAATTTATCCATTCAGCTGCTGAAGGACAAGCAGGTTGTTCTAGGTTTTGACAATTATGAGTAGAACTTTTACAGATATTCATGTGCATATTTTTGTGTGAACCTAATTTTTTATTTCTCTAGGGTAAATACTCAGGAGTGGGATTGCTGGATCATATGGTAAGTATATATTTACTTATATGAGAAATTGTCAAATTGTTTTCCAGAATGGCTGTACCATTTTGCATTCCAAGCAGCAAAGAGTTCCATTTGCTGTGCATCCTTGAAAGCAAGCACTGGTATTCTCAATATTTTAAAATTTTAGTCATTCAAATATATAGACATTTGTATCACATCATGATTTTAATTTGCTTTTCCTTAAGGATGCTGAACATATGTGCTTATTTTCCATTTTTTATGTATTCTTTAGTTAAGTGTCTTCAAATCTTTTGGGTTGGTTTGGCAGCTCATGTCTATAATCCCAGCATTTTGAGAGGCCAAGGCAGGAGGATTGCTTGAGTTCAGAAGTTCAAGACCAGCCTGGGCAGCATCGCAAGACCTTATCTCTACAAAAAAAAATCAAAAAAATTAGCTGGGCGTGGTGGTGTGTGCCTGTAGTCCTAGCTACTTGGGAGGCTGAGATGAGAGGATTGCTTGAGCCCAGGATACCAAGGCTATAGTGAGCTATGATTATACCGCTGCACTCCAGCCTGTCTCAAAAAATACAATCTTTTACTCAGTTTTTAATTGGGTTATTTTCTTCCTTTTAAGAGTTCTTTATATATTTTGGATACAAGTCTTTCAATGGATATGTGATTTGTAAATATTTTCTCTCAGTCTGTAGCTTTTCTTTTTATTCCCTTAATTATTTTTCCTGTAGAGCCAACCTGTTTAGTTTTTATGATGTCCTATTTCTCAAAAAACGTTTTAATAGATTATGCTTTTGGTGTTATATTAAGAACTCTGCCTCATGCTAGGTTATGAAGATTTTCTCCTATGGTTTTTCAAAAAATTTTGTAGTTTTAAGTTTTACGTTGAGAATTAAGATTCATTTAAAATTAATTTTAATAAGTTGTGAGGCTTAAGGGGTTTATTATTTTACATAGAGATGCTCAATTGTTTCAGCACCAGTTGTTGAAAACAATGTCCTTCCTGCATTGAAATGCATTTGCAGCTTTGTCAAAAATCAGTTGTCTGAAAATGTGTGAGTGTATTTCTGGACTCTTCTGTACAGTTCATCTTTTTGTCTGTGCTTTTGTTAGTACCCCTTTTTTCCTGTGACTTTATTACTCTTTTTCAAAATGGTTTAGCTATTTTAAGTTTTTGACTTTCCATATAGAACTTAAAATCAGTCTGTTTATATTTATAAAACATCATGTTGGGATTTTGATTGCAATTATATTGAAGTTATAGATAAACCTGGGGAGAGTTGAAATCTTTACTATGTTGACTCTCGTAATATGTGAACATTGTCTTTCTTTTTATGTCTTTTTATTTAAGTCTTTGATTTCTTTCATCAGCATTTTGCAGTTTCCAGCATTCGGAACCTGTGCATGTTTAGTTAGATTTGTACCAAGTATTTTTTCTTTTGAGAGGAGTTATTGTTATTTAAAACTTTTTTGACTTACAGTTATATATTGCTAATGTTTAAAAACACTATTTTTGTTTTGACTTTGTATCTTGTGTTCTTGATGTCTTTTGTCAGATTTATTAACAGTATACGTTCTTGATGTCTTTTGTCAGATTTATTAACAGTATATGTTCTTGATGTCTTTTGTCAGATTTATTCCTATTCTTTTTAATGCTGTTGCTAAATGCTAATGTTTTATTAAATTATAGTTTCCAATTCTTCATTATAGTGTAATGCTGAATGAAAATGTTGAGAGCACAAATCCTTGTCTTTTTCCTGATATTAGCAGGAAAGCATGCATTCACCATTGAATATAATGTTAGTTGTATGCTCTTTTTCAGGTTGAGGACATTTTCTTTCATTTCTAGTTTGCTGATAGTATTCTCATGAATGGATGTTGAATTTTGTAGAATGCTTTTTCTGTATGAGTTGATATGATCATGTGTTTTCAATGTTAATATAATTTGCTATCAAATATTGAGACAGTCTTGCATTCCCACCATAAACTACACTTTGTTATGCTATATTATTATGTGTATTACTAGATACTATTTGCTAATCATTTTTGAGGATTTTTTTATGCCTTTGTTGATGAAGAATATTAGTCTGAAAATGTCTCTTTGTAATATCTTTGTCTGATTTTGGTACCAGAGTATTATAGCCTTATGAAATGAGTTAGTTGTCTTTTTTTGTGTTTTCTGGAAAATAATGAGGATAACTTTTTTTTTTTTAATTGAGATAGAGTCTCGCTCTGTTGCCAGACTGGAGTGCAGTGGCATGATCTCGGCTTACTGCAACCTCCGCCTCCCAGGTTCAAGTGATTCTCCTACCTCCTTCAAGTCCCTCCTGAGTAGCTGGGACTACAAGCGCACGCCACCACATCCAGCTAATTTTTTTTTTTTTTTTTTGTATTTTTAGTAGAGATGGGGTTTCACCATGTTGGCAACGATGGTCTCGATCTCCTGACCTCGTGATCCACCTGCCTCAGCCTCCCAAAGTGCTGGGATTACAGGCATGAGCCACCGCACCTGGCCGAGGATAACATTTTTTTACTTATATGTTTCATAGTGAAACTACCTGAGCCTGGAGATTTCTTTGTTGAAAGGCATTTAACTATGAATGCAGTTTATCTAATAATTACAGATAATTTATCTAATAATTACAGATAACAATCCAGGTTATCTACTTCATATTGGGCAAATTTTGATGTTGTTTTTGAAGAATTATCCAAGTTGTCAAAGTTACATCTGTAACATTGTTCATAGTATTCCTTATTTGTTATTATTTTAATGTCTATTGGGTCTGTAATGATAACCTCTTTTCAATCCTGATAATGATGGCATCTCTCCTTTTTTTTCAGTCTTGCTAGAGGTTTGTTAAGTTTATTGATATTTTCAAGGAAACAACTTTTTCAGTTTTTGTTTTTAAAATTGTTTTACTGTTTTCGAAATTTGTTTATATATAAATATGTATATATTTACATATATTCTCTCTTCCTTTGCTTTGAATTTATTTGTCCTTCTTTTATAATATTTTTATGATAGAAACTTCTATTATTGATTTGAGATTTTTTTCTTACCTTGTCATTTAATGCTATAAATTTCCTTTACTGCATTAGCTATATACTATAAGTTTTATTATGTGGTATTTTTATTTTAATGCAGTTAAAACTTTTTCTAATTTGTTTTGCAACTTCATTTGGTCCATCTAGTTTATCTAAGTTATTAGTGTAATTAGGATATTGCCAATATATCAGCATTTTGAGAAAATTAATAAAAAATTTAATCCTATCTAACTGGTGTGAGATGGTATCTCATTGTGGTTTTGATTTGCATTTCTCTGATGGCCAGTGATGATGAGCATTTTTTCATGTGTCTGTTGGCTGTATGAATATCTTCTTTTGAGAAATGTCTGTTCATATCCTTTCCCCACTTTTTGATGGGGTTGTTTGTTTTTTTCTCGTATATTTGTTTGAGTTCTTTGTAGATTCTGGATATTAGCCCTTTGTCAGATGAGTAGGTTGCAAAAATTTTCTCCCATTCTGTAGGTTGCCTGTTCACTCTGATGGTAGTTTCTTTTGCTGTGCAAAAGCTCTTTAGTTTAATTAGATCCCATTTGTCAATTTTTGCTTTTGCTGCCGTTGCTTTTGGTGTTTTAGACATGAAGTCCTTGCCCATGCCTATGTCCTGAATGGTACTACCTAGATTTTCTTCTAGGGTTTTGATGGTATTAGGTCTAAGAATGGCAATCATTAAGAAGTCAGGAAACAACAGGTGTTGGAGAGGATGTGGAGAAATAGGAACACTTTTACACTGTTGGTGGGATTGTAAACTAGTTCAACCATTATGGAAAACAGTATGGCAATTCCTCAAGGATCTAGAACTAGATGTACCATATGACCCAGCCATCCCACTACTGGGTATATACCCAAAGGATTATAAATTAGTCTACTACAAAGACACATGCACACGTATGTTTATTGCGGCACTATTCACAATAGCAAAGACTTGGAATCAACCCAAATGTCCATCTGTGACAGACTGGATTAAGAAAATGTGGCACATATACACCATGGAATACTATGCAGCCATCAAAAAGGATGAGTTTGCGTCCTTTGTAGGGACATGGATGCAGCTGGAAACCATCATTCTTAGCAAACTATCACAAGAAGAGAAAACCAAACACCGCATGTTCTCACTCATAGGTGGGAACTGAACAATGAGATCACTTGGACTCGGGAAGGGGAACATCACACACTGGGGTCTATCATGGGGAGGGGGGAGGAGGGAGGGATTGCATTGGGGTATACATGATATAAATGATGAATTGAGGGTGCTGACGCGTGATGGTGAGCACACCAACATGGCATAAGTATACATTATGTAACAAGCACGTATGCACATGGACCCTAGAACTTAAAGTTAATAAAAAAAAAAAAAAAAAAAAATTAATCCTAGAGCAAAACATTTTTTCACTGAATTGAGAGAAACTAAAGTTACCATTAGTATAGTTGCTTAGTATTTCTTAGTATTTCTAAATAATTCTATTTAAACAGCATTTCATTCTACTGTATTTGCATTTCTTACCTTTGGGCCTATTTAATATGAATAAAAGAAGATGTCTTTTTAAGGCCAGAGGATGCTGTTGTGGAAAGAAGGAGTTTTGCCTTATGTGTCTGTGGAGTATTGTACTTGAAAATTTAAAATAATTGACCATATATTATGGTTTGTAATAAATCTCTGAGTCATCTACAATAATTCTATAACATTATTTTCAGTGAGCTAAATGAATTAAGGTGACTTGTATTATTAAAAAGGTATGATTTAGACACTGGAGATAATAGAAGCCAATAAGTTGTATTGAAGACCTGCTTATTTGGTTTTATCTAGCAAAGACATATCTTCCACAAAGGCACTAAGTTTCATTTTCATGGATCTGCATATAGGGGTCATTTTGAAATTTTTACAGTTTTTAAAGGAGCCCATTTAATATTTCATCTCTTGATCATCATCTTAAAATCTTATACAAATCACACTCCCAATATATATTTGATTATCTATTCAGTGGAAATATTGGAGAATTATTCCCCATTCATTCTTCTCTTCCTCAAGGAGAAAATTAATGGTTATTGAAATGAAAGGCTGCAGTAATGAAAATGTGACAATTTTGAGTTTATAATACATTTCTTTTGGTTTTATTAAACATAGAAAGTCACAAAATAGTCATTTAGTAAAGAAGACAATCAATAGAGTAAAAGAACATTGTGACCTTTGGTCATATATTGAAACAGATAGGTATTACTGACTCTACTTTCTGTCAAATTATTATTTCAGTGTAAGTTTGTTTCTTTATTTTATGATTGTAAAAATACGTAGGACATGCTCAATAAGTTGATAATTCTAATTTTATTCTACCTTCTAGGAAGTCATCATCTAGAATAATAAGATACAAATGTGCAGTCAAGTTAAATAAATAAAACTAAATATCTTAATTTGGCCTTTCTGCTAGCATACAGCTAAATGAGCAGGTATGGAACAAAATAACTAATGATTGATAATGCCTTTACCTGAAGTAATTATGTAGATCTAATTTTTTGATGCTTAGCACAGTACTTTGTACATAATAGATGCTCAAGTATTTTTTAAAGAGTCTTTTTTATTTTAGGATAGTTTTGGATTTATAGAAAAGATTTGAAGATAGTACAGGGAGTTCCCAAATGCTCCACCCATAGTCTCCTGGATTGTTAATATCTTACATTAGTATGATACATTTGTCACAATTTATGAACCAATATCAATACATTATTATTATTTATACTATATTCAGATTTCTTTAGTTTTTACCTAATATTCTTTTTTTCGTTGTTTCAGGATACCACCTCACAATTAGTTGTCATGCCTCATTAGTTCCGACATTTTCTCAGACTTTCTCTGTTTTTGATGATCTTGGCAGTTTTGAGGAGTACTAGTTGGGTATTTTGTAAAAGACCCTTCAACTGAGATTTGCCTGATATTTTCCCCATGATTAGACTGGTCTTATCGTTGTGTCATGGGTTCCCAAAACTACTCCCGTATTTGATGATTCACTAAGAGGACTCATAGAACTAAGCAGAAAGTCATACTTCCAGCTATGTTTTATTACAACAAAAGGATATAAACCAACATCAGCAAAGGGAGGGGTGCATCGGGTGAAATCTGGAGGAAACCAGGTACAAGCTTCCAAGAGTTTTAGCCCCATGGAGTTACACAGAATGTGCTGAATTCCCCCAACAGTAAGTTATGACAACAGGTGTGAAATGCTGTGCACTAGGAAGGTCATTATAGACTCAGTAGCTAAGGTTTTTACTGGGAACTGGTCACATAGGTATCCTCTATCTGGCACATACCAAAATTCCAAACTTCTGGAAGGAAAACAGATGTTAAGCATAAATCACATTGTACTGTTTAGGCACGGAGAGTCACTATTATCAATTAGGATGATGGGAGCTCTCCCAAATTTCAAGTTTCTGGATGACACAAGGGCCAGCCTTATAAGTGAAGACAAACATGCTATATTATCTCTTCTCTGCACATGAATTTTGGGGAGGAAGACTACACAGATAAAATGCCATTCTTTATTAGAAGAATACATACTATCAACATGAGTTATCACTGTTGATGTTAACTTGGGAATGTTTTGTAACAGAGAGGAAAAATAATTGTCACGCTTACATATCCCTTATATTAATTTTCTGTTGCTGCTGTAACAAATCACTATAAACATTGGTTAAAGTAACACAGTTTTATCATCTTATAGTTCTGGAGGTCACAAGTCTGAAAATGGGCCTTATGGGCTGATATCAATATGTTGACAGGGCAATATGTCTTCTGGAGGCTCTATAGTAGAATCTGTTCCTTTCTTTTTCCAGCTTCTAGAGCCTACCGTCATTTCTTGGCTTGTGGCCCCCTTCCAGCCATATGGCATCACTACAACTCCTTTCTTTCATCTCATCTTCTCTCTGACCCTTTTAAGGACCCTTGTGATTACATTGGGTCTACTTGAATAATCCAAAGTAATTTTCCCATCTGAGGGTTCTTAACTTAATCATAGCTGCAAAGTTCCCTTTCCCATGTAAGGTAGTATATACACAGGATCTTAGACTAGGACATGGACATCTTTGGGGAGTCATTATTCTGCCTGCCTCACCTTTCTAGATGCCAGTTATTTTTCTGAGTGCATTATTTCATTCAATTTGACACAATTTTAGAGATAATTTCTATTATCCCTATTTTATAGATGGATAAACTGAGTCTCAGAGTGGTTAAATAACTTCTCTAGGCCTACAAACCTAATATGTGATCATAGACCTGTGTCCCAAAGTTTGTGCCCTTAACCATTACTCCACAGCCTTTCAAGAAAGAAAGTTTTTCTCCCACATATTTTATCTTTTTTTGATGATTCAGAAAACATTTTACTATCATATATCTTTATTCTTCATTCATCCTTTCCTTCATGTAACTAATGATCAGTTGGTAGTTTACTCTTTGCCAGAAACTGTGCCAAGTACTGAGGATACAACAATGAATGAAATATCGTCCCTTCCTGGAAATGGAAGTAGATGGGGGAAGACACATGAATTTCAGTAATCATTTGCTTGGGTATTTGCAGAAATGTCATATCATAGAGAATTTTGGACCACAGTTTACTTAATATGTGATTGCTTTGGCCAAGACCTTGAGATGCAGCTGAGAATTCTAAAGTAGTCACAAAGGAGCAAGCATGATTGGCTCTATAAGATTTTCTTCAGTTGGTCTAGGCTGGGCTGTGTGTGTGTGTGTGTGTGTACATATTTGTATCTCAAGTTATTCCAGGGTCAAAAACTATTGAAAGGAAGAGAGGTCAACACAAAGGAATTAAAAGAGGTTTAGACTTGAGGTGATAAGAGTCCTTGACAAAAGACTTATTAACAGCAGCAAAGAGAATTCTGACGGATGTTATAGAGGGAAAGACAGCTGATTTCAGTGGTTGCCAGGCAGAGAAGGGTAGGTAAAGAACCATACTGGGAGAGAGAAAATATTTTGATCCTATGCTGTCTAACACCTAATATAGGTCCTGGCACCTAGTAAAATGGTATAAATATTTATGTCCAAGTAATGTTTAGTTCATTCATACAGCTTTTCTTACCCTGCTATTGAGAGAATGAGAGTTTTGATTACAAGCAATGGGGAAAGAGAGAATGGGAGGGAGAAATTTTAGTGGTGAGATGATGATAGCAGGTTAATATTTAATGAGCTTTACTGTATGCTGGGTACAGTGGGAGGTATTTTACTTGCATTACCTGATTTACATGAGCGACTAGGTCAGTGGAGTATAGGAAAGGTCTGAGAAAGGAGCACTGACCTCCTCAGGCACTGGGGGAAAATGTCAGTTGGGAGGTAGGAGAACAGCAAAGATGCATGCATGCTGTCTTTCCCAAGTGCTATGGTTTGAACGTGTCACCTCCAAAATGCATATGTTGCCTATGTGATAGTATTCAGAGATGGGGCCTTTAAAAGGTGATTAGGCATGAGGACTCCTTCCTCATTAATGGAATTAAAGCCCTTTTGAAACAGGCTGCATGCAGCATTCGGCTAGCTTGCTCTCTTACCCTTCCACCTTCTGCCATGTGAGGATGCAGCAAGAAGGCCCTCACCACACCAAATGCTGGTCCCTTGACCTTGGGCTGCCAGCCTCCCAAACTGTGAGAAAATCATTTTTTGGTCTTAATAAATTACCCAGTCTTGGGTATTCTGTTACTAGCAACCCAAAAGGAATAAGATACTAAGTTTTACGTAAAACCAGCTTGTTAGGGGAAAAAATCAGAATCATCAGCTAGTCTCAGAGTAGTAACACACACAGAAAACTGGAATTAACAATTTTGGTCTGAGCTTAGTGCTAGCTGTGTTTGATGAATAGAACTAGGTGATGCCTTCAACTCTTTTGGCCTTATGCATAGGTAAGCCTGTCTTTTTTACATTCTAAATCTGCACAGTTGGCTTTATTTACCATGTCAACCAAGATACACACTGCCAACCTGATTTTCTCTCTCATTGCTCCATGTCTGCCCTTACCCATTTTTAAAACCATAGTCACTTGCTGGCAGTGCTTCCTTGTACTGTTTAAACCTCCTTAAAACTTGTCCCATGTGGAGATACAAATCTTACCTACTCTTCTCACATGTGGAGACCTCACAATATCAGCCTCCATGTGCCCCCAAACTGGGGTGGTACCTAGAATCCTCTCCTTGGCTCAGCATACCAACTGTAATTATCACCTGGGATTCCTTTTTACAAAGTAATATTTTAAAGTTTATATTTAATCTTAGAAGCAATATAATAGTGTCAGAGGGCTGAAAACTGAAAAATATATTTAAGCATCAATCATTGAAAGGCCAAATTTGGCGAGGCATGGTGGCTCTTGCCTGAAATCCTAGCCTTTGGGAGGTTGATTCAAGAGGACTGCTTTGAGCCCAGGAGTTCAAGGTCAGCTGGAGCAACATAGTGAGACCCCCATCTCTACAAAAAATGTGTACTTAGCCGGGCGTTGTTTTGCAAGCCTGTAGTCCCAGCTACTGGAGAGGATGAGGCGGGAAGATCGCTTCAGCCCAGGAGGTTCAGACTGCAGTAAGTCATGATGGTACCATTGCATCCCATCGTGGATGATAGAACAATACCCCGTCTCAAAAATAAAATAAAATAAAATAAAATAAAATGCCGAATTTGAGGGAGTTGTTATCTATGAAGGGGAAGGAGAATGTAATCTGGAATGCTATTAGTTATGTTTTACTTGTTAAGCTGGGCAGTATTATTGCAGATGTTATTTTCTGTTCTATTTTATGTCTCCAGTATTTGGTACAACATTAAAAAATCATTGTAAGTCATTACCCTAATATTATACCCTTTTTATTCATTACTTTGGTGCAGAATCTTAGATCACTCACCTTTGTTCTCCTTGTAAAGCTAGAGGGAAAATCTCCAACACATCATGTAGCCAAGTATTATTTTACCTAAGAGGCTCAATTTCAAAATAATGCTTTTTAAATAATCTATCAGAAAAAAATTGAATAATAATCCGTGACCAAAACTTTCTATTATTATTCCTTTTTTTTTTTTTTTTTTTTTTTTTAGACGAGGTCTCACTCTCTCACCCAGGTTGGAGTGGTGTGATCTCAGCTCACTGCAACTTCTGCCTCCTTAGCTGAAGGGATCCTCTCACCTTAGCCCCCCAGTTAGCCCCCCAATTAGCCCCCCTACAAGCACACACCACCAAGCCCAGCTAAATTATTTTGTATTTTTAGTAGAGATATGGTCTTGCTATACAGGCTGGTCTTGAATTCCTGGACTCAAGCGACTCAGCCACCTCAGCCTCCCAAAGTGCTGGGATTACAGGCGTGAGGCACTGCACCTGGCCTAAAACTTTCTACTAAAAAATAATTACGTATCTGTGCTGTCCTGAAATATGCTAAATAGCTCTTAAATTCTGTGCTTTTGTGATCCTCTCTGAAGTGCTGGTTTATAACGGTAAAATGGATCATCTTGTTTTTCAACACCAGAGGGCACCACATTCCCTTCTGGAGCAAAACAATCAAAATAATGTTTTCCATCAAAGAACTTCATTTACTGGGGTAGAATATGGATTGGTGTATTTTCAGTCGTTTGATAACCAAAAACGTAAAATATTTTGTGCTTTATGAGAAAGGGTTTAGAGAATCGTAATAAGGCTTTCTCTTGCTATTAATCTGTCTCTAGCTAAGAATCTGTCAATGCTTTTGCTAAACTGCTTTTCAGGGACATTTATTGTATGTTTGTCCAGAGGGAATAAAACAACTACTGTGGGTTAATGCTTGGAATAACTTATTTTTAAGGGTTAGGGTTAGACACATCATGTATTCTGGTTTTAAGTTTCAGGTAGCATATGCAGTTTTCTGAAAATAGGCATTTCCCCTAAATTCAGGATAAAATCGGTAGCAGGTATTGTGCTTCAGTGTGGATTGAGGTGCTGGTAGAGAGGAGTGAAATGATGTTAGCTAGTAGGTTGCAGTGAACCATTCATATACATTGATGTTTAGCAGAGTTTCTTAACTTGGGTTTGATAAATCATCCTTTTATTCATCAATAAAAGTGATTGGAACAAGGTCACACCAGTCAATGACTTCTTGTCGCTAATTGTACCTTTTTTTGTCCAATTAAAACATTTAAAGATATTTTTGCATTGTACATTAAGTTGTTTCTGGTTGCTGAATTTTTTCCCTTTTATCTGTAGCCACAACAATGGATAGTCTATTTAGGTTGTCTAATCCATAGGAAATACAAATGAGGCAGCTTCTATAAAGGAGCAGCACAATCCAATGGGATAAGTGCCAAGCATGTATTTTAAGGAAATGAAGGGACTAGCACTCTCTATGTACTTTGATAGTATGTTCATTTGCTATTGCCACTGTCACAAATTAACACAAATTAAGTTGTTTAAAACACACACATTTATTATAGTTCTGTAGGTAAGAAGTAGGAAATGGTTGTCATTGGACTAAAATCAAGGTGTTAGCAAGACTGCATTTCTTGCTGCAGGCTCCAGGTTAGAGTCTGTTTTCTTGCCTTTTCTGGCGTGTAGAGCCTGAACCTGGGCTCATGCACAATTTCCATATTCAAAGCCAGCAATAGCCGGTTGAGTCTTTCTCACAGTGTCATGTCTTTGCTTCTGACTCTTCAGTCTTCTTTTTCCTCATTTAAGGACCCTGTGATTACACTTGGACCCACCCACTTCATCCATGATAATCTCCTTATTTTAATGTCAACTAATTAGCAGCCTTAATTCCATTTGCAGTCTCAATTCTCCACTGCCATTTAACATAATAGATTCACAGGTTCAAGATATTAAGATATGGGCCTCTTTGAGGGGAGGGAGGGAAGTATTATTCTGCTTACCACAGATGATTTTGTTGGAATTCTTGAGTCAAGCCAACCTTGAAAGAGAAGAGGTAGATACTACTTGCAGGTCTTGACAGCTTCTAGAGAAATTAATGTTTTCTCTAACCTTCTTTGGAATTTCCACATTATTCACTTCTCTAGTTTTTCCTGGGGTTCCAAAAGTGAGTATGTGTTCTAGGAGGCATAATTTATTATGTATCCACCATTATTATCATAATTTGACAGAAACGATGAGATTAGTCCATTAGGTCTTGCCTAAGTAGGACAAAGGGCAATTAAGTTTACATGGCAGAGCTGGATCAAGAAAAGTAAAAGGCACAAGGCATTGTTTGAAAAAGCTCAGTGGGCTCTGAAAAGAGAAAGCCGCATGAAAGCAAGGGCTGCTTAGGTAAAATGTGTAGCACTAAAGATAATATTGACCTACCTCACAGTGTTGTCTAGAGCCAATCTGAGTAAAGAAACATTAGACAATAAATCACATCTTCTTGGTACATAAATAACATCCAAGTAGCACAAAGCTATGCCAAGACCTTCAGACTGCTAGTGTCCATTTTGGTCCATAGAAGTAATGACAGTCACAGACTAGAGGTGTATTAATGACAAAGACAATAGATTTCATTTGGGATGCCTGTGTGTGTGAGGTTTTTGTACTTATTAATGAGCAACGTGCCCTGAAAATCCAGTTTTCTTCGTGTTATTTTGAATAAACTAAGTATATGTGCAAGACAATCAATTTATCCTCAAATGGTGGAAATTCAATGAAAACTAGATGCCACAGACTTGCTGAGTTTGATGAGGAAGAGTTGTGCTCTCTTTCAGTTAATTCATTAGTTATATAGGTCCCAAATCATTATGCGAAATGTTGAAGCCAGAAGTTTTGAGTTAGCCTTTAAACTAATCAGTAATAGTTTGGGGAATAGTGTATGTTGTGACATGTTTAAGATTCTCTTCTTACTCAGATGCTAATTGCTGAGTTTTGCTCTACCAGCAAGCTCTGGAGAATTCTGTGCCATCTCCTTGATGCAGTGCTATCATCTTACCTATATTAGGTGAATACGTTTATTATTGGGGTTAAGCCTAAGGAAGAAAGAAAATAAAGCAGTGTTCCAGAGCAAAAAGCCTTTGCAGCCACTACAGACATTTATGAGTCAAAGAGTAGTGCTCATCTCAGCACACATGAAATTATAGGAAAATGTTCCTTTATTTTAAGTGACCAGTCTTTGTGTTAGGATATTTTGCTTTTTAGTAACACTTAGATTTTATTAGTTTGGAACTACACACTTGAGAAGTCAAAAATCTTTGACTGCTTGGTTGGCACCTAATAGTAACTATTGTCATACCAAGTGCCAGACGTTTCCTGTCTATTAGATAGTAATAAATACTGAGAATGTAATGGCTTCACCTTTATAAGGGTCCCAGAGCATGGGGGTTTATATTTCTAGCCTTTTGATAGAGGATAGAGCTTTACCTTAGGAACATATTTAGGGAAGAGATGGATATTTTAATCTCTGGATTGGTTTCTTTATGCCTTAAAGAAATGTGTAGTGCAGTGGTTCTCAAATGTTCATCTGTGGACCAGCTGCATCAGAATCACTAGGGGAGATTTTTTACAAATTCTGGAGACATTGTGAGTGTTATAAATCTGGGATAGGCCCCAGACAGGTTTTTTTTGTTTGTTTGTTTGATTCTAGGCTGGAGTGTAGTGGTGTGATCAGAGCTCACTGCAGCCTTGAACTCCTGGACTCAAGTGACCAG
The DNA here is from genome assembly GCF_007565055.1 of Rhinopithecus roxellana. Lineage (NCBI taxonomy): Eukaryota > Metazoa > Chordata > Mammalia > Primates > Cercopithecidae > Rhinopithecus > Rhinopithecus roxellana. The sequence goes on from NC_044551.1 coordinate 57,368,099, forward strand.
ACAATTTGTATAAGCACTCCAGTTAATCCAAGTGTGTAGCCAGGCCTGGTAACTCTTACATGTTTGTTCTAAAGTCAGCTGGAGTTAAAGTTTAGGAGAATATTTTCTCCTTAATGTTATTAGACTAATATCTGTCAAAAGTCATAAGATTGATATTGATGAATGAAAATGAATAAACCTTCTTAAATGGTATGCCACCTCTAAAGGACTGACTTCAGAAATATTTTTACATGGGAGTCAAAGAATGGCAATAATAATAGATAATAACAGCAGTGGTAACAAAAACAATAAACATTTACATAGTGTCTACTATGTGCCAGGTACTGCTCCAGTCCCTTTGGATATATTATTCACTCAGTGTTCACGGCAGCCTGTAAGGTGCTTACTTTATTATTGCCATTTTACATATGGAAGTTAGATACTTTGTCTGGGGTCACCAAACTAGTAAGTGGTGAAGCTTGAAATCAGACCTTGGCCATGAGGCTTAAGAAGCTGTGCTCTTAACCAGTATGCTCCATCCTCTGCTTAGCTCATGATTTCGTTATGCTGTGGAGGTCCATAATGAGAAGCAACATAGTTAAGTTGGTGTAAACTGTGGGCTTTTGGGGCAGACACTGCATAGCACTGACAAAGGAATCATTTAGGTGAATTAATTACCCTTTCTGGGGCTTAGTTCTCTCTTCCAAAAAAATGAAATGTAAAATGTATTACTATAAGGTTGTTGGTAAGACTAAATTAAGAAATGTTTACAAAGTGTTGAACACATGGATCTTACATAAGTCCCCAATCATTGGTAGCTACAATTATTATAAGTGTTAAAGCATTAGACAGTCAAGAAGCCTAAAAAATGAAAAATTATGGGCCAACAGGACTGTCCAGAATGCATTGGCAGGTTAGATTTCAGCAGTTTCAGGGCTCTGTAGCAAATACAGCAGCCAACATAAATAATTTTTAAAGAAGCTAGAAATGAAATAAAAAGTAATGTAATGAGAAATTAATAATTACCATTGAGAAACATAATTACAAATGACAAAAAGGTACGGCTTTTGCTTATGGACTATATACATACATTCTTTCCTAATTATCATAGGAATTGTGTGCAAGCCTCTGAGAAGAAACTGTAGACCAATGTGTATTGAGTAATATACGCCAAAATTTGTGAAGGAAACTGATAGGATTGGGAGCTGCAAGAAGACAAAAATTGTCCACTGTGCCCATGGAATTGCCATTGTTTTATTCCTTTACTTCCCTAATAAACTTGCTTTCACTTACTCTAGGGACTTGCCCCAAATTCTTTCTTGTGTGAAGTCCATTTAAAAGAAAAAGAAAAATTCAATAACCTTTCTGAAGATTGCAGAGTCACAGAATGTTAGAACTGTAAAGGAACACTATGCCTGGTTCTTGTTCACCACCACTAGAATTGAGACCCACTGCCCTAAATAATTTCCTAGCATTCCAGATGAATGCCCTGGTCTGGTTCAGAAAACTTATCATACTACATGGCTTGTAATTGGAGAGAGGCAGTATAGTATATTGGAAAGAAAATCAGAAATGTCAGTAGTTTGAGATTGGAGTCCTAACTCCCCTGGTAATTTAGCTGTATGCTCTTGTGCAACATGCTTAATTCAGCTGTCTTGGTTTCTTCTGTGTATTTACTACCTTGTCCACAGAAACTAATAAATAAATCTCATTTTTTTTTTTTCCTGTTAAAGACTAATTAAAGTTTACTAACCAAGCGCAGTGGCTCATGCCTATAACCCCAGCACTTTGGATGCTGAGGTGGGTGGATCACTTGAGAACAGGAGTTCAAGATCAGCCTGGCCAACATGGCAAAACCCCATCTCTACTAAAAAATACAAAAATTAACTGGGTGGGGTGGCATGTGCCTGTAGTCCCAGTTACTCAGGACGCTGAGGCAGGAGAATCACTTGAATCCGGGAGGCAGAGGCTGCAGTGAGCCAAGATCATGCCACTGCACTCCAGCCTGGGCAACAGAATGAGACTCCGTCTCAAAAATAAAAAAAATAAAGTTTACTAACATGGTCAGTGACAATACTATGACCTTAGGCTTTCTAATTCATAGTCTTTTATGGCTGGGCTTTCCAAATGGCAGTTACCCATTCTTATTTTACCTTCATTCTACATAATGATTTTGTTTAAGATATTCTTTTAAAGGGCTATGTCATAATGTTAAGCAAAAAACAAAGCAGGAGGCAGATGCAGTAGCTTACACTTGTAATCCAGTGCTTTGGGAGGCCAGGGCAGGAGGATTGCTTTATCCCAGGAGTTTGAGACTAGCCCTGGCAACGCACCAAGACCCAGTCTCTACAAAGAACAAAAATAAAAAAATTAGTTGGGCTTGTTGGCATGCACTGTACTCCCAGCTACTCAGAAGTCTGAGACGGGAGGGTCACTTGAGCCTGGGAGGTCAAGGCTGCAGTGAGCCATGGTCGTGCCACAGCACTGCAGCCTGAGCAACTGGGCGAGACCCTGTCTTAAACAAACAAGCAAATATAAAACACCAAACCAGACTATAAGAGTATCTTTATAGATAATTAAATCATCGATCACAATCAAAAGAATTGCAAGAAAACATCAAAGATTTACAAAGATTTTTTTTCTACCAAATACTTAAAATAAGCATGAATTTCTTTTATTACAATAAATAAACAGCACTTTTTACCCTGAGGATGAATATATACATTTGCCAAGGTAGCCATACTCTGGGACAGGTTTTACACACTCATTTTGTGAAAGTAACTATTCTCATAGTGATACTGGATCCACCTACAATTCCAAAGTTTTCTAGAATAGACAATGCCGTGTTGAAGTTTTTCCAACTTTGCCTGAATTTCTGTCTAAATTTATAGCATCATTTAGCCAGTTGCCAAAGCTAGAAACATGGGAATCTTTCATAACTTTATTTCCTTCATTATCCACATATAATTAGTTATCACATTTGCATATAATTGGTTATTAAGTTTTAACCCCTTTTGCTTTTAAACTGTCTCTTTTCTTCTCTACTCCCACTGTTCAAGATCCTAGTTAAAACCCTTACTATCTCCTTCTTGAATTACAGTTAAACTATACTTGGTTATGACAGTTTTTTGCCTATAAATCTATGATCACCATTTATGAAGGATAGTGTCCAAATTCATTCATGTTTTAGCCCCACCCCACATTTCCTTTTCCATCTTCTTCCACTTCATCTTCCTCACCCCTTCCTGCCACTTCTCTTTGGTCCAGACTTCTCTTATTTCTCTGAAAATGTCATGGACTTTAGTGCATCTGTAAGTAGTCCCTCTGTTTTGCTTTCTCCACCTTATATTCTTCATTTAGGAAGTTACTCATCTTTCATGACTGAGTTCAAATATTAAACTTTCATTAACTTACCCAGGCGAATTTACCTGCTTCCATGTCTCCTAGGCTCTTTGTAACTACCCTGATTATAACATGTAATATGTTGTAAGCTTTGTGTGCATACTTCAGAATTATTTATTGTTTGTTTGTTGGATGTAAAGTAGTTTCTAATCCCCCCCTCCTTCTTTTCTTTCATGACTGAGTTGGAGTATTTTATTTTATTTTATTTTATTTTTATTATTATACTTTAAGTTCTAGGGTACATGTGCCCAACGTGTAGGTTTGTTACATATGTATACATGTGCCATGTTGGTGTGCTGCACCCATTAACTCGTAATTTACATTACATATGTCTCCTAATGTTATTCTTCCCCCCTCCCGCCACCCCACAATAGGCCCCAGTGTGTGATGTCCCCCTTCCTGTGTCCAAGTGATCTCATTGTTCACTTGGTGTTCACTCATAGGTGTTCACTCACCTATGAGTGAGAACATGCGGTGTTTGATTTTCTGTTCTTGTGATAGTTTGCTGAAATGATGGTTTCCAGCTGCATCCATGTCCCTACAAAGGACACAAACTCATCCTTTTTTATGGCTGCATAGTATTCCATGGTATATATGTGCCACGTTTTCTTAATCCAGTCCATCACTGATGGACATTTGGGTTGGTTCCAAGTTTTTGCTATTGTGAATAGTACTGCAATAAACATATGTGCATGTGTCTCTATAGCAGCATGATTTATAATCCTTTGGGTATATCCCCAGTAATGGGATGGCTGGGTCAAATGGCATTTCTAGTTCTAGATCCTTCAGGAATCGCCACACTGTTTTCCACAATGGTTGAACTAGTTTATAGTCCCACCAGCAGTGTAAAAGTGTTCCTATTTCTCCACATCCTCTCCAGCACCTGTTGTTTCCTGATTTTTTAATGATTGCCATTCTAACTGGTGTGAGATGGTATCTCATTGTGGTTTTGATTTGCATTCTCTGATGGTGAGTGATGATGAGCATTTTTCATGTGTCTGTTGGCTGTATGAATGTCTTCTTTTGAGAAATGTCTGTTCATATCCTTTGCCCACTTTTTGATGGGGTTGTTTGTTTTTTCTTGTAAATTTGTTTGAGTTCTTTGTAGGTTCTGGATATCAGCCCTTTGTCAGATGAGCAGATTGCAAAAATTTTCTCCCATTCTATAGGTTGCCTGTTCACTCTGATGGTAGTTTCTTTTGCTGTGCAGAAGCTCTTTAGTTTAATTAGATCCCATTTGCCAATTTTGACTTTGTTGCCATTGCTTTTGGTGTTTTAGACATGAAGTCCTTGCCCATACCTATGTCCTGAATGGTATTACCTAGGTTTTCTTCTAGGGTTTTTATGGTTTTAGGTCTAACATTTAAGTCTCTAAACCATCTTGAATTAATTTTTGTATAAGGAGTAAGGAAAAGATCCAGTTTGAGCTTTCTACTTATGGCTAGCCAATTTTCCCAGCATCATTTATTAAATAGGGAATCCTTTCCCCATTTCTGGTTTTTGTCAGGTTTATCAAAGATCAGATGGCTGTAGATGTGTGGTTTTATTTCTGAGGACTCTGTTCTGTTCCATTGGTCTATATCTCTGTTTTGGTACCAGTAGCATGCTGTTTTGGTTACTGTAGCCTTGTAGTATAGTTTGAAGTCAGGTAGCGTGACGCCTCCAGCTTTGTTCTTTTGGCTTGGGATTGTCTTGGCAATGGGGGCTCTTTTTTGGTTCCATATGAACTTTAAAGCAGTTTTTTTCCAATTCTGTGAAGAAAGTCATTGGTAGCTTAATGGGGATGGCATTGAATCTATAAATTACCTTGGGCAGTATGGCCATTTTCACAATATTGATTCTCCCTATCCATGAGCATGATATGTTCTTCCATTTGTTTGTATCCTCTTTTATTTCACTGAGCAGTGGTTTGTAGTTCTCCTTGAAGAGGTCTTGTAAGTTGGATTCCTAGGTATTTTATTCTCTTTGAAGCAATTGTGAATGGGAGTTCATTCATGATTTGGCTCTCTGTTTGTCTGTTACTGGTGTATAAGAATGCTTATGATTTTTGCACGTTGATTTTGTATCCTGAGATTTTGCTGAAGTTGCTTATCAGCTTAAGGAGATTTTGGGCTGAGATGATGGGGTATTCTAAATGTACAATCATGTCATCTGCAAATAGGGACAATTTGACTTCTTCTTTTCCTAACTGAATACCCTTGATTTCTTTCCCTTGCCTGATTGCCCTAGCCAGAACTTCCAACACTATGTTGAATAGGAGTGGTGAGAGAGGGCATCCCTGTCTTGTGCCAGTTTTCAAAGGGAATGCTTCCAGGTTTTGCCCATTCACTATGATATTGTCTGTGAGTTTGTCATAAATAGCTCTTATTATTTTGAGATACATTGCCATCAATACCGAATTTATTGAGAGTTTTTAGCATGAAGGACTGTTGAATTTTGTCAAAGGCCTTTTCTGCATCTATTGAGATAATCATGTGGTTTTCGTCTTTGGTTCTGTTTATATGCTGGATTACGTTTATTGATTTGCATTTGTTGAACCAGCCCTGCATCCCGGAGATGAAGCCCACTTGATCATGGTGGTTAAGCTTTTTGATGTGCTGCTGGATTCGGTTTGCCAGTATTTTATTGAGGATTTTTGCATCGATGTTCATCAGGGATATTGGTCTACAATTCTCTTTTTTTGTTGTGTCTCTGCCAGGCTTTGGTATCAGGATGATGTTGGCCTCATAAAATGAATTAGGGAGGACTCCCTCTTTTTCTGCTTGTTGAAATAGTTTCAGAAGGAATGGTACCAGCTCCTCCTTGTACCTCTGGTAGAATTCAGCTGTGAATCCATCTGGTCCTGGACTTTTTTTGGTGGGTAGACTATTAATCATTGCCTCAATTTCAGAGCCTGCTATTGGTCTATTCAGGGATTCAATTTCTTCATGGTTTAGTCTTGGGAGAGTGTAAGTGTCCAGGAAATTATCCATTTCTTCTAGGTTTTCTAGTTTATTTGCGTAGAGGTGTTTATAGTATTCCCTGACGGTAGTTTGTATTTCTATGGAGTCGGTGGTGATATCCCCTTTATCATTTTTTATTGCGTCTATTTGATTCTTCTCTCTTCTCTACTTTATTAATCTTGCTCGTGGTCTGTCAATTTTGTTGTTCTTTTCAAAAAACCAGCTCCTGGATTCATTGATTTTTTTAGAGGGTTTTTTGTGTCTCTATCTCCTTCAGTTCTGCTCTGATCTTAGTTATTTCTTGCCTTCTGCTAGCTTTTGAATGTGTTTGCTCTTGCCTCTCTAGTTCTTTTAATTGTGATGTTAGAGTGTCAATTTTAGATCTTTCCAGCTTTCTCTTGTGGGCATTTAGTGCTATAAATTTCCCTCTACACACTGCTTTAAATGTGTCCCAGAGATTCTGGTGTGTTGTATCTTTGTTCTCGTTGGTTTCAAAGAACATCTTTATTTCTGCCTTCATTTCGTTATGTACCCAGTAGTCATTCAGGAGCAGGTTGTTCAGTTTCCATGTAGTTGAGCGGTTTTGATTGAGTTTCTTAGTCCTGAATTCTAGTTTGATTGCACTATGGTCTGAGAGACAGTTTGTTATAATTTCTGTTTTTTTTACATTTGCTGAGGAGTGCTGTACTTCCAACTATGTAGTCAATTTTGGAATAAGTGTGATGTGGTGCTGAGAAGAATGTATATTCTATTGATTTGGGGTGGAGAGTTCTGTAGATGTCTATTAAGTCTTCTTGGTGCAGAGTTGAGTGCAATTCCTGGATATTCTTGTTAACTTTCTGTCTCGTTGATCTGTCTAATGTTGACAGTGGGGTGTTACAGTCTCCCATTATTATTGTATGGGAGTCTAAGTCTCTTTGTAAGTCTCTAAGGACTTGCTTTATGAATCTGGGTCCTCCTGTATTGGGTGCATATATATTTGGGATAGTTAGCTCTTCCTGATGAATTGATCCCTTTGCCATTATGTAATGGCCGCCTTTGCCTCTTTTGATCTTTGATGGTTTAAAGTCTGTTTTATCAGAGACTAGGATTGCAATCCCTGCTTTTCTTTGTTCTCCATTTGCTTGGTAGATCTTCCTTCATCCCTTTATTTTGAGCCTATGTGTGTCTCTGCATGTGAGATGGGTCTCCTGAATACAGCAGACTGATGGGTCTTGACTCTTTATCCAATTTGGCAGTCTGTGTCTTTTAATTGGACCATTTAGTCCATTTATATTTAAGGTTAATATTGTTATGTGTGAACTTGATCCTGTCATTATGATATTAGCTGGTTATTTTGCTCGTTAGTTGATGCAGTTTCTTCCTAGCATTGATGGACTTTACATTTTGGCATGTTTTTTCAATGGCTGGTACCAGTTGTTCCTTTCTATGTTTAGTGCTTCCTTCAGGATCTCTTGTAGGGCAGGCCTGGTGGTGACAAAATCTCTAAGCATTTGCTTATCTGTAAAGGATTTTATTTCTCCTTCACTTATGAAACTTAGTTTGGCTGGATTTGAAATTCTGGGTTTAAAATTCTTTTCTTTAAGAATGTTGAATATTGGCCCCCACTCTCTTGGAGTTTCTGCCAAGAGATCTGCTTTTAGTCTGGTGGGCTTCCCTTTGTGGGTAACCTGACCTTTCTCTCTGGCTGCCCTTAACTTTTTTTCCTTCATTTCAACTTTGGTGAATCTGGCAATTATGTATCTTAGAGTTGGTCTTCTCAAGGAATATCTTTGTGCCATTCTCTGTATTTCCTGAATTTGAATGTTGGCCTGCCTTACTAGGTTGGGGAAGTTCTCCTCGATGATATCCTGCAGAGTGTTTTCCAACTTAGTTCCATTTTCCCCTTCACTTTCAGGCACACCAATCAGACATAGATTTGGTCTTTTCACATAATCCCATATTTCTTGGAGCCTTTGTTCATTTCTTTTTACTCTTTTTTCTCTACACTTCTCTTCTCACTTTATTTCGTTCATTTGATCTTCAATCGCTGATACTGTTTCTTCCAGTTGATTGAGTCAGTTACTGAAGCTTGTGCATTTGTCACGTATTTCTCGTGTCTTGGTTTTCATCTCTATCAGTTCTTTTAATGTCTTCTCTGCGTAGATTCTAGTTATCCATTCATCCATTCATTTTTCAAGGTTTGTAGTTTCTCTGCGCTGGTTACGTAATTCCTCCTTTAGCTCTGAGAGGTTTGATCGACTGAAGCCTCCTTCTTTCAACTTGTCAAAGTCATTCTCCGTCCAGCTTTGTTCCGTTGCTGGCCATGAGCTGCGTTCCTTTGGAGGGGGAGATGTGCTCTGATTTTTTGAATTTCCAGCTTTTCTGCACTGCTTTTTCCCCATCTTTTTGGATTTATCTGTCTTTGGTCTTTGATGATGGTGACGTACTGATGGGGTTTTGGCATGGGTGTCCTTTGTTTTTGTTAGTTTTTCTTCTAACCGTCAGGACCCTCAGCTGCAGGTCTGTTGGAGTTTGCTTGAGGTCCATTCCAGACCCTGTTTGCCTGGGTATCAGCAGCGGAGGCTGCAGAAGATAGAATATTGCTGAACAGTGAGTGTTGCTGTCTGATTCTTCCTCTGGAAGCTTCGTCTCAGGGGTGTACCCAGCCGTGTGAGGTGTGAGGCGTCGGTCTGCACCTAGTGGGGGATGTCTCCCAGTTAGGCTACTCAGGGGTCAGGGACCCACTTGAGGAGGCAGTCTGTCCGTTCTCCGATCTCAACCTCCATGCTGGGAGAACCACTGCTCTCTTCAAAGCTGTCGGACAGGGACATTTACATCTGCAGAGGTTTCTGCTGCTTTTTGTTTAGTTATTCCCTGTCCCCGGAGGTTGGAGTCTGCAGAGGCAGGCAGGCCTCCTTGAGCTGTGGTGGGCTCCACCCAATTCGAGCTTCCTGGCGGCTTTGTTTACATACTTAAGCCTCAGCAATGGCAGGCGCCCCTACCCCAGCCTGGCTGCTGCCTTGCAGTTAGATCTCAGACTGCTGTGCTAGCAATGAGGAGGCTCTGTGGGCATGGGACCCTCCGGGTCAGGTGTGGGATATAATCTCCTGGTGTGCCGTTTGCTAAGACCCTTGGTAAAGTGCAGTATTGGGGTGGGAGTTACCCGATTTTCCAGTTGTTGTGTGTCTCCATTTCCCTTGGCTAGGAAAAGGAATTCCCTTCCCCCTTGCGCTCCCCAGGTGAGGCGATGCCTCGCCCTGCTTCAGTTCTCACTGGTCGGGCTGCACCCGCAGACCAGCATCGACTGTCCGACACGCCCCAGTGAGATGAACCCAGTACCTCAGTTGAAAATGCAGAAATCACATGTCTTCTCTATTGCTCACGCTGGGAACTGGAAGCTGGAGCTGTTCCTATTCGGCCATCTTGGGCGCCCTCCCCCCCGTTGGAGTATTTTATTAAAGATGACTCATTAAACTTAAATCCTCAAATAATGAAAAATAAAAGAAAAATTGAGAACACGTTTAGTTGAGTGTATGGGTGTTGAGGTGTGGTGAAGAGCATTCTCAAGTAGAATATTGACTGTTTTGATGTTCAAAAAATATTTATACATAATAAAATCTTTTATTTAAAAACCAGTATTAAAGATAAGAAAAATTTTTAACAAAGTATAAAGAATAATTTTGTTAACTATGTTTCACTAAGAAGATGTAAGTTATGAATTGCTAGTGGTAATACTGTAGAAAAGTTGCTTGCACTAATGATAATTTGTTTTTTTTTAACACTAAATTCAGAACCCTGAATTCTGAAACTGCTATTTGTAAGCTATATCATTAAAAGGAGAAAAGTGGTAAGCACTTTATACATATTATTTCTAATTTACCCAGTAGCTCTGTGACATAGATATGCTTATTTATTTATTTATTATTTGAGGCGGAGTCTTGCTCTGTCATCCAGACTGGAGTGCAGTGGCACGATCTTGGCTCACTGCAACCTCTGCCTCTCGGGTTTGAGTGATCCTCCTGCCTAACCCTCCCAAGTAGCTGGGACTACAGGCACATGCAATCACACCTGGCCAATTTTTGTATTTTTAGTAGAGATGGGGTTTCACCATGTTGGCCAGGCCAGTCTCGAACTCCTGACCTCAGGTGATCCAACTGCCTCAGCCTCCCAGAGTGCTGGGATTATAGGCGTGAGCCACCATGTCTGGCCTTTTCCCATCTTTATAGGTGAGGAAACTGAGTCACATACAAAGAAATAAAGTAGGTTAAAATCTTAATTTGGGGGATATACTCTAAAACCAATATATTTGTGCTGATGAAAAATATATTTATTTGCTTTTATTAAAGTAATTCTTATTTCTTTTAGGCAAAATAGAATATTCAGATAAGCAAGAAAACCTCCATAAATTACAATCTACTATTCCTATATGTAAATTTATTTAAGTGTAATAATTTTGTGTATGCTGTTCTCTAGCCTTTTGTTCTTAGCAGTGTTCTCTGAACATTTTCCCGTGTATTTTTTCTATAGATACACCACAATTTATTTAATTTATTTTTTATTATTTGTTTTTATATTTTAGAGACAGGATCTTACTCTATCACTCAAGCTGGAGTGTACTTGTGTGATCAGAGCTCAATGTAACCTCCAACTCCTGGACTCTAGCAATCCTCCTGCCTCAGCTTCATGAGTCAGTAGGACTACAGGCATGTGTTGCTATACCTGACTTATTTTTTTTTTAGTTTTTGTAGAGATGGGGTGTCTCACTTTGTTGCCCAGGCTGGTTTTGAACTCCTGGCCTCTAGCAATCCTCCTCCTTCGGCCTCCCAAAGCACTTGGTTTATAGATGTGAGCCACTACACCTGGTCAACTAGTTCCCTTCTTTGATCACTGTTAGTTATACTTTTTGGCTGATACAGCCTATTCTGTGTGTGTGTGTTCCATTTCTATATGTCTTCTCATTTCCTCAAGATAGATTCCTCAAAGTGACTATTGCTGGGTGTAGTGTTGCTTAGCTTCATACTTTTGCCACCCTCCTTTTGCTTCACTTGTCACTATTCCCTTTTTAGCTGGCCATCTCGTTTTTGGCCAGGGAGATCAGCACCTCCTTAGTAAGAGACCCTGAGGTTCTTTTTTCTTTTTTTTAACTTTTGTGGGCTTTTTATTTTAAGTAAGTAAGAACACTTATATGAGATTTACTTTCAGCAAGTTTTTAAGCATATAATACATTGTCATTGATGATACATATAATGTTATACAGCATCTCTTTAGAGCTTATCATCTTGCTTACCTGAAACTTTATAGGCATAACATTGATTAACAACATCCCATTTTCTTCTCCCCCTACCACCTGGAAACTATAATTCTGCGCTTCGGGTCTGTGATATGGTTTGGCTCTGTGTCCCCATCCAAATCTCATCTCAAATTGTAATCCCCACGTGGGAGGGGATTACAGGGAGGGACCTGGTAGGAGGTGACTGGATAATGAGGGTTGATTTCCCCCTTGCTGTTCTCATGATAGTGAGTTCTCACAATATCTGGTTGTTTAATAAGTGTCTGGAGCTTCTCCCTTCTTTCCCCTGTTGCCATGTAAGACATGCCCTACTTCCCCTTTACCTTCCACCATGATTGCAAGTTTCCTAAGACCTCCCCAGCCATGTGGAACTGTGAGTTAATTAAACATTCTTTCTTTAAAAATTATCCAGTCTCAGGTAGTACATTTATAGCAGTGTAAGAAAAGACTAATATAGATAATTGGTATGAGCAGAGTAAGTTACTGCTATAAAGATAACCTGAAAATGTGGAAGCAACTTGGAACTGTGTAATAGGCAGAGGTTGGAACAGTTTGGAGGGCTCAGAAGAAGGCAGGAAGATGTGGGAAAGTTTGAAATTTCCTAAAGCCTTGCTGAATGATTTTGACCAACATGCTGATAGTTATATGTACAGTGAAATCCAGGCTCAGGCTGAGTTGGTCTCAAGTGGAGACTAACAACTTACTGGGAACTGGAGCAAAAGTCACTTTTGCTATGCGTTAGCAAAGAGACTGGCAGCATTTTGCCCCTGCCCGGGAGATCTGTGGAACTTTGAACTTGTGAGAGATGATTTGTGGTATCTGGCAGAAGAAATTTCTAAGCAGCAAAGCATTCAAGAGGTGACCTGGTTTATTCTGAAAGTGTTCAGTTATATGCATTCACAAAGAGATGTTTTGAAATGGGAACTTATGTTTAAAAGGGAAGCAAACTATAAAGGTTTGGAAAGTTTGCTGTCTGACCATGTGGTAGAAAAGAAAGACCCATTTTCTGAGGAGGAATTTAAGCCCACTGCAGAAATTTGCATAAGCAATTATATGAATATTAACAACCAAGACTGAGGAAATTGTCTCCACCGCACGTCAGACATCTTGGTGGTAGCCCCTCCCATCATACGCCCCAGAGGCCTAAGAGAAAAATGGCTTCGTGAGCCATTCCAGGCACCCTGCTGCTCTGTGCAGTTTCAGGCCTTGATGTCCTGTGCCCCAGCTGCTCTGGCCCCAGATGTGGCTAAAAGGGACCAAGGAACAGCTCAGGCTGTTGCTTCAGAGGGTGAAAGCCCCAAGCCTTGGTGGCTTCCACATGGTGTTGGGCCTGTGGGTGTGCAGAAAAGAGTTGAGCTTCGAGAACCTCCACCTAGATTTCAGAGTATATATGGAAACGCCTGGATGTCCAGGCAGAAGTCTGCTGCAGGAACATAACCCTTAATGAGAACCTCTACACAAGCAATGCAGAGGGGAAATGTGGGGTTGGAGCCCCCACACAGAGTCTTCACTGGGGCACTGCCTAGGGGAACTGAGAAGAGGGCCACTGTTCTGTAGACCCCAGAATACTAGATCAGTTGACAGCCTGGTGCCAGCCTGTGAAAACAGACACAGGGGCTGTACCCATTAGATCCACAAGGACAGAGCTGCCTAAGGCTGTGGGAGCCCACTCATTGCATCCGCATGCCCTGGATGTGAGATATAGAGTCAAAGGAGATGTTGGAGCTTTAAGATTTGTTGACTGCCCGGCCAAGTTTCAAGCTTGTATAGGGCCTCTGTCCTCTTTTTTTTTTTTTTTTTTTTTTTTTTTTAGCCAATTTCTCCCATTTGTAATGGGAACATTTACCTAATGCTTGTACCCCAATTGTATCTTGGAAGGAACTAAACTTGTTTTTGATTTTATAGGCTCATAGGTGGGAGGGACTTGCCTTGTCTCAGGTGAGGTTTTGGAATTGGAGTTTTGAGTTAATGCTGCAATGATTTAAAACTTTTGGGGTTGGCTGCAAAGGCATGATTGGTTTTGAAATGTGAAAGGGACATGAGATTTGGGAAGGCCGTAGGCAGAATGATACGGTTTGGCTGTGTGTCCTCACCAAAATCTCATCTCAAATTGTAATCCCCACGTATTGAAGAAGACACCTAGTAGGAGGTGATTGGATTTTGGGAGTGGATTTCTCCCTCACTGTTCTTGTGATAGTGAGTTCTCATGAGTTCTGGTTGTTTGATAAATGTCTGACACTTTCTCTCTCTCTCTCTCCCTCCTTCTCCTCCCTCCCCCCGCCTGCCTCGCTGTCTTTCTCCTGCTGCAAGGTACCTTTCGTCCCCTTTACCTTCCTCCGTGATTGCAAGTTTCCTAGGGTCTCCCTAGCTATATGGAGTTAATTAATCCTCCTTTCTTTACAAATTATTCAGTCTCAGGTAGTATCTTTATAGCAGTGTGAGAACAGACTAATGCAGTCTGTGAATTTGATGATTGTAGATACCTCATATAAGTGGAACCATGCAGTATATGACTTTCCACGACTGGCTTATTCACTTAGCATAGTGTTTCAGTGTTCAGCCATGTTTTTGCATGTTGCAGAGTTTCCTTCTTTTTTCAAGGCTGTATAGTACCCACTATATCTATATCCTACATTTTCTTTATGCATTGATCTGTCAATGGACATTTGGGTTGTTTCCACAGCTTGCCTCGTGTGAATGCTGCTACAATGAACATAGGAATTCTAATATCTATTTGAGATCCTGATTTTAATTATTTTGGACAAATAGAAGGGGATCGCTGGATCATATGGCAGTTCTATTTTTAATTATTTAAGGACCCTTTGTACTGTTCTCTGTAGTGGCTATACCATTTTTCATTATCATCAACAGTATGCAAGGGTTCCCTTTTGTCCACACCCTCACTAACATCTGTTGTCTTTTGGTTTGTTTTGATAATAGCCATTCTGATAGGTGTGAGGTGATATCTCACTGTGGTTTTAATTTATATTTGTTCTTTAGTGACATTCAAAATTTTTATATACCTGTTGTTCGTTTGTATGTCTTCTTTGGAAAAATGTCTATTCAGTCCTTAGCCCATTTTTTAATTGGGTTATTTATTTTTTACTACTGAGTTATAAGAACTCCTTATATATTTTGGAGATTAACCCCTTATCAGAGATATGGTTTGCAAATATGTTCTGCCTTCCTATAGATTGCCTTTACACTCTGTTGATTGTTTTCTTTGCCGTATAGAAGTTGTTTGAATTTCATTAGTCTCACTTATTTATTTTTGTTTCTGTTGCCCGTGCTTTTGTTGTCATATTCACGAAATCATTCCTAAGGAGATCCTGAAGTTCTTAACATTCAATAATCTCATTTCATCATTCTGAGATATTAGTTTAACCATTAGGTGGATGAAATGGCTAATAATTTTGAGGAATAATTTTATAATATTCATGCTTTATGGGTTTTTGTCTGATTTTGCTTTTGGAACATTTATCATTTCTTTTTCTAGTTGAATATAATTTCTTAAGGAAAGTATTTGAGTATCATTTTGAGCCATGTATATGGTTCTCCCGACAGCATCTTAGATGTAGGTACTCTATAAATAGTATACTTCAGGGCTTGCTACTCAAGGGATTCATAGACAAGTGGCTTCAGCATCACCTGAAAACTTGTCAGAGACATACATATCTCAGGCCTTCTACCCACTGAATTAGAATCTGCATGTTAATACATTCCCCAGGTGACTCATATGCTCTTTACTATTTGAGAATCATTGCTTTCAGCTATTTTGTTCTCAACTTATTTCAGCTTTGTAGACAGCTTACTTTGCTCCTAGTAGTAATTGCTTTTGCTGCACGTTACATTTTCCTGTCTGCTAGTAGATACTGCCCTTCTTTTGGAAAAGCTTGCTTTTTACAATGTGTCTGGTTTGAAACAAGAACGGAGTAGTCTATTTCATAAGGCAATTGTCTTTTGAAATAACGTTTCTCAGTTGCGTTAATGGTGTTGTATTGATTATGGCATTTTAGACGTAGCTGAATTATTAATTTGGCTTCATTTGGCAGATAGAAACATTTTAAAATCAGCGATTTTATGAAACGTGTTTTATGTCATGAGTCTGTTATTGTCTTAAATGTATGCTAGTGCTAATAAATATATCTCCTTGGATATAAATAATGATCATCTTAAAAAATAAGCATTACCTTCATCTGAAAATGCTAACTTTGCAACTTCATTGTTTCAGGGGAACAAATCTGTACTTTAAATGAGAAATGTGATAAAAGTTCTACTTGGCATTACAATTGTTTGCTAAATATAACAAAATATATTTTTAGATGTTACCTTTCCAAATCTTTAATTAAATGTCTAATGTACTGCTTACCTATATACAGGTATTCCTCACTATTTAAACTCAGAAACCAAATGGGTTTGAACATACTTTCAGAAATACACATTTGCCCTGTGTAGTCTTGCTCTTTACTCTCCGAACTCATTAACTGAGGAACCAAATAGATATGAATAGGAAGGGTTCCCCATGCTCTTCTTCCACATGAACCGTCAGCACAATAAATATCCATAGACTATAATATATAACAGCATTTCCTTGTTTGCTTTTCTCAAAATCTTAACAAAATGTTCTTATAGTACATTAAATATAGAAATACTCTATTAACCATATCTTCTTTTTGAAGACTCAAAGTGCAGATAAAGGCTCCAGTAGGTCCTCTGTGAATTAAATCTGATAAAATTTGCTTTATCCAGCACTTTTTGCACAACTATATGACAAGGATTAGCAGGCTATATGCCTAATGAGGAGGACATAATATATTTATAATAGAGTCTATGAAAGTCTTACCTAATATGAACCTCAGATTACTTAAAATCATTACTAAAGTTTGTTATTGGAGTTAAACATGCTAACATGTGTACCTGATATATAGTAATTGGTTTTAGCTTCACAGTGGAAATTAGGTGACAGAGTTACTTCAGCATTTTTAACAGTGATGATTCCCTAAAAGTGTCGTTTTACAGTATCCTGTGATGTGCCTTCTCAGATGGCATCACTGCTTACTTACCCCCTCATTCACTGTCCTATACCTACAGTAGTCTTCTCACCATCTTCCTAGCATACCAAGCACTTATTGTTTCTTCTGCCTTGGAAGGCTCTGCCCAGAGATATCCACATAAGTCCCTCACCTCATTCACATCTCTACTCAAATGTCACTTCCTTAGACCCCTGTTAGACTACCCTTTCTGAAGTAGTGACCTACCTACCTTACGTCTACATTCTTAATTTCTCTACTTAGTGTGGTTTATTTTTCTTCATAGTTCATACTCCGACCTAATACATATTTTAATCTTTTTCTACCCTACTAGATAGTAAACCTCACAAGAAAAAGGTGTTTTTGGGTTGTGTTTACTACTGTACAAATAATAATTTGATAGTATTGAATGAATGACATTTTATTAAGTATATATAAATGAGATTCATATGTTGGTGTCTCCCAGTTGTATTTTTTAACATTAGATGCATAATTTTGGAACTATGTAAATATAATACAGATACCATTGTGGCAGACATTGTTAGTTCACTAACTTAGCACCTATTTCCAGCCTCCTTCTTTGCCTGTCTTTACTATAGAAGACCCCTTCCCAAAAAACAAAGGCACAAATTCTAAGTATTTTGCTCATTTCGCCAGTCTCCTTGTAGCTAGGATTGACTGTGTGGCATTATTCAGATCAGTGAGAAATAAACAGACATCTGCTGGGGCCTTCTGGGAAAGCTTTCTCTTACGTACAAAACGGTCAGATGTGGCTTATCCAGACACATTTTCTTTCTGTCTTAAACAACAACCCAGTGCCTAAACCTGTGGAAGCCAATCTTGCGGACTACAAGTTCAGACATTTTAGTACATAAGGAAATGAACCCCTATTAATTTGAGCTACATGTGATAACTTATTCTATTTATTGCATTTGACAGCTTTATTAACTAATAGAAAAGTCTGTGGAAGGAGGGTATGTTCAGTATTTGGCACACAGTAGATAAGTCTTATACATCAATTTGAACAACTATCTATGTAGTAAAATATCCTCATAAGAGCTAAGGAAACCAGGTGAAAAGCCATAGTACTTGGTTGTAGCACAATAATAATAATAATTTTAAAAAAAGACTCATTGAAGAGGGTAGGAAGGACAGTTTTTCATTACCCACATTACTCCTCCCCAAACCCTAGGCAGCAACACAGAGAGAGGTACCATTTTCCTGGGGGAAAAAGAGGGAAGTGAGCACACGACTTGGCCATGGATGCTAACACCAGGCCGACCACAGCACTGGGCAGAACCCCACAGCCCCATGTTCCAAGCTGGTACTCACTGACAGATCCTCTAAAACCACCCTCAAGCTTACATGGTTGACTTGGTCTCTAGTCCCCCCACTCTCCTGCACTGGGCTGACTCTGTTGGCCTCAGGTTCCAGAAAGCCCTCAGTGGCAGGCAGCGCTCAGAGGCCCCAGCCTTCTGACACAAGCCAGTGCTATGCTGTTTACATCTGCCCTGGGCTGTGGGCCTGCCCTACTGCTGTGTCTGCCATATTGGGCTCTGGGCTTCTGTCAGCCCTGAACTGATCATGGCTGCTTCTGGCATCCCAGCACCACCTACATCTGCCACAGAGCTTTCCCAGACAAAGCCAATCTGTGAAGACTGGAATAAGTACCTCCTACTTCAACTGTGCAGAGATCAGTGCATGAGAACGGCGATCAAGAACAATCAGGGAAATATATAACATAACCAGATGGACAACATAAGGTGTCAGTGACCTTAATGAAATGGATGTATGAACTGCCTGACAACTCACAATCACTGTTTTTAAGAAGCTTACTGAACCTCTGAAAATACAAAGAAACAAAAAAACTGAAGGAAACTATAAGTGACCAGGATGAGAAATGTAATAAGGTGAAATAATAATACTATAATCAAAACAGATATTTTGGAGCTCCAAAGTTTTGGGCATCATCCAAAAAGCAAATCTTCAAGTTATAGGAGTTCAAGAATGAGAAGAGAAAGATAAAGGGAAAGAAAGCTTATCTAAATAAATATTAACAGAAACCTTTCAAACCTGGAAAAAGACGTAAATATCCAGGTAAAGGAAAGACAAAGGTCTCAAATCAGATTCAATCCAAATAAGACTGCCTTAAGACATAAAATAATCACATTATCGGGATCCCAGATCGAAGATGGCCAAATAGGAACAGCTCCGGTATGCAGCTCCCAACAAGATCAACACAGAAGGTGGGTGATTTTTGCATTTCCAAATGAGGTACCCACCTCATCTCATTGGGACTGGTTAGACAGTGGTTGCAGCCCAAAGTGGGTGAGCCGAAGCAGGATGGGGCATCACCTGACCTGAGAAGCACAAGGGGTCGGAGAACTCCCTCCCCTAGCCAAGGGAAGCCCTGAGGGACTGTGCCTTGAGGAACAGTTCTCTCCGGCCCACAGTCTTTGCAACCTGCTGATCAGGAGATTCCCTCAGGTACCTATACCAACAGAGCCCTGGGTTTCAAGCACAAAACTGAGTGGCCATTTGGGCAGACACTAAGCTACCTGCAGGAGTTTTTTTTCATACCCCAGTGGCACCTGGAATGCCAGTGAGACAGAACCGTTCACTCCCCTGGAAAGGGGGCTGAAGTCAGGGAGCCAAGTGGTCTAGCTTAGTGGATCCCACCCATGTGGAGCCAAGCTAAGATCCGCTGGCTCAAAATTCTTGCTGCCAGCGCAGCAGTCTGAAGTGGTTGGGGGAGGGGTGTCTGCCATTACTGAGGCTTGAGTAGGTGGTTTTCCCCTCATAGTGTAAACAAAGCCGCCTGGAAGTTTGAACTGGGTGGAGCCCACTGCAGCTCAGCAAATCTGCTATAACCAGACTGCCACTCTAGATTCCTTCTCACTGGACAGGGCATCTCTGAAAGAAAGGCAGCAGCACCAGTCACAGGCTTATAGATAAAACTCCCATCTCCCTGGGACAGATCAGCTGGGGGAAGGGGCGGCTGTGAGCACAGCTTCAGCAGACTGAAATGTTCCTGCCTGCCAGCTCGGAAGAGAGCAGCGGATCTCCCATCACAGTGCTCAAGCTCTGCTAAGGGACAGACTGCCTTCTCAAGTGGGTCCCTGACCCCCGAGTCTCCTGACTGGGACACACCTCCCAGCAGGGTGGACAGACACCTCATACAGGAGAGCTCGGGCTGGCATCTGATGGGTGCCCCTCTGGGACAAAGCTTCCAAAGGAAGAAACAGGCAGCAATCTTTGCTGTTCTGCAGTCTTTGCTGGTGACACCCAGGCAAACAGGGTCTGTAGTGGACCTCCAGCAAACTCCAGCAGACCTGCAGCAGAGGGTCCTGACTATTAGAAAGAAAACTAACAAGCAGACAGGAATAGCATCAACATCAACAAAAAGGACGTCCGCACAGAAAGCCCATCCGAAGCTCACCAACATCAAAGACCAAAGGTAGATAAATCCACAAAGATGAGGAAAAAGCAGGACAAAAAGGCTGAAAATTCCAAAACTAGAATGCCTTTTCTCCTCCAAAGGATCACAACTACACACCAGCAAGGGAACAAAACTGGATGGAGAATGAGTTTGATGAACTGACAGAAGTAGGCTTCAGAAGGTGGGTAATAACAAACTCCACCAAGTTAAAAGAGCATGTTCTAACCCAATGCAAGGAAGCTAAGAACCTTGAAAAAAAGAGGAATTGCTAACTAGAATAACAAGTTTAGAGAAGAACATAAATGACTTGATGGAGCTGAAAAACAGCACAAGAATTTCATGAAGCATACACAAGTATCAATAGCCAAACCGATCAGGTAGAAGAAAGGATATCAGAGATTGAAGATCAACTTAATGAAATCAAGTATGAAGACAAGATTTGAGAAAAAAGAATGAAAAGAAATGAACAGAGACTCCGAGAAATGAGACTATGAAAAGACCAAACCTACATTTGATTGGTGTATCGGAAAGTGAGAGGGAGAATGGAACCAAGTTGAAAAACACTCTTCGAGATATTATCCAGGAGAACATCCCCAACCTAGCAAGACAGGCCAACATTCAAATTCAGGAAATACAGAGCACACCACAAAGATATTCCTCAAGAAGAGCAACCTCAAGACACATAATCGTCAGATTCACCAGGGTGGAAATGAAGGAAAAAAGGTTAAGAGCAGCCAGAGAGAAACATTGGGTTACCCACAAAGGGAAGCCCATCAGACTAACAGTGGATCTCTCTGCGGAAACCCTACAAGCCAGAAGAGAGTGAAGGCAAATATTCAACGTTCTTAAAGAAAAGAATTTTCATCCCAGAAGTTCATATCCAGCCAAACTAAGCCTCATAAGCAAAGGAGAAATAAAATCCTTTACAGTCAAGAAAATGCTGAGAGATTTCATCACCACTAGGCCTGTGGACATTTACACTAAACACTGCTTTAGCTGTGTCCCAGAGCTCTAAACACTGCTTTAGCTGTGTCCCAGAGATTCTGGTATTTTGTGTCTTTTCTTATTGGTTTCAAAGAACTTATTTATTTCTGCCTTAATTTCCTTATTTACCCAGTTGTCATTCAGGAGCAGGATGTTCAGTTTCCATGTAGTTGTGTGGTTTTGAGTGAGTTTCTTGAGTTCTAGTTTGATTGCACTGTCATCTGAGAGAATGTTTGTTATGATTTCCACTCTTTTGCATTTGGTGAGGAGTGTTTTACTTCCAATTATGTGGTCGATTTCAGAATAAGTGCTACGTGGTGTTTAGAAGAATGTATATTCTGTTGATTTGGGGTGGAGAGTTCTGTAGATATCTGTTAGGTCCACTTGGTCCAGAGCTGGGTTCAAGTCCTGAATATCCTTGTTAATTTTCTGTTTCATTGATCTGTCTAACATTGACAGTGGGGTGTTAAAGTCTCCCTCTATTATTGTGTGGGCATCTAAGTCTCTTTTTAGGACTAAGAACGTGCTTTATGAATCTGGGTGCTCCTATATTGGGTGCATATGTATTTAGGATAGTTAGCTCTTTTTGTTGCATTAATCCTTTACCAGCTCTTCCTGCTGCATTAATCCTTTACCATTATGTAATGTCCTTGTCTTTTTTGATCTCTGTTGGTTTAAAGTCTGTTTTATCAGAGACTAGGATTGCAACCCCAGCTTTTTTTGCTTTCCGTTTGCTTGGTAAATATTCCTCCATCCCTTTATTTTGAGCCTATGTGTGTATTTGCACGTGAGATTGGTCTCCTGAATACAGCAGCACACTGATGAATCTAAACTCTTTATCCAATTTGCCAGTCTATGTCTTTTAATTGTGGCATTTAGCCCATTTATATTTAAGGTTAATATTGTTACGTGTGAATCTGATCCTGTCATTATGATGCTAGCTGGTTATTTTGCCTGTTAGTTGATGTGGTTTCTTCACAGTGTCATTAGTTGATGCAGTTTCTTCATAGTGTTGATGGTATTGACAATTATGGTATGTTTTTGCAGTGGCTGGTACTGGTTTTTCCATTTGATATTTAGTGCTTCCTTCAGGAGCACTTGTAAGGCAGGCCTAGTGGTGATGAAATCTCTCAGCATTTTCTTGACTGTAAAGGATTTTATTTCTCCTTTGCTTATGAGGCTTAGTTTGGCTGGATATGAACTTCTGGGATGAAAATTCTTTTCTTTAAGAACGTTGAATATTTGCCCTCACTCTCTTCTGGCTTGTAGGGTTTCCGCAGAGAGATCCACTGTTAGTCTGATGGGCTTCCCTTTGTGGGTAACCCAATGTTTCTCTCTGGCTGCTCTTAACCTTTTTTCCTTCATTTCCACCCTGGTGAATCTGACGATTATGTGTCTTGAGGTTGCTCTTCTTGAGGAATATCTTTGTGGTGTGCTCTGTATTTCCTGAATTTGAATGTTGGCCTGTCTTGCTAGGTTGGGGATGTTCTCCTGGATAATATCTCGAAGAGTGTTTTTCAACTTGGTTCCATTCTCCCTCTCACTTTCCGATACACCAATCAAATGTAGGTTTGGTCTTTTCATAGTCTCATTTCTCGGAGTCTCTGTTCATTTCTTTTCATTCTTTTTTCTCAAATCTTGTCTTCATACTTGATTTCATTAAGTTGATCTTCAATCTCTGATATCCTTCCTTCTACCTGATCGGTTTGGCTATTGATACTTGTGTATGCTTCATGAAATTCTTGTGCTGTTTTTCAGCTCCATCAAGTCATTTATGTTCTTCTCTAAACTTGTTATTCTAGTTAGCAATTCCTCTTTTTTTCAAGGTTCTTAGCTTCCTTGCATTGGGTTAGAATATGCTCTTTTAACTTGGTGGAGTTTGTTATTACCCACCTTCTGAAGCCTACTTCTGTCAATTCATCAAACTCATTCTCCATCCAGTTTTGTTCCCTTGCTGGTGTGTAGTTGTGATCCTTTGGAGGAGAAAAGGCATTCTAGTTTTGGAATTTTCAGCCTTTTTGTCCTGCTTTTTCCTCATTCTCTGTGTGGCTGGCTCTTGTTTTTGATCAAATGCTGTCTTCTCAGGCCATTTTTAATCATTCACAGCCCTCATCTGTCTCTGCTTTATTTTCTTCATAATACTTACCTTGAAATTATTTCAAGGTAATTTGAAATAATTAAAATTTATTTGCTTGTTTGTTATCTCTTACTTTCAATATAAGGCAAACTTCATGGGAGAGAGTGTACTGTCATTTTCACTCCAGTAACCCTACTATCTAGAACTGTGCCTGGCACATTATAGTGCCTAGCTTCATAAATGTTAGTTGAATAAGCTGTAGGCATGTAGCTGAAAAGAAAAATTTATGTAAATCACTACTTATAAGGCAAATCATTTAAAAAGCATTAAGCAAATAATCTGTTGTTTAAAAGTTATCTGCTTTATAAATCTCAATGTGTTTTAAATAGTTATCACATGGTTAGTAGTCTAAGAGGTCAAGCAGCTTAGGATAGCCATTTTAGAACACTATCTTGCATATGGCAAGCATTTGATAAATACTAGCTGTTTTATTAAAGGTGAACTTATTTTTTATATTAAATTTATCCTTACCCTCTCTTCTTGAACTCCACATATATTTAATGATCACCTAACCTTTGGATATCCTGAGCTTGAAAACTAGGCCCTGATTTCACTGTTTCAACTCTGATAAACAGAAATTATTTCAAAATTCTATTCATTTACATAAAAGGTTGAAAAATCAAGATTATGAAGGCAAGTAGTTTTTAAGGTTAAAGAGAGCTAAAATCTTTAGGGAGCTAAACCTTTCAAGTCCACCTTTAGCTGTTTTAAGGAAGATACTAGTTCAGAAGCAATGTTGGAATGGTGACGAATAGGGCCTGATGACAGGATGAAAATGAAGACTGTGGAAGCGGTGTTTCATCTAATAATTCCTTTTCCTCAGAGACTGGCAGAACCATATTGGTGCCTTATTTCTGGTAACGTATGGCTCTTCAAACAAGAACTGTTTATTTCTTCTTTTGTTTAAATAACAAAAAAGTATTTTATGCCTTGGGGAGATGAGAAAATCTCTGGCATTTTGCAACATGCTTTTTATAGAATATTATGTTTAAAAATTTAGGAGATTGGAGCTGGAGAAAAATGAATTTATAAATGGACATCAAATAAATTGAGTTTTGTAATGAAGCAATCATAAAGCAAGCCATGCTATTAATAAAAATATAGGGACAGTCTCTTAAGATTATCCGTTCTTTTTATATAATCTTTTTATTTGGATATTGTGTACCAAAATGGACTTAGCTGATTATAGAGTACGCGAAGTTTATTCTATATTTGCATAAAATAATGTGCCTAAGGAAATGTATAGAACAACGGTGTAGGAGACTTTCATTCCTGTTTTTCTCCAGCCATTAATACTTAAAGGTAAATTTTCTGGATTCACAGGTTTATGAGAGTCCTTAGAAAGACTCTTGGTCAATACATCTGAGCCATTGGAAATGATATCTTGATATCTTTATCTTTGGAGGAGGAGAGCCTCATTTTCTTAGAAGTCACCTCCAGTTGTTCCTTACTGTATTTTCCCCACAAGCAAATCACATTCTCCATATTTCTAAAGACACTTTTTAAGAAATAAAACATTTCTGTGTTTTTAAGAAATAAAACATTAAAAAACATTTTTTAAGAAAGTAGTCAGCCATGAGGTGAATTCTGAATCTTAAATTTTTAAAAAAATTCTTAAACCATTATCTAAAAAATGTTGACATTGGTTAAAGCTTCACAATTCTTGGTATATTTTATTTATCCAGCATTTCTGAACACTTTCTGTGTGTCAGATACTCTTCTTAGGGCCACGGAAACAAAGAAAAAGACGTAGTGCTTGCCGCCTAAGAAAGCTGAGAAGGAGATAAAGGAAGTGATGGCATCCTAATTTGGCCAGTGCCATAAAAGGAGGATGTTGGAATAACAGCAAACTTTGCATGGGAAAGGCAGAGTGTCAGAAGGGATTTCTTCCTGAGAGTCCTTGCGTGAAATCTTGTGGGACAGTTAGGAGTTGACAAGTGAGGCTGAGAAGAGAGAAAGGAGAGTGTATGGCCTTCCAGGGACTAACCACATGTTCTTGTAACATTGGTAGAATGAATATGGGGACACTTATGACTGGATATCAAGGTAGGAAATATGTAGAGACCAAAACTAAAAGACTATTTTATGCCTTGCGAAGAAATTTAAAATAAAACTAAGAAAGACTTGATAAGGTTGTGTTTTGAATTCAGTCTGGCAGAAGTATGGAGGGTGAATGTGGGAAGGGAGGTGGGTGGATAAGGTCAGAGAAACTAGTTAGAAGTTACTCTGGTAAGAGAGGTTGAGTGACTGAACCAATAAAATGATATCATGCATTGACAAATTTGAGAGCGACTGAGTCCCAGCAGGACTTGGTAACTAGTTAGATATAATGGTTGAGAGTGAGACAGAATAATTAAGGCTTTTTTTTTTTTTTTTTTTTTTTAGATGAATTGAGGGTGCTATTCCCTTGGATTGTAAAGGAGCAGTTTTGGAAGGGCAGTGAAGCAAGGAATGGTAGGCATGTTGAGATTGACCTGCCTGTGGGGTGCGAGGTATATAGGGAGATATATTGAACAGTTGGCTTTATACATATGTATGTTTAGAGTTTAGAAGATATCTTTGGGCTGAGATATAGTTTGAAAAACATTTTCTTTTAAATAATAACTGATTAGTCATGGGTGACAAGGGAGTAGTTTAATGGAAGGAGAGTGGATAATGTGAAAAATGAAAAGACTTATAGATATAGCTTATGGAACACCATCATTAAGGGATGGAATAAAGAAAGAAGAGGTGTTAGGCTAGGCAGTACTTGTCAGAGAGTGGGCTGTTTGAACTTGAAAGCCAAATAGTTGGGATATTTTTAAGTGGCAGCAGACAAGAGGACAGCATTGGGTAGAAGAAGCTTATATAGCCACATGTGAGTGTTTTGTTTATTTGTTTTTGTCCTCAGAGGTAGAAGAGCACTAATCTGAAAGAAAAATTAATGGGGCAGGAGTGGGTGGAATAGTAACCACCTCCTTTCTCTTGAGGAACATGCTGTTGGAGGAGCTGTCTTTCATGAGAAGGCTGTATAAGTGATGTGCTGGGGAGGAAAAGGTTTCATGCAAGGCAAGGAAATATCTGCATGTCTTTGAAGAGGCTAAGAATCCCCATAGTAAGGGGATTCCCAGGGCATGTTGGAAAGGGTTTGGGGGGGAACAGTGAAAGAATGATTTAGAAAGAGCAAAGTATGAGGGTGATTTTTTGGAGGAGTTCAGTGTCTAGAGAAGCAGAATACTCTGCTCTAAGCCTGTTCTGATTTAGAGAGATTTCCTTAGTCATCAGACTTGATCCTGGGAAAACTAGTCAAATAGAGACCTTGTGATGTTCAACTCACACAGCTTAGCTCTGTATCTACTCACCAAGACTTCTTAGAGACTTACTTCTATTGTCTGAACTTTAATACAGACATAACTTGTTTTTTCAAATTTAAGTTAGCATTTTGTTTTATAAGAGCACTATATGCTCATTATAAAAATTCAGGCTGGGGCTGTGAGCTACTGGGAGGCTGAGGCAGGAGAATGGCGTAAACCCGGGAGGCGGAGCTTGCAGTGAGCTGAGATCCAGCCACTGTACTCCAGCCTGGGCGACAGAGCGAGACTCCGTCTCAAAAAAAAAAAAAAAAAAAAAAAAAAAAAAAAATTCAGGCTGGACACGGTGGCTTACGCCTGTAATCCCAGCACTTTGGGAGACCGAGGTGGGCAGATCACCTGAGGTTAGTCAGGAGTTCGAGACCAGCCCGACCAACGTGGAGAAACCTCATCTCTACTAAAAATACAAAATTAGCTGGGCATGGTGGCACATGCCTATAATCCCAGCTACTCGGGAGGCTGAGGCAGGAGAATCACTTGAACCCGGGAGGCAGAGGTGTGGTGTGCCGAGATCACGCCATTGAACTCCACCATGGGTAACAAGAGCAAAACTCCATCTCAAAAAAAATAAAAATAAAAAATTCGAACACTATGAAAAGAATAAAAATCTTTGAGGATCCTAATCATCCTAGCATCAAAAAAGCAATTATTATTAACATTTTAGGATGTCCTCATTTCTTATTGACTTTACACATACACAATTTTATATACTCACACATAAATGTACAGATATAATAGTGCATATCTATACGCACATATGATGTAATGTACATATTTATACATATTTATGCATATAGATATTTTGCCCAACAGGTATAATGTGACATAGTCTTGTGAACTGTTTTCCCCCTCAAATTAACTAACAGACCCTTGTGGCAGTTTTTCTAGGTCTGTGATTTACATCATCATTTTCAGTAGCTACAGAATATTTTATTTTATGGTTATGCAGTAATCTCTATAATTATCCTTCTATTACTGAATTTTAAAAATTGTTTCCAGTTTTATATTGTAACTGATTTTAGAGTTATTTGTAAAAGCATAGTCTTTCTTTTGAAGTAAATTATTTCATATTTAAGAAAGAAATTAATTTATTCAATGTTGGGTTAAAAGTCTTGGATTTCATGACAGATGCTATCTGAGTAGGCCATGTCACTTCTCTGTCTTCAGTTTCCTTATCTGTAAAATTATCTATTAATTTAGAATAACCAGTCCCTCAATTCCTTTCAGCGTTGACACTTATGTGGACTTGCCTGTTTCTGTTGATGACTACTTCTAGAGAGGTAATTAAACATATTTGCACAAAGGCCTTAGAATCAAATCAATTTAGGGTTGAACCATGGTTCTACAACTGGATGTATGACACGATCAAGTTTGTTTAACATCTCATCTCTGAGCCTCAATTTCCTCCTATGTAAAAAGGGAATGCTCATCCCTGCCTTAAAAGACTGTGGCAAGGTATCATATACAATTTTCTTAGCACGATGCTTTCCACATAGTAAGTACTATTGTTTGTATTCTTGTATGTTCCTTCCGTCATGATCAAATCATCTAACTTAGTTCAGTTTCCTCTTTTTCTTTTCCTTTTTTTTTTTTGGCTGTATTTTGGGTTGGATTTAATCCAACAGTCATGCTCATACTGAATGCAAACAAGTATTCTAATGCTCTAAATAGGAAAAAACCTAAAGAAGATATATTTCTTTGATGGCATACAGATTTATTTAAGCACATGCTGAAAGAGTAGATTTAACAATTTTGGCTTTCTAGTTCTGTTGTAAAATCAAAAATCATTCACTGATCATTTGGCAGTTCATATCTACGTACAACAGCAGCCTTGGAGAGAAGTGTCTCTTCATTTGTCAGTTTTATCCTTTTGGATTCAGATTAGCCAATATTTTCATTCAGGAAAAATAGATTATAAATGATGGCTCTACCATTTTTGCAAATTCTTGTCAACCTAACGAGGCTTAATTTCATTTCCTAGCATTCACCTTGCAACACAGAAAATCCTCAAGCCTGGGTAATCCTGATGAGAAAATCTTAGCCTTGCTTTGATAAAGCACCTGTGAAATTGGACTGGATTAAAGAATGGTATTGCTACTTCTTTCAAAAACTTTTTTAAAGTGCTATTTTTACATACTCTTAATACCAATGCCTTTTATTCATTGGGTTTCAGAGTGTTTTAAATATTTTCTGTGAGGCTATAGAATGTTATTTATTTTTGAAAAGTATATCTCTTATCACACACAGTGAACTCACTGACCCCCTCCCTACCTTGGTAGTGTTTCTTTCTGAAAATGCTATTATCTGGTTGAATATTACAAACATATGTTTTAAATAGTGATTTCTTTTGAGTCTCTTATAGATGAATATCAGGTGGAAAGAAACAAAGCTACTCAAGTGAGAACAACCAAAGTCTATTTATTCAGAATTTGCTGTAGCTAAGGAGTCATCCATCATCACTTGCATTTGGTGTTTGGCAGACCCTCAAAGGCAGGCAGATGAATGAGAATGTTTTATAGTGGAAAAAAGTGAAAGCTGTAGGTGTACCTTGATTGGATTCTGTTGGCATGGGGAAGCTTTAGGAGTTAATACAAATTCAGAGGCTTGTTAACCAGAAACGAAGCTATTTTGTTATTGACTTCATGGCCAGTATTATCCCTGTTATCAAGATCTTCTTGTGAATTGTCATTTTATTGTTATACTTACCAAATAATTTTTTGCATTTAGATGACTTTGGGAAGCTTTTACATCTGAGGTAGTATTCCCCCTGTGATCTTCCTTTACAGTGGTAACTTACTAAGGGGATACAAATTGGTTTAATCAAATAGGAAGATTAAAGGGGTAAATAACATATATATTTCAAAGCTAGATATAAATCTGTTGGATTATCCATTCTTTAAGATTACCTTCTTCCCTTTGTTATATACATAAATAAGTAAAAGCAGTCTAGGGGAATCAGGAAAATGACAAGACCATCAATTAACGAGTGTCATCTATGCACTGGGCACTGTGCTGGATGCCTTTCATATACCAACTTGTACATTACTCTTTTCATGTTTCAAAATTGAACAGCCAGAGTTAGCACCACTCTTCGAATCTAAGGAATTTTTAGAAATTGATCACCCGTCTCTGTTACCATGGCATAGAGTCCAAACTACCAATGAGTGTGAATTTGAAATATATATGATTTACCAGTAACAGGCTGTTAAATAATGAACAAATCCTCAGTTAATTGTTTCATATTGCCTAAATAGGGAAAAATTGAGACTGTTAATTTTCAGAAACAC
Organism: Rhinopithecus roxellana; assembly: GCF_007565055.1. NCBI lineage: Eukaryota > Metazoa > Chordata > Mammalia > Primates > Cercopithecidae > Rhinopithecus > Rhinopithecus roxellana. The sequence goes on from NC_044551.1 coordinate 57,397,921, forward strand.
AGTGCCACTGGTGAATGAGAAACATGCACTCATTCAAGAGACTTTTTCATGAGTTGCAAAGGACTTTTTTTTTTTTTATAATTCTCATATAGAAAATTCATTTTGGCCTTGAGTTATTTATTTTGAGCATTAAAGTCCTCAAAAGGGGCTCCCCAACATTTTTGTGAGCCACAGGTACTTTTTATTTTCCCTCTAACCTTCTCTACATTCTGCAAAGGAATATTTGTGGTATACTGACAGTGATGTTTCTGCCTAACCAAAAACTCCCACTGCAAACTATGTGCTTTTGTAGAAGATGCTGGTTCAAATATCCTGTTCTATAGGAGTCCCAACAAGATGTAAAATAGGAGTGAATTTAATGACCACAAATATGGTGTGGCATTATAGTCAGGCAGATTTAGAAATAAATCCTGGCCCTAAAACTTCTATCTCTGTGATACTGAATAAGTCACTTGTAGCAGAATCCGTTTCCTTGGAGGGAGCATGATAAGGATATTCAGGGGATTAATAAGATTATATTTATTTATTCACCTGGATGGTGGTTAGTCTGGTGTTTTCAGTTTGTTAGAATTGATTACGCATTTGTGAATTTTCTCTATGTAAGTAACACTTCAATAAAAACAGCAGTGTGCTGGTGAATACTTCTCCAGTGAGTAAAAAGCTCCGATTTGTAACACTTGCCAGTGCCCATGGTGTAAATATTCTAGCCACACCTGAATTTATTAATACGAAATCACCGAATGAAGAGTTGCAAAGAGATGTGCACATTTAGCTCTTTTGAGTTAGTATGAATTGTCTCTAGCACATCACTAGATAAAATATGTTTAAAAGAAAATTAGGTAATGAACCTTTTAACTGTGATATTTTCTAACGTATCTTCCTTCAGATTTTGCTTGGCTGTTATGAAGTGAAAAAGCAATTGACAGAATGGCTTCATGAAAACCTGTTAACTTTTTTAATGCAAAACACTTCTTGTTTCCTCAGCTGCACAAAATTAAATTTTTCATAATCCATATTTCATGACAAAAGATCATTGATCCACATATTAATTTTATTTTACCTATTTCATTTTACTTACTTTTTTTTAAATGTATTATTTGATGAAGTCTTGGGAACCCACTGCCCAACTCAAAAAACTAGAACAACCTCAGTTACATCTATTTTTTATTTTGTTTTAGTTACTTTAGTTACATCACATACACACTTGCTTATAGATGTGCAATCAGTATGTTTAGTTTTATCTATTTTTGACTTTTACATAGACAGCTTACTGTTTTGGGTTAATGTTTTGATTTAACCTTGTGTTACTAAGACTCACCTATATTGTTAGTTTTTAAATCTAGTTTATTCATTTTCATGGCATAATTCTACTGGCCTTTTGCCTAGTGTTTGCTATGGCCTGATTTACTTAAGTCTCCATATACTAGTCTAACTTTCCTCAAAAGCAGGTATGTTGTGCTTTGTTTTGGTCCCCTTTCCCCTTTTTCACAAATTGATGGATTGTGAAATCTCTCTCCTCTCTTTTCTCTTATTGCTTTCTATCCAATATACATGTTATTTGGCAAATGATTGTGTTTTCCCCAAAGTAGGTCATGAGAAACATCTTTTTAAAATTTCTTTAATTATACTTTAAGTTCTGGGATACATGTGCAGAATGTGCAGGTTTGTTACATAGGTATACATGTGCCATGGTGGTATTCTGCACCCATCAACCCGTCATCTAGGTTTTAAGCCCCACATGCGTTAGGTATTTGTTCTAATGCTATCCCTCCCCTTGCCCCCCACCCCCGACAGGCCTCAGTGTGTGATGTTCCCCTGCTGGTGTCCATGTGTTCTCATTGTTCAATTCCCACTTATGGGTGAGAACATGCAGTGTTTTGTTTTCTGTTCCTGTGTTAGTTTGCTGAGAATGATGGTTTCCAGCTTCATCCATGTCCCTGCAAAAGACATGAACTCATTCTTTTTGTGGCTGTATAATATTCTATGGTGTATATGTGCCACATTTACTTTATCCAGTCTATTATTGATGGGCATTTGAGTTGGTTTCATGTCTTTTCTATTGTAAATAGTGTTGCAGTAAACATACATGTGTATGTGTCTTTATAGGAGAATGATTTATAATCCTTTGGGTATATACTCAATAATGGGATTGCTGGGTCAAATGGTATTTCTGGTTCTAGATCCTTGAGGAATTGCCACACTGTCTTCCACAGTGGTTGAACTAATTTACACTCCCACCAACAATGTAAAAGCGTTCCTACTTCTCCACATCCTCTCCAGCATCTTTTATTTCCTGACTTTTTGATATCATTAAAAAGTCATCTCAAGCCATTCTAACTGACTTGAGATGGTATCTCATTGTGGTTTTGATTTGCATTTCTCTAATGACTAGTGATGATGAGCTTTTCTACATGTTTGTTGGCCGCATAAATGTCTTCTTTTGAAAAGTGTCTGTTCATGTCCTTTGCCTACTTTTTGATGAGGTTGTTTTTTCTTGTAAATTTGTTTAAGTTCCTTGTAAGTTCTGGATATTAGCCCTTTGTCAGATGGATAGATAGCAAAAATTTTCTCCCATTGTGTGCGTTGCCTGTTCACTCTGATGATAGTTTCTTTTAATGTGCAGAAGCCCTTTAGTTTAATTAGATCCCATTTGCCAATTTTGGTTTTTGTTGCCATGGCTTTTGGTGTTTTAGTCATGAAGTCTTTGCCCATGCCTATGCCCTGGATGGTATTATCTATGTTTTCTTCTAGGGTTTTTATGGTTTTCAGTTGTACGTTTAGGTCTTTAATCCATCTTAATTTTTGCGTAAGGTGTAAGGATGGGGTCCAGTTTCAGTTTTCTGCATATGGCTAGCCAGTTTTCCCAACACAATTTATTAAATAGGGAATCCTTTCCCCATTTCTGTTTTTTGTCAGGTTTGTCAAAGATCAGATGGCTGTAGATGTGTGGTGATACTTCTGAGGTCTCTTTCTGTTTCATTGTTCTATATTTCTATTTTGGTACCAGTACCATGCTGTTTTGATTACTATAGCCTTATAGTATAGTTTGAAGTCAAGTAGCATGATGCCTCCAGCTTTGTTCTTTTTGCTTAGGATTGTCTTGCTATATGGGCTCTTTTTGGTTCTATATGAAATTTAAAGTAGTTTTTTATAATTCTCTGAAAAATGTCAGTAGTAGTTTGGGACTAGCATTGAATCTAAATTACTTTGGGCAGCATGGCCATTTTCACGGTACTGATTCTTCCTATCCATGAGGATGAAATGTTTTTCCACTTGTTTGTGTCCTCTTGTTTCTTTGAGCAGTGGTTTGTAGTTCTCCTGGAACAGGTCCTTCACATCCCTTGTAAATTGTATTCCTAGGTATTTTATCCTCTTAGTAGCAATTGTGAATAGGAGTTCACTTGTGATTTGGCTCTCTGTTTGTCTGTTACTGGTGTATAAGAATGTTTGTGATTTTTTGCACATTGATTTAGTATTCTGAGACTTTGCTGAAGTTGCTTATCAGCTTAAAGAGTTTTTGGGCTGAAACGATGGGATTTTCAAGATGTACAATCATATTATCTGCAACCAGGGACAATTTGACTTCTTCTTTTCCTAACTGAATACGCTTTATTTATTTCTCTTGCCTGATTGCCCTAGCCAGGACAATCAGGAACATCTTGATATGTGTCAATGCCACATAGAAAAAAAATGTGTGTGGTATTCTATGAAGGTGCCAAGCAAACCTTTGCTGTTAATAGCAAAACTGAGAGTTGAAAGTGACACCAGGTTCACATTTAAATATCAAATTCATTTATTGGTTATAACTATAATAGTTATAATATGCAGGCTTCTTTTTTTTATAAAGTTATTACCATTATAGTGCATATATTTTGTATGTAATTGAGTGGAAAAATTGTTGCTAAGGGAATGACCCCAGAATATTATAAGCTACTAATAGCCAAAAACATGAGTTTGTGCTAAAAGGGATATTGTTCACTCAAGATAATTACCTATTACCAAATTTCATCACTGTATTTCTTTGAATTGTAGGAAAAGACATAAGTGGCTTTATGCTACAAGTTTAACTGCTCTAACCAGATCTTTTTAAAAAAAATCTTGCAACTAACAATCAAAATTTAAATAATGCAGAGTGAGAAAAAAAACCTATTAATTCAAAATTAAGGTGAGGGAGTAGAGAGTAGGTGTAAATTGAGAAAAGGACAGGACAGATAGATGTGTATTTATTTATATATAAAACAATAAGACCTCAGTCCCTTATTACAGTTCCAAAATTCAAAAACTACTGAAAGCCAAAAGTTCAGTTTTCATAATTCACTTATTTGCAAAACCTCTACTGTTCTGAATGTATTTGGCAGCACAATCTGACTCAAACTATTTGTTGCTTGGATTTATTCTACTTAGCATGTATTTTCATATTTTTGCTGAAGAAATATTAGTATGTTTAATTTTAGGATGCTGCATCAGACTGTGCTGAGATATTATATCATATTCAGCTTCTCTACCTGTCTGAAATTTTAAAATTTCTGAATTCTGAAACATCTCTGATCCTATGGGTTCTATTACCAGATGATAAACTGTAGTTAAGAAATTTTTCGCCCAGACCATGGTTTCTTAACCTGTTTTGTACCGTCAGTCTCTTTGGTAGGCTGTTAAAGCCTATAGATACTTTCTTTAAAACAAGGTTTTAAATGCATTAAAAAAAAAAAAAAAAAAAAAAAAACAGGCATAAGAAAGTAATTACACTGAAAAAGTTTTCAAAATATTAAAACTCATGATATAGTAATATATGTGCTTCTTTATTAAGGCATTAAATAGAAGTATCTAGTCATGGCTCTAATTGTTACTGTAAAGTCTTTGCAATGATTAGTGTAAGTAATATTGGGGTATATCTGCAGTCACTGGAATTATCTTTGATTTCTGGTAACAGTGTCACAGGTAGTGCTGATACTGCTGTGATTTGTCTCCTGCATTTATCATTGAAAGATATGATACATTTTAAATAGAGATTAGGGAAGATAATTATGTTTGTAATTATTTTTCCTATCCAAGTTCATAGAACACCTCTCCCCTCACATTGTACCCATGGGTCACAGTTTAAGAAACCTTGATTTCTTGAAACATGATTACAAATCTATTGACCATAAATATATCTGTCTTCTCTATTTCCAATGTTGATTCATTTAGGTTCACAAGGTGGTAATGGTGAAGTTCAAATTATGCCTTTACTTTTAGCTAGCATTATTTTAGACAGTTCCTACCTTGTTTTGAGTTTTACTTTACATTAGACACAGCAGCAGAGTGTGTATTTATAGGTTGAATTGTAACTACATTACTACACTTTAGAGTGTATTCTCTTCCAGCCAGATTATAAATTAAGAAGCAATGAAATATTTTCACTTGTCTTTTCTCCTTTTTTTAGTGTCCATTACATTTCATTTCAAATAAATGAAAAAGAGAGATACTTTTTTTCCCTTTTCTATTATAAATTTCCCTATATCTTAGGTAGAGATAATTTGCATAGAGGAGCAAGAACCTACTTGTGTATGTATCCTCTGCTGATATTTCAACATTGACATTTCTAATACTACCAGCTAAGTGATTCCTTAACTTTTAAAATCAAAATACCCCTTATACATGGAGGAGAACATACCAAAGTAAGATCTGGAATCTTTCACCTTTTAAGAACCATTTAGTTAATTCCAAAGGAACCAATGCATTCTAATTTCCTTCAAACGCAAAATTTAATCTCTGCCATTGCTCGTCTATGGTGCTACAGCCAAAAACCTTGTCCATCACCGTGTCGTATTTGGGCTGTTGCAACAACCTTGGGGAGCGTGTCCTGACTTCAGTCTCTCTTAACTTCTGTTAGTTTTGTGCAGAGCTGCCAGCTCTTCCTTGAACATGACTTTTTATCACAAGAGCCCTTCTCTGGAACCTATATTGATTCATAGCATAGCATAAAAATCCGCTATCAGGGAACTCCCCCAACCCGCTTTTATCTATTATTACTTCTAACGTCTCTACCTTTTGTTGCCTACCTACATCCAGATTGCTAGTTCCCATGTCCATAGTCTTGCTCATACCATCCTTGCCTCTCTTATATTCTTTCTTTCCCATCTTTAATAGTCTAAATCTGTCACTTCCTTTGAGGAATGATTTCAAACAGTCCATCCAATGACACATTGTCAAATTAACTCCAGCCTGCTCTAGTCACTTTTTTTTTTGGAAATGCCTTTAATATTTTTACACCATCTTCATTTGTGTATTCTCTCATGGAAAATTATCATACCTCTCTTATTCTGAGACAGGGTCTCTCTCTATCACCTGGACTGGAGTGCAGTGCAGTGGCACAGTCATTGCTCACTGCAGCCTCGAACTCCTGGGCTCACACAATCTGTTGTAATTTTAAAAGAGGAAGTATGTGATAGTTTTGCTCTCCCTGACATTGCCCGTGATAGGTTTGTCATTGCCAGCAGCAGCACACTTGCAGCACATTTGAGGTACTTCTGTGTTTCCTTGTGCCTCGTAGAATACTACAGTCTCTTTTTTAGTATCCCTGTGTGCCCAAGTAAAAGCCTGAAAATTATTCCTGTGTGGAAGTGGAAATGATTTTCAAAAAACGTTACTGAAGGCCCTGATATGTTTGTCTGAGATAAATTACTCTTACAATAAGCCACATTTAAGCTAAGCTGTGGGACATCAGAGTAAATCACGTGACTTTGGTCATTGTGATTAGGACCACAATTATTCACCTCTGATATTATTTTCAAACTTCAAAGTTTTTTTTGAAGCAAAGCTGATTTTCAATGGAGTACCAAACATTTTGGCATGTATTTGAAATAATATATTTTGGCATGTATTTGAAATTCTGGCATGTATTTAAAACTTTAGTTTGGAACCTAAAGGTAGCCATCGATTTTCAGGCACTCACTACAGGAAATGCTGCAGGCATTCATTGCCTGGCAAAAATCCATGGGCCAGGTCAACCCAGCTCTCCATAATGCCATTCTGATATCAGTTACCTCTTCCCTCTCTTCCTCCTTCCCAATAACAACCACAAAAAAATAAAAAATAAAAAAAGACTTTAATGGATCATAAATTAGTGTATTTCACAGAAATACATGACAAGATTCTAATATCTTTTCATAGAATATTTCATGGAATAAGTGGGTAAACCATTGTATTAATATTTGCCTTGTCTATTTTTATTACATTTTTAGAGGGGACTACTGTAATTGATAACTAGTGCCAACCAAGTGAAGAGAAGTTAAATAGCAGGCTTCATTGGTACCAGATTTTACATCACCAAAGCAATGTGGTCTATATCCTCTCTTCAATTTGACAGTAAATTGCTGGACCGGGAAAAGGGAAATTAGTTGAGTAAATGCACTATTCATTTCCCCTTATAGTCATCGAAACAGTAAGCAAACCACTGCAAAATGTTCTTACCTTACTTCCCCATGAATTTCAGAGATTCTGGATTATATTTGCTGAATATGCTCATGGCCTTAAGCACATGTATTTTATGTACTCATGTCATGCTCTTTTTGTATATAGTCTCATTTAATTCTTACAACAGTTCTGTGAGGGCAGTGACATTCTTCCCATTGTGCTGGTAAATACATTGAGACTCAGAGAGGTTAAACAATTTGTCTAAGATCACAAAATCCAGTAAGTGGCAAAATTAAGAATTCACTTACAACTTTCTGAAGCAGTAATTTTTTAAGGATTTAAAAAGTTGTTTCTGTATATTACTTATAATTTAATTGGTAGCTATTTGACTATTTTGCTTCTCTCAATTAGCTTTTCAGTTTCTGAGGAAAGGAAATAATTTCAAAATTATTTGCTCATATTAAATTGTATCTGAAAGGAAATTCAAATAATTTTAATGAAAATAAGGAAGTGACTAAGATATAATCACAAAATACCTGATGTGTTTTTTGTTTACCCTGTACCATTGAAATATCAGCTTATAATCATATAAATACTTGAAATTGACTTCTTTAAATGTAATACTTAGTCATTAATTCCTACTAGAGTTAAAAAAAAAAAAACAGAATAAAAATACTTGAGTTGAAGAAACACATTTCATTTGCTTGGTAATATTTCATGTGCTTAGTAGTGATTGATTTTCTATATCTGTGTATTTGAACTAAAAATAAATAGCTAAATTAGTGAATGTAGAAAGTAAATTAAAAAACTACAACTAAGTGTGAACCAGATTATTGTATTAAATAAAAATCACAAAATGTACATTGTATGAATAGCTACTCTTAGTATTTTCTGGCATTTTAATTAAGCTGAACCCTCTTTTTAAGGTGGAACATTTGACATGTATATGTTGCTATTGAATATGTAATTAATACACGTTATCACTTTCTTTTTTTATATTTTCTTTGATTTTCGTGACCAAAATATGAAAAGTAATTATAGTATATGTCATATAACAACATTCAGTAATGGACCACATATAAAATAGTCATCCAATAAGAGATCAACATTCTGTATAGGTTTGTAGCCTAGGAGGAATAGGCTATATCATATATCCTAAGTGTGTGGTAGGATATACCATCTCAGTTTGTGTAAGTATATTCTATGACTTTCACACATTGACAAAATTGCCTAACGTTTCTCAGAACATACTTCATGGTTCATATGTTCCATGCATACAGTATTATGCTGGATATTCATATTATTCATTTAATACATATTAAATACTTACTGTATGTAAGGCCTTATGCTAAAGAACATAAGGGTGAGAAAAGATAAAGGTCCTTGCCCTTGTGAAAATTATAATTTAGTGGAAGATACACATTTCAATGTAAAATTACATTGTGATAAATTCTAGGAAGAGAAGTACATGGTGTTATGAAAGAATATAATGCTGAGTTAAGAATTACATTTTTCACAACTGAATGTTTAGGGATTGGATGTCAGGATTTTTCATTGCTTTTCAAAAGCTTATTCAATAGGAATAAATCACAGAAAATTTTAGGAATATTAAAAGGGACTTTATGCATCCTTATATAAAAGTACAGTAGAGATGTAATACTAGATCTTCATAAATTAATGACAATGCAGTGTGAGGTTTAATTTCACCTTCCATTTATTGAAGCATTAGTGTACAGTACACAATGTGCTGCATTCTGTACACTAATATAGGGTTTCTCAACCTTGTTACTGTTGACATTTTGGACTGGATAATTTTGTTATAGAGGCTACCGTGCCTTATACTATATGTGGCAGCATCACTGGCCTCTACACACAAGGTGCCAGTAGTATTCCCACATCCCCAGTCATAACAATAAACAATGCTTCTAGACACTGCCAAACGTCCCCTTCAGGCAGAATTTTCCTGGTTAAAAATCACTGCTTTATTCTAATATTTTTCATCTATTATGAAGGATAGGAAACAATACAGATGTGCAGAGTGTTAACAATGGGAAAATACATAAACCATAATATTTTTGTAAAAAAAAAAATCACACACACACCGAAAGAAAACTCAAATGGCATGTAAAATATTAACAATGGGTATCTTGGTCATACGAATAAAATGTGGTTTGGAGTTTTATCCTCATTTTGTTTTTCTTCCAATTATTAACTTTTTAATCAGAAAAAGAATGTGTTCTATATACTATTCCATCATTTAAATGGAAGATATGATAAATTTTCACAGATAGGGCTGTATTTTTAAATTACTTTTGAATATTGTACACTGTAGCATGCTGGAAAGGCAAAAGTAAATATTATATATATATGAATTTAATTTTTGATCTCCATGTAACTAGACTAAAGCAAGTACCTAATATTGTGTCTTTTTTTAAGTAACTATCAGTATAAAGAATATCCCGTAAACTTGAGGCATTATTTTGGAGAAATTGATTGTTTTACTTTCTGCCTATTATAGTTACTTATCAAAAAAGTGTGTTTATTCTTGGAGGGAAGATTAAAACTAGGACACCCCACAGTGGATACAATGGAGTAAATAAAATGTGACTTCTCTTATTCACATGTTGCTGACTAGCCTAAAGAGGCATAATATGTCTTAAGATTATTTGTACTTTTCTTGGAATTTTAGTTTTATTTAAAGAAACAAACAATTAATTGGCAATCAAGAGTAGCAGTTATGAGTTTTTTGGTTTTTATTTTTTGTTTTCTCACTGTGACACAAATGAAGGAGGATTTCACACACATTCTCAGGAACATTCCCAGGTTTATGCATGTTTCCCACCTCACCAGCATTAACCCTTCCTCTTCTTTCCAAAAGAAGAAAATCAGAATGCGGTAAATTTAGAATATATAAAATACAATAGACTAGAAATAAGGAATTTTAAAACTAACTATTAAACACATATTATAACATTCTCTTTCATTCAAAAAATATTAAGTGAATGGCTACTACGTAACAGATCATGTATTAGACATGTAGCTTAAGGTATAGTGAGAGTGGCACACATTAATCAAGCCCTCTTTCACAAATATGTAAAATTCAAACTATGATAAATGCTGTGAAGGAGGACATGTTTCTGTGAGGACATGTAAGTAGGGAAGCTGTTTTAGTTTGAGGGGTCAGGGAAGGCTTTCTAAATTGAAGAAGTGTCTTTTTGGGCAAGATCTAATAAATGAGTAGGAGTTAACTAGATAAAGAAGTATGAGGGCCAAACATTACAGACAAACAGACCAATGTGTGCCAAGGTCTATATCCCAGAGAAGAATGGTACACTTAAGGAAGTGAAAGAAGGACATGCTGAGGCTCAGAGGGTAATGGTATGGGTGGTAAGAGATGAAATAGATGAGGTTAGAGTAGAGTAGGAGGGACCATGATACAGATGTTGGTCTTTAGCCTAAGAATAGTAGGAATATATTGAAAGTTTTTAAACTATGGAGTGGCATGATAAGAATGACAGTTTGAAAAAAATCATTTTGACACAGTATGCAAAAATTATTAGATGCAAGAAATGATAGTAATGAAAATTAATAGCTTATTGAAGTAGTCCAAGTAAGAGAGAGTAGTGGTTATAAATATAGAATGATAGGAATGGAGAAATTCACAAACTAGGATGAAAAGGATTTACTGAGAAGTTGTGAAGAAATGTCAAGGATAATACCTAGGGTACTAGCTTGTGGACCTGGATGAACTGAATTAGGTAAAGAAAATTAGGAGTAGTTTGGTTTACAGTCCCACCAACAGTGTAAAAGTGTTCCTATTTCACCACATCCTCTCCAACGCCTATTGTTTCCTGACATTTTAATGATTGCCATTCTAACTGGTGTGAGATGGTATCTCATTGTGGTTTTGATTTGCATTTCTCTGATGGCGAGTGATGATGAGCATTTTTTCATAGGTTGGCTGCATAAATGTCTTCTTTTGATAAGTGTCTGTTCATATCCTTTGCCCACTTTTTGATGGGGTTGTTTGTTTTTTCTTGTAAATTTGTTTGAGTTCTTTGTAGGTTCTGAATATTAGCCCTTTGTCAGATGAGTAGATTGCAAAAAATTTCTCCCTTTCTGTAGGTTGCCTGTTCACTCTGATGGTAGTTTCCTTTGCTGTGCAGAAGCTCTTTAGTTTAATTAGATCTCATTTGTCAATTTTGGCTTTTGTTGCCATTGCTTTTGGTGTTTTAGATATGAAGTCCTTGCCTATGCCCATGTCCTGAATGGTATTGCCTATGTTTTCTTCTAGGGTTTTTGTGGTTTTACGTCTAACATTTAAGTCTCTAATCCTTCTTGAATTATTTTTTGTATAACGAGTAAGGAAGGAATCCAGTTTGAGCTACTTAATGGCTAGCCAGTTTTCCCAGCAGCATTTATTAAATAGGGAATCCTTTCCCCATTTGTTTTTTGTCAGGTTTGTCAAAGATCAGATGGTTGTAGATGTGAGGTATTATTTCTGAAGGCTCTGTTCCGTTCCATTGGTCTATATCTCTGTTTTGGTACCAGTACCATGCTGTTTTGATTACTGTAGCCTTGTAGTATAGTTTGAAGTCAGGTAGCGTGATGCCTCCAACTTTGTTCTTTTGACTTAGGATTGTCTTGGCAATGCGGGCTCTTTTTTGGTTCCATATAAATTTCAAAGTAGTTTTTTCCAATTCTGTGAAGAAAGTCATTGGTAGCTTAATGGGGATGGCAACCATTGTGGAAGACAGTGTGGCAATCCCTCAAGGATCTAGAACTAGAAATACCATTTGACCCAGCCATCCCATTGCTGGGGATATACCCAAAGGATTATAAATCATGCTGCTATAAAGACACATGCACACGTAAGTTTATTGCAGCACTATTCACCATTGCAAAGACTTGGAACCAACCCAAATGTCCATCAGTGACAGACTGGATTAAGAAAATGCGGCACATATACACCATGGAATACTATGCAGCCATGAAAAAGGATGAGTTCGTGTCCTTTGTAGGGACATGGATGCAGCTGGAAACCATCATTCTCAGCAAGCTATTGCAAGAACAGAAAACCAAACACCACATGTTCTCACTCATAGGTGGGAATTGAACAGTGACAGCACTTGGACACAGTAAGGGAAACATCACACACCAGGGCCTGTTGTGGGGTGGGGGGAGTGGGGAGGGATAGCATTAAGAGATATACCTAATGTAAATGACGAGTTAATGGGTGCAGCACTCCAACATGGCACATGTATACATATGTAAGAAATCTGCATGTTGTGCACATGTACCCTAGAACATAAAGTGTTAAAAAAAAAAAAAAAAGTAGTTTGGTTATGGAGAGAAGATTGTGAGTTCAGTATGGGTGTATTGAATTGAGTTGCCTTTAAGACATCACAATGAAAATATCCAAAAACACTTAAATGTCTAGTTTTGGAGGTCAAAAAAAAGGTCAAGGCTGGAGTACTAAATCTGAAGTTTATCTGTATACAAATATTGACAGAAGCTGTCGGTCCATTGCCTAGGGTAAAGAAGCCAGCCAAAACCCACCAAAACCAAGATGGTAATGAAAGTGACCTCAGGTTGTCCTCACTCCTCATTATACACTAATTACAATATATTAGCATGCTAAAAGACGCCAGTGCCATGACACTTGACAGATGCCAAGACAATGTCAGGAAGTTACTCTATATGGTCTAAAAAGGGGAGGAACCCTCAGTTCTGGGAGAAATTGCCCACCCTTTTCCTTGAAAACTCATGAATAATCCACCCCTTGTTTAACATATAATCAAGAAATAACCATAAAAATTGCCAACCAGCAGCCCTCAGGACTGCTTTGCCTGTGAAATAGCCATTATTTTATTCCTTTACTTCCTTAATAAACTTGCTTTCACTTAAAAAAGAAGAGAAAAAAAAGAGAAGGCAGCTTAAGACCAAGCATTAAGGAACTCCAACTTTATGGAAGGATAAACAAAGACATACTTGAAGAATGAGCAAGGAGTTAGGAGAAAAGAATGTTGTATCATAAAAATGAAAAAAAATAAACACCTACTTCAAGATATTTGAAAAAGAGGTCAAGAAAGATAAAAAGTGAAAAATATCAGTTGGCTGTAGTAACAGCAGAAAGTGGGTTGAAGAATGTTTGAAGAAGTAAGAAAACTAAGAAAAAAAGTATAGACAATTCATTTGATAAGTTTGGCTGTGACCGGAAGAAGAAAGAGGGAGGTCACTGAAAGAAAAGGCATAAGACTAAGAAAATTTTATTTTATTTTTTGTATTTATTTTTTAAATGTGAGAAGCCACTAGAGACAAACAAATTGTAGATTCAGGAAGAATTTGAAAGGAATGGTGAAGGTTTCAAAAGAGTCATAATCAGAGCGCAGTTAAGTGACTTTAATATCAGGTGGCCAGAAAAAAAAAAAAATTGGAATTGTTCCCACAGATTTGACACTAGAGTTGAGAACTGCCTATCTAAAAGAGTTCAGTATAGTTTAATTATTAAGAAATTGCACAGAGCATTACATGAAAGAGATTTTCAGAGAAACCCTGATTTTAGTGCTGAATTGGATGATGTTTTAAAAATTATTTATAGCCCTATACCATTCTTGGGAGGTTTCAAGGAGTATGTACCTTGTCTCTCTAAAATTAACTGAGAATCTTAACGGTTAATCATTACATACTTTTTTTTAGTTTTCCAGTGTACTAATTTTGTCTTCTTTAACCCAGCTTTTCATATGTAAAATCTCCATTTGAGTACTTTTTTTCAAATACACTTTTTCTTTTTTATTATGTCCTATTCTTGCCTTATCGACTATATTTCTTTTTTGAAATCTCAACACACTCATTTTTAAAAGTTCCTTATATATTTCTCAGTTATATGTAATCTTCAAAAGTGAATTCTTCTATTTATTCATCTGCTTATACTTGTTCATTGGCAGTTGATTTTCTGGAATGCTTTTAATTTATAATAGTGAGTTTATCTTTAGTGGGTGTTGTTTCTGTATGTCTTGGGTGTTCTGAATTATGGAAGCAACTCTGTGGGGCCATTTTGTGTTTGATTTTGCTGTGACCTTATGGCTTTTACCAGTAAAAGACTTGTTTTAATGTTATTTTCTCTGTTCAGAGTTTCCAAGCTCCTTGAGAAGTGCTAATTCAGCCTCACAGCCACAAATAGCGCAGATTTGGAGTGCTAGTCCTCCTGGTGACTCTCTTTCTATCCTTTGTCCAGAGTGGCTGGCTTCTTCTGTACTGTATTCCTCAGACCAAAACAGCCTTTCTAGCTTGCTGCTATACATAGAGTGTAGAATTTTGACTCCCACTCTGTATCTCTACCATACACATCAGGGTTTTAAACCTTTTATCTAGCATTTTAATCTAATTAGCACTGAAGAAATACTTCCTGCATTGGCATGGTCCTCCATATTGACCAAAGAATTTGTGGACTGTATAAAAACTGTTCTAGTTGATTAAAATATATGGTTGGATGACTGATATGGATGTTAGCATATGTTAGAAATCCAAAACTGTCAAATTTGGAATGTGTATAAATGCACATTTGAAGCCATATTCTGAGACTAGAATTATAAATTCTTTTGACACAACAATGACATTTATAAAAATTTACATTTAAGAATTAGAAATTGAAAGAATTCTGTTACATACATGTCTGTATATTTAAAGTAACTTCCATATGCTGTCTCTTAATCACTGGTGTTTTCTGATAACCTTAATGTCTAAACTTTTCCAATGACATAATGTGTACTCTGTGTCAGGCATATGAAATATGTAGTAGAATAAGATTTAGAGAAAAGTAGGCATCCTTCAAGTTTGTGTGTGAAGAGGTTAAACGATATAATGAAAAGAGAAGAAAGGAAATAATTTAAGAATGAATGACAGTCCACAAAGTCATATATTTAGAAAATGTACTTTTTATTACCTTTAGTTAAAAGTTATTTATACATAATACAGTGGATATAATGGGTACTTGTTGAATTAATTAATTTCTATGTTAAGGCCAGTTTCTGTGAGGAGGTAGACACTAAATCTTAATAAATGCAGGGCCTTTTTCTCTCTTTTCTCCCTGGGTCTGGGTCCTAAGATTCTAGTGCCTTCGAGTGCCAGTATGTTGGCAAGGATGAATATTTGGCTTGGCTGATGCTTTCTGAGCTATAGCCCTCCAGGTCACTGTACTTTCTTCATTCTACTAAAAGATATTTACTATTTACTCAGTACTAAATCAGTGACATCCTCTGCTGCTCCCCTACCATCCTAAGCATGAGAAAATTCTTGCTTTCTCTTTAAAGTGTATTCTGGAAGTGGGATGAAGTGGGCTTCCCTGCTGACAAAACTCCAAACCTTATGGAATGTTCTATCCTGTCATTCTCCCACCAATTGTAAGCTGAGGCAAATATGTTGCAGAGTACCTTCCCAGAGATCCATCAGCATCTTGCCCCAACCCCATAGACTCTTTATCTACTATGTGTTGAGCGTAAGGGGATGGGGGAAAAGAGGAACAGGAAAAAGACTTTCCAGATCTACTATTATGCTCAGAATCGTGGGTTTCTGAAAATCAAAGACCAAAAATTTAATAATTTAATTTCTTTGTTATCTACATACTGCTGTGTCATCCATTCCTTGAGCATTTTCTGCTTCTGCCTGAATGGAGAAGAAGGGTCATGGATAACCAGAACTGGGAACAAAAACCACATTGGTATATATGTGTATATATATGTATTATTTTTTTCCCACAAAGAAATAAAGGAGAAAAGAATAAAGCAGGAAAAGAGGCCCAGGAGATTTAGTAAAGGAGAGAAAAGACTAAATGACCTCTTTACTCTTTAAAGTAATGTATGACATGCCTGTGACTGAGGATTTAACGGATCTGGAACCAGTGGACAAGTATAAGGATTGTTGTTGGGCAGGCTGATAAATGAATTTTGTTATGGAGCCATGTTCTCTCTCAGTGATAGCTCAACGGGATTTCTCACCCACCTAGAAATCAGAAACTAAGAACTTTGATTTATTAAAAAATTTAAAAATAAATGAGGGAATACAAATCAAAATAATGCAAACTCAGGTGATACGATTATTGTAAGGCTTATAAGGAAAAATATCATAAATATTCATTATAAAAGCAAGGTATCTTATTCCACTCAAATGAAAATTACCTCCTGATTATTTTACTTTCAAAATGTCTTACATTACCAATACAAGCACCTGGTTCAGGCCCTTGATTCCATGCCTTAATAACCCTCCTCCTGCCATTTAGCACTCGCGTTGTTGAAGATATCTTCTCTTCATGTTTTTCTCCGTTTTCAAAGAATTCATAGGTCGTACTTGCTCAGCATGTTCACTGTAGCATCCCTAGTGCCTTGGGTATTCTTGCTATGCATGGAATTACATTTTCCCAGAATTCATGTGTTTAAACCCTAATCCCCAATGTGATATTTGGAGATAGAGCTTTTACGGTTAAATGAAGTTAGGGTCCTAATCCAATAGGATGGGTGGTCTTATTTAAAAAAAGAGCAGTCTCTCCTCTACCCCTTTCTTTCTTGCCACCCCCCCCCCCCTCACTGATACAACTCTGATGACTGGGGGAACATCAGGGTCTTTGGCCTCACGCCAGTAGGATTAATGACACTGAAACACATGGAGTGGTTTTAAGGAATGAAGTTTAATAGGCAAGGAAGAAGAAAACAGCTCCTGGTACAGAGACAGACGGAGGGGAGATCTGAACAAAGAGAAAACCCCATGTGTAGCAGAGAACTGGCTGCTTATATTGGGATCCTGGAAGAGGAAGTATTTGGTTTCCACAGGGCCCAGGGGATTGGTTTGACCAGGTGTTTATTTATGTAGCCTGCAAAAACAAAAACAAAAACCTGGCCCTCCCACCCTAGCGCGTTTTTATATGCAAATGCAGGGCTCCATGTCCATGATATTCTACACATGTGGGGATATGTGGGGGCGGCCATATTGCCAGGCAAATGTTGGGGCAAGAGCAAGAGAAAGACCGTGGGAATCGCCATGTTTGGGTGGACACAGTTTCTAATGGCCATATCAAAGCTTTCCAGCCGGCTCTAAGAGCCAGGGCTTTCCTGCTAGACAAGAAACATTTCTTGAGCTTCTTTAAAAGAAACAAAAACTTCCCGAGGACCCCCTTTCCTCTCTATCTGCCTAAAACAATTTTTTAATGACTCTTATAACACCACCATCCCCCACTGCCCCCCAACACACACGTGAACACACAGTCAGAAGGTGGATATCTACAAGTCAAGAAGAGAGCCTTCACCAGAAGCTGACCATACTGACTCCCTGATCTCAGACTTCCAGACTCCAGAACTGTGAGAAATAAATTTCTGTTGTTTAAGTCACCCAGTCTATACTATCTTGTTTTGGCAGCCCAAGCAGATTGAAATAATCCCCAAGGCCTAGAATAATGCTTAGCCCATTCAATAAATATTTGCTGACTGCCATGGACATTAGCTGGACTACATTGCATTCAGGAACATGATGAAACTTCCCAGCTGACAAGTAATGACGTCTACTGTAGGCTCTGTTAACCATACAGTCTTTGTCACAACTACCAATGGTCTCTGACTTACAATGGTTGCATTTATGATTCTTAAACTTTATAGTGGGTTTATCAGGATTTATGCCTTTTCAACTTATATTTTTGACTTAACATGTATCAGGATTTAGCCCTATCATAAGACAAGAAGCATCTGTACTTAGCTCTGCCATAGTAGCACAAAAGTAGCCATCCCCAATACATACACAAATGAGCATGGCTGTTTTCCAGTTAAATTTTATTTACAAAAACAGGCAGCAGACTGGATTTAGCCCACAACTTTACAGTTTAACCCACCTTAGCTGTCCAAGGAATACTGCATACTACTTCTTAGAAAAGCTCTCACCCAATCATACTAACAGGTGCTCCTTCCACACACTCCATGTTGTTCCCCTTGCCTCAAAATTCCTCTCCACTTTTTGTGGAAAGAAAATTGATTCCAGTTTCCATTCCCTCCATGTCCAGGAATTAAGGAAAAACAAAACACAGTCCATTCCCACAGGATCTTGTAATAGATATATGTAGCTAATCAATATAGGTATTGTAGGAGGTGTAAAAGGAATAGTAGGGACATAAAGGAAGAGGTGGAACATTTTACATAGGGTAGAATAGTAAAAGACCTCAGAGGAAATGGAAAGGTACAAGATGGAACACTATAAGAAGTGAGATAGTGGCCGGGTGCAGTGGCTCACTCCTGTAATCCCAGCACTTTGGGAGGCCGAGGCGGGCAGATCACAGAGTCAGGAGATCAAGACCATCCTGGCCAACATGTTGAAACCCTATCTGTACGAAAAATATAAAAATTAGCTGGGAGTGGTGGTGCATGCCTGTAATCCTAGCTACTCGAGAGGCTGAGGCAGGAGAATTGCTTGAGCGGAGTCGGAGGTTGCAGTAAGCTGAGATCGTGCCACTGCACTCCAGACTGGTGACAGACACTCTGTCTCCAAAAAAAAAAAAAAAAAAAAAAGAGACAGCAGAGAGTGGAAGGAGGAACAAGTCTAAGACAGTAGGGAAGGGGAAAGGCAAGCAAAATGGAAAGAAGTAAATGCTGAAATATAAAAAGCAGGAATGAGCTCATCCTGTTTATGTAAAATGTGTGTGTATCTAAGTTAAAAACAAGTGGAAAAGATTGATCAATATATGCTGACTTATTGAGATACTCATGGTATGTTGGTAAGGGAAAAATAAATAAGCAGTGTACTATGGGCGCATGCTTTTGTGTTTTCTGTGAGCCAAGGAATGGTATAAGAGGAGTTACCAGTGTTGCCTCAAGGATGGTTGTCTCTGGAAGGTAGGGGCTGGGCAGGTGGGATAGAAGTAGTTTTGGTGATTTTAGCTGTAAATAACAAAAACATGACTGACAGGGGCTTGGCAAGTTGATGTTTATTTTTCTCATATGATAAGTGTAGTACTTTCTGCAGTCAGGGATACAGACTAATTTTGTGTCTCCATTCCTTCTGTTCTCATGCATGTTGCCTCATTTTGCAAGATGACTGACACAGATGGAAATACCAGGCACAAATCATGTTCAAGGAAGGGAAAAGGGATAGTGTCGGCTTCTTCTTCTCCTTTCGTCAGGAAATCAAAAGCTCTCACAGAAACTTTGAGCATACTTTTCCTTTGGTCTCATTGGCCAAAGCTGGGCCAACTCTAGCTGAAGAATGCTTAGGTAAACAACTATTTAAACAACTGTTTAGGCTTTCTGCATTCTATAATGGAGAATATTTTTATAAAGAAGAAGAAGGCTGGGGAAAGTATTGGTTTATCCAACCAAGAGTATCTGTGACAGTTTGTTTTGCCTTTATAAGTATTATATTTCATTGTTTCATTATTTGCTATAATGTGTTCATTTTATAGTAAGAAAATAAATGCCAAATTTAGAACTTGCCATCACCCAACTAGTTGACCTCTCAGCTTAAAAATGTGAGATTGCTGAGTGTCAAAATGTTATGTGAAAAAGAGGAAGGAAGAAGATAATGGAAGACAATGGCAGGGCCTGCACTTTTAACATAATGATCTCATCCACCAATTAGTAATCATGATTTGGTCAGTTACCTGTAAACTGATTTACCTGATGTGTAAATCCTTTCCCAGAGACTAGATGGCAGTTTCTCTGGACTGAGAATAGTGGAATTTTTTAATAGTCTCAAGAGACACAGACAGCAAGCTCTTCCAGATTCCATTTTAAGAAGATATGACTTGCAGTAGTAGAGAGCATGAATTGTACAAATTGTGAGAGAGGAGGAAATGCTAAGTCCAGACAAGAGATTATGAGAGCTGAACTGAGGTGATAATAATGGCAAAAGAGAAAGGGCGTAAAGTATAAGAAAAGTTAAGCAAGAAAAAATTACCTAAACTGATGACTAGTGAAATGTAGAAAGAGATGATAATGGAAGAATCTAAAATTATTACTAAATTCCCTTCTTAGATGGATAATAATTGGATTGTAGTAACAGTAATTAAGATTTTGGATGAGGTATAGGTTTAAAGGAAAAGTTAACTTGCCTTTGAACATGTTATGCCTGCCTTTTCCTATGTGGCAAATCCACAGAGAGATGGATATCTATTTATTTAAATTTTTGTAGAGATGGAGATCTCATTGTGTTGCCTAGGCTGGTCTCAAACTCCTGGCCCCAAATTGTCTTCCTGCCTTGACCTTCCAAAGTGCTGGGATTGCAGGTGTAAGCTACTATACCTGGTATTATGGATATCTAATAGATAGACTAATGGTTTGGGGAATTAGGAGAGTGGTCCCAGCCAAAGCTAGAGATTGAATCATTAGATTAACAGGTAGTGGTTGAAACGGTAGTAATTAAAGATATAACTACTCAGGGAGAATGTATACTGTCACAAATGAAAAGATCCAAGGCTGAACCCTATAACGTACCAACATTTAATGGTTTGCCAGGGGAAAAGCCAGAAAAAGAAAGAGTTAGAAGCTAAAAGGAAACTCTATTCAAGTGGCATCGTTGAACTGGATAACTTTAAGAGTTTGGCCAATAATGTTAAATGCTGCAGAATTATTGAGTACAATGAGAACTAAAAATAGAGTATTGGATATGGCAATTGGATCATAGATTGTTGGCTATAGCAATTTTATTTTAATAGTGGGTAGTGTGAAAGAATAGACAGAAGTGAGCTGGAACTCTACTCTGAAGGAAAGGAAAGAAGTGACTATGGCTAGATGAAAATGTAGCCTGCAGAGACAGGTTTTTCTGTTGTTATTGTTGTTGTTGTTGGTGGTGGTGGTGGTGGTGTTTTTTAATAGGAGGGATTTGTACATGTGTGTCTCCTTTAGGGAAGGCCATGTCAAGAGAGAAATGATTATTTTATTTTATTTTATTTATTATACTTTATGTTCTAGGTACATGTGTACAACGTGCAGGTTTGTTACATATGTATACATGTGCCATGTTGGTGTGCTGCACCCATTAACTAGTCATTTACATTAGGTATATCTCCTAATGCTATCCCTCCCCACTCCCCCCACCCCACAACAGGCCCTGGTGTGTGACGTTCTCCTTCCTATGTCCAAGTGATCTCATTGTTCAATTCTCACCTATGAGTGAGAACATGTGGTGTTTGGTTTTATGTTCTTGTGATAGTTTGCTGAGAATGATGGTTTCCAGCTTCATCCATGTCCCTACAAAGGACAGAAACTCATCCTTTTTTATGGCTGCATAGTATTCCATGGTGTATATGTGCCACATTTTCTTAATCCAGTCTGTCACTGATGGACATTTGGGTTGGTTTCAAGTCTTTACTATTGTGCATAGTGCTGCAATAAACATATATGTGTATGTGTCTTTATAGCAGCATGATTTATAATCCTTTGGGTATATCTCCAGTAATGGGATGGCTGGGTCAAATGGTATTTCTAGTTCTAGATCCTTGAGGAATCGCTACACTGTCTTCCACAATGGTTGAACTAGTTTACAGGGCCACCAACAGTGAAAAAGTGTTCCTGTTTCTCCACATCCTCTCCAACACCTGTTGTTTTCTGACTTTTTAATGATCACCATTCTAACTGGTGTGAGATGGTATCTCATTGTGGTTTTGATTTGCATTTCTCTGATGGCGAGTGATGATGAGCATTTTTTCACGTATCTCTTGGCTGCATAAATGTCTTTTTTTGAGAAGTGTCTGTTCATATCCTTTGCCCACTTTTTGATGGGGTTGTTTTTTTCTTGTAAATTTGTTTGAGTTCTTTGTAGGTTCTGGATATTAGCCCTTTGTCAGATGAGTAGATTGCAAAAATTTTCTCCCATTCTATAGGTTGCCTGTTCACTCTGATGGTAGTTTCCTTTGCTGTGCAGAAACTCTTTAGTTTAATTAGATCCCATTTGTCAATTTTGGCTTTTGTTACCATTGCTTTTGGTGTTTTAGACATAAAGTCCTTCTCCGTGCTTATGTCCTGAATGGTACTGCCTATGTTTTCTTCTAGGGTTTTTCTGGTTTTAGGTCTAACATTTAAATCTCTAATCCATCTTGAATTAATTTTTGTATAAGGTGTAAGGAAGGGATTCAGTTTCAGCTTTCTACTTCTGGCTAGCCAGTTCTCCCAGCAGCATTTATTAAATAGGGAATCCTATCCCCATTTCTGTTTTTTGTCAGGTTTGTCAAAGATCAGATGGTTGTAGATGTGTGGTATTATTTCTGAGGGCTGTTCTGTTCCATTGGTCTATATCTCTGTTTTGGTACCAGTAGCATGCTGTTTTGGTTACTGTAGCCTTGTAGTATAGTTTGAAGTCAGGTAGCGTGACACCTCCAGCTTTCTTCTTGGCTTAGGATTGTCTTGGCAGTGTGGGCTCTTTTTTGGTTCCTGTTTTATGTCACTGAGCAGTGGTTTGTAGTTCTCCTTGAAGAGGTCCTTCACATCCCTTGTAAGTTGAATTCCTAGGTATTTTATTCTCTTTGAAGCAGTTGTGAATGGGAGTTCACTCATGATTTGGCTCTCTGTTATTAGTGTATGAGAATGCTTGTGATTTCTGCACATTGATTTTGTATCCTGACATTTTGCTGAAGTAGCTTATCAGCTTAAGGAGATTTTGGGCTGAGACAATGGGGTTTTCTAAATATACAATCATGTCATCTGCAAACAGGGACAATTTGACTTCCTCTTTTCCTAATTGAATATGCTTTCTTTCTTTCTCTTGCCTGATTGCCCTGGCCAGAACTTCTATTATGTTGAATAGGAGTGGTGAGAGAGGGCATCCCTGTCTTGTGCCAGTTTTCAAAGGGAATGCTTCCAGTTGTTGCCCATTCATTATGATATTGGCTGTGGGTTTGTCATAAATAGCTCTTCTTGAGATACGTTCCATCAATACTGAATTTGTTTAGAGTTTTTAGCATGAAGGACTGTTGAATTTTGTCAAAGGCCTTTTCTGCATTTATTGAGATAATCATGTGGTTTGTGTCTTTGGTTCTGTTTATATGCTGGATTACGTTTATTGATTTGCATATATTGAACCAGCCTTGCATCCCAGGGATGAAGCCCACTTGATCATGGTGGATAAGCTTTTTGATGTGCTGCTGGATTCGGTTTGCCAGTATTTTATTGAGGATTTTTGCATTGATGTTCCTCAGGGGTGGGTCTACAATTCTCTTTTTTTGTTGTGTCTCTGCCAGGCTTAGATATCAGGATGATGTTGGCCTTATAAAATGAGTTAGGGAGGATTCCCTCTTTTTCTATTGATTGGAATAGTTTCAGAAGGAATGGTACTAGCTCCTCCTTATACCTCTGGTACAATTTGGCTATGAATCCATCTGGTCCTGGACTTTTTTTGGTTGGTAGGCTATTAATTATTGCTTCAATTTCAGAGCCTGCTATTGGTGTATTCAGGGATTCAACTTCTTCCTGATTCAGTCTTGGAAGAGTGTATGTGTCCGGGAATTTATCCATTTCTTCTAGGTTTTCTGGTTCATTTGCATAGAGGTGTTTATAGTATTCTCTGATGGCACCATGTTTGTATTTCTGTAGGGTCAGTGGTAATATCCCCTTTATTAGTTTTTATTGCATCTATTTGATTCTTCTGTCTTTTCTTCTTTATTAGTCTTTCTAGCAGTCTATGCATTTTGTTGATCTTTTCAAAAAAGCAGCTCCTGGATTTATTGATTTTTTGAAGGGTCTTTTTGTGTCTCTTTCTCTTTCAGTTCTGCTCTGATCTTAGTTATTTCTTGCCTTCTGCTAGCTTTTGAATGTGTTTGCTCTTGCTTCTCTAGTTCTTTTAATTATGATGTTAGGGTGTCAATTTTAGATCCTTCCTGCTTTCTCTTGTTGGCATTTAGTGCTATAAATTTCCCTCTACACACTGCTTTAAATGTGTCCCAGAGATTCTGGTATGTTTTATCTTTGTTCTCATTGGTTTGAAAGAACATCTTTATTTCTGCCTTCATTTTGTTATATACCCAGTAGTCATTCAGGAGCAGGTTGTTCAGTTTCCATGTAGTTGAGCGGTTTTGATTGAGTTTCTTAGTCCTGAGTTCTAGTTTGATTGCACTGTGGTCTGAGAGACAGTTTGTTATAATTTCTGTTCTTTTACATTTGCTAAGGAGTGCTTCCAACTATGTGGCCAATTTTGGAATAAGTGTGATGTGGTGCTGAGAAGAATGTGTATTCTGTTGATTTGGGGTGGAGATTTCTGTAGATGTCTATTAGGTCTGCTTGGTGCAGAGTTGAGATCAATTCCTGGATATCCTTAACTTTCGGTCTCATTGATCTGTCTAATGTTGACAGTGGAGTGTTAAAGTCTCCCATTATTATTGTATGGGAGTCTAAGTCTCTTTGTATGTGTCTAAGGACTTGCTTTATGAATCTGTGTACTCCTGTACTGGCTGCATATGTATTTAGGATACTTAGCTCTTCTTGTTGAATTGATCCCTCTACCAGTATGTAATGGCCTTGTCTCTTTTGATCTTTGATGTTTTAAAGTCTGTTTTATCAGAGACTAGGATTGCAACTCCTGACTGTTTTTGTTTTCCATTTGCTTGGTAGATATTACCCCATCCATTTATTTTGAGCCTATGTGTGTCTCTGCACATGAGATGGGTCTCCTGAATACAGCAAACTGATGGGTCTTGACTCTTTATCCAATTTGGCAGTCTGTGTCTTTTAATTGGAGCCTGTAGCCCATTTACATTTAAGATTAATATTGTTATGTGTGAACTTGATCCTGCCATTATGATGTTAGCTGGTTATTTTGTTCATTAGTTGATGCAGTTTCTTCCTAGCGTCGATGGTCTTTACATTTTGGCATGTTTTTACAGTGGCTGGTACTGGTTGTTCCTTTCCATGTTTAGTGCTTCCTTCAGGAGCTCTTGTAGGGCAGGCCTCTTGGTGACAGAATCTCTTAGCATTTGCTTGTCTGTAAAGGATTTATTTCTCCTTCACTTATGAAACTTAGTTTGGCTGGATATGAAATTCTGGGTTGAAAATTCTTTTCTTTAAGAATGTTGAATATTGGCCCCCACTCTCTTCTGGCTTGTAGAGTTTCTGCCAAGAGATCTGCTGTCAGTCTGATGGGCTTCCCTTTGTATGTAGGCCAGCCTTTCTCTCTGACTGCCCTTAACGTTTATTCCTTCATTTCAACTTTGGTGAATCTGACAATTATGTTTCTTGGAGTTGCTCTTCTCAAGGAGTATCTTGGTGGTGTTCTCTGTATTCCCTGAATTTGAATGTTGGCCTGCCTTGCTAGGTTGGGGAAGTTCTCTTGGGTAATATCCTGCAGAGTGTTTTCCAACGTGGTTCCATTCTCCCCGTCACTTTCACGTACATCAATTAGACATAGATTTGGTCTTTTCATGTAGTCCCATATTTCTTGGAGCCTTTGTTCTTTTCTTTTTAGTCTTTTTTCTCTAAACTTCTCTTCTTGCTTCATTTCATTCATTTAATCTCAAGTCACTGATACCCTTTCTTCCAGTTGATCGAGTCAGTTACTGAAGCTTGTGCATTTGTCGCATAGTGCATGTGTCATGGTTTTCAGCTCTATCTGGTCACTTAAAAACTTCTTTGCATTGGTTATTCTAGTTAGCCATTCATCAGATCTTTTTTCAAAGTTTTTAGCTTCTTTGCCATGGGTTTGTACTTCCTCCGTTAGCTCAGAGAAGTTTGATTGTCTGAAGCCTTCTTCTCTCAACTTGTCAAAGTCATTCTCCATCCAGCTTTGTTTCATTGCTGGCAAGGAGCTGTGTTCCTTTGGAGGAGGAGAGGTGCTCTGATTTTTAGAATTTTCAGCTTTTCTGCACTGCTTTTTCCCCATCTTTGTGGTTTTATCTACCTTTGGTCTTTGATGATTGTGACATACAGATGTGGTTTTGGTGTGGATGTCCTTTCTATTTGTTAGTTTTCCTTCTAACAGTCAGGACCCTCAGCTGCAGGTCTGTTGGAGTTTGCTCGAGGTCCACTCCAGACCCTGTTTGCCTGGATATCAGCAGCGGAAGATGTAGAAGAGTGAATATTGCTGAATAGCAGATGTTGCTGTCTGATCATTCCTCTGGAAGCTTCATCTCAGAGGTGAATCTGACCGTGTGAGGTGTCAGTCTGCCCCTAGTTGGGGGTGTCTCCCAGTTAGGCTACTCCATGTCAGTTACCCCCTTCAGCAGGCAGTCTGTCAGTTCTCAGATCTCAAATTCCATGCTGGGAGAACCACTACTCTCTTCAAAGCTGTCAGACAGGGACGTTTACATCTGCAGAGGTTTCTGCTGCCTTTTGTTTGGCTATGCCCTGTCTCCAGAGGTGGAGTCTACAGAGGCAGGCAGACCTCTTTGAGCTGCAGTGGGCTCCTCCCAGTTAGAGCTTCCAGGCTGCTTTGTTTACCTACTCAGGCCTCAGTAATGGCAAGCGCCTCTCCCCCAGCCTCACTGCTGCCTTGCGGTTAGATCTCAAACTGCTGTGCTAGCAATGAGAGAGGCTCCGTGGGCGTGGGACCCTCCAAGCCAGTCGCGGGATATAATCTCCTGGTGTGCCGTTTGCTAAGACCCTTGGTAAAGCACAGTATTAGGGTGGGAGTGACCTGATTTTCCAGGTGCTGTGTGTCATGGTTTCCCTTGGCTAGGAAAGGGAATTCCCTTACCCCTTGCACTTCCCAGGTAAGGCGATGCCTCGCCCTGCTTCGACTCTCGCTCAGTGGGCTGTACCCACTGTCCTGCACCCACTTTCCAACACGCCCCAGTGAGATGAACCCGGTACCCCAGTTGGAAATGCAGAAATCACACATCTTCTGTGTCACTCACGCTGGGAGCTGGAGGCTGGAGCTGTTCCTATTTGGCCATCTTGGAACCTATATCACTGATCATCTTGTTTAAAAAAAAATATTTAAAAGTAGCTTATACATAGGAAAAATCTCTAGGAAGATATATACTTAAATATTAGTAATTCTGGCTAATGGATGGTTTTTATTTTTTCTATTTATATCATTAATTTTTCACAATGAATATTTATTGAGAATCTAAATACATTTTAGACTAGTTAGTGTTATCTTTAATCCTACTACATCCTGTGATGAGCTAATGAAGAGTTAGCTGGGTGCTTTTATTACCAATATGTCCTCAAAAATATAGTCCATTTTTGGCCAGACACGGTGGCTCATATCTTTAATCCCAGCACTTTGGAAGGCCAAGGCGTGTGGATCACTTGAGGTCAGGAGTTCAAGACCAGCCTGGCCAATATGGTGAAATCCTGTCTCTGCTAAATATACAAAAATCACTGGGGCATGGTGGTGCATGCCTGTGGTCCCAAATACGTAGGAGGCTGAGGCAGGAGAATCACTTGAATCCTATATATATGTGAGATGGTATGTCAGTTTGGTTTTTGATTTGTGCTTCTCTTAATGATTAGTGATGTTGAACATTTTTTTCATGTGCTAGTTGGCCATGTATATGTCTGCTTTTGACAAGTGTCTGTTTGTGTCCTTTGCCCATTTTTTAATGGAGTTTTTTTCCTTTTTAAGTTTCTTACAGATTCTGCATATTAGACCTTTGTTGGATGTATAGTTTGCAAATACTTTCTTTCATTCTGTAGATTGTCTGATTACTCTGTTGATTGTTTCTTTTGCTGTGCAGAAGTTCTTTAGTTTAATTACATCATATTTGTCATTTTTTTTTTCTTTGCTGCTGTTGCTTTGTCTTTGGAATGAACTCTTTGCCAGGGCCTATGACAAGAATGGTATTTTCTAAGTTTTCTTCTAGGGTTTTATAGTTTTAAGTTTTATGTTTAAGTCTTGAATCCATCTTGAGTTGATTTTTATATTGTAAATAAGGTGTCTAGTGTTAATCTTCTGCTATGGCAAGCCAGTTGTCCCAGTTATGATTTATTGAATAGGGAATCTTTTCCTCATTGTTTGTTTTTGTCGACTTTGTTCAAGATCACATGGTTTTAGGTGTGCAACTTTTTTTCTGGGCTCTGTATACTGATACATTGGTCTAGGTGTCTGTTTTTGTACCAGTACCATGCTGTTTTGGTTACTGTAGCCTTGTAGTATAGCTTAAAGTAATGTGATATCTCCAGCTTTGTACCTTTTGCTTAAGATTGCTTTGGGTATTCTAACTCTTTTTGGTTCCATATGCATTTTAGAATAGTTTTTCCTAATTCTGTAGAAAAGATCATTGGTAGTTTTATAGAAAATAGCATTAAATCTGTAACTTGCTTTAGGCTGTAGGTCCATTTTAATAATATTGATTCTTTAAATCCCATATCTATGAGCATGGGATGTTTTTCCATTTGTATTTGTCATGTCTGATTTCTTTCAGCAGTGTTTTGTAATTTTCATTGTAGAGATCTTTCACCTCCCTGATTAGCTGTATTCCTAGGTATTTTTGTGTGTGTGGTTATTGTGAACGGGATTGCATCCTTGATTTCACACTACACTTGGACAGTGTTGGAATATAGAAATGCTACTGATTTTTGTACATTGATTTTAGATCCTGAAACTTTGCTGAAGTTCTTTATCAGATCTAGGAACTTTTGGGCAGAGACTGTGTGGTTTCTGTATATAAAATCATATCATCCATGAAGATAGTTTGACTTCCTATGTTATTATTTGGATGCCTTTTGTTTCTCTCTCTTGCCTGATTGCTCTGGCTAGGACCTCCAGTACTATGTTGAATAGGCATGGTGCAAATGGGAATCCTTGTATTACTCCAGTTCTTAAGGGGAATGCTTCCAGCTTTTGCCTATTCAGGATGATGTTGGCTGTGGGTTTGTCATAGATGACACCTGTTATTTTGAGGTATGTTCCTTCAGTGCCTAGTTGTCTAGTTTGTTGAGGTTTTTTTTTTTTTTTTTTTTTTGAGATGGAGTCTCATTCTGTTGCGCAGGATAGAGTGCAGTGGCACGATCTTGGCTCACTGCAACCTCTGCCTCCCAGGTTCAAGCAATTCTCCTGCCTCAGCCTCCTGAGTAGCTGGGATTACAGCCATGCACCACCATGCCTGGCTCATTTTGTATTTTTAGTAGAGACAAGGTTTCACCATGTTGGCCAGACTGGTCTGGAACTCCTGACCCCGTGATCTATCTGCCTCAGCATCCCAAAGTGCTGGGATTACAGGCATAAGCCATCGTGCCTTGCTGAGGATTTGTAATATGAAGCGATGTTAAATTTTACCAAAAACCTTTTCTGCATCTGTTCAGATGATCATGTGGTTTTTCCTTTTAGTTCTGTTTTTGTGATGACTCTCATTTATTAATTTGCATATGTTGTACCTACCTTGCATCCCAGGGATAAAGCCTACTTGATCATGGTGGATTAGCTTTTTGATGTACTACTGGATTTGGTTTGCTAATATTTTGTTGAGGACTTTTGCATCCATGTTCATCAAGGATATTGGCCTGAACTTTTCTTTTTTGTTGTTTAATCTCCCCCTCAATTTTTTGGAATAGTTTCATTAGGAATGGTACCAACTCCTCTTCATATGTCTGGTAGAATTCAGCTGTGAACTTCTCTGGTCTAGGACTTTTTCTGGTCGGTAGGCTTTTTATTACTGATTCAATTTCAGAACTCTTTATTGATCTGTTCAGAGTTTTAATTTCTTCTTAGTTCATTCTTGGGAGGTTGTATGTTTCCAGCAATTTATCTGTTTTTAGATTTTCTAGTTTGTGTGCATAGAGGTATTTGTAATAGTCTCTGAGGGTTATTTGTATTTGTGTGTGGTCTGTAGTAATGTCCCATTCTGTAGAATCCCATTTGTCAATTCTAATTGTGTTTACTGGATCCTCTCCTTTTATACTAATGTAGCTAGTGGTCTGTTAATCTTATTTATTCTTTCAAAGATCAAACTTCTTGTTTTGTTTATCTTTTGTATGGTTTTCACATCTCAGTTACATTCCCTTCAGCTCTGATTTTGGTTATTTATTGTCTTCTAGCTTTGGAGTTGTTCTGCTCTTATTTCTCCACTTCCTCTAGGTATGATGTTAGGTTGTTAATTTGAGATCTAATTTTTTATGTGGGTGTTTAGCATTATGAACTTTCCTCTTAACACTGTTTTAGTTGTTTTCCTGAGATTCTGGTATGTTATATCTTTATCATAATTTGTTTTAAATAATTTCTTGATTTCTACCTTATTCAGAAGAAGGTTGATTAATTTGCATGTGACTGTATGCTTTTCACTGACTTTAGTATCAATTTCTATTTTTATTGTGCTGTGGTTCAAGAGTGTGATTGTTTTGATTTCAGTTTTCTTGAATTTGAGAATTGTTTTATTCTCAATCATGTGGTTGATTTTAGAGTATGTGCCATATGCAGATGTGAAGACTGCATGTTCTGTTGTTTTGGGGTGGAGAGTTGTGTTGATGACCATTAAGTTCATTTGGTCATGCATCAAGTTCAAGTTCAGATATCTTTATGAATTTTCCACCTCAATTATTTGTCTAATATTACTAGCACAATGTTGAACCTACCCCGTATTATTGTGTGGTTATCTAAGGTTCTTTGTAGGTCTCTAACAACTTTTTTTATGAATCTGGGTGCTCCAGTGTTGGGTGCATGTATATTTGGATAGATACATGTTGTTGTTGAATTGAACTCTTTACTGTCATTGTAATACCTTGTCTTATTTGATTGTTGTTGGTTTAAAGTTTGTTTTGTGTACTTTTTTGTGTGTGTTTTCTGTTTACTTGGTAGATTTTTCTTCATCCCTTTCCTTTAAGTCTGTGATGTTACTAGATATAAGATGGGTCTCTTTGAAGCTATTGTGAATGGGAGTTCATTCATGATTTGGCTCTCTGTCTCTTACTGGTGTATAAGAATGGTTGTGATTTGCACATTGATTTTGTATCCTGAGACTTTGCTGAAGTTGCTTATCAGCTTAAGGAGATTTTGGGCTGAGACGATGGGGTTTTCTAAATATACAATCATGTCATCTGCAAACAGGGAAAATTTGACTTCTTCTTTTCCTAACTGAATACCCTTGATTTCTTTCTCTTGCCTGATTGCCCTAGCCAGAACTTCCAACATTATGTTGAATAGGAGTGGTGAGAGAGGGCATCCCTGTCTTGTGCCAGTTTTCAAAGGGAATTTTTCCAGTTTTTGCCCATTCAGTATGATCTTGGCTGTGGGTTTGTCATAAATAGCTCTTAGCTTCAAAGAGAATAAAATACCTAGGAATCCAAATTACAAGGGATGTAAAGGACCTCTTCAAGGAGAACTACAAACCACTGCTCAGTGAAATAAAAGAGGACACAAACAAATGGAAGAACATACCTGTCCGGAGCCATGAGGCCCGGAATTAGCCGACCTCTGTTGCTTGATCTCCGCAAAGCGGAGACAAGAGGGCGCATTCCCGGGTTCTTTATTTATAAACCCTTCCCGCGCGCGCCCAAAGCTTTTCCCGTGCGCACCTAAGTTTCTCCCGCGCGTGCCTAAGTTTCTCCCGCGCGCGCCAAAACTGTTCCCGCGCGCCAACCTTTCCTGCGCGCGCCAACCTTTCCCGCGCGCGCGCAAACATTTTCCCGCCCAGGAAGATATGCAGCCCAGGGCGCAGGTGCGATCCCGCGCCCGGGAAAAGTACAAACCCACGGCGCATGCGCGATTGTAATTTGAGAAGATCCAGGCCCCTATCACCGCCCTGGCCCAACCTCTTCCCCTGCCAGCCTATATAAGGCATGACCCTACACTCAATAAACGAGACTTGATCAGGCTGTTTGTCTTGTCTCCATTTCTTGTGTTTTCTTGTCTCCTCCATTCCCACTCCCCCTTCCAGGGCCCGTTCGACTGTCCTGCAGGTCGGGACACATACCATGCTCATGGATAGGAAGAATCAATATTGTGAAAATGGCCATACTGCCCAAGGTAATTTATAGATTCAGTGCCATCTCCATTAAGCTACCAATGACTTTCTTCACAGAATTGGAAAAAACGGCTTTAAAGTTCATATGGAACCAAAAAAGACCCCGCATTGCCAAGACAATCCTAAGCCAAAAGAACAAAGCTGGAGGCATCACACTACCTGACTTCAAACTATTCTACAAAGCTACAGTAACCAAAACAGCATGGTACTGGTACTAAAACAGAGATATAGACCAATGGAACAGAACAGAGCACTCAGAAATAATACCACATATCTACAGCCATCTGATCTTTGACAAACCTGACAAAAACAAGAAATGGGGAAAGAATTCCCTATTTAATAAATGGTGTTGGGAAAATTGGCTCGCCATAAGTAGAAAGCTCAAACTGGATCCTTTCCTTACTCTTTATATGAAAATTAATTCAAGATGGATTAGAGACTTAAATGTTAGACCTAAAAACCATAAAAAAAACCCTAGAAGAAAACCTAGGTAATACCATTCAGGACATAGGCATGGGCAAGGACTTCATGTCTAAAACACCAAAAGCAACGGCAACAAAAGCCAAAATTGACAAATGGGATACAATTAAACTAAAGAGCTTCTGTACAGCAAAAGAAACTACCGTCAGAGTGAACAGGAAACCTACAGAATGGGAGAAAATTTTTGCAATCTACTCATCTGACAAAGGGCTAATATCCAGAACCTATAAAGAACTCAATCAAATTGACAAGAGAAAAACAAACAACTCCATCAAAAAGTGGGCAAAGGATATGAACAGACACTTCTCAAAAGAAGACATTCATACAGCCAACAGACACATGAAAAAATGCTCATCATCACTGGCCATCAGAGAAATGCAAATCAAAACCACAATGAGATACGATCTCACACCAGTTAGAATGGCAATCATTAAAAAGTCAGGAAACAACAGGTGCTGGAGAGGATGTGGAGAAACAGGAACACTTTTACACTGTTGGTGGAACTGTAAACTAGTTCAACCATTGTGGAAAACAGTGTCACGATTCCTCAAGGATCTAGAACTAGAAATACCATTTGACCCAGCCATCCCATTATTGAGGATATACTCAAAGGATTATAAGTCATGCTGCTATAAAGACACATGCACACGTATGTTTATCGTGGCACTATTCACAGTAGCAAAGACTTGAAATCAACCCAAATGTCCATCAGTGACAGACTGGATTAAGAAAATGTGGCACATATACACCATGGAATACTATGCAGCCATAAAAAAGGATGAGTTCCTGTCCTTTGTAGGGACATGGATGAAGCTGGAAACCATCATTCTCAGCAAACTATCACAAGAACAGAAAACCAAATACTGCATGTTCTCACTCATAGGTGGGAATTGAACAATGAGATCACTTGGACACAGGAAGGGGATCATCACACACCAGGTCCTATTGTGGGGAGGAGGGTGGAGGGATAGCATTAGGAGATATACGTAATGTAAATGGCAAGTTAATGGGTGCAGCACACCAACATGGCACATGTATACTATGCAGCCATAAAATATTATATATATTTATATATATATAATATAATATATATATAAAATATATAAAACATATTCTTTAAAAATCCGTGTTTATAGTTATGTATGCATGATGTGTGGGCCCACATACTTCAAAACGACCTGCAGGAATCAAGTAGAAAGATCTCCAACAATTGTAGACTTCCAACCACCTGCCTACAGTTTTGGTTTAGGGGTTTGTTTTTGAACAACATTTAAAAAGTCAATAATAACTGAATTGTACATTTAAAAATAATTTAAAGAGTATAATTGGACTGTTTGTAACTCAAAGGATTAAAAAAGTTTAAAAAGTTTGTAACTTAAACTTTGCAAAAGGGTAAATGCTTGAGGGGATGCATACCCCGTTCTCCACGATGTGCTTATTTCACATTTTTGCGCCATAAATACATACACCTGCTATGTACACACAAAAGTTAAAAATAAATTTCTATACTTCAAAGAAGAAAAACATTTGGGGGTGGCAAATAGCCACATGCTAAGTGCATTTTAATTTATTTATACTTTAATGTAATTTAAAAATTATAGCAACTATGTATTACTTTTTTTGTAAATGATTAATATGTATACTGCATTAATATATTTTTCTACCTTAAAAATTACATTATTAAAACAAAAAGTTTGAAAAAGCTAAAGACCCATTAACTAGTGCTTCCAGTTTAGATCCTCTCCCACTTCCCACAGAATATGTATGTATTCATAAAAAACATATAACATTGTTCTTTCTTCATTATTTTACAAAAATGGTATCATACTATATTAAATTGTGCTGTCATAGTTCATTACTGATTAATTATATTGCATGACTGTCTTTTTGCAGTAAACTTTACCTACAATGAAATCCATAAATCTTAGCTGTTCATTCACTGAATTATAACAAATGCAGACACCTGTGTAACCCAATCCTCACAAAGATATAAAATGTATTACTCTGGAAAGTTTCTTTATTCCCCTCTCATTCAATTTTTGTCCCATCATTCAGAGGCAACCACTATTCTGATTTGTTAATCACAGATTCATTTCACTTGTCTTGTTACAAAACTAGAATCATATGCTTTGTTATCTTTGTGTAAGGTTTTTAAATGTAAGTGTTATGTTTTAGGGTTTCATCCATGATGTTGAGTATATGTTTTCTCCTGGTTATTGCTGAGTAGCATTTCATTATGTGAATAACTACAGTATGTTTATTTGCTTCCAGAAATCATCCTAGTCTCAACTATCTCTAGCCCTTTGGCCACTTTTTCTGGCTTAGCAACCACCTGAAAAATCAATTCAGCCTGGGCTCTGCCCAGCTGCTACTCCAGCGAGCAGAATAATAGCACTTGCCACCTGGGGCTTCTCTGTTGCCACTGAAGCATGAGATGCAATGAGACATAGTTGGTTCTCGTGTGTGTGTAACCTGGCAGTGGTGTGGTATTAATGCTGTATGGGGAAAACCTTGGACCATGAGGAGATGGGCCTCAGAAGATAAATTATTCTCCTTTCATCCTTCAGTGGCCTGTAACTCATAATGTATAAGGTTGGAACATAATCATTCATGGGGCCTTTCAAAAGATTGTACTTGATACTAATTAAAGGCCTACTCAGAAATCCATGTCCTGATATTTGTTCTCTCCCACTAACTCCCTTTTTTACCCACCCTTGTGCTTCCTAATAAAGTGTATCAGGTAAACTTTTGCCTCAGTTCTATTTCCTGGGGAACCCCAGGTAATGCATCTTATATGCAGACATTTAGGTTAGTTTTTCCCTTTTTTCTTTTACTTACCTGAAGTGTTTCTCTAGAGTCTTGCTAGTTATTAAAGTATGTTGAAGTATGATTTGTTCCAATCCTCAAAGTTTAGTCTTACATATTGAGCATCTTCTATGTGTCAAGCACTCTTCTAAGTTATAGGAACACACTGATTAAACATAATATTCATGATTTCTGCTTGATGGGCAGAAGTTACATAGGAATGTTTTAGGGTTATTGATTAGCCATTTCTAATCACTTCTGCGACTTCCATTGCTTTGCTCTGCCAGTAGCAGAAATTGAGTATGTCTAGAAACATTAATATTGGTGTATGTGTAGTAGGTTTAGATTTAAAGACCTTTACTCCTAATATGACTACAGGCTACTTCAGACAACTATGACAGGGACTTGAAAATGGACAGTAGACTTCCTATAGAAAGGATCTGGAGGGCACTTAGGTCCACAGAAATTTCTAAAGTATGACCACTAACATATCATGACTAGCCCCCGATATTTACCCTATCTTACTTGCCCTGCTGCTTTGATACTGAATGAAAAAATAGACAACAGGAAGTGAGAAATAGGTTTTGAATAGTTTAGTTCAAAATAAAATGTGGGTGAACATGATTAAGTCATGGGAATATTCTTAAATATGCTCAGTTTGACTTTGGTGTCTTTAGGTAGTTAAATGTTGTGAACTTTATTGACTCGACAAAAATTCCATCCAAATGTTAAACAAGTTTTAATCTGCTCCATGATCAAGCTTTAAGGAGTGTGTGGACTCCCTGAAATTTTGTGTAATATAGCATATATAGAAACTATGTGCATTTTTCTAGGGAGAGGATCCATAGCTTTCAGAAGAATCTCAGTAGGATTCTTTTGGGGTGAGGGGGAAGCAAGCAAAAGATTGGATTTGCTCTATTTTCTAGGGTGGAAATAAAAAAAGGAAAATGATTAAGAGTTAATGAGTCAAATGTGCTGCTGCACAGGTAATTAAAATTTTGTTTTGCAACCTGTGCTCTCCCATCCCAGGCTTTGGAGGAAAATGCAAAGTTGGAGCTGCTGCTGCCTCCTTTCCAAGACTTGTACTGTCTGCCTAGATATCAGGAGGTACAATTTTCTCTATTTCTCTTGAAATGGAGGTATGATTTTGTATTGGGAAGGCCTTTCCACTATTTGTGGAACTCTCACACTTCATTCATCTGGTTTTTTTGGTAGAAAAAGAGTGACTTTTTTTTTTTTTTTTTTGAGACGGAGTCTCACTCTGTCGCCCAGGCTGGAGTGCAGTGGCCGGATCTCAGCTCACTGCAAGCTCTGCCTCCCGGGTTCACGCCATTCTCCTGCCTCAGCCTCCCTAGAGTGACTTTTCTAACTGTATCTTATAAACTTATACAAAGAAAACTATAGCCAGACATTAAATTATATGATAAAATGTAGCCAGGTGTTATGAAGATAGTAATGTGTATATAAAATAAATATTATAGAATTCCAGTCAATAACTGCTAGCTATAAATAACAGTTCAGGACAGGAACCACTGAAAATAAAGTAATAAATTTAAGTTACTCTGATTATTAGTCTCATTAAATGGTCATATATGCTATTCTTTTAATGTTTTGTACACTGGTTGAGATAGCTTGGTTTCTCCTCATGGTTACTTTTTGTTTTTAAATTTGTGTACAGATATTCTGGTAAATTTCTCACAAAAGGCCTGGTTTCTTACATTTTTCAGTGTGTTATAGAAAGTGCCAAAGTCTGTATGTCCAATCTATTCTCTCTATAAACCAATTATTTTATAGTTGTTGAATTTTATTTGTAATTTTTATAAATCCCTCAAAATTTGGCTCGAGTTTCAATTTATTAGAAGAAGAGCTTAAAAGCATTTGAGAGCAATAAAAAAAAGTTTCCAGTTTTTAACTGCAACAGAAGAAATAGACCGAAGTTGAGTTCACTGTCTAGTTTCTTCAGGGACTTCAGGAGAAAGCTTCCAAACTTAGTTACTTGAAATGACAGGAAAATTAAAAAGATATTTAAATAGTATATTTGTTTTATGGTAATGAAATTGTATTTAGTCCATTTCAAAACATTATTATATAAAAGGATATTTTCTTTTTTTTTTAACTTTTAAGTTCAGGGGTACATGTGCAGGATGTGCAGGTTTGTTACATAGGAAATGTGTGACACAGGGGTTTGTTGTACAGATTATTTCATCAACCAGATATTAAGCCTATTACTCATTAGTTATTTTTCCGGATCCTCTCCCTCCTCCCACCCACCATGTATCCATGTGTTCTCGTGATTTAGCTCCCACTTATAATTGAGAACATGTAGTATTTGGTTTTCTATTCCTGCATTAGTTTGCTAAGGATAATGGCCTCCAGCTCCATTGATGTCCCTGCAAAGGACATGAACTCATTCCTTTTTATGGCTGCATAGTATTCCATGGTGTAAATGTACCACATTTTCTTCATCCAATCTATCATTCAGATCAAGTCCATGTCTGCTGTTATGAATAGTGCTGCAGTAAACATGCCCGTCCCTGTGTCCAGGATGGCATTGCCTAGGTTGTCTTCCAGGGTTTTTATAGTTTTTGTGTTTTACATTTAAGTCTTCAATCCATCTTGAGTTAATTTTTATATATGGTAAGGGTTCCAATTTCAATTTTCTGCATACTGCTAGCCATAAAAGGATATGTTCTTATAACTAAGTCTTACTCCTTTATGCAGTGAAACTTTCTTACTGAGGAGTATTATTCCAGCAATAGAATGTAATGCCTTATTCTGCAATAAACATACTACAATGGACTGAATGTTTGTGTTCCTCCTCCCTCAGTTCATATTTTGAAATTGTTAAATGGAAACCCTTAGACAAATTTAAATTTTAATTGAGTTTATTCAGCAAAGAAAAACAAACCAAAGCAAAACAAAACAAAAATGATTCAAGAATTAGGCAGTCCCCTGAACCAGAGCAGGTTCAAAGAACTCCAGCCAATAACATGGTCTCGACAGCATTTATAGAAAGTGGAAGTGCAGTGTAGAGACAACTTTATTGGTTATTGTTTAGTTCCAGAGCCTCTTGCAGTTAACTAAAGCTCAGCTCCTATAGCTAAACTCCCTATTGATTTGGTCTGTTAGGCTTAGTGCAGGAGCCTGGTCCAAATCAGTGGCCTTCTACAAATTTTGTTTGACAAAATCCTAAGCCCCAAGGTGATGGTGTTAGTATGGCCGTTGGTAGGTATTAATAATTAGGTAACTGGGCAGAGCAACTATGAACAGAATTAGTGTCCTTTAATGAGGACCAAAAGAGTTCCCTTGTCCTTTGCGCCATGCAAAGGACACAGCAAAAATATAGTTATCTGTCTATAAATAATCAGGCCCTCACCAGACACTGAATCTGTAAATTCCTTGATCTTGGACTTCTCAGGATCCAGAACTTTGAGATACAAGTTTCTGTTGTTTATAAGCCATTTAGTTTATGGTATTTCATTACAACAGTCTGAGTAGATTAATTTTTCTTGGTAACTCAGGGTCATGATTTATCAAAATAGTCATTATCCTATGCCTATACAGCAATGATCTCAGCAGTTACTGGGTTATTATTACAAATACAAATGCATGCACACAAATAGACACCAATTAAATCTTCATCTTCTCGTCTCTTTAATTATTTAATTATAGAAAATGCTTCGAAACAGCTCTTTGATTTTAAAATGACAAATGTTCTTGTCTATTATTTGACATTATGTTATATTGTTATATTATTTAAAAAGTGATTTAAGCCGGGCGCGGTGGCTCAAGCCTGTAATCCCAGCACTTTGGGAGGCCGAGATGGGCGGATCACGAGGTCAGGAGATCGAGACCATCCTGGCTAACATGGTGAAACCCCGTCTCTACTAAAAAGTGATTTAACTATCTAGGCCTAGCCTCTGAGACTGATTCTTAACAAGAGGTATATGTTAGTATCATCTTTTGAAAAGTATATTTGTCCAAGCCTTACACTAGAATATTTCGACTCAGTAGGCTTGTTTTGGAAGTTGGCTGTGATTTTTCTTACGCATCAAAGTGAATTTTTATGAAGAGTCAACTTTGGTAACTGCTAATTTAAGGAAATACAATAGTCCTCCTGTATCTGTGGTTTCACCTTCCATGGTTTCAGTTACCTGTAGTCAACTGTAGTCCAAAACTATTAAATAGAAAATTTCATAAATAAATGGTTCATAAGTTTTAAGTTGCATGCTGTTCCGTGTAGCATGGTAAAACCTTGTGAGGTCCCCCTAGATCCTGCCCAGGATGTGAATAATCCTTTTGTCCAGTGTATCCGTGGTATCTATACTCCCTGCCCATTAGTCACTTAGTACCTGGCTCAGTTATCAGATTGACTGCCACTGTATCACAGTGCTTGTGTTCAGGTAACCCTTATTTTACTTAATAATGATCCCAAAGCACAGAAGTAGTGCTACTGGCAATTTGAATACACCAAAGAGAAGCCGTGAAGTGCTTCCTTTAAGTGAAAAGGTGAAAATTCTTGACCTAATAGGAAAAAAAAAATCATATTGCTAAGACCTAAGGTAAGAATGAGTCTTCTGTGTGCGACATTGTGAAGGAAAAAGAAATTTGTGCTAGTTTTGCTGTCACACCTCAAACTGCGAAAGTTACAGCCACAATGCTTAAGTACTTCCACAGACATTTCCTGACTTATGAAGGTTAGACATAATGACATTTCAATTTTACTGTGGGTTTATCCGGACATAATTCCACTGTAAGTCGAGGACCATCTGGATTTATGATGGTTCAAATTACAATTTTTAAATTTACCATGGGTTAACTGGCATATAAATTTATTTCTGACTTATAGTGGCTTTTTTGGGATGTTAGTCCTTCATAAATCAAGGAGCATCTGTATGGAATTTGGTACTGTCTGTGGTTTCGGGCATCTGCTGGTGATCTTGAATGTAATGCCTTCGGATAAGTGGGGGACTACTGTACATTGTTCAGATATCTGAGAATTAACCCATTAAGGGCCAGATCTTCAGCATTTAAGTACTAGTGAGTATGGCACAAACATTAGATTTTCCCAATTCTTCTTGCTTTCCCCTGCCATTGCAAAGTGAAGGAAGAGATGCTTTAAGGCTTCAGATGCACTAGGTTGAGGATCATTTTATTCTCTAGTAAAGTGTCTCTCCATGTATTACTAACGCTTTTCCTTAGTATATCCCCTGTTCACTACCCTTGTAATCAGTAAATAGTTACCAAGTTTAATACCCATGCAACTGTTTTTTTCATTGTTTTCATTCCTTATTGGTATATTTGGAAATATTGCTACTGTATGCCCAGGAGCTCCTGCCTCACTCTCAAAGACATCACAAACCCAAATATTTCCAGAAAGCTAAATTCCAGATTGTTGTAGGTCTTTTGTCTCTTTCTTACAAAACAATTCTTCTGTCACAGTACTATACATACACTGTAAAACAGTAAAGATTCGTTGCTGAGTAGGAATAAATAATAGAATTTCAGAGTGTACTACTTCTCTTAGCCTTTCCTACTGAACAACAGCAATAAGAACAAATGGGGGGGGGGCGGAGCAAGATGGCCGAATAGGAACAGCTCCAGTCTCCAACTTCCAGCGCGAGCGACACAGAAGACCGGTGATTTCTGCATCTTCAACTGAGGTACTGGGGTCATCTCACTAGGGAGTGCCGGACAATCGGTGCTGGTAAGCTGCTGCAGCCCGACCAGCAAGAGCTAAAGCAGGGCGAGGCACCGCCTCACCTGGGAAGCGCAAGGGGGAAGGGTATCCCTTTTCCTAGCCAGGGGAACTGAGACACACAACACCTGGAAAATCGGGTAACTCCCACCCCAATACCGCGCTCTAAGCAAACGGGCACACCAGAAGAATATATCCCTCACCTGGCCGGGAGGGTCCCATGCCCACGGAGCCTCCCTCATTGTTAACACAGCAGTTGCAGCGATCTAACTGCAAGGCAGCAGCGAGGCTGGGGGAGGGGCGCCCGCCATTGCTGAGGCTTAAGTAGGTAAACAAAGCCGCTGGGAAGCTCGAACTGAGTGGAGCTCACAGCAGCTCAAGGAAACCTGCCTGTCTCTGTAGACTCCACCTCTGGGGACAGGGCACAGCTAAACAACAATAACAAAAAAAGCAGCAGAAACCTCTGCAGACGCAAACGACTCTGTCTGACAGCTTTGAAGAGAGCAGTGGATCTCCCAACACGGAGGTTGAGATCTGAGAAGGGACAGACTGCCTGCTCAAGTGGGTCACTGACCCCTGAGTAGCCTCACTGGGAGACATCCCCCACTAGGGGCAGTCTGACACCCCACACCACACAGGGTGGAGTACACCCCTGAGAGGAAACTTCCAAAGTAAGAATCAGACAGGTACACTCGCTGTTCAGCAATATTCTATCTTCTGCAACCTCTGCTGCTGATACCCAGGCAAACAGGGTCTGGAGTGGACCTCAAGCAATCTCCAGCAGACCTGCAGCTGAGGGTCCTGACTGTCAGAAGGAAAACTATCAAACAGGAAGGACACCTATACCAAAACCCCATCAGTACGTCACCATCATCAAAGACCAGAGACAGATAAAACCACAAAGATGGGGAAAAAGCAGGACAGAAAAGCTGGAAATTCAAAAAATAAGAGCGCATCTCCCCCTGCAAAGGCGCGCAGCCCATCGCCAGCAACGGATCGAAGCTGGTCAGAGAATGAGTTTGACGAGATGAGAGAAGAAGGCTTCAGTCCATCAAACTTCTCAGA
This sequence comes from Rhinopithecus roxellana, assembly GCF_007565055.1. Classification (NCBI taxonomy): domain Eukaryota; kingdom Metazoa; phylum Chordata; class Mammalia; order Primates; family Cercopithecidae; genus Rhinopithecus; species Rhinopithecus roxellana. Next base: position 57,440,220 of record NC_044551.1, read on the forward strand.
GCTAAAGGAGGAATTACGTACCCAGCACAAAGAAACTAAAAATCTTGAAAAAAGAGTGGAAGAATTGACAGCTAGACTAATTAATGCAGAGAAGGTCATAAACGAAATGACAGAGATGAAAACCATGACACGAGAAATACGTGACAAATGCACAAGCTTCAGTAACCGACTCGATCAACTGGAAGAAAGAGTATCAGCGATTGAGGATACTTACACTCTCCCAAGACTAAACCAGGAAGAAGTTGAATCCCTGAATAGACTAATAGCAGGCTCTGAAATTGAGGCAACAATTAATAGCCTACCCACCAAAAAAAGTCCAGGACCAGATGGATTCACAGCTGAATTCTACCAGAGGTACAAGGAGGAGCTGGTACCATTCCTTCTGAAACTATTCCAATCAATAGAAAAAGAGGGAATCCTCCCTAACTCATTTTATGAGGCCAACATCATCCTGATACCAAAGCCTGGCAGAGACACAACAAAAAAAGAGATTTTAGACCAATATCCCTGATGAACATCGATGCAAAAATCCTCAATAAAATACTGGCAAACCAGATTCAGCAGCACATCAAAAAGCTTATCCACCATGATCAAGTGGGCTTCATCCCTGGGATGCAAGGCTGGTTCAGCATTTGCAAATCAATCAACATAATCCAGCATATAAACAGAACCAAAGTCAAGAACCACATGATTATCTCAATAGATGCAGAAAAGGCTTTTGAAAAAATTCAACAGCCCTTCATGCTAAAAACGCTCAATAAATTCTGTATTGATGGAACGTACCTCAAAATAATAAGAGCTATTTACGACAAACCCACAGCTAATATCATACTGAATGGGCAAAAACTGGAAAAATTCCCTTTGAAAACTGGCACAAGACAGGGATGCCCTCTCTCACCACTCCTATTCAACATAGTGTTGGAAGTTCTGGCTAGGGCAATCAGGCAAGAGAAAGAAATCAAGGGTATTCAGTTAGGAAAAGAAGAAGTCAAATTGTCCCTGTTTGCAGATGACATGATTGTATATTTAGAAAACCCCATTGTCTCAGCCCAAAATCTCCTTAAGCTGATAAGCAACTTCAGCAAAGTCTCAGGATACAAAATTAATGTGCAAAAATCACAAGCATTCTTATACACCAGTAACAGAGAAGCAGAGAGCCAAGTCAGGAATGAACTTCCATTCACAATTGCTTCAAAGAGAATAAAATACCTAGGAATCCAACTTACAAGGGATGTAAAGGACCTCTTCAAGGAGAACTACAAACCACTGCTCAGTGAAATCAAAGAGGACACAAACAAATGGAAGAACATACCATGCTTATGGATAGGAAGAATCAATATCGTGAAAATGGCCATACTTCCCAAGGTTATTTATAGATTCAATGCCATCCCCATCAAGCTACCAATGAGTTTCTTCACAGAATTGGAAAAAACTGCTTTAAAGTTCATATGGAACCAAAAAAGAGCCCGCATTGCCAAGACAATCCTAAGTCAAAAGAACAAAGCTGGAGGTGTCACGCTACCTGACTTCAAACTATACTACAAGGCTACAGTAACCAAAACAGCATGGTACTGGTACCAAAACAGAGCTATAGACCAATGGAACAGAACAGAGTCCTCAGAAATAATACCACACATCTACAGCCATCTGATCTTTGACAAACCTGAGAGAAACAAGAAATGGGGAAAGGATTCCCTATTTAATAAATGCTGCTGGGAAAATTAGCTAGCCATAAGTAGAAAGCTGAAACTGGATCCTTTCCTTACTCCTTATACGAAGGTTAATTCAAGATGGATTAGAGACTTAAATGTTAGACCTAATACCATAAAAACCCTAGAAGAAAACCTAGGGAATACCATTCAGGACATAGGCATGGGCAAGGACTTCATGTCCAAAACACCAAAAGCAACGGCAGCAAAAGCCAAAATTGACAAATGGGATCTAATTAAACTAAAGAGCTTCTGCACAGCAAAAGAAACTACCATCAGAGTGAACAGGCAACCTACAGAATGGGAGAAAATTTTTGCAATCTACTCATCTGACAAAGGGCTAATATCCAGAATCTACAAAGAACTCAAACAAATATACAAGAAAAAAACAACCCCATCAAAAAGTGGGCAAAGGATATGAACAGACATTTCTCAAAAGAAGACATTCATACAGCCAACAGACACATGAAAAATGCTCATCATCACTCGCCATCAGAGAAATGCAAATCAAAACCACAATGAGATACCATCTCACACCAGCTAGAATGGCAATCATTAAAAAATCAGGAAACAACAGTTGTTGGAGAGGATGTGGAGAAATAGGAACGCTTTTACACTGTTGGTGGGATTGTAAACTAGTTCAACCATTATGGAAAACAGTATGGCGATTCCTCAAGGATCTAGAACTAGATGTACCATATGACCCAGCCATCCCACTACTGGGTATATACCCAAAGGATTATAAATCATGCTGCTATAAAGACACATGCACACGTATGTTTATTGTGGCACTATTCACAATAGCAAAGACTTGGAATCAACCCAAATGTCCATCTGTGACAGACTGGATTAAGAAAATGTGGCACATATACACCATGGAATACTATGCAGCCATAAAAAAGGATGAGTTTGCGTCCTTTGTAGGGACATGGATGCAGCTGGAAACCATCATTCTTAGCAAACTATCACAAGAACAGAAAACCAAACACCGCATGTTCTCACTCATAGGTGGGAACTGAACAATGAGATCACTTGGACTCGGGAAGGGGAACATCACACACCGGGGCCTATCATGGGGAGGGGGGAGGGGGAAGGGATTGCATTGGGGAGTTATACCTGATATAAATGATGAATTGATGGGTGCTGACGAGTTGATGGGTGCAGCACACCAACATGGCACAAATATACATATGTAACAAACCTGCACGTTATGCACATGTACCCTAGAACTTAAAGTATAATAAAAAATAAAAGGAGCAAATGGTAAATGAACAAACCCAAGTATGACAATTAAATTTATTCAGTATGTTGTATTTACAAACATAAATGCAAATCTGAATCAGTATTTTAATCCTCATAGTCATTATCCACTTCACTCTCAAAGCATTTGACCTGCAAACATCAAAATTTCAGGTTTGGGTTTATTTATGAGTCTTCCAATGATCTTACTTTCAATGTTTTTATACTTAGTTCTGAAAATTAAATTAACCAAATAACTAAAAAGATGATTTTAAATTTTATTTTATGAAATGACAGATGGTTTCTGGTTAACTATGTTTTGTTTTTTGTTGCATATTTGTTAAAAAGAGAATGGTTAGATCTGGAAAATGCTGTTAAACATTCCTTCTTTTAGTTTTATGTTCAGACATTTATTATTTAGCAGTGAGTATGATGACTTTTTAAATAACCAAATTAGTTGGAAATTAGAGCTGCTTTTAACAAATTCTTAGTCATATATTTGTTGTATGCCACATCAGAATGTGTGTGTGTGTGTGTGTGTATAGTTTTCAGTCTGGTTGTTATAAGTCTCATGGCAGGGGAAAAAGTCATGGGAGCGCCAAATGATGACTCTTAAACCTTCTGTTTAGGAATGGCACATATCACTTCTACTTACATTCCATTGCCCAAAATAAGTCAGATGGTCAAGCTTGAGGGTTAATAGGGCAGCAAAGTGTAATTCTTTTACCAGGGAATGAGAACAAATAATTGGAAGCAATAATACAACTTAACACATATACACTCTTAATATGTTTTTGACCCTCTTGGTCAAAAATATTTCTCTTTTACACATGGAAAATACTTTTTCACTCCACAAAGTATATAGTCATAAGTCCCATCCCAGACTCAAAGTGCTGAATTTAATGATAGCTGTTGTATCAAGTCTCCTCCATATGGCTCTTCCTGATCCAGTGAGCTTCAAACTAAAAAGACAAATTTTCTGCCCCACATATACCCAATATACACTGCTGGAGCAGGAACAGGATAATCACAGTAACTCCAATTTAGAAAGGGAAAATTGGAAGCACACAAGAGTCGCTGGTCAATAGCAATTTTGAAATCCCACTGGCATATGTTGCGAAGGAATCCTACATTGTGGTAGGAATTTTTTTTTTTTTTTTTTTTTTTTTTTAGCTCGGATTCTATTCTCTACTGTTATATTCCTAGTCCATTGTCTCTGTGGTTTTTTAACTGAATTTTATGTGGCTCATTCTTTTCCAGTATCTTCCTTGGCCACATCAGAAGATATTGAAGTATATATGTCTTTTTAGGGCTGAGAAACTTTTTCAGGCTACTTTCATTGCCATAGAGGATTGGGGCCAAAGGGTCATTATAAATCTCAGATAGTCCAAGTCTCTTAGTCCACGCAAAAAGCTGTCATGGCAGAACTGTCTAAACCTTAGCTTTTTATGTGTTTTATTCAAGGTGTTTACATATGTCACTAGCTATTTTGAAGATAGTTGTTTTGATGACTTATCCATCTTTCTTCAGACTTAATTGTTGGCCTGTTAAGGTTATAAGATTTCCATGAGAAAACATACGTAGTCTCTTTTCTCCGATCTACTTTTGTCCAAGGATTTGTAGGGGCTACACTTAATCTAGATAGAACTTATTGAGTGCCACTTTTAACTTATGAAGAACATATAACAAAGGACATCACGGTTATATACAGCCAAACCTTGTATTTTTGCTCTTTGCTTTATTTCACTTTGTAGATACCATGTTTTTAACAAACTGAAGGTTTGTGACAACCCTGCATTGAGCAAGTCCATCAGCATCATTTTTCCAATAGAATGTTCTCTTTTTGTGTCTCTGTGTCACATTTTGGCAATTGTTGCAATATTTTAAACATTTTTGTTATAATATATGTTATGGTAATCTGTGGCCAATGAAATTTGATATTACTGTTGTAATTGTTTTTGGGGCATCACAAACTGTGCCCCTGTAAGATGGTGAACTTAGTCCAAAACTGTTGTGTGTGCTTAGACTGCTCTACTGACCAGCCATTCCCCTATCTCTCCCTTTCCTTGGGCCTCCCAATTCCCTGAGACACAATAATGTTTAAATTAGACTAATTAATAACCCTACAATGGTCTCTAAGTGTTCATGTGAAAGAGTCACATATGTCTCACTTTAAAACAAAAGCTATAAATTAAGTTTAGTACTGGTGTAGAAGCTGCACCAAGTTATCCAGAACTTCTAGCTAAGATCATTGATGATGGCAACTAACTAAACAACACATTTTCAATGCAGACATAACAGCCTTCTGTTGGAAGAAGATGCCCTCTAGGACTTCATAGCCAGAGAGAAGTCAACACCTGACTTCAAAGGATAGGCTTACTCTCTTGCTAGGGGCTAATGCAGCTAGTGACTTTAAGTAGAAGCCAGTGCTCAATTTACCTGTTTCATAAATCCTAGGGCCCTTAAGAATTATGCTAAATCTACTCTGCCTGTGTTCCATAAATGGAAGAACAAAGTCTGGCTGACAGCACATCTGCTTACAGCATGGTATACTGAATATTTTAAGCCCACTATTGAGATCTCCTTCCCAAAAAAAAAAAAAAAAAGTCTTTTCAAAATATCAGTGCTTGTTGATAGTGTACTTAGTCACCAAAGAGCTCTGCTGGAGGTGTACAAGGAGATTAATGTTGTTTTCATACCTGCTAATAAAACATACATTCTGCAGTCCATGGATCAAGGAGTAATTCTGACTTTAAAGTCTTATATTTTAAGAAATACATTTACTAAGGCTATAGCTGCCATGGATAGTGATGCCTCTGATGGATCTGGGCAAACCACATGGAAAACCTTCTGGAAAGGATTCACCATTCTAGATGCCATAAAGACCATTCGTGAGTCATGAGAGAGGGTGTGAATAACATTAACAGGAGTTTGAGAAAAGTTGATTGCAGCCCTTATGGATGACCTTGAGGGTTTCAAAACCTCAGTGGAGGAAGTAACTGCAGATGTGGTAGAAATTACAAGAGACCTAGAATTAGAAGAGGAGCCTGAAGATATAGGACTAAATTGCTACAATCTCATGATAAATTTGAAAAATGAGGAGTTGCTTCTTGTGGACAAGCAATGAAAGTTGGTATCTTGAGATGGAATCTATTCCTGTTAAAGATGCTGTGAACATGGTTGAAATGACAAAGAATTTAGGATATTCCATAAACTTAATTGATAAAGCAGCAGCAGGATATAAGAGGATTATCTTCAATTTTGAATGAAGTTTTACTGTGGCTAATATGCTATAAAACTGCATCGCATGCTACAGATAAATTTTTGTGAAGAGTCTAATAATGCAGCAAACTTCATTGTTGTTTTAAGAACTTGTCACTCCTTCCTCCAGCAACCACCACCCTGACCAGTCAGTAGCCATCAACATCAAGACAAGACCCTTCACCTCCAAAAAGGATTATGACTTTGAAGGCTCAGATGATCATTAGTGTTTTTTTTTTTAGCAATAATCTGGGTTTTAATTAAGCACGTACATTATTTTTGTAAACACAAAGCTATTACACACTTAATGGACTACATTATAATGTGAACATAACTTTTGTATGCACTGGGAAACCAAACAATGTGTGTGTCTTGCTTTATTGCAATATTCACTTTAATGAAATGGTTTATTACTAAACCCGCAGTATCTCCAAGGTATAGGTATACTTGATTTGGTCTTTGACTCTAGGTCAGCCTTTGTTTCCCAGAGCTTATTTAACTTTGATCTTTCACTGGTTGAGCATGAGAAACAACTGGTATCTTTAACTCTGTGGGTCCTATAATTTATAGATTCTTCTCTTCCTTTGTTGGTGTTTGAAACCAGATCATTTCCTTCTGAGCTTATCTTTTTCTTGTTGTACCATGTTAAATGCAGCCAGTAGCGGCCGGGCATGGTGGCTCAAGCCTGTAATCCCAGCACTCTGGGAGGCCGAGACGGGCGGATCACGAGGTCAGGAGATCGAGACGATCCTGGCTAACACTGTGAAACCCCGTCTCTACTAAAAAATACAAAAAGCTAGCTGGGCGAGGTGGCGGGTGCCTGTAGTCCCAGCTACTCGGGAGGCTGAGGCAGGAGAATGGTGTGAACCTGGGAGGCGAAGCTTGCAGTGAGCTGAGATCCGGCCACTGCACTCCAGTCCCGGCGACAGAGTGAGACTCCGTCTCAAAAGAAAAAATAAAAAAAAAAAAAATAAATAAATGCAGCCAGTAGCAACCAAGGCATGTCACTGAATTCTTTTTTCTAAGCTCATTTTGCTCAGTATCTCCTGCCAGTTTAATATAGGTGACAGTTTTACCATTTGCCTCACCAGTGTATGAGTTCTATTTTTTATTTATATCTTTCAACCTCTAATAACAGTTTCCTAAGTCACTGCCACATATTTTAGACTATGTTACATAAGTACCTCTATTCCTGATACCAGTTTTTGTATTAGTCACTACATTAGTTACTACATGTTAATGTAGTAACAGTCTGCCCCTAAATCTCAGTGGCTTACAAGCAACAGAGTTTTATTTATTTCTCATGTTTCATGTTGGCTGTTGCTCTGATTTAGCGACTTCTTAACTAAGGATCTAGTTAAGAGATCTAGAATGATGGAGCATCTGCTATAACAGATATGTAATTATTATGACCAAGGTGAAAGTACCATGGCAGAACCATGCAATGACTGTTTAAGGAAATCTGTTTATACATGATTTTAATTGCTTCCACTCACATTCCTTTCAACAAAATAAGTCAGCCTAGCTTGATGTCAATGGGGTGGAAACATTTTATCCTAATCCCTACAGGGATTAGAAGTGGCTAATTAGCTATAGAAAAATCTAATCTCTCACAGCTGTATTGTATTTTTATACTTTTTAAAAATGTAACTTGCAGTTATTGCATTTGAAAAGATCTAAGCTAAACAAAAAGGTTTCTTCAAACCCAAGAGTAATATGTTTATAATTCAATTTCAGAATCCAAAACAACTGTTTGAAAGAGTATGTATTATACTGTTGATGATATCACAGTGGGAAGGCAGGTTCCAATCATAAATAATATATGTAAAAAACAGTGGAAGCTATATCAAAAACAACATTAATTTAGGTGTCTGTTTTTAGATGAAAGGGTAAAATAAATAGTCTAGCCAGCATAGCAGGTAGGACATTTTGAAAGAAGAGGTAAATTTGGGTGGGGGACGGAGCAAGATGGCTGAATAGGAATAGCTCCAGTCTCCAACTCCCAGCGCGAGCGACACAGAAGACCGGTGATTTCTGCATTTTCAACTGAGGTACTGGGGTCATCTCACTAGGGAGTGCTGGACAATCGGTGCTGGTAAGCTGCTGCAGCCCGACCAGCGAGAGCTGAAGCAGGGCGAGGCACTGCCTCACCTGGGAAACGCAAGGGTTAAGGGAATCCCTTTTCCTAGCCAGGGGAACTGAGACACACAACACCTGGAAGATTGGGTAACTCCCACCCCAATAATGCGCTTTAAGCAAACGGGCACACTAGGAGATTATATCCCACACCTGGCCGGGAAGGTCCCACGGCCATGGAGCCTCCCTCATTGCTAGCACAGCAGTCTGTGATCTAACCGCAAGGCAGCAGCGAGGCTGGGGGAGGGGCGCCCGCCATTGCTGAGGCTTAAGTAGGTAAACAAAGCCGCTGGGAAGCTCGAACTGAGTGGAGCTCACAGCAGCTCAAGGAAACCTGCCTGTCTCTGTAGACTCCACCTCTGGGGACAGGGCACAGCTAAACAACAATAACAAAAAAAGCAGCAGAAACCTCTGCAGACGCAAACGACTCTGTCTGACAGCTTTGAAGAGAGCAGTGGATCTCCCAACACGGAGGTTGAGATCTGAGAAGGGACAGACTGCCTGCTCAAGTGGGTCACTGACCCCTGAGTAGCCTCACTGGGAGACATCCCCCACTAGGGGCAGTCTGACACCCCACACCACACAGGGTGGAGTACACCCCTGAGAGGAAACTTCCAAAGTAAGAATCAGACAGGTACACTCGCTGTTCAGCAATATTCTATCTTCTGCAACCTCTGCTGCTGATACCCAGGCAAACAGGGTCTGGAGTGGACCTCAAGCAATCTCCAGCAGACCTGCAGCTGAGGGTCCTGACTGTCAGAAGGAAAACTATCAAACAGGAAGGACACCTATACCAAAACCCCATCAGTACGTCACCATCATCAAAGACCAGAGACAGATAAAACCACAAAGATGGGGAAAAAGCAGGACAGAAAAGCTGGAAATTCAAAAAATAAGAGCGCATCTCCCCCTGCAAAGGCGCGCAGCCCATCGCCAGCAACGGATCGAAGCTGGTCAGAGAATGAGTTTGACGAGATGAGAGAAGAAGGCTTCAGTCCATCAAACTTCTCAGAGCTAAAGGAGGAATTACATACCCAGCACAAAGAAACTAAAAATCTTGAAAAAAGAGTGGAAGAATTGACAGCTAGACTAATTAATGCAGAGAAGGTCATAAACGAAATGACAGAGATGAAAACCATGACACGAGAAATACGTGACAAATGCACAAGCTTCAGTAACCGACTCGATCAACTGGAAGAAAGAGTATCAGCGATTGAGGATCAAATGAATGAAATGAAGCAAGAAGAGAAACCAAAAGAAAAAAGAAGAAAAAGAAATGAACAAAGCCTACAAGAAGTATGGGATTATGTAAAAAGACCAAATCTACATCTGATTGGGGTGCCTGAAAGTGAGGGGGAAAATGGAACCAAGTTGGAAAACACTCTTCAGGATATCATCCAGGAGAACTTCCCCAACCTAGTAGGGCAGGCCAACATTCAAATTCAGGAAATACAGAGAACACCACAAAGATACTCCTCCAGAAGAGCAACTCCAAGACACATAATTGCCAGATTCACCAAAGTTGAAATGAAGGAAAAAATCTTAAGGGCAGCCAGAGAGAAAGGTCGGGTTACCCACAAAGGGAAGCCCATCAGACTAACAGCAGATCTCTTGGCAGAAACTCTACAAGCCAGAAGAGAGTGGGGGCCAATATTCAACGTTCTTAAAGAAAAGAATTTTCAACCCAGAATTTCATATCCAGCCAAACTAAGTTCCATAAGTGAGGGAGAAAGAAAATCCTTTACAGATAAGCAAATGCTTAGAGATTTTGTCACCACCAGGCCTGCCTTACAGGAGACCGGGAAGGAAGCCCTAAACATGGAAAGGAATAACCGGTACCAGCCATTGCAAAAACATGCCAAAATGTAAAGACCACCGAGGCTAGGAAGAAACTGCATCAACTAAGGAGCAAAATAAACAGTTAATATCATAATGGCAGGGTCAAGTTCACACATAACAATATTAACCTTAAATGTTAACGGACTAAATGCTCCAATTAAAAGACACAGACTGGCAAACTGGATAAAGAGTCAAGACCCATCAGTCTGCTGTATTCAGGAGACCCATCTCACATGCAGAGACATACATAGGCTCAAAATACAGGGATGGAGGAAGATCTACCAAGCAAATGGAGAACAAAAAAAAGCAGGGGTTGCAATCCTAGTCTCTGATAAAACAGACTTGAAACCATCAAAGATCAAAAGAGACAAAGAAGTCCATTACATAATGGTAAAGGGATCAATTCAACAGGAAGAGCTAACTATCCTAAATATATATGCACCCAATACAGGAGCACCCAGATTCATAAAGCAAGTCCTTAGAGACTTACAAAGAGACTTAGACTTCCATACAATAATAATGGGAGACTTCAACACTCCACTGTCAACATTAGACAGATCAACGAGACAGAAAGTTAACAAGCATATCCAGGAATTGAACTCATCTCTGCACCAAGCGGACCTAATAGACATCTATAGAACTCTCCACCCCAAATCAACAGAATATACATTCTTCTCAGCACCACATCACACTTATTCCAAAATTGACCACATAATTGGAAGTAAAGTACTCCTCAGCAAATGTAAAAGAACAGAAATTATTAGCAAACTGTCTCTCAGACCACAGTGCAATCAAGCTAGAACTCAGGACTAAGAAACTCAGTCAAAACCGCTCAACTACATGGAAACTGAGCAACCTGCTCCTGAATGACTACTGGGTACATAACGAAATGAAGGCAGAAATAAAGATGTTTTTTGAAACCAACGAGAACAAAGATACAACATACCAGAATCTCTGGGACACATTTAAAGCAGTGTGTAGAGGGAAATTTATAGCACTGAATGCCCACAAGAGAAAGCTGGAAAGATCTAAAATTGACACTCTTAACATCACAATTAAAAGAACTAGAGAGGCAAGAGCAAACACATTCAAAAGCTACCAGAAGGCAAGAAATAGCTAACATCAGAGCAGAACTGAAGGAGATAGAGACACAAAAAACCCTCCAAAAAATCAATGAATCCAGGAGTTGGTTTTTTGAAAGGATCAAGAAAATTGACAGACCGCTAGCAAGACTAATAAAGAAGAAAAGAGAGAAAAATCCAATAGACGCAATAAAAATAGCTAAAGGGGATATCACCACCGACCCCACAGAAATACAGACTACCATCAGAGAATACTATAAACACCTCTACGCAAATCAACTAGAAAATCTAGAAGAAATGGATAATTTCCTGGACACTTAACACTCTTCCAAGACTAAACCAGGAAGAAGTTGAATCCCTAAATAGACCAATAGCAGGCTCTGAAATTTGAGGCAATAATTAATAGCCTACCAACCAAAAAAAGTCCAGGACCAGATGGATTCACAGCTGAATTCTACCAGAGGTACAAGGAGGAGCTGGTACCATTCCTTCTGAATTTATTCCAATCAATAGAAAGAAGGAATCCTCCCTAACTCATTTTATGAGGCCAACATCATCCTGATACCAAAGCCTGGCAGAGACACAACAAAAAAAGAGAATTTTAGACCAATATCCCTGATGAACATCCATGCAAAAATCCTCAATAAAATACTGGCACACCGGATTCAGCAGCACATCAAAAAGCTTATCCACCATGATCAAGTGGGCTTCATCCCTGGGATGCAAGGCTGGTTCAACATTCGCAAATCAATAAACGTAATCCAGCATATAAACAGAACCAAAGACAAGAACCACATGATTATCTCAATAGATGCAGAAAAGGCTTTTGACAAAATTCAACAGCCCTTTATGCTGAAGACTGTCAATAAACTAGGTATTGATGGAACATACCTCAAAATAATAAGAACTATTTATGACAAACCCACAGCCAATATCATACTGAATGGGCAAAAACTGGAAAAATTCCCTTTGAAAACTGGCACAAGACAGGGCTGCCCTCTCTCACCGCTCCTATTCAACATAGTGTTGGAAGTTCTGGCTAGGGCAAGCAGGCAAGAGAAAGAAATAAAGGGTATGCAGTTAGGAAAAGAAGAAGTCAAATTGTCCCTGTTTGCAGACGACATGATTGTATATTTAGAAAACCCCATTGTTTCAGCCCAAAATCTCCTTAAGCTGATAAGCAACTTCAGCAAAGTCTCAGGATACAAAATTAATGTGCAAAAATCACAAGCATTCTTATACACCAGTAACAGACAAACAGAGAGCGAAACCATGAATGAACTTCCATTCACAATTGCTTCAACGAGAAAAAAATACCTAGGAATCCAACTTACAAGGGATGTAAAGGACCTCTTCAAGGAGAACTACAAACCACTGCTCAGTGAAATCAAAGAGGACACAAACAAATGGAAGAACATACCATGCTCATGGATAGGAAGAATCAATATCGTGAAAATGGCCATACTGCTCAAGGTTATTTATAGATTCAATGCCATTCCCATCAAGCTACCAATGAGTTTCTTCACAGAATTGGAAAAAACTGCTTTAAAGTTCATATGGAACCAAAAAAGAGCCCGCATTGCCAAGACAATCCTAAGTCAAAAGAACAAAGCTGGAGGTGTCACACTACCTGACTTCAAACCATACTACAAGGCTCCAGTAACCAAAACAGCATGGTACTGGTACCAAAACAGAGCTATAGACCACTGGAACAGAACAGAGTCCTCAGAAATGATACCACACATCTACAGTCATCTGATCTTTGACAAACCTGAGAGAAACAAGAAATGGGGAAAGGATTCCCTATTTAATAAATGGTGCTGGGAAAATTGGCTAGCCATATGTAGAAAGCTGAAACTGGATCCTTTCCTTACTCCTTATACGAAAATTAATTCAAGATGGATTAGAGACTTAAATGTTAGACCTAATACCATGAAAACCCTAGAAGTAGTACCATTCAGGACATAGGCATGGGTAAGGGCTTCATGTCTAAAACACCAAAAGCAACGGCAGCAAAAGCCAAAATTGACAAATGGGATCTGATTAAACTAAAGAGCTTCTGCACAGCAAAAGAAACTACCATCAGAGTGAACAGGCAACCTACAGAATGGGAGAAAATTTTTGCAATCTGCTCATCTGACAAAGGGATGATATCCAGAACCTACAAAGAACTGAAACAAATTTACAAGAAAAAAACAACCCCATCAAAAAGTGGGCAAAGGATATGAACAGACATTTCTCAAAAGAAGACATTCATAAAGCCAACAGACACATGAAAAAATGCTCATCATCACTCACCATCAGAGAATGCAAATCAAAACCACAATGAGATACCATCCCACACCAGTTAGAATGGCAATCATTAAAAAATCAGGAAACAACAGGTGCTGGAGAGGATGTGGAGAAGTAGGAACACTTTTACACTGTTGGTGGGATTGTAAACTAGTTCAACCATTATGGAAAACAGTATGGCAATTCCTCAAGGATCTAGAACTAGATGTACCATATGACCCAGCCATCCCACTACTGGGTATATACCCAAAGGATTATAAATCATGCTGCTACAGAGACACATGCACACGTATGTTTATTGCGGCACTATTCACAATAGCAAAGACTTGGAATCAACCCAAATGTCCATCTGTGACAGACTGGATTAAGAAACTGTGGCACATATACACCATGGAATACTATGCAGCCATAAAAAAGGATGAGTTTGCGTCCTTTGTAGGGACATGGATGCAGCTGGAAACCATCATTCTTAGCAAACTATCACAAGAACAGAAAACCAAACACCGCATGTTCTCACTCATAGGTGGGAACTGAACAATGAGATCAGTTGGACTCGGGTAGGGGAACATCACACACCGGGGCCTATCATGGGGAGGGGGGAGGGATTGCATTGGGAGTTATACCTGATATAAATGATGAATTGATGGGTGCTGACGAGTTGATGGGTGCAGCACACCAACATGGCACAAGTATACATATGTAACAAACCTGCACGTTATGCACATGTACCCTAGAACTTAAATAAAAAAAAAAAAGAGGTAAATTTAAACTAAAACCAGAAAGATTATTTGACCTATATATAAGAAGGGAATATGTACTTTTTAGTTTCCACTAAAAAGATGTGACCATAAAATGGTTAATGTAATCCAACATATCCCCCCAAATTATTGTAAAAAGCATAACTGTGAGCCAAAGAATAGCAAAACTCTCATGTTTTCTATCATTTCACCTTCTGTACCCTTTGTAGGCATTAATAACCAATTATGGCTCTTTCTCATCTAGTATAAGAGAAGCCCTCAGAAAATCTCATCCCAATACTCTACCTATTTTGGGTAGTCATTATTCATTTAATAATATCAGTATTGATTTAATTACGTTGGCTTGGGACATAAAACTTATTTGCTATTTCTGACACTTAAGACTTGGTTCAACTGCTTTTAAAAGTTAGTGTTAATATTTAGACATCTCTTCTTTGATTCCACATGTATAATAGAGAAAGACGAAAGGAAGATTAATTAAAAGACATGGTTGAAATCCTTATTCTCTAACTGTGAAAACAAAATATTTTAGGGCATCCAGAGAAGACTTAAAAAACTAAGTATGAGTGTGTTGTTTAGTATAAATCTGACTGATGTACATATAGCCCTCAAAATATAGTTGTTTCTCAACTTACCTTGGGGTTACGTTCTGATAAACTCATCATAAGTTGAAGTCAAAAAGTCAAAAATGTATTTAATACGCCTTACCTATCAAAGAACATAGCTTAGCCTAGTATACGTTAAACGTGCTCAGAACGTGTCCATTAGCAAAATCATATAACACAAAGCCTATTTTATAATAAAATGTTGAATAGTTCACATAATGTATTGAATACTGTACAGAATGTGGAAAATGAAATGGTTGCATGGGGACTTGAACTATGGTTTCTGCAGAACATGTATCACTTTTGCACCAGTGAGAAGTCAAAAAATTTCAGGTCCAACCATTATAAGTTGGGAACCACCTGTAATCTGCTATATTGCAGGAAACAGTATGGCTGAAGCAGGTAGTTTTCTCAGAAATGAATTTTTAGTTCGACTTTGGAAGAAATTTTTAAATTTTTGGGAAATGACTAGAAAGAACATCTCAGAAGAGCTTAATAGTATGAATCAAGATACAAATTTCAGCTATTCTAAGAAGAAACCCAAGGCTGTTTTGATTGCAGTGCAGTTATGCATAGGAAGAATGAAAGGTGAAAGTTGAAAGGTGAAGAGAGTCTAGTTTATAGAGAGCTTTGAATAACTGATTCAGTCAATCCTCGTTATTTGTGGGTTCCACATTTTTGAATTTGCATACTTACTGAAATGTATTTGTAACTCCAAAATCAGTACTCACAGTGCTTTTGTAATCATTCGTTGACATGCACAGAACAGCAAAAAAACTGTAATCTTAACGTTCATATTCCCAGCTGAGGTCAAACAAGGCAACAGTCTGGCTTCTTGTTTCAGTTCTATTACTATAGACAAGTGTCATTTTGTAGTCTGTTTAGTGTCAGGTCACAGTTTTTGCATTTAAATGAGATGTCTTTAAACAGCAACAAACATTAAACAAAGTTATATATTGATTATTTGACAAAAACGTGGCCAGGGGCTTAGAGGAACCTAATTCTATGTTTTTCCAAGGAACAGTGGTTCAGTATTCCTTAATTTTATATTCCGAGGAACTTTATAGAACATAATTACCACAAATAATGAGAATCAACTGAATATGTCAACTTCTAATAAATATAAAAAGTCCCTTTTATATCTTTATATTGTAGTATATCCATGTCCTCAAAGCATCTGGTACCATCCTTTTCTTTAATATATAAATAAATAAACTTGAACCCCTGCCTATAATGTGAGAAGTCCAGCATTCACTACAATATTTCTGACAATTTCTGAGGAGTAAGTTTTGGTGGGAGTTGGTAGTGTTTCCTGTCATCTCTTATTCCAAAATACAGCACTTTGCTACCCAAGACTAGTTTCCTGTTTTACTCCCACCTTGCTCAGAGTAAAAATATAAAGGGGAATTTTTCTGTATTCTTCAGTTACCAGTAACTTAAAATTGGAATATATAACCACCTTTAACTAAAGTCTTAGAGATAATGACTAAGATGAGTAATTAATATGCAGAACTAGAAATACCTTAGAATTGAATATTAAACTTCACTTTTCCTAAAAGTTCTTCAGCTGACTCCCCCACAGGCAAATGCATTCTTCCCCTAGTCCTGTTCTAGCTTGCGTAGGTCCACATTTCTGCTCTCCTCCTCCTTCTGTAACTCTCTTATCCATTGTTTTATAAAGCAGAATAATTTGCCCTCTTCTTGTGTCGTCCTTGCTGTCTTTAACCCTCGTTCCAGCCTAATCCAGATGCCAGTCTCCACATAATCAAAAAGTCTATTAATGTATTTCCTCAAACATTAATAGATGTGTTTCCATATTTTGGTGAAAATGTCATTTAACGGTCATAGGAACAAAGGCAAGGAATGTAAAAGGCCTAAAGAATTCATGAAACTTTGACTACATGAAAATTAAAAGAGCAGTTATATACCTTCAATGTTAGGGACTCTGGCTCAGCCAGCAGACAGTTTTCAAAATAGGAAAATAATTTTCTACCTACTATATTAGCACAATTTATATGATTGGTAAGAAAGTATTTCTTGAATTCAGCAGAAAATATATTCACTCAGACTACATAATGAAAGCCGTGATCCCATCAACCATTAAGAATTGATTTAGATTTATTTTATATATATGGAAGAGCCAAAACAATATTTTCTTTCCCACTTGTTCCTATAAATATGAAAAACAGTTTGTCAGACTGATTTTGCCTCCATAATGTAATTTTTTTTGTTTTTTTAATATTTTGGTAGAAAATACTAATATTGGACCTTTTCACCAAATGTGGTTCTAACATTGTGGTGTGTTTGTTTTAATAATTAATACTTGGATATCACCTGAACTTTTAAATATTTTCTTTAATATATTGAAGTGATTTGTTTAATGTTATAATATATCTGAATTATACCTGTTTATAGGTTCTTTATAAACAAAATGGGGATTTAGTTGCTTCTGTTTTAGTAATATATATAAATAAATTCAGCAACCACTAAAACCTTTATATTTTAAAAGATCGTTCAGTTTATTCTTTACCAACTCTTACCAGTTCTCAAGTTGACTGGCTTTTATATTTGTATTAATTTTTCCATTCATCTTTTGGCAAAAATGTCATTTAACAGTCAAAGGAACAAAGGCCTAAATGATCCATAAAACTTTGACTACATGAGAGTTTCTTATAATTGACACTTAATAAGATCCGGCCAGATTTGTTGTCGTGCCCTTTCTCAGATGGGTATCTATGATGGGAATATTTTCAAACTCATTATATGAGACCAGCATTACCCTCATATCAAAAAACTTACAAGAAAACCACTAGTTGGTGTCATTCATGAAGATAGATGTAAAAATCCTCAACAAAATATTAGCAAACCAAATTCAACCATGTATAAAAAGAATTATTTATATACCACAACCATTTAGTCCAGGGATGCAAGGCTGGATCCACATTCAGAAATTAATATGATTTTTCATATAGTTTAATAAAAGTAAATGTTCACAATTACTTTCATTTCAGCCACTTCCCCTAAAGATCTAGGCTTCAGGGACACACATAGTCTGCCTACCATGTTATCGTCGATGACATTTTACCAAATGTTTTGTCATTGCTTAATATATGTCTCAATCTTTTAGCCTCTGAGTATCAGTCTCCTCACTGCTAAACCAGTGCCTCATATGTTAGGTTTTTATTGTGACCGCAAAATACTTTTGAAAAAAAAAACTGTTACTGAGTAGCAAAAAAACCCATTACTGATATAACAGTTTTTGTAGTACTTGATAACACTAGCTGCTATAACTGATAAACACCAGATCTCAGTTGTTTTATGTGATATATTTTTATTTCTCACTCAAGTGAAGTTCTAATTAGCACATAGTTCTTTGATAAATGGTAATCCAGAGATCCAGGTTCCCTCCATCTTGTAGCTCTATCATATTTCAGTATGTGGCTTCTACTGCCACTCATCTGCCTCAATTTGGAAGGGGAAAGAGTGTGGAGGACCACTAAGGAAAGGATTTATTGTATATGGGCTAACCCTGGAAGTGGCGCATCTCACTTCTGCTTACATTCCTTTAGTTAAAACTCAGTCACATCAGTAATTCATTTCTTCTGCCACACCTAACTCACAGGAACTCTGGATGTATAAACTAGCTAAGGACCTGGGAAGAATAATGAGTTTAGTGAACAACTATAAGTAAATGGATAGTAATACACTTTTTATCACTTTTCGGACTTAAAAATATCAAGAAGAATTTCATGGTAGAAATTACTGATTATTTGGGTGGAGCACAGTGACTCACTATAATCCCAACTCTTTGGGAGGCCGAGGAGGGAGGACCACTTAATGCTGGGAATTCAAGACCTGGCTGGGGAATAAAGTGACACCCCATCTCTACCAAAAAAAAGAAAAGAAAAGAAATTACAGATACTTTGATCTGAAGAATGCTAGCTATTAGCCTGGCTCTTTGGGATGCAGGAAATAAGTTATGGTTGATATAGTTCAAATTAAATACTAACCAAACTGTAAAAGCATAGCTATGCATCAGACATTGGAATTTTAGTCACTAAGTACTTGCTTTGTGTCCAGTATGGCATGTACTGAAGTATAGTACCCAATCTTTGAGACACAAAGACCTATGGTTTTCTGCCTCCAGGTGGGAAAAAAACAGATGGAGATGTACATGAACTAGATTGTGGGTCCAAAATTCTGAAAGGGGCCTGTAAGTTCTCTCCTCTTTCCTGTTTTATCTTTATCTAACCAAAATACCTTCCTGTTTCTCAATTCCTCCAAAGTCCTTATTGTTTTAGAAGATGTTTGCATAAACTGTTCCTTTTGCCCAGAATGGTCTTTCTCTTCTGTTCTTTTCCTGGTTAATTTGTGCATACCATTCAAATCTAATATGGTCTGGTTTAGTGGACATTTCTTGGGAAACATCTTCAGTACCAATTCCTACCATCTTCTACCAATAATCTCCTGATTTTCCATTAGAAAATTCACCTTTCCCCCATTTGTAGCCATAACCATGTGCTCTGATTAGATTAAATAATTCAGTGTCAATTATCTCCCTGAGGATGGGGTTTTTCCTAAGGATAGGTAAACAAACCCTCTTCAGGCCAGTAAAAGAGAATGGATATCCGAGATTATGCAAGAGCCACTGGAAAAGACCCTCTTTATTTCTTTGGGTAGTATGATGGTACAAATATGTGCGAGTTGCAGCTGCCAGAGCCATTTGAGGGTGCAAGGGAGAGAGAATGAAGCTGCTAGACATTAGGAAAAAACTGTCATCACAGATAGCAGAACAAGAAAATTCTGGTTCTTGGAGATGTCCTTTAGGCTACTGAGTCAATTCTTACCTGAAACTAGATATACTTCTGGATTTTTTCAGTTTATTATACCAACAAATTCCATTTTAATTATTGAGCCACACTGAGTTCCATTTTCGGCCACTTGTAACAAAAAGATTTCTAACAAGATCTCCACTTAAATAGCACATCCTCACAGATGCCTGTCTGGACTGGAGACTAATTAGAGTTCCTTCATTTCATGGTTTCTTAGTACCCTCTTATTCTCCTCCATTAGCCTAAAAGTTCTATGTTATATTTTCAGAGCCTGGAACAGTACTTGGTATGTAGTAGACACTCAAATATTTGTTAAGCATATATAAAGATAAGAACCTGAATTAGGAAGTAGCAATAAAAATAAGGGAAAGCATAAAACCACATAGAAGTGGAGGGGAGCATCTCTGTCCAATAAGACATTTAGCATCAAAAACTGTGTTGGTGGGGTTCGTTGCAACTTGATACTTTGCAGTGTTGTCAGTCGTTCAGCATCAGTAAGGCAACATAGCTTGGAGTGGTTCCGTTTCACTGATTGTTGGTAATTATCTCTACTTTTCTGTGCTGGAAAACACCCACACAGGAACAGGAGTAGATGGTACCAAAATCACAATACCAGCTGCAGTTCCCTTAGACATGGTTGTATGTGTGTAGGCCTGGCTCAGTTTGCAAAGAAAACACAGGAACCTCAAAAGCTGCTGCCATGTTCAGTGAGACCTCACATCTGGGGTCTTCTAGTAGCTCTTCTCATTTTAAATGAAGTTATTTATCATATGAGCTGTAAATAAAAGCTATTTATCTATAACATGGCACTATATCTGTGTGTGGCTTTTTGAAGTAAATTCAGGTTGAGTATCCCTTATCTAAAATGCTTGAGATCAGAAGTTTTTCAGACTTTGGGTATTTTCAGAATTTTAAATATTTGTATGTACATAGTAACATATCTTGGAGGTAGGACCCAAGTCTAAACATGAATTTATGATTCATACACATATTATACATATAGCCTGAAGGTAATTTTATTTTTAACTTTTTTTTAACTTTTAGGTTCAGGAATACATGTGCAGGTTTGTTAAACAGGTAAATTGTGTGTCATGAGGTTTTGTTGTATAGATTATTTAATCACTCAGATAATGAGCATGGCACCCAGTAGGTAGTTTTTTGATTCTCACCTTCCTCTCTCCCTTTACCCATAAATAGGTTCCCATGTCTGTTCCCTTCTTTGTGTCCATACGTACTCAATGCTTAGCTCCCACTTGTAAGTGAGAACACGTGGTATCTCATTTTCTGTTCTGTGTTAGTTTGCTTAGAATAATGGCCTCTAGCTCCATCCATGTTGCTGAAAAGGACATGATCTCGTTCTTTTTATGACTGCATAGTATTCCAAGGTGTATGTGTACATTTCCTTTATCCAGTCTACCATTGATGGGCATTTAGGTTGATTCCATATCTTTGTTATTGTGAATACTGCTGCGATGAACATAACATGTGCATTTGTCTTCATGGTAGAACAATTCATATTCCTTTGGGTATATACTCAATAATGGGATTACTGGATTGAATGGTAATTCAGCTTTGAGTTCTTTGAGACGTCACCAAAATGCTTTCCACAGTAGCTGAACTTGTTTACGTTCCCACCATCAGTGTGTAAGTGTTCCCTTTTCTGTGCCACCTTACTAGCATCTATGATTTTTTGACTTTTTAATAATAGCCATTCTGACTGGTGTGAAATGGTGTCTTGTTGTGGCTTTGATTTGCATTTATCTAATGATTAGTGATGTTGAGCATTTTTTCAAATGCTTTTTGGCCATGCGTATGTCTTCTTTGGAAAAGTGTTTGTTCATGTCTTTTGCTCACTTTTTAATGGAGTTGTTTTTTGCTTGTTGACTTAAGTTCCTTATAGAGTCTGCATATTAAACCTTTGCTGGATGCATAGTTTGAAAATACTGCCTCCCATTCTACACGTTGTCTGTTTACTCTGTTTAACAAAGTTTTTGTACATTGAACCATCAGTGAGCAAAGGTATCAAGTATCTTAGCACTCAAAACGTTTCAGATTTTGGATTTTTGGATTAGGGATGCTCAGCTTGTACTAAATATTTTTTCTCCTCTGTCCTTCTAAAATCTACAGCATACCAACATTTTTTTACTACTTCTCTGAGCTTTTATTTATTTGGGTCTCAGATAGATCGAATTTATCATTATTTAGTTCCTAAGTTGAATTTTTACCCTAAATAGTATTATTTACTGTTATTATTGATATTGACAATATTGCCAATTAAGTACTTACAAACTCTAATATAGTACCTAATAGATGTCTAGTGCTCAAATCTTCTTTGCTTTCCATCCCCTCATGTGTCAGTTTTTATTACACCTTTTGGTCTTAAGATCCCTTTACAATTTTAATTTTTTTGAGAGCCCAACAAACTTTTGTGTACATGGATTATAAATGTTTACCATATTAGAAATTGAAACTAAGAAAGATTTAAGATATTTATGCATTCATATAAAGATAATAAGCTATCGCATGTTGTATAACTACTCGAGAAGAATGCCATTGTTTTACATTTTTGCAAATCTCTTTAGAATTTGGCTTAATAGAAGACACATGTATTCTCATATCTGCTTCTACATGCAGTCTACTGCCACTTGTTGTTTTGGTTGAATTATGTCAAGAAAATCCAGCTAGACATGCAGTCAGAAAAGGGAATAGTAGTATAATAGCTTTTCAGGATAATTGTGGACATTTGTCTTTGATAATTACAGCAAAACTTGACAAGTAGTAGATTTTAAACGCTAGTTGCAATGTAGTCTTGACACCTGATAGGAACTTTAAATACTCTATTACATTAAAATCCATGGGTCTGTCTTTGCACTTTGAGTGGTTCATTTATCCATGCATGATTTTTGTAACGTCGTGTATTAGACATTTAGAAGATATTCGTTTACTGAATTATCTAACTCTTCTAAATGTTGACATATTTTATTATGCAATATCAAAAAGTATTTGTTAATATCACCACCAGTCTCTTAACAAAAGTCGTTAAGTATTGGGAAGCTGTAAGCAAAAGCAAATTTTACAAACTTCTGACTTTTGCTTGAAAGTTTAAATTTTGTGATTTTGATTGGCAGCAAATACTGTCAGTTGTTTCCCTTGGAGTGACAGATTTATTTTGTTCTTTTTTGTGAAATTGTCTACCAAATAACCAAATCTGAATAATCAGCTTGTCTGACAATTGTTTAAATGAAAATGGTGTTCTATGAAAAAAGAAGCTAATGCAGGAGTTTGAGACCAGCCTGACCAACATGGTGAAACCCCTTGTCTACTAAAAATACAAAATTAGCCAGGCATGGTAGTGCATGCCTGTAATCCCAGCTATTTGGGAGGCTGAGGTAGGAGAATTGCTTGAACTTGGGAGGCGGAGGTTGCAGTGAGCCAAGATCGTGCTGTTGCACTCCAGCCTGGGCAACAAGAGCGTAACTCTGTCTCAAAAAATAAATAAATAAATAAATGCTTTTACTCAAAATAACCGTTATGCTTTGGCATACAGCTGAACTGCTTTATGGTACTTCCCATTTCTGTCACTTGCATTATTAAAAGGGCAGAAAATAAAAATACAAATTAATATTTTTCCAGATTGATTATGGATATTCTTTATACCAATGAGCTTTTCTTTTTTTCCCACAACTCAGTAAAGTTTGGCCTGCTGCCTTGATTCACACTAAGGCACTAACAGTTTAACCCACTATTAGTTCTGCATCATCAGTACAATTGCCAACACAGTGAAAATGGCAAATAACATTTCAGTATATTATTTTGTTGTTTTTATTTTGTTTTTTGTTAGAGACAGGGTCTTGCTATGTTGCCTAGGCTGTAATCAAATTTCTGAGCTCAATCCTCTAGCCTCAACCTCCAGAATAGCTGAGATGGCAGGCACATGTCACTGTCCCCAGCTTTTAATATTATTATGAGAATACTTTTGCCCTCAGGAATCTGTGAATCACACTTAAGAATTGTTATCCTAAAGGACCCATTTTGCCCATTAAATATTTGTCTCCCACAAATACCCTATCATTTTATTTTGCTAGAGAGGAATGTGATTTAATAAGCTCACACAAAGATACTACAGAAACTGAGGTGTCCCTTTCTGGAAATGTTTGTACTGCAGAAGAGGTTTAATTACAGAGGACAATGTGCGGTCTGAGTGATATTTATTCATCCATGCACAATTTGTTGAGAACTTACTATGGTGTTGTAATACACTGTGATATTTAGGGTTTAAGGTAGTGACATTTTTGTGAAATTGTCCCTGCATTCTTCCGATTGCAACAGATACAAGATTTTGGATATGATATAGCTTAGGTCACGTATTTTTAACTATTAAACTCGAAATAAAAATATATAAATCAAACACAATTAATACTTAACCTAATATAATCTTTAAGTCTTGAATATATGAAATATAATTGTGTTGATGGAGAAGGCAGTTTGAATGCTTATCCTTTACTTCTATGGTATATTTCTGTAGTCCAAGAGAATATTGTTAAGTTTATTAATTTTGCACTGAAATATAGCTATGTCCCTCAATGTCTAAGGGGTATGCTTCCAGCAACCCTTCACACCCCATGGCAAATACTAAAATCCACACATACTTAAGTCCTACAATAGGCCCTGTTGGGACCCAGATATATGACAAAGTTAGCCCTTCATATCCACAGGTTTTACTTCTCATAAATACTGCATTTTAGATTCATGTTTGATGGCAGATGCAGAACCTGCAGACATGTAGGGCCAACTATATTTATTGAAAAAAATATGGATCCACATATAAGCATATCTACCCAGTTCAAACCCATGTCAACTATATATACGTGTGTGTGTGTGTGTACACACACATATACAGGCATACCTGAGAGCTATTGCTTTGGTTCCAGACCATCACAATAAAGCAAATATCTCAATAAAATGAGTTGCATGAGTTTTGTTTCCCAGTGCATGTTAAAAGTTATGTTATACTGTTCTGTAATCTGTTAAGTGTGCAGTAGTATTATGTGTAAAAAATGTATGTCTTAATTTAAAAATACTTTATTACTAAAATATATGATAGATACTAAGTGAGCACATGCTATTAGGAGAAGGGATGCCAACAGACTTGTTTGTCACAGGGTTGCTACAAACCTGTAATTTGTTTTTAAAGCAATATCTGCAAAATGCGATAAAACCAAGCATGATCAAGTGAGGTATATATATTTGTGTGTGTGGGTGTATGTATACATATATAGTGTGTGTGTGTATATATATACATATATCCACACACAGTAGTCCTGCCTTACCCACAGAGGATATGGTCTAAGACCCCCAGTGGATGCCTGAAGCAGCAGGTAGTACCAAACCCTATATATATACACACCTAACTTACCAAAAAAATTGTTGCTTAGCCTAGCCTACCTTAAATGTGCTCAGAACAGTTAGCCCACAGTTGGGCACAATCATCTAACACAAAGCCTATTTTATAATAAAGTGTTGACTATCTCATGTATTTATTAAATACCGCACTGAAAGTAAAAAAACAATGGATCGATGGGTGCTCAAAGTATGGTTTCTACTGAATGCATATAATTTTGACATCATCCTAAGTTGAACCATTTTCAGTTGGGCACCTTCTGTGCTGTGTGTACTGTATGTGTACTGTATTTTTTTTCTATATATACAACCTGTGATAAAGTTTAACTTACAAATTAGGCACAGTAAGAGGTTAACAATAGAAGAACAATTAACTATATTCTGTAATAAAAGTTATGGGAATGTGGCCTCCCTCTTCTATCTCAGAATATTTTATTATACCATACTCACCCTTCTTCTTATGATCTGTCAATCTGATAACTGAGACATGTATGAAATAACTAACAGGTGGGTAATGTATACAAAATGGATATACTGGACAAAGAAATGATTCACATCCTAGGTAGGATGGCAGATTTCATCATGTACCTAGAATGACACACAATTTAAAACATGAATTGCTTATTTCTGGAGTTTTCCATTTAATATTTTCAGGTGAAACTACAAATAAGGGGGAACAATTGTATATACACACATACATATATATATATAATACGACTAGGTGAAAATTTTCACTTACTTTATACAACTTTTTTAGACAATTTTTATTGAAAGCAAAGTGATACTTATTCTGTTTCTTTTCAACTGAGAGTTAAAAGTGGGATTATACAGTCATAGACTGGGTTAAGAAAATGTGGCACATATACACCATGGAATATTATGCAGCCATAAAAAAGGACGAGTTCATGTCCTTTGTAGGGACGTGGATGAAGCTGGAAACCATCATTCTCAGCAAACTATTGCAAGGACAAAAAAACCAAACACCGCATGTTCTCGCTCATAGGTGGGAATTGAATAATGAGAACACTTGGACACAGGAAGGGGAACATCACACACCAGGGCATGTCATGGGGTGAGGGGAGCAGGGAGGGATGGCATTAGGAGATATACCTAAGGTAAATGACGAGTTAATGGAGTTAATGGGTGCAGTACACCAACATGACACATGTATACATATGTAACAAGCCTGCACATTGTGCACATGTACCCTAGAACTTAAAGTATAATTAAAAAGAAAAAAAGAAAATTAAAAAAAAGTGGGATTATAGAAAAGGGTATATTTTAGAAATAATAAATGTATCATACTGCTGGGAAACAGCAATATACCATCAGTTGAACAGACTCAGGGATTTCTAGGCAGTAAGAAACAATTGTATTTGCATTTATTTAGAAAATGAAGCAAATTGATCTTTTAAATGCCCAAGGAAAAAAAAAACTGATGTAGAATTGAGAGTTCTCATCAGAGAGCTGGAATAATTTCAAGATCAAAAATCAATTAGGATACATGACATTATGCATTTGACAAAACCCATAGAATTGTACAACAAAAAGAGTGAGCCCTAATGTAAACTGTGGACTTCAGTTGTTAATAATGTATTAAAGTTCGTTCATCATTTGTAACAAATGTACCACAATAACGTGAGATGTTAAAAATAGGCAAAACTCTATGTATGTGCATGTGCGTGTGTAGAGAAAGCATATGGAAATTCTCCGTACTTTCTGCACAATTTTTCTGTGAACCTAAAACTTTTGTGTGAAAAAAAAAAAAAAATAAAACCTTTGTTCCTATAGAAAAGTTACCTTGAGGTTGAGTCCTCGGCCACATGCTTATAACGCATATACCACAATAAAGGATCCTAACATTTTGGACAATAAAGATTGTTCTTTATTTCATTTAAAAAATGTTATAAAAGACACCACTGAAAAAATTATTAAAATTTGATGTACTATACATTATACTATTGTGTTAATGTTTAATTTGCTGATTTTGAAAATTGTGATGTGCAGTGTGATTATATGAAATAATATGAACGAGAAAGAGAATACAATAAAGGCAAATGTTAACAATTGATGAACCTTAGTGTAAGGTAGGGTTCTTTATATTATTCTTTGTGCTTTGTGCTTTTTCTATAAACTTGAAATTATTTAGAAATACACTGTTTAAAAAATTTAAAATACTAATGTTTTTCAAAGTCTAGAGCTTTCCTCCTCCTATTGGGTGGGCTGGCTGAGGTCATAAGTACATCATGTACCCTGTGAGTAATGCAGAATATATGATTTAAGCTCCTAAGAGTATTATCCAGCTGAGGAAGAAGTGTTTCCTTTCAATAGGTGAGTGAGGAGTGGCATACAAGTTATAGGGATGCCTGGGGCCTTTTATTATGAAAACAAACTAGCAGCAGTCAAAACAAAACAAATATTATGTACAGTTGAATCTTTATTTTTACAAGATTTGGCAGGTGTCATAAGATCTAGAAGAGTGGGACTGTGGGGGAACTTTGTATTCATTAAAATGATCTGAAAATTGTTTAAAAAATCAGCCAGGTAGCAGGAATATAGGTAGTGATATGAATCATCAGTTTTCAACGTGTGAGCCAACAGCATCAGCATTACCTGGGAACCTATTAAAAATGCAAATTCTCAGGCCCCATCCCAGACCTACTGAAACAGAACCTCTAGGGATGGACCCAACATTATATAGTCTAACAAGCTTTCCAGCTGATTTTGATAGGCAGTAAAGGTTTAGAGCCACAGGTGTGAACATTACAATTGTTACTAGATAACCTGTTGAATAGTTGGCCTACTCTTGATCCTGCCCTTCCACTTCCCGTGTAAAGAATAGCTAGCTTTGACATTTACACTCTGGTAACACCGTGGGAACTCCTTCCTAAATTCAAGGACGTGCCTGGTTCTTGGAGCTGGAGGGAGAAGCAGAGTCTGGAAACAGATTAGTGGTGGGTACGGAAAGGCAGTTCTCATGAGTGAAGTAAATCCTTCACTCCCTAGGAAAACATTCTATATTTTAGCAATTGTGAGAATCCCGAGCCTGTATGCTTGCTTCCCACCCATATATACAAATGATACATGTTTATTGACATATCTCGTTCATTTAGGATTTGCAGTCAATTTCCTCTATTCAGAGTAGTGATCTCTTGCAGAAAAAGACCTACACAAGTGAGGGAATCTGTGTCAGCTACTTATACTAATAAACCTAATCCCTTGTATATAAAAATAAAGCAAATATCAATAATGTAAAAGAAGAAACAAAAAACATGACACAAGGAAAAACAGATCCAGAAAACAAAAGGGATATTATGAAAGCTCTAATTAAGGCCCAGCGTAATGGCTCACGCCTGTAATCCCAGCACTTTGGGAGGCTGAGGTGGGCGGATCATGAGGTCAGGAGTTTGAGACCATCCTGGCTAACATGGTGAAACCCTGTCTCTACTAAAAATACAAAAAATTAGCTGCGCATGGTGGCAGGCGCCTGTAGTCCCAGCCACTTGGGAGGCTGAGGCAGGAGAATGGCGGGAACCCGGGAGGTGGAGCTTGCAGTGAGCCGAGATTGAGCCACTGCACTCCAGCCTGAGGGACAGAGCAAGACTCCGTCTTAAAAAAAAAAAAAAAAAAAAAAAAAAAGAAGAAGAAAAAAATTAAAATTAAAATCATGAATGGGCAAAAGCTGGAAGCATTCCATTTGAAAACCGGCACAAGACAAGGATGCCCTCCTCTCACCACTCCTGTTCAACATAGTATTGGAAGTTCTGGCCAGGGCAATCAGGCAAGAGAAAAAAAAGGGGGGGGGGGCGGTATTCAGATAGGAAGAGAG
Source organism: Rhinopithecus roxellana (assembly GCF_007565055.1). Classification (NCBI taxonomy): domain Eukaryota; kingdom Metazoa; phylum Chordata; class Mammalia; order Primates; family Cercopithecidae; genus Rhinopithecus; species Rhinopithecus roxellana. The sequence goes on from NC_044551.1 coordinate 57,469,202, forward strand.
GAAATCAAATTGTTGCTGTTGCAAATGACATGTTTATATATTCTATATTTAGAAATCTCCATAGTCTCAGCCCAAAACCTCCTTAAGCTGATAAGCAACTTCAGCAAACTCTCAGTATACAAAATCAATGTGTAAAAATCACAAGCATTCCTATACACCAACAATAGACAAACAGAGCCAAATCATGAATGAACTCCCATTCACAATTGCTACAAAGAGAATAAAATACCTAGGAATACAGCTAACAAGGGACGTGAAGGACCTCTTCAAGGAGAACTACAAACCACTGCTCAAGGAAATAAGAGGACACAAACAAGTAGAAAAACATTTCATCCTCATGGATAGGAAGAATCAGTATCATGAAAATGGCCATACTGCCCAAAGTAATTTATAGATTCTGTGCTATTCCCAAACTACCAGGGACATTTTTCACAGAATTAGAAAAAACTACTCTGAATTTCATATGGAACCAAAAAAGAGCCCATAGAGCCAAGACAATCCTAAGCTAAAAGAAGAAGACTGGAGGCATCACGCTACCTGACTTCAAACTACTACAAGGCTACAGTAACCAAAACAGCATAATACTAGTACCCAAACAGACATATAGACCAATGGAACAGAGACCTCAGAAATAACGCCACCCATCTACAACCATCTGATCTTCAACAAACCTGACAAAAACTAGCAATGGGGAAAGGACTCCCTATTTAATAAATGGTGCTTGGAAAACCAGCTAGTCATATGCAGAAAACAAACTGCACTCCTTCCTTACACCTTATAAAAAAATTAACTCAAGGTGGATTAAAGACTTAAATGTAAAACCCAAAACCACAAAAACCCTAGAAGAAAACTTAGGCAATACCATTCAGGACAAAGGCATGGGCAAAGATTTAATTATGAAAACGCCAAAAGCAAAAAAAAAAAAAAAAAAGAAAGAAAACGCCAAAAGCAATTGCAACAAAGGCTAAAATTGATAAAGAGGATCTAATTAAGCTAAAGAGCTTCTACATAGCAAAAGAAACTATAATCAGAGTGAACAGGCAAGCTACAGAATGGGATAAAATTTTTGCAATCTACCTATCTGACAATGGTTTAGTATCCAGAATCTATAAGAAACTTAAATTTACAAGAAAAAAACAACCCCATCAAAAAGTGGGCAAAAGATATGAACAGATACTTCTCACAATTTTATGCAGCCAACAAACATATGAAAACAAGCTCAACATCACTGATCATTAGAGAAATGCAAATCAAAACTACAATGAGATACCATCTCATGCGAGTCAGAATGGTGATTATTAAAAAGTCAAACAATAGATGCTGGTGAGGGTGTGGAGAAATAGGAATGCTTTTACACTGTTGGTGATATATATATATATATTCATCTGATATATATATCAGAATACTATTCAGCTAATAAAAGGAATGAAATAATGGCATTGTTAGCAACCTGGATAGAACTAGAGACCATTATTCTAAGTGAAGTAACTCAAGAATGGAAAACCAAACATTGTATGTTCTCACTCATAAGTGGGAGCTAAGCTATGAGGATGCAAAGGCATAAGAATGACACAATGGACTTTGGGGACCCAGGGGGAAAGGGGAAGGGAGTGAGGGATAAAATTGGATTCAGTGTGTACTGCTCAGGTGATGGGTGCACCAAAATCTCACAAATCAGCACTAAACAACTTACTCATGTAACCAAAACCACCTGTTCCCTCAAAACCTATGAAAATAAGTAAAGTAAACAAAATAAAGAGGACAATAAGGAATATGAAAAAGCATTATTAAATAAGCCAAAGAATGAAAATAAGCAGAAGAGTAAAATATAGTTAAAATGCGTAAATAACAGTTTTAAAGAACATGTTCCTGACAAGTAGACTGAGAGAGCAGTCTTTGTGTTTGGAGTTGAGAATATAAGGTCTTATTTAGAAGGAGGAGATTACAGATACTGAACTTCAACTATTTTTCTTAACAGTTAAGATTAATCTCAAGGATACAAATAGGATATAGGCTGGGTGTGGTGGCTCACGCCTGTAATCCCAGCACTTTGGGAGGCCAAGACAGGTGGATCACTTGAGCCCAGGAGTTCAAGACCAACCTGGCCAACATGGTGAAACCCTGTCTCTGCTAAAAATATAAAGAATAGCTGGGCACCATGCCGCATGCCTGTAATCTCAACTACTTGGGAGGCTGAGGCAGGAGAATCACTTGAACCCAGGAAGCAGAGGCTCAGTGTGCAGAGATCACGCCACTGCACTCCAGCCTGGGCGACAGAGCAGGATTCGGTGTCAAAATAATAATAATACAAATAGAATATAATAATAACAGTGAACACTCATAGTATGTTTTATATTATAAGCACTGTTTTAAATGCCAGGTTTGAGAAAAATGTTCTCAAGGCTTTAGCAAAAACTACAGAACCTGTAGAGAAAGAGCAGAAGGGATGGGGGAGGGTACAGAAGTATGGCCGTGGCTAACATTTTTTGATAATTAATTACTATATGCCAGGTATCATACTAAATGTATTACGTGGATTACCTCATTTACTCCTCACAGCAGTTTCACAAATAAGGAAATTGTGAGTTACAGGAATTCTGCTAACAGACCTTCTACTATTAATACTAACCTCTGAACTACCTCTTTCCTAACTACAGTAAATCCTCATTTATTTTGCTTAAAGCCACCATTTCCAAGAACCTACTGGTGATGTTTTAGGTGGATGCAAAGGTAATTGCAGTTTAGTAGCAAAAACCGCAATTACTTTACACCAACATAATATCAGTGACTTTAAGCGAAATAACACCACCAGTTTTACCGTAGGCTAATTGATATGAATAAAGAGTTCAATTTTTACAGCCTATTTCTGATCACAAAAGCATCACCAAACTTCTAAAGACCAAAATACCTCTAATATTAAATACTGAAATAAATGTGAGCTATATATGTATTAACAAAAGATGAATAAAAACAATATAATTACTGGAGCCTGTCCTGGCAGCTCAGGGTACAAGGCAGAAACCAGGCCTAGATGGGACACGATCCCTTCACAGGGCACACTCACACACACCAGCACTCACCCCAACTGGGACCATTTAGACACACCAGTGTACCTAACATGCACGTCTTTGGGATATAAGAGGAAACTGGATTACCCAGAGAAAACGCACACAAACACAGGGACAACATGCAAACTCCACACAGACAGAAACTCCACACAGACAGCAGCCCCAGCTGGAAATCAATTTTTTCTCATCATCGCTATAATAAGACAATGTTGAATGAAATGACATTATTAAGAACCTGCTGTACCTTTTTCCTAACAATTCCATTTGGGAAGGGAGAGAGGCTCATCATGTTTTCCCATAGCAAGGCTAATCCCATAATTACTCTCAGATTTGCTTTGCTTTCCTCCTGACACCACTTAGACTTTGACTCTTTCTTTGAGGTCCAGGAAGACACAAAATATAGAATAGAGAATGTTCCTTGCACAGTATGAGAATGAAGTATGACGCCTTCTGCCTTCACTTTTCATCATGCATGGATGCTCATATTAAAACTCTATAACCTTGTGACAACCAGCTAATTTGCTGTGGTAGGAATGGGGTAAATAGAGAATCTACATAATTCTGGGACTGGTACACCTAACACATATCTACTGTTGATTAAGCCAAAATACAGGTATACTTAATAGGTTTAGGTATATTAGGTTTAGGTATACTTTAACACTTAGCACTATGTCACAATACTAAAAAGAAAAGTAGGCTTCTGGGTTTTCATGTATATTTTTAGTTTCTTGACTTTGAAAGGTAGCATTTCTGTTACTTTGAGTATGTCACAAACAGATTATATGCTTCTCAAATATTTTCGTTCATTTTAACAAAATATAAAAGCCATCTTAAGGAAACCAATCTCACACTAAATTAAGAAAAAAAAGTTTTCTTGTGTTTTGCAGACTTTGAATAATGAGATGAGTACAGATGAAGACAATGAATATGCAGAAGAAAAGGATAGCTACATCTGTGCAGTGTGTCTGGATGTTTACTTCAACCCTTATATGTGTTACCCTTGCCACCACATCTTCTGTGAGCCCTGCTTACGGACTCTGGCCAAAGACAATCCTTCCAGCACTCCATGCCCATTGTGTCGGACAATTATTTCTAGAGTCTTTTTCCAGACAGGTAACTATTCTCTTTCATTAACATGATTGTCTGATTATTCTACCTCTTGGTTATAGTTCTAAAGGTACTTTATAAATTATTAAAAAGTTACTGATAAATCACATATACCATAACTTGTTATACTCCAGTTTATAAAACAGTGCTTACCCAACTTATAAAACTGTTAGAATCATAGATGAGAATAGATCCTTATCTCGAATTCCCTACTCTGCACTCAGATCCTTTCTAAAACACTGTAACTAGTTGTTCGGCCTTGGACATTTCTAGCGTTAAGGAAGTTCCATTTGAAGCAGTGCTGTTGATTATTTATTCCTCGTATCTGCCTTCCACTACCCCTTATTCTTTGGCTCTTGTTATTTCCTTTGGAGTCACAGAGAATAAATCCATAAATATCTAAGTACAATTATTACATCCTTCTCCCAAACGCAAAATTTTCTCAACCTTCTTAATGTTCTTAAGGTTAAGGTCCTTCTCTTTGGACAGGAAAAAAGTCAAATTGGAGCAATGACTTGTTGACCTAATTTTCATGTAAAGATGTAATACAAAATTTAAAACATTAATGAAGAGAAAATGAATGTGGAACATAGAGAATGACTAAGGGTAGAATGATAGAATACACTACTGTGTGCTAAATGTTAGGTGGGAAATTTTCTATCTTCACATTCTCCTCTCAGCCGTAAAGGAGCCAAATGAGGACCCGAGTATGTACTACATTAATAGTAAAACTGAAGAGAATAAATACATGGTGCATCTTTCTTCCCTCAAGGAAATCCAAGGACCCACCTGCATGGGAGAATCAGATTATTAAAGTAAGCTTTGACTGTTCTACCCATCCAGCTGCATGAAGGCTTGCAAACCTTTATAGGCTCAGTAATCAAACAAAGAAGAGAAACTAAAGCTGTGCCTCTCTGTTCTACCTAGTGCATGTAGACTGCAGCACAAAATTACTGCACTGAGCTTAGGCAAATCTAGAGCCAAAAGGACTTGCCAAGCACAGCGACTCTACCCCAGTCAAGAAATGTGGTCAGGACACCAGGCTGTCATCAGTCTCACCAGACAATTCATTTACTCCTTTCATAGGGAAGACCATAAAGGGTACAGAAAGGAAAGGATGCACTTCCATGAGAGGGTCAAACCTTACTGGAAGTTCTTCTCTGGCCTCTGGCTGGAATGTTGAGGTGTGGGAGAAAAGGGTTATTTTCTAATACCAGATCTCTTGCTGGGTCTTTTGGGGTGACAAAAAAGAGAAGCACCAGTGACACCATTTGGTCAATGTTATCTCTGGCCAGCTTTACAAGCAAACTAAAAACTTGTTTTGATAGGAAGCATCTAGGCAATATACAGTGTTTAGGCAGATGTTGTCCCTGCCTTCCATGATCTCACTTAACACTGGTAAGGGTTATAAAATTAATTTTCTTCAGGTCCTAAAACAGTAATGACTCAAGTTTTTCTTGGTTCATTTATTAAAACAAAAATTTCATATCTTCCTTTATTTTTAAAATCGGTTATTCTAAAATAAATCACATTGGGAATACTTACAGTCTTTTCCAATGTAGACTATATTTGGTTGTGTGCTGTCATTTAGAGGCTGATAGTAGGAATATTCTACTTACTTGTTTATACTCTACCTCAAAAGGATTTGAGGTGATTTTTAAAATACATTTAATGAAGTAGCAGGACAAGGGAATTACGAATTGAAATGGATTATAAAGATCAGGTGAGGGTAAGTAGACAGATACATAAGCATATGATCCTACGTAGTATTTTATTTTTAATGGCAAAAACCACAATTACTTTTGCACCAACCTAATACTACAATTAGATGAAGTATTTGCTTTTAAATTTGCTTTTTCTGATTGCCTAAAGCAAAATAAAAGTCAATATACAAAGGATTCTCAGGATCCGTGAAAAAAAAAAAAAAAGCATGCCAATACCTCAGGATAAGCAAAGGTTTTTCTGGCAATTGTCTTTAAACAAATTTTTTATGTTATTTCTCCTCTAGGGCATATTGGGAGAGAGACTAGGCAATGTCCTCAAAAACATCGTCAGAGCAAATGCACTGCCAGGTTTTCTGGTGTTTTATCTTATGGTATTTTGTTGGTAAAAAATGAGGCAATATCATAGTATAAATTAGGGAAAGTAACATTGTTAGTAACCAAAGAATGTGGTTTAGTTTTCTTATAAAAATAACTTAAAATTATATAGATAATACAGTTTCATTATAGGAAAATCAGAAAATATAAATAAAATTGTAAGCTCAAAATTAGCTGTATTTCTATCATTTAAAACTGATATCCTTCCAGAATATATTAGAATCAGATTATATTGTACATATGGTCTTTAAGCTATTGTGTTTGTTTAACTTAAAGTTCTTGTGATTATATTATGGCCCTGCTTAGCCAGCCTACTCTTTTGGGAAATTTAGTTTATTTATTTATATTTATTTACTGATATATGTGGATAAATATTTGAACACATTACAGAGTACTTCCTTGAGATGAATTTCCAGAAGTAGAAATAGTAGTTAAAGCCTGCATATTTTAAGGGTACATATACATTGCAAAATTATACTGAAATTATTGTAAGCAGAAGTGTGTGAGGGCTTGTTGTCTCTAGAGTCCTGACTATCCTAATTTTCCTTTTTAAATTTGTGACCGGATTTTTTATATTTGGTGTCAGCTTTTGTCATATATGGTAATAAATTTTCCTTTTTTGTCATTTGTACTTTAATTTTGTTTATGGTATTTTTTGAATGTGCAGGACTTCTCCATTTGTATGTAGAAGTGACCTTTGCCATGTAGTGATCTTTGCCTTTATTATTTATAATTTCAAAGTTAGTTTTAGGCCTTTCCTACTACAGAATTAATTAAACATTCTCTTTCCCTATATTTGTTTAAGGTTTCAGTTTGTCCTCATGTTCCCACATATAACTCCTGTCCATTTATTCTGGTGCATGGTTTGGTAAATAATAAAGTACATTTTTTTGATTCCTTAGGCATGTGTCCTGGCAACATTCATTGAACAATCTACTGTTACTATGATGACTGAATTGTATTTCTTTAAAAAGCAATTACAGTAATTTCTAAAATGCTCTTTAGCAGCTATTCTTTTCATCTTTATCTTGTCCTATACTTTTACTCCACTTGTATAATTATTCTAGCATTTGTGTTTTAATTGCTCACAAGTGAATTAAACTTAATTTGGGGATTATTGACATTTTAATTGACATTTTTATAATATTGAGTCATTGTTGTCATGGTATACCACCTCTCAATAAAGTTCCGAAATTTCTTTCCTAAAGACTCTGCACATTTATTAGTTTTGTACCTATATATTTTTGTTCTTGCTATTGTAAATGAGATTTTTTCCCCTCATTTAGTTTTTGCTTTTTTTGATATTTTAGGAAACTTAGTTTCCCAGTCTTAGGCTTTTCTTTTACCAGTCAGCTTACCCTGGGAGTTATTTATTAAATGAATTAATTAGTATGTCAGCTACCTCAGTTGTCACCATTCAAATTGTGTATAAACCAGGGACTGTTATTATCATGGGGCCTTTTTAAAGATTAAAGTGGTAAAGCTGTCATTTTCTAAAGATATGTGTGGAATAAGGGATTAGTTGTAACAGTTCTATTATAGTAGCTCAATGAATAGAAATATAATGAAGTTACTCCCACATTTACACCATTCAGTGTGCTTTAGAAAATTAATGACTTTAAAACTGAACTATAACAAACTAATTTCTTGTTTAAATTACTTTACACTGTTAGCTGTTGAGAAGTTGATGTGGGATAGGATATGTACAGAAAAGGGTAGAAACATTAATATCTATGTTTTTAATGGAAGTCAAGGTATACTGTTGAAAGTTGATTAAAAAAAATTCATAGTGTTCACTGTTGGTTGCTAATTAGTATGCATAACCTCCTCCTTTCTTCTCAACATAACCCTGAGTATTCAACTCTTCCAACACAGATCAGGTGGCTCTTGGTAGCAGACCCCATCCTCTGCTCCTTGGTAATCTATCCCCTTTGCCAATAATTGGTTCACAAATAGGCATGTGGTCCAGTTTGGGTCAATGAGATGAGAAGGTTTGTCTTTCCTTTTAAGACATGAAATGAAGAAACCATTTTCTCTCCCTTTGGACATAAACAAGAAGGTATATAACAGGGATAGTTACAAGTAGCTGTCTTATGAGACTTAGTACGAAGTCTTATGTTTGGATTGTAGAACTTAGGACAGACATGAACATGGGGTCTTGAAGACACTGTTGGACCAGTGATTCAGCCAAGTTTGAAGCACATGCTTTAATACATGAAATATTAAATTTGTTAATTAACTAAGTCAGTTTGAGTAAACTCGCATTAGTTTCAACCAAGAGCAACGTAACAGATAAAAGCATATCAATTATTTGATAGGTGAGAAGGGAGGAAGGTAGTTTAAAAAAACTTATATCCCCTTAGAACGACATTAATAATGAAGTTTATAAATGAAGAAATAATTCTGGATTGGTGCTATAAGAAGCTCAGTGGACACTTCCCCAGCAAAATCAGCATTTAACTGGTGAAAATAATTTTTTAAAAAACAGATTAGAAGTAATCCTAAAGACATACAGCAAATGAAGCATTTATTCAAAAATATCTACTAAAATCTACTGCTATTATAAGAATGAGAGCCTGTAGCATTTGAGACAGGACCAGCTTTCAAACCCATCACTGCTAGCTCAATGTGACAAAAGTTTAATTCAAGTGGGTACAACTAGGAAGATTGGGCTCCCTCCGTCCATTCTCCCACTCCCTAGTCTAGTGCTATAGTTTCACCACAGGGGAAGTAGACCACTGATATCACTTATCCTCTCAGCTTCATATTGCAGAAGCTGTATTCCAGGCAGGCACAGCCAAGAGCACTGGAGCTCCCTTTCCCACCTATCCTCCACTTGTAAGGTGGAAGTTCTACTCCAGGCACATGAGTCTTAGTATCCTGAGCCCTGAGCTCCCTCACCCCGGTTTGCTAATAGGGCAGAGGTTCCAAGCCAGGAGAGCCAAGCCAAACCAAAGAAGATCAGGAGCTACCATTCCTGCCCGGTGCCTTACTCATAGAGCAGGAGTGTTACACTGGGAGAAACAGACCACTGTCCCTATGCCCAGCTCTAGTGCAGTGATGCAGAGGTTCTGCCAAAGGGAGGAGACAGACTAAGAACAGAAAGCTCTGAAGCTCTATTTAAAGGAACTGATTTTAATTAGAACAGGATGTAGGGAAATTCTTGCCTATGAATTGTGTGTTGTTGAAAACAATGGAGTTTTTGATGATAAGCAATTTAGGGGAGACTGGTAGCTCTAATAGCAAAAAGCAAAATAATAAATAAACTAGAAGATAATCACAGAAAGAGACAGCTAAGAAGAGCCTTCCTAAGGTGCAGTAAACCTCAGACTGGCAGGACAGGGCTCCTGCCAAAGAGATGGACTTTAAATGAATCAGACTATATAGAGAGCAAGTTATGCCCCAGGGAATTGTTAGAAACAGTAGAGCAATCACCAAGCAATTAGTAGAATCTAACAGCTGAGTGTGATACTAATCAAGACAGTCCAGACAGAAGCTTAAAGGAGAGATTATGGAAAGAGACAGTCAAAGAACCTCACTAAAGCTATGTACAGTCATCCTTGGTGATCAGGGAGACTGATCACACATTCCTCAGTCTGTATTCTGGAGTATCATCAGAGGCTGCACACAGTAGGAGAAACAGACTTCCCTAAACTAATTCATCCAAGTTACCAAACATAAAGGAAAATAATTAAAACCTCCAGGAGGAGAGTCCAGAAAGAAGCCCATACATCTATGGTTAATTGACTTTTGACAAGAATTATAAGAATTAGCCTTTGTGTCATTTCAAAAAAATGGCACTGGGACAACTGGATACTCACATGTAAAAGAATGAATTTAGACCCCTACCTCGTGCCATGTATATGTTAACTCAACATAGAAAAAAGAACTAAATGTGAGAGTGGAAAATATAAAACTCTTAGAAGAAAACATACATATAGTTTTTTGTGAACTAGGATTAAGTAGCGGCTCCTTAGATATAAGACCTGATGTATGAACAGCCAAAGAAAAAATAGAGTTCAAAGTTGAAAACTTCCTTGCTTTAAAGAATTTATCAGGAAAGTAAAAAGACAACCATAGAATGAAAGGATATATTTGTAAATCATGTGTATGATAAGGATCTAGTATCTAGAATATATAAAGAACTCATAACTTAATAAAAAGACAAATAACCCAATTGAAAAATGGGCAAAAGAATTAAATAGACAGTTCTCCAAAGATGATTTAAAAATGGCCAATAAGCATGTGAAAAGATGCTCAACATCATTAGTCACTAGTGAAATGCAGATTAAAAGTATAATGAGATATCACTTCACACCCAGCAGCATGGCTACAGTCAGAAAGATAAAAACAAGTGTTGGTGAGGATGTGGAGAAATCGGTACTTCTGTATATTGCTGGCTGGAATTATAAAATGTTCAGTCACTTCAGAAAACAATAAATTTCAACATGGCAGATTCCAAGTACGCTTGTGGGTTGGGAAAGTTCTGGAGTGTCCCAAATTAACTAGAGTTTTTGTTGTTGTTTGTGGAAATGAGAAGCCTCCCAGTGTATGTAGAGCTGAGGAAGACCTTAGGATAGGTGGGACACTTCACATTCATTCACTGATAACCTCACATCTTTTCATACTTGGAGCTACCACATTTTAGATGTGGGCCTGTTCCAGGAGGTGCCGTGTGCTTCCCAAAAGAATCTGCAGGGCAAGGAAGGGGAAAAGGCATAATTTAGAAACGTGTTGTGGAATGGGGTTATCCAGATGAGGGGATCCTGCCCACAAAGACATCATTGTCTTGGGTTGAGAGGATCCATTATCTTTTCTTGTTGACTTTCTGACTGCAGCGTTCAAACCAAGCATGCCATTTCTCCCATTGTGTACTGACTCTGGAGGGCATTCCTATCCTCCTGCAGGCATTGCTACTAACAGACCCCATTTCAGCTGTTCAGATCCCAGTCCGTAGTCACATAGAAGATAGGAGTGTTTCATGGGTTGCAAAGGGAGCCACGGTCATTGCAACCTGCCTCCCCACAGTGAAATTTCTCACTGTCACCCCCATCCCATTCACAATACACCCATGCCTCAGCAAGGATGATTCCCTTTATTGTTAAATTATTTTCCTCCCTTAACCTCCCTCTCCCTTTAGACCATACACCACCCCCCAACACCAGTACTCATGGGCCTTAACATAGTGGAACCAGGTGCTGATGAGCAGATGTATGGGTGAACTCCACTGGACAAAGGAAAAGGAAATAGCTAATTCTCTACCTTGTCTATGGAAGTCCCAGACTAGGTATGGAAATTACATTTAACTAGGATTTTAAGTGATGGAACAGAAAAATACTGGGGATATTATGACTCTCATACTAATTGGAGCATGCTCCTAGCATCTAGACAGCAGGGTGGGGATGACATATCCTGCAGCACTTGGCCAGTCCCACACAATGAAGAATATCCTGAGTTCTGTCTGATGTTCTGATGTCCTGCTGGACATTATCCAAGATATACAACTCATTTGCAAGAATATCACGTGTCTCTTCTTATCCACTATGACAATTTATCATTTGTCTTGGTCTATTGTCCTTATTCCCATTAAGGCCATTTCACACTTTCTCTTATTTTATACCAGTAAGTCTGGTCTGTTAATTCTAATGCTAATAGTGGTTTTATTCTTGCCTCCGTATATACCTCTACTCTTCTTTTTTCTGTTCATCTTGTACTTTTAGTCTCTGTTTCTAAAAGCCATACTTGTCATGATACATTCTAGTGTAGTCATTCTTAAACTTACAGAATTGAATATTTTTAAAATAAAAAGGAATAGCAAAATAAGCATGGTAGTTAGAGCAGTGTTTCTCAAACATTTCTATACCACTTTTACAATTTTCACTAAATCCACATACCCTGTGATTTTTTTTAAATCTAAAGGTTTTCTTTATATCAACAGTTTTTTTCTTAAGTACTTATTTTAACTTCATCCTTAGCAATATATTTGTGAATTTATGGATTTGATATTTAGTTTATATATTTTTTCTAATATCTTAAGTAGGTAACTGAAAATTTTTAATATGTTCATTCAATTCAACCCAAAATTATCTCACATATTACTCGTGCTTTGCAAACCAATTTTTGAAACACACTGACTTATATACATGCAGGTTTCTCTCTAGGGAAAAAAAAAAAAAAAACCTGAAGACAGAAACACTTAAAACAATCCCTGGAGTTTAGGGATAAAGATAGAGGAGTAGAACAGATCATTGTATCATTTTTGTTTTTTTAAGCTGTACTGTACCACTTGATTTTTTTAAAAAAACCATCAGAATGAGTTACTTTTACCCTTTTAAAAAAGTAAATAAACCAAACTTGCAGCATTAAATGATGGTGGGCATAGAGGGTGAAGTCCTATGTCTTTTCACACAGAGCACAGAGAGAATCACGACTTGTTTGAAGCCAAGGATGGATTCAGTGATTACCTTTTGTGGAGCCACCAATATATCTCTATTCATAGCTTTCAAAAGACTTTTCCTAAACCCTTAAGCATAAATTTATATAAAAATAATTATAAGCATCATAAAAGTATAAAATAGCATTTTGTATCATAGTAAAAGCTCAATAAAGTTATAGTTTAATTGGGATTACTTTAATAGATTTCCTTATTTCTGTAACAGTGGGCAAACCAGTTATTCTCGGACACAGAAACAATTACTGAAATGATTTTTCAGTGCTCCAGAGCCATTAATGGACATCAGTAAGCACAAGGTAAACATAACTTCCTGGGGCAAAAAGCTTGGATAAATGTTCTAACGTAAGAAAGTTTTCTAATACTACAGATTTCTCCTAGGGGAAAGGGTTTAAAAATGATTGCAACAGCTTTTTATTCTAGTAAAAAAAAATTATACTGAATTATGAGTACCAAATATTGTACTACCAAAAACTAAATGGAATTAAGATGGACAAATTTTAACTAAGTCTTACTTAATAGAAACTCCTAAATACTAACATTTGCTAAGCATATGTTGCTTACTGTAATGACTTACATATTGTAAAATCTATAACTCCATTTTGACAAAGTGTCAGGTAAAGAAATTTTGTTTTTTTGTTTAATTTTGTCTGTTTTATATGGTTGTGTCATCAGGCTGCATATTCATCTGGAGATTGGGACTTCTCAGACTAGATTATAACCTTTTAACAGTTCACTAGGAAAAGATGAAAATCAGATTCAAATTTACTTTGTTTCATCCATGTTTCGGTGAATTCATTGAACCATCCTTGCATTTGTTACATAAATTCCACTTGGTCATGGTGTATCATCTTCTTGATGCGCTGTTGAAATCTGTTTGCTAGTACTTTGTTGAGGATTTTTGCATCTATTTTCATTAGGGTTGTTGGCCTTAAAACTTTTTCTGTTATTGTCTGGTCTGGTCTTTATTTTTTTTCCTTCTAATTTGGGATTTAGTTTGTTCTTGCTTTTCTAGTTTCTTGAGGTATATCATTAGGTCATTTATTTGAAATCTTTCTAGTGCTGTGATGTATGCATTTATTGCTATGAACTTGCCTCTTAATACTGCTTTTGCTGTGTCCTGTAGCTTTTGGCATATTATGTTTCTATTTTTCACTTGTTTCACATACTTTTAAAATTTAAATTTCTTTCTTTATAAGTTTGTCTTTCAGGAGCATATTGTTCAATGTCCACCTATTTGTATAGTTTCTAATGTTCCTCTTTTTGATGTCCAGTTTTATTCCATTGTGACCAAATCAGCTACTTGACATAACTTCAAGTTTCAAAATTTTGTTATACTTCTTTTGTTCTAACACATGGTCAACCCTAGAGAATGGTCCATGTGCTGATGAAACGAATGTGTAATCTACTGCTGATGGGTGACATGTTCTGTAAATGTCTGCTAAGTCCATTGGGTCTGTGGTGCAGCTTCAATCCAATGTTTGTTAATTTTCTGTCTAGATCTGTGCAGTGCTGGGAATGAGTTATTAAAGTCTCCAACTGTTATTGTATTGAGATCTATCTCTCTCTTTAGATCTAATAATACTTGCTTTTATCTGGGTGTTCCAGTGTTTGGGTACATTTTTATAATATTTATAATTATTATATTCTCGTGCTGAACTGATTCCTTTATTGTAATATCTCTGCTTTTCATCTTTTAACTTGAAGTCTGTTTTGTCTGATATATCTATTTCTGCTTACATTTGGTTTGTGTGGAATTTTTTTAAATTTATTTACTCTCAGTCTGTCTGTATCTACATGTGAGGTTAGTTTCTTGTATGCAGCATAGAGTTAGTTATTGGGGTTTTGTTTTATTTGGGTCCATTCAGCAAGTCTGTATCTTTTAAATGGGGATTTAATCCATGTACATTCAAAGTTATTACTGATAGGTGAAAACTTACTCCTGTCATTTTATTGACTTTTTTCTGGTTGTTTTGTATATCTTTTGTTCTATATTTCCTCTCCCATTGTTTATTTTTGTAGTTGGGTTTTTTTTTTAGTGAAAAGCTTTCTCTTCTCTTTCTTCTTTGTATTGATTCTACCAGTGAGTTTTATAGTTTCACATATTTTCATGATAGTTACTGTCTTTTCACTCCCAGATACTAGACTTTCTTGAGCATTCCTTGTGAGACCAGTCTAGTGGTGATGAATTTTCTTAGTTTTTGTTTGTCTGTGAACGATTTTGTTTCTGCCTGGACCTGGATGTCCATCTGTTTCCCAAGACTTGGGAAGTTTATTCTGTTATTTTATAAGTTTTCCTAATCTTTTTTCTCCTTCTGGAATGCCTATAGCACAAATATTTGCTCAGTTAATGTTGTCCCATAAATCCTTAGGCTTTCTTCGTTCCTTTTTCTATCTTTTCGTCTCCCTCTGTTATTACAAAAAAAAAAAAAAAAAAAAAAAAACTGTTTTCAAGTTCTGAAATTATTTATTCTGCTTGGTCTAGTCTCTTATTGAAGCTCTTTATTTTATTTTTATTTCATTCATTGAGTTCTTCATCTCTAGGATTTCTATTTAGTTCTTTAAAAATATTTATCTCTGTTGAATTTCTCATTCAAATCATGAGTTGTTTTCCTGATTTCATTGAATTTTTTTATCTGTATTCTCTTTTATCTCACTGAGTTTAAGATTGTTATTTCGATTTATTTTTCTGGCATTTCATATATTTCCTTATGATTTGATCTCTTACTGGAGAATTATAATTTTCCTTTGGAGGTGACATGTTTCTTTACTTTTTCATGGTTGATGTTTCTCTACATCAGTTCTAATCATCTGGTGGAAAATTAGCCTCTTTCAGTTTTTTGGAATAGGTTTTATATGGAAAGACTTACTTTTATCAATGGTCTTGGGGTGTCAGTTTGATGGGGTACATTGGCTTTGGTTCTAGGTGGATACAGTTGTCTTCATATAGTTTCTTCAACTGTAATCCACACTAGTTGGGTTTGTGAGTTACTCACTGGCCTATTTGTGGTGATGGTGTTGCAGCTTTGCCAGGGGTGGACTCACTGGGCTGTTTCTCAGGACTAGGTCATGTGTGTACACACAATGAGTCAGCCAATTTGGAGTCTGGCTTACTGGGGTTTGTGTCACAGTGCTGTTACTCTGGCTGGGAGCATGGGCATGCAGTTGCACAGCCATCCTGGGGATGTGCCTACCAGGAGCAGCTCATGGGGCTGTTTCTAATGCCTGGGAGGCAGGCGTACAGTGACTCAGCTATCCTAGAGACATGTCTGCCAGGGACTTCCCATCATACTATTTCTCAGGCCTACAACATGGGCACAAGGTGGCTCAGATGACCTGGGGTGTACACACTGGGGGCGACCCACAGGATGTTTCTCAGGCCCAGGACACAGCTGTATGGCTGTTCAACTGGCCTACAGGTGATTCTGAGGGGTGGGGAGCGGCCCATGGGGCTGTTTTGTAGACCTGGAATGCAAGCCCGGGGTTGTTTAATATGCCTGGGTGCATGCTCACCAGAGGCTCCCTACATGGCTATTTCTTGATCCTGAGACATGGGTGCATAGCTGCTCAGCCAGCCTTTGGGCATGTCCGCCAGGGATGTAGGTATGAGGCTGCATAGTTAGCTCAGGGGCATGCCTCCCTAGGACAGCCTGCAGGCCTGTTTCTTAGGCCCATATTAGGGGTACAGGACCATTGGGGGCATGCCAGGCTATGCTTCAGGTAACGGGTGCTATATGGCTGCTTCTCAGGTCCTGAGCATGGTTGCGTAGCCCTTCTGCTGGCCCAGAGGTGTATCTGCTGCTTGGAGGCTCAGGAGGTCTCTTCTGCTTCGGGGAAGACATGCAGTAGTTTGGCCAGCTCAAGGGCAGGTTTCCCTGGATGGAACTGGCAGACTCTTTCTCCAGCTGAAAATGTGACAACAGGGGTTGATTTGCCTACTATGCTTATTCAGAGTCACAGCCAATTCATGCCGCTGGAATTGTGGCTTTCAGCCACCTGTGTAGGCTTTGTATAATGAAGATGGGGCCCCAATGCTGGAGAGATAGATGCAGAGGCTACTGGCTCCCAGAGTAGTATACTCCAGAGGCAGCTCTCATCTCAAGATGATACCATGCTGCAGCAGCTTGGCTCACAGGGGGTTGGTAGGAGTGGAGCATGCACCCTTTGTTCTCCTAATCTTGGGCAATGCAGCTGCATAAATTACTGGAAGCTTTCCAAATTGGGATCAGGGCTTACAAGGACTATGGAATTCTCCTATTATAAGGACTGATAGGTGTTTGTCAGGGAGACAAGGGTCAGGGAATGATCTTTGGCTCCCTTTTCCCGACACGGAAGTCCATCTGGACCCCAAACAGATCTGATCTTAGCTGGGGAGATGGGGGTGCAGAAGTCAGGTGCCTCCACACTGCCCTCCTGGACTTCCAGTGACCACAGATGCATCTCTACTCCTGTGCTGCACTCCAGCACTTGGCCTTCGACACTCAAGTCAAATCATAGCTGTATATTTGCTCCCTTAGTCCTTTCCCATGAGGAGGTGGGAGATGAATGCCCGGTGTCTGTAGCAGCTATCTTGCTGGTATCACTCCTCCAAATTTGCTTCCAGAAGATACATACGCATTCGTCGGCATGGGGTGAGATATTCCTGGTTGGCATCTCCTTTCCCAGCATATGAAGTATGCTGTTTTGGCCCCAGATCCCACAGGGTGTGCCGTTACTAGTAAACCTGGCAGCTACCACTTGGTGAGCACCTGCTATGTCTCAAGAGCTGGCTCTGAGACTTAAACTGTTCTAATTTCTGTGATTCAAACTGATAATTTTCTGTTGAATATAAGCTTTAACAGTAAACCCAAACTTTTCACTGACTTGTGTTGTTCACCTTATAAATAACTATTTTGGGTGCCTCACATGAATACAAAATGAGTTTCACCAGACGGGTCCTTTGCAAGTGAAACTTTCTTACCCTCCTTGTAAAGGTACAAAGCAAGCATTGCTCCTGAAGCCCCAAAGATGGTTTTAAGACAGTTTGTGAATTTTTATTGATATACAGCAAGGTGGATCAAATGCTAAATATATTAACCCCTCTTCATTCTTACTTAAGAATAGCAGATGTACTTAGCACAGCATCCTCACTGAACCATACTCTTGCGTACTGTTCAACAATACAAAGAAAACTATTTTAGTTATATACCACTGGAAAAAAATAGTAAAACCAACGTATTAAAGGCTAAGAGTGAAATGAGATTTAAAGTTCTAAAGATCACCTCACAAGATATTACTAAACCAAAAGCTATGTTAAGTATTGAGGATTTAGCATCAGCTGGTAAACATTATTTTGGTAGAGGTCTCCCTTTTAACACAGATCATTTGCTGGGACTCTGATTCCTAGTCTTGTCTATTCCTTGCAAATGTGTCCTTTATTGTACATTAAGTTCCTGGAGCCAAAGAATGCCTATAAATAAGCATATGCAGCACATATTGAAACTTGGGATAGTCAGATCTCCTCTCAGGGCAGGACCTATCCTAAACATAGGTATATAATGCAAAACTCTTGAAGTAGTCTATTATTATTATTAGTATTAGTATTAGTATTAGTATTAGTATTAGTATTAGTATTATTATAACACATTATAAATTTGTCAGATCTTTTTTTTGCAGTTTGTATCTCCAGGAAAAAAAATAATATATCCAACAACAAAGAACAAAGAAGGGAATTGTGAGGAGAAGAAGCCTTCAGAATTATGAGATAATTTTAAATGGGTAAACAAGGCCGTCAGTAATCTGAATGAGATGGCTAGACATACATCTCCTAGTCTTTTACATTTGAACATAATACTATTAGGTCCGCTTAAGTGACTGTGCCTTATATAATAATATTCTTATCTTCCCCTCCTGAATAAGACTAGGTCACCCTGAATAAACTTATCAAAACACTTGTAACTTTAGAATTATCTTTTTACTAGATAGGATTTAATAACACTTTACCTATCATACAGCTTTAACTCCTGCGTTTAGCAGAATACCTAAAATTATTCTTAACGTATTTACTTAATTATAATGAATTGTTTACATAAAAAGTTACCAAGATTTAAGCATAATGCTGAAATCAAAGTTGCACCACCATATTGATGAAGTCTGTGGTTTAAAGTTATCCTAATATGTGTGGTAGTTCTTTTTTAATTGTGATATAATACCGTGAAACCCCATGGTAATTCATCCTGTAATAATGTGAACTCTGATCTTATGTAGTTGGTGATTGCCTCCTGCCCTCAGGCAAATTAAGACTAGAATTCTTTTATTCTAACAGTCACTGATAGTGTCACACAAAAATGCTGCTGTTTCCACTGCCACTACAACCACATTTAACTAAATGTATAATTGAAATACACTTTAGATCTTTCCAAGATATTGTTTTTTTTGTCTTTTTTTTTAGCATGTTCAACAATATTAAATACTGATTAAATACAATAAATTATGTGTTTAAATAAGCATCGCCAGCCTAATAGGTAGCATTGGCTGAGGAGGAGATAAAGGTAGTTTTCATCACCTTTTACTCCAAGCTATACATCTTAGTCTGCCTTCAGATTTTTCTTAATGTTTCTTCCAGGTAATTTTAGGAAGTGTAGTATTGAATATTGTATTTGTTGCCAAATTCTACATTTCCAAATTCAAATGTCACTGGAATGGGGCAACACAGAGCTACAGAAAGAACAATATCCTTGGATAAGGTTAGTAAAGTTGTATAATGGAATGAGATAAACCTTAACATATTTAAATAAATTCAAATAATTTAATTACAGAAAAGGACCATTTCATCTAGTTGTTATCAAATCTATCTGTGCATCAGAATCACCCAAGCAGCTTGTTAGAAAGCATAGACTCCCAGGTCAAATACACAGCAATTGTGCTTGCACATGTTTGGGTGAGGTGCTAGAATTTGTCATTTTAACAAGCACCCTAGGTGATTTTGATATCCAGCCAAACATTCTGGAATCACTGATCTAGTACAATGCCCTACAGACAGCAATTACATTTAATTCATCTCTGTATTCCTAGCTAGATCAGCAAAGTGCCATGCATATAGCAGGTGCAAGATAAATGTTTGCAGGAGATACAGCAGGAAGTTGGTACAAAGAGAAGTTCTGCGACTTGTGGAAGGTCCTCCAGTTAAGAAGCTTTGGAAACTACTTCTTATTTGGCCCAGCAATGGAGGGACAAGGGCTTCTGGATCCTCTTTTAACCATCTTTCTGAACTAGTATAGTATATTACATCATCCAAAATTGGTCTCATAAGGTTATAGTAAGCACATGCAGGTGTATATGTTCAACGGTATGTTGCAGGTACGATTTCCATCTCATCTTGCAAATTTCAATATAGCAGCTTCTCTAATAGGTGTTATAAAAATATTTCTAACCCTTGCCTGCTTCAGTGCTTTAATATGTGAGTTTAAGTAGCTTAAAAGTACATTGTGTAGTTAAGTTCCTTGAAGACAGGAAACAAAATGTCATGGACAATATTATTACTTTCACTTCTGTCATCTACCCCCTAGAAAGTTTGTGGCCAGTTATCAAAACTGCGGGTATTAGATGACTCTTACAATGTCCTTTTGATCTGTTGTACTAGAATTCAATTACATTTCCAAATAAGTTCTCAGTATAAGAGAGGGTAATGCAATGGGATTCTCCAGTTATTGCTCAACATTTTACAACATGGCTACCAATTTTCCGGAAGGAGGAGGAAGGGGGAGAGGAAAAGGAAGGGAAGGGAAGGAATAATAAGAATCCGTAAGTTGCAAACTCTTCACCTTCGTTTGTATTATCTGCCATATGACACACCACATGGGTCTCATTTCCAAGGGCATTTAGAAAGTTGTGAGTCAATTTTCCCAAGAGTTAATACAATACCACTTACTTGGGGGGATTTTTAACCTCTCAGAAAATACCCTGAATCTTAGTTATCAGTTAAGTCCTAAGAAAAAGACCATATTACTGTAAATGAATATGTTATTTGATAACTTCTTTCATTTTCTTCATCAATACGAATGACACTGACAAGCCCCTTTAACCAAGTGATAGTGCCATAATCATCTTACACTAAAGGGCTGCAAATGGGCAGTGGGAAAAGTGGACTTTCATAAAACAGCTATGCATTGCTGCAGAAACTGTTGAGAGAATATCTAACTTGAAATGATTTAACTTTTAAACATATGAAGGATTTTTAAATGCACTACAGTCATATCAACCCCCAGCATACATGATGAGCATGAAAATACCTTTTCTCTAACTTGTATGCTGGTTCGTGGGTGTGCGATTGGAAGGGAGTTAGAGTTGCAGGGTTAATAGATAACTTCAGTTGCCTAGAGTAGTGTATTTTTCACATTTTCCCTTTTGTTGTTAATTGTAAACTTTGTGAATCAGTTTTCCCTTTAGATTTCTTAGGTAAAAATCAACCCAAGGCAGTGATTAAGAAAAACTGAGAAAATTCAATTCAAATCACTTGAGCCAAAGCTCAAGGCAGTGAAGTAGGATGGAAACTGAGGAAATGCTACAGGTGATCATTGCGGGATGAAAGTAAGAGGGGATGGTTGACAGAAAACCTAGTTTACTTCTCAGGTTAGTAACTAGCTCTGCACTAGCCAAAGAGGTTGTTCTCCATTAAACAGTCCAACTCAGATCATGCCTTGCTTTCTATGGCTCAGATATAAAGAGTTTCTACCATTTAAAGTGAATACCATTATATGTGTTCTCCAGTTTGTCTGTGTGTACTTCAAATGACTATTTCCTTTTTAACTCATTAGTAAGCTTCTGAATGGTTATTTTCACATTTTTAAAATTACCTCAAATATATAGCAATAGAATCAGGTGGTCAACCCATCACATATAGATTGAAATAGATTATGAAGTTTAAAGTTCTATAAGTGTTTTTCCTTTTCACTGTCACTCCTGAGCCCAGATTACACTCTAGCTATTCTATTGCTACACTCATAACATGTTATTCCCCTTTTTTGTCTACCTGTGTATTTCTTTTAGACCACCAGTCCTCATCCTTTTTGGCATCAGGGACCCGTTTTGTGGAAGACAGCTTTTCCAGTGATTGAGCGGAGAATGGTTTCAGGATGAAACTTTTCCAACTCAGATTATTGTGCATTTGTTAGATTTTTTTTTTTTTTTTTTTTTTTTTTTTTGAGACGTAGTCTCACTTCTTCACCCAGGCTGGAGTGCAATGGTGCCATCTCAGCTCACTGCAACCTCCACTTCCCAGGTTCAAGCAATTCTCCTGCCTCAGCCTTCCAAGTAGCTGGGACTACAGGTGCCCGCCACCACGCCCAGCTAATTTTTGTATTTTTAGTAGAGATGGGGTTCCACCATGTTGTCCAGGCTGGTCTTGAACTCCTGAGCTCAAGTGATCTACCTGCCTCAGCATCCCAAAGTGCTGGGATTACAGGTGCATTTGTTAGATTCTTATAAGGAGTGCAACTTATATTCCTTGCATGTTCAGTTCACAATAGGGTTCACTTCCTGTGAGAATCTAATGCTGCCACTGATCTGACAGAAGGCAGAGCTCAGGCAGCAATGCTCACTTGCCCATGGGTCACCTTCTGCTGTGTGGCCCAGTTCCTAACAGGCCATGGACTGCTACCCATTTGTGGCCCAGGGATTAGGGACCACTGTTTTAGACTACAGTTGTTTTAAGGTCAGGGACGATGTCTTATTTATCATTATATACTCCATAGTACTTGACACAGGAGCTACTCAGTAGATTTATGTTCTATGTGTAGGCATGTCAGAGTTGCACCAAATGTGAACTTGGGGAAATTGTATTTGCTTGAGTAAAAAAAAAAAAAAAAAGTTGAATCTACTTTTGTCTTCTACTTTGACTTAAAGAGGTCTGAATTATATCAAATAGTATCAAACTACTACAGTATTCACTTGTCATTTTCTTGCCATTTTACTCAAATTGGTTTCAAAATCCTATTTTCTTTTGCTTTATTCTAGAACTGAACAATGCCACAAAAACATTCTTTACTAAAGAATATTTGAAAATAAAACAAAGCTTTCAGAAATCCAACTCTGCAAAATGGCCCCTACCAAGCTGCAGAAAAGCATTTCATCTTTTTGGAGGTAAGGAAATCTAATGCCAAAAGAAATGTCTGGTAATTTTGTCTAAGGTCTCTTCTTAAAAGTAACTTCCTTCTGTCTCAGAAATATTAGAGGAAATATATTTCTGTATTAATCAATTTTAAATAAGGATTTTGCTAAGTATCTCCTTGCTGAAAACTACAGATGTACAAAGGAAGAAAATGAAGATGATGCAATAAAAGCAAACTCGAAGACTCATGACTAAATAGACTTTGCCATGCTTTCACTGTTTAGTACATAGATAATGAAAATATGTCTCAAAAGCATCAGATTTGACAAAAGTCATATTTATGGCAGCTGCGGCCCATCTGGAGCGGCTGCTACTATGAAGCCAGCTGCAGTTGGGGAGGCGCAGCCAGGGCTGCACACTCCACAGAGCAGGTGGGAGCCAGGAACAGGCGGGAGCCCTGCCCCCTTCCAGCTGATGAGGTGGGAGCCCTGCCCACCCAGGCAAAGTTGCAGCCACCCAGCCATGGCTGCGGACCTGGACATCCCTGTACTCTTGGGGACTGGGGAAGCCCCCTTGCCCCTGTAGGCTCAGAAACGCCTACTCCTGCTGCTGGGCCTCTCCATGCTCCCGGCACCCACTCCAATTTCAGAGCAAAGTTGAGGCCAAGCCCAGGCATTGTCACAACCCAGCCAGGTGTGCACACTCTCAGGGCAGTGCTAACATGCCAGCCCTCTGCTGCCTTGGCCCACTCCAAACTTTGGGTGCTGACAGCACGGGAGGAAGGCTAAGGGGAGCTGAGGGCAGCTCAGCACAACCTGCAGGCACCCCTTGGCAAGAATAGCTTGGGCACTGTGGGCACCATGGATGGCAGGTTGATGGTGGCAGGAGGTAGACAGGCTCCTGGGCAGAAAGGGGACAGGTCCCTGGTAAAGCCCCACCTTCAAACCTGTAGACTGGGGGCTGGGCTGTCAGTTCTATGGACCAGAGTGAGAACTTATGGTGCTTTTTCCAGGACTGCCCATGGCTACCCATGAACCAGTCAGTACACACTTCCTCCCCTCTTTAGCCCATAAAACCCTAGACTCAGCCAGACTCAGGCAGACAGTGAGACAGCCTACCTGCCAATACGACCTGCCTGCAGCTAGGAGCTGCCCACTCTGAGTCTCCTCTCCACTGAGGGCTGTAGAGACGGTGGGACAATCTGCCTGCGGATAGGAGCTACCCACTGTGAGTCTCCTGAGATCTGTTCTGCCACTCAATGAAGCTCCTCTCCCCCTTGCTTACCCTCCAGTTGTCTGCATACCTCATTCCTCCTGAATGTGGGACAAGAACTCAGGGCCTGCTGAGTGGCAGGACTAAAAGAACTGTAACACAATAAGGGCTGAAACACACCCCCTGCCCCCTGCTCACCACCTTGAAGGTGACAAGAAGAGCTGCAGCCCTTTGGGGAGCCCAGATGTAGAGAATCCCTGAGCCAGGGCTGTGACACCCTCCTTGGGGTTCTGCAGTTCCTGGAGTTTCCAAGCTTCCAGGCACCACTGTGTTTCCCTAGTCCAGACTCGGGCCCACAGCAGAAGCCACATGAAGTATATCGCATCCAGCTGCAGCCTCACACAGAGCCAGCACCTGGAGCTCCCTGCCCCGCCACAGCAGCCAGCATGCCTGGCTGTGTACAGTGGCTGGACCTCGCGCTCACTCAACCACACACCGCTCGCCATTCTGCACCTGGCTTGCACTTGGCAGATGTGGGATCTGAGCCGGTAGTAAGAGCCAAGCACAGCCTGCCAGACCAAGTGGGCAGAACTAGCCCAGTAAACACAAGCAATACTCAGGCAGAAGATGCCACCAGCTACAGAGGTTTCTGGCTGGCGAGGTGTCACCCTAGGGATCCTGTGACAATATTTAACAAAGGCACTAGTACTGTGTATAAAGATTCCTAATAATGCATTCATTAGCAGAAGCTAAGTTTATTTAGTTTTAATATTTTATAGTTGTCCCACAAGTTTAGAACAAATAGAAAGTAACAGAGCCTTGGTGTCAGGGTGTCTTAGAGATGTACAGTGGTTGAGGAATACCACTTTCTAGCTTTAGGTCTAAGTATCAGCATGACTTCAGAGGTGTCATAGGATCTATTTTTTGATCTGTAAAATAGGAATAATTATGTCTTCCCCACCTAACTAATATAGTAGTAAAGATAAATGGGCTAATGTGAAAGTACTTTCTAAATTATAACTAAATGGACTATAAAAATATAAGGAATAAAGGTAATACAGTATCTAATACCTTTTTCTGCTTTGGAAATTTGTTACTGTATGAACATACAATAGGGACATAAATATAATTTCATCTTTTATAAAACCATAGTTTATCAGAGCATGAACTACTGTGCAGTTTTCATTATTTAACAATTATGACATTACGGGACCTGGTAGAAAAGTCCAGATATGAGGAACTGTGATCTTCAGGGAACAGGAAGAACTTCTGCATAAGACCAACAAGATCAGTACAGCAATAACCTACACCAAAAGGAGATGGAAGCAGAGCCCCTATGATTGTGGCAAAATAAAAATTGGTGCATGAAATTGGTACTCTCAAAGAAAGTAACATAAGAATATAACTTTACACAGTGATTCGAATGAAGAAAAAAGTTTAAGGACATTATATAAGGACATACTACTTTATAAAGTGGTAACTGTAAAAATTTAATATCTAGAGATTTGGTATAGATAGGTTTTATTGTTTATTTTTTATTCACTTCTTTTATTTTTTTTGAGACAAAGTCTGACTCTATCGCCCAGGCTGGAGTGTAGTGGCGCGATCTCGGCTCACTACAACCTCTGCCTCCTGGATTCAAGCAGTTCTCTTGCCTCAGCCTCCCAAGTAATTGGGATTACAGGCGTGTGCCACCATGCCAAGCTAATTTTTGTATTTTTAGTAGAGAAGGAGTTTTGTCATGTTGGCCAGACTGGTCTTGAATAATGAATGACCTCAGGTGATCTACCCGCCTTGGCCTCCCAAAGTGCTGGGATTACAGGTGTGAGCCACTATTCTCGGCCATAGATAGGTTTTAAATAGGTCACATTTAGCCCCCAAAATATGAAATCAAATATAAGAAAACTAGTCTTAAAGGATTAATGCCAAAGAAAAGAAAGTTTATCATTTTAAGCGTGTTCTTTAAAACAGTCCCTTGTATTCTACCTTCTACGCTACACCCAAAGTTCTAATAGAATGGAGTACCTTCTGGATAACTCCACACTTTCCGTTGTCTTCTTGTATTCTGAGGTAGTACAGAAGCTATAATTTAAGCAGTTGCTTCTTTGGGATTTCATCTTACTTGTCTTCCCCATAGGAGTTCCAAAGAACTTAATTTTTTTTTTAAATGTGTGTGTTCATGGAGGAGGTTCAAAGTAGCATTATTACACCACCCAACATAAGAAATACATATATTCTACCAGGAGCTCAGCTGAGCTGGGCAAGAGCTGAGTTATCAGGTGTCTGGAGTAGCCAATTAAAGTATCAAGACAAAAATGAAAGAGTTAAGCCTTTAATCATTTACTGTAATAGTATAAGCAAGAATCTAAAACCAGAGGAAATGCTGACTCCTCCTGTTCAATTATCTCATGCAATAGTGCACACTGGTCCAGGGCCACGTAGAGCAGGGCAGAAGTAAGGATTCACTCACTATGGACAATGTCCCAAACAAAAGGCTCCAGCAGTTTTTCAGACCCTGAGGTCAGGAGGCGTGGCAAAGAGGAAAGGCTAGGAGTGGGAAGGCACTGGGCACTGAGTCAGAGTGGAGAAAAGTGTTTCCCCCGCTCCAACCTCCGTAAGAAAACCTTTGTAGAGGCACAGAAGGAACTCTGCCCAAGCCCTCAGATAGCTATAACTAGTAACAAAGTGCTGGGAATACAAATATAAATATGTGAAAGTGTATATGCAGCCAGGGGAGCCTGAACTCGACTGCAGCTCCCTTCAGAGATTGTAATGCTCTGGTGGTACAACAAATCTGACTTTTTCCCATGAATCCTGCCAGATAAAGCCTTTGTAATAGTCTGTTGAGGCCTGAAAAAAAATCACACACAGGATTTTAATCAGGAACTGGACTCCTCAATTACCAGCATTATTGAAGTACCTTCTGTAGTTCTGCTTTGTTTACCGTGATTCCCCTGAATTTTGTATTATTTCTTTGTATAAGTATACATATGTATATTTAATCATATTATTTAATTTTGCTTGTCTTGTAACTTTTATAATGGTAGCAATGTATATATTCTGCTTTGCTTTGTCATTCAATATGAAATTCATCCATTTCAGTAAGTGTGGCCACATTCTTTTTACTTCTACACTGTAGTTAATTATATGAAAATACCCCAACCCAACTTATCTGTTCTCTTGTTGATGAACAATTGAGTGGTCCAATTTTTATTATAAAGAATGTTGCTATAAACACTCTTGTGATGTCTCCTGGAGCGTAAGAGTTACTCTAGAATAAATGCCAGGTAGAAACTGGCTGGGTCATAGGAAAAGCATGTCTTTAACTTCATAACCTAACCAAAACCGTTTTCCTAAATGGTTGGGATGATTTATCACCAGCTTTGTCTACCACATTTGATATTTTCAGTCTTTTAAATTTTACTAATTTGATAGGTATAAAATGATATCTCATTAGGGTTTTAATTTCCATTACTGTGATTATTGATGGGGGTTGAACATAGCTTTGTAGGTGTACTGATCTTTACGATTTTCTGTTGGTTGTATTTTTTGTTGTTGTTGTTTGAAAGTGTTAAAATATTTTCTAGTGACTTTTTTTCTGTTAATTATATGAATGGCAGCTATTGTCTCCCAGTTTGTGGGTTCTTTTTACTTTGATATATTTTAATTAATTGTAGTTCTTCGATTTCTTCAACATCTTTCTGGTGTGTACTTGCTTAGGAATTTCTTCTCTTTCCCCAAGGTCATAAAGATATTTTCCTATGTATTTTTCAAATAGTTTTAAAGATCTTTAAAACTGATTTGTGCTGATTTTTTTTTATTGATTTACTTTCTTTGTTGTAGTTAGAGACCCAGTTTCTTTGGATTTTTTTTCTACCACTATTTGTTGAAAATAATGTATCATTTCCTCACTGATTTACAGTACTAATATGTCATACTTTAATTTCCACATGTGGGTCTGTTTTGATGTCTTTGAGTCCATTGGTATAATTTTTTATTCCTATAACAATACCATACTGTTTCAGTCACTAAAAACTGAATAAGTTCTGATATCCCTTGTTCCAATTTGTTTTGCTGCAAGAGTGTCTTGGCCA
Organism: Rhinopithecus roxellana; assembly: GCF_007565055.1. Taxonomy (NCBI): domain Eukaryota; kingdom Metazoa; phylum Chordata; class Mammalia; order Primates; family Cercopithecidae; genus Rhinopithecus; species Rhinopithecus roxellana. Next base: position 57,497,320 of record NC_044551.1, read on the forward strand.
TTTTTTGGCCCTTTGCCCTTCCATACAAATTTTTAAATCATCTTGTCAAGTTGCATGAAAAACTATGTTCTACTTGGGAAATGGGGTCCTATTAAATGTATAAATCAATTTGGGGAGTATTGATTAGAGTAAAAATTCTTCTATCAATGTGGTTTATCTCTTCATTTGTTTAGATCTCCTTTGATGTCCTATAGTAAAGTTTTATAATGTTTTTATAAATATCTTGCACATCTTTTGGCTAGATTTATTCCCATGTACTTGCTATGTTGTCCTCTTCTCTCCTTTTTTGAAACTTCAGTGCAGAAAAATTGTCCCAGTCACACTTAATTTATGGCATACCATCATCACTGTTCCACATACTCATTTGTTTTCTTTTTATCCCCATATCCTTCTTTCTACTTCACTGTCATCCCATAGCCAACTATTACATTGGGTTTATTTAATGTGTGTTATTTTGTGTGCTTATAGAATGTATATTGTTTCTGCGCATATATTTTTAATTTATGAATATGGTTTTATACATTGCATTGTTTCTCTTTCACCTAGCACTAGCCTTTAGATCCATCCAAGTGGCTATGTGTACCTCTAATCTGTGATTTCTAATGAATGCTCTACTAAGATGTGCATTTGCCATATTTTATCTATTCACTATCTAGAATACTTCCAACTCTCTGTCACAATATATAACACTCTAATGAATATCCTAGTGTGGACTGTGAATATCTCTTTGATATATAGACTCCAAAGCAGAATATCTGGGTCATAGTATATAAGTATGCTTGACTAAATATTGCCAACAGTTCTCCCATATGACTAGCCTAGACACCTATTACCAGTGTGTAAGGTTGGGAAAAATTAGCACTATGGAAAATGTTGGCGGGGAATGAGAATTAGAAACTCATTTTAATTTGCATACATCTGGTAATAGTTTAATGTCATTTTAAATACTTCTTAGCCTTTCAGATGCCTCTTTTGTAATAAATTTGCTTATTTTGCTAAGGGGGTTTCTACCCTTATTGGTTTTATAAAATTTCTTATATATTCTAGATATTAATCTTTTATCTATTTTAGACATTACAAATTTCTTCTGCCATTTGTATCATCTACATATTGTTTGTCCATGGTATCTTTCATTGTAAGGAATTCTTAACTTTGATATAATTAAATGCTCTTCACTTTGTGTCTTCAATTTTTATTTAGGTTCTTCCCTATTCCCAGACGACAAAGGTTTTCACTTTGATTTTCTTTTCTTTTTGAGACAAGGTCTTACCCTGTTACCCAGGCTGGAGTGCAGTGGTATGATCACAGCTCACTGCAGCCTCAACCTTCCAGTTCAAGCAATTCTCCCACCTCAGACTCCCAAGTAGCTGGAACTACAGGAGCACGCCACCATGCCTGTTTCATTTCGTATTTTTTTTGTAGACACAGGGTCTCACTATGTTGCCTAGGCTGGTCTGGAACTCCTAGCTCAAGCAATCCTCCTCCCTCGGCCTCCCAAAGTCCTAGGATTACAGGCATGAGCCATCATGCCTGGCCTCGCTTAGAGTTTTTAAATCTTTATTTTATAGTTTTACTTTTTAGGTCTTTATCTAGAATCCTCCCATTATGTTTTGTTACAAAGTGTTCAACATCTGTCTTTTTTCATGTAATAGCTTACTTTTCTGAATATTATACAATCTTGCTGAGATTTTTATATGGTTTCTTATTGTTGTCTAGAAATATATTGATATTGGTATGTTGATATCATTTAACAACCTTATGAAATTACTTTATGAAGTCTAATTATAAGGTTTTTGTGGCTTTCAGTGAAGGCAATATTATCTTAAATAAGGACCGTTTTATATCTTTCGATTTAATGCATATGCTTTTTTCTCTTTGTACTTGCCAGACTTTCTGAGCTAAGACTTCTATTTGATTTTGAATGGAAAAAGTGATCATAGCATCCCTGATTTTAAAAGGAATGCTTTTAATATTTACAAATAAGTATAATTGTTGCTCTGTATTTTTGGTAGGTACCCTTCATCAGGTTTTAAGAATGTTCTCATCTGTTCCTGATTTCTAATACCTGTAGTTTTTCTTGAATGGAGTTTAATTTTGTGAATGGTTTTTCAGCATTTCTTGAAATGATCATATGGCTTTACTTCCTCAATTTGTTAATGCACTGAATCATATTAATAGATTATAATTGATGTTCTAATGTTAGGACATTAGAACACTGCTAGATTTGGTTTGCTAATATTTTGTTTCAGAATTTTACTTATTTATGAGTAAAATTGTATTTATTTTTTATACTGTGTTTTGTCAGTTTCTTCCTAAGTCAGTTTATATATCTTTTTGCTGATAATTTTTTTGTTTCAAATTTGTTGGCTTTTGTGTATAATATTTTAATATTTTAATCTCTCTTGTATGTCTAGTTATGCTCTTTGAGTTCTGATTACTCATATTTTTCTGTGATATTGCTGAGTATTTGTCAATTTTATTATTCCATTTAAATTACCAAATTTGAGAATTGACTATTGTATCTTTGTTTTTATACATTCATTTCTGTTCTTTACTAAATCCTTTCTGTTACTGTCTTTGGATTTATTTTGTTATTTTTATACCATATTAAGGTGACTTTCCAAGTCAATTTGCATCCTTTTTACTTCCTTTAAATTACTACTTAAGGCTATAAATTTCCCTTTCATGACTTGTAGAATTTTTTATTCTTTATTTCTAATTTTTTTTTAATATACCACACAATCACATACTGGTTGAATCATCTTGATTAAAAATAACAATTGTACAAAATCAGGGTTGTATTGGAAAATTAGCATCTATGATTTCAAGTTATACCACACTATTTCGTATAAGACGCCATCTACACAACATTAATAGGTTCCCTAAGAAATTTACTTCTCGGCTTAGTTTTTCATGGTTGGTAGGTGGAAGTAAGGTGTAAAGGGGGATCTTATGGGAAAAAAAATAGACATTCCCATAAAAGCCTTTGGCTCCACAAAATTAGTGGGATTTTTTTCACACACACACAAAATTGCAAAGACAAACAATTATAGATTTTCCGACCAAAGAGGCTTGTATAAAATCTTGAACTCAGGTATAAAACTAGCTAATACTTGTCCTTTTCTCCCTATGAAGTGTCTTAGATAATTAATAAGTAAGCAGACATGTTTTAAATTTTTTTCTTCTTACAAATACATATTTCATGTATTAATACATAAAATGGGTAATACAAAAAGGAATGGAAATAATCTAGATAAATGTGAACTGGCACTTTTTAATCTCTCATCAGATGCTAGTTGCACTGATGACTCTTTCAATTGTAAATCCTCTCCCTGAAATACCTACCATTTCCAGGCATTTAATCCTGAGTTTATTTGAACAGTATCCAACTGATATGGTTTCCATCTATGCTATGTTAATTTATTCCCTGAGAAACCAATCATTCATATATATAATTACATGCATATGTATGCACACATACATACACAAAGCAAAGTAGCAAAGAGGTTTCACTGAAATATTTTTGCAAAGAGTTCTACATTGTTGAATTTATTTTCTAAACATACTCAAGTCAAAGAAATTTTTAACAAAAATTAAAAATTCCATGTCTTAATTTTACTCACTGTAAGAAAAACATGCAGCTGAAATGCCAGTGTCTGATATATATTTATGACAATCCATCCATTTTTCATGACCGCCTGGGGAATTATTTTATTTGGTCATTAGTTTGTCTGAAGGTGTTAGATTGGTGCTGCAAGTTTAAACATGCTCAGTATAAATCAAAGAACTCCACATGGAAAAGAATGATTAGAACAGCACATGTTCACACAGCATGAGTGTGAATATAACCCAGAAATCTACCTTCTCAGAAAGTTGGAGGTAAGTCAGAGAAAATTTAAAATATGCTGTAGACCTGGGACTGCCTTGGAGCAGAAAGGTACATTAACCTTTACATTTCCTCTGAAACCACAACAGTTTTGTTCACAAGATAATTTTTTGAAAAGGCCTGCAAATTCTGAACTTCTTTTTAGTTTGGCAGAATCAGGTTCTATTTTTGTTATACAGTTTACTTATGAGTTTAGAATTTCAGAAGCCTTTTGCTTCTATATTAAGTTTATGACCCAAATCACTTATAATGCAAATTGTACATTTTGTTCAAGTATCACCACTTCATAACTTATTTTAAAAATTATGAGCAGTGTTTCATTCTCTCCTCCCTCCTTCTTCCTTTACCTCTTTCCCTCTCCCTTTACTTTCCTCTTTCCATCTAACTCTTCGTTTTCACATACACTCACAATTTTTGTTCTTTTCATTATTTCACATATATAGAACTTGCTTGTTAATTCTATATGAAATTGGATGTTGGTGGGATATGATGCCTTCATTTTAAAATACTTGCATTTATAAAAGTACACATGTATGCTTGTGCGCTAAAAATTCAACCAGTAACCACAAAACTTCTGAAGTTAGCACAATAAATAAATTCTCCTAGTGTGAAAGGGTGGTGGTCACATAGTCCTGACCTTGGCCCAGAGCTCACAATTTTAATAATGTGTCCCAAAATAGTGCTTTACCTAACTACCATGCAGAATAAATGACACCAAGTAAAAGTGTTCAAAGATGTAATAAGATGACTGATACTAGATTTTTTAAACCTTTTAGAAGGGGCAGAAAGGAAGTGAAGGAGCTCAGCATCACTTTTAACTCAAAATGGACTGTTGATATTAATAAATGGTGTCATTTAATTTTTAAAAATATTTCAGAAATGTTCAGGTGTTCTAAAGTTTGATCACTGCGTGACTACCTTGTTGGGGCCATGGGCAATATATGTACTCATTGTGAATCATTCTGGGAAATTGTGGTCAGTCTGGTATAGAATGTGAAGATTGAGTATGTAGGCCTTAAGTGAGATGATGGAAAACCTACTCCATTTCTGCGAGACCTCATGGTAGGTGTAGGTTTATCCTATTCTACAATCATGAAGCGTAGAGTACTCTTGGGGATGATGGTGGATACTCACTCCTGGGATACAGAGGTGAGCAAGTAGTACAAAGGTATCCTCAGGATTAATCCAAGTCTGTGCAATAGCTACAGGTTATTCTTGATGTTGTGTCATACCTTTTATCCCAAGTGATCAAAAATGTTATGAAAAGTTATAGCAGATCTCATCTATACAACATTTGAGACACAGTAGCAAAAGGGAGCTCAGGGCTGTCCTCTTCTGCTTCAACACTAAAAGAGTAGAAATCTCATTTGATCAGCAGCTACAAAGATGGAAATGGCAGATCAGGAGGCCAGATTAGAGGGATGAATGTGACCCGATTCTGAGTACAACAATGAGAAAACAACCACAGAACCCTGAGAAAGAGCAGGGACATATACAAGTCAAGTGTATTATTTCTGGCAACAACTGGAGTGGGAATTTCTGCTTCTGAGTAGGATATAGTAAGTGGTGGCAAGCCATCACTCTCAGTGGCAATAACTAGGGGGGAAATTATAAATTACAAAAATCATATTTAAAAATAAATTTGAGAGAGATGGAATTGAAGACTAGGTGAATTAAAACTCCAATATGGTCAGAGCCCCCTAGGAAAGCTAATATTGCCAGCTCTTTGCTTTCCTGGGAGTATTTTCCAAGTCTGAGGATTAATCTAGCCATGGGCAGAGTACTTTATGAGGAGGAATAGAAATCGGCAGAAGTTTTAATAACCATAGAGACATATCAGTCTCTATGGTTATCAAAGAGGAGTCCAAACATATAGCCAATTTTCTACATGAGACATTTGCTAAGAGCTTTGGGAGTAAAAAAGGCTTAAAAAAGTTGGCTAAAAAAAGACAGAATGAAATTTCTTGTAGTCTCAGAGTTTAGGAATCAAGTTATCCTACAGGGAGGGTATATACTATAACAGATACATAGTAAGAATCCTCCTTAAAATATATCTCATGTTTTAAACCTATATAGGATGGATGGCTAAAGAACAACATCCACAACCTCTGAAAGGCACAGCTTTCAGATTAGAAGAGCTAGGGACCTTATAAACTGTTAAGCAAAAAATGCAGAGAACCATGCTCTAGTAGGGAGTCCAGACCTGAAAAACAACACTCTAAACACTAACAATTTTCTGCAGTCCCATTGTGAACTCCATAGTGCTTTGGAATAAAGTCCCATTAAAGGAATAAGGCAGCAGTAAACACAGTATAGGTCATGTGTCCTTAAGACAGTTGAAATTAGATTGAGTATAATGAAAGTGCAACCTAACTTCAAACCCAATCCTGCTTATTTATTAGATTGAGGGGATGAGACTCTCACTCTACCTGCCTGACAGAAGAACGGTCCAGTCCTCTCTGAAGGGAAATATTAACTTCAGTCTTCATGGATCTTTCATTCAATAAAAAAAAAAAAAGGGTTAGGAAAATGTGACCAATAATCAAAAAAGAAAGTACAAAATAGAAACACATCTCCTCATTAATCTAGATGTTGGAGTTAGCAGACTTCAAAATGTCCATTAGGAAAAAAATATTAATGAAAATAGATTAAAAGAATAGATAAAAAGGTAAAAACAGCCAATAGAAAATAGAAACTATAAAAAAAGAATAAAATAGTCTGGGATGACAAAGTGCAATAGCTGAATTAAGAATGCATTATATGAATTTAACAGCAGACTGTGTGGGATATAATCTGTTGAATATGTGTAACTGGAGACCCTCAAGGGGCAAGAAGGGAATAGAAAAATATATCTGAAGAGCCAATTGTCAAGAGTTTTCCAAAACTGAAGACAGACATCAGTACATATTGATAAATCTCAGCATAGCCTAATTAGGCTAAATAGAAAGAAAACCATATCTAGAGACATCATACAGAGCAAACTGCTGAAACCCAAATATAAAGAAAAAAAAAATCTTAAAAACATCTAGAAAAAAAAAAAAGTTACCTTCCAAGAAGCAAGGATGACTGACTTAAACAGAAACACCACAGGACCAGACAGTGGAATAATATCTTTGATGTGCTCATGGAACATTAAAGATGCTATTTAATGATTACTGCTAACCAATAATTCTTTATCCAGCAAAAATATCCTTCAAAAATGAAGGTAACATAAAAACTTTTCAGGTATCCAGTAGTCCTACCCTACAAGAAAAACTAAAGGTAGGTCCTTAGGGCAAAAGAAAAGAATCCTAGCTGGAAGCACAGAACTTCAGCAAGGAAGAACACCAGAAAGGATAATTATGTGGGTAAATATGAATAAATGTTATTTGTTTATAACAGTAATATCTGGTGAGTTTAAACACAGAAAATGAAATATATGACAGTTATTGCAAAAATGGTGAAAGTGGTAAATGGAGTTAAAATGTTGTAAAGTTCTTACATTGTTTGTGACAAAAATACTAATTTAGAGTATACAGTCATAAGTAAAAGTTACATAGTTACTCACTGGAGTAAACTACTCTAGGAAAATGAATAAATATATAAAAAGCTAATAAGGACACTACCCTCTCTGGACTTCCTCCCAAAAACCCATAATCCCAGTTGACTCATGGGGAATGTATAATGACTCTAATAGTAATGTATTAATATTGGCTAACTAGTTGTTAACTACTATATTAATGTAATAAGGGAAATTGAATGTGAAGTATACAGGAACTCTCTACTGTCTTTGTAACTTTTCTGTAAATATAAAATTATTCAAAACTAAAACGTTTATCAAAAACAAACAGCTAATACAGAATGGAATAATATAAAATATTTGGTTGATCCATAAGAAAGCAATAAAAGAAATACAAAAGAATAAAGATCAGATACAACAAATAAAAAATGTAAACATTAAAAATTCATACTAAAATAGATTGGCAGATGGGTTAAGAAAAGCAGGACCAATTATATGTTGTTTATAAGAGACGACATTTAAATATAAAGGCACAGAAAGGTTGGAAGTATATAAAATTATATATGTGTAAACACTAATCAAAGCAGCTATGGCTAGGTTAATATAAAAAATTAGACTTTTAAGTGAACAGGAATTACTGGAGAAAAGGAACATTTCATGGTAATAAAAGAGGCAATTCCATAGGAAAACATAAAACCATAAATTTGTATGCAACTTAAAGTTTCAAAATATATAAAACAAAAGTTGACAAAATTAAAACAAGAAATAGATATAAATCCACTATCACACTTGGAGATTTCAACATATCTATCTCAGGAACTGCTAGAAAAAAAGAAGAAGAACATACTTACACAATGATGGTGTACAGAGCCCTTCACCTGTGAAGAATAGTGGCTATTCTGAAAGGTTGGGGCTTGTGTTATTAGTAGTGGTCTGCGTGTTCAGAGTCAGTGCTTTGGAGTGGAATTGCCTATTCTTTTCCCTTTCACTTCTTCCTGTACTGTAGCACAGTGGTTGCCCTTCACTTTCTGAACCCAGGAAAGGCCTCTTTTAGTCAATTCACTGTTCTCATTCTCTTCTGCTTGTAACAGGTTAAATAATAGTAACCTGTCATACATTTCTGAGTTCTACTTCATCTATGCAGCTGAGTTGATTGAATAAATGAACTGAGACTTCCAGTCCGTAGGCTTAGTTCTGCGTCTTTATTTATGTGGATCCCAAGATGTAAAGTAGAGAAGAGAACAAGAAGCCCCTCCTTCTTCAAGCCAGTTTACCAATAAGCCTTGCATTTGGGGGATTACGAGGGATTGCCTATATTAATAAAATCAGTGTTTTGTTTCTCATTTGGCTAGTGATCCACTCATCAGAATCTAGATAATGCAATTTGCAATGTATAACTTATAAACTTATAGCCCCCTAAAGGGCTTCTAGCCCACCTCATCATAGAGAATTATCCACCTGAGTTTATGCACTCCAGCACTCTTCTAATTTAGAAAAGCAATGAGAGCTTTGAAATCAGGGATCCCATACTGCGCAACTCCAGCAAGCACCTTTGGCATAGTTGTATATGAAGGATGCCCTCTGGAATTCTGCACTGCACAGAAGTGTCCATATATGGCACTCTATGTCTTATCCTCTTTCCTGATAAATGGTTTCTATTTAGTTTTGGCTTCTTGATCCTCAGGAGTGCCTCTCCACTGGGAAAGATAACTATCCATAGGGGTATTTCTTGGTCTCTGGGCATAACTTTATCAGGAAATACCATAATAACCCCAACATTGATATAAGAGAAAAATAATGGAGTAAATAAATAAATAAATAAACCCAGTAAATAAAATATATTTAAAATGTATTAATTAAAGATGGAATAAAGAGATGCAGTCTATAGTCTAAGCAATTCCTTAGTGAAATTTTCCACAATGTTCATATCTAAATGATTTGAAAGCTAGGATTTATCTTTAAGGCTGAGCCACTTCCAGTCAACCACACTCATAGCACCTGTCATGAGAGATGCAAGAAGGAACACATTACAGACAGTTTGCTGTTCTTCATGTAAGTTAAGGATTGGATAATTATCTAATATAACTCACATTACTGACCAAAACCCTACTACAAAATAATGGCCTGAGCCGTTATTTTGAATACATGTAAATCTTACAAATTTATTTTAGAACCAAAAAAATCCTTAAATTTGGAAGGAATTTTTGTTCTGATTTTTTTATGTGTGTGAAGTACAATTATATTGGCAGTTAAAATATTTTTCAAAATGACATAAAATAACCAGCTTCTAGGAAATTACAGTTTGCAATCTTTTTTTTAGAGTAAGTAAAATGTGAATTTCTCAGATTAATTTCAAATCAATCAAATGAGCATTTAGTTTGATAATACTAATAAGGAGGTAAAGAACTTCCAAGAGAGACAACTGTCAGCATTCATAATCTTAATATAAAATTTCAGGAATTTTGCTTCCCAAAATAGACCAACTACAAAATAAGACCATTATTATGAAACATAACTTTTCATCTTATCTTGGAAAATTCCAAGGTCTTCAACTCACATTGGCAGATGGAAAAAAAAAAAAAAAATGCATGAGGTGAAGGAAGACAAGAGCTAAGGTTTGGTTTGGTTTTTTGAAACAAAACAATTCTGGCTACTAGTTTCTTTTTTTTTTTTTTTTTTCTAAGAGTTTTGCTCTTGTCACCCAGGCTGTACTGCAGTAGCACAATCTTGGTTCACTGCAACCTCCACTTCCCAGGTTCAAGTGATTCTCCTGCCTCAGGCTCCCGAGTAGCTGGGATTACAGGTGCCCACCACCATGCCCAGCTAATTGTTGTATTTCTAGTAGAATGGGGTTTCATCATGTTGGCCAGGCTGGTCTCAAACTCCTGACCTCAAGTGATCCGCCCGCCTCGGCCTCCCAAAGTGCTAGGATTACAAGCATGAGCCACAGTTCCTGGCCTAGTTTCTGTTCTTTCATACTTATGACCTTGACTAAGTCCCAATGCCCAGACTATATCCCGGACCAGTTAATTCAGCATCTCTGGAGATGGGTCTCAAACATCAGTATTATTTAAAGCTCCCCAAATGATACCTATGTACATCCAAAAAGTCAAGGTTACAATTACACTGCTCTAAAAGATGATAGGACTTGGGAACATAAGAATAGAATTGTGAACTCAGAATGCAAAGGTACCTTGAAAGATTCTTTTGTTTATTCTCTGACTTGTCTATTTTCTGCATAGCTGAACTATGACCAAGAAAGAATCAGAAGAAATGAAATATTACAAATAAAAGAGATGAACAGTGTTTGCCTTATACTGAAATAAAGTTAACTCTGGCATAGTATAATGATACTTTAATAGTGCATGACTATTGTCCATTTGTTTCGTATAGCAGATGCAGATTTAGTTGGAAACTACAGTGCAAATTTAAGAAATCTAAGTAATTGTACAAACTGAAGTTTAACCAATATGCTGAGAACAACAGCACCCTGGGGAAATGACCATGGGATTTGTGAGACCACAAAGTGTTTATCAAGGCATTAAATTTATTCGCTTTTGTCTATAAAAAATTACCTTCAAAAAAATCTGTAAAAAAAAGAGGAGTGGTTTAAAATGGATATCAAGGTAGTCCCAGAAGAAGAAAAGAAATTCCAAAAAGTAAGGTAACAACTATCTGGAGAAGAGGGAAGGGGCAGTTCTAACTTCTTTCTTTTGGGGACTTGAGGAGTATGTTAATAATCTGAAGATAGGCTTAAAAGTGTCAGACCTTTTTTGCCAGCTGGTGGAGCTACTACCATGATTTACCATCCCATAATTGTAGCTGCATCTTTCATTGTTGCAGTGCACATGAAGTAGGACATATTTATTATGACTTCAAACAGATGACTATTAAATGAGATGTATACTCATAAATTTCAGCAGCTATTAGAACATTCATTAAAATAGGATAATATGAAATGTTTTAATATTTACAGATTTATAATTTGCAGTTGAAACCTTGCAAACAACTGAACAGTTTAAACGTTGAAATCTTTGCCTTTACCAGTATCAGGACTGTGTTATTAACAAAAGCAGCTTCAGATGTTATTCACTCAAAAATAAGGTGTTGCAGAAAAACTTCATAACTGTGCTGGCAATGAAGTGGTTTTTGTTGGCAAAATCTTACTCTACATGCATGTTTTAACTTTGCTAAGATTATATTGTAATAATTCAAGATGTTGTTGAGAAATAATAGATACTACTATTTTGTGAACAAGACCATTATTTTGTTAATAATAAAGGTGCTACTGCATTATAGTATCACTTAAAATATATAATGCATTTCTGATGCACTGAAATATTGTATAGGTAGCTGGATATAATGCAAGGTTATATAAATTATAGATTTTATAATATAAATCTAAAAATATTTCATTTTGTTCTATTAATTTTTTCTTCAATACTACACATAAATATCCTTTTTTTCTAATAGCAAAGAGAGAAAACAATAATACCTGCCACAGGTACTGTGTATTCTTTTGTTACTTTTTTCTGGCCTGAGAAAATGAAAAGCCATAGGATAATTTCTAAAAATATTCCAAAGATAATTTAAGAGAGAGAATTTCAATGACTTGAAAAAACTCTGAGTTCACTGTGAAACTTACACTTTCAAGTTATTTTCTTCTGTGTTCCTTAGAGTCCTAAAAATTCACACATAAATGATACATTAATATTCACTTTTAAAAGATTATACAAACAACTGGTGGCCATATAGGAGGTTTTTCAAGCTGAATCTGATAATACGACTTCCTTTCAAATGAGCACTGATGGTGTTGGAAACAAGACATAGCTGAAGCAATAGTGATTTTTTTAACCCTCAAGAGAAAATCTCTCAATCAGATAAATTTTTTTTTCTAAATTGAATTGTCATTACATTAATGGAGTCTGGTATTTCTGAACAATATTTCCTGTTGGGATGATATTTAAAATACTAAGTACTAGTAACAAAATCTGTATGTAAGTCTAAAATTGTAAAATAGATTTTGTATTCTCTAAATGGCTATTTATAAAACTGATTACCACATGATATAACTTACTATTTACCATGTCAAGTAATTTGTATTTGTAGATTTAGAAAGTATAGCATTGTTTTGATATGAATATTGCTACTTAAATACCTTGTCTGAGACATGATCCAACAAGAGAGGTTCATCCAATAAGCTTGAGTTAAGATTTTAACTACCTATGAGTCATTTTCTCCTTAATTCCTTGTTTTATTTCAAAAAGGTTGCTAAATAAGTAACCTCTAAAGTATTTCCTAAAAGGACACCTGTTAGTCAGTTCTAACCCAACACTGCTTGCTATAAAACTAAATCAACACTGCTGAACGTTTAGCATATCTAACCAGAATTAAGTCCCCCCCCCATTTATTATATCAAAAAAATGTCCCCTTATATTTCCAAATGTCTGTCACCACCATTCCTTGAGAACAACTGAGGCTACAAATAGACATAAACATTAATTAGGGTTGCTTATTCTTTTAATGCCAAAGAAACGATTTTAAAGTAAGATATATTTCTGTATTTAGAGAGAATGGATAAAATTATTTTTTAAAATAGCTGTCTTCTCAAAAAGCAATTGTTTGGAATTTTTAATATAAAATGACAGTCTACTGAAAGAAGCTTTTTGAATTGTCTTAATGTTTGAAATACCTGAAATTCATGGTACTGTCATAGATACATAAACAGAAACTGGCTGAAGACTCAGCTCCATCACATATGTAACCCATGGCAAATCAACTAAACTCAAAGCTAGAGCCTTCCTTTTTTTATTTTTAATCTGTAAAATGGGGTCACATATCTATCCTACATGACTGTTAGTTATGATCTAATACAGTCTGTTCCACAACCTAAATGAGACTCTTTGATGTATTTCCTGACAAAATATAATTTTGTAATATGTTACACGTTAGGTTAAATTTAAAAGTTAAAATCTCTAGTCTATATTTGCTGTTAAAACTTTACCAATGAATTTAAGTTTTTAATATATAGCTATATAATTATAAATAGACTAATTGGTAATATCTAGTTTATTCTGTATTCCACATAACAGAAGTAAAGGAAAATCATTTTCTGTTTATTACAGAAAAACTAAGTTTTGCTTCATTCATGTGAAAAAAATCCTCAATTTTTAATATAAAATGACTATTGGAAAATATAACTGAACATAAACTGAATGCTATTAAAGTAAAACGAATAAACAAAAATTAGAGATTGTGTTTACCTCAACCTTGGAAAGCAACCATTCGGTCAAAACTAATGTCACTAATGGATTGCGTAAGTGCGGTTTGCTTATCTTTTTAATATTAAAATTGCCTTCTGGTATTTATTATATTAATATATGTACTCTGGAAACAAAGTAAAAAATAAATCGTGGTTAGCCTAATTGTGTCCAATTTGAAATAGTATAACATAAACCCAGAATTCATGAATATAAATATAAATATTAATATTAATGTTGTATAACCTAGTGACAAGTATTATAGCCCCCAGAAACTAAGGAAAAAATTAAAATATGTAAATCCATGTTTACTTTTGGTATTTAAAGTCATAAAAGTTAAAAAGACATTGTATTACCACGAAGTCAGTCTTGATAAATTTTAAAAGATTGAAACGATACAAAGTATCTTCTCTGACCGCGTGGAATGAAGCTAGAAATCCATATAAACAGAAAACTGAAAATTCACTAGTATGTGGAAATTAAACAGCACAATCTTAAACAACCAATTGGGTCAAAGAAGAAAGCATGAGGGAAATTAGAAAATACACTGATATGTATGAAAACAAAAATATGGCATACCAAAAATTTACAGGATCCAGCAACAGTAGTGCTAAAAGGGAATTTTATAGCAGTAAATGCCTCCATTAAAAAAGAAGAAAGATCTCAAGTCAACATAATTTTATACTTTGAACTAGAAAAGTGAGCACTCTAAACCCCAAGCTAGCATAAGGAAGAAAATAATACATGATTAGAATAGGGATTAATGAAATACATAATAGAAAAATAGAATCAACAAAACAAAAATTTGGCCAGGAAAACATCAAAAACCTGGGCAAGCTTTTACCTACACTGACAAAGATAAAAGAGAGAGGATGTTTATAAATACAATAAAAAATGAGAGTGGAGACATTACTACCAATTTTACAGAAATAAGGATTATAATACTATGAGCAATTATATACCAACAACTTAGAGGACTTAAGTAAATGCATGAATTTATGAAAACATACAAATTATCTGAACTGAATCTAGAAGAAATAGAAAATCTCAACAGAACTATAACAAGTAAAAAGATTGAGTCAGTAATCACAAACTTCCCAAGAAAGAAAAGTCCAGGACCAAATAGCTTCACTGATGAATTCTGCCAAATATTGAAAGAAGCAACATCAATCCTCAAACTCTTCAAAAAAAAAAAAAAAATTGAAGAAGAAACACTTCATGATTCATTCTATGAGGAGGACAGCACTACCTCAGTATGAAAGCCAAAGTTACCACAAGGAAAGAATTATAGACCACTATCCCTTTGGAATATAAATGCAAAAATTCTCCACGAAATACTAACAAACTTATTCTAACAGCATATTAAAAGGTTGATGCCTTATTGCCAAATGGGATTTATCTAGGAATGCAGGCATGGTTCGACATAAGAAAATCAATGTAATGTACCACATTAATAAAGGGGGGAAAGGGAATTGTTTTACTTGATACAGAAAAGCATTTGACAAAATCTAGCACCCTGTCATGATAAACACACTCAGAAGACTAGGAGTAAGACTGCTTCAACATGACATTGGCACTTAGGAAAACCTCATAGCTGACACCACACATTTGTGAAAAACTGAAAGCTTTCCCCCTGAAATTAGGAACAAAATGAGGATATCCAGTTTAATCACTGCTGTTCAACATTGTGCTGGAAACTCTAGCTGGAACAATTTCATTGATTTATTTATTTATGCCATAAAGAAGCAGTAAAACTATCTTTATTCAGATGTCCTAATCCTGTATATAGAAAATCCCAAAGAATTCAAAAGAAAGCTATTAGAGCTAATTAATTTAGCAACATAGCAGGTTATAAGATCAGCACAGAAAAATCACTTGTGTTTCTGTACACTGGGAATGAACAATCCAGAAAGGACACTAACATCAATTGGTTTACAATGGCATCTAAAAGAAGAAAATACCTAGGAATATTTTTAAGCATGGATGTTAAAAACTTGCACACTGAAAACTATAAGATGTTGCTGAAGGAAATTAAAGAAGATCCAAATAAGTAGAAAGACATTCTGTGTTGATGCATTAGAAGATTTAATACTGTTAAGATATCAGTACTACCCAAGGCCATCTACAGATTTAACAGAATTCCTATCAAAATTTCAACAGCGCTTTTTGTAGAAATGAAAAGGATGATCTTCAGATTCGTACAGAATTTCAAGGGTCCTGCATAACCAAAAGAAAATCCTGAAAAGAAGTAGTGTTCATAATATCAAAACTTACTACAAAGCTACAGTAATCAAAACAGTGTAGTACGGGCATAAAGACAGACATACAGACCAAGGGAATAGAAGTACAGAAATAAATTCATATATCTATGACCAATTGATTTTTGACAAGTCTACTGATGAAGTCCATTCATCTGGGAAAGAACAGTCTCTTTCATAAATAGTGCTAGGTTAGCTGGATTTACATATGCAAAAGAATGAAGTTGGACCCCTTAACTCCAAGTTGATCAATGACCTAAATATAAAAATTTAAAAACATAAATCTTGTAAAATAAACCGGGGTAAATATTTACAAACAGTGGCGTCTTAGATATGACATCAGAATCACAAGCAACAAAAGTAAATTGAACTTGATCAAAATTAAAAATTTTGAAAGGAATCACTTGAGGCCAGGAGTTCAAGACCAACATGGGCAACACAGTAAGACCCTGTCTCTAACAACAACAACAAAAAATTGTAATTAGCTGGACATGGTGGTGCATGTCTGTAGTCCTCACTACTTGGGAGGCTGAAGAGTGGGAACATTTTTTCAGCCCAAGAGGTTGAGGCTGAAGTGAGCTATTGCTGTGCCACTGCACTGCAGCCTGGGTGACAGAGTGAGACTATCCCTGAAAAAAAAAAAAAAAATTAAATGTGGTGCGAGGGACATATCAAGAAAGTAAAAAGACAACATGGCTACATACAGAATGGAAGAAAATGGTTGCAAATCATTTCTGATAATGGCTTAATATCGACTCTACATATAAAATGTTAGCAAGGAGAAACTGGAACTCTGATACATTGCTGGTGGAAATGTAAATTCCTCAAAAAGCTAATCATAGAATTACCATATGACTCTACAGTTCTGTGTATACTCGAAAGAATTGAAAACAGGGACTCAAAAAGATATTTGTATGCCAGTGTTCATTGCTGCATTATTCACAATAGCCAAAGGTAGAAACAACCTAAATTTCCATTAGCAATTGAATGGATAAACGAAATGTGGTATACAATTAGGTAAAAAGGAATAAAAGCCATAAAAAGGAATGATATTCTGATACATATTGCAATATGGATGAAGCTTGAAGACATTATACTCAGTAAAATAAGCCAAACACAAAAAGCCAAGATTGAGTGATTCCACTTACATGAGATATCTACAACAGGCAAATTCATATAGGTAGAAAGCAGAATAGAGATTACCAGTGGCTGGGGAGAGGGACTCATGAGTTATTGCTTAATGGCTACAATTTCTGTTTGGGATAATGAAAAAACTTGAAAATAAATAGTGGTGATGGTTGTACAACATTGTGAATGTAGTTATTGCCACTGAGTTGTACACTTAAAATTAGTTAAAATGACAAATATTATGTTATATATATCTTACCCAATAAAAACTATTTTTTTAAAAAAGTGGTATTCAATTCTTACCTCGTTATTGAACCAAAACAAAAAAATTTGTAATGTAGCCTGGTAACTTTAAAAACTATATTGAAATTTAAGCAGATGTTAAAAGTAATGTACAATAAATTTTAACTTATTCAATATAAAAGGTTAGCTTTCAGAATTAATACTTTTTACTCTAGGAGCCTAAGGATATAGGAGAAAAGATGAAAATTAAAATCTCTTTTGCATTAACTTTTTAAGTATATTAACAGTAACTCTATACCTAGTTGTGACTATAAATATATCACTCCACCTCTGCTAAGACCTACTTATATCAATCAACTTTTGACACAACAAAATTCTTATGTAATATGAAGCAGTAAAATATTGTGCTTTAACCTTTTATCCATCCCATCATATGTGAAAGATAGGACATGTCTCATTTTTAATACTAATTTCAAGACTCTGAATTAGCCTCTAAAGAACCTACAAAATGTATTTCAAATATATTCATATTAATTTTCAATTCCTGCCGAAAATAAATTTGAAAGCCTTGATTTAGGACAGTCTCAAAAATATGCTAATTATTCATTTTATTCTCTAAAGTCTATCCTTTTATCCAGGTACTCATCCATCCAAAAACATTTATTGAATGCCCACTATTAGCACAACACAACCTACCAAAATTACAAAAATTCGTGATTAGAGATAGTTTTTCTATCTGTGAAACAACCTTCAAAATAATAGAGTTCACTTTATGGTCTTTGATGGTGAATATAAATTTGAATCACATTCTGTAGGGAAAAAAGTCATAGCCTTGTTTTCTAGGATATGAGAGAGAAATCACTCTGACGTAAAATTACTTCTAAGGCCGGGCGCGGTGGCTCAAGCCTGTAATCCCAGCACTTTGGGAGGCCGAGACGGGCGGATCACGAGGTCCGGAGATCGAGACCATCCTGGCTAACTCGGTGAAACCCCGTCTCTACTAAAAAAAAATACAAAAAACTAGCCGGGCGAGGTGGTGGGCGCCTGTAGTCCCAGCTACTCGGGAGGCTGAGGCAGGAAAATGGCATAAACCCGGGAGGCGGAGCTTGCAGTGAGCTGAGATCCGGCCACTGCCCTCCAGCCTGGGCGACAGAGCGAGACTCCGTCTCAAAAAAAAAAAAAAAAAAAAAATTACTTCTACAAAATAGAATTGAAGAAAAGACAAGAGTATCTTTGTAATTTTTGTAATCTAAACCTGATGGCAACTTGGAGATTTTCTTCACGGGTCCTTCTTCCTCTTTGATTTCACCACAATGAATTTCTCCAAGAGCTCGTTTTTTCCATGTGGGAAAACAAGTCAGATTCAACTTCTATTTTTATCACCTGTTTCTTCCACGGTTTTATTAGTTACTTCATTGTTTTCAGTAAGAATTCATAGTAAGATTAAAATTTTCCCTGAACTGCCGAGTGCTGCACCCCACATCATCCTAAACCTTGGAACCCAACCTAAATCACAATGACAGAGCAGCCACTGTCTGGTATATTGCTGGTTATTGTGGCAGAGGAAAAGAGACTGCTGCAAAGCAACCTAAATGGATAAATGCCTCTACCCAGAAACAACACACATAACTTTCACTGGACAACCATTTTCACTGGTCAAGTCCCATGGCCTTCATAACTTCCAGGGGACAGGGAAGTACAAACAAACCATGTAATCAGAGACTAGAATATTTCTGAAGAGCCTTAAGGGAACAATTATGAAAGTTTTAATCCAGTTTATTTGAAAACTTGGATATAATGGATAATCTTTTATAAAAGTTATTAGAAATGGCTCGAGAATAACTAGAAGACATAAAGAGACCAACAAATATTAAATAAATTGGTAGGTATTTTTAAGTCTGCCCATAGACCTAAAAAAACTACAGGCCCAAGTGGTTGTATAGGCTAGATTTATCAAACCTTTAAGAATTCTATTTTTATGCAAACTGTTTAAGATACTAAAAGAGATTACAAGATTACCAATGTCTAGAACTGTTAATGCCTTGAGATTTTACCCTATTTGTAAGCTAACAGGTTATTTGGCCACTGTCATAGTTGGTGGCAGAAGACACAAGACTTATGTGTTAGAGACAAAGGATGGTTTGTTACTCACAGTGGTAGCCAGAGTAGCAGCATTTGTGATGGATACCTGAGCCTCATTTCCCATAGGGTATCATGATATCCATATATGCAGTGGGGTGTGTTACATAGGAGAACTCTAAGCTTACAAAACCCAAATCTTTTATAACGGGCATTAAAAATGCTGTGTTCTAAGAATACAAACAAACCTATACTCTGCTCCAAAGGGAGACACTCTATCTTCTAAGACAGTTTACTATGCAAATATCTTTCAAAACATAGTCCAGAACAAAGGCAGTTAGTACTTATGCTTGTAAGATGTGCACACACACAGAGATCCATGGAAAATTGTCACCTAATAGCTAACATGTTTTATGAAGCCAATAAAATCACGATACACAAACCAGGTAAAAGTAGCATAAAACAGAATACTATAGACCAATCTCCCTTTTAGCATATGGATTAAAATGCCATATAAAATAGTAACAAGCTGAGTTCCTCAGTATATAAAAACCAGTATTAAGGACATGTGGAATTTATCCATGTGAAGGAATGGTATATATGAGGGAGGAAAATCAATTTAATAAATTTAATATTATTCAACAATAGAAAAATTCACAAGTTGAATTTATCACATTAACAGATTAAAGGAAAAAACCATATGAACATCTTCAGAGATACAGAGAAATTATTTTGACTTGTAAATAATGAGTATGTGGAATATTGGCATAAGAATTCAATTCTTCAGATTCCTTGAAGCGTACAGTTTTCACTGCAGTATGCCTTTTTTCACTGGATTGTGTGGCAAAAAAGTGAAGTATGTGTCTTTATTATGTCTCTTACTTTAAAATAGCATGGTTAAAATGAACTACAGCATAGTTAAAATGAACTAAGAATACTGAGTACTCTTTAAACTGTGTCTTAATAGCAAAATAATTACCAACTTATCACAAAGAATAAGTTATGATTATGCCTGTAAAAGTGAATTCCTGGTACAGAAGCTTCTCTTACCATTAACTCCAATCCAAATCTTTTTTTAAAATGAAGTGGTTGTATATATTAAAACATATACATTGACTACTATGTTATAATAGTTCTAAGTGTATTGTCTCCTGTACCATGCATTTTAAATGGAGACAAAAATTGGTACTTGGTGGACAAAAAAAAATATTGGATATTAGAGTGGTTTGTGATCCTCATAAGCTCAACCCTACTAGACAAAATCTTACACTTATTTAATTTGTCCTATTAGAAACTAGAAATTTAAATTTAATAAATTTAACTTATTAATTAATTTAAATTTAAGTTTATTGATTAAAATAATTTTTTAACTTTTAGGTTCAGGGGTACACGCACAAGTGTTGTATAGGTAAACTCATGTCACAGGGATTTGATACACAGATTATTTCATCACTGAGGTACTAAGCCTAGGAACCAATAGTTATTTTTCTGCTCCTCTCCGTCCTCCCACCCTTCACCTTCTGATAGACCCCAGTGTCTACTGTTCCCCTCTTTGTATCCATGTGTTCTCATCATTTAGCTCCAACTTATAAGTGAGAATATGTGATATTTGGTTTTCTGTTCCTACATTAGCTTGCTAAAGATAATGACCTCCAGCCCCATCCATGTTCCTGCAAAGGCTATGATCTCATTCTTTTTTAAGGCTGCTTAGTATTCCATAGTGTATATGTACCACAGTTTCTTTATCCAGTCTGCCATTGTTGGGCATTTAGGTTGATTCCATGTCTTTGCTATTGTGAAGAGTGCTACAAAGAACATACATGTGCATGTGTCTTTATGATAGAATGATTTATATTCCTTTGGGTATACACCCAGTAATGGGATTGCTGGGGTTGAATGGTAGTTCTGTTTTTAGGACTTTAAGGAATCGCCACACAGCTTTCCACAATGGTTGAACTAATTTATAATTTACACTCTCAACAGTGTATAAGCATTTCTTTTTCTCTGCAATCTCACCAGCATCTTTTATTTTTGGACTTTTCAATAGTAGCCATTCTGACTGGTGTGAGATGGTATCTCGTTGTGGTTTTGATTTGCATTTCTCTAATGATCAGTGATATTGAGCTTTTCTGCTGTTTCTTGGCCATATGTATGTCTTCTTTTCAAGAATGTCTGTTCATGTCTTTTGCCCACTTTTTAAAGGGGTTGTTTTTTTCTTGTAAATTTAAGTGCCTTATAGAGGCTGGATATTAGACCTTTGTCAGATGCATAGTTTGCAAAAATTTTCTCTCACTCTGCAGGTTGTCTGTTTATTCTGTTAATAGTTTCTTTTGCTGTGGAGAAGCTCTTTAGTTTAATTAGATCCCAGTTACCAGTTTTTGCTTTTGATGCAGAATTGCTTTTGGCATCTTCATCATGAAATCTTTACCCATTCCTATGTCCAGAAATCAATTGGACATATTGCGTATATTGTCTTCCAGGGTTTTTATGTTTTGGGGTTTTACATTTAAGTCTTTCACCCATCTTGAATTGATTTTTAA
The DNA here is from genome assembly GCF_007565055.1 of Rhinopithecus roxellana. NCBI lineage: Eukaryota > Metazoa > Chordata > Mammalia > Primates > Cercopithecidae > Rhinopithecus > Rhinopithecus roxellana. The sequence continues at coordinate 57,519,213 of NC_044551.1, forward strand.
TGTGGTATAAGTAAGGGGTCCACTTCAGTCTTCTACATGTAGCAAGCCAGTTATCCAAGCACCATTTATTGAATAGAGAGTACTTTCCCCATTGTTTGTTCATGCCAGCTTTGTTGGAAATCAAATGGTTGTTGATGTGCAGCCTTATTTTGGGGCTCTCTATTCTGTTCCATTGATCTCTGTTTTTGTACTAGTAGCATGCTGTTTGGGTTGCTATCGCCCTGTAGCATAGTTTGAAGGCAGATAGCATGATGCCTCCAGCTTTATTCTTATTGCTTAGGATTTCCTTGGCTATTCAGGCTCTTTTTTGGTTCCATATGAATTTTGAAGTAGTTTTCTCTAGTTCTGTGAAGAATGTCATTGGTAATTTGCTAGGAACAGCATTAAATCTTTAAATTGCTTTGGACAGTATGGCCATTTTAATGATATTGATTATTCCTGTCCATCACATGGAATGTTTTTCCTTTTGTCTGTATCATCTCTGATTTCTTTGAGTAGTGGTTTGTAGTTTTCCTTGTAGATATCTTTCACCTTCCTGGTTAGCTGTATTCCTGGGTATTTTATTCTTTTTGTAGTAATTGTGAATGGGAATTTGTTGTTAATTTGGCTTTCTGCTCACCTGTTGTTGGTGTATAGGAATGCTAGTGAGTTTTGCATATTGAGTTTCTATCTTGAGAATTTTCTGAATTTGCTTATCAGCTTAAGAACTTTTAGACTGAGACTATGGGGCTATCTAGATATAGAATCATGTTGCCTGCAAATAGGGATAGTTTGACTTCCTCTCTTCCTATTTGGATGCTCTTTCTTTCTTTCTCTTGCCTGATTACTCTGTCCAGGACTTCCAATGCTTGTCAAATAAGAGTGGTTACAGAGGGCATCCTTGTCTTACTGATGGTTTTCAAGGGGAATGCTTCCAGCTTTTGCCAATTCAGTATGATGTTGGCTGTGGGGTTGTCATAGATGGCCCTTATTATTGAGGTATATTCCCTCAATACCTAGTTTGTTGAGAGTTAACGTGAAACGATGTTGAATTTTATTGAAAGCCCTTTCTGCATCTATTGAGATGGTTATTGTCTTTAGTTCTGTTTATGTGACAGATCACATTTATTGATCTACATACATTGAACCACACTTGAATCCCAGGGATAAAGCCTACTTGTTTGTGGTGAACTCACTTTTTAATGTGCTGATAAACTCAGTTTGCCAGCATTATGTTGTGGATTTTTGCATCGATGTTCGTCAAGGACATTGGCCTGAAGTTTTATTTTTTTGTTGTTTTGTCTGCAAGGCTTTGCTGTCAGGATGATGCTGGCCTCATAGAATGCATTGGAGAGGAGTCTCTCCTAAACTTTTTTGGCATAGTTTCAGTAGGAATGGTACCAGCGTTCTTTGTATATCTTATAGAATTTGGCTGTGAATCAGTCTGGTCCTGGAATTTTTTTGGTTGATAGGCTAATACTGATTCAATTTCAGAGCTCATTATTTGTTTCTTTAGGGATTCAATTTCTTTCTGGTTCAGTCTTGGGAGTGTGTATGTGTCCAGGAGTTTATCCATTTGTTGTAGATTTTCTAGTTTGTATGCATAGAAGTGTCCATAATATTCTCTAATGGTTACTTGTATTTCTGTGGAGTCAGTGGTGTAATAATATCCCCTTTGTTGTTTCTGATTGTGTTTACTTGGATGTTCCCTTTTCTTGTTTATTAGTCTAGTTAGTGGCCTATCTGAATTTTTTCAAAAAAAAAAAAAAAAACAGCTTTTGGTTTTGTTGATATTTGAATGGCTTTTTGTGTCTGTCTCCTTCAGTTCAGCTTTGATTTTGATTATTTCTTGTCTTCTAGCTTTGGGGTTGGTTTGCTCTTGTTTCTCTAGTTATAATATTAGGCTGTTAATTTCAGATCTTTCTAACTTTTTGATGTGGGTGTTTAGTGCTGTAAGTTTCCCTTTTAACTCTTCTCATTAGTTTCAAAGAGCTTCTTGGTTTTTGCCTTCATTATTTGCCCAAAAGTCATTCAGAAGCAGGTTAATTTCCATGTAAATGTATAGTTTTGGGACATATTCTTCTTATTAAATTCTGTTTTTATTGCATTGTGGTCCAGGGGTGTGGATGCTTTGATTTCAGTTTTAATTTTCTGGGGACTGTTTTATGTTCAATTGTGTGGGCAATTTTAGAGTATGTGCCATGTGGCAATGACAAGAATGTATATTCTGTTGTTTGGTGGTTGCGAGTTCTGTCCATTTGGTCAAGTGTCGAGTTCAGGTCCCGAGTATCTTTGTTAATTTCCTTCCTAGTGATCTAATGCTTTCAGTGGGGTGTTGATAGCTCCCACTCTTAGTGTGAAGGAGTCTATGTCTCTTTAAAAGTCTCTAAGAACTTGCTTTATGAATCTGGGTGCTCCTGTGTTGGGTGCATATATATTTAGGTTAAGTCTTCTTATAGAATTGAACCCTTTACCATTATGTAATGACCCTCTTTGTCTTTTTTAATCTTTGTTGGTTTAAAGTCTTTGTGAAACTAGGATTGCAACCCCTGCTTTTTAATGCTTTCCATTTGCTTGGTAGATTTTTCTCCATCCCTTTATTTTGAGCCTGTAGGTGTCACTGGATGTGAGATGAGTCTCTTGAAGATGGCATACCATTGGATCTTGGTTCTTTACATGCTGTGCCTTTTTTTTTTTTTTTTTTTAACTGTGGTATTTAGCACATTTACATTCAAGGTTAGTATTGATATATGTGGATTTGATCCTGTTGTTAGTTGTTTATTATGCTAACCTGTTTGTATGGTTGCTTTATAGTGTCACTGGTCTATGAACTTAGAATTTTTGCAGTGGGTAGTAACAGTCTTTCCTTTCCATATTTGATGCATCTTTCAGGAGCTCTTGTAAGGCTGATATCATGGTGACAAATTCCGTCAGCATTTGCTTGTCTGAAAAGGATATTATTTCTCCCTTGCTTATGAAGCTTAGTTTGGCCATATATGAAATTCTTGGTTGAAATTTCTTTTAAGAATGTTGAATATAGACCTCCAATCTCTTCTGGCTTGTAAGGTTTCTGCTGAGAGGTCCACTGTCAGTCTGATGGACTACTCTTTGTAGGTGATCTTTCTCTCCAGCTGCCTTTAACATTTTTTCTTTCATTTCCACCCTGGAGAATTTTATGATTATATGTCTTGGGGATAACCTTATTAAATATTTCGCATTCACTGGATTTGAATGTTGGCCTCCATAGCTAGGTTGGGGGAATTCTCATGGATGATCTCCTGTAATATGTTTTCCAAGTTGCTTCTCTCCCCATCTCTTTCAGTAAATGAAATACAAAATATATTCAAGCACTTCAATAATAGTTTAGATAAAGCAGAAGAAAAATGTGAGAACTCGAAGACAGGTCTCTTGAAATAACCCAGTCAGACAAAAATAAAGAAAAAAGAATTTTAAAAGGATGAACAAAGCCTGTGTGACATATGGGACACCATAAACTGACCAAATATTCAAATTTTTGGTGTCCCAGAGATGAAGTGAAAATGAAAGGGATAGGAAACATATTTAATGAAATAATAGATGAAAGCTTCACAAGGCTAGAAAATTATTTACATATCAAGATACAGGAAGCTCAGAAATCCCCAAATAGGCATACTGCAAAAAGGTTTTCTCCATGGTACATATAGCCAAACTATCAAGAGTCAAAGATAGAATCTTTAAAACAGGAAAAGTATCTAGTCACTTACAAGGGAACCCCAATCAGAAAACATTGGATTTCTCAGTAGAAACCTTATAGACCAGAGAATAGAATGGCATATTCAAAGTGCTGAAGAAAAAAAAAAAGGCAGCCAAGGATATTATACCTGACAAAGTTTTCCTTCAGAAATGAAGGATAAATAATGCCTTTTCCAGACAAGGAAATGCTGATGGAATTCATCACCACTAGGCTGGCCCTGTAAGAAATGCTTAGGGGAGTCCTACACCTGGAAGCAAAAGAATGACATCATGAAAACACTTGAAAGTAAAACCCAAATGGTAGAACAAACATACAAATAAGAGAAAAAATACAAAGGATACCACTACAGAAAACCACCAGACTACAAACATAAACAATAAAATATTGCATATATGCCATAAAAATGTACAAATATTGTGTGGCATTAAAAAAAGTTTTTTAATCAGATATGATAGAAAGTCAACCAAGATCAATTAGAAATCATTCTAAAACCTATTTGACATGTAGCTCTACAAATTAATTTAAAATATCACTTACTTCATGTTTATCTTTTTAAATTTCATGTTTTGAACCTATATAAGTAAATATAATTTCCAAATAAACTTAATACATAAAAAAATAGGATAGTTCTTGATTAAAGAGTTTTGACTTTAAACGACCATACTAATACCCAGGTAAATGCAACCTTGCCATCAGAATAAGCAGCCTGACCTAGAGCATATTTAACATTACTCAATTGTTGTAACAAATGAACCAGAATTTGCCTCAAGCTAGAGCTTCACAGAACTTTTATCACCAGAATTGCTAGCAAGTACCAGAATTACATTTTTCTGCCTAGTTTATTATGCTGTCCCTGCTCCCTAACACGAATAAACACAGAAATACTTAAAGTAGATAAGTAAAAAGCAAAAGATTAATAGGTTATCAGTCCTTAGAAAATTGAATTTTGTTTTTTAAATGACTGAGTTTATATATTGGTCAACCAAAAAAAAAAAAAAAAACAAGTTGCTATTAAGCAGGTTTTTTCTCAAGCTCTAATTAGCATTAAATATACAAAAGAAAATTGTATTTCATGGTCTAATATTTCTCAGAAATGTCATATTCATTTGGTAATAAGTAGACTATAGTTTACTTTCAAGATTTGCTTTTTCTGTACCAACCAATCCCCATGCTTTGAATTCTATGGAAATTAAAGCTAAATTTCTTTAAAGGAGTATCATTATGTCTGTCCAGTTTATTGGATGCTAAAACAAAATAAGATATTCTTCTTAGAACCTTGCTCAAAGAATTAAACTGAATGAAATTCTCATAGTATAAGATACAAGGTTAAGTTGGTGATCAGAAGTTATAAAAACAGTTGTAAAAATAAAACATGAATAAAGTTTAAATTTAGAAAATATTCTCTTGAAAATAATTACATTTGATCCCCACAAATTTTTGAAGAAATCAGATAGCAGAGATGAGAAATTCATGACTAAAAGAGATAAATGTCTTGCCCCAATGAAGTGGCAGACCTAGGCAAATCTCCTGACTTAATATCCTGTGTTCTTTGCTACCCTGCCTTTAATGCCCTGAACTAGAAGAGGCTTCTAATAGTTGCTCATCGTTGAAAAAACTATCGGGAAACAACATAAGTCCACTCAGTGAAATCAAGATATGCTTTGGTTAATTGTACTTGTGTTCATGTTGCAGGTTCTTTTCTGAGCACTAGCTTGAATTTAATGGGCTTTAATATGTTCATACATCTTCTAGGTTTCCACAGACGTGCAGCTCCAGTTACAAGAAGGCAGTTCCCGCATGGTGCACACAGGATGGATTACCTGCACTTTGAGGATGATAGCCGTGGATGGTGGTTTGACATGGATATGGTGATCATATATATTTATTCAGTGAACTGGGTCATTGGATTCATTGTTTTCTGCTTTCTTTGCTATTTTTTCTTTCCGTTTTAGGAATTTTCATACCTTACTACAGTTGGTATACAATCATAAATGATGTAAATAACAATTGCTTAAACATTTTTAAAATGTTTAAATGTTGAAGTTTTTTTTAATGTTGCATTATACAAATTGTTGGTGTTTATAGAAAGCCTGAGAATAATGAATTCATTTATTAATGTTTTTCATGTAACAAACTAAACTTTATTCAAGAGCTAACGTACCCACCACTTAGCAACAATGCACTATTAATTTCATAGTTGTTCTTGGGTTAGGATTTGGGGCTCTGATTTTATAATATCACTTTAATACTTATTTTGATTGTGAAAAACTGAAGTTTTCTCTCCACTTAAAATAGTAAAAATACAAAAAGAAATGATAATCTAGGTAGATATTATCTTTACTGATAAAATATTTAATCACCACTTATTCTCAGGCAAATTATATGTATTAAAGATAAACCATATTCTCTGGGAAATAATGTAGCAGGGTATGTTCAGTTTTGGTTTCTAATTATCACTACTTATATCCCTTTCTATTACCAAGAAAACTGACTATTCTTTTTGTACAGATCTAATTAGTGCAACATTTTAAATTATTATAAACAGAATAGTAAATACAAATCATGAGACTAATCCCTACGAATAGATACTTTAGAGAGCTATATTAACACTTTCCAGATTGAAGGATTAATCACCTGAAGACATAAAAAATTTACCGACTTTTAGTAGTCTAAAAGAGCAATGCATGTCCAAAATGTAGTTTAGTGATTCATTTAACGAGGAGATGGTCAAATATATTGTAAATGTGCAATAAAGAGTGACTTTTAATTTTTTTTAAGTTTTTAAATGTCTGAATGAAGAATTGTTAGAAATAGGCTTACGGATTTATAGAAAGGAAGCCTGACATTTTTAATTACAGTAATCATTAATTTTTTCATTATTAAAATTTAAAAATAGGAGACCTGAATCATTAGAACGTGGGATAGAATTGGGGCAGGTAACCCAATTTGAAAAATGAAAAACTGGAGCAGAGACTTAAGCTTATTTATTCAGTTATTCTGGTGGTCTTTGTGAAACCTGGGACAAAAGTTTTTATTATGAATTACTCATCCAATATTACTACACTGTGATGTCATATATCTGGTAATTCAATAAGCATACTTTTACATAAACTAGGTGACTCTCTCATGGCACTAAAAATACTACCACTATCCAAAAACATTGGGATCAACTGGACTTTAACAGTTTCAATCTATGAAAAGCCAAAATTTAGGCTAATTGCTACTAACTGTATTTCAATAAAAGCACTTAACTGTTGGTATGTGATGTTCTAAGAAATCTAGAAGAATGGTACTGATTTCTATTCTAATGTTGTTCTTATTATTCTGTTTTAAATTATATCTATTACAGAAAATAATAGTATATACTAGACATCAAATCTAGAAATCAGAAAACTAAATATAATTTAGAAACACAGAGATACATTTATACTCATAAATTCATATTTATAATTACTAATTGCTCAAAGTAAACATAAGGGAAAATATCAGCCCTCTTAAAATATATAACAAGATTGAAAAATTAACACACACATGAGGAGTTGCATTATTTTAAGAACTTTAAATTGCAGCCATTACCTAGGCAACTTCTGGTTTATACGCTCTAGAAAATATATCTTGATTCATTCCTAAATTTCAATAAAAGCTTAGTTTAATTTTGTATAAACTAAATAAGTACTATTGTAGATACAGATCTCTTATAGAAACAAAGTTGATTCCCAGTATATATTTGTTAGGTCAGTGATACATGTCCGTTTATAGATCTCAATCCACTAAATATTTATGATACCCTTAAATAAATATGAACCTTTAAATGAAGAAAGTATAATCTGGAAAAGCATTCAAAATGGATTGAGTATATACATCTTGACTAATGACTTGATCTGAAAATTATAGAATATTAAAATAAGTAAATTCATGAAATTATAAATTACTCATCTTACTTTAAAATATTCTTAAATTTTATACAAGTGGAGATAAAAAAAAACTGCTAAATATTAAGAAGTATGGCATTTCCTAGATCCACCAGCTTATGAGAAGCCAGATAAAATCTCAGATGGAAAGAAACCAGTTTCTTCTGGTACGTAGCACACAGTAGCCATGCAAAATAAAATACATGGATGAGCTTTAGAGTAAAACAAAAAATTATAATGCTCTTCCTTAGCATCTCTCACAGTAAAAACTCATTGTCCAATAAAGAACCAAAGAAGAGAAAAGAAGAAAAATGTTAAATTTAACAAAGTATAGTACTTGTCCCAAGTAATATTATTTAATAAGCTTAATTTTATGAGTTATTATTATCTATAATAATTTCTATTTCTACCAAGCTTAATTATGGTAAAGGTTAATTTTAAACATGTTCACACATTCTTTTAAAAAAAATGCCCTAATTGAGGTACATTTCTGAATAGTTTCAGCAGATTATTTTTTAACTTTACAAAAGCAAATTCACAAATCCAGACCCATTTATTTTATACTTAGCAGAAGATAGGGGAATTTAAATTAGACAAAGTTGAAAAAGAATCAGAATTTATATTTTACAAAGCTACCAGTATGAATCCAACAAAATCAGGAATGGGAAAAACATTTTCTGGACCTGCTATATTATTAATGCCACTCTAGTATTTTATGCTAAATATGAAAGCAGTGCTGCCATCAGTTTCACTTCTGCCTTGGAATCTTGCTCCTAAGTTAGTTCTATGGCATAACAAAATTCCAGTTAATAAAATTTTCATTTAAATGTCTTTTGTATGGCTAAATACACAGATTCTTAAACATCTAATTTTTATATGGATTTCTCAAAGAATGCCTTATGGAAGAGCATTCTCTGACTGAATGCAATTACAGTTGAAGTCTTTGATTCTTCACAGAATTCTGTAGTTGAAGCCAGAGAACACTGTCATTTAGGAAAGTGTTCCTAAAGGTTTGCATGCTTTAACATGCTCAACTCTTACTTCTTGAAGTGTTTGATTGTCAGTAAATTCTCAAAGAACATTAAAGTTCTACCAATGTATACTGTTTTCCCAGAATGCATTTATTTTTCTTGTGCTTTTTCTTGAAGACAATACCTATAATAATTACTTTACACATTTCAATTTTACTTTTTCTTGCATAGATCCTGGAAGAACCATCATCAAGAAGTATCTTTAGACCATGGTATTATCATATTACAGTAACAAGCATCTACTAAAATATGTACTTATCTTACATTCATACTTCTATTGTAGGGTCAGAAAAACAAATACTTTACCATTCCCACTGTCCTTGAGGATCTCTCATATTGTACAATAGATATACTTTGATCATTATTTTTCTTATTTCAGTACTTCTAAAAGTAGTTTTTGGACTAGTATTATAAACTTATGGGTATTTCTCTTTCTATATGTTACTATTAAGTACTGTAAAACATGATCCTTCTAAACTTCCCTTACTCTTTCACATATTAAGTCTAAGAACCTCATCTAGAGCATGTCCAGTAAATAAAGAGAATAGTTAAGTAACTGTCCACTACAGTGAATTTTTATTACTGATAACAGCCTTGCAAGAGACAAATACTGTTCTTCTAGAACCTGATAAATATTTTACTTGCTTTACAAGAGTCACCTTGTCTACCAACAAAACTATTCAACGGAAAAGGGAAGTGAGGGAAGACAGCAGCTAACATTTATATAACTTCTGTATCTTTGCTGGTTACGTTAATGTGTTATTTAATCTTCTCAATACTCTGTATCAGATGACATCCTCATGTTATAGATGAGGAAGAGAAGTAATGTAACCAAAATCACACAAGAAGGATTATTCTGTCATATTCTAAGACCTTTTACCCTTTTTACTATACTGTCAGTAATATCTGATAACTTGATGAAGTTCAGTATTCACTGAGGAAGTTTTGGTAACACTGCTAGAGAAGCATGAGGAATAAAAGATGGTCTGGATTAAGAATGCAGGAGTATGATACTTGTACTTTGTTTTTGACAATTTTCATTGCTTGTAACAATGAAAAATTTTAATATTTGCAGGAGACTAATATGAAATGCTACATTTTATAACTTTTATTCTGCTGGCAACTTTGATTTCTGGTAGCTGCCTAGAATGCTTTATTGAGAAGCATTCTGAGGTTACATCCAGGATCCAGGGGGAAAAAGTTTTCTGGATCCACTGGCATTGCCCCTCAAATATAAGGGAAATAGGGTCTTAAGGGAAAATTAGCCATCTCTGATATTTGCCATCCTTGGATAAGAGCACAGAAAATAATTCATGTTTTAGAAACTGGTCTTGCCATCTGTTAAGGGGAACAAAATGTAGTTTCCTGACTATAATTAATAATACTATGATATAGTCCAATTTAGCTGTGATATAATTAATAAACTACTTTCCACTCTTACACATCTCATTTTGCCTTAAAACAGAAGCTTAATAGGAACCTAATTGTGGATTACACCGATTTTTAAATCATAATGATGTAGCTATAGTATAATTTTCTCATTTTAGAAAAATGTGAACTGTCATTCAAAAAATGAAGTAGAGTTCTGATTTGCACATTCTACAAAACTAAATGGACACTACTGGCTATTCTGATTCCAATATTGCAAGTAAATCGGGCAGACAGGAATATAGTACAGAAGTCAACCTAGGTTCCGATTTGCAAATTCTACAAAACTAAATGGACACTACTGGCTATTCTGATTCCAATATTGCAAGTAAATTGGGCAGACAGGAATATAGTACAGAAGTCAGCCTAGGTTCTGATTTGCAGATTCTACAAAACTAAATGGACACTACTGGCTATTCTGATTCCAATATTGCAAGTAAATTGGGCAGACAGGAATACAGTACAGAAGTCAACCTAGGTTCCGATTTGCAGATTCTACAAAACTAAATGGACACTACTGGCTATTCTGATTCCAATATTGCAAGTAAATCGGGCAGACAGGAATATAGTACAGAAGTCAGCCTAGGTTCTGATTTGCAAATTCTACAAAACTAAATGGACACTACTGGCTATTCTGATTCCAATATTGCAAGTAGATCGGGCAGACAGGAATACAGTACAGAAGTCAACCTAGATCAGAAGTCAACAGCAATGCCTTTTAAACCTTCATATGCCTACATTAAATCTTGGTAAAATGTATATTTTTATTCAGAAGGTGTAGGGTAGACCTGAGATTCTGCGTTGCTAATAAGCAGTCAGTGATACCTGTTTGCTGCCCCATAGACCACACCTGGGATAGCAAGAAACTAAAGGAAGCACATCTGAAAAGGTGGCCATGAATCTTGCTTTCTTATCATTAACTGTCCCCAAAAGACAAATTTCACATTGTTTTTGCATTTGAGAATTACATAATACTGGTTATCCAATATAAAGGAAGAATAATGAATTATGCTATAAATAATTTCATATAAATCTATTGAATAAGTTTTTAACATTATCTGGCACATATTAGAGTCTAGGTATCAATATATAAGTATTTTATTTAAAATCTGTAATTCAAACTTTTTCTTTTCTTTAAACAAAAAAAAATTATTTTCCCACTTTTTTCCTGTTCTCTCTCATTACCCATTCTTTCTGTGGCTATCTCTAGCTAGACTCTATTCAAATAGAACAAATGTGAAATTATATATAGTCACTTATAAAACCACATCTGGAAATAGAAAACAGAATACACTCTGGCACTTCTGCTCACTTCTAATTTTTAGTACACATTATAACTGCAAAAATCAAGAGACCTTATCATCATCTTGGGTTATATGACTAAAATCCACTTTATCTTTCTTTCCTCATTTTCCTCACCTGTAGAACTGTGCATAACACAAACCTTCCCATAATTCTGCTGCCATAAAATTCAATTTACAAGAAAATTGTGAATTGAAACACCTGTTATCCATATATTTTCATGGTGATTCTTCATAATATAAGGAGAAGGAGCTACAGTTGTTCAATGCTAAATATATGCCAGGTACTATACAATGCTGTGCACACAGTATCTCATTTCATATAACAACCCTAAAATACTTTTGTTAACACATCCATTTTATAGACAAGAAAATTGGAGCTCAAAAAGTTTAAGTAGCTTTCTTAAAGCCCTATAGCTACCAGTGGTACAGCTAGGAGTCAAATCCAGGTCTGACTAGTTCTTGAGGCTATATTCTTGTCACTACATACACCTACAAAGTTCATTTCCTGATTTAGCTTTTCTTTAACAGTAACAAAGTAAAATGAAAATTCAGTAAAACAAAAATTCTACCATAGTGAAATTTCTAGGGGTCCAGTGATCTATAAAATGTCAAGATTCCCCTTCCAAGGTAAAAGATAAAATGCTGCATCTAACCTTCCTACCACTGAAATAGAGGCACAATGCCCAAGGGATCCTCTTTAGATTTTGGATATAAGATACATCTTATTGGAGATGGCTATTCTGACCCATTTGCCAGATCATGCAAAGAGGTGGCAGTATAATATGGCCCAGACAAAAGAAGGCTCTTCAACACGTTCATGTTGCCATACAAACTGCTCTGTCAATTGGGTCACATAATCTAGCAGATCCAATGGTACCTAAAGTATAATTGGTAGATGAGGTTGATATTTGGAGCCTTTGGCTAGCTTCACTAGGTAAATCACAGCACAGACCTTTAGGATTTTGGAGCAAAGCTACACCATCCTCTGTGGATAACTACTCTCCTTTTGAGAAAAAGCTTTTGGCCTATTACTAGTAGAGACAAACACTTGACCATGGGCCACTAAGTTACCCTGCTACCTGAAGTTCCCATCATGAACTGGGTGTCGTCTGACAAGATATAATGTTGAGTGTGCACAGCAGTACTCTGTGTTATCAAAGGGAGGCAGTATATATGAGATCAGACTTGAGGAGACCCTTAAGGCACAAGGAAGTTACATGAGGAAGTTGCCAGTATGTCCATGGTCCCTATTCCCACTACGTTACCTTCTCTCTTTCGATCCATACCTAAGTTGTCCTGCCTAAGACAGGTTGACTAAGGAGAAAAAAAAAAAAAAACCCTCAGGTCTGGTTAACAAATGGTTCCACATTGTATGCAAGTACCACTCAAAAGTGTACTCTGCAGCCTTACTCTGGGCCTCCCTGAAAGACTGTAGTAAAGGAGAATCCTCCCAGTGGGCAGAACTTCAAGCAGTGCCCTTGCTTGGTTATTTTTCCAAAGAGAACCAAACAGCCAGAGATACCAGTCTGTAATGGATTGACTTTGACAAATGGTTTGGCTGAAGGGTCAGGGATTTAGAAGGAACATACTTGAAAAATTGTTGACAAGGACGTTTGGGAAAGAGGAATCTGGATGGACCTCTTCTAGAATGGCACCCAAAAAATATTTGTGTCAATATGAATTCTCACTAGAGAGTTATGTCAGTGGAGGAGAATTTTAACAATAAAATGAGAAGAGTGACCTGTTGTATAGACACCAGTCAGCCTCTTTCCCCAGCTACTCTAGTTATTACCAAAACACTTTGTTCAATGGGCTCGTGAACAAAGTGGCCATGGTGGCAGGGACGGAGGCTATGCATGAGTTCAGCAACATGAATCTCTACTCACCACAACAAACACTGTTGAGGACCTAGACTGCCAGCAGCAGGGACCAATAATAAGTCCCTGATATGGTATTTCCTGGGGTAACAGGCTGGGGGCAGGTTTATTATGCACTGGACTGCTTTCTCATGGAAGGGAAAGCATTTTGTTCTTCGAGGAATACACTTTTACACTGAATATGATTTTTTCTTCTCTGCATATGATTCTTCTGCTAAAATGACCAAGTATAGACCTACAGATTGCTTTGTCCACTGTCATGTATCCCACCCACTATCAATTTTAATCAAGAACTCATTTCACAACTGATGGAAGTTACTGGTCTCCTCATTTTCCCCATAATCCCAAAGCAGCTGGTCTGACAATTGTGCAAAGGCCTTTGAAGACCCAGCTAAGGTAACAAGTGGTGTTACTTTGCAGGGCTCGGGCAGTGTCCTCCAGAATGCAGTATGTGGTCTAAATTAGCATGTAGTATATAGTGCTGTTTTTCCCATTACCAGGATTCACACACCCAAGAATCAAGAAGTGGAAACACGAGAGGCCTCTTTACTACTCCTAGGGATCCACCACCAAAATTTCTTCTTCCTGTCCTCATAACTTTAAAATGTGCTGGCTTAGAGGTCCTAGTTCCAGAGGGAGGAATGCTTCTACTAGAGGAACAATGATTCCACAAAACTGAAAATTGAGACTGCCACCTGGGCGCTTCGGATTTTTTATGCCTGTGAATGAACAAACAAGGGGGTTACAGTAATTGCTGAGGTAACTGCTCCCATCATGAGGGGACTGGGTTGCTGCTACACAATGGAGGTAAGGAAAAGTATGCCTGGAATACAGAAGATCTTCTAACATGCTTCCTAATATTCACATCCTGTGATTCATATCAACAGAAAACTACAAAAAAACAATTCAGGCAGGACTGTAATGGCCCAGACCCTTCAAGAATAAGGGTTTGATCCCATCTTAGGTGACTGCTAAGGGCAAAGAATATGGAATGGATAGAAGGTGGCTGTTACAAATGCCAACTACAATTCCATGACCAGTTGAAGACTGCATTAGTTACGAGTTTGCTCTTGATGTGAATGTTTGTATAATATTAAGTATTTTTGTTTTCTTCTCTCCCTTATCCTCTTATCTAACACAAGATGTGTTAATAATAGCTAACTTTACATCATGAGATGTTTTTATGGTAGTTAATCTTGGTATTTAAATTTCAAAACAGAAGAGGAACATTACCCGAGGATTTTGTATCCTCTTTTGAGGAAAAGGTTGGCATGTTTGCAGTTGTATATGGGAGAGTTGTATCATATAGGCAGTATGTTTTAAGGAAATATGTATGGGTACCAAGATGGCAAGGGGTGGTCTGTGATGGCTTTGTGATGTGTCAGCCTGGCTAGGCTAAACTCCATTCCCCAGAATTTCCTTTTCCCAGTGCACAGTCAACTTGGTAAAGAGCCATAAGTCCCTTTGGGGAAATACTGAAAGAAAAGTTAACAGTATAAATTTTTGACAGTGCAGTGGGTTTCTTTCTCAAGGGGGTCTGAGTCTGTTAACTGACTCAAATTTGGAAATGAAGGAATTAACTCTGTTTTGGAAATTCAAGCCAGACTTCTATTTACTAGACCTAGAACTCCTCTGCTTATACAGATCAAAAAAGAATTTAATAGGTTAACCGTCTATTTTCACTCTTGGGACATCATGAGAACTTCGATCATCATGAGAACTAACAGCATAATCTCTTTGAGTCAAACTATTGTGGTTACTTTTTTTTGAGACAAAGTCTCACCCTGTCACTCAGGCTGGAGTGCAGTGGTGTGATCTCAGCCACTGTAACCTCCGCCCCCTGAGTTCAAGTAATTCTCCTGCCTCAGCCTCCCAAAGTGCTGGGATTACAGGCGTGAGCCATTGAGCCTGGCCTCTGTTTACTATTTTAACTCTGCTATCCATTATGGTAACCCCGCCTATCTTATCTTTGGCAATTAAGTGTCACCATTTGACCCGTAACATCCCAGGATCTATTATCTCTGTTGCATTTAGGTATCCTTGTTCAATGGTAGCAGTTTACTTTATAATTTCCAACCTACGGAGAACAGAGACTACAGAGATTTTCAAGGATGCTGATGCACCTCCACAAATTTGTTTTTCACAGCTGTAGTGAAAGTCATGTTTTTCCAGGACTAGAGAGCAATCTTGCATGGTAAATACACTCCAACATTGCAATCTCAAGCCTTTAGCTACCTTCCTCTATAATATAATAAGGCATTTCAAACTCATTTAGTGTAGGCCACCATTTTGTTCCAGGCAACTAGCCAACCAACCATCTAATTAAGCCCTTCCTAACTCCTTGAGCTCAAACGTTGAATCTCAGAATAGTGAGCCTACAAATTCAGCCTGATGACCTTATATTCCTTACACCTTGATTACACACCAATATCCATTCTCACACATATCTCCTAGATTTCTATTTATATAAATGGAAAAAAAGCCATGCAGTGCTTTTGGTGTATATCACACCTCTTCATGAGTCATACATTGTACCTCATTTTTTGAGGGCTGCTTCAAGTTGAGTCTAGTTATAGAAACAAAAAGGGATGTTGGGGAGTGGGCCCAGTGGAGCATCAGGAGTACCTTGTAAGCAACTTCCTGAAGACTAAGCTCTCATTTTTTTTTTTTTTCTTGTTTGTTTGTTTGTTTTTTTATCTTGCCCAAATTCCTGTCTAAGGAGTGTGGGGAGTCATGACCTACAAACCATAAATTCTTATCAGACGGGTTTTATTTAACCCTGTATATTGTGATTTGCTTTCCAATCTCTGGCATAACAAGGAAGAAAATCAAAATATTTTACCCCAAAACATGTTTCTCTGCCATATCTTGAAATGGTCCTGCAGAGCCATCCCTTGTGGGAAAAACCCATATTCTATCGAGAATCCCATTTCCCCTTGTTTTCCTTCCCTCCTTTCCAGATCCAGGAGATAATCAACTAAGATCCAGGCACCCTTTGAGGAGAAACATTTTACAACCTGTTCTCTCTGAAGTCTGCTATCTAAGAGCTTCCTCCACACAATAAAATTTGATCTCCACAATCCTTTATCTTAACCTGAACACTTCCTTTCTACTGATCCCAGGTCTTCAAATAAACTCAACCAATTGTCAACCAGAAAATGTTTAAATTTACCTGTAGCCTAGAAGCCCCCACTTTGAGTTGTCCCCCCTTTCTGAACCAAACCAGTGTATTTCTTTTTTTTTTTTTTTTTTTTTTTTGAGACGGAGTCTCGCTCTGTAGCCCGGACTGGAGTGCAGTGGCCGGATCTCAG
Organism: Rhinopithecus roxellana; assembly: GCF_007565055.1. Taxonomy (NCBI): domain Eukaryota; kingdom Metazoa; phylum Chordata; class Mammalia; order Primates; family Cercopithecidae; genus Rhinopithecus; species Rhinopithecus roxellana. The sequence continues at coordinate 57,535,787 of NC_044551.1, forward strand.
CTCACTGCAAGCTCCGCCTCCCGGGTTCACGCCATTCTCCTGCCTCAGCCTCCCGAGTAACTGGGACTACAGGCGCCCGCCACCTCGCCCGGCTAGTTTTTTTGTATTTTTTTAGTAGAGACGGGGTTTCACCGTGTTAGCCAGGATGGTCTCGATCTCCTGACCTCGTGATCCACCCGTCTCAGCCTCCCAAAGTGCTGGGATTACAGGCTTGAGCCACCGCGCCCGGCCCAGTGTATTTCTTAAATGTATTTGATTAATGTCTCATGCCTCCCTAAAATATATAAAACCAAGCTGTACCCCCGACCACCTTGGGCACATGTTCTCAGGACCTCCACGGACCATGGTCTCTCATATTTGGCTCAAAATAAATCTCTAAAAATGTTTTACAGAGTTTGATGCTTTTTATCAACAATCAGGGGAGGCCATTCCAGGTTATTCAGGTAAATGGGGACTATCTTCCCATATTAATCAGGGTTCTCCAGAAAAACAAAATATATACATATATTTATGATATCTATTATATCTATATTGTTTAAATGTATTTATGATATAAATATATATTTTATAAGGAAATGGCTAACATAATTATGGAGGCTGGCAAGTCCAAAATCTGCAGAGCTGATATCCCAGTTCTAGTGCAAAGGTCAGAAGCTGCTGTAGAACCAGAAAAAAAGAGCCAATGTCCCAGTTAAAGTCTGAGATTGGAAGGTTGTTGTAGAACCAGGAACAGTTGATTTCCCAGTTCAAAGGCTGTGAAGCAGGAAATTATCCTTCTTATAGGAGCGTCAGCCTTTTGTTCTGTTTAGGCCTTCAGCTGAGGATTGTAGCCCACCCACATTACGGAAGGCAATCTGCTTTCCTCAGTCTACTGATTTCAATGTTGATTATCCAAAAATGCCCTCACATAAACCAGAAAAATGATAAACCAAATATCTGGGCACCATGTGGCCTAGTCAAGTTGGCACAGTACACTTCCTCAGGCAGAGGTGAAAAGACTGGTTCTGTGAGCAAAGATTCAATTTCATGTGGGAAGCCAAGATCCCCAGCTTTATCAGAATCTACCCATATTTCCCCACTTCCATTTGTAGAAGGCCATTCCTTCCCAATCACTGGCCAAACTTGAACAGAAGTGGTTGGGAATTCAGTTTGCCACTCACAGGAGGAAACTGTGGCTTTCATTTTCAGAAACCCCAGCCTTATAGCTACAGGATAGAGTTTTTTTGAGGGAAAATGTAGAAGTTTTCAGAACATTTAGCTAGAAATTTAGAGCCCTAAGTTCATTTTTCTATGGTCACTTTCTCTAGAGCAGTTAGGAATAACCAAAACAACTCCATTACACTCCTTATTTTGACTAAAATGTTCTCAAGTGATTCATGCTTAGACATCTTGAATCTCACCTCCTATAGGTATTTAATTATAGTATCCAAAGGTGATAATTTTAGCAACTCTTTCACCACATCATGCCATGGACTACCAATGTCTTGTAAACCACTAGAAACAGGCTTATTAATGCCTTAAGTTTTATCAGATTAGAAAAACAATTCCAGAAAATCAGAACCAATTCAGAGAACTCATCCTTAATATCTGTGCTTCCAGATCCACTTCTGATACAAAAAGCTGTGTCAGAGTCCAACCAGACAAGCAGAACCAGTAGGAGATATCTATCTAATCTATGCATATATGCGTGAATATACACATACATATAACAAGGAATTGGCTTACACAGTTTCGGAGAGTGGATGGGAAAATCCAGAGTCCATAGAGCAGAGAAGATCACAAGAAGGCTGAAGGCTCACAGACACTGGCTGAAGCTGTTGTCCACAGGTTTAACTCTTTTTCCAGGAGAGGTCGACATTATCTTTTAAGGACTTTCAGCTGATTAAATGAGGCCCACTCAGGATAATCTTCTTGACTGATTAGGAACTTCAGTTCTTCATAGCAGCAGCTAATTAGTGTTTGATTCAGTAATTAGGAGAAGGTGTGTATAGATCACAAAACTGCTGGTGCTCTCTTCTATCTTCCAAATCTTGATAGAATATATCTTATAGCTCACTTATCCAGAAACTTACTGAAAAAGAAATTCAAAAGAATGCAGTTTTTTAGCCTAGCCAAGACGACATACCACATAGCCATCACATATGCTATGCTCAACTGACTGCTCTTTCACTAAATTTTATCCTTGGCTTATTGATACAAAATTACCAAAGTATAATTTAAAAATTATAGCATAACTTATAATTATTATTCTCCAGTACCATAAAAGTGTTTAGATGTCGTGTGTAGGTGGTTTGATTATCTATTGCTGAGTAACAAACGACTCCAAATTTAATGGCTTAAAAAACATTTTATTGTATCTAACAATTTTGTGGGTCATAGAATCAGACAGGGCTCAGTTGGATGATTCTTCTCTTTCAACAGAAGTTAGCTGGTGGAATCAACGGAAGTTAGCTGGTGGTATTCAGCTAACAAACTAGTCTGAAGGATCCAAGACAACTTCACTCATGCAACTAGTATCTTAGTAGGGATGGCTGAAAAACTAGGCCCAGCTGAGAGAGTCAAATAAAGCTCTAACACATGATCCCTCTCACATAGCAGTCTCAGGTACTTGTTCAGAATTAATATCAAAAAATCAAAAATTTTTAAGAGGTGAGGTCTCACTCCATCACCCAGGCTAGAGTAGAGTGGTACAATCATAGCTTCCTGTACCCTCGAACTCCTGGGCTCAAGGGATCCTTCCACCTCAGCCTCCAAATACCAATAAATTATTAAAGCTAATTGTAAATTATAGTGTAACCAACTAATAGCCTATTTTTATACATGCTGTCTTCTCTTTATCTTTGCTGATGCTATTTAGTTTTCCTTTATGAAATAAAGGAATTAGCTCCCTTTATGGTTTTAACTTCCTTAATCATATTTCTATCTACTTTAAAGCTTTCATATAAAACGGTACTTCTGAACCCAGTAAAACTCAGCAATAACACATACTTACAAGGCCCCCAATTCATTCTTACATTCAGCATACAAAAACAGTACACATTCAATAAATATTCATTGAATAAATGAATGCATACTTACTCTATAAATCATGCTCAACTGAAGTTTTCTTCATGATCTAAAGCCCACTTAAATGCCAACCACATATCCTGAGGATTTCAGAATGAAGTTCTTACGAACTAAGATTTCAGAATGAAGTTCTTTTGACCTAGGAGTTTATATACTCCTTCTAATTTAAAAATAGTGTTCAGAAATCTACCTGGTATCTGATTATTCAAATAAAAGCTAAAAGTGCTGCTGGAAACAAAGTTTTCTACTGATATGCTTCTATTGTCATCAGTTTCAGAGATAATTCATATATATGTATGTGAGCACATTCATTTCTACTTATGGCTAATAGAAGGCTGAAAGCAGAGAAGAAACTAAATTAAACTAGCACCACCACAGTTCTTTCTACAACATAAACCTGCACTTATGGTTCTGTTATTTATTACTTCCAATCTAGACACTAATTGGGTGTGTCTTTTTCTTTCTATGATATGAAAACGCACACATGGCCTCCCTAGAAACGTACTTTTGCCCTAATTATCATATGTAGATCTTTAACTGAGAAAAGACAGGAAGACTTAAAGGATGATGTGTTTTACTTCCAAAAATGATAAACTTAAAACTGTCAGAGATGAGGTATAATTAGGAAAGACCATTATTTTATAAAGCAATTAACCAATTATAAATTCATTATGAATTTGGTCCCATCTGGTTTTAAATTATCACAAACTGAATTTTTATCATAGTTTATTGATAAGCACTACAATATACACTCTCATTTATTTCTACTAAGACTAAAGACTGCTATAACTGAAATAACAGATAAGCAAACTACATAAGTTCACACTGTCTGTTTCATTAAGATTAAAAACTCAGGACTTCTCAAATTGTCCCTGTTTGCAGATGACATGATTGTATATTTAGAAAACCCCATTGTCTCAGCCCAAAATCTCCTTAAGCTGATAAGCAACTTCAGCAAAGTCTCAGGATACAAAATTAATGTGCAAAAATCACAAGCATTCTTATACACCAGTAACAGACAAGCAGAGAGCCAAATCAGGAATGAACTTCCATTCACAATTGCTTCAAAGAGAATAAAATACCTAGGAATCCAACTTACAAGGGATGTAAAGGACCTCTTCAAGGAGAACTACAAACCACTGCTCAGTGAAATAAAAGAGGACACAAACAAATGGAAGAACATACCATGCTCATGGATAGGAAGAATCAATATCGTGAAAATGGCCATACTGCCCAAGGTTATTTATAGATTCAATGCCATCCCCATCAAGCTACCAATGAGTTTCTTCACAGACTTGGAAAAAACTGCTTTAAAGTTCATATGGAACCAAAAAAGAGCCCGCATTGCCAAGACAATCCTAAGTCAAAAGGACAAAGCTGGAGGCATCACGCTACCTGACTTCAAACTATACTACAAGGCTACAGTAACCAAAACAGCATGGTACTGGTACCAAAACAGAGATATAGACCAATGGAACAGAACAGAGTCCTCAGAAATAATACCACACATCTACAGCCACCTGATCTTTGACAAACCTGAGAGAAACAAGCAATGGGGAAAGGATTCCCTATTTAATAAATGGTGCTGGGAAAATTGGCTAGCCATAAGTAGAAAGCTGAAACTGGATCCTTTCCTTACTCCTTATACGAAGATTAATTCAAGATGGATTAGAGACTTAAATGTTAGACCTAATACCATAAAAACCCTAGAAGAAAATCTAGGTAGTACCATTCAGGACATAGACATGGGCACGGACTTCATGTCTAAAACACCAAAAGCAACGGCAGCAAAAGCCAAAATTGACAAATGGGATCTAATGAAACTAAAGAGCTTCTGCACAGCAAAAGAAACTACCGTCAGAGTGAACAGGCAACCTACAGAATGGGAGAAAATTTTTGCAATCTACTCATCTGACAAAGGGCTAATATCCAGAATCTACAAAGAACTCAAACAAATATACAAGAAAAAAACAAACAACCCCATCAAAAAGTGGGCAAAGGATATGAACAGACATTTCTCAAAAGAAGACATTCATACAGCCAACAGACACATGAAAAAATGCTCATCATCACTCGCCATCAGAGAAATGCAAATCAAAACCACAATGAGATACCATCTCACACCAGTTAGAATGGCAATCATTAAGAAGTCAGGAAACAACAGGTGTTGGAGAGGATGTGGAGAAATAGGAACACTTTTACACTGTTGGTGGGATTGTAAACTAGTTCAACCATTATGGAAAACAGTATGGCAATTCCTCAAGGATCTAGAACTAGATGTACCATATGACCCAGCCATCCCACTACTGGGTATATACCCAAAGAATTATAAATTATTCTACTACAAAGACACATGCACACGTATGTTTATTGTGGCACTATTCACAATAGCAAAGACTTGGAATCAACCCAAATGTCCATCTGTGACAGACTGGATTCAGAAAATGTGGCACATATACACCATGGAATACTATGCAGCCATAAAAAAGGATGAGTTTGCGTCCTTTGTAGGGACATGGATGCAGCTGGAAACCATCATTCTTAGCAAACTATCACAAGAAGAGAAAACCAAACACCGCATGTTCTCACTCATAGGTGGGAACTGAACAATGAGATCACTTGGACTCGGGAAGGGGAACATCACACACTGGGGCATATCATGGGGGGGGGGGGGATTGCATCGGGGAGTTATACATGATATAAATGATGAATTGATGGGTGCTGACGAGTTGATGGGTGCAGCACACCAATATGGCACAAATATACATATGTAACAAACCTGCACGTTATGCACATGTACCCTAGAACTTAAAGTATAATAAAAATAAATAAATTTAAAAAAAAAGAAAAAAGAAAAACTCAGGACTTCTAAAAAGAAAGTACTTAACATCCCTTTGTATAAAACTTCATCATCATCTTTACTGGAACAAAGAATAGTAATGATCAGTGTTATATACACATTTATCTTATTTTCTCTTATTCTGAATCAAGTATGAGTGACAATAGAGAGTGAAATTAAGTGGTTTTAAACCAATGGAAGGAAAAGGACACGTATTTCATTCAGATAGGAAAAAAATGATTAAAAGCAAAAATGGATAATGTATAAATAAGTACTTTGTAAAGGTGAGCATGGAAGTCATTTAATCTGGAAACAGTATGCAGCATATATATGTAAATCACAAACATGTTCATAAGTGTACATAAATTGTTTCCTATGCAACACACTACTTATTTTAACCTTAAAGAAATACCAAAAATCAAATTACTCAAAGCCTCAGGCTTCCAATGTGTCTCCAGATAACTAATATAGTATCCACAAATATAGATACAAACACTACAATGGGTTCTGATTAAAGAGAAACAACACAGAGAAAAAAAAATCTGATTTTCACTATAATTGGTACATTGGTAGAACAGAAAAACTGGACAGATGTGGGATTTTGCATAAAAGCAGCGAAGTATGAAAAAAGGAATAATCAGAAAATATAAAAAAGACTGGGGCAGGGGGTGAGGAGTGAATGAGAAGCACATATGGCTGACCATGAGCAGATCTGCTAGCAGTGATGACATGGCAATCAGGGCAATCAGTAATGGCGACAGAGATGACAAGGAGAAGACTCAGCCAATGGAAGGATGCCAACAATGAAAAGAAAGAAAATGGTTTCGCAGTAGGATAGAAGAAAGAAACAAAGCCACATGTACTTTTCTATTTTCCCTCTACCAGTTTATGTAAAAGACCAAAAGCAACCAGATTCTAGAAGGAAGGGAGGCAAGGAGGAAAGGAGAAATGGAGGGAGGGAAGGAGACAGGAAGAGAGGGAGGGAGGGAGAGAAAGAAGGAGAAAGAGAGAAAGGAATGAAAGCAAGCAAGAGAGAAAGATACTTCGATGGCCTAATACTTTAGGTTGACCAAAGATGGTCATACAATCACAATCTGCAATCTAAGTGAGGAGGTTCCAATTCTGGGTTAGAGATAAGCACACCCCACCCTGTATATCCCAATGAATACATCAATCAAACCTGAACAGAACAGATGGAACAGATATATGAGAGATTTTGAGTAGTAAACTGTTGCAGTTGGATTCTGGAAAAAGAACAGAATTTGAAATATCGCTGAACTGACAGTGAGTTTACTAATTTTTTTTCCTCCGGTAACTCTCAGCCTAACTTTAACATACAAGAAGTGGGCAGCAACACATAGGCAGAGAGAGCTCCAAGTGAAGCCCACTAGCTCTGGCTGCAAGCAGAGAAAAAGAACTACAAAAGCTCAGAGAGACTGCTTCTTTCCACCACACCAAGCCCCCCAAGCAATACAATGGTGATGTCAACAGGCAAAGGCAACAGGAGACTGCAAGAACCAAAACTGTAAAAGAGAGGAGCTATAGTTCAAAGAGTGTATGAAAACGCCCCATTGCTTTTTTCTCCCTTAGTTCCCCCTCCCCACTACCACTTGACCCTTGATGCGGGATACCTGAAGAAGTATATGGCAATGTGTGGTAACCAAAGTCTTGGCTTTCTGGCTGAACAACTAAAAAGAGGAGTCTTGAGGAACCAGAAAGTTTGAGGGAGATGGTGGAGAGGTGGAAGCTCAGGAAAGCAAACCCACAAAGTCACTTATGAAGTCCTAAGCTCACATAGAGCTGCATAAGTGTGCACCTGATCCTATTCAGCATAATGGTAACTGAAAACTGAACAGATAGACAATAGCCAAGGTCCAAGACTGTCCACTAGGAGGCACACATCCAGGAAAGATACATAGTACTTATAAAGACTTTGAAAATGGAACTGATATTGAAACCACAGTCTGCAGAGGAGGGTTGGAATCAGTGGCCTGAATCTAAGCGAGTTGACTGCCTGCTAGAACAAAACTATTTACAATTCTCCATAAAAATGAAATAAGATCATATTCTTATAAGACCAGATTCAAAATGTCCAGCATAGCCTAGTAATTTGGGGTAATAAATTACTAGGTAACTAGAATTACCTCGTTCTTTGCTGGTAACCTGAAATTACTCAGCAAATAACTAGGAAAATGCCAAAGCACCAGGGAAAAGATAGCAAAGGATGCCAGTGTTAAAATAACACAGATGTTGAACTTTTCAAAGATTTTAAAGCAGCCATTATAAAAATGCTCCAGCAAGCAATCAAAAGAATTCTTGAAACCAATGAGAAAATAGTAAATCTTTGCACTGAAACTGATAATATGAAAAAAAACAAAAGAAAAGTTTGACCTGAAAATAAAATTTTAAAAAAATTAATAATCACTGGATAGCAAGGAAGGAAGACAAGGAGGAAAGGAGGGTGGGAGAGAGGGAGACTTTCACTAGCAGAATGTCAGTAACAGAAAAAAAAATCGGTGAACTAGCAAGTATGTTCTGAATCAGTCTGGACAAAGAGGAAAAAAATATTTTTTTAAAGAACTGAACAGAGCCTCATGGACCTAAAAGACTATAACAAAAAGTCTAATTTTGTGTTATCACAGTCTCAGAAATACAGAAGAAACAGGGTGATGCTAAAAAAAAAAAAAAAATTTTAAGGAAATAATAACAGAAAACTTTGCAAATTTGATGACAGACAAACATAGATTCAAAAGCATAGCAAACCCAAAAAGGAGAAATCCAAAGAAATTAGGCCTAGGCACATCAAAATCAAACTGCTGAAAATAAAAGACAACCAGAGAAAAACAATGCTGTATACATAAAGGAAAAATAATTTTAAAGACTAAAATTTTTCATCAGAAATCCTAGAGTTTAAAAAGGAGTGGAACAAGATATTTAAAGAGCTGAAAGAAAAGAACTGTCTGCCAAGAACTCCATGTCCAGCAAAAATATTATTCAGGAATGAAGGCATTCTCAGATAAAGAAAAACTAAGATAATTCACTGTCAGCAGTCATGCTTTCAAAGAAATTCTGAAGCAACTTCTTCAGACAAAAGGGAAATGAGACCAGAAAATAAATTTGGAATATCATAAATGAAGAAAAAGCAATAGAAATGGAAAATATCTGGGTAAATAGGTAACTATGTTTCTTTTAATTCTCTAAAATATATTTAAACGTTGAAAGAAAAATTATAATACCTTGCGATGGGATTTATGATGTAACTATATGTAATGTATAAGAACACTATAACATGAAGAGAGAATACATACTACTACATAGTGGGAAACTTTCTGTATTCCACTTTAAGTAACAAGAATATTGATTCTAAATAGTCTGTGAAAAGTTAAGTACACATATAGGAAGCCCTAGAGCAACTACTAAAAATACATATATAAACACTACACATTAAAGCTGGACACTAAAAATATTCAAATAACCCCAAAGAAGGCAAGAAAAGTAAAACAAAGTAATGGAAAACAAAGAGAATAAACAAAAAATACTAAAATTTTAGAAATACTCCAAACATTGAAATAATTAGAGGCAAATTCAACCTACAAAAGGCAAGACAGAAATTGTGGAATGGATCTTTTTGAAGCACATGAACCAACTATACACTTTCTATAAGTAACTAACTTCAAATACATAAAGACATGGTTCAGTTAAAAGTTAAAGGATAAAAAAGATATACCATAAAAACACTAGTCAAAAGAAAGCTAGACTGGATATACTTATATCAGCCAAAGTATAGTACAGAGCAAAGTGAATTACCAGTGACAGAGATACTAAACTTTTTCCATAAAATCCCAGATAAATATTTTAGTCTTGGCAAGCCATATAGTCTCTGTTGCAAAAGTATAATTCTGACACTGTGGTACAAAAGAAATCACAAAAAAATACATAAATGAATAAGTTTGAATGTAGTCTAATAAAATTTTATTTACAATAACAGATGGCAGGCTGGATTTGGGCCTGCCATATTTTGAGCCACAGTTTACGGAGCCCCAATACTTTATATAAAAGTAAAATGGTCAACTGGTCAACAAGATACAGCATTGCAAATGTATGTACCTATCAACAGAGCTACAAATACATGAAGCAAAACCTGACAGAACTAAAAGAAGAAACAAAACCACAATTACAGTTGGAGAGTTGAATATTCTTCACTCAGAGAGACAGAAGTGGTTAACAGAAAATTTTTAAGGATAGAGAAGAACTGAACCTAATTGATTTAATTGACATTTACAGAATATTTCACCTATAACAGTGGGATATATAATATATTCTATTCAAGTATACATGCAACATTAATCAAGGCAGACCATATCCAGGGTCATAAAAATCTTTCAATATCAAAGAACTGAAATCCTACAACATTTATTTCCTAACTATAATTGAAATTAAACTAGAAATCAGTAATAAAGGTAACAAGAAAATCTTAGAAATAAAATTACTTCTATATAATCCATAGTTCAAAGGAAGTCTCAAGGAAAATTTAAAAATATTCTAAACAAAAATAAGAATATAACATATCAAAATCTTTGTGATACAGCTAAAGTAGTGCTTAGAGTGAAACTTACAGCATGAAATGCTCATATTAAAATAGAAGAATGATCTCAGATCAGCAAGTTAAGCTTCCACCACAAGAAGCAAGAGAAAGAAGAGAAAAATAAACTCAAAGCAATGTAAAGAAGATAGTGATATAAATAAGAGCAGAAATCAGTGGAACTGAAAGCAGAAATCAATAAAGGAAATCAATGAAATAAAAAGCTGATTCTCTAAAAAGGTCAATAAATTATTGTTAATTTTCAGGAAAGTCTGACCAAGACTAAAAGAAAGAAGATACACTATCGAATGTAAAAAAGGGTTTTTACTACATACCCTACAGACATTGTAAAATATAATAAAGGAATACTATTAAAAAACTCTACATAAGGAAATTCAACAACTTAGATAAAATGAACCAATTCCTCAAAAACCACAACCTGCCCAAACTCACCCAAAATGAACTAAACAGTATTATATTAAGAAATTGTATCTGTAGTCAAAATCCTTCCAAAAAAGAAATCTCTAGACTCAAATGGTTTCACTGGTGAACTACACCAAACATTTTATTTTATTTTATTTTATTTTATTTTATTTTATTTTATTTTATTTTATTTTATTATTTTTTGAGTCGGAGTCTCACTCTGTCACCCAGACTAGAGTGCAATGGTGTCATCTCGGCTCACTGCAACCTCCACCTCCCGGGTTCAAGCGATTCTCCTGCACCAGCCTCCTGAGTAGCTGGTATTACAGGCACCTGCCATCATGCCCGGCTAATTTTTGTATTTTTGTAGAGATGGGGTTTCACCATGTTGGCCAGGCTGGTCTTGAACTCCTGACTTCAAGTGATCCGCCCACCTCGGGCTTTCCAAAGTGCTGGGATTACAGGTGTGAGCCACCACGCCTGGCCTCCAACCATTTTAAAAAGAAGTAATATCACTACTGTATTCCAGAAAACAGAAGAGAAAGAAATACTACCTATTTTATGGGACCAGCGTTACCTTCATATTAAACCAGACAAAGACAGTATAGAAAAAGAAAACTACACAACAATATTCTTCATATATAAGTGGGAAAAAAAACCTTAACAATATCCATTCAAATCCAGCAATACACCAAAAAATGAATACACCATGATTAAGGTTTATTCTAAAAATGTAAGCCTGGGTCAACATTGAGAAACCAATCAATATAGTCCACCATATCAACAGTCTAAAGAAGAAAAAAATACATGGTCCTTCAATTAATATTTTTTAAAAAAGCTTTTGACAAGATTCAAAATTCATGATTTTTTAAAAACAGTCTCAGTGACTAGGAATAGAAAGGGACTTCAACTCCCTATAATTTGGTAGATGATAAAGTTCATCATTTTTTAAAATCCCATAAATAAAATCATACTTAACAGTGAAAGACTGAATGTTTTCCTCCTGTAATGGGAAAGCAAAGCAAGGACAAACACATTCACCAAATTCATCATCCTCATACTGGAAGTCCTAGCTAATTTAATAAAGCAAGAAAAATAAATAGGAGGAAACTAAATTGTCTCTGTTTGCAGATGGCATGATTGTCCATGAGGAAAATCCCAAGAAATCTACACCAAACTGCTACAATATCTGAATATAGCATGGGGACACGATACAACCAACATGAAAAATTGACGATATTTCAATATACTATAAATCTACAATTGGAAAGCAAATTTTTAAAGAAGTACCAAACATCTCCAGAAAATACTGAAATACTAATTATGTAAAAATTGTAAAGTGAATTCAGATCTCTTGTATTCTATGCAATTTTATTACATGTGCAAATTCATATCACCACCACAGCAGTAAAAATACAGAACGGTTCCATTACAAGGACCTTTAGTGCTATCCTTTCATAGGGACAGTCTTCCCCCCCGTTGGCAACCACTAATCTGTTCCCCATCACTATAATTTTGGCATTTCAAAAACGTTATATACATTGAAATATATAGTATATAACTTTTTGAGATTGGCTGTTTCCACTCAGCCTACTGCCCTTGAGATTCATTCAAATTATTGTGTGAATAAGTTATTTCTTCTTTTTCTATATTAGAGTAGTATATCAACAACCTGAATGACTTTTAAAGATATACTGAAAGTCTACTTTCAAAAGGTTGTATACTGTATTATGACATTTATGTGGCATTACCAAAAAGAAAAAATACATATATAGTGATTGAAAATAGATCGGTGGTTGCAAAAGGGAGGGAGATATGACTACATACAATAGCATGACAGAGTTCTTTGAGGGGTGATAGGAGGTACTACAGTTTCTTTAACCATTCACCTATTGAAGGACAGTTGGGTTGTTTTCAGTTTTCCCATATTGGAAAAAGCTGCTATGAACATTTTGGCATAAGCTTTTGTGTGAACATAAGTTTTCATTTCTCTGAGATAAATGCCTAAACATGCAAGAGCTGGGTCATATGATAAGGAGTAATTTCCTGGGGAAGAAAAATTTTGCCATATTCTATTCCAGAGAGGCTATATGTTCCTACCAGCAACATGGTGTCTTCCATCATCAACAGCATTTGGTGTTATCACTGTTTTTTTTTTTTTTTAATTTTGAGTTATTCTAATAGGTACCTAGTGATATACATTGTAGTGTTGTCATTCCCTAATGGCTAATGATATTGAACATCTTTTCATGTGATTATCTTTTATCGAACATTTATATTTTATCTTTGATAAGCCGTCTGTATATGTCTTTTGTCTACATTTTAATTGGGCAATTTTTTCATCACTGTTGAGTTTTGAGAGGTATTTGTATATTCTAGATACAAGTTATTTGTTAAATATGTGTTTTGTGAATATTTCCCCCCAATTTGTAGCTTGTTTTCATCCTCTTTACAATGTTTTTCAGATCATGAAAGTTCTCAAATTTGATAAAGTCCAATTTATAATTTTTTTCCTTTTTTGGATCATGCTTTTTTCAAGTCTAAGGACCCTGCCTAGTCCTTGGTCCAAAGACTTTCTCCTATGTATTTTTCTAAAAGTTGTATAGTTTTACGTTTTACATTTAAGTCTTTGATCTATTTTTAGTTAATTTTTACATAAAGTATGAAGCTTAAGTCAAAATCTACTGAGCATATATGTGTGGTTTATTTTGTGGTTCTCTATTCTGTTCCATTTATCTATGTATTTATTCCTTCATTAAATACCACTGTCTTTATTACTGTAGTTATGTAAAGCCTGAGCATCAGTTATTCACCACATTTTACACTTCTTTACCAAAATTATGTTGAGTCTAGATTTTTTGCATTTCCATATAAATTTTAGAGTAGACTTTTTTACATCTAAAAAAACCTTTCCAGGATTCTGAAAGATACTGAATTAAACCTACAGATCAATTTGGAGAGAAATGACATCTTTACTATGTTGAGTCTCCCAATCCATGAACATGGTACATCTTGCTACTTAGTTAAGTTTCCTTTGATTTCTTTCATCAATACTTTGTAATTTTCAGCATACATATTCTATATGTACTTTGTTAGATTTGTACTAAGGCATTTCATTCTTTGAATAATTTATAAGTAGTATTGTGTTTTTAATTTTGATTTCCTCATGTGCATTGTTAATATATGGAACTGTGATTGATTTTTGTAGCCTGCAACCTTGCTGAGCTCATTTATTAGTTCTAGAGATATTTTTTGTAGATTTCTTGGGAATTTTTTTTTTTTTTTTTTTTTTTTTTTTTTTTTTTTTTTTTTTTTATTATACTTTAAGTTCTAGGGTACATGTGCATAACGTGCAGGTTTGTTACATATGTATACTTATGCCATGTTGGTGTGCTGCACCCATCAACTCGTCAGCACCCATCAATTCATCATTTATATCATGTATAACTCCCCAATGCAATCCCTCCCTCCTCCCCCCTCCCCCCTCCCCATGATAGACCCCAGTGTGTGATGTTCCCCTTCCCGAGTCCAAGTGATCTCATTGTTCAGTTCCCACCTATGAGTGAGAACATGCGGTGTTTGGTTTTCTCTTCTTGTGATAGTTTGCTAAGAATGATGGTTTCCAGCTGCATCCATGTCCCTACAAAGGACGCAAACTCATCCTTTTTTATGGCTGCATAGTATTCCATGGTGTATATGTGCCACATTTTCTTAATCCAGTCTGTCACAGATGGACATTTGGGTTGATTCCAAGTCTTTGCTATTGTGAATAGTGCCGCAATAAACATACGTGTACATGTGTCTTTGTAGTAGACTAATTTATAATCCTTTGGGTATATACCCAGTAGTGGGATGGCTGGGTCATATGGTACATCTAGTTCTAGATCCTTGAGGAATTGCCATACTGTTTTCCATAATGGTTGAACTAGTTTACAATCCCACCAACAGTGTAAAAGTGTTCCTATTTCTCCACATCCTCTCCAACACCTGTTGTTTCCTGACTTCTTAATGATTGCCATTCTAACTGGTGTGAGATGGTATCTCATTGTGGTTTTGATTTGCATTTCTCTGATGGCCAGTGATGATGAGCATTTTTTCATGTGTCTGTTGGCTGTATGAATATCTTCTTTTGAGAAATGTCTGTTCATATCCTTTCCCCACTTTTTGATGGGGTTGTTTGTTTTTTTCTCGTATATTTGTTTGAGTTCTTTGTAGATTCTGGAAATTAGCCCTTTGTCAGATGAGTAGGTTGCAAAAATTTTCTCCCATTCTGTAGGTTGCCTGTTCACTCTGATGGTAGTTTCTTTTGCTGTGCAAAAGCTCTTTAGTTTAATTAGATCCCATTTGTCAATTATGGCTTTTGCTGCCGTTGCTTTTGGTGTTTTAGACATGAAGTCCTTGCCCATGCCTATGTCCTGAATGGTACTACCTAGATTTTCTTCTAGGGTTTTTATGGTATTAGGTCTAACATTTAAGTCTCTAATCCATCTTGAATTAATCTTCGTATAAGGGGTAAGGAAAGGATCCAGTTTCAGCTTTCTACTTATGGCTAGCCAATTTTCCCAGCACCATTTATTAAATAGGGAATCCTTTCCCCATTTCTTGTTTCTCTCAGGTTTGTCAAAGATCAGATGGCTGTAGATGTGCGGTATTATTTCTGAGGACTCTGTTCTGTTCCATTGGTCTATATCTCTGTTTTGGTACCAGTACCATGCTGTTTTGGTTACTGTAGCCTTGTAGTATAGTTTGAAGTCAGGTAGCGTGACGCCTCCAGCTTTGTCCTTTTGACTTAGGATTGTCTTGGCAATGCGGGCTCTTTTTTGGTTCCATATGAACTTTAAAGCAGTTTTTTCCAATTCTGTGAAGAAAGTCATTGGTAGCTTGATGGGGATGGCATTGAATCTATAAATAACCTTGGGGAGTATGGCCATTTTCACGATATTGATTCTTCCTATCCATGAGCATGGTATGTTCTTCCATTTGTTTGTGTCCTCTTTGATTTCACTGAGCAGTGGTTTGTAGTTCTCCTTGAAGAGGTCCTTTACATCCCTTGTAAGCTGGATTCCTAGGTATTTTATTCTCTTTGAAGCAATTGTGAATGGAAGTTCATTCCTGATTTGGCTCTCTGCTTGTCTGTTGCTGGTGTATAAGAATGCTTGTGATTTTTGCACATTAATTTTGTATCCTGAGATTTTGCTGAAGTTGCTTATCAGCTTAAGGAGATTTTGGGCTGAGATGATGGGGTTTTCTAAATATACAATCATGTCATCTGCAAACAGGGACAATTTGACTTCTTCTTTTCCTAACTGGATACCCTTGATTTCTTTCTCTTGCCTGATTGCCCTAGCCAGAACTTCCAACACTATGTTGAATAGGAGTGGTGAGAGAGGGCATCCCTGTCTTGTGCCAGTTTTCAAAGGGAATTTTTCCAGTTTTTGCCCATTCAGTATGATATTAGCTGTGGGTTTGTCATAAATAGCTCTTATTATTTTGAGGTACGTTCCATCAATACCAAATTTATTGAGCGTTTTTAGCATGAAGGGCTGTTGAATTTTGTCAAAAGCCTTTTCTGCATCTATTGAGACAATCATGTGGTTCTTGTCTTTGGTTCTGTTTATATGCTGGATTACGTTTATTGATTTGCGAATGTTGAACCAGCCTTGCATCCCAGGGATGAAGCCCACTTGATCATGGTGGATAAGCTTTTTGATGTGCTGCTGAATCCGGTTTGCCAGTATTTTATTGAGGATTTTTGCATCAATGTTCATCAGGGATATTGGTCTAAAATTCTCTTTTTTTGTTGTGTCTCTGCCAGGCTTTGGTATCAGGATGATGTTGGCCTCCTAAAATGAGTTAGGGAGGATTCCCTCTTTTTCTATTGATTGGAATAGTTTCAGAAGGAATGGTACCAGCTCCTCCTTGTACCTCTGGTAGAATTCAGCTGTGAATCCATCTGGTCCTGGACTTTTTTTGGTGGGTAGGCTATTAATTGTTGCCTCAATTTCAGAGCCTGCTATTGGTCTATTCAGGGATTCAACTTCTTCCTGGTTTAGCCTTGGGAGAGTGTAAGTGTCCAGGAAATTATCCATTTCTTCTAGATTTTCTAGTTGATTTGCGTAGAGGTGTTTATAGTATTCTCTGATGGTAGTTTGTATTTCTGTGGGGTCAGTGGTGATATCCCCTTTATCATTTTTTATTGCATCTATTTGATTCCTCTCTCTTTTTTTCTTTATTAGCCTTGCTAGCGGTCTGTCAATTTTGTTGATCTTTTCAAAAAACCAACTCCTGGATTCATTGATTTTTTGGAGGGTTTTTTGTGTCTCTATCTCCTTCAGTTCTGCTCTGATCTTAGTTATTTCTTGCCTTCTGCTAGCTTTTGAATGTGATTGCTCTTGCCTCTCTAGTTCTTTTAATTGTGATGTTAGAGTGTCAATTTTAGATCTTTCCTGCTTTCTCTTGTGGGCATTTAGTGCTATAAATTTCCCTCTACACACTGCTTTAAATGTGTCCCAGAGATTCTGGTATGTTGTATCTTTGTTCTCATTGGTATCAAAGAACATCTTTATTTCCGCTTTCATTTCGTTATGTACCCAATAGTCATTCAGGAGCAGGTTGTTCAGTTTCCATGTAGTTGAGCGGTTTTGATTGAGTTTCTTAGTCCTGAGTTCTAGTTTGATTGCACTGTGGTCTGAGAGACAGTTTGTTATAATTTCTGTTCTTTTACATTTGCTGAGGAGTGCTTTACTTCCAATTATGTGGTCAATTTTGGAATAAGTGCGATGTGGTGCTGAGAAGAATGTATATTCTGTTGATTTGGGGTGGAGAGTTCTATAGATGTCTATTAGGTCCGCTTGGTGCAGAGATGAGTTCAATTCCTGGATATCCTTGTTAACTTTCTGTCTCGTTGATCTGTCTAATGTTGACAGCGGAGTGTTGAAGTCCCCCATTATTATTGTATGGGAGTCTAAGTCTCTTTGTAAGTCTCTAAGGACTTGCTTTATGAATCTGGGTGCTCCTGTATTGGGTGCATATATATTTAGGAGAGTTAGCTCTTCCTGTTGAATTGATCCCTTTACCATTATGTAATGGCCTTCTTTGTCTCTTTTGATCTTTGATGGTTTAAAGTCTGTTTTATCAGAGACTAGGATTGCAACCCCTGCTTTTTTTTGTTCTCCATTTGCTTGGTAGATCTTCCTCCATCCCTTTATTTTGAGCCTATGTATGTCTCTGCATGTGAGATGGGTCTCCTGAATACAGCAGACTGATGGGTCTTGACTCTTTATCCAGTTTGCCAGTCTGTGTCTTTTAATTGGAGCATTTAGTCCATTAACATTTAAGGTTAATATTGTTATGTGTGAACTTGATCCTGCCATTATGATATTAACTGGTTATTTTGCTCGTTAGTTGATGCAGTTTCTTCCTAGCCTCGATGGTCTTTACATTTTGCCAAGTTTTTGCGATGGCTGGTACCGGTTGTTCCTTTCCATGTTTAGGGCTTCCTTCAGGGTCTCTTGTAAGGCAGGCCTGGTGGTGACAAAATCTCTAAGCATTTGCTTATCTGTAAAGGATTTTATTTCTCCTTCACTTATGAAACTTAGTTTGGCTGGATATGAAATTCTGGGTTTAAAATTCTTTTCTTTAAGAACGTTGAATATTGGCCCCCACTCTCTTCTGGCTTGTAGAGTTTCTGCCGAGAGATCTGCTGTTAGTCTGATGGGCTTCCCTTTGTGGGTGACCCGACCTTTCTCTCTGGCTGCCCTTAAGATTTTTTCCTTCATTTCAACTTTGGTGAATCTGGCAATTATGTGTCTTGGAGTTGCTCTTCTGGAGGAGTATCTTTGTGGCGTTCTCTGTATTTCCTGAATTTGAATGTTGGCCTGCCCTACTAGGTTGGGGAAGTTCTCCTGGATGATATCCTGAAGAGTGTTTTCCAACTTGGTTCCATTTTCCCCCTCACTTTCAGGCACCCCAATCAGACGTAGATTTGGTCTTTTTACGTAATCCCATACTTCTTGCAGGCTTTGCTCATTTCTTTTTCTTCTTTTTTCTTTTGGTTTCTCTTCTCGCTTCATTTCATTCATTTGATCTTCAATCGCTGATACTCTTTCTTCCAGTTGATCGAGTCGGTTACTGAAGCTTGTGCATTTGTCACGTATTTCTCGTGTCATGGTTTTCATCTCTGTCATTTCGTTTATGATCTTCTCTGCATTAATGAGTCTAGCTGTCAATTCTTCCACTCTTTTTTCAAGATTTTTAGTTTCTTTGCGCTGGGTACGTAATTCCTCCTTTAGCTCTGATAAGTTTGATGGACTGAAGCCTTCTTCTCTCCTCTCGTCCAAGTCATTCTCTGACCAGCTTTGATCCGTTGCTGGTGATGGGCTGCGCTCCTTTGCAGGGGGAGATGCGCTCTTATTTTTTGAATTTCCAGCTTTTCTGCCCTGCTTCTTCCCCATCTTTGTGGTTTTATCTGTCTCTGGTCTTTGATGGTGGTGACGAACTGATGGGGTTTTGGTATAGGTGTCCTTCCTGTTTGATAGTTTTCCTTCTGACAGTCAGAAGGACTCTCTGTTGGTCTGTTGGAGATTGCTTGAGGTCCACTCCAGACCCTGTTTGCCTGGGTATCAGCAGCAGAGGTTGCTGAAGATAGAATATTGCTGAACAGCGAGTGTACCTGTCTGATTCTTCCTTTGGAAGTGTCCTCTCAGGGGTGTACTCCACCCTGTGAGGTGTGGGGTGTCAGACTGCCCCTAGTGGGGGATTTCTCCCAGCTAGGCTACTCAGGGGTCAGGGACACACCTGAGCAGGCAGTCTGTCCGTTCTCAGATCTCAACCTCCGCGTTGGGAGATCCGCGGCTCTCCCCAAAGCTGTCAGACAGAGTCGTTCGCGTCTGCACCGGCTCCCGCTACTTCCCCTGTTGGTCTTCAGCTGTGCGCTGTCCCCAGAGGTGGAGACTACAGAGACAGGCAGGCTTCCTTGAGCTGCTGTGAGCTCCACCCAGTTCGAGCTTCCCAGTGGCTTTGTTTACCTACTTAAGCCTCAGCAATGGCGGGCGCCCCTCCCCCAGCCTCGCTGCTGCCTTGCGGATAGATCGCGGCAGACTGCTGTGTTAGCAGTGAGGGAGGCTTCGTGGGCGTGGGACCCTCCCGGCCAGGTGTGGGATATATTCTCCTGGAATGCCTGTATGCTTACAGCGCAGTATTGGGGTGGGAGTTACCCGATTTTCCAGGTGTTGTGTGTCTCAGTTCCCCTGGCTAGGAAAACGGATCCCCTTCCCCCTTGCGCTTCCAGGTGAGGCGATGCCTCGCCCTGCTTCAGCTCTCGCTGGTCAGGCTGCAGCAGCTGACCAGCACCGATTGTCCGGCACTCCCTAGTGAGATGACCCCAGTACCTCAGTTGAAAATGCAGAAATCACCGGTCTTCTGTGTCGCTCGCGCTGGGAGTTGGAGACTGGAGTTGTTCCTATTCGGCCATCTTGCTCCGCCCCCTCTTGGGAATTTTTTATGTAGGCCTTCATGTCATCTGCAAATAACTATAATTTTATTTCTCCCTACCTAATATGTATGCCTTTTTTTATTGCATATTGCACTGGCTAGGACCTCTGGTGTTGTATTGAATAAGAGAGGTGATAGCAGATTATCTTTGGTTTATTTCCAATATTGAGGAAGAAGATTCAGAAGTATGATGTTAGCTTTAGGTTTCTATAGATGTTCTTTATTAAGTTATGGAAGTTTTCCTCTTCTTCAGATTTGCTGAGAATATTTACCAAAAATAAGCAATCTGTAAAATATCTTTTCTGCATTAATTAATGTAATTTTTCTTATTTAGCCTGTTGATATAATGAGTTATATTGACTGATTTTCAAATATTGAACCAGCTTTGCATACCTGGAATAACCATGATTGATGATGTTTTATAATTATTTTTGTACATTATGAGATTAAATCTGCTACCATTTTGTTGAGGATATCTGTGCCCAAGTTCACAAGATAATGGTCTATAACTGTGTTGTTTTGCACTATCTTTGTCTGGTATTTGTATTGATGTAATAATACCCACTTACAATGACTGGGAAATGTTCCCTCCTTTTCTATTTTGTGGAAGAAATTGTACAAAATTGGTGTTAATTTTAATTTCAATGTTGAATAGAATTCCCCAGAGAAATTATGTTGGCCTAAAGATTTCTTTCGGGGGAGCTTTTAAATCATGAATTCCATTTATTTGAAGGGTATTGGATTAATATTGTATTTCATCTTGGATGAATTTCATATTTTGTAGTTTTCTAGGAATGGATTTATTTATACTAAGTTGTCAAATCAAATTTATCTATGTAGAGATATTTGCTATATTCCCTTGCTATTCTGTTAATGGCTACATAATTTATAGTAATATCTTGTTTCATTCCTGATACTGGTATTTTGTGTCTTGTCCTTCTTTTATCTTTATCTGTCTTGGCCACTGGTTTTTAACAGAGATGAAAAAGGAAATCAATAGTGAAAGGTTAGTCTATGCAACAAATAGTATTGGAACAACAGGACATCCATATGGAAAATAAAATGGATTTCAACATATACAAAAATATCTCAAAATGAATCTCACAACGTATACAAAAATATCTCAAAATAAATCTCAGATATAAATGATATAAAACTTTTAGAAAAAATAGAAAATATTTTTGTTAACTGAAATCAGACAAATAATTCTTATACATGATACCAAAAGCAAGATCCATAAAGAAAAAAATAATTAAATTTTATTAAAATTAAAATATTTTGTTTACAAAAGATATTCAATGAAAAGAATGAAAAGATGCAGACTGATAGACATATCTATAAATAACTTGAATGAATTTCCTGTATTCAGAACATTCCAAAAAGTGTCAATACTCAACAGTAAGAATATATATATATATATATATATATATATATATGCAAAAGACTTAAATGTTTCACCAAGGAGGATATATGGATAGAAAATAAATACATAAAAAGATGCTCAACGTCATTAGTTTTAAGAGAAATGCAAATTAAAACAATGAGATACTACTACTGACCTATTAGAATACATAAAATAAAAATACTGGTAAGAAGAGCAAAGAGTCAAAACTCTCATACAATGCTAGTGAAAATGTAAAAATACTACAGATCCTCTGGAAAAAGTTAGCAGCTTGTTGTAAAAATAACATACACTTACTATGTTACACAGCAATCCCACTCCTGGCCACCTATTCCAGAAAAAAAAAAATGAAAATTTATATTCACATAGACATCTGTACAAAATGTTTATAGCAGTTCTATTCATAATTGTCAAAACTTGGAAATAACATAAAAGTCTTTCGGTGGGCAAACAGATAAACAAACTGGGTTACTTCCATACAATGGAATGCTACTCAACAATAAAAAGTAACAAACTTTTAACATAGAACATCTTGAATGAATGTCAAAGGTATTATGCTGAGTGAAAGAAGGCTACTTTCAAAAAGTTATGTGCTGTATAATTACATTTGCATGACATTATCAAAAAGAAAAAACTATAGTGATTGAGACTAGATCAGTGGTTGTAGAGCTTAAGAAAGGAGGAATACAGTACTGCATTATAAAGAACAGCATGAATGAGTTTTTTGGGAGATGATGGAACTTTTCTATAACCTGATTGAGGCAATGGTTACATAAACCTATGCATGTACTGTTAAACTTCATTTAAATGTGTAACAAAAAAAAATCTTTATTGATGATTTTTTGAATAAATAAATAAAACAAGGGAGGAAAGATAGAAGGCAGTCACTGCATGTGACAACAAAGATCACTCATAACATGATAGAGTATTGGCTCTCAGCTAGTGTTGGCATTTTAAAGTTATAGCTCAGTAGAGAACAAAAAGAGATAAAGCAAGTGCTCTGGCAACTATACCTAAATTCTCAGTCCATCTTTTTATACAGAAGCCTATACTGGAATAATTTTTAATGATGAAATTGGAAAAAATTAAAGCATCTGACAACATCAAATGAGAAAAAATTGAACCTTATACACTACAAATGGGAGTGTTAATTTGTATGACCACTACAAGGTCATAAAATTTTGTAAGAGTGAATATGTACATGCCCAGCAATTCCATTTCTATGTGTGGATCCTAGAGAATGTTGGTGCTTCTATAGACAATAGCGTGTGTGAGAGGATATACCCATCAATGCTGTTTATAAAAGGAGAAAATTGGAAACAACCCATATGTCCACAATTAGGTGAGTGGATAAATGAATTGTAGTATATACCTACAATGAAGTAAGTTTCCAAAAAAGGACATCTGGCCCCTAGGGTTTTAATAAAGACCTTCATGAAATGCTTTAAAAAGAATTAACACTATTTCTACGCAATCTTACCAAATAACAGATGAGGAAGAACGCTTACCAATTCATGTTATGCAGCCAATATTTCCCTAATATCAAAACCAGAAAAAGATGACAAAAACAATACCTACAGACTATTATGCCTCCTGAATATTAAATATGGACACACAGATCTTTAACAAAATATTAAAACTAAAACTCAGTAATATATTTTAAAAAGTACACCTTCATCAAGTTAAGTTTATTTCAGGGTTGTAGGATGGTTCCCATTAACAACCTAAAGAAGCAAAATTACATGATCTTATGAATTGATGCAAAAAAAATGCATTTGAAAAAATTCAACACTCAATCCTGATTAAACACTCTGAAAATTTAGAATAGAGCAGAATCTCCTTAACTTAATAAAAAGCATCTACAAGAAATCTGCAGCTAACATCACACTTAGTGGTGAAAGCATGTGTGTTTTTCCCCCTCAAATTAGGAGAAGGGAAGTATGTCTGCTCTCACCAACCTTATTTTACAGTGTTGGAAGTGCCAACCAGTGCAATAAGGCAAGAAAAGGAAATAAAAGGCATACAGACTATAAAGGAAAAAATTTTGCATATTTACAGATGGCACATGGTTTAAATCTGAAGAAATATACAAATACACTCCTGGAATTAACTAGTAAGATTACAGGATACAAGATCAATGTTCAAAAATCAATGATATTTCTCCCATCCAAGTACTAAAAAGACCCAACCCTGCTTAGCTTCTGAGATCAGACAGGATCAGGCGCATTCAGGGTGGAATGGCCATAGACAAAAATCAGTGATATTTCTATAAAAATGTCACAACGTCTGATGTTTTGACTTTACAATTGTGGAAATGATATGCATTCCCTATGCTCATTGACCTACAATGGGGTTACATCTGGATAAACCCATTTTCATCATAAGTTAAAAATACCTTAAGTAGAAAATGCACCTTTCAACTTAGAGCATTTTCAACTTATGATGGGTTTATCAAAACATAACCACATCATAAACTGAGGAGCATCTGTATAGCAAAGAGCACATGGAAACAAAATTAAAAATACAAGACCATTCACAATTACACGTAACAATGAAATACTTAAGTATAAACCTTAAAAAAATATGTACAGGACTTATATGCTGAAAACTACAAAATACTGATTAAAGAAATCAAATAAATATATAAATAAAGTGGAGTGGCTTACCACATTCATAGAATGGGAGATTCAACATAGTGAAGAGTTAATTCTTCCCAAATTGATACACAGGTTTAATATAATTCATATTAAAATTCAGCAAGATCTTCTACTGTAGACAAGCTTATTCCAAAATTAATATGGAAAGGCAAAGCAAATAAAATAACTAAAACAATTTTGAAAAAGAAGAAAAAAGTGGTCTCAAGACATGTGAAATATAATAATCAAGACTGTGTAGTATTGTTGGAAAAGAACATAAACCAATGAAACAGAATAGCAAACCCAAAAACAGACACACATTATTATGGTTAACTGATTTTTTTCACAAGGGTACACAAGTAATTCAGTGAAGGAAAGGTAGCAAATTAAGTTGGAGGAATCAGATGTTCATTGGCAAAAAAAAAAAAAAAAAAAAAAAAAAGAACTTAAACCTAACCCTCACGCCTTATACAGGACTTAATTCAAAATGAATTGCAGATTTAAATATAACACATAAAAGTATAAAACTTTTGGAATAAATCGTAGGAGAAAATCTTCAGGTTGGTGAAGAATTCTAAACCTGACACCAAAAGCATGATGCATGAAAGGAAAAAATCAATAAGTGGGGCTGAACTAAAGGTAAAAACTTGTTCTCTGTGAAAGACCCTATTAAGAAGATGAAAAAGCAAGTTAAAAACTGGAAGAAAACATTTGCAAACCACATATCTGACAGAGGACTGATATCTAGAATGTATGAAGAAGCGTTGAAACTCAACAGTGGAAAAACAATACAATTTTAAAATGACCAGGAAAAACATGAACAAACATTTCACCAAAGAGGAGATACAGATGGTAAATTAGCACTTTAAAAGATTTTCAACATCACTATACTGCTTGTGGGAATAGTACAGCCACATTAGAAAAGAGTTTGGCAGTTTCTTTCTTTCTTTCTTTTGTTTCTTTTTCTTTTCTATTTTTTTTTTTTTTTTTTTTTTTTTTTTTACGTTTCGCTCTTGTTGCCCAGACTGGAGTGCAATGGTGTAATCTCAGCTCACTGCAACCTCCACCTCCCAGGTTCAAATGATTCTCCTGCCTCAGCTTCCCAAGTAGCTGGGACTACAGGCATGCACCACCATGCCTGGCTAATTTTTTGTATTTAGTAGAGATGGCATTTCACCATGTTGGTCAGGCTGGTCTTGAACTTCTGACCTCAGGTGACCCACCCACCTCGGTCTCCTAAAGTGCTGGGATTACAGGCATGAGCCACTATGCCCAGCCGGCAGTTTCTTAAGGAATAAAATATGTATTTACCATGTGCTCCAGAAATTGCACTCCTGGGCATTTATTTTAGAGAAATGAAATTTTACATTCACACAAACACATACACAAAGTTCTCATAGCAGGTTTATTTTTAATAGCCAAAAACAAGAAGTAAGAAACAATCAAAATGTTCTTCGGTAAGTAAATGGTTAAACTGGTGTACAGTAGTCCCCCCTCATCCATGGTTTTACTTTCCACAGTTTGAGTTACCTGCAGTCAATTGTGGTTTGAAAATATTAAATGGAAAATTCCAGAAATATAAAGTTCACAAGTTTTAAATTACACACTCAGTAGCATGATGAAATCTTGCCTGTCAATCACTTAGTTATCAGATTGATTGTTGCAGTATCACAGTGCTTGTAACACAGGCACACTTATTTTAATGTTTACTTTTATTTGCTATTGGTACCCTTATGGTAAACTAGTAACCCTTATTTTACTTAGTAGCCCAAAAGCACAAGAGTGCTACACTTAATTTGTAATTTACCATCAATATGTATGTATAGGAAAAAACATAGTATATATAGGGTTTTGTACTATCTGTGGCTTCTCAGTCATTAACTGGGGATCTTGGAATGTATCCCAGTTGGATAAGAGGGGGACTACTATACATCCATACCATGTAATATTACTTAGTAATGAAAAGAAATGAGCTGCTGACACATGCAATAACTTGGATACATCTCAAGGGCATCATACTGAGTGAAAAAAGCCAATCACAAAACATCACATTACTTATAATTCCATTTATCTCATATTTTCAAAATGAAAAAAAAAAAAAAAAGATACAGATGGAGAACAGGGTAGTGGCTGCCAGGTATTAGAAATGGTGAGAGGGAAAGTGATGGGTGTGACCATACAGACTAGGTAACATGAGGGAGGTCTTTGTGATGATTGAACAGACACTTCTCAAAAGAAGACATTTGTTCAGCCAATAAACATATTTTAAAAAGCTCAACATCACTGAACATTAGAAAAATGCAAATCAAAACCACAAATGAGATACCATCTCATGTCAGTCAGAATGACGATTATTAAGTTGTCTAGAAACAACAGATGATGATAAGGTTGCTTTTACACTGTTGGCGGGAGTGTAAATTAGTTCAACTATTGTGGAAAATAGCATGGCGATTCCTCAAAGATCTAGAAGCAGAAACCCCATTTGAACCAGCAGATGATGTGGTTTAGCTGTGTCTCCATCCAGATCTCATCTTGAATTGTAATTTCGATAATCTAATTGTAGTTTCGATAACCCATGTCATGGGAGGGACCTGGTGGGAGGTAACTGAATCATGGGGATGGTTACCTCCATGCTGTTCTCATATAAGTAAGTTCTCATGAAATCTGTCGACTTTATAAGGGGCCTTTGCCCCGCTTTGCTCTACACTTCTTGCTGCCACCATGTGAAGAAGGACATGTTTGCTTGACTTTCCCCCATGATTGTAAATTACCTGAGGCCTCCCCACCCATGCTGAACTATAAGTCAATTAAGCCTCTTTCCTTTATAAATTACCCCGAGTTGGGTATGTCTTTATTAGCAGCATGAGAGCAGAACAATACACTGGGTATATACCCAAAGGAATGTAAATTATTCTGTTATAAAGATACATGAATACTTATGTTCACTGCAGAACTATTCACAATAGCAAAGACATGGAATCAACCCAAATGCCCATCAATGATAGACTGGATAAAGAAAATGTGGTATACACATGATTGTCTCAATAGATGCAGAAAAGGCTTTTGACAAAATTCAACAGCCCTTCATGCTAAAAACGCTCAATAAATTCGGTATTGATGGAACGTACCTCAAAATAATAAGAGCTATTTATGACAAACCCACAGCCAATATCACACTGAATGGGCAAAAACTGGAAAAATTCCCTTTGAAAACTGGCACAAGACAGGGATGCCCTCTCTCACCACTCCTATTCAACATAGTGTTGGAAGTTCTGGCTAGGGCAATCAGGCAAGAGAAAGAAATCAAGGGTATCCAGTTAGGAAAAGAAGAAGTCAAATTGTCCCTGTTTGCAGATGACATGATTGTATATTTAGAAAACCCCATCGTCTCAGCCCAAAATCTCCTTAAGCTGAGAAGCAACTTCAGCAAAGTCTCAGGATACAAAATTAATGTGCAAAAATCACAAGCATTCTTATACACCAGTAACAGACAAGCAGAAAGCCAAATCAGGAATGAACTTCCATTCACAAATGCTTCAAAGAGAATAAAATACCTAGGAATCCAACTTACAAGGGATGTAAAGGACCTCTTCAAGGAGAACTACAAACCACTGCTCAGTGAAATCAAAGAGGACACAAACAAATGGAAGAACATACCATGCTCATGGATAGGAAGAATCAATATCGTGAAAATGGCCATACTCCCCAAGGTTATTTATAGATTCAATGCCATCCCCATCAAGCTACCAATGACTTTCTTCACAGAATTGGAAAAAACTGCTTTAAAGTTCATATGGAACCAAAAAAGAGCCCGCATTGCCAAGACAATCCTAAGTCAAAAGGACAAAGCTGGAGGCGTCACGCTACCTGACTTCAAACTATACTACAAGGCTACAGTAACCAAAACAGCATGGTACTGGTACCAAAACAGAGATATAGACCAATGGAACAGAACAGAGTCCTCAGAAATAATACCGCACATCTACAGCCATCTGATCTTTGACAAACCTGAGAGAAACAAGCAATGGGGAAAGGATTCCCTATTTAATAAATGGTGCTGGGAAAATTGGCTAGCCATAAGTAGAAAGCCGAAACTGGATCCTTTCCTTACCCCTTATACGAAGATTAATTCAAGATGGATTAGAGACTTAAATGTTAGACCTAATACCATAAAAACCCTAGAAGAAAATCTAGGTAGTACCATTCAGGACATAGGCACGGGCAAGGACTTCATGTCTAAAACACCAAAAGCAACGGCAGCAAAAGCAAAAATTGACAAATGGGATCTAATTAAACTAAAGAGCTTTTGCACAGCAAAAGAAACTACCATCAGAGTGAACAGGCAGCCTACAGAATGGGAGAAAATTTTTGCAACCTACTCATCTGACAAAGGGCTAATATCCAGAATCTACAAAGAACTAAAACAAATATACGAGAAAAAAACAAACAACCCCATCAAAAAGTGGGGAAAGGATATGAGCAGACATTTCTCAAAAGAAGATATTCATACAGCCAACAGACACATGAAAAAATGCTCATCATCACTGGCCATCAGAGAAACGCAAATCAAAACCACAATGAGATACCATCTCACACCAGTTAGAATGGCAATCATTAAGAAGTCAGGAAACAACAGGTGTTGGAGAGGATGTGGAGAAATAGGAACACTTTTACACTGTTGGTGGGATTGTAAACTAGTTCAACCATTATGGAAAACAGTATGGCAATTCCTCAAGGATCTAGAACTAGATGTACCATATGACCCAGCCATCCCACTACTGGGTATATACCCAAAGGATTATAAATTATTCTACTACAAAGACACATGCACACGTATGTTTATTGAGGCACTATTCACAATAGCAAAGACTTGGAATCAACCCAAATGTCCATCTGTGACAGACTGGATTAAGAAAATGTGGCACATATACACCATGGAATACTATGCAGCCATCAAAAAGGATGAGTTTGCGTCCTTTGTAGGGACATGGATGCAGCTGGAAACCATCATTCTTAGCAAACTATCACAAGAAGAGAAAACCAAACACCGCATGTTCTCACTCATAGGTGGGAACTGAACAATGAGATCACTTGGACTCGGGAAGGGGAACATCACGCACTGGGGCCTATTATGGGGAGGGGGGAGGAGGGAGGGATTGCATTGGGGAGTTATACATGATATAAATGATGAATTGATGGGTGCTGACGAGTTGATGGGTGCAGCACACCAACATGGCATAAGTATACATATGTAACAAACCTGCACGTTATGCACATGTACCCTAGAACTTAAAGTATAAAAAAAAAAAAAAAAAAAAAAAAAAAAAAGATCACACGCCTGATACTAAAAAAAAAAAAAAAAAAAAAAAAAAAAAAAAAGAAAATGTGGTATATATACACCTTGGAATACTATGCACCCATATAAAGGAATGTGATCATGTCCTTTGTGGGGACATGGATGGAGCTGCAAGCCATTATCCTCAGCAAGCTAACACAGGAAAAGAAAACCAAACACCACGTGTTCTCTCTTGTAAGTGGGAGCTGAACAATGAGAACACATGGACACATGGTGGGGAACAACACACACTGGAGTGTGTTGAGGAAGGTAGTGGGAGGGAGAGCATCAGGAAGAAAAGCTAATGGATCCTGAGCTTAATACCTAGGTGATGGGTTGATCTGTGCAGCAAACCACCATGCCACATGTTTATCTATGTAACAAACCTGCACATCTTGCACATGTACCCTGGAACTTAAAAGTTGAAAATATATGTATATAACAAAACGACGATGAATGAAATGTTATTCAGGGATTCGCTATACTATTATTCTTGGGAGAGATATGTATGCATATGTATGTGTACATAGATACAGACAGATATAAAATCTACATGATAAGCTCCTCATGGGTATAAACCATGCCCTATTTATTTTTTTAATCTTCAGAACCAATTATTGTGCCTAGTATACAGCAGGGATTCAATAAATTTTTGATGAATAAAATAATAAATAATAAACTAAGACAATATTTTATCAGTGATCTTATTGGCTTTTCTGAA
This sequence comes from Rhinopithecus roxellana, assembly GCF_007565055.1. Taxonomy (NCBI): domain Eukaryota; kingdom Metazoa; phylum Chordata; class Mammalia; order Primates; family Cercopithecidae; genus Rhinopithecus; species Rhinopithecus roxellana. The sequence goes on from NC_044551.1 coordinate 57,566,283, forward strand.
ATAATAATCTTTTCAGAATCATAAGCTTATTGAAGAATATCAAAGCTATTGTTTTAGAACATAATTCTAGAATTTACTCCCAAAGCATTGTTAGTGACTAGGAATATTTTTTCCACTGTCCTGCCCCTTAGTGTTACCACAGTAACTCAATCTATGCAAAATGATACTATTCAAACTATAAAGACACTCCATGAGATAATGGGTTCATCATGCATGTACTATCCAGGACTTTCAATCTTACAATATTTCTTATAATATTTAGATGAGTTGTTAAAGGTGCTAACAAGTGAAAAATACACAACAGTTTAAAAAAAAAAAAAAAAAAAGATGGTAACTTTCTAGAGGGAAAGCCACTTAGGAAAAACTTCAGTCTTTGATCTGCTAATTAATATTACAGAAAAGGAGCCATTCTACATTCCATACTGCCCAAGATAAGATGTCCTTACCAATGTACGTACATAACTCCACCTTTGTGAGAAACAAAAAGCAAATAATCAAAAAAAAAAAAAAAAAAAAAAAAAAAGAGCCACTCCTATACTCCTAGGTAAATACCCAAAAGAAATGAAAACACAGACCCACACAAAAAGTTATACATTAATTTTAATACACCATTATCTATAATAGAATAAAAACAAAAATAAATGTCCATCAACTGATGGATAAATAAAATGTGGTTTATACATATAATGGACTATTATTCATCAATAAAAAATAATGAATTACTGATACATGCTACAACATGGGTAAACCTGAAAATATTTGGTGAGTGAAAGAAGACAGTCACAAACATTACATATTATGTTATTCCATTTACATGAAATGTGAGAGTAAATAAATCTATACAGAAAGAGTAGACTGGTGGCTGCCTAGGAATGAAGGTGTTTTGTGAAAATGTGAGGTAATTGTTGATAAGTACAAAGTTTCTTCTTGAGATGATGAAAATATTCTAAAATGAACTACGGTGATAGTTCAGAACTCTGTGAATATATGCTAAGTCATTTAATTGTGTACTTTAAATGGGTAAACTATATGTGAATTATATCTCAATAGAGCCATTAAGTTTTTGAAGTGATATTTGGAACGTTTTCAAGAGAGCAAGATCCAAATAAATTATTTCTGTGAGGAGTTACATCACTGATGTTTGCATATAACTATATCTTCAGCACATTACAGTACCTACAGTTAATGATGATGACTTCGTGTCATTAAACAGGATAAACTTTAGTGATACATTTGAAGGCAGAAAACAAGATAGTATATTATAGTAAGTTTTCATCCAGAAGGATAAAATTTAAGTTCTGGTATGAAAGAGTTAATCCTAACTGGAAAAATCAGGCTTTTCCTAATGGTAGACTTGGAGTCTAAATCACTGATGATTTTCCTGCAAATATATTAGTAGATAACACTAAATAATACAATAATTTATGTACACAGCAGTTTCATGATTACCTGAGACAGGGCACATGCAAATGCTTGCCCAATACCTATTCACTAAGAAAAGCTGACAAAGTATTTCTACAGGTCTGAAGCTCGTTGATTTTGGCATCTTATCAGTTTCCCCTTCCCAGCCCAATTAATTCTGAGAGCCAGAATGATGCCTAAAAGTGAGAGCTAAATTTATAAAACTCTTGGAAGAAATATAGGCATAAACCTCTGTAATATTGCGTTAAGAGATTGTTTCTTGCTATTACAACAAAAGCACATTCAACAAAAGAAAAACATAAATTAACTGGATACTAAAAATTAAAAACTTTTGTGCTTCAAAGACCACCATCAACAGAGTAAAATGGCAAACTACAGAAAGGGAGAAAATGTTTGCAAATCATATATCGCTGATAAGAGATTTCTATCTAAAAATACCAAGAGGTCCTGTAACTCCATAATTTTTTTAAAAAATTTTTTAAAGAGCAAAATACATGAATAGACATTTCTCCAAAGGGGATATACATATGGCCAATAAGCACAAGAAAATATGCTCAATATCAACAAACATCAGAGAAATGCAAATCATAACCAAAATGAAATACTACTTTTCATCTATTAGAATGTTATTAGCAAAATGACAGATAAACAAAAAATGTTGGCAAGGAAGTGGAGAAATTGAAACCTGCATACACTGCTGGGAGGAACTTAAAATGGTGCAGCCACTTTGGAAAACAGTCTGTCAGTTTCTCAAAAGATTAAACTTAAGAGTTACCATATGACCCAGCAAATCTATTCATAAGATATAACCCAAGACATACAATATATGTCCACATAAACAATTTGATATGAATTTTCATAGCTGCATTATTCATAATAGTCAAAAAGTGGGAAAAATCCAAATGTCCACCAACTGATGAATGAAAAATTTTATATAATGAATGTTATTCAACAATAAAAAATGTGATACATGCTACAACATGGATGAACCTTGAAAACATGCTAAGTGAAAGAAGCCAGTTAAAAGGCCATATATTGTATGATTCTATTTGTATGAAATGTACAGAATAGGCAAATCCAGAGACAGAACATAGAGTAGTGGTTGCCTAAAGCTGGGGGCTTTGGGAGGAAATGGTGACTGATTGGTAATAGATACAGGGTTCCTTTTCAGGGTGAGGAAAATGTTCTAAAACTGATTGTGGTAATAACTGCACAAGTCTGTGAACATACTAAAACCCACTGAATTATATACTATAAATAACTGAATTATATACTATGTAAATATCTCAATAAAACATTTTAAACAAAACTTGATGTAATATTTTATAAAAGCAAAAAATTTTTCTTTAAGCTTTCTTGCCAGATGGTCTTGTTCTTTTTTCAGCCTCTTATTAACTATTGCCATTTTAATACTCTATAATATGTACAGTGTAATGATACCATAGATTACAATATTGAATCACTAGTTCATCATATATTTTTGCTTAAGAGTTATGCAAAGGGAGAGAAGTACCTCAACCCTCTAAGTCTACTAGTTTTGCATCATTTACCTAAGAATTCTACAGCGGGATTTGGGCATAAATCCAGCCAACAAGGTACTACCTTATTTCTTAAACAAGAAAAAAAAATATTATGTACTTAAATATTGAAATTAAGGGCTCACCCCAAAATAACCATATACATCTAAAAATAATTCTAATTTTTAATAGAAAGTATAATTTTTCTAGACCAACACTTTGCCAATCTCACACTGTTTTAAAAAGGATTTAAAATTTTAAAAGAGAATTTTAAAAATCACCCTTATGTACCAAAAATTTTAAAGTTTTATATATTTAAAATGTTTAAGTCTTAACTCATATTTAAATACAGAGTTTTCTTTCAGTTCCAAGATACAAAAAAAAAAAAAAAATAGTTGATGAGTACATCAATTAGTATATATACATATTTCCCAACTGGAGACGGTACTTACAAATTCCATTTTCAAGTGCTTCAAGCAGCTGAGTACCTTGTCACTCTGACAACTAAACCTGTATCCACTATGGGAAGAATAGCCAAAAGATCATGCAAAGTGAAATTCCCCACTGGATGTATTCGATCTGATATGAGAGTGCCTATAGCAATATAAGATAAAAAAATACGAACTTTAATATTTTCCATAAAATACCACCTTTATGACTCAATACTATGTTCAAAACTACAGTTATACACATTGCCAAAAGTTCTTAATTATTTCTCCAATCTTTTCTCCACATTTACTTCCATCTTAATCATGTGATTACATCTAATCTACTCCTTTTTAGAAGATTTGAGTTCATGTTAGCTACCATTTTCTCCTTACAGAATATTCCAACTGAAAAACTACTATTTCTACTCTGGCTTTCAGACAGGATCATGCCAAAGCAAAGATGTTCTATTTTTAAAGATCTCCACAGAAAGGAATTCCAGAAACTTCCTAAGTAAACAATACTAAAACTGTACACATTTCAGTCTTAGGAAATTTTTCCATAAAAACTTAATTATCCATGTGGAAGATTAAGATCACTTGTATTTTCAGTGAAAATGGCATTATAAGAAGTTTATTATTAGGACGTTACATGATGTGACATTCCACATATTTCATTTTATTTTACTTTATTTTTATGAGACAGAGTCTTGCTCTGTCACCCAGGCTGGAGTGCAGTGGCGCAATCTCGGCTCACTGCAAGCTCCACCTCCCGGGTTCACGCCATTCTCCTGCCTCAGTCTCCCGAGTAGCTGGGACTACAGGCGCCCGCCACCGCGCCCGGCTAATTTTTTTTGTATTTTTAGTAGAGACGGGGTTTCACTGTGTTAGCCAGGATGGTCTGGATCTCCTGACCTCGTGATCCGTCTGCCTCGGCCTCCCAAAGTACTGGGATTACAGGCGTGAGCCACCATACCCGGCCTTCACGTATTTTAAATAATCAGTAACCTAGTCACAGCATCTAAAGCTCTGGATTATGGCACATAAATCAAGGTTGCTTTCAACAAAAGAGTTGGTTTTTATTTTCTATTCTCTACAGAGATTCTTCATACTTTGTCCCCTAGTGAGGACAATTTCAGATGATTACAACAGTACACAAAAATACCAAGATTGAGGAAGAGTCTCCCCATTCACCCTGCTAGATTTCTCTTACCACTTCCTCTTATTGCACAGGTAAGAAAAAATAAACCTGGTAAAAGAGCAAAAACCTAAATAAAAGATTTTGAGGCAATATAGGGAAGAGACTTGGTCCTGGAAGAGAAGTGACATAGTAACCAAGGGCCCAATGGGCCTTACATGTCCAAGCGTATTCCCTCCCCTACCTTTTTTCCTCCCTTAACAAGCTGATTCAAGTCATGTAGCAGGAAAGCGGGCCTTGCCTAACCTAACTGACCAGGCTGAATTCCTAATTATAAAAGGAAGAACCTAACCGTTTATCTCTTTGAGTCATGCCCTCCAAGGTCACTGAAACAAGACTGTGGCATTCCTGATAAGAACCTGACCAGATTCAGTGGCTGAAGACAAGATGGACTCCAGCACTGACATTTTACCGACTTTTTCCTCATTATAATCTCATTGTAATACTAAAATCTCTGCTCACGACGGGGCATGTCCACCATTTTCTGGTCATGTGATGCATGTTAAAACATGATGTCCCACTACACAAGCATGGAAAAGACCCTGCCTAAACATGCTTGTATATCATTGCTTTTCCCATCTTACCTTCCTTAAAATGACAACAGCCTAGCCCCTTGGGAAGCTAGCACCAGAATCCCCTTCCTATATGCTGCTCCTTTGTGATCGTTTAAGCTGCAAGCCTATTAAACGCTTCCTGAAAAAAGTTTATATTTGGCCTGGTATTAATTTATATTTACATGAGGGCCAAGAACTTGAGGTCCAAGCTACAGTAACAATTTCAGTCCACTGCTTCTTATATAATCAACAATTCACTGCACACCAAGTTTAAAATAAATAACAAGGCTACATCTTCATTCAAAATCTCACTGAATACAAAAGTTATAATTTTTAAAACCTGATGCTTTAATTTTCAAATAAACTGAACTAATTGTGTATGCTGTACCAAAGAAAAACAGAAAATGAAGAACTGATCTCATGAAATTGATGGAATGGATTTCTAAACAGGACTTTGCATGTAATAAAAACAGTCTACTGCAACTATAAGTTTTAAAAACTAATTTTAGGCCTTTTAAAAGTATAACTGTTTATTTTTAACAAACTACATTTAAAAAATCACCTAAATTAAATAGTGCTAGATCTCCACGAGTAGTTTCCAACATTGCACTAGTTACCAAATTTCCAAGATTGCTCTCAGATTTTCTTACCGTAATTTCACAGTCATCTAATTGCATATCAGTTGGGCACAGAACTTCTTCTAACATATACTAAAAGAAAAAAGGCAGGGAGGGGGGCAGATTCAAGGTGGCTGAATAGGAACAGCACCGGTCTGCAGCTCCCAGTTAGATCGATGCAGAAGACGGGTGATTTCTGTATTTCCAAATGAGGTACCCGGTTCATCTTATTGGGACTGGTTGGATAGTGGGTGCAGTCAAAGGAGGGTGAACTGAAGCAGGATGGAGCATCACCTCACCTGGGAAGCAGAAGGGGTTGCAGAATTTTCTCCCCTACCAAAGGGAAGCAGTGAGGGTCTGAGCCTGAGGAACTCTGGAACAGACTACTGGACTTATCCCATGGTCTTTGCAACTGCAAACCAGGACATTCCCTCTGGTGCCTAGTCCACCAGGGCCCTGGGTTTCAAGCACAAAACTGGGCCACCAATTGGGCAGATACCAAACTAGCTGCAGGAGCTCTTTTTTCCTTTTTTTCCCCTACCCCAGTGGCACCTGGAATGCCAGCAGGACAGAAACGTTCACTCCCCTAGAAAGGGGTGCTGAAGCCAGGGAGCCAAGTGGTCTGGCTTGGTGGGTCCCACCCCCAGGGAGCCCAGGAAACCATGGTCCACTGGTTTGAAATTCTAATTGCCAGCAGAGCAGCAATCTGAGATCCATCTGGGATGTTCCAGTTTGGTGGGGAGAGGGGTGTCTGCCATTGCTGAGGCTTGAGTAGGCAGTTTTACCTTTGTTTACCTTCACAGTGTAAACAAAGCCATTGGGAAGTTCTAACTGGGCAGAGCCCACTGCAGCTCAGCAAGGCTGCTGTGGCCAGACTGCCAGATTTCTCCTCTCTGGACAGTACATCTCTGTAAAAAAAGCAGTAGCCCCAGTCAGGGGCTTATAGCAGACTTAAATGTCCCTGCTTGATGGCTCTGAAGAGAGCAGTGGACCTCCCAACACAGCTTTTGAGCTCTGCTAAAGGTCAGACTGCCTCCTCAAGTGGGTCCCTGACCCCTGTGTATACTGACTGGGAGATGCCTCCCAGTAGGGGCCGACAGACACCTCATACAGGAGAGCTCTGGCTGGCATCTGGCAGATGCCCCACTGGACCAAAATTTCCAGAGGAAAGAACAGCAGAAATCTTTGCTGCTCTGCAGCCACTGCTGGTGGTGCCCAGGCAAACAGGGTCAGGAGTGGACCTCCAGCAAACTCAAACAGATTGGCAGCAAAGGGGACTTTTAGAGGGAAAAGAAACAAGGATTAGCAGGTCTGCTCAAAGACCCCAGCTGAAGGTCACCAACATCAAAGACCAAAGGTAGATAAATCCACAAAGATGGGGAGAAACTAGTGCATAAAGGCTGAAAATTCAAAAAACCAGAACACTTCTCCTCCTCCAAAGGATCACAACTCCTCACCAGCAAGGGAACAAAACTGGACAGAGAATGAGTTTGACAAACTGGCAGAAGTAGGCTTCAGAAGGTGGGTAATAACAAACTCCTCCGAACTAAAGAAGCATGTTCTAACCTAATGCAAGAAAGCTAAAAACCTTGAAAAAGGTTAGTTGAATTCCTAACTAGAATGACGAATGTAGAGAAAAACATAAATGATCTGACTACAGCACAAGAACTTCATGAAGAATACACAAGTGTCAATAGCTGAATTGATCAAGTAGAAGAAAGGATATCAGTGACTGAAGATCAACTTAATGAAATAAAGAGAGAAGACAAGATTAGAGAGAGAAAAAAAAAGGAATGAACAAAGACTCCAAGAAATATGGGACTATGTGAAAAGACCAAATCTACGTTTGATTATTGTACCTGAAAGTGACGGGGAGAATGGAACCAAGTTGGAAAACACTCTGCAGGATATTATCCAGGAGAACTTCCCCAACCTAGCAAGACAGGCCAACATTCAAATTCAGGAAATACAGAGAACACCAGAAAGATACTCCTTGAGAAGAGCAACTCCAAGACACATAATTTTCAGAGTCACCAAGATTGAAATGAAGGAAGAAAGGTTAAGGGGAGTCAGAGAGAAACATCGGGTTACCCACAAAGGGAAGTCCATCAGAGTAACAGCAAATCTCTCTGTAGAAACCCTACAAGCCAGAAGAGAGTTGGGGCCAATATTCAACATTTTCAAAGAAAAGAATTTTCAACCCAGAATTTCATATCCAGCCAAACTAAGCTTCATAAGCAAAGAAGAAATAAAATCCTTTACAGACAAGCAAATGCTAAGGAATTTTGTCACCACCAGACCTGCCTTACAAAAGCTCCAGCAGGCAGAACTAAGTATGCAAAGGAACAACTGGTATCAGCCACTGCAAAAACATACCAAATTGTAAAGACCGTTGACACTATGAATAAACAGCATTAACTAATGACAAAATAACCAGCCAACATCATAATGACAGGATCAAATTCACACATTACAATATTAACCTTAAATGTATATGGGCTAAATGTCCCCAATTAAAAGACACAGACTGGCAAATTGGATAAAGAGTCAAGACCCATTGGTATGCTGTATTCAGGAGACTCATCTCACAAGCAAAGAGACACATGGGCTCAAAATAAAGGGATGGAGGAATATTTACCAAGAAAATGGAAAGTAAAAAAAAGCAGGAGTTGCAATCCTAATCACTGATAAAATAGACTTTAAACCAACAAAGATCAAAACAGATAAAGAAGGGCATTGCATAATGGTAAATGGAACAATGCAGCAAGAAGAGCTAACTATCTTAAATATTAATGCACCCAATACAGGAGCACCCAGAACCATAAAGCAAGTTCTTAGAGACATACAAAGAGACTTAGACTCCCACACAATAATAGTGGGAGATTATAACACCCCACTGTCAATATCAGACAGATCAGACAGAAAATTAACAAGGATATTCAGACTTGAATTCAGCTCTGGGCTAAGCAGACCTAATAGACATTCTCAGAACTCTCCACTCCAAATCAACAGAATATACGTTCTTCTCAGCACGTTCTCACACTTATTCCAAAATTGACCACAAAATTGGAAGTAAAACACGCATCAGCAAATGCAAAAGAAGAGAAATCATAACAGTCTCTCAGACCACGGTGCAATCAAATTAGAACTCAGGATTAAGAAACTCACTCCAAACTGCATAACTACATGGAAACTGAATCACCTGCTCCTGAATGACTACTGAGTAAATAATAAAATGAAGGTGGAAATAAAGATGCTCTTTGAAACCAATGAGAACAAAGACACAACATACCAGAATCTCTGGGACACATTTAAAGCAGTGTATAGAGGGAAATTTATAGCACTAAATGCCCACAAGAGAAAGTAGGAAATATCTAAAATTGACACCTCAACAACAAAATTAAAAGAACTAGAGAAGCAAGAGCAAACAAATTCAAAAGCTAGAAGAAGACATGAAATAACTAAGATCAGAGCAGAACTGAAGGAGATAGAAACAAACAAACAAACAAAAAAAAAAAACCCTTCAAAAAATCAATGAATCCAGGAGCTGATTTTTTGAAAACATCAACAAAATAGATAGACCACTAGCCAGACTAATAAAGAAGAAAAAATAGAAGAATCAAATAGATGCAAAAAAAAAAAAAAAAAAAAAAGATAAAGGGGATATCACCACTGATCCCACAGAAATACAAACTACCATTACAGAATACTAGAAACACATCTATGCAAATAAACTAAAAAAATCTGGAAGAAATGGATAAATTCCTGGACAAATACACCCTCCCAAGTCTAAACCAGGAAGAAGATGAATCCCTGAATAAACCAATAACAAGTTCTGAAATTAGGGCAGTAATTAATAGCCTACCAACCAAAAAACGTCCAGGACTAGATGGATTCACAGCCGAATTCTACCAGAGGTACAAAGAGGAGCTGGTATCATTCCTTCTGAAACTATTCCAAACAACAGAAAAAGAGGGACTCCTTCCTAACTCATTTTATGAGGCCAGCACCATCCTGATACCAAAACCTGGCAGATACACAACAAAAAAAGAAAATTTCAGGCCAATATCCCTGATGAACATCGATGCAAAAATCCTTGATAAAATACTGCCATGCTGAATCCAGCAGCACATCAAAAAGCTTATCCACCATGATCAAGTTGGCTTCATCTCTGGGATGCAAGTCTGGTTCAACATATGCAAATCAATAAATGTAATCCATCACATAAACAGAACCAATGACAAAAACCACATGATTATCTCAATAGATGCAGAAAAGGCCTTTGACAAAATTCAACAGCCCTTCATGCTAAAAATTCTAAATAAACTAGGTATCAATAGAATGAATCTCAAAATAATAAGAGCTATTTATGCTAAACCCACAGCCAATATCATATGCAATGGGCAAAAACTGGAAGCATTCCCTTTGAAAACGGGCCCAAGACAAGGATGTCCTCTCTCACCACTCGTATTCAACATAGTATTGGAAGTTCTGGCCAGGGCAATCAGGCAAGAGAAATAAATAAAGCTTCTTCAAACAGGAAGAGAGGAAGTCAAATTGTCTCTGTTTGCAGATGACATGATTGTATATTTAGAAAACCCCATGATCTCAGCCCAAAATCTCCTTAAGCTGATAAGCAACTTCAGCAAAGTCGCAGGATACAAAATCAAAATGTAAAAATCACAAGCATTCCTACACACCAATAACAGACACACAGAGAGCCAAATCATGAGTGAACTCTCATTTGAAATTGCTACAAAGAGAATAACATACCTAGGAATACAACTTACAAGGGATGTGAATGACCTCTTCAAGGAGAACTACAAACCACTGCTCAAGCAAACAAGAGAGGACACAAATGGAAAAACATCCCATGCTCATGGATAGGAATAATCAATATTGTGAAATGGCCATACTGTCCAAAGTAATTTATAGATTCAATGCTATCCCCATCAAGCTACCACTGACTTTCTTCACAGAATTGGAAAAAAAAACTACTTTAAACTTCATATGGAAACAATCAAGAGTCTGGATAACCAAGACAATCCTGGGCAAGAAGAACAAAGCTGGAGGCATCATGCTACCTGACTTCAATCTATACTACAAGGCTACAGTAACAAAAAAAGCATGGTACTGGTACAAAAACAGATCTACTGACCAATGGAACAAACGGAGGCCTCAGAAATAACACCACACATCTACAACCATCTGAACTTTGACAAACCTGACACACACAAGCAATGGAGAAAAGAGTCCCTATTTAATAAGTGGTGTTGGGAAAACTGGCTAGCCATATGCAGAAAACTGAAACTGGACCCCTTCCTTACACCTTATACAAAAAACATCTCAAGATGGATCAAAGACTTAACTGTAAGACCTAGCACCATAAAAATCCTAGAAAAAAACCTTGGCAATACCATTCAGGACATAGGCATGGGCAAAGACTTCATGTCTAAAACACGAAAAGCAATGGCAACGAAAGTCAAAATTGACAAACAGGATCTAATTAAACTAAAGAACTTCTGCAGAGCAAAAGAAACTATCAGCAGAGTGAATAGGCAAGCTACAGAATGGGAGAAAATGTTTGCTGTCTATCCATCTGACAAAGGGTTAATATCCAGAATTTACAAAGAACTTAAACAAATTTACAAGAAAAAAAGCAAACAACCCCATCAAAAAACTGGCAAAGGATATGAACAGATACTTCTCAAAAGAAGACATTTATGCAGTCAACAAACTTATGAAAAAATGCTCGTCATCACTACTCATTAGAGACATGTAAATCAAAACCACAATGAGATACCATCTCATGCCAGTTAGAATGGTGATCATTAAAAAGTCAGGAAACAACAGATGCTGGTGAGGATGTGGAGAAATGGGAATGCTTTTACACTATTGGTGGGAGTGTAAATTCAATCATTGTGGAAGACAGTGTAGTGACTCCTCAAGGATCTAGAACTAGAAATACCATTTGACCCAGCAATCCCATTACTGGGCATATACCCAAAGGATTATAAATCATTCTATGATAAAGACACATGCACACGTTATGTTTATTGTGGCACTATTCACAATAGCAAAGACTTGGAACCAACCCAAATGTCCATCAAGGATAGACTTGATTAAGAAAATGTGGCACATATACACCATGGAATACTATGCAGCCATAAAAAAGGATGAGTTCATGTCCTTTGCAGGGACATGGATGCAGCTGGAAACCATCATTCTCAGCAAACTATCACAAGATCAGAAAACCAAACACTGCATGTTCTCACTCATAAGTGGGAGTTGAACAACGAGAACACATGGACACAGGGAGGGGAACACCACACACCAGGGCCTGTCGGTGGGTGGAGGGCTAGGGGAGGGATAACATTAAGAGAAATATCTAATGTAGGTGAGGGATTCATGGGTGCAGCAAACCATCATGGCATGTATACACCTATGTAACAAAACTGCACATTCTATACATGTACCCCAGAACTTAAAGTATAATTAAAATAAAATAAAATAAATAAAAAATAAATTATAAAAAGAAAAAAGTTATCCAAAAAGCAACATTTCTCATCTTTTAATTACTTTTTCTCCTCTTGATCATTTATTCACCTCCACCTCAAAATCAGAGAAATTTATTGCAATTCTTCCTCTCCAAATATGAAAGTACTAAAGGGATATCAAAATACTGCACATTTCAACAATTATTTACTTTTCAGAGCCATTTAATGAGCCAGGTTATCATAAATTTTAGGAGCCCCTATCTACACTTTCAAGAACCAGAAAACTACTACAAAATATCTAATATTCATGATACCAAGCTGACCCAAACATGAAGCCATCCATTAATATTTAGACCCTAATCAAAACAGAGCTTTGTTTAGACCCATTCCCACAGAGCTAACTGAGGCACCAGAAGCTATATGTGATAATGCATGAATAAATATAAATAGAACTTGGCTCATATTGTCCATCAGCTCTTGCAAATGTCACACACTCACACACCCACGTGCACATGCGTGCACACACACACACACACACACGGATTTTCCAATGTGTAGGGAGCCCTGGAAAAGAGACAAACCTCAAGACTTCAAATGTGTGTAAAAGTTTAAGTGGCATGATTACAAACCACTCAGCATTTCAGGTAGTTAAGAAGGACAGAAGGCAAGAAAAAGTACATTTTCTCATTACAAGCTGATGTAAAATTCACCTTTTCCTACGGTTAACCCAGTGCTTCTTAAATTTGAGTACTAATCCCTTTATTCAATAAATAAATAATTGCAGAGTTTGAGTGCTTAAAAATATTTTCATAATGATAGGTAATGTAAGTTCAAACATTAAAGCCAATCTAAATTCCTGTTACTTATAAAGCCAAAATGAAGTATAAATTGAATATGAAAATTAAATCCAATAAATCTAAAACTAGCAATAATTTATTCTGATTAAATATGCCTTCTACAGTGTTGGTTAGTCATTAATCATATGTCACCACGTTAATGTATTGTCCAATAAATGTGAACAGATCAATCTGTACTTTGCTGAATAATATAAGCAATATTCCCGTACCTGTATGTTTTGAGTAAAATCTTGTACTATTGTTTTAATATATGAATCTTCTTCCAAATAATTCAAAATGTCCACTTTCTCAAATACATATTGGAAAGATGCACCAAAGAGTCTTCTTATATTTATTTTTGTTAAGTTTTTAAAATTGGATCCACTTTTGACAATCCAAGTTTCATTCAGCTTACTGATTTCATAATCATGGTCATGGCCTCCTGGAATCAAACTGACCCCTTCTGCTCTTTGGGCAAGCCTTGTATCATTTCCCCATTTCATGTGAGTTATTGCAATAACCAGATCTGCTCCTTCTTCTTTATGTTCTACTTCCCTTCCTTTTATTAGCAACTTTGACATAATTCTTATAGTTTACCTTTAACTTAATAACTGTAGCCAATGTATCTAGCCAATCTTCTTCAATTAATCCCATTAATCCAACTTTTATATTGTTCCAATTAACTGTTTGTTTGCTTTTTTTTACTGCACCATGTCCAAGAGGTTCAGAAGTAAATCTGTCACAGACATTACTGAGAAACCATGTAAAATGCATTTGTTTCATGTACTCTTCCGAAATATCCACATCGAAATCAAACTCACTGTTTCCTAAAAATAAACACAAAAGGTTTTAAAATTAATTCATAAGAATGTTACTCCATTTTCATATTTAAATATTGTTCTCAAAGTAGTAAAGTTTCCTATACTTGCAAGACTATGTGTTAAGAGAATGCATTTTATCATATACTGCATTTGATTTTGCCAATATTTACTTACAAATGATAAAAAATTTTAGAAGCTTTTATTATACAAAATTTCTCTGTAATCCAGGTAGCACTACATTCTAAAAAAAAAAAATCTGAAGTAGGATGGAAAAAATGCCTTACAATATGGGGGAAATGTAAAGATATGATGAATCTTAGGTAAATAACATGCTAACTTAAATATTATTTTTAGTAGGTGTAGGCACACTGGCCTACTTTATAAAAATACATATTGTGATTCCTAACTGAAATAATTTTTTAAATTCATTCATAGTCACTGCAAAGGACTAAAAAGAAATCCTGATGTTTTTCTCCTGCATTTTCTGAAATAGCTTTATTCCTTATAAGAGTAAATAAGTACTGATTTTCATTTTCAAAATCAGTTTTGAAATCACTAATATGAATTATTACTAAAACTAATCCTGTGGTAGGGTCCTTTGTAAATTTTTTTAAGATGAATAATATTCATAATTTTCCATTGATTGAATTTTTTATCATTTAATATTTTAAAGCATCAGATTTACATGAAGTAGGATGCTTGAACAATAGAGTAAAAAATATAAATATGCATTTTAATTAAACAGCATGATATAGAAAACCAACTATTCTGAGAAAAATAAAAATACAAAATTTGTATTTTGAAAATACGTTGACAAATGATATGAATGTATGTGCAGTTTCTTTTAAAGATCAGAGATCTTTATGAATTATATTTGCCTTTTTACACCCTTAGGGCATTCTGTAATCATTAAGTTAGTTCCAATCTTTTATCAGTGAAACCTCTGGCATATCTTTTCCCCACAGCATTTCTTGGGAAAACACTTCAGTGGGACCATGAGGGATTATGAAGTAGGAGTTGAAGAATTACAGACAACTACCTATAATAACACTTTTGATTTCCACAAATCTTATGAAGATATGAGTGTAAATAATAAGCAAGAGTGGAAATAATTGTAGCAAGACTGTAAGGTTAATATATGAAAGTCAATCACTTGTCTGTACACAGTAGTCCCACTTTATCTGTGGGGAATACATTCTAAGAGTACTAGTGGATGCCTAAAACCACTGTACTAAAACCTATATATACTGTTCTTTTCCTACATATACACATCTATCAGAGACTTTAATTTATAAATAAGGTGTAGTAAAAAATTAACAACAATAACCAATAATAAAATAGAACAATTATAACAATATGCTGAAATAAGAGTTATATGAATGTGGTATCTCTGTCTCAAAATATGTCATTGTCTGTACTCACCCTTCTTCTTCCTGTGATGATACAAGATAATAAAATGCCTACAGGATGAGATGAAGTGAGGTGAATGATATAGGCATTGTGATATAGCATTAGGCTACTACTGACCTTCTGACAAGACATCAGAAGGAGGATCATCTGCTTCACATGATCCTAGTTCATCAAGTCATGACAGTGTTGATGCTTGGAAGTCAGAAGCAGACTATGTCCATGACTAAAGGGCAGTGAGTGTATATAGTGTGAATACGCTGGACAAAGGGATGATTCACATCCCAGAAGGGATGCAGTGGGATGGTGCAAAATTTCATTATGCTACTTAGAACAGTGCACAATTTAAAACTTATGAATTATTTATTTCTGGAATTTTCCATTTAATATTTAGAGTCCTTAGTTGGCAATAGGTAACTGTAGCCACAGAAAGTGAAACTGTAGATAAGAGGAGACTACAGTGCTAGCAATGAAGAACTGGAATTTGAAATTAAAAACACAATGCCATATACTAAAATAGGTATAAAACTAACAAAATGTGTATAAGATGTATGAGATCTATATGAAGAAAACTACAAAACTCTGATGAGAGGAAAAAATAACTAAATAACTGGAGAGATATTCCATGTCTATGGATAGGAAGACAATATTGTCAAGATGTTAATTCCAGGCATTTAATAACATCCAATTCCAATGACATTGCAGAAGCAAACTGGCTTCGATCCTCCCCAACCCTCCCCCCACCCCAGAAAACCAAAAACCAATATATAGCACAAGATTATAATTAGCAATATCACAGAACTCAAACATAAGGATAAGACAGGTCCCACAGTTACAGAAAAGTGAAAAAATTCTGAGCAGACAGTAAAAGAATCAGACTCCCACATCCACAATGCTCCTACCCACAACCTGCTGACACCAAGTGTGCAAAAAATGTCCCCCACCCCCAGTTATATTTCTACCCTGGAAAAATGATACTGAGTTAGACAACCAGCTTCCCCACCATCTTGGGTTGCCTAGCAAGAGACCTGTCTTTGCTTTAACTCGTGGGAAGCATCAGGAGTGCCTGAAAGGAGAAATATTCCTGAGAATAATCAAAGTAGGGAGACAGAACTACCATCCTCTAGCCCTAGAAACCCTGCTCTGTAACTTGATCAAAGGAGATGCCAGATCAGAGTGACTGTTCAGTAGCACTGCACTATAGGAGGTTTGTTACACAAGTCCCTGGACACAAACTTCTAGCCAGCCTTCCCACACTATGTGATAGCACAATTAGAACCTCCCCAATTTGGGACAGGAAGTACTCTGATTATTTACTATACTGGAACTAAGACAAACTTGGGCATAAGATGCCATCTAGTGCTAAGAAGGAGGAAGTGACCAAGCAGAAAGTAAAAACAATCAACAGATAAATTACAAAAAAAATCTCAAGGCAAACATAGTCAATAAAAAACAAACCAAGCCAAACAGAGAAAACTGGAATAACTAATCTTTCAATGAATACACAAATGTACATCCACAAGAAACAACGGCAAACAAAGCCAATACTTCCCAAAACAGACAAAGCAAGAGACCAGTAATTGATCCAAAGAAGATAGTGATATGTGAACTCTGACCAACAATTCAAAAACAAAACAAAACAAAAAAACAATTTTAAGGAAACTTAGTGATCTCTAACATAATACAGAAAAGCAATTCAGAAATTTGTCAGAGACATTTAATGGAGATTAAAATAATGGGCTGGGTACAGTGGCTCACGCCTATAATCCCAGCACTTTGGGAGGCTAAGGTGGGTGGATCACCTGAGGTCAGGAGTTCAAGACCAGCCTGGCCAACATGGTGAAATCCCATCTCTACTAAAAACACAAAAATTAGCCAGGCATGGTGGCAGGTGCCTGTAATCCCAGTTACTCAGGAGGCTGAGGCAGGAGAATCGCTTGAACCTGGGAGGCAGAGGATGCATTGAGCTGAGATTGCACCACTGCAGTCCAGCCTGGATGACAGAGCAAGACTCTGTCTTGAAAAATAATAATAATAATAATAATAATAATAATAATAATAATAATAATGTAAAGAAAATCAAACAGAAATCTTGGAACTGAGAAATCCATTTGTTTAACTGAAAAGCTCATTAGGGGCACTCAACAGCAGAATGAATCAAGCAGAGGAAAGAATCAGTGATCTTGAAAACAAGCTGTTGAGGGTCACAGAGCAAGATAGCCTAATAGAAGGCTCCACTGATCAGAAACACAAAATTTATCAAATATCTACACAGACACAAAAAAAAGCACCTTCATAAGAACCAAAAATCAAGTGAGCACTCACAGTACCTGGTTTTAACTTCATATGGCTGAAAGAGGCACTTAAGAGGGTAGGAAAAATGTCTTGAATTGCTGACGCCACCCCTCCCCCATTTCCTGGCAGCAGCCATTTGGCATGGAGAGAGAATTTGTGCGCTTAAGAGAGGGCGAGTGCAGCAATTGTGAGACACTGTGTTGAACTCAGTGCTGCCCTATCAGAGCAGAAAACAACACCGGACTGAACTCAGCTGATACCCACCCACAGAGGGAGTATTAAAACCAGCCCTAGCCAGCAGGGAATCACCCATCCCAATGGTCAGAATGTGAGTTCTGGCAAGCCTCATCACCACAGGCTAAAGTGCTCTAGGGCTCTAAATAAACTTAAAAGGTAGCCTAGGCAAGAAAGAGTGTAACTTCTACACGAGACCTACTCTTGAACTAGACTCAGAGCCAGTGGACGTGGAAGAGGGTGGCACACAACCTACTAAGATACCAGCTGGGGTGGTTAAGGGAGTGCTTTTGCCACCTCTCTCCCACCCCCAGGCTGTATAGCCGACAGCCCCCAAAAAAGACCCTTTTCTTCCACTTGAGGAGAGGAGAAGGAAGACTAAGAAGACATTGTCTTGCATATTGGATATCAGCTCGCCACAGTAGGATAGGACACCAATCAGAGTTGCGAGGCCCCTTTTCCAGACCCCAGTGCACAGACAACATTTCTAGACACACTATGAACCAGAAGGTAACCCATTGCCTTGAAGGAAAGGAACAATCACCTGCTGACTAAAGAGCCCTTGGTCCCTGAATAACCAGCAGTAATATCCGCATAATACACTGTGGACCTTGGATGAGACTCCAAGACTTGCTGGCTTCAGGTGAGACTCAGCACATTTCCAGCTGTGGTGACTACAGGACAAAGTTCCTCCTGCCTGAGAAAAGCAGAGGTAAATTAAAAGGAACTCTGTCTTGTACCTTAGCTCAGCCACAGGGTGGTAGAGCAACAGATGGGCTCTAGCAGTCTGCAATTCCAGGCCTTGGCTCTTGAATGGCTTTTCTGAACCTGCCTTGAGACACAGGGGAGCCCACTGCCCTGAAGAGTGAGCCCTAGGTGTAGCAGCATTCACCATGAGCTGACTGAAGAGCCCTTGGGCCTTAAGAGAACATTGACAGTAGCCTGGCAGTACTTCTCATGGGCCTATGGTGGTGGCCACAGGGTGAGGTTCCTCTACCTGTGGAAAGGGGAGGGAAGAGTGGGAAGAATTGCAGTTCATGGTTTTAGCACCAGCTTAGCCACAGTACTAGAGAACACTGGATAGATTCCTAAGGTTTCTTACTCTAGTCCCTGGATCCCAGATGGCACCTCTGGACTCACCCGGGGCCTAAGGGAACTCACTGCCCTGAAGGGAAGGACACAAGCATGGCTGGCTTTGCCAGCTTCTGATTGTAGAGTCCAAGGGCCCTGAGCAAATATAGCCAATAGCTGGGCAGTGGTTACAGTGGGCCTTGGGTGAGACCCAGTGCTGTGCTGGCTTCAGGTCCACCCAGCGCAGTCCCAGTGGTGGTGGTCACAGAGGTGCTTGTATCACCATACCCCCAGCTTCAGGCAGCTCAGAACAGAGTGAGAGACTCATTTGTCTGAGAGAAAGTAAAGGAAGTAAGCAAGTATCTCTGCCCGGTAATCCAGAGAATTGTACTGGATCTTATCCAAGACCACCAAGGCAGTATCTCTACAAGTCTGCAAGAAGCAGTGTTACTGAGCTTGGGGTGTCCCCTAATGCAGATACGACTGAGATCACACCACCCAAGTCCATTCAAATACCTGGAAAGTTAGGATGGGTACAAACAAGCCCAGACTAAGACTACAGTAAATACTAACTCTTCAATACCCAGACACAGACAAATACCAAAATGCATTAAGATCATCCAGGAAAACATGACCTCACCAAATAAACCAAATAAGGCACCAGGAAACAATCCTGGAGAAACAAACACTTGTGACTTTGCAGACAGAGAATTTTAAATAGCTGTGTTGAGGAAACAAACAAAAAAATAAATAAATAAAACAGAAGGAATTCAGAATCCTATCAGATAAATTTAACAAAGAGACTGGTATAATTTAAAGGAATCAAGCAGAAATTTTGGAGTTGAAAGATGCAACTGACATACTGAAGAATGTGTCAGTCTTTTAATAGCAGAATTGATCAAGAAGAAAACAGAATTGGTGAGCTTGAAGACAGGCTATTTGAAAATGCATGGTCAGAGAAGATAAAACAGAAAACAATAAAAAATAATGAAGTACACCTGCAGGATCCAGACAATAGCCTCACAAAGGGGAATCTAAGAGTTATTGGCCTTAAAGAGAAGGGGGAGAAAGAGATAGGGATAGAAAGTTTATTCAAAGGGATAATAACAGGAAACTTTCCAAACCTAGAGAAAGATATCAATATTTAAGTACATGAAAGTTATAGGACACCAAACAGATTTAACCCAAAGACTACCTCAAGACATCCAATAATAAAATTCCCAATGTTAAAGAAATGATCTGAAAAGCAGCAAGAGAAAAGAAACAAATAACATACAATGGAATTCCAATATGTCTGGCAGCAGACTTTTCAGTGGAAAATTTATAGGCCAGGAGAGAGCAGCATGACATATTTAAAGTACTGAAGGAAAAAAACTTTTACCCTAGAATAGTATATCCAGTGAAAACATCCTTCAAACATGAAGGAGAAATAAAGACTTTCCCAGACAAACAAAAGCTGAAGGATTTCATCAACACCAGACCTGTCCTACAAGAAATACTAAAGTGAGTATTTCAATAAATAAGAAAAGGATGCTAATGAGAAGAAACCATCTGAAGGTTCAAAACTCACTGGTCATGGTAAGTACGCAGAAAAACACACAATATTACAACACGGTAACTGTGGTGTGTAAACTACTCTTAAGCAGAAAGACTAAAAAATGAACCAATTAAAAACAGTAACTATAACATATTTCTGTTCAGATCTGTATTATGTCTTTTCTTCTACTGATTTTGGATTTAGTTTGCTCTTTTCTAGTTCTTTAAGATGCATTGTTAGGTTCCTTATTTGAAGTTTTTCTTCTTTTTTTCATGTGGGCATTTATAGCTATAAGCTTTCCTCTTAAGTACTACTTTCACAGTATTGCATAGGTTTTGGTATGTTATATTTCCATTATCATTTGTTTCAAGAAAAAATACAAAAGATTAATGAGACAAAAATATGTTTTAAAAAAATAAAATTGACAAACCTTTAGTCAGACTTACTAAGAAAGAAAGAGAGAAGTCTCAAATAAATCAGAGATGAAAAGGGAGACATTACAACTGATACCACAGTCATTTAAAGGATCATTAGTGACTACTATAAGCAATGATATGCCAAAGAAATTTTTCAATTTCCTTCTTAATTTCTTCATTGACCTACTGGTCATTTAGAAGCATGTTGTTTAATTTCCATGTGTTTTTGTAGTTTCTAAAATTCCTCTTGTTATTGATTTCTAACTACATTGTGGTCAGAGAAGATACTTCATATTATTTCAGTTTTTTGAACCTGGAAAATCTAGAAGAAATGAATAAATTCCTAGAAATATCCAGCCTACCAAGATTGAGACCCAGTGCTGTGCTGACTGAACTATGAAGAAATCCAAAACCTGAACAGGTAAATAACAAGTAACAAGATCAAAGCCATAAAAGAAGTCTCCCACTTTAAAAAAGCCTGGGCCCCAGTGCCTTCATTGCTAAAACAAACGTTTAAACAAGAACTAATATCAGTCCTACTCAAAGTATTCCAAAAAATAATAGGAGGAGGAAATGCTTAATACTTCCAAACACATTCTGTGAGGCCATTATTACCCTCATACCAAACCATAAAAAGACACTTCAGAAAAAAAAAAAAAAAAAAAGGAAACTATAGGCCAATATCTCTGATGAATATTGATGAAAAAATCCTCAACAAAATACTAGAAAACCAAATTCAACAACACATTGAAAAGCTCATTCATCATGAGCAAGCAGAATTTATCTCAGGGATTCAAGAATGATTCAACATGTGCAAATCCATCAATTTGATACATCATATCAACAGAATGAAGGACAAAAATCATATTATTATTTCAACTGATGCTGAAAAAGCATTTGATAGAATTCAACCTCCCTTGAGGATAAAAATCCTCAAAAAACTAAGTATAGAATGAACATACCTCAACATAATAAAAGCTATATATGTCAGACTCATAGCTAGTATCATAGTGAAAGAGGAGAAACTGAAAGCCTATTGAGGATGCCCACTTTCACCATTGTTATTCAACACAGTACTGGAAATCCTGGCTATGGCAATCAGACAAGAGAAACATATAAAGGGCATTGGCAAGACTGAATCAGAAAGAAATTGAATCCCTGAACAGACCAATAATAAGCTATGAAATTGAGGCAAAAATAAACAGCCTACCAAACAAAAAAAAAGCCCAGGACCAGATGGATTCACAGCTGAATTCTACCAGATGTACAAAGAGCTGGACCATTCCTACTGAAACTATTCCAAAAAATGAGGAGGAGGGACTCTTCCCTAACTCATTCTACAAGACCAGCATGATCCTGATACCAAAACCTGGCAGAGAAACAACAAAAAAGAAAATTTCAGGCCAATATCCCTGATGAGCAATGATGCATAAATCCTCAACAAAATAGTGGCAAATCTAATCCAGCAGCACATAAAAAAGCTTTTCTACCATGATCAAGTAGGCTTTATCACTGGGATGCAAGACTGGTTCAACATATACAAGTCAATAAATGTGATTCATCACATAAACAGAACTAAAGACAAAATCACATGATTTCCTCAGTAGATTCAGAAAAGACTTGTGATAAAATTCAAATCTCTTCATGTTAAAAAATTCCCAATAAACTACTTACTGGAAAAACATACCTCCAAATAATAAGAGCCATCTATGACAAACCCACAGCCAACATCATATTGAATGGGCAGAAGTTGGAAGTATTCCCCTTAAAAACTGGCATAGAATAAGGATGTCCTTTCTCACCACTCCTATTCAACATAGTATTGGGAGTCCTGGCCAAGGTAATTATGCAAGAGAAAGAAACAAAGGTGTTCAAATAGAAAGAGAATAAGTCAAAATAGCCCTGTTTGCAGAAGACCTGATCCTATATCTAGAAAACCCCATTATCTCAGCCCAAAAGCTTAAGTTGATTAACAAACTCAACAAAGTCTGAGGATACAAAACGAATGTGCAAAAATCACTACCATATCTATACACCAGTAACGGTCAAGCCAAGAGCCAAATTAAAAATGAACTCACATTCACAACTGCCACAAAAAGGATAAAATACCTACAAATACAGCTAACCAGAGAGGTGAAAGATCTCTACAAGAAAAACTATAAACCACTGCTAAAGGAAATCAGAGATGATACAAACAAATGGAAAGCATTCCATGTTCATGGATAGAAGAATCAATATTGTTAAACTGGCCATACTGCCCAAAGCAATTTACAGATTTGCTATTCCTATCAAACTATCATTTAGATACTTCGTAGAACTGGAAAAAAATTATTTTAAAATTCATATGAAACCAAAAAAGAGCCCAAGTACCCAAGGCAATACGAAGCATAAAGAACAAAGCTGGAGGCATCATGCTACCCAACTTCAAATTATACTATAGGGCTACAGTAACCAAAACAGCATGGTACTGATACAAAAAAAAAAAAAAAAAAAAAGACACATAGGCCAATGGAACAGAATAGAGAACCCAGAAATAAGATTGCACACCTACAACTAGCTGATCTTCCAGGAACCTGACAAAAACAAGTAATGAAGAAATGATTCCCTATTCAGCAAAAGGAGCTGGGAGAACTGGCTAGCCATATGCAGAAGATTGAACCTGGACCCCTTTCTTACACCATAGACAAATATTAATTCAAGATGAATTGAGGACTTAAATGTAAAACCCAAAACTATAAAAACTCTGGAAGACAACATAGATAATACCATTTAGGACATAGGCATGGGCAAAGATTTCATAATGATGATGCCAAAAGCAATTGCAACAAAAGCAAAAATTAACAAATGGGATTTAATTAAACTAAAGAACTCTGCACACCAAAATGAAGAGTTATGTTCTTTCACAGAAACAACTATGTTGTTACTATCAACATAGTAAACAAACAACCTACAGAATGGGAGAAAATATTTACAAATTATGTATCTGACAAAGGTCTAATATCCAGAATCTATACAGTACTTCAACAAATTTACAAGAGGAAAACAATCCCATTAAAAAGTGGGTAAAGGACATGAACAGACACTTTTCAAGAGAAGACATACATGCAGCCAACAATTAGATGAAATAAAAAAAGTCTAACATCACTAATCATTAGAGAAAAGCAAATCAAAACCACAATGAGATATCATCTCACACCAGTCAGAATAGCTGTTATTGAAGTGTCCAAAAATAGCAGATGCTGGTGAGGTTATAGAGAAAAAGGAGCAGTTTTTACACCACTGGTGGGAGTATGAATTGGTTCAACCATTGTGGAAGACAGTGTGGCAATTCTTCAAAGACCTAAAGACAGAAGTATCATTTGACCCAGCAATCCCATTATTGGGTATATACCCAAAGGAATATAAATTGTTCTATTGTAAACACACATGCACATGTATATTCATTGTAGCACCATTCACAATAGCAAATACATGAAATCAACCTAAATGCCCATTGATAACAGACTGGATAAAGAAAATGTGGTACATACACACCATGAAATACTATGCAGCCATAAAAACGAATGAGATCATGTTCTTTGCAGCAACATGGATGGATCTGGAGGCCTTATCCTTAGCAAACTAATGCAGCAACAGAAAACCAAGTCACATGTTCTCACATATAAGTGGGAGCTAAATGATGAGAACATATGGATGCATAAAGGGGAACAACACACACTGGGGCCTATTGGAGGGTGGAAGGTGGGAGGAGAGAGAGAATCATGAAAAATAACTAATGGGTACTAGGCTTAATACCATGGTGACAAAATAATCTATACAACGAACCCCTATGACACAAATTTACCTATGTAACAAATCTGCACATGTATCCTGAACTTAAAATAAAAGTTAAAAAATAAAATTAAAAAAAAATTAAAAGAAAGCAAGGGTATCCAAATGGAAAGAAAGAAGTCAAATTATTCTTCTTTGCAGTTGATATGATCTTATATTTAGGAAAACCTAGGCTCCACCAAAAAACTATTAGAACTTATAAACAAATTCAATAAAGTTGCAGGATACAAACTTAACAGACAAGAATTGGTAGCATATCTATATGTGTAGAGCAAACAATCTGAAAAATAAATCAGGAAAGTAATTCCATTTATAATAGCTATAAGTAAAATATCTAGGAATTAACCAAAGACTTGAAAGATATCTACAATGAAAATTATAAAATACAGATGCAGGAAATTGAAGAAGACAAAAAAAGTAAAGATATTACATGTTCATAGATTGGAAGAATCAATATTGTTAAAATGTCCACACTACCCAAAATAATCTACAGATTTAATTCAATCCCTGTCAAATTACCAATGACATTCTTGCCAGAAATAGAAAAATTATCCTAACATTTATATAGAACCACAACAGACCCCAAATAGCCAAAGGTATCCTAAGCAAAAAGAACAAAACTAGAAGAATCACATTACCTGACTTTAAATTATACGACAGAGATATGGTAACCAAAACAAAATGGTATTATATAAAAACAGACACATAGATCGGTGGAACAGAATAGAAAACCCAGAGATAAATCCATGCATCTATAGGGAACTCATTTTTGACAAAGGTGCCAAGAAAGTACATAGGGGAAAGGAAAGTCTCTTCAATAAATGGTATTGGGAAAACTGAATATCCATATGCAATGGAACGAAACTACACCCCTCTTACCATATACAAAGATCAAGTCAAAGTGGATTAACGACTTAAATCTAGGACCTCAAAGTTTAAAACCACTAAAAGAGAACAGTGTAGAATCTCTCCAGGACATTGTACTGAGCAAAGATGTCTTGAGTAATACCCCATAAGCACAGGCAATCAAAACACAAATGGACAAATGGGATCACATCAAGCTAAAAAGTTTCTCCACAGCAAACAAAAATGAAGAGATGACCTACAGAATTCCAAAAAAAATTGCAAACTATTCATCTGATAAAGAATTAATAACCAGAATATATAAGGAGGTAAACAACTTTATGGGAAAAATATATAATAATCTCATTGAAAAATGGGTAAAAGGTCTATATAAACATTTCTCAAAAGAGGACACAAATGGCAAAGAGGTATATAGAAAGGTGCTCAACATCACTGACCATCAGAGAAATGCAAATCAAAACTATAAGGAGATATTATCTCACTCCAGTTAAAATGGCTTTTTTCCAAGCCAGGCAATAACAAATACTGGTGAGAATATGGAGAAATGGGAACCCTCATACACAGTTGGTGGGAAGGTAAATTAGTAAAACTAGTATGCAGAGCAGTTTGGAGATTCCTCAAAAAAAAAAAAAAAAAAATTAGAGCCACCATTAGAAATCAGTATATTGAAACGATTTCTGCTCTCCCATGTCCAGTGCAGCACTATTCACAATAGCCAATATTTGGAAGCAACCTACGTGTCCATCAACAGATGAATGGAGAGAGAAAATTTGGTCCATATACACAATGGGGTATGACTCAGCCATAAAAAAAGAAAAAAGAAATCCTGTTATTTGTAAAAACATAGAGGAACCAGGAGGTCGTTATGTTACGTGAAATAAGCCAGGCACAGAAAGACAAACATCACATCTTCTCACTTATTTGTGGGAGCTAAAAATTAAAACTATTGAACTCATGGAGACAGAAAGCAGAAGGACGACTAAAGGAGGCAAACATTAAAACGATTGAACTCATGAAGATAGAGAATAGAAGGATGGCTATCAGAGGCTTGGAAGGGTAATTGTGGGTAGGAGGGGTAAGTGTGGATGGCTAAGGTGTACAGAAAATTGAAAGAATAAAACCTAGTATTTGCTAGGACAACAAGGTGACTATAGTCAATAACAATTTAATTGTAAACTTGTAAAACAACTAAAAGAATATAATTGGGTTGTTTGTATCACAAAGGATAAATGCTTGATGTGAGGGATACCCCATATGCCCTGATGTAATTACTGTGCATTGCATGCCTGTAACAATATATCTCATGTAACCCATAAATATATACACCTAGTATACATCCACAAAAATTAAAAATTTAAAAAACAGGCTATCTGAGAATACATGGTAAGAGTAGAAAAAAGAATAAACAATAAAAAGGAAGAGAAAAGGCTAGGTGATGTAGCTCATGCCTATAATTCCAGCACTTCGGGAGGCCAAGGCAGGTGTAACACTTGAGCTCAGGAGTTTAAGAACTGCCTGGGCAACAGGGTGTAACCCTGTCTCTACAAAAAATATAAAAATTAGCCAGATATGGTGGTATCGCCTGTAGTCCCAGCTACTCAGGATGCTGAGGCAAGAGAATTGCTTGAGCCCAGGAGGCAGAGGTGGTAGTGAGCCAAGATCATGCCACTGCATTCAAGCCTGGGAGGCAAAATGAGACTCTGTCTCAAAAAAAAAAAAAAAAAAAAAAAAAAAAAAAAAAAAACAGAAAGCCTAAAATATTGTTTAGAAAAATTATCTCAAAATACCACCTCTAAGAATTACTGGTGTTCAAGATGGAGTTGAGCAAGAGCAAGAGCAAGGGGTAGAAAGCTTATTCAAAGTAATAATAACAGAAACCTTTCCAAAACCTGGAGAAGATTTAAATATCCAGGTATAGGATGATCAGAGGACACCAAACAAATTTGACCCAAATAAGCCTATCTGAAGGCATAAAATTCAATTCTCAAAGGTCAGTGAAAAACAGAGGATCCTTAAAACAGCAAGAGAAAAGAAGTGAATAACATAAAGGAGCTCCAATTTGTCTGGCAACAGACTTCTTGAGAGAAATCACGCAAGCCAGGAAAAAGTGGGACAACATTTTCAAAGTGCTGAAAGAAAGAAAACTGTCATCTAAGAATAGTTTATCCTGCAAAGCTATCATTCAAATATGAAGGAGAGATAGTCATTCCCAGATAAACAAAAACTTAGAGAATTCACCACCACCACCAAATCCATCTTGTAAGAAATGCTAAGTACTTCACTAACATGCAAAAAAAAAAAAAAAAAAAAGTGAAGATACAAAACCCACTGGTAACAGTAAGTACTTGGAGAAATATACAATACTCTAATACTGTAGCTGTGGTTTACAATCCACTTATAACTCTAGTATAAAGCCCAAAAGAAAAATTATCAAAAACAATAACAGCTACAGTTAAGAGATAGACTAAAAGCATGTAAATTTAGACGACATAATGTCAAATGTTGGAGGGTGATGAAGTTTGTTTCTATTTCTTCATTGTGATCTAACATAAGTTGTCATCTCTTTAAAATAACTTCTTATATCTATAAGATATTTTTGTAAGCCTTATGGTAACCACAATGCAAAAATCTACAATAGCTTCATTAAAAATAAAAGGCAATTATTTAAAATGTACTACAAGAAAAAATCACTTAAACACAAAGGCAGCCAGTAAGAAAGGAAGAGAGGAAAAAAGAAATTACAAGACAACCAAAAACTAAGCAACTAAACGGCAGTAATAAGTCCTTATCTGTAGTAACAATGAATGTAAATGGACTCAATCATTCAATTAAAATGTGTAGAGTGACTGAATGGAGGAAGGAACGAGACCCAACTATAGGCTGTCTACAAGAAACCCACTTCATCTATAGAGACACAGAGTGAAAGTGAAGGAGTAGATAAAGATATTCCAGGCAACTGGAAAACAGAAAAAAAAAAAAGAAAAAAACTCAGGAATATCTATGTGTATACCAGATAAAAATAGACTACAAATCAAAGACTACAAAAAGAGACAATGAAGGTCACTATATAATAATGAAGGGGACAATTCAAGGAAATAATATAACAATTATAAGCATGTATGCACTAAATAATAGAGCTCCAAAGTATATAAAGCAAACATAAGTATATCTCTTTTTTTTAGAATTTTTTTTTAATTTTTTTAATATACTTTAAGTTCTAGGGTACATGTGCATAACGTGCAGGTTTGTTATATATGTATACTTGTGCCATGTTGGTGTGCTGCGCCCATCAACTCGTCAGCACCCATCAATTCATCATTTATATCAGGTATAACTCCCAATGCAATCCCTCCCCCCTCCCCCCTCCCCATGATAGGCCCCGGTGTGTGATGTTCTCCTTCCTGAGTCCAAGTGATTTCATTGTTCAGTTCCCACCTATGAGTGAGAACATGCGGTGTTTGGTTTTCTGTTCTTGTGATAGTTTGCTAAGAATGATGCTTTCCAGCTGCATCCATGTCCCTACAAAGGATGCAAACTCATCCATTTTTATGGCTGCATAGTATTCCATGGTGTATATGTGCACATGTTCTTAATCCAGTCTGTCACTGATGGACATTTGGGTTGAATCCAAGTCTTTGCTATTGTGAATAGTGCCACAATAAACATACGTGTGCATGTGTCTTTATAACAGCATGATTTATAATCCTTTGGGTATATACCCAGTAGTGGGATGGCTGGGTCATATGGTACATCTAGTTCTAGATCCTTGAGGAATTGCCATACTGTTTTCCATAATGGTTGAACTAGTTTACAATCCCACCAACAGTGTAAAAGTGTTCCTATTTCTCCACAACCTCTCCAACACCTGTTGTTTCCTGACTTTTTAATGATTGCCATTCTAACTGGTGTGAGATGGTATCTCATTGTGGTTTTGATTTGCATTTCTCTGATGGCGAGTGATGATGAGCATTTTTTCATGTGTCTGTTGGCTGTATGAATGTCTTCTTTTGAGAAATGTCTGTTCATATCCTTTGCCCACTTTTTAATGGGGTCCTTTGTTTTTTTCTTGTATATTTGTTTGAGTTTGTAGATTCTGGATATTAGCCCTTTGTCAGATGAGTAGATTGCAAAAATTTTCTCCCATTCTGTAGGTTGCCTGTTCACTCTGATGGTAGTTTCTTTTGCTGTGCAGAAGCTCTTTAGTTTAATCATATCCCATTTGTCAATTTTGGCTTTTGCTGCCGTTGCTTTTGGTGTTTTAGACATGAAGTCCTTGCCCATGCCTATGTCCTGAATGGTATTACCTAGGTTTTCTTCGAGGGTTTTTATGGTATTAGGTCTAACATTTAAGTCTCTAATCCATCTTGAATTAATCTTCATATAAGGAGTAAGGAAAGGATCCAGGTTCAGCTTTCTACTTATGGCTAGCCAATTTTGCCAGAACCATTTATTAAATAGGGAATCCTTTCCCCATTTCTTGTTTCTCTCAGGTTTGTCAAAAATCAGATGGTTGTAGATGTGTGGTATTATTTCTGAGAACTCTGTCTCTGGTATTATTTCTGAGAACTCTGTTCTGTTCCATTGGTCTATATCTCTGTTTTGGTACCAGTACCATGCTGTTTTGGTTACTGTAGCCTTGTAGTATAGTTTGAAGTCAGGCAGCATGATGCCTCCAGCTTTGTCCTTTTGACTTAGATTGTCTTGGCAATGCGGGCTCTTTTTTGGTTCCATATGAACTTTAAAGCAGTTTTTTCCAGTTCTGTTAAGAAACTCATTGGCAGCTTGATGGGGATGGCATTGAATCTATAAATAACCTTGGGCAGTATGGCCATTTTCACGATATTGATTCTTCCTATCCATGAGCATGGTATGTTCTTCCATTTGTTTGTGTCCTCTTTTATTTCACTGAGCAGCGGTTTGTAGTTCTCCTTGAAGAGGTCCTTTACATCCCTTGTAAGTTGGATTCCTAGGTATTTTATTCTCTTTGAAGCAATTGTGAATGGAAGTTCATTCCTGATTTGGCTCTCTGTTTGTCTGTTACTGGTGTATAAGAATGCTTGTGATTTTTGCACATTGATTTTGTATCCTGAGACTTTGCTGAAGTTGCTTATCAGCTTAAGGAGATTTTGGGCTGAGACAATGGGGTTTTCTAAATATACAATCATGTCATCTGCAAACAGGGACATTTGGACTTCTTCTTTTCCTAACTGGATACCCTTGATTTCTTTCTCTTGCCTGATTGCCCTAGCCAGAACTTCCAACACTATGTTGAATAGGAGTGGTGAGAGAGGGCATCCCTGTCTTGTGCCAGTTTTCAAAGGGAATTTTTCCAGTTTTTGCCCATTCAGTATGATATTAGCTGTGGGTTTGTCATAAATAGCTCTTATTATTTTGAGGTACGTTCCATCAATACCGAATTTATTGAGCGTTTTTAGCATGAAGGGCTGTTGAATTTTGTCAAAAGCCTTTTCTGCATCTATTGAGATAATCACGTGGTTCTTGTCTTTGGTTCTGTTTCTGTGCTGGATTACATTTATTGATTTGTGAATGTTGAATCAGCCGTGCATTGCAGGGATGAAGCCCACTTGATCATGGTGGATAAGCTTTTTGATGTGCTGCTGAATCCGGTTTGCCAGTATTTTATTGAGGATTTTTGCATCGATGTTCATCAGGGATATTGGTCTAAAACTCTCTTTTTTTTGTTGTGTCTCTGCCAGGCTTTGGTATCAGGATGATGTTGGCCTCATAAAATGAGTTAGGGAGGATTCCCTCTTTTTCTATTGATTGGAATAGTTTCAGAAGGAATGGTACCAGCTCCTCCTTGTACCTCTGGTAGAATTCAGCTGTGAATCCATCTGGTCCTGGACTTTTTTTGGTTGGTAGGCTATTAATTATTGTCTCAATTTCAGAGTCTGCCATTGGTCTATTCAGGGATTCAACTTCTTCCTGGTTTAGTCTTGGAAGAGTGTAAGTGTCCAGGAAATTATCCATTTCTTCTAGATTTTCTAGTTGATTTGCGTAGAGGTGTTTATAGTATTCTCTGATGGTAGTTTGTATTTCTGTGGGGTCGGTGGTGATATCCCCTTTATCATTTTTTATTGCGTCTATTTGATTCTTCTTTCTTTTCTTCTTTATTAGTCTTGCTAGCGGTCTGTCAATTTTGTTGATCTTTTCAAAAAACCAACTCCTGGATTCATTGAGTTTTTGGAGGGCTTTTGTGTCTCTATCTCCTTCAGTTCTGCTCTGATCTTAGTTATTTCTTGCCTTCTGCTAGCTTTTGAATGTGTTTGCTCTTGCCTCTCTAGTTCTTTTTATTGTGATGTTAGAGTGTCAATTTTAGATCTTTCCAGCTTTCTCTTGTGGGCATTTAGTGCTATAAATTTCCCTCTACACACTGCTTTAAATGTGTCCCAGAGATTCTGGTATGAATTTCTGCCTTCATTTCGTTATGTACCCAGTAGTCATTCAGGAGCAGGTTGTTCAGTTTCCATGTAGTTGAGTGGTTTTGATTGAGTTTCTTAGTCCTGAGTTCTAGTTTGATTGCACTGCGGTCTGAGAGACAGTTTGTTATAATTTCTGTTCTTTTACATTTGCTGAGGAGTGCTTTACTTCCAATTATGTGGTCAATTTTGGAATAAGTGCGATGTGGTGCTGAGAAGAATGTATATTCTGTTGATTTGGGGTGGAGAGTTCTATAGATGTCTGTTAGGTCAGCTTGGTGCAGAGATGAGTTCAATTCCTGGATATCCTTGTTAACTTTCTGTCTCATTGATCTGTCTAATGTTGACAGTGGAGTGTTGAAGTCTCCCATTATTATTGTATGGGAGTCTAAGTCGCTTTGTAAGTCTCTAAGGACTTGCTTTATGAATCTGGGTCCTCCTGTATTGGGTGCATATATATTTAGGATAGTTAGCTCTTCCTGTTGAATTGATCCCTTTACCATTATGTAATGGCCTTCTTTGTCTCTTTTGATCTTTGAGGGTTTAAAGTCTGTTTTATCAGAGACTAGGACTGCAACCCCTGCTTTTCTTTGTTCTCCATTTGCTTGGTAGATCTTCCTTCATCCCTTTATTTTGAGCCTATATATGTCTCTGCATGTGAGATGGGTCTCCTGAATACAGCAGACTGATGGGTCTTGACTCTTTATCCAGTTTGCCAGTCTGTGTCTTTTAATTGGAGCATTTAGTCCATTAACATTTAAGGTTAATATTGTTATGTATGAACTTGATCCTGCCATTATGATATTAACTGGTTTTTTTACTCGTTAGTTGATGCAGTTTCTTCCTAGCCTTGATGGTCTTTACATTTTGGCATGTTTTTGCAATGGCTGGTACCGGTTGTTCCTTTCCACGTTTAGGGCTTCCTTCAGGGTCTCTTGTAAGGCAGGCCTGGTGGTGACAAAATCTCTAAGCGTTTGCTTATCTGTAAAGGATTTTTTTTCTCCTTCACTGATGAAACTTAGTTTGGCTGGATATGAAATTCTGGGTTTAAAATTCTTTTCTTTAAGAATGTTGAATATTGGCCCCCACTCTCTTCTGGCTTGTAGAGTTTCTGCCAAGAGGTCTGCTGTTAGTCTGATGGGCTTCCCTTTGTGGGTAACCTGACCTTTCTCTCTGGCTGCCCTTAAGATTTTTTCCTTCATTTCAACTTTGGTGAATCTGGCAATTATGTGTCTTGGAGTTGCTCTGCTCGAGGAGTATCTTTGTGGCGTTCTCTGTATTTCCTGAATTTGAATGTTGGCCTGCCCTACTAGGTTGGGGAAGTTCTCCTGGATTACATCCTGAAGAGTGTTTTCCAACTTGGTTCCATTTTCCCCCTCACTTTCAGGCACCCCAATCTGACGTAGATTTGGTCTTTTTACATAATCCCATACTTATTGCAGGCTTTGTTCATTTCTTTTTCTTCTTTTTTCTTTTGGTTTCTCTTCTCGCTTCATTTCATTCATTTGATCCTCAATCGCTGATACTCTTTCTTCCAGTTGATCGAGTCGGTTACTGAAGCTTGTGCATTTGTCACGTATTTTTCGTGTCATGGTTTTCATCTCTGTCATTTCATTTATGACCTTTTCTGCATTAATTATTCTAGCTATCAATTCTTCCACTCTTTTTTCAAGATTTTTAGTTTCTTTGCGCTGGGTACGTAATTCCTCCTTTAGCTCTGAGAAGTCTGATGGACTGAAGCCTTCTTCTCTCATCTCATCAAAGTCATTCTCTGACCAGCTTTGATCCATTGCTGGCGATGAGCTGTGCTCCTTTGCAGGGGGAGATGCGCTCTTATTTTTTGAATTTCCAGCTTTTCTGCCCTGCTTCTTCCCCATCTTTGTGGTTTTATCTGCCTCCGGTCTTTGATGATGGTGACGTACTGATGGGGTTTTGGTATAGGTGTTCTTCCTGTTTGATAGTTTTCCTTCTAACATTCAGGACCCTCAGCTGTAGGTCTGTTGGAGATTGCTTGAGGTCCACTCCAGACCCTGTTTGCCTGGGTATCAGCAGCAGAGGTTGCAGAAGATAGAATATTGCTGAACAGCGAGTGTACCTGTCTGATTCTTACTTTGCAAGCTTCCTCTCAGGGGTGTACTCCACCCTGTGAGGTGTGGGGTGTCAGACTGCTCCTAGTGGGGGATGTCTCCCAGTTAGGCTACTCAGGGGTCAGGGACCCACTTGAGCAGGCAGTCTGTCCCTTCTCAGATCTCAACCTCCGTGTTGGGAGATCCACTGCTCTCTTCAAAGCTGTCAGACAGAGTCGTTCGGGTCTGCACAGGCCTCTGCTGCTTCCCCTGTTGTTTTCTAGCTGTGCCCTGTCCCCAGAGGTGGAGTCTACAGAGACAGGCAGGTTTCCTTGAGCTGCTGTGAGCTCCACCCAGTTTGAGCTTCCCAGCGGCTTTGCTTACCTACTTAAGCCTCAGCAATGGTGGGCGCCCCTCCCCCAGCCTCACTGCTGCGTTGCAGTTAGATCGCAGACTGCTGTGCCAGCAATGAGGGAGGCTCCGTGGCCCTGGGACCCTCCCGGCCAGGTGTGGGATATATTCTCCTCGTGTGCCCATTTGCTTAAAGCGCAGTATTGGGGTGGGAGTTACCCGACCTTCCAGTTGTTGTGTGTCTCAGTTCCCCTGGCTAGGAAAAGGGATTCCCTTCCCCCTTGCACTTCCCAGGTGAGGTGATGCCTCACCCCGCTTCAGCTCTCGCTGGTCGGGCTGCAGCAACTGACCAGCACTGATTGTCCGGCACTCCCCAGTGAGATGACCCCAGTACCTCAGTTGAAAATGCAGAAATCACCGGTCTTCTGTGTCACTCGCGCTGGGAGCTGGAGACTGGAGCTGTTCCTATTCGGCCATCTTAACATAAGTATATCTAAAGGGAGAGACAGACTTCAATATAACAACAGTAGACAATCTCAACAGCCCACTCGTAGTAATGAATAGAGAGTTCAGAACAAAAATCAACAAAGAAACATTGGTGTTAAGCTATACATTAGATCAAATAGGCCTAATTGACATT
This sequence comes from Rhinopithecus roxellana, assembly GCF_007565055.1. Classification (NCBI taxonomy): domain Eukaryota; kingdom Metazoa; phylum Chordata; class Mammalia; order Primates; family Cercopithecidae; genus Rhinopithecus; species Rhinopithecus roxellana. The sequence continues at coordinate 57,601,322 of NC_044551.1, forward strand.
TAGAGAACTTTTCACCCAAGTACTGCAGAGTACACATTCTTTTCATCAACACATGTAACATTCTCCAAAATGGACCACATCTTAGGCCACCAAACAAGTCTCAACAAATTCACAGAGGTAGCAATCACATCATGTATCTTTTCTGACAACAATGGAAGAAAACTAGACGTTAATAAGAAGAGGAACACAAGAAACTAGAAAATCAAGAAAAAAACAAATGCAAAACTAGTAAACACTGACATCAAAAAGCTGAAAGACTTTCAGATAAACCCAGCAATGCACCACAAGAAACTAGAAAACCAAGAAAAAATCAAATGCAAAATTAGTAGAAAGAAAGAAATAATAAAGATCAGAACAGAAATAAATGGCATTGAGATCTGAAAAATTACAGAAAATCAACAAGACGAAAAGTTATTTTTTGGAAAGATAAACAAAATGAAAAAACTCTTAACTGGACTACTGGGGAAAAAAAGGCGGGGAAGGGGCCAAATAAGTGAAATTGTAAACAGAAAAACTGAGACATAATTGAGAAGACAGAAATATAAAGAATTATTAGAGGCTATTATGAACAACTACATTTCAGCAAATTGGAAAACCTAGAAGAAATTGATAAATTCTGGGACCTTCACAACCTACCATGACTGAACCATGAAGAAATAACCTCAACAAACCAATAACATGTAACAAGATGAGGCTGTAATAATGTCTTCCTTCAAAGAAAATCCCAGGACCTGATGGCTTCACTGTGAATGCTACCAAACGTTTAAAGAAGAACTAACAGCAATTCTACTCACACTGTTCAAAAAAAAAAACAAAAAAATACAGGGAAGGAATACTTCCAAACTAATTCTACAAGGCCAGCACTACCTTGATACCAAAACAAGATAAGGACTCAGTGGGGAAAAAAAAAACTACCAGCCAATATCCCTGATGAACATATATGCAAAAATCTTCAACAAAATACTAGCAGATCATATTGAACAAAACATTAAAAAGATTATTCACCATGATCAAGCAGGATTCATCCCAGAAATGCAAGGATGGATTGACATATGCAAATCAATAAACATGATACATCACATTAACAGAATAAACAAAAATCACATGATCATTTCAATAGGTGCTGAAAAATCATTTTATCAATGATAATAATTCAACATTCTTTATGATAAAATCTCTCAACCAAACTGGGTATGGAAGGAACATACCTCAAGACAATAAAGGCCATACACAACAAACCCATAGCTAACATTGTATTAAATGGAGGGAAATTGGAAGCTTTTCTTCTGAGATCTAGAACAAGACAACGATACCCACTTTTGTTCACCATTATGCTGGAAGTCCTGTACAGGACAATTAGGGAAGAGAAAGTATTAAAGGCATCCAAATCAGAAAGCAAAAAGTCAAATTAGCTTTGTTATAGACATGATCCTATACTTAGGAAAACCTAAAAACCACCAAAAAACTGTTAGGATAAACAAATTCGGCAAAGTTACAGGATACAAAATCAACATACACAAATCAGTAACATTTATATACACCAATAGCAAAAATAAAATCAAAAGGAAATCAAGAAACAATGTAATACAATAGCTAAAAAGAATATTAAAAAATTAAAAGAAATTTAACCAAAACATGAAATTTCTATCTAAAGAAAATTTTAAAACATTGAATTTGAAAGTTGAAAAAGAACCAAAAAAAAAATGGAAAGACATTCCATGATCATGAACTGGAAGAATTAATACTGTTAAAATGACCATACTACCCAAAGCAATTTACAGGTTCAATTCAATCCCTATCAAAATACCAATGACATTCATCACACAAATAGAAAGAACCCTAAAATTTATAATGGAGCCACAAAAGACCCTAAAAGGCTAAATCAACCTTGAGCAAAAAGAATAGATGGAGGCATCATACTTCCTGACTTCAAAATATACTGCAAAGTTCTACAAACCAAATCAGCATGGTCCTGGCATGAAAATAGACACATAAACCAATGGAACAGAATAGAGAACCTAGATATAAATCCATGCATTTACTACCAAATAATTGTTTACAAAGATACCAAGAATACACAATGGGAAAAGGACAGTATCTTCAATAAATGGTGCTGGGAAAACTGGACATCTGGATGCAGAAGACCAAAACCAGACCTCCACCTCTCACCATAAAAAAAAAAAATATCAAAATGGATTAAAGACTTAAATGTAAGACCTGAAACTATGAAACTACTAGAATAAAACTTTGAGAAAACACTCCAGAACATTGATCTGGGCAAAAATACTTGTGTAGGACTTCAAAAGCATAGACAACCAAAGCAAAAATGTACAAATGAAATTAAACTTAAAAGCTTCTTCCCAGCAAAGAAAATAATCAACAAAGTGATGAGACAGCCCACAGAAAGGAAGAAAACATTTGAAGGCTATCCATCTAACCAGGATTTAACAACCACAATACATAAAGAGTTTAAAAAACTCAATAGCAAATAATCCAATCTAAAAATGGGCAAAAGATCTGAATAAACATTTCTCAGAGAAGATATGGAAATGGCCAAAAGATATATGAGAAAATGCTCAACATCACTAATCATCAGGGAAATGTGAATCAAAACCACAATGTGATATCATCTTACCCCAGTTAAAACGGCTTTTATCAAAAAGACAAGAAATAGATGCTGGTGAATATATGGAGAAAAATGAACTCTTATACTATATTGGTGGGATTGTAAATTAGTACAGCCACTATGGAGAACAATATGGAGGTTCCCAAAAAAATTCCACTACTGTGTACATATCTGAAAGAAAGGAAATGAATGTATCAAGAAGATATCTGCACTCCCATGATTATTGCAGCACTATCTACAATAGCCAAAATATGGAATCAACGTAAGTGCCCACCAAAGATTGAATAGGACTGGGCATGGTGGTTCACACCTGTAATCACAGCAGTTTGGAAGGCCAAGGCAGGTGGATTGCTTGACGCCAAGAGTTTGAGGCCAGCCTAGCCAACATGTCAAAGCCCCATCTCTATGAAAGTTAGCCAGGCATGATTATGCATGCCTGTAATTCCAGCTACTTGGGAGGCTGAGACATGAGAATCACTTGAACTTGGGAGGAACAGGTTACAGTGAGCTGAGACCATGCCACTGCACTCCAGCCTGGGTGACAGAGTGAGAATCTCTCTCTCAAAAAAAAAAAAAAAAGAATTAATGGATTTTTTTAACATTATACGTGCACGCGCGTGCGCGCGCACACACACACACACACACACACACGGGAATATTATTCTGCCATAAAAAATAACGAAATGATGGCATCTGCAGCAACATGGATGCAACTGGAGGTCACTATGTTAAGTGAAATAAGGCAAGCAAAGAAAGACAGATATTGCATATTCTCACTCACATGTGGCTGCTTAAAAATGTGGATCTCAGGAAGAAAGAGAGTAGAATAGTGGTTATTAGAGCACTGGAAAGGTAGCAGGGAAGGGGAGATAAAGAGAGGTTAATTAATGAGTACAAATGTATCAATGCAAGTTCATCAATTATAACAAATATATCACCCTGGTTGGGGATGTTGATAATGAGATGGCTATGCATGTGTAGGGACTGGAAGTACACAGGAAATCTCTACACATTCCATTTGATTTTGCTGTAAACCTAAAACTGTTCTAAAAAAAAGTCTGTATTGTGAAAAAAAATGTTAACAGTAAAAATGTGTAAAAGTCTAGTAGACTGCTTTAAACACCACAATTTCATTGATTATAAATATGGGTAATCTCACTTAGAAGATAGTGAAGATAGTGACATGAAATATCCCCCATTATTACTTATGGCATAATTATTAAACCTGCATATTAACATTGCATAATTTATGACACACCTTGAGGTAATTGGATGACCTTAAAAACAGTGAATAACCTGTAAATACCTTCATTCATGCCAGGCACTATTCTTGGTATTAGACATATCACAGACAAAAAAATCTTTACTCTCATGGAATGAGGAGAAACATACAATAAACAAAGTGATTAATTGAAATGTATCCTCTATTAGAAGCTAATAAGTGCTATGAATAGAAGCTAAACAAGAAAGGCAACTACAGTGCCAAGGTAGAGGGTATTGTTTGAAATAAGGTCTTCTGAGGAAGCCACTCCAAGGTGACATTTAAGCAAGAAAAGCTAGCTGTGTCAATATGTGGGAGAAGAGCTTCCTAGGCAAATGAAATAGCAAAAGCATAGACTTCAAATTGATAATATACCTGTTGTGATTAAGAAATATAAAGAAGACTGACAAACAGCTGCAGCAAAATAAGTGCGTTACAAGACACTTGTCGATGAAATAAACAGAAAAAGTAATGGAGACCTATATCAGATAGGGTTTGATAGACTACAGAAGACTTTGATTTCTACTCTGAAAAAGTTCAGGATACACCAGTTTTTAATTTAAAAAATGACATTATCTGACATTTTTTAAGATTTATCTGGAAACAATGGCAGAAATAGTCTATAGAAAGGAAAGGGCAGAAAAAGAGAAACCGCTTGACAAGGTATTATAATAATCCAGAAAAGAGACAGAGGTGCTTAGAGCAGATTGACAGAGTGGAGGTGACACAAAGCAGACAGGTTTTAGATACTTTTGGAAAGCAGAGCCAATGGGAGCTGCTAGCAAATTTGTAACAGGGTTCAAAGAAGGCTGTAAGAGTTCAAAGAAGTCAAGAATGACACCTAATATTTTTGACTTGAGTAACTGAAAGGATGAAGAAGATGGAGTTGTATTAACTAAGAAAGGCACATCTACAGAAGAGAACATTTTGTCAGGAAATCAGAAGTTTATTTTGCACTTACTAAATATCAAAGTCAAGATGTCAATTAAACATTTGGTTAATCAGTCTGGATTGGAGGGGAGATGTCTAGGTTGAATATATGCTTTTGGAGTCAGCAAATATGAAGTCAGAATTTGGATGACATCACTAAGGGAGTAAACATAGATAGAGAAAAGAAACAACAACTGATTCCGAGATGGTCCAACATTTAGAGGTTAGATAGATAAGAAGCAACCAGCAAAAAATATCAAGAAGCAGCAGCCAGTGCGACTGGAAGAAAACCAGGAAAACCAAGTGAAGAAAGTGTTTCAGAGAGAAAGGAAGATCATCTGTGTCAAATGCTGCTGATACAAAAAGTACTGAGAAGTGACCATTGACTTTAGCATCATGGAAATCACTGAAAACCCTGAAAAGAGCACCTAAAACCTTCATCTCAGTTTAAATGTGTTCATTTTTCCTGCATCTAAGATCTTAGGAGTCATGTATCAGTGAAGGAATCCACGGCAGAATAAAGAAAAGTTGTAGGTAAGTAGGTGTGAATAAAAGTACATCTGACTTTCCTCTGGGTCAATATTTACCAAACTGTATTCTGTGAAATCTCAGCTCCTAAGGTATTTACAGACTCTACATAATTTTTCAGTCAAGTTTGAAAAACAACAAGTTAAGCAAGAGTTAATGTGTTTTCTTTATTCACCAACTTCTCGGCATTAATGCACTATAATATGAATCTCCAAACCAGGGATAACTAATAAACAATGTTTTGCAAATTCATTTGGAAATAGAAACATTTTCATACAAAACACCTAGTGGTAATAATGTTTTGTAAAAGCTGCTTGAGAAAGGTTACCCTGAGCCTCACAACTAATTCAATTCCTTGCCAAAAAAGAAAATAATATTTAAGCTACTCTATGTAAACTGGATTTTGAATTCTTTCAGTACTTTACTAAAATTTACCCTAGCTACCCTGCACCAATAATGTGTCAAGTACGTTAAATACAGTACTCCTTCAGGAGCCTGAGGCTCCCAAGCAAATCTAACTTTGTAACAAGATTGATTGATTGATTGATTGATTGATTGATTTTGTCTTTTTTAAATTGACAAATGAAAATTTCATAAACTTAACATGTTGAAATAAGTATACCTTGTGAGATGACTAAATCAAGCTATTTCATATATGCATCAAAACAAGTTTTAAAGAACTTAAGAGAACTGAAATCATGTCAAGTATCTTTATGATCACAATGGTATGAAACTATAAATCAATAACAGAAGAAATATTGGGAAATTCACAATATGCCAAATTAAACAACATACTCCTAAACAGCCAATGGTCACAGAAGAAATCAAATGGAAATAAAAACTTTATGACAAACACAGAAGCACAACATACTAAAACTTATAGGATCCAGTGAAAGCAGTCCTCAGAGGAAAACTTACAGCAATAAACATCTATATAAAAAAAATAAAGATCTCAAATAAGCAGCCTAATTCATACCTCAAGGAACTAGAAAAAGAACAAACTAAACCCAAAGTTAGTAGAAGGAAAAATATAGCAAAGATCACAGAAGAAAAAAATGAAATAGACTATGAAAACAATTTTAAAATTCAATAAAACTATGAAGGTTTTTTAAATAAACAAAGTCAGCATATAGCTAGCTAGACTAAGAAAAAAAGACTCAAATAAATAAAATCAGAAACGAAAGTGGAAATATTACACCTCACACCACAGAAATACAAAGAAGAATAATAAAAAATTATGAAAAATTATCCAACAAAAATTATATAATCTAGAAGAAATTGATAAATTCCTGCACATATATAACCTAACAAGACTGAAACATGAAACAAAACCAGAAGAGATCAATGATTAGTAAGAATACTGAATGAATAATAAAAAGTCTCCCTTCAAATAAGAGCCCAGGACTGGACAGCATCATAGCTGAATTCTACCAAACATTTAAAAAAGGACAAATCACAATCCTTCTCAAACTCTTCCAAAAAATTAAGGAAAGGGGAATACTTTTAAACTCCTTTTACAAGCTAGGATTACCCTGATAACAAAGCCAGACAAGGATACTACAAAAAAAGACAATTACAGGTCAATATCCCCAATGAACATTGATGTAAAATCCTTAGCAACATACCAGCAAACAGAATTCAACTATATATATATATTTTATACTTTAAGTTCCAGGTTACATGTGCATAACATGCAGGTTTGTTACATATGTATACATGTGCCATGTTGGTGTGCTGCACCCATCAACTCCTCAGCACCCATCAACTCGTCATTTATATCAGGTATAACTCCCAATGCAATCCCTCCCCCTCCCCCCTCCCCATGATAGGCCCTGATGTGTGATGTTCCCCTTTCCGAGTCCAAGTGATCTCATTGTTCACTTCCAAATTATGAGTGAGAACATGCGGTGTTTGGTTTTCTGTTCTTGTGACAGTTTGCTAAGAATGATGGTTTCCAGCTGCATCCATGTCCCTACAAAGGACGCAAACTCATCCTTTTTTATGGCTGCATAATATTCTATGGTGTATATGTGCCACATTTTCTTAATCCAGTCTGTCACAGATGGACATTTGGGTTGGTTCCAAGTCTGTGCTATTGTGAATAGTGCCACAATAAACATATATATGCATGTGTCTTTATAGCAGCATGATTTATAATCCTTTGGGTATATACCCAGTAGTGGGATGGCTGGGTCATATGGTACATCTAGTTCTAGATCCTTGAGGAATCGCCATACTGTTTTCCATAATGGTTGAACTAGTTTACAATCCCACCAACAGTGTAAAAGTGTTCCTATTTCTCCACATCCTCTCCAGCACCTGTTGTTGCCTGACTTTTTAATGATTGCCATTCTAACTGGTGTGAGATGGAATCTCATTGTGGTTTTGATTTGCATTTCTCTGATGGCGAGTGATGATGAGCATTTTTTCATGTGTCTGTTGGCTGTATGAATGTCTTCCTTTGAGAAATGTCTGTTCATATCCTTTGCCCACTTTTTGATGGGGTTGTTTGATTTTTCTTGTAAATTTGTTTGAGTTCTTTGTAGATTCTAGATATTAGCCCTTTGTCAGATGAGTAGATTGCAAAAATTTTCTCCCATTCTGTAGGTTGCCTGTTCACTCTGATGGTAGTTTCTTTTGGTGTGCAGAAGCTCTTTAGTTTAATCATATCCCATTTGTCAATTTTGGCTTTTGCTGCCGTTGCTTTTGGTGTTTTAGACATGAAGTCCTTGCCCATGCCTATGTCCTGAATGGTACTACCTAGATTTTCTTCTAGGGTTTTTATGGTATTAGGTCTAACATTTAAGTCTCTAATCCATCTTGAATTAATCTTCGTATAAGGAGTAAGGAAAGGATCCAGTCTCAACTTTCTACTTATGGCTAGCCAATTTTGCCAGAACCATTTATTAAATAGGGAATCCTTTCCCCATTGCTTGTTTCTCTCAGGTTTGTCAAAGATCAGGTGGCTGTAGATGTGCGGTATTATTTCTGAGGACTCTGTTCTGTTCCATTGGTCTATATCTCTGTTTTGGTACCAGTACCATGCTGTTTTGGTTACTGTAGCCTTGTAGTATAGTTTGAAGTCAGGTAGCGTGATGCCTCCAGCTTTGTTCTTTTGACTTAGGATTGTCTTGGCAATGTGGGCTCTTTTTTGGTTCCATATGAACTTTAAAGCAGTTTTTTCCAGTTCTGTGAAGAAGCTCATTGGTAGCTTGATGGGGATGGCATTGAATCTACAAATAACCTTGGGCAGTATGGCCATTTTCACGACATTGATTCTTCCTATCCATGAGCATGGTATGTTCTTCCATTTGTTAGTGTCCTCTTTTATTTCACTGAGCAGTGGTTTGTAGTTCTCCTTGAAGAGGTCCTTTACATCCCTTGTAAGTTGGATTCCTAGGTATTTGATTCTCTTTGAAGCAATTGTGAATGGAAATTCATTCATGATTTGGCTCTCTGTTTGTCTGTTACTGGTGTATAAGAATGCTTGTGATTTTTGCACATTGATTTTGTATCCTGAGACTTTGCTGAAGTTGCTTATCAGCTTAAGGAGATTTTGGGCTGAGACAATGGGGTTTTCTAAATATACAACCATGTCATCTGCAAACAGGGACAATTGGACTTCTTCTTTTCCTAACTGGATACCCTTGATTTCTTTCTCTTGCCTGATTGCCCTAGCCAGAACTTCCAACACTATGTTGAATAGGAGTGGTGAGAGAGGGCATCCCTGTCTTGTGCCAGTTTTCAAAGGGAATTTTTCCAGTTTTTGCCCATTCAGTATGATATTAGCTGTGGGTTTGTCATAAATAGCTCTTATTATTTTGAGGTACGTTCCATCAATACCGAATTTATTGAGCGTTTTTAGCATGAAGGGCTGTTGAATTTTGTCAAAAGCCTTTTCTGCATCTATTGAGATAATCATGTGGTTCTTGTCTTTGGTTCTGTTTCTATGCTGGATTACGTTTATTGATTTGCGAATGTTGAACCAGCCTTGCATCCCAAGGATGAAGCCCACTTGATCGTGGTGGATAAGCTTTTTGATGTGCTGCTGAATCCGGTTTGCCAGTATTTTATTGAGGATTTTTGCATCAATGTTCATCAGGGATATTGGTCTAAAATTCTCTTTTTTTGTTCTGTCTCTGCCAGGCTTTGGTATCAGGATGATGTTGGCCTCATAAAATGAGTTAGGGAGGATTCCCTCCTTTTCTATTGATTGGAATAGTTTCAGAAGGAATGGTACCAGCTCCTCCTTGTACCTCTGGTAGAATTCAGCTGTGAATCCATCTGGTCCTCAACTTTTTTTGGTTGGTAGGCTATTAATTATTGCCTCAATTTCAGAGCTTGCTATTGGTCTATTCAGGGATTCAACTTCTTCCTGGTTTAGTCTTGGAAGAGTGTAAGTGTCCAGGAAATTATCCATTTCTTCTAGATTTTCTAGTTGATTTGCGTAGAGGTGTTTATAGTATTCTCTGATGGTAGTTTGTATTTCTGTGGGGTCGGTGGTGATATCCCCTTTATCATTTTTTATTGCGTCTATTTGATTCTTCTCTCTTTTCTTCTTTATTAGTCTTGCTAGCGGTCTGTCAATTTTGTTGATCTTTTCAAAAAACCAACTCCTGGATTCATTGAGTTTTTGGAGGGTTTTTTGTGTCTCTATCTCCTTCAGTTCTGCTCTGATCTTAGTTATTTCTTGCCTTCTGCTAGCTTTTGAATGTGTTTGCTCTTGCCTCTCTAGTTCTTTTAATTGTGATGTTAGAGTGTCAATTTTAGATCTTTCCAGCTTTCTCTTGTAGGCATTTAGTGCTATAAATTTCCCTCTACACACTGCTTTAAATGTGTCCCAGAGATTCTAGTATGTTGTATCTTTGTCCTCATTGGTTTCAAAGAACATCTTTATTTCTGACTTCATTTCGTTATGTACCCAGCAGTCATTCAGGAGCAGGTTGTTCAGTTTCCATGTAGTTGAGCAGTTTTGATTGAGTTTCTTAGTCCTGAGTTCTAGTTTGATTGCACTGTGGTCTGAGAGACAGTTTGTTATAATTTCTTCTTTTACATTTGCTGAGGAGTGCTTTACTTCCAATTATGTGGTCAATTTTGGAATAAGTGCGATGTGGTGCTGAGAAGAATGTATATTCTGTTGATTTGGGGTGGAGAGTTCTATAGATGTCTATTAGGTCAGCTTGGTGCAGAGATGAGTTCAATTCCTGGATATCCTTGTTAACTTTCTGTCTCGTTGATCTGTCTAATGTTGACAGTGGAGTGTTGAAGTCTCCCATTATTATTGTATGGGAGTCTAAGTCGCTTTGTAAGTCTCTAAGGACTTGCTTTATGAATCTGGGTGCTCCTGTATTAGGTGCATATATATTTAGTATAGTTAGCTCTTCCTGTTGAATTGATCCCTTTACCATTATGTAATGGCCTTCTTTGTCTCTTTTGATCTTTGATGGTTTAAAGTCTATTTTATCAGTGACTAGGATTGCAACCTCTGCTTTTTTCTGTTCTCCATTTTCTTGGTAGATCTTCCTTCATCCCTTTATTTTGAGCCTATATATGTCTCTGCATGTGAGATGGGTCTCCTGAATACAGCAGACTGACTCTTTATCCAGTTTGCCAGTCTGTGTCTTTTAATTGGAGCATTTAGTCCATTAACATTTAAGGTTAATATTTTTATATGTGAACTTGATCCTGCCACTATGATATTAACTGGTTTTTTTGCTCGTTAGTTGATGCAGTTTCTTCCTAGCCTCGATGGTCTTTACGTTTTGGCATGTTTTTGCAATGGCTGATACCGGTTGTTCCTTTCCATGTTTAGGGCTTCTTTCAGGGCCTCTTGTAAGGCAGGCCTGGTGGTGACAAAATCTCTAAACATTTGCTTATCTGTAAAGGATTTTATTTCTCCTTCACTGATGAAACTTAGTTTGGCTGGATATGAAATTCTGGGTTTAAAATTCTTTTCTTTAAGAATGTTGAATGTTGGCCCCCACTCTCTTCTGGCTTGTAGAGTTTCTGCCGAGAGGTCTGCTGTTAGTCTGATGGGCTTCCCTTTGTGGGTAACCTGACCTTTCTCTCTGGCTGCCCTTAAGATTTTTTCCTTCATTTCAACTTTGGTGAATCTGGCAATTATGTGTCTTGGAGTTGCTCTGCTCGAGGAGTATCTTTGTGGCGTTCTCTGTATTTCCTGAATTTGAATGTTGGCCTGCCCTAACAGGTTAGGGAAGTTCTCCTGGATGATATCCTGAAGAGTGTTTTCCAACTTGGTTCCATTTTCCCCCTCACTTTCAGGCACCCCAATCTGACGTAGATTTGGTCTTTTTACATAATCCCATACTTCTTGCAGGCTTTGTTCATTTCTTTTTCTTCTTTTTTCTTTTGGTTTCTCTTCTCGCTTCATTTCATTCATTTGATCCTCAATCGCTGATACTCTTTCTTCCAGTTGATCGAGTCGGTTACTGAAGCTTGTGCATTTGTCACGTATTTCTCGTGTCATGGTTTTCATCTCTGTCATTTCTTTTATGACCTTCTCTGCATTAATTTTTCTAGCTATCAATTCTTCCACTCTTTTTTCAAGATTTTTAGTTTCTTTGCGCTGGGTACGTAATTCCTCCTTTAGCTCTGAGAAGTCTGATGGACTGAAGCCTTCTTCTCTCATCTCATCAAAGTCATTCTCTGACCAGCTTTGATCCATTGCTGGCGATGAGCTGTGCTCCTTTGCAGGGGGAGATGCGCTCTTATTTTTTGAATTTCCAGCTTTTCTGCCCTGCTTCTTCCCCATCTTTGTGGTTTTATCTGCCTCCGGTCTTTGATGATGGTGACGTACTGATGGGGTTTTGGTATAGGTGTTCTTCCTGTTTGATAGTTTTCCTTCTAACATTCAGGACCCTCAGCTGTAGGTCTGTTGGAGATTGCTTGAGGTCCACTCCAGACCCTGTTTGCCTGGGTATCAGCAGCAGAGGTTGCAGAAGATAGAATATTGCTGAACAGCGAGTGTACCTGTCTGATTCTTACTTTGCAAGCTTCCTCTCAGGGGTGTACTCCACCCTGTGAGGTGTGGGGTGTCAGACTGCTCCTAGTGGGGGATGTCTCCCAGTTAGGCTACTCAGGGGTCAGGGACCCACTTGAGCAGGCAGTCTGTCCCTTCTGATCTCAACCTCCGTGTGGGGAGATCCACTGCTCTCTTCAAAGCTGTCAGAACGAGTCGTTTGCATCTGCAAAGGTTTCTGCTGCTTTTTGTTGTTGTTGTTGTTTAGCTGTGCCCTGTCCCCAGAGGTGGAGTCTACAGAGACAGGCAGGTTTCCTTGAGCTGCTGTGAGCTCCACCCAGTTTGAGCTTCCCAGCGGCTTTGTTTACCTACTTAAGCCTCAGCAATGGTGGGCGCCCCTCCCCCAGCCTCACTGCTGCGTTGCAGTTAGATCGCAGACTGCTGTGCCAGCCATGAGGGAGGCTCCGTGGCCATGGGACCCTCCCGGCCAGGTTTGGGTATAATCTCCTAGTGTGCCCGTTTGCTTAAAGCGCAGTATTGGGGTGGGAATTACCCGATTTTCCAGGTGTTGTGTGTCTCAGTTCCCCTGGCTAGGAAAAGGGATTCCCTTCTGCCTTGCGCTTCCCAGGTGAGGCAATGCCTCGCCCTGCTTCAGCTCTCGCTGGTCGGGCTGCAGCAGCTGACCAGCACCGATTGTCTGGCACTCCCCAGTGAGATGACCCCAGTACCTCAGTTGAAAATGCAGAAATCACCGGTCTTCTGTGTCGCTCGCGCCGGGAGTTGGAGACTGGAGCTGTTCCTATTCGGCTATCTTGTTCCGCCCTCTTCAACTATATATTAGTAGAATCATTCACCAAGAATAAGTGAGATTTATTCCTGGGATGCAAGAATGGTTTAATATATGCAAATTAATAAATATGATTCATCACATTAACAAAATGAAGGATAAAAACCATATGATCATATCTATAGATGCAGAGAAAGCATCTGACAAAATTCAACACCCTTTCATGATAGAGTTTCTATCATGAAACTCTATCAGATATAACTCTCAACAGAAGGGTTATAGAGGAAATGTACCTCAACACAGTAAAAGCCATATATGACGAACCCACAGCTAACACCGTATTCAATGATGAAAAGTCTAAAACTTTTCCTCTAAAATCAGGGAAAAGACAAAGATGTCCACCCTCACCACTTCTTTTCAACATAATTTTGGAAGTTATAGACAAAGCAAGTAGGCAGAGAAAGAAATGAAAGGCATACTAATAAGAAAGTAGAAAGTGATATTGTCTCTGTTTGCTGATGACTTGTTCCTACATATATATAAAAAAAAACCCTAAAGATTTCACCAAAAAAACTGTTAGAACTGATAAGAAAATAAACTGATCAAAATTGCAGGATATAAAATCAACAAACAAAAATCAGTAGCATTTCTATACACTAATAAAGAGATCATTAAAAAGTAAATTTTAAAAAAATCCCATTTACAATAGCAATAAAAAATAAAATACTTAGTATAAATTTAACTAAGGAGGTACAAGACATGCATACTGAAAACCATAAAACATTGATGAAAGAAACTGAAGAAAACAAAAATAAGTGCAAATACATCCCATGTTCATGGATTGGAGGAATTAATTTTGTTAAAATGTCCAGACTACCCAAAGTGACCTACAGAATCAATGCAATCTCTATCAAACTCCAATATCATTTTGCACAGAAACAGAAAAGATAATCCATAAATTCATATGGAATCACAAAAGACCTTAATAAACAAAATAGTCTTTAATAAAAAGAATAAAGCTGGAGGCATCACACTACCTGACTTCAAAATATATTACAAAACAGTTGTAATCAAAACAGCTTGGCGCTGGCATAAAAACAGACATGTGGACCAATGGGACACAACAGAGAACCTAGATATAAACACATAAATATATATTGTGTTTTACCAAGATGACAAGATCATAGGAAACCAAGGGGTTAATCTGATCAGGTCTGCCAAACAGCCTACACTGCCTGGTTTGGGTCACCTTTTTTTTTTTTTTTTTCATTTTATTTTTCCATGAAGCTGAAGGCCATAGTAGCTAAAGGTCACATTGCTGAATACTGAAACTTTCACTGACTACCTTATAGATAGCATTTATAAGTCACCATGGTAATAGCTGCTTCAGTTGTTTTTCAGTAACTTGGGGTAGCTCCTGTCAGATTCAAAGTGGTTGAGACAGGTGATCCTTCAACTGTGCCTGTGCAAGTGCCCAAGAGGTGACTTTTTGATGTCTGAGAGCCAAAAACTCCACCCTCAGATCATGCTAACACTGTTATTTTCTGTACATATGTCCTGTGAAATGCCATGTGATATGGTTTGGCTATGTCCCCACCCAAATCTCATCTTGAATTGTAGTGCCCATAGTCCTCATGTGTTGTTGGAGGGAGCCAGTGGGAGGTAACTGAATCATAAGGGTGGTTACCTCCATGCTGTTCTCATGACAGTGAGTGAGTTCTCACAAGATCTGATGTTTTTTGTTTTTTGTTTTGAGACAGAGTCTCATTCTGTCACCCAGGCTGGAGTGCAGTGGCATGATCCCGGCCCACTGCAACTTCTACCACCCAGGTTCAAGCAATTCTCTTGCCTCAGCCTACCAAGTAGCTGGGATTACAGGTCCCTGCCACTGCACCTGGCTAATTTTTTGTAGTTTTTAGTAGAGATGGGGTTTCACCATCTTGGCCAAGCTGGTCTTGAACTCCTGACCTCGTGATCCACTCACCTCAGCCTCCCAAAGTGCTTGGACTACAGGTAGGAGCCACCATGCCTGGCCGATGTGATAGTTTTATAAGGGACTATTCCCCTACTTTGCTCTGCACTTCTCCTTGCTGCAGCCATGTGAAGGACATGTTTGCTTCCCCTTCTGCCATGATTTTAAGTTTCCTGAGGCATCCCCAGAATCACAGAACTGTGAGTCAATTAAATATCTTTCCTTTATAAATTATCCAGTCTCAGGTATGTCTTTATTAGCAGAGTGAGAACAGACTAACATACCATGAATCCCGACTACACTTGTGAAGAACAAGCCTGTTACTACTTCATTTTTCCTCACTGCCAATCACATTTCCCCAGGCCTTACACCACCTGCTTCTCTAACCCATAAATATCCCTAAGCCTTATCTTCAGCGAAGTGGATCTGAGAGTTGTTCTTCCACCTCCTTGCTCAGTAGCCCTGTGAATAAACCTTTTTTCTCTTGCAGAAAAACCATTGTCACAGTCATTGATTTACTGTGCACAGGCAGAATGAACTTGAACCTGGCTGATAACACATACACAATGGGGAAAGAATAATCTATTCAATAAATGAAGCTGAGAAAACTAGTTGTCCATATGCAGAAGAATGTAATTAGACTCTTTATCTTACACCAGGAACAAAAATCATCTTTAAATATATTAAAGACTTAAATGTAATATCTGAAACTATAAAACCTATTAGAGGAAAACATAGAAAAGCTCCATGATATTGGTCTAGGCAACAATGTTTTGGATGTGACCCTGAAAGCTCAGGCAACAAAAGCAAAAACAGGCAAATAGGATTGTATCAAACTAAAAGGCCTTTGCACAGCAAAATGATATAAAATAAAATAAATAAAATTTTGCAAAATAATTAACAAAGTGAGGAGACAACCCTCAGAGTGCTAAACAAAATTTGCAAACCAAAATGTGGCATCTGTTAGTTTTTATTACCTTAATCTTCTTTGTTGACTATATCTGGGTAATTCTGTGTTACCAAAAAATAATAATAATAATAACAATAAGGAAGTGTATTGTCAGACACACAAGAAAAGCAAATCAGTGTTGTGACCTCAAAGTACAGTTTCAAAGGTTATTACCAACTGCAGCATTTTTTTCTTTTAAAAACATTATGCTACATATCATTGCCATTTTCATATTTTGGGGTTTTACTACTCTTATACAATGAAATCAATGAAAATGTCATCGAGTCACTGAATTTCCATTATTATATCTAAAAAGGTTTTAAGATGACAGTTGTCACTATTTTCTGTTTTATCCCCGTGCTGTACACTTGAAAGAAGGTACTAGGATCCCTCTAGTCAAATTGCTCAGTTTCTTGTTGGTAATCAAACAGCAGCTGTACCAAAGGAAAGCAAAGCTAGGACCTAAATCAGAATCATAGTTGGCACATATATGATAACAATATTGTGTGTATTTGCTTTCTCAGTGATGAGTGAGGGGATGAGGAGAAATTATTTGATGGCATTTTTCTGTAGTTGAATAGAAGACAGCTTTTTTGTCTTCAGGTTTAGGAGAAGATACTAAAATACTGGTTGTTTATCCTATCTTAGTTTGATTTGGAGTAATAAGAGAGGAGAAGAGGATAGACTTTGCTTTTTTCAGTAGTTTTTCCCAAAAAGGTGATATTGCTGATGTTTCTATCAATTTTACATATAATATGTGTCTATGAAACTATATACCTCACTTAACTAACTAAAAATCACATTCTATTATGTAAAGCCAACAAAATAGCGTAACAGTTTTAAGTTCAATAATGTTAGTATTGTTTAGAAATATTTTGGAGGCAAAGTTCAGTTGATGACAATTGTGTGTATGTTACTGATTCTCTAAATTATTTTTAATAAGAAAATTGTATTATCACAAAAAAATTTGCAATCCATACGTCTGATAAAGGGTTAATATCCAAAATATGTAAGAAACTCAAACAACTCAATAGCAAGAAAACAACCCAATTTAAAAGTGAACAAAGAAGCTGGGCACAGTAGCTCACACCTGTAATCCCAGCACTTTTGGGAGGCTGAAGCGGGTGAATCACCTGAGGTCAGGAGTTCAAGACTAGCCTGGCTAAAATGGTGAAACCCTATCTCTATTTAAAAAAAAAAATAGCCAGGTATAGTAGCGCATGCCTGTAGTCCCAGCTGCTTGGGAAGCTGAGGCAGGAGAATCACTTGAATCCAGGAGGCAGAGGTTGCAGTGAGCTGCAATCCTGCCATTGCTCTGCAGCCTGGGCAACAAGAGTGAAATTCCATCTCAAAAAAAAAAAAAAAAAAAAAAAAGTGAGCAAAGGATCTGAACAGACACTTCTCAAAAAAAAGACATCCAAGTGCCCCACAGATTTATAAAATATGCTCATCATCACAAATCATTAGGGAAATCCAAATCAAAACCACCACAATGATATATCATATCATCTCACCTGTTAGAATAGCTTTTTTCAAAAAGAAGAAAGACAACAAGTGTTGGAGAGTCTTAGGAGAAAAGGCAATGCTTTTATACTGTTAATGAGAATGTAAATTAGTTCAGCCATTATGGAAAATGGGATGGAGGTTCCTCAAAAAACTAAAAATAGAACTATCATATGATTCAGCAGTCCACCTTCTGGGAATATATCCAAAGGCATTGAAATCAGTATTTCAAGGAGATATTTACACTCACATATTCATTACAGAATTATTTGCAATAGCCAAGATATGGAATAAACCTAAGTGTTCATCAAAAGATGAATATATAAAGAAAATGTGGTATATACAGACAATGAAATACTATTCAGCTTTAAAAAAATGAAATTCTGTCATTTGGAATGATGTGGTAGAATCTAGTGCACATTATCATGAGTGACATAATCCAGGCACAGAAAGACAAATGCTACATGATCTCACTTACATGTAGAATCTTTTAAAAGTTGAATTTACAGAAATAGAGAGTAAAATGACAGTTATGGGGAGTGGGCAGGGAGAACAGGGAGTGAAGTTGCTGGTCAAAGGGTACAAAGTTTCAGCTAGACAAGAGGAGTAAGACAAGAGGAGTAAGTTTTAACATCTATTGCACAGCAGCACGACTATAGTCAACAATAATGTGTTATACACTTCAAAATATCTGAGAGTAAATTTGAAACATATCACCATAAAAATGTTAAGTGAGTGAGGTAAGAGTTACGTTAATTAGCTTGATTTAATGATTCCGAATTTTATACATATATCAAAACATCACATTGTACTCCATAGACTATATGTCAATTAAAATACTAATTTTAAAATTAAAATTTTTCTAAAAAATAAAATATGCATAACAATTTATAGTCAAAAATATATGCATAACCTCATATAATTATTTGGTGATGAGAACACAAAAGATGAAGAGGTTGATTTGACTAATAATAAAACTCCAGTCTCCCACACAGCCAGCTCTGCATGAATTACTCTTGCTCTATAGCAACTCCCCTGCCTTGATAAATCGGCTCAATCTTCTCTCCAGTGATGGATCCAGAGGCCAGCCCAAGCAGCTGCCTAGTTCTCTTGGACTAGGGGCTGACTCTGGTACTGTCTCCATGGGCTGGGCACTGCTGACCCAATGTGCATGGATTTAACTGAAAAACAGAAATAGTCCTGGGGAGTGTTGCATAACTGTCCCCCTATCACAGGGTGTCTGTGGCCCCATGGTGGGGTGCCTGTCTGTAGCCCCAGTGTGAGGCATCTGTCTTGATTCAGCTCCTTCGGGGGTCTAAGTTGGCTTTCCTTAATTAGTAGGAAGAGTCTTGGTTCAGGAGACTTGTCAGTCAGCAAGATTTCAAGGAGATTCCCCAGATAGAGAATAGGAGGATAATTTGGAAGGGAAACCTCTGGAATTCTTGGTTAGGAATATTGATTTGGAAGGCCGTCTGTCTGTCTTGTTTTTGCATGTGTGTTAGTATATGTGGAGGAGATCTCTGAAGGAATGACTGACAGAAGTTCAGCAGTCCCAACTCAGAGAACCCTCATCTATCTGGTCACATTCAGTGAGTCCTGAAAGAAGTTTAACAGGCCTGATTTGGGGTGACTGCTCTTCATCTTGCCCAGGGACCACCCATTGAATTCCTGGTCAGAGGCCACCCCTCCCTGCTTTGAGTGAATCAAAGACAACAGGGACCAACAAAAAAAAGTTTGAGCCTTGTCAGGTCAATGTTGGGTGCTGAACAAGATGACTGTCTGCTTTGTTATTTGTATTTTGCTTTGGCTCGGATGGAAAATGTTAACTCAGCTCCTCACACAACCCAATGGGCAGCATCTTGAAAAATTGAAAATCTTTTGCCTATGGTTCCCTAAAACAGAAAAGGGTGATTTTCTTCTATAAGGTGGCTTGTACCCCACAGCTATGGTACAGTAGGCACGGTCATCAAAAGCCACTCCATTCTTCTGGAAGCTGTGGAGAAAGAGAATCCAGAAACCTGGTATGCTGGCAAAAAGAGTAAGAAATTCTTACCAGCTAAGTTTCTGGTCTTTCTCTCTGTCTGTCTTTCTGTGTGTGTATATATGTGTAAATGGTAAATGTTACTATTTGTCTCCTCTGCAAGTGTTTAGTAGAAAAAAAAAAAAAGGATTTGTGAGACTAGACTTAGGCAGTAGCAAATCTGGTGCACTTTGTACTAAGAATTTATCTTTCTATAATGGAGAGAGAGGCATCACAGGATAGAACATGGGATTAGGACCTCTGTAAGCCTACTTTCCAAGCAAGGCTGGCATGCTGGTCAGTCACAAACTTTGCTGTGGGTCCCTGAAACCAATACTGGATGAAATTTCTCTGTCTTGTTTTGTGTCCTTAAGAGTTTCATTTTGTAACCAGGTGGGGATACGTTCTCCTGGTTTCTGCTATCCAGAAGACAGGAATTTGGGGGTCCATGTTGTAGTTAGTCCGAAAAATTACCATAAACAATTAAAAGCCTTTTACAAATTTGAAATTGGCTGCTCTAGACTTCTGGGAGAGCAACAGAAACTGCTGAATGCTGTGTAGCTCAATAACTAAGGTTTTGTCTTTTTGACAATGGTAGCCTGGGTTCAATTCTTGGCTTAGGAAGTGAGCCCTTTCTGGTTTGTTGTCTGTGTAATTTTTATGCCATTTATTAATTCTTTTCCCCCATGGACTGCTTCTGATTTCCTGTCTTTATTTTTCCTTTCTCTGAATTAACTTTGGGTAGATTCTAATTCTTATAACAAGGAAACTGCTTACCATCTCTTTGAGACACCTTATCCATCCATGGTTAAGTCATAACCTTAGTTAAAACATACTAATTTCAGGTGGGAAATAGCCTGTGGTAGAATTCAAAAGCCAGAAATATTTTCTCTCCTGGCTAGAGTCTCATTATAAGAGATTTTAAAAGTTTTTTTTAAAAAAAGAGCTCTATGGTTAAAATCCACTTAATTAAAAATGGATATCCAAGTTATGTGTATTTAAAAGGTCTTTATCTTTTTCCTCTTCTTGAATTGTGCTTTTCTAAAAAACGTTTTCTTCTCAGTTGACTGAATTGTTTTTCTCCATTTTGTCTTCTTGCCACTGCTGATGCCCACATAAGAGAACCTAAGACAATTACTAACAACCTTGGACTCCCAGGGAAAAACAGAGGAGGCACCACAGAGCCCATTTTTGGAAAAACCTCTGTTTTCCTCATGAAGCTCCAGTAATTAAAAATTGATAGATCCCTCTCAAAATCTAAGGCTCTGCTCTGTTTTGCACTGTGTTAGTTGACAGTTTTGACTTTTGGGGGCATCAAAAATTACTTTGCATTATGGGAGAGCTTTTAGCCTTGGTGTGTAATAACTAGGTAGGAAATATAAGGGATGGCTAATGGCAGTTTTGGAGGGATGCTTACCTGTTTGCACACTTGGATCAGAGAAGCATTCTCTTGGCCACCTGGAAGATATGGAAACATCCCCACCGCCCCCTCTCCCCCCGCCGCCACCTACTGAGAGATGAAACCTTTGTGGGGGATGGGCTGATAACAAAATGGACTGATTGGCTTTAGCTTGTGATGCAATTAAATGCATGATAGAAGCATTACACTATCTTCTACTGTAGTGTTTCCCTCCTTTTGGGGGGATCCAGAATCCAATATAAAATGGTACCCTTAATTTTGGGGCTCTGGTTTTGCCTTCCAGCTGTGCCTGCTTACTAGACCCTAGAAACTTCAAGCTTTCCTGGCCATGTTCCTCTAAGGGCTCCAACCTTAAGCAGTAATCCAATTAAGAAACTGGCAACTACTGGATCTTCTACCTATCTCTCTGTGTATTTATATATGTTGTTTACATATAAAAAAGTTCTGATTAATTGGCTTAGAAAAATAAGTGCTTAAATCATATTTTGTCAGGAAAAATAGGAACTTTAATGCCTTTTTGTTCACATGACTTTAGTAATCTGTTGGAAATAAAGACAATGTTAAAGATTACTGGTAAAATTAAAATGCCTTTAAATTTTAGACATTTGGTCTAAATGAAGGTCAGATATGAGATTTGCTAAAAGCTTTAAGGTCATAACCTGTTTCTTTGACTTTTGAAAATTGTTTTATTTACCTACTTTGAAGCATTAGATTCTAGATAAGGCCTGGAGACCTCTGGAATTAGCCATGCCCCTAGCTATAATGGAAAAAGTCAGACCTTATCTGCACTTCTGTCTGATCTTCTAGGCTCCACACCTAGTACATAATTAAAATCGCTTACCAGGTTTTTCACCAAAAATAAAAGTTGTTAAGAGTTAACATTGTAACATGTTATTGAGACTACTGGAGAAACAGTTTCACATACAAGGTATGTAAGGAAAGAATATGTTTTTGGTAAAACATTATAAGGCATGGGAATATGGTTTTGTTAAAGGGAATATAATTTTGTCTAGTTCAGAGGGTTTTAAAGATTGTCTTAATGTAAAAGAGTAGCGGGACAAAACTGAAGGTTTAAACAAGTTGAAAACGGTTTGCTAAGGGTTGGTCTTGTAAAGAAAGTTCTGTGGGTATAAGCAAGTTGGCTAAGACTTGAAGGGGATTATTTAATTTATTTCAATAGGTTGAACATTAAAATAAAAGCACACTAATGCTGGGCCATAATCTGGGCCCATGTGTCTGAATCACAGGGTTTTCTTAGAAAACTGATCTGCTATTTAACAGAAAATTGTAAAGGTTTCTAAAAAGTTGATGAAAATCTTACCTTATGGTCAAACTAATTAAAACTGGATAGATTCATAAAATTTTATTTAAAAACTAGCTATAGCATTAAAGATGCACTAATGCAAACATGAAATTTGGTTTCCTCTTTTGAAAAAATTTTTTTTGTAATATTGAGAGACAATGGAAGATTTTTGTTTGCCTTTTGAGTAAACTACAAAAAATGGGGAGGGAGAGAAGAGACAGATTCAGCTGGCCTCATGCTATCTTTCTTGGGTCTTATTGTTCGGAAGGCAAAGTCTCCTCTATCAGGGTAAAGGTTTTTCTTTTCCATATCGTCAGACTTATCATTTTGGCCAAATGAATGATGTATGATGACCTGGGATTCTATTTTATGATTTCCAGTGTTTTAAACCTTAGGTATTTGACAAACATTCCAAAATCAAATAATAAATTATGTCTCTTACTAACCTAATCTTTTAGATATTAGGCCCTCTGAAGTCCAAAAATGACATCTGGCTTATGTGCCATAAAAATCATACAGGAAGCATTGTCACATATGAAATGGTGTTTCACTTTCTTTGGGCTGTATTTGTGTAAATATGTTACTGGTATATGTTCCAAAATTATGTGAAACTCCTATAATTGTGATATGACTTACTGTATGTTGCCAGTAATAATTGTTATGTTAAATCATTGTGTGCCACAGAGGTAAGAAATTTCCTTGTCAATTGTGTCTTTAACTGTGACTGCCCTCTTTGTCATCTACAGAAAACTGTTGTCTTGTTTTGATCCTCTTTAAATGATAGTTTTAAAATCAGCTATGAAATTCTAAGTTATTCTTAAATGCAGGTTTCTGATAACTCAGGAGATCGTGACATTAGAATAGAGGGAAAATGCCCAAATAGAATACTGAAGTAATCTTTTTTGACTTTTCACTTAAAATTTTGCTAATCCTTCTTTGCTTTTCAGAGCCAAGAAAACTTTTCTTTTGAACTATTTTCAGCTTTTAACAATTGAGTATGTTCCTGTAAACAATTTTAAAGCATATTTGTTTCTCTCTACCGGCTTTCTCCAGAATTTGGAAACTATTTGTGAGTATTCTTAACTTATGGCAATATAGTTGTTCGCATAAGTGCAATATGAATGTTTTCTTTTGCGACAGGACGTAATTGGAGAAACTGGTTATTTTACCAAGGCTTTGACAGGAGTGGTTTGCTTTCCTTTAAAGAATCAAGCTTGATTTATACAGCCAATAAAAGCCCCTTGGGAAAACTGGCCTTATAACTTGTCTACACACTCCCTGTACAAGGTTCTTGATCGGTGCTAAGTACAGAATGTCACTTTCTAACAGGCCCAGGAGCCCCAGGTTATCTTGGGACCTCAAAAGGAGAGGAATTTATCAAATTCATAGGTATTTGAGGGTACAAAACGATGGCTGGGCTCAGCTGCAAAAAAAAGTCTTATCTGAGATTCCTTATGAAACAGAGTTCCATCAAAGCCAACTTTAAAAGCCTATGTAAAAAATAATTATTCTTGTTATGCTTTATGTAAATAATCCAGCCAAGTAAATATATTTTGCAAACAAATCAGTCCAATCATGATTTGTTTTTAATAAAAATGGGGACTAGAGAGAGAAAAATTGTGTTTCAAAAAAAAAAGAAAACTACAATACACCTGTTGTTAGTTGTTCTTGGGTTTTTTCTCCAGTTTGGACTAAATCCTAAACTCTTTGTAAGCTACAAGTCCCCAAGCTGATGCTTTCAAATCTTTACTTTTAAAACCAGAAATTGCACTCCTTACCATAGTACTCATTATTTACCCTATCGCTGTTCCCTTAAATGCTGTGCTAGAACTATAGATGACAATACTAACACCTTTGCCATGCAAGCCTTGGAATACTGTCCAGGTCTACATGAGTACACTCAAACAGTTTCAAAGCAGTTCCAATCCTCTCACCTTGGAGTCAACACCTACCCCCACTATGTCCCTGGTCAGCAGGAAGAAGTTAGAGCAATTTTTGCCCTTTCTTCAACTTAATTAGCCAACACCTTAAGGTTAAGGTGTTATAAAACCCAAAGGGAGGGACTGAAACTGCCATTGCAAAACAGTAACTGAGACAGTGAAAGAGATCTGACCTAACCAACTCCATCTTGCTTCTAACCTCCAAGCTGTCCTTGTTCACTCCTGGGCATAGGCTGAACTAACTTTGTGAGGAACTTAGTTTATAGTTTACAGTTTAAACAGAGATGATAACAGCCCTTTCCCCTAAACAAACCACCATCTTGCCTGGTTACTAGGCTGACTTTGTAGGACTAACAAATTAGCCACAAGATTAGAAATTATGGTTTAGGAGTCAAGCAGCTGGAGGCTACGAGACTTTGACCCTATTCAATTTGCTCCTAGGAATAAAATCACTATTGTAAAACCTGAGATCAGTGCTTGAGATAATTTGCAGACACTGCACTTGATGGATTAGCTGGCACTACCCAGGTCGATAAATTGGCTCATCTGACCTTGTGGTACCGCCACCCAGGAACTGACTCAGCACAAGAAGGCAACTTTGACTCCTTATGATTTCATCTCTGACTTGACCAATCAGCACTCCCAGCTCACTGGTTTCCCTTAACCCACCAAGTTGTCCTTAAAAACTCTAATCCCTGAATGCTGAGGGAGACTCATTTGAGTAATAATAAAACTCTGGTCTCCTGCAAAAAAAAAATCTAAAGATTAGATTTTAAATCTAAATCAAATTTACTTTTTATTTGGACATCAGACTTACTGCTAAAGTAGCAGAAGAATATAGTTTACTTTAGATTTGAAGTTAGATATCAAACTTGAATTTAGATATCAGTGTTAAGGTTTAAGTTTAAGTGTGTGGCTTTTTGCTTTATATTTTTTTAAAGACTGATAGGTTACTTTTGCCTGGTCAGGTTTTCTGAATGCTTGATCACTCTCACTATACCTAGGGAGCTCATTCCTTAATGCCAAGTCGCTTTTATTAAAATCCAGACCTATACCGGCTAGTTTTAAAAAGGGAGAGACCAATGAATAACTCTCTGGAATAACCTGATAAAAGAGCAGATGCAACACTTCATGCTACTACTTTCACCCACCAACACTTGCTGAGGTAAGTGCTTTTACTTCCCAAAAGAGAGAACGAGAAACTCAGTTTCCTGGGAATCTACAGGCCATAGGGACAACTCTAACTACAACTCCCCATCATTTGCTTGCACTGAATCCTACCTGGCATAACACTGGTAAAAGAAAAAAGATAAGAAAGGCAGCAAAACTTACCAAAGAACAATAGTCAAAAACAATCTTCCCACAGTACAGATTAAAATTTTGGTATAGTATTTCTTCAATGATTAAAATAAGAAGAAAGGAAGGTCACAAAGACAAATTGTTTCAATGTAGGAAAAAGATAGTGAGAAGAGAGTGAATGACAAAAGTACATTTAATATGCTCCATTTGTGTAATAAAGGGAAAAATAAGCATCACTATTCACATTTGTTTATGTTCACTCATAAAGACATCCTGGAAAGAAGCCTAAAAAACTAAAAAAAAAAAAAAAAAGTTACCTGGAGGCACAGGAATGAACAAAAGGGACCAAGCATTAAAAAGAGCCTTTTTTACCAACTCCGTAACTAAAATGTTTTGGATTTGGAACCACATGAATATATAATTTATATGAGAAAGTTAAATACAATGAATAAAACCATAACACTTAATAAAAACACAAATTCAGCTATCCCAAAAAACAGTTTGTTTCAGAGAACACAAATTATCATTTTTGGTCTTAAAACATTTTCAGAACTAAACATAAAAGGAACTACAGTTGAGTTTTCTCTCTGTACAAATATCAATGAGCAGAACAATCATCTACTGAAACTTTCATATGCTGCAAGTTTATTTCTGAAATATGACTCAAAAAATAGGGAAAATTAAACAAAATGTAATGGCTACTCCACTAAGTTTGAACTGAACAGATGTTTATATTGTAATGTCTATGATAAAAATACAAAGCAAAAATATACTGGAGGGGCACAGCTAAAGCTACCTGAAAACAAACTAAGGATTTTGATGATGATAGCGTATTCTCCTTGAAGCTAAGAAATCATAATATATCCACATTGTATTTAACAGACACTCAGTTCTTTAGATAAGTGAAAAAAATGTCCTAAACAGTCTTTTTAGTCCTCTATTTACCAAACTTTCATCAACAAGTGATTCATATTATGTGCGCTTTTAATGAATAAAATTACATCTTTAAATGTTCTATCATTTAAAAGTGAAATATACTACTAAATTTCATCACCTTGGTATCAAGTTCCATTAAAATGAATTAGATTATTCAATCTATATCTCAGAATTAAAGTAATAAATGGAAACAAAAAATACAACCTAATAAATCAAGGTTGTGTACTCCACTATCAGTTTAGACAGGACAAATTTTTTAAATATTAAGGAAAATGTTACCTTTAAATATGGGGATAAAGTAGGCAACATCAAAATCCTATTGATTTTCAAATTCTGGCGTACATGTTTAAAAACTCTGTCAGTGAACTGCTTGATTGCTGTTCTAACCGGAAACTCAGTTTATCTTTTATTTACATTAAATGAAACTATATACCCTAAATAATTCCCATAATTAAGCTCCATTACAATGTTCTCCAAAGCATTTACAATACAGTACAACATAATACATAAAATGCAATGTACAATCCTTGAAAATTAGATTTGCAAAGCTTTTTAATGAGGCTATATGCTGGATATCTTCAGTAGACTCCTCTAGATTTACTCTCTACCTTTTTCTACTCTGCTCTGGATCAGGTAGGCCAACCTCTATGGACTGCATCAACTGGCTCCCTTATCTGTTGGCTTCCTTTGGATTAAACTAATGGTAGACACAGCCAGGAATTTAAGAGCAAATGGTAGAGGCAGAAAACAGGGTCATGGATTTATTCCCCAAACCTCCTTCTTCCTTTTTGGGTCAATGTAGATTGGCTGTAACCCTCTACCAAAAGTCATGTATCCTATCAGCTGAGCTTTCCACAGGCTCTTGCCTTTGTTTTTCAGGCTTAGAGATGCTTCTCTATATACATCCCATACTAGCACTAATAGAAACAAAATGTAAGCAATGTGTGTAATTTTAATTTTTCTAGTAGCTACATTTTAAAATGAAATAGGCTAATATAATTGTAATATATTTTATTTGTAATATACATCCAAAGTATTATCATTTCAGATGTGAAAAGTATAAAAATCATTAATGAGATATTTCACATTCTTCTGCTTTCACCCTAAGTCTCAGAAACACAGTGTATATATTAAACTTACAACACACCTCAATTTGGAATAGCCACATTTTATGTGCTCAATTATATTATCCTCTCCTGATGATTTCCTTCCTCCTCCCCATCCCTTTGTAAATAGTCTTTTTATGAAACTCTCCTTAATTATCCTCATAGTTATCTCAACTATTTTCTCCCAGGATGAAACTAATACATATGGGGAATTCCTTGAAATAATGTTCATGAAAAACTAGTATGCGAAATTGTACAATTACACTATCATCTTAACTACACAAATAATGAACATAAAAGAAAATGAAAAGAAATATCACAAGATGTTAACCTAAACTGTTGGTACCATTTCTTAGTACATTTTTGCACTCTCTAAATTGCATTAAATTCATAAAAACAATTTAAAATGTTAAAACAAAAATGCAGTATAATACTTTGCAAAACTGATCAACTGAATATAACAAACAGGGACTGTTTGCTCTCACTTCTTATAATAGAACCTACTCATAAAAAGCCTATAAAAGGAAATTGAAATCATTCAAATATAGATTATGGTATAAACAGAGTGTCAAATGAAGTGAAAATAATATCACTGGAGGCAAATCTATACATTCCTCAGAAAGGGGAGTCAAACACTAAAGAGCTCAGAGTATGCAGCGAGTATATCAAGTTTTCAACATTTACAGGTCCCCTTCTTTCACAATATAGGCCAGTAGAAAAAGTCAGGAGATATGGCCCAATTCAATGTGTGGACTAAAATTGGTTACCAGATATACACTGGATTTAAACATGGAATATTTCTAGATTTTAACATCTTAGTCCACATGGTAATGAGTTCCAGAATTCTGTGGCAGACAAAACAAAGAACATGGTAAGTAAGTTAAGATGAAGAGTGAACAGTTATATCCCAGGGCTGATTCTGCTTCTTTTCCTCAATCTTCTCTTTCAAAGTGAAGCGCAAAGTGCATTCAGGGCTTAACAAGGATGGTATAAATGACAGAATTCAATGTAACCATTTCATTCTTTACCTACTTGGCTTTTCCATCCTACCTACTCTTAAAACAGACATTCCCTAATATATGTGTGAAATATTTCAACATCCTTTTGTTCCCCAGATCAGCCGCTCCAAACTCCCAGTTTTAGTCTAATAACAAAAAATAAAAACAATCTAAGTATCTAAAAGATTAAATAATGAAATATCACCCATTGAATGGAATGATATGCATTTATAAATATTTTTAAATTATTTCATACACAACAATGTGAATGTGCATAATACCAGTAAAGTTTTTACATAAAAATGATTAACATGGTACATTTTATGTTGTGTATATTTTACCATAATAAAAAATGATTATTCCATAATATGGAACCAAGTGAAAACATTATATTGTGACGAACCAGTGGGAACAAATCATTAAACATTGGGAATCAGTGGTTTACGATATAAAATATAGAAAATCTCATGGAAAAAAAATCTCTTATACCATTCAGATACAGCCACTATTAATCATTATATATCCCTATAATAGGATGGTGGTTAGATACAGAGATGGATCCCTATTAATCTCAGTCTCTATCTAAATTCCCTAATTATCTCTTCACATTAGCCAAATAATGTCCAAACCGTTATCTTCTCATCAAAAGCCAACTCATTTCACCAACAGTTCAAATATCCTTTTTTAAAAAACCTGTTATCTGTTCATCTTAATAAAAACAGCTAAAATGTACTGATTGTTTACTATGTGCCTGGCATTATTTCATTTACTTTATTAACTTGTTTAATCCTCATAAATATCTTGTGAGGTAGGGACCATTATTTTCCTAATTTTACAACTGATAAAAATAAGGATTTGAGTGATTATTCAGTTTTTAAAAAATAACTAGAGGATAGTGGAATCATGATTCAGACCCAGGCCCAGTTAACTCTAAAGTTCACAATCTTAACTATTCTGATAATACTTTTCACTTTTGTATAGACACAATAAAATATCTTACCACATACAATCAAACCTAGGTTTAATTACAATTTTTTAGATTCATTGAACAATACTGTTAATGGGTTCCTAAATGCTTTGTCTCAGTGCCTATATGCCGATAAACAGAATTATTCAATTCCTCTTACATCAAATAATCTAAAAGTGGTCCTTAGTTACATTATAAACTTCAAATAGAGTAAAAACAATAGCTTACAAATACTTACCAAAAACTACAAAATGTACTCCCGATTCATTTAATATAGGAATCATATACTTTCCTTTCATTATTGTACTTAAAACCAAAGGATTTCAGCAATCGCCACTAAAAATCAAAAGTGGATTCAGGAAAATGAACTTTTTCACAGTTGTTGCAAGTCTAAAAAATAATCATTTAATGTGCTGTAATGTTATGCCTTTATCACAAAGAAAATATTTTAAATAGTAACATGAATTTTTTCTTAAAATTAGAATAAAAACTAAAGTAAGTTTGAGAATACTTTTTAAAAAATTTTTCGAAGAGGCAGGGTCTTGCTCTGCTACCCAGGCTAGAGTGCAGTGGTGTCATCATAGCTCACTGCTTAAGTGATTCTCTTGGGCTCCAGTGATTCTCCCACATCAGCCTCCCAAGTAGCTAGGACTACAGGTACATGCCACCACATTCAGCTAATTTTTTTTTTTTTTTTTTTAGAGAGAGATTGGGCCTTGTTATGTTGCCCACGCTGCTCTCAAACTCCTAGACTCAAGCAATCCTTCTGCCTTGACCTTCCAAAGTGCTGAAATGCCAGGTGTGAGCTACCATGCCCACCCTTCAAAAATGTTTTTAATAAGATCACTTCCCACATAACCAACATACCTTGCCTTTTAGCATATTTGCGTTCTCAAAGGATAAGTTAAAAAAAAATTTCTTAAATCAATCATTTTGCATTGAAATATGAAATGTATTTATAGCACAGAAGATATCCTTGAATTATAATTTGAAATCACTTGAATTATAATTTGAAAGAAAACACCTTAAAATATACAGGAAAACTTAAACTAAGTTACAAAATACAAATCCTTCAATATAAATAATGTCCCCTGAGAACAAGATGAAAGATTTTCCTGATGTTTTACTAGATATTTAAAATTAACTTTATTGCATCAAATTTGACATAAGATAATCCCTCTCTGCAACCTTATAATCCAGTGTTCCAATGGTAAACAGCTCTACTCAATCTCATTACTGAATACTTCCTTCATCCTACTGCTTCCCCCTGATTTTCACTGAAATCTGAACATCCCCTGAGGAGAGCATTAACTATGCTAGCCCTCTGTAGTGGCCACTACCCATTCTCTGATTCCCCACAATGGACAGAACAGGGAATGAAGGGAGGGGGAGAAAAAAGGCAGGCATTCCCCAATTCTAATTTCAGACTGGACAAAGACTCTCCTGCATTGTATGCCTCAGAGTATCTAAATCTAACACGCTTCGTGCCAGGGAATTCTGATGTATATCTCATAACAGCCTTAGCTTTGGGGACCAACCTGTATATTTTGAAAAATCTACCCAGGTAATTCTTTTTTTTGGTTTTGTTTTGTTTTTTTGAGACGGAGTCTCGTTCTGTAGCCCGGGCTGGAATGCGGTGGCTGGATCTCAGCTCACTGCAAGCTCCGCCTCCCAGGTTTACGCCATTCTTCTGCCTCAGCCTCTCGAGTAGCTGGGACTACAGGCGTGCGCCACCTTGCCCTGCTAGTTTTTTTGTTTTTTTGTTTTGTTTTGTTTTGTTTTGTTTTTGAGACGGAGTCTTGCTCTGTCACCCAGGCTGGAGTGCAGTGGCGCGATCTCGGCTCACTGCAAGCTCCGCCTCCTGGGTTTACGCCATTCTCCTGCCTCAGCCTCCCGAGTAGCTGGGACTACAGGCGCCCGCCACCTCGCCCAGCTAGGTTTTTTTTTTTTTTTTTTTGTATTTGTAGTAGAGATGGGGTTTCACTATGTTAGCCAGGATGGTCTCGATCTCCTGACCTCGTGATCCGCCCCTCTCGGCCTCCCAAAGTGCTGGGATTACAGGCTTGAGCCACCGCTCCCGGCCCTACCCAAGTAATTCTTATCTGCTGCTTTCTCTCAATGAAAATCACCCTTCATTTCCCCACATTTACACGGCTTACACCTTTCCTTATACTCCATATTCTGCCACCAGGTTGGTGACTTTAACAC
Source organism: Rhinopithecus roxellana (assembly GCF_007565055.1). Classification (NCBI taxonomy): domain Eukaryota; kingdom Metazoa; phylum Chordata; class Mammalia; order Primates; family Cercopithecidae; genus Rhinopithecus; species Rhinopithecus roxellana. Next base: position 57,633,054 of record NC_044551.1, read on the forward strand.
CTTATAGAAGAAGCCTCAGTTGGCTCCTCTACCTTAATGAACAGCTCTAGTTCACTTCAGCAACTCACTTTTATGACCACACTGGCTATCAAAAAGGGAAGATCAGGCCAGGCAGGCACTATGGCTCATCCCTGTAATCCTAGCACTTTGGGAAGCTGTAGTGAGAGGATTGCTTGAGCCCAGGAGTTTGAGACCAGCTTGGGGAATATTGCAAAATCCCATCTCTACCAAAAACACAAAAATTATCCAGGCATAGCGGCACATGCCTGTGGTCCCAGCTACTCGGGAGGCTGAGGTGGGAGGATGGCTTGAGCCCTGGAGGCAGAGGTTTCATTGAATCAAGATGGCCCATTGCACTGCAGCCTGGGCGACAGAGCCAGACCCTATCTCAAAAGAAAAGGTGGGTTGTTGGGGGAGATCTTTTAAAGGTCCTACCTGGTTCCTACATATCTTTCCAGTTTAATCTCCTCCTTTAAAATGCACTCTACTCACCTTGACCTTGGAGAAGCTCTCCAAAATCTCCATTTTATACTTGTTGCTCCTTCAAACCAGAATATCTTTTCCTAATCCAATCCAGGACACTCTTACTCGGTCCCTAAGATTTTGTTTAAGGCCTGCTAGCTCTGTGAAGAATCTGCTGATATCCTCATGATATAAGTACGGCGTTTAATCTATTTACATGTCTTCTTCCAGTCCCCTAAAACTATTTAGCTTCTGAGGATAAATGCTTTTGTCTCAGTTAACTTTAAATTCCCAATGCTTTTAAATTTGTGGAATACCTAAAACTCAGTATGTATCCAATAAATATATCCCAATTTTACATTTCTCTGTTATAAAACTTATCCACTCACATGTTCTCAACTATGGTCTGTATTTCCAAAATTGAAATCTCAGCTCAATCACCAAATAATTAGCGAAGGCAAGTACTGTGCTATAAAAGGTATAATGAATGCTACCTAAACTTGAGCTTAAAAAATCTGATTGCAGCCAAAGTAAAACATCTGGTCTTGGGTAGAATATAATAGGTTGTGACAGACCACATTTCCACATGAACAAATAAATTAACAATATTTTTTAAGACATCATAGAACTAAGGCAGTAAAAACAATTAAGTTACCTGAAATTCCAGAAAGTAGAAAACCTTTCTGAGGTAAGCAATCTATCACTGGATATTTTCTTCTCTGCGGATATTTGTCTTATTACAGATGGATGGGAACAAAGGAATGAGCTTGGTCCACAAAGAGTGACTTTTCTAGAAAAAAAGAAGCCAGCAATGTGTTGGTGATCATACAAAGCTGGCATAACGATTTGGAAATTTCAAGTGTCCTAATATGTGGCTAATTAATCACAATATATTTGCTATATTCTGATGCTGTCTGTAGAGGTAGGAAACTTCTATAAAACAGAATGAAATTTTCTGTAGTTTCATAGTAGATAGGAGACTACTTTTTACTAAAAGACCAATACCTGCCAAATCTGTAAATAGTATGGGAGGTCAAAGAGTAAAGTTCCAAAGAGTAGACTGAATCACCCAATCTTTCAAGGTTAATGAGGTAAAGACCTAGCAGATTCTCAATCAAAATTACAGAAAGGTTAAGGCTAAGGAATAAGGAAGAACCAAAGACAAAATGAATTTTACTAAAACTGCAATCAAAACTGACTCAGCTGATAGAACTGAGGTAATCAGCCCCTAATCTTATCTATATGACAAAGGAAAAGGGAATTCGTTTCTGGAAGAAGAAAAGCATTATCTAGAGCTTCTATAGTTCTTTTATGTATGTCTGGCATAAAATTCAAGATTGCTAGGCACATGAAAAGAGACAAGACTGATTGAGAAAAAATACAAATTACCAATAACAATTAAAAATGAGAACATCACTATAAACCTATAGATTTTAAAAAGGTAAAAAAAAGGATATTATAAATACCATTCTATCAATAAATATAATTTAAAATAGACAAATTCCTTGAAAAATATAACAGCAAAAATGGCACAAGAAGATATAAAAATCTGAAGTTTCCTGTATCTATTAAATAGATTAAAACCATAATTTAAAACTTTTCAACAACAAAAACACTAGTCATAGATCTTCATTGGTGAATTTTCTTAAACATTTTTAAGAGGAGACAATACTATTCTTACAGAAACACTTCCAAAGAAGACAAAAAGAGTAACACTTTCCAACTCAATTAATAATGTCAGCATTATTTCAATATCAAAACCTGAAAGACATTACAAGAAAAGAAAATTATAGACCAATGTCCCTTATGAACATAGTCACAAAACTCTTAAACAAATTCTAGCAAATTGAATCCAGTATATATAAAAATAACAAGACATCATAAGCACGTCGGGTTTATTCTAGGACTTCAAGAATGGTTTAATATTTTTAAAAAATATATAACTTTATCACGTTAACATAATAAAAGGTAAAATAATGATTTCCTGCACCTATCTTAAAAAGGTACAGAAAAAGCATATGAGAAATTTCAATTCCTATGCATGATTTTTAAAAGAGAATTATCAGCGAACTAAGATTAGGGAGGGTTAGGGGTAGAAAACCCTTTGGTCTAACATTTAAGTCTCTAATCCATCTTGAATTAATCTTCGTATAAGGGGTAAGGAAAGGATCCAGTTTCAGCTTTCTACTTATGGCTAGCCAATTTTCCCAGCACCATTTATTAAATAGGGAATCCTTTCCCCATTGCTTGTTTCTCTCAGGTTTGTCAAAGATCAGATGGCTGTAGATGTGTGGTATTATTTCTGAGGACTCTGTTCTGTTCCATTGGTCTATATCTCTGTTTTGGTACCAGTACCATGCTGTTTTGGTTACTGTAGCCTTGTAGTATAGTTTGAAGTCAGGTAGCGTGACGCCTCCAGCTTTGTCCTTTTGACTTAGGATTGTCCTGGCAATGCGGGCTCTTTTTTGGTTCCATATGAACTTTAAAGCAGTTTTTTCCAATTCTGTGAAGAAACTCATTGGTAGCTTGATGGGGATGGCATTGAATCTATAAATAACCTTGGGCAGTATGGCCATTTTCACAATATTGATTCTTCCTATCCATGAGCATGGTATGTTCTTCCATTTGTTTGTGTCCTCTTTGATTTCACTGAGCAGTGGTTTGTAGTTCTCCTTGAAGAGGTCCTTGACATCCCTTGTAAGTTGGATTCCTAGGTATTTTATTCTCTTTGAAGCAATTGTGAATGGAAGTTCATTCCTGATTTGGCTCTCTGCTTGTCTGTTACTGGTGTATAAGAATGCTTGTGATTTTTGCACATTAATTTTGTATCCTGAGACTTTGCTGAAGTTGCTTATCAGCTTAAGGAGCTTTTGGGCTGAGACGATGGGGTTTCTAAATATACAATCATGTCATCTGCAAACAGGGACAATTTGACTTCTTCTTTTCCTAACTGAATACCCTTGATTTCTTTCTCTTGCCTGATTGCCCTAGCCAGAACTTCCAACACTATGTTGAATAGGAGTGGTGAGAGAGGGCATCCCTGTCTTGTGCCAGTTTTCAAAGGGAATTTTTCCAGTTTTTGCCCATTCAGTATGATATTAGCTGTGGGTTTGTCATAAATAGCTCTTATTATTTTGAGGTATGTTCCATCAATACCGAATTTATTGAGTGTTTTTAGCATGAAGGGCTGTTGAATTTTGTCAAAAGCCTTTTCTGCATCTATTGAGATAATCATGTGGTTCTTGACTTTGGTTCTGTTTATATCCTGGATTATGTTTATTGATTTGCGAATGTTGAACCAGCCTTGCATCCCAGGGATGAAGCCGACTTGATCATGGTGGATAAGCTTTTTGATGTGCTGCTGAATCCGGTTTGCCAGTATTTTATTGAGGATTTTTGCATCGATGTTCATCAGGGATATTGGTCTAAAATTCTCTTTTTTTGTTGTGTCTCTGCCAGGCTTTGGTATCAGGATGATGTTGGCCTCATAAAATGAGTTAGGAAGGATTCCCTCTTTTTCTATGGATTGGAATAGTTTCAGAAGGAATGGTACCAGCTCCTCCTTGTACCGCTGGTAGAATTAGAGACTTAAATGTTAGACCTAATACCATAAAAACCCTAGAAGAAAATCTAGGTAGTACCATTCAGGACATAGGCATGGGCAAGGACTTCATGTCTAAAACACCAAAAGCAACGGCAGCAAAAGCCAAAATTGACAAATGGGATCTAATTAAACTAAAGAGCTTCTGCACAGCAAAAGAAACTACCATCAGAGTGAACAGGCAACCTACAGAATGGGAGAAAATTTTTGCAATCTACTCATCTGACAAAGGGCTAATATCCAGAATCTACAAAGAACTCAAACAAATATACGAGAAAAAAACAAACAACCCCATCAAAAAGTGGGCAAAGGATATGAACAGACATTTCTCAAAAGAAGACATTCATACAGCCAACAGACACATGAAAAAATGCTCATCATCACTTGCCATCAGAGAAATGCAAATCAAAACCACAATGAGATACCATCTCACACCAGTTAGAATGGCAATCATTAAAAAATCAGGCAACAACAGGTGCTGGAGAGGATGTGGAGAAATAGGAACACTTTTCCACTGTTGGTGGGATTGTAAACTAGTTCAACCATTATGGAAAACAGTATGGCAATTCCTCAAGGATCTAGAACTAGATGTACCATATGACCCAGCCATCCCACTACTGGGTATATACCCAAAGGATTATAAATTATTCTACTACAAAGACACATGCACACGTATGTTTACTGCGGCACTATTCACAATAGCAAAGACTTGGAATCAACCCAAATGTCCATCTGTGACAGACTGGATTAAGAAAATGTGGCACATATACACCATGGAATACTATGCAGCCATCAAAAAGGATGAGTTTGAGTCCTTTGTAGGGACATGGATGCAGCTGGAAACCTTCATTCTTAGCAAACTATCACAAGAAGAGAAAACCAAACACCGCATGTTCTCACTCATAGGTGGGAACTGAACAATGAGATCACTTGGACTCGGGAAGGGGAACATCACACACTGGGGCCTATCATGGGGAGGGGGGAGGGGGGAGGGATTGCATTGGGGAGTTATACATGATATAAATGATGAATTGATGGGTGCTGACGAGTTGATGGGTGCAGCACACCAACATGGCACAAATATACATATGTAACAAACCTGCACGTTATGCACATGTACCCTAGAACTTAAAGTATAATAATTTAAAAAAAAGAAAAAGAAAAGAAAACCCTTTGGGTAGGAACTGACCATATACATTGTTTATATCTCCATATAAAATGTATGTGAAAATGCAAAAGTCTAGTAGACAAGTAAATACTAAAGAACTAGAAAACAGACTCATATGGGTGTGCATCAAGACTTTTTATAAAGCTAAAGTAATTAAGACAGTGTAGTATTGTCTAAGATTAATGGAAGAGAGCAGAGTCCGGAACTAGACAAACAAATACACAGCCACTTGATTTATTACGAAGGCACCCCTGCAATTCAGTGTGGGAAATGACAGTCTTTGCAATAAAGGTGCTGGTGCAAGTACCTATAAATATATAAATATAGATATAACTATAAATATATATGAATGATACAAAGGAAAGAAGGTGACCCCTACTTCAACCATATACAAAAATTAACTTAAGGTGGATAACAGATCTAATGTAAAAACCAAAATAATAAATGTTCTAAAAGAAATCATGGAAGAATATCTACATAATCTTGGAGCAAAGATTCCTTAAGCCAGATCAGAAAAGCACAAACCATAAAGGACAATACTGGTAAACCAAAGTTCATTTAAATTAAGAACTTCTGCTGATCGAAATACACCAATAAAAGAGTGAAAAGGTAAACGCCAAGTAGAGAGTATATCTGTGAAACACACATCAACAATGGAATCATATCCAAAAAATTGAGAACTCTTACAAATCAACAAAAAAAGATAACCCTATTTTTAAAAGTCATGTAAAAAAAAAAAAAAAAAAGGCTTAGCCAAAATACAAATCTAACTGGCCAATAAACATGAAAAAAAATGCTCATTATCATTACTCAATGGGAAATGCAAATTAAACCCATAATGCCATGCCACTACACACTCACCAAAATGGTAAAATTAAACAGACAATACCAAATGGCAAGGATGTGAAAAATTAAAATTCTCATACATTGCTGATGGAAATATAAACTAGTAAAACTATTTTGGGAAAATGTTTGTTAACATCTACCAAAGCTATACATATATCTATGTACGATACAAAAATTCCACTCTTGGGGATATACCCAACAGAAATCATTGCTTCTGGCCATCAAAAAAATTACTCAAGTATGTTGATAGTAGTAACGCCACAATAGCAAATACTGGAAACAATCCAAATGCCTTTCAATGGAACAGATAGATTACAGTACATTCATAAGTTAGAATACAATTCAGCAACAGAAAAATAAAAGAACAAATTACTAATGTGGGCAACGATATGGATGAATCTCAAATAAATAATGTTGAGTGAAAGAAGCCAAATATAAAAGAGCACATGGTATATGACCTACAGTGATAGAGAAAAGAATAGCAGTAGATGACTGGAAGGACATAAGGAAGTCACATAGTGTAATATTTCATATTCTGGAAATATTCCATATTTTGATCTAGGCATTGATTATATTAGTAAAAAAATTATTGAGCTCTACACTTCAGATCTGTGTCCTTCAGCATATTTAAGTGATGCCTCACTTTTTAAAACTGAAAAAACTGAAAATAATACATATGTACTATGTAAGATAGTAGAAAATATATGAATACAAAAACTGAGCAATATAGAAGTTCAGGACAGTTGTATCTAAGGTGGAAAGTAAAAGTCAAGGATAATGCCTGAGTCTTGAACAAACAGGAACTGGATAATAAAAAAATAGTTAATATATAATCAAAATTATATAGTAAAGAAGTACAAGGCATATGTGATGACTGATGAGTGTTCCAGCTAAAATAGTCTGACTCAGTTTCTCCTAAAGTTCACTTTTTCTATCTGAGGAATATATTTTTAAAAACAAACAAATGACTGAGAAGAGTGGACTGCTGCAAATCTCTTTTATGTCTAGCTTAATAGGGAGAAGTGAAGTCTCATACCTGCTGCTGCATTCAATCTATTGGAGTAAGTTGTTTTGGTTAAAACATATGAAGAAAATCTAGTCTCATATAAATAGTTAAATAGAAAAATATTTCAATAAGATTTCCAGATAACTGTGGATATTTTTCTTTGACATGATACCAAAATTCAACAAGACAATTTCTCAATAAGTAGTTTCAATGTGCTAATCTCAAACCACATCAATTAAATTTTCAAACTCTGTACACGCGTGAAAAAAATGGCAGTGGATAAGGTAAATAGCATATATTAGGTCTGTTGATAAAAATAGTTTTGGCTTTGAAGTTCCTCTAAAAAGAATCTCAGAGAGCACTCTAAGGGTCCCTGGACTATGCTTTGAGAATTGCCAGTTTATATTTACAATCCAGGTGATAGCTCAGAAGAAAACAAGCACGTGCTCTACATGGTACACATTTTGTCTAAATAACCCATACTCATCCGTCAACCCTCAGCTTAAACATTCTCCAGAGAAGCATTTCCAGATCCCTCTCCAATCAAAGAAGTGCCATGTTAGGCATTCTCATTGCACAGCACATGATGTTACTTTTATTTATGAGATGTTTTTGTCAGCCTAATGCTAGTCTGTATTTTCCACAAGGGCTGAGATCATTGAGATAAGGTCTAATTTTGTTCCTGGTTACATCCCCAGAATCTCTCTCTCTCCCTAAGATCTCCATATAGCAGTCAGAAAGTTCCTTTCATAATCTAAGGCATTATATCATTCCTCTGTTCAAACCTTCCAGTGGCTTCCCAGCTCATGCAAGGTAAAAGCCAAAATTGTCAACATGGCCTACACAGCTTTGTATGACCTGATTCCTGTTGCCTCTCTGATCTCACCTTTTACTAATATCTCCACTATTCATTCTGCTGCAGCCACCACGGCCTCCTGATATTCTTGGATACCACTAATCACATTCCTACCATAGAACCTTTACTCTTGCAATTTTCTCAGCCTGAAACACTTTCCTATAGATAGCCAAATGTCTCACACTACCTCTCTTCACTCAGATCTCTCCTCAAATAACACTCTATCAGTGAGGACTTATCTAAACAACCTTTTTACAAATAGCAACTATCCCTGCCCTCAACTCTCCGCACTTCCTATTCTTACCCTGCACTATTTTCCTCCACAGCATTTATTACCATCTGACATGTTACAGTAGTCTCCTCTTATCTATGAGGAATATGTGGATGCCCCAGTGTATGCCTAAAGCAGTAGATAGTACCAAACCCTATACATACCATGTTTTTCCTATACATACATATGTTTGATAAAGTTTAATTTCTAAATTAAGCACAGTAAGCAAACACTAATAATAAAATAGAACAATTAAAACAGTATGCTAGCATCACTACTTTTGTGCTTTGGAGCAATTATTAAGTAAAATGAGGGTTGCTTAAATACAAGCACTACACTACCAAAACAGTTGATCTGGTAACCAAGATGACTACTAAGTGACTAACAGGCAGGTAGCATATAAGGTGCAGATACACTGGACAAAAGGATGATTCACATCCCAGGCAGAGCAAAGCAGGATAGCACAAGAGTTCGTCATGCTACACAGAATGGCCCTCAATTTAAAATTTACAAATTATTTATTTCTGGAATTTAACATTTAATACTTTTAGACCATGGTTGACCATGGGTAACTGAAACTATGGAAAACAAAACCACAAATGGTGGGGGGTGCTTTATGCATTTTCTTATTTATGGTCTGCTTCCTCAACTAAAACACAAGTTCCATGAAAGCAGGGATTTTTTTCTCTTCTGTTCCCTGCTATATCCCCACCTCCTAGAAGAGTGCCTAGCACTCTAAGTTCAATCATTCACACATATTTATTGAATTCTTACCAAGTACTCTACACCTAGTAAACGGTATGCTCTCGGTGAGTTTTAGTTGAATCAAATGAACACTGGATAAGTGTTCAGATAAGAACACTTATCTGTTTCAATACACAGATAAGTAAGCCCAGTATAGAAAGCTGCCAGAAGTCTATGCACCTAGATTTCTCCAGAGAAAGAACTCACACTGGGTCACCCCAATCATCTGGGACCCAAGCTGCTACAGCACAGCACTATTTTGAGAACAAAGTCACTGCTGGAGCATATACTGCCCTGGGGCCCAACAGCCCCTGCAACTCCACATGCCTGGGGCCCTACCAGCATCCCACCATAGCCACACAAAAAGCTGCACTCCAGCTAGACCCAGCAGTATAGCAATCACATGGCACCAAGCTTACCCAGCACCCTAAATACTCAAGGAACAGGTGATCCAGCACAGCAGGAAAGCTACCCCCAAGACTTGAGGAGCCAATGCAGGTGCTCCCCAGAACCTGGCAGCTGGCTGCCAGCTGCCATCATTGATCCTGCTCCCTAAACTAGCAGAGCTGCCCATGCATTGCATGCATGCCCCAGCGACAAATGACTAGCCCACCCAACATTGAAAGCTGCCAGTGATCCCACCCAGGTGACTGGTGGAGCCCCCCAGGGACCAAGAACCAGCCCACCTTATTTTCACCAACACTGGCAACTCTAGTTCCACAACCAGAGGATCCATAAAGGCCAGCACATACCCTCTTCAGGGCCTGAGAACCAGCCCACCTGGCAGCTGCCAGCTTCAGTAAAGACATGCTGCTGCCTCCACAAACACCCACAGTCTAAGCCACTGAGACATTCACAGACACCACTGACATAAATTACAGCTGAAGAAATCCCATGGAGACTACACGTTGGCACCCACCCAGAATCAAAGCCAAAACACCCTACCCAACCAACACTATAGGACACATCTACAGGAAAAAGTCTTTCCCTACAAAAGCTACTCCCGTAAAATTGGAGGAGGTGATTGCAGATGTGTAGCTGTCAACGTAGAAACACAAAACACGTGAAAAAGCAAGGAAACAGGACCACCCCAAAGGAAAAAAATAATTATCCAGTAACAGATTTCAAGGAAAAGGAAAGTAAAATAATGATCTTATGGAAATTCACTATGAAATGACTGAAAAGGAATTCAAAGCAATAATCTTGTGGAAATTCACTGAGACACAAGACAACTCAGTGAAACCCAGAAAACAATTCATGATCTTAATGAGATATTCAACAAAGAGACAGTAAAAAAAAAAAAAAAAAAAAAAAAAAGGCAAAGAAAGGATATCTTAACTTGAAGATCGGTCTTCCAGTATAATCCAGCCAGGCAAAAATGAAGAGAAAAAGAACTTTAAAAGCATGAAGAAGGCCTAGGACTTATGGGACACCGTTAAGTAGACAAATACCCACATTATGGAAGTTCCAGCAGGAGAAAAGACAACAAAAGGCAGAGAAAATTAATTTAATGAAATAATAGCTGAAAACATCCCAAGTCTAGGGAGAGATATGGACATCCAGATCCAGGAGCTCAAAAGACTTCAAATAGATTCAATCCACCCATATTTATTGAATTTTTACCAGGTACTCCATACGTAATAAATGTTACGCTTTCAATGAATATTTATTGAACCAAATGAATACTGGAAGAAACTGTTTCAATACACAGATAAGTGAGCCTAGTATAGGAAGCTGCCAGAAGTCTATGCACCTAGAATCAAAGCACATTAGAGTCAGACTGTCAAAACTTCAAGACAAAGAGAGAATTCTAAAAACAGCAAGAGAAAGCAGTTAAGTCACATATAAGGGAATCTCCATTGGAGTAATAATGGATTTCTCCACAAAAACATTACTGTCAGGAGAAAATGCAAAGATATAGTCAAACTATGAAAGAAAATCATCCAAGCACCTAAGGATACTATATCAAGCAAAGCTATCCTTCAGAAATTAAGGAGAAATAAGGCTTTCAGACATGCAAAAACAAAGAATTCATTGCCACTAGACTGGCCTTATAGGAAATGCTGAAGGGAATCATACATAGGAAGAGAAAGAACAATAACTACCATCATGACAACACATGAAAGAGTAAAGCTCACTGATGGAGCAGATACACAAATGGAAAAGAGTTAGGAATCAAACCTTATCACTACAGAAAACCACTAACCCGCAAAGATAAACAATAAGAGATGAAGAAAAGAACAAAGGATGTACAAAACAAACAGAAAACAATTAACAAAATGATGAAAGTAAGTCCCCATTTATCAATAACTTTAATGTAAATAGATTATATTCGCCCAAGTAAAAGGCTGACTGAGTGGATTTAAGAAAAAAAAAAAAAAAAAGAGGAGTTTGAGACCAGCCTGACCAACATGGTGAAACCCCATCTCCAATAAAAATACAAGAATTAGCCAGGCATGGTGGCACATACCTGTAATCCCAGCTACTCGGGAGACTGAGGCAAGAGAATCACTTAAACCCAGGAGGTGGAGGTTGCAGTGAGCCGAGATTGCACCACTGCACTCCAGCCTGGGCAACAGAGTGAGAACATGTCTCAAAAAAAACAAAACAAAACAAAAACAAGCTCCAACTATAGATACACATAGACTGAAAGCATAGGGATAGAAAAAGATATCCCACACAACAGAAAACAAAAATAAGCAGGAATAGCAACATTTACATCAGGTAAAATAAACTGTAAGTCAAAAACTTTTTAAAACGATGACTATCATAAAATGACAAGAAGATTAACCCAGCAAGATGATGTAACAATGTTAAGTATACATGCACCCAAAACCAAGGGACCCAGATACATAAAGCAAATATAACTAAATCTAAAGGGAGAGGTAGACTCTAATATAATAACAGTTCGGGACTTTAATACATGAGTATCAGCATTGGAAGATCATGTAAACAGAAAATCAACAAAGAAACATCAAAGTTAGAGTGCACTTAGACCAAATGGACCTCACTGACATTTATGAAACATCTCATTCAACAGCTGCAGAATGTATATTCTTCTCAGTAGCACATATAACAATCTCCAGGATAGATCATGTATTAAGCCAAAAAACAAGTCAACAAATTCAAAAAAGTAGAAATCATATCAAATATCTTTTCTGACCACAGTGAAATAAAACTAGACATCAATAACAAAAGGAACTTTGGAAACTGTACAAACACATGAAAATTAAACAACATATTCCTGAATGATGAATAAGTCAAAGAAAAAATTTTAAAAGATTTTTAAATTTTTCTCAAAATAAATGAAAACAGAAGCACAACATACCAAAACTTACAAGATAAAACAAAGGCAGTACAAAGAAGAAATTTTATAGCAACAAATGCCTGAATTAAAAAAGTGAAAGATTTTAAATAACTTATACCTTTAGTATTAAAAAAAAAAAAAAAAAACACCCTCAACAAATAGGGTACAGAAGGAGCATACCTGCAAATAATAAAGTCTATGTAAGACAAACCCACAGCTAACATTATACTGAATGCTAAAGAAAACTTCAGGTTTTCTACTAAGCCCTGGAACAAGACAAGGATGGCCACTTTCACCACCTAAATAACCTTTTTGATGCACCTCAAAAAACTAGAAAAGTAGGATAAAAACAAACTCAAAATTAGTAGAAGGAAAGAAATAATAAAGATCAGAGCAGAGATAAAACAAAGACTAAAATCATCAACAAAGTAAAAAGTTGGTTTTTGAAAAACCTAACAAACCTTTATTGAGAATAACTAAGAGAGAGAAGATTCAAATAAATAAAATCAGAAGCAAAAAAGAAGATATTACAACTAATAACATGGAAACACAAAAAAATCATTACAGACTATTATGAACAACTATACACTAGCAAACTGGAAAAGCTAGAGGAAATGGATAAATTTCTGGACACATAAAACCTACCAAGATTGAACCAAAAAGAAACAGAAAACTTGAACAGAGCAATAACAAGTAGCAAGATTAAATCAATAATAAAAGATTCCCTAGCCCCAGTGACTCAGGAAGCTTAAGCAGGAGGATCGCTGGAGCCCAAGAGTTTAAGGCTGCAGTAAACTATGATTGAAACACCGAGCTCTAGCCTGTGTGACAGAACAAGATCCTGTTTCTAATTAATTAATTAATTAAATAGTCTCCCAACCAACAAAGGCCCAGGACCAGATGACTGTCACAATTGAATTCTATCAAATTTGGAAGAAGAACTAACACCAATTCTTCTAAAACTACTAAATATATATATATATATATATATATATATATATATATATATATATATATATATGGAAAGGAATTCTTCCAAACTCATTGTAACAGGCCAGCATTACCCTGATAACAAAACCAGACAAGAACGGAACACAAAAGAAAATGATAAGCCAATATCCCTGATGAGTATCGATGCTAAATTCCTCAATAAAATACTAACAAACTGAATCCAACAACACATAACAAGGTTATACACCACAATCAAGTGGGATTTATCTCAGGGATGCAAGGATGGCTCAATATATGCAAATCAATAAGTGTGACACATCACAGCAAAAGAATAAATAACAACAATCATATAATAATCTCAATAGATGTCAAAAAGCATTTGACATCAAAAAAAAAAAAAACTCAACAAATTGGGTATAGAAGGAGCATACCTCCAAATAATAAAGGCTATATATGACATACCCACAGCTAACATTGTACTGAATGCTAAAAAAAAAAAAAAATGTTGAAAGTTTTTCTACCAAGTCCTGGAAGAAGACAAGGATGGCCACGTTCACCACTCTTATTCAACATAGCACTGGAAGCCCTGGTCAGAGCAATTAAGCAAGAAAAATATAAAGGACATCCAAATTGAAGAGGAAGAAGTCGAAATATCTGTATGCAGAAAACGTGATCTTATATATAGAAAAAGCTAAAGGCTCCATCAAACAAACTCTTAGAGCTAATAAAAAAATCAATAAAGTTGCAGAATACAAAACCAGCATACAATAACTAGCAGCATTTCTATACACCAATAATGAACAAGCTGGAAGAGAAATCAAGAAACCAATCCTGTCTATAGTTGCTACAAAGAATATAAAATATTTAAAAATAAATTTTATCAAATTTTATTTGATAAATAGTCTCCCTGTAGAAAGATCTCTACAATGAAAACTATGAAACATTGATAAAGGAACTTGAAGAGGACACCAAAAAATGGAAAGACATTCCATGACCATGAATTGGAAGAATTAATATTGTTAAATGACAATTGTTAAATTGTTAAAATGACATACTACCCAAAGCAATCTACAAATTCAATTCAATCCCCCAAAAAATACCAATGACATTCTTTGCAGAAATAGCAAAAACAATCCTATATTTTGTATATAACCACAAAATACCCCAAATGGCCAAAGAAACCCTGAGCAAAAAAAAAAAATTAAAATTAAAAATAAGGCCAGGGGCATTACACTACCTAACGTCAAAATATACCACAAAGCTAAAGAAATTAAAACAGCATGGTACTGGCATAAAAAGAGACATACACACCAATGGAACAGAATAGAGAACTCAGATTTAAATCCATGCATTTACAGCCAAATCACTTTTTACAAATATGCCAAGAAGACGCACTAGGAAAAGGACAGTCTCTTCAATAAAGGGTGCTGGGAAAACTGGATATCCATATGCAGAAGAATAAAACTAGATCCCCATCTTCTGTCATATACAAAATTCTAATTAAAATTGAATACAGACTTAAATGTAAGACCTCACACTATGAAACTACTAGAGGAAGACATCAGGGAAACGTTCTAGAACATTGTTCTGGACAAAGAGTTTTTTGGGTAACACCTCAAAAGCACAGACAACCAAAGCAAAAATTAGCAAATAAGATATATCGAGCTAAAAAACTTCTACCCAGTAAATGAAATAATCAACAAAGTGAAGAGCCAGCCCACAGAAAGGAAAAAATATTTGCAAACTATCCATCTGACAAAGGATTAATAACCAAAATATATAAGGAACTCAAACAACTCATTAGCCAAAAAGAAAAAAAAAAACAACCTGATTTTAAATAGGCAAAAGATCTGAATAGGCATTTTTCAAAAGAAGACATACAAATGACCAACAAGTATATGAGAAAATGCTCAACATTACTAATCATCAGAGAAATGTGAATCAAAACCACAATGTGATATCACCTTAACCCAGTTAAAATGGCTTTCATCAAAAAGATAGGAAATAATGAATGCTGGTTAGGATTTGAAGATAAAGGAACTCTTGTGCACTGTTGATGAGACTGTAAATTAGTACAGCCACTATGGAGACAGGCCCCAGTGTGTGATGCTCCCCTCCCTTTGTCCGTATGTTCTCACTGTTCAATTTCCACTGATAAGTGGGAACATGCAGTATGTGGTTTTCTCTTCCTGTGTTAGTTTCCTGAGAATAATGGTTTCCAGCTTCATCCATGTCCCTGTGGAGGACATGAACTCATCCTTTTTTATGGCTGCATAGTATTCCATGGTCCATGTCTGCCATATTTTCTTTATCCAGTCTATCATTGATGGGCACTTGGGTTGGTTCCAAGTCTTTGCTATTGTGAACAGTGCTGCAATAAATATACATGTGCATGTGTCTTTATAGTAGATGACTTATAAACCTTTGGGTATATACCCAGTAATGGGATTGCTGGGTCAAATGGTATTTCTGGTTCTAGATCCTTAAGGAATCACCACACTGTCTTCCACAATGATTGAATTTACACTCCCACTAACAGTGTAAAAGCATTCCTATTTCTCCACATCCTCTCCAGCATCTGTTGTTTCCTGACTTTTTAATGACTGCCATTCTAACTGGCATGAAATGGTATCTCATAGTGGTTTTGATTTGCATTTCTCTAATGACCAGTGATGATGAGCTCTTTTTCATGTTTCCTGGCCACAAAAACGTCTTCTTTTGAAAAGTGTCTGTTCATATCCTTAACCCAATTTTGATGGTTATTTTTTTTTTCTTGTAAATTTGTTTAAGTTACTTGTAGATTCTGGATATTGGCCCTCTGTTAGATGGATAGATTGCAAACATTTTCTCCCATTCTGTAGGTTGCCTGTTCACTCTGATGATAGTTTCTTTTGCTGTGCAGAAGTTCTTTAGTTTAATTAGATCCCATTTGTCTATTTTGGCTTTTGTAGCTATGGCTTTTGGTGTTTTAGTCATGAAGTCTTTGCCCATGCCTATGTCCTGAATGGCATTAATAGCCTAGGTTTTCTTCTAGGGTTTTTATGGTTTTAGGTCTTACATTTAAGACTTTAATTCACCTTGGGTTAATTTTTGTATAAGGTGTAAGGAAGGGGTCCAGTTTCAGTTTTCTGCATATGGCTAGCCAGTTTTCCCAACATGATTTATTAAATAGGGGATCCTTTCCCTATTGCTTGTTTTTGTCAGGTTTATCACAGACCAGATGGTTGTAGATGTGTGGCATTATTTCTGAGGCCTCTGTTCTGCTCCATTGGTCTACTGGTCTATATATCTGTTTTTGTACCATACTATTTTGGTTACTGTAGCCTTGTAGTATAGTTTGAAGCCAGATAGCATGATGTCTCCAGCTTTGTTCTTTTTGCTTAGGATTGTCTTGGTTATACAGGCTCTTTTTTGGTTCTGTATGAAATTTAAAGTAGTTTTTTCTAATTATTTGAAGAAAGTCAGTGGTAGCTTGATGGGGATAGCATTGAATCTGTAAATTACCTTGGGCAGGATGGCCATTTTCATGATATCGATTATTCCTATCCATGAGCATGGAATGTTTTTCCATTTGTTTGTGTTTTCTCATTTCCTTGAGCAGTGGTTTGTAGTTCTCCTTGAAGAGGTCATTCACATCCCTTGTAAGTTGTATTCCTAGGTTTTTTATTCTCTTTGTAGCAATTGTGAATGGGAGTTCACTCATGATTTGGCTCTCTGTTTGTCTATTATTGGTATATGGGAATGCATGTGATTTTTGCACATTGATTTTGTATCCTGAGACTTTGGCGAAGTTGCTTATCAGTTTAAGGAGATTTTGGGCTGAGACAATGGGGTTTTCTAAATATACAATCATGTCATCTGCAAACAGAGACAATTTGACTTCCTCTCTTCCTGTTTGAATACGCTTTATTTCTTTCTCTTGCCTGCTTGTTCTGGCCAGAACTTTCAATACTGTGTTGAATAGGAGTGGTAAGAGAGGGCATCTTTGTCTTGTGCCAGTTTTCAAAAGGAATGCTTCCAGTTTTTGCCCATTCAGTATGATATTGACTGTGGGTTTGTCATAATTATTTATTTTTTATTTATATTATTATTTTGAGATATGTTCCATGAATACCTAGTTTATTGAGAGTTTTTAGCATGAAAGGCTTCTGAATTTTATCAAAGGCCTTTTCTGCATCTATTGAGATAATCATGTTATTTTTGTTACTGGTTCTATTTACATGATGGATTATGTTTATTGATTTGCATATGTTGAACCAACCTTGCATCCCAGGGATGAAGCTGACTTGATTGTGGTGGATAAGCTTTGATATTCTGCTGGATTCAGTTTGCCAGTGTTTTATTGAGGATTTTCGCATTGATGTTCATCAGGGATATTGACGTGAAATTTTCTTTTTTTGTTCTGTCTCTGCCAGGTTTTGGTATCAGGATGATGCCAGCCTCATAAAATGAGTTAGGGAGGATTCCCTCTTTTTCTATTGTTGGTAATAGTTTCAGAAGGAATAATACTAGCTCCTGTTTTTACTTTCATTAGAATTTGGCTGTGAATTCGTCTGGTCCCGGGCTTTTTTGGGTTGGTAGGCTATTAATTACTGCCTTAATTTCAGAACTTGTTATTGGTCTAGTCAGGGATTTGACTTCTTCCTGGCTTAGTCTTGGGAGGGTGTTTGTGTCCAGGAATTTATCCATTTCTCCTAGATTTTCTAGTTTATT
Organism: Rhinopithecus roxellana; assembly: GCF_007565055.1. Taxonomy (NCBI): domain Eukaryota; kingdom Metazoa; phylum Chordata; class Mammalia; order Primates; family Cercopithecidae; genus Rhinopithecus; species Rhinopithecus roxellana. The sequence goes on from NC_044551.1 coordinate 57,650,979, forward strand.
TGTGTGGAATTATTTATTCCCTGATGGTAGTTTGTATTTCTGTGGAATCAGTGGTGACAACCCCTTTATCATTTTTTATTGTGTCTATTTGATACTTCTCTCTTTTCTTCTGTATTAGTCTGGCTAGCAGTCTATCTACTTTGTTGATCTTTTCAAAAAGCCAGCTCCTGGATTCATTGATTTTTTGAAGGGTTTTTTGTGTCTCTATCTCCTTCAGTTCTGCTCTGATCTTAAGTTATTTCTTGTCTTCTGATAGCTTTTGAATTTGTTTCCTCTTGCTTCTGTAGTTCTTTTAATTGTGATGTTAGGGTGTCGATTTTAGATCTTTCCCACTTTCTCCTTTGGGCATTTAGTGCTATAAATTTCCCTTTAAACACTGCTTTAGCTGTGTCCCAGAGATTCTGGTACATTGTGTCTTTGTTCTCATTGGTTTCTAAGAACTTATTTATTTCTGCCTTCATTTCATTATTTATCCAGTAGTCATTCAGGAGCAGGTTGTTCCGTTTCCATGTAGTTGTGTGGTTTTGAGTGAGTTGCTTAATCCTGAGTTCTAGTTTGATTGCACTGTGGCCTGAGAGACAGTTTGTTATGATTTCTGTTCTTTTGTGTTTGCTGAGGAGTGCTTCACTTCCAATTATGTGATCAGTTTTAGAATAAGTGCGATGTAGCACTGAAAATAATGTATATTCTGTTGATTTGTGGTGGAAAGTTCTGTAGATGTCTATCAGTTCCACTTGGTCCAGAGCTGAGTTCAAGTCCTGAATATTTCTGTTAATTTTCTATCTCATTGATCTGTCTAATATTGACAGTGGGGTGTTACAATCTCCCACTATTATAGTGTGGAGTCTAGTTCTCTTTGTAGTTCTCTAAGAACTTGCTTTATTAATCTGGGTGCTCCTGTATTGGTTGCATATATATTTAGGATACTTAGCTCTTCTTGTGCATTGATCCCTTTACCATTATGTGATGCCCTTCTTTGTCTTTTTTGATCTTTGTTGGTTTAAAGTGTGCTCTATTAGAGGCTAGGATTGCCACCTCTGCTTTTTTTGCTTTCCATTTCCTTAGTAAATATTGTTCCACCCCTTTATTTTGAGCCTATGTGTTTCTTTGTACATGAGATGGGTCTACTGAATACAGCATTGTGATGGGTCTTGACTCTTTATCAAATTTATAAGTCTGTGTCTTTTAATTGGGGCCTTTAACCTGTTTACATTTAAGGCTAATATTGTTATGTGTGAATTTGACTCTGTCATTAAGATGCTAGCTGGTTATTTTGCCTGTTTGTTGATGCAGTTTCTTCATAGTGTTGATGGTCTTTACAACTTGGTATGTTTTTGAAGTGGCTGGTACTGGTTTCTCCTTTCCATATTTAGTGCTTCCTTCAGGAGCTCTTGTAAGGCAGGCCTGGTGGTGACAAAATCTCTCAGCATTTGCTTGCTTGTAAAGGATTTTATTTCTCCTTCACTTATGAAGCTTAGTTTTGCTCAACAAGAAATTCTAGGTTGAAAATTCTTCTCTTTAAGAATGTTTAATATTGGTCCCCACTCTTTTCTGGCTTGTAGGGTTTCTGCAGAGATAGCTGCTGTTAGTCTAATGGGCTTTTCTTTATGGGTAACCCAACCTTTCTCTCTGGCTACCCTTAACATTTTTTCCTTCATTTCAACCTTGGTGAATCTGACAATTATATGTCTTGGGGTTGCTCTTCTTGACAAGTATCTTTGTGGTGTTCTCTGTATTTCCTGAGTTTGAATGTCAGCTTGTCTTGCTAGAGTGGGAAAGTTCTCCTGGATAATATCCTGAAGAGTGTTTTCCAGCTTGGTTGCATTCTCCCCATCACTTTTATGTATACCAGTCAAAAGTAGATTTGGTCTTTTCACATAGTCCCATATTTCTTGGAGGCTTTGTTCATTCCTTTTCATTCTTTTTTCTCTAATCTTGTCTTCACGCTTTATTTCATTAAGTTAATCTTCAATCTCTGATATCCTGTCTTCTGTTTGATTGATTCAGCTATTGAAGTTTGTGTATGCTTCATGAAGTTCTCGTGCTGTGTTTTTCAACTCCATCAGGTCATTTATGTTCCTCTCTAAACTGGTTATTCTAGTTAGCAATTTCTCTAACCTTTTTCAAGGATCTTAGCTTCCTTGCACTGGGTTACAATATGCTCCTTTAGCTTGGAGGAGTTTGTTATTACTTACCTTCTGAAGCCTACTTCTGTCAATTCGTCAAACTCATTCTCCATCCAGTTTTGTTCCCTTGCTGGTGAGGAGTTGTGATTCTTTGGAGGAGAGGAGGCATTCTGGTTTTAGAAATTTTCAGCCTGTTTTCACTGGTTTGTCCTCATCTTCATGGATTCATCTACCTTTGGTCTTTGATGTTGGTGACCTTTGGATGGGGTTTTTGTGTGGACTTTTTTGTTGTTGATGTTGATACTATTTCTTTCTGTTCGTTAGTTTTCCTTCTAACAGTCAGGCCCCTCTGCTGCAGGTCTGCTGGAGTTTGCTGGAGGTCCACTCCAGACCCTGTTTTCCTGGGTATCACCAGCAGAGGCTGCAGAACAGCAAAGAATGCTGCCTGATCCTTCCTCTGCAAGCTTCATCCTAGAGGGGCACCCGCCAGATGCCAGCCAGAGCTCTCCTGTATGAGGTGTCTGTCGACCCCTGCTGGGAGATGTCTCCCAGTCAGGAGGCACAGGGGTCAGGGACCCACTTGAGAAGGCAGTCTGCCCCTTAGCAGAGCTTGACTGCTGTGCTGGGGGATATGCTGCTCTCTTCAGAGCCATCAGGTAGGAATGTTTAAGTGTGCTGAAGCTGTGCCCACAGCCGCGCCCCTTCCCTCAGGTGCTCTGTCCCAAGAAGATGATATGGGAGTTTTATCTATAACCCCTGACTGGGGCTGCTGCCTTTCTTTCAGAGATGCCTGCCCAAAGAGGAGGAATCTAGAGAGGTAGTCTGGCTAAAGCAGCTTTACCGAGCTGTGGTGGGCTCAGCCCAGTTTGAACTTCCCGGAGGCTTTGTTTACACCTTGAGAGGAAAACTGCTTACTCAAGCCTCAGTAATGGTGGATGTCTCTCTCCCCATCAAGTTGGAGCATCCCAGGTTGACTTCAGACTGCTGTGCTGGCAGTGAGAATTTCAAGCTAGTGGATCTTAGCTTGCTGCACTCCATGGGGATGGGATCCACTGAGCAAGACCACTTGGCTCCCTGGCTTTAGCCCCCTTCCAGGGAGTGAACAGTTCTGTCTCACTGGCATTCCAGGTGCCAATGGGGTATGAAACAAACAAACAAATAAACAAACAAACAAATAAACAAACAAAAACTCCTGCAGCTAGCTCAGTGTCTGCACAAATGGCTGCACAGTTTCGTGCTTGAAACCCAGGCCCCAGGTGGTGTAGGCACCTGAGGGAATCTCCTGGTCTGCGGGTTGCAAAGACCCTGGGGAAAGCATAATATCTGAGCCAGAGTGCACTTAGTCCCTCAGGACTTCCCTTGATTAAGGAAGGGAGTTCCCCAACCCCTTGCACTTCCCAGGTGAGGCAATGCCCCACCCTACTTTTACTCACCCTCCATGGGCTGCACCCACTGTCTAACCAGTCTTATTGGGGTGAGTCTGGTACCTCAGTTGGAAATGCAGAAATCACCCACCTTCTGCACTGATCTCATTGGGAGCTGCAGACTGGAGCTGTTCCTACTCGGCCATTTTGCCCAAGTATACCATCTATTTTTTTATACTACCAGTGGTCAATCTGAGAATTAAATTAAGAAAACAAAGTCATTCATAATAGCATCAAAAATAACAAAATATTTAGGAATAGAGTTAACAAAAGATGGGGCTGACTGGTTTACCGCAAACTACAAAATACCATTGAGAAAAATTAGAGTAATTCTAAATAAATGGAGAGATAGTCTATATTTATGGATTTGAGACTCAGTATTGTTGCAATGTCAGCTCTCTACAAACTGATCTATTCAATACAATTCCTATTAAAATCCATTCAGGTTATTTTGCAGAAATTGAGACACTGATTCTAAAATGTATATGAAACAAGAAATGACAAGAATTGCCAAAAATAATTTGACCAAGAAGATCATTTGTTTTTAGTTTAACTAACATATTTTTCTTAAATGCTATGAATATATTTCTAATAGCTGCTTTGAAACCTTGGTCTCCGCTCAGTCAACATCTGACTCATTTGCAGTCATTTTTTAATTGACTGCAGTTTTTCCCGAATATGGGTCCCATGTTCCTCTTTCTTTGAATGTCTAAATATTTGGTAGGAAACTAGATATTATATAATTATATGTTGTAGTGACTTAGAATTTTGTTGTGTTTATCTGAAGATTATTCTTTCATTCTCTTGGGTAATTCACTTGCTTGGATTCTTTGTCTTCCTTGTATTATACAACTACTGATATATGCTTTCTGGTCTTATGGTTTGTGTTATTGCTGTGTTAGCCTGGCTCCTGGTGTATTCCCTGTGCCTGGGTAATTTGGCAGTCATCCAAGGATTTGGACCAACATTATACACTGTACTCACATTTGAGGGTTCATTCTAGACTTACCTTGTTTTTAGGGAGACCCCCTCACCAATTTCAATATATTTTACCATCCTCAGCACTGTCCTCTGATATTTCACACCCTGAATTTTCAGCTTTATCCTATCCAACCTGCACAGAATTGGGAAATACACTCTTTTTTTAAGGCAAAAACCTCAGCTCTTATGCTGTTAATCTCCACCTGTCAAGTCTCTTGTCTGCTTTTTGCTATATACCCTGGCGTCTTCTCCACATATGAGTACTTTAGGTATTTAAGCAGTGTTTATAGTCAGATTTTGGGTCTTACCCTGTGTTATTGTCCAATTCAGAATTTTTCCTTTAAATTTCCAGTTGCTTTTTCAATCCAGACATCTGATCTGGCACCTTGAATTGATAAGGCTTTGGTTTACTTGTGGTTTTCTAATTCAGTAGTCTCAGGAGTTGAGGAGAACCATTAGGCCAAACCCTTGTCAGGCCAAGCCAAAACCTTGCAATTCTTACTGCTTCTAGTTACACTTTTTCAAAGAAAACTTTTCTCTGGCTTCTATTTTATATGCTTTCCAATATCTTTAATTTATTTCATTTTAAGACATTGTATTCAGTAATAATTACTGAGGTATGATTTACACTAACCACTTTGGTCACTGACTAGAAATTTCCCCTCCTCTTCTTTACTTTAAATTTTCCAGTGTTGGCCAGGCGCGGTGGCTCAAGCCTGTAATCCCAGCACTTTAGGAGGCCGAGACGGGCGAATCACAAGGTCAGGAGATTGAAACCATCCTGGCTAACACAGTGAAACCCCGTCTCTACTAAAAAATACAAAAAACTAGCCGGACAAGGTGGCAGGCGCCTGTAGTCCCAGCTACTCAGGAGGCGGAGGCAGGAGAATGGCGTGAACCCGGGAGGCGGAGTTTGCAGTGAGCCAAGATCCGGCCACTGCACTCCAGCCTGGGCGACAGAGCGAGACTCTGCCTCAAAAAAAAACAAAAAAGAAAAAAAAGAAAAAAAAATTTCCAGTGTTTAGAAGTTCTTTTAAATTCAATTTATGGTCATCATACTTGTACTGCCTTCTAAAGTCAATAGCAATATATTTAAATTTCCCATTTGACACCTATGGCATATAAGAAGATTGTCAGTATGAACAGTCTGAATGCACTCAAGAAATTTAAATGCTATAGAGAATTTTTAAGTGAAAATAAAACCAAATTAAATTTGGTCTGCTTTTCATTATCACCATGCACCAGCCAATTCTTTTTTTTTTTTTTTTTTTTTTTTTTTTTTTTTGAGACGGAGTCTCGCTCTGTCGCCCAGGCTGGAGTGCAGTGGCCGGATCTCAGCTCACTGCAAGCTCCGCCTCCCGGGTTTCCGCCATTCTCCTGCCTCAGCCTCCCGAGTAGCTGGGACTACAGGCGCCCGCCACTTTGCCCGGCTAGTTTTTTGTATTTTTTAGTAGAGACGGGGTTTCACCATGTTAGCCAGGATGGTCTCCATCTCCTGACCTCGTGATCCGCCCGTCTCGGCCTCCCAAAGTGCTGGGATTACAGGCTTGAGGCACCAGCCAATTCTAAACAATGTCAGTAGTTAAATACTACTCTTCTCTTTTTGTAAGCCATTGTTGTCTTAGAACATTTAACCCCACATCCTCCTCCTCTTCCATCTGCATCCTCTCTGTTTCTCATAACAATATCTGATATTTGGGGTCTACATTATTTTATTACTATATTTATACCACATAACTGTTTTCTTCAACATAAGTTAATAACCAAGTGTACCATAATCGCTTACTTCTAAGTTTGTTTGAGCCAGTTTCAATGCTTACCCGCATTCTTTTTACAGTTCTTGTTCTCAGCTTTGGTTAATATAGTCTGAGGTTTGAGATTTAGATTATTTGTATTGTGTTATATTTATACCACAGATTGACTCTTTCAAGATTACTTATATAATCAAGGTGACCACAATTAATCACACTTAGCTTTGTTTTTCAGACTTTTCCACTCTTCAGCTTTTCATTCTGCTTTACCTATCAATAATTTTATTTTTAAAAATATGTCATTTTATATCAGAAAATGTCTTTTATTTTATTTATTTTATTTTATGAGACAGAGTCTCTCTCTGTTGCACAGGCTGGAGTGCAGTGGCACAATCTCGGCTCCCTGTAACATCCACCACCTGGGTTCAAGCGATTCTCCTGCCTCAGCCTCCCAAGTAGCTGGGACTATAGGCAAGCACCACTACCCCCTAGTTATTGTATTGTTAGTAGAGACAGAGTTTCACCATCTTGGCCAGGCTGGCCTTGAACTCCTGACCTCATGATCTCAGCCTCAGCCTCCTAAAGTGCTGGGATTACAGGCATGAGCCACCGCACCCGGCCAAAAAATGTCTTTTATTTTTATACATAAAAGATAGTTTAGTTGGATATAAAATTCAGAAATTATCTTTTCTCATCATGACTCCATAGACCTTACTCATTGTCCTCTGGTATTTAATATTATAAAAGAGAAATCTAAAGGAATTAACCTATTTTTCCTACATTTCTACTTATAGGAGTTTTTGTCTTTATCCTAATATTAGAAATATTTTTCCAGCATGTATGTGGGTATAGGTCTGTTTTTATTTATTTTCACCTAGAATGTGATGAGCTTTTTCAATCTTTTTCTCTCAGAGCTTTGAGATTGGTGCTTGATATAGTTTGGATATGTGTCCCCACCCATATCTCATGTCCAATAGTAATCCCCAATGTTGGAGGTGGGGCCTTGTTGGAGGTGATTGAATCATGGGGGCAGTTTCTCATGAATGATTTAGCACCATCCCATTGGTGCTGTTCTCATGATAGTGAGTAAGTGAGTTATTGTGAGATCTGGTTGTTTAAAAGTGTGTAGCACCTCCCCTGCCCCCTCTTCCTCCTGCTCTGGACTTGTAAGATGTTCCTCCTTTGCCATCCACCTTGATTGTAAGTTTCCTGAGGCGTCCCTAGAAGCAAAAGCCACTATACTTCCTGTAGAGCCTACAGAATCACAAGCCAATTAAACCTTTTTCTTTATAAGTTACCCAGGCTCAGGCATTTCTTTATAGCAGTGCAAGCACGGACTACTACAGTGCTAAAGAAGCTGTTAAAATTTCAGTGAAAATAACAAAATAGAAGAGGGCCATTTACTTGGAAAGTGAGTTAAATTTCTCACACAGGAAACTGATAATGGGAGAGGAATTTAATTTTTTTATTTTAATTTCTAGGAAATTTAAATGGCTAATTTTATATTACTTGTACGATATTATTTTCTGGTGATTCCTTTTTTCTATGAGCTCAGTTGGACAATGTTGCTAATCATAAGTTGAATTGGGAAATAGACTTAGAGGTGAATTCTTATTCTAGTGTTTAAGAAAGCCTCCAATTGTTTAGCTATTATATTGTGTGGGTTTTGATCACTTTAGAATTTCAGGAGACAGCTCTAATAGGAAGAAACAGTGACAAAAACTTAGGAGGCAACGTACAAATTTATGTTATCTTTTGAGCTGATATTCCTTTAAGCTCTGTCTCTCCAAAGGAAATAAAATCATGCCTTTGATAAAATCAGTGGATTACTTTTAAGTTCATTAGTTAAAAGAAAAATTATTTTTTAAATGGGAATTTTGGCCTCTAGAGAAAAGAAATTGAATGCTCACCGTTTCTTCATGTGTACACACTCTTCATGCCACTTTCAGAAACATGACTGTTATTATTGATCTTCTAGTTGGTAATGCTCACTGTACCTAGTCAAAATGGGTACACACAGAGATGTGGACACTTTTATCATCTTTTATATTGCCACATGATTACAATATTAAAAAGGCCTGTGCTGGCTCTCCCAGCCTTCATTTTTCCTCTCTCGCTGCATATGTATGATATTCTAATATTTCTTAGTTCCTCTGAAACAAAATAATAATTTTACTAAAATGAGAAATGCAAATTAAAATGTAATAATTGTTACTGCCATATATCTTATCAAAAAAAAAGTTATTGGTGGGTGAAAACAAAAATCAAAACTGGAAAACAATTTATAGCAAATATATCAAAATGTTAAGATTCTTACTACGTTCAGAACTTAACCAATTTTTTAAATGATAAAAATACTTGAACTACCATAAATAGGAAAAAATGATCAAAAGAAAATGTACAAGTGATTCAGAAACAAAAAATACTCAACCTCACTAGTAATTAAAGACAAAACAAATAAAATAGGATGCAAATTCCTATCATTTAGGCTTATCAGTTGCTAAAACTGATAGGTGGGGAATATTGATAATGGGGTAGGCTATGCATGTTGGGGCAGGGGGTATATGGGAAATCTCTGTAGTTTCCTCTCAGTTTTGCTGTGAACACCAAATTACTCTAAAAAATAAAGTCTCTTAAAAAAATTCCTAATATCAAAACAGCATAGGGGAGATAAAAATTTCACTTCCATCCTCTTCGAGTCCTGGCTGAGCCTGATAATTAAATTGACATAAGAAAGATTAATAGGAGAAAAACATACAAATGTATTTAATATAGTTTTACGTACCACAGGAGCCCTCATAAAGAAATGAAGACCCAAAGAGCACTTAGAGTCAATCACTTACATTCTATACTGAATTACATAAAGAATAGTAAGTTATAAAATATAATAAAGCAAAGGAGCTCGGGCTAAAGCAACGTTAGTTTAACAAGGTTTGTTTGCATAGATTTCCCTTGGTGTCAACTTTCCATCCTTGATGATATGAATGTTATTTTCCTTTTGGTAGAGGGAGAACATCTTTCACATGGGAATTTCATATCCTGCTTTTAAGGAAAAGAATAAAAGTCAGGCCAGGCACAGTGGCTCAAACCTGTAATCCCAGCACTTTGGGAGGCCGAGGTGGACGGATCACGAGGTCAGGAGTTCAAGATCAGCCTGGCCAACATGGTGAAATCCCATCTCCACTAAAGACACAAAAAATTAGCCAGCATGGTGGTGCATGCCTGTAATCCCAGCTACTCGGGAGGCTGAGGCAGAAGAATCGCTTGAACGTGGAGGGGGAGGTTGCAGTGAGCCAAGATCACACCATTGCACTCCAACTTGGGTGACAAGGTGAGACTCCATGAAAGAAAGAAATGAAGAAAGAAAGAAAGAGAGTGGGGGAGGAGGGGAGGGGTAGGGGAGGGAAGCGGAGGGGAGGGGAAGGGGGAAAAAGAAGCGCAGAGAGATCTTCTCCTTGCTATTTTTTAAGTTCCCTTAATTCAAAATAGTCAATATCCTAGATCAGCATATTTTGGAATGGCGTATTCTTTTTTATTTGTTTGTTTGTTTGTTTGAGACAGAATCTTGCTCTGTCACCCAAGCTGGAGTGCAGTGTCGCAATCTCGGCTCACTGCAACCTCCGCCTCCTGGTTTCAAGCAATTCTCCTGCCTCAGCCTTCTGAGTAGCTGAGATTACAGGTGTGTGCCATCATGCCAGGCTAATTTTTGTATTTTTAGTAGAGGCCGGGTTTCACCATGTTGGCCAGGCTGGTCTCCTACTCCTTACTGTGAGTGATCCATCCACCTCGGCCTCCCAAAGTGCTGGAATTATAGGCATGAGCCACTGCTCCAGGCCAAGAATAACATTTTTTTTTAATTATTATACTTTAAGTTATAGGGTACATGTGCACCAGGTAGAGGTTTGTTACACAGGTATACATGTGCCATGTTGGTTTGCTACACCCATCAACTCGTCATTTACATTAGGTATTTATTCTAATGCTATCCCTCCTCCAGTCCCCCACCCGGCAACAGGCCCTGGTGTGGGATGTTCCCCTCCCTGTGTTTATGTGTTCTCATTGTTCAACTCCCACTTATAAGTGAGAACATGTGGTATTTGGTTTTCTGTCCTTGTGATAGTTTGCTGAGAATGATGGTTTCCAGCTTCATCCATGTTCCTGCAAAGGACGTGAACTCATCCTTTTTTATGGCTGCATAGTATTCCATGGTGGATATGTGCCACATTTTCTTTATCCAGTCTATTATTGATGGACATTTGGGTTGGTTCCAAGTCTTTGCTATTGTGAATAGTGTCACAATAAACATACACGTGCATGTGTCTTTATAGCGCCATGATTTATAAGCGTTTGGGTATATACCCAATAATGGGATTGCTGGGTCAAATGGTATTTCTAGTTCTAGATCCTTGAGGAGTCGCCACACCGTCTTCCACAATGGTTGAACTAATTTACACTCCCACCAACAGTGTAAAAGTGTTCCTATTTCTCCACATCCTCTTCAGCATCTGTTGTTTCCTGACTTTTTAATAATCACCACTTTAACTGGTGTAAGATGGCACCTCATTGTGGTTTTGATTTGCATTTCTCTGATGACCAGTGATTATGAGCATTTCTTCATGTGTCTGCTGGCTGCATAAATGTCTTCCTTTAAGAAGTGTCTGTTTATATCCTTTGCCCACTTTTTTATGGGGTTGTTTGTTTTTTTCTTGTAAATTTGTTTAAGTTATTTGTAGGTTATGGATATTAGCCCTTTGTCAGACGGATAGATGGCAAACATTTTCTCCCATTCTGTAGGTTGCCTGTTCACTCTGATGATAGTTTCTTTTGCTGTGCAGAAGCTCTTTACTTTAATTAGATCCCATTTGTCTATTTTGGTTTTTGTTGCCATGGCTTTTGGTGTTTTAGTCATGAAGTCTTTGTCCATGCCTATGTCCTGAATGATATTGCCTAGGTTTTCTTCTAAGGTTTTTATGGTTTAGGACTTATATTTACATCTTTAATCCATCTTGAGTTAATTTTTGTGTAAGGTGTAAGGAAGGGATCCAGTTTCAGCTGTCTACATATGGTTTACCAGTTTTCCCAGTACCATTTATTAAATAGGGAACCCTTTCCCCATTGCTCGTTTTTGTCAGGTTTGTCAAAGATCAGATGGCTGTAGATGTGTGGTGTTATTTCTAAGGCCTCTGTTCCATTCCATTGGTCTATATATCTGTTTTTGTACCAGTACCATGCTGTTTTGGTTAGTGTAGCCTTGTAGTATAGTTTGAAGTCAGATAGCATGATTGGGATGGCATATTCTTAACTCTTTGAATAGCAAAGATACAATCAAATGAATGTATTAAATGAATGTTGGGTTTAATTAGTTGAAAACTTATACATCTTATGGTTGCAGTTTAATTAATCTGATATAGCATGAAAAGCAATTTGGTAATGTATATTAAGCATTTTAGGATATTTATGTGGTCTTAAAGGTAGACTTCATTTTTTAAATGTCTCATGGGGACATATTGTAAAACAAAGACAAAGACTTCTTGTCCACTAGGTTATTTATAGTAGAAATATTTGGAAACTTTCTAAACATATTGAAAATAAGTAATTATTGTTATCCATACCAAAAATATCATACAGTCAATAAAATGACTTTTTGAGTAATCTTAAATGACCAGGTCAGGGACAATGCATGGCTAAAGTGAAAAGTAAACCACAAAATGGCATACATATAACACAATATTAAGTCTGTATTTCAATGGATACTCTTTTAAAAACCATAGAAAAAAGATTAAAAGAAAATACACCAACATGTTCTCTCTGGTTGCTTCTGGTTGTTAAGCTTACCAGTGATTATTTTATTTTTCTTCTATTTTCTTCTAGGTTTTAAACTGTAAGAATGTTTTACTTCTTTTAACTTTAAAATTTTTTTGTAGATAATTTTAGCTTTTCTATGTTGAAAGAAGAATTCCTTTCCAATCCTTATTCATTTTATTTCTTCTTACATTATCATGCTGGCTAGGATCTCAAATACAATGTTAAATAATGTTTAAAGGCAAGTGGTGACGGCTGGCACCATTGTACTTTTTTAAATCTTAAAGGGAATGTTTTTAGTGCTTCACCACTGTGGATATTTGCTCTAGGTTTTTTGTAGATACACTTTCTAAGATTTAGTAATTATTTTTCAATTTCCTAGCTTGCTCATAGAGTATTTATATTTATTTGCTTCAATTATATGAATGATTTTTTTCTGATAAAAAGTCATATGATTTTTCTCCTTTAATCTGATACATAAAATTACATTGACTGCTTTTTTATATTAAATTAACCTCTCAGACAAGGAATAAGCCCAATTTGTTAATGCTATATTACCATTTTCATACATAGATTCTGATTGCTAATGTTTTGTTTAGGATTTTTGTAGCTATGTTAATAAGTGAGATTGTCCCTGAATTTCCTTTCTTGTACTATCGTTTTCAAAATTATGCTAGTGTTGTAAGATAAGTCAGGAATCTTCCCTTTATCTATATTCTGGAATAATTTGCTTAAGATTAGAATTATTGTTTGCTTAAATGTTTGATAAAACTTGCCTGTAAACCATCTGGGAATTGTATTTTTTCTTTGTGAAAAAAAAATTTTATCTTAATTTATTAAAGTAAGCTTTTCTAAGAATTTTTTTATGTTATTGAATTTGGGAGTATGGTTGGCATAAAATTATTCTTAATATCCTCTTCTTTTCTTGTTTATATCTGCAACATCTGTAGTGATTATCTCTTTTTTGAATCAGTAACATTGTTTATATATGCCTTATCAAGTTTACCAGAGGCTTATCAAATATATTAATTATTTTTAAAAACACAATTTTTTATCTTGATCTAGTGTCAGTTTGTTCACCATTTTATTCATTACTGTTCTTATCTGTTATTTTCTTGCTAACACTTTTTGAGCTTTTTTCTCTGATACTCTTTTTCTAGCATCTTTGTTGACTTAGATACTTAGCTTATTAATTTAGTCCTTCTGTTCTTTTTTATTTTCTTTCTCAACTTTTATTTTAAATTCAGGGGATACATGTGCAGATTTATTACCTGGTTTTATTTCATGAGGCAGAGGTTTGAGGTCTAAATGCTCTCATCACCCAGGTACTAAGCATAGTACCTAACAGTTTTTCAACCCTTGCCCTCCTCCCTCCATCCCCTCTCTAATAGTCACTAGTGTCCATTATTACCATTTTATGCCCATGAGTTCCCAATGCTTAGCTCCCACTTGTGAGAACATGCAATATTTGGTTTTCTGATCTTGCATTAATTTGCTTAGGATAATGACCCCCAGCTCCAACCATGTTCCTGCAAAGGATATGATTTTGTTCTTTTTAGGGCTGTATAGTATTCCATGGTGTGTATGCACCATGGTTTCTTTATCTAGTACACCACTGATGGGCACCTAGACTGATTCCATGGCTTTGCGATTGTGAATAGTACTGTGACGAACATATGAGTACATGTGTATTTTGGTAAAATAATTTCTTTTCTTTTAGATATATACCCAGTAATGGGATTGCTATGTCAAATTGATTCTTTCAATACATGATCATGGAATGTTTTCAATTTGTTTGTTCAAGGTTGACCTTGGGCAGTCTGGTGACCATAGTTCTTTGAGAAAGAAGTTCCAAGTTCTTTGAGAAATCTCCAAACTGCTTTCCTCAGGGGCTGAACTAATTTACATTCTCACCAACAGTGTAGTATGTGTTCCTTTTCCTCCACAGCCCTGCCAACATCTGTTGCTTTTTGATTTTTTAATAATAATCATTCTGATTGGTTGGAGATGGTATCTCGTTTTGACTTTGATTTACATTTCTCTGATGGTTAGTCATGATGAGTGTTTTCTTCATGTTTGTCAGCTGCTTGTTCGTCTTCCTTTCAGAAGTGTCTGTCCAAGTCTTTTGTTCATTTTTAATGGAGTTATTTATTTTTTGCTTGTTCAATTATTTAACTTCCTTATAAATTCTGGATACTGGATGATTGTTGGAGGCATAGTTTGATCATATTTTCTCCCATTTTGTAGTTATCCATTTACTCTGTTGGTACATTTTGTTTTTTGTTTTTGTTTTTGTTTTTCTGTGCAGAAGCTCTTTAGTTTAATTAGGTCCCACTTGTCATTTTGTTTTTGTTTTGTTGGAGTTACTTTTTTTTCTTTTTTGAGACAGAGTCTCACTCTGTTGCCCAGGCTGGAGTGCAGTGGTGTGATCTTGGCTCACTGCAATCTTTGTCTCCCAGGTTCAAGCAATTCTCCTGCCTCAGACTCCCAAGTAGCTGGGTTTACAGGCACCTGCTACCACGCCCAGCTAATTTTGTATTTTTAGTAGAGACAGGGTTTTACCATGTTGGCCAAGCTGGTCTGGAACTCCTGACCTCAAGTGATCTGCCCACCTTGGCCTCCCAAAGTACTGGGATTACAGGCATGAGCCACCGTGCCCAGCTTGGAGTTACTTTTGAGGGCTTAGTAATACATTCTTTCCCAAGGCCATGTCCAGAATGTTTCCTAGGTTTTCTTCTAGGATTCTTTTAGTTTGAGGTCTTACATTTTAATTTTTAATCTATCTTGCATTAATTTTTATATGGTGAAAGGTAGGGGTCCATTTTAATTCTTCTGCCTATGTCTCACCAGCTATACCAGAACCATTTGATGAATACAGAGTCTTTTCCTTCTTGTTTAACTTTGTTGACTTTGTCAAATATTACATGGCTATAGTTGTATGGCTTTATTTTGGGGTTCTCTATTCTGTTAGGTTGGTCTATATGTCTGTTTTTGTAGCAGTGCCATGCTGTTTTGATTACTGTAGACTTGCAATATAGTTTGAAGTCAGGTAATTTTTGCTTAGGATTGCTTTGGCTACTTTGTGCTCTTTTGTTTGGTTCCTCATAAACTTTAGTTTTTTCCAATTCTGTGAAAAATGGCATTAGTAGTTTGACAGGAATAGTGTTGAATCTATAGATTGCTTCGGGCAGTATGGCCATTTTAATGATATTGATTCTTTCAATACATGATCATGGAATGTTTTCAATTTGTTTGTTCAAGGTTGACCTTGGGCAGTCTGGTGACCATAGGCCTTGGTGATGTTTGTTTTCTATAGTATCTTGCAGATGTTCTCTGGATTTCTTATATCTCGATGTCTACCTCTCCAGCAAGAGTAGGAAAGTTTTTTTGAATTATACCCTCAAATATAATTTTCAGTTCGTTTGCTCCTTCTCTGTCATGAATGTCAATAATTCACACATTTGGTTGCTTTACATAATCTTATATTTCTTGAAGACTTTTCTCATTTTTTAAAATTCTTTTTTCTGGCCAGGCATGGTGGCTCATGCCTGTAATCCCAGCACTTTGGGAGGCCAAGGCATATGGATCACCTGAGGCCAGGAGTTTGAGACCAGCCTGGTTAACATGGTGAAAACCTAT
Source organism: Rhinopithecus roxellana (assembly GCF_007565055.1). NCBI lineage: Eukaryota > Metazoa > Chordata > Mammalia > Primates > Cercopithecidae > Rhinopithecus > Rhinopithecus roxellana. Next base: position 57,666,702 of record NC_044551.1, read on the forward strand.
CTCTACTAAATATACCAAAATTTGCTGGGAATGATGGCACGCACCTGTAATCCCAACTACTTGGGAGACTGAGGCAGAAGAATCACTTGAACCTGGGAGGGGGAGGAGGAGGTTTCAGGGAGCCAAGAATGTGCCATTGGACTCCAGCCCCAGCGACAATAGTGAAACTCCATCTTAAATAATTAAATAAATAAATAAACTTTTTCTTTAGTTTTGCGAGATTGGGTTAGTTCAAGAGAGTGGGCTTCAAGCTCTGAAATTCATTCTTCTACTTGGTCCAGTCCATTGATAAAGCTTTTAATTGTATTTTGAAATTCCTTAAGTGAGTTTTTCAATTTCAGCAGCTCCAATGGATTAATTTTTAAGATGTTTATCTCTTCCTTTATTTCCTGGATTGCTTTAGAAGTTTCTTTTTGTTGGTTTTCAAGCTTGTCTTGGATCTCAGTGAGCTTCCTTGCAATCCATGCTTTTAATACGTTATCTGTCATTTTTGAATTTTCATTTTGGTTAGGGATCATTGCTGGAGATCTAGTGCGATCCTTTGGTGGTGTCACTACATTCAGATTTCTCATGGTGCCAGAATTCTTGCATTGATTCCTTCTCATCTGGAGAAGCTGGCACTTCTAATTTTTTTAATTATTTTTATGCCGGTAGGATTTTTTTCTTTTTCTTTTCTTTCCTCTTTTCAGTAGGGCACTGTCATGGGGGCTGTTTGCCAGTGTTCTCTTCTCCAGGGTCTTGGGTGTCCTTCATGTTTCAGTAGATTCCCATTTTTCTTTTTTTTAATTAAAGTTCACAGAGTTGGTCTTTCTGTACTAACTTGCTATTTCCAAGTGGCTGAGGCATGCTGAAAGCCTCCAATCCACCATCTTGGAAAAAACTTTGTTTTTATATAGGCATTTAAGGCTCTAAATCACCCTACAGTTATTATTTTAGATACACTGAACAAGTTTGGATATATAATATTTTCATATCATTCAAATGGAAATATTTTTGAACTTCCATTATGAGTTATTTGACACATTAGCTATTAGAAATGTTTTTATAAATTTCCAAGTATATGGAATTTTCTAATTATCTCTTGTTTGTGATTTATAACCTAACTGCCTTTAGTCAAAGAATGAAGTCTATATGCTGCCAGACTTTTGAAAATTGTTGAGAATTGCTTTGTGGCCCAGCATGGGGTTGATATTCCTAAGCTGTATTCCTATAGTTGCATATCCTGGGCATATGGTAATTTATTGTCCTATTCAGATTTTCACTCTTACTGATATTTTTAACAGTTTGATTTCTGAATTATTGAGAAAAAATACGTTTAAAACCTTCTATTATGATTATGGGTTTGTCTATTTCTCCTTTTAATTATCAATTTTTTGCTTTACATATTTTGAGGTTTTGTTATTAGATAGCTTCCTAGTAAATTAAAGTTTTTACCACTATGGATTGACTGTCATTATTGTATATTAATGCCTCTTATTTTAAGGTCTATTTTGCCTGATATTAATATACCTATTAACTTTATTTTGGTTATTATTTACATGCAATATATTTTATCATCCTTTAACTTTCAACCTTTCTTCATTTTTATATTTAGATATGTCTCTTGTAAATAGCAAATTTTTTAGCTTTTTATTTTGATGTAATTATAGATTCACAACTAATTGAAAACATCTTACAGAGAGGTTCTGTGTACCTTCACCTCATTACCCCCAATGGTTGCATCTTATAAAACTATAGTTTAGCAAAACCAGGAAACTGACATTGGTATAATGTGTGGATATAGTTCTATGTCATTGTATCACATGTGAAGTTTTGTGTATCTACCACTGCAATCAAGATATAGAACTATCCTATTATCACAAACATCTAAACAACCAAATGAACAAGATGACAGCCAATTGATATTAAACAGCCTTTGTCAGTGCCCCTTCCTTCCCTCCTCTCTAGTCCTCCAATGTGGCTAGATGGCATATAAATAAATACTCATGTTGGCAAACATGTGGTGGGACTAAATTCAGAAATGTCTGGTTCTAGGGATTCAAATGGCGGCATTAGGACCCCTGTGTGGGCTTCATTTTGTGGGCTTCACTGTGAGGCAGGCTTTCTTTATGTTGTGGGAAACAAGCTACAGGAAGCTTCTGGCTTCCACCCCCTGCATAGTTAGTGAGTCTGGAGAAAAGAGTTAGGTCTCTTTGGACCAGTCACTATATCTAGGGGACAGGTGCTTTGATTATCCAAACTAGATTGCAGGCCTTCTTTTATGGTGTGGGAAGTGGAATCCCATAACCTTAGCTCCCCCATCTCCCCACTAGAATCATATGGAGAAGAAGAAAATGAAAATAATTGTTTCTGTTACCAGAAGAGGGAAGGCAGGCAGAAGCAATGGCTGCTCACTGCACCAGTGATTATGATACACAGCCTGGGTTGGAATCACTGTCGTACACATTCTCCTAGAGAATGACTTATGAAGTTAAGGGCTTAAACTTTCACTTCTACCAGAAAGATTGTCAGACATGTATCTTGACCCCTAATCTGTTTACAGAATTTTAGATGTAGTATATATAATTACCTGCAGGACTCTTTCCCTAAGAAATCTCATTATTACCTCAATTTAGCATATCAACATCCCACAAAACCAGCTCCTCCTCTGGCTGTTGATATTTCAGACAATGATTCTACCATTATTGAGCCTCCTAAATATAAAACCCTGGAGACATTCTTCAAACCTCCCTTTCCCATTACTCCAAGTTCTATCAAGTCTTCCTTCATAATGTCTTTCACAATTCCCCCTTTGCTTTTCCACTGCTATTTTTAAATTCCAGCCTCCATTATTTTACAGCAATAATGTTTCTCATTCTAGTCTCTGCTTTATTCATTCTATACACTAATGCCACATTAATCTGCTCAAAACATTGCTAGACTTTCACTTTCAAAATAAAAAATCAAATCAATTTTCTCTATTATTTATAGGATGAAGTCCAAAATACTTAGCCTAGTATTTCAAGATCTGTTATAATCTGGCTCCAATCCACTTTTCCAATCTTCTTGATTATTTGCTTATATATACCTGCTGATCCAGTCAAACTGATATACTTGTCATTCCCCATGCATAGTATGTATATTTGAACCCTCCTCTTATGCATACTGATTCTCCTGCCTTGAATGCTTTCCTTATCCTTTTCTCCTTATCTAAAGTCCCATCTCTTTTATTCAAGAGCCACATCAAATTTTATCTCTCCCTGAAACCTTTCTTTACAAATACAGCAACATGTTGGCTCTCTCCACTAAACTTTTGCAGCACTCTGGCCCTCTACTCATTTTAGTAACAAAATGTGAGTCCTTTCCTTCCCCAACTATAGTCAAATACTGTATATGCCACAAACCAAGTCATCTCTCTCTACTTCCAGCTCCCCAGACACTCCTGTCTAACACAGATAGTGCACAAGAAATCCCCACACCTAAAACTAGTCTTGTTGCCAAAGGTGGGAAGCCTGGTGTGGATAAGCTTGTGTACCGATGAGGTCATTGAAATACACCCTTTCTCTGCTCCCAAGAGTGTTGGCATTGTTCACATCACTGAACTTCTGCTTCAGATTTTTCTTCAGGTTCTCCAGTTTCTTCTAAAAAATTGAGCCCAGCTCTAAATCTCATTATACTGCTCTGTGACCTCAGAAGCTTACTGAGCTCTTGTTAGCTTGATCCTCTATTCCCTTGTGTGCTGGGAGACTTACTCCCAACAAACTTCTCTCACAGATGCATCTGACATACTATATATATTGCTTGCCATTTCTACTTCTGTTACAGTTAGTTCTTCTTAGGCAGGGTGTTGTGGGAAGTCAGGGACCCTGAACAGAGGGACTGGCTGGAGCTGAGGCAGAAGAACATAAATTGTGAAGATTTCACAGACATTTATCACTTCCCTAATAATACTCTTATAACGTCTTATGTCTGTCTTTACTTTAATCTCTTAATCCCGTTATCTCCATAAGCTGAGAATGTACATCGCCTCAGGACCACTATTGTACAAATTGATTGTAAAACATGTGTTTGAAAAATATGAAATCAGTGCACCTTGAAAAAGAACAGAATAACAGCGATTTTCAGAGAACAAGGGAAGATAACCACAAGGTCTGACTGCCTGTGGGGTCGGGCAGAATAGAGCCATATTTTTCTTCTTGCAGAGAGCCTATAAACAGATGTGCGAGTAGGACAGATATCACTAAATTCTTTTCCCGGCAAGGAATATTAATAATTAATACCCTGGGGAAAGAATGCATTCCTGGGGGGAGGTCTATAAATGGCCACTCTGGGAGTATCTCTCTTATGTGGTTGAGATAAGAACTGAAATGTGCCCTAGTTTCCTGCAATACCCTCAGGCTTACTAGGATTGGAAAATTCCAGCCTGGTAAATTCTAGTCAGACCGGTTCTCTCAAACCCTGTTTCCTGTTAAGATGTTTATCAAGACAATATATGCACAGTGGGCCAAAGACCCTCATCAGTAATTCTAATTTTGCCTTTGCCTTGTGATCTTTATTGCCCTTTGAAGCATGTGATCCTTGTGACCTACTCCCTGTTCAGTACACACCCTCCTCTTTTAAAATCCCTAATAAAAACTTGCTGGTTTTGTGGCTCAGGGTCGTCATCATGGTCCTACCAATATGTGATGTCACCCCCTGAGCCCAGCTGTAAAATTCCTCTCTTTGTACTCTTTCTCTTTATTTCTCAGACCAGTCAACACTTAGGGAAAATAGAAAGAACCTATGTCGAAATATTGGGGGCTGGTTCCCCCGACAGCAGGGATCTATCTTGTTTGTCTTTGTGTCCTCAGAAACTAACATATAGTAGGTATATAAGTCATGCTTTTTAAAATAAACTTTTAATTTTTGAATAATTATAGAGTTATGAAAAAAGTTGCAAAAATAGCACAGAGAATTCCTTTAATCCCTTTGCCCATCTTCCTTCAATGTTAACTTCTTATGTAACCATTATACACACTTATCAAAATAAAAAATTAATATTGGTACAGTACGATTAACCAATGGTACAGAATCCAGATTTCACAGATTATCCACAAATGTCCCTTTTCTGATCTAGGATCCAATCAAGGATACCACATTGAATGTAATCATTTTGTCTGCTTGGTTTTCTCCAATCTTTGACAGTAAATCAAAATAATCTTTCCTTGTTTTCAATGACCATGACTTTTGTGAAGAGCATTAGTCATGATTTTGGGGGAATTTTCCTTAACATTAGTTTTCTCTGATGTTTCTTCTCCCTAATTTATTTATTTTTCTTAAATGACAAATAAAAATTGTATATATTTATTGTGTAAAACAGGATTTTTTGAAATATGTATACATTGTAGAATGGCTGAATCAAGCTAATTAGCAAATGTATTATCTTGCATACCATTTTTGTGGTGAAAACACTTAAAATCTACTCTCAGTGATTTTCAAGAATACAATGTATTATTAACTATAGTCAACATATTGCATAATAGAGCTCCTGAAATTCTTCTTCCTATCTGACTGTAATTTTGTACCCTCTGACCAACATCTTCCCAACACCTCTTCCCTGAAACCCCAGCCCTGGGTCATATTCTTTGAACCAAAGAAATCTCTGCTAAGTTAGACCTCTTTAGATATTTGTGCTAATATGAATCATGCCAATTTTGTCCAGTCTCTTTTAACATGGCAAAATGGACAGTCAGTTCCCCATCAAGGGTCAGTTCTCCTTGTCCCAGTTCTGTCTAGACTCTGTTCCTCCTTTTCCTTATAAAGTCTCACAGTCAGGCATGATTTATGACAGTTAGAATTTTCTCTCTTAGATTCATGTCTGTTTGTATGGCTCTAAAGGTGGAAACTGTGTCATCTAATTTCTTAGACTCTAATGTATAGCCTAAAGCAGTGAGTACACCAGCCATTCAATAAAGCTTTGTTGATGTTGCTCTGAGTTAATTGTATGTCTTAGCCCATTTTGTGTTGCTGTAAAAGAGTGCCTATATTGAATAGTTTATAAAGAAAAGAAGTTTCTTTAGCTCATTTTTCTGCAGACTTTGAAGTTGAAGTGCATGGCCCTGGCTTCTGGCAAGGGGTTTTATGCTACATTGCACATGGCAGAGAAGGTAAAAATGGAAGTGAACATATTAAAAGCAGGGGAAACCGGAGGAACATCCTGGCTTTGTAACAACCCACTCTGTAGGAACTAGCTCATTCTCAAGATAACTGATCCAGTCTCCAGAGAGTGAGAACTCACTCACTACTGCTAGAACAGCACCAAGCCATTCATGAGGGATCCACCCTCATAGCCCAGACACCTACCACTGGGTCTCATCTCCCAGTATCACCACACTAGAGATCAAATTTTAACATGAGCTTTGGTGGAGACAAACCATATCTAAACCATAGCATTGTATAACACTAAAATACATTTTAACAATTTCAATGAATTCATTATAATCAATTGTCTTTTAGCCTTGTAATGAAGAATTATATATCAATCAATCATTCAATTCCTCATTGCTGATTTCTCAGTATATCCCTAGACTGATAGATTCAGATACTTCCCCTAGATGTCTCGTATTTTCCAATCTACTTATCTAGTAACTTTTCCATAATTTTTATTGCAGTTATTACTATGGAATAATAAGATTCAATTTATGAAAAGAAGGAGTTATTAGCTCTTTTAACTGCACACTAAAAAAAAAAATTAGTCATGATAAAGCCCTTTCCTTTTGAAATTTCTATATTAATCAATCTTTATTTCTGTCTTGTCTATTTATATCTCTTTTTAGTCCTGGTCTAAAGCTTATTTTAGAGGGAGTCAAGATGGGCAACTAGACACAGCTAAGAGGAACATTTCCCAATAAGAGAGTGGGACATTAGGAAGACTGGCACACTCTGAGAAGACCTTCAGAGGAAAGGCATTGATAGTGGATGGAGGGAGGACACAGATGCTAAATTGAAAGGGGAGGAATCTGGGAACCCTGCATGGGGCTGCTGAGCACTGGGATCCACTCCTGGTCCCCATAAACTCCTGGGGAAGGGGTAAGTGGAACAGTTAAGGAGTGGCCCACTGTCGTTATGGACCTCTGGAATTCTAGCTGCGGGAGAACCCACAACCCCCACTTGAGCTGGCAAGTAAAGCTGCTTAGAGTGGTGGCAGGGGCAGGACTCCAGCCTGTGTAGAGCCCAAAGGGTTTGGCATGGGAATGGCTGCAGTGGAATACAGCCAGGGATACCCTTTCCCCAAGGCTTGCCAAGATCTTGTAGGTGGCTTTAGCCTTTGAGTGACTGTCAGACCTGGACAGAGCAGGGCAGCCTTGCCTGTGAGACAGGGCCAGTCCGATCTGAGTGACCCCCCGTCTGCTGGCCTCTTCTAGGTCCCCAGCCTGGCTATACTCACCTTCAGTGCAGCCACAGATGCCAAATCACAGTGCTTCCTGGGGGCCTGCATCATAGCTCCTTTGTCAGGAGCTCATACCTAACCATTAGAGAGCTCCAGTAGACGGGCTTCTGCTGACAAGAAAAGCCCACTCACAGCCTCGTCCCACTGCAGCCTCCCCTGCCGTGTTCTGACATGCCCTGCCCACGGACCCTGTATTAGTCTGTTCTCATGCTGCTAATAAAGACATACCCAAGACTGAGTAATTTATAAAGGAAAGTTTGATTGACTCACAGTTCCACATGGCTCCAGAGGTCTCACAATCATGGTGGAAGGCAAAGGAGGAGCGAAGTCACATCTTACATGGGGACAGGCAAGAGAGCTTGTGCATTTATAAAACCATCAGATCTCATGAGACTTATTCACTATCATGAGAACAGTATGTGGGAAACCGCCCCATGATTCAATTATCTCCACCTGGACCTGCCCCTGACATATGGGATTATTAAAATTCAAGATGAGATTTGGATAGGGATACAGCCAAACCATATCATTACCACTTCACCAGCATGTGCACAGGAGTACCTCGCCTCTCCTCTCCCAATAGCAAACTTGTGCACACCTACCCCACCACCCTACTGCCATTGGAGTAAGCACACCCCATCACCCTGACCATCCCTGCCAGTGCTCCACCCCCACAGAGGCATGGACAGCCCTTCATGCCGCTGCCACTGCTGTTGGCTTTAGTGCAAGCACAGACACTTGAATCCTGCCCCCGCTGGTATCACAACACTGCCACAGGCACATACATGCACATAGACACCACTGCCTTGCTTCTGCTGGCCCCCGACACCAGCTGATGTGTATGCACCCCACTGCATGGCTGCAGCTGCTGGCATTCACGAGCAAGCATGGATTTTGCTGCCACTGCCCCTACAAAGTGCTTTAGCTGTCATCTCCCATCAGAATGTTGTGGTCAGTGGAAGAGAACACCTCAATCCTGCCAGAAAAACAGGTTCCTAACTTTGAGAGGCCAGAGGTCAAAGCTGGGGGCCTGGTACCAACCCCCCAGAGTTAGAGAATGCAGCCCAGGAATGCTGAGCTGAGCTTTGGCCCCCTGAAATCTTCCAGGATCAAAGTCAGTTGACTGAACCCACCTTATACCACAGTCAAACCCCTAAGGACATTAAAGAAGATTAAAAACAAAAAACACCCATCCAGAAGACAAGAACTTCAAAGATTAAAGTGACATCAGCCCAGATGGATGAGAGAGAACCAGTGCAAGAACTCTGGCAACTCAAAAAGCCAGACTGTGTTCTCACCTCCAAACAACTACAGCAATGATTTGTAAGCAGGCTAAAATGGCTGAAATGACAGACAGAATTCGGAATATGAATAGGAACAAAGATCATCAAGATTCAGGAAAAAGTGGAAACCCAATCCAAGGAATCTAGGGAATAAAATCAAATAATACAGGAGCAGAAAGATGAAACAGCCATTTTTAAAAAAGAGCCAAACTGATCTGATAGAGCTGAAAAACACTACAAGAATGTCATGGTACAATCACAAGTATTAACAGCAGAAATGACCACGCTGATGAAAGCATCTCAGAGCTTGAAGAGCAGTCTTCCACATTAGCTTAATCCAACAAAATTTTTTTTTAAAAGAAATAACAAAACCTCCAAGAAATATGGGATTATGTAAAGAGATCAAATCTACAACTCACTGGAGTCCTTGAAAGAGAGGGAGAGAAAGCAAGCAACTTGGAAAACATGTTTGAGGATATCAGCCACAAAAATTTCCACAACCTCGCTAGAGAGACCAACATTCAAATTCAGGAAATGCAAAGAATCCCTTCAAGACCCCATACAAGATGACCATCCCCAAGACACATAGTCATCATATTCTTCAAGGTCAACATGAAAGAAAAAAAAAAGTAAAGGCAACTATAGAGAAGAGGCAGGTCACCTACAAAGGGCACCCCACCAGGCTAACAGCAGACCTTTCAGCATAAACCCTACAAGCCAGAAGAGATTGGGGGTCAGTATTCAACATTCTTAAAGAAAAGAAACTCCAAGAATTTCATATCCAGCCAAACTAAGTTTCATAAGTGAAGGGGAGATAAGATCCTTTACAGACAAGTAATTGTTAAGGGAATTTATTACCACAGACCTGCCTTACAGGAGATCCTCAAGAGAGTGCTAAATATGTAAACAAAAGACCTTTACCAGTCACCACAAAAACACGTTTAAGTACATGACTATTGACACTGTAATGTACCTAGACAACCAAGTCTGCAGAATAACCACTAACAACACAATGACAGGACCAAATTTGCACATATCAATATTAACCTTAGACTACCTACAGAATGGGAGAAAATATTTGCAAACCATGCACCTGACAAAGGTCGAATATCCAGAACCTATAAGGAACTTAAAAAGCAAAAAAGTGAACAATGCTATTAAAAAGTGGGGAAAGGACATGGACACTTTTCAAAAGAAGGCATGCATGCAGCCAAAAAGCTATGAAAAAAACGTTCAATATCATTAATCATTAGGAAAATGCAAATCAAAACCACAAGATACCATCTCTCATCAGTCAGAATAGCTATTAATGAAAAGGCAAAAAAAATGGATGCAGGCAAGGTTGTGGAGAAAAGGGAATGCTTATATGCTGTTGGTAGGAATGTCAATTAGTTCAGCAGTGGACTGTGGAAAGCAGTTTGGTGATTTCTCAGAGAACTTAACACAGAACCAGCATTCAACCCAGCAATCCCATTATTAGGTATATACCCCAAGGAATACAAATTGTTCTGCCATAAAGACACATGCACACATATGTTCACTGTAGCACTCTTCACATGTAGCAAAGATATGGAATCAACCTAAATGCCCATCAATGGTAGACTGAATAAAGAAAATGTGGTACATATACACCATAGAACACTCTGCAGCCATAAAAAGGAACAAGATCATGTCTTTTGCAGCAACATGGATGAGGCTGGGGGCCATTATCCTAAGCGAACTAATGCAGGAACAGAAAACCAAATACTGCATGTTCTCACTTAGAAATGGGAGCTTAACACTGAGTATACATGGACACAAAGAAAGAAACAAAAGACACTTGACCCTACTCTGGAGGGTGGAAGTGGGGAGGAGGGTGATCAAAAAACTACCTACTGGGTTATCTACTATGCTTATTAGCTGGGTAATGAAATAATCTATACACCACACCCCCGTGACATGCAATTTACCTATATAACGTGTGTACATGTGTAGCCCTGAAACTAAAATAAAAGCTAAAAAAGAAGAAATGCAGACGTGAATATGAGACATTTAAATTACGCATTCTCTGAGGTCACATCCTATGTCTCTCATGTAATCCTACCACAAGTCTAAGCACACAGTAAAGGCGTATTTTTTATTTATATATTTTTATTTATTTATTTTTTGAGACAGAGTGTCACTCTGTTGCCCAGGTTGGAGTGTAGTGGTGCAATCTTGGCTCACTGCAACCTCCATCTCCCGGGTTCCAGCAATTCTCCTGCCTCAGACTCCCAAGTAGCTGGGACTACAGGCACTGGCCACCATGCAGGCTAATTTTTTGTATTTTTAATAGAAACAGGGTTTCACTGTGTTAGCCAGGATGGTCTCTATCTCCTGACTTCATGATCCACCTGCCTTGGCCTCCCAAAGTGCTGGAATTACAGGCGTGAGCCACTGCACCCAGCCACAACTTTTTAAATGAGCAAAAACTTAATAAAAACCAACATTGAGTAATATTATATGATTCCACTAATATGAAGTACCTATAGTGGGCAAATTCATAATAACACAAAGTTACCAGGGCTAGCGGAGAGAACAAGGAGTTATCCTATGTGTACAAAGCTTCTATTTGGAATGATAGAAAATGTTCTGGAAATAGTTAGTGGTGATGGGTGCACAACATTGTGTATGTACTTAACACCTCTGAATTGTACCCCTAACAATGGCTAAGATGGTAAATTTTGTTACGTATATTTTACTACAATAAAAATTTAAATAAAAATGATAAATACTGAACTCTAGTTAATAATATGCATTCTGAAATATTTAAGGGGCTATGTACTGATATACATATGCAATTTAAAGTATATATAAAACAACTCAAGATGGATTGGTGGATGGATAAATGGATAGGTATGTGATAAATGAATTAAAGTATTAATGATAGAATCTGTACAAGTACTTATGATAAAAAATTTTTTAACTTTTTGTATGTCCAAAACTTTTTCTTGTAACATATTAGAAAGAAACTAAAATCATATTAGCAAACTTTAACAGAGAAATATTTTTAAAAGAATGAGTGGGAAGATAACTATATATCTAGTTGAAAAGATTGTATATTGCCAGGATTTTAATTAGTCCCATATTAATTCATACATTTTACACAGTTTGGAATTTTGATTTTAAAAGTGATTCTGAATTTCATTCGAGAAATCAAGCATTGCCCCCAACACAACAGAAGTATGCCATTATAATGTATTTGACATATATAGTACTATAGTTAAAACATTATGGCATTATGTAGCAATTAAAATATAATGGAATAGAAGACATAATCTTAATTTACATGCTAGAATACCTATGAGCTTAATAGAAGATAAAAGAAATGCTAATTCTTTGGGAAAGGATGGCTTTTTAAATGAATGTTAGAATAAAATCAAATAAGAACTTTACCTCAAATTAAATTATAAATGGGTTAAAGAGTTTATTTTTTAAAATAGAGGCCGTTACTGCTTTAGGCAGTTATGATATACACAGATATTACTTAACACAGCATTGTGAAAAGTTAAAAATGCCAGTATGAAAAACTAGAATAACGTATAATAAATAGTTAATTTATTTTCAGATGACGAAAACCATTCTACTAAGAGCAATCAAAGAAATCTAAAGGATAAGAATAGTATATTTGGCCACTGGAAAAAAAGCGAATTTCTATGTCTTCAAAAATGTTATGAACAACAGAAAAGAAAAATGTCAAAATTTGAAAAACACAATATATCTGGCAGAAGAGTCACTATCCTTAATAGAGGCAGAGATCTTTCAAATCAGAAAACCAAAGCAAAAGACCCTAAGACTTACACATATAAGTTGTCAAAGCATCAAAAGATAATAAACTCATAAAAATCTCTCTCTCATTACTATAGAAAACGTTACACTAAAAATGAGATGCGGCTGGGGGTGGTGGCTCACATCTATAATTCCAGCACTTGGAGAGACCAAGGTGGGCAGATCACTTGAGCCCAGGAGTTTGAGACCAGCCTGGGCAACATGGCGAAACCACATCACTACAAAAAATACAAAAACAGCAGGGCGTGGTGGCCTGCACCTGTGGTCCCAGCTACTCGGAAGCCTGAGGTGGGAGGCTCACTTGAACATGGGAGATCAAGGCTGCATTGAGCCATGATGGTGCCATTGTACTCCGACCTGGGCGATGGAATGAGATCCCATCTCAAAAGAAAAAAAAACTTACTTTTTTATACTTTTTTTGTTTATATTCACACAGATTTTTAAAAACACCTTTTCTGAGATAGTTTTGTTAAATATGTTTCTCTTGTTTTGCCATTAAGGGTGATGCTGTGGTGAGCATCCTCATACATCTTGCATATCCTCTGATTATTTTCTCAGGATAATTACTCACATTGACGGTATTTTCTTCTATTGATGATGTTTTATTCCTTACGTTGGTGGGTAAACGTGTAACAGTTTGCTACATAAATATCTTCTAAGATGTCAAAATCATATTGAAAACATTAAAAGTTTTCTGAATGCAAGAAAAAAAACAGAGAAAATGCATGAAAAATATACATAGTGACTATCAACAGCATGATATGATTATAGATGATGTCTCTTTTCTTCCTTATAGTTTTTCTTAATTTTCTAAGAGTTGAAGGATCATTTACAAAACAAGAGACACTAGGTTTACAGATTTGACCTGGATTTTATGTCAGCACCTGCTATAGTGTCCGGCATATATTTGATACTCATACACTTATTAAAACAACTTCATTGAGATATAATTCATACATCATACAATTCATGCATTTAAAATGTATAATTAAGTGGCTTTTAGTATATTCACAGATAAACTATGTTCACAATTGATTTTAGAACATATTCTTCACCTCATAAGGAAACTCTGTCCCCTTTGGCTATCACTCCCCTATCTCCCCATCTTCCCCAGCCCTAAGTAAACACTAATCTACTTTCTGTCTCTACAGATTTAACTATTCTGGTCATTACATTTAAATAGAATTATATAATATGTGATATTTTGTGGCTGGCTTCTTTCACTTACCTTAATGTTTTCAACATTCATCCATGTTGTAGCATATATCAATATTTCATTCTTTTTTGTGGCTGAATTTTATTCCATTGTATGAATATACCACATATTATCTATTTATCATCAGATGATTTATGTTTGAATCTTTTTTATCTTTTGTATACTATGAACAATTCTGCATAAACATTTGTGTAAAAGTTAAAAATAAAAATATATAAAAATAAAAGCTTATATTAAATCATTTCTTTCGCTGATGTTGTCATATAAGGAATTATATCTGTCATTTAAACCATGAAGTTAACATAGATTATTAGCCTGGTTGTTTAACTTTAGAAGTAGTAGTTGGAGCCCCAATGTATTAGTTAGACATAATATTATGATATAATAAAGTTATTTATTTCAATCACGTTATTATTAGAGACCATATTTTAGAGATTAGTTTCAGTTATTTTGAAAAAACAAAAATGATTGTGTACATCTTTCAAGAAGGGTGAAGGAATTAAATTACTTTTGCCTGGAAGGAAAAAACCTGAAAGGTGACCTGGATATGAATCTGTAAGGATAGAAGAGTTAACATAAAGAGGATAGTGGCCTCATTTTACCTATAGTCACATAACAAATCAGTAGAGGTTTTGGTGGACTCTGTATTGGCAGTTTTGAAAGAGCCAGGGTACTGCAGCTGCATTTGCTGCCAAACTGGAATTCAGACACACTCTACTTCTGCCAGACTACCAGAACAGAGACATCAGATAAGTCCTTCCAACTTCCACAGAAATGGAGATAGGACAGAATGAGCCAAAGAGAAGGGACTGGTATCCATCCTAATCTGATGCGAAAACTTCCATTTCTCAGCCCCTTAGAAGAGCCTTCTTATCCCCCAATTCCCTTTGGGAGGAGAAACCCTAGATTCCCCACACCTTGGAGTTATTCTCTCTCCAACCTAGTTCTCTCCCCATTTCTATCGGGGTAAAAGACTTACTTACACCATCGTTTTGAAAACGCAATTTTTATTTTTAGTCATCTGTCTTACTTTAAGCCTGGCAACACACATGCTATTTATTTCCCATATTCACTAAGAAAGCAGAGTGAAATTGCTCCAAGGAGAAATTTGAAATATATATAAATAAGAATGTCCTGACTTGTTGGATGTTAGAACAGTTTATTGAGATGAATTGTAGAACGTTCTTTCAGAACCAACCTCAGAAAAAACACAAACTCCCTATCAGAAGGCTCTGAATTTCCCTCATCACCCTCTGATGCATCAGAATTTCAAAAATTAGATAGAAAACTCAAGAGTTCTAATGCCTCAATCCCCAATGCCAGCTGATGGTGTTATTTTGTAGCCCTTTGTTTGTTCAAATGATTATTTTATTAACGTATCCTAAGGACATAGACACTTTAGACCTAGATTTTATTATCAGTATTAAACTGAGACCAACAGCAATGAATTCCTGTTAGGGTCTTCTGAGAAGACTGTCCACAACTCCTCATTTGCAAAAAAAAATCAGTAAACTTCCATTCATTTGTACATTGGACCAGTTCTTTCTTCTATCTGCTGACATTGTTTTTCTATCATTATGCCTTATTAAAGCAATGTCTATCTTTGCTTATCTACTGGTCCCTTCCTTTTTTTTTAAACATGTCCTTTTGCACACACCAATCAGAACCTGCCATTCTGTGGGTATCACTCTGTCTCCTTGCCCTTGTACTTGTGATCTCCAGCTGCTTCTTCCACTTTGCATCCTCATTGCTCACTTCTAATTTGGGTTTAGCTTCTTTTATTATTATAAATACACAACTTTCCACAATGACCTCTTCTTGGCAAAAGATATTTTTCTAAATCTTCTTCTCCTTGACAGCTCTGGGGCAAATACAGCTCACTCCTTGAAAGTGACTCTGCCCTTTGCTTCTGGGTCGCTGTATTCAGTGGATTCTTCCTGTCTTTCTCAGGCAGTCCCCTCTCCGTCTCCACTGACTCATTATGGCATTCCACGTTTTATCTGTTGAAATGCCTCAGGAACTAATCCTTACCCTCTGCCTTTTCTCCTCTCTGTACTACTCCTTTCTGAAAACACATTTATGCTCAAGACGTCATGGAACACTTTTTGTTTCTGACTTCACAATTTACGTCTCCAGACCCAACCTGTCAGCTAGTCTAATATTTTCAGTTGTCCAATTCTGTCAGGGAAAGATCCATTTTTATAATTTCTCAGATTAGGAAATTCAAATTCATCTTTTACTCTTTTATCTCATCCCTATTCTGTCTATATTTCCTAATTGGTGCAATTTATAAACCCACTCTTTCAGAGGTGGACTGCATCCACTCAAGGCTACTGATGTGAGTAGGAGTTTGAGAGTCATAGTGGGTGGGAGGGTAGCATATGAGTGTGGGGAGTAGGGTGAGGGGGATGAATGGAAGCATTACCAAGTGTAATTCCATAGAGATTCTCTGCAAAATCAAAATCAGAGAAAGCCTGTGAAGAGGAACTAGAAGGCTGAGCGATGAGAACATAGCATTGAAATAAAAAAAAAATCAAGTTGGACCAAATTCAAAAGCTTAATGATGTTAAACTGCTCTTTCAGCTGACCAGTATGTGGGGAAACAGGCACTTTCATAAACAGTCAGCATGAATGTAATTTGATACAACCATATTGGAAAGAAATTTCAGAATATCTCGTAAAAATGTAAATGCACATACTCTATGACCCAGCAATTTCACTTCTTTATATATACCTATGAAATATTGTATATACTCATATGAAGAAAAGATAATGCTTAAGTATTTCATTGCAGTCCTGTTAATAATATTAAAACATTGAAAATCTAAATTTCCCAACTGGGGAATGGTTTAGTAAGCTATGATACATCTATTATTCTAGAATATTATGCAGAAGTACAAGATTGAGGTAGCTGTCTATTAATATAGAAGCCTCTCCAAAGACTTAGTGTTAAGTAGAAAGAAACAATGTCCAGTGGCTGTGTGTCTGGGTCACACCTGTAATCCAGCACTTTGGGAGACTGAGGCAGGCAGATCTCTTGAGCTCAGGAGTTTGAGACCAGCTTGGGCAACATGGTGAAACCCCATCTCTACTAAAAATACAAAAAATTAGCCAAGCATGGTGGCAAGCACCATGGTCCCAGCTACTCAAAAGGCTGAGGTGGGAGAATCGCTTGAGCCCAGGAGATGAAGGTTGTGGTGAGCCATGATCATGCCACTGCATTCCAGCCTGGGTGACAGAGTGAGACTCTGTCTCAAAGGAAAAAAAAAAAAAAAAAAGCATATTGTAATATTGTAGAATGACATACAATGTATACTTTCTATAAAAAACATACACATAAATAAACAATACAAAAACACTACATGTTTTTTCAGGAAGATATTAAGTATACAATTATGTAACAGAAAATCTACACACAAAACCTTCCAGAAAGATTATTGTGGGGGAGCCAGGAGAGTACTGAGGCTGGAATCGTGCTCAGAAAGGACTTTATCCTTATCTGCAATTCAGTTGTTTTAAAATAAGGAAAATATATATATATATATGTATTAATTGTGTGGTTATTAGAGAGAGAGAGAGAGAGGAATCACAAAGAGGACTCAGATAATGAAGCAAAGGTAGAAAATGGAAGGCCAGAAATGAGCCAGGGCACAGATGGGTCAAAGGACAGTTAAGGAACTGGTTCTGCAGACACATCCTGTCCACTGCAGTGTTCCTTCAACGTGTGTTTCAGCATACTTGGCAGGCCCAGAAGTGTCCTTAAAGGAACCAAGTTTTATTGGAAGAGTAACCACTGCAGACAGAGTTGGTGAGGCCAGCAGAAACAAACAGGATAAGCAAAGCAGGGGCTGACTAGTGCCTGGATATAGTGTAGTACAGGTTAGATTTAGGCCAGAGCTGTGGTTGGCTAGAAAGAGGTCTACTCAAATGGGTAAGAGGTCTCAGTAGAATTCATAGACAAAGTAGGCTGGAGGGCTTGGCTAACAGGTGTATGTCCTGGGTACATATCAGGTAGGAAGGACTCAATAGAGTAAGGGCTAAATGCAAATTTCAGAGACAAGTGTCAATGAGTTTTGTTATTTCCATGGGAAATTAAAATACTTGTTGCCTTTTACCTTAGATAGTTCAGATTTTTTTTTCTAGTCAGTCCTGTGTTGAGGTAATGCTCTGACCCTAAAACCCTCTGAAATTTCTCCCTGGTTCTGACTCTCCTCCCAGCAGTCACATTCCTCTTCCACTCGAATTATTATAATAGCTCAGTAGATGGATTCACTCTCTCTTCATTCCAATGAATTCTATGTATCACTGCCAAATCAGTTTTCTTAAAACATCACATGCCTCATTAGTTCACTTAAGAAATGGCAGTGGTCCTCTTTTGCCAATGGTCTATCCCAAACCAGTATCAGAATCAAACTCCTCTGTTTTACTCTAAAGGCTCTAAGTAATGTTAACCATGCCATTCTTAGTTACCATTAACTTCCACCCTACCCATAACTTGCATCAACATTTTCTCAAAACACTGAAGTTCAGCCTCCAGGTTCAATTCTGCAAAGCTGTAGGAAGTCAATAGTAGACATGAGATAAGCCCCTTGGGTGTATCTATTCCCAATCAGCCACAAATTATGGACATTATTGTCATCCAAAGAAAATTGTTAGGTTTTCTCTGCTGCTAATGTACTGTCCTTCTGCCTTTCCTAAACCAAAACCAGATCATTTGTCCTGCTTTTGTGACCTCACCCACAACACTTTCACAAAGGCCTCTCCTCTTTATCTTCAATTGAGGTCCGACTCTTGATGTCCTCCATTCTTTACTCCCTTACTCCTGCTCTTAGTCAACCATTGAAAAGCTGTCCCACACTCCTTCATCTATCCCACACTCCTTCATCTATCCCACACTCCTTCATCTATCCCAATCCTGCGTACATACACATTAATACCTATTTCAGGTTCCATCTCTTTCATGTAGCCTTTTCTAGTAACCTCAGCATACAGAGATTGATCCCATCTCTAAATTCCTGCAGTATTTATATGTAGCAGAAAGTAACACTATTACATATTTTAATGTTATTAGTGGTTTCTTGTCTGTATATTTTATCTCCCAAGTGTAAGTGCCTTAAAAAGAAGAATTATATTTTTACTCTTATTATATCTTCTCTTGTCATTAATGTAGTATCTTGCTCATAGTAAACATTCATATACACCATGGAATACTATGCAGCCATAAAAAAGGATGAGTTTGCGTCCTTTGTAGGGACATGGATGCAGCTGGAAACCATCATTCTTAGCAAACTATCACAAGAACAGAAAATCAAACACCGCATGTTCTCACTTATAGGTGGGAACTGAACAATGAGATCACTTGGACTCGGGAAGAGGAACATCACACACCGGGGCCTATCATGGGGAGTGGGGAGAGGGGAGGGATTGCATTGGGAGTTATACCTGATATAAACGATGAATTGATGGGTGCTGACGAGTTGATGGGTGCAGCACACCAACATGGAAAAAATAAAATAAAATAAAAATAAAAATAAATAAATAAATAAAAAGAAAAAAAAGAAGGAAAAAAAATTCAATAAGTATTAGATGGATTGATTTGATGTATCCTAAACTTTTTCACAATTATTCTTCACATATTATATTAATCAGGACACTTTTGGTAGCAAGTGGTAGTAATCCAAATAAAACTGACTTAATTTGAAAGGAAATTTTTTGGTTCACCTAACTGAAATTGCAGGTATAGTTTGACTTAAGGCAGAGATGGATCTACAAACTCAAATAATATAATTAAGAATCAATATCTCTCCATCTCTCCATTCAGATCTTCTGGGTTAGATCTCAGGCAGTCTGTTGACCATGAATGACAAAAATGGCCACCAGAAATTCCAGCTTTCATCTTACCAGTTTACCAACCCAATGGAAGGAAAAAAAACTATATATTAGGTTGAAATATACAAAATTGCTATTAATATAGGTCAAAATGGTTGAATAATGGCAATTTCATATCTTTCAACCTAATAGTTCCAGAAAAATCCCAATGCTAAAGTTCATTGGTCCAACTTACATTTCATAACCATTATTAAACCAGTCATTGTGGCCACTGCGATGCAGTATTCGTATTGGTCAGTGCTGAATCATATGCCCACGCACAGAGCCATGTGGACAAAAAGTGAGAGAGCACTGACTTCTCATAGGAAATTTAAGGTGCTATCATCAGAAAAGGGAGAATAAAAATTGAGCAAGCAAAACACGAGATGTCCATTATGCATACAAGAAACACTCCAAGGTTGAAATTTACCGTGAATTTAATGAAGCCTAAACTTCAGGGAACCTCACTTGCATAAGCTCCTTCTAAAGCAATGTATTTCATCTTGTATTTAAATTTTTGAGTTCTTTTCCTTAAAGAGGGGCTCCCAAATTGTATAAGCTTCAAGACCAACAAAATCTGGATCTGCCCCATAAGAATACTCAAAACTATTTGTGAAATTAATAAATAAATGTTCCCAACATACTGCACCCACTTCTGCTTTTAGCAGAAAGAAACCATCTGTTAGATAGTTTATTCACTAAGTTCTTCACAATAAGTTAACTTATCTTTTGACACTAACAAAAAAATAACTTGATCATATCTTTCAGATCTCCCTAGTTTCTGGAATTCAGAATCTTAATGTATTTTTCTCTGCCCCATCACAGACCCACCCATATAAGCACCCCACCTCCCCCTTTTTTTTCACTTCTCTGAACTTTATTCCCAGATGAAACCTGCCTCCTACTATCACCTCTCATGAGAGGCCAATCCATTATGAAGTGTTCATTTCTGGGTCCCACTATGGTTCCCTTTGAACCAATTTGAAGAAACTCAGCAATTGCTCATATTCATTCTACACTGATGTTCTCTGATATTCTTTAAAATTTCAAACCAAAATGAATTCTCAAAACTATCACAGAGAGAACACAAAATGTAAGGTATATCTTATATTGAAGTGAATCTAGGATGTGACTCTTGTCAAAGTCACATACCTATAGGGGACCACTGATCAAAGATATGCCAAAATCAGGTCTGGGTAACCAAAAAATGTGCCTGTTGTTGAGATTTCCAACTACACTTTACCCTTCTACTTGGCAGTCAGACAGCCTCAGGAATGTAAATTCATGCAGTTTTGAATGTGGGGGAAGGTTAGGAAACTAAGCCTGCCTGCTGCTATTCTGATTACAGCATTTGTCGCTGGCTGGGAGAGACAGCTCTGAGATTGATGCTATTTTTCTCCCTTCTCAGGAAAATGGCTTGGGCTGTGTATCAGGGAAGGCCAAGGGGCACCTACGAATGAAATTTCTGCTTAATCCCTCAGCAGGTTCCCAAGTCAGTAGTCCTTCCGATGTGGCATTGCATTTGACCTATTTATTCCATCCCCCGCCCCTGCCCCCCAGCTCCTGCCAGAAATATGGCATAGAAACAGGGCAGTGCAATTATATTGCCTTTTTTTCTTTTAATTTGTTGAAATTGTCTCCAGGCAGAAGAAGGGAGGTGGGGGTTAGAAACCAGATGGTTGTAACTGGAGTAGAAACCTACTACTGAGTAGCTTTGAGATGCTTAAATCTGGTAGAAGTGGCTATTTCCTCATAGGAAAAGGGGAATGAAGCAACAGAGCCATGGAAAAAGATTTGCAGCAGACTGATCTCCAGTGTCCCATCCTCTCCAACCCATGTGCACACACATGTAAAAGGTATCCCATTTTCCCTTGGTTCTCCAAAGCACCACCAACAATGGGTTATAGCAGACTTTTCCTGAAAGTTGGGTGGAGGGTGCAGGGGTAAGCTAGTGACAGTGAAAGGGGTTTATAACACAGGACTTAAACCGTCTACAAATGAATATTATCCATCCTTCTTTAAAGCCCCTCAGTCTCTCTATTATCTTCCTCCTCATCATCATCCCCAGCATCCTCACCCCTCACAAAACCCCAGGCACCTGATGCATTTCTTTGCTTCTCTCTTTACACACGTGAAGTAGAAAGAAAATTGGGGCTGGGCACAGAGCCTCATGCCTGTAATCCCAGCACTTTGGGAAGCTGAAGCAGGCAGATCACCTGAGGTCAGGAGTTTGAGACCAGCCTGGCCAACATTGTGAAACTCTGTCTCTACTAAAAATACAAAAGTTAACTGGGCGTGGTGGCACATGCCTGTGGTCCACTCAGCTCAGATTTGGTAATTCACTAGAATGACACAGCACTCAGGAAAGAGCTTTTCTTACTATTACCAGTCTATTCTAAAGAATACAACTTAGGAGCAGCCAACTCAGGCATGACTGTGGAACTACTCAGAAGTCTGCACTCCAGCCTGGGAAACTGAGTGAGATGCCATAGAATGAACAAATGAGCAAAAGAATGAAAGAAAGAGAGAGAGAAGGAAGAGAGAGAGGGGAGGGAAGGAAGGAAGGAAGGAAGGAAGGAAGGAAGGAAGGAAGGAAGGAAGGAAGGAAGGAAGGAAGGAAGGAAGGAAGGAAGGAAGGGGAAGAAAGAGAGGGGAGGTAATTGAGACTGCAGGAAAGAGAAAGGGTCAGGGAGCTGACTAAGCATTAACCTGTTATCTTTTTATATTTGGGGAGATTCAGCCAGCAGAAGAGTCCTTTCTCTCAGTCTCTGGGCCGTCTAAACACCTGGAGGATAGCAGCACACCAAGGTCTGGGCATAAGGGCTAACGCCTCCTTCCTCTGGTCTTTGATAGGGAAAACCGACTCTCAAGCTTGTGTGAAGTTCTGGTCAGGCACAGTGGCTCACACCTGTAATCCCAGCGCTTTGGCAGGTGAAGGTGTGTGGATCACTTGAGCTCAGGAGTTCAAGACCAGCCTGGGCAACATGGCAAAACTCTGTCTTTACAAAATATTAGCTGGGTGTGGTGACATGTGCCTGTAGTCTCAACCACCTGTGAGGCCGAAGTGGGAGGATCACCTGAGCCTGGGAAGTTGAGGCTGCAGTGAGCTCTGATAGTGCCACTAAATTCCAACCTTGGTGATGGAGCGAGAACCTGACTCAGAAAAAAAAAAAAAATGCAGCCAAATATCCACCCAGTTATCCACCTGTTAGGTTTTGTTTTTCCTTCCCACCCAAATACATGATATCTTTTCCAACAGCACTTCTCCAACTCTCTGACCCCAATTAGGTGGCCTACAATTCATTTCTGGCACTAACTACCCAGGGTTAACATCAGATTTATAGGTTTAACGGCTCAGTCCCACAAGACTGCCCTCATCTCAGAGGCCAGTCACAAGTATGGGATCCACAGGTTACTAACTCTTCTGTCCATGTTGGCTACAAATTTAGGTGTTCCTACAACCTCCTTCTCAGATTTGGTAATTCACTAGAATGACTCACAGTGCTCAGGAAAGAGCTTTACTTACTAAAGGATACAACTCAGGAGCAGCCAACTGGAAGAGAAACATAGGGCAAGGTATGGGAAAGGGACATGGAATTTCCACGCTCCTTCCTGGTGTACCACCCTTCCAGCACCTAGATGTCTTCCACAACCCAGAAGCTCCCCAGACTCTATTGTTGTTTAGGGATTTTACAGAGGTTTCTTTATGTAGGCATGATTGATTAAGTAATTGGCCATAGGTGATGAACTCAGTCACTAGCTCCTCTTCTTTCCCTTGAGATTGGGGGATGAGGTTGAAAGTTGCAAGCATCTAATCAAGGCTTGGTCTTTCTGGTGACAAGATGCCTTATCATAATAACTCAGGCAATTTCCAAGCATTTTAGGAGTTCTGCACCAGGAACTGGGGACAAAGACCAAATAACTCTCTTATTATAGTACCTCATTATGTTTACTTGTCTTGTAAAAAAAAAATGTAAAGTCACCCTCCTTAGGATATTAACCTTCCTGGCTATTTCTGGCTTTCTCTTTCTATGTACTCTCCATATCCCTTTAACAGACTGACCAGGAACTTCTGATCTGTTCTCATTAGGATTACTACGACATAACTAGCTTTCCTGTGGCAGACCCCTTTATCTCTCTCTGCAAACAAATCATTCAAGAGAACAAGCATCCTTAGAGCCTTAGAGTTGAATGCCCACAACCCTAGCTCTTCCTCCCAGAAGAACCTTAGGAAGATGTCAGTGGGAAGGGTGAACTTAAATGGCTGAGGGCCTCACCCCCACTCCTTTTCACGCAGGCATCATCCCCACTTTTCTAGGCCACCTCTGTTGGCCTCTGGGTTACTGAGAAGGTCATTTTGAGTGTCCAGGGAGATCTTTTGGCTCTTATTTGTTCAAGTCTCCGGAAGGGAACTCTAGGAGCTGGGCCCTGAAACCCTGGAATGCAAGACCGAGAACTTTACTAGTTGAAATGGGATGGGGATGAGGCCCAATCTGAGCGAAGGCCTCTGTGCATTCTGCCTCACTAGCTCTCCTCCTTCCCCCTCCATTAACAAAAACAAAATAAAAACAAAACAACTCGGGGAAACAAAGCTTTCCTTTTAGGTTATCAAGAGGTCTTCCGTTTGGAGCAAAACCGCACTCCCTCCTGTGGCACCAGTCTCAGTCTCAGATGGTGAGGGCCTCAAGCCCACACTGGCTTATTTGAAATCCATGTTTAGGTCCCAGCATGTGGCATGTGCTCCACTCTGATGACACTTTTCGTTTCTAATAATAGAGCAGATGAAGTAATATTGCAATTGATGTTCCCGGGGATTTGATTGGATAAGTGCATAAAGTGTGGAGGGGGAAGGGGGTTGCATGGACAGATCACATTAGTATTCCCGTCCTATCAATGTGCGGGCCCGCGAACAACGTCAGCCGGACCGATTCTCTGCGTCTGCCAGTCCCGCCACAGATTCATCTGGGATCTTCAAACAGACGAGCCCTTAGAGACGAGGGATCAAGGCAGCCGATTAGAACCAATTGCTTGCCTTGGGGACGGCCAGTCCTTCCAGGCCTGGCGACAGTGGAGGGAGGGGAAAGACAACCGAGTGCCGCTGCGGGAAGACACTGAAGCAAGAGCGACACCCCTTTCCGCCCCCCACCTTGCAGCGCAGGCTTTGAAAGCTGCTCCCCCACCTGAATGGAAACTCGGAACCGCCGGGCGGCGCGTTCCTTCTCGCCCAGCCTTGCAATCCATGCCGAGAGGAAGGCAGTGCGAGCCCGCGCCAGCGCCCAGCTCCCGGGACAGGGTCGGCAATGCTGCTGAGCAGAACTTGATCGCGCCCCTTCCTCGCTGCTAGTGGAAGCGATGCTGCACGGCACAGCCAGCGCTTCCTCGGCTCTCCTTCAAGCTGAAGGTTACCGACCCGTGCAGCCAGCCCCAGCCCTGTGAGCTGCGCGCCTCAGGTTCAGGCTCCGGCTGCTTGGCTGCTGCGCCCAGGGCAACAACCCGGCCGCCCGCGCCGGGGCGCACTGCACCAGCGGCTTCGGCTTGGTGGATGTGTATGCATGAGTTCTGCACCGAATGGGCGCAAAAAGCGCCCCAGCCGGTCCACCCGCTCCTCGATCTTCCAGATCAGCAAGCCCCCGCTGCAGAGCGGAGATTGGGAGCGCAGGGGCAGCGGCTCCGAGAGCGCCCACAAAACCCAACGAGCCCTGGACGACTGCAAGATGGTGGGTGAAAACTGCGCCTTTTTTTTTTTTTTTTTTTAAATTGAGAGGGGGTGGGGGGAGTCATGTATGTTAATCATTTGCCTGAGTGCCAGCCACTCCCCCACCCTCAGCGCCTCAATGCCGATCACGTGGCGCATGCACTATTTTTAAATCTGCAGTCCCCCAAATTCAGGGTGACACCCCGGTCGTAATGGCCCTGCAGAGAGAAGTGTCACAGCAAGGGTCTTGTGGATCAGTGACTGTAGGTTGTGCCTCTACCCCCTCGAAGAATGGTGGATGCGAAAGACACAGTGAACTGGCTCGCTCACCGGGGAGGGAGAGATGAGGAGGTGGGGATGTTGCTTTCTGGGGAGAGAGTAGCAAACAAACCCAAATACAGCGCACGGGGCGCTGCCGAGGGGTCGAAGGTTCCAGCGCAGAGGCTGTAGCTGGTCTTCCCGTCAGGCCGTCAGGCCGAGAGGTTCAGTGGCCCAGCAAGAGGTGAACGGTTTGCCTATTACACCCTACCTGTGGCCTCCCCCGCCCCTCCCGCCATGCAACTTAAAAGCCATGTCCTAACAGTAGCAGAGGGGAGCGTCTGTGTAGGAGTCCCCAGCATCATTCTCTGTTGGCCTGGGAGTGGCATGGTAGCCCTCCAAATATGCTTTCTTGCTCTTCAGAAACTGAGTCTGAAAGGGTGAGGGGAAGTAGATCTGGAATTAGAGCTTCCATGGCCAGGCTTGCCTATGAAAATAAACACTTGCCTTGGACAAAGAGACTTACCATTTTGGTGCTTCTGCTTTAAACCATTCCTAGGTTCCTTAGCTGGAGATCTGGGGAGCTGACTCAGGGGTCAGTGAAGGCCCCTGTTTATGTACTCCAAAATAGGAAACTTTCTGATGAGAAATGTTTGGTAAAGAAAAACAAAACAAAACAAAACTCACTTCTTTTCCAGCTTGTCCAAGAGTTCAACACACAAGTGGCCCTGTACCGAGAGCTGGTCATTTCTATTGGGGATGTCTCGGTCAGCTGCCCCTCACTCCGGGCGGAAATGCACAAGACAAGAACCAAAGGCTGTGAAATGGCCCGTCAGGCACACCAAAAATTGGCTGCCATCTCAGGGTAGGAGACTCGGCATTATTTGGTCATTCATATACATGATGCATGGATGCTGACAGAATTTTATGGTAGCCAAGGCCTCAGAGATGATCTCCACATATTTGAGATTTTAATCTTGAGATCGAAATTCTCTTAGAGAGCTATACACAAACTATAGGCCAAACCATAATTTGAAGGCTATGTCATTCTTGTATATATGTATATATATTTAGAAGATTTGGATCAAGTGACTTTTTTAAAACTTAATTTTCAGTACTCTGGCCACATACTGGAATTTGGAGCATAAGATTTGGGGTGGATGGTTGGGCATCAAACTGAAGTTAAATCATCATGCCTCAAAATTATTTTGTCATCTGCTGCTGAACAAAAGGCCTGTGCTATAGAGAAAAATCTTTCCCAAATCCCAGATTTACTAAACTATTTATACCATGAGATAAATTCCTATGATACCGCCTAAAATAAAATCCCTAAAATAAGGTCTTAGATATAAATTACTCTTCACTGTGGTGATATGAAGGGGTGAGTTTTAGCATAAGAACAGTTTTTAAAGATTGGGGACATTCACAATCTCAGTAAAACGAAGATGACTTTGTCCCCCAAATTTTTATTTATTTTCATCAGATTTATGGTTTTTCAAGCCTGTATTAGGAGATAACTCGGTATGTGAAAACTTCTCTCTTTGGATCCTACCTACTCCTTCTTTCATCTCTTAATACTGGGAAAAAAGTTAGCCATGGATTTTGTTAACAGTTCCTATTTTCAAGATAAGTACTTAGAGCAAGGAAACATAGGAATCTTTATACAAATACATCGATACATTAATTTAAGTGCTTGGTTCAAACTGGATATAGCATTTATCTGTTTATCTATGTGAGTATATCTTTATCACAGCAGTTCAAATTGGTCAGACTCACCTGATAATGTTACAAATTGATCACTTGTAGGAATTATATCTAATTTACTTATTTGAAAGAATCACTGTTTGCCATCTTTAATTCCAATAATATATATAGTGACTAATACTAGTTTATAAAGACTGGAAAGCCATATATTGCCTCTCTTAATAATTAGTTTACATTTGACCACAGGCATTTTATATCATGAAAAATGATATGCTGTACTCATCTCCTTGAAGAGAGGAATAAACAAAATATGCTATAACCCTATTTTATTTAGTAAAAATATTGAGAAGCCTTATCCTTTTCTGTTTTACCTCTTATACTATTCTTAACAAGAAGTAAATCTAGGTAATGGAGGGGAATTAAGTGGTTCGGGAGTTTGGGGAAGAAATGCAGCTGTGATAAATCCCAGACAAGGAGAGAGAGAAAAAAAATCAGAAATGTGAAGGAGCACTGGTAAATTTAAAGGCACAGATAAACAATAATTCCAAAGGAAAAGCAGATTTAGGACAGGAAATTTTCTCTCAGAGCTAAGGAGTAGCAACTGTGTAAACTTTGTGTCCTAGATTACAGGATGGGATTGCATTTAGGATCCCTTTGAATTGGAACTCAAATTGAGAACATGCTCTAATCAGAGAAGGTGGGCTGGAGGAGTGAACAAGGAGTTTGACTCAATCTATTTTGCTACACACACGAAATTCAGGGTCTTCTAAATGTTCAGGAAAGAAAAGGTCTGAAACTATTGGCTAAAAGTTGAGTTTGGAGGATTTCAGATGGATTTTTTTTCTTTCAGAGGTATTCTAGTTACGTTACCCCGGCTGGTCTTAAACTCCTGCACTCAATCCTCCCGCCTTAGCCCCCAGAGTAGCTGGGACTATAAGAATGCACCATGGCACCTGGCATGAGGTGGATTTTATTTACTCTGGTGTTTTTAGCTCTTTGCTACTTGCTTGCATGTTATCTCAGTGTTGATGTTAATGGGCGCAGTTTTATAAGAATTCATAGTAAATTAAGGTTCTTAGAGCCTTGCCAAAGGAAAACTAACTCCATAAAATATTCTAGGATAGAATTTGACACATTTCCCCCCTTACAATAATAATTAAATGCAATTTGATGTTCGTTATAAAAAATGACAGCAATATAATTGAAGGAAATCCCTTTAGTTCCTCACCATCTGGGCTCCATTAATGAAGGATGTGATTCCCTTTGGCGGAATTCCGTTTCTGATATCACTTGTTATGTGGGTTCTTGTTTCAAGCTTGATGTGAAGGCTGGTAGGGAGGCTGTAGGAGTCACTTTAAAGTTTGAAGCAGGGATGAGAAAAGCTAAGGTTTTTGGTGAAATTTAGAGAGAAGAACTGGATTTCTTGAGCGCCCACTATTTGTCATCACAACCCAGCTATTTCCTTTCAGCTGAGGGAGGGATTATTATTCTTATTCTACAAATAGGTCTAGAGAGATTGAGGAACTTGCCCAAAGTTACACAGTTAAGAAGTGACACAGCTTTGATTCTGCCCCATGTTGCATGCTTCTGATATTCATGCTTTTTCCTCTATATAATGCTGCCATTCAAAAAGGTGCTATGTGTAAAGGATACATGATAAAACATAAATGAATCTTAAAAAGAGTATGCTAACTGAAAAAGCAAGTCACAAAATACCACATATCATATGATTCCATTCATGTGAAATGCCCAGGAAAAGCAAATCTATAGAGACAGAAAGGAGATTAGTGGTTACCTAGAACTGGAGGCGAGAGCAGGTAGAGACTACAGATGTGCTCGAGGAATCTTTTTGGGATGACGGAAATGTTCCAGAATTGGACTATGGAGATGGTTGTACAATACTGCATATTTACTAAAAGTCATTGAATTGTAACTAATAACGAGTGAATTTTATGGCATACAAAGTATACCTCAATAATTGTTTTTTAGAAAGATATTATCATCATCACCATCATTAACACTTGTTTTTTTTTTTTGTCAACTTTATTATTTTCTACATATGTAACTTTTAATGAAGGGGTATGAGCTATAGGGTGGAGGAAAAGTAACGCTTGGCTCCCCACGCATTTCTCAAGACACCTGCCCCATGGCTATTGTTTAAGCACCAATGCTTTGCTCTGTGTAGGAATACAAGTGTGGGAAAGGCAGGACTTGAAGGAGTAAGTGAATTTATTCATTTTCTACCAATAC
This sequence comes from Rhinopithecus roxellana, assembly GCF_007565055.1. Lineage (NCBI taxonomy): Eukaryota > Metazoa > Chordata > Mammalia > Primates > Cercopithecidae > Rhinopithecus > Rhinopithecus roxellana. The sequence continues at coordinate 57,696,191 of NC_044551.1, forward strand.
AGACCCCCACTTCCTGGTCTGCCAGCTGGCTTTGGGGCCACAGGAGGTAGACAGGATTGAAGGTGGACAGGGTAAAAAGAAGATGAGGCAAGATAGAGAGGAAGAGGGAAAACAAGGAGTTAGCGTTAAACAAGCCACTAATGCTACATACCTTTCATCCCTGACCAACTGAAACCCTCAAGGAATGGTCAAGCTCACAGGAGAAGAAAACTCAGACTCTGTTTTTTGTAACTGGCCCTGTATAAGAAGGCCATCTTCACAAATACAATCAACACAGTTTCTCAAATTGTGTTTAGATCAGCAGAGTTCAGACACAGCCTTTTCTTTCAAATGTGTCAGATACCTGCATTCTTGACAGACCTAGCCAGGTGAATACAAAGTCTCCTCTGACTGTCTTGATTTACTAAAGTTACGATATCTTTACAACTCTGACCCTTTCCCAGACATTAAAGCTAAGAGGGGCCTTAAAGATCAATTGCAAGAATGGGCCTCAAACTTTTTTAGCAGTAAATCCTCCCTTCAATCTAAATGTAGAAAGCCACATTTATAAAGACAGTCATAGCGGCATTACTCTGCACTGCTTGGGGTGTGTGTGTGTGTCCATGTGCATATCAGGAGTAGGCCAGGTCCTGCCTTTTGGACTTCCTACCCAAAGTGACTTCTAGACACTTCATAGAATCCCTAGGGCTCCATGGCACTTTATATTTGAGGAGTCTAAGATTCAGAGGATTTAAGTGACTTTTGAGGCAACTTGACAAAGAATACGTGAAGACTTTGAAGTCAGGCAGACCTGGACTGAGTATCATCTTTTATGACCTTGATGGAATGCTTAACTCTCTGAGTCACAATTCCTTCATCTGTAAACTAGTGTCATGCCCGCTCGTGGGGTACTTGAGAGAGTTAAGTGAGCTAGGTATGTGAAGCAGGGACCACATGTCCAGCCTGTCAATGGCACTGCCAGTCAGAGGCTGCTCTAAGACTGGGACCTGGATCTCCTGCTCCCTGGTCTAGTACCTATTGCATTAACCACACCTGAGAATGAGGAGAGATGAACACAGCATACAAGGTATGAGTGGCCCCAGGAGCCAACATCCTCCAGCACACCTCGGGAGTTACTGCTATGGCTGGGGCGCTGGTGGTCAGGATTCTCTTTGTGCTGCTGTGCTTCTGCAGTGTCTGTGTTGGACTAAATCTTTCTCACACTGCTGCTTTTGATTAATGGTTCTCAAGAGAATCTAAATGTAGAAGGATTTACTCCAGATCTTAAGTTTAAGTATGACAACATGAGAGACAGTAGAGTGTGATGGGAAAGAGCACTGATTCTAAATCAGATTAGACAAGGCTTTACCACTTGCTAAGGACATGTGTGAATTTGTATGCAGATTGATTCACAGAGTGGTTAGTGGTAGTCTGGTACCATGGTTAAGTACACAGACTTTGGGGCCAGACTCGCAGTCTGGCTGTGCTGCTATTCACACGTAGTATGAAGTCAGGCAAAGATATTGTCTCTCCCTCTCTGCTTCGGTTTCCTCAACAGCAAAATGGAGTTAATGAATAATGGGACCAGAGTATGTGGCATTGTGAAGATCAAGAAGTTAGGAGACTACAAGCATATAGTAAATGCTATTCAGTGCAAGTTAGTGGCAATATAATATGACATTTAAAAATTCAGATTGTCAAGATATATTTATATACAAAGTGTTAATCCATCAAATATTTTCCAAATGAATACTTTGGCTGGAATAAATCTTTGCTTACCTTGGTTTCTTATATTCTGAGACATTTTCTTGGTTGAAGTTTCCCAGATGGCTATCAAAAAGCCTGTTCTGGGATACCATAAAAATTATATGGAGATGTGAAGATTCATAAGTAGTTAAGTTTAGAAATTTTTTATATAAATCAGCCTAGATTCTTCATATATCAAATAATATTTACAAAATCTTTTGGACTAGTTCTAGTATAGGCTATATGACATTGGACAAGTCTGTTAAATTTCCTGCATGCCAAAATGAGAGTGTTACATTGAATGACTTCTGAATCTCCTGGCTTCCTCATCCCATTATTCTACGTTAATTCATAGAGAATCACATGGACCTTGTTTGTAGAACTGAGCTATGAAAAAATAAATATCATGCAAGAAGTTTGATGATTGAATTCCAGAAATAATTTGTTGAGATCCAAACATAGTACATTCACAAGAAGAATCTTAATTTCCTATTTCAGGTTTTTCCCTCCAGCAATGATTTTCCTGACCAACCAGACCTATGTTTCTCTCCTTTTCTCCTTCTCTTTCCTCATGTTCTTTCCTTCTCTTCCTTCTCCTCCTCCTGCCTTTTTTTGGGGGGTTGGGGTGGGCCGTTTTGGTTTTGATTTGCATTTAATTTTTTGCCCTGATTTTTTCAGCCCCACTTATAGTTAGTTTCCTGTTCCTACCCTTGTTCTGTTTGTTAGGAAGTTAGGAAATGAGAGAGTGAGATAAGGGTGAATAAAGTATTGCAGCTTAGCAATAGTCCTTTCAACACTTTGGCTGAGCCAGCAGCAATGATGTGTGGTGACAGAGTATGGAAGAAGAGCTTGGTGACCATGGAAGCAGTTCTCAGCCTTCTTTGATCCACACAGCGGAGGAGGCCTTATGTGGGCAGTGACAGCCTCTGCCGTTAGTAAAAGGGACCTGTGGTTGGCAGGCATGCCAGGCCACCCACTCTGTCTTTTTGTGAGATGCATCTAGACAAGTGTTCCCCCATTGCCTATTGAAGTTTAGCCGTTTTATGTTTTGAACAGATTTAATGACTTTCACCTTGTTAGAGTCTTCTTAATAGATGTTTCAATTAGAGAGAAAATTAAATCTAAAACTAACTTTGGAAAAATTCACCGTCACTTTATTATGTGTACTCTGAAGTGCAAGAGAGCAAGGCTGTTTCACTCATCTTTGCACCCTGAGTGGTAAGCTCAGTGATGATATATTTGTCTTCTCTGTTCATTAAGTTTACTTGGTATTTTAAAATCTATTCTTAAAAGAAGCCGGGTCTTGATACAGACTTCAGTAAGAATTGAGAGATTACATTAGTTTACATCTTATTACATTTAACTATTTTTTTATATAATTCTAAAACCAATATGTTGGTTTTTAAATAACAGAGGACTCGAAGAGCATACCTAAGAGCCATTTCTGAGGCATAGGTGTTCATTATTATCACAAATCAGCGGGCATTGTGTATTTTAGAATTACTCATAAAGTAATTACATTTAATTTATGTTATTTGATAAAATATTACCATAACATCTCTCTGCTTAGTGGACACTTTATATTGAATAGTTAATTAATCAGTTACCATTGAGATCACCTTTTTGAACTGTTCTTTAAAATTCTAGGCCCTGAGAGTTTAGCTGTGTCTTATCCCAGAACAACACCTATAGAAAGCACAGCTCCAGAGCAGTATTTATACTGCCTGTTTATTTCCTTTGCTTTACAAAACATGACTTTAAAAAAGGTAAAACTTCATGAAAAACATGTAATTACTTGCCTATATGCATACATACACACACACACAAACATATATATATATACACACACACACATACACATATATAATACACATACACAGAGTAAACTTATTTGTGAGATTGATTCTGGTTAGGATCAAGTATCTGAGCCTTTAAATAGAACTAATTTAGCGAATAATAATTATTATTATTATTTATTTTTAGAGATGGGGTCTCACTCTGTTGCCTAGGCTGATCTTGAACTCCTAGGCTCAAGCAATCCTTGTGCATCAGCCTCCTGAGTAGCTGGAACTACAGGCATGCACCACGAGACACAGCTAATTTTTTAAAAACTTATTACAGAGACTGGGGTCTTGCTATGTTGCCAAAGCTTGTCCTGAACTTCAGGCCTCAAGCAACACTCCCAGCTCAGCCTCCCAAAGTGCCAGGATTATAAGTGTGACTCACTACTCTCGACCTAAATATATGTTTTCAACCTAATAGAAGACTCTAGATACAATCAGGTTAACAAAAGTCAATTTAACATTTGCAGCTGCAGATATATAGAAAACTAATAAATTACACCAATCTAAGTTTGAGCACAAGGGGAAATATATACTAACCCGGAAGAAGCCAAAGCCCTCATGTATTCTTCAGTCACTGAGAATATCTTGAAGTGCCCCCACCCTTATCCCATAAGGTACCAAGTCCTGTAGTGTTTTATCTTTTTCAGTGTCTATTGTGTGCCTTCTTTTTTTTCCCCCATTTCTGTGGCCACCTCTTAGTTCACAAATGTATCCCCTCTGTCCATCAGCTGTTGTAGTACCTCCCAATTGGTCTCCTTGAGTTCAATCTCTCACCTCTTCTCTTCAATTTATTCACTAGATCCAGGCTAATCCTCCTCCTAAAATGCTCCTCTGATCTTGTCACTTCTTTGCTTTAAAACTTCTAAAGATTTTCTATTGCCTAAAGCAGTGTTTCTTCAAATTTGAAACTAGATTTCCTGTATCAGAATCACGTGGGTGGCATGTCCTCAGACCTGAAGAACCAAAACCTCTGGGTAGGTAAGGATAGGAAATCCAAATTTTTAATAAACACCACTGCATCTCCCAGGAGATTGTTGAACATGCAACATATGAGGCCTATCTGCCTAGAACAGCGATTATCAACCTGGGCTGCACATAGGAATCACCTGGGAAGCTTTAAAAATTTGCTCATGCTTTAGTGCCATCCCTAGAGTTTCTGATTTAATTGGTCTGGGATGCTGCCTGGGCATTGGGGTATTTTTAAAAGCTTCCCAAGTGTGCATCTGTATCAAAAAAGATTATACTTGGCTATATTTAACAGAAAATTCAAAGTAGCAATTGCTAAAGACACCAGGGTTTATTCTTGCCCCGAAAAAAAAAAAAAAGTCCTAGGTTGGGCAATTCGGAACTGGTACAGTGGTTCCATGAAACCAGATGGTTCTGCGCCCATTCTTTGTTTATGGTTTCTATCCTCAACCTTGCTTTATGAGGCAAGATGAGCACAGAAGTTCAGCCATTCGTCCATGTTCCAGCACAGAAGGAGGAAGGAAAGAGGAAGGGCAAAAGGCCACCATGTCCAGATGGGTCAGCACTCCCTAATCAGTTTCAAACAAAACTTCCAGAACTGTACCATATGGTCACACCTAATTGCAAGCAAGAATGGGGAATACAGTCTTTTTTCATTGCCACCTTAAATAAAAAGGATTTCATTACTAAGGAAAACGGAAAGAATGGGTATTGGGAAACAACTAACGACCTCTGTCACAGTACCCAACCTATATTCCTGGATGTTTTACCACTTAACTTTTAAACACTCCACTTCCTCATACTGGTCTAGTTTTTATTCCTTAAGTGTGTGTAACAGAGTGACCCTATTCTATTCATCTACATATATAGTTTCTGTACATAAATCCATACTCGTTAGCCAGTAAAAGAAAAACTTCACTCCCCTGCATGTCAAGGTCTTACCTGCACTCTCATGAGAGTCTGCCATGCTCCTCACACTGAAAAGCAGAACAGGGGAAAGGGTCCAGAAAGGACTGAAAAAAATATTTTGCTACTTTTAAATGAACTCATAGAAAAGATATGCAGTTTAGAAACCACTGGGAGGGCAGGAAGTTAGGCGAGTTGGCTTTGAAAGGACTTAAGTATAATTTTCACAAGACAGGATGTGAAATGGGATAGAGCCTGCAAGGAGTATAGGTAGTGACACTCAAGAAACCAATTTTTTTAAAACATCTACAAGAGATTGAGACTCTTTTAAAAAAATTTTTAAACCTCCATAAATAAATCAAAGAAAAAAATTTCATCAAGGAGTTAAAATCTGATAAACTGTTATGAATAAAAGGTGGGAAGCAGCTAGAAAACTCAAGGAAGCAGGAAGGGTTTTCTAGAGATGGGGATAAACTACAAGATGATCTATGGTCAAGATCATAATGAGCTCATTAAGGGAAATTGGACTTGGAACTCATTAGCCCATATAAACAATGTTATACATAGTACTTAGGTCATAAACAGTATTTAACCCATAATTTCCTAAATTATAACCCTTTTCATCATATATAACTGTATTTTCTATGGGAAAATAGATTCATGCCCAACTCCAGAAGTCATCTTTCTTTCTGGGAACCTATTCATAGTGCTCTTCTAGGTGCGGTAGATACAACAGCTTTGAACAAAATAAAGTCCTTGTATTCATGGTGTGTGTGGTGGTGGCGGTGGGGGTGGGGCTGGCGATTGAGAAGAAACAAACAAAAGAGAGCATTTCGGATAGTGATACATGCAATGAGGAAAAGAAAACAAGATGATATGGTGAAGGAATGATATATGCAGTGTGGGTAGTTATCTTCTGATAGGGTGGTCAAAAAGGTGCCTCTGAGAAGGTAACATTCAAACTGAATATCTGACTTTGAGAAGGGACCAGTCCTACGATAATTGTAGAGAAAAGCATTTGAGGCAGCAGCCAACAGCAAGGTAAAGGTCCTTGAAGGCTGCATTATCGGTTTGGAATTATCTTCAGCTGCTAGTAACATAGGCCAGACATCAATGACTTAAACATATAAAGGTGGCTTTTTCTCACATAATTAAACACATAAAGGGGTATGGATCGCAAACATTGGTTCATGATTGAAGAACATCATGACTGAGATTTCTGTAGTTCTCTGGGGCTTTTCCTTAAGGTCCCAAGATTGATGTTGCAGCTTCAGAAATTGTATCCATGTTCCAGGCAAGTAGAAAGGGCAGAGAGCACAGACATAAGTCTATTAAATGTGGCCCTTCTTAAAAGAGTTTCTCAGAAGCCTCACACAGCAACTTCCTGAATGTCCCAGCAGCCAGGGCGGTGTCATGTAATTTCCCTGACTGCGAGTTTCATGATCTGATTTGCATACATCTCTCTCCATACCAGCTGTCTGCTGAGAACACAAAGTTCCTAATCTATAAGCCAAAGTCATGCTTCCTGAGGCCTAGGGCAGGATCTCTAGCAAGACTGGGGAGACTGGAAGAGTATGGAGCTTGGATGTGAGGAGTGAGGAAAAGGGGTGCTGGAGTGGGAGCAAGAAGTAAAGGTAGATCCATCAGCATTAACCTCTCCTTCCTGCTCATTTTCCTCTTAGTGCATTTGTTCCTTTCATTAAACATTGAACACGTATTATGGGCCAGACATTGTGAGAGCCTCCAGAAGCATAAAGATGAATCAACATGGCCCTTGCCCCTGAGGAGCTTATCACCCAGCCTCTGTATAGAGATAGACATTAAACAAATCATTGCAGAACAATGGAATCAACTCTGCAACAGAAATAGGCAGAGGATACAGCAGAGGAAGAGTAATCAGCTCTGCCTGACTGGGTGTAGCCAGGGAAAACAACTTCATAAAGGGAATGATGTCACTTGGGCTGAACTTTGAAGAGCAAATAGCAATGTCCTCTCTCTTTTAGTTATGCAGTCATAGGCCTCCTGCAATAGGTAAGCCTCAGGAGACACTATTTGTCTGTTTTGAACCATGGGGAAACAGAACTAGGAGTTTAAATGTGCTAAGAGCCTACTATGTGCTGTTCCCTTTGCACATATAATTCATGATTAAATCATATTCATAATGAAATGAATATGATTCATCTGAAATAACGTTTACCTACAACCTGGGAAGATACTGTTTTTAAAGGCTGGTATGTTGATTGGGAAGCACATTTACCTGCAAATAACAGAGACCAACCTGTTCACAGATTGGCCTCATCATAGAGCCAGCAGTGTATTTGGGTGGGAGCTGAGATTATTTCACCAGCTCAAGAATGTCAGGACTGAGATCCTCATGATTCTTTTGCCTGTTCCCTATGGTTCCAAGATGTTGGTCCCGTCCAGAGCAAATAGATTCCAGAGCTGTCTCTGGATTTTAGGTGAAGCTCACTTGGAAACTTTCTAGAGAACTCAAAATGTTAGGTGTTTTTTAAATCTCCATTTTTTAGTGAACTGGGGTTCTGAAAAGTTGAGATATTTGGTCAAGATGTTTGGTGGAGCTGGAGTTTGAACACTGGTCTCTCTGGTGCCAGAGTCTTTATTCTTGCCACCATATTGTGCTGTTTCCTGACAGACCCTTCTTTCCTGGACTGGCCACAGGATTGCTTTCCTTCTTTTCTACTGCCGCAAACTATTATTTCCACTCAGAGCCTCTCTTCCCCCGGACACACTTCAGAACAAGGATCTCTTCAGCCAGCACACGGCCAATTTGAGGGTTTTTAAGATTTCCTCAGCTACTACGAGGAGGAAAACAGGCAGGAAGGAAAAAAATAACAAAATTATGGCCTTACTGAAGCCGCCATTGGAATGTTAATGGATCTTGGCTCTGCATTCTTGAGGCCTCAGCACTTTTCTCTGGACCCCTAATTTTTCAGTCTTTCTTTTCCTATACCATATTTACTCACATTGCTTCATTTGGGTGCACCTTCTTTTCTGGTTGTTTGACTATGCAAGTCCTAGACATGACCCTATGGGATCAGACTCTGACCCAGGTCTGGGTGGGCTGAATTCTGGGTGTTTCAAGAATCGACCTACTTTTTCCCAGGGGAGGACATGTTAGCAGGGGCAGGACTCCCCATCACAACAATGGCATTGGCCACCACCTCCACTCCAGGACATCACTGAGCATGGGGGGTGAGGGTGGGGCATGGTAGGAAGTGCTGGAAGGGTTTGAAGGAGAGACAGCCACCCCCTGGGGTGACAGGGACACTCCTAAGAAAGTAACACTGAGGCTGGGAGAAAAGATGGGAAGAAGTCATAGGAAATGAGATCTGGAAGAGATTATCAGACCAATCTCAAAAACACTACTTCTTAAAATACTGAAATCCCTTGTCAATAAATCCACAAGAGCTCCTATTCTCCCACAAATGGCGTTAAAATCATCACGGTAATTATCTAAATTGCCTCCCTCATGAGATTTCTAGTTTCCAGCCAAAATGACTGATTGTTAGGGCTTCAGGCTCTGTGTTTTAGACTCTTTTATTCCCTTAGTGGGTCTCATTTTGAAGTGTTCCATTTTGGCATGGAATTCTTATTTCCAGTCTTGCCATCCACTCATTAAGCTAAGGAAATCTGGGAACCTGATGGGGTTTTTAAATTCTTTTTTATTTATTTTTTGAGACAGAGTCTTGCTCTCTCACCCAGTCTGGAGTGCAGTGCCACAGCCTTGGCTCACTGCAACCTCTGTCTCCCAGGTTCAAGGATTCTCCTGCCTCAGCCTCCTGAATAGCTGGGACTACAGGCATGAGCCACCACGCTCAGCTAATTTTTGTATTCTTAGTAGAGATAGGGTTCCACCATGTTGGCCAGGCTGGTCTCAAATTCCTGACCTCGGGTGATCTTCCCACCTCGGCCTCCCAAAGTGCTGGGATTACAGGCGTGAGCCACTGCACCTGGCCTTTTGTCTCTTTTACATATTGTCAGTAAACAGACATTTTCTGAGTTTTTATCTTTTATATCATATTCCTATTTTTCATTACCATGAACAGTCCTATTTATCTTAGAATTAAAGAATAAATCATTTTCCCTTATCCTCACCAAAATATTGCTGAGGTAGGAAAAATTTAGGTAGCAATACAAATTTATTGCTAAAATGGTCCCTGATATATAATGAATCGTGCATCAGAAACATTTTGGGTTTGTGTAATTTTTTTTCTAATAAATGATTCTACTCCATTCTGTCCTATCCTGCTGTAACAAAATGTGGGTGGGAGGAAATGGATACATTTCCACAGAGTAAAAAGTAACTGGAAAGCAAGTCAAAGATCAATCACCTTCAGACTCTTGTTCCTGTTCTTGCAAGCACTTTATTAACTTTTACAAAAATCTATTTGGTGTTGTAATAATACTTAGCTGGGTCCTGCTCAAAAATAGTGGCCAGTGTAGAAAGATCTTCCCTGTGAGGACTACAACAGATTCTCTGTCCTCAAGTGAGCTAGGTGAGGCCAATATAAATGGTCAGAATCTTTTTGTGACCATAATTTGGTAATGTCCAGTTCCAATGAATACAGCTGTCCTCTGCCTGGAAGAGAGAAATACTCACCCTACTGAAGGCTGAATGGAAGGTCTCTCCCCAGCTGGGTCATTTCCCTTGACTATAGCAGATGGCCAAAGACCCCAGTTGTCATCATTTTGAAAGAGTGTAGCTGTGGGGTAGTCACCTGTGGACATTTGAGAAGCCTTATCTGTGTGCACAGAGAGATGACCCCTGCCAGTCAGCACACAGTCAGGAACCAGAACATGATTCAGCCCTCACTGAAGACTCTCTACATAGGGAAGAACACGATTTGAAGGAGATTGCTGTCTCTTCCAAACTGGGTGACTCCCATGCATGTCTTTCCACCATAAGTCACATTTTCTTACTATCTGAAGTTTGAGCTCGAATGGTTGCATCTGTTTGAGTACTGTACCATCATTGAATAATGAGGATTATTTTAGGCCACAGCATGCACCATAATGCAAAATCACTTGGCAAATGTTCCTTCCATAAAACAAGCCATATCAACTGTTTCTATATTCATAGATTCAATCTTTTGTTTTCTGAGGATGAAATATGTTTTAAGCTACCAAATCTGTTCAATCTCAGAGTGGTTTAAATTCTTCTCTAAATTTTAGTATTAGGTTATTACACAGCGCCATTGTAGATCTAATGAAAATGTGAAGCGAGTTCAGATATCTATTTAGGTGTAATCTTTCCAAAAGATATATGTGATCACACAGTTCATTCCGGGAAAGTCTTGCTTCACGTGTCAGCATTATAAAGGCATTCTCCATCTTCTGAGAAGGAAATTCTGTGGGATGTGAGGGGGAAAGAGGCAGGGAAGGAGAATGATTCAGCTGGAAAAGAAAAGAGAAAATGGGGAAGGAGGGCCGAACCAGTTCTTTGGGAACTATGCTGACTAAGGAGTAGGTACTGCCAGGAGATAAAGGAATGTAGTTGAAGGCAAATAAAAGGGACTCTCCAGTCACAGAGCTGGTGATTGGAGGGAGTGTGCAATTCAAGGTCTCCAAACCCAGGTCCAGCAGGACCCTGGGTAGGTGAAGAGAAAAAGTGGATACAGTGGGGCAGTGCTGTCGGGGCGAGCACATGCCCCTGGATCTGAAGCAGGCAGCTGCCACCCAGGCTTCACTGTTTGCTGAGTCCCATGGGGAAATATTGGCCAAATGTGCCATTTTGTGTGTGTGACTTTTTCTTAAGAGAACTGATGAATTCAAGTTTACGTGTGAAATATCACGATTTTTATATGTTGTTGGCACATAGAAAAAGTCTGCTGACTAAAAGTGGCTCTCAGCCATTAGTGTCTACCTCTGTTAATTATCACCTGCTTGTTTGTTCAGAATATTTGTGGATTGTTGGGTGTGAACAATTAAAGAAATGCCTGAGTGTTTTGTCACTTGGAGTTTATATTAGTAACTGTGACCTTTATCACCTTCTTTCTTTGCTGCTTTCAGAATGGCACATTGTTGAGTGTTAAAACTTGTCAATACCTGTTACATAATTAAAATAAAAATAATACGCCAAATATTGAGAAAAAAGGAAATATATTTGGCTTTGAATTATTAATGAAGACCAAATCTTTTTAATTAGCCTTAGGAACATGTTAAACCTTTCTGGAATTGAACATAAAGAAATTATCATATTTCTTAATTTGTTCTGAAGTCAAATTGCTTTAAAGACCCTCTCTTTTGCCGAGAAGACAAATGCAAATTATCATATGGCTCACATAGTACTCTCTTACATCAAACAGGAACCATCAATCTTATTATAATTAAGATCAAGACAAACAGCCTGTCAGGTATATAACAGAGTCTGAGGTCTGCATGCATGCTAAATATTCGGCATACATATTTAACTTTACCTAAATGAGACCCTAAAGGGAAAAAAACTTCTTTACCTACTTTCTTGTTATTTATATGATTTAGTAGCTGGTAGGATTTAACTCCAAGGGAACACTGTATGTGAAATATTGACAGATGTCAATCTACACAAAAGAATTATGGCCATTTCTAGACAACTATTTCTGAATTCCCAGCACAGTGTTCATTCTATGATCAGCATTTTTTGCTTACAAGTGTGGAACCTACATCAAACATTTCCTTTTCAAAACTTAATTTGTCCTTATTCTAAGACTTGAGATTTAATGTAGCCCATCCATTTTTCTCCTGCTCTTTCCTCTCCCTCCTCCAACAAAGTAGCCGAGTGAAAGGGAACTGAAGTGAAGGAGATTAGGCATCGAGAAACATAGGTATTACCTGCGGAGTGATGTCTAGGGAAGAAATTTGTACATTTGAAGGGAAACTGGATCATATGACTAACACAGAAGTTCATTAAAACTCTGAGATCTGGGATTTCTATAATTTAATTTTTTCCTCAATAATTTATTCTAATTAGATTCAACATCAACATTTTAAATATCACTATTATATTGCTAATGCAATTGCATTTTTCTGGGGCTTTTGAGGACAATTGAATCCCTAACTCCAAAACTTTCATGTTCTTTAAAAATTTTATACTAAAAATACAAAAAACTAGCCGGGCGACATGGCGGGCGCCTGTGGTCCCAGCTACTCGGGAGGCTGAGGCAGGAGAATGGCGTGAACCCGGGAGGCGGAGCTTGCAGTGAGCTGAGATCCGGCCACTGCACTCCAGCCTGGGCGGCAGAGTGAGACTCCGTCTCAAAAAAAAAAAAAATTTTATATTTTTGTATTAGTCCCCAAAGAGATAGTGCACATGAGCCCACCAATCAGTCTGCAACCACAGGCATCACACATCAGTTTCAACCCTCCTCTCCCTCTCCTGCTTCAGCTATCCCTTGTCCATGCCCACTGCCCACGAGGCCCCTTAGCACAACTTCCTTGCCATCACTCTGAAAAATCCAGGTAAGGAGGTTGTCTTGAGATGCTCTGAAAGCTTGCAGTCCCCAGAGTGAGTGGGTTATATACTGAAATGTGAGTTGGCCTCTCCACCAATTCTATGCCATAATCGGTGGCCTGGGGCTTGAGAAAGTGCCACTCATAAACTGTTCATGTATTTCTACCTCACTCCATCTCATCAAGGTTTGAGTTTATTCTAGGGTCCAAGTGGTAAACATACCACTCAACCCGCCATCAAGGTGGTAAATGTACCACTCAACCTGCCATCATCCTTTGCCTTTTTCTAGGTCTATTTCCCACCCATTTCAACTTCCACCCTCCTCTAGGGATAAAAGAGATGCCCCCAAGCAGATCAGCATATTCAAATACTGGTGATGGAGGTAGAGATGGGAACAGAGCAAGTGATAAGGGAGGTGTTCTTGATGTGGGAGCATCTCCACCCTAGCTCAGCAATCTAAGCCAAGGAGTAACAGAAAGAACAGCTATTGGGACTGTATTCCTTCCTAGGTGTCTTGTGAAGTCCCTTACAGGGCTTTTGTTGTTGTTGATGATGATGTTGTTGTTTTAGACTTCAACTTTAGAGCTAAAGGAGTGCTGCATCCTACTCCTTGATATCTTGACGCCTGAGAGGCTCCCAAGAGGCACACTTACCCTTTACTGAATGGGTGGACCCCACTCTGACTGTAGATATTCTAGTGATTTACAAGATGTAACGTGCTTCCACTACAATTATGACATTTAATCCTTTCTGCACCTCTATGTGCTGGGAATTATTTATCCCTGTTTTACATATGAGGAAACCGAAGCCCTGAGAGGTGAGGTGACTTGCCTCAGTCACACAGCATGTGAGCTACTGAGTTGGAATGAGCAGCCAGATCTCCTGACCTCTAGCCCACGATCTTGCCCACTACCCCACAGGTGCCCCTCTCCAGCCATCTTGTTATTTATTGTGAAGGAATTTCTGAGTAACCAGAGCTAGGATCAAGCAGCTTCTTCTATCACTTGTAAATGGACACCCATCTCCTCCATTTTTATTTCATCATTTATCTTCAATTGGTGTTCTGATGTATTAGACAGACCTGAAGCATGCAGATCACAGGAAGGGCAGCAGGAAGCCCCCAGGAGCAAATCCACCATAAGGGAGAAGGGAATCTAGCACTTTGCTGTAGTTTCTAATGTTCCTGAACACCAGGGTCCAGGCTAGGTCCTGTTGCTCACTGCACAAAAAGCCAATCACTGAGATGATGAGTATTGACACGGGAAGAAGACTTTATTATATTGCCGGTAACATCAGCCAGAGACACAAGAGCGAGATCTCAAATCCATTCCTTCTTCCTGACTAAAGTTACAGGTTTATATAGCCAGAAAGGAAAACAGGAGGGGCAAGGAAAAGGAGTTGGTCAGCAGGCAGCAGGTGTGTTTCATTGTACAAATGTAAATTTGCTTCAATTCTATTGGCATCTGGCTTGTTGGAAAATTGGGCCAGTTTCACTGAGAGAATGGTGCTCTGGGTATGGTATATCATGGCCCCATACTCCTCAGCTCAGGCCCTGGAGTGGGAACCTGTGGGTATGAATTGAACTGCTGAATCACTAAATCCCAGAGCTTTGTGGGCCAATTAACTTTCCCTCCAGACACTTGTCTAAATAACTGGAAAACACAGAAGGCAGTCTTCTCCTAATTTGCAGTCTCTGGTCTGAAAACATGGTGGGTGAGCACCATTTTCCCTAGCCTCAGCTTGCAAGCTATTTCCAACTTCCCTGCAACCAAAAAGGCACAATGAATGGTAGTGATGGACAAGTTCTAGTCTGATTGATACGTCTGTAGGACAGTTAGGGCCTGAGGCTGCAGATGCTCAGGCCAGCTTACCACGACAGTGAGCAACTAATGGAACCATTTAGACACCTACCACTATTTTACAGAAATTCAACCCTGGAGTTCCTGGAGATGCTTAAAGAGGCTGGCTGCAGCCAAGCAGGAGGGACTCAGAGCCACGGAGATCTGTGTGCTAGTAATGCTAACAGGCTCTGTGGCTGTGAGTACAAATGGGAAAAGCCTGAGATACTCAAGCTGCAGCTCCTCATTTGCTCTCCAGCCCTTCCCCTGTACCACCTGTAAAGTAGACGCTCAAAGCTCTCTTAAAACCTGAGCAGTTACATGAAGAAGCACTTCTCCTCCAATGTATTCTCCTGAATACACACTTGAAATTTCTCTTTCAAGACCAAAGACCCCACGAAAATGGACCAAGAAGTTACCAGAGTAACATACTCGGGTCCAGTTAGCTCGAGAAAGAATAATTATAGGATGTTTTGAGAGACTCTATTATACCATTCCCTGTTTAACTTGCAGAAGCTAATGCTGAGAGGGTTCCAGGACAGCTCTCGGTGAAGTCTTGATTCCAGCAGCTGCCTGGTATAGAGCAGTGGCTCCTAATCCTGCAGCACATTAGAGCCCCCAGGGGAGTTTTTTAAAAATACTGCTACCTGGGCTTCACCCCAGATAAATTTATTCAAAATGTCTGGAGGTGAAGCGAGGACATGATATATTTTTAAATCTCAGCAGGTGATTTGAGAATCTGCAGTAGGGATTGAGAACTACTGGTATGGAGGTAAGAGGCCAGGATTGATAATCAGAAGACCCCACTTAGTTTCTGCCAAGATTTCAGCTGGGTAATTTTGGTCAATTCCCTGACCACTCTTGGTTGTGGTTTTCATATCATTTCTAAGTTTCTTTTAGGCACAAAAAATTTTATGTACATTACAGCATTGCTTATAACAGTAAAAAAAAAAAAAAAAAAAAAAAAAAAAAAAGGAATGTTCTAAATATCCAATAGAGGATTAATTAAATAAATCACGCATACCCAGGGGCTAGAATACAGTGCAAACATATAAAA
This sequence comes from Rhinopithecus roxellana, assembly GCF_007565055.1. Classification (NCBI taxonomy): domain Eukaryota; kingdom Metazoa; phylum Chordata; class Mammalia; order Primates; family Cercopithecidae; genus Rhinopithecus; species Rhinopithecus roxellana. The sequence continues at coordinate 57,711,977 of NC_044551.1, forward strand.
CGACATTAAGTGAAACAGCAGATTATAAAATAGTTTTACTCTATGACCTCATTTTTGAAACCAAATGAAAAAATTATATAGATATGTATATGGTTGCAAGGATATACAGCAAAATCTTTAGTTTTTCCTTTCCTGATGAATGACTTCCATTTTGTTCTTTTTACATGTCTGTTTTCTAAATATTCTGTGGTAAATACTAAGAGAAAAAATCTATCCACACATGTCAAACCTTGAATATCAGTCAAATATAGTTGTAGAAAATCTCAAAAATAATTATATCTCTATAGGTAGTGCCTTAGCTTTTATATTTATTAGGAAGATATATGCAAAAACTGGCTGCTTTGCTCATCCTCTAGGTTACCTACAAAAATGTACTAACCTTAGACTTGTTCATCTTCCTGATTTGAAGACCGAAGATCTAGGGAGAAGATGGAGAAGGCATTTCTCCTGCAGTATTTGTTCTGGGTCCTGGCGGGGCTGCCCTCATTTCATTGGAGAGAATAATGAGAGAGGAAGCAGAAGTGAGAAAGTCAGGAGACCAGGGAGCCAGGAGAGAAGGCTCTTGATCTGTTTTTCTTCCCTAGAGCATCCTGTGATATTTTTTGCCTGGTGTATTGGTGGTTATGAAGATAAAATAAGAGACATCAGTGAAAAATATTAGGTCACATTTAAGCACACAATTGTTCAATAAATTTTCATTCACTCACACATGCCTTAACGGCTACTTAACAAACATGTAACTTCAGATAATTATCCCTTCTGAGCCTGAGTTTCCAACCCTAAAAAGGGGAGGATAGGCTGGGTGTGGTGGCTCAGGCCTGTAATCCCAGCACTTTGGGAGGCCGAGGTGGGCAGATCACCTGAGGTCAGGTGTTCGAGACCAGCCTGGCCAACATGGTGAAACCCCGTCTTAACTAAAAATACAAAAATTAGCTGGCTGTGGTGACGTGAGCCTGTAATCCCAGCTACTCAGGAGGCTGCAGCAGGAGAATTGCTTGAACCTGGGAGGCGGAAGTTGCAGTGAGCTGAGATCACACCATTGCACTCCAGCCTGGGCGACAGAACAAGACTATATCTCAAAAAAAAAAAAAAAAAGTGGGAGGGAGGATAATAATGGCACCAATTTCACTGGATTGCCATGAGAATTAAATGATGTGATATAGATAAAGCACAAAGCAAAACATAGAGCACATAAGAAGTATTTAATACAGGCCAGCTATTATTATTATCACAACATATTCCAGTATTCCTTAATGAAAAATACTTGCGGCATTGATAACACTGTTATTGTAATCCAGAGAAAGAGAATTATAAAAACTTAAGATTACAGCTTTAACATTCTGGCATGGAATGATAAAAATAGTTTGGGAGGTTATATTTTGATTAGAAAAATGTACTTTTTGCCATTTTAATACCAAAAAAAAAAAAAGAATTATTTCAAGTGTTTAAAAATAGTCCCTCTAAGGTCTGACACCAAAAATAGAATATTTCATTTCAGAAAGAATGCCTTAGAGAAATGATGTGCTGCCGATAAAGGAAATTACACTAGAAATGACTTTTGGTTTAAGGCAAGTATTTTTCTGTTATAAAAGTGATTAGGCCTTTAGAAATGTTTTCAAAATGATATAGTATACTCACCTCATATAATGAATGTATCTTGACTTTTTGTCAGGCTCAAGATTCAAGAGAACCAGGACTGGGTACAGGAATGGGGGAAAAGAAACTCTAAGATATTGTTGGTTTCAGATCACAGGCTTTACTGAATTAAATAGGCTATGAGAACAATATAAACCAGTGGTTACCAAGCTTGTGATGCCCATTGGAAACGCCTTGGGGAGCCTAAAAAAATGCCAGTGTCTGTGTCCCACCCTCAGAGATTCTGATTTACTTGGTCTGGAGCATGGCCTGGGTTCCAGAATTTTTAAAATACCTCCAGGTGTTTCTGATATGCAGACAAGTTTGAGAACCACAGGCATAGACAAGGGATCTATTTGAACAAGTATAGCCCCCAAGAAGGGCTGTCTCCCTTCCTCTTTCACCAAGGCAAGTGACCAGATTCTGGATCCTTGCTGTTCTAGCGTCATGTCATCTCCCATTCTCTGCATCTCTGCTTCAGTTTTCACAGCCTTCCTTTAGTTGTGTTTCTGTATCACATGGCCAGAAAACTTCCATTTATGGCTACTTAAGAACCTCCATGGGCAGGTCTTTTATACCAATTCTATACTTCTATACTTCAGGACTTCTATACCATTTCTATGCCAGGTGACATAAATAAACCAGGAAAATATGTTTCAACCACATTAATTTTTGGTAGAAGCCAAAGTGTTCAGATGGTGTCTTTGAAGGATCACCAGGCCAGGAGCTGCGGTCTGAACTGTTCTGTGTGCATGCACCTGTCATTAGGAGAGTGAGATAGTCGGGTCAGATGTAAACTTAGCTTTCAAATTGAGAAGAAAAAAAAAGTATCTACTCATCTTTACAATATACTTTTACTGTATTGCTCACATTGGAAGTGATATAGGGGGCCTTTTAAAAACTAGAATTTGAAGCCAGAAGTATTTCATCTCCCAGGTTTATCTGAAAAAGAAACTAGGAAATATGTAATGAATGTAGATTGCATTCAAAATGAGATTATATAGAAGGTATATTATTGGCCTAGAATGACAAAAATAGCTTCAAGATTTAAAAGTGCTTTCATGATAAAAATAATCTCACATTGTCCTTGGAACATACCTGTGCGATATTTTTATTCTTGTGTAATAGACTGAGGAAATGAAGGCTCACAAAGATTAAGTGTCTTGCTCAAGGTCACATAGGCAATAAATGCTAGTGTCAGTGCTTGAACTTACATCCCCCTGATTCAAAGGCCACTATACTTTTCACTGTGCCATGACTGGAAGTACAAATCGTGTCTAAATGTGGTTCAAATTTATGAGGTTATTTATAATTTTTGCTTTTCATTTCATTTTACTTATAACTGCCAAGAATAGACTTAGCTCTGTTATTAATCAGTAATTGAGGAGATGTGTCAATAGAGTTTTTTATTTTTTTGCAAGCAAGAGCAGGTGGCTTTAGATATATTTATTAGGTAGAATAATTTATTGGAATCATTATTACAAACAATGCAAAGGGAATCATTGCAATCATATGGGGAAATGAGAGAAAAGGGATTGGAAAATGGACACGAACCAAGGAGAATGCACAGGCTACATAGCTGAGACAAGCTGGCCAGGATGTTTTGCCCTAGCCAACACCACTGATGGATGCTGCTGCCCTAAATGAATCCTAACTATCCCTTCCTCTTGGGTCAAACACTCCAGCTTCAAAGCTCTGGTACAAACACCCAGTTGGTCATGTGCAGCATCCTGGTTGCAGGGAATAGGAGAGGAAAGACTGTCCCATGGAAGGAAACTTCTATAGTGGACATTGTACACCCTCAAACCATCAATAATGGGGAGTCCCTCAATAGGAAGAAGGATTGAATGTAAGACAACCAAAACAATGTCTCCTGCAGGACAGTAGTTCAAAACTATATGTCCATATCCTTCTATTTTTCTGCAGTATTAGAAAATCTTGTAAGAGAGGCTTCCAAGGAAAATTACAAGCTATTTTAAAAAGAATACTTTTTTCACTCTTAATTTTAAAAATCTGTGGTAGATAACAAAGTCATTGGAGACACAATCAATTTGCACACTGAGAAAAAGAAATACAAAACTTGAACCTGGGGAGTTTGTTATTCGACATCTTCCAAATTAGGAGGTCTGTGGGATTACACTCATTCATTTTCTAATCCAGCTCCAGTCTGTGAAGAAGTCACCCCATGCAATAAGGTCACAGCCATTCTAGGGCAGAGTGTGGAAACTTGTTCCTTATTCATTTATTCATTCATTCATTTGTTCAGCCTACATTTATTATGCACTTTTCTGTGTCCTAGGCACTGAGGTTTCCAGCACCTGCTTCTGAGAAAATGAAGATAAAAATTCATAGATCCTGAGAAAAAAATCTTGTTTGTGTATATGTATGGTAGGCTTGTTCTCACATGATTTGGAGTGTATGTTGCTATGCAAGAATTAGAGATAATTTAATTTTTCAAACAACATAGGGTATTTAGGTAATCTAGAGAACTCCTTTATTAATAACATTGGAGTAGCCTATTTACTAATATGTTTAAGTTTTTTTTTTTTTTTTTTTTTTTTTTGAGACGGAGTCTCGCTCAGTCGCCCAGGCTGGAGTGCAGTGGCCGGATCTCAGCTCACTGCAAGCTCCGCCTCCTGGGTTCACGCTATTCTCCTGCCTCAGCCTCCGGAGTAGCTGGGACTACAGGCGCCCACCACCTCGCCCGGCTAGTTTTTTTGTATTTTTTAGTAGAGACGGGGTTTCACCGTGTTAGCCAGGATGGTCTCGATCTCCTGACCTCGTGATTCGCCCGTCTCGGCCTCCCAAAGTGCTGGGATTACAGGCTTGAGCCACCGCACCCGGCCTGTTTAAGTATTGTTAAAATTTTTCATCATCTTGGAAATTCCCCTTCTGCTCTATCCTTTAGTTTCCTACCTGCTAGGGTTTTTTTCCCCCTCTCTCTCTTTTGCTATATGCATACAAGCACAAGTAAAGAATAAAAATTGTTCATTGCTTATTGGGAAGTGCTATTTTTAGACAGAATCTTAGGTCTTGAAAGATTTCATTTCATAAGCCTTTTTGGCATGCTTACTGTCTTTCAGAAAATGAAAAAGAAGGAGCTCACCAAAGACAGATTTATACTTAAAGTTGGACTAATTTGGATGATAAAAACTGAACTGGAGCTGTATATGGGAAGAGCTAAACAATGACTTGATGTTATCATTGTTTAAATATTTTTCTAAATAGTGCAAGCACCACCACAATTTGTTGTAATATCTTTTTTTTTTTTTTTTCCCCGGAGCCAAACCTGGGTTGTATCAGTCCAGTGTCTGTTTTCATAAACCCAAACAGAAGAGCCCCGTAGAACAATGAGGCTTAATCTGCAAAGCGTAGAGAGGTAGAATGGGCTTTAGAAAGAGCATTTATTCTTAGAAGAAATTGTGTAAATACCATTTCAAGTGTCAAAATAATAACCGTTTGTTTCTGAAAGTTGAAGGTACGAGCACCTATGTTTGCTTTTTTAGGTATTTGGAAAGCCATTTCCATTTAAAAACAATAAGTAAAAAGAATGATGTCTAGTTTTCTACTTCCCGGTGAAAGTAAGAGCATCAGCTGCTAAAAACCTCTATAAATAATGAAACAAAAGTTTTTCTAAATTCTTCAGTTCTCGGAAGCTACCCTTATATTTAGTACCCAAGTAAAATGACTTGAGCCCTCCTCTCATCTTATTTGTGAAGTCTGTTGCCCCCACACACTCCCAACCGCCTTTTCAGGCCATTCTTCTCTAGTGTATTTGGGTAACGGAGGGCCCGTCCCACATTCACTGCTGAGTCAGCCCATGCTGCAGCCTGAATCCCTAGTGTTACCACACTGCCCCTTCAATATTGTTTGCAGCTCTGTGTCTCTGGCCCACTTACCTCACAGCCTCATCAATATACACACACTGATTGGAATCTGGGCTGCCACTCTTGTGCCTTCATTTCCCAGGGCATTGCTCACACCAGGCTGTTGTTACCAGTCCATGTGCCTTTCTGCCAAACAGCTTCTGGATGCCATCCCTGAGAACTCTTTCCTCTTGCTATGGCCCAGGTGATGACCATACCAGCTTCTCAATTGCACCACTTAGGTAGTCCCTTCATTTCTTTCCTCTTGAATGGACCTTCATCCTCCACGTGCATTCAGAAATTCTCTTCTCATTGCTCCTGAAACATCTAGAGCTGAGAGAGACTGATGTGGTTGGTGATACTCAAACTCAGCCAGAATGAGTTAGGCCCTGTCAACCCGGTCTATATTAATGAATAAGAAGCTTTGGAAACTCTAATACTAGATTTTCAGGTAAATGGCTCTATTTCCCAGACTCCATGAGCTTTGGAAAGCATATTTCATGAGTTCCATAAATATCTTCTAGAACAGAAGTTCTTCAGTTGGGCTGCATATTAAAATCACCTGTAAAGCTTTAAAACGCCTAATGCTCAGGCCACCACCCACATCAATGGGGATCACCTGGGGGATGAGACCCAAGTCCTGCCCCTGAGGTGATCCCAATGGACAAAAAAAGTTGAGAACCCCTGCCCTAGAAAGTGTCAGGATGAGGAATTAAACATAAAGATCATCAACTCATATTTTTCTTCCATAAATAAAGTATGTGCAAGAGACCCAGATTTTAACAACAATTTCACATACATTCAAAGCTTTATGCCTCTTTGTATTTTGACACAGTGAAGTAAAACTCTGTTAGAAGTTTAAACGTTACACCAACCTTCTCCCTCCCCACCTCATGTCTATTTCTAAGCTACAACTATTTATTCTACAATTATTCATTCAACAAAGATGTATTGAGCACCTACTATGTACCAGGCACTGGGGATACCCCAGGAAATAAAGCAGACATGACTTACACTTGTGAAATTTATATCTGCCAGAGGGCACATATGATAAATAAGAAAGCAAATCAATAAACAAGATTATTACAAAAGTGGGATGTGGATAAGGACAGTAATAGAAAAAGGATAATATGAGAACAAGTGTGCTGCATCTGTGGGTGGAGGAAAAGAGTAGCTGATTCAGGTACCCAGGAAAGTCCTTTTTGGGAAGATGACATTTGAGGTGAGATCTGAATGGTAAAGGAGCCAGTCATGCGAAGATCTGGGGCAGAGCATGCCAGGCATAAGGAGGAGTGAATGTGAAGACCCTGAGGCAGGAACAAACTTGGCTAGTTCCAGAACCTGACAGACTGGAGTGTGGTGAGAGGCAGGAAAGCAGGACAAGACAAGGTCAGGAAGGAGTTAGCAACCAGCCTGGCAGGACCTCGCTAGGTCACAAGAAAGAGTGGATTTGATTTAAAATGCAGTGAAAAGCCACTGGAGGATGAGATTTATGTTTTTAAAATGTGTAAGAATAGACTGTGCAGGGCAACAGAGGAATTCGTCCCTCGGGTAATAGTTGCTTATTTTAGAGGTAAGCAACTGTTTAGAGGTAAGACCAGCAGAATTTGCAGAAGTGTTGCAGGTTGGAGGGGGAGTGATGAGAATGAGGGAAAGGGGAGAATCAGAAACAAGCGTTTGGTCTGAGTAATGGATTTGATGGTGGTGCTATGCCATGAAACAGGGAGGTCTAGGTGAGGTGCCCTTTGGCAGATGAGAGAGCAAAAAACCAAAAGCTGTGTTTGAAGATAATAACTTGGTGATTCCTTTCAGCATCCATTAATATCCATTAAAAGATAATGTCCATTAGGATAAATCTGGAGCTCAAAAGAAAGGTCAGGGTTGTAGATTTAAATTTGGAAGACACTGGCATGGAGGTGGTATTTAAAACTTTGGAACTGGATGAGTTCACGTAGTGAGATGATGTAGAAAGAAAACAAAGGAGAGCTAGGGGCTGGGCACTGAGGTACTCTTAAAGCCTAGGAAGAAAAGGAAGATCCAGCAAAGGCAACTGAGTAGGGTCCAGGTATTTAGGGTGATAGGGCCCTGGATGTCAAGAGAAAAACTGTCTCAGATGGAAGGTGTGACAGTTTTACCAATGCTGCTGAAATTTCCAATAAGATGAGGACAGAGGGACCAGTGGATTTTGTGAGAGAGGTTCTTGGTGTCCTTGACATGAGCAGCCAGAGGAGCACTGGGAACAGAAGTCTGGATTTGAGGGCTGAAGAGAAAGTGAGATGTGAGGAAATGGAGGCGGCGGCTATTGGCCCATCTACCAAGAAGTTCTGCTCTTCATGGAAACAAGTGCTTATTCCCTATCCTGATCTAGACCTCTGAATATACAGATCTATTAAAGTGTGCACATTTTTCTTGTTAAAGAACAAGTGTGTACACTAGATGCCTGATCTCAGCTTAAATATACTCAGTGCATCCCCTGTTTGACATAATGGCTACAAGAACTTGAAACTTGAATGAATGCTGAGGAGAGGATTAGCTCTGCTCTCACACCACGCAGGAATAACTTCTGGAAAGATGCTCCCTCCCAGCCCCACCGCTTCAACTAACCATCATAATCAAAGAGCAAAATATATGATCCCCTTAAAATGCCTAGAAAGAAAGAAAGAAAGGTTGATTATTAAATGACAGGAAAGGTTATCCAACATAGAGAGCTTCAATTTTAAATAGCACAAAGTAAGACTTTCTCACATTCCTATTCATTTCAACTTAAAACCTGAATAAATTCACATAGCTTTTAGCTGAACGAGATTTTCACTCTCCTTCCATAGCAGAGAGGAAGACATACATCCTCCTTTATGGAGATTAAATGGTCCTGCCAATATCTTTTAGATTATGACCTCAAGAAGCAACAGAATGTTTGGCCAGTTATTGTCAAAGGTGCAGCTTAATATCAGCTTTGAAAAAGGCAAAAATCTACTTTATTGGAAGAGAGTCTTGGGATTCAAAATGGGTAACACAAAAAGTCTTGAAAATACTTAGTTGTCTGGGGTGTCTATGTAGACAAGCCCTTGGGGGTACAATTGTGATGGAAATAAATTACTCTACAGGTGCCAATTTAAGTCTGTATTTTGCAGAGAAGGATAATTTGTAACTCTCAAAGTCAAAATACAGTAGTCTTACCCTGTGTAGCAGGGCTTTCAGAACTGAAGTCCAGAAGTGTCTTTGGGTAGGTAATATCCTCATTAAACATCAAGGAACAGCCAAAAAGTAGCTCATGATATTGGGACAGGGCTGAGTTTGAAGACAGAAGCCCATAGCCGTAGCAGTAAAGGGAAGATATTTCTGATTTCTGCAGACAAACTTCAATTGGGAGCAAGAGCTTGTGAGTACAGTGAGGAAGTGGAGAGCATATAGGAAATTCTGAGAGGGACTATGTGAGAAATCCAACGAGCATCAGATATCTCAGTTTGGGAAGCATGGGCAAAAAGAAATTATGTTAACTAGGGTGATTATGTTCCTTATGGTGTTTATTACCACAGACATTCACAATAAAAAAATCCAAATACCTTTATTAACAGTAGTAGTTGTTCTTATAGGATGAAAATCTTCATCCTATTTACATGTATCCTTGCAATTCAGTGCAAGTCACAGACTTTACTTTCAAAACAGAATGTATCAATAACATAGAATACCTACATTTCAGGTGCTATAGGTATTCTTTTAACTGACCTTCACTTACCTAAGTCACCAGATTAAGGGAAACTTTCTATTCCCTCTGTGAAACCTATTGACTAATGCCCTGGTTATCAAGCTACTTCTAGTACCAGATATGGACTTCTGACCCACCCATTGAGTTGTATGCTTATCAAGAGTCAGTTATGCTGGTTTCCAAACCTGTTTTTGCCATATTTTGATTAGGTGATTTGATGAAACAGGAGGGCAAAAAGAGCTGTTAACATAAAAATTAATTTGATGAGCTAGTAAGAAAAAAATGCTATCAAATTTGGTGTGGCCAAGATAACTATAAAAGACTGTAACAAATAATCATAACATTCCAGAAGGATTCTGCACTGGGTGTGCATCACAAGTATCTTCAAGTTTCTTCTAGACTTTAAAGAAATTGAAACTGGAAATTGGAGATGATGTTTTATGTGTCACTTCTCAGCCTTTTGGCTAAGATCAAGTGGAGATAATGTATAATGAGTATGGTTCTTGCCAGACTCCAATCAATGGATTCATACTCAAAAAGAAGACCTTAGTCCAGGGGTGTCCAATATTTTGGCTTCCCTGGTCTACGTTGGAAGAAGAATTGTCTTGGGCCACACACAAAATACTAACACTAACGATAGCTGATGAGCTCAAAATAAAAATCACAAAAATAAATCTCATAATGTTTTAAGAAAATTTACAAATTTGTGTTGGGCCACATTCAAAGCCATCCTGGGCCACATGTAGCCCTTGGGCCACGGGTTACAAGCTTGCTTTAGGCTGTCACCAGAAGACTGGTTGGTCAATGTACACTTATGCGTCTCAATCTAAAATAAGTTTAAGATATATAGTTAGAGTTGACTTTTTAACCACCCAATTACCAGTCTTGGTAAACTGGGTAGGAGAGTTTTTACTGTACCTGCTAGGGATGTTCATTTTGGGCTCTCCAAGCTTTACCTCTCCCCAGAAGCTTGGCTAAAATCATGATATTCGAGAGAAAGAGCCTAGGAATATGAGTTTCCCTAAGTTCTGTTCCTGGGTCAAGACAGAGCCCCAGAAAGCTACATCATGGACCATTTTGCTTTAGATTATGTTAGAAATTCCTTCACAAATACATGATTTTAGTGTTAGACTCTTGACTTTCACTGATGATCCAGGAAAGAGTCTGTCATATGAAGAATATCTTTGCCTGCTCTGCTATGCTGCTAAAAGCATTCCATTACGCTATTCAAAGCCTGATACTTGAAGATCCACATGACAAACTTCTCTCAGTGCTAAAAATCTGCAGGCAGCCATATGGGAACACTGGGAAGAGTGGAAAGACAGGAAAGAAAGAGGAGAGAACTCATAACCCTGGACAGAACTAATGTTTCAACCAAGTAAATAGAAAGCTCTTTTTTTAACCTCTTCTTTAACCTGTTTTCTTATGAATTTATGAATTTTAAAGTTGATAAACCTAATAAATATGCATTATTTTACCTACTTAGCTGAAACCATATATATAGCTAATTTTAATTAATATTATTATCAAAGATATCAATGTTTTTATAAAACTTAATTTTTAACTTTTTTCTGTCTAATTTTTTAAATCTTCTAAAATCGGCTTAACTTACACACAATAAAATTCATTTTTTGTTGTACATTTCTATGAGTTTTGACAAATGTGTAAAGTTGTGTAATCACTACCAACATCAAGATACAGAAGAGTTCCATCACCCCCAAAACACTCTCTCATCTTGCCCCTTCATAGTCAATCCCTTCCCCTTTGCACAGCCCCTGGCAAACTCTGATCTGTTTTTTGTTCCTACTATTTTGTCTTTGTTTTGCCTTTGTTTTGTCTTTGTCAAAATACCATCTAAGCTAAATCATACAGCATGTAGCTGGGTGTTGTTGTTGTTTTGTTTGTTGGTTGGTTGGTTGGTTGGTTTTGAGACAGACTCCTGCTCTGTCACCCAGGCTGGAGTGCAGTGGCACAATCTCAGCTCACTGCAACCTCTGCCTCCTGGGTTCAAGAGATTCTCCTATCTCAGCCTCCCGAGTAGCCAGAATTACAGGCACCCACACCACCCCCAGCTAATCTTTGCCTTCTTAGCAGAGATGAGGTTTCGCCATGTTGGCCAGGCTGGTCTTAAACTCCTGACCTCAAGTGATCCACCCACCTTTGTTGGCCTCCCAAAGTGCTGGAATTACAGGCAACGTGTAGCCTTTGAGTCTAGCTTCTTTCACTAGCCTAATTCATTTGAGATTCCACTTGATTCTACTTGAGATGCATCCACATTGTTGAATGCACATTCCTTTTTATTCGTTCTGTAGCATTCTCTTGTGCAGATGTGCCCCAGTTTGGTTATCCATTCACTGTCAGTTGTTTCCAGTTTTGATGACATCTTCAGTACTACATATTGTTAGCTTTTGTTTGCTTTGCCCATTTTAAAAGTGTAGAGAAGTATCTCTTGTTTTTAATTTGCATTCCCCTAATGACTCCAGATGTGAAGAGTCTGCTTATGTGCTATTTGCCATTCATACACCTTCCTTAGTGAAGTATCTGTTTAAGTCTTTGGCTTATTATTCGTTGGTTTGTTTGTTTTCTTACTATTGAGTTTTGAGAGTTCTTTATATATTCTGGATATGAGTCCTTTGTCAGATATATAATTTAATATTTTTTCCCAGTTTGAGGTTTGTATTTTCATTTTCTTAACAGTGTTTTTCACAGAGCAAATTTTTAAAAATTTTGGTAAACTAAAATTTACCAATTTTTGTCTATTATGAATTGTGCTTCTGGTATCTTTTTTTTTTTTTTTTTTTTTTTTTGAGACGGAGTCTTGCTCTGCCACCCAGGCTGGAGTGCAGTGGCCGGATCTCAGCTCACTGCAAGCTCCGCCTCCCGGGTTTACGCCATTCTCCTGCCTCAGCCTCCCGAGTAGCTGGGACTACAGGCGCCCGCCTCGTCGCCCGGCTAGTTTTTTGTATTTTTAAGTAGAGACAGGGTTTCACCGTATTAGCCAGGATGGTCTCGATCTCCTGACCTCGTGATCCGCCCGTCTCGGCCTCCCAAAGTGCTGGGATTACAGGCTTGAGCCACCGCGCCCGGCCGCTTCTGGTATCTTATTTAAGATCTCTTTGTCTAATCTAAGGCTACAAAGACTTTCTCTTATGTTTTCTTTTAGAAGTTTTATAGTTTTTCCAGGTGCAGTGGTGCTGGCCTATAGTTCCAGCTACCCAGGAGGCTGAGGCAGAAAGATTGCCTGAGCCCATTTCTGGGCTGCAGTTAACTATGCCTATCAGGTGTCTGTACTAAGTTTGACATCAATATGGTGACCTCCCGGGACCTGGGGACCACCAGATTGCTTAAGGAGGGGTGAAACAGCGTAGGTTGTAAATGGAGCAGGTCAGAACTCCTGCGCTGATCACTAATGGAATTGCACCTGTGAATAGCCACTGCATTCCACTCTGGGCAACACAGTGAAATCCTGTTTAAAAACAATTTAAAAGTTTACAGTTTTATACTTTACATTTGGGTTTGTGAACCATTTTGAGCTAATTTGTGAACTAAGTATGATGTATAGGTTAAGTTCATATTTTAAAATATGAATGCCCAATGTTTCAGTATTATTTGTTGTTGAGGTTATCTGTTCTTCATTCAACTGATTTGCATAATTTTATAAATCAGTAAAATCTAGTTTTAATGAAGATTCTTTTTGATTTTAGAAAATTTTTAAACTTAAAGAGAATAAAGCAGAAAAATATTACTTATAATATTATCTCCCAAAGAATAGCAATTGATTATATTTTGATGTTTTCTGTAGTTGATTTTTTAATTCCTTTATAGTTAAATAATACACATTTTTACTGTAAAAATAATGTATTTATTGCAGAAAGTTTATAAATTACAGGGAAAAGCACAAAGAAGAAAATTAAAATTACATCAAGTATGTAATTTGTTCTTTTGTCTACATACATATTTTACTAAGCTTGAATTCATATTGTATGTACCACTTATAATCTTTTTTCATTTAACAGTGTAATAAGTAATTTGCCATAACTTTATTTGTTTTGTTTTTTAACCAACCAAACAAGCAGCAGTGAACTTTCCATATCTTTAAACTTGATAGACCATGTGTAGTGTTTATGGACTATAATAAAATACCCAATCATTTATCATTAATTTTCACTTTTTTCAATTATAAATATGTGTCAAATAATCCTACATAAAACTTTATAAATATATCTGCTTTTTTCCTTAGTATAAATTTATAAAAGTAAAATACAAGTCAGAGAGTATTACTATATTGACCTCCAAAAAGATTATACCAATTTGTTTTCTTCAGTTCAAGTCCTCTGGGAACCAGACCCTGAGATGAAATTAGAAATGCAACATTATTCTTGGGGAAACTCTTGTGAATGATGAAGGCAAGAGAAAACAGTGGGAAGACAAGATGGCTTTCATCAGGACTGACACTTGTGAAAGAACAGGAGGAAGAAAGGAGGAAGGACTACGAAGAGCCATACAACATTAAAAAAAAACCTCAGCCAGGCCAAGGGGAAGACCCTAAGCAAAGAAGACCTGCTAGAGGCGTCCTGCATTGAACAGAGTGACCCAGTTCTAGTCATATCACCATGCTTAGTCAGTGGCTAGTGATTCTGGAAAGCTCGGCATTGGCATGAACACTTTGGTGGGTGTGTTAGTTCATCCTTGCATCGCTATAAAGAAATACCGGAGACTGGATAATTTTTAATTATCATTATTATTATACTTTAAGTTCTAGGGTACATGTGCATAAGCTTCAGTAACTGACTCGATCAACTGGAAGAAAGAGTATCAGCGATTGAGGATTAAATGAATGAAATGAAGCGAGAAGAGAAACCAAAAGAAAAAAGAAGAAAAAGAAATGAACAAAGCCTGCAAGAAGTATGGGATTATGTAAAAAGACCAAATCTACATCTGATTGGGGTGCCTGAAAGTGAGGGGGAAAATGGAACCAAGTTGGAAAACACTCTTCAGGATATCATCCAGGAGAACTTCCCCAACCTAGTAGGGCAGGCCAACATTCAAATTCAGGAAATACAGAGAACGCCACAAAGATACTCCTCCAGAAGAGCAACTCCAAGACACATAATTGCCAGATTCACCAAAGTTGAAATGAAGGAAAAAATCTTAAGGGCAGCCAGAGAGAAAGGTCGGGTTACCCACAAAGGGAAGCCCATCAGACTAACAGCAGATCTCTCGGCAGAAACTCTACAAGCCAGAAGAGAGTGGGGGCCAATATTCAACATTCTTAAAGAAAAGAATTTTAAACCCAGAATTTCATATCCAGCCAAATTAAGTTTCATAAGTGAAGGAGAAATAAAATCCTTTACAGATAAGCAAATGCTTAGAGATTTTGTCACCACCAGGCCTGCCTTACAAGAGACCCTGAAGGAAGCACTAAACATGGAAAGGAACAACCGGTACCAGCCATTGCAAAAACATGCCAAAATGTAAAGACCTTTGAGGCCAGGAAGAAACTGCATCAACTAACGAGCAAAATAACCAGTTAATATCATAATGGCAGGATCAAGTTCACACATAACAATATTAACCTTAAATGTTAATGGACTAAATGGTCCAATTAAAAGACACAGACTGGCAAACTGGATAAAGAGTCAGGACCCATCAGTCTGCTGTATTCAGGAGACCCATCTCACATGCAGAGACATACATAGGCTCAAAATAAAGGGATGGAGGAAGATCTACCAAGCAAATGGAGAACAAAAAAAAGCAGGGGTTGCAATCCTAGTCTCTGATAAAAGAGACTGGATAATTAATAAAGAAAAGAGGTTTAATTGGCTCATGGTTCTGGAAGTCATATATGAAGCATAGTGCCAGCCTCTGCTTCTGTTGGTGACAGCCTCAGAAAGCTTACAATCATGGCAGAAGGCAAAGGAGAGCCAGCATGCCACGTAAGAGTGGGAACAAGAGAGAGAGCAGGGGGAGGTCCTAGAAGCTCTTAAACAACAAGATCTCATGGGAACTAACTGAGGGAGAACTCACTCATTACCAAGGGGATGGTGCTAAACCATTCATGAGGGATCCACTCCCATGATCCAATTGCCTCCCACCAGATCCCACCTCCAATACTGGGAATCACATTTCAACATGAGATTTGGAGGGACTAACATCCAAGCCAAGCCATATCAATGGGTCCCCAAAATGCAGCAGCTGTAGGTGGTGAGCTCACGGACCCTGCACAGCAGGTTCTCTCCTCCATGTCTGCCACATTCACTTCCTACCAGCAGTGGAGATGAGAACAACTGCATTCCAGGATCCTGGTCATCATCATAGGGTACTCTCATCATCTCAAGTGTGGCTAATGTAATACACAGAAAATTGCATCTCATTTTTTCACATTTATTTTGAGTTTTCTCAGTTAGAATGTAGTCGTACTTATACTTATTTACACTTTGTATTTCTTCATTTGGCAATTACTCGTTTATCACCTTTGCCATTTTCCTACAATAGCGTTAATTTTTTTTTCAGTGACTTTTTACTCAATATACTAAATCTACCTCTGTCAAATGCATTGCAAATACATTGCCCCAGTTTGTTCTTTGTCTACTAATCCTCTCTCTCTGGTTCTTCTTTTGATGTTTTAAAATTAATTAATTTGCTTAGAACGAGCTTCCCTAAGTAAAAATCAGAAATCATTTCAGATATTTTCTATTCTAGTTTTTCTTTATGATTTTTCCATCTTATTTTTTGTTGTAGTATATAATCTGAGGTAGGAATTCATGTATTTCTAGATATTAACCAATTTTCACAGCATTATTTTTAAAAATAATCTATCCTCTCTTTCTCTGTTCTGACATGCTGCATTTGCCATCTTCTTATTCCTTATATATGCTTCGTGTTAACGAAAGAGTTGAAAGTTTAAAGTAGACTTGTCAGTATCATTCGTCTTACCCAACACCAGACTTTACTAATGATACAAAGGTACTGGCAAGAACCGACATGGATGAATTACTGAAGGTGCCTGAGTCTACCAGATGCAGCTCCCCAGAAATTCCCCTTCTCTTACATTAGGACATGTTTTGGTTCAGAGTAACAGCTGAGTTCTGAACAATATGTGAACATGTTTTTTTTTTTAAAATCCCATTTTTGTTTTGGGGTTCCCAGTTTTATATTCCTTTAGTTAGATTTAAAATACTTACAGGACTACCTCCCGATCTCTAGCCAGCCATACCCCATAAATCCATAAACTACCACTTTATTTATAATACGTAGTCTAGACAGATCAAGTCTATTCTGCCCAAAAGCATTATTTTAGATAGGGACTCTCTGGTATCTTTCCACTAGTTTAAAAGCCGTAACATGTTTATAAGGAGCCCTGGTTGAGGTCAACCATCCCCAAGTAGGGAGGAAGGAGTCTCAGGGCTGCTGTTAACCCTTTGTTTTCCACGTGGACATGGCTTGATTTACCAGTAAAAGGAAACATTTTACATCTCATCCAGCACCATGAATTGAATAATCTGAGCTCTATGTCTAGAATTCATCAGCATTTTATAGCACAGCATTTTCATCACAAGAAAGGGCAAATAAGTAAATACAAAGTTGTTAAGTACATGATGCTTGTCTCTTTTATATCCATTGTCTCCTTTTGGCCTCATATGATTCTGTGAAGTCAATGTTTGGGGAGAACTCCTTTACACTGTTGCAGATATTTTTTTCCATGTGGAAGTAGACTCATTAATGCCATATTTATGATCTTTTTGAACTATAAAAGGAGGCATATCTCCATCTTGAAAATGGCACAACATTGATAGTTCATATTTAAAAGTGCTGAGAGTATATGTGATATATGCAGGTATCTATCTAAAAAGAAAATGGTGGAGTAATCGCTCTGAGGACACTCATAGAAGACTTATGTTAAAAAAGACCTCTACTGGTAAAATACGACCATGTTATCTATATTTTGTGTACTGAGCCAGATTGTTGAATGCTGGGAGCTTACTTTTGTCAATGTCATCAAAGACAGAATCAAAAGTAGAACATTTCACTCTAAAGTAGACAAGATTCTTTTAGTTGCAAGTTGCAGAGACTAATGCTGAAGTGGCTTAGACCAAAAAGAGAATTAATTGGTGCAAAAACTCCATGAAAGTGTTTAAACTAAATGTGGGAAGGATAGACATATGGGTAACTCATAACTAACTGAATCCAGAACTTAAACACCATGATAATTCTTTGTTTCTCATTTCTGTGACAGTTCATTATCTCTCACTCAAAACAGCTCCCTCTACCTCGAGAAAAAAAGTTAAAAAAAAAAAAATCCCAGAAAAGAAATAGATTTGTGCCTATCTCTGAACTAATCTGTTAGGGGCAGGGGACAGGTATTATGATTTACACGGCTTAAGTCCAGTGTCCAGCTGTAACCAATCACCTGTGGATAGGGTGTCAGGGTCATGCAAGAAAATGACAGGTTGCGGGAGCTGCATAAGTGGAGCAGGGAGAGCCATGTTCCCAGGGGCTGCTGTGCCCCAACAAAAGTGAAGGTTGGGTAGGACAAGAGCAAGGGTGTCCACTCTATCTTCCCTGTAAAGAATGAAAAGAAAAGGGAAAGGCAGAGGCCATTAAACTATAGACTTTGATCACTAACTTTTGAGTCTGAGGTCTAGTTTCTGTGGCCAAAATAAAATCCCTGGCATCTCTGTACAATAGGTAGACTTTCAGTATTTTTTAAAAACTTTTGAATGGTTCCTTTTCCAGAAATGCCAAAAAGATAATGCTTTAGACACCTTTTGATTTACCGATCTCTGTTAATAGCAGAGTTACATGTATAAGTGCACTAGTGATATTTGATGTATTGTACTTTAGAAATGGTTAACTTACTCTTCATTCATTCAACAAATACTGAGCCAATGTGTCAGGCATTGTATTAAGCACTGGGGCACAAAAGTGAGCAAGACACGGTTCTTGCCTTCATAAAGCTTACACTGCAGTGGGAGAAAAGAAGCAAACAGGTGGCGAAAACACAGTATGATGCATATCATCCTAGGAGATGTACTGGGATCTCACAGGGATGGTACTTAATGCTGGTTAGGAATTTTAGGGAGGATTTCCCAAAGAAAGTGATGTAGATATCTAAGATGAGACTTGAAGATGTATAGAAGGCCAGGCATTGTTGCTCCTGTCTGTAATCCCAGCACGTTGGGAAGCTGAGGCAGGAGGATTACTTGAGGCCAGGAGTTTGAGACCAGCATGAGCAACATAGTGAGACCTTGTCTCTGAAAGAAAAAAAAAAAAAAAGCCAAGGGTGGTGGTGCATGCCTATAGTCCTAGCTACTTGGGAGGCTGAGGCAGGAGGGTCACTTGAGCCCAGGAGTTCAAGGTTGCAGTGAGCTTTGATCATGTAACTGCACTCCAGCCTGGACAACCAAGTGAGGCCCTATCTCTTAAGAAGAAGAATAAAGACCATATACGAGTTGGTAAGGAAAAAGGAGTTGAAAAAATTGTGATGACTAGAAGAAGAACATATACAAAGGCTCTGGGATGCAATAAATCATGGCACATTCTAGAACTTTAAGTAGTTTGAATCTAAGGCTGTAGTAATCAATGAGCAGAAGAAAATGACTGGACTGAAGAGGTAGGAACCATGTTGTAAGACACATTAAAGAGTTGGCTTTTGGCCGGGTGTGGTGGCTTATACCTCTAATCCCAGCACTTTGAGAGACCAAGGCAGGTGAATCACAAGGTCAAGAGATTGAGACCGTACTGGCCAACATGGTGAAAACTCCATCTCTACTAAAAATACAACAGTTAGCTGGGTGTAGTGGTGGGCACCTATAGTCCCAGCTACTCAAGAAGCTGAGGCAGGAGAATAGCTTGAACCCAGGAGGCGGAGGTTGCAATGAGCTGAGATCATGTCACTGCACTCCAGCCTGGGTGACAGAGCGAGACAATGTCTAAAAAAAAAAAAAGAGTTGGCTTTTATCCTGAGGGCAATAGAGAACCATTGAAGAGTTTTAAACAAAGCAATAATATAATTAAATTTGCATCTTAGAAAGTTTACTCTAGCTATACTGTAGAGAATAAGTGGAAAGGGGGCAAAACTCAGGAGGATCCCCACATAATTTATGTGGGCAGTGATGTGAACCTGAACTTTGTTAGCAAGAGTAGAAAGAAGCGGAGGAAATTAAGTATAATTCAAATGGTAGATTCAAAGTGGTTAACTGCATCTGAGAAGAGAAACAAGGGAATAAATTAAAGATAACAGGATAACTCATAAAATTCCAGCTTGGTCACCTGAGTAAATGGGAATGCCATTCACTGATCTAGGGCTTATGAAAGGAGATTTGGGGGTGAGATAATATTAGGGAATTTGGGGAACTTGTGAGAAATCAAAGTGGAAATGCCTAATAGGCTGCTGGATAAATGGATCTGGACCTTGGTAAAGTGCTCTGGGCTGGAAATAAATGTTACAAGTATTAATGAAATTCACGGGGTTTGAGACCAGCCTGACTAATATGGTGAGACCCCATCTCTACTAGAAATACAAAAATTAGCCAGACCTGGTGGTGTGCACCTGTAGTCCCAGCTACTCAGGAGCCTCAGACAGAAGAATTGCTTGAACTCTGAAGGACAAGGTTGTGGTAAGCTAAGATCACGCCACTGCACTCCAGCCTGGTGACAGAGCAAGACTCTGTCTCAAAAACAGACAGACAAACAAACAAACAACAACAAAAAAAACACCTGACCAACATGGTGAAACCCCGTCTCTACTAAAAATACAAAAATTAATTGGGAATGGATGAGGTGGTCAGGGAAAGTGTGTAATGTGTGATGAAGAGTGCTAGGGCAGAACCCTGCAGACCACCAAGATTAATGAACAGACAGAGATAAAACACTGGAGACCAAGAAGCAGCACCCTGAGAGGTAGGAGTAAAACCATGACAGACAGCGTCACAGAAGCAAGGAATAGAGACTTTCAAGGAGGAGCAAGAGAGGTCAACAGTGTGAAATGCTCCCAACAGGTGATAAAACAACTGAAAATAGTCCCCTAGATTTAATAACAAGGATATTAGGGACCCTGAAAACAACCATTTCAGGAAAGGAAAGAGGACAGTGGTAGAAACAAGGTTGGGAAGTGAGAAACAAAGAAGGTGAACTCAGACATCTTTGAAAGAACTTTGTAAAGGGAAGGAGAGATAGGCAGATACTGAGAAGGGACACAGATTAAGAATTTTTTTTACATGGGAGAAACTTGAATATATTTATTCTAACTTTCATGCAGTTAAAATCATCAGCAGTAGAATTTATTGTCTCTTGTGAAATTAACAGGATATATGTACAGTAAAGCAAGTCAATGAACTAATCTATGTATACAGTTCATTTATTTCCTACATATGTATACACCTGTGTAACCACCATTCAGACCAAAATGTAGGGTATTTCCAGCACTGCAGAAGGTTCCCTCATGCCTCTTCTCATCAACCTCAACCCCAAGAGGTAAATAATCGGAATTCTGATTTCCATCACCATAGTTTTGCCAGTTCTTAAACTTCATGTAAAAGAAATCTTTCAGCATATCTGTGAGATTCATCCATGTGTTGCAAGTAGCAGTTTTTTTCTGTATTACTATATTTCATTGGGTATATGTGTTACAATTTATTCGTTTTTCTATTGAATGACATTTCAGTTGTTTCCAGTTTGGAGCTGTTGTGAAATAAGCTGCTATGAATATTCTTGCATATATCTTCTGATGGACAAAGATTTTCAGTTCTCTTGGGTAAACATCTAGAAGCAAGATTCTGGAGCATAGGGTTGGGTATCTTTAACTTGAATAAATAAAGCTGAACAGTTTTTAAAGGGGTAGAATCAATTGCACTCCCTAAAGCAGTGTATGGAAATTCTTCTCACCAAAGCTTGGTGGTGTCTGTCTTTTGAATTTTAGCCTTCTGGTGAGCAGACATTTTGAAATTCAGGTTTTCTGACATTGTAAACCAGAGCTTTTCAGCTGGTACTTATAACAATTTCAAAGTTTCCTACCTTAAGTATTTCCCGTCATTGGCTATCACCTTTCCAGTAAAACAAATCTAATATTTAAAACATGTAAACATAATTCAGGATGTTTTATGAGAAATAAGTAATTTAATTATCCATTAAAGTTATCTAACTATAACATAACAATCAGAAAAATTCTGTCAGAAATAGTCTCACCCATAATTTGAATATGTAGGAAATATTATCATCTAATAGAAAGAAGCAAGTAGCTTCTATGATGATGGAAGTTTCTCATTGATGCATCTATTCCAATTTACATTTTATGTAAGTAGTAAGTTTAGAGGTAATGGTTCTGTTTCCTCTTCTCATTTTTAATGCTATATTTGAAGTCATCATTCAGTATAATCAGAAGTATAGACTTATTTTGAAGAATGCAAATAGGTGTTTTGGGGGAAAATAATAAAATAAACTATTGACATAAAACTGAATATTGATTCTTCTACATTTTGATTCATGGTCTTTTCCTCTTTGATGCAGTTTCTGTTTGATGCAATATCTAAAACCTGACAAAGAAAATTAATATATGACAATTCAGATAATATTATCCATAATTATTTACCGCAGCAATATAACTTATTATCTAATAATATAACTTATTGTTGCAGTAAATACATATTTGTGTTAATATTATATACAATATTGCTTGTCAATATCATCTAATAATTTATTCAATTCTCACAAGTATCATGGTAAATATATTTAGAAATCTGTTTAAACATTTCACCAAAATAAGATAGGTTACAGATTTAAGTACAAATTCTGAAGTAATAAAAGTGCTAGAAAATAATAGAGATACATATTTATACAATTGAGTCAGAAAGGCCTTTATAAAAGTGACACTGAAACCAGTGAACTTAACGAAAATGTGTGACACATTTGCCTGTATAATAATTTAAAATTTCTGTACACAAGTTAAATTATACCACATAGAAACATAAATTCAAGATTTGAAATATTTTACTGGACAACCGACCTGTTCTCTTTTTTTTTTTTAACGTTTTGAGATGGAGTCTCGCTCTGTTGCCCAGGCTA
Organism: Rhinopithecus roxellana; assembly: GCF_007565055.1. NCBI lineage: Eukaryota > Metazoa > Chordata > Mammalia > Primates > Cercopithecidae > Rhinopithecus > Rhinopithecus roxellana. The sequence continues at coordinate 57,734,246 of NC_044551.1, forward strand.
GAATGCAGTGATATGATCTCGGCTCACTGCAACCTCTGCCTCCTGGGTTCAAGTATTCTTCTGCCTCAGCCTCCCGAGCAGCTGGGATTACAGGCACCCACCACCACATCTGGCTAATTTTGTATTTTTAGTAGAGACGGGGTTTCACCATGTTGGCCAGGCTGGTCTCGAACTCCTGACCTCAAGTGATCTGCCCACCTTGGCCTCCCAAGGTTGTGGGATTATAAGCGTGAGCCACCACTCCTGACCTTGTTCTTGTTTTTCTAAAAAAAGGCAAAGTCAAAAGCCCTTTACTTTTTTTTTTTTTTTTTTTTTTAACTAAGTACCCTAATTACTTCCCAAAGACCTCATCACTAAATACCAGCACATTGTGGGTTAGGACTTCAACATACAAATTTTTCGGGGGACACAAGCTTTCGGTCACACACATTCCATTTTTGACCTTCCAAAATTTGTGTGCTTCTCTCACACAAAATACATTCCATCCCAATAGCTCTGAAAGTCTTAACTCATTCCAGCATCACCTCTAAATTTTAAAGTACAAGGTCTCATCTAAATAACATCTAAATCAGATATGAATGAGAGTTGAGGTATAATTCATCCCGAGGTAGAATTCCTCACCAGCTATGTATCTGTGAAAACAGACAAGTTATGTACTTCCAAATACAGTGATGGGGCAGACACAGGATAGACATTCCCATTGCAAAAGGAAGAGATAGATAGGAAGAAAGGAAGGGGTGACAGGTCCCAATCAAGTCCAAAGTTTAGCAAAACAAATTCCATTAGATGTTAAGACTTGGGAATAATCCTCTCTGGTTCAGTGCTCTGTCCTCCAGGTCAACTGGGTGGCAGAGTCAGCCTCATGGCTCCAGGTGGGGGTCCTGCCCCCATGGCTCTGCCAAGCAGTTCTGCCCTCGAGGCTTCAGGCACAGGCCATCTGGCCTGTTGATACTGAGGCAGTGGCCTTGAAATTTCTGAATCACCTTCAGGGTCATTTTTTTCTTCTTCTTGAAGAATATCACACATGGCTGAATAGCTTTATCATTCCTTCCTGTCAAGTCTGAAAAGTCTGACAGCTTTCCTTCATTTTGTCCTGTCTCCATCCCCTTCTGTTCAAACTGGCGGTGTTTCTGCTCATATAATCCCATAAGCTCTTTACTTTATCAAGTGATGGTCCAGCCACACTCTTGGTGTTCTCTTCAGAACAAGCTTTCTCATTTTTTTTTTTTTTTACAATATGGGCAGGGTGAGAATTTTCTGAATCTTCAAGTTCTGGTTTCTTTTTGCTAAACAATTCCTTCTTCAGTTCATCTCTCTTCTTTTACATTTTACTGTAAGCACTTGGAGGAGCCAAATCACTCCTTCAACACTTAGAAATCTTCTCAGCTAAATACCCAATGTCATCGGTTGGTAGTTCTACCTTCCACAAAACATGAGAACACAGTTCAGCCAACTTTTTTGTTACTTTATAACAAAGACCATCTTTCCTATGGTTTCCAAAATATGTTCCTCATTTCTGTCAGATACCTTACCAGAACCACTCTTAACCTCCATATTTCTGGCATGTACATTAAAACTCTTCCAGCCTCTACCCATTACCCAGTTCCAAAGCCACTTCTACATGTTTAGGTATTTGTTATAGCAGTCTGCTCTGACTGCCATAACAAAATACCACAGACCAGGTGGCTTAAACAACAGACACTGATTTTCTCACAGTTATGAAAGCTGAACATTCAAGATCAGGATGCCAGCATAGTTGAGAGCCAGGGCTCTTTTCCTGGCTTGCAGATGGCCACCTTCTCACTGTATTCTCACTTGGCAGAGCAAAAGAGAGAACAAGCTTTCTGGTGTCTCTTTTTCTAAAGGCTCTAACCCCTCAGACTAAGACCCCACCCATATGACCTCATCAAACCCTCATCTAAATTAAATACCCCATCTCCAAATACCATCATCACACTGAGGTTACAGCTTCAACATGTGAATTTGGTGAGGGGAGATACATTCAGGCCATAATGTAGAATATTTCTCACTTTGTAAAACAAATGCATTTTAAAATATATTAAAAATGAAGTGTTCAAAATTATATAAATATTCTTTTCTAAAGCCTTTAAACCACAATACAAGCATAGCAGCAATTATCCAGATTGAATGCTGGCTCAACTAAGGTTTCATTTCCTTGAAACACAAGTCATTTCTATCTACTCTCTGTATTGGGTTTTCTGCTTATTTGTCACCCATATTCAAGAATGTTCCCCCTTCTCCCAACACAGTATTAAAACAGACAAAGATTACTGTCTATAGAAGCATCCTGTGTCTTAAGGATTTTTTGTTGTTGTTGAGATGGAATTTCGCTCTTTCTCCCAGCCTGGAGTGCAGTGGTGCAATCTTGGCTCACTGCAACCTCTGCCTCCCAAATTCAAGCAATTCTCTTCCCTCAGCCTCCCAAGTAGCTGGGATTACAGGTGTGCACCATGATGCCTGGCTAATTTTTGTAGTTTTAGTAGAGACAAGGTTTCACCATGTTGGCGAGGCTGTTCTCAAACTCCTGACCTCAAACCATCTGCCTGCCTTAGCCTCCCAAAGTGTGTGTCTTAAGGGTTTTTACAGGAGTCAGCCTATATTAAGACTATAGAGTGTGCTTCAATTCATCTTTAGACATCAAGTATTTAGAAAAAATCTTTCAAATCAGCACTTGACTATTAAGACCAAAGGGATTATTCTAAATAGCTTCTGGTCGTTTTTAGGTCTGGAAAATACGGTATATTTTTCTGCATTTTGTTGAAATTTCTTTCTTTCCTTTTATTATGTGTTAAGCAGTTATTAATAATTACTTTGTCCATTATATGTTAGTATTCTATTCTTTATAGCTTATCTAAAATCTTTTACTTTTTAAATTTTAAGATCATTTTTCAATTGTTCCAATTACATATCATCTGATTCATATATAGTTTCCTCTAAAAATACATTTGTTCAGCTGACATCCTTACAGTAAGTTCATCCGTATACTAAAAATAGAACAAGGTTAGCTTAACAACTGCATGTCTGATACCTTACAAACTTGATTAGAATTTGTTTTAGAAGCTGGATATGTGCCTTTATCAAAATTTTTTTAAAAATAAGGCATCTCTTCACTTTTCATTTGCATAACTAATTTTCCTTATTTTCAAGGTATATTTTAAAGTGTATTCCCTTCAGCACTCAATAAAATATGTCTTTTGATTATCACAAATGGTGATAATGTGGTCTAATGTAAACAATCTAGAAAAATTTATCCCCTAAATAACATCTCCTAAAATAGTATTTTAAAATATATCTATTAGAAAAAAATTTTGTTCTTATTTTCAGAAATGGTTACTCTTTTTTCTTCTCCCAATTCTGATTATTTTTTCCAAAGTCAGTAATATTTTCTAAATAGCTTTCCAAAACTTAGTCAGTTTTTAGACTATCTTAACTACTTCTGACATTTTCTTAATTATTTAACTTATGAAGTAGAAGGTATCTTATTGAATTTGAGAGAAAACTCTTTTCTTTTTCTTGTTTTCTTTCATCTTTGTACTAATTTCTCAACAAAAGGAGAATTATAATTGACTTGACATACCTAACATATCTTCATTTTGAATTGCCTCTATACATGAAATAAGTGTTTGTCCTGATTTGACATAATCTGGAATGAGAATTTCCACTCTGCATCATCAACTTTTATCACCTGGGTCTGAATTTAGATTGTGGCTTTCTGGACTTGTAAATGTTGCTATTTTCTTTCCATGGTGTCTATTGACTATTTTGTCAGTTTAGAGGCTTTTGATTCTGTTTTGTTTTGTTTGAGACAGTGTCTTGCTATGTTGCCCAGGCTGGTCTCCAACCCCTGGGCTCGAGTGACCCTCCTGCCTCAGCCTCCCAAGTAGTTGATTCTGTTTTGAAGTAACATGGGCCAGTTGCAAAAGCCCAGATAATTGGAAATCAGGATGTTTTTGTTTCACAGTCTTGTGCTGACCAAAAGAAAATAAATTATCAGGACTTACTTTTCTTCCTCCCTTAATAATGGCTTCCATGGGAGACTCAATATCAGATTTGCACCCTGCAACCTATAATACTTAAATGTCAGTCCTTATTAATGAATCTCTAGTATTCTTGTTTTTAGTCTGTTTGTCCTTTATTTTTGGAGCTTTATAGTTAATCTTTCAGATGACTTAATATAACTTGAATCTGTAGGACTTCCTTCCTTTCTTTTTCTTTTTTTTTTTTCTTTTTGAAATGGAGTCTTGCTCTGTCACCCAGGCTGGAGTACAGTGGCATAATCTTGGCTCACTGCAACCTCCATCTCCCGAGTTCATACAATTCTCCTGCCTCAGCCTCCCAAGCTGGGATTACAAGCATGTGCCACTACACCCAGCTAATTTTTGTATTTTTGTAGAGATGGGGTTTCACCACATTGGCCAGGCTGGTCTTGAACACCTGACCTCAGGTGATCCACCCACCTCAGCCTCCCAAAGTGCTAGGATTACAGGTGTGAGCCACCACGCCTAGCCCCTTCCTTTCTTCCTTTATTCTTTTCTACCTTCTTTCTTTCTTTTCTTTCAAAATGACTTTTTTTTTCAAAATGTCAGCGACCATTCTGATAGCATGCTTGCACCCAATGTTTAGTGTAGTAGAAAGAGCCTAGGCTTTGGGATTAGAATACCAATCCTAGACTTCATAGTTCTATGACCCCTGAGAATTAACCCAGTCTCAGTTTCCTCATCTTTAAAATATTAATAATATCTACACATCATAAGGTCTGTGAAAGATTGAGTGAGATAATGTATCTATTTCTGGCAAGACACTGGTTAGATAACCCTAAAACAAACAAGATAGTTAAGTTGTATAACGTATACAAATACCCTTTTAAATGTATAACTAAGCTCACAGGAAAGTAAGAGAAATCTTTGGGGTCAAAAATGAACAGGGAATAAAAAGTGAGGTGAAAGGCAGCGTGGTCTGATACAATGGCTTCCCTGAGGGAGTTCATTGACTCCATTAACAAGGGGCTTGTAGTTGGAAGATCATGTGGGAGCAGGAATTAGAACTGAGATATACACGTAAAGTAATTTGCTGGATGTCTGCTCTTTGACCCTCCAGATCTGCTCTTTGCCCTCCTCCACCCTATATCATCCCACTCCCTTATTCTCTGGATTTCAGCTGGGCTTGGTCAATCAGAAACTCTGGCAGGACATTGGAAGGAAGGAGAAGAGTATTTATTCTCCCCTTTGCCTCTCTATAAGGTTATTTTTAACTGTCTCCCATAACTTCAGGTCACTGTTCTACACAAGGAAGCCTGCACTATATAACTCTTTCTCCTTTCAGGTGCCAAGAACCTCTTCCTCCTCTCATCCTTAGTGGTGACAGCACCATACAGCCAACCTCAAATTCCTTGGGGTTTCTGTTTGCCACCCATACCTTTGTAATTACTCCCTGTATAAAGAGATGCTCTTCAAATCATCCATTTGTTTCCTGTTACAATTCTGATTCAAGCCAGGATTTTCAAAGGGCTACATGCTTAGTGAAGAGGTAGGGAAAATGTACCACCAGCCCAAGAAGATAACTAGGATGTTTGCTTGACTAGGCATCCTAAGAATCATGACTATACTGTTGTTATAGTCCAAAAGCAATACATCTCAGGAATCTACAGATAAAGTCTGCTGAACACGAGATCACAAGTTAAATTGTAAAACACACAAGGAAAGAATCTAGCAAAGGTGAAAGTGAACATGCAAAGTAAACAGCAGGATTTAGTCCTTCAAGTTCTTTAGTTAATACCATTACCTGTTAATGACTTAGAATAAATATGTCAAATTATTAAAGACACAAGATAAGAATTGAAAACATGAGACAAAAGAGTATGTAAAAAGATCAAGCATACTTGGAAAATAACTCAAATAAATTCTAAAAATGAATATATATATAAAATATATGATTAATAAAATTAAAACCTAATGCATATATTATATACAACTAAAAAAGGTAAACTGGAAGATGAATCTGAAGGAAATGCAATAGAGAAATGTAAAGATATAGGAAACATAAAAAGGAATTAAGAAGACATGAAGACCAGCATGAGAAGATCCAACGTATTTCTAATGAGAGTTTCAGAAAGGGAAAATAGACAATGGAATGATACCACAAAATACCAAGGACAAAGGAAGTTCTTAAAAGCAACAGGAGAGAAAAGACATTACCTACAGAGGAACCACAACACAATTAAGCTTGAAGTGAGTCTCTCCACAACAAAAATAGAAGCCAGATGACAACAGAATAAAATGTTTGGCAGATTACAGGCAACGAACACCTTGCCACACTTCACAATTGACTGTTTCCTTATGAACTAAAGGAGCTCATCACATTTTAGACAAACATATTTGTCTGTTTTACTCAATGCATATTTGTTTAGTTGCAACAGTAGTTTATATTTTACATAGTTGAACGTGTTGATCTTAACTAAAGTTGTTTTAACCTTCAAACAAGAAACTTTAAGAAAAAAGGCAAAAATGTTTTAATGCTTACTGAAAAATACAATGGGGCAAACTGCACTGAAATTCTAGGGGATATAAATTATAAAGAAATTAAGGAGTGTATAAAATAAGTAGGAACTATTGCCAGAGAAAAAGAAAAAGATTACCTGGGATTTATAGCAAGGACTTGAGCTGAAAATGGACAAAGGGTATGAACAGACAATTGAAATAAACAAACACAAGGAAAAATATTCCACTGTGTTAATAGTTGAAAAAACTCATGGTAAAACAAGAAATTGAATTTCACACATTGTAAATTAACAAAATGTCAAAATTTAAAAACATTCAGTTCTGGTAATTCTGTGGTAAAATTGGTACACATATGCTACACAATGCTAGAAACATTGAAGTTTAAATTTACATAATTTAAATTTGAAATTCAGTTTCTTAGTCCACCAGCCCATTTTAAGTGTTCCTTAGCCACATGGAAGCTAGTAGCTACCATATTGCTCAGCACAGGAAAATATTTCCATCATCACAGGAAATTCTGTTGGATTGTGCTGCTCTACAGAATAGGTACAGGAGAAGAGTTGATGGATTGCTGCTATGCACAGCTTCCATTCTACTTGATACTTTAAATTGTTCCTCAATGGTTGTATCAATTTACCCTCCCATCAATCGGTACATTGCTTCACCTCCTCTTAAATACTTGCTATTTTTGTGTTTTTATTTTTCTAATCTAATGGGTATCAAATGGTATATCTCACTGAATTAAATTTGCACTTTCCTGATTACTAATGAGGCTGAGTATTTTTATGTCATTGTTAACCTTTCATATTTCCTTTACTGTGAGTTTTCTATTTATGTTTTTCCACAGTAGTTGAAATGATTTAAAGTGGAAAAATGTTTATGATATAGTGATAAGTTAAAAAAAAAAAAAAAACACACACACAATCTTCCCCACCCGCCACCCCCCACACACACACACAAAATTGGCCTTCAGTGATTTTAACAGAGTAAAAGAAAATGTCCAGATGGTTAAAGTTTGGAAAATTTGTTACAATTGTTAACTTAGATACCTTAAGATAGTGATATTTGGGGAAATTTACTTTTTATCTAAAAATGACATTAATGTCGCCATAATACTATTTTCTCATCTTCAAAGAGCAAAACAAATACAGTTTTGCTTGAGGTTTGGGAAAATTGCCCTACTACTTCCTAGTCTTTGTTTTTTAAGTCTTTCTCCTGGCTCCATGTAGACGGGGTGATTATTTTTCTTTATCCCTGCTATTATTTTTATTTGACATTATTCCTTTCTGGTAGAACACTGTGTGCTTGACCTAAAAAAAAAAATCTGTGTATGTGTGTGCCTCTATGTGTGTGTAGAAAGAATAGACTGCTGAGAGAAGAAAGGCATTTCGAGATTTGTATCTTTAATTAGACAACATGTTTAAATTGTAAAGGAGACTGCTTTTCATAATTCTTAGTAGAGAGAAATGAATTTGTGCACATCTCTTGGAGACTTCACTTATTCATATTTTGGAAGTGTAACTTAAGTCCACACTGATACTTGTATTTCTAAGCAGTCAACTTGGAAAATAAATGACATTCTTAAAAAGTGGAACTGCACTGCTTAAAACAACAAACAAAACAGAAACTGTCATGTAAAAACTAAAAGGAAAATACTTCCTGCTCACCTAAATTCTTGGGACAGAATGGGCTGTATTCTATAAGATGTTTCACTACAGCATTAGCAGCCAGCATGTGTAAACTTCCACTGGAGGAATGTGGTTACGCTCCCCCACATACCCGAGCAGATTTGTCCTGATGGGTCCTTTCCTTCTGTCATATTGTCAGCCAGTTTTCTTGGTATTACTCTTTCATTTTCTGCCTGAACCAACTTTCCTAATTTTCCTCCTACTCTCTAATGAATGATGTTTTCCATCCCGATACAAGTGCTCTTTGCAGCAGGTTCAGACAGCACAGCCAGGATAACCAAGACAGGAGCTGTCTTTCTACTTTTTTGCTGAGACTTCAGGCCCCAGCGGAGGCTGCAGTGTGACATCCTTCAAGCACTTTTTATCAGCTGTAGGCATATTGGATATCTGTTATGGATCTCTGGAATTTTAGTGGTGTGAGCAGGAAGGTGACTTTGTGTATCCCCTGCCTTTCCCAGTTGCTTTTAAATGAACACATCTATAAGTGATGTATTTAGGACAGGAGGCAGAAAGCCTCTGAGTTTATCGCTTTTGACTTTGCCCTTGTCCTTGCCTAGAACATTGCCCCTTGCTGGTAATCTCACCATTTGGGACTCTTTGTTAACTTATATGCTAATTTGTGAAGTGGGTGTTGCTGCCTTTCCTTTGATTCGTAATAAGATGTCATTTCATATTAAGACTGCTGTGACATGAGTTCAAGGACAAGAAATGAAAGAAGGCCAAAATGAAGCAAAACTTTTTAAACAAGACACTTTTAAAATTAGGATAAAACCTTGCACAGTAAAACCTGGAGTGCAAACCAAATAGGATTTGCAATCTGAATGCACACCCTCCAGGAGGCCTCCTGGAATAATCTGCCAAGCAATGCTTGGCTTCTCAGGGGTGCCTGTCATGTGGGATGCCGTATCACTGTGGGCCTGGAGCCTCCCATGGTCTTCCATCTGCTTAACTTTGAGCTAAGGTGTGTGTTTGGATCTACTTACTAAGATTTTTCTAGTGTGTATCCTGAATGGCATCTGAAAACATTTTTCTCTCCATGCGTTGTCTTGGAATGTGGTTGGATGTTTACTGACACTACTCTTCTGGTTCATGGAATTACCTCTATGGCTGTATGTTATATTTGGGGGAATGCTATCGGGTTGCCTGCTTTAAATGTCAACCTTACCACTGACATGTCAACATTATTACTCCTTTCCTTTGGATGTTGGGGTGCTAGGTACCTTCTCATCTTCAACATTTTCTTAAATGTAAATATCTCTGCTGGCATGTTGTATTTCAGCCTAACACCTTAGCCGATGTTATAGACAGAAAATAAAAGCAGAACAGGACCCAGGAATAATGGAAGGGATGAGAGGAAGGAGGAGGACTATAAGAAAATTAGGAAGAAAAGGGAAAGAGGAAGTTCTAGTGGAAGAAATGAAAAAAGGCAAAACAAGTTTTACTAATGCAGTACATTTGCCAGGTGCTGAGCATCCTTCCAATAGTTACATTTCATTCTAATACTGTGTTGTTCCATTGACATACATGTGCATTTATTTGGTATTTACAAAATCAATCATACATGTGGGATTTTAAAAAAATAACTTGTCCGCTAAAAATATAATGAAAGGCCCTCCTCAAACGAGTTGGGCAAAATCCTGGAAAAACACTCATTTTAGAGAAGCCCTGAATGGATAAAGGTCTACTGGAAGTAATTGTCATGTTTCAGAAATCATTATTTGGGATACCTGAATTCTAATCTGCCTAAATTAAGCCACGTTATATAACATGTTCATCATTCAATAAGGCCCTACATATGTCACACTGGCTGTTTCATGCAAATAACTCAAACCATGAAATGCCCACTTATAACATCAAAATTTAACCTTACAGTACTTTCTCTATATCTAGCATTTAAAAACAAATTTGTTTTAATGTGTTTACAGAGGTATGGCTGTAATAGGCTAACCCAGTGGTTTTCAAGGTATGGTTCCTGGATCAGCTGACAACTTAATATAAATCAAATAATCGGGTCCCACCCCTGACCCACTGACTTGGAAACTCTAGGGATAGAGCCCTGCATTCTGTGGTTTAAACCCTCCAAGTGATTCTGATGCACATTAAAGTTTGAGAACCTCCAAGCTGAGTCTGTGGACGTCAAAGTGAAGTTGTGCAAGATGACCTGAAAGAAAATATCATAACTTTCTTATTACATACTTCTTTCCTAATTTCTATTTTTTGTATTTAAAAATATGTCTAATAGTTAATATCATTGTATATATATATATATAATTTATCAACAAGTACATATTGCACACTAGAGGTACATGCTTAATTTTTTACTTATAGAAATGCATGATATACAAAGTTTGAAGACCACTTGTCTCAGCATAATATTTGAAAGCTCTTGTTTTATAAATCCAACTGAGCCATTAGTCTCTAACAATGTCATATATTTGCATTAATAATCTTCTCACTTCTAAAATGCTTTGCAAATAATTTTCAGTACTCATTTCCCCCCTTATGCGGAGAAGTCTCACATTCCCAGTAAAATGATAAGGAGCCGCTGCATTGCATCCTGCCTCTTGCCTCTCCTTGGGAAAAAGAGAGAATAATGACAGTCCATGAACAGCATTGATGCCGCCTTCCCATTTTTTCCTCAATGCATTCATTTTTGTGTGTGCAGAAAAGAGCACAAAAAGTTAGAGAGGATTCTATGCCCAGTTGTTGCCATATCCTTTTCCCATTCTCATTGCTCTGCTTAGATGCAGGGACCCTGGGGGGCAGGAGCACCCTGTTCTTGTTTGCAGTTTTCCCCATACCCCCACATACACTAACTTGCACTAGCCTGGTGGTCCTCCTGTGCTAGACATGTATGCCCACTTTGTGTTATGTGTTCCTCTGAGCTAGGCAGAAAATAACATTGTATACTTATTATAGGAAAAGTCGAAGAACTAGGAGGAGGGCCAACTTTAAGCCACAATAATTTAGGGGCTCAACAAAGAAAAAATAGAACAAAATGATTATTTCATTCCTAGCACAATATTTTACAAAATGTATTCTCTCAATAACTATGCCTGGGATGAATAAACAAACATATATAGTTCCGTTCCTGAGCACTCTCTCCTGGTGATGGTATGTACCAGCTAAAATCATAAATGTGGGTTTGAGTCCTATCACTATGTTTATTCTTTGGGTGACTTTCAGCAACTTTCACAACCTCTTTTAAGCCTCATTTCCCTCAATCTGTAAATTGAGGATAAGGATAGCAACTACCTCATAGACTCACTGTCAGAATTAAATGGGATGTAAGTGCTTAGCATGGTGTCTGGCACACAGTAAACTCCCAATAAACATTATTATATTTTGCTAATGCTGAATTGAATGCCAAGAAATAATAAAAGCATGTTCCTAACCTCAAGTTCTTTGTCAGTGAAGCTCACCAACCTTTTTTCCCTCACTAAATGATCTTACATAATTTATGCCACTTTGAAAATCAAAAGTAATGTCTCTATTGGAGAGACTGACCTAAACGTTTGCTAATCACTTTCTCCTCCTGCCCATATGTCTGTCTGCCTGAAGAGCTATTTCCGTTGTTGAGCTAACCATTGGCAGCGGTGCACAGTCCTTTCATTCTGTTTCATTTAATGGTGCATTATACTTCATCATTAAGAAAGAAAGAAAAAATTATATGTAGATCTCCACAGTGGAGCCATTTTGTTGAAAACTTGTTGGCAATAAAATGATACTACATCAAGGAAGGAAATAAAGGACTGCAAGTTTTCTATCACTATTCAGAAAAATCAATTTGTGTTAGAGGAGACTTTACAATAGGTTATCATCAAATAAAAACACCGTAGGATAATAATGGGAGTCTTCATGAACTCTTAGGAAAGGACTCCAGAAAATGTAATGCTTTTCTTTTTTTCCCCAATTTCATCCTTTTTTGAATAGCAGGGACTCAATAAATAATATTTGCATCAATAAGTAAGAAGAAAGCCTGTAACAAAGATATAAGGTTTTCTAGACATAATGTACAGAATTGCCTCCCTGGAACACATCCTCCATTCATTTCTGCTTGTTATGACCTTATATTTTCCATATATTATTTCACTTAAATCTTTTTCACAATGCTATGAAGTGTTATTATACTGATTTGAGGCACTGAGAGATTAAGAAACTTGCCTAAAGTCACACAGTTGTAAGTAATGAAATTAAAATAGAAACCCAGGCAGGACTTTCTGACTCTGGAGCATCTGTGCTTCATGTGGAGGCTAGAAGGTGGCCTTAATGTCAATATTCTTTCCTCTTTTTGAGGAAGTGTGAATTCCCACAGTCAAGTGGACTCCCCTCCCCCAGGACTGTCGCTTTCCTTCATCAACGTGAACACTCTGAAGTTACTAGCCTTGTCCCTTTGAAAACAGTATCTGTACCACGCGGACCCAAATCCATGGTCCATCCAGCACAACACCGTTTCCAGCAGTGAAACCAGGTGAGCTGGTGGGTGACCAGGACTGGGCATCTTCCACAACGTCAGCCTTGAAAGTTCAGTTTGATCCGTTTTAACAAACATGGATGGAGAGCCTTTAATGAGTCAGGCGGTAAGCTAGGTGCTGGGGAAACCCAGACAATGAGTAAAACTTCCTGGTCCTGGGGATATTGTAATCTAAGGATCTGTATCTGATAGAAAACACATTATCTAAGAATGTTGCCCCTCCCTCTCACACTCCCTTCCTGTCTCCCCAGCTGCTCCTTTTTCCTGCTTGCACCCTCTCCCTGGATCCTGATGAAAAGTCGCTTTGGAAGTCTATCTAGCACTGGCACACCTGTGATTTTAAATCTAGGGCAATACATTCCTTGATTACTTTAAAAGGTGGAAAAGGAAAGTAGGGTTAATTACTCAAAACCCTACTGTATTATAGATAAAGATCTCTCATTTATGAATTAATCCTTGTACCCATTTATACTTTGAGCCTGGACAATCTGGTAGGGTTTCTTAAATTCATCAACTGCTTTTTCAAATAGCAATGTTATGAATTGAATTGTATGTCCCCCAAATTCATATGTTGAAGTTTTAACCCTTATTTGGAATGTGACTTTATTTAGAAATAAGGTCATTGCTGATGTAATTTATTAAGAAGAAATCTTACTGGACTAGAGTGGGCCTCTAATCCATTATGACTGATATCCTTATCAAAAAGGGAAATGTGGACATGCACACACAGAGGAAGCTCTGTGTAGGTGAAAGCAGAGGTTACAGAGATGCTTTTATAAGCCAGAGAACTTCAGTGATTGCCAGAAAAGTAACAGATGCTAGGTAGGAGCATGGAGCAGTTTCTTCCTCACAGCCCTCAATAGGAGCCAACCCTGCCGTCACCTTCATCTTGAGCTTCCACCCTCCAGAGCTGTGAGACGGTATATTTCTGATTAAGCCACCTAGTTTGTGGTAATTTGTGGTGGCAGCCCTAGCAAGCTAATACACAATACCTTTACTTTCTTCTAAGTGTGTTTATTTTGAACCTAAAAGGAATTCTTGGAGTTTCAAAAATAAGTCTGTGGTGCTTCTTTGACATCCTTCAAGATAATATTAACTTGGATTATTAGGCTTCACAGCCTGTGTCTTTTTAGTCTAAACATTTCTGCACTTCTTTTATTTGTAATTGTGTGTTTTTCTCCCATTTTTTCCTTCACAGAGAAGTCTATCAATGCACTTCACCTGAAGGGTATTAAACATCAATTTCACTGTTGTGTTAGTGTTAGCATCACTCTGTAGTCAAGAGAGTTAACTCCCTATCTCTTAACAGTGAATAGGAGAATTAAGTTAGCCGAGATTGAAGTGGTTATTTTAAAGCGAATGACCTGGAAAAAACTTCAGTCATCTGGTCCACAGTGCTACCATACTCTTAATACAGTTCCATATACCACCCTTCCACTGGTCATGTTCTGCCTCAGTCTACCCACAAACACTGCAGTTAATTCAGTAACTGCCATTGGGGAAGTATTTCCAAAGTTCTATTTTTAGAGCAACTGAAGCCAACTATACAGTTTCAAGGCTCTTTTCTGGTTTTCTTTAATATACTTCTTGGTTAAGTGATAAACTGAATTTTTGCTTCTTGGAATAAGACCAGAAGGCTTATTTTGCTATATTTCAAATATGTGGCTTATTTAATAATAAAAAGTTCTTGTTTGTTCAAGAACTTTTGAAGCTTTTTAATAATTCTTTTCAGTTATAATTCATGATTTATGAGAAGGGTACAGATTGTGATGAACTTTTTATATGCCCTTAAGTAATTACCAACTTAATCTCCAATTTTATGTTTCATATCAAATAAAGCATTTTTATTGAGGAAATTCTACTCCACTGAAATTGATGCAAGCATTTGCTGTCTGCAGACTTCCCTCCTAAAATGTGGTTGTTTGGTAAGCTCACTCTGCAGACTGTTATATATCCTAATTCATTGCACTCTAAGCCAGCACTAACAAATGTAGATACAGCAGAAGCCACACTGATACAGTCAATATGTGAAGCAGTCTGGGCAGGGGTCTCTGGAGAAGGGAGTTTCTGCTTGTCTAAAAGGGTAGCTATTCCTCAGAAGCAGTTAAGTGCTGCCATTCCAGAGCAGGCCTGGTGGAATCATCTTCTGACATTAAGAAACACAGGAAATCTAGATTGTTGTGAGAATTCATGAACAAAAGGTTGACCACTGCAAGCCAAACTGCAAACAAGTTTGTGGCCACGTTTGGACCACATGCCACCAGTATGCAATCTCTGCATCAAACTATTACAAGTAAAGAAGAAACTTGAACAAGCATCTGAATGCATTCATCTTTTTCCATGCATAACCATACTGGAGGCTTTATTATGAATAGTTTCACTCATCACAACAACACTATCAGATAGGCACTGTCATCCTCCATTTATAGATAAGAAAACTAAGACTCAGAGAGGCTAATTCACTTAGAAAAGCTAAGCTAATGGGTGGTATGTGGTTAGGTAAAAAAGCGAACTCCAATGTAATATATATATTATATGCTGCTCACTTGCTCTCTATCTCTCTCTATATATATGCACATACATATATATTTGCCTGTGTATATATATATTTATATACTTATTTTTTAATCAAGGAAATATACAAAAATATTAGGATGTTTACTTCTGGCATAAGTCATCTTTTCCTCTTTCTACTTACCTTTCTGCATAAAAGTTCTGTTTATATGTATTATTTTTTATAAAATAGTTTTTAAAAAAAAAAAAAAAAGAAGAAGAAGAAGGCGGCTTCAGGAAAAGAAACCCTCAAGAAGCCAATCTCTAGTGATGAAATGGAACTGATGAGGTAGAACCAGTGCTGTAATCCCAGCCTTCCAACTTCTCACACCACATAGGCACTACTTTTTAAGCCACCCTGGAATTGTTTTATTTCGTATGTACCAGAGAACATGTTAAGGGTTGGGGATTACAGAGATATACAAGACAAACTTTTTTTTAACTCAAAGAGTTTACAGTCCAGTGAAGAAATTCATGGTGGAAGATGATATTTTCCATGTATATAGATGCTGGCCTCTTCTGTTTGCATAAAGCATGTGCCTTTCTGTAAAAAAAATAGCTCTTACATCTGTCTAGATATAAACATTTTCATATTGGCATGAAGTGTCATTTTTGACAATTATGCAAAAAAATGGAAATTATCATTGTATGCCAATGAAAAGACAATAACACTCCAGGATCCAATTAGATGTAATGTATACAGAACCTCTAGTGTTGGGTAGGAGTCTGAAGCTGAAAAAGACTGCAAAATGCTGGGGAAGAAAGCTCTAACTATCCTCTAAATTCATCATGTCAACTAAAGCATGAAACAGAGCGCTAAGCTGGCAGCCCTGGGCCTCTGGCACATAGTAGAAGCTGTCTGTTTTTGCTATTATTACTAGTTGTATGATAAACAGATGCCAACTTCCTACCCTATTCCTAAACCCTCCTCAAAGGGCTGTTGACAGCTGACGTGATGCCTTGGTTCTTGTTTTCTTAGTTTAAAATAATTTAAACAAGGGGCACGCAGCAAAGGAAATGCAGCATAGAGTAATTTATTGCAAAAGAAAAAGAATATCTTGTAAGTTAGGTACAGAATAGACGGTACACCCTGAGAGAGAGAGAGAATTCAGGGCAGGCTGCTTGTTAAAGCGAGACAGCAAAGACTGGCACTAGGGAGACTGCTTGACAGGAGTCTTACATGATTATTCATTAGGAGGTGGGACGAGATGTTACTAGTAAGCATGTTCTGGGTGGTCCTCTGGGTGCACATGTGCAGTAGCTGTACATGCTTGTTCATACATTGCATGTCTCATTAGCATCTTAAATCTCCACCCAGGGGAGGTTTTCTTTACTATGAAAATGAGCAAAAGGTCAGTTTGAGGACAGGTAAAATTGAAGTGCACATGCTCTCAGTAGGGAAAATTCCCTACTCAAGATAGCTTTGCTTGAATGAGCTCAATTACAGTGGGAATGCTGGGGTTTATTGTGTAGACTGTATGGTCACCACGGTCGCTGGGTTCTGAGAGCATGGTGACTTCCTTTACTACCTTTCAAGTTTAATCCTTTTGTGAGTCTAAAAAATGGGATTTCAGGCCTGTGTGGCCCATGTTTGGGGGCCCTTATGGTCTTTCTGTCACCCTGTGGCCCATCGCTTTAGATAAACTGTCTCAAGCAAAGCTATCTTGAGTAGGGAATTTCCCCTACTGAGAGCAGGTACACTTGAATTTTACCAGTCCTCGAACGGATCTTTTGCTCATTTTCATAGTAAAATAAACCTCCCCTGGGTGGAGATTTAAGATGCCAATGAGACATGCAACATATGAACAAGCATGTACAGCTACTGTGCATGTGCACCCAGAGGACCACGCAGAACATGCTTACTAGTATGTAGTGTGGACCACTAGTATGGTCCATGTTTGGGGCCCCTTATGGTCTTTCTGTCACCTTGTGGGCCATCACTTTAGATAAACAGTCTCTCGCATGGAAGAGGAGACCATTTGGAACTGGCAAACACAATGGATTCAACAATTGGGTATTCTATACAACTTATTTGTCATAATTATTAAAGTATTGATCAACATTTTGTGCTATTACAGTTAAATGAGATGATAGAATAATGTCTTCTTTAAATTAAAATCTCTGTTTTGTAAATTCTCAGTCACCAAGCAAATACCCACTCCCTAGATTCTACAATTAACATTTTACGATACTTGCTTTATTACCTATCTACCTGTCTGCTTATCCCTCTGTCCAACCAGCAATCCATATTATTTTTCTGAAGTTGCAGACATCAGGATTAATTGAATAATTTAAACATAGCCCAGTTACCTCGGGATGTTTTAAAGCTGTGTCATTGTTTTTGGCAATACTGATTCCATAAAACCTGTAGCTTTACTGAAGAAAAACACAGCATCACTAACTTAATGATATAATTAAGAAGAAAAAGCTAAATACTATTTAAATAAGCCAACAGTTTAATGTATTGACCTCTACAATTCCAGTGGATAAACACAGAAATTAACTGCATGCTGCAATGAATGACCCATACTTTGGATATAATGAAAATTAAGTTGATTTCTTTGCAGTATAACACATGATAATTGAATGATAATTGACCTTTGAAGATCATTGATATCAGGTGAAAATAGTAAGCACCAGAGGTTGAAAATCTTGATTTTAGATGCAAAAATATTTTTCAGATTAAAATGTGGAAACTTGTATGTATCTTTAATTCAAGTATATGTAGCTATCTTTTAAAATAATATATAGATATAAATATTTTTAAAATATATATTTATGTCTATAAATATATTTTATAACATATATTTATGACATATATTTATGTCATAAATATATATTTATAGCATATATTTATGTCATAAATATATATTTATGACATATATTTATATTTTATATTTATAAACATATATATTTACATATAAACACACTTAAATAAATACCTTTAAGAATAAACTAATCCTAGCTATATTCAGTGGGAAAGGGCTGTGTTCTAGCCATGTAATCCACGGTACTGATTTTCATCCCAGCAGAGACTGAAGAATTAAGCACTTGGACTCTATCAGTCGCAGGCCTGTCTCTGCTAGCTCTGAGAATCACAAGACCTTATAAGACCAAGACCTAAAGAGCTGTATGCCCAACTAGAAACCATAAAGAGGACGACGTTAAGAGAATAAAAGGGAAAAATGGAGAGGTCAAGAGACCCTCAAGCCAAAAAGGGTAGGAAGGTGGAAGACGAGGCCAAGACAGAATAATAAAGACATTTTATTTTAAAGATTTAAGAAATGGTGCCTTGTACATGTTAGTTTTCTCCTTGCCAATAAGCATGAGTTTTAGGAGTGATACTCCTGTCACGAAAACACGAAGTCATGATGTTATCGACCATTAACTCTTTCAACCACCAATGCTCTGAGAAATGCCTACACCACCCATTCAGAATTGCCCCAAATGTCACCGCTTATTCCCAACTTTCTCCAGTATTGCATTAAACAGTTACATTTAAGATTAATAAAAGATGACTTACAATTTAATAGTAATATTTTTAGTCTTATTTCATTATAAGCATCGAAGGTCAGGGAACTGATGGTTATTGCTTTTTTTTTTTTTTTTTTTTTTTTTTTAGTGTTTAAACGTTTAAATATGGTTTTTACTTTTTAAATGAAAAAAAAGTGAATAAAGTGCTTAGTAATGCTACCCATTATTTATCAACTCTCCCAACCGGGTCATGGGGAAATGGCAAAGGTACTGGCCGAGGGCAAGCAAGGGACAACAGGGAGACGGTCACCAGAATATTGCTAGAAACTGTAAAAGGTGCTGGCCCCTCTGAGGCCTGTTGCTTTACATACACGTCCCCCAAGTAGCCACCAAAAGAAAATTCCATTGCACTTCAGATTCCCCTTTCCTGTTAAAAGTCAAGTTTTATTTCTGACTGAACTTGAATAGCTTCAGGGCAGAGTTTGATCTCAGCTCATGTTCAATGGTGAGGAAGTCACAGAGCCAGCCATATGTTCCCATGAAACAACATGCTGTGAAGAGCGGGGAATTACTGCAATTATTCTTCAAAGGCTCCTGGTAGAATCACACTTGCTAAGGCTCTGTATGAGCAAAAAACAACACACATTTCCACCTAAAGCACAAGTTTCATCAAAACTCACTAGAGCAAGATTATGAGAAAAATGGAGACAAGACTCAACTATAATATGTATAGATGCCTTGAAAAATGTCTTATTTCTATTCTTCTAATTAACTGGGCTTCTTTTTTTTTAATTGTAGTACTTATTTTGGTATGAAATAGTGTAGTTGTTCAGTAGGGATCTGGCACCTGTTCTGTATCTATGAGAGTCTGTAATTACCTTTAAGAATTTGAAACCAAAATTAATAACTGGGTTTACACACACATTTGTATCTTCCCTGCCCCCAACTATCCAATGATTACGTAGATATATGGGACCACCTGGAGGAAGCTCCCTCACTGAAGCCATATGAAGACTAAGCTCTGAAGCTGTCACTGAAGTTGGCACTGAATTAGGGTGTATCCTTGTAAATGGAATCCATTTGAGAGGAACCAGTGGGGATATTTGAAGAGAGATCAAATGATACTGTCCCTTCCCTCATCCTGTTTTGGCTTCCTCGGTCTTTCCTTGCCACTTGGCATAATAGCCAGCAACAGAATTGATTCCGAAAAGAGAAACTTAGATATATTTGTTGTGACGGGAGTTCTGTTTCCATTTCTGCTAGCTGACAAACCCTGAGTGTTTATCTGTCATCACTAAATTCTGTAAAATGCTGAGTGATTGTCAGTGAGGTCACACTTTTTTTTCCTCAGCCTAATGGCATATTTTTTAAGCAAAGTCCATATTAGGGAACTGTAAAGAAATAAAGACTTTTATAGAATAGCAGATAATTTTCATAAGTAAAGACTATATTCAAGCAGAAGGCTAACTAAACAAAAGTTTGATATGCTAAAAGGAATTGCAGCCAACTTCTTACCATCCTTTGCCTTTTATACTTGTTTTCCCACACATGATTTCATTTGATCCTTGCAGCAACCTTGAGATACTTCATATAGGTGTTATTCCAATTTTACAGCTGAGGAAACTGAGTTTCAGAGAAGTTAAAGTAGTTTTCCTAAGATCGCAATTCTAAGGGGCAAACCTATATTTAAATCTAAGTTTTCTGACTCCAGGATTCAATTTTCCTTTCATTATGTCTTACTCCCTTCAACTAAATACATAAATCATTACATTAGGGACAGACCATTAAAATAACAAACATTTTGCTATTTTTTTAAAAAGCTATTAGCAGCTACACAGGCCTCCAAAGTCTGGCAACCTCAGCAAAAGAGCAGACAGATACAGGGCCAAAACATTTCGTAACTAAAATCCCCAGTGTGTTAACTCCTAAACTTGACCCTACCAATTATAAAGCCTCCCAGTAGTTTTGATTAATTTATCCCATGTAATTATTTAGGGAAATGTAAATCCTCGGTCATCAAATAAATGCCCACTCCCTAGATTCTACAATTAACATTTTATGATACTTGCTTTATTACATATCTACCTGTTTATCCCTCTGTCCAACCAGCAATCGATTTTATTTTTCTGAACCTGCAGATATCAGTAAACTTTACTCGTAAACAATTCAGCATACATAGCATTAACTTAGTTCAATATTTGCTTTTGTTTTTTTTTAAGTAAAATTTGCATGTAATCAAATGCAAATCTTAAGTGTGCCATTCAATACATTTTGCCAAATGTATACACTCGTGTAACTAAACCTCCATCTAGACACAGACTATCACCCTCACCCCAGAAAGTTCACTTATGCTCCTTCTCAGTCAATTCCCCACCTCTGTTCTAATATTTAGCATCAGTTTTAGCTGTTCTAGAGCCTCATATGAATGAAATCATACAGTATTTGTTCTTTTGTGTAAGGATTTTCTCATTCAAGGTAAGGCTTTTGTGATTTATCTATGTTGTTTTGAGGATCAGGAGTTAGCTTCTTTTAATTGTTGAGTATTATTCTATTGTAGAAGTGTACTAATTTCTTTAACCATTTTTCTCTTGACAGACACCTGGGCTGTTTCCAGTTTGGGGTTAATCTAAATAAAATACCATGAATATTCTTGTAGAACTCTGTTTGTGAATATGTTTTTATTTCTCTTGGCCAAATACCTAGAAATGGAATCCAGGTCATAGGAGGGTGTATGTTTAGCTTTATAAGAAACTTCCAGAACTTTTTAGAAAGGAGTTGTAGATCACTTAATTCCCATGAACAACGTATGAGCATTTCTGTTGCTCCACATCATCACCAACATTGGGCATTATGAGTCTTTTTACAGTTAGCCATTCTGTCAAGCCTTTGTCAGATTACTTTTTGAACTACAAAATAAGAATACTCACAATAGAGAGAGTTTCCATTGTCAAGAGGCAACTTTGTCAAAATCTGTATTCATGTCATCCTCCTCCTACAGCAGTTCAGGTTTCCTAAGCTATATGATTTGGTCATTAAATCCTGATCTGCAAGGAGTTAGTTGAGAGCAGATTTATAATTTGGTCATTATTTTAAATGTTTTTGGATTCAGCTTGAGCTCTAAAGCACTGAAATTTTGTTGAAGTTAATTCTTAGGGTTTTTTTCTATCAATACTAAGGCTTTGAAATTAATCAAAATGGTTAAGCTCTTGACTTACACTCAATAGAAAAAATAAATAATCATAATCTAGTCACTAACTCATAAAACATATTTGACTGAATTAAATGAATCACCCTCAGGGGTGACTCTCATAGACCTAAACTCTGATTAATTAGAGTGAATCGTGTTAGACTAAACATAAGTAACATGTGGCAAAGTTACCTCTAAATTAAGTTCCTTCCAGTTCCCGTAGGAATTACACAGGTCCAATTTCATTTTAATGTAAATGTTTCCTTAGGTCATGTAATTTATCCCTAGAAAGTTTCAAGCTTTTAAATTGCTGTTTTCTTAGCTCTTCTTTCATTCTCCGTGTTTCAGCTCTTACTCATTTGTTATGAAAATAACGCAAATGTTCTTAATGTTTCCCAAAAATGTATTTCAGTTCACTGCTTATAACATCAGACATATTATAACTCATTTGACAACTTGCATTTCAATGAACTTTCAGTAATCACTAAAGGTAATAAATCTTAAAGCTCTAAAGAGGGAGAAATAAATTGTACAAGGCCTGAAGTTAGTGTAACTTAGTCTAGGCATCATGAAACTCTAACATAAAAGATACCTTAGCTTTCCCACTTTTCTTTAAATAGTTCCTTTCTTTCTCTATATTTCAATATCCCAAGACATTAAAGGGCAACATATGAGTGTATATGTGACTTTGTTAACCAGAAAATTTATGATGCAACCTTAGCATCAATTACTTTTTGTTAGGCAGATTGAATTTCTGGTGGCACCTATTCAGTTCTTCTTGTAACAAGTTGGAGAATCTCTGTGGGTTACAGAGGCATTTGGGAGATGGCACCCAAAGAAATGTTTTGAATTAGGCATTTTAATCTGTTTTGACGTGCCTTTTCTCAGAAGCACCTAATACATTGCTTTGCCTCTCTTTTTCTAGCTGTAAAATAATACTAAATATACTGGTTCTTAAAATATGTTAATATGATAGTCATTTGTTTAAATTACATAAAATGTCATCCGTATATGAAGTTTGCATATTTTTGGAGCTAAGCCCCACTAGGCACATATTTTGCACTTCTGAAAATAAGAATGTTCCATGGCCCGGATGCTACTGTCCTGGCTAATTGTCCCACTTATAAAATATACAATACATACAACAGATTTTTAAAAGGTTTTAAAGTTTTTTTTAAAAAAATCTGCATATGAGGGTTCAGCATCACATATACTAAAATTGAAATATACAGAAAGGATTAGCATGGCTCCTAAGCAAGGATGACATGCAAATTTGTGAAGCATTTTATATTGTTCAAAGTTACAGTTAGATAGAAGGAATAAGTTCTGGTGTTCTATTGCACAGTAAGTAGCATGACTATAGTTAACCATAATGTATTTTATATTTCAAAATAGCTAGAAGAGAGTATTCTGAATGTTCTCACCACAAAGAAATGATAAATATCTGAAGTAATAGATCTGCCAACTACTCTGATTTAATCATTATACAATATATACATGTATCAAAACATCACACTATATACCATAGTATATACAATTACTATGTGTCCATTAAAAACTAAATTTTTAAAAATATCTGCCTATGAGCCACCGGGCCAATGTTATATATAGGTGAAAATAGGCAGCTGATGTTGGGATGACGAACCAGCATAGAAAAGACCTGTCTGCCTTAAAATACTTTCCCTTTACCCTCCTTTTAGATTAAGATATTATCTTCAGATTTTGCTCTGAAAAGTAAATGTATCAGTAGATAACATACAAGGATCAATTTTTATTACATGAACCATTAATGCCCATTATCTGTTCAGAATCTAGCAGGTCCAGGACACAGTCAGAAACTGTGAAGGCTGAAGATGATATGAAATAATCAGAGGGGGGTGTGTATGTGTGTCTGTGTGTGTGTGTGTGTGTCTGGGTGTGTGTATGTCTGGGTATATCTGAGTGGGGTGAGATGGGAGAATCGGAGGACAGCTTGACAGTGGAAGGCACCTATGGGCGGATGCTCTGAAAAACAAACCCAATATTTTCCCCAGAGATACACTTGCTTCCTATGTTGGCCTAGGGCGGCACCCATGAGACACCAATGAGAAAATAACATCTTTTAATTTTCAGATAAAGCCAAATTTTGCATGAAAGATCTTTTGAGGTACTTTATTCTGTCTGACACAGTAAAGACATGTGCAGGCATCACTGATGCTGAGGCTAAGAATTTTGCATTTCCTTGTGTTACATAAGCCATATGGTTAAATCAACTCTTGCTCATCGACTAAATAAGTATTGAAAATGAAAACTATCATTGTAAAGCGCTGTATACATACAAATTCTCTTTACTGTGATTCCAGAACTTGAAGTCATTATTTTTATCTGATAATTACCTCCTGATATTTTGCCACTGACCCACATTACAAAGAAATCAAATTCAAATACTATATTTAAAAGTCAGATTTCATTGCATTTTAAATTAATAGGGATGGAAATAAAGTTAACTCATTAAGACATTTGATAGAGTTCACTTTTAGGCTTTCTTTTATTTCTAATCTATCTCTAAGCTGTATCACTTTTATTTGATTTGTTTTATGCAATACGTGCTATTTTAGTCGCATATAAAATAGAGTATTGTTTTATCAACTAGTTTTTCTCCCCTTAAAAACAAAAGTGATCGCTCCATATTTTATCATTTATATAAGTTTTATCAAATTTAATAAAGACAGACACAAGACTTTAGAATAAACTTTAGAGCATAAGTTCAGCATTTACTTAGCTTTAGATTGTTAAGCATAATTAGTAGAATTTTATTACTTTTTTCATGACATTTTAATTTTTTCGTTAAAAACATTTGGTCTCTCATAAATTAGCAGTAGCAAACAATAAAGGAAGAACCTTTAGACTGAGACAAAAAACCTTGATAAAAATAATTTGTAAATTGCTCTCTAATCATATTATATTAGGGCCCTAATATTAAAGAGCTGTCTTACAACTGGTAATTGAATTGCTCTTGTCAGTTTCTCTAAAAACAAGGGTTTTTAATCTCTTCTTGCAAGCTAGGAGATTCTTATGGTTTAAATATATTTTGGAAATTTGTTCCAACAGCTCAATTGAAGATGTCTGATATTTTCAATTATGTAAAGCATTTATGATTTTAAGCTCCCGGCAGAACTCTGCTGCTGAAGGGGGAAAAAATTAAGAACTGTTAGTCAGAAAGAGACTTACATAAGAACTGTCACATTGGTCATTGGTTTCAAAGCAGGAAGTCCTATATTTTAGAATCAAGGCTTTAAGGAATCTTTATTGAGCATTTTTCCCTCTCGGAGCTGAGACAAATGGCTGATGAGTGAAATCTTGAGAATGTTCACAGCTTTTCTCTTTCATTCTGTTGCAGCCCGGAAGATGGTGAGATCCATCCAGAAATCTGTCGGCTTTACATCCAGCTGCAGTGCTGCTTAGAAATGTATACCACAGAGATGCTAAAATCCATATGTCTGCTGGGGTCTCTTCAGTTTCATCGAAAAGGTATCTACGTTTAATCTTGCCGGAAACACTGAGGAATGTTGAACAAAAGCTAATCTTTGGTAAAGTGTCCATATATACCATATGCCTATCTATATGCAATTAGAATGAATTTAAATGTTCAGGAAATGCTTGCTATATAAATTGGTAAGAAGTCTATATCAGTACCATTAAGTGTATACTAACACTGATTGTTTTGAACAGAAATTAGCGCAGCAACAGTTCTCAAATTTATTATTTTAGCTGTTGTGAACATGACTTTTGTTAGATTCAGCATAAACAGCAAGGTATATACTGATTTTACTAGGGGAGTAAATGCTATCCAAGAGTGCTATTTTCCTAAATGAATTAAGTTGCAAGAAGACAAATTACATAGTGTCCCAAAGATTTAAAAATAGAGGGAACTCCATAAATAACAGGGAGGTTAGTAATAGATAACCTCATTTTCTGGCTTAAACCATAAAGGAAATAAGGACTGTACCCTCCAGAGGTTAGTCATGGCTTCAGCATGATTTCATCAGACTTCCAGCTTCCATTCTGAATGATGCTCTGCCTTCTGGGTATTGGCTTTACCCTCAAGCTGGCTTCTCTCACATTAGCAAACTGCAACAGTTGCAGTCATCACATCTGGCACTGTCCACTAAGAGAGAGAACTTCTCCCAACTACAGAGAAAAAGTTCTGAGCTTCATTCTGCTTGGACCAGGTTTATGCCTAAACCAATCACTGTAGACAGTGGGGAGGAATCCACTGACTGGTTAAGGCAATCAAGGCCCATTCCTGGAGCTAGGGGGTGGAGTCAGCCCCACCCAACCAGTGGATATTCTGTGATGGGAGACAGTGGAATCGCAAGGATGCCACAGAGGAAGTCAAAAGTATCCATCACCAGAAGATTCAACCTGTATTTTCTTCATCAATTCATTGAACAATAATTTATTGGGAACTTCTAGAATACAGTGTTTTTGTGCTTGAGCTCAGGAGAATGGTAGAGGGTGGGCTGTGCATAGAAGGTAATCCTTGCCTATGATTTAATTTCAGAGATAGAAAAGGCCAGAGAACTTAGAAATACTTAGGGAAAATCTTAGGATTCTGAAGTTAGGGTTCAGTTAGGGAAGGAAACAGAAAGATATTTCATATGAAGAAGCAATTAAAGGAAAGATTTGAAATCAAATAAGCGTTGCAATTTGGAGGAAACTAAAGGACATGATGAAATACTTGTAAAAACCAAATCTTGACAGGGCGCAGTGGCTCACACCTGTGATCCCAGCACTTTGGGAGGCCGAGGCAGGCGGATCACGAGTTCAGGAGATCAAGACCATCCTGGCTAACATGGTGAAACTCCGTGTCTACTAAAACTACAAAAACAAAATTAGCCAAGTGTGGTGGCCGGCACCTGTAATCCCAGCTACTCGGGAGGCTGAGGCAGGAGAATAGCGTGAACTCGGGAGGCGGAGCTTGCAGTGAGCCGCGATCCCACCACGGCACTCCACCCTAGGTGACAGAGCGACACTCAAAAAATAATAATAATAATAATCTTGTGTACACATATACATATGCACACAGGTGAACTAAAAACAAGATCCTACTACATTGCTCCAGAGACAGGAGAACATTTTTCCCAATATGTGAATATTATGTCTTTCTCCTTTTGCCTTCTGAAGGCTGATTTTGCAAGGGTTTCCATCTTTACTGCTGTTATTAATATATGAGAGATTAGCTCCTTGATACTCCTAATGCCTGTTCAGGAAATTGAATACTCAGACACACTCATGACATCCAAACTGATGTCACTGACCTGATGTCTTTCTCTCTCTGTCTCTCTCTGACACACACACACACAAACATGTACATGCATTCACACATAAACACACATACAGAGTAGTATTTTCGTTCTCTCTAATGACTGAGTAGACACGGGATAGGTAGTTTTATTCCCAGGTCTGCACTGGCTGCACCTGCAGGATTTCATGCCTTGTTGCCACTGGGATCTTCCTTGCTGACGGCATGTCCTTAACACCCGGTGATCTCTACTCCCACTCCTGCTGTAGCTCCTCAATTTGCCACCTGGTCTCCTTCTGCCATACACTCCTACTTTTTGTCTTTTCACAACTGATTTTTGAAAAGGCAATAACAACTCTTCTCTGCTAGCTCTCTGTTTATGAGTAAAGGGGATTTCCCCATCCAGACTGCTTTCTTGTTGCATTTGGTCATTTCATGCAAATGAAATGCAGTCACCTCTTAACTGAGCAGCTCCTTCCGTCTTCACTGCCTCTTGTCTTCGCTGTCAGTTTCTGCTCTGCTTCTTTCTCTGCCTATTTTTTAAAAATAATCAGATAAACTGCTGCCCCCTGCTCTAGTGCCTAAACTTCCGTGTACAACTCATAAAAAGAAAATACCTGATAGTATCTTTGATTTCTCCCCCATGTAGGATTAACTGTCCACTTGGATTTCTATCTTCTAAAATCATTATTAGTTAAAGTGTAATCCTTAGAAAACATGCTTCAAAATTATCCAGGATGCTGAATAAACATGCAGATGCCTGGATCCTATCCAAGGACCTACTGAATTGAAGTCTCTGAGGGCACTCCAGGTGATTCTGAAACACACAGAGGATTAAGGACTGCTCCTCTACCCTTTGAGACCAAAAAAATGTAAATCACACCCCACCCTCCATAAGAATAAAAGGAAAAACTTCCAAGCCCTTACCATGCCATTCTGCTTTGCTACTGTCTACTCCCCGAAGTGTGCACTTTCAATGTGGCTTTATGTGTTCTTCTTTCTCCCCCATGCTGATGAAAAGCAAATACAAAAGGGGTAGGTGCCCCTGATGAGTGTGATCTGTGTGATGGCTCATACAGTGCGTTGTCTCCAGGAACTGGGGATGTGACCATTGAAATAGGCAGTGGCTCTCAAAGTGCAGCCCCTGAACTAACAGCATTAGTGTCCAAATCATTTGTTAGAATTGCAAATTCTTAGTCCTCACCCCAGACATACCAAATCAGAAACACCTCTAAAGTTACTTTTTTTACTGCTGGAAAAAACTAAAACAAGTCATTGAGATAGTTCTCCAACTGAATATGTGTATAGCCCTCGATCACCATCTGTAGCCAGCAAACCATAATTCTTTACTCTTTTTGGAAGTATGCATATACCCTACACTCCTGGCAAATCTCTTGTATTTCCAGAAGGCAAGTCCAAGAACTAGCTGTCCTATAGACCGTTACCTTTCTCTTGGTACCAGTTGAGTTAAGGCAATGAGGAGGAGGAGACTGCTTTATTGGTGACAAATTATCAATTAATACAGGAGTAAAGAAAATAGTAACATGTAGGCTTAAGAAATATATTGAAGGCTGGGTGCAGTGGCTCACGTATGTAATCCCAGTACTACGGGAGGCCGAGGCAGGCGGATCACAAGGTCAGGTGCTCGAGACCAGCCTGACCAACATGGTGAAACCCCATCTCTACTAAAAACACAAAAATTAGCTGGGCGTGGAGGCGTGTGCCTGTAATCCCAACTACTCAGGAGGCTGAGGCAGGAGAATCACTTGAACCCAGGAGGTGGAGGTTGCAGTGAGCTGAGACCATGCCACTGCACTCCAGCCTGGGCAACAGAGCAAGACTCCATCTCAAAAAAAGAAAAGAAAACAAAACAAAACAAAACAAAAATATTGAAGGTGGAGATAAGTCACTAGCAATAAGCATGAAAGAAAATATCATTAAACCAGAGAAAATAAAGTGCTAGCAAACATATGCATGAAAATATACACTAGACAAATTTCCTGAAAATTTCTGGAAGGACAAATAAAATATTAGCTTTGGGGGAGGGATGATTACATTAAAGAAATCATTTCTTAATTTTTTAGTTACAATTTGTATGATACATCCTTTCGATTTCTTCTCACCATTAATCTCTTTATTACACCTAAGGGATTAATACTATCTTAATACTTTGGACTCCTGGCTTGTTTGTATTGTGTGCTAATTCATATTCTCACCATCAAGATGGCACAGAAAATGTCAGCTGGTGCCACTAGGTTTTGTTCATTCTTTGATATCATTGGAAACTGTAGAGCAACCTGTCTGCCCAGGAACCTCTAGTTAATACACAAGTATATGACTCTTTGGGAGGCCGTGGTTAAAAGAATAAGAATACTTGGTTCCAGTGACCACGAATAGCCAGAAATGAGTTGAGGTAGAGATACGTCCATAGACCACAACCCAAGAGTATTAAACTATAACAGAAGCGTCAGACAAATTAAGAGACATAACATGTATCTTGGAACCCTTGAAGCTTGGAGCACCTACTCATAAAAGTAGACAGAAAGGAGTCAGGTAGCCTTACTACCAATAAGAAGTGAGAAAACTTACTACCACTGGAGAGAAAGGCAGACAAATGCTTCATCTTCATAAAAACAAGAAATGGGGAAGGAATGGGAAGGAAGGCTATGCTAATATGACTTAAGGTCCTGAGTCAAGATGCGTGATTAAGGAAAAATATGCATAGTCTCAAAATGAGCAGTGCATTAAGAATTGAGATGTAGGTGATTCCAAATTTCAGACAAGGTGGTGGAGGTAGCAGGAGAAAGCATGGATCAAGAAATTAGTCTCCTTCCCCCAGTACTGATATAAATCCATATAAATAGGTATATAAAATATAAATATACATATATTTATTTAATTTTATATGTCATATCTTAGCAAAAATGACCATTTTCCCAATGGAAAGAAGACTTTTTACTGAGATTTAAGATGCCAGACTAGTTTTTACAAGATAATATACTCATAACCAAACAGTGGTACCTCTGGTGTGGCCTCAGGCTAGGGATTGAGTCTGTCTGGCTGACCTCACTAAATGCCTTCCTTTGAGAAATAAAAGTTCCCTGAGTTTTAGGGGAATTATGGCTCACATTCTAATCTGTAACACTTGAAATCTCTTTCTGCATAGAATCTCTATCTGGTTTGTTTCTTGTAATGCTATAGTAGAAACTGGAGGCCAGGTGTGGTGGATCATACCTGCAATCCTAGCACTTTGGGAGGCTGAGGCAGGAGGATCACTTGAGCCCAGGAATTTGAGACCAGCCTGGGCAACATGGTGAGACGCTGTCTCTACAAAAAATACAAAAATTAGCCAGGTGTGGTGGTACGTACCTGTAATCCCAGCTACTTGGGAGGCTGAGGTGGGAGGATTGCTTGAGGTGGGACACAGAGACTGTAGCAAGCCAAGATCACACCACTGCACACCAGCCTAGGTGACACAGCAAGACCCCATCTCAAAATATAAACAAAATAAAAACTGGTTAATCCCTTATGCAAGCTACACTATTTTCCCTCTGTGTGAGTACTAAAAGTTTGCCATTCCCCTCTTCTTCAGCATTTCTTTTCCATCAAGAAAAAAAAAGGGGGGATTGCAACTGAGTCACTAAATGTGGCTCTATATGAGAGTCTCTAGTCAATTTTTGATTAGAATGAGATACTGAAACCAAACTGTTTCACATTTATCTATACATTTAATTTGTTTTTATGTCTATCCACCTCCCTGGCTGCCACCAGAAGTTCAGATAGAATTGTGTATCTCACTTAGTTGTACTACTGTATTGAGTAGTCATGACATGAGTTTACTCTTTGGAGAGAAGGGGCACACAAGGCCACTGCAGGGGTTAAGAATATAGTTTCTTTCTGGGAAAAACGAGCCTCAAATAACTTTAAAGCTCCTGCAGTGAGCCTGAATTTAGTAATGAAGATTTTCCTTCTCTCCCAATTAAGCAACTTATAACTATCTTTCTAGTCCTTAGCAAAATCGTCAATGGATTTTCATGTTTATTTCATGCACCATGCTTCTGAATTTTTGCTGTCTCATAAGTCTGATTGGTACAATCTACTTGGAAATCTTTTTTACTTTGCAAGATGATCCTGTTGCCAAAGAAATGAAGAAAAACATTACTAAAGTGATTTTCTTTTTTTATGGCCAACAAAATGAAAGTACATTACAGTAATGTTAGGTAAAATCTACATATAATAAACGCTACTGAGTTATATCAGGTAGAGAGTGGTTCTGAAAAACTTTGTTTTAAGAAGGTGACAGATGGGAATAATTTTAGTCATCTTGTAGTTTCATATTCTAACACTTTAAGTTGTAGATTGAAGCATTACTTGACAAAGTCTAATTTCTATGTTTATGGTGAAAAATAGTTGTTCTCACTTCTTCACAGTTAGTTAGGTAGGAAATCTTTTCCCATTACTGAGTCCATGTATCACATTGACTATTAATGCCTGTTTTCTGCCACCAGATGAAAAGAGATTGCAGGTTTCATTCACTTCATTGGCAGAAAGTGGAGCCAGGTTTCTAAGGGAATTGAATGATCCTGCCATTTTGACCATGGCTTTCCTCTCTCTTGCTTTCTTTTCCCCGTTCAATCAGTTGTGGCAACAGCCCCATTCTGAAAAGAGCAGAAATGACAGAACACTCCAGTCCAGCTTCCCTCCACATGTGAACCTGCCCTTTGAACACTCCAGTCCAGCTTCCCTCCACGTGTAAACCTGCCCTTTCTATCTTTGTTCTCATTTTACCTTGCTCTGTTAGTGGTCCCCTTTGACTCTGCTTGTTCTCTCTGCCATAGCTTACTGCAAAATTGTCCCCAGGCCGTTTGAGGGTATACCATCCTCCCTTCCTCTCCCAAAGATAAGATGGGTTCTTTCCCCTAAAATGTGCTACCATGGTAAATACAGAGATAAAAATATGCAGAAGAGATGTAATCACAAAAGGGAAATAATAGAGAAATGTTAAAAGTTGAAAAATCTCAATTCAGAATCTGCTGGGAGCTAAGAGCTAAAGATGCACGAATGAGAAATTAATGAGCCATCTTCCAGCAAAATACAGGATGAACTCAAGACAAGAATAAAATATGAGCAGTAAAAACTCCAATGTATTCAGCATCATATTAAGAAATGTAAAGGAGACGATCCACACTTCAACAAAAGAAGCCAGGAACATAAAGACAGAAATAGAATATATCTGCCTTATTTCCTAATGGAATGAGGCAATTGATACTAAAATAGAACAGTGGATTAGAAGAAATAAAGCTGAATAAATCTTAGACATGATTCAAATTCTAAGTGGAAACATGTGTTCATTATTTGAAGAAATATTTATTATCTATCATATGTAAGGCACTGTTCTGAGTGGTAAGAGACTGCAATGATTAAGACTGAAGAGGTAGGCCAGGCGCAGTGGCTCACTCCTGTAATCACAGTACTTTAGGAGGCCGAGGCAGGCAGATCCCTTGAGGTCAGGAGTTCCAGACCAGCCTGTCCAACGTGGTGAAACCCCCGTCTCTAGTAAAAATACAAAAATTAGCCAGGTGTGGTGGCGGGTGCCTGTAATCCCACCTACTCAGGATGCTGAGGCAGGAGAACTTCTTGAGCCCAGGAGGCAGAGGTTGCAGTGAGCCACGATGATGCCACTGCACTCCAGCATGGGTGAAAGACTGAAGAGGTTTCTGTTTCTTATGAAATATATATTCTAAGGCAAAGGGAGAGAGGAGAAAGAGAGACAGACAGAGCAGAGGTGGGGGTGGGGGGAGAAGAAAGAGAGGAGTGGGAAAGAAAGAACAGAAATAAACAACTTTTCTAAAAGTTCCAAATACTAATAAGTGCAATGAAAATAATTGAAATAGAATGGATGATGATGTAATAGAAAGTGACTGGGTAGCTACTTTGGAAGGGGTGATCAAAGTTCTCTAAGGAGATAAAATTTAACCTGAGACCTGAAGGACAAGAAGGAAACAATTTCATGAACATTCGTGTTACAAATGACCAGAACAGGCATGTCGTGTTTGAAGAATATAAACATAACTTACTTCTGAAACCCAAGGGTAATCTAAAGCCTTCTTCTACTCTCTCTCCAGGTCTTCACATACCAGTGAGTAGGACATTATTTGTCACCTTTAGTCAATGTAGATGTTGGCTGAAGAATAGGATAATAGCAATGATCATAGCTTCCACTTACTGTGTACCTTCTACTCGCCAGGTGCATTATACATATCATCTCATTTTATCCTCAAGTATATTTTCCCCATTTTACACATGAGGAACTCAAAGCTCAATGAGGTAAGTTGCCTGAGGCCACATAGCACATTTGTCTCACTACAAAGTTTGTGGTTGTTCCACTGCACTAGACCATTCTTACTAAGCTACATTGGAGAAGGGCAGGAGGACATATCAAGTGGAGAAATAAAGGAGAGTAGCACAGTTAGCTGAATTTTGTCTTATTTAATGATTAGTGAGCCTATTTCAAAACCATGCTTAATAGCTAAAATACATTGTGTATTTAGTTTCTTACCAAAATAACACTTAGTTCGGAGAGGTACTTTCAAGACTGGAGAGAATTTTAACTCCATATATCATCTTATTTACAAAATATATTACCATGGGTGAAAAAGTTTAATTCTAAGAAACTATTATGTACAGTAAAAGTAAATAAATAAAATGAAACATTTATGTGATCCAAAAGGCATACAAGTTAGCCATGACACCCAGTATGGAAAAGTCTGAATTAATTAACTATAGTGTGAATACATCTTAGACACTGTGCTGCTCTCACTGTGTTAGGGGCTGGAAAGGGAGCAGTCAGAGCCCCATAAGGATATCCTTTGAATGTATCTTCTATTGTTTGCTCTCCTCCTGTGTTCCAAGGGGGCTCTGTGCTTCTTACACAGCTACTTGGCACTACCATGAAGGCTGCTACTCTGGGGGCCATGATGGGACAGCAGTGCCACAAGGAGCGCAGAGGAGGCCAAAGGGCAGGAGGAGAAGGGGATAGTTTTGTATCTCTTCTGAATTGGAAAATGTTTATCTCCCAGTGCATGGGAAGCATGGAGCTCCGGGTATGGTATAATTATTATTTTTTGCCATGTGTTTTACGACCCTAAGAATATCTTCTTACCATAGTGTGGAAAAACCTTTGAAACTACTTTTTCATATGGGTAAATGACTAACTGAATTAATATAATTTATTTCTATTTAAGTTCCATGCTTTTTAGAAACACAAGAGAGTAAAAGTGGATTATTTAAAAAACAGCCTACATTTCCCCAGTCCTTTTCACAGTGCATGGTGTTAACAAGCACCTAGCAGTTATGAAAATGCATGAGAGTTAGTATAACTATTTGGATTCATAAGCATTCATGAATCTGATATAAGCCATGTTCATTTTGTTGTTCACATTCAGTCAGTATGAAAACTGCCCTGCAAGCCTGTTCTGTGCATAGTGTGCAGGAATGTGTCAGGAGCACAAAGGATGTAGGAAATTTACTCCTGCCACCAAGGAAGTGATAGGGCACTGATACAGTATTATCCCAGAGAAGACTGGTTTATTTTGTTTTGATTCCTGGAGACATTTACTCAAATGGATAAATTTACTTTACTGGACAATAGAGACCAAACTAAGGACATCCAAAAAGATACTATGGCAGTGCCTCCCATTGTCACTGGCAAACTGAAGACAGGCAGGAAAGCAAGAAGGAATGGAAGGGGGAAAGAAAAGAGGAATGGGGAAAACACAAGTGGAGGAGAAAAGATGAGAGAAATAAGAGATGAGAAGGAAAGAGGTCTCTAGAGTGGGTGTGATAAAGGACTCCCAGCCCACTCCTCTGGTGCCTGTGCCAAGGACTCCTAAAGCTGAGAGTGCTCTATTGCACCCTTGACACTGCCCCACAGTCAGATGTGTTTTTGTTTCTCGTGAATGACCGGCAATTTCTCACGAATATAAGAATAACCAGCCTTTCAATTTGTTATGTGCTTCATGGGTGGTTTCCCTTAAATTTTCCTCAAACATGCCTATTATATTATCCATAAACAAGCTAAAAATACATAGAAATCCCCAAGGAGCTGAAGGCTAAAAGCTTTTCAAGACTCTAAGGAAAGTGGCCAAGTTTTTCATGTCCTAGTTCTAAACAGTGATGTAACCAGCATGTACGATTTTAAGGTACTCTAAGGGTTATCTTCCTCCCCTACCCCATCCCCTCCTGAGCAAATATTTGTTCACTGAGGCCTGAAATTGATTTTTCAGGGGACAGAGTTTTTCATTTCATAATAAGAAATGATTTTAAATGTACAACAACTCCCTTGGGCAAAGCAAAACTTTGACTTGAAGTCACCATTTGGAAACACATGTTGACCTCTTTTCCAGGAAGAGGGCAAGGAGCCCACCTGATATGTGAAAACAAGTACTGAATTCTGAGGATAACCTGTCAAAGGGGGTGATGCTGGGGATGAAGAACTCAAATTGGCCACTTTCCAGGTTTGGATGGCTCTGCTGACTCCGTAATGTGGCTCAGAAGAATATCTGTGAACTGACCCTGAAAACCTCTCCAGTCTCATATCTCACCAGTAATCCCCACCTCACCTGCCCTTATACCCTGCCCTATCCACTTGAATCATCTTGAACTACTTTGAGGAACATCAACTTGCAAGTTCCTTCCAGTTTTGTCCTCTGCCTTGGACATATGACCCATCCTACCTCACCCTACCCCTGTCCCTTTCACTTGGCCCATCCCTATACTTTCTTTGGGTCACAACTTAGATAACATATGAAGGCCATAACTTTCTTCAGAAAGATTTTCCTGACCCTCCAAGCCTGACCAATGCCCACTCAATGTGTCCCTCAAGCATTTCCATGACTCTAATAATGGCACACATTACATTGCGAGTTGATTGCCTGGTTTCTTTCCTATTGTCCTCTCTAGACTTTGATCACCATGAGTATGTTCACTTTTGTATCCCTAGCACTTAGCAGAGTGCCTCAAGCAGAGTAAAGTTTCAATTAATGGTTATTGAATAAATGAATGAATTGCTTTAATTCTGTGTCTATTGTCAAAAGAAGGAGAGTATAATTAGAGGAAAAGTTTATCCAGAGATGTTGGGCTGAACTTATGCATATGTTTTCCTTCCTGGTGAAAATCCACTGAAATAATGGAAAAACATGTAATGAAAGGAATAAATCCATATTAGTTCCTGTATTTGTCAGGGCAGGGTAACTATTGTATGAGATAACACCAAATCTCAATGGATTAGAGCAAATCTCATTATTCACCAATGGCATAGTCCAATGCCAGAGCTGGGTAGAGTGAGCAGTGTTGCTGTTTCCATTCTCTGCATTCATCAAATGGTCAAGGGGAAAACAAGGAAAACCTGGGGGATCCTATAGGAGGACTTTCAGGGGCCAGTCTGGAAGAGGCATACATCACGCCTGATCAGAGTCCATTGGCCATAGCTCTAATAGTAAGAGGAAAAGAAAATAGAGGATGACAAACACAAAACAGTCTCCCACAACCTTGAAAAACAAGGAAGGATGACTTCAACAAACTAGAAATTTTGAGGAATCTGTCAAAGCTAGAAAGCAATTGGGATTAGATTGATGAAAATAAAACAGAGGAAACCCCCTAGCAGATAAGAAACTCAAGAAGAAATTCAAGCAGGAGAAATTTTCTGTGAAAATGAGATCAATTCCAGAGATTCTTCAAACTCAGAGTCAACAAATACAAATCATGGGAAAGATTGCTGGAACTGCTGTCAGGAAATTTCATGTTCAAAATCGCATTATGGAAAAGCTGGGCTACCCCACACTGAGCAGCACAGACCATCAGTGCTTGCCCCAGGAGGACATCTTGTGTGAGGGTCAGGACTGGGCAGCAAAGCAGAAAAGAGTATAAAATAAATCTGAGCCTCCACAAGGACAGCTGCAGAAGAAAAAGACAGTGAGCACATGACTGCAGTGCTTTTTCCAGACTAAATTGCTCAGTATATCTCACCGGAATAGGAGTGGTAAACAGGAAACTTAGAGCAGGCACAGGGCCAAAAACAGGCAGGGTACCCAGGTATCCACTGGAGATGGGAAACCCTCACACCCATAAGAAATGCTTTTGACACATATTGTCCAGCCACACACCCTGCCCCTTCTCCATCATCACCAGAAGGAGGACACTGTTATTAACAGACAGACAGAGGTCCTGAAAAACAAATTTGAATAGACATTCAGGAATGACAAGGTTTTTAAGAAAAACAAACACTGTAAAAAGGAGATACCAAATACAATAAATGACTAACACTTGAAGAACACATTTTAAAAGTGATAAAAAATTTAAAATATATGTGATCAATATATGCAAAGAGATTTATGAGTCTGCATATTCTTAAAACAATTTTTGTCTGCAACATAAAGGAAGCAGCCAGATTTGTTGGAAGTAAAAATGTGATCAATCAAATAAAAATAGATGGGTTAATTAGTGTTGGGAGACAGTTCTCCACTCGTCTCTCACATTCTGCACCACTTGCAAACTGGGGCACTGACTGCCCTTTGTTTTACCCTATCTTCTCAAGGATGTTTATTTAGGAAATGCCTTGGAAAACAGAGACAGTGTTTCTTCCAGAGCAAGGCATACTTACTATTCAGTACAGTGAAAATGTTTCCCTCTTCAGCAAAGGGCAGACACGCTTATAAAAGACACAGAATCCCTGAGCTCAGGGTTCTGCCCTCCTGTCACGCAGCCCACTGTGTGTGCAGGTACTGTTTGGCCCTTTTGCTCCTCACTGTGGGAATTAGGACTCAAAAAACCAGCACAAATGCTAATCCTCTGGCTACTGCTTTCTGTGAGTAATAAACTACCTTTGTATCTGACCGAGAAATCTCATGTCTTCTTCCAGTATCCATGAAACTACAATAGGCTAATTTGCAAGTAAGGTAAAATCTCAGACCTTTCACAGTTCTTAACATTATTATAATGGAAATACTGAGAGCCTAAAATGGTGAACTGAAAGATGAAGTCAAGGTATTCTCCCAGAATTCAGCCCAAAAGATCATTTGAGTATGGAGAATATTTAAAAAATGGGAAAGATTGAGCCAGAGACTCCAATATAAAATAGCAGTTCTGAAAGAACAGAGAGAATTGAGAGAAATCAGTAATCAAGAAAAATAGAAAACAATTCCCCAACCCTAAAAAAAACAAAGAAATATCTAAAGTTAAAATATTAGACTATCTCAATGAATCATTTGGTAGATTACTTAATAGTTACTGAGGGATAGGTGGGTACGGTGGCTCATACCTATAATCCCAGCACTTTGGAAGGCCAAGGTGGGCGGATCACTTAGGGCCAGGAGTTCAGACCAGCATAGCCAACATGGCCAAATCATGTTTCTCCCACAAATACAAAAAATTTTCCAGGCATGGTGCCACACACCTGTAATCCCAGCTACTTGGGTGGGTGAGACACAAGAATTGCTTGAACCTGGGACACAGAGGTTGCAGTGAGCTGAGATCACAACATTGCACTTCAGACTGGGCAACAGAGACAGACTCTGTCTCAAAAAAAAAAAAAAAAAGTTACAGAGGGAAAAAGGGGTGCATCTACTGTGCACCTTGTACAAGCTGACAGAAACCACATTAAACAAACAATTGATAATAATTAGCATCATGAATAAGACAAACTGACTCACGTTCTTTCTGGTGTGATGCACTAAGGACACAGTATCACCCTTATAATATTCTTGCCAAAAAATGTTTATTCTGAATCTAGGCATGTGGGACCCATCAGACAAATCCAAGTGGAAGGACACTATGTAAAACAATTGACCTGAACTCTTCATTCAAAAATATTCATGACAGTAAAAATGAAAAAGGCAAGGATGCTGTTCTAGATTAAAAGAAAATAAAGAAACATGACAGGCCATGCACAGTGGCTATGCCTGTAATTCCAGCACTTTGGGAGGTTGAGGTGGGAGAAGTGCTTGAGGTCAGGATCAGTTTGGGCAACATAGTAAGACCCCATCTCTACAAAAAATAAAAACAAATTAGCCAGGCATGGTGTTGTATTCCTATAGTCCCAGCTATTGGGAGGCTAAGGAGAGAGGATCACATAAGCCCAGGAGTTCAAGGCTGCAGTGAGCTGTTATCATCACTGCACTCTAGCCTGGGCAACAGAATGAGACCCTGTCTCAAAAAAAAGAAAAATAAAAAAACACAACAAGTAAATGCAGTGCATAGTCCTTAAATGTATCCCTCAATTTAAAGAGAAATGATAAAGTATTTATTGACACCATTGGGGAAATTTAAATATAGACAATACATTAAATAATAGTATAGAATCAAATTATATTGAATCATATTTAATCAAAGTTTAAAAACATTGGTGCATCCCTAGGTACAGATAAAAGAGAAGAGAACAGAGTCATACCAGTTATTAGAAAAACTTAGTTTGAACATGAATTTATATAGCCAGCCAACTAGAATCTAAGTGTAAGCACCAAGAGGGAGAGAGAGAGAGAGAGAGAAGAAAATGTATTTGTGGTCATGTAAAAACTAATGAATTTAGCATTCCACAGATCTCCTCTGAAACAATTAGTCAAGGATATGCTCCCAAAAATGAAAACTGAATTCAAAAAAGAGGAAGACATGTTTGAAATCCAAGAAAAAGTGGTATTCAAAGAAATCAGGAGTCATAAATAAATAGCATTAGGGTATGAAACTGTTCCAAGAGAAAACTGCATTCAACTTTATACTATTAAAAATGTATTCAGTGGATTATTTTCTAGGACAAATGAATTATCAAAATTAACATAAAAAGAAATAATTTTAAATAAACCATTAAACCTAGACAACACTTAAAAAGTAATCAATGATTCATGCTTTAATAAAGGTCAAAGTCTTACATGATAGTAATTTATAGTTTCATTTGCAGTGGATTCAAAAATTTCAAAATTCAAAAATGTCAGTGGGAAAAGTACAATGAAGGAGAACTTTCTGTACTGAATACTAAAAACATAATAATTAAAATATCATGGAACTGCCACAGGATAAACAAATAAATATAAAATAAAATAGTATATCCAGAAATAAATCCACATTTATATGGGAACTTAATATATTAGAAAGAGCAAAGTCAATAGAAAAGTCACTAGATGCTATTGGGGCAATTGGCTCTTCATTTGAGGTAAAAATTTAGATTATTATATCATACCATATATAAAAGTAAATTATAGAACTGAATATTTCAAAACTGTGCGAGTATTAGAAGAAAATATAGTCAAGGCATAATACCAAAAGACATAAAAGATGAACAGCTTTGACTATACAAATTTAACTTTTCACAAAATACATTATAAACAAAATTCAAAGACGTAATAGAGTAAAAGATATAAGCAGTATATATAGCAAATGTTCAATGTCCGTTCTATGAAGAGAACCCCTACAAATCAATAAGAAACTCAACCCATTGTTTAAATGGGCAAATGATACAAATAGAAAATGTAAGGAAGAAACACAAGTAGTCAATTAAAATAGGAAAATAAATGCTTACCTGCGTAACAAACCTGCACCTATACCCCTGAACTTAAAAGTTTTTTTAAAAAGAAAGTAGAAAACAAAAAAAAGAAAAGAAGTTTAACCTCAGTAGTAATAAAGGAAATGAAAACTAAAAACAAAAGGGCAATGAGATTCTATTTCTCCCCATTAAATTAGCAAACATTAAATGTTGATAATATGAAGTGCTAGGAAAGGGGTGGGGAAATGGGCCCCCTGGATTACCACTGGTGGATGTAAAGTATAAATTAGCATAGCCTTTTCAGAGGCCAATTTGGCAATATATATTAAATTTTAAAAGGTGCATACATATACTTTGTCTCAATATTCTGCCTCAAAGTATCTGTTTTACATAAATATTGACATATTGTGGAAAAAGAGAACAATTACAACCTAGCTTCCTTATTATGGAATACTGCCCATCCATTAGAAAGCATTCCATAAATTAAAATGCACTAACAGGAAAACATCTCTAAGCCTGACTACAGTAGCAAAGTAAGTTGTATAACAACATATATAGTATAATTACATTTTTTAATGCTGTGTATCTATTGAGATACTACTATGCGTAAGCCTTGGTCTTCGGTAGTAGGCTTATAGAATTGAAGAAAACAGATAAAATTATTGGCCTTACAGAGTTTACCTATGAAGTTTGGAGATGAGAGATGAGTGTGGGACTGGGGATGGCAAACAATAAACTAGTAAGCAAATACATAAGCAAGATCATTTCTGATAGTGGACTTTTCTAAGAAGGCAACATGTCACGTCATGGAGAAGAATCCTAGCATAAAGTCGGTACTATAGGTAAATGAGAGCAATTATAATTCACTTGCAGAGTAAACTTGACATCACATACATTCTGGAATTGAAAACCCCTTAAATTCATATTGATATTTTCTGTCTTTTAAGACATGTTAGCTAAAGAAGATACTATATCAAACTTCTGCAGGGATTTTGTAAGCTGACAGAAAGCCCTAAAGTGAAGGCCAACATTCATGGTTTCCATTCTGGTTCAGCTACATCAGCAGAGTTAGACCTAAACGTCACCAAAAATAGGTAAAGTCGGTTATTACCTGCCTTTACAAGCGCTGTTTCAAGATCTTTGAAATCTTTAAAATGATGTTTTAGTTTGAAAAAGTTATGGAAGGGCATTTGTCTTGTAAGTAGCAGAATAATCACAGGTATTAAGTAGAATCAAAGGTGTTGTCAACCAAATTCCATTTACGGCTTTGCATGTAAAAGGTGTAATATGAGGGAGGTGGAGAGAGGACTCCAACAAGGAACATCACATTTCCTGGTGTCCTCCCTTTTCCTCATTGGAATAAAAGCTTCAGGATCTATAGTCTGGACCTCAGGACAGGGAATAATATGGCCCCAAAGCTAGACAAAGCCCATAAGCCAGAGAATTCTGATGAATCTTCTTCCCCTCCCCCTC
Source organism: Rhinopithecus roxellana (assembly GCF_007565055.1). NCBI lineage: Eukaryota > Metazoa > Chordata > Mammalia > Primates > Cercopithecidae > Rhinopithecus > Rhinopithecus roxellana. The sequence goes on from NC_044551.1 coordinate 57,776,428, forward strand.
TCTGATGCTCAAACCATACTCCATTCACCAAGACATTTCCAATACACAGGAGTGTAATAGAAGCCTTCAGGTTTTGAAAAGCAGAGACCTGTTTTTGGGGGAGCCCTCATTTTGCCGCTTCCCCTCATCTCACCTACCCCTGCTCAGACTCACATCCTAAGGCTGACCCTGCCTAGAGATACATGGCTGGTAGACTGACTGCACTTGCTGCACTCTGCCAAGAGGCAAAATGCAAATGCTTTTAAGAGGTCAATACCCTCCAACTGTGAAATGGTAATGTGCTAAATTATGTGCTTAATTAATTTCCCCCCAAGAGCATACCATAAAATTGGAGAAACAATTCCTCAGGCAAGTCCCATCACCCAGGATCAATGTGCATAAAGTACACAGGAAAAGATCAAAGTTTCTCATCAGTAAATGTGTGCATGTGCTCTGGCTGAATGTTCAGAGGTCGATTTCTACTGTAGGTTGGTGAAAGGCATACAACCAATTAAATTGCTTCGCTCTTTCTCCTTGTATTGTTACCACATGGGTTAGAAACTTCAGGGATGAGATTTTTGCTACTTCCCTCCAGCAGAAATCCAAGGAAAAAACTTCCTGTTAGATTTTACCATGACCAGGCATCCTCTTCACAAGTTTGTAGGTTTTGTTTTTTATTAGTTTTCTTGTTAATGCAAAGCAATCACAGTAGGATTAGGGAAACTGAGCTAAAAGATAAGGTGATGTAGCCACTACCTTATGAATATTCAATGATAAAGGCTGTAACAATCACTTAACTAGTCTGGAGTTATATCTACATGTTAAAAGTAAAACTGGATAAAGGAGGCAAAAACACTATATATAATAGCTATCCTGTTTTCCAGACTACATAATGTTATACAACAGCTTTGTAATTATTTGTATAATGTTTTCATTGTTTAACTCCAGCACTGTAAGCTCCATGAGACTTACAATGCTGGAGTTTTCTTTCACCTTCATATCTCTAGCAGCAATCCCTTTGCTTGTAGCTGACACTCAAGATATATTTGTAAATAAATGAATGAATGAGTGAGTGAATGAATGAACACATGACTAAGCCAGGTTTAAAACCCAGTTCCAGGCCTCATTGATCATTTCCATGGTACCAGGATACCCCTCTGTGGAGGCACAAATTTTCAAGAAAGAATAAAAGACATTAAGAGATTATGCCTAGGCCATACACCATAACCTCCCATTTAATTTCATATAAATTTATGGCTGAACCAGTTTGGAGATTTGTTTCCAGAAAGTACTGATTTATTCACTTGAGATCAATCATGGTAAAGACAAGTCTTCGTGGGTAGGCAGTGCATTGCTGTGGACGGCTACCTAGTACATGGTGTTCACATTTGAGTTGATGGTGCTTTATGGTCTTAGTGGTGTAAGTCTGGATCAAGGTCGGGCTCTCTCCTCATAGAAGGATGTGTTGGAGGAGGCTGGAGAGCCAAGGAATTGGAAGGCAGCTGCATGATCCCTGCTGCATGCTGAGAGGGCTGGTGTCTAGAATCAGAGAAAACAGCAGGAGCTCTCATTCTTTCTGCTGGGTGTCACCTGCTCCCGGCCCTTTTACCTGCACCAAAAGCCAGTAGGTTTCACAAGCTAAATCCCTCCTCCTGAGCTAACTTAATCTAATTTACTAAGAATGCGTTATAAAACACCAATACTCTATCAAAGACAGGGGCTTTAATTTTATCTTGATCTTAAGGTTCCATTGACCTCAAGCTGTCTTTCCCGGAACATTGTGAAAACATGCTATACACACAAACACACACACTCATACATGCATATATCTAATTATTTTATTACTCAGAAAGCTATTAGGGTTAATGGAACATTTGACTCAAAGCATAACCAACCTTTGCACTGACATCCTGCATATAGAGCCTGCATTTATGATTTCTTATTTCTCTTATCTTTACCAACACCCTCCCTCCCTTAGGAAAGGAACCTGGTGGGGGAACCAAGAGTTTGGATTGCAAAATTGAGGAGAGTGCTGAAACACCTGCCCTAGAAGACTCCTCATCATCCCCCATAGATAGTCAGCAACATTCCTGGCAGGTTTCCACAGACATTGAGAACACTGAAAGGTAAGTGGTAAGTTACCCTGAATAGACTGCCAATCCTCCTCCCGTTAATGTTCTTAGGGGCCACAGAGAGATGAGGTTTTCTAGTTCAGATTCAGAAACAGAGCTTTCTTTGGTCTGCCAGAGGAGCATAGTGCTGGCAGGGACCCTGGAGACTGCCTAATCTGCAGACAAGAAAACTAAGACAAGAGAGGGTAAGCAGTCCAAATGCTGCAGAAGAACACTAGCAGCACCCACAGTAGGCACAGGCTCCCAGGCCTCTGCTTCTCCCACTCTAACACATTGCATCTCCGTGGAAAATGAGAACAGTGTGCTGCCTTGGAGGGGAGAAAGTCTACATGCTGTCATAGTTCACCTACTGGGCTGGTGCCCAAAATTCTCATTTGTTTAAGGGAGAAAATCCAAAATTACACAAAGATGCCTCCAGTAAAGTCTCGGGTTTCAGGTATATGGAACAGCCTGCTTAGCTGCCATTTGGGGGCTGAGCATTCTGTCCAGTTCCCAAAGGGCTTCTCCCAGGGCCCCCTTCTCTTTCTCTCCATAAGGTGGCTGATGGCCCCTCAGTGGTCAAAGCAAGTTAATGCATTTTCTTAACTTCAGTAGCTCACTTCTAGAGAGGCAGTTTCTTTCTTGACAAGAAGAGACTCTACAGTGATTTTATTTTATTTAGGAAAAAGGAGTAATAATAATGTTATTATAATAAATACCATGTCCCATCTAGATGCTAAAAATGACATTCTGTGAGGCAGAAAGATAAGCCTCTTGTTTATTTGCCTTTACACTGATATCTGTGCCCTTTGCTACTAATGTCCCCAGAGCTGGCACCAAGTAGCTGAATGAATACTGGGCAATTCCACTGAGTGTTCTGTGTGTATGAGGTTGAGTCACTGACAACATAATGAACATTTTATTTTTTTTTTATTTTTAGAAATGTAACACACAATGGCATTTATAGCCATTGTGGTTCTACTTTCAGATTGTAACATAATTCTAAAGCTAATTACCGAATTTCTGTGTTTATAGAAAATTGGAGCATGTGGTAATTATGCGCTATTAATAAAACTTGGATTTTGTATAAGCTTGGAAATGCAACAATTCAAACAATAAAGCTGTTTGGCACAGTTTGATAGCACTATAGACAAATGATGAGGGAGTGATTTATCTTAATTTATAAAATAGAAAATTCTTAGCTCTGTTCCCAGGGAAAAAAATATCTGCTGAAATGCCATATCAGGGCATAAACCATCAGTGAAGCCATTTCCTTTGCAAACCTTAGACAGCAGCTATATTCAAGCCTTATAAGCTTATAAGAAGGAATGGCAGTTAACAGTAGGATAGTTATGGCCCACAACGTTGGCAATGTTTCCGTTTAGCCTGAAAGCCCAGATTCTGGTCAAAGGAGATGGGGGTAGACACAGTGGACCTGGTCCAGGATGTGGCTAACTCCGTTCTCCCCAGCTGCCTGCCTTGAGAGATCATGGGTCTCAAACTAGGTTGCACAGTTAAGTCATCAGGAGGGAATTTTTTAAATACTGATGGCTGGGCCCCACTATAAGCCAGCTGAATCAGGCTCTCTTGGGCTGAGACCTGGGCTTAAGGTGATTCTCCTCTGCAGCCACCAAGGTTGAGAACTGGTGCTTTATTAGAGGAGACCTTGCCTCAATCCCCATGTTGCATTCCTAGCCCTTTCTCACCCATTCCATCTGTCCTTGAGATCTTACATGAAAACAGACTGTGCCTTGCACTTGTGGAGATGGGGCCCCGCTTCCTTTCTCCCGCCCTCCTCTCTCACTTGATCAGCATGCAGACCACAGACACTTCCTCACACCTCACACCCATGGGAGTGGATTTGGAATGTTTTTACAGGCATATTTCTGCAGATCCTCAAGGTTGCTTTCCTTTCCTTTTCCAATCAATTATTACAGAGACTTGAGTTCCTCTTCACCTATCAGTCAATACTTGAAAAGGAGCTCCCATGAGGTCTTCAGAATTACCCTAAGAAAATGGTCCTCAAACCATGCTCAACAGAACAGGGGTGTTTTGTGAAGTGGACTGAGAGGTTTCATACCTAAAATTAAATGGTGACTGTCTTTCCTCAGATAACAGAAGAAAAATAAGTGGATAGAATTTCTTCAACTTTAGGATGATCTTCCCCCACAAAACTTTCCTAAACCCATGGTGCCTACCAGTGCTTGCCTATCCTCAGTTCATTAAAAGATACATCTGCTTTTTGTACCAAATTATGTTCCTGGCTATTTTAAATGAAAGCTGCCACTATGTCCTGGGGTTTCAAGAGCACTTTCTCCAATACACAACTACCTAGACGTGTATAGAGACCATTGTCCCAAGGGTTTCAAAAGATCGGTTCTCCCCTACCTTAGACTAGAAGCCTCCTAAGATGGCTTCCTGCTTTACAGTTCTGGGGTTTTATGACCATGTGTGCTCTGAGATGAGGGAAGATATTTGATGTATGCAGTGGCATTGCATGCTGTGTGCTGAAGTCAGGAAGTGTGGAAGGATGGTCAGTGCTAGAGGAAGGTCCAGCTGTCCCCAGGTAGGGCTATTTTCCCTCTTGTTCCCATACTGCGCCCCTTTCTGTTTCATCCATTGTAAGGAGTTCTTCTCTGGAAGTTTTAGAATTTGTTACTCTCTCATTATTCCAAGTCAATATAATAAGTGTTAGCCCTGGTGAATGCTTAATACCTGAGTTATACTGAATTCCAATCATGGTAACAAGAGACTATTAAAACCAAGCAGAAGATGGAATTGGAGGCCATTGTCTTCGTGAAACAACTTAGAAAACCAAATAGCGCATGTTCTCACTTACAAGTGGGAGCTAAATGGTGGGTACACATGGACATGGGATGTGGAATGATAGACATCAGAGACTCAGAAGGGTGGGAAGGTGTAGGGGATGAGAAAATACTCAGTGGGTAAAATGTACATTATTGGGGTGATGGATGCCCTAAAGGCATAGACTTTACCACTATGCAATATGTCAAAGTAACAAAACTACACCTGTACTCCTTAAATTTATACAAATTTTAACAAATAAGCAAATAACAGCAAGTGAACGTACACAGCCACTATAGTCCTCTGACCATAAAGTCTTGATAGCACCATCACCCAGCCTCAAGTTTGCTCTGGGTAACCCTGTTGTTCCGGTTGTACATACTTGGCCTCTCTGTAAATCTAAAGCACTGTCCTCATGACCAATGGCTCTTTTCTGATCTTAGCCAGGTTCTACTGGAGGCAGAGACAAGGGCTTCTGCAGGAGAATGCCCTGTAGAAATGTTTGGCAGAGTAGCTCTCATTTTTTCCTGAGCCAACCTATCTCAGATTTTTTTTCTTGTAAAAGCAAAATAAATTCAATATTTGCCTACTGGAAACTAGAGCTAGTGCAATTAGACACAGACTCTCATCCTTCAGTTGTCTCATAGAACAGATTGTTTGAGATTTCCTTTTGAAAATTTACAGCTGATTATTCTGTCTTTTTATCAATTTTACAGAGACATGCGAGAAATGAAAAACCTTTTAAGCAAACTCAGGGAAACTATGCCTTTACCACTGAAAAATCAAGGTGAGTCTTGTCACTTCTCTTTGAGGCAAAGGATGTTTTTAATGGGATAACCTTGGGAATTGTTTCTTGGAAATTAAAGCATATGTCTCACACAAACAGTAGAAGGCATTGAGCATTCATTTGTCTTTCCTCAAGAAGATACCAAAATGAGACTAGAGACTCTCTGGTGAACACAGTAGGCTCTGAGGGGGCCTGAGATACATTCTGACCTTAAAACAAACTCTTCCTCCACTGGTCCTGTTACTCACTGTGGAAAGCACCATGCCAGGCACAGCAAGAGACTTAAGAACACCTTCAAAGGAAGATCTCTGCCATCCACTTGCGTAATTATCTTTAAAAAGTAATCCAAAAAATTAACATATATTGAGAACTTACAGCATGCCACTATTCAAAATACTTTGCATGTGTTAACCATATTCACTTATTTAATTCTAAATAACTTTGAGGGAAATGCTATTAGTGTTTCCCAATTTACTAGAAACTGGCACACAGAGATGTTAGCTAACTTGGCCAAGGTCACACAGACTGCAAGTAGGAAAACGGGGTTGTGAATTCAGGCAATCTGTCTCCAGGTCTATCCTATACACCCTAATGCAGAAATGAGAGGGAGATGTTCACTAGAATGCGGGAAAGTCCTCTGCATGCCTTTTAAACTATTGTATCCTCAGTATCTGGAGCCTGGGACATAGTAGAATAACACCAGTCACAATCGATGTTGGTTAAATCTGCACCTACCTTTGCAGCCCCAGAGACTGACAATGTGTACAAAGGACCAATAATAAGGGCTTACATTAAGTATACATGGCTGGAGCAGCCATAGTTGAAGTATCAACTTCAGAGGGTTGTACATAGAGGTGGAGAAAGGCTTCTAGGAGGCAAGAAAGAAACTCCTCTTGTTTTCACTGAGCAAAGCCTGATGGGAGGGAAGACAGGGTGCTGCTTGCCTTGAAGCGAGGAGGAGGAGGAGGAGGAGGAGGAGGATTTGGCAGTGGAGCTGGAGGCTCCTCTTGGCTCCAGGAGCAGCTCAGCAGAAGGTGGAGGGGTGGAAGTGAGAACACCAGATGAAGAGGCTGAAGAGTAGCGTGGCCTGAGCTGCACAGGGGCGGAGGTCAGAAAATAAGAAGCAGGGGCTCCAGCACATCAGATAACTCGGAACAGACCCTGAAGGGCCTGGTCGCCAAGGCCAACTGGCTTGAGTCACAGGTGTAGTGTTTTGAGAAAGTAGAAAACATGCTGTAGTGATGAGAGACTGCTCTGACCACTACATGGAAGATTGTTGCCAGAAACAAGCACAGTGTTTAGAACAAGGGCTTTGAATTAAGGATAGCCTTGGGTTCAAATGCTGGCTCTGCCACCTACCAGCTTTGCACCCTGGGAACAAATTGTTTAACTTCTGCAAATGTATTTCCTCAGCCCTGCAAAGGGGATAATAGTATCACCTCCTTTAGAAGTCTGTTGTGGGGATTAATTGAAGCAATGTGTCATAGGCCTACTACCAAACTTAGAGAGCAAACACTTGACAAACACTTTGTTATTATTATTATTGTTGTCACTGTTAATATTATTTACAAGCTGGTCAACCCAGCTTTGCTCAAGAGAACCCCAAATCACCATCAAATAGAGGAATCCCTGCTACCACTCACTCTGCAACAGATCATGTGTAGTGTACATGTGAGGCTGGTCTTAAGCCTGCAATTCAAAACACTGGCCCCAGGACTTTAGATCCGCAGCTCATGTCTGAAGCTGTCCTCAGTGTCTTAATAGGTTTGGCAAGCCTCCTTCATCAGTAGCACCCTGGCCTCTCGCCCTCCCTCACATTCAGCTTTCCAAGAGGATGGCTGCCCAGGGTCCCCCAGTCTGAATTTCATGGGTGCCATGTAACCTATATTTTAAATCACATCATCCTAAACATTCTCTCCCCATTTAGTGATCATTCACACAGCAGTTTTTGACTGTGTGTTAATAGAAAGACAGTAATTTTGTTTTATTTAGTCATTTATAATCATAAAGAATATCATATAAATATTTTATGTGACTTTGTATCATCTTCATACACAAAAATAATTAATTTTAATTACATTTTTCAATGCAATAATAATAATCAAAGGTTGATACTGTGAGTGAAAACATGAGTGAAAAGGGAATAGTCATCAAAATAAATTATACTTAGGACTTGAACCTTGGGTCTATCTGGGGAACAAAAAGGAAAAAGCTAGAAAGGAGATACAAGGACTTATTGAGAAGGAGGTGGTGCAGTAGGATTTTAATAATCAAAAATAACTAATGTAAAAGATTGTGAGAAATTTGAGTTTCTTCACTGAGGGAAGAAATGGGAATCCTTAGCATGAAACAATACATCTCTGTTCTCTATGTGTTTAACATGACCTCACAGCCTACTGAGCTGACCAGTGGAGGATCCAGAGGGGACCTGAAGAGTCTCTCTGGGAACATTTTGACAGATGCATTTGGCACCATTTTAATGAACAAATCATATAGATTCTTCTTGCTACATAGACTGAGATAGACCACACAGGTTTCCCCAATTCTTTTCTGGAATTCTTTTCAGGTGGTTTATTTATTATACAGGACTAATAAGTACAGGAAATGGTGCAGGGTAAAATGTGGAAAAAAGTATTCCAGTTCTTTTCTGTAGGACCTTATTGTCAAAACATGATTCTAACAGGATGAAAACCATTATAGAAAGCCATCTGTTTTCTTTCTGCCTTCTTATTTCCTTTCTCTCTTCATTCCATTTACATGGGTCTTTAAATCAGAAAGAAAAGGGAAAAGATACCACTCCTGGTCCCCATCTTTCCTATCTCAACCCCTGAGCACATGAAAATGCTGCTGACTGAGTCCACTATTCTTTAGGCTCTAACTCAGCCCTCAACTCCAAAACTGTTCCATGTTTATTTCAGCATTTAAAGATTTAATCATATCTTCTCCCCTTTCTACTACAGTCAAAACTCGGCTCCACAACAGTTTAAGTTTACTTTAAATCAACTTTCAGTGGAGAAGAAAGGAAGGTGGCCAAGGGCAGGAATTTTCATGGTTAGTGATTATGCCTTCATTTTTAGACAGCCTTTTCTTTCCTATCCATCCAGTTTCAGACTGGAGGCAAAGAGATGCACAAAAGAAGAGCAAGCCACCCTTGCACTGCTGAGTTGCACCGTGGGCTGCAGACAAGGGCCAGGTCTCCTGGCCCTCAGCCCGCTGTTCTTTCCACTGCTTTAGCACCCCTCCTGTCCTACATTCTAGGTCACTGGCAGTGCTGTAGGGAGCTTCATTAATTATGATAGTCTCGCTGTGTCAAATGGATTACAAATGGAACCACCTGTGGGGAGCCTGCAAGGTTACTGACAGAGGCTTAAAGGAGATTGGAAAGTGAAGGACAAGCATCTTCTAAATGCATGCTGTTATCAAACAAAACAAATCAGCAGAAATAAATTAAGCCTGAAAGACAGTTTCACCTCTTCCAAAATTCTGATTTAGTGAATGCTGTAGGAGGTGTCGGTATGTTCATTCTTGCATAGAATTCGGTCGTTGATGCCATGCACGAGAATCAGTCTGGAAGTAGGTAAGTCAGGAATTGACCTGGGCTAGAATGAGTCCCCTCCTGTGAACAATACTACTCCAGACTAACGTGGGCCTAGAGATAGTTCTCCCAAACTCATGGCATCCTCCTCCAATCAGGACCCCCACATCCAGAACCGAACCTGGCTGTGTGAGGCAGAAGAGTTCTCAGATATCTGGCTGAAGAACACTGGGCAGTTATGCCACCATCTAGCGTAGAGATGACCTTTTAGGTCCTTCCCCCAAGAGCCTCATAAAGACTTTCTATGTTTCTAGCTGCTGTCTGAAAGTTATTCTGGGCAGTTTTACCAGTAGCCCCATATCCTTTGCAATTTCTGCAATCTCTTGTCCAAGATTCAGTGTGACATATGTAAACCAATCTGATTTCTTAATGCATTACTCTATTACATTGAGCTATGTCTACTCACTATCTACTGAAGGAAGAACAGACCTCTCACCCCAGCAGCCTTTGTCCCCATCGTCATCCAACATATAATGGTCACCAATGATGTGTCAAATTCTGTGCTAGGTGCTGAGGATGTCTCTCCTCCACTAAAACCTGTCCCTTTCAACAGGCAAAACTTGGATGGGAATCACCTAGGAAACTTTTCCAAATGCCATATGCCTCCTCTCGCACAGATTCTGGTAGAGCCTTCAGGGTTGGGCTGAAAACAACTATTACATATGCAGATAGACAGACACACACACACACACACACACACACACAATTGGAAAGACACAGAAATTAGTGCTCACAATATAATAATGCCGTAACAGTTAGACATGGGTTGCTACAAGGTATATTAGATTCTCACCTAGCCCAGGCTTGAATTCAAAATGGGGGATTATTAGAGATTGCTTTTTAGAAGGTGTCTGTGCTGAGAATTTTTAGGATGAGTAGCACTTAGCCAAAGAAATAGAAAAAACATAGTCTAGGCCGAAGATTCTGGATGTGTGAAGGCATATGGGGAGATGAAAGAGGAGGGGATTTTGATAACTACAAGGACTTAAGTAGTTGGGAAAGTCTCTAGACAAGAGGCTTAAGAGAGAGACAAGAGCTGTATCATTAAGGCCCCCTTAGGCCATGTTAAGAGGTTTGGAACCACTGGAAGGATTCCATGAGGAGGCAGGTATGGTCATCCAGGTGAGAAATGCTTAAGATCTCACCTAAAGTCAGGAGGTTGGAAAGGAGGACAGGGACAATTGGATGTGGTGCATAAGGAGAAGCAGAATCAAGGAAGAAACCCAAGTTCAGACTTGGAAAATGAAGTAAATGACAATGTTGGTCACCAAGTTAGAGCAGAGGAGCAGTAGTAAAGCCAGAGAACAACAACTTTTGGACATGGGGGGAACCTCTGGAGCAGTGCTCAGTGAGACATGTGACCTGAGAGGACTGAAACACAGATCTGAGCATCATCAGCGTAGTGGGAATTGAAGCCCTACCAATAGTGTGCACCGACAAGAGTCCTGGAATACCAAAAGGGAAGGTTTGAGAGGAAACAAGATCAGTCTACAAAGGGGACTGAGAGGAAAATTACAAGAGCATGATTAAATAAATCAAAGAAGGTTGCAAAGAAGGAATGGCCAGTGAATATGTAATTGGAAGTGTCCACAGGATTTAATGACAAGGTGGTCACTTGTGGTGTTGGCACAAGCAGCTTTCTTGGAATTTTGGGCATGGAAGCCTGGCTAAGGAGGAGGGGAAGTGAATGGCAGATGATGAGCTGGGGCAGCCAGGGTAAATTCATTAAGACTTTATTACAGAGCGGTGGGAAGATGGGATTGGATGCAGATGATGTGCCAAGAGCTGCAGCAATTGTTTATAGAAGCAATGGGAATGTGAAGGAATGCAGAAGCCTGGAGCAGTCAGAAAAGACTGCAGGAAAAAAAAAATGTTTAAGCTAATCTTTGAAGGAGGGCTTGCCAATTGTCTAAGGAGGGAGGACTTTTCTGAAACGAGAGGTGGCAAGTGCAAAGGCAGCAGGCAAAAGAAAGTTACAAGCATCGTTAGGGAATTCTAAGTAGCTCTGTTTTGGACTGTCTCCTCCTTCATAAGCCCTTCATTCCAGCCAGACTGGACTGTTCACTCTCTTTTAGGGCATTTTTCATGAAGCCTCATTGTTATTCAAGGAAAGGTCCTTGAGGCCAGGGACTATCTTTCTATTAGGACCCATCTTGGTATTATCCTCAGTACCCAATGTAGAGCCTTGAACTTAGCAGGCTTTCTGTTAATCCAGTGGTTCTCAAAGTGTGCTCTTATGAACAGCAGCAATATCTGGGAACTTGTAAGAAATGCTGATTCTCTGGCCCCACCCCAGAGCTACTGACAGAGAAACTCTGGAGTTGGAGTCAGCAATTTGTGCTTTAACAAGCCCTAAGATGATGCTGATGCAGCTAATGTTTGAGAACCACTGGCTTAGCTGAGGGTCTCTCTCTTTTTTTCCCTGGAATAGAAATTTGTAACTGCAGTTTAGTAGAAGCATTTCTCATCACCTATATAAGAAATCTTTTATTAGCAAAATAAATTTGAGCAATAGAGAAGTGGTTTGGGGGAATTGCAGTGTCCCTGGCTTCAGCAGCATTCAAGAACTAAACATTGAGGCTGGGCATGGTGGCTCATTCCTATAATCCCAGCACTTTGGGAGGCTGAGGTGGGAGTATTGCTTGAGGCCAAGAGTTTGAGACCAGTCTGGGCAACATAATGAAACCCTGTCTCTCCAAAAATAAATAAAAATTTTTAATAAATCTAAAATAATTAAACATTGAATGACTGAGGTTTGAACTTAATGGTGGCCAAATTTCCTACTCTCCCTCTTTTTTTTTCACTTTCTCCTATGCTTTACTTACTCTGCTTCCCTTTCCACCTTTCATTTTCACATTTAAAACTGTCTTAGGTTATAGTTTTCTGAGAGTGAGTACTTTGGAGAAAAAATGCTATAAAAGTCTTAATTATAAGCCACATCTAAATAAAAATTTGCAATAAAAATCAAAGATTTTCCAACAAGTTCAAGTGCATTATTCCAGAAAATTTAGAATGACTGGGGAAACATTCCCTTTTGCTTACATTCTTGCAGCCCTCCTGTTTATTCAGTGATTCTCAAAGGGTGGTTTTAGGACTAGCAGCAATGTCTGGGAACTTGTGAGAAATGCTGATTCTCTGGCCCCACCCCAGAGCTACTGAGATAGGCCTTCAGAGACAGGATTTCAATCAATGTGGAGAGACACATTTCCTTGGAGCTGAATTCACTTCAAACCATCCCAGGAATACTTACTGCTTGGTAAATTTCAGCATTTACTGCAGGTGTCAGCTCCCCATGGTGTAGAAAGCTGCTCTGAATTTCTGCCAATAATTTTTTAGCTATTCTATTACCTCAGCCTTAGGTGATGGTCAGACAAGCGCTAAGCAAGGCAAAGGTCTCACAAATGTGCAGCAAAGATGACCCAAACCAGCAGTTGTCCTTAATAGGCAGCCTCCCCTTTGCTTAATGTCTGAGCACTTTCTCATCAATCCTAACAATTTATTCCCTTGTGAGAGAGAGCTATAGTACACATACATATATATGTATATGTGTGTATGTATGTGTACATAATATGTGTATATTTGCTATATATATGTATATCTTGATATAGATAGATAGATGATAGATAGATAGATAGATAGATAGATAGATAGATAGATAGATAGATGATAGATAGACGGCTGAGTGAGAAGAATTTCAATAGCACAAAAAGCTGTGCTATTGAAAGGTTTTTGGGGTTTTTTAATCCATTATAGTGAATGCATCACAGATGTAAGTATCAATCTTGATACAAATTTCATAATATCTGTGTATATTACCTACTTGCTTTTAATATATACAAAAACAAGACAGTGGAACTAAATATATGACCACAACATACACGTACACATTTTCCTTTGTAAATACAGCATTGTGGTAGACATTTCCTCATGTAAGAGGAGCAAAACACGTCAGAGTTGCATACTGTAACATATAAAGACCATTTCAGTCCCTCCCCAAATTGGGTAAGTATTTGGGGAAAGGGAAGGAGATACCAGAATTTAGAAAACAGATCTTCCAACTCTTAAATAAACAGCACTATGAAGATCTTTCTTTCCCATAAATATCTTTATACTTTTGGTGACTCTGTTTTAGGGAAGCATTGAATTCCAGGTGAATTTGAGTTTCAGAAAGTGGAGTTAGAGTCCAAAGAGGTACTGAAAGGTAAAATTCTTTACCCCTCAGAATTTGCTATGTCTTTGCCATATCCAACTAGGTTAAGTACCTTGATCAATTCATGGTTAAAGAAGTAAGAGTCCTAAAAATGACGAGAAAATTAGTTATTTCTTTCTGCTCCAAATATTTCATGGTTTATCTCTGAGATGTTCTCCTGAAAACTGAGGCTAATGTTTAGTATCTAACATTGTTTTCAGTTTCTTAACTATTTGGGAGAAAGTTAACTTTAAAAGAAAGATATCCTCTTTTTAACTCTCATAATGTTGACATTCAGATTACAGTAAATTATTTTTCACTATGGAAAGGACAATTTAGTCCTGTTTTTCTCCATGTTAACAGAATATGAGCTTTAAGAGAGGATTTTAATCTCTGGAGACTGGGAGGGTGGACTATGTTTGATTCATTTGATATGCCCAGCGGGGGCGCCTGTTTTCTTCTCTGGCTTGGACTTGCTACTCTAGCTCTATCTAAATATATAACGTAGTGCAACATTCCAAGGAACACTGTCAACCTTGGTGGGTGATACTAATTTACAAATAAGTGTGACACATTAGAGCCTTTGGGAAGGAGAGGAGAAGCCCAGGCACTCAGATGACACTTTATGTAAGAGGACTGGAAAGCCAGGATCTATTTTTGCTCTCAACAGTTTCCTGAGCATTGTAAACCAAAAAGTATCTGAGACAAGTCTCAGTCAATTTAGAGATTAAATTTGCCAAGAAATAGTACATGCCTATGACACAGCCTCAAGAGATCCTCAGAACATGTGCCCAAGGTGGTCAGCCTACAACTTGGTTTTATAGGTTTAGGAAGACATAAGACATTAATCGATACACATAAGATGGATATCAGTTTGGTCTGGAAACGCAGGACAGCTGGAAGCAGGGCTTCTAAGTCATAGGCAGATTCAAAGATTTTCTGATTGGCAGTTGCTTGAGTTATTATCTGAAGACCTGGAATCAATAGAAAGAAATGTCTCAGTTATTATGATAGGGGGTTGTGGAGACCAAGGTTTTATCATGTAGATGAAGCCTCCAGGTAGCAGGTTTCAGTGAAAATAGATTATAAATGTTTCTTATCAGAACAAAAGAGTCTGTTCTATCAGTCTTAAGGTCTCTGTGTTGATGTTAACTCTAGTCAGCTTTGTTTGAATTCCAAAAGGGAGGATGATATAATGAAGAATGTTCAACTCTTCCCAACATGGCCTGAACTAGTTTTTCAAGTTAACTTTGGAATGCAGTTGGCTGAGAGGAGGGGTCCATTCAGGTGGTTGTGGGGCTTACAATTTTATTTTGGTTTACAGCACCTGGGCTCAGTAATCAGGAAAAACAAGCCCCCTTCTATGAATCAGTTCGATTGAGGTGGGGCACATTTTCACTTTAGCTCTCTCTTCATCTAACTTCTGCTTCTGTGCCCTTTGCCAAGCTTCCATCCCCTTTAAGGTTAGGACAGGGAAAGGAGGGAACTCCTTAGCCCCACTCTGGAAGGAAAGTGCAACTAGCCTTGGCAGAGCTTAGGTACATATCAGTCACCAACGTCAATCAACCATTTTGTTGTTCTTAGCTCCAGTCTGAACATGTCTTAGCACTGCCCTAGTTGGAAAATTCTAGATTATCCCCTCATAGTCCTTTGCCTCTGGGACCCACCTTGGGCAGTTCTGCTTCAACAGGGTATCTCTACCCACCTTCTCTTTTGGTTTGCACTTTTTTAAAAAACGCAACTCTTTAAACCAGATTAGGTTTACTGGTTTATTTCTTCCTCTACTTGTCATCATCCTAAAACTTTCAAACCAAAACTTATTAATTCAACAGCTGGCAGTCTTCTCTGAATGCCCTTGTGTACAGAAATCTACAGAGAGTGCTGAGAAAAGACTCAATAGGAAATAGTTGAAACATGAAAAGACATGAAGTTGATGAATGAAGGCATGATAATGATCCAATGGAAAGGAAAATAGTTAATAATAGCTATTTTAACTAAATGCTTTCTCTATGCTAGACAGTCAGCTACTCATCATAGCTAAATCTTTTTCATAGATTATTTCATGTAATCTTCACCTGGGCTAAGTTTTATTAAACTCTATTTTACAGACAGCTTAGCAAGCTTCAGTTACGTGTTCAAAGTCACAGAACTGGCAAATACCCGAGGCAGGTTTAGAAAAGAAGTCAACCTTACTCATAAGCATGGGTTCTTTCAAATAAGGTGTATACATTTCCCAGCTGAAAGACTGCCTCTAAGTAGTTTCAATTCAATTTTAAGCAGTGGTTCTCAGCCTTGAACTATTTTACCTCCCCCCCCACCAAGGAACATTTGGTCATAGTTGGGGATATTTTTGGTTGTCACAAATTGTCATACAGTGCTACTGGCATCTGATGAAGTGAGGGATGCTACTAACCATCCCACAGTGCTCAGGACAGTACCCCACAACCAAGAATTATCTGGTCCAAAATGCCAACAGTGCTGAGGTTGAGAAATCCTGATTAGGAAGATGGTGGATTTTTAAAGCCACTTCCTAAAAAGCAGGTTGTTGTGTCTACACCTCACTCATGTGCACATTATGTCCCATCACAGATGACAGCAGCCTTCTGAATCTAACTCCCTACCCCCTGGTGAGAAGACGGAAGAGAAGGTTCTTTGGGCTGTGTTGTCTCGTCTCAAGCTAGGTGGCTCCTCCTGGAAACCCACTGAGAACATCTGAAAAAAAAAATCACAAAACCTGAGGACCTCCAGACAGTGGAACCACACAGTTACTGGTTTTTGACTATGTTTTCTATGCTTCCTTATTACTTTTATCTGCCTCCCCTTGCCCTTTTAAATGATTTTACACTTGAAAGCAGCTGCCGTCGAGAAAAAAAAGAACAGATTCAAAAAGCAAGCTGTTTTTAAAAGGAAATTTTAAAGCTGACATTGTGCATGTCTGCTCCAAACCATGCCATGACAGATGCAAGAATTATGATTTTTAAATTATTTAAAGATTTTTTTAAATGTATTCTACAGAGGAAAAATATTTCACATATAATAGTATATCTATAGCTCTTGCTGATCTCATGTTAAAATGTATCATATATGAAAGAAGTCTTTAAACATAGAAATCTATTTAAAACTGAAAAACTGTGTTCAAAAATCCAAGCTATCAATATCATTAGAAATAATATTATAAGCAAACATATACCACCTCACCTATTGCTTTCTCAGCACTCATTTACATTTAGTCTTCCATTCTGTCGGCATTTAAGAGCTTCAACATGAAAGTATCTTAATTTATAATGCAAGAAAAACCACATACGAAAAGTACTAAAATTTTGTAAATACACAATAATCCTAATACCTTCGTACAAATGCATATGGGCAACTAATTTCCTTTTGATCCAATGATTTTTTTTTTTTTAGCTTCTTGGAGAATGAAGTAATCCAGTTCGGAAATGGCGTAGTAACATATACAATTACCCTCAAATGTAAAATCAAATATTATTACATTTTGTTCTAATTGAAATCTGAAGCATGGTGTCTGCACATCAGCATAGTGTTAAATCTTATAGGGCATGCTGGAATTAGCTCAGATCATAAAAATATTTAACATTTTACATTGTTAATAAAGTTTTTTAGTTAAGCTAAGCTTGTCTCATTTTAGATGACTATGCAGATAAGACTTTTCCAATGTGTAGTTGGTGTCTTGTCTTATGCTTAGACTCTTGAAAGCAGGACACATTAAGCAATACTATATTTTAGAAAGGAGGAAGCCACATGCTTTGTTTTTCTGCTCACAGCTTTGTTGTGATCTTCCTTCACTAAACTTGTAACATGGTACAAATTTTGTTATACCGTCCCCTGTTCTTCCTTTGGCCCATTTCCCAGACAGAATTTCCCATGGGCTGAGAGATCAAGTCTTTGCATTTCTTTTCTTGTTTTCCATAGTCTGAAAAACCTTCAAGTCAGACAGGAGGCACCAGTGTCTAGTACAATAGGAGGATGAGCTAGATGTCGATAAGTGGTTTATTAAAGACACAACTTTAATCCCAACCCTGTTCTTTCCCAATACTTATGTGCACAGGCGTTTATATGTATACCAATATTTTTACCTAAAAACTAAATATATTAAGGCCTTTCGCTTTAGTGAATGTGAAGAGAGGTACAGATGAACTACTGTAATAATAACTGTATTAGGTTGAATTATATGAAATTTCCTATATTTGACTGTTTTGACCTACAAAATGGCAATTTCATATAGTTCACCCTAATATCCAATGTGGAAATTATACTTGGAATTGTCTTCTAGCTCTTTTGATTGAAAGTGAAAGAATTAAAGGGTTGGAAGAGAACGTTATACAGGTCTCTATTTAGATCATACCAGCTGGTTTTTGGCCTTATTCTTTGAATCTAGAGTCGTGTTCCAACGAACCAGTAATTAATGCATAGTTATAGGTATACCTGGCTTCAAACAAGAAGTAGCCACGGAAAGCTATACGAGAAAATCACAATTTTCTGAATCAAATATTTGTAAAACAATTCAGCTATTTAAAGACTCTTAGGGTGAATACTCCCTGGGAAAACAAGCAACCCAGACTTACCTGGTCTGCAAACCTTGATTTAAGCTTAATATCCCTTCCTGAATGTAATTCATTTTCACCCCCTAAGGTCATTTCACTTAAGATCCATTGTTTTTGAAAAGTTGAAGTAGCTCGGTTTGGCAGCTCTCAGCACCTGCCTATCCCCTCTCCTATACTTCAACTATATTGAACTCTAGCTTCAGTCTAGTTCCTACTAATCCATGCAAAGTTATTAACTGATAAGCCCAATCTTGTTGTTCAGCACGTTCTTCTAAATGCCTGACCTGAATAACTTCTGCTTGGTTAACTTGTGTTCATTCTCGCCTTAGTCTCAGTGCGAAAGTAACACTTACCTTCTGTGCAATTGTCCTTTGTACAACTGAAGACTGTTAATAAATTCAGGTCTCACCTCCATGTCTAAAAAGACTGTAGTAGCTATTCATGGAGATGGGAATTTGTCTAATTACCTAGCCAGACTTTGCATATTTAAGGTAATATATTCAACTACCGTATATTTTATTCATAGTGCCTGTTTTCCAGCCTTTGATCAGTTTTGTAGTTCCCGCAGATAAACTCCAAGATCTAAAGACCCTCTTTCAGTAACATATCCTAAAATTAAGTTTAGTGCTCAAAATCCTGGTAACCTACACTGGCCCATGGTTACAGTAGGTAATTCACTGTCTCCCATTAGACAGGCCAATGCATCCCTTAGGAGCTGCCCCCCTCTCCTCTCACCTACCAAAGGATTTTCTCAGGTGTGGTTCCAAGCGATAAAGTTCTACTGTCTTGGCGTCCTGCTGGTAATTTGCTTTCAGATTAGCAATAACACTGAGCCGATCTTTAGGGTTAAGAAGAGAACATTGAACTCATTTTGTCACACATACCCACTTGCTTGAAACAGAAAAGGATGTAAACTTTTGTGGCATACATTCACCCATTTTCCCACCATATCTTTAATATCCTGTGTTGATTTTTTTTTTCAGATTACAAAGACAATACATGTTCTTTGTGGAAAATCTGAAAAATACTACCAAATAGAAAATAAAAATCACCTGAATTCCACCACGAGCACATTGTTTAAAACCACATTTCTGGGTTTTAAATCAGTCAGTGGCTGGGCCCAAAGGCACTTTTGGGTAAGATAAGAAATGCCCACAAAACCAAGGTGTCACTTAAAAACACAAAACAAAACAAAAACAGCAACAACAACAACAAAAATTCTGTCCACTAATGTTTTGCACGCATCTAGGAGCAGATTCACTGCAAACCGCTGGTTATGCCATTACTCAGGGGTACAAAGAGTGTTTTAGAAGTAGCATAGTCCTGATGCCTCCTCTAATGAATTAAAGCTCTTGGGGGAAATTCTAAAATTGCCAGACCATTTTGTTTCTCTGCGCTTCTACGAAACCAGCTGGGATACTGAGTGTTTGGCAATACTGCCACCTACTGAAAGCTACGCTTCAGAGTGAGGGGAAATAAAGACAGAGAATGTAAAAGCATCTACTTCGTTTTAAACAGCAAACAAATGGACCAGATTCACAATGATCCCATCTGGAATTTAAAACTCTGAAAGTGTCAACATTGAAAGGATTATGGATATCATCCAGCCAAACTTCCCACCTTACCCACACATACCCAAGCAATATCTATCATTTCTTTGTCTTAGGAATGTCACCAAATACAAAATGCTCAACTTTCAGGTAACCATAGGTAGGGTGAGAAAAAGCTGTGATACTATTGGCCTCAGGATAAATTATTACAATTAAATATATAGACCATAATAGACTTAAGAATATAAAAGAATTGAGTATATTATAAAAATGACATTTCAGATCAATCAGAAAAGTTTGGATTATTAATTTATATTGGGATAACTGGTTTTAGCCATTTCTTGAGAGAAATATTAGATCTATACCTCATAATTTTTATCAAAATAAATTGCAGATGAAATAAAAGTTGACATATTCAAGCACATAAATAAACATACAACAAGACTAGCAGGCAACATGAGTGGATATTTATATAATTTGAGTGTGAAAGAAGTCTTTCTTTGAGTGACACTAAAGGAAAAAAACAGAAAGAAAGGATGAATGGAATTTGACTTATTAAAACTGCTAAACTCCTATATAGTGAAAAATAACAAACCAAATTGAGAAAACAATATATGCAACAAAAAATATAGATCTCAAATACATATTAAAAGCTTAAACATCACTACTTTGGGGACATTTCCATGATCAACAACTCCCTTCTCAACCAAATGTTTCCATTTCATTCTTTCCTTATTGAATGTTTTCATTATTGCTTGTTTAATTGCCTGTTTACCCCTATTAAATTGGAAGTATAAGAAGGCAGCAACCATGTCTATTTTGCTTATTGTTGCATCCATAACACATAACACAGTGCCAGACACAAAGCAAATGCTGAAAACATACTTACTGAATGAGTGAATAATGAATGAATGAATGAATGAATGAATGAATGAATGAATGAATGTTATTTTCTCATTCAAGGAGAATCAAACTTTCCACCAGAAAATTAGACCAAGAACACAAACTGGCAATGCACAATAAACTAAAATAACCTACTAATAATAAATATGAAAGTGTTAAACTGTTTTAATACACTAGTAATAAAAAATGCAAGTTAATATTATATACTCCTTTTTATATGTCAGAAAGGCAAAGGGTATAAAGAATTAAAGTTCCCAGGGACAAAAAGGAAGTATAGAAATAAACATTATCTTACAGAGTCAACAGGAATGTAAATTGATTCCACCTTTCTGAAAAAATATTTTGGTAATGTATTTTTCCTGCATGCCTAGTAATTCCACTTTAGGGAAATTCTCCTTTAAATGGGTCAGAAAATAAAATGAGCTAAGATGCATTTATTCATTATTCAAAAAGTATATGCAAGAAAGGATGTTTATAGCAGCATTATTTGGATAAGTAGAAAAATGTAAATAAGCCTACTTTATAGGGTTGGTTAAATATGGTACATCCTTTCAATGGAATACTGCGTACCAATTAAGAATAAGCACCATATGTGTATTTATTGAAATGTACAAGATATATTGTTAGATGAAAAAGGAAGTTATAGAGGAATATTTATAGTACGATCCCTTTTTAAAAATATATGCATGCATGTGTGCATTAAAGAGTCTGAAAGGATACTTGCCAAAGTGTAACAGCATTTATCTCTGGGAGGTGAGATTTGGAGCAATTATATTTATTTTCTTTTTGCATATCTGTAACTTCTAATTTTTCCACAATGAGCATGTAGTATCTGTATAATTTTTCAGGGAATAAACAATGATGTTCACAATATATATTAAATGAAAAACACATGTTATAAAACAGTATGTATAGTATGACACAATATTTGTAAAAAAGAAAATTATATATAAATATATCTATGTATGTATATATATGCATAAGAAAGCTAGGAGGACATAAACTAAAATGTTAATAGTAGCTATGGGTAGTGGGATTATGGGTGATTATTTTTTCTTTTTGCTTTTCTGTGTTTTCTAATTTTTCTACAATGAACATGTATTACTTGTGTAATAAAAACTAATAATAAAAGTTTTAAAAAATGAATATGTGAAAGGGACATTTTTGACTCACTAATTGTCTTCATCCTCTTCCCCACCCTATTTCCATCCCCTCCTTGGCTTATTCTTTGCCAAAATATGGGCAGTGGGGATATGGAGAGGAAACAACAGGGCACCAGAGCTTTTGAGAATGGAAGAGACAGAGAGGCACAAAGAGGGATGAGAAGGAAAGAGAGAGGAAGGAAGCAAGGGTCTGGAAAAGAAGGTAAGAGAGAAAGAAAGAAACTGCTAAGTGAAGTCAGTGGAGGAAGGAGTAAAACAGGTTTAGAAACTTTTTCACTAACAAGAGCAATGTCTTTAAATTTAGCTCAGGGTTTCTGATAGCTACAGCAAGAAAAAGAAATACACTAAGTTATTTTGTTTTCGAATGAAAGGAGACACACACACAAACACATGCACCCCTACATTCCTGGAGAGATATCTAGAAATGAAATTCTGACAGGAATGTATCCCAAGAATGTTTTCAAGGGGCAAACTGTTGTGGTCCAGCTGGGTGCCAAGGGCTGTACAGTACAGCTTGGAGTTCATAGACTTTTGTTTGAATCTCAGATGTGCTGCAACCAAGTACATGCCTGTGGCTAGCAGTTCCAGCATCCATTCTCTCCTTTTTTTCTTTAGTAATAGAGAACCCAAAGACACCACTAGTCACCTAAAGTAAAGACTCCCATTTCCCAGGCTCCTCTGGATGTGAGTGTGGCAGTATAACTGATTTTGGCCAAAAGTATGGCCAAAGTGGAAGTATGAGTGGAAGTGTGCAATTTCCAAGTAACATTCATTAAATAAAAGGCGTGCATTTTCGTGATCTTCTTTTCTTCCCTCTGCGATAAGAACATGAGCATGGGAACTGAAGCAACCATGCTGGATCCAGAAATGGACACCAACTGAGGATGGCAGAAGTTCCCTATGTCGACCTAAAATAATCAAGATCTAACGTAAAGAGAGTTTCTTCAAGCCCAAGTGGGAAGATGGACCACCCAGAAACACCATCTCCAAAGGAATAGAGTTGGTGTTCAAAAGTAAGGAAGCTAAGATTTCATTTCTGTAGGCAGAGACAGAGGAGATTTTAGCAGAATTACATTATTCATACAAGGTTGGCACATATAGCAATTTGCTTATAGGCAGTGTTTCTTTCTGGGAAGGGTACACTTAACACATTCTTACAGATGGTGTAATAACCATGGGTTTTCTGTCGTCTGATCTAGGCAAACCAGGACAACAAAGGAAAAATTAATCTATTATAAGAGTCATTAATTAAGAAGGCAGAAGGTTTTGTTCCTGATGTTTAATTCTCTCTAGCCATTGAACTGAACTAGAAAAATAAGAAAGTGAGTTAATCTATAATCTAAGAACAGAGATTGTAACAACATTTGACTCAGATCACAGTCATGTCTCTCTCAAGGCGTAAAGTGTTTGGTGTTTAATTCTCTCTAGCCAATGAACTAAACAAGAAAAATAAGAAAGCTAGTTAATCTATAATCTAAGAGCAGAAATTGTAACCATATTTGACTCAGATCACAGTCATATCTCTCTCAAAGCTAAAAGTGTTTGGGGGATTCCAATAGCTCTTAAATTTTATTTATTTTCATATCTAGCAGCCCTGGGTCACCTACCTCCATCCTATTACCCACTAAAATAAATAAATAAAATAATGTCTATCTTGTTTAAGGCATTATGAGGTGAATCGTTGTACAGAAGAGCCTGTTCACTAAATTAATTTCCATATGCCTCAGTTTCCTCATAGTAAAATGTGGATAATAATACCAATATCATAAGAGGTTCAACCAAATAAGTGTTTCATTACTTGCTTAGAACTAAAGCTCTTTTACGGAGAAAAATCAAACAAACAAAACATTGCATGATACCATATTGGAGAACATTGGGGAAAGGAAAATCTTTTAAATAGTGTTTTAAATCAAATGTTAATTGATTTCCACATGGAAAAAAACGTAAACTTGACTGCTGCCTCATAACTTACACGAAAATTAATTCCAAATTGATTACTGATATAAAGTTAAAAGGTAAACAGTACAGAATATAGAAGAATTGTGAAATAGTTCCTAACAGGACACAAACTACTTTGGAAAACGGTTTAACATTATCTATTATCTAGAACATTTGTGTGCCCTCTGATCTAATAATTTCACTCCTAGATAGAAACCCAACAAAAATATATGTGTGTGTATTCAGACAGGTAAAAGAATATTCATAGCAACATTATTTGCAGCAGCCAAAAACTGTAACCAATTCAAAGATCCATCAATAGAAGCATGGAATGAGCAAATTGTGGTATATTCATGCAATTGAATGCTATAGAGCAGTAAAAACAAATAAATGGACTACATTACAGCTACTTACAACCATATGCAAGAATATAACCATAAGAGTGATGAGTGGACAAAAGCTAAGTGCGAAAGAATGCATATGCTACAGCAGCCAACATTTACAGCAGCTGAGAGATGATGTTATGGCCCCATGACACAAATCTGGGCAAGCACCACAGTATTTATGACAGTTCACCCCTTGCATTGCTTAGATTCACTTGTTCTCACATTAAATTTGCTCCATTCAGATATAGTTTCTTCTGAATTCTGTTGTCACAATTCCTGGAGCCATAAATTAAAAAAGGGATAGTGGGACAAGCCACAGCCCCCACTTATGCATTTGGTCCCAAGACTGTATAGCTGATTCTCATCATCTCCCTACTCTACCAACCATTCCAGAACCCTTCATTCTAGGCTGACCCTTCTGGGTTGCCCAGTAGAATGGCTAGACCCTCACCAAGGGGTATGAGGTTCTGAGGGTTACCATGCCCTTATTGGACTGTGTTTGCTGTTCTTTTCGACTTACAGTTAAACCTTGATATGAGAATACCAAGAGATGATCCATCAGGTCACCTGAGTGCCAAATATTTACCTGCATCATGATTACTTTGCAGTAGCTCTCTCATGCCATGATTAGGGCCAGCTACCCCTGTCTGTATGATAACTCTTTTATTTGCCTTCAAGTTAACTGGCATAAGGAATCTAAAGTGACTTGGTAACAGCTGTAGCTTAAAGTTTAGTGGGACTCATTTTCTCCCCTCTAGGACCCAGTATCTCTAGACCCACAGACTCTAAAGTTGTAGAAATGGGAAGCATTCAGGGGATTACTGAGGCCACTCCTACTTTCAGCCCTTGATTTTGGGGCCTATGTATTCTATCTGTTGGAGACACAACCATATAGCGACCATTGGTTTAAGAAGAATAGTGCATCCTGGAGCATAACACCCAATGTTGCAAGGTGTCCTCTCCTTTAAGAGCATGTCGTCACTCCATCAGGGTGGAGTATGTCATAGGAACAGTGAATCCAGTAGTCATGTTTTCACTGATAACCTTTCCTATAAAATGGGACCCTTGGTCTGAGGCAGTGCTATGCAGGATCTTATTTCAGTAGATCACACATCAGTGAGTCCACAGAGAATGGTGCTGGATGAAACTCTGCAGACAGTAAAAGCAAACCTACATTCAGAAAACAGGATAATCCTAGTCAGGTAGATGCAGTCAATTTGCCATCAAGTGACAGGTAGTTCCTATCGAGAAATGATATTGTATCATGGACCCAGTGTCAATCTCTGTTACCAACAGGTTGGACATTCAGCAGGCTGAATGTCTGCGAGCCTTGTTGAGAAAGGCTTGTATTCGTTTCCTGTTTTTGCTGTAACAAATTACCACATACTTTGTGGCTAAAAACAATGCAAATGTATCAACTGACCATTCCAGAGGTCAGAAATCAGTTTCACTGGTCTAAAATCCACGGACAGCCAACCTGTATTCCTTCCAGGGGCTCTAGAGAATGATCTATTTCCTTTCCTTTATAGCTTTAGAGGACTCCTGCATTTCTTGGTTCATGGCCCCTTTCTCCATCTTTAGGCCAGCATTGTAGCATCTTCAATTCTCCTCTCTCTCTGCTTATAACTCCCGCTTCCATCATCACTGCTCCTTCCTTGACTCGGACCCCTCTGCTTCCCTCGTGTGAGGGCTCTTGTCATCACATCAGGCTTACTCAGATAATCCAGGATAATTTTCCCATCTCAAGATCCTTAATATAATCAAATCTACAAAGCTCCTTTTGCCATGTAAAATAGCCTATTTGCAGGTTCCAGGGATTGGGATGTGAACATCTTTGGAGGAGTCATTATTCTGTCTACCACAAACCAATGCTGTTGGACCCAATCATAGCCTCATCCAAGGAGTTGTTTTTTGAATGGTTCAGAATTTTCTGCTGTAGATTACACGGCCTCACTTCAAAACCCTAAGGGTCTCTGCTGTGATTCTCTTATAGGAGTTTGCCAGAGTCTCCATTAGCATCCTCAAATACCCAGATACCTCTAGTACCATGACCTCTGCCAGATATAACCCAAGTGACAGGGCTGCTAATCCAGTGCCCTAAACCTGCTGCAGAACTGCTCCTTGCTCTGGGACCCAGTTAAAACTAACATTCTTAACATCATCTGATAGACAGGTCAGAGCTCTATCCCCAAGGGAGATGATAAAAATTAGCTAATATCGTCTTGGGACCAGCTGCATCCCAAGTGGAAATATGCTGCCTCAAACCCTGAAGGGGGGACCAAGCTTCATAGTTCTTTCTTAACGATAGGAAATGCAAGGCACAATAACTTGTTTTCATTTTGGAAGGGATGTCCCAGCATCCCCAAGACCATGGGACCCCTAAAAACATAACCGATATAGTAGGTCCCTTAATCTTTGCAAGGTTTATTTCCCATCCCCTGGAGTTCATGTGTTTTACCATGGCATTCATAGTACTTCGTGGTTACCAAGTCCACTTAATATGATGCCACCAACTTAGTGGATAGAGGTGATGTTCTCTAGAAAGAACCCTCAAATTAATAGGCTCAGACTGTGCTGTCATGAGGCATGGTGAGGTTTTCTACAGATAGAAAAGCCTGGTTCCAAAAGGTCATTTGAGGACATGGAGTTATGCTATGTCCAGGTACTCAACCACTCAGTGATTAAAAAGTATATTATGAAAACATAGTGTGCTGTGGACATGTGAGGTCTACTGGAGATGGAGAAGCTGGGTTCCAAAAAGTCATCTGAGGACATGGAGTTGGGCTATTCCCCAGGTACACATCTGCTGAGTAATAATATTATACAATGAGAATATGGAGTGCTTTTTTCATTGTTAGATAAAAGCCCATAACATTGTGGCATAATTTGTAACAGTACACACGTACTTTCCTGTTGATAAAACTTAGTACGGGCTTTTAAAGGTTTTCTCCCCATCTCTCCCCTGAAAACCTCTGCTAGTGACATGTAAAGATAGTTGATTTGTTTCAGGGAAGATAAAATTAGCAACCCTATCCTGAATGGTATTACCTAGGTTTTCTTCTAGCATCAACAGCAACCTACAGAATGGGAGAAAATTTTTGCAATCTGCTTATCTGACAAAGGGCTAATATCCAGAACCTACAAAGAACTCAAACAAACTTACGAGAAAAAACAAACAACCCCATCAAAAAGTGGGCAAAGGATATGAATAGACATTTCTCAAAAGAAGACATGCATACAGCCAACAGACACATGAAAAAATGTTCATCATCACTGGCCATCAGAGAAATGCAAATCAAAACCACAATGAGATACCATCTCACACCAGTTAGAATGGCAATCATTAAAAAGTCAGGAAACAACAGGTGTTGGAGAGGATGTGGAGAAATAGGAACACTTTTACACTGTTGGCAGGATTGTAAACTAGTTCAACCATTGTGGAAGACAGTATGGCGATTCCTCAAGGATCTAGAACTAGAAATGCCATTTGACCCAGCCATCCCATTACTGGGTATATATCCAAAGGATTATAAATCATGCTGCAATAAAGACACATGCACACGTATGTTTATTGTGGCACTATTCACAATAGCAAAGACTTGGAATCAACCCAAATGTCCATCAGTGACAGACTGGATTAAGAAAATGTGGCACATATACACCATGGAATACTATGCAGCCATAAAAAAGGATGAGTTCGTGTCCTTTGTAGGGACATGGATGCAGCTGGAAACCATCATTCTCAGCAAACTATCGCAAGAACAGAAAATCAAACACTGCATGTTCTCACTCATAGGTGGGAATTGAACAATGAGATCACTCGGACTCTGGAAGGGGAACATCATACACCGGGGCCTATTATGGGGAGGGGGGAGGGGGAGGGATTGCACTGGGAGTTATACCTGATGTAAATGATGAGTTGATGGGTGCTGACGAGTTGATGGGTGCAGCACACCAACATGCCACATGTATACATATGTAACAAACCTGCACGTTGTGCACATGTACCCTAGAACTTAAAGTATATAAAAAAAAAAATTAGCAACATTTACTGGGAACCCATAACATCTCTAGAATCCTGATTCTCTTAAAACTTCTTGCATCTTTTTCTGTAATAATTTTTATTATAATTACAATTAGTAGAGATCCTTCGAATTGTCTTAAACTCTCATAACACACATACCTGTGGTTGTATTAATCAGTTACAGTAAAAGTACCACATTCAGCAAAGCAGCTACTATTGCAGCTTCTTGGGTAAGCTTGTGGCAGTCTACTCACTGCATCTGCCATGGTTTGTCCAGTTTGTGAAGAAGCCAAACTAGTGAATTAAATGGGGATATGACAAGAGTCAACATTCATGAATTTCTTCCATTATCCTTGATATGTAATAATGCTTTTGATTAACTATCTTAATGAGGCTGGAAGGTTTGAGGAACTACCACTAGGCCTTTTCTACTACAATAGCTCTTCCTCTACAGGTCAATAAATCAATGTGATAGTACTGCCAATTGCTAAGTATATCCATTTCAATGATATATTTCAGAACAGAAGAAATCATTACTAGGTGGGTCCATGGATGCCGCTGACCCACTGTGAGGCCAATATGGGTCAGGACTCCACTTGTTCTTCCTCTAACAGATGTTGGGCCCCTGGATATCAGTGTCAGCTCAGAACCTTTATCCAGAGCCCTTGAAAGAGTTGAGTATTCCCCTTTTCCCATTATTCGGTGTCCTGAATAAATGGCCATAGGGCCATTTGGGGAAGGACTAGGGGAATCGTTACTGCATAATCTTTGCAAGAGGAAAGTTTGCAGAGACCATCTTAACGGACATGTAGACCCCCAGTCAGTAGATGAGGAGAGAAAACTGGCTCATATCTGAAAACTGGATAAGAGATTGTGATGTCAGCCTTCTGCTCATCATTTTTGCTCCCTTCAAATTATATTTTAAGTAATACCTCTGCCATTTATCTTACTTATAGGAATACATGATGACCATTATCAGCCATCTTCAAAGATCCCTGCAGGTTCAGCTCTCCTCCTACTATTCTGATCCTGCTGCCCCTTATAGCAATTATGCCCACCTTCTTCTGATGATTAGATGAATCCCCCTGGCTTTTGTTAATCCAAGATCCTACCATCTCCATTGCCAGCAGGATCCCAGTTCAATAGCAGCCTCTTCTACTATCAGCCCTGTCCTACACAGGATGGACACCACAAAACTCATTATTAATACTGCTACTCCCTCACTAGGACGTTCCTTATTGTCTTCGAAAATAAAGTGTCCTCTGCATCCTCCCAAGGAAGAGAGTCAGCTGGTGGGTTTTCCAGTCTCGTAGTAGATCTATGCCAGCATGCTTACTTCTCTGAGTCTTCTAATCCCTTCCTCTGTATTCTGCATGGTCATTCTTGTATCACAGCTTTAGTAATGTAGCCCATCATTTTTTTCAAGCTTCCAGGTGACATAACTGCTGTTTAAACTGTCTTCCAGGCCCCTTACCAAAGTGTTAAATCTTATGTTACAGTTATGTTACAGAAGAGTGTTTCTTATTCAGCTTTATATTTTGTCACCCCTTGATCCAGCACCCTTAGGATCCATGTTCTTGTGGTTTCTGCTGGTACACATAAGTCAGCTCCTTTGGCGTATAATTCATCACCTCCTTTCAAAAGCCTAGTATATGTCCATTGTAGATCTCACCTTAGTTACGGGTCTGGCAGCCAGAAAAGGAAACACAGGCAGATCCTGTTTCCTTCCTATGAGGAAGACCTGCATTGTCTTATAAGGCCCCAGTGTCATTTGAGGTGTCTGCATCGTCTTCAAAATGGAGGGGGTAGCGGCTGTATCTTCCACAAGGTGCAATGAGCCATTTCTGCAGGTTTGGAGGGTTCTGGAGAATCTGGGCAATTATCAGGCTCAAGGGAAAATACTTAGAAGTTCCCTTTCCAGAGCTCCATCTCTATGGGGACCCTAACTCTAGTATCGCAAATTCAGACTGCTTTGAAACTCTGCCCCTCTTAAAACTAAATCTAGTGTGTCTAGTCTTCAGGTATGTCTGTCCTCCAGCTACAGAAGATGAGGGTCTCTTCATGTTCCTCCTAAAAGGTCCACTCACTCTTACAGTTTGCTTTAGATTGTTGACTGATGCCCAGAGCCTATTGTCCCCTATCAATGACCATCCCCTGCCACAGCCCTCCTAATTGCTAGTTCTCCTATGCTAGAGTCAGTGCATCCCCTCCTACCTGTATCCTGTCCAAATTGCAACAGGATAGGTGAATGCCTTAGAAATTACACTGCTGGAACATGCCAAAGCTCAGCATTGGGATTACTCAACAGACAGATGGCAGTGAGGTTCCTAGCCTGCTATTAGGTCCCTGCTATCAGGCTAGAAATCTCACTGCCATCTGTCTGGTGAGTAATCCTATCCTTAGAATCAGCTTCCTAGGACCATTCTGGTACCCAATGTCTTAGGCTGGGTTTCATAGAAGCAGATCCTAATATAAGGATTTGTATGTATGTATTAATAATATTTTTGAAGGAATAATCTTCTCCTTGCTCAGCTCTTTCCTCTTTTCCTACGCTAGAGGAAAGAGCTGAGCAAGGACGTTGTCTCAGGTAATATCTAGGCTTAGCCTGATCCACTGTTAGGGGTGGAAGGGACAGGGTTTGGGGCATAAACTTCGTTGTCTAATTGCACCCCTTTGAGGCAAAGAAGCCAGCTTTTGACCCTCACGCCTGTGGGGCCTTGACTGTGGGCCATCTGGCAAGGGAGTTGTGCAGAGTAACCTCTTGAGGAAAGATGGCATATCAGCAGAGGGCAGTTCTCAGGAGAGGGGCGGTGGGCTGTCAAGTGGCAACTGGAAGGTGCACTAGCCCAGGAGAGGAAGCATTCCAGCGCCCTTCCTTGATTTATTTTCCTCCAGAGAGCTTATCAGTTTCTTACATGTCACAGAATTTGTTTATAATCATGTCTCCCCCTACTGAAATATAAGCTCCATGAGGACAGGGTTTATTGTCTGTTTTTAATCACTGCTAGATCCCCAGTGCCCAGAAGACTGCCTGGCACACAGTCATCTCTGAAGAAATATTTTGAATGAATAAGTTGTTGATATTACTGTCTGATCGTCTGACATGTCAAACATATAAATCTCTTTTGAATCAACAAAACCATCATTCTCTACTCTGGGCTTTCATCAGAGTACTTTACTCTCAAATTGGTAACTACCATTTTCCTATCAAAAGTGAGGTTGAGAATGCCCAAGAGACTAACTATGCTTTCTTCTACGTTGCTAAATTCTGTCTTCATCACCATATGTTGGCAGAAAATAATCCAAGAGACATAAATTAAAACAGATGCCAGAAAATACCACTATTGAGTTATAATTTTACAATGCTTGGGCCTCAGCTGTTACCCTTTGACTCTGCAAGATAAACTTTCCTATGAAGAAATTCTTCCACAAAACTCCACATGGTGAAAGTCTATATTATTTTTAATGCAGGAAACTGTAACATGGTGAAGAGTGCTCTAAGTTTGGCTTCATAGATATGAAGTATTATTCTAGCCTGTGCATAACTGCAGAAGTCAACTTATCTCTCATTCTATGTGATCCTGGATCACTATGCCTGTGATCTTGGGTCCCTGTGCCTTTAAACTTCCTGTTTAAAGTGAAATAATATGCCTAAGGAAAAGCTGTCACAAACCCATCTACTGCATTAGAAAATTTTCCCATGGAGAATTTGTTTCCATTCCTTTTTTTTTTTTTTTTTTTTTTTTTGAGACAGGGTCTCACTCTGTTGCCTAAGTTGAAATGCAGTGGTGTGATCACAGCTCACTATAACCTCTACCTCCCCGGGCTCGGGTGATCCTCCTACCTCAGTCTCCTGAGTTGCTAGGACTATGGTCACGTGCCACCATGCCCAGCTAATTTTCGTATTTTTTTTTTTTTTTTTTTTTTTTTTTGTAAAGAAGGGGTTTTGCCATGTTGCCCAGGTTGGTCTCAAACTCCTGGGCTCAACAGATCTGCCTGCCTTGATCTCCCGAAGTGCTGGGATTATAGACGTGAGCCACTGCACCTGGCTGCATTCTATTCTTTTCTTTCTTTCTTTCTTTCTTTTTTTTTTAAGAAATCCCCTTAACTCTCCTACTAAAATTCCATCTCTTAACACAGTACACTGTCTGTCTCTAGGGATTCCATTCTGTCCCTTATCTATATCAGAATCCATCCTCCACATGGGTGAAGAGAGGAGTACTCACTCCGAGAGAGTGAAGTGTGGGGCCAGCATTCACATTGCCCCCAAATGTTCAGTAATCTGACTGTGGCACCTGATCCAGGTTTGCCTCTTCCACTTCCTTCAGCAGCTCACTCTACTTAAAAATAACCCTCTTCCCATCCCCAATTCAGAAATCAACTTCTTTTGTGTTTTCTTTTCTAAGACTTAGAAAGGATTTCTAGAAATTCATTATAACATTGGTATAATTGCACATTTCTTTCAAATTTTGATCAAGACAATTTTTATTTTTGCTACATATTGCTATGGTGAGTCTCTCACTGAGCTAAGCCAATTGTATGACTTATTACAGAGCAGGATATCATCTTCTACTGAGAGATAAAATGCTTAGAAAACATCAAACTGAAGCAAAAGAAAGATTATGCACTTACTGGACATATAGTAGCTTTGCTTCATGAGTATATAAGAGAGAGGGGTCATGGTACTGAACAGTTCTTCTAAAAATTGGCACAATGATAAAGGACAACCGGGTGGATAGTTCAAAAACTATTATGCCACAAAATTCTAATGTCAGAACCTATTCTGTGCTCCTCATATATTCACCCAAAGATGAAGCCATAATTCAAATGACAATCAGCTTTAACCAGCTCATTCTTAACTACGAACAAACAAGGATCACTAGATATTTGAGGAGAGTCTACAACTTGAAAGAAAAAGACTGTCAAACAAGCAAATCAGAAACACTGACACTGAAGAAAACAGAAATAGTTCTAATTATACTCTAATACATTTGGAAAGATATTGCATCCTCATCAAACAAGATAGAGTATTCTTAGAAAAACGACAGAATAAAAAAAAGAGCTAATGAAATTTCAAAACAATCACCAAGATAGATATTCAAAAGGATTGCTGAACAAAACACTAGTGAGTAAAATACAACCAGATAGATAGACAGGTAGATAGATAGATAGATAGATAGATAGATAGATAGATAGATAGAGATAGATAGATAGATAGATAGATAGATAGATACATACATACATACATACATACATACATACATACATACATAGACAAACAGATGACAATACAGCCAGACCAAGGGGAGGATTATGCCAGGAATGCATGACTGGTTCAACTTTCAAGAATCAATGTCATTCCCTATATCAAGAAAACAGGGAGAAAATCATATAATAATCTCAGTAGGTTGGGGGAAGCATGTGATAAAATTCAATATCCATTCATGATTTTTTTAAATAAACAAGCTAGGAATTAAATTTGAATTCACAGCAACTAGGAGTTAAAAGAAACTTCCAAAAAAGGATAAGGGGCATCTACAAAAAGCCTATAGCTGATATAACACTTGATGGTGAAAGACTGAATCCTTTCTCTCTAAGAAGAGGTACAGGTAAGGATGTCCACTTTTACCATTCCTATTAAAATTTTATGGGAGCTGTCATATAAGACAGAAAACAACACAGCTGGCTAGGATGTGGAGAAATTGAAGCTCTAATGTACTGCTGGTGGGAATGTAAAATAATGTAGCTACTTCAGAAAACAGTTTGGCAGTTCCTCAAAAGATAAACATAGAGTTACTATATGACTCAGCAAATTCACCTAGGTATATACCCAAGATAAATGAAAACGTATGTCCATACAAAACTCTGTGCACAACCATTTATAGCAGTATTATTTATAATATCCAAAAATTAGAAAAAAACAAATGTCAAGAAACTGATGAATGGAGAAATAAAATGTGGTATGCCTATGCAACAAAATAATAATGGCAATAAAAAGGATTGAAGTGTTGATACATGCTACAACATAAATAAACCTTTAAAATATTATGCTAAGTGAAAGAACTCAGCCACATATTATATTATTCAAATTATGTGAAATAGCCAGAAAAAGCAAATTGTAGAGATAGAAGGTAGATCGCTAGTTGCCTAGTACAGGGTGTAGGGAGGTTGCAGGGGAAATGGGAAGTGAGGGCTAATGGGTATAGGGTTTCTTTAAGAGTGATGAAAATGTTCTAACATGGATTATGGTAATAGTTGCACAACTCTGTGAATATACTAAAAACTACTGAACGGATAAATCATACAGTATGTGAATTCTCTCAATAAAGTTATTACATGTACTTTTTAATGTACTGGTGCTCCCAGCTAGTGAAATAAAGCAAGAAAGGAAATTACAAGCATACAGGTTGAAAAGGAAGAATTAAACTTCTCTATTTGCAAATGACATAATTGTCTATGTAAAAGATGCCAAATAATTTACAAAAAGGTACTACATCTAATAAGTAAATTTAGCAAGGTCATAGGATACAAGGTCAGTATTTTTTAAATCAAGCATATATCTACATACTAGAAATGAACAATTAGAAATTGAAATTTTAAAAGTATCATTTGAAATAGCACCAAAAATTGAAATACTTAAATAAAATTCAACAAAATATGCATTAAGATCTATATCCTGAAAACTATAAAAACTGATCAAATAAATCAAAGATAAATTAAAGATCATTCATCATGATCAAGTGGGATTTATCTCAGGGATGCAAGGATGGTTCAATATATGCAAGTCAATCAATGGGATTATATCATATCATCAACAAAATTGAAATGATCGACCATATGATCATTTCAACTGATGCTGAGAAAGCATTCAATACAGTTCAACAATGTGTCATGATAAAAAAAAAAAAAAAAAAAAAAACCACCACCTGGGTATAGAAGGAACATACCTCAACACAATAAAAGCAGAACCACAGGGTCTGCAACACAATATAATAGACCCACACAGGTAGCATCTTACTAAATGAGGAAAAACTGAAAGTCCTTCTTTTAAGATCTGGAACACAACAAGGATGCCCACTTTCATAACTGTCATCCATGTAGTACTGGAAGTACTAGCTAGAACAGTCAGACAAGAGAAGGAAAGAAAGGGCAACCAATTAAAACAGAAAACGTTGAATTTTCCTTGTTTGCAGATGATATAATCTTTTATTTGGAAAAACCTAAAGACTCCACCAAAAAACTATTAAAATTGATAAACAAATTCAGTAAAGTTGCAGGATACAATATTAATGTACAAAAATCTGTAGCATTTCTATGTACCAACAGCATACAATCTGAAAAAGAAATAAAGAATGTAATCCCATTTACAATAGCTACAAATAAAATAAAATACCTAGGAATAAGCTTAGCCAAAGAAGTGAAAGATCTCTACAATGAAAACTATAAAACATTAATGAAAGAAATCGAACAAGACACACAAAAAAATGGAAAGATATTCCATACTCATGTATTCGAAGAATCAATACTGTTAAAATGTCTATATTACCCAAAGCATGCAAAATTCTTGCAGGATATTTTGTAGAAATTGACAAACCTAATTCCAAATTCATATGGAAAAGAAAAGGAACTGGAATAGTCAAAACTATTCGAAAAAGAAGAACAAAACTGGAGAACCACATTACCTGAATCAAGAGTTAATATACAGCTACTACAACAATAAAAACAGGGTAATATTGGCAAAAGGATAGACACACAGATCAATGGAACAGTATAGAGAATCCA
This sequence comes from Rhinopithecus roxellana, assembly GCF_007565055.1. NCBI lineage: Eukaryota > Metazoa > Chordata > Mammalia > Primates > Cercopithecidae > Rhinopithecus > Rhinopithecus roxellana. The sequence goes on from NC_044551.1 coordinate 57,812,205, forward strand.
GTCATAGACACACACACACATGGCATTAACTGATTTTCTACCAAGGTGCCAAGGCAATCTAACGGAATATTTGTTTTTTTCAACAACTGGTGCTGGAACAATTGGTCATCCACATGCAAAAAAATGAATCTTGACCTATACCTTGCATCATACTAAAAAATTAACTCAAAACTTAAAACACAAACGTAAAATCTAAAGCTATAAAAACTTCTAAGAGAAAAATACAGAAAAATATTTATAATGAGTTAGACAAAGATATCAGATACACACAAAAAACACAAATCAAAAAAGAAACATTGATACAATGGAACAATGGATTAAACCGGGTGTGGTGGCTCACACCTGTAATCCCAGCACTTTGGGAGGCCGAGGTGGGTGGATCACTTGAGGTCAGGAGTTCGAGACCAGCCCGACCAATATGGTGAAGCCCCGTCTCTATTAAAAATACAAAAAATTAGCCAGGCATGGTGGCACACACCTGTAATCCCAGCTACTCAGGAGGCTGAGGCAAAAGAACCATTTGAGCCCAGGAGGTGGAGGTTGCAGTGAGCTGAGTTCTCGCCACTGCACTCCAGCCTGGGCGACAGAGTGAGATCCTGGGAAAAAAAAAAGATACAATGGATTAAACACTTCTGCTTCTTAAAGGTATTAACTTTAAAAAATTAAAAGCTAGCCACAGACTGGGAGAAAATATTTGTAAAATACACACCTGATGAAACATTGATATCCAGAATGTATAAAGAACACTTGAATCTCAAAAAAAGAAAACAAACAAATCGATAAAAATTATAGGCAAAAGATTGAAGAACTATTTCAGCAAAGAGGATCTACAGACGGCTAATGAGCATATTAAGGAAATGCAAACTAAAACCACAATGAAATAATTGCATACACCTACCAGGATGAAGGGGGGTGGGAATAACCCTCAGAAATGACCCCCTAAAGAAGGCAGTATCCTATAGTATATAGCATTAGACTCTAAGTCAAAAGTTCTGGGTTTCACCTCCAGCTACACCCATTGTGTAGCACTGAGTCATGGACCCCATCCATAGTTTCTTTATCAGCCCTGCAGAGATAATAACATTTGTCCTACTGATCTCCCAAGCTATTATGAAAGCTTCATAAGTAGTGAAATTCTATACAAACTTAAAGAACCACTGATAAGAGAACTTCATGAAACTGTTTGGGAAAGTATTACCATTCTAAAGGATATTTTGATAGCTTCACTACATACAGTCATCCCTTGGCATCCACCAGGGATTGGTTCCCTGTACCACCACCAACCCCCACCACCCCCACAGATACCAAGTCTGCAGATGCTTAAGTCCCTTACATAAAATGTTGTAGTATAGTATTTGCAAATAACCTATGCGATCTTCCCATACATTTTAAATCAATCCTAGATTACTTATCATACCTAACACAATGTAAATGTTATGTAAATAGTTGCTACACTATATTGTTTTTATCTGCGTTATTTTTGTTATTATATTTGTATTTTTATTGTTTCCTTCTGAATATTTTTAAGCCACAGTTGGTTGACTTCAAGGATGTGGAACCCTCAGATACCAAGGGTCAACTGTACTTTGTGCATATGATCCATGACTGAGAGATGCCTGCTTTCAAGCAGCTCACCATGCAAGGGGCAGACAAACCCTAAAAAGAATAAAGTGTTCTTAACAATAAGTAACCATTTAAATTAGCCAACCTGCCTACTTGGGGGAAAGAAGCTACTTTCCAACTCTGGGCATGAGTGTTAGATATTCTTCTGCCCCTCCAGATCTATCTCTAATCTTCTCCAACTTGCTCTGTGCCCCAGGAGGATGAACCATGTGAATTCCATCAGTGGGCTCCCTTGCCCTTTGGCTTCCAAATGTGTCTGTCAAAGGGGAGCCTGACAGGAAGGAGGAGGAAGGAGAAAGACAATGAAATCAGTACATGTGTCACACTGACTGTCTCCCTGCAGGGTCACAGTGGGCTGACTACATGCAGTGATTGAATGTCTCGACTCTTGGCAGATGGTCCTCCCCATGCAACCCTCTCTCTAGGTTCTGTTCCCTAAGAGTTGTTAAGGCATCCCATTGTTAACATCCCTAGAGTACCACACTATCTCTTGTTGTTTCCCTATATCCTGTCCACACTTTTTACATTTTTTTTTTAATTAAACTCTCTTCACACCACTCATCTGTTTCCTACAGATACACAGCCACCTTGTGTCTTATATCCTAGGGTTATCAAGGCTCTCATGCTAAAGGCAGCACGAAACATTCATTCATTAAACAGCTACTCAGTGAGAGTTGCCTTTGTGTCAAGTCCTAGGGAAGACAGCAGTAAACAATATAAAAAAATATTCTTCCCTCTACTCTGCAGTGGATAATTAGAGAAGGGTTTCTTGAGGAGACAACATGGAGGCAGAATCCAAGACAATGTGAAAGAGCCAGAAATATGAAGATGTCTAGAAAGAACTTTTTAGGGAGAGGGACAAAAGGTGTAATGACTGAGGCAGAAACAATGACTGAGGGAGAAATAATCTTGGCCTTATGGGGGATACACATAAATCCATGTGGCTGAAGCAGAGTGAATGAAAAGGAGACTGGTAGGAATGGTAGCAAACATGAGACTTTGTGGTCATGTTAAGGAGTGTGGATTTGATTCCAAGTGTTATGGGAAGCTCTTAGGGGAGGGCATGGGAGAGCTTAGGCGTAGCATGATCTGTTTATATTTTAAAGATTTATTGGCTGCTGTGTGGGAGCAGACTGTAGAGCAAGAGTGGAAGCAGAGTTAAGATGGTGTTAAAATAGCTGAGATAAGAGAGGATGATGGCATGGATGAGACTGGTGACAATGGAATATGAGGAGAAGTGGTAATAGAAAGTAATCTAAATTTGTTTGTGAATTGGATATAAAGTGACGGAAAAAAGGAACAAAGGATGCTACTAAAAAAGTTTGGTCTCAGTGACTCAGATGCCATTTACTAAGATGTGAAAAGCTTTCAGGTTGCAAGTTGTGGGATGGCATGGTTGTAGAGAAATGAGAATTGTGTGCCTATGTGAAACCCAAATTGAGATGTTAGAGAGGCAAGGAGATATGAGCTTCGGTCTTAGAAAAGACATGAGAGTTCAGGAAGCATCTGTGTGAGCTACCCACATATGGAAATGGATGAAAATCCCCTGAGAAACAATGTGGCTGGAGAAGATTAGGGGCAGGCCCTGAGCCAGAGGATCACCTGGGGTTTAAAGCCTGGGGAAAAGAGGGGCTAGAAAAGAAGTCTGAGAAGAAGCACTCGTAAGAAAGAAAGATGATAATGATGCTCTAGCTTAGCGAAAGGACATTCAAGAAAAATCAACTGTGCTAAATGTTGCTGAAAAGTGAAATAAGTTAAAGCTTAAAATGAAGTCATTGAGGCCAGGCACAGTGGTTCAGACCTGTAATCCCAGCACTTTGGGAGACTGAGCCTGGTGGATCACATGAGGTTGGGGAGACCAGCCTGGCCAATATGGCAAAAACCCATCTCTACTAAAAATACAAAAATTAGCTGGGCATGGTGGCACATGCTCATAATCCCAGCTACTCTGGAGGCTGAGGCAGGAGAATTGCTTGAGCCCAGGAGGCAGAGGTTGCAGTAAGCCAAGATGGCGCCATTGCACTCTAGCCTGGACGATAGAGCAAGACTCCGTCTAAAAAGAAAAAAAAAAAAAGGTCATTGAGTTTGCCAACATGTAGGTTGTTTATTTTAGTGTTGAATGACAGAGACAAATGTAAGTTGATGGGAAAATTGGAGGTTATGGAATGGAGACAGCCACTATTAGACAATTACTGGAAGGAGTTTTGGTGTAAGGGGGAGCAACTGGAGAAACAGGTGGAGTCAAGAAAGAAGGATTATTAAGAAAATAGAGTATATTTGTATACTGATGGGACTTATCTAGCCAGGAGAGAAATATTGATCTTGTAGGAAGGAGGGGAGCTTGTTGAAGGAACAAGGTTTTGGGAAGGTGAGAGGGAGTAGGCTCCACTCCATAAGTAGAGGACTTGCCCTTAGGTAGGGACTCCAATAGGAATTTTAAATTCCTGTTTCTAAATGCCACTGATATATAAGAATCCCTTGATATTTTTTTTGAAAGAAAAAAATAGATGTCCCACAGTAGATTAATTGATTCAGAATCTCTGGAAGTGGGATTTTGGCATCAGCATTTAAAACAATTCTACATATAGCTCATGTTGATAATCACTGATGCATTGAAATGGAGTGAAGTCAGGTTGTATGAGTACAAATGCAGGTAGTCTGATTGACTTGGTGGTGGGAGGATGAGGCAGTTCTCCTCTGATTTCTTCTATTTTCTCAATGAAATAAGAAAGTCAGAGCTGAGAGGGTGGTGTTGATTTGAAGAGAGAGAGTTAAAGCATGAAATAATTTTTAGAAGCAGGAAAGTAAATTTACTCACGAAATATAATAGAATTGCAAGGATTTGCAGAGGGCCCACTTGAGACTTGTGGGGAAAAATGTAATATGAGACTAAATTAGCACAGCTGTGTTTCTTCTCTAGCCACATCCATCCGGGTACAGAAGGAGTAGGTGGAGATGTTCTTTTGTGACATTTGAAGCAGTTGCCACCACTTGACTCCTGACTAAAGTTACAAAGTGGAGGCGGCTGCCTTTGGAAATTTCCTACCTCCCGCCTGCTTCCTCAAACTACTCCAGGCTGACCTAACCCTATCAGTATGATCTAAAAAGAGGAGCTAGTAAACCTAAATGGAATTCTAATTGATAGAAGAGTTGAGGGAAAGGAAAGGAGATTTTAACAGTACCTTATTGAGCCATAATTTACATGAAGTATAAAATGTACAAATCTTATTGCTTAACAATTTTGCAATTTCTATACACCAGTATGTGATCACCGCTAAATCAAGATATAAAAACTTTTTTTTTTTATTTTGAGAGAGAGAGAGATTAAGTCTCACTGTCACCTAGGCTGGAGTACAGTAACACGATCTTGGCTCACTACAACCTCTGCCTCCCTGGTTCAAGCAATTCTCATGCCTCAGCCTCCCGAATAGCTGGGATGACAGGTGTGCACCACCAGGCCAGGCTAATTTTTGTATTTTTAGTAGAGATGAAGTTTTGCCATGTTGGCCAGGCTGGTCTCAAACTCCTGACCTCAAGTGATCTGCCTGCCTCAGCCCCACGATGTGCTGAGATTACAGGCATGGGCCACTGCACCTGGCCAAAATATAAAAACTTTGATCTCATTCTACAGAGTTCTTCTCCTGACCCTATAAAGTCAGTATTCCCCTACAAAAGGTAAACAATATTGTGATTTCTGTGCCCACAAATTAATTGTGCTTGTTCTGTAACTTTGTGTCAATGGCACCATACAATATGAACTCTTGTGTCTGACTTATTCTGCGTAATGTTTTTGAGAGTAATCTACGTTATTTCATGCATCAGTAGTTTGTCCTTTTGTTACTACTGAGAACTGCATTGTTTAAATAGACCACAGTTGTTTATCCATTGTCCAGTTGATGGCTATTTTTATTGCTTCCAGGTTTTTGCTTTTATGAATAAGGTTGCTGTGAATGTTCTTTTTGTGGACATATGTACTCATTTCTTCTAGATATCTATCTAGAAGTAGAATATATATCTAAAATTTCCATGTTATAGAATAGGTGTATATTTAATTTTATTGGAAATAATTTTCCACAATTGTCTATTTTACACTCCAACAGCCATGTCAGAGCATTCTGGATGCTCCACATCTTCACCAATAATTGATATTATTTGTCATTGTGGCTGACAAAATTGTAGTGGATGTGAGAAATAATATTTCTCTTTTTGTCATTTTATTTTACTAGTCACTGACTTGAAGCTCAGAGAAATAATATTTCTGAAGAAGACATTCAGGAGCCACTTGCCCACTCTAGACCTGGCACATCAAGTCAAAGTGCAACAACTCCAGACAAGAAGGAAATGGATCTGAGAACCTTTATCCTGAAAGGCAAGCTGGTATGTCTTAGAAGGGTGGCAGTGAAAAAAGGACTCTGCACAGATTAAGTAGAACATGAGAGTTGGGGGGAAAGGCAGCCACATCCTCTGAAGCATGTTAAAAATATACATATTAAATGATACTTGTCAAAATATGGTATGGACTTTATTCAGGACCATCAGGGTAGGTACAGGAACCACTGCAATGGGATCTTGCAGTGTGGGAGAGAGACTGGGCTCAACTCTGAAAACATGAGCAAGTGGGATTATAGCCGGGGAGCAAGGTGGGGGTCAGAGGATGGAAAATTACTGAGAGGAAGCATCACAGGTAAGAGGGATTCTGGCTAAACCAGTCTAACAGGATTCTTGCTGAAGACCAGCCAGGCTGATCAGACATCATCCAGAAGATGGTGGAGAATGATCAAGGATGATCAGAGGTCAAGGATGAAGGGATCCTGCTAAACTGACATAGCAAGTTCTTTGCTACACCTGGATTTTTACAAGGAAGTACATAGATGGGCCTAGGAAGAGGTTCAGAAGCCTGACTAAAGTTTGGTCAAGCAAAGAATCTTTGTAAAGATCTAACATGTGACACAGGAGATTGAGTTAGCTAAACAAAAGCACAACTCTTAACTTCTGCCTCCTCTCCTGTCCTCTCCTCCTCCCAGCAAACATTCTCCCAACTCAGTATTGAATCCTTTGAATCCTTTGATTCTCTTACTTGATTTCTTTAGTAAAATAACTGCTTAGATTCCTTAGGGGGCACAGATTATGGAGCCCAAGGAAGCCAGAGAATGATTTAAAAGGAGTTTCCTCCAATCCCAGTCTTCTAAAGGCTACCTTCCCACCTCATTAGGTAGAAGGACACTGGCCAGCACTCATATTCCCAGGATGGGAGACTCTAAGGATGATTATCTGATTTCTACCTCAAACTCAGAGAGAGTCTGGAGTCAAAAAAAAAAAAAAAAAAAAAAGACCCTGACACAAGAGTTTCATTTGTTCATTCATTCATTCACACAAAGATACATAGATGATACGTGTGTGTTGAGCCCGGATGTCTGGTCTCTCTTTTGTGCCAGAGATTGCCTATTCCCTCTTCCTGGGCATCTCTCAGGCCTAAATCTGTTACTCTTCCTGTTGCTAAATCCCCAAGTGAGCACAGGAAGCAGACAGGAAGTCATCTGCAAGAACTGACTTCTAATGTCCCTTCCAGTCTTAACAGTTAATCACTCCGGAAGACCAGCCTCATTCATAAGCGTAGCTCTGTGACTGGTGCTAGCCATTTTTAACGTGACTCCTTATGACTGATTGACTAGTAGCTTTTTAATGAGGCCTTTAAACTCTATGCCAGTGGTCTGAATTACCGTCTGATACATTTAAAACATAACAGCACTGCTTTTGAAAAACAATTTGAACTATATAAGTGTAGTTCACAATATGCCCTAAAGATGGCAGTACAATAATACCTTGTGCTTCACCGTATCTTCAAATATGTTTAATTCTGCTAAATTATAAAACATGTTGAGGGGGAAATTTTATCATAAGAGATTGAAAAAAATGAATTTGTTGTTTTCTATTATTCTATTATTGCTACAGGAGCGTGTCTGAAATAATAACATCTCACATCTGCATTGTACTTTAAAGTATGAAAAACACCATCTCTCCCATTATTTCACTGAATCCTCACAACAAATGAGTGTGATGATTATTTCCATTTTATGTAATAAAGTTCAAAGATTAATTATGAATTAATTATGTATGTATGAACATACATAAAACAGTATAACAGTATGAGTTCATGTGCTCTAGTAAAGCAGCATAACCAGTTTTCCAAAAACCAGAGTTCTTTCCTGCACATATCTGCTCAGCAAAAAGCAAGTATCCATAGGTCCAATAACAGTTTAAATATCAGAGGTTATTGTGACCCAGTAGAGGTTTGGGGTTAAAATCATAGAATTTGGATCTGAGGTTGTCTGATAAGTAGGGTGACCAACTTATCCTGGTTTGGTGAGGACTTTGCCAGTTTTAGCTCTGAAAACCACATGTCCTGGGAACTCCCTCAGTCCCGAGCAAGCCAGGACAGTTGGTGATGAACTTCCTGAGTCATTTGTCCATTGGTTACCTGTTGATTGTCCTACAGCACTGTGAAAACTCCTCCAAGTGGTGCCCAGCACACCGCCTTACACTTAATACTGGCCAATACATTTTTGTTAAATTCGAATTCAGCTTTGTGTTTTGTTTGAGAAAAAAATGTCTTTTCTGCTGTTTCCTAGATAAGACATAACCTTGGGACTCACTCTTGTTGATGCCAGACTCAATAGCTCAGTCATTTTGGTATCATTTTCTCATCTAGTGTCAGGTGTGGTTCAAACATCCTTGAAAGTACAGCAAAGTACAGGAACTGAAAGATATTGTGCATGGAAGAGAAGAACCTTTCTCTACTTGCCTCTACCTTAACACGGCATAAAGCAAAACCAAGCTCTTTCACATTTCAGATATGTAAGCACTTCATCAACGTTGAATGTATATACACAAATGGTCAGTCTTTCCTTGCCTTGCCCTTTAAACTATCTTGGATATGTGAAGATTAACATGCCCCTAGGAACATAAAAATAAAGTGGGATCTCAGAGTTGAAATAGACAGGAGAGTGTATGTGTGAATGTGCTCACACACAAAGCAGATGGTATGTATACAAATGTGGGAAAACCACTCCAGATACAATTCCCTGGACATCATTGTGATTCTGTCACCTTCTGTCGCACTCCAGAAAGCAAAGTCATTAATTAAGCGCATTAGGAAAGCCAATAGACTGAATGGAAAATAGTTTGGGATAAAGATGCCAACCCCCTCATTAAAAGAAAAAAAAATCTTTGATATTTGTGACCTGTACAATGCCAGAAACTAAAACTATCCAATAAATTGTTATCCCAAAAAGTACACTGAACATGGGGTAGCATCTAGTAAAGTGAATGGCTATAAACTTTTGAAGTCATTGTACAAGTTCACTCAAACTACTTTCAAACGTGAAAAATAAATGTAGCTTTTTTATTTTTCTAATCGTCACCCACCCTGACATATCTTAATGTCTTCAGTTTCAACCATTTCTTTTCAGTACAAATGGCCCTTTCAGGGAAATGCTGCCCCTCAGATGTTCCTCCCCAGCCTCCTCACCAAGATGGCAGCTCCACAGATATCCTGTGAGGAGACAGGTGTCAGACGTGACATGGCCTGTGGCTCTCTCACCAATGTGTTCCTTGCCTCATGTCACACTGCCACATCAGCAACTGGAGTCAATGGCTGATGAATTTTTGTGGCTTCCTCATGTTCCTTTCTCCTGACGTGGACCCACCGGGGCACTTCCCTCCGTGTAACCTCACGTCTTGCTTTAAAGTCTGCTCCCTCCACAGGCAGTCAGCCCCACAGATCCAACTGTGTAGAGGAAGGGGATTAAGGAGAAAAAGACATGAAAAAGAAGTTTTGAAAATATCATGCTGATAGGGTGGGGTGCTTTTTTGTTTGTTTGTTTGTTTTTTTCCTTTCTTCTCTGCAGTAAATTAAGCTCTCAGGCTGAGAGCCATTCTGTCATGATAGCCCCCAGAAAAGGATGGACAGGAGTGAGAATACTGCTTCAGGAAAGGAGAGAATGGAGGAGAAGTTCTCACAAGCCAGGAGAAAGTGACAATTTGGCCTCTTTCAGACACTAGGAGATGATGGAGAAGAGAAAAGGACAGACGTAGAGAAAGCAAGACTTCAAGTATTTGTTGTCTGACTTCTGACTTCTAGGCTATCAAAGAAGAGCAAGCTAGACAGGCTGAAGAGAAAGCTACAGACTTTACTGAACTACCTCAGGACCCTGCATCACACAATTCCAGCGGGGCACAACCATATGAATGGCCCTCTCAGCAGCTCCAGCAACTTTAGAGTAACCCTGGAAGGGTTATAAGGTCACATGGCATTGGAGCATTGCTGAGTCTTCCCGAGCTCCTGGGGATATGAAAAGTTTCTGTCACTCCGTGTGACATGTGGTAGGACACAAAGGGGTTGACATTGCTGACTGGTAAGTTTCTCAGGCTCAACCTGCAGTGCGAGCCATGTCTACAGGGCAACTACCCAGAGTGAGAATCAAATGAAGTTCACAGCTAGATGTCAGGGGGAATATGCCACATCCCTGACCGCTGAAGTGGGTCTGAATCAATGGACAATACCTCAGAGAAGACAAGACAAAGAGGATCTAGACCACAAGATCGCCTGCTTTGTCAGTAAACTTCAGTAATGGGAGCCAGCAGGAGGAGCAGTGACAAGATGGATGGGCGCCATTATTTCGGCAGAAGCCAGAGAGCACAAAGATCCACTCACAGATCACAGTCCCCTCTCCTTCCCTGCCATTGCCTCAAGAACATGATAAGACCAGGACCCCAAGAGCCACCTTTGCCAGGGACAAGGCATTGGGTGAAGAACTGTGAACGACAAAACACTTACTGGAAAGTCAGAGACTAAAAGGAAACCACTGAAATCAGAATAGAATGATAAATCCTTACTTGCGGTTCTCCTGGCCCACAAGACCCAAGAGAGTAGGAGTCAGGGAGGGGATGCATATAAGAAAAATTAGATTAATTGTTGAAAAACAAAATAACCACATTTTATTTGCACTTTTGTTGACAGAATGAGTTAATATGCCATTCTGCTGTAATAGTTAATAGAAAAAGTTTTTACTCTATTGATAATTCAGCAAATAGGTCTTTTAATAAATTACTCAATCAACTAATTGCTAGTCCATAAATCACTATTTGGCAAACTGGTGCTCTACAAATTGGTTTTCCAGCAAACAAATCTTTTGATAAACTGCTTTTCAGTAAATTGATCTGTTTCAGCCTACAGTGAAGGAAATACAGAGAATCGTCACTCCCATGATGTTTATTTTTACTCTGTATGGTCTTAGCAACTCAAATTTTGCACTAGTTGCAAGCACTTTAAAATATATTTATGTTGATTTGATATCAGCATCTGCAGCTTCACTATTATGCTATAAACATAAAAGCTAATGAATTGTGCATGACTAGTCACAAATCTGGTGTGAGTGGCTCTCCAAATACAGTTCTAGTCTTTTCTAAATCTTCTAGGCATGACCAGAATGTAACGGAGGAAAGGGGGAAAATGGGGTTGAAAGGCAGGTGAGGCAAGAGGAATGAACGATACAAATAACCCTGAAGCAACCTGGGCTGGCACTGTGAAAATTCACAGAAAAAGTACACGTCTTTCTTACCTGGAGCTTGCCTGCCCTGTGCTGTCTTTGAGACAGTCAGTTGTCTCTACTTCAAACCACTCTGTATTTCCACAAAATACAGAATTCTTCGTCCTGGCTAAACTTGGTTGGTGCACAGCATGCAACATTTTTTCTAAGGCCAACATACCAAAAGATGAGGCTTGTGTATCCCCAGGAGTATCTGTAGTAAGACATCCTTATAATCAAAATTACCCCCAATGTTATACTTCACAGTATCCCTGTCTCATTAGTTCGATCCTAGCTCTCTTTGCTCCAACTCAATGTATGCAAGTCTGCATCTTCCTGATCTCCCAGAATACCAACTCTCCCCAACTCCCCTCCCCTGCCCCATTCACCCCTGCCACAGTATTGTCTCTTGTTCTCAGTGTCCTGTCTTGACTACTCTCCCTGCTCAATGCTCTCCAGTGTAGCCTCCCCTCAATGACCTCAGCCCATACTGATATCTCAATTTCTTCTTTTTTTGAAACCCTATAAGCACTGCTTGCCTGTATCACACATTTTGGCTCTCAATACCATCTGTCTTATATTTACCTATACTATGTATTTGCCACTCCATAAGCTTCTTGAATTGAAGTGCCTTGTCTTAGTTCTGTGATGAGGACATCCATATGAACTCTACTAAAGGTTTATAGAATTTAAAGGAATTTTCAGCTGTAACTTTGCTGTGATTTAGAAATAATTGTGCTTGCTCATATGCTCAAAATAGATACTATACCAAATCATTTAGTAGAAAGAATGCTTTCAAAAAGATTTTTGTAATGACAGGGAAATATGGTTTTCAGAAATGGAACTGATTGGTTCTTTAAAAACAACTTTGGAACATAATATTCTTCTTATAAATTTATTGATCACACAGACCTAGAGTATGTAGATATTTCCAGAAAAAATAAATGAAGTGTTATAGAATACATTTAGGATCCAAATGAGATAAAGAGACATACCCATAGACTTTTATCTCATTTGGATCCTACATATATTCTATAACACTTTTTATTTCAACTAAAAAGAAGAAAAACTTATAAAATGCAAAGGCAGTAAATAAAGAAATAATCTTCATGTCACAGTAGGTCATAAATTGAATACTGGGTGTTTTTAAAGAATGAATATGGCCAGGTGCAATAGCTCACGCCTATAATCCTAGCACTTTGGGAGGCTGAGGTGGGAGAATTGCTTGAGCCCAGAAGTTTGAGAGCAGTCTGGGCAACATAGTGAGACCTCATTTCTACAAAATATTATTAGCCTGGTGTGGTGGCATGCACCTGTGGTTCCAGCTACTCAGGAAGCTGAAGAGGATCGCTTGAGCCTGGGAGGTCAAGGCTGCAGTGAGCTGTGATCGCACTACTGCACGTTAGCCTGGATAACAGAGTGAGACCCTGTGTGAAAAAAAAAAGAGTGAATACAATATTGGAGAAGAACGAAAAAGCATATAAACTAACAAATAGGAATCTGAAAGCAAAATAACTTTTGACAAAATGTTCATATACAAGTCTATCTTTAAATCAAGTTTCTTAAAATTTCCTAAAACAAACTTAACATCAGTTTGTTAATGTAGTTTATGTATATCTCAAAAGTACAAGTATTAAATACTTGTGAGCATTATGATACATTCCTTTTGCTCTACTGTGATTGGTTAATCCTTAAGGTATTGAATTTTCATTTGGAAATGTCAGCTAGAGGTATGAAGATACTGGAATGAAAAGGCAGAAGAAATAAAGGCTAAGAAAAAAGAAAAAGAAAGAATTCTGTTTTCTTTTACAAAATAAAGAATTCTGTAAACAAAATTCTTGAAAACAAAATTTTGTAAACAAAAACAAAAGCATTTTGTAAACATAATGCTATCTATATAACTGCTATGAATGTTTTTGATGTGTATGTATTTAAATGTTAGCAGTATACATTTAAAAACATAGTGACAGGCCGGGCAGTGGCTCACGTCTGTAATCCCAGGACTTTGGGAGGCAGAGGCGGGCAGATCACGAGGTCAGGAGATCAAGACCATACTGGCTAACAGGGTGAAATCCCATCTCTACTACATATACAAAAAATTAGCCAGGCGTGGTGGTGGGCACCTGTAGTCCCAGCTACGCAGGAGGCTGAGGCAGGAGAGTGGCATGAACCTGGGAGGCAGAGCTTGCAGTGAGCCGAGATCGCGTCACTGCACTCCAGCCTGGGGGCAGAGCGAGCCTCCACCTCAAAAAATAAAAATAAAAAATAAAAATAAAAAATATATATATATGTATTTATATATAGTGACAAATATTAGAAGACATAGCTAACAGACTTGAAAATAGGACCTTTGTCTAAAGGAAAATGAAAATGGAATAGTACAGGGAACAAGGACTGTTGTTTTTTTCATTATAAGCATTGTAATACTAATTGATTTTTGAAACTATCCGTCTATGGCTATGAAAAAATTAAAATTAAATTTTAGCAAAAGTATGAGATACTAAGAGCTGATTGGAGGTTCTGCCAGCCTGGGTGCAGCTTCTTAGTTGGTAGTTACCTCAAATTGGGGTGACTGGGTAGAGAACTATATCTATATAGATGGGGGATCTGCAGCTGTTATTAAATGAAGGCCTTCTCTCTGAAGCTGTTTTCCAGAGAAAAATCCATGAAAGGAAATTAATAGTGTCTACAGGTGTCCAACCAAAATTTAAGTGTAAGCATATTTTTAGAGATTTGGAGATTATCATCAGAACTAAGCAAATTCAGCCTCTGAGAAGAAAGACTGGTGGTGAGGAGGATAGAATAGCAAACTAGGCTAGGCGTGGTCACCCACGCCTGTAATCCCAGCATTTTGAGAGGCAGAAGCCAGTGAATCACTTGCGGTCAGGAGTTCGAGACCAGCCTGGTCAACATGGTGAAACCTCATCTCTACCAAAAAACAAAAAATTAGCCAGGCATAGTGGCGCAGCCTGTAATCCCAACTACTTGGGAGACTGAGGCAGGAGAATCATTTAAATCCAGGAGGTGGAGGTTGCAGTGAGCTGAGATCGCTGTCACAGCACTCCAGCGTAGGCAACAGAGTCAGACTCTGTTTCAAAATAATAATAATAATAACAATAGCAAACTATTGCTTTCCATTACGAGTCCATTTTAAAGATGTGCACATACTTTTGGGAACACTTAAAAAACTGAAACCTTTTCTTTCACTGCAATCCATTAGGAATCCTTTCCAAAACGTAAATAACCACTTACCACAGGAATAGTGTCATTTTCATCTTTGTTTCTCCCACATGACAGAGTCTGGTGCTTTGTACATATTAAGTGACTGATGGCTGTTGAATGAATGCATGAACCTTGTTATTTACCTTCTGCTGCATGTTCTCCATGTGCCCTTCCAAATTCCTCTTCAGTTGTTTCTACTCTGTCTGTTGGCTTCCAGTTGGTTCAGCCAATGGGAGGCTGTTCCAGGAGACCTAACTACAGGAAGAGAAAGAGGTCCAGGTGTCTGTTCCACCAGCTCTCTTTCTCTCTCTAGGCAGGTAACAGATCCGCAGTGGCTGTGTTCCCTGACCCAAGTTCACAACTTTTGCTAGGCAGCCTTTTCCCTATAGCTACAGCTCTCACCAGATTCCAGTAGCCACACCCTCTCCTTTTCCCTTTGTATCTAGGGAAGGTAACAGCTTCCTGTGCCTACTAATCCCTTATAGTCTTTTCAGGCTACTATATCAAAGTACCATAAAATGGGTGACTCAATAAACGGAAATGTTTTTTCTCACAGTTTTGGAGGCTGGAAGTCTGAGATACAGGTGCCACCATGGCCGGTTCCTGGTGAGGGGCCTCTTCTGGGTTGCAGACTGCCATCTTGTATCCTTAGGTGGCGAAAGGAGACACGGTGTCTCTTTTATAAGGGCACTGATACCATTCACAAAGGCTCCACTTTTGTGACCTAATCACCTTCCAAAGGCCCCATCTCCTAATATCATCATATTGGGAGTTAGGATTTCAACAGGAAATTTGGGGTGACACAAACATTCAGCCCATAACATCTGTGTATGTTTCATCATCCTGCCTAAACCCACATCTCTGTACACAGTCCTTTCTTTACATTTTTTCTATTTCCTTTTGATTCTTATTATTAATTTTTGTTCTATTTTCTGCTCAAACCTTGACAGATGCAACATCTACCTAATGTCTTTAATCAACCCAATTCAATACATCTTTAGGGGACACAGTATTGTGCAAAGTAATGTGGAATTATGATATGATACACTCTTGCCCTTTAGTTGTTCAGTCCGGTAAGGAAAATGGGAAGAAATATAAATAATTATATATTTATCATACTTATATTCATCAAAGAGAAATGAAAACTATTAAAATAGGATGACTGGTAAACTCACGGAGGGCAGACAGTCTTTAAATTAGCTCTTTTCCCCATTTTTTACTAAAGGAACTTTTCAAAGGAAAGTGAATGAGTTGATATATATCTGCCTTACCCTCTGTCAAAATTGGGTTAGGATAATTACCTTAATAAACATAGTTCTGGTCCTGGGACTCATTCCACAGCTATATCATATATATACACACACATATATGATATATATATACACACACATATATATACACACACACATATACACACATATATGTGTGTGTACATATATGTGTATATATACATATATACATATATATATTTCAAGATGTTTGATAGTTGATATGTGCCAGTAATAGCACTCTAGCAGAGTCCTAGATCCTTTAGTATTAATGAATGCATAAATGTTATCTTAAAAAGCAGTAAATACCAGGCGTTCAAGAATTTACAGACTTAGAGACATCCCAGGATAGAAGGAAAGGAAAAAACTTTCCTGACTCTACTCTTTTCGTGTCTACCCTCCTTAGCTTTGTCATGTGAGAGGTTATGGTATTTTGGCAGGAGAAAAGTGGAATTTGTAAACCAGGATTTTAAAAAAATATATAATAGGCAGTTAACACCAGTTAAGAGCATGGATTTTGGAGCCAGGCCAACTGCTTGGGTTCAAATTTTGACTCTGCTACTTCTTTAAGCAAGTTGTTTAGCATCTCTGTCCTCAGCTATGCCATCTATACAATGAGGATAATAGCAGTCCTTATTTCACAGGATCACAAAGAAAATTAGATGAATTAAGGTGAGCAGAGAACTTGCTTATAGTACATGCTATTTAAGTATTAACTACTGTATTTTACGCACTTATAAAATCATTATGAAAACCTTTCTCTGAATTAGGTTTGGCCTGGCGTGTGGGTTGACTTCTTTAGTACAAGGAATTCTGGCCGGGTGCAGTGGCTCACGCCTGTAATCCCAGCACTTTGGGAGGCCGAGGCGGGTGGATCACGAAGTCAAGAGATCGAGACCATCCTGGCTAACACAGTGAAACCCTGTCTCAACTAAAAATACAAAGAATTAGCTGGGAATGGTGGCAGGTGCCTGTAGTCCCAGCTACTTGGGAGACTGAGGCAGGAGAATGGCATGAACCTGGGAGGTGGAGCTTGCAGTGAGTGGAGATCGCACCACTGCACTCCAGCCTGGGTGACAGAGCGAGACTCCGTCTCACAACAACAACAACAACAACAAAAAAAAAAAAAAAAAAAAAAAAAAAAAAAGAAATTCCACGTGTCCAGTCTCTTGAAATTCTGCCAAATATCTCTGCCTTAATTTAATTTTCCCAAGATGAGTCCTGATTGGATATAACACTATGAAACATAGCAAAATTTAATATTAACTTATAAGCTCTTTAAATAATAAGTTATACAGGGCTCAAAGAAGGAAGAGATTGTGCCGATTTGGAAAAGGTTAGTAGATGCTTTATGAAGGTTAATATTTGAGATCAGACATTTAAAAATCAGTAGGACTTAGGGGGGGAAGAAAAAGTACATCTCTGTCCTCTTAGGAAATCATTTTTAGTTACCAGATTGTGCTTGTCTTTTGTTTATAACAGGGTACACTTTCCAAAAGCACTTAATCTTCCCAAGGCCAACAATAATAGGCTCTAATGTTGTCTATTCTGGAAAAAGAAAGAAAGAAAGAAAGAAAGAAAGCCAAATAAAGGTTATATAACCATGGTACAAATTGTAATGCTTTGTGTGCCATTTTGCCAGAATTGTATTGAAGACTGTAAGGTCACAATAGGTAGTACCAACTTGAGTGTGTGTGTTTGTGTAATCCACATGCCAGTCCTTCTCTCCCTGCTTCTAAGTGGTATTCTTCTAGTGTATTTGGGGGAAAGGAGGGTATGGCTCTTGCCTGTTCTGAGTCAGTTTCACACCACAGCTGCTTCTCTCTGCCTCTGTTAGCAACCCTGTGGGCCATCATTCACTTTACTGCTAGCCACTGCCAGGACACACGGCCTGCTGCTAGGACACATGGCCTGCTGCTCTCTTGAAAGAATGTTGCTAACCCCTGTGGGTGTCAGCAAAGGAGTGAGTATGGGACTAGTGATTTTACTACCCTGACTCCTTATTTCCCTCATTCCCACCCCAGAAGGTTGTTCTGGCAAATTAAATTCATACTGAAGATCTAGAGTCAGAGGGAGTTTTCTTTGTA
Source organism: Rhinopithecus roxellana (assembly GCF_007565055.1). Taxonomy (NCBI): domain Eukaryota; kingdom Metazoa; phylum Chordata; class Mammalia; order Primates; family Cercopithecidae; genus Rhinopithecus; species Rhinopithecus roxellana. The sequence goes on from NC_044551.1 coordinate 57,829,992, forward strand.
ACAAAACAACTTATAATGAGTATTAGATGTCTTTGGTCTTAAGTGTCTTCTGCACATCACACCACTAGAAATTCTTGTCCATCTATCTTATTGCCAGACTTCCCTCTCCTTCTCCTCCCCAAACCCTCTAACCTTCCTGGTTAACCCCAGTATAAAATCTTTTTTTATTATTATGCAGATCAGTATATCCATCTTTTTGTTTCATCATCCTCTTTAAACACATGGCCTCAGGGTCTCTCTTTCAACTCTCAAGCAGCTCAGCAAGGTATTTCCCTAAACAAAAACATTTTCCTCCCTAAGACAACTCCAGTGCCAGGTGCTCAAAGGTAAACATGATGAAATGGAGAGGAGTCCTCACAGAGCAAACCTATATTTGAATATAAAAGGATCGGCCCAGATAGTTATTCCTCCACTGACATGCTAGCAAAGCTACAGATAGTAGCAAAGCAAAAGACCATCTTTGCTCAGTCAAATTAAATATTAGATTACTTAAGTTGGGTCCCCTAGAAAGAGAGCTGAGATGGGAACTACTGAGCAAGTTTGAATATCCTCAAGTGAAATCTGCAGAGGAATGAGGAAAGAAGCATGAGGGCAGGGAAAAAAACATTCAAAGGTGTTGTTTTTGTCTAAATCTAGCTTTTGTCTGACCTCACAGGGAACTCTGGACAACAGTAACACCACAGGGTTATCTTAACTGGAGACAAGAGGGCCAGACTATTGTACTCACATGTCAGTCAGATGTTGACTGGGAGGAACCCTGAGGGGAGGCTGTAATTTCTCAAGCAAGCCCAGGTGAAGTGGCTCTTGTTGGCATTGGGCAATTCTCAGGAGAAGGATACACCTGTGAGCTGTTATCAACTAACATGCAAAGCAGCCGGAGGAGGGCCTGATGCAGCCTAATGAAGAGAATGGGTGAGGAGCAACGGTAACATCTACTACAGTGCCCAACACCTCACAGCAGAACCTCCTGTCTCAGTGCCCAGGTCTGGAGCTGACAGGTAGCTTTGGAGCTGGTCAGACTCAGAAAGAGGTCAAACATACACCAAACTACATTCAGCCAAAGTAATTTTCTGTATTTTTCTTTCCATACCCCAAATTAAAATTTCTACTCCCTTTGTATTTTTATATTCACATTCTTACTTTATTATGACTCACTATCCATAAACATTTACCATTCTCAACTTATGAGTATTGTTTGATTCCACAAGAGGTACAACCACAGCTGGATCTAGAGAAAGGTTAACATAACTAGATACGTGTGTGAGGCTGACATATGATCAGAGCACTCCTGGGCTTCTGTTGATTGGATTGTTTATTGACAGATTAAATCAAGTCTTAGCTGGAGAGGCACAGATCCACAAAACAACTGATTGCTGTTGCAAAAGAAGTAGATGTAGTGTTCATTTAATATTTTATATGCAGTTTTCCCCAAGCAAATATTTGAAAACGTTCTATTCATCTGATAATTGCAGATAATATAACCCAAAACACAACGATTCTCTATAACAAAAAAGAATGAAAAATAATATGCACTTTTATACTGTATAGTATTGGAGCCAAGATTTGCCAGTTGCAAAGAACACTCAACCTAATTCTATTAATGAAATAAGTTAATTTCAAGGACACAGAAACTTCACAGACTCCAAGGACAGGGAATGACTCTGAGAGGTGAAATCGTTCTCAGCAATGGTATGGTATCCTTCACCCTGATCTTTTTACAGCCTCATCCTATTGCCGTAATCTCTCAGCCGTCTTTCTTTACCTCCTCACTTATACATAGCTATCAGACCCAATTGTACATTAAACTCTAAAGACTGAAACTTCTCTCTAGATCCTTTGGTTCAAATCCTGATTGGGTGACCAGTAAATTCTGTACAGAATGGGAGGAGTCCTGTCACCTGCTGTCTGCTCAGCAGGGCTAGAACAAGAAAGTTTAAACCAGAAAATTAAATTGAGTATGATGGATCCGTCAATGTATCCATACATTGGTACAAAGAGTTTACACAAACCATACATGTTCACTTCTAGTAACTGGATATTCCACGTTCATCCTGTTAAGGCCAAGGGAGAGTTTATTTTGGTATAGCCTGAGGCCTGGAGACTAATAAGGCCCTTGAACAAATAAGCCTACTTAATTCTTCTAGGATCCGTTCTTAGATGACTATACTAATTCTAAGAGTGGAGTAAACCAGACAATAAGGAGGACACCTGGAAGAAGTTTTAGCTTTGGACTATGTTCAATAACCCAGGTGGGGTAAGAAAGCTGGGGGTGGATGGAGACCATAATTTTCTCCACAAATAATTTTGTTTTAGGACACATAGGTTGAAACTAAGATGGCAGATTCTGCTCTAATCAGCCCTTCTTAGTTTCATCCAGCTCTCTGAAGCTCCAAGACGGTATCTGTCTCATAGGCTAGTCTTATGCCTTTGAGGAACAATGTTCAGCATTATACACAGCATGATTAGTGAAGCGTTCGGATGGGCGTGACTACTCCAAGAGTCCTCTTGCAAAAAACCAACAGCAATGTCTGAAATTTTAGCATTAAGGATTCACCCATGCCCAGATGGGTTTCTAAATACTATTCCTCATTAAAGTAATAATATACCTTGGAAAATGGCTGACTCCAGGGCAGGAGCAGAGAAAGTTTAAGGTGAAATGGGACATCTTCTCACAAAGCAAAGTAGTCCTCAGAACTGATTAGGTCATATCAAAGGGAGATAGGAGCTGGCTTATAGAGACTTGCGCTGGCCATATTTGGCATTAATTATAATTTATTCACTAAATTTAATTTAAGCATCAAAGAGAATAATGACAATAATTGATTACAACATCTAAAAGTCTATAGTTAAGAGAAAAAAGCTCATCTTTATTTTTTAATGCAGCTAATAAATATAGATTAAATGATAGAAGGAAAAAATCACCATTTTGTAACTCAATTCCTAATATTATAATTGGCTGAAAACAAAATCCTCAATGGGTTCCTAAACCACCACATGAAAAGACATTGTGAAAACTCAATACCAAAATATGACCTCATTGATTGCTTACTTAAAATGGAAATGTCTGACAGTCAACCCCAAATCAAGTGATCAAACATATTATTATTATTCAAACTTATTATTATCAATAATGAGGCAACCTAACATTATATGCATCTTGATGTGATGCATTATGAAATATGGAAATATTTTATCCAAAATGTTTACCTGAGATTGATCAAGCCTGTAGATCTAACTTAAAGCTTATAAGAAACAGAGAGAAGATAACAAGTTTAATTATACCATGAGGAATCTTCTATAAATCAGCTAGCTTGATTTCTTCAATAAACCATCAAAAAAAGTCACAAAAAAAGTCACACACACAAAAAAAAAAACAGAAGTATTCTTCTGAGTTAAAAACAATGAGGAACATATCAAACAAATGAAATGTGTAATCCTTGACTAATCCTGAATTTTTAAAAATGGCTATAAACGTCATGGCTGGAAACATTGGGGAATATATAATAGATATTAGATGACATTCTGGCATTATTATCAACTTTCCTAGGAATTGTGTCTATTGTGGGATGTTACTTCGTTATCAGGTGATTCATACTGAAGTATTTAGGTATACATATCATAATGTTTGAATTTATTTTCTTATGGTTCAGGAAGAAACCATACATATATATATACACACAGAGACGGTGAGATAAAACAAATGTGGCAAAGTATTAACAATTGATGAACCAGATGAAGGGTATGCAGAATATTCATTGTACTATTCTTTCAACTTTTCCATAGTTTTGAAATTTTAAAAAATAAGAAATTTGGTAAAATAATAGAGGTAAGCATTTTTAAATGTAACTTGGAGTGAAAATCTCCATGGCAGTCTAGCCATGTGGCAAAGAGGGAAAAAGCATTTTCAGGAGAGGAATACAAGCAGGCTGTGGAGCAATCACTAGCTAGAGAGACTAGCATGACTAAAAGGAAGCCAAATGCTAGTAATCAAGACAATGGGAAAAGGCCTCAAAGGCATTTCAGGATTCTTCAAAGCATCCCCTCCCATTACAGGCCTAGAGGCCTGAGAGGAAAGAATGGTTTCATGGTCTAGACCCAGGGTACTGCTGCCCTGCTAAGCCTCAGGACACTGCTCCCTGCATCCTGACAGCTCTGGTTCCAGCCTCAGTTCAAAGGGCCCCAGGTACAGCTCACACTGCTACACCAGAGGGCACAAGCCATAAGCCTTGGGAGCTTCCACGTAGTGTTAAGCCTGCAGGTTCACCAAATGCAAGAGTAAAAGATGCTTGTCAGCTTCCACCTAGATTTCAAAGAATGTATGGGAAAGCCTGGTGCCCAGGGAGAAGCCTGACACAGGGTTGGAGCCTCTCAGAGAGACTCTACTAGGGAAGTGCCAAGGGGAAATGTGGGGTTGGAACCCCCATACAGAATCTCCAACAGGGCACTGTCTAGTGGAGCTGTGAGAAGGGAGCCACCACCCTTTCTATTCTGGGATGCAAGAATGGTAAGGCCACCAGCAGCCTGTACCCTGTATCAGTTCAGGGTTCTCTAGAGGGACAGAACTAATAGGACAGGTGTACATATGTAGGAGAGTTTATTAAAGGAGTATTGACTCACACAGTCACAAGGTGAAGTCCCACAGTAGGCCGTCTGCAAGCTGAATAGCAAGGAAGCCAGTCCAAGTCCCAAAACCTCAAAAGTAGAGAAGCTGACAGTGCAGCCTCCAGTCTGTGTCCGAAGGCTCGAGAGCCCCTGGCAAATCACTGGCATCAGTCCAAGAGTCCAAAAGCTGAAGAACTTGGAGTCTGATGTTCAAGAGCAGGAAGCATCCAGCATGGGAGAAAGATGAGACTGGAAAACTCAACAGGTCTGGTCTTTCCAACTTCTCCCTGCTTTATTCTAGCCCTGCTGGCAGCTAATTAGATGGTACCCACCCAGACTGAGGATGGGCCTGCCTCTCCCAGTCCACCAACTCAAATGTTAATCTCCTTTGGCAACACCCTCACGAACACCCAGGAACAACACTTTGCATCCTTCAATCCAATCAAGTTGACACTCAGTATTAACCATCAGACACCCTAAGCCTGAAAAAGCCATAGCCACTCAACTCAAACTTGTGAAAGCAACCATGTGGGCCACACCCTGCAAAGACATAGGGGTGGATTGTCCAAGGCCTTGAGAGCCCATCCCTTGCACTAGTATGCCCTGGATGAGGGGCATGGACTCAAAGGAGATTTTTTTGGAACTGTGAGATTTAATAACTACCCTCCTGGGTTTCAGACTTGCATGGGGCCAGTTGTTCCTTTCTTTTGGCAAATTTCTCCCTTTTGGAATGGGAATGTTTACCCAGTGCCTATGCCACTATTGTATCTTGGAAGTAAATAGTTTATTTTTGATCTTATAGGCTTATAGGTAGAAGGAATGTGCCTGGAGCCTCAGGTGAGATTTTGGAGTTTTGAGTTAATGCTGAAACGAGTTAAGACTTTGGGGGACTATTGAGAAGGGATAATTTTGCAATGTGAGAAGGACATGAAATTTGGGCATTCAGAGGAAGAATGATATGGTTTAGATGTGTGTCCTTTCCAAATTTTATGTTGAAATGTGATTCCTCAGTGTTGGAGATGTGGCCTGCTGGGATATGTGTGTCCATGGCGCAGATCCCTCATGAATGGCTTAGCGCCATCCCCTTGGTAATGAGTGAGTTCTCACTCTGATAATTCACAAGGAGAACTGGGTGTTTAAAAGAGCCTGCCACCTCCTTCTGTCTCTCTTGCTCACACTCTCAGCATGTGATATGCTGGCTCCCTTCATCTTCTGCTGTGAGTATAAGCTTTCTGAAGCCCTCACCAAAAGTAAATGCTGGTGCTATGCTTCCTGTACAGCTTACAGAATTGTGAGCCAAATAAATCTTTTTGTTATAAATTATCCAGTTTCAGGTATTCCTTTATATTAGCAACACAAATGGACTAACACAGTCTTATAAAACATTTTTAAATTTCTTTGTAGAAGTGAAATCTCACTATATTGCCCAAGCTGGTCTCAAACTCCTGGCCTCAAGTGATCCTCTCACCTCATTCTCCCAAAGCACCAGGATTAAAGGCATGAACCACCATGCTCAGCCCACATAAGGTATTTTTAAATATGGATTTTTTTAATCAGTAAATTGAAGTGTAAATGTATGTTTATTATTTTAAGAGTAAAATCCTTCAATACTTAAAACAATTAATTTTCCTGAGCATGATGGTTTTAAAATATGTTAACAAATTATTTGCCACTCCTCCAAATGGGGACCAGTTTTAGTGACTCATTTCTAACAAATAGAAAAGTGATGCCATGTGACTTCTGAAGCTAACTCATAAAAAGAATAGCTTTAGGCCGGGTGCGGTGGCTCAAGCCTGTAATCCCAGCACTTTGGGAGGCCGAGACGGGAGGATCACGAGGTCAGGAGATCGAGACTATCCTGGCTAACATGGTTAAACCCCGTCTCTACTAAAAGATACAAAAAACTAGCCGGGCGAGGTGGCAGGCGCCTGTAGTCCCAGCTTACTCGGGAGGCTGAGGCAGGAGAATGGCGTAAACCCGGGAGGCACAGCTTGCAGTGAGCTGAGATCCGGCCACTACACTCCAGCCTGGGTGACAGAGCGAGACTCCGTCTCAAAAAAAAAAAAAAAAAAAGGAATAGCTTTCATCTGACTCCCTCTCCAAGTCTTCAAGTGACAATAGCATAGCCCAGCACAACATCCTAACCACAGCCTCACAAGAAATCCTCAGCTAGAACCCCCTGGTAAGCTATTTCTGAAATTCTGACCCATAGAAAGATAAGTATAATAAATTTTACTATCATATGAAGCTACTATGATTTAAGATAATTTGTTACACAGCAATAGATTAATAAACTGCATTAAGATAACATGCCCATTTGATAGTATGCTTTAAAAACCTATTTAAAATGCCTGCTTTTTGACACAAAAATTTCCACTTTTCAGAATTTGTCCTAAGAAAAAAAGCAGACATGTATACAAAGATATATATAGAATAATATTTGTTCCAGCATCACTTGTAATAGTAAAGTAGAAAAGCAATCTAAATTTCCAATAATAGAGAACCAGTTGTATAAACTATGACACATCCAGGCAATGAAATAGAATGCAGCTACTGAAAGTATGTAACTATCCTTGGCTGTCTACTTATATTTAAAAGTAAGGCATTAAAAAGCTGATTATGGTGGATTATGCCTGTAATCTCAGCACTTTGGGAAGCTGAGGTAGGAGGATCACTGGGGGTCAGAAGTTTGAGACCAGCCTGGTCAACATAGTGAGAACCCCTCTGCGTTAGTCCATTTTCACATTGCTGATAAAAACATACCTGAGACTGAGCAATTTACAAAAGAAAGTTTATTGGACTTACAGTTCCACATGGCTGGGGAGGCCTCATAATCATGGTGTAAGGTGAAAGGCAAGGAGGAGCAAGTCACATCTTACATGGATGGCAGAAGGCAAAGAGAGAGCTTGTGCAGGTGGGATCTCGTGAGATTCATTCACTACCATGATAACAGCGTGGGAAAGACCCGCCCCCATAATTCAATCACCTCCCACTGGGTTCCTCCCATGACATGTGGGAATTGTGGGAGTTACAATTGAAGATGAGATTTGGGTGGGGACACAGCCAAACCATATCACTCTCTCTACCAAAAATACAAAAATTAGTTGAGTACAGTGGTACATACCTGTAGTCCCAGCTTCTTGGGAGGCTGAGGTGGGAAGGTTGCTTCATCCTGGGAGGTGGAGGCTGCAGTGAGCTGATTGTGTCACTGCACTCTCAGCCTGGATGACAAAGTGAGCCCCTGTCAATAAAAAATAAAAAAAATAAAAAAATTTTAAAAAGCTGTTTAGCAGCTCTGTATTGGTAGGAGAGCTTACTAACTTGGAGAGTTCTGGCGAACCCTATCTATTTCATTAGTCCTCTCCCAACTATCACTAATTAGACCTTTTTCCTAAGGCTGATGTGTTTCTTGCAGAGAAGAATGCTCCAAACTTCTACCTTGTGGGAATAATTCTGGCTGCCAGCATGCTAGAACCTTGGGGATAAGGCAGCTGAAAATCTAACCATTTAGTTTGTATTAATTTCCACCCTCATTTGTACCCACAGACCTCAGATACCAAGTCTAGTGTTAGAGGCGGGGCCTGGGGGGTTGTGTTTGAATCATGGAGACAGATCCTTCATGAATGGCTTAGCACCATCCCATTGGTGATGAGTGAGTTGAGTTCATGCAAAATCTGGTTGTTTAAAAATGTGTGGCACCTTCCTCCTAACCCCCCAACCATATGACATTGCCTGCCCTCTTCTTCCATGATTATAAGCTTCCTGAGACTCTCACCAGAAGCAGATGCTGAAGCCATGCTTGTACAGCCTGAAGAATTGTGAGCCAATTAAACCTCTTTTCCTTAAAAATTATCCTGCCTCAGATATTTCTTTGTAGCAATTCAAAAATGGACAAAGGCAATGGGCATAGTGGATTATTACATTAATGGTCTTCAGTGGATCATACTTTTGTATGGATGAGCTTGCTGCCTTGGAACCCAGCTCATATGATTATATTGAAAGTCCAAGCTGCTTACTGAATGATGAGTGAGCACATGCAGAAATAGGCCCTGAAACCACATAGAGAAAGAGGCCCAGCCATCCTTCAATCATCCCTAATTGAATGTAGCCTCAAGAGTAGTGTCAGATGAGAACAATAAAAGAAACACTCAGCCAACATATAGAATTGTGAAAAATAATAAATCACTGCTGTTTTACCATGCAGCTTTGGGGTGCTTTGTTGCACAGAAATAGATATGTGATGCAGTGTGGGAAGAGGCAGTGAGCTTTGCAGAGTTGGGAAGGTGATCTGGGACTAAATTGCATGACCTTAAGACTTTAAACCTATCTTCTTCAGCCCACTCAGCTCAGCAATGCTGCCTTCAAAGATACCTTGAATTCCCAATTTTTGGGCCTTTTCAAGAATCTGTGAATTAGATTGCTAAACATTAACTTAAATGTGCAAGTCCATTTTACCATGTAAGGTAACATATTCACAAGTTCCAATGAATACGATATAGACAATTTGGGGGAGTTATTTTATATTTCTTTCTTCACTTAGACTATCTTCTATGTCATTTATTAGAGATTTAAGATTTGCCCCAAAGAAATCTTGTATATTCATACATAAATTTATTCTTGTTTGCAGGCTTGCATATTCATACGTAAGTTAATTCTTGTTAGTGGTATCTAGTTTCTTATGGACTATGATTTTTTTAATGCTCCTCTTGTATACAACAAACTTGCTGAATGCCTCTGTTTGTTCAGAGAGTTCTATTGATTCTGTGGTTTTTTTCTAGGTAAGTGATCATCCTGTGCAAATAATTATTCTGTGCAAATAATCTTTTCCCTTCTGTGATAGTCATTAGTGCTATTCACCAAATATTTCCACTTCTTCCTCCATCCAGATACACAGTAGGATTGTACTTCCCTTCTGTGTTTGTTTTCTATTGCTGTTATAACAAATTACTGCAAACAGTGGCTTCAAACAACTCAAATTTATGATATCCAGTTCTGTAGGTCAGAAGCCTAACACAGCTGTCACTGTGCTAAAATCAAGATGTTGGCAGGGTTGCATTCCATTTGAAGGCTCTAGGAAAGTGTTTTAGTCTGTTCCTGCTGCTATAACAAAATACCACAGACTGAGTAATTTATAAGTGATAGAAATGTATTCCTCACAGTTCTGGAGGCTGGAAAGTCCAAGATCAGAGTATCAGTAGATTCAATATCTAGTATAGGCTTACTCTCTGTTGCCAACATGGCATCTTGTATCTTCTGAAGGGTATAAATGCTGTGACCTCACATGGCAGACAAGAAAAAAGGTACAAATACTGTATCTTCATGTGGCAGAAGAGATGGAAAGGATAAGCATCTCTCTGAAGTCTCTTTTATAACAGCATTAATCTCATTCATGAAAACAGAATCCTCAAGGCCAAATCACCTCCCAAATTCCCCACTTCTTAATACCATCACCTTGGGATTTAAGTTCCAACCTATAAATTTTGCAGGGACACAGTTATAGCAAGGAAGAAACCATTCTCTTTTTCCTTTTTCCAGCTTCTGGAGGCTACCCACATTCCTTGACTTCTTAATATCATCACCTTGGGATTTAAGTTCCAACCTATAAATCTTGGAGGGACAGATTCATAGCAAGGAAGAAACCATTTCCTTTTTTTCTAGCTTCTGGAGGCCACCCACATTCCTTGACACATGGCCCCCTCCCTCTACCTTCAAAGCCAGCATTATAGCATCTCTCTGACCCTGCTTCCATTACCACATCTCTTTGTCTGACTCTCTTCTGCCTCCCTCTTCTACTTAATAGGACCTCTAGAATTATATTGGGCTCACTGGAATAATCCAGGATAATGTCGCTATTAAAGTCAGCTGATTAGCAACCTTAATTCTATCTGTGACATTAAATCCCATTTTCAATATAACCTAACATTGTCACAGGTTCCAGAGATGAAGATGTGGATGTCGTTTTTTTGTTTATTTGTTTTTGAGATGGAGTCTCACTCTGTTGCCCAGGCTGGAGTGCAATGGCATGATCTCAGCTCACTGCAGCCTCCACCTCCCGGGTTCAAGTGATTCTTCTGCCTCAGCCTCCCGAGTAGCTGGGATTACAGGTGCTTGCCACCATGCCTGGCTAATTTTTGTATGTTTAGTAGAGATGGGATTTCACCATGTTGGCCAGGCTGGTCTTTAACTCCTGACCTCAGGTGATCCACCCACCTCGGCCTCCCAAAGTGCTGGGATTATAGGCGTGAGCCACCACCCCCAGCCGAAGACATGGCTGTCTTATTTTTGTTTCTTTTTTTTCCTTCGTTTTTCTCCATTTGACAGTTTAAATGATTTTTCTTCATCTAATAGCTATACATTGTATTTTTTTCATTCGATGTTGTCTTTAACTTAACACCCATACTCAGGTTTATTTGCACCTGTTGATTTCTTAAGCTTATCAGTGTTTATACATTAATCCCAACAAGAAAATTAATTTGACACACTCTTTTTTAATTTTTATGTATTTATGTATTATTTATTTATTTTGAGACAGAGTCTCTCTGTCACCAGAGACACTACACTCTGGAGTGCAGTGGCATGACCTTGGCTCACTGCAATCTCCGCCTCCCGCATTCAAGCGATTCCTCTGCCTCAGTCTCCTGAGTAGCTGAGACTACTGGTGCATACCACCATGCCTGGCTAATTTTCTTGTAATTTAGTTGAGATGGGGTTTCACCATATTGGCCAGGATGGTCTTGATCTCCTGACCTTGTGATCTGCCCACCTCAGCCTCCCAAAGTGCTGGGAGTACAGGCGTGAGCCACCGTGCCGGGCCCACACACTCTTATGTGCTTGTAGTACTCCCCACCTCATAGCCCACTTATCAAGTTGCTAATATCTAGAATTTTAATTTTTCTTTATTATGAATATGATTTTTAAAATTTCTTTACTTCTGGTTTTTAAAAATAAAAAATAGGCCTTAATAAGTTATCTGACCACCCACGCTTCCCAGATCTCTTGCCCTAGATTCTAGACTTTTTGCTCTTTCTTCACAAGTGTTTTCTTTTTTTTTTTTTTTTTTTTTTTATTATACTTTAAGTTCTAGGGTACATGTGCATAACGTGCAGGTTTGTTACATATGTATACCTATGCCATGTTGGTGTGCTGCACCCATCAACTCGTCAGCACCCATCAATTCATCATTTATATCATGTATAACTCCCCAATGCAATCCCTCCCTCCTCCCCCCTCCCCCCTCCCCATGATAGGCCCCAGTGCGTGATGTTCCCCTTCCCGAGTCCAAGTGATCTCATTGTTCAGTTCCCACCTATGAGTGAGAACATGCGGTGTTTGGTTTTCTCTTCTTGTGATAGTTTGCTAAGAATGATGGTTTCCAGCTGCATCCATGTCCCTACAAAGGACGCAAACTCATCCTTTTTGATGGCTGCATAGTATTCCATGGTGTATATGTGCCACATTTTCTTAATCCAGTCTGTCACAGATGGACATTTGGGTTGATTCCAAGTCTTTGCTATTGTGAATAGTGCCGCAATAAACATACGTGTGCATGTGTCTTTGTAGTAGAATAATTTATAATCCTTTGGGTATATACCCAGTAGTGGGATGGCTGGGTCATATGGTACATCTAGTTCTAGATCCTTGAGGAATTGCCATACTGTTTTCCATAATGGTTGAACTAGTTTACAATCCCACCAACAGTGTAAAAGTGTTCCAATTTCTCCACATCCTCTCCAACACCTGTTGTTTCCTGACTTCTTAATGATTGCCATTCTAACTGGTGTGAGATGGTATCTCATTGTGGTTTTGATTTGCATTTCTCTGATGGCGAGTGACGATGAGCATTTTTTCATGTGTCTGTTGGCTGTATGAATATCTTCTTTTGAGAAATGTCTGTTCATATCCTTTGCCCACTTTTTGATGGGGTTGTTTGTTTTTTTCTTGTATATTTGTTTGAGTTCTTTGTAGATTCTGGATATTAGCCCTTTGTCAGATGAGTAGGTTGCAAAAATTTTCTCCCATTCTGTAGGTTGCCTGTTCACTCTGATGGTAGTTTCTTTTGCTGTGCAAAAGCTCTTTAGTTTAATTAGATCCCATTTGTCAATTTTTGCTTTTGCTGCCGTTGCTTTTGGTGTTTTAGACATGAAGTCCTTGCCCATGCCTATGTCCTGAATGGTACTACCTAGATTTTCTTCTAGGGTTTTTATGGTATTAGGTCTAACATTTAAGTCTCTAATCCATCTTGAATTAATCTTCGTATAAGGGGTAAGGAAAGGATCCAGTTTCAGCTTTCTACTTATGGCTAGCCAATTTTCCCAGCACCATTTATTAAATAGGGAATCCTTTCCCCATTTCTTGTTTCTCTCAGGTTTGTCAAAGATCAGATGGCTGTAGATGTGTGGTATTATTTCTGAAGACTCTGTTCTGTTCCATTGGTCTATATCTCTGTTTTGGTACCAGTACCATGCTGTTTTGGTTACTGTAGCCTTGTAGTATAGTTTGAAGTCAGGTAGCGTGACGCCTCCAGCTTTGTCCTTTTGACTTAGGATTGTCTTGGCAATGCGGGCTCTTTTTTGGTTCCATATGAACTTTAAAGCCGTTTTTTCCAATTCTGTGAAGAAACTCATTGGTAGCTTGATGGGGATGGCATTGAATCTATAAATAACCTTGGGCAGTATGGCCATTTTCACGATATTGATTCTTCCTATCCATGAGCATGGTATGTTCTTCCATTTGTTTGTGTCCTCTTTTATTTCACTGAGCAGTGGTTTGTAGTTCTCCTTGAAGAGGTCCTTTACATCCCTTGTAAGCTGGATTCCTAGGTATTTTATTCTCTTTGAAGCAATTGTGAATGGAAGTTCATTCCTGATTTGGCTCTCTGCTTGTCTGTTACTGGTGTATAAGAATGCTTGTGATTTTTGCACATTAATTTTGTATCCTGAGACTTTGCTGAAGTTGCTTATCAGCTTAAGGAGATTTTGGGCTGAGACGATGGGGTTTTCTAAATATACAATCATGTCATCTCTAAACAGGGACAATTTGACTTCTTCTTTTCCTAACTGGATACCCTTGATTTCTTTCTCTTGCCTGATTGCCCTAGCCAGAACTTCCAACACTATGTTGAATAGGAGTGGTGAGAGAGGGCATCCCTGTCTTGTGCCAGTTTTCAAAGGGAATTTTTCCAGTTTTTGCCCATTCAGTATGATATTAGCTGTGGGTTTGTCATAAATGGCTCTTATTACTTTGAGATACGTTCCATCAATACCGAATTTATTGAGCATTTTTAGCATGAAGGGCTGTTGAATTTTGTCAAAAGCCTTTTCTGCATCTATTGAGACAATCATGTGGTTCTTGTCTTTGGTTCTGTTTATATGCTGGATTACGTTTATTGATTTGCGAATGTTGAACCAGCCTTGCATCCCAGGGATGAAGCCCACTTGATCATGGTGGATAAGCTTTTTGATGTGCTGCTGAATCTGGTTTGCCAGTATTTTATTGAGAATTCTTGCATCAATGTTCATCAGGGATATTGGTCTAAAATTCTCTTTTTTTGTTGTGTCTCTGCCAGGCTTTGGTATCAGGATGATGTTGGCCTCATAAAATGAGTTAGGGAGGATTCCCTCTTTTTCTATTGATTGGAATAGTTTCAGAAGGAATGGTACCAGCTCCTCCTTGTACCTCTGGTAGAATTCAGCTGTGAATCCATCTGGTCCTGGACTTTTTTGGTGGGTAGGCTATTAATTGTTGCCTCAATTTCAGAGCCTGCTATTGGTCTATTCAGGGATTCAACTTCTTCCTGGTTTAGCCTTGGGAGAGTGTAAGTGTCCAGGAAATTATCCATTTCTTCTAGATTTTCTAGTTGATTTGCGTAAAGGCGTTTATAGTATTCTCTGATGGTAGTTTGTATTTCTGTGGGGTCCGTGGTGATATCCCCTTTATCATTTTTTATTGCATCTATTTGATTCCTCTCTCTTTTCTTCTTTATTAGCCTTGCTAGCGGTCTGTCAATTTTGTTGATCTTTTCAAAAAACCAACTCCTGGATTCATTGATTTTTGGAGGGTTTTTTGTGTCTCTATCTCCTTCAGTTCTGCTCTGATCTTAGTTATTTCTTGCCTTCTGCTAGCTTTTGAATGTGTTTGCTCTTGCCTCTCTAGTTCTTTTAATTGTGATGTTAGAGTGTCCATTTTAGATCTTTCCTGCTTTCTCTTGTGGGCATTTAGTGCTATAAATTTCCCTCTACACACTGCTTTAAATGTGTCCCAGAGATTCTGGTATGTTGTATCTTTGTTCTCATTGGTTTCAAAGAACATCTTTATTTCCGCTTTCATTTCGTTATGTACCCAGTAGTCATTCAGGAGCAGGTTGTTCAGTTTCCATGTAGTTGAGCGGTTTTGATTGAGTTTCTTAGTCCTGAGTTCTAGTTTGATTGCACTGTGGTCTGAGAGACAGTTTGTTATAATTTCTGTTCTTGCACATTTGCTGAGGAGTGCTTTACTTCCAATTATGTGGTCAATTTTGGAATAAGTGTGATGTGATGCTGAGAAGAATGTATATTCTGTTGATTTGGGGTGGAGAGTTCTATAGATGTCTATTAGGTCCGCTTGGTGCAGAGATGAGTTCAATTCCTGGATATCCTTGTTAACTTTCTGTCTCGTTGATCTGTCTAACGTTGACAGCGGAGTGTTGAAGTCTCCCATTATTATTGTATGGGAGTCTAAGTCTCTTTGTAAGTCCCTAAGGACTTGCTTTATGAATCTGGGTGCTCCTGTATTGGGTGCATATATATTTAGGAGAGTTAGCTCTTCCTGTTGAATTGATCCCTTTACCATTATGTAATGGCCTTCTTTGTCTCTTTTGATCTTTGATGGTTTAAAGTCTGTTTTATCAGAGACTAGGATTGCAACCCCTGCTTTTTTTTGTTCTCCATTTGCTTGGTAGATCTTCCTCCATCCCTTTATTTTGAGCCTATGTATGTCTCTGCATGTGAGATGGGTCTCCTGAATACAGCAGACTGATGGGTCTTGACTCTTTATCCAGTTTGCCAGTCTGTGTCTTTTAATTGGAGCATTTAGTCCATTAACATTTAAGGTTAATATTGTTATGTGTGAACTTGATCCTGCCATTATGATATTAACTGGTTATTTTGCTCAGTTAGTTGATGCAGTTTCTTCCTAGCCTCGATGGTCTTTACATTTTGCCAAGTTTTTGCGATGGCTGGTACCGGTTGTTCCTTTCCATTTTTAGTGCTTCCTTCAGGGTCTCTTGTAAGGCAGGCCTGGTGGTGACAAAATCTCTAAGCATTTGCTTATCTGTAAAGGATTTTATTTCTCCTTCACTTATGAAACTTAGTTTGGCTGGATATGAAATTCTGGGTTTAAAATTCTTTTCTTTAAGAACGTTGAATATTGGCCCCCACTCTCTTCTGGCTTGTAGAGTTTCTGCCGAGAGATCTGCTGTTAGTCTGATGGGCTTCCCTTTGTGGGTAACCCGACCTTTCTCTCTGGCTGCCCTTAAGATTTTTTCCTTCATTTCAACTTTGGTGAATCTGGCAATTATGTGTCTTGGAGTTGCTCTTCTGGAGGAGTATCTTTGTGGCGTTCTCTGTATTTCCTGAATTTGAATGTTGTCCTGCCCTACTAGGTTGGGGAAGTTCTCCTGGATGATTTCCTGAAGAGTGTTTTCCAACTTGGTTCCATTTTCCCCCTCACTTTCAGGCACCCCAATCAGACGTAGATTTGGTCTTTTTACGTAATCCCATACTTCTTGCAGGCTTTGCTCATTTCTTTTTCTTCTTTTTTCTTTTGGTTTCTCTTCTCGCTTCATTTCATTCATTTGATCTTCAATCGCTGATACTCTTTCTTCCAGTTGATCGAGTCGGTTACTGAAGCTTGTGCATTTGTCACGTATTTCTCGTGTCATGGTTTTCATCTCTGTCATTTCGTTTATGATCTTCTCTGCATTAATTAGTCTAGCTGTCAATTCTTCCACTCTTTTTTCAAGATTTTTAGTTTCTTTGCGCTGGGTACGTAATTCCTCCTTTAGCTCTGATAAGTTTGATGGACTGAAGCCTTCTTCTCTCCTCTCGTCCAAGTCATTCTCTGACCAGCTTTGATCCGTTGCTGGTGATGGGCTGCGCTCCTTTGCAGGGGGAGATGCGCTCTTATTTTTTGAATTTCCAGCTTTTCTGCCCTGCTTCTTCCCCATCTTTGTGGTTTTATCTGTCTCTGGTCTTTGATGGTGGTGACGTACTGATGGGGTTTTGGTATAGGTGTCCTTCCTGTTTGATAGTTTTCCTTCTGACAGTCAGAAGGACTGTCTGTTGGTCTGTTGGAGATTGCTTGAGGTCCACTCCAGACCCTGTTTGCCTGGGTATCAGCAGCAGAGGTTGCCGAAGATAGAATATTGCTGAACAGCGAGTGTACCTGTCTGATTCTTCCTTTGGAAGTTTCCTCTCAGGGGTGTACTCCACCCTGTGAGGTGTGGGGTGTCAGACTGCCCCTAGTGGGGGATTTCTCCCAGCTAGGCTACTCAGGGGTCAGGGACACACCTGAGCAGGCAGTCTGTCTGTTCTCAGATCTCAACCTCCGCGTTGGGAGATCCACAGCTCTCCCCAAAGCTGTCAGACAGAGTCGTTCGCGTCTGCACCGGCTCCCGCTACTTCCCCTGTTGGTCTTCAGCTGTGCGCTGTCCCCAGAGGTGGAGACTACAGAGACAGGCAGGCTTCCTTGAGCTGCTGTGAGCTCCACCCAGTTCGAGCTTCCCAGCGGCTTTGTTTACCTACTTAAGCCTCAGCAATGGCGGGCGCCCCTCCCCCAGCCTCGCTGCTGCCTTGCGGATAGATCGCGGCAGACTGCTGTGTTAGCAGTGAGGGAGGCTTCGTGGGCGTGGGACCCTCCCGGCCAGGTGTGGGATATATTCTGGTGTGCCTGTATGCTTACAGCGCAGTATTGGGGTGGGAGTTACCCGATTTTCCAGGTGTTGTGTGTCTCAGTTCCCCTGGCTAGGAAAACGGATCCCCTTCCCCCTTGCGCTTCCAGGTGAGGCGATGCCTCGCCCTGCTTCAGCTCTCGCTGGTCAGGCTGCAGCAGCTGACCAGCACCGATTGTCCGGCACTCCCTAGTGAGATGACCCCAGTACCTCAGTTGAAAATGCAGAAATCACCGGTCTTCTGTGTCGCTCGCGCTGGGAGTTGGAGACTGGAGCTGTTCCTATTCGGCCATCTTGCTCCGCCCCCCCACAAGTGTTTTCAGTAAAAACTTTTTGTGGTGTACCTTTGGAGCCTGTACAACATGAGAATATTTTTCTTATATTTTCAAATTTGATTGACAATTTGGCTGAATTTAACATTGTAGTTTTGAAATTATTTTTGCTATCTTAAAAATATTACTTTATTGCCATTTTTGATCTCATGTTGCTTATTTTAAAAATCTGATGTGTTATTTTTATTCCTTTCTGTTGATCTATTCTTTGCTTTTATAGTTTTTGTCTTTGATATTCGTAAACTTCATTATCATCTCTGGATATTTCTTTATTTCTCTTTTCCATCTGAAGTCTTTCATCTTTTTAAAAACTTTATCCAAAATTATTTCTTAAATATTTCTCCTCTTCATCTTTATTGTTTTCTCCTTTGGGGTCTCCCATTATCTGAATGTTGGGTTCCTGCCCCTTCTAAATGTCTCAGTTTCCTTTTCTGATTTATTTTTTATCATTTCTTGCTGCTTTCTGGAAGAGTTCTTCTGATTTTTTACTTCAGTATCTTGCTCCTTAGCAATCTATCTCTGTATCTATCACATACTATATTAAATTCTCAAGATTTCTGTTTTAATATTTCTAACTCAGATGATAAGTAATGTTCAGTTTATGGGATTTTTTTTTGAGACAGTCGAATTATTCAGCTGTTAGTTATTTTGGCCTTTGAGCTTATGTTCCTCCGAAGGTATCAGCTATTCTCTCCAGTAATATGCACCAGAGAACACTCAAAGTCTGTATCAATCCAGGTGTGTTTAAGGATAAGAGAGAAGATGAGTCAAGGATGCAGAGCCTTGGGCACAAAAGAACCACTGCTGATCTCCTTCTGCTACTCCCAGTCTTTCCCTTTGACCCTTAGGGAAGAGTAGCATTTGGAATAGACTAGGTTGAAATCCTAGACCTAAGGGTTTCAAAGAGTAAGGCTGAAAGACTGACACTGGTCTGTTTTCATGAACACTCTTCCCCGGCAAGACTATAATGCTGCTCTGATTTTGCCTTCAGGGCTCTAGTGTCAGAGGTGAAAGGGCAGATAATGATTGTTTGAAGACAAACCAAAACAGAGACATTGCAGAATTTATAAAACTTTCTTCTACCTATCCTCTCTTTGCCAAAGACAGCCACTCTCCACACCAGATTGCACCATCCAACCCCTCATAATATTTAGGACAGATTTAATCTTCCCAGATATTTTTCACTGATGGTTATTGTTACTGGTTTCTGGAATCCATGCCTCCCTGTAACATTTACAGTTATTTCAGCGTTGCTGTTGGGGTAGGAGTCTACAACCCAGGCTAGTCTGTCATCTTGGCGGAAAGCAGACACAGGACATTTTTCTAGCTTTTCTATCCACAATGCCATCATAGGGTTCAAAAATATTGAAGTCATTTTTGCAGTCACTAGAATGTATCATAGTATCCACTATTTTGTATTCTTACCAGCCATTTGTGTAATCATATATTTCACTAATTCAATAGAAAGAAAAAGTGCACCTCACTGGTTGATTTGCCTTTCTTTGTTCTCTAATGAGATTGAAGTATTTTCCCACATTTACTAAGTAATTGGCTTAATGCTCTTGAGAATTGACTATGGCATTTGCCCATTAGCTATTTAAAGTTTAGCAATTGTTCTCATTTATTTGATCTTCTGTAATTTATTTTGATTTAAATTTTATTCATTTATTTTAATTGGTACTGAGGATTTTCTTGTAAAGTGCATTAGAAAAGGTCTTCATATATGATAAGAGCAATAATAAAAGATCTGGTGATGCCACAGTGAAAGGATTCTCCTCCAGGAGCTCTCTATAAAACAGAGACTTTAACTCTTTTTTGTTTCTATGTGCAAATGTTGTTACTTGTAGGCATTCAAATCTGTTGGTACGTTCCATTATTATTTTATCTATTGTTCCTAAGCTTGTAATTTATAAAAATATCTTTTCATAGTCTGCAAGCTGTTAAATTATATTTTATTCTGATTTGTAAGCTTTAGTATTCTATTAGTCAATCTTTTACTCTATCTGAAATGAATTTAGGGGATGAGAAAAAAGTTGAAAACACAAAAATTACAAATTGACTTTCCAAATGGACCTTGTCTGTACCTTTTATCCAGCTAAATTATTACCACAGTGGATGGCAAAAGGCCATGAATACGGGAATTGCAAGGAAGATAAATACTCTGTAGTCAAAAAAAAAAAAAAAAAAAGGTTGCTCAGCCAAAAGAGAATAATGACAGAGAGGAAACTCATAAAGTGTTCTTATAGAGACGGTTTTGGTTTTATTTTGCTGTTCTGATAGCTTGATTGTGGGGGAAGGGGAGCAAAGGGAAATGGAAAAGGCTAGCTTATTTTAACTCTTTATCTTATTGCAAAATTGCCTGAATAATACAAGAGCGAGCTTGAATTGCTACAGCTGGTGCCGCTTAGCCTGGATCACACTGGAGTTTCAGGGATGAGCTGAACTATGACTATTATACTTTGCTGAGCTGATTATCCTTTGTTTCCTGAATAAACTCAGTACCTATGATTCACTTCTTCATTTTTTTCCAGTTTCCTTTGATTCAAATATGAACAAATACATAATGTATACACTCTTATTCTTTGATGACCATATTGTTGACAGATCATAGCTCCATTCTCCTTACTGAAACCTGTCAGTCACCCCAAACGCTTATCTTTGGCTTCTGGGCAGCCTTTGTAGAACAAGAAAAAAAAAATTATGTTGTCCTTTTTTGCTAATTATCTGGAAAAATAAGATACCTAGACGACAAAAATGTTCCCAGTACCCTTCCTGTGTGCATTCTCCCTGTGGAAATAATTTGCTTGATTGAATTTATATAGATCTTGCCTTCATCCTGGTGGAAAGTATTTATCAAGCTGCTTTCAGACTTTATGCCTGGATAATTCTGTTGCTTGCACATTGGTTGTCAAATAACATGAACTAAGTCAGTTTCCTTCTTTGTACCTTAATGTTCTCATTTGAAATAACATGTTGCTCCTATTTGAGAGTTAAATTACTGAAATATATTTGTATAAATGTTTGAGTATCATTAAAATTCTTAACTGCAAAGGAGAGGTTAGAAAAGAAATAAGAGGAAACGTAGTTTTAACCTATCTCTCCCAATGGGTGACAAAGTGATCTTATCTGGTCTTTGCTTTAAATGTATTTTTGTTGTTATGTTTAAGACCACAGTGTCTAACATATATAAATATTTCTTAAATAAATGAATGAATAAAATTTAGCAATTCAAATCCTATATTCCAAAATTAAGAATGTATGACAGCCTAAAATTAACCCATTACAGAAACTAATTTGAAGAAAGTACATTAAATCATTAGACAGACAAGTCCATGCTTCATTTGAAAAAAAATATATAATACTATTTTACAACCTTAAAAGCTAATACCATGAGAAGGCAATTAAGAACAGCTCTGTGGTACTTTGATTTATTTTAGACTGTTTTCTTATTCCATTAGAAACAGTGGATTAATATTCACTGTTGGATGTGTGTAATTCAGATTAAATGAAGGAAAACAACACACTTTCAGATTTCAAATTCTTTTCACTGTATTGTGAGATCTGGCTTCTGTTGGCCTTTACTACCCAGCATCAGAATAGGTACCTTTCTGAGGTGGATGTTACTCAATAGAAGTTGTCATCAAATGATAGTTTCCTGAGTTGGAGTTCTCTTACAAGATTAGCTGTTCTGTTCTTACTCCCATCACCTTCCTGAAGGAATAGGCTCAATGTAGGTAAATTGTCAAGCAGATTCGGAGTACCTGGGAGCCTGGGTGGGGAGAATAGAATTATAAAGAATAAGAATGAACACCAAAAGGATAAGGAGGAACTTAATTTCACCTGACTGTCTTCATTTAATGTTCACTTTTTTGTTAGTCAGTCAAGCAACATTTATTGATCTCTGCTGTGTGCTAGCACTGTGCCAGGTTCCATGACAGCTATGTAGTTGTCATAGATACAGCCTCTTTCTGTTTCAAGGGGTTTATAATCTAGATAAAGAGACAAAATGAAAACATAATGATAACAAAAGGTAGAATGAGATAAAGGTCACAGGTCTTCACGCATTCATTCATCTTCAAATTCATCTCCTTCCATTTTCTCTTTACTCTAAACAGGCTCTTACCTCCACCAGTCCTCCAAAACCGTTTCCATAAAGCTCACTAATGACCAGTTACTAAATCTAATGGCCAGTTCTCAGTCCTTATGTGACCTATTAGCAGCATTTGTCACAATCTATCATTCTCCTGGAAATACTGACTTCCTCTGGCTTCCAGGACAATGCAGTCTCGGGTTTCCTCCTCTCTCATTCTGGTCTGCTTTTATATCCTTTATTGGTTCATCCTCTTCTCTTAGATTTCTTTATGTGAGAGGTCCCGGAACTTGGTCATTGGTCCTCTTCTTTCCTCACCCCCTTGATGATCTTATCTAGGCTTATTACTCTAAATACTATGTTCATGCTTTTCTTGATGACTCTCAAATTTATCTCAACTTAGGCCTCTTTTCTGAACTTGAAATTCATATGTCCAACTGGGTTCTGCACATCCCCACTTGAATGTCTAATAAACATCGTTTATTCAACATGTCCAAAACTGAACTCCTGATTCCCACTTCCCCCAAAACCATCAACCCACAACTTTCCTTCTCAGTTTATGTCAACTCTTTTGTTCCATATGCTCATGATAAAAACCTTGGAGTCACCTGTGGTTCCCCTCCTTCTCTCACATCCTATATGCAATCTGTCAGAAAATCTTATTGGCTCTACATTTTAAAAAATGCAAAATTTGACCAGGAGCAGTGGCTCATGCCTGTAATCCCAGCACTTTGGGAGGCCAAGGCATGCGGATTGCCTGAGGTCAGGAGTTTGAGACTAGCCTGGCTAACGTGGTGAAACCCTGTCTCTACTAAAAATACAAAAATTAGCCAGGTGTGGTGTCACACACCTGTAGGAAGGAGAATCTCTTGAACCCAGGAGGCAGAGGTTGCAGTGAACCATCAGATCACGCCACTGCACTCCAACCTGCATGACAGAGCAAGACTCCATCTCAAAAAAAAAAAAAAAAAAGCAAAATTTGACTACTTCTCAGCATCTCCTCTGCTACCACTCTGGTCCACATACCCTGGTCCTGTCAGATTCCCCTACCTTTTAGCTGTTTTCTGTACTTATACCTTTGACCCTCTCCTTTGGACTCCAGCATCAACCAAGCTGTAATTCTTTTAAAACATAAGTCAGATCTTGTCATTTTTTATTCAGAGTCCTGAAATTACTTCCCTTTTCACTCCACATAAAAGCCAAAGTCCTTACAAACATCCAGAAGGGCCCCAGATGATGTGACCTCCCCTCCTATCATTCTCTTCCTTGCTCAGTCTGCTCTAGGCACACTGTCTGCTGCTATTTCTCCCAAACACAAAGAATGCTCTTATCTCAGGGCTTTGCACTGGCTGTTTCTCCACATGGAACACTCTCCTTCCAGATGTCCACATGACTAACTCCCTCAGCTCCCTCAAATCTTTGCTGAAATACCACCATTGCAATGGGACTCACCCTGACCACCTTATTTAATACTGCAAATTGTGCACTTCAGGTTTAATGCTTTTCTTTTTCATTTTTCTACAGCACATAGGACTTTCTAACATACTATACCATTGATTTATCATCTTTATCATCTCTCTCTCTCTGCTAGAATCTGAACTCCATAAGGGAAAGGATATTTCTCTTCTTTATTCACTGTTCTCTCAAGCACCTAGAACAGTGCCTGGCACATTACAGGAGCTTAATAAAATTCAACGAATTGAAATTGAATTCATTCAACATCCAGTTGGCAAATACAAACTTACCATCCACTGTGTGCCAGATTCTAGGCTAGAGGCTTAATATTCAACAGTGAATAAGATGGACTTGTCCTTACGTTTATGGAATTCAGAGATGAGCAGGGATCATAGCCTCTGTGCAAGTAATTGAATGTGGTGACTGCTTTGACTGAGGAGTACAGAGCATCATTGGAGACATACATCAGGAATCTCACTGAAGTCTGGGAGTCAGGAAAGGCCTCCATAGGGAAAAGATCTAAGTTCAAACTTGAATATAATATGAGTGGAAGTAGGGAGGGCAAGGAGAGAGTTCTAGACTGAAGAAATGGATTGGAATTGTACCAACGAAGCATGTATAGAAGAAATAGTTCGTTTATGATGGGGGTGAGGGAGGTAGGCAGCATAGATGAAATCACATTTTAAAAGTCAATTGAATCCACCAGGAAAAATGGTAGGGATTAATAAGAGTGTGGAGGTGAAAAATGAAGGGACTAGTTTCAACTTAAAATTAAGAGGCAGGAAAATGAAGTTTATATGCATCAGTTTGCCTGTGGTATAGAGTTGAGTTCTTAATGGAAGCACTGAGAGAGGAAAGGCAGATTGAAACAGAAGGTAGTGAGGAAGTCCTGGAAGTTTTTGCGAAGAACTGTAATGTGATCTGAACTTCACTTTAGGAGGATTTCATTTAGGCCGGGCGTGGTGACTCATGCCTGTAATCCCAGCACTTCAGGAGGCCAGTGTGGGCAGATCACTTGAGGTCAGGAGTTCGTGGCCAGCCTGGCCAACATGGTGAAACTCTGTCTCTACTAAAAATACAAAAAGTAGCCGGGTGTGGTGGCAGGTGTCTGTAATCCCAACTACTCAGGAGGCTGAGGCAGGAGAATCATTTGAACCTGGGAGGTGGAGGTTGCAATGAGCTGGGATTACGCCACTGCACTCCAGACTGGGCGACAGAGCAAGACTCCGTCTCAAAAAAAAAAAAAAAAAAAAGAAAGATTTTATTTAGTTGCAAGGTACAGACACTGGGAGCAGATGACAGTGGTATAGCAGAATCTCTAAGGAAAGTCACTAAAGCTTCTACTTTCTGAATTTTCTACTTTGAAGGCTCCTGGCAAATACCTTGTTTCCTTTAAGGAGTGAAAGGCCAAAAAATGAAACCAAAACTCACAGGAGATCAAAATAAACACAAAAATTCCAATTTACTTATTTACTGTGAGAAATATCACTGTCACACAGATTGGAAATTCTGTTAATAACATATTCTTTCCATGAATAGAATGGAAAATCATGACAAGAAGCTCTTTTAGAATGTACAAGAGAACCATCATAAGGACTCAAGCTTAGTTTCTCTGATGGATGTAAACTCTTTCTATAGCCAGGCTCAGAGAAATCAGGGGATTACCCAGTCAACATGGAATCAGGATGAATTGTTCCTTGGCTTTGGAGCTACTGGCAGACATGAAACTGAGATAGCCTGCTGGCCTGTTTTACAATAGGAATTTAGAGTTTACCAGAGATTCTCAGCCTGGATTAGAATCTCCTGGAGAGTATTTTAAAAACACCAAGGCTGGGTGCCACCCCAGGTGAATTAAATCTGAATTTCTTCAGGGAGAGATCAGGTATTGATATGAGCTAGGTAGTTTTCAAGAGCTCCCCAGCAGAACTATCACTTTGAATTGGTCCAAAGATAAGTCTCGGAAGGGCTTTTATTCAATGGCCTCTGGAACTCTCCCTTTTGAACCTCTAGAGATGACCAGCCCTTGTCAGTTTGACACAACCTTGTTCTATATTTCATCTTTCTTTGGATAATTTATTCTAAGAGGCTCCATAGGAGAGGCTTCCCACAGGCCTTGGAGCAATCCTGCTTTTAACCCATGATGTCTGTCTCTGCTCCTACTCATGAAGTGTGAGCATGACTTTTTTATAATGGGCAAGAGTTTCCTTCATTTTGAAGTTCTTGGGGAGATGTAGTATCTCACTAGGAAATGAACTGAAGGGAAACGAGCCTGAGAAAGGCAAGGCTGGCTGGAAACCTATGCTGTAGTTCAGGCACTAGATTGTAAGTAGGATGATAACAGTGGGGCAGAAAGGAAATAGAAGGGGCAGAGAAGGAACAGGGAAAGGAATGGAAGATTAAATTAACTGTATTGGTCCAAATTATTCTTTTAATACTAAAATAAAACATTTTACAGAGAAATAATTGAAGTCATTTGGGGAGGGCAGATTCAGAGAGCATCACAACTTTAGAAAATTATGTGGAAATTGATCTGTTACATGATTCAATGATAATCTAACCTAAGGTTTTAATTTATCAGGTGAATAATTGTTTTTCCTAATGTGATTTTGAATATATCACCTTTTTTGGTCCCTGAATTATATATTATATAGCTATTAGACTATTAGGTTACAGAACAGAAGGCTGAGCTATCAATAAATGAATTTGGAAGCCCTGGCAATCACTCTGGATAATGCAGGTTTAGATTACACATACACATACACGCATGCAAGATGTAACTGGATAACCCAACGCTCTATTAGAGATGATTTCTGATCTGGTGGTATGAAACAATTTTGCAGCCCTTGGCTTTTCTTCACATATGCAGGCAAGGAGTTAAAAAACAAATAAATGAAACAAAAAATGTTTTAAAAATTAACCACAAGAATGAGTGTCTCCTAATCTCTTCAACGTTTGTTTTTCAGACAGAGACTATAATTGCTTGATTTACACCAGTATTTCCAGAGATCTTCAGAGGCAACATGTTGTTTACCCAATCCCTTTCATGTTTTTCCCTCTGTGTTCAAGGATATAGCACAATCACTTGACTATGTAAACAGCTACCCTGCTGAGTTAATAATAGCCAGCATGCATATTATTTCATTTTAAAAGTTTCCTCTTCCACTATTTGGATTCAATGACAATATCTAGATCACAAAATAAACCAAAGAAAAGTTTTTAAGAGAGGCAAAATATACTATCTAAAATTTTAGAAAACCGAACATTTGCCCAGTTTTAAACACAGTACCTTGAAATCACTGATTTTATATATATATATATATATATATATATATATATATATATTTTTTTTTTTTTTTTTTTTTTTTTTTACAGTTTATAGGTCTTTACTGAGGGCCCTGAGGATTGTGCCAAAGTTATACAGCAAGCTTTGGGGACTGAACCTCTTGAAACACAGCATCATCCAATACAAATACTTATGGGGACTGGGCTTTAATCAGTCTCAGTGGGATCTAGAACAGAACACCGGAAGTAGTAGACACTCTTTGGGATATTCACTTACTCTATCATACCTGCTGTCTCCATTTTCACCAGTCAACTTTTGCTGCGGCAGTGAAGCATTTCCCCAGACCTCCAAGGCTTACAACAATAAATAGATATTTCTGCCTTCTGATATGCAGCATAAATATGACATATCTGGCTTAGGCATGGCTCTGGTTGAGGTCTGTGCTCTGTGTCTCTCATTCTGTGTTTTTCATACTAAAAGGCAGGGATACAAGGGAATAAGTGGGAACACAGCATGCCTTTTAAAACTTCTGCTCAGAACTGGAACAGTGTTCCTTCCCCCCAAGTCCCATTGGTCAAAGCAAGTCATGTGACCAAACCTAAAGTTAGCGAGATGGCATCATATACTTCTCCCACAGTGAACATGACAAAAGTAGGAAGGAAAGGACAAACTGTGAGAAATAGCATGATTCACCATCCCCTATCTCTAAAAGCTAACAACCCACATTCCCAGGGCTAGGGCTCAAGCAGAAATGTGTATCGGTGCTATTGGAACGTAAGACTCAATTTAAAAAGCCATTATCACAATCATGAAATAATGCAGTCCAACCTTACCATTTGAAAACACAAAATGTAAAGAAAACTGGCTTTATCATACTTTGTAGGCAGCCTGTAAAGTGCCCCCCATGAGGCCAGCCTCCAGGTATTTACAACCTGTGCAATCTCCTCTTGTTGAGTGTGGACTGGGCCTAACAACCTCCTTCTAATAAATAGAAGATGGCAAAAGTGATGGGATGTCACTCCTGAGAATCAGGTTACAAAAAGACTGTTATTTTCTCTCTTTCTCTTTCTCTCTCACTCCTCTCACTGTGGGGAAAGCAGGAAATTTGCAAAGAAAGCAAAATTTGCCATCACGTGAGAGGCTGAGGTGGCAAAGAACTAATGTCGTCAGCTAACAGCCTTGTGAGTAAATCTGGAAGCCCAACATAGCCTTGATCTGACTGCAGCCCTGACCAAGACCTTGATTGCAGCCTTTTGAGGGACCCCTGAATCAGAGGCACACAGACAAGCCTTGCCCAGATTCCTGACCCATAGAAAGTGTGAGATAATAAATATTTGTTATGTAGTCATAAATACTATCCCATATGAATAATTAAGTTGGTGAGCCTTGTTGGCAATTGTGTGACTTACTAAACTAAATGTTATTATTACAAAGTGATACTTGAATCTAAAGAAAAAAGAAAAACAATGTATCTATTTATCTATTGATGAACCTGGGTTAAATTACTAAGAATGACATTATTCCGCCTCATAGTTGGACATATCTGGAATAAATTTTATTTGTACTGATTTAATGAAGCAACAATATCTATTTCATAAGAGATAAAAAAATGATGATTACTAAAGACAAAGCAATAATGATGATGTCAGCACTAAGAAAACTGTCCACATTCTGACAATTTAGCTAGAATATGTCACATATAAACTTTCCTTGAAATTTTATTTCTATGTAAAACTCATTACATTCTCCAGAAAGTGTGTACATGAAGATTCCAAATCTTTAAGAGTCACTTTTGGCCGGGTGCGGTGGCTCAAGCCTGTAATCCCAGCACTTTGGGAGGCCGAGACAGGCGGATCACGAGGTCAGGAGATCGAGACCATCCTGGCTAACACGGTGAAACCCCGTCTCTACTAAAAAATACAAAAAACTAGCCGGGCGAGGTGGCGGGCGCCTATAGTCCCAGCTACTCTGGAGGCTGAGGCAGGAGAATGGGGTAAACCCGGGAGGCGGAGCTTGCAGTGAGCTGAGATCCGGCCACTGCACTCCAGCCTGGGCGACAGAGCGAGACTCCGTCTCAAAAAAAAAAAAAAAAAAAAAAAAAAAAAGAGTCACTTTTCAGTTAGCAAACTTATGTATTACTGTTTAGTTGATAGTTATATTTGTTTTAGGATTGTAGACCAGATTTTCTATAGATTTCTATATTATTTCAGGTTTAGTCACTTGTATAACTAAAAGAGGAATACCTCTTCATGTTTTCTTATTCACTCCTTTATTTCGCCCTTTCCTATTCTGGGCTACAGGCTGTGCCTGGCACATTGTTACTACTTAGTAAATGCTTATGGAATGAAGGAAGGGAGAAAAGAAGGAGGGAGCTGAAGTTCAGAGACTGACAATGTATCAATGTGGTATGCTGTATACTATTTTCTTTTTAGAAACATACTCCTCAGGTTCATAGACTATAAAAATTGAACCATAAACATGAGATTTTTCTGAATAACACTCAACATTCCATTATGTGTAGGAGGTCTTAGTGTGTCCCCTTTCTGTACTGAGGATCATGTGTACACTATAAAGTTCATTTAATTAACTACCTCTGACAATTCTCTCCCTGCTTCATGCTACTCTCCTTCTTTTCCCTATTGGCAGTTTCTTGTGAGAATTGCCTTGGGTGAAATCATACTTGTAAGAAAGTTAGTTTTCTTTAAAAAACAAAAAAGTTAATGTTCTTAGCAATCAAAACAGCAATAAAAGCAATAGAAGATGTAATTCCTATACAAGGTGTATAAGTTAAACATGCAACTATAGAGCTTTTAATAGTATTTAGCACTGCTATCATTAACTAGTTTCTGTAAAAGCCAAAAAAGCTGACATATTAGGTAATTTGTGAAGTACTTTATTATCTGATCTCTTTTACCAAGTTACTTTCCATTTTCTGTCAGACTCCATGCCAGGAAAAATAGAGATTTTTTTTGTTTTTTTTTGTGGGTTTTTTTCTTTTTTTGTTTGTTTGTTTTGTTTTTTGACTAGAATGATTTATCCCAGCCTTATTTACCTTGCAGACTCCAGCTTCTTTTTCAAGGTTCAACTTATGCCAAACCCTGAACCAAAACTGTTCAGGGAGACCCCCAGATTGCTATGCAAATATGACAGTCTCAGCCAATCCCATGAGGAGCTCTGAAGCAAATATCACTACGATAATTGATTTTTTGTGTCAACTTAGTTAGGCCTTGGTATCCAGGTATTTGGTTAAACATTTTTCTAGATGTTTCTGTGAAGGTATTTTAAAAATGAGATTAACACTTCCATCAGCAGACTTTGAAAGTAAAGCAGATTGTTCATAAGGTAAGTGAGCTGCATCCCATGAGCTGAAAGCTTTAAGAGAAAAAGATCGGCCTCTCCAAAAGAAGAGGGAATTATGCCAACAGCCTGGCAGCCTGTGGTATTTATTATGGCAGCCTGATATAATTCGGTTGTGTCCCCTCCCAAATCTCATCTTGATGTGTGATTCCCATAATCCTCACGTGTCGTGGGAGGGACCCAGTGGGAGGCAATTTAATCATGGGGGCAGTTACTCTCATGTTGTTCTCAAGATAGCGAGTTCTTATGAGATCTGATGGTTTTATAAGGGGCTTTCCCCCCTTTTGCTCAGCACTTCTTGTTGCTGCCCTGTGAAGAAGGATGTGTTTGCTTCCTCTTCTGCCATGATTGTAAGCTTCCTGAGGCCTCCCCAGCCCTGCAGAACTATGAATCAATTAAACCTGTTTCCTTTATAAATTACCTAGTCTCTGATATGTCTTTATTAGCATGTGAGAACAGACTAATATACAGCTCTAGTAAACAAACACCATCACCAAGTGTCAGCTGGGTAGAAACGACCAGGCCCTAGTACCTTCTGTCCTCAGTCATTGGATGGGAAGAAAGTGGGCTCTACTTAAAAGCTGCAGTAGATCTCAAAGATCCTGCTGCTAGAATCTGTCATTTGACTGTCCTTCTCACAGCTGAATGGCAATTTTTCTTAAAGGATGAACCAAGCAGTGCACCTATCTGGCTGCCACATGTGAGAAGAAGGAAACAAAGATAACACATAAGAAAAGGTAAGAAAACTTTCTGCTTCACCAACAGTCGTAAGAGACAACCCTGCTAATGTTATAATTGTTATGTTTGTGATGAATTTGTATTGAGCCAATTTAGTTAAGCTGGAACAACATTTCTAAGAATTCCTTTTCCTACATAGATCCAAGCTAGTGTGGGCTACCAAAAATGTTTTGCATGAGATTTAGAAAAGGGAAGTAGAGTAGCAACCACATTCTTTTTATGCTCAGGTCAAAGCAGGGCATGAAGCATCATTGCAGCTCACACATACTATGATCTGATGGCTCATCTTAATGGCAAGGCAGTAACTGGTCCTGCAGCTCTCCCCAGATCCACTGGATCTCTTCCATCAACTTCTTTAGATACTGAGTCAGGTACATGTTTAGCTCCTTGCTTAAGGGTACTGTATTAGTCAGGGTTCTCCAGAGAAACACAGTCAATGGAATAGATAGATAGATAGATAGATAGATAGATAGATAGATAGATAGAAAATTGAGTGAGGAACTGGCTCATTCAATTATGACGACTAAATCCTATGATCTGCTGTCTGCAAGCTGGAGACACAGGAAACACATAGAGCTATACTTCTAGTTCAACTCTGAAGGCCTGAGAACCAGAAGAACCAATGATGGGAGTTCTAATCTGAGGGGAAAAGATCAATGTTCCAGGTCAAGCATTCAGGCTGAGAGAGAAAATTCTCCCTTCCTTCACCTTTTACTTCTCTTCAGGCCCTCAACTGATTGAATAATGTCCACTCACATTGGAGAGGGCAATTAGCTTTACTTTATCTGCTGATTCAAACACTAATCTCATCCAGAAACACCCACACAGACACACCCAGAAATAATGTTTAACCAAAAATCTGGGCACCCAGTAACCCAATCAAGTTGACACATAAAGTTAACTATTCCAAGCACCAACTTTGCCTGCAGGACAATCCTATCATCACAGTTGGAGGCTTGCCATCAGGGAGAGACACATTCAGGTTTCAGTCTGTCCTCATCAGTTTTGCTTATTCTCTCAGGTTCTAGTTCGTTCCTGCTTCCTACACTTCATGTTTTTCTGCCCTTGCTCGCTGCCTGCACCGCTGAATTCAGGCTGTAGCTCTAGAGGCAAAAGAAACAGTCTCCCATAAACTGTTCAAACAGCTCCCACAAGTGTGTAAGACCAAATTCCTAAACAATCTTCCTTCTTAAATATATCTCTTAGTGGTTATGCTTTCTGTTCAAACCTTGACTGATACAATGATTCTTCTTAGGGACAAGAATGACTTAATTTATAGCCAACCTGAAATTTACCTAGGAATTGCTTTGCAAGACTATGGCTTGAGGTCATTAAAATTTGGGGATTGCAAATTCATGGTGTGTTCTGCCATGCTCCCTCCTTCACCTGAGGCAGGCATTGCTAATCAATCATGGTAGTTTTTCCTATTGGCTGGAATGCACTCAGAATTTTTCTCATTACAGTGTTCTAGGCAAGCCTTAAAATTTGATTATGTTTCGCTTTTTGCTTGAAACCTGTTTTTGTTAGTAAACATGAGGGACTCACATAATGTACATTTTATTTCAGAAAGCATCAAATTTTAATATCAGCTTCAGAAAGCTTTATGGAAATCATCATAACATGTTTCTTTCACAACGATGAGCTTAAAAAATAACTAGAGCAAAATGTAAGAAGAAAGAAGGGACATCATATTTTTTGCCTGGGCTCTAGTAATGGATTGAATGATGGCCCACAAAAGGTATGTTCACATCCTAATCCCCAGAACCTGTAATGTTATCTCAATTGGAAAAAGCATCTTTTCAGATGTAATTAAAAATCTTTTGTGTGTGTGTGACAGGGTCTCACTCTGACACTCAGGCTGGAGTGCAATCATACCTCTCTGTAATGAACACCTGCACTCAAGTGATCCTCCCACCTCAGCCTCCTGAGTAACTGGGACTACAGGCATGCCACCACGTTCAGCTACTTTTTAAAATTCATCATGTTGCCCAGGCTGGTCTTGAGCTTCTGGGCTCAAGTCATCCTCCTGCTGTGGACTCCCAAAGTGTTAGGAAAGAATCTTAAGATCAGGAGGTCATTCTGGATTATTCAAGTAGGCCCTAAATCCAACGAAAAAATGTCTTTATAAGAGAAAGGCAGAGGGAAATTTGAGGCAGACAGAAAAGGAAAGGACAGAGAGAAAAGGAGGTAGTGTGACCATAGAGGCAGAAATTGATGTGATGCTGGACAAGTCAAGGAATGCCTGTTGTTTTAACTGCCTCCTATTTACCCCATTGGTGAGGAAGAGATCCCCACCCCAAGATTATCAGGATGGCTGAAGACATGACAACCGTCACTGGAGAGATGAGATCAATAGCAGTTTATTTGTCACATATACTCACAGCCTGGGGAAGAGGATATCACAGGCCATGCAGGGTCACATGGAGATTGCATTTGGTAACAGAATAAACAACCAGAGGCAGTGGGAGGCAGGCTCTGTAATGTCAAGAGGATGAAGTACATCATGGTTCCTGTGGGGAGATAACTGGCTTATTTGAATAATTCAATGGGCTGGCAGAGAACTGAAACCCACTACTCAAGGGTAGGTAGGCACTGTGCCTGATCCTTTCATAAGGTGGGCTATCCGGTCTAGAGAACCTGATCTGCAGTAGCAGAATGGGGAAAGGAGGTCGCAGTTAGGCCATTCAAGACTCTCTTAATTCCATCAGATAGATGTCAAGACAGCACAGAAAATTGGGCCTTAATTTTAGGTATTATTCTACACCTATGGGCACCTGAATCTAGAAAAGCAAATGACAGATTGTCAGCTAGAAACTTCAGGAGGTATGTGTCCCTGCTGACACCTTGAATTTGGCCTTATGGCCTCTACAACTACTGTGAGAGAATAAATTTATACAGTGTTAAGCCACCCAGTTTGTGGTATTTGTTATAGCAGCCACAGGAAACTAATACAACTATCTAGCATTTCCCCAAACTAAAAGAACTTTTGGTTGGAAAACAGGATCTGGCCTGATTCAAGATGATATACTTAAGGTAATATGAAGAGAGGCAGAGCCATCATCTCTTAAAGAGCAAAGGTAAGGAAAATCAGAGACCTCTGCTTGTCTATTATTAAAATTGTAAGATTAACTATTTGTATCTTCATTACCAACAATTAGTCTTTAACATCAATTGAGTCCTTAATGTATAATACATGCATTGAAGTTATCACTTTGTGTATAAATCCTATGCTTTTGTCCTTTAAGATATATTGTCTTACTATTTTAGTATCCTTTTGCTATTTATCTTTTTTGATCCTTCTGTTCTCCTAATTAATGTTTTTGAGGATTTAAAACACTATTTCCCTGTGAATTGTTTTCTGATTTTCTTTGGAAAGAGATAGAAGACTTTTCTAAACTTTATTTTAATCATATATTTATGAGAGACTTTTTCAGACATGCTTTACAGCTTGAAATTTTTATTATACTGCATCCAAGGTTTCATATCTTATTATATTTTTGTGTGCATAGTTTCATATTACAATGTGTTTCCTATAGTTGTTTAAAGCCACAGTTTAATCAGAAATTAGAATGTATCAGTTTCTTTTATTTCTGTTGTATATATAGGCCACTAATACAATTCATTATAATAGTTGCCTTTTTATTTTTGTATATGTTGCGTCTTTGGTTTTGATCCTTAATTTCTTTGGGAATGATTCCTCTGAGAGTAATTTTTATAGAAAATGGAACTTTAATAGAAAATGGTTTTAATTACTGTATATGTCATACTATTTCTCAGATTTTAATACACTTTTACATCTCAATTATGAAGTTCAAATTTGAAAGTTTCCAGTATTTATATTATTTATTTATTGCTCTCAAGTTGTCTGTTCTACTGTAATCCTTTTACTATTTTCTTTTTTGATCTGCAATATGACAAAGAAATTTAAATTATTTTATAGACATATTTTATATACACACATATAGAGTCTCCCAATTTAGTGCATTAAAAAACCTGTCTTGGCCGGGCATGGTGGCTCATGCCTGTAATCCCAGTGCTTTGGGAGGCTTCGAGATTGGCCTGGCCAACATGGTGAAACCCTGCCTCTGCTGAAAATACAAAAATTAGCCAGGCGTGGTAGCGGGTACTTGTAATCCCAGCTACTTGGAAGGCTGAGGCAGGAGAATCACTTGTACCTGGGAGGCGGAGGTTGCAATGAGTCAAGATCATGCCATTGCACTCCAGCCTGGGCAACAAGAGTGAAACTCCATAAAAAAAATAATAATAATAACAAAAACACAAAACTTTTTTTTACTTGTTTTCCAGTTTTTTGATGTAAGGATCATTTTTCAAATAACTTCATTAAGCTATAATTCACATACCATACAATTTATCCATTTAAAGTCTATATTTCAATGGTTTCTGGATTGTATACTTAATTCATGATTAATTCCTTGTATAGGACTCCCCTTTATAGACAGTAATTTCAATGGGTAGTGCATGGAGGATTGGGAACCAATGGGCACCAATCAGAAGTGAGAGAGACACTTTCCTCTCAGACCACCAGCACTTACTGGAAGTACACAGACCTGGAGTACACAGATCTTGGCAATGGTTGAAGCTCAAACAGGGGCTTGGTTGAAAGTCTGTGGACAGGACTCAATTACCTCTGACCTGGAGGGGAGACATGGGTCAAAAACTGAAAATTAAAAATAAGTGACAATCCGCACATCAAATGGTGGGATCCATAATCTCCTTCACCCAACAAAGTCTTCCAAATGCCAACAGCCAGGATCACACACACACAGACACACACACTCACTGACTCCCACATGCAGGCTTGTATGAGCAGGAAATTAGATGATTCTTTTCTGGAAAAATTGAATATCCCAGAAACAAAGACTTCCACATATGACATTTAGTGGTTTCTCAATACAAATGGGGCGAGCCCAACACAACTCACAGAGCTTCAATTCATATTTTTGGTACTTCACATTTCAACATGAACAGAGTCAAAAATCTCTTTAATATAAAAGAGAGCAAAATACACACACACACACACACACAAAAGCACACACAAAAGCACACAACACTCACACACACAACTTGGAGAAAATGATAGAAACATGTACCATGAGGAACAAAAGAACTTCAGAGAGAACAAAACACTATATAAGAAAGGAGGCATACATTTGATGACTTGCCTCAGTGGTGAACAAATATAACAATTAATTATTATTATAATATAATTAATATTATATATAATACAATTATAATATAATTAATATTATATATAATACAATTATAATATAATTAATAATTATTATAATATGTAAAGGCAAACTGAGTAAGGTGATATAACTATAGTGATGGGAAGAAAAGGTGGAGGAATATTTTTTAAAAAGCTAAATCACCTACACCATAAGTAAGTCAATAGCTAACATCTACTAAATTGATAAATAAATAGACAGCAGAATAAGCTAGGTAAGGGGCAGCTACCATGTTCCGGAACATGCTGCAGGGCTGAAGGACGGGCCTCCACGAGGGCTGTGGGCTATGGCTGCTGAGCCACACCCTGGAGCCTCTGGATTATCCCAGCTTTGTGAAGTCTGTGGATAAACACGTTTGCAGAGTAACTGTTACCCTTCACTAGGATCCCAAAGTCCCCAAGGCATGAACATTATCCCACCCCTAATGGCTGGCAGTCTCTCAGGGAACCCCCCCCAACCCCACCCAATCTGCCCTAGTTTGTGCAGTGCCCTCAGATGCACAACATCCCTGTCTGTAAGGACATCGCACATGGCAACTTTCAGATGACTGTGACCCCGAAAGTGGAGGGGGACATCTGGGCGCTGCTGAAGGACTTGGAGGATTTTGAGCCCACTGCTGGAAAAGCCACCCGTTCCTGTGTACCCATACCCGTACGGTACACCAGGCACCAGGTCAATGAGGTGACAGGTATGCTGCAAGTCAGGGGAGACTTTATATATATATATATTTTTTGAGACAGAGTCTCGCTCTGTTGCCCAGGCTGGAGTGCAGTGGCTCGAACTTCGCTCACTACAACCTCCACCTCCACCTCCCGGGTTCAAGCGATTCTCCTGCCTCAGCCTCCTGAGTAGCCGGACTATAGGCGCAGGCGCCACGCCCGGTTAATTTTTGTATTTTTAGTAGAGACGGGGTTTCACCATGTTGACCAGGATGGTCTCGATCTCCTGACCTTGTGATCCACCCGCCTAGGCCTCCCAAAGTGCTGGGATTACAGGCGTGAACCACCACGCCCGGCCAGGAGACTTTGATCAGCAGCTCAAGTCTGGCTCCTGGAGAAGGGTTTCTGAGGCCCAGCTGAGCAGCCTGCACCATGGCGTCCCCCAGGGACTGGAGTCCAGAAGACCTCAGGAAGAGGGAATGTTGCCCAAGGATACTGGTGGCTTACAAGTAAACCCCCACTCCTGTTGATTCCAGGCCACTGTCCAGTCTACAGCCTCAGCAAAGAAAAGGAGCCCTATACGCTGATCCCATATCGTCACAAGCCCTAGCAATCATTAATGCAATTTTCTATTTGGCTGTATATACTATTTAAGTCACTAAAATTTGTACAATATTTACAAATTAAATAATCATCTGAAGCTGTGCAAAAATAAATCGCAAATATGAGTATATTGTTTTAAAATATTGAGGAAAGTATCAAAATTAACAGCTAAATCATTTGTAAGTGGCTGATTCCAGGAAGAGGGATGGTATTAGGATGGTGAGTGGGACCTGTTAAGGAGGAAACTGGTTAAAGGATTACTGTTTTTCATTATAAGCCTTTTAGTGCTATTTTAATTTTTAATATGTTTTACTTTGATAAGGTATAAAAATTAATGTAAAAGAAAAAATCTGGATATAGCATTTTAATTAGCATTGCTTGGTTTGATTTCTAAATTATAGTTTCAAAGGGAGACAGCAAAGACTTTGGGGCAGATAACTATGTAAATTGACTAATCCTTCGAAAACTTTATTTATTTATTTATTAGAGATGCGCAGGAGGGGTTCTCCTTATATTGCCCAGCCCAAACTCAAACCCCTGCAAAGAGCCTTCCACCTCAGCCTCTGGAGTAGGTGGGGCTACAGGCATGGGACACTGTATCCAACTAATCCTGCAAATATTGTTAAGTAAACTGGTTAGGTGTCCAAGGAAGAGAATATAGACATGGGTTCTTAGTATCTATTTGTGGTTAGGGTGGTAAAGCCCCTTTCTCATCCCTTTTTTCCTTTCATCACTGGAGACAGAAACTAAAAACCATGGCTTCCGGCTGCTAAAAGCCTAAAACAAAAACAACAGAACTGCAACAACAATAAAATAAGGTGACTGGGACAAGCTTGAGAATTTCTTTAGATGATGCCTCAGCAGGGAGAGAGGAAGTGGAGAGTGGGAACATAACAATTTCTTGAGAAAATAAACTCTGAAGTTTAAAAATAAGTCAAACAATACTTCCTCCCTCCCTCCCTCCCTCCCTTCCGCCCAGGCTGGAGTGCAGTGGCGAGATCTCCGCTCACTGCAAGCTCCGCCTCCCGGGTTCATGCCATTCTCCTGCCTCACCCTCCCGAGTAGCTGGGAGGCTGCTCGGGAATTAGCCACGCCCGGCTAATTTTTTGTATTTTTAGTAGAGACCAGGTTTCACCGTGTTAGCCAGTATGGTCTCGATCTCCCGACCTCGTGATCCATCCGCCTATGGCCTCCCAAAGTGCCGGGATTACAGGAGTGAGCCACCGCGCCCAGCCCAAAGTCAGGTAATAATTTATACTACAAGAAGGAAATGAAAACCTCAAGGGGTGGTGATGACAATGATTGTCTGAAACAGACACGCCTGGATCACCCACACGATGTGAGGAGAGCCAGGTGACCAGCACTGGTCCTCTGGCTTCTGGGCAGCCTCTCTCTCTCATTCAGCTCCTGGTTCCTCACCACTTTTCCACTGTCCCGCCTTTCTCCCCTGCCCTTTCTCCTCACGTCCCCTTCTCCTGCTGCAACTTTTGCTTGTACTAGCCATAATGTGACCTGAAAGGTTTCCTTTTATTAGATATATCTCATTTAATAGATAGGGAGAAAAATGGTAAAAAATTTATCTGTTTCAATAAAAATAATTTCTATTAAACCCACGGAGACCAAAAGAACTACGTACATTTTGTACTTGCATGAGAACATTTGTTGATCTGGGTGGGAGTGACAGTGATGCCCAACAATAAAAGAAGATTTGCCATCCCAGATTTCAAAGGAGAAAAACGCACAGGTGAGTTTTCCAGCAGGCTGTGGCTGGTGAATAGGCAGTGTAAGGGCTTTAATGGACAGAAACGTAGACTTTTAACTTGCTGCTCTTCTTCTAAGCACCGTGCCACAGATTTGGACTTAATCACTGCAGGTAGAATATTTTCCAGCTGATGATCTTTCAGGTGGGAATAGAGAGAACGTTTAGATCTCTACTCTTGACTTTCCCAAACTATTTTTGGTATTATGTCATCTGATTGATGACTTAGTCCTTGTTCTACCCTGCAGAGAACAGAATTTCCCAACCCTTTTAAATGTTAACATTTAACTACTGCAATTCTTGAGAAACATCTATGACCATTTTAATCTAGAAGTTTTAGGCTTTTTGAGTGGCAACCTCCCTCTTCTTCTTTGTGTTTAACAGAACTAAATGATTTCCCTAGAAAAAGAGTGATTGATGAAGAAATTTTACTTTAATATACATTGGAAACACATATTCTATTTAAAATATCATTACCTGACATTTTATTTATTTTATTCTCTCTCTGTTTCTTTCTCTCCCCCATAATTCTGGGGTTTATGGAATTGGTGGAATTTTCTTCCCTTCCCTGTCTGGTACTCGACGTTTGGGTTCAGCATGAAATCAGTCTTGTTGCTCCCTGTACTGAGAACTGCCCATACTAGCATGTACTGGCTTATCACTGCGAGTCATCTTGTATTGGGTTGAATGACCAGGCTTTTGCCTTGTTCTTTGCAGGCCCAATGTACCGGGTGTCAGAGTAGATAGCTACAGAAAAATTATGACAACTCGGGTAATCAAGGAGGTGGCCGTTGCTAAGCAACGGAGAGGCAAGCAGGATGTCTTGTGCTTGGGTCTTGGCAGTGTACTAGGAATAAAGAAGACCCGCCAATCATTCTTTGTCCTCAGGGCACTGATTCAACATGCAGGTGCAAGGTGGGCCCAGAATGTAGAGATTCATCACCTGCACCTGGCTTCTCTCCCAGTCCTTAGTTTGCAGCTCACCATCACTCCTTCCCCTGATTCCGTGTTATGACAATGGGGTTCCTTGTGCCTCGGTAAGCATCTCTTTCCCCCAGTACATTCTCCCTCCCCCCACCGACATGTTTTATTTTCTAGGACTCAGCTTCTCATTGGTCCTCGTTGAAATCTTGTTTAATTCTTGAGATCCTTCTTAGAGCCCCTAATGTTAACCCCAGCCTCCAACATATGCTTCGAGTTTGACAACTGTATCTTCCAGCTATCCTCTGCCCTAGCTGCTCCACCACTGAGTCCCCATATATGTTGGGGCTTCCTATATTTGCCGTGGTCTGTGACTGACAGTGACCATTTCCTGGCTCTTTTCTGCATCTCAGAGTTTCTACCTTGCCTGACTAGGAGGGTATAATACCCGGACTCCAGCTCTCACTTCCCCTTCCACCTGCAATCCTTTCCCCACATACACCCAAATTCCAGTGTCCATGCCTCTTCGACACATCCTGAGATACGATGGCACTAGCTATTTATTTCCTGCACTAATATTCTTATTTTGACCCTTTGTTCTCAACATGGAGGCCCCACTGATGCTTCTGGTTGGTGTAGGCCAGAGTGCATGGTTCAGACAATGTGAATTATCAGACGATTTCTAATTTATAAATGAGCTTTATTTCCCAGCAAGATTGATTCCAGGCAATATCCAAGTCTACAGGAGCATACATTTCAGAGTAAATGTTACACGTCGTAGTTGGGCTCTCCTGTCAGCCTACAAAAAGCCTGTTTGATCCAAACTGTATTAGAGGTACCATACTCAAGATTTATTTCAACTCTGACAAAAATTGGTTCTGTAAGGAAATGGAATTTGAGTTTTAAGTAGCAGTCCCAGGATCAAGCTCCCAAGCTTCAGCAGTTGGACAGGAACTTCTGTTATTTCCAATCAGGGTTGGTGGAATTAGAAGGCACTGTTGGAATGCAGAGTTATTTATAGGTGGGGTAGGAATGGAAGGGTTAGGAGCAAGCTGCCTTCTGTTACTGCTTCCAGTAACTGAGGGGTGGACAGTCCAGCTGGTAGGGATGGGGAGATAGAAAAGACACTGTTGAGAAGCATCACACCTGAACTGTCAATGTGATTGGTAAGGTAAAGAGGCAGCAAGCTAACATGGCCCAAGATGGTCATGGGGGGCTTGTTATATCAAATCTGGATGTGTGGGGTGAGTGAGGCACCTCACTTCACATTATACACAGTTGGGCAATTAGTTAATACTTCATGGCTTAATTGCTGCATTCTGTCTTACAAAAAGGTAATATTTTTGTCACCTTCAAAAAAACGCTATCGCCCACATTATATACAATAACACATTATACTGATAAGACCACAGAACAATAATATAATCAAGGATGAATACTGTTATATCCCACAAAAATAAAGCCTGACTGTAATTAACAAACTCAGTGACTCAAGTGGAGTATAATATTTCTAAGCTTGTGGGATTTAACAGTGCTACAAATGCAATCATTTTTACTTCTCTAAATTGATAGTACTCACAAGAATTAGTATTTAAATACAATTCCACAATACTCTTGACTAATGTGGCAAGATAACCCAAGAAAAAAATTTTTAGTCAGGGTTAGTCAAGGTGTATTAGTGTGTGTATTAGTCAGGGTTCCTCAGAAAAACAGAACCAATAGAATCTATAGAGAGAGAAAGAGAAAGAGATTCGCTATGAGGGATGGGCTCCTGTGATTGTGGAGGATGAGAAGTCCCACTACTGCCACCTGGAGGCCCAGGGAAGCGGGTGGTGTAGCTCCAGTCTAAGCCCAAAGGCCTAAGAACTAGGAGACCACTGGTGTAAGTCCCAGTTTGAGCCTGAAGGCCCAAGAACTAGGAGCATAATGTTTGAGGGGAGGAGAAGATGGATGTCCCAACTCAAGCAG
The DNA here is from genome assembly GCF_007565055.1 of Rhinopithecus roxellana. NCBI lineage: Eukaryota > Metazoa > Chordata > Mammalia > Primates > Cercopithecidae > Rhinopithecus > Rhinopithecus roxellana. Next base: position 57,871,933 of record NC_044551.1, read on the forward strand.
AGAGCAAATTCGCCCTTCTTCTGCCTTTTTGTTCTATCTGGGTCTTCAAGGGATGATGAATGATGCTCACCCACGCTGGTGGGGGCGATCTTTACTCAGTCTACAGCACTGAAAGAGATTCAAATGCTAATCTCTTCTCGAAACACCCTCACAGATGCACCCAGAAATAATGTTTTCCCAGCTATCTGGGTGTCCCTGAGCTCAGTCAAGGTGACATGTAAAATTAACCGTCACATTATGTCTCATGTTTCTATAGTCTCAACACAAAACAATAAGAGATATTACTCCTAATTCCCTGTCCCAATCCTCACCCATCTCCTTCTTCTAATAATAAACACATAAAAAGAAAGGTGAACTTTCCCTGTCCCAGAACTGTGTTATGAGAGTTTTGTTTTCTAAAACCTAGGCAAAAAAGCCTTATCCATGAAGGCTTTTTTTTTTTTTTTAAATCAAGCATTAAAAATTGACTATTTTATTTATGGGCAGTGTGTGAACACTCAGGAGCTGAGGAAGCTGTCCCAGTGATTGTTGGCCAGACCTGCCACCTTCAAACAGACCCTGCTGCCAGGAGCTGAGGCCCCTATAATGAATTAAACACCAGAGCAGGGGCATAGCCAGTGCATTTGACGCTAAGAATCAATCATTTTTTTTGGCACCTTACCTATATAAGATAAAATTATGTTTAGAATAATCACATAATAATTACTTTCTTGATTCACTCCCTAGTTTTAAAATAATTAACAATTAAGAATATAAAATTTCAATTTAAAAGAGGTTATACAAATTGATCTAGAATATTTCACATAGGAGTAGTATGCACTTGGAGTCACTGTTTTAAATTTTAAGCAGAAATAAAAATTCCAAGTTGCCATATGGAAAGGGAGAATTGAAATAACTGAAGCTCTCTTTATTCATCTGTACAATCACTGTGTTATCACTGCTTCTTTCGAACCTACTGTTTAAATGCAGGAATATGTAACACCACAGAGATTCATGTTAATGATTACTAAGCTTTAGGAATTTGTCACTAACCAAATGTGTAAGACTGATCTATGGCAGTGGTGAAGTGAGGTGAAATAAATGAAAAATGGAAGGTTCTTCTATTTAAAGTCCATGTAGAGTGAAATATTTATTAAAGCATAAGTAATGAAAAGTGCTAATTTGTAGCTTACATATATATTATTAAAACTCAACAATATTCACAGAAATTGTTTAGACTTTAGACCCACAACTTTTTTTTTTCATGATGGAGTATTTTTCACTGACATTTGAAATAGCCAGGACACAGTGATAATAAAAAAGCAGAGTGATTTTTAAATTAGCATTATTATTGTTTTTAATTACCTACAAAAACTGCAACCTCTTATGCCTGCGCCTGGGTCAGACTGTTCCGCAAATTGTTTAGAACTGCATAATCTCTCCAGGACATTTGCACTAACAGGGGAAGAGGTAAAGTTCTCCCAACATGTGACTGAGATTGAATTTCCTACCAGTTAGATTGGTGTTTGGCATCAGATTTCATTTGATTTTAACAAATGATTAAATATGTCTTTTTTTCACCTAAGCACGTAAATTCATACCGGTTATGTTGTCATAACATAGCTAACGTAAGTGATATACTAAATGCTTAAACGTTTGTTTTTTCTAAATAAAAAATCTAAGCGTTCTTAGATTAATTTTACTAGTAAAATATGGGAAGATATGGTTAAATTTTCAAAAATTTATAAAATAAACCCATCATAGAACTTGGTAACAATTTTTTTCTAGATAAACTCTCTGACCAAAAATCTTATATGGATACAGTTAAAAAAAAAAAATCTTCCTCTCCAACTTGGAAGTCACTAAAGGTCATATAAACAGTAATTAAAAGCATTTTTTTGGCTTCAGCTCTACCCACTATTTTAGCGCTTCAGTCACGTTTCATCTTCCCGATTACCTGCATGCATTCATAGGTGAGTTCAGGGCAACTGCTGATTTTGGCAAATAAATAAGCCCTCTTAGCTTCCATCAGCTTAGAGATCTCTACTGCCCCTGAAAGCCTTGGAGCTCACTAGCTCCACCTATGTGGTCATCATGGTCCTGTGCTTCCACCAAGGACATTAGTCCCACCTCCACAGAGCTGTTGCTGTCAATGCCTCTGCCAATACTAATGCAGTGGCCCAGCTTGTGCCAGAGCTGTGAGATCCCTTTGCACACTGGAATACTGGTAGCAGCACTTGAGTTTACAACCAAAGTTAAGAACATGGACAGTTGGCCAGCCTCGGTGGCTCACGCCTGTAATCCCAGCACTTTGGGAGGCTGAGATGGGTGATCACCTGAGGTCAGAATTCAAGACCAGCCTGACCAACCTGGAGAAACCCTGTCTCTACTAAAAAATACAAAATTAGCCGAGTGTGGTGGCATATGCCTGTAATCCCAGCTACTCTGGAGGCTGAGGCAGGAGAATCGCTTGAACCCAGGAGGCAGAGGTCGAGATTGTGCCATTGCACTCCAGGCAAGAAAGAAGAAAGAAAGGAGGGAGGGAGGGAGGGAGGGAGGGAGGGAGGGAGGGAGGGAGGGAAGGAAGGAAGGAAGGAAGGAAGGAAGGAAGGAAGGAAGGAAGGAAGGAAGGAAGGAAGGAAGGAAGGAAGGAACATGGACACTTTATTCCAGGAGGAAAACAAGGAAAGAATGTTCTATAGGAGGGGTGAGGAATCAGAGATGGCCAAGGGGCAGTCGCAGGTCCCAGTGTATGGAAAACATGATCATTTCTCCTGGTAGAAGCATCACTCCCCTACACACTCAAACTTTCAAACCAGCAGAGTCCATCCCCATTTGATTCTGAAACCCACATAATCTAGCAAAGATGAGCAGAATCTTTTTCTTTTTTTTTTTTTTTTTTTGAGACGGAGTCTCGCTCTGTCGCCCGGGCTGGAGTGCAGTGGCCGGATCTCAGCTCACTGCAAGCTCCGCCTCCCGGGTTCACACCATTCTCCTGCCTCAGCCTCCGGAGTAGCTGGGACTACAGGCACCCACCACCTCGCCCGGCTAATTTTTTAGTATTTTTTAGTAGAGACGGGGTTTCACCGTGTTAGCCAGGATGGTCTCGATCTCCTGACCTCGTGATCCACCCGTCTCGGCCTCCCAAAGTGCTGGGATTACAGGCTTGAGCCACAGCGCCCGGCCAAAAATGAGCAGAATCTTTGAGTAAATATTAATTTAGACTAGTTTTTCTGACCCTACATATCAAACAGAACCTTGGTAGACTGAGTGTAAATTTTGTCCTTGGGAATTGCTGATTCTATAAACCAAAGCTAAAGAGCTGGGTGTTAGCCTACCTGTTTTAGCCTGTTTTGTGCTGCTATAACAGAATACCTGAGACTAGGTAATTTCTAAATAACAGAAGTTTATTTCTTACAGTGATGGAGGCTGCGAAGTCCAAGATCTAAGGGCTGGCTGTTGGTTAGGGCCTTTTTGCTGGTTCATCATATGGTGCAAGGTGAAAGAGAGAGAAAAGGGGGGCAAGCTTGTCCACTCCTCAATAACAAAACCTCTCCCTCGATAATGGTGTTAATCTATTTTTCATGAGGGCAGAGCCCATGTGGCCTAATCACCTCTTAAAAGTCCTGCCTCGGTCGGGCGCGGTGGCTCAAGCCTGTAATCCCAGCACTTTGGGAGGCCGAGACGGGCGGATCACGAGGTCAGGAGATCGAGACCATCCTGGCTAACATGGTGAAACCCCGTCTCTACTAAAAATAATACAAAAAACTAGCCGGGCGACGTGGCGGGCGCCTGTAGTCCCAGCTACTTGGGAGGCTGAGGCAGGAGAATGGCGTGAACCCGGGAGGCGGAGCTTGCAGTGAGCTGAGATCCGGCCACTGCACTCCAGCCTGGGCGGCAGAGCGAGACTCCGTCTCAAAAAAAAAAAAAAAGTCCTGCCTCTTAATACTATTATAATTGCTATTAAATTTCCAACACATGCTTTTTGGGGGCACATTCAAACCATTGCACTACCGTATTTCTACCACTCTCTAGAACCTACCTAACCCTGGAATACCCATTCTATCATACTTAACAGCATCAGTCCAAACAATGGCTCTCCCATCCTTATGCTAGACCACAAGATCACAAACAACCGTTTCCCCTTTAATCTGGGAGAAGGGGGAATGGTGAATTACTCTTTATGACAATATCTAATTCACAGTAAATGCTAAATGAATTGGTAGACTTTTCCTTTCTCTTGGAAGGGGAAAGGTGGGTTAAACAGTGACTATTAAAACTAGGTTAATAATTATAAAGTATAGGTTACTACATTTAAGATAAATCCTCTCAGAGATTAGAAATAACATATAGACCAATGAACCTCTAATCAAATTGCCTTTTCAAATGAAGGAGAGACCCTTTTCCCTCTCCCCACATCCTGAGAGTTGTAAGAAAAGGGGAGAGTCAGAAATCAGTCCCTAGGTTATGTTATGATACAGTAACCTTTATCAGGAGTTGGTCCTTTGTTGACACCCTTACCTTTGGAAGAGCTATGAAGGAAACTTCTTTCTGCTCAGATCACAAGTATTTCATGGAGTGACATGCTTTCTAAGGAGTGTTTGTATCACTTATTGGTGACAGCAACCACTTCCTGATGAATTGCTGTTTGTCTTCATAGTCGCTGGCTAGGGACTCCGTCTCCCAATTCTGTACTAGTTCAATCATATTGTTTGTGTCGGGACACAAACTCCTTCAACATCTTGACAAGGTGACGCTCATCCCAAAGGAGAAGGGTGTAAGTTAGCCATGTCCACTGAGCCATGAGCCATGAGCCTTTTTATCTTAGTCACAGGCCAGAAAGTTTGCCAGGTATGTTCAGGTTTCCAATGAAATCAGACACTTTCTCCTTCATCAGATAAATCGGATTGTGAGTTCTAAGCATGGCTGCTACTTCTGCCCTGCAGCTTCTTCAGGAGAGATGCCTACCCTTGGCTAAAGGCCCTCATAGAAGTCGCCAGTGCTGATAGTCTCAGGGTGGATCCCAATGAGTCCATCCTCTTAGGGGAGGGGATGCTGGGGGCTTTTTCTTTTTTTAAAAGACAAGATCTCACTATGTTGCCCAGGCTGGACTTGAACTCCTGGGCTCAAGGAATCCTCCTGCCTAAGCCTCCCAAGTAGCTGAGACTACAGGCACACACCACTGCACCCTGCACTGTGGGGATGTTTGTAACTTTTGTTAACAATACTAATGTAAATATGAAAGGTATAGATGTAATTTTATAGGCATAAAATATACATGAAAAGTATATACACATATAAAATATACATTTTAAAAGTAAGATGAATATCAGAGGGGTCTCTGATGATTTGTAGAAAAGCGAGTATGGCACAGAAGTTGACAATGTAGTGTTGGGGTTAAGAAACGCAAGTCAGATAGCAGGGATTAAACTCCTACTGTGCCCCTTACTTACCATGGGACCTTACTGGCTCTGTGACCTTAATCTCTCCGTGCCTCAGTTTCCTCAACTCTGAAAAGGAGATATAAATAGTTCCTACCTTAAAGGATATTATGAGGATTAAGTGAAACAATACGCGTGAAATGCACACGACAGTGCCTGGCATGTGGAGAGTGATTAATCAACGGTAACCGCTAGTATTAATTTTGTCTGTAGGTGATTGTGACTCTCTGGGGTGAAAGAACAGAGAGCCACTCTGCTTTTCTCTGGGAATGAGGGAGCACTGTAATGCCACACATGGGAATAAGGACAATAAGACTGGATAACCTCCTAAATGTTGTTTACAATCTCCCCTAGTGTCTTTGGGGTTGGCAGGCATCCCCCACTGCCACCTGTGCATATTATTGATACTTTACAGCCTGCTGTCTGATAGTGCTGCTGTTGCTGCCTTCTGTGTGCCAGGTATAAAAATCAGCCACATGGCTTTTAATCTCATGTGTGATGTATTAAAGACATTGCCGTCGCTGTAATTAATTGCAGTGGAAGCCTCCCAGTGGAACTTTAGCTACTGGACTCTTCATTGAAGCTTCCAAAGCGGGCTTCAGAAGCCCAGGAATTATTGGCGTTTGCACAGTATTGCCAGCTCTAACCTTCTAAATCACCATGGCCAAGAAGCCAGGTACTCGCCAATTGGCTTAAATGGTGTGAACATTTCTCTTCTTCCTGTAGCTGGTCCATGAAATAATGTCAAAGGGGCAGAGTTTGTTAGGATCTTTCAGTCATAAGTCACAGAAAACCCAATTCAAAGAAGTTGAAACAATCAAGGCAGTTAATTGGCTCACATGAAAAGCTCAGGGAGTTGGCTGATCCAGTGGCTCAGTGTTGGAAAAGGGCCTCTTTCCTTTCTGCCTTTCAGCTCTGCCATCTGCAGTGTCCTCTTCATCCCGAGGCCGCCTCTCACCATAGTTGTAGCATGGCTGACTCCTGGCCTCCACCAGGCCTGTGCTTTCCCCCACATCCAGCAGGAGACTCTGGCCTAGTATTTTTAGCAAGAATTTGAAGCCCACAATGATTTGAGATGCTTACATCATATGCTTAACCCTTAAACCAAGGATTGCAACCAGTCATTCAGGGGCCATCTCTGGCATTGGGGTTAGTTTACCTACCTCTGAAACTCAGGGTCTGTGTGGAGAAACTAATATATGGGTTACCTTGGAAAGGAGGAGGAAGAAATGGGAGCTGGTATAAAGCAACAAGTATCTTTCATAGAGATGATGTAATTTGGAAGTAATAGGGGGATATATGCATTTTGAGGTTCTGTCATCTTACATCTGTGTTCCCAAAGAGTAAATGAGAACTGCAATATGAAATGTATCAGGAAGGACTTCCATCCCACCATAGCACACACTCATAGGAATCCACGAATATCTAGGTATCATGGTGACTGGTATCTGAAAGATACAGCACAGCTCTAGGGACAGAATTTATTAACCCTTTCAGCAGCAAGAATTCATCAACACCCCACCCCACCCCTGCCTCCACTAGCACCATTATGCTCACTCAGCAACTCTGCTTCTCACTCTCCTTTTACTGCCAAGAAATTGTTTTACTCTTTTTGGTTTTCTATACATTTGTTCATCTATTCTGCTGCCTTATAACCTGTAAGCTATAATTTCAGCTTTCTCGTGACCCCTGTTTCCTCGTGGCCTCTTCATGTGCATCTTTTCAGATTCTACTCTACCTACCAATTGCTCAATTCTATTCGTTTCCAGGAGATATGGGGTGAGAAAATCCCATAGCTCGGCTTTGAAAACTGGACAAGATTTCAAGATAAAGAAGAAAGATGTGGCATTTCTTGGATAGAAAAACATACATTAAGATATTTCTGGGGCAAGAAGAAGATTGATTCAACAGAGCATCAGAAGATGTTAAATAAGAGAAAAGTAAAGTTGGAAAGGTAGAGTGGCACTGGTTATAGAAACTTTGGAAATATAGATATATTGAAAGCTTTTAAGCAAAGCACTCATATGGCCCCTTCATTATTTCTATAGCCAAAGTCAGCTTTGTTTGAACCCTTATCTTTCTTTTACCCAACAGCCAATATTTCTTGTCCCTAATCTCTCTCCACTTGTTCTGTCACGCCAATTCTCGGTAAACCCTGCTGGGCTGGAAATTAGAAGTAAGGGGCAGCACTCACCTATGAGACACCACTTACCCATTGTCCTGTGAGGGGTCATACCCGCAGTTCTCAGCCCTATCAGACTCAGTGTCCCCATTTTATCAGAAATCTTTCTGTAAGGTTCCCTTTGCTATCTTGAAATAGGATGTGTCTACATACCTAATTGGTATGGGCTGAGCTGTGTCCTTCTAGGAAATCATATATTGAAGTCCTAACCCCTAATACCTCAGAATGTGACCATGTTTGGAGACAGAGCCTTTAAAGGGGTAATTAAAATACAGTTAGGTCACCAGAGTGGGCCCTAATCCAGTTCTAGGGTGTCCTTAGGTGAAGAGGAAATTTGGACAGAGACAAGTACAGTGAGAAGGTGATGTGGAGACACAGTGAGAAGACAGCAATCGAGGCCTGTCAAGGAGACAATCCCGGAACAGATACTTCTCCTTACGACCCTCAGAAGAAACCAATCCTGCTGACATCTTGATCTCAGACTTCCAGCCCCCAGAACTGTGAGATAATACATTTCTGTTGTTTAGGCCACCTGGTCTGTGGTACTTTATTATGGTGGACCTAGCAAACACATACAGTAATTCTATATAATGCCTTTATTATAATATAAAGAATACATAAAAGGAGTGTAATTTACCATAAAATATATACAGTATTTCCATATGTAAATGCTCAAGCACAACTGTACCAAAAGACATAATGCTTACATCAATACTCTGCATGCAATAGCTACAAATCACTGTGGAGTGATGGTACAAATGCAGGCTGACACAGCGTGCAGTGTTGGCAACACAAATACAAACCCTTGAGCAACATAACTATTGGCACATAATTTTTTGTGAACAAATCTTGGTAGAGTTCCAAACATAACAAGTAACAATCTTCCCTCATTTTACATGGTAGTTGTATTCCAGGAAAATTCAAGAAAAACATTGTATTTGTTTGTAATCCAAGAATAGGTTCTAGGTACAGACAATTATAAGTAGGTTTTTCATCTACATGAATGTCCTGTAGAACATTTGAAAGTCACATACGATTCTTCATTTTCCTATACATATTGCAGGGGGTCAGGCCGTCTAGCATCAATGCCAGGACAGTGTCATCATGACAACCAAAACTGTCTCCTTATTTCCAGAACATTGTCTAAAGGAGAATTCTTCTTGTGATACAAGAAGAAGAGAAAATAAAAGATGTAATCGATGGCTATCTTTTGGTGTGGGATCAGCCCCACCCTACTCCCTATCAGAACTCCTCCTGCCTGGAGGAAGGTAACTAGGGACTTAGTCACATGGGACTACACAGCAGGCAAGGTCAAGTGATGTCCTAACTGGCTAAATCCACAGTCTTAATACTGCCCTTAAGCTTCATATGGTAAAATGTTCCTTTATTCAGAGGCTTCATGGTACTCCAAGCTTGGTGAAATTCGGCCTCTGTGGTCATGCCTATCTCTGGATTTTTCTGTGTTTGATGTGTGTTTGGGGGTTGGAGGGGGCTGAGGTGATCTGTGATTGCTGTGATAGCCCCAGAGAATCATCCTGATAAATCCCACTGTTCACTCCCTGCTCCTGTTCCCAGACTGTTGACCATTCATTGTTGGAGAGTTTCTACCTGAAGACTGTGATTTCTAACTCAAAGCAGGCGCTCAGCGACGCACCTGATCCTTTTATTCCACTCAGCCTCTACCCAGGCATGCTCCCTACAGTGTTCACTCTGTCTTTCCCATTCTTGTCAAGCATCTAAGTTCCACCTTGTTGCCTCATGCTCTCAATAATATTTTATTGAGACAATCAATATTTCCAGAAAAACTTTCCTCTCTTTTGTCTCCAAATTTCTTTTTCTCTCTCATGTAATGGGAGGAAAAGTCTGCTAGTGCTGCATATTTCTCCCCCTTCCAAGGGAAATTGATCCATTGAATAAAAAGCTTCCGTTCTTTCCTTTCAACTACTTCCTCCCCTCACGTTTGCCTGAAGATGTCCTGTCTGAGTTACAACCCTTTGGCTGCAAGTACTAGAATCCAACTTGAATGCACTGTGGCCAGAAAAGTGGATTTTGGCTGTAAGGAAACAGGACATGTCAGGAAACTCTTAAGAATGCCCTGGGCCGGCCGGGCGCGGTGGCTCAAGCCTGTAATCCCAGCACTTTGGGAGGCCGAGACGGGCGGATCACAAGGTCAGGAGATCGAGACCATCCTGGCTAACACGGTGAAACCCCGTCTCTACTAAAAAGTACAAAAAACTAGCCGGGCGAGGTGGCGGGCGCCTGTAGTCCCAGCTACTCGGGAGGCTGAGGCAGGAGAATGGCGTGAACCCGAGAGGCGGAGCTTGCAGTGAGCTGAGATCCGGCCACTGCACTCCAGCTTGGGCGACAGAGCGAGACTCCGTCTCAAAAAAAAAAAAAAAAAAAAAAAAAAAAGAATGCCCTGGGCCTCCAGAAAGGACTTGATCAAGAATTACAAAGCCACCAGCACTCTTCTACCCACCTTTTCTTTTGCTTACTGTTTGCTTCATTTTTCTATTTCCTGTACACTAGCTTCTCGAGGCTTCCTGTCCACATGGGTGGAATTCCATTTACAGGGGACAGACCCTAACTGGCCTACTTTGAATCAGGTCCAATCCTCTGGCCAAGGCGTAGGGGCATAACAGGGACCAAATTGACCCTCCTGCCTGAAATGATGAAACAACAAAATAGCTGAAACAATTGGTTTTGGACATGGATATCAGGTACTGCAGGATAGTGATCCCTGAGAGAAGGGAAACAGGTGAGGTGAGCCTTATGAATCCAGCTCATTGGCAGGAGAGAGTTTCCAGGTCTTCGCAGTACAAGAAGGTGGAAGCCAGGTAGAACTCGGTGGTCTGAGAAGTCCAGGGAAGAGTGGCTAGAGGCAGCAGAACAGAGTACCAGAAGGAGAGGGCTGGAGAGAAAGAGAGAGTGGAAGAGAGGTAGTGAGAGGGAGAGAGCACTTTGAGATCACCAGAGTCTTCATGAGTACTGATCACTGCAGGCCTGGGAGGAAACTACTTGAACCACAGAAAAGAACCACCTGAAAGAAACAGAGGGAACAACAGTCCTTGCAGCCCTCACAAGGCTGAAAATAGTTTGTGTTCCCACCAGTCAGAATGGTAAGCCCTATAATTCACAAGGTTTGGGTAGAATAACTCGAAGGGTATTGCCTCAGTAGTGGGGAAAAATTCAGTCCTAAAGGCTAGTCTAGTCCTGCCTAACAAATACTAAAATCAATCCTGAAAGAATCAAATTGTTTCCAAGGAACTTAACTGCATCCCAGTACAAAGCTCAAGAGTACTTATAGGAATGCAAAAACATCCAGCACCCAACAAGGTAAAATTCGACGTCTGGGATCCAATCAAGCCCCTGGCCAAGGGAAGGAAGCAGAAATGAAGAGGAAGAAACAATGATCTATCTTGTACATTTTATGAATGTTATAATCGCCTCCTCTCCCATCATAAGGCTATTATTATCTTTTTCTTTATAGACCCAAGCATTGCTTGACTTATTACAATAAGCATGTATTATCATCGTTATTTTAAAAAGCCTTTGTGAACAAACCAATCAAGAAAATGGGAATATCAAACAAAAAGGAGACAAAAGAAGTTCCTACAGCACATCAAAACTGACTGAAGTTTTCTCCCTATTTCCTCTGCCTTTTTTTCCTTTGGCTGCCTCCCTCTCTAGAAAGTTCTCACTTTCTTTACCTTCATGTCTTGCATTTCTTAACTTTTCTGGATATTTTAGCTGAACACAGAAAGCAACTGCAGCATGGCCAGTTGTTAGGGGAGACGTTGTTTCTTGTTTTTTATTTTTAAATGGGCAGATCTTAATGTTTCACATTTTCTCTCAAAGAAAGAGAACACCAACGCCGCCTCACTACTGTTGACTGCCTTTTATCTGGTCCTCTCCTCCACTCCTTGAGTCAATGGCCGGGTAGTTAAGGCTCCACCAGACCCGGTCTGTTTGCCCAGAATCCACCTGCCCTGTCCCTAGGCAGGAAAACTGCAACTTTGGCAGCATCTGCTTGGACTGAAAACATGTCCCACGTCTCCTTTTTTCCCGCTGGAGAAAGCTCTTTCCGGCATGGTGTGAGGACAGCTAAGGTCTCCAGGCTGCTGGTGAAATGAGGGAAAGTAGAGGGGAGTCAGCGTCGAGATGGGCGGATAAAAGGAGCGACCGCTCAGCAGCGAGAGGGAGAGGCGAGAGTAAGGCGCCCAGACACCATGTGGACAAGGGGAGGAGAGAAAGCAGAGGTGGCGCGGGAAGGCTGAGCGCCTGGGCAGCCAGAGCCCAGATCCGAAGAGCCGAGTCCGGGCAGAGGGGTCCGCGGGCTCTGGAGGTGCTGGACCGGTGCGATCCGAGAGCAGACCGGGGCCCTCGCGAGCCTCTCCCGGCCCCTGCCCGCGATGAGCGAGGACAGCCGTCTGTGCTCCGGCTACTACAGCCTCAACCAGAGCTTCGTGGAGCCCTTCCAGTGCCCCCGGCTTGGCGAGGGGGCCGCGCTCCAGTACTGCTGCGGCTTCGCAGACCTCAAGTACTGCTGCAGCGAGCCGGGCAGCTACTTCCCCTACAAGCACAGCTACATGTGGAGCCTCAGGTGGGCTGAGAGCCCGCGCGTGCGGCGGCTGGCCGGGCCCGGGGCTGGGGAGGCGACCAGCGGAGCCACGCCAGGGCCAGGGGGGTCTCCCGCGTCCCCGCCATCGGCTCTGGGTTGGGTCGCTACGGAAGGAAGCGAAGCCTCTGAGGGCGGGTGAGGGTAGGGAGAGAAATCTCGCCCCGGCTCGGAACTCCCCCGGAAGCCAGGACCGGAGGCGAGGTGCGCGCTGGAGGAGCGCGGGCTTTGCACCCAGGGCGCAGTTGGGGCCCTCCCGGCTGGCCCCACTGGGTTCCCCGCCCGCCTCCCGGGAGCCGACTGCTCTCCCCTCGCCGGGGACCAGTCCCAGGCTGGCACCCTACTGGTGGAGCGGGAGGACAGGCAGATAACCCAAGGAGAAGGTTTAAAATCCTCTTTTAGGTTTATTTGGTGTATTTGAAGAGAAAGGAGGCTCCTTTGGGGCTCTTTTTACTGCATTAACAAGGACCAGAGTATTTTAAGACTCTTTGAGGGTTGTGAAGGAATTGGTTGTATTCTTTAAAATACACATGTATTTTTTAAAGTGTGTGTGTGTGTGTGTGTGTGTGTGTGTGTGTGTGTGTTCCTGAGGGCCTGCGCAAGCAACTGGGCTTTACGACTTGCCCTTTTTGGAGGATCTGACCCCTACCCTGGAGAGAATTGAAGAGACACCAAGAAAGATACAGCTCTTGGTTGCTATGATTATACACACACTCTGTAGAACAGGACACCCCCTTTCTTGAAACCTGAGCCATGTGGCTATTGCTGGAATGTGAAGAGACTTTCTAAGGTGCGGTCTTGTTTCTTTTTTCCTATAGTGGCAATTTTATTTTACTTATTCCAACTAGTATTCATGTAGACATTTTCATTATGAATTTCTTTTCCCCCTTCCACTCTGAAGGACTGCAAACTTTAAACTTAATTTTTCATTTTGCTTGGAGAATGAAAGGGGTTCGACAATCAAGGAAAGAGCTCCCACCTTAAATTGTTTTGTACATATTAATTAGTTTATAGGGTTGGGGGAGATGGATTCTGCTAGTAAGAGGTAAAGTATGATTATGTCTCCCAGTCACCTACATGACCCAGAATTTAACACACATGCCAAGTCTATAGCAAATGACTAAATGTTACTTCTTAAAGCAATAACGTATTAACATATTTTTCTATATTGCAAGCATCAACAAGTCTCAGCAGGAGTGCCTACCTTCCCGTAAGTTCAGCTCACAAAGTTGTATTTTGCTGAAAAAGGGCAAAATGTCAGAAAATAATGATAGCTTATCCTTAGTAGATTACATGAGGAAGAAATCTGTATTGCACTGGTTTATTATCTGGCCTTTTGGAAACTAACAGAGTAATCTATCTCTGGGTCATTGGAGGCATTACTGATGGCAGAAACACCTCCAACAGAGACTGGCAATTCCTAAGTCAAACTCAATTGGAAAATGTGCCTGAGATTTTCAGATCCCTGAATAGTTCCAAAGTGACAAGCAATAGAGGACATAAAACCTTCCTAAGATTTATAAGGGCACAAAGGAGTGAACAGCTTGCTGGGGTCTTCATTCAGCACTGACAAAATGGACAGTGCAGGTCCATTCCCTGGGAAATAGAAAAATCACTTCAACTGATGTTGTTGGTTGGCAGTGTTAAACCTGGGATTCCTGTGAGTTATTGAGCTCTGAGAACACAATAGGGAGGTAAATTTATTAGAGCTTCATTTCCCCTCTATTCTTTGCTCTCCACTCCTAATTTAAAATAGTCCAACTGTGAAGACTCACTAGCCCTTGTTTTGAGATTCTATAGTGGCTGGAGAAAGGCACAGCTGTGGCTATCACAAGGTAAGTGAACTTCCTAAGTAGGAGAATTGCTGCATTAATGTGACAGCAGCTTCAGACCCTCTCTCAAAGCTTGTAAAACAACTGCCATAGGGTGCTGAGGAAAGGATAATTCTTCCTTTCCTGTGTCTGGCCCCCTCCCATCTTTTCTCCTCCGATGACTCCCTATGTTCTTAGGATTTTCCTTGGTAATCTTCTCCAGGACTTGGGAAAATAAGGTCTATTGGACAGGGCCATGCATGAGTGGTTATTTAATAAGTATTTATTGAAATGACTATTTTAGGAGTCTCCTGGAGCTCCCTCTTTACCGAGAGTTTATACCTAGAGCTTTGCGTGCATAAAGCAACATTTCTTTTCTTTCTTTTTTTTTTTTTTTTTTTTGAGACGAGGTCTCGCTCTGTCACCCAGGCTGGAGTGCAGTTGCTCAATCTCGGCTCACTGCAACTTCTGCCTTCTAGGTTCATGTCATTCTCCTGCAGCAGCCTCCCGAGTAGCTGGGACTACAGGTGCCTGCCATCATGCCTGGCTAATTTTTTGTATTTTTAGTAGAGATGGGGTTTCACTATGTTAGCCAGGATGATCTCGATCTCCTGACCTCATGATCTGCCTGCCTTGACCTCCCAAAGTGCTGGGATTACAGGCATGAGCCACCGCTCCCGGCCATAAAGCAACTTTTTTATAAAGTGAACCATGACATTGAAAGTATTTGTCAGTATTATGAAGAACATTCTTTTCTAACCGAAAGCAGGGATGGCATGCTTTGTTTTTGTTTTTCTTTCAAATTTAATGGTCTGGTTTTATAATTTGTACATTGAAAGCCCACACTGTGTATGTGGAAGTTAATTAAAATAACAATTTTGCTTTCAAATAGACTAAATTACATTTTTACCTTGAAGATTTTGTAATAATCAGGTTCCTGTTTGAAGAATCTTTCCAGATGTCTAGCCTCTTATCTGCTCTGTGCACCAGATAATATTAACTGAGTGGATTACTTTCGCATGTGTCTGTGTATAGTGAAGTGATCCTAACCTTCCCTGACACTTAAAATGCACAAAAGTTAGGTTTGGTGCAAACAAGCATAAAAGAGGAGTCGCCAAATATAGGGTGTCTACCTTTTAGATGAGAGTGCATCCAGTGAGAGCAAACCCCAAGTTGAAATATGTAACTCTACAGTGACTCCAGCCATAAATTTCCCCAGCCTTCACTCGTCTATAAGGCTAGTGGAACTGGGTTGACAATAAACCAAGCACAAGAATCTCTGAAAGTCGACTTCGTGTGTGTGGTTCAGGAGGCAATCTCTTCTTTGTAGGGGTGTTCTAGCTCCTAAAATGAAGGACAAGTGGAGTGAACTTAACTCTTCACTTACAGTTCTATTATCCTTCCTCCCAAAGCAGCAATGCTCCTGGCATCCCTGGTCAAATTCTCCCTCCCCTCCCTTTTGGTACAGGTTAAACCTGTCAGTGTCCTAATCCCAGGGAAAGAGCAGAAGCCTAAAGGCAAGCCAGGAAGATAATGAAGAAAAAGATCATTACTTTTCAATGATGTATGTCCCAAATACAGGTAGATCAATCAGCAGTCAATTATTATTTATTTCCATTTATTGAACATTTTCTATAAGCTAAACTCTCAAATGCGTTAAATAAGTGTGTACAACACTACCGTGAAAGTCAACAGAAGTATCTGTTCTTGAGTAAAATTGATTAAAATCTATTTATAGGTTAAAATCTATTGGTAGATTTTAATTAGAACAAAATGTGGTTCAAGAAGTACGTGTTATCATATTAGTCTTTCAAGATAATGCTTTTTTTCCCCCTAAGCTCTTTTCCCATTTAGTAACATTCAGTTCACAGGCTTATGAAAACTATATTTCTCAAATGATTAGACTTAGAGGTAACTGTATCAGACGGAATCATTACAAATTTAGGGTGGAGCAAATACAATCAGATACACATTTTGTTTTTAGAGAAAAGTATAAGGGCTTCTTCCTTAATGCTAGAAGCCATTGACATTATGCCCTTTTAGAAAGGAAAAAGTCAAACTGAACATAAACTTGGTATGAATTTCACAAATACCATTTTCCTTTAATTCAAATTGCTTTCTCCTTTTTTATAATAGTTTTGGCTTTGTAAATCAACAAATGGCATTTCACATATGTCTTTAGTGCTTTTGCAGAAACAAATATTTTTCTGTTCATCATTTGTTGTTGAACCTGATCTTTCCTTGTAAAATATATGAATAATAGAGGTTTATTTGATGGAGATGTTTTAGAATTATCCCAAAAGAATCATGTGACCTTTAACCTATAATATGAACACATGATCTTCCCTATTCATAGTAATGTACAAGCCGGCCGGGACTGGTGGCTCACGCCTTTAATCCCAGCACTTTGGGAGGCCGAGGTGGGTGGATTGCCTGAGCTCAGGAGTTCGAGACCACCCTCGGCAACATGGTGAAACCCCATTTCTACTAAAATACAAAAAATTAACTGGGCATGATGGCATGCACCTGTAGTCCCAGCTACTCGGGAGGCTGAGGCATGAGAATCGCTTGAGCCCCGGAGGCAGAGGTTGCAGTGAATCCAGACTGTGCCACTGTACTCCACCTTGGGCTTCAGAGTAAGACACCATCTCAAAAAAAAAAAAAAAAAAGTAATGTATAAATTTAAAAGGGCCTCGAAAATCCTACAGAGAAAATATATAAGAATTTGGTGATGGAAAAAGGTGAACTGTAGATTTCAATCAGTTACTGTTGATGCTAAAATACAATCTGGTTATGAATGCCTGAGAGCAAGAACTAACGATATATTTATGCCTTCTGTTTAGTTGAACCAGTGTGAACCACTTTGTGTGACACGTGTTTTTTTCCTGTTTTCCTCAGCATTGGTGCCTTGATTGGATTAGGAATTGCTGCCCTTGTTTTACTCACCTTTGTCATCAGTGTCTGTGTCCTTTGCTATTTATTTCTGTATACAAAGCCTCAAAGATTAGACACTGGCCTTAAGCTTCAACACTTAGCGGCTTCTTCCACTCAAGAAGGTAATCAGTATCTATTATTTGTTACCAATTACCTGAACTCTATCCAAAAGAATAACTTGTACCTGGGTGATAATACTGTTAACAATGAATGCTCTTTAAAACTTCAGTTTACTATGTGTCTTACTAAAAATTCACATTGAATCAGGCCTTAATGATGAAATACTTTAGGGAAATTGTGCTGAAGGAAAAATAGCAGCAGGATGTAATTATTCTCATGAAAATTAAACCATTGGTTCAGTAAATCTGCTTTAAATATATTTATGTTCCTTCCGGTTATTAAGGTTTATCCTCTTGAAATTTTAAAAATTTTGTTTTTGTATGGGGTCAAAGAAGTCAGATAAATAGAGGAAACAAGTATTTGATAATTTATTCTCTGAACCAAATATTTTCATCACTCTAGATTGGCTAGTCAGTGGTCAGTTAAGAATTTATCTGTGTGTCTACTGTGTACACAGTTCAGAGAGCATATAAAATAATTCAGAGGCATATAAAAGAAACAAAAAATAAGTAGAAGATGTATTGACTAGATTGCTAACTAGTTAAAATATTGGGATTTGTATGTGTATAGTGTGACTATAAAGTAGAAATAATGTTTATTTATGGTTTGTGGAATTAGGTCCTATTATCTCAATCATCAAGTGCTGTGCAAATGCTAGTTGTTACCATCATAAAACTCAATCACAAAGAATTTTTAACTGTTGTGAATATTAATTTCTATAGTGTATTAAAAAGTACTAATTATAAATTTTATTGTGAGATACACATATAAACAAATCTAGAATATACATTATAAATATATATGGAATTTATCAAGAATTTATATATAGAATATATAAGCAGAATATAAATTTAGGGTTTATATATGTATTTAGAATGACACACAAGTTCTTACTTGCTTCCATGTAAAAATAAAATGAAAATCTTTATGTTAAAAAAATTGAGGAAAGTCCCCACCCATATGCTCTATTTTAGTTGCATCCTAAAACTTCTCATATTATAGGGTACCTGTTCTGTGACCTTATCAAATACATGGCCACTGTGTGATTGCATTAGCTCTCATTTCCTTCTCTGCAGAGGAGACCTCTCAGAGGGTATCCTGTGTCACAGAACAAGGGAGCCAAGATTCCTTGAACGTTCTCTTCCGGAAGTACTGTTTGGAGATTACATGGCTGAAATGACAGGTTGTTAGCTGAATTTATTACAAATGACTTAGGCCCAGTTTCTCCACTGGATGTCGAGTAGTGATTATCAAATAATCAGATTGTAAAATCAATTTTTGTCTCAATTGCTTAGGTAATTTAAAGTTGCAGTTCTTAAATTTGACTGCCTATAAATCACATAGAGAGCTTGTTAAAAAACACAAATTCCAGGCTCTGCATTTTAAAACAAGTAGCTCCTCTTGCTGCTTCTGTCCTTGTTCCCCTGCTCTCTGCTCTCCAGAGCAGCCAGAGCAGACCTGTTAAAACACAAGTCAGGTCATGTCACTCCTCTGCTTAAAACACTAATAGCTTCCTGTCTCTTTCAATGGAGAAAACAGTCTTCATCATGACCTATGGGGACTTTTGTGATCTGCCCTTATATTTCCTATCTTCGCATGCCCAGCCTCATTGGCCCCTTTGCTGTTCCTTGAAATTTCTGATTCAGGGTCTTTGCACATGCTTCCACTATTGTCTAGGTTGCTTTTCCCTCAGATATCTGCATGACTTACTTTTTCCCTTTCCATCTTTACTCAAAAGTTACCTTCCCAGGAGCTCTCCCCTGGTTACCCTATCTGCATTTTTAATTCCCTTTCAACATTTAATACCCTATTCCTGCTTTGAATTTATCTTAGACATTTACCAGTTAACATATTATATCCTTTACTTACCTGTTGTCTATCTTTTGTCCACTCCGAGTAGAAAGTAAGTCCCAGAAAAGTAGAAATTTTTGTCTTATTTGCTCATTACTGTATCCCCAGTGCCTAGAACACATAGCAAATATTCCATGAATGAATTGAATGGGGTAGCACTGCATGTGTGTCATACAAGGAACATATTTTGAGAAACATTGGCAAAATATTGTCACTGTCACAGTCCTAAAACATTCATTGACTGCCTTCTCTATACAATGCACTGTGCTAAATAAAAATTGGTTATTTTTCCAGATTTAGCTTAGGTACTGCTCCAAAATTTTATTTCACATTGACTTCAGAACATAGCAACAGAATTAGTTGGTTTGTTGATTCAAATTTTGTATTCTTGTCGCTATTGAGTGAGGAGGTCCATTATAGTTAGATGAGGCTGCTTACTTGCAAAGAAATATCCTCATTCTACCCCTCTCACAAGTATATTTTGTCAAATTGGCAAATCAATTCAGTACACCTTTCCTGAATGCATGCTATTGGTAAGGCAGGATTTTAAGTGATCAGTGACTTCCTGCTGCTTTCAAATGAGGTGATTTTGGTCCCTTGCATTGATTTTAACCAAATCAGATATAGTGGAGAGCCTGAAATAAAATAGTTCAAATGGGCCGGGCGCGGTGGCTCAAGCCTGTAATCCCAGCACTTTGGGAGGCCGAGACAGGCGGATCACGAGGTCAGGAGATCAAGACCATCCTGGCTAATACGGTGAAACCCCGTCTCTACTAAAAAAATACAAAAAACTAGCCGGGCGAGGTGGCGGGCGCCTGTAGTCCCAGCTACTCTGGAGGCTGAGGCAGGAGAATGGTGTGAACCCGGGAGGCGGAGCTTGCAGTGAGCTGAGATCTGGCCACTGCACTCCAGCCTGGGCGGCAGAGCGAGACTCCGTCTCAAAAAAAAAAAATAGTTCAAATGTCACTAGAATGAGACGAGAAAATTGTTTGTATTTGAAAGCGAGCCTTTGATGTGATATTTACACATTGCTGTACCCTTCGTTAAATATGCATGTTCCATTCCAGTGATTCTACTACCTAGCAATGGATGCCAGTGTTCTAGCTATTGAGAAAGCAAGTCTGTGGCTTTATTGCATTTAAGGAATGTCTTGAAGGTTAGGAACATAATAGAATATTTGCATAATAAATCAAGAAGTAAATATTATGTCAGAGGAAAATTGGTTTCACCAGTTACCCATGTCCTTTCCAAATTCATGGGTCACATCAAAAAGTGGGCGAAGGATATGAACAGACACTTCTCAAAAGAAGACATTTATGCAGCCAACAGATACATGAAAAAATGCTCATCATCACTGGCCATCAGAGCAATGCAAATCAAAACCACAATGAGATACCATCTCACACTAGTTAGAATGGTGATCATTAAAAAGTCAGGAAACAACAGGTGCTGGTGAGGATGTGGAGAAATAGGAACACTTTTCCACTATTGGTGGGACTGTAAACTAGTTCAACCATTGTGGAAGACAGTGTGGCGATTCCTCAAGGATCTAGAACTAGAAATACCATTTGACCCAGCCATCCCATTACTGGGTATATACCCAAAGGATTATAAATCATGCTGCTATGAAGACACGTGCACACGTATGTTTATTGTGGCACTATTCACAATAGCAAAGACTTGGAACTAACCCAAATGTCCATCAATGACAGACTGGATTAAGAAAATGTGGCACATATCCACCATGGAATAGTATGCAGCCATAAAAAAGGATGAGTTCATGTCCTTTGTAGGGACATGGATGCAGCTGGAAACCATCATTCTCAGCAAACTATTGCAAGAATAGAAAACCAAATACCACATGTTCTCACTCATAGGTGGGAAATGAACAATGAGATCACTTGGGCACAGGGTGGGAAACCGGGGCCTGTTGTGGGGAGGGGGTGGGGGAAGGGATAGCAATAGGAGATATACCTAATGTAAATGACTAGTTAATGGGTGCAGCACACCAACATGGCACATGTATACATATGTAACAAATCTGCACGTTGTGTACATGTACCCTAGAACTTAAAGTATAATAAAAAATTTGAAAAAAAATTCATGGGTCAGCCTCTCGATATTTTAGGTTAATTTTTACAGTTGAAACTGTTTCCATTATAGGAAATCTGAATGGCCTGAAGGGAAATGTGTTCTTGTGTACACACTAAATTGACTTAGGACACTGCATTTTTTTCCCTCTATAAGTGACAAGAGTCTAAAATATTCTAATATTAGACAATTTTGCCAAGGTTTTGCATAGTATATCTTTATTCTGTTGACTTGCATTACAATTTAAGGCTCCAACGTTTGGAATGGATCTTGAAAAAAGCTAGTCTCTGGCAGTGATTGTAGACTGTAATTGGACTACCCCTAGGGCTCATTCTGTACAGAGGACCTATTGCTGAAGCAATTGATCGGTCTTTAAGTTGTGTTCCGTAACCATTTTCTTCTTTTTAAACTTTGTGTTTTGGGTTATGCATACTTCAAATGCCAATGTTTAAAAGAATACCATTGCTTATAAATTGTTCTGTATAGGACGTCCAGCTCCTGAGAAAACAGATGGCTGTGTGAAAGGCATCCTTCTGAGTCTACACTCTGAGGGTGAGGGCTCATTCCACAAGTTGTGGAGGAATTAATGGCTAATCGAGGAGCAATTAAAGGGGTGTCTTAGAGCCCTGCTTCTCAAACTTTTCCACCGGAGAATCCTTAAATGTATACAGTTGTCCCTCAGTATTCATTGAGATTGGTTTGAAGACCCCCTGCGGATACCAAAGTCTTCACATGTTCAAGTCTCTGATGTAAACTGACATAGTATTTGCATGTAACCTACACATAGCTTTCCATTTTATGTATGTATTTATTTATTTAGAGACGGAGTCTCACTCTGTTGCCCAGGCTGGAGTGCAGTGGAGCAATCTTGGCTCACTGCAACTTCTGCCTCCCTGTTTCAAGCCATTCTCCTGCCTCAGCCTCCCGAGTAGCTCAGACCACAGGCACTGGTCCCCATGCCTGGCTAAGTTTTTTGTATTTTCAGTGGAGGTAGGGTTTCACCATGTTGGTCAGGCTGGTCTCAAACTCCTGACCTCAAATGATCCACCCGTGTCAGCCTCCCAAAGTGCTAGGATTACAGGCAGTGAGCCACTGTGACTGGCCCTTTTATATGCTGTAAATCAGTAGTCCTCAACTGTTTTTAACACCAGGGACTGGTTCCATGGAAGGCAATTTTTCCAGGTCGGGTATGAGAGGGATGGTTTTGGGATGAAACAGATCCACCTCAGATCATGAGACATTAGATTCTCATTAGGAGCGCACAACCTAGATCCCTCGCATGTGCAGTTCACAATAGGGTTTGTGCTCCTTTGAGAATCTAATGCCAATGTTGATTTGACAGGAGGTGGAGGGGAAGCAGTAATGCTTGCTCGCCTTTTGCTCATCTCCTGCTGTGCGGCCTCGTTCCTAACAGGCCACAGACTAGGTTGGTCTGTGGCCCAGAGGTTGGTGACCCCTGCTTTAAATCATCTCTAGATTAATATGTAGTACAATGTGGTACGATGTAAATGCTATGTAAGTAGTTGTTATTCTGTGTTGTTTAGGGAGTAATTACAAGAAAAAAAAGTCTGTACATGTTCAGTACAGATGCTTTTTTTCCCCAAATATTTTTGATCCATGGTTGGTTGAATCTACAGATGCAGAACCAATGGATATGGAGGGCCAACTATGTAAGAGAAAGGAACCTGTGTCTCCAGAATTCTAAAGGCTAGAGTAGAAAGGCCTGCTTTAAGCCTAATGAACTTTAAATTATCTGAAGTTCCCATTTTATTTTTAAACTTATGAGAATTTTCAGTTTGACTGCATAATATGACTTGCTTTACTCTAATAGCATCTTCTCCCTCTCATAGCTGAGTAAACTTGATGCTCCAGGAATGTAAAGCATATTTATCCTGGGGCTTTGAATATCTATTGATACTCTGGAGTTGTAGAAGGGACTGGGGGAAGGAGCAAAGAGAAGGGTCCTTAGACACAGAATTTTTGATAAAAATTAGAAGGGCAAATATTAGTAGAGCTGCTTGGCACAAATAAAATAATACAGTTGTATAGGTATAATAAACAACAAGCCTGTATTTGAGGTTCTCTTTTGTAAAGACAGATGATATAAATGAAAAGGGGTAAGTAAACTAGCAGTAAGGCACAGTTGTCTAGGAGAAAAGCATAAATTATATATGAAATACTGAGAAGGAAAGCAAATTTAAAGATAATGCAAACATTCATTCTGCCTGTGAGCAAAATAGGATTTGGGCTGGCTCAGCATGGTCTGCTATATTCGTCTTAGAAGATACCCTTGCTCCCTCGAAAGAAAATCTTCCTCTCAATTCATTATAGTTCATTATCAGTTCATTATAGGAAAATTAGGAAATACAGATAAACAAATAAATAAATCTTATATATGACTAATTTTCAACTGTAGAAGTTTCTTTTTTTGTGTTTTCTCCTTTTGGTTTCACACTTAGAAAGTTTTCCCCTTACCAAAAGATATAAAGGTAAAATATTTAAGTATGAAAAATAAATGCATTAGAAGAAAATATAGGTAACTGTATTTTCCAGTATAGTTTATATTTTCTAGTGTAGTTAATTTCTGATTTCTAATATAGTTAATTTTTTTTTTTTTTTTTGAGATGGAGTTTCGCTCTTGTCGCCCAGGCTGGAGTGCAATGGCATGATCTCGGCTCACCACAACCTCCACCTCCCGGGTTCAAGCAATTCTCTTGCCTCAGCCTCCTGAGTAGCTGGAATTAAAGGCATGAGCCACCATGCCAGGCTAATTTTGAATTTTAATAGAGATGGGGTTTCTCTGTGTTGGTCAGGCTGGTCTCGAACTCCCGACCTCAGGTGATCAGCCTGCCTTGGCCTCCCAAATTGCTGGGATTACAGGTGTGAGCCACAGCGCCCAGCCCTAATGTAGTTAATTTTTAAATACATTTTCTAATATAGTTCAAAGTATTAGTAATTAGTTATAGTTACCTATGGTTATCTAATTATATAATTACCTAGCTATACAATTACCTAATATAATAGTTACCTATATTTATATATTTAGATACCTATAGATAACTATATTGTACTAGGTAATTATGTAGTTGTCTATATTTTCTTCTAATGCATTTTTCTTATACTTAAATCTTTAATACTCCTGGAGCTTTAATTTTGGTATAAAATATGAGGTAGAGATCTGCCTTTTTTATTTTCCAAATAATGAGTCAGTTGTCAAATATTTATTGGCTAATCCATTTTTCTCTTGACAATTTAAAATGTCACTAGTCATAAGCTAAATTCTTATATATATTATGGTCTGTTTTGGACTTTGTGTTTTGTTAAATTGATCCATCTGTTTATTTTAAGCTAGTAATATACTTTAAGAATTACTGTAGCTATACAGTTTATTTTAATATCTGATTAAACAAGACTCCATCTCCCCTCTCCTGTCATGCTTTTTTTTTTCAAAGTTTCTGGGCTACTCTAGTAACATTCAAGTTTCCAAATAAACTTTTGAATCACCCTGTCCAATTTTAAAAAGACAAATGGTATTTTGATGGATTTTGTACTATATGTATAAAGAAGTTGAGAACTACTTTTCTAAATAGCCTTAATGTCCTTTCGAAAACATTTGCTCAAAGCTCTTGTGAATTAGGCTGCCAAATTATTTACTAATGGTAATCAGTGTTTATTTCAGAAAGATTTTAAAGGAATTCATTGAGATCTTAGCAGAAGATAGGGTAATTGGAATTCAATGGCATAAAAGGCCACCTGTGTCCCTTTAAATAGAAAGACCTTTTTATTTAAAATAATGAGCCTAGAATTTTATACAACTGTTTCTGTTCCTACAATGTAGAAAATCAAATTGCTCAGTAGTTACCTATATTATTAGGTTGGTGCAAAAGTAATTGCGGTTTTTGCCATTATGATAGCATTTCAGAGTCCTCCTCAAGGCAGAGTCAGGCAATCCTCAGTTATGGCCAAACCAATAAGCAAAATAGAAGCCAGTCTCTCATTGAAAATCATTTATTTCAAGGACATATAATATCAGCTAACTTCTTTTGTAAGATATTGTTAATCATCAATGGTTGGAAGAATTTAACAATACAGAAAAAAAGAAAAAGCTGAATTCTGGAAAAAATAGTGTAGGAAAAAAGTTTCTGAATAGAACTGCCTCTACTCATTAATGAGTGACTAAAGCAAAAGGGCAAGTCCAAGATTCTAACTTTCATGATAAATATTTTAACTGTGCTTATGTGAGATCTCTCTATATACTTGAGGGGAGGGCAGGGCATTGAAAAGGGAGAGGTCAATAAGTTTTGCTCACTTCACCATTTAGCTCACACCCAGTCCTGTGCATCATCATATTAAATTTGAAGGGAAGACATCCTCTTACAAATAAAAAAAAACACTTTTAGGGTAAAAACTTGAGATTGCTTGTTTCCGCAAGAAGGAACTGCAGGATGAGTGGGATGTGTAGATTTTCTACTAAATAATAAAGTGACTCAGCTAGGTTAGTACATGGAAGCTGCTGAAGAACATCAGAATGGTAACCCAGAAGCTAGGAGGACATTGGCAGATGATAGTAGAAAGGCTTAATTACAGTTCTGCCTGATAGCCACGAGATAAATACCTGCAGAAGTCTCCAACATTCTTTTGATATTTTGAAATGGCAGGCAAGAGCAGAGTTCACAGAAGAATTCTAGGTCCCCGAAGAAAGGGTTTGAAAATAAATATAAAATTTAACTGTTATCAGAAAAATTATATTGGCCTACCTGTGATAAGGATAGGTAGAAAGATTTCGTTCGATGAATTGGATTTAAATTTTGGCAAAGGCCAAAGCTTTAATTTAATGCCAGTCTAGGAAGTATAGGATTAAAGAAAGGTTGAAATTTGCATACAATGACTAGAATAACAAAAACCAAAGAATGGAAATAAGTAGCAGGTAGCAGGAAGAGCAGCTGACAATTGAGTAGGAAAGAACTGTGATGTTGAATCTTGGCAATTCCCCCTCCACTAACGAGAAAAATAAATTAAAAAAGAAAAAATTTTTATGTGTAACAAATCTCTTGGGAGCGCAATGATAATACAGATTTATTTAAATTGAATCCATGTTGTTACCTGTGACAGAAAAGAGGCAGCTGTTTTTAACCCTATTTTGTTGGTTAAGAAACTAGTTTCTTTATTAAAAGAAAACTAGGAAATGCTGAGGTTGCTGAGATAGTTTCATCTTTCTATTTTAAAATTATCCCAGAGTTGTAGTTAGCCGGACTGTATTATCACTACAGCTCCACTAACTGCAGTTATTTCCCAATATGTCCGATTACTCTAAGTTACCAGAGGGATATACCTTGAAAGCACTTTTGGATTTGTCTAACCTGCAGGAAGAGAGTGAACACTAGAGGTGTTATGGTGTTTATAACACATCTTTTCTTGTTCACATAGCAATTTGGTTTTGTTAGGGGAATTGTTTTGGCTTTAGAAGCCAATCAAAAAAATATCTTTGTACTTAACACTGGTCAGAAGGATTCAATAGCCAAGTAAATAATGAGTTGAGGCTGGGGAATAAAGATCTTTACAAGTCATACATGAATAAAAATCTATACTACTGTAATGTATTTTGCAAGCCTTTAAATCTCAGAGGGGAGTAAACAAGTTAGATAAATTCCTTCAGTTGTTGCCAGAGAAATATATAATGGAAACAAAGCATCAGAATGGGGATGACTTAGAGAGAACCCCAGAATGACTAAGTTAGGAAACAACTTCCTTAGTTTATTTCCCATTAAAGAAACAAAAATCCCAAATTGGTTATGACAAAACACCTTGAAAGTCTGATTAAACTATTATGAAATTAAGTATGTAAAAAGCTTTGGAAACACGACGGACTTTAACACTACACTTTTTAGATTTCCAGGAATTCAAAAAAAATTAAAATTTTAGATACTTAAATTGGTGCTTATATAAGATACAAATGTCACCCAGATAATACAAAACTCATTTATATCTTAAATCTTTGATCTTTTATCTTTACCCGCTATACTAAAGAGTAAAAATAATATTAAACAAGTGAAAAATAACCTACAAATACCTTAATTTGATTTTCAAATATTATATAATGTCAATGCAAAATATCTGAGCCAGGTCTCTGTCAGTTCAGAAGGTTTATTTTGCCAAGGTTAAGGACGCATCCCTGACACAGCCTCAGGAAATCCTGAGACATGTGCCCAAGGTGGGTGGGGGTACTGTCTGCTTGTATGCATTTTAAGGAGACATGAGACATCAGTTAATATGTGTAAGATGGGCTGGGTACGGTGGCTCACACCTGTAATCCCAGCACTTTGGGAGGCAGAGGCGGGCAGATCACTTGAGCCCAGGAGTTTGAGGCCAGCCTGGGCAACCCTGTCTCTACCAAAAAATAAAAAAAATTAGCTGAGCATGGTGGTGCATGCCTGTAGTTCCAGCTACTCGGGAGGCTAAGGCAGGAGAATTTCTTGAACCCAGGAGGTAGAGGTTACAGTGAGCCGAGCTTATACCACTGCACTCCAGCTTGGTGACAGAGCAAGACTGTCTTAACACACACACAAACAAAATGTGTAAGATGTGCATTGGTTTGGTATGGTAAGGTAAGACAACTCCAGGTTAGAAGTAGATAAGAGAAAAAAGGTTGCATTCTTTTGAGTCCTTGATCAGCCTTCCACTGAATACACAATTTAGTCTGGCTCAGTGAATCTGCATTTTTACATAAATAGTAGGGCAGAGGAAGCAATCAGATATGCATTTGTCCCAGGTGAGCCTCAGAGGGATGACTTAGAATGGGAGGCAGGTTTGCCCTAAGCAGTTCCCAGGTTGATGTTTCTCTTTAGCTTAGTGATTTTGGGATCCCAGGATTTATTTTCCTTTCACATTCCCACCCTTTTCTTTTTAAAATCTTTTGGAGAAGGCATTTTAGAAGAAAAATGAGTCTGGTCTCAGGTTTGGCCTGATCTCTCATGGCTAGTACGGTTCATTCCTAGATGGGTAGGTCCCACATTATGAGGAAAGCTCATTTTTAGCAGGTTGTGAAGTCTCATGTCCTATGAAGAGAAAATAGGGGGAGGAAGAGAGAAAACAAACAAAACCAGAACAATCCTGGAAAATCAATATAGGCCATATTACTTTGAAGTCCATACATCAGTAGGCAGGAATGAAGCAACTTATGTGTGTAAATAGGTTGCTGTTATTTTCTTTTAAAGCTTAAGTTGTCTAGCTTCAGTTTGCAGGGCTTTAAAGAAAGCACAGCTTAGTTTTCAGTGATTTCAACATAGAAAAACTAGGGAAAAAGGGAAAAGAAAGAACAAAAATTAAAATAAAAACATTATTTTGGAGACTTGCAGCCTGGAAAATTTTTAGAATTCAGTCCAAACTGTAGAAAAGAATAAAAATTGAAAAACATTAGGCAAGACTAGAATCTAATAACAAGTGTACTATAGCTCATTTAGAAACATAGTTTTTCTCTCTCCAGTCTCCCATTTTTATTAAAAACAAATCAGTAATAGGACTGATTTGTTTGCAAAAATAAGATTTAGTCTTATGCTTGGCCTGATTATTTGTATAAAGGGCAGCAAGGATAATTATTTTTCAAATAGGCTTTTACAATTTGGCTTTGATGAAACTCAAGGAATCTCAGATAAGACTTTTTTTTTTTCTTTTCTTTTTTTTTTTAAGCTGAGCCCAGCCATGGGTTTGTATCCTCAAATACCTATGAGTTGTGTAGTTTCCTTTCCTCTTGAGGTCCCAAGATACCTTGGGCCTCCTGGGCCTGTTAGAATGTGACATTCTTTACTTACCACAGGTTAGGCGCCCTATACAGGGACCATGAGGACATGGTATGAGGCCAGTTTTCCCCAAAGGGCTTTTTTTGGCTCTATGGGTTAAGCTTGATTCCTTAAAGGAAAGCATGCTATTCTATTCAAAGCCTTGGTAAAACAACCAGTTTCTCCAATTGTGTCGTGTTGCAAAAGAAAACATTCTTATTGCACTTACACAAATAACTATATTGCCATAAGTTAAGAAAACTCACAAATAGTTTCCAAATTCTGGAGAAATAAGGAAGACAGAAATGTGCTCCAAATTTTGTTTACAGGAGTATACTTTACTCAATTGTTAAAAGCTGTAGATAGCTTAAAATACGTTTTTTTCACTCTGAAAAACAAAAGATCAGCAACATTTTAAGCTAAAAGTAAAAAAATTACTTCAGTCTTCTTTTAACTCAGTCCATGCAGTTAACTCTGGTCCTGTTTGATATTCATGAACATTTCAGTTCTCTGAGAGTCCTGAAAGTTTTTTCTTTTATTCTAAGGTCACAATTTCCAAAGTTATTAAAAACCTGCATTCAAGAGCACCTATCAAAGTCCTACAGCTGATTATAAACCACCTTTTGAAGAGGATCAAAACAAGAGAATTCTTAGAACAGCCATTATTAAAACCACATTTGACTAGCAATTTGTTACTTCTCTGGCATACAACAGTTTTACATAATTATAATTATTAATAACATACACTAAATCATATTAGAATTATAGGAGTTTCCCATAATTTTGGCACACATACCAATAACATTTATACAAATATAGCCCAAAGAAAACCAAACACCATTTCATATTTGACAATGCTTCCTGTATGATTTCTATACCAATAAGCCAAATATGTCTCTTTTGGACTTCTGGGGACTAAAGCCAAAAAATTAACGAGGACCGAAGTTAGAATTTGACTTTGGAAAGTGTGTCAAGTATAAAAAGTTTAAAACGCTTGATATCATGAAATAGGATCACAGGTCATTGCAAAATAAGTCATTCATTTAACCGAGGTGATAACATAACGATTTCAAAAACAGGTGAAAACTTTTATTCTTTGAGAGAAAAGACTTAATTTCCCAAATAATAAGCCCTAATAAAGACAGCATGAGGCCAATTAAACCTATCTTTCAAAATCTTGAAAACAATCTATAAAATGCCTGATTTTTTAATCATCTTGACAAGATAAAATTTCCATAAACCTTGTTTATTTTTTGTTAAATTTGAATATTTGCTTTGCGAAGTCAATAATTTTTTATTTCTTAAATTTTTCATGCCATCTTTTTCTACTATATTTATTTTAAATAGCTTTGCTTGCTGATTGGGCAAAGGCTATTTTCCAGGCTGGCAAATGCTGTGCCTACAACAAATTAGCTTTTAAAAATCAAATTATACTGACTGCATGTTTAGAAGTAGAATATTAAGTAACTTATTTTACTACCAAAAATAGTTCAGAAGAGAAGTAATTGAAATAAAGTCATTATTGTGCCACTCTAGGCCCCAGATTTTAAATTTCACTGCTTCTAATATTAGCCTAGAGATCAATACCATGCATGTTTCAGTCTTATGGGTAAGATATGGAAGCTGCAGTGAGACATCTTTCAAAACTTGTAAATAATACTGTCCTTTGAGTGTTGAACCATGAAATCGTCCCAGAGTGAGGGATGTCCTGATCGAGCCTAGAAAGTATTTTACTTATAGAAAAGTATCTTTAATATATATTTTTACTTGCAAAAAGCAGTTTACTTATAGAAAGCAATTAATATGCAAAGCCAGGAAGTATTGGCATACTTAAAGGCAAGGTTTAGATTCACCTAAAGAAAAAAAATTAAAAACTCATATCCAGAAGATATGCTCTATGGTGAAAAGAAGAGGATGTACAATAGCTACTTCTAATGGAAGGAGTCTTGCTAATGGACTTCCCCTTAGGGAGGTTTGTGGCAGATTTTCTAAAACCTGAAGGAGAATTCTTCAAGCAAAAGAGGCTGGAGAATTAGAGACACTAGGCAACTGGAAGAGGCTTGGGGCAGAGAGGGAGACACCAGGGAAAGTTTGGGGAAAACAGGACTTGTGGGTATCTGAACCACCAAAGACAAGGGAGTGGGGTGAACTGAGCCAGAAGAGGAAAGTAGAACCAGATCATTAGCCTAACCAAGTTTATGTGTGATCCTAAAGGGCTTTAGCAGACAGGCTGATAATGTTATGAGTAAGTGCTATGTAAGTATTAACTATTATTATATTGCTGATAGTTTTATATTCTTCTCACTTGACATTGTATTCTAAGCACGTTCCATGTAATTAAACACTTCTTAGAAACCATTTTTATTTTTTTTAAGTTAAATGGCTGCATGGTATCTCAGGCATGATATTTAGCAATTCTATCATTGGAAATTTAAGCTACTTTCATTTCTTGGTATTTAAAATAACCAGTGAAGAAGATGTCTATAAGTTTTAGATCTCATCTTTGATGGTTTCCTTGGGAATTTCTTGTTAAAGTGAAATTACACAGTAGGAACATTTGACACTTTTAAGTATGCACCAGTTTACACTCCCATCATGCTACACCGTTGACCAAGAAAAATTATTTTATCCTCACCTGAGTGATGAAAAATTGTTTCTCACCTTTCAAATTTACATTTCTTTCTGACTAGCAAGATTAAAACTTTTTCATGTTTATTAGCTATTTTATCTTTTTTTTTTTTTTTTTTTTTTTTTTGAGACGGAGTCTGGCTCTGTCACCCAGGCTGGAGTGCAGGTGGCCGGATCTCAGCTCACTGCAAGCTCCGCCTTCCGGGTTTATGCCATTCTCCTGCCTCCGCCTCCCAAGTAGCTGGGACTACAGGTGCCCGCCTCGTCGCCCGGCTAGTTTTTTGTATTCTTTAGTAGAGACGGGGTTTCACCGTATTAGCCAGGGTGGTCTCGATCTCCTGACCTTGTGATCCGCCCGTCTCGGCCTCCCAAAGTGCTGGGATTACAGGCTTGAGCCACCGCGCCCGGCCAGCTATTTTATCTTTTCTGTCACTTTCTTCACTCACTAAAAGGTGTTAATGTCCTACATGCTGATATGTAAGATCTTTACGTATTAGACATGCATCATTTGCTCTAAATATTTTTTGCTAGTTGGTTTTCAGTCTTGTCTTTTGCTACCCAGTTTTAAAGTTTTCTGTCTTATCCTTTAATTCATTAATACACTCAACTAATATTTATTGAACAACTATGTGCAAGGCATTTTTATAGACACATCATTAATGAACAAAATAGTCAAAAATTTCTTGGAATGTGGTACTTAAATTTTAGTGAGGGAAGACAGACAATAACTGATAAGCATGATAAATAGGTAAATTATATTAGTTAATAAGTGCTTCAGGGGAAAAATGGAGGGCAGAAGGGGTTGGTGATGGGGATATGGAGGCTGCAATTTTAAATAATGCTTTAGGTAGGTCTTATTGAGAAGATGACTTTTGAGGAAGGACTTGGAAAAAAGAGTTATTGTGCAGATTATCTGGAAGAAGAGCATAGTAGACAGAGTAAATAGTCAGTGCAAAAGTCCCAAGGGCTGGAACATGCCTGAAATGTTTAATCAAAGAGGTTGGAGTGAACCAAAGAATGAAGTAGAAAAAGATGAAGTCAGAGAGGTTAATGGTGTGTGTATGAAATCATGTAGGCTACTGTATAAGACTTGGGTGAATGGAGGGTTCTGGGCAGAGGGCATGATTCAACTTAGTTTTTAAAGAATAGCTCTTTGAATGTTGTGCTGAAAACAGAATAGTGGTAGCAGTGAAGACGGTGAGAAGTGGTCTGATTCTGGATGTATTTTAAAAGTATAGTCAACAAGGATTTCTGATGGATTGGATGTAGGGTGAGAGAAAATAGAGGCATCAAGGACCAGAGGTTTTGGCCACTGGACTGTGGATTTAGCAACATGGAGGTAATTAGTAATGGCAAGGTAGCAGAGAGTAAAAAAGAATGGTGCCCTGGAAGCCAAGGAAAGAACTGGATCAACTGCTGCTAAGAAATCAAATAAGATGAGAATGAACTGGACTGTGCATTTAGCGACATGGAGGTCATTAGTAATGTCTGTGATTTCTTCCACTGTTCTTTACATATTTATGTTATTTTCTATTGGTGAAATGATACATTAGTTATTTCTAGTCATTCAACTTTCCTAACACTATTCATTGAATAATCCATTTCTTTACTGTGTTTGTTTAGTCCTAACTTTCGATCAGCAAAGATCCATATTCCTTTACCTTTGCTCATTTTGGACTCATATTTATATGGAGTGCAACTGTGCCCTTTTAATAAACCACATCTAAATCAGTTATAATGGCAAAGCCTTAAGGTTGTGCAAGTTATTATGATTGGCTTTAATGTAGTTCATGCATAGGAGAGGGACAATCACACTTTTGTTAAGTCACTCAGAAATTGTTACCTTCTTATCGAATGTGTATTTTCCTCATGGAAGCATGGAGGAAAAAGGAAAGCATGGAAATCAATTTTTTTGTTTCTGTTATTATTTCCCTTATTTGACTCTCAGAAAGAAATACTCAAAAACCACTTCAAAATAACTCAATTCTCACTCATACACATAACATTTTCAGGATATCATATTTTCAATATTGCTACAAAAATTATTTTTAAGTGCACATTTTTATAAGTGAAACTCGATGTCATAATTTCAAATAATTATTTCATTTTGTTTTGTGTATCTGCAGGCAAGTCAAATGAAAAAACCAAAGCCCTCAATTCAAATGCAGCATCAAATGCAACGAATGAAACATACTATGAAGCTGATGATATAATTCAAGAAAAAACAATGGATGCAACACAAATCCACATTGCTTATTAACTAAAAATTCTGTGTTTTAAATGCTTACTGAAGAGATGGGGCAATAAAAATAAAGCATGCATTTGAAATAGTTTGTAATATTGCTTTTCAAAAATTCGTCACTCACAAAGCAAGACACAGCTGCATTTTTGATCATTCAGTTACTTTATTAAACACACATTAAGGTTTTATTGGTTTTCCTTTGTATAAATTTACTTTTATTTGCTAATTAAGATGTTTCTGTATCACATGAGATTATGCTAATTATTCAGGATAAATTAAAGAATTTATCAATAACAAGATAAGCAATTCTATCTCAGTGAAGAACAATGAGAAGTTTATGTCACATTACC
Source organism: Rhinopithecus roxellana (assembly GCF_007565055.1). Taxonomy (NCBI): domain Eukaryota; kingdom Metazoa; phylum Chordata; class Mammalia; order Primates; family Cercopithecidae; genus Rhinopithecus; species Rhinopithecus roxellana. The sequence continues at coordinate 57,905,955 of NC_044551.1, forward strand.
AGCATTTCTCAGCTTTTTGATAATAACAGGCAGTTATTTTTATGAGATGGTACTGGATAGGTAAATATCAGGGGGAACTGTCTTATAAACCAGAAGTGACTTGTTCTTAAGTCTCTTAGAAGTCACCCTATGTCTTAGATTTTTCTAGGCACAAACAATATATTCAGTAACAAAAAAATCACAATGTATAATCTGTACAATAAATATTTTGTTTCAAGAGATAAGCGTAACAAAAAATCCTTTGCTGATATATTTCCTAAATAATCTGTATAATGAAATATACAAAACAAATGAGTTCTCTGGTTCCACCTAATGCTATCATGTTAATACCACCTAGAAATCTAGAAATAAAACTAATTTCTGCAAATTATAATTTTTAAAGATTTTAATTCATAAGTGTGTTTTCTATTATAACACAGACCCGGTTTTGTAATAGAATTCATCAGAAAAAAAAAAAAGGGAATTATTTTAAGTGGCTCTACTGAGCATATCTACTATGTCCTGTGAAGTTTTTGTAGTCAGAAAACTAGCATTTCAGACGAGATCTGGCACATTTAGGGTGGCATGGCCATAGCCAAAAACTAGCATTTCAAAATGTGCTGAATACAGCTTCTCTGGTCTGATACATAGAAAAGAATGCCTTATTTTTCTTGGGCATGCAAAGCTCAGGGTTGCAAACATTTTGTCATTAGCCTGTCAAAATTTCTACCAAGAACTATGGTTATCTTCTAGACCAGAACTGTCCAGAGAGGTTTCTGAGATGATGGAAATGTTCTTCCTATATCTGCACTAATAATGGTAGCCACCAGTCACATGTGGCTACTGAGCACTTAAAATGTGGCTAATGCAACAGAAAAAATAAAATTTTTCATTTATTTGATTAATTTAAATAACCCCATGTGGCTATATTGGCCCCATAGTTCCAGATCACTATTGCAACATCCTACTGCCAGAGTTGAACTTCACATTCAAAAAGACAATTTTGCCGATGTTTAAATATTAAAATTGCTTAAAGTATATGTTAAGTTTGAAAATTAAGACACTTCCATTATAAAAATGACATTTTACATGGTCATAAAAGCAAATAATTTTCACTTATTTTGTGAAAGTTCATAAAGCTTTTATGGGTGCTTCTTGATCTTTGATACAACTTTGATTTTAAAGTATCCCAGAAAATTTGCTATCTTGATATACAGTAATTTAATATTACCATATTGTCTCAGGTGAAAATCTAGGTTGAGAAAAATTTAGTTAAGGCACTGGTACCATTCTACTTTTGTTGCTCAAGGGCAAGAACTATAAATGGCACAAGAAGCAGGAAAGAGACAGAGCTAGCAAAACGCTCACTGCCCCAGCTCCTCCCAACTTGTGCAAAAGGCATAGTGGGGCCAGGCATGACTGGACGCATCATGGGTTGTGCTCTAGGAGAGGTACCCCAATTCTCTGCTGCTCTACCTATTTTTAGAAGAGTTAGGAGGCGATATTGAGGTCAGAAGACTCCGGTCTTTGCAACTAGGATTATTGTCACACTGGCATAAGAAAACTACTGTTCTTGGGCGCCCAATGTCCAGGAAGTTTTGGTCTCAGCACTAGGATCAGCTGGAGTCCTTGAAGCACTCCCTGCTGAGCTAGCTTAAAACTAGGTTACCTGAGGTAGAACCAAAGGGCTCATCCAGTGTACCAACTGGTATGTCTCTCTGTAACTCTGAAGCAGTTGTGCTTCACAGGTTAAGCCAAATTTCAAAAGCAAGGGGCCTTATTAAATTACAGCACATTTTGTACACTGAAAAATATTCTAAATGATTTAGACCTAACAAATACTAAAATAGTGATAGAATTTAAGCCAATACAATTAAGAACAAAACACATCTCAAAGTATGTACATGTACATATAACTCTGGGGATGGGTCTAATAAGGAATACAGTAGCTTTATGTGTTTTTAGATGATTTAGGTTACTGTGTAATTTTTGGAAATAATAATGAGACCGTAGAAAGAAATGTGAGTCTAATAATAGAGCCTAAAATAATCAAATTATATTTTACATGGCCTTCTAATGAAAGCAATTTCATTTTTAAAAAATGATGGGATTAATCGGATTATGAAACTGATAAAACCAAACCCCAATAAAAGTCATTTCCTTCCTTAAAATCTTTTTTTTCTTTTTTTTTTTTTTGAGACAGAGTCTCACTCTGTCATCCAGGCTGAAGTACAGTGGTGTGATCTCAGCTTACTGCAACTTCCGCCTCCCGGGTTCGAGCAATTCTCCTGCCTCAGATTCCAGAGTAGCTGGGAGTACAGGCACCTGTCACCAGGTCTGGCTAATTTTTGTATTTTTAGTAGAGACAGGGTTTCGCCAAGTTGGCCAGGCTAGTCTTGAACTCCTGACCTCAGTTGATCTGCCCACCTCGGCCTCCCAAAGTGCTGGGATTACAGGTGTGACGCACTGCGCCTGGCCCCCCTTAAAACTCTTTAATGATGTCGCATTGCTTACAGATTAAGTTCAAGCTCCCAAACATGGAATACACGACCCCTTCCTCTTGTTCCTAAGAACTTAAAATGGTATTCTCAATTCTTACCACTTCCTGCCTCACCTATGATACACCAGCAACACCAGATTGCTTGTAATTCTTGACAAACACCTAACACAGCTTGTTCTACCTCAGGTGTTTCTTCATAGCACCCAATCTGTCAATAACTGCCATAACCTTCATTCTTATCCTTAATCAAAGTGCAATTCAGTCACTACTTTCTCTAGGTAGCCTCTTCTAATTTCTCTAGACTAGGTTAGGTACCACTCTGAGTTTCTATAAACTCATGTCAATTACTGCACTAATTATATAACAGTATATGCTCTAGTGTTTCTTCTACCAACTACAGTGTGAAGTCCTTCAGGAAGGCAAATATGTCTTACTTATCTCTGTATCCCCAGTACTTAGCACAGCGTTTGCCATGTTAGGTACTCAATAAATATTTGTTGAAGAAAGGATTCAATGGCATTTTAATCAACATTATTAACAACTCTTCAGCCTAGTTTACTCTGAAGGCAAACTAGGGTTATATACTTTTAGATAGAGTTGTAAATACAAACATATAGTTGTTTTACTTCTCATTTATTGTTGTTTTGACCTCAGACAACCAAAGATGTCAATGGAGCTGTATATTAAGTATGAAGAAAGAGGGACACCTCTGAGAAATACCAGCCAACATATGATATGCAAAAAAATAAAAGGGGAAATTGTGTGGGGAGGTCCATCAATCCAAAAATAATGGCCATAAAGTGCCAGATAATCTAGTTCCAGATGCAAACCTAAATACAAAATTCCATCTGCATCTGGTGAAAATGACATGCATTAGGTTGTAAGAATATGAACCAAATATTATCTGCTTGAAGAAGCTGAACGTGTTTAACTGTTATATTAATAAATTCAACCTTTACTATTATAGAATGCTAGCTGTTTATAATAATTTTTAAAATGAATACTGCTTGAATTTTAAAATATTGATAATTATATATATTAAAACTAGAAGTGATTTCAGAGATAATCTGGTACAATATTTTATAGATGAAAGACATCAAGGCCCAGGGAAACTAAGTGACTTTGTTCAAGATCATACAGGTAGTTAGAATGAACAGACTGTTTTACTGCTAATTCAGTTTTCCTTCTCGTACATACTGCCTGGGAGGGAATTTCATTAATTTTCTTCTAAAATGTATTCATGAGATTTACATCCAATCTCAATAATATCATTTTAGAAGAAAATTACTTCAGTAAAAATAAATTTTTATTCAAATGAGATATTTCATAAACTATGCTAAAATTATAGGAAATTTACTTAGGAATACCAAGATAATTTCTGGGGGGAATATTACTGATCATTAAAATATTTTAATTTGCATACTACATTAGTTAATGAGGACTGACTTTTACTCTTCTCAATCATTCAGAAACCTAAGGAGCCAATTTATAATCTCTACAATTAACAGTAATAAAACTTACAAATAACTCAATTAACTATTTCACTACAATTACTATCATTTTTAACTATCTTAATGGAATGAGGTCATTGCCTTTGCAGCATCTTCTAATCATTTTTTAATATTTCATTTTACTATTATTTTTTCAAGGCTAGTCAAGTCAAGCAGTGGGAGTGGAGAAACACCACCGAACTTGGGTCAGCCTCGTTTTTAAAAAAGCTTTATATTAAAAACCGATTTTTAAAATCTTGATAATTGAAGAACTGTATTTTCAAAAAATTAGCAGCAAAGGCAAAACAAAACCCTAAAAACCTACTGGCTCTGTATTTTTCTCCCAGTTACTGACTGACCTATTTAAACAAAAGCATTTCCTTTTGAGAGGCCCAAAAGACTAAATTAGGTTATGGAAAGGCTGAAAGAGTGAGAGCTGTCATGGCTGCAATGCTATTATAGAAGAGGGCTGTGGATACAGCTTCCCTAGAATTTAAGCATGGGTAAGCATATGTTAAGAGGAGTTATAAGGCTCCCTGAGTCTTACTGAGGGTACCCACATTGGGTGCCGGGTGAAAGAAGAATCAATAAACCTTTCTAGCCTGTGAGGTTAAGTATACTTAGCTGATTTCATTATCACGAATTTACCTGCAGCCATATCTGTAGGTAATCAATTTGAAAATTTCTACATGCACCATAGTGAGGTATTTGCAATCTTTGGTGCTGTGCCATGATATTGGTTGACGTTTGATGCTTTTATAACATAAGCATTTACTTTTTAGGGCATAAGGGATACCTAAGTATTGAGCAAAGTAATGCTGATCAATGTGAAAACAGAAATTTAAAAAACATATCTACTAATATGTATTTGAAAATGCTTACCCATATAAAATTTCCATTATTATATAAAGGCTTTCATGATGCAACTCCCTGGCTCTTAAATTTTAAAAAGTACAGAATAAAATTCTTAATTCTTTTTTTGACACTGCTCTTGAGGTTGCCACTATAAAGGAAAAAAGAGAAACACCCCAAACTGCTCATTTACGAAAACGTAAGTTCAGTATGAAATTTGCTTTAAAACTACAAATTATGTCTGACAAAATAAATATATATGCTCACATTTATAAAATTTTCCACATTACTCACAGGAACAAGCTTCACAAAATTTACATACTGAATACAATAAAAATCAGTTCTAATAAAGATTTAGCTATCTTCCTAAATAAAAATTTCTGTGTTTGAGGTATCACTGTAAGACATGCCAATATGGCACATTTGTAAAACAACCCAGGAGTCTATCCTAAAAATCCTGACCAACTCAGCATCATCTCTGCAGACTTACTAACAGGCTGAACTAATCTCTTTATACAAGAAAGAAATATTTTAATTATTACAAAAACAAAGGAGGCAGGTACTAGAAATTCTGCATTTCGTAGAACAGTGAAACTTTGTTAGAGATATTTTCACGATCATCTTCCTGCAGACACCATTCATTTAAAAAGTCCTAGTCAAGACCATTAAGCAGCTGCACCTTCTATGACGTTGAAAAAAAATCCCTAGAGATTTAAAAAAAACGAAGAATTTCACTATCTTTAAAAGATAATATATTTTAGTATATAAAGCTATTAAATTTCTGTGTGTCAAGAGCAAAACATTACCCCTTACCTAACTTCATGATTGGAAGGTGGACACCTGAATCAGCAATACTCATTAGCTGCTAGGTAGATGACCCGTGTTGACTGCAGTAAAGCCATTTTACAATCAACTTGTGAAGTAATAACACTAGCCAAACACACAGAGACACAAATAGCAAAAACGATGTGTTTAGTATACACAAATAGCTATACTTGGGGCATGGCTATCAAGTAACAAGACTGATTTATTACTTTGCAGTCATAGCACATTAAAAATATATTGCCAGAGGGATAATGGTCCCACATACGAAAAATGTCTATAGGGAAAAGGCTGTGATTTATTGCAAAGCACAATATATAGCAAATTCCAAGGAAGGGCAAACACGTTTTAAAAACAAATATTTAAATTTAATGGCTTAAGCCAAAGTCTCAGTTACTTTCTGGAGAATTCAGAACTATTAGGGGTAGAAGACTGCTTTTCCTTTTTTCTCTTCTTTTTTTCCTTTTTGTGATGTTTCCCTTTTTTTGATTTGCTCTTTTTTTCTTTTTTCTTTTCTTTCTTCTGATATTTTTGTTTCTTTTGTTTTGAAGTGTCCTCTTCAGTGGAACTGGATGAGTAAGACCTATGGATAATAAAACACACTGACTGAGAATTGCATTTATGACTGATAGATGAATTTAAGTGGGATTTGAACTGCCTTAAATTCTTCTTGAAGTAAGGTAGTGAGTATAAACATAAACTTAAAATATGCTTATATATTTGCATTCCCTTAAAACGCTGAATTTAGAATTTGTGCTGCTTGGTCACAGAAACTAACAAAACTAGTATCTCTATTCCACTCAATTTTAGTAATGAGTTTTAAATTCAGTAAGGATGAAATTATTTTTCTGTGACTTTTGGTTTTTCATGCAGTTATACCATTCAAAATCCTAAAATGCAAACAAAGGGGCATTCACCAAGCCTTATTATATTCACTTGTGTATATAATAACTTAGCATATTTTCTTAAAACTGCCTCAGAAGTTGCAATTCTCTATTTTAAAGGGCTATAATTGTGCGTTCATAGGAATGAATTAAAGCTGAAAGTTAGCAAAATAAAATTCTGCTGATTTTTCAAGTACTGGGTCCGTCTAGATGGAGAGTGATACACATGAATACTTGCATTACAAAATAATTTTCATTAGTTACAAAAGGACGCTTTTATGCTAGATATAAATGAAAAAGGATGGGTTATCATTATGCGTTTGAAAAATATTACTTTAATACTAAATTGGAAAAATTGGTTGGATTCCTTCCTCTAATACTAAAAAAAAAAAAAAAAAGAAAAGAAAAAGAACAGAAAACACTATCTTTCAAGATCTTACGTAAAGAGATGTGCAACATTCTACCTATACTCAAACTCAAAATATGAGTGACAAGACAGAAACTGAGTGAATTTAAAATGTAAAAAAAGGTACCTGAAGAGTTAGTTTAGTGATCTAAATATTAGGAGTTAAAACTCAAACTAAGAAAACCTGAGACGGACACAAAGGAGGTGCCAATGTAAATTCAGGACACTACAGGGGTCCAAGGCTATCTAGTGTCTGTATAGTGTATGAATTCCTTGACTGCCTTCCTCCTTTAGTGACTCCGAGTTTTCCCTTATTTTTGTAATGTTGTGTTCCTTTTTCCTCCTTGTTTGTCTACTTACTCAGACTTCCGACCATCTGTTAAAGCTTATTTTCTCACGTATTCTCCTGCTCCCTTGCCTCTTCTGTTCTGCTATTCTCGAATCTTGTCTACTTTCCTGTTTTAAAGACCCTGCTTGACTTGACCTCTGGATTCTGACTAAAGCTTCTTCCCTGCCTGCACTTTTTTCTTTAGCTTTTTGGTCCCAAAGTTTTTTTTTTCTTTTTTTTTTGAGACAGAGTTTCACTCTTGTTGCACAGGCTGGAGTGTAATAGCGTGATCTGAGCTCACTGCAGCCTCCACGCCCCCAAGTTCAAGTGATCCTCCTGCCTCAGCCTCCCAAGTAGCTGGGATTACAGGCACCAACACCACCATGCCCAACTATTTTTTTTTTTTTTTTTTTGTATTTTTAGTAGAGATGGGGTTTCACTGTGTTGGCCAGACTGGTCTCAAACTCCAGACCTCAGGTGATTGACCCGCCTTGGCCTCCCAAAGTGCTGGGATTACAGGAGTGAGCCACCGTGCCTAGCCTGAAGTCTCAATTTTAAGACAAAATTTTAGGCTGTGGCATAGCAACACGTTCAGGTGGCACTATCTCTGCTAAGTGTGCACAGAAAAGTTAATTTAATTTCAGGTTTGTGATGCTCAAGGTAAACAGGCCCAAATAAATAATCCGTTACTATAAAAGAAATATTTGGGAGGCCGAGGCAGGTGTATCACAAGGTCAGGAGATTGAGACCATCCTGGCTAACACAGTGAAACTTCGTCTCTACTAAAAATACAAAAAAATTAACCGGGCGTGGTGGCAGGTGCCGGTAGTCCCAGCTATTCGGGAGGCTGAGGCAGAAGAATGGCATGAACCCGGGAGGTGGAGCTTGCAGTGAGCTGAGATCACGCCACTGGACTCCAGCCTGGGCGACAGAGCAAGACTCCGTTTCAAAAAAAAGAAAAAGAAAAGAAATATACAGATGTACCTCAACTTACGATGGGGTTACGCCCTGATAAATCTATCTGAAGCTGAAAATACACAAAATACACCTACCCTACTGAACATTATAGCTTAACCTGGCTGCCCTTAAATATTCTCAGAACACTTACATTAGCCTCTAGTTGGGCAAAATCATCTAACACAAAGCCTATTTTTATAATAAAGCATTGAATATCTCATGTAATTTATTGAATACTGTCCTGAAAGTGAAAAATAGAATGGCTCTATGGTTACTTAAGTATATTTCTACTGCACCATCATAAAGTTGAAAGATCATACCGAACCACAAAAATTGGGAACTATCTGTATTAGAATTTGGAAGACTATTAGATAATCTCATTTCCTATAAGCAATCCATCTTGCTGTGCTGGAACACATGAGTTAATAATACATGAACAGAAAACCCTGAGCTCTACATTCCTATTTGTTTCTATATTAAAGATTATTAGTTAACTCCTAACACTTGAAAGTGAGCTAATTTTCCAATTTATAAGATACCTGAAATATTAAAATACATGTATTAAATGCTCTATAAAAACTACGAAGTGGCAGCCCCTGGTTTCTAGAACCTATTCTGTATGAGAACTGGGTCTAAACTAGAATTATGGTTCAGTGCTTTTAAAACATGCCTGTATGTGCAAATTTATGCTAGTATGAATGAAACTGCACTCATTAACAAGAGAAATGGCCACTTACTACTTTCAATAGTTTCTTTAACCAGTTAGTTTTTAAAAGAGTTAATAGTAAAAATGCACAGGTGGCTGAAGACTGGAAGGAAGTTATGATGCTAACAATTCCTTCAGGTCTTTCACAACCCTCATCAGCCATCATTCATATACATATATATATATATGAACTTGTCATGCTAAATATATATAAATATAAATACAACTGTGTGTGAATGTAGGTGCATATATATAATTATATATACATATATATTTTTTTTTGTAGGGGGGTGCGGGCGGCAGACAGGGTCTTGCTGTGTTGCCCAGGCTGGAGAATCTCCTGGGCTCAAGCAATCCTTCCACCTCAGCCTTCCATGTAGCTGGGAACACAGGTACATGCCATCACACTTGGATATTTTTTTTTTCCTTTTGCAGAGATGAGGTCTCACTATGTTGCCCAAGCCTGTCTCAAACTCCTGGGCTCAAGCCATTCTCCTGCCTTGACCTCTCAAAGTGCTGGGATTAAAGGCATGAGCCATCGCACCTGGACAGCATGACAAGTTCTATTAAATTCTATTAATAAGTTAATTTATTAGCCATGGTAATATTACAAGAATACAAATATTTTTGTCAACTTCATGTACATGAAGACAAAATATAAAGAGTTTAAACTTAAGCTCAATGAAAAGCTTAGTTGTTGAAGAAAAAATATTAAATTAACCGTATCATACGTAAAAAATAAAATTTCATAATCCATCCTAGACTCATAGGTCTGCTTTGTTTTTTAAAATGCTGTTAAAAAAATACCTTTTCCTTTTTTTTTTCAATTTGACTTTTTCTTTGCTTTTTTCTTTTTTCTTTTCCTCTTCTTCATTTATTCCTGGGAGGTGAGAAGAAAAAAATCCAGTCATCATGAGTCTATATATTAATATGGCATATATATATATGTTAAAATTTTAGCTGTTGGTGAATTTCACTGGTTAGGATATTGTACTTCTTTTGTAATAATTTTTCTCTTTCTTAATTATCTTTATCCATTAAAAAACTCATAAAAGTATTAAATGCTTTTTATAAACATTTCAAATACTAAGTCCATCAAGTAAAAAAATGCAAGTATCCCACCTCTAATTCCCATAGGACGTCAATGCCAGTGGTTTGATGGGTACTGTTTGAGCCTTAAAAAGCAGAACAGTACAACAGTGCACAGTTTTAAAATTTTCTTCTGCAACAAAATTAGGATCATGCAATATGTATTATTCTCTAACTTGTTTTTTAAATACACTATTTGGTGTGTATTCTTCTAGGCATTCTTTTTACAAAACCAAACACACACACATTTACTCATACACACACATTTACTCATATACACACATTTACTCATACACACATAGTTGCATGTAAGTTCCAAGTATTTTTTTGCCTTTGAAAAACGTACTGTCACATATATTTTGCAGCTTATTTTTTTCGCTTAACATAGCAGATATTTACCTTTGTCATTAAACATATATCAATATCATTATTAAACACAGAATAGTGCTCCCATGAGCCATAATTTATCAATTTCTACTTTCATTGTTAGAAACAATAAGCAATGGAAATCTTTTACATATAAGAAGTATTTCTGGGTGACAGAACTTGTTTACGTTTATTTAAAGAAAGAGCAGGCCGGGCGCAGTGGCTCACGCCTGTAATCCCAGCACTTTAGGAGGTGAGGTGGGCAGATCACGAGGTCAGAAGTTCGAGACTAGGCTGGACAACATGATGAAACCCCACTTCTACTAAAAATTCAAAAAATTAGCCAGGTGTGGTGGCAGGAGCCTGTAATCCCAGCTACTCAGGAGGCTAAGGCAGGAGAATTGCTTGAACCCGGGAGGCAGAGGTTGCAGTCAGCCAAGACCAAGCCACTGCACTCCAACTTGGGCAAAAGTGTGAGACTTAGCCTCAAAAAAACAAAACAAAACAAAACAAAACAAAAAAACAAAAAAACAGCAATACATTCAATTTTACTTTAATAAAAGAATATTAAAGTAAAATTCAAGAAACAGCTTTTCTACAAGAAAGATTATTTCCCAAAAGAGCTGTCTAAAGAAAAAAGACTATAAAAAACTAAGAGTTTGGAGCTATTCTTCTTCTTCTTTTTTTTTTTTTTTGAGATAGAATCTGCTTTTTTTTTTTTTTTTTTTGAGATAGAATCTGGCTCTGTCACCCAGGCTGGAGTGCAGTGGCATGACCTCAGCTCACTGCAAGTTCCAACTCCTGGATTCATGCCATTCTCCTGCCTCAGCCTCCTGAGTAGCTGGGACTACAGGCAACCACCACCAGGCCCAGCTAATTTTATGTACTTTTAGTAGAGACAGGGTTTTCACCATATTAACCAGGATGGTCTTGATCTCTTGACCTCATGATCTGCCCGCCTTGGCCTCCCAAAGTGCTGGGATTACAGGCTTGAGCTACCATGCCTGGCTGTAAACATTTAAAAATATCTGTGTATATATATGTATATATTCCAAATCTATATATTTTCTAATTATAAAAGCAATGTATGTTCAAGGTAGAGACTTTATAGGTTTCAGAAAAAATGTATAAATAAGAGAATTAAAGTTTTGCTGTTAGGATCTCCTTTTAGTAGCCAGGAAGCCTTGGGGTTATTTGGCAAGGTAGAGAATAGAGATCAGTTTGTCTCATAAAATCCTAGGAGATTTTTATTGACCACACTTTATTCAACAAATATTTACTAAATGCTTATGTGTCAGGTACTGTGCTATGTACTGGGTCTTTGCTGTGCATGGTCCTTGCCCACAGGGAACTTATAGTTAAGTGGTGAGAAAGAAAATGAACAGGTAAAGATAGCATTCTAAGTGAAGAGCAAGGATAGTGCATGTCAGGAAGAGGAAATCGGTTCTAGAAACTAACAAGAGGTTGTTGCAGATAGAAGGCGAGGGGCAACTATGAATAAGAATGAACACGAATGAGAACAGATGAACAATAAATCATAAATACATGTAGAGTACTTTGAAATGAGAGGCCAGAGAGGTAAGCAGGAACTTGCTTATTCAAGACCATGAAGGCAGCAGTAAGGATTTTACATTCTAAGTGAGATGGACTGTGTGATCGGCAGTCTTCCATGGTAAATGAATTGGAAAGGGCTAGAAAAGGCAGGGGAATAATAAAGTAACTGGAGTAATGCAGGCCAGAGATAGTGGTGTCCTGAATAAAGGCAGTGGAGGTGGTGGTATGTGTGTGGGAAGGATGATGGAACGAAAGGAATCAAGGATGACCACCAGGATTTTAGCAGTGCAACTGATTAAAATGTGGATTGGTGGGAAGTGGGTAGGAGACTGAAGGACAACTGTGGGTGGGGAGTGAAGACTTCAATTGTAGACATTTGAGATCTAAAAGACCTGTTTGACATCCAAGTAGGTAACTGAAGTAGGCAGTTTGTATGTGATTCTGAAGTTTAGAGATTAGTCTGGACACACACACTGATCAGCTTACAGATGGTATTTAAAACTATGGGGAATAAATAAAATCATTTAGTTAGAGAATGATGAGAAAAAAATACAGGGAGTAAAGCCCAGGAAGATCATCTGCATCTTGAGGAACTCCAACATTTATGGGCTGAGAAGAGCAGGAAGAAGAGCTATCAAAAAGACTGACAAAGAAGGGCCACAGGGTTGGAAGAATACCAGAACCAAGAAGTAGGAACCTTAAAGAAGAGAGGGGCCACCTATCAGATAGTACCTAAAGGCCAAGTAGAATGTGGATAGAAAAATGTCAAATAGATTTGGCAAAAAGTAATTAAAGTCCTTGACAAGTAGACTGAAAAACAACTGGAAATAAAAAGGTGGAGAAAGTAAGAATAAATAACTTTTTTGAGAAGTTTAGCTAGAAAGCAGCAGAGAAATGGGATGTTAGCTAGAGGGATGCAAAGGATCTAGGGAAGAACGATGGGAAAAACAAGAAAAAAATTGATGCTGATTGAAATGATGATGTAGAGAGGGGATAACTGAAGAAATAAAATTCTTGAAGAAAAAGATTCATAGCAATTATGGTAGGACACGCCTTTGAAAGGAGGGACAGTCTTTCCATTTTAACTGAAGGAAAGAAAAGAAAAATGGATATATATGCAAATTTGTGGATTAAGTAATTGGAAGCTAAGATGCTCTCATCTGGAGTCTTCTATTTTGTCAATGAAAGAGGGAGTCATTAGCCGAAGGAGGAAGGGAGAAGTGGGAAGTCTGAAGAGTGGGGGAAAGGTACAAAATAAGTATGGAGAGTGCACTTGCAAAAATAAATGCAAGCTGATATTAGGGATCATGAATTTATAAAAACACAAGTCTGCCTCTTTACCTTTGCACTGCTGTAAGGAGATCAGCATGGAGAAGGCAAAGAGAGGATCATCCATATTTGGGGTCTTGCTACATAAGGGTAAAAGATAAAGAAAGGAGTAAGGCAGTTACTGATATTTGCAAAAGAATAATTATGATAATGTATGATGGAATCTAAGCTAGATAAGGGGAAGACTAACTGAATGAAAGTGGTGGGTCAATAGCCTGAGGGTCTTTACATTAAATAAACTGGAAAGATAAGAACTTGGCGTAAAAAGCTTAGAGTATATGACATTAGTTTTGGAGGCTGAGAACAAGGTCCAGGGTGCAATCATGGAAATGTGTGGCTGAGGTGAAGAGACAGAAAAGATCATTTTCAATGATAAGGTCCAGAAGATGAGCTAGGGTGTTGGCAAGTAATTCACAGGTCATCTGAGAAAGTCTCTAAGAACAATGAGAGGACTCGAGATGAAAAATAAGACAATTGAGAGTTTGAGGGTGGAGAATCGTGTGAGACCCAGAGTTTGAAACCAGCCTGGTCAACATAGTGACACCATGTCTTTATAAAAGAAAAAAAAAATAGCAGGCATGGTGGCATATGCCTGTAGTCTCAGCTACACTGGAGGCTGAGGCGGAGGATTGCTTGGGCCCAGGAGTTTGAGGCTGCAGTGATTCATGAAGCCACGATGGTGTTACTACACTCCAGCCTAGACAACAGAGTGGGACTTTGTCTCAAAAAAAAAAAAAAAAAAAAAAGAAAGGAGTCTTCAAATAATCGTGAGGAATGGCCTGAAGTAGATATATGAAGACAATAAAAATGGGAAGAAGCAGGAAAGCCAAATGACAGGAGCCTCAAAAGGGCATTTTGCTAAGACAATATGTTTATGATGTCTTGAACATATAAAAAATGTGAGTTATTAAAGACAATCAGTGGGAAGTATGTAGTTTACAGAACTAAAAATGTAATTAAGAAAAGGAAAAAAAAAAATGGCCAGAGCAAAGATAATATGTATTAAGGAGGAAAGCAGTCTTGAAATTCCAAGAACTATTTTTAATGTCTTCCAGCTCTCAGTTATCTCTTCCTTTCTGGAGGTGGCACTGGCCACCTCTTTCCTGAGTGCTATCAGCTAAGGTGTCAATGGTTGGCATACTAAGTTGGAAAAAATGATTAAAGGCAAAGTGAAGAAAAACAGGATGGGGGAAATAAGGCATTTTTTAAAAAAATCACATCCAATGACAATGTACATCTGGAGACTTAGAAATTGTACAAATAAGTACTATAGGTTACTTATCTCTATTTCTAGTATCCAGGATTTTGTCAGTTATGCCAACAGCTTTTTAGAAAACTGGTCAATGCCATTTGTCCTGAAACACTTCTCTCCATTATGACAGAAGTACTAAAACAATGCAAGTGATGAAATGCTGGGAGAGATTCTATACTATTTAAGCAGAATGAATAATATGATTTTTGAAGCTCACCTATTTCAATTACATGAAATACTTGGAAATGACAAAACACTCTATCAGCTCAGGTTCCTATTTGCAAATGACATGACAATTTACACTGATATTCCCAAGGAGTCTCAAAAAATCTAGAATTAGTGAGTTCAGCAAGAAGAAAAAATAAACATACAAAAATCAATTCATTTTTATTAGCAACGAACATGCAGAGAACAAAATTAAAGATACAGTATCATTTATAATTTTCCAAAAAAAGTATATAAAAAGTGTATAGGACTTATATGCTGAAAACTACACAGTGCTGATTAAAGAAACCCAAGAAGTTCTAAATAAACGAAGAGACACATCATGTTCATGGATCAGAAGACTCAACAAAGTAATGACGTCCATTCTCTCCAAACTGATACACACATTTAATGCAATTCCTATTCAAAATCCTAGCAAAGCTTTCTGTAAATATAGACATGAATTTAAAATTTTTATGGACATGAAAAGGAAGTAAAATAGCTTGAACAATTTTGATGAAGAATAAAGTGGGAAGAATTGGTATCCCCATTCAAGACTAATTTTTAGCTATATTAATAAAGCTTATGTGGTATTAGCAGAGGCAAAGACACACTGATCAACAAAACAGCACAGAGAATCCAGAAACAAGCACACACAAATAGAACCAACTGATTCTTTTTGGCGGGGTGAAAAAAAAGCAAAGCAATTTAATGCAGGAAAGACAGCCTTTTTAAGAAATAGTGTTGGAACAACTGTAGGCAAAATAAATCAAGGCCTCACTGCTTACATAAAAATCAACTCAAAATTTATCATGGACTTAAATGTAAAATTAAAACCACAAAACTTTTAGCAAAAAATATATGAGCATTTTTCAGATCTATGCATAGGCAAAGAGTTCTTATATTTGACACCAAAAGTATAGTCTATAAAAGGAAAAATTGATAAACTGGACTTCATCAAAATTAAAAACTACTGCTTTGTGAAAGACCTGGTCAGAGGATAAAAAAGACAAATGCCATACTGGGAGTAAACGCTTTCAAAACAGGTATCTGAGAAAGGACTAGTGTCTAGAATGGTATAAAGAATATCAACATGTATAAAGAACATACAAAATATACACATGTACCCACATATATATATACACACACAGATATATATGTTCAGAACTCAACATTCAACAGTAATGAAAAGATGCATAACATCATTAGCCATTAGAAAAATGTAAATACAACCACAATGGGCTATAACTACACGTGTTAGAATGCTAAGCACAAAAATGCTAGTGACAAAGTCAAATGCTGGTCACTCATACGTTTCTCGTAGGGACGTAAAATGGTACAGCCACTGTAGAGTTTGACAGTTTATTAGGAAACGAAACATACAACTACCATAACAACCCGGCAATTTTACTCTGGGGCATATGTCTCATAGAAATAAAGAGTTATGTTCACCCAAATCCTGTTTATAGCAGTTTTATTAATAATAACCCCAAACTGACAATCCAGTGGATAAATACTTAAACAAACTGTAGTATATCCATAACATACACTACTATTCAGAAACAAAAAATAACGAACTATCGATATATGCAACAACCTAAGTCAGTCTGTAGAGAATTATAATTAGTGAAAAAAGCCCATCAGAAAGGATTACATACTGTAAGATTCTATTTACAAAACATTACTGAAATGACAATATTATAAAAACAGAGAGCAAAGTTTTGGTTTACAGGGTTAGGAAGGTGGTGAGGGCAAGAGAGAAATGGATATAGGTATCAAAAGACAGTATGAATGGTCGTGGTGGTGATGGAAATGTTCTGTGTAGACTGTATTAAAGACATCCTGCTTTGAAACTTAATTTTCGAAGACGTTACCATTGAGGGAAACCAGGGAAGGGACAAACAAAAGGGGTCTCTGTGTGATTTCTTACAGCTACATGTTAATCTACAATATTCTCAAAATAAAAATTTCGATTAAAAAATCAATTATCACATATGCATGGGTTTATTCTGTTCCATTGATCTATCTTTACATCGATACTACACTTTCATGATTACCTGTGGCTTTACAATAAATCTTGAAATTAGGTTGTGTTAGTTTTTCAATTTTACTAATCCTTTTGAAAGTGTTTTGGCTTTTCTAGGTTCTTTATATTTCCAATTGGCTTGTAATTTTTTTTGTTTTTATTTTTAGAGATAAGGTCTTGCTTGGCTTGTCAGTTTCTCAAATGGCCTGCTGGAATTTTGACTGTGATTGCTTTGAATTTATAGATCTGCCTGGGGAGAAGTGACATTTCTTTTAAAATTGAAACTTCCACTCAATGAATATAGCATATCTTTATTTCTTTAACTTCCCTCAACAATATTTTGTAAAATACATTTCAGTCTTGCATATCTTTTGTCAGATTTACATTCTTAGTATTTCATTTTTTATGCTATTGTAAAAGATATCTATAAAATTTTAACTTCTGATTGTTCATTGCCAGTGTACAGAAATACACTCAGTTATTAGTTCTAGAAGCTTTTTTGATAGATTTGGTAGATAGTTCTACATAGATGATCATTCCATCTGCAAAAAAAGGCAGTTTTAAACTCTTTCCTGAAATCTGGATGCCTTTATTTTTCATACCATATTGCAGTGGCTAGAATCTCCAGCAGAATGTTGAGTAGAAGTGGTATGAGTGCACATATTTGCCTTGTTTCTTATGTTATGGAAAGACTTCAGTCTTTTATCATTAAGTATGATGTAACATTTTGTTTTTTTATAGATTTTGTATGAAGTTAATAAAGTTATCTTCTATTTCTAATTGGCTCAGAATTTTTTATCAGAAGTATATGATGGACTTGCTGAATAATTTTTCTTAAAATATTGTAACAATAATATAGGTTGTTTTTAGTCTCTTAAATATCATGAATTACACTGACTTCTGAATATAAAACAAATGTATTCCTGAAATAAAACCAACTTAGTCATGATATACTTTTTGTATACTGCTAGATTCAATTTGCTAAAATTCTCTTAAGAATTTTTGCATCTGTATTAATAAGTCTCTAACTTTCTTTTCTTTTAATATCTTAATCTGGTTTTGTTATCAGGGTAATGCTGGTCTTATAAATTGAGTTGAGAAATACTCTCCTCCCTTCAATTTTTAAAAAGATTTTGTATACAAATTCTATTATTTCTCCTTTAAATGTTTTCTTGTAAGAGAAGCCACTGGGCATGAAGTTTGTTGAAGTTTTTATTTTTATTTATTTGTTTATTTATTTTTGAGATGGAGTCTCGCTCTGTCGCCCAGGCTGGGGTGCAGTGGTCGGATCTCAGCTCACTGCAAGCTCCGCCTCCTGGGTTTATGCCATTCTCCTGCCTCAGCCTCCCGAGTAGCTCTGGACTACAGGCACTTGTCACCTTGCCCGGCTAGTTTTTTGTATTTTTTTTAGTAGAAACGGGGTTTCACCGTGTTACCCAGGATGGTCTCGATCTCTTGACCTCGTGATCCACCCGTCTCGGCCTCCCAAAGTGCTGGGACGTGAGCCACCGCGCCCGGCCTGAAGTTTTTAAACTAAACATTTAACTTAAGAGATGCAGGGGTACTCTTCACATTTTAGATTTCTTATTCAAACTTTTGCTGGTTTGTATCTTTCAAGTAATTTGTCCATTTTATCTAAGTTATCCAATGTATTGGCATAAAGTTCTTTAAAATATTCTCTTCTCCGTTTTATATCCATATGATCTGTAGTGTTATCAATTCATTTCTGGTTATCAGTAATATATGCCTTTTCTCTTTTTAAAATCTCATTAGTTTGGATAGTGATTTTTCAGTTTATGGACCTTCTCAAATAACCAGTTTTTGGTTTTGTTGATTTTCTGTAGTCTTGTTTTCCATTTCATTTATTCACCTCTGATCTTTATTATTCCCTTTCTTCTGCTTACTGTGGGTTTAATTTGTTCTTTCTTCTAGTTTGTTAAGGTGGAAGTTGAAGTCATAGATTTGAGACATTTCTTCTTTTTTTCTAATACAGGTATAAGCTTGTCTCTAAGTACTTCTTTGGAGGTATACCACAAATGTGTTTTTATTTTCATTCAGTTAAAATCACCTTCTAATTCTCTTTTGCTCTTTTTTTTGTTGACCCAAGACTATTTACAATTACGTTAAATTATAAACACTTGGGAATTTTCTAAGTAGCTTTCTGCTATGGCCCAGTATCAGGTCTATCTTGATAGGTGCACTTAAAAACAAAACAAAACAAAAACAACAACAAAAAAGTGTATTTTGCTGTTGTTGGGTGAGGTGTTGCATAAATGTTAAATGGGTCAAGTTTGTTGATAGTGTTACTCAAGTCTTCCATATCCTCACAGATTTACTGTCTACTTGTGCCATTAGTCAATGAGAAAGGTGTTGAGATCTATGGCTATAATTGCAAATTTGTCTATCCATAAGAATTTTTATTTACGGTTATACCAAGATTTGTTTCAGATATTTGTTATTAGGTGCATAAACAGAATATATATATATATATACATATATATATATATATATATTTTTTTTTTTTTTGAGATGGAATCTCACTCTGTTGCTCAGGCTGGAATACAGTGGCATGACCTTGGCTCACTGCAACCTCTGCCTCCCTGGCTCAAGTGATTCTCCTGCCTGAGCCTCCTAAGTAGCTGGGATTACAGGCACATGCCACCATGCCCGGCTAATTCTTTGTATTTTTAGTAGAGATGGGGTTTCGCCATGTTGACCAGGCTGGTCTCGAACTCTTGACCTCAGGTGATCTGCCCACCTCGGCCTCCCAAAGTGCTGGGATTACAGGCGTGAGCCACCATGCCAGGCCAACACCTAGAATTTTTATGTTCTCTTGACCAAATGACCCTTTTATAATTAGGAAAAAACCTCTTTATTGCTGGCATTCTTTGCTTTGAAATCTACTTGGTCTGACATTAAAATTGTCACTTTAGCTGTCCTTTTAGTAGCTGTCCCTCTCTTTTTTTTTTTTGGAGTTATAATAATTTCAGACTACTGCAAACATGTCCCAAAAAAGTCATGAGGAACTAAGGAAATAAAACAGTAGCTATGGGAATAATTTCCTCTTCCACTTAGCAGTGATGGATAAGGAGTTTACTTTCTAGGTTTTATAGAGAAACTGGTTCTAATGAAAACAAAATATACAGAATATGGTATCCAACACCAGCAGAATACATTCTTTTCAAGCACACAGAACATTCTCCAGAACAGAGCATGTTAGGCAACAAAATAAGTCTTCACAAATTTAAGAAGACTGGAATCATATTGAGTATCTTTTCTGACCACAATCGTATGAAAATGTAAATCAGTAATGAAAGAAAAACTGGAAAATTCACAAAAATGTAGAAATTAAACCACACACACCTGACCAACTATTGGGTCAAAGAAGAAATCAAAAGAGAAATTAAAAAACAATCTTGAGATAAATGAAATTACAACACACCACAATTTATGGGATTCAGCAAAAGCAGTACTAAAAGGGAAATTTATATGATAAATGATTTTATTAAGAAAGAAGAGGGCCAAGTGAGGTGGTTCATACTGTCAAAAAAAAAAAAAAAAAAAAAAAAAAAAAAAAAAAAAGAAGGGTCTCGAAAAAACACAACCAAACATTATACCTTTAAGAAACTAGAACAAAAAAAAAAAAAACCACAATAACTGAAATAGAGACTTGAAAAACAACAGAAAAGCTCAAAGAAACTAAGAGATTTTTAATAAAAAGATAAAATTGACATATCTTTAACTAGACTAACTGAAAAAAAAACAGAGGGTCAAAATTAGAACTGAAAAAAGAGTATAAGTGATGTCACAGAAATATAAAGGGGTGTTATATAAATATATAACTATATAAGAGAATACAAGGAACATTTATATGCCAACAAGTTGGATAACTTACAAGAATACATTCCTTGAAACATAAAATGTATCAGGAGTAAATCATGAAGAAATCAAAAATAGGAACAGACCAGTAACAAGTAAGGAGATTGGGTCAGTAATCCTCCCAACAGAGAAAAGCCCAGGACTAGATGGCTTTGCTGGTGAAGCCTACCAAACATTTAAAGAGCAATTAAGCCAATTCCTCTAAAGCACTTCTAAAGAACTGGAGAGAAGAGATCACTTCCAGACTTATTTTATAAGGCTGGCATCACCCTGATACCAAAGCCAGACAAAGGTACCTTAAGAAAATAAAATTACAGACCAATACAGCTGATGAACATACATACAACAATCTTCAGCAAAATTCTAGCAAACCAAACTCAGTGGCACATTAAAAGGATCATCCACTATGATCAAGTGGGATTCATCCATGGGATACAAGGATGGCTCAATATATGCAAATCAATAAATGTGATACACCACATTAAGAAAAGGAAGGCTAAAAATCAAATGAATATTTCAGTAGATGCAGAAAGAGCATTTGACAATATCTGTGTTCATGGACTGAAAAAATATTGTTAAAATGCCTGCATTATCTAAAGCAATCTATGGATTCAATGGAATCCCTACCAAAATCCCAATGGCTCTTTTGACAGAAATATAAAACATAATCCAAAACTGTATATGGAACCACAAAAGACCCCATATAGCCAAAGCAATCTTAAGAAGAACAAAGCTATAAGCATCATACTCCTTGATTTCAAAATATATTACACAGCTATAGTAATTAAAATAGTATTGTACTGACATAAAGACAGACACATAGACTTCTAAAGAACTGGAGAGCAGAATAGGAAGAATAGAATTCTAAATTCTATTAGAAGAATAGAATTCTTCTAAAGAACTGGAGAGCAGAATAACTGGAACAGAATAGGAAGTCCAGGAATAAGCACACGCATATATGATGAACTGACCAAGAGGGGTGTTAAGAACACACAATGGGAAAAGGATGTCTTTAGCAAATGGTCTTGTGTCAAGTGTATATGCACACACAAAAGAATAAAACTGTACCTTCACCTCATGCCATATATAAAAATCAACCTAAAAAGAAGATATCTGAAAACAACTTTATTCTGTTTTCACACTTGGCTAATAATTTGGTTGAGAATATTATTCTGACTTGGATATAATTTCCCTTCCAAAATGTGAAGGCATTCCCCACATCTATTAGCTTTCAGGACTGCTTCAAAGAAGTGGAAAGTTATTCTGACTCCTGATCTTTGACTGATGACTTGTTTAATCCCTGATCCTGGAAGCCTGGATTATATTTTCCTTGTTCCCTGTGATAATGAAGTTTTATAATGGTGTGCCTTTGTGTGGGTCTATTTTTAGCTCTGTGTTTGGTACTTGTGGAACCTTTTCAATTGTAAAACTAATGTCATTCAGTTCTTGGACATTTTCTTTCTGGGACTCATTTGAGTGAAGTATTTCCTAGACTAATTGTGATATATGTCTGGCAACCAAATAGGTGAAGAGGGCTGGAAAGTTCTCAGCCTTTAACTTCCTCCCTGTTTTCAGCTATGGTTAGTGTGTCCCAGTCTAAAGAACTTATGTTTTACCCTGTCTAGAAAATAAACCTCCAGTAGTCTGCTGGGGTGATGAAGTCATCTGACTTCATAGGGGAAGGGGACTGAAGGTTTAACTCCTGCAGACTTCAAACCAATCCTCCTGTTTTTAGCCTTATATTCAGCCAGAGGCACCCAAGGATACTAATTATCATGTCTTTAGGGGATTTTAGAATATATATCGGGTTACTTCACAGCTTTCCACATTGCTAAAGAATTTGGCTTTTTCAAGAGTGTAATCAGTTATCACCCATCTGCTTTTCAGTTTCCAAAATTTTACTGCTATTCCCTCCTAACTCATTTTCTTTGCCCTTGTGAGTTGATGTCTTTAAATTTTTTTCTACATCTGTCATTTTAGTGGTATTCCAGTAGAGAACAAAACTGTGTGTATTCAATCAACTATCTTTACCCTGAAGCTGTATATACTCATATATAATATGATTCTTGTTTGCCCTCTTTGGGATTCTCTGCCTCTTTTTCCTTTTTAGCTTGTTCTAGCACCTTACATTTGACTTCTTCACTTAACTGGACATAATATGGAAAGTTTGATATTAAAAACAAAGTTTATTGTTTAATGTTCATTGATAATCTAAACTAAAATGAATTTAAAATTTATAACTCTCATTCCTTGTCTAAGATTATATTCAAACAAGTTATATTTTATTTCAGAGTGATATTTACCATATTGCATTTTGTAGTTTACAAAGTAGTTTAATTTATGGCATCACATTTTATTCCTAAAAACCCCACGGCACGGATGAGCTATTTTATACACAACGTGGGAAAGAAAGGATTAAATAATAGGTCTGCAATTCACTCTCTCTCTAGGGAGAGAGGAGGATGTACCCAGGAAAGACAGAGAGTGACCTGGAGAAATCTCTCTGAAACACACTAACAACAGATCTCCTGGAAAAAAAATAAATGATATCTGTTAGCCACAGAATCCTTATTTACATAATTATTATTTACGTCCTTTTAGTAGGATGTAACTGAGATTGCTGATGGTAAACAAACCTGGAATCTATGGATTTATGGGGTGTAGCTCCCAAGCATAAAATGCGTATGTTTCATGACCAAATCAACTTTCTTTGGTAGAAGTAATAAAGGAACTTCTTGTTAACATTGATCAGAGTGGGTTCTGAAGTAGAAAGGAAACACCTGGGGAGCTGTACTGGCATGCCCAGAACTCTCTGCTTTGCCTATGCCTCATGATCACTTGTATACTTGAAATTATTAGTGAAGCTTGATACTGGCTAACATCGCTGATCTACCTGAGCATCATTTGACAATCCAATATTTTGTGTTATCCCACAAGGCAGCCGAGCCTCAGGATGGTTAAGTGACTTGGTGAAAGTCACGTGCTAAAACAAATTGCCAAATAGGACTAGAAACCGAATCTTAAATCATACTTTTTCAGCCATTTGACACATATCCTAATGTGATGGGGAAAAAACAACAACAAAAAACATAAGCTGTGTGTCAGAAATAGACTTGCCTCCTGGATCTGTAATTGCTTAGCTGTTCAATTTTAGGCAAGAAACTTACAGTATTTAAAACTTGTTTCCTATGCAGTGGCTCTTACATAAACTATACAAGAGATCTTAGTAAGTGTAATGGAAAGCATGATATAATATGACATTTACAAACATTTCTAAAGAATGGAAAAAAAAATATTGCTTACTTTTTTCCTGTAATGCCTGCAATTTATTCAGTTCTTCATTCTCTTCATCGCTGTCTTCACTACTTGTACTGCTGACATCCAAAACTATGTCCCTTTTAGGGTCTACTCGGAGAAAATTGCGGCATTCAAAAGTCAGGTGACCAGCTAAGTGAAACAAACAAACAAAAAAATGTGAATGATAAAACTAAAGATACATTATGTATTTTTGTATGTTTTGCCACCTCATGGTAACCAATAAGTTACAATTTCAATAATATAGTGTAGAAAGCTTTAACTTTTATTCAGTTGGTAGTAGTTTGGTTATTTTTCCTATACTTTTCCATGAATGCAATACTGAGAAAGAACTTTTTCCTTTCTTCATCAGAACTCCTTATTCAATAAGCATTTTTGGGGACCACTTCTTATGGATTTCAAAGTATTGAGTTATTCTATTTCCCTTTCTAAAAATACAGTAATATCTTTAACTAAACTAAGTAAATACAAAAATACCATCATACTTGGGATTTTATATTGTATTCCTTTGCCATACCTTTTCTTTCCCAGTCTGACTAACGTACTCATGGAATTATATACCTTTCATCTAATTAAAGTTGGCATAATAATACACGAGCATTAATATAACCAAATATGCTTTACTAAAGAATACCTAAACGTTTAATTCTTGCATCATTTCCCTAAAGACTCTACCCTATAAGAAAACTACAACAGTTATCCACTTACATATATGTTTTAGAAAGTCAAATATTACAAACACTATTAAGTACAGAAAATAATATAACCAATACCTAAATACCTATCATCCATATGTTAACATTTTGTCATGCTCACTTTCAATCCATTTAAGGAAAAAGCTCACTCGCATGCCTGTGCACACACACGCACACAGCTGGAGAGCTTATATCAATTTTTGCAACACTTTCTCAATCTCATTGAATTTTTTTGTCTTCTGAAGCAACTGCACTAAAGTTGGTCTCCATCATTCCCAAACAACATATTGTGATGTGTATTCTGAAAAAAATAAACTCAATTATACCTATACCTGCAATTTTTTCCTGCCACCCAATATTTTGTGATTTATCTATGTTAATATAACAGGTGTAATTTGCTCATTTTATCTAATTGATAATGTTCTACTGTATGAAAATTATATTTATTTATTTATCGTACTATTGATAGAAACATAGGTTGCTTCCAGTAGTTCACTAACAGTGTTGAAATAAGCAGTTGTACATGTCTCTATTATCAACAGTGTTGAAATAAGCAGTTGCACATGTACTAGGTTTTCTTTAGGGTAGCAGCTTTTAAGTTTTCTTAACAACTGAGAACAGTAAAAAATAATGCAACCAAGTGCATTCACACACACATTCATGGATAAATACACTCTAACACAAAAAAACTGAAACAAAAGTTAATTGAAGGATTTCTATATTCAGTGTTTAAAACAACCAGTGCTAATGGTGACCAAACAATTCATTTCACGATCCACTAATGATTCACTACAAGTCTATGCTAGGGGTAGTTTCTAGTTGTCTCTTATTTTGTGAGTGAAGTCCTTTGGGAATCCTAGGTTTATATCAAAGACTCCCTAATTAGAGTTCCAATTTTGCTTGGGCAGGGCCCTGCGCCTTGCTTTTATCCCCTGCATCCTGTCGGCCTATGACAAATAGAAGTTCAAGAGCCTTGGGTTAATCAAATACCCTCAAGGCTTAATTCCTGGAACTTCTCCTTTTCTTCGGTTGTTGGCCTTTGAATATTCTTTAATTCTTTATTTTCTTCCTAGTATATTAATGTACCTAAAATATGTATTGCACATTTTATACAAGTTTCTTAGTTGTTTCTTAGTCTAGTCTGCCATATTATTGGAACAAGTTTTCCTCACTGTGATATCCGAACAAATGAATCATTCAGAAGCACTCTTTTTAGCTTCCAAACATATGGAGTTTTCAGGCTTTGTGTTTATTGTCAATCTCTAAATTTACTACACTGTTATCAGAGAATGGGATCTGTATGATATTAGTTCTTTGGTATTTGATGAGACTTCTTTCATGGCCTAGGATGTAGTAAATTTAGGAAAGATTTGTTAAGTATTTGAAAAACACAGTCACATACTGCATAATGGTGTTTACGTCAATGATGGACCACATAGACAACACATGTCCCCTAAGATTATAACACTGTTCCTTGTCAATGTTTAGATATGTTTAGACACACAAATACTTACCACTGTGTTACAACTGCCTACACTATTCAGTACAGGAACACGCTGTACAGGTTCATAGCCTAGCAACAACAGGCTATACCACGCAGCCTAGATGTATAGTAGACTATACATCCAAGTTTGTGAAAGTATAATCTATAATGTCCACACAAAGATGAAATTGCCTAATGACACACTTCTCACAGTGTATCCCTGTTGTTAAACAACACAACCATATACTGCTATTTGTTGAAAAGGGTTCTATATCTGTTTGCTTGTTCAACTCTTCTCCACCTTATTTTTTTTGTCTAATAACTTCTGATAGAAGTACCTAAGATTATACAAGTATTAATTTGTCAACAATTGCTATTATAAACAATGCTGAAATGAGCAGCTGTACATGTCTCTGTGAACATAAACCAGGTTTTCTCTAGGGTAGGTTTGTCAATTTCTCCTTGTAATACAGTTTTTGCTATAAATATATACATAGAGAGACAACAGTAAATGCTTTCAAGATCATTACTTTATCTTTTTAGTTTATTGTTCTTGAGTTTCCCCTTATCGCCAGAAGTGCTTTTGCCTCAAGTAGGTAGCTAGTCAGGCATGAGTGGAGCAGGAGAGGGCTCCCCTACTCACAAAGGAACATCAGGCAACCATCAAGTGATGGTCCAGCAGCTGTTACACTGTCTCTCTAAAATGATAATTAGTCACAGCCAGTGCCAGGGAGAGGCAGTTTCTGAATAGGTAAAAATACCTGAAATTGATAATCAGCAGCTTCCAGTAAGATCTCAGGAACTGGGCAAGTGGGCTCGAGCATGCGCATTAAGAGAAAAAAAATGAAGTATGACCTTCTAGGGGCATTCCATCAGAAAAGGGAAGAAAAAGCCTCAGGTAAACATGTGTACAACTCCAGTAAACACACCGTGCATGCTCACCTCCCAAGCGCAGGCAGGGCACCATGCATAAGGGAAGAATGAAGGGAAAGGGGTGCAAGACGCTGGAAGTAAGTCAGCATGTAAAATGCTAGGTTCAAGGTTAAATGGGGCCTTGACCTCAAGGTGCCAGCCTGGGCCTCTTCCAAGTATATATTCCTTTCTTTCATTCCTGCTTTAAAGCTTTTTAATAAACGTCTACTCCTGCTCTGAAACTTGCCTCCGTCTCTTTTTCTGTCTTATGACCCTCAGTAGAATTCTTCTGAGGTGGCAAGAATAGAGGCTGCTACAGACCCTGTACAGATTCGCCACAGGTAACTTGGATACCTGCCACCGCTAACAGTTCCACTAGTGCTCTTTTGTTCATTATTCATTGGGTAATATGAAATTGCCATTTTTGTAGGTAAAACAGTGGACTATCAGCAATATTCAATCAAATATGTGTTTTTGCCTTATCCTTTTATTTTGAAAATTTCTGTGTAGTTTTTAGTTTTACGTGTAGTTTTATTAATCACAACATGTAATTGGACTTAATTTTTTAAATTTGATTTGATATCAGCACAATTTTTAACATTAATTTCTTAGCATGGGAAAAATAGTTCCTGCCTCACTGGAAGCAGTGTAAATTCACTCCTCATAGTTAGATACACTTACAAGGTGTAAGCTGAGGTTGCCAATTCTCGATTATTTGTTTTCTTCTAATTATTTTATGGGAACTCAAACACACTATATGCATTCTTGCTTCTTTCAGTGAGTGAAATTTTTTCTAATCCTTGCTTCATAGCCTTTTTAAGGAGTCTGACTTTATGTGAGGGGCTCCAGCCTTGCCATACTGCCATTCCCAGGGCTTGAAAGCGTCACTCCACAGCTCTTAACTGCCTACCCAGTAGGCCTGTGGATCCACTGTTTTCAACTAAGATTTCCCACTCTGACTTCGAGCTCCTTTTCTTGTCTAGCACCTGGGGATTTCCCTTTCATTCTTCTGAGTTGGGTTTTTTGTTGTTGTTGTGGTTGCTGTTGACATAACACTTTTTCCCTCCTGCATTGTTACCCATGTTTGTAGCAGAATGGAAACCTTTCTGGGTTGGTTTGGCTTGCCTCTTTGATCAGAACTCCTGATGACACAGGTTGGGCATGGTGGCTCACGCCCGTAATCCCAGCACTTACGGAGGCTGAGGCAGGTGGATCACTTGAGTACAGGAGTTCAAGACCAGCCTGGCCAACATGGGGAAATCCTGTCTCTACTAAAAATACAAAAATTAACTGGGCATGGTGGTATATGCCTGTAATTCCAGCTACTCAGGAGGTTAAGGCACAAGAATCGCTTGAACCTGGGAGGTGGAGGTCGCAGTGAGCTGAGATTGTGCCACCGCACTCCAGCCTGGGCAGCAGAGTAAAACTGCTTCAGAAAAAACAAACAAACAAACAAACAAACAAACAAACAAAAACTCCTGATGATCACTTAACATCCTGATGATGTACTTAAGCTAGCTTTGTACACAAATACCTCTCATCCTCTCATTGAAATGAATATTTAAAATAAATAAAATGCTTAAATAATGACCACACTGGTAGCAGTCTCTGCCCCACACCCATTTTAGCTTTGCTTCAAGCAAAGTGACCCTAAGGCGATAAGACAAATCAATTGCAAAAGTACAAATAAAGTTTCTTACTGATTTTTTTTTCTATTGGGGAATAAGTTAGTGAAGCCTGGGTAATAACTGTGTTGCAAATTACAGTTCTTATGGCTAGCAATCTAAATGTTCTTGTAGCAAACAATGTAGAAGAAAAAAAAAGGTGGAGGACTCACCCTTCTTGATTTTAAAACTTATCATAAACCTATAGCAATCAAAGCAGTTGATTGACACACAGAATAGACACACAGACCAATGGAATAGAATTGAAAGTCCAGAAATAAACCCACACTTACATAGCGAACTGAGTTTTAGCAAGAGTGCTAAGTCCATCCAGCGTGGAAAGAATAGTCTTTTCAACAGATGGTACAGAGACAACTTTTCCACATGGGAAAGAATGTAGTTGGACCCCTCACCTCAGACCATATGTAAAAATTAACTAAAAATGGGTCAAATAAAATAAAATATAAAACCGTAAAGCTCTTAGAAGAAAGCATAGGAGTAAATGTTCATTACCTTGGATTTTGCAATGGATTCTTAGATCTGACATCAAAAACACAAGCAACGAAAGAAAAAAATTGATAACATGGTCATCAGAATTAAACACTTTTGTGCAAAATTATCAGGAAAGTGAAAAGTGACAGAATGGGAGAATATATTTGCAATCATCTCTCTGGTAGAGCTTAATATCCAGAATACATAAAGAACAACTATAACTCAACAACAACAACAAAACCCAGTGAAAAAATGAGCAAAGGGCTTGAATAGACATTGTCCATAGAAGAAATACAAATGGCCAATAAGTACATGAAAAGACACTTAACATCATTAGTCATTAAAGAAATGCAAATCAAAACCACAATGAGATACCACTTCATACCTACGAGAATGGTCTGAATTGTTTCTACTCATAACGCTTCTGACATCCAATGTGTGGGTTTTTTCCACACCCACAGCCAGTTCTCCAACTTTCTGGACACTAACTGGGTGTCCAACAATTCAATTCAATTCTGTTACTACCCAGGGTTAGCACAAGTTAAGGGCTCAGACCCACAAGACTATTCCCATTTCAGATGCCTATAGTGAGTCCAGGCCGTACTTCTGACGGCCTAGCCGTACTTCTGACCAGCCAGCTTTATGAGGTCAGGGGGTTCCCACAACCCCATCCTCAAATTCGAAAATTTGCTAGAAAAGCTCACAGAACTCAACAAAACGGTTTACTTACTATTACCTGTTTACTATATATAGCACGGAACTCAGAACAGCCAAATGGAGGAGATGCACAGGGCAAAGAAGTGGCATAGAGCTTCCACGTGCTCTCTGTGTGCCACAATCGAGGCACTTCTATGCCTGCACAAATCCAGCAGCTCTCTGTACCCTGTAGTTTAGGGGTTTTTATGAAGGCCCCATTAGATAGGCATGATTGATTCAATTACTGACCACTGGTGATTAAATTCAATCTCTAGCTTCTCATCCCTCTCCCCTTTCTGGAGGTCTGGAAGTGGGGCTGAAAGCTCCAACTTTCTAATCACATGGATTGTTCCTCTGGCAACTGGCCCTCATCCTGAAATGATTTAGGAGCCTCCCAAGAGATCACCTTAATAGTATAAACTCAGGCATGGTTGAAAGGGGCATGATATGAATAATAAAAGATTCTCCTATCACCCCTATCACTCAGGAAATTTCAAGAGTTTTAGAAGCTCTGTGTCAAGAACCAGGGACAATGACCAAATATATATTTCTTATGATCACAAATCGCTATTTTTTAAAAAGGAAAATAATGAGTGTTGGCAAAAAGGCAGAGAAATTAGAGCCCTTGTACATTTCTAGTGGGAATGTAAAATGGTATAGCTGTTACGAAAACCAGTTTCGCAGCTTTTCAGCCAGGCACGGTGGCTCACGCCTGTAATCCCAGCTCTTTGGGAGGCAGAGGTGGGCAGATCACAAGGTCAGGAGATTGAGACCATCCTGGCTAACACGGTGAAACCCCTTCTCTACTAAAAATACAAAAAAGCAGCCAGGCATGGTGGCACGCGCCTATATTCCCAGCTACTTGGGAGGCTGAGGCAAGAGAATCGCTTGAATCCGGGAGGCAGAGGTTGCAGTGAGTCGAGATGGCGTCACTGCACTTCAGCCTGGGCGGCAGAGCGAGACTCCGTCTCAAAAAAAAGAAAACCAGTTTGGCAGTTTTTCAAAAAAGTCAACATAGTAATTCTGCTCCTATGTACATACCCCAAAGAACTGAAAACATAGACTCAAACAGATACTCGTACATCAACATTCATTGCAGCACTATTCATAATAGCCAAAATGTGGAAACAACCAAGGGTCTATCCACAGGCGAATGGATAAACAAAATGTGGTATATACATATAGAGAAATAATTTAGACATTAAAAGGAATGATGTTATAATACATGCTACAACATGGATGAACTATGAAAATATTATGCTAAGGGAAATAAGTCAGACACAAAAGGACAAATATGTATGATTCTACTTATATGAAATATCTAGAATGGGCAAATTCACAGAGATAGACAGGTTAATAAGGACTGGGAAAAGGAGGGAGTGGAGAGTTACTGGTTAATGGTTATAGATTTGGGGCAATGAAAAAGTTTTGTTATTAGTAATGATGGCTTTACAACATCGTGAATGTATTTACTGCCACTGAATTGTATATTTAAAAAATGGTTATAATGGCAAATTTTGTGTTATATATATTTTAACACAATTTTTTAAAAAAGCAAATGAAAAGGAGCATGGCGTAGTATTAAATCTTCCAGATAACCAGAGTTCATATCTCAGTTTTCCCACTGACTAACACAGTAATCCTGGGCCTCAGTTTTCTGATTTGTAACAATAACAAAAATAACAACAATTATTGAGGATTTACTGAAGCCAGTCATTGATCCAAATACTTGCATGAACTCATTTAATCTACACAACAACTCTATGGGATCAGGTACTATAATGATCTTACTTTACATACAGGAAACTGAAACACAGTGATCAAGCAATTTGCTTAATATCACATAGCTAGTAAGTGCCAACAGAGGTTTGTACCTAAGTAATCTGGTGCCAGAACCATTTGTCTTGAATGTTCATAAAACTGGAGATCATGAAACCTACTTTACAGAGTTATTTTAAGAATAAAATAATATCTTTCATGCAGTTAGTACAGAGACTAGCACCAAATAGGTATTTAGTACACGGTACCAGGTTATGACCATTTATTTTACTAATACAAGGAAAAGCATATTCTTCCCTTTCCTCCCTCCAGGAGTAGCTATATTAGCAAATGCCAAGTAATAAAAAAGAAAAAAACCAAAAACAAACAAAAAAAACCCTCCAGTTTCATTTTGACCGCAGATAAAAATCTGTCAATGTACACACACACACACACACAAACCCCTCTTGTTTTATAAATAGGGTACCCAAATGTCTACTTCTGGGCTTACAGAATATATAGACTATGCTAACAGCTACTAACTTAACCAGGCTTTAGCTCTATCTAAAATCCTCAGATTTAAGAACACACAGCTATTTTATAAGCTTTTAAATTCCTAAACCCAGTTCATTCCACCAAGCTTCCACATTCCTAACATTTTGGTTCCTCCCCTAAAAATGCTGGCCTCTTCTGTAGTCATATATTCTTTCTTGAAGTCTTTTTTTTTTTTTTTTTTTTCTTTGAGAGAGGGTCTGGCTCTGTTGTCCAGGCAGGAGTGCAGTGGCACAATCTTAGCTCACTACAACCTCTGCATCCTGGGCTCAAGCCAACCTCCCACCTTAGCCTCCCAAGTAGCTGAAACTACAGGTGCACGCCACTATGCCTGGCTAGTTGGTTTGTTTGTTTTTTGTAGAGATGGGGCTTCACCATGTTGCCCAGGCTGGTTTCAAACTCCTGGGCTCAAGCAATCTGCCTGCCTCAGTCTCTCAAAGAGCTAGGATTACAGGCATGAGCCACTGTACCTGGCCACCTTCCTTGGAAATCTTATCCTCATATTTATCTGTTTTATTTCCCCACTGACCTAGCTGATCATTGCCCCTTTCCTAGTCTTTTTCAATAGATTCTTAAACATGTAACTGCCCTATGTGCTCACATAATATTGCCACTACACTTAAGGGATATTTGGCTCTTCCTTGAGGGCATTTCTCTGTAGTTAATTATCCTTTACCCCAGTATTATTAGTATTCTCCAGGCTTCTCAATATTGTTTCCAAGTAGTAATCCTTAACTGTCCACTCAGCTGCCTGCTGTAGGTTAATAGCTCCATTCATTGAATTTTTTTGAATCTGGCTCATACTCTAGCTCTTTACCCCAAGCTCCTGCCACGAGCTTGAATGGACAGTGTAGGTTGTCGGATAGGTTTTCTGGGTTCCCTGACGTTCTAGATTCCACGGCCACACTATGGTCCTTGTTATCATCTGCAACTGTTTTATCTCTGAAATTTTAAACTCCAATATTAAACTCTGACTGTGTCTTTAATCCTTCTAGCTTTTTCATTCATTTACACTCACGCATAGATCTGTTTTTGATTCTCATTATGATCTTTATTCCCTTAACACCTTCATTTTCTCCCAGTCTCAAATCTCTCATTACTGACAATATGAACAACTTTTTACAAGTCTGACTCTTTTATATACCCCTGTTCATCCTCATTGCAGACAAACGAATCTGACTCTAAGTTACTATTTCTCTGGGTTGTTACCCACCACTCCCCCACCACCCCACAGAGTAGTCAGGCAATGCTTGAGTGTAACAACCACACATTCATGCATATTAGCATTTTTTATTTGTCCTTAGTCAACTTCCTCTCCTGCTTCCCTCAGTGACTTTCCCAAACTGGTACCTGTCTCAAAACATTCATCATTCACTGTCCTGTCCTACTCAAACTCCCTACCTAAGGAGGCAATCCTGTCTTCTAATTTACAAACAAAATTGAGATTATCAGGCTCGATCTCCTACTTTCTATCACTACCTGAAAACATCTGTATCTATTCTCATCTAGTTTCTTCCAAATTTCAGAGGTATCCTTGCCATACCTCTTAAAGGAACTTGCTTAATCTTTCCTTATCTTCAGTATTTGCAATATGTCCTCTAATGGTCCCTCAGTCTATACCAACATTTTATATCTTAAAAAAAGAAAGAGAGAAAGAAAAAACCTTCTCCATTTATCCCAGTTTCTTCTAGAAATTACCCAATGCTTCCCACCTCTCTCATGGAAATTTCTTGAAAATGGAGACACTGGCTTTCTCTATTTCATCCCCCACCACTCAGGCCTGAATCTACACAGTTTGTTTCATGACCTACAACTCTACTTAAACTGATCTTCCTAAGGGAAGCAAAGCATCCTACCTGCCAAACCCAAATAACATTTTTCAGTTCATTTCTTATAACTCTTACCTGTTGCACCTGACAATTTCCCCTCAATTTTGAAAATATTTCCTCCTTTGGCTAATGTAATGCTACACACTCTTGTTTCTTCTGCCATATCTTCCTGGTCACTTTTCCTTCAGTTTATGCCTATATTATTTTACTCCACCATCTGATATTTTACTCTATGAAGAGTCTGTTGTTATTCTAAAATATGTTTAATTAAATATCATATAGGTCAACAAAATATAAATGTGGAGAAAAAAAGTTTGGTTGTTTCTAGGACACAAAAGCTGTGCTTTTAGAAAGATTTAAATAAGTTGCTTTTAAAAAGCAGTTGACAAATTAGGCAATAGCAATAAGAAAAAAAGAATCTAAAATCATGGGACAAAGTACCTGCTTCTCAAAGGGAATGCCATTGGCATTTGGGGCCAGAATATTTTTCACTGTCCAGGACTGTCCTACCACTGCAGGACGTTTATAATCTCTGGGCTCTACATAGTAAGCATCATAGTGCTGCACCCTCCATCCTGTTGCTAACAATAAAAAACACCTCTACAGATTTCTAGGGAGACAGTAGAGAATGTGGTTGAGAATTAATGATACATTTCTTTACAAGTATCTTAACTTCTTGCCTACCTTTGAAGAAGCAAACTATAAAAAATAGAAAATGCATTTCAGATGTGGTTTGTACACACAAGACTGAACACCAATAAACAGACATACAAACAGGCAATAAAAAAAGTGATGAATTTATATTTATGTAAATGTTAAAGGTATTTACAAATTTGTTTTTATTTCCTGCTGCTATGATCAACCAATGGGTCTACTAATCTTTTAATCATACTTTCTGAGAACTATCATAATTATTTGAGACATTTATCTCATAAATAATCCCAAGGCCTACTGTCCTTGTAGTTTTTAAGTATTCTGAAGTTACCAACTTAAAAAGAAATTCTAATAAAAACTCATTATTGAAATAACTCTTTTTCTGTGAATTTCTTTTAAGTTAATTTTGCTTAGGAAATTCTGCCACAGAAAGAGAGACCCATGTTATTTAATAATACACTCAAACTTAACTTGAAACTTTAAAAGATGATATATTCACTATTGACATATACTGAGAATAAGATCTTTTTCTATCAAGTATTGAAACTCTTTAAATTGTACAATCTGAACAACTATTTTTGCAACAAAAGAGAGAGCATATTTTTTTGTAAACAACTGAAAAATACCCAAACTTTTGGCCATTAAAAATATTATGAATCATCTTCTCAACCTTTCTCTTACCTCTATACAAAAATTTTGGCCCCCAAATAAAAGATAAGCTAATTTGTAAAGGCAATTTATATTAGAAAGACTCGTAAATTGAGAAGACCTTCCTCTTTAATAGCTGTAGAGACTTAAGAGCTGTAGAGATGTAAATTTAACACAGAAGGGAAATATTACTAAATTTTTCTACAGGAGACAAATCAGAAATTGTTTAATGACTAAATCACTAAAATCAAAGATCTAAATAATGAAGCAAAAATAACTAAATGTGGAAATATTGACAAAACTATTTGCTGGCTTGGCTTCTCCTAAAGAATTCTAATTACTGCAGATACTTGCATTTTGTCTTACATAACAATGAGGAGACTACATCAACAAATATTCTATTTCCAGAAAATGAATTTAATTGCTTTCCTCAAAGTCTTAGGTTAAAAGAAGTCCAAGTGTAGAGACTGATATTTGTAGATAGACTGGGAAATCCTTTCCAGATTTTGAAGTAAATGAAGCATTTGTAGGTTCTTAATTCTTGAATAAAGAAATGAGGCAGGTAAGTTGGCAATGATCAAAAGAAAGTAAACAAAGCTTAAGTTAGCAATGGTTGAAACAAAGTAAACAAAGAGGAAATAAGTATAAACAAATTAAAAAAAAGAAAAGATTTCATTGTACTCATTTCTTGCATGCAAGTACATTCTTCAGTTTTCATTTATATGAGTGATAAATATATATAGTTATATATGCAATTCTGCTACTTGAGCAAGCTTCCCTTGAGCCAGTTTTAGCTTTTGCTTGGAAGTATGTGACTTGTTCTCTCAGCACGCTTTTAATGTGCCCTTCTGATGGAGATTTATGCTGAGTACTCTTATCACACGTTCTTGCATGAACATCTTTTTGTCAAATCACTCTTAGTTGGTAAAACATAATAACTCCTCAATGAACTGCAGTGTATTAACAATCCAGGTTAATTTGCATGGTTTGCAAACAACTCAGAAAATAGCAAATGTTGTTGCTATAGCTGTTACTAAAGCTTTAGGCATTGCTATATTTAACTAAAGAATATTTACTTAGAGTATAAAATTACAAATTTATATTATATAATTACACATGCTTAAGTTTACCTTTTCATTCAATTAATCATAATGGAGATTAATAATTGTT
This sequence comes from Rhinopithecus roxellana, assembly GCF_007565055.1. Lineage (NCBI taxonomy): Eukaryota > Metazoa > Chordata > Mammalia > Primates > Cercopithecidae > Rhinopithecus > Rhinopithecus roxellana. The sequence goes on from NC_044551.1 coordinate 57,942,446, forward strand.
TAAATCAAGTTTTTGCTCATGAGCAGAAATTCTGAGACCAATTAAATCTTTAAAGTAAATGTAATAAACACAAAAAATCTTCATAAATAGTTTGCATTGCCTCCACCTTTTCTCCTAGTATGTGGAAAGGAGGAAAAGAATAAGTATGTATATAGTTTTTATAAAATATACTTTCTCCAAACTCCTTAATCTACTACTAACCACCTGTATCTTCATGCTACTTTTGCTAGTCATCAGATACATAGTTATTCGTTACTGGGTCTAAAGCAGGGAAGAAAAGCGAATATTTAGTGCTAACAGAGGAATTTCTGTAACAACTACATGTTAGCTTAGGGCTAAAGGACTATGCAACTGGGCCCCTGAAATCAGGATGCTATGTTATGTTGCCCAAAGAGGCCATGATTCCAGTATGAATAATGCAAAACATGTCGTCTTTTAGAATACTTACGGTAGCCACATTTTTTACAGCCTGCTCTGACACTGTCCTTGTTGCAACCTGAAATACAATTGGATAGAATTTTAGGAAGTAAAAAAATATGCAAAAACTTAAAAACTTCATTGTATGAAAAAAGCTAAGGAAAACCATTTGTTGCAGAATTTCTTTTTTTTTCTGTTGAGACAAGGTCTCACTCTGTCACCAAGGCTAGAGTACACTGACAGGATCACAGCTCACTTACAGCCTCCAGCTCCCAGTTCAGGCGATCCTCCTACCTTAGTCTCCCAAGCAGCTGAGACTACAGGCATGTGCCACCACACCTGGCTAACTTATATATTTTTTTTGTAAATATGAGGTTGTGCTTTGTTGCCCAGGCTGATCTCAAACTTGTGGCCTCAAGCGATCCTCCTCTGGCCTCTCAAGGTGCTGGGATGGTAGGAAAGAGCCACTGAACCCAACAGAATTTATTTATTTAAGAAACAGCAACAACAAAAAAATCATCTCTAACCCAGCTTAATGACCTACTCAATTATATGACTCTTGTAAATCAACACAAAGGCCAATTTACTCAAATCATTAAGATTTTTTTCTAATTCAATATAATTCAATATAATAAATAAGACAAACACACATGGCCAACAAACATAAAAAATGTTCCACATCACTAATCATACAGAAATGCAAATCAAAACCACAATGAGATACCATTTCGCACCAGTCAGAATAGCTATTATTAAAAAGTCAAAAAACAACAGATATTGGTGAGGCTGTGGAGAAAAGGTAAGGCTTATAGACTGTTGGTGGGAATGTAAATTAGTTCAGCCACTGTGGAAAGCAGTTTGGAGATTTCTTAAAGAACTTAAAACAGAACTATCATTCGACCCAGCAATTCCATTACTGAGTATATATCCAAAAAAACAAAAAAACAACAAAAAAAAACATTTCATCAAAAAGAAACAAGCACTCACATCTTCATTGCAGCATTATTTACAATAGCAAAGACATGGAATCAACTGAGGTGGCCATCAATGGTGGATTAAAGAAAATGTAGTACATATACACTATGAAATACTATGCAACCATTTAAAAGAACAAAATTATATCCTTTGCAGCAACATGGATGCAGCTGGAGGCCATTATCCTAAGTGAATTAACACAGGAACAGAAAACCAAATACCACATGTTCTCATTTATAAGTGGGAGCTGAAACATTGGGGACTCATAGACATGAAGATGACAATAACAGATACTAGGGACCAGTGGGAGGGGAGGGAGGACAAGGGTTGAAAAATTGTTGGGTACTATGCTCAGTACCTGGGTGATGGGATCATTTGTACCCCAAACCTCACCATTATGCAATATATCCAGGTAACAAACCTGCACAAGTATCCACTGTATCTAAAATAAAATTTGAAAAATAAAAGAAAGTTAAAAAAAAAATATCTAGTAAACAGTTAAGAGTTTAAACATTCCAGGAATTCTACAGCACTGAGGAAGAAATTCCAGGGTACTCTGGCCTGTCCCTCAAATGTAAAATAATTTACTTATTATTATATATATATACAGACATTTACTTATTTATATATATATATATGGACATTAAGGTTAACAAATATTTTCCTGTTTTCCATTAGAAGAAAAAAATATCTAATTTCTTATAGGAATTGGTGAAATTCCAGAAGACTTACTGTAATTGCTAGGTATTATAAGAAATACCTAAATTCAACACTCAAATTTTGACAAGAGAAAAACTAGCCATATATCCATCCAGTTCTGATAAATATTTACAAATACAGTAATCCCGTATAATTAGTAGCACATGCAGGCAATGTTGAAGCTATAAATACCAGAGACAAATTAAAACTGGTTTCTTTCTATTGTGATAAAATATAAACAACATACAATTTACCATCTTAATCATTTTAAAGTATACAATTTAGGTGAATTAAGTACATTCACAATGCTGTACAACCATCATCACTATTCATTTCTAAAACTCTTTCATCATCCCAAACACTAACTGTATTCATTAAACAACTGACTATTCCTCCTTCCCTCTAACCCCTAGTAATCTGTATTCTACTTTCTGTCTCTATGAGTTTGTCTCTTCTAGGTTCTTCATACATAGGGAAATCATACGATACTTGTCTTTGGGGTCTGGATTATTTTACTTAGCAGAATGTTTTCAAAGTTCATCCATATTATAGCGTGTATTAGAGTTTTATTCCCTTTTATGGCTGAATAATATTCCATTGTATGCATACATAGTTAAAACTAATTTTATCCTCCAATAGTGGTTTCAATCAACCAATGAAAGCCCCAGTATAGTATTATTTCATTTTCTGTTTTTTTTTTTTGTTTTTTTGTGCAGTGGCACGCAACCTGGGCACACTGCAAGCTCCACCTCCTGGGTTCACGCCATTCTCCTACCTCAGCCTCCTGAGTAGCTGTCACTACAGGTGCCTGCCACCACGCCCAGCTAATGTTTTGTATTTTTAGTAGAGACAGGGTTTCATTGTGTTAGCCAGGATGGTCTTGATCTCCTGACCTCGTGATCCGCCCACCTTGGCCTCCCAAAGTGCTGGGATTACAGGTATTATTCCATTTTCTTGGTAAAGGGCATATAATTCCCAAACCCTTGAAATGGAGATATAATCCTAACTAAATATTTAAATACATACAGTCCAAACATAAAACAGTGTTAATTTAAAAATAAATATAATTTAAAACTATTTCTTTGGTGTTATGAAGTTAAAACATTAGTTATCTTCCCCTTAAATTTTAATATTGTTTTAAAGTATATATTATTGAGGTGGGGCATCATGGCTTACGCCTGTAATCCCAGCAGTTTGAGAAGATTCCTTGAGGCCAGGAATTTGAGGCCAGCCAGGGCAACATAACGAGACCACATCTCTACAAATTTTTTTTTTTAATTAGCTGATCATGGCATGTGCTTTTAGTCTTAGCTACCTGGGCGGCTGAGGCAGGAGGATCACTTGAGCCCAGGAATTCACGGTTACAGTGAGCTATGACTGCACCACTGCACTCCAGCCTAGGTGACAGAGGGAGACCCTGTCTCTAATTATTCTAGTAAAAGTACAGTCTCTTCTACTATAATACTTGTTTTAAAAATGCAAATATTGTTCTAATGTAATTGATACATTAGGGAAACATTTAAGCATAATGTGACTTTCATCCACATAAAACACAAAGTAAATGCAGAACATTGCATCCAGCTGATCTGAACCACACAGGAGTATACAAAATACACAAGCACATATATCTCAAAACATTTCTAGTGACCTCACTTCACCAAAAATGTTGAGAACACCCATCCACATCTGGTGTTACAACTTTTCATGGATTTCTTATTGCCCTCTTACTGCCACTTCATAACTCATAGAAACTGCAACTCTTCTGAAGCTCACTTGCACAGCAAACTCCAGGTCTTTTAAAAGCTAAAGTGTCATATTTTTTGTAATATTTATGCATTTTTTAAACCAATTAACATGTGTAAAACTGTGCTACTGTTTCTATGAGATTCCAATCTTTTTTTTTTTTTTGGAGACAGAGTCTTGCTCTGTCGCCCAGGCTGGAGTGCAGTGGCGTGATCTCGGCTCACTGCAAGCTCAGCCTCCCCAGTTTACACCATTCTACTGCCTCAGCCTCCCGAGTAGCTGGGACTACAGGTGCCCGCCACCATGCCTGGCTATTTTTTCTGTTTTTTTTTTTTTTTTTTTTTTTTTAGTAGAGATGGGGTTTCACCGTGTTACCCAGAATAGTCTTGATCTCCTGACCTCGTAATGCGCCTGCCTTGGCCTCCCAAAGTGCTGGGATTACAGGCATGAGCCACCGCTCCCGGCCCTTTTTTTTTTTTTTTTTTTTTTTTTTGAGACTGAGTCTTGCTCTATCGCCCAGGCTGGAGTGCAGTGGAGTGATCTCAGCAAACTGCAACCTCTGCCTCCCGGGTTTAATTGATTCTCGTGCCTCAGCCTCCTGAGTACCTGGGATTGCTACCACACCCAGCTAATTTTCGTATTTTTAGTAGAGATGGGGTTTCACCATGTTGGTTCCTATCTTTTTTTAATGTGTCATTGAAGCTTTTGTGCATTATGCTCTAATCCCATTGTTTCCTGGTAAACCCTGTCATAGTTAAAAACAAATATGTTACATTGTAGCAGTATTGACTGGAATAAAATCAGATGAATAATATAATCTGAGGGTCTTTCATTATGAAAACAACTGCATGTTGAAAAAAAGCTCAGAGAACTGGAGTCAGTGTTAAATCTGTTTCCACAGAAACTGTACATGCTAAAACAATTGAATAAAATTATGCTAATGCATCATTACTATTACTACAACAGAATAAAAATGTTCTAATAGATCTGAAATAATCTTATCTCAGCATGTATTAGAATTGAACTCATGACAAAAGGCACTGATAAAACTCATCATTCAAGTATCCCATAGTTTTAGAATAAACAAACTATGAAACTTTTTCTTGGCAGGTCATCTTCCTTCCTAAAGTTGAAACTTTTACATGACAGGGAAATATAACCAGAATTCTAAATAAAGTACTTTATATCAGCTAGTTCCTCACCAGTCTTTGGTTAAATTATTATTTCAGCTTCATTAGTCTTTAATTTTCATGATTGGGCAACTGAATGCTTCTACCCAAGAGTTTGAATCTGAGGCAACTGACTTAGTAGATCTGAGGCAAGTAACACAATGAAGTGGGGACAGTTAATTCATTCTGCTGTCAGGATCCAGTTTCCAGGGGCACTGATGTCACTGGCAGTAGCAGCCCTAACCAGGTGTGGGCTTGTGCAGGATCTTGGATATGGGTTCCCTGGGTCATTTCTATTTTCTGACCCTTACTATGCAGGCTTTGCTTAGATTCAGTGAGCTACCTGATATCTTTCCTTTTCTGCTTAACTAGTCAGTTTCTATTGTTTGGAATAAGGACCCTGGCTGATATAAAGGCACTCAAAATCCATGTAAAACTGACTATAGTAGGGCTATACTGTGAGGCCCTTACTCAGCTAAGTTACCTACTTCCCTGCCTTGGGCTCCTGTGCAGTTCTTGGCTCCATTCCTTTTGGAAGTTTGCTAAGGCTGTTCAGAGTAATACAGTGTGCCCATCTCAAATTTTTCCTTTCTAATCACAATCTGCAATCCAAAAGGCATTTTATAAAAACATATAAATTTGACATTGGAAAAAAAACTGAATGGCAAAAATCACCAAAAGTAAACTCAAAAGACACATGGAAACTTGAGAAAAAATATTTGCACCTCACAGGACCAAAAAAGGGCAATTATCCCTATGCATACATCTCAGCGAATCACTAAGAAAAAGACCAGTAACCAATAGGAAAAAAATGGACAAAGGATGTTCACAGAAACGGAAATAGAAATGACTGTGAAACATGTGGAGATACACTCAGTTCTATTTAAAACAACAGGTAAAATGTACACTAAAAACTATACTAGGATTCCATTTTCACTTATCAGAATCGCAAAGATTGAAAAGGCTGAAGGAAGTGTAGGGGGGCATCCTCTCATACATTGCTGGCAGGAGCATAAATTAGTACTATCTCTTATGGAAAGCAAGCTGATAAAACCTGTCAGAATTATAGTGTATATACCTCTCTGATACAACAGTCTCACATTTGGGAATTAGTTCTCCCAATTTATTTGCACAAACGCATACTGACTTATGTAGAATGTTATTCACTATAGCATTGTTTGTAATAGGGACAGAGTAGAAATAATTTAAATATCAATAGAGAACTGACTAAATCAATTATGGTATGAAATAATGGGGATGGTCTTTATTTAATGATGTTATGAGCGCTAACATATATTGTAAAAAGAAAAAAAGCAAGGTGCATAACAGTGTTAACGGCGTGTTGCCATTTGTATAAAAAAAAGGTGATAGAGTAGGAGCACTGTCTTCTCAGACAAACACCACCGCTTTAAATTCCAGCTCCCTTTCTAGCCTCACGCATTTCAAGGAAATTACTTCTCTTCTAATTATAAGCAGCCAGAAAGAGCAGACAATAAAATACAGATAAGATAGCTCAGGCCCAAAGGGAGTTGGAGGGGAAGTCTCTTGAGCAACTGCCAAACTTCACCCTCTTACAATGGGGCCCCAGTAAAATAGTGGGCCTTAATAAGCACATTCCTTCCCCTTCAGGTGCACTAGGATAGAAAAGATAAAAGCAGACTTGGGGGATATGCCTGCAGCTGCAGAAAGATGTATGGGAACTGACACACAACTCTCCCTCACAGACAAGCACAAGGAAGAGACAGAGAAGCAGTCCAAGCCTCTGATAAACTCTCCCACTCTGAATCTTTAAGAACTTTTAGTTTGTAAGCAAGTGTGCCTCTGACCTAACTGGGCCAGAAGGCGCCTCTCAGGTTTGTTTTCTCTAAATAAACCTGTCCTGACTGGCAAGCCATCTTTTCATGTTTCTTACCTCTTTCTTTAATTCTTACAGAAGATATTAGACATACCTCTGTAAGGATATACATTGGTTACTTGAAGAAAGAAAACTAAGTCCAGATGGAGAAAGAGTTAAGAGACATGTCACTATATACCTTTTGGCACCTTTAAAATGTGAAAGGTGATTAAATTACCTTTTCAAAAACCAATCTGGAAAATCTCCCCCAAACAAAACTGTAACACTAAGAAAAGTAATTGTCAAGTAAATATTATCTGACAAAAGGCAATGATTGCGTTTGTAAATTCTTCAGAGACGCTACACTGCAGACGTTCTATAAAATTTTATCAACTCATGATGTCAGGAACAAATTTTAGAGGTCTTCATTCTTATACTTGCTAAATATTAAGGGCTTACTCTGAATCTAGTATTCTGTTAAACAACTTGGGGGTGGTAGGAGGAATCAGGTAATTGGGCTGGTCCTTTATCTTCCAGTAACTTAAAGTAGCCACATAATTTTGAATACAACTCAGTGCTTACCATGATGTAGAGTTGCTAAGAGGTGCTCAACAAATACTTATAGATTTGAGGTTATAAGCTTAAGAAAATACAGTCATGTTTCATTTAATGACACGGATACATTCTGAGAAATGTGTTGTTAGGCACAACACAGAAATTTTGTCCTTGTGGCAATGTCACAGTGTACATAAACCTGGGTGATATAGCCTATATACACCTAGGCTCTATGGCATAGCCTATTGCTCCTAAGTCACTGTATTGATACTGCAGGCAGTTGTAACACAATGGTGAGTACTTGTGTATGTAAACATACCTAAACATTGAAAAGATACAGTAAAAATAAGAGTATAATAATCTTATGGGGCCAACATTGTATATGCAGTCAGTTATTAACCAAAACATCATTTTGTGGTGCATGACTGTACTTCAAAAGTTGGGAACTGGCAACTTTTCTGGACCCCAGTTGCCAGCTAAGAAATATGCAGTGTGCATATACATACACACTCAATTTGTCAAAATTCTTCAAGCTGAACATTTGTGATCTGTGCTGTTTTTAAAACATGTAAATTATATCTTAGTAGTTAGCACAAAAGAAAAAAAATTTTAAAGTTAACAGTAGGCAATGAAGAAACAGAAAATACTGAGAAAACCAAAAAGAAGGGGCAAAAATAAAAGGACTGAGAAAAATGGAGAGAAAGATGGAGTCCTCAACAGTTGCTTCAGATTCGTCAGTGGTCACCAAAGGAATGTCATATTTGATTTAAATTTATTTCCTTGAAATTTTACAACACCTATCTTTCCAAAGTCAACAACTTAGTCACTGGGAACTTTAACAGTGATGCTTAGAACTTAATATTATATTTTTCTTATTGTCTATTTTGGAATTTAGGGAAGCCTGACATTTTCATTAAAATATTTTTTACAATCGCTTAAATTTAAACATATACAGCTTAAGTAACTAAGTTTTTTCGTACTAATTAGAAATTGCAATTACTTCTGTCACAGGATCCATTCTTTTCATTTTTAATTGGATTAGAGTCAATTAGATTAATTTTGTTTGGTAACAAGTTTTACATTTGGTTACTCCATTATGGTTTTAGTTACAATCTGGGGACCTATAAAGACAATTTCAGTTTCTTCTGCTTTTAAAATTCAAACTGCAGCCACATTTTATAAGTGGTAATATCTATTTATATAATACATATATTCTGCTTACGTTGATGCAAAGTAAAATTCCAAGTATTTTACTTTTATTCCATTTATATTAAAAATTCATAGATACACTCCTTTCTTTGGGACTCCAAATATTGTACCAAAGTCAAAGTAGAAAAATCAGTAGAAATTAGACATTTTTTACTAAAACATTAATATTTCATTAATAAGATAATTTAAAAAACAAGCTAAATGAGTTTCTCAATGCAAGTATTCTGAAATAGCAGATGTCTTAATAGCCCATTAAAAATGCCTTCATAGGCCAGGTGTGGTGGCTCACAACTGTAATCCCAGCACTTTGGGAGGCTGAGGTGGGTAGATCACTTGAGGCCAGGAGTTCAAGACCAACCTGGGCAACATGGTGAAACCCCATCTTTACTAAAATTCCACAAATTAGCCAGGGATGGTGGTGGACGCCTGTAATCCCAGCTGCTCAGGAGGCTGAGGCATAAGAATCACTTGAACCCAGGAGGCGGAAGTTGCAGTGAGCTGAGATTGTGTCACTGCACTCCAGCTGGGTGACAGAGCGAGACTCTGTCTCCAAATAAATATATAAATAAATTAATTAAATTAAAATTTAAAAAATGCCTTCATAATCATTTGACTCCAAAGGGAGAAACAGTAAACCAACCAAAGAGCTGTTTAAACTACTGATATGAGTTTTATATTGATATGAAACATATAAAACTCTTTAGTCTACATGCCTCACAAAGTACAATTAGTCTGTGAAGAAAAACGGTGTAAGAAGAGACAGAAAGGCTGGGTGCGGTGGCTCATGCCTGTAATCCCAGAACTTTGGGAGGCTGAGGTGGGCGGATCACAGGGTCAGGAGATCTAGACCATCCTGGCTAACACGGTGAAACTCATCTCTACTAAAAATACAAAAAATTACCTGGGTATGGTGGCATGTGCCTGTAGTCCCAGTTACTCAGGAGGCTGAGGGAAGAGAATCACTTGAACTCACGTGGCAGAGGCTACAGTGAGCCAAGACAGCATCCCTGCACTCCAGCCTGGGTGACAGAGCAAGACTCCGTCCCAAATAAAATAAAATAAAATAAAAAAAGAAAAAAAGGAAAAAGAAGAGACAGGGAAATTTGTTTGAGACAGAAATTTAATTACCTAATGAAACAGAATGAAGCCTGTATTCGTTTAATCTGTTTAGTACTATTTCTGCTGCTGAGCAGCAGATTTCTGCTCAGCAGCAGAAATAGTACTCAACCCTCTAATTATTCATTATTTACCTATCATGGGTATAATTTTGAACTCGATGCTAGAGAAGCCATAGGGATGAATCAAGCCCCTATGGGGATATTCAATCTTTTGGCTTCACTGGGCCACACTGTTTTGGGCCACGCTTGCATTGTACTTTTACAGCGCAGTCACACCTATTATCTCAGTGCTGTCGCACCTATTATCTCAGCACTGTCACACCTATTATCTCAATTTTTGCTAGGTTTAAACAGTTTATCTATGTCTTGCCATCCAACTTAATGGCACAATTTAACATTATTATACTTTGAAGCATTATTTTGAATTGAAAGAAGGTTAACATATCTCTAACAGTGGTGTAAGTTTAAGAGAATTTTAATAAGAGCTTAGAAATCACTTTTGTCCCCTTTCTTAAGTAGTATTTTCATGTATTGCTTAAAGTTTTATGAGGGCATAAACTATAGAATACACCAAAATACATTAACACTAACAAGAGCTGATGAGCTTTAAAAAAAAAAAAAAAAAATCACACAAAAAAATCTCATAATGTTTTAAGAAAGTTTACGAATTTGTGTTGGGCTACATTCACAGTCGTCCTGGGCTGCATGCAGCCCATGGGAAGTGACATTATACTAGTTTATCTATGGTAATGCACTCACAGCTGTAATCCATGACAGAATGTGTCAGGTTCCATAGAAGACACTGAGCTCTATTTAGTAACTATGAAAAAGTGGCAGACAAGAGTTTCAGCTAAGGGATCAGGAAAGCTTCCCACAGGTAGTTACAGGCAAAATAGGAGATAATAACAAAGGCTCGTAGGTAGGAAAGCACTTGAGAGGTTCACAGAATAACTGGCCAAGTCAGATTTTTGCAGGATTGTAGAATGCATGAGGGGAGCGGTGGAAGGAAAGAGTAGAAACAGTGATTTGGTCAGGCTCGGGAGTGTGCACTTCATTCTAGCAGAGAGAGATGGGGAGATTTGGCATTTTAACACGTTAGAAACTTAAGAAGCCTTAGCCTTCAACTCTATTATAGAGACACAAAAACTGAACCTCCAAAAGGTTAAGTGGCTTGAAGAGAATTACAAAATTCACAGATGGGGTGAAGAACTAAGTTCATGCCTCCTAGCAATGGCAGGATCAGATATATGATTTGGGAAAATTATTTTAGCAGCAATGTGCAATATAGACTAGAGAGAAAAGAAATTACCTATAGTCTAGTTTAGGAATAAAGAGCAATTGGATGTAATTTAGAATTCTTCTATTACTAAGATACTATCATAATGTGTTTTAAAAATCTTATTCACTGTGATGTGCCAGACTGAAATGTTAACTTGGCCATAGAAAAACTCCCTACCTTGGCTATAGACTTCAGTGAAGGAGATAATAAGAAAACAGTTTTGTGCCAACTACATCAGTAACATACATTGTCACTTGTGCCAGTTCAACTCTTCATGGAGAGTGGTGAATCACTGACATGAATGTTGGAGGTAATTTCAACAACTGTGAACAGGAAAAGCAGTTTTTCAAAGAAAGTAAATTTCACTGAAACCTGTGATCAAATATTATTTCTATAATAACGACTAAGAGTAAGATTTTCCTAAATGCCTACATTTCATTGTATTACCTACATAATGGTATAAGCTTATACACAATGCTATGAAAACACAGGTGAAGCACATGATCATAAAACAGACAAGGCTGATTTTTATGTGTGGTTTGCAGAAAGCAGCCTTGTTACTTTATAATCATACCTTGCCATAATCACTAGCAGGATCACCCCAAGAAATGCCAAACTGAATCCATTAAACCTAAAATTAAAGAGCATAACATAATACTTGTCCTCCTTGATGATAACCTTGAAAAGTTTAGACTAGTCCTATTTTCCTTTAATACCCTGTCTGGATCGATCATCCAAGAAATTATCTTATGATTTTCTGTATCTGTATTTTCTAATGACACTTGCATTGTACTTTTACAGCGCTGTCACACCTATTATCTCAATTTTTGCTGGGTTTAAACAGTTTATCCATAGCTTGCCGTCTAGCTTAATAGCACAATTTTACATTATTATACTTTGAAGCATTATTTTGAATTGAGAGAAGGTTAACATATCTATAACACTGGTCTAAGTTTAAGAGAATTTTAATAAGGGTTTAAAAAATCACTTTTGTCCCCTTTCTTAAGTAGCACATTTTCATGTACTGCTTAAAGTTTTATGAGGGCACAGACTATGGCACTGTTTCCTCCAGAGTGCCCATATCACACAGGTGCCCAAAAGGCTTGCCCAAGTAATGAAATGAGCAGTTTTGATAACAGGTCAACTTTGAGTGCAGCTGTGTGGTACAAAGACCACCAGAGCTGATTTGGCCTATCAGGATGCCTAGGCAATCTACCATGTAGGTTTATCTTTCGCGGCTGGCCTCTTAGATGTCGACCAGGCTTCAGCCAGACCTTCCGTTCACATTCTACACACCATTTAAGCAGAGTGCTCCACTCCCATAGCCTTACCTCCTATTATGTGTGCGGATAACACCCAAATCATTGTCTTTGACCTCTTTCCTAAGCTACAAATGATATCTCTTACTATTAACTATTTGCATTCCTATGTCTGACTAGCCTCAACACAACAAGCTCCAAATTAGATGTCATCATCCCCTTAACCCCTGCCCCTTGTGAGGTGTTGTCATATCAGTAAATAGCCCCACCCAATTGCTTAACAGTAAAACCCAGGTGAACCTCATTTCCTCTTTTACCTACCCATATTGAATCAATCATCAACTCCTAGTGATTCTACCATCAAAAATGTATCTTCAGTTTATCCGCTTCTCTCCTTACCTATTGAGACCACATCTTAGCCACACATTATCATAACTCACCAGCATTACTCCTAACTGGTAAACTTTGTCTCCAATCTACTTTCTAGCCAGAATTATCTTTCCGAAATGTGAATCTGCTTTAAAACCCTTAAATGGCTTCCTACCATTCGTAGGATAACGCCAAACCTCTTGTCATGGTCTACAGGTCCTTAAAGAGCTGGAAACTACCTTGGAAGTTAACCTATACGATGGTTCCTCTATAGAGGAACCAGACTGACTTCTTGCTTACCAGCTGTCTCATAATAGACAAATTACTGGATTTCTTTGTCCCTCAGTGTCCTCATCTGTAAAATGGGAATATTAATACTCATTTCAAAGTGCAGTTATGAATATTAAATGAGATAGAATACAATGTTTGATACAGTATCTGACATATTTGACACATAAATATTAGTCAATATTTACTACAGTTACTATCTCTCTACTTAATTTCTCACTTATCTCCCATTTGTATTTGAGTTCCGTCCAATAACATCTTTCATTTCCTCTTCTCACATATTTCCTCTTCCTTTACGTATCCAGTTCCTCCAACTGCAGTCTCCTCTCCCTTCAAGCCACCCCTCCTACAATTTAGATCACCTCCTAAGTGCTATATCCTTTGGAAAGTCCTTCTGCCCATCCTGTATGTGTCTGGTGGCCTAACTTTGTGCATCCTAAGGCCTTGTATTTTCCTTGTCATGGCACTTGTCCCACTTTGTATAAATTTCTCTCTCTTCACTGCTAAATTCTAAGTTCTGTGTTAAGCGTAACCATGTCTACCTTGCTCACCACTGTATTTTCAATGCCTAGTACCAGTGTCTGGCACACAGTAGGCTTAATAAAGAGTATATATTTCCTCTCTCACAGTTCCAGATGTATTCCTCCGCAAACTGCAGTTAGTACAAATGCACAGTGTTCCAGTAACAGCTATCTGTAGAAAGATGTTCAAAAAGGCTGCCACAGAACAAAGAATCTGGTCAAATAATACTGGGAAGGGCAGGTTTAAACAAAGTTAGGGCTTTGAACCATAGTAATTCTTAGAATCTTTTCTATTACTAAGGTGCACTGTGAATTTCCAAGTTGGGAGGTGGGGTGTAGGAGTGTATATTTCTGAAAATGTCTCCTGCAACCACTGTTCTGCAGTGGCAAAGCCGGTTTGAGGAGATGCTCTCAGCTACTAGAACTTCCAAGTAAGCTGGTAGTTGAGGACGAGAAAATCTTTTAAGTAATTATTCTGCAGAGTTCACCGGTTTTAGGTCAGTAACTTCTGGACACAGAATTTGAGAGTTAGAATAAATCTTATATATAATTCAACAAAGCTCCTTCTTTTTATACGGAAACTGAGGCCCAGAAGCACAAAGCGACCCATCTATGACCACGTGAGCAGCTACATACAACAGGAAGAGCTAGGAGTAGAACCCGGACACCCGGTGGGTCCTAGCGACTTCTAGGACAGACGACGCCTCCGGTTACCTGGGTCGGCCAAGTGTTCCCACTTCAAATTTTAGTTTTAAGCCATACCACAGTTAAGGTAGTTTTTCTTGGCTGCTAGCCCCCTTAGGCCCACAGTTACAGTCTCTCCCTCCTTCCTCCCTTCCACAATACACTTTCCCTGTAATCCCATGCAGCTGGGGCTTGGCTCCTGGGGGAAGACAGTTACTTTCTTTCCTTCAGAGTGTATCTTTGGAGTGTAAACTTTTTCATGTAAACAAAACAAACCTGTGAATTTTAAGGCCTCCGCCTAAATCCCCATGGGCGCTAATCCCCACACCCCGCACCCTACCCTTACCCTCCCTTGCGCTCCCTTCGGATCTCGGACGCAGAGGCCCTGTAATTGCTCCTTACCTGGGACTGCCATGACAGTGGTAAGAGGGGTCACTTGAGCCTCCGGCTTTCGAAGTGGCGCTTGCTTCCCGCCAGCTGCGAGAACAAGGCACAGCCAAAGCGCCGTTTTCCTTCCCCCAGCGCAGCAGCACCTTCCCTACGGTGGGGAAGGCCCTGTACGTTTCTAGCGGCAGCAGAACCCGTAGACGTGGATGCAGTTTCCGGACGAGTCATATTGCAGAAGACACACGGTCCGAACCATTACTGATAGTTTTTTGGGGGGGTTCAGTTTGATCTGCACACGCGAGTAGTGTAAACACCGCCAAGACTTATGAAGTGTCCCTTCTAATATTGTAACACAAGTTACATTAAGCTATAATAACTTTACAGACTTCTCTCGTTCCCTGGAGTACACTGGAATAACCCTTCTCAGGGTTAGCGGTGCTCGGGTCCGGTAACAACATGGCGGCGTCCGTGAGGGGCTCCTTTGGGCAAGGGTAGTGTTTGGTGTCCCCGTCTTGCGTGATATTGACAAACTGAAGCTTTCCTGCACCACTCGACTTAAGGAAGCGTGTACTCGTAGGAGGACAGCTTTAGTGACCGGCAGTCCGCTCTCATCCCCCATAAGGAGCAAAGTCCTTTGTACTGACCAGGATGAGCAACATCTACATCCAGGAGCCTCCCACGAATGGGAAGGTGAGAGCCTCATCTAGGGAACTTGAGGTCCTGGGATCCCCGAAGTGAGATTTCCCGGATTTGGGGTGGGGGGTGGGTTTCGGGATCTCGTGGTAGGAAGAGACCATGAGAAGTGTTATCTTTACTCCTGCATGTGGCCAATGTTGCATCGAAACACTGAAGTTGATACTTTTCAGGATGTACTTGAAAAAGTCAGGTGGAGATTTCTCTACCTACCAGCATTCCGGTCCTATTTTCTGCTTTAACCTAGCTCATGCAGCCGATTTCTAGAGTCTTAGGTTTTTAAACGTACATTTTTGAGTTTGATATATTCTTTGCTTAACTTGGAGGTCATTCATTCTCCATTTCTTCTGCAATCATTAATTGAACGCCTGCTAGGCACTGGGCACTGTACTAGGCGCCGGAGATACAAAGATGGATGGGTAAGGTAGTTGTTTTCCCGGAAGAGCTTATAGTTTAGTTTGTGAAACCAGGTAAACAAAAGCCTGTATGTCTGATAAGCGTGCTTGTGGAGAAGAGATCAGGTTGCTATGGCGGTACTGAGTAGTGAACAACTGGGAAAGTTAGGAAAAACCTCATGGAAAAGGTATCTTTTGAGCTGATTTTAAAACCTGAGATGACTGTCAGTCAGAGAAAGTGGGAAATGGGAACTATTACTACATTAGAATGGGGAAATGTTTCTGTAATTGATTTGATGGCTAATGTAAGCCAATTCCCATCCAAGGTGTTTGTATACTGTACAAGGTAGAAGAGTCCGTTGTGGAATAAGTGTCACCTGAATTCTTAAATTGAGACCTATCCTATCTCATATGAAATTTGATGAATCAGCATATTGGAGAAAATGAGATTGAAAGTATATAGTTGAATTAAGATAAATTAAATTTACACAACATACCATCCTGTTTGTTACATGATTGCATCATAAATAATTTATACAATCTTTTATTCATTGACGTTTGATAATATAATGAGAGCAATTTAAAAGCAAAACCAAAAATGCTGTAATTCCCAGCAAAAATTTAATGGGTATTTTGGGCAGCTCAATTCTTTCGATTCTTTGACCTTCTCCTGGGCATTGTAGGTTAGTGTGTCCATCCCACCCCTCACCTATCTTATTTAATATCAATGTGAAAACTCAAAATACCTATCTCCTCCTATTTCCAAATGTTTCTTGAGGACAGTATCACCGCCAGTTAATAAACACTGGTAGAGATTGAATAGATTTACTATACTGCCACACAGGGCCTTCACACTTGCTATTCCTCTATCTAATCAAGTGTTGACCTTAGCAAAGAGTCCTTTCTTATCTACTTTCTATGAAATAGCAAACTTCAATCATGCCTTGCATCCCAGCATTTTCTGGCCCCCTTAACTTTTTTAGTTTTTTTCCATGGTATTTATTAATTATTTAGTATTACTGTATCCTTCCTCCTACCTTCCCCCTATAGAATGCAAGGAACATCAGGGCAGAGACAAGCATCTAGAACAGTACTTGATACATGATAGAAGGAGTTCAGATATGTATTGAATAAACGAATGGATGGATGAATTAATACTATATTTTTCTTAGTTTTTGAGGAGTATTAAGCATCAGTGAGTTTGAGGTTACACTGCTGCTGGTCAAGGACAGACTTAATTGCTTTGTTCTAAAGGAAGATTTGACATGGTCATATAGATGAAAAGCTTTAACAAGGATACATTCCTGAATAGATTATTCATTCAACAAATAATGATTGAGCAAATC
Source organism: Rhinopithecus roxellana (assembly GCF_007565055.1). Taxonomy (NCBI): domain Eukaryota; kingdom Metazoa; phylum Chordata; class Mammalia; order Primates; family Cercopithecidae; genus Rhinopithecus; species Rhinopithecus roxellana. The sequence continues at coordinate 57,959,386 of NC_044551.1, forward strand.
AATTGCCAGGCATAGATGCTAGGTTTTAGGGATACAATGGAAAGAAAAAAACCACATTGTCTGAGTTATCATGAGTTAATTGAGTGAAGTATACATTGACTGAATAATCATGCAAATAAATGTTTAACTACAAAATGTGATAAATACTGTCTTCTGAACAGAAATGGGCTGAATGATAACACAAGACCCCAAGTTTTCATCCAAAAACAACTTGGGACTTTTTCCACCATAAAGCTCATCAAAGATATTAAAGCTTCCAAGTTCTGTAAGGTTGAGAGTGTGGACAAAAATTTGGTGTGTGAAGAATTTGAAGCAAATGTAATAAGTCTGTTCAATGAATGTTTATTGCCTTTACTATCTAATGGTACATTAGGTACTGAAAGGGTACAGAGACATTCAGAGTAAATGGGACAAAATTCCTCCCTTCAAAGAGCTTAGTATCAGCTTGGGAAGTAATTGATAATGATACCAGTGCTTGGTCCCTGGTTGTCCATAAATGTTCTGTATTTTGCTGTAACCCCAACCCCTGAAGATGAGGCAAAGAAATATAGTACTTGATAGAAATTTTTTTTTTTTTTTTTTTTTTTTTTTGAGACGGAGTCTCGCTCTGTGGCCCAGGCTGCCGTGCAGTGGCCGGATCTCAGCTCACTGCAAGCTCCGCCTCCCGGGTTTACACCATTCTCCTGCCTCAGCCTCCCGAGTAGCTGGGACTACAGTCGCCAGCCACCTCGCCCGGCTAGCTTTTTTGTATTTTTTAGTAGAGACGGGGTTTCACCGTGTTAGCCAGGATGGTCTCGAACTCCTGACCTCGTGATCCGCCCGTCTCGGCCTCCCAAAGTGCTGGGATTACAGGCTTGAGCCACCGCGCCCGGCTTGATAGAAATTTTTTAAGCATAAGAGGTAATTCCCTGAAGATGAAATTTCCACATATTATGATCACTTATTCTAAATTGTGTCTGGCTTCTTCACTTAGCATAATGTTGCTTTCAAATGATAGGCGTCTGTCTTATTGTTGTACACACTTAGTTTTTAAATGTATTGAAAATCAAAATGGCTTTATAAGTATATTTGCTTATATGTTTATAAGAAACATGATATTGTGAAAGTATTAATTGGGAATTTTAAGAGAAAGAGCCAAGGAGGCCTACAAAGTAGTGATGGCTGAAGAGAATGTATGGCCAGAGGAGGAAGGAGCCATATACCTTCTTTATTAATTCAGTAGTTTATTAATGAAAAGATTAAGAAACCCTGGTGAACAAGGTGGCCTGATTATATATGCATTCTTTTTACTAGGTGTAAGTTGCCTTTAGCCAAAAAAAAAAAAAAGAAAAAGACACGTAATAATGACTATCATTTTTTGAGCACTTATTATTTATCATGTGCTTTTCTAAGCAGTCTATGTATTATAGCTCATTTTGTCCTCACAGAAATCCTAAAAGATATTATTATCCCTGTTTTTAGATTAGGAAATTAAGTGACAGAGATGTCAGATAGTGTGCGCAAGGTAACAAAGCTAGTAAGCGGAAGGGCCAGTATTTGAATTTGGGCATCCTGATTCCTAGAGCCTGTGGAGGGGGGGATGATGTAATTCGTGTGTTCGTTAGAGCAGTGGTTTCTAAACCAGTGAGTGCATACTTCAGTGGATGTGCAAAACCATCCATGAGCTGTGGGAAGAAAATCTATATATATTTGTATTTTTTTCGTTTGTTTAAATGCATTATTTAATATATATAAAAAGATGACAGCCAGGCTCAGTGGCTCACGCCTGTAATCCCAGCACTTTAGGAGACTGAGGCAGATTGCCTGAGGTCAGGAGTTTGAGACCAGCCTGGCCAACAGGGTGAAACCCTGTCTCTACTAAAAAAATGCAAAAAAATTAGCCGGGCATGATGGCGTGCGCCTGTAATCCCAGCTACTCAGGAGGCTAAGGCAGGGGAATTGCTTGAACCAGGGAGGTGGAGGTGCAGTGAACCGAGATCGCGCCACTACACTCCGGCCTGGGAGACAGAGCGAGACTCCATCTCAAAAAAAAAAAAAAAAAAAAAAAAAAAAAAAGTCCAGGCGCGGTGGTTCATGCCTGTAATCCCAGCACTTTGGGAAGCCGAGGCGGAGGCGGGCGGATCATGAGATCAGGAGTTAGAGACCAGCCTGGCCAACATGGTGAAACCCCGTCTCTACTAAAGATACAAAAAAATAGCCGGGCGTGGTGGCACGCGCCTGTAAGCCCAGCCACTCGGGAAGCTGAGGCAGGAGAATTGTTTGAACGCGGAAGGCAGAGGTTGCAATGAGTCGAGATTGCGCCATTGCATTCCAGTCTGCACAACAGGGCGAGACTCTGTCTCAAAAAAAAAAAAAAAAAGGCACTTTTTTGGCGTTGTGATGTAATTTTTCATAATGACTAGCTAAATAGATTTATAGACCGTAGTATTTAGATTAACTAAACCAGCCGTCACAAATTTCTTATTGAAAATAATATTAATAATATAAACTAGCAAATCATAAGAACATGATAGCGCTGATACCTCAGCATGGGAAATCTATCAAAAAAATCAGAAATTATTATGAAAACCATTGTAAATGTGGATTTCTATTTATTATTTTTAATGGTGAACTTTGCCTTAAATATATATTGTGTCTTGAAATATTTACCAGTAAGAGTATAAAGTCATTGTGATTTTCAAGACATTTAAAAACTAGATGTGTAGAACTGAAAGCCCTATGTAATTTGAAAGCAACATTATGCTAAGTAAAAGAAGCCAGACACAAAAGGCCACATATTGTATGATTCCATTTATATGAAATGTTTAATAGGCAAATCTACATAGACAGAAAGTAGATTAATAGTTGCCAGAGTGTAGGAGTAGGGGTAAATAGGGAGTGATTGCTAATGGATACAGGGTTTCTTTTTGGGGTGGTGAAATGTGACTTAATGTCGATGATACTGACTTTCCATGAGAAACAGGCTCATGTATTTGAACAGTTACATTGCATACCCTTTACTTGCAAGAGCATTCTAAAAGATTGTGATGATCACAAATTATTGACACTGATCTACTTTGGTATACTAGGGGAGAAAAAAAAAGAAGTAATACTGGAGAAATTGGTTTCCAGCTGTGCCACAATGTTCAAATTTAGAGCCTAACATTCTTTTTGGTTATTTGTGGTTACAAATAAGACGATTATAAACTGTTTCCTGGGAGCCCAGCAGGGAAGGTTTTAGTCGTTGCAAAGTTTCTGGTTCTACCAAGGAGTATCTGCTGTTATGAGCTGGTGGAAAGGCTTTCAAAGGATTCTATTTACTATAGAAGGTGATTTTAAGACATAATATTTTAGTAAATTACAAACCAGAGTTAGATTAAGAATGTTCCTTTGTAAATTAGGAATAGCATGATGTTAAATGAGCAGAGAGAGTAAAAGGTAATTAAAAAGGGTAATTATAAAATTATAATATCACAACTTAATGGGTTCATTATTCTTTAATTTGCTACACAGTTTTATTGGAGTTGATGCAATGGGAAACTCGATTATAACAAATTTGCATTATTGGGGTTTTGTCTTGTTTTGTTTTGTTTTGAGACAGGGTCTTGCCCTGTCATCTAGGCTGGAATATAGTGGCATGATCATAGCTCACTATTACTTCAAATTCCCAGGCTCAAGTGATCCTCCCACCTCATCCTCCCAAATAGCATGGAACACCACCATGCCTGGCTAATTAAAACAAATTTTTTTAAAGACGGGGTCTCTCTGTGTTGCCGAAGCTCTTCTTGAACTCCTAGCCTCAAGTGAACTTCTCACTTTAGGTATTACCATTTTTTAAATGAATGAAGTTTTTTTCTGTGATTAAAAAAGATATATGCTTTTTTTTCTTAAATCCCAAACTTTTTCTGAAATGGCATTTTGAAAGATCTAAATGTACAATGAGTTGTAGTGAATATTTGACATTTTGTTGAGTATATCAACAAAAGCCAAACACAATTTTTAATATTTCTTTTAAAATTGAAAACTCACTAGTGATTGCTACAAGTCAAATAGTCATTCAACTGATTATTAAGCAAAATAATAATTTAATAAAATGTAATATTCTTTCTACAGGTTTTATTGAAAACTACAGCTGGAGATATTGACATAGAGTTGTGGTCCAAAGAAGCTCCTAAAGCTTGCAGAAATTTTATCCAACTTTGTTTGGAAGGTAAATTATAACTTATGACTTTTATTCTACCGGAGAAATTTTTGTCAGTTTAAAAATAAACTGGTGTCCAAACATTGAAGACTAGTGTTAAATAGTGGTCATGAGTGACAGGTGTTGCTATGAGGATATGGTATTGAACTGCGTGTCACGAAGTAGAGATAAGAGATAAAAACTACCCAAAATAAATTGGAATACTTTTAACAGAGCAATTTATCTCAACAAATAATACTCTGATCCTCTTTGGTCTTCTTTGCTATCTTATACTTCCTTCTTTCATTCTCTAAAATTGGGTATTCCCCAAGATTGCCTCTAGTTCTCTATTGTCATCACTCTCTAGTTGTTACTTCAATCCAAATGACTACCACATTTAGTCATTTCTTCTCTTCCTAGTACTACTATTCATATCTAATTGCCTAGTGGACTTTTCAACTGGAGTCTTCCATTGTTACCTATAACAAAACCAGTGTAAAACCAAATTTACCAGTTTCTTCCCGAGTCTGCCTTTCACCTGTATGACTGTAATTGCCTCTTGCCTGCTCACCTTCCTGTCTTTCATCTTTAATTTCTTTTCTCTCTTACTTGTTCATATGCTATTTCAATCCTCAGGCAGCTTGGCTTCCTAGTTATCCAACTTTTTATCTCATTGCACTAACCACATGGTTTTAGTTGAATATTATTTCCTAAGCATTTCCTTTCCGTTTCCACTTTCATACATATTCTCATACTAATTCCCCTTTTATTGATATGCTTTTTCTTCCCTTTTTTACGTTCAAGTCTACCCATTTTTAAATGTTTAGAATTCTACTTTCTCCACACAGCCTTCCAGCTAGCATCCAGTGATATTATTATCACTATCTCTAGTTTTTTTAGATTTGAGTAATAAAGTACCTATTTTTCTTTTTTTTTAAATGCTGCAGAATTATACATCCACTTAAGTGTTTTTCCCTTCAGAGTATTCTCTTAGGGAACTAAACCTTGCATTTTTAGAGCTTTTTGTTGGCTTCTAGAATACATTGCATATGGTTTGGAATATCTCCAGTGGTGGCAAATCTTTGTTCTTCTAAGTTATATTTGATTTTTAGAGACAGTTTTATTCAAGGTATCAGAAAACAGCATTTTGGGCCAGAAGCAAGGTGTGAAAGAGAATCCAGTAGTATGGTATGATGAGAGCTCTCTAAATAGTCAGACAAACATAATTACCAGGTGAAGATTTAAGAAATGAAAAATACCCAGATACCAACCCCCCTCCAAAAGAGAGAGGTGAGGAGGGGTGGAGAGAGAAAGAGAGAGAGAGAATGAAAGGACATCTGCAAAGACCATTATTAATAATTGCTATGGCAGGCAGGAAGGAAATAGAGTCAGGCAGGTAGTTCAGTCAGAGAGGCCTCAAATATCTGTTAACCAAGTTGAGAAACACAAGAGACATGGAAAAGTCAGATTTGTTTCTGGTAAGAAGTTTTGAAGATTCAAAAGCTCAAGTTTTACAGAAGGAGAGTGAAATTACAAAAACATTAGAAAGAATGAATGGTAAATTGCAATCCATGACCAGGTGAATGGAAGAAGCAGAAAACATCTGGATACAACGTGACAGTGAAGAAGAAATGAAGTTCTTCAATTGGGTGATAGTGAAACTTAATTATTACAACAAATAATTATTCACCTATTTATAATAATGCAAGGAGAAAGAAGAAAGAATAGAAAAACAATTTTAAAAATAACCAGAATAATTCTCTTAATCAAATTCACCAATGCTCTTAATTGAATAGAGATAGAATTATTATTGGAAAGGCTAACGTGCAGCCTAAGAAAACTGATTTAAACAAAGATATTCCTAAATGAGTTAAGTCAAGGTTTCAAAAATATAATCCAGGAAACCCCATTTTAGTTCTTTGCTTCTATGATTTAGATGAGTCGTAATGTTTCTAGATCTTGAAACACTCATATTAGTTTTTTTAAAGCATGGTTTCTAGAATTTAAAAGCAAATGAATAAAAACATGAATAAGTAAGAGTGCAGTCTCAGATATGGCCCTCAACTAAAATGATGTTCATAGCCAAAGGATGTAAACCAAAAGATCTGCTTTATACAGACTTAATCTTAGATTTTTGGTCTTTGCAGCATAGTTAGGTGGACATTTAAAATGAGTGGAACTTTAAAAAAATTATCAATTAAAAAATAGGGCAAAAAGATATAAAGAAATGAAAGGGAAGCTTATTAGCTTTGATAATTTCATTAGTTCCTACAGTGTGAGGAAGGAGTATAATTTTATGTTTGTTTTATAGACAAGTGGGGAGCAGTGGGAGAGGTGGATAAGAAAATCAAAATGTTTAATACATTGTGTAACTATTATTCTCTTCACTTTTATTTTACATCATTCTTGTCTCATCATGGTCCACACTTTATTGGTTATCTTTTATTCTTTAATAATAGTTTACTAATTCTTTAGAGTGACAGATATAAGCATAAATATGCTACAAGTTAAAACAAATTTCTTTACAAAACTGAAATATTTGTTTAAAAAAAATACCAGAGAGGCTGGAGTAAATAGTGCAGACTGGTCACAAGATGAGTGTTAGATAAAAAGTTATTAATGTTAATATTTACATAGTTAAACACAAAACAGGATTCTAGAAGAAGAAACGTATAACTACTTTATTGTTTTTTTTTTTTTTGAAAAGACTGGGAGAGTATTTATTAATATCTATTGTTCTTTTTTTTTCTTTTTTTATTATTATTATACTTTAAGTTCTAGGGTACATGTGCATAACGTGCAGGTTTGTTACATATGTATACTTGTGCCATGTTGGTGTGCTGCACCCATCAACTCGTCAGCACCCATCAACTCAACCTTTACATCAGGTATAACTCCCGATGCAATCCCTCCCCCCTCCCCCCAATACATATAACTACTTTAAAATGCAAATATAAATTCCTCTGTAAACTTGGGCAAGAAATGTAATTATTCAAAATATATGATAATGCCCATATATTATTGTAGCCAGAAATAAAAACTATGTGACAAATACTAGAATGACAGCAATCAAATAGGAACTTTTGTTTCATATTTAAGATACATTTAGGTATCTTTTTTCAATAGTGGAGAACATTCAGGAGGATATTATGAACATGCATAATGAAATAATAAAGCTTTTTCAAAATACTTGTGATGATACATAAAAATTTAAGAAAAGCAAACATTGCAAGCAGCAAAATATATTATAGGGTATTATAAACTATAAATACAACTATAAATGCATAGTTCAATAGTGATTACTAATAAATTACAAAGAAGTTGAAATAGTAGATATGGAAGATTTGTGGATGTTGGAAATTCCAGCTATGTTAGAATACAAAGTTATACTGTAGAGAGTATAGAAAATTTTTACTCATTTATATATAGTATAATAATTTCATGCATTCAACAGGAATATAACTAGGAAAATTATAAAGAAAATCTTAAAATAAAAAGTGAGCATCACTGAAATACTTAATGGGAAATAGGAAAAAAGAAATAAAATGGCGAAATTGTAAAATTTGAAAACACAAGTAATAAAGACCTCTTTCCTGTCCTTTTTCCCTCACAGGTAACATATATGTGGGTCTTATGGATCTTGCTTCATAAGTAGTTCTCGAGTCTGTGTATCTCAAGATAAGCCATAGTTACGTAATGACTCTCAGGACAGTAGTTGCTTGCTTGCATTCTCTAACCGGCTGTCGCATGTACTTGCGCTCTCTCTTTCGTTCTCTCTCTCTCTCACTCCCCCTCTCTCTCCAGTCATGTCTCTTTCTAATATATTCACCCTGGGTATTTGAATGATGTTTTGAAAATGCAAATCTGATCACGTGCACGATGCTCAAAAAGTGTTGGTTGACTGCTTATTATGGGTCTAGAGGAATATTCATTATATGATATATACTGGGGTATATTTTTTATTCACATTTGAATATGAGTTTGTAGCATCTGAGTGAAGATATTAGTTTGACCTCACATTTGTGTTGAACTTAAAAATGTGTAGTTTGCTTTCACATGATTTAATCTTCAGATTGACACTGTGCCTTAATTTATGTTATTAGATTTATGAGAAAATGGAGTTTAAGATTGTATAGCTAGCAAAAGGCAAGACTCAAACTCCTGACTGCTACATGCAGTGTTAGTGTAACTCATGAAACAGTTACCTAGGAATATAAGAGAGATACTTTTAGACCTTTTGCTTTTTATAGTGTGTATTTGTAACCAGAGGGAACTTGTCTGCACCAGGGAGCTCTTGTAAATACAGCCCAACTGCACTGCACTGGGAGAAGGGAGCAAGCAAAGTCAGCTGATCTTCCTTTCTACTTCTTCTTACATACTGTGTACTGAATACAGTTGTTAGAATACAGATTATATTTTTTAAAATATGCATTGTATATCCAGTTATGCTTTGCAAATATAAATAATTATGAGGGTGTTTCCAAGCCACTAAAATAGGAACTTTATAAATTATGTCAGTAATTGTATCAGTAAAATGCCTGGCCCACAGTAGATACTTGATAAATATTTTTTATTGAATGGGTTATATTCAGGTTGTATTCAGTTGCAGGTAATAGAAGACCCAACTTAAAATGATTTAAATAATAAAGACATTTATCATCCTCTATGTCAAGAAATCTGGTGAAATCTTTAGGGAAGCTCAGTGAAATCTTTAGGGAACTGTGCTCTTTCTATCTTTCTGCTTTGTAACCCTAAGCATGTGACTGAATCATGTCTGCCTAACTCAATAATTGGCTCAATCACAACCTGCTTTGTTGCTACTTGCTTTTTGTTTGTTTTTACAACAAAAATAATAGCTTTTGTTTATTCAGTACTTCATACTACATATGTTTTCCTCTTGTGCTTACCTAATGTAAGTACAGAACTAATTTCAGTGATGTAAAATAATTTCTTTCCTTCCACTTAAAGGATTTTTTAAAAAACCTGTGGTGAAGTTTATATAACATAGAACTAACCATTTTAAGTGTACAGTTCAGTGTCATTTAGTACATTCACTGTATTGTGCAGCTGGCACCTCTATATAGTTCTAAAACACTATTACCCCGAAAGAAAACTCTGTATCCATTAACCCAGTCATTCTCTATTCTCCCCTTGATAGGAATCAGCTCTGTGTCCCCACCCAGATCTCACCTTGAATTGTAATCCCCATAATCCCCACATGTCTAGGGTAGGACCAGGTGGAAGTGATTGGATCATAGAGGCATTTTTCTCCCTTACTGTTCTTGTGATAATGAGTGAGTCTCATAAGATCTGGTGGTTTTATAAGCATCTGGCATTTCCCCTGCTTGCACTCACTCCGTCCCACTACCTGAAGAAACTGCCTGCTTCTCCTTTGCCATCCACCATGATTGTAAGTTTCCTGAGGCCTCCGCCCAATGTGGAACTGTCAGTTAATTAAAACTCTTTCCTTTATAAATTATCTAGTCTCAAGTATTTCTTCATAGCAGTGTGAGAATGGACTAATATCCCCCTTCTCCACCCACAGCCCCCAGCAACCACCAATCTATTTTCCATCTCTGCAGATTTACCTATTCTAGATATTTCTTATAAATGGAGTCAGATAGTATGTGACTCTGTGTTTGGGTTCTTTCACTTAGCATGTTTTTGAAGTTCATCCATTTTGTAGCATGTATCAGTATTTCATTCCTTTTTGTGACAGTCATATTCCATCATATGTATATATCACATTTTATTTATCCATTCATCCATTGATAGACATTTGAATTGTTTACACCTGTTGGCTCTTGTGACTAGTGCTGCTATGAACATTTGTGTGTGAGTATTTGAGTACTTGTTTTCAACTCTTTTGGATATATATACATATATATATTTTGGATGTATATGTAAACAATCGATTCTTTTGGATATATAAACAATATATGTAAATATATGATATTTCATAAAAGCAAATCTGATCATGTGCACAGTGATATATTATATATTGTTTATATATCAAACAATATATATCAAAATTACTTATAACTACTATTATAATTACTTATATATTATATATTGTTTATGTGAACTATATATATTTACACTTAAAAACTATATATTAATATATAAACATATATATTACTTGTATACACATACACCTAGAAGCATAATTGCTGGATTACATGCTAATTCTGTGTTTAACTTTTTACACTATTTTATATTCCCACCAGCAATGTAAAAGGGTTCCAGTTTCATCACATCCTTACCAACACTTACTCTTTTAAGGTTTTTGATGTTAGCCATTCTAGTGGGTGTGAAGTAGTATCTGATTGTGGTTTTGATTTGCATTTCTCTAATGACTAATAATATTGAGCATCTTTTCTTATGCGTGTTGGCCATTATTGCTACTTCTTAATGTAAATTCTCTTATTCAGGCAAACTCTAATTCCTGCTCCCCACTCAATTTTTCACTTATGCTTTGACTCACTGACATGCCATGCTTCTGCCATTCCCAAGTTAACTTCCTTTTCTTCTATGAAGTACCCTAATGATTTTAGGTTCCAGATAATATATAGTATAGGAGGTCATATACAATCTCTCCTGTATATTTATGAGTTCTAAATTATATACTCCAATTGTATATTTTTGAATTACATATAATTATGAATAATTTATTTCAATCATTTAGCAAACCAATTGAACTAATTGGACTCAAGTATGTATTGTGTTATTTGTTTTATTTATTCGGAGTTTCTTGAGGGGGGTGTATTGATGGTTTCATACCTATAACTAATAAGTAATTTTGATATATTATGAGTTTGTATATTAATAAATTAATTTTCTGTGAGGAAAAGAGGAAGCAGTCGGAAATAAGGTGTTCATCTTTGCCGGGGTTTCTCAGTCTCCACACAGTTGACATTTTGGGCTGGTAATTCTCTGTTGTGGGGACTGTCTTTTGCAGTATAGGATGTTTAGCAATATCCTGCCCCCTACTCACTAGCTGCCAATAGTATCCCCCATTTCTGAAAAATATTTTCAGAAATTGACAAATGTCTCCTGGGGCACAATATTGCTTCTCCTTCCTGCCAGAACTCTCTAATTTCTATTTTGAAAACCAATCCAGAGTTTGAGAGAATCCTAGAAATAAAAACAAAAAGTCAACAATGATGGTTTCTGTAGAAATGTGTGCTGCTTTCAGAAGTAACTATTTTTTAAGAAGGAGGATACAAAAGGTTTTGGCTTGGGAGCCTATTTAACATTCTGGAAAATAAATCTTTTGATTCTAGCTGTATTAATTTTGGTAACTGTAGATATGATTAATTTTAGACATTGATAAATTATTTTTATTTTTTTTCAGCTTATTATGACAATACCATTTTTCATAGAGTTGTGCCTGGTTTTATAGTCCAAGGCGGAGATCCTACTGGCACAGGGAGTGGTGGAGAGTCTATCTATGGAACACCATTCAAAGTAAGACTGAATTATTATTTTTATTACTATTTTTGTTGTTATTATTTCCAAGTCAGTTTGGATTGCTTAATCGAAAATGATTGTGTTCCACAAGAGGAAAAAACATTTCACATTAGTATATAAAAATCAGGCTGGGTGCAGTAGCTCATGCCTGTAATTCCAGCACTTTAGGAAGCCAAGGGGTGCGGATCATTTGAGGTCAGGAGTTTGAGACCAGCCTGGCCAACATGGTGAAACCCCGTCTCTACTAAAATTATAAAAAGTAGCTGGGCATGGTGGCACACACCTGTAATCCCAGCTACTCAGGAGGCTGAGGCAGGAGAATTGCCTGAACCTGGGAGTTGGAGGTTGCAGTGAGCTGAGATCGTACCAATGCACTCTAGCCTGGGCGACCGAGCGAGACTCTGTCTCAAAAAAATAAATAAATAAATAAATTGTCTGTAAAAGATGCATTAATCAAGAATAGGTCAGTGATTTCTTATCTGCCAACATAGATCTAAGAAGAAAAAGAGTTAATGTCATAGTGAAGATATTAAGAACAATAGCAGGTTCAAGTAAAAGCTAAAAGTTGTGTTTGTTATTAATTTGATGGCACCAATATCATGTTCTTTGAGTGAGTAAACATTGCTATCTCTTAAAATATGGGAGTTTTTGAAAAATTCATTTTTATACTAATGGAATAGATTGTCTGCATTTTCCTTTCATCTTTTACCAAGTCATTGTGTCATTCTTGAAGAAAATACTTGAACTGTTTGCTTTAATTTCCAGATGATAATGGCCTTAGAAATGTGGAATAGTTATTTTAAAAGTCTCAGATGTCACTTTTAGACTGTTTTATATTTTACCATAGTAAGACTTCTCATGATTTTAGGTACCTTGTCTAGTCGGAAGCATTCTTTTATTCTTTTATTTAGTGTAACAGAATAGTTGTTTTTGACAATTCCTTCCTAACTTGAGATTTTTGCTTAATTATTTTCAGGTAATACAATTATCTTGTTACATTTTTCAATTAGGTCATTTTGAATACAGTATACAGAGTTGTGATCCATTGAGTTCAGATCTCTTGAGAATTATTTATTAAGGAAAAAATCTTCCTTTGTGAAAAGTATTTATGATATAACATGGCTACATTTATAAATGACTTCAATATCAGGTTGGAAGGAAATTCTGTTAACTAAGAGACTAATATATTTGTTAAGTAGCCCTATCATGGTGAGAAAACCACCTTAGAAAGACTTGTTCCTGCTCTTTTGAAAACTGGCAAATAGAATCAGTGCCATTTCAGAGAAGATTCAACTTAGGACTTTAAAAAGACATGGTAAAATTACATGACACAATAATAGTAGATTATTTGAATTAAAAAACAAGAAGAAAGCAATTGTTTAATGACATTTAGAATGAGATGGGAAGGAGTAATAACTGAAGACTCTCCAATGGCTCAAAAGTAGTTTTCTGGGAGAAGTAAGAAAAGATTTCAAAAGCTTACCTGACTTTGGGATGAGAATAGGGAAATAACTTAGACATCCATTCCACCTTGGGTACTCTTCCTTTGGGTATAACTAAGCAGCTTTCTACAAAATAGGGTATATTTCTGTATGAGTATATTTAGAAAATACAGTCTAGTGAATTCAAGTTTAATAACATTGAAAGAATAGTAAGCGCTCAAAAATCAATTAAGTAAAATGTCTACATTTTTTATTAGACGTTGTACAGGACCTTGTGGGACAAGTTGAATAACTGCATATGATGGGTCTTATAACTGAGGACATTCACTAGATCTTTTTTACATTTCAGGATGAATTTCATTCACGGTTGCGTTTTAATCGGAGAGGACTGGTTGCCATGGCAAATGCTGGTTCTCATGATAATGGCAGCCAGTTTTTCTTCACACTGGGTCGAGCGGATGAACTTAACAATAAGCATACCATCTTTGGAAAGGTTAGTGTCCAGTGATTTTAAACCTGTGGTTCAGTTTTTGGTTTTATGTTACTCCTTAGGCTTCTAAGATACATATGATTAACTTATCTAAGAGCTACCTTCATCAAAACATTCCATAGGATATGTTTATTCTTTTCAAAAATGATGGAATATATTCCTGTTATAGTGCACTATGAGGGAGCAGCTAAATTCTTTTTTTTTTTTTGCATCTTTCAATTCAGTCATTAGTTGTGACTTTAGTGTATTTCTTCTTTAAAACCATAGTAATGGTATGAGCTAATAATGTGCCACTTAGCCAGTATTGATTTTACATTTTTGGAAAGACATTTAGGTAATAACATTTAGTAGTTTAAAGTTTAGTTTCTTAATGATGGGTTTTTTAAAGTCTAAAGTGGAATTTGTGTTGACATTGAAGCTTCTTACTGTAAATATTACTTTGAATGGTACCTATTTAATCCTGCTCACATTTCATGTCATATTAGGAAACGTCCTTTCTATAGAATTTTCAACAATTCCCTTTAAAAAGGGATTCTGAAGGTTTTCTTCTCTTACTCTTCTCCCTTCTCATAAATATATTTCTATATGTTTTAAGTCTTAGGCATATTAGACATCACTAGTGTGTCAGCGCCCTCTGCTGGTTCAGTAAGAATGGTTTCCCCATATGCCGGGCAAAACTAGAGTTTGTGATGATGAAAGGGAAAAAAACAAATTCAGTACAATTGGAGAGCTTGGTGTTGTTTTAAGACTCTTGAGAAACACTGAATGAAGGGAATCATACTAAAACCATATATTGCAATGTTGTTGGTTAATACTTATTACATTCTTTTGAGCCACTCCAACACAGTCTGTCTGATGTTTATAGATTCCCTCCATTTATTTCTTAACAATAAGAGTGTATAATAAAATGAGATTTAAGTTGCCATTCTGCATCAGTTTTTACAATTGGGATTATATAACTAACACATCAGAGACAATGTGTAGCATAGTTAGAAGTTAGAAAGGCCATCACTGTTGGTTCTATAGCTTCTTTAAGCCTCATTTTTCTTATCTGTAGAAGGATAATGATAGTTCCTACTTTTAGGATGTTTGTGAGCATCAAATGAGATAGTGTCTCTAAAGCATTTACCACATTGTTATTGTTATTATTTGCTTATTTTATCCTATTCCAAAGTTTAAATTTGTTTATGATCTTTGAATGAAAAGTTGTCATTCAGTAAGAGATTATTTGGCATTATATTGTTAATAAAAACTTACATTAAATATATATTGGAAATTTCCAAAACACTTACTGAGGGATTGATCTCCATCCACACTTTTCTCCTTTAGGATAAAGTTGCTTTCTTTGCATTATTAAATGTATATATTTTATGTAATCATATGAAATTTCCTTTTAATTATTTGAAAAATACTTTCAAAGGTTTTCTCTTAATTCAAAGGATGAGTGTAATAATTTTCAATTACATTATATTTTTAATTTGATAGGTTACAGGGGATACAGTTTATAACATGTTGAGGCTGTCAGAAGTAGACATTGATGATGAAGAAAGACCACATAATCCACACAAAATAAAAAGCTGTGAGGTAGGAGCATGATTATTATGAGATACAGCACTTAAATTATCATTTAAGAGGAATTGATTCTTAGTATTTTTAAACTGTTGGATGAAAGCTTTGTACTAAGTAAACATCACACTTCAAATTTTATCTCTGATTTATTTGGGCACAATTTCTAGTTAATAATTTTTTAAATTAAAGATTTTAATTCAAAGATGAAACTTTATCTGATAATCCAATGACTGAAAAGCTTACCTCATAATAGAAAGTTAAAGGAATTAGGTTTATTTAGCCCAAAGAAGTGACTTCATAGGTAATTTAAGAGTGATCTGCTGGGCACAGTGACTCACGCCTATAATCCCAGCACTTTGGGAGGCCGAGGTGGTTGGATCATGAGGTCAGGAGATGGAGACCGTCCTGGCTAACATAGTGAAACCCTGTGTTTACTAAAAATACAAAAAAAATGGCTGGGCATGGTGGCACGCGCCTGTAGTCCCAGCTACTGGGGAGGCTGAGGCAGGATAATCACTTGAACCTGAGAGGCAGAGGTTGCAGTGAGCCGAGATCACACCACTGCACTCTGCAGCAACAGAGCAAGACTCCGTCTCAAAAAAAAAAAAAAAAAGAGTGATCCTTCATTGAGGAAGCAAAAATAAGAATACTTGATTTGGAATCAAAGCATCTGAGTTGGTCTTGCTTACTCTGTATCATTTACATTTTCTTAAATATTTTTCCCTTTTGTAAAATGGGGATAAAATATCCCTTAGTAGATAGCACATAGGATTATTGAGAGAATCCAATTTGGCCGTGTAAGTGGAAGCATGTTGTGTAGTAAATATATATCACTATACTAATAATGTTTGTGTTGGGAAAAATATAGACACTATACCAATGGAATTACATACTGGGTTTAATTTTTTGTGAAATGTTAAAAATGGAATAATGTTTTCAAAATATTTTTTTCATAGGTTTTGTTTAATCCTTTTGATGACATCATTCCAAGGGAAATTAAAAGGCCGAAAAAAGAGAAACCAGAGGAGGAAGTAAAGAAATTGAAACCCAAAGGCACAAAGTAATCATAGTGGAGAGATTTTTCTTCAGCTTGAAAAATGACACTCATCCATTTAATTTACTTTATTTCCTTTTATAGTAATTGTTTACTAGCAAAGCAGAGGCCAGTTTGAACCAGAGAGATATTGGAATTATGAGTGTGTGGTTGTATTAGTTCATTTTTACACTGTTGTAAAGACATGCCTGAGACTGAGAGATATTGGAATTATGAGTGTGTGGTTGTATTAGTCCATTTTCACACTGCTGCAGAGATATACCTGAGACTGGGTAATTTACAAAGGAAACAGGTTTAATTGACTCACAGTTCCGCATGGCTAGGGAGGCCTCAGAAAACTTCAATCGTGGTGGAAGGCGAAGCAGGCGCCTTCTTCACAAGGCAGCAGGAGAGAGAGCGAGTGTAAAGGAGGAACTGTCAAACACTTGTAAAACCATCAGATCTTATGGGAACTCACTCAGTATCATGAGAACAGCTTTGGGGACACCACCCCATAATCCAATCACCACCCACCAGGGTCCCTCCCATAAAACACGTGGGGATTATGGGAATTACTCAAGATGAGATTTGGGTGGGGACACAGAGCCCAAACCATATTAGTGTGGTTTTTGTTTGTTTGTTTGTTTGTTTTCCTAAATGAGCAACTCTTGTATTCAGGTGCAGTATATCTTAAACTTAAGCTACAAACATGTCATCTCAGTTGTTCATATGAAATCTGTGTTAATAAATAGATACGTATTTTATGATCCCTGTAACAATTATTTATATAAATGATTTATTGAGAAACTTTTGTTTGTTGCTTATTTTAAAATTAATATATGCTCACTCAGTATAAATAGAAAGTAGAGAAAAGTATTAAGAATATTTTTAATGACTGCATGATTGCATTATGCAATTTAACTTGTATTTAACTTTTCAATCCTTTTTTGGTGCCATTAAAAATAATCTTATCATAAACATTTTAAAATATAAAGCTGTTTCATTCAGTATTCTGGTTTATTTCCAGAAGATAATTTTCCAAAGAATAGGAATAAAAATAAATTTCATTATTTTGGACAATATTCTACATTATTAATACTGTCTGCAGTATTCTTTTACTGAACTGTAGGATCCTTATTAGGGATTTTATTGTACCTATAATTGTTAGATTTGATCAATTCTAGATATAATCCTGCCAAACCTAGTAAATGAAAAGCAAAGTGGATTCAAATTTCTAAGCTTCAGTTACTTCTTCCTATAAAATAGAGATTAGATTAAGTTAGAATAAGTTCAACTTCTGGTTGTTATGAGGATTACATGAGAAGAGGTATGTTAAAACACCCAGTAGTATAGGCATTAAATACCTATTAGCCTTTTTCGTTGACATCCTACAAATATAAAGTTAAATTGTTTTATAAACTGTCAGATATGACCAGACACTTTAATGAGCAGTTAATTCCTTGTGGCAAAATGACTGCTTATTGGAATTATTTATTTGATTTTTAAAATTTCTTTGATCAGCTTATTTTGATTAATCTATCTCTGGATGAAAGGTCACTGTCACTATATTCACATACAGTATGTCATCACTATGATTTATCTTAACAATAAACTCTAAAGTCATTTTTTTGGTGTGTTTTGCATTGTTTTTGTTTCCAGCAAATATGTTAGGGATGACATGTTGGTCATTGCTTGCTTCTAGGTTTTGCGGAAAAAAAAATCTGTTTTGCTGCCATATCTTTAATTTTTCTATTTGAGAGAGAGTTTTAGTAACTTATTGTTTTATCTTACTTGAGATTACTTTTGTTTGATGAATCAGAGGAGACAAATGTAGTTTTTTCTCCTTGTGGGCTATTTTAGTTGTTTATTGCTCTTTTTTTTTTTTTGTCTGACAATTTTGTATACATATTAATTTTAAAATATTAAAAAATATTTTGCCCAATACTGGATTAATTACTTCCCATTTGTAGCACTCAGGGATATATACTTATTAGTTTTTCAGAAACCCCCATTTTGCTACCAGTTTGATAAATATAAAAAGCTTAATTATTTCTGTCATGCTTGACTCAGTACAGGAGGGATCCCTTAGCTCAGGAAGGATTTTGGTCATTAAAAGTTAGTATGATATGGGAAACATGATGCTGTGAGGCAAAAGCCTTAACATACTGAAAATATAGATCATTAGAATACTTCTGCTGAATACTGAGTAATATGGTCTTTTTTACAACAGTCAGAATGTATTTCTTCTTGTAAATTCTGTTTTCTTGCTCTGAAAATAAGGTATTTATAAGTTTGATTTGACTTTTTCTTTCTATCTTTTTCTTTCTTTTTTTTGGACTAGAAATTTTAGTTTACTTTCATTTGGAGAGGAAGCTGAGGAAGAAGAGGAGGAAGTAAATCGAGTTAGTCAGGTAATCTCTAATTTGTTCTAACTTATAAAAGAGATTAGGGTCTATATCTTACTCACTATTGTATCTCCTGCTATATCTGGCACAGCAGGTTTTACTTGGGGCAGGCTCAGTAAGTGTTCATTGGATTTGTAAATTGATTTGTAGTCAGTAATATTTGCAACTTTTGAGATTATCCACATAAAATTGTAGTGTTCATTTATGTTTAACGTTGGCATTTTTACAAAGTCAGTTTGAACTAGACTTGCAGTTTTTTGAATGGTCGGACTTTATGATTCAGAGCCTAACTGCTGTTTATTCAGGTAGTATGATAGATGATAATGATTATTATCATTACTGTTATAAACAGTCGCATTCCAAAACTCTTATATTCATTTTAATGTTTTTTATATATATTTTGTTTATTTCATTCTCATCACAGCCCTTTGGGATCAGTGGTATTATTATCCTCATTTTACTCATGAATAAATTCAGCTATAGTTTATAATTTGCTCAAAGTAACATAACCAATAAGTAGCTACAGCAGGGAAATGAACCCAGGTCTTTGTAACTATTAAATCCATGTCCTTGAATTATGTAGCACCTCCTGGCCTTTTTATTCTGCTAGTCCTTCCTGTAGGCCTTTACATGTGGTTTTCTTGAATATTGCTTGCACCATAATACTCATTACTGAAACACAGTGTCTTGCCATTGTTTAGAGCAGTAATTCTGGTATGTATACTACAAGAAAACTATCTTCAAGGGTTTCTACTCCTAAAGGTTCTGATATGCCTTTCTTTTTTGAAAATCAGTGAATACTGAGACCTAAAGGATTAGGTTCATAGTCTTTATTGTTGTAATTAAAACTTTATAACCTATGAGCCTTACTTGCTTAACATTATTATCTATTTCTTACCAACTCTAACAATAACATTGAATTAAAAGCATATTATTATTATTATTATTTTTACTTCTTTACCCACATGTTCCCTTATTAGTGAGCATGGTTTTTGTAGGCTAATGTTGGACACTTAGTAAGCATTCTACTTAATACCCCTTGCATTAAAATGTAATTAAAATGGGTGTGTATATGAAATGTTTTGGTCATAATTTTTTGTTGCTTTTTATTGTATCCTTGAGTGATGTATTTGATGGGATGGATTCAATTTCCACTTACCTATACACCAGCATTCGAAACTCTAGGAGATAAGGCCAAATATTTCTCCTGGGCTCTTATCCCTTGTTCAGAGCTGCTTTAGGAAACGTCTCTACTTTAGATATCAAAACTGAATTCTTTTTTTACAAAAGCTTCATTTCCCAATTCCTTAATGTCACCAATCACTCTGTCACCTCAATATCCGAAGAGTCGTCTTCTTTAGATGTCAGTGCACTACTAGTCTTGCATTGTTCATGATTCAAATTTATGCCTCATCAAAATGATTTACTATGTGTCATGATTCTGTGGTTATGTTTGTGAATGGACAAAACCACGAATATTAGATCTGGAGATTGTCAGGTTTCCTTTTCATTGATGTTTTCTAAAGATGTCAAGTTTCCTTGCACACCCATACCTTCCTCACAGCTCCCCCACCCCTGTTTTTCCTTTTGCTAGGAGTGTGCTCTCTCCTTAAAGTGTTTTTCCTTTAAGATTTAGCTCTACTATCACCTTCTACTACTTCTACCTCTCCCTGCCACTGAACTCCCACCCAGGCTATAAGCTAGGTACTTCTTTCCATGATAATCTGTCTATGCCCATCAAAGCATTTATCATACTGCATTACAGTAATTTATTTTCTTATCTGCTAACTATACTATTTATTTTATGTAATCCCTATAACAACCATGCAATACAGATAATTATTTTCCTTATTTTGTGGAATAAAGAAAGTGAAACTCAGGATTAAATCACTCATCCACAATCATGCAGTTAAGAGGTGGTAGAATCAGAATTTTGAACTGAGGTGTTTTTTTTAGCTAGTTAGGTCTCTCATATGCTTATGAATGCTGTAGACACTGTCTCCTTCAAGCCCAAGACATCTCAAAGGTTGGTGAGATATTTCACTGGTAGCATAGCATTCTAGGGTAGAAGGCAGCTGGGGAAGGCAGTTGGCCCATTGTCCTTCCCTAAATCCCATAGGGTCCTAGATAGTAGGTTGAGCGGCCTTGGAGAGCAAGGGCAGGAGAAAGTTTTTCTGCCAGCTTTTTTTGTTGAAACTAAATTTCTAGTCTAAAGTAAATTTTGTTCACAATTACTTTGAGATAGACTTGATTAGGAAATTAGTATGAATTTTTTCTATTTGTAACAGCAGCATGTGTTAAATGTTCAAAGATTATGTTCCTTCTGCTGTTTTCTACTGTGCAAAGTAGAAAAACAATGTTTAAATTATACTGAATATTGTGGACTTATACTCCAAAAGCAATTTGCATTTCAGATTGAAATGTACAAGGATACCACCACAGATAGTGCTGTCTTGCTCTTTATTTTTTCTTAAACCTGAAAAACTCTCTAAACACTTTTAGAAGGACTGAGTAAAATCTTTTCTCTCTACCAAAAAAATTACAACCCAAATACCATTCATTATCAAAGGAGTATTATTATCTTAGTATTGTGTCATCATAGTTTTCTCATCTGGCTCTTTCACAGGGGGTGCTTTGTAATAAAGTTATCATCAAATGCTTGTATCTGACCCTCACGTCTATATATCTAGGCTGGTTTACTCTTTTTTTCTCCAGCTGTTTATTGGACACTAGTTTCTCAAGCCCTGGCCAAGTCTTAACTCACTATCTTTTTCTTCTCAAATTTCTTATTTTGTGACTTTGTATTCCCTGGTGTCAATATCTTCCAAAGAAGGACTTTAGATTCCGTTGTGATTTTTTCACATATTTTTTCATTGCACTGTCCTGGCAATTTTTTATCCAAGATGTATCTATATCTCAAATCTATTTTTTCCTTTTAATTTATTGTTGCTACTACCCTTGTTCAGCCTTCAGTATCTCTAGACTGGACTGGTGTGGTAGTCTATAGACTGGTCTCCCATCTCCCTTCTCCTATTCCTTCCACTACCAGAGCAGCCTTCCTGAAGCTTAAAATGTTATTTTTACTGTCTGTTTACTATAGAAATAAGGCCAAATCTCTTGTCCTATTATTTCAAGATTCAACTTTCATGACTCTTCTTCACCAACTCTGCTCTTTCGACTAGTACTTGTTAAACTTTCCCGGTGATAAAAATCACTTGACATACTTTTTAAAAATTAAGAATCCTAGGCCTTATCTCAGACCCACTGAATTAGAATTTCCAAGCGAGGGGACTGGGAAGCTGTGCTTTTAATGAATTCCAAAGGAATTCATGCCAAGGAAATGTAGGAGACAATACTTTAGCAGATCTGAATGATTTGCTGCTCTATATGTATACCTTATCATTTCCATTTTTTGTGCCTTTTGTTCATGTTCTTTTTCCCACCTGAAAGGTCCCATCCCACCTCTGGATATGAAAGTCATATTTGTTTTCAACACCTGAAATGCCATCTTTTCTAAATGTCTTTTCCAGCTTTTAAAAATCTTCTTTTTCTTACCCAACCTTTGCCTTTCTTGTGATACTTTACATTTTCCTTTTAAACACATCTTTTTTGCTTTATTACAGAAGAAGCATATGGCTATGTTTGCATTATACACTAGTCCAACATTATACCCTTTACTTTATAACTTATTAATTGTGTAGAGTCCTGGGCTGTGAGCTTGTTGCAGATAGAGTCTGCGTCATCTTTGAATGGCAGTGTGCTAGAGTAGAAATAACATGGATTTGGGATCATATAAATTCATATTAAAACTTTAATTTCCCCTGACACCCTGTGAGCTTTGATAACTTAGCCTTTCTGATCCTCAATTTTCCTTTCTGAACATGAAAATAATATGTCCCACTTACTGTTATAAGGATATAGTTTTAATTTTGATTTATTGTACAATATTGAAAAATGCCCTTGAAAGTCAAATGCCTTAAAATAGAACAATATACTATACATTATAACTGGTATTTTAATCTCAGATAACTAAAGAATAGAAGATTTCTCTAATATGATCATAACTATTATGTAGAATCTTATGCCCTTATGCCCAATCTAGTGGGCTGGTGAGAAATTTCATTATCAGCTCAGCCTTTTTGGGTAGGAAGCCATAATCTTGACACAATTGGCCTAGTGACCTTCATGAGCATTCCGATAGAGTCCTAGATAGTGGCTTGTGCAGCCCAGCCTCATTATTACCCACCAACAACCCATTCTTCACATACAATTGCATCTTGGCACACTAGAGAATTAAAAAAGTTAAAATCTACAGAATTTAACTTTTTTGTCTGCTTTATGTAATGGACAAGTAGGTAAGTTTAGTTGGAGAAAACAGAGTAACAAGAACAATACTGTTGGAATTTACTGGCTTAGAAAAAGGGAAATTGTTTTTGATTACATGAGATTAAATTCTGGAGAGAATCCAAGTAGAAGTGTATTTTTGTTTATTTTGCTTATATACAGTTTTTTACACTACCATCACTGTTCAAATACCTTGGTAAGAAGAAGGAAGACTAGCCTGAATGTTGGAAAACTGTGGCTAATAGAATATATTTCTTCAAAATTTAGCCTTACTATTTTTAAGTGTATGAAATGACTAGAGCCAAAGCCAAATAACTGTCTGTTCTAATGGCTAAGAATAATTTGCAGTTTCAGTGGTTGCATGAAATTAAATATTTCTAAAGGGCTTAAAAATAATTGTTTCATTCTTCATTTGCTTATCAAGTTTCTTTTTTCAGTGACTGCATAGTATTCATCTTTATTCCAGAACCTTTCTCCCCGATCACGAGTTAATAATTGGTAAAGTCTGAATTGAGGCTTTACTTTATGTGAAAGGAGAAATAAGATAGAGTCCTCTCTGGTTTATGGATTATCAGTGTGGGATTACAGGCACCCCTTCACCCCACTCACTTATTTATGACAAGGTGCCTCTCCCACATGGGTTAGCTTTCCTTCATTATTTATTTCAGTATCTTTCTAATGCCTGATAAAATCTCTTAGAATCATAGAATTTTATAGCTCAAAGGGATTTTGTCCAACTTCCTTTCTTTATAGATGAGGAAACTGAGCCTCTGGTTAAGTGACTTGCCAGACTGACTTCATTTCCTTTTTGATAGGATTGCATGATAGGGGGATGCCGTAATAATCATATCTTGAGTTCAGAAAAGCACATTGTCAGACTCTCTCTTTATATTCTTTTGGACAACATGAAGAAATGTGATCTGGGAGATAGTACAGTCAGATAGATTTATAGCTAATTGAATACTTCTGCCCAAAGGGTGCTTTGTTGTCAGCCCATGCCTATTTGAACTAGTAAGTTGAAATGTAATAGGAGTACATGTAAATTCTGTACTTGAGTTCAATAAAATCAGCTGAATAGGTATGACATAATAGCCTGTAAGTCCTTGTTGAATTACTAAGAGTAAGATCTCTGGAGTAAGGAATTTAACATTCTCTGCATTGTTTAGATCATATTTGCAGCATTTTGTCCAGTTCTGAATGTATTTAAGGAAGATCTTGACAAACTAGATGCATCCAGAGGAAGGGAAGGTAGTGGGGAGAACGGGATGATGCCAAAAATCACCTCACCTAGGGAATACCATGAGGAACTAGATATAATAATAATTTAGAGAAATAAAACTAAGTGAAAATATGATCCTAGACTTCAAAGATTTGAAATATTTTTATCTGGAATACTGCTCCCTTCATATTGCTTTCTTAAACAATGCTTTTATTCGAATGTCTGTATTGGTTTAAAATTTATTCATGAATCTTTACATATAACTTAAATATAAATGTCAGGAAATATTTTTCAAGTTAAAGCTTACAATCAAGATAACTAGTTTTTATGAGGTAAGTTAAACAACAGGCCCATTTTAAAAGTATCTCAAATAGCTAGATTTTTGTTCAGTGATCAAATTGTGCCACATTCAAAGTGAAACACAGAGCATTTCTTTCCCTACAAGACATAGTAACATTTTTACTTCAAATCCAGAGTTATAAAAGGGCTTTTTCCTCACCCAGAAAAAGTTATCTTGGTAGACAGTTTCACCACTTTTGAGACTAAAGTAAGGATGTTTTGTCCTATTCTAGTTTATTTTATGAAATTAAATTTTCCCGAAAATCTTGGAAGGTGGCCATGGCATGGAGAATGCTGCTAGGCTACTTGCAAAGAGGAGGTCAGAAATGTTAAACAGTGTGATGTGTAAAATGTTTCTGCCTCATCAAATTGTATTCAACTTTAATTTGCTTATCTTTCTAGTTGTGTAGACTTAGCTAATTTTACAAAGGTGTTAACATATTTTATTAATTTCATATTGCTGTTTTAACAAATTGCCGTAAATTTAGTGGCTTTAAGCAAAGCAAATTTAGTATCATATATTTCTGTAGGTCAGAAGTCTGCAATAGGTTTCACTGGGCTAAATATCAAGGCATTTGCAGGGCCTTCTTTCTGGAGTCTCTGGGGAGAATCTATTCCCTTGCCTTTTTCAACCTCTAGAGACTGCCTGCATTCTTTGGCATGCCCCTTCTTCTATATTCAAAGCCAGTAATAACTGGTAAAGTCTTTCCCATGCCGCATCACTCTAAATTTAACTCTATTGCCTCCCTCTTTCGCTTGTAAGGACTCTTGTAATTACATTTGGACCCATCTTGATAATCCATGACAATGTCCCCACCTCAAAATCTTTCATTTATATGCAAAGTCTCTTTTGCCATTCAAGGTGATATGTTCATAGGTTCTGAGGGATTAGGACATGGACATCTTAGGGGGCCATTATTCTGTCTAATGAATGTCTAAACTACTCTATATAGTATGCCTAATAACAGGCCTTATTTGTAGTTCTAGAAGGTAGAAGGTAGGGTTGGTTGGATGGTTGGAAAATATACATGAATTTTTTTTTTCTCTCCAATCAGAGAATTTCCTAATAATAGAAGCCATTTAAACAGAAATGTGTTTGTGCGTGCATATGTGTGTGTGTCGGGGGGTGTGGGTGTGTGTGTATTAATAAGCTCATTTGAGGTGTTGAGACATGGTTGACCAGTCAGCAGTGATGTCAAGGAGATTCCTGCATTGCCTGGGAGAAAAGACTGTGGCCCCTACAATCCCTTTTTTAACTAGTAAGTTTTTCTGGTTCTGTGCTGAAGGTCTCATAGTATATTAGTCAGGGTTCTACAGAGAAACAGAAGCAGCCAATAGGATGTGAGAGAGAGAGACCGAGAATA
The DNA here is from genome assembly GCF_007565055.1 of Rhinopithecus roxellana. Classification (NCBI taxonomy): domain Eukaryota; kingdom Metazoa; phylum Chordata; class Mammalia; order Primates; family Cercopithecidae; genus Rhinopithecus; species Rhinopithecus roxellana. The sequence goes on from NC_044551.1 coordinate 57,985,220, forward strand.
AACTAGATCATTTTATCTATTAATCTATCACTTTATCTCTTTATTTATAGGAATTGGCTCTTGCAATTGTGGGAGCTGGCAATTCCAAAATATGCAGAGTAGGCCAGCAGGCTGGAGCCTCAGGGAATAGTTGATAAGTCCAAAATACATAGGCTGGAAACTCAGGCAGGGTTTCTTTGTGACAGTCTTGAGGCAAAATTGTTTCTTTCTTGGGAAACCTCAGTTTTTGCTCTTAAGGCCTTCAACTGTTTAGATGGTGCCCACCCACATTATGGAGTGTAATTTGCCTTCTCAAAGCCTACTAATCTAAATACTAATCTTATCTAAAAAATATTTTCATAGCAACATCTAGACTGGTGTTTCACTAAACGGTTGGGCACCATTGCCTAGCCAAGTTGACTCATAAAATTATCCACACAGAGTTAAAGACTGAGCCCCAGACTTTCCAGCTTCTTGGCCAGTGTTGCTCCTGTGTACCTTCCTCCTCCCTCCCTCCCTCTTTCTCCTACCTCCCTCCTTCCCTCCCTCCCTCCCTCCCTCGCTCCCTCCCTCCCTCCCTCCCTCGCTCCCTCCCTCCCTTCTTTCCTCCTTCCTTCCTTCTTTCCTTTCTTTCTCCATCCCTCCCTTCCTTCCTTTCTTTCTTCTCTTTCTCTCCCTGTCTCCCCCATCACTTCCCCCACCCCTTCTCCTCTCTTCCTGTGCTCCCTTCTGCCTGTATTCTATGTAGTTCCTACTGTTTTGCTGCCTCTTTGTTTTTGGATATGAAGTTCTAGACAAAAAATTACTAGACAACGTAATTTTTCTTTGTCGCTCTGATTTTCATTTGTACATTTGTTTGCAGATAGTTTTGAAATTTCTGTGAAGCCCCTAACACTGAATTCACTCAATATATTTAGTATTTCATTCATCATCTAAACCTTTTAAACCTTTTAATTAGTCAACTTATTTTAAGCAATTTTTAAAACATTAAAAAATATATTTGGTGTTTGTTCTTCCTTCAAATTCACTGTTACCTGATGGTATAAATAAGAACCTTAAAGTAGGTCATTCAGAAAGACTAGGCATTAAAGGGAAATGTCTGAATTCATTTTCACCCTCTTAATGATTGTCTCCTAATTTCTTCAGTTCATCTCCAATTTGCTTTCTCTCCCTACAGAATTCAGAGTCTACTGTAGTGGGAAAAGAGGCCTAAAAATTTGCCTTTTCATATATTTCTATACTAATTTAGTTTTAAAAGTTAATTAAAATTTGAAATGGTAATGATTATTAAAATTAAACACAGGTTATTGTCAAGTCTTATTTTAAATTCATGTAAAACAAGTTTTTTCTTTTTCCTTCCAGCTGTTTAAAGTAAGTTTTGGAAGACGAACAAGCACTTTTTAAAAAAAAATTAATTAATTTTTAAACTAGCTAAATGAAGCTAATTAACATATGAATTACCTCACATACTTATCATTTCTTACAGGGAGAAAACTTAAAATCGCTCTTAGTGATGTTCAAGAGTACAATACAAGAACTCATTTTAAAAATATATTAACAATGAAATTAACAATTGTAAACTAACATTCACAAAGAAGTGAAATAATATAGCTCATTAATGGACCAAGAGCTTACTTAGAGATCTAAATTCTGATCTTGCTTTTGCTATTTATTAGTGTAAGTCATTTTCTGATCAGTGGACTAAAAAGCTAGAACAGAGGATCTGAGGCCAATTCTGACTGTGGTGTTTATGATTGTGGCTTTATAAGGGAACCAGGTGGGGAGAATTAATAAAGGACTATTTCTGAGGGTAGATGAAAATACTCTGATGGCCAGAGATATAGGAGAAAGGAATTTTAAGGAAGGAAAGCATGAATGAAAGATGTTCAGGCTTTTATTCTTGTTTAAGTTATTTGATGTTCACTGTACACTTTTGCAGATAATCTCATTTAATTCTCTGATATGAAATAGGCAAGGCTGTTACGATTATTATTTCCATTTTGTAGGCAGTGTTTCTGAGGTCTCTTGAGATCACTGTGTTTCAACAAATGGTACATGTTTTAGACTAAACCCCATGTAATTATGGAATATTACATTTTGAAACTCATTTGGTCCAACCATCATCTTTCTTCTTGTCCTGTGTTCTTTCTACTATACCACCTTCTGTTTTGTGAATATTTCCCCCATTTTTCATACTTGGACAAACATTATCCAGTAATTAGATGACATTTTGCTTTTTCATCTTTCCTCAGTTAGGTAAGTTTATGAAATTAGATATATAGATTAATTGCATAATTCAGATTCTATGGCTTTTTAAAACTACGAATAATAGCATATTTAGATTAACTGTTGGAGAAAATTTTGTATTGTGAAATTGCACTATATGCATGTTTTAATTGATTAAATCTATAGAGAGCTCCATATTAATACAGAAATTAAAATCTATTTAAGAGCCTGTTTTTCAAATTAAAAGTGGTGGAGGGAGCTTAAGAGAAAGATGTATTTTCATCTCTCTGTGTCTGTTTAGATGTCATTTAAACATTTTAGTTAACATACTTTGTAATAAATTTTCCATATAAAATTTTCTTCAAAATTTTTCAAAGCAGAAATTATTCTTTCTGTCGACTCTAATCTCTTAAATATTCACTTTTATATGATTAGTTGGGAGTTGGGGTGGTGAGCATCTTCCCACCTCAAGATACAGGGTGTAAGTTTGAGGTGTCCCACCCCTCAGTAGGGAAATCTGTAGAATAGGAGATGGCAGCTCTGAAACCCGGCCAGTGTTCTGGGCCCATAGGGGCCTAGAGGAAAATAAAATGGATACATTTAGATTTTTGATCTACAGGTACTTTTGTCAGATAGACCTGGATTTAAACCCTAGATCCTCTACCACTGACTAGTTTTGTGACCTTTAGTAAATTACTTAATCTCTTTAATCATCTGTAAAATGGGGCTAATAATTTCCACCTCATATACTTTAATTTGGGGAGAGAAGAGAGGAGTAGCAATACTATTTGAAGCACAGTGCCTAGCACAAAGAATATACTTAATTCTTGGCTGGGCACAGTGGCTCATGCCTGTAATCCCAATACTTGGGAGGCCGAGGCGGACAGATCACGAGGTCCTGGCCAACATGGTGAAACCCCCTCTCTATTAAAAATACAAATATTAGCTGGGCATGGTGGTGCACACCTGTAATCCCAGCCACTTGGGAGGCTGAGGCAGGAGGATTGTTTGAACCCCGGAAGGGATGTTGTAGTGAGCTGAGATCGCACCACTGCACTCCAGCCTGGTGACAGAGCAAGACTGCATCTCAAAAAAAAAAAAAAAAAAAAAAAAAAAAAAATATATATATATATATATATATACACACACACACACATACACATATACATACACCCACATATATATACACACATATATACACACATATATATACACAAATGTATATTTAATACTTAATAGCAGCAGTAGTTTTTGTTTTATAATGCTACTTCTTAAACCTTTTTATGTCTTGTTTCCCTTCTAAAATGTACATTTGTTGAAAATATGAACTTTGAAATTAAAGCATTTCATAAATATTTGGTCATTGATAAATATTCTCATGCTCAAGAGGCTCTTCTACATCTTTTTTTGCTGTTGGTAAGTAGTTCCTTGGGGATGTACTCATCTTTTGCTTGAGTAACATTTTAAAAAGTGATTCTGTGTAGTATAGGTGGCATATTTGAAGAATAATAGAGTGCATTTATTTCAAAGTACTCTTGTGATCTAGCTTCTAAGTTATAGGGGTCATAAAAATGAACTAGTTTCATTGCATACAAATTATGATGAGAATTTAGTGCTTCAAATTGGTAATTCAGCAGACTTCTTTTTAATGATATATCATTTTTTTAAAGAAAAGGTGTTTTTAAAATACTATTTTCAGTCAATAGAAGGATAAGATTCTTACTTATAAAACTTTAGTTTGTATTGAACCTTTCAGGAATACGTCTTTTGCTAACCATATTATATCATTGCTAGGTTTTATGTAAATTTGTTAACTCGTCATTTAGGAATACTGTTTATTTCCCCCTTCATGATTATATTGTACATTCTTTCCAGAGCATGAAGGGCAAAAGCAAAAGTAGTCATGACTTGCTTAAGGATGATCCACATCTCAGTTCTGTTCCAGTTGTAGAAAGGTTAGTCCATTGTTGGTGTGATCCTAAGTTCTTAATTTTCTGGGTCAGATAATTTTCTTGCTTCTTCTGTGAGTAAACAGTTGGTACTCATAAATCAAAACTTTCAAAACCAGCCAAAAAAATAAAGCATTTTGATAACAGAGATAGAGAACTTCAAGCTTGATAGAGAGAAACACTCTAGTCACTTTTGCACTTGCTCTCTACCTCTGTTGAATAAGTTATATTTAAAATTGTTTTACCATTACGTTAGGACTGGAAACTGTTTGCTTTAACAGTTTAATGTTTAATTCAAGGTTGTTTTGCTGTTTTTCCTTGAAGCATTTTTGCCTTAATTGTATCATGAATGAACAAATTAGAGTTGAAGGTTTTTGTGAAGAAGTTACCAGTTTGGGGGCCAGTCCACTGACTGTAAATTCTCACATACTTTGAGGAGTTAACAGAAAGTTGTGTTGCTACCTTTGTTCTTCTCTTTGAGAAGGGAACATGTCTTGGTGTTAGGTGTAATTGCACAAGATAAACTGGGCCAGTATCTCAAGGGGCACTACAATGCTGTTGTACTCAGTTTAGCTCATTTTTGAAACTCCTGTTTTAGGACAATCTTTTCTTAATATCCTTTTATTTGAAGGATTTGGGGTTTTTCAGCCAGAATACTTCAAGCCAATAGAAGAAATTGTTCTTTGCAGACCATCGTTCATAAAAATAGCACTGTTGGTTGTTGTTTGCTTTTTTTCTTTCAAATTCTAGTGAATGCATATATTTGCTAATGAATCATACTTGTTCCACTTATAAAGAGTGTTTCCATCTGTTCTATAATTCCCTTCTTAAATTCCTATGTTGAAATACATTTTTGGAATGTTATTCCCAGCAAACTATTCTAGATTTTTGGTTTATAAAATAATTGTATTAGTTTTACCTTGAAACTAAAATTTGTTTTGCTTATTTTTTTATAGTAAAAAAGGTGATGCAGCGGGAGATTTAGATGATGTAAGTATTTATTTTGGTATAAATATAGTTTGAACAATTCATAGAAAGTACAAATTTTTTACAAAAACTTAATTTTGTTCTTAAAAAGTAATGTATATTACTTTTTATAGTATAGTATAATGTATAACTTTTATAGTTATATGTGTCAAATTTTGGAAAAATATGAAAAATAGAAATTATCTGTTTAGGTATTAGAATATTTCCTTACTCTAGGGGTGTGCGTGAGTGTGTGTATATATCTCTCTACAACATTAGAAATCTTATATATGAATTTCTAGTCTGTTTTTTTCTCCCCCTCACATAACATTACATTAATACTCAAACTTGAGATGTTATAATTTTATTGTGTTAAAAGTTTAAGTGTTGGCGTATGGGCATCCTACATGATACATGGGAAATGCTTCAGTCATTTATAGTAGTGTCCCCTTTTTATATACACATTTCAAAAGATTCTCATTCAAGACTGTAGTGATCTTTATTGGTTGCGTTGGGTAATAAAGCTAACAAAACAGAAGGAAGATTTTCCTTTAATACATAAGAGTCAAGTTTTGCAAATTATACATATGCCACTTTGTATATAAAAACCCATTAATCTGTGCATTATATAATTTACTAGGAAGTACATAACTTTCCATGCATGAACACAGATTTATCTATTATCACAGTCAAAAGAGAAGGCTCTCTCTGGCTATCAGTAGGAGATAGAGAGAGGATGAATATCTGACCTTGTCAAGAAAACCTTCCTGGAAGAGATGATGCTGTTTATGTCTTATATGAGAGTTAGGAGTTAGATAAGTCAGAAAAGAAAGTGGTGAAGGGTGGGGTCCCTCTAGCTCAGAGAACAGCATATACTAAAGCATGGAAATTAGGAGAGATTATACCTTATTAGGAAATACAAACCGAGATTTAAAGTTTCAAGGAGTCTGTCTTGTAAAGAGCAAGGAAGAAGAGTATTGAAGGTAAGGGGAATTGCATATACAAAATAGTCCGAAGCAGGAGAGTTTGGTGTGTTCTAAGAGCTGCAAGCAGGCCAGCGTGAACAGGATGTGGTGACAGGCCGGAGCTTCATTACAGAGCTTCATAGGCCATGGTGAGGAGTTTGAATTTTTTCTCAAAAGGAAGTGAGGAACAGTTGAAGGGTGTTTGTTAAAAAGAAGGATGCTGTGATCAATTTTGCATTTCGGGAAGATCACCATTGGTGATATTATAGAGGACAAATTAGAGGAAACAGATTGATGTCAAGGACAGCCACTGGGAAGCTATTGCAGGAGGAGAGCTTGATATAAGACCACAGCTGTGAGATGGGAAAGAGGTAGATTTGAAAGAGGTCTAGGAGGTGACTGATTCCATACTATGAGGTGAGGGAGGAGTAGTCCAAGACAACCACAAGGTCTCCGGTTTGGGCAACTTGTTAGATGGGTACAAAAGACAGCATAGGGTTGAGATGGAGAGAAGGGTGAAAAGTAATGAGCTTAATTTTATACATTTCAAGATTGAGGTAATTTGGAGACATCTGTGTAACATAATATGGGTCTAGAAGATAGGATCAATGTATAGGATAGAATGTAAAAGTATAGATTTGCTCTTAATATCATGGGTGGGTGACTAAAACTGTGGATCCTTTCACAGGAAAATGTCCTACATTCACAACCAAAATTATATGAATTTGCCGGGAATTTTTTTCAGATCTCCTGAGGCCTGAGCATGGAAGGCTTAGGTTGGTGGTTGTCAACTTTTAGTGCTTAAACATCTTGTTGAAAACATTCATAATTTCTGCCCCCAGAGATTTTGGTTCAATAAGTCTGCAATGAGGACTAGAATTTCAGGTGTTAATAAACAACTACGTAATACCATCTAAGGACCAGACTTTGAGGACCACTGCTTTAGGGGTCCCCAAGTCTCAAATTAAGAATCCTGATTTCACTACGACTCACCAGATCAAAGAAAGAATCACGAAAGAAAAATGATCCACTTGGGGTTATTTCTTCCTTCTCCTTCTCTCCCCTCTTTCTTCCCTTCGTTCCTCCCTCTGTTAATGCTGGGCACCATTCTAGGAGTTAGAACAGTAAGCAAAACAGGCCAGAATTTTAGCCCTCATGGAGTGTATGCTATAGTTGGATGAGAGACAATACACATACAAATAATTAAAATATATGGTGTATCAGATAGGTGATAAGTACTTTGGAAAATAAGCCAGGGAAGGGGAAAGAGTACTGGAGGTAAGTGTGTGGTTCTGCCATTTTAATAGGGTAATCTCATCACCAAGAGGATAATATTTGAGCAAAGATCCGAAGGAGATGAAAGAGCAAGCAATGAAGAGATATCTGGAATAGAGTGTTTGTTTCAGGCTGGAGAGAACAGCAACTCCAAAGTTGGCTAGTGTTGCTGGGCTGGAGTTGTAGGAGATTATGTCAGGGAGGTTTAGACTGCATAGGGCCTTGAGTGAGTTGGGGACCCACTAGAGGGTTTTCAGAAGAGAAGTGATTGCTATGACTTGGATTATAGAAATCTCAGCTTCTGCACTACACCTCTTCTACTTGAGTTGATCCGTATTGAGGTCAGTATGCTGGCCAACTGCCTTCAGAAGCCACATTTCCCACTGAGATAAGAATAGGAATATAGATAGATACAATAGCCCGGGTGATATAGAGGGTGAAGTCTGCCGCACAAAGGAGCTGGGCATGAATTGAACAAACAACCTTTCCTGGGGTATCCCATAATTACATAGTTGGCTTAGAGCAGAACCCAGGGCTATTCCCACCTGTAGCAGATTCTTCAAAGGCTTATAATTCAAAACAAAAGAAAACAAAATAAAGAAAAACCTAGTTTAGAATGCAATAAGGAGATTCAGTGGATACAGTAGATCTCTAGAAATGAAAGGGGAAATTGAGTGCCTGGCAAATTTTCCATTTCTACAGGATGGAAAAGATGAAAGTGCAGAGTATGATGAATATATTGATGGTGATGAAAAGAACCTGATGAGAGAAAGAATTGCCAAAAAGTTAAAAAAGGACACAAGCGCGAATGTTAAATCAGCTGGAGAAGGAGAAGTGGAGAAGAAATCAGTCAGCCGCAGGTGAGTCAGTTACTGTGCTAGATATCAGAGTTTTTGTCTTTTTATATTTCACTTTAACTCAGATTGAATCCTCTCTTCAGCTAATTTTTAAAATACTATTTTCATAATGTTTGATAAACATAACAGTTGTACAAATTGGCCCAGTAGCGGGCCTAAAATAAAATACACCAAGCTTAAAGTAAACATAGCAATGATCCTGTCAGTTCAATTCCATTTTATTTCTCTCTGATCCTTTTTTAGAAAGGCTCTATAAGTTCATATATATAGGCTAATAATGTATTACCTAGATGTGAAAGAATGCATTTGTTAAATACCAGTGAGAGCAGTAGAGTAATTGTATAGAAAGAAAAGAGACATCCTCAAATAATTTAGGTGAGCAAAATTTGTCAAAATTGATGAAGAAAATGTATAGGCCTGAAAACATTCTTAAATATCTTTTCAAGTCTGATTTACCAAATACCATATACCTATCCTAAGCTCAGTAGTATCATAAAATAAATTTCAGCAAATGATGAAAAGTTTACTGTCTGGTGATAAAAGTTTGTTGCATTTATAACTCAACATTTTATTCTCCTGAAATTCAACTTAATTGAAAAAATTATCTCCTTTGTGATTCTATTTCAACTTCATAGTATACATTTTAAATAACATTGCTTTAATTATTTAAAGCAATATTTAAAATAATTAATTATTGTTTTCTTCAAATACTATTTGGGGATAAGATGAATGTAACTACATTTAAATAACATTCTTTTTCTCTATCATGTTTCTCAACCACATGTAGAAAAACTGAAAAAGGATTTCCACACTATCATTGCATAGCTCCCTCAATTTTTTTCTTTATGTAATCAAATAAAAATGATTCCCAGAAATTTCCACTGAAAGTGTAGCTTTGAACATTTAGAAATGGCACTTAGGAGTCATCTTAAATGTCTTTTTTCCAGCAATATTCACCCGACACTCAAGTAATCACTGTTGAATAATTTTATATACTAAATTATATTATATATACTATATATAGTAGCTAATATAGACTAAAGATTTTAGTGATCATATGCATGCTTCTAGATTCATAGAGTTGAAAAACCTCTCATTAGCACTGTGACTTTTAGTTAAATCATGAATATAATTATGGATACATAATGTTTTATTCCACTCATTCAAGGCATGTGTTTTCTTATTTTAAAAAATTATGAATTTTCTTAAAGGTTAGGTTTATAATGTAACAAAAATATATTTTAAAATTTTAATAGATGAACCAACCAAATATTTATGTATACTTAAGTGTTCCTTAAACTCCCAACTCTGTCTTGTAGGCTTTAATAAATTTCAAATATTTATATACCCTATAATATAAATTATAATTTAGCAATGCTAAATTTTGTATAAGAACTGAAGTTTATTTTTAATGCACCTTTCATAAGTGTCTTTAAAAAATTATTTAACTAATGTTAAGAAAAGTCAAAGTTTGCATTTTCCAAAATTGTGTTCAGTCTTACAATTAAGAGTTATTCTTTTTTTTTTTTTTTTTTTTATTATACTTTAAGTTCACAATTAAGAGTTATTCTTAAAATATTTCCTTGGCTGTAGTTTGGGCCTGATGACCAAACATGGCATTGATAGCTAGATTTAGGAATCTGATCTATCATGAGAATACTGGAGAGCCATTGAAGTTTTTACAGGCAAATGATACATTCAGATTGTATTTAGTATGGAGAATGGATTGATAGAGGAGTGTTTTGGGCTATTATACAAAATACCATAGACTGGATGACTTAAACAACAGACATTTAAAGCATAGTTTTTATGCTGATTTCTTACATAGGAACATATATATCCACTTACTCATGTAAGCAGTTTTTCTCTTTTTATAAATCAGTATAATTTGCAAAATTAAAATCACATAATTTGTACTATTCACTGTAGAGGAAAAAGCTATATTCAAGTGCATTGCAAATCTACTAAGAAAAGTAAATTAAATAAATTTAAAAAGCAAATTAAATACTTTTCTACTAAGAAAAGTAAATTAAATAAGAAATAAGTCTCCAAAGGTGGCTTGAATATTTTAGGTAAACATGAGTATTGTGGACATTATTGGATTCTTTTAGGTAAAATAATTGGCAAAGTGTGCCTTTGTAAATGGTGCAAACAGCACCCATTTATTTATAACTGTTTTGTTCCCCCACATTTTCATTATTCACATTCTCTACTCTCCCTCCTTCATCCTATCTCTCCTACCTACAAAGAGAAACAAAAGAAAAATAAGGTCAGGATAGTGGAGAAAGTACAGAATTTCAAAGGGAAGAAACAGTTTTTTCCTCTAGTGTAGAAATTTCCATGATTGTCTCATGACCACGTATTTTTTCAGTTCGTAAAGTTGCCAGAATCAGACCCTGGCATGGTGACTCATGCCTGTAATCCCAGCTGCTCAGCAGGCTGAGGTGGGAGAATTGCTTGAGCCTAGGAGCTCTAGGCTGCAGTGAGCTATGATTGTGCATGGGTGACACAGCAAGACCCTGTCTCTAAAAAAATAAAAATAAATTTAAAAAAATTTCCAGATCATTAGTATTTTCGGTTATTTATACCAGCAAGTCTCTGGAGTTAACTTATGGTTAAAAAATAAAACAACAAAACAGGAAAGCTCCAAATGTACTGAAAAATTACAATGTGGTAAAAAGGATAATTATATTTAAAGGAAAGTCACTGCTCAGTTTGAGTCGTGATGGGTATAGCTGCCAGCCAGATAGGATGTCAGTGTGAAATCATTATCTATTAAAAAATGAGTACTCTTGATACATAACTTCTCATCTGGTTGTGCTTGAAGTACTCTATTATCATTTAGTCATTTTTCCATTTAAGCAGTAGGATCAGAGACTAGACTAGCCTACCAGCCCTTTAAGCAAGGAGCCATTCAAAGTATAATTTTACTGAAAATGTGTGGTATTGCTTCTTTTGGTAAGGAAACATCCAGAATCTGTTAAAACTGTTTATCACTTTGGATGTTAAACCTACACATGTATTTATTGAGTGCTTAATATTTAAACTTGAGAATGATATTTAACAGTATAATTTTCAACAAGTTTACATACAGTAGGATCTTCTCCTAGTAATATGTTCGCAACAGTGTCTCTAGTTGTTCATTTGGAAAAAGGGCTCAGGGGAAATACAAATCCAAAATGCTTCCTAGTTTCTCTCCTTAGAGAATAGGCACCCTTATATCTATTCTGACTTCCTGGGATTTCTAATCCCTTTCCTCTTCCCTTTTTAAAATGTACCAATCCCACTTTCTTTCCAGCCCACCTTCTCTATGCCTATATCTTGACTACTGGATACAGCTCAGCAGAATCACACAGCTATATACAAACTGGTATTATTATGGATTTCTAGATTCCAGCCTCAGCTGTGTCTCCAGTGCTTCCTTATTACTCACTCGCCACAATGTTTACTTCACACTTCAAACTCACTCACTCAGTCGATCACCTTGCTGCTGGTTTTTTTATGAAATGAGAGTAAATTTCTTCAACCCATATTCCTTTCTCTTCCTTGCTTCGAGAGTAAAAACTAACTAAACCATTCCATTTTATTTCCTATCCCTACCTCCTTCCTATTTATTTCTAAATACACATCATTTAGCTTCTTGCCTACCACTCCGCTGAACCTACTCCCACTAAGGCCATCTTATTGATAACTGACTGGCTACTTTCCAATTTTTTTTTCTTGGTCTTCCTGCTATGGAGATCTTTGTCTCTTCTCTCTCGAGACTAATCTCTCTCAAGAACCTTACTATTTAAAGTGTGATCTGTGAAGCAGTAGCATTAGTATCACTTGGGAACTTGTTAGAAATACCGAGTCTCAGGTCCTGTCCTACACATTTTTAATTAGAATTTGCATTTTAACAAGATCCCCAGGTTATTTGTATGTGCATTAGTTTGAGAAGCAGTCCTGTAGAATATTAATTTTTATCCCTAGTGCTCCTGGACAAGTTCAAGTTTGTATCATGTTAGTTCCAAGGTCAGCAAGTTGGTACTATGTTCCCTGACTCCCTAGTGCAAACCTATGTGCACCCTTTCCATACTTCTGTAATAGTATGGTATTAGGTTATATATATATATTTTTCTTCTTTGTGTATCCTTATACTATAATTTTCTTGAAAGTAGTGATCATGTCCATTTACATTTGTATCTCCATGTTCAAACAGCATAGGTACCCAAATATTTTTGTAAATACATGAGTAAAAAATGAATACATTCTTCTTTGACAAATCACTTTCTCCTCTGGGTCTTGTAAGTAGCTTGCTTGTATTTTCAATTGGGATTTATTGATTTGCCTCTCCTTTGCCTAAACTAAGCTCTTTAGAGACTACATCTTATTTATCTTTATATCCTCAGAGGCGGCTAATATCGTAAGCATATAGTAACTGGTCATTAAAGCTTGTGGAATGAGTGGATAAATAAAAAATTGAATTCATTGTGTTCCATGAGAGGACTGGTTTTCACTCCCAACTGCACATTAGGCTCACGGAGGAGGCTTTGAAAAATACTAATTCCTAGGCCCTTCACCCAGAGATTGAGAATTGTTTGGTCTGAAGTAAAGTCTGGGAAGATCCTTTTTTAACTTTTAAACTCTTAATTTAAGTATAATATACAAACAGTGTGTCTATTAAGTATATTTCATGGTGCACATAAGTATACAGCTAGCTAAATTTTTACAAACTAAATATATCCATATACCCATCACCCAGATCAAGAAACAAAAAATTACCATTGCCCATAAATTCACCTCTTTCCCCATTCTAGTTACTTACCCCTCATCTCCTAATATTAACCACGTTTCTAACTTTTAAAATAATCTTATTTTTAATTGACAAATAGTAATTGTATATATTTATAGGTTACTATGTGATGTTTTGCTGTATGTATTCATTGTAGAAAGATTCGATCAGGCTAATTAACATATTTATCCACTTCAGCAACTTACTTTTTTTGTGTGTAGTGAAAACATTAGAAATGTATTCTTTTAGCAATTTTGAAATACATTAACTATGGTAAGCATGCATTACAAAGCTTTTTCCTTTTTTTGTTTTTGAGACGGAGCCTTGCTGTGTCACCCAGGCTGGAGCGTAGTGACGCAACCTCAGCTCACTGCAACCTCTGCCTCGCGGGTTCAAGCGATTCTCCTGCCTCAGCCTCCTGAGTAGCTGGGACTACAGGCGCCCACCACCACGCCCGGCTAATTTTTTGTATTTTTAGTAGGGACGGGGTTTCACCATGTTAGCCAGGATTGTCTCTGTCTCCTGACCTCGTGATCCGGCCGCCTCTGCCTCCCAAAGTGCTGGGATTATAGGCATGAGCTACCGTGCCAAGCCACGAAACTTATTCTAGTCTAAGCAAACTTTGAGAAATGTCTGTTTAGATCTTTTGCCTATTTTGTAGTTGGGTTATTTGTTTTACTGCTGTTGAATTGTTTAAGTTCCTTTTGCAAATGTTTTCTCCCAATCCATGGGTTGTCTCTTTATTCATTTCCTTTGCTGTGCAGAAGTTTTTTGGTTTGACGCAATCCTACTTGTCTATTTTTACTTTTGTTGACTGTGTTTTGGGAGTCCTATCCAAGAAATCATTGCTGAAATCAGTGTCAGCGAGCTATTCCCCGCCCCACCCCCCCCCTTTTTTTTCTAGTAGCTTTACAGTTTCAGGCCTTATCCTTAAGTCTTTTGTACATTTTGAGTTGAGTTTTGCATATAGTTTGAGATAAGGGTCCAATTTCATTCTTCTGCAGGTGAATATCCAGTTTTCCCAACATTTATTGAAGAGACTTTTCTTTATATATTGTGTGTTCTTGATGCCTTGTTGAAAATCAATTGACTGTAAATACCTGAGTTTATTTCTATACTCTCTCTTCTATTTCGTTGGTTGAGGTGTCTGTTTTTATGCAAATACCATGCTGTTTTGATTAAAATAGCTTTATAATACATTTTAAAATCAGAGAGCCTGATGCCTCCCACTTCGTTCTTTTTGGTCAAGACTGCTTAGGCTATTTGGGGTCTTTCCTGGTTCTATACTAATTTTAGGATTATTTTTTTCTATTTCTGTGAAAAATGACATTGTAATTGTGATAGAAATTGCCTGGAATCTGTAGATCACTCTGGGTAGTATGGACATTTTAATATTAATTCTTCTAATCCATGAATCCAGAATGGGATATCTTTCCATTTATTTGTGCCTTCTTCAATTTCTTTCAATGTTACATAGTTTTCAGAAGACAGATCTTTTAGCTTCTTGGTTAAATTTATTCCTCTAAGTATTTTTTTTAATGCTATTTCTAACATCTAAGGGCATACATTAATTTGGGGCACTATACTTTATCAAAACTCTCTAGATATTCTAATATGCATTCAGTGTTAAGAATTCTACTCCCAAACACATACCTCCATGATTATTTCTGAGGCGTAGAATAATGTAAAAGTGGACGATATTTTGTAAGGTTACCTCAGGTCTTTCACAGGACTTTTGCAGTTCAACAGGGTTAAAGACATTTATCTCAGCTGCACTTGGTTTTAATCTTAAGAAAGATAAAAGGGTCAAGAAAGTGAGAATCAAGTAATTTTAGAGAAAGAAAATAAGATGTTTGAGTGTTCCTAATGTTTTTTTAAAATGTGGCTGATAAGGAATAAAATCAGTATCTCTCAACCTTGTTGGTACATTTGAATCAACCCATTCCTGAACAAGCTGTTCATAAATTTTGGTATTCAGCCATAAGAAATTTTTAAAAACACTCCAGGTAAGTCTAATATACGGCCAAGGTTGATGAAAACTGTGGGGGTAGTTTGCAGCTTGTGTTTTGGAAAGTACTATTTTAAAGCTTATTGTAAGAAATCCTTTTTTGCCTGTAGGTGGAGCTCAGCTACTGCAAGTTGATCATGTAAACCAGATTGAGTTGTCTTCCCTGCTTGTTTTTAGCATCTGTATATTGATACATAATAAATGACTAAACAATAAAATCAGCTGTAATAAGTGGACCAGATAGTAAAAACTCAGTGGTTTGTTAGGACGATTACAGCATTATGGTAATGATATCTTTTATTATGCAATTTCTATCATCTATAATTTTATTGTATTTCTAAATTTTTATTGTGATTCTAAATTAATTATGTCAAATTGAAATATAATGAAAGAAATCTTAACATATACCTTAAAATCACAATCATTAAAAATTTCCTGATAATCTTTTAGGGTTAACTAGAAGGGCATCAGTCTTAGTGTTTGAACAGGTTCTAACTTTATCAGCCATGTTCTATTTATATGCCGTGTTTAGTTGACTGCAGCTCTTTTCCGTTTTTATGAGAAAATGATCTTGTTTGATAAAGTTAACTGAAATTTGTGTTTTGCTCAGGAGTTCTGTTAGGTTGACTGAATATAAGATATATTACTATAATGATGGCATTAGGAATTTAGATATGAATATTGAAGTCGAAATTAAAGATCTTATGAATTGATTAAACTCTAAATTATGGAGCATGGGATAATAGAGTCATGTTTTCATACCTTCTGAGGCCTGGATGAACATCTAAATTAGCTGTTAGTGTTTCAAATCTTCTTTTGTTGGGTTTGAAATATATGATTAGGATTTCTTATGGAACTTTGAATATTTTTTTCCCCAGGATTTCTAGACTTCAGAAACATTAATAAGCTTCTTCTCATACTTAGATAATTTTTGACTCTTACTATATTTTGTGTCTAGCTTCTCTTACTTTATTATTAGACTTAGGAAGTACAGAGTTATCCTTAGTAAATAAACATGGTTTGCTTTAGGAAATTTAAAAAGATAGTTCAATATTTAAATTTCAAAAATTTAAAGGATAGCGCACATTTTTAAATGATAGTACAAATTTAAAAAAACAGGTTAGTAAACATTGAAACCCACAGATATTATAACAACCCAATTCAAACCATTGAAATTATCATATCTAGGATGTGCCCCTCTTCATCTCACAGAACATTTATAAGCAAAGAGTGAAAGTAACCAGCTAGAACATTTCTGCTTCCTTTCATTCTCTTTTGTTCCAATGTTGTTGGACTGAAGCATACAGTAAAAGAGAGGAAGATAAATAGAAATCCAAGATGTATACACTGGGTAGTTGGTCTCTGAATAAAGAAAATTTGCAGTTGTTTTTTTGCTTTGGTATGGAGTAGTAGTAATCCAAATGTTGTATTTTCAGGAAATCTTTCTGTTTAACAGCAAATATTAAGCTTTGGACCAGTCCCAGATTTAATTAAATTTACATTCTAATTTTTACTAGAACTTGATTTTTATTTTTGTATATTTTTTGCTAACCAATCATTCTATTCTCAAATATATGTTATTCTTGTTCCCAGCCACTGTGTAAGAACTGATATGTGCCAGGAAGTGGTAGGCTCCAGGAACATGAAAATAAAGGAGACATGGTTTCTATCTGCAAATGTTCACAATATAGTGTAAGAATAAGAATTGTCATCAATTAATTACAATTCAGCTCTGCTAGATATGCATACAAAGTACTATGGATGTTAAGTAGGCAGTATATATTTCAGGAAAAGATCAAAATACCAGGTTTAAAAGGGTTGAACACAAAATTGCCATTTTTTCAAATCAAAAACAGTCAAATATCAGCGATTTCATATGTGTGACTCTGATGCTAATAAAGTAAGTCAGTTTTTGGAGCCACTATTTAAAAGAAATAACACTTTAACATTACATTCAATTCTTTAAATAATGTTGCATAATCTCTCAATGTAGACTAGGTGGTTTGTTTTAATTGCTTTTACCAATTATGGTTAAAATTTTGGAGTAGCATTAATTGTAATAGAAACCATACTATATTTGGCATTTCTGGCAAGCTTCTATTTTTCTTCTGTTTGGACATTGATAGCAAGAATTTTTGGATATTCTGGACTAAACCGTTTCTTGGGCCACTTGAAATAAAAATACCACTTTTAACGTGCCTGTTCAGTTCATTGAGAACCAGTTAATCCATATCCAAGGAATCACCTTCAAAATAAAAAGAAAAAATCCTTGAACTTCAGCTATATATATCAGAAATATGGCAACCCTACTGTTTTTACAATTAGATTTTGTATGGCAGACAGGAAGCAGTTAAATGCATATGTGGGGGAAGCTTGTCCTGTCAAAATAGAAAAGAGGTATTTGCATCTCTTTAGAATGTATTGATTTATATTACCCTTGAGAGTTACAATCCATTGATCTCACTGCATCAGTTTATAGGGAATGGAATTGTGCATTTGAAACATAGATTTGAGATTACGTGCAGAAAAACATTCTTTAAGTTATTCAGCATTCGTCTCTACCCCGGAACAAATATAGTCATGTTGAAAAATTGTGAAATATTCGCTACTTTCTGGCCTTCCTAGACCATATACTGTGAATTCCCTGTAAATTAAATTGGCAAGTATAGTTTGGGAAGATAAGGAAGAGAAGGACCACGGAATAAGTAAAGTTCTTCTTTGTTTTACACAAAGTCGAGAGTACACAAAGTTATGCAAGAGCCTGAGGGAAAATTATACTTAGCGATTTTATTTTTGCTATCTCTAGCTCTTCTTTTACTCCCCTTTTCCTCTAACCCAAGCTTGTCCAACCCGTGGCCCATGGATCACACGCAGCCCAGGACAGCTTTGAATGCAGCCCAACACAAATTTGCAAACTTCCTTAAAACATTATGAGTTTTTTTTGAGTTTTTTTTTTTTTTTTTAGGTCATCAGTTATTATTAGTGTTAGGGTATTTTATGTGTGCCCCAAGGCAACTCTTCTTCTTCCAATGTGGCCCAGGGAAGCCAAAAGATTGAACACCCCTGCAAAGGACTTTACTACCCTTTGGATACCACTTCGATTCTTCCTTTGAACTAGGTACTGCGCTAGGGCCCAAAATACTGAAATTAGTAAGCATCAGTCTCTTTTCAAGTTGCTTAGTTTCTAATAAGCAACTTGAAAACAATATCTAAGCTATACAAATAAATAAGGGTTGTGAAGGTTTCATAGGTGTTCTAGCTAGGAAATTGTTCTGTTATTCCAGAAATATTTATTATTATTCTACCTTGGGGCCAGACACTTTGCTAAATCAACTTATTTCCCTAATATAACTTCCACAGCAAAGGTATAAGATATACTTTGTTTTATGATCCTTCTTTTACAAATGTAAAAGCTGTACTTTAAGAGGTTAAGTGACTTGTGTTATGTCCCATGGCTAGAAAGCAGCGAAACCAGTACTTGAACCTGCAATGATATGACACCTCTACAGAGCCTAGAGAGGGGTTGGCCAGAGCCAAGTTTTGTGTGTCCAGCTAAAGAAAGACTGACACGAAATGTTTCTAGCAAAAATGTGACATTATTTCACATATATTATAATATAACTCTATGTAAGCGTAGGGGATGGATGAGAAGAAGACTGAAGCAGAAAGACGAATTGGTAGATTTCTACACTCATCCAGGGAGAAGTAATAAGGGCCTAACTAAGGTGTAGTATCTGTGGGGATGGATTTGAGAGATATTAAGGAGATAGATTTATTAAGACTTGGTAACAGATTGGATGTAGGAGACCTGAAGGTATATTTCAAATATACCAAGGATATATTCCAGATGACTCCTAGCTTTCTGGCTTGGAAGACTGGCTAAGAAGTAGTAGTGATAAGCATTGAGATAGGAACACTGGATGTTCCTAGTGCTGTCCTCAGATATTTTCACCCCTGTTGGACCTTTCTAATATACCTCAGTTTTGCTACACATAAACATATATCCTGAATTGTTTCTTATTCAATTGCTTTCTTTATTAGTCAGCAATATTGGGTTATGCACCCAAATCTCAGTGGCTCAAAACAGCTAATGTTTGTTTTCTTGCTCTGGCTACATCCCAGTGGGCAGCTGTGGATCTGCTCCACGTCATCTTCTAGGCCTGGGATGAAGGAACAGCTCCTCTCTGAAATGTGCTACTCTCATGGCAGAAGGAAAGGAGTGCTGAAGGAATCATATGCTGGCTCTAAAAGTGTCTGCTTAGAATTGGCATATGCTACTTTATTTCACTGGCCAAAGCAAGTGATATGGTTAAGCCTGATGTCAATAAGATGAAGTATAAACCTTTCATAGGGAGGAGCAATGAACTGTTGGAAAAGATAATGCAATCAACTGCAGTCTCTATGATTTAAACAGAAATTGCTGTCGACATCTGTGACTATGTAGTAAATTTAATCATCATATTCCTGGCAGCCCAGAGGAAGAACACAGCAAATATAATAAAAATTATATAATTACCATTACCTGAATTTTAAAAAGAACTATATATCAATTCCTAGTTAATTCAGACTTCTAGAAGTACAAAATTCTAAAGGAAATTTTATCTTTTCAGTCTTTACACCCAAGGGTGGAGAAGAATACAATGGATATCTTCCATAATTTCACAGATGAAAAACACTTCATATACATACAACATTAAATTGTAACTTTCTTATTAGGTATCTTAAGAATCCTTTGGTTATAAGGAATAGAAACCCACTCAAATTAGCTCAAGTAAAGGAATTTCTGTATGAAGGAATAGGGGAGTTGTACAGAATCCAGATGAAAAAATTGCATACAGTCTTCTCAAGAAAGCAAGTTGTCAGGAAGTTACAGTTTCTTCTTTTGCAGCTTTTCTGTTACACTTTTCTTTTATTCATTTGTTCCATTATCCTCTACATACCTGTTTTCTCCATAGAACTCTATTCTGCTACTTCTTGCACTTCAGTTCTTCAGAAGTAAATTGACTGGATTTCTGTGTCCAAAATCTGAATGTTTGGGAAAGAGAATCTTATTGGCATGGCCCAGGTCAGGTGTCCGCTCAATTATGCCATTGATAGAGGAAATAGAAAGCCATGAAGTATGCAGATGTGGCAAGGATGAGTAGCTCCTCCATCATCTATCCTTCCCTCTTACCAGAATGCCACTGTTTAACTGGAGTCATGGCTGCTTAGCTGAAACACATTCATCAGTCTCCTATGTTGCTAAGTATGGTCGTATGACCAAATTTTGGCTAAAATGAACAGAAGGTGAAACAGAAGTGTGTCAGACATTCAGGCAGTCTTTTTTAAAGGAAGGAAGAAAGAAGCTAGTCCTCTTTCATACCTACCTCTTCCTGTCAGCCTGGCACACAGATTTGATGACTTGAGCTAAGGACGGTAGAATAGAGAGGTAGAAGGAGCATGCATCCTTAAAGACTTTGTGGAACCATTGTTACAGTGTGAAATGCCTACCTCTGGACATTTCCTGTATGAGATAAAGTACCTTTCAGGTTGATTCAGTCACATTATTTGGAATTTCTCTTATGTGCTGTAGAACCCAAACTGATACAAGGCTGCTTTCTTTCAGACCTGTGAATAGGGCAGGTTCTCTAAGATGGGAATCCAGCAGGGAGGAAATGAATGGCTGCATCATTATTTCTAATAGTTTTTGTAGTTGATTTTCTTGTTTTTCCTGGAAGAGAGTCATACCACTTTGCAACACCCAGCATCTCTACCCCACTTCTCACTTTTGACTGATCACCTTGTATTTCATTAAGAAACAGAGGCCGGGCACGGTGGCTCAAGCCTGTAATCCCAGCACTTTGGGAGGCCGAGACGGGCGGATCGTGAGATCAGGAGATCAAGACCACCCTGGCTAACACGGTGGAACCCTGTCTCTACTAAAAATACAAAAATAAAAATAAAAAAATAAAAAAAATTAGCCGGGCGCCGTGGCGGGTGCCTGTAATCCCAGCTACTCGGGAGGCTGAGGCGGGAGAATGTTGTGAACCTGGGAGGCGGAGCTTGCAGTGAGCTGAGATCAGGCCACTGCACTCCAACCTGGGTGGCAGAGTGAGACTCTGTCTCAAAAAAAAAAAAAAAAAAAGAAAGAAACAGAAGCAGTGAGAGAGGACTTGTTCCTTTTCCCACCACCAAATCTACCCATCTGCATCTGAATCTGTTTTCTTCTGGCAAAGGTAACCCCTTCACTCTGTGTCCTGGTCCTCATATCCTTTTACTTTCTCACGTTTTGGCCGTGCTATTATCCACTTTACTCTTTTTGCTCACTTTGCACCAAGCATATTCTTCTCATACCAAGGTCGCTCCTCTTTCAGGCCTCTGCACTTCTAGTTACCTCAGCATGAAACTTTCGTCTCTGAGTTATTCTTAGTGGCCATTCATTCTTTTTGTTCAGTCCCTTGCTCAAATATCATCTTAACAGAGAGGCCTTTTCAGACTATACTATTTAAAACAATTGCCTCTATTCTACCAGGAGTACTTATTCAAGTGACCTAAAGACAAATTTATAAAATTTGCTTGGCTTTCATAAAATACATTATGTTAGGATCTACTCCCTCTAAAACAACAACAACAAAAACCTCAGTAGGTTTAGTATATAATTTAGAAATCATTTTTTTCTACAAAGTTCTACAACTTTTTAAGAACTAACCACCACTGTAGTGTTTATCAACATTAATCTTCTAAATGAGTGGATTTGTTTTATTTTGTTAGTTTTATTGAATCTTGGCCTTTACGTGTAATTATCTTATAACAGTAGACACAATATAAACCATTCAGTAATGACCTATTTTGAAGTCTCACAGAATTCATTATGATTATTTCCTAGCTTTTTGCTAGTTTTGATATGTTAGTGATATTTGATCTCTTCTCCCTCCTTACTCTTTATTATTTAGATATAGCTGTACCCTGAGTCTCAGTGGATTTATGTTGCATTTGTGTGTGCATTTATGTTGTGTGCATTTACGTTGATTTAATTATGTTTTTAAATGCACCTATGTGAGTGTTAAACCTTCAGTAGGATTTCCATTTTTATTTTGAAGCCCTTCAGTGCCTTGTTATATTTTTAAATGTAATTTCACATTTGATTTATTTTTTGTATACTCACATTTCTTTTACACATCCTTAATACATGTTAATGCTTTTTGTAATTCCTAATTTTATGTTATGAACTTAGCCTGCTTTTCATTTTAACATTTGTGGTGTTGATTTACCTACTTATTTACAGTTATCTTATTTTAAAAGTCTAAAAATTATATGATAATTGGTGGGTTTTTGTTCTTTCTGAAAAGTACTTTTCTTAAGGTCAAAGGCAGATGTTAATTGGCATATGAGTTCAAGTTGCTGAATCACTTCTTTTTAATCTGTATTTTCAGTTTGTTCTGGAAATTCATGAGATCAAAGGTATGTATGTACTCAATAGATAGGAAGTTAGATTTGTCCTTACTGTATATTTGATTTTCTTGATTCCATTGAAAAAAGAATGTTTTCTTAGCTTTGAAAGTTATATAATGACTTCCTGCCAATTTCTTCTTCCTTTTAGATAAGCATTTACTTTAGTTTTATTAGTCATTATAAATTAAAGAAAATTTCCGGATATGCTTTTTTGTTCACAATATTGACAGCAACTTGAAATATTTTAAAGACAGGCTTTGTTTAACGAAGTTAAAACCTTTGGCTTGGCTCCAAAGCATCCAGATAGATATTGTGTAGGCCTGGGACAAAGACTAGGGTGTTATGGGACCTTGTATTTTATATTCTGCTGCTGTTTGGAAAGAGTCAGTTTTGGGTGAAGTTTGTATGTACTTGTCTAGTCGTCTATAAAAAATGATATATGTAGCTGACCTGTGGAAATACATTTAGTGTGATAGAAGGTGAGGATATCTAATCCTGATGGTATTGGAGAATAGCCCAGAAATCAAAGACCAGGATAACATTGCAGAGTTATTCAACAGCCTTATTGTTTGGCTTTATGCTCTTTCTCAGGTAGGATTTCTTAGTATTTTAGTGCAGTTTTAAAAATTACGTTTTGTTCCTTTTATTGTTTTAGCCTGTGCTGTGTAGTATGAAAATAATTATGGAACAAAATGTGCTCACCTTTTAGTAGCTATTTAAAGATCTTTGTTCCTAGGTTTTGTGGTCAATTAATTAGTAATAAAGATACACATGTTGCTTAGCTTTTTCCTATATGTTGGGAGCATAGGTGAATAAGGGCAAATAAAGTTAAAAAGCAAGTTGGGATCTAGATTATTTTGTCTTTTTAATGCTAGGTTCAGATGTTTGCAGAAGACAATGGTCACTTGACTTTAAGGAGACAAAGTGAGAGGGTTCCTTTTGTTAGCCAAACTAGCTTTATTTCTAAGTTGTGTCAGTGAACTGTAATAATTTTCAGTGGGAAAAAGGGACATCATACTGGACTTAATAATACCTGGGTGATGAAGTAATATGTACAAGAAACCCCTCTGACACATATTTACCTATGTAAGAAACCTTTTCGTATACCCCCGAACCTAAAATAAAGTTGAAAAAGGGGTGGCTGATATGGTTTGGCTATGTCCCCACCCAAATCTCCTCTTGAATTGTAGCTCCCATAATTCCCACATGTTGTAGGAGGGACCTAGTGGGAGGTAATTAATCATGAGGCTGGGTCTTTTCTCACGCTGTTCTCATGATAGTAAGCTTCACAAGATCTGATGGATTTTTTTTCTTCTCTTGTTTTTGTTGTTTTGTTTTTTTTTTTTTTGAGACAGAGTCTCGCTCTGTCGCCCAGGCTGGAGTGCAATGGCGAAATCTCAGCTCACTGCAAGCTCCGCCTCCTGGGTTCACTCCATTCTCCTGCCTCAGTCTCCTGAGTAGCTGGGACTACAGGCACTCACCACGCCCAGCTAACTTTTTGTGTTTTTAGTAGAGACAGGGTTTCACCGTGTTAGCCAGGATGGTCTCGATCTCCTGATTTCGTGATTTGCCCACCTCAGCCTCCCAAAGTGCTGGGATTACAGGCGTGAGCCACCATACCCAGCCTCTGATGGTTTTATAAAGGGGAGTTCCCCTGCACATGCTCTCTTTGCCTGTCACCATGTAAGATGTGACTTTGCTCTCCCTTTGTCTTCTGCCATGATTGTGAGGCCTCCCCAGCCATGTGGAACTGTGAGTCAGTTAAACCTCTTTCCTTTACCCAGTCTTGGTTATATCTTTATTAGCAGCATGAGAATGGACTAATACAGGGACAAAACACCTATTATAGTACTTAAGCATGGCCTGCAACACAAATTGACAACTTAGGACTCTTGCCTTTCGAAAGGAATTACAACCTAAGGATGGTTAAATTGCAGCATCACTGCTTTCAGTCTTTGGTATTATGGTCATAGTATGAGAGGATGTTTGAATTACCTTAATTCATGTAGTTTAAGGTCATTCAGAGCTTTTTGCTATTCATACATATAAAAACCCCTAGTAAATACTTTTCATAAAATTGATAAATAGTGTTATTCCAACAAAGAAACGTATGAGAAATTTCTCAGTTTATTTTTTCAAAAGTTTTAACTAATATTTTAACAGTGTTTGAAAGCTGATGCTGTGTATTTATTTGAACTGTTCTTTTTTTTCAATACTGTAACTGCTCAAGATTACTTTAGATGAGCACCTGGCACCTAAACCAGATATACACAAAATGGAAACAAACAAAACCTTACAAAAAGCTGTAAATCTGACATGGAAATATACTATACCAAAGGGCACACTTCATCTGGGCTCTTTAAGGTGAAACAGCTCCCAATTTCCAGCCAGAGCAGTGACCTGGCCTTAGTATATTGTGTCATTGTACAACAGTCTTTATCTGCTTCACATCACTCAAGTTCTATTTAACTTTTTGTTGTTGTTGTTATATTTTCATTCTAATTTTTAGAACAAAAATAAATCCTTTTACAGAGTATGATACCTTGAACTAGAAGAGCCACTTAAGTATATGTTAACCAAAATCTAGAGTATGATATACCTATTAAATCTTACAGAAGGAAAAAAAAAAGATGATTGAAAGAGAGAGAGATAGATCAGTGGGACAGTATACAGAGTCCACAAGCAGACCTACATAAATACAGTCATCTGATTTTTTTTGACAAAAGTACAAAGATAATTTGATTGAAAAATGATAGTCCTTTCAACAAATGGTACTGGAATCATTGGAGGTCTATGTGCAAATAAATAAATCTTAATACATACCTTACACTTTATATAAAAATTTACTCAAAATGGATCATAGACCAAAACGTAAAACTATTACACTTCTAGAAGAAAAAGTAAGAGAAAATCTGTATGAACTTGGGTTTGACAGTGAGTTTTTTAAACACAAAAGTATTATCTGTGAACAAAAATGACGAAGTAGACTTTATCAAAAAAAAAAAAAAAAAACAAACCTTTGGCTCTGTAATAGATGCTTTTAAGGAGATTAAAAAACAAGCCACAGACTGGGAAAACAATATTTGCAAACCATGTATCTGATAAAAGACTTGTATCTAGAATATATAAAGAACTCTTAAGATTCAACAATAAGAAAACAAAGCAATTTTTTTTTTTTTTTTTTTTGAGACAATCTCGCTCTGTCATCAGGCTGGAGTACAGTGGAGCAATCTTGACTCACTGCAACCTCCAACTCCCTGGTTCAAGTGATTCTCCTACCTCAGCCTCCCGAGTAGCTGGGATTACAGGCACGTGCCACCATGCCCAGCTAATTTTTGTACTTTTAGTAGAGACAGGGTTTCACCATGTTGGCCAGGATGGTCTCAATCTCCTAACCTCATGATCCACCTGCCTCGGCCTCCCAAAGTGCTGGGATTACAGGCGTGAGCCACCATACTCGGCCAACAAAGCAATTTTTTAAATGCTCACAAGATCTTAACAGATATTTCCCCAAAGATAATAGATGAGGCAAATAAATGTGAAAAGTATGTTAATATCCTTGCTGAGATAGATTATTAAGCAAAAAAGGATTTAACATTTTCTGTGTATTGTTACTTCACACTTCAGCATGTAGTGAATAAGGAACTAGAAGAAAAGAAAGTTTAAAGCATATTTGTTTTTAAAACTTACCTGTTTTAATCTTCTACTGCAGGGAACATAGAGCTTACATTCTAATTCTGACCCTTAGTTTTTTGTTTTGCAGAAAATCCAGAAGCTGCTCACTTTACCATAGGATCAGAGTGGTATTGCAAAAAGAGTAGGGAGAGAATGGTGAAGTTAGAGAGCTTTTCCACCTTTCCCTAATTGTCTTTTTAAAAGTTTAACTTATTCAGGATTACTCTCCCAGAACTCAACAATCTAGGATTTAAACGCAGATATCCTTGACTTAACTGCCATATTATACCTCCCTTGAGATGAGGGTTAAGGAATGGGATATTAGAATGGATTACCAAGGATACAGAAATTAAGTGCAAGGGGATAGGTGAGAGTTTGATATCCTGATATATGCAGGAACTTTTGTACACGTGGTTGCCTGTCTGCAGGAATTGGTAGAAAGTGTTAGAGAAATAGACTGGGGCCAGGTCATGACGGGCCTTATATGGTATATTTGGAAACTGGGCTCTGTCCTTTAGATGGTAGAAAACAATACAAAGATTTAAAATTGGAAAGTGACATGTTTAGGGTTTGTTTTTGAGAGATCACCATTGTATAATAATAATATGGAAAATTAACTGGGAGGAGCCAAGGTTAGAGATTGAGGAGACAGACATGACATGATGAAAACCTTAAGGCAGTGTTCTGTTTGATAGGTAATTTACATCCATCAAATAGTTTTTCAGACATCTGCAACATCTGCAACATCCAAGTGGCAGATAGAAAGATAAAGATACTACCCTTCCCCACCAAAAAAGCTCTGAGCTGAGTCAGATAGCTGTCTGTATACAATGAAATCTATATAAAACACAAGGTTAGAGAAAGTACAGTAGCTTCATGGAACACGGAGAGATTAATTTTGAATTTATGGATTAGGAAGTCTGCATGTATGCAAGTAGCATTAATTTTAGGCCTTGAAGAAGGGGCAGAGTTTGAATAAGAGGAAATGGGTGGGGAAGGGAATTTCCAGAAGAGGAAACTGAGAAAAGTACAGGGTGTATTTGAGGAATAATCTATTGGGACCAGAGGAGAGAATATAGTTGGAAATAAAGCTGGAAAAGATAGGTTGGAACCACATAATGATTTACCTTCCTGGATAATAAACTGTAAATATAACTCATTTTGCTTTGTGTGTTAATTCAAGTGTACAGATAAACATATTAATAGATTAATTTTTTTAACACTAGAGTAAATCAATTTGAAGGATTCAAGGCTGGATTAATATTGAGTTTCTGCATTTTTGGAAAAGAGTAATATGAGTAGGAAGGTTTGGTAAGATTACTATATTAGATTATTATTTCACCTTTTGTAATTTGAAAATGAATATCAAATCACTACAGTAAGTGAGGTAGTGATTTAGTGAGAAGAATGAATTTACATAGGACCATGATGAAAACAAATTTTATTTCTAGCACTAGTCTACAATTTATTTGAATAACAAATGTTACTCAAATTTAATGACAACTGTGATCTATGAAGATTTAGGTTCTGATGCCAACATTGTTTGCTAGAAATGAGATCTGAGTAAATCACCTTTTCCGAATCTCCTGCTTCCTCATCAGCAATGCAATCCATACCTGCTCTTCCTATTTCAGTAGTGTTTTGATAAAGTCAGATGAAATATGTACATGAGACTACTTTTAAAACATGATGCCATTGATGGCCTATAATTATAAAGTTTAAAGTACCATTGATACCACACAGTCCACTTCTGTTATTTAACAACCATAGAGCAGCTCACTGTTTGATACTCTCTTCCAACCATGGCATATTTCAAAGTAAAATTAAAAATTAATTTGTCAGGTAATTGACAGCAGTTATTAAGCCTATATGGCAACCAGATTAGTATTTTTTAAGCGACTGTATTTAAAGGGTGTAGTTCCAATGAAGTAGAATTGATGAAGGCAGTCTATGGGGATAGGGAGACAAGACAAGCCTGCCTACAAAATTAGTAGCTATTACCCTTCATAAGCATCCTGGTTCTCCCACCTCCTACATCCCTCTGTTGGATACAGAGAATGACTTGGCATCAGATGCAGTTACTGCCTAACTCATGCTCTGTAAAACATGAGCACATGAAATTAAGAAAGTAATACATTAAAAAGTACCAAATGGTATAAACAGACTGAGTACTCTAAATACATAGAAAATCTCTGTAAAATGTTAAGTCAAGTGAGGTTAAATAGAATTTTCCTGAAGGTGTGTTTTAAGGCAGGTTTATGCTGCCAGCCAGTCAGAACTCAAACTGCAGTAAGTAGGATATTTTTGCTAGTGCAAGGAATGGTGTCTTAATAATCGTGCCTCGGATAAACCTCATTGGCTACAATACTGCCACTGCTCAAAGCTAGGAATGGTCTCTTTTCAGATAATGTTTGCTAACTGTATTTTATTAAAATTGTTAATTATTTTTATTTCTTTTGTTTAATTTTGAATGTTTATAAAAATGAAAGCATTATACTTGAGAACATTCTTTATAATAAAAACTTTATGACAACCTCATAGAACAAAAATAACCTGTCTACCAATGTGATTATAGATATGTTCACTGAGGGAAACAAATTTAAAAGATAAAGTTCTAACTTTATCTAGCTAGTGTATGCAAGTGTTTTATTTTAGAAACATAAATGTCCTTGCTGAAAACCCAATGACATTTATTGCTTAGGAAAACATCTTGCTTTATTTTTTCCATCTATGTGTTTTTTAAATATAGCACTTACAAAAACACTTCAAATCTTACTAAAGAAAACAAACATAAAATATCACTCTTTAAAAGAAATACCACTCTTTAAAAGAAAGCGTTGGTAATAAAGTCTTCCTCTTTTAATATTGTTATTTTACTAGAGTATTTACAATATTAGAACTTTTTTATGCCAAGAGTTTTAAGGTATAGCTTAAGAGTTTTAAGATACTGTTTTAAAAGATTTTTTTTCTGTATATGATTCATTTATGAATGGAGTATTTTTATGGACTAACATTACTTGATTTTCTGCATTCAGCAAGATGGTGAATGATTAGTAAGTGGACTACTAACGTTGGTTGTGGAGATTGTGACCTGAAAAGGGAAGCTTAGTTATGGAATGTGAGTATGGGCTGAAGTCTAGCTGGGGCTCTACTCACCAAGCCTTCTGCACTGGTATGAGGCTATGTCAGTCTTAAGGGTACCTTCTTCTTTTTTTTTTTTTTTTTTTTTTTTTTGAGACGGGAGTCTGGCTGGAGTGCAGTGACGCGATCTCGGCTTACTGCAAGCTTCGCCTCCCATGTTCACGCCGTTCTCCTGCCTCAGCCTCCTGAGTAGCTGGGACTACAGGCGCGTACCACCACGCCCGGCTAATTTTTAGTAGAGGCGGGATTTCACCGCATTAGCCAGGATAGTCTCGATCTCCTGACCTCCTAATCCGCCCGCCTCGGCCTCCCAAAGTGTTGGGATTACAGGCGTGAGCCACCACGCCCGGCCAGGAAGTGTTCTTTTCTAATTCACAAAAAGGTGCCTCTCATGGTAGCCTGTGGATATATTTAAGAAGTAAAAGAAAACGAGCAAGTAGGTATAATGGCATGTTTTCCCAACAGCTACAGCACTGTAAATCAGGTGTGTCAAATTTTTAGTAACGTATAAGGCAACTTGGAAACTGTACATTGCAATGGAAAGAGCTCTGGGAGGGAGTCTGGAAACCATGCTTATAGTTTGCATATCTCTTCCCCAACTATTTGACATTCGGTGTTCTTTTCTTAAAAATTTAAGAATTGAACTACCTGCTACCTTTAAGGGTGCAAATAGGTCTCAACTTCTGTGAAAGTTGTATCTGGAACGTGGTAAGCAGGGAGAGGTTGGAACTAAGAATTTAACAAATTGGCAAGTTTCTTATGTTATTAAAAGTCCTTGAGATATATATTTACATGATCTGTATTAGTATGCCTTGAAATCATGTAGTTCTCCAGCTTCCTTTTTTCTACTTATTTAATTTGCTCCTTCTGCTCTTCCCCTGTTTCTTCTTGTCTGTTTTGGTGTTTTGTTTTTTAGCTTTTAAAGATGGAAGTTTAGATGATTGCTTCTGAACCCCTCTTCTTTTCTGATGTATGCATTTAAAACTTGAAATTTCCCTCTCAGCACTGCTTTGCCTGCATCTCACCAATTTTGATATGTTGTTTGGATGGTTGGTTTTGTAAGTCAGCTTTGCTGGGCAATTTCCAGTTATTCCGTCAAACACTAATGTAGGTTTTGGTGTGATGTTATATTGTAGTTGTGCTTAACATCTCTACTCACTGACTTTAGGTAAAGCAGATTATCACAGATAATCTGGGGACCTGGTTCAATCATTTGAAAGTCCGAAGAGCAGAGCTCAGACTTCCCTGAAAAAGAAGAAATTTCATCTGTGAATAGTAGCTTCAGTTCATGCCCAAAAGTTCTAGCACGCCCTTCCTGATGGCTTGCTTGCTCTACAGATTTCAGATCTGCCTAGACAGCTCCCACAATTGTATAAGCTAATTCTTTGTAATAAATCTATCTATCTATCTATCTATCTATCTATCTATCTATCTATCTATCTATCTATCTATCTATCTATTATCTATTTATCTGTCTTCTACTGATTCTGTTTCTCTGGTTGAACCTGGACTGATAAAATTGGATTCCCATTTTCATTCAGCTCAAAATGTTTCCTAATTTCCCTTGTGACGTTTTCTTTGACCTGTGGGTTATTTAGAAGTGTGCTGTTTAATTTCCAAATGTTTGGGAATTTCTCAAATTTTTTTTGTTACTGATGTCTACGTTAATTTCATTGTGGTCAAAGGACATATTCTGTATGATTTCAGTTGTTTGACATTTATTGAGACTTGTTTTTTGTCCCAGCCTATAGTGAATGTTGGTATATGTTCCATGTGCACTTGAAAAGAATGTGTATTCTGCTGTGGTTGTTGGAATGTCCTATAAATGCCCCCAATATTTTTGATGGCACTTTATACTTGCATGTTAATATTTAGATTGTACTTAGAAACTTGCAAATTTCCTTGATCAATCAGTTTTTTTGACAGGATGGCATTCTTGATAAACTAAAGGACAAGTAGTAAGTTCCAACTTTATAGTTGGAATTATTTTGGTTAATAAGTTAGTAGTAATTTTTAACTTTGTTTTTTTTTTTCTTTTTGCTAAGATCACAGTATAATACAACTGTTAGTTTCATGTCTTCTGCTTTCAGTTTTATCCTGTATAATACTTAGAAATTTTAGTTTCCTTTTCATTATCCAAGATAAATTTTTAGTTGGTAAATTTTCTTGGACATGTCCTCCTTAATTTTCTTCAGAGCATTGTGCGTGTATGTGTGTGGCAATTTTGTTGTCTCACCCTAAGAAAAGAAAAAGTAAATGGAAATGAAAAAGCAAATCAGCATATTCTTCTCTGGAACAATTTTTTCCCACTTTTAAGCAAACGCTAGTAACCTAGGTTAAAATTGCCTTATGAATTTTCAATGTGTTTTTCTTTTAAGCAAGCACATTGAAAGAAAATAGAAAGTTAACGTAGCAGGGCTTCGCATCCTTTCCTTAGAAGATTCCCCCAATCCTCTCAATAATGTACTTGATATTTGTATTTAATTTATAATTCATTTAACAAAATATTGTAAATTTCTCTAATGAGTAGGAAATTGGAGTAATCTGTTTAAATTTCAATGAATTGGGAATATTATTCACATTTAAGATTTGAAATGTACCTAGAACCATCTGACCCAGTATCTTACCTAGCCTCAGAACTCATCTTACTGGAATTTATTACATGTCATAAGCTTTTATACCATGTTTGTGTGGGTTTTATTTTTCCATGTTGTTCCTTTTCCCATTACCATTAGCAATTGAAACTTGACTGTAAAAAGATAACTTGTTTGTAGGAATCAGGAATACAATGTTTTTATAGAGGAAAGAGTATTGCTTTGGAGTTAAACACATCCAAGTTGGAATACCAGCTGTACCACTTTTTAACTTAGTATCTTTGCCTGACTTATTTAATCTCTTTGATCCTCAGTTTCCTTATTTAAAAACAGAAATAAAAATAGCTATTTTACCAGATTGTTGTAATGCTAATATGAATTAGTAGGCATTTAATAAATTATAACTATTTAAATTATATCATATTCTCTTTTTCTGTTTTCAAAATACTACATACTTATTAAAGACACAATAGTCCACCTTTATTCATGGTTTTGCTTTCCATAGTTTTGGTTGCCCACAGTCCAAAAATATTAAATGGAAAATTCCAGAAATATATAATTCATAAGTTTTAAATTGCATGCCATTCTGAGTAGTGTGATGAAATCTTACACCATCCTGTTTTGTGCTGCCCAAGATATGAATCATTCCTTTGTGCAATGTATCCACACTCTGTATGCTAGCTGCCTGGTAGTCACTTAGTAGCCATCTTGGTATCAAATTGAAAAACGTAGTATATATGGGGTTTCATACTATGCACGTTTCCACAGTTTTATCCACTGAGAGTCTTGGAATGTATCCCTCTTAGATAAGGCAGGGGGACTATGTATTCTCTAATAATTTTCAGAATTTTTCAGGTGATTCTTTCTTAATCCTATTCATTTTACTATGTGACATTTTTAATTTAAGAAAAATGTATTAGACATTTTTAAAGTAGCTAGCATGAGTCATTTGTACTACCATTGTTTTCCTATTAAGTAACACTTAATCCTCTGTCCCACTTAATCTTCCTGTGCCAAATGTTTACAGCACCTAAATAGAATTATGGAAGTTTAAAGTTGAAAGAACCATATCAACTATCTCCCAGTATCTTAGTCCATCTGGGCTCCTATAACAAAATACCATAGTCCAGCTGGCTTATAAATAACTGAATTTTTTTTTCTCACAGTTCTGGAGGCTGGGAAGTCCAAGATTCAGGCACTGGCAGATTTGATGTCTAGTGAGTGCTCACTTCCTTGTTCATAGGCAGCTGTCTTTTGCTGTATCCTCAAATGGCAGAAGGGGCTTGGGACCTCTCTTGGGCCTCTTTTATAAGTATGATTAGTGCCCTTATAAAAGATCCCAGGAGAGGTTGTAAACATTCAGAGCATAGTACCCAGTTTCCTTATTTTACAAATAAAGCTTTTATGAATAGAAGATAAGTGACTTGTTCAAGATTATTTTGTTACTGAAAACCTAGGTCGTTTGAGTCTGAATGTAAATCTGGCTTAGTTTTACCTGTGCTATCCTCTGAAAGCTCCCAGGCCACTCACCAATTTACAGCAACACATCAAATTCAGAGACAGTTACTAAATTCACATTATTTCCCCCTACCCATAAAATAGTTAATCAAAAGAGTACATGGAAGCAAAAGGGCAGGAAGCCACCTAGAGAAGCTGATCACAGCCATCTGTGGTATGTGGTATATGGTAAATATTCACCCATTTATTTAATGGAATGAGTGAGTGTTCAATCTGTGATCATGCAAATGATAATATCAATGTGCAAAATGAAAATGTGATTTTAGTATTTCTGTATTTATTTGAAACAGATTGTATTATAACAGGATACTTAGATTGCTAATGTCATTTTTTATAAAATGACTTTTCATGATTTGAATTTTCTAAAAACAAGCCCCACTCGTATCCTTTATGACTCATGTGTTTTATTCTTTTTCTTGTGAGATTATTTGTTAGGTCCAGGAAATTCAGTCAATTTCCAATTTTAGAATTAATGGCTTAATGTCAGTACTGACTCAACTTATGAATGGATTGTGTTTGTAATTTTATTTGTATGTTATTTAGAATTTAAGTAAAATTTTCCTCCAGAAACAGGCTGTAATTGATACTAATTTTTCCCCAATTTGAAAATTTTAATTTGGGATCTATTAGAACTCTACCAGGAAAAAAATAGGTATTGAGAAAGAAATATGTAACTTATATTTGTATACATATACAAATGTGTGTGTGCATGTGTGTATATATGTGTAAAATACATGGAATACCATTAGAACTACACAGAAGACCTCCTATACTTAATTGCTGAATATATGCTGACAATAACTTCAATGGCAAGTATGAGGAAGGAAAATCATTTTAATACATTTATTCACTTTTTTTTTTCTACTATACTTTAAGTTCTGGGGTACATAGGTATACATGTGCCATGGTGGTTTGCTGCACCCATCAACGCATCACCTACATTAGGTATTTCTTCTAATGTTATCCCTCACCTAGCCTCCCACCCCCTGACAGGCCCCGTTGTGTGATGTTCCTCTCTCTGTGTCCATGTGTTATCATTGTTCAACTCCCACTTATAAGTGAGAACATGCAATGTTTGTTTTTCTGTTCTTGTGTTAGTTTGCTGAGAATGATGGTTTCCAGCTTCATCCATGTCCCTGCAAAGGACATGAACTCATCCTTTTTTATGACTGCATAGTATTCCGTGGTGTATATGTGCCACATTTTCTTAATCCAGTCTATCATTGATGGACATTTGGGTTTGTTCCAAGTCTTTGCTATACATTTAGTGAGCATCTGATGTGTGATTAGGGCACATTTAAAAATGCTATGTCTCAGCTGGTTCTTCAAGACTTTGAATATGTTGTTTATTATATTATGCTTATATCAGTAATTCCCTTACATTACAAATATGATTTATTTTTGAGCCACAATTTGATTTTTTATACTTCAGACATTCAGGAGTACTCAAACAGGTTTACTACTCATCAGACCTCTGATAGTTTTCTAGCTTATTATTTCTATTTTCTGCTAAGTGCAGATGCTAGTTTTTAAAATGTTGAATGACAATTTCTTGAATTAATAGAATTATAACTGCTAAGATAATTTTCATGTTTGCCGGTTAATACATTTTCTTCCCCTTAGGGAAGTTGAAAATCCCTACTTTCCTCCCCTCCCCTCTGCCACTATGTGTATATGTACACACTCCCACGTGTAGAAGAGAGTGTAGTTTTATTCAGCATTTCTCAAACTTTTTGGCCTCAGGACCCTTTACAATCTTAAAAATTATTGAGGACTCCAAAAAGTTTTTATTTATTTGAGTTACATATATATTAATATTTACTTTATTAGAAATTAAAACAGAAATTTTAAAAAACATTTGAAAAATTACACATAAGGTTTTATGCTGATTAGCTGGGTGACAAAATTATCTATACACCAAAACCCTGTGACACATAATTTACCTGTGTAACAAACCTGCTCATATACCCCTTAAACCTAAAATAAAAGTTGGAAAGGAAAACTAACAATAAACTCCATTAAATCTTCACATAAATAACATTTTAGAAAAAAATAATCATTTTGCCAAAAAAATTTAGTGAGAAGAGTGGTTTTATTTTACATTTTTATAACTAATAACTGGTTTAATAGAAGGCAGCTAGATTCCTATATCTGTCTCTTTATTCACTCTGTTACATGTACTATGTTGTCTTGGTCAAACTGTAGAAGGCAAATCTGGCTTTACATAGATATATAATGTGAGAAAGGAGGAGTGTTTAATAGCACATACATTTGTGGTTATTCTTTTTTTAATACTTAACCAAAACTCAACAAGTAGTAATTTCTTATAAGTTACATGCAATGTAAAATCTAAAACCAAATAAATATACCCTTCCTAGTCTCTTATACATTGAAATCCATTGGTTTATTTTGCACTTTAAGTGAATCTTTTACCCATGTATGATTTTGTAATATTGTGCATTGGTCATGTGGAAAGCATTGATCCATCAGGTTATGCAGATCTTCCAAATGTTGATACATCTTGTTCTGCAATATCCAAAAAAATCACATTTGTTAATGTCATCACTTGTTTTCAAAAACATCTTTCAGTGTTTGGGTAATTCCATGGTAGTGGTTTTGAGTTTTATAAAATTCCAATTTTTGCTTGAAAGCTCAAATTTTATTATTGTCTACTAATAGTTTCAGTCTTTTTTTTTTTTTTGAAGTAAGAGGCTCACTTTGTTTCCAGATTAGAATAACAAAGTTTGTCCGTTTTTCTTTCAAATATGGAGTATACCATAAAGAAAACCAGACAGTTTTAGCTCACAATTCATATATTCACACAAGTGTTTTTCTTCAAAACAACTATCATACTTATGTCTACAGTAGAAGTGCTTTGTGCATACTTCGGTTCCATAACACAAAATACTGTATTCAAGTTGAAACTTCATAAAATTAATATTTTTTTTTACTGCTTCATCAAGGATATTAAATGAAACTGGCATTTTTAAAAAACTGCTGTGAGTGCCTGGCAGAGACAAATACAACAACTTTTAGACTTGCTACACCACTTTGACTCATCCAGCAGTTGTACCCTCAGTACAAATGTCAAAACAGTGAAAGGGCAAATCACATTTAATATTATTAAAGTAGTATTTACCTCATAGACCCTCTTGAAATGATTTCAGAGTTTCCCAGGGTCCACGAACCATACTTATGAACTGCTTGTATAGTGGCTTAAGAGCATAGAGCACAGACTCTAGGACCAAACAAATCTGGCTCTGCCCAGCTATGAAATCTAGAGATCTAGAGCAAGTTGTAACCTCAGTTTTCTCATTTGTAAAGTGAGCTTATAATAGTATTACATTATAGGACTGGTGTGGGGTTACATGATTTAAAATATGTAAAGCTCTTAGAACAGTAACTGGTAGATGGTAAGCCCACGTATTTCCAAATTATTTTGTATTATACACACATACCCCCACAAACAGATTTCTGTATGTATTCCATTGGTTCTGGATATTTGAAAACTCCATTTAGGTTCATCTCATGGCTTTCAAATCAGCTCATGCTTAAACCAGACCAGATAAATGACACATAGTTTAGTTCTAAAGATCCTCAGATACAGTTCTTTTTGTATTTTGTTTATACTATTTTAGGTTGTAAAGCATCTACTTTGAATTTCTTTGGTATCAGCGATGGAGGAATAAATGCCACCATCTGTATATAACTGGATTCTCTTATTGACCAATGCGTGCTTTTGAGATGATTCCTCAGCAGTTTAAATGTCCTTGAGAAGTATTTGGTGTGATATAAAGAGGCTGTTAGATTGTTTTGGACTTCAATGTTAAGTGATGGCACAACTTGGTTAATCTTAGAAGTTAAACAACCACTTGTATTGTTCTATGTAGGCTTTTATTTTCAGTTCATGTATTCTTTGTAACCTAAATTTATTTGGATGTTGATAACTCAGTGATATACTCAAATAGTTTTGATTCTCTTTTTCCTATGACCTTCACCCAGAACTTTGTGCTGAAGCTAGTTATCATTTTTGCCACACAATGTAGGAGGAGAATGTTGAGTGTCTGAATATAATCAAAATTATTTTTTCCATAAGTTAGATCCATCATTTATTCAGAACATATAAGCTCTTAATTGCTCCTGTCTTTCTTGAACATATTTGCTGGAACTTCTGAATGAAAGTAAAAGTACCTAATCATACTTTTGGAGCCAACAGGAAACTTTATTATATTATATTAATCATTAATAACACCGGGTGAAATTATTCTGTTAGGAGAGTAAATGAGAATTACCAAAAATATTATGTATAGTATCGCTAAACATGAGATGGAGGGAAAATCAGCTGTGAATTGTTTTATGGAAGCAATCTCAAAAGTTGTCACATCCCTCCCTTTTTTAAAAAAAAATCACATTATATCAAATATTCAAATACATTCTAAAGAATATTCAAATAAATTCTAAAGAAAGTAAAACCAAATTAAAAAAAAAAACTTTCAACCTTTATTGAATTATATCTGTTTGCATAATAAGGCAACAAGTACAACTTTTTTCTGTGATTTTTGTAACCAGCAGCATAACTCTGCTCTTTTCTGATTTGAACTTTCAATGAACTCCTCTGTAAAGCTCTGATATTAAGTCTCCTCATACTACCTCAGTATTCTTTTATGTATCATAAACACAAAGAGAACTTTTTCTTTCTTTTTTTAAACTAAGGGAACTTTGATGTAATTTTCTACAAGAGATCTGGAATAACTTCACATTTTGTTTTAACCTCATGTTTATAATTTAGTTTTTGGAGTTCTATGAAACACCTTTCACTCTCAGTTAAAGTAGATGATAATCACTCTTCTTAGTTTGGCCAAAAGGTAACGCTCAGTACAGTGACACATTCAAAAGGAAAGTGGAGCGATTTCCAAGCATTTATCTTCACTGTATTTTTACTGATGTCTGTCCTTCCTTGTCTTTCTGCTGTTTGTTTCTGTTGAAACTAAAGTGTTTCTTTGTAAACTCCAAGGACACATATGTATTCTATACCTAGGATCCAAAAGTTTCCCATTCAAATGCTTATACTATCCTGTTTCTTCAGGCTGTGTACACCTAAGCTCTTAATCCTTTCCCCTGAGCCATCTCCAAAAGCAAGCTTTATATTTGGTGAAGCAAGAATTGTTTCTAAAGATTGTCCTTGGATTCAGTTGTAGACAGGAAAAGAGTTTGCAATTCTGGGAGTGTCCCTGGGTCCCAACGCCAAAACAACTGAATGTTTCTGGAGATTGCATAGTATAGAAACCTCTTGCATAGTATAGAAACCTCTTGGTAGTATAGAAACACATCTTTTAAAATCCAAATTAACAAAACAGAAATGGGTAATTTTATTAAAAATATTTTTTCTTATGGGTTTTACATTTATAAGTATAATTTTATTTATTTTTGTGAATAAAAAGCTACCATTTCAGGCACATAATAGACTGAAGACAGTTTTCTAACAGTAGATGATTTCCACAAAAGTTATTCACTGTGCATTAACATAGTGTCTTTACAGAGTTGTTCTAATATCAGAATTAGAAATTTTAGTTTTCAAAAAGTTATTGAATAAATGAATATTTCTGTTTAAAGTAAAAGTCCAAATCACATTTTATAAACGATTATAGACTTTTTACATGGATGTCCATAAAACAGATGTAATCCTGGCTATGGATGTCTTATGCATTCAGACCCTGTAGATTGCTGAACGTTTGGCAAAGATAATTATATATTTTGGCTTGGCATGTGGAAACAGCAAACTTTTCCACTTTCCATTATGTAAATTAGCAGTGGAAATAGCTCTATATTTCTCTATGATGTGATCTTGCTAAATATAGGTAATGTAGATTCATTTCTATTAGAAGGAATAATTTGCCACGAACTGATGGTCAAGTTTTTGGTATAACTTAAATATCATTTTGATATTTGTTCGTTGTGTGGAACCTCAGTCTCTTTTGACAGTTTATTTTTTTGTCCTGAACATCTAAGTCATTATAGGTTCTAGCAAAATTGATTAGACTTTTCTGGTGACTTTTGTTTTATATCTTTATGTTTTATATTTTTTATGAAGGAAACCACGGTATTTTTGCCTAAGGAAAAGGACTTGAGTCTTGTCATGATATGTGTTCCTTCTATATCTCTTGTTTCTTTGTGAGCCTATCATAATCCTTGGGACTGTTGAAATGTGGGCAATCAAAACTAAACAAAGATTTAAAAACTGTTGGTTTAATTTTGGTGATAAAATGATTAGACATTAAATTACCAAACCCAAGAAGAAAATATTTAATGAAGCAGTAAAGTAGTTTATAAATTATATCACACAATCAGTTTAGCAAGTATTTGAATGTTATATTCAAATAAGTAAAGTTACATTGAAGCCACCCACTCAGATGAGAGTATATTATTCTTTTCACGTTTATAGATAATAATGGTATCATTTAGTGAACCTTAAGCAAATGGCTTACAATTAAGTTTAAATATTGCTGAAGCCCCTCTTTTTCCTCAAAGTGCTTAGAAATGTTACACCTTTGAGGTAACCTAATGTTCATTAGTGGCTCTAGAAGACAATGGACAGGAAAGAGAAAAGTTAATCTCAAGGCAGTCAGGCACAAATAGCACTGATTGCCTGTTACTTTGCAAAGCATTATGTGGTATGTTCTATTTTTAAATTTCACTTTACTGTTTTTACTTTCATTCAATTGTTAATCAGAAATATCTCCTCTGTGGAGATGTTTTTACCATTCTTGGATCTGCATGGAGTTTTCCCTTTAATAATACTACTGTTTGCAGAGGTCCCAGGCATGTGGACCTTAAAACAAAACAAAACAAAACAAAAGGCAAATCATTTTCCTACTTTTAATAGGTGGCTAGGAGTGGGTTGGCTCATTCACATCAAGCCTAATTTCATGTGAGTTAGTATGAACCTTTGACAAAATCCATGGTTTAGAATTTAGACTGGAAGGAGACAATAAATCTTATTGTTTAAATCACCCAACAGAGTAACAGTACTGTTTGTAACATTTCTCCAGGCCTCTTTCCTAAATCTGTTACTCTGTGATGTAAAGCCTTGGTTACTTTTCAGTACTTTTAAATTTGTTTGCAGAAGGTGGAGCCCAGAAAATGTGCCCATCAATGAGTGCTCTAAGTTTAGCCGAGGAAAGCAAGGACGTGGTAATATTTCTGTTCCAAAGAGTTGTATTTATCTGAGTTACAGGACTGGTTTACATAAATGAGAAACTAAGATTTTCCATACACCGGGAAAAGTTTCAAAAGGATGGCTTTTGTGCTTGCCACTTCATACCCACCAAATGTTACAAACAAATACTCATGTCTGCAGTAAGCCATTTGTGGGTGTGCGTAATTGCGGTTCACAAGTCATTCAAGCTCAAGTCTTTTCCAGGTACAAATGAGAAACCCTTAGAAAATGAGTGCTCTCTCTGCATTTTTGGAATGAGTTCAGCTATTAAGATTTAAGAATTTATTTTTTTTGCACAAAAGTAGATATATCAGAGGGTCTTTTGTTTCAGGAAGAAGTTCTAACACCTTTGGTGTAAAATGGCATTCTTGTAATCTTTATCATTTGTAACTACATTTTTGGTTGTTGAGATTAGGAGTTAAAGATGTTAAGCTCTTCAATAGCCTGCATAGTTTTAATTAACTTTTAAATACACAGGCCTTTTGTAGACTGATAAGTTTTTAATGTGACTCCATTGCTTACTTTGGCTACTAAAGTGTGAAATTTGGTTCCAAAACTCATGAGAAGATTCAAAACTCATTCTGTTGTTTGTGGAGAAACCAGAAGAGATTTCAATAAAGTTACTGGGTTTAATGTCTAGCATTAGTCCTATCTCTTTTAAATAGCAAAATGACTTTCTCTTAGCAAGAATATGAAGCAAGTCCAGGGTTAGATAAATTCACTTTACCATTTTACCACTATATTTTCTGTTTTTGATGTTAAAAAAAAAAAAAAAGCCAAACCTCACCTCACAGGGGTCTCTCTTATTTAGAGTTTTACTACTTAGTTAAGCTATATAATTTTGCTGAACATTTTCAAACTACAAAATATGAAATAGTTGTTGCTGATCATAGAAACCTCCTTACTTTCAAAGTATTTTTGAAGTTGAAAACTTTTCTTGGTGTTTCCTTCAGAAGGCATTTTAACCTTTTCAGTCTTTTGGATGTCATATCTAAAAAGTTGAAGTGTCCCTCAAAAAACACCTTAATTAATACTACATTTTTTCCTAGAGATTTTTGGATGTCTACATTTATCCTGCGCAGGAGTTCAGCTCCTTAGTGACTCTTCAACTTATCAAATGAGCATTCTCTACAATTAGTGTTGGTCATATAGTTGATTTATTCCTTAGGAATTAGCATTACTTATTTGATCAAAGTCATTAGATTGCTTTTACTATCTTAGTTTTCCTCTAAGTCTTGTACAGCATTTTGGGTAGGTTATGGATTGACAGGAGGGGAACATACACACATACATATGTACAATCACATGTGTGCTTTTAGCTTTATGTTTCCGATTTAGTTAACCAAAGATCCAATGTTTTTAGAAGTAAAGTCAGAGTTGAAACAGATGCAATATATCAGCATAATTTATTTTCATCACAAAGGCCCTCAATAGAGATAAACAGCTGCTAATAACAATATACACATAGGTTATGTACATACAATATACAGATAGTGTTCCTCAATCAGGAAAGTTCATTTCTTACTATGTCACTGCCCTTTTAAAGTCACTATTCTAAAAGAGCTCAAAATCTGTGGGCTATTGCATTTTCATCACTATTCCAGAGAAGACGAACTAATAATCTGTGGGCTTCCTTTTAAGGGAATGTTTATAATTACCAGACTTTCCTGGTTGTTGAAGTGAACTCAGTGTCAGCAAGGACACGTTCTCATCCAGAGGGAGAAAGCAGAGCTAATACCCAGGTGTTCTCTGCCACGAACTTACAAGTGCTCTGGAAAGCCCATTTCCCCATAAGTATTAAAGCTGAAATTTATAACTTTGAATTTTAGAGTAACCCAGTAAGCTCTTGATTATTTTATGTCAGAGAAAAGAACAGAGAAGGATGGCAATCAAAATTGACCTAATTTGTAAAATCACTTATGTTTGGATTTAGAATGATTTTTATACTTGGGTTTGAATGTGGCCATATCTGTCATATCTGCTTAGGGGATTTATGAAAAATAATCAGTCATACTATGAAAATAATCAGTCATACTATAAAAATTTGACCTAAGAGGAAGTGAGAAGCTGTTTGGTCTATCTCTTTTTGATGAGGAAAGAATATCTTTCAAAACAATGGAAGGTGGGGCCATTTTCAGAACTTTAATGTAATCCTTTTTGTGAATTCCTAACCTCTGTCTGGCATATACTGGGTACTCAGGAAATGTTTATTGAATGAGTAAATAAGGAAGTATTTGCATTGATTGAGGCCTTTAAATGTGTGAGGTGCACAGAATTTAGATATATGAGGACAAAGTCTTGACTCTTAAATTATTTGTTGAGAAGAAACATTCACTCAGTATTCATCCACTGGATTTTGAATTGTGATGGCCCTGTGAAGAGTTCAAGAATGAAGAAGATGAGAATTTGAAAGCCTGTAGTATAAGGAAGTATGTAATGGGTGCAGGGATAGAAGTCGGTGAGTAGTTATATATGATACAGGCAGTGTTAAAGAATTTAAGGCAAGGATAGTTGACTTTTGTGAACAAGGAAAGCTTAATGGAATAGGTAGCATTTAAGCTAGCCATAAATGTAGTAAAGTGAAGCAGGTAGGAAGTCATTTATTTTTGGAGGGGACTTGAGAAAGTACTTGGAAACAGGAAAGCACAGGGCCTGATGAGGGCAGGGCACTGTAAAAGGCCTATCTCCACTGGAAAATAGTGGGAATAGAAGTGTTGGGCTGGGATATAGAGATCTTGAAGCAGACTATTTTGGCTTTCTTTTGGGATCTATTTAATATTTTTGAGTACTATCTTAATGAGATAGATTACAGTGAGGGAAGAAGAGTAGAGGCAAAAAAATCAGTTAGGAATCTGTGGCACTTATCTAAGGGG
The DNA here is from genome assembly GCF_007565055.1 of Rhinopithecus roxellana. NCBI lineage: Eukaryota > Metazoa > Chordata > Mammalia > Primates > Cercopithecidae > Rhinopithecus > Rhinopithecus roxellana. The sequence goes on from NC_044551.1 coordinate 58,028,667, forward strand.
AGATTAAAGCACTTGAAAAGAACACAGAAAAGATGGGGAAAAATTGGTTGTGAAAAAAGAAGTGGCAAGTTGACATGGGAACTGATTGAGTGCCCAAAGAGGAAGCAGCCAAAGAGGACTCCTGACACATCCTATAAAGGGACATTGTAACTTCAGGGTCATCTGTGGTCAGAAGACTGTAAATTATAAACTCCCTTAGATCTAGTCTCTAGGGGTTCTCTTTGGAGGAAACTAGTGCTTGTAGGCTCCCTGCCAGGGACATGGCCCTTCGGGCCTGCCCTCTCCCGAGCTAAATCTCTGAGTCTGTGGCTGGGAATTAGGAACCAAGTAGTCGGTGTGGTGGGAAAAAGTGGCTTAGTGTGCCAAGTGGAGAAGTGAGCACTGCAGAAGCTGAGATCAGGAAGACCAACAGCAAGAGCCAGACAGGAGAGGACTTACTGCTGCACCCAAGCAATGTTCTCAAGGGATGGGAAGATAAAGCTTTCCCCAGGACTGAGCAGAAGGAGTTGGCAGAAAAGAGGGTTGATTGTTGTTGGCCTTTGTGTGTTTTTACCCTTTTTCATAAAACAAACAAACAAACAAAATATATATATATATGTGTATATATATATACTCATTAAGGACATTTTAGAAAACAGAGGCAGGTAAAAATGGAAAAAAACCTGTTTTTTTCGATCTGCATTGAACTCTTAATATCACAATTTTACAAGTCTTTCTATGAGGCAGGTTTTTTTCAGCTGAATGTAACAGTATGTACCATATATATGCAAAAGATAGCTATTAATGCTATTGCTGTTTGTTACTGTTGACAATAAGTAGACAGTAGTCAGATCATAAAAGAGCTTGTATTTTGTTGGGGAGCTACTGAAGAATTTTCAGCAGGGAAGGGGCATAATCAGATTTATATTTTAGAATGATTTATTTGGCCTAAATATGAACAGTGGATTAGAAGGCCCTGAGGCTTGAAGTCTGGAAATCAGTTTTGAGGCCAGATCATAGGGGCTAATCAAGGCATTGGGAATGGCCAGACCAGGGGCAGGGGGACTGGATAGCAAAGAAATTTGAGAGCTTTGTAAGGAAGAATTGACAGGATGTGGGGATTGATAAGTTGTGAAGGTAGAAAAGCATGCTATAGCTGTCTCAATTAGATGTCCCACAGGGACTTCAAATTCAACATTTCCAAAACAGAAATTGTAATCATTCTTACCAAATTTACACCATGTCTATCTTTATCCATTTTCTGCTGCTATAACGGAATATGAAAGAATGGGTCATTATAACAACAGAAGTTTGTTTGGCTTATAGCTCTGGAGGCAAGGAAGTCCAAGACCATGGTGCTGGCATCTGACAAGAGCCTTTGTGCTTTGCCCGTGGTAGGAGGAGGAAGGCAGAAGACTGAAAGACAAGTGGGGGTGCAGGACAGAGGGAGGAAATAAGTCCAAGCATCTTTTTTCAGGAGCTCACACCCATAAAGATGAACCTATTCACATGATAATGGCATTAATCTACTCATGAGGGCAGATTGCTCATGGCCTAATCCCCTCGTAAAGGTCCCACCCCTTAATACTATCACAATGGCACTTGAATTTCAACATGAGTTTTGGAGGGGACATTTAAAACATAGCACTGTTCTAGATTCCCTCTCTCAGTGAATATACCCTTACCTACCCAGTTACCAAGCTAAAAATTTGGAAGTCATCCTAAAGTCTTATTTCTATAATATCTATTACTATATCTAGTCAATCACCAAAACCTATCAGATCTTCCACATAAATATTTAAGATTTTTTTTTATATCTTTGTTACCACTGTATTTGCCAAGTTTAGGTTTTCTTTGTTTTGTTTTTTTATTTACTTGTTTGTTTGTTTTTGAGGCGGAGTTTTGCTCTTGTTGCCCAGGCTAGAGTGCAATGGCACAATCTTGACTCACTGCAACCTCCGCCTCCCAGATTCAGGCGATTCTCCTGCCTCAGTCTCCTAGTAGCTGGGATTACAGACATGCGCCACCATGCCCGGCTAATTTTTGTGTTCTTTTTTAGTAGAAATGGGGTTTCTCCATATTGGTCAGGCTAGTCTCAAACTCCTGACCTAAGGTGATCCACCCACCTCGGCCTCCCAAAGTGCTGTGATTACAGGTGTGAGCCACTGTGCCCAGCCAAATTTAGGTATTTACTTTTCACTTAAAATAGTAGTTGACAAACTACAGACTACAGACCCAATCCAGCCTACCATCTGTTTTTGAAATAATATTTTAATAGAATATAGCCACTCATTTACATTTTGTCTATTGCTGCTTTTATGCTACTATGACAGATTTGAGTAGTTGTGATTGAGACCATGTGGCCTACAAACCCTAAAATATTTATTTAATACTATCTGGTCCTATACAGAAAGTTTGCTTACCCCTGGTTTACAATATTGTAATATAACTGAATTCCCTACTTTTAGGCTTCAATCTGACCTTTCCTTCATTGATGTTTTATTTTATTTTATTTTTATTTATTTATGAGACAGGGTCTCACTCTGTCGCCCAGGCTGGAGTGCAGTGGTGTGGTCTTGGCTCACTACAACCTCTGCCTCCTGGGTTCAAGCGATTCTCCTGCCTCAGCCTCCTGAGTAGCTGGGAGGCGCCTGCCACCATGCCGGCTAACTTTTGTATTTTTAGTAGAGACGAGGTTTCACCATGTTAGCCAGGAGTATTGATAATAACATCTCGATTCTAATTAACTCATCTTGAGATAACTTTTTGAAGTGTTAATGCATTTTATTTGTAGGTTTAGTCTCAAACAAATTCCACTGACATGACTCCCAGGAGAGATTGGCAATATCCAGAAATCAGTCCACTTTTTATCCTCCACCCAATTAAAATATAATATTATGTAAATATTTTGACATATCTATATCTAGTAGGAAGAATTATAACAGAAGAGAAAAACCTTATTTGCTAGACAAACAAGTGAAATGAATTGGTAGATTTTAATCTGGAGAAGTTCACAGGCACTTAAAAATTACTTGCTTATCTTTTTCTAAACATTAACAGAATTTTTTGTAGTGCTGGAAAATCAAAATGGAAGTATAGTCATAGTCATTCAAATACCTACATGATTTTCAAAAAATACTGGGTCTGCTGACTAGTGACATCAGCAAAATAACAGAATAGGAAGTCTCAAGCTCCACTTCCATACCCTGCCTCCCAACCCCGCCCCTCCGCCACCCCGCGGCCCCGACCCACAAAATTCAGCTAAGCTAGACTACAGCATCCTTTTGAAAACTGCAACACTTGGAAACAAGCCTGAGATACCCTCATGATTTGCAGAACTGAATTAAACCTGAATTAGAAGTGTAAGAATGGTCTTATTACAACAGTGCTGCCCCTCCCCTTCCCCTAAGTCAAGCACAACACCTGATGGAGATTTTTTCTCTGAACTCAGAATTTCAACAGTGGGGAAGGGAATTGGATGCAGTCGTCCAGCATACCTAGCATTCTGATACGCTTCTTATGAAACCCACTCCGAAGCAATGAGCATGGCTAGACTGCCTGGAGTCGAGTAGAAGTAAAGGAGGCAGAAGTCATATTGACCAGTGCATGGATCTTGATGGTACCTCTGTTTTCCTGACAGCTGTGATGCCTGGTCACAGATACCAGCCAACCTCATAGTTGACCCCCAAAGCTGAGCTAGTTGCCTTCAGAAGGATGATGGGAAGTTCATCATAGCCTGAGTCCTTAGGCTGCTAGTTTCCTACCCAGCCTCAGAGCCCACCTCTGTGACCCTGCTATGCAGGGAGATGCCCACTTCCTCCCATTTTAGAGAAGTGAAGGGTCTATACCAGTTAGACTTGAGAAGTCAAGCAGTAGCTCCCCCCACCCTCAGCCAAAAAACCTGCTTTACAACCCCACCCAGGCAGAGAGACTCTCCACCTTTATGAATTTCAGAGAATTAAATGGTCTAGACTGACTTGACATGGGTGCTCAAGCAGTGGCTCCATTCAGCCAATAAGCCATTCCAGTGACTTTGCACAGGCAGGGAGATTTCCACGTTCACACATCTTAGAGAAGCATAGAGCCTAGACCTGCTTGACCCAGGCAGTCAAACAGCCACTAAACTCACCCACAGGGCAATCCGATGGCTCTACCCTGACAGGGAGGTAATCCTCAATTGTGCTATTCTTTTTTTTTTTCTTTTTTTTTATGATACTTTAAGTTCTAGGGTACATGTGCATAACGTGCAGGTTTGTTACATATGTATACTTGTGCCATGTTGGTGTGCTGCACCCATCAACTCATCAGCACCCATCAACTCGTCATTTACATCAGGTATAACTCCTAATGCAATCCCTCCCCCCTGCCCCCTCCCCGTGATAGGCCCTGGTGTGTGATGTTCCCCTTCCCGAGTCCAAGTGATCTCATTGTTCAGTTCCCACCTATGAGTGAGAACATGCGGTGTTTGGTTTTCTGTTCTTGTGATAGTTTGCTAAGAATGATGGTTTCCAGCTGCATCCATGTCCCTACAAAGGACACAAACTCATCCTTTTTTATGGCTGCATAGTATTCCATGGTGTATATGTGCCACATTTTCTTAATCCAGTCTGTCACAGATGGACATTTGGGTTGATTCCAAGTCTTTGCTATTGTGAATAGTGCCACAATAAACATACGTGTGCATATCTCTTTATAGCAGCATGATTTATAATCCTTTGGGTATATACCCAGTAATGGGATGGCTGGGTCATATGGTACATCTAGTTCTAGATCCTTGAGGAATCGCCATACTGTTTTCCATAATGGTTGAACTAGTTTACAATCCCACCAACAGTGTAAAAGTGTTCCTATTTCTCCACATCCTCTCCAGCACCTGTTGTTTCCTGACTTCTTAATGATTGCCATTCTAACTGGTGTGAGATGGTATCTCATTGTGGTTTTGATTTGCATTTCTCTGATGGCCAGTGATGATGAGCATTTTTTCATGTGTCTCTTGGCTGTATGAATGTCTTCTTTTGAGAAATGTCTGTTCATATCCTTTGCCCACTTTTTGATGGGGTTGTTTGTTTTTTTCTTGTAAATTTGTTTGAGTTCTTTGTAGGTTCTGGATATCAGCCCTTTGTCAGATGGGTAGATTGCAAAAATTTTCTCCCATTCTGTAGGTTGCCTGTTCGCTCTGATGGTAGTTTCTTTTGCTGTGCAGAAGCTCTTTAGTTTAATTAGATCCCATTTGTCAATTTTGGCTTTTGCTGCCATTGCTTTTGGTGTTTTAGACATGAAGTCCTTGCCCATGCCTATGTCCTGAATGGTACTACCTAGGTTTTCTTCTAGGGATTTTATGGTATTAGGTCTAACATTTAAGTCTCTAATCCATCTTGAATTAATTTTCGTATAAGGAGTAAGGAAAGGATCCAGGTTCAGCTTTCTACTTATGGCTAGCCAATTTTCCCAGCACCGTTTATTAAATAGGGAATCCTTTCCCCATTTCTTGTTTATTGATGGAACGTACCTCAAAATAATAAGAGCTATTTATGACAAACCCACAGCCAATATCATACTGAATGGGCAAAGACTGGAAAAAATCCCTTTGAAAACTGGCACAAGACAGGGATGCCCTCTCTCACCACTCCTACACTTCAACATAGTGTTGGAAGTTCTGGCTAGGGCAATCAGACAAGAGAAAGAAATCAAGGGTATTCAGTTAAGAAAAGAAGAAGTCAAATTGTCCCTGTTTGCAGATGACATGATTGTATATTTAGAAAACCCCATTGTCTCAGCCCAAAATCTCCTCAAGCTGATAAGCAACTTCAGCAAAGTCTCAGGATACAAAATTAATGTGCAAAAATCACAAGCATTCTTATACACCAGTAACAGACAGAGAGCCAAATAATGAATGAACTTCCATTCACAATTGCTTCAAAGAGAATCAAATACCTAGGAATCCAACTCACAAGGGATGTAAAGGACCTCTTCAAGGAGAACTACAAACCACTGCTTGGTGAAATAAAAGAGGACACAAACAAATGGAAGAACATACCATGCTCATGGATAGGAAGAATCAATATCGTGAAAATGGCCATACTGCCCAAGGTTATTTATAGATTCAATGCCATCCCCATCAAGCTACCAATGAGTTTCTTCACAGAATTGGAAAAAACGGCTTTAAAGTTCATATGGAACCAAAAAAGAGCCCGCATTGTCAAGACAATCCTAAGTCAAAAGAACAAAGCTGGAGGCATCACGCTACCTGACTTCAAACTATACTATGAGGCTACAGTAACCAAAACAGCATGGTACTGGTACCAAAACAGAGATATAGACCAATGGAACAGAACAGAGTCCTCAGAAATAATACCACACACCTACAGCCATCCGATCTTTGACAAACCTCAATTGTGCATTTCTAAGGGTCACAGCTTCTGATATTTCCTCTCTCCCAAGAAATTACTCTGCCTCACCTTGGAGCCCAGCCTACAGCCCAGCCCAACTGCAGATCTCAAATAGCAGAATTGCCCATCCAGGGAATACAGCTTGCAACTGGCCTGATGAGAAGCCATCACAGTATCTAGCACTTAACTCTGCCTAATAGCAGAGCCCAGCCACTGATCTCACCAGACAGTGAAGTCTATCCAGCAGCCCCAGGTAACATCAGAGGAAAGGCATCTGCCCAGCAAATTAGAGAACTCCCAACAAGCTCTGACTCCCTGGGATCATCAGCAGCTGGCCCTTCACAGGCTAAACTAAATAGTGAACCTCTATCCATGCCAAAGAACATCTATTGTAAAGGCTAGAAGGGGGCTTTCTCCTCAAATGCATAGACAGTAACACAAGGATACAAGAACTACAAAGAATCAAAAGAAATCCCAAAAGAAACTAATAAAAGCTGCACAGAAATGGAGATCTTTGGAATGACCGAGGAAGAATTGAGAATACTACTCATAAAGATATTCAGTGATGTACAAGAATATGTGGATAGAAAATGTAATAAAGTTTGGAAACTGATACATAACAAAAATGACAAGTATGACAGAAATAGAAACAATATAAGAGAAACACAAATTCTAGAGCTGAGGAATACAGTGACTGAAGTAAAAATTCAATAGAAAGCATCAGTGGTGGATTTGATAGAGCAGAAGAAAGAATCAATGAGTTGGAAGACAACATTTGATATTATCCAGTTAGAGGACCAAAAAGACAAAAGAGTGAAAAAGAATGAAGAAAGCTTATGGGACTTATGAGACACCATCAAGAGATCAAACCTTTGCACTAGGATTTGCAAAAGAAGAAAGAGAAAAAGAGTCACAAAGCCATTTAAGGAAAGAATGGCTGAAAAATCCCCTAATCTGGGAATAGATATGAATATCCAGGTACAAGAAACACAGAAATTTCAATCAAATTCAACACACAGAGGGGTATACCAAGGCATACAATAATCAAACTGTCAAAAATCAAAGACAAAATATTTTGAGAACAGCAAGAGATAATAAACACATCACATACAAAGGAGACAATATGACTATCAGCAGATTTCCCAGCAGAAACCCAGTAGGCCAGGAGAGAGTGGCATGACATAATTGAAATGCTGAAGGAAAACAAACACAAAAACTACCAATCAAGAATACTTTACCCAGCAAAGCTATCTTTCAAAATTGAGGGGGAAATAATACTTTCTCTCTCAATTTCATGAAACATATGAAATTGCAAAACTCAATGGTGTATGTAAAATAGTGCCATGTTCAGAAAACTCTAGGACTGTAATAATGTTGTGTAAGGCAATTTCATCCCTAGTACATGGGTTTAAAAACAAAAATATTAATAGCAGCTATAGCTAAAATAAATTATCAAGGTATACACATTAAAAATGATGTAAATTCTGCCATTAAAAACATAATGTTGAAGGGGTATGCAAAAGTATAGAATTGTTGTATGCAAAGTTAAGTTGCTATCAGCTTATACTTGATTGTTTATAAGATGTTCTGTGTAAACCTCATGGTAATCACAAAGCAAAAATCTTTAGTGGAAGTATAAAGCAAAAATAGAAAGGATTCAAAGCATACCACTACAGAAAACCATCAAATCACAAAGGAAGACAGCAAGAGAGGAAGACAGAAAAAATTATTTACCAAACATCCAGAAAAAAACTAAGAAAATGACAATAGGCCGGGGACAGTGGCTCATGCTTGTAATCCCAGCACTTTGGAAGGCCGAGGCAGGCAGATCACTTGAGGTCAGGAGTTTGAGACCAGCCTGGCCAATATGGTAAGACCCCATCTCTACTGAAAATACAAAAATTAGCTGAGCATGGTGGCATGCACCTGTAATCCCAGCTACTTGGTAGGGTGAGATGGGAGAACTGCTTGAACCCAGGAGGTGGAGGTTGCAGTGAGCCAGGATCACGCCACTGCACTCCAGCCTGGGTGACAGAATGAGAATCCACCTCAATAAAAAGAAAAGAAAAGAAAATGGCAATAGTACATCCTACATGTTAATAATTACCTTGATTATAAATGGATTAAATTCTCTAATAAAAAGACAGTTACTGAATGGATTAAAAAACAAGACTTAGCTATATGCTGCATACAAAAGATACATCTCACTTTTAGGGATACACATAGATGGAAACTGAAGGGATAGATAGATATTCCATGCAAATTCAAACCAAAAGAGAGTAGGGGTAGCTATACATACATAAGACAAAATTGATTTTAAGTCGAAACCCATAAAATGAGACAAAGGACATTATATAATGATAAAGGGGTCAATTTACCAAAAGGATACAACAATTATAAATATGTTTGCACCCTACATTGGAGCATCTAAATATATAAAACAAAGATAAAAAGATCTGAAGGGAGAAATAGATTGCAGCACAATAACAACAGGGGACTTCTATACCTCAGTTTCAAAAATGGACAGATTAGCAATCCAGAAAATTAATAAGGAAACATTGGACTGTAACAATACTTTTGACCAAAGGAACCTCACAGACATATCTAAAATATTCCATTCAACAGCAACAGAATACACATTTTCCTTGAGGACACGTAGAACATTCTTCAGCTTAGATAACAAAATAAGCCCCAGCAAATTTAAGATGATTGAAATTATATTAAGTATATTTTCTGACCACAATGATATGAAAGTAGAAATCAATAACAGGAAGAATTTTGGAAAAATTTAAAAATACATGGAAATTGCACAACGTTTCTAAAAACAAATGAGTCAATGAAGAAATTAAATGGGAAATTTAAAAATATATTGGGAAAAATGAAAATGTAAACACAGTATACTAAGACTTACGGGATACAGCAAAAGCAGTTCTATGAGGAATGTTTATAGCAAAAAAAAAAAAAAAAAAAAGCCTCTATCATAAAAAGAGAAAGATCTCAAACAACTTAATGTTACAACTCAAGGAAATTTAAAAAAGAACAAACTAAGCCTAAAGCTAGGAGAGAAAAAATACAATAAAGATCAGAGCAGGGATAAAGAAATAGAGACTAGAAAAATAATACAAAACATTAACAAAATTAAGGTTGATTTTTGAAAAAATAAAATTGACAGATTTTAGCTTACTTAAGAGAAAAGGAGAGAAGGGTAAAATAAATAAAATCAGAAATTAAAAGAGAAGACAATAGAACTGATACCATGGAAATACCAAGGATCATAAGAGACTATTATGAATAATTATGCACCAACAAATAGGACAACCTAGGAGAAACGGATAAATTCCTAGACATATACCACTTACCAAGAAGCTGAACAGACCAATAATGAGTAAGCAAATTGAATTAGTAATTCTTAAAATCTCCCACCAAAGGAAGGCACAGCCCTTGGTAGTTGCACAGCTGAATTATAGTAAACATTTAAAGAACTGGTATCAATCCTTCTCAAACTCTTCCAAAAAACCAAAGAGGAGGGAATCCTTTCAAACCCTTTTTATGAATCCAGCATTGCTGTGATATCAAAGCCAGACAATTAGGTTACCAGAAAAGCAAATTACAAGTCAACATTCTTGATGAGCATAGATGCAAAAATCCTCAAGAAAATACTGGAAAACCAAATTCAATTATACATTAAAAGGATTCTCCACCATGATCAGATGGGATTTATCCCTGAGATACACAAAAGACTCAACATACACAAATCAATAAATGTGGTACATCACATTAACAAAATGAAGTATTAAAACCTTATGATCATGTCACTAGATGCAGAAAAAGCATTTGATAAAATTCAACATTCTTTTATTATAAAAACTCACCAAATTAGGTATAGAAGGAATGTGCCTCAACGCAATAAAAGCCATGTAAGAGAAGCCTACAGCTAATAATATACTCAATGGTGAAAAGCCGAAAGCTTTTTCTCTTAAAATCCGAAACAAGGTAAGGATGCCCATTCTCACCACTTCTATTCAAAGAGCACTAGAATTCCTTTCCAGAGCAGATAGGCAAGAGAAAGAAAAGGCACACAAATAGGAAAGGAAGAAGTAACATTGTGAATGTTTTCTACAATGTTATATGTAGAAAACTCTACAGACTCCACCAAAGAGCTGTATGAACTAATAAAGTTGCAGGATACAAAATCAACACAAAGAGCAGTAGCACTTTTGTACACTAACAATGAACTATCTGAAAAATAAATCAAAAGAACACTCCTATTTCCAATAGCTACCAAAAAAATAAAGAAAAAAGTTAGGAATAAATTTAACTATGAAGGTAAAAGACCTGTACACTGAAAACGGTAAAAAGAAATTAAAGAAGACAAAGAAATGGAAAGATATCACATGTTCTTGGATTGGAAGAATTAATATTGTTAAAATGCCCATACTAATTGATATGGTTTGGATCTGTGTACCTGCACAAATCTCATGTTGAGTTGTAATCGTCAGTATTGGAGTTGGGACCTGGTGGGAGGTGATTAGATCATGAGTTGGTTTCTCATGAATGGGTTAGCACCATCCCACAAGTGCTGTTCTCGTGAAAGAGTTCTCACAAGATCTAGTTGTTTGAAAGTATGTACCACCTCCCCTCTCTCTCTTGCTCCTGCTCTGCCTTCTTTCTCTTTACCTTCTGCCATGATTTCCTAAGGCTTCCCCAGAAGCAGAAGCCACTATGCTTCCTGTACAGCATGCAGAACCATGAGCCAATTAAATCTCTTTCGTTTATAAATTACTCAGTCTCAGGTATTTCTTTGTAGCAATGGGAGAACACACTAATACACTATCCAAAGTCATTGTATGGTTTGACTGCATGTCCCCACCCAGATCTCATCTCAAATTGTAATTCCCATATGTCGAGGGAGGGACCTGGTGGGGAGCAATAGGATCACAGGGGAGGTTTTGCCCATGCTGTTCTCGTGATAATGAGTTCTCATGAGATCTGATAGTTTAAAAGTGTATGGCAGTTCTCTCTCTCTCCCTCGTCTCTCTCTCTCTCTCTCTTTCTCTCTCTCTCTCTGTCTCTCTCTCTCCTGCTGCCTTGTGAAGAAGGTGCTTGCTTCTCCTTTGCCTTCTGCCATAATTGTCAGTTTTCTGAGGCCTTCCCAGCCATCTGGAACTGTGCCAATTAAACCTCTTTTCTTTGTAAAATAACTCAGTCTCAGGTAGTTCTTTATAGCAGTGTGAGAATGGACCAATACAGTGATCAATGGATTTAATGCAATTACTATGAAAATTCCAATGTTAGTTTTCATATAAATAGAAAAAACAATCTTAAAATTCATATGAAACTACGTACAAATACACACAAAAAAATCCCTCAAATAGCCAAGGCAATTACAAGCACAGAGAGCTAAGCTGGAGGTATCATACTACCTGATTTTAAACTATACTACAAAGTTGTAGTAATTAAAACAGCTTGGTACTGGCAAAAAAAAAAAAAAATCAACCAATTGAAGGGCATAATAGAAAACTCAGAAATAAACCCATGCATGTATGATCAATTGATTTTTGACAAAGGGCCAAAAACCTGCACTGGGAAAAGGATAGTCTCATCAATAATTGGTTTTGGAAAAACTGGATATCCACATGGAGAACAATGAAATTGGGCCCATATGCAAAAATCAACACTAAATAAGTAGACTTAATCTTAAGACCAGAAACTGTAAAACTGACAGAAGAAAACATAGGGGGAAAAATGACATATTAGTACAGTTAATGGTATTTTGGATTTGGATTTGACAAGAGGTAACGAAAGATAAATGGGATTACATACACTGAAAAGCTTCCACACAGCAAAAGAAACAACAGTGTGCAGAGTCAAACTACAATTGGAAAAAAAAATTTGCAAGCCAGATGTCTAATAAAGGGCTAATATCTAAAATATATAAGGAGCTCAAATAATAGCAAGAAAACAAAACAAAAACATTAAAACCCAGGGATAGGACCTGAAAAGACATTTCTCAAAAGAAGACACAAATGGCCAACAGATACATGAAAAAATGCTCAATATCACTAATGATTAGGGAAATGCAAATTAAAACCATGATGAGATATCACCTCACACCTGTCAGAATGGCTATAATAAAAAGAGAAAAGATAAGTGTTAGCAAGGATGTGGAGAAAAGGGAACCCTTGTACACTGTTGGTAGGAATGTAAATTAGTACAGCCATTATGAAAACTGTATGATGATTCCTCAAAAATCTAACATTAGCATTATCATATGAATCAGCAATACCACTTTTACATATTCACCTAAACGATTTGAAATTCATTTGTTGAAGAGATGTCTACACTACATGTTCATTGCAGCATTATTCACAGTCACCAAGTTACGGACTCAAGTGTCCATAAACAAATGAATAGGTAAGGAAAATGTGGTGTATTATATATGCACAACGGAATGCTTTTCAGCTTTGCAAAAGAAGCAAATTCTATCGCAACATCAATGGAACTAGAGAACATTAAGCTAAGTGAAGTAAGCCAGGCACAGAAAGAAAATACCCTGTGTTCTCACTTACATGTGGACTCAAACAGTTAAACTCATAGAAGCACAGTAGAATGGTAGTTAGAGAGGCTAGAGGGGTGGGAGGAATAGGGAGATGATGCTCACAGGGTACAAAATCATACAGGAGGAATATGTTACTGGTTTGTTTTTTAGTTCTATTGCACAGCATCATTAATGTAGTTAACAATGAGTATTATGCATCTCAAAATGGCTAAGAAAATGAATATCTAATGTTCACACCACAAAAGTAGGTTAAGTATTTGAAATGATGGATGTTAACTAGCTTGATTTAATTTTTCTACATTCATAAATCATAACATCACTTTGTACTACAAAAAGTTTATACAATTATAAATTATCAATTTACAATTTTAAAAAATACTAGAAAATTTTTGAAAAGCATCAAACTTAGCTATATGATTTAGTTTAGATGCTAGCTAAGCAATACCAAGTAAAAATCTTTACTCATTTCAATGCAAGATGTATTGAACACTTACTAAGTGCAAGGAAGTATGCAGCATGCTCATTTATTTGACACTTTGTTGAAAAGTTAACTATATTTAATTTATCTCACTCGTTTTCTTTTGTCTTTTAAAGGTGAGAATTCTAACTCTTTTAGAAACTAAAAACAGTTTCAATTATGTTCTTGAAACCAGATTTTCAGAAAAGTTTGTAAACAACTATTTCAGTGTGTGACATAACCTTTCAGTATAATTTGGAGAGCATGATATTGTTACCTGAATTACTTCTCTTTCTACTAGTAGTACATAATAATCTTCTGCTAGTATTAAAACACAGAAATGTTCTTAGAGATGGAAACATAAGTAACTGGTTAGAGTGCTTTAATAATTTTGTATCTGCTACTAACTAATGCCTGGTATTTGTTCATGTTTTTATGTGCACAAATAAACCAAAAGATCACAGTGACTAAAAATGTTTTAATAACTTTAGGTTGTATACATGCTGAATGGCTAAAATCTCCAGCATAAATGAAAATGAAATAAATGACTACTAATAAAAGATTATGCCTCTATCATATTCTTCAGCCCAAAGCATTTTTGCTGACAGCATTTATTAGATGTCTAAGGTCTACTTCAGGGAGGGACAAAAGAGCCAAACAGTGTTTCAGAGTCAGATGCTTCAAGAAGAAAAACCATTTTTTTTTTTCACACTGCAACTTCCGCCTTCCAAGTTCAAGTGATTCTCCTGCCTTAGTCACTGGAGTAGGTGGGATTACAGGTGCCCGCCACCACACCCAGCTAATTTTTGTATTTTTAGGAGAGATAGGGTTTTACCATGTTGATCAGGCTGGTCTTGAATTCCTGACCTCAGGTGATCTACTCGCCTCACCCTCCCAAAGTGCTGGAATTACAGGCATGAGCCACTGCTCCAGGCCACTTTTTTTTTTTTTAATTAAATTAAGGGCTTTTCATATTTTCATTTTCAAATTAAAGCAAACCCAAACTTATACGTAATTTGAAATAAATTACTGTTCCTTTGAAAACTTATAATTACAACATTTTAAACTCTTAAGAGAAAATGACTTAGAATTGTATGGGTCCCATTCCCTATCCTTTAGGGCATTGATTCAATGAACTTGCTGTCTGAGAAACTACAGACTATGGTAATATGGCATTCTCCTCTAACTCCTTACATTGAAAGGTATTCACACAAAAGAAGGACTCGGTTATTTCTATTCTTTATAGAGTTCCTAGAAGGACAGAATCACGATTGGTGAGTCAAAGTGACTAGGAGGAAGACTTGGGCTCAACAATATGGAAAAACTTTCTAACAGGAAGACCAGGTCCAAAATGGAATAAGTCTGTGATATCAGAAAGCTGAAACATGGACAGTTTTATTTGTGGGTATATAATACATTAATTTTATTGCTTCTTTTGACTTGAATCATGAACTCCTGTTTCTGCCTGAGGGAGCGTTGCAAAACTTCTGGACCCTATTTCAACAGATGACCAAGAATTTAATTATCTTAATATTTATTGAGCACTGTCATATGCAAAGTATTGACATAATCTTCTTGTCCCCCATTTGTAGAATGCAAATTTTTTAAAATTTTTATTTTTAATTATGGAAAATACATATAACATAAAATTTACCATCTTAACCGTTGTATTAGTCCATTCTCGTGTTGCTATAAAGAAATATTTGAGGGTAAGTAATTTCTAAGAAAAAGAGGTTTAACTGGCTTACAGTTCTGTAGGCTGTAAGCATTGTATCAACATCTGTTTGGCTTCTGGTGAGGGCCTCAGGAAGCTTACAACTATGGTGGAAGGTGATGGGGAGCCAGCATGTTTTAAACAACCAGATCTTGTGAGAACTTACTCATTGTCATGAGGACAGCAATGAACCATTCAGGAGGAATCTGCCCCCATGACCCAAACACCTCCCACTCGGGCCAACCTTCAAAACTGGGGATGACATTTCAACATGAGAGTTGGAGGAGACAAACATCCAAACTCTATCAACCATTTTTAAGTTCAGTCGTGTTAGGTATATTTACATTGTTGTGCAACCAAACTCCAGAACTTTTTCCTCTGGCAAAACTGAAACTCTGTACCTATTAAATAACGCCTCATTTCCCTGTGCCCCCAGCCTCTGACAGCCACCATTCTACTTTCTGTTTCTATTAATTCAGTTACTCTAGACACTTCATGTAAGTGAAATCATGCAGACTTTTCTGTGACTGGCTTATTTTACTTAGCATAATCTTCTCAAAGTTTATGCATGTCATACTATGTATCAGAGTTTCCTTTTTAAGGCTGGATAATATTCTGTTTTATGTATATACCAAATTTTCTTTATTCCTTCATCTCCTGGTGGACATTTAGGTTGCTTCCACCTCTTGGCTATTGTGGATAATGCTGTTATTAACATGTGTGTGCAAAAATCTTCAATTCTTTTGAATATATACCTAGACATGGGATTGCTGGGCCATATGGCCATTCCGCTTTAAATATTTTGAGGAAGTGCTATACTGTTTTTCATAGCGACTGCATCATTTTACATTCCCACCATCAGTGCACAAGGGTTCCAATTTCTCTACATCCTCACCACCACTTATTATTTCTGCTTTTTAAAATAGTGACCATTTTAAGAGGTGTGAGGAATACTGACATAATTCTGACTTCAGTGCCCTGTGCAATAAACTATACATAACAGCTACTGAATAAAAGTTTATGATTGAGATGGACTGAAACTTTAGATTTTCATAATGTTTGCTTTATAAAGTTGATCTTGGATAGAGATTATTAATAGAGTCTATGTTCTGTGCTTCAGGATGAAATAAAGACACATCTTAGAAATAGTTCTTCTTATGGCTGTTACTCTATTTCAGTTTTCAGCATTGATGTTGATTTTTATATGTTATTCTCATAAATACCCATTGCTGTCCTAGCTTAGGGTAATAAGCTATCACGGCTTTAGTAATCTGCTTCTCTCCTTGATTCTAGCAATTTTTTAAAAAATAACACTTGGGAAAGATAGACATGCTAATTCCTCTGTAAGGAGACTATTGAGTATACCTTGGAATTAAGGGTTTTGAAGTTCTTTTTTGAAAGATTATTGTCAAAAAATCTAGTTTAGTATGTCTAGAATTGTGTTGTTTAGTTTTTCTCTTTTTCCTTCCCCCCTGCAATGCCTACAGGCTGACATGAGATCACTGGTGCTCAGAGCCAAGTTTACAGTGAATTTGGTCATGTTTAAACTTTTGCTATCTTTAATAAATGCTTGGTAACCTCAATATTAATGGTCTAACAATTAGCAATTCTTGGCCTGTTGAAAAAGAGACGTTGTTGTCATATTTGAAAAAGAAGTGATTTGGGAATAAATAAGAGCAGAAAGTTTTCATCCACAAGTAATTATTCAGAAGAATGTTTTCAGTAGTATTTTATTTGCAGTGAGTGAAATCAGCACTCTCAGGGACTAGTGTTTGCAACTAGAAAACATATGTCTTTCTCTGAACATGTTGGCATAATAAACAGCCAGGTGCTTTGTGGCTACTTCCGATTATACAGATAATGTCGAAAGCAGGATTCAGTGAGTTCTATGTTTAAAATAAAGAGATTTCAGTTAATTTATTGCTTCTTTGAGAGCAATATGAGAAATGTGTAAGGTATAGTTGTCCTTTACATATGAATCAAAACTAAGTGCCATGAGGAACAAGTAGAACATCTTTTAAACTTACAGAAGTAAATGTTTGTTGAATAATTACCCAAGCAAGCCTACAAAGAGGATTTGGGGATAATCTGGTAATACTATTCCTATTTAAATAATGCCAATCATGACATTTCACAAATAACATTTTGTTGAATATAAGAAAATTTCTACAGAAAGATTCTTCAGGTTCTCCTTTTTTTACTTAAAAAAAAAAAAATAAGACAGTTGAGAGTGTGGAGGTATGAATAACTACCAGATCGAATACATGGGAATAACCTTTTGATTTGGACATTTTCCCTCATTCTTGCTTTTAGAGAAAGAAATTATTTCCTGTTTTAGGCCTCCAAGGGATAAATGGAGAAACAAAATAGCTGTTCGTAAGAAATCCATAATATGAACAAGTCAAATATAAATTCAGCTATCAGGAAGATGCCCGGCTTAAGACGAGTGTTATTAACATCACCATCCATCCTCATTAGTCCAAAAGCTTACAGATAATTCTTTTTGGATGCAGATTTTGTGGGGTTTTAAAGATGACTACAAACTCCAATATTAATTATAAAGCAGATACCTCATTTTCTTTTGAAAAGCAAATAGAGGTCTTTTCATGGGCCAATTTTATCACTAGAACCTAATGTCAATATCGATACTTATGGACAATTTTTTTAATACTTTCTTTTTAAAATGGTAATACACTTATATTTTAATTGAAGCTTTTGTAGACTATATTTCAAATGTGAATAGTTTCCCTAGTTAGGATGAATATTATACTGTAATTTACTGTAAAACTGATAGTTTTATTACATTCTCTGAAAACAATTTTCTGTATTTATATTTTGAGAGTTGTTATTCCACTTCCATATATATCTTTAAGAAACTTTGTGTGTGTGTGTGTGTGTGTGTGTAGTTCCCAAATTTTAATCTAAACTTATAATAGTTTAGCCTTTCAACAAGTTTTTTTTGTTTGTTTTTATTTTTTAGTGGTGACATTTTGGAATAAGAAATTTGTGACTTATTGCTCTTTGTAAACATAATTTCACAAATAATTAGGGACTTGGATCATTCAGGGATACCATGTTTATTGGAAGAAAAGATATTAAGTAGCTGGCAGTTTAAAGAGGTAGAAATTAAGTTAAAGATAAGCATTTGGAAGAATATTTGGAAGCAGTAGAAATTGACTAACTTAGTTGTCTACACATAGCCATTTCTATAACAAATTCCATTTTTTTATAACTCTGAAAATCAATTCTGCATTAAATTTTACTATTTCTGTAAATGATCTTCACACAGTAACACTTTGTAATGGACCAGATGTTGCTAGCTTATATAATTAACCCAGGTAAAAATATAAGTTATGTCAATGAAAATCTATAAATGTATAAAAGCAATAAAGAATAGTAGTATTTTAGTAGCAAAGAGAAACGTGTAGGTTTACTGCATCTTCTAGCCCATTCTCCCTAAGAAGGTACCATATTGGAGATGTTACAAGCTCATGCTTGATTTAAGGTTTCAATAAATTAATGGCTGGGCAATATGTTGTTTTAAAGAATAAAGTCGAGGCAGCACCATTTATTATTAATTTAAATTTCAGTATTCAGTTTGTTCATCACTGCCTAATAAAGACCCTACTTCCTTTTTCACCACATTTACTCACTGACTGATGTTGTATCACTGTCCAAATGAAGACAAAGACAGATGTCTCTGTGTGGGCAGAAGATGCTTAGTCAGAATGGCTGTGTGATGTCTACCAGGTTTAACAAATCTGGCAACACAAAGCATATAAAAGTGGACTCCTGAAAAAGATCTACTGTTAAGTAATTGAAGGATTGCACTCTCAAAGGTCCTGTTTGTAGCTTTTAGTAACCTGGAGGGCAGATTGAGTAGGCACCTGTTCGACATAATGTCTAATTTGTTGACATTGAAAAAAGAGTTCAAGATTATACTCAATATATTTGCATAAATAAGGTAGCCTTACTAAACTACGAGAAGCCAGGGAAAAGCAACCTAAAAATGGAAAGCCATTTAGTCAGGTCATATATATCAGAATAGTGGAAGATCAGATCAGAAGTCAGGGACAGATCCAAGTCTCCTGTTAAAAACTCATCGTTGGCCTCATGCTTTCTTCTGGATTTAATAAATAGTTATTAGAATTGTGATTGTGTTTTATATTATTTCAGTATCAGTTGGACTTTAAGGGAATAGCAAGAACTTCAACAAAGTTTAAAATTTCTGCCTATTAAAAGATATTGTTTTAAAAATGAATAGGAAGCTGGCCTGGCACGGTGGCTCACGCCTGTAATCCCAGCACTTTGGGAGGCCGAGGTGGGTGGATCACAAGGTCAGGAGATTGAGACCATCCTGGCTTACATGGTGAAACCCTGTCTCTACTAAAAACACAAAAAAAAATTAGCTGGGCGTGGTGATGGGCGCCTGTAGTCCCAGCTACTCAGGAGGCTGAGGCAGGAGAATGGCGTGAACCCGGGAGGCAGAGCTTGCAGTGAGCCAAGATCATGCCGCTGCACTCCAGCCTGGGCAACAGAGCAACACTCCATCTCAAAAAATAAATAAAATAATTAATAGGAAGCCACAGATTCAGAGAAAATATTGACAACACATATACATATATATTTGATAAAAGATTTGTATCTAGAATCTTACCATTCAAAAATAAGACAATGTTTTAAGTGGGCAAAATACTTGAGCAGACATTCATGAGAAGAAAGATTGGGGCCAATAAACACACAGAAAATATTCAAACCATATTCAGAGCAATACAAATTAAACCACTATGAGATAACACCCACTCGACTGACATTTTAAAAAAGTGAAAAAACTAGATGTTAGCAAGGATGTAGAGAACCAGGACTGTCAAACACAAGTCTCTGGTTGGAGTATAAAATGTGACAAGCAATTTGACAGTCTTTATAAAGTTAAGCATATATATTCTTTATGACCCATCATTTCTAGTTATTTATGATACCCAAGTTTTTATCAAAGATATGAAAACATTTATTCACAAAAAGATCTGCACATGTGCATCGTAACAGTTCATAATAGCCAAACACTGGAAGCAACCCAAATTCACTTTAATAGGATAATGAGTAAACAATTATTGGAAATGTTTATGGAATGTATTGGAAATGTTTATGGAGTACTAGTTAGTAATAAAAAGAAACAAACAACTGACACTACAGTAATTTCGGTGAATCTCAAAAATACTTTGTGTTGAGTGAAGAAGCCTGACATTAAAAAGAACGTAGTGTGTGATTCCATTTTTTTGAATTGTTAGAAGTAGCAAAACTAATCTGTGATGATAGAAAGCAGAACAGTAGTTGTGGGAGGGGGTGCTGGCAGTGGCAGGGAGGAGGGATGTTAGAGATTATGTGGAAAGTGGTACAAGGGAACTTTATGAGATGACAAAAAAAAAAAACATACTAGGAGGTTGGGTTAGACAGGCATATCCATCTATCAAAACTTGTTGAACTATATACACTTGAGATACAGTTGATTACACTATAACTAAATTATATCTCAAAGGAAAAAAAGTTTTTTAAATGTTTCAAAGACAGCAAAACCTGATTAGAATTCCAAAATATTAGAGAAGAAGAAACACTTCTAAATTCAATCTGTAAGACAAGTATTACCCTGATACCAAACCTAGGCAAACACAGTATAAGAATTCATAGTAGAATGGCAAGTATGACTATAGTGATAGAAAGTAGATCTATCAGGAATGGTAGAGTGTTTTCAGCATATTACTAAAAACTAAAGAGATCATTTATATCAAGGTTTGTCTGAGGAAGGTGCTATGTGTGCAGCAGCATTCTAGAAGCAGAATCAGATGATTTCTTAAGATCCTCTCCTATTATTTCCTATTAGGATTCTATTATTATTATGAGTGCTTATTATGTCTCAGGGGCTGTACTGAATCCTGTATGTTCATTTTTTCATTCTTAGACCATTTCCAGAGGACATGAAAGTTTAAAATGTGAGTGCTCTTTTGAAATAGTAGTATCAACTTTTTATTGTTGACAAAGTTAAAATATAACAATAGTAACAAGTGTTGGCGCATCCTTGTATACACTCCAATATGTTAACTCTTTAAACCTTCACAACAACCCTACAAGGTAGTTACTATTATTAGACCCATTTTTAAATTGAGGAGTCACAGTCACAAGCTAAAAAGTGCCAGAGCCAAAATTCCAACCCTGTAGTTTCACTTCAGATAACCATGCATTTAACTGCTATGCCATTCTTACCCACCATTACATTCTTAACCTTAACAAGTGTCCTTACAATTTAATAATGTTATTTATTTGCTGATATTTAAATGAATTAAAATATTAATGGAATAATTATAATATTTAATATGATACTATATTTTTAAATATATTGAAACCCTCAATATGAATAAAATGCAAAAATTATTAGCATTTTAGTAAACAAAACACCAAACATCTCTATCTGTCTAAACAAAGCTTTTGCCTACCCAGACTGTTGGGGCTACATGCCTGTTACCCTATGAACTGCCCTTGGTTTGATTTCTAATCATACCACCATTGTGTGATAGATATCAAGATAAAGCTGAAATGCCAGGTCATACTCCAGATTTTCTGGCTAGATTTTCAGTTTTACCTTTGGTTGTTTTGACCATGTTTTATATTGGGTACCTAGTCAACATAAGTAACTCATTAGGATCAGCTCTGCTTTTTAATGCTGTTGATGTAACATCAGTCTTTCTGGCTTAAAATTTCTTATCAAATTTTTGAGTGAGTATTTTGCATATATAACAGTGTGTTTTAAAGTTATACTAGAAACACTTGTATTTCTTCATAACTTTAAGTACTTTGGTCTAACTCTTTACATGTAGAGTTTGAAGTATTTTTTTTTTTTTTTTTAGATTATAAAAACTTCCTCTTTAATCAAGGCTTTTAACATGAACAGATTTCTTGAATAAAATGGAAAGTTTCCAGTACACTGAAACATAAATCCACAAGTCACCATACATACAACACCCGGCAGGAAAAAAACAAAAACAGCAAGTTTACATGATCTCTGTAACAGCCATGGTCTCAAACTCAGATGCTTCCTCCATCTGCCAAGTGTGTTCTGGATACAGAGCACATCATGGCTTCTGGGGTCACACTCAGCTGAGGCTGTGGGTCCACAGAGCACTCATCTGGCTGGGCTATGGTGGTGATGGCTCTACTCAAGAAGCAAAGCAGTTACCAGCACATTCAAACAGTGTATTGAACATCTTTTAAATATCAAAGTGAGAAACAAGAAGGCAACATAATAATATTATCAGAAAGATGTTAGGAAGTAAGGACAGCTGTGTAAAGCTTGAGGCTGAAAAGTAGTTTGCCAGCTTCATTTCTCTGGCTTCTTGGGTAGTGGGCGCCGGAACAGCAAGATGTGAGGTTCTGGTTCTTGGATCATATAATGGACCCATCCCTGACTCTGCTGAACGCCAAGATTCCTCCATTCAGATTCAGACATCAAATGGGTTTTAGGGACCAGCTTGGCTATGTCCTTGGGCAGCATGACATGTCGATACTCAAACTCCTCGTCGTCGTATTTGTCCGAATAGTAAATTTGTTTGTGCGACATGATCGCTTGGTTTGCTAGCCTTCAGCCCCGCGCCGCCAACCTCCAAGCAACTCCTAGAGTTTGAAATATTAATGAATTTCATCAAAATGTATAATTAGTTGGTAAACTGTGAGTATTCTTGGTATATTATCATCATACAAATAACTATACATTATAGTATAGTCCTGTTTCACTTATCTATTGCTGTGTAAAAATGACCCCAAATTCAGTAACTAAAACAAGCGGCTCATAATTTTTGCAGGTCAGGGATTTGGATAAGGTACAAATTGGATGGTTCATAATGTTCTGCAATATCTGAGACCTTAATTGGGGCTCCTCAAATGGTTAGGAGCTGCCTAGAATACTCCATGGATGTTTCAACTCATAGGGTCATATGTCTCAAGCCTTGACTCTGCCTGTTGGACCAAGTCCTTAGTTCTCCATGTGTGGCTTTTCCATATGCTACCTTTGGTTGTTTCACAACATGGTGGTCTCGGGTTCTAAGAAGACATATTCCTAAAGTATCAGCTCTAATGTCCTAGCAGTTATCAAGTCTCTTCCTTTTTTTTTTTTTTTTTTTTTTTTTCCACTCACTACCATACTAATAAGGATCAAGCCTCTTCTTACATCAGAATTTTTTTGTGGCCAAATCAGATATATATATATATATATATATATAACACCAGTCTTCTCTGTTATAGAGTTATGTTTTTCTTAGCAGCTATCTCATGGTCAGGCCTAGAGTCAATGTGGGAAGAGACTATACAAGGGTGTGAATCACTTATACACTTATGTGTAAGTAATGGTTCACTGGAAACCACCAATGTACCAAAATAGTTGACTAAACATGCTTATCACACTTCTGTGTTCATATCAGGTATTCTGTACTTAGTGATTGATTTAAAAATCAAGGACATTGTTGTATATGCTTTTTCTATTTATGTGAATTGTTACATTTTGCCACATTAATCTTTAATATATGAATAAAGTTAAAACAATGAAGAGACTTGAGTAAGTACTGTTTCTAATGGATATCCTAGAACTGAGGTCCTTCTACGTGCTTCCATTAACAGCCATGTAATATCAGATCTCAACTGCCATTGTGCTGCCTTACATTATATTTCCATGTAATATTTGCATCTCTATAGGAATATAGGTTACTGAACTATCATTCTCATTACTTTCCAAAGAAATGTCCAATGTCATGCCATTTAAAGACTAAATATGATAATGATTTTAATACAGTGTCATTCTTCCAGTGTTACATAGATACATGTATTTATCCTGTGCCTCTTGGTATGAGGGTTTAAAAATCAATTTTAGGGGAAGTTTTATGTGCAGAGCACAGAGCGCTAGATATCAAGTAGGTTTATGTAAATAGTGTGTTGCTTCATGTTCTTGGTGCCATATAACAGAATCCTTTCTGCTCATTTAAGTCACAAATGAATATATCATAATGATATCAGCAAACCCACGGAATGTGTGGGAAGGCTGAAGAGCCAGGCTGAGTCAGGATGCAAGGCACTGCCTACCTGACGATGTCACTACTAGGAATCTACCTCCGCAGTTGCTGGCACAGCCCCACTGCATATTTATGGACTCCATGCTACTATGGCCAGTGCAAATAATCTTTTATCTTATCAAAAATAATTTAGGCATATCAGGAAGTAAAGATAATATACCCTTCCTCAAAAACAAACAAAACCCTAGAAGAAAGCACTCATATACTTATCACTTGGATTTAACAGTTACTGATAGTTTGCTCTATTTACTTTAAAATACTTCAACACAGAAAAAAATTACAGAAGTCATGTTTTACCACTAAAAATATGAATATGAACACTTTAAATGGAAAAACTTATATAACCATAATAAAATTCATATATGTAATGAATTAATAATTCCCTAATAATCATCTAATACCCAGCCTGTGTTCAAATTTTCCCAAGTGTTTGCAAAATGTTTTTTATAGCTTGTCTGTATATGTCCAGATCCAGTCAAGGTTTACATATTGAATTTTTTTTAGTCTCTTTAGTTTTGCTTTAGACCATTCAAGCTACTTTAACAAAATGCCATCAACTGGGTGGCTTTTCAACAAGAAAATAGAATTTTCTTTCTCTCAATTCTTGAGGCTGAGAAGTCCAAGATCAAGGCATTAGCAGATTTGGTGTCTCATGAGGGCCTACTTCCTGGTTCATAGATGGCCATCCTCTCATTGTGTCCTCATGTGGTGGACGGGATGAGAAACCTTTCTGGGATTTTTTATAAGGGCACTAAACCCATTTGTGAGGGCTTCACCCTCATGACCTACTCACCTTCCAAGGCCCCCACCTCCAAATACCATCGCATTGGGAATTAAGTTTCAACACATGAATATGGGAAGGACAAAAACATCAGTATCTCCTACCCTTTTCATTTTTCTCATACCTTTGACTTGATAAAGTTGGGCTAGTTGTCCTGTATAGAATAACTCACACTCTGGACTTGTTAGATTTTTTTTCTATGTAGCAT
This sequence comes from Rhinopithecus roxellana, assembly GCF_007565055.1. Lineage (NCBI taxonomy): Eukaryota > Metazoa > Chordata > Mammalia > Primates > Cercopithecidae > Rhinopithecus > Rhinopithecus roxellana. The sequence goes on from NC_044551.1 coordinate 58,053,864, forward strand.
CATGTAACTTATTCCTGTATCATCTATATTTTCTGCTACCTGTAAGTTAGATTTAAAAGCTTGGTTCAGATTAAACATTCTTGGGATGGGTGATACTGTGATGGGTAACACTGCTTACAGTGTCAAATTAAGGGGTTGTATGATGTCTAGTTACTTCTCTGTTACTCAAGATTAATAAAATACATTCAGGTATTTTGTTTCTTTTCTCTCCTCCTCTCTTCTCCCCTCCCCTGCCCTCGCCACCTTTCCTCTCCCCTATACCCTCCCTTTCCCTGTGCTCCTCCCATCCCCTCCCTTGTTCTTCTTCTTCTTCTTTACAACAGGATATCACTCTGTTGCCCAAGCCAGAATGTAGTGGTGTGATCATAGCTCACTGGATTCTTGAACTCCTGGGCTCAAGTGATCCTCCCAAGTCAACCTCCCGAGTAGCTATGACTACAGGAATGCAACATCATACCTTGCTACTTTTTAAATTTTTTTGCCACTCTCACTATGTTGCCCAGGCTGGTCTCAAACTCCTGGCTTCAAGTGATCCTCCCACCTTGGCCTCCAAGAGTGCTGGGATTACAGGTGTGAGACACTACATTCAGCCCTTCCTTAATTTAGAGTTATGCTTTTCTTAGCACATATTCTGTGAAGTGATACTTTGATATCACATGAATATATAGTTTCCCATCAATGCTTTATGTAAAAATTTTGTCATCCGTTGGTGATTCTCGTCCTGAATCAGTTACCTCAGTGGGAGTTGCAAAATAATTATTTTCTGTCGTTCCATTTATATTTATTATCTTGCATTAATCAATAAAGAAAAACTTTCACTCATCAACTGAGGCTTTGATTATTTTGAGATATGCTTCCTGTAGAAAAGGTTGGATAATTCTTAATTTTTTTATTACCAATTTGTTATAGTGACAAGTGCAATAGTCACCTCTAAGGGTGGCAAATGAGGTTTTCTTATTTGTATATCTGGCTTTATCTTTTGTCAGTATTATTTATGGCTCGTGGATTTTTATATTTTCAATATGATTACATAAATGACAACCGTTATTCTTTTTGGAACTCATATCATCTCAAATTTGGCCTCTTTTACTTTTCCAGTATTTCAAGATTTGGAGTCCTGGGCAAGAGCACCTCCTTGGCTCTGCTAAGGTCATATATACATGCCCTGGCTGACAGGTGAATAAGATAAGATCTTTCCAGGTCATGGGCTTCTGAAGTGGGAGGCAGTTCTGCCTTCAAACTACCTTGGGATTCTTTTAAAATACAAAGGCTGTTTGGGTGCTGCTTGGCCCAAACAACAAATGCTCCCATTATAGTATTAGAGCCTCTGAATTTATATTTTCTAATATCTTCCTTTAGAACCCGAAAGGTTAATTTCCCAGATGTCACCTACCTGTATGTTAATATGTTTTATGGAATAATTAGTATTATTTGTTATAAATTTCTGAATTAGGATAAGTAGTATTTTTACTTATGATATTTTTAGTAGGTCTCAGGTATTGTGGATTAATCCTAATCCTTGGTTCACAATGCATTTTGTCATTAAGAAATACATTTTTAGAAAAATTTTAAATGACAAATAATAATTGTGTATATTTATGGGATACAATGTGAGATTTTAATATATGTATATATTGTGGCATGATTAAATCAAGCTAATTAACATACCCATCACCTCATATCCTTATGTTTTATGGTGAGAACATTTGAAATTTACTCTCTTAGCAATTTTTACATATACAGTACATTATTATTAACCATGGTCATCGTGTTGTGCAGTAGATCTCAAAAATGTATGCCTCCTATATAATTGAAATGTTGATCAAAGAGAAATATGTTTAAAATTATTTTTGAAATAGTTATTCCACAAACATTTATTATGCATCGACTGTGTATTTGGTAGAAAATACAGTGCAACATACTAAATGCATTAAAAAAAAAAAAAAACTTGGCCAGGCACGGTGGCTCACGTGAGCCTGTGATCCCAGCACTTTGGGAGGCTGAGGCGGGCGGATCACGAGGTTAGGAGATTGAGACCATCCTGGCTAGCATGGTGAAACCCCGTCTCTACTAAAAATACAAAAAAAAAAAAAAAAAAAATTAGCCGGCATGGTGATGGGTGCCTGTGGTCCCAGCTACTCAGGAGGCTGAGGCAGGAGAATGGTGTGAACCCAGGAGGCGGAACTTGCAGTGAACCGAGATCATGCCACTGCACTCCCAGCCTGGGCGACAGAGCGAGACTCTATCTCAAAAAAAAAAAAAAAAAAAAAAAAAAAAAAAACTTGGGGCAACACCAAGCATAGAAGAGTATTACTTTGTTTGGCTGAATAGACTACATTAATATTTACAGTGAGACAGGATGTGGCTCTGGTTGTTAAATATTCAGGGAATAAATAACCTCAGAAAGACTGTGATTTCATCAAACTCACACAAGCAACTAGTGGAATGAGCCCAAATGGCCCACTTCTTAGTCTTTTTCTAAGAATTGTGTGTTTAGTTTTAGAAGAATTATTTCAAAGTTCCATAGTAGAAGTTAGTTAGTACTCACTTGTAAGTGTTCTGTGGTATAAATATATAAAGGGAAAGAAAGGATATTCGTGATATAGCATAGGATTTGACATAATTTTGCCTAATTTATATAGATTGGTATGACATAAACAAGGACTTTGGGAATGGATGTGATTGGAAATAATGATATCAAATAGGGGAATTTAAATGATTGGATCATTGGTTAATTTTGTTATTGGGATAAACTTGAGAGTAAATTTGCCTGCCCTATTTTTAGAGGGAAGGTGGTTTAATTTTTGGTTTAAGGGCTAAATCTCTCAATATTTTTACTTTATAATGTTAAAGTTTTTGTTCATAAAGCTACACATTACTGGTAATTATTCTGGACTCTAACAGCCAACAAATGAGTAAAGAAGAAGAGTCACGTTGGGCATATTTTTCAGGATGTGATGAATCTGTCTAGTCATATATATAAACATTATCTTCTTGAAATATTAATGTTAAAATAACAGTACATCTTGAATCATCTTTTAATGGCTCTGCTTATTTTGAAGTCTTCCAGCCACATCTGTCATATGTTGTGCCTTACAAGAAAATGAATCTGGTTTTAAAATGTTTAGAACTCAGAATAAGTCATTATAACCAAAGCACATTAGAAAGCCTTTGTTAAAATAGTTACAAATGTATATAACAGAGATTTTACATGTCACTGGAACTTGAGACCCCGTCTTTCAAGGAGATTTTTTAATTAGAGCCTTGGTTTTCATGTCGGTAAAGCAGTTGATAAGCCCATGGCCTGCCCACTCTCTGGGCCCAGACTCCAGTTAGATTATATGTGTACACATACTTTGCTGATAAGATTTGAATGTATGATTCAGAAACCAAAGCTGGTGATTTTCTCTCCAAATCATCACATTAACTTGTAGAACTCCCAGAAGTACAATTCCGAATTGGTAATTGACAAGAGAGATCACTGGTTGATTCTTTTCTAAATATGGTGTATAGTGCCTAGCAGGAAAAAAATACCAGAAATGTACTAGGTTATAAGAATAACTATATTGATGACTTATGTTTTACCTAAGGCTTAAGATGTGACAAAGCAGTACACTGTACTTTTCTAGTTTCTTAGGGTAGAAGGTTATGTTATTGATTTAAAATCCTTCTTTTTTAACGTAGTTATTTACTTGCAGGTATAAATTTCCCTCTAAGTATGTTTTAGCTGCATCCTGTAAGTTTTGGTATGTTGGGCTGTTATTTCATTCAACTCAGAGTACCTTGATTTCCCTGTGAATTCTTCTTTGATCCATTGGTTGTTTAGGAATATGTTGTTAATTTCCACATATTTATGAATTTCCCAAATTTATCTCTGTTATTGACTTCTAATTTCATTCATATGGTTGGAGAACATACTTCGTATGGTTTCAATCCTTTAAATATATTGAGGCTCATTTTATGTGTTAGAATATGGTCAATCTTGAGACTGTTTCATATGTATTTGAGAAGAATGTATCTTCTGTTCTCATTGGCTAAAGTATTCTGTATATTAGAGCCCACACCTTTGATCACTCACTACAAGGTATGGGGAGGAATGTAGGAAAAATATATGATACTTTTGCTTTGATATTTTCTACATAAATATGTATAAACATTTCACAGACCTGAGGATTATGGATAAATATAATTTAGCAGCTCCTAGCAAAAAGGGAAGCAATTTGGGTTAGTTTTAAGAATGTTCAAGGCCGGGCGCGGTGGCTCAAGCCTGTAATCCCAGCACTTTGGGAGGCCGAGACGGGCGGATCACGAGGTCAGGAGATCGAGACCATCCTGGCTAATACGGTGAAACCCCGTCTCTACTAAAAAAATACAAAAAACTAGCCGGGCGCGGTGGCGGGCGCCTGTAGTCCCAGCTACTCGGGAGGCTGAGGCAGGAGAATGGCGGGAACCCGGGAGGCGGAGCTTGCAGTGAGCTGAGATCCGGCCACTGCACTCCAGACTCCAGCCTGGGCGACAGAGCGAGACTCCGTCTCAAAAAAAAAAAAAAAAAAAGAATGTTCAAAAGAAAAGAGAATCAAGATTTGTTCAAACTCCCAACACCATTGTGGATATTCCTACTTTTCACATATAAGGAAGCAACCTCAGGAAGTTTTGTATAAATTTTTCCAATGTCACACAGCTAGTGTGGTGTTGAGCCAGGACTTGAACCCATATTCTGGTTGCAAAGCTTATGATCTTTCCATGCAGGACTTAGAAATAGGAGGATATAACTGATGCTTGCCTTTGGTATTATTATATTATTGTTGGTTTTACTGTATATTGATACATTGTGAAGTTTTATGATAGATATTACAGTGTGAATTTTTACTTTAACAAGAATAAGTTTCTATTTTATTGACACACTTTTCAAGTAGATGTTGAGATCTCCTAATAAAGCAGTCAGTGCTTCATTGTTAACTTATTCCTAACAACTAGCATAACGGAGTCAATCAGAATCTGAACCACGTGGTAAGACTGCAGTGAGTCTAAGTTTGTAGAGTGAGTCAGAGGTCCTGGCAAAGAAAGCCTTGTTAGGCATTAGGACAAGCCTCCTGTGAATTATAAGGAATTGCCTTGCAAATTGATGGAACATGAGAAAGTAATATCAGCCATAATATTCCAGCACTTTTTAAGAAGACCTGACCTCATGTGTGAAGTCTGAGCCATAGTCCACTGAAAGACATAGTAGAGCCCACCTAGGGTACCTAAGCATAGTGAGAGTTGGAGATTACTTTTAATTCACAACATTAGGATTTGTCTGTAACACTAACATCTTCTTTCCCAGAGCTAGGAAGGCTCCTTAAAGGAAGAAGGGGAATATAACTTCAAGAGATACATCCAGAACCCATTTGTTGTTCATCTTTGTTGTGTTTTGAGGGGGGGGGCTGGTTGTTGTTGTTGTTGTTGTTGTTGATATTAGCTTTAGATACTGACACATCACATACCAGATTTATTTCGTTTTGAACTACAATAGTATTGTGCTACAGATTCTGAATAAATGTAAAATCAGAGTGGAGTACCAGCCACAAAGCTAATAGCAATAATATTGAAAATTCATCAAGAAATTGCCAAGATTCTAGAAGACTACATTCCTCACCCAAAACATACTATCCCCATCTAACTCACATATAAGGAAAGTCGTTCTGAAAACTCTGTGCTAACTGCAACAATGAAAGAACCTTTAGCTTGTCAAGGGGCACCTGTGTTCCTCTGGCCCCTGGAAAATACCTGAATTTGTTTATTATTGAATTTACCTGAGAGCAAAACTTTCTTTACTTAACTATTTCCCAGTTGCCTCTTAGTTTTTAGTGTTTCTAATGATAAATATTGAAGTTTGATCAAATGTAAAGTAACTAATTCAGTTCATCTCCTAAGTTTGTTTTCAAAACTAAGAAAATATTAATAAAGTCTCAGACTTACATACATAACATTGTTCTTGACTATTGGTTCTCAAAGTGTTGTCCCCAAAGCAGCTTCTCTTTCTGAAGGTGTAGGCCCCACCCCAAACCTACAGAATCAGAAACTCTGGGAGTAAAGACCAGCAATCTGTGTTTTAACAAGCCTTCAGGTGATGCTGATATCAGCTAAAGTTTTGGAATTACTGTTTATACTATTTTCCATTGAAACTACTTTCAACCTGACCCTATTTTCTTAAGTGGTCTTCAAATTCATATAGCCAATAAACCTTTTTTTTTGTATTTAGGGTGAAATAGATCAAGTTTTGTTTCCTCAGGTTTATTTTTTGTAGTTCTAGTTGTTGTATAGCATCTTTCAGGTTAGCTGAAGTGTTGCCTCATTGCCTTGCTCTTTCTTACCTTATTATCTTTGCATATACCCTACCCTCTGTCAAATTTCCACACCATTGCCTCTCTTCAATTCCCCACCTGTAAAAATAACATCCCTTTAGAATCTGATGTGAGAATTCAATGAGAAGGTATATGTGGATGTATACATACTTGGAATTTTTGGAATAGAGAAAAAGAAAGCCATGTGAAAGTCTAATTAATTATTTTATCAATTATAATTTTTAATAAATGTACTTCATAAAAGAAAATTTTGGTTTATTCATAAAATTAAGGGCAAATACTGAAACTTGCCACGTATCTCAGTTTGGTTTAATGAAGAGCAGTAGAGGTGTATGTAGGCCAGCTGTTCACCTTATTCTATAAAATGGTAGTTTTCATGCATTAAGCATGAATCAAACCCAAATTAAGAACCCACATAAATATAAATACAGCATCTTTTCCATTTGGGCTGAACTACTTTGGATTTCATATTAGCTAAATTAAAAATATGTTTTTATTAGGTGCAAGTAGTTTCCAAAGTGCTTTTCCTGGCTCACATCTTGTCGTTATTTTCTTGAAGGGTTGGTCTAGCACAGTGTAAGCAAGTTTTCTGGTCCTGTTTGTCTGCCAGGTGGTAACGGAGTAGGAAACCCACAGAGAGGTTAAGTCTATGAAGCCTTATGGAAAAGAAAAACTGACCTTTTCTACAGCAGTGGCCTAGGAATGAGTCAGCTCTTGCATCCAGTCACTAGTGACTCTGAGAATGAAGCTTGTTTTCAGCTAAATGCCAATTAGGGTTTCAGAGGCAGAGTATGTGCAGATTCAGGTAGAGCAAATCTTTAAGCCACTATAATATAAGTGAGAGTTTTTACAAAAGTCAAGCAACACAGATGATGACCCCTGCTGTAGCTTGGTGTCTATTGTATTCAAAAAGCTTTTATACCATATTATGTGCTTTATGTGTCTAGATGGCTAGAGAGAAAAGAAAACTCGGTTTGGGATGTTTTTTTCCCCTTAAAGTAGGAGCTTTATTGTTACAGTTGGAAAAATTACAAAAACTTCCCTTTTCTCTCCTTACTGATTCCTTGCTTCCTTCTGCCTATCCCCTACCCCCATGGCTCTTAGGATGAGGAAAAAAACTAAAAATTGAGAGTGAAAAGGTATTGTATTAATTCTCTAAAAACACCCTTTTAGTGGCATAGTGGCCATATGCAAGAGCTGAATCATTCCCAGAATAGAAGCATGTATCAGTGTAGTTCCCAAAATGTTTAATTTTGAGAGGTGAGATCAAATTTGAGCTAAATGTTTTTGTGTGATTTAGACTTGCAGTTTTATTAAACTCATACAGCCAGTTTATTCCTCATTATGGTTAATAAAATTGCAATGGAAATATTAAGAAACCTTTTTAAAAGTCTCAATGCTGTCTTTGTAGTTGTAGATGTATTACTTAGTACAAATTGAAATACACCCTATGATAAAATTTATTCTGCAAAAATAAAAAATCTGTGTTGCATAAGCATTCAAATATGTCACACTTTTTGTTCTTGACTTAATATAGTCTCTCCAAAATATTTGAGATTTTGCATGAGATCATGGTAGAAATCAAAATGTTTTAACAAGTGGATTCTTAAATTGGTAAAAAAAAAAAAAAATACACGATACATTAAGTGTCTTGAACACTGGAGTATTTTTATTTGATTAAATTTAACTTTATAATGATGATTTCTTTTAGTTTTAGAAATGAGCAGAGAGGCCGGGCGCGGTGGCTCAAGCCTGTAATCCCAGCACTTTGGGAGGCCGAGACGGGCGGATCACAAGGTCAGGAGATCGAGACCATCCTGGCTAATACGGTGAAACTCCGTCTCTACTAAAGAATACAAAAAATTAGCCGGGCGACGAGGCGGGCGCCTGTAGTCCCAGCTACTTGGGAGGCGGAGGCAGGAGAATGGCGTGAACCTGGGAGGCGGAGCTTGCAGTGAGCTGAGATCCGGCCACTGCACTCCAGCCTGGGCGACCGAGCCAGACTCCGTCTCAAAAAAAAAAAAAAAAAAAAAAAAGAAATGAGCAGAGAAAGAGTGGTGAATCATAATGTCTACCAAATTTGTTCAAGGAAAATTATTTGAAATATTCCCCTCAAAAGAGAAACTTATTTTTTTCTAAATAGAAATAAATTTTTCTTTATAACCAGAATAGTTTATAAAATCATTAAGTCGTGTGATACTGCATTCTACAGAGCTAGCCATTGTTTTCATTTTGGTAAACTACCTTTCAAATCTTTGGTTTTGTTTGGTGGCATGTACACATATATTTACAAACATACAATTTTATATAAACTGAATAATTATTTGCTTTTATTATATTTATAAATAGTGTTGTCATGAACACTCATTACATTCTTCTTTTGTGCTTAACAAGGAGCTTGAGCACTTTGGGATTCTTATGATAAATGTATAGAATTGCTGAGTGGAAGGGTACACACATGTAGCATGATACATTTTGCCAGTGCTTGAGAGAGCTGAATTATTTTTTCATATCTTTAAAAAAAATCCAATGATATTATAATAACAAAAAATTGCAGCTTTAGGCAATCTTAAAGAATGATTAGCACTACCAACAGTTTAGTTTGGTTTAATGTATTTATTGAGTATTGAATGCTGATTTTATGTTAGATTTGGTGCTATTTATTGGAGTTGCAAAAGTGAAGTGATACAGTTTTATTGGACTACTGGAGATTACAAAGAAAATAAACAGGCTGCTAAAATACAATATGATAAGCTTGATGGTAAGGATAATATAGGGAGCTTGTGCATCAGTATTGAGAGTTCAGAAAAGTCTTTATGGAGAACATGGCATGAAAGCTGAGAACTGAAGGATGATTATGAGTTATGAGCAGAAGGGAAGTGGAAGAGAGAGGAGTGTTTTAGGTCATAAGGAATAGATGTCAAAGATTATATTGTACATTCTGAGAGCTGACAGGATTTTAGGATGTGGGAATGCATGCAAAAAGTGAGGCAAGAGAGAAAGATGGAGAATAAAGCAGAGCTGAGACCATGAAGAACCTTGCAGTCCTAGGTAGTTTGAACTTTGAGAATTAAGGGTCACTGTAGCATTGAAATGATGAGATCAAATTTCAGCTTTAAAATATTATTCTTGCTCTAGTTTGGGCAGGGACTTGCAGGCAAGCAAATCACAGAGCCCCAAGGTCAAAAAGATGTGATACACTTGATTTGGGCAGGCATCTGTACCAAAAGAGTCCAAGCTTGTCAATTAGACAAGGCAGTAAGAAAAGACAAATTTTAAGGTCAGGTGAGCAAAAGCACAATTTGTCTAATGGCTCTTCTGTCTTGAAAAAGCAAGCAAAGTACTTTCTGGGAGACTTGGAAACTTCAACCTATGCAGTGAGGAAAGAGTCTGGATTTAGAATTTGATAAATGCATCGTAACAGTAATATCATCATCAACATCATACTGTGTTGTTATTATCAGGAAGGCCACATTTAGGTATACTTGATTGTAGACCTAAGGTAAGGATAAATATAGGGAGTTTGTGCATCAGTATTGAGAGTTCAGAAAAGTCTTTGCAGAGAAGATGGCATGGAAGCTGAGATCCGAAGGATGATTTTGAGTTGTGAGGAGAAGGGAAGTGGAAGAGAGAGAAGTGTTTTAGGAGGAATAGGTGTGAGTCAAACAGAATGGCTCATTTTAGGCCTTATTCTTGAATAGATGCTCATGATATATCTCTTGTCCATAACTGGTTCAGGACCCAGGTGGAATGGACTTGCACGTAAAGGAGGCATTTCAATGTCTGTACCTGCACTGAATGAGAGAGGCAGGGCCAAAAGTTCCTAAACGTTAAATGTGAAAAGCTTCAGTAATTCAAGAGGATCACTGATATGTAGCTTCATTTGTGAAACACTGTGTACAGCTTTATGATGTCCTGCAAGCCATTTTATATAATTTTGATCCATGCTGATGAAAGTCTAGATGAATGCCAGAAAAACTTCCACCTCATATTTTTTCTTATTTAATCTATACCATGTACTATATTTAAAATCGTTTGTCCATATATTCATTTTTTTACATAACGTTGAAAATGTTTTGATGTCGGTAAAGCAAATTTAACAAGGCGAGAACACTGTGGGAAATGGGAAATCTTAAAGAATTTACACACTTGTCTGTTACCTAGTATGGCCTTCACAAAAATGACCTCATCCTCTTTAAATCCTGATCGACTTCATTCTATCTGATGCTCTTATCTCAGTGATTTTTATTCTGTGTGCTATATTTTAGATGTCCATCTTCACAGCAAAATTTCTCCTCTTCCCAAACCCCCACATTTCCCTCTGATGGGTCCCAGGATTAGTATTCTATACTCTTTTTCCCTTAGTGTATGCCTATATTTATTTAGCACCAACAACATATTGAGTCACAGTGTTGAATACTGTGATAAATGTGGTTCATTAATTTTTTCCCTAATGACTTCAGTTTTTTTTATGAAAATGATGCCTACTCAGTATAAAAAATTAAGGCAATAGAGCAGAAAGAAAAGAAAATGGAAACCTAAAAGAGCAACAGACCTAAAAATATTCTGTGAACACTGGTGCAAAAGGAATGCATAAGCTTTTTGTTTTGTTTTGTTTTGTTCACTTAGAAGCATTATTTTAAAAATAGTCAAAGAAAGCAAGCTTTTTTCCAAGGACAGTAAAGGTCAATCAGTTAAAGGAAGTCTATTAATGTAATGTAGTGTATTAACAGATTGATTAATAGTATTTCAATTTTTTAAATACGTAAATTAAGTAACAAAACAACATTCCTTCTAATACAAATATTAAATATAATATAGGACTTCTCTGTGATAAATAGTAGTTCCTCTTCTAAACCAAAATTAAAAGTACTATAGCAATAGACCCTTCTCTCTTAAATTAAGGTAGTGTACATCTTCTTTTAAGAAATGTCTATTCCTATCCTTTGCCCATTTTTAAATAGGATTATTGGTTTTTTTATTGTTGAGTTGTTTGAATTGTTTGTATTTTCTGGATGTTAGCTCCTTGTCAGATGAGTAGTATGCAGATATTTTTTCCCATTCAACAAGTTGTCTGTTCACCTCGTTGATTATTTCCTTTACTTTGCAGAAGCTTTTTAGTTTAATGTAGTCCCATTTGTCTATTTTTGTTTTAGTTGTTCTGTGATTTTGAGGTCTTAGATGTAAAAATCTATGCCTAAACCAATGTCCTGAAGTGTTTTCCCTATGTTTTCTTTTAGTAGTTTTATAGTTTTAGGTCTTATGTTTAAGTCTTTAATCCATCTTGAGTTGATCTTTGTATATGGTTAGAGATAGGAGTCTAGTTTTATTCTTCTGCATGTTTTCCCAGCACTATTTCTGGAAGAGGGTGTTCTTGTCCCAGTGTATGTTCTTGGTGCCTTTGTTGAAAATCAGTTGACTCTAAATATGTGTGATGATTCACATATTTTGTCAGTTTATGGTGTCTCATGTGTCATGAAGGCTTTGCTCATTTAAAAATTCTTTTTTCTTGACATTTGTCTGACTGGGTTATTTCAAAAGATCTGTATTCAAGTTCTGAGATTCTTTCTTCTGCTTGATCTAGTCTATTGTTGATGTTTTTTTTTTTTTTCTTTTTTTGAGACAGAGTCTCGCCCAGGCTGGAGTGCAGTGGCATAATCTCGGCTCACCGCAACCTCCGCCTCCTGGGTTCAAGTGATTCTTCTGCCTCAGCCTCCTGAGTAGCTGGGATTACAGGCTCATGCCACCTTGCCTGGCTAATTTTTGTATTTTTGGTAGAGATGGGGCTTCACCATGTTGGACAGGCTGGTGTCGAATTCCTGACCTCATGATTCGCCTGCCTCAGCCTCCCAAAGTGCTGAGATTATAGGCATGAGCCACCGCGCTCAGCTGATTCTTTTTTTGTTTGTTTTTTAGACAGTCTTGCCCTGTCACCCAGGATGGAGTGCAGTGGCACAATCTTGGCTCATTGCAACCTTCGCCTCCCATGTTGAAGCGATTCTCCTGCCTCAGCCTCTTGAGTAGCTGGAGTTACAGAAACGCACCACCACACCTGTGATTGTTAAAATCTGCATTTATAGGTTACTGAGACCAGTAACTCAGAGTATACAAATATCAGTTCCAATGCTTATTGCTCTGGTTTTCAGTCCCCCTCCTCATTTTCCAAACCCTGGGTATTGCCCTTGATTTCTAGTGAGCTAAACATATGTTTTTAAAGGTATTTTTTAGGCTGGGTGCAGTGACTCACACCTGTAATCCTAGCATTTTGGGAGGCCGAGGCGTGTGGATCACGAGGCCAGGAGATCAAAACCATCTTGACTAACACAGTGAAACCCAGTCTCTACTAAAAATGCAAAACATTAGCCGGACGTGGTGGCGGGCGCCTGTAGTCCCAGCTACTCGGGAGACCGAGGCAGGAGAATGGCGTGAACCCAGGAGGCAGAGGCTGCAGTGAGCCGAGATCATGCCACTGCACTCCAGCCTGGGTGACAGAGCGAGACTCCGTCTCAAAAAAATAAATAAATAAATAAAAGTAAAGGTATTTTTTTTAAATGTACTCTATTCAGCACTTCTACGTGTTGGGTTGCAAGAGAGTTTTCAGGTTATCTAGTATACTGCCTTACTAGAAATGGAAATCTAATTTGTTTTTCATGTTGAATTAATATCATTTGTAAAGTTGGATGGTAAAATAGACATTTGGCTAAAGACTGGGTTTCTGCCACAGCAAATGTACTCCAATTCTGTGAAATCTTGGCTAAGTTTTTGTTATGAAGTAACATATTTGATTCTGAGATTTTTACTTGGTGCTTAGACAGAATAGCAATATCACCTACTAATATTATTGGCATTTATGATTTTGTTTAAGATACACTGTTGTTTAGTGTGTTTTGAAACAAAAGAATAAAATTTTCTAAGGTTTGAAAAAGATCTTACAAAGATTAGGGGTAATCTGCATTAAACTTCTAATCTTTTCATTAAAAATACATGTGATCTTTCATATAAAAGGAGTAACATTGTAAGTTTAAAGGCTATATACAAGTGCATTTATATTTCTCCTTTTCTTTCTAAATTACAATATATTTAAAGATATGGATATAGTCTTTCTATTCGTAAGTAGTGGTGTAGCAGATTATAAAGGGCACATAGAACATTAGCTCTCAGATTAAATGTTATCTTTTGATAGATACCTTTCAGGATCACTTAGACTAAAATAAGGTAGGTTCTCTGTTAGCCTTCCTCATACTTCCTCTAAGTATGTATACATTTCTTTGTTGACTCGCTTATTCCTTGCCTTTTCAACTACGTTATAATGAAAGAAAATAAGCAATTCACTTTCAAGCATTTAGTGACCACAGTTAGGATATGGGAATTTTGTAATTTTTAGTTTTTTTAAACTGTTACATTTCTCACTTTCATAGTATATATTTAATCTAAGCGGTGCCCCAAACACAAAAACTAATCAGTGTGCTTTCGAAATCTGTATCTCTATGGAAACAATGGAAAAACTTGCCTTTTTAATCTCTTTTGTTAAACTGAGATCTCATTTTGTCAATAATAGATTATGTAAATAGCAAGAATAGTAATAGTGGTAGTGGTGGAGGTGAGAACAATAATAATAAGAGGAGCAAATTTCTGTTTAGTATTATCTTGGGCCAACTACTATGCTAAGTATGCTAAGTAATTTCCATAGAATCTTAGTTCTTTCTTACAACAGCCTTACTGTTCTTTTCATTTCTAGGTGAGTGAACTGAGACTTAGATTGGTTAACTTAGTTGTCCAATGCTATACTTCTAGTAATAGGTAGAACAGAGCTTCAAACACACAGTGGAGTTTTATTGATTAACTTTTGTTAGATATTTGCATGATATAAGTATATATTTTCAAAATGTGTGTATAAACTACAGTATATTTTGGCACTTTTTGAAATATGGTAAACCTACATCTCTGCTACAGCTGATGATACCGTAAGTCTAAAAACTGTATGAAACATCTACAATTTTAATACATATGATGGGCTTTTATTACAGCTATTTTATGATTTCATCAACAGCCAAGCTGTTGTTTCACTACAAACAGATTGGATATCTTTGTGATTAAAGCAGCAGACTAAAGACCATGAAGGGTTTACTGTTTGGTTTTCAATCATTTCCATGTGTTATGAATTCTTATCAGATGTTGGGAAATAGCAGGCTTAAACTAACTGCAAGTACTACATCTGTGGTCCAAGAGACAACAGTCTGTAATGGGCATGTGTTTAGCCATCAGCTTGTTTAACAAGGCCTCTAAGCAAGTTCCTTTACCATCATATGTAAGAAGCTAACACATATATTCCATTTATATAGATTTAATATCTTTTCAACAGCATGTCAAACACTCAGGTCTTGATAATCTGTATCAATTTTTTAAATATGAATATTAGAGAAGATCAGTGCTTGACTTTTCATCACCCTTATATTAAAATAATATTTCTCATGACATAAGAAAAAATAATAGATATAACTAAAAGTTTTCCTAAGGCACATTCCTAGAAACTGGAGAAAATAAGAAAAGCATCTGGGAAAAAGTAAAAATTAGACTGACAGTTATGCAAGATACTTGACATTGCCATTTTAAATCCTCAATCTCATGTTCAAAAGCTGCACATTAAAAAATAATTGCAGGATTTTAAAAAACTACTTCAATCAAGTAATATGAACAAGCTTATAAAAATTATAAATATATTGATATTGTAGTAATAAAAAGTTTCTTATGTAGCTATTTATTGATAATATCTCTTGTTCTATAGAAAATATTCAGCTTAAATCCCTCTACTGGATATTTATTTAAAGAAAAGGAAATTGTTATATCAAAGGGATACCTATAACCCCATGTTTATTGCAGCACTATTCACAATAGCCAAGATGTGGAATCAACCTTAGAGTCCATCAGTGGATGAATGGAAAAAGAAGCTGTGGTGTACATACACAATGGAATATTACTTGGCCGTAAAAGGATGAAATCCTATCATTTGCAGCAACATGGATGGAACAAGAGGTCATTGTGTTAAGTGAAATAAGCCAAGCACAGAAAGACAATTATCGTATATTCTCAATCATATGTAGGAGCTGAAACCTTGATCTCATGGGGGTAGAATGTAGAATGATGGATACCAGAGGCATCTGGGTTCGTGTGCTGGTGGCGGGGGTGGATGAAGAGAGATTGGGTAATGAGTATAAACAAACAGCTAAATAGAAAGAACAAGCTCCATGCTCAATAGCAGAGTAGGGTGACTATAGTTAACAATAATGGATTGTATATTTCAAAACAGCTAGAAGGGAGGACTTGAAATTTACACAACATTTAGAAATGTTAAGTACTTGAGGTGATAGATACCCTTAATATCCTGACTTTACCATTACATATTCTACAACTGTAACAAAATATGACATGTAGCCCATAAAAATGTACAAATATTAGAAATCAATAAAAATTGTACATTAATAAAATATTCAGCTTAAAGGTAAGGTATGAGTCTAAAAGTACTTTTCACTTAGTAGGTGGTTAGCAGGTTAAGTGAAAACTGCATAAAGAAGATGTCAGTGTCACGTTGATAATTCTATTATTGATTTGGATAATTTTGAAAAATCTCTTGCCATCTCTATACTTCAGCTTTTTTGTGTCTAAGATAAAGATGTCAACATTCAGCATCTCACTACTTCCTTAGATGTGAATGAAAACTAAGGAAATAATTTTAATTCAAAATGGGCTTTAAAATGCCAAATCAAAAGGAATTAAAATGATCTGCGTGGTATAACTTTTTACACTTATAATTTTGATTGTGCATTTCAGAAACATTATTTTTTGCCTTACTTAAACTATTTTTCTGTGATGATGAAACTGAGGCAAAGAAGGAGAATTAATTGCCTTTTCGTGGCCAAATAATGATGTTTAGTCTAGGTCTTTTGGTAAACACATTTCTTCCCACGACCCCCACCCAAATACTTTGTCTAATCATTTGGAATGCTGTAAGTTGACATTAGTTTTAGATGAAGAAAACAACTCATCACTGGCATTAGAGTAGATATCTTTAGCATAATAATTAGTATCGTTTTATTATTAATTTTCACAGTTTTAATTCTAAATCTTGGAATATTACATGTCTTGAATATAGACACAATTTATAGATGAGAAAACTGAGGATCAATGAGATTAACAACTTTCCCCAAAGCTATACTCAAGTGCCACTTTTTCCATGAAGACTTAAAAGATGAGGAAGATTTTAGTAGCCAGAAATAGGGGGAAAACACCATTTTAAGTAGTGGAAATGGCATGAACAAAGGAGTGTGTGTACTGAATCTCAAAGTTTGCCAAGGTAATTATGACTAGTATGTTTTGACTGAAATTTAGAGTAACTGTAGAGGATATGTGGGGGATAAAGTTGAAAAAAAGTAGTTTGAAGTTAGGTCATGAGAGAGATTTAATTACTTAAGAAATTAGTGCATAATTCACTAGGATTTAGGGAGCTATGAAGATCATGGAAGTAGAACTGTACGATTTGGGATGTGTGTTATAAAATGAATGGAAGAAAGGTCAGACCAGAGGCACGTAGACAAAGTAGGAGACTGTTGACCAAGTGAAGTCCTGATGGCCCAAGCTGTCACTAACCATAGAAAGGAAGAGACTTTTTAAAGGAAAAGGAAAAATGTAGTAAGTAAGGGAGTGATACTAGAAGGTGGGCTTCACAACCAGCATTGTGGTAGCTTTATCAGAAATAGAAAAGAGAGAAATTAGTTGGTGTTCATTGAGGAGCCGACATTATCAGTCTGACTTTTTAAATGGTAAATTTGATGGATTTGTGGTGTGTCTAGTGGAAGTTTTCATCTGGCAGTTAGAAATGTCAATTTAATCTTGAAAGTGGAAATATGTAAAGAGCATAGGCTAATAATCTTGATTTTATATGTTGGGTGCATTAAGGCAGAGAGAATTGAAGTCCTGAGTGCAGATGAAATTTACAGAGAGGAAAAGAAGATTGAGAAGCATCTAATTTTGAGGAGCAGAAGGTAGAAAAGTAGAACCAGTGGAAGCAGAGAAAGAATATCAAAGAGGTAGGATAAGATCCTAAGTGTCCTAAGATCTCATGACACTATGTTTGAGATAGCAGAGGGGCAAAGAGGGGTAAGGTGTTCAACAAAGTTGGATTCTTTTCAAGGTCTAAGTTACAATCCAGTAGGAAGTCATTGAAATTTGTGATTAGGAGGTCATAAGTTACTTTTGAGACAGCCATTTAAGGAGTGTGTGGATTACTAGTAAGGTGTTAAAATGGGTGGATAATGGGTTAAATGAAGACACTAAGAGCAGTTGAGAAATCGGTTGCAAAAAAAATTGGAAAGGCCAAAGGTGTGGAAAAACTGAAGGAAAATATTGTCACTTTACTCACAAAAGCTTGGCATTTATACTTTACCCCAGATCCTTTTCCCAGCTCTATCTTTCATTACTAGTTACCTTGCCCCACTTTAAATTATTTTATGCAATAGCCAAATATCTTCATGTTTTAGCATGTACCCTGTTTTTCCATCTCTCTCTCTTGGTTTCGACACACTGCTTGGATGCATCTTCATTCTGTCTGTAAATAGCCAATTCCTACTTACCTTTCACGTCCCAGTTCACATGCTTCCTCTGAGGCCATCTCTTATTTGTCCTGCAGTACCTCTTTCCTTCACTGAATTTCAAAATACTTCAGTTGTTTATTTGTCGTGAAAGTTGCTGCTTTTTGTTATGTACTGTTTTTATTATTCATGTACATGGCTTATATCCCTCCTTGGAATTTAGGTTCCTTGAAGTTTTTCTCAAGGTATCCATGAAACAACATGGAAAGAGCATAGACCTGGAGTTCAGATAGTCCCATTTTTAAATTTCTAGCTCTGTCACTTACTCACTATGTGACTTCTAAAAAGGTATTTATTTGATCTTCATAAATGTCAGCCTTTTTACCTATAAAATGCCTATATCACAGCTCATTGAAAAGATTATTAAGTGATATAGGAGGTAACTGATTTAAAGAACCTAGCAAAGTGAGGTTCCCTTCCTTAATCATCTTAATTTCCATGCCAGTACCCAGAATGTTACCATATAAATATTAAGTGCTCCAAAAATTGCTAAATGAATTAGTAATTTCTTTGCTATTACTAAATATATAAAGCTATTGTAATTTCTAGGCTGCTGATATTTTATTGAGCTTTTTTTTTTAAGAAATTCTTTTTTCCATTAAGGAGTAACTTATTGCAGATTTACTAGATAAAAAATATAGAAATATCTGGTGGATAAATGCTGATGTCATACAAACCATATTAAAATTCAAATGAAATATAACTGTGAGAAAAACAATTAATGGCTTAGAGTTAGTAACAGTTTATAAAAGCGATTTCTTTTACCATTTAAGCAGAGACTAGGCTTTGAGAGGCGAAGACAATGCTTTCTGGACTCTAAAGTAAGCCCATAATTTGGCAGTATATGGTGACATATACTCCAAGCTTACAATTTTAATTCTCATTTTAATATATTTAAATATATTCTGATGCCAGTGGATAGGATGATATTCCAGAGAATGTAAGATTGGGAATCCTAAAATTAGACTGTGATCTAAAAATTGGTTTAAAAACTTGTACTTCGTTTCAATAGTCATAGATTCCACAGTACTAACAAATGGTGTTGCTTGAATAGTCTCAAAGATTTTGACAACATTGTAAATCTTCAATCACTTGAAATATTTAGCATAATAAAGCAATTTTTAATAATCTGTATAGACCTACCCTTCTCTGTCTCACCTTGTCATTTTTGAGTTTTTATTCAACATTGCTCAGTTTGTATATTATATGGCTACATCAATAGTATGTCTAAATCTTTGACTATTTAAGGATAGATTTTTAGAAGGAAGCATTATGCATTCATTGCCCTTTTAAAACGATGAACAAAGTTGTTTGCTGTATATAGTAGAGATAACATTCATTTATAATAAATAATGTAATAAAGAACTATGCCCATATGACAGACAGCTCTTAACAGTGGTGCTGTTTTAAATAGATGACCTAAATCATAATAGCTACCATTTGTTGAACATGTCTTATGTGCTCAATATTTTACATACCTTACCCCTAATTTATAGTTGAATAAACTGAGTCTCAGAGAAGTTAAGTAACTATTCTCAGGTCACCTGGCTAATAAGTGATAGAGTTGGATTTTAAATCAGTACTTTCTGCATCCAAAGTTAAGTCTTATAATAACTATGTTGTTCTCCCTCTACAAATAGTATCATAAACAGTATATACTTTCTTTGCCTCATTCTTTGCGTACTTCAAATTATTCTCATAACTAGTTTGTCTACCCTAGAAATGCACCATTTGCTCTTCAACTCTCAAAATAATCTCTACCTCAAAGACCTTAGTCTTCGGAAAATATCATCTAAATGACTGAATTACTTACCAAATTGAAAACTATACAAAGTAGCATAATAAAAAGATAGTAATGTTTGGTGGAGTAAATGGAAGATGTGCTTGCTGTTCCCTGTGCAGCAGCTACCCAGTTCCATTTTTATGTCATGCCGAGTAAATATGGGATTTCTACAGTTGTGTTCATATAGCTTTAAGAAATAGGAAGTAATTGTATTTACCTGAGAACACGTAATGAGAGCCTAAACTGGGCATTGATGGTTAGAGTCAAGAGGAACTGTTATATGTGAGAGAGATTAGAAAATGGTGTACTTCAACACTGATTCAATGAGAGGAAAGGGAGAAGAGTCCAAAGGAAGTTTAAAGTCTGGTCATTAGAAAGATTATTGTTCCATGTTCAAATAGAGACTACAGGAGAAGGAACAAATTTGGGCAAGAAGGAGAGGATTTCAGGTTTGGACATAAAGAATTTGTAATTATGTTGAGATGTCCAGCCTGCTGTTTCTCTAGAGTTGAGTCCTTGAAATGAATCTAGTCTCAATTGAGATTTGCGGTAAATGTAAAATGGACACTGGATTTTGAAGACTTAGTACAAAAGAGAGTGTAGAATATCGCATTAATTTTCTTTATATTGGTTTCATGTTAATTGGTAATATTTTAGATATATTAAGTATGTAAAAATCAATGTTTCCTTTTAGTTTTTAAATCTGACTGCTAGGAAACTTAAAATTGTTTGTGTATTAGTCTGTTCTTATGCTGCTAATAAAGACATACCCAAGACTGGGTAATTTATAAAGAAAAGAGGTTTAACTGACTCACAGTTCTGCATGGCTGGAGAGGCCTCAGGAAACTTACAATCATGGTGGAAGGCACCTCTTCACAGGCTGGCAGGAGAGAGAATGAGTGCCAGGAGGGGAAATACCAAATGCTTATAAAACCATCAGAACTTGTGAGAACTCACTATCATGAGAACAGCATGGGAGAAACTGCCACCATGATCCAATCACTTTCCTCCGGGTCCCTCCCACAACACGTGGATATTACGGGAACTGCAATTCAAGATGAGATTTGGGTGGGGATACAGCCATACCATATCAGTATGTGTCTTACCTTAAATTTCTGAGTTAATCTACACAGAAATTTGTAGAAGATAGCTAGAAATGCAGGACCATAATCAAGGCAAAACATCTACGTTTGGAAATAACTTATATAGGAGTGATAGTTGATGTTATGAGATTAGATTAAAATGCCAGTGTACAAAGTATAGAGATGAGAAAAATGTCAGCAATTATAATATGGGAAGAAAAAGAGTAACCAGGAGAAGAATTGGAGATTCAAAATGCTAAAATGGTATATAAACCTGACTGGGATAGAATTCCAAGAAGAAAGGAGAAGGAAAGAATAATTAACATCATTGAATGATAGAGGCCAAAAAGGAAGAGGAGGAATGAGAAAAGGCCATTGAATTTGGTTGATATAGAAGCAGTTTCAGTAGACTGTAAGAGGGATAGATTGCAAGAGATTAAGAAGTTAGAGGTTAATAAAGCACACTGTATATGTAAACTGTTCTTTCAAGAATGAAGTCCATTTGTGAAGATAATAATCACTTGGTTTGAGCTGAGTCCAGAGAAATTTGAGCATGTTTGTTTGCTGAATAAAAGGATCAGTGAAGTGAGAGTATTTGAAATTGTAGAAGAGAGAAGATAATTTCTATAATAAGATCCTAGAGCACTGGATCCCAAACCTGAGTACATACTGGAATCACCTGGGGATCTTGTTACAAGGGCAAATTTCCAGGCAACATTCCACATCTAAGGTTATTACATTCCCTGGAGATTTGTCTACCCCAACATGTTGCTAGCAAGTTCTTCTAGGTGATTATGATGTATCCACAGGACAAACAAGTCAAGGAAATTATGAGTGCTGATGAGGTCATCAGTGAAATGACTGGTCATAGCATCCAGTATGGATAGACAGCCAATTAGGGCTAGAATGGGGCTGATGGACCATGAACTACAGTTAAGGAATTGGCTTTCATTATTATGGGAATACGTGCAAGTTTAGTAGGAATGAAAGGCTGAAAAAGTTAAAACGTAGTGGATTTTGATCACTGAGGGAACTTTCAGAATTCAGGATCTTGGAGGCCAAGCAGATGCAAAATGTGGCTGTGTGTGTCTGATGTGGAAAAAAGATGTAAAGAACTGAGTTACGCACATCATAAGGCCCAGTAGTTTGGTAACTAATACATGGCAGTGGTAAAAAGGTATAGGATTTGGGATTAGTAAAAAGCACTAAAGGTTCAGTCAGGTATGTAATTATCTAGAGTTCAGATTCCACTAAACCTTAGCTTGAATATCTTTGATAAACATTTTCAGAGTGGAGTGCCTGCTTGGGTTCATAGCCTTTGAGTTTCCATGATTCACTCTAGATTTTGTTGAAAATACAGTGGGTACTTGACATTCATAGAGAATATATGCACAGACTTGACTAGTCGCAAGTAACCCTAAAGGTTTATGATAATGCATAGTTAATAATTCTTTGCAAGGCATGAATTTGAATCTCCTGCCCTGAAACTGGCATGGAGAAGCAAGTCACTTAGCTAGTGCCTTGTAGTGAAGGTAACATTTACTTCTAAGTTTGTCTGTAACACATAATTATATTAATCGTCAGACCTCACCCTGGTAGATTTAACTACCAGGAAATTAAAAGGAAATTATATGCCAAACTGTAGTATTAAATGAGTTAAAAACTTGGGTTTAAAAATCAAATGAGTTTTAAAAGTTTTTAGCGTGAAACCTAGCTTGTAATAATTACTTAATAAATGATAGTTACTGGTACCAGTTCAGAAATTCAACCATTTTTGAAGCCAAATTTTTTGCATATGTCCATGCTTAATGAGTAATATTTATATTAGAATTTTTGTTTTGATCCAGTGTCTCCATAAGTTATTAAACTAAAACTAGAATGTTAAATTTGTTAATGAACTAGGAAGATAATGGGTCATTTATCACTTATGTTTGATAGGGGATATATTTTATAGTAATTCATACTGCTATTATGAAAAAATTAGAACTTTTAAAATCCTTTAAGTGTATTTCTATACCACAAGTATACATACACAGAAACAAAATAAATGAATTACATTATTCACTTTATTTTTCTTAGATGTAGTATACCAACGATTCTGTTTTTGCAAAACAACTTTTACTCTCAATATATTATATACTTACATAACTCTTTTTGCTTTATAGCGAAGAGCTCAGAAAAGAAGCAAGACAATTAAAACGGGAACTCTTAGCAGCAAAACAAAAAAAAGTAGAAAATGAAGCAAAACAAGCAGAAAAAAGAAGTGAAGGTAAGGGCATTCATCAGGCTTATTTTTTCACTTGATACTCCCCCTTCTCTGAATTTTCTTAGCTCCTCCTTGCTCTCTCCCATTTTCATCCCTTCCTTTCTCCTTTCCTTCTTATTTTCTCTTCCCTGTTTCTTTCCCTCCTTCTTGAGTTAGGGTGTGTGTATGTGTGTGTGTGTGTGTGTATGTGTGTGTGTGTGTATGTGTGTGTGTGTGTGTGTGTGTGTAAAATAGTTTGTTTGAACTGTTAGCCAGTAAAATAAATTTCCACCCAGGAAATTTGTCTGAGAAGTAAATTCAGTGCAAATGGGATTGTAACTATTGTTTTTAAGTAAGATTCATGAAAACTAACAGAATACTTGAAATCTAGCAAATCTTAAAGGTTGCCATAGCATCTAACTGGATTAAAAGTACACAAGGGTGGAATGTTGATTGATAGATAGATAGATAGGATAGATAGATAGATAGATAGATAGATAGACAGATAGATAGATAGATAGATAGAGATATAGATATATATTGCATATTCTTTAAAACATTTTTAAAAAGTGTTTGAGCCCTATGTTGGAGACTTAGGTAAACATTTGTGTGTTGGTTTGAATAGTATTAAATGCCTAATATTGTTTTTTGTTTGTTTTTGTTTTTACTCTTATGTTAAGACATAGAAAATCTAAAGTATTGATAAAGCTGATGAAAATAACATCTTGCTGTTTATACAGGTTAATTAGGTTCTTTGTTTCACTATGATTTTTATTAAGCTTTAAAGAAAAGCTTTTTCATTGATGATGTTTAATTTAGTTTAAAATTGTTTCAGCTATAAAGCATGTAATGTTCAGTTTCCAAAATAACAGCTTGGAACCCTCATCTGTTTTCTTTTTACAGTGATAAATTGTATTGTACATTCAATGAATATGATCAGAAATTTTATTCAATTGCCTCTTATAATGTATACTAAATTTGGTATAACAAATTTGCTTGTGCATATATATTCCGTATTTTTATGCTTTTGAAAGCTTGGAGTGTTTTATCTACTAGATTCTATTGACAATCACTGGAGGTGTATTAAAGAATAAGATGTAGCATCTAGCCTTAAAGACTACACATTCTAATACAGAACAGTGGCACAATGTTTGGCCATAGGTATTATTATTGTTTATTTTAAGTAGTATGAGTAATACCATATAACTATTTAAAGAGCATAGTTCTCAA
The DNA here is from genome assembly GCF_007565055.1 of Rhinopithecus roxellana. Classification (NCBI taxonomy): domain Eukaryota; kingdom Metazoa; phylum Chordata; class Mammalia; order Primates; family Cercopithecidae; genus Rhinopithecus; species Rhinopithecus roxellana. Next base: position 58,078,196 of record NC_044551.1, read on the forward strand.
TTCTCAGATTATTTGTACAAAATCCCCAATGACTATTTTCATAAAGGCAGATATTATACATACTTCATGAAGATTTGAAAGTCACTAAAGTATATATTTGAATGAAACTAATTATTTAAAAATTAACTGAGGTATAATGGCACAAATAATAAACTGAATTTAGAAGAAGGGATAAACTTATTTGTGGCTAGATCATGAAGGCAAAATATAACCCAGAATATAAACAACATATTAGCAATAATGAGATTTGAAACAAGTACAGTCAGGATTATTTTATTTTTAGGTTTATAAGTAATTATCTTAGAAGACTGTTATAATTAAAAGTATTTTAAATATATGAAAATAATTTCAACTAGAAAGAATAAAATATAAAACTTAAATATTTTATTCACTTTTGAGCTAATAATTATTAGTACCCTCATGTCTTAAACACTATGCTAGATGAGGAGTGTAACATTGTGACTTATAGTTATGCTCTACTAGGAATGAAGGAAATGCAGTAGGTATACTATAATAGTGCCATACAGGTGAGGCCTACATTAGACATAAACAGTGCTACGTTTATTTATTTGTCTCCCTTTGAAATAATAAATAGGTAAAGAAAGACATTAGTCTTAAAGACTGATTTCTTAATACAAAAGAGAAGATTCTTAACAGAGCTCATTTCAATCTGCTATTATTTATTTATTTATTGAGAGGGAGTCTCACTCTGTCACCATGCAGTGGCGTGATCTTGGCTCACTGCAACCCCCGCCTCCCGGGTTCAAGTGATTCTAGTGCGTCAGCCTCCCGAGTAGCTGAAACTACAGGCACGTGCCACCATGCCTGTCTGATTTTTTGTATTTTTAATAGAGACAGGGTTTCACCATGTTGACCAGCTGGTCTCGAACTCCTGACCTCAGGTGATCTGCCTGCCTCAGCCTCCCAAAGTGCTGGGATTACGGGCATGAGCCACCGTGCCTGGCCTCAATCTGCTTTTATGATTGTTAACCATGTGAAAATATTTTTATGCCATAATTAGAAAGATAATTATGTTACTAATTATTTTTCTGTTAACTTTCCTTATATCCTATAGAAATACCTGGATTTTCTCTAAATCCAAATGATTGTTAAAATTAGCTTCCCTCAAAATTGGGTCATTTGATTGTTTTTGTTTTTTCTCATCTCAAAATATGCCATTTTATTTATTTATTTTTATTGTTTTATTTTGAAATTATTTTAGACTTACACAGAAGTTGCAAAAATAATAGTTACCATATACCTTTAATGTTAAGGCCTTCCGTGACCATAGATTAGTGATCAAAACCATGCCATTAATGTTGGAACAATACTATTAACTAACTTCAGACGTTATCAGAATTTCACCATTTTCCACACTAATATCCTTTTTTTTTTGTTCTATGATTTTATCTAGGATCGAATTGCATTTATTTGTCATGTCTTCTTGGTCTCTTCTGATCTGTGACAATTCCTCAGTCATTCCTTGTCTTTCATGACCTTGATACTTTGAAGAGTCTTGGTTAGATATTTTGTAGAATGTCTCTCAATTTGAGTCTGATGTTTTCTAATTGAATTATGATTACTTCTTTTTTGGCAAGATTACCACAGAAGTAGTATTCCTTCTCAGTGCATTATATCAGGAGTAACACAATGTCTCCTGTCTTATTCCCGGTGATATTACCTTGATCCCTTGGATAAAATGGTATCTGCTGAGTTGCTGTACTCTTTACAGTTTACAGTACAGTTGCTGTACTGCTTTACAGTTGCTGTAAAAAGACTCTTTTTACTTTTGAGTTTTATAAATATTTAGGGGAAGATACTTTGACACTATACAAATATTCTGTTTCTCTTCAAGTTTCTCTCTACTAACTTTAGCATCTGTTGGTAGATGGTAGATCTTACCTATTGAAAACAATTATTTACTGTGGTGTTCTAATGGTGCCTTTCTAGTTCTCTGATTTCTACTTTAATTACTTGGAATTCTGTAAGAAAGAACTTTCTCTTTTGTTGTTTACATCTTAATTTCAGTATGAGCCGTGAATATTTATATTATTTATAAGTATGCTAATATATTTATAAATATATATTATTTATATAATATATTGACATTTGTAAATAATGTTATAATAATAGATGTTATTCATATATTTGTATTTAAATGTAAATTATATAGTGTTATAATCCCAAAATATATATTATTTACATAATATATTGACATTTATGTTATAATAATAAATAATATATGTTATTTATATATTTATATTTAAGCATAAATTATATAGTTTATACTATTTATTATACTATATATAGTTAATAGTATTAACTATATTATATATATAGTTAATTATATGAAACTATTATTATTTATTTTGTTCAAATTTTTCCAGCTTTGGCCATTGGTAGCTCTTTCAGGGTTGACTTGTGTGCCCTTTTAGCTTGTCCCCATCCTTTGAGCACTTCTTACTTTCTGGCACCGCAAGATACTTCCAGCTGATCTTGTATTTTCCCTTCTCCAGACCTGCAATCAACCACTTCTTTGAGGAACTGTGGTTACTCTAATTGGAGTATCGTTTTTAGAAACCTAGAGCTGGGCACTAAGTAGACCATTTGATTTTGATTCTAATACTGTTAGAATGCTATTAGGAGCAATATTTTATTATGTTTTATTATCAGCATCTTGTTAGAAGGCTTAGCAAAATTCTTTTTTAGAACCATCTATGATGTACATTATGGATTACCTTTTTCTTAGAATTGTATTTCCTCTAAAGTTACTGTGATCTTTTAAAATTGGCAAGTATTGCTGTTATAATGGTAAAAAATTGACTATGAATTTATTATGAAAAATGTGTGATTTTAGTCAAGTATTGCTGTTATAATGGTAAAAAATTGACTATGAATTTATTATGAAAAATGTATGATTTTAGTCAAGTATTGCTGTTATAATGGTAAAAAATTGACTATGAATTTATTATGAAAAATGTGTGATTTTAGTAAATATTACATTGTATTTGACATTCTTCTTTCCTCATGATTAAAAATGATACCATGAGATTTCTCACTACATAGCATTATGGAAACAAAGTAAAATTTTAGGAATCCTTGAATGTGTGTCAGAACTTAGCCTATCTTCCCAAACAGTAGATATTCCAAGGTTAGAACTACAAGAACTCTGGGAACAGATCCAGAGGTTCTCATAGGTATTTGCATAGTAAGATTCTCACAAGAAAAGAAGTTGGAAGTGTTATTTAACCTTGGCTCTGAAATTTCTCAGTTGAGCTGTATACCCTAATGAACCTATTCAGGAAAGATTTTTTTATTGGACTATATGGCTACATATCTGGCTTTTATAAAGCACTTTATTTTAATCCAAAACAAAATCTAAGTATTCTGGCAAATCTGAATGATTTGGTCTTTTGAACATTTTATCTATATCTAGCCATTTAGTTTGCCAATAAACTGAAAGGCAGATAATTGATATTTTTAAAAACACTTTGCTTAGCTTGATATACCGAATTGTTGTATAATATAGACCTATCTTCTGTATGAATTTTCGTTTGGATGCATGTAACACCTACCAATATGGAGAGACTAAAAATACATTAATTTTGGAAATTTTAATGGTAATTTTGTTAGTAATACTTGATGCTTGTTATATGTAACACTAATGGTTATAAGGATGCTTTGGAATATTATATCTCCTGAGAAAATAAGTACGGCAGTATGAAGACTCTTACAGTTACAAACAGTGAAGTTATCTAAGCCTTTGTGACTCAGTTTTCTTTTCATAAATCCACGGATAAAATGCCTTGGACACTCCTCAGGGATCTTATAAGAAGCAAATTAACAAGAAAATCCTTAACAAATGTACATTACTATATAAAATTAATAATTTTAGATTTTAAAAAAGAAAAATATAGCTATTCTTGGTTCTATTTTGTTTCCTATCCAAATTGTATATGTTGAAAATGTGAATTTTAGTACTGTGTTAGTTGCAGTTAACGCTTATAATCAATATGGCTATATGTAAATATTGCATAAGTTAAAATCCCAAAATAAGCTTTTCTTCATGTTTTTCAAATTTTGAAGTTGCATGTCTATAATCATAATCATATTCTTTGTTAAAAAGGGTGTGTGTGAACTTGTGTAAATTCTTAAGTAAAGCTTCTAGTGATATTATTTCCTGGTTTTATGAATCCATCTGTCAAGTCTTAACACTTACTGATTATTGCCACTTCATTTCAGAATTTAATATATTATCCTTGGGTTAAAGCACTTGGGAAGGAACTCATAAAAACAAGAAAGCTTTGTGTTCTTTTTTAATTTTAATTTTTAATTTTAGATTCAGGGATTACATGTGCAGGTTTGTTACATGGGTATATTGCGTGATGCTGAGATTTGTTCTTCTAATGATCCCATCACCCAAATGGTGAAATAATACCCAACACGTAGTTTTTCAACCCTTGTCCTCCTCCCTGTCTTGTTCCTTTTGGAATCTCAAGTTTCTTATTGTTTCCTTGTGTCCATATGTACGTGGAGTTTCGTTCTCATTTATAAGTGAGAAAATGCGGTATTTGGTTTTCTGTTTCTACATTAGTTTGCTTAGGATAATGTCTCCAGCTGCATCCATGTTGCTGCAAACAACATGATTTTTTTCCTTTTTATGACTGTGTAGTTTTCAATGGTGTATATGTATAAAATTTTCTTTATCCAGTTCACTGTTGGTGGGCACCTAGGTTGATACCACGTCTTTGCTATTGTGAATAGTGAATAACAATAAACATACGAGTACAGGTGTCTTTTTGGTAGAATGATTTCTCTTTCTTTGGGTAGGTACCCAGTAATGGGATTGCTGAGTCAAATGGTAATTCTATTTTTAATTCTCTAAGAAATCTCCACAGTGCTTCCCACAAAAGGTAAACTGATTTACATTCCCATCACCATTGTATAAGCATTCTCTTTTCTCTGCAATGCTGCCAACATCTGTTATTTTCTTACTTGTTAGTAACAGCCATTCTGACTAGTGTGAGATGGGTGTCTCATTATGGTTTTGATTTCCATCTTTCTGATGGTTAGTGATGTTGAACATTTTTTTCATGTTTTTTTTTTTTTTTGGCCACTTGTATGTCTTCTTTTGAGAAGTGTCTGTTCATGTCTTTTGCTTATTTTTAATAGAGCTGGGTTTTTTTTCTTGTTGATTTGTTTAAATTCTTTATAGATTTTGGATATTAGTTCTTTGTTGGGTGCATACTTTGCAAATATTTTCTCCCATTCTGTAGGTAGAGTTTACTCTGTTGATAGTTTATTTTGCTGTGTAGGAGTTCTTCAGTTTAGTGAGGTTCCAATCAACAATTTTTGGTTTTGTTACATTTGCCTTTGGGGACTTAGTCATAAATTATTTCCATAGGCCAATGTCTAGAAGAGGCTTTTTCTAGTATTTTTGTAGTGTGAGGTCTTACATTTAGGTCTTTAGTCTATCTTGTGTTAATTTTTGTGTATGGTGAGAGGTAGGGGTTCAGTTTCATTCTTTGGCATATGGTTAGCCAGTTTCCCAAGCACCATTTATTGAATAGAGTATCCCTTCCCTGTTGCTTATTTTTTTTCAACTTCGTCAAAGATCATTTGGTTGTATTTATGTGGCTTTATTTCAGGGGTCTCTATTCTGTTCAATCAGTTTTTGTGACTATTTTTGTACCAGTAGTATGCTATTTTGGTTACTATAGACTGGTAGTGTAATTTGAAGATGGGTAATGTGATGCCTCTAGCTTTATTCTTATTCTTGGGGTTGCTTTGTATATTAGTCCATTTTCACACTGCTATAAAGATACTACTGGAGACTGGGTAATTTATAAAGGAAAGAGGTTTAATTGGCTCACAGTTCCATGTGGCTGGGGAGTCCTCAGGAAACTTACAATCATGGCAGAAGGTGAAGGAGAAGAAAGTACCTTCTTCACAAGGCCATAGAAAAAGAGAGGGAGATTGCCACTTTTAACCATTAGATATTGTGAGAACCATCAGATCTTGTGAAAACTCACTCACTATCCTGAGAACAGCATGAGGGAAACTGCTCCCATGATCCAGTCACCTCCCACCAGGTTCCTCCTTCAACACAAGGGGATTACAATTCAAGATGAGATTTGGATGGGGACACAGAGCCAAAACACCGTTCTACCCCTGGCCTCTCTGAAATCTCATGTCCTTCTCACATTTCAAAACACAATCATGCCTTCCCACAGTCCCCCAAAGTCTTAACTCATTCCAGCATTAACCCAAAAGTCCAAGTCCAAAGTCTTATCTGAGACAAGGCAAGTCCTTTCTGCATAGGAGCCTGTACAAATCAAAAGTCTGTTAGTTACTTCCAAGATACAATGGGGATACAAGTATTGGGTAAATGCCACCATTCCAAGTGGGAGAAATTGGTCAAAACAAAGGGGCTACAGGCCCCATGGAAGCCAGAATTCAGCCGGGCAGTCATTAAATCCTAAAGCTCCAAAATGATCTCTTTTGCCTCCATGTCCCACATCCAGGGAACACTGATGGAAAGGATGGGTTCCCAAGGCCTTGGGAAGCTCTATCCCTACGGCTTTGCAGGGTTCAGCCACTGAGGCTGCTCTCATGGGCTGGCCTTGAGTGCCTGCAGCTTTTCTAGAAGCACAGGTCAAGCCACTAGTGGATCTACTATCCTGGGGCCTGGAGGACAGTGACCTTCTTCTCATAGCTCCAGGAGGCAGTACCCCAGTGGGGACTCTCTGTGCGGGCTCCAACCTCACATTTCCCTTGTGCACTGCCCTAGCAGAGGTTCTCCATGAGGGCTCCACCTCTGCAGTAGATTTCTGCCTAGACATTCAAGATGAGATTTGGGTGGTGACACAAAGCCAAACCATATCACCTTGGCTATTTGGACACTTTTTTGGTTCCATATAAATTTTAGAATAGTTTTTCTAATTCTGTGAAAAATGATATTGGTAATTTATAGAAATAGCGTTGAATCTACAGATTGCTTTGGGCAATATGAACATTTTAATGATTCTTCCAACCCACAAGCATGGAATGTTTTCCCATTTGTTTGTGTCATTTATGGTTTCTTTCAGCAGTGTTTTATAGTTCTTCTTGTAGAGATCTTTACCTTTTTGGTCAGATGTATTCCTAGGTATTTTATTTATTGTGGCTATTGTAAGTGGGATTGCATTTGTGATTTGATTCTCACCTTGATCACTATAGAAATACTACTGATTTTAGTACATTGATCTTGTATCCTCAGACTTTGCTGAAGTGGTTTATCAGGTAGAAGTCTTTCCACAGAATCTTAAGGGTTTTCTCGGTATAGAATCATATCATCAGTGAAAAGAGGTAATTTGACGTCTCTTTGTCCAATGTAGAAGTCTTTTATTTATTTATCTTGCCTACCTGCTCTGAAAAGCTTTGGGTTCTACTGGTTGTGCATTGAAATATCTAGTTTTGTTCTTCTTGCAGAAATGGAGATCTCCCATTTAGCCAGGTGCTTTAGTAGGCATAAAACTTTCTTCAGGGATTCTGCCATCTTAGGAAATCCACCTTTAATCAATGGATTATTTTTTCATTGTTTTTTTAATCTTTACCCAGGTTCCTGGGCCAGATCCTTAACCAGATTTGTATAGACAATTAGAGACTTACATTGTATTCACAGTTTCACTTTTAAATTTATTCTATCACATTAGGCAAGTCACTTTAAAATCTGGACCCATCTGTTACTCCATATATAAAGTTAAATATAAATAGGATCTCTTATTACTTATATCACAAGGATGTTGTCAGGTAGTAGATATAATTATACGCTTTAGGAATAAATATATATGTATAACTGTAAGTTTTGCCATTGGTTTGTCATCTACTTACCTTTTTTTTTTTTTTTTTTTTTGAGGCGGAGTCTCGCTCTGTCGCCTGGACTGGAGTGCAGTGGCCGGATCTCAGCTCACTGCAAGCTCCGCCTCCCGGGTTCACGCCATTCTCCTGCCTCAGCCTTCCGAGTAGCTGGGACTACAGGCGCCCGCCAGGTCGCCCGGCTAGTTTTTTGTATTTTTAGTAGAGACGGGGTTTCACCATGTTAGCCAGGATGGTCTTGATCTCCTGACCTCGTGATCCACCCGTCTCGGCCTCCCAAAGTGCTGGGATTACAGGCTTGAGCCACCGCGCCCGGCCATCTACTTACTTTTTAAAGACTTCAGATAATGTATAAGGGAATGCTTTAGTAAATGTAAGAAATAGAACATCAAGGAATTAAGCCATTTTATAGTCATATAATCAAAAGTTTTTATAATAGCATGATATTTTTAAAATTCAAAACAGTTACATTTCTTCATTGAATATAGAATTTGCAGTAGGCTCTAACCCCCCTAATTTAGGTAAACAAAAAATGTGGTGTTTTACTTTAGATACCAGCAATGTCAAAAGAGATGTACTGCAGGACAATCCTGTTTACAGCCTTGGAGTGTCTTTAGTCCCATTGTAAATCATCCAGGCCTGTGCATAAGGTTGTTGTGGGGAGTGGGAGGATAATAAATTTCGAATAAGATTGATAGTTAATTGGAGATAGAGTTGGTTTCCTGTGTTGGCTCTGTCAGGTTCTTTAATAAACTATATAATCCTTTTCATTAAATCATGTCTCTTAAGTCTTTTCCAGATTTCTTTAAGTTTCATATCAAAACCAGTACCAAACTGAACGTAGTCACCTAGAGATGACAGGTTTGGACATATTCTCTAATCAGCTTTAAAGAGATAAGGTGTTAGGTCCTCTTTCAAAGTTCTAGGCAGACAATACCTGCTCTATGACTGGTGCCAGAAATTAGAGGAGAAGGGTCAGGCTGAGCTTGTAAATCAAGAAATAATTTTAAAGCCTCTTCATGAAACATATCCCGGAGACGCCTAGTACCTCTCAAGTTGCACTGGGCTATTTCACATTTCTTCAGACTATCTTTTTAATACTGGATTAAATCAGACTAGAGTCCCTCAGGCTTAATAGGTTATGAAAGTATATAGTTTTTGAGTAGTTTTCATCTGGCTAATATATAGTATTAAACTGGCTTGGTCTTAGTTGGTATAAGAAACAAAAACCCTCTTTGAGTGTTAGCTCTGTGTTCTACTTAATACCATGTAAAATTATCTTATTGAGCAAACTGGTTCTCTTTTCCAAAGCAGTTAACTTTCTTTAGGTACTATTGAGTTATTTTTTTTCTTGGAACTCAGAAGTATCAGACTTATTTTTCTTTCTGCTCTTAATCTATGTGCTAATTTTTACTTTATTTACATTAAGTAAAAGTATATTTGCACTTGATTCATAGGATGCATCTCAGGCCAGCCATCATTTTCTAGTTCTTCTTACTTTGGGCAGGGCCACTAACAAATTGATTATCTGGTTTTCTAAGCTAAAATCCAATTAAAGAATAAAAGTGAGGGAGTGTATACTCTAAAAGGGTGAATTTTATTGTGAATTTTATGGTAAAAGGGTGAAGTATATCTCAATAATTTAATAAATAAATAAACAAGCAAAAGAAAAACCAGAAAAGGCACTGAGCTCTGAACCTTTCTAGCCCAGTAAAATACTGGGCTAAAAAGAAATTTTTTTTAAGTGTGAGAGAAAAGCATGGCTAGAGACATTCATTCATTTTGGTAGCAGCAAGAGGTGATCGCCAACCAGCTGACACTAGGTCAGGAGACACAAGAACATAAGAGTCAAATATTATGGAAACACTTGTTATACATGCTTTACTCTGAATGTGTATGTCTTTAAAAGATAAAGTTATCCCTACGTATTATAATGACCTTGATTCATTAAGAGAAGGTTAAATTGTATTTATTATTCTTTAATAAGATAGAGAATGGGGAATGATTCCAGCCTAATTACTTTTAAAAAATTAATCATTTTCATCAGTTAAAGATAAGGTTCTCTTATCTAGACTATTCAATTGTGTGGAATACCTCATGTCCTGAAAGTCCTGGAAAAATAGAACTTTATTCTGTAGCTAGGACAGTCGGCCTCTCAACTGAAATTTTCTTGAACCCCTTACTACATTTAAGTGCTGGAAACCATGCAATATTTTAAACAAGGTATCTTTCAATAATATGATTTCTTAAATAGTAAAGATTTTTAAAGGTCTGTAGCAAATGTGAAGATGAACATACCCTCACAATTACATCAAGAATTTAATCTTTTGGTAAAGTAAATAAGAGATGATCATCTTTAAGAGTCCATAAAGTACTTTGTTCTTTTTTAGACAATCTGTCTCAAACTTTCTTCCAAGTCATAATTAGTGAATCTTGTTGAGCTTTACTTTGTGAACCCTACATTATAGGCATATTTAACTTTTATGAGCAGTAAAAAATAAATTCTAACCAATTCACATATTTTTATGTGTTAAATTCTGGGTCATCTTGCAGACCTCCTAATGTTGCTTAGGATACTTTGTTGGTGGTGGTGGTGGTGGTGTTGAGACAGAGTCTCGCTTTGTCTCCCAGGCTGGAGTGCAGTGGTGCGATCTCAGCTCACTGCAACCTCTGCCTCCTGTGTTCAAGCAATTCTCTTGCCTCAGTCCCCTAAGTAGCTGGGATTACAGGCATGTGCCACCACACCCGGCTAACATTTTTATTTTTAGTACAGACGGGGTTTCGCCATATTGGTCAGGCAGGTCTCGAGCTCCTGACCTTGGGTGATCTGGCTGCCTCAGCCTCCCAAAGTGCTGGGATTACAGGCATGAGCCACCGCGCCCAGCCCATCTGTTGCAGCTTTTAAGAACCAATGTATTTAGGATATCTCTCTGCATCCCTTTGCTGTCTTAACACAGTTTTATAATAACCCTTCTTTCTGGCCTGGTGGTTGTACTTTCAATGTTGAGAATTTGACAAGAACCTTTAGCTATATTTTTAGTGACTGCAGTTTGTCCTCCTATTACTAATATCTGTGTCATTCTTGACCCGGTAAAAATAGATTGCTTAATTCATACAGGTAAATATTAGTTTTCAGTCGTCTCTTTGTTTTTTTTTTGTTTTTTTTTTTAAAAAAAGCTGTATTTCTTACATTGTAAAAGTAACATTTATTCTTTGCAAAAATATCAGAAATGTAGAAAGGCATAAAGGATAAAAAGAAGTATTACCCCATAATACTTCACCAAAGATAACCAGTTAACTTTGTGATATTTATTTTTTCTGGACTTGTTTTTTTTCATGCTAGAAACACACATGTGTTTTTTTCCCCATAATGTCATTTTGTTACAATTTTTTATATAATATGCCTTTTTAAAAGAATGTTTATATTGAAATTGACCAAAAATTCTTAAGGGGGCGACTTGCTTTAGGAGTATGTCTTCTTAATTCTCTTACATCACACAACATGAGATATAGAGGATGATGGATGTGAAGACCATACAAATGTAGTTAAGACATTAAAAATTCCCACTACTTCAGCTCTAGGGTTTAGAATATGTGGGAGCAATGATAGCCAGGGACTACATTTTCATTGCTGATGAGAATTCTCTATATCTCTCATTCTTTAAAAAAAAAAATCATTTAAAAAGTCATTAAAATAAATCCTGAGATCATGTTATAGTTTGTTACCTCTTCCTTTCTCAACTGGCCACTAAAAATTCTGCAAGGAAAGATGAGATTCAGTTAGGTATTTGGAGCCTACATTGAAATAATTACAAATTTGTCCATTCTTGGAAAGTAGAAGAGGTGAAGGTTTTGTGCATGTGTGCACGCACATGTGCATGTGTGCATGCGCACACACACGTGTTTTATTGTTTTGTTTTGTTTGGATATTTAGATTGTCTCAAGAGAGGAACTAATATCATCATTAAAAGTTTGATTGGAACCAGTGTTCCTATTTGGGAATGGAGTTGTTAATTTTTCCAGACTGCTGTCAAGACCTTATTTTAAGTAAGATGTTTTTCTTTTATGTGACATTTTCTGAAGTTTTGCCAAAAATGACATCAAACATATAATTCATTTGAGTGCTGAGTTTCTTCAACATCTTGCAGCACTTAATCAAATTTGGGAAAGATATTCTTTTCACAACTCTATAGTGTAAACCTGTGAATATGTTGCATTAAAACTTACTTTGGACAGTTTAATCTGCATAGTATTAGGTTGATTTTTTAAAAATGATTAATGCAATATGCTGATAATTTTTAACGGTTATATTTTCAAATTATTCACATAAACTCCAGGCAGATGGTACAGTTGCAGCTTTTGAGTGTTAGTATTTTTTCACACAAAACTCAGATACTCCCTAAATTATGTTAATAGCTACATTAAAGAATTTGAAATGCCAAAAAGAAGAAAAGGAATACTGAAGTTCTCAGAAAACTAACAAGATGCCCAAATATTGGGAAATCATTGAGAATCATTTTGATATACAAAAATATTTTATATTGACTTTTTTAAGAAGAATATGGCCATGCCAGAATGTAAGTTTGTTTAAAACATTATGCTGCAGTATGTTAAAATGTGAAAGTAAGCTAACCTTAACGAATGTCTTACTCATTAGAAACTCTCATCTTGGGTGTGCTCTATTTGTATCTGTTACTTCTGTGCAATAATCACAGTCCTGAAGGGATCATCTGGGCCAACCCCTCCTTTTTTTTTTTAGACGGAATCTCGCCCTATTACTGAGGCTGGAGTGCAGTGGCATGATCTCAACTCACTGCACCTTCCTTCTCCCAAGTTCAAACGATTCTCCTACCTCAGCCTCCCAAGTAGCCAGGATTTCAGGTGCCCACCACCACACCCAGCTATTTTTTGTATTTTTAGTAGAGATGGGGTTTCACTATGTTGACCAGGCTGGTATTGAACTCCAAACCTCGTGATCCACCCACCTTGGCCTCCCAAAGTGCTGGGATTATAGGCATGACCCACCACACCTGGTCCCTCCGTTTTATATATATAGGAAACCTAGAGCTAGCCAATTAAGGTGCTTACCCAATATTACACAGCAAAGTAATAGAACTAGGACTCAGGACCCTTAGATTTGTGTCCAGTGCCCTTTCTACTACTTGTTTTTCAGAATGATCCAACCTTGAGTGGATGTGGTCTATATAAAGTTTTAATTAGTATTTATTAAAATCCACCTTGGTTTTGGCTGGAATAATTGTTTCTAAAACCCCCCTAGGCAAACTTAGAGTCTTTTGGAGAGCATATTATTATCATAAACCTATACCTTTTTAAAGATTACACATGTAATTTGGGAATGAATGACAAAAAATTGTTATGTAATGGAACACATCAATTTCTGTCACTATGGCAGCCTAGGAGTCCAAACTGATCCCCTCACTAAAAACAACGAAAAATGTTGGATATAATACAAAAATATTTTTTTCATATGTTCCTATGACTTGTAAAAATGCAAGGAATACTTAAGTCAGGGAATAAATAAAGGTATGAACTAAGATAAGTAAGTGGAGCACTAAGTCAGGCTTTAACCCTAAGGACATTTGTTAAATTGAGTGAACTGGAGCATTGCTTTTTGAAATCTCACAAAGTTCAGGGAAGATAATGTAAAGCTTAAGGTTTTCCCAAGATAGGGAGGGTCTAACAAGACTATTCTGTGTAGTTGAGAGCCCAAAGGAACACATCCTTAGTGGCAGGAACAATTAGAAATAAGCAGGGTCACCTCATTTCCATCAGTGGACTACAAGGGAACCTATCTTGAATCATGGCACAAAATATTTGGGAACAAGAGCATCTCTTGGGAACTCTAGCAACAAGGCAGCCTTCCCATCAGTTAGAAGTCTAAATTCACACTGCCTGAGTAGTCTCCAAATCTTCCAGCCAAGGATTTAGTTGCAGTGATAGTCTTGGAGGAAAATATGAGCAATATGTGTTCACAGACAATATGTGAGCACCCTATGCAATGTAGCAGTCTCCTTATGCATCAGAGAAAAATATGAACAGCATCTATACCATATGATATGTGAAAAAGTGCTTTAGATCTGTAATAAAAGACCAACAAACTAACAGGAAAAAAAAAAGGATCAGAACACAGAAAATTCATATAAGAAAAAATTTGAGGGGCATCATGGTCACTTTCAAGTTTTGACAATTATGAACAATTTTGTATGCAATAACAAACAATAAAAGAGTTTAGTTGGAAATGGTCCTCAATCTTAAGTGCCTACAGAAGCCTGATACAAACAAACATAAATCTTTCCAGGAGAATCCTACTTTCATTCCCAGTCCTCAAGGAAAGTATAAAAAGAAAAAGAACAGCTCAGAAGACACATATGCATTGAATGCAGACATTCTGACCAAAAGCTAGTAGAAACTTCAGACAACAGAATGAGATCCACAAAAAGTTCAGAATTTATTCAGACACTAAATGTTAAGTAAGTGTATGTAATATATTTCAAGAAATGATAGGCTTGAAAATATAAAGAACATGTGATTTAAAAACAAAAAAGATGTAGAAATGAAAAATATTATAGTTAACCTTAAAATCTTGACATATTTTATAGCAAATTTGACATAGCTAAAAAGAACATTAGTGACTTGAAAGATAGCATTTAAAAAAATTATTTAGAACTCAGCCCAAAAAGAAATAGGGAACCTAGAAGATCTAATAAAGTCTAATCAAATTCTAGGAGGAGACCAAAGGGCAAATAGAGGCAATATTTGAAGAGATGATACTGAGTATTTTATATAACTAATGAAGAGATCAATTTTACAGAATGAAGAAGTCTCCCCAAAACTAAAAGAGGATAAAGAAAAATAAATTCAGTACTGGATACATTATGGTAATACTTCAGAGCATTCAACACAAAGATATCTTAAAAGCAGACAGAAAAGATATTACCATTAAAAAAGCAAGAGCTGATTTCTCAACAGCAACAAGTGAGGACATAAGGAAGAATCTTATCTTCAGTGGACTGAGGGAAATGTCCTTCTGACAAACAAAAACTGAAAGACATTGCTACCTGCAGACCTTCACCAAAGGAAATTCTAAAGGACATACTTATGGCAAAAGATAAGTGAGCCCAGATGTAAGACCTATAATACAAAGAGTTAGGAACATGGAAAGTTGTAAATATATGAATAAATCTAAATAAATATTGAAGGAATAAAACAACAATAACAATGTCTTATGTTAAACAATAAAGGTAAAATTAAAATACATAAGAACATGGTATACAACTTTGGTGAGCAGGTAAAAGGTGCTTGGAAAAGCATTCTATGGCCCTTGTATTGTTTGGGAAGAAGGTAAAAACACAAGATAAACTGTGGTTTTTAAGACATTAATTATACATGTTAAAATTTTTAGGGAAACTACTAACAGGATAAGAAAGGGTATTAACTTCCAAACCAGTAGAGGAAAAGATGGAATTAGAAAAAAAAAAAATCAACCCAAAGGGGATAAGAAAGGAAAGAAAAAGAAACATGGACTGGCAGGATATTTAAAAAAAAAAAAAAAAAAAAAGATGGCATAAGACATAGGAGAAGTAAAATGCAGATGTATCAATAATTGTATTGAAATAATGCAAAAAGTCAAATACTTCACCTAAAAAACTACGTTTGTCAAACTGGAAATTCAATCATATGCTACTTATGTAAGAAACATCTTAAAAATATTGGACAATCAGGCCAGGTGCGGTGGCTCATGCCTGTAATCCTAGCACTTTGGGAGGTCAAGGTGGGTGGATTGCCTCAACTCAGGAGTTCAAGACCAGCCTGGGCAACTCAGTGAAAGCTCATTTCTACTAAAATACAAAAAATTAGCCAGGCGTGGTGTTGTGCACCTGTAATCCCAGCTACTGGGGAGGCTGAGGAAGGAGAATTGCTAGAACCCGGGAGGCGGAGGTTGCAGTGAGGCAAGATTGTACCACTGCACTCCAGCCTGGGTGACAGAGTGAGAATCTAGAACTAGAAATACCATTTAACCCAGCCATCCCATTACTGGGCATATACCCAAAGGAGTATAAGTCATTCTATTATAAAGACACATGCACATGTATGTTTATTGCAGCGCTATTTACAATAGCAAAGACTTGGAACCAACTCAAATGCCCATCAATGATAGACTGTATAAAGTAAATGTGGCACATATACACCATGGAATACTATGCAGCCATAAAAAAGGATGAGTTCATGTCCTTTGCAGGGACATAGATGAAGCTGGAAACCATCATTCTTAGCAAACTACCACAAGAACAGAAAACCAGACACCACATGTTCGCACTCATAGGTGGGAGTTGAACAATGAGAACACATGGACACAGGGCAGGGAACATCACACAACAAGGCCGGTCGGGGGTGGGGGATAGGGGGAGGGATAGCATTAGGAGAAATACCTAATGTAAATGATGAGTTGATGGGTGCAGCAAACCAACATGGCATGTGTATACCTATGTACCAAACCTGCACATCGTGCACATGTACCCTAGAACTTAAAGTATAATAATTTTAAAAATTAGACAATCAAATTGTTAAGACAAAATGTATTACTAGGCATAGAATCTCCACATAACA
Source organism: Rhinopithecus roxellana (assembly GCF_007565055.1). Taxonomy (NCBI): domain Eukaryota; kingdom Metazoa; phylum Chordata; class Mammalia; order Primates; family Cercopithecidae; genus Rhinopithecus; species Rhinopithecus roxellana. The sequence goes on from NC_044551.1 coordinate 58,094,681, forward strand.
CAAAAACCTCAATTTGTCAGTAAAATTTAATAATCCCTAACTTGCATAGACCTAATAACATGTACTCAAAATATATGAAGCAAAAATTGGTAGACCTAGAATAAGTAAGCAATTACATTATAGTGAGAGATTTTAATATAGTTCTCTCAGTAACTGATTAAAGCATGTTAAAATTTAATAAGAATGTAGAAGATTTGAACCCCACAATTAACAAGTTTGATATAATGTACAAAAACACAATTAACAAGTTTGATATAATGTACAAAAGGGAATATTGCTTCAGAATACACATTATTTTCTAGCTCTCTTGAAACATTTATAGAAAGTGGCCACATAATGGACCATAAATAAAGAAAATTTTCAGAGGATTGTTTTTAAACAGACTACATCTTCTGACACAATGCAGTTGTTAGGAATTAGTAACAATTGCTTTTAGAGTTACTGGTTTCCAAGTATGTTAATGCAGCCATAGCAGTACTTAGAAGCAGTTATTGCATTAGATGCTAATATTTCAGGAAATTACTGTAGAAGTTCCCTATGTAAAGAAGCCCTAAAAAAAAAAAAAAAATACAAAAAGCAGGCAAAATTAGCCCAATGAAGTAGAAGGAAGAAAGGAATAAAGAGCAGAAATCAGTAAAATAGAAAACAGTTTTTAGAACTGGGTTATAATAATTAAAATGACCAGAAGTATAACTTCTTAATCCTTACACATAGTAGATAGCCAGAAAATTGATGTGACTTTGTTGTATTAGACATTTGTCACTTTTTTTTCCCCAGATGTCTTTCTAATGCAGAGAAAGCAAGATCTAGTTGCTATGTATAAGGAGTGTCATTAGTGAAATTTCTATTAATAGTGCTAGTTTTATTAGCTACAAAAGAAGTTGCTGTTAAAAAAGAAAGAGGGAGAGAGAGGTAGACAGATGGATAAAGACTCAAAAAATGCCATGTTTAAATAAGATTGAGGATTATTTCTCTCATGCAGAACCGTTCAGGAGGAGCGCTTCAGAACCAGCAGGTATTTAAGGACCTAAGTTTTTTTCATTTTTGTCTTTCTGCCATCTCCTAAGGTGTTATCATTGACCACATGATTCAACCGGACCCACCTCCATGTCTATATTCCAGCAACAGGGAAGAGGAAAGAGCAAGTACCAGACTGGTGACTTCATCTTTAAGGAGATGACCCAAAAGTTGCACGAAGCACTTTCACTCTTACCGTATTGTACTGAAATCACATGACCATACCTAGCTGTAAAAAAAAGCTGAGGAATAAAGTCTCCAGTTGGGTGTCCACATGGCTGGCTAACTAAATATCAAGGATGGGAGATATATGGGGTTGATTCTTTTACTAAAAGGTGAAAGGGATGACTGAATCCAGGGAGAAAATTAGCAGAGTCTGTTATATAATATAGACAAAATCCTAGGAAGAACCAAATAGGCAGTAGTCTATTGGGTCAGGGAAAGCTTGACCAAGTATCTGAGCTATGTTTTGAGAGACAAATAAGATTCCACTGCAAAATGAAGGACAATAAGTATAACAGTAGTTGGAAAGGTGCCTGGCAGAGCAGGGGCCATAGATTCATCTCTATATGCCTAATACTTTGCATAGTAATGGGCAAAATAATAAGCATTCAACAAACAGTTGCTGAAGTAATGAATGAAACTGTTAAGTGTTTGCTTAAGTGAATAATCACATTGTTTGTAAACTAAGGGGAAAAAGAATAACCATGAAAAAGACAATTTTTTGAGGATGAATCTATGATAACATGAAGAGCACAGATGCACATTTAAATAATGGGCAAAATTCCAGATAAGAGCTATGAACTTATTATGAAACAGTACAATGTGATTTGATGGTATGTAGCAGAAAGGGCCCAGTCAAGAGATGGAATCCACAAACAGTGATTTGAACAGAAACAAAAACATTTGTAATAGCTTTATTGCAGAATAATTTAAAGTGAACAATTTGGCATGTTTTGACATATGTCTATACCTGTGAAAACGTCACCACAATCTAGATAGTGAACATATTCCTCAAGGCCCAACATGTTCTCATGCCCCTTGTTAACCCCCTCTCTGATCCCCTGGCAACCACTAAAGTTTTCTACCACTATAAAATAGTTGTATTTTCTAAATCTTATTTAAATGAAATCATATTCTCTATGTACTTTTTTGTCTAACTTCTTTCAATCAAAATATGCATTTTCAGATTTATCCATGTTGTATATATGTAGTTTATTCCTTTTATTGCTAAGTAGTATTCCATTATATAGATATACGACAAGTATTTTATAACCATATACTATTATTTTGCTTGAGCAAATATCTGGAAGTGGAATGGCTAAGTAATGTGATAGGTGTATGTTCAACTTTTTGAAAACTGCCAAACTGTTTTCCAAACTGGTTGTGCCATTTTACACCCTACAAGTAGTGCATAAACTATCCTGTTAACTCCGTATCCTTGCTAACACTTGGTGTGGTCACTCTCTAATTTTAGCCATTCTAATAGTTTGCAGTGTTACTTTGTGGTTTTGATTTACATTTAATTAATAATGATGTTGAGCATTTCATGTGCTTGTTTGTCATCCGTATATATTCTTTGGTGCAGTATATATTCAAATCCTTTTATCCATTTTTTATTGTGTTGTTTGTTATTTACTATTGAATTTTGAGACTTCTTTATATTCTTTGGATACAAATCCTTTATCAGATATATGATTTGTAAATATTTCTCTCAAACAGTAGCTTATTTTTTTTTTTTTTTTTTGTTTTCTTAATGGTGTCTTTCAAAAAACAAAACTTAAATTTTGGGAAAGTCTAACTTACTAACTTTTTTCATTTTTGAATCAAGTTATTGGATCTAAGAAATCTTTGCCTGACTCAAAGTCACAAAGATCTTCTATGTGGTTTTTTTTAAGAAATTTTTTAGTTTTAAGATTTTACATTAAGGTGTGATTCACTTTGACTTAATGTTTATATATACAGTCACACATCCCTTAACAATGGGGATACATTCTGAGAAATGTGTTGCTGGGTGATTTTATCGTTGTGCAAACACTGTAGAGTGTTCTTACACAAAGCTTGCCCAGAGCTAGCTAGTATAGTCTACTATACACCTAGGGTATATGGTGTGACCCAAGTTTGTCCAATCTGTGGCCAGTGGGTCGCATGCGGCCCAAGACAGCTCTGAATGTGCCCCAACACAAATTCATAAACCTTCTTAAAACATCATGAGATTTTTTTGTGATTTTTTTTTTTTTTTTTTTTTTTTTTTTAGCTCATCAGCTATCGTTAGTGTTAGCGTATTTTATGTATGACCCAAGACAATTCTTCTTCCAATGTGACCCAGGGAAGCCAAAAGATTGGATACCCCTGGTATTGACTATTGTTCCTAGACTATAATCCTATACAGCATATTACCATACTGAATATTGCAGGCTTACCCAGGTAAGTATTTGTGTATTTAAACATATCTAAACATAAAAAAAGTACAGTAAAAATATGGTATAAAAGAGATCGAGACCATCCTGGCTAACATGGTGAAACCCTGTCTCTACTAAAAATACAAAAAATTAACTGGGTGTGGTGGCAGGCGCCTGTAGTCCCAGCTACTCGGGAGGCTGAGGCAGAAGAATGGCATGAACCCGGGAGGCGGAGCTTGCAGTGAGCCCAGATTGTGCCACTGCACTCCAGCCTGGGTGACAGAATGAGACTCCATCTCAAAAAAAAAGAAAAAAAAAGGTATAAAAGATAATAAGTGGTATACCTGTATAGGCACTTATCATGAATGGAGCTCGCAGGACTGGAAGTCACTCTGAGTCAGAGAATGAGTGGTGAGTTAATGTGAAGGCCTAGGACATTACACTGCCGTAGGATTTATAAACACTGTACATTTATGCTACACTAAATGTATTTAAATGTTTTCTCTCTTTAATAATAATCTTGGCTTACTATAACTTTTTTACTTTATAAACTTTTTAATTTTTAACTTTTGACTGTTTTGTAATCACACCTAGCTTAAAACACAAACATATTGTACAACTGTACAAAAATATTCACAAATATTTTCTTTCTTTAGATCTTTATTCTGTAAGCTTTTTTCTACTTTGAAACTTTTTTTTCCTTTTAAAGTTTTTTTCTTAAAAAGAAGACAAAATCACAGCAAAGCCTAAGCCAACATAAGGTCAAGATCATCAGTATCACTGTCTTCCACTTCCACATCTTGTTCCACTGGTAGGTCTTCAGGGGCAATAACGTGCATGGAGCTGTCATCTCTTATGATAACAATGCCTTCTTCTGGAATGCCTCCAGTCGGACCTGTCTGAGGCTATTTTACAATTAAAATTTTCTTTTTATAAGTAGGAGTACACTCTAAAATAACAATAAAAATTACAGGATAATAAATATATAGTCATTTATTGTTATCAAGTATTATGTACTGTACATAATTGTATATGCTATACTTTTATAAAACTGTCAGTGTAGATTTGTTTACACCAGCATCACTGCAAACGCATGAGTAATGTGTTGCTCTACGACATTATCACGGCTACAATGTCACCAGGTCATAGGAATTTTTCAGCTCCATTATAATTAATCTTATGACACCATCTTTGTGTATGCAGTCCATTGGTTACTGAAACATTGTTAAATAGGGCATAACTGTAGTGCAAAGTATGGATCAAAGTACACATATTTCCATGTTGATGTCTGTTTGGTCTAGACCATTTATTGAAAAGACAATCCTTTCCCTACTGAATTGACCTTGAACTTTTGTTGAAAATCAATTGCCCATATATACGTGGGTTTATTCTATACTCTCTATTCTGTCCCATTCATCTATTTGTCTATCTTTACATCAATACTAGTGTTTTGATCACTATGGTTTTATAAGTCTTGAAGTCAAGTGTATGTCCTCCAACATTTTTTAAAGTTGTTTAGTCTGTTCTAGGTCATCTGCATTTCCATGTAAATTTTGGATCAACTAATCAATTTCTACAAACAAAGCCTGCTAGAATTTTCATTGGGATTACATTGAATATATAAATCAATTTGAAGAAAATTGACATCTTACTACTATTGGGTAGTACCATCCATGAGTGTGTTATATCTTTCAGTTTATTAAGATCATCTTTAATTTCCCAGAGCACTGTTTTGTAGTTTTCAATGTAGAGGTCTTGTATATATTTGTCAGATTTCTCCGTATTTTATATTTTTGTGCACCATAAATGGTATTATCTTTTGTAATTGATGGACTTTTAGTCAGGAAACAACAAATGATGGTGAGGATGTGGAGAAATAGGAAAACTTTTACACTGTTGGTGGGAGTGTAAATTAGTTCAACCATTGTGAAAGATAGTATGGCAATTCCTCAAGGATCTAGAACCAGAAATACCATTTGACCCAGCAATCCCATTACGAGGTATATACCCAAAGGATTATAAATCATTCTACTATAAAGATACATACACATGTATGTTTATTGCAGCACTATTTACAATAGCAAAGACTTGGAACCAACTCAAATGCCCATCAATGATAGACTGGATAAAGTAAATGTGGCACATATGCACCATGGAATACTGTGCAGCCATAAAAAAAATAATGAGTTCATGTCCTTTGCAAGGACATGGATGAAGTTGGAAACCATCATTCTCAGCAAACTAACACGGGAGGAGAAAACCAAACACTACATGTTCTCGCTCATAAGTGAGGGTTGAACAATGAGAACACATGGACCCAGGGAGGGGAACATCACACACCAGGGCTTGTTGAGGGGTCGGGGGCAAGGAGAGGGAGAGCATTAGGACAAATACCTAATGCATATGGGGCTTAAAACCTAGATGATAGAGTTCCCACATACCCTCCTTTCTGCCACCCCTCACAGTTTCACCCATTAACATTATACATTAGTTTTTTGTGACTAAATTATTTTACCTAGCTTAATGTTTTCAAGGTTTATCCACATTATATCAAGTATCAGTACTTAGTTCCTTTATCACCAAATAATATGCCATTGTATAACACATTTTGTTCATCCACTAAATCACTTGAAAGACATGTGTGTTTTTTTCCACCTCTTGGCTATTATGAATAATGCTACGGCGAACATCCTTGTGCATTCACTTTGCTTTAAGCCTTCATGAGCAGTCTCCTCAAAGGCCACCATGCTTCTACAAACAGTTTAAGAGTCTCCAAGTTTTCATTAACAAATTCTTCCAAGTCCTTCTAGCTTCTACCCACTACAAGGTTTCAAACCATTCACATACTTTAGGTTTTTCTTTAGGTCAGCACCCCACCCCGGAATACCAAAATTCTGTATTACTTACCTATTACTGCATAACAAATGACTCCAAAATTAAGAGGCTTAAAAAAAAAATTAAATATTTCATAGTTTCTATGGATCAGGAATTTGGAACAACTTAGCTGAGAAGTTTTGCAACTTATGAGGCTGTAGGCTAAATGTTGATGAAGGCTATAAATCTGAAGACTTGATTTAGCTAGAGAACCTACTAAGATGACTCATTCTCATGGCTATTAACAGGAAGCCTTGGTTCTTCACCATATGGACCTCTCCATAGTGATGCTTTCTTACCCTTATGATATGGTATCGGGTTTCCCCAGAACAAGTGATTCCTTTGGTATGGTGGGAAGAAGAGGAGGCCTGAGAAAGCTACAATGCCTGCTATTAACTATTCTCTAAAGTGACACATGTCACTAAGTCTACCCACATTCAAGGGAAGGAGAGTTAGTCTTCATCTTTTAAATCCCTTCAAAGAAACTATAGACATACTTTAACTACCACAGATAGCAACCCAGAATTCCAAAACTGACTGATAAACACACTGAATGCAACTATGACTCAGATAAGGATCGGAATAGATGACTTCCTAAGATATCTTTCAGCTCATAGGAATTTAACTGTAAGACCTATCTGCATGTAATCTGAAGATACTAGAACAGCTCTGTATGCCCCTTTAAAGTACTAATAAATATGGGCCAGAAACAGTGGCTCATGCCTATAATCCCAGCACTTTGGGAGGCCAAGGCGAGTGGATCACCTGAGGTCAGGAAGTTTGAGGCCAGCCTGGCCAACATGGTGAAACCCGGTCTCAAAAATTAGCCGGGCATGGTGGTGCATGCCTGGAGTCCCAGCTGCTCAGAAGTCTGAGGCAGGAGAATTGCTCGAACGTGGGATGCAGAGGTTGCAGTGAGCCGAGATCGCACCACTGCACTCCAGCCTGACCGACAGAACCACAGTACATCTCAAAAAAAAAAAAAAAAAAATGCTGATGAATATGTATCTTTTCTTTCCTGGCCCGGCTTCATGATTACTGCCTTCTCCACACTCAAGCTAAGATGCCCTTAATAGGATCATGTTACTTACCATTAGATCAAATCTTTCAACCTCCTCCCAACTTTTCCGACTTCTGGTCCATGCAGGGCCAGTTTCTTTACTTTCTGTCTTTTAGAACAGTGGTCTCCAAAATGGCACAGAGATGGCCCGTTAGAGTATAGGGAGAAAGTGTCTGAACTTCTATTTCTGTTTATCTTTTAATCTGAAAATAAAAGACTGAATGAAAGAACAAAAAAAATCAAGACTAGTAATGCACATAATTTATATAAATTTGAATAGATATACAAATTTTGGGGGGTGAATGCTCAAAATTTTTTTACAAATTAAGATACATGAGTCCAAAGAACATTGGTCTAGATGTAGCACTGAAATTCTTTTATTATTATTATACTTTAACTTCAGTCTATCATTGATGGACATTTGGGTTGTTTCCAAGTCTTTGCTATTGTGAATACTGCCACAATAAACATACATGTGCATGTGTCTTTATAGTAGCATGATTTATAATCCTTTGGGAATATAGCCAGTAATGGGATCAGTGGGTCAAATGGTACTTCTAGTTCTAGATCCTTGAGGAATCGTGACATCGTCTTCCACAATGGTTGAACTAGTTTACGTTCCCACCAACAGTGTAAAAGCATTCCTATTTCTCCACATCCTCTCCAGCATCTGTTTTTTCCTGACTTTTTAATGATCACCATTCTAACTGGTGTGAGATGGTATCTCATTGTGGTTTTGATTTCCATTTCTCTGATGACCAGTGATGATGAGCATTTTTTCATGTGTCTGTTGGCTGCATAAATGTCTTCTTTTGAGAAGTGTCTGTTCATATCCTTTGCCCACTTTTTGATGGGGTTGTTTTTTTCTTGTAAATTCGTTTAAGTTCTTAGTAGATTCTGGATATTCGTTGTCAGATGGATAGATTGCAAAAATTTACTTCCATTCTGTAGGTTGCCTGTTCACTCTGATAGTAGTTTCTTTTGCAGTGCAGAAGCGCTTTAGTTTAATTAGATCCCATTTGTCTATTTTGGCTTTTGTTGTCATTGCTTTTGGTGTTTTAGTCATGAAGTCCTTGCCCATGCCAATGTCCTGAATTGCCTAGGTATTGCCTAGGTTTTCTTCTAAGGTTTTAATGGTTTTAGGTCTAACATTTAAGTCTTTAATTCATCTTGAATTAATTTTTGTGTAAGGTGTAAGGAAGGGATCCAGTTTCAGCTTTCTACATGTGGCTAGCCAGTTTTCCCTGTACCATTTATTGAATAGGGAATCCTTTCCCCATTTCTTGTTTTTCTCAGGTTTGTCAAAGATCAGATGGTTGTAGATGTGTGGTGTTATTTCTGAGGCCTCTGTTCTGTTCCATTGGTCTATATCTCTGTTTTGGTACCAGTACCATGCTGTTTTGGTTACTATAGCCTCGTAGTATAATTTGAAGTTGGGTAGCATGACACTTCCAGCTTTGTTCTTTTTGCTTAGGATTGTCTTGGCTATATGGGCTCTTTTTTGGTTTCATATGAACTTTAAAGTAGTTTTTTCCAATACTGTGAAGAAAGTCATTGGTAGCTTGATGGGGATGGCATTGAATCTATAAATTACCTTGGGCAGTATGGCCATTTTCATGATACTGATTCTTCCTATCCATGAGCATCAAATGTTCTTCCGTTTGTTTGTGTCCTCTTTTATTTCGCTGAGCAGTGGTTTGTAGTTCTCCTTGAAGAGGTCCTTCACATCCCTTGTAAGTTGGATTCCTATGTATTTTTTTCTCTTTGTAGCAATTGTGAATGAGAATTCACTCATGATTTGGCTCTCTGTTTGTCTGTTACTGGTTTATAGGAATGCTTGTGATTTTTGCATATTGACTTTGTATCCTGAGACTTTGCTGAAGTTGCTTATCAGCTTAAGGAGATTGTAGACTGAGACAATGGGGTTTTCCAAATATACGATCATGTCATCTACAAACAGAGTCAATTTGACTTCCCCTTTTCCTAATTGAATACCCATTATTTCTTTCTTCTGCCTGATTTCCCTGGCCAGAACTTCCAACACTATGTTGAATAGGAGTGGTGAGAGAGGTCATCCCTGTCTTATCCCGGTTTTCAAAGGGAATGCTTCCAGGTTTTGCCCATTCAGTATGATATTGACTGTGGGTTTGTCATAAATAGCTCTTATTATTTTGAGATACGTCCCATCAATACCTAGTTTATTGAGAGTTTTAGGATGAAGGGCTGTTGAATTTTGTTGAAGGTCTTTTCTGCATCTTTGAGATAATCATGTGGTTTTTGTCATTGGTTCTGTTTATGTGATGGATTACATTTATTGATTTGCATATATTGAACCAGCCTTGCATCCCAGGGATGAAGCCAACGTGATCGTGGTGGATAAGCTTTTTCATGTGCTGCTGGATTCGGTTTTCCAGTATTTTATTGAGGATTTTTGCATCGATGTTCATCAGGGATATCAGGCTAAATACTCTTTTTTTTGTTGTGTCTCTGCCAGGCTTTGGTATCAGGATGATGCTGGCCTCATAAAATGAGTTAGAGAAAGTCCCTCTTTCTCTATTGATTGGAATAGTTTCAGAAGGAATGGTACCAGCTCCTCTTTGTACCTCTGGTAGAATTTGGCTGTGAATTTGTCTGGTCCTGGACTTTTTTTGGTTGGTAGGCTATTAATTATTGCCTCCATTTCAGGGCCTGTTATTGGTCTATTCAGAAATTCAACTTCTTCCTGATTTAGTCTATTTAGTCTTGGGAGGGTGTATGTGTCCAGGAATTCATCCATTTCTTCTAGATTTTCTAGTTTATTTGCATAGAGGTGTTTATGGTATTCTCTGATGGTAGTTTGTATTTCTGTGGGGTCGGTGGTGATATCCCCTTTATCATTTTTTATTGCATTTATTTGATTCTTCTCTCTTTTCTTTTTTATTAGACTTGCTAGTGGTCTATCAGTTTTGTTGATCTTTTCAAAAAACCAGTTGCTGGATTCACTGATTTTTTGAAAGGTTTTTTGTGTGTCTATCTCCTTCAGTTCTGCTCTGATCTTAGTTATTTCTTGTCTTCTGCTAGCTTTTCAATTTGTTTGCTCTTGCTTCTCTAGTTCTTTTAATTGTGATGTTAGGGTGTCGATTTTAGATCTTTCCTGCTTTCTCTTGTGGGCATTTAGTGCTATAAATTTCCCTCTACACACTGCTTTAAATGTGTCCCAGAGATACTGGTATGTTGTGTCTTTGTTCTCATTGGTTTCAAAGAACATCTTTATTTCTGTCTTCATTTTGTTGTTTACTCAGTAGTCATTCAGGAGCAGGTTGTTCAGTTTCCATGTAGTTGTGTGGTTTTTAGTGAGTTTCTTAATCCTGAATTCTAATTTGATTGCACTGTGGTCTGAGAGACAGTTTGTTATGATTTCTCTTCTTTTATATTTGCTGAGGAGTGCATTACTTCCAACTATGTTGTCAATTTTGGAATAAGTGCAACATGGTGCTGAGAAGAATGTATATTCTGTTGATTTGGGGTAGAGAGTTCTGTAGATATCTATTAGGTCCACTTGGTGCAGAGCTGAGTTCAAGCCCTAGATATCCTTGTTAACCTTCTGTCTCATTGATCTGTCTAATATTGACAGTGGGGTTTTAAAGTCTCCCATTATTACTGTGTGGGAGTCTAAGTCTCTTTGTAGGTTTCTAAGGACTTGCTTTATGAATCTATGTGCTCCTGTTTTGGGTGCATATATATTTAGGATAGTTAGCTCTTCTTGTTGAATTGATCCCTTTACCATTATGTAATGGCCTTCTTTGTCTCTTTTGATCTTTGTTGATTTAAAATCTGTTTTATCAGAGACCAGGATTGCAACCCCTGCTTTTTTTGCTTTCCATTTGCTTAGTAGATCTTCCTCCATCCCTTTATTTTGTGCAAAGACATGTGTGTCTTTGCATGTGAGATGGGTCTCCTGAATACAGCACACTGATGGGTCTTGACTCTATCCAGTTCGCCAGTCTGTGTCTTTTAATTAGGGCATTTAGCCCATTTACATTTAAGGTTAATATTGTTATGTGTGAATTTCGTCCTGTCATTATGATGTTAGCTCATTATTTTGCCCATTAGTGGATGCAGTTTCTTCCTAGCATCGATGGTCTTTACATTTTGGCATGTTTTTGCAGTGGCTGGTACCAGTTGTTTCTTTCCATATTTAATGCTTCCTTCAGGAGCTCTTGTAAGGCAGGCCTGGTGGTGACAAAATCTCTCAGCATTTGCTTGTCTGTAAAGGATTTTATTTCTCCTTCACTTGTGAAGCTTAGTTTGGCTGGATATGAAATTCTGGGTTGAAAATTCTTTTCTTTCAGAATGTTGAATATTGCCCCCCCGCCCCCGTTCTGGCTTGTAGAGTTTCTGCCGAGAGATCCACTGTTAGTCTGATGGGCTTCCCTTTGTGTGTAACCCTACCTTTCTCTCTGGCTGCCCTTAACATTTTTTCCTTCATTTCAACCTTGTTGAATCTGACGATTATATGTCTTGGGGTTGCTCTTCTCAAGGAGTATCTTTGTGGTGTTCTCTGTATTTTCTGAATTTGAATGTTGACCTGCCTTGCTAGGTTGGGGAAGTTCTCCTGGATAATATCCTGAAGAGTGTTTTCCAGTTGGATCCATTCTGCCCGTCCCTTTCAGGTACACCAATCAAACATACATTTGGTCTTTTCACATAGTCCCGTATTTCTTGGAGGCTTTGTTCGTTTATTTTTACTTTTTTTTTTTTTCTAATCTTGTCTTCTCATTTCATTAATTTGATCTTCAATCACTGATAACCTTTCTTCCACTTGATCAAATCAGCAATTGAAGTTTGTGCATGCATCATGTAGTTCTTGTACCATGGTTTTCAACTCCATCAGGTCATTTAAAGTCTTTGCTACACTGTTTATTCCAGTTAGCTATTAGTCTTTTTTCAGTGTTTTTAGCTTCCTTGCGATGGGTTCAAACATCCTCCTTAGCTCAGAGAAGTTTGTTATTAACGACCTTCTGAAACCTACTTCTGTCAGCTCGTCAAAGTCATTCTCCATCCAGCTTTGTTCTGTTACTGGCAAGGAGCCACTGTCCTTTGGAGGAGAAGAGGCACTCTGGTTTTTAGAATTTTCAGCTTTTCTTCTCTGGTTTATCCCCATCTTTGTGGTTTTACCTACCTTTGATCTTTGATGCTGGTGACCTACAGATTGGGTTTTGGCATGGATGACTTTTTTGTTGATGTTGATGCTATTCCCTTCTGTTTGTTAGTTTTCCTTTTAACAGTCAGGTCCTTCAGCTGCAAGTCTGTTGGGAGTTTCCTATAGGTCCACTCCAGACCCTGTTTGCCTGGGTATCACCAGCAGAGGCTGCAGAACAGCAAATATTGCAACACAGCAAATATTGCTGCCTGATCATTCCTCTGGAAGCTTCGTCTCAGAGGGGCACCCGCCTGTATGAGGTGTCAGTCAGCTCCTACTGGGTGGTGCTCTCAGGCTACATGGGGGTCAGGGACCCACTTGAGGAGGCAGTCTGTCCGTTCTCAGAGCTCAAGCACCATGCTGGGAGAACCACTGCTCTCTTCAGAGCTGTCAGACAGGGACGTTTAAGACTGCAGATGTTTCTGCTGCCTTTTGTTCAGCTATGCCCTGCCCCCAGAGGTGGAGTCTACAGAGGCAGCAGGCCTTACTGACCTGTGGTGGGCTCCGCCCAGTTCCAGCTTCCCCGGCTGCTTCATTTACTTACTCAAGCCTCAGCAATGGCGGACACCCCTCCCGCTGCCAGGCTGCTGCCTCACAGGTCAATGTCAGACTGCTGCACTAGCAGATGAGCAAGGCTCCGTGGGCATGGGAACAGCTGAGCCAGGCACGGGATATAATCTCCTGGAGTGCCATTTGCTAAGACCTTTGGAAAAGTACAGTATTTGGGCAGGAGTGTCCCGTTTTTCCAGGTACAGTCTGTCATGGCTTCCCTTGGCTAGGAAAGGGAAATCTCCCGACCCTTTGTGCTTCCCGGGTAAGACAATGCCCCACCCTGCTTCAGCTTGCCCTCTGTGGGCTGCATCCACTGTCCAGCCAGTCCCAGTGAGATGAACCACGTACCTCAGTTGGAAATGCAGAAATCACCTGTCTTCTGCGTCGATCACACTGGGAGCTACAGACCGGAGCTGTTCCTATTCGGCCATCTTGAAGCAGACAGCACTGAAATTCTATTGACACTTTGAACATTTCTCTGATCTTCTGTAAACTTGTGGATTGATTCTCAGATGCCAGCGCTTTCCTTCCTCCATTTTAACAATCATTACATTTTATCTCTCTCTTGTTCTTCACTTGTCTCATTTGACCTGCTTGGACTGTAGATCGCTGTCCAATGCACCCATATTACCTCTAACCTGTAGTCACAGAGTAAAATATTTTACTATTTTACAAATAAATAGAAATATTAGTATAGAGTGGGGAATTAACTAAGACATATGGCTTAATCATGAAAGGCTGAGGCAGTGTGAGGAGTCTTGTGCTTTCAGGAAAGGCAGACCACATAATTTGGACTCAGAATAACTAGAAGAGCTGAATAAATATTTAAAATTCTTTTAAAAATAAATCTCTGTAAGACTTTAGAGAACTGATAAGAAAAGTTAAGAATTTCAAGGCTAAAGGCCAGTGGAGAATGGAGGATCAGAGTTTGGGGCAACCCTTTCCATGGGAAAATCTACTGAATTTAGAGGGTATAGTTGTGAGTCTAAAACGTACTGTGGTGTTTTTAACAGTCTCTTGAGAAGAGGGAATAGTAACTGAAGTCCAGGGCCTGCTAAGGGGATGTTTGTAAATATATCTCACTTTGGGTCTGGCTATCTAAAGGCTTTTCTCTAGTAGTAAATGTTAACTGAAAGTAGACAGACCTGTATAGGTATATAGTTTCAAATCATCTCAGTACCTGAAATTGGATTAAGGTGGTTCTGGATTGTCAGTGCCTTTAGGCACTGGTAGAAGCCATGTGAAAATCCTCACTGGGAGAAAATAATATCCTAAGCACCACTTTTTCTGTAAGCACTTTGGCAAATACGGGTCCAACACACAATAAAAAATAGCCAGGTGCACAAAGAGACAAAATTAGTTGACCAAACCCAGCAGAAACAACAAATAGAAAGAGTCCTAAAGGGACTTCAGATATTGAAATTATCAGAAAGAGACTTTAAAATAAATATGCTTACTTTGTACAAGGTGTTCAAAGACAAGATTGAGTAGACCTTTTAAGAAATTTTTTTATATAGAACAGGAAGTTAAACCTAAAGAAAGAAGGAAATAATAAACAATAAAAGCAAAACTTAGTGCAGTAGAAAAAAAATGCATGTAGTATAGGGATGACCAAGCCAAAAACTGATTCTTTTAAGGACTAATCGTATTGATAAACTCTTAATGAGATTGAATAAGAAAAAAAGAAGGTACGGCTAATCATAAGTTTTTGTTTGTTTGTTTGTTTTTTGGTTTTTGTTTTTTGAGGTGGAGTCTCGCTCTGTTGCCCAGGTTGGAGAGTGCAGTAGCAAGATCTTGGCTTACTGCAAGCTCCGCCTCCTGGGTTCATGCCATTCTCCTGCCTCAGCCTCCCCAGTAGCTGGGACTACAGGCGCCCAGCACCATGCACAACTAATTATTTTGTATTTTTAGTATAGACGGGGTTTCACCATGTTAGCCAGGATGTTCTCAATCTCCTGACCTCATGATCCGCCCACCTCGGCCTCCCAAAGTGCTGGAATTACAGCCGTGAGCCACCGCACCCTGCCGAGTTTTAAAAAGGATTTAATTACAGGACCCACCAACATAAAAATGGTCTCAAAATCTATTATAAACAACCTTCTACTCCTTAGAAGTACTGCATTTACCAAGACTGATCTAAGAAGAAATAGAATTCTGAATTTTACTCTTAGAGAAATCAAATTTATAATTTAAAACTCTTAAATAACACCAATCTTAAAGAAACTCATCCAGAGAACAGGAAAAGGGCAGAAGAGCAATTTGTTATTCGATTTATGAAGCCAACATATCTTGATAACAAAAACCTTGTGAAGATAAATATGAGAAAACTATAGACTACCCTCCTTAAATTCAAAGCAAAATACTTTCATATTAAATAAGGGAATCTTTTAATAATACATCATACATCCTGACAAATTTGAATTTATTCTAGGAATGCAGTTTTGGCTTAGCAATCAAAATAGATCAATATAATTTATCACATTAATAGAGCCAAAGGAAAAAATCATTTCATCATTTTGATAGAAGGAGAGAAAATTCAGCATGCATTCATGATTTTTTTTTTTTTTTTTTTTTTTTTTTTTTTTTTTTTGAGATGGAGTCTTGCTCTGTCACCCAGGCTGGAGTGCAGTGGCACAATCTCAGCTCACTGCAAGCTCTGCCTCCTGGGTTCACGCCATTCTCCTGCCTCAGCCTCCCCAGCAGCTGGGACTACATGCACACGCCATCATGCCCGGCTAATTTTTTTGTATTTTTAGTAGAGACGGGGTTCCACCGTGTTAGCCAGAATGGTCTTGATCTCCTGACCTTGTGATCCGCCCGCCTTGGCCTCCCAAATTGCTGGCATTACAGGCGTGAGCCACCGCTCCTGGCCAATTCATGATTTTTTTTTTTTTTTTTTTTTTTACAAGGTGATCATTTATTCTTTTTGTTTTTGTTTTTGTTTTTTTGGGGGGGTTTTTTTGTTTTTTTTTTATTATACTTTAAGTTCTAGGGTACATGTGCATAATGTGCAGGTTTGTTACATATGTATACTTGTGCCATGTTGGTGTGCTGCACCCATCAACTCGTCAGCACCCATCAACTCGTCATTTACATCAGGTATAACTCCCAATGCCATCCTTCCCCCCTCCCCACCCCCATAATAGGCCCCAGTGTGTGATGTTCCCCTTCCCGAGTCCAAGTGTTCAATTCCCACCTATGAGTGAGAACATGCGGTGTTTGATTTTCTGTTCTTGCGATAGTTTGCTGAGAATGGTTTCCAGCTGCATCCATGTCCCTACAAAGGACACAAACTCATCCTTTTTTATGGCTGCATAGTATTCCATGGTGTATATGTGCCACATTTTCTTAATCCAGTCTGTCACTGATGGACACTTGGGTTGATTCCAAGTCTTTGCTATTGTGAATAGTGCCGCAATGAACATATGTGTGCATGTGTCTTTATAGCAGCACGATTTATAATCCTTTGGGTATATCCCCAGTAATCGGATGGCTGGGTCATATGGTACTTCTAGTTCTAGATCCTTGAGGAATCGCCATTCTGTTTTCCATAATGGTTGAACTAGTTTACAATCCCACCAACAGTGTAAAAGTGTTCCTATTTCTCCACATCCTTTCCAGCACCTGTTGTTTCCTGACTTTTTAATGATTGCCATTCTAACTGGTGTGAGATGGTATCTCATTGTGGTTTTGATTTGCATTTCTCTGATGGCGAGTGATGATGAGCATTTTTTCATGTGTCTGTTGGCTGTATGAATGTCTTCTTTTGAGAAATGTCTGTTCATATCCTTTGCCCACTTTTTGATGGGGTTGTTTGTTTTTTCAATTCATGATTTTAATAAAATGTTCTAGCACACTAGAAATAGGACAGTAGTATGCCCTACAGAAAACCTACAGCAAGTATTATACTTAATGGTGTGGTAGGAACTATCAAATAACACACACTATAACCTCTTATTCAACATTATTATATTCATAATGATTTAATGGACATCCCAGCCAGTGTAATAAGGCAATAATTAGAAGTAAAAGGTTTGAAAAGGAAGAAACTGTTTTCTTGCTCAGATACAATTATGTGCATACAAAATCCAAAAGGATCTATAGAAAAATTATAAAATTAACGTGATTATACCTGATAGCTGAGTATAAATTCAGTAATTCAGTATACATAACTCAGCTGTATTTTCTATATGGAAATAACAAAGATTGAGAAAATGAAATTTTGAAAGAAATTCTATTTACAGTACCATAAAAATGTCAAATACCATGGAATTACTATACAGACATACAGGATACAGAACACTTTCAAGCCTTATTGAATAATATTGAAGATTGTCTATAAAATGGAGGGACATAGATTGTTTATGGATTGGATAGATTCATTACTGTAAAGATATTTCCCCTAAACTGTTCTGTAGTTTAAATGCAATTTCAATCAAAATCTAACAGGTTCTGTAGAACCTGATAAGCCTATTGTAAAGTTTATAGGAAAATCTAAGCAGCATAAACAGTCAAGATTGAGGAAAAAACAAAAGTCAAAAACGAGATAGACAATTTTGTCTATCTAATATCAAGACTTGTTATAAGACAGTGTGGCATTCATATGATGACTGACAAATAGACTCGTGATATAGGATAAAGAGCCTGAAACAGACCCACACACATAAAGGTAGTGCTGAAAAGCAAGGAAAAAGGATGTTTTCCATGATGGTGCTGGAATTAGAGGATAATTAATTTGAGGAGAGAAAAATACTTGACTTTTAACTCACACCAGACATAAAAACTAATTCCAGATAGACTGTTGATCTACATGTGAATGACAAAGCAATAAAACTTCTCGAAAATATTTTAGGAGAATGTCATTATGACCTTCATGTGGAGATTGAAGGATTAAGATATAAGAAAAAGTAATCGTAAAGGAAACATTTGCTGAACTTTTACTCTATTAAAATTAAGAACCTCTGTTCAGCAAGATACCCGACATAAGTGAAGAGGCAAGCCACAAAATGGGAGAGGAAATATACAGCATAGCCAGGATATCTAAAGAGTGATTATTAATCAATAAGAGAAATAAATAACCCAAAGAAAAATGGGAAAGAGACTTCACTAGGCGCTTCACAAAGGAAAATATCTAATGTCCGCTAATCATATGAAAATTTATTCAACTTCATGAGTATTCAGGAAAATGCAAATTAGAGCCAAACCACACATTCTCCAGAATACCTAAAAAGATTAACGGTAGCAGTTGTTACTGAGAATGTGGAGCATTGGAACTCTCATCCTCTGGTGTCAGGAGTGTAAATTGATGCAACCTCTTTAGAAAACAGTAGACATTTTCTGCCAAAGTTAAAAATACAGTCCATGATTCACTGATTCTACCCTTACATACATAATTATCAGACATGTGTGCACATGTACAGGAGTGTTCAGTGTTATTATTTTTAATAGTCAGAAACAAGAAACAGCACAAATATCTATCATCAACAGAGTGGTAAAAATTGTGGTATACTCATCCAATGGGATACTATATACAAGTGAAAATGAAGGAACTATAGCTGCATGCAGCAATGTGGGTAAATCACAAACATAAAGTTGAGCAAAACTAGCTAGACACAAAAGAATATAGATGATGTTATTTCATTTTATATAATATGCACAAGAAAACAAGCAAAATTAAGTAGTGTTTTTTGGGTTTGGGTTTTGTGTTTGTTTATTTAGTATTACTAGGCAAATATCTGAAAAAAAAATGTAGTTTGTTTTTGTTTTCAGAAGAAACACTGTTTTGTTTTGTTTTTTTTTTTCCTGTAGCCCCTCCTTGTTTGTTCAAGAACTCACTGACTTGGTGTTCAAATACTTTTTGCAAGTGGTAGTATAGGCTTGTATATTTACAATAGCAAAAATTAGGTAGTAGTGTTTAGTAGCACATGCTTAAGTGATAAAATTATATAGAAAAGAATGTTTGTGATTGTCCCATAGGGAAAGATCATGGTTACTTTTATAGCGAAGGGAGAGGTTAATAAATGGGACGTGCAACAGGGATGCTTCTGCAAGAGGTTTGGCAAACAACAGAACTGCTTGATTTGAGTGTTCACTTTGTGACAAATCATTGAGCTATATACCTTTTTAACTTGTGTACTTTTCAGTATCTCTGTTACATTTAAAGAATGCATACAAGACTAAATACACACACACAGGCAAGAGATGCTAACAAATAACTAAACATTCTTATCCATTAGGTATTTTTATCCTTTTGATTCCCAACTATGTCTTACTCCCAGGGTCCTCTCAGCAGCCTTCTCTGGTTGGCCCTGCAAGCATCATCACGACTCAGTTTAATGACAGCTCCAATAATAGCAACTACCATTTCATAAATGCTTACTATATGCCAAGCTCTATAGTAAAAGCTTTACGTGTATTATTTACTTTAATTCTTACCCAACAACCCTATAAAAATATGTACTAATTTTCCATTTTACAAATAAGAAAACCTGTATCATGGAGAGATTGCGTTGATTATGTAATATAATTGTGGAGCTGGAAGAATCTGAATGTTTTGTTCTTTCTATTGTATTTACCTGTAACAGAAAGCCTGTGCTCTTTTCACTTTGTTCATCTGCTTCTCTGGAAGGCTTTTCAAGGTTTAGTTCTCATTTCGTCTCACTGATTGAGAAAGAGCAAAGTTCAAGTACCATTTTCTTATACCTTTGGCTGTTCCTTCTATACAACATTCAAATAACCCAACTTTAATATGTCCACTAAAGATTTTCCCTTTCAACAATGAAGTTATATTTTATAGACTAATTTTACAAGATTTTCCATATTTGCTTAAATATCTTCCAAAATTTTGCAAAAGAATCCAAAATATAAAATCAAGAGAATGCTTTACTTTCTTTTGGTGGCAGGTAGCATTACAGAATACCAGTTTTCAAAAGCCAGTGGAGTATCATGGTTAAGAGTACAGCCTTAAAAGTCAGACAAACCTAGGTTTGAGTCAACTCTTCCAATTTAGGCCTATGTGATCTTGGATAAATTATACAATGTATCCATGTATTCACATTTCTTGGCCATA
Source organism: Rhinopithecus roxellana (assembly GCF_007565055.1). Lineage (NCBI taxonomy): Eukaryota > Metazoa > Chordata > Mammalia > Primates > Cercopithecidae > Rhinopithecus > Rhinopithecus roxellana. Next base: position 58,114,837 of record NC_044551.1, read on the forward strand.
ACCAAGTACAATTTAAGCCACAAGATGGGATACTTAGGTAACACACAAAATGAAACTAAGCACTAAATAGTTACACTTCAGGAGGTGCGGAAAGACCAGGGACAACTCCAGAGCCTCCAGTGCAGAAACTCTTGTACTAGTTCTAGGTTCTATCATCAGATAGCTCACTTAGCTTCTTTCCAGCCTTTTTGAACACCCAGCTCCCCAGACAGATACTACTTGCTGATTGATCGTGGGTCACTCTGTCGTCAGGGGCAGAATCTGTTATCAGAAGAGGAAGTCAAAAACATACTTGGAAAACAAAAACATACCTATAACACGTGGCCTCTCTTAGCCTCACTTTCTTTATCTGTAAAATTGGCATGTTCATTTGTTTATTGCGAGGTTACAGTATGTAGCCTCTGAAATATGTGATAACTTTGGTGGCAGTAGTAGTAGTAGTAGTAGTAGCAGTAGTAGTAATAATAGTTGTAGTCGTAGTAGTAGTAGTAGATGACTTGTACTGACCAGTAGCTCTTTGTTGCAAGGTGATCTTCAGGTTCAGGACTTCAAGTGGTATTTTTGAAGGATTAATAGGGATGTTATCACCTTTTACCCTGAGCTGCTTAAAGAGATAGTCAAAGTTCCCATGTACTTATAAGGCTTGTGTTCTCATTCTTCTACAAAACTGACTGTGTTCTCTAATAACTATATGATGGGCTGGGAGATTAATTTTGCAGTATTTTGTGATGTCCAGCTCTTCCCCTGCATTTTCACTACTTCTACCCATGTTCTCATCCAAGGTGCCATCCATCTTCGGTAGCCCTCTGCATACATATTGTGACTAGAGGAGACAAACTGAGGCACTAGAGCCTCTGGCATTAGGTGGCATATTTCCTTGTCCATGTAGGGAATCTGGCAGTATCTTCTTTATATGCATATTCCATTGCTCTCAACTGCTTCAGGAAAATTGAATTCTGTTAGTTTTTCCAAGGAAGGAACAGAGACCTTTTAGTCCGATGTGTTGGTTAATTTTATTTGTTAGCTTCACTGGGTGATGGGGTGCCCAGGTATTTGGTAAAGCATTATTCTCTGTATGTCTGTGAAGGTGTTTGGTGATAAAATTGACATTTGAATTGGTAGATTGAGTACAGCAGATTGCCCTTCCTAATGTGGGTGGCCCTCATATAATCGAGGGCCTGAATAGAACAAAAAAGCTGACCCTCCTGCAAATAAGGAGGAACTCCATCTGCCTCACTTCTTTGAGCTGGGACATTTGTCTTTTCCTGCTCAGACTCAACTAAAATATTGACTCTTGCTGGGTCTGAAGCCTGCTGGCTTTCAGACTGGAACTTACAGTATCAGTTCTCCTGGGTTTCGGGCCTTTGAACTCAAACTGGAACTACATCATTGGCTCTCCTGGTCTCCAGATTGCTGACTGCAGACCTTGAAACTTCTTGGGCTCCATTAATCTCTTTTTTGTATATATATATATATAGAGAGAGAGAGAGAGAGACACACACACAGACACACACACACACACACACACACATACACACACACATTGGTTGTGTAACTGGAGAATCCTGATTAATATACCTGATAAATTCAAAACAAAACAAAACTTGAAAAAAAAATTTTCAGGTGAATGTTTTTTAGCGTCTGAGTTTCAGTCCAAACAGGAAAGGAAGGAGAGGAGGCATCTTCAAAAAATATAGACACCCCCCAAAAATATATTAAATCAATAATAATTTAGCATCCAAGATGTTGTTGATGGTTGGAGTATAGGCCACTACTCATACAAAAAGCACTGTGGGAAATGGAGTTCTACAGAGAGTAGAATTTGTGGTTACCAAGGGCTAGGCAGGAAGGCAGATTGGGAAGATGTTGGTCAAAGGATTCAAAATTTCAGTTAGAGAAGGGGGGGTAAGTTGAAGAGCTCTATTATACCACATGGTGACTATGGTTAGTAACAGTATATAATATCCTCGAATATTGCTGAGAAAGTAGGTTTTAAGTATTCTTGCCACACACAAAAAAATTATGTCAGGTATGTGAGGTAATGTGTGTGTTAATTAGCTTGATTCAACCATCCAATGTATATATATTTCAAAACATGATGTTGTACACCAAAATATATACAATTGTTGTCGATTCAAAATGGGAAAAAAAGAAAATGGAGTTCTTCATTTAGCAGATGATGCTTAAATTCTTTTTAATCTAGAAAGTATCTATATTATTCTAAGATACAAAAAATAAGACCAGTTGGTGTTTACTATTTTTCTCAGATTTAACAAATGTAATGGAATCTTAGCTTGGATCTTCTCTGCTCTTGTTTCTTCATTGTTTCTGTTTAATGTAATAGTATCTCTCACTTTCTTAAATGGTTTCATGTTACTGCTGTGTTCTATAGAACATCTACCAGAGTCCTGTCCAATTCTCTACCCACCCACCCCCACGTCCATCCCTCAGTGATTGCACATTGAGCATGAGCAAAGCCATTCTTCCAGAGTATATAAAACCCTTCAAGATTATTGAGAATGAATGGTGTTATATAAATGTCATGTTGTTTCATAGCAGTTCTTAAAACAATGAGATAATATCTGTTAAATAATGTTAAGTTCCATGGAGAAATGCAGGGCATAAATACAAGTCATTTTTCATTATGTGATTTCCATATATTTTTGCTGTACAATTTAAAACATTATAATCTCTAAAGATGTAAATGCTTTCTTTGTGTTTCTGTATGTATGTGTACACATGTATATAGTGCCCATATAAAATTAATGACTAAATTTTGTTGCTTCATTTTGTCATTTGCGCCCAGTAAATTTGTCACCATAAATACTGGCCAGAGAATAATTAGAAATCTAAAGCAGTTTCTTTTAATATTAGACGTAGTATTTACCTCTTACCTTTGTACTTCTGTATTACTGAATTTTTTTTTTCTACTTTTATTTTAGTTTCAAAGGGTGAAAGTGCAGGTTTGTTCCATGGGTAAATTTTGTGTCATTGAGGCTTGGTGTACACATGATCGCATCACCAAGGTCGTGAGCATAGTACCCTATAGGTAGCCTTCCAACCCACACCCTCGTCCTACTCCCCACCTCCAGCAGTTTCCAGTATCTATTGTTCTCATCTTTGTGGCCATGTATATTCAGTGTTTATCTTCCACTTATATGCGAGAACATGCAGTATTTGATTTTCTGTTGCTGTGTTAGTTAGCTTAGGATAATAGTCTCTAGCGCCATCCATGTTGCTGCAAAGGACATGATCTCATTCTTTTTATGACTGCATAGTATTCCTTGGTGTATATGTACCACACTTTCTAAATCCAGTCTACCATTAATGAGCATCTTGGTTGATTCCATATCCTTGTCTGTTCTTGATTTGGCTCTGACCTTGTTTGTTATCAGTGTATAGAAATGCTATTGATTTTTCTGTGTTTGTTTTGTATCCTGAGTGTGCATGTGTCTTTTTGTTAGACACATTGATTTTCCTTTGGATATTTACCCAATAGTGGGATTGCCGGGTCAAATTGTAGTTCTGTTTTAAGTTCTTTGAGAAATCTCTACAATGCTTTCCACAGTGGCCCAACTAATTTATATTCTCATCAACAGTATTCTATGCATTACCTTTTCTTTGCAACTTACCAGCATCTATTATTTTTTTACTTTTTAATCATAGCCATTCTGACTGGTGTGAGATAGTATTTCATTGTGGTTTTGATTTCCATCTCTCTGATGATTCATGATGCTGAGGATTTTTTCATGTTTGTTGGCCACTTGTATGTCTTCTTTTCACAAGTGTCTGTTCATGTCGTTTGCCGATTTTTTAATGGGATTTTTTTTTCTTGTTGATATTTAAGTTTCCTATAGATTCTGGATATTAGACTTTTGTCAGATGCACAGTTTGCAAATATTTTCTCTTGTTCTGTAGGTTGTCTGTTTATTCTGTTGATAGTTTCTTTTGTTGTGCAGAAGCTCTTTAGTTTAATTAGGTACTACTTGTCCATTTTTCTTCTGTTACAATTGCTTTTGGGGACTTAGTCATAAATTCTTTGCCAAGACCAATGTTCAGAATGGTATTTCCTAGGTTTTCTTCTAGGATTTTTATTGTTTTAGGTCTTATATTAGAAGTCTTTAATACATCTTAAGTTAATTTTTGTATATGGTGAAAGAAAGGGGTCCAGTTTCATTCTTCTGCATCTCGCTAGTCAGTTATCCCAGCACAATTCATTAAACAGTGAGTCCTTTCCACATAGTTACTGTTTACGTTGTTGAAGGTCAGGTAATTGTAGGTGTGTAGCTTTATTTCTGGGTTATCTATCCTGTTCCATTGCTCTGTGTGTCTGTTTTTGTACCAGTACCATGTTATTTTGGATACTGTAGCCTTATAGCGTAGTCTGAAGTCAGGTAGTGTGATGCCTCCAGCTTTGTACCTTCTGTTTAGGATTGCATTGACAATTTGTTATATTTTTTGGTTCCATATGAATTTTAGAGTAGTTTTCTGTAATTCTGTGAAAAATGTCATTGGTAGTTTTATAGGAATAGCATTGAATCTGTAAATTTGTTTGGGCAATATGGCCTTTTAACACTGTTGATTCTTCCTATCGATGAGCATGGAATGTTTTCCCTTTTGTTTGTGTCATGTCTGATTTATTTCAGAAGTGTTTTGTAATTCTCATTGTAGAGATATTTTATCTCATTGGTAAGCTGTATTTTATTCTTTTTGTGACTATTGTAAGTGAGATTCTGTTCTTGATTTGGCTCTGAGCTTGGATGTATCAGTATATAGAAATGCTACTGATACTGTGTGTCTGTTTTGTGTCCTGAAACACTACTGAAGTCATTTATCAGTTCTAGAAGCTTCTGATGGAGTCTCTGGAGTTTTCTATGTATGGAATCATATTGTCTGTGGAGAGAGATAGTTTGACTTCCTCTTTTCAAATTTGGATGCCTTTTATTTCTTTCTCTTGCCTAATTGCTCTGGCTAGGACTTTCAGTACTATGTTGAATAGGAGTGGTGAGAGTGGTCATCCTTGATACAGTTCTCAAGGAGATTGCTTCTAGCTTTTGCCCATTCAGCATGGTGTTAGCTGTGGATTTGTCATATATGGCTTTCATTATATTGAGGCGTGTTCCTTCGATGTCTAATTTGTTGAGGATTTCTAACATCAAGGTATATTGAATTTTATCAAAGGCCTTTTCTGCTTCTGTGGAAATGATCATTTGATTTTTGTTGCTAATTCTGTCTGTATGGTGAATCACTTTTTGTTTTTTGTTTATGATTTTTGTTTGTGTTTGTTTTGTTTTGAGATAGAGTCTCGCTCTCTCACCCAGGCTGTAGTGCAATGGCACAAATCGGCTCACTGCAACTTCTGCCTCCCAGGTTCAAGTGATTCTTCCAACTCAGCCTCCCGAATAGCTGGGATTACAGGCACCTACCATCATGCCCAGCTAATTTCTATACTTTTTTTGTAGAGACAGCGTTTCACCATGTTGGCCAGGCTAGTCTCAAACTCCTGACCTCAGGTAATCCTCCCGCTTTGGCCTCCCAAAGTGCTGGGATTACATACGTGAGCCACCGCACCCAGCCATCATTTATTGGCTTACAAATGTTGAACCAACCTTGCATTCCAGGGATAAAGCCTACTTGATTGCGGTGAATTAACTTTTTGATGTGCTGCTGGATTTGGCTTGCTAGTATTTTGTTGAGGATTTTTACATCCATGTTTATCAGGGATATTGGCCTGAAGTTTTCTCTTTTCATTGTGTCTCTGCTAGGCTTTGGTATCAGAATGATGCTGGCTTCATAGAATCAGTTAGGGAGGAACCCCCTTCCTCAATTTTTGGAAATAGTTTTAGTAGGGTTGGTACTAGCTCTTCTTTGTATGTCTGGTAGAATTCAGCTGTGAATCCATCTGGACCAGGGATTTTTTGGTTGGTAGACTTGTTTTACTAATTCAGTTTCAGAAATTGTTATTGATCTGTTCAAGATTTTAGTTTCTTTCTGATCAATCTGGGGAGGCTTTGTGTTTCCAGGAATTTATCCATTTCTTCTAGGGTTTCCCGTTTGTGTACATAGAGATGTTTCTAATAGTTTCCAAGGAATTTTATATTTCTGTGGGGTCAGTTTTAATGTCATTTTTGTCATTTATGATTGTGTTTATTTGGATCTTCTCTCTTTTTTTCTTTGTTAATCTACCTAGGGTTCTATCAATGTTGTTTAATCTTTTGAAGAACCAACTTTTAATTTTGTTGATCTTTTTTATGGATTTTTGCACCTCAATTTTATTCAGTTCAGGTCTGATTTTGGTTGTTTCTTCTGCTAGCTTTACTCTTGTTTCTCTAGGTACAATGTTAGTTTATAAATTTGAGATCTTTCTAACTTCTTGATGTAGATGTTTAGTGCATACATTTCCTCCCTACACTGCTCTGTGTTCCAGAGATTCTGGTATGTTGTGTCTCTATTTTCATTAGTTTCAAATAATTTTTTATTTCTGCCTCAGTCTCATTCTTTACCCAAAAGTCAGTCAAGAGCAAGTTGTTTAATTTCCATGTAAGTGTATTGTTTTGATACATCTTGGTATTTATTTCTTTTTTTATTGCTCTGTGATCTGAGAGTGTAGTTAGTATGATTTTGATTTTTTTTTTTTTAATTTGTTGAGACTCACTTCATGGCCTAGCTTATGGTCAATCTTAGTGTAGCTTCCCTGTGCAGATGAGAAGAATGTATATTCTGGTCTTGTTGGGTGGAGTGTTCTGTAGATCTCTATTAAGACCAGTTGGTTAAACGTTGTGTTTAAGCACAGAATAACCCCTTCTCTTTTTGGTCTTCCATTTGCCTGGTAGATCCTTCTCTATCTTTTTACTTTGAGCTTATGGGTAATCCTACTTGAGATGGATCTCTTGAAGGCAGCAGACAGTTGGGTCTTGCTTCTTTATCCATCTTGCCACTCTATGCCTTCTGAGTGAGGCATTTAGACCATTTACATTCATGGTCAATATTGATATTTGAGGATTTGATCCTCTCATCATGCTGTTACCTGGGTGTTATGTAGACTTGATTGTATAGTTGCTTTATAGTGTCGGGGGGTACGTGCTTAAGTGTGTTTTTGTGGTGGCAAGTAGAATTCTTTTGTTTCCATATTTAGCACTCCCTTTGGGACCTCTTGTAAGGCAGGTCTAATGGTAACAAAGTCCCTTAGCATTTGCTTGTCTGAAAAGGATTTCATTTTTCCTTCGCTTACGAAGCTTAGTTTGGCAGAATATGAAGTTCTTGGTTGGAACTTCTTTTATTTAATGATGTTGAAAATAACCCCCCAGTCACTTCTGGCCTGTACAGTTTCTGCTGAAAGGTGTTAGCCTGATGAGGTTTCCTTTGTAAGTGACCTGTTCTTTCTCTGTAATTGTCTTTAAGATTTTTTCTTTTGCATTGAGTTAAAGAATCTCATGACTGTGTCTTGCATAGCTGCTCACTGGGGTTCTCTGAATTTCTTGAATTTGAATGTCAATCTAGTGAGATTGGAAACATTTTCATGGACTATATCCTCAAATATGTTTTCCATATTACTTACCCTTTCTCATTCTCTTTCAGGAATGTCAGTGAATTATAGGTTTGGTCTTTTTACATAATCCCATATTTATCAGAGATTTTGTTCATTTTTTACATTTTTTTTCTTTATTTTTGTCTGCCTGTGTTGCTTCAAAGGAGCAGTCTTCAACCTCTGAGATTCTTTCCTCAACTTGGTCTATTTTGTTGTTAATGCTTCCAGTTGTATTTTGAAATTCCTGTAGTGAATTTTTCATATCCACAAGTTCAGTTTGGTTTTTTCTTTAAATGGTTATTTCATCTTTCAACTCTTGGATCAGTTTACTGTTTTTTTTCTTGGATTGGGTTTCAATCTTCTCTTGTGTCTCAATGAGCTTCCTTGACATCCAGATTCTTAATTCTGTCTGACATTTCAGCCATTTCAATCTGGTTAAGAACCATTGCTGGGGAGCTAGTGTGATTGTTTGGAGATAAGAAAACACTCTGGCTGTTAGAGTTTCCATAGTTCTTGCACTGGTTCTTTCTCATCTGTGGGGGCTGATGTTCCTTTATCCTTTGAAATTGTTTTCCTTTGGATAGAGCTTTTTATTTTTATGAACTTCATTGTCCTTGAGGGTTTGACTGTGGTACATGTTAGGAAAGTTAAATGACTTCATTTCTGGATGCTTTTGGAGGGCCCAGGCTCAGCTTCACACTCCCGGGCTACATGCTCTAAACGTGGGAGACTGGGACTGGGTGCATGGTTTTGGCCTCTCATCTCTCAAGGTTAAGCCCCAGTTGGGCTGTTGGTGCCAGATATTCTTAGGCTGCTGGCAACAGTACTCCATTGAGGGTGCTGTGTGCATAAGTGTTCTGATGGAGGTGTCACAGGTAGAAGGTGCTGCAGCAGGGGTGCAAATTCACTTCAAAGGGGCAGTGGCAGGTCGGAAGTGAACACTTGCCAGCAGGAGGCTGTCAGCAAAAGTGCTGAGGTGGGGCAGTGGGGGACTGTGGTAAAAGCACTATTATGGTAGTCACTGGCAAAAGCACTGTGGCAGGATATCTGAGGCTGTGCTGAATTCAGGCATGGCCGATACCAGACTCTGAAATAGGCCACTAGACAGCAGGATGTACATGTCAGACCTGTCCCAGCAGAACTGGGAAAGACAGTCCTGCTCCCTCCAGGTCCAGCAGCTTACACAGGTCACAGCCACCCATTCCTTGGGAGGCATTAAGGGCTTGAGATGCATCTCAGCACTCAGCAACCTCATGTGGAGTTTCCAGCTTCCTCTCCCTTCAGTCCTGGTATCTGAGTCATCTCTCTAACCTCTCTCAGTGCATCTCTCAGATGGTCTGTGTGGACTATGCTGGTTTACTCAATTCTGGTCTGTCTCAATGGAAGAGATTCTTCCTGGCTGTATCTAGTCAGCCATCTTGTCCTGTTTCTCCCAGTTAACATGTGAATTTTTTAAAATCTGTATTTATACTATGTATTGATTTACTGAGTTTTGTAAAGACTTCAACGAGGTAACTTCTTTACAAATATTTCCCAATCTCATTTTTCCAACTCTAGCTTCAGGCTCACATTTTCAACTCTCTTTTTAAAGTTTCCTTAAACCTAATAGTGACCAAAATTAAGTGTATTTTCTTCTTCATAATAATAATTCCCAGACCTTAATCCCTACTACTATTACTAGTTGTACCACTCTTTTTCCAATCAGCCAAATTAAATTTTTTTAGTATCATCTTTGACTCCTTCCACTTTTTTACTATCCCTCATCCCTACCCTTATAGACAATCTGATACACTTTTTACCCACTCCTTCACTTCTGTTACTTCATCCATTGCTCTAACTGCATCACTCACCATCTCTTCCTAAGATACTGTAGTTAGTTCCTAATTGATTTCCTTGTCTCTGGTATATCCCTATTCTAGTTAGTCTTATACATGTGGAGTTAAGATACATCAACCTAAGTTTTACTCCCAGCTTCATCTCATTCTAGTTGTTTCCTTGGGATATTTACTTGAACTCTCTGAACCTATTTCTTTATCTTGAAAATAACTACCTCATGGGTTGCTATCATATTTCACTAAAATGATATATTGTTCTAGTCTGTACTTTATTGATTTCATGGTCCAAGAACCATTCAAGCTAGCTTATGTAAAGGGGAGATTCTTCTAAGCATGTATTGGAATCTCGTGAATACCAAAAGACAGAAACCAAAGAATAGAAATATAAAATGTGATCAGAATCTGAGACTGAACTCCTTGCAAAGCTATGTAATCTATGGCTCTATCTGCATCTCTAATTCTTTCTATGTATCTGCAGCAGCATCTTCCTTCTAATGGCAGTCTTCTTTTACTCTCCTATAGAATTTCGTGTAGCTCCTGGTGTCAGATTATCACCCCAGATCCAATTGTGCACATCCTTTTGCTACCACCAACTAGTTCATATTTCCAAGAAAGGAATCCAGTTGGCCTGGCTTATATTTTGATTGGCTACCACGTTATAGTCCCTGGTGAGCACACATGGCTCATATGCCACCCCTGGCCAGCTTCTGAGGCTAATAGAGGGAACAGCAGTCATGGACAAGAAAGTTTTCATTAGAAGTGAGTATGGACAAGCTGTTAACAATGGGCATGTATAGAAATTTTATGTAAAGCATTTAGCATAGTGCTCAGTGAGTGGTAGTTATTATTTTTATATACCAAAAGAAACTAACCAAAATTATTTTAATGTACTCTTTCCCTCTCTCTCTTTCTTAGACACACACACACACACACACACACGAAAATTCACAAAATAAAAAATGTGTAGTTAGCAACATGGGCTTGAAGTCTTCTAATATCAGTTAAAGCAATAAATCTGTTATTTAAAACGTGTGTGATCTTGGACAAATTATATTTTTCCTAACCTTTCGTTTCTTTATTTGTAAATGGGAATGATATTCTGTCAGTTAAGAATCTTATGGTTTCAAATGGCTAATCAGGCTTATGCTGAAAAGATTATGCTGGGGCTATAGGTAGAACTGATTTCAAGCACAACTTTGTGAGAGGCTAAAATGATGTCAAGTAGGCCTGAATTTCCTCTTTGTGTCTGCATCACTTGATTCTGCTTTTATATCTTCGCCCAAACCTCCACATACCCAGCCTTATTTGTTCCATTCGGAGTCATGCTTTCCCTTTCATGGGTTTGAATAGTCAAAGAAACTCCTCATATCTTCCCAGATTCTAATCCAGTAGACAAGAAAGTTCGCCTTAGTCCTAGAGGTCTCAACAAAAATCTCTTAGCATCTCATTGTTGATTATTCTATCATGTGCCTATTTCTGAATCAATTACTATAGCTGGGAAATTAAAGGCTCTTATTGGCCAGTGCTGAGTCACATGCCATTTATCAAGCCAAAAATAGAGGCAGCCTGACTAGAATCACATGGAATTAGGGGAAAAGGGAGAGGAGTGTTCATCACAATGGTAATACCAACTTTACATGATTTTCAGAAGGATTAAATCAGTTTTCACATGTATACAGCGTCCTCAAGTTCTGCAGTAAAATCTGTATTTCAAGTCCTTTCCTCCATTACTTCCCCAGATTCCATATTCTCCCCGGTCTATTCTGATGGATCCTTGACTATACTCCCACCCTTTCTTATGGGTGTCATGTGGCTTTTGTGACTCCATTGGCCTGAGCACCTTCTACTATTTTTGCTTATGGGATTTTTGTCCTTCATGTTCCGTCTCAAACACCTTCTTCACCTCATGAATCTTTCTTAAACTACCTTAGATCCTATCCAAAATCCCACAAAGGATATGGTTGCTGAAAGATGATTCAGCAATCTTCATTTCTGGCTACCAGCATCAGACATACATTTTAAAAGCCATTTTTCTGGCTATCCCAGTTAATTTCCTATGCTACTTACCACATGCTGCTTTGTATTAATCTTCTGCATTAATCTGTATCATAAACTCTAAAGGCTCACAATAAGTATTTATTTCATTGAATTAAACCTAGTTTCAACTAAATATACATTATTTATGAAATTTTAAACTCATATATTTTACTCAAAACAAAATTTTAACCTTACTTTAATAAGGAATTTTATAAACTCTTGACTCTCATATATGTTAGATATTTAGTACTGATCTGGTAAGTCAAACATATAGCCAATTTTCAGTAATCTACAATATGCATTTCAGTCATATCATTAAGACCTATTTTGCCCAGGCTTGCTTTCTGTACATTAGGATTTTGTATTTGACTTCCTATTAATTAATCCATATTATTGAATGCTTACTATATTATATTTAAGCATTTTTCAAGGCACTGAGGAAGTATCTATTCTCCTTCCAGCAGGCATGGAATGAATGCAGTCAATGAAGATGTAAATTAAAAATGTAATGTTAAATAATGGAATTTCTAGCTTTTAGTTGCCAGAATGTATGTTTGTTTGTTTACGTGTTTTTAAAATCTCGGTGTTGTAAGATTAGTGTTGGAAAAGAAATTATTAGGGGCAGACTTCAAATAAAGAGAAAAAAATACTACTTTCTTCCCAGACAGTGCTGTTTCAGCTGCTTTAACTTTCCTGCTATGAGCAGGCGGGTTCCTTTAGTTTGCTCTAAAAATCAAGAAGCGTTCCTAAAAACTGTTCCTAAACAATGGTGAGTTTTACTAGGTAATAGCAATATTTATGGAAAATTTAACTTCAATTCAGTTTGTTCTATTAGGTGCTTGCAAAAGTGAATAGAATTCTTTGGATAGTTATCACCACTAGTTTAAAATAACGCATTAAATAGAATGTGTATATATCATCACAAATGTACATATTTCTGATCCAGATTTACCATGTGCTGTATTTTTTTAAAATTCAGATTTTGGTTGAGATTGATGTATTATTACTTGTGACTTTATGGGAAAGCTGAAAAATTTTAGTTCAATAATAAAATGATTCCAACAGTTTCAGAACAGTTACATCATTTAGTAAATCTGACAAGTATTCTACTAACATAGGGAAAAATCAAGAGTTTACTATTATTTACATCACCAGTTTTAACTTAGGTAAGTATATTTTACATTGTTAAACTCTCGAAGCTGAACAAATTCCACTATAGATGGTAACATTTATATTGTTCAATTTCCAGACAGCCTCTCTATGCCAGGCATTTTCCATTGTCCTTACTTCTCCAGTGCCAGCCCTGCCTCCTGCCCCTCTTATTTTTTGCCTCATCCTTACTTTTCTAAAAAGGCCATCTAACATGAGCTGCTTCAGCTTTACTGTTCTCGACCACTAAATTTCTGTTTCCCCACACATTTCTCCAGCCTGTCTTTTGTCTCAGGACAGGGTGCCTAGTTCTTCTTAAGGCTAATCACCCACTCCACTTTCCAAATCTTCAGGAACTTTCCCTTCTCCTTCTTTTGCAAAAGTCTGTCCATATCCTCTTACTTTTTCCCCTGTGCCTCACCCCTGCTCATTTCTTCCCTGACCACAAAGATTTTTTTTTATCCTTGTGTCTGTGTGCTCCCTTGCAAACTCTGCCTTCCACTATTGAACCTACTTCTGAAGAGTAGTCCCAAATCATTGTTCACAACTCCTAATCATTTCTTTGGATTTCTAGATTATTAACTTCTCAACCCGACTGAAATTGTTCTTTTAAAACTTAGCAGTCGGCCGGGCGCGCTGGCTCATGCCTGTAATCCCAGCACTTTGGGAGGCTGAGGCAGGTGGATCACCTGAGGTCAGGAGTTGGAGACCAGCCTGGCCATCATGGTGAAACCTCATTTCTACTAAAAATACAAAAAATAGCCAGGCATGGTGATGGGCACCTATAATTCCAGCTACTTGGGAGGCTGAAGCAGGAGAATCGCTTGAACACAGGAGGCAGAGGTTGCCATGAGCTGAGATTGCCCCATTGCACTCCATCCTGGGTGACAAGTGAAACTCCATCTCAAAAAAAAAAAAAGTCAACACTCACCCACATTCACTGCATTTCCTCAGTCCACATATTCCCTTAAGGAACTTGATTCTTTTTCTTATCACCATTGCTTCTTTAAGTTTATAATGTAGGGATCTCAGTTGCTTCTCTGAAATACATTTTTTTACTCTTCAGTAGCAAAAATAAATAGTTGAAAACTCACTTAAGTATACAATATAATGTTAGATAATGACAAGTCTGCTCGTTTTTAATTGTTGAAAAGTTTTCTTCTTATTTTAGCAATCTCTGTGTTGCAGGCTAAAGACTTCAAATAAAGTTAGGGGAAAAGTCATAATTTACCACTTCCTTGGTGATCTGAGAAAATGCCTTTTCAGGATCTTAATTCTTTTATTCTTTGTACGTAAGTGGGGAAAAAAGCTAAGTGCACAACAAAGTGTGACACACACACACACACACACGTTTGCAGAAAAACTATGGGAATGATAAGCCAGAAAATAATTAAGTTGCTTGTTTAAAAGGAATAGCAGCATAGAGAAGAGGTAGAAGTGATAGGGAGGCAATGATACCTGAGTTTATCTTTTTTTGTAGTTTTCACTTTTAAAAATGTATATCTGTTCTAAATAGTTTAAAAATTAGCAAGCATGGAAAGGAAAGAGAAACTAAAACTGAATGTAAGTAGAAACAAATAAATCCAATTTTGTTTCAAATGAGTAACATTACACTGCTGAGAGGTAAAAGAAAAAATTTGATTATATTATTCCACAAGAGGTGTGGAAAGAACAGTAAACAAATCTTGAACTTTTCTCAGTTGGCTTTGTCTTGGTTTTTTTTTTTTTTTTTTTTTTTTTGGTAGTACTATAGGCATACTAATTATAAAACTATTTTATGTATATGGTAAAGTTTAGTAAATTAATAATACATGTGTTGATGTAGGGAGCCAAGGTTCTCATTACAGAAGAAAGTAGATAAAAATGTGGAATGAGGGTAGACAAGGAAAAACTTTGGGGAATGGATTGGTATGCGTGGATACATTGGATTTGAATGAACTTAATGATTTCTTATACATTTCCTACCTCTGACTGCTGAAGGGACCTAAAAGCAAAGAATCAGTGGCAATGAGTGCATTTGGCACCCAGATCTTGATTTCTAACACCATTTCCCTCTGAAAGGAACCAGGGTAATTTGAAGAAATGACTGATTCCCAAGACCAGACCACCTGTTGTACAAAAAAAAAGGGGGGTGGTGAGAGGGCGGAAGAGTGCTCCTGAAAATGATGGTGGCACATCAAGACAACATAGAAGGCATCTTGAAAGGGCCTCTCCTCCACTGTTAAATCTGGAATTACTTGAGTTTCAGATAATTGAGGACACACAACTCAGGAATTAAAAGATAATGCAATTTTTTAATGGGCAAAGCATTTGAATAGAAATTTCTCCGAAAAAGATATGCAAATGGACAATAAGCACATGAGAAATGCTCAGCATCATTAGCAATCAGGGAAATGCAAATCAAAACCATAATGAGATATTATTTCACACCCAGTAGGGTGACTATAAATACATTTTTTTTAAGGTAAGGGAGCAACCAACAAGTATTGGCAAGGACATGGAGAAATTGGAAAGCTCATACATTACTGATAGTCTTGTAAAATGGTACAACTGCTTTGGGAAAAAAGTTTAGCAGTTCCTCAAAAACTTCAAAATAAAAATAACATATGACCCAGCAGTTACACTCCTAGATATATATCAAGAGAATTGAAAGCAAGTGTTAAAAGAAAAAAAAACTTGTACACATATGTTCATAGCAGTATTATTCATAATAAACAAAAAATGGAAACAACCCACACAAAACAACCTAAACAAACTGTGGTGTATTCATACAGTGAAATATTATTCAGCCATGAAAAGGAATAAAGTACTGATTCATGCTACAACATGGATGAAGCTTGAAAACATTACACTAAGTGAAAGAAGCCAGAATACAAAAGACCATGAATTATATGATTCCATTTATGTGGAATGTCCAAAATAGGCAGATCCAAATCTGTAGAGAAAGAAGGAAAGTAAGTATTTGCCAGGGAATGCAGGGAAATGAGAAGTGGGACTGACCGCTAATGGTATTTCTGCTAACAGGTAGTGTTTTTTTTAAGGGGTGGTGGAAATTTTCTGGAATTATAGTGGTGATGGTTTTACAACATTGTGATTATACTAAAAATCATTGAATTACACACTTTAAAATGGCGAGTTTATATGAATTTTATCTTGATAAAACGTGCAAAAAACGATCATTGAAACCAGTAAAAAAAAAAAAAAATTGAACTATTGGGTAGAAAAATAGGAATTCATGAATCCATGAGGATCTGAATGAATGAATGAATACTTAGAAGAGAAGGAAAGTCTCCTTACAGTAAGATAACAAATAATAAATGTGAAGAGAGTGGTGGAGTTGGAAAATCACCACTGTCATAGTAAAGATTGGTTTGGGCAAAAATGATCAATAGATACTAAATCTAGGGGGAATGCTGGATGAAGAACCATATATTGGCATGATCACAAACTGTCTCCCCACTAATTGCTTATTAGTTGCACACTGATCTGTAATAGAGATCTGTAAAACACCTTGACTGACTGATCAGAATTAACATCCACGATGAGGAGCATATGGACACCACATGTCTCTTAACAGTGCCCTGAGAAGAACACGCAATCACTTGTGTGTTCTGCCTAGGGCTGCATAACCTGACTCTAATCATAAGAGAGCATGAGACAAACCAAATTAAGGAATATTTTATTAGAAAAACAACTGTCTTATATTCTTCAATAATGTCCATGTTGTGAAATAAAAAAAAGGCTTAGGAGTCTACAGAGACATCAAAACTAAATGGCAATACATGCTCCTGCACTGGATCCTGGAACAAAGGAAAAAATAATGCTAAAAAGGACATGGTTGGGGAACTTGACACAATAAAATATGGATGGTATAGTAAAGTATTGCATCACTATGAAATTTTCTGAATTTTATATACCTGAATTTGAAATACTATAGTGACTTAAGAGATAATTCTTGTTCTTATGAAACACAAACTAAAGTATTAAGGAATAAAGGGCCATAATATATGCAACCTAGTCTTAAATGATTGAGAAAAAAATTAATATGTATTTATGCACTGGGAGAGAGAATAATAAAACGTGTCAAAATGTTAAGAACTGGTGAATTTAGGTAGAAAGATATGAGTTTTTTATATTAGTCTTTAACTTTTCTGTAAGATTAAAATTATTTCAAAATAGAAATATTAAAATTAGTTTTTAAAACTTATTTAAATTGATAAACTAATTTTTTTTACATTTTTCTTTTTTATCTTTCAAAATGTTTTAAACATACAGAAAGGTAAAGGGACTTAACCCATTTTTTTACCCAACTAATCTTAATATTTTTTACATTTTTTAAAAATAAATTTAAACTTTACATATATAGCTTAAGTCCCATGTATACTTTCCAATTTTATTTCGCACCCTTCCCAAAACTACTCACTACTCAGAAGTATGTTTCCTTCCTGTACATGTTTTTAATCCTTTATTGCATGTGTATATAGCCATTAAAAATAATACTGCTACTATGCCACTCTATAAAAGTGGTATCAAATGGTATGTATCCAATTACACCTTGTTTTTTTATCATTATGCTTTTGACATTTGTCAATGTTTTTATATGTAGTACATATTTATTTATTTTAAATGATTTGTAGTATTCATTGAATGCATATTCTAGTTTTTCTCCTGTTCATGGGCATTAGGTTCCTTTTATATATTTCCTATTTTAAACATTCTGCAGAAAGCATCCTTGTACACTTCTGTGTACATAAACAAAAGTTTCTTTAGGGTATGTCTTTAAATGGAATAGCTGGATGTGGGTAGTTATCATGATTATAATGATACATAATGTTTACTAACTCTCCTAAGTGATTTATATGTATTAATTTAATCTTTAAAACAATACGTGAACACTTATTAACATTTTACTGGTGAAGAAATTGAGCTATAGGGTGGTTAAGTAATTTGTCCAAAATCCCATGGGTAGAAAATGTCAGAGCCCTGATTCAACTGATGTTAACAAACCTGTAGTGTGTATGCACACCTTCAACCCCTCCCGATATTGCCATTTTGTTTTCCAAAGTGGTTGTTACCAGTTTATAATCTCAATGGCCAATAGGAATTTATTTTAATTCTTAACTTGTAAAATTAAAAAGTAATTCATCCATTAAATTTTGTGTGGGGTGTTTACAGACCTCTAAAATCTAAAAGTCTGAAAACCACTTCCTTACATGGCACTGTTTAGAAGAACATGGTTTATAGAATCATAAGGCTGAAATCACCACTTCCTTACTTGACATTGTTTAGAAGAGCGTGCTTTTACAGGATTATATGGCTGGGATCCTTGGTCTTTAAAACGCCCAGCTATAGGAGGTTTTCATGAATTCCTCTGGATCCAAACTGTTCAATCAACCATCCAGGCTTTATAATCTTTCATTGTTCTTGTCTCTTCTTCACCTCTTCCCCAATCTGCCATTCCCAATTCTTTACTCCGTCAGTTTTGCCATATTCAGCCAATTGGCAAGTCTTATTTACTCACCCATTGTAGAATCTCTCATCTGTCCTATTCTGCTTCCAGGTTTGTATCAGGTTTTGGCAGTGTAATAAGGAACCTAAACTGATCTTTTTCTCTAGAATCTCCCAGAAGTGATTCATCTATACACTGTAACTTAAGTGATCTTCTTAATATAGTTATTTTATTATTCCTCTTTTCACAAACCTTTAGTACCATCTTATCGTATACCAAATTAAGTGTAAAATTATCTAATCATCTATGATTTTTCTCTATAATCTTGCTTTCAGGTTGTTGACCATCTTATCCTCTATTACTGTCCTGTATTCTATCAGTGGAACACAGATAGATCTTGGGTAAAACGGAAGATTTTCAACTCTCACATTTTCAGATGGTGCTGATAGTGCAGGTCCAGTCTGGGTAACACACTCTGAGAATTGCTGCTCTAGTTGATCTGTAGGACCTGGCATAGGGTCTTATAAATTAGCTGATCATGATATATATTTAATAGAATTAAATCCCATTTCTTAAGGTTTAGAGAAAGTGACTTTCCACAGTATTCAATCCAGAAGAGATGGTTACATTTAGTTTTGAAAAGAGTTTTAAACTTGCAGAAAACAGTACAATGAACTCATATATCTTTTACCTCTATTTGCCAGTCATTTACATTTTTTAATATTTGCACATTGCATTGCTCTCTGTATGTTTGTATAAGTATGTACATACATTTTTCTTTCTTTTTTTTTCGAGACAGAGTCTCGCTCTGTCACCCAGGCTGGAGTGCAGTGGCACAATCTCGGCTCACTGCAACCTCCGCCTCCCAGGTTCAAGCTATTCTTTTGCCTCAGCCTCCCGAGTAGCTGGGACTACAGGCACGCACCACCATGCCCGGCTAATTTTTGCATTTTTAGTACAGATGGGGTTTCACCATATTGGCCAGGCTGGTCTCAAACTCCTGACCTCATAATCTGCCCACCTCAGCCTCCCAAAGGGATTACAGGCGTGAGCCACCGCCCAGCCATGTACATTTTTCTCTTGAATGATTTGAAGGTACCTTAGTGATACCAGGTCTTTACCCTAAATACCTATGGGTGTATTTCCTAAAGAGGGACTTTCTCTTATATAAACATTGATTGATATTGTTACCTAATTTACAAAGTCCAAATTTTGTCTTTTGTTCTAATAAATGTCCTTCATAGCTGTTATTTTTTCCCATTCCAGGATTCAATCCAAGATAATGCAGAAAGTATAGTTATAGAGAGATGTTTTGAGATTATGTAAATACATCATTGCTCATCAAGCTTGCACCCTTAGTTTTTTTGTTTTGTTTTGTTTTGTTTTGTTTTGTTTGTATTATACTTTAATTTCTGGGATATATGTGCAGAACGTGCAGGTTTGTTACATAGGTATACATGTGCCACCATTGTTTGCTGCACCCATCAACCCATCATCTACATTAGATATTTCTCCTAATGCTATTTCTCCCCTAGAACCCTGCTTCCCAACAGGCCCTGGTGTGTGACGTTCCCCTCCCTGTGTACATGTGTTCTCATTGTTCAACTCCCACTTATGAGTGAGAACATGTGGTGTTTGGTTTTCTGTTCCTGTGTTAGTTTGCTGAGAACGACGGTTTCTAGCTTCATCCATGTCCCTGCAAAGGACATGAACTCATCTGTTTTATGGCTGCATAGTATTCCATGGTGTATATGTGCCACATTTTCTTTATCCAGTCTATCATTGATGAGCCTTTGGGTTGGTTCCAAGTCTTTACTATTGTGAATAGTGCTACAGTAAACATCCGTGTGCTTATGTCTTTATAGTAGAATGATTTATAATCTGTTGAGTATATACCCAGTAATGGGATTGCTGGGTCAAATGGTATTTCTGGTTCTAGATCCTTGAGGAATCACCACACCGTCTTGCACAATAGTTGAACTAATCTACGCTCCCACCAACAGTGTAAAAGCATTCCTAATTCTCCACATCCTCTCCAGCATCTGTTGTTTTCTGACTTTCTAATCATCGCCATTCTAACTGGCGTGAGATGGTGTCTCATGGTGGTTTTGATTTGCATTTCTCTAATGACCAGTGAGGATGAGCTTTTTTTTCATATGTTTGTTGTCTGCATAAATGTCGTCTTTTGAGAAGTGTCTGTTCATATCCTTTGCCCACTTTTTGATAGGGTTGTTTGGTTTTTTCCTGTAGATTTATTTAACTTCCTTGTAGATTCTGGATATTCGCCCTTTGTTAGATGGATAAATTGCAAAAATTTTCTCCCATTCTATAGGTTGCCTGTTCACTCTGATGGTAGTTTCTTTTGCTGTGCAGAAGCTCTTTAAGTTAATTAGATCCGATTTGTCCATTTTGGCTTTTGTTGCCATTGCTTTTCATGTTTTAGTCATGAAGTCTTTGCCCATGCCTGTATCCTGAATGGTATTGCCTAGGTTTTCTTCTAGGGTTTTATGGTCCTAGGTTTTACGTTTAAGTCTTTAATCCATCTTGAGTTAATTCTTATATAAGATGTAAGGAAGGGGTCCGGTTTCAGTTTTCTGCTTATGGCTAGCCAATTTTCCCAACACCATTTATTAAATAGGGAATCCTTTCCCCGTTTCTTCTTTTTGTCAGGTTTTTCAAAGATCAGATGGTTGTAGATGTGTGGCATTATTTCTGAGGCCTTTGTCCTATTCCATCGGTCTGTATATCTGTTTTGGTACCAGTATCTTGCTGTTTTGGTTACTGTAGCCTTGTAGTATAGTTTGAAGTCAGGTAGCATGATGCCTCCAGCGTTTTTCTTTTTGCTAAGATTGTCTTGGCTATACGGGCTCTTTTTTGGTTCCATATGAACTTTAAAGTAGTTTTTTCTAATTCTGTGAAGAAAGTCAACAGTAACTTGATGGGGATAGCATTGAATCTGTAAGTTACTTTGGGCAGTATGGCCATTTTCACGATTCTGATTCTTCGTATCCATGAGTATGGAATGTTTTTCCATTTGTTTGTGTCCTCTCTTATTTCCTTGAGCAGTGGTTTGTAGTCCTTTTTAAAGAGGTCCTTCACATCCCTTGTGAGTTGTATTCCTAGGTATTTTATTCTCTTTGTAGCAGTTGTGAATGGGAGTTCACTCATGATTTGGCTCTCTGTTTGTCTATTATTAGTGTATAGTAATATTTGTGATTTTTGCACATTGATTTTGTATCCTGAGACTTTCCCGAAGTTGCTTATCAGCTTAAGGAGATTTTGGGCTGAGATGATGCAGTTTTCTAAATATACAGTCATGTCATCTGCAAACAGGGACAATTTGACTTCCTCTCTTCCTATTTGAACACCCTTTATTTCTTTGTCTTGCCTAATTGGCCTGGCCAGAACTTCCAGTACTATGTTGAATAGGAGTGGTGAGACAGGGCATCCCTGTCTTGTGCTGGTTTTCAAAGGCAGTGCTTCCAGCTTTTGCCCATTCAGTATGATATTGGCTGTGTGTTTGTTGTAAGCAGCTCTTATTATTTTGAGATACGTTCCATCAATACCTAGTCTACTGAGAGTTTTTAGCACGAAGGACTGTTGAATTTTGACGAAGGCCTTTTCTGCATCTATTGAGATAATCACGTGGTTTTCGTCATTGGTTCTGCTTATGTGATGGATTACGTGTATTGATTTGCCTATGTTGAACCAGCCATGAATCCCAGGGATTTAGCTGACTTGATCATGGTGGATAAACTTTTTGATGTGCTGCTTGATTCGGTTTGCCAGTATCTTATTGAGGATTTTCACATCAGTGTTTATCAGGGATATTGGCCTGAAATTTTCTTTTTCTGTTGTGTTGCTGCAGGTTTTGGTATCAGGATGATGCTGGCCTGATAAAATGAGTTAGGGAGTAGTCCTTCTTTTTCTATTTTGTGGAATAGTTTCAGAAGGAATGGTACCAGCTCCTCTTTGTAGCTCTAGTAGAATTCATCTGTGAATCCATCTGGTCCTGGGCTTTTTTTGGTTGGTACCCTATTAATTACTTCCTCAAATTCAGAACTTGTTATTGTTCTGTTCAGGGATTTGATTTCTTTCTGATTTAGTCTTTGGAGGGTGTATGTGTCCAGAAATTTACCTATTTCTTCTAGATTTTCTGGTTTATTTGCATAGAGGTGTTTATAGTATTCTCTGATGGTAGTTTGTATTTCTGTGCAATCAGTAATGATATCCCCTTTATCATTTTTTATTGTGTCTATTTGATTCTTCTCTTTTTTCTTCTTTATTCGTCTGGCTAGTGGTTTATTTTGTTCATAATTTCAAAAAAGTCAGCTCCTGGATTCATTGATTTTTTGAAGGGTTTTTTGTGTCTCTCTCTCCTTCAGTTCTACTCTGATCTTAGTTATTTCTTGTCTTCTGCTAGCTTTTGAATGTGTTTGCTCTTGCTTCTCTAGTTCTTTTAATTGTGATGTTATGGTGTCAATTTTAGATCTTTCCTGCTTTCTCCTGTGGGCATTTAGTGCTATAAATTTCCCTGTAAACACTGCTTTAGCTGTGTCCCAGAGATTCTGATTCATTGTGTCTTTGTTTTCATTGGTTTCAAAGAACTTATTTATTTCCATCTTAATTTTGTTATTTACCCAGTAGTCATTCAGGAGCAGATTATTCAGTTTCCATGTAGTTGTGTGGTTTTGAGTGACTTTCTTAATCCTGAATTCTAATTCGATTGCACTGTGGTCTGAGAGACTGTTGTGATTTCTGTTCTTTTGCATTTGCTGAGGAACATTTTACTTCCAGTTATATGGTAAATTTTAGAATAAGTGTGATGTGGTGCTGAGAAGAATGTATATTCTGTTGATTTGGGGTGGAGGATTCTGTAGATTTCTATTAGGTCTGCTTGGTTCAGAGGTGAGTTCAAGTCCTGTATATCCTTGTTAATTTTCTGTCTCATTGATCTGTCTACTATTGACAGTGGGGTGTTAAAATCTTCCACTATTATTGTGTGGGAATCTAAACCTCTTTGTAGGTTTCTAATAACTTGCTTTAGAAATCTGGGTGCTCCTATATTGGTTGCATATGTATTTATGATAGTTAGCTCTTCTTGTTGCATTGATCCCTTTACCATTATATAATGCCCTTCTTTGTCTTTTTTGATCTTTGTTAGTTTAAAGTCTGTTTTATCAGAGACTAGGATTGCAATCTCTGCTTTTTTTTTTTTTTTTTCCTTTCCATTTGCTTTGTAAATATTCCTCCATTCCTTTATTTTGAGCCTATATGTGTCTTTGCACATGAGATGGGTCTCCTGAATACACCACACTGATGGGTCTTGACTGTTTATCCAATTTGCCTGTCTGTGTCTTTTAATTGGGGCATTTAGCCCATTTACATTTAAGGTTAATATTGTTATGTGTGAGTTTGATCCTGTCATTATGATGCTAGCTGGTTATTTTGCCTGTTAGTTGATACAGTATCTTCATAGTGTCAATGGTCTTTATAATTTGGCATGTTTTTGCAGTGGCTGATACCAGTTTTTCCTTTCCATGTTTAGTGCTTCCTTCAGGAGCTCTTGTAAGGCAGGCCTGGTGGTGACAGAATCTCTCAGCATTTGCTTGTCTGTAAAGGATTTTATTTCTCCTTCACTTGTGAAGCTTAGTTTGGCTGGATATGAAATTCTGGGTTGAAAATTCTTTTATTTTAGAAATGTTGAGTGTTGACCCCCACTCTCTTCTGGCTTGTAGGGTGCAGATATCTGCTGTTAGTCGGATGGACTTCCCTTTGTGGGTAACCTGACCTTTCTCCCTGGCTGCCCTTAACATTTATTCCTTCATTTCAACCTTGGTGAATCTGACAATTATGTGTCTTGGGGTTGTTCTTCTCAAGGAGTATCTTTGTGGTCTCTCTATTTCCTGAATTTGAATATTGGCCTGCCTTGCTAGGTTGGGGAAGTTCTCCTGGATAATACCCTGAAGAATATTTTCCAGCTTGGTTCCATTCTCCTCGTCACTTTCAGGTACTCCAATCAAACATAGGTTTGATCTTTTCACATAGTCCCATATTTCTTGGAGGCTTTGTTCATTCCTTTGCATTCTTTTTTCTCTAATCTTGTCTTCATGCTTTATTTCATTAAGTTGATCTTTAATCTCTCATATCCTTTTTTACACTTGATCGATTCTGCTATTGATACTTGTGTATGCTTCATGAAGTTCTTGTGATGTGTTTTTCAGCTCCATCAGGTCATTTAATGGCTTCTCTACACTAGTTTATTCTAGTTAGCAATTCTTCTAACCTTTTTGTAAGGTTCTTAGCTTCCTTGCATTGGTTTAGAACATACTCCTTTAGCTTGGAGGACTTTTTTATTACCCACCTTCTGAAGCCTACTTCTGTCAATTCGTCAAACTCATTTTCCATCCAGTTTTGTTCCCTTGCTGTCGAAGAGTTGTGATCCTTTGGAGGAGAAGAGGTGCTCTGATTTTTGGAATTTTCAGCCTTTTTGTGCTGGTTTTTCCTCATCTTCATAGATTTATCTTCCTTTGGTCTTTGATGTTGGTGACCTTCGGATGGGGTTTTTGTGTGGACGTCCTTTTTATTGATGTTGATGCTATTCCTTTCTGTTTGTTAGTTTTCCTTCTGACAATCAGGCCCTCTGCTGCAGGTCTGCTGGAGTTTGCTGGAGGTCCACTCCAGATCCTGTTTGCCTGGTTATTACCAGTGGAGGCTGCAGAACAGCAAAGATTGCTGCCTGTTCCTTCCTTTGGAAGCTTCGTCCCAGAAGGGAACCCGCCAGATGCCAGCTGGAGCTCTCCTGCATGAGGTGTCTGTTGACCCCTGCTGGGAGGTGTCTTCAAGCCAGGAGGCACAGGTGTCAGGGACCCACTTGAGGAGGCAGTCTTCCCTTAGCAGAGCTCAAGCACTGTGCTGGGAGATCACTGCTCTCTTCAGAGCCAGCAGGCAGAAACATTTTAGTCTGCTGAAGCAGTGTCCACAGCGGCCCTTTCCCCCAGGTGCTCTGTCCCAGGGAGATGGGAGTTTTATCTATAATCCCTTGACGGGGATCGCTGCCTTTCTTTCAGAAATGCCCTGCCCAGAGAGGAGGAATCTGGAGAGGCAGTCTGGCTACAGGGGCTTTGCTGAGCTGCACTGGGCCCCGCCCAGTACTCACTTCTGGTCGGCTTTGTTTACACTGTGAGGGGAAAACTGCCTACTCAAGCCTCAGTAATGGCACACGCCCCTCCCCCCACCAAGCTGGGGTGTCCCAGGTCGACTTCAGACTGCTGTGCTGGCAACGAGAATTTCAAGCCAGTAAATCTTAACTTGCTGGGCTCCATGGGGGTGGGATCCACTGAGCTAGACCACTTGGCTCCCTGACTTCAAGTCCTTTTCCAGGCGTGTGAACAACTAGTTCTGTCTCATTGACATTCCAGGTGCCACTGGGGTATGAAAAACAACTCCTGCAGCTCTGTGTCTGCCCAAACAGCTGCCCAGTCTTGTGCCTGAAACCCAGGGCCCTGGTGGTATAGGCTCCAGAGGGAATCCCCTGGTCTTTGGGTTGTGAAGACCGTGGGAAAAGCTTAGTGTCTGGGCTGGAGTGCACCGTTCCTCAGGGCTTCCCTTGGCTGGGGGAGGGAGTTCTCTGATCCCTTTGTGCTTCCCGGGTGAGGCAGCACCCCACCTTGCTTCAGCTTGCTGTCTGTGGGCTGCACCCACTGTCTAACAGTCCCAATGAGATGAGCTGGGTACCTCAGTTGGAAATGCAGAAATCACCTGCCTTCTGCGTTGATCTTGCTGGGAGCTGCAGACCGGAGCTGTTCCTATTCGGCCATCTTGCCAGCCACCCTCTGCACCCTTAGTTTTAGTGTTCACCAGTGATTTTCTAATTCCATCATTTCTTTTTATAGTTTCGCATTCCAATCTAAAAAAGAGCTTTCCTTTGTTCCCCATTTATTTATTATTTCAATATAAACTCATGGGATCTTATTTTATGAGTCACAGTCTGCTTTTACCATTATTTCTTTTGATGCTCAAAATAAATTATTTTATTTCGTTTTTATTTGGCCAGTGGGAGCTCCTTCAAGCTGGCTTTTTCTGGGTTTTTTTTGGTTGTTGTTGTTGTTGTTTTTGAGACAGTCTCACTTTGTTGCCCAGGCTGGAGTGAAGTGGTGCGATCTTGGCTCACTGTACCCTCTGCCTCCTGAGTTCAAGCAATTCTCCTGCCTCAGCCTCCCAAGTAGCTGGGACTACAGGCATGTGCCACCACGCCTGGCTGATTTTTGCGTTTTTGTAGAGATGGGGTTTCACCATGTTGGCCAGGCTGGTCTTGAACTCTTGACCTCAAGTGATCTGCCCCCGTCGGCCTCCCAAAGTGCTGGGATTACAAGCATGAGCCACTGCACCTGGCCCATGTTATTTTGATGTTTTCCCATTATTATTTGAGCACTTCCTTGTTTTCTGATTTAACAAGATGTTCTAGGTTTATATAATAGTTTGTTTCCCAAGCCCAGAAATCACCCTTTTTCCTAAGGAGCTCTGGTTTCTTCAAGAGGAAAATCATATTTAGAAAATCAAGATCTGGGTACTAGATTGCTCAATCCTATTGCTTCTAGGCTGTCTCAGTAAACAGAGCTAAAAGATATACTGGTAGTCTAAGTACAGTACCATACTGCAGGGCACATTTTAGTCTTTGCACCTTTCCATATTTAACTTTGTTCTCCAACAGTGAGAATTGCTTCTTTGCTACTTTTTTTATTCAGGCAAATATATTATTTAACAATTTATTTGCATATTTATTACAGAAACATTTATTACAGAAATATAAAGCATACTTGTTACAGAAAATATAAAACATTTATTACAGAAAAAAATTTATCATAAAACAAAAAAAGAAATGACCTTTATTCTCACCTAACAATAGCCACCGCAGAATATACTTCCATTCCTTTTTATTTTCTGAACATATATGTAGAGAAGTATAGAAATCATGTATTTTACAGTTTTATTTTTTAAATTAGATTAGGCGTTAAATTGGTAAAGGTAAAATCTTAGACTTGTGAGGTGTTTTTGCCCCTCTGCCATACTATCAGGAGTATGATTTCACAGAATCCTGCTATATCAGATAGATACGGGCTTCATTACTTGCTCCGATTTGGAGGCTGAGAAATCTTGGGCAAGTCATTTCTGAGCCTCAATTTCCTTAATCTGTAAGATGAGAGTAATAATAAATAAATTTATGATAAGATATTAAATAATATACAAATATCACCAATTATAGACTTCTTAGCATGACAGTCAGCAAATTATAACTATTTTGCAGATTATCAAAGCAGTTATTTACATGAGTAGATAAATAATACATTGATAAATGTTATATGTTGAATATATTGTACAAGATTAAAGCATTTTTGAGTGCAGGAAGTGCTTTGTTATATACTAGTAAAGAAAAATATTGCCTGGATGCAATGGTTCATGCCTGTAATACCAATATTTTAGGAGCCTGAGACGGGAGTATTGCTTTAGGTCAGGAGTTCGAGACCAGCCCAGGCAACATAGTAAGACCCTTGTCTCTAGAAAAACAAAAATAACAAAATAGCCAAGCATGGTGGTATGCACCTGTAGTTGTAGCTACTCGGGAGGCTGAGGTGAGAGGATCGCTTGAGCCCAGGAGGTGGAGGCTACAGGGAATTATGATTATAATCATGCCACGGCACTCAAGCATGGGTGACAGAGCAAGACCCTATCTCTTTAAAAAAAAAAAAAAAAAAAGATAAAAGAAAAAAATTGCAGTAGATCTCTTTAAAATAAGTGGCCAATATGAAAACACACATATATGTGTATAACATATTTAAGGCAAACCTGGTTGTACTCCCTCTGCATGTAAATCCATAAATTAAGAATCACGGTTTTATTCACACCAAAAGATTGATGAATACATGTGTTATTTGCTGTCAAAATGTGCTTGGTCAGCCTGTTGTTAGCTTTTTTGCTTGTGACAAGTAAGGAAAACATTGGCTTTCCACAGTCAACCAAATATTTGTTTTGCTGCTACTTACTCGTTATTGTAGACTAAATAATTTTTCTTGCCTTTAGCGGCATAAATATGGTTTTAGTCCAGACTTTAGACACTTCAACTTTAATTTTATGCCTGTGCGTATAATGCCACATGTGTGCTTGTATAATAAAATTGTAAATACTTTATCTTCTGTTATATGGTGAAGAGGCTCATTGTTCTCAGGTATACAAAAATGATTCCAGAAGAAAAAGATAATGATATCTGCTAAAATGAATGGGGAGAGGGGAGAGTGCTGGCCTGGAACATAGAAATATAACTCTCCTAAAGATAAAAGCAGACATTGAAACTCCTAAATGTTTAAAACAGGGCATCAGGTATGCTTTTCAATAAAAACTGGTGATAGCAGTGGTAAAATGTTTCATCAGTACGATTATACTCCTAGGTGAAAAAAAAAGATGGAGACAAGGGAAAAAATGAAGTTAATGAATAAAACAAATGTTATTTCAGATCATGGCCCTTCATGTGTGTTACTAAGGAAAAATATAAGGATTTATAACATATATTTGTTTTCCATTTATTTTTATGAAGGCATTAAAGAAATTATCAAAAAATACTAAAAGGGAGAAAAGCATTTTAATAACATTCCAACAGTGGCATGCTGATTTTTACTACAGTATGCAATGAAGTTCCTTGCATTTCAAAGGCAAGGGTAGCTAAGTTTGCCTCAGCCCCTTAGCATTCTGTACTACCCTTATACTGCCATTTACAACATGAAAGTATAATAATCTATTTACATGCTAGTATATAACAGTATGAGTTTCTGACAAATGTGGCACATCTTGGTGGTAGTTCATTTATTCTAGAAATACTTATTCAATGCCTACTATGTGCCAGGCATACTTTTGGACATTTTGGATACATCAGGTAACAATATAAATACCTCTGTCCCATGAACCTTACATTCTACCTGTATTTGCAAAGTTCCTAGCACACTGTAGATTTCTTCTCATGGTCATAAGATGTCTGCACCAGTTCTAAGCATCACATCTTCACAGAAAAGCATCCAAAACAGGAAGGAAAAATTAGAAGCAAAAGGGCTTTCTCCTTTTGGGCCTTTCTTTTCGTAGGAAAGAAAATCTTTCCCAGATCCCTCAAACATGTGATCTGGACCAAACACTGGCTGGCAAAGAGTGGAATTTCTGAAGTCTAAGCAACAAGAAGAAAACTCCTGTTACCACAACTACCAGCTCACCTGCATCTGTGCCATGTGCTTGCTGCCCACGTATGACTAAAGATGAGCTGTTTGTAGTCTTAGGTCAACTCCACTTGTGCCTTGGATCCTGCCGCATGCCCCCATCGCCTACTTGTGGGCATTACTCCAACAGTTCTTTTCTTTCTGTCCTGTGTTATCAGCTTTCTGTTCTTACTGGATTTTCGTGCTCTTTCATCAGCATGAAAACATGCAGTAATTTCTCCATTAAATATATATATATATGTCTTGTCTCCACATCCCCTTCTAACTACTGTCCTTTAGCTATGCTTTCTTTTCTAGAAAAAAACTCCTTAAAGAAATATACGTGTTTGTCATCTCCAATTCCCCTTTTCCTGTTCACTCTTAAATTTACTCCAGTTAGACTTCCATTCACATACAACTGCTTAGCCCTCTTAAGTGACCTATTACCAGATTTTACACTGTTGGTCACTCCGTCCTCCTTGAATTATTCTTTACTTGGCCTCCAGTTTTTTCTCTCTTATACTAAATTTGTTTGAAAACATCTTTAAGTCTCATGGATTGGATTGACATATCATATGTTGCTAATAATTTCCAAAGTGTTTAACATGCATCTTAAACTTAACATGTCCCAAATTAAGCTATTGATGTTATCTTTCAAACCTGCTCCTCCTGAAATCATCCCTGTCTCAGTTAATTTTGGAATCATTTTTTGTTCCTATTTCTTTTCTACCCCATCCAATTGATCAGCAAATCCAGGATCTGTAGGCCAACAATTTCCACTGGTAGTCCCTGGTCAGCCCCAATCATCTCCCATATAGATTAGTGCAATCGTTTCATAATTCATCTCTTTGTTTCTGCCAGTGACATCTTAAAGTCTATTCTCAACATAGTATCCGGGATGGTCCCTTAAAAATATGTCAGATCTTGTCACTCCTTCTTTAAACCCACCAGTGGATTTCTTCAAAGTTAAAGCCGCTACATTTGTCTAGTAGACTATAAAATCTGTTCTCTCTCCCCATCTGTTTACATGTCTGATCTCATCTCCTTATACTTCTCTCTCAATCACTCTGTTCTAGGCACAGTAGCCCCTTTGCTGATCTGAGTACACATTTGGCATGTTCCCTGACTCAGGGCCATTGCTCATACTGTTACCTTTTCTGGACTGTGGTTCCTCCAGATAGTCACATGGCTCATTCCCTTACCTCTCAGGTATTTTCCCAAATGTCACCTTCTCAATGAGACTTTCTTTGACCACTTCTACCTGACACTTCCAAATTGTTCTTCTCCACTTTGTTCTTTCTGTTATTACCTTGTAATATACTATGTATCTTATTAAATTTGTTGTTTGTTTTCTGCCTTCCCCAATAAAATTTTTGTCCATTTTCTTTATTGTTGCTTTCCTAACACCTGTAACAATGTTTGACATTCTCCTAAAAAAATTTGGAGACTGTATAAGTGAACCAATGAAAGATGAACTCTAAATGGCTTAAAACATTTATAATACATCCTTTGATACTGAGCATTAAGTTGCCTAAACCACTTCTCCTTTTGTTAACAAAAAAGAAGGTAGAAGAATTATTACTTGGGCAGTCTACTGTGTCTAAGTTCATACTTGTGAAAAACTTATTGTTTCCCCTGCCTTTTCCTCTCATTTCTCTCTGACAAAAGCCCATGAGAAAGGTAGGACAGTGGGTATTTTGCACAAAGAAGTTGTGACTCAGAGAAGTAATTGATGTTCCCCCAAGAGCACCAACAGAGCTGATAGGACCTAGATTGCCTGATAGCAACTATAGTCCTCTTTCCATAATGGTAACAGTCAATATGAAGTATGATATTTTATAGAATACTGTATAATCCTTCATGTGACCTAAGAGAGGAAACCTACCTTCAGAAAAGTGATTATGAATTGATGTTACTGGGGTTTTTCTTACCTGTCATTTGAATGAAAAAGAAACTTGCTGCATATTTAAGATTCTGGATTTTTTCTATATCTTGAATCAAACAACTTTTATAATAATTGATAAGTTTGTTACTGATACCTTATTTACTGCCAGTATATACTTTTAATAGAGCAGAATACAGAATATGTTGCTTTGCTATCAGATTTCTCCACATTTTGCCCACATCATTCCCATCTTTTCTCAACCACAAGTTATCTCCTCCAGCAACTGTTTAAGCCTAAAACAGTCGAAATACTCAAAATGCTAATTAGATCTGTAATTTTTAATCAATTGAGTAAAGTGAGGAGGCGTGGTTGTTAGCTTTTTTGTTAGAAAGAGATATTTGTAACCTCTTTTACCTGGAAGGAATTCTTTAAAGTAACCAAGTATGCTAAGATGCTAGTATATTACCTATGTATATGTACATAGACATATACCACAAATGTGTACACATTATGTAATGCATATAACAAATAAAATATCTAGCACTAAAACTATATTGAATGCAATTTATTCTGTTTAACATTTCAAAATGCATTTCTAGATTTTGTGGCACCTTCAGTAGATACCAGGGACATCACTTATCATTGCATTGTGGATAAAATAGATGTGCATATTCATAAAACTTGGAGAATAGTGTGATGGGAATTCAGATTCACTATTCAGTGACAAAAAGACTGCCTTCATGTTCTAAATGAGACTAGAAGATGGAGCAGATGAAGGCAGATGAGTTATTCATCTGGGCATTAAGAATGAATACATCTATGTTGAGATGTTTATTAATGAAACTACTGTTTCCATTTGCCCTTATTAGTTTTTCCAGTTATAGAAAATTACCTGTCAAGTTTTACTTCTTTCTTGCAATTAGACAATTTCTTTTCCATGGCTTTTTATATTGGCATCGTAGGTTAAAGGTGGTTTTTGATTGGCAGGTAAGTAGTCAGTCCTTGCAGCTGATGAGGACTTAACATTTTTGTCATTACTGTTCTTCTAATGCTTAATCTGCCTGATGAAAAAGAGCCAGACAGCATCTTAACACCAACTAGAACTCAGCTCAGCCTAGTACATAGGTCTATGTGACCAGTTATTATTTCCTTTAGACTTGTATTTCTCATCTGTCTCTGAGCACCTTCTTGTATCTATTGGCCATTTATTTGGCTTTCTTTGATCCTTTGTTTTTTAAAAACTAAAACATTTCTTGTATCAGCAACCTGTGATAGTCTATTCCAACCATATTTCCATGTATCATCTTACTGCTGCTTCCTAAAAAGGAAACATTCCCTCCAGCCAGCAACTGTTCCACCTTGTTTCTCATCAGTAGGGTTGGCACCAGTTCAAGTTCTGTCAACACTATTCCATCAGATAAAGCTGTTACTAACATAAAAGATGAGGGGGCTGGCATGCATACACACTATTCAAGCACCAATGAGCAGACTAATAACATTCTTATTGCTCCCGTGTTAGCCTGTCTGTAGTCTGGTCTAATTTGGCTGTACCTTAGTGCTGGTGGTGATACTTGCCCATGCATATATCAGTATCTGTTTGATAGTAGTTGACTCCTTTGGATAAGAATGCATGTTTTCTGGTTTTCATTGACAAAATGGTTAATAATTAAGCTTCTATATAAGATCTTTATATAAACATCATTTTAATAAGCTAAAAGTCTAATCAGATTATAAGCAGTATATCCACAATCTATTATTATCTGTACCATTTCACTAGTTATTAACAGAATTGGATAAGCTTCACTTTTATAAAATGTTATATGGCATGCTTAATTTCAGCTCATCCGGCATAATGGTTTTCTTCTAGAAAGAAAGAAAAGAAGTGTCAGACAGAAATATTTCCTATGGGCCTCCCCTCTTTGTAGAAAGAAATCTGGCATTACACTTTTTTGGGGAGCAGGGAATACAAAAAAGGACTTTGAGGAGAGCCTTATATATCATTTTGTTCCAAAGGATAAATCTTCATTTTGGACATTATCAGTCAACCACACTGAATCACCTTCTGTGTTGTGTGATCAATTTAGTTGTGTCAAATCAAAAAAGATTTAATCAAAAGCTCCAATCTTTTAATTCCCTGCATTTATTATGGTCCTTGTCAGTTCTGCTAAGTGCTCAGGTATGCACAGAGAATTTTCAGACACAGAGAATTTTCAGACACTTATATCATCTTGATTACTTGCTTCATCTTTATGCTGCTGCCCTGGACCATTTGTGAGCCTTTAAAAATCTTTTATCCTGTTTAAGGCTTAAGCTAGAGGCAGGTCTAGTCTCTAGGTTAGAGTTTAGAGCAGGGTTTTTCAAATTGTAGGTAGTAATTCACTGGTGGGTCATGAAATCAATAGTGTATCTCAGTCAGCACTTTTTATTTAATGGGATGGCATCGACTAGAAAAAATCAGAGTATATCACGTGTAATAATGGTTTTAAATACTGTTTTATGATATTTTGTATTTTTTTGTATTTGGTTAGCAATATGAAATTGCCATTTTTGTAGGTAAAAGTCAATATAATATCAATTTTTTATGGCTCAACCTTATATATACAGTTTTGTCTAGTAGATATATACTAACCATATATGTGTGTAGAATTTAGATGAAAAATATTTTTTCTACATATTTCCAGAACAGCTCAAACGCCATTGGGTTACAATAAATGTCTAATATACTGCTCCATGCTAGACCAAGAAGAAATCCATTAGACACTTACCTCTAGATCTAAAAGAGCTAGTTTCTACTGGGTAGAACAGGACTAATTCATGAGAAAAATATTTTTTAATTAATAGTCAAACAGTGTTAATAATAATCATAATTTAGCAGTATTCATAGTTAACAGGCAGTATTTGTGTTTCAAGTGCTAAAATTGAGTGTGCAGATGAACTGTGAGATTCAGAGACATTTAGAGTAGTGAGAACTAGTATCATCAAGAGAATCTTCCTCATTGAGGGAGGTAAAATGTAGAAATGAGTCTGACTAGAGGGGAGAGGATAGAATATTCATGCTTCGTCTCTGTAACATGAGTTTAATAATAGTCTACAGAACCTTGATTCCATAGTAGAAATAATCTATGTAAGGCAGGAATCATGAATAGTAGATCATTTTGATGAAATAGGATCAGAAAATAGTTTAACTTTGAAAAGCACTGACTTAAATGTAGATGTGGTTAAGGGCATACTGTTTGGGGAGACTTTTTAAATCTCACTTAAGAGTTTAAGGTACTTTATGGAAGAGCTTTAATTTTATTTAGACTCTTTTAGATATGTTTTTTTAAGGAACCTTGGGAAATGAAGAAATTATTACGTTGGGGAAATTGTTATTTTACTTTGCAAATAAAAATATCTAGAGGTATTTTTAGAGACAAACAAAATTTATCATGTGTTAATGGGAGCTTAGTGTCTGTGTATTTTTCAGAGTGGACTGAATTAGATTTAGAGAGCAAAATACTGGAATATCCTCAAAACAAATCTGTTATTTGTATATTTCTCTTGCAAACTCTACCCCCTCTCCCTACAAGTTTCTAGTCTGAGCTTTAATGTCCTACCATGACCATTTTAGTCACAGTGTTTTTTGTTGGGCTATTTTAACAACCTGCTAACATGCTGCCAACAATCTCTGTTGCTAATCTCAAATCCTGCCAATACATTCTGTGTGTGGCCTTTCTGAAACACAAACACGATCATGTGTCAATCCCCTTCATAAAGTACTTTAATGGCATCTCATTTCCTATAGCGTAAAGTCCTTTGCATGGTATGCAAGACCTTACATGGCCTATAATTTGCCTGCCACACTAAGCTCATCTTTCACTATGGATCCCATGTTCCATGAATGCTAGATTTTTCTACATACAAATTTATTTCACACCTTGACTGACTGTAATGGCTCCCTTTTCCTGGAATGCCTTTTCTATCTAATGAATATTACCTCAATATGCAAGTTGTTGTTTAAGATCATTTCTCTGAGATTCCTGTCCTGATCGCTCTTTCATCATTGGACCAGTGTTTCTCAAACTTTTCTGCACATTAGAATCACCTAAAAATTCCAAAGTCTCGGGGCTGAGACCCAGGCATCAATACTTTTTGAAGCTCCCCAGGTAATTCTTAGCTGAATTGAAATGTGACCAGTTTAAACTGAGGTGTGCTATAAATGAATATCAGATCTTGAAGACAATATCAAAAAATATAAACTAGTTTAGTAATAACTTTATATTGACTACATAGTGAAATAATATCTTCATATATTGAATTAAATTTTAAACATAATTAATTTCATTTGTTTTCTTTTAGGTTTTTAATGTAACTACTAGAAATGTAAAATTCTATTTATGGCTTACATTATATTTGCGTTGGATATTGCTGGTCCAGAACAAATCACAATGATACTAAACTATGATATAAATTGTAACTAATAGTAATGTATGGTATCTGTTTAATGCATACATACGTGTTTTTTTTCCAATCCTTTTCTGCCTCATTGAAAATCTAAACTTACATAAATTTTATTATACTAGAATTTTATCATGAAGTATTAATTCATTAAGTTCTTAATTCAGAAAACATTTGATGCTTGTTATATGTAAAATACTCTATAAGGAAGGCAAGGAAAATAAAAACCAAAATAACTATGTAAAATTAAAAAGTTACCAAATATGGATTTCAGAGGAATAAGAGATTAAAACCAATACCATTCTAACCATTTAAATTATTTTGCTATTTTACATTATAGAGAATTAAGACAAGGCATGGTATCTTTTAAAATCAGCTTTATCGAAGTATACTTTACATACAATAAAGTTTACCAATTTTAAGTATGCAATTCAGTGAGATTTGACAAAAGTGTACAGTTATATAACCACCAGCACAATCAGGACGTAGGACATTTCTATTATCGCTCAAAAGTTCCCATGAATCCCTTTGCAGTTAGTCCCCTCTAGTCATAGACCCAGCCCTGGCAACCGTTAATCTGCTTTCTCACACTATAGTTTCGCTGTTTTCACAATTTCCTGTGATTGGTGTTATACAATATGTGTCTGGCTTCTTTTACTTGGCATAATGCTCTTGAAATTCATCTATTATATCAGGTTTTTTTCCTTTTTTGTTGATGAGTTGTATTCCACTGTATGTATATACCATAATATGTTTATCCATCCATCAATTGATGAATACTTACGTTATTTTTGTTTTTTTAAGTATTATGAATAAATCTGTTATAGCACTAATTTATTTTGGATAAATACCTAAGAGTGTGATTTCTGGGTCATAGGGTAGTTTATAAGAAACTTCCAGCTGTCTTCCAAAGTGGCTGTATCATTTTGCATTCCCTCTAGCAATGTAGAAAAGTTCTAGTTGCATCAAATCCTTGTCAATTAATGGTATTATCAGTGTTTAGTTTCAGCCATTCTAGGGAATGCGTAATGGTATTTCACTGTGGTTTTAATATGCATTTCCCTGATGATCAATTATGATGAACATCTTTTCGTGTGCTTAAATCAGATTGTCTTTTGTTATTTTAATCAGATTATTTTTAATTGGATTGTTTGTTGTCTTCTTATTTCCTTGAAAGAGTTCCTTATATATTCTCGATACAAGTCCTTTATCAGATAAATGTTTTGAAAATAGTTTTCAAAGTTCATTTGCCATGCAATTCACCTATTGAACGTGTACAGTTCAGTGGTTTTTAGTTTATTCATAGATATCTGCACAATTTTATTTGAGAACATATTCATGATCTCAAAAAGAAACCCATACCCTTTAGCTATCACCTGTTACAGCCTCAGCCCCCACTTCCCCGGACCTGTGCAACCACTAATCTACTTTCTATATAGATTTCTCTGTTCTAGACATTCCATATAAATGGATCATATAATAGGTAATCTTTTGCAACTGACATCTTTTCACTTAGCACAATGTTTCCAAGGTCCATCCATGTTGTAGAACGTATCAAATACTTGGTTCCTTTTTATGCCGAAATAATATTCCATTTTATGTCTATATCACATCTTGTTAATTTTTCAGTTGATGGACTTCCAAATATGTGTTTCTAAAATGTATTTATGATTCATATGTAGGTACTACTGAATGAATGTGTTGTGTACTATATATAACATATACCAGAAAAAAGAATACAGTTGTCCCTCAGTATCCATGGAGGATTGGTTCCAGGACCTCCTGCAGACACAAAATCCTAAGATGCTCCAGTCCCTGATATAAAATGGCAGAGTATTTGCATATAACCCAAGTGCATCCTTCCATATACTTTAAATCAACTCTAGACTACTTTATAATACCTAATGTAATGTAAATGATATGTAAATAGTTGTTATACTGTATTATTTAGGAAATAATTACAAGAAAAAAGTCTGCACATGTTTAATACAGAAACACTTTTTTCCAAATAATTTTGATCTGCAGTTGGTTGAATCTATGTATACAGAGTCCATGGATACAGAAGGCCAACTGTAGTTTAAAAGATACAGTAAAATATAAATAGCATTCTGACATTTTCTTTTCAATTCCCAATGGGCCATTTTGTGTACTAGAAACCCTTTATATGTACAAATTTTTGAGTCTACTGGTTCAGACAAGTAAGTTAGGTGAATGAAAGTATTTTAGATAGTATACAACATGAACAAAAGCACAGATTTAAGAGAAAGCATGGGGCCTTTTCTTATCTTGCAAATTGTGTGTCTAAAACCTAGAGAGGGGTATAGAATCTTTCATTCCATCATTTTTATCCTGTCCCTCACTATAGGAATTGAAGGTTTATTGACAACATCTATTATATACTCTTGGAATGCCTGAGAAAGAATATTAAATAAAAATTTTGTACTGTTTAAGCCTATGGTTTTGTTAATACTATTTGGCAGTGGATACTAGACACTCTGTTACTACACTTTCCCTTTAGAAGCAAGCTTACGGTTTATGCTCCTTTCAAATAATCTCGACCAAGAATTAACAGTATTAATTTTATTTTCTTCCACTCTTCTAGTTTATTTCTGAACATCTTAGCTGCATTATTATTTGAGACTTCAGGGGACTGACTTGAGTCTGCTATAGAAAAACAACATCAAAAATAAGTTATTTGTACTTCCCATTCTACAAAACCCCTGGAGAAGTCCCTCGTACTTTATTCCATGCTTTGCCATTGCCATGTGAGGCATTTATGGAAGAAT
The DNA here is from genome assembly GCF_007565055.1 of Rhinopithecus roxellana. Taxonomy (NCBI): domain Eukaryota; kingdom Metazoa; phylum Chordata; class Mammalia; order Primates; family Cercopithecidae; genus Rhinopithecus; species Rhinopithecus roxellana. The sequence goes on from NC_044551.1 coordinate 58,153,180, forward strand.
AATTATGCTTATTCTCACCCTTTTGGTTGTGGTTGAATAGAAGAGAGTTGCAACATTTACTATATTACTGCTGAAGATTTTGCTAGTCTGTGGTATGTATCTTGTGAAGATGCTTGACAGAGTATTAAGAAAGAATCCAGTAAACTAAGTTTCTCAGAAATATTTCTCAGTGTTGGCTTGCTTGTTTTTCTATTATTCACACTGTTGTTATTCTGGCTAATTTAACAGTATATTACACTAATTCACTACATTACCTTGAAGGCCATAGTAATTAACGGTATGTTTTCTATCTCAGAAAGTAGAGACAAAGCATTTGAGACAGACTCAAGCCTTCACCCGAGTGAGTGACAGAGCTTGGAATAGAATGTGAAGCTACTAACTCAGAATACTGAACCCAGTTCACTCATTACGTTGGCTTTGTTTAGTAACTAAGCCAAAGAAAAAATTTAATCAGTGAGAATGTGTCTGTAATTATGTTCTAATCCAAAATAAGAGGGTGAGAAATTTTTCACTTCACCAAGAAGAAAGTGTAAGATTGCTTTAGTGACTAATTCACTTTATGGAACTTAATCAGACAAACTCAAATAATCCTTCTACAATAAAGGATTAATTAATGCCATTTCAAAACAAAGGCACTTTTTAAGTATTTATTTTTTTCTTTCCCCCAGCAAATGTGTTGTTGTAATACAGAGTTCAGGGACTTTACTTTTATTTAACAAGTTGCCTTGATGAGCATGATATTTCTGTTGTTTCTTGATCATTCCTTTGGCCTTCTAGACCTCATTAGAAATGCTCACAGACATTAAGTCTAACATGGCACTTGATGATCACAGTTTTCCAAGGCTTGAGACAAGGAAAGCCAGTTGCTCAGCCAACTCTGCTTGTCCTTGCCATCTTCCCACTCTCTTTGAGTTACTTTCTCAAGGAATACATTTTCTACCAAAAAATTCCTTTCCTTTTTTTTGAAACAAAAGTTAATCTTTCATTTAAATAATATTTATCAAATGTGAGATAGTGTAGGCACTGTTCTAGGCTCTGGACATAAAATAGTAAATAAGACAGAAAAGTCTCTGCCCTCAAGGAGCTCACATTCCTGTGTCTAACTTTGGTGCCCTTCTCAGTCAGAGTTCACAGACATCTAGTGATCACATCACTTTCTACAGGTTTCAGCTTTTACCAAAAACGTAGGTCTCCAAGTGTGATGTCCTGGTCTTTCCAGTGACAACTACTTCCCTGGTTTATTGTTCCTTTGTTTTTTGAGACAGGGTCTTGCTCTGTCACCTAGGCTAGAATGCAGTAGTGCAATCATGACTCACTGCAGCCTTGTACTCCTGGGCTCAGGCAATCCTCCCAACTCAGCCTCCCAAGTAGCTAGAACTACAGGTATGTGCCACTATGCCAGGCTAAAGTTTTTTAAAGAGATGGGATCTTGCTATGTTGCCCAGGCTGGACTTGGAACTCCTGGCTCAAAGGAACCTCCCACCTCAGCCTCCCCAAATTCAGGGATTACAGGAATGAGCCACCATGCACAGCCCCCTATTATATTTAAGTGAATTATTATGCCTAAAGCACTTAGCAGGCTGCCTGGCATATAGAAAGCACTATATATATATATATATATATATATATATATATATATATATATATGCGCACATATGTATATACATATATATACACATACATATATATATATATGTGTGTTAGTTATAGGTAGAAGATAGGAGTAGCAAAACATTTTCCATCATTATGCCAACAAATACTGTTTATTCTTTAAACGAATTCAGAATTACAGGTAAGCCCCATGATAAGCAGTGCTACATTTGAACATCCAAATTTATAGAAAATAGAAACTAAGTTTTGATAATTTGCAAAACAATTTTCTATGTTTCTCCCAATTATGAGTTTTATTGGTACTTTGGAAATAGGATTTAATATACAGAAATATTTCTTATTCAAGCAATCTATGTTAATAAAATGGAAAATAAGATATCTATTCCCTGCTTCTTCAAATGATGCTTAATCAGCTGAAGGCAATCATAACTATAAAATACCTTACAGACATAAAATACAGTGCCTTGTATTCACTGCCAGATAATAATAATACCTCATTTATATAACATCAACACTTTATAAAGTCCTGTCACATGCTTCATTACATTTAGTTCTGTAACAGTCCTGAGAAGTAGATTAAACAAATATTATACTTTCTAACTTTGCAAATGAAGAAACCAAAGTATTAAAGATATTTAGTACTCGCCCTAACTTAAATGGTATATTTGAGATTTTATCCAATATTTTTTCCACTGTAAAACTGCAAAGTGTTGTTTCCTCAAAAAATAAAACAAGCCACAAGCAATATGACCTGTTAGCTGTATGCCAGAATCAGCAGACTGATTGCTAGCCTACAATTCACAGCATTACCACTAAAATTGAGCAGGATGACCCCCATTCAACTCACCATCTGATCTCAGGTTCCAGAAAGCCCATTTAGACACAAGTAGACTTCAAATGAAGCATAGTTAGATGAGCTTTTCCCCTACCTTCACTCCATTTTAAAACTTAATTTGTCAGAGATGTCATTAAAGATGAGAATTGAGGAAGGGGGTGAAATCTGAACTAGAATTTGTATACCTATCTTAGAGAACATGGTTGGTCTAGGCAGGTAAAAAATAAAAATGAAAAACAAAGTCAACAGTGAAACAGAGTCAGAAACAACTGGACATGGTGCTTTCAAATAGTTGTACATATTTTCATATTTCGATTAGAATATTCTCATAGATATAGAAAAATAATTTTACCAGGCTATTTTCCAAAGTTCCTTATTAAAATTATTAGGAAAAAAAAAATCCCAAGATTTTGGGGAGTCAGTTGCACTCTCTCCCTCTCTCACCTTTGCACTTTCAGTCACTAAACTACTAAGGAATGCTTTGTTCATTGATCAAGAGGTGTGTGGGCATCAGAAAACTTGAAATTTTACCCCCATTTTATCAACTAACTACAGCTAGTACTGTGATAAAAAAAAAAATACCCTAAAATAATTCTTGGACATCAGCCCAAACAACATAACAATCTAGGATGGTTCAACACATTTAATTTTATAAAAGACTCACAAATAATAATTAGGTATAGGAATATTAGAAATAAAAAATTTTATAAGAGACTCACAAACACCTATGAATTATTTTTTGCAGTATAGGACCAACAAGATATAAATTATGGCTGCTCATTGCTTACCAAAATAAAGTTCAAATTTCTTAATCTGGCATTCAGAGACTTTCATGATCAGAGTTTTGTCTTATTTTCTTTATTCCCCATCTTATTTATACATACTTCATTTTCAAAGAATCATTTTTCTCTGCCTCCTGTGCATCCTGCTCTGTATTTCCTTTGGTTGTTATGTCTTGGTTATTATTTCTCTTTTACCTGCTATTGCCAAATCTTATTTCTCCTTTAATGCCCACTTATGCGGCCACTTCCTTTACCCAGCTTTCCCTCTCCCTCCTCTGCGTGAATTTCCTAAATATCAGAACCTCTCCTATTATTTGTACCACTACACAGTAATAGTGTATGTCTTATCCTTTGTCCAGTATATAAGCTCCTATCCTGGAAAACTGTCATTGTTTCCCTCACTCGCATGCATAGTAGCACCACCTACCACCATAACTGTTTGCACTAAATAGAGTAGAAAAAGGATGAGCTGTGAAGTCCGACAGCCTTGGATTCAAATCCTTGCTTTATCATTTATTAGCCATATAACCTGGGGCAAGAGATAACCTCTCTAAACCTCTGTTTCCTCATGCATGAAATAGGGATAATAATACCCCTTCTATTGATACAGAATTAAGTAATAAATCATGCACAGTATTCTTAGCATTGTGTCTCAGACGTGCTAGGTCCTAAAAAATGGTGATGGTGCTGGCAGAGGTGGTCATACTTATATTTTAGAAGCTACTTTATTGCTTCAGTTTCCTCAATCACATAGGAAATCTAAAGAATACTCTGCCATACCACACATGCAAGTATTTTAAGGACTGTTTTGAACAGATCTGTAAATTCTTGTAACTACTTGGAGAAAATTACCTTACAAGTATGTTACAAAACAACAGAACCCTCCTTTAAGTACTGTTAGAAACACAGATATTCTGCAATGTTTAATTTGCCTTGGGCAATTTTAGGTAGCAATTCTTTAGTCTCCTTTCTGTTTGGCTTCATAAAATCTTTTTATCTTGAAGAATTTTTTTTTCTTATTGCTGCAACACGGGGTACATAATTTGTAGTTTCCACATCCAGAATGGCAGGGCAACATGGAAATGTCAAAATGGCCACTGAGCTACAAGAATTGTGGATCACACCATCTGGAGAAGCACAAAGTGTGTTCTGTTGAGGTACCTGGGGGCAACATCAGTCAACCTTTGTGTTAGTCCAGAGGTTTGCGTGAGGGAGATGAGCAAATCTGAACAGGAACAACAAACTACAGCTGATAGGTAGAAAGCTGGGGCCCCCAAAATAAAAGCACATATGCCCCTCAACAATTCTCAATAATCATTTATATATTGCAGTTGTGTCTTGTGATCATTACTAAGAATACAGAAACATCTGTAAAAAGCTACTTATCAAGTAGTCTATCTGACAGACTCTCTGATAAGTTTATGTAGTAGAACCACTGTTTAATAAAAAACGTTATTAGGGAGACTCTGGGCACATTGTCCATGGGTTAACCCTGCTCCTCAAGGAGCAGTATAAGAAAAATTATTAGTAAAAATAAGACAATTAAGACCAGTTTTAATGTTTTGTGTTCAGAACCTGTCTTTACTGATCTAAGTTCACTCTGTCCCTTAGCATATTAGGTAAGATTACTTAAATTTATTTGAATTGATTTGAATGTAATATTTTGTGATATCCTAAATTATATGCTATCATGACTATAATTTATTACCAACATAACTGCTATTTGAATTATAAACTCAGCAAAGCCCTTTACTCCTGAAAAGACAAGATAAAATTTTGTATTTTGATAGGAGTAGGGCTTTAAAACAGGTTTTTTTTTTTAATTTCCGACATCTTAAGGGAAAATAGCAAAAGTAAAAATTTTTTAAATTCCTAATTTAGAGATATATTAAAACTATATTAAGGATACATTCCATTTTATAAATGGTCACACTGTGCTATATATGTACATAACCCCAATGCGATTACTAGTTTGTTATGAAGCATATATGCAGTGAGAATGTGCTACAAAGAGAAAGTGCATACGGTAGTATGTGTAGAGAGGAGACATTGGCTTCTTGTAAAATCTGTTTTCTCATACTTCCAGTTTAGCACAATCATTAAACTTCTCCAAACCTCAGTTTTCTCATCTGTAAAATGAGCAGGTTGCTGATACCTAAGAACTTCAAAGTACTCAAATTTTATGTTGTGATTCTGGACATACTCCTTTCATGCAGAATTTGAAAATCAAGATTAAGCATCCAGGAGCATGTAAATATATAAAACTCCTAGATATGAACTCTTATATATTCACAAGCTACCCTTCTGGAAGTCTCTAATGGAAAATATGGTTGAAAATCAGTAAGTATTTTCAAGTTTATATTTTAAAATGGAATCCAATCTGAAAAACTGCATAAATTTTAACTGTATTATTTATTCCCTGAGACAATTTGTAACCTGCACATTTCTCAGATTCTCTAATGAAAAAACACAGAGGAAAATGTTCTGTGTTATTTTATTTTGAGAATTATTTTAAGCCCCTCATAACATGAAGCAATAAAGCTAGGAAAACTGTAGAAGAAAAAATTAACACTTCCATGTGTTCAGTGTTGAGGCATACTTTAATGTTCAAGTATATTTCCGGTAAACCCTAACCACTTTTAACTAATTTTCAGGAACCTTTAAGAGGCTTATCTACCACCAGATGGAGCCAGTATTGTTCAATTTGTAGCATAAAAATATGCTGAAAATGAAAACTGGTGAAACAGAATAAATAAATAGTTTTTTTATTGTAGTCCATAGTATAGAAAAAAATAAACTTTAGCATCTTTCTGCCTAGTTTCTGTAAAATGCACATGTGTATAGAGGCACCCGCCATTAAATTATTTTTTATTATGAATAGGTTTTTATTTTGGCAGTTCCATTGGACGAGTTTTCTTCTTATTCACTATTTGAATATATCACCTTAACAACTTTCAAGTATCTTTAAAACAAAGTTAGTAAGGCTTTAGTCTCTGGTATAACTACATAAATGTTATGGGTTGTAATAATGAAAAATGATAGCATAGAATATATTGCCAATAGGCTCTCGTTTTGTTGTCACAGAATATTCCCATTATAGTTTCCATGATGGATTTTCTTAATAAAACAAAAGAAAAGGCATACTGACTGGGAGAGGGGAAATATGTAGTTTATCACCAGTAGCTCCTCAGGGGAGATGGTAAAACCACAATGAATGGCTGCAACTCTTACCCGGAAAGCTTAGTGCCCAGTGGCCCTAATCAGGGGTAACTGCCTTAAACCTGACTTCACGAACTCCTCTCACCTTTATTTAACAAGTGTCAGGAATTATCTAATCCCTTATACCTCAACTTAATTAGGCAACCATCTATTGAAAAAGTATTTGTATGCTAGGGGTATTAAGGCCCTAAAAGTCCCTCAAGGAACTTTTCCATTCAGCAAAAGCAATAAGGTGACTGTAGGCACTGTTGTAATTCAGGACCTAAAAATGATCTATCTGTTTATTTGTCCATTCAACTACTATTTATTTAGTACATACTATATGCAAGGTATATGCTAGGCCACAGTTCTTGCCATGTGAGTTTACAGCCTGGAGGGTAATACAGAGAAAGAGGCAGTTATGATACAGTGTGCTTGAGAGCCACAAAGTGTTTCGAAGGTTCAAATGAGGGGAAAATATGATTAATTAAGGAGAATCGAGAAAAAGCCATAAGGGATTCTTCCTAGATAGAACTTAATTGAGTAAACCCACTGTTTGGTCTTCTTTTTTTCCCTCATTGTCCATTAAATCATATATTATGGTCTGGGAGAGTTTAGAGCCTTTATTTGTAGGATTTTATTTCATCGGGATATACCCAGTTGGTTACCTGATGCATTTTTGTGTCAGATTGGAATTGTTTTCCTAGGGATTTTTTTTTTCTCAAACATGAAGAAGAAACAACCAAACTGGTTAAGAGCTTGTACTTTAGAGCCAGATTACATGGGTTTATATCCCCAGGTTTATGATTCATGTGATAAATTATTTAACCTCTTCCTGCTTTTGTTTTCTCATTGGCAAAATGAGGTTCGTAACATATTTTCCTCACAGAAGAGTTAGTTGGAGGATTAAACAAGTAACTCAGTTACCAGTGTCTGGCATATAGTAAGTAATTGAAATGTTAAATGTTAGCCATCATGTTAGCTATTTTCAAGTCTGATACTTTTCCTTGAATTAATTTAAGATGTGGTATATTAAAAAATTAATACTTTGTATTTTCCATAAAGTATGAGGTACAACTAGACATTAGTAGCATTAACTTTTTTATATCCATCAAAGTCTATTTTGTTGATCAAATGATGTTTACTGTTATTACCATATCATCTTTATTTAGTTAGCAAAAATTTTCTTGAAATAGTAAATCCAGAGACATTTAAAATAATTTATAAGCAGCCTTGTTAACAGTTGCTGGCATAGAATAGCCACTCAGTACACCTTTTTTTTTTTTTTTTTTTTTTTTTTTTTTTGAGAGTTTGTCTCGCTGTGTTGTTCAGGCTGGCTTTGAACTCCTAGGCCCAAGTGATCCTCCCACCTCAGCCTCCTGAGTAGCTGTGACTACATGCCTATACCACTACACCCAGCTCAGTACACTTTTTTCTTTTCTTTTTTTTTTTTTTTAATGAATGAATTTGCAGCTACTTAGAGCTGATAGCTCCTTGACTGTGATCCTGAGACAACAGAGAGTATAAGCTCTTTTAATCTATACAGTGAAAGTTGTGGATAGATAACTTTGGTTCATTAGGTAGGTAGCCAATGAAGAGATTCAGGTGGATTGAAGATTAAGTTTCTGACTGGCTCCTAGGGAAAGGATTAGGGACATTCTTTGTAACATGCAGGAACAAATGTGCAGTAGTTAACTTGCAGTCTTACTATAGTTTGTCACCTAAACTAAGAGTTGGAATACGTGTTTTAGCCAAGGCTCTACTGATAACTCACATGGGACACTAGCTAAGTAATGTCACTTACCTGGTCCTTAGGTAAGGACCTAGGAACTAGGAAGTTAGATTAGAAGATCCTCAAGCTACTTGCTAGCTCTTGTGCTCTAGTAAACTGATGGTTTATAGTGATATTGTACATTTCCTTCCCAAGCTCTTTCATATATTTATGAATATATATATAATATTATATATATATCTCCTATTTTTATCTCATACATAGCTAATACAGTTTTGAAAGTTTTATTTTAACATCATTGCATAGGTAATCTTTAAGTCCCCAAGATGCTTGTATTATATCCGTGAATCCACATTTTGATACTTACATTATAAGTGTTATTTTTCACGTATGTTAAGTTCGCTTTACCCTTTAATTTCTGAAATGAAAAGCCTGTATCATATATGTTTTACATTTCTTTCAAAGCATCTCTTAGCATAAGAGGCACACAGAAGACACTGTGTAATTATGAATTGAAGTTTTAATTGAAGACAGTAGGACACAGTGTGGACCTTTATATCATACAGACCTCAGCTCATATCCCAGCTTTACTATATTCTAATTGTCATCATATCCTGTTTCCTCATTTTTCAAATAGGTTTATTGATACTTTCCTCATAGATAATCAAAACACCCTAGCATAATGCTTAACATATAGTAAGTTCTTAGTAGGTATTCTTTTTTAATTCCATCCTTCATTACTATCTGTTTAGCATATATTTCATAGAAATTTCAGGTAATGATGAATAGTCATTATAATGCATCATTATTGTTTATGAATCATCCAGTGTACATTGAGATTTATAAGAAAAGTAAAAGTAGAACACTCTGTATTAGAAAAACAGAATTATTTTAAATGTCTTGTATATTTTATTAGCCAGTTTTATATCACTAAAATCATCTAGTCACTTACTGAATTTTTGTTTATTCAGGAGGATTCAAGCACATGAGAAATGCATGTGCTACTTCCTGTTCTGACAACACGGACTGAGCTAACACAAAACTTTCTTCTCCTACAGATCTATAGAAATGCTGGATAAAATATGATCCAGCCCAATTTAAATGCTTAGCTAGGCTTGAGGAAAAGAGAAAAGAAGGTAAGAAAGAAAAGGAAAATCATAAGTACCAGAAACAAAAAGAAGGCATAACCAGACATTGAGTAAGCCAATACTACAGTGGCCCAAGTGGATTTTGGACCCAAATGGAGGCTCTAATATCTAGAAGCTAGGATTTTAATCTCACCTTTGGATGGAAGATATGGCCTTGGGTTGGAGAGGTAGGAACTAGAAATCTGTCTACCTGGTCAGGAATACCACAAAGAAGCTTGCCATTTTTCAGAACTGTGTGTTGGAGAAAAAAAGAAAGACTCTTACGAAAAAGTCAAAACTCTAAACCTCTACCAGGCATAAATATAAAGTCTGAATGTATGCTATTTATATGGTATAGGATTCCTAAGTCAAGAAAATAATGAGAAAAAATGGCTGTGGACCAATGGGACCCCTTGATTGTCTGGTAGAAACCAATGCAAAACCTCTCTATAGGAACACTTACACAATCTTGGTGCCTAGGATTCCTATGGAATGTGATGGAGATGCAGTTCTAGCTGAAAATAAACTCACAATAAAAGATTAGAAAACACATAAATAAATGACCACCCTAGGGAGAGGGTCAGAAGACATAACAGAAGGATCCCCAAGAACAATCTAAGTGATAGAATGTAATAACTTTGTTTTAAATGAAGAGTTTTTGTTGTTGTTGTTATTGTTGTTTTTGTTTTGTGAAACAGAGTCTCTCTCTGTTGCCCAGGCTGGAGTGCAGTGGCACAGTCTTGGCTCACTGCAACCTCTGCCTCCCGAGTTCAAGCGATTCTCCTGCCTCAGCCTCCTGAGTAGCCACCACCACACCTGGCTAATTTTTTTCTTTTTTCTTTTTTTTTTTTTTTTTTTGTATTTTTAGAAGAGACAAGGTTTTGCCATGTTGCCCAGGCTGATTTCAAACTCCTGACCTCAGGCAATCCACCCGCCTTGGCCTCCCAAAGTGCTGAGATTACAGGCGTGAGCCATCATGTCTGGCCAATGAAGAGATTTTTTAAAGAAATAAAAATCATAGTAAAAAATTAAGACAATAAAAAGAGTAGGTGATTTGTAAAAGAGCAATATAGAATATTTAGAAATAGAAAATGTAATTATTAAATTCAGTGACCCAGTTTGTGGCTTAAATATTGATTAGATACAACTGAACAGAGAATTAATGAGATGAAATACAGAGCTAAGGAAATTACTCAGAGTATACTGATGATTAAATTATGAAACATGAATGTACCATGACCATTCATAGTTGATCATACTATACATAGAAGTACTTTATACTAATATGATACACCAAGTTAGGAAATAGAAGAATTGACCAGATTTTTCAAATAGTTGGGTTTTTGTGGCAAATATCATTGCATTTGGCTGTGTGTACCCTGTAGTGTTTGAGTTACAGTTTCCATGCAGTCCAGGTGGAATCTTAACAGGCTTAATCATGGTATCATCTGTGATAAATATAATGAAACATCAGCAGACTTCACAGCTGTTCTCAAGCTGTCTGCCTATTTGTTTGGGCTAGAAATGAAAACATAACGAGGGGAAAGATATCCTTAAGTCAAGTGAGTAAAAATCTCAAAAGACCAAAAAGTGGAGCAGCCAGTGGGTATAACAGAAGGTGGTATGACTGCCTTGTCTTTTCTGAACTTGATTACTTAGATTTATGACTTTCTGGAAAAAAACAATGACAAATCTATGAATTCGACTGGGTTTCTATATTTACCTGACATGTTTTCCATTTTGATAAGTGACTGTAATACATCTACATTATAAAACTATTAGTGGCCAGGTTTTCTGACCTCAAATAGTAGGCCGGATTGGATGAGTCTTTCTGTGCTCAATTTTATTATCATAATTTGTGATGCAAAGGTGATTTACTTTTTTGAGTTCTTAATTGGCATTGGTAGATGGACAGAAAAAATTACCAAATCAGTCTTTTCCACCTGGAATTTATGTGAACACCTTCAGCTAAATCTTGGCATTTTATCTTATGGATGGAATTGAAGGAATTCGTTAGCAAAATGGTATGTCTGAGAGGGAATCCCATTTACTGTGAGGCAGTTTTGAGTATTTATTTAGACAGGGAAATTGCTTTTGTAAGAAATAAAGATTTTAAGTATTCTATTAGTTGCGATTTTAAGTTAATATTAATTTTGTGGAATTTAACTTTAGAAAATCTTAAAGCTTTAGAATGAAATGTCATTTCCATGAGATATGGTCTGTCCCTTTTATTTCATTGGAAGAAAATAATTTAGTAAAGAGCATTTAGTAGTACATGGAATTTTAATTTGAAGTTATATCAGATCAACTAATTCTACATGCAGGCATACAGACACAAAGTAGCATTAAGTTGCCCTTCATCCGCACTTTAGAGAACATCTGCTTTTATTTTATAGATGTTTGTGAGAAAATTGTCACAAGGTAAAATTAGCCCAAGCTAAAATACTACATATTTCAGTAAGATCGTGTACCACTGAATTAGGCAAATTAATAGAGAGCCCTTAAAATAATATTTGTTGCCCAACTATCTGCCCTGACCTAATATCAAATTTATGTAATTCAGTTGTTTCTCAACTCTTATTAGTTCACCTATAATTGGTAGTCAGTGGAATTTTTTCTTAGCTCTGTTGAGTATATCTTTTAAAAAAAAATCAAATTGGTATTAAATGATTAACAACCACAATCAAATTAAAAGTTCCAAAATACATCCAAGTAGTAAAACCCAAAGATAGTTGCAGATAAAAAACAACTCATGAATCACTTGAACCCGGGAGGTGGAGGTTGTGGTGAGCCAAGATCACACCATTGCACTCCAGCCTGGGCAACAAAAGCAAAACTCCATCTCAAAAAATAAATAAATAAAAAACATAACTTCTGAAGAACTTTAGAAGCTGTCGCTCTCTTTAGAGCATTCTTTATTTAAAGGAGTATCAGAGCGTTTACAGCTGTATAATGATAGGGAACACCCTGTGATTTACCCATTCTGCCCTGAAGCACCAAGTGTTTGAGTTCTTAACTTCTATTACAAAATCCCATTGGCTATGTTGAAGTCAAAATGATCTCACCCATAATCAGAGGATACAAAGTCAAGTTTTTATACACTTTCCCCCTTTGGAAACCAAAAGCTGCAGTAAGGATAAGATTACAGTCCAAGATTTCGTCAGATGGCAGTTGAGTTAGAAACTGAGGCATAGACAGCATTCTAGAGTTTGGTTTCATTCTCAGGCCATCTGCTGAAAATTGTTTAACTGGAGCTTCATTAAGAATGGAATATAGTAAACACGGGGTAGATGGAAATAGTATTAAAATATGTTTGAAGCCTTGTGAAACAAGAGTTACCTTACTTATTTGATCTGGGATCATTTAAATAATAATGAAAAGCCTTAAAATTTTTTCCAACTATTTCCTTAGCATTTTTCAAAGCAAAACTGATTTTGCAATCGATTTTTTTACTTCAGTTAGAGAATGTTGTCTTTTCTCTGTCATTTTAAATGTAGTTCCTATCACCAAACAGATATTATCAAACAGATCCTACAATTTATGGGTGAATTTTATTCATTCTTTAGGTGCAGCATTGCCATCACTACTACTAATTGCCTTACACAAAACATTTATGAAGCTGGTTATGACTATACATTAAGAAGAATGACTAATGCTACAATATTAAGATATTATCAAGGCAAATGTATTCAGGAGGATTTGAACTACATGCCTGTGTTTTCATTATCATGGCTAGAAAATATAAAAAGAGTGTGGTTTCATAAATACTAAGGAAATAAAGTGATACATTAAAGTTGTCTTAATTAGCTTTTCATTATGGGTTAAAATGTGAGAAATGCAGGAGGAAGTAAAATAAAAATGCTAACTTGTCTAAGAGCTGCTCAACTGGAAAATCCTTATAACCACTTTTAGAATGTGTATAGCTTCATAATCTAGCAAAAAAAAAAAAAGTTTCCCTTTTCCCTCCATCAATGTAAAAAATTCCATAATATGAAAGAAATGTATTTGTATGGAGAGGGAAAGAGAAAGAAAAACAAGCTTGACTTGTGCAAGAGTCTGTGATGTCCTTTGAAAGCTTATCAGTTATAACAAAGAAAAACATACAGAGCTAGCACATAATTGTACAGTCGGTGTGAGTGTGTATTTTGGTACTTTCATAATTTAATCTGAATGAGATAGTAATAATAGTTTGTTAGGTGTTTGCCACGTGTCAGATAGTATTTTATTTAATCCTCACAACAGCAAGTGAGGTAGATATTATCACCCCCAGTTTATAGCTGAAGAAACTGAGGCACAAAAAGATGACATAGCATATCCCTGTCTCACTCATATAGTAAATCGTGGAACCAGGATTCAGATCAGTCTCACTTTAAAGTCTGTGCTCTAAAGATGCCATGCCCACTGGCACCTCCTGTAATGGAAACTAAGAGCACACGTTCTTTCTTTTTTACCTACCAGAGGAAATGCGTGTGCTTTAGGTTACTGTCTGAGTGCTAGTTTTAATGTCTTAAGAATATCTTGTGAGTTAAATAAGATTGTCCGTAAGTTGATGCTATTGATAATAGGTGATGACTAAAGAGGCTTCATTATACTATTCTCTCTATATTTGTGTTGAAATTTTTCCATAATAAAAATTTTGTTTGTTTTAAAAATACTTTTTGACCAACTAACCTTTCTGGATTGGAAGTTGTTTATTGGTTTGTTCAGTGAGTCTTGATATGAGAATTAATTACATTGCCTGTAGCTTCTTTTTTGTTAAATTCCCAAGATATTTTGGTGGAAGAGAGGTACTGCTGTTTGCTCCCCATTCTATGAAAATTGCTTATTTATATTTGCTATTTCATGTTGTTTCTTCTAGCATATCAGCCAGTCATTTTTACAATTTCTATACTTGTTTCAAAACGTTCCTATTTCTGAAATACTAATCCTGAGATAGTCACAAAGATGATAGTAAATAGCCACTCCTCACTCGTATCTCACACCAGCACCATGACTGTACATGATGGTTGGAACCAAAAGGATGTATTACAGACCTGAACATGGCAGGTTAAGTCAGTAAAACTTTGATAGATTCACTATTGTTAAGATTGCAGTTCTCCCCAAATTAATTTATACATTCAATGCAGCTACTGTCAAAATCCTAGCTGACTTATTTGAAGAAATTGTCAAGCTGATTTTAAAATTTATGTGGAAAGGCAAAGGAACAAAAATCACAAAAAAGTTGTGAAAAAGAAGACAAAGTTAGAAGGCTTACACTAACTGATTCAAGACTTACTATAAACCTGCAGTAATCAAGACAGTATACTATTGGCACAAGGAGAGACATAGATTAATGGAACAGAAGAGAGGGTATAGAAATAGACATACATATATGGTCCATTGATTTTCAACAAAGGTGCCAAGGTCGTTCACTGGAGGTAAGAAAGCCTTTTTAACATATAATGTTGGAACAATTGATGTCTGTATAGAAAAAAAAAATCTCAACCCTTACCTTACACCATACATAAAAATCAACTGGAAATAAATAATATACCTTAACAGAAAAACTAAAATTTTATGCTACTAAGAGAAAGCATTAGAAAAAAACTTTTGAGACCATGAAGCAAATGAGGATTTTTTAGATAAGACACAAGAAGTGTGATGTATGAAATTTAAATATTGATAAAATGCTGTTTATCTAATTTTAACTTTTGCTCTCTGAAAGATACGCTTAAGAAAATGAAAAGAGAAATCAGACTGAGATAAGTAATTTACAGAATATATATTTGACAAAGGACTTGTATCCAGAATATACAAGAAAACTCTTACGACTCATTAATAAGACAAAAAAATTAACAGAAGATTTGAATAAACAGTTCACAAAAGAAGATACATAAATGGCCAATAAGCACATACAAAATGTAATATCACTTACCAGAAAAATAACACTAGAAACCACAAGATACTATTTCACACTCTCTAAAATACTCAGTTAAATGACAATACCAGATATATTTGGAGATGTGGAGCAACTCAAACTCTCCTACATTGCGATAGGAATGACGCAGCCAAAATGGTGCAGCCATTTGTACAACAGTATGGCAGTATCATATGCAATTAAGCATATGCTTAGCACTTGACTCAGCAATCACACTGTTAGGTATTTACCCCTGAGAAATGAAAATATATGTCCACAAACAAACTTGTGTGTGTAAATGTTTAAAGAGGCATTATTTATAGTAGCCAAAAATGGTAAGCAACTCAAAATAAACAAATTAGAGTACATCCATGCTATGAAATACTATTCAGTTATGCAAAGGAACGTGGATGAATCTCAGCAATAGTTGCTCACCAAAATAAGCCAGACATTAAAAATTACATACTGTGTGATCCCATTTGTATGAGTTTCTAGTAATGGCAAAAATGTGGTGCCAGAAAGCAGATCGCTGATGCCTTGTTGCCAGAAGAAAACCGACTGTAAGAGACATTTGGACACTTTGTAGGGTATGTGGAACTTTTCTAGATCTTGATTGCAGTGGAAGTTATATGCTCTATACAATACCAAAAGTCATCACATTTTATATACAAAATTAGTGAATTTTACTATATGGAACGCCTCCCTCAATACAGCTGTTTTAAAAAATTCTATCATTTCATGCATTTAGTTTCCTAAATGAGGTGACTACTATTTCTAAGTTATTAAAAAGCCATTTAGTATTATAAACAACATAGCTACAGAATTTCCATGCTTTATTATGTACTTAAATGTACCTATCCTTGACTTTTTAAAATTGATTTTTAAGGCTTCTTTATAGCACTTTTTAAACATTTTCCTACTTCCTGCACATTCCTAATAAGTGAAATCAAATGGCTGGTCCTTGCTAAAAGGGACCATGTTCAAGAAGATGTGTGTGAAACACATTAAAATAAGCAATGCTGAATCTGTTTTGAAGGTTGTAAGGTTAACTTACCTATGACATGAGATAGCAGAATTCACCTATATCCTTTCCATTTATTGCAAAATTCTTACCACAAATAAAGGTTTTCAATCTTTTTTAGCTGAAAATGTAAGCAAAGAACTTGTCCTTTCTCTTTTGCATTTTTTTAACCATAAAAACATTAAACAGTTCTATGGATACCCATCACAATTTTCCTTAGAATTTTACAAACTTCTGCCCTAGGAAATGGCAGAAAATAATTATTGACTCCCTAAATGCAGTGGAACAGGAGATTCCAGGTGCATGACAAATGCGAACTATAACTGTGAGGCTTGCGAGGGGAAGAGGGCAAATTGGCCTACACCTTCTTATTTTCCCCTTCTGCAATTACATTATTACTTCATTTATTTGACTATTTATTGAGTCCCTTGCCAAGCACTGTCCTAAGTGCTGGGGAAATATGATTTGTCCTCAAGGAGTTTAATGTCTAGTGAGTTTAAAGAAGAATAAACAGGAAATCGCCATAAAGTGTGATAAGTGCTAAAGGGTCCTTTGAAAGCTCAAAGGAGAGACATCTAAACCAGACTTCAATAATGGAATCAGAAAAGGCTCCCTGAAGTGCCAACCAAGCTGAGACCTAAAGGAGGAGCCGGAATTAAGCAAGGAGAATTAGCAAGAATGGAGAGATGAAGTGTTTACAGTATCCCTGAAGGAAGAAAAGCATGTGCAAAGGTGGATTGTTGGTCAAGAGAGCAGGGTTTAAGAATACTAGTTATCATCCAAATGAAAGCACACCAAGGTGGATGCGGAAAGGAGTTGTGAGAGATGTAACTGGAAAGGAAGGCATTAACTGCCTCACGTAGGGATTCTAAGTCATCTTAAAGTGCTTGCTCTTTATCCCAGGACAATGCAAATCTAACTACTGTAGGATAAGAAGAAGAGAGGTATTCAAAGATGCAATTCAGTAGAAAAATATGATAGTAATTTTCTTTTTATTTTTGAGATGGAGTCTCGCTCTGTCACCCAGGCTGGAGTGTATTGGCCGGATCCTGGCTCACTGCAAGCTCCGTCTCCCGGGTTCACGCCATTCTCCTGCCTCAGCCTCCCGAGTAGCTGGGACTACAGGCGCCTGCCACCAAGCCCGACTAATGTTTTGTTTGTTTGTTTGTTTGTTTTTTGGTAGAGACGGGGTTTCACCAGTGCTAGCCAGGATGGTCTCCATTTCCTGACCTCGTGATCCGCCCGCCTCGGCCTCCCAAAGTGCTGGGATTACAGGCGTGAGCCACTGTGCCCTGCCGAAAGTAATTTTTAAACCTACTATAAGAATCACTTCATGTATACCAATTGTGATGGCATACTCTTTTCACTAGTGTTTACTAGGCATGTGTGCCTCAGATAGTATTTCTATATTTAATGGTTCATTTTTCCTTAATGTGCTCAGTTTTTAATGTTTGCAGCTGTCAGTTTTGAAACCAGACTGTCCTTCCAAGTTCTACCAAAATCGTATTAGGTAACCACAAAAAGACAACTTGTTTCTTAGTTCAATTTTTTTTTTTTTTTGGACCAGAAAATCTCTTGAACAAAAATGACTGATTGTTAATATATTGCATATTCATGATGATCCTCAAGCTAGGTAACAAAGAGACAACCAACAGACTAAAGCTTTGGTAGAAAGATTACTAGCATTGTTGATTACATCTGGCTTATCATTTGTCTTCCAGCCAAAGAGAAGAGAGTGCGTGTGCGTGTGTGTGTGTGTGTGTGTGTGTGTGTGTTTTAGTCACAAATTTTCATTGATATTTATACATGTAAGGTATTATAAAATGTTGCTAGTTGGGTTTGTTGGCTTGTTTGTTTTTGAGGGAACACTGTGTTTTATGAACCCAGATGTTAATTAATCTTCACATAGAATTATTGCAGGATCAAACCCATAGATTTGTTTTCTAATTTCTAATTCAGTAAAGATTATTTTTGTCTGCTTTTGCTAACTGTTTTGTCTGCTTTTGGTAACTGTTATTTGTTAGATGTATTTATTTTCTATGATGCCATTAAATTGAAGATTGTTATTGTTATAACTGGGGAACAAAAGTTGCAGGTAATTGGAATATCAACCAATATTTGAAAGGTTGTATCTTCTAAAGCAAGGAAACAATGTAAAATGATATTACTGAATTTTAGGAAGACCTTAATTATTTTAAAAGCGAGATAGACGATTTTATAATCAACTTAAATAAGGACATGTGAGAAGAACAATTACAATAGTGCAGTGTATAGTAAATATATGTATAAAATCAGTTCATAAATTAATATTGGTCATGTTCTAATTTAGGAAGTAGTTACAGAGCTGGTGTAACAAAAGGTTTTCTTTTGAAATTAAATGGCGAAAAACCAATCCCAAGTGCCAACCTCCTCTTCAGCAAAAGGAGCATAAACGTTGCTATGAATCCACAGAGCTATTTTACTGCTTATTCTAAAAATATTTTACTATTCTTTAGAGGAAGAAGCCACTCCAGATGGTGCTGTTGCCGAATACAGAAGAGAAAGGCAAAAGTATGAAGCTTTGAGGAAGCAACAGTCAAAGAAGGGAACTTCCCGGGAAGATCAGGTAACTTCAAAAACCCAAATCGATACAGAACTTATTGTCTTTTTATTGTTTTTAAGTGTTTCTAAATGAAGCCTAATTTGATTATATATCAGGAGAAGCACTACCTCTTAAAAATGAAAAAGAATATATTTATATAGGGTGGACATTGGCCATTCACATAAAGATTCAAACTCTGGAGTTCTTTCCAGACATTGGTGGTGAAAAAGCCTGGAACTTCCACGTTTCAACTTGGTACTCCCACAGTAAGCACAGGAACCTCATAAAGCCACATATCTTCAGAAACCCAGGTGGAACCTCTGTGTAGTGAATATTGTGAAATGAAGAAGTGGTGATTATAAATGATGAGAGAGTCTCTTCCAGCCTGACATCTCACATGCTGACTCGTCAGCCTAGCTTGAAATTGTACACTGTCTGGAAATAAGTCATTTGGTCTACTAGCTGACTTCTATTGTAATAAAAGTGTGTTTGTTACAAGTAATTCCTGAATCTTTAGGTAGTAATATTAAGAAGTTGTCAGAAATCAAGAATGAAAAGAGATAGGAAGCTAGCTCAACAATTTGGGAGTCAGCACTATGTGCCATGCAGTACTTGACACTTGATAAAACAAATCTCTGAAGCAGCCCTTCATGTTGAAAAGTTAGAGGGCAGACTGAAATCATTTATTTTTGGTGCTGCCATGCCATATATATGGATATAAACAAACTGCCTTATATATATATGGACACGCCATTTTAGTTGTATAAATGAAACAGGCAAAATAAAAGTAAATTAAAAAGCCCAAACCTGTCTGGATAATTTCTTAATTTCATTAAGAAAAAGTACATTATTAACTTGTTTTCATGAAATCACAAAGTCTTCCAAATAGCAACCATAGTGACTATACTACCAGAGATACTAAGGATGACTCATTCATTCCTTCCCCCCCACCCAATCCCTTGTAGCAAATAATGATTAAGAACCTGCCGTGTACTAATCACTGTATTTGGCAGTAAACACATGAACACATCCCTGCTCTCTCTGATCTGTCAGGGAAAACAGCTAGTTAAATAAGTAACACCAGTGAAAGGGGGTGATCATTATGAAACGGTAGGTACAGGAAGCCATGTAGATGAATAACAGAGGGGCCTAACATGGCTTAAGAATCTGGGAAGGCCTTCCTAAGGAAATGATTTGTCAGCTGAACTTAGAAGGTTGTATAGGAGACCGCCAGGTGGAGGCAGGGTATGGCTAGACAAAAGGAACAATGCATACATGAAAAGTCTTCGACCTCTTCGCAAAGAACTAAAAGATATTAAATATGACTGTAACATAAACTATAAGAGAAGGAGAAAGATGAGACTGAAGAGGTAAGCAAAAGTAAGTTCGTACAAGGTATTTTCAAACCATGTTAAGTAGTTTAGAATTTATCCTAAAGGCCTTGGGGAACCATTGACAGAAGGAAGTGATATGATCTCACTTTCATTTTGGGAGGATCTCTCTATCTGGGCTGCAGTATGGAGATTAGACTGGATACAGGACAGGACCAAAGGCACAGGGCCCAGCTGGGAGACTCTTGTGTTAAATATGCATAAACAGAGTGTGCCAAGATTGGGCCCCTTCAGCATAGCTTCTACATTCTGGGAAGGCTCTCACTGTGCTGAAAGAGCCTTCCTGGAAGTAGTTGGCCATTCATTCCTCAGGAAAAGCCATAACTGAATAATTCCCCTGCAGATGCCAATCAAAATGCCTCCATGCAAATCCTATCTTCTTCACACTATAACAAATGTGTCCCATTATTTTTGTGATTTTTTTTCTGCCCAGTATCTTCTCTTGCCTTTGTAATACAGCAGGAGAAAGTCTAATCTTAAATATAGAAGAAGCTAAAAATAGCCAAGAGGATGTTTTTTGTTTGCCACAGTCTCCCCTCTTTGAGCAAATGCCAGTAGCTCAATAATTGGCTCTAAAAACAAACTGCCTTGCCACTTGTAACTCAGGGAGAAAGATCCAGGTCTAGTATAATTTTCTAGGAAGTTTTAAAATTTCATTCCACTTAGAAGTCTTTTTTGTTTTCATTTTTCTTTGTGCTTTTAAAAAAGATATTTCCAAGTATGCAAACATCCATCATTAAAAATTAGTAAGGGCCAGGCATAGTGACTCACTCTTGTATTCCCAGGACTTTGGGAGGCCAAGATGAGAGGATCCCTTGAGCCCAGGAGTTTGAGACCAGCCTAGGCAACCTAGGGAGACCCCCATCTCTACAGAAAAAAAAAAAAAAAAATCATAATTGGGCATGGTGGTGTGCATCTGTGGTCCCAGCTACTTGGGAGGCTGAGGCAGGAGGATCGCTTGAGCCCAGTAGGTTGACGCTCTAGTGAGCCACGATTGCACCACTGCACTCCAGCCTGGGTGACAGAGTGAGACTCTATCTCTTAAAAAAAAAAAAAAAAAAAAAAGATAGCGTTTACTTTTAAGCTATGGTGTATTAGTCCATTTTCACACTGCTGATAAAGACATAACCAAAACTGGGAAGAAAAGGAGGTTTAAATGACTTACAGTTCCACCTGGCTGAGGAGGTCTCACAATCATGGCAGAGGGTGAAAGGCAGTTTTTACATGGCAGTGGCAAGAGAGAATGAGGAAGAAGAAAAGGTGAAAACCCCTTATAAACCCATCAGATATTGTGAGACTTATTCACTATCACGAGAATAGCATGGGAAAGACAGGCCCCCATGATTCAGTTACCTCCCACTGGGTCCCTCCCATAACACATGTGAATTCTGGGAGATACAATTCAAGTTGAGATTTGGGTGGCGACACAGCCAAACCATATCATATAGATTAAATAGATAGAAATGGAGATAGGCGGCCGGGCGCGGTGGCTCAAGCCTGTAATCCCAGCACTTTGGGAGGCCGAGACGGGCGGATCACGAGGTCAGGAGATCGAGACCACCCTGGCTAACACGGTGAAACCCCGTCTCTACTAAAAAAAATACAAAAAACTAGCCGGGCGAGGTGGCGGGCGCCTATAGTCCCAGCTACTCGGGAGGCTGAGGCAGGAGAATGGCATAAACCCGGGAGGCAGAGCTTGCAGTGAGCTGAGATCCGGCCACTGCACTCCAGCCTGGGCGACAGAGCAAGACTCCATCTCAAAAAAAAAAAAAAAAAAAAAATAGGCATATGGAGAGATGTATTTATGCAATAGTAGATATAGATACAGATATATAAACACATACACATACACACACATACTACCTTGAAGTATATTTACCAAAATGTTAACAGTGGTTATTCTGAGTGGTGGGATAATAGTTATTTTACTTCTATTTTTCAATATTTTTACAATAATCTGTTTTCTTATTAATAAGCAAATACAATAAGAGTAAACAATGGAGTATTTTTAATGAATAAGTTTTAAAAACAAGGGATGCTTTATCTGTTAACATTGTTTGAAGAGCTTAATTCTATAATCTCTAAAAACATATAAAATATCTAAATGCTAACATACTCAGCAGCCCTCAGAATGCCTATAATGATATTCTATAGGAACTTACAAATTTTCCCCAAAACTCATCTCATTCAGTAACTATGATAATGTATGTATTTTTAGCTGTTGTCTATGTGGGCATTAAATTTTGCAGAAAAGTAGAAGATGCTTTTTACCATCATTTTTTTAAGCAATAACCAACCACCTTTTTCTTGCAGTTATTTTGGCACCATTTGTCTTTATTAAGCTTGGGTTCTAGACTGCCCAGACCTACTTAACTTTTTCATGAACTGTGATCTTATTGATACTCTCTAGATAAATTCTGGAGCTTAGGAATATATTGTGACTCTTTAATATACCAGTTATTCACATGTTGAACTGTCACACATCTTTTTCCTTACAAAATGTGAGGATTTCTATATTGAATTCAACATACCAAAATCTTGATTAGGCCCTTGATTTCTCGGACAGGTAGTATTTTATCCATTTCACAATGATGTACTCTGTAAATCTGTCAAGTAGAAAAACCTTTTTCTAGCTTCTGTTGTCTGCTCAAATTCTGGAGTAGACTGTTAAGATCCAGGAGATAGTGTGATTACAAATTTATAGCCACTTGCTTCTTGCTCATGGAGCACATAGGAGGCAAACAAGAATTCACAGTAATGTTCCCCCTATACACACACATTTTTTAAAAAAATATACTCAACACAATATTTGTGTTCATCTTTCACTTAACAATAGAATGCAATGTTTCATGTATATAATTTTTAATAACAATAGCATATTTATAATTTTTAATAACAATAGCATATTTAGGCCGGGCACGGTGGCTCACACTTGAAATCGCAACACTTTGGGAGGCTGAGGCATGTGGATCACTTGAGGTCAGGAGTTGGAGACCAGCCTGGCCAATATGATGAAACCGCGTCTCTACTAAAAATACAAAAAATTAGCTGGGCATGGTGGCAAGTGCCTGTAGTCCCAGCTACTCAGGAGTCTGGGGCAGGAGAATGGCTTGAACCTGGGCGACGGAGGTTGCAGTGAGCCAAGATCGCACCATTGTACTCCAGCCTGGGCCTCACAGCAAGACTCTGTCTCAAAAAAATAAAAATAAGAAATAAAAATAAAATTTTTAAATAGTGTATTTATTGCTTTCTACTAAATTTATCTAGTTTCTTATTGATAGACATTTAATAGGTTTTCATTTTTCCATTTGTATGAATAATGCTGCAGTGCACATCTTGTGCTTAAGCCATTTTCTCTGTTTCACATTATTTTTCTATCATCCCAGGATTGGAATTACTCAGTCAAGGGGAATGATCATCTTAAAGTTTCCAATACATATCAACAGCTTTCTAAAGATATTCCAATTTACCCATTTTCCAACAGTTAATATGTTCATTCTACCTTCTCAATATCGATATTTTTATATTTTTGGAAATTTGTCAAATAAACAATACTATTTGTTTTTTTATTTTTGATTTCACATAACTTAATGAATTACCTTTCTTTCTTATAGACACTAAAACCTTAACTATAAATGAGCATAAATGTTTTATTTTATTTTATTTTATGTATTTATTTAGAGACAAGAGTCTTACTCTGTTACCCACGCTGGAGTGCAGTGGCACAATCATAGGTCACTGCAGCCTGAAACTCCTAGGCTCAAGTGATCCTCCTGCCTCAGGCTTCAGAGTAACTGGGACTACAGATGCACACCACCACATCTGACTTTTTTTCTTTTCATTTTGTAGTGATGGAGTTTCACTACATTACCCCTACTGGTCTTGAGGTCTTGAACTCTTGGGCTCAAAAGATCCTCCCACTTTGGCCTCCCAGAGTGCTGGGACATGAACCAATGCACCAGGCCAAATATGTATTTTTAAAAGTTGGGTCTTCTGTCTTCTACATAAGCAAACTTTTGTTTCCCAAATCAGAAAATAGTCACCTACCTCTGAGGGGAAATGTGAGTGCAAATCCAAACTATCAAGGTTTATTAATGTCAAGGTTTATTAATGTCACTATTGCAGCCTAAAGGTAGTTTTGTTCTTTTTGTTCAAAATCAAGCATTTTGTTTTACATCCAAGTAGGATATTTCCTTTTCTAACAAACTTAAGCATCTCTTTTAAAATTATATTTATCTTTATCAGAAAACTTAGCAGTCTAATTGTTATTTCAGACCCTTGCACTGCTGAACCAGTTTAAATCTAAACTTACTCAAGCAATTGCTGAAACGCCTGAAAATGACATTCCTGAAGCAGAAGTAGAAGATGATGAAGGATGGTAAGGGCTTTGATTTTTGTATATTAACCATGAACAAGTAGGCTCAGAGCAGAGACCCTACTGGTACATTTCCACTATATCATCCTTTTGTTTTCAGACTTTACTATCACCATTATAGGACCTTGGCAACTTTTGACTTTATTTCAGTTCAATATAAAGTAACATAAATAAACGCACCAAGCACTGAAGAAACAAGCGTTTATTGAGCACTTGATGTGTCCAGCATTGGGCTAGCCAGTAAAAAAATGCACAACAAATATATGACACTATCCCAGCTCTGAGTAACTTTCTAATATTGTGGAAAAGATGAGACTCACATTAAACAACTCAAAAACAACCTTAGAAGATAATAAATCAATAATTTCTTACATTTTCCCACAAACATTTTAGGACTCAGTAATCTATTTCATAATCCTACTAACTTCCTCTTCAAAGTTATGACCTACAGGATCCTAGCAACTCATACAAGTTAATTTTATTTTTATCTTTGGATAGTTTTCAGCTTTTTAAGACACTGATAAGAAATAAAGTAATGACATGTACATGTCCTTTGCTTAGAACTTTATCCTATACTGGCAAAAAAAAAAAAAGGAATAAAAATTGTGTTTTTCTTTATCACACCCCTCTGTCCTCAAGTTGACTTCACATGCAGTGTATTAGGCCTCCCCACACCTAACTGCCTCCACCTCCCACTACACCCTGGCTCAGTCACATTGCTGCAAGCAAGCCAATGTATCACCCCCTACACATGACTCACCCTCTGGAGCCTCTGAACCATCACATGTGCCATTACCCCAACCCAGAATCATAGCCTCAGTTCTCTCTGCCAAACAGCATCTCTCCTGTTTCAAAACTCCGTTCAGCATTCCCATCCTCCAGGAAACCAGTCAGCAAGATTTGTTGAGCACTCACAAATCTAGAGGGTGGAGGAAGGAGGGCTGGAACACACATTTAAAAAGACATAAAAACACTTAAATTAAGAAAACATTCAAACACGTAAGACTCTGCAACTGTATATAACTTTAATCAAAAGGGCTGAGGGCATGATGATTTGAATGGAATGAATCCTATCTAACCTAGGACCCTGAAAGCACTTGTCTATTTCTCAATTAATTTATAGTTTTCATATGATGCAGGTTACCATGCCAGTTTTTGTAAGATCCTGGATATCTTTTAATAGGTTTCTATTACTTACATAGATTTGTTTATACCAAAATTCAAAGTTGCTTGAAGGCAGAAGCTGTCTTCTTCCATAATTTGGTGCCAAAGGCAAAGGCTCAGTGGATGTTGATTGACCCATAGAGATAAATGCACATTGTGTAGAACTTTTTGTTTTATATGACTGGACAGGTTTAGTTTAGCTTTGTTTTGGGTTCTTGTTTTTTTTTGGGGGGGGGGGTGTGGGGTAAGGAGATTCCTTGAATGTCTCAAAATCTCTTTCAAGTGTTTTGGGTTCAGCAACCACACAAAAAATATTTTGCCAAGACCTCTTCCCTTTATTTTTGAATCCATATGCATTTTTAAAGGAAATATGACCCATGTGTTTCTGATTCATTTACACTTAACTCATCAAGATGGTGTTTTGTAAGAGCAGTTTGATGCCCAATAAGTTTTTTTAAACTTTTTATAAGCCATTTAAGTCCTTTTTTATTGAACAGGAAAGTCACCAGCAAATTCAAACCCCAGAAGATTCATTTGAAACTCATAAGCCACAGGATTCAAATTTACTTTCAACTTGGCAAGACCATTTAACTTCTCAAGGTTCTTCCTAGCCCCTTGGTTCAGTATTCTCTCATTTTGAATTCCTCATTAGCTTCAGATACCAATGATGTATTTTTAAAAGTGCCATTCCTGTTTTTCATGTTATTTGATTATACAATCAATTTTCTGTCTAACATTCTCATTAGAAAGTTTAAAATGGGGAAACTTCACTGGACATGGGGAAAAAAATCACTGGTCAATGATGTTGGCTAATTCTCCATTGGGAGAAAATAAATGGTGAAGAGATGGGGAACAAGTTAAAGGAACCATTAGCAGGTCTTCAGGAGGTTCATTTCTGCTTTCAATTACAGTTTCCAAAGCAGAATGGCAGAGCTGTACACTATGCACCTCCAGAATTTTTTTGGTATTTGTTTTATCTAACATCTAACAAAAATACCTTTCATGTTCAAGGCACTATGCAGAATCAGATAGCATATATAGGACCCTTATGTAATGCCTTTTTATTGCAATTTAGACCTTTGGATTTTGTAACCTGATTAGCAACATCATTTCTGTTCAGTTTAGCTTTCTCAAGTCTCTAGTGATTTAGATCCTCTCTCATAAAGTATATTGTTCTCAGGAAAGGAGTCTTATATTCAGAATGATTTATAACAAATATTATGAGTGCATAGCATGTGCATGTGTGTTATGCATAAATTACATGGTTCCCAGACTATTTTGTAGGTCACGGTTGCCGCTTTTCTGAGAAGTGAAAGTCAGCCAGTGTGCTGTACTACACTGTCAGGGTCTGTTATCTGAGGTAAAATGATTGCTTCTAAGACGTTTTTATGTGTCCGCATGAGTGGCCACACATTGAGGGATCATTTTCATTTTCTGTCAAGATAGAAACCATTACCAATTTGTTATGTTTTCTTTTACTTGGCAAACTATTCTATTCGCATTTTTGGCTGAGCTGCTGTATTGGCATGGTATACAACAGACATTTGGGTACCATTCAGCAGCATTATACTTTTTATGCAAAAAAAAAAAAAAAAAAGTAGGAGAGGGAGAGAAAGAAAAGAAATATGATTCTATTGTAAACAGTGCATATGGTGTTTGAAAATTATTCCCAGATTTCACTGTCTAACAAGGCATTTAAAGAAGTGTTATTAGTAGATCTACACTGAAATGCATGATAGAAATTTTTCACTCAGAATTACTAGGATTCCTCCTTTGTTCAGATATGTACTGCCAATATTTGGTAATAGTGATGGTACTAGATTCCAGTTTAGCAGGTAGAGTGGTCTCTTTGTCACTACATTCCTTAGTCCCACAGTATCACAGACTCATGTAGCTATGGAACCCTTCTTCGAGCATGGATTTTATGAAACCGATTAGACACATGGCAGGAGGAACTTGCCCAGGGATTCATATGACCATATGGATGAAGTCCATATGCCAGATTGGGTTTGGTTAGATGAAGCTTGGTGAGCTCCCAAAAAAGTTTCGAGAAAGATAGCCACCTGCTCCTTACACAACAAAATTGGCATTTCTAAGGAGAGGAGAAAAATTCAATCTATGTGAATGGCTTCAATCTTATGGGCATTAACTCTTCACTACTATGTTTCATTGAAAATTTATTTCCAGATTGTTAAATATGAGATTAACTTAAAACATTATAGCACATATACAAGACAAAATAATAAACAATATAATGGTCTGTCTGCCTTCTTCCCTCTTTCTCTTCTTTCTCTCCCCTCCGTCACTTTCTTCCATAGTACACACATTATAAAAATTTGAAAAATACCAACAATTGCATGGTTGCCTCAAGTAAATATTTTACTGATTATTATATAATTAAAAGATGTTCACTGTGGCCAGGCATGGTGGCTTACACCTGTAATCCCAGCACTTTGGGAGGCCAAGGCAGGTGGATCACCTGAGGTCAAGAGTTTGAGACCAGCCTGGCCAACATTTCAAAACCTACTTGCAAAAACATTGCAAAAACTACTAAAAATACAAAAATTTGCCGGGCATGGTGACGCGTGCTTGTAGTCCCAGCTACTCAGGAGACTGAGGCACAAGAATCACTTGAACCCGAGAGACGGTGGTTGCAGTGAGCCAAGATTGTGCCACTGCACTCCAGCCTGGTTTGCAGACCAAGACTCCATCTCAAAAAAAAAAAAAGATGAAAGATGTTCACTGTGGAAAAATCAGAATGCAAACATGCTCAAAAAAGGTAAATGAAAATTACCTATGATCCCAAACTCAAAGATAAATACTGTTGATTTATACATATCAATGTATGTATTTATGCTATTATACCAAATATGTAAAAGTATATTTTTATACATATTAATTTGTGTCTGTCCAGGTATTTCTATGCACATACATAGTTTAAACAGAAATGAGATCGTATAGTACGTATAGCAAGCTTTATAACTTGCTTTTTTCCCTCAGCAATATGCAGTGACTACTTCTCCTTATCTTATATAATTTTATGATGTAATTTTTATCTTTTGTATTATGACCGTCATATTCCATTATATGGTGAACCACAAATTTACTTGACCATGTTGTTGGATATATAAACAATGCTGTAACATCCTTGTTTCTATGTCATTGCCATTTTCTTAGGATAAATTTCTAAAACTGGAATTGCTTCTCAGTGAGTATACATGTTGACTTCTGCTAAATATTTTCAAATGGCTATCACAAAATATCATTCTAATTTGTACCCTGAAGTAAATATAATTTAAGACTTGTCTTAGGGCTATTAGAATCTCAAGAATTAGTTAAGATTCCTTAAAGAGCTTAGTGAAAGACATTAACGTTTTAGAAGAAATGCTTTGCCTTCTTAAATTTTTAAAAAAATAAAAACACAGTGTGGTTTGCTTCTGTTTTTCATAAAACTATACAAGTTTCAATTTAGTTCCTCTTCTTGGGAGCCTTATCTCCAAATAGTCTTGTTCTTGGTTCTGAAAAATTCTCCAAGATAACCCTATGGGTTAAAACTTCTGGATATGGATTTTTTTTTTTCAGTTTTATTATTGCACTTTGGCTAGTGTTAAAAATCAATTTTAGCCATCAGTCAGACAGTTTGTATCTGCTAGAGACTGAAGTTCTGAAAACCAAGATTTGGCTTAAAGAAGTTTTAAAGCTTCCCTTTGGAGTTAGCACAGTGCAGAAGCAACAAGTACCAGCTGTCTGTATCCAAAACAGTGAAATCTTAATAATACAGATGTAAACAAGAGATAATTGACTTTTAGACCCAGTCAGACCTCATTATAAGATACCATGAAAGAACATAGCTTCATCTCATTGCTTATACTAGCAAAGCTTTCAACACCTTTTATATGTAATACATACTGTAATTTGTGTATAGTTTAGTCATGTATTGAATGAAGGGTGCAATGACAGCAAAAGAATTTTTGGTTTTTTGAGACAGAGTCTCACTCTGTTGCCCAGGCTGGAGTGCACTGGTTCAGTCAAGGCTCACTCCAGCCTCAAGGTTCCAGGCTCAAGTGATCCTCCACCTCAGCCTCCCAAGTAGGTAAGACCACAGGCATACACCACCACACTTGGCTATTTTTTTTTTTTTTTTTTTAAGATAGTGTCTCACTATTTTGCCCAGGCTGATCTCGAACTCCTGGCCTCAAATGATCTTCCCGCTTCAGCCTCCCAAAGTGTTGGTAGAATATTTCAGTTATTTTCCACTTCATTCAAACAGGACATTGCCAAGCACAGGTTAGCATAGATGAACGCAAATACAGCAATAAGGGTGGAGACTGTGAAAATAATAAAGGCTCAAGTTGGCTAAATGAACTTAGCCAACGTCACCCTTTAATATTAGGCAGTGGAGCTCAAATTATTGGTCTCTGGGCCCTTTACACCAGGGGTCCCTGACCCCTAGTCTGCAAACTGGTACTGGTCCATGGCCTGTTAGGAACTGAGCCGCCCAGCAGGCAGTAAGTGGCAGGCAAGTGAGCATTACTGCCTGAGCTTCACCAAGGTCATATCAACGGCAGCATTAGATTCTCATAGGAGCGCAAACCCTGTTGTGAACTACACCTGCAAGGGATTTGGTTGCATGCTCATTATGAGACTCTAATGCCTGATGGTCTGAAACAGAACAGTTTCATCCCGAAATCAATACTCCCTCACCCCCATTCATGGAAAAACTGTCTTCCACGAAACTGGGTCCTGGTGCCAAAAAAGGTTGGGGGCCACTGCTTTACAATCTTAACAATTCCTGAGAACTCCAAAGAGCTTTTGTTTATATGGAATATATCTATTAATAATATGTTATAAACAACATACTTTTATAAAAAAAATTATGCCTGCAAAACAAAAAATTTAGTGATATGAGTGGCATTGTTTTCCATTTTTTTGGTAAATCTCTGAAATCTGGCATGATAGGAGCATATCTGCTTTACTCTGTTTTATCTCACACTTCATGTATTCTCTGAAAAATTTCACTGTGCACTCATGAGGTGATAAGAATGAAATAGACAAACAAGTGTCTTAGTATTCATACAAAAATAAATTTGACCTTGCAGGCGCACAGGGATCCCTGAGTCACATTTTGAGAACCATTGGGACAAGTCATCTCTGGTCATTGAGTATGTAATGATGGTCCTTTTTCAATCACAGATTATGACCCCATCTGTAGGTCCTAGGAAGCTTTTTTCCAGGTCCCAGTGTGTGATCCTTGTTCTCAAGTAGAAGCAATGTGGTACTTTCTGAAATAAATGTGCCCATTGTCACTGGCCTAGGCCTGCTACAACAGAGTCCCATTTCCCCATCAACCCTTTTCTGGCCTTTAACTGTTTTGAAGTGGTCCGTGACATGGCATTTGGTTTTATGTGCTTGTTTACTTTTCTAAATTTTTTCTCACACAAAGTAGTATTTAAATATACTCTTTTCCTTTTTTTTTTTTTTTTTTTTTTGTTGTTGTTGTTGTTGTTGAGACAGAGTTTTGCTTTTGTTGCCCAGGCTGGAGTCCACTGACGAGATCTTGGTTCACTGCGATCTGCGCCTCCCAGGTTCAAGTGATTCTTGTGCCTCAGCCTCCCGAGTAGTTGGGACCATAGGCATGCACCATGCGCGGCTAATTTTTTGTATTTTTAGTAGAGATAGGGTTTCACCATGTTGGTCAGACTGGTGTTGAACTCCTGACCTCAGGTGATCTGCCCGACTCAGCCTCCCAAAGTGCTGGGATTACAGGCATGAGCTATCACGCCCGGCCTTTAGTTTTCTTCATTCTTATATTTGTGCCTAGCCTCTTCAATTCACAAAATAATGTCCTACTGATTCTAAGTGCTTCACATGCACTTGACTTTATGGGATAGGTATTAATTATCTTTATTTACCCATGAAAGAACTGAGGCACAGTGAAGTTAAATAATTTATCTGCTTTTTGGTCCTTATAGTACTGTATCCAGTGCCTGGTTCATAATAGGCCCAAAATCAAGGGCAGGACCAGGTGGAGGTGATTGGATCATTGGGATGGTTCCCCCATGCTGTTCTCGTGATAATGAGTCTCAGAAGATCTGATGGTTTTATAAGTGGCTGGCATTTCTTCTGCTTGCATTTCTCTCTCCTGCCACCACATAAAGGACGTGTTTGCTTTCCCTTTCAACATGATTGTAAGTTTCCTGAGGCCTCCCCAGCCATGTGGAACTGTGAGTCAATTAAATGTCTTTCCTTTATAAATTGCCCAGTCTAGGATATTTCTTCATAGCAGTGTGAGAATGGACTAATACAGTCAGTTCGAGAAAGTTCCCTTCTACTTCTAGTTTTCTGAGAGTTTTTAACATGAACGATGTTGAATTTGTCCAACATTTTTCTATACTAACTGATATGATCATGTGGTTTTTCTTTGATTGTTAATAGGGCAGATTACATTGGTTGATTTTCTTTTTTTAATCTTAAACTAGCCTTGGATTCCCGTAATAAACCCCACTTGGTTGTGGTATATTATTCTTTTTTATACATTGTTGGATTCAACTTGTTGGATTCAATATTTTCTTGTGGATGTTTG
Organism: Rhinopithecus roxellana; assembly: GCF_007565055.1. NCBI lineage: Eukaryota > Metazoa > Chordata > Mammalia > Primates > Cercopithecidae > Rhinopithecus > Rhinopithecus roxellana. The sequence continues at coordinate 58,185,476 of NC_044551.1, forward strand.
TGTCTGTCTTCATTAGGGATAGTGGTCTGTAGCTTTCTTCTGCTATTTTTGTCTTATTTAGGCATCAGAATAATGCTGGGCTTTTAAAAATGAGCTGGGAAATGTTTCCTGTGCTTCTATTTTTGGGGAAAAAAAAGATTATTTAGAATTGGTGTTATTCTTTAAGTACTTGATAGAATTTGCCAGTGAAACCATCCAAATTGAGATTTCCATTTTAGGTTTTTTTAAAAATATACTTTATTTTTTTAGAGCAGTTTTAGGTTCACAGCAAAATAGAGCGAAAGCAGAGTTCCCATATACCCTCTGCCCATACACACACACACACATAGCCATCCCCATTATCAACCTGTCCCATCAGACTGGTATATTTGTTACAATCAGTGAACCTGCATTCACACATCATCACCCAAATCCCATAGTTTATATTAGGGTTCACTCTTGGTGTCATATGTTCTGTGGGTTTTTACAAATGTGCAGTGTAGTGACACATGTCTACAATTATAGTATCAGTGTAGTTTCACTGCCCTAAAAATCCTTTATACTCCACCTATTTATTCCTCTCTTCCCACTAAATCCTATTTTTCTGTACCCATAGTTTTGCCTTTTCCAGAATGTCATATAGCTGGAACCATATAGTATGTAGCCTTTTCAAATTGGTCTCTTTCACTTAATAATAAGCATTTAAGATTTCTCCATGTCTTTTCATGGCTGGATAGCTCATTCCTTCTTAGCACTGAATAACATTCCATTGTATGTGTGTACCACAGTTTATCCATTCACCTACTGAAGGGTGTCTTTGTTGTTTCCAAGTTAGGGCAATTATGAATAAAGCTACAGTAAACATATGTATAAAGGTTTTTGTATGAACATAAGTTTTCAGCTCATTTGAGTAGATATCAAAAAGCAAATACTGGATTGTAAGGATACATTTAGTTTTGTAAGAAACTGCCTGTCTTCCAAAGTGCCTCTACCATTTTACATTCCCACCAGCAACAAATAAGAACTTCTATTACTCCACATCCTTACCAGTGTGTTGAACCAGCTTTGTTGTGTACCTGGGATAAATCCCACTTGGTCATGGTATATAATTCTTTTTATACATTGTTGGGTTCGATTTTTTGATATTTTGTTGAGGATATTTGCATCTATGCTCTTAAAGGATATCTGTTTGTGGCTTTCTCTTCTTCTAATCCCTTTGTTTGGTTTTTGTATTAGGATAATGCTGGCTTCATAGAGTAAGTTAGAAAGTGTTCCCTCTGCTTCTGTCTTCTAGAAGAGATTGCAAAGAACTGGTATAATTTCTTTCTTAAATGTTCAGTAAAATTCATCAATGAACCCATCTAGACCTGGTGCTTTTGTTTTATCAGAGCCCCCTCAGACTGGGCCCCCAGGAGTTTCTTACTCTCATGCTAATCCACACACAGCTTCCTGCAATTCATCAAAATTACCACTTAAGCGTTCCTACCAGTTTATGGCTCCAGTAGCATTTGTTCCAGGTAAGCTGATCTGGAAAAAGATTCTCTGTAGTTGCCTGTATTTCCAGATTTGGAGGTGGCACTTTACCCTGTGACCTCAACCCTCTAATGCATCTAAACAAAAATCATTTTTTTCCAGTTTATTTAGCTTTTTTCTTGTTGCAAGGATGAACTGATGACTTTCAAGCTCTTTACATGTTAGAGGTGAAACCAGAAGTGCCCTCCATTTGTTTTTTATTCTTCAGTTTCCTTTTTTTGGCATTCTTTTGGATTATTTGAGCATTTTTTAGCATTTCCATTTAATTTATCTATTGTGTTTTTGACAGTATCTCTTTGAATAGTGTTTTGTTTCACTGATTGATATAGGAATTGCAATGTACTTTTTTAACTTTTCATAGTTTATTTAGAGTTAATATTTTATTACTTCAATAGGAATATAGAATTCTTATATGTATGTAGGTCCCTTTACCTCTTCCCTTTGTATTCTAGCCAATTTATGTATCACATCTACATACATTGAGAATCCCCTCAGGAAAATGTTAATAATTTTTGCTCTCAGCTGTCAAACACATTTTAAGGAACTCAGCAAGAGAAGACTCTGTTATATTTACCCAGGTATTTACCATTCATGTTACTCTTTCTTTATTCATATGTCAGGTTTCCTTCTGGTATTATTTCTCTTCTAGCTAAAGAACTTCCTTGAATAATGATTTTAGAGCAGATCTGCTGGTCACAGATTATTTTAGTTTTCCTTCATTTTAGAGTGTCATTATTTAACCTGCATTTCTGAGGGATATTTTCACTGAATATAGAATTATGGGTCAACAGTTCATTTCTTTCATCACTTTAAAGATGTTTGTTCCACCAAATTCTGTTCTGCATGGTTTCTTTTGGAAAATCTTCACTCATTCAAATTGTTGTTTCCTTATAAATAATCATTATTTTTCTCTACAATTTTTTCATCTTTTGTTCTTGCTAATTTGATTTGCATGAGTAGGTATCAATTCCTTTGGGTTTACTATGTGTGATGTTGGCTATGCCTCTTGAATCTGTAGGTTTGTGTCTTTCACTAAATTTGGGAAGTTTTTAGACATTATTTCTTAAATTATTTTATCCTCAACACACTCCTTCTTCTCTATTCTAGGACTCTAGTGACATGAATTTTAGACCTTTGCTGTTCTCTGTCACCTCCATTCTGCTACTGAGCCCTTGCAGTGGGTTTTTAATTTTGATTGTTGTATTTTTCAGTTCTAAAACTTTTATTTGTATTTATTTTTATGTTGAAGCTTTCTATCTTCTCATTTATTTCAACAGTGTTTGCTCTTCTTTCAGCTTTTTTACAATAACTGTTTAAAAGTCTCTGTCAAATAATTCCAGTGCCTGTCATCTCAGTATTAGTATCTGTTGATTGTCTTTTCCCATGCAAGTTAAGATTTTTATGATTCTCTTATGCCAAGTAATTTTTTTATTGTATCCTAAACATTTTAAATATTATGAGTCTCTGGGTTAAATCCTATGATTTATATTCATAGGATTTAAATCCTATGAAAAATGTTATGTTATATAGCAGACAAGCCATTTGGGCTCAGGACACAAGTTCTGATCACCCTTCTATGGGATTTAGTTTCAATCTTAGTCTTGTTCTCAATGCCTTTGCATTACTATTTGTATCTGTCCCATGTATATGCCACCCACTGTCCAGTCTGGGACCTGGCTGTTAGACCTTTTTATTTTTTATTTTATTTTATTTTTTTGAGATAGAGTTTTGCTCTTGTTGCCCAGGTTGTAGTGCAATGGTGCAATCTTGGCTCACTGCAACCTCCACCTCCCAGGTTCAAGTGATTCTCCTGCCTCAGCCTCCTGAGTAGCTGGGATTACAGGCATGCGCCACCACGCATGGCTAATTTTGTATTTTTTAGTAGAGATGGGGTTTCTCCATGTTGGTCAGGCTGGTCTCGAACTCCCGACCTCAGGTGATCCCCCTGCCTCATCCCCCCCAAAGTGCTGGGATTACAGGCATGAGCCACCATGCCCAGCCTAGACTATCTTTTATTTAAGTTCTCAGAGTCTTTGATATGCAATTTAGCATTGGATCGACACATGCACTGACTTTATGGGGTACCTTTTCCCTTTACAGTCTCCTCAATACCTTCTACTATTGTGGGCCTCCCCCTTTCTTCCTCCAGCCAGAGTGTTGGATCTTTAGTTACACTGTTCTACCCTGCACTTTTTGCAACTGTGCCCTCATTCAGAGCCATGCTGGGGTAGAAAAGAAAGGGGGAAAAGCAGCAGGGTTTTATCCCATTCTCTTGGGGCCACAGCTTCTCACAGTTGTTTATCAATACTACCATTTTTCCAAACCCCTTTGGAGAGTCTCACATATGCACTGTTCTGCTTTTCCTCTTGTAAGATTTCTGCACAACTAGTGAGTTGTCTCAAACTGGCTTATGCCAAATTATTTCATGTAGTAGGCTATCTCATTTCTTTCAGGTTCTAGCTGTTAAGATCCTTTTTTAAAAAACAAAAATTTAGATGGTACTGAATAATTCTCAGCATGAATGATTTTTTTTCTTTAAAAAAAGATTTCTTAATAGTTGGCAATGAATTGATTGCTATTAGAGAGAATAATGTATATCTTGGGGAAAATACTGTGCCTTGATATGGTTCACCAGAGAGAAGTTGAAGAACAGTACCTTAGGAGCATCCTCAAATCACAAAAGGTGATCACCAAACTGCTATCTTGAGATAAGAAGAAAGGGAGGGATTGGTGTTGAGAGGTGCAGTAGCTGATATGACCTATCTCCAGGATGTCTTAACACCCTTCAGTAAAGTTGTGCTCTTGTGGGTGGTGTTTGGTTAGAGACTCAGGATGCCAGAGATTCAAATTATTTTTGCATGGTGTAGGCCAGAGGAAACTAGAGCACAAGAGGCAGAGGAGGCCTGATGATCATGAAACATGCTGACAATTAGCAGAAATTCTTTGGAGAGATTTAGCTTTCTATGGGCTGTGGAGGGGTAAAAAGATCCCCAGCTGACAGATGGTGCATAATAGGATAGTACCTGATGCTTAAATCAAGTTAATAAAAGGTATTTGGCTCAGTTAATCTGAGAGAAAAAAAAAAAAAAAAAAAAGCCGTACTGGTAGTTCATGGAGTCAAAAGGAGAGTGTATTTTACTATAAAAGCTTGTTGCTAAATAATCTCTAAGGAAGTCGATCTGTTTTCTATTCACTAGTTATAAAGTACTCCCTCTTGTTCTTCTTGCCAAGAATTTCAACCGAATGATCAACTGCAAGACAAATATTCATTCATCAACTTTTGGAGAGTTATATTTTCACTGGTTACTGTAATTATGCTTTATATAGCCTTTATCAGAGCTCTAGAGTTTTTATTTATTTAGATGTCATCCTTAATTCAGAAACTTTTCTCTAATTTCCAGCCTATAACTAAATTGTATTATCTGTTTTCTTACAGTCCAGATACTGAGCCTTTTGTACTTATTAAACTGCTGTCATACCCTTACCCTACTTTATCAATTAATAACTCTAAACAACATGCTTCTTTTTCCTTAAGATGTCATTTAAAACATGTAGAGCCTATGGCAAGTAATTATTAATCCTTAAGCTTTCTGTGAATACTTATCTAGTGATACTAAAGTCTTTCAATGGCATTAATGCTGTAGCACAGTATTTATGGGCTAAGTTTATTCATATAGGTCAGATTAACTCAGTTTGCATATTTTGAAAACTATTCCTTATTTATTTAATAAATGTTTTTAATGGAAATAACGTGTGAGGTGTGGGATGTGGAGTAAAGTTAGACATGACACTCATTCCCATTGATTTATTATAGTATAATATCCCAAGTGAGATAAGATATCATTGTAAGGAAGAACGTTTCTGCTTAGAAACAGATATTGGGCGTAAATTATGAACTGCTTTCACAGTCATTGGCAAGAAACCTTGCATTCACTTAGGATTCTCAACTCTGCTGATGTGATTTAATCCTTCCTATGTAACTTGGGACTGCTATCCTTTTGTTACCTAAGAGGAAACTTCAGGTTCAAATATCGTAGGAGGTAGTGAGTAGTAATCTGCCAAAGGCAGGAATGCAGGGGTTTTAGGGATAGTACTCTACAGTGTCCCTTCAATACATGTTAGATATTTACCTGACCAAAAAGAGGTTTCTGAATTCTACTATTGTTTGTTTAACTCAGGTTTGAGTCTTTAGGTCAATTCACTACATTAAAACAAATGGAGTCTGGGAGCTGTGGCTCACGTCTGTAATCCCAGCACTTTGAGAGGCTGAGATCGGAAGACCACTTGAGCCCAGGAGTTTGAGACCAGCCTGGGCAACATAGCAAGACACCATATCTACAAAACAGTTTTAAAATTAGCTAGGTGTGGTGGTGTGCACCTATAATCCTAGCTACTCAGGAAGCTGAGGTCGGAGGATCAGCTGAGCCCAGGAGTTTGAGATTACAGTGAGCTATGATCATGCCACTGCACTCTAGGCTGGGCAACAGAGACCCTGTCTCTAAAAAACAATAAATAATACTTAAAATGAAATAAAAACAAATGGAAACCAATTAAAGGTTTTAAATGAACAAATTTGCTCTGCCCCAAATTGTATGTATATTTCATAAGCTTTTTTATTTTGACATTTCTGAAGAATTACTTTAATGTGAGGTCCCTTCATTTATTTTAAAACCACTTGTTAAGGGTATTGTGGCCAATTATCAGTCAGATTAGTTAATAAGATTATACAGAATAACTGACAGAATAGGAAACACTTATACTTGACTAAAGTAAGTATATATCCTTTTCGTGCTTTTTTACTCTAACTCTTCTATGGGTAGTAGGACATGAAGGTGACTCTAGATCCCACCAATTCATTTTTTAAGCAAATATTTGTATGTGCTATATTTCAGACACTGCTAGGACCTTTATCCTATCTCCTCTCATTTTACCTTCACAAGAGCCTCATAGGACTCATGGCTTAGGGACTAGCTGTCGCAGATTTGTTTCTCACAGATCCTTCAGATAATTAGCACTACTTCCATGTGATAAATGAGGAACTCTGTAGTTCAAAAAAATTCGGTTATCTGCCCAAGATCCTATGGCAATAAATGGTGGGACTGTTTGTCACACCAGTGAGTCCATGCTGTTTCCAGAATACCAGCTTCTACCAGCAGTGATTCTAACCTGAAGTACTAATCACTGGGACAAGGAAGAAAAAATTTAACTTGACTTTCAGAGGCCTTTGATTCTAAATAACAATATTCATCTTCTGGAGCTAGTTACAGCATATATCACTCATTCTCATCTTTGGAATACTTTCTACACTTTTTTAAAGAAATGTACCATCATGGAGGTACATTCCATGGAGGTGCAGTTACTCGAAAACAATCATTATGTTGTTCCACTGAGAGTTCTGAAACCAAAACCTACTCTGTAATTCCACACATTGAATTATTACCTAATTATACAGTGGGCTGTCTAATCAGAATACCTGGGTTCAAATCCCTGCTCAGTGACCTAAGCAAGCAGCCTAACTTCTAAGCCTCAATTTCTTCACCAGTAAAGTAGAAATAACAATACCTACCTCAGAGTTATTATTATAATTAAATGAGATAATTCATGGAAAGCACTCAGTATAGTGCCTGACCCTTAGAGAGTGCTCAGGAAATAGTAGGTGTGAGAGAGGGAAGTGGGGATGCATGGTACTAGGGTAGTATTGGTAAGGCTTGACATACTACTCAAGCAGCACAAACTAAACATTCTAAATTAAATTGTCAAAATGTTATACAGTCCTCTTGATCTAATAACCTCAAAGTAATATTTGAAAGGAAGGCAAATGTTAATTTACTTCAGTTATATTATCTATGACCTAGAGGGAATGTAGGCATATTCAATAAATTTGCTAGTAGTGCTAGATGGTTCTATTTTATAAGCTGTTAAGAAAAGGAGAAAAGTGTAGCCTTGTTTAAAAAAGAAAAAAATGTTCTTTAGCTGAATCCAGATTACAAAATGCTGAGGCTGGCAGACTTTAGCTAATATAAATTTAGCATTCATAGAGAAAGAGGAGGAGAGTGGACAAGATTACCTTTTCTATGTTGGGAATATATAGTCATGGATTCTGGACTGTCTCCAGAATCTTTTTATAGCTGACAAGAGCATCTTGGAACAGAGAAAAACTATGCATGCATAAGTTATTTATTTCTATTGGAAAGAAAGTTTAAGGAGCAAAGGTCCTTGGGATTAGCATAATGTAGTAAAAAAGTCATTTTACCATAGTTGTTACATATGGCAACAAAGCCAGTGCAAAGAAAGTTGCCATTATACACTGGCAACCAAGAAATTATAAATAAGCATTCTGATACCGTTACCATATCTGAAAAGCAGGATACAAAAACCCCAGTAGTAGTATTTCAGGTGAAGCTTTGTGAAAGAAGATGCATAATTTCTACATAGTTGTTTGTATTTCCTTAAAGGTAGTTTTAAACAGTGTCACTTTATTTTAAGAAGTTATTAAATGAAATTAAAAATAATTATCATAGTGATTTTTTCAAATACCTAATTTGTGTTTATATATATTGTTCAATATGTAAAACATTTTCAAAGAAAGAAAAAATCACAGGTAGATTCATATCCCACAGATAATCATCATTGTTTTTGTCTACCCTCTCATACATTAATATATAGATGCTTTTCCCAAGAATAGAATCGTGCCATACCTCCTTTTTCTCCCTTTCTGTCTTTTCAGTATACTATCAACATTTTTCACATTATTAAATATTCTTTTGCAACATCTCTTTTGATGGTTATATAATATTCTATCATGAGGATGTCACATAATTTAACATGAACAACTTTGTGAAAAAATTCATCCCGTTTTTAATTATAGGTCTTTCATCGGTGAATACATTTTAGTTAATATTTTGTAAATTCATTGTTATTTCCTGTCAGGTAGGCTTTTAAAAAAAACTTTTTTAAAATTCAGACATAATTTACATATAAGAGAGCACACAGTTGTTATCTGTTCACTTTGATGAATTTTTGACAATTTTTACACCAATATAAACACCATCAAAACAAGGTGTAAAACATTTACGTCACCCCAGGATATTCCCACCTTCCCCTTCCTAGCTAGTCCCCTCCCCATAACACTTTCTGACTTCTATCAGCTCAGGAATGACTTTGATAAAATTTTTACTAAATTGCACTGTATAAAGTTGAATCATTTATACCTGTACCAGCAATGTATGAAATTGCTAGTTTCTTCTTAACCTAGAATTATGTGTGTATGTACTATAATATGTCAGAAATAACAGATATATAGTAATCATTGCCAATTTCTACCTTGTATTAATTTCTATTTCTTTGTTTGCTGGTAGTTGAATTTTTTCAATGTGCTAACTGGCCATTTATATTTCATGGTTGTGGTGGTGGTTGTTAGCTGTCTACTCTTATTGTATATCTTTTTTATTTACAAAAGGTCTTAATTTTTTTTTTTTTTTTTTTTTTGGAGACAGAGTCTCACTCTGTCACCCAGAGTGGACTGCCAGGTTCAAGCAATTCTCCTGCCTCAGCCTTCCAAGTAGTTGGGACTACAGGCGAGCACCACCACACCCGGCTAATTTTTGTATTTTTAGTAGAGACAGGGTTTCACCATGTTGGCCAGGCTGGTCTCAAACTCCTGGCCTCAAGCGATTCGCCCACCTCAGCCTCCCAAAGTGCTGGGATTACAGGTATGCACCACAGCGCCTGGCCTATGAAGAATATTATTTTTCATTTAAAATATTTTTACCAGTTTGTCATTGCCTTACAGTTTGTTTATGGGGACTTTGTTTTGTTAACATGGAATTTTAAATATTTGCATTGCTAAATTTGCTGATCTCTTCCTTTATGATTTCTACCTGATGTCATTCTTAAGATCTTCATAATCCCCAGATTATATAAATACCTAGTTATATCTTTCAGTAGTATTTTTATGCTTTTTATTTTTAATTTACATCAAAAATCCACCTGGAATTGATTTGGTTTTTTTTTTAGGTCATTGTTATCATGTTATTTTTTTTTCTAAATTGTTACCCACCACAACTGAATAATACCGTGTTTCCCCATGGACATTAAATGTGTTCTTTATCAGAGTAAGCACTTACGTATATTTTGAGTGAGTTTCCTTATTTTACATTGATTTCTTTGTCTATTCTTGTGCCAGTACCTCACTGCTTAATTGTTTAGCAATATAATATAATATATTAACTGCTTAGTATCTTTTAAGGCAGGTTGAACCTTTCTTGTTCTACACTTATATTTTTACTTTGAAAGTTTAGGTGGTGGATAATGTGCTACATTCTTATTCTCTTTTAGTTACCACACCTGGAAAAAGCTTAGACTATAGGCTATGGAGTCAATAAAAAGGCCTAATTATTTAACAGGTGGCCGCTACCTGAATTGCAGCCCCAGTGCCAAGAAGGAAATAATTAGTTTTTAGACAAACCCTTCAAAGTAATGGAAAAGATCACATGTGGAAAATAAATAGCATGAGGAATAAAAAAGAGTGAAGTCTAGCATGCTTGATTGCCATTTTCTGGTATGGGCATATAAATGTTTTTATGAGACATTTAATTATAATTTTTTCCTTCTCCCTGGTACACTGAGCAAAAGCACAAAGAATTGGCAAGGTTACAGAATATATACCATCTTACTTTCTTCACTTTTACCTGGTGTGAATCCCCAGGACATCTAGGATAGCCACATATAAATGCAACTCACAAAATCCCCCTCCAAAAACATTTGTTAATAATCTTCCAACTACCTGCCATTTTGATTTATTAATATCCCTTCTACTCTCTGGTATTAATTCAGGTAATCAAGTTAAATGTAATAGTAATGTTCTATTCTTTGCGTACAGATAATTCAGTTGATCACAATAAGTAAAACGTTGAACTGAGGTTTTTTTAGTAGAAATAAAAGTTAAAGCAAGAAAATCTTACTGAGCATTTACATAACACCAATCTCCTTTAAACCTATAAGCTAGAAAGTGTTGTTGTGCCCAAATTATACTGGGGAAAAGTCTAAGGCACAGAAAGTTTAAGTAATTTGGTCAAGATGTCATAACTAGAAGTGATAGTGTTCAGACATAGCCAATCATGCTTGGCTCAATAGTTTGATTCCATTTGTTTTTGAAGACATTCTCTCTTGTTTGTGATTTTGTGTTACTTATATGTAGTATCACATTTTCTGCTAGAAAAAAAATCATTCCTAGTTTATATGGGGAAACATAGTGCATCAGTATTTTTATGGCATTCTACATAAAAAATTGTCACTTTCAGAGGTTCTCCCACCTAAGTAACAGTTTCTCTAAGTTAGCTAGGCTACATATTTTTCCTATTTTCCAATAAGGCAATGTGATTGTTGATGTTGTTGTTGTTTTAAACTGTAGTAATAAGGCCAGACAAATGACTTCAGGACTTAATTCACACTTAGTCAAAAATTGCCTAAGTCCCCTTTAAAGTGTGGAAAATGTCAAATTTATATCCTTAATATTATATCCTGTGTATTATTTGAAGAATTAAAATTCAGAAAGTTATTTAAAAGTTTGTTTAACTTGAATAAGAAGTTCCTGCCACATTTACCCCTAATTTTTCATAGGAATATAAATAGTAGAGTGGTTATGAATATGGGATTTGGAGTCAGACCTGAATTTGAATCCCAACTTGGAAACTTACTAGCTGTGGGATCTGGGGTAAATTACATAACCTTTCTAACTCTGTGCCCTAAAGTGTAAACTGGGGATAATAATAGTACCTTTTTGGTTAGTCAGTTCGTGGATTAAATGAAATACTATTTTTAAAGGGTTTAGTATGGTGTGTGGAACAATCAGTGCTCAATAAATGTGTTCTTGTTTTCATCTTCAGTGTTGTCATTATTATTTTTAAGAATTAATTTATCTATATTTGACCACTGTCAGTAGATCTATCAAGATCAGACGTCTAGAATATATACCATTTCTATAATATTTGACTGTTTTATGACCTTTCCTTAGTTTAACTCATTATAACTCTCAGTGATTAACTTAAGGTTGGTTTGTATCATAATTCTTACCATTCTGAGATTTAAAAAACCTTTGAGTTTGATATTTTTTCAGTGGACAATAATGCCTCATTAATGAACTATCAGCTTTTTCCTTGAGGCTAGTACTAAGATAAGTGGGGGAGGGGATGCAGATAAAGGAACATTCATTGTAAATAGAATTTAAATATAAAGCAAAAGGATATCATCACTTTGGAGAACATAAAATTATAAGCTCAGTGTAATGTAAATATTTTTATCCCACCTCTCTCTCAGCCAAGTTCTAAGGTTGTGATAAAATGAAGCAAGAAGGAATATGATTATAGACCAGGTTCTCTGGTTAGTGTTCATTTTATACAGAACTATAAATAATGCTGCAAAAGACCAACGTGGTTCTTTATATATAGGTCGTTGTCAGAGTTGCTGACCCTGGAATGGTGATTATTTTAATTCTAAACTCCCTGTCCAGTCCCTGAAGTCACCTCTTTTTCTTCCTTTTTCTTCAGGATGAAGGCAGCTCTTCTGTCTTAATCCTATGCTTTCATATGGTTTGCCCTGAAATAAGTTTCTGTCATATTAGGGAAGTTTGCTTTGTTTGTGGATCTGTTTTGAGAGAGATGGGGAGACAGCCATGTACCCCAGCTGCTTACCAGGCCTTTTTGATTGGAAATAGCATCTTCCCTATGGAAGACAGTTGTTCTATTAGTCTACTGGCTGTAGATTAAATGTTATTGGCTGAGCAGTTGCTGAAACCCCAGGGCAGGTGTAAGATGCATGTTACAGATTAATTCTGGAAAACCTCTTAGATCTTTCCACCTGTGTCCTGCTGAGTGTTGAGCATGTTAGATAGGCAAGAAAGCTGAGAAACTGTGCATTCCCATTGCTAAAGATATTTTGAAAACTATGTCTTTCATATTTACTTCAACAATACTAAATATTTACAGAAGGCACTATAATATGAGGATTTCTTTTTTAACCAAGGGATACAAAAGACATGTTTTAGAGTTAGCCTTTCAAAACTCCAAACTGAGGGGGCAATATAACATTCCTTTAAAGTTCGGAAACAGGAGATTTTTCCATGTTAGTGGTGAACAGTGAAAGAAAAGCCACTGGTTTTCATCTTCATTTTCTTTTTTCAAAAATCAGTTTCCATTTTCCTCTTTGCTTGATTTTCCTAATGCTGTATTTTTCTATTCTTATTTTTTTGTTCAAGTATTTTAAAATTTTTTGTTCTTATTTTTCTCTTACTGTTAATTTTTAAATTTCTCTTTTGAGTTTTTTGGTTTTTGTTTTTTTGGTTTTTTTTTTTTACCATTTGTATCTGCATTTTTCTCTGCTTCCTTTAACTACTTATGTTTCCTGTTTTGAATCTTCTTTCATCTTTTGCTTTTCTCCATTAATCTCTTTCTCTCCTTTGGCCTTTTCTATTACTCAGAGTCATCCCTGCTCTGCTAAACATGAAGAGTTCCAGTGGCCTTATTTTCCAGGACTTTTTTTTACATAGTTTGATCTCTGAGCTCATTCATATTTTGTCTGTGTCTCTTCATGAGAGTTACTGTGATCTCCACTGTCTACTTCATGTTGAAAAAAGATTCAGACTTCTTTTTTCAGATGTGCTGGTGCATAAACACTTTTTCTTTCTCCCCCTCCCTTTTTTTGTTGATAAATAATAATTGTACATATTTGTGGGGTACAGGTGATATTTTGATATGTGGATACAATGTGTGATGATCACCTCAAACATTTATCATTCCTTTGTGTTGGGAACTTTTGAACTCTTCTAACTATTTTGAAATATACAATAAATTGTTAACCAGAGTCACCCTACTGTGCTATCAAACACTAGAACTTATTCCTTCTAACTGTATGTTTGTATCCATTAACCAGCCTCTCTTTATCCTCCCCACCCCACCCTTCCCAGCCTCTGGTAACAATCATTCTACTGTATACTTCCATGAGATAACATTTCTAGCTCCCACATGTGAGTAAGAATATGCAGTATTTCGTCTTTCTCTGCCAGGCTTATTTCACTTAACATCATGGCCTTAGATCTGTGTGTGTTGCCACAAATGACAGGATTTCATTCTTTTTTATGGCCAAATGGTATTCCATTGTGTATATATGCCACATTTTCTTTATCCATTTATCCATTGATGGACACTGAGGTTGATTTTGTTTCTTAGCTATTGTAAATAATGCTGCAGTGAACATGTGGGTGCAGAATTCCTTTCAATATAATGATTTCTTTCTTTTGGATAAATACTCATTAGTGGAATTGCTGGGTCATATGGTAGCTCTATTTTTACCTTTCTGAGAAACCTCCATACTGTTTTCCATGGTGGCTATACTAATTTACATTCACACCAACAGTGTATAAGAGTTACCTTTTCTCTGCATCCTCACCAGCATTTGTTATTTGCTGTCGCTTTCATAATGACCGTTCTAATTGGGGTGAGATGAGCTCTCACTGTGGCTTTAATTTGCAGGTCCCTAATGATTAGTGATGGTGAACATTTTTCTGTATGCCTGTTGGCCATTTGTAAATCTTCTTTTCAGAGATGTCTATTCAGATCCTTTGCCTACTTTTTAATGGGATTTTGGTTTTTTGCTTTTAAGTTATGTGAGTTCCTTGTATATTCTGGATATCAGTACCTTGCTGGATGAATAGTTCATAAATATTTTCTACATTCAACAGGTTCTCTCTTTACTCTGTTGGTCATTTCATTTGCTAGGCAGAAGCTTTTTAATGTAATTAAGTCTCATTTGTCTGTTTTTGTTTCATTGCCTGAGGTGTCAACCATAAAATTTTTGCCTGGACCAATGCCCTGAAATACTTCCCGTGTGTTGTCTTTTTATAGTTTTGTAGTTTCAGGTCTTATATTTGAGTCTTTATTTTATTTTGAGTTGATTTTTGTATATGGTTAGAGATGGGGGCCTACTTTTATTCTTCTGTATATGGATATCCAGTTTTTTCAGCATAATTTATTGAAGAGGGTGTCTTTTTCCCAAAGTATGTTCTTGGCACCTTTGTTGAAAGTCAGTTGGCTATACATATGTGCATTTATTTCTGGGTTCTCTATTCTATTCCATTGGTCTGTGTGTCTGTTTTTATAACAACACCATGCTCTTTTGGTCACTGTAACTTTGTAGTATATTTGGAAGTCGGGGAGTGTGATACCTCCAGGTTTGTTCTTTGTGCTCAGTATTGCTATGGCTATTTGGGTTTTTTTGTAATTCCATACAAATTGTAGGATTTTTTCTTCTATTTGTATAAAGAATATCATTGGTATTTTGATAGGGATTGCATTGACTCTGTAGATTGTTTTGAATAGTGTGATCATGTTAACAACATTAATTCTTTTCATCCATAAGCATACGACATCTTTTCATTTGTTTGTGTTCTCCAGTTTCTTTCATCAGTGTTTTGTAGTTTTCTTTGTAGAGGTCCACCTTGGTTAAATTTATTCCTAGTTTGGTGTGTGTGTGTGTGTGTGTGTGTGTGTGTGTGTGTGTGTGTGGCTACTATAAATGAGATTGCTTTCTTAATTTATTTTTCAGATACTTTGTCATTGCTCTACAGAAACACTACTGATTTTTGTATGTTGGGCTTTTGTCCTGCAATTTTACTCAATTTGCTTACCAGCTCTAAAAGTGTTTTGTGGAGTCTTCAGGTTTTTCTACATATAAGTTCATGTCATCTGCAAAGAGAGACAATTTGATTTCTCTTCTGATTTGGATGTGTTGTATTTCTTTATCTTGTCTGACTGCTCTGACTAGGATTTCCAGTACCATGTTGGATAAGAGTGGTAAAAGTGGGCATCCTTGTCTTGTTCCAGCTCTTAGAGGAAAGGCTTTCACCTTTTCCCCATTCAGTATGATGTTAGCTGTGAGCTTGTCACAAATGGCCTTTATTATATTGAGGTATGTTCCTTCCATGCCTAATTTTTTGAGTTTTTATCATAAAAATGTGTTTAATTTTAGCAGAGCTTTTCTTGCATCAATCAAGACGATCGCATAATTTTGGTCCTTCATTATGTTAATGTGATGTATTACATTTATTGATTTGTGTATGTTGAACCATACCTGCATCCCTGGGATGAATCCCACCTGATCATGGTGTGTATTATCTTTTTGATGCATTGTTGTCATGCTTTGCTAGTATTTTGTTGTGAACTTTTGTATCTGTGTTCATCACTGATAGTGACCTGTAGTTTTCTTTTTCTTGTTATGTCCTTGTCTTGTTTTGGTTACCGGGTAGTGCTGGTCTCATAGAATGAATTAGGAAGAATTCTTTTATCTTCAATTTTTGGAATAACTTGACCAAAAAAATATAGTGTATGTCTTTATAATTTTAGTAGAATTCAGCAGTAAAACATGAGCTTTTCTTTGTTGGGAAATTTCTTATTACTGATTCAATTCCATTGCTTTTACTGGTCTGCTCAGGTTTTCTATTTATTCCTGGTTCAATCTTGGGAGGTCATATGTGTCTAAGAATTTATCCATGTTTCTCTAGGTTTCCAATTTGCTAGCATATAGTTCATAGTAGCCTCTAAAGATCCTTTCTATTTCTGTTGTATTAATGATAATGTCTCCTTCTTTCTCATTTTATTTATTTTGGGCATTTTTCTGTTTTTCTTTGTTAGTCTTGCTAACAGTTTATCTATTTTGTTTATCTTTTCAAAAAACCAACTTTTCATTTTGCAGATTACTTGTATTGTTTGTAGTCTCTGTTGTGTTTAATTCTGTCTGATCTTTA
Source organism: Rhinopithecus roxellana (assembly GCF_007565055.1). Taxonomy (NCBI): domain Eukaryota; kingdom Metazoa; phylum Chordata; class Mammalia; order Primates; family Cercopithecidae; genus Rhinopithecus; species Rhinopithecus roxellana. Next base: position 58,201,785 of record NC_044551.1, read on the forward strand.
TTAATTCCTTGTTTCTACTAATTTAGGGTTTGGTTTGTTTTTGCTTTTTAATTCCTTGAGGTGCATAAATCCTTCTACTTTTTTGATGTTGGTGATTGTTGCTATAAGTTTCCTTCCTAGCACTGCTTTTCCTATATTCCATAAGTTTGGGTTTCTTGTATTTCCATTTTCATTTGTTTAAACAAGTTTATTTTCTCCTTAATTTCTTCATTGATTCAGTGGTCATTTGGGAGCATGTTGTTTAATTTTCATGCATTTGTACAGTTTCCAATGTTTCTTTTGTTACACATTTCTTTTATAGCATTTTTTGATCAGAAACTACTGGTTATCATATTAGACGGAAATAAATACCTCAGTCTACCCTTAAAAGCCCTCCAACAACTAGTGCTTCCTATCTCACCAACCTTATTTCATTTCTTTCATTACTTCTCCCCATTTAGTAATTGCCTGTTTACTTGATTGTGAGCAGACTCAGTTGTTTGAGACGGTTTGAGTCTTGTTCACTGTTGCATTCCCGGTGCCAAACATGGTGATTTGTGTTGGGAATAAGGCCTTCAGACCCTTTGTGCTGGTCAGGCCTGTTGGCTGGTACTAGAAGGCTTGCTAAGCTAAGAGTCAACTTCCTTTTGTGGGTAGAGACTATCTTATATTTTGATGATAGACTCCCTAAAACATCCACCAGCCTGTGCAGAAAGTCTCAGGCTCAGCATAAGTCTCTTTTCATGATCTCTCATAGCTCAGCAAATACTGATAGTTGCTTTTCCACTCACTTATATTAGTGATTGCTAGTTTCTATTCCCTCAACAGACTGCAGTGGGAACATGCCTTATGTTCTTTTCCATCTCCTATAGCACCTGATATAGAACTAGACAGAAGGGCCCCCCTCTTTTAAAATTTTTTATTTGTATAAAGCAATGTTTCTCAAAGCATATTTCTAGAGCGCCTGCATCAGATGCAGGTTGCATGTTAAAAATCACCAAGTAGCTTTAAAAACTATCAGTGCCAGGCTTCCAACTCCAGAGGTATTGATTTAATTGTCCTGGGATGGGATCCCAGTATCAGTAATTTTAAAAAATGTTCCTAGTTATTTTTAAATGCAGTCAAAGTAAAGGGCACAGAAATAAAGCTTAAGAGGCTTTATGCTTTCAGATTGACTGATTTCATTAGCCCTTTGTCCTTGCCCCTTCAGAGATGGAGATCAGCTGGTTCCTAATGACAAACTACTCAAAGAAACTCAGGTAGCTCTGAGTCTATTATTTGAACTGAATAATCTCAAGCACATTATTTATTTCTGATATATGTGATTTGAGGAAAAGGCAATGAGCTAGACTCAATTATTCATTCAAAAAACATCTGGGGGCTTTTAATGCATAATGCCAATGCTGGACACTGGTGAAACAAAACCAAATATGACCCAGGCCCTACTCTCATGAAGTAAACAATCTGTAAGAACATACAGACAGGCCGGGCGCAGTGGCTCAAGCCTGTAATCCCAGCACTTTGGGAGGCCGAGACGGGCGGATCACGAGGTCAGGAGATCGAGACCATCCTGGCTAACATGGTGAAACCCCGTCTCTACTAAAAAATACAAAAAACTAGCCGGGCGAGGTGGCGGGCGCCTGTAGTCCCAGCTACTCGGGAGGCTGAGGCAGGAGAATGGCGTGAACCCGGGAGGCGGAGCTTGCAGTGAGCTGAGATCCGGCCACTGCACTCCAGCCTGGGCGACAGAGCGAGACTCCGTCTCAAAAAAAAAAAAGAACATACAGACAGACACCACAATGTGGTAAATGCACAGTTTGGAATTGCCTGCAAACTGTGAGACAACAAAAATAGCACTCACTGACGCAGCACTCCACAAAAAGCTTTCCCATGTTGTCTGGTAGCATCTTTACAATAACTGAATATGTGGGGGCGGGACAGGAAAAAGATTATTATCACCGCTGTTTCACAGGCAATCTCTCAGACTGAGGGTTGATAAACTTGTAGCTGATAACTTCTTGACCAGATACTTACTTCAGTGTCTTCAGAGGTAACAAACTTTCATCCTGTTAAGATGGATTTAACTTGGGGAATACATCAAAAGTCAATTCAGTGATAGGTCTAGTAAGGAAGATAAGAAGTCAGATACAGTGTGCTTATTTTGGAGTATACAATTTAAAAAATGCAACCATAAAAAGACATGAATCCAGGTTGGACATTAAAGAAATTCCAAAAGAGAAACTCCAGAAATGTCTTGAGCAATGTGGAAGCATCTTTGGGAAAAGGCACCACTCTTTTAGGTGAATGCTTACTTACACACACACACAAAAAGCATTAATTTCCTCTATAAATTTTTATCTCCTTATTGCCTTTAATCAGTGCTATCTGAAATCTCAGTTCCAGTTTCTTCTAATTCTTCCTAAAATAGGGATGCTAAGCAGGGACACCTCATTCAGCTGGAAGTCCAGAAGGAGCAGAGCCAAGGGCCCACAGGCTTCTGCAAGGGTGGGTATCTGGCAATCTCCTCTCAGCCATCGAATTACTAAGGACTACCTTGTGGTCAATAATATTCAGGTCCTTTATACTTTTCAAAAATGCAAATGTAGCCACAAAAGCTCTTCTGTTTTAAATCCTTTGGTGGCTCTCCATTGTCTACACAAGGAAACCCAAATTCCTAATGTGGCTTCTATAATCTGGCTTTTGCTTCCCTCTCTGACCTGTTACATCTCCTTCCCCCATCACATCTATGCTCCAGACATCCCAATTCTTTCAAGTTTTCTGAACAAACGCCTGCACTCCCCTTCTTCCTTGCTGTCTCTATATACACTATACACTTCTCTCTCTCAGTTAGCTGAAGTGTTATCTCCATCTTAGAAATGGTTCCTGATTCCTTTCCTGGTCTGACCCGTTCTTTCTCCCCCAGGGTTAAGATCCTCTTCTGGTCTTGCAGAGAATCTTGAATATCTCTCTGGGTTAGTCTTCCTCATACTACAGTGTAACTGCTGTCTCCCTTACTAGGCTGCAGGTGCTCTTGAGGGTGGCAGCTCTGCTTTTTTGTTGAGATGGGGTCTTGCTATGTTGCCCAGGCTGGAGTGTAGTGGCTATTCAAGTAATCATAGCGCATTATAGCTCTGAACTGCTGGGCTCAAGTGATCCTCTTGCCTCTGCCTCCCAAGCAGTTGGAACTACAGACATGTGCCACCACACCCGGCTCTATGGTGGCTCTGTTACTGGCCTTTGTACCAGCACTAGCCAGCAATGCTTGCCAAGAAGAATGCCCTCAATAAATGTGTGCTGAATAAATAAATGTTTCTGAGTAGGCAGCCACCTCCAAAACCTTTGACTAGAATTCTAGTTTTGTTCCTCTTGCTCCTTGATAGTATTAATACATAATTCCAAATCACTGAGCAATTATGTTTATAAACTCTTACATGATAATGCCAGAGAAAAGGCTACTGTTACTCAAAAAGCTGAAACAAGGTATTTCTATACTACTACTAACTTTATGGTATGAAAATTCAACACTTATCTTTCTCAAACGGACCAGTTAAACTGCTTGAAGACTGACATCTATCTAGTGTATGATTAGCCTTTGAGGTGGAAGAAAGTACATATATTGTCCTCATACAGCCTTCCCCATGTGGGTTGAAAGACCTTACCATTCTTTACGAAACTTTGCCATACACAAAATTTGTCTCTGTACTGTGTTAGTGTACTGTGTTGACAGCTTCTCATTTCTCTGTTAAGTTAGAATTCCAAGAAACCTAACAAAATAGCTCCTATATTACTTAAGATTGTTGTCCTATGGGACTATGGATTACAAACTTTAATGAATCTGATTTAAATTTTTAGGGGTAGGGTTGAAAGGAGACTTGTATTTAAAAAGCAAAACCAGCCTTTTTATTTAAAAAAAAAAGAATCTCAGCAAGACCAATTTTCAAGTTTTACCCACGTTTGATCCTTTGAAAGGACCATACCCTGCTCTGTGTCATAGATGAGCTGCAGCATACTTCTGTCCACGTCACTTCTCTGGGACGCCTTTCCACCTCCTTCCCACTGGTGTATGTCCCTGGTCTTTTCAAGGCCCAGTTTAATTCCCATTTCCTCCTAGAATTCTTTTCTGACTGCCCTGGGCCTCAGGATCTGTTCCTGCCTTTGAATTTCTTTAACACCTTCTATGAAACCTCTGTGATATGCACTCAGAAGTCCTGAGTTTGATTTGAGTTACATTCAGTCACTGTGGCTGGCAAAAGTCACATTGCTTTTCAGGCCTCAGTTTCCTCACCTGTGAAGAGGGGTGGTAATGTGCACCCTATTTACCTCACGTGGCCTGAGGATCAAACATCATGGATTCGAAAGGGCTTTGCAAATGGCAAAGTGCAGTCCAAACATTTATTTATCATTTTAACTTATTTTGTACTTTGTGTCTTAGTTAGCTTGGGCTGCCATAACAAAATACCATGGCCTGAGTGCCTTAAACAACAGCAATTTATTTTCTCGCAGACAGAAGTCCCAGATCAAGGTGCCATCAGTCAGTGTCTGGTGAGGGCTCTCTCCTCGGATTGCAAATGGCTGCCTTCTCACTGTGTCCTTACATGAGCTTTCCTCAGTATGTGCCAGAGAGAGAGAGTTTTAGTTTCTTCCTTCCTTACGAGGACACTAATCACAACACGGGGAAGAGGGGAAAGCGGGGGCCCACTCATGACCTCATTTAAACCTAAGCATTTCCTTCCAAAGACCCCACCTCCAAATACCATCATATTGGCAGTTAGAGCTTCAACATATGAATTTTAGGGAGACAAAATTCAGTCTATAATAGTGTATCTGTGTTGCATATAAACTGTGCTTACATGAATATTTACATTTTTATAATACTCTATTATACTGCTGCTGTGGTTTGAATATGGTTTCTTTGGCTCTGCCAAGTCTCATGTTGAAGTTTGATACCCAGTGCTGGAAGTGGGGCCTGGTGGGAAGTGTTTGGGTCATTCAGGTGGATCCCTCATGAATGGTTTGGTGCTGATCTTGTGGTAATCAGTGAACTCTCACTCTAGTAGTTGCTATGAGAGTCTCCTTGAGTACTGGTTGTTAAAAAGAACCTGGCACCTTCCCTTTCACTCTCACTCTCCTCTCATGATGTGTTCTGCACATGCCACCTCCCCTTTGCCTTCTACCATGAGTGGAAGCAGCCTGAGGCCCTCACCAGAAGCAGATCCTGGTGCCATCCTTTTTGTATAGCCTGCAGAGCTGTGAGCCAAATAAGCCTCTCTCTCTCTTTTTTTTTTTTTTTTTAATAAATTACCCAGCATCAGGCATTCCTTTATGGAAATATAAATGGGCAAAGACAACTACATAACCCTTTCAAAGTGTTTTGTGTACATCATCATACACATATAACTTATTTGATCCCAACTCACTTTGGGTTTATATGTATATTTCTAAATATGTCCTATCTACACTAGACTTAAGCCATTCAGAGAGCAGACACTATTTATAGAACCAAAGAATTATAGAAATGTTATTTTATTTTTATAACTTTCATGGCTTAAGCAATATACATTCACTGTTTTGTTCTTCTTTTTGCAAAGTAGGACAATCCTGAGAGGCAAGAAGAAAAAGTAAACAAAACTTACTATAACTACTGCAATACATAGGCACATCATTTCCTACATCAAGACCATGTAAATATCCACCTATATTTCCTGCTAGCACTTCCTTCTTTTTTCGTTTGTTAATCTTTCATCAGTTCAGAAGTTTGTTTTAGTACATTGGGTCGGATAAAGTTCTAATTTAATTATTTGCCCCAAATGGCTAACTCACTGTCCCAATTTCATTTCTTAAATAATCCACCCTGTACAGTACACTGCTGCTTTAATTATTGTAACTCTGTAGTATACTTAGGCATCTGACTGGGAAAGATCATGACCCTGTTACTCATTTTTAAACCTATGTCTCAAAATGTATGTATTTTTTAATAGACTATTTTTAGAACAGTTCAGATTTACACAAAATTGAGCAAATAGTGCAGAGAGTTCTTGTACCCTCAGACTACTTTGGTGTATTACTAACATCTTACATTAGTATGGTATACTTGTTATACTCAATGAAGCAATACTGATAGGTTGTTATTAAGTAAAGTCTGAAGTTTATTTAGATTTCTTTAGTGTTATGGACCAAATTGTGTTCCTGCAAAATTCATACATTGAATACATTCATACATATACATACAAATATACTATGTGACCATATTTGAAGACAGAGCCTTTAAGCAGGTAATTAAGATTAAATAAGGTCATAAGGGTGGAACAGCAATCCAATAGGACTTGTATCTTTATAAGAAAATGATGAGATATGATGAGCACATGTGCACAGAAGAAAGACCATGTGAGGATACAGCAAGAAGATGGCTGTCTGCAAGCCTGGAAAAGAGACCTCACCAGAAACCAACCCTACTAGCACCTTGATCTTGGACTTCCAACATACAGAACTGTGAGAAAATAAATGTTGTTTAAGCTACCCGGTCTGTGATATCTTGTTTATAGCAACCCAAGTAGACCAATACCCTTAGCTTTTACTTGATATCCTTTTTCTGTTCCTGAATCCCATTCAGGATACCATATTACATTTAGTTGTCATGTCTCCTTAACCTACTCTTGGCTGTGGCAAGTTTTCAGAATTTCATTGTTTTTGATCACCTTGACAGTTTTGAGGAATACTGGTCAGATGTCATATGGCTGCAATTCGACATTTTTCTCATGATAAGACTGGGCTTATGGGTTACTGGGAGAAAGGCCTTAGATGTAAAATGGCATTAGCATCACATCATTTGAAGGGTACATACTAGCAACATGATTTGTGACTGTTAATGTTGACCTTGATCACTTCACTGAGGTAGTGCTTGACAGGTTTCTACACAGCAAAATTACTCTTTCTTTTCTTGTCTTTCTTTCTTTCTTTTTTAATAAATGTGTATTTTAGGTTTAGGGGTATATGTGAAGGTTTGTTACATACATAAACTTGTGTCATGGGAGTTTATTGTACATGTTATTTCATCATCCAAGTATTAAGCCCAATACCTAACAGTTATCTTTTCTGCTTAAAGTTACTCTTTATTTCTTGCTTTCCACGATGTACACTTCGAAAGGATGTCACCAAGTATAACCCATACCTAAGGAGTGAGAAATTATGTTTCCCTACTCTTTATTAGAACATTTTATGGCTGTATTTGTTTGCATGTTTCTCTCCCTCCTTTTACTGGTATTTTTATTTGAATTATATTAGGTTTATAAAATAATTTTTAGGTAATTTGGTTTTTGTCAAAAATTAAGTATCCTAGAAATATAGTATATCAATGTACTCCTTTAATAGGTTACAGTTTTCTTAATTTTACATAAAGATTTTAATAAATCTTTATAAAGGTTATTGCCAGATATATTATTTGGTGAGTTAGAGTCTTAAAAATTATGTTTTCTAAGTGATTATTTCAGAGCAACAATGACTTTTTGTGTACTTATTTTGTATCTAGCCACAATACTGACCTCTCAGAACTTTTGGTAGATACCCTTGAATTCTTTAAATATGCAAATAACTTAGCTTCCTCTATTCCATTTTACAAATAAGCAACTAAAGAGAAGCTACTGAAGGTCTCAGAATTAGTTGCCAAGCTGAAGCCAGATTTCTAATTCACTGGAAAATTTGGAAGCCTAAATATGACTAATACTTTTACAGGTACTTTTGCAGCTATTGTAAAACGAAGAATAAAATAGTGTCTGGATAATTGTTGACTATGCTAACAAACATTTGGCACTTATTATGATGTTAAGAAATCACAAGTAACACAAAAATCACAAAGCTTTAGATTCATTTCAAATGAGTTAATTCAAACAAGCTATATACAGAATGATGACATTATTAACCCTAAATATCAAAATCAGTTTTTCTCCTATGATTCTCAGTTTGCTTTGGCTACTGCTTAAAATATAAATGGCTGTTTTGTTTTAAATTTTTGATATTTTCCTAGGATTTCTAGAGTATATATTAAAATATTACTTGGATGCTTTTATTTCTATATTTTATAACTATCAAACGTAATTTTTAGAAAAAGCCTTATGAATATTTAATTTTAGGGCTTTTCTCTATTACTGATTACAAGTAACTTAAGGTTCTCTTTTCATAATTATTCAAAGGAATTAAGAAACTACAGGGTTTAGAGAGGTTTACTCCACCCACTGTTAGTGCCATGTGTGTTGTCCAGGGAAGAGAGGATCAGACTGCCTCATCTACTACTGTTGGCACCTATATATGTTGTCTGGGAGCCTGAGGTCTGCCCCTTGTCACCACCACTGGTATCTGCACACATTATTGGGGTCTGGGGATTGACCTGCCCTGTCCATTGCTATGGGTACTCATATGTACCATCCAGGGGCCTGAGGTTAGGCATGCTCTGTCTGCCATTGCCATTGCCAATGCCCACAGGTGTCATGTGGGGCCTGAGAACAAGTCTGCCCTGCTACTGCCACATGTGCATGTGCATTAGCATGCCATCCTGCGGCCTGGGGATCAACCTTCCCCACTGCCACCGTCAGTGCCTGCAAGTACCATCTGGGGGGGGTGGGGATTAATCTGCCCTACCCATAGCCACTGCCATGGGTGCCCAAATGTGCCATCTGGGAGCCTGGGTACCATTTTGCCACTCCTGCTGCTGCTGGTGCAGGGCATGCCAGCTAGGAACTTGAGGACAGGCCTGCCCTGCCTCCTGCTGCCAGTACTGGTACCCACGGATCAGCCCACCTGGTGTCCCTATACCTAAAGGAGCCTCACCACAGCCTACACTAACAAGTACAGCCTAATCACCGAGGAACTCACAGACAACACTGAAACTGATTACAGGCTAAGAAGTCTACACTACTGCACTCACCCAGAACCAAAGCTGAAGCACCCTACCCAGTTGTTGGAGGGCTTTTAAGGGTAGACTGAGGTATTTATTTCAGTCTAATATGATAACCAGTAGTTTCTGATCAAAAAAATGCTATAAAAGAAATGTGTAAGAAAGATTATTTTTTAAGATTATTTTTAAGATTATTTTTTAAGCTTTGGATCTGGGAAGGAAATAGTACAGATGTAGAACAATTAGGACACCTGCAACAATCTTAGGGTTGGGTGATAAGTTCCTAAGTTAGTGTAGCTTGGATGTGGGAAGAAGAGGTTTGTAGACTTCCCAATGAAAAAGATAGCTATTTACATTATATAAGTGTAAATAATTTAAACTCATTTAAATCAGAAATGAATTGCTAATATTGGAATTCTATATTGGGCTACTTATTATGTGTCTGAGAATCAGTTCCTCTCTTGATATTTCCCATTGATACAAATAGCTATTGTGTCTTAGTCTATTTCACAATTGTGGGAGAACTTTAAAAACTGGATAAGAAGTTAGTGAGGCCAGTCAAGGTCTAGGTCCTTTCTGAAAAATCCATTGTTTACTTCTGTTTATAATTTTACACAACTCCATACCAAAAAACACCAAAAACAATAACAAAAAAACCACTTTCTTGTCAGACACAACCTCTGTGAAAATAGTAAACCTCCATATTTTAACACACTATATATAATATATACTATATACTATAATATATAATAGATTATATATTATATATGTGGTATATACTATATACCATATGTAATATATAGCTATATATTATATATAACTATATATTTTATATATACACTATATATAATATATAAGATTGTAACACACTGTAAAGTCAATGTTATTTGAGAATCTGAACCTATGTGAAATTTTTTATTAATCAAATCTAAATTGTTGTCTTTGCCTTCAAGTGAACAAGCTCTACAATTTTCATATGTAAATGATCAGTGTGTAATTAATTCCAAAAAAATTCACTACTCTTTTTGGGCCAATTCCATAACCAGCCACAGAGTGGATAGTATTGAGTTATTGGGACATTTGTGATTGTAAACTATCAGACCCCCTTTACTCAAATTGAGTCTGTATTCTAAGTCTTACTGTGTATCCTCATAGGAGACTGTAAAGTGCAGGCATGCTTTCAGTTCGTACAGTCTGTGATTTATAGAAGCATGTAGGTCAGGAATTTATTATGCTGAAAATCATAATAACTGTTTTGTTTTGCTTTTCACAATGAAGTGACCAAAGCATGTTGAAAGATAAATGGATGAAGTATTTTGATTATGCTTTTATTTCTATTAAAGATTAAATATTATTGCCAAGTAACCAGCCATGCTAAGTATTATGATATTAAAGCTGAAGTAGTTTGTAAGCTGATAGCCCTTTCTTTCCTCTGGGTTTAGGTTTGTTATTAATCAAAATGTTGGACTTGCTTAGTGCAGTGGTGTATGAAGCAAACAGTTGGAAAAGACAGCTCCTTTAACTTACAGCTCTCTGTGTTTTTTCAAATTTGTAAGGAAATCTGTTTCTTCTTGTGGACTTTGTGCTGTTATTCATGTGTCTAGAGTTCATTTTTTATAGCAGAGCTGACTAAATCCAATAGTTGCAAAATTCTCTCATGGCATAGAAAGGAAAAAGGTGCCGTTTTATATTCTTAATTGACAAATTCTGATCAAGTCATTTTTGAAACACGGAGAATCCCTACTAGAAATGGATATTACAAAAAACCATCTGTATTTCTGGGCAGAGAACAGGACAATTTTTAAAATAGAAGAATATGTATATGAAGAGGTATTAATAAGACAGTAAGTTTGTTTTCTCATATCAATCCAGGAGTATTGATGAAATTGTTTTAAAGGGCATATGATTCCAGCTACACTGGTGTTGGCTTAGACGTCAACACAGCCAGCCCATAAGCACTTGGAAAGCTGCTGCTAAGCATGTACTGAAGTGCAGCAGAGGGGTCTAGACGCCCCCCGATGTGTGGTAAAGGACCTTTAACAGGAGTCCCACCATTCTTCTGCACTTACTTCTCATCAGTGGTAATATTACAATTTTAAATGGTGCATATTGTGGGGGATGCAGCAAAGATTGTAAGAAGTGTTGAAGAAAAAGGCTACCTCTCAATAACTGGAGGAAAAAAAGGCTTAATTTATTACTTAAGTAAAGAGGTGCTGTGCTTTTTAGGCACCGTGTCTCCAAGCAAAGCAGGCTGCAAATCTTACATAGTGTTTTGGGGTCAGGAATTGTTTAGGGGCAGCTATCAGCCTCAAAAGCCCCATTATTCGAAAGAGACTCTTGTTGACTGGCTGGCTTTCAGAAGCACAATCACTGGAGCGAGTCTGCAACTGATGGGCCAAATTTCAAAAGCATGTAGCTATCACTGGTTAATTGGCTTTCAGAGGTGTATTTACTGAAGTGAGTTGTCACTGATTATTTAGACCTTGGCGAGATAGCATTAATTGCATAAATCTGGTTTAATTATTTTTCCAACTGGTTCTAATGGTTTACTTAATACCATGGCTGTCGAACAGTCAGCGTTCTTCTGGGAGTTAGAGATTGTCTTACTTTCAGAAGCTAATACCTAAAAGCTGTAGGAAATTGAAAACACTAGAAAATTAGATTTTCCAACGACTGTACAATATATTTTCTAAATAAGGGTGTCTACTAAAAGAATGAAACTATAAAAAGTCAGCAACTCCACATGTTCAGGTATTGAGATCAGTTATGAAATTTGATACAAATAATGTATCATTAATAATATAGTTCCAAGCATGGTGGCACACGCTTCTAATCCCAGCTCCTTGGGAGGCTGAGGCAAGGTGTTCACTTGAGCCCAGGAGTTCGAGACCATCGAACATAGCAAGATCTCATCTCAAAAAGAATAATAATAATAATAATAATGAAGTATAAAAATGTGAATGTGACTTAACTCATTCATGTTCTAGATCATCCATATATATCATTTCTACTTATTGCGTTCCAGTAAGTTTTCTCAGGTGAGACAAAAGAAGGTAGAAATGGTACATAAGCCTCAACTCACCAGCCCTGGTGAGCAGCAGCGACTAAACCCTTAGTAATGATGGTATCACTAAAATTGTGACATTTTGTTTCCCTCCTAAAATCTTTTTAGGATTCTTCAAAAATCTGGGTATACCCATGGGAATTTGCCACACAAGTAAATTTCACTCATCATTTGTTCTGCTGTAGAGAGAAAAGAGTGAGGGATCTTCACTACTGCCTACCTACTACCCAGATCTCTGCTTATATGGGGGAAAAGATATTAGGGTTTCATCTGAAAGTTACAATAGGCATATAAAAAGTATTAATCCTACAGTTTAACCGTTTCTGCTGTGATGAAGAAAACTGTGGGCCGGGCGCGGTGGCTCAAGCCTGTAATCCCAGCACTTTGGGAGGCCGAGGCGGGCGGATCACAAGGTCAGGAGATCGAGACCATCCTGGCTAACACGGTGAAACCCCGTCTCTACTAAAAAGTACAAAAAACTACCCGGGCGAGGTGGCGGGCGCCTGTAGTCCCAGCTACTCGGGAGGCTGAGGCAGAAGAATGGTGTAAACCCGGGAGGCGGAGCTTGCAGTGAGCTGAGATCCGGCCACTGCACTCCAGCTTGGGCGACAGAGCGAGACTCCGTCTCAAAAAAAAAAAAAAACTGTGTATAGGGTATAACGGTAGGAAAACACTTAAGAGTTTTGTTTTATTTTTATAAAAATTGAACTTTTCGCCAGGCGCAGTGGCTCACACCTGTAATCCCAGCACTTTCGGAGGCCGAGGCAGGTAGATCACAAGGTCAGAAGTTCAAGACCAGCCTGGTCAGCATGGTGAAACTCCGTCTCTACTAAAAATACAAAAAATTAGCCAGGCATGGTGGCACATCTCTGTAGTCCCAGCTACTTGGGAGGCTGAGGCAGGAGAATCACTTGAACCCAGGAGGTGGAGGTTGCAGTGAGCCGAGATCATGCCACTGCACTCCAGCCTGGGCAAAAGAGTGAGACTCCATCTCAAAAAAAAAAAAAAATTGAACTTTTCTCTTTCCAAATTCATTCAACTGTTCTGAAGTCTGCTCTTTTGACTTCCCTGTTCATTCCTGGCACCTCATATGAGGCACAGCTAATTACTAACATATTTAACTGATCCTAAAGATAGCTAGCTTATGACCTCTCAGGATTCCAGCATATGCTGATACCTTAAGACCAGTAAGCTTTTAATGAAGAGAGCAGGATTGGTTAGATTTGTTGTAATCAACAATAGAAGGAAATTAGTCCATAGAGTTATGTCAAAAGTTTAGTTTCCTTTTGTATAAAGAAAATATTTTTAAACCAGCAATTCCCCAGTAAAGAGAGTCATAACACCATTTGAACATCATTTTTAAATTATCTTAATGTATTCCCTACTCTTGACCCATGTAACTGTTGAAATTTTTAAAAATCAGATAGGGCTGGCTTATTGTCTTGAGTTTTGCTCTGCAGCCTGACTCACTCTGGCTAAAGGAATGTGTTCTTTAAAGGAAGCAGACAGTGTCCTCTGAGTTTACTTTGAGGAACACTTCTGTATAAAACTCTTTTAACCTCCCATCAGGAGAGAAACCTCAAGTAAAGACTGAGGCAAAGAGATTCTCTACTAGAAATATAAACCAGCAGAACAAACTCCAGACATGTTTTTCAAATTTAAGAGTTTTCTGAGAAGTTGGTTTCCATGTGGTGTAAGCACCAGTAAACAACAAACCCATCTTGGTGTTCTGTATGCTTATAGTTCATTATGTCAGTGATAGTAGAGTATAGAATTTCTACTTTAAGTTCCCATGCAAGAATCACTGAACCATCTCTCTCCCTCTTTAGGATGTCACATGTACTTCAGTTTGAAGATAAAAGCAGAAAAGTGAAAGATGCAAGCATGCAAGACTCAGATACATTTGAAATCTATGATCCTCGGAATCCAGTGAATAAAAGAAGGAGGGAAGAAAGCAAAAAGCTGATGAGAGAGAAAAAAGAAAGAAGATAAAATGAGAATAATGATAACCAGAACTTGCTGGAAATGTGCCTGCAATGGCCTCGTAACAGCCATTGTTCCCAACAGCATCACTTAGGGGTGTGAAAAGAAGTATTTTTGAACCTGTTGTCTGGTTTTGAAAAACAATTATCTTGTTTTTCAAATTGTGGAGTGATGTAAGCAAATGCTTTTGGTTACTGGTACATGCGTTTTTTCCTAGCTGACCTTTTATATTGCTAAATCTGAAATAAAATAACTTTCCTTCCACATTACATGTTAACCATTGCAGACTGTGCAAGCCTGTTTGTGTCCTTTTACCCTAAAATATATAAAGGCTTCCTTTTCAAGATTTTTTAATAAGAAGTTCTTACAGAAAGAATATTTGTGGGAACCTCCCTTTCACTAACTCTGGAATATAATAAAAGATTATAAATAAAATATAGAATATAAATATGGATGAGGTTTTTTGTATATAAATATTTCAAAATATCCAAGCCAACACAACTCAATAACCTCATGCCTTCAGTCTTGAGGAACCCCCAAGTGAACATTCACACCTCCATTCAGGCCGGTGCCTGGGTTTTATGGACACAGTCAAGATATGTTAACACTCTAAGTAACATCAGCCAGGCTCACTGCATGCCCAGCCTGACACCTGGCCCCCTGCCCACTCCTCTGCCCTTCTTAGCACAGTAATACCAAGAGCACATGCAGAGGTCCCATTCTGACAATAAAAACTCATTAAGAATTTAGCTTTTGATGACAATCATTCATACTCGTTTTTTGTTTTTTGGTTTTTTTTGAGACGGAGTTTTGCTCTTGTTGCCCAGGCTGGAGTGCAATGGTGCGATCTCAGCTCACCACAACCTCCGCCTCCTGGGTTCAAGCAATTCTTCTGCCTCAGCTTCCCAAGTAGCAGGGACTACAGGCATGTGCCACCATGGCTGGCTAATTTTGTATTTTTAGTAAAGACGGGGTTTCTCCATGTTGGCCAGGCTGATCTCAAATTCCCAATCTCAGGTGATCCACCTGCCTATGCCTCCCAAAGTGCTGGGATTACAGGCATGAGCCACTGCAACCGGCCCATACTGGTTATTTACTATATATTATCTATATTATATACTACAGTCTGAATGCTAAAATTATATCACAGGCTGCTTTCACTAGCCTGATAAAACCTCACCAGCTACTTCTTTTCAGATTGTGTCTCATCAGCTCTCTTTCAGAATGTAATCTGATAAGCTTTCTCTAGAGCATAGAGCACTGGTTCTCAAAATGTAATCCCAGATGCAACACTACAGCAGTAGCATCACTTCAGAACATGTCAGAAATGTAACTTCTGGGCCATACTACCCACCACTACCACCTCTCCTTCAGACTACTGAATCTGAAACTTTAGACCCTGAGGGCTCGTTAAACGGATGGGCCTCACTGCTGGTGGTTCCACCTCTTGATATTGGTGATATCTAGTGAAGTTAAAAATGTGTATATCCAATAACCCAACAATTCTAAATCTAGGTCCTAGGAATCCTAAAGAAATTCTCACATATTGCTCAAGGAGAGGAGTACTAAGTTATACACTAAAGCATCAACCAAAGAATGGATAAATAGGTTGTTGAATACTCATACTATGGAATACTTTATAGAGGTGAAAATCAGTAAATCAGAGCTATATGTAGCAGATCTTTAATGTGGAAAAAAAGGAACCACCCATATAAAAATTAAGACAATTCATTATGATATATTGTTTATGGATGTACACATATGTAGAAAAGTATAAAAACACATGTGGAAATAGTGTTTGCCTCTGAGAAGGAATTCACAGGGAGCTCACTTGTGTTTGTAATGTTTTATTTTTTAAGTGCTAGATGGTAAGTACTCAGTTCTCATTTTCTGTACATTTTGGAATACCTGAAATATTTCACAATTTTTTTATGATTATATCTGGAACCTGAGGTGAGAAGACAGAAGGACCCCCAGTACTAACAAGAACCCTTTCTATTTTGCTTCAGGAAGAAGGAGAGAGCTTCAAAGAGGAGGAGAGGGCTATGATTGAGGTGTTCTGGGAAAATGTCAACCTACTCAAATGCAGAGTGGTCAGACTCAAAGCCACCCCAAAATAAGCCAGTGTTTGGAAGTGTATCCCATCTTCCCCTCACCATAAAGGTTATAATATTGGTTTTATTTCAGATAAAACAGAATTTCATCTTCCAAACTCACAAAGTCTCTCTTGGTTATTCTGAAAGGTATTACCACTAAATCTGTCTCTGTTGAAGTACCCTATGGTGTCTCTACCATTCCTCCTGGATTGTGTCTACCTTAACCACTGCAGTGTTATCCTGGAACAGAGGAAACCACAGACCTCCAGGGCACACACTAGAGAATAATATTTGCAGGTTTAAAAAGATAACTGAATGACAAAATTAAAACCTCACTTTGGTTGAATGCTTCTCATCCTATTTTAACCACAAGGAGCAGAAAGATCTGAAATTCCACAGAGATTAGAATTTTATCAGAAGAACTTCACCATGATAATAAAATTCACCATAAACTTAACTGAATAAAAGCAGTAATAATTTTTAAAAAGCTTTAAAATGTACTTGAATTATCTGTTCAATATTGTATGAAATGTGTTCATAGTAAAGCTTTTGGAAATGTTACAGGAATGTGTGGGAGCCAAATGAATTGCCAAAAAAAAAAAAAAATTTAAAAAAACCAAAACCTGTTAGAAAATTAGTCTTTTTTTTTTTTTTGAGACGGAGTCTCGCTCTGTCGCCCAGGCTGGAGTGCAGTGGCGCGATCTCGGCTCACTGCAAGCTCCGCCTCCCGGGTTTCCGCCATTCTCCCGCCTCAGCCTCCGAGTAGCTGGGACTACAGGCGCCCGCCACCGCGCCCGGCTAGTTTTTTTGTATTTTTAGTAGAGACGGGGTTTCACCGTGTTAGCCAGGAGGGTCTCGATCTCCTGACCTCGTGATCCACCCGCCTCGGCCTCCCAAAGTGCTGGGATTACAGGCTTGAGCCACCGCTCCCGGCCAGAAAATTAGTCTTTTAATTTTAATTTCATATTTGGGATTTTTATGTTATGTGTCTTACCCTATGGATGTTATCCTAAGGAAGTATGTTAGCCTTGGTGTTTGTTTGTTTGTTTTGTTTTTTACATTTCTTTCTTGCTGTATGAGTTAACATTCTTATTCATTGTCTGTGACAATGCTGCACATTCTGGAGAGCAAAGAGAAAAGCAACTCCCAGCAATTTTTTTTCTCATTTTATGACAAACCAGTTTTTCTCTTGGTTGAAGTCATTGGCAAGGTGAAAGTTAAAACTAACCCTAGACCTTTCCATTCTCAATAGGTAATTGAGGCAAATGCAGATCTCTCTAGAATTTTTAATGATATAATACAAAATGCAAAGCTTGATGAAATTTGAATTCCAAGAGAAATAATGAAACACCAGATCTTACTAGGATGGGTATTAGAAGTCCTGGATTTGTAGAAAGAAACATTTATTCATTTATTCCCCAAAATCACTACCACCACCATCAAAGCCATAGGTGAATACGAAATGGTGTCATAATACACATGCCCTCAGCACTCTGTTTCCTCTGAGGCCACACAGTAATGCATCTGCTGCATGTAAAAATGGGGCTACCATAGAACAAGGGCATTAAAAAGTGTGAGGAGATGAGTGGTTTGCTGCTGTTTTTAGAACAAGTTCAATAAGCTATGATGTCCTTATCAAGCTGTCACTACCAAGTTCCTTGATAAGATCTGACGTGTGAGGTACATAAACCTGTTCTGTTGTAGCATTGTGGCCTGTATGGAAAAGGTTAGATAAATGCAAAATAATGCCCAAACATGCTGTTTAATCTTGGTGATAACAAGAAAGAAAATGGAGGTGTGAAGTGAGTTACCATTGAGGGTTGTATCAGTATAAGCAATTTGTCTGTAAGGGGTGTAGAGAAGTTAAGAGAAGTTCATTCTTTAACACTGTCATTCACACACACACACACACACACACAAAAGCAGGTCTAGTTTCTCTGTGGCTTTGTCTCTGTTCCAATAACTGTCAACAGTTTATCAGGTGGTATCGTTTCTGCTTACTAGAAAGCAGGAAGTTTAACTGTCCCAAGTATATTTTATCTCCTTTCTTTTAGCTTTTACTGAAGACAAGTGAAACAGGAACCGTATTGTAGAGAAATCCTTTCTAATAAAGATTTGATGAAATTTGAATTCTGAGAGAAATAATGAAACACCAAATCTTACTAGGATGGGCATTAAAAGTCCTACATTTGTAGAAGTAATCATTTAGTCATTCCCTAAAATCACTACCACCACCACCAAAGCCGTAGGGAGATATCTTTGTCACAGGTGCTAAGAGTTTCATTAATCCCTGTGGCAATCCCTGTGAAAGTTGTTTTCATCGGTAGGCTGGTAAATCAGCTCTCCTTAATAAAGGAAAGAGGAGCCCTCATGTGCAGCATTTACTGATTTCCACAACATAAGTCCTCTCACCATGGCTGATTTCAAGCCACCAAAAGTAGCTCCAGTAAACTGGTTATTTTTCCCATTCTGTTTCATTCTAGCTCAAAGCTTATATAGTAACTCTTGCATTGGCCCTAAAGAACTTACACAAAGGTTTGAACCCTTTGCTAGGATCACAGTCTTCATGCATATTTCTGTTTCATGTAATTACTTCACACCGTCCTAAGTTCTAGCAATATCTGTACCCCACATTTTTATGGCAGTTTATATCTTTAGATTCTCTCGATGGAGTGTTCCAAAACCACTTGCCCCACATTTATTCTCTCCCTGCTTCTTGTGTTTTTTGCCCCAATTAGTCATATGTCCAATTCAAGAAGCAACCAAATCTTACAGGGGGAAAGAAAAAAAAAAAAAAACAGCATTCAGTGGGGAAAGGAAAGAAATATAACTATAGTTCTTTGAATTATTCCAGGTAAGTGATAATGTATAAATTCATTATTTAATGTATTTTAAACTGTATTCTGGGTTAGGGGGTGAGAAATCCTACCTGAAAAGAAAAGATGACTGGCTTCTAAATGAAATGCAGACAGGAGTCTGGTCTCTCTCTGTTCCACATCTGCTGAGAATTATTTCCTTAAGATTAGATCATGGTGCTAATTCATGTTAAACATCTTCTGGAGACTTTCTTCACAGCACCAGTCAAAAAGAAGGTGTTCTTGGTCTTTTAGGAAATTATTATTTTCTCATTCTCATGATGCCAAAAATGATAGTCATTGCTAGTTATGGCACTTTTTTAAAGTAATCAGGATAATTTTAAAAGCAGGACACTCTTAAGTGACTTTCCTATTTATTTTCTGAATTTACTCTAGAGATTTATTATGATATTCAAACACTTGAATAATAATACATTTGAGACCAGAAGCGGTGGCTCATGCCTGTAATCCCAACACTTTGGGAGACTGAGGCAGGTGGATCACCTGAGGTCAGGGGTTCGAGACCAGCCTGGCCAACATGATGAAACCCCCTCTCTACTAAAAATACAAAAATGAGCCAAGCGCAGTGGCTCACACCTGTAATCCCAGCACTTTGGGAGGCCGAGGCGGGCGGATCGACTGAGGTCAGGAGTTTGAGAACAGCCTGAACAACGTGGAGAAACCCCATCTTTACTAAAAATACAAAATTAGCCAGGCGTGGGGGCACATGCCTGTAATCTCAGCTATTCGGGAGGCTGAGGCAGGAGAATGGCTTGAACCTGGGAGGCAGAGGTTGCAGTGAACCGAGATCATGCCATTGCACTCCAGCCTGGGCAACAAGAGCAAAACTCCGTCTCAAAAAAAAAAAAAAATATATATATATATATATATATTTGATTGATTGATTGATTGATTGATTTTGAGACGGAGTCTCGCTCTGTCGTCCAGGCTGGAGTGCAGTGGCCGGATCTCAGCTCACTGCAAGCTCCGCCTCCCAGGTTTACGCCATTCTCCTGCCTCAGCCTCCTGAGTAGCTGGGACTACAGGTGCCCGCCACCTCGCCCGGCTAGATTTTTGTATTTTTTTAGTAGAGACGGGGTTTCACCACAGTTAGCCAGGATGGTCTCGATCTCCTGACCTCGTGATCCACCCGGCTTGAGCCACCGCGCCCGGCGATATATATATATTTGAAATGAAGCATACCATGTATAGAAAATAAATGACTAAAGTATATGTTGTATGGTTCATTCTCAACAGCTATAAGTAAACTTACAATTTGAAGGTTTCCTTCTTTTTGTGTGTGTATTATTTTTTAATTTGCAATTTTAAGGAAATACTTTATTTAGAGTAAGGAATATAACCATTTTATTTCTATTACAAAACTTTGTAATAATACTACATTGTTGGCGTAAGTGAATAGACTGATTAAGAATGGGATACTATTTCCCAAGGAACAAAAGAATTCAACAAGTGATTTTTAAATTAATTTGGAAAAGTTATACATAATACTATGTAAGGACTAGATTCATTTCAGACTGAAATTCCATAATGTCCACCAAACCTAACATGTCCAAAATGGAATTGTCATCTATACTTCCCAGCCCCGCCTCCACCAAAACTGCTTCCTCTGTAATTTTCCCATCTCCATAATGCAATTCCAGTTGCTCAGGCCAAATAGCTTGGATTCCTGTCTTTATCTCACACATTCAGTCTGTTATGATATTCTGTTGACTCCACCTTCAAATATTTCCAGAATTTTACCATTATTTGCCACTTCCCACTGCTACCACCCTAGTCAAAGAGACCATCAACTATCATGTGGACTACTATAATAAACTTTCACCCTTTTTTTCCTATAATTTATTATTAACATAGAAGCCAGTTAAACTTTTTAAAACAAGTCATGTTGTTATACTTCTCTGTTCAAAACCCTTCAATGGTTCCCCATTTAATTCAGAGTAAAAGCCCAAGTCCTTACAAAGGCCTAAGGCTCTATGTAGTTACCACCTCTTCCTCTCAGTCTCTCTGACTTTCTCTCTTACTACCTTCTCCATCACTTACTCTGCACCAGCCACACTGTCCTTCCCGCTGTTCATCAAATAAGCTAGGTGTGTTCCATCTCAGGGCCTCTGCGATGGCTGCTCCCTCCGCCAGGAATACTGCCCCCAGGATATCCACATGGCCAAATCCCTCAGTTCCTTCAAGTCTTTACTCACATGGCACCTTCTCAATGAGGCCTACAATAATCACTCTACTTTAAAATTCCAGCCACCCCTCCCACATGCTCAGTCTCTTAATCTCCCTGTTCAGTTGTATTCAATAGCACTTTTAACTCCCACGTACTTTGCCTTATTCGCTTATTTAATTCTTGCAAACAACCCTATGAAATAGAGACTCTTGCTATCAATTGTACAGATAAGGAAACTGAGCCCTAAAAAGGTTAATTTATTCTTTATCATCCCTCTCCCACCCTAGAATGCCCTCCATGAAGGAAAGGATTTCTGTCAGTTTTGTTCACTGTTGTTCCAGTGC
The DNA here is from genome assembly GCF_007565055.1 of Rhinopithecus roxellana. Classification (NCBI taxonomy): domain Eukaryota; kingdom Metazoa; phylum Chordata; class Mammalia; order Primates; family Cercopithecidae; genus Rhinopithecus; species Rhinopithecus roxellana. Next base: position 58,223,181 of record NC_044551.1, read on the forward strand.
CTAGAACGCTGCCTAACAAATAGTAGACACTTAATAAATATTTGTTGGATTAATGACTAAACCCCTCGGGATCCAGTGTAGGGTTATTACATATATTGTAGTTTAATGTCACCATCATTTCATAAAAATAGGACACGTTTACACTAAAAATGAAAGAAGGATACAACCTCACTTCAGGGACTGCTCTAATAACTGAACAAATGTAACTTTAGGGAGCTATCACCACAGTCTTTTTCTCATTTAACGTAAGACACTTTGTCACAGATGGGCTGTAAGTCCTGAGACTATGAAGAATTGAGGGCCAGCATGTGATGTATAGAAAGCAAGGCTGTAAGGCTTCAGACCTGCAACTGATTTAATAGGCAAATGATACAACCTCTTGATATCTGTTTCCTCCGGTCTCAGATGGGAATAGTCACAGCTGCCTTACTTACCTGTCAAGGTGTTGTAACAGTCAAAAGAAAGAATAGACAAGAAAACCAAGTTTTTACAAAGGTAAAGCCCCTGTAGTGGCAAGTGCTAACTTTCAATGGATATTTACTTGATGCCAGACTCTTGTCTAAGCACTTTATCTGTATTAACTCATTTAATCCCTATAAACAACTCTATGAAGTAGGCTCTGTTACTGTTTCCATATCACGAATGAGGAAGAGACTTGAGGCTTACAGAAGTTAAATAATCTGTCCAAGTCACATGGTAAGTAGAGTTGCTGAAGTACAAAACAAGACTGACTTCCAGAGTTTCTGCCCTTTGTCACTAGACTGCTGAGCCTCTCACTACACAAGCCCAGTTGTTTTCATTATCTACCTTGGATTCACCTCTGGAGTTTAGGATCTAATGGGGTTGAGGAGGAGGACAATGCCCAAAAATAAGAAGACAAAACACAGTGATTTCAGTTGAAAAGAATTATACATGTAGAAACTAAGTGAATGCCAGAATGAAGCAAGAGATGGGTTTAGCGGGATTAATCTAGAACTGTTTTGTGGCAGACGGAATTCTGACCATAATTTGAAAGAAAGGGAAAACATGGCATTGAGGAGACAGGTCATGTTCCAGGTGGGGAGAAGGTTGTGCAGACAAGCTATTAAGACAAATGTCGGAGACAGCAATGTGTCTACATGATGCCAAAACATCTGGTCAACTCAGTTTAAAAAAAACAAAAAACCTCCATCAATGCAGTGAATTTCTTCAGTCAATCCAGATGTTTGGCATCTTGTAGCCAAAACATCCAGATGATTAACTGAAGATTTGACAGAGTTGACTGGATTAACCAGATGTTATAGCATTGTATAGACATAGTGTCAGGCCATTTGCTTGGCTGAAGCAGAGTCCAGCTGTAGAGGAGATAGAAGGCCCAAGCAGAGAGGTGGGATTTGGAGGAGAGGACCTGGAGATTGGATTTGATGAAATTGGTAGCTGCTGGAAGAGGAGGGTGATGGAAATGATGCTTAAGGAAGAGAATTCTGTGTGAAGAGGGGAAAAAATGCTGAAAGGAAAAGTTGTAGACAGGAAAAAGGATATTAGAAAAGTGTAGGTGTGTGTGAGGTAATTAGAGCCTGGACCAGACCCAGGCCTGGGAAGGCAACAGGAAGAAGCAGATCTGAAAAACATTACAGAAAAAGAACAGGAAGTCATGATGGGCTAGACAAGGGAGTGAAACTGCACATCACCCCAAGGCTGGAAACTCTGAGGCCTGGGAAAGCAGCCGCTGTCAGCCTCACCACAGTAATGAACCAAGGGACCCCTCCCCACAGCCTCCCATCCAAGGGCTACAGCCAGGCCTACAGGCAGAGGGAACTCAGAGATCACAACACACAACACAATCCTCATATTCAGGTTCCTTAATTATTTTAATGCTACCTAAATTGATTTCCCTTTAAGCCCAGTTTCATGAAGTGATCAAGAATGCTATATTAGGATTATCAGGTAGAAACAATTTCAGTGAAAAGTCTTAAAAAACTAAGATGTATAGGCAAGTAAATTAGATAAATGAGATTATGAGAAATTGCACACCACCTATGTTACCTGACAGATTAGCATTAGAGAAGCCTGTTAACAGGCAGGAATAAAAGGTTGAATTCAAGAATTTATGATCCTTTTTAAATCTCTAATTTGTGAAACTTTAGAAGGTACAAGTCTTGGTTTAGATACTTCACAGAACTTTTTAAAATTCCAAATATCTTATTTGATAAGAATCAAGTTTATCTTGTAGTCACAAATTCCACTTTATTAGGATTTAAACTGTGATAGTTACATAATAGAGTATACTCCATCTTATTTTTTAGAATTCTCAATATCCATACACTTGATGGTTTTGCAAATGCAGTTTCAAATATTTTTAGCCCCAGACCTATCAGCCCACACAGCCAGTTATGTGCCCTTTATAAATACACCCAGGTTTTCTCAAACTACTCCTTTGTTTATTTCAACAGAGAAAGAATCTTCAATAGAGACTAATCTCTCTTTGTTCATGGATCGTTATTGCATTGAGAATCTATCTCCATCCTGCTCCCGGCAACACAGAATGTGAAATCGTAAATGTATTAATGTGCTTCAGAATCACCCTGCAGGAAGTGGAGGGGCAGGAATCTTGTCAAAATCAGTTTCCCAGGCCTCAGCAATGACAAGTCCGTTGATCTGGGTAGGGGTCCAGGAATCTGTTGCATTTGTTTCTTTTTGAATAAGCTTACTCAACTAATTCTGATGCCTATTTTCTGAAAATCAGAAATTAGACACTACCCTAGAGCAGAAAGCTAAAAGAATGAACAACATCGAATGGACATGAGAATCCTAAATGGCAAAATAGGTGTTTTTTTTTTTTTTTAAATCAAAGACTCACATTCCCTTAGGTATTTCTTTATATAATGAGTTCCTATGTAAATTTACCATATTCTCTGATATGCAAAATTTTTCACAGAAACTTCGTAACATTAAATACGCCTATACAATCAGAGAAGCCAAGAAGACAAGTAGGACAACTTGTCTATTCCCAATTCCCAGAACTGCCTACTACACCCCTTCCTGAACACAATGTTTACATGATGGGAAAATGCAATTAATGATCTTGGTAAGTCTTTTTAGCGCTCCAAGTTTAAGTCAGTCACTTATTTATCAGACAGAAAAAAAAAAAAAAAGAGCTGGGTTATCTGAAATAATGAGTGATTTATCCAGGTATTTAAATGTAGCCTTGCAATAGCAATTATTTTATAAGAAAGACCTCAAACTTAGTATACAGCAACCAGTTATTCGAAAAGCTAATCAGTGAAATGTCCCCTATCAAAGCATCAAGATTAGAGTATTTGTTCTCTACCTATAATCATCTAACTGCCTCTTTTCTGGCAGCACCAACTATACCTACAAGAAAGATTAATGGATTTTTTTCCAGTACTACTGGTTCCATTTGCCTTAAACCTGACTCATTTTCCTAAACTTCTTTTTCCCAAAGATATAGGAAAGAAAATAAGAAATTTGGAAAATTTTACTAGAGACTCTTCATTACCTAAGATGTCACAATTAAAAGTCTGATTTATTAACTACTTTGATGCTTTTGAAACACATCAAGGATTTTATATGTACGTCAAGTGGTTTTGACTTGAGTAGTAATTCTTTTCCACTTATCCATTCTCCTGCTGCCTTCAAATCACATCTAGCAACCACAGGAAATGGTCTCATGCCTAGCGGGAGGGAGTTAGGACCAGAAAGGATTGCAAAAGAAAACCCTTAGGAATTTTCAGAACACATAAAACATCAGTACCCATGTTCTGATACAGGTTAAAACAGAGAGGAAGATTCACTTCATTGATCTCTTTCTTATCCTCCACATAAAAATATTAACCTTCAATATCTCCATCTGAACCATAATATTAATAGGGTAAGAAATAAACAGAAGATTCCTCTTTCGCAAATTTCATTGATTCTACTGCTTTAGTAGAATCATGGAATGGCTTTTGAGGTTTTTGAGCTTTTTTGTCTCAGGAGTATTGCTAGCCCATAGGCTGTCTTTGTATGAATTGGAAAAAGGTACCCGGTCCCCAAGGCATTTTACTTCCATATGTCAGAAAACTGTGATAATCTACTTACTTTGTTAAAAAGAAACACTATGAAATCTGCAAGAAAAAAATGGTCATACTAAATATCAAAGCTAGGTTGTTTGTGATGTGAATTATGTTCTTTTAGACGTGGCACCCTTATGGAGTGCTTACCTGTACAGCTCTTCCTCCCTCCCTCTTCACTGTCAGTCTTCTGCATTTGCTAGCCAGCCCAAATGCTCCTTAGACTCCTACTGAAATTCTGTTAAACGGCTCTCACAAAACTCACTCATGCTGTTCTTGCTGCCAAATCCAAGTGTACCTTCTTGGAATTCTTTGCCTTCCCTTAGTCCTGATTCTTTTCCTCCCTGTCCTATCAGCAATTCTTGTCCTGCACCTGTTTTCTGTGGACTCCGTTCTTACACTTCAGTTGTGAGGAATCTGGTCAGTCCTCCCTGAGATGAAATGATCCTCAGAGCTAACGGGTTTAGCATAGAGGAAGCTTCAGGTGCTGTCTTTTCCACATGACTTAACCTGTACCACTTCAATGTTTCCCACAGTGAAGATTCCAGTCAAATACTTGTCTCGCTATAAAAACTTAGGGCGCAACCTTCCAGAGTTAGTGACATAATCTGTGACTTGAGCCATATGTTGTTCCATGTCGTCTGCAGACGCCCATGGCTTGTTCCTTAAAAAGACCTAGAAGTCAGACTTCATAGAAACTAAAGAGTCTTTAGTACAATTGAGAGACAGGGCTAGCTGGATTTTCTAGGCCGACTAAGAATTCCTAAGCCTAGCTGGGAAGGTGACCACATCCACCTTTAAACACGGGGCTTGCAACTTAGCTCACACCCCACCAATCAGGTAGTAAAGAGAGCTCACTAAAAAGTTAATTAGGCAAAAACAGGGGGTAAAGAAATAGCCAATCATCTATCGCCTGAGAGCACAGCGGGAGGGACAATGATCAGGATATAAACCCAGGCATTCGAGCCAGCAACGGTTACCCTCTTTGGGTCCCCCTCCCTTTGTATGGGAGCTCTGTTTTCACTATTAAATCTTGCAACTGCACTCTCTTCTGGTCTGTGTTTGTTACAGCTTGAGCCGAGCTTTCGCTCTTCGTCCACCACTGCTGTTTGCGGCTGTGGCAGACCCGCCATTGACTTCCATCCCTCCAGATCCAGCAGGGTGTCCGCTGTGCTCCTGATCCAGTAGGAGCCCACTGCTGCTCCTGATTGGGCTAAAGGCTTGTAACTGTTCCTGCACAGCTAAGTGCCTGGGTTCGTCCTAATCCAGCTGAACACTCGTCACTGGGTTCTACAGTTCTCTTCCGTGACCCATGACTTCTAATAGAGCTATAACACTTACCACATGGCCCAAGATTCCATTCCTTGGAATCCCTGAGGCCAAGAACCCCAGGTCAGAGAACATGAAGCTTGCCACCATCTTGGAAATGGCCCGTGGCCATTTTGGAAGCAGCCTGCCACCATCTTGGGAGCTCTGGGAGCAAGAACCCCCTGGTAACACAATCACTGAACTATAGCCCTCTGCTTCTGGCTCCCAACTTTCTGAAACACTCTGGGGAAGATGGTTCTTCACCAATCCTGCAATCCAACGGCCACCCAGTAAAATGAGGAACTGACATTATTCCCAGCCCTGTGAGCTAGACAAGTAGCTAGTGTCTCTTTACAGGTTGGTGATGGTTCCACGTTGTAGAATGAGGTCTTCATGACCTACTAGGCTGTGGCATCATTGGGTTCCTGGATGATATTCTCATATGGTCCATGACCTGCCTCAAGCTTCTGGATAAACCCTCTCTGTATGCATAATGTGGATAATGTATTTAGTGTCTCTCCCCAAAGAAAATCTGTATGCTAACAAGAGTTAGTAGTGTGCTGGAATGGTACACTCACCTCTCTTGCGCATGGTAGCTCTCCCCCTACTCCCTTTAACTATCCAAAACACTTGATGTCTCCTGAGGCTTATTTAATAATAGGAGCTTTTTCCCCTCCTGACAATTCCATAAAGAACCACTTGAAAAAAAGACAGCTATTTAAAAATCTGTGACACTCAAAAAAGCCTTCCAACATATGAATGCCAGCTCTCTTTGTCTTTAATCCTCTATTTTTCTTACTGTTGGTAAGTAAAACTTATCCCACCAATGGGGAGGGGAGGGGGGTTTGGTTTTATTTTTTTTTTTATGAATACACTTTTTCTCCAACCACCAGGAAGCGAAGTCAATATTGAACTAAAAACATTAAAGCACCTTCAAAAACCAAGTCGTTTTTTCCCTAGAATTACTGTAGAACTAGAAAATGGTCTTGCTTGTCATTGACCTTGGTTTAATGCCTGGTTAAACCCTAAGGAAACTGCTTCCAAGAGAGGATTTAGATGCTCCAGAAGTTGTTGGAATGTGGTGCACAAAAAATATTTCACATCCTGGTTTACTTGCCTGAAGAACCTCCATGAAGTAGTCTCTATACAGGAAACAATTCCATCTTCCAGAGTGAATATTCACTCATTTGCTTTTCCAGCCAGGAGATTGGAAGAAGCCAGCAGGCAATGTAGTCATTTGGTAATGTTCTTCCTACTGCCAAGATGGATTAATGCTGGGAGACCTTACAACGGGTGAGTAATCGGTAGTGCGTGCAGGACCTCCGAGATCCCTGAGGTGTGATTATTTTCATGCGTACATTTCTGTCATCGTCCTCCAAAGGGTGCTTTGTCATTTCCTTCACTCTTTCCTCACTGGACTCTCAAGTCTGTATTACAAGCATGACATGATTTCCAAGTCATTGCCAATCTCCTCAAACTGAGTTGGTGAGCACTTTAAGGACACTGCTAAAATGTGAGGGTTGTACTAACAAAATTACTCTGGTTTCCCTTTAAATGATTGTGGAAAAGTATGAATAGGTGTTTATTAAAATATGATTTAGAACCTAATCATCCCGTAGGTCCACTGCTTTGTTTACTGTGTTCCTACCCAATCCTCAGGGTGACATTAAGATGGCATGGACCTACTAAGATCTCAGACTATGAGCAACTAAATTGAAACAACAATGTAAATATGTAAGATGTGAGTTGTAAAATTAATTGCACTTTGCATTTTTTAGCGTTACTATCATTTACTCCCTGAGCTGCTCTCACTGCCACCACTCCAACTCTTCAACTTGTGTTCAACTCCCTTCTGGAAGTAAACAGGCCTGTGAAATGGAAATCAGACATCAAAAGAGCTCATACTCTAACCTTTTGTTTAAGTTCTGTCCCTGCCACCAACTAGCTGGGAGTCCTTAGAGGAGGTACTTAAACATTCTGAGTTTAAAGTATAAAGTGGTTAGCACAATGATCAATAAATGCTAACCACGACAGCATTAGTTTAGTAATGTCTATTATTGATATTATTTCCTCCTTCAGTCAAAGCTTGAGTAGTATAGAATCCTTGTCTAATATTGGGTTCCAGACTCCTATAACCTTTACCTTACATCTCTTCTTTGCTGGCTGAGCAGGGAACCAGATGGATAGATGCTCAGCAGAGCTGTGCAGTCATCTTGGATCCTCCTGTTAATCTCACCACTGGTGGTTCTTGGACCAGAGCCAAAACCCTCTCTCTGTGTTTTAGGTACCTGCTAAGCTTTTTCCTACTGGTTACCCAGGAGGTTAGATGCTTCTGTCTTCTTTCCAGATCCCTTCTGCTCTGAGTCCTAGGTCTTAAGGCCATCTCCAATAACAGGGCTAGAATTTTAGAAGACTGGGCCAAACGTATCTCTGAAACCTGGGAAGCTCTTAGCTTGACCCCTCAGAGGGCTCCCCAGGGATCAGTCTTCTACAGTTCTAAAAGCAGCCCCAACCCCACATACGCTGTGTCGCCTAAGCTGGGTGCTGCTGCTGATTTGAGGTGGCCCAAGCCATAAGCCAGAGGCCCTGCTCTGGCTGATGTTAGAGTCACTCCAAAACCTCAAAAAACACAGATGTCTGTCCCACTCCCAACTCTGAGACTCGATATTTTTTAGTTTCCTGGGTAATTCTGATGATAAACGCCAGTTTGAGAAGCTCTGATTTGAGCAGCTACCAAACATCCATATCTATTCCTCCCATGTCTTGGAACTGGACTATCTTTCTGAGCTACATAAACCTGCTGCTGTTTCTCCTCAATCTGGTTAGTTGTTGACTCTGGTTACGATGAGCTCCAAACAGGTGATAGGGAATCAAGCTGCTGATTATGGCTTAGGAGCCTCTTCTCCCCACTGTCAGACCCTTGAGCCCAAAAAACATTAAAGATATCATATTTCATCCAAAGAAATATAATCAAGCGAGAACAGGGGTTGCAGAATCAGTAGCAGCTAGTGTAGAACAATGGATGTGAGTTTAAAAGATTTAAAGGCCTGAGACTCCAACAGTGATCAAAAGCAGATAAAAGGCCCTTCTCCCTGCCAAGGCAATCCAACATGCTGTAGCACTTACTGTACTGGTGAACTTCATGAAGCAACCCTAGTGAGACCTTTGTTTTGTAAGGGAAAAGAAAACAGAAAGATTGTGACAAGCCTTGATGTGATTAAAACAAATGAGTAGAGCAATACGTGTGTAGGTATTGTTGAGAGGTGCCGGTGCTGCCCACCTGGCCCAAACTCCTGCTCTATCTCCGTCCATCTCTCTGTTCCAGGTACTTTCTTACACCCTGCCCACTGGACCATGTGCCTCTGTGGTTCACTGGTTAACACTTGCCTAATCAACTAGACAAACACAGGACAGGACAGGTGGGCGCTGAGCTGCCAGGGCACATGTGGGAGCTGCTTCAGGACTGACCACCAGGCCAAATTAATCTAAGAACCTGTTGCAAGAGCAAATGCTGTGAAGGCAAGATGGAGGTGTCCCTCCCGGCCAAGTGGCTTCTCAGTGAATGGGCTTTCTCCATTCTTCTTTTCTGCTGGCCTCACAGAGGATTCTTCTTAGAAGATATTGCAGAGCCACTTATAAGACCAACGTATTTCACAGCCCAATATCCTTACTGACATCTCAGACCACCCCTCTCCCCACCTTCTTTTAATCACTTTCTTTTCTCCTCCAGGGCACAAACAGCTTTTATGCAAGTTATCTCTCAGGACAGGTGTGAGGGCTTTCCGCAAAGAAAGACTGATGGCATCCAAGGTCCTTTATCCCTCAGAGGGCTCCCCAGGGATGAGCAACCTGTTCTTCCACAGGGCTGCCAGACGCCCCCAGTTTTCCCTGCTGTCTCTCATCACAGGGGTGGTGGGGCGCGCTCGCCTCCAGCCTGACTCCGGACCCGGGGTCCCGCCACCCCCCAGCAGCAGTCGCAGAGAGCCTCCCGGTTACCCCCAAAGCTGCGGATTGTAGTATTCTAGCAATGGATGAAATCCTTTAACCGACTGTAATAAAAATAAGATTGTGAATAACATGTGACTATAGTATAGATCTCCATAAAACTGGTGGCTCCATAAAACTGTGAAACCCATACTTTAAGAAGCATGGCCTCCCTCTCGAAGCGGCTTCCAGTGACGGTCCAGGATCTAATTCACCCTTTTTGGCTCGAATTCACCCTTTTTGGCTCGGGTACTGGAACAGGTCTTGGCCAAATTACTGTCTCATCGCCATGGTGATAATCATCTTTAAAAGCACACCTAGTCGGTGCGCGACCATTGCGCGGTACAATAAGAACCTGCCGGGGGAAGGACCACGACAGGCGACCCGGAGCTTGTGGGCTGCCAGGGTCTGGAGCGGGCCCGGCCAGCCCGCCGCTGCGCATGCGCCACCCAGGCCGCCAGCCGGAGAAACCTCGGGGAGGCGGGAGGCGGGTGTGCGCGGGGGAAGCGGGAAGCGGGGAGACGCAAGGTGGGGGCGGGGCGGGGCGGGGTGGGCCAGACATTGGGGGCGGGGCGCACCGGCGACCTGGCGGGGCGTGACGGGCCAGACCCCAGCCTGGGCGGCGTCTGAGATTGCAATCTCGTCTGGGGCACTCTCGCGCCTCGCCCCGACGCGACTTCTTTTCAGGGATTAGTTCTGACTTCATGATTAATCAGCACTTTCTGGTTTCCTTAGGGTGACGTCATCTCTGCTCAGAGATAAAACAGGCTCTTCTTTGAAGGCTGCGGGCCGCCTGGGGGCCCGGGTCCGGGAGGCTGTCCCGGGGACCCCGCCCCGCCCACAGGCGACAGCCAGATCGCTCTGCCGGCCCTCCACAGCGCGTCTTGTTTATTGCTTTTGTGGACTGATTAAATGCAAAAGCTCAAGGTTTTCTTTTTTTTTTTCCGTAATTACAAAAGTAGGACATGCTGTTTTAAAGGGTGGAAAATTACAAAGAAAAAAGTAATCACCCAAAGCCCCACCCTCTAGACTCAACCTCTGTTAATGTTGGTGCATTTCCTTCCTGTCTCCCCCCCAACCCCTTTTCTTTGCAGCAGCTCTTCAGGTTTTTAACATCATTTAGCCATGTTACATCATTTTGTAGCCTACCTTTTTCACTTAATATTGTGGCAGAAACTTTTTTGTGCTTTTTTCAAATATTGCTTTAAAGGTCATAAAGAGTTATTTAGTAGAGGTATCATCAAGTACTTAAATATTATTTCAGTTTATAAGCATCTAAGATGTTCCCAGTTTTTACTAGTATATGAGGTAGACCATCCCTTCACCCTTATTACGTTTACCAGGGTTTGATGGTTGGTGGAACATACTAGCCTAAACTAATAGTTTGATCAAATATATGTCAAATTGTGAGCAAAACTTGAAAGCTTTTGCTCTTTTCCATATTGCTAATGGTAGAGAACCTGGGCAGAAACTGATTACTTGCAGGATGAGCTTTTATGCGTGGGAAGGAAGGCCCTGATCTGAATGGGAGGTAGAGAGTTTTGCAGTGGAGATGGAGGCTGGTGGCAGAAGGCAGAATGAGAAAGATGGGCCAAAGAAAAGAGTCAGCTGGCGCATAAAGGAAAAACTCCCCATGAAGATAAATGGCTGATGATTTTTGGAACACTGATGTTGAACATGCCATTTTAATTCTGTTAGTCCAAGCTCCAATCTCCTTGTTTCTTTTAGTAAAAGACTAGAGAAGTACAGGAGAAAGAACTGGGCCTAAGTGAAGAGAGAGTCACACTATTGAATGCATTTGCTGCCTTCTGATCTGTCCCCCTTCTCCAAAGTCCTTTTCCCACTTCATGAAAGAGTAATATAAGGTTTCTATAAGATTCTAGGTATCTAGGATAAGCAGAGGACATGAACCACCCAGATCTTCTCATTCTCTCTTTTTTTTTTTTTTGAGGCGGAGTCTCGCTCTGTCGCCCGGACTGGAGTGCAGTGGCCGGATCTCAGCTCACTGCAACCTCCACCTCCTGGGTTTGCGCCATTCTCCCGCCTCAGCCTCCCGAGTAGCTGGGACTACAGGCGCCCGCCACCTCGCCCGGCTAGTTTTTGTATTTTTAGTAGAGACGGGGTTTCACTGTGTTAGCCAGGATGGTCTCGATCTCCTGACCTTGTGATCCGCCCATCTCGGCCTCCCAAAGTACTGGGATTACAGGCTTGAGCCACCGCGCCCGGCCCACTCTCTCTTTTTTAAGATGGGGTCTTGCTCTGTCACCCAGGCTGGAATGCAGTGGCGATCTGGGCTCACTGCAGCCTTAACCTCCTATGCTCAAGAAATCCTCCTGCCTCAGCTCCCAAGTAGCTTGGACTACAGGTACACACCACCATGCCTGGCTAATTTTTATACTTCTTGTAGAGAGGGGGTTTCACCATGTTGCCCAGGCTGGTCTTGAACTCCTGCTGACCCCAGGCAATCTGCCTGCCTCAGCCTCCAAAAGTGCTGGGATTACAGGCGTAAGCCACCATGCCTGGCACATCTAGAACTTCTCTGTGAGATCTGGCATGAGCCTATGTCTATTTATCTCCTTCAAATCACCTTAACTGAAAGCTGTTCACGTCTAAAATGAGGTTACAGGAAAAAAAAAAAAAAAAAAAGTAAGTATGTTTTGGTAACAGAAGGTGATGGTGGGAGAAAGGTTGGTGGTTTGAGAATAAACTCAGCCTCCCAGGGCCTTTTGCCTAGAAGGTCTTACACACTCTTCCATTGGTTAGCCTGGTTAATAAAGGCATGGAACTCTACTACTTCTAAGAACACTGTAGGTCCTTCCTGTGCTCAGAGTTGTATGACTATCTGTAACTCAAGGGAGAAGCTGGAACAATCAGCTTTTAACATCTCTCTTGTTGCTTGGTCTGGAGCAACTTTCCCTTTATGAGAAAAAGTGTGACACAAACTGTCTCCAACCAAGCTGGTTTTCTCTATGCTGGGTATCTGTAAGAAAAGCCAGATTGATCGAGAGGCATTATCTGCCTTGGTTTAAATTTGCATGACGGAGTAGGCAATTTTGTGTAATTGGCACGTACTTTGCAAAGTAGCTGTCCATTCTTGAGCCACCTGAGAACTGGCAGTGATGCAGTGATTTAACTTCAAAAGGGAGAGACTGGCTGTGGTGGCTTTCTTTTCCCTCTGAACGCGGAAGAGGTGGCTGTCTCCCTGTCTCCTTCCCAGAACAGCTCCCTCTACTGACAGTACGGCTGTCATCCTCCCTCTAACCCACTTCCTCACCTCTGTGGTCTCCACCTAGAATGCAAGTGACTGTGTCTCCATAGGGTGAGATTTGCTCAAAGAGTAGAGAAAACCCAACGTCCTGAGGGCAACACTCCGGACCTGGCTGCCAGCCACAAACCCACTAGCTCCTAGATCTCCAAATCTACTCCTTTGTTTAGTACCCAGGGATTCTCACTGTTTCCATTACTGGAGGAAGGTTCCCTTCTAGCTATCCAGGTCACATAGGATTGAGAGGAAGCTAGCTCCGTTCTCATCATAGCCGGTGAGATCAGTTCCTCAAGGCTTGGGCTCCCAGCATCGCTTCTCCAAGTCACAACATTCTCTAGACACTTGCTGACCCTGCTATGTTCTGCCTGTTAAAAGGTCATCTGCTTTTTGAATTCTTTCCACTCTCCTCCCAGTTATTTGTGATAGTTTCTTAGAAAGTTAAAAATAACATTTATTTCCCCAGTGGTTTTGTATATTTCCATTTGGCAAACTTTATTTTGTTCCATGTGTTTCTAAGGGAACAGAAATGAAAATGGTTTATGTCCTACTTCCTACACTGGGCTCAATGATGTTGTCAGAAATGGAATTGTCCTTCGGTCCAAAGTGGGTACACCCAACCGTAAGCTAGGCTTTAATGCAGAAACTATATAAACTACAAAGACAATGGACATTGTTTGGCTGTTGGAAAATCTACTGCGCTGTACTTCCTTTAATCAAGCAGTGAATTTTTTAATAGATAGATTCAAGCCACTTTGCACGGGCATGATAACAGTATAAAACTGGGTCACATTATAAGCATGAACCATGACACTGTGTCCCATTACTGAAATAAAACTAAAGGCAACATAAGAAGTCAAGATGAAGGGCAGTTGTTACTGAAAGGAGCACATGAAGGGGCTTCTGTGATGCAGGAAATGTTCTATTTGAAATCCAGGTGACAATTACACGAGTATGTTCAGATTGTGAAAAATCACTGAGCTCTACATTTATAATCACATTTTTCTGTATTTATGTTCCACTTACACAAAACACTTAAACAGAGATTTTGTTGAGGTAGACAATTAAGGCAATGAGAGCAATTGTTCTTTCATTCAACAAACATTGTTTTAGTTCCCACTTGGTGCTCAATGGTAAGCAAAGACTTCGTATGTATTATAGAAATGAGTAAACTAAGGGCCACACAGCCTGATTTCAAGGATTTCACAGTTAATAGTCAGCTACAATGTAAGTTACAAGTGTTCAGTGTGTATACCAATATTTGATTCTTAGTTGGGACAAATGGACCATAGTAATATAAGATGTGAACATTGGGGGAAACTTGCTAAGGAGTACGTGGGAAATCTCTGTGCAATCTTTGCAAGTTTTCTGTAAATGTAGCCCTCTTCTAAATTTGAAATTGTTTAAAAAATACTCAATTTCATGAGAATGACTATGAGGGAGACATTATTTTTGGACCAAGGAAATCAGAAGTGACTTTGTAGAAGAAAAGAATGATTGAACTGGACCTTAAAGGAAGAATGAGATTATAATAAACAGAAATGGAAAATAAGTTTTTTAGACAGGGGAAACATGATACAAGAAACTGTGGAATATGTGAAAGGACAGGACAGGGACTGATGAATTGGGAGCATGAAAAGTGTTGTGTGCAATAGGACCCGAAGGGCAGAGGGCCTTGAAAGCAAATCACGAAAGGCTTAAATTTTGTAAGTTAGCTAACAGACAAAAATTAAGCTCTGAATTGCTATAGAAATCCATTGTTTTACAGTGAAAAGTAAATATATTAATTACAAAACAGAGGCCGGGCATGGTGGCTCAGCCTGTAATCCCCAGCACGTTGGGAGGCTGAGGCAGGTGGCTCACCTGAGATCAGGAGTTCGAGACCAGCCTGACCAACATGGTGAAACCCTGTCTCTACTAAAAATATAAAAAAACTAGTTAGGTGTGGTGGCGCATGCCTGTAATCCCAGCTACTAGGGAGACTGAGGCAAGAGAATCGCTTGAATATGGGAGGCAGAGGTTGCAGTAGCCGAGATCACACCACTGCCCTCCAACCTGGGCAACAAGAGTGAAACCTCTATCTGAAAAAAAAAAAAAAAAAAAGATAAAAATTAATGTACTTAAATTATTTCCCCAAATCTCTGTATGTCTACCATAGAGCTAAAGGAATTAAGTCATAATATTTATAGAACACTTACTGTATGACCACTACTTTATGTCTGTTATCTTATTTAATTATCCTAAGAGTCTTGTGAAGCGGTTCTTGTTTTATTTTACAGATAGAAGATTGAGAACTTGTTTATTTCCAATAAGTAAAAAGAGTCATAAATATAAAAAACAGATACAGCCATCTGAGAACTTATTTGTTTCCAACAAACACAAAAGTCATAAACGTCAAAAATAATAAAGGACTTAGTGCTAGGATATGCTTCAGTAGTTGAAATGGAACTCTGAGTTGGAAATATGTTTACATTTACATTTTGTTTAAATTCATTTTTTAACTGAAAAGATAGTCATCTGGGATGAATATGAGTTATTCAAGATATAATGGTATTGATAAGCCCATTTATCAAGTGTGTTTTAGGGAATAATTCTGACAAGTGTGTTTGGCAAGGGGAATTATCACAGAGTACCAAAAGCTGATAAAGTCTGGCCTACACAGACTAGACACAGTACAGGAGCGCTCTCTACCAGTTCAGTTAGAAACTCGTGTTTTGTGGAGTCAGAGACAACACAGCTAACTCCGTGGACAATAGAATGGACATCCCAGCTCCAAGCTGTGAATGTTTCCAAATAGTTCAAAGAGAATGAAAAGAATTTAATTTTCCCATCTTGGGGTTTCCTAGAAGCATTGTGACTTGCCTTCAAAGCCAAGTTACTATGTGTTTTGAGAGTCAAATGGCTCAATAGTCGCTAATGTCATTTTTCTCCCTGCTAAATACTTGGATAAGACACAGTAAGAAGAAAATAGGTTTTATTTTGGCTTCTAATAATTCTCTAATCATGAGGAAATGAAAAGTTCATCAAAGATCCATAGTTTCCATTGAGAATTTCTTTCTTTTGTTTTTTCTCAGAATTCTGTTCCCCACAATAAACCACAAAACAATTTTTCCTCTCTTTATATCTGTTGAAGGAATTCAATTCTTAAGTGGAAATTTTGTTTTCCTTTAATTCCCAACAAACTGCATCCCATACCTGACAGCCTTAAGGTAGGAAGGCAGCCGAGTTATTCAAAGAAGCATTTTGTTCTTGGTCTTGCCATTCAATATCACAGGGTGTGATGAAAACTGGAACAAATATGGAAATCACAGAGGTGCCAGAACATTACATTTAAAAAATGGAATTATTTGAGTCAATCTGGAATGTCTGGTTCTTTTGGTTTGGGCCTCATGGGTAGCATTGTGCTTCAAAAACAACTTGAATTGGCTACCAGGATTCCAGAAGGGTAACATAATCCTGTACCTTTGTGGAGAGATGCTTATCTTTATGTCTACTCTTAGCAGAAAGAGGCTGGATTCTTCCACCTTTTCATGTTTCAAAATAAAAATTGTTCAAAAAGTTCCAAACCTGAATGGAATTTGGAAACAAGAGTGGGAGGAGGTACTTCCTCAAGTCTTTTTGGTTTGTGTGTTTTTTATTTGAAGTAAATGCTCCACCATGAGTCAGTATCCTCCAGAGCTACAGAAATGTGGGGTTTGGGGAAGGTTCATCCTCACCACTTCCCCTTATGTGATTTGGAATTTAGAGAAAAGGTCCCAGAAAACATTAGTAATTCTGAATACAGTGCTCATATCTGCCCAGGAGACAGAGACCTTAAAGGAGACCAGGAGCTGGCAATAACTCAATTCCTGGCAAATGCAGCCTGTAGCCCAGTGACCTCCACCCCTTGGAGTGATGCTGCTACCCCTGCAAAGGGCTCCACAGAGGGCTGTGAACACAGGGTAGGTCTCACTTTTCTCTTGTCAACAACACACAAAGTTGTAGGGGTGTGTCTGACCTTGATAAAGGGCTGGAGAGACCCAAAGGGAATTACAGCATATGAAGAAAGGAATTTTAAACTGTGTCATCCAACGAGGGGGAAAAACATCCCCACTGAATTTAGGGAACACACCCGAACTCCTAACCTGTTGACTTGCTGTCACATAGTGGGAATTAATCCTTAGGTACCTTCAGGACTCTAGGGCCTCATCCCTTAGGGGTTTGTCTACCTCCAGCATTCTTCTTCTTCCTAACGTAGTACACATCTCCATCCTGGTATATCCAGCCTAGAAGATTCTAATGGTTTTCACAGGACAATCCATGGTGCCCCCCAAGAGTCTTGGATCCAGTTCCCTTAAAGGCCTCACCTTCAGGGTGGTGTGGATTGCAGACTGAATTCTCCCACTTGGAAGGTGTATGTGTATACACATACACACACGCACACACCCATTCATCACACAAGGACATTCTCCTGCCATACCATTCTCACATACCAGGTATGTAACATCAGCACAGTAATACTGTCTGATATAATACTTCTCAACCTTCGATGTGCAGATAAATCACTTGGATGGGGCTGGAATTATTCACTCCTAACAAGCTCCCAGGTGACACTGCCACTACTGCTGGGCCACAGCCCACACTCCAAGTAGCACTGATCTAATCTACAATTCATATTCAACTTTCTTCAATTGTCTCAAAATATCTTCTACAATTATTTTCTTCCCTCCCCATTCAGGATCCAGGCGGGAATGGTGTGTTGTATTTGGCTGTCACATCTCTTTAGGCAGAGGATGTGAACTTTTTTTTTTTTTTTTATGCTTTAAGTTCCAGGGTACATGTGCATAACGTGCAGGTTTGTTACATATGTATACTTGTGCCATGTTGGTGTGCTGCACCCATCAACTCGTCAGCACCCATCAACTCGTCATTTACATCAGGTATAACTCCGAATGCAATCTGTCCCCCCTCCCCCCTCCCCGTGTTAGGCCCCGGTGTGTGATGTTCCCCGGATGTGAAATTTTTATTGGCTGCTCTCTTACTTATGCAAAGACCCAGGAAAAGTGTGGAGATTTCCCCCTGTGAGACCCCCCTCCTCCTAGTTATACTTAGAAAAGGACTACCCTCCTCACAGTCTCAGTAAATGAGGGCAGAGAGAGAGTGGAAGGAAGCACCTGGAGATGACACTGTGAAGTGCTGAAAGGCTCTATGATGGCTGGGCTCTGTGATACGTTTTTTTTTTTTTTTTTTTTTTTTTTTTTTTTTTTTTTGCAAATCACGCACATTGACCACCAGGGATATGAGACCTACCTCAGAATAACAGCAGAACATTCAAAAATAGCTTCAAAGATGTTTTGCTATTCTTATTCCCAGACAGAGTTGATCCCATCTCTCCAGAGAAATTAGAGTCCAACGCTATCAATAAGCATGATGCACTCCCGTGAAGTGGACAAATGTCATTTCCTATTTTCTAGGGTTTAGAGTCTAGATAGACATAATCCCTTCTAGAAGAACCCTCCAAAGGACTCCAAGCAGGATGGGCCATGGGGACCTGTAACCATCCAAATCCCACTGCTCTCTACAGTGTGGGCGGCAATCCCCTCGCTCAGTGTGCCCATAACCACTGAGCTCTGCTACCTTTTCATAGTGGCCTCTGTTAAAAGCATATGTTGCCTGTGTTGCCTGGAAGGAAGTATGCTAGATTAAACCAGCTAGCTGATGGAGACTCTCACCTGAAGAATTGGGAATCAGGATAGGCTATATTTTTCAAGTTGACGGGGAGGGGTGTGTTATGTGGCATAAGGACTTCTCCACATAGGAGTGGAGGGGCAGATAGCAGGAAGCACGGCAGATCATTGGGCATCTGCAACAAGAATAAACCTCTCAAGAAAGGAGATGGCACTGAATGGGGACTGAGAAGTTCCCTGTTCACCAGCCTCACACTTTGTGCTTAGGTCAACACGTTGCACTCCCATGCAGCAGAGGGATTTTTTCATAGAATAAAAAAAGAATCCAAGATTAGGTGCTAGATCCATCTCCCCACTTTCACCATAATACAATATTCTACTCTCCCTACAACATTTTAAAGGAGTATTTTAGTCTTTTCTTGAGCATTTCCTTTGCAGGGTCCAAAATGTGCCTGCACTCTTACAGAACTTATAACACTAACAGCTATCGGTTATTGACTGCTTTCAACACAAGCACCATTCTAAGGGCTTTACACACATTCAGTCATTTAATCTCCACAATAGTCCTAAGAGGGCAGTGCTGTTACAATTCCCATTTTACAGATGAGGATACTGAGGCACTGAGAGATTTAGTAGCTAGCTCAAGATTACTTATTTCTAATCTGGGCCCAAGAAGTGGAGTTCCAAGGTCATTTATCTAAACTACCTTCTAAGGAGACGCAAAACGAAAACAACTGCTGCCTTACAGAGGTTTCAATCCCAAAATAGGTAGCACCTACCTATTAAGTACTCATTCAACTTATGATTCTTATTTTATTTAATTTTATTTATTTTATTTTATTTTATTTTTGAGACAGAGTCTCGCTCTGTTGCCCAGGCTGGAGTGCAGTGGCACGATCTCAGCTCACTGCAACCCTCACCTCCCCGGTTCGAGCGATTCTCGTGCCTCAGCCTCCTGAATAGCTGGGATTACAGGCGTGTGCCACAATGCCCAGCAACTATTCAACTTATAATTTTTAAATTTATAATTCATTGCAAGGTACTTGTCTTTAAAATTTCTTGCCTTGGTTTTCTGTTTTTTCTATTTTCTAAGTTTTGCTTGTGGTGGGCTCAGTACAGGCCTCCTGGGGAAAAACTTGCGCCAGAGAGGAAAGATAAAGGTTTCTTCCATAACTCACCCATGACAGGAAGCTTCCCCACAGCTGCAGGTGGGATTTGAGAAAGGATTTAGAGGGGATGGAAAAGGGAGGGAGACCGAGTTGGGAGGTTTGCTGGGACAGAGAGACAAACATCAAAACGTTAGGTAGATAATGGCATTTGTGAACACTGTGAGGTAGCACCCTTGAAGCTCTCTTTTCCACATTCTTCTTATTATTCCCACCCCATCCCCCCTACCATCCCCCACGCCAGCACTGCCCCTGCCACCATCACTGAATCTTGCCTCCTACTTCAGGGAGAACATAGAGGCCATCAAGTAAGAACTTCCTGCCTCTTGGACCATTATGTGCATCTCTTTCCATCTTTGCCTCCTTCCTCTTACCTTGAAAGAGTTGTCCCTCCTTCAGGGTGAGTCCTCCGCCCTGTGCTCTAAACCCCATCTCCTCCCTCCTCCATCCACCATCACCTTTATTCCTGCACTTCCATCTGCTCCTTCCTCTCTGCATATGTTTATGCTGAAATCCCTCTTCCTGAAAAATAAAAATTTCCCTCAACTGTGGCTCCTTATAGCAGTTTTTTCTCCTTCCTTCTCAAAGAGTGGCCTGATTTATTCTTCTCATTCTTCACCTCTGTTCCTTCCCAGTAGAACACACCCTGGCCTCTACCTTCGCCACCATTGAAATTACCCCTGTTAAGATCACCAAGAACTTCTTCACAGCCAACTCCAGAAGTCCTTTTTATCTGGTCTACCTGCAGCATATGACTTTGCTAACCACCTCCTTCTTACAACCTCTCCTCTCCTGGTTTCTGGGCCACGGTACTTTCCTGCTTCTCCTATCTCAATCTATATTCTGAGAAAATTGTCTCCATTTCTTGATGTTTCCTAGGGTTCTATCTCCAACTGTCTTCTCATTGCAATCTACACATTTTCTCTGGGCAATCTCAGCTGTGCATCCCATTTCAGCTACTGCCTTAACCATTTGTCTCCACCCATTGAACTGCCTCTTGTTAGAGCTCTGTTCTCACTGACCCCACTTTTACATTTTCTACTCACTATTTTTTTTTTTTTTTTTTTTGAGATGGAATCTTGCTCTGTTGCCCAGACTGGAGTGCAGTTGCGTGATCTCAGCTCACTGCAACCTCCACTTCCCGGGTTCAAGCCATTCTCCTGGCTCAGCCTCCCGAGTAACTGGCATTACAGGTGCCCATCACCATGCCAGCTAATTTTTGTGTTTTGAGTAGAAATGGGGTTTCACCGTGTTGGCCAGGCTGGTCTTGAACTCCTGACCTCGTGATCCACCTGCCTCGGCCTCCCAAAGTGCTGGGGTTATAGGCGAGAGCCACCGCGCCCGGTTCTACTCACTCCTGAACCCACTCTAATTAGTCTGTCATCCCTACCAGGCCATTTAAACTGCACTTGCCAAGGTCCCAGCAGCAACCTCCACGTTCCAGTAGTCAATTCTTAGGATCTTTCTTTACTTAATCTCTTAGCAAAATAAGAAATGATTGGTTACTCCTGGCTGGATGCAGCGGCTCACACCTGTAATCCCAGCACTTTGGGAGGCTGAGGTGGGTGGATCACGAGGTCAGGAGTTCAAGACCAGCCTGTCCAAGATGGTGAAACCCCACCTCTACTAAAAATACAAAAAATTAGCCGGGCGCGGTGGCAGACACCTGTAATCCCAGCTATTTGGGAGACTGAGGCAGGAGAATCGCTTGAACTTGGAGGGCGGAGGTTACAGTGAGCCAAGATCGCGCCATTGCACTCCAGCCTGGGTGACAGAGTGAGACTCTGTCTCAAAAAAAAAAAAAAAAAAAAGGTTGGTTACTCCTTCCGTTTTGAAACTACTCTTTTTGTTTGACTCGTGAAACACCACAGTCTCCACAGAAGGAGCTAGTTTTTATCAATGAGTAAAACAATACCAGGAAAGTTGGTGTTCTTTTATTCATTAATAGAAATTAGTTCCTTCTCATCTATTCAAATGCTACCCATAGGCGTAACCAAAAGGCTCAGTCCTAAGTCTTCTTCTCTATCCACATGTACTGTCTGGAGGCTTCATCCAGTCCTGTGGATGGGTGTTCCCATCCTGTTCTTCAGTGACCTCACCTGGTTCTGTGTCTGAATACTGTTTCTGAGTTCTGATTTCCAAATTGATAACTCTAGTCCTAGCTTTTCAATTTTGGTGTCTAATAGTCATTTTCAATTAGTATTCAAGCCAAAATATTTGATTTCCACTACCAAGCCCCAATCCTGCCCTCACCCACCTCATTAAATCACGCCACTGGTCACCTAGTCCTTAGGCCAAAAACATGGGAGTCATCCTAGATTTCTCTCTCTCTGATACTCACAGTAATTCCATTGGCAGTCCGGTTGGTTGCACCTTCTAAAGATATTTGGCATTCAACGATTTCTCACCACACCACTATTTTCATCACCTTCTTAGTCGAAGCCACCATTATCTTCTGCCTAGGTTAAGGTACTAGCTTCCCCACTGATCTACCTTCTTCCACTCTTGCCACCCCCAAAGACACCACAAGGCAACTGTCAGAGTTAAAAGAATAAGTCACCTCATTTCTGTTCCTGCTCAGAGCCCCCTCATGGCTTCTTACAAACTTAGAATGAAATGAAAATTTCTCATCCTGATCAACTATATAGACTCTATGTCATCCGGTCCCTGCCCACTTCTCCAAGATTATCTTCCACCACTATCCTCTTACTTCACTCTGGCCACATTAGCCTTCTTGCTCTTCCTTAAACACCCTCAGATTATTTTTCTCTTTGCATTTGCTGTTCCCTTTGCTTAGAATGTTTTCCCATGTCCTCAAAACTTGCCAGGGCTCACTCCTTAATTCTGTTTAAATGTCACCTCCTCAGAGAGGGATTCCCATGGACACTCTTTCTAAAACAGCTGTTTTAACCATCACCCTTAATCTCTTTATTCTGCTCTGCTTGTTTGTTTGGTACTTATCACTCTCGAGATCAATTTTTTTAATTGACTTGTTCACTTTATTCATAAGTTTTATGTAAGCAAGGATTTTGTCTTACTGTTGTTTCCTCAGTGTCTGGACCACTGTAAGTACTCAATTAATGTTAATTAATAGGTAAATATATTCTGACAAGCCCAAAATCTGATTTTAGCCCTCTTGCTGATATCAAGGTTCACATTTTTCACCACCTTTGACCCATATGTTCCTAATGAAATTCAAACTCAGTATTTTGAAAACTGAGTTTTCCCACTCTCTCCCCTAAGCTGCTCCCACTCTCTCCCTTAAGCTGCTCCCATTCTCTCCCTAAGCTGCTCTTTTCCACTCATTCCCAAGCTTATTTAGCAGCACTATCATGCACCTAGGTACCTGAGAGAGATATGGATGTTCTAAATTTCAGCCTCTTCCTCACTCCCAGTTTATCACCAAATGCCATCATTTCTACTTGTATCAGATTATGTTCTAAGTTGCAGAAAACAAGTCATTCTAGCTAGCTTAAGAAAAAAAAAGAAATTAATTAATTTATTATGTAGCATGTAGAATCTTCAGGAAAGTCCAAGGGCCTGACTTGGATACTTTGCAGAGAGAAACAATGCCGCAGTCACCCTGCCTGGCTATCCAGTAGAAATCCTGCTGCTGCCACAGACTGCATGCGAACTCTGGGGTGAAAAGTGACTGCTAAGACTATTGTGCCTCAAAACTCACACTCACAAGCATGGTAGTGTCTCACTACCATCCTTGTTCAGAATGAATTCCATGCAATATCTTCTTCACATCCTTCTCTTCCAGATCAAAGCCCTGATGGCATCTGATGGGCAGAGCTCAGGTCACACGCTTGCATCCTCCTGCCAGAGGTGAGAAAAGGAGTTTCTCACTTCTTCCTTGAGGAGGACCGACTGTAATTGGGAAATTCCCTAATCATAGGAAGGGTGTTCAGGAAATGCCTGGCAGTTATGAAGCATCACAGATGTCAACTAACACTATCTTCTATTTACCAAGTCCACCCATGCCCCCACCACTGACTCAGTTCTAGTCTTTATAGTTTGTAGTCTTGACTAATGTGGTGACCACCTCCTATCTGGTTCCTCTACCTCTTTTCTCCCCTCCATACCCGCTAGAGCAGTATGTCTAAAAGCAAATCTTACCATGTCACTCCTTTCCTTACCACACATTATTGTAAAACAAAAGTCCCTTAAAAGCTCTTCATTGCCAATAGATGATGTCAAACTTACTCAAATTGGCACATAAAGCTTCTTACAATGTGGCCCTGGCCCATCTTTCCAGGATCCACTCCCCTCTCAGGATCTCTCTGTGCTTCCACTGCACTAAATTATTTGCCCTCTCCAAGTGTTGCTCATACTCTCTGGCTTCCGTTCCCTTGTTCATACGACTTCCTGCTCCTTGGAATGACCCTTTCCTCAGCAAACTCTTAGCCTTCAAAACTCATCTCAAGCATTACCTCCTCTCTGCATCTACCCTAATCCTTCATTCGAGATGTGAAACCCCCAACTAAGTTGACACTTCTCTCAATATTTATTCTATTTTTAAAATAATTGTTAACTTCCACATCTGTCTTCAGTACAGGAAGGAACTAGACCGTAAGCTCCGTGGAGGCAAAAACCATTGCCTTGTTTTTTTGATTGTTTGTTTGTTTTTGTTTTTGTTTTGAGATGGAGTCTCACTCTGTCACCCAGCCTGGAGTGCAGTGACATGATCTCAGCTCACTACAACCTCCACCTCCTGGGTTCAAGAGATTCTCCTGCCTCAGCCTCCCGAGTAGCTGGGATTACAGGCGTATGCCACCACGCCCAGCTAATATCTTACATTCTTAGTAGAGACAGGTTTTGCCATGTTGCCCAGGCTGGTCTCCAGCTCCTGACCTCAAGTGATCTGCCCACCTCGGCCTCCCAAAGTGCTGGGATTACAGACATGAGCCATTGCACCTGGCCCATTGCCTTGTTTTTGTATCCTGAGCATGGCATCTGGCTCAAAGGCAGACACAATAAACTTGTGTTGGATGAATAGTGATGCTGCTGCTCCTGGCAGCAGCAGCTCCATTTATGGAATACTTATTATGTGTTAGGAACTGTATTAAGCTATGTATATATATATGACTATGTATTCCAACACATTGTGTTACTTAATCCATATAATGATTCCGCAAGATAGGAATGATTATCTTCATCTTATAAATGGAGAAAATGAGCCCTGATGAAAATATTTAACATTCCTGGTATCATATGACTAGAAACCAACTGAGCTAAAATTTGAACTTGGGTTTATTTGACTTCAAAGCCAATGTATTCTTAACCAGTTAACCAATACATTCTATAGTCCCCTGTGAATAAATATTTGAAAGAAAAATCAATAATTATAAAGAGTCATATTGTACTCTATAGTGAGAATTATGAATTCTCTAGCCTGCACAGCCAGAGTGCTTCCTTTACTTTTTGTTATTTTACTTATTTCATTCTGCTGAAAATACAACTGTTTCTTTCCAGGCCTTAGGAAACAGTAAGCTCCTTGAGGGCAGAAAGTCATATTTTTTCTATGTCTTTGCCCATTTATATTAGTTTCTGAGGGTTGCCAAAATAAAGTGCCACAAACTGAGTGTCTTAAGCAACAGAAATTTATTGTCTCTCAGTTCAGGAAGTCACAGACCAAGGTGTGAGCAGGGTCACACTCCCTCTGAAGGTATGAGGGGAGGAGCTGTCTCAGGTCTCTGTCTTAGTCCGCTCAGGCTGCTATAACAAAATGCTACAGGTTGGGTGGCTAATGAACAGCAAAAATGTGTTTCTCACAGTTCTGGAGGCAGGGAAGTCTGAGCCCAAGGTTCTCATAGATTTGGTGTCCAGTGAGGGCTCACTTTCTGGTTCACAGACTGGCCATTTTCTTGCTGTGTCCTTACATGGCAAAAGGGGTGAGGCAGCTCTCTGGGATCCCTTTTGTAAGGGCTCAGATCCCATTTGTAATGGCTTTGCCCTCATGAGCTAATACCTCCCAAAGGCCCCACCTCCTAATACCATGACATTGGGAGTTAGGATTTCAGCATATGTCTTTTGTGGGGATACAAACATTCAGTCTGTAGCAGGCTGTCTCTTACCTTCTGGAAGTTCTTTGACTTGTGGCACCATACCTCTAATCTTCCTCTATGGCGTTCTCCCCATGTGCTTGTCTCTGTGTCCAAACTTCCCATTTTTATAGGGACACCATTTATATTAGGGCTCACCCTAATGACCTCATCTTACTGTGATCATCTGCAAAGACCTTGCCAAATACGGTCACATTCACAGGAACTGGGGGTTAGGACTTCAACAAGTTTTGGGGGGACACAATTCAACCCATAACATCGTGTGTCTAGCAAAATGTCCTGCACTTATCAGGTGCTCAGTTAAGTTTTGTTGAGAGACCTTGAGAGCCACCAGTGAGGCATGGCTTTCAGCCAGTGTGTTTGAGACCTATGGGCAGGGGCGAGGTGGATAAGCATTATCTAGTGGCCTCATCACTTCCTGCTAAGTTTCTGCAGGGCTGGTGGGTAGGGAGGGGACAGAGTGAAACAGTTCATCTTCTTTTAAAAAAACAGTATTTTCTTCCATGAAGAATATAATGTCCTGGGGCTCATTAGTACATAAGAAGAAAAGGATTTGGGTTGGCTGCCTTTATGGCAGCGGTGTCCGGCCAAGAGGTTGTAAACATGCCATCCTCTGGAATGCGTCTGCTTGCTTCGCTTGGCAGATTCCTCAAGGATTGGATGAACTCCAGCCAATGTCTGAGTCTCTGCATCCCACGTGGGGCCCCATGAGAGTATGTCCTGCTGTCTCCAGCCTACCCCTCTGTGCCCTCCTGTCCCAACCCTAGTACTGGCCTGAGGGAATCATTATTTTATTCTATTTTTAAATTTAGACACATCATATTGAGCACTTCTTAGATGCTTGACACTTTATGTGTCTTGTGTCATTCAGTCTTGGCCACAATATTACAAAGCTGACTTTTCATTATATTGGGGAATATATCATATATAAAAATGAATAAATATTATCTGGAGAGTTTTAAAAAAATGAAATATGCAGCCATTACCCAGGATAAGAAACAGAACATTACCAGTATCTTAAAGACTTCTGTGTACCTCTCTCAGATTATAGTGCCCTCTCCTCCCTGCAAGAAAAACAGCATCTGAATTTTGCATTAATCATACCCCTGCTTTTCTTTATAGTTTACTAAGTATGCCTGTATCTCTTAGAATTTAATACTCAGTTTGGCTAGCTTTTGTTCTTAATATAAATGAAACCATACTGCCTGAGTTTTAGTAGTTTATTTCTGTTGATCATCATTCATCCATGTTTTTGAGATTCATCCATGTTGATACATGTTATAGTCATTTGTACATTTTTTTCTGCTGTGTAATATTCCATTATATAAACACACCAAATTTGTCTATTCTACTTTTTATGGACATTTGAAGAGTTACCAATCATAGCTGTTATGCGTAATACTGCTAGAGCATTCTTATACATGATTTTTAACACACATATGCAATTTCTTTAAGCTACATACTTAGAGGGATAAGGGATGAATTTCAGATATGCATGTATTAACTTTATTAGGTCATGCCAAAGTGTTTTTGAAAATGCTTACACTAGATTATATTCTTGCTAACAATGAGTTAGAGATCTCATTACTCCACATCCTTGCTAACATTTGAATTTACCATAATTAAAATTTTGCCTATTCAGTGGGCATGAAATTGTAATTTTATTATATATTTCCCTGATTACTAAAAAAGAGCACTAATGAAGTTGAACCCTCTTTCATTAAATGTCTGTTTTTGATCGTTTTTCTATTAGAATCTGTGTTTTTTTCTTACAGAATTGTAGGAATTTTTAATATACTCTGGATACTAGTTGTTTGTATATCTGTTGAAATACTGTCTTCATCTTTGTGATTTCTCTTTTTATTCTCTAGATAATGTCTTTCAATAGCAGACATCTAACAGAATTAGATTTTCCCATTTTTATTTTATGGTTTAGGTTTTTATATCTTGCTTAAATAATTCCTTCTTTGCATTAGAATATCATAAATATATTGTCCTAATTTATCTTCTAAAAGTATTATATCTTTGCCTTTCATATTTAAGTCTTAACTCCACTTAGACATGTGTTTGTGTATAGTGTAATGAGAGACCTAATTTTAGGTTTCTCTGCGTGGGTAGGCAATTGTCCCAACACTATTTCTTTCTTTCTATGCTGGTCTATTAATACAGTGGCAGTTCACTGTTTTTCTTGGTACAAACTTATGGGATGCATGTGAAATTTTGTTACATGTCTATAATGCATACTGATCAAGTCAGAATATTAAGGGGGTCCATCACCCAAGTGCAATATATTTTTGTTAGCTGTTGTCATCCTGCTGTGCTATCAACCACTGAATTTATTCCTTCTACTTTACTGTATGTTTGTACCTTTTAACCCACTTCTCTTCATCCCCCTGCCAAGTCACTCTTCCTGGTCTCTGTTATCTATCTTTTCACTCCCTACCTCTATGTGATCAAATTTTTTAACTCCTACATAGGAGTGAAAAAATGTCTTGTCTGTCTTTCTGTGCCTGGCTTATTTCACTTAACATAATAACCTCCAGTTCCATCTATCCTGCTGCACATGACATGATTTCATTCTTTATTATGGCTAAACAATATTCCATTGTATATACATAAACATATATATATATACACATAAACATATATAGATACACACACACACACCCCATACTTTCTTTACTAATTCATCTTTTGATGGACTCTTAAACTAATTCTACAGTTTTACTATTGTGAAGAGTGCTGCAATTAACATGCAAGTGCAGGTATCCCTTAGATATAGTGACTTCTTTTCCTTTGGATAGATTCCAAGAGTGGGATTGCTGGGTCAAATGGTAATTCTGTTTTGGTCTTCTGAGAAAATTCTATACTGTTTTCTATAGTGGCTGTACTAGCTTTTATTCCCACCAACAGTGTATAAGAATTCCCTTTTCTCTGTATCCTCACCAAACATCTGTTTATTTTTTATTTAATCCTAGCCATTAAGGTAAGGTAATATCTCATTGTGGTATCAATTTTCATTTCTCTGATTATTAGTGATGGTGAGAATTTTTTCATATACCTGTTGGCCGTCTGTATGTTTTCTTTTGAGAAATGTCTACTTATATCCTTTGCCTATTTTTAAGGGGATTATTTGTTGCTGTTGTTGTTGTTGTTGTTGTTTTTCCTGTTGAATTGCTAGAGTTCTTGTAAATTCTGGATATTAGTCCCCTGATAAATGAATAATTTGTAAATATTTTCTCCCATTCAACAGGTTATCTTTTCTCTGTTGATTATTTATTTACTGTGCAGAAGGTTTTTTGTTTAATTAAGTTCCATTTGTCTATGTTTGTTCTGTTGCCTGTGGCTTTATTTCTGGATTCTCAATTCTGTTCCATTGGTGTATATATTTTTATACCAACACTGTAATACTATTGTCTTGTATTTGTTTGTTTGTTTGTTTGTTTGTTGAGACAAGGTCTCACTCTGTCATCCAGGCTGGAGTGTAGTCTCAATCTTTTGGGCTCAAGTGTTCCTCCCAACTCAGCCTCCCAAGTAGTTGGGACTACAGGCATGTGCCACCACACCCAGCTGCTTTTTTTTTTTTTTTTTTTTTTTTTTAGTAGAGACAAGGTATCACTATGTTGCCCAGGCTGGTCTTAAACTCCTGAGCTCAAGCAATCCTCCTGCCTTGGCCTCACAAAGTGCTGAGATTATAGGTGTGAGACATCACACCTGGTGCCTTGTAATATATTTTGAAGTCAGGTAATGTAATGTATCCAACTTTGTTCTTTTTGCTTAGGATTGCTTTGGCTATTTGGGTCCTTTGTTGGTTTCATATGAATGTTAGGATTTTTTTTCTGATTTTGTGAAGAATGACATTGATATTTTGATAGGGATTGCACTGACTCCGTAGATTGCTTTTGGTGATATGATCATTTTAATGCTATTTATTCTTTCAATCCATGAGCATGGAATGTTTTCCATTTGTTGGTGTCTTCTTTAATTTCTTTCATCAGCAGCTTACCGTTTTCCTTATAGAGATCTTTCACCTTCTTGGTTAAATTTATTACTAAGTATTTTACTTTTTGTGCCTATTGTAAATGGTATTGCCTTCCTGATTTTTTTCTCAGCTAGATAATTACTGGTGTATAGAAACACTACTGGGTTTTGTACATTGATTTTGTATCCTGTAACTTTACTGAATTCATTAATGAAAGCTAATAGTTTTTTGATAGAGATTTTTTTTGTTTTGTTTTTTGTTTTTTTTTTTTAGGTAGAAGATCTACCTAATAGTTTTTTTTTCTTTTCTTTTTTTTTTTTTTTTTTTAGGTAGAAGATCATATCACAAAGAGGAACAATTTGACTTCCTCTTTTCCAATCTGAATGCCTGTTATTTCTTTCTCTTGCCTTATTGCTCTGGCAGAACTTCCAGTACACTGTTGAATAGGAATGGTGAAAGTGGGCATCTTTGTCTTGTTTCAGTTCAGTTCTTTTTTTTTTTTTTTTTTGAGACGGAGTTTTTGCTCTTGTTGCCCAAGCTGGAGTGCAATGGCGCAATCTTGGCTCACTGCAACCCCCGCCTCCCGGGTTCAAGCAATTCTCCTGCCTTACCCTCCTGAGTAGCTGGGATTACAGGCATGCGCCACCACACCCAGCTAATTTTGTATTTTTGGTAGAGATGAGATTTCACCATGTTGGTCATGCTTGTCTCGAACTCCTGACCTTGTGATCCACCCTCCTTAGCCTCCCAAAGTGCTGGGATTACAGGCACGAGCCACCGTGCCCAGCCTCAGTTCTTAAAGGAAAGGTTTTCACCTCTTCCCCATTCATAAAGACATTAGCTGTGTGTTTGTCTATATATCCTTTATTATTTTGAGTATGTTTCTTCTATTTCTAGTTTGTTCAGAGTTTTCATTATGAAGAAATGTTGAACTCTTATCAAATAACTTTTCTGCTTCTATTGAATTTTATCAAAGGATTTATCTACTTCTATGATCACACAGTGTTTTTTCTTCATTCTGTTGATGTGATGTATCATGTTTGTTGATTTGCATATGTTGAACCATCCCTTGTGTCCCCATTATAAATCTCACTTGATTGTACTGTATTACCTTTTTGATATGCTGCTGCATTTGGTTAGTATTTCGTTGAGGATTTTTGTCTTTGTGTTCACTGTGGATGTTGGCCTGTTATTTTCTTTTTTGTTTTGTCCTTGTCTGGTTTTGGTATTAGGCTGGTGTTGCCTGCATAGAATGAGTTAGGGAACATTCCCTCCTCTGGAATGGTTCCAGGAGGATAAGTATTAGTACTTCTTTGTATATTTGATAGAATTCATCTGTGAATCCATCTAGTCCTGGACTTTTCTTTCTGGGAGACTTTTTATTATCACTTCAAACTTGCTACTAGTTACTGGTTTGCTCCAGTTTTCTATTCCTTCCTGACTCAACCTTGGTAGGTTGTATTTATGCATTTCTGCTAGGTTTTCTAGTTTGTCAGCTTGTAGTTGTGCCTAACAGTTTCTGATGATCTTTTGTGTTTCTGTGATATCAGTTGTAATGTTTCCTTTTTCATTTCTGATTTTGTTTATGTCTTTTGCTTTCTTGGTTATCTAGCTATGGTGTATCAATTTTGCTTATACTTTCAAAGAACCAATTTTTGTTTCATTGATCTTTTGTATTGTTTTATTAGTCCCTATTTCATTTAGCTCTGCTCTGATCTTTGTTATTTCTTTTCTTCTGCTAATTTGGGGTTGGGTTTGTTCTTGCTTTTCCAGCTGCTTGAGGTGCATTGTTAGACTGTTAATTTGTAATCTTTCTCCTTTTCTGATGTAGGCATTTATTGCTGTAAACTTCCCTCTTAGCACTGTTTTTGTAACCCACAGGTTTTTGCATGTTCTGTTTCCATTTTCAGTCATTCTAAGAACTTTTTTGATTTTCATCTTAATTTATTTGTTGACTCAGTGGTCATTCGGTAGTATGTTGTTTAATTTCTGTGTATTTGCTAGTTTCCAAAGCTCCTCTTGCTATTGATTTCTAGTTCTACTCCATTATGATCTGAGGAGATATTTGATATGATTTTGACATTTAAAAAATTGTTGAGACTTGTTTCATGGCCTAACTTATGGTATATCTTGGAGAATGATCTATGTGCTGATGAAAAGAATGTATATTCTGCAGTTGTTGGGTAGAAATTTCTGTAAATGTCTGTTAGGTTCATTTTGGTCTAAAATGCAGTTTAAATCCAATGTTTCTTTGTTGATTTTCTATGATCAATCTAATGCTGAGAGTGCAATATACTATAGAGGTTCCCCACTATTACTGCACTGCAGTCAGTCTCCCTATTTAGATCTAGCAATATTTGCTTTATGAATCTGGGTGCTCTGGTGTTAGGTGCATATACATTTAGAATTGTATCTTCTAGCTGGATCGATACCTTTATCATGATATAATGATCTTCTTTGTCTTTCTTTCTTTCTTTTTTTTTTTAATG
This sequence comes from Rhinopithecus roxellana, assembly GCF_007565055.1. Classification (NCBI taxonomy): domain Eukaryota; kingdom Metazoa; phylum Chordata; class Mammalia; order Primates; family Cercopithecidae; genus Rhinopithecus; species Rhinopithecus roxellana. The sequence goes on from NC_044551.1 coordinate 58,255,158, forward strand.
TTATTGACATAAAGTCTGTTTATCTGATATAAGTGTAGCTTTTCCTGCTCCCTTTTGGTTTCTGTTTACATGGATTTTTTTTTTTTTTTTTTTTCATTTCTTTACTTTCACTCTAATTGTGTCTTTGCTAGTAAGGTGAGTTACTTGTAAGCAGCATATAATTCGATCATGTGGGTTTTTTAAAAAAATTTCATTTAGCTATTCTACATGTTTTTGTTTTGTTGTGTTTTATAACTTTCAATTTAAGGACTACGTGTGCATGTTTCTTATATAGGTAAACTCATGTCACAGGTGTTTGTTGTACAGATTATTTCATCACCCAGGTATTAAATCTAGTTCCCATTAGTTATTTTTCCTGATCCTCTCCCTACTTCCACCCTACCTCCTCCAGTAGGCTGCAGTGTTTGTTGTTCCCCTCTATGTGTCCATGTGTTCTCATCATTTAGCTCCCACTTACAAGTGAAAACATATAGTATTTGATTTTCTGTTCCTGTGCTAGTTTCCTAAGGATAATGGCCTCTAGCTCCATCCATGTTCCTATAAAGGACATGATCTCATTCATTTGACGTTTTCTCAGTAGAAATTTTAATTCATGTTTCTGTAATATTGTTCATTGTTTTCTGGTTGTTTTATACATTCTTTGTTCCTTTCCATTTATGTTATTGATTGTTTTTGTGGTTTGGTGAATTTCGGTACTGATACCATTTGAGCCCTTTCCCTTCCTGTTTTGTGTGATTGCTTTACCAGTAAGTTTTGTATTTTCATGTGTTTTCATGATGGTGGAGGGACCCAAGAACCTTTTCACCTTCCCAACCCACTGTGGTCACTACCAGCATCCATGAAAGCTACCTGGAGGCCCAAAAATTTACCTACCAACATACACCAGCATATACCACCCTAGAACACAAAGATAAGCATACTCCATCCACTGTTGCCACCAATGGGGTCTGAAGAATGGCTGATACAGTTTAGATCTGTGTCCCCCCAAAATCTCATGTTCAATTGTAATCCCCAGTGTTGGAGGTGGGACCTACTTGGGGGATGACTGGATCACATGGTGGTTTTACATGAATGGTTTAGCACCATTTCCTTGGTGCTGTTCTCATGATAGTGAGTGAATTCTCATGAGATCTGGTTGTTTGAAAGTGTTGTGTAGCACCTCCCCCTTCTCTCTTGCTCCCAGTCCCACCATGTGAGATGCCTCACTTCCCTTTGCATTCCACCATGATTGTAAGTTTCCTGAGGCCTCCTCAGAAGCCAAGCAAATGTCAGAATCATGTTTCCTCTATAGCCTGTGGAACTGTGAGTCAATTAAACCTCTTCTCTTTATAAATTATCCAGTCCCAGGTATTTCTTTATAGCAGTGCAAGAACTGACTAAAACAGAGATTTTGTCTCACAACTGGGGTAGAGCTATAAAGATACCTGAAAATGTGGAAGCAGCTTTGAGATTAGGTAACAGACAGAGGTTGGAAGACTGTAAAATGCTTCGAAGAAGACAGGAAGATGAAAAAGTTTGGAACAGCCTAGAAACTTGCTAAATGTTTGTGACCAAAATGCTGATAGAAATGTAAACAGTGAAGTCCAGGCTGAGAAGGTCTCAGGTGGAAATGAGAAATTTATTGGGAACTGGAGCAAAAGTCACTTCTGTTATGTCCTAGCAAAGAACTTGTCTGCATTGTGCCCTTGCCTTAGGGATCTGTGGAACTTTGAACTTGAACATGATGATTTAGGATATCTGGTAGAAGAAATTTCTAAGCAGTAAAGCATTCAAGATGTAGCCTGGCTGCTACTAATAACATACTTTTCAACATAGTCATATACATGAGCAAAAAAATGACCTAAAGTTGGAGCTTATATTTATATTTATATATATATATATATTTTTTTTTTTTTTTTTTTGAGAAAGAGTCTCACTCTTGCCCATACTGCAGTGCATTGGAACAATCTCTGCTCATTGCAACCTCCAACTCCCAGGTTCAAGTGATTCTCCTGTCTCAGCCTCCTGAGTAGCTGGGATTACAGGTGCCTGCCATCACACCTGGCTAATTTTTGTATTTTTAGTAGAGATGGGGTTTCACCATGTTGGTCAGGCTGACCAACTCAAACTCCTGATCTCAAGTGATACACTCGCCTCGGCCTCCCAAAGTGCTGGGATAACAGGCATGAACCACCATGCTCAGCACAGAACTTATATTCAAAGGGAAAGTAAAGCATAAAACTTCGGGAAATTTGCAGCCGGCCATGTGGTAGAAAAGAAAAGCCTATTTTCAGGAAAGGAATTCAGGCAGGCTGCAGAAATTTGCATAAATGAAAAGGAGCCAAGTGCTGATAGCCAAGACAATAGAGAAGAGGCCTCCAAGGCATTTCAGAGATCTTTGTGTGGCAGCCCCTCCCATCATAGACCCAGAGGCCTAGTAGGACTGAATGGTTTCATGGGCCAGGCCCATGGCCATGTTGCCCTGCATAGCCTTACTGCATTCTAGACACTTGAGCTCTGCCATGATTGTATGTTTCCTGAGGCCTTTCAGTGATGCTTCCTGTACAGCCTGTGGAACTGTGAGTCAATTAAACCTCTCTTTTCATAAATTACCCAGTAGTTCTTTATAGCAGTGTGAGAACAGACTCATACAGAGGGTTTCCTGAAGTAAGTCATGTCTAAGATGAGGCCAAAGGCTAGCAGGGAGAATGAGTCTACAATGTTTCACACACAGAAACCACCTGCAGAACAGTCCAGGTTTTGAGGGGAAGGGTCACAAGAGACAAGGCTGGAAGGTGGGCAAGAGCAGACAGGAAAAGTGCTTATCAGCGTCTAAAGATATTGCAATTCTGTTTAGAGTATATTAGGGAGCAGTGGAAGTTTTTAAGGAGAGTTTATTTGGAAAAATTGCTCTGGCTACATTATGGGGAATGGATTGCAGGAGGAAATGAGGTAATAGTGGCCTGTGGGGACTGAAAAATATTTAGGAGATAGGGCTTTGAATCCAGACTGCCTGGGTTCCAATCCCAGCTCCATCACTTTTTAGCTGTGTGATTTCAGGCAAATTACTCACCCTCTTTTGCCTCAGTTTCCTCATCTGTATACTATGAGAGACTCCACCTTTTGGATTGTTGTGAGGCTGAAATGAGTTAACATGTACCGTATAGTACTTTTCATAATGCCTAAAGCATATTAAGTTCTGAGTCTTATTGTTATTTAAATACACAGGATATAGTGGATGATTAAATAAAGGAGGCGGGGGAGAGAGAAAAGAGTCAAAGATGGTTGATAGGGTTGAATGATAAAGATGCCAGGTAAAGGCACAGTTAATTTAGTATGAGGAGCCAGTGAAACATCCATGTAGAGATGTCTAGTTCACAGCCATATGTCCTCACTTTCTTGTTCACAAAGTATCCCTGAAGCTTAGGCATTAAGAGCTAGAGAATGATGATAATAAAATGCAGCCCCTGCTTTTGAGGAGTGAAATAAGCAGAATGGTAAGGGTGCACCAGGTGCACATGGGATGGCTCCTGCCTAAGCTCAGGTTGGCAGGGAAGACCTTCCAGGGGAGAGGTACTGACCTCAGTTGCGAAAGACAAGGAGGAGCTGCTCAACTGATGGGAGCAGAGAGAGGAATGAAGCAGGGGCTGTGCTGGGAGAGGGGACAGATACGCAAGAGCAGAGCAGCAGGAGAACAGTGTGGTTGGAACAAAGGCTGCAGAGGAGAACAGTGGGAGATAGAACAAGGAAAAGGCAGGGGCTGATCTTATAAATGGGGCTTTGGAGTTCAGACTTTACTCCCTCTTCTCAACACAGTGTGAAGTTGACTTTTCTTTTTTTTCTCACTCACTTTTTCTAGGAAATGCTGGCTTTTAAAAATGTCTCCAACACACAAAATGCTCTTGCCTCATTAGGAAAATAGTTCATAGTGGATCTATTTTATCCATGTGGTAGGTCGTTACACAGTCTTTTGTGGTCCTGGACTCCTCTGTAATGCTGCATCTAAGGGTTTGTTCAGGGTGGAGGCCTGGCTACCTTTCTCTCTGTAGGACGCCCAAGGCAATTTGATGACAGTCTGATGGTAACGAGGAAGCTTCTCTGCTCCTCTTCATGTGTTAAGTTCATGGCAAAGAGCCAGCTAGCACCCAGACCTTGTTTCCTGTCAAAGCGCCTGTCTCTCTCAACATGATTTTTTCTTTCTGCCTTTGAGGCTTGGTAAAGCCTCCCAAAATTTCAGCCAGAAATGTAGCTGCAGGCAAACGCAACAAAACATCCTTGCGATTTTCCACCATCAGGAGCCCAGGTGTTCCGCTCGTGACTTCATGCCCTTCCCCCTCACACTCCACAGACCTCAGTTACTGTTGACTGCCTGCAGCAGCAGCACCAGGCCACTGAATCTGGCCTGAGGAGACACAGGCTGCTGATTTTCCATCCCCAGTGAAATTTCTTGAAACCCTTCACATTCGCCGTGCATGCAGAGCAGCCTTCCAGGAGTGATGGTCAGTACCGGTCACAGCCTTCCCAGAGTGGCTAATGTTTCCCCAAGGCATACTTTCTCCTGGCCCCTAGGGTTCATTGGAGATAGGAGAGGCAGCAGGTTCATTGGAAAGTTCTGTGACTCTGTAGGAAGTCAGATCTGGGTTCAAATCCTGGCTTAGCTACTTACTAGTTGTGTGATCTCAGAAAAGCTAAACGTTTATTTTCTTACCATTAAAATCTTCTGTAAAACATGAGGATAATAATGACTACTTTGAAGAGTTGTTGAATGAATTAGAAACAGTTATATAAAGAGCCTAGTATGAGGTAAGCATTTAGAAACTGACAGCTACCATTAATAGTAGCATTTTGTAGCATTAGAACCTTAGGGTATTGGACTGCAAGATTTCAGTTTCTGAGAGCAGAGGGTGGACATGCACAGTTTCCTGCTAGGTCAGACAATGAGGTAGGTTAATGGCAGGGAGGTGATCATACCCTGGCCTCCAGGGATTAAGAGCCTCTCCCTGACTATTGACCTGTTCCCCCTGAGGCAGTAGGGAGGTTAAAGGGTGTGTCTTTTTCAGTAATTCACCTCTTCTCTGGGCAAGGGCAATAGATTCCCTAGCTTCAGGGGCTCCTCTGTCTTCTTTAGAAACCTCTTTTACAATTTCCCCAATGCTAATACTTAATACATAATTTTGTAATTAGCACTTCCTGGTCACCATCTCGAACTGGTCTGCAACACCCTCTGGAACTTTAATGTGATGGAACCTGTAATGCTCCCCTGTCCTCCCTCCGCATTGTTGGCTGCAAGAGTCTCTCTTCTCATTCCTATTAGGTCTATTCCAGGCATATCCTCACTCACTGCAGGTTGGTATCTCAATCCAGCTGCATTCTTTGTTCCAGAATCATTCCAGACAGGGAAGGTCAGATATAATGCACATACAACCTACGTTTCAGGCATATAAACTTGAAATCCCCTCTACAACTGTGCCTGAGCTGTAGGTGTGGCAGAAAAAAAGCAGAATGCTGCAAGGCTCCTCAAGGCAAATCCTTTGGGATTTGAGCAATCTTCCCAGCCAGACGTTACAATATGCTAACACCCTTGTGAGTCATGAAGTCACTCATGGTCAATTCTGTTTGGAGAACAGGATGAATAATTGAAAGTAACTGGGTGTTTGCCTGAATCCAGGCCTAACCCAGTATTTATTCTGTTTTTTTTGTCTCTTTTTGCCGAAAACAAACATGTCTGGTTTCTCATATTCCCCCACATACCCTGCCTACCCCTTCACTGGATCTTAGAGGAAAGTTCAAAGCCTTTCGCACAGTTAGACCCTATAGGGTGGCCCTATCTCCTTCTCCAGCATTTCTGTGCTTACCTAGAAAGACCAAACGTGAGGGCAGCCACATCCTTGGGGCGCAGGCTGAAAAGCCATAAACTTAATTTTCTTTAACTTTTTCTGTTGGAATAGTTTAAGACTTACAGACAAGTTGGAAAAATAAAACAGACCATTCCTCTATTTCCTTAAACTATCTTCCCTTGTTAACATCTTATGTAACTATAGTACAATGATCAAAACCAGGAAAATAACATTGGTACAATACTATTAACTACACTACAGTCTTTATTCAAATTTCAGCAGTTTTTTCACTAATATCTTTTTTCTGTTTTAACACTATCCAATCTGGGTTCCCATGTTGCATTTAATTATCATAGCTTTTTAATTTCCTTCAATCTGTAATCATTTCTTAGTCATTAATTATTGTTCATGACCTTAACTTTTTTTTTTTTTTTTTTTTTTTTTTTGCGACGGAGTCTCTCTGTCACCCAGGCTAGGGTGCAGTGGAGTGATCCCTGCTCACTGCAACCTCCACCTCCCGGGTTCAAGCGATTCTCCTGCCTTAGCCTCCTGAGTATCTGGGATTACAGGCACGTGCCACCACGCCCGGCTAATTTTTGTATTTTTAGTAGAGATAGGGTTTCACCATGTTGGTCAGGCTGGTCACAAACTCCTGACCTCAAGTGATCTGCCCGCCTCAGCCTCCCAAAGTGCTGGGATTACTGGCATGAGCCACCAGGCCCAGCAGACCTTGACTCTTTTAAAGAGTACTGGTCAGTTATTTTATAGAACATACCTACCTACATTTGGGCTTCTCTGATATTTTCTCATAGTTAAATGGAGATTGTATGGTATTTTTTAGCAAAATTACCACAGACATAACGGTGTGTCCTTCTCAATGCATCATATCAGGGTAAATGCTGTTGATAGGTCTTATTACTAGTGATGATAACCTTGAACATTATTGATTAGAATCATATTCTTTATGCTTAGCTCCTAAACATTTGTTCCTATTCTCTAATTATCCTTACTCCCTTGGTGAACTCATCCTTTCTCATGGGTTGTAGTATCTTCTATCTAATCCCCACAGATACCCAAATTTATATGTTTTTTCTGAATCTCTCCTCTGAACTTTAGTCCATATATCCAACAGCCTACTCAATCTTTCCACTTGTTTATCGAATAGGGACCTCAAACCTAATTCAAAATCAAACCCCAGGCTGGGTATGGTGGCTCACTGCTGTAATCCCAGCACTTTGGGAGGCCGAGGTGGTGGATCACCTGAGGTCAGGAGTTCAAGACCAGCCTGACCAACATGGAAAAACACTGTCTCTACTAAAAATACAAAACTTAGCTGGGTGTGGTGGCGCATGCCTGTAATCCCAGCTACTTGGGAGGCTGAGGCATGAGAGTAGCTTGAACCCAGGAGGCAGAGGTTGCTGTGAGCTGAAATCGCACCACTGCACTCCATCGTGGGCAACAGAGAGAGATTCTGTCTCAAATAAATAAATAAATAAATAAGTAAAATTAAAATAAAAAAATAAAAGTCTTCCAAGAGTCTTCTACAGTTTAGTAAATGGCAACCATCTTTCCAGTAGCTCAAACCAAAAGTCTTGGTGTCATCCTATTCCTCTCTTTCATTCTCACTACAACAAATTCATCAGAACATGCTGCCGGTTCTATATTCAGAATCTATCCAGGACCTAGCCACTTCTCACCACCTTCTCAGCCACCACCTTAATCTAAGCCACCACCACCATCTTCTACCTAGATTATGGTAATTGTAACCCAACTGGTCTCCTTGATTTTGGACTTGTCCTCCTAGAGTCTTTTCTTCATAGAGCAACCACAGTAATCTTCAAAAAATGTAAATCAGATCATGTAATTCGTCTACTGAAAATCTTCCAGTAGCTCCCCATGTCACTAAGTTAAAAACTAAAACCCTTTTATAGTGACCTACAAGGTCCTACAGGACAGACTCTGCCTCCCTCTCCAATCATGCCTTTGTGACTTTAACACCTACTATGCTCCCCTTGCTCTTCCTTGAAAACATCAAGCATGCTTCTGCTTCAAGGCTTTGCTCATTATTTTCTCCCAAAATTTAGTTCCTTTCTTCAGTATTCCCCTGCTTCACTAAATGTGCAAACAATCCAGTTGCACAAATTGGAGTCTTGCAGTTCTTCTTGATGATTCCCTCTGCCCTATTCCTCTTGTTCAATCCATCATCAAACCTTGTGGTTTTTTCCTCCACATAAACAATGCTCAAACTTGTCTACTTCTCATTTCCACTGCTGACACCTAGCTTCGCCATTATCCTCCTATCTGATCTCTTTGGCCCCTGCTAATTGGTCCTCTCTACTGCAGCACAAGTTGTCTTTTCAAAATGCAAATCTGATCAAATCACAGCCCTACTTAAGCACTCTTTAATGGCTCATTTTAATGGTTAATTGGGAATATAGTCCTCAATTCTTAACTGAGCTACATAACCTTCCCAGTGTGGCCCTCGCTATCTGTACTTCCAGCCACGCAAACAGTCTCTTCATTCCTCGAATGGCGTCATACTTCTCCCAGCTGTGGCCTTTCCCCTGATTGGAAAGCACTCTACCCACCCAACCCTGTCTCTCCTCCCCAGCCCCTTTTTTGCCAAGTTGAGACCTGTGCATCTTCACACTGCAACTTAGTTATCATTGCCTTGGTGGAACCTCCCCTGACTCCTCAGTCTAGATGAGATTCCTTCGTTTCACACTACCAAAGAATCTTGCTTCTTTCCTATGGTACACTCTTTTTCAATACTTCACCCCTTCTCTGGGCAAGGGCATAGACTCCCCAGCTTCGGGTAACTCCTCTGTCTTCTTTGTAAATTCCTTTACAATTTCCCCAATGCTAATACCAAATATATAATTTTATAATTAGCACTTCCCAGTTACTAGCTTCAGCTGGTCTGTAACACCCTCTGGAACTTTGATATGATAGAACCTTTAATACTTTCCCCTTCCCCCTCAGCAGAGTTGGCTGAGAAGGAGGTTGCTGAAGAAGGGGTTGAAGAAGGTGTTGAAGAAGGAGGTGAGTTATTGAAAAAGAATCTTCTGTAGGCAAGAAGCAAGATTATAATTTCTTATAATTGTATGTCCAGTAGTGTGATTATTTGTCAAACATCTGTTTCCTCACTAGACTGTAAATTTTGTTTATTACAGCAGAGAGCAAAGTGCTTGATACACAGTTGGCATTTAAAAAATATTTGTTGAACAAATGGATACATAGATGGATTGATGAAAATCATGCTTTTGAAAGACAAATCTAGCAAATCAATAGAAGGAAGAGAAAGTGAAGGGAAGGAATTCTGAATAATTAGGAGGCCAGTAGAACAACACAGGCCAAAAAAGAGGAAATGAAATCCTAAACTAGAGTGTTAAGAGAGGGAATGGAAAGTAACTGTCTTTGGGGGGGACTGTATTGTGCTACTGATATTACCAGGTCAACCACAAATAGCCCAGCAATACCCAAGACTCTGCTCTGTGCCAGTTGCTTACCCCACATGTGGGCAGGGAAATCAACAAACTCTTGGCCCGACCAGCAGTCTCAACACTGAGGGAAGTTCTGTGGCAAAGACAAAAGGCACTTTCTAGGACATCTTGTCTTTTAAAAAGACAAAGCCATTTGAACAACAAAGAAATTCCAGCACTGTTTTCTCATCCTCTGGACCTTGAGGGCTCATAAATAAGCTGGTTCTTGTGTTTTTAACAGCCTCTGATGTATTTGATTACATTTTCAATTCAGATGGTTCCATTACTACAAGAAGCAACTTCATTACCAGGAGGGCCCAGAGCCCAGACTATACTAGCTCCCTGTCATATAATTTAGCCTCAGTCATACCTCAGAAAATATTTATACAAGGTCACTTCTTCAAACCATGTCTAGCCTTCCCAAATGACAATATTATTTATGCCAAATGCTTCTCCTAAGCGATGGAAAACTGCCAACTCTGGTTTAATAGGCTATACGGACAGGCTAGAAAAACATCATTTGTAGCACACACAGTTTATGTATTTAGTATATAACTAGGAGTACAGACTGATCATTGGAAACATAGCCGAAAACTGGCCCCAGGAAAAAAAAAAAAAGCCACAAAAGCACTAAGGTTTGGATCTTTCCTCCCTGATATTAGTTTTGGAAGCCCTAGGTTTAGCCAGAATTATGAATGCACAAGAGAGAGCTGCCTCAGACTTTAGTGGCTACCTGAATATCCAAAATAGGGAGAAAACCTGCAAAAGGAAATTTAACTTGGGCATATGTGCCCAGCAGCCATCCTCCTGTGGTTGCAAATTAATGTGACCATCCACTGGAACAGGCAGCCCAGGGGCCTTTGGTAACAAAGAACAGTCTAACCCATTGATGTTAATTTACCAAATTATTCACATCCCACAATCTGGAATAGAAATCAGCGGCCAAAAAAATGCCTCCTCTACACCTCAGTCAAAACACCTATAAAAATCTAGATACCAGGAGGCAAAGTCTGGAACATAAACTACTTCATAATGTTGCCAATGAGTTATTAAAGTACAGAGTGATGGAGCTGCCAGAGACGTCTGGGCTACCCTTGCTTCCAAGCTCCATTCTTGGTGGTGTCTTTAATAAGGCATTTGGTCAAAATATATTGGTGACAACTCCTTTCTCTTAAAATCTAGAGAAAGATACAAGTCATACATTCCACTTAATCCTTTATAGACCACTGGAACTTAAAAATCTCTCTAATAGAGAATAAAGAAACTTCAAGTACTGAGCTTTCAAATAAAGTGCAGAATGCCTGTTCATACTTGCATGATTTAATGATGATGAATATCACTAATAATTCATATATTAATGTCCTTTAAATAGATGCCTACATATGAATACTATACCTACTTTAAATTTTAGGAAGCAAAAATGTCAGATTATAGAGCAGTTTCGAAATTCAAAATTGTTCCATCGTATTGATAAATCTGGTATGGTTTTTGTTCCTTAGGATGCATTTTTTAAAAAAGCTGTAAGTATCTTTTTGTTTTTAAAAGCTCTCTCCAGAGGAACTGCCACCCATTAACCCATATTTAGTAGTACTTGATATCCTTATCATTATTTATTTATAATAATAGCATTTACTTCTTGTAATTAGCATAACCTATGGCCAAGCAATTTCATGCCCAAGGATTTATTTCAGGCTAATAATTTGAGATATATGCAAAGATGTATAAGCAAAGACATTCACCACAAGGTTATTTTTTATTGCAAATAAATGTGCAACAATAGAGGACTGTTTAAACAGGTTATCCATGTGATATAAACATAAACAATCATGTTATGGAAAAAATATCTAACTCATTGGAGAAAGTTCATAGTAAACTACAAGTGAAAAAGAAGATGACAAAGCAATATGCATCAAATGTCGTTCACATGGAATGACATCAAAATATTGACCCAGGCTGGACAGTCTCGGGGACACCTGGAAATAATATAGGTAGGCTTTGAGAAGGGGCTAAGGAACTGATACTGATGTGACCTCATTGACAGCTGTAGGCAGGTGATACTTAGGGGCACTCATGCACTTTTATTATGGAAGTAAGTAGCTTTCTATGTGTTATCACCCAGCTGAGGAAGGGATAGCATTAACATTTTTTGCTGCTCCTAGCCCAGCGGTGGTTTGGACAGGGTCTTTATAAGACTCCATCTTGTCCTCCATTTGAATCTCCTTAAGTCAAGTGAGAGAAACTTGACTTCAGTATCATGCAGTGAGGTCCCTGAGTCCTCAACAGTAAAGCACTGCCATATGCTTCCTAACATTACAATACTCCTGGTTAACCCCTGAAACTGTCTACATGTCCGTATGATCCTGCAACATAGAGATTTATTAGGATACTGTAAATAAAACTTGGATAAACAGAAGCAAGAAATGAGAGACCCCACGGGCAAAAAAAGAAAGAAAGAAAGAAACAACGTAAGAAAAATAGACCTGCTTCATCAGCTTCTCTGTCAAACAGATATGGCCCATGATTTATTAAAATAGGAGCTTTTTCAAGGCATGATTACAGGCAAGAGAAACCTGAATAAAGCTTTCACTTAACAGTGTCTTTGTGTGCACTGGGGGAAATGTTTCTGTTGGACTTTTCTATTTGGACATCCTGTGGGCTCCCCAAGCTCAATGCTTTTGAAGTAGGGATCATTCACCTCTTTTTCTGAGCATTACTCTTTAGACAGCACCTAAATAGAAGTGACAGGTCAAACAATATGGATGACTAAAATCTCTGCAGTGAGGAGAGACTGGGGAAGAAGAACAAGCATAGACCTTTGGGACAGGCCCACATTTGAGGGAGAGGAAGAAAGAAAGAAAATACAAAGAGATTCCAAGAAGTCAGAGTATGAATGAGTCTTTTCTGTATCAAACAGTATAAACATCATTTGCTTTAAGGTGAAAATTTTAGTCAAAAATATAGTTTGAAGACAACATAGTTTTGTGTGATGCTAATGGATCTTTGCCTAGGGCTAAAATAATCCAGATGTACTGGATAAAACAAAGCAGAACTATACTTAAATATTTCCAAGAGCTCAACTATTTCACTCTCCTGAAAACCCGAAAAAAATCCTTTTCAAGTAGGTAAGTAAATAATTACAGGCATGTAAAAGAGAGCCAAAATCTTCAAAGTATCAAGAAAAATTTACAAATGAGTATACCTTAGAAGGGTCCTACCTGCTTTATAAACCAAAAAATTCTCATTCTTAAAGATTACATTGATATTTTTGCTTCAAAATACAGTATTAAAAGGTGGGTGCTAATGTGGGTTGACTTTTGTTTCCTAGGACTAAGGGTTGTCTGGCTGACTCTGCACTGAAGTAACCAAAGGGCTGGCTTATTCAGCAGCAATGCTGGGAGCATCCTTGGGACTAGAAGATTGAAAACTGTTACCTCTGTGGTCTCTGAGGCTGGGTTCAGACTAGAGCAATTGTGCAGTGAATTTTGCCCATCTTGGGGACTTTGGCTCTCAAATGGCAGGGACTGTTCAGACTAAACGAGAGGTTATTTTACAAGGACCATCAAAATTCTCATTTGCATGTGTGAAATTCCTGTGGAGAGGTTGGCTTTTTGAATCAATCTGGTTGGGCCAGATTACAAGTGGAGTCTGCTAGAGTGCATGTGAATAGCATCAGACAGCTCTCAGCCCTTCCCAGTTGGTCTTTCCCTTCTCTGGTGCAAATCACCAACAGTTCAGTAATCCTAGCACCTTCTCTTCCCCAAGTGGAGAAGTGGTCTTCTAGCTAACAGGAAGACATCAGGCTTTCTTAAAACAAATTTTTATCAGCAGCTACCACCACCACAATGATGTTCACTGAGCGCTTACACTGTGCTAAGTGTACTACATCCATCATCTCTTTAGAGCCTCACAATCCTCCTGTGAAGTTTGATACTTTATTTATTTATTTATTTATTTATTTATTTATTTATTTAGAGATGGAGTCTCGCTCTGTTGCCCAGGCTGGAGTGCAGTGGCACAATCTCAGCTCACCACAACCTCCGCATCCTGGGTTCACGCGATTCTCATGCCTCAGCCTCCCAAGTAACTGGGATTAGAGTCACGTGCCACCACGCCCAGGTAATTTTTGTATTTTTAGTAGAGACAGGGTTTCACTGTGTTGGCCAGGCTGGTCTCGAACTCCTGACCTCAAGTGATCCGCCTGCCTCAGCCTCCCAAAATGCTGAGATTGCAGGCGTGAACCACCATGCCTAGCCGATATTTTCATTACTTCTATTTTTTTTGTTGTTTTTAAGGGGGAAAGCTTAGTCTCCACTAAGGTTAACTTCTCCCAGGTCACACAGGTTGAAGGAAATGGATTTGAATGCAGATAGCTTAACTTGCACATCCATACCTTTTAAGCCTTTTTACATTATGCCATGTTGCTTCTCTATTAGTAGGCTGGCCTCCACTGGCAATTAATAGTGACAGTGAACACTGGGCTCAAAACCAAAAGGCCGGGTGATACGGAGCAAACCATAAATTTGATTAGAAGTCAGTTACCTGTGTCATTTTTGTCTTATAATGGAGTTGTGTGGCTCACAGGAGCCCTACCACTTCTGGATGGTGTCATAATTCTCACAAAATCTGGACCTCATGGCAGAAGCCCTGCCCCATCCCTTTATTTTCCATGGCATCCCTTTGCTCGATTCCAGCTGCTCTGGGATTCGGCTTTCTCCAGAGAGGCTTGGGAGAGGGGAAGAAAGCAACCTATAAACAAACTCCGAATTCAGGCTGTCGGGGGCAGTGCCCATAGTGTTGCAGGTGCACAGTCCACCCCCGACCACTGTTTCTGGTGCAACTCTAGGGATTGTGAAGAAAATAGGCCAATTATTCTTCAGCTTGGACAATCTTCTGAGTGATCAGGACACCCTTGGTCTGGGAGCTGTGTGATTCAGATCCCTAATGTCTTTTTCAGGGAGGGATGCAGCACAGTAGTTAAAAATTTCCCAGCTCTCAGTCCCTCCAGATCATCTTCCACATGTGGAGGGGGGCGTGTTCTGTACTCATCACCTGGACAGCAGTCTGGCAACTGCTGGCCAAAGTGGTTTATAACATCTGGATTATTGCTTCCAGATGTGGCATTGAAATACTTGATTAAAAGTTTCACACACAGTATCTTGTAATAACTGACATATGCACACAGAGCTTCTATCATCTGGACCCAGGGTGGAAGCAGCAGGGTCACTCACAAGATGAGAGAGAGCAAGGACGGTTTCTAGGACCTAAGCAGCCTGAGAAAACTGTGAGGCTGAGTTTCTACTGGGTCCTTATTAAAGTCAAACAAATGGAGCTGAGCCTGGTGGAAGTCAAGTAGACTGGACAGAGCAAGGACTTTGGCCTCAGACAGATGTGCATTCAAACCCCAACTCCACCAATCAACAGCTGGGATTTCTGTGAGATACCTAAACTCCTGCCTCAGATTTCTCCTCTGCACCATGGAAATGGCCACACCTACCTCAGAGGAGGATTGTGAAGGGTCTGGCACATAGCAGGCACTTAAGAAACAGTTGTTTCTCTTTTTTTATTATTAGTCAAGTCTATAAACACAATTCACTATTATACTGATTACAAAACTGCTAGCAAAGCACACAGGACTAGAAGTTCCTTTTTATTCTTTATACAGAACAATAACATTTTTAAAGGACAAACAATAGTAGCAGCTGTTTATAATGTACCCCTTTGAGGAAGAGCTCAAACAATTTTCCACCAAGTACAAAAAGCCCTGCATTTGTCTTATAAACAGATTCAGACCAATCCTGACCCTCAGACTAAAATCCTGAAGTCCCTCACATCTTCTGGAGTGAGACATCTTGATGTCGCAGGGAAAAGGGAGCTCAGCTACAGCTAATGTTAAGATTCACAAGATTGGCCGGGCGCGGTGGCTCAAGCCTGTAATCCCAGCACTTTGGGAGGCCGAGACGGGTGGATCACAAGGTCAGGAGATCGAGACCATCCTGGCTAACATGGTGAAACCCCGTCTCTACTAAAAAATACAAAAAACTAGCTGGGCGAGGAGGCGGGCGCCTGTAGTCCCAGCTACTCGGGAGGCTGAGGCAGGAGAATGGCGTGAACCCTGGAGGCGGAGCTTGCAGTGAGCTGAGATCTGGCCAGTGCACTCCAGCTTGGGTGACAGAGCGAGACTCCGTCTCAAAAAAAAAAAAAAAAAAAAAAAAAAGATTCACAAGATCTGAGAGTGGGTCAGACAAAGCAATCCTCATTTAATAGGTGTGGGGAGACTGAAGAATTGATCCAAATGAGTAAACTACTTTTATTTATTCCACAGCATTTTCTTTTTTAGTTTGAAAGTCATTGTCAACATAATAATGGTTATAATTAAGGGAGCATCTGCAATACTCACGGGTGGTGATAGGCACTTTACTTGCACCATTCCCGTGTCATCTTCTCTATAACTTGCCTGTAAAGCAGGCATTATTATCACCCTCATTTTCCACGTGAGGAAAGTGTAGCTCAGAGTTAAATAGTTTTACCACAAATCATGAAGTCAACCAGCAGCAGACCTGGAGTTTGAACCTATCAATCTAACTCCAAGGGCGTCTCCCAACAGCTCTGAAACAACTTCACCTTACCATTTGGTGAGCAGAAAACTAGTGAAAATGATTTTTCTGCTCATCACCTAAAATCATCATGACAGTTACACCTGTGGTGTCTCTTGTTTAGCATGTCCACAACCAGGACTCTGTCCATTGTACCACGTGGCCTCTAGAACACTTCAGTTTTTCGGTCCTGGTGGCTGGACAGGTGTTCAGTACAATAGCTCCCTTTTCTCCCCATCTGCTTCTGCATGCACGGCGGGGTCCCGAGCCGTCACGGGCGGATGCTTCCCACATGTGCTTGCAGCCCCGGTGATGAGAAACGGCAGAAGCAGGTATTAAAGGTGGAGGTTATGGCTTATTACTCTGAATGCATTAAAAACCATTCCCAGACTCCACATAAAGAGTTTTACACACACAGCACATATGATACAAGGGAGACAGAGAAGCAGACATGGGGATAACCACAGTGAGACGTGTAACCACAACAGAAGTCTGGAGAGATGGGCTCAAGGAAAGCTACTTTCACAGACTGGGTGATGGATCGTCTCCTCAGCAGACAGACAGACAGCTAGAGGTACTTATTTTTATAAAAAGTTGACAGAAGGAACTCCAGACATCCAGGCCTGCTGTCTTCTAATTCTCATGTCCAGAGCTGACTCAGCCCTGTCTGTTTCCCTTTGCAGGATGGTGAGTTATTCCATGCGCTCGTGCTAATTATCCACAACCCGCTCCTTTCTTTTCTCACAGGTCGTTTAAATGTCTATTTGTCTGGGTTAGAACTTGGATGGATGTTGAATTCCCCTCTGTAGTCCTCCCCAGTGATGAATTTCTCATACCTAGGGTATTGTTTGTAGGGAAATTCTTTCAATTTAAAGGCCCTTGAGATGGTTATCCAAAGAATTTTTTTACTAGGCTCTTAAAGAAGGTACTTACCATTTATTGAGTACATAGCAAGTGCCAAATATTTCCATAAACTATCTCCTTTAACGCTCCTAGTAACCATAAGAGGTAGGTATTTGTCCCATTGTACAGATCAATAGTATATAGGACACACACAATAAATGAAAGGGAGAATAAAATCGGATTGCATACGAATTTCCTCAGGGTTTCCTTAGTGTCCAAGAGGCAGAGTGGCATGGTGAAGAAGCTGCACCTAGTCCAGGAGACCTGCATTTCTTTCCTGGCATTGCCACCAAACAGCTTTATGATCTGGGCAAGACACTTTACCTCTGGGCACTTCTGCTTATCTAAAAAAATATGTATAGGTAGCTGGACTAGGTGATTTCCTCTACAAGATCCCTTCCTCCTCTAACTTGCTATGACTATTGCCTATTTTCATACCCAGTTACTGTTAATAATGTCAGGCTCTCCACGAATAAATCACTAGAACATAGCTAATCTATCAGCAATGAATTGGTGTCCACCATCACCCACCTCTGGAGAATAGCACCTCCAAGCCACATCTGGATAGCAAATTAAAGTAGCTACTTTACCCTTTCCAGAGTAATTTAGCATGCCGTATCTATTAAAGTCAAGTAGAAACAGAACTTCAAACCCTGTGGCAGAGCCACAGATGCCATTGCTTTACTACCTTGGATCTGAAAGGTTTTCTTACAAAAAATAGGTATTTGGTATTCCAGTTATCTATTGCTGTACACCAAACCATACCCAAAAGTTAATGATTTACAGCAATAATTCACTATTATATTTCAGCCGGGTGAGGTGGCTCATGCCTGTAATCCCAGCACTTTGGGAGGCTGAGGCGGGCAGATCACCTAAGGTCAGGAGTTTGAGACCAGCCTGACTAACATGGTGAAACCCTGTCTCTACTAAAAATACAAAAATTAGTCATGTGTGGTGGCCTGCACCTGCAGTCCCAGCTACATGGGTGGCTGAGTCAGGAGAATTGCTTGAATCTGGGAGGTGGAGGTTGTAGTGAGCCGAGATCGCGCCACTGCACTCCAGCCTGGGCGACAGAGCGAGACTCCGTCTCCAAAAAAAAAAAAAAAAAAAAAAAAAAAAATATATACTTCATAGTTTTGGGGGCTTAGGGGCTCAGCTGGGTGGTTCTTTTCTGAACTCCCTCGTGTAATTGCAGTTGGATGGAAGCAGACGATGGAGTCTTTAAAGGTTTCTTCCCTTGTATGTCTGGCATGTGGGCTGGGATGGCCGAGGGCTTGTTGGTCATGTTTCTGTTCATGTGGCTTATCCATGTGACCATGTTGGGCTTCTTCACAGCATGGTGGTCTCGGAATTCTGATTTCTTTTATTGTGGCTGGATTTTCCTGGAGTCAGAATTCCAAGAGAGCCATGAAGAAGCTACAAGCTTATATATTCCATTTATCATGGTATTCACAGACCGGCCCAGACTCAAAGAAGTGGAGGCATAAATTTTACCCTCAATGGGAGAAGGAATACAATAAGCGAAGGACTTGATGGCTGCCATTTTGGAGACAAGCTACTCCACTTTACCTGTCTCAGAGCAAAATGAACTATAGGTAAAGGTCAGCTAGTGTCTCTCTTTCTCTCTCTCTGTCTCTCTGTCTGTCTCTCTTTCCCTGTCACACACACACACACACACACACACACACACACACACACACACTTACACAAACTGTTCCAAATGGTGCTTATTATAGTACCATGCTCAAACACAAAAGTTGTCTACCTAAACATAAAGGGCGACTTACAGGTTGAATCCCATATGGAATAATGGGAGAGAGAAAGCATACTTCCATTTCTACATGAGATAACATTAAACTCTGTCACTGATGGAAAGGAGAGAGCAACTTAATTTGAGAATATCTATTCAGAAAAAATTGTAAAGGCATGTAGGTGATCTAGTCAAGTCTGTCAGGAAGGATACTGATATTCCAGCAATTTTAAGACAACCAGATGCCATTTGCAATCATCTCTGAATAAAGGTAAAATTAAAGGGATGAAGTTGCCAGACTCTCTTCCAGACATTCACACAGATAAGCAGGCCTGATGTGTGTGCAGCAGCTTTGACAGGCAGGCTTAAGAAACACTAAGAAACAAACTGAGGATCTGGACAACATCACTATCAAGAAAGCATCTCATAAACTTCAGAATGTGGCATTGTCCCCCACCAAAAAAAAAACAGCAACTGAGAAGCCAGCTGAAAAACTGGAGATGCTGGAGGAGAAGAGCAGGTCAGCTGTGAAAGCAGCAGGGAGCAGAGAAAAGTCTGGACGACATGTTGGAACCCAAGGAGAACGGCATAAGCACTGGAATCACAGACCCCTACAGGGCGGAGATTATCTGTGAAAGAAAATATCTGCAGCTCCTAGGGAGGAAAGGAGACTTAGGGAACCATCAAGGAAGCAGCACAGTGATCCTTTGGGTTATAATTGCCAGAACAAAGCTAGAATTACTGTGGCTTGGAAGGTGAATCTAAAGGCCCCCGAAAGAAGCATTTCTTTTTCTTCATGACTCAGAGAAAGTCAGGAATGAATTCCCTAGACATGTAATTTAAGGAGGTTTCTGGCCTGTATCTGGAATATTTAGGAGTTGTCAGCTTTGCAATCTGATGGGCACTGCAAGAAGCTCTGTGAGTCTACAGGGCAGGGAGATGGAACAGAAAGTTATTTTCCTCTCTGGCCCTGCCTCCAGATGAGGCTTGCTCTTCAAATTACAAGACGTTTAAAGGCAGAGGGCCCCAACAGATCAATTATAATTCCCTCTCTACAGGGGGCACTAACTGGACCAATCCTCAGGTTATATAGCCTTTGGCCACACCCACCCCTCTGGCTCTTGGAGTACCCTCCTGAAACTCTGGCAAGCATACGAATCTGCAAATTCTCAGAACCCATAATCTCACTTCTGGGAATGGAATACAACAAAACCATCCCCAAGCAGGGGAAATACATGTGCATGAAGATGTTCACAGCAGTATAAGTTGTAAGGAGACTCTCAGTGCTTCTCAAACTTTGATGTGCATCACTTGGAGATCTTAAAGGCAGGTTCAGTAGGTCTGGGGTGGGGCTTACAACTCTGCATTTCTAGCATACTCCCAGGTAATACCCATGCTAGTGGTCTGCAGGCCGTACTTTGAGAAAGAATGGTTTACTTTATATGCTGCAAAAAAAAAAAAAAAAAAAAAAAAAAAAAATCAAACACTGGTAAGACATGACTAAATAAATGGTAAAGACATCTCCTTGGAATTATACTGAGATAGATGTTAACATTGATCCTAAAGACTAGCCTGAATTATTTGATGAATTCCATGGCCATGTTAGATAGGACATGTCTGGAGGCCACTTGTGTACTTTCTCTGTCACTTTGAAGCATTTGAGAAGCTAAGCTGGAGTGCCTACAGGGAGGGCTCCGGGGTGGGGAGAGGTCATCTGGTGTGCCCGTTGTCTTTTGAAGGTACGTTTGGATTGTGGTATGAGGCCTTAACCGTGTATGCATAGAAAACATCCAACAAAATCATGAAAGCTAGAAATTCTGAAACGAGGGGAAATCAGGTAAACTTTTGCTGTGCTTTAAAAACTCTCTTTTTTAGGTAGCCCTTTTTGACCTTTTCTCATTATTGTATACTACAAATAATCTTGTAAGACAATGTCCCAGACGTTTCAGGGCAACACATTTTTCTTCTATTGCTGCTGATTCTCTAGTAGGGTAATGTTTGAATCAGTTGAATATTTTTAAGGTATTATTTAAGGGAAAAACTTTAAAACATCAACTGAATTAACTAACTACAAACCAAATTTGTACTTAGTTAATTTTACAAATTCCAAAGCACTATTCCAATTCCTCTATTGACTTGGAATTTTATTATATTAAATACTGTTTTAAAAATATGAGCCATAAACTGCAACTTGGAAAATCTCTTGCAAATATAACTTCTGCTGTGTTTTATTAAAATTGAATTTAACTTGCAAAGTTATTTCTTTTGTCCATGACATTCATCAATTTTTCTTTGTTCTTACAGATATTATCTATACACACACACACAAGCACACACGCATCTTGATATGAAACACTTGAGTCCTAGACCTGGGGTGTTGTGCTGAGTCCTTGTTTGCTAATGATTACATAGGTGGGAACCCAGAGAATGAGGGAATCTTTGTTCTTTTGTTCTCCCTGGCATATATTCTATTTCATCTGGACAGAGCTAAGCTTACACCCCAAAGGACAATTGAGCTGGGTGGGTGACAAGAGAAGATTCTAATTTGAGAATAGCTATTCAGTACGAATGTAAGTTCTGATTGGTAGTGCTTTTAGAAACAAAAAATTCGGGGCCCTTGGGATGAGTATTGGACTTCACCTTTTGGGTCATTTTAAATAGCAGTGAAAGAAAGAGAGGGGAGAGACAGAAAGAGAAAGGGAGAGAAACAATAGTTTGCTATTCCAAGGAAATAGAAAAAGAAAAAAAGGCAGTGGATAGAGCTGAAAAGCCATGCCTTCTTAAAATACATGTGAAAAAAGGAAGAAACAAAATAAGTAAAATGGTGTGTCAACAAATGCAAGGAAAAGCGAAAAAACGTTTAGGGGACAAAGTGTTACTAAAGAAAGGAAATCCTAGCTTGTGAGACTTAACTTGAAACAGGAAGATAAGAATCCTTTATACAATCAGCAAACAAAAGCAAGGAAATATAAATTTTCAAATCCCATGGAGAGCCTGGAAGGGAAGTTACCGAGACAATGCAGAGCATACAGTTGAGAAGATAAATCATTTCTTTACCTCACTCTATGCAAAAAGAAGATAACAGACCAGTGACGAGATGCATTTTCCAGCATAAGCATAGCGAATTGTTGAAATGCTTTTCTCTTACCACAAAAAGCTAACAGAACACCCAATTCAAATGAACAGTATTCTTACAGAGAGACAACGTTCTTTTCTGTTGTTGACATGGGTGAGGTACTTGAGTATGGAGGAGAAAGAGATGGTCCCCTTCGATACCACATGAAACACTTGTTGATTCACTGTTAAAGGAAGATCAGTGAGGACATTAGAAATCTCTGGAACAGCCTCTCTTAAGGGAAGATTTTGGGGCTTCCTGGGGGTGCAATCCTTGAGCGCTTGGAAACTTGGATCATTGAAGCACTAAGACCATGAAATTCTTACCCATACCTACATTTGTGAGAGGGAAATTTTCTTAAACATCTACTTAAAATAACACTTACATGTTTCAATGTTTACTTAAACAACACACACATGCACACATGTGCGCACACACACACATACCCTCCAAGACACTACATTCCAGAAGTAGAAGTCCACTAAGATCTTACAAACTTAAGAAAAAAAAAGTCTGGCACAAAATTGAACCAAACATATTTTATCTTGGCTAAAAAGCATTTAAAGTTTATTTTTCTGATAAAACACAAGTCTGAGGAAGAGTTCAGCACATATATGGAATGTTTGTTTTTGAAAATGCTTGGAAAAATAGGTAACTAAAGCGTGAAACATCAATGAACTTGTATATCAATTGTCTGGGATCGGAGATGGCGGTAGGTCAAAACCAGTGACATGAGTGGCATGTGTAATTAGATAAGAGCATGCTTGTAGTTGGATTTTAGAACCACTGGTAATTCTTGACTCTGACATACTCTCACGTTCACCTGCAAAAGTGGGCTCTGTGATAATACTGGCTTTTCTCCACACTGGCTTTTTATTAAAACTTCTGTTCAAATCTATTTTTAAACACTCAGGAAAAGATATAAGCTTCTTTGGGAAGCAGTTTTAAAAACAACTAGGAGCTTAGAAATTCAATACAAATTAATTTTTATGCAAAATTGCGCTTCAATGCTGTAGAAAGAGGAGGGAGTTTACAAAAAGAGTGCTTTCTCCTGCGAAATCTTTTCTAGTTGGAAAGAAACCATCATGGAGCTTTTACAGGCTATGGGAAGTCTCGTTGACATCTTGATCATCCTGCTTTTCCCCCTTGTTTTCTTATTTAGAAACTTCCAATTTGGAAAGGAAACATACAGTATAGGCAAATATAAGTTACATTTTCTCTAGTAGAATGTAGGTTTCTCTCCCACAGCTTGGAAGCAGTCTAGATCCTTTTGGGGCACAAATAGATAGTTAAACCCTTTTGATGTGTGTATGAGCAGCAAGTTTAAAGGAGATTATTGTGAGAGAATTTCCTGCTCTTTGAAGCACCGTGTGGAAATAGCATTTTCTTTAAATCAAAATAGAAAAAATAAGGTTGGTAAAACAGTGGTTAAAAATGACTGAAGTTTAAGAAAGCACTTAATTTGCACCTAGGTAGTCATGTTTCTTTAAGAATTTGTTTAGATTGTGTAAGCATACATCTTACAAAAACATACTTCCTTCCTTTCTTTCCTTCTTCCTTTCTTTCTCTTCCTCCTACCCTCCCTCCCTCCCTTCCTTTCTTCCTTCCTTTCTTTCCTTCTTCCTTTCTTTCTCTTCCTCCTACCCTCCCTCCCTTCCTTTCTTCCTTCCTTCCTTCTCTTTTCTTTCTGTTAGTACTATTGTTGCCAAAGGAATGGCCTATAATTTTTCTACATGATAAACAGAAACCAGAGCTAACTATTTTACATTCATAATTATTTTATGAGGGCTTTTTCCTAATACATGTGGTTCTGGCTGGTAAGCTGTAAATATCTTTAAACTACATATTCTGCTTTGTGTGTTTAGCTCTAATTGCAACATATAAGCCTATTTCATTACTTATAAAAACTTAAAAAATTGCACTATTGCAAGAGGATAAAAGGTAAGAAAAAAGGTAGGAAAATAAATATTAAAGGAAAGATATGTTTGAAGCACAGTTTTCTTGTTTTTACTAATGATGATTATTTTGTATTGAGAAGCTTCTATTAAACCAGGAAAGCCTACTAGAACTGAGAAATTCGTTGGATTATCTGAGGTCAATGTACTTTTATTAGGTCGGTGCAAAAGTATTCACAGTTTTTGCCATTAATTACATGTTTTTGTTGTTGTTTTTTGTTTGTTGGTTTGTTTGTTTGTTTTGAGACGGAGTCTCACTGTGTCGCAGGCTGGACTGCAGTGGTGCAGTCTCGGCTTACCGCAACCTCTGCCTCCCAGGCTCAGGCGATTCTCCTGCCTCAGCATTCCGAGTAGCTGGGATTACAGATATGCGCCACCATGGCTAATTTTGTATTTTTATTAGAGACGGGGTTTCACCATGTTGGCCAGGCTGGTCTTGAACTCCTGACCTCAGATGATTCTCTCACCTTAGCCTCCCAAAGTGATGGGATTACAGGTGTGAGCCACAACACCCGTCATTACTTTCGATGCAGTGAAAGTACAATAGTTTGTAGTGAATCTCTCTATTCTAAGCTACTGGGAATGAAAGCCAGGGTCTAGAAAATAATCTTTATGGTTTGTTTGCATGTTTGAAATAACTGATTTGTGGATATTGATCTCTTTCAAATTCTGGGGTTTTTTTTAGATGAACAAAAGAGTCATTTGTGAGTGATAATAAGGAAGAGGCTGCCTCCAGGCTATGCATTCTATTCATTACCAGGCCTTCCCTGCAGGACCTGTTCTCTGACCTCCAGCCTGCCTTATGGCATCACTTTGAATTTTGATTTACTTTTTTCCTTTTCATCTTTGCTTGTTCTTCCTTTTTCCCTTTCTCATTTTTCCAAAATGAGAAACTGTAGTATATAATTTTAAAAGTATGGGTAAAATTACTCTTCGGGTTTAAACTACTTCCAAAGATAGAGAAAAATCTTAAATTTTTTTAAAATTGTTTAAATTGTGAAATGTCAAAGGGTCATGGAGATGACTCTTTAGCAGTTAAATATTTTATATGAAAATTATATATATTTGAAATATATGCATGAAAATTAGACTTTACTAATTAGGGATAATTCAACCTGGTGAAGACTAAAGTTAAGTTTTTTACTATTTAGAAATGACTTAACAGGGAAGCAACACTATACATATGATTATAGAACTAAGTTTAAATTACTTAAGACAAAGTATTTGAATATATGTTTAGAGCCAAAAGATATTGTTATCTATTAGACAGAAAACATCCAACAAGAAGTCTTAGTACATTTTCTTAGCAGATAATTGGAGTCACTTTTTTATTTTGAAAGTAAGAATCCCAAGGCCCAGTTGGTCTCAAATTCCTGGCCTCAAGCAATCCTCCCGCCTTGGCCTCCCTAAGTGCTAGGATTATAGGCATGAGCCACCATGCTAGGCAAAAACTACTGTAAATGAGATTTTAAAAAATTAATTCAGAATATCTTCTTTTTTGAGTTGTTCCATATTAGTGAGGTTTTGCTGTAATTAGCTGTTCTGTGGGCAACAGGAACCCTTTAGAGGAGGTAACTATGTGCCTTGCACTGACTTCCAGGAAAAAAGCTAATATACTGTATAGCAACATTACACTTTTATAGGGGTCATTTTCCAGATGATCTCAACTTCAGAATATAATGTTCAGAGCCAGGACATGAGCATAAGTCTCTGAGCAGTCAAAAACAACTATTAAAAAGCACAAAATCTCATACCTTAACTCTGAAAAAGATCTCTTAGATGCTCAACTCATGTCCTACTCATTTTTACTTTGCGTATATTTCTAACAAGCTTCCATATCAGTTTCCCCCTCTTGAGAATGAAATCAACACATCAGACATAACACAATGTTAGGAGCAAATTCCTTGACAGCAGCAAAAAGGAAGAACTGATAGTCTTTAGATTAAAGGAGGAATTGAAAAAGAACAGTAAGAGCAGAAATATTTTCTCAAAAAATCTGAGACCATTTAATGTAGGAACACACAGTTCAATATTTCAATAATACCTGATAATATGAATGAATTTCACCATCATTCTGGAATTGACAATCCATGATGGTGGCCCTGAATCATCCAGAAAAGATAGGACTAATTTAAGGTAGCAAAGTAAGTATACTATATTTTAGAATTATTCTATCCAGAATTATTATAATAATTTTTAAAATTTGAAGGCAAGAATCATAGTTATCTGGAAAATGTTTATATTAAAGATTATGTTTCTTGAAAATGCCAGAAAAATGAGGCATCTCTGTGACTGTCAGATTTGGAATATTTTAGAGAGCAGCTGGGTAATTGCCTCTGAGCTATAATCTCTACTGCTTTCGAATTTTCTACTGGGAGGAAAGAGGAAAGCAGCACAGGTATCTCAACTGTGTGGCCAGTTAGACCATTAGTCTCTCTTTTCCAATATTCTCTGTGTGATGGAAAGGGCACTGGCATTGACGTTCAATCTGTTTGACCGCTGGTTCTGCCACTCAATAGTTTGATAACATTGGACAAACTACTTTAAAACTCAAATTTCTATCTGTAACTAGGGATTATGTTACCTACTCATGGAGCTGTTTTACATGTACAGTGCCAGAGTCCAATTCTGAGCTTAATCTTGTACATATCTTTCCTGTTGTTTTGCTCTCAGTGACCAGCTTCTGGGCACTTACACAGAGAGTAGAAGTGGAGAAGAGTCAGAGGAAAGAGGTGGCTTTTGCAAGCTAGTGTTAAAGAATTGGTTCAAATACAGTTAACACAGAAAGATTAGCCCATTCAGCTTCCTACTATCACTGTGATGTTCCAGAATGTCTTTCTTCAAATGCATGATGTGGAGTTTCTTTTCCTTTCCAAGAAGAATTTTAAATGCATAAAAATGATGAAGCATGGGAAAGCTAAGAGGCCCTTCACAGTGTAATTATTGTATGCCCAATATATCTTGGGAATGATTATGAACCGTTCAATACCAAAGCCATAATCCTAAGAGCATAGATTCATTCATTCCTCATTCATCAACCATTCAACCAACATTTGTTATGTGCCTGTCATGTTCCCAGCACTGCTGCAAGCACTGGGTATTCAAAGGCATAGTCTTTGACCCCAGGCATATTATAGCTTTGTAGGCAGACAAGTGCTCTAAAGTCTTGGCACTCAAAGTGTGACCTGTGGACCAGCAGTATCAGCATCACCTGGTAGCTTGCTAGAAATTCAGAACCTCATGTCCCAACTCAGGCCTAATGAATCAGAATCTGCATTGTAACAAGATTACCAGGTAATTCACGTGCATACTATAATTTGAAAACCACAGCTTTATCATATTACACCTGTTGGGATTGGGAGATATTCTTAGGACAAGCTAGGGTTCAACAGTAGGCTATTCATTTTGATGTTATGTGGCTCAAGAAAGGTTGTACACCAAAAGTTACATGTATTAGTTTGCTAGAGCTGCTGTAAGAAAATATTACCAACTTGCTGGCTCAAACAATAGAACGTTATTGTCTCACAGTTCTGGAGGCAGGAAGTCTCAAATCCAGGTGTTGGCAGTGTTGGTTCCCTTTGAAGCCTGGGAGAGAGAATCAGTTCGATGATTCTTTCCTAGCTTCTGGTGGTCTGAGTCATTTCTTGGCTTATGGATGGCCATCTTCTCCCTGTGTCTTATTGTCTTCCTTCTATCCATGTCTGTCTCTGTGTCCAAATTTCCCCTTTATGTAAGGACAACAGTCATTTTGGATTAGGGCCTATTTTAACGACCCCATTCTTGACTTGATCATCTGCAAATACCCTATTTCCAAATAAGGTTACATTCACAGGTACTGGGGTTTAGAACTTGAACATATTTCAGGGAGATATATTTCAACCCTTAACATGATCCATGATCTCAACTTGAAAGATGATTAGTAGGCCGGGTGCTGTGGCTCACGCCTATAATCCCAGCACGTTGGGAGGCCGAGGCAGGCTGATCACGTGAGGTCAGGAGTTCGAGACCAGCCTGGCCAATATGGTGAAACCCCATCTCTACTAAAATATACAAAAATTAGCTGGGCATGGTGGCAGGTGATTAAATCCCAGCTACTTGGGAGGCAGAGGCAGGAGAATCGTTTGAACCCGGAAGGCAGAGGTTGCAATGAGCCGAGATGGAGCCATTGCACTCAAACCTGGGGGATAAGAGTGAGATTTCTCTCTCAAAAAAAAAAAAAAAAAAGAAAGAAAGAAAGAAAGAAAGAAAGAAAAAAAGAAAGATGATTAGTAAAGCAAACTGGGGAAAAAGCAAGGGATGGCATTTTAGGAGGTGGTGGGACCAGCATGATGAGTAAAGGCAGGAGTGAAGCAGTCTGCTTTAGAAACTACCTGCCTCTCAGTAACCATGGCTGAAGGACAAGAGGTGGGGTAAGGAAGGAGGCAGATCTATTAGGGAAGTAGGCAGATCTCAAAATACTGTGGCAGGGTTGAACTTTTATTTTGTGGGCAATGGGGAACCAAAAGAAAGGTTCTAACTTTTGGTGATATGGCTAGGTTTTCAGTTCCCTGGAAATAGGGCATAGGGTAGACTGAGTTACTTGGGGATTAGAGTCATCTCTGAAGAGGTCACCCCTCTGGTCTCAGTGATTGACGATGAGGGCCTGAGTTGGGGTAACATCAAAGAAGAGTAGAGGAAATGATTGAAAGAAATGGTACTGTATGTCAGCCCTGGAGTTTGTTTAAATCCCAGGTTCTCACCCAGTCCACAGGTGTGGGGGGTGCTTAGCCTCAGGGGGCAGGGATTACCCTACCCACATAAGCCCTGGGATTTGTGTTGGCTCAAAAAGAAAGCAAGACAAAGGATGTTGCCTGCTCCATCTCCCCGACTCTCAGCCCTCTGTAGTCAGCCTAGGGGTACATCAGCAGACTGAAGATTTTCCCTCAAGATATCAGCAATATTTAGACAAAGCTGCAGCAGCAGAAACATCCATGACTCTCCTGGGATCCAGATCAAAGAACAAAGAAGAACCTGGACTGAAAGGCAGTCTCTATCTAACTAGAGAATTTAGGAATTAATTTAGAATCTTATCTTTCCAAAACTTTGGAGGGGAGCCAGCTCTTAAAGAAGAGTATTAGAGGAAAAACACCAAAGTATTAAATGACTCCAAAGATCTGGTGAACATGTGTACTCGCTGAAAGACTGGCTGTACTGGAAGCCCTGTTATGGTCTGGGGAATTAGAGAGGATCTTTCTAATTCATGTTCAGTGTAATTTCTGTAAGCCCTTGGTTCTCCATCTAATTACCTGCTGAACACAAACATAAAGCAGTGTTAGGTTATACTAAGGCCTACCTGAAAGTGGTGCAGGAAACCCCAAAACTACACGTGGTTCTCATAGAGTCCCTTAAGTCAAAGTCAAAGTCCTCTTCTGGGTCCACTGACAATTCAGGTGGACTCTGAGGAAGACAGAGAAGTGGTATGGCAGCTAGAAATGAGAAACATATCTTCATTATTGCACCTTATTGCTTAGACATTTTTACATAAAAGATCAGATAGTAAATACTTTAGGGTTTGTGGGCCACATACAGTCTCTGTCCCATATTCTCTGCTTTGGGGATTTTTTTTTTTTTTAAAACAATGCTTTAAAAACATTTTTAGTTTGTGGGCCATACAAAAACAGGCTAAAGGCCTTCATTAGCAAACCTTGGCTTAGAGCAGGCTCATAATGTCTAGAAAACAATAGATAAGCGACCTGTTTTACTTAATCATTTGGAGACATTTGGGTTTTTCTTCACACCTCTTCCAACCATCAAGTCTGATTCACTGGAGTCTTGTAGTTAGCTGACTTGTTTGAATGCTCTCCAAGAATTCAGGAGTGAGGCTGTGTGGCCTGCTTTCTGCTGAACATATCCTGAGGCCTCAGGACCAGAAGTGATTGATTGATGTGCAAGAAGCAAATGGCCTCTTGTCTTCCACTGACTGCAATAAAACCATCAGCTCTAATAAGAAAACAAGCTCCCCATTGAGAAGCGGAAGGAATGGGCCTGCTTCTAGGATGGTACGATTTTGCCTTCCCCAAACAGTCATGGATTATACTTCCAATTAGCTCCAACCCTCATGGCATCCTGTACAGCATCTCTTGGGGAGATGTCTGGCCAGTTCACACATGTCAGGTGTTATATTAGTAACACACCTCCTGGTATCAATACAACAGACCTGGTGTTTGCTTTCTGACTCATAGACATGGTTTCCATGGAACTGCAGTACATACCACCAACAATGCCCAGTCTGTTCCACATACAGACCCTTTCGGGGTGTCTGCCCTAAAGCAGACTAGAAAAAAGGAAATAATCTGAGAAAGAATTTTTTAAAAACAAACTAACAAACAACTCAATATAGGTGTATCTCAATTGCAAACCCAAATCTCTATTCCAACATCATAAAATGCAGACAACTATGTACAATGATATAGATAAATACCATGTACAATGATATACATAGACACAATGGAATGAATTAGCTCTAACATATATGCAAAAACAAAAATATATGATGTGTGTCTGTGACCCCGAACAGTGGTAGTATTTTATTCCATCAGCATCATTAAAGAAGTTGATTAGCATCTACATAAAGATAGTTAGGTACTGACTATAGGGGAAATAAACTTCTGATGTGTACTCCTCATGCTGGGGGAAAGAAGAAAAATTGTTCAGGCACTTTGTTATCTTCTCATTTCCTTCTCACCCTCCAATTCTACTTAGCATGCAAACTACTATGGGTTTATAGTGGACAACCTGCCAACAAACAGAAAGAAAAAGATGTGTGTATCATTCAAGTGTGAGTTTTTCGTCACGTGAGTCCAGAAGTAAGTCATTGTAAATGTAATAAAGTTGTTCCCTGGCTATATACATGGATGTTTCCCTGTGTGCCTTGAAATCCACACAGAGTGAGTTTGCAACTGTGTTTTCCAGAAAGGTGTAAGGTGAAAAATAAAAGCCCACTTCTCAGCTATTGTATTACTGGCTTATTTTATGTGCAGAATATCCTATTTAAGTAGAGCATTTGTAGAAAATTTTATATAACTTGAAAAATTCTCACTAGAATGTCTACAATATCAATATAAACTTGTTTATATTTATTAGTATTGGGCTGTTAAGTATCGGTGAAGTTTTTCGATCTGATTTAGGCTTATGCGTAGGAGAAGATGTTCATGTTACTAATACTAGCATTGTTGCTTCTATGATGTAATAGATTAATCCAATGTGATGTGAGGAGTTCGGTAAGATGTTTGGGATTTTTTTAGGTAATTGACGTTGAGCTTGAACGCTTTCTTAATTGATGGTTGCTTTTGGGACAACTATGGGAGTTAGGTTTTTTACTCCCTATACAAGGTTTTTTCCTAGTGTCTAAAGAGCTGTTGGCTTAAGATTTAAACATACACATGAGCTACTGTTGAACTGCACAAGTTTAAAACTGTCTACAAAGAAATATAATTGACCAATATGGTAGGAATATACAACAGTACAAATGATGTAAAGTAAATTGCCCTTTAAATTATATGTACTTTAATAACTCAAAACATGGTACTGCATATAAGGGATTTTACAAGTCATAGCATTTTAACTGCTGTTTCTTAATATATCATCCTATCTGTTTCATCTCCTTCTAAAATGCCACAACCCAATGTCCTGCAAATGCTAAGACATGACAGATTTTGAGTTATAATGTTGGGTTCTGCCATGCACAGCTGCCTTCTTAGAATAGTACAACCCACTGCCAAAATAAATGAACAGCATCTTTTGGTGGGACTTAACTGTCAGAAATGCTCTAGTCTCACGTCTGCAAGTTTCGTAACAGAAGCAACCCAAGGAAAAACGTGTGATGCCTGCACCCTGCTAATGGTGCTGTCTGTGCATTTGTTATTTCGGATCTAGCTTTTCATAGCAACCACTGAATATGCAAAATGAATTTAGGGGTGCCAGAGTTAATTACACCAGCTCTATTTGATGGACAAGTTTTGTAAACAATCAGGATTTTAACTTCTCTAGACTTGAATTTGAGAGCCTAGCCATTTGTATCCCTTTATGGAGCTAGAAATTTTGAATAAAGTATAGACAGATGAGTTCCGGTCACATTTACTTGTCCAAAGATGGAACACAGATTGGTAAAGATGCTTGCACATCTATAGGCTACTGAATGTAGAAGGATTTTCACTTTCTTTCCTTTTTTTTTTGAGACACGGGTCTCGCTCTGTCACCTAGGCTGGAGTGCAGTGGTGCATCATGGCTCACTGCAGCCTCAAATTCCTGGGCTCAAATGATCCTCCCCCCTCAGCCTTCTGAGTAGCTGGGGCTAGAGGCCTGTACCATCACATACAGCCAATTTTTTTGTTGTTGTTTTTTTTCATAGAGATAGGGTCTATCTATGCTGTTCAGGCTAGTCTTGAACTCCTGGGCTCAAGTGGTCCTACCTCTTTGACCTCCTAAAGTGCTGGGATTACAGACATGAGCCACTGTACCCAGCCCAGTTTTCACATTTAATCACTAGCAGTAATATTTTCATTTAAATTTGGAGAGATACCCAGGTTTTCCCTCCATGGAAAGGCAATAATAAAGTTTAGTTCTTGGGCAGGCTCTTCAGAACTCCTAGGTTGTAACTGACTTTTGTTAAATTTTCTTCTACACGTTTTCAACAATAACTACCACTTTGTTGTCCTCGAAGTGACAAGGTAGTTAGTTGGATGCAACATAAGAAAGTTTAATTTTTTTCCATGTAATACACAGTGCCCTAAAGATATTTAGCATCGTTGCATCTTGCCAAAACCAAATATTCTTCATATTCCCCTCAAGTTACTTACAACCAGCTCCATACACATCATCCCCTCACACAAATTCATCCATGTTGCCACAAAAATACTCATCTCACATTGGACACCTAGCAATGCACACTCAACACTCACAAGTTACAAAACCAGGCAGGTGCTCCTCTCCTAGATGACAGTAGACTCCAGTGAGTTTTCCGTTTTCTAGGAGTCGAATGTCCAGGTTGCCGCTCTTCCTTTGGCCACTTGCCTCCTGGCCCTTCATTACCCATTCGCACCTTCACCAGAGCCTGTGTAAGAGAATTAAGTGAAGTTAAAATTCAGATCTGCCAATCTTGGTTCTTCTTAGATAATGCCTGGTAAAGGAGTTGACCATGAAGAATGCTGAAATGTCTCAATCATTAAAAAATATGTCATCTATGGATTGCAGGCATTTGTGTTAGTGACTACAAAAAGTTACACTTTTTGTAAATGAGCAACTTATTCCTACAACCTAGGAGGAATGTTGCAGTTAGGATTCAAAGACAATTAATCAAGAACCAGAGTGTGGAGGAAGTTGAAAACTGTGTTACTGCCATCTAGAAAAGAAAAGGCTCAATGTTGTTTCTTGATCTGCAATATGAAGGAGTCGTATTGGATAACAGCCACAGTTCCCTCCAGTTGTAACTTTCTATACTTTTAATGGCTAAATATATGATTGATTATTATTTGTTCTGTTATGGAGTGGTAATTATGAGAAAAGAACCTGGACATCAAGGGCAGGACTATCTTACTATTTTCCTCTGCCAGGAAACTGCTCTTTCTAAGATTGCCAAAAATATCCTAGCAGTCACTGTGAATCCATCAACCTCTATTTACACGAGCACCTACTATGTACCAGGCACTATTTCAGGAGTCCAGGATATAAAGATGAATAAGACCCAGTCTCTGCCACCTAGGATCCCAGAATCTGGCAAGGGAGACACATGTAAAACCCATCCCAGTAAGAGCTCTGCTTGAGATGATGTGTGAGATGCTATGAGTTGCGTGAGAGTGCAACTAACTCTAAGAGGGATCTGAAAAGGTTTCTCCTGACATTTTTGTCAGGTCTTAAGGAATAAGGTCAGGGTGTTCCAGGCAGAGAAAAGGAAGAAAGGGCCTTCCTGGGAAAAGTGATGAGTGAGGAACAGCAGAAAGAGGGGCAGCTTGTGTGGCTGCCGTTGAATGAGAAGGTGAGGAGAGCAAAGTGACCAGAAGGTGAGAAGAGAAAAGTGAAACATTAGTTTCAAGAGTTTAAAGCATCTTTCATAGCTCACTAATTAATTTGATGTCATCTCTAAAGCCATGGGTCTCAACTGGTGGTAAGTAGTCATTGCAAGGCATTCACCAATCCACCAATCATTGTCTCCAGATTGAATACATGCTATCTTTCCAAATATATGTCACTATTGGTTACATGTATGTAAATTCCATGCTTATTAATCACAAAAAAATTTTAAATTGTTGCTGGATTCAGAGTAGCTTTTGGTTTACATAATTTCTCAATTAATAGATATGTGGGCATCCACAATGTTTCTTGACGTGAAAAAAAAACAATGAACCGTTGCTTTGGGTAACAGCAAATGGTTATACATTTTAAAACAGAAATGTAGGATGATCAGATTGTTATTTTAGGATGATCACTCTAAAAAGATGTTCGCGATGGATCTGAGGGGAATGAAAGGAAAAGCAAGGATATTGGTTAGAAAGCTGATCAACATGAACAATAATTAGGACCTCTGACAGTGAAGGGGAGTGAGAGAGGAGACAATCAACACAGGAGGTATGTAGAAAGTAAAAACAAAAAGAGTTTCAACCAATTTAACATGAAAGAGAGAGAAGAAAGGGGGAGTGAGGACCATCCCCAAGTTTCAAGTTTAGACTGTGAAATGGGAATGGAAATAGAATATATAGGAAGTAGGATTGTTGGAGAAGATAATAAATTTGATTTGAGATATATTCACTTAGGGTTCCTGAGGGACAGAGAAGATGAATCCTTAGAGATAGGAAATGTGAGTTGGAACCCCAGGAAAGAGGCAGAGATCACAGATAAAGATACACTAGAGTAATAGCTGTGATCTGTGGCATATACATGGAAGATGCACGAATCTCTTTTTGAAATAACTAGTACTTTTCTTTTCCTCCCTTTTCTTCACCCCCTTTTCCATTCTACTGCCTAGCATTCTAATGGTTACTTTGGATTCCGATAATGAGTGCCACACCCTAGGGATGTGGAGCAGAAGGCTGGGGAGAGCCTGGGTTCCAAGGACTTTGTGAAACAGAGCTGTCATCCTAACCTTGGATGTCTTTGGACTCTTTTTTGAGAAAGAAAGAAATGTCTCTTTTGTAAGTTGCTGTGATTTTTTTCTTTCTTTCATGCATTGAACCAAATCCTAATTAATTCATAGTATGTGCTGGGAATTATATTTTTCATGTATCATATGTTCTCAGAATCAAGGAATCAGAGAGGAGATAAGAGTGTAACATTTCAACATTCTAGAAAACTGGACTACAAAGTATACTGATATGGTTCAGCTCTGTGTCCCCACCCAAATCTCATCTCTAATTGTAATCCCCATAATCCCCATGTGTTGAGGAAGGGACCTAGTGGGAGGTGATTGGATCATGGGGGTGGTTTCCCCCCATGCTGTTCTCTTGATAGTGAGTGAGTTCTCACCAGAACTGATGGTTTTGTAAGTGTCTGACAGTTCCTCCTTCACATGCTCTCTCTTGCCTGCTGCCATGTAAGATGTGCCATAATTATAAGTTTCCTGAGGCCTCCTAGCCATACGGACCTGTGAGTCAATTAAACCTCTTTCCTTTATAAATTTTCCAGTCTGAGGTATTTCTTTATAGCAGTATGAGAACAGACTATTCTCATACTGGAATCTATCTGCTGAAGAAGATAGTGAAAGGGACAAGGCAATCACCACCCAGTCTGTTGGCCAATACTGGATCTAGATCTATCTCTTCCTATTTCAGAATAACTGAAAAGGTAAAATAAATGAAATGAAATAACTATTTATATGAAGTTTTAAACCAGGCAAAACTAATAGATGGTGACAGCGGTCAGGATATAGGGATTACTTTAGGAGTGGTAACTGGGAGGGTGTGTGAGCTGTGCTTCTCTCATGCTCATACTGTGCTCTTTCACGATTTGAGTAGTAGTTATATTTTGAGAAAATTCATGGAGCAGTCCATTTTTATGTTATATAGTTTTATATATGTAAGTTATTAAGCAACACAACACATAAAAATAAATATAAAATAAGAGAAAGAATGAGAGAAAACTTTTCGCTGAAACAGACACCTGAAAACAATGAATATTTGATAAAGCTATTTGGCATTATCAATAAGGCATAAGAGGATATGTACTTTATGAAACAAGACCAGAAAACTATGAGTAGCAATCAGGCTGGGATGAAAAGAAAGGTGCTTGAGATTTTAAAACATTTCAAAATAAAAAATATAATAGTAGATGTGACATATGCATCACAGCCCCAAAAGTGTACAATTGACATTCTTGAAAACAGAGTGGGGGCAGAGCAAGATGGCAGAATAGAAGAACCCCAGTGATCATCCCCCCTGCAGGAACATCAAATTCAACAACTGTCTACACACAAAAAAAGCACCTTCATTAGAACCAAAAATCAGGTGAGCACTCACAGTACTTGGTTTTAACTTCATATCACTGTAAGAGGCACTGAAGAGGGTAGGAAAGACAGTCTTCAATCACCAACATCACCCCTCCCCATCCCATCCCCTACCCCAACAGTGGCAGCGTTGCATGGAGAGAGGCTCTGCACTTGGGAGAGGGAAGTGCAGTGGATTGTGAGGCTTTGCACTGAACTCAGTGCTGCCCTATTATGGTGGAAAGCAAAACTGGGCTTAATTCAGCTAATACCTGCTCATAGAGGAAGTACTCAGACCAGCCTAAGTCAGAGGAGAATTGCCCATTTCAGTGGTCAGAACTTCAGTTCTGGCAAGCCCTGCCACTGTAGGCTGCAGTGCCCAGGGACCCTAAGTAAATTTGAAAGGCACTCTAGGTCACAAGGACTGTAAGTCCTGGTGCTGAGCTGGGTTGAGAGCCAGTGGAGTTGGGAGGCATGAGACTTACTGAGACACCAGCCAGAGAAGCTAAGGGAGTACTTGCACCACTCCTCACCCAACCCCAGGCAGCACAACTCGCAGCTCCAAAAGAGACGCATTGTTTCCACCTGAGAAGAGGAAAGAGTAAAGAGGACTTTTGACTTACGTCTTGGATACCAGTTCAGCTACAGTAGGATAGGGCAACAGTCAGAATCCTGAGGCCACTATTCCAGGCCCCAGCTCCTGGACAGCACGTCTAGATACACCCTAAACCAGAAGGGAAACTGTTGCCTTGAAGGGAAGGACCAAGTTTTAGCAGGATCCATCACCTACTGACTAAAAAGCCCTTGGGCCTGAATAACAAGCAGCAATACTAAGTAGTATGACATAGGCCTTAGGTGAGACTCTGAGATGTGCTATCTTCAGGCACCAGCTCAGCCACAGTGGGGTAGAGAACTGGGCAGGCTTTTGGGGCCCCTGATCCCAAGACTTGGCTACTGGATGGCATTTCTAGACCTTCCCTGAGCCAAAAGGCAGCCCACTGCACTGAAGGGTGAGTCCCAGGCCTGGCAGCATTTACTACAAGCTGCCTGAAGAGTCCTTGGGCCTTAAGGGAGCATCAGTGGTTACCTGGCATTACTCTCAGTGGGCCTGTGGTGGTAGTGGCCACAGGGTGAGGCTCCTCTGCCTGTGCAAAGGGGAGGGAAGAGTGAAAAGGACTCTGTCTAATGGTTTGAGAGCCAGCTCAGTCACCAAGGTTTTTAACTCCAGTTTCTAGCTCCTGGATAGCATCTCTGGACCTGCCTGGGACCTGGGGGAACTTGACACCCTGAAGGGAAGGACACAAGTCTGGCTGGCTTCAACATCTGCTGATTGTAGAGCCCCAGGGCCTTGCACAAACATAGGCAATAGCCAGGTATTGGTTACAGCAGACCTTGGGCAAGACTCAATACTGCGCTGGCTTCACGTCTGATCCAACACAGTCCCAGTGGAGGCCACAGGGTGCTTGTGTCACCCCAACCCCTGTCCCAAGCAGCTCAGTACAAAGAAAAAGACTCCATTTGCTTGTAAGAAAGTAAGGGAGAAGAACAAGACTCTATGCCTGGTAATCCAGAGAACTCTTCCAGATCTTATCCAAGACCACCAAGACGGTACCTCTGAGTCTGCAAGAACTACAGCATTACTGGTCATGGGGTGCCTCCTAATGCAGTTATGGCTTAGACCACAATGCCCAATTTCTTTCAAATACCTGGAAAGCCTTTCCAAGGAGGACAGGTACAAACAAGCCCAGACTGCGAAGACTACAATAAATACCTAACTCTTCAATGCTTAGGCACCAGTGAACATCAACAAGCATCAACACCATCCAGGAAAACATGATCTTACCAAATGAACTAAATAAGGAACCAGGGGCCAATCTTGGAGAAACAGAAATATGTGACCTTTCAGAGAAAAGGAAATCTTTATACACTGTTGGTGGGAATGTAAATTAGTACAACCACTATGGAGAACTGAAAACTAAAAAAAGAGCTACCATATTATTCAGCAATCTTTCTGCTAGGTTTATACCCAAAAGAAAAGAAATCATGTTATTGAAGAGATAGCTGCGCTCCCATGTTTACTGTACAATAGCCAGTTTGGAAGCAACCTAAGTGTCTATCAACAGATGAATAGATAAAATGAGGTACATACAATGGAGTACTATTCAGCTATAAAAAAGAATGAGATCCCATCATTTGCAACAGCCTGGATGGAATTGGAGGTCATTATGTTAAGTGAAATAAGCCAGGCACAGAAAGGAAATCTTCACATGTTCTCAGTTATTTGTGGGAGCTAAAAATTAAAATAATTGAACTCATGGAGATAAGAGACTAGAAGGATGTTTACCAGAGGCTGAGAAGGATAGTCGGGGATTGGAGGGAACGGAGGATGGTTAATGGGTACAAAAAGTAGAAAAAATAAATAAGTATTTGCTAGCACAATAGGGTGACTACAGTTAAAAATAATTTAATTGTACACTTAAAAATAACTAAAAGAGTATAATTGGATTGTGTGTAACATAAAGGAGAAATGTTGGAGGTGATGGATACCCCATTTACCCTAATGTGATTATTACACATTGCATGCCTGTATCAAAATATCTCATGTAACCCATAAATATATGTACCTAGTATGTTTCCACAAAAATTAAAAATAAAAAATTAATTAAAAAAATAAAAACAAGAAAACAGAATGAGAGGTATAGAAGATAAAGTTGTAATTTTTTTCAGTTTTGAGAAGGCAAACTAACTAGAAAAAATTTGTTAATTCTTCACCTTATGCCATTTGCTAAAACTCCTTCTAAATATACATTAGGTCGGGCATGGTGGCTCATGCCTGTAATCCCAGCACTTTGGGAGGTCGAGGTGGGTGAATCACCTGAAGTCGGGAGTTTGAGACCAGCCTGACCAACATGAAGAAGCCCTGTCTCTACTAAAAATACAAAATTAGCCAGGCATGGTGGCGCATGCCTGTAATCCCAGCTACTCGGGAGGCTGAGGCAGAATCGCTTGAACCCGGGAGGTGGAGGTTGCAGTAAGCTGAGATCGTGCCATTGCACTCCAGCCTGGGCAACAAGAGTGAAACTCTGTCTCAAAAAAAAAAAAAAAAAAAAAAAAAAAAAAAAAAAAAAAAAATACATTAAATGGGCAAACTGATAAAAATTAATGATTGATATAAAGGAAGAACCTGGGATCCAATCTCAAAACTAGTCATGTTTCTGAAAATGGATCCAGAACAACTGTACAAAACAGACAAATATATATCAGAAAAAGACTTTCCTGAATTTAAGAGTGACTTAAATTTGAAGATTAAGAATGCCTCATTTTCTTTTTTCCAGGTAAAACCAATATAAAGAAACTAAACATAGACGTATCCTGGCAAAACGTTTAAATGTTAAAAAAAAAAAAAAAAAAAGACTAAATAATTAAGTTTGTTGGGAAAAGAGAGAGACCCAAGACCATTATTCAGGAGTAAAAAGTAGATTTATTACAGAAAAAAAAGTCGTGCTTTTATCACAGAACAGAAGGACAGTCTATGATGTGCAAAGGCTTAAATTCTTCATTCATGCATTTATTCAGAAAACATTTATTGAGTACTGACTATAAGATACTTTTTTGAAAATAATTACTTGAGGGCATATATCAGTTATCTGAGTGATATAAAAAATAACTCAAAAACAGGAGAAAGTGACATACGAAAGGATCAGTGATGAGAACTAAGATCAATTTAGCAGAGTTAAGATTAAATCACAGTTACAAAAATGAATACAAAACTATATGTAAAATAAAATTGAAATGGTCAAAAAAAATTAAAGCTGGGACAATGATCTTCAGTAAATTCGGCCACCAAAACCAGGGGTGACAATATCAATTTCAAACACAGTAGAGTCAAAACAAAAAACACTACAATGAACCAGGAGAATCATACTCTTTTACAAGTATCAACAATCCTCAACTGTTACGCGCTAAATAACACAGCATTGAAATACTTAGGATAGAAACTCTTTAAAACTCTGAGGAGAAATTAATAGACATACAACAATGGTAAGCTTTCTGATAAATCAGGTACACTTTTAAAATAATGTGATAAATTTCAGGATTAAATAACTGCATTACAAATGAAATCATTAAAAAAAATCTAGGAGAGCCAGGTTCAGTAGTATATGCCTGCTGTCCCAGGTTCTTGGGAGGCTGAGGCAAGAGGATCACTTGTGGCCAGGAGTTTGAGGCTGCAGTGTGCTATGATCATGCCTGTGAATAGCCACTGCACTCCAGCCTGAGCAACATAGTGAGGCCCTGTTTGTAAAAACAAGGGAGGCGAGGGGAGAAAATATAGGTGAAGAATTAACTATCTGGGAATAGGTAGACCTAAAACAATGGAATAGACAAGAAAGGGAAAGAGGCCGGGTGCGGTGGCTCAAGCCTGTAATCCCAGCGCTTTGGGAGGCCGAGAAGGGTAGATCACGAGGTCAGGAGATCCTGGCTAAGCCGGTGAAACCCCGTCTTTACTAAAAAATACAAAAAACTAGCCGGGTGAGGTGGCAGGTGCCTGTAGTCCCAGCTACTCAGGAGGCTGAGGCAGGGGAATGGCGTAAACCCGGGAGGCGGAGCTTGCAATGAGCTGAGATCCGGCCACTGCACTGCAGCCTGGGCGACAGAGCAAGACTCCGTCTCAAAAAAAAAAAGTAAATAAAAAGAATAAACAAAATTAAAAAGTTAATGGCATACTGGAAAAACTACAACAAATAGGATAGACAAAAAGCTAAATATATAAAGTTTCCTTACAAAAAAAAATCAAAAGCTCTAGCTCCATGCTCATGCTGTCCAGTTGAACTTTCCACTATGATGGAAATGTTCTGAATCGGCACTAATATGGTAGCCACTGCTCACAAGAGCACTTGAAATGTAGCTAGTGCCAATGTTGAAATGATAGTATTTGGGGTGTATTTAGTTAAACATATTTTATTATTAAGATTGCTATTACTAAAATAGTTTTATTATTAAATTTTATTTTACCTGTTTTTTTTACTTGTTTAACGTGGCCACAAGAAAACTTGAAATTACATACATGGCTTGCATTAGGTCTCTATGCAGTACTGTTCTAGAATAATGATCAAGGAAACAAAGAGAAAATTCACAAAAGAAGAAATACAAACAGCCAATAAACTATGAAAAAAAGTTCCACCTTGCTTATAATCTAAGAAATACAAATGAAAACAAGATACTATATTTTCTCTATCAAATAGACAAAGTTAAAAAAAAAATACTCATTGTTGGCAAGGTTTCCATAAAATGGGCATTCTCATACACTGCTGGTGGGGGTAGAAATTGCTTCAACCTTTCTGGAAAGGCATTTGGCAATATGAATCAAGAGCCTTAAAAACTCTTATATTCTTTGACCTAGTGTCTCTATTTCTAGGAATTCAGCCTAAAGAAATAATTTTTTAATGCGGTTAAAGTTTTATATATATATATATAAAGACATTCATCACAGTGCTATTTCTAATAGTGAAAGATTGGAAACAACCTCAAAAGCCAGTAATAGAGAAATTGTTAAATTATGGTACTTCTACTTTGTTAATAGTCCGTAGCCTTAAAGTTTTTTTCTAATATTACCTAGGTATGAGGAAAATGTTCACAACAAAGAGTGAAAAAAGCAGAGCTTATTATACAGTATAATCATACAGAATATTATAAGCATATATAATGCATATATACTTTATTTTATAAAATTAGGATCATAATTTCATATTTTCTAGCACATATCATAGAGTTAGGATCAAGGTTAAGCAATACAAAAAAGGTTACGAGTGGTTATCTCTGGGGGGTGGGATTTATAATTTTCACCTTTATACTTTTCTGGGCTTTTTTTCCCCCAAAGTTCTTAAGAGTATATTTTTAGTATAAAAACCAGAAAAGTATTAATAATTTCGTTAAAGTATTTAATGCCACATCAATGCTCACCTTCTCTCTTGGGGTTCAGGTCCTCTATAAACTGAGTCCCTTTTCCCTTCCAAACTTACTTCCCACTGCTCCACAT
Organism: Rhinopithecus roxellana; assembly: GCF_007565055.1. Lineage (NCBI taxonomy): Eukaryota > Metazoa > Chordata > Mammalia > Primates > Cercopithecidae > Rhinopithecus > Rhinopithecus roxellana. The sequence goes on from NC_044551.1 coordinate 58,297,260, forward strand.
CAGTCATGTTCCAGTTCCCTCTATGGGATATCTGTCCTCACCTCCTTTCCCGAATGTGGTGCCATCTAACTTCCCACTGAGCACCAGGCAGTGGCTCAATGGAAATGTTCACAGACACTCTCATTTATCCTGACTAACAATCCTGAAAGGTGGAGATTATTATCCGCACTTTAAAGATAGAGGAAGGCAAGGAAACAGTGTTTGTTCCACTAAACAATTTTCCACCCACTCTTTCTCTTACTTTCTCCTATACAAATGTTTTTGGCTCAGTTCTGCCATTTTCTTACAGGGTGACCTCGGGCAAGCTGCTTCACTTTTTTAAGGCTGAGGTTCCTTATGTGTAAAGGGGGGAAACAATGGTACAAATATCATAGAGCTGGTGTGAAGATGAACAGAAATGATCTACTCAGTCCATTTGGCATACACAGTGCCTGGCCTGCCATATTATCACTACTACCTCAGGTCCCTCCTTGCACTCCAACCCCTCAGACCCAGACCTTCCTTGTACTTGGTACTTGGTTGTTTTGCGTGTATCAGCTTCAAATCCTCAACTATTCAACAAGTTTCCAACAGGAAGAGACAGTTCCTTCTTCTCCTTCTCCATCTACCACCACATCGAGTGCTATGGAATGTTCTGTCTGGAATCAATAAATATCTAATTGTTTGAATAATCAGTAGCATTATTCTTATGCCAACTCCTGGACAAACTTTTCCATAAATTATCTTACAGAGTGAGCAGCCAACCATGTGGATTTGATGGGGGTCTCCCAAATATGTTCTTATTTGCCAGCCAAAGACGGAGGAGAGGCCTGTCTACTTTATTCAAGCAAACTTAAACAACCTGCATGTTGTCCTGAGCTGTATATCCACACTGCATTCCTTAGTAGGCTCCCGACGAATACCAATTTTCTAGCTAACTGCTTTCCTTGCCTACCCATCCTAAGCCCAAACATCACTTGCTAGATTTCAGTGAGATAGAGCATCTCTGTAAGGAATGTCTGACAAAATCCTTAAGGATTTCCCTTATTCCTTATGGATTAAGGATTCCATAAGGAATAAGGATCTCCACAAGGAAACTTTTATAAGAGATTTCATGAGAAATGCCAAGCCTGCCTTTGGGTCAATGCACACTCACTCTCATCTCCTACAACCTCTGGCTGCAGGACTCACTACCGGTCAGTTGCAATCCAAGATCGGAATGTTGAGTCTGACATGCTGTGACATTTATAACCATCCAAGAAGAAAAATAAGATAAACCAAAAACAGCTTTGTGACCGGGCATGGTGGCTCAAGCCTGTAATCTCTGGGAGGCCAAGGTGGGCGGATCACGAGGTTGGGAGATCGAGACCATCCTGGCTAACACAGTGAAACACTGTCTCTACAAAAATACAAAAAATTAGCCGAGCGTGGGCACAAGCGCCTGTAGTCCCAGCTACTCAGGAGGCTGAGGCAGGAGAATGGCATGAACCTGGGAGGCGGAGCTTGCAGTGAGCCAAGATTGCGCCACTGCACTCCAGCCTGGGTGACAGAGCAAGACTCCATCTCAAAAAAACAAAAACCAAACCAAACAAAACAAACAAAAAAAAGCTTTGTTTAGTACACAACATTACTAAAGTAGTATTGTTGCCAGAAAAATGTATCCTGATTCAGGCCCCAAGAGAGGGTTCTTGAATCTCACACAGGAAAGAATTCAAGGCAAGTTGCAGAGTACAGTGAGAAGAGAGAGTTTATTGAAAGCTACTCAGATACAAAGTAGGATATCCTCAGAAAGCAAGAGGAGGAATACATCATCTTTGTTGTAAATTCTTCTATAGGGGTCTTATCTATGTAAAGGGTAAGCTAAGTTATATCTATGTGTGGGTGGGCTGACAATGTGACAAAATGTATCACTTTGTTGATATAATGAAAGTTATCCTCGGCATTTTAGTGTGTGGGCACATCAAAGCATGGCTATAATCATCTTAAAAGTATATATTATCCTGTGATATTGGTGCATCTGCGCATTTTGTCATCATAGGAGTTTGTTCTTGCAGGTGTTATTAAGCTGCTTCCTTAGCTGTAAACATCTTAGGACCATGGTCATGACTGTGCCTTGTTAGATTTAAGATGGAGTTGATTTTAAAATGGTGTCACGCTGGCTCTCCTATGCACCTGTTTACCTAACAGTATCGATAAAAGATACTTAATAAGTTGGGGGAAAAAAGTTGGCTTAGGGATAACATAAAGTCACCCAGAATATTTCATCCTTAAAAGATTTAACAAGTATTTCCTGAGGACACCCACCTCTATCTCCTTTTGAAGGAAGAAACACCATTTGCAGTAGAATGCTTCATTTCCTGAGCATCTGCCTTGTGCCAGCCACAGCGCTAGACATGGGCATAGGGCAGCTTTACTGCTGCTCAGCTCCTGTGTGTCTATCCTCTCTCCTTGCCCTTCCTCATCCTCATCACTCCCCACGATGACTCGGAATTCCCCCTTCACCCACAAGCCTGCCTCTCTTGATAGCCTAGTGAAGAGTGATATGGACATAACAGGTAATCAACAAATACTTGTTGAAGGAGTGAATTGGAGGAGAATCCAAATCTTCAGATTCCTCAGGCCTTCAGCTCATGACACATAAACAGTCACTGGTCCCCTGGGAAGCAGGGTCCTCCAAAGCTGTCCACAACACCACCTGGAAAGCGGGAGGAATTCCTTTCTGGATGAGCCCGCACACCGACTTGCACCAGGGGGCAGAGTGAGCAGCACTTTTGGAGTTTGACCTGGAGCCAGGGCCTTTTCAAGGGAGTCCTCCCGGAGCCATTTGAGACCTCCCAGTAAAACAATATGTTTTCTGTGCTTCTCAGCACATTCATGCTAGTCAAAGTGCTATTGAGAAATGTTAACTTTTTCTATCCCTGAAGGAACAATGGCCGCTGAGAGACAGTGTGACAGAATTGTGCTGTCTGAGGGGTCTTCCACTCAGTCTGAAAGGCCAGTTCCAGGAAGCCTACAGTGGGAAGTAAAGGCCAGTTACAGTAATCCCATCAGTGGGAGGTATTCTTAGTTTTATGTACCAAGAAGACAGAGTAATATTTAGAGGACAGTAAACCCCAGACCCACACTGTTCCACCAGACTCTTCCTCACTTGGTCGTAGGCAGCACTCAGGCACTACAAGCCTAGCTTTATCGAGACATAATTCAGAAATGCAAACAGAAGAAATTTTACTGCAAATGGTATTTCTTACTTCAAAAGAGAGAACTGTTTTCCCTTTTACGGTATCTTAGATATCCATTTTTTGAAAATGTTTTCCCAGCACATTACTCCAGAGTTGAGAAATGCTCCTGCTAGGAAGAGGTTGAGTGCTCGGAGGGTTGGTCCCGAGTCCCGATCAAAACATTGTTTATTTGGGCAACTACATTCTTCTGTCAGTAAGGCCTGGGGAGTTTACTATTAATCCCAAAAGTAAACTTCAGTTAGAGTTGCTTACAAAAGGCGACTACTATTTAACTCTTATGTTCACAGCACGTCTTGTTAATTCCTCCAATAAAGGAGAATTCAGCTCTTGCGTTTGAAGTTTCCAATTTTTGGTTAAGTGACCTTAAACTACTTCACCCCTGGTCTCTACTCCCATCTTTATTCTCTCCACTTCTGATGGGACTTCCCCAGAAAACACCTTAAGGTTTAGTCTGCAGCTGAACGTGTACCAACTTTAGAGGGGGCCGAGGGAGAGGCAGGAAATGGTGCCTGGTGAGAACACACTCCCTTCCTGTCTCAGAGGGTTGCTGTCTGGACGGGAATTGAAGAAGAACCAGAAATACGTACTGAATTAGGATTGCTAGAGTTAATAAAACAAACAAACGCAAGCGAATTTTTGTGTGGGTCATACTTACGCTCAAAATTTGTCATTATCTATCTGACATTCATATGGAACCAAGTGTGCTGTATTTTATCTGGCAAGCCTTTAGTGAATGGATAACCCAGACTTGGACGAAACAGTGGCTGGAAGGTGGAGGCCCTCAAAGTCTCGAAGAGAGAGGTCCCCAAGATTTCTTTTCTTGGGCATCCTCTAGTACTCAGAGTAGAAAAACAGTCTGTGGTGGCTTGGGGGGCAAAGACGAAACTCTAAGGCTGGCCCACCATGAGGAGGAATCCGTGTTGAACGGAGACAAAGAGAAGGTGGAAGGAAGCAGCACTGGCGTCCTGCTTCCTCTCCCTATGGGTTCCCTCTGCCTTTCTCCCTCGTCTCTCTCGGAGGGCTCGCTCTCTCCTTCCACACGCCTCCTCCCCAAGAAACCAACATAAGATAACTCTCTTCACTAGTTCTCCTGTGCCTGGGTGTCGATGGGAATAAAGCGATGAACCTACGGGACAAGCGGTGGGCAAAGCTTCCGGTGCATTTGCAGCTCAGCAGTCGAGCGTCAACCCCAAGCTGCATAAACTCGGGTCCCCGCGCCTCCGGCAACCCCGGAGCCTCTGCGCTCCCGATCCTGCTCTGCAGCCCCTCGCCTCGGCGCCCGGTGGGAGCGGCTGTGGGGTGCGTGGGTCGCCCGGGGCCTGAGCCGGAGGAGAGTCCCGCCCCGCCGCGCCCCGCCTCCGGGCGCCCGGACGCTGCAGGCACGGACGCCATTGCCGCTGCCGCTGTTTGTTATTAAACTGCCCACAGACAGGGCTTCGAGTAAAAATACCAACTTTCCACTCGGGGCGGCGCACGTCCCCGGGCCCTGGAAAGTTCTGGGACGGCCGAAGTCTCCTCGGACACCCGCACCCACGCCCCCGTCGTGCCCTTTCTAACTTTTGGCTCCTCGACTTCCCTTTTGTGCGGCCCCGGGAAGCTTCCTCAGGCCGCGCCGGCCCCACCTGCCGCCCTGGGAGCTGTTCCTCCCCCGGCAGCAGGAGCATCCAGCTCGGGTTTTATTTCCTCCCTAGACACCCGAGGAAGCCTCAGGTGGGTTTCCATGTCAACCTTCACTGAAATCCAAACATTTGGCGTTCTCAAAGGCAGTTTAACCTCTGCCACCATTTTTTTTTCAAAGCTTAAAAAAAAAAAAAAAAAAAGTAGAGCTTTCAAAAGCCGCAGGCTTCTGGGGTTTTCTAGTCAGAAGGTGATAACACATCTTGAGACAGGATATGTATAATTTGTTTGGTTTCACATTTATCCTCACAAAGCTAAATAGTAATGGCTGAGAGCTATGAAAACACTTAGGTAAAGAGAGGGGCTACAGCAGAGATAAAAGGGATAATTGGAAACAGAGGCTAAGCTTCCAAGTTGCACCTTCTTGAATGCTGTCACAGCCGGGCAGGCCGGGGAGCTCATGGCAGGCAGCGGCATCTCTTAATTCTGGGCATTCCTCAGCCTCTTCTCTTCCAAGGTTTACTTACACAATCTTAGCTGCAATTTTCCACAGATACTCGTCCTGGTTCCGGGCCACCTTCCCCAGTAAGAGACCTCCCGAGACGGGAGCTGGGGGTTGAACATGTGGTGAACACAGGTTCCAAGCTTTGGAACAGGCCAACTGGAAATGGGAGATAACCTGTTGAGATAAGGGATTTACCGAGGCCAGGGCGCACTGTGGGGAGTGGGGAGCAGAAGGGGTGCGGCTCCACATGTCCAGTCGTGGGATGCAACTGGGAGGTAATATATGAGTCTAGTGAGACCACACGGGGAATACTATGTTCCTCATTGCCTCCCAAGGAAGATGCACATAATGAGCTGGCTGCCGTTCAGAGAAGAGCAATTAGGATGCTTAAGGGGCCAGAGGGAGTGACTTAGGGGGAGAGATTAAAAGAATTAAGTATGTATACCTTGGCTGAGCTCAAAGCACAGGGAATGTGGAAACTCTATAAGCATCCTCCGAATATAAACATAAGGAGAAGTGGAATTGTTTCTCATGCTCCCTGAGGGATGGAACTGGAAGTAATAGGATAGAAGAAAAGAAAACTTAACTACCTGTTAGAGAAAGCTTCTGAATAGTCCCAGATACCCAAAGTGTCAGAGTCACACCTAATATTTTTTAAAATAAAGTCAACAAAGGAAGACACGACATGATAGGACAGAAATAAGTTTAGATAACAGGGACTGGTCTGACAGGGATGCTTTGAAGTTTCTTTTAGGGAGTATCTGAAACCTTTGAAGGCTTCCTACTAATTAAAGTTTATTACCAGGTGTTTCTGCTTGGCACTCAAGGCCCTCTCCATCTGGCCCAGCTTACCCTCCTAAAATAATCTATCATCAGTCCCCAACATCAGCACATCTCGTGAGTGTTCCTGGTGGAGGAACTGGTGTAGTTCCTCCTTTGTGCATGAAATTGCTCCAACTTGAAATTCCTCTAACCTGAAATTCCTCTCTCCAATCCCAGTGTCCAGCTATTCATGTCTTACCCACTTTTAAGGGTCTACTTATATCCTACTTCCCCTGACTACCCCAATCCATAATGCTCCTGCTCTCTTCCTCCTCCTAGAACTCATGTTGGTACCTGTCATACATTACTTGCGTTGTTAGCTGATATATTCTGATCTGATCTGGTTTTACAGATTGTGAGCTTCTTAGAAACTAGAGGGCATGTCGTGTCCCACTTCCCACCACTTTTTAATTCTCCGTGCCAGCTCTCATAACCATTATGAACCATAATTCACACAATAATGGGATTCTTTCCTGGTTTCTTCCTCTCTCTTGCTGCTTGGTAGTTTTCTCTGTTCCTCCTTTAGATGTTGGTGCCCCCAGAGTTGCTCCTCTTTTCTCCATTCTTCCTGGAAGATCACATCCAATCCTGGGGCTGCAGTGACCCTGCCAGTGCTGATGATTCCCAAATCTCTGTCCAGTTTGGCTGTTTCTTCTGTGCATCAGGCCTTTATTGGGCATCTCAAATTCGCCGTCCCGTCTGCTCTTCAGCATTCCCAGGGTACAAGTCTGAACTCATTTTCTCTTTCAAACCATTGCTTTCTATTCTTGTGTTTCCTGTTTCAGAGAATGGCTCCTACATCCTCCCATTTGCTCGAGGCTAGAAATCTAAGTGTCATCCTTGGCTCATTGCTGCCCTTCCCCAACAATCAATCAGTCACCAAATTCAGTTAATTCTACCACCGGAATATCTGAAGTGCTTTTGTGTCAATTCTATCACCTGAATATGCGGAGTGCTTTTGTGTCTGCCTGAGATTGCCGGCATCTTCACAGCCTTCCTGGTGGCAGACCTTACTTCCTTGACCATTGGGGTGACCATGTACCTTAGACAATGCTCTTACCTCTCCAAGGGGAGAGGTACTTTGGCCACAGAATTGAGTCCAGACATTAGCACATGATCTGAGCCCAGCCAATCCCAGCTTTTCCTGGGACCTTATATTCTGAATCTATTCTGAATCAGGAGAAAAAGTCTCCTTTAGTTAGAAGCTGTAGAGATGTGATCTCAGAACCACCAACAGTCCATGTACCCTACCAGGCCTGAAAGATGAACAGCAAACTTTCCAAGATGAGCAGAGATGAGTGCAAAAGTAGAAAAGGTGTCCTGGCAGCACTCCATTCCCCCATCCATCCCTTGCTGGCCAGAAGCTCCCTTGCCTTTCTGTGATTTGGTTACTGAAGCCAAGAAGTTCCTCACTTTTAATTGAACTTTTTGAGGTGGTTTGTCTCCTTGAAACAATTCTGATTAATTAATCAAATCTGATATTTTCTTCATTCCTTCTGTATGGGCTGCCATTAGTCTCATCTAGGCCACTGAAAGCCTTCTAACTGATTTCTGCAAACAACCTCACACCCTTCTCTGTCATTCTCTGGTGCGGCACCATGACCTTTCTAGAACTCAGTCTTATCAAGATACTCCCAACCCAAACACCCCGATTTATTTCCAAGGCTTATGAGGCCCCTCACATCCTCACTCCTGATTGTTGCTTTTCCCCATCTCTTGCGTTCCCTGCTCTAGTATTCCTGAATGTCCTTCATGTCCTCAGTGGGCAGTGCTCTCTCTTCTTTAGGCCTTTGTACATAGTGTTCATTCTGCCTAGTTTCTCTTCTCCAGCTAATTGCAACTTGCCCTTAAAGTCCAAGTGGAAATGTTACATTGTCAGAGAGACTTCCTCTGACTCCTAATCTGGGTTAGCTATTCTGTATTTCATTGATTACAACACTGCTTTTCACACCTCTTAATGTATCTACTTGTGAAATATCTTACCTATCCCCACTAGTCTAAACTCCTAAGAGCAAGTCCATGTCATAGCATCACAGAACTTAATACCTTGCTGGACATAATGAATTAATGGTACCAGCTACCACCTATTCTCAAATGTGTATCTCCCCATTGGGTTCCAAATATATACAGGTGTCCTTCTGTATCTGTGGTGGATTGGTTCCAGGACCTCCTGTGGATATCAAAATCTGTAAATGCTCAAGTTTCTAATGTAAAATGGTATACCATTTGAATATAACCCACGTACATCCTCCCATACGCTTTGAATCATCTCTAGATTACTTATAATACCCAATGCAATCTAAATGCTATGTAAGTAGTTGTTATACTGTATTGTTTAGGGAATAATGACAAGGAAAAAAGTCTATACATGTTCAGTACAGATGCAATTTTTTTCTAATATTTTCAACCTGTGGTTGGTGAATCCAGGGATGTGGAACCTATGGATACAGAGAGCTGATTATATTTCTGACTGTATCCCAAACTGCTCCTCTTCCTGTTGTCCTTATCCTCCAAGAAGGACAGTCTAGAAGCCTAGAGTCACTTTTTTTAGACAGTCTTGTTCTGTTGCCCAGGCTGAAGTGCAGTGGTGCCATCTCAGCTCACTGCAATCTCCGCCTTCTGGGTTCAAGCAATTCTCCTGCCTCAGCCTCCTGAGTAGCTGGGATTACAGGCGTGTGCCACCACACCCAGCTAATTTTTGTATTTTTATTAGAAACGGGGCTTCCCCATGTTGGACAGGCTGGTCTCAAACTTCTGACCTCAAATGATCCTCCTGCCTCAGCCTCCCAAAGTGCTAGGATTAGAGGTGTGAGCCACCATGCCTAGCCCTAGAGTTACTTTTTGATGCCTCCTTTCCTCCAATAGCCATTCAGTCAACGTTTGTCAATTATCACTTCTAGTTTTCATCTATGCCAATCCTGTTGGTATAGAAGAACTAGCCTCCCAACTGTTTACCTTGATGAACTGCCTCTCACTGCATTCCATTCTGCCCATTCAGCCAGTTATCTTTCTAGAAATGCAAAGCTGACTGCGTTCCTCTTCTTAAAGTTCTTAAGTGATATACTCAAGATGGAGTACTCTGTAATGATCTGGCCCCAACTGACATTTTCCAGCTCACCTTCTGCCCCTTCTGGACCTGTGCTGCCCAAGTTACCTCAGTGTTGTGTTCCTGATGCAATATTGTGTCATTATCTTCCATACTTTTGTCTCTTTGCATATGCAATCCCTTTTGCACAGAATGTTCTTTTTCCCTTGTCAGCCTAGCCAGCTTAAGACAATTGAGATCTGGGAAATTTGCCATAACTTCCTTCAGGAGGTTTAAGGTAGCTTTCTCTTATTTTCACATACTGGCTAATCTATAGAAATTATAATAATGTATTACATGTATGCTACACGCTAGTCCCTCTGAGGCTAATTATCAATCTAGGTAGATTGGCATCTCAATAAAGAAATTAGGAATTGAGCTGAAGAGAGGTTAAGTGACTTCCTGAAGTCTTCATGGTTAATCCCTTTCCAGTGTCAGGAATCAAACCTAGGTCTCATGGCCCAGTGGTGCGATCTTGGCTCACTGCAACCTCTGCCTCCCGGGTTCAAGCGATTCTCCTGCCTCAGCCTCCTGAGTAGCTGGGATTTCAGGCATGCACTGCCACACCCAGCTAATTTTGTATTTTTAGTAGAAACAGGGTTTCTCCATGTTGGTCAGGCTGGTCTCGAACTCCCGACCTCAAGTGATCTGCCCGCCTCGGCCTCCCAAAGTGCTAGGATTACAGGCGTGAGCCACCACACCCAGCCTAATCATCTATGTCTTTTTCCCAATTTACCTTCATTCTGGGACACACTCTTAATGAATAGAAAGTCAGGTGGAATAACCAACTGTTGTAATTTTAAGTATACCATTTGTCTAGCCTTTTTTTGTTTACCATATAATGAATCACCTTTATTGAAAATAATACAATTAAGTAAAATCAGATTGTTTCAGTAATTTTGGAATACACAATTTCTATACCTGTGTAAGTCACCCTAATTTGATTTGCAGTAAAATCTTCCTTTAACTTTGCAAGGTCAATTTTATAATGTATAACAACAGGCATTGAGGATAAAAATACCATTCTTATCTTTTAATTTCCTTTCTGAATCTGGATTTTAGGTTTCCCCCACCCCCCCCCCAAAAAAATCACCATTTTAACCATTTAAAAGAATGCAATTCAGTGACTTTTAGTACATTCACAAGATTTTGTAACTATCATCATGATCTAATTCCGGAATTTTCATCTCCTACAAAAGAAACTCTGTACCTATTAATCAGTCACTCCCCATTCTACCCTCCTTCCAGCCTGGCAACCACTAATCTGCTTTCTGTCTCTATTGCTTTGCCTATTCTGAACATTTCATATAAATGGAATCATACAATATGTGGCCCTTGTGTCTGACTTCTTTCACTTAGCATAATATTTTCAAGTTTCATCCATATTTTATTCTTTTTTATGGCTGAACAATATTCCAGTGTATGGATATACTACATTTTGGGTATTCATTCATTTGTTGATGAACACTAAGGTAGTTTCCACTTTGTGGCTATCACGAGTAATGCTATTATAAACAAGCATGCACAAGTTTTTGTTTGAACACCTGTTTTTAATTATCTTAGGTATGTACCTAGGAGTGGAATTGCTGGGTCATATAATTCCATGTTTAACTTTTTGAGGAACTGCCAAACTATTTTCCATAGCAGCTGTATCATTTTACGTTCCCACCAGTGATGTATGAAGATTCCAATTTTTCCACATCTTCATCAACACTCAATTTCCATTTTATTATTATTGCCATCTTAGTAAGTGTGAAGTGGTGTCTCATTTTGTGTATGTTTCATTTCCCTAATGACTAAGAATGTTGAGCATCTTTTCATGTGCTTATTGATCATTCCTATATTTTCTTTGGAGAAATATCTATTAAATCTTCACCAGTTCTTTAATTGGATCATTCATCTTTTTGTTGTTGAGTTGTAAGTGTTTATATATTCTAAATACTAGACTCTTATCAGATATGTAATTGCAAATATTTTCTCTAATTCTGTGGAGTGTCTTTTTACTTTCATGGTAGAGTTCTTTGATGTATGAAAGACTTTCATTTTTATAAAGTCCAATTTATCTATTTTTCCTGTTTTTGGTGTCATGTCTAAAAATCCATTACTAAATCCAAGGTTGTGAAGATTTCCCATACGTTTTATTCCAATAGTTTTAATCTTTATATAAAAGTCTTTAGTCTATTTGACTTAATTTTTGTATATGGTGTGAAGTGAGGATACAAATTCATTCATTCTTGCATCTCATCGGTTAAATTTATCCAGTTGTCTCACCACTATTTATTGAGGAGACTATTCTTTCCCTCATTGAATAATCTTGTCACTCTTGTCAAAGACCAATTGCCTATAGATATGTAGGCTTACTTCTAGACTCCCATTTCTTTTTTTTTTGTCTTAAAAAAAATTTTTTTATTATATTTTAAGCTCTAGGGTACATGTGCACAATGTGCAGGTTTGTTACATATGTATACATGTGCCATGTTGGTGTGCTGCACCCGTTAACTTGTCATTTACGTTAGGTATATCTCCTAATGCTATCCCTCCCCACTCCCCCCACCCCATGACAGGCCCCAGTGTGTGATGTTCCCCTTCCTGTGTCCAAGTGTTTTCATTGTTCAATTTCCACCTATGAGTGAGAACATGTGGTGTTTGGTTTTTTGGTCTTACGATAGTTTGCTGAGAATGATGATTTCCAGCTTCATCCATGTCCCTACAAAGGACATGAACTCATCCTTTTTTATGACTGCATAGTATTCCATGGTGGATATGTGCCACATTTTCTTAATCCAGTCTGTCATTGATGGTCATTTGGGTTGGTTCCAAGTCTTTGCTATTGTTAATAGTGCCGCAATAAACATACATGTGCATGTGTCTTTATAGCAGCACGATTTATAATCCTTTGGGTTTATACCCAGTAATGGGATGGCTGGGTCATATGGTATTTCTATCAGGGCTAGATCCTTAAGGAATCACCGCACTATCTTCCACAATGGTTGAACTAGTTTACAGTCCCACCAACAGTGTAAAAGTGTTCCTATTTCTCCACATCCTCTCCAGCACCTGTTGTTTCCTGACTTTTTAATGATCGCCATTCAAACTGGTGTGAGATGATATCTCATTGTGGTTTTGATTTGCATTTCTCTGATGGCCAGTGATAATGAGCATTTTTTCATGTGTCTGCTGGCTGCATAAATGTCTTCTTTTGAGAAGTGTCTGTTCATATCCTTTGCCCACTTTTTGATGGGGTTGTTTGTATTTTTCTTGTAAATTTGTTTGAGTTCTTTGTAGATTCTGGCTATTAGCCCTTTGTCAGATGAGTAGATTGCAGAAATTTTCTCCCATTCTGTAGGTTGGCTGTTCACTCTGATGGTAGTTTCTTTTGCTGTGCATAAGCTCTTTACTTTAATTAGATCCCATTTGTCTATTTTTGCTTTTGTTGCTGTTACTTTTGGTGTTTTAGACATGAAGTCCTTGCCCCTGCCTATGCTGGACTCCCATTTCTATTCCATTGATCTTGATATCTATGCTGATGCCAGCACACACTCTTTCATTACTGTAACTTTACAGTAGTTAAAATTGAAACTGGAAAGTGTGAGTCCAACTTTTTTCTTCTTTTTCAAAATTGTTTCAACTATTTGGGGTTCCTTGCAATTTCATATAAATTTTAAGATCAGCTTGTCCATTTCTGCAAAATAAGAGCAGTAGGAATTTTGATAGAATTACACTGAATCTGCAGATCTAGTTGCAGGATATTGCCATCTTAACAATATTAAGTCTTCCAATCCACTAACTTGGGCTGCCTTTCCAGTTATTTGGGTCTTCTTTAATTTCTTTCAATGGTGTTTTGTAATTTTCAGTGTACAAGTCTTGCATGTCCTTGGTTAAGTTTATCCATAAATATTTATACTTTCTGATGATATTATAGATGGAATTATTTTCTTAATTATATTTTTATAACTTTCGTTGCTACTGTATAGAAATGCAACTGATTTTTGTATGTTTTCTTTAGAATTTTTTCTATATTAGATTATGTCATCTGTGAATAGAAATAGTTTTACAACCTCCTCTCCAAATTTGGATGTGTTTTATTTCTTTTTTCCCCCTTTTTTCCTAGCTGCTCTGACTAGAACTTCCAGTGCAATGTTTAATAGAAGTCGTTAGAATGGACATCCTTGTCTTGTTCCTAATCTTTGGGGAAAGCTTTCAATCTTTTGCCATTAAGTATGATGTTAGCTGTGAGTTTTTTCCATATGTGACTTTTATCTTGTTAAGGAAGTTTTCCTTTATTCCTAGTTTTTAAACTGTTTTTATCATAAAAGTGTGTTACATTTTGTGAAATGCTTTTTCTACATCAATTAAGATAATCATGTGGGTTTTCCCCCTTAATTAATATGGCATATTACATTGATTGATTTTCATATGTTGAAATACTTCTGCATCCTGGGATAATTAGAAATCAGTGTTGATGGGCATAAAATATAGGGAGATGTAATTTGTGATAATAACAGCATAAGCAAGGTGAGAGAGGAGTGGAACTCTATAAGAGCAAAGTTTTTGTGTGCTGTTGATATTCATTCAAAGTAGATTTTTATAAATTAAGATGTTAATTGTAATCTTCAGGGCAACTACTAAGAAAATATTTAAGAAATATATAGTAAAAGAAATGAGAAAGAAATCAAAATGGTACACTAGAAAAAATCTAACACAAAGAAGACAGCAGTAGAGGAACTGAGAAACAAAACAAAGTTATAAGACACAGAAAACAAACAGAAAAACAGCAGAAGTAACTCTTTCTTTATAAATAACTACATTAGATGTAGATGGATTAAACTCTCCAATTAAGATGCAGAGGTAGATGCTGTCTTTTAAATTATATAGAGAAAAAGAAAGTTATGAGCCAAAAGTAATTTAAAACTGAGTCTTCACCTATGTAGTTACCTTCACTGGTGTCTTTGATTTCTTTGTGTGGAATTGAGTTTGTTTCTGGTGTCCTTTCATTTCAGCCTGAAGGATTTCTTGTAGGGCAGGTCTACCAGTGATAAACTATCACAGTTTTTGTTAATTTGGGAAAGTCTTGATTTTTCCCTTATTTGTGAAGCATAGTTTTGCCAACTATAGAATTCTTATTGACAGTTTGTTTTCTTTTTTCTTTTTTCTTTTGGTACTTTGGGTATGTTGTCCCAAGACCCTTTAGCTTCACTGATTTCTGACTAGAAAGCTGTTTATCTTATTGAGAATCCCTTGTCCATGATAAGTCACTTCTCACACTGCTTTCAGGATTCTCCTACCAAGTTTGGGAAGTTCTCAGCCATTATGTCTTCAAATCAATATTTTCAGTATAGTCGATGTGCTAAAGAAAGCTGTGTACACAGAACTAAAGGAAAGTATGAGAATGATGTCTCACCAAATAAAGAATATCAATAGATAGACTTATAGAAAACAGAAATTGTAGTGTTGAAATTTATAATAACCAAAATTTTAAAAAATTGATTAGAGGGGTTTAACAGCAGAATTGAGCAGGCAACAGAAAGACATTGAACTTGAAGACAAGTCATTTGAGATGACCCAACCCAAGAAGCAGTAGAAAAGAAAGAAAGAAAAAGATGATCAGAGCCTGAGACTTGTGGACACTATCTCTTCCTTTTTCTGTCTCTCTTTCTGGGACTCCTATTCAACAGAACAAATATTTGAAGAATCAATAGAGCAAGGAGTTGATGGCAAACCAAAACACTTAAGAGGAAAGGCTGGGAGTGAGATGCTTTGAGGAATAAGAGCTTTGCAAAGCTCCCACATATTCCTAGATATCCAGAATGCCATGTGTATTGCCAGGGCTTGGCGATCGCGCAGAAAAGACCTGAGAAACTCCTAAGCTCTCACTGCTGATTAACCTTCAGGCTTTGTTACAAACAGGAAGTGAAGGCTAAGACAGTGTTGTAAACTGCCTGGCTGAGTGTTGAAGGCATGCCCCAATATACATGCACAGCCTATTTACAAAGACTGGGAGTTTGGTTTTTGTTTCTGGCTCCAGTTATTTGTCCAATTTTCAACAAAAAAATTATGAGTCAGGAAAAGAAGCAAGAAATTATGGCCCATACACAGGGAAAAAATTAACGGAAACTTTTCCCAAGGAAGCCCAAGCATTGGACTTACTAGACAAAGTGTTGCTCCAGCTGGCAATGGTTAATACATTTGCCTTTCAGTATTTTCAGCTAATGCCCCCTGGGTAGCCACATCAGTCCTGGGAGAGTTCCTAGTCCTGGGAGAGTTCCAGATTAGGTTACATAAAGATAAATCCTTTGAACTGGCCCTTCAGAGAACCCTGAGAGAGGTCAAAACAACCACAAATCTTTGAGAATAAGATCTGTTCTGCTTCCTTCAGTATTAGGAACCTATACCAGAAATGTGGGCTGTTGTCTTCAATTTTGTCAACAAGCTGAGGTATGGTGTCAAGGTTAAGATAAAATGCCACAAAGCTCTCTTATCGAGATTCAGGGTGGGGCGCGATGGCTCACACCTGTAATCCCAGCACTTTGAAAGGCTGAGGCAGGCGGATCAAGAGGTCAGGAGTTCGTGAACAGCCTGGTCAACATGTCGAAAGCCCGTCTCTACTAAAAATACAAAAATTAGCCTGGCGTGGAGGGGTGCTTCTGTAGTCCCAGCTACTCAGGAGGTGGAGACAGGAGAATCGCTTGAACCCGGGAGGCGGAGGTTGCAGTGAGCCAAGATCATGCCACTGCACTCCAGCCTGGGCAACAGAGCGAAACTCCGTCTCAAAAAAAAAAAAAAAAAAAAAAAAAAAAAAAAAAACCGATTCAGCTGGGACTTTTTTTCTTAGCATTCAACTGCTTGCTGTAAAATTTTGATTCATTTCCAGAGTTCCAGTAAAGTTGATTCTGATAGTTTTTGCTAGTTTATTTGCTGCTTTTAGGAAGGAACAAAACTTTGACTTTCTCCACTCCACCATTTTCCTTGATGTCACTCTCTTATCTAGTCTTTTGATAGCTGAATTCATGGGAATTACATTCAGAATGATGTGACTGCAACAAATTAAGTGCATTTCAAAGGGGAAAAGGAAAGAGTTTACCAAGTTCTCTTTGGGAGTGCCTAAGGAGTGGTTAATAACAGCTTAATTGGGCTGGGCACAGTTGTTCAAGCCTGTAATCCCAGCACTTTGGGAGGCCGAGGCAGGCGGATCACAAGGTCAGGAGATTGAGACCGTCCTGGCCAACATGGTGAAACCACGTCTCTACTAAAATACCAAAAAATTAGCTGGGCGTGGTAGTGCGTGCCTGTAGTCCAGCTACTTAGGAGGCTGAAGCAAGAGAATGGCTTGAACCTGGGAGGCGGAGGTTGCCCTGGGCTGAGATGGCGCCACTGCACTGCAGCCTGGCCACATAGGAACACTCCATCTAAAAAATAAAAATAAAATAATAATAATAACGGCTTAATTGTTAACAATCTACTGTAGGGCAGTAAGGTAATGGCAACATAACGGGTGACCCTAGAAGGTTTACAAGGAAAAGTTCTGTGGAAGTTACCAGGTACTGCGTGAAGAAGGGTGAGCTAAGGATTGCTTGCTTATATTGAGGAAACTGCCCTAGGGATCTTACATTTAAGGACTCTGATTCCTACTTAGCATAGACCCTACGTGTTTTCACTACAGATGCAGGCTGGTCTCTCTGCTGAGGGAAGCCAAAAGGCTCAAGAGGCATGGGCCTGTTCTCCAGCATACTAGAGAGGATGATGATTTTCTTGCAGAATGGAAGAAATCTAGAAAGTCAAAAATCAATAAATAAATAAATAAAAGAAAAAGAAAAAGAAGATGAAAAAGACATATAAGAAACAATCAATGTAAAGGAACGATTTAAATAATATGATCTTGTAGAAAACCATAAGGAAAAGAAACTGCTTTCCTAGTTACTAGTGGCTAGTCAACTAAAAATAACCTTTGCTTCAGTTTGATTTTGAAGCCTGGAATACTAAAGCTTCCCACATATCATCACATCAGAAAGCTCCTGGCATTTGTTTGGGAAGAGCACAGGGGTAATACTGGCTGATGACTCCCACTCTAAAGATTGTGGAATCAACCTTAGCTGTAAGCTCTGGAACTTGTACTTGAGCCTGTTCATGTCTCCTGATTCACATGTATAGAACTAGATAGAGTCAGAAAAAGTCTGGAATGTATTTCTAATGACAGAGACGGTGGGTAGAAGATGGAATGATTTAGGAATCGATATATATATATATATATATATACATATATATATATATATTTTTTTTTTTTTTTTTTTTTTTTTGAGACAGAGTCTCACTCTGTCACCCAGGCTAGAGTGCAGTGGCATGATCTTGGCTCACTGCAACCTCCACCCCCCGAGTTCAAGCAATTCTCCTGCCTCAGCCTCCCAAGTAGTTGGGATTACAGGCAACTGCCACCACGCCTGGCTAATTTTTGTATTTTTAGTAGAGACCAGGTTTCACCATCTTGGCCAGGCTGGTCTTGAACTCCTGACTTCATGATCCACCCACCGTGGCCTCCCAAAGTGCTGGGATTACAGGCATGAGCCATCGCTCCTGGCCAGGAATGGATTTTTGTTTGTTTGTTTGTTTTTTGAGACGGAGTCTTGCTCCTCACCCAGGCTGGAGTGTGGTGGCCAGATCTCGGCTCACTGCAAGCTCCGCCTCCCGGGTTCATGCCATTCTCCTGCCTCAGCCTCCCGAGTAGCTGGGACTACAGACGCCCACCACCACGCCCGGCTAATTTTTTTGTATTTTTAGTAGAGATGGAGTTTCACCGTGTTAGCCAGGATGGTCTCGATCTCCTGACCTTGTGATCCGCCTGCCTCAGCCTCCCAAAGTGCTGGGATTACAGGCATGAGCCACCACGCCTGGCCAGGAATAGATTTTTTTTAAAAAACCTTTTTTGCTATTTTGTGATTCTGACTTTGAAAAGTAAACAAACAGCTTTGTCAGTGATGTCAAGAAGTTGTTGAGTTTCCTGGCTGTGAGCCAGAAATCATGGGACAGAATATGCCACAAAAAGTCCTGCAAGAATGTATTTGACAGAAGACTCACCAAAGAAATCAAAAGGGTTATAAATTGAATTTCAAGGGCAAATCATTTTAATAAAAGCTAATTTGTATTAAGCTCTATGTACACTGACCTCAACATTTTAGATGTATTCACTCATTTAATTTTTACAACTTTATCATATAAGTACTATTATTTATTTATTTTTTTTATTATACTTTAAGTTCTAGGGTACATGTGCATAACGTGCAGGTTTGTTACATATGTATACTTATGCCATGTTGGTGTGCTGCACCCATCAACTCGTCAGCACCCATCAATTCATCATTTATATCATGTATAACTCCCCAATGCAATCCCTCCATCCTCCTCCCTCCCCATGATAGGCCCCAGTGTGTGATGTTCCCCTTCCCGAGTCCAAGTGATCTCATTGTTCAGTTCCCACCTATGAGTGAGAACATGCGGTGTTTGGTTTTCTGTTCTTGTGATAGTTTGCTAAGAATGATGGTTTCCAGCTGCATCCATGTCCCTACAAAGGACGCAAACTCATCCTTTTTTATGGCTGCATAGTATTCCATGGTGTATATGTGCCACATTTTCTTAATCCAGTCTGTCACAGATGGACATTTGGGTTGATTCCAAGTCTTTGCTATTGTGAATAGTGCCGCAATAAACGTACGTGTGCATGTGTCTTTGTAGTAGAATAATTTATAATCCTTTGGGTATATACCCAGTAGTGGGATGGCTGGGTCATATGGTACATCTAGTTCTAGATCCTTGAGGAATTGCCATGCTGTTTTCCATAATGGTTGAACTAGTTTACAACCCCACCAACAGTGTAAAAGTGTTCCTATTTCTCCACATCCTCTCCAACACCTGTTGTTTCCTGACTTCTTAATGATTGCCATTCTAACTGGTGTGAGATGGTATCTCATTGTGGTTTTGATTTGCATTTCTCTGATGGCGAGTGATGATGAGCATTTTTTCATGTGTCTGTTGGCTGTATGAATGTCTTCTTTTGAGAAATGTCTGTTCATATCCTTTCCCCACTTTTTGATGGAGTTGTTTGTTTTTTTCTTGTATATTTGTTTGAGTTCTTTGTAGATTCTGGATATTAGCCCTTTGTCAGATGAGTAGGTTGCAAAAATTTTCTCCCATTCTGTAGGTTGCCTGTTCACTCTGATGGTAGTTTCTTTTGCTGTGCAGAAGCTCTTTAGTTTAATTAGATCCCATTGGTCAATTTTGGCTTTTGCTGCCGTTGCTTTTGGTGTTTTAGACATGAAGTCCTTGCCCATGCCTATGTCCTGAATGGTACTACCTAGATTTTCTTCTAGGGTTTTTATGGTATTAGGTCTAACATTTAAGTCTCTAATCCATCTTGAATTAATCTTCGTATACGGGGTAAGGAAAGGATCCAGTTTCAGCTTTCTACTTATGGCTAGCCAATTTTCCCAGCACCATTTATTAAATAGGGAATCCTTTCCCCATTTCTTGTTT
Source organism: Rhinopithecus roxellana (assembly GCF_007565055.1). NCBI lineage: Eukaryota > Metazoa > Chordata > Mammalia > Primates > Cercopithecidae > Rhinopithecus > Rhinopithecus roxellana. Next base: position 58,317,028 of record NC_044551.1, read on the forward strand.
CTCTCAGGTTTGTCAAAGATCAGATGGCTGTAGATGTGTGGTATTATTTCTGAGGACTCTGTTCTGTTCCATTGGTCTATATCTCTGTTTTGGTACCAGTACCATGCTGTTTTGGTTACTGTAGCCTTGTAGTATAGTTTGAAGTCAGGTAGCATGATGCCTCCAGCTTTGTCCTTTTGACTTAGGATTGTCTTGGCAATGCGGGCTCTTTTTTGGTTCCATATGAACTTTAAAGCAGTTTTTTCCAATTCTGTGAAGAAACTCATTGGTAGCTTGATGGGGATGGCATTGAATCTATAAATAACCTTGGGCAGTATGGCCATTTTCACGATATTGATTCTTCCTATCCATGAGCATGGTATGTTCTTCCATTTGTTTGTGTCCTCTTTTATTTCAGTGAGCAGTGGTTTGTAGTTCTCCTTGAAGAGGTCCTTTACATCCCTTGTAAGCTGGATTCTTGGGTATTTTATTCTCTTTGAAGCAATTGTGAATGGAAGTTCATTCCTGATTTGGCTCTCTGTCTGTTACTGGTGTGTAAGAATGCTTGTGATTTTTGCACATTAATTTTGTATCCTGAGACTTTGCTGAAATTGCTTATCAGCTTAAGGAGATTTTGGGCTGAGACAATGGGGTTTTCTAAATATACAATCATGTCATCTGCAAACAGGGACAATTTGACTTCTTCTTTTCCTAACTGGATACCTTTGATTTCTTTCTCTTGCCTGATTGCCCTAGCCAGAACTTCCAACACAATGTTGAATAGGAGTGGTGAGAGAGGGCATCCCTGTCTTGTGCCAGTTTTCAAAGGGAATTTTTCCAGTTTTTGCCCATTCAGAATGATATTAGCTGTGGGTTTGTCATAAATAGCTCTTATTATTTTGAGGTACGTTCCATCAATACCGAATTTATTGAGCGTTTTTAGCATGAAGGGCTGTTGAATTTTGTCAAAAGCCTTTTCTGCATCTATTGAGATAATCATGTGGTTCTTGTCTTTGGTTCTGTTTATATGCTGGATTACGTTTATTGATTTGCGAATGTTGAACCAGCCTTGCATCCCAGGGATGAAGCCCACTTGATCATGGTGGATAAGCTTTTTGATGTGCTGCTGAATCCGGTTTGCCAGTATTTTATTGAGAATTTTTGCATCGATGTTCATCAGGGATATTGGTCTAAAATTATCTTTTTTTGTTGTGTCTCTGCCAGGCTTCGGTATCAGGATGATGTTGGCCTCATAAAATGAGTTAGGGAGGATTCTCTCTTTTTCTATTGATTGGAATAGTTTCAGAAGGAATGGCACCAGCTCCTCCTTGTACCTCTGGTAGAATTCAGCTGTGAATCCATCTGGTCCTGGACTTTTTTTTGGTGGGTAGGCTATTAATTGTTGCCTCAATTTCAGAGCCTGCTATTGGTCTATTCAGGGATTCAACTTCTTCCTGGTTTAGTCTTGGGAGAGTGTAAGTGTCCAGGAAATTATCCATTTCTTCTAGATTTTCTAGTTGATTTGCATAGAGGCGTTTATAGTATTCTCTGATGGTCGTTTGTATTTCTGTGGGGTCAGTGATGATATCCCCTTTATCATTTTTTATTGCGTCTATTGGATTCCTCTCTCTTTTCTTCTTTATTAGTCTTGCTAGCGGTCTGTCAATTTTGTTGATCTTTTCAAAAAACCAACTCCTGGATTCATTGATTTTTTGGAGGGTTTTTTGTGTCTCTATCTCCTTCAGTTCTGCTCTGATCTTAGTTATTTCTTGCCTTCTGCTAGCTTTTGAGTGTGTTTGCTCTTGCCTCTCTAGTTCTTTTAATTGTGATGTTAGAGTGTCCATTTTAGATCTTTCCTGCTTTCTCTTGTGGGCATTTAGTGCTATAAATTTCCCTCTACACACTGCTTTAAATGTGTCCCAGAGATTCTGGTATGTTGTATCTTTGTTCTCATTGGTTTCAAAGAACATCTTTATTTCTGCCTTCATTTCGTTATGTACCCAGTAGTCATTCAGGAGCAGGTTGTTCAGTTTCCATGTAGTTGAGCGGTTTTGATTGAGTTTCTTAGTCCTGAGTTCTAGTTTGATTGCACTGTGGTCTGAGAGAGAGTTTGTTATAATTTCTGTTCTTTTACATTTGCTGAGGAGTGCTTTACTTCCAATTATGTGGTCAATTTTGGAATAAGTGCGATGTGGTGCTGAGAAGAATGTATATTCTGTTGATTTGGGGTGGAGAGTTCTATAGATGTCTATTAGGTCCGCTTGGTGTAGAGATGAGTTCAATTCCTGGATATCCTTGTTAACTTTCTGTCTCGTTGATCTGTCTAATGTTGACAGTGGAGTGTTGAAGTCTCCCATTATTATTGTATGGGAGTCTAAGTCTCTTTGTAAGTCTCTAAGGACTTGCTTTATGAATCTGGGTGCTCCTGTATTGGGTGCATATATATTTAGGAGAGTTAGCTCTTCCTGTTGAATTGATCCCTTTGCCATTATGTAATGGCCTTCTTTGTCTCTTTTGATCTTTGATGGTTTAAAGTCTGTTTTATCAGAGACTAGGATTGCAACCCCTGCTTTTTTTTGTTCTCCATTTGCTTGGTAGATCTTCCTCCATCCCTTTATTTTGAGCCTATGTATGTCTCTGCATGTGAGATGGGTCTCCTGAATACAGCAGACTGATGGGTCTTGACTCTTTATCCAGTTTGCCAGTCTGTGTCTTTTAATTGGAGCATTTAGTCCATTTACATTTAAGGTTAATAGTGTTATGTGTGAACTTGATCCTGTCATTATGATATTAACTGGTTATTTTGCTCGTTAGTTGATGCAGTTTCTTCCTAGCCTCGATGGTCTTTACATTTTGGCATGTTTTTGCAATGGCTGGTACCGGTTGTTCCTTTCCATGTTTAGGGCTTCCTTCAGGGTCTCTTGTAAGGCAGGCCTGGTGGTGACAAAATCTCTAAGCATTTGCTTATCTGTAAAGGATTTTATTTCTCCTTCACTTATGAAACTTAGTTTGGCTGGATATGAAATTCTGGGTTGAAAATTCTTTTCTTTAAGAACGTTGAATATTGGCCCCCACTCTCTTCTGGCTTGTAGAGTTTCTGCCGAGAGATCTGCTGTTAGTCTGATGGGCTTCCCTTTGTGGGTAACCCGACCTTTCTCTCTGGCTGCCCTTAAGTTTTTTCCTTCATTTCAACTTTGGTGAATCTGGCAATTATGTGTCTTGGAGTTGCTCTTCTGGAGGAGTATCTTTGTGGTGTTCTCTGTATTTCCTGAATTTGAATGTTGGCCTGCCCTACTAGGTTGGGGAAGTTCTCCTGGATGATGTCCTGAAGAGTGTTTTCCAACTTGGTTCCATTTTCCCCCTCACTTTCAGGCACCCCAATCAGATGTAGATTTGGTCTTTTTACATAATCCCATACTTCTTGCAGGCTTTGTTCATTTCTTTTTCTTCTTTTTTCTTTTGGTTTCTCTTCTCACTTCATTTCATTCATTTGATCCTCAAATGCTGATACTCTTTCTTCCAGTTGATCGAGTCGGTTACTGAAGCTTGTGCATTTGTCACGTATTTCTCGTGTCATGGTTTTCATCTCTGTCATTTCATTTATGATCTTCTGTGCATTAATTAGTCTAGCTGTCAGTTCTTCCACTCTTTTTTCAAGATTTTTAGTTTCTTTGCGCTGGGTACGTAATTCCTCCTTTAGCTCTGAGAAGTTTGATGGACTGAAGCCTTCTTCTCTCATCTCGTCAAAGTCATTCTCTGACCAGCTTTGATCCGTTGCTGGCGATGGGCTGCGCTCCTTTGCAGGGGGAGATGCACTCTTATTTTTTGAATTTCCAGCTTTTCTGCCCTGCTTCTTCCCCATCTTTGTTGTTTTATCTGTCTCCGGTCTTTGATGATGGTTACGTACTGATGGGGTTTTGGTATAGGTGTCCTTCCTGTTTGATAGTTTTCCTTCTGACAGTCAGAAGGACTGTCTGTTGGTCTGTTGGAGATTGCTTGAGGTCCAGTCCCGACGCTGTTTGCCTGGGTATCAGCAGCAGAGGTTGCAGAAGATAGAATATTGCTGAACAGCGAGTGTACCTGTCTGATTCTTCCTTTGGAAGTTTCCTCTCAGGGGTGTACTCCACCCTGTGAGGTGTGGGGTGTCAGACTGCCCCTAGTGGGGGATGTCTCCCAGCTAGGCTACTCAGGGGTCAGGGACCCACCTGAGCAGGCAGTCTGTCCGTTCTCAGATCTCAACCTCCGCATTGGGAGATCCACGGCTCTCCCCAAAGCTGTCAGACAGAGTCGTTCGCGTCTGCACCGGCCCCCGCTACTTCCCCTGTTGGTCTTCAGCTGTGCGCTGTCCCCAGAGGTGGAGAATAAGTACTATTATTATCCTTATTTTATAGATGAGGAAACTGAAGCACAGAAAGGTAAAGTACTTGCTCAAGGAAACAAAACTCTTAAGAAGTAGAATCAGGGTGAAAATGGACTTCAAAAGGATCTAGGCCAGGCATGGTGCCTCACGCCTATAATCCTACGACTCTGGGAGGCCGAGGCGGGTAGATCACCTGAGGTTGGAAGTTCGAGACCAGCCTGGCCAACGTGCTGAAACCCCTCTCTACAAAAATTAGCTGGCATGGTGGTGCACATCTGTAATCCCAGCTACTTGGGAGGCTGAGGCAGGAGAATCGCTTGAACCCAGGAGGTGGAGGTTGCAGTGAGCCAAGATCGTACCACTGCACTCCAGCCTAGGTGGCAGAGTAAGACTCTGTCTCAAAAAAACAAGTATCTAAATAAAAAATTGTGAAAGTGTGTGAAGAATACCAAGGTGCCCGAGGAAGAAGAAACAGTGAAGACAGTACCAAAAAATTCCCTGTTGAAGAGAAAAATGAAAGGAAGCTGAGAAACAACTTTTGACTTTTTATTAGTGTACTAATGGACTGCAGGTAGAGACAAGCATGGCAAACCAATAAAATACTAACTAAAAATTTTAGAAATGTAAGCTTATACAGATTTACTGAAAGTACAGTGGCCTTATATGAATAAATGGAATACTATACTGAACTAAGATGATTTGAAAGAGAAGCTTCAGATAGAATAAGGGTTAGGGAAATAGGACTTGAGTAATGAAACTATGTACTTGTATGAGAATCCATAAACCTGAGGGCAGAAGCAAGGCAAAGAACATCTGGATGAAAAATAAAAGTATTCAGAAATGGATATGATAATGTCACAGGAGCATATTGCAGACAGCCTGGCCAGACTGAGCATGTGAGAAATACTTTAGTTTTAAATAATATTTTCTTAATGAAGGTTATTAAACTGATGTAATAGCAATAAAATGTTTTAACCATGTAGACATGTGTTAGAAGTATTATTCAACCAAAATCAGAATATTTGATAACATTTTGGCCTTTCTTACCTACAATTTCATCTCTTGCAAGAATGAGTAAACAACAGGGAAGCTGCTAGTCTGGACTTAATTTTGGTCAAGAAGAATTTTGTTGACGGTGGGGAAATAAAGTATAAAAACCTTAAAAGAAAGTCATAAAGTCATCTGTGAGGTGATAATACTGAGTATAGTTAAATGTTTATTTTAGACTTTAGGAAATCAAATTTAAATTTATTATTGATTTCTAATTCTATTGGAGTGTGGTGAGAGGATGGGATCGATGTTATGTCAATTATTTGGCATTTGTTGATGTTTATATTGGGGCTCAGTTTTAAGTATTCCCTTTTTGTCTAAGAAGAGTGTATTTCCATCTTTTGCATGCAGGATTTGATCTATGTCCATTGACATATATTGTGTGGTTAAGTGTGTGGTTCAAATCTTCTCTATCCTACTATATTTAGTCTGTTTGATCTTACCAGTTTCTAAGTGATAAGATTAATATCTTCCCAATTTCTCCTTGAATGTTTGTCATGTTTTGCTTGTTTGCGGTGCTGTTAGGTGTGTATATAGGTTCAGGATTGTTATATTGCCTATAGCACTATATTACTCATAGTCTTATTGAGTAAAATTTTTATATTTTCTTAAAGCAAGTAAATTATTTATATTCTAATTAAGTAGCTTTTCCATATTATATAGAAGTAAATGATATTATTTGAAAGTTTATATTATTTTATTCATATAATACTTTTTTTCTTAAAATCTATTTTTTTCAGATAGAATTCTTGCCATACTAGCTTTCTTAAATTTAAAATTTGCCTGGTACATAGTTTTTCCATTCTTTTATTTTGAAACTTTCTGTGTACTTATGTTTTAATCAGTCTCTTGAAAACATCAAATAGCTGGATTTTGTTATTATAATAATACAATCTGAGAATTGCTACCTTTCAACAATTAAATTTAAGCTACTTAGTCTTAGATTACTAATATATTTGAACTTATTTTTATCATATGATTTTGTTTCATATTTTCAAAATGCTGTTTCTTTCCTTTGTGACTTCTCTTTTCCTTTCTTTTAGATTGATCCAGATTTGCTTGGTTTTAATTTTTTATTTATTCCTTTTACTGGTTTCAAAGTGATGATCCCTTTATTATTCTTTTGGTGCTTACCTTCAAATTTTAAATGGACATTATTGAAACTTGTCAACTCCTACAAAAGAGTCTACTGGAATTTTGATTGGGATTATGTTGAATCTCTGGATCAATTTTGGGAGAATTGACAGCTCAACATATTGAGTGTGTAGATTTATAAACGTGATATATTTCTCCATGTATTTAGATTTTTAGTTTATCTCAGCAATCTTTTATAGTTTTAATTAAATAAATTGCACACATATTTTTAAAAATGTATCCCTAGGTATTTTATTTTTGATGCTATTGTAAATGCTATTGGGTTTTTTAAAAAATTGTTTCAATTTTCTATTGTTTTTGTTAAATGTAAAAATACAAATGATTTGTGTTCATAGACCTGATATCTGGAAACCTTGCTAAATGTATTTTTTTATTCCATTAGCTCTTTTGCTTATTTCTTAGTATTTTCTTTGTAGGCAGTCATGTCATCTACAAATAAACAGTTTTACTCCTTTTCAACCTATATAACTTTTATTTCTTTTTCTTGCCTTATTGCACAGGTTAGGACCTCTATTTCTATGTTGAATAAGATTAGGAAAAATGGACACTCTTGTCTTGTTGTTGGTATTAAGGGAAAAGCATTCAGTCTTTCACCATTAAATATGATGTTAAGTGTAAGGTTTTTTCTCTATTGACTTTATCAGATTGAGGAAGTTCCTTTTTATTCCTTGTTTGCTGAGAGGTTTTCTTTGGTTGTTGTGTTTTGTTTTGTTTTCTTCAATCGTGGATGGGTATAGAATTTTGTCAGATGCTTTTTCTGCATCTATTGAAATGATCATGTGATCATCTGGGTTTTCTTTTTTAAGTTTACTAATATAGTGAATTACACTGATTGGTTTTCCAATATTAAACCAATCTTGCAATCCTGGGATAAACTTCACTTCATCATAATAATGTTTTATCCTTTATATATATAGTTAGACTGGATTTGCTACATTTTTTTCTTCATTATTTCTCTTTCTATGTTCCTGAGAAATATTGGTCTTTAGTTTGCTTTTCTAGTAATATCTTTGTATGATCTAGTATTATAAAATGAGTTAAGAAGTGTTTCATTAAATTCTCCTGTTTCTTGATCAACTGAAATGTCTCTTAAGCTTTGAACTTTATGGAAGAGGATCAATTCTGACATGACCAAGGCCATATTTTCTTCCAAAGCCAATAGAGTGTAGCACTGAGGGCCTTTGGGGTGAGTGTCTAAGGTCATTAGAACCTCATTAAAACCCTAGACTCTTACCCCAAAGGGCCCTCAGTGCTACACTCTGTTGGCTGCCAACACAGCAACTTTTAATTACTGCTATGATACTACATCAATTTTTGGTTATCATATTATAGTTCATATTTCTTTTTATAGTGGAAGGGGTCTAATCTATGTCAACTCAATCTACCATATTGCCTAAAGTTAAGGAAAGAAGATTTCAAAAATGTCAGAGGAAATACCGGCAAGATTTCACAGTTAAGTCCAAAGAGGACTGTGTATAACTTAAAAAGTATGAGAGGTTATTGAAAATTAAATACGCAATCAAAAAGGCCAGGCACAGTGGCTTGTGCCCATAATTCTAGCACTTTCGGAGGCCGAGATGGGAGGATCACTTGAGGCTGGGAGTTCAAGAACAGTCTGGGCAACATAGCAAGACCCCATCTCTAAAAAAGAAATGTTTTAAAGTAAAATTTTAAAAAAGACTTTTACATAATTGCAAAATCTTGATATTAACTCCTATGGTGACAAGAAAGAAATTGTCTAGCTTCTTGGAGTGCTGTCAGTGGACAGACTTCATTTGAGGGGTCCTGAACTTAATTGATAAGTTCACTGCTAGGATAGCTCCTAGTAGCAAGAAAAAAGTGATGGTTATGCTAAGTGAGGTTGAGATGTCAGAACTGCTGTAGCAGTTGGTGGAAGAGGGATTAAAAGACTTGGAGAGGTGGGCATGCTGAAGTAGGTATACTATGTGAGGCTGAAAAACTTACCAATGATTATGTTTCATGGGAAGGTCCAGAGAATTCATCATTGTTATGGTTGGAATGTTTACATCCCCCCTGAAATTCATTAGTTGAAATCCTTATCCCCAAGATCATAGTATTAGGGGCTGGGGCCTTTGGGAGGTGACTAGGTTATGGGTGCTTTGCCCTCATGAATGGAATTAATATCCTTGTAAAAAAAGGTTTGAGAAAGCTTGTTCCCCTCTTCCATCATGTGAGAACACAGCGAAAAGACTGTTGTCTAGAAATGCCTGGCAGAGAATCTGTCAGAGCCTTAATCTTGGAATTTCCAGCTTCCAGAACTGTGAGAAACAAATTTGGGTTGTTCATAAGCAACCCAGTTTATGGTATTTTGTTATAGCAGCCCAAATGGATTCAGACAATTGCTATCATTTGGATGTTTGTCCTCTCCAAATCTCATGTTGAAATATGATACCCGTGCTGGAGGTGGAGCCTGGTGGGAGGTATTTGGGTCATGGGGGCAGAACATTCATTAATGGCTTGGTGTCCTCCCCATGGTAATGAGTGACTTCTCTCTTAGTTCAGGCAAGAGCTCATTGTTTGAAGAGCCTGCCACCTCCTTCCTTCCCTCTTGATTGCCCCCTCACTTGCTATGTGACACGCTGGCTCCCCTTCCTTTCTGCCATGACAAAAACTTCCTGAGGCCTCACCAGAAGCAGATGGTGGCACTGCGCTTTTTGTACAGCCTGCAGAACCCATAGCCAAATCAATCTCCTTTCTCTATAAATTACCCAGCCTTGGCTTTTCCTTTGTAATAATGCAAAATGGACTAACACAATAATCATTATTGGCGAGACCAGCAGGGGTGCACTAGTGAGGAGGCAGCAACATCATTAATAGACATTTGATAGTGGCCATTACAGAACCACATTCCCTGATAGCACTGAGGATGCTACAACCTGGAAACAATAGAGTTGAGACAGTTGAGACAATAGAGTATGGTTGAGTCAGAAGCCAAACAGTAATTATAGATCCAATTATTTTAATGTGATAAGATGGGAGTGGCAGCCAAGTGGGCCTGACTCTCAGAGAGTTATGGAGATAGATAATAAAACATGGGTATATTAGTCAGGGTTCCCCAGAGAAACAGAACCAACAGCATGAGCACATATAAAGAAAAATCTATTTATTTTAGGGAGTTGGTTTACATCATTGTGGAGGCTTGGTCAGAAATCTGCAGGGTAGGCTAGCAGGCTGGAGACCCAGGGAAGAGTTGCAGTTTGAGTTCAAAGAACTCTGCAGGAAAGAAGGCCTTCCCCAGCAGGAGCCAAGGTAGTACACCTCCCCTGAATTCTGAAGGTACTTGATTAAGGAGACTAGAATATACAGTTAGATAAGGGGGAGTTTATTGACTGAGAAAAGAGAGCTTATCAATTAAATTCAGAATGTAATACCTTGGCAAGGACCCCAGGAGGTGAACGTACATCATCATCACCCCTGGGGTCCTTGCCAACATCACCTTCTGGGGTCCTTGCCAGGGTATTAAATGAGGCCTAACCACATTATGGAGGTTAATCTGCTTTACTCAAAGTCCACTGATTCAAATGTTAATCTCATCCAAAAAGACACCTTCATAGAAAAATCCGGAATAATATTTGACCAAATATTTGAGCACTTTGGTCCAGCCAAATTAACACATAAAATTAACCATCATAGTGGGGCAGAATAGATGAGCAGCCCACAAGAGTAGTGTTCTCCTTGTACTATCAGAAGAACCAAGGATGGATGAATGATCAGGAAGCTGGAGGAAAGTGCCCCAATAAGAAGCCATTACCTTATCCAATTTCCAGACCTGAGCCAGTTTTTAGGCCTGAAACCACTAAAAGGAAAAATAGAAGGATCCTAAAACACCCTAACAGATGTACATGGTAATGATTCCACAAATACTCCCTCAAAGGGATCTATAGACACTTAATTGGTTGACTGAACACTGGGGAAAGGAGAATGCCCAGTATTTTGAGATTGTTGGACAGATGGTCTGAGCTGACATTGATTTACCTCATCGATGACATCAACCCAGAGACCAAAAACATCATCATGACCCCTTTTTAGTGTAGGTGTATTTAGGTGTCTTAGACCATTCATGCTGCTGTAACAAAATACCGTAGACTGGGTGGCTTATAAACAACAGAAATTTATTTCTTAGAGTTCTGGAGGCTGAGAAATCCAAGATCAAGTTGGAGGCAGATTTTGGTGTCTGTTGAAGGCCCACATCCTGATTCATTGATGGTGTCTTCTTGCTGTGTCCTCACTTGGCAGAAGGAGCAAGCAAGCTTCTGTGGGCTTCTTTGGTAAGGGCACTAATTTCATTCATGAGGGGTCTGCCCTCATGATCTCATCACCTCCCAAAGGGCCCACCTCTGAATACCATCATTTTGGGGATACAGTTTCAAAACTTGAATTCTGGGGGGACACACACTTTCCAACCATAGCAATAAGTGAAATAACAAATAGAATGTAATGGGCCATGATCCCACTCACAGTGGGTCCACTGGGGCCATGGACATTTCCCCTGTTCCTGAATGCATAATTAGGAAAGATATGCTGGTGATTAGTGCAACCCCAGATTAGCCTGTGGGATAAGAAATATCATAATGGGGACAGTGAAGTACAAATGTCCGAAACTTCCGCCCAAATAGTGAATTGAAGTCAATATTGAATCCCAAGATGATGGGAGAAATTCCTGGCATGCTACTGGGCCCTGATCAAGTGTCTGACCATGGGACCCCATGTGTCCAGAACTGCTCATCATCAGCTTGGTTATGTGACTCACCCAGTCATATGGTCGAGAGGACCCAGCAGCAATCTACCCAGGGTTGAGTACAATTAGGACCAGAATGCACGTGCACACCCATGTGTCATCCACCGCTGTTGCATCAGCTCCCCTCCCACACACCTATTGCTGCATGAGATAGTCCTTAAAACCAGCTCTCAGAGGAGGAGAAAACCCAGGCTTTGTTCACAGGTAGATCTGCTTGGTATGTGAGTGAAAGCTGAACATAGATGCAACTGTACTACAACCTGACTCACAAGTGGTCTAGAAAGAGAATGGTGAAAGAAAATGCTTCCAATAGGCAGGGATTTTAGTGATGTACCTGATCATCTACTTTGTGTAGATAGAGAAGTGGCCTCAAGTTAGAATATAATCTGACTCACAGGCAGTGGTGAATGGCCTGGCCAGCTTGTCGGAAGCTTGTCAGAAGAAATATTACAATGTAGGGACAGGTATTCTGGGATAGAAGCATATGGATAAATATATCGAAGTGGGTGCAAAGACTGAAGATCTTTAATATAGCATGTTTATTCTCACCAGAGAGCATCTTCTACAGTAGAAGCATTAAAAACAGTCAGATACATGCCAATGAGTAAATGAACAAAATGGTCTTAGTGGTAGAGATGGACACTGTAAATGGACGCAACACTGTGGGCAGCCACTTACCAAGACTGATTTAACTGTGCCTGCTGCTACTGAATGTCCAATCTGACTGCACCAGGGATCAATATTCAGTCATAGATATGGTCCTATCCATCAAGGAGACCAACCATCTACTTGGTGACAAATTGACTACATTGAGTCCCTTCCACTTAGGAAGGGCTAGTGATCCATTCTGAAAGGAATAGATAGACACATAGTCTGCATATAGATTTGCATCCCATATCCTAAGACCCTTACTCAGCCCCATGGCCTGAGAACTTTTGGGGCATTTGATCTGCTGGCATAAAATCCACATAACATCACATTAGAGCAGGGGCCCACTTTATAGCAAAGGGGATGAGAGAATGGGTTTCTTAATCATGGGATCCACTGGTCATATCACCTACTACAGAAGCTCCCAGCCTGATAGAACATAGAAACTCCCTATTTAATACTGAATTGGAGTCCCAGCTCAGGCACTTTAAGAAGATGAGGCCGATCCTCTGTGATGCAGTGTTTACTTTGATCAAAGTCTTTTATATGTATGTATTCATCAAAGGACGAAAGCAGGAGTTGCCCAGTGGCTCAGTGTTTTTAAAATGTGCCTAGAGGTTGATCTGAAGGTAGCGAGTGATCTCAATGAATTGTACAGTTACAGATTGAACTCCTTGTTCTATCCTTTCCCCTTCTCACTACTGCATTTGACCAGATTTAAAAAATAAAATAGGCTGGGTGTGGTGGCTCACGCCTGTAATCCCAGCACTTTGGGAGGCCGAGGCGGGTGGATCACAAGGTCAGGAGACTGAGACCATCCTGGCTAACACGGTGAAACCCCGTCTCTACTAAAAATACAAAAATACAAAAAAAAAAAAAAAAATTAGCTGGGCATGGTGGCAGGCACCTGTAGTCCCAGCTACTCAGGAGGCTGAGGCAGGAGAATGGCGTGAACCCGGGAGGCAGAGCTTGCAGTGAGCCGAGATCGCACCACTGCACTCCAGCCTGGGCAACAGAGCAATACTCCATCTCAAAAAATAATAATAATAAAATAAAATAAATTTTGGTGCCTAGAACTGTGCACAATATTCCAGCTCTTGTGTGGAGCACAAGGGACCCCATGTTCTGTACTCCAAACAATACAGTTATCTTCTCAGAGTCTGTTCTCATGTTGAGCTTGAGGCCAATTTTCTTTCTATGAACTGGTATCAAGACATGTAACCCCATCCCGTACTTATTTTTAATAAAAAAATGTATATTTATCCATAGGACATTCCTCCTTGATGCTTCAGTCTCTTGTTTGTGACATCTTTTGCGTTTGCTATTCTACTTAGTTTTGTGTTATTCTCGAATGTGACAAACAGGTCTTCCATACATATTTATCAAAAATCATGGCTAATATTGAATAAGATATGAGCAATGCCTAATATTCATGGCATGCCACTGGGGACCCCCCTGCAGAGGTCCTCTGTGTGCCACAGAACACCTGGAATATTGTGCTGAGTTTTGACATTCCATTTTAAGAACACTGATCCACTGGAGTAGGTTTGGTAGATGGCAGGTAGGACACGAGGGAACCTGGAAATCACACCATTTAAAGAGAGGTGGAAGGAACAGGGACCAGAACCTAGAGAATACGGAACCAAGGGAAACAGGGTGGCTATCCTTGAATATTTGGAGGCCTTTAGGTGAAAAGAGAGTAACTTATATTTTGCTCCAAATGACAGAATTAGGAACAATATTGCTTGGTGATAAAGTGTGATGGAGTACAGTCACATAACCCCAAAATATGGCCCCTTTGCATACTGAGTATTTAAAGCTGGAGGAAACTGTAAAAAGCTCAGAAGCAGAAAGGTCTCTCTGAATTTATCCCACTCCCTCTCTTTCAAAGACCCTCATGTGACCAGTGTCCTGCCCTATGCACGAAGGGAAGGCATGTTATACAGAGAGGCCTGAGAAGCATCTGAACAAACAGACCTGGCTAAGGTCCCCCCAGTTTATTACCATTAGGTCAGACCCCCTTTTTTCCCAGTCATACCTCCACATGACTATCCCTTCCTTGCCAAACCTAAACATAAAAATTCATTATTTTCTTAAGGTCTTTGGGTCTTCGTTTCCAAAGGCTCTCATGTTTTTCATTTTTTAATCTGTCTTTTGTTAAAGGGATATCAGCCATGAACCTTGTGATGGGCAGGAAAATATTTTGCTTTTCCTCCCCTACAAATTCCAAAGAACAACCCTGCCACAGAACTGTCCCATAGACTGGTATTGTTCACAGGCCACTTAGAAAGGTATAATGTAGGAGTAGGACATTGGATTTGATTCCTTCCTTCCTTCCTTCCTTCCTTCCTTCCTTCCTTCCTTCCTTCCTTCCTTCCTTCCTTCCTTCCTTCCTTCCTTCCTTCCACAGAGTCTTGCTGTGTCGCCCAGGCTGGAGTGCAGTCGTGCAATCTTGGCTCACTGTAGCCTTGACTTCTTGGGCTCCAGCAGTCCTCCCACTTCATCCTCCTGTGTAGCTGGAACTGTGGGTGCACACTGCCACATCCGGCTAATTTCTCTTATTTATTTATTTATTTATTTATTTATTTATTTATTTATTTATTTTTTGTAGAGGCGGAGTTTCGCCATGTTTCTCAGGCTGGTCTTGAGCTCCTGGGCTCAAGCCATCTGCCTCCCTCAGCCTCCCAAAGTGCTAGACATGAGCCACCGCACCTGGCCTAGATATGATATTCTTTCTGTAAACTGTTTCCACTCTAACATTCTATGATTTTCTTCTATCAAAATCTGCTCTCAAATCTTTTATTCAGACTCAGGCATAAATAACAGATGATAAATTTGTAGCCTCCCCAGTCCCCTGGTAGCTAAATTTTAAAGAGTTAAAGACATACTGAGGATATAATTTGCTAGCTTCTGGCGTGAGGCATTTTAGCCTATGGTTGGAGTGAGCCTGGGAAGGTCCAGAGCCCTTTCCCCTGCCTTGTGGACACAGCGGCTTTCTTTCCCCCATGAAGTTCAGAGCCCTTTGCTTTCCTGGCACAAGGAAAAATTCTGCAAGAATAATGTATTTGTTGTTAAATCCGCTCTTCCGGCAAAGGCTGTCATTGCTTCCCATGGAACATCTTTGCATCACAAAAGCATCAGCCTCCTTTTAAAATGAATGAATGAATGGACCAAAATGTCAATGCTTTCATTTCTTTTGATCAAAAGCCATGCTTACAGTAATAAAAGACAAACCAGGGTGACTGAGTATACATGAAAGAGAAAGGAAGTACCTAGTAAAGCTTACATTATAAAAGCTCCTTTGGCTGACAGATATGCCTGTCTGGATACGAAATTGCCATTTCAGAGCCATACAATTTATGTAAACAGTAGCCACTAACACATTTTATCTTGGTCATGTGCCCAATCTGAAAAGAAAAAACTTGAGATTCTCCTTGAGAAGAACTTCCTGCTGGAGTTTTCTGGAGGATTTCTCATGAGACTGCACATGCGGCCACCTCTTTAGGTGGTGGACACTTTAGATGTAATCATCATGACCACTATCTGAGCGCCCCTGGAGTCTGGGCTCAGGACCCCCTCCCTAGCCCCTCGGGCTTGCTGCCACCTCCTGAACAATGGGTCTGACAGCTGTCTCCATGCAGTCTTGCAGCATCCAGCTTGACTGGGAATGATTAGCCCATCCTGACGAAGCTCTTCCCCCACTGAGACACGCTGGCAGTGCTTTCCTTTGGAGACAGCCCGTGTATGCTCCTGGCGTGGCATTTGCTGTTCTCGTAGATGTCTGGGGAGCTTGGCCAGAACCATCCAGGCCAGCAGTTTACAGCAGCGCTTCAGAACAGATGTGTGGTTTTTTGGGAGCTGGGGGGATGGGAGGGGGGTTAGGGGTTGTCTATACTTAGTATAATTCCATGCAGGGGTGAGAAAACAGTAGGTGGAGTGAGGAGGTAGGGAAAGAAGTGGGATAAAGATGAATCCCAAGCAGTGAGAGTGTCTGGGGCTCTCTCACTGCTCTCACTGTTCATACCCTCACAGGCCTTCAGAGGACCCGCTAGGGTCAGCTTCACTGCAGTTTCCCGGTGGCCCTTTGAGAGTCTACAAACCAGCTGGAAAGCAAAGATCACCATCAAGAAAAGGCCCTGAGCAGCAAACAGAGCCCCACCATCCATCCAGAGGTCAGCCTGAAGGAAAGCTACAGCCGGAGGCTCCAGCTACCGGGTCTCAGAGCTACAGGCACTTTTACACAGGGGCAGACAGAGATAAGGTGGGAGCTGATGTATTATGCCTGGAAGGTACCAAGGAAATGATAATGGATGTTTCTATTTGACACTTTGTTGTGTTTTTCTTTTTAAAAGATTTGAAATCATTCGGGACAATTTCTTATTTCTAGCAACAGAGTGATCTGAACCACTGATTTGCTTGGAAATGAAGAGATTCTGTTTATGGATCTGTACTTTGGTCTAACAACTCTGTTTCACACTATGGGCGGGCTTTAGCAGTGCAGTTTCCAGATAGTATCTGAAATTTAAAAAAAAAAAAAGGGAGCAGGGGGAGAGAAAATAATTTGGGAGTAATCTGAGCCTCTCGGAAACAGATAAGATCCAAGAAACCTCAGTCCCAGATGACATGCAGAGCAACTTGTACATTCATTTACTGACTCCAAAATGGTCTCATTCTTACTGAATCGGTTTTTGTACTGTTTCTTTTAAAACCTAACCCCCTTAGCTGTTAGCAGCGTATTTTTAAACGACATTAGGGTGCCCTTTTCTAATTGGTAAAAAGCAATCATCATGAGGATGAGTCACACTCCAGGACCCAGACATCCCCTCAGTGTCCAGTTTCCTCCAGAAACACTTAGGTACGAAAGTGGGTCAGAAGTGCCCATCATCCCAGGCATATTCCTTCTTGAATGTTTAAACCAACATTGTTTTGTACTTATAAGGAATTGTTATACTAATCATTTTTTTTGCCAAATTGGCCATAATATAATCCACCTACCACTGACCAACTACAGAAGAAAAATTAAACAAAAGTTTTGCTGTTGTTATCCTTTTTTTTCCTAGGGGTTGAGCTTCTGAAGCCAGGAGGTCACTTGAATTATGTATACAACCTTGGTAATTGCATTCCTACATTCTACAAAATGCCACAGCACTCACTACAGTCCAAAATAGCTGTTGCAAACAATGACAATTACTGCCCAGACATTTTCAAACACAGCAGGTTACTGGCTGAAGCTGTGATGGAAACCCTAAAAAATATATAAATATTTTGAAATGCTCTGTAAATCAAACTGATGCCCCAGACACAGAGTGGATTGTCTCGAAGCAAACTGAAGTCATTTGGAGGCTGTGAGGCTTTGTTGAAGGGTGTTGGAAAATGTTGAGCTTGTTAATATTAGGCCCAAATGTCATAATTAAATGATTTTTAAGTTTTCTTTCTCTCCGGAAATAGAGATCTCAGTTTTGTCTGATCACCCTCACCCTATAAAGGCCCTACTCTATTGGAAAAAAGATGGCAAACCCTTTAATTTCCCCACTACTTTCATATGTTCAGTAATTCCAGCATCCGATGAGTGCTATTGGGTGACTTTGAGAAGTGTTTATGGAAGGGACATCTGAGGCCACCGCCTGTGGCGATCCGAGAGGCCTTGAGGATAAGCAGTCGGGGCCAGAGAGCAGCAATAATGGCTGCCAAGGGGCAAGAGCCACAAGGAATTTTGCTTAAACATTCCAGCAGCTTCTGCCCCTCTGGGCCAGCCTGTGGAAGTTCAGCTTGCAGAGTCACGGGGCTTTCTGTGTGTTCAGGCTGATTTTCCCCTGGTGACTTTTGGAGGGAGGCTTCTGTGTCTATTGGGGTTGAAGGGGAAGGTAAGAAATCTGACACTAATATAATCCCACTGCTAGGGGCCAACCTGCCAGAAGGGCCAGTCTCATCCTGGGACATGAAAGAACCTGCTTCAGACACCCACAGAGGGCAGGCCTCCCTCCACTACCCTAAGCGAATGGGAAATTAGAATTAAATCCGGGACACAGGGCTGTCTCCTCCAGGGAGGAGTGCACCTAGGGTGAGTCTAGGGAGAGTTTCTTGTCCTAATGAGTATACTTGGATTTTAGATAAATCTCTGAATTCAGGTAAGTAATTTCCTTTAAATGCTGCAAATTATTAAAATGAAAACAATCCACCTATATTCTAATTTATTAAGAAATGTTTGTGCCAGGTATTGACACAGAGGAGATAGCTATTAAATAAGGATAAGCTGAGTAATAAATTCCCATTGTAATTGAGTATAGCATTAATTTATTTACATGATTTACTGGCTTTTTATTTTTTATATGACATGTCCAATGCATTGTTTTCAGTTCCCCAGTAAATAAACTGCAGGGAGAATGTTACTATTATGCAGTAATCAGGAGGTGATAGCGGAGTTGGGGGGGCACAGTTAGTGCAGATGACATCTTCTTGGTTTTTCACTCTCTTTTTTTTTTTTTTTTTTGAGATGGAGTCTTGCTCTCTTGCCCAGGCTGGAGTGCAGTGGCGCTCCACTCAGCTCACTGCAAGCTCCACCTCCTGGGTTCAAGTGATTCTCCTGCCTCAGCCTCCCAATTAGCTGGGACTACAGCCGTGCACCACCACACCTGGCTAATTTTTGTTTGTTTGTTTTTATTTTTTGTAGAGACGGGCTTTCACTATGTTGGCTAGGCTGGTCTCAAACTCCTGACCTCAAATGATCTGCCCCCTTGGCCTCCCAAAGTTTGGGAATTACAGGCATGAGCCACTGCACCCAGCCAGTTTTTCAATCTCTGAAGCAACCTCATGAAGCTACTTCTTCGCCCTCTGTGTTCATGCCCCATGGTGGGAACTCACTGCTTAGAAACTGCCTGCTTCTTGTCACATCACTCTTATAAATCCTGGGCAGGACTCTTTCAGTTGCTTGCAACATGGATCCAACTTGGCTTTGCCAGAAAAATGAAATTCACAGGTCATGCAGCGAACAATAGCAAGGGATAAGGTATACATTCCCTGAGAGTCCCGGCCTCTTGGGTCATAGGCCCACTGTGTGGCACTGCTACTAGAAGAGGTAGAAAACCCATAAGAACTATGTAATGTTGGGACAACAACAATGTAGTTTGTTTCAGATGAAAAATGTGTCCCTGTGGTTTATCCCTCTGGAATAATACATGACAAGCTTAATTTCTCTCTAACTTGAAAATCTTTAAGATACTTAAAGACAGGTATAAAGATTAAGAAGTTATCTTAGGACTGCTATAACAAAATACCATAAACTTGGTGTCTTTAAAGCAACATAAATGTATTTCTCACAGTTCTGGAGGCTGGGAAGTCCAAGATCATCAAGGCACCAACAGATTCTGGCGAGGGCCCTCTTGCTAAATGGCAATCCTTTCTGTGTCCTCACAAAGCGAAAGAGGGCAAATAAACTGCTTCAGGCATTTTTTAAAAAAGCATGAATCCCATTTATGAGCGTGGACCTAATTGTCTCTCAAAGGCTCTACCTCTTAATACCATCACATTGAGGATTAGGTCTCAACATAGGGGCCGGAGCCGTGGATCCATAAGCATTCAGACTGCAGCAAAGACATCTTCATGCCACATATTCTCTGATCCAAGACCTTGTTCTCGAATGTTGTCTCCTTACCATGGTATTTTTATGTGTTCATTCCCTAGTTTATCTGTGTCCATTACTCTGGAGTTTCGAACACAGTCTCCAAATATAGCACGAGGCTGGGCCTGGTGGCTCACACCTATAATCCCAGCACTTTGGGAGGCCAAGGTGGGCAGGTTACTTGAGCTCAGGAGTTCAAAACCAGCCCGGGCAACAATAACAAGACCTTGTCTCTATTAAAAACTAAAAAAAAAATTAACCAAGCATGGTGGTACGCACCTGTATTCCCAGCTCCTCAGGAGGCTGAGATTGCAGGATTGATTGAACCTGGGAGATCAAGGCTACAGTGAGCTATGATCATGCCACTGCACTCCAGCCTGGCTGATAGAGCAAGGCCCTGTTTCAAAACAAACAAGCAAAATCAAATCTAGCATGAGTGAAGAGTTGAGAAGTACTGCATTGCTGGAAAGGAAATGTCTAGGTTTCCTCTCTTAGCATTTTTCTAATATTTATATGTATTTGGAAAATACCTATTTCTGGAAATATTTTGAAGTGTACATCCATCTGTCTGTAATTACCATACAGAAAAGAAGACCTCATTAACATTGCCTTTCTTGTGCAATAAACACTATTTTATGACAGAATATATACACATATTCTGAAAAATATACTACTTAGAAGAGATGGAGCCCCCACCATTTCCTGAATAAATAGATTATTTAATTGTCAGGAAGATTAGTGAGAGGTCTCCGCAGTTTGTTTTCATTGTTTTGCTCTCCTTTACTAAACTACAGTATTTGTCCTGCACATGACTTATGTCCTATCTTGATGCTTTAATTCAAGGACCATATACTGAGTGACCATTGTGTGCAAGATGTTGTGTCAAAAACATTTCAGTGTTGTCTTTAAGTGATAGTTTGAGGAGCTTCTGCTTTACAGGCTGTGAACTGTCCCCACTGCTTATGAGATGAAGGCTAAGATTTTTCATCTGACCTGCAAGGTTCTTGATGGTTAGCTAAGGTTATTAGAATTGCAAATAGAAGTGAACTCAAATCCAGTGTGAGTTTAAAAAAGAGAACGTGGTATAAGAATTTAGGAGGGTCTCATGGAATAGCAGTCAAAGAGCCACGATTCACAAGGGACTGGACTCAGACTCTGTGATGCTGTCTGCAACAAAGGCAGCCACTCTCTCTGTGGGGTCAGACAGACTCTCTTCTTTGGCTGTCTCTCTGTGGCTGCTTTCTTCCTGTTTATTTTTTTATTAATTTTTTTTGAGACAGGGTCTCGCTGTGTTGCTGAGGCTGGAGTGCAGTGGTACGATCATGCCTCAGTGCAGCCTTGCCCTCCCAGGCTCAAATGATCCTCCCACCTCAGCCTCCCACGTAGCTGGAAACACAGGCATGCACCGTAACACCCTGCTATTTTTTTTTTTTTTTTTTTTTGTAGAGACAGGGTCTTGCTTTGTTGCCGAGGCTGGTCTTGAGCTCCTGGACTCAAGTGATCCTCCCCTCTTGGCCTTCCAAAGTGCTGGGATTACAGGCATGAGCCACTGCATCTGGCCTCCTATTTAGATCAGCATTCTCTGTGCCTCCACACACATGGCAGATGTCTACCCCACAGAGCACAGTGTATGTGTCCTGCAGGTGCGGCCATACACATAGATGAGCTGCATCCTTGAATCCCAATTTCACATTTCCAGGGAAATTCCACTGGCTTATCTACACCAAGGTTCCACACGATCAGCTGCGGGTGGAGTGGAAGGCCAAGCCCCTACATTGACTAGGATGGTGGGACAGGACCACCTTGAGATCTACAACAAGCCAGGGTAATGGTGGAATAGCCCTGGGGCACCCACAACCTTACATCTGACACGTAGAATGTCATTCGAGCCTCAAGTCAACACCCAGGGTAGGGAAGTATGAACTCCACTTTACCTAGAGGGAACTGAAGCCAGTGATGTACAGACAGCTTGCAGAAGCAGGGGTAGGACTCAGCTCTTACGATCCCTCATCCAGTGCTCTTTCTGCCAGTTTCACCTTGGACTTCTGGTTAACCGTGCTTGGAAGATTCTTCTCAAGACAGGGCCATTGTGCTTCCGAGGGGACTGCAGCCAGGTTTCAGAGGCACAGGACTTGGAATATATTCTTGTGTAATATTCCAAGGAACAGATGTAAACAACTGTGATCATCCCAGAGCAATACCATCCAAACCCATCTCCCTGGAGGACTGTCCCCATCAACAACAATCTTGTCATTTTGGCCAGCTGGTGCGCCACATTCAACATGCCATGTCTCTAAGGACTGACAACTCCTCCTGGCTTTGTATTTTATCCTCTTTGCTGGCTTCTAGTGAGTTTTTAAAAAACTGAGTATTTTGCCTCTTTGGTTAAACTAGTTGGCTTCTATTTCATTTTTTTAAAAAAAAAATTCAATGTATTGATTTTTCCTTTTACTGATGATCTCCTTGGCAACCATGCTTGTAGAGAAGCCATTTAGTTTTCTGGTTAAGTTGGACTAGGCGTTTCAAACTGTCCCAGACTAGCAGCCCCTGTGGGCACTTCCAGGGATTCTGAGCCATGCGCTCATTTTCAGAGATGGGGCTGGGCCGAGCCAGCCAAGTGTGGAACCTGTTGTTCGCATCTGTGTTAGCCAGTGCCTCAAATGGCCAACAGAGCACTGAGGGGTGAGTCTCTCCCATTGGCAGGCTCGGCATTGTCTATGGGGCCCACTGGGGACAGCAGAGGTGTCTAGTGTCTATCTGCTCCCTCCAGCAGAGGACACTGGGCGAGGGGAGCCACACTCATCTCCTGCTTGGCTGTTTCCCTGCCCCGTTTTGGAAAGGTCTCCATTTCACATTGCCAATCATTTGCCAACTTAAGTTCCAAGCCAAAGCCATGTTGGGCCTTTGAATTTTTTGGATGTTTGGCAGGTGACATTTGTATCAGAAGAATCCCGTGGAAGAGGCAATATGCCTGAAACATGTGTCTCTTGGTTGCAAGGCAGGAAACCTAGTTCTGGGGCTATTTGCACCCTACGACCATGGAAAAGCTGACTTACACCTCCATAACTCAATCTCTTCTCCTCAAAGATGGGGATGATGTGGTCAGTCAGAACTTTCTGAGGCCACTGGACACATTCAGGAACTGTGTTCAAGAGTACCTTGGCCTGTGGGATAAAAAGCTCTCTGATCATAAACAAGCATGATTACTTATTTTGTTACCAGGTTTCTCATCCAGGCCAGACTTGGACTGCTGGCTGAATCCCATTTCTCTCCTCTTGCACCGAGTGTCTGAACTATTCAGATCCAGTGTGTCCTTCGCTCCCAACAGCCTGCCAGGTCTCCAGTGATATTTATTGACCAGCCTGGTGCACGGGGCACACCATTGGCAGCTTAGACTAAAAACTCCCCCAGCACAGATTGTTTCTCACTCTGTGTTCGGCACAGTAACTAGAAATTAGCAATCAAAAATAAGTTGAGATCATCATGTTGGACTGTTTTCTGTCTAGCAAGTGTGTGCATCCTGGTCTCTGCCACAGGGTCTCCTAGGAAAAACCCACTTTCATTCCTCTGTCTGTTCCATAGCCCAGGGGACAGCAGCCTGCATTTTGTGGGCTGCAGCGGCTTTCATGACTGTACCTATTTTGGTCAGACACTGAGGGAACAGGCAAGAATTCCTATAGAGTTACACAGGGGAAGAAGGGATCTGCCCCACATTTAGCAACTTACACATCTCAAGTGAGACGAGGAGAAAAATTCTGAAGATTTAAATAGAAAAGAAAACTAAGAATAATGGAGAAGGTATTCACATGGGCTAAAGACAAAAGTTCAGACACCAGCCTATGGTCAAAGAGTATTCCCCTCCACTCTGAGTCTGGGCACCCTCCCCTATCTGGAGCAATGGCCTGTCCCTTCTGATGCTCTGGCAAGAGCTCCAGGATTTTCCCATAGGCTATGGGGATGGACATTTTTCATTTCTCTACACAAATTTGGAAGAAGAAGATTTCACCACAGAATCTCAGAATAGCCACCCTCAGCTAGGACCTTATTCACAAGATAGGGAAGCCAGGCATGTGATGGGAAAGAACACTCTATTTAGGGCAAATGCTTTCCGGAACCATTCCTCCTACTGAGCAAAGTGAGGCTGAGGGTTATGGACAGAAGAGAAGGCAGGGGATGCACTAAAATGAGCATCCAAAATGGAAACCATCTAAGCAGTGCCTATTTGGGAGAAGCTGATCTCATGGCAGAGGGAAAAAAGAAAGAGTCAACCACCAATGGCCAGGATACAGAGTATATCACATTTGCTCACATTCCACTGACTGAACACAAGTAGGATGGCCAGGCCAAAGTCAGTGGGGCAGGGAAATAGACTCTTCCATAGCAGGAGCCACTGTAAAGCACATGGCAATGGGCAAGGATGAGGAAGGCAGGGAGCAGCTGGGAGCAACCATGCATCCCACCGCAGGCCTGTATCATGACTCCATGCACATATGCAGCTGCGAGATCCCTTTTCTGTGGACGTGGAAGCTTTTCCCCAATCTGCACAGTGCGTTTGGAGATGGCAAGTCCTTGTGGCTTGTCTTTCTGTCTTTTTTGTGTGTGGTGCCACATACATAACGTAAAATTTACCCTTTTAACCATTTTTTAAAATTTTGAGACAGAGTCTCACTCTGTCACCCAGTCTGGAGGGCAATGGCTCACCTCCACCCCTTTTCAAGCGATTCTCCTGCCTCAGTCTCCCGAGAAGCTGAGATTACAGGCGTGCACCACCATGCCCAGCTAACTTTTGTATTTTTAGTAGAGATGGGGTTTCGTGCCATGTTGGCCAGGCTGGTCTTGATCTCCTGACCTCAAGTGATCCACCTGCCTTAGCCTTCCAAAGTGCTGGGATTACAGGTGTGAGCCACCATGACTGGCCATTTTAACCATTTTTAAACATGGAGTTCAGTAACATTAAATACATTCACACTGTTGTACAACCATCATCACCATCCAACACCAGAACTTTTTTATCCTCTCAAACTGTATACCCATTAAGCACTCGTGTCCCATTCCCCCTGCCCCCTAGTCCCTGGCAGCCACCATTCTACTTTCTGGCTGTATGAATTTGACTACTCTAGATAGCTCATGTATGTGTAGCATTTCTTTCCTTTTAAAGACTGAATAACATTCCATTATATATGTTATATATATATGCATATTATATATAATTCTGTTATGTATATCACATATATAATATATATTATATATACAACATTTTGTTTATCCATTTTTCTGTTGATAGACACACGGGCTGCCCCACATTTTGCCCTTGTGAATAATGCTGTGAACATGAACATGTAGATGTCTTTTCAGGCCTCTGCTTTCAATTCTCTTGGGTATATACACAGAAGTGGGATTACTGGATCACATGGTAATTCTGTGTTTAATTTTTCATGAGAAAGGCCCTTACTGTTTGTCATAGATTGTGTCTTTTCTTGTCTCTGAAGCACAGCAGGCAGGGACTTCTGCTTGTGATCATTTTTTCTTGTTTTTGCCAGAGCCACCTATGCAGTCCCTCAGTCTGCTTCTTCCCCCATTTGAGTGCATTAATGAGAATGTTCAGGAATCTGTCGATTCATCTTTCCTAAGTGCCATTTTTTAATACTGACAGCAGAAGGCTATTCTGTGTCTCTTGATTGTTTACTGCTGGTGATTTGGGGTTGGGGGGGTCTTTTTATTGTTTTTGTTTGTT
Source organism: Rhinopithecus roxellana (assembly GCF_007565055.1). NCBI lineage: Eukaryota > Metazoa > Chordata > Mammalia > Primates > Cercopithecidae > Rhinopithecus > Rhinopithecus roxellana. The sequence goes on from NC_044551.1 coordinate 58,342,331, forward strand.
TGTTTGTTATATTTTCTTAAGTTGTGGGGAAGATAAATTCTACATTATTGTTTCATTCTGTCATCTTATCCGGGAAATCTGTTTCTTCAGTTTTTGCTTAATATTATAATGTATCTTCTATCCAATTTCAGTGATGATGCATGTCATGAAAGAGACAGCTACTGCAGGCTAAAATGCCATTGTAAAATCACTGTGGGTTATGGCACTTTCCACAGCTCTTCAAGATACTAAAAAGTTCCTTTTAATTACACCAATAACGCTAACTAGGAACTGTTATAATTTCTTTTATGTAGCAAAGGAAGGCTGATGCTGAGGGTTTGAATATCTTTGTTTTCATGAATATTCAATAAGATACTTAATAAAGAAAATAATTGTTAATAAGCAATTGGGGATGAAATGATAGGAAATTTTTCAAGCTTTTCTCAACAGAGCTGTGATATCATCTGGCTAGGCTTCTTCAGGCTCCCTTGAAATGCAGGAAGACTGATAGTTATTTTTACAAATCTTTGCTCTAAACTTGGATGAGGCTAAATAAAACATGTCTTATGTTGCGGATAGATGCTCAGCAGGCACTGCAGGCCTCTGCATGGGAAGTTCTAATTGATTCACTCCTAAATATTGGGCTTGCTAGCCCCAGATGAGCCTTTTCCAGACCTGATGTGATCTCTTGGTCTCTACTAACAGCCATTCCTGGCTTCTCTTTGCAGAGGCAGCTTCCAATACAGAGGCAAAAATACTGCAGATCTTCTCAGCCTCCCTCATGCTAGGGTGTAGGCATATGGCTTGGCCCTGGACACTGTGTCCTAAGGGTAAATTTACTGGGGTTTCTGGAAACACTATTTGTCCTGGATAGAAAGTGACACACATGCAGAAACAGCCTCTCCTCTTTACTAGCCACAGCCTCTTCTGCATGTGTCCCTGGCATTGCTGCTGCCATTGTGCAGAGGATGGGAGCCAGTGCAGATGATGGAAGCCACACATGGGGGTCGGTGGGGGAGATGGAAGAGGAGCACTTGGCAACTTGCAGAAAAGGGACCTGTTTTAGTGTCTAGGTCACTTGTTCAGTCTTCTACTTTTGCAGCTAAAATCCTTATTTGAAAAAGACGTTAAATAGAAAAATAAGGGCAATGTAGTAGCTTCTAGTAAAACAAAAATGTATATACTTTGTGATGTTATTATAATGTACTTTCTTTTAGAAATGTAACTTTCATAGTAATAATAAATGAAAGATTTTATCTTAAATGCCCTTACTTGGCAGAGCAAAACGTTAGCAACCCTACGTTAGTCTCCAAAGTATTTTTGAAATTTTACTGATCCATGAAATCTGAAAGTCTGGGAACCACTGCTCTAACTCAAGAAAAACTCATTCTTGGACTAGGACTCAGATTGGTTTGTAGCCCAGCAGCTCTCCTGTCTGGCCACTCTTTTACATGAAAGGCTTGTGATTCTGACTCCTGCCCTTCATTCAGTTTCCTGCTTAGAAAGAAGGAAAAAAAGAGGAAAGAGTCATTCACTGAGCTTTAACTTTTTTGACTGAGATATCAATAAACCCTTGTGTGCCCTCATACACTCTCACACTCTCTCTTGATACACACAGACACATAGACATGCACACACTTTTCAACTTGCTGACTGTAAGGAAAAATAGAGCTGAGGGCATCTGCATCAACAAAGCAGTTGCACCAAGGCAACACTGTCTTATGCAGCTAAGGCTCCATCCAGCCATGACCCAAAAGGCCAGAGAAGGAAGATTAGTTTTCTTCATGAGCTACTTATTTTTATAACACTCTTCTGGGCCCAAGAAGCAGAGGATGATGTTGGATGTTTGTCTTCCTGAGTATGATTTGTGCTGGAAAAACAAGACAGACACTGGTGGTAGAAAGGTTTTCTTATAAGTCTTGATCCTCTGCAGTCCTGCTAGGCTGGGACTTGCCAGTGGATGAGTGCCTCAATCTCTTAGCCTCAGTTTCCTCTTCTATAAAATAAATAATGATGATGATGATAAGATAATGGACAAAAAGCACCTACTATTCTGTCTGAAATATAGTATATACCAGGTGCTCATTAGGTGGTATATACAACTACTATTACTTTCCCTAAGTTTGGTGACAGTAGTTTAAAAAAGAGCAAACTCAATTCTACAACAAAAATATGAATTAACAGTAGTGTAGTTTAAGAATCCTTAGCTTCTTTGGGAGGCCGAGATGGGCAGATCACGAGGTTAGGAGATCGAGACCATCCTGGCTAACATGGTGAAACCTCGTCTCCACTAAAAAATACAAAAAAACTAGCCGGGCGAGGTGGCGGGCGCCTGTAGTCCCAGCTACCTGGGAGGCTGAGGCAGGAGAAAGGCGTGAACCCGGGAGGCAGAACTTGCAGTGAGCTGAGATCCGGCCACTGCACTCAAGCCTGGGCGACAGAGCAAGACTCCATCTCAAGAAAAAAAAAAAAAAAAGGAATCCTTAGCTTGCAGGAACACATTTCAAAGTATTTCATGATGAAATGATATAATGATGGCCTAAATAATCCAGGGTAAGGCAGTATGGTTGGAAACAAGATTGGCCACGTGTTGATTGCAGACACTGGGTGAAGAAGGAGTAGTCATTAAATGATTCCCTCTATTTTTGCATCTGTTTGATAATTTCCAAAATAAATAAAACAAAACAAAAATAAACAAGCAATAGTTGATAAGTTCTTGCCCAAAGCAAAGAACACCAAATTAAATATTTTTGGTGGTGTAGGAAACACCATTTGTTAGCATCCCATTCCCTCATAAAGGATATTGCTTTAACTAAATACATAACCTCTCACTCTTTCTTGCATTAGAACTCCTTGAAGGGACCCCATCTGTCTGTCTTATAGGGCTCTTCTCTTAATCAGTTATTGGCAATTGAATTATTATGAAATTGATGGAAAAGATTGATCTGGGAGGTGGCACAATGATGGCCAAATAGGAACAGCTCCAGCCTCCAGTTCCCAGTGTGAGCGACACAGAAGATGAGTGATTTCTGCATTTCCAACTGAGGTACCAGGTTCATCTCACTGGAGCATGTCAGACAGTGGGTGCAGGACAGTGGGTGCAGTCCAATGAGCAAGAGCCAAAGCACCTGGGAAGCGAAAGCAGGAAGGGAACTTCCTTTCCTAGCCAAGGGAAACCATGACACACAACACCTGGAAAATCGGGTCACTCCCACCCTAATACTGCGCTTTACCAAGGGTCTTAGCAAACGGCACACCAGGAGATTATATCCCACACCTGGCTCGGAGGGTCCCACGCCCACAGAGACTCCCTCATTGCTAGCACAGCAGTCTGAGATTGAACTGCAAGGTGGCAGCGAGGCTGGGGGAGGGGCGCCCGCTATTGCTGAGGCTTAAATAGGTAGACAAAGCAGCCAGGGAGCTCAAACTGGATGGAGCCCACTGCAGCTCAAGGAGGCCTGCCTGCCTCTGTAGACTCCATCTCTGGGGACAGGGCACAGCCAAACAAAAGGCAGCAGAAACCTCTGCAGATGTAAATGTCCCTGTCTGACAGCTTTGAAGAGAGTAGTGGTTCTCCTAGCACAGAGTTTGAGATCTGAGAACGGACAGACTGCCTGTTCAAGTGGGTTCCTGACCCCCGAGTAGCCTAACTGGGAGTCATCCCCCACTAGGGGCAGACTGACACCTCACACCTCACACAGCTGGGTACGCCTCTGAGATGAAGCTTCCAGAAGAACGATCAGATAGCAACATTTGCTGTTCAGCAATATTCACTCTTCTGCAGCCTCCACTGCTGATACCCAGGACACAGCATCTGGAATGGACCTCGAGCAAACTCCAACAGACTTGCAGCTGAGAATCCTGACTGTTAGAAGGAAAACTAACAACCAGAAAGGACATCCACACCAAAACCCCATCTGTACGTCACCATCATCAAAGACCAGAGATAGATAAAACCACAAAGATGGGGAAAAAGCAGTGCAGAAAAGCTGAAAATTCTAAAAATCAGAGCACCTCTCCCTCTCCAAAGGAATGCAGCTCCTTGCCAGTAACTGACTCGATCAACTGGAAGAAAGGGTATCAATGATTGAAGATCAAATGAATGAAATGAAGTGAGAAGAGAAGTTTAGAGAAAAAAGAGTAAAAAGAAATGAACAAAGCCTCCAAGAAATATGGAACTATGTGAAAAGACCAAATCTACGTTTGATTGGTGTACCTGAAAGTGACGGGGAGAATCGACCCAAGTTGGAAAACACTCTGCGGGATATTATCCAGGAGAACTTCCCTAACCTAGCAAGGCAGGCCAACATTCAAATTCAGGAAATACACAAAGATACTCCTTGAGAAGAGCAACTCCAAGACGCAAAATTGTCAGATTCACCAAAGTTGAAATGAAGGAAAAAATGTTAAGGGCAGCCAGAGAGAAAGGTCAGGTTACCCACAAAGGGAAGCCCATCAGACTTTTAACAGTGGATCTCTCAGCAGAAACTCTCCAAGCCAGAGGAGAGTGGGGGCCAATATTCAACATTCTTAAAGAAAAGAATTTTCAACCCAGAATTTCATATCCAGCCAAACTAAGCTTCATAAATGAAGGAGAAATAAAATCCTTTACAGACAAGCAAATACTGAGAGATTTTGTCACCACCAGGCCTGCCCTGCAAGAGCTCCTGAAGGAAGCAGTAAACATGGAAAGGAACAACTGGTACCAGCCACTGCAAAAACATGCCAAAATGTAAAGACCATTGGTGCTAGGAATAAATTGCATCAACTAACGAGCAAAATAACCAGCTAACATCATAATGACAGGATCAAGTTCACACATAACAATATTAACCTTAAATGTATATGGGCTAAATGCTCCGATTAAAAGACACTAAAAGATCGCCAAATTAGATAGAGACAAGACTCATCAGTTTGCTATATTCAGGAGACCCATCTCATGTGCAGAGACACACATAGGCTCAAAATAAAGGAATGGAGGAAGATCCACCAAGCAAATGGAAAACAAAAAAAGGCAGGGGTTGCAATCCTAGTCTCTGATCAAACAGACTATAAACGAACAAAGATCAAAAGACACAAAGAAGGCCATTACATAATGGTAAAGGGATCAATTCAACAAGAAGAGCTAACTATCCTAAATATGTATGCACCCAATACAGGAGCACCCAGATTCATAAAGCAAGTCCTTAGAGACTTACAAAGAGACTTAGATTCCCACACAATAATAATGGGAGACTTTAACACCCCACTGTCAACATTAGACAGATCAACGAGACAGAAAGTTTTAACAAGGATATCCAGAAATTGAACTCAACTCTGCAACAAGCAGACCTAATAGACATCTATAGAACTCTCCACCCCAAATCAACAGAATATACATTCTTTTCAGCACCACATCGTACTTATTCAAAATTGACCACATAGTTGGAAGTAAAGCACTCCTCAGCAAATGTAAAAGAACAGAAATTATAACAAACTGTCTCTCAGACCACAGTGCAATCAAACTAGAAGTCAGGATTAAGAAACTCACTCAAAACCACTCAACTACATGGAAACTGAACAACCTGCTCCTGAATGACAACTGGGTACATAACGAAATGAAGGCAGAAATAAAGATGTTCTTTGAAACCAATGAGAAGAAAGAAACAACATACCAGAATCTCTGGGACACATTTAAAGCAGTGTGTAGAGGGAAATTTATAGCACTAAATGCCCACAAGGGAAAGCAGGAAAGATCTAAAATTGACACTCTAACATCACAATTAAAAGAACTAGAGAAGCAAGAGCAAACACATTCAAAAGTTATCAGAAAGCAAGAAATAACTAAGATGAGAGCAGAATTGAAAGAGATAGAGACACAAAAAACCCTTCAAAAAATCAGTGAATCCAGGAGCTAGTTTTTTGAAAAGATCAACAAAATTGATAGACCGCTAGCAAGACTAATAAGGAAGAAAAGAGAGAAGAATCAAATAGACACAATAAAAAATGATAAAGGGGATATCACCACTGACCCCACAGAAATACAAACTACCATCAGAGAATACTATAAACACCTCTATGCAAATAAACTAGAAAACCTAGAAGAAATGGATAAATTCCTGGGCACATACACTCTCCCAAGGCTAAACCAGGAAGAAGTTGAATCCCTGAATAGACCAATAGCAGGCTCTGAAATTGAGGCAATAATTAATAGCCTACCAACCAAAAAAGGTCCAGGACCAGATGGATTCACAGAGATATAAGGAGGAGCTGGTACCATTCCTTCTGAATTTATTCCAATCAATAGAAAAAGGGGGAATCCTCCCTAACTCATTTTATGAGGCCAACATCATCCTGATACCAAAGCCTGGCAGAGACACAACAAAAGAAGAGAATTTTAGACCAATATCCCTGATGAACATCGATGCAAAAATCCTCAATAAAATACTGGCAAACCGAATCCAGCAGCACATCAAAAAGCTTATCCACCACAATCAAGTTGGCTTCAACCCTGGGATGCAAGGCTGGTTCAACATATGCAAATCAATAAACATAATCCATCACATAAACAGAACCAATGACAAAAACCACCTGATTATCTCAATAGATGCAGAAAAGACCTTTGACAAAATTCAACAGCCCTTCATGCTGAAAACTCTCAATAAATTCAGTATTGATGGAACATATCTCAAAATAATAAGAGCTGTTTATGACAAACTCACAGCCAATATCATACTGAATGGGCAAAAACTGGAAGCATTCCCCTTGACAACTGGCATAAGACAGGGATGCCCTCTCTCACCACTCCTATTTAACTAGTGTTGGAAGTTCTGGCCAGGGCAATCAGGCAAGAGAAAGAAATAAAGGGTATTCAATTAGGAAAAGAGGAAGTCAAATTGTCCCTGTTTGCAGATGGCGTGATTGTATATTTAGAAAACCCCATCATCTCAGCCCCAAATCTCTTTAAACTGATAAGCAACTTCAGCAAAGTCTCAGGATACAAAATCAATGTGCAAAAATCATAAGCATTCTTATACACCAATAACAGACAAACAGCCAAATCATGAGTGAACTCCCATTCACATTTGCTTCAAAAAGAATAAAATACCTAGGAATCCAAATTACAAGGAATGTGAAGGACCTCTTCAAGGAGAACTATAAACCACTGCTCAATGAAATAAAAGAGGACACAAACAAATGGAAGAACATTCCATGCTCATGGATAGGAAGAATCAATATCATGAAAATGACCCTACTGCCCAAGGTAATTTATAGATTCAATGCCATCCCCATTAAGCTACCAATGACTTTCTTCACAGAATTGGAAAAAAGTACTTTAAAGTTCATATGGAACCAAAAAAGACCCCACATTGCCAAGACAATCCTAAGCCAAAAGAACAAAGCTGGAGGCATCATGCTACCTGACTTCAAACTATACTACAAGGCTACAGTAACCAAAACAGCATGATACTGGTACCAAAACAGAGATATAGACCAATGGAACAGAACAGATCCCTCAGAAATAATTCCACACATCTACAGCTGTCTGATCTTTGACAAACCTGACAATGGAGAAAGGATTCCCTATTTAATAAATGGTGCTGGGAAAACTGGCTAGCCATAAGTAGAAAGCTGAAACTGGATCCCTTCCTTACACCTTATACAAAAATTAATTCATGATGGATTAGAGACTTAAATGTTAGACCTAAAACCATAAAAACCCTAGAAGAAAGCCTAGGCAATACCATTCAGGACATAGGCATGGGCAAGGACTTCATGTCTAAAACACGAAAAGCAATGGCAACAAAAGCCAAAATTGACAAACGGGATCTAATTAAACTAAAGAGCTTCTGCACCGCAAAAGAAACTACCATCAGAGTGAACAGGCAACCTACAGAATGGGAGAAAATTTTTGCAATCTACTCATCTGACAAACGGCTAATATCCAGAACCTACAAAGAACTCAAACACATTTACAAGAAAAATACAAAAAACCCCATCAAAAAGTGGGCAAAGTATATGAACAGACACTTCTCAAAAGAAGACATTTATGCAGCCAACAGACACATGAAAAAATGGTCATCATCACTAGCCATCAGATAAATACAAATCAACACCAAAATGAGATACCATCTCACTCCAGTTAGAATGGAGATCATTAAAAAGTCAGGAAAGAACAGATGCTGGAGAGGATGTGGAGAAATAGGAACACTTTTACACTGTTGGTGGGACTGTAAACTAGTTCAACCATTGTGGAAGACAGTGTGGTGATTCCTTAAGGATCTAGAACTAGAAATACCATATGACCCAGCCATCCCATTACTGGGTATAAACCCAAAGGATTATAAATCGTGCTGCTATAAAGACACATGCACATGTATGTTTATTGCGGCACTATTAACAATAGCAAAGACTTGGAACCAACCCAAATGACCATCAATGACAGACTGGATTAAGAAAATGTGGCACATATCCACCATAGAATACTATGCAGTCATAAAAAAGGATGAGTTCATGTCCTTTGTAGGGACATAGATGAATCTGGAAACCATCATTCTCAGCAAACTATCGCAAGAACAGAAAACCAAACACCACATGTTCTCACTCATAGGTGGGAATTGAACAATGAGAACACTTGGACACAGGAAGGGGAACATCACACACTGGAGCCTGTCGTGGGGTGGGGGGAGTGGGGAGGGATAGCATTAGGAGATATACCTAATGTAAATGACGAGTTAACAGGTGCAGCACACCAACATGGCACATGTATACATATGTATAACAAACCTGCACATTGTGTACATGTACCCTAGAACATAAAGGATAATAAAATAAAAAAATTGATCTGGTTAGAAAATTTTGATGTGGAATTTTTTTAAAAAAAATTTAACTTTCATTTTATTTTATTATTTATTTATTTATTTGAGCCAGAGTTTTGCTCTTTTCACCCAGGCTGGAGGGCAATGGTGCAATCTTGGGTCACTGCAACTTCTACCTCCCAGGTTCAAGTGATTCTCCTGCCTCAGCCTCCTGAGAAGCTAGGATTATAGGCACCTGCCACCACACCCAGCTAAATTTTGCATTTCTAAAAGAGACAGAATTTCACCATGTTGACCAGGCTGGTCTTGAACTCTTTACCTCTCAGGTGATCCACCTGCCTTGGCCTCTCAAAGTGCTGGGATTACAGGCATGAGGCACTGTGCCTGGCCCAACTTTCATTTAGATTCCCGGGGCACATGTGCACATGTGTTCCATGGGTATATTGCATGATGCTGAGGTTTGGGGTATGATTGATCCCATCATCCAGGTAGTGAGTGTAATACCCAATATATAGTTTTTCCATTCTTACCCTCCCCTCTCCAGTAGTCCCCAGTGTCTATTGTCCCATCTCTATGGCCATGTATACCCAGTGATTGGCTCCCACTTATGAGACACGACATGTATTTGGTATTCTGTTTTTGTATTTGGTTTTCTGTTTCTGTGTTAACTCTTTTAGGATAATGGCTTCTAGCTGCAACCATGTTGCTACAAAAGACATGATTTCATTCTTTGTTGTGGCTGGGTAGTATTCCATGGAATGTATCTACCACATTTTCTTTTTTTTTTTTTTTAACTTTTAAGTTCAGGGGTACATGTGCAGGTTTGTTACATAGGTAAACTTGTGTCATGGGGATTTGTTGTACAGATTATTTCATCATCCAGATTAAGCCCAGTACCCATTAGTTATTTTTCCTGATCCTCTCCTTCCTCCCTTCCTCCACCCTTCAGTAGGCCCCACTGTATGTTGTTCCTCACTCTATGTGTCCATGTGTTCTCATCATTTAGCTCCCACTTATGAGTGAGAACATGTGGTAATGGGACTGCTGGGTCAAATGGTGTTTCTGTTTTTAGGTCCTTGAGGAATTGCCACACTGCTTTCCACAATGATTGAACTAAGTTACACTGTCACCAACAGTGTATAAGCATTCCTTTTTCTTCACAACCTTGCCAGCATCTGTTATGTTTTGATTTTTTAATAATAGCTGTTCTGACTGGTGTGAGATGGTATCTCATTGTGGTTTGGATTTGCATTTCTCTAATAGTCAGTGGCATTTAGCTTCTTTTCATATGCTTGTTGACTGCATGTATGTCTTTTTTTGAAAAGTGATCATGTCCTTTGCCTACTTTTTAATTGCGTTGTTTTTTTTCTTGTAAATTTGTTTAAGTTCCTTATAGATGCTGGATATTAGACCTTTGTCGGATGCAAATTTTGCAAATATTTTCTCCCATTCTATAGTTTATTTACTCTATTGATAGTTTCTTTTGCTGTGCAGAAGCTCTTTAGTTTAATTAGATCCCATTTGTCAATTTTTGCTTTAATTGCAATTGCTTTTGGCATCTGCCCGTTGCTATGTTCATAATGGTATTGCCTAGATTGTCTTCTGGGGTTTTATAGTTGTGGGTTTTACATTTAAGTCTTTAATCCATCTTGAGTTGATTTTTGTGTATGGTGTAAGGAAGGGGTCCAGTTTCAATCTTCTGCATGTGGTTAGCCAGTTCTCCCAGCACCATTTGTTGAATGGGGAATCATTTCTCCATTGTTTGTTTTTGTCAGCTTTGTTGAAGATCAGATGGGTGTAGGTGTGCGGCCTTATTTTTGGGCTTTTTATTCTGTTCCACTGGTCTATGTGTCTGTTTTTGTACCAGTACCATGCTGTTTTGTTTACTGTAGCCTTGTAGCATTGTTTGAAGTTGGGTGTGATGCCTGCAGTTTTGTTCTTTTTGCTTGGGATTGCCTTGGCTATTGGGATCTTTTTTGAATTTTAAAATAGTTTTTTAAAAACTATTTTAAACATAGACATTTAAAAATAGTTTTTTCTAGTTCTGTGAAGAATATCATGGGTAGTTTGATAGGAATAGCATTGAATCTATACATTGCTTTGGGCAACATGTCCATTTTAATGATATTCTTTGTATACATGAGCATGAAATGTTTTTCCATTTGTTTGTGTCATCTCTGATTTCTGTGAGCAGTATTTTGTAGTCCTCATTCTAGAGATTTTTCACCTCCCCAGTTATTATGTATTAATACCACATTTTCTTTTTCCAGTCCACCATTGATGGGCACCTGGGTTGATTCCAAGTCTTTGCTATTGTGAATAGTACTGCAATGAACATATGAGTGCGTATGTCTTTGGCAGAATGATTTATTTTCCTTTGGTTACATACCCTGTTGTGGGATTGCTGAGTTGAACGGTAGTTCTATTTTTAGTTCCTTGACAATCTCCAAATTGCTTTCCACAGTGGCTAAACTAATTTACATTCCCACCAGCAGTGTATAATAATTCCCTTTTCTCTGCGGCCTCACAAACACCTGCTATTTTTTTTTATTTTTTAAGAACAGCCATTCTGACTGCTATGAGATGGTATCTCATTGTGGTTCTGATTTGCATTTCTGTAATAATCAGTGATGTTGATCTTGTTTTCATATGCTCGTCTGCCATTTGTCTGCCTTATTTTGAAAAGTATCTGTTCATGTTCTTTGCCCACTTTCTAATGGAGCTATTGTTTTTTGCTTGTTGAATGGTTTAAGTTCCTTATGGATTCTGGATATTAAGACCTTTGTCAGATGCATAGTTTGCAAATATTTTCTCTGAGGGTGAGAAATTTAAACACTACTTTTAAGGTTAAGTTTTCATCTTGATTAGGGACATTCTACTCCAACAGTGTCCATAACCATAGTTGTCATTGCTCAATTTGGCAAATAGGAACTCCTGGCCACCCATGGAGCCTTTAAAAGCTGTTTAGAGAGGCTGTGTATTAAAAAGGTTCTTTCAGGGAGAAAAAGATATAAAGATTGTGGACTTTAAGGCAAGTTTCTGCAGAAATGTTAGGAAAAAATGTTTGTATCTTGGGATATATATATGTATTTTATTTTTTAAAAAATTCGTGATGAGAACTCAAACTTCAAAGTTAAATATAGGAGTAATTATCCTCTCCGAAAGATTCACTCTTGGAATTTCTTAAAATAATAGTGTTCTCCCCATAGGTTTAAGTATTTGTTTACATATCATTAACAACTTCCTTGAAAACTCTGGAAGGAAAGCAGGCTGAGGGAGAAGACACGCAATGCTGGAATGTCAGTTGGTGCACACAGTCAATTAAGGTTATCAGTCAAAAGGCTCATTTTGGAATTCTCATATAAGTAAACGGGAGATGATTCAAGCTACAGAAATTGAGCAAACATATAGTAGTGTGAAAAGGGCACATCTGTATGGTCCCATCTCCCTGACTCTGTAGTCTGGAAGCAGAACTCGGGGGCTTGCATGCTCCACAGTGGCTTCATTAACGTTGCTGACAGACTTCCCTTAATTAGTCCCTTGGGAAGGAGACTTTGTACTCCAGGGACTCTGAGAAAGAGAATCCTGTAAGGACAGCTATTTGCCCATTTCCTGTTTCTGGAGAAGTGGTTTGTTTTCCTGGCTTTAAGGGTTACTCAGTCCTCAAAGATGTCAGAGATCTTTCTTTACCCTGACAGACAGATAATGCCATTTAGGTGGTTCAGGTTCCAGCTAATTTTAGAATTGGAAGTAACAGTACATTTAGTGAAATGTATTATATGCATTTTAAGTGGAATAATAAAGACATCCCAATAATTTTTAGAAAAAAACACCAGCATTTTTTTTTTAATCTAAATGAACAAAATCCTTTAAAGTGGTCACTTATTCAAAGCATATTTGGAATACCTTTCATGGTATTACCTTGGGTCAATTTGTAAGATATTTGGGGCCAAAATGGTTATATGCAAATTACTTACCAGATTTTATTTTGAATGAGTTTGGGCTTTTATGAAAATCAAATTTATCCTACCCTGAGAGACAGTCTAAAGAAGCAATTTTAAAACTTTCTTGAATGATGATTTTACTCTTAGAATAAGTACGGAGTGATCTCCAGTTGCTACATGGAAGGAGACAACATTCATTTGGATAGTGAAGTTCTAATGTGTTGATTTTAGAGGCTAGTATGGGATGGTTTGCACAATTATTTCTGTAATTGGGTTTAAATGTGAGATAAAATAAAACAGTGGGTCCCCCTACTACTTCCCTCTAGCAGGAGCTTTCGACATTGGTGGGGACCTGGACCCTAAGTGCATCAGGTGGGGTCCTGGCCCTACCTACATTGAGATACACCTCAAAGCTAGATGTGCCTGCAGCTTATTATCTTATTTCGTAGTTTCAACATAGAGTCTCTTTTTTAAATCTCGAATAAAATATTTAATTTCTCAATTTTGCTTTTTTCCTATTCTAAGCTTCATGAATAGAACTATTTCTTATTGCAATTAGCTTGGCTGTGATAACATGGATGTTGCTACCCTCTTTCATTCGGCTCATATTATATTTTAGCCACTCCTGTGGGTGCTTTTTCAGTATATCCAATCATGCTCCTGTGATAGTTATTATCTGGACACCTAGCATGGTCTCCCAGATAGCATTTTGCTGAAGTTGGGATGTAATCCTTTTTTACCTTCATATTTATTATAGATACATAGCAACAGGAGATTTTTATTCTAACAATAATACAAACAAGAGACGGGAACTAAATTCTATTCATTTACATAACATTAATTTGAATTATTAGAAATAAAATACCAAAATTGATGATATTGAAGAAGTATTCTCTTGTTTATTGCCTTTGGGTCACGAAACAGGTTTATGAATGCATTTAATACACAGTGTATCTACCCTTTGGCTTTCCTACTCCCTAATCCCTGAGTGACCTGGCTCAGGGAGAAGTTGGGGCACAGGGGCAGAAGCACAGGAGGGTCCATCTTGCCAGGCTGAATCAGGCCAACACAGCTGCTGGCCTGGGCACGAGCGTGGGTGGCCACCTGTGTCTCCCCAAACAGCTGTTTGGTAGAGGGCCAGCCAAAGCCCTGTTGGTGGGGTGGAGGCAGGCGGCCAGTTGGGCGGCCAATACATTCTGGCATGGGCTGAAAGAACACCTGGTTCCACTCTGTGGACCCACCACAGAAGGTCAAAGAATGTGCTTGCTCGCGGCAACCTGATGGCCCAACTTTTCAAGCCCTGATGGTCTTGCTGTGATTGAAACAGAAAGAAACTCACCTTTATTCCGTAAAATGTATTCCAGAGCCAACATGGAAATCATTCTGTTCCAGTTATGTTGAAATAGGTCAGCTAGGCCATCTGTCTGGCACGTCTGGAAATGGTGCAGTAGACTGTCAGGCAGGTATAGGCTCCATGAGTTACGACGAGGTATTTCAGGGGAGATGCGAGCCCCTTACGCTGTGTTTGGCTGCTAACTGCCATTGAGACATCTTCCATCCTAGAATGTTTCTGACCTTCCTTTTCTACCTCTTGCCATTAACTCTTAGAAACCACTTTAGGTCCCCACTTGTAATTCTGTTATCGCTGAGATTCCCGTAGTCAATACCACCACCTACCGAGACGGGAGCCCGAAGTTCCCTGTTCCCTGACTCCTGAGGCCCCTCCCAAGGCCTCAGGACCATTGTTCCTCAGGAAATAGGACGGTATTTCCTGTGGTTTGGTGAGTGGGTATCTCTCTAGCCAATGAGCACCCTTCTCAACTTTCTGCCCCAGATGCAGATCTGGCAGCTGCCCCTCTGTGTGCTGAAGAGGTGATACTTCTCGCATTGGTCCTGTGACCCCTGGCAACTTAACCTCTCTGTGCCTCAGTTTTGGCACTTGTCAATGGGGACTGATAGTACTGTCCTCCTAGTTTTGTTGTAAAACACTCAATGAGACAGCATATGTTAAGTGCTTAGCACAGGACCTGGGTGCAGCAGATGCTCAGCAAATATTAGCTGTATGAATGAATGATCATGGTTGATGCCCCTCTCCAGACACAGAGGCTCACACCTGGCCTGGAGTGGCCCTGGATGGGGACTTCTTGCTGCCACTTTTGCTTGGAATTTCAGGGGCCTCATCTCACAATTATTGCTCTGCCAGCAGGAATTTCAAAGTGAGCATAGTTCTGTGGGCCCATAAGGGGACTTGCCACCCATAACTCCCCTTGCTGGGGGGCACAGACTAGACTCCTCCCAGAATCCTATCAGCCTTGAGCTAGTAGAAGCCACCTAGTGTTGAACCATCGACCTGAGGAAGGCACTCTGACTTCTGGGAGGCCTCAAGTTGGTGGGATAACTTGTCCCTCTTACATGCAAACTTTCTGCAATGTAAGGTATCCAAGCCAAGAAGAAACCTCCTGATTTTCACAAGCTTTAAGGTCTGGGCAATGAAATCCGATTGGTTAGGCATGATGTCGTGTGCCCTGAGGTGAATGGGAATATTCAGGCTTCCCAATCCCTGGAGTCAGGGACATCATGTAGTATTGGGCCCTTGTGCAAACCACACAATGTCATTCTGGTGAAGACAGGACATAGCTGTGGAAATTCACTTCATCACCTATGCAGCTCAAGGCTTTCAGTGGGCAAGGGGAGTCATTGATCAAAAGACAACACAGGCATAACCTTGGTTTCCCCACAAAGTGGAGCCAGCTTTTAAACCACAGTTCCATTTCAGGCCTCATATCATCTGCGGATGAAATGGGGGACAATGAATGCTAGAAATAGTCCTCTGAGAAAAAGATGGGAGAAAAGACCATTTTCTTTTTAAGTTCAAGTTTGAGGTTTTGAACTCAGGCACAAAACCATTGTGAACAGCTGTTCTTTTAAAAAATGTATGTTAGTTTATTCCACACATTCGGATGATATGAATGAGAAAGAATTCCAAACAAAGATTATCTGTGACTTTTTTATTTTTTGAGACGGAGTCTTGCTCTGTTGCCCAGGCTGGAGTGCAGTGAGGCGATCTTGGCTCACTGCAAGCTCTGTCTCCCAGGTTCACGCCATTCTCCTGCCTCAGCCTCCTGAGTAGCTGGGAATACAAGCGCCCACCACCACGCCTGGCTAATTTTTTTGGTTTTTTTTTTTTTTTTTTTGTATTTTTAGTAGAGACATGGTTTCACCATGTTAGCCAGGATGGTCTGTATCTCCTGACCTTGTGATCCGCCCGCCTTGGCCTCCCAAAGTACTGGGATTACAGGTGTGAGCCACTGCGCCCGGCCACTTATCTGTCACTTTTAAATGCAGCAACTTTCCTGTGACCACTTAATTAGAATTTTTCAGTTCTCTTGGGCTGTGACTTCTTTTTCTACCTGAACGAGATTTCTTTTTCCTTCTTTAAAAAGTAATGTCTTAGCCACGCAAATTCACATGTTTTTGTTCCAAGACCTAACTTTTTCCTGAATTTGCTTGGAAAAACATCTGGCCTTTTGGAGCATAAAGGCTTAAGGATGATCCCCATGTTCCCTGAGGAGTGGCCGAGTCTCCATGGAAGGCAGACTGTCCTTGGAGTCAGTACCCTAAGCAGGATAGTGTCCTTTTGATATGTCAAAGGGAAAAAAGGCATTTAATTGGAAACTTGAAAACAACTGTAGCTGAAAAGATACTAGACTTGATACTTAAGAATCTAAGCTAAAGTAAATCTTGTTTCTTGGTATTCTCCCTCCCCAACCCCAGAACTATCCTTTGCAACTGCAGTGGGAGGTTAAAATGGTTGGTATCATTCACAGTCTTCTCATGAACTGAGTATTCATAGTTCAGCAGCTTTTGGTTGCTATGGTAACCTTGGAGAAATACTCTTCTAAGACTATCTAATTGTCTCACGTGACACAATCTGATTTCTTCTAATGAAGAAACAACTGGGTATGGTGTGTATGAGACATCAGAGTGGGGTAGAATAAACACCATCAAGCCTGGACATTTCACATCTTTTTTTTGGTGGAGATGATGTCTCACAATGTTGCCCAGGCTGGTCTCCAACTCCTGGCCTCAGGTGATCCACCTGTCTTGGCCTCCTACAGTGCTGAGATTACAGGAATAAGCCACTGCACCCAGCCAGTTCCACTTTTCTTATGTAATTGATAAAGTTGTCATTATGAAAGTACTCCAATAGCTGGCTGGGAGTGGTGGCTCACACCTGTAATCCCAGCACATTGTGATGCTAAGGTGGGCAGATCATGAGGCCAAGAGATTGAGACCATCCTGGCCAACATGGTGAAACCTCCATCTCTACTAAATATACAAAAACTAGCTGGGCATGGTAGCGTGCGCCTGTAATCCCAGCTACTCAGGAGGCTGAGGTATGAGAATCGCTTGAACCTGGGAGGCAGAGGTTGCAGTGAGCCAAGATTGCGCCATTGTACTCCAGCCTGGCAACAGAGTGAGACTCCATCTCAACAACAACAAAAAAGAAAAAGAAAAAAAGTACTCAAATAACTAAGCATGCAAGAGGGTCACCTTCACATTCAAAATTTTTTCTGAGTTCCTTTGCATATCATTGTATTCCTCAACTCAGCAAAGACTGAGCCATTAGTTCATCTGCAGCCCAAAAGGAAATGCTAAAGCTAGAAAGTGAGCTCATCATGTTTCTTTGCCCTGACTAGAAAAATCCCTCAAGTATGAATTCATTTGGTTTAGTGCCCTTGGCACAGTGAACTATCTTGCTATATTAAATAATTTACATGGAAGGCAAGAAAAGGAGAGCAGGGTTGGGCGCGGTGGCTCACACCTGTAATCCCAGCACTTTGGGAGGCCAAGGCAGGTGGATCATGAGGTCAGGAGATCGAGACCATCCTGGCTAACACGGTGAAACCCCGTCTCTACTAAAAACACAAAAAAATTAGCTGGGCATGGTGATGGGTGCCCATAGTCCCAGCTACTCGGGAGGCTGAGGCAGTAGAATGGTGTGAACCCGGGAGGTGGAGCTTGCAGTGAGCCAAGATCGCGCCACGGCACTCCAGCCTGGGCGACAGAGCGAGACTCTGTCTCAAAAAAAAAAAAAAAAAAAAAAAAGAAAAGAAAAGAAAAAAAGAAAAGGAGAGCAAAAGAGTTGGGCACTAGCAATTGAGGGGGTGTGGCAGCCACCAGTCTGGACTTCCTTTGGGGCCTCAGAGGAGTGGCTGATGGTGGCTGGGGATGTAGCCCCACCAGTAATACCTGACACTCTCGCATTTAGACAGGACTAAAACACATAGAAATAGATGCAATCTCTGAGGAGGGTAATAAGGATACAGCAAATCATCCCAATCCTAGATTCTACTTGGATAATTTGGATAATGTAAGTGTGGTATCCCAAGGGAATTCATTCTCAGTACTGCAAGTTTAACACAGGCTTTTCAGGGAACAGACAACTTCAATCTGTATCATTATTATAAGCTGAATTTTTATTTTACTAAATTATCTATGTCAAAAAAATTCTGTGCCTGGCGTGGAATTTCACTCCATCAAGTGTTACAATGATTTTTTCATTTTCATTACAAGCAGGAGAATGAATGTAGGACAAGTGTTAGGAAACATGGCAATAAATTAGAATATAATTTACAAAAGCAAAAAAATTAACAGTGTACCACATTATTACTGAGTATAAAATAATAAGCAACAACTAATCACAATACTACAAAGGTAATTTCGTTCTGTGTTACTGAGGATACCTATGTGACATTCATTCAAATAAAAAAGTTCCTAATGAAATGGACTGTTTGGAAATCATATGAATCTCATGGGGTTAATCATTAGGGTACATTTACCTTTCCTTTTTTAGTAGGCCTTTATCCCAGTGGCAGATACTGCTCCCAGGTGTAGGGTACCAGTTAAGTAGTCTACGTAGCTCACTACTTTTGGAAGGTCTGCCATGGTGGCCCAGCCTCCACTGACAATCCTATTGTTACTGTTTAGGAATAGGACATCATGTAGCCATGGGGGTGGCTACAGAGTAGCAGCAGTATTGTGATGTGCTATGAAATAGAATTGTTTTAACCTACTCAGGTTTAAATTCAAGGCCTACCTGAAACTGTTTCATCCTGTTACATTCTGTGGTGGCTCCCTCTAGAAAGGCACTCTGATTCTGCCCCCCAGGTGTGCCTGCATTTTGTTCTCAGAACTGGAGCACATCCCGGAAGTGACACTGACTGCCCTCCTCTTCCAGCATCAGCCAAGGTGCTGTGAAGTGCCTGGGGGATGGCCCTCACGATGGTAGTTTCCAGGTGAGGTAAAAAATAGCTTTTATTCGGTAATAAGAAATCTTTTGGAAATAAAAACCTGAGCTGATATTTATGTTGGAGAAAATCAGATCTGGACTGCAAACCTATGCCTAAAATGCCACAGAAACCACCCACCTTTTATTTCTTTGTTTTATTTCACCAGGGCACATTAGCACCAAGTTAACTGGTCTTTGAAAAGGCCCAAGGGAATTCAGTGCTCGGGTCATGCTGCCCGTGGGCTGCTTGCCCTTCACTGAATGGCTAAGACGGCACTTGGGCAGGTCTTCTAAGGGCATCTTAGACCCGGGCCCTGGTGATTCCTCTTGTATCATCAATAGCTCTCTCTGGAAGGCTCAGGGTTGAGAACTGTGGTGTTGAGAGAGAAAGCAGGTAACAAGATACAGGTGGTCATGACTGAGAGTGCAGAAAATATTCCATGCTGATTGTCCACAGCAAATCTGGGAGTTTAGATTGGCTTTTGGTGTCTGAGGGTCTGTCTTTCTTTTGGAAAAAACTTAGTCATCTGCATTAGATCATGATATATGTGACACACTGACATGTAATTTAAGAGCACCATGATGCAGTCAAGTCAAACATGCTCTTTAACTGAAAGTGTTAACCTTACAAAATAGCCATTTAGTTTTGAGTTTTAGGTGTTGATGCATGCATAGTGTACACCTGTGTACAATGGGGAGGCATTTTGGACACAAAGCACATTCATCAAGAACCTGCTGCAAGCTACACGTGTTCAAGTAAAAAATATTAATATAAACAAGTACCCTTTTTCATTCTAAGTCTTGCTCTCGAGTCTTTTGATGAGCAGGATGTGAAACTTGAAGATAGGGAAAATACGAGCTAGTCATTTTAATTTAGGTGGATGTGATTCTAGAATTTGATTTGCCCAAGAAACTGGGTTTCACATTTAATTGCCATTCAGAGAATCCATAAAAAATACAAAATACTTGGTTGAGTGACTATTAATATTATGCTTTATGATGTCTAGTCTTCATGAAATTTTCTTCTTTGGTTATTATCCCTTGCCTACTTTAAAACTCACAGAAATAGCACATTATGTGCAAGCACACTCATCTATCCACACACTTAAAAGCGCCCGCACACACACACACATTTGCTGTCATATAAATAAATGCCCTTCTACCATATCAAAGAAGGGACATCTGGAACCCATCGTAATTGTCAGCAAATTGCAAAAGGGTCTGCCTGGTTGTTACTGAGCCAGTCTATCTTTTGCATGGTATCATCTCAGTAAGCTCAACATGCGTGCAGCAATCCAAAGGGCAGAAGCCGTGCTGTGGCTGGAGAGGATGTAAACACAAGTGAGTTGGGGGGACTCAAATAAGAACTAAGGCATCCTGTGTGGTGGCAGTAAAGGGCCTGGTCCTTTAGTCTCTACCATACCCCAGGTCTGGTTTCTGCATGAAATTGAAATGTTTTTCTCTTAAAGTTTTAATGGAAATCTCAGCTTTACTTGCACAATGGCAAGTTGGCCACAGTCTTTCAGCACTGAGTTTATAGACTTGCACAGCTGCAGTAACTGATGCACTGCTTTAAACTATGCCCCTCATTATTGTTCAGTTTAATATAGTTTTATATATGGCTCACAGCAGTGTTCAGAACCGGGGGATTATTCCTAAGGAAATTAAGTGGAATGAAGAAAAATAATACAAACTTTCATTACTTTTGATTTATAATTGCTCCTTAAATTATAGTCCAAAGCCCGTTTTATAATTTAAATTGTGGTGCTGTTGTAGTGAGATAAAGTACAGTAAATATTTTTAAGCTATGACTTAAGAATTCTGAACCTTCTTCACTTCCATAGTTGACCAAGTCATAACAGCTACATTTTAAACAGTTTTAAATACAAATGGATTCAGTGTCATTGCTAAGTCCATAATAAAAATTATCTTAATGGTCCAAGGAGGTAAACAGGCTATTGGATTTACTCGAAAGAACACAAACGCTCCACAGTAAGCAAGTCTCCCTGTGTTGTTTGGATCTCTCCAATCTGGCATTCCCTCCTAATACTGTGTCCAGCACTTTGGATCAATAAATCCCACTTCACAGAAGTTAAAATAATATTGAAATCTTGTCAGCTGGGGCTGACCAGTGGTTACGTTTTCCACAGGGTAATGCATTTGCAAGGACATCAATCCTCTTCCTCTGGGTGGCTCTCTTTGATGGACGCATTTCCATGATGAACTGACAAGGCACTCTCTCTGGCTTTCTGTGGGTCAGTGTCCTTGGCAGGTCTTACAACACATCTGTCTGAAGTATGCTCGACTGCAGAACTTGAACTTCAGCACCAGTGGGCAATAAGCCACTTTATTCACATCTTTGCACTCTAACGAATGGGGGCAGAAAATGGAAAACAATTAGGGGCACATAAACAAGTACATAAACAAGCCGATGCGGCCTGCATGTTCAGCGAGGACCTCCTTTGGGTCAATCCACCTTGGCTTCGACCTCCATGAGGTTTTTGTTTTTGTTTTTAAGCATACCCTGCCTGGTACAGTCTACTAGAAACATTCTTTTGATATATTTTAACACAATTTTAAAAAATGTTTGCAAGGCTTTCCTTCCAGATTTTTATAAGTATGGTGTATGCCCACTGTGTCTTGAAAGAATTACCATTTGCTGGGATAAGTGATCACTTTAGACAGCTTGGAAACATGAGTCATTTTTCTTACAGCGCTTTTATTGCTTCTTTCTCAAGGGTTATTTTATTCAACAGTGCAAGGTTATCCAAAATCAAACATGAGTTGCACTGTTTGATACCAAAGTACACATGTCTCCAGAGAATCTCTGCATCTGTGAGGCGTGGGGATGGGCCTGGGTGAATGAAAAGGATTGCTGAGAGTGGCCTAGATTCAGCAACTACACTAGACAAAGAAGAAAGCTTTGAGGGGTTGGCCTCAAATGGCAGCAGCCTGTGGGTTATGGAAACATGTAGAAATGTCTTTTTTTAATTTGGAAGTGAGACATGGTCTTCTTTTTTCCTATGTGTATTTTCTCCTCAGTGCTAGAACTGCCACAGTTGCAGTCTGCAGTTCTTGCAGCCAGAAGGTGAATAAATGATTCTTCCTCCATCTCCCCTTGCGGCTGGTTGCAGAAGGTGGGATGAGGGTCCAGTGTAGAGAAAGGGACATGGGCCTTTGATTCTCAGAACTCCCCCTGGCCCCATACAACCCTACTGCTAGTAATAATATTCTTTTCCAGTATTCTTGTCACCTTTATTTGGAGATTTAGGATACTCTGTAAACCTAGCAATGAAATTTTCACATGCCTGCTAGAACCAAAGTTCCACCCTCATTTTTCCAGGTAGTTATACTGACGCATCCTGGGTACTGTTGAAGGTAATTAGGAATCAGGCTGGGCAGTGGGTAAAGTTCATGTTACAGAACAGTTTTTGTTGTTTGCTTGTTTTTTCCTGGCTTCAAAAACCCACTGACGTTCTAAGAGATCACATACATTGCAGTTTATCATATGGGCCGTATGATAAACATGGAAAATTAAATGCAAAGAAATGGAAGAGTTCCCAGTTCTTCTTATTGACGATTAAGATAACAATCTTATTGACCTCACTTTTTAAATGCTCCTTTGGTGAGTCTTAAAATTTGAAACTGGAACTCCCAAATCCTCTGAAAACATAACCTCTGCCACCATCTAACTCCCTTACTCAACATTTGACTTACAAAGAGATTAATAGCTAGAAATCTGAATTAAAACTTTTCACGCTAGGATCCTCAGTAAATTTAAGTTGTAGCTGGAAGAAGGTAGAAGGGACATCAATCACTTAACCTCTTTGTGCTTAAGTTTTCTCATCTGTAAAGTAGAAATGATTAGAGAACCCACACTCACATGTAACATGTAAGACTACACGTGTATCCTTATGAATGTCCACTAGAGCAGTGCCTGGAACACAGGAAGTATGGGATAAGTGTAGGATACTGAACTGCTATTATTATTACAATTATTAGTTATTAGTATCTTTATTGCCTGACAGAAAGGAAGCAAGGAGCTACACTCCAAATATCTCAATGAGGATGCAATATTTGAATTACTACTGAGAAAATACTGCCATAAAGACACGAGTCAGTTTGAAGACAAAACAAAGCAGAGTATTTCCTGGGGCACAACTTCATTAGATTTACTACTCCATTTTTGGAAGAGTAGCTGGACTAAGAAAACTCTGGGTTGAGCAAATTATAAGCAAATTCACCAATTTCCCTTTTAGATTTAGACTTTATAATCTGACTAAATTATAATACATAAGAAATGAAATAGAAAATTCATAATTGCTTCTCCCTTCACCCGCCTATCCACTCACCCATTAAGGCTATTACAAATATAAATAGTTGGCTGGGCGCAGTGGCTCACGTTTGTAATCCCAGCACTTTGGGAGGCTGAGGTGGGTGGATCACGTGAGGTCAGGAGTTCAAGACCAGCCTGGCCAACATGGTGAAACCCCATCTCTACTAAAAATACAAAAATTAGCCAGGTGTGGTGGCACGCGCCTGTAGTCCCAGCTACTCAGGAGGCTGAGGTATGAGAATCACTTGAATCTGGGAGGTTGCAGTGAGCTGAGATTGTGCCACTGCACTCCAGCCTGGGCCACAGAGTTAGACTCCGTCTCAAAAAACAAACAAACAAACAAAAAACCCAAATATGAACAGTCAGGGATTCTGTTCCTTAGATGAGTGCTAGAAATAAGACTCTTCTCTACATGCAGAGGCCCAGAACACAGCCTTTTGTTCAGAGGCAGCATCTAGCCTGTGGGCAGGCTGGAGGCCGGCTATCAGGATGTTCCTTTCTGAACTTCCCAATACCCTTGTTAAGTTAGTTCCCAACTAACTTGATTGAAAGCAGGAAGTCAGTAGGTCCTGGGAACAGGATCGAGCTTAGGGATGTAGGGATTAAGAGTGCCCCCTGAGTTGCCTTCAGCGGCAACACAACCCAGTAGTTAGGGGCAGGAGATATGGATTCAGGTGGGCCTGGGGGTGAATTCTGGCTCTGCCTCTTCTAGGAGTTGATTGTCCTCTGCCAAGTTACTTCACCTCTCTAAATCTCACTTCATCTCCAAAATAAAGACTATGATAAGGTCTGCTCATAGGACGTTGTGAGGTTTGCATGAGGTAATGCAGATAATGCATGTGCCATGGCACCTAGCTCAGAGTAAGCACTGTTAATTAGTTCTCATTATTAACAGCAAAACACCTGCCTCTGAGAACAACCATCATGTATTATTTCTCTGGGATCCCTGTCAAAATAAATGTAGTATCAGGAAGGGTTACACATTTACACATTTATGCAAAATAAAGCTATTAAACAGAAAGCAAGAAAATTATGATGAGGGCAGGAGTGGGGAAAGACCTGTGCGAGATCTGGAGACTTCCAGGAATCAGATATTAATATGGAGATTCCTAGGCTGTATGGAAGATCCAGTTCCTACTTCTTGGTTTTGCCTTCTAGGAACTGGCCTGACTGGAAGAATCAGTTCATTACATCTTTAGATTTGATGAAAATCTATTCACCAACCATGACTCATCTTTTATTCTCTGTCTTTTAACTCCACAAGAGCTTAATTTAGTAGTGACAGCATTAAAAAGTATAATTTATCAAGCATATCATTTGTGTAAGGTACAACATAAACATATATTATAAATATATATATTTTTAATCCTTGTAAGTTCGGTCATGTGTTGCTCAATGATGGGGATATTCTCTGAGAAATGCATTGTTCGGTGATTTTGTCAATGTGCAATCATCATAGAGTGTACTTTCACAAACCTAGATGGTATCGCCTATTGTACACCTAGGCTACATGGTATAGCCTGTACAGCTACAAACTACAGCTACAGGCTACAAACCTGTACAACATGTTACTGTACTAAATATTGTAGGCAGTTGCAACACAAGTATTTGTGTATACTGGTAAGTATTTGTGTATCTAAATATATCTGAACATAGAAAAGATCCAGTAAAAATATGATATTATAATCTTGTGGGACCACCTTTGTATATGTAGTCTGTTGTTGACCAAAACATCATTATACAGTGACCGTATATAAAATGTCAGCTTTATATAGACAGCAAAACATAAGTTCAAAAAGATAATGAAACTCATGCTGGGTCACACGGCTAGTTGGTCTAAGAACAGGTTTATCTGACTCCAGAGCCACTCATATTTCGGCAATATTCTTAGCATCTAAATGCAAGAAGTTTCTACCTGTCTCTGATTCTGTATTCTTGGCTGACACCACTGATAAATCAACTTGGAGCATCTTGGTCAGGTTTTGTTTCTTTAAGAGTTTGCTGTGTCACCTTAGAAAAGGGGAAATATGTTTTTTAAAAGGAGATTTCCAGAATAACATCTGAATTATTTAGAATAGACTGAATTATCCATTTATACTTTTTGTCACTATATATTCCTCCTCAAATTTTGTAAGAGTACACAAGTGAAAAGGTGACTTTAGACACATCAAGAAGTTTTTTTTTTTTTGAGATGGAGTCTCGCTCTGTCGCCCAAACTGGAGTGCAGTGGCAGGATCTCAGCTCACTGTAAACTCCGCCTTTCGGGTTCACGCCATTCTCCTGCCTCAGCCTCCCGAGTAGCTGGAACTATAGGCGCTCGCCACCTCGCCCAGCTAGTTTTTTGTATTTTTTAGTAGAGACGGGGTTTCACCGGGTTGGCCAGGATGGTCTCGATCTCCTGACCTTGTGATCCGCCCGTCTCGGCCTCCCAAAGTGCTGGGATTACAAGCTTGAGCCACCGCGCCCGGCCACATCAAGAAGTTTTAAAGCCCCATTATTATAGAAAGCTGAATGTAATCTTCAAAATATTAGAACCAGTTTTAAATTATATTGGGGCATTCAACCCATCTACCACTTTTAGCTTAGCTAGAGAGGACTGATTTGTTGTGCTCACTGAAATTATGCTGATGTCATTGAGAGGCCTGAATTATAAAACTTTTTTCATTAGTCTGCCTCATCCTTAAAGCCCAGTGAAATTATGAAAGCCTTTTCTCTTCTACCCTTGAGCAGTACAACTTACTTTTGTTAAACAAAAACAAAAACAAAAACAAAACAAACAAAAAACCAAAACCAAAACCAAAACAAAAAACACCAAAAAAACCCAACAACAACAACAAAAATATTCTGGAAAAGTTGTACATAAATTAAATCACATATCCCATTGAAATTAAAACAATAATAAATGTTCTGTTTTAATTTCTGAATGATTTACAGTTGGTATTGCTTTCTAGTTGATACTTAAAATGTTTAAAAATTAAAAATTCCTCTGTACCCAATTAGTGCATAGTGTGCAAACAAATAATACCAAGACATCCATTAAAAAGAATTACTTAGTTTGAGTTTTTTTGGTATTATAATCACTCTGTAGTTAATTTGTTTTGAAGGTTTGAGCTTTACTGTCATATTTTCTTCATGCAAACACACTTATATATATCTATCTACTGCTTTCTAGGTAGTGGAATCTGAGCCAGTGGGTCAAGGATTTTCAGATGAAGGAGCCTTATTTTCTCTTCGACTATCATCATGTACCAGTTAAGTACTCTCCTAGGAGAAGAATGACAAAACACTCTTTCTACCCTTTTCTGTGAGGATACTGGAAAGGTAAGAGGTCCTCATCATGTGGTTTCTAGTTAACATTTTGTAAACCCAATTACTCTCCCCTCTTTTTACACCCCACACCACCCCTGAAAGAAAAGTTACACTTTACCCAGGACTAGAGACTTCTGGTGAGAATGGCTTTACGGAGAATTCCCAAATTCTTCTCAGGGAGACTTGAGAATAAATCAAGGCTGAAAGCCAGCCCCTAGGCCCTGCAATGTGAACTGGATCCATTATTAGAATCTGAAGTAATTTGCCAGGCATGTTGGAGTGGCTCTCATTGGTAATCTGGGTTTTGGTAGAGTTGAATGATAAAATTAGACACCCTGTTTCATAGGTAACACATGAACCTACTTATCATTGATGTGCCAGTGGGTTTTTCCCCCGGTGCTTTACATTAATCTTTCAAAACTCTGACCTAAAAGACATGCTTTCAAAATACACTGAACAGAGGTTTAAGAATTTAGAATGCAATTAGGTTCAAATTAATTGTTATTTTGAAGGCTTGATTTGGTCCAAGAAATACAAGACCAAGTCCTCAAAGCAGGGCTTTTGCATGTATTTCACTGAATGTTGCAAAGCTTGCCTACTTGTCTCACTGGAGTTGGGAGATATCCTTCATGACCAGGTTGGACCATCAGCATCTCTCTTTGGAGAATGCATGCCCTCTGTTCCTGTAAACTCCTTATGTGGTTCAGAAGAAGAACACAGTAAGTGAAGAATTATGACTTAAGCACCTAAAGGTCTATCTTTTGGATTTAAAAAGTACAAACAGCTGTACTTCTGACAAACTGCCCATGGAAATGCAGAACCTAGTGAGAAGTGAGATAGCAAAGGGTGCGCATGCGTGGCACAGAAGTTGGGGTGGGGAATGTTAACTCAGTGTACTTCTCCTAAAAGTGTACTTGAACCCTTGACATTTTACATATTCAGGCTAGAAAAGGATGAAATGGCAACTTTTGCTTGGGAACCTAACATTATTCATTGTAATAGAACAGTCCACCAGCTTATTTTTATCCTTGAAGCAAGATGGTATCAGCTATCAAACTTTATACTGATTTCAATTTCCCACAGACTAGACCATTCCTTTCTCTCTTTGCTTTCTGTTTCTTTTTATTTAGTCTTATTCCCTAGATGCCACCCACATTCAACCTGGAGGTGGTATAATCTCAACCCAAATCCAGGGTTCCCTCCAGACCAGACAGCCAGGAATGTGAACCTGCATGCTAAGTGACTTATGAACTCTTTGAAGTGGTAAGGAAAAAAACTGGCCTTCCTCACCTCTTTGAAACCAAAGTCTTCAAATGACCTTTATCGTTCCTTTACTGATTTTCATACATCAGGTTCCACATTAAAACCCAAATGCGGTAGCTAGTTTGACCAAAATTCTTTGTTCGAGATTTCTGGAGCTGCCTGAGCTTTCCCAGAGCTATTTACATGAGGGAGTCTGAGAGCCACCAAAGCCACCATTAGACATCCTGGGCTGGTAAACCATTGTACACTAACCACACCTTTCCTGGATTGGTTACCAGCCCATGGCACACCATGAATCATTACCTGGCAGCAATAAATACTCTGTGACAGAGTGCCTTGTGCTATTGAGAAGCTGCAAAGACTCACTATATAAACTACAAGGGCACTTGAAACTGCATGAAAGATGAATAAAATGGCATTTTGCATAGAATTTCAGGTGAGCTTGAGTAGGTTAGTCCCAACTGACATATGTACTTTTTAAAAAATTACTCATAGTAGTATTTCAAATGTACTGATACCCAAGGTGTCTATAATTCACTTTTAGCAGCAACATGGTGTTACCCTCATCAGTGGCAGTCTGTCAAGATCGTGCCTTTAATCCTTTAACCCTTTGCCAAAGGCTTTCAGAAGCAAAAAACTAAAGCAGATGTTGAACACAGCAAATTGTATCTCCCTTCTTCTTCCTCCCCTTTCCCTCTTGCTATTTTAATTTTTTGAAACCCTGCTTCTGATTCCCTTACTATCATTTGTTGCTTGACCTCCCTCCATTTCTTCAATCTCTCTCCATTTATTTTATTTTTTAATCTTATTCAAATTCCATTATCTTATTAAAGCTTCAGGGGACTAATGTGTTTAATTTCCCTACAGATGCCTGAATTCCTTCATGATTAATGATGGTACACAGTTACCTAAATCTGAAATGTAGGAGTCATCCTGAATGCCTCCATATCTCTCATCTCCTTGTCTAATTGTTCATCAGGCTCTTTTTATTCTCCTTTCATTTTATTATTTTTCCCCCAGTTCATCACTCTCCTTTTAATCCCTACAATATTTGCCTTAGTTCACGCCTCCATCCTCTCTTGCCTGGACTCTTAGAACAAATCTTTCTCATTCTACTCCCACACAAGGCTGCCCTCCCTCTGCTCCTTTACCCTTCTGTCATCCTGAGCATGTCAAGCCCCAGTTTTTTTTTCACTTGTTCCCTATAACCCAAAGATAGAGTCCTAGCTTCCTTCCATTACATGTGGAGTTTCCAAAACCAAGTCCCTGCTTCTCTCTCTGTAGCCTCATGTGCACTGCCTGCTCATCTGCCAACCCACCATGGCGATAGTGAACTGCCTCCATGCCCCTGTGACTACACATACTTGTCCTCTGTCAGGAATGCCCCGCATCTCAATGTCTTCTGGGTAAACTGTTTCCTATCTTCCATGTCCAGCTCAGCTTTCCTTCTCTGTGATGCTTCTGCTGATTACCTGCTCCTCTGTGCACTCATGGTCACTTCTTCCCACCCCTGGAACAGTACTGCTCATATTGTCAAAATTAGTTGTATGTTGCCAACCCTACTAAACCTTTGAGAACAGGGAACCTGTTGTATTGCATTCATAGTCTTGGTGCCTAGTACATGGTAAGTATGTTTGCTAAGTAAATAAATAAATGATTGGATGAATGTAGGATGTTATTTAAAAAATCATAATGGATGGGTGAATATATGTGCATATATGAAAAAGCATGTTCAGTAAATGATTGATAATACTATGGTTTGGTGCAAAAGTAATTGCAGTTTTTGCCATTAAAAGTAATATAATCTAGATGGTGGATGCTCATTGTAAAATTCTTTCCGCTTTGCTGTATGTTTGAAACTTCTAATTTTTTTCATAATGAAATACTGACAGGAGGGAGACCATTACCTAAACCTTGATAGTCAAAATAATTCTCAACATTCTATCTGTGGCCCATTTAATTCATAGAGATTCAACTGAAAGACTCTATTTTAGATCCCAATACATCTCCCCAAATCCTGCCCTGTCTTGGGGTACAGCTGAAGTGATTTTTCAGTAGCCTCGTACTATGAGTCATGGCAATTTGACTGTGCCGGAGGAAAGGGGATCCTCTTCTGCCTCTTCCACTCTCCTGCATTAACCAGAAACTGCTCCTTCTCCAACTTTCTTCTTAACTTTTCCTGGCTAAAAGGCATTTCTTTTCTCCATTTTTATTTGAGACAGAGTTTCGTTCTTGTTGCCCAGGCTGTAGTGCAATGGCGTGATCTCGGCTCACCACAACCTCCACCTCCTAGGTTCAAGCGATTCTCCTGCCTCAGCCTCCCAAGTAGCTGGGATTACAGGCATTACATACAGGCCCAGATAATTTTGTATTTTTAGTAGAGACAGGGTTTCTCCATGTTGGTCAGGCTGGTCTCAAACTCCTGATCTCAGGTGATCTGCCTGCCTCAGCCTCCCAAACTACTGGGATTACAGGAGTGAACCACCACGCCCAGCCCCTTTTCTTCCATGATTTGCCTCCTACAAACCATAACAGACCACTTTTGCATTATTTTCACACTAGAACCTCTTCTCTCTAATTTTTTTTTGAGACAGAGTCTCCATTCTGTCATCCAGGCTGGAGTGCAATGGTGTGATCATGGCTCACTGCAACCTTGACCTCCCAAACTCAAGTGATCTTCCTACCTAAGCCTCCCAAGTAGCTGGACTACAGATGCGTGCCACCATATCCAGTTAGTTTTTAAATTTTTTTTGTAGAGAAGGGGTCTCCCTACGTTGTCCAGGCTAGTATGAAACTCCTGGGCTCAAGCAATCCTCTCCCCTTGGCCTCCCAAAATGTTGAGATTGCAGGCATGAGCCACTGTGCCTGGCCTCCTTGTCTCTTTTGAAATCTATGTTATCTGTCCATTCCATATCTCTATGGATGAAAACTTATAATTCAGTTCATAATGTTTTACTCACTTTTCCCAAGGTACACGCTGGGTTTTTCCAACTATGTGTTATATAGATGGCTTACTGATTCCTTAGTCTGTGAAGCCAGCCTTGATGGAAAATGTTAAGTCATTGGTCCTTCATTTGAGCACTTGTGTAAACTGCTCCACATAACACATTCCACCTTCTTTTCTCAAATTTTTTTGAATTAAAAAAATTTTCATTTAAGTATTTGCCCTGAAAGACTATGAACTTATAAATATATTTGAATTTTCCCTAATAAATAGCAGAGGCTGGCCATAGAAAGCATTCAATAATTAGCTGCTGATTAAATGAACAAATAGTTTCAGATACTTAAATGCATTCTATATATGCTATTGGGAAATTAAAGAGAACACAAAACAAGTTATGACAGACATATCATTTGTACTTTAAATCTAATTTTGTAAAGAGAGTTATCTTCTTTCTTTTAAATGAGCTGACATCTTTAGATAATAATGATTCTAACACGAATCATACTTAGCAGGATTAATAATTTCCTAAAAATTTCCTCCTTTACTGAGAAGTCTAAATATAGTTTTTACTGCTTACTTTAGAATAATATTAATAAAAAGCGATTAGCCAGATAGATGAAATAACCATGAGGTGTTTCTCCAAATAACCCAAGAAACCTCAAATTAACACCTATTCATTTAAGACAATTCCCTTAAGGCAGAAATTAGCACAGGTACAAATGATATTCTGCCTACTCTGAAAATAGTTTTGAAACTTATCATATATAAACTGCAAAGTTTATCTATAATGATTATGCATTATAGAGAAGATTTTGGAGAAATTATTAAAATTGTCTAAAATGAAGCTATGAGCATAACTCCAACAGATATATTGTTTTAGGCATGTCAAAAGGCAGTTCTTTTAGCAATGACTTAGGCTTAATCTATTGAATTAGGCTGACAGTCATGCCAGAAATGTTTTACTTCAAAATCAGAAACTCTTGCTTTTATGTCAAAAAACTCTACTTTAAAGACTAATTAAGAATAGCATGCAAATATAGTTGAAATTGACAGGTACTTGAACCCTACCAAATGTGGGTTCAGATCCTGACTCTACTACTTCCTAGTCTTTAAATTGGGCAAATCACTATCTTCCCCTGTGCCTCACTTTCCTCATTAGTAATACCAACTCTCAGAAGCTTGTTGTCAGGATTATGTAAGATACTATACACACACACACACGCACGCACACACACACACAGACTTGCAGAGAGATATCTATTTGTGTATGTGAGATATATAACACAGACTATATAAAGAGCCTAACATAATACCCAACATAGACTAATTTAATATGACAGTTATATCCTCTCTCCTACCTTAACCTTGTATCTTCCAATTCTGAAAGAAAAAGAGAACCCCGAATTCATGTGATCTTTTGCTAACTTACGATGGATAAAAGAAATTATTGCTGGAGTCTTACAGAAGAGAGATTTTGTTCTGTTTTGGTTTGGGGAGGTTTTTCTGAGACAGAGTCTCAGTCTGTTGCCCTGGCTGGAGTGCAGTGGCATGATCAGGGCTCACTGCAGCCTCAACTTCCTGGGCTCAAGTGATCCTCCTGCCTCAGCCTCCCAAGAAACTATGACTACAGGCACCCACCACCATGCCTAGCTAACTTTTAAATTTTTTTTAGAGACAGGTTCTCACCATGTTGCCCAGCATGGTCTTGAACTCCTGGGCTCAAGTGATCCTCCCACCTCAACCCTCCCAAAGTGCTGAGATTATAGATGTGAGCCACCGCACCCAGCTAAGAGATTTTTTTTTGAAGATAATTTAAAAGATAATTTTTTTCCAAGAAAAATACTTTTGTTTGTTATAGATTTTGAGGCCTTCTCAAGAGAGGGAAAGCTAGATTTCCAGAATCTAAAGGGACAAAAAAGAAGTAGCAGTAAAGCCAGAGATTCTGCAAAATTTAAAGTTGTGATTTTGAATTAATGTAGCATAGGGTTATACATTTTGAAAGAGTAATTATGTGTATAATAAGTGCACTGTGTTGAGGCTTAAGTATACAAAACAGACCATTTGCAAAGATGCAAGGTGTCTGGATCTTGTCATACAAGATTACTTTCTTAAAACAAAATTCCCAAGAAAACACTTTTAAATTGTGAATATAATTTTTAAGAATCCTTTGAATTAGACAGAGTTGATCAAAATAAAGCGATCTCTCTTGAAGATGTTTATAAACATACAGTTTTCACTTGAAAAATAATAACAAATTATTTGACTATATATTCATGATAGGTTTTGAATTAGAGAAGAGTTGATCAAAATAAAGCAATCTCTCTTGAAGATGTTTATAAACATGCAGTTTTCACTTGAAAAATATTAACAAATTATTTGACTATATATTCATGATAGGTTTTTTCAGGGCCTTATAATTTAAATTTGTGGCTTCAGATGTTGTTCATGTGCATATATTTGATCCTGCCTGTATTTTCATGTGAGAAGGCAGTCTAAACTTCTGGACTATGCCATGTTTGTCTTCACATTCCTAATAATTTCTGTCACAGTGACTCGCACATAGTAGCATTCGAGAAATTCCTAATGAATGCCTAAATGAATAAAGAAATTACTTTCATTTAAAAAACAGATTTTTAAAAGTCAGAATTGTGGTGAGGGGGGCATCTGCTGTTAATAAAGGGATTTCCCAATGTATAAAAAATAGAAAGAGAAATTCCAGAGCACAAAGACCTTTGTTCTCCTTTATAAACAGCTACATAATTATTTTTCTACTTTTCTACGATAAGAAAATTAGCATTTAAAATGCAAGTAGTTTCAAACATATGCTTTCATTATCTGTACAACAATAATGAATTTAAATCTTCAGCATGATACAGATCCACTGTCATATCCAAAAAGAAACCGAAGTTTGCACTTCAAGAGTAGTTCATTAGGAAACATCTCTAAAGTCTTAATATAAATCAAACATAGAATATGAGGCTGGATGTGATCTTAGAGATTATCTACTCCAATTTCTTATTTCATAGATAAACTTAGCTCCAGAGAGGTTAAGTGACTTAACAAGGTCATAAAGTTAGTTAAAAAGTCAGGAAAAACTTTGGTTTCCTGATTGCTGTCTGCATAAGCAGCTTTCACAAATGCTCTACTCAAACTACACTTCAGTAGTGGGTTTATTGTGCTCTTCAAACCCTGGGAACAGTACAGTAAAGGTGGGTCATTAGCGACCACAGGCCCCTCCTCCATGGAAAAACTCACCTTCAGTATTAGAAATGGGGGTACTGTCACATTTGCTTTCACACTGCTGCATTGATGGAGGCCGAACAGTTTCTGGACAGTCACTAGATGCCTGTCCAGTGTAGGAGAGACACTGCACAGTTCTCATCTGCTGTCCAAGGCCACACTGAGCAGAACACTAAATCCAAAGACACAAAGAAACAAAATATTGATCTCAACAATTTTCAGGGGGTAAAAAATATACTATGTCATTTCAAATACAACACAATATAAACTTTTTTTTGAGACACAGGGTCTTGCTATGTTGGCCAGGCTGGTCTTGAACTCCTGGCCTCAAGCAATCCTCCTGCCTTGGCCTCCCAAAGTGCTGGGAGTACAGGCATGATCCACCACACCCAGCCACAATACTAACTTTTAAAGCCCACATGTGGTTCATTTTTGAGAGGTGTATGATTAGGTCATTCTACTATCAAACTGGTTTGGAAAGTCAAACATCATGTTATTACCCTAGCAAATAGACTCAATATACTTCCCAGAAGATAATACATAGAGATTTCTTGCTATCACTGCAACAATTCCCAGCAAGGCTGGTGACCTCTAGCAGGGGTGTCATGAGAAAATCCTTGTGATGAAGTAGAATAATGAGAGACTGTAGGGCTAGGAAATCACTATTGCTCCCTATTTATTATAAGTGTGCAGGTAAATAACCTGGTGGCTTATTGGAGTGTCCTGTATGTGATCAAACTATTAGTTCAATGTAATAGCAGTGACAGCTGTGGAGCCTGGTGATGGGGTCATTAAAAAAAAAAAAAAGAACTTAAATAAGTCCCTCAGGTTTTCTAAGCGATTGCAAGCCACAAAAACCTGAGAAGCAGTCTTTGTTCTCAAATGAGTGTGTCTCCCTCTCCTTTTGCATCTACTCTGGGATTCAGTCTCTTCAGGACTGAAGTTACTGTCTGAGAGGCTTAGTTTCATTTGGGACTGATCAGCTGCTGAGGCTGAAGAATGAAGCTGGGTTAGTCTATGGGCCTGCCATCGAGAATACCAGAAAGCCTATGAAATGTGGGATCAAAGGCATGAGGAAGTAACTGGTGCCAACACAGGGGATGGTGATGTTTACAGGGTCAAAAAATTGAAGCCCTGTTGGATTTGTTTGCAAAAACTCTGAAAGTACCCACAGGACTTGTAAGGATATTCATGAAGAGCCTTAAAAAAAAAAAAAATGTTTTCGGACAGGCGCAGATGCTCACACCTGTAATCCCAGCACTTTGGGAGGCTGAGGCGGGCGGATCACGAGGTCAGGATATCGAGACCATCCTGGCTAACACGGTGAAAACCCGTGTCTACTAAAAATACAAAAAATTAGCCAGGCGAGGTGGCGGGCGCCTGCAGTCCCAGCTTCTCCGGAGGCTGAGGCAGGAGAATGGCGTGAACCTGGGAGGTGGAGCTTGCAGTGAGCTGAGATCGTGCCACTGCACTCCAGCCTGGGCGACAGAGTGAGACTCTATCTCCGAAAAAAAAAAAAAAAAAAAAAAGGTTTTCATACAGAATGACAAATAAATGTACTCTAATATATTAAAGCATCTTTGAAAATGTATTTTCACTGGTTATTTTGAATTTTAGGAAACTGAATTGAAATTATAAATGGGAAGAAAAGGACTTGACAACATTTAAAAGAATAATCTCAAATTGACAATGGTAAATTCGGCAAAATTACTAAAACACAAAAACTTCCAACTGACTTTTATACAGTAGATTGCAACAAAGAATATATAGAGAAGGAAATGCCTGCCTGGTTTAAAATAAAAATATTGTAGCATGTCTGCTCTGATTCTTTAATAGCATCATATCAATCATGTGTTGTGAAGCTGTCACACTTCTATAGTGAAACATAATTTGACACTTACCTGCATACAGTGCTTAACACTGTCATGTGTATTCTACTTGAGCATTTTGTAAATTAAACTAAATACTGCTATAGAGATGCCAAGCATTACTAATTTTATGATTATATTTCTTTTGTCTCCTCAAAGTGCTGAGCACAGAGCAAGTATACTTAATTACCTTCATGGGTACTGAAAATCTTTGCCCTCTCCCAAATGAAACGAAAGAGATGTCTAGATGTTACTGTACTCTGGCAATATTGAATTTTGGCCAGAGTTTTGGCAGCAACTTATATGAAATGCCATTTTTAATAAGTAAAGGCAGACCCAGAGCACAAACAAAATCATATTGGCATAAATCACAATATGTCATTATGATTTATTTGAGTCTCAAATATTAGAAAATGACTTGCTACAAGGTCAGTTATGAAACTACAGGATAAGGGCATTGATTGGTTAGATATGTACTTTCTGGGGCATTTTTAAAAATGTAACCTAATAGATTTCCTCTTTGACATTTAGAAGAACAATACTTAATTTTCCTTCTATCTAAATATACCAACTTGGTCTTTTTTATTAAGAATATTTTTATTTGGCAAAAAAAATTATGTCTGTTTATCATGTATGACATGATATTTTGAAGTATATAACCACTGTGGAGTGACTAAATCTAGCTAATTAACATATTACTTCACAAAATTTTAATATTGTGCTGAGAACTGACTTTTTTTTATAGAATTTAAGGTGGCCTACAGAAAGATAACACAATTTAAAAGCAGATAAGACAGAAAAAATAAGAATTGGAACTTAAGGTGGAAATGAGTCTAATATAAAAATACATACCAAAATTCCTATATACTTTTTTCCCAATTCATAGCATCCATCAGATAAAAACAAATCAATTAATGAATAAGTATTAATAATATTTCAAGGATTATCAATCACAGTATCAAACTAATTAAAAACCCCACAACTTTTTTTGTGAGTTTAAGAGTAATTATCTCTATTTTGCAAGTGGGAAAATGAAGACACTGGTGTTAACTGATTTGTTCCTTTATCAGCTGAGAGAGCTGGGACTAGAATCCAAAGTTTCGGTAGCTTGTTCAAATCTCTGTCGGTTATTCTATTTCTCTTTTAATTTTAATCTACAATGGATCTGAAGAATAGAATCTGAAGTTGGAAGTGTGTGGGTGTGGGAGAATCACTGGCACACTCTGTATGTGTCCACATGTGGTGGCTGTGGTTTGTGCAGTTTCACACTCATGCCTCATACCTAGACTTCTACGTGTTAATTCTTACTCATCTCTCAAGCCCTTACAATGATCACACAAGGAACCTGTCTCAAGGTGCTATTTCAGCAGGAGCCCACAGTACAAACGCCTTACCTGGCCCCAGTCTCCTGTGACCCAGCGAGGAGGAGGGCAGCGGCCCAAACTGCAGCGGATGCGGACAGGAGGTTTGCTTTCCTCTGGACATTGTGCAGCTGGGAATGTCTTAGAGAGGTCACTGCTCTTGCACAGAACGATCCGATGCTTGAATCCTGGACCACATTTTGGAGTACACTGGAAATAAAATAGTAGTGAATCACGACAGTTTAAAGACAGAGGAAAATTTAAGGAAAGTCTTTCTTCAAGTAAATGTGTGTTTTAGTATAGAATATACACATATACTAAGTTCTAGGCAGTCTCTCAGATACAAAGTTCCTTAAAGGTTTTTAAGCAGAGGTACTTTTATCTTTGTCTTAAGGGTTTGAAGAGCTAAATCCAACATTTGCTTTTCTTGGCTAATTCATTTTCTTGCTCTGTTGGGGATAGGTTGATTCTTCTATTCCTCTCTATCCTTGGCCTCATCAGCTATGATAAGATTCTGCTAATTTTTGGAATGTTGAATCCTTGGTTTCCTACTTGGTGGGTGTGGTCTTCTAAAAGGAATTTGTATGTTATTAGTAAACCACAAGAACTTGTCTCTGTGAAGCAAGTTCAGGGTTGATTTAGATAAACTATTCTTATGCCAAATCGCTAAGAATACTTGGTCACAGGTGAAGGTTTCTTGCACAGAAAATCTCTTGACTTTTCCCCATACATCAGTTACAAATCTAAGGAAGTTGTTCTTTAGAATTGGTTCTGTTTGTTCTTCATACTGAGGGAAGGATGTTTTTCCCTATGTCACAAATCTTATGTACCTCATCTCCAGGTGTTTCTAGAAGTCACCTATTTAACATAGTAGCTGACTTGAGTCTTCCAGCTTTCTCCCCTGTATGTCTGGACCCTTCCTTAAAAATCTGTACTTCAGGCTGGGCACAGTGGCTCACGCCTGTAATCCCAGCACTTTGGGAGGCCGAGGTGGGCAGATCACGAGGTCAAGAGATCAAGACCATCCTGGCCAACATGGTGAAACCCTGTCTCTACTAAAAATACAAAAATTAGCTGGGTGTGGTGGTGCATGTCTGTAGCCCCAGCTACTTGGGGGGCTGAGGAAGGAGAAGCACTTGAACCAGGAGGTGGAGGTTGCAGTGAGCCAAGATTGCGTCACTGCACTCCAGCCTGCAAACAGAGCAAGATTCTGTCTCAAAAAAAAAAACAAAAAAAACAAAAAAAAAAAACTATACTTCCCCTCAATCAAGGGAGGACCTTCCCCACAACATTTGGAAGCACTGTATATATAGTTTTCATGCAGAAAACATTTCCAGATCTCCTACAGGAACTACACTAGACTGGGGAGATACAAAAATGAATGAAACAGGCGCTTGGTTGGAGACGTGAGTCTTGCTGAAGCTCCCAGCTGAATAAAGTCCTTCCTTCTTTAACTCGGTGTCTGAGGGGTTTTGTCTGCAGCTTGTTCTGCTACATTTCTTGGTTCCCTGACCAGGAAGCAAGGTAATTAACGGATGGTCAGATGGTCGAGGCAGCCCCTTAGGCAGCTTAGGCCTGCCCTGTGGAGCATCCCTATGGGGGACTCTGGCCAGCTTGAGCGATGTGGATCCTGAGAGTGCTCCTGGGTAGGCAATTGGCCGAGTGGAACGCCTCACCAAAGCAGTGTGTGGCAGGCCCCCATGGAGGATCAACGCAGTGGCCGAACACCAGGAAGGAACTGGCACTTGGAGTCTGGACATCTGAAACTTGGTAAGACTAGTAGTCTTTGGAACTTGGCCACTCCATTTGAGGGGAAGCGTGGCCTGATCACCCACAGTGTGCCTGTACTGGCACTTCAGTTTTTGTTTTTGACTTGACTTGGATTGCTTGATACTTTGGTTTTGACCTGGCTTGGATTTCTGGATACTCTGATTTTGGTTTTGATTCCGGTTTTGTGTAAACTATAAAAGTATGTGTGTGCCCTTTGTATCTGTTCTTTGTTTCATGGTGTGTTTGTGGTGTGAGCGTGGTGTTTTGTCTCGAAGAAGCATGGGTCAGGCACAAAGTAAGCTCACCCCACTAGGAACTATGTTGAAAAATTTCAAGAAAGGATTTAAGGGAGATTATGGTGTTATTATGACACCAGGAAAACTTAGAACTTTGTGTGAAATACACTGGCCAGCATTAGAGGTGGGTTGGCCATCAGAAGGAAGCCTGGACAGGTCCCTTGTTTCAAAGGTATGGCACAAGGTAACCTGTAAGCCAGGGCACCTAGACCAGTTCCCGTACATAAACCCTTGGTTACAGCTGGTTTTAGACCCCACCCCCCGCCCCCCAACCAGTGGTTGAGAGAACAGCAGCATAAGCGGTTGGCAGAGGCAAGGAAAGACCAGCGGAGAGACAGAGAGGAAAGAGAGAGAAAAAGGGGCAAAGAGAGAGAGAGGAAAAGACAGAGAGGAAGAGACAGAGAGACAAACAGGGAGTCAAGAAGAGAGAGAGAGAGAGAGAGAGAGAGAGAGAGAGACAGGCAGAGAGAGAGGAAGAGACAAAGGCAAATGCAAAGTCAAAGAGAGAGAGACAGAAAGTCAAAGAGAGAAAGAGAGAAATATACAAGTAGTTAAGAAAAAAAAACCCAGTGTACCCTATTCTTTAAAAGCCAAGGTAAATTTAAAACCTACAATTGATAATTAAAGGTATTCTCTGTAACCCTGTAACACTCTGATACCACTTTGTTTTCAGTGTAAATAAGGGCTTATCCCGAAAGCACTGAGGCCTTCCTATCAAAAATCCTTAACCCAGTAACCTGGATAGCCCAGATGTGTTCAATCTCTGGCAGCAACTGCTTTGCTAACAGAAGAAAGTAAAATAACTTTTAGAGGAAACCTCATTGTGAGCACACCTCACCAGTTCAGAAGTATCCTAAGGAAAAAAAAAAAAAGAATGATTTAACATTAACCACTGAAAATTCCCTTAACCCAGCAGGTTTCCTAACAGGGGATCTAAATCTTAATTATCATACAAAGGTCCGACCAGACCTAGGAGGAACTCCTTTCAGGACAGGAGGATGGATGGTTCCTCCCAGGTAATTGAAGGAGAAAAAAAAAGCCATCTATCCCAATTCTAAGTTAATTTGGACTAAACAAGGTCTTATTAATAGCAAAGGATAATCGAAATCCCAAACTTACAAGGTTTTCAACAAAAGTAAAGTTTGCCAAAAGTTAACAGTGTAACATGTATTATAGTAACTTCTAATCTTGTGGCCTTAGACAGTCTAGTCCACAGACATAAAAGAAGTTCACTTTGGAAAAGAATGGTTATCATCTTTGGGAAAAAAGGGGGGGCAGAATTATGTAAAAAGAGTGTTATATGGTAAATTCTTGTCCTGAAATAAATTAACTGGTTGTTTAAAGAAAGAAGTGTTTGTAATAAGTCAGAAAGTTGAGGCATGTCGAATAATTGTCTGCGAAAGTCGTGAAAGAAAAAAAAGTTATTAAAAAATAGAATTTATGCAAGAAATGTCGTATAATTTAAAAGTAACTAGGCCTCCTGAATGTAAAACTATTGAAAAAAAAAAAAGTTTATGTGCAAGGTGTATAAGGAAAGTAAAATATACCTTTGGTAAAAGGATTATAAGGAGGCATAAGAATGTAAATTTTTACCTACATTAAAAGGTTAAAAACTATATATTGTTTTGAAGGTTTAATCAACTTTTAAAACGTTAATTGTAAATAAAAATCTGTGTGTAAACATACTGGCTAAAGTTAAACGGGTATCAACCAGTTTTTCTGTGAATTGGACATTAAAGTAAAAACACGAGTTTTTCTTAAAGCACTAACCTGCTCTTTAATAAAGATTATAAAAGGTTAAAAAGAGTCTATAAAAATCTTACCTTATGGCCCAACATTAAAAATTGAATAAATGTCTACAAAGTTTTATTAAAACTAAGTTTAACATTAATAGCACACTAATATAAAGGTAAAATTTAGATTATCTGGTATAAAAATCATACAGGAAGCATTGTCAAATATACAATGGTGTTTGGCTTCTTTGGTCTAAAAACTAATAAAAATAGGTGCTAAAGGAAATTTCTCAGTAGAAAGGCACCAAGGACTATAAAGTCCACTGCTGATGTCCCCACATTTAAAACAAAGGTCAGTTTCTTAGAAATTATATACTTGGTTTATCTTCCACTTTCCTTTCCCTCAAAACTAAAAAGTCTTTTAGCACAGGTACCACCCCTAGAATTTCCAGTAAGCCAGCACCAGCCTGAAGATCACCTTCTCATCAAAGGGTGGAAAGAAGAAAAAACTCGAGCTAGCCTAGGAAGGACTCTACCTTCTGCTGCTAACCACCGAGACTGCCATTTGTAGAGCAGAAAAGGGATGGACTCATCACACCTGAGACAAAGTGCCACCCCCTACAGAGTCGTGGGCCACAGTCCCAGGGGAAAATCCTACCAAATTAAAGCTAAGAAAAATTTAATGCTTTCATCTATTCTATTACTCTTTCTTCTTCCTTTGCTCTATTGCTGACCATTTAGTTATTAACATAACCAAGTCAATTTTGCCTCAAACTATTGCATCTAACGCTTGCCTTGTTATACCCTGTGGGGACTTGCCAAGTCAAAGACAGCTCTCTACTTCAGAAAAGTACCTCTGTCCCTCCTGCCTCTCCTCAGACTGGGCATTAGTAAATTAGGACCATTTAATCTGGGTAAATTTCAATAAAGACTCCAGTGTCAACCAGGAGTCTTGCCCCCCAGTGTAGAGCTTTCATGCCATAGTTGGTCCAACGTTCTATGGACCACTAAAGAGCAAGAATGGACTGCCCCAACCAGTTTTTGTAATTTCCTAAAATCATACATTCGTTTTACTAGAGGATCATAAAAGTTAAAGACTTAAAACAAACTTTGGCAATTAAAACAGGATACCAAGATGCAAATGCCTGGTTGGAATGGGTCAAATATTCCATCTGCATGTTAAACAAAAGCAATTGTTATGCTTGTGCACATGGCAGGCCAGAGGCCCAGATTGTCCCCTTTCCACTAAGGTGGTCCTTCAGTAGACCAGGTGTGGGCTGCATGGTAGCTCTCTTCCAGGATTCTATAGCCTGGAGTAATAAGTCGTGCCAAGCTCTCTCTGCTATATTCCAAAGTCAGGCACCCTGCGGGTCAGCCCCCAAGGGTCATCCAGCCTCCATCTCCCAACACTAAGTTCACTTCATGTCTCTCACGACAGGGAGGAAACTTAGTGTTCCTTGGAGACCTGAAGGGATGCAGTGAGCTTAAGAATTTTCAAGAGCTTATCAATCAGTCAGCCCTTGTTCATCCTCAAGCAGATGTGTGGTGGTATTGTGGTGGACCTTTACTGGGCACTCTGCTGAATAACTGGAGTGGCACTTGTACTTTAGTCCAGTTGGCTATCCCTTTCACCCTGGCATTTCATCAACCAGAGGGAGGAAAAATAAGACATTGTAAAGCGAGAGAAGCCTCTTATGGGTCTTTCGACTCTCACATCTATGGAGTCCCATGGGGAACACCAGATCAATTTAAAGCTTGAAATCAAATAAAGGCAGGATTTGAGTCAATATTTTGGTGGGTGACAGTTAATAAAAATGTAGATTGGATAAACTACATCTATTACAACCAACAGCAACAAGCTTTTCATGAGTTAAAAGAAAAACTCATGTTGGCCCCAGCCCTGGGGCTACCTGACCTGACAAAACCCTTTACACCCTATGTGTCAGAAAGAGAAAAAAATGGCAGTTGGAGTTTTAACCCAGACTGTGGGGCCCTGGTGAAGGCCAGTGGCCTATCTCTCAGAACAACTAGACAGGGTTTCCAAAGGCTGGCCCCCATGTCTAAGGGTGCTGGCAGCAAGGTCCCTGTTAGCACAAGTAAGAAGCAGATAAATGAACCTCTGGGCAAAACCTGAATACAAAGGCCCCCCATACTGAGGTAACTTTAATGACTACCAAAGGACATTATTGGTTAACAAATGCTAGATTAACCAAGTACCAAAGCATGCTATGTGAAAATCCCCGCATAACCACTGAAGTTTGCAACACCCTAAACCCCACCACCTTGCTCCCGGTATCAGAAAGCCCAGTTGAACATAACTGTGTAGAGGTGTTGACCTCAGTTTATTCTAGCAGGCCCAACCTCTGAGACCATCCTTGAATATCACAGACTGTGAGCTGTACGTGGACGGGAGCACTTCACCAACCCCTGCAAAGTGACTCTGAAAAAGATGACAAGCCCTGCTACAGTCACACCCGGAAGCTGACTGGTCCACGCAAGGCCGAAGCATGAGGAAACTCATTGTGGAACTCATGTTCCTTAAAATTTGGACTTGTAGGGTAAGGACTACAACTGACCTTTCTCAGACTGACGGCTGTTCCCAGTGTATACATCAAGTCACTGAGGTAGGACAAAAAGGTGCTATAGTCCTATTATTTTATGGTTATTATAAGTGTACCGGGACTCTAAAAAGAACTTATTTGTATAATGCTATTCTATACAAGGTATGTAGCCCAG
Source organism: Rhinopithecus roxellana (assembly GCF_007565055.1). Classification (NCBI taxonomy): domain Eukaryota; kingdom Metazoa; phylum Chordata; class Mammalia; order Primates; family Cercopithecidae; genus Rhinopithecus; species Rhinopithecus roxellana. The sequence goes on from NC_044551.1 coordinate 58,386,200, forward strand.
GAAATGACCAACCTGCTGTGTGTTATGACCCATCTGAGCCTCCCATGACCACAGTTTTTGAAATAAGTTTAAGGACTGAGGATTAGTGGGGGCTCATAAACGATATGAGTAAAATGTTAGCCAAAACAAAAGAAAAAGGGGTGCCCAAACAAGTCACCTTGAAGTTTGATGCCTGTGCTGTCATTAATAGTAATAAGTTAGGAATAGGATGTGGTTCTCTTAATTAGGAAAGAGGCTATACGGCAGAAAACAAGTACATTTGTCATGAATTAGGACTGTGTGGAAATGAATGTGGATACTGGTCTTGTGTCATTTAGGCTACTTGGATAAAAAAGAAAATGAATCCTGTCCATTTTCAGAAAAAAAAAATAAATTAAATAGTCTCTACCCTAAAGGAGCTCAGAGTCTTATTTAGGAGACAGACATGGAAACACAGGTTAATGTTAAAAGTACCATATAAGTGGATGTAGAACACATAAATTATCGTGCCCCTAACACCATCAGCATGTTTTATAATTATGTATTTACATGTCTTTTCATCTCTACTAGACTATAAGCTCCTTAAAATTACTCCATTTGTTTCATCTTTGCATGCTTGTGTGCATGAAAACACACACATACACACACACACACACACACACACACACACCCCAGGAGCCAGCTGAGGACTCTGAGTAAACGCTTGATAAATATATACTCTTCTTTATCTGGAAAGGTGACACTTTTGATTTACCCATTAGGTAAATCAAGATGTACTGGTTGTGGATGGGGAGATCTAGGTGAACACCGTACACATGTACACACATGGATTTTGTTAGGGGCAATCTTTGAGCCTGGAATATGTCATAGAAAGAGAGAAAAATATTAACAATTTTTTCAGATGAAAATCAATGATTCAATGCAAACTTTATTACAATGAATATAATCACAGAATGCATTTCCTCCAACTTAGAAAAGGTTTCATTAAGATGCATTTTGAAGGAGGATAACACAATTTTTTCCAGTGTAGCTCGAGAAGAGGCTTTAGTTAGGGAGGGAAGATCAAGAGAGAAATTCCTGATCCCTTTTATTCCTCTTCACAGCCTAATCACTGTCCTCATAACCTGGTGCTGCCTCACTCTACCCTTACAATCCATCACTAGGTCTTATTAATCCAATTCCGAAATCTCTCTCACACCTGTTGATTTCTCTCCATCTCTACTGCCACTAATCTTACTTCAGACAAACATCATTTCCCATGTAAAATTTTGTAATGGCTTTCTAGTAGGTCTCCTGTTTCTTCCTCTTGCTTCACTCAAATCCACTCCCTAAACTTTAGTCAGAGGGATCTTTCTAAAACACAAATCCAGTTATACTGCATTTTGATTGAAAAAAACAAAAAATCCCTTAATGGCTTACTATTGCCTTCAAGATAAAAATTCAAACTCTATGTATGCTTAGTACACCACAGTAGTAAGGCTCTACTTACCTCTTGAAGTTCATCTCTCTATATGTCAGTCATATAAAATAATTTCCAATATTCTCCAGTACTAGCCCAGTGTCAGGCACAAAGCGAATAGTGTTGCTTTTGCAGCTACGGTAACTACTACTACTACTGCCGCTAATAGCCTCTATCATTTAATAAATACTGTATATACCAAGTGTGCTAAATGCTATAATTTATATAGTCCTTACAACTCTCCTATGAGGTGGCAATTATTATTCTGTTTTTAAAATGAGAAAGCAAACTTAGAGTGACTGGTAAAAAGTCACACATATATTAAGTGGTGGAGCCATTCTAATACTAATTCTTACTAAGTATTTTCTGGATGTCAGACACTGTACTGTGTACTTTGTATGTATTGTCTAATTTAATACAACAATCACTTATATTTCAAGAAACCAAGGCATGCAATAATTTCTGTAGAATGAATAAAGCCCTAATCCAAGTCTTTGAGCTTGCCTCACTTGTGTCAGGTCCATTTCTATCTCTTGAACTTGTTCCACTTGTTTTAATCCTCTTCACTTCATGCCAAGTCTCCTCCACTGTTCAAACTGAAGGCTTAGAGAATTTCCCCCACTCTCTTGAAGCTTAATATTATAATTGGTAATAGTTACACTACTATACTACTTTACATTTCATTAAAGATGAACAGTTCAGAAAATACTTTCAATATAATATTAAACATTATTAAACAAATTTTTAGGAATTATTACAGATGAGGAACTTCATTAAGGATAAACAGCAAATGGTAAAGCTGGAACGAAATCATAGGCCTTGTGACCCATACTTTAGGGCCTACTCGTTATCCATTTTTCTGTTATTATTGTATTCACAGGCTGCTCTTAGTGTTGGCAGAAACAAACTCATGACAATACATAGTAAATATGAATTCTTATAAGAATAAGTTGAGGTGAAGTATAAGAGGATACAAGGCCACTTCATCTATATGTTATGCAAAAGCATACAGGATGTACAGGGAACTCAGTTTTTGTATTTCGAGGCTATGATTAGTTTTCTAACAGGAGCATTCATTGAAAAATGCACTTATGCCACTCCCCTGACTCCTTCACATTTTAAAATCATGTGTATGTATATTAAAGTCTGAGACATACATCTCTTGTTTATTCTAATAACTTTTTCCAGTGGCAAGAAGCTTCTGTTATTATTTTATGTGCAGTTATGTGTAAAGGTAAACACATGATGACATTTACTTGGGCAAGAAATCATTTTAGAAAAATTACACCTCAAAATTCACTATTTTAGCCAAGGATATTTTATCTTATAGCAACAGAGGTACAGAGATTTTATACAATATTTTCAAGAGAGTGAATGACTGAAAATTAACCAGATTTTCAAGACAGTGAATGACTGAAAACTACATTGCTGTCAAATTTGTTACTCAGTGAATACACCAGGCCTGAACCCTGCAGATCCAGCCACAAATATTACATGTCTACAGCCAGAGTCTCAATTCTGGTCTCTGCAAATATTGTACTTCTTACAGGTGATTATAAAATTAAATGTTTAAAAATTGCTTGTAAAAATAGTAAAGGCACAGGAATGCCACTTAAACCTGGTTCATTTAGGTAGAACTCTAGCAAGTCCTTCTGACCTTATGTCAGAGATGTTCAAGCAGAGAAGTCCTCAGTTTATATTTACTTATTCCTTCTGCTTTCGTGAGGCCTAAAAGGCCTCATTTTTCCCTCTTTACCCTACTGATAAATACAGTATCCCTTCCTTATCCGCAGTTTCATTTTCCGCAGTTTCAGTTACCAGTGATCAACTGAAGTCTGAAAATAGATGAGTACAGTACAGTAAGATATTTTGAAAGAGACGTTACATTCACAGAACTCTTACTACAGTATGCTGTTATAATATTGTAATTTTATTATTATTGTTAATCTCTTACTGTGCCTAATTTATAAATTTATAAATTAAACTTTATTATAGGTTTGTATAGATAGGAAAAAAGTATATAGTATATATAAGGTTCAGTACTATCTGCAGTTTCAGGTATCCACTGGGGGTCTTGCAACATGACCCCTGTGGATAAGGGGGGACTACTATCAATGTGTTTGTCCATCTGAAGTCCTCTGTTTTATTTGGCTATGTAAAAAGTAAAAATAAAATAAAATAATTAAAAAATAAAATACAAAAATAAAAATTTCTAGAAAAGCAAGTTGAGCCACGGTTATGCATATATAGACATGTAATATATAGACATTAACTTAATTATGAATGCTTCGGAGCATTCTCCAGAGATAATTATTGGCCTATACCCACACAAAGAGTATATTTTTGCATAACTTTTGAGTGTGCAGTAAAATCTATTAGTAATAATTAGAAATTGGGATACTTAGTTCAATACTATTTTTTTTAGATCAAAGAATAGTTATAAACATAAAAATTCATCTCATTCTTTCTCATAATAAACCTTTAGGTAGCAGGGTAGAAGATATTATAAAATTTAAAAGACTAGTGGTCTATTCTTTAGTAAAATTGTTTCTCATTATTTCTCCTTATGTGGGTAAATGCCTATTTTTTCCTCTTTATTCATATAATTAGAATCTCTTGATCATTTAAAATCTGACCAGACCTTCTGTTTTTTGTTTTCATCTCAGTGGACTCTAAGAGGTGACTTTTATGAGAGATGCATTTGCTTCAGCTTAAGAAGCAAAAATATATTTTGCAGAAAAAGTATTTGAAACCAACCAGGGAAAAAAATTTGGCCTTCACCTGTAAAGGACAGAAACATTAACATTTCGGGGTTACACTGAGTTCTCCCTGGAGAGATGGGTTTAAATTACTTAGTCAAAGGACTAGAGTAGAACCTAGGAGTATACAAGGTACTGACACAATTGTCTCATCAAACGAAACACAGTCCCTTGTAGGTAGATTTTCCCCATCTTTCTTAAGTAATGCTATCTAAACATAAGTACTATAAAGTCAGTTGAGTAAGATGCCAGTTACGCACTTGTCCAAGAGTAAGTACAAGAAATGTATCTTTTTCAATAGGCATTATTCTGTAGGAGTCAAATCAACCCTTTTGATACATCAAAAGGATGGGTTAGGGCTGCTGGACCCCATCCACGGTATGCAGCAATGCTTTCAAGAGCTACTTGCCAAGTGAGGGCAAAAACAGAAAACTATTTAAAGTCCAAATAGCCCAGGCGATCCCAAGCATAGATTATAGGACATGCGAAAGCTGTGGCTTCATTAGTTCCGGAAAAGGCTGCTGATGAGCCATTTTCCACCAAGGTAATTTAACTTTTTTTTTCTTCCTTTTGCCATAAGTACTGGGTGGGTTTCACTGACGCTGGCTTTACAACAATGGAAATTTTATACTAGAAAAGGAAAGGGTCAAAGGGTAAATTCCTCTTGCTGCAATATGTTTTCACCAGTTGAACCTCACCCTTGTGATTAGCAGAGTTCAGACAGCTGAGCGTTGGAAGTGGGGAGGGGGCAGAAAGGGGAGGTTTTCATGGGTGTGTCAAAAAAAATTGTGTGAAATATTTGCCAAAGGTTAACTGAAAGAGACTGAATACCGCCTGCTCTTCTGCTGGGACGTTCTCTTTTCATTAGTGGGAGGTGTTCCATTCCTTTGGGAAGAACAGGCTCCTTGTTCTCATTTTGTTCACAATAGCTACTCAGACATCTATTTCATTTAACGTTATTTATTCTTACTTATTGTTAACCCATCTAGGGAAGGGAAGAGGTGGGCTGTCTGGTAAACTAAGGGAATGGAAATGTGAGAGTAAAGACACCCCACATACCCTGCTTGGGGAAATAAATAGGAGAAACAGTATGGGGCAAAAATCATCTTTCCTCTTGAATAAAGGATGATGACAGTGGCAAAGATGGTGCACAATTAGAATTTTTGAGACAGTGACAGCAGCAGTTTTCAACCTGTGCTTACTCCAGAATTGTTTCCTGTCTGGGGAAAGACAACAGCAGCTCCCTTGGACAATGCTTTATCTGAGGTGGTAGTAGTCCCCACATGTGTACTCCAGTCCCTCAGTACCATTTCTTGCCCCTAAGCTTTGACTCAGCCATGTTAAAGAGTATTGCAGAAATGTGATTAAAAGTGTCCTCAGCTTAGATGTACATCTTCAGGCAGCCTCCAAAAATGCCCAAGAGCCTCTTAGAGCCATTTGAGTGAGTCACTTCAAAGAGTGGATAGATAAGAATCAAAATTCTAAGAGAGGAGTAAGAGCAACCTATATGAAGTTGAATTCTGAAGGAAACTTTAAAATAGCATTTGGAATGGAAGTATATCAGTTAATATATACAAGCTATCCCTCAAGGTGATTATATTTGGTTGTTTTACTTAAAAACATATAATGATACAGAAAAGTGTAGGTCAGAAGATCAGTTGAAATGAGGCTTACGTGAAGTTTTGATATTTTAGTGGTTGGCAGCAATTTCTTCTAGAAATTTCTCAGAAGGCATTCTTTCTGCTTATGAAGGATGATATATTATAGAGTTCTGTATTCCAACCTTCCTAGTACCTATCACTATCAGTCTTTCATTTATTCTTAAAAACAAACCCTTTTCTCTCACACTGCTTTCATCACCCACTCTGTGTTTCTGTTCAGTCATTTCTCTTTTCAGGCATCCTTTCTCTAACTTCCCTGTTCTCCTCCCTACTCCCAACTCTATACCTCTGAATATTCAGCTTAACTCCCATCAACTAAAAAGCCTTCTGATCGTACTCCAGGCTATTCTGCCCTTCTCAGCTCTGAATTTCTATATTAATTATACATTTATACCTCACAATCCACTGTTTTATTACACACTGCCTTATATGTATTATTCCCTAGTTGTTTCATGGGTATTTTTCATTTGCCCATGCTTACAAGATTCTTTCATATTACCCATGGTGTCTATCCCAGTATGTTTAGTAATCACTCAAACTTACTGACTTGACCTGAAGCCCTCAAACTGTGGCAGCCAATCATCAGGTCTCCTATTATGATTTTTCCATAACAAATTTCTCATACCAATGAATATTTATGGATTTCTATAAGGATCCTGGGCACTAACATGTGTACAACTCTCCAGAATGTCTATTCTTTATCAATGGATTTTATCTTTCAAATCAGTTTAGGAGTTAATGCATCCCATTAGGGAACAGAAGAGTCCATACTGTTTTCCATAAACACTGACAGAATAATACCAAGGATATCTCTACATATGACTGAAATATATAACTAAAAAATCTAACTTAGGTAGGCAGAATGTAATTATTGAAGCTGGACTATGGCCAGGAAACTTGGAAGAACACTCCCAATTCCTGCCAAAGATTCCATGGATAACCACAACTGGACAGAATCTCCACTTCCATGTACCATCTTAAACACAGTGCTTCTTTTGGTCCTCTGCTCCAGCAAAATAAGGCCACTCAAGCAGTAAGATTCACAGGGGAATAGTTACATCCAGGTTCCTAAAGAACAACGTTTAATCTTTTTGTTTGGATTTTGACAAATGTATGAGGTCTACAGGAAATACCCAAAGCAAGTACCACAATGTTTCTGGCAGGATATATTAGAATAGAGTCTGAGATGCATCCTGTTTTGCTAACTTGAAAGAAATATCTCTGGTTATATAGCAAGGTACTCATTCTTAACACTTAACACACACTACAGAAGGTTTCAGCTCTTCTTCAGGAGATGTGGAAAATGATATAGTATGCATATGTATATATCTCATGGATACTGAGGAGTCAAAAATTAACTACCTCTTACCTCATTTTTCATAAGGTAATTTTTCTGAGTTGCTCTGGATTTTATTAGGCTATTTTGTATACATCTATGCCAAGAAAACATTATCTTGGTCAGGTCTTCCTCATGTAAGTGAAGGGAATGATCAATTTCAAATTTGACGTTTTCCTATGTTATAACCTTCAGCTCCATGTTTCTTCCACAGTTGAAATAGAAGACATAAAATATATAGATATAGATATGTCATAAGTGATAATGAATTGATAACAATTCATACCTAAGAGTTATGTAATTAGGTTGCTACATTACTTGAAAAAAGATATTTTAAAAATTATGCTTTCCAAATGAGATCCTAGGAAAGGTCATTCTAGATCTTCAATAAGTTTTAGGGTAAGAAAGGTTCTTGACTCTCCTTTTGAACTTCAATTTTTAATCACATATCACAAATTCTAAACTTGTGATGTGCTCAATAGTAAGAAGGAGAAAAATCACTTATAAAGAGTACCCACTATAATGTTATTTCAAATTTACTTTAGACTTATTTTTAACCAAATTGATGACAAGTTTCTCGCTGATTTCCCTTACCTACCCAAAAAAACCCCTTACTTCCTGACAAGCAGCAATAAAATATAACATGGTCAAATTCACTATCACGCAGCCCTTACTTGTTGAGTTCTAAGATGCTCAGGTGTCCTTAATATTAACTGCTTTGGGATAGATAGTTAAGACTTCAAAACATATACATATAGCCTCAGATTTCCTTACCTCAGACCAGTCCAAAGCCACCCACTGTGGTGGACATGACTGGTTGTTGCAGGGCTCTTTTTCGACAGGCCGGTGTGTTAAACAACCACTGTAGTCCAGCGTCTCCTCCTCAGAAGGTCCAATCTTCCTGATGCAGAGCACTGCCCTTGTGCGCATCCCACCATCACAAGTCTTGCTGCACTCCAACCAATCCCCAATGAACCACCTGCAGCAAAACGTGGAAGAAACACAGAAAAGCATTTCCTCAGTGCATCCAGAGATTTTTAGCTCAGTGAAGGCACTTTCACTCATGGACTATGAGCTGACATTTCAATGTTGGTTGATAAGACAAATAGCAAATGAAAAAGCTGCTAAGGAAAACCTTTACTGTCATTTGCTTTCTAAAGTGTAGTGTGTGGGCTTTGGAGCAGGCAGAACCCAGGTTCAAACAAGTGCACTATGTCTTTAAACCTCTTTTATTTTTCTCCTTTTTATTACATTCTAAAATGAGGATAACAATGATCAATCTCATAAAATTGTCATGAGGGTTAAATAAGGTCATATATATAAAGCTCCCAGTGGTGTGCTAGTAAATGTTTAACCACTGGCTCTCCATGGCAGTGGGGTGGGGGAGTTTTGATTTGTGGCATTTGCCAATTTTTGTAGTGTAAAAACCTCACTATGGCCAATTTCAAGCTACCAGCTTGATATACTAAAGGTGAACAGGAGAAGATATGCTAATAATAGGGTCCTATGAATCAATACTAGCTGGCTCTAGCACACCACTGAATGCTTGTAACATAGTGTCTGTCATGTAACAAACAGGAAATAGTAGCTATTTTTATTATTATGACATTGAGGCAGGTTCCCCCATAATTAAAAATTTTATGCTAAAACCACTGTAAGGAAATTGGGGATTTGTTCTTCAATTTCCAGAAATAAACCTCTATGAAGATACGACTTGAATGTCCTTACAGGGACAGAGAAGGCCAGATATCCATCCTGAGGACATGGGAGTCTTAAAAACACCTTCAGCAAGATCAGAGCTCTGAGCTAGCTCTCTGAAAACATGCAGATCTCTTGTTTCAACCTTTTGACTCCTAAAAACAGCTTCTACACAGCTAATGTGGAAAGAAATGCAGATGTCTTAGAAAAAAATAACATGTCTCACATTTGTAGGTACACTACACCTTTACCCTAAACTTTCACATATATAATTTCAGGGGGTTTGTGGTTTGTTTTGTTTTTTTTTGCAACACTTCTGCAGGACTCACTCTTCTGGACACATTAATTAGTCTAAGGGATGTAACTCATGATCTAAATCAGATCAATGAGAATTCTGGTTTAGAATTTTTATATCACAACTAGAGCAAAAGGGACCCTTTCTTTCTGGTCACAAAGGTGCATAAGAAGATGAGTCCAGAGCTGCAGTGGCTGGGTTCCCTGTCAAGTGGAATTAGCTGGTTTCAAAGAATGCAGAGGAGCTAGAATGTCTGGATGGTGTGTGAGTCCTTGATTCCAGCCATTTCTCAAGCTAGGTCCCCCTTACATTTCCCTCAGCTTTGTTACATAAATCTTATGTGCTGAAGCCAGCTCAAGTTGAAGTTTTGTTATCTGTAACAAGGGTCTTGACTGACATATTGTATTTCATTTATTAAATATTTGCTGAATGTCTACTCTGTTCAAGGCATTGTGCTTTGTTTTATAGAAGAAAGTAAGATCCAGTGTTAGGAAAACAGTTCTCCAAAATCATGAAAAGAGCAATGATGGAATCAGGACTAGATTCCCCATCGACTGCTATTTCAATCGAAATTCATTTTAACATTACTGAATAGTAAAATATAGGTTACAAGCATGGGATCACAAGGCACTTTCTTCAATCTATAATTATAAATCATGCAGTTATTCTCAATGGACATGCTCGTGCTTTTGGGCGGCAGACTCCTGAGAGAGAAGAATATGGAAAGCTTAACAACAAATTTCTCACTATTTCTGAGAATAGCACCATTGTGCCAGTTTTGTATATGGAAGATAATACTTTAGTGAAGTCAGAGTACTGGTATCCTAAATTTGAACCTGCATTAAGCCAATTAAGCAACACTGGCCTTTGTCCATTATTATTCATATTGTCTTTACTTATAAAGAAAACCAGCATTTAAAAATATAGTTAGCCAATTTTTCAAATTTAAATTGTATTTTATCAACATCTACAAATTTTCAGCCTAAAATTCATTTAAAGAATGATGATTTAATTTTGAATTTTAAAAATCTGACACAAACATTTTTTCTAAGTCATTTTCCAAGGGAGATTTGAAGTAATTTTCATATTCTTTCCTTTCTGTTTTCCACAGATGAACATGATCCCCAGTTGTTAGCACCATTTTTGGTAAGGAGGAAAATGTGTACTGAAAATAATAACTTGCATGCCAGCCGTAGTGAAACTCTGATTCAACTTTGCAACAGTGATTTCATCACCAAGATTAGGGGATAAAACAGAAATGTGTATTACAGTCACAAACAGTTCAGTCACACCACCTCCAGCCATGATCTCATTAGTTCTCATAATGTAAGAGGGATGGAGGGCTTCAAATTAAACACAGGTGCCCCGAGTAACCACAATGATTCAGAAGTGTTGCAAAGGGTCAGGGACACCTCTGTCTTTTTATTCTTTGTCCACTCTTCCATTCCATCTCTCCTCAGAAACTTAACCTAGATATATCACTCTAGCCTTTAACTTGGAATATATGAAATTAAAAGTATTAATCACCCTCCCAATTTCCTTTTTGACTTTAACTCCGATTTCAGGCTTCATACTCAGTCCCTGTTGCATCTTTATTGCTCATCATACCATCCCGTCCCATGTCTCTCTGAAGGATTAAATCACACCCGAGTTATTTAAATAGTTTTGCAATTCTACCACTGCATCTGCTTGTCTCAGTTTCTCCACTCTCCCCCACAGTTTAAGACATACTGCTTCCCTTGTCTTCCTTCTCCGTGTATTAGACCCTTTGATGGCATTTTCTTTCTCTGTCTTCTTTCCCTCCTCTAGATTTGGTGGTAAAAACATGAATACAGAAATTATCTCTGGGAATATAAATTGCTGAATCGTTATAGCTGGAACAATTCTGGGGCTACTTCTTTCTGAGCTTTTCCCAATACTCAGTGATCAAATTGTCTTCATCTTCACAAGTCCTTCATAGCCATTAGACTTTACCAATTATGGGATTCATGTTCGAGTGTCTGAAATAAGAGTGGCTTGCTGCAGCCTGTGTAATCTGACCTACAGTCCCAATCTCTTATTATTACAAACAATAGTATAATTTGGAGAAGGGAATAAGAGAGACAGTATAAAAAATTTGCCCCAACCATGGTAAACCAGAATATTTTTGAAGAAATAATCATCATAAACCAGAACATTATATTTGCTTTTTAATTTAAAGGAAAATGGCAGAGCATATTTTCTGTCTGAAAAGAGAGAGAGTTCCTAGGCTTTGTCCCAGAGTCAAGGATCTAATCATCAAAGTTTTTATAAACACAACATAGCAAAATTGTAAAAATCTTCAGAACTTGACAATAATATCTTTACTCAAAGAGAGATTCAGTTATATAACCTACTGTCTACTTACAAAGATAAAAAAACTTTCCTACATTTTAAAAGAACTTAAAAAAAATTTCAAAACAAAAAGTTGGTAAAAATATAAAAAGAAATTGTTTTCATTTCTCAGCTAATTGGAAAGTGAAACTAATATTAAGCAGAATGCTCTATGCCCTAAACATTATACAGTCAAGGTTTTTGTAAATTTTTAAAAATCAACATGATAAACATCTCTGAAGTTGTAGCAACTGAGAATGTGTCAATGAAGCAAGCAAAATTAGATGTATTAAAGTGCCACCAGACATTTGATTTGTACCTTATAAAGCTGGTGATGTCTGATATAATGGGAAAAACATCACTGGATATTAGCATACCTCAGTCTGTGAAATGATGGGAGTTGACCTAAATAATTTCCATGATTCTTCCTAGGTCTTAAATTTTGGAGTTTTATAGATGACTCTGATGAATCTTTTTCTAAACTTAAAATAAGAGATGATAGTTGTCCATGGGTGAGGTTCAATGACTCAAAATAATGGTTATTAAACATTATACCTTAAAATATACCAGTTAAATAAAACCTAGCCACTGGATAAAAATTAATCTCTTCCCACCCTAAGTTTCCTTCAGCACTTTTGCTTATAACTCTCTTATCATACTTAATAGATTTTGTCTTGTACTATAGCTATTTTTATATATATTTGCCCAATTAGATTACCCTCAGGAAAGGGAACCACTTCTCCCCAAAGTACAGTATCTTCCAACTTGCAGTTGATTAATACATGTTTTTAAATTCTTGGTCACAATGTTATTAAAATGAATAGTTCTCTTGTTTTCACCTCTCTGGTTTTCACAATTTTAAAAACACAATATCATACAGGAATAATATTTATCACTCAAAGATTCTTCACATGAGGTCATATGCAGAAATACTCTTGCTATTAAAACACGGCATGGTAAAAACTGAACTCAGCCTTTCTCTTTGAACTCCAACTTATTTTTTTTTTCTTATGGTTGGGGACTAGCTTCTTACCAATCATATCCTTTAATATTAATTCCTTTCCTTTCCCGTTCCAGTTATTTAAGGCTACATCATGGATCCCACTACTTTCATTCATAGTCACTTTACTACCTTGACTACTATATTCTTTCTCATAAAAGAGTTGCTGCTATGACCACGCTAAGTTTCCCCAGCAAGGCCTCCTCTGGGTCTTCAAAGTCTTCCAAATAAACATAATATTATTTCTCTATCAATGCCTCTTTTGTCTATTCTTCCTAGTCCTCCGTCATTTTCTCTATAAGGACAAATCTTACTGTTCTCCCTTTTTGTACACTGTACTTATAAATTATCTCAATATAACTAAAGACATTTGAAATATTTCATTACTTGAAAAAATACTTTCTGATAAAAAATACCATTTAGAACTTTAAACTAATGGTATAGGGAAGACAATTGTCATTGAAAATAAGTATAGATCCCTTCCTCAAATCAGGCAAAACATTTCAGATAGATCAATGTTTATATTAAAAATAAAAAAAGAAACTTTGAAAGTATAAGAGTAGGGAAGACCTTTCTAAACAGTGTACCAATGAAGAAATAAAGGTCTGACAGCTTTCTTAAATAAGATTTTCTAAATTTTATAAGTAAAAATACATCAAAACACCATAAATGACATGGAAAATAGATGACAAACCAGGAAAAAATATTCAGAACACAGATAAAAGAGTTCATATCCTTAATACATTAAGAGTTCATGCAAATCAATAACAAAATAATAAATACTTCAGTAGAAGTATTGATAAAGTAGTTCAATAGGACAGGCCATGATGATAAAAGGCAAAAGAGAAGTAATACAAATGGCCACTAAATATAATTTTTAAATGTTCAGCCCCATCAGCAGTCCAATATATGCAAAATAAAGCAGCAATTAGATATCAAGGCTTTTTCCCCTATAAAATAATGAAAGATTATTTTTAAAATAATAATACCCACTGTTGTTCACTTCCACGAAATGGCATTCTCATAGACTGTTAATGGGAAAATAGATTCATACAATCTTTCTGGAAAGTCACTGGACAATGTGATCTCAAAGACTAACATGTACTTCCATTTGAACTATAAATTATTTTCTTCTTTATTTAGCATATATAATTATAAAGAACAGTTCCAGAAGCAAAAATGGTTAATGCTGCATTATTGCCAGGGGATCAAAATAAAAAATACAGCCAAAATTGTTCAACAGTGGAATACCAATTTAAATAAACAATCACATATCTCCTAAATGTTGTCAAAGACTTCAAATGTTCAAAATGTTGAGAACTGACTATAAAGTGTCATAAATAGTATAATATAATTTTATTATATATACCTGCCTCTGTACACATAGCAAAAATGCTGGAAATATATACATCAAAGTATTAACAGTGGTTTATAGGTTTCTTTGTTTTCTTCTTTTTGCTTATCTGCCTATCACATGATCATCTAATAAAAAACCTATCTGCTTTCTTCACACTCATGTAAAGTTTTATTGAATTCAATGGCCTTTCTATGATTTCTATCTCTATAATACCAATGTCATCTGGGAATCTCAGATGATCCCTGATATTTGATGGTTTGACCTAATGATTTTTCAACTTTACAATGGTATGAAAGCAATACACATTTAGTAGAAACTACTTGAATTTTTGAATTTTAACCTTTTCCTACCCTAGCAATATGCAGTACAATAGTCTCTCTAGATGTTGGGCAGCAGCAGCAATCTGCAGCTCCCAGTCACCTACGCTATCACGAGGGTAAATGTCCAATACTCTACAGTGTACTGTGTTGCCAGATGATTTTGCCCAATGGTAGTGTTCTGAGCACATTTACGGTGCACTGGGCTATACTATCACATTCAGCCGGTTAGGTGAAGTAAATGCATTTCAACTTACGATGTTTTCAAATTTGTATAGGTTTATCAGGATGTAATCCCACTGCAAGTCAAGCATATACAATAACCATTTTGAAGAATTAAAATTTCCTTTTTCATAGTCTGAATTCAAAAGACTAAAGAAGAAATTAAAAAGCAACTAAGAGAAGTAGGCTAATAATGAGTAATATTTTAAATATCTACATTTAGGTCTTTCAAAAAAAAAAAAAACCCCATCAGACTAAACTTTCTATTTTTCCCATATTCTCGGCATCTTTTCTTTCAAATTCCATAATCCATCTCCAAACTTAAATAAGTAACTTCACTTCAGAACTACATAAGGAAAGGAGACAGAAAGCTTAATTTTAATAATGTACATCAATATGTCAATTATCCTTAAACTGTTATAAAAAAAACCTCCAGTGTAGTACTCAAACACACAACATATGGGATGGAATGACCAACAACTGAAATCTCTAAGGACATTGGACATTGAAGCTTTTAAGCTTAAACAAATGAAAAAGCTTAGGCCAAAATGGAATAGGGTGTGACCAGGCTCACTCAGATGCCTTCAAAGGCTGATCAAATGCCAAATGTACTACTTAAGATCATGAGTGTCAGAGAATTAACGTAACAGGCTGAGACTCACAATGACATGAAAATATGCTGAAGTTACTGGAAACATGGAAAGGGACAAAACTGACCCATGGATTTTAAGCATCCCTTTGCTTTACAGTTTTTCAGTTTCTCTTGAGATAAATTTATAAAAATAATTGGCAGAAAAAAGGAATGTGAAAAAAATTTAATAACTTGTCTTTGTAATACATATGATAGGTCACATTTCCATACTTTCCCATGTCTGGGTTTTAAGAGATTAGTTATATGGTGATAACATTTTGAAAAGAACTCAAAGTAAAATTACAAAAGTCTTAGAACAAAAACTATCACTCTAGATTCCTTATGCTTCCTATTTGGTTGCCAATACCCTACACCTCTTCAAGGGACTAGTAGTGAGTATCACCTTTAAGATTCAAATGTCCAGGCAGATACTGACTTTAGATAATGGAAGTTCATAAGGCATGATTGCTTTGGAACAAGAAATGCACCTTGGTTTAAACGTTATTTGGGACATGGATTATTCATGTATTGTAAGTTCCATGTTTTTGTAGCTCCACTCTAGTCATTTTTAGAAAAGCTTCATTATAAAGTTTTTCTCTCCAGTTGTAGAGAGCTTGGTACATACAAATTAATTTGCTTATTCTCTTTTGCCTTATCAGTTTCATGTTGGGATAATTAACTAACCAGGCAGGTAACAGTTCATCCAATTTCTCAAACAAGAATGAAATGCCATTCACACGTTTTCTCCTGCAGTTGTCAGTCAGGCAAAATCTCTACAAAGATTACTTTCATCATGATCAACTCAACATCCATTATCTTTTTTCACATAATCATTGCCTTTTGTTCAATCAAGAAACCCTTCTGTTCTTACAGATTATAATGTGTGGCTCATTGAGAGCAGGTCTCATTTCAAACCATCATTAAAATGAATGGGCTCTCTCCTTGTTAATCCCTTTACAGTGAGTTGTACTTGCTGCATTAATCAACAGAAAGAGACTGAAGTATACCTCTATGCCTGTACCCAACACTCAGAAGATAGGATGCCTTACAACGACAGAACTTAAAACTGGGTCAGCAAATTAAAGCCATGATACTCTATTCCAGAGTATTTCTAAACCATTTTAAAAATCCTTAGGGCTTTAGGACAAATATCTAGAAAAGACAGGAGTGTAAATAAATCACTATATTTTATCACATCTAAGATATGTTCTTTTATGTACCATTAAGAAAGGGGGAAAATGTCAATTATTATCATGAGACACCATTCGCTGCACGTTGAATCCTAATTTCAGAGATGTTAAAATGTGAAAAGATGTGTGCTTTAGAATTGATGAAATAGGATCATTTCCAGCATTGTGTCAGAACAAAATTCATTGAAGTTCCTGCTTTAAAGAAGTTAATAACTGAAATCTGTGGATAAATAGGAACCTTTGCTCAGTAAAAGAGACATCAAAATTCCTCTCAGGATGTTTTCTACCTTTTTTCAGTCTAATTTATTCTCATCATATAAATATATTTCCAAACATGAATACATAACGTTTTCCTCTTTGCACCTGAAGAAAATAATTCTCACTTCTTTCCCTTACTTACTCAGGTGGGCAGGGCTCAGTGTTGCAGGCTCTTTGATTTTCAGGTGGCTTACTGTCAGGGTCACAGTAATTGTTCTGGACAATGGAGTTGTCATCCAACCTTTTACAGACCACCTCTTGTCTTTGGACACCTTGAGAAAAGGAGGACATCATTAATTGAAGAGAAGTTTACCTTCCATTAAGTTAGGTATGCATAGCTTTCCTCTGTGGGGAATTGACCTCAGTGGATCGCTGCCATCTTATCTGTTCCACATTGGACTGCTTCTCTAAAATGGAGAGAAGACCTGGTCATTATACTGAAATTTTAGGCAAAGTTATTGTTCTCATATTTAGAAATATAACTATTTCAAGTCCAGAAAAGAAACTATTGGTAATCTTAAACAATTTTATTCACATTTGTAAATTCTTCTTCGTGCTTCCCTTAAAAAACAAAACAGATTACGATTTCCCAAAATAATATTATCAGATAAAATGTACAAATATACATTTCAATGCAAAACAATGATTGTATATTTATTTAAAAATAGAACAATAGGGACAAATTTACTTTTTGATATTTTGTAGAACAAATCCCATCTATTTAGTTTTTGTTAGGAATACATCACATCCACACATTTCATTTTTTCTTCCATTTATGTATTTATCTTTCTAAAAGCCCATTCATTGTTCAGAACTTAGAGATTGCAGTGGGCCTCTTTTGGACTATAGCCAACTAGTCTGTTTATTCCAACAGAGTTGACCCCTTGTTGATTATACCATTGTCAAATAAATACATAGTTCATTCAAATATTAACTTATCTCATTTTAAAAAATTAGTCTATGTGATCTGTTTACCACAGCTAACAATATTCCCATACAGTTTATAAAATATTAAATATATGTCAATCAATTATTGGCAAAGATATTCACCATAACTCGCTCACATTTCACAAAATACAAAGACACAAACACTCGTATTTGTAAATGTTCCTGGTGAACAGATTTTATGTATACTCATTTTCTCTTTAGTCAAGGAATCAAAAGAAGCAGATAGGTATATCAAGATATCAAAGAGAAACAAATCAAACTACAAGACAATGCTAACTGTTTCAGATCATATAGCGGTAACAGGTTACTCCTGGCAACAGAAATAAAAGCACAAACTAAGCTATTCCCCCACTCACCCACCCCATCTCTATAAACAGGTAGGCTAAATTACCCAGAAAGAGTTGTAAAAGCAGCATTAGCAGTATCCAGGAAACCACAGCTTCACACCTAGCTAATCCCACACAATCCTTCAGTTGTTTTTCTTTTTTCCTCCCCCAGTTGTTTTAAGTAGTAATGCCCTAAAAAAACAGTGTGATCACAAATTAGGGAAATATCTGTGAAACAGGATCATTCAGTGAAAGAAACTGTCACCTAAAGAGCTGGACACCAAATGCTTCCCCCAAGTTCCCCTAAATCATGGCAGTTCTGCAGGTGGGAGTGCCTCCGTTACCATGTTATGCACACATTTAACTAAGCCCTTTAATTTAAAGACTGACAGGGCAAACTATTATATCCACCAAGCTCATGAGACTTAAATCCTGTAGCTCCATGACAGTGGTGAGCAGTTATAGAAAGTCTTTTTTTTATTGCTTGCAGTGACCCCGGGCTCCTGCTGATCGCCTTCTGCAGTCATTTTTTATGTTTTCCTAAACTTAGGGGTCTTAAACATAGTCAAAAACTTACTGGCAAAATGTCCTAGAGTATGTATTGTATTCCTTCCCTCCCAACCCCTAAAATAAGCCAAACGACTAAGTTTATGTGACGACAATAGTTTGGAATTTTTTAACTATTAAACTTTAGATTTTTTGAGGGAAGAATGATTCACATCAGGCATAGTTGTGATCCATTCACAGATGTTCCATGATATTCATCAGATATCTCCCCATTGTGTCATTCCAGTGGGCAGATAACTAGGTCCATGTGGTCCACCTAGACAGATACCTCTACCATTAGTCATAGGAGTCAACTACCAACTGCAACAGTGGCTCAGATTATCCATCCACCCTGATTCAATATTTTGCCTCTATCAGGGTGAGCAGGGGACTTTTTTTTATCGGTTAGTGTGATTTTTTTTTTTTTTTAAGTCATTCAAACATGACTGTACTTGAAGCAAGAACACTGGCACTCAATAATATATCTTGGTTATTTCTCAGGAAAGAATAAACATTCTCAGCACTACAAAATACAACTGATCTGGTTTTGTTTCAGTGGCAGAAACATTAATTCTGGTTCCTAGGGTTAAGTTAAAGAAAGGAGAAATTTATCTTGACTTGTAGAAACTGAATTAACTCAATATAAAATTCTTCTTTCTTTAACTTAACCCTAGAAATGTTGTTTGGCTATAATTACATTTGTTTTCAAAAGTAGCCTTTATTGCAAAATCAGGGCCTCTACAATTTGAATCATAGATGAGATATGAGTTAGTCGAGCTGAGATTTATATTTCATTTTAAGGTAAATTCTAACAATGTATGTATCTTGAAAAAAAATTTGGTACATAATATTTGTTATCAAAAATTTGGAAAATTACACAAAACTACAAGGAAGAAAATAAAACTGACCCATAGTCCAATATTTTGTTTCAGACCCCTTAACTTTCAGGGCTATTTTGCTCTTTAGTGGGATCCAATAATTAGTTTAAAAATTACATACATACCCAAACTAAAATTGTCAGCTAAATGCAGTTGGCAGGTCATTCATTCATTTACTCATACATTCATTCAACAGAGATAGTTACTAAACCAAAGCATTGTGTTTATGAGATATAAACACAGTATCTCGTATGAGATACTGGGTTAAGTGCTAAGAATTATGAATTGACTTAATTTTGATCAGGCCTTCCTTCCATACTTCTTAAAAACTGGGAATCAAGAGTACTTGGGGGTTCATTTTAGCTTCATAATTTCAGAATGTTATTTTTTTATGAAGTAATAATTAAAGTCCTTGAATAGACAGCTGAAACAGCTCTATATTTTATGAAGATGCATTTTTTTTTCCTTGCGTTCGTCTTTTATTAATTTTCTTCTAGAATGTTATATTAGACAGTGTGGTATTTCACACTCAAGAGTTGACTATACCAGTAATCTATTCCAAATCTTCCTACAACACTGTACTATCTTCCTCCAACAGCATACAGAGCTCCTTCCAACTATTACTCCCACACTTGGCAGATTTACAGACTTTTTTTTCTTTTTAAGGCAGTAGCAACAGGATAACTCTATAAACCAATGCATCTAAATGAATGGATTCTTAAACACATACTTTTGAATTAAGGAAAATGCAGCTTTTAACTTTAGAGAGTAGAAAATACAGATCAACTGGAAATAATCTAAACTAAGTCCACAAGAGAAATGATTGAGTTTAGATTCTTTTTATATGATCAAGCGTCTTGTACATAACTTCTTTTAAAGTAGTCTGTAAAACATTGCTAAGATGTTGATTTTAAACCCGGTTGGGAATAATTACATCCAGTTACACGAAACCACGATGCTTTCAAATCTAAAGACTTATAGTTTATAACAAAAACATAAAATGTCCACATGACCAGTCAGTGTGTACCTAATCAAAAACAAAATTCTAGTGGGTTAGTGTCCAGATCTCCTGGCGATAAGCAGATGTTCTGCAGAATTTAATAAAAATGAACTAATTATATTTTATTCCTAAACACCTAAAGTTACTGGCATGTAAACTGTATGTATATGTTTTTTAATGCAATCTTTCTTCCATGCTTAAAAAAAGCAATGGCTTCATATTACAAAAGGTAATTATAAAAGATGATATTGCCAATATATATTTACTTAAAACCTTCTACAAAAGGTATATTCTGTTTAAAGACTTTTAATTTGCTTATCTTTTCATTCTTTGATACTAAAGATTCAAATATGATGGTCCTTAACATGGAAATGTAACTCTCACTTTTTGTCCATAAGTTTAAATGTCAGATCCTATATTTAATTTTCTGCCAATAGTTAAAAGTTAAAGATCTATTTTCCCATCAAAGGTTCTTTTATACAATGGTAAGAAGGCATACTCCACTTGAATCACTGCTCTAGCTACACATCAAAAAATGGCTTTAATAGTATTTTTATACAGTATATACCAAAGGAAAATGTGCAAGAAGCCCACCAAAGGGCAAATGAGTCCTGGATGGAAACCATCTGCTGTTCTTACTCTAGCGGGTGGTGATGGTTCAAGTGAGTCCCAGTCTGAGCAAAGATTTCAGAGACCATCGCTCCTCTTCATTTCTTGCCTCCATTCCAATCCCTCTACTCCTCTTATCAGCTGCCCAATGTGTTCCTATCTCTCTCTTCTTTCAGAGAATGAAATATTTTGTAAACTCATTTGTAACATAGTATTTGGCAATATATTGCTTTCCTCGAGGCAATTTACCATCTTAAAAGTAGAAAGAAGGCACTCAATGCACAGAAATTACAAATTGAATTTAACTTGAAAGGGTGATATGTGTTAAACCGAGAAGGATGGGTCGGGGGTGGTGAAGGGCAGGAGAAAGACCTTCTAAGTCTTCTCAACTCTACTCATCAGTCCCATCATTTCAGTGATAGACCATGTAATGGATAAATGGGCATTCTATAACCACCTGTGAGTGAGTCAATAATAAAAAGAAAGAAGTATAAATGTATTCTTGGAATTGATGGGCTAACCAACATCTAAACAATTTAACCTAGTGGCATAGCGCATCATATCTACCCAAGAAACAGTTTTCTGAAGAGAAGGGGGAACATTAGAAAATCAGAGTTTGTACTAAAAATGTATCTGCTGCCTAAGGCAACAATTTGCTTAACCACAGCATCCATAGTAGCTAGCAACCAAGACAACACTATATAACTACAGTATACAGAGCATATGGCCAGCAATATTAATTTAATTTAAATCTTTAATGCAGATAGCATCCAAAGAGTGACAAGCGCCAGGAAAAAAAATGTCTCTCTGCTGTGCCTTTCACTGCTGGAATCTGGCTGTTGTGCTGTGTGATTGTTGGCCAGACACAAGCATTTGCAGGGCAGAGCAAAGCCCATCTGCCTTGGATCAAACAGCTGGAACCCAGGGTACCAATCAACTCCATCCATATGGTTCTTTCTTCTGAAGAGCCTCCTGCTAGTTTTTATCTTTCAAAGGCTTCCCTTCTCTTTTCAGTGCCTTACCTTCTGTCCTTTTCAGTGTCTTTCCTTCTGTCCTAAGCAAAACTGGATGTCCTAAGGAAACAGGATGATCAAAAGCAAAATGTAGTTCTAAAATATTGTATTTTTCTAGAACAACTGTGTTTAGTAATGGTAAGGTAGGGTGGAACATACATATACTGAGCTTATCCCTGGAGAGCATTCCTATTACTCCTTAGCTATTAAGAGTAATCTTTTCCATATAAAGTATCTAACTTTTTAACTAATTTAGTTTCTACTATGTCTAATGTATACGTTTTTAGTACTATAAGGGAGAAAGTTACTGAGTAAGACAGTCTTGACCTCAATGGGATTACATTAAAATGGGGATGGGGTGGAATAGGGCAAGTACCATTATAATTATATTACATGATGGAAGATATCCAATAAAATAGTGCATTTTCAGGTCTAATATTTTTAGTTTATAGTTTCCCTATTTTGTTTTATTACTGTCTGATTTCTCTTTTCCCGATCCTCACTGATCTGAAGGACTCTTTTCATAGCCAAATTACTATATCATTACCTTTCACTTTATCTTGTTCCTTTGTTTTTTCTCATCCCAAATTCTGCCATGTTTGGTTACCTCTTTTTGACTTCTAAGTGGTTTCGATAAATGACCTACGGCAAGTTTTCATTCTTCTTTGTAAAATGAGATAATCAAATACATAGAGATAATTTAGAATGTTTCTTCCAGATCCAAAATTCTATAAAAGTTGCCTTCTCTTCTCTCCCTCCACATTTCAATTGTTCAACATTTTTTTCCCACCAATTCTCTCTCCCTTATGTGTCTGCTTTTCTTCTGTATTCTACAGAGTAAGTCTAGAACACGGGCATGTTTCTTTTCATTTGGTTTTGTAGTCTTGTTTCAGTGCCTAAGTTTGTACCAGTGTAAGGTACATGTCAAAGGGGTTACACATGTCAAGAGGCAGAATAGTAACTAGAAATAGGAAATTGTGAAAGGTAAGTTTCCTAATATGAAGAATTAAATCATGCTGGTATACCCAGCATGGGTGTCCATGCTCACGCCTGTAATCTCAGCAACTCGGGAGGCTGAAGCAGGAGGATCACTTGAGGCCAGGAGCTCTAGGCTGCAGTGAGCTATTACTGTGCAACTGCACTCCAGCCTGGGCAACATAGCAAGACCCTGTCTCTAGGAAGAAAAAAGGATTAGTTATATCATACTAGAAAGTAATCTCCATGACCTTAAGTAAGAGCTTGTTATTGGTATTTTATTTAAATTTTATAGGAATATTGTTGAGAGTACAAAGGCCTTGAGCTTCTTCCACACAGTGTGATGTATTTATCATCAATAGACAGGCTTTTCTTTTAAACATATATAAAATCCCTTTCGTGGAACCAAATCTTGAAATATTTCAAATTTGAGTTAAAATAAGGATATAATCATATACTAACTGTATAGCTTTTAAACTAAAATCTTCATTTCCTTCAAGTAAAAATGGAAATAGTAATATCATAAGTTCCCACAAAATCAGGATGATCATGCTTACCATAATAAAATGCTTTATTTTTAAAAGGCTTTATTTTTTCCAAAAGTATTTTATGCATTCAACCTTGTAAAGATGAATAATGTTATGACTGTTAAAAATACTATTTTGGAAAGAATTTTTGTGAAGTGAAACATGACCTGTGATATATAGATCATTAATACAACAGGAATGCACTCAAACTTTGGTTTCACACTCACCCAAGTTTTTCAGTGAGTGAATATGTATCCAAACCCTGTTCATGTTAGGGAAGAATATAATTACTAAAGCAATAGAAATGATGAAAGAGGACTGATGAAATGATGAAACAGCACTAGGAGAATATTTTGGCTTAGAGATTTCTTGCCTTCAGTTACAAATCTTCACATTAGAGAAAATGCAACCAACAATATGCAGAGGTAAACAGTAAAACATGTCAAGATTATCAAAATAATCCTTCATATGTAAGACTTTAAGTTATATTGAAAACATACAGGAGAATTCAAAGAATTTTTGTAAAAGTAGTTATATAGGGGAAGCCATATGCTTAAGGAAAAAAGATAAATGAAAATTATTATAGATAAATAAATGAACACACATATTAGCTTCCAGAAGTGTGAACCAACCACAAACATGAGTTTGTAGAGAAGAGTTACTCTGCAATCTCAAGGGCCAAGTTATATTAGAACTAACCCAACAAGGTTAATGATGACAGAGTCTAGGATCTTGGGGGCTGTGATGTTCACAGGTGCCCTGTTATGATGCCAGGTATAGTTAATCCCAGATTAAAGGACACTCTTCCTTCACAACATTGAAAGTGAACTGAGAGGAGGGAATTGTGGGAGAGATTGAATAGGGGGATGTCATAGTTAATGCAGTGACAGACCATTGTCTAGTCCGATAAATATATTATTTTTCAAAGACCAAAGTGAAAACTAGGGAATAATGATGAACAAAGCTGAATGCAAACCTTTATTCTTTCTAAACTCATTTTTTTAATAGGGGATTTGTATTATTTTAAAAATCTCAGTGATAGGTTTTATATCTCAGTTTGATATATACAGGACTCAAATGTAAAAGGACCTTCATGATTTCAAAAAGTAATAGTACATTGTACAACCCCACACAGAAACTATCTTTCACAGGGAATTTTTCTTTAAAACTAACTGTACAACTATGTTTCTTCAGAGGGAAATGAATGGCATTGAATAAAGTGCTTTTAACTATTCAAACTAAAGTTTCCCTCTGTAATCTTTTATTTAACTCTGAAAATAACTTCTGGATTGGTAACTCCTAAGTCAAAGATAAGCACATTTAGTTATAGGATTCAACCTTTTTATGTCTTTCACACTTAATTTCAACCAAGTCTATTTTGAATCTTGAAAAAAAAACAACTGGACTTTGTTTTCCTATGCTCCATTTGGGGCTCCTCTGCTTTGAGTTTCTGTGAAAGGTACAGTGAATGTGTCCTTTATAAGCTGCAATACAAGTGTTAGTCATTATTTTTGTTATTATGTCTGTAAAACTTAAGTCTCAAAACCCTTGTTTGTTTGAAGCACATTCTGTTAGTTCCATAATAATGTGAATTAACCTCCTAGTGATATTAAATGTGTTAGACATCTTAGAATTGACAAAAAATTAAAAGGACATCTGTGAAAATGTAAAGCATTTGTCTCTGTTTTATCTGGTACTTTGAGAGCTGTTCTCTTTTAGTCAGCTATTAGTACTGTCCTAAAGACTGTACTACATATTTTCTAATAATTATTTTTTTAAAATAATTTAAAAACTGTCATTTTAGAATGGACTTACTATATACTTTTAAGTCTACATTATGCTTGTGTTGTATCATTCCTGAAAACAATAAAATATATAATATGAACAAACGTTTGCATAGAAACAATGTAGAAATATCCAACTTTTTAAAGGGGCCAAGGCATGATAGATTCGTTAAAAGTAATCTGAAAATTGTGTTATTAATAAATGCAATAGTATAGGTTATCACATAAAATTGTTAGCTGTCAGGAAAGAAGTTGCTAACAATTTCTCCTTTAAATATATAGTTCCTTCTTTCCTTCCTTTCTTTTTTTCCTTTGCTTTAATCACCCACCATTCTTACCCCAAACTAACAGAACATATTCAGGAGGACACATCAGAAGGAATATAGATATGAGAGAGAAATTTACATATTATGCAAAACCTCTAGTCTCTTAGCTAGAAGTACAGAAGAGTCTCCAGTTTTAAATTCCGAACATCACCAGGGCCCTGAATAATGAGCAGCTTATATGCATTTATTTTCTCTTCTGAAATGAAATTCAACATCTAGTGAAAGGAAGTTAGGTGACATTTTTAATCCAACTTTAATGATACTCATTTTACCCTAAATCAGGGGTTCTCAAACTTTTTCAGTTCACAGTATCCTTAGTATCTCCAATTTTTAAAATAACATCCCCAAGACAGAAAAAAAAAAATAACTAAGAGTCTTACTTAGTAGTTAGTTCCAAATAACTTATTTATAATGATTTGTATGCTGTAAGATCAATATTGCTATGTTTCCCCTGAAAATGTACAATGTTCTGCAGTGCCCTTGGGCATCTTCGTACAGTTTGAAAAACACGGTCCCACATCAGGAAAATTCAAAATAGTAGTTGGAAATCATATAAATCATCTTAAAAATCTCAAAGAATCAAAACCAGCCACAACATGTATAAGAATCCAGATGACTTGGGGAGGCTGAGGCGGGTGGATTGCCTGAGGTCAGGAGTTCGAGACCAGTCTAGCCAACATGTGAAACCCCGTCTCTACTAAAAATAGAAAAAAATCAGCCGGGCCTGGTGGCATGTGCTTGTAATTCCAGCTACTTGGGAGGCTGAGGCAGGGGAATTGCTTGAACCAGGAAGGTGGAGGTTGCAGTGAGCCATGATCGTGCCACTGCACTCCAGCCTGGGCAACAGAGCCAGACTTCATCTCAAAAGAAAAAAAAAAAGAAAGGATCAGGCACAGATTCAAAAAGTAAAATAAAAAGAATTTGTCCTAGCTCAAAAAAAGAAAGACATAAATATCTTCTATGTTTATATGCTGTTTTCTCTCTCTCTCTCTCTCACACACACACACACACACGCACACACAAATATACACACACACAGACTCATAAATTAGGCTCAAAATGACATTCAGGGAAGAAAAAGTATAATAAAAGAAGCATCAAACACACAAATAAAATTAGACTATGTAAATGTAAAAGAAAAAGTAATAATAGCATTTTGAATTGTCAATGATGACTGATCAGAAACATTCCTGTATAACCATATAGTATATGTAAAATAAAATCTGTGCTCTTTGATCTTCAAACAAAATAAAAAATATCTCTAACAGTAAACCTGTCTCCTTCCTAACTCCTCATTAATCTAAGCATAACTTTTTCTCTTCCCCCAAAGAGCTGCAAAGCAACGTTTAGCAGAGAGATGCTTTTGTGTATTAGCAGAAACTTGACCAAATTAAGTTCTTTGGTATGCAATTTTCGTACTTCTATACAAAGAGGAAGAAAGAAAAATCTAGAAAAATAGTTGGAGAAAATAATGAGGAGTGTCAATAGAGCCAATGGCAGGACAAAGACTGTATATTTAGAGCATAAATATAAAATTATAATAAATATAAAATCTCATGTATTTCTGATATTTATTTGTACTGAAAATAAAGTATTCTTAAGGTTTATTTTCTAACAGAACAGTTACAAAGTTAAATACAACACTACAGCATCAATTATCAGGTAATGGGCTTTGGAAGGTTTCACTTTAAAGCCTAAGCATTGTATAATATTAAGTAAGAGGAGGGGATGGGAGTGAAATGAGAATGGTATGAACAGAGGAAAATGAGAACACACCCAGAAAAGTAGGGTAGAAAATTATCATGAATATTGCTGCATTCTGCAAAGATTCATTCCCTTAAAGAAAGTAATTTCCTAAAAAATAGAAGGCCTTCTCTGATTAGAACTGTAATTTAAAAGAAAACAAATTGTATCAGTGTTCATAATAACTGAGTTCAAACAGGGGCCATATGCCTTTTCTATTCTGACTTGTGCATCTAAATTAAAGTTGGTTGAATACCCAACCATCTACTCATTTTAGCTCTGTTAAGTATCAGATAAACTTGAAATTAGAATAAATTTCTATTTATTCTAATAAACAGAAATCTGTTTAGCACAATTTCAGTCAGTTTTAAAAGCATTTATTACATTAATTGGATGTTTATATGATCCCTCAAGTGAAGGAAGACTGTAAATATATAGGCATGCCCAAGGCCAATGGCCATATTAAACAAAATTATGAAATTAAGTAGCATGCTATCCCTTCTTTCCTTCCCTTCTCTGATGCTTCTCTCTACTTTCCCATCCCAGATACCCATTCCTAAGTCTCATAACCTTAGAATTCAACTAGTAGCCACTTAAAAACAGAGATATGTGTTAGTAATGCTCTCAGAGGTATTTGCATCTGAATGTTAATTTTTTGAAGACTAAAACTTTTAATCAGTTTCAAAAGCAGTACCTCTCAACCTTGGCTGTACATTAGAATTACCTATGGAACTTTTCAAAATGTGATGCCCAGGCCATACCCCCAGCCAATTAAAGAAGACTCTCTGGGGGTGGGACAAAGTATCATCATTTTTTTTTTTTTTTTTTTGAGACGGAGTCTCGCTCTGTCACCCAGGCTGGAGTGCAGTGGCTGGATCTCAGCTCACTGCAAGCTCTGCCTCCCGGGTTCACGCCATTCTCCTGCCTCAGCCTCCCGAGCAGCTGGGACTACAGGCGCCCGCCACCTCGCCCGGCTAGTTTTTTGTATTTTTTAGTAGAGACGGGGTTTCACCGTGTTAGCCAGGATGGTCTCGATCTCCCGACCTCGTGATCCGCCCGTCTCGGCCTCCCAAAGTGCTGGGATTACAGGCTTGAGCCACCGCGCCCGGCCGTATCATCATTCTTTAAAGTTCTCCTTGGGTATTCCACTGTGCCGCCAAAGTTAAGAATCATTGCTCTAGAGAAAGCATTTGAAAAAATGAAATTTCAAGCTAGTGAAGGAGATCTTTATGGGTGGGGATATATCATGTTTCCCTACTGAGGTGGCCAACTGGTGAAAAAGCTCTTTTTATTACAAGAGAACACTGCATTACTAAATTAAAAAGGTCACTAGAGACGAAATTGCTAGGTCTTGATTTCAGCAAATTACTTGAATTCTATCTATAAATTATGACTAATAATTTCAATGCCTATCTTATGTAGCTACTGAGGATGATCAAATGAAATACAGTACCAGAAAATGTTTTAAACTTTACAATTTTATTATTACATAGCTGAGCAGTAGAACCACCTGTCACCAAAAAGATTAGTGATACTGCGGTTACAACTATAATATGGATTATTACCTAAAAGACTTGTCAGTCTGTTTAGTGGGCATTTACTTTAGGAAATCTAAGTGTCTACCCTGGAGCCTCGAAGTACAGTTCCTGAGTCAGTGGCACCAGCAACACCTGGAAACTTAGAAATGTAAATGCTTAAAGCCTCCCTTAGACTACTGAATCAGAAATTGTTGCTAGAACATAGCAATCTGTGTCCTAACAAGTCCTTCAGGTAACTCTGATGTGTGCTTAAATTTGAGAACCACACATCTAGTAAAAAGAGAATACGTATGAATAAAATCAAAAGATGAATATACAACATTTGTTATTTGAAACTTTAGAGGTCACAGTGCATAAGTATATTGGCATAAATTACTACTTTTAAAAATCTCCTACAGCTTTGTATTTCAAAACAATACAACTTTCCTTACCCAGCCCAAGATTTATTAATTAGCACCTGATTATAATCACTAATCCAATGGTAGCATATAAATTTGGGAGTCAGTAAATTACAAAGTACAAAATAAGTTTGGATAAGGAATACAAACAAATTCTAGTAGCAATGGTTCTGGAAATAGTCATGTTTTTGGGCTTGGATTTCTCTCTGAGGAAGAGTTGCAGCTGTATCTCAAAAATCACACGTATCCTGAAGACAACACCCCATAGCATCTCAATGTTCCTTTTGAGGCAAAGGAAGTGTTTCATCACTGACTCAGAGAAAAAACCATTACTTGGACTGAATCACCAATGTTTCCTGTAGCATTAGATTTGTCACTGGATCTGCTAAGCAACAGAAAAACTTTCAACCTTCTTATCTTAAAAGATCTCATAAGATCAAGCTATCATTATTGCTCCCAAACTCAATTAAAGCCCAAAGGTCTGGATATTAATAAAACACATGCAGGACAATAACAAGAGAGAACACTGAAAGATCTTGTGAGACCGCCACCAAAAGTTCCTTGAGATCTTTCTTGTTTTCTCTTTGCCACTTAAAGGAATTTTGACAGCCTCAAGACACCCAGCACCTCCTTGGAGAGATGAACATGGAGTATCCCAGTTAAGAACTGACTTTATCCCTTTTCCCCACCTAGCACTGCTGGGCCTGCAGGTCTCTGTCAAACGGTGGACAATAAATAAATAAAACACACACACACCCAAATACAGGTTGATAGTTCATGTAACAACCAGAGATACCGTTTGTCAGATTGTTTATGCCCATATAGAAGGGGATATGATAGTTTGCACAGCATATGCACATGAACTGCCAAAATATGGTGTGAAGATTGGCCTGACAAATGATGCTGCAGCGTATAATACTGGCCTGCTGCAGGCCCAAGCTTTTCAATAGGTTTGGCATGGATAAGATCTATGAAGGCCAAGCTGAGGTGATTGAAGATGAATGTATAATGTGGAAAGCACTGATGTTCAAACAGGTGCCTTTATCTGCTATTTGGATGCAGGCCTTGCCAGAACTACCACTGGCAATAAAGTTTTTGGTACCCTGAAGGGAGCTGTGGACGGAGGCTTCTCTATCCCTCACAGTACCAAACAATTCCCTGGTTATGATTCTGGAAGCAAAGAATTTAATGTAGAAATACACCAGAAGCACATCATGGGCCAGAATGTTTCAGATTACATGTGCTACTTAATGGAGGAAGATGCAGATGCTTACAAGAAACAGTTCCCTCAATACATAACAGCATAACTCCAGACATGATGGGGAAGATGTGTAAGAAAGCTCATGCTGCCATCAGAGAGAATCCAGTCTATGAGAAGAAGCCCAAGAAAGAAGTTAAAAGGATGAGGTAGAACCATCCCAAAATGTCCCTTGTATAGACAACAGACTTATTGACAGCAACAAAAAAACAAACAAACAAACAAAAAACAAAAAAACTGACTTTAGAATTAATCCTTAGTTTCTGAGTGAAAGCTAGGTAGAAATGACTTCTTCTTGAAAGGTTTCTTAACTATAAAATGAAATTTCATTAAGGAGAAGATGACTCTGGCTTTTTCTTGGGTCAAAGTTCCTAAACCCTAAAGGGACTTTACTTCCCTCAATCATAAGCTTCCTATATTTAAAGAACCTGGGGTTAAAAGTGAGGGTATGTGTAAGAAGAGCAACTTCAATAATTGATTCCTGCACTCTATATCCTAGGAAATATTTTCCACCTATTCAAAGTAAGCAAGATGGCTAGGTGTGGTGGCTCACGCCTGTAATCCTAGCACTTTGGGAGGCTGATGCAGGTGGATCACTTGAGGTCAGGAGTTCAAGACCATCTGGCCAACATGGTGAAACTCTGTCTCCACTAAAAATACAAAAATTAGCCAGGCGTGGTGGTGTGCACCTGTAGTCCAAGCTAGTTGGGAGGCTGAGGTGCGACAGTCGCTTAAACCTGGGAGGCAGAGGTTGCAGTGAGCCAAGATCGCACCACTGTGCTCCAGCCTGGGCGACAGAGTAAGACTGTCTCAAAAAAACAAAAAAACTCAAAACAAAACAAAAAACAAAGTAAAAAAGAGAGGAGCTTGGTTTTAGTTACCTACGCTAATTAAAATTATACTGTTTTTTCCTTGGCAAAGCTTTGCCCTACTCTATAAGAAAAGTAGCAACTCTAAACTTTCATCTCCCACATTAGAAAGGACAAGCACAAATATATAATTGCCAAAATTAATTCCTTTTACTCATTCACTCATCTAGCACTTTGGGAGGACACCGTTGGCCTCAGTAAGGTGCTCAATAAAGTGCATTTATTGGGCACCTACTATGTTTCGGATATTGTTCTAGGGGCAAAATGAGTCTACAAAGATGCACAGACTTCAGTGATGAGGACATGGATTCCATGTGTCTAGAACACTGGATTTGGTTTCTCTGTCAGCCAAGACCAGTGGTACACAAATTTGAGCGAGCATCCAAATCACCTGCAGGGCTTGTTAAAACACAGATTAATGGGCTCCACTCGAAGAGTTTCTGTTCAGTAGGTCTGAAATGGGGCACTCAAATTAGCATTTCTAACAAGTTTCTAAATGATATTGATGCTGCTGCGGGGGAACCACTTACCAAAACAAATGGCAGCTCTTCACACCATGCCCTTCAAGGCAAGAGCCTCAAGAATGCTCATAATCACCCACAACCAAGCCTAATGTGAGTTCCCAGAACCACCTCCAGTATCTAAGACCAGTAGTTCAGATCACGGAAAGAAGGACAAATAACAAGGAAGAGAAAGCTCTCCCTTCCAGAGGCTTTTCTCTCTCCCTATCTTTTTTTTTTTTTTTTTAAACCCCCTACCACAAGAAATCACTTCTATTTCTCAATACAAGCGTTATGGGAAAAAATAACACTCATCTACACTTTTTACTTTCCTACGTCAACAAAATTATATTTTTTTCTTCCAAATTCAGTTCTCATGGCCTTTTTCCTCTTCTCCTTCCTTGTTTTTTTGTTGGACTACCTCCTTTCTGAACAAATAAAATCATAGGATTGAAGGAACATTGAGAATTCATTTAATCCCTTCTTGGTCTCAGACAAGACTGTGTCTAAACCATCCCCAAATATAGCAATTTCAGTACAAAGATGAACTGGCTCTAAGAATTTCCATTCAACCTTCTGTCGCATACTAATACGCATCCCCTTAGCTTTCTTTTCTACAAGCTAATCCACCTCAACTTTAGACTATCCTTATTAGATTTCCTAAACTTTAAATTATTTTAGTTCTTTAATAAGTTCATTCCACCTTGCCTCAGGGCCTGAATTATGTACGTACTGTTCTAGAAAACTTTTTGTTGGAATATGCAAAGGGAAAAGTTAATTTATAGAATAAAAAGAATTGAACTGGATAAAAGAAAGATATATGTATAAATGCCACTAAAAAATAATGCAATGGCATGTACTTGATCAATTAGTTGCACGTATTTATTTATTTAAAAATGGTAATGCCCTATGGCTTTAAAAACTTTACATTACAAATCACCAGCCATTTTACACATAAAATGGATGGGAACTAGAGATCTTTTAAAATATGTCACAAATTATACATAACTATGTTTCATGATACTTTACACAGTAGAGAACATCAATATATTATTCATCTTTTTTGTTTTTTTCATGTTGTATCGACTTTATATTGAAATTGGAGTTGTAGTTAATCATTGCTTTAATTCTGTATGAGATTAAAAATACTGAATTAGGCTGGGAGTGATGGCCCATGCCTGTAATCCCAGCATTTTGGGACACTGAGGCAGGAGGAATGCTTGAGGCCAGGAGTTCAAGAGAAGCCTAGGCAACACAGTGAGATCCTATCTTTACAAAAATTTTAAAAATTAGCCAGGTCGTGGTGGCGTGCTCCTGTGGTCCTAGCTACTCAGAAGGCTGAGGTGGGAGGATCACTTGAGCCCCGGAGGTTGAGGTTGCAGTGAGCCATGATTGTGCCACTGCACTCCAGCTTGGGCAACAGAGCAAAAATCTGTCTCAAAAAAAAAAAATAGTAATAAGTAATAAAATAAAAATACTGACTAGATTGTATGATAATTATTTCTCTAAAAATAACCTCTCCGATTTAAGACTTGAAAATCAGAAGATGCAAATATAAGACAGGATGAAGTCTATATAAAAAGCATATATTTCTGCATAGTTTAAAAAAGGAGTATAGGTAATATATTGGGTGATTTACTTTATTTTAATTTTGCCCATTCTAAATATCACTATTTAAAATTCAATATTTGCTTCTGGAATGGTGAGGTGATCTAGTCCAGCCTAGGCCTGAAGGACAGGTTTGTTTCCTTGCCTATCAGGATCAAGGTGTACGGTGGAGGCGATGCATTTAGTCTCCAGAGAGAAGGAAGATGCTGCTCGCACAGCACTTCTACTCACCAGTCCATGCAGCAGCAAGGGTGTTGGCTTTGAAGGAAGCCAACTGTCCTGCTCTCCCAGCCAGAGGTAAAGAATTGCATTGGTGGCCACTAGAGGGAGGAGGATTAGGAATAGAGTAAATTGTAGGGAAAAGGCACCCATGAAAAACGCACATGGGACAACCAACACATCACCAACCACCGCCTAGCAGCTACCTCTGAGGGACTGTAATGGGGTCAGTATACACCATTAACCCAGAACCCAGATACCAGTAATTATTGTAGCATCCCAGTATACAGTCCCTTAACTTTGATGGCAGGAGAAGGGAGTTTGAATAGGATTGTGGCAAACACACAGGCACGCAAACACAAACAACAAGCACATAGCCGTACATTCTCATCTCCCATTACAAGAAGTTGCATCTGTGATGTCTGATTCTTGCTCATTTTCTTTTTTAAAACTTTTGATGTTCTTTACCAAGAATGTGTTCACGAAAGGCAAACAGCCCACCTTCAAGACAGTCTTGGGAGAAGCACCAGCTGAGACACTCATTGTGCCAAGATGTATTTTACCAACAAATCTGCACAAATTACATGAGGTTGAAAACAAATATAATATAATATAATTAAAGCAAAGTTTCTTTTGCTAAATTACAGCTTGAAGCAAACCTGCAAGAAATGTTTCCAATTAGCTTTTTTAACAAACACAAAGCATAGCTCCAAATGTGTTTTGTTCTCCATCTTGCCCTCTGGGTGGGCTGCCTAGTGGGCATCTTACCTCCAGCACAAGTAGCTGAGCATTCTGACCAAGGCTGATGATTCCATGTAAAGCCAACTTCATTATCTCCACTGCCAGTTCGAGTGATGGGAACATTGAACTTATACCTAATTCCCAAATTCTGTTCTTGAAGCAGAACCTGCCATTGAAAACAACTGGTGAAGACAATTAAAATACAATGAGCCTTCATTCAGATATTTATTATTCCTTTTGAAGAAGAAAATTTCAAAACAAGTCTTATAGGAAATTTAAGATAATATAAAACACATGCATTTATATCAAATTTTCACTTCCCATTTTCATGGGTATTTTGGAGCCATTGCTTTCATCTGTCTTGTTTGGTTATAAAAATACTATTCAAGCAAAAGCATGATGGCCTTAACTTTGTACAGTTCTAACACCTTTGGGTAAATCATTTTACCTTTGTTTACCTTAATTTCATCACCTATAAAACAGGGATAGTAAAACCTGCCCTTTCCTACCTCACAAGGAGGAATTACAAACAGAAGAAATACAATGGCAAAGACGCATTTACCATGATGATGAGATTTTCTGAGGTAGGACCTAGAGCTTCCAAGGATTCTGGTTCATCAGTTGGTCTCTTGTAGTGAAAAGCTGTCCCAGCAACATCAAATTTCCTAGGCCAGTCAATAGTCCAGGCACCATTAATATAGTAATCATCTCCTTCAGATTTTAAAGCTAGAAAACAAATCACAATTCACCTAAAAATGTGAAACTTCATTTACCAAAGTGTCACTGATTAATTACTGCAATAAAGTATACAATGAATGCCGATTTCCACTTAGAGTTATGACTCTTGACCATATTCTTAAGTACAAATTAAAATGGTGATTTTTCATGTGAATGGTAAGAAGATATTACTTAAGTATTTATAATGTCATTAATAGAAAGCAATGAAAGGTTAACCTGGAGGAATAAACATGTGGAATTAGCAAGGAAAATTATGAGAAAAGGAATAACTAGAGATGAGAGTTAACATAAGGGTGGGGAGCAGGCTTTCCTTTCCAAATATTGAAATAG
The DNA here is from genome assembly GCF_007565055.1 of Rhinopithecus roxellana. NCBI lineage: Eukaryota > Metazoa > Chordata > Mammalia > Primates > Cercopithecidae > Rhinopithecus > Rhinopithecus roxellana. The sequence goes on from NC_044551.1 coordinate 58,421,588, forward strand.
TAATTAAATGGATATGGGGTGGGGACGACCTGTTGCACCTGGACACAGACTGATCAACAGAACACAAATCAAACAGATTTAAGAAATATACCCAAGTACATATGAGAATTCTGTTTATGATAAAGGGCGTATCTTAAATTAGTAAAGGAAAGATAACAAGAAATGGCGGTAAGGCAAAAGACTATTCTTTTGGCAAAAAAAAATGTTGAATTTATATTTCATTCTTTACATAAGAATAAATGCCACAATTCAACTCCTAGGCACACATCCAAAAGAATTGAAAACAGGTACTCAAACAAATACTTGGAAACACATATTCGTAGTAGCACTATTTCCGATAGCCCCAAATCAAAACAACCCAAATGTTCATCCATGGATGAATAAACAAACAAACGGTGGTATTATAATGTAACAGAATATTATTCAGCCATAACAAGTAATGAAGTATTGATAACAAGCTGTAATGTGATGAACCTCAAAAACATTAAGTGGAAGAGACCAGACAGAAAAGATCACACATAGTATGCTTTCATTTATATAAAATATCCAGAGTAGGTAAAAAGCCACAGAGACAGAAAGCAGATGGGTAGTTGCCAGGGGATGGGGAATGGGGAGAATGGGGAGGATGGGGAGTAACCTGCTTAATGGATATGGGTTTTTTTCTGGGATGATGTAAATGTTTTGGAATGTTCTAAACGCCACTTAATTGTTCACTTCAAATGGTTAATTTTATGTAATGTTAATTTCACCTCAATAAAAACAAAGTTAAAAAAAGAGAGAAAGGATAAATGCCAGATGGGTAAATATTTAAATATAAAAATAGTTAAATCTTAAAATGTCAGGAGAAAATATAGAACTTTTTTTCCTCATAATATTAGGGTATGAAAAGTTTTTCTAAGCATGATGAAAAAACTCAGAAAAAATGTTAATAGATAAACATGCATACTTTAAAAAAATCTCTTGCAAGAAATACACACACACACACACACACACACACAGTTTAAAAGTACATGTGGCTGAAAAAGTATTTTTAGTACTAACATACAAAAACTCCTATAAATAAACAAGAAATAAATAAACATGTCAGTTTAATATTTTGTTAGTATGCTAGCTGATTGCAAAAACTGTGATTCATCAGTCCAGATAAACAAGTAGCCCAAAAGGACTAAAGGGTCATGGTACAGAGTCTCTGACACTCTAGACCTCCAGCTCTTGTCCTTCATACTACAGACCATTGTCATCTCCCAACCCCCATTTGCCTGGCAAAAATATTTGTAGTTTCTTAACTTCAGATATGTTTTCAAGATTCATTTAACTGCCAAAAAATAAATCTAATTAACCTTTTGAGACAGGAACAAGCAAATAGAAGAACTACCTGGCCTTGAACTTTTCCCGAACTTAAAAATTTTTATTTTCAACTCTCACTTGCAGTGGTTTTCTGTCTAGTTTAAAACATTTTGTTTTATAAGGACATCCGAGACTGTCATATATGAAATAGTAAAAATAAAGATAAAAACAACTAAGCAGCTTTGAATTCTCCTTCTCCTTCAGTTTGAGCTTTCACTTCCTTGTTTTTTTTTTTTTTTTTTTCTTTTTTTTTTATACAACTACTAAATGAAGGAATTCTAACACCTCTTGGCTGTTAGGAATATATAACTAATGGTGCCATAATGTAGCTCAGAAAAATGCCAACCATTTAAGAGGCATTAAGTAAGAATGACTAAAGGAAGATGATGTGGCATTATGAAAAGAGAATTACCAGAGGGGGAAAAAGCTGAGGCTAGAAATCTTTTTCTTTTGAGTATTATTGATGCAGAAAATAATTCAGAATTATGGTGTAAAAATAAAGGAGTCTTCTTAAATAAAAGAAGAGGCTGATGATACTGGTGTTGTGTCTCAAGACACACTCTGGATGTACCCTTATTTTTAAAAGCTTTCAGAGAAAGGGAATGGTATTTTAACTACAATAAAAACTCGTTTAGGTCTCACTAAGGGTTTCTGGAGAGACTAAAACCAACTCAAAGGATTAAACATCAAATAAATAGAACTTCTACTCACTTTCATGTTGAAATAACTGGTATTAGACTTGCCCTCCCATTGTAAATAATCAGAAAACTCACAAAATATGTGAATCAGCTGTTCTCACGCACTGAACAGGACTGTGCAGAGACCACGATCTCCACAACTTTCTGCTTGGAGACACTTTCTTTAGGTGGGGAACCCACCCATGGTGGTCTCACCAAGTGAAGAAGAGAGGTCAGAAACTGGGAAGGCTGACATAGCTGGAATATGCAGGACCAGAGAACAAGAGAGGAGGGAGGAAATCTGTGGCTGAATATTGATCTGCATATGCATAGGATAAAATTACATAAAGTCAGCAAAAAAACTACTGGGGAGCAGTAAGCAGAACTACTGCATTTCAATCACCAGGCCATTCAACAGACACCCAAGAAGAATCATACTTTTGTAGGAGAGCTGAGCAAGCTCTAGAATAAAGAATATTCTGGATTTACCCAAACAAAGCTCAAAAGCAAACATCAAAAGGATCAAGCCTATCTACAAGTTACTTAACACCCTTTAAAGAAATAAATCAAAATCCAGGCTCTCAACAAAGAAATATTCACAATGTACAACATCCAATGAGAAATTACTACCAGTGTGGAAAGGAAGAGAATGTGATTCAAACAGGAAGAAGGCAAAGCCAAAGAAACAGACCCAGAAATAACAAAAATTATGGAATTAGCAGAAAATAATTTTCAAGTAGCTATTATATTCAAGAACTTTAAATGAAAACATAAATATAATGAGAAGAAACATGATGACATTACATGTATATACACACATATTTGTAACAGATGGAAACTGAGATCTATACAAAGAAAGGAAGCATGCCAGATAATGGTAAATATGTGGGTAAATGCAAAATAATTTTGCTTGTTTAAAAATTGTTTTTAAAGATAATTGGCTCTTTGAAACAAAAATAATAACCATATATTGTGGGATTTATAACATATAAAGAAGTAAAAGGTATTAAAAAAAAAAAAAAGCACAGAGAATGGAATGGGACAATGGAAGTAAATTGTTGCAAGGGCCTTACATTATATAGCGCAATATTATTTGGAAATGTGCACTTGAGAAGAATGCATATTCTGCTATTTTTGGGTTAGTATACCATTAATGTTCATTAAATTAAAGGACGCAACTATCCTTTGGTTGGATAGTTTTTTCATGTTTTTTATATTCTTACTTGCTGCCTTCTTGTTGAAGAATTACTGAAAGAATTATGTTGATATCTCCCATTAGAATTGTGGATTTGTTTACTGTTCTTATTAATGGCAAAAGCCGCGATTACTTTTGCACCAACCCAATAGTTTGTAAGATTTTTGCTTCATTTATTTTGAAACTATGTTTTAGGTGTGTAGACATTTATGATTGTTACATCTTCTTGATATCTTGAGCATTTTATCATTTTCAAACGTTTCTCTATATTCCTGATAATATTCTATGACCTTACAAAATGGTGCAATATTATTTGGAAATGTATTATGATAAATTAAAAATGCATTTTGTAAATCCTAAAGCAACCACTAATTAAACAGAGCAAAGAAGTATAGCTAATAAGCTATTTACTAGAGATTAAATGGAATACAATAAAACCCATGGTTAATCTAAAAGAAGACATGAAAGGAGAATAAAAGGGGGAAAAAAAAAACACACAGGACCAACAGAAAAACAGCAAGATGGTAGGCTTAAACCCAACGATATTGAAAATTACATTAAATATAAATGAGCTAAACAAGAAGTTACCAAACTTACGACCCACCTCCCGTTTTTGTAGATGAAGTTCTATTGGAACACAGTCACACCCATTTATTTATTACCTATGTCTGCTTGCACACGGCAATGGTAGAAGTGAATAGTTGTAACAGAGACTATAAGATTTACTGTCTGACCCTTAACAGAAATAGTTGCCGACCCCATCCCCCCACCAAACTAAAGACTATAATTTAAAAATACAATGATTGTTAGACATAATAAAAAACAAAGATCAAACTACATGTGTCCTAAAAGAAACAGATTTTAAAGACAGACGTACCTACATATGAAAAGTGAATAGACAGAAAAAGATTTACCATGCAAACACTGATCAGAAGACAGCTGGGGCAGCTAGATTGGTATCAGATAAAACAGACTTTGGGTCAAAGAATACTTTTAAGAGATGGGTATCTCACTACGTTGCCCAGGCTGATCTCAAACTCCTGAACTCAATGATTCTCCTGCCTCTGCCTCCCGAGTGATTGGAATTACAGGCATGTGCCACCATGCCAGACTGGTCATAGAATATTATCAGGAATATAGAGAAACATTTGAAAATGATAAAATGCTCAATATATCAAGAAGATGTAACAATCACAAATGTCTACACACCTAAAACATAGTTTCAAAATAAATGAAGCAAAAATCTTACAAACTATTGGGTTGGTGCAAAAGTAATCGCGGCTTTTGCCATTAATAAGAACAGTAAACAAATCCACACTTCCAATGGGAGATATCAACATAATTCTTTCAGTAATTTTTCAACAAGAAGGCAGCAAGTAATGGTATACTAACCCAAAAATAGCAGAATATGCATTCTTCTCAAGTGCACATGTGCTAGACTATAAAACAACCTTAACAAAAAACTAAAATCATATAAGGTGTGTTTTCTGTCCATAATAGAATTAAACTAGAAATCAGTATCAGAAAAGGATTTGTGAGACACTAAAATATTTGGAAATTAAATAATAACTTCTAAGCCATGAGTCACAAGATAAATAAGGAAATATTTAAAACTTCATAAGGAAAATACAATGTATCAAATGTCTGATGAAATTTATAGTAAAAAAATGCTTGTTTTATAGTAGAAAAAAGATTTTTAATCAGTAATTTAAGTTTGTATCTTGAGAAGCTAGAACAAATAAGAACAAATTAAACAAAGTGAATAGAAAAGAAGAAACAAACAGAAGAGTGGGAATCAATGTAATGCGAACTAGACAAACAATACAGAAAATCATTTAAACCATAAGCTTGTTCTTTAAAAAATCAATATAATTAATAAAGCCCTTGTTAGGATTACCAGGGTAAAGAAAGAAGACACAAATTTTCAATATGGAAAATGAAAAGAAGAGCCATTGTTACAGATCCTACAGATATTAAAAGGATAATAAGAAAATATTATGCATAATTTTATGCCAATACATTTGAAAACTTTGCTATAAAAATTCCCACATTAAAAACTTCCCACAAAGACAACTCCATTCTAGATGGCTTCACAGTTGAATTCTATCAAACATTAAAAAATAATAACAATTCTCTCCAGACTCTTACAGAAAATAGACGAGAAAGGAACACTTCTCAAGCCATTTTATGAAGCCAGGCTTAACCTGATACAAAAACCAGCAAAGAAATCACAAGAAAAAGACTCTAGAAAAATATCTCTCATGAACATAGGTCCAAATATTCTTAATAAAATATTAGCAAAATCAATTCCAGCAATATATAAGAGTAATAATAGATCATGAAAAAGTGGTTTATAGCCCAAGAATATTAGATGGATTTTACATTTGAAAATCAATCAATGCATTTACTATATTAACAGAAAAAGGGAGGGCAAAACCCAACCTAATCATGTCAATAGATTCAGACATCTTCAATACCTATTCATGACTAAAACTCTTAGAAAACTAGAAATAAAAGGGAACATTCTCAAACTGACAAAGAGTCATTACATAAATCTTCTAGCTAACGTTATATTTAATGGTTAAAAACAACAAGGAATGATTTGCCTTTAAGATTGGTTGAAAACAAAAGGCTACCTAGTCTCCTTATTTATTCGACACTGTACTAAAGGTCAAGAACACTAGTATAAGGCAAGAAAAAACAAATAACGGGCATAAAGATAGGAAAGATAGAAGTAAAAGTGCCTTTGTTCAAGGATGACATGATAATATATCGAGAAAATCCAAATGAATTTACAAAACAACTGTTAGAAGTAATATGTGAGTGAACCAGGTTTCAGGGCATGAGGGCAATATAAAAAGAAATCAACTATATTATTACATAACAACAAAAAACTGAAAGTTAAATTAAAATACAGTAGTATTTACAATAGCACCAAAAAGCATGATTAGATTTAACAGAACATGTGTGCAAGACCTATATACTAAAAATGAAACATTGGTGAAAAAATTTTAAAAAGACCTAAATAAATGTAGAGGTAAATCTTTTCACGTATTAGAAAACTCAATTTTAAGATGTCACTTCTCCACAATTTAATCTATAGATTCCATATACTCTCTTTTTGTATAAAAAGACTTGTCTCAATTGACAAGTTCATGCTAATATGTATATAGAAATACAAAGGACCTAGAAAAGCAAAATAATTTTGAGAAAGAGCACATTCAAGGACTAATGCTTCTGGATTTTGAGACCCACTGGGAAGTTCGATTACTCAATACAGTGTGGTGCTGGTTTAAGAACAGAAACCTAGATCAATGGGTGAGAAGAAAAATAGACTCATCCATGTATGCTTAATTGATCTCTCACAAATGTATCAGGGTAATTCAATGGAAGAAGTGATAGTCTTTTCAACAAACAGTGTTACAGCAATTGAATATTCATATGAAAAAATGGAATCAACCCTTACTTTATACCTTATATAAAAATTAACTTAAAATGACTACATGTGTTTGTTTTCAATTTTATTTTTGAATTTCATGCATCTTACATTTCTTATCACAGTTTCAAGTCTTAAGTTCATTACTCTAAGTGTTAAATCAAAGGACAGGGTGATACTCAAGTAAATAAATAATTGTTCTTCCCCAAATAGATTTGCCTGGTTGTCTCTCCCCCTCACAGGTATCAGTCGTAGTATGCACAATACACGTCTTTAATGACTGTATTTTGTATTTGTATTTTACATTTAATGAATATATTTTATATTTTGTAGACCATATATTTAAACATAAAAATAAAAACTATAGCTTCTTAAATATTGAAAACTACCTTTTCAATCTCGGAGCAGGCAAAATTTCTAAGATAGGACATGAAAGCACAAACCATTAAAAAATTAATAAATTGAATTTCATCAAAATTAAAAGACACTTCAAAAAATGAAGAAGCAAGCAGAAACTAGGAGAAAATATCCATAAAATATATCTGACAAAGACTTCTATCCAGAATATATAAAGAACTCATAACTCAAAAAAAGGAAAAAAAAGTTTAAATGGGTAAAATATTTGTGTAGACACTTCACTAAAAAAAATCCATATGGGTAAAATTAAAAAGACTGACAATACCAAGTACTGACAAGGATGTAGAGCAGCTGGAACTCTTCTGTATTACTGAAGAAATATAAAATAATACATCCATTTTGGGAAACATTTTCATACTTTCTTTTTTTTTTTTTTTTTGAGACGGAGTCTCGCTCTGTCGCCTGGGCTGGAGTGCAGTGGCCGGTTCTCAGCTCACCGCAAGCTCCGCCTCCCGGGTTTATGCCATTCTCCTGCCTCAGCCTCCGAGTAGCTGGGACTACAGGCGCCCGCCACCTCGCCCGGCTAGTTTTTTGTATTTTTCAGTAGAGACGAGGTTTCACCGTGTTAGCCAGGATGGTCTCGATCTCCTGACCTCGTGATCCGCCCGTCTCGGCCTCCCAAAGTGCTGGGATTACAGGCTTGAGTCACCGCGCCCGGCCACACTTTCTTTTTTTCCAGCTTTGTTGAGGTATAACTCACAAATAAAATATTGTAAGTTTAAGGTGTGCAATGTGATGATTTGATATACATAAACACTGTGAAATGAATACCACAATCAAGCTAATTTACATATCCATAACTTCCTACAGTTGCCTTTTTTGTATGTGGTGACAATAAGATCTATTCTCTTAACAAATTTCGAGTATACAATACGTTTTATTAACTTTTAAGTATATTAAGTATATTAGATATGCAGAACTTATTCCTCTTATAACTGAAAGTTTGTACTCTTTGACCAACATCTTCCCATTCCACCTCCTCCCTGCCCCCTCGTAAATACCCTTACACTCTCTGTTTGACTTTTTTAGAATCCACATGTAAGTGAGATCATGCAGTATTTGCCTTTCTGTGTCTGGCTTATTTAGCTTAGCATGATGTCCTCCAGGTTCATCCATATTGCTGCAAATGAAAAGTTTCCTTGTTTTTTTAAGGCTGAATAATATTCTATTGCATACAGATAAAACAAGTTTTTGTATCCATTCATCTGTTGACAGATATTTATGTTCTTCCATATCTTAGCTATTGTGAATAATGCTATAATGATCATGTGAGTGTGGATATCTCTTTGAGATAGTGGTTTATTTTATTTTACTTAGTTTTTTGAGACGGAGTCTCGCTTAGTCGCCCAGGCTGGAGTGCAGTGGCGCGATCTCGGCTCACTGCAAGCTGCGCCTCCTGGGTTCATGCCATTCTCCTGCCTCAGCCCCCCAAGTAGCTGGGACTACAGGCGCCTGCCACCACGCTTGGCTAATTTTTTAGTATTTTTAGTAGAGACGGGGTTTCACTGTGTTAGCTAGGATGGTCTCGATCTCCTGACCTCGTGATCCACCCGCCTTGGCCTCCCAAAGTGCTGGGATTACAGGCATGAGGCACCACGCCTGGCCTGATTTTTTTTGTTTTTTTTACATATAAAATAACCCAGTGAAGAGTAAGCTATAAATTGTAATTTTTCTTTTTAGCATTGTACATGTGGTCCTATAAAACTTGGAGCTTACTTCATTTTTAGCATGAAAGTGATCTACCTCAAAGCAGCATGCATTTTCCTTCATGATACGGTGCTATTTTTCCTCATTTACTAAAATCTAGCAAACTAACATACCAGTCTAACATACCAATATAGTTCTTTGACATGGCAACTTCTCTGACTTCGATGTGAACAGAGCCTCTTGGTATCTGCACCACTTCCATGTAGCCTGGAACACAGAAGACAGTCAGTATTAAGCAGCCTTGGTCAGGAAATGAGAATTTGGTAACCATTCAATACTAATAGTTTCCTTATTATTCCATTCTTTCTTTGACTTTGCATTTTATGAGTTATGAAATATGGGCAAATTACCCTTTGGGTTCATGAACACATTTTAGAGAAACAGTATTTAACAGTCTTTTTCTCTAATATCATCTCAAGATATTTTAAAAGCCTCAACACGTATAATAATGGATCCTTTTCTTCCTCAGCACATGCCCCTCATATCAATGCTCTGTGAGAATGTACACCTTAAAGAAACATGGCTAAATGAAGTTAAGTAGGGAGAATATTTCCTTAAAATATCTTACATGAAGCCACGTTTGACACTAAAATGACTGAAAGCAATTTGGGGAAGAAAACATTGTCTCCCTAAATAAAGAAATCTGAAAAAAGGGGGTTGAGGAAACCAAGGGTTTTGGCTCCTCCAAGTATACCAGAGGTGTGAGGAAGAGTTCTCTCTACATACTCACCTCCCCTGGGCAGTGAATCATTGAAGAACCCTTCAATGGCATCACATGTGCTTCCGTCCCCTCCACAGACTCGACATCTATCTTCCCTAGCGTCAGATCCCAAAATATTATCACAACCTACGTGCTGAAAACACAGAGGAATATTCAGTGTGTCAAGAGAGAAATTCTTGGAATCATAACCAATCAAATACATATAACTTATTTATTTGCTTGTTTTTCCAGTAAAGAAAATAAAAACAAGGTAATCCATGAATAAAAACCATACTTGGGTCTTTGTTATTTGAAAAACTTGGATACTGCCACAAAAATGACTTTTTCTTCAAGAAAATAAAGTACCCCTTGCCCACAGATACATAAACACACACAAATATCATACACAAACTGAATCATTATCAGATATATTTGTAGACAAGTAGCCAGAAGGATAGCAACTTTTCCAAGAAATTATGAGACTATGTAAAATGGTGCTTTTTATCTCATCTTTCTCAGTTTGAAGCACTTAATTTGTGCTTCTCTTTAAAGTAAAACAAAACCAGACAAGTAAAAAAATTTATGAAAATAGTGGTTTTTGTGGTTTTTCTTATTATGACACAATCATACACAGATCTAGGAAAGTAGCATGGATTTGCTCCTACAATTCCCAACTAGTCTGACTAATTCCCTAAAGCAAATGCTTTAATAAGATAAAGATTAACTCCACAATGAAAACCATTGTAAATGCTTCAAAAGGAGATAAAGTAGGAGGAGCATTACTGTTTCACACCTCGAGGAAAATTTATGCTATGAAATTTATCAAATAATCTTCCAAAAGAACATATGGTAGGCATATGAATAAGAGCTGAATCCTCATTCTCTCTCTTTTTCTATCATTTTGTTTGTAAACAGAACAGAAGAATAACGGAAATTAAAATACAAAATATATTCATATTTCTGGCAATCACTGTAAAAATAACTAGAATACCAGAATAAAGCACATTTGTATGGTGCTTGAATATGAATGGGTCATTTTACCTTTATATATTTTATTATTCTTAATGGGAATTGAATTTCTCTAAAATGTGGCCCTCTTTTTTTAACAAAATTAAACATAGTATTAAATAGGAGTTAATGAGAAAAAGACAAAAGTCTCAAAAACCCCAACAGAAAGGAGTAAAATCTGAGCAACCTTGCATTCTCCATTGATGCAGATATCCAGTGAATCCGCATTGCACTGGGTCCCATCGATCACTGCAGGAGCACGTTCAGTGTAGAAATTATAACCTTCAGCCAAGCAGTTTAATGCACAAGGTTTTACCCCACCTGGACAAATATAGTAGAAGATAAATAAGTGGAGTGGTTGTCCTAATGAACAGTGATTCAGTATTATCCATAGCAAATTTATAATTCACGTAGACATCATTCCCTGCTTACATGCCTGATTGTGTAGGTTTCTTTCCTCCTTTTCTAAAATTTCACCTTTATTTTAATTGGTTGTGCAACTTAAAGGGGACTTAATCAGCAGTTTCCAGGTTTAAAAGTTTCAGGTATTTCCATTATATATTTATAATATAATTATATATTTATAATGTATTTTATATTTCTATGTTCCATTATATATTTATAATTTAGGTAAAAAGGGATTATAGTGAAGGTAATTGAATGTTTTTTTAAAAAATAAATGAAAGAAAAACAATTTTTTTTGAGATGGAGTCTCACTCTGTCGCCCAGCCTGGAGTGCAATGGCGCCATCTCGGCTCACTGCAACCTCTGCCTCCTGAATTCAAGAGATTCTCCTGCCTCAGCCTCCTGAGTAGCTGGGATTACAGGCGCCTGCCACTATGCCCATCTAATTTTTGTATTTTTAGTAGAGACAGGGTTTCACCATATTAGTCAGGCTGGCCTTGAACTCCTAACGTCAGGTGATCCACCTGCTTCAGCCTCCCAAAGTGCTGGAATTATACAGGCCTGAGCCACTGTACCGGCCAAGAAAAACAATTTTTTTAAAAAACCTAAGAAAATAAACTTTAAGGATGCTTGCAAAAAGAACCTTGTCTAACAGATAGAAGTTTCTGCTACATGTGTTACTGAAGCTGATACAAAAACTCTACTACATCAAGCAAGGTTGTGGTAGTTATAAAATAAAATAAAACTAAATTTGTACCTGCCTTAAACATATCATAGTCTGTGAACCTGGATTTAGCATGGATATAAATTTTTATGATTAGCAAATCAAAACTAAAATTAACTATAACTTTAAATTTGAATAATTCTTATCAAATTAATCAAAGATAAATATAAAATATAGTACTACATTTGAATAATTAAAACACTAATTTTCTTTGTGAATAAATACATATAGTAACTTGAACATTTTCATTTTGTCATTGAAATTTGTGTTAAGACTGAAGTTAAAAATAGGCTTAATAGAAATTTTAAAAACAGAGTACATATCGTAACTACAGTATATTGGAAAAATAGCAATAAATGTGGAGTTATTGTATTAAAAGCAGCACATGATAAAGCTACTATTTGTAAAAATGTAATTATTGACTTAATCATGACTTAAAATATTTTCTTTTGTACCTCTATTTCATCACTTTGACCATATCTAATTATGCTGCTAAAATTTCTCTTTGAAATAAAGACTACTTCTAATAAAGGAAATAAAGCAGAAAGATGAAATGACGTGCCTGCATCTCAGTGAAGTTCTTAGAAATCATGTTTCTGCAGGTTGACGGTAAGTAAAGAAAAAAAAAATAGACTGGGTGGTAGAGTCAATGATAAATTAGAGAGAGCATATTCCAATAAAGGAGATCACTGCTACAGTTGAATATCGTTCAACTGTACAGTTGAATGTTGTTATGCAAGAAGATAGTCCAATATTGTCAGTCTGTTTTTTCAAGAAGAGATGAAAACTTAAGTTTTTTTTCCCATCTAAACTCTTCTTGTTTTTAAATGTAGCAACTGATCCAAAGTTTAGTTAAAAAAAAACATACTGTGGGAGGCTAAAATATGTATGCAGATAAAAACTGGTCCCTAAATTGCCAACTTACAACCTCTGGCCTGAGTCTATGTTTTCTTCCATTTTCAATGTTTCTAGGCTATAGAGCTTCTATCTAACTTATAATGTGATTTTTAGCCTTAGGTTAATGATTAATGATTAATTTTGCCATACTGAGCATAGAAATAACAAGTAATAAATATAATAATTTCTTCCCAAACTGATAACAAAACTACTTATATTTATTTTTATATGATTCTTATGAACTAAATTACCCTAAATGTCCATGAATCTTAACAGAAATTTCTTCATTATTACCTAATACAGTTCTTCTCTCATTTTTTTTATCGTAATGCTTTGGAAATTAATATAGCATTTTATGCATTAGGCTTTTAAAAGAGAAGCTGAGTCTTCTGTTTATTCAATTTTAACATTAATTATGTAAGGTAATATTTGATAGGCAGGACATATAAATACTATGGTTATAATCCTTAGCCCACTATACTACGTGATTAAAATGGGAATACGTTTCTTGTTTACTGCTGAAGATGCGTTCAGCTTCTTCTGATATAATGAGCTTTCAGAAAAGGTACTAGAGTGACATCAGCAAGATGGTGGAAGAGGAGCTTTCTATTGTCATCTTCCTGCAAAAGGATCAATTTTGACAGCTACTTATAGACAAGTGTACTTTTATGGGACTCCAGCAGAAAAGTTCCAGCATGCCATTGGAGAAAAAAAAATCCCCAAACAGACAAATTGAAGAGGTTTAAGACCAGTTTCACTTCACCTGTATCACACCTCCCTCAAGGCAGCACAGCTCAGTGAAAAGAGAGACTCCCTGCCACCCTCCCCAGCCTGTGATTCTCCCACAGGGGAAAGTGAGAGTACAGAGAGTAAGCACCAAGCTCCCCTAGCTGTATGGGACACTGCCTAAGAGTCCTACTGTTTCCTTGCCTCATTCAGAATACTGAGGTGATCAGCATGGCTAAGTGGTTGGAAGAGCCTGGGAGTAGAGACGAGAGGCCATAGGCCCAAGTAACCACTCCACGGACTCTGTTGGGAAGCCAACTCATGAGCCATTTGAGATGTTTTGCCTATGGGCCACCTCACAACTAGCCAACAGTTGCATCAAAAACTCTGCATGCCCCATCCTCTCCCAACTGCTATATGCCAACTGCCCAAGCATGCTCCCATGGATGAAAGTGTAAGCATTTTATGCAGACAGCCACCACAACTTTGCAGGATTGGGAGAAGTTACGACTTGAGCATTTAGGAAACCACCCTAGAAAAAACAAACAGGAGGCTCTCAGCACCTGGTTCAGCTTTGTGGAATCCAGAGAGGGATGGATACATTCTTAAGAATTCCTCCCCAAGACAGAATAAGAGGTGTGGAGTAGGCACATCCATAGAAAAGGACTGAGAGAGCCTCAGAATCTTTAACTGGGCTGTATGGTGAAGACATTTTTCTCTGGAAGCCAATCAGTAAAGACTGCATTCTCCAAATGCAAAGACAGCAACACAATACTTCAAGAAACCAGAAGAAAAATCAAGAAAACATGATACCACCAAGAAACATAGTAATATTCCAATAACCAACCCCAAAGACATGGAGATCAATGAATGGCATGAAAAACAATTCAAAATAATTGTTTTAAGGAAGGTGAGGGAACTATAAGAGAACACACACAACTTAATGAAATCAGAAAAAACAATACATGAACAAAGTGAGAAGTTCAATAAAGAGACAGAAATCATTAATCAAAACAGATTCTGGAGGTGAAGAAAACAATGAATAAGATGAAAAAATGCAATAGAGAGCATCAACAGTAGACTTGATCTAGCAGAGGAAAGAATCTATGAACTTGAAGAGGGGTCATTTAAAAATCCAGTCAGAGGAAAAAGAATAAAAAGGATTTATGGGACATCACCAAGATAACTACATTTTCACATTATAGGAATCTTACATGGAGAAGAAAGTGGAATAGGCTTATTTAAAGAAATAATGGCTGAAAACTTCCCAAATCTAGAGAGCAATATGGACATTCAAATACATGAAGCTCAAAGATCTCTAATAAGGTTCAACCCAATGAAGACTTCACACACACATTATAATTAAACTGTCAAAAATCAAGGACAAAGAATTTTGAAGGCAAGAGAAAAAAGATTCATAACATACAAGGGAATGCCATAGGTCTATCAGCAGATTTCTCAGCAGAACCCCTGCAGGCCAGAAGAGGCTGATAGCTACACTAATTTGTGAATGGACTACAACGTAAAAAGATAAGACTATAACATCAAAAATACAAAATAGAAGAGACTCAAAGTGTCAAATTTTTGTATATGATTGAAGGTAAATTGTTAACAGCTTAAAACAGACTATTGTAACTATAGATTTTTATATAAGCCTCATTGTAATCACAAAGGAAAATACTTATAGCAGATATATATATATCTGCTATATATATATATGGAATCAAAGCACACTACTACAGAAAATAATCAAATTACAAAGGAAGACAGCCAGAGAAAAATAAAGAAACAAAAAAGTCTATAAAACTGCCAGAAACAATTGACAAGATATAAATAGTAATTATTGAAACATAATTACTTTAAATGTAAATGGATTAAATTCTATAATGAAAAACAAAATAAATTATTTAAAAAAAAAAAAAGACAACTCTATATTGCCTATAAGTGACTCACTTCAGATTAATAACACACATAGACTAAAAGTGAAGTGATGGGAAAATATATTCCATGGAAACAGAAACCAAAACAGAGCTGGGAGAGCTATACTTTTATCAGGCAAAATAGGCTATTAGTCAAAAACTGTAACAAGAGACAAAGTCACTATATAATGATAAAGGAGTCAATTCATAAATTCAGTACAATTTACCACTGTAAATATGCACTCAACATTGGAGTACCTAAATATATAATGCAATATTAAAATACAATGAGAGAAATAGACAACAATTCAATAGGAAGATACTTCAGTAGTCTACTTTCAACAATGGATAGATCATCCAGACAGGATCCCAATAAGAAAAAGATGCACTTGAATTATACTTTAAAGCAAATAGAATTAATAGACATACAAAAAATTCCATCCAGAAGCATCAAAATATACTGTCTTTTCAAGCCCACACAGAAAATTTTCCAGGATACATATATGTTAGGCTACAAAACAAGTCTTAACAAATTTAAGATTGAAATCATATCAAGCATTTTTCTGACCACAATGGTATAAAACTAGAAATCAGTTACAAAAAGGAAATGGAAAAATTCACAAATATGTGGAAATTAAAGAACATGCTCCTGAACAATCAATGGGCCAAAGAAGAAATAAAAAAGTAAATTTAAAAGTATCTTATGACAAGCAGCTGGGTGTGGTGGCTCACACCTGTAATCATAGCACTTTGGGAGGCCGAGGTAGGTGGATCCCTTGAGGTCAGGAGTTTGAGACCAGCCAGGTCAACATGTTGAAAACTAGTCTCTACTAAAACTATAAAAAGTTAGCCAGTCATGGTGCTACACAGCTGTAATCCCAGGTACTCGGTAGGCTGAGGCAGGAGAATCACGTGACCCTGGGAAGCAGAGGTTGCAGTCAGCCAAGATTGCACCACTGCCCTCCAGCCTGGATGACTAAATGAGATTCTGTCTCAAAAACAAACAAACAACAACAACAAAAAAAACAAAACCAAACCAAACAAACAAAAAACCTCATGACAAGTAAAAACAGAAACACAACATTCCAAAACTTATGACATGCTGCAAACGCACTTCAAGGAGAAAAGCTTATAGCAATAAATGTCTAACATGAAAAAAGGAGAAAGATTTCAAACAAACAACTTAACTTTACATCTCAAGGAACTAGAAAAGGAAGAATAAACTAACCCCAAAGTTAGAAGAAGGAACAAAATAACAAAGCTCAGGGCAGAAATAAATAGAGAAAAGAAAACGAATTGAAAAGATAAACAAAACTGAGTTGGTTTTTTTGAAGATAAACAAAATTGAACTATCTTTAGCTACACTAAGAGAGAAAGAGAAAAACCTCAAATAAAAATCAGAAATGAAAGAGGAGACATTACAACGGACACCACAGAAATGCAAAGGACCATGAGACTACTATGGACACTTATATGTCAACAATTTAAACTAGAAGAAATGAATAAAGTTCTAGAGACATACAACAAAGACTGAATCATGAAGTCTGAATAGAAAATCTGAGCAGAACAATAATAAGAAGAGAGGTTGAAACACACACACACACACACACACACACAAAAAAACCTCTTATCAAATAAAAGTGCAATATTATACTTCACCAGTGAATTATACCAAACATTCAAAGAAGAATTAATACCAATTTTTCTCATACTCTTTCAAAAACATTGCAGAGAAGGGAATACTCCAAATGCATTTTATGAGGGCAGCATTACCCTGATAACAAGCCAGACAATGATACTTACAGAAAAGAAAATTACAGGCCAATATCCCTGATGAACATGGATATAAAAGTTTTCAACAAAATACTAGCAAATTAAATTAAATAGCAAATTAAAAGGATCATTCAACATCATCAAGTAGGGTTTATCCTGAGGATGCAAGGACGATTCAACATACACAAATCAGGCACTGTAATACACCATGTTAACAAAACGAAGGAGAAAATCCAAACGATCATCACAATAGATGCAAAAATAGCATCTGACAAAATTCAATATTTTTTCATTATAAAAATTAAGGATAGAAAGAATATACCTCAACATAATAAATGTCCTATATGACAAGCCCACAGCTAACATTGTACTCAGTGATGAAAGGCTGACATTTTTTCCTCTAAGATCAGGAACAAGGTAACAATGCCCATTCTCACTACTTCCATTCAACATAGTACTGAAGTCTTAGTCTGAGCAAGTAAGCAAGAAAAAGAAATAAAAGGCATGCAAGACGGAATGGAAGAAGAAAAATTGTCTCTGTTTGCTGACAACATATTCTTATACATAGAAAACCCTACAGGCTCCACCAAAAGCTGTTAGAACTAATACCAAAATTCAGTAAATACAGATACTAAAGTCAACAAACAAAAATCAGTCCATTTCTATAGGCTAACAATGAATTACATAAGACAGAAATTAAGAAAACAATCTTATTTATAATAGCATCAAAAATAGGTATAACACTGATGAAAAAAATTGAAGAACACACAAATAATGGAAAGATGTCATGTGTTCACGGATTGGAAAGATCAATATTGTCAAAATGTCCATACTTCCCAAAGTGATCTATGGATTCAATGCAATCTCTATCAAAATTCCAATGATATTTTTCATAAAAATAGAAAAAACATCCTAAAATTAATATGAAACTAAAAAGACTCCAGATAACCACAGCAATCTTAAACAAGAACAACAAAGCTAGAGGCATCACACTTCCTGATTTTGAACTATATTACTAACCAGTAGCAATCAGAACAGTATAGTATTTTATTAAAACAGATAAGTAGAGCAATGGAACAAATATTAAGCCTGAAAATAAGCCCATGCATATATAGTCAACTAATCTTTGACAAAGGTACCAAGAAAATAGAGTAAGGAGAGGATAATCTCTTCAATAAGTGCTGTTGGGGAAAATAGATGTTCACATGCAAAACAGAAAAAAAAAGAAAAGAAAGAAAGAAAGAAAAAGAAATTGGATGTTTATACCATACACAAAAATCAACTGAAATGGGATTAAAGAATTAAACATAAGACTACTAGAAGAAAACATAAGGGCAAAGCTCCAGCACAATGGTCTTGGCAATGATTTCTTGGATATGACACCAAAAGCACAGACAACAAATGCCAAAATAAACAAGCAGGGCTATGTCAAACTAAAAAGTTTCTGCACAGCAAAGGAAACGATCAATAAAATGAAAAGGCAATCCACAGAATAGGAGAAAATACCCAAAACATATAAGGAACTCATACAACTCACTAGTTTAAAAAAAACAACTAATTAAAAAATAGGTAAAGAATGTGAATAGACATTTTTTTCCCAAAGAAGAGACACAAATGGCCAACAGGTATATGAAAAGGTGTACAAAATCACTAATCATAAGGGAAATGCAAATAAAAACCACCATGAGATATTACCTCACACATATTAGGATGGCTAGTACAAAAAAGTCACAAGATAATAAGTATAGGTAAGGATGTGGAGAAAAGAAAACTCTTATATACATTATTGGTAGGAATGTAAACTAGCAGTGCCATTATGGAAAACAGTATGCAGGCTTCTCCAAAAATTAAAAATAGAATAACCATATGATCCAGCAATCCCACTTCTGGGTATATATCCAAAGGAAATGAAATCACTATCTTGAAGAGATACCTACACTCCCATGTTCACTGAAGCATTATTCACAATAGTCAAGATATAGAAACAACCCAAGTGTCTGTCAACAGATGAATGGATAAGAAAATTGTTTTATACAGATATATAGAATGAAATATCATTCCATCTTAAATGAGAAAGAAATAAAGAAATGCTGGGGCACATCATGCTAAGAGAAATAAGTCAGATACAAATACTATATGATCTCACTTCTATGTGGAATCTCATAGAGAGAAGGGTGTTTATCAGGGATTGGGTGGAAATAGGGAGATGTTGCTCACAGGGTACAAGCTTTGAGTTATAAGAGGGATCAGTTCTAGAGATCTAATATAGCATAGTTAAGAATAATGTATAGTATATTTTAAATTTGTTGAGAGTAGATCTTAGGTATTCTCATCATACACAGAAAAAAGGTAACTATGTGAGGTGATGGATACATTAATTAGCTTAATTATGGTAATCATTTCACAGTATATATGTGTATCAAAACATTACATTATACATCTTAACTATATACAATTTTTATTTGTCAATTATATGTCAGCGAAACTGGGGAAAAAAGGTAAGGCTGTTGTGATGGTTAATACTGAGTGTCAACTTGATTGGATTGAAGGATACAAAGTACAGATCCTGGGCGTGTCTGTGAGGGTATCGCCAGAGGAGACTAACATTTGAGTTTGTGGGCTGGGAAAGGCAGACCTACCCTTAATCTGGGTGGGCACAATCTAATCAGCTGCTAGCTAGGCTAGAATATAAGCAGGCAGAAAAATGTGAAAAGAGAGACTGGCCTAGCGTCCCAGCCTACATCTTTCTCCCATGCTGGATGCTTCCTGCCCTCGAACATTTGACTCCAAGCCCTTCAATTTTGAAACTCAGACTGGCTCTCTTTGCTCCTCAGCCTATAGATGGCCTATTGTGGGACCCTGTGATTGTGTGAGCTAATACTTAATAAACTCCCCTTTATATATATTCCATCAGTTCTGTCCCTCTAGAGTACCCTGACTAAGGCCGGGTGCGGTGGCTCAAGCCTGTAATCCCAGCACTTTGGGAGGCCGAGACGGGCGGATCACGAGGTCAGGAGAGCGAGACCATCTTGGCTAACCCAGTGAAACCCCATCTCTACTAAAAAATAAAATAAAATAAAACAAAAACAAAAACAAAAAACACTAGCTGGGCGAGGTGGCAGGCGCCTGTAGTCCCAGCTACTCGGGAGGCTGAGGCAGGAGAATGGCGTAAACCCGGGAGGCGGAGCTTGCAGTGAGCTGAGATCTGGCCACTGCACTCCAGCCTGGGCCACAGAGGGAAGCTCCGTCTCAAAAAAAAAAAAAAAAAAAAAAAAAGAGAACCCTGCCTAATACAGTTGTTAATTCCAGAAAGGAATTAAAATGATTTTCTAAATGAAAGGTCATATTAACCAATTACCTTAAGTTAACTCTTAGTATGAATTTAGGATTAATTCACTATGCATGAAATTATGTAGATGGTAATTATTAAGTCTGTAAATTATTTCAGACACTTCTCCTATACTATGGCAAAACAATCTCAAAGGTATATGCACCTAATAAAAAAGATTCAAATACATGAAGCAAAATCTTCTTAAAAATGAAAGCAAAGCCATATAATAGTTGGAGATTTTAACACACCACTCTCAATAACTGATAGAATGAGGGTAGAAAAAAATCAGAAAGAATATAAAAGATTGAACAACATTCTCAACCAAGTTGATCTCATAGATATCTAGAGAACACTATATAGCCAATAACAGAAGAAAACATTACTTTCCAAGTATACATAGAACATTCACCAAGAAAAGAGTATTCTCTAATCTTTTTTCTTTCTTTTTTCTAAGACAGGTTCTTACTCTACAGTGGTGTGATCATAGCTCACTGTAGCCTCCACCTCTTGAGCTCAAGGATCCTCCCACCTCAATCTCCTCAGTAGCTGAGACTATAGGCATGTACCACTGCACCCAACTAATTTTTTATTTTTTGTATGGACAAGGTCTCACTATGTTGCCCAGGATGGTCTCCAACTCCTGGGCTCAGGAAATCCTCCCACCTTGGCCTCCCAAAGTGCTGAGATTACAGGCATGATCCACCACACCTGGCCTATTCTCTAATCTTAATGAAATTAAATTATATATGAACAACAAAAAATTCTAGAAAATTTCAAATATTTGGAAATTAAAACAAAATGGTTCTAAGTAACCCAGAGGTCAAAGAACTCACAATGTAAATAAAATAGTTTGAACTAAAAGCTATAAAAATATAACATCAAATTTTGGAAATGTAAAAGAGCAAAAGAAACTGAAAATAAATAAGAAAATAATAACTATAAGAACAAAAATAAATTAGAAAAAAAGACAAATTACAGGAAAGAGTACCAAAGCAAAAATTTGATTCTTTGAAAAGATAAATAAAATTGTTAAATCCCAAACAAGACTGACCAAGAAAAACAGTGAAAACACAAATTATCAATATCAGAAATGAAAGCACACATCACTACAGATTTTATAAATATTAATATTAAATGGCATAACAAGAGAATGTTATGATCAATTTTACATCAATAAACTGGACCACATGGGTATAACATAAATTTCTTAAAGACACAAAATCAAAAACTGAAACAAGGCCAGGCATGGTGGCTCACGCCTATAATCCCAGTACTTTGGCAGGCTGAGATTGAAGAATCCCTTGAGCTTAGGAGTTTGAGACCAGCCTAGACAATATAGCAAGATGTAGTCTCTACTAAAAATAAAAATTAAAAATTAATTAGTACGATGTGGTGGCCAGCTACTCAGGAGGCTGAGGAAGAAGGATCTCTTGAGCTCGGGAGATTGAGCCTGCAGTGAGATACGATTGGACCACTGCACTGCAGCCTGGGTGACAGAGGGAGACCTTGTTTCAAAAAAGAAAAAAAAAAAAAAAGCAAGCAAAAAAACCCCACGAGAAATTAAAAACAAACAAACAAACAAAAAAAAACAAAACAAAAAAACCCACACACAACAAACCTAAATAGCCCTTTTCTCTTAAGGGAGTTAAATTTTTAATAACAGGTTTTCACAAAGAAAATATCAAGCCTGGCTGGTTTTACTAGTGAAATTTATTCTAAGGAATAAATAATACCAATCCTAAAATTCTTTTGAAAATAAATAAAGATTCTATTTCAGGAAACCAGAATGCATCTGATACCAAAACTTATCAAAGACGTCACAAGAAAAATATTTACAAATTACAAGAAAAATATTTACAAATTTAAACACAGATGCAAATATCCATAATAAAACATTATCAATTAAGTTAAATACAATAATACATAAAAAATAATACATCATGATTACATGGGGTTTATCCTAGGAATATAAGCTTGGTTTGAGGCTGGGCCCACTGGCTCATGCCTGTAATCCCAGCACTTTGGGAGGCTGAGATGGGTGGATTGCTTGAGCCCAGGCATTGGAGACCAGCCTGGGCAACATGACAAAACCCCATCTGTACAAAAAATACAAAAATTATCCAGGCGTGGTGGCACACACCTGCAGTCCCAGCTACTCAGGAGGCTGAGGTGGGAGGATGCTTGAGCCCAGGAGGTTGAGGCTGCAGTGTGCCGTGATCACACCACTGCACTCCAGCCTTGGCAACAGAGCAAGACCCTGTCTCAAAAAAAAAAAAAAAAAAAATCTTGGTTTGAGATTGTCAAATCTATCAGGTCACTCAGCACATTAATAGGATAAAGAATAAAAAATATAATCAGTACATGTAAAAATTATACTCTAGGCCCAATCCAGTGCATTAAGGCAAGAAAATGAAATAAAAAGCATAAAGATTTGAATAGATTGTCTCGATTTCAGGACAACATGACTGTTTATCAAAAAAATCCTGAGCATCTGTAAAACAATTAGAATATGGGAATTTAGGCTGGGTGTGTAATTTGTGTAATTCCAGCACTTTGGGAGGTCGAGGCATGTGGATCACTTGAGCCCAGGAGTTGGAGACCAACCTGGTCAACATGGCAAAACCCTGTGTCTACAAAAAGTACAACTAGCTGGACATGACAGTGTGCACCTGTAGTCTCAGCTACTCAGGGGGCTGAGGTGGAAGGATCGCTTGAGCCCAGGAGGTGGAGGTTTCAGTGAGCCAAGATTGAGCCACTGCTCTCCAGCCTGGACGACAGAAACAGACTCTGTCTCAAAAAAAAAAAAAAAAAAAGAGAAAAAAAAAGAATATGGGTATTTAGAAAGGTCACAGAATACAAAGTTAATATACAAATATCAATGGAATTTTCAAAAGTTTAATTAACAATAGTGTCAACACCATAAATTACTCAGGAATCAATTTAGTAAAGTACATGCAGGACCTTACACTTAAAAGTACAAGACATAGCTGGGAGAAATTAAAGACATAAATAAATTGAGGGACATACCATGTTCAAAAATTGTAAAATTCAATATGGTTTAATACTCAGTTATCCCTCAATTGATCTATAGATTCAACATAACACTATTCATAAGTCCAGCAGGTTTTTCTGTGGAGATTAACAATAGATGCAAAAATTTACATGAAAAAGCAAATAAGTTAGCATATTGGAAGAACGCTTATAAAAAACATCAAATGTGTTCATGACTATACAGTTACAGTAATCAAGTCAGTATGGTACTGGCACAGGATTGACAGATCAACAAAACAAAACAGAAAATCCATAAATACACTACAGATACAAATCATACCAAAAATTATTTTGAGATAGATCATAGATGTAAATGTAAGGACTAGACAATAAGGCTTTTGGAAGAAAACATAAAAAAATATTTTCTTAAGTTGAGGTAGGCAAAGAGTTCTTAGGACAAAGAACACAATGACCAGAAAGAAAAATTATTTAAAAATTGGAATTAAAAACAGAAAAATTAAAAGCTTATATGCATAAAACCACCATTTAAAAAGCAATGGGAAAGCCACAGAATGTGACAAAACATTTGTAAAACTTATAAATGACTACCACTTGAGAAGGTAAACAACCCAATTAAAAATAGGCAAAAGATTTGAATAGACAGTACAAAAGGAGATATATAATGGCCAATAAATATATGAAAACATGCTTAACATTATCATCAGAAAACAGGAAATGGAAATTTCATTGAAATACCACTCTACTCCCTCCAGAAGAAAACTGAAAAGACCAAATAATGACAAAGATGCGCAGCAAATAGAACCCTCAGACATTGTCAGGGGGAGTTAAATATGCTACAATCACTTTGGAAAAACATCTGGCAGTTTCTTTAAAAACTAAACTAAATTCACATCTAATCTACTGCCCAGCAATTCTACTCCTAAGTATTTACCCAAGTAAAATGAAAACATATGCCCACAAAATGACAGTACACAAATGTTCATAGCAGTTTACTCATAATAGCTAAAAACTAGAAACAACCCAGGTGTTCATCACAGCAGAATAGAAAAACTGGTTATTATTATGGAATACTGCTCAGCAGTAAAAAAGAATAAACTCCTTTTTTTTTTTTAAGAGAACTCCTAGACCCAAGTGATTCTCCTGCCTCAGCCTCGCAAGTAGCTGGGCTTACAGGTATCTGCCACTGCGCTTGGCTAGACTGAACCACTTCTATGTACAACAATGTAGATAGATCTCAAAAACATTAGGCTTAAAGAAGATTTACAACACGGTATTGTATACAATAGGTTCTGGAACAGGCAAAACTAAACTACGGTGAGAAAAAAAATCAGAATGATGGTTGTCTCTTAGGAGAAGTAGGGAGAGGCAACTATTGACTGCAAAGGACTATAAGGACTTTTACGGACCGAATGTTTGTGTCCCCCCAAAACCCATATGTTGAAATCCTAATCCCCAATTTGAAGATGAGGCCTTTGGAAGGTAACTAGGTCATGACAGTGGAGCCCTCCGAATGGGAGTAGTAGCCTTATAAGAAGGATCCCAGACAGCTCTTTTCCCCACTCTTTCTGCCATGTGAGGATACAATGAGAAAACAACAGTTCACAACCCAGAAGAGGGCCCTCACCAGACTCTAACCTTGCTGACACCTCGATCTCAG
The DNA here is from genome assembly GCF_007565055.1 of Rhinopithecus roxellana. NCBI lineage: Eukaryota > Metazoa > Chordata > Mammalia > Primates > Cercopithecidae > Rhinopithecus > Rhinopithecus roxellana. The sequence goes on from NC_044551.1 coordinate 58,446,519, forward strand.
ATTTCCAGCCTCCAGTACTGAAAAAAAAATTTATGTTTTAAGATCTCCAGTCTATGGTAACTTGTAATCACAGTCCAAATTGACTAAGGCAAAGACTAGAAGAATTGTGGAGGTAAAGTCAATGTTCTATATTGCAATAGGATTGTTAAAGTGTGTGTATTGGTCAAAAACCAGAGAAAGCATAGTTAAAATTTTGCATGTCACTGTATATAATCTTGCCTTAAGAGAAAAAAGTAAACAAATAACTGAACTGTGGATGTTACCATGCTGAAGTACTTAGAGGAAAGTACATTAATGCCTGCTATTTAAATAGAAATACATCAAAAAATAAGATGGATTAATAAATGGATAGAAGAATAGACATGTATGAAGAAAGTATAGTAAAATGTTAATGGTAGAATCTTGGTGGTAAATATAAAGTTGTCACTGTAAAATTCTTTTAATATAAGATACTGGAAAAGCAAGCAAAGAATAAACTTAAGAGTATATTACCTTTTTTTTAAATTTTGAGATGGAGTCTCACTCTGTCACCTAGGTTGGAGTGCAGTGGCGTGATCTTGGCTCTCTGCAACCTCCGCCTCCTGGGTTCAAGTAATTCTCCTGCCTTAGCTTCCCAAGTAGCTGGGTCTACTGGTGCACGCCACCACACCTAGCTACTTTTTGTATTTTTAGTAGAGATGGTGTTTTGCCATGTTGGCCAGGCTAGTCTTGAACTCCTGACCTCAGGTGATCCACCTGCCTTGGCCTCCCAAAGTGCTGGGATTACAGGCATGAGCCATTATGCCTGGCCTCCAAGAGAAATTTTCAACAAAATGTAATTTATATTTTGGGAGTGTAAAATACATCTGCTTATTGAACAATCAGTGCTTGATACATGCCCAAATTAAAGAGCAAAAATGTTTTCTAACTCTGAAAAAGAATAACAATAATCTTGGCCTTTGACTAAGCAAGGACACAGAGTTTGCTGATTTATATTCTTATAACTTGTTTTAGGGTGATAATTGCAAACATTTAAAGATTATAATGTAACTTACATATACCCCAAGGAAGCCTCAAGCAGAACTCAAAAAATACTACACGGTTTTGATATCCAGATATCCTTTCTAGGAATTTTATACCTGTTCAACATAATTAGGTTTTAAAAAATGATTTCTGATCATTTGTACTAATATATAAACCTTATTACAGGGAAAATAAACCATGAGACCTTTATAGTACTATAAGCATTTCCCTGTTTTTATTGGCAGACACTAATTTTAACTAGTATGTACGTGAATGTATGCGTGTTTTTGTTTTTATGTATTTGTATATTCTTTGATATTTGCAAAGTGCTCAAGCATGAATGCTCTGTCAGGTTATACATTACCTCCAGTATAGGGTTTCCAGTTATAATACTTTCCTCGGAAAGGCATATTGTCAAAGTCTGCACACTGTTTCTCTCGAAAATCTCGGGAACCCAAAGGGCATGGCTAAAATAAAATAAAATCATAAATGGTACCATTGTTGGAAAATACCAAAAGCAAGGGACAATGTCCCTAAAATGAACTCCATCAAATTAACTCACTACCTTATTCTGTGGCTATAACTCTGGCATTTGCTTTTCTGTTTTACAATCAGTATTCAGAGTGAAATGTGTGAGCTGTAATCTTAGCTATAGAAGATATAACTTAGGTAATTTAAACAAAGTGGTACGCTGTTTCCCTATAAATTTACAGTTGGATACATGTCATAATCCTCTTTGTAGTCCATCAGGTATCTCCTTATAAAGACACAGAAAACCTATATGAAGAAATTAAAACACAAAATCCTTTGGGGTAACAGTATTTGAGGTCCAGTTGCCATAGCTACTCCCTGATCTTTATTTTAAAAAATCAAGAAGCAGGTTTGTAACATGACATTCAGCACTATTAATTGTGGTTTGGACTCCTACTACTATGGCAATTTACTGTTTAGCCTTGACAAAAACCATATTTTAAATGAGGAATAAAGTAGGCAAAATACTAGACCTCAAGTATAAACATCATGAAATTCAAGGGATTTGGACTTATTAAGATTTACATTTAATTTATTAACATCCCAGAAAATAAAATACAAAATGGCCCAAAACATGTACATTTGTGTGAGGTATGGAGAGGGATGTTAAGAGGGTGAAAAAAGGATTATCTGTTTTTAAAAGCTGGAAATGTTCCTTCTATTCAGAAACGCTTCTGAAGTTTATTAAAGAGAAAAATCTTGCCAATCCAGCTAGCTCTAGATTCTATATACCACAGGGTCATCCTAAACTCAACCTTTAAGTTCACAAAGAATTATAAAGCTCATCGTGTTTGAGTGATATGACTTAATTTGACTTATCTTTTAAAGTTCAACAGCTGTAGTACTTAAAAACTAAAAAAATACTGATTTTGAAAGACTGAGAAAACATTCTTCTTAAATAAGGAAGAAAAGAATATGTCACTAGAGAAAATTCTGAATTGGGAATAAATGACAAGTGTGTTACACTCACACTCAGAGTTTTGAGGACTTTTTACTATCCTCCCTTAGATCTCTGTGTTTGCTTTATATAGTTTTCTGAGGACAGTACATTGCAAATGGTCACTCTGAAGCATATGCAGTAATAATAGACCACAATGTGCAAATATTTGCATGGTCATCATTGCTTCCTATATACTACAGTTCAATTTTCACCACATCAAGTCCAAAGCCTCCGATTCTGAAAATAGTGGCAACAGGTCCACACTCTGTTATGAGCCCTGCATTTTAAAGTGTTTTCAGCACATTAAAATATGACATTCCAATGCCAAATCTAGTGATTAATATTGTCAAATTACCTTCTTGCTTGCCTTTAAAAAAAAAAAAAAGGAAAAATATTTACCATAGGCTAAAAGGTGTATCAGGCTAGAAGGATATGGTTTCAGGGTCTTTTGTTTCCTGGTCTGCTAATCTTTGGATCTTCAGAGTGCTCTCGGTTAAAGGAATCCTTTACTTTTCAAGTGATTTTTAGTGAATCCCACACAAGGACTAAAGTTGTTAGTGCGTTTTGTCATGCAGCAAGACTACTTTTAAAAGCAAATAACGATTTCAAAAACAAACAATTTGAACTCTAGCTATAAGTTTTCATGCAGCACTTAAGTATTTGTAAAGCACCAATCACCTAAAGTTCATCCAAGCATGACTTTCAACTTTGTTGGAGAAACAAGACACAAATGAAAAAACGACCATGAAAAAAGAACCATCTTGAGCAATACATAAAGTATATGACAGCATGTTACAGATTGTCTGTATGTGCTGGATACAAGTGAAATATAAATGTGTCCTATGATTAGCTAGGGATATATCAGTTAAGAAAAAAATCTTGAGCATGTACCGAAGTATTACCGAAATTGTTCTGGTTAAGAAAGAAAAAGGACTTGTCAGGGAGTGGGAGACTATTAAGAATGAAGCCAAGAAAAGCCATGGGAATAGGAAGGAAAAGGTCACATATTGGGAATGGTTGGAAAAGGGCCAACCTAGATGAAAGAGATGAACTATATAGAGGCATAAGAGGAAATGATGTTTCACATGTATAAGCACTGGTACATTAAAAAGACCTTGAATTAAGAAACTAAGACATCATGAGGGCCGTTCGCTTAAAGGCAAACAAAACAAAAATGCAATATTTTAGTATCTTCTAACAATTCTCCTAAATAGAAGAAAAGTAAAATGTCCAATATGAGGATATTACTATTTAATGAAGCACTTGATAACGTTTCATGACATTTTTGATCTACTTTTTTCCTGTGATAACCACTCTCAGGGTGAGCATAATAAAAAGATTAACAATAACAATAGCGAGCTAGTATTTACTAAGTACTTATTATGTGGCATACTGTTCCAGGATCTTTAGATATATTATCTATATACTCCTTCTCAACACTCTTTTGAGGTAGTTATAATTAATAATCCCATTTTACAACGAAGTAAACTGGGATACAAAAAGGTTGCTTAGTAATAGTTTCAGGGTACAAGGATACTTTCACCATAAGTGTGGGAGTCTCCTCTGGACACTCTCCAAATGCTACAATAATAGCATTACAGGTTGTAGCTTCCCTAAAATGTATAAAAACCTAATAGGAACAATTTGGGTTCTAGACTTGGCCCTGTCATTAACCAGATGCAAGGTTCTTATCTTTCCATATTACTTTTTTTTCTCATTTGTAAAATAAGATGGATAAAAGCAAGAGTTTTGAAGTAAGGCAGACCTGGATTATTTCTAACTTGGTCATTTATTTAATTCATGCCCTTGAGCAACTTACTTGTCTAAGCCTCATCTACAAACTGGGGGTAATACTAGTATTTACCTCCTAGGCAACATATTCACACAAACTGTTTAGCTCTGTACCTGGCCTAAGGTAGCACTTAATAATCATTAGCAGCTATGCAGGGGTCCTTACACTCATTCCTTACACTTCTGCTCTGCTCTGTATTTTAGGGGAACAAACCCTGAAAGCTCCATTTTCCAGGCTTTTTTGTCAGCTGACTTACGGTTGGGTTCAGGTAATGGGAGGCACTAGTTGGAGAAGCCAGAGTATTTTTCTCCTTTCCTCTGTGCCTTGGGCAGTATCTCAGCAGAAGAAGAATCTTTTTTGTAGCTCCACCTTCAGGTAACAGTTCCATCCTCCCTACCCTTCTATCCTATGATTCCAGCTTCTGCTGTGTGATTCTAACCTCTGGACTCTGACAAAACTACCTCCTACATATCTTCCTGGAAGAAACTAGTCAGACTCTCATCATCCATGTAATCAATTTCCTGCATTAAATTCCCTCTATTTTAATATTCAGACTGGTCTATTATGTTATAGTTAAATCTTAATTGATACAACAGTTATCATCATCATCATCATCATCATGAAAGACTTGGAAAACTGAATAAGATAGGTTACCACACAATATTTTTTCACTTTAGGGCAGAAGTTGTCAAACTTTTACTGTAAAGGTCCACACAGCAAATATTTTAGGCTTTGCAGGCCATGTGTCTCTGTTGCAACTACTCAACTGTGCATTACAGTGTGAGAGAAGCCATAGACAATATGTAAACAAATGGCCATGGCTGTGTTCCAATAAAAATACTTTAAAAAGAGTTAACCAATACAATTTGGCCTAAGAGGTACAATTTGTCAACCCCTGGTGTAGGGTGTTAACATAACATAGCTATATCTGTTTGGCAGCATTTCACAGAAGAACTCAACTCAACTATTAATTTCTCAGTCAATATAGAATCATACCTTGTAAGAACTCATGTTAGAAGTGATATAATCTAATTTGCATAAGATGCTTGGATTTCCTCTATAATTATCCCCAAAGTGGTCATACAATCTATATAAATATTTACAGAAAAAAAGACCAAACACTTTTCAAACGGCTGCAATTATTAGCAGGTTCTTCCTTACTTTCAGTCAAAACCTGCCTTCCTATAACCCAATTATCTTTCTCTTTTCTTCTGGATCCACACTGAACAAATCTTACCCTAAAGTGAAAGGTATCTGGACCTTGATGGCTTTCCTAGGGGCACATCATAACTTATCGTGAGTCCTCTTAAAACAAGGCAGCAAGACCGGGCCTTAAGTATCTTTCTTTTCATTTTAGCAAGTATTTATAAAATGCTTAATACAATCTAGGCTGCAGGGTTACAGAAAAACAAAACCCAAACAGATTAGAGTTCTGGTTTTATGGAGTTTACTCTAGTTGGAGATGAGAAAGAAGAAAAATAAAGCAAGATAAGGAGATTGACAGTGAGGTGGGAGGGAAGTTATTTTAAATACTATGATCAGAGAAATCCTCTCTGATAAGGTGGCATTCAAGCGGAGAGTGAAAAGAAACTGAAGGAATGATTTATGTATATATCCGTGAAAAGAATCTTCCAGAACACAGTAAATCCAAAGGCCCTGAGGCAGGAGTGTATTCAGGGTGTTCACAGAATAGTATAGAGAATGGAAAGGTTTCAGGGAATTGAAGTAGACTTGGGGACTTGATTCCATGCCATTGTTTCTAGAATACATCAGCCAGTATTCTGCTTTCCTGATTTCATTCCATCAGGGAATGCTCTGAATTTACGTTGATTAAAAATAGGCTCAGTTGCAGTTATATACGCTGGTTTGAAAAAATGAGAGCGAAAGAGGATTTCCTTAAGGAAAAATTACATAAAATACATTTTTGTTTTGTTTAGGAATAGTAGAGAGTTTAAAGAATAATGGTATTTAAATTACTTAAGGATAATAAATGCTGACACTATGCAGAAACCATAACAGAAAGCAGTGGGCATAAGCAACAGATAATTAAAGTAAAAGCCTGACAGATTTTCAGCCTTCTAGTGCTAACACTCATCAAGGATCTTCTCCTTTAAAAAACAAACGAGTAGGGCCCCACATAAATCTGGAGAGCAAAGCCGCAGGTCTCAGCATCTTTAGATCTTAGTATTTTCAAAGAAATAAATTAATATTAGCATCTTTATCACCACTCTCTTCCCCAGAGATCTGTATAAGTTAACAACAGTCTTCCAACTATTTTGTTTAGAAGTTTCTCCTTCTGAGTAAACTTAATACTTTGTATTGGTAGATAAATCTTAAAAAAAAAGAATAATTCATTGAGGCCTAAAAGTTGCTACAGAAAGAAATCTAGCTTCTGCTTACAAACTTTTCAGTGGCATTTCTATTACTGGGGTTCTAATCCTGGTTTTGTCCCAAAGAATAGGGTGACATTGGCAAGTCCCCAATCCTTTTTGAGCCTTCTTTTTTTCATTTGCAAAATATACTCCCAAAACTCTTACCTCCAAGAGAAATACACATCAAAATATCTTGCAAATGAGGAAAATTCTAAAAATGATGTATATTTTCTTACTGGTAACATGATGAGAGAGCCAAGAATGAAAATGCCTTTGTCCCTTTCCCTTTCCTTTCCTCTCCTCTTCTAAAGGAAGATATGCAGGTTGGAAAGACACAATGACTCCTATGGCCTCAGGGAAAATTGCAAACTGAGCAAAACTGACCTTCTGTTCTTCTGCTTCCTTTCTCTACTCCTTTCCCACCTTCTGCTTCTTCCTTTTTGCTTTCATATCAAATTCACTCTTACATCATCCCTATTACACAACATCAACCTTCAACACTTCCAAAATTTCATTTTGATTTTCCTCTACAGGAAAACAACATATTCTTAGCAGATTGCACCCTGTTTGTTGAGGGAGTTTAAAATCCAACCCCTGCCCTGCTTAGCAAGTCATGCACTTGACAAGGGCCTGTGAAGGGATACATTTTTATGTGTTTACCCAGGTGGGCATCTTTTTAGAAATTACACAAAGGTACCATACGTGCTAACAAAAGCCTTGCTTCTATACCCTCTTTTAAAAGTTGCAAACAAATTTCCTGATTCCCTAGTTATCATATACCACTGATAAAGTAACTCATTCTAGGGCATTCAAATAAAGTTAAATTTAGTGGTCAATGCCTGTAGTGAAGCATCTCAACCTCAGTTTTTATTCAACTTTCTTCTCTTTTTTCTCCCAAATAGTTTCTGATTTTTTTCACTATACATTTACTTTTAAATCAAAAGAAAACAAAAGGCAGATAACCCACATTGTCCAGACAAACTTGAATCCAGTGTCATGCTTGATACCATAATCTTTTACGCAGGTTTTAAAAATTAAAGTTACTTGTGTATGCCTTGAATAGTCTGAATTTAATTAAAATGCCATCTACCTATAGCAAAACTCTTTCCCTGAGCTTATAAACACATTAAATAACATGTCAGGCATAATAGCTCATTCCTGTAATCCCAGCACTTTGAGAAGCCAAGGCAGGGTGGATCACTCAAGTTCGGGAGTTTGAGAACAGCCTGGGCAACATAGCAAAACTCATCTCTACAAAAAATACAAAAATTAGTCGGGTGTGGTGGTGCATGCCTGTAGTCCCAGCTACTTGGGAGGCTGAGGTGGGAGGATTGCTTGAGCCTGGGTAGCAGAGCTTGCAGTGAGTCCAGATCATACCGTTGCACTCCAGCCTGGGCAACAGAGCCTGACCCTGTCTCCAAAAAAAGGTTAAGAAACAAACTTTTACTTTGCAATTTTTAAAAGTATTTTAAAGCACAAAATAAACAAACAAGCTCTATTTTGTGCTTAAAACCTAGTCCTTATTTCTCAAAACATAATACACACCATAAAATTCATATTAACTTAAGAAAGATTACCAAGATATTGTTCCTGTTTTTTGCCATGTGTGTTGTGTGTGTGTGTGTGTGTGTGTGTGTGTGTGTGTATGTTACAGGTAGTTAGATAGGCATGAACAGGGCAGGAAAGGGCTCTCCCCCACCCACTAGGAATATCATGTGAGTTTGGCAATTATCATATTGCCTCTCTAAAGGTGATAAATTGGCAGCTGGCACCAGGGAGAGGCCATTTCCTGATGGTCCACACCTGTTGCACTAAAGTGTTAATTGAATGCAAGTGCCAGGGAGAAGCAACTTCCTGGGCATGCACATTAAGAGACAAAATGGTGGGTCACTCCACCAGAAAAGGGAAGAAAAGCTTCAGATGGGCATGCGTACAACTTCCTAAACACACTGGGAATGCTCACCTCCCAAGGGCAGGAGGGTACTGCATATGTGGGCAGCCCACCCTAAGGGAAGAATCATGAGAAAGGGGCCAGGCTATTAAGTTCTAAGATGAAGGTTAAACACTGCACTTGACTTCGATGCCCACTTGAGTCTCTTCCAAGCATCCTTTCCTTTCCTTTCTTTCCTGTTCTAAAGCCTTTTAAATAAACTTCTACTCCAGCTCTGAAACTTGCCTCGGTGTCTTTTTCTGCCTTACGCCCCTCAGTTGTATTCTTTCTTCTGAGCAGGCAAGAATTGAGGTTGCTGCAGACCTGTAGTGATTTGCCACTGGTAACTCGGATACCTTCTACCAGTAAAATATATAAAGTACGTTTATAAGAATAAAGTGGTTGACACATACTTGTTTTCTAATTATAGTTTAAGACATGATTATAACACTGTTTGTCAATGGATCAACTCTGTACCCTGTCTTCACTTACCCTGCAACTCTCCCTGAGGGCAAGATGTGTAGTTTCAGAATGTTCTCAGCTATCTGGTTCTCAGCTATCTAGTGAGGTTAGACCGGAAGACAATGTCTAAGGTGACCCAATTCTTTCAGAGAAGCTTACCTTGCCACACCCACCCTCCAAGGGCTTCATCTCTTTTAAGAGCACTAGATTAGAAATTTCACGCTTTACTGGATCTCTTTCACAGCACTAGCCAGTTGCTAAGCTTTAGTTTCCTCTTTTTAAAAATACTGGTCTTTCCAAAGACCAAAGATTTGAAGATTTGATGAGGTATTGAATACCAATTAGGTACTAGAAATAGCACTAGATGTTTTATGTATGTTACTTCTTTTAATTGTCAAACAACTCTGCAAGTTTCATAGAGCCTATTTATATAGGAGTCAACTGAAATTTAGAGAGGTTAGGTGATTTGCCAAGGTCAAATAGCAACATGTGTGACATTCACACCCAAGTCAATTTAACTTCCAACTGCATGCTTTTATTTTCACCACAATCCTACTTCCAAATATATAATTTTCCTGTCTGCCACAACCAAAGCAAAAACAGTATTTAATGATCTTAAGCAATGCATTGAAAAGGAAAAAAATTGCTGAATAATATACTCCTCTAGCAGAGCTGACTGAGAACACACCCAAGTACTACATACCCTATACTTACATCTTAGAACAGACCACAGATGACCTGGAAAACCCTTTTCCTCCGTACATTTTTTACAGCTTTTACGCATAAAGAAGGGAAATCAAATATTTAAGATGCAAGAATAATGTGCCTTTCCATCTGAGCCAAAGCGGAGCTTATATGCTTCACCAGAAGTTCTATCATAATCATATTATCAAGTAAACACCAAATCACAAATAATATAGAATAAGAAAAATGCAAAGATCATTTTGGTTTTGGAAAACAACTAAGCACCAGAAAACTCCTTTTAGAAATTTGGGAAAGTCCTTTTCATAGTAGCTAATATTTCTTCTTTAGGCTTTGATATAAAATTTGGTTTATAACCTTTATATAGTCATATTTTTGCTCTTTACAAAAGGTAAGTTTTCTAGTATTCACAACAGTAACCTTTAAATTCTGCTACTTAAAATAGTTAATAATATGTACATCAATTTTTATCCTCTTAGAACATTCTGCATGATAGTTTCAAGTCATTTGAATGAAAAATTGTTCAGAAAAACCGAAATGCCTGATTAGTAGTCAGTGTTCTTTATGCCAGTAAAAAGAAGATTCCATATACATAATAATCAAAAGTCTACTTTTGAGGAGCTCCTAAGCAAACATTTTTCAGAAGATTGAGCACAGATCTGGGCTCTTCACTTTTCATAACGGCTTTGCCAGAAAATCATGTTAGTTTCTACCTTTGCATATTTATAAAATCTGTCAGGACCTAATCAATCATTTATCTCTATGTGCAAAAACGAGAACTGTGTCCTCAACCAATGAACTCTCAAGCATTATGACTTCTATAAAATTCTGCCTTCCAAACCCAGGTTCCACAAGGCCATGTCTATTAGATTAGCTCATGATACCAAAAACTCTGTTGTAGTTCCTGGCTTAATAGAAGGATCAAATTTTATCCATTTCTCCTATATGTCTTTAATAAATGCTCCTGGTTTCTCAGCAGCTTCAAGATGAAAAGTATATTAATTTGTTCCTGCTGCAGCTATTGTCTTTACCTGTTATTCCATCCTGGAGACCATTATGTGTATATCAAAGAAAGGGTCCTTGTGTAGCTGCTTTTGAAGACTTTCTAGGGCGACAAACGGTGATACAGGAAACAAACTGCCCATCCAACACATCCTGATGCAACTAATCAGCCTCAGAGTCTAGTAACTGAATACCTTTGGCATCTAGGCTGGTTATGTCATTGTTGAGAGTGGGCAGGCCAATTTTACAGCTTGACATCCTTTTCTGTTCTATTCTTAAATTCTTAGAATGAAAGTTTTGTCTTCATAAGTTGCTTCTTCTATCTCTGTGGATCTTTTCTTTGACATCGGGTTAAGAGGGATAGGCGTTAATAGGAACACTGTTCCCTTTCCACCAAAGAGCTCTCTTCTCTTCTTACCATTTCTGTATCTTTTAAATGTTTGGGGTAGAAATTAAATCAGCATTAGAAAGAAACTGCAGAGGCTGGGCGCGGTGGATCACGCCTGTAATCCCAGCACTTTGGGAGGCCGAGGCGGGTGGATCACGAGGTCAGGAGATCGAGACCATCCTGGCTAACACGGTGAAACCCCGTCTCTACTAAAAATACAAAAAATTAGCCGGGCGCGGTGGCGGGCGCCTGTAGTCCCAGCTACTCGGGAGGCTGAGGCAGAAGAATGGTGTGAACCTGGGAGGCGGAGCTTGTAGTGAGCTGAGATCGCGTCACTGCACTCCAGCCTGGGTGACAAAGCGAAACTCCGTCAAAAAAAAAAAAAAAAGAAAAAAGAAAGAAACTGCAGATATATTGTTTTTGAGCTTGCTACTTTTTTAGACTACTTGCCCTATGTTGACTCTAGGTTCTAATTTCTCCTCTAACCTAAGCAAAGAGAGTCCTATGAGCCTTGTATGTTTCAATCTGACTCACCAGTGTAGGGCTCCACATAGGAGGAATATCAAAGCTTCAAAATAATAAAGTATTCCTTTTCGGTTGTGGATATATGTCCTTTTGTCATTACCACAAGACATTATGAATCTTAGAACTGATAAAGTTTGTCTCTCTACTTGGGTTACTAGGAATCTCGGAGCAAAATTTGTGACCCATTTTTTTTTTTTTTTTTGAGATGGAGTTTCGTTGTTGCCCAGGCTGGAGTGCAGTGGCATGATCTCGGTTCACTGCAACCTCTGCCTCCTGGGTTCACGCCATTCTCCTGCCTCAGTCTCCCGAGTAGCTGGGATTACAGGCTCCCACAACCAAGCCCGGCTAATTTTTTGTATTTTTAGTAGAGATGGGGTCTCACCATCTTGGCCAGGCTGGACTTGAACTCCTGACCTGGTGATTCACCTGCCTTGGCCTCCCAAATGCTGGGATTACAGGCGTGAGCCATTGCGCCCGGCCAATTTTATATGTATGTTAAATTATATATATTTATATTATTTTCCTTTTCCTCTGATCTTCTAATGTATTTTTTTTTTTTAGTTTTTATTTTAATGTGCTATAAGCTAACAACTCTAATCAGAGTTACAACTAATAACAATTATTATTATTATATGTAAAACCATGAGAACCATGCAGTAAACCATAGTACCAACTACTCAACCACAGAAATGAGAGGATCAAGACTACTATATTACATGGGCTATGTAGAATGGGTTGCAAGGTCCTAAAAGGAATTCAGGTAAAATCTATCAAACACAGTTGAACCAGCCTAATATTACTTACTGTAGCCTCAACCTCCCAGGCTCAGGTGATCCTCCCATTTCAGCCTCCCAAGTAGCTGGGACTACAGGTATGCACCATCATGCCCAGCTAATTTCTGTACTTTTTGTAGAGATGGGCTCTTGCCATGTTGCCCAGGCTGCTCTCAAATTCCTGAGCTCAAGCAATCCACCTGCCCCTGCCTCCCAAAGTGTTGGAATTGATTACAGGCGTGAGCCATGGCACCCAGCCAATTTTCTATTTTCACTTACACTTTGAGCATACTTTAGAAAACATACAGCAAGTCTCAAAGATTCATGGCAATAAATAAAGAACTCTGGTTCTCCAGCTGTTTGACTTTCTGACGTTATCTTATTTTTTTGAGCACTGATCAGAAAATTCTTCCAGGATTATTTTAACTTACTCTTTGTAATACTTCTAATTAAGTTTCAAGAAAAGTTTTGGAATTGCAAATGACCAAGCCAAAAACGCTTATGTATTGTTATCTAGTCCTTGACTGTCAAATTAATTTTAACTAATTGGAAAGTTTTCTTTCAAATCTTATTTATAAGACCATTCAACGTGATAGGTGTAGTATTAAATTATGTAAAATAGGTACTAAGGCAGGAAGCTGGTTTGATAAAAGAAAGGTATATTTTTTTAAATCCTTTAAATTGGGGTGGCTCACACATAACAGACACCTGGGCATCACTGGAAAAAAGAACATTTAAACTATTATACATTTAGAAAAAGCATCAAAGTTAACTTAAAGAACACAGATATAATTCCATACTGTTTCAAGAGTAACATCTAGTCTTTGTTAACTGGAAAACACTAAACTTTTGCTTACATTACTCAATCTTTTTTTTTTTTTTTTTTTTTTTTTGAGACAGGATCTCACTCTGTCTCCAGCCCGGGGTGCAGTGATGCAATCTCGGCTCACTGTAATCTCCACCTCCTGGGCTCAAGTGATCCTCCCACGTCAGCCTCCCAAGTAGCTAGGACTACAGGCACATGCCCAGCTAATTTTTGAGCCAGCCAACAAACCTAGCCACAATATTCAATCTTAACTCCGATCACCTCACCTTTTATACTTTATTATTAAATTCTATAGGTTATATAATAGATGCTCTTAGAATAGATTTTTAAAATGTAGACACTTCTGCTCTAATATGACACACGCCTTCATGAAAAATCTCTTCTGTAAAATTGCACACTAAAAATAGCAGGCATATGGGAAAAATTGGGTTAGAAGCAGACGATTCAAAGACAGGGCATTAAAACAAAAAGAAAAAATTCTAATAAAATACTAGCACAATATTTTAAACACATGGCAAATTCCTAGCAAAGAAATACTGGAGTAAATGTAAGATATTATCTTTTTAAAAACTTGAAAAAATAAGGAAGGCTTATCAGTTGAGACTGCTGAGTTAGAGAAACAGGAGGCCAGTGTAGGAAGAACTGGCAGAAACACACAATAAGGCTCCTATGATGCTGCATGTGGCCAAACGTTTCGAGCAAAAAGAAGAATGTGGGGTGAATAGTCATCATGTGCAGTACAATTTTCCTTTATCCCTCAGCTATGCTGATGTTGTTTGACTCTCGCTGCTATATTATTTAATATCACAAAATAACAATCAAATATAAGATAATTTGTGTTGCAGAAGCAAGCTTGTAACAGAGCAAACTATATCAAAACTTTATATTATAGTTTTTCTAGATTTATGTTGAAAGAATGGAAATATAAAATACTCCACCAAACCAACTCACTACTGACAAGAAAGAGGAGAACTTCTCTCAGTATGGGAAGAGAATATGATTACAATAATCTGTTTGGTACATAGTAGTGCTCAGTAAATGTCAGCAGCAGTTGCTCCTACTACTACCACTACTTCTGTGGCTACTACTTTTACTCGTAAAGACAGAAATTAAAATAGCTCTGAGATAGACACCTGTGGCTTACCCAATATCCATTACTCTCTGCTTTCTTGCTAACATTAGTTCAATATTTTGCTTAGGAATCTGTCTCTCAGGAAAGGTGACCCTAACCCCATTTTGGGGCAAATCACTATTAATCTAAACCAATTCTGGTAATCTCATTCCTTTTGTCAATGGCTGCTTTAAGGGTGGCCACAATGACCTCCTGGCAAATAAAACCTGAGGAAATTTTTTATTAAATTTTAATTTTTTTATTTCTATCGGTTTTTGGGGAACAGGTGGTGTTTGGTTACATGCGTAAGTTCTTTAGTGATGATTTCTGAGATTCTACAGTGGACACTGCACCCAATGTGTAGTATTTTATCCCTCACTCCCCTCCCACCCTTTCCCCCGAGCCCCCAAAGTCCATTGCATCATTCTTATGCCTTTGCATCCTCATAGCTTAGCTGCCACTTATGACTGAGAGCATATGATGTTTGAAAACCTGAAAAAAATTTGCTGAGGAGCAGGGAAAGAGATCTGGGAACAACTTTCGTAATACTTAAGAAAACGACACTGGAGCTGTTTATCTTTTCTCTTCCTCTCAATATCGTCAGGGCAGAAGTACTTTAGGTGCTTGGATGCTCTACTTATCTTTTTATGTTCCCCTTTCTCACAGAATTTGACCTCCTGACATCCCCTTTGCTATCTTGTCAGTTGCTTGCTAATTTTTAAATGATAAAAAAATCTTACTGAGTAATTAAAAAAAATTTTGTCAGAATAACCTAGTCTGTCATGACCAAAAATGGAAGTCTCTCTACATTTATTTATGTTTTTATTTATTTTTAATTTAATTTTTTAAATTTATTTATTTTGAGTCAGGGTCTCACTGTCACCCAGGCTATAGTGTGGTGGTATGATCATAGCTCACTGCAGCCTCAAACTCCTGAGCTCAAGTGATACTCCGACCTCAACCTCCTGAGTAGCTGGTATTACAGGCGTGAACTCTGTATGAGCTAAGAGTGATTTGTTTTGAGAATTTTACGCATAAAATTTACAATCTTCTTTGTAACAAGAATTTTTCTGTTGCACAGCTAGACTGTCGAGCCCTGTACTGTCCTATATGGTTGCCACCAGCCACATGGGGCTGTTCAAATTAAAATTAATTAAACTCAGAATTTCTGTTCTTCAGCTGCACTAGCAACATTTCAAGTCCTTAATAGCTAATTTGGCTAGTGGCTATTGGGCTGGACAGTGCACACATAGAATATTTTCATCATTGAAGAAAGTTCTATCGGACAGTGCCAGTGTAGATGAGGTATTTGGGAAATTTTTATATATTAGATTACATTAAAGTACGCCCCAGCTTAAACAAAATTGCATTCAGACAACTTTATTAACTTGGATAGCATGAAAATATATTTTAGTATGACAGCAGAATTGCCTCAAGTTCTGAGCTAGTAGAGTCAATATTAGTGAAGAACAAATATTTATGTATCCATAATATAGTTATGTTTACTGTATCTCCTTATAATTTGCTGAAAGATGAAACAGAAGACAAAGATAGTAATAGAAATCTCAACCCACCAATAGTAAGTTCTACACTCTGAACATCTAACACGTAACTCATGAATAAAATGCAACAAGCTGAGATGTTTGGCACTTTTTCCCTGTTACCATTATTCACATTACAGTATATAATACATATATTATTAGGGCCTAAATGTATGGCCAACCCTACGATTATACAATAATGGAATGAGTTGGGAATTGAGAGGAGGGTTTGATTTTCTCACTCCTACCTAAAAGTGTGACATACTGTAGATAGGTATTCAGTTCTTCTACCCTTATATGAAACTTCCATTCTTCTGAGATTCATATCATCCAAATCACTATCTGGCTTCACCCCTATCTGGCTTAATAAATAAGGGTCACTTTCGCTCTCTCTCTCTTTTTTTGCTTAAGACAAGTTTTCACCATGTTGCTCAGGCTGGTCTTGAACTCCTGGACTCAAGAGATCTGCCTGCCTCAGTCTCCCAAAGTGTTGGAATTATAGGCCTGAGCCACTGTGCCTCCCTCTCTCATTTATTAAGGAGTCTGATAGCCTGTTCACAGTATGAACCTATATTCTAAGTTCCAGCAGCATCCTAAGTGACTTTCACATCCCTATGTTAAAGGTCATCCTCTTCAAGACTTAAGTTCTTTGAACTCCTTTACCTCCAGTCAGGTTAGGCACACACTGTCATGGCCACACTCCAGATTTGTCAATTTGTCATCATTGAGAATATTCTCACTTGTCATATCTTTAATTGAAATACATGTCATTCTGTGATCTCCTTACCTTCTATCTCTCTCACCCTGTATTTCCTACTACTCTGGTTCTTTAATTTTTATGGCTTTTTAAGTTAGGTCCTTAATTTATTCCCTGTGAGCCCTCTTTGGACTCCACTGTTACTCCCGGCATGGAGCCTATGGCTCAGCACTTCAATCATTCTTACCAATATCCCTACATTTTTCTTGATTTATTGTTCTGTTGTAATCTTGTCTTTCACAAATCCATTCTCATCTAAAGCATCAATCTGAGGCTCTTTCAATGGTTTCTTAATGTCCCAAGATAAAGATCACACTTCTTAACCCTCAGGCCTTGCACTTAATTTTCCTTCTGTCTAAGATGCTCTCATTGTCACTTTTTCCTGGTCACCTTAGATTTGCCCTTCATGTCTCTAGCTTCCTGTGGGACAAAGTCCTTAAGTCCCTAATTAGGTTAGGTGCCATTCTATGCACTGTTATAGCATCCCATACTAATCCCATTATATCACTTATCACTCTGTATCATAATTTTCTGTACCTAAGTGATTTCCCAATAAATTTATAAGCTCTTTGAGGGCAGAGATTGTCTTTTCCACCCAAGCATGGTCTAATATACAACAGGCATTCAATTATTTTTTAAACAAATGAATAAATAATACTGGTAACTCTAAAAGATCATCATAATTGAAATTACATGTAATTATTCCAAAATACTCCAAAATACAATTTTAATAGAATTAAATATGACAAATCAATTATATAGGTGATAGAAGGGCAGAAAATAGAGTAGGGTAAGGAAGATTAGGAGTCCTAGAGTTGTATGGAGTGGAGAGGGCTGCAATTTTAAATTCAGCATTCAGAATGGTCTCATTGAAAATGTGACAGTTGAGTAAAGGTGATGAGGTGAGAGAGTTAACCACATAGATATTTTGGGAGAAGAGTACACAAGGCAAAGGGAACAGTTACTGTAAAAGCCCGAAGGTAGGAGCATGTCAGGCATGTTCAAGGAAGGAGGCCTATGTTGCTGCAGTAGAGACAACGATAAAGAAAATAGTAAGAGATGAGTTCAGAGAAGTAATGAAAGCCAGATTGTGTAGAACTTGCAGGTCGTTGTAACGACTTTGGATTTAAGTAAAATGGGGAGCCACTGAGGGGTTTTGAGTAAAAGATAATCTGACTCACTCTGCCTCCTATATTGAGGACTGGATAGTAAAGGGGAATCCTCATAAAAGGCTATTAGAGTAATGAAAGATAACAGTAACTTAGACCACAGCAGCAGTAGTGAAGTTAAGAAGCACCCACCATATACTTTGAAGGCAAAACTAATGGGATTTCCTGAGGAATTGGATATAAACTATGAGACAGAAAAAGGTGTCAAGAAAGACTCCAGGATTTTTGGTGTAAGCCAAATGGAGTTGACATCTGAGACGGGAAAACCTGCTGGAAGAACGAGTGGAGAAAATGTTTTGGGGATAACAGTTGGACATGTTAAACATTAGATGTCCATTAAAAGTCTACTCAAATAGTAAGATATGGACCTGGAATTCATGAAAGAAGTACAGGCTGAAGATATAAATTTTTGGGTCAAATGGCAAATAAATGGTACAAAAGCAATGGAACCAGATAAGATAACCAAAGAAAGGAGTATTGGTGAGAGCAGAGACACAGGCCACCGACTAACTCCTGGGTACTCTAACATTGAGGTCAGAGTAAAGAGTAGGAACCGGCCCGGCACGATGGCTCATGCCTGTAATCTCAGCACTTTGGGAGGCCGAAGCAGGTGGATCACCTGAGGTCAGGAGTTCGAGACCAGCCTGGCCAACATGGTGAAAACCCAGTCTCTACTAAAAAGTATATATATATGCTGTCAACTATATGCCAGGCGTGGTGGCACATGCCTGTAATCCCAGCTACTCGGGAGGCTGAGGCAGGAGAATTACTTGAGTCCGGGAGACAGAGGTTACAGTGAGCCAAGATGGTGCCACTGCACTCCAGCCTGGCCGACAGAGTAAGACTCTTGTCTCAAAAAAATAAAAATAAAATAAAGAGTAGGAACCAGTGAAGGAGGAAGATGAGTAAGCATTAATGTAAAATAACAACTACAATGTAGTTTCCTGGAAGCCTATTGAAAGTGAAGTAGTAAGCTGAAGACTCAGAATTGACTATTAGATTTAACAGCATGGAAATCATCTGTGACTTAACAAGAGCATTTCCATAGAATGATCAAGGCAAAAACCTGATAGGAGCCATTTTAGAAAAAAAAAAAATGTGAAGAGAGGAAATGGATTCAGTAAGTATAGACAAATCTTTTGAGAAATTTTGTTTCAATGGGAAACAAAGCAATAGGAAAATAACCAGCATGGTTTTTTGGTTTGTTTGTTTGTTTACAGACAGGAGCATGTTTGTGTGTTTATGAAAAAATTCAGAAGAGAAGATGTTAGGACAATCATCTCCATATTTATAAAATCACCAAGAATTAAGACAGAAGTAGAGGTGGAGAGCATGAAAATGTTAACAGTCTAATGACATTAATTAAAAGCTGTGGTTTTTAGATAGGGGAAGGAAGAGTGATCTGGAGGAGTAATGAGATATAAACATTGTCAATCCACTTTCAGGCTCAGTCATTCAAGGGCTAAGAGAGAAAACAAAAGCCTACCAGTTTGAAGACTATAGGAGAAGCATTATCTTCAGAGGAAGAGCTAGTTTCCATTAAAGTAAGAAGGTAAAAGGAAGGAAAATTCAGAGAAGTGATTATTAGGGGTTTTGAATTCCTGAAGGTACAGGAGAAGTTTCAGTAGCTGGGCAGGGATAGAAAACAGAACAGAAGAGGAAATATACAGCATCTTGTCTATTGGATGAGGGATGATGTAGGAGTCTGGGGCTTCTTGCAGTGGCAAACATAAAATTGAATAAAGGGCGTAATAAGATTAATTCTGTGGAGTCAAGAAAGATAGTGGTGTAGAAGTTGTGAGTGTGTGGGACAGGGCAGTTCAGAGTATGTGGGCCTCTCTTGATATCTGTT
Source organism: Rhinopithecus roxellana (assembly GCF_007565055.1). NCBI lineage: Eukaryota > Metazoa > Chordata > Mammalia > Primates > Cercopithecidae > Rhinopithecus > Rhinopithecus roxellana. The sequence goes on from NC_044551.1 coordinate 58,466,194, forward strand.
GGGGAAGAATATACTTGTTCCCAGTGCTGGAGCTCCCCCTTGACCCTTATTAATGGAATTGATGGAGCTGAGGCCAGCTCCATTGATTATTAACAATTTAGAAAATTAATGTGACCTTCACACACATGGATTTCTTATCAAATAGTTTAAAATTTAAAAAATTTCCCTACTCTAGGGAAAGAGTAAGCTAATTTTTCACAGCAGAGTTTGGTTTACTTACATCTGTGTTACAGGAGCGATACCGTTTCCTTTCCCCAAGACAATATTTTCCACCTCCTGAAGGTCTGAAAAAACATTTTGTTTAAATGTGAATATGATACATCCATCCATACAAAGAGTATATATATTACTTGATAAAAACATACTAAAGTTTACTTTAAAAAACTGTATCATTTGACATGTTTTAATTATTAAAGTAATCATGCTGGTGATTGCTAGCAATAATTATGGTTGTTGAACATAAAAATTAAGGCAATTTATTATTAATTTGTATTAATAGTACTATTACTTTTGTATTAATTTACTAGTAATTTATAAGATTCTTAATTGTCATGATTTACATTCTCAAGAAAATCAATTGAATCAATATACTTTCTAATTATCATAGTAAAAATAACTTATTTATAATGAAAAGATATTTAAATCACATTCAACAAAATCCATAATCTGATGCTACATGTTTACCAACTAGGAAATGGAAAGTTTGTTTTTACTCCAGACAGGAAGCAAGGAAACATGAAATAACTCCCTGGAAATAGCTTTCATTCAAAGTGAATAATGCAAAAACAAATTTCCATCTCATTTCAAAATAGTCCATGAAGTTTAAAAATTTAAATCTAAAAATCAGATGGCTTTGCATTATATAAATACTAAATATTTTATATTTCACCGAAATTAATGAAACAGTAAGACATCACATATTTGACCATATAAGTTATCTTTAAAGGATTTAACATTAGGGAAAACCATTGCTATTATTTGGGCATACTACCATTGAGTGATAAAAACAACTAATTTCTTCTTTTAAAAGAGGTCCAGTTTTTTCCCTTAAGTGTCTGCGTATATTATTTATCACAGGGTTTTTAATACTTTTATTAATTTATAGCAGCTTTCAGTTGAACTTAGGTTAGTTATTCTGTAATTTTTAAAAAACGATCAAGTCTAAATTATAATTTTGGCTCACTGGTATCAATGGGATCATTAAAGCTACCTTTTGAATATATTTTGAATGCCAGTGAATGTTGACTCTAAGTAAGGAAGGGAAATGGCTCAGCTTGAACCAGGTTGGGAGAAATGGGTTGGTCAGACAAAAACAAGATAGTGGGGATGGTGGTAGCATGACTGGTTTATGAATGGGTAACAGGAAGCTCTGTTTAGCAAGAGGGGAATAACTGATAGGAAGTGGCAGAATGGAAACACAGAACTAATATAAAGCAAAACAAGCTAAAAAGAGTAAAAGAAAAGACAGTTGGAGACAGGAACCAAAGAGAGGGATCCTGAGTTAAAAATGGAGAAAAACAAAAAATAAAAATAGACCATCTTTTATCTCAGAAGGAGAAAAAAAAAGGAAAAGCATTATCATAATGTTATTCTCCTTCGAATACTAGCTGGGAAAGAAGGTCCTCAACCAGCGTTCTAGACAAAAATGGGCACTTGACATGTGGCAGCCAAAGAACGGTTTAGTCTCAGGGAGGACAAGAAAACACAACTAGAGGAACCGTCCACCTGTAATGGGCATGAAGCACTGGTAGGAGGGAGAAGCAACAGAGCTAGCAAAGAATACTGATGGCGCTGGCCTTGCGCCAGGGGGACTCGGGCTTGAGAAAAGAGTGGTGGGAGAGGAGCAGTCTGACCTGCATAAAACAGTCATGGGGAGAAAAGTGGTGGCAGCTCCGGAAGATGATTAATGGGGGCATATGAATGGAAACTATTTTAACACATGGGCAGTATTCTTTTCATTCTGATTTGTGATGCGAATCAAGGCATTTCAACCCTTGAAGTGCTCTCATTGGTCCTTTTAATACTAATGTAGCAGTAATAATTTTATGTGACATGTGAAAAGACCTTAGGTTTCCTGGGAATAATAGTAATGTAGCTAAGACCAGATTTGGATTCATCCATAATTCAGTAGTTTTTGGAGGAGGAAATCTATCTGATTATTATTAGATTAAAAGTCTGGCTTATCTGGGACAGATATACAATACTTTCTATTTTTTACATTTTATTTTTAGTTACCCAATAAGGGGAAAGGAAGAAAAAGAAAGTCTGTCTAACAAAGCTCCTCCACTTTCCTGTGCCTATGGCTTGTTCTGAAGACAAGTACTTGGCTCACTAGTGAAACGTTTTTACAGATAACATGTGAAACCACAGCTTTGAATCATTTCCAACTGTGTCTTTTTGTTGGCTCCGGCTTACTTTAGCTACTTACGCTGGACTGTCACAGTGTCTTAGGGATGAGGAGACGCCTCCCCCGCAGGTCCTGCTGCACTCTCCCCATAGTGACCAGGGACCCCAGCCCCCATCTATGCTCTGGGGCCAAGTGCCAAAAGGAACACAATCTCCCTGATAACACCACTGCAAGATTTCACAGAAAACACAGAATTAGCTTTTAGGCAGATAGAGCTATCAGGACAGAAATACATAAGGGTCAGGTACTGACCAATTATAGGCATTAGCATTCTCCCAATAGATAACAGACAGATCGTTCTCTAACTGTGTTTAGACATTGGTGAAGGTTCATGTGACTTGCAAATGATCTTAGCTAGGCCATGATTTATAAGCCCCTAACAAGTATCGGGAGTTCTAAAAAAAAAAGTCACATTGCTTCTTTTCCCTTGTTTCTACTCCTCTAGACTTTTAGTGTTTCTCATTATAGACCTAGCTATAGACCTCAAAGTCTTTTTTAGATATTTTAGTATTTCCTTTAAAATTTTTCTTTATATTCCACTATTATTAGACGCATGGAATGATAACGCAATATGGAAAGTTCCCCAGTAAGGAATTTTTATGATGGTAACTGCTCTTTCTTAAAAAAAAAAAAAAAAAAAAAAAAAAAGGCTGGTTGAGGCTACAATAGTAAAAGAATGTGTTGTGGCATTTCATCTACATGAGCACTGCAGACATAATAAAAGTAATGCCAAGACATTAGGGACTGGGTACAAAAAAACCCTTATATACACCGACTAGCAATGTGTATGGCCCCCACATGAACATATGTACTGGAATTCTGCTCAGCTCTACTCTCTGCAATAAACCACACATACTGCACCTAAGTAGAAAGCCAGGAATAATTTATCGAGACACAGACATCACAAAATCAACTCATAACTCTAGCATGACAAATCTTATTTGCAGAATATGGCAAAATGAAAGTCTTTTTTAAACTAAGCATTTGTAGACTTTTATTGATGCATTTTTCAAATTATCAAACTTTGACAAATCAAAATAATGATACTATGAAAGTCATTTGTTTATATGAATAACAGTAAGGAACACGGTTATCAGCAAAGTTGAACAAATGTCATCCATGTTAGGTTGTTTAATAAAAATTCAACCTTATATTAAAATGAAAAGGGATCATGACATGGTACTTAGAAAGTGATCAGTTTATTATACTAATTCTATCACCAAGCTTTGTTGGTTTTATCTCCAGAATATCCCTGGAATTCTTTCACTTTTCACCTTCTTCATCGCTATACTCTAGATCAAACTGGCAAATGGAGTGGCTTCTTACCTGATCATTGTGCTACTTTTTTCTCCTAGAATCTATTTTCCAGAGAGCATTTAGAAAGACCTTTTAAAAACATGTTATCACATTATGTCACCTTTTTGCTTAAAAAACCTCAGTGGTTTCCTACTTCCATAACACCGATAAACAGTAGATTTAGTGATCTAGCCCCTGCCTCCTTCCTCAGCCCCATTCTCTCTCTTACACAGATTACTCCAGACACATTGGATTTCCACCTTCATACACTAAGCTTGTTCCTCCTTAGAGCATCTAAATTTACTGGTCCTTCTAGTAATGCTTTGTTCCCAATTCCTTCTACTGCTGCCTTCTCATCTTTCAGTCTCAGGTCAAGTGTCATTTCAACAGAGAGATCTTTCCTTGACCATCCTTATTCTAAAATGATACCTCAATACCCTTTCCTGCTCCCAGACCGCGCCCCCGCATCCCTCGCCCCTGCATCCCTCGCCCCATGTAATAGTGATTCTGTCCTACTGCTTTAGTTCCCTCTTACCACTTAACGCTACTTTAAATTGCCCTGTTTACTTATCAGATTATTTCTTTATTTGTCTCTCCTCCTTTGAATGTAAAAGCCTCAAGAGTCACTTGTGGCTATTTGAATTTAAACTAATTAAAGAATTCAGTTCCTCATACCCACTAGCCACAGGTAGCTAGTGGCTACTGTGTTGGACAGAGCAGATGCAGAATATTTGCATCACCACAAAATATTTTATTGTAAACAATGAATGCCTAGAATAGTACTTGGCATGTATTGTGTATGTAACAAAAATTTATTAAATTAATTAATTGGCACATAGTATATATGCAACAAAAACTTATTAGATTAATTAGTAAGTAAATTAAGGAATTGTGTCCTATTTTGGTTATCACATGTCAGGAAGGAACTGGAGATATGGAAGGTAAAGAAACCAAATTCATATTTGTTTCCTAGTAGGTGGTACCAAACTGACAATCATAATGGACTTTTTAGAGGAGTGCTGAGCAATTATGTGTCTATAAAAAAATTAGGCAAGAGGAAGTTAACATTTCCTTGGCTGCAGGGAAGAATATCTGACCCTAAGTCTGATAAATATTAAAACAGGATATTAAGAAAGATTATTGAGTTTTGAGTAATAAAAATTATCATGAAGAAAAAAAGATCATCTGTCCAAAATGATGAAGAAGAGGCAGTTGGCTAAACCAATAATATAGTATCAACCCTGTGATCAGGGTTACTGATAATGTATACTTGAGAAGGAGAAAATGTTCCACTTGAAAACTTATGACTTACCTAGTTGGTCTTGAAGAACAATAATTTTTATAGTGATAGGTTAATTGTATCAGATCTGTACCTATACAAAAGTCACAGCATCTGGCCAAATAATCTCCAGTTTTGTGGTTCTGTTACTACAAGTAACTGTGTGTGAAAATATTTATGTCTGCACCCAGTTTTCCTATGCAAATAACTGAGCAGTATAGTCCTGGCCAGCAATTAACTGCTTTTCTTTCCCCTGTCTGCAATTAATGAGAACTGACACTTTCAGAAACTTCAAATCTTAAAATATGCCTATTTTTTCAAATTGGAAACTTAGCATTATTGATTTCAAATAAGATTAAAGCTTGATTTTACATTTATTTTATACAATCACAGAGTTGACTCTAAAGCTCAAAGGAACTTTAGAATTCATAAGGCCTAAGCACTTCATTTTTTCAGATGAGGAAACCAGAACCTAAAGGAGTTGACTTGCCCAAGATCACATACTAGTAGAAAAGGGATTAACTGTCTAAAATACACACAAAATTTTAGCGGTTAAAAAAAAAAAAAATCCATTGGAGGTGTATGATTATGTATTTGAAGACACTAAAGAATAATATGCTTTACTGGATTTTTATAACTACATAAAATACAAAATAATACTAGAGATTTTTTTTTTAAACACAGCTGTAGATACACATGTTATTTCAGACCTCTTTGTATATACCTATGATTTGTAGAGAAAAAATATTCAGGTTTTTTCATTTGTCAGGTGATAAAAGAATTGTAGAATTGTGAGAGCTACAAGAATACTTAAAGATGTAGTTTCCAAAGTATATTAATATTATTACACATTTCTAGAATGCTCACAAAATGTAGGGCAGGAAGAAAAGTCACATGAACTAAAGTCATTCTTCAGGTAAAAGATAAATACAATATTCACTTTGTAAAATGTTGCTCAGTGTTCATCACTACAGTCTACACAGCAGTAGTATTTCATAAATAGTTTGCTAAAAGGCCTTATATTGCATAAATTCATGCTTTGGTTATATCTATTCCATGGAGTTATATCATAACAGGAAATTTTATCAGAAAGTTAAGTAACAAAGATTAAAGGGTAAATAATTCATAATATAAGTATCAGTCACCTAGTGGTTGACAAGTTTAGTCTCTAATTTAAAACTAGTTAACAACTTAGTTAACTAGCTAACAAGTTAACAACTTTGGTCTGTGTAGGACTTCATGTTACAAACTTCAGTTCTAGCAATATCTTTGGTCCAAAGCAAGTCACTTTTCTTTCTTCTCTTTTGTTTCCTTAACTATAAAATGGAAACTAATTTTAGTTCTTCATTCCAATATGGTTTAGATTAGGAAAACTTTTAAAATTAGTTCAATGCATACATACCTTCAAAAAAGTTAAAAACCTACCAAACAACTTGTTTGATTTTTATCTCTGCAGAAGTGTTCTATTGTGTTTTGTTTTCCTCCTTTGTTATTTATAAAAAAGGATCTCTTTATAATTACAGCTACTTTTCTCCTTTGGTAGTAGTAAACATCAATGCAGTATATGATTTTAAGAGAAGAAACTTATTTAACTTAACAAAATGGCTTTAAGAAGCCCATGGAAACTTCATGCGGATCAAGTGATTTGAACGACTCTTCTAGCTGATTGCATTAATCAATATAAATTAAGAGTTTAATGTGTGTAAATCATAAGTAAAATAATTAGATTACGCCAAATAAAGCAACTTGGAGTATATACATCTTATAAGCACATAATAATGAGATTCTGAGTGTTGTGCCATCTGTTTTTATTCTTTCTTTTACCTGAAGTTACCAAACCTGTAAAAGCTCTATTTACAGAGACCCAGAATTTTATTTTACATTTTAAACTAGAAAAGTTAAATATGTTGATGCAAACAAATTTCTAATCTTTATTTTCAAAGGTTATCCAATCTAGTGATTTTGGATTATTCCAAATAACAGTCGTGTTACTTTAGCCTAAATTATCCACATAAATTGGATAAATTTGGCCTTCTTCTTGCTAATCGGGGTATGTTTAACCACAGTCATAAAGGTGAAAGAAGTTAAGCCATCATATTTTTTTTTTCCAGGAATAAAATCTTTTATTGTTCATTATTGCTTTTCCCATTCCTTCTAAATTAAATAAATGTTTTCAACACAATCTCGAAAGATGGCATATTCCAGTCAGGCTTTAGGAGCCTTCTTTAGAAACACTACTTATTGGCCGGGCGCGGTGGCTCAAGCCTGTAATCCCAGCACTTTGGGAGGCCGAGACGGGCGAATCACGAGGTCAGGAGATCGCGACCATCCTGGCTAACACGGTGAAACCCCGTCTCTACTAAAAATACAAAAACTAGCTGGGCGAGGTGGCGGGCGCCTGTAGTCCCAGCTACTCGGGAGGCTGAGGCAGGAGAATGGCGTCAACCTGGGAGGCGGAGCTTGCAGTGAGCTGAGATCCGGCCACTGCACTCCAGCCTGGGCGACAGAGCGAGACTCCGCCTCAAAAAAAAAAAAAAAAAAAGAAACACTACTTATTATTAAACAACATATCTTGCTATTATACTACTAAATACTATGATCTACATCAGGGGACTTCATTTAAGAAAGATATATTTTAAATCAAACAACTTAACGTTGAAAATTTGTCACATTTCCGCAAAGGAAAACTTCAAGATAAGTATATGCAGTATTTAGAAAAAAAAATTTTTTTATATTTGATTATGTTGTATCTTGTAATAGCCAGTACTGGGTCCAGGCAGCATCTGGAATAAGAGACCTCTAAGGAAATTCTAAGATTTTGCAGGAAGTAATACTAGTGATTCAGTATAGAACATTCTTCCCAAGTCAGAAGAGCTGAGTGTTGGAGCACAGCACTATTAAAAGCCTTATCTTTCCACTGTGCAGGTGCAGGAATGCTAAAGCTACATTTCAGCCCAAATTCTAAATCAGAATTTGTCATCCCATACTATTTAAATTTCTACAGCAATTGGAAGAACTATTCTTTCTTCACTTCCTGTGTTTATAGTTTGGGACCCAGTCAAAACATACTGTATTCTACCCTAAGTAAATTAAGATCTAAGGCTGCAAATGTCCTATTATATATCCAGTGCTTTAGAAGGGCATTTAATAATCCTATTCTAATCCAGCTGTATGTTTCCTATGCAAAGATACTAGGAATCAATGTCACTTACATGTAAACCCAAATGCCGGGCTATATCTCTAACTGGGGCTTGCAGAATCATTAAATCAATCTATTGGCCATAAGCCAGTATTTGAAGCCTTCTTTGTGGTCACCAACAGGGATTACAAGGATTGGGTTTTGATTATCCTTAATATCCTGTTCAGTAACAATGCCAACACTACTATCAAAGGTTTTACAATCTAAATCCTTATTTACTATTTCACTAATTATGGCATCGCTCTGATTCCTGTCCAAAGGGCTATTGCTGATGCTGTATCCAAGGAAAGTTCTCTGGCTGAAAGTTGTATTAATTGATTTGTAGGAGACTGACCCATGGACATACAGTACCAGCGCACCGTCTGGGCTCATCAAATTTCCTCCTTTGGTTAATGCTACTGTCCCTGAGCACATCCATTCAGACCATATGGTTCTTATTCAATCCTTGAATGGCTTATTCAGGCGAACATCCAATGGCTGTAATAGCGATGTCAGACCCCCCAGGACTCACGCAAAGATCAATTTTTAATTTTTTGGCCATATTTCTTACTCCATCTGTTAAATGTGCATGGAACAGTTCCCATACTTACATGGAACATTTGTGGAACTGCGCCCCTGGGCAGGGATCCCATATCTTTTGCAGCCAGAGTTTGACGAGATCATCATGGATTCAATCCTTTGGATATGTCTATGCTATCACTTGAGCAGTATTTCTACCCCCTCCCTTTTTAAAATAGATTTATTCAGAAAACTAGGAGCAGCTTTGGTTTTATTCTCCTGGCTAGACCATGTATAGGTTCTTTCTTATTCCTTCTGGTGAGAGTAGTTTCGAAACTCAGAGTTAAGATCAGAGGTTGTGAATATTTCATCCATTTCTCAGAGACACACAAACTCATGCTTACACTCTCTACTGTCAGCTAAGGCAGTCTGCCAAAGAATTTTCTGCCCACCATCATCTCAGGTTGGCAAATAATAACAAAAAGTATTGATGATACGCATTAGTAATATGTTAGCACGTTCCCTCTGAGGAGGCCCGCAAAAAGCTCACTGAAATATTATCTAATTCTATCCTCATAATATCTCTATGAAATATATAGAAATTGGTTGTCTCTCATTTTAGAGATACATTATTTTACCAATTGTCACACAATCATTTATGCTTAGCTCAATGTTCTACTGACATTGTTTTCTTATTGTGGTTCCTAAAACAAGATACTGTTTACAGGTAGAAAATGAAAAATCTATTTAGTATTAAAGGGTGACATATGTTGTCACCACCTAGATTAGGCTTAGTGACCCACTTGATTCCTGTGACAACGAAAAATTGCTTTTTTACTTTGCAAAATTTCTCATGTGAAGATAAAGTAAAATTAGAGTCAGTATAGAGAGGCAAAGATTTCAACTCTGAAATTAGAAAGACCTGGGCTGAAGTGTCAGCTATGCCATTAAATTACTGTGAAATTTGGGGCTAGTAAGTCTTATTTTTCTCCTCTGTAAAATGGAGTTAAAACTGTACCTACCTCATAGGTTTTTTCTTAATATTAAACAGAAGAATGATTGTAAAGCACTTAGCAATATGTGCCAGGAATAGTGTAAGTACATTTTTTTTTTTTTTTTTTTGAGACAGAGTCTCGCTCTGTTGCCCAGGCTAGAGTGCAATGGAGTGCAATCTTGGCTCACTGCAACCTCCAACTCCTGGGTTCAAGTGATTCTCCTGTCTCAGTGTCCTGAGTACCTGGGACTGCAGGTGCCTGCCACCATGCCCGGCTAATTTTTGTATTTTCAGTAGAGACAGGGTTTCACCATGTTGGCCAGGCTAGTCTCAAACTCCTGACCGAAGGTGATCCGTCCGCCTAAGCCTCCCAAAGTGCTGGGATTGTAGGCTTAAGCCACCATGCCCGGCCGTAAGTACTTCTTAAATATTCATCATCTTTGTCATTATTGTTACTGGGATGTCAATTATTTTTAGATGGCACGTATACAAACTAACCATAGAAAGTTGACCAGATTAATTGAAAATTCCACTTTAATTTTGTCCCTAGCTCTTTGCAGGGCTGTTTTGCTTTGGGTCAAAATTCTGAGGTCTGGTTTACTTTCCAAATATTATAGCCCTAAGGGCAAAATCTCCTTTTGGCAACAGTAAATATGCTTCCTTCTTAAGGAGAAAAAAATAACAAAAATTAACAACAAAAATTCATACAAGACATAACATGGTCAATACAGTTAGTAAAATATAAAAAATAAAGAAGTGTTTGGATCACATGTCTAGTTGTTTTTTGTTTGTTTTTTCTTAAAAATGCAGGCTGATTTAGTTTTCTGAAAGCTTCTTCATAAGTTCAAAGTTAATGGTAAGGTTATTCTGAGGGCCATCTACTACTCTATCCTTTTCCTTTCTAGGAGTCTGCATTTGTATTTTTTTTCATTCATTTATTCATTCTTTTTAAGACTTATTAGTGTTATTCCTAAAACTTTACCTATCTTCCAGGTCTCTGGAAAAACAACAAAGATTTGTTTTGTAGATTAGTTTTAGATAGTGATATCCACTATATTGGCCTTGTGATAGTACACTCTTACATTATGAATATAAATGACCCCTTGACATATAAATTTTGCCATACTTATAAAGTTTTTAAATAGTTTTTCATGGAGGCCATGGCTTTGGAGGTATGTCAGAAGCTGACAAAGGTCCAAAGACAGGGTAAAGGGCAGGCAAGGGGTTTTTTAAACCACAGCATTTCCATTTTTTCAAATGTATATATATTAGAATTCTATAGACTTCCTTTATGGATCAAAAAGTTGATGACTAAGCTAGATTAAGAATTTGAATCTTTAGAAATCAAATATATTTTGCCCCATTTTATTCACTTTCTCTTGTTTGTGATCATTCTTATTTGTGCTTAGAAGTAATTATATTTGGCCAGGCACAATGGCTCACACCTGTAATCCCAGCACTTTGGGAAGCTGAGGTGGGCGGATCATGAGGTCAGGAGATCGAGACCAGCCTGGCCAACGTGGTGAAACCCCATCTCTACTAAAAATACAAAAATTAGCTGGGCATGGTGGTGTGTGCCTGTAATCCCAGGTACTCAGACAGGAGAATCGCTTAAACCCGGGAGGTGAAGGTTGCAGTGAGCCGAGATCGTGCCACTGCTCTCCAGCCTGGTGACAGAGCTAGACTCTATTTAAAAGAAAAAGAAGTAGTTACATTTCCCCTCTATTTGCTTATTGAAATTTAAATTCAATTTAAATTCAATACTGTTAGCTTTAAAATTGTCTGAGAGTATTTCTAGTTATCCTTCAAATTGTAATTTCCAAGAAATATATCATCTCTACCATATATATGCACATATATGCTATAAGATATGACATTTGAGGGCTCTGCTATTAAGCACAAATGATTGGTATTAAATATGTATTTACAGTATAATTTATTGGTGGAGCTGAGCTATTTGTTCTCAGATAGCCACTACTAGTGGTTTACTGTGGACCATGAACTTGATCACGAGAATAATAATAAATCAATGGTAAATAAAGAAATAGATTCTCCCTGTGACTCTCCCTCTTTATGGTTGTGTATTTCTTCTAAGTAGAGATTGAGGTAAATTGACAAGAATTATTGGTTCCAAAATAAATATAGATTGTTGTTTCAAGAATGCAATTCCTAATATTTTCTATTACTTCAGTGAAAAAAAGTAGAAGGAATTTTTGGTAGTGCTTGAATTTCTTTGTATTTTTATTGGCTACTTACAATATCTAAAAAAGATTCTAAATCCTTTTTAAATTACCCTATCAATTTATATATTTAGCCATAATTTACCAACATTTCCAAATTTAGCATGGAAAAGCCATCAACATGGCACTAGGTGATGGGTCCTGAATGAAGCCGTCAGCAAGGATTAATAAACTGTGACAGCTGCCCAAAAGCTTTCATTCTTTTTTATTTAAACATCAGATTGCAAGCTGAAACTCAGTGTAATCCTTGTTGAAACTAACCCAGCTAACATGGAAGAAGTCAGAACTGAGAACAGATGACAGTGATAGTTATTACAAATTCAGTCTATAGAAATAAACTCTAGAATTTAAATTTACATAAAGAGCAATTCCTAGAAAATTTTAAGAGTAGTACACAAACTGCTACTATCTGTTTCAACAATTGCTGTTGTTGTTTCTTTTTTTAGAGACAGAGTCTCTCACTTTGTTGCATAGGATGGACTCGAACTTCTAGGCTTGAGTGATCCTCCCACCTGAGCTTCCCACTTAGCTGGGACTGCAGGGGTGGGCCACTGTGCCAAGCATGTTTAAACAAGTCTTAATAATTATATTTTTGAAAACTAGACTGATGAAACAAATTATTTGCTCTAATTTCTATGGTCAATTAATTATTTAATTATTATTTTTCTACTAGTCCCTTCTCTCATACTGCAATCTAAAAGTGACTTTAAACGGGGTGTAGTGGCTCATGCCTATAGTACCAGCACTTTGGGAGGCTGAGGTGGGCAGATAGCTTGAGCCCAAGAGTTTGCGAACAGCCTGGGCAACACGGCGAAACTCCGTCTCTACCCAAAAATACAAAAATTAGCTGGGCGTGGTGGTGTGTACCTGTAGTCCCAGCTACTTAGGAGGCTGAGGTGGGAGGATCGCTTGAGCCCCAGAGGCGGAAGTTGCAGTGAGCTGAGATCACACCACTGCACAACAGCCTGAGCAACCAAATGAGACTCTGTCTCAAAAAAAAAAAAAAAAAGTGACTTTAGTAATACTATAGTTATAAAGTCTACTTCTGCGTTGCATAATTTTCCGGGGAATTATTTACCAGGAAAACTAGACTATGTCATATAAGTAAATAGACTATATTACATAACAAAAAGATTGCTGTTGCATTACATTACTTTTGGTACAAATGTAACATACATATAGCAACAGAAATGTGAAACTGACATAAAAGATAGTTACCAACTGTAATTTCCTAAATAATGCATATTTGCAGCTACCAAGGTATGACAATTAACCTATTGTTCTAGGAATTAATTATTTTTAAGTAGATTTTAAATGAATATATAAGACTTTCTAGTGGTTGAATGTCAGCACCAGCAATTTATCACTTTTGTATACATGTCAAACAGGTAGTAAATCATTGAGCTTACCCCTTTTTCAATATTCCCAGTTTGACACAGTGTCCCCTCAGCTGCTGGAATACTGTTGGTGACACAGCGGTTGCTTTTGCTGAGGCACCAGAGCTCTCTACACACTTCCTAGGAAAGAAGGCAAAAGCAAGTTGATCAGAAATAGAGTCATGTCCAGTTCTTCCATAAAATACACTTAGAGTCACTCTGCATTACTTTTAAAAGAGACCCCTAGGTACCTTTTGCTGCTGAAGCATCAGAGATGAGGATTTTGGAGGAGGTTTTTATGAAACATCTTGCAGTATCATTTAAATATTTGTCTTTATAATTCTTATTTTAGCAGATAAAGTATATCTTAGTTTTTAATATTAGTTAGGATCTTTTTACAATAGTGTATAGAAATTTCATTAATATAGATGAGTAGGGAGAAAACAATGACTATGTAGAAAGGAAATGTGTGTTTTTTACACTCAAAAATATATAATAATACAAACTTACCAATTACTAATAAAGAGATTCCAGGAAAATGACTTCTTAGATCTACCATAATATTCAAATGAAGACAATTTTAAAACAGGAAAATAGACCATGGAATGGATAGGAATTTAATGTAGGAATTTTTTAAATTTTGAAGTATATTTTGGAGTAATTTTTAACATTCATATATGCCTAAGTACAATCTAGCAACGTTATTTTCAGTACATCAATATAGCCTACCTCCATGGAAAAGAAACTTGGTTTTGAACAAACGCTGCTGTTTATAGAATGTTTTGGGTATGCTGTGTGGAGTTGTCTTGTTTCCTTTCTTATGATTTTCCATTATGCTACCTCAGCATAGGAAAATTACAACACTTATTCTAAAATTGACAATATAAAATACTTTTTTGTTAATACCGTATTAACATATCAGATTTTAAAACAAGCTGTCCAATGTTATTCCTATATAACGCATTTCAACAGCCCCCAAAAAGCTTACTTTTGAAGAAAGTACTCAAATTTTCAGTTTTTTAAATATATAATCACCAACTAGCATCATTACCAATGTTACAAGTTTTTAATTTAAGCTAAAACAACCTAGTATAATATATATTTATAATAAAAATATGATTATCTGAAATGCAAAAGTAAACTAACATGACATTTAATCCTTTTGCTTTTATTCCTCAACTGATTTTTTAACTTTCAAAACAAGAACTCACGTTACAAACCCAATCAGAATTAAGGCAATGAAATAGCAATGTCACTAGTTAACCGGTCCTACAAATGGAAGTGCCCCACAGAGTATAACGAATTGAGGGGATCTCTTTGGGTTCCTCTTTAGGGTGCCTCCTACCAGGCAGAGAGGAGACATATAGTGTCTATTAAGGGGTTTTTTTGTTTTTGTTTTTTTTTTGAGACAGACTCGCTGCGTCACCCAGGCTGGAGTGCAGTGTCACTGCAACCTCCGCCTCCGGAGTTCAAGCGATTCTCTTGCCTCGGCCTCCCAAGTAGCTGGGACTACAGGCGCCCGCCACCATGCCCAGCTAATTTTTGTATTTTTAGTACAGACAGGGTTTCACTATGTTGGCCAGGCTGGTCTTGAACTCCTGACCTCGTGATCTGCCTCCCTTGGCCTCCCAAAGTGCTGGGATTACAGGCGTGAGCCACCGTGCCTGGTCCTAGTAGGCTTTTCAATACCTAAAAATGTTTAAACTCCATTTGGAGAACTAGTGGCCTACAGAGAGAGAAAACATTAGAAAAGAAGATCATGGGCCAGGCGCAGTGGCTCACGCCTGTATTCCCAGAATTTAGGAGGTCGAGGTGGGAAGATTGCTTGAGCCCAGGAGTTAGAGGTTGCAGTGAACTGTGATTGCACCATTGCACTCCAGCCTGGATGACAGAATGAGGCTCTGTGTCAAAAAAAAAAAAAAAAAAAAAAAAAAAAAAAAAAAAAAAGGAAAAAGAGAGAGAATAAAAATAAAATAAACAAGAAGAAGAATATGTTTTTTTAGTTTATATTTCTTAATATTTTCTTGTAGTTTAATATTTATAAAGCAGTAGGAGTAACATTTAAGGGCTTTGAAATATTGCTCCATGTATCAAAAATCTATCCAAATTCAAGGAAAAATGTGTCCGTAAAAATAGAGAAGCATTAATAGAGATTAATATAGATTATGAAAAAATTTCAGGCCGGGTGCGGTGGCTCACGCCTCTAATCCCAGCACTTTGGGAGGCTGAGGCGGGCGGATCTCGAGGTCAGGAGATCGAGACCATCCTGGCTAACAGTGAAACCCCGTCTCTACTAAAAATGCAAAAAAATTAGCCAGGCGTAGTGGCAGGCACCTGTAGTCCCAGCTACCCGGGAGACTGAGGCCGGAGAATGGCGTGAACCCGGGAGGCGGAACTTGCAGTGAGCCGAGATCACGCCATTGCACGCCAGCCTGGGCGACAGAGCGAGACTCCACCTCAACAACAACAAAATTTCATCCATAGTCCTAGATGATACTCCTGATCTTTTGTGATCTTTATTAGGTTGCATTCTTACTTTAGACAAAGGTAAAAGAAGCCTAAAGTTTACTTCAGACGAAACTTAGCAATGAAAGTTCCAGTATTGAAAAGGACAATACTTATCCCATCTATCAGGAAAACACACTATTTAGTCAGGTTACAGAAACTTTATTTTCCAAAAGTGCCTTGAAAATCTCTACCCAAAGTAGCAGGTGCTTAAGATACTTTTTTCAAAACCTTAATCTCAAAGTTCACAATAGAGCCCTCTTACCTTTTAGAGAATGATGCATTTTGAAAACTAGATCCCCACTTCTAATGCATTTTGTTACCTTGGTGGACTCTTGGGGATTCAAATTTCATTACCACATTAACTTCTCAGAAATCACTGTTTAAAGTATGGGAGTGGAATTCTATGTTGAGGAACACTCCCAAAATGTAGAACTAGTCATGGAGAAGGCTCTGAATAGTTTTCAGATAGCTCTAGAAATTGGAATCTCAACTTGAATAAGAAAGATACTGATGGCCAATTTAGGAATGTTTCCCAAGATTTTTTACTTTTTTTTTTTTAAAAGGATAATCTCTTGAAAGATAAAAAGAAAATTTCATTTCATACAAAGTAAACAAGAAGTACAGTTCCTGAATGAACTTGAGATCAATTCCACACTTAACAGAAATACACTTCTTTCTCTAAACTGCTAAATCCTAGAACATGGATGATATATTTGCATAGGTATGTCAGTTTCATTTGCACATGCACATTACTTGCTGAATAAGCAGCCTAACATAGGCTCCAGGCTCTAATGAAGTTAAATGCATGCTGAAATTGTTTGCCTCTTGGGGAATTTGCATGGCAACCATCATAGTAGGCAGATTTCCCTAAATAAAATATAGGAGGTGTTGAAGTATAGTGAGAAAGAATGATTTTCTTTTTTTCTCTCTCTTTTTTTTTTTTACTATCCACCAGCTTAGCTCTAGTTCTCTTTCACATACTCATGAATCCTGATAGAAGTTAAGATTTATTAAGATTAGTTTCATAACCTCTGTGAATTAACAAATCAGTGCCTGCGTGTTAGAATCCCCTTGACAATCCTAAATTTTGTTTTGGGAAGACTCTGTAGGGGAAATTCGGGTCTGTGTGCTTGCTCTTGCGTTTAAGGAAGGAGAGAGAAGTTTCCCACAGTCCCCACTAAAGGACATTTCCGTTATATGACACTGGAAATTTGAATTGGAATCTCTAATGTTATGGGGTCAACTTCTAATCAGTTAAGAGGAATGCCTGGCAATACAAAAGTAATAGCATTTTCCCAACTCATTCAAGAATATTTACCAAGAATCTGCTATGCACCAGGTATTATGTTGGTTTTATAAAAAAATAATAATCACTTAGAATTCACAGGCACTTCAGAGGAAAAGGTAGGTTATAGTCAGACATGTAGCCCAAATGGCACGGATTGGTATTGCTCTATGATAAAATTTTTAATATTCTTTGACAAAAGTAGAAGGATGATGTCAATGTGAACAGGTGCTTGTTTAGTTTTGAGGTCTCACTGCAACCTCGAACTCCTGGGCTCAAGAGATCCTCCTGCTTTGGCTTTCCAAAGTGTTGGGATTACAGGTGTTAGCCACCATACCAAGCCTGGACAGTTTTTTTTTTTCCCCCATAAAACTAATTTTTTTTATTTTAATGGACTGTCCTTATTTGTTAAGTTGTAATCTTTTTATTTTATTGGTGTTACAGTAGACTGTAAAATTCCCAAGGGCAGGGTCTGTATGCTTATGGCAGGCTTTGCAAAATGTTCCTTCCTGGCAAAATTAAGAATTGGCATCTCTATCCTTGTCTGCTAGTTTTTAGAGGGAAATTTTCCTTGCCTACAAACGTCTGAAAGTTTCTGAATGACCCGCTGCCCAAGACTTTTTAAAAATTTTTTTATTTCAGTAATGCTTGGGGTACAAGTGGTTTTTTGTTACATGGATGAATTATATTGTGGTGAATTTTGAGATTTTAGTGCATCTCTCACCTGAGCAGTGTACACTGTACCTAATGTGTAGTTTATCTCTAGACCCCTCCCACCCTCCCCCTTGAGTCTCTAAAGTCCATTATATCACTCTGTATGCCTCTGTATATTCATAGCTTAGCTCCCACTTATAAGTGAGAACATACAATGTTTGGTTTTCCACTCCTGTGTTACTTCACTTAGAATAATGGCCTCCAGCTCCATCCAAGTTGCCGCAAAAGACATACTTTGATCTTTTAATGGCTAAGTAGTATTCCACAAGATGTATATACCACAGTTTCTTTATCCACTCATTAGTCAATGGGCACTTAGGTTGGTTCCACATCTTTGCAATTGTGAATTGTGCTGCTATAAATATACGTGTGCAAGAGTCTTTTCCATATAATGACTTATTTTCCTTTGGGTAGATACCCAGTAGTGGGATTGCTAGATCGAATGGCAGACCTACTTTTAACTCTTTAAGGAATCTCCTTTATGTTTTCCATTGAGGTACTAATTTACATTTCCATCAGCAGTGTGTAAGTGTTCCCTTTGCCTCACATCCATGCCAACATCTATTGTTTTTTTGACTTTTTAATAATGGCAATTCTTGCAGGAGTAAGGTGGTATCTCACTGTGGTTTTAATTTGCATTTCCCTGATGTTTAGTGATGTTGAGCATTTTTTCCATTGCCCAACACTTGATAATCAGTTTGTTTAGTTGTATCTGTGTGTTTTGTTTACCAGTGCTTTTAATGCCAATTTCTTCTTATATCTTGCCACTATCTTCTGAATCCAATTTCTTTCTTTTTGACATACATCCATTAGCAGTTAATTTAGTAAGGGACACTTTTTCTTATTTTTCTGAACATCTTAATTGTATTCTCATTTTTAATGATATTTAAATTGAATATAGTAGGCTGACATTTATCTTACCTTAGCATTTGAAGGTGTTAAAATTCATTGCCATTTGACTTCTGTGGGGGCTGATGAAAAGTCACTTGTCAGTCTAACTGCTGTTTCTTCTTTACAGTCTTGTTTTTTTGAAACAGGGTCTCACTCTGTAGCCCAGGCTGAAGGGTAGTAGTGTGAACACTGCTCACTGCAGCCTTGACTTCCCAGGCTTAAGTGATTCTTCCACCTCATTCCCCCAAAGTAGCTGGGACTACAAGCACATGCCACCACGCTCAGCTAATTTTTGTATTTTTTGGTAGACACAGAGCTTTGCCATGTTGCTCAAGCTGGTCTTGAACTCTTGTGCTCAAGGAATCTTCCTGCCTCAGTCTCTCAAAACACTGGGATAACAGACATGAGCCACCGCAACGGACCTTTATAGTCTCTCTTGTTGCTTTCAATATTTTTTCTGTCTGCTTTAGGACCATTTCATCACCGTATCTTTTTTTTTTTTTTTTTTGAGACAAAGTCTCGTTCTGTTGCCCAGGCTGGAGTGCAGTGGTGCCATCTTGTCTCACTGCAACCCCTGCCTCCTGGGTTCAAGTGATTCTCCTGCTTCAGCCTCCTGAGTAGCTGGGATTATAGGCACCTGCCACCACGCCTGGCTAATTTTTGTATTTTTAGTAGAGACGGGGTTTCACCATGATGACCAAGCTGGTCTTGAGCTCCTGACCTCAAGTGATCCAGCTGCCTTGGCCTCCCAAAGTGCTAGGATTACAGGTGTGAGTTACTTTGCCTGGGCTTCATTACTGTATCTAAGTGTTCTTTTTATTTACCTACTTGAGATTCATGCTCTAATTTCTATGTCTTTCTTTGATTCTAAAAAACTATTAGTTATTATCTCTTTTAATGTGTATCTTTCCTATTTTTTCTTCTAAAGCTCCTATTCAACTTACATTAGACCTTCTCATTTCAATCACCTATTTCTTAACCTGTCTTCGATATTTCCATATCTTTTTGTCTTGGGTCATTAATTTTCCTAACTTGTCAACTTCATGGTGGATTGTTTCCTTGTGTTGTATTTTTGTATTCAAGATAATCTTCAGTGAACATTACTTTTTCTTTGTGTATTCTGTGCCTCTTGAATTGTAGAAGTGCATCTTCATTTATTTCTATCACACATCCCAAGGTTTTCACCGAATCGATTTGTCATGTTGATTTATTTGGTCAGCACCATGTAGACTGTATACGGTTTTACTTTCCTCTTATGTGAGGCACAAGCCTGGGGATTCAGTTTCTTATGGGTGCCATTTTTTGCCTCATTAAAGCATTTGCACAGTTAAATCTCTGCTGGCATTTGTTCCCAGCATCCCAATCAGCTGATCCTTTGCAGCCTTAATCTCTGTGGTTTGTAATGCTTCCTTCTTAGAGACATTGGCTTTGGAGGACATTTGCCTCCAATAGAGACCACTTTCATAAAAATTAAGAATTGGATCCAGACTTTAGCTTTATCAATCATCTTTTAAACTATAACAGAAATGATACAAATGATGTGTATCTTCACAGTTTCTTCATCTGCCCTCATGGCTGCAATAGAAAGCTTAGTTTTCTGGAAATAAAGCCACTAAGTAAACCACCATGTCCAATTAAAAAAAGACCTTTCTGTAGGCCTAAGAGTCTTTAATGCTATAGACTATTTCTTTAAATATGAGAAAGCTTGCCTGATAACTTCAAATCATTAATATACTAGGAAATAATCACACATGAAAAAAACAAGGCTCATGCATTATACTGGCTTCATTCCTCAGTTGTTCCTATGTCCCTTCTTATCACATGTTGTAGCTAAACGAACTAAATTTAGTTGAGTTTATTAGTTTTATTTTATCTAGCATTTTTGTTTTCATACCTGAAGGAATGATTGTGTTTACTGTTTGTCCTGTTGTTGAAACTGGAACTATTTTCCTGCAGTTTAGAAAGTCAATTTTATAAATGACTGGGGAAAAAAATGTGCAGGTCAACCTAGAAAAGAAGTCAGTTCAATCAATGCGTAAAAGCTAGAGGCAGCAGATTTCAGTTCTATATATAGAAGAATCTTCCAAAAGTCAGAGTGAACCATGATGAACTAAAACTGAATCCCTATCACTGTAGATACTTCAGCACATATTTCATGATCACTTAGCAGGGATGTTGTAGGCAGGAATAATAGAAAGGAACTAATGTTTTTTTTCAGGGTATACTATCAACTACTATGCCAGGCATATTCATATTTATGTCTCATTTATTCATCATGGTAATTTCTTTAGAAAATGTGAGAAACTTTAGGTTCAGAAAAATTTAGCAATTTGTTTCAATTCTAACTAGATATAGATTTAAATCAGCTCTGTTCGATAATCAGTGTCCAAGATAATCACCACACACCTAAGTTACTTTTCCATTTCTCTTAAATGTAATAGAACTGAATAATGGCACTGGCCAATTAAGGCTGATTAGTAATGGTTTGCTTTTGTATTCCAATAAAATATAAAACCTCACTAAACTTAATACCCTCCTATTTTTTACTTTGATTTTAACGGCCAATATCTCCAAATTATAACTAGTATGTACTAATTTATAACATATTCACTCAGTATATGAGTTTAGGAATCAACTTACGCATTATTATTACTGGGACTTCTAAATGTAATATCAACACTTCTGTGTGGATTTTAAAAATATACTGTTAACATATTTCACAAAAGTGTTTCATGGTCTTCCAAGAAACAAGACATTTAAAAATACTCCTACTTATTTAAAATTTTAGTATCAATTCACAGATTTTCGGTTTACTTGAGTTTTGAAATGAACAACACTATTTGCAAGTATTAATAATAATTTAAAATATTAACAAATATAAGTGGATAATAAAAGTATATTTAGAAAACAGAGTTTTATAGTAATCATCTAATGTAAAATAACTTACCTGATATGCAGAAAATAACCTTGTAAAGAACTAAACCAGGGCTTTTTTGATAATAGAATGATTATTTCACAAAGACTCTTTATAATTTCTAAAAAATGTTAGAATTACCTTTTCTAATGTTTTCATTATTTTTAAGAAACTATGTATGTTAAAGCAGACTAAAAAATGGGAAGAGAAAGTCTTCTATTTACCGAGGAAAATTAAAATGAGCAGCTTACACAAGGGGAGGAGGTGACATCATAAAAGCACAAAATCATTTTATAATTATTATGTCATTAAGGAAAGCAGTATGTGAAGAGAAAATGGTGTTTTTATTGTGTCAGCAAAAAAGAGTCAAACTCCGTAAAATATTTGACAAGATTTATTCTAGGTCAAATATGAGTCATCAGCGGCCCATGACAGGGCCCCAGGAGATCCTAAGAACATATGCCCAAGGTGGTCAGGCTACAGCTTGGTTTTATATGTTTAAAGGGGTGGGGAGTTCCAGGTCATAGGTGGAGCAAAAGATTTTCTGATTGGCAATTGGTTCAAAGAGTTATTATCTAAAGACCTGGAATCAATAGAAGAGAATGTCTGGGTTAGGATAAGGAATTGTGAAAACCAAGGTTCGTATTATGCAGATGAAGCCTCTAGGTAAGCAGGCTTCCAAGAGAGAATAGTTTGTAAATGTTTCTTATTAGACTTAAAAAGGTTAATTCTCTGCTGGATCAGGGAAAAGACCTGGAAAGGGAAGGAGATTCTCCGCAGAAGGTGGATTCTCCCCACACGAGACAGCTCTACAGGGCCACTTCAACATATGCCAAATAAATAGATTTTAGGGTAAAATTCTTCCATTTTTTTCAGGGCCTGCTATCCGTCATGTGATGCTATACGAGAGTCAGGTTGGAATTTGGTATCTTATTGCTACAAAGAGTCTGTTTCATCAATCTTAAGATCTCTGTTTTAATGATAATGTTGGTCAGTTGTACCTTCCAAAGAGAGGACGGCATAATGAGGTATGTCTGACCCCACCTTCTCATCGTGGCCTCAACTAGACTTTCAGGTTTACTTTGGAATAACCTTGGCCAAGAAGGAAGGCAGGGGTATATCAGTTGGTTGAGGAGCTTAGGATTTTATTGTTGGTTTACAGTTGCTGGCTGGCTTTAAAATTTTTTAAAAAATAAACTTTAAAGAATAAAAAAGAGACATGCGCACACTTTCGGCCCTTGGGAAACTCTAAATTCTACGCATGTTGGGTCCTTGGTTCTAAATATGAAACATCCTCTTTGTTCACATTAGCCTATCAGTAACACCTCTCAACAGCTGCTTGCAATAAAGGATCCTGAAGGGAAAGAGGGAAAGCAAAGCCCTAAAGGTCAGGAAGGAGCATCAGTGCTTAGAAAGGTTACTTATCATTTGATCTCACAAAGGAAAATTGAAAACCAACATATGGTGACCTTATGGCCTAGTTCCAGGTGTTTAGTAGCGATCTGAAGAAAGAGGATAATGTACCCTTATTTTTGCCTTAAATAGTTTAATCCTGTTATGTTACGGGTAATGAGAAATTTAAGTGCAACAGATCTTAGAAAGGCAAAAAAACAAAAATTAAACTAAAAAAAACCCCTTAATCCACAAATCCCGTTTAGATAACTAATCACCAACTTAAAAGTATTCAAAACTGACTAAATGGTTAAAAAAAAAAAAAAAAAGAAAAGAAAAGAAAGAAAAAACCTCTAAGAAGCAAATGCAGGGTAAAAACTAGTAATCTTTAAAGATACAAGTGATCATGGACTTATGATTTTAGCTTAGAATTTAAGAAAAAAATCAAATAAACTTCTTGTCAAGTGTATTGACAAGACACCTCTTATTACCTAAGCCCGTATCAAACGACACTGTAGAATATTTATACCACCTTAAAATCTTCAAAGAAAGTGTGATTCTATAATCTTTCTCAGTTTAACATTCCAATATTTAATAACTTGAAATTCTTCCTAATACCTAATCTACATCCTTCCAGCTGTAAAAATTAAGACAACTGTGGGATATTTTATGCTCTTGGTAGGAAAGCAGAACAATTTGTTACCAGCAATCAAACTGTAATAAGTGTTCCAAAACCAGAAAATGGTTTCGAGGCCAACATTTAGCTTTCTTTTTTACAGGCTACTCAAACTCATTTTCTCATTCCCTTATACGTACTTCTCAGTATTTCCTTGCTATCCTCTCCCAAGTTGTCTGTATCTCTTAAAAAAGTTGCATAGGTGGCCAGTGATACCCCTAAAAGACTCGTACAACTAACATACAATTATATGAAAGAATTATTCTCAATAATAATGCAATAATGACTGAATCTTATTTAATTGGTGGTGATAAAATAATAAACAAGAGGGAGTAAGCATGAGTCTGAGAGACAAAGTATGTTGTTTTTTATTATATATTCTCCAGGGGAAGGATACCCTGATCAGAGAACTCAACTATCTTGTCTCTAGCAGTTACCCTGATGTCAAAGAGCTATATTCAGGTAGGCATAGCTTGATGGCATTATTATTATAGTTATTAATTAATATATTAAGAAAATAATCTATGTACTACCCCATATTTTTATTCAATGCTTACCGAATAATTTTTCAATAATAAATTGGCCTACCAGGTAGGTTTGTTTCGTTGAGAAAGTATGCAGATTTCAATAGAATTGAATGAATATAAACTATGTGACTAGATTTCTTACTATAAATTAATCCGAATTTATATCTATAGTTACTCTTTTGATCTTCATTTCTAATAATAAATCCTAAAAGTCTCTTATCACTTAAAATTTGGAACAAATACGGTACTCAACCACTTGTTGATTATTCTATCATTAATCATCTAATTGAGGTAAGTAGAAGAGAAAACTTTCACGTTTGGTGATCTGTAAGTAAAATATAACAATGGCCACACATACATTTCCACTAGAAAGAGTCAAAATTAATGAGAAGTCTTAAAGTTATGTCATAATCTCTTTTTATAAGTTCTTTTATGTTTCCACTACAACACACTGGGATTCTGCAATCTCAAATCAAAAGTATGAAGCCCACACACCTTTACACACAAACACCTCCATTCATCTCATTTCAGAGTTATGAGCACCCTCTAGTATAAAAAGAATAAATTTATATTTACCTAGAAAAGTAAGGACATTGCTACACTGGAGAATCATTAGTGGCAGAGCTGTTTTAGTACTCTGCGTAGTGTGTGTTTGGAGGGCAAGAGAAAAGGGAAAAGAGGACATCATAGATCACTTTACAAAAGCCTTTAATTTTCTAACTTGGGTTTTCCAGATTACAGAATCAAACTTGTTTCCTAAGACATAATATGCCTTAGAAATTCTGTTATTTTCTGAGCATCTCTTGGTCTCATCCATTAAAAATACTTCAATAGTTTCTTGCTGCTTTTAAGACAAAAACTTAACATGGCCTATAAGGTGCAGTTACACTTGGCTTCTACCTTTTTCTCCTGTTTCTTCTGTGTAGTGTTTATTTGAGAGCACTGGGCACAGTGGCTTTCTCTCAGCTCTTCATATACACAGGCTCAGGGTCTTCACAACGGTCCTCTCCCCACTCTCTTCACCAGATAACTCTTCTCACTCCTTTATTTATCAAATATTTATTGAGTTCCCATATGAGCCAGGCATTGAGCTAGTCGCTATACCAATAGCCATAAATAAGTCAGGTGGAATCCTTCCCCTCATGGCAATTACACTCCCATGATAATTATCAGTTTATTCATACAACAAGTATTAACTGAGCACCTACCATGGGCCAGGCACTGTTCTAGTCACTGGGGATATAGCTGTGAATGAAACAGACAAAATATCTGCCCGCAAGAAAAATACTTTCCAGTGGGGAAAACAGTAATAAGCAAGATAAACAAGTAAAATAGATAGTATGTTAGAAATTTATAAATATTAAGGAGAAATATAAGACAAGGAAAATGATAGAAAGTCTGTGTGTGTGTGTGCATGTGGATGTACAATATTAAGTAATGTTGTTAGAAAAGGCCTCATTTACATGATCACATTTAATAAGTAACCAAATAAGCAACATGATTATGGATTTTAAAAGTGCTGTGAAAGAAATAAACAGTATAATGTGAAACAGAGTAACTGGGGAAAGCCTTTTTAATAGGGAATGATCAGACAGAAGGCCTGTCAGAAGAAAAACTGGCATTTGAGCTGAGACTGAAGAGTGAAATTGAGTCAGTATGTGTGCCTTGGAGTATCTTAACATGCTCCCCAAAGTACACAAGGTTCAGATTCTCCTAAAGCAGTACCAGCATTATCATCTATACAGAAATGTTATCATAGATGACAGAAGTTCATAGAGGAAATGAAAACATTTATTGAATGTCATGTGCCAGGTAAATAAAAGACAGTTTGCATGCTTGTCATACCCTCTTGCTATCTGAAGTTTACAAGAACAACCTGGCTGCTGTTCACTGAAAAAAAGTGCCCGAGACTGAGTAAAATCTATTAATGGTCAATTCTAGGTCATAGGTAATAGTTTATGGTGAACAGATTTTTTTTATTTAAAATATTCTGATAAAAATATGCTGTTCCATCCATCATGACACCATGTACTAGATCATCCCATTTATGGTTCAGGATATATGATCTACTGATTCTTCAGTTCTACATTTAAAATAAGCAGTAACATGTACAACACCCTATTTTGCATTTATGTGCTAACTCTTAAGTCTATGTAAACAATGACAAACTTCATAGACAATAAAAATTTCCCATAAATAAACCAAGCTATGATGTCTATAAAATTTCTTTCATTTTGTGGCCTTAGATCTACCTGTAGATGAACAATCAGCTCTTAATAATCAGTAGTAAATTATGTACTGGATATTGTTAACCTATACTGAACCATTAAGTGTACTGGAAAACAATATTTGAGATATGATTTAAGTGACAGAATAAAGAAATAAAGAGCTAAAGCTGAGGCTGAGCCTTAAATTAATCTATGCCTTTTGGGAAGCAGTCAAAAGATCACCTACGGCCCCTACATTATATAGGTTCATTAGTGACTTCCTTCCTACGTTTAAACTTATTGTTATTACTGCAATATGCTTTTTGTTAATTCAGTTTTTGTATTCTTTTCTAATAAAAGAGGAGATTAATGGAAAATGGAAGAGAAGTGAGACAACAGATTCTCCAGAGTTTTACAGGAAAGAGCTTGTTACTCTAAATTAAAGGCAAAGAAACATTTCTTGGACATACTGATACTGTTGTTTTACTTGCAATGTATTTTCATCCAGGAATTATCCAAGTCCCCTTAGAAAACTACAGCAGAACTAGCAGATATTTTTAGATGATCTAGTAAGAATCTAGCTTTTCAGGCTACTTGTCTGTACTTGTATTTTACCTTGAAGACATCCTATCTTTTTATATAAGGTGAAAGAAAAGAAATTCGCTCAAATCCAGGACTCAGAGTTTCAGACATCTGATAACTTATGACCCTAAAAAATGACTTTAGAGAAGATCTCCTGACCACCTCCCCCCAAAAAAGACTGGGACAAGATAGGGACTTTTTAGAAGATTTTTAGTAACAGACATTACCTGATAAAAATTTAATAACAAGTGTCTTGTGAAACAAAATACATCTGCTACCTTTGCTTCATTAACATAATTACTACTCCTAATAGAAAACAGAACTGACATCAATTAGGACTTTATTTATTTTACTTTGGAGTAGGTATATCACATTCTGTATTTTTAGTTTCCTCATCTATAAAATATTATATACTAATTATGATCTGTTTGTTTGTTTGTTTTTTGAGATGGAGTTTCACTCTTGTTGCCCAGGCTGGAGTGCAGTGGCACGATCTCAGCTCATTGCAACCCTCGCCTCTCGGGTTCAAGCGATTCTCCAGCCTCAGCCTCCTGAGTAGCTGGGATTACAGGCATGTGCCACCACGCCTGGCTAATTTTGTATTTTTAGTAGAGACAGGGTTTCTCCACATTGGTCAGGCTGGTCTCAAACTCCCAACCTCAGGTGATCCACCTGCTTCGGGCTCCCAAAGTGCTGGGATTACAGGCGTGAGCCATCGCGCCTGGTCAATAATTATGATTTTTATCAACTCAGTCTGAAGTAGCTCAGAAAAAAGTCACTACATAAATACCAGAGACTATACACCATTTATAGATTACTGCATTATACAACTATATTACTCTGTATATTGTACTGTACTGTTTTGTTCTTTGTATTCATAGCCATTACAACCTCCTCACAACTTCTATAGGAATTTCAATAACACCTGAAAAATAAGAATAGATGATATGCAAGAATAATATGAAAAATGTTGCCATGAGTAAAATAAAACAGAAAAATTTTCATGTAAATTTCCAAACATAACTAACATGTATATTAACGAACCTACTCACTAAGAATTCAGGCAAGATTTTTCTTTTTCTTTTTTTTTTTTTTTTTTGAGACAGAGTCTGGCTCTGTCGCCCAGGCTGGAGTGCAGTGGCCGGATCTCAGCTCACTGCAATCTCCGTCTCCCAGGTTTACGCCATTCTCCTGCCTCAGCCTCCCGAGTAGCCGGGACTACAGGCGCCTGCCACCTCGCCCGGCTAGATTTTTTTTGTATTTTTTAGTAGAGACTGTGTTTCACCGTGTTAGCCAGGATGGTCTCGATCTCCTGACCTTGTGATCCGCCCGTCTCGGCCTCCCAAAGTGCTGGGATTACAGGCTTGAGCCACCGCGCCCGGCCAAGATTTTTCTTAACTACAGATGTAATCACTGGTAACCCAGCAATTTCTACTTCATGGCCAAGTGGAAGAGATGGAAAGCTTATCACTTCTGCAGTATAGATCCTTCGGTAGTTCTTTTTTTTTTTTTTTTTTTTCTTTTAGACTAAGTCTCCCTCTGTAGCCCAGGCTGGATTGGAGTGCAGTGGCCCGATCTCGGCTCACTGCAAACTCCACTTCTCGGGTTCAAGTGATTCCCCTGCCTCAGCCTCCTGAGTAGCTGGGAGGCGTGCATCACCACACCGGCTAATTTTTGTACTTTTAGTAGAGATGAGGTTTCACCATGTTAGCCAGGATGGTCTCGATCTCCTGACCTTGTGATTCACCCACCTCGGCCTCCCAAAGTGCTGGGATTACAGGGTGAGCCACCACGCCCAGCCCATTCTGTAGTTCTTTAAAATCTTTCCTGACATCATGAGAGATCCGCTAGTTGAAAGAGGAATCATTTCATGATTTTTCAATACCAGATGTATCCCCTCTCAAAAATTCTAAAGTGTTCTCCTAAGTCTACAGTAACTGTATTTAGTGTTCATTTCAGCATGCTACACTCAGACAGCTACCTAAATCAGGGCTGGTTTGTTTTTCCCTTCAGCTATCATCTGAAGTATGATTTGCTTACCCACTGGACTCTGAACTTTGAAAACACTATTGTTTTCCAAAGTAGTATTTAGAATTGGTTAAAACTTTAGGGATTCACCAGATATAAACCAGTGTAGGTTTGTGTAAACCGACATAAGTTCAGAGGTGGGAGTGATTGTAAAGAATCAGTTATGACTCAATACACTTTGTTAGTAACATATAGCACTTAAAAAAATAACACAAGCATTTTCATATGAATCTAGGGAAACCATTATTTTGCTACAAATCAAAGTGAAAACGATTCATGATAAAATACTTAAAACTGTATAGGTTTGTAAGATGCTAATGTCTTTCTCAGTTTTCCAATTTTATTTTGTACCTATTACAGAAGTCTTTATAAACAAAACATATTAAGACACAGTAGCTCACGCCGGTAATCCCAACACTTTGGGAGGCCAAGGCAGGCTGATCACTTGAGGTCCAGGAATTCAAGACCAGCCTGGCCAACATGGTGAAACCCCATCTCTACTAAAAATACAAAACAGCCAGGTGTGGTGGCACATGCCTGTAATCCCAGCTACTCAGAGGCTGAGGTGAGAGACTCTCTTGAACCCAGGAGGTGGAGGTTGTAGTGAGCCAAAATTGTGCCACTGCACTCCAGCCTGGGTGACAGAGCAAAACTCCATCTCAATTTAAAAAGAATGTAAAAGCAGAATATCAGGAACATAAAGTAAAAATATGTAATTTTGTATTGTTTATCTCATTTCAAATCAATTAGTCTGAACTGAATTAGATATATAGATATAGCAAGAAGAATTGAGTCAATTTTTTATTAATTTATTTGAGAGAGAAAAAGACCGTATCCTGTAGCCATAGATTCTACAAAACTGATAATATAAATTATCTCATGTAGAAATTTGCAAGTGGAGTTAAAATCCAGTTTCCAATAGAAAACAAAAATACAGATTATTTCACTTGCTAACAAAGAAACGAGAGACATGGATATGAATAATCTAACAGAAATTTTCTAAGTTCATTTGATCATGAATTTCAATGTATTAATCCATAAGTACATATAGAAAGACTGTGGTTAAAGTTTGACTGATTTTTATTGAAACAAACAACCTAAGAACAAAAGAAACTAGAACCACACAAAATAAGATTAAAGATAAGCCAAAGTTTTACACAAGGTTCTACATATCCATATAATCACACACAATCTTTAAATCTAGTGCAGAGATATGCTGCTAAAGCCTAACAAGAATAACAATAATATACTTGTCACCCAAGAGATATTTAAGAAAACACTTCCCTTTATTCTGTACCCAAAGAGAATACATACAGTACAATGATACAGTACAATACCACCCTAACACTTAATTATTATTATTTCTAAAACAGGATTTAAAAGACTATTTGCATAAAAATAGAAATCAGGCCGGGCACGGTGGCTCACGCCTATAATCCTAGCTCTTTGGGAGGCCAAGGTGGGTGGATCACTTGAGGCCAGGAGTTTGAGACCAGCCTGGCCAACATGGCAAAATCCCATCTCCACTAAAAATACAAAAATTAGCTGGGCATGATGGTGCACACCTGTATTCCCAGCTACTCAGGAGGCTGAGGCAGGAGAATCGCTTGAACCCAGGAGACAGAGGTTGCAGTGAGCCAAGACTGCACCCCTGAATTTCAGCCTGGGCGACAGAGCCAAGATTCTGTCTCAAAAAAAAAAAAAAAAAAAAAAAGGAAAAAGAAAAAGAAATCAAGGCTTTCAACTTATTTTTTAAATCTGAATTTTTTTGGTAAGCAATTTGACATATTAAAAACCCATTTTTTCATTCACTATGCTTATATTGTGTTCTTAATATGAACATGTCCACTAAAATCTTGCTCTGTGAAACTTAAAAAGAATTTGTATTCATTTTGTGATGTAGACACTGTGACTTATTTTTAAGGCAGACATGCAGAGTAAATTATGATGCCTACATTTTTTTCTTCCATAGCAATTTTCCTTGTTTCACTACTTGAGCTAATGTCATCTTGTTCCTGCTTGGTTGTGGTGTTGGAATGTGGGCAGTGGATGAAGCAACATGAAGTGACTTAGTACTATCAAGTATGAATAAAAGTAAAGCCGTCTAGCTAATGTAAAAATTTCCTTTAGCTCAATTATAAGAGTATCAGAAAAGAGGCATGTAGAGGGATTTTAAAGCCATAATATTTCAAAAGACAAAATAAAGTCGGCATCATAAATTTAAGATTTAAAGAAAAAACACATTAAGAATTACTAAAATTCTACCTGCATCCCTCACAAGAAATCTGTAATGTGCTTAACTTAGGATTATTGAAACATTTAGAAAAAATATTATAAATATGATATCAGAAAAACTGCAGTGTCAAAAGCTATATTTAAATTAAAGATATTGCTAGAGGGAAATGACATTCATCATAATTCCATCTTAACATCTGTGTCATGGAAGAACACATATAAATGACGAAACATAAGGATGAAGACTTCTTACCCCATATTTACATTGGCGGGAGGTTGCTCCATACTGGAAACGACATTGCTCATCAGCATCATACACCTGACCTGGGGCCACAGCTGGATAAAGAAAGTCACGCTTGGGAGGCTCATTATCAAGGCAAGTACCACGGCCTGAACTGTTCAACATAAAGGATCAAAGGAAATTAGGTACTCTATGGACTATTTCAGGCACAATTATGAAACCATGTGTTGAGCTTTGTTTTAATAACTTGATGCATGAAAAACAATACATTCTCCCAATAAATAATCA
This sequence comes from Rhinopithecus roxellana, assembly GCF_007565055.1. Taxonomy (NCBI): domain Eukaryota; kingdom Metazoa; phylum Chordata; class Mammalia; order Primates; family Cercopithecidae; genus Rhinopithecus; species Rhinopithecus roxellana. The sequence goes on from NC_044551.1 coordinate 58,497,971, forward strand.
CATGACAGAACAGAATATCTTTACTGAAACCTGAATAAGAGCTCCAAATAATTCATTTCAGCACCAAGACACAATAAAATCATTTCAGACAACAATCTGAAAATGTCATGTTGGCCTTGATTTAAACTAATTTCTCAAGGAATCAAAACAGAATTTCATATTGCTCTAAGCTTCTTGCTTGTTTTCATTCAAAATATAACCACATCTGGTAGTAGAATTAAAAACATGAAATGCAGAAAATTTTTAAAAAATAATTATGGTTATAATCCTTAAAGACCTAATTTATATAGTTCCACCTTGGGCAGAACAATAGATGTTGTGTTAAGGCATGTCCATAGGTTCTTGAAATATTTCACTATTAAATGGGTTGAATGACAGATGAGGCCAAGGACCAAAGTTTTCCTCTCAAATATATTAGAAGTGTTTAGTCTCTCAAAAATTTCATATTTCATCTAGGATCATCAGAATTGGAAAAGAGAATGTTCTCTTCTTTGTATAATTTCTACGTTTCAAGCTATGCCTGCACTCAAACATAATATTTTAATTCAGTGGAACAAATAACATAAAGGTCGCCAAAACCCAGACAGAATACCTTAGTTTAAAGAGCTTTAAACTTTGCTAAATATAATTGCTCATTTTTATTTAGTCAGTGTGCATAAAATAGGACAGATGCTTTTTTACTTTCATTTCACATGTGAGTAAGTTAGAATTTTTAAAGAATTCCTATGCCAACATTTAAAAATTTTTTCCAACATTCCTGTCCATTGTGCCAGCACTTGTGTTTTTTTTTTTTTTTTTCCCAAATCTTTTCCATCCACTTTGCCAAAGGAAAATAATTTCACAAGTAGAAGTTCCTCAACTGTTATTTAGGACAGTACAATTTTTCATTTATAGATAACTAAGAAAGAACTATGCATAACAATCACTTTCCTATTCACTTAAAAGTTTCTTATATTCTTAACATGTCAAAGTCAATTTGTTATATAAAAAGGTATGTTCACACACAGCAGCAAATTAATACCTTTTAAAAACTGAACCATACTATTCCTAAGGTGATATAGAGTTAAAGACGAAAGAGACAGATTACTGTCTTCTTTATATACTTCTCCTTTCTTTCATGCCCTCCTAATTTTTTAATCAATAAGAAATATTTAGATGGAATATTAAGTATGGTACTAATACAGATGGATTTTACCATTGGCTACTACAATCATTTCGTTTGTCACTGCTCAAGGTATCTAACTAATAAAGAACAATCTTTTTTCACCCAGCTATCCAGTTTTCATAACAGAACACTTTTTTATTTTCTTTTTATTATACTTTTAGAAATTAACATGTACCTCAGCAAGAAAAATTACCTCTAGATGAATTTTTTTAAATAGAATGCTTTTTTGGTTTTATTAAGTAATATATCTTTAATCTATAAGGATATGCAAACTTTAGGCAAATGTAATGCTACTAGTAAATTTTAAATTATATATTAAGGTTAATGACAAAGAGGTCATATTTGAATAGCATAATGGGAAAAGAACCATTTTGATAATATGGATATTGGTGAGATAACTGAATTAGTAGTTTAATTCCCCAACTTTCTTCTAAAATATCTGTTTCATTTCTATTGACAATAAAATTATAAACATCTTTTTGAAATGAATTAAATATGTAATAAAAATAAAATAACAAGTTAAGCACTACTATAAATCTTTTTTATAGAAAATATTTATTTTAAATTGTGTACTGAAGTAGGTATCCAATAGGCAAAAAATATTTACAATGACATAACCAAAAAAGTGTAGGATATATTCACCTAAGTGACACCAGCTTTTGGTGACACCAACTTATTTTATTTAAATTGTAAAATAATTACTTTTAGTAATACATAAAATTAACCCAGAATCAGAGGAAGAACTGTGTGGACTCCAAAGAAGAGTTTAAGAATAGATATCCTGAGGAAAAAACTCTTTTCTGATGGCAAATTGGAAACTGACTGAACCCAGAAGGAAGCAAGAATAATTGCTTCTAAAATTATTGTTTCAATATATTAATATTAGTGGGCTTCTAATCATGGTTCATGTTCTTTAAAAACTACCAAACCAGAGGACAACTGCAAGTGGCCCTCACACCACCAAGAATGCCATGAACTGCACGCACCTGTGGTCAAAACTCTTCTAAGAAAGTTTATCCCAAACGTGTATTTTTGTTTTAGTTCTTTGGAAGCACCTATTGCTTTGTATTAATGTGGTCTAGACAAGTCTTGTTCTCCTTTTCCAGTATATTTTTACAGAAGAATAAAACACCATATGAAATAAAATATAAAGGAAAACCACATGGATCTTTAAAAATGAACCAGTATTTAGAAACATGGAATAAACAAAGGACTTTTGAAATGGATTTGGTTATATTTGTACAAATTAGCAAGGCTTACAAGTCAAGTGTCTGCCAGTAAAGCAAATGTGGGGATATATCTGCAAGGTGGATTTAAATTGTCTGTACATTTCTATGCATGTTTACTACATGTGTAGTACATTTTCCTTCTAGCAACCATATCTGGTATATACAGTAAAACCTTGATTTAAATATGTGAGGGATGGGATCGTTTTCCTGTTTTAGTTCTTTTATTTTTTTTTAAGATGGGGTCTCACTGTGTCACTCAGGCTGGAATGAAGTGACATGATCACAGCTAACTTCAGCCTTGAACTACTGGGCTCAAGTGATCCTCCCACCTCAGCCTCCCGAGGAGCTAGGACCAGAGGCATGTGCCACCATGCCTGGCTAATTTTTGTATCTTTTGTAGGTACTGAGTCTCACCATCTTGCCCAGGCTGGTCTAGAACTCCTGGCCTCAAGAGATCCTCCTGCCTTAGCCTCCCAAAGTGCTGGGATTATAGGCATGAACCACTGCATCCGGCCTATATTTGAATTCTTAACTAAGGGTTAAGCAAGAAAAATGCTTTTTGCACTATGTTAACCAAAATTTGTCTGCTACTTTCCTGCTATGTTCAAGTAACTAAAGTCTATAGACAACAATTATTAGTTACTAATTAATTCTTAAAATAATAATTCTGGATATTTTCATGCCTCTGAGTCATCAATTACCATTATGAAATATTACAGATACAGGTACAGAGGTGGAAGACACATAGATGCGAGCAATGTATATTTAACCCTGGGAGCGCTTTTCCTTATTTTTTTTTCCCTATGAAAATTCTCAAGTGCTTTATTCCAGTAATATCCCTCATTTACCCCCACCCCCAAAGGTAACTACTATTCTGACTTTTTATAATAATAATTTCCTTGCTTTGCTTAATAATTTTACTGTCTAATTATTATTCATCTGCCTGTTTTGAGACTCTATATAAAAGTAGTCATACTGTGGGCAGTCTTTTGTGACTTTATTCTTTTGCTCAATATCGTGAATATGAGATACTTTTATGTTGATGTGTGTAAATGTAATTGTAGCCAGTTCATTTTTATTGTTCTTTAATATTCCATTTATAAGTATGTCACAATTATTTATAATTCCTCTACTAATAAATATCTGGATTATTTCCAATTTCTAAGAATTGCAAATTATGCTGATATGAACACTTTTTGTATGTTTCCTGGTATAAATGTGTAAATCTATTAGGTTGGTGCAGAAGTAATTGTGGCTTTGCAATTACTTTAATGGCAAAAACCACAATTACTTTTGTGCCAACCTAATATTTCCTTTCATAAAATATTAGATATAAGTTGTCTTATATTTTATAATTATCTCATTTTTTAAAAAATTGAAATTTATGGGAAATTTTTATTTAATCTAGGGTTCTAGCTAATGGAGATATAACTATACAATTCTTACAATGTCCAGTGTTATATGCTACTATCAAAATTATAATAGTACTGTAGTGATACTATATACAAATCTTCTCATCAAATAATAATTTTAAACATAGATGGTTTGTATGTTGGTGTAATATGCAAATTTTTCCAGTCAGAAAACATGAACCTCACTCATTATCAAATGTAGAATAGTCTCCATCTATGATATGTAGTTACAACTTATTATTAAACATATACTTGTCAGAGCAAAATTGTACATATAAAAAGTAGACCTGTGATTATTTTCCTAGCAGCATATAATCACAACTAAAAAGCCAAACCCTGGTTAATATCTACAGCAACACAGATGATTACTGAATTCCTAGCCTCTATTTTTGTTTATGCTTCTAAGACTAAGCAAAAAAAAAATGTATTAGTTTCAGAATATACTTCTCCTGTGATTATGAAATTCATAGTAAATCAAAGTATATTTACATTTCCCAAAATGTTTGCAGCATGATGAGAAAGTCATATTTTATGAATTCTACTTCTAATTTAGAGAGGTCTTATTTGCATAGTCCAAAAATTAGCCTTGAATATAGGAATATGAGTTAGAGTTCAGTCTTCAGCAAAAATTTACAGATCCCTATGTAAAATATGCACTCATGGCTTTGTTTCCAGAACACGTTAGGATATACTCCTAATTGTGATTTTAGATGTATTTTCACTAAAACAGTTATACCATAAAACAGAAACTTTTAGTCCATAATACAGTGGGTCAATCTAAAAAATAAATCTTTCTCTATAACCCTGTACATATCTTAACAGTCTCTTAACAACAACAACAAAAAGTTAACACTTAATGCCACCTCCTATTTTTATTCCACTAAGTTGTGCTGATTCACATAAATTAAGCAAAACAGAATTGGGTTGATATCATCTATAGTAAGTCAACCATCTTACTTATTATATTCTCATAAACTGCTTTGTCAGTCTTCTCAATGAAGCTAACAACGTACTGCCTTCTAAGGCAAATCTTTCTCTCTCACCCTTAATATAACTGAGCTTGAAGCTTTCAAGACACAAATACTGTATTGAGAGTGGTTTACCCTTTTCCCCCTATATATAATTATGACTTATCAAAGTTATTATGATTAGAGCAAGGTTCCCCAAATGTATCAGATAAACAGAAGGAGGAGAAACCTGTTTTGCCAAGCTCTTAGATTCTACATTTATTAAAAAAGGTCCCATCTATAAAGATTGTTTTTTATATAACAGCCTGATGTTGACCTTCGAAAGTCATTGCTAGAGAGGAAATGTGAGTGCTTTGGTCATCTTGCTCATCTTATATCACTTCTCTTGTAGCTCCACAGTCACCTTTCCTCCTAGGTCAACTCTGACCGTAACATTGCTTCTTTTAATACGTTCAGCTTCCATCCTGTCTGTGAAAATGTCTACTCTGTATTTAATTTGGAACTGTAGGAAATTTTGCTATGGATCTTTGACAGTTCAAACAAGTTAACAGGCTTTAATTTTAATAGAGCAAGAGTTGATTCACAGAGCCCCCATAATTTTTGAAAACTATATGAAATTATTCTGTACTATTGCTAAGTGGTGGAAAATGTATGAAAAACTGACTTAAATTGCTTCTGGCTGTCTACCACTGCCTGGTAAATTAGCCCATAGTCATCAATGAGTGTGAGCCATAATACCAGGTTCACCTTTCTCTATATTCTAAATAAATAAATAAATCAGTCCCGCAGGCAGATAGGAAAGACACTACCTGCAAAGCCGTCGCCGGAAAACATCAGAAGCTGGCATAACACGTCCATTTTAACGGAAATGGGTTCTTTATTATTTAATCAGGACGGCTTCTGGGCGATTCATGAACCACTTATTGAATCACCGAGTTTAAGAAATCTGAAAAAAAATATTGGGAGTTGGTAAACACCATCTCCTGATTGATCAGTAGCACCCAGTGTTTTAGAATGACACGAGAGACTTTGTATTCTATTGGCCATGGAATCGTTTTCAGTTGAACATAGTGAATAATGAATCTCTATAAATCATAGAAAGCTCATTGTTAAAATCCACCATCATCTTTGGCCTATACAGCTACTAAGTAGAGAAAGGTATGCGTTTTGTTGGCTGGGCTGCAGTTCCTAAACAATTCATCTTTCAAGATTCTTTTTCTTAAGAGAAGCTAAAATAAAATGTTATGAGCCTTTTTGAGCCAACTATAAAACATAAATGTAACCTCAATCCCTGATCAAAATAGCACTGGATTTTAAAAAATATCACGCATAGCTGTTAAAGCAATTAAGTTCACTGCATTAATAAAAAGGAACAAAGAAATTCAAGAAAGTTACTGTTATGTCTTTGTGCTCCGGTGAACTGACCTTTTTAAAGAGCCTTGTGTTTAAAAACCCTTTATTGCTTGGTCAGATTATAATCAGATTTGTTTAGTTTTATTATTAAACAGGAGGGAAAGCCAAGTTTTCCCCAAGTCTCTACCCATTGTGCTTCACATCTATCTTTCATTAATAGTTTTAACTTTGTGAGCATTCCCATGAGGATGTACATGGAAATATTTTTATAAAATACAGGATAAATAAGCCCATTAGAACCCTGTCAACACTAATCATGCTTACACATACAAAATGCAAAGAGGCAATAAGGCTTAAATAATGCTTTTTGGATCAATTCTTTTAATCAATTCAATGGAACACTTTATTGAAACTAGTAATACTTTTATGTCCCTCACCAAACCAGTGGTGATTTTTAAACTGTATTTTACCAGCAATTTAAGGATTCCCTTTTGGAGTGTCTTAGCCTCAATATGGTTTCAAGTAGACAAGATCTGACAGGAGATCACAACTGGTCCTTGTATTTAATATACAGAGATGGTACTAGCAAATGAGCTGTGCAATACAGCCAATGGGACAGAAACAAGATAAAGGAGAAAAGAAAATGGCACAAAAGCAATAACAACAACAGCAACAACAACAAAAACAACAAGAGCAACCATCAGAAATGCACAGGAATCCTGAGCATGTTACACAGTTTGTCTTTCTGGTGATGGACATTAATACTGCATTATAAAAACATAAGCCAAGTCAAGGGAGAAATTCCAGATCTGACTTGATGTCTAGGGAGAGCAGATCTTCAAAAATGTTTAAAATTTAGGTAAATGATCTCATTAAAAACATCTTAGAAAGTGATATTGCTAGTGCTTTGTATTAAGAACAACCAAAAGATATCTTACAAATGCTCTGTGGTCTACCTTTATAGCACTTCAATCAGTTTTCACCGTAGGCAAGTATAACCTTATATTCTTCTGTTACTAAGATTAAAATTTATTAGGTTATAATATGGTTATCAGAAGAACCACCTTCTGAAATAAATTTCAAATTCCTTCAACTTTATTATTACATTAATTTAAAAGAGTTCATTTTAAACATTTATCCTTTGATTTGCTTTATAATAAAGCATTGTGCTAGGTAATTTAAAGTCTCTTGTTTGTGACCTTTTAAAAATATCTAACCATAGTTTTCAAAATACATGCTCTGGCTATTAGTAGATATGAAGGAAATTTTAATAAATAATGTTACCATATGTAACCTGTTTGAATTTTTAAAATTTTACAATATAATTGTTTTAATATAAACAGAGCCAATTTTTAAGAAGAATTTCCACTGCTGATCTGTACTTTATGTATACCTTACTTTTTCACAGAGTATTTAATTTCTCTTCCCCAAGGAAAAAAAAAATGGCACAAAACAGTTAAAAATCATGGTAAAGCAATACAGCACTGAAATCTTGATATTATTTAAAATAATATTTACCATTTAAAGAATGTCTGTTATGTATTTTATATACATTATAGCATGACACCTAATTACATATATAACACCTGATGACATAAACAGTATGACTTAACTTCATTTAACAACTTAGGACACTGAAGATTAGAAAAGTTAAGGAACACGCACTTAGAAGTGAGACCCAAGTCTATCAGTTTACAAAGTACAATCCTCAAGCCCTATGCAAGTGAGATGTGGAAGAATATCTGATTTCCTTAACATGCTTATACCTGAGCTAATTTGTATTCCTCACATTTCAATAACCAGACTCTTGGAATATACATTAAAGGATCAAAAAGTTCTCAAACTGCAGAAAAATGGATCGCTTAATACATTTTCAAAAACAAATATTTTTCTCAAAGTGTTCATTTCCTTGGTGTTTGGTTATTTTTTGTTGTTGTATGTTACTATTAGATACTTTGGCTCTCCTATAGAACTCAGTTTTTTCACCAACAAAATAAAATATGTAATCACTGAACATAAGTTTGGCCTATGTGCTATTAAATCATGCAAATCTGAATGCTTTCTGAAATTGTCTCCCATTTATTAAACAATTGTAACACTCACACCATCAGTCCCACTTATATCCTTGCTCCACTTCCTCTATTCTATAAATTCTATATGAAGAAAAAAATTGCCACAATGATATATTAAAGTATTTAAGAAATAGTTGAAACATCAGTAGGCCCTATAAAAGTTACTCATTATGCAAAGTTGAAAGCACTACATATTAGGCTTCTACCAGTGGCTTACTTCTGGAGCAATTTATCATCACTCTCCAGAGATTACTTACTCTAGAAAGCTGGTGATGTAGTCTCGACTGCACGCAGACCAGGAAAAAGGATTGGTATTTGCAGTAATGTGAGCTGCCATAAGTTTTGCTGCTTCATGACCTTTCGTCCCACAAGAATTTCCAATTCCATCATGGTTCATACCAAAACTGTTTTAATGAGGAAGAAACATAGAAAACATAAATTAAAAAAAAAAAAAAAAAACCCCAACACATCCCTTATTTCCTTGTTTGGCCATTTCTTAGCCTTATCAACATATGCCTTCCATCAGGATAGGCCAGATCCTCTAAATAAATTTAGGATTAAAATTAAAGAGACTAAGGAATAAAGAATACTTCAGTGATACAATACATGTCTAAATCTCTTTAAATGCAGTCACATACTCTCACCTGTTATCACACGTTTCAATTTCTCTTTGAGCCGAATATATTACATATCAATTCTTACTTTATAAATTAGAAAACAGATTTAGCAAAGGTAAACAACCTGCTAAAGGTCACACAGTTTATCAGTGTTGGAATTGTTAGCAGAACCTACCTTTTAATATGCTAGTGTTCATCCTACCTCACTATGCTGAATCCAAAAGAGAATTATAAGAAGATAGCTATGATCAGTTGAGTTTTAGGTTATAGGCCAAATACAGAAGTCCTTTTTCCTATTAATATTAATAAAAGATAATTTAACACACATATAATTTGTAGTCGTTTGTATGTGTGTTTCAAAACACCTTTTGAAAACCATAGATATATTTAAGGATTATGGTTTTTCTTTATTGTGGCCTCCTTCACTTTAAAAATATTTTCTTTGTCATTTTTTTCCTGTGTTATATAGCCATGCTTAGTGCTAGCAATGTGATCTAAAAACACACTTTTATTATAAAAATGTTTTTCTGAAAAGGATATACCCACTACATGCCCTATATGTGTGTGTGTGTATTTATACAATGTATGTGTAATACAGATTACATATACATTTTAACCTTTCTTCACAAGTAACGAGAAGTTTAGGTTGAATATTACTAAGAAAATAAATTTATGTGTCTATTATGACATATATTCTAATAAGTGCACCATGATATGTGTCCAAGAAAATGTCACTAGAGTATAAAATAGATGAGGATAGTTGCTGGAGAAAAAATCTGGAAAGGTAGTTGGAAAGAGTTAAGTACAAGATAATTAATAAAGGTAAATATGAATATCAGTCCTCTTGGCAGCATAGAAACAGGGAAGATTTGTAAGTAAGAGCAACTGAAGATTTCTGAGTCAGGGAATATGGAATTGATCTGTCTATTAGACAAGTAATTATAGTAACTTCATGGTGGAGATACTGAAGTAGGAAGAGAATGGAGCCAGGGGAGTAGTCAGAAGATCATTACCAACTGAGAACTGATGTTGATCCGAACAAGGGTGCCGGATAAACAGGTAGAATTAGGTTTGAGACGTGCTTAGGAAGCAGAATGAATTGACTTTCATAAGTACAACATAAAAAGAGTTATAATAAAGACATATAATACGTCCGCATAGGCCAGGCCTGGTGGCTCACACCTGTAATCCCAGCACTTTGTGGGGCTGAGGCGGGAGGATCACCTAAGGTCAGGAGCTCGAGACCAGTTTAGCCAACATGGTGAAACCCTCTACTAAAGATACAGAAAAAATTAGCTGGGGGTGGTGGTGCACACCTGTAGTTCCAGCTACTCAGGAGGTTGAGACATGAGAATCACTTGAACTCAGAAGGCAGAGGTTGCAATGAGCCGAGATCATACCACTATACTATAGCCAGGGTGACAGAGCAAGGCTCTGTCTAAAAAAAAAAAAAAAAAACAAACAAACAAAAAAACATATATATATATATATATTTAATATTATATATATTTTTTCCTCCCAGCCCCATATATGTGCATACACACATATTAGGAAGAGCTAGTAATTCAGGTGGAGGAACAAAAATAAGCAAAGAAAGAGAAGTGTATGACATTATCCAGAGCCCTAAATTAAAACATCAAATAACCTTCCAAGAACACCAATATTTAGTATTCTAGGCCGACCTCAACACAGTGGAGTAAGTCTCTGTGAATGGTCTTCAAGGAAAATGAAGGTGAAGTTTCAAGTGTGTTGAATCAGACGTACATTCTGTCAAAATAATCAACTATGGATTTACATAAAGACCTCAGTAGTGTAAATGTGTAATGTTCCTTATTTCTCTGAAAGGTTGACACTACTGTGTTAATAACACTATGATTCTTTTCAATTAATGATAGCTTTAAAAATACTATTTCTTTTAGCGGCAATTTTATACGTATCCCTGTTTCATGTTAACATAGGTATGTAGACAGGCTCAGATGGCTTTAAGAGCATCATTTTCGAGATTCTTGACTCCTTATGCACTCTTTTATAAAAAAAAAATCAAGCTCCTACTTTCAAAATCCTATCTTCTGTCTTACAAAGAAAGGCATATCTTTCACCTATCTAAATTTTATTTTATTTTATTTTAGTTTATTTTTTTTAATTTTTTTTATTATTATACATTAAGTTCTAGGGTACATGTGCATAATGTGCAGGTTTGTTACATATGTATACTTGTGCCATGTTGGTGTGCTGCACCCATCAACTCGTCAGCACCCATCAATTCATCACTATAATTTTATAATAGTGCATTGCCTTGGAGTATAAAAACATGGTGTCAAGAAAAGAGGCAACTGAACATTTGTGTCAATGTTAAGAGAATAACTTTTGATGATTGATTTTAATTAAACCATATCAGGTAGTTTCCAATTCCTCACTTTTATCAGGTTTGCAGGAGCACATAATCAAATAACCAGCTGATCAATGGTTAAAACTATTCTTTGATGATAGATTCCCATGGTTATATTTTGACAAATAATTCAAAAGGAGTTCAAAGAGTTGAGTGATATTTCTATAATAAACTCCTTTTATCCCTGTCTACTTCTTATGTGGGCAAATTTTCTCAGCATTCACATCTATAGAAATTGAATTGATGCTGAAATCCTGCCTCGTTATAGCACTACATACATAAATGCAATAACTGAAAAAATATATCCAATTAACAACATCTTCTAATAAAAACTTTACTTATGTATTTAATTATTTATCAAAATTTGTAATATGTATATGTTCTTCCAAACAATCACTGAAACTAATAATTATTGTAATGTAATGAACATCAAATCCAGAAGAAAAGTTTTATTTTCTTTCTGATCATAGAAACAAATTAATAAATGTTAATATACATGTTTTTGCTGTAGAGATATATAATACAGTGTATAATTTTAAAATACTCAAGCATAAAATATATTTTAAAATATATTAGGATATATTGCCGGGCGCGGTGGCTCAAGCCTGTAATCCCAGCACTTTGGGAGGCCGAGACGGGCGGATCACGAGGTCAGGAGATCGAGACCATCCTGGCTAACCCGGTGAAACCCCGTCTCTACTAAAAAAAAATACAAAAAACTAGCCGGGCGAGGTGGCGGGCGCCTGTAGTCCCAGCTACTCGGGAGGCTGAGGCAGGAGAATGGTGTGAACCCGGGAGGCGGAGCTTGCAGTGAGCAGAGATCCAGCCACTGCACTCCAGCCCAGGCGACAGAGCGAGACTCCGTCTCAAAAAAAAAATAATAAAATAAAATATATTAGGATATATTAAAATATACATTAAGATAAAGTTCTAAAGGGAATAAGCACATTGAATTAAAAGGGGAAAATGATGTAAATTTTGACTATAGAACCTGTTGATGTATTTTTTAAATGCATAATGATAGTTACCTAATTGCTATGGCATTTAGATTAAACTGCATATATTTAAGAGAGGGATATATCAATTCTATTTTTAAATAACATTATTTGCAACACTGGAAATTCTATCCTTTGCAATTACTTAGACATAAAAGGAAAAATTTTAGACATCAACTGAAAAATACACAATAAGGTATATGATTTTAAAAAATCCTTTCAGATGTATATAAGCCAACAGATTTTAAAACCAATGAACTCAAGTACTGAAGGAGAAAATCCTGAGTTTTATTTCTATTAGCCATCTTTATAGTTTAGCTGTCAGCTGTAGATAGTTGTCTCAAGGATTTAGGTTTTAGTCATCTAAGAGAATATATACTTCTGCAACCTATATTTCAAACATAAGAAATCCCAGAAATGATCTGGCAATGTCAAATAGTTCACTTACAGTGACACAAAGTACAATGTAAGTTTACAACTGACATTCATGACATCAGCTTCAAAAGATCCCTTTAATAGGATGTTCAGGCTGTAGTATAAAATATATTTCTTTTTTGGCAGATGTATATTGTGGAATACTAAGCAGAAGTTAGAAGCAACAAACAAGATAGATGTCTACACATTAATATGAGTGGATCTTTTTTAGGGCGACGGGGCCAGGGTCTAGCTCTGTCACCCAGGCTGGAGTGCAGTGGCACAATCATGGCTCAATGCAGCCTCGACCTCCTGTGCTCAAGCAATCCTCCCACTTCATTCTCCCAAGTCGCTGGGACCACAGGTGTGCAACACCAAACCTGGCAAATTTTTAAATTTTTCATAAAAATGGGGTCTCACTATGTTACCAAGGCTGATCTCAAACTCTGGGCTCAAGTGATCCTCCCATCTTGGCCTCCCAAAGTGCTGGAATTGCAGGCATGAGCCCCCACATCTGGCCTATATGAGTGGATCTTAAAAAGAGTAAAAAAAATATAGTTAAGAAAGGGAACAAGATCTGTAGCGCTACACCATATAAGTAAACAAAAGTTACATACACAATCTTGAATAACAAAAAAGTCTGAAGAATTATTCCAGATTAAATACTCAAAAGATAACAAGTAAAGGCAATGGAAACTGGATTAGGGAGAAAAAAATGCTACAGAAAACAAACATTGCTGGGGACAATAAATGAAACTGGAGTATGAACTGTATACTAGATAATAGTAGTGTATCAATATCAAACTTTCTAATTTTACCATTGTATGACAGCTATATAAGAGAATATCCTTTGTTCTTAGGAAATACATGCTAAAATGTTCAGGAAAAAAGGATATAATGTCTACAACTTACTCTCAAAGAGATCAGAAAAATATTTGTGGACATATAAATAGAGAAAGATAAAACAAGTGTTGTAAAATCTTTACTATTTTTGAATCTGGGTGACAAACACATGGTAAATCTTTCCACTATAGTAATATTTCTGTAGATATGAAATCATTTCAGACTTAAAAAATAAAAAGTAAACACACCACAAAACAACCTGCAATATTTTATGAGGATACATAGGGATTCAAATATACATATCAAATTTATCTGAGTAACTGTCTATGAGAAGGGATAAGTGGGACTATAGAAATATAAAAACTAATACAGGCATTAAACAAGAAGGGTCCCTGCTTGAACTGATACAGATACTGATGCTGTGCCTTGAACTAAGTATAGATAAATAATAGAGAGAAGAAAAACTAACTCAACTCTCTGTTGTTGAGTTTCAAAAATAATAATTTAAAAAAAGAAGAACAAAAACAAGAACAAAGGAGTGTTTGGCAAACCTCGGGCCCACCCCAATAGATGAATAGTGGTAACAAGGGAATATCTCCATTGCCAGTTTTATGTGTTTAGTAAACATTTCAGATTACATCGAGTTAATGATTCTCATTTGTGGAGGGTTTTAGGAACACACACACAGAGATAGAGAAAAAGAGTCACAGGGACACATACACACACACACACGCACACATATGCACACACAGAGACAGATACATATTGGGAGAGACAGTCATCCTTGGGCCTTTTGTGATCCTCCACATCTTGCTGCATGTGCCTGATCACTTGTTGTTTCACTCAGGCCATTTGTCAGGGTAATTTTGAGAGATGAGGTAACATCTCTCCTCTTGGACAAAGAACAGGTTAACTTAATACTTGTTATAAAAGTGGTAGATTCCTTAAAGCTCCATGTTTCTCAGTTGCAATGCAAACTCACTGCGTGTGCATTTATATGGGCCATATGGTGTCACCCTTGTGGAATTTGGGGCCAAGGGGAACCAATGTAAATATGTTGATGCTTCTGATGCTTGCTGTACTGTAATAACATCTTTTGCCTCTGACCCAGAAATATCATGTAGCCAGCATTCATGCAGCAGTAATGGGTAACACAGAATATTAAGAAGACATGAACTCAAGGATTGTGACTTAATAAAACTAATACATTTGCTGCTTCATCAAGGACACTCTTAAGCGAAAATGGCGTGGGTTTTATTGTGAATGCATAGGAGTTACAAACACACTGAATACTAGTATGGCTGTCTTGATTCATGCTAAAGTGTCAGCATTTATTCCCACAATAGCTTTTACACAATCAGTGCAAATATCAATATAGTTTTTTTTTTTTTTAAGGCAAATGAAGTCTTAACATTGTGAAACTACTTTTGATCTGAAAATGCCTCAGAGATTCCAGGGATCACTGCTCTAGTATAGATGTGCAAAATAAATTGTTGGGTCATAAATTGCGTAAAATTTCAAATTTACTAGACAATGCCAAACAGCTTTTCAAAGTGATTGCACCAATTTACATTCTCACCTGTAGTGTGTAAGAATCCTGGTTGCACCATATCTTCACCAATATTTAGTATTTTCAGATTTCTTAATTTATGCCAAACATGGTAGGTATAATTTGCCTTTCTCTGAATATTAATTAGGTTGAACATCTTTTTATACGCTTATTGACCCCTTGGTCAATAAGCGTATAAAAGCCTTCTTTTGTAAAGTGTTCAAGTACTTTGCATATTTTCTATTGGGGTATTTGATTTTATTAATTTGTAGTTCTTTATATGTTCTTGAAACTGGACTGTGTCAGTTAAATGTGTTTAACTGTAACACAGTAGCAAACACCTTTTCCTCCACCGTGCGGTTTGTTTTATGGTATCTTTTGATTAAACTTAATTTTAATGTGGTTGAACTGGTTAATCACACGTTTCATGTTCTTTATATCTTGTTTAAAAAAATTCTTCTTTACCCTAAGGTCATGGGGATTTACTTCCATATTATCTTCTGAAATCTTTAATAGTTTGATTTCCACATTTAAGTATTGCTGGATCCTATGTTAAAAGTATGCTTAGTTTTGTAAGAAACTGCCAAAGTGTCTTCCAAAGTGGCTGTTAATAATAAATTTTTAAGCCTATGTGTATAGCTTGACACTGAATTCCATTTTTACTAGTTATCCCACTGAGCAAAAAGTATGTTTTATATTTCATTTTATTCATTGTACCTAGCATATAAACAGTCTAACAATTGGTGATGAAGGCTTAGAGGTTTAGTGAAGTGAACTGAATCTCAGTGGAGGTCGATATTTCATTTGGATAAACTGAGGAGACTCATGAGGTTAAAATGCAGACCTAATAAACAGTCTCTTGTAAAACGTGGGATCCAAAGGATCTGCCATGAGTTCCATTTTCACTGTGATGAACTTTGCCCTTTTTTCTGCCCATTTGTTCCTGCAATTACCACACTGGAGTCATACAATTCACATATACAGCAAGGCTCCACTCTGCTCATGGGATCAGGGACCAATTGCATCATTGTTAGAGAGAATTTAAAGAGATAGAGGCCATTAACTTTGTAGAGCAGCATTAAAATATGGCATATTTTTGGTCCAGTTCTATTCTAGTTTTCCAGTGAATTCTAGTAGTTAAGCTCTGGTCCTGTTTCTTGTGAACAAGACACTATTTTATACCCCAGTCTGAGAAACTAAATCACTTGTCTCGTTCCCCTGCTCCTGAGACTCTTGAGATCCTGGCCAGTACTTCATTTCTCTTTAAGCAAGGATACCATCTGACTTTGGGGTATTAAAGTCGCAGTCTCCCTTGTTCTCCAACCTCTGGGACATACACTTACAGCAATCCACAGGACTTCCATGATGTTGACAATTTCCTGACTGAATCTTTATCTAAGCTCTGATGCCAGACTAAACTAGTAAAGTTCTCATAATGTGAATTGGATATAATGTGCTTAATTCATTAGTTAACATAATTTGCTTTAACTAGACCCGTGTTGGTTATACAGTAAGGGGTATTGGGAACTAGACCAACTTCGAAGAAAAAAATAAAAAGCCTATGTCTGTAGCATAGGAACACATGGTTGCTTTAGTCTAGGTACTTCATTGGAGTGTTATTTGGTTATGTGTGCTTCTGTTAAGAACGCTGGTGCCTATGCATTGTGCTCCATGTAAAAACACCAGGTCAAGGCAAAGGGAAAGAGAAGACAGTGTTAGTGGAGCGTGGCTTAAAAGGAAAAACTAACGCAATTATATGTGTTTTGTTAGGTTTGATTGAAGCCTTTATAGTTGAATTTCTGCAGGAAAACTAACTATAACATTGTGAACTGGAAACTCTGGGTGGTAATCAATTTTTTTCATATCCAAGTAATACTTTTAAACATAATTTTAAATAACATAGGATCTTAAGAATTGCAGTTATCGCACTATAGGGAAAAAAGAAGACATTCTATTCATTAGGCCTTGTCTCATCACCTGTCCTATCCAAAGGTTTCTCTCTTCTCTGGGGCATAACTCTTCCTGGATGGCCCTACCTAGGTTCTTGCATTACCTCACATAAGAACGGGTCTTCATTCAGTGCATGAGAAAACACTTAGGAATCATGTAAATTTCCTGCAAACACATCATCAAGGCTGAATGAATAAGCAGCTTAACTAAAATTCTATTAGTTTTTAAAATAGAAACTGACACTAAGATTCCAAAACTAATATAGGAAAGTAAAGAGTCAGAAAAGGCCAAACTAATTTTGAAGAAGGAGGGGAGAGCTTCAATACCTATTATAAAACTATGGTAATTTGTCGGGTGCGATGGCTCAAGCCTGTAATCCCAGCACTTTGGGAGGCCGAGACAGGCGGATCACGAGGTCAGGAGATCGAGACCAGCCTGGCTAACACGGTGAAACCCCGTCTCTACTAAAAAAAATACAAAAAGCTAGCCGGGCGAGGTGGCGGGCGCCTGTAGTCCCAGCTACTCGGGAGGCTGAGGCAGGAGAATGGCGTAGACCTGGGAGGCGGAGCTTGCAGTGAGCTGAGATCCAGCCACTGCACTCCAGCCTGGGCGACAAAGTGAGACTCCGTCTCAAAAAAAAAAAAAAAAAAAAAACTATGGTAATTAAAGCAATATGATATTGGCAACCTTTTAAAGGAACAACAATAAAAGCCCAAAAACAGCAATGGGACAACATCAATATTTGTTAAATGTGAATGGTGGACACATGAATGTGTGATATAACAGTTGTCCCTATCCTTTTTGGCACCAGGGACCAGTTTCATGGGAAGACAACTTTCCACAGACCAGGGTGGGGTTGGGGGTGATGGTGGTTTCAGGGTGATTCAAGCACATTGCATTTATTGTGCGCTTTATTTCTATTGTTATTACTTTGTAATATATAACAAAATAATTACACAACTCACCACAGTGTAGAATTAGTAGGAGCTCTGAGCTTGTCTTCCTGCATTTACACAGTCCCATCTGGGGGTGATGGGAGACAGTGACAGATCATCAGGCATTAGATTCTCCAAAAGAGCGGGCAATCAAGAACCCTCACATAAGAAGTTCACAGAAGGGTTCTTGCTCCTATAAGAATGTAATCCTTGTTGATCTGACAGGAGGTGGAGCTCAGGCAGTAATGTGGGCAATGTGGGGTGGCGGGGGGCAGGGGGTGGCTATAAATACAAATGAAGCTTCCCTTGCTTACCCACAGCTGACTTCCTGCTGTGTGGCCCGGTTCTTAACAGGCCACAGTTGGGGACCCCTGTTATAATACACACACATACACACAGAATATTTTAAAATAAAGTTTCTACATAGTTAAATATACATACCTGAATATACACAGAATACTCTGTTCTACAATTTGGCAATTGATTTCTCCTCTCAGATTAACTACACAAGACAGCAGACTCGGCTTTGTAAATTGATTTCGTTCTCAAGTTTTGAAGCTCATTCTTGGAACCCTGAAAAAATTTACTCTAAATATAATGGTATAGCTGGGCACTGTGACTCATGCCTGTAATCCCAGCACTCTGGGAAGCTGAGGTGGGAAGATCACTTGAGCCCAGGAATTCCAGACCAGCCTGGGCAACTGATATGGTTTGGATCTGTGTCCCTGCCCAGATTTCATATCAAATTGTAATCCCCAGTGTTGGAGGTGGGACATGGTGGGAGGTGATTGGATCATGGAGGCGGTTTGGCACCAACCCCCTTGGTACTGTCTTTGCAACAGTGAGTGAGTTCTTGTGAGGTCTGGTCTTTTAAAAGTGTGTGGCACCTCCTCCCTCTCTCTCTTGCTCCTGCTCCGCCATGTGAGATACCTCACTCCCCCTTTGCCTTCCTCCATGGTTGTAAGTTCCTGGAGGCCTCCCCAGAAGCCAAGCAGATGCCAGCATCATGCTTTCTGCACAGCCTGAAGAACCGTGAGCCAATTAAGTTTCTTTCATTTAGAAATTACCCAGTCTTAGGTATTTCTTTACAGCAATGCAAGAGTGGATGAACACAGCAACAAAGTGAGACCCTGTCTCTACCAAAAATAGAAAAGTTAGCCAGGTGTGGTAGCACATGCCTATGGTCCCACCTACATGGGAGGCTGAGGCAGAAGGATCACCTGAGCCCAGGAGGTTGAAGCTGCAGTGAGCTGTGTTCATGCCACTGCACTCTAGCCTGAGTGATAGAATGAACCCTGTCTCAAAAAAAATTAAATTAAACTGAATTAAAATAATGGGATAAATTGTTATTGTATGTCTGAGAATGGCTCAAATAAGCCTATTTAACATATTTTGCAGACTAAATCAGTGTCTGTGAAATGAGGAATAGTATATGACAATACTGTTGGCATTAGCAATGTAGCAGAATGAAATATATTTTAAAGTTTCCTATAGAACTAGTGGTATTTAAAGAAAAGCAGATTTAACAAGGAAAAGGTACATGAAAATGACTGAAGAAGTTCTAAAGGGGACTTTTAAGTATTCCAAAAAGTTCTACAGGTAAATGACTCTGATTCTATTTTATGTTCAAATTTAAAATTGTGTATTGTTATTTTTCTTCATAACACTACACATCCCTAGCCTAGTAATTTTACGTTTTGGCTCATGAATGCAAGTGGGTTAGAGGAAGATGCTCTCAAAGTAACTGATCAAGAGTTGGAGAAAGAAAAAGAGAAAAGTGAAAAAAAAAGATGTCCTTCCAGGATAAGACTTTTGTTTTCATCATCACCATATCCACAATGCACAGTATCCATTGGAACCATCTCAGTAAATCTCTGGAATTAGGTGCTCAGTAAATCTCTGAATCCAAATAAATTGTGCATCAATTAGAGACTATCTGCTGACTAACTGTAAACCATGAGAGGTAGAAATTTGGAAGCATCATATGTGTACATACCTCCCTTAATGGTGGATAATGTAATAAAATATATAATACTATATAATAAGTAATAAAAGGGTAAAAGGGCGAGTTTTTGGTCAAAACAAGTGGCATCTCAGTCAGAGACAAAGTGGTTACTATACAGAGACTGACAGAAATTGTGCCATAAAGGTTATTCATTAAATTAAGCTTCTGTAACTCGGCATCTATCAGTCTTTTGACATACATGCTTTTCTGAAATATTTTAAATATTAAAGCAGATCATTTTCTATGCAAATGATATTTTTATTTGAAATGTCATTTAACAAAACAAAATTTCCTTATATAGGGTAAAAGCATACTATTATAAATGACAGAATTTATCATGTCTTTTCATTTTTTAAGATATATGAGGCAGCCCATTTGTGATTATATTTTGTGTCATTTCCTCCTACATTATATGACCCCCCTTAACAGTGTGAAAATAATATAATGCATTTTGTACCACAAAAATAATAGCTTACTCTTGATTTAGGTACACAATTCTTATTGGTTCTGTTGGGAGATTTGTAAGAATGGAAAGAGCAAACATAGAGTACTGAGTATAAATTTAATTTGCATTTAGTCTGGAGATTCTTTTAAAAATCATAACAGATGTTTTCAAACCAAACAGAAGATCTATATAGCGAAGGAAAATCTTTAAATGCCTCGTTAAATTTTTCAGTCTAAGCAATCTTAATTTTTAAACTGAAGATAATCGTGTTGCTAATGTATCAACATCTTTGTTTTTGTTAGATAATCATGGTACTTTAAACTCTGTCAAGCATTTTGTTAAACAATCACTAGTATATAGAACATGTACTTCTAAAGTCTGCCTCCAAAGGAAAAAATAAATAGATGATCAGTCAGTTCTTCAAAGAGATAACACACATAAAATTACCAGATTAAAGAACAGTTTCCTAATGCTTTTTAACATGATTGATTTTTTCTTTAAGAAGCAACTTTTTAAAATGATGAGATAATGATAGTCTAAATTGTGCCAACTGTAAAAATCTCAAAGTTAAGCTTGCCCATTGCAGAAAAAAAAAAAGGGAATAAAAAGACATTCTAAATTTAGAATGATTTTCCATTAGAGAACTGTTCTAATACATAACTGAGCTCGGCTATGAATCACTTGTTATAGTAAAGAAAAGACAGAATTTAGGTGATGTACTCAGTCAGAACCTTCTATACCCACATCTGGCAAACATTTTTAGATTTAGTATTTACCCAATAGGATAATTATTACAATTTGCTCATGTGTTTTCTAAAACAGAGTTTGAACGTTAATTCTACTTTTGAAATTTATATGCAATATACTTTAAAAAGTGAATTCAAGATACTGAACTTAGGTAAGAAAATATTTAATAAGGGTGGTGCCTAGCAGAATCCAGGACCTAGACTGTCCCCATACCATATACAATAATGATCACACTTAGTATAAGCATTTCTGAGTTGAAGGTTAAGTTTCCAACAGTCAAAGAAAGTATCATAACATATTTATATTTTTTTCTACTACTACTTTACACATTTTTCTTTTCATGTCACTGTAAAGATGCCAGTTACCAGAGGAAGCTAGCTATTAGAACTATACTAACATGTTGGGGTGTATGTATGTGTATGTGTGGGTATATAATAGTCATTGCAAAGATAGGGAGGGTAGCTGGAACAAGGAAACTTTGGCCATTGTAGTCTTCCTTAGTACTATGAGAAAAATGTTGCTGAATTAGTTAATGATAGCTAAAATTCTTACCAGTCAATTCGGACAATGGTGTCTGCCTACAAATTAACTTTATTTTTCCAGCAAAATGAAGAAAATCTCCCATCAAAGTTCCAAAATTTGATAGTGACAAAATCTATTTCAGTAGTTTTATTATTTCTGCAGCACACACACACACACACACACACACACACACACACACACACACACACACACAGTTTATTCTGAAATTCCAGATACTTAATGCAGTAATCAGCAGACTGGACCTACCTATTTTTTGGCATTAGTCCACACTATGGCAAAAGTCTAATTATTGAAATAATTTAATTGTTAGACTTTATTTTAACAACTTTTCTAAAGAATGTCTTTACATTATTGTTTTAGCTACTATGTGAATATGTCTACATATGTGAATGTCTACAGATGAAAGTTTATATATATTGTATATATAATATATATGTGTGTATATGTATGTGCATTTATTTATGTGTGTGCATACATAGATAGCATAATTTTGGCATCTTACTGGCCCTGACCAAAATTTAATATTTATTAAAAGACAATATGGAGTACTACTTTAATAATAATAGCAGTATATTCTAATTTGAAAAATATAAAAATTTTATAGTGACTAAAACATATAATGTAAATTCAGAGACATAAGAAAATAATATTATTAAGCATGATTTTACAAGTTTGGATTAAAAAAGATGGCACTATATAACTTTGAAACTTAATCAGCCGACAGAGTAAAATGCTTCAGTCATGCTACATTAACTGAAAATGTTTCCATACCAGAAAAAAACTGAGTTCATTTGGTTCTTCCAAAGAGTATAAAGACTTAAAGGAGCTACAAGTTTCATTTTAGAGTTACACTTTACAATGCAAACATGCATCATTCATTAGCAATTATTGACAGAATACCTACTACTACACATTAAAAGACTGTTTACCTCATTTCCCATTACCCAATACATCATGTCTGGCTTTCAGTAAAAAAAATATGTAAGACATACTGAAACATGGGCAAAGAAGATAAAACAACCATCATAACTAGATTAAATATGACACAGATTTTGGAATAAACAGAGAATTTAAAATAACTATAATTAATATGTTAACAGCTTTAAAGGAAAAAGTAGACAACATGCAAGAAGAGATAGATAATTAATGTATGCAGAGTGATGAAAACTCTAAGAAAAAGTCTTTTTAATGCTAGATATCTGAAATGAAGAATGTCTGAACATGCTAAGGACTGAACTTGCTAAGGAAAGAACCAGTGAACTTGATAATAGGGTCAATATAAACTTCCCAAACTTAAATACACAGAGAAAAAAGAATCACACACATACACACATACATGCACACATGCACACGCACACCCCAGAATAGACCATCTAGGAATTCTGAGACAATATCTGAAGGTGTGAATTCCATGTAATTGACATACTAGAAGGAGAAGAAAAAGAGAAGGGAGCAGAAAAGTATTTGAAGTAATAATGGCTAAGAACTTTTCAACATCAATGACAGATATCCAACTACAGATCCAGGAAGTTCAGAAATACTAAATAGGTAGATACCAAAAAATCTGGATGTACGCATATCATATTCAAATGGCAGAAAATAAAAGACAGAGAGAAAATCTTGAAAGAATACAGTGAAAAAATACACCTTACTCCTGAAGAAACAAGGATAGAAATTTCAGTTATTTCTATCAGAAACCATGTAAATTCTGTATCCAATGAAATTATCTTTCAAAGATTAAAGAGAAACAGAGTTTCTAAGACAAACCTAAACTAAGAGAATTCATTATTGGCAGACCTGCACTCCAAGAAATATATTTTTTAAAGCTCTTCAGGAAAAAGGAAAATAACATAGGTCAGGAACTTAGGTCTATATAAAGAAAGGAAGGACATCAAAAAAAGAAGATCCCAATCACCCAGATTTGATCATACACCTTATATCCTTGGATCGAAATATCACACATACCCTATAAATGCATACAACTATTATGTGTCTATAATAACTAAAAATTAAAAAAGACTAATGCTAAAATAAAATATATTTTTCTTATCCTTAATTGATATAAAAGATAACTATTTAAAGTAATAATAGTAACAATGTATTAATTATTATAGTAAATGGATAAATAAAATGAAGGACAGCAATGTCATAAGGAACAGGAATGAAGAATTGGACATACATTCTTTAAATGAGCCTGTATTACACATGAGGCAATTTAGTGTTCTTTGAAGGCAGACTTAGATTAGCTACAAATTTATATATATGTACACAATAAATATAATTTATATATAAAATTGTTATATTGAAAACTCAAGAGCAGCTACTAAGATGTTTTAAAAGAAGTATAATTGATATGTTAAGAGAAGAGATAAAATAGAATCATAAAGTGCTCCATTAAAACAAGGCAGAAAAAGATAAAAAGAAACAAAATACAATAAATAGAAAAGTTACACACATGACAGATATTAATTCAATTATCTTGATGATCACTTTAAATATGAAAGTTTTAAATATACCAATTAAAAGCTCAAGATTGTCAGAGTGGCGAAAAATATAAGACCCAACTACATGTTGAATACCATAGAGACCTGCTATAAATATAAAGACTCAGCTAGGTTAAAAGTAAGGGATGGAAAAAGATATACCACCCTAACACTAATCTAAAGAAAACTGGGGTAGCTATATTAATGTGAGACACAGCACGCTTCAGATAAAGGAAAATTCTCATGGATAAGAATGACATTACATAATGATAAAAGCATCAATTCTCTAAGAAGAAAAAAAAATCTTAGTGTGTATGCACCTAACAACCAAGTGTAAAAAAAAAGTGAGTCAAAAACTTATAGAATTGCAAAGTGAAATACACAAATCCACTATTATAGTTAGAAACTTTTTTTTTTCTTTTTGGAGATGGAGTCTTGTTCTGTTGCCCAGGCTGGAGTGCAGTAGCGTGATCTCGGCTCACACTGCAACCTCCAGCTCTCGGGTTCAAGCAATTCTCCTGCCTCAGCCTCCTGAGTAACTGGGACTACAGGTACCCGCCGCCACAACCGGCTAATTTTTTTTGTATTTCTTAGTAGAGACGGGGTTTCACCATATTGGCCAGGCTGGTCTCGAACTCCTGACCTCAAGTGATCTACCCGCCTTGGCCTCCCAAAGTCCTGATATTACAGGTGTAAGCCACTGCACCTGGCTGACATAAAAATCTTAAATGTGAATGCACTTAATTTAAAAACTTAAAATACATGAAGCAAAAACTGACAGAGTGAAAAGGAGAAGTAGACAAATCTAGATACGCATTTGGAGTTGTCAATACTCCTCCCTTAGTAATTGATTGATCAACGATAAAGAAAAGGTATAACACCAAACGCTTGAACAACATTATCAACAAAAGAGAACTAATTGACAATGCTAGAACACCAGGCCCAACAAGGGCAGATATACTTTTCAAGGATGCAAGATACACCCTATCTCTCACCATATACAAAAATCAAATTAAAATGGATTAAACACTTAATTAAACCTAAGACCCCAAACTATGAAATTATTACAAGAAAACATTAAGGAAAATCTCATGGTCTGGGCAAAAATTTATTGAGCAATATCCCACAGGCAGGCAACCAAAGCAAAAATGGACAAATGGGACCACATTAAGTTAAAAAGCTTCTGCACAGCACAGCAAACAATCAACAAAGTGAAGAGACAACTCACAGAATGGGAGAAAATATTTTCAAACTATCCATCTGACAAAAGATTAATAACCAGAATACATAAAGAGCTCAAACAACTCTACAGGAAAAAAGTCTAATACCTGGATAAAAAAAATAGGCAAAGGATTTGAATAGACATTTCTGAAAAAGAAGACATATAAATGGCAGGCTGGGCGTGATGGCTCACGTCTGTAATCC
Source organism: Rhinopithecus roxellana (assembly GCF_007565055.1). Classification (NCBI taxonomy): domain Eukaryota; kingdom Metazoa; phylum Chordata; class Mammalia; order Primates; family Cercopithecidae; genus Rhinopithecus; species Rhinopithecus roxellana. The sequence continues at coordinate 58,523,510 of NC_044551.1, forward strand.
CAGCACTTTGGGAGGCCGAGGCGGGTGGATCACGAGGTCAGGAGATCGAGACCATCCTGGCTAACACGGTGAAACCCGTCTCCACTAAAAATACAAAAAATTAGCCAGGCGTGGTGGAGGGTGCCTGTAGTCCCAGCTACTCAGGAGGCTGAGGCAGGAGAATGGCATGAACCAGGGAGGCAGAGCTTGCAGTGAACCAAGATCGCACCACTGCACTCCAGCTTGGGCGACAGAGCAAGACTCTGTCTCAAAAAAAAAAAAAAAAAAGAAAAAAGAAGACATACAAATGGCAAACAGGCATATAAAAAGGTGTTCAATATCACTGATCATCAGAGAAATGCAAATCAAAACTACAATGAGATATCATCTCACCCCAGTTAAAATGGCATTTATTATTATGACAGTAACAAATGCTGGCAAGGATGTGGAGAAAAGGGAATCCTTATACACTGTTGGTGGGAATGTAAATTAGTACAGCTACTATGAAGAACAGTTTGGAGGTTCCTCAAAAACCTAAAAATAGAACTACCATATGATCCAGCAATCCCTCTGCTAGGTATATACCCAAAATAAAAGAAATCATGCTATGGAAGAGATATCTGCACTCCCATGTTTATTGCAGTACTATCCACAGTAGCCAGTTTGGAAGCAACCTAAGTGTCCATCAACAGAAGAATAAATAAAGAAAATCTGGTACATACACATAATGGAGTACTATTCAGCCATAAGAAGAATGAGATCCTGCCATTTGCAACAACGTGGATGGAACTCGAGATCATTATGTTAAGTGAAATAAGTCAGGCACAGAGAGACAAACTGCATGTTTTCAATTATTTGTGGGAGCTAAAACTCAAAACAACTGAACTTACGGACATAGAGAGTAGAAGGATGGTTGCCAGAGGCTGGTAAGGTAGTTGGGGAGGGTGGGGAATGCGGGTAGGCTGGTTAATGGGTACCAAAAAAATAGAATGAACAAAACCTACTACCTGATAGCACGGCAGGGTGGCTATAATGAATAATAATTTAATTTTACATTTTAAAATAACTAAAATAATTGGATTATTTGTAACACAAAGGATAAATGCTTGAGGAGTTGGATACCAAAATTCTCCATGATGTGATTATTACGCATTGCACACCTGTATCAAAACACCTCATATATCGCATAAATATATATATCAACTATGTAAACACAAAAATTAAAAATTAAAAATAAGAGTGTGAGACACATTCACCAAGATAGAACATATGATAGACCATGAGGCTTTTAATCTACAAGCCACAAGCCTTGTAAATCTTTTAATTTAACACCATTTAATCTTTCAATATTAGAAAGATTAAAATAAGAGTATATTATCTAATCACAATCCAAGAAGAAATAACACACAAACAATTTTTAACTGAATGAAAATAAAAATATAGTATAATAAAATTTGTGAAATGCTGGTAAAGGAGGGCCTACAAAGAAATTTATAGCTGTTAAGTGCTAATTTTATGAAAGAAGAGAGGTCCAAAATCAATTATTCAAACTTCTATCTTAAAAATGTTTTTAAATAAAGGACAAATTAAATCCAAAGTAAGAACTAGGAAGAAAATAATAAGGAGTAGACAATGAAACAGAAAATGAGCAAACAGGCCAGGTGTGGTGGCTGGAGCCTGTAATCCCAGCACTTTGGGAGGCTGACGTGGAAGGACTGCTTAAGCTCAGGGGTTGGAGACTAGCCTGGGCACCATGGTGAAACCTCACATCTACCTAATAATAATAATAATAATTATTATTATTATATATATATATATATATGCAAAAATACAAGAAAACAAAAATTAGGTGGGTTTGGTGGCACAAGGCTGCAGTGAGTCAAGATTGTGCCACTGCACTCCAGCCTGGGTGACGGAGCAAGACTCTGTCTCAAAAATGAAAAAAAAAGGAAGGAAGGAAGGAAGGAGGGAGGGAGGGAGGGAGGGAAGGAAGGAAGGAAGGAAGGAAGGAAGGAAGGAAGGAAGGAAGGAAGGAAGGAAGGAAGGAAGGAAGGAAGGAAGGAAATGAGCAAACGATAGAGAATATCAATGAAACCAAAAGGTTTTTTTGTTTGTTTGTTTTCTGAGGAGTTTCACTCTTGTTGCCCAGGATGGAGTGCAATGTTATGATCTCGGCTCACTGCAACCTCTGCCTCCCGGGTTCAAGTGATTCTTCTGCCTCAGCCTCCCGAGTAGCTGGGATTACAGGCATGTGCCACCACACCTGGCTTATTTTGTACTTTTAGTAGAGACGGGGTTTCTCCATGTTGGTCAGGCTGGTCTCGAACTCCCGACCTCAGGTGATCCACCCACCTCAGTCTCCAAAAGTGCAGGGATTACAGGTGTAAGCCATTGCGCCAGGCCACCAAAAGATGTTTTTTAAAAAGAGAACAATAAAATCAATAAACCTATAGGTAGACTGATCAAGAAAAAGGGGAGAAAACACAAATTGTACATATCAGGAATAAATGAGGGAATATAATTACTTACAGGCATTAAACAGTAAAAGCATATCACAAATGTTAATAAATTTGGCAATTCAGCTGAAATTGAGTAATACTGGAAAGACATAATTACAAAATAAGGACTCAGAAGATTTAGAAAATGTTATCCTATATCTAACAAGGAAATTAAATTTTTAATTAAAAATCTTCTCACAATAAAAATTCTAGGCTCTGATGACATCATTGATGAATTCTAAAAGCATTTAAAGAAAAAATAACATTAAATATACAAACTATTCCAAAAAATAGAAAACTTAAACCATTTTATTTTATTCTCTCTCTCTCTTCTTTTTTTTACTTTTATTTTAAGTTCAAGGGTGCAAGTGCAGGTTTGTTACATAGGTAAATTTGTGTCATGGGGGTCTATTATATAGGTTTTTTCCCTAATATATCCAGGTATTAAGCCTAGTACACATTAGTTGTCTTCCCACCCTCTACCCTCCAAAAGGCCCCAGTGTCTGTTGTCCCCCTTTATGTGTCCATGTGTTCTCATAATTTAGCTCCCACTTATAAATGAGAACATGCAGTATTTGCTTTTCTGTTCCTATGTTAATTTGCTGAGAATAATGGCCTCCAGGTCTATCCAAGCCCCTGCAAAGGACATGATCTCATTCTTTTTTTATGGCTGCATAGTATTCCATGGCGCACATGTACCACATTTCCTTTTTTTTTTTTTTTTTTTTTTTTTTAGACAGAGTCTTGCTCTGTCGCCCGGGCTGGAGTGCAGTGGCCAGATCTCAGCTCACTGCAAGCTCCGCCTCCAGGTTTTACGCCATTCTCCTGCCTCAGCCTCCGGAGTAGCTGGGACTACAGGCGCCCGCCACCTCGCCTGGCTAGTTTTTTGTATTTTTAGTAGAGATGGGGTTTCACCGTGTTAGCTAGGATGGTCTCGATCTCCTGACCTCGTGATCCACCCGTCTCGGCCTCCCAAAGTGCTGGGATTACAGGCTTGAGCCACCGCACCCGGCAAAACATTTCTTTTTTTTTTTTTTTTTTTTTTTTTTTTGAGACAGAGTCTCGCTCTGTCGCCCAGGCTGGAGTGTAGTGGCCGGATCCTGGCTCACTGCAAGCTCCGTCTCCAGGGTTCACGCCATTCTCCTGCCTCAGCCTCCCGAGTAGCTGGGACTACAGGCGCCTGCCACCTCGCCCTGCTAGTTTTTTTGTATTTTTTTTTAGTAGAGACGGGGTTTCACCATGTTAGCCAGGATGGTCTCGATCTTCTGACCTCGTGATCCACCCGTCTTGGCCTCCCAAAGTGCTGGGATTACAGGCTTGAGCCACTGCGCCCGGCCCATGTACCACATTTTCTTTATCCAGTCTGTTATCGATGGTCATTTAGGTTGACTTCATGTCTTTGCTATTGTGCATAGGGTTGCAATGAACATACATGTGCATTTGTCTTTGAAATGGAGTGATTTATATTCCTTTGGGTATATACCTAGTAATGGGAACGCTGGGTTGAATGGTATTTCTGTCTTTAGATCTTTGAGGAATGGCCACACTGTCTTACACAATGGTTGAACTAATTTACACTCTCACCAACAGTATATAAGCATTCCTTTTTCTCCACAGCCTCACCAGCATCTGTTAATTTTGACTTTTTAACAACAGCCATTCTGACTGGTTTGAGATGGTATTTCATTGTGGTTTTGATTTGGATTTCTCTAATTATCAGTGATGTTGAGCTTTTATATATATATATATGTATGTATGAATGTCCTTGTTTGAAGTGTGTGTTCATGTCCTTTGCCCACTTTTTAATGGTTTTTCTTGTAAATTTGTTTAAGTTCCTTATATATGCTGTATATTAGAGCTTTGTCAGATGCATAGTCTGAAAAAAATTTTTTCCATTCTGTACACAGTCTGTTTGCTCTGTTGGTAGTTTCTTTTGCTGTACGGAAGTTCTTTAGTTTAATTAAATCCCATTAGTCCCATTACCTTTTTTTTTTTTTTTTTTTTTTTTGTAGAGATATTTCACCTCCCTAGTTAGCTGTATTCCTAGGTATTTTATTCATTTTGGGGCAATTGTGAATGAAAGTTCATTCCTGATTTGGCTCTTGGCTTAACTATTGTTGGTCTATAGGAATGTTAGTGATTTTTACACATTGATTTTGTATCCTGAGTTTGCTGAAGTTGTTTATCAGCTTAAGAAACGTTTGGGCTGAGATGATGGGGTTTTCTAGATATAGGATCATGTCATCTGCAAACAGGGAGTAGTTTGACTTCCTCTCTTCCTATTCGAATGCCCTTTCTTTCTTTCTCTTGCCTGATTGCCCTGGCCAGAAATTCCAATACTACGCTGAGCCCGAGTGGTGAGAGAGGGCACTTTTGTCTTATGCCAGTTTTCATGGGGAATGCTTCTAGCTTTAGCCCATTCAGTATAACGTTGGCTGTGACTTAACCCATTTTATAAGACAAACTTTATTCTGATACCAAAACTAGACAAAGGCATTAAAATAAAAGTACAAACCAACCAACTTTTTAACGCAAATTGTGCTGAAGTTACTGGATATTCGTATGGAAAAAAGATGAACCTCAACCCGTACCTCCTACTATACATAAAAATTAACTCAAAATGGATTATAGATCTAAATATAAAAGCTAGAAGTATAAATCTTCTACAGGAAAATATCCTCACAATCTTGAAATACACAAAGCTTTCTTAGGATACAAAAAGCACAAACCACAGAAGAAAAATTTTAAGTTAGACTTCATCAAAATTTTAAATTTCTGCTTTTCATAAGGTGACACAATTTAAAAAGTAAACAGGAAGCAACAGATGAGGAGAAAATATGATACACACACAAATATAAACTATACATGTTTTATGTTATATATTATGGATGAATATATGTTATATGTTATATATATTATATATTTTAGATAAAAGTCTTCATCCTATTTATGTGTGTATATATACACACATAATACACATATAAATAGGATGAAGACTTTTATCCATAATACAGCTCAATAAGAAGAAAACGACCCATTTTTTTAAAGTGGGAAAAGGATTTGAACAGACACTTCAAAGATATATGAGTGATATATATGAAGCACATGAAAATTGCTCACCATCACTAACATCATTAAACTAACACCATGCTACCAACAGTATCACCCAAGAGAAATGAAAGCTTACAAAATCAGTACAAATAGTTATGAACAGATCTGCATAATAATTCTATTCATAATAGCACAAAACTAAAAACAACCAGAAAAGTGATATGTGATATGGATTACTATTCAGAAAAAAGTGAACTACTGATATACACAACAACATGGATGGCTCTCCAAAAACCTTACGCTCAGGGTAAAAACCTAGACACAAAAGAGTACCCATTGAGTAATTCCACTTATATGAAATGATAGAAAAGCAAGCCTAATCTATAGTGATAAAAAGGAGATCCACGGTTGTCTGGGGATGAAGGAGTGGGGAAGAGGGTAGAAATTAATTGTAAAGGGGACTTTTTCAGATAATAGAAATGTTCATATCTTGACTGTGGTGGTGGGACATGGTTATACAACTTTGCCAAAGCTCAATGAACCATAAATAGAATGGGTGCATTTTTAATGTATGTAAGTTATACCTAAATAATGTTTTAAAATGTACTTATGGGAAAACAAACTATTCTAGAAAATATTTCCTAATTCATTTTATAAAACTAACATTAAAACTCATCTCCTAACTAATCTACAGAGAGAATTCCTATGGTTAAGACAAAATACTGATATTTACTTCCTAAAGCAAGACCAATATATCCCTACAGCTTTCAATACAGGTTTCTTTTTCTTTTTTCTTTCTTTCTTTCTTTTTTTTTTTTTTAACAGAGTCTTGGCCTGTCACCCAGAATGGAGTGTGGTGGCATGATCATGATCACGGTTCACTGCAGCCTTGATCTTCTGGGCTCATCCATCCTCCCACCTCAGCCTCTCGAGTAGCTGGGACTACAGATGCATGCCACCACACCTGGCTGATTTTTGTATTTTTTGTAGGGACAGGGTTTGGCCATGTTGCCCAGGCTGGTCAAGCAATCCTCCACCTTGGCCTCTCAAAGTGCTGGGATTACAGGCATGAGCCACAGTGTCTGACTACAAATTGTAATACTTTAAAGATTCTCTCAATATTAAAGTTCACTCAATCATGATTAATAAATGAGTTAAGTCACACCTAAACAATGTATGATCTTAGAACTCATTTTGTGGAAAAAATCAGACATATACAATAGTAGAAACTGTGGCATAATGAACTTCCATAAACACATCATCAAGATAATAAAATTCAAGATGTTGCTATTCTTGTTTTGTCTTTCTTTTTTTCCTTTCTTTTAAAAGAAAATCCTGGACATCATGTCACTTCAGTCTCACATACTTCAGTATGCATTCATAACCAAAAAATGAGTATTTTTAAGATCCCTTATTAAGATTATTTGTTTTTGTACAGTTTAGATACACTAGTTAGCTTTCTCAATATACTAGATGTCTGGCTGCATTCTTGCCACCCCTCTTTGACATCATAATCTTTTCAACTTATAAAATTCATGGCAACTACATAATTAATTTTTTAAATCTTTCAAAGAACATTCTTTCCTATAAGGTTTCATTAAGTGCCTTTGGCTTATAGTCTATATTAAACCTAGACATGCCATTTAAATATAGTAAAAAAAACCCCACAATTTTTCATTTGACAACGAAACTAATTTCTTGTTTTCACAAAAGGATGGAGAGGATGGAGAGAAATAAAAGTGGTCACTAAGGCTTAGCCAAAGAAAATGTTATCTCACAGCTATTTTAAATAGATATTATATCCCTGCACAAGTATACACTGTGTGCAAAATCATATTCTACACAATTTAAAGAAAGGGAGAAAATATTCACACAGTCTAGTTACTCAGTAGGGGCTCTTCTCAGTAATTTATGGTCAAATATTATTCACTGTAATGAATCTGCCGATATCATCACATCACTTAACATCCATTCTCGTAAAGGATACGAGTCACAAAAAATCAGTATACTTCATCTGAAAACATATTTGATATATTTACTATGGCTACTGCTTTGGTTCAGGAAAAATAGAGATCACTGTATTTTAATGATGACAAGAATTGTGCCAGAGTTGACCTGCTAAGTTCCTGAAGGCTAAACCCTAAGATCTTAAAAGAAAGTAAAGGGATCTTCACATATGAAACAGATTTTCCCTAACTGACCAAATAATAATTTGACATATTGAAAAAAATAGTATGTTGATATAGTTTAGATGTTTGTTCCCTCTAAATCTCATATTGAAATGTGATCCCAAATACTGGAGGTGGGGCCTGGTGGGAGGTATTTGGGTCATGGGGGCAGATCCCTCATAATTGGCTTGGTGCCTTCCTGGGGGGGAATGAATGAATTCTTGCTCTATGAGTTCACATGACAGCTGGTTGTTTAAAAGAGCACAGCATCTCCCTTGCTGCCTCTCTTGCCATGTAGTGCACTGGCTCCTGCTTTGCCTTCCACCATGAGTGGAAGCTTCCTGAGTCCCTCACTAGAAGTAGATGCTGGCATTATGCTTCTCATACAGCCTGCAGAACTGTGAGTCAAATAAACCGCTTTTTTAAATGAGTTATTCAGGCTTAGGTATTCCTTTAGAGCAACACAAAACAGACAATAGATGCTAAACACATCTGCCCAGTTGTCTGGGGAAGGGGGATAGTAACATGGTGATAAACTGGACATGGTGAAAAAGCTATCTTTTTTTTTTTTTTTTTTTTTTTTTGTCTGTCAAACAACATTTTTAAATGGAAGCATTTTTCTGGCTCTCAATCCAAGGATTTTGTGGATTTTTTTCCCCATTTTTAACACTCATACTTTCAAACAAGAGTTAACTATGAAACAAAGTTACTCCAAGCTACATAAAACTTCAGAGGTATATTCTATTTCTCTTTCACAGTTTTTCTACATAAGGTACAAGCCATTCATTGTAGGAAGAATTGAAAGGATTTATCTATAAGGCCAACAACAACAACAACAAAATCTAGGAATCCTGGGAAGTTGCCCAATCAGAATCTTTATAAAAGAAAGATAAACCCTCACCTCAGCTATTTAAGTATGTACATACAAGAAAGGAACATGAAATGTGTGTGTTGACATTGACTAACTTGTGACTACATAATAGTGTTTCACATACACAAGTTTTCACTCACTGTATGTTACTTTTCCTAACCTTCCAATTTAACTGAATCTAACAGAACCTATTAAATTCAGTTTGACTGCATAGGAGTATGAGAGTCATTAATTAGCCAGATTTTTAAGTGAATTAAAGATAAACTGCTTGGTTAAGAGGGCTTTTTCCTTTTATTCACCTGATGTTTATTACAATGGAAAGTAGAACATCAATATTTTTCAGTCTTCATTAAGAGTATAATACTGACTTTTCCTGTGTCTGAATCAAGCCAGGGTTGAAACTTACTGTTTATTTAAATTTACACCTAAATCAATATCAATTTGATAAAATTTGATTGCACTTTTGAAATAATGCAGCCAACTGACCCAATTTTACTCTCCAACAACAACAACAAAAGCTGAACTACAGATTTACCTCAGGAATTACCTCTGAGGCAAGTATATAATAAACATTGATTTTTTTTTTTTAAGAATTTTTAAAAGTTTAATGGAAGAATTGGCATTTTAGATGGGTCTTGAATGTTGGTTAAAAACATTGATTTTTATTTGTTCTTTTTCCCCTAGCTATGTCGCCACCAAAAAAGTAGATTATAAAACTTAAATTATAAATACGTCAGGAGTTCTTGCAAGTAAGCTGCTTATTTTAGCTAAAAACGCTGGACTAACATTTTAAAGTTTTCTCTCATTTTTTTTTAGCAGATACAATTAGTCATTTGCTAAATGTTAACTGTTTCTGTTTTAGAAGAGCTTCCCTGCTTAAAAAAAAAATCCCGTTAGTAAATTGGAAGCTCTTTTGTTTAGTTTTTACCTTTATAAGAGCACCAGAATCAGCTTAAAAATTGACTAATTGAGGCAAGTCATCTTTCAGTCAAATTTCAACACAAATGTTGAAATTTTTTTAAAAAGTATTATCAAGCTTCTCTCCTTCCACATGAACAGGCTTTCATATTACTACTGCCTGTTGTTTAAAATTTTTAAATGGTATTTTTTAACATGGGTCGGGGGCAGGGTGCATAAGATAGTTTTTCCTTTGGCACAGGTTCACTTAAAACAAACATTAAAACCTTCAGGTTCTCCTAGGAAGAAAGGAGGATGGTATCGTGTACTTCTTGCAGGTTTTTTTTTTCAATGACATACAAACGCACCTGAAAATACAAGTTACATAGCAATGTCTGCACAAACTTTATGCCTGGAAAAGGGATGCTGACAGCTGTATGAAGAGTGAAAACTAAAACTACATTTTATGGTAGTGGTGTCAATGATTTTAAAATATATATGCATTGTCACTTGAGGAAAAGAAAGATCATTTAAACAACTGGACTTTATAAGGAAACACGTATCGAGGAGACTGAACAAAAACTTAAACGTGGCGCATTCACCACTGAGGACACTACTCATTGAATAACAAAGATGATCTAACAGGTCTCCAGTTCTTAAGATGATTTATCCCAATACTCAAAATAATAACATCCTCTATTGGAATCAGACAAAAAGGCAGTAAAATAAGGTTCAGCACAGCCTTTCCACACAGTAGTTACAAGTTGCTCAAGAGCGGAGTTCTAAAATTTATTTTGATTTTCTTAAACTCACTCACTTGTGACCAATCTCATGTGCAATGGTAAAAGCTGAACCCAGGCCAATGTCTTCATTAATGCTGCAGCTCCTTTCAGGCTCACACATTCCAGCCACAGAGGCCAAGCCTGAATAAACAGAAAGAGACACAAAGGGTCAAGCCAAGGTGTTTCAGTCTTTAAAAGCCCATACTTACAAATGCCTGGATTCTTTTTAATAACCTCCATGCACAGAAGGAGCCGTTGGCAAAAGGTTAACTTTCTAGTCATTTGCAAAATCACTGGGGGGAATTTCACTTTGCCGGCTAGACATTAATATTTTTTGAACTGCAGTCAGTGCTGGAAAATGTCTAGACTAGGGGTTAGATTTATAAATTTTACTTCTGGTAACTTGGGACCACCTAGTAACTTGAGCCAGAAGAGGGAATTCAAGAAAGCATTTCTATTTTAACATTCTTCAGGCTGTAGAAAGCAAAATATATCCACATTATTTTTCTAAAGAGATCTGTTTAAGTTTAGTGGGTTCATAAAAATATACAAGTAACTTTCTAGTTACCAAAAAAAGGGGGAATCCCAAATGATTTTTTAAGTGATATTTTTATTAAAAATAAAATGAATGATTCAAAAGATGGAAAGGAGAACTATTAAAGATGGGAGGTTTTTGCATATTTTTTTAATCATCTGAAATTAATCCTGACAGTGATGCAACAATTTCTTTTAGTATATTAATGGGAGGAAAGTCATTCACACATTCAGTGTCACTTTTCCTCTCTCCTATTCCCTATTTCAATGCATTACAGTTTTACTAATAAAGCAAATACTATGGTGTTAATTCGCTGATTCCAGTGAAATGTTATGTTACTCAAGGTATTCTCCCCTTGGGGATTTTAGTATGTAAAAGTTTTAATATTTACTTTCAAATGAATATCATGCTGTGTGAAATACTACAGAACTTTAACACAGTGCTTAAAAAAAGAATTTTTGTGCAAAAGCAGAAATGTCATCTCTTATAAGGAAACAGATGCCAAATCATACTTCATGCACATAGAAACAAAAAGTTATTTCGAAGAAGTTGAAGGAGAAGTAGGAAAAAACATTTTTTATGGTCAGTAGTCTACTATCGTCACCCAAACATTAATAATTACTTTCCCACCAAAAGTGATTTCAATTCAATTCAATGAATATTTATTGAATGCAATAAGCAATGTTCTGTGCTAGGTATAATTTCCCAGCTGTACTAATTAGAAACAATAAATGATATATAATCCATAATTTTACTGACGAGAAAGCTCTAGAAGTTGTGTTTCTCTGTATTTTCTAATATAAGTATCAACAGCTACATTGGAACAGAGATGAGATTAATGCTGGATTTGCTAATAGATTGTTTGCCTTTCCTACTGTTTTATGTGAGAGAGGCAGGAGTTGGGGAGGGAGGTGATTTCTGCCTCACAGAGTTATAAATACTGGTGATACCCCTGGGCTGCCCTTCCATTCATTAGAGGTATTGGGACCTAAAACAGAGAATGTAAAAAGTGGAGCAGAATAACTTACTTTTTTTTGTTTCATTTAATTTTTGGTTAATATTTAATATTTGTTTAAATATTTTAATGAATGTCATTTTCAATCTCCACTGAGAGAAAGAGAGAGACACACATAGTGAATTTTACTTTTATTTTAAGAAAAATAAAATGAGAAGTAGAATAGGAAAGTACCTGAAATCTTTTTAAAAATTGCATTATATTATCTGGCTTTAAGTTATTTGGTTCAATGTGGCCTATTATATGGGAAGAACAAAGCCACTCTGAATACTGTTTCTGTTTTGAGTTTTATGAAATGTATGTTTTTTCAAAAGAAAAGCAGAATTACTAAGAATAATTATTGTTAAATTAATGTTTCTTACATTTCCCAAAATCTATTATTCCATGGGTTAGCTTTTGGGTTTTGTTGTTGTTGTGTCGTTTTTTTGGTATGTGCCATGTGGCTGTATTTTCAATTGAGAATTTTCAGTGACTCCTCAAGGTGTATTTACAAGCACAGGTTTACTTCTGCCATCTTATATAAAATTGTTATCTCTGCTAAAACAACAACTTCAGAAAGAATATACTTGGAAAATTCCTACTCATTGAAATATAAAGCTAAATCTCAACTAAAATGGAAGTATTTTAAATGCTAATGTATTTTCACAACCCCCCACAATGTTCTGTATACCTATAAAATTGAGACTTGTCAAAATTCTTATGTATGATTGTGTTAATGGCGATTTGATTACTATTTGGGTCATTTAGGTTTCCTCAGCTTGATGGCCACAGTTTGCACCCTTAAGCCTACTTAGCCATGTTACAATTGGTCATCAGAATTATTAAGCAAGATACTATGGAAAAATCAGTATAAAAGCCAATATGAAAGTGACTAGAATACAAGTCAAAAAGTAATCTGCTCAATTCTCTACTGATAATATATTTTCCATAGAAGAAGTTAAAACGTGTGTGTGTGTAATATATATACATATATATACAGCTCATTCCGTTTTAACAAGAAGTAGTATGAAAACAATATACAAGTTTATAATTTGAAAAATAACTTATAATGAGCTTGAAAGTGCATTGATACATACCTATTAATGCACTGATTCTATAAATTAATAAGCTATCAAAGTTAGAACACATTATTTTCAGAAAAATAAAATAAGTAGAATAGGAAAACACCTCAAATCTTTGCCAATAATGACAAAGTACTAGGCAGTATCAAAATACTTTATATCTCAAAATAAAAGTAAAAATCACTGTGTGTGTGTGTTACTAATGTCATTAGGTTGGTGCGAAGTAAATTGCACCAACCTCATACAACAAAGAGCATATCTCGATGTAAATAATCTACCTTCAAAAAGCAGAATATATATATATATATGGAGAGTGAGGGTATATATATAGGGAGAGTGAGGTTATATATATAGATATACATATAGTGAGGGTATATATATAGATATACATACAGTGAGGGTATATATATAGATATATCTATATATAGAGAGATATATATAGGGAGAGTGAGGGTATATATATAGAGAGAGAATGTGTGTGTATATGTACAAATGTGTATATGTGTGTATATACACATTTCTTCAAATACAGATATATTAGAAAAATACTAGCTCTGGCTGATATGTGCACCTGATTTGAGGTCTACTGTCTATTATATCTAAAGTTTAAAAGTGTAGGCAATTTCTACATTTATAATACCAGTTCATTTTTATACTACCTCTTTACTAAATATATCTACATTTTTTTCCTTAAATAACTTTAACAATGTCCATGTAGCATAAGGGCAGATATTACTCCTACATCATAGATAAGAAAATTGAGGAACAAAGAGCTTAAATACACTGTAAAAGTTAATGTACTGAAACTGTCAAAGCCAGTTGTTAGTTCCCAGTTCAGAGTCCCCTCTGTTGGATTATGTTGGTCTTGTTAGCTTAAAACACTACAAAGTAAATCTTTTTGATGTGAGCTCGCACAGCAAAGAGAACTCTGTCTCCATTATGCTTTTTAACTAGCAAGCTTCTCCATAGTTAATACTCAGCACTGGCTATTTGGGATTTCTTCTTCAGCCATAAATCCTGAGGGAAATGGGTAGGAGAAGCCTGGGAAGTCGGGTAAAATTATCAAGAGAAATTTTAGTTTCTGAAGAGATATTTCACTGAACTTCCCAGGAAGTTGGGTTACACTTTTCCTCCTACATCTACTTTAATTTGCTCTTCCCAAAATGCTTATGAGGTGCATAGGAATCAATTTCATAACTATTCTTTTACAATTAAGAAAACTGAGACTTGTCATAGAGAAACTAGAGAATTCATCTTCAGTTGTTTACCTTCTGAGTCTGTAAAAAGTCTTAAAAAATTTATCAGAGAAAAAGAGCTTCTGTCCTTTAAAATAACTCTAGTTGCTTAATATGTTAGACTACTAGAGAGCTACCCTTTTTGCCCATTTGTATTTGCAGTTAACTATGAAATTATGCTCTGTAACAACGTGTAATTTTTAAAATTCTAGAATACTACAGAAATGCTTTTAAAAAGATAAATGACCCTTTGGGAGCACAAGAAAGATAATCTTGTACCCCTTCTTCACCTGTGGCTATAATATTTTATAAGATTATTTTTTGTTGTTGTTGTTTGCGTAGTATAAAATTTCCAATACTATCTTAACTTATGGGGCTATACTCTTTCCACAAAATTGTACCAAAAGAAGTATTGTTCTTGGTGCATCCTCATTAAGTATCCTTAGTTCTTTTTTTTTTCCTTTCCTTTTCTAGCCTGAAATTTCAAGATGTTGATTGCTTTCATTTGCTCTCACAATCTTGGTATTATAGAAAATACATTACAGAGATGGATTATATGAACATAAGTGATAACCTCAATTTATAATTCTTTAATGATTTTGAATCATATTCTAAGTTAATTTTAATAATCATTCCAGTTTGAATCATTCCATTCAAAAAAGCCAATGAAATTTATATAATATTTATGATAGTAATAAATATTTGTTTCCTAGTAAATGACATATCTGCAAAGGCTGGATGTAACAGATTTTAGGGCTTTCAGATGTACAGAAAGGAAAATGAGCAAATTAATAATAAAGATTAAAGCCATTGGTCCAGAAAGACAATCTGAACCATTCTATCTTTATTAAAAAAAAAAAAAAAAAAAACTTACCCAGTGTTCCACAAGGCTTATTTTTATAAGTGCAGATATCATATCTATGGAGAAAAAAGAGATGAAATTTGTACTCTGATCAAATTTGTAAAATAGTTTTCTATATTCATCATACTTCTCTCCTGAAGTTGTCAGACCACAATTAATGCAATTATGAGCAATCAACTGGAGTGTCGGCATTTTCAGCACTCTACAGTGCTGAGGAACACCACAGGCAGCACTACACTCACAGCCTCTGGCTGCAAGCCAATAGAACACCTGCCAGTAAGAAAGAAAGGTTAAAGCGGATTTTTGTAATTGCAAGTTCCATAAAATCATCTACCATACTGTTTTGAAGCTAGAGTGGGTTGTCTGCAGATTGCTGCTACTTCTGCAAAACGCAAATAGGTGGCTTCTTATTTCCAATCTCTTTTGAACCTGTGGGAATAGGGTTTTGTTACAGACACAGACTGTATTTTATACTTCTGAGCTATAGGCACTATTTGGAGTTGCTTTAACACAGGTTCTTGTTAAAGAAAAAAAGATCATGTAATACAACAGTGGGAATAAAATTGATATTACATATTTCTCCTAATTGTATACCGGCAAATTAGCATGGCTAAAATACAAATATTTTTGGGTGATTTTACAAAAGGCTAAATGAATCTCTCAATAGAAAGCTTCCCTAATGTTGGTCAGATTTATTCTATACCATGCTGCATTATAACTCAATACAAAAGATTGAGCCATAATGTTGCATATTTTAAAAATATTACATTTAGAATCCTGTCAATATTGATATAAACATTTATTTTAAGCATTTTTGGTATATTCTTGTAAACATTTTTAAAACCAAAAGTATTTAAAGTTTCTAAAGTGAGAGTAAAAAATAAATGTAAAAGGCTAAAAATTTTTATTTGCCTCTGTTTTATGCTGGAAGCGGAAAGCTTTTCAGTTAAAAAGTAAAGTTTCACAAACTACAGGGAAATTTCATTTGTAAAAGTTCTCTTTTATTGTATATAAAGATTAGTCAACATTAGTAGGGTAGAAGGTTAGTAAATAATCCCATTCTTACTTATCAATCACCAGACCAAAATGTATTTTCATGGAACAAATATTATAATCAGCCATATCACTGGGTTGTTGAACTCATTAAAATTTCTGGAGATACCCTGGGTCTATCTTTAGAATTTCAAACTCTTCAACCTGCTCATTTTACATTTGAGGAAAGGGATTTTCTTTTCCTCTTGCATAAAATTCTCTTCTGACCATTCACACATTCATCCTCTCTATTTCTTCTTTTGCAATTGGTAAGCCATGGGACTGCAATGCTTGGAACACCCTTGAATGTAAGATACAGAGAGGGTACTAGTGTACTCACCAAAGCACCATAAAGTATATTCTTGGTGTCACAGTCAATTTATCTTACGATCATAGTGTGTTATGCCTATTGTTACATAGCCACAACCCTTTCTAGCTGTCTTCAAGAAAACGTAAAGGAAGACTTTTCATGGTAATGCAGATACAGATGTTTCAATAGAATCTATTTCTAAATCTCCAAGTTCCACAGTGCCCTTCCTAAAACTGGTCTACCAGTTTGCTGAACACTTATCATATGCCCAGATATAGTGCCATATATCTGGGAATAGAAAGATAAATAAGTTACTTTTGGTCTATTTTGGAAAACAAAATACAAGTGATAAATTACAGAGAAATCTGGAAAAAAGATTAAATAAAATAAATGTAAAAATAGTTAGATTTACACTATGCAACCAGTATTTGTTAACGACTATCATGATGATTACTGCCATAACCTACTTAAATACAAAATATAGAAATACAGACAAAACAGTGAATACACATAGAAAACTAGGAAACAGATTCATACAGGACATGCATCTGAAACAGGTCTTAAAGTTTAAGCCAGATTAAAACAAAGAAAAGTAAAAGCATTCCAAGTAGAGAATATTCAAAGGAACAAAGTCTAGAAAGAGTATGGCATACTGAAGAACTATGAGAATTTCAGAGAGACCGAAATATTGAATGTTAAACCAGATTTGTTTTTCTTATAGACAAAAGCAACTTAGAAAATAGTTTGTATAGTAGAAAAGAATTTTTTCAAAGTATGAGTATATATACAGATTGCTTATATATAAATATAAATCTGGAAGGATAACAGTGGGTATCTAAGGGAGAGGTGAGAGAATAGGGAGAATATGCATACATATATAAATTTCTGTACAACCAACTTTAATCAGAAAGTCTTTCAGCTAGGCCTGTCTCTGACGATAAACAAAAGAGAAACTTGATAATTAGCCAATGAATGTCTAATGAATGTTAAAAATGTGTTTTTCATTGCATTGAAGGAAAAAATTAGTGGAGTTCCAGATCTGTAGATTGGCCAAAATATTTCAGAAACATTGCCCCACTTTGCATGAACCCATACAAAAACCCAGCAAGCACTGCAGAATGTACACTTAGATAACACATCTGAGATTTGTCCTGTATGTCCACTCAATGGTTTGGAGTATTAGGGTACCCGATGACAAATATAAGGGTAATAAATTCTGTCCACCAAATATTTTCATATACATATTGAGTGCACTCTTCATGCAAAGTATTGTCAGAGCACCTAAATAACAGAGCTGGAATGTCGTCAAGCTTATAAAATAAGGAATATGAAATATTTGTGCCTTCTTGCTTATTTTACGAATATTTATATTTATAATGGAATTTGATCTAAAACTTCCCTTCATTATAACTGATAACCTTTATCCACCAAATCCTAAGGTTTTGCCTGAACATACTAGCTTAGGACAGTTTGCAACAATAAAAATTCCAGATTGATAAATGGAAGACATGACAAGGTAATAAAAAAATAATTTATATGTGGCTTTATCTACCATGATACCTACTTCTAACAGATTTATCTTCTTTAGGCCATTCCTATAATTGCCTTTCCTTAATATGTACCATGGAATAGTAGAAACAGACTGTGGGCAGAAGAAAGACTTCAGTCATGGATTTAAAAATTACACCATCTTATCCATGAATTATATAACATAGAATCAAGTTGTATTTATATTATAAAATGGGAATAATAAATCTGAAACATTAAAGTTTCTATTGAAGGTAATCTTATTCAACTATATTGAATTTCTATTCAAATATAGAATTGATGAATACAAATATTTTTTCATACTTTGTGTATACTTGCTCAATATCGTGTTACCTACACGTAACAAAATGTTCAGCAGAAGTGCAAGGTAATCATTTGAAATATTTTTTAAAACTCAAAATTACTTTTAGTCTATTATTTACATATTTTATAAACTTACTATTATCTCATATTTTACCTTTTTCAATTTCTTTTCTGTGGGATACTTCTTATTCTATTCATTCTCTTATCCCTATTTTCCTTCTTCTTCATGTATAAATTCCTGATTCCTTTCCCACAAACTATTTTCTGTGCTGTCAGCTCCATATTGCTTACAAATGTAAAAAATCTTGAGAAATCATTTAATTCAAGCTGTACTACACTTAAGTCATTGTCTCTTAAAGTAGGCCAAATATGAACCAGCTTATTTCAGTTCCTCGATATAACTCTCAGTTGTCTCCCATCTTATCTTTAAATAGCATTTTTAAATTTTATGCCATAATAATAATCTTCACTAACTTCACACCCTCTTTCTTTCTTTTACCTAACTTTCTCATTTTTACTTTGCATCACATTCACTCTACATCCCATCAACTCTCTGCCATACTGTAGGTTTGCCTTATTTTCCTCCAGATCTGAACCACTTCAGGAAAAATTACAAAGAAAAATAATGCAAGGAGTCTGGCTTTATCCCACATATATAATTGGTATACTTTTAGGACTTTTATTGCAGCAGTACAAATTGAAGAAAAAGAAGATTGAGGAAAAGGAATTCTGATTGCTTACTCTCAACACCCTTTACAAAAATCAGTCGCTACTAAATCCTTACCAACCCACAGATGGCAGGAGCCCCCAAACTTGGGCCTGTGATCTTATCTTCAGACTAGGCTAAGAAGTACACCGGAATGCTAAGAAGTAAAAGAAAAGCTGAAATAAAATTGGAAAATGTCCATTATTCTGAATTTGGATAGAAAAATAGCATCTTATCCCTATGGTACTTTTTTGGTTTTCTTTTCGTGAAAGTGTAATAAAGGCTTCAGGTCAGATGAAAAAGAATTAAGAAAGATAGTCATAGGGAATCTACATAAAGCCCAGTACTTTAGGGAAATTAGGGTTCCACTTTTGAGTAAGCAGATGAACGTATATGTTGTCATTCTTTTATCCTAAATTCATAATGAGGTTGGACAACTGAGCAAGATCAAAACTAGAGAATTTGGTTGAGACTGTAACATTGGTATACTTTTCGGGTATGGATACTTTCAACTCTTTAATTTTCTGGTCACTTTTGCCTAGGCATGGCTATCAGAGAAACAGACCAAAACACATGATTAAGTTGCATTTTAAGATCTCCAAAATATAGCATTATCTTCCACCACCAGCAGACATGCTTCCAGGGCAGCCAAGCAGCCCTTTGCCTGAATCCTAAGCCTAAAAAGCAGCCCCATGGACTGCCCCTGAAAGACACGCACTCCCAGCCAGCCAAGCAGCTGTGTGCCTGGGCCCAGAGCCAGGACTACAGCCCCATGGGCCACCTGCAGCAGACACCCACCCACCCAGGCCAGCCAAGAAGTCATGTGACCACATCCCAGGCCTAAGAAACAGCCATGTGGGCCAACCCTGGCAAACATGCCCCTAAGCTAACCAAGGAGCTATGCAGCTGTGTCCTACGCAAGATAAACAGCCTGTAGTCTGCCCCCAGCAGACATGCCACCAGGCCAGCTGAACATCCTTATGCCTGCGTCACAGGCCTGAGAAATAGCCCTGTAGGCCAACCCTGGCAGACACATCCCCATGCCAGCCAAGCAGCTGCGCACTCATGTCCTGGACCTGAGAAATAGCCCTCCAGGCCACTCTTGGCAGGCACACCCCCAGGCTGTCTAAGTAACTGCATGCCTGTGTTTCCAATCAGAGTAACAGCACGATGGCCCTAAACCTAGTGAGTCAGACCGCAAGCTAGCCAACCCACCATGTGAACACATTTCTGACCTGAGAAATAGCCCAGCAAGCCCACCCCTGGCAAAGCTATGCCACCATCAAAGCAAATTCTCTCAGCCTAGGTTACTGAGAAATTCACAAATACCACTAATGTGAATTACAGCTTTAGAAACTACACACAGACAATACTACTGTGTCTATCTAGAACCAAGGCCAACAGACCCCACCAAACTGACACCCCAAGATCTACTTATATGGATTAATCTTTCCCTATGAAACCTACTCCATAAAATTAGAAGAGGTAGCTTTTCTACTAGCTGCATAGAAATCAATATGGGAACATGTCAATCATAAAAAAAGGAAAAAAAAATGTAACCCACAAAGAAAAACAATAATTCTTCAGTAACAGAAACCAAATCATAAGGAAATATATGACATGCCAGAAAAAGAATTAAAAAAAAAAATCTTAAGGAAAGTGAGATATAATATAGACAATTTAATGAAATCAGAACAATTAATGATTTGAATGAGAAGTTCAATAGAGATAAATATCAAATAAAAAATAGAAGAAAAGAGAAATACTAGAACAGAAGAATTAAATGAAGGAAATAAATACAATCAAGAGTTCAGCAACAGACTAGATCAAGCAGAAGAAAGAACTTCCAAACAAAAAGACAGGTATTTTGAAATAACACAGGCAGAAAAAGTAAAGAAAGAGAAAAGAATAAAAAAGAATGAAGAAAGCCTATAGGATTTATGAAACACCAATAAGTTAACAAAAGTTTGTATTATGAGCTTTCAGAAGGAGAAAAGAAGGAAAAAAGTAAGGAAACCATATTTTATGAAATAATAACAGAAAACTCCCAAAGACTTGGGAAAGAGATGGACTTCCAAAGTCTTAGGAGAGAGTGTAGAAAGCTCAAATAACTCTAAATGGATTTACTCCAAACAAGTCCTTTCCAAGGCACATATAGTCAAATTGTCAAAAGTCAAAGCAAAGAATTTTTAAAGCAACAAGAGAAAAGTGTCAAGTCATATATAAACAAATCACCATTAGACTAACAGCTAATTTCTCTGCAGAAACCTTACAGACCAGGAGACAATAAGGTGTATTTAAAGCACTGAAAGAAAAAAACTATGCCACCAAAGATTATTATACCCAGTAAAGCTATTCTTCAGAAATTAAAAAAAAAAAAAATTATTTCACAGACAAGCAAAAACTAAGGAACTTTTGTAACACTAGCCTAGCCTTACGAGACATGCTCAGGGAAGTCTCACATCTGGAAATCAAAAAATAATAACCACCATCATGAAAACATGTAGAATTATAAAATTCACTGGTTAAGTAAATACACAAAGAATAAAGAGAAAGGAATCAAACCTCAGTACTACAGAAAACCACCCAATGCCAAAGTAAACAATAAGAGAGGAAGGAAGGAGGAAATGATAAACAAAATAACTGGAAAACAATCAATAAAATGACAGGAATAAATTCTTATCTCTTAATAGTAACCTAGAATGTAAATGGATTAAATTCCCCATTTAAAAGATATAAATTGACTAAATAAGATTTTATTTTTTTTTAAAAAAAAGGACCCAATATAATTTGTCTGCAAGAAACACATCTCACCTGTAAAGATGCATAGAGACTGAAAGTGAAGGGATAAAAACAGGCATTCCATGCAAACAGAAACCAAAAGAGAGCAGGTATACCTTTATTTATATCAGATAAACTTGAAATTAAAAGCTGTAAAAATAGACAAAATAATATTTAATAAATAATAAAGGGATCAATTCAGCAAGGGAATATAACAATCGTAAATATATATGCACCCTACACAGGAACACCCAGATATATAAAGCAAATATTATCAGATCTAAAGAGAGAGATAGGCTGCAATAATATGTCACTCTCAGCATTGGACAGATCATCTAGACAGAAAATCAACAAAGAAACATCAGATGTTCAAGAAGAACATCCAAAACTATACAAATGTATGAAATTAAACAAAATGCTCCTGAATGACCAATGGGTGAAGGAAGAAATTAAGAATAAAATTTAAAAATTCCTTGAAACAAATAAAAATAGAAACACAACATACCAAAACCTATAGGACATAGCAAAAGCAATATAAGAGGAAAGCTTATAGCAATAAATGCATAAATCAAAAAACTAGAATGATTTCAAATAAACAACTTAACAATTAATCTCAAGAAATTAGAAAAATAAGAAAAACCCAAACCCCAAATTAGTAGAAGAAATAATGTAATCAGAGCAACAATAAATGAAAATGAAACTAAAAAATATGAGATCGATAAAACAAAAAAGTGGTTTTTTGAAAAGATAACGAAAACTGACAAACCATTTGCTAGACTAAGAAGAAAAGAGAGAAGACCCAAATAAATAATATCTCAGAAATTTAAAAAAGTGATGTCACAACAGATATCACAGAAAAATAAAGAGTCATTAGAGACTACTGTGAACAACTATATTCCAATAAATGTGAAAACCTAGAAGAAATGGATAAACTCCTGGACACATGCAACTTTCCAAGGTTGACCAAAAAGAAATAGAAAACCTGAAGAGACCAATTATAAGCAAAGAGATTGAATCAATAATAAAAAGTCTTCCAAGAAAGAAAAGTCCAAGACCAGATGACTTCACCACTGATTTCTAACAAATCTTCTAAGACGGATAAGTACCAATTCTTTTCAAACTACTCCAAAAAAGTGAAGCAGAGGGAAATCTTTTCTAACTCATTCTAAGAGGCCACCATAACTCTGATACTACCAGACAAGGAGACAACAAGAAAAGGAAACTCCAGGCCAATATCCCTGATAAATATAGACACAAAAATCCTCAATAAAATACTGGCAAACCAAATACAACAGCACATCATGATCGAGTGAGAAATATCACAGGAATGCAAGGATGGTTCAACATATGCAAATCAATAAATGTCATATATAACATGAATAGAATGAAGGAAAAAACCCATATCATCATCTCAATAGATGCAGAAAAAGCATTTGATAAAATTCAACATTGCTTAATGATAAAACCTCATAATAAATTAGATATAGAAGGTGTATTAGTTCATTTTCACACTACTGACACAGACATACCCAAGACTGGGCAATTTTCCAAAGAAAGAGGTATAATGGATTCATAGTTCCATATGGCTGGGGAGGCCTCACAATCATGGTGGAATGTCTCACATGGTGGCAGACAAGAGAAGAGGGCTTGTGTACAGAAACTCCCCTTTATGAAACCATTAGATTTCATGAGACTTACTCACTATCACGAGAATAGCACGGGAAAGACCCGCCCCCATGATTCACTTACCTCCCACTGGGTCCCTCCCATAACATGTGGGAATTGTGGGGGCTAAAATTCAAGATGAGATGTGGGTGGGGACACAGCTAAACCATATGAGAATTAAAGTACCTCAACATAATAAAGGCCATATGTGACAAACCCACAGCCAAAATCATATTTAACAGAGAAAAGAAGAAGGCTTTTCCTCTAAAATCTGAAACAAGACAAGCATGCCTATTCTCACTACTCTTGCTCAACATAGTACTAGAAGTCCTAGCCAGAACAATAAAGCAAGAAAGGGAAATGAAGAGCATCCAAATTGGAAAGAGGATGTCAAATTGTCCCTGTTTGTGGATGACATAATCTTTTTTCCCCTTTAAATTATTTTACTTTAAGTTCTAGGGTACATGTGCACAACATGCAGGTTTGTTACATATGTATACATGTGCCATGTTGGTGTGTTACACCTGTTAACTTGTCATTTACATTAGGAATATCTGCTAATACTATCCCTCCCCCTGCCCCTGACGCCCCAGCAGGCCCCGGTGTGTGATGTTCCCCACCCTGTGTCCATGTGTCCTCATTGTTAAATTCCCACCTATGAGTGAGATCATGCAGTGTTTGGTTTTCTTTTCTTGCGATAGTTTGCTCAGAATGATGGTTTCCAGCTGCATCCATGTCCCTACAAAGGACATGAACTCATCCTTTTTTATGACTGCATAGTATTCCATGGTGGATATGTGCCACATTTTCTTAATCCAGTTTATCATTGATGGATATTTGAGTTGGTTCCAAGTCTTTGCTATTGTGAATAGTGCTGCACTAAACATACATGTGCATGTGTCTTTATAGCAGCATGATTTATAATCCTTTGGCTATATGCCCAGTAATGGGATGGCTGGGTCAAATGGAATTTCTAGTTAAACATCCTGGAGGAATCGCTACACTGTCTTCCACAATGGTTGAACTAGTTTACGGTCCTACCAACAGTGTAAAACCATTCCTATTTCTCCACATCCTCTCCAGCACCTGTTGTTTCCTGACTTTTTAATGATTGCCATTCTAACTGGTGTGAGAGGGTATCTCCTTGTGGTTTTGATTTGCAGTAATCTGATGGCCAGTGATGATGAGCATTTTGTCATGTGTCTGTTGGCTGCATAAATGTCTTCTTTTGAGAAGTGTCTGTTCATATCCTTCACTCACTTTTTGATGGGGTTGTTTGATTTTTTCTTGTAAATTTGTTTAAGTTCTTTTTGATTCTGGATATTAGCCCTTTGTCAGATGAGTAGATTGTAAAAATTTTCTCCCATTTTGTAAGTTGCCTGTTCACTCTGATGGTAGTTTCTTTTGCAGGTTGTTCAATTTCCGTGTAGTTTAGTGGTTTGACTGAGTTTCTTAAATCCTTCTCTTCTTTTACATTTGCTGAGGAGTGCTTACTTCCAACTATGCGGTCAATTTTGGAATAAGTGCAGTGTGGTGCTGAGAAGAATGTATGTTTTGTTGATTTGGGTTGGAGAGTTCTGTAGATGTCTATTAGGTCCACTTGGTGCAGAGCTGACTTCAATTCCCAGATATCCTTGTTAATTTTCTATCTCATTGATCTGTCTAATATTGATAGTGGGGTATTGAAGTCTCCTGTTATTACTGTGTGGGAGTAAGTCTCTTTTTAGGTCTCTAAGGACTTGTTCTATGAATCTGGGTGCTCCTGTATTGGGTGCATATATATTTAGGATAGTTAGCTCTTCTTGTTGAATTGATTCCTTTATGATTATGTAATGGCCTTCTTTGTCTCTTTTGATCTTTGCTGGTTTAAGGTCTGTTTTATCGGAGACTAGGATTGTAACCCATGCCTTTTTTTGTTTTCCATTTGCTTGGTAGATCTTCCTCCATCCCTTCATTTTGAGCCTATGTGTATCTCTGCATGTGAGATGGGTCTCCTGAATACAGCACACTGATGGGTCTTGACTCTTTATCCAATTTGCCAGTCGGTGTCTTTTAATTGGAGCATTTAGCCCATTTACATTTAAGGTTAATATTGTTAGGTGTGAATTTGATCCTGTCATTAGGATGTTAGCTGGTTATTTTGCTCATTATTTGATGCAGTTTCTTCCTAGCATCGATGGTCTTTACAAGTTCGCATGTTTTTGCAGTGGCTGGTACCTGTTGTTTCTTTCCATGTTTAGTGCTTCCTTCAGGAGCTCTTGTAAGACAGACCTGGTGGTGACAATATCTATCAGCATTTACCTGTCTGTAAAGGATTTTATTTCTCCATCATTTATGGAGCTTAGTTTTGCTGGATATGAAATTCTGGGTTGAAAATTCTTTTCTTTAAGAATGTTGAATATTGGCCCTCCCTCTCTTCTGGCTTGTAGAGTTTCTACCAAGAGATCTACTGTTAGTCTGATGGGCTTCCCTTTGTGGGTAACCCGACCTTTCTCTCTGGCTGCCCTTAACATTTTTTCCTTCACTTCAACTTTGATAAATCTGACAATTATGGGTCTTGCAGTTGCTCTTCTCAAGGAGTATCTTTGTGGCGTTCTCTGTATTTCTTGAATTTGAATGTTAGCCTGCCTCACTAGGTTGGGGAAGTTCTCCTGGATGATATCCTGAAGAGTGTTTTCCAACTTGGTTCCATTCCCCCCGTCACTTTCAGGTACACCAATCAGATGTAGATTTGGTCTTTTCACATAGTCCCATATTTCTTGGAGGCTTTGTTCATGTCTTTTTACTCTTTTTTCTCTAAACTTCTCTTCTTGTTTCATTTCATTCATTTGATCTTCAATCACTGATACCCTTTCTTCCATTTGATCAAAGTGGCTACTGAAGCTTGTGCATGCATCATGTAGTTCCTGTGCATTGGTTTTCAGCTTCATCAGGTTATTTAAGGACTTCTCTACACTGTTTATTCTAGTTAGCCATTCGTCTAATCTTTTTTCAAGGTTTTTAGCTTTTTTGCGATGGTTTCAAACATCCTCCTTTAGCTCGGAGAAGTTTGTTATTACCGATCGTCTGAAGACTTCTTCTCTCGACTTGTCAAAGTCATTCTCTGTCCAGCTTTGTTCCATTGCTGGTGAGGAGCTGGATTCCTTTGGAGGAGAAGAGGGACTGGGATTTTTAGAATTTTCACCTTTTCTGCTCTGTTTTCTCCCCATCTTTGTGGTTTTACCTACCTTTGGTCTTTGATGACGGTGACATACAGATAGGGTTTTGGTGTGGATGTCCTTTCTGTTTGTTAGTTTTCCTTCTAACAGTCAGGACTTTCAGCTGCAGGTCTGTTGGCGTTTGCTGAAGGTCCACTCCAGACCCTGTTTGCCTGGGTACCCCCAGCAGAGGCTGCAGAACAGCAAATGTTGCTGTCTAATCCTTACTCTGGAAGCTTCATCTCAGAGGGGCACCTAGCCTTATGAGGTGTCATTTGCCCCCTACTGGGAGGTGCCTCCCAGTTAGGCTAATCGGGGGTCAGAGACCCACTTGAGGAGGCAGTTTGTCCGTTCTCAGATCTCAAACTCCATGCTGGGAGAACCACTACTCTCTTCAAAGCTGTCAGACAGCGATATTTAAGTCTGCAGAAGTTTTTGCTGCCTTTTTTTCAGCTATGCCTGCCCCTAAAGGTGGAGTCTACTGAGGCAGGCAGGGCTCCTTGAGCTGCGGTGGGCTCCACCCAGTTTGAGCTTCTGGGCTGTTTTGTTTACCTACTCGAGCCTCAGCAATGGCTGACGCCCCTCCCCCAGCCTGGCTGCTGCGTTGCAGTTGGATCTCAGACTGCTGTGCTAGCAGTGATCAAGGCTCCGTGGACTTGGGACCCTCCAAGCCAGGCGCGGGAGATAACCTCCTGGTGTGCCATTTGCTAAGGCTGTTGGAAAAGTGCAGTATTAGGGTGGGAGTGTCCCGATTTTCCAGGTGCAGTCTGTCATGGCTTCCCTTTGCTAGGAAAGGGAATTCCCGGATCCCTTGCGCTTCACTGGTGAGGCAATGCCCCTCCCTGCTCCCTGGGCTGCACCCACTTGTTCGGCAAGCCCCAGTGAGATGAACCCAGTACCTCAGTTGGAAATGCAGAAATCACCCTTCTTCTGCATTGTTCATGCTGGGAGCTGCAGACTGGAGCTGTTCCTATTTGGCCATCTTGGCGCCACCCTCCGACAAAATCTTACATATAGAAAACTTAAAGACTCTACCAAAAAAACCTCTTAGATCTGATATGCAAATTCAGTAAAGTTACAGAGTACAAAATTAATACACAAAAATCAGTAGCATTTCTATACATAAATGAACTAGTTGAAAAAAAATCCAGAAGACAATCCCATTTACAATAGCTACAAATAAAGTAAAATATTTAGGAATAAATTTAACCAAGGAGGCAAAAAACCTTTACAAGGACAACTACGAAACACTGATGAAAGAAACTGAAGAGGATACAAACCAATGGAAAGATATCCCGTGGTCATGAATCAGAAGAATTAATACTGTTAAAATGACCATACTACCCAAATCAATCTACAGATTCAATGTAATTCCTTTAAAAACACCAACATTCTTCAGAGAAAACAAAAACCCTAAAATGTGTAAGAAACCACAAAAGACCCTGAATAGACATGACAATCATAAGCAAAAAGAACAAAGATGGAGGCGTCATACTACCAGACCTCAAAATACATTACAAAGTTGCAGTAACCAAAACAACATGGTACTGACATTAAAAACAGACGTATAGACCAATGGAACAGAACGGAGAACACAAAACTTAATCCACATGTATACAGCCAATTGATTTTTTACAAAGGTGCCAAGAACATTCATTGGGCAAAGGGCAGTATCTTCAATAAATGGTGCTGGGCGTATGTTTATTGCGGCACTACTCACAATAGCAAAGACTTTGAATCAATCCACATTTCCATCAGTGACAGACTGGATTAAGAAAATGTGGCACATATACACCATGGAATACTATGCAGCCATAAAAAAGGATGAGTTCGTGTCCTTTGTAGGGACATGGATGCAGCTGGAAACCATCATTCCCAGCAAACTATCGCAAGAACAGAAAACCAAATACTGCATGTTCTCACTCATAGGTGGGAATTGAACAATGAGATCACTTGGACACAGGAAGGGGAACTTCACACACTGGGTCCTATTGTGGGAGGGGGGAGGGGGGAGGGATAGCATTAGGAGATACACCTAATGTAAATGACAAGTTAATGGGTGCAGCACACCAACATGGCACATGTATACATATGTAACAAACCTGCACATTGTGCACGTGTACCCTAGAACTTAAAGTATAATAAAAAAATAAAATAAATAAATAAATAAATAAATGGTGCTGGGAAAACCAGATAACCATATGCAAAAGAATGAAACCAGACCCTCCTTTTATATAGAGTTGATTTCACTCTACATAAAAATCAACTCAAAATTGATCAAAGACCTAAATGTAATATCTGAAACATTAAAACTTATAGAAGAAAACATAAGGGAAATGCTTCAGGACACTGGTCTGAGAAAAGAATTTTTATAAATAAAACCTGAAAAGCACAGGCCACAAAAGCAAAAATAAACAAATGAAATTATATCAAACTAAAAAGCTTCTGCAGAGCAAAAGAAGTAATCAATAGAATAAAGCGCCCACCTACACAATGGGAGAAAATATCTGGAGACTACTCATCTGACAGGAGATTAATACCATACCTACAATATATAAGGAATTCAAACATCTCAACAGCAAAAGTACAAATGATCCAATTAAGGAATGGGCAAATAATCTGAACAGACATTTCTCAAAAAAAGACATTCGAATGACCAACACTTACATTTTTTAAATGCTCAACATTACTAATCATTATGCTTTTGCTGATAGCCTGAATTAAAGATTTGCTATTTGTAAAATATTTCCCTGGCTAGTCACATCATAATTTGAGTTTTACATTCATTCTAATGCAGGGTATTTTTTATTGGAAAGCATAGGGATAGCAGAAATGTCTTTTTCCCTGGCAAGACTGTCCCCACAGTGTTTTAAAATATTGATTTATTTAACAAGAGCTCAGTTACAAAAGCCTACGAATAGAGGGCTTTCACTTCTTTGCCATCATCAATAACGACAATTCAACAGATTATAACATCCGTCCTCTGGGCCTTTCTTCACTACTATTCCAACCCTTTTCCTTCTCCTGGATAACAAAATAACTTTCTCTTTGATTGTTTTGTTACTAAATTATGTTATATATTTATTTGCAATAAATATTAATATAGTAATAAATTATTACTATACTTCTATACAGCCACAAAAATGGGATATTACATCATTTGCATCCTGATTTTTAGTTATCCAACATATTTTGAAAATCTTTCTATGTCAGGAAAGACATATGGATATCATTTTAATGACTTTATCATATTTTACCCTATGGATGTAGGAAAGTGTAATTGAAGAATTCCCTATTGTTGAAAATTTTTTTTTCCAAGTTTTCACTGATACAAAATTAATCACAATGAACATCACTATATTTTTATATATTTGTCTGATTCTTCCATGATAAATTCCAAGGAGTGAAACATATTTAAGGATTATCATTTATATTGTCATGATCTGGCTCCTATCCAATTCTGTTGCCTTATGTCCACTCTGTCCTCTCTTTTCAGTCTCAAGACATATTTGTCGTATTTTCATTTCCTAAACAAAAATGTTTTCTTCTATTTTATATCCTCTGACTATGCTATTCATGCTATCTGGCTCATTTTTCTACTGACTACACTTTCTTCTGCTAGTTTATTCCTACTAATCTTTCAGATTCTTTTCAATGGATTTCCTGAAGGAAGTGTTTTCTAACTAACTGAGATACTCCTAATAAAATTTAGCTCCTTAAATTTTTCTTACATATCTCTCATCAAAGTGGTAATTTTTATGTATGCGTCTTTCACACTAGATTCAAATTCTCTGAGATTAGGGAATGGTCTCTTTTCTGTCTAATGTATCCCAGCATCTAAAAAAAATTCCTGGAGCATAGTAAGTGTTTATAATGTTTATAGAGTTAAAGCCCTCTACAAAGGTTACATCAGCTTATGATTCCACAAATCCATTCTCAATATCCTTAATTTCCAGTAATTTAATAATCTTCCAATTTCCACTCTCTATTTCTATTTCCCAATTCATAAGAAAAAAATTATTTTTGAAGTATCAAAATACAGATCATGAAGTTGTTGTACGTTTGTAAGGGAATCAAAACAATTTTAAAAGGTATATTTAATATAGTATTGCCTTGGTAAATAGATAACGAAATACATTTGATTCACATAAAAATTCACCTAATAAGACATTCTTTCGTATTAGTGAATCAAAAAAAATTGAACCACTTTTTCAATAAATACTAGAGCTTACCACGTATCAGGGAAAGGAAAAAACACACAAGACTGACATAATCTCTCAACTTAGAAAATTTAGAAACTTTTCTATAATCAGGAAAGGTTTGATTATACGTTACCAGAAAAAGAAAGTGTTTTCATTTTTTTTACACCACTGGAGTACAATTTATTAGCCTGAACTTTGGTCACTTTGAAGTCGCTTTTTAGTCTTCCCTTTCCTTTCTTCTTTCACACGAATGAAAAATCTTGCCTCAATGTAGCTGACCCTATTTAAAAATCCCTAATTTATACCTTTAATTGTGTTATGATTAATGCAAACATCTTTTATTAAAATCTATCTTATACAGTACATAGCTTATTATTCCTAAAGAAAGCAAAGTTGTGCTCATGCCATTCTGGCACTCAAAAACTCAATTGTCCCCAAAATCTAAACACGTTAGCCTGAAGTTCAAAACCCCTAATAATCTAGCTTAAATTTACCTTTACAAAATTGTCTTTTATTTCTCCCTAAACATATCTTCTGCTGCACGCAATTTTGACTTATCTAAAAAAGAATTTATACCAATCCTTCTCAAAGTTTTCCAGAAGACTGAAGAAGAGGGACTACTTCCAAATTCTTTTTATGAAGCTAGCATTATCATGGTAACAAAGCCAGACAAGAACATTACAAAGAAAGAAAACTGCAGGCAAATAACACTCATTGCTATAGATGCAAAATTCCTCAACAGAAAACCAAATTCAACAGCACATTAAAAGAATCATTCTTCATGATCAAATGGGATTCATTCTGGAGATGCAGGATGGTTCAACATATATATCAATAAATGTGAGACATCACATTAACAAAATGAAGGACAAAAACCCTGTGATCATCTCAATGGGTAAAGAAAAAGCATTTGACAAAATTTAATAATCTTTCATGTAAAAATTCTCAATAAATTAGGTATAGAAAAAATGTATCTCAACATAGTAAAGATCCTATATGACAAACCCACAGCTAACAACATACTGAATACAAAAAAAGGTGAAAGTTTTTGTCTCTAAAATTAGAACAAGACAATGATGCCCACTCTTACCACTTCTAGTCAACATAGTACTGGAAGTCCTAAGCAGAGCAATAGGAAAGGAAAGGAGAGGAAAGGAGAGGAAAGGAGAGGAAAGGAGAGGAAAGGAGAGGAAAGGAGAGGAAAGGAAAGGAAAGGAAAGGAAAGGAAAGGAAAGGAAAGGAAAGGAAAGGAAAGGAAAGGAAGAGAGAGAGAGAAAAAAAGAAGGAAAGAAGGAAAGAAAGAAAGAAAGAAACAAAGGAAAGAGAGAGAGAGAAAGAAAAGAAAAAAAGACAAAAATTTGAAAGAAAGACATAAAATTGTCTGCTTTCTGGTAATATGATCTAACATATAGAAAACTCTGAAAAACTCTTAGAACTAATACATAAATTCAGTAAATACAGAAATAGACTCTACTAAAAAAGAACTAATAACATAAATTCAGTAAATACAGAATACCAAATCAACGTAAAAAGACTAATAGCGGCCGGGCACGGTGGCTCATGCCTGTAATCTCAGAGTGATTTTTTGGGGGGAGGTCTTTGGTAGACCGAGGTGGGCAGATCACGAGGTCAGGAGATCTAGACCGCTCTGGTTAACACGGTAAAACCCTGTCTCCACTAAAAAATACAAAAAAATTAGATGGGCATGGTGGCGGGCACCTGTAGTCCCAGCTACTCGGGAGGCTGAGGCAGGAGAATGGCATGAACCTGGGAGGAAGAGCTTGCAGTGAGCCAAGATCGGGCCACTGCACTCCAGCCTGGGTGATAGAGTGAGACTCTGTCTCAAAAAAAAATAAAAATAATAAAAAAAGACTAGTAGCGTTTCTATACACTAACAATGAACTACCCAAAAGAGAAATCAAGAAAATAATTCCGGGCCGGGCACGGTGGCTCAAGCCTGTAATCCCAGCACTTTGGGAGGCCGAGACGGGCGGATCACGAGGTCAGGAGATCGAGACCATCCTGGCTTACACTGTAAAACCCCGTCTCTACTAAAAAATACAAAAACTAGCCGGGCGAGGTGGCGGGCGCCTGTAGTCCCAGCTACCCGGGAGGCTGAGGCAGGAGAATGGTGTGAACCCGGGAGGCGGAGCTTGCAGTGAGCTGAGATCCGGCCACTGCACTCCAGCCCGGGTGACAGAGTGAGACTCTGTCTCAAAAAAAAAAAAAAAAAAGAAAAGAAAAAAGAAAATAATCCCATTTACAATAGCATTAAAAAAAAAAAAAAAAAACCTTAGGAATACATTTAGCCAAAAAGGTGAAAGATCTGTACACTGAAAACTATATGACATTTATTTAAAAAATTAAAGACAGCCCATGAACATGGAAAGATAGCCCATGTTCATGGATCAGAAAAATCAACATTGGCAGAGAGTGTCCGCTCTTTCCAAAGCAATCTACAGATTCTATATAATCCCTATCAAATTTCCAATGACATTTTTCACAGAAATAGAAAAAACAATTCCTAAAAGTCATATGAAACCACCAAAGACCTCACAAAAGCACAACAACCTTGAACAAAAAAAAAAAAAAACAAAGCTGGAGGCATCACACTATCTCATTTCAAAAAACAGATACATAGCCCAATGGAATAAAACAGAGAGCCCAGAAATAAATCCATGCTTTATGCTCAATTGATCTTTGATAAAGTTGCCAGGAACAAGTAATGGAGAAAACACAGTTTCTTCAGTAAACAGTGCTGGGAAAAGTGGACAGCCACATGCAGAAGAATGAGATTGGACCCTTGACTTACACCACATACAAAAATCAACTCAAAACGGATTAAAAGCTTAAACATAAGACCTGCAACCATAAGACTACTAGAAAAAAACACAGGAGAAAAGCTCTGCAACATTGGTCTGGGCAATGATTTTCTGGATATGACTTCAAAAGCACAGATTAAAAAAGCAAAAAAAGACAAATGGGATCATATCAAATGAAAAAGCTTCTGTACAGCAAAGGAACAATTAACACAGTGATAAGACAACCTATAGAGTAGGAGAAAATATTTTACACCATACATCTCATCAGGGGTTAATGTCCAAAATATGGAAACAACTCAATGGCAAGAAAATCAATCACCCTATTACAAATGTACAAAGAATCTTCTGATCTGTAGAACAAAAAGTGGCAAATGACATGAACAGACATTTCTCAAAAGAAGGCATACAAATAGCCAAGAAACATATGAAAGAATGTTCAACATCACTAATCATCAGGGAAATGCAAATTAAAACCACAATGAAAAATCATCTCATACTTGTTAGAATGGCTGTCATCAAAAAGACAAAAGATAACAAGTGTTACACAGGATGTAGAGAAAGCGAGCGCTGCTACACCGTTAGTAAGAATATAAATTAGTATTATGGAAAACAGTGTGGAGGGCCCTCCAAATTTTAAAATTATAACTACCACAGGATCCAGCAATCCCATTTATGAGTATATACCCAAAGTGAGTATGTCAAGGAGCTATCTGCACTCCCATGTTCATTGTAGTATAATTCACAGTAGCTAAGACATGAAATCAACCTCTGTCTAACTACAAATGAATGGACAATGAAAATGTATTATATATATACAATGAAATACTATTCAGCCTTAAAGCAGAAGGAAATCCTGTCATTTAAGACAACATAGATGAACCTGGAGGACATTATGTTAAGTGAAATAAGCCAGGCACAGAGGGACAAATACTGTATGATCTCACTTACATATGGGATCCAAAAAATCTCTATTCATAGAAGTAGAGAGTTGAACCACAGGCTAGGGATGGGAGAGAAGGGAATGGAGAGATACTGGTTACAGGATACAAGGTTTCACTTACGAGGAATAAGTTTTTGAGATCTATTGCACAGCAAGGAGACTATAGTTAAGAATGTAATGTATATGTAAAAATTACTAAGGAAGTAGATTTTTAAATGTTTGTACCACAAAAAAAGTATGTGAGGTGATAATTATATTAGCTTAATTTAATCATTCCAAATGAATATATACATATATCAGAACATAACATTGTACCCTATAAATATATACAATTATTACCCATTAAAAAAATTTTGAACTTGTCAATATACAACAAAACAATAAATTTTTAAAATACAAAAAATAAATTTAAAAAGGAATTAAAAGGCCGGGCGCGGTGGCTCAAGCCTGTAATCCCAGCACTTTGGGAGGCCGAGATGGGCGGATCACGAGGTCAGGAGATCGAGACCATCCTGGCTAACACGGTGAAACCTCGTCTCTACTAAAAATAGAAAAACCTAGCCGGGCGAGGTGGCGGGCGCCTGTAGTCCCAGCTACTCCGGAGGCTGAGGCAGGAGAATGGCATAAATCCGGGAGGCGGAGCTTGCAGTGAGCTGAGATCCGGCCACTGCACTCCAGCCCGGGCGACAGAGCAAGACTCCATCTCAAAAAAAAAAAAAAAAAAAAAGGAATTGAAAACTATACTTGATACCAACATATAATGAAAATGCTTCATAAACAATAAAAAAATTGGTCAGTCCATTTAATGTTACTTGTAACATAAAGACAGTTTATACACTGTACTACATCTAAAATTTTTTCTTTCCAAATTTTTACTACAGCATCATTTCAGCTTTACAGAACATGGTAGACCACAACAGCTCTTTGCCTTAAAATAAAGTACACAGCTTATTTTGTCTTCTTCCTCAAAAACCTCAAAACCAAAGAAGCTATTTAAGTCAAGGAAGAAAAAGCATAATATACATGTTACACATTGCTCAATAAAAGAAAAATTTTTCTATTATTAGTAGGGTCTTTTAAATCTAGTTTCAAGCAGCCAATAGTCTAATTCTGTTAGGCAGTATCTTGGAAGTTGGTTTGCTAAGATAAAGAATTTTTATTTACAGTCTGGCAAATTATTCAACAACACTGATTTTGAAAACTGGACTTCATAAAAAAATAGAGCTACCCTTTAAAAAAAAATCACCATAGCACTTTAAAATTTTTAAATATATATATAAAAATTAAAATCTAGAATTAAAATATATTTAAATTTCAACATAATCATTTCTCTTTTTTACTGGTATTTATCATCAAACCAATTGATAAGTAATAGCTGTCCTTTGCCTTTTAAAGCATTGTGTAGTTAAAATGGGCTTAAAAAGGACTTTGAGGCCAGGCACAGTGGCTCACACCTGTAATCCCAGTACTTTGGGAGGCTGAGGCTGGTGGATCAGCTGAAGTCAGGAGTTCGAGACCAACCTGGCCAATATGGTGAAACCACATCTCCACTAAAAATACAAAAATTAGCTAGAAACGATGGTGGGCACCTGTAATCCCAGCTACTTGGGAGGCTGAGGCAAGCGTATCACTTGAACCCAGGAGGCGGAGGTTGCAGTGAGCTGAGATCATGCCAATGCACTCCAGCTGTGCAACAGAGTGAGAGTCTGTCTCCAAAAAAAAAAAAAAAAAAAGACTTTGAGAGGTCAGATTGTCTATCCTGATTTAATGGAGCGGCACACTACAGTGTCTTATAAACAGAATTGATTGTAACTTTAATTACATTACTTCTATGAAATCAATCACATTTTCCATGGAACTGATCATAAGTCAGAATTTCCAGATCAGCTGTTATTTTTCCTTACTCAGAATTCAAAAATGCTAAAATACATGTTTACTAATGAGCTACTAGAATGGTAAGTGCATCAAATGAATGCCCTTTGAGCTCTTTGATGTTGTCAGTAAGTATCTACAGTGTTGTAAAGGATGTCACGTGTTCCATAGTGGCCTATTCTAACATTCTCAGTGTAAAATTTTCCTCATATTTAACTTAAATCCTTCATGCTGAAGGTGAAGTGGATTTCTTTTTTGTCTGACCTTCAGTGAAGATTGAGAACATCTGGCCTCCATCCTTTAGGCATAAGTTAAATACCTCTAAGTCTTCTTTTCTCTGGAATAATAATCCCTGCTACTTTAACTTTTTTTCTTTTAGGTTTCTTTTTCAACCCTTTAATTATCTTTGTGGTCTTCCTCTGAACTTTCTCCAACTTTTCCAAGTCCTTCCTTAGCGGTAGCACAGAGAACTAGAAACAAAGCTCATGTAGGAGTCTGACCAAGTGACAAGAACAATGGGAAAATAATCTCAAGTTTCCTACATTTTTATTCATATTTATGTCACAATGTATTGTGTTTGCTTTAATCACAATATTATATTGTGAGCTAATGCTAATACTCTACTACTCAGGGAGTTCCTAACTTTTTAGGGGCGGTTGGGGGTTGGGGAGGGTGTCTCACTCTGTCACCCAGGCTGGAGTACAGTGGTATGATCTCAGCTTACTGCAACCTCCACCTTCCGGGTTCAAGCAATTCTCCTACCTCAGCCTCCTGAGTAGATGGGATTATAGGTGTACACCACCAGGCCTGGCTAGTTTTTGTATTTTTAGGAGAGACAGGGTCTCATCATGTTGGCCAAGCTGGTCTCAAACTCCTGACCTCAAATGATCCACCCGCCTTGGCCTCCCAAAGTGCTGGGATTACAAGCATAAGCCACTGCACCCGGCCTCTAATTTTATACATAATTGCTTATCCTCTGGACTTTATGCTATTTTCCCTCTCTAACCATAATGCTTTATGTTTCTCTCCTACTATATTTCATAATTCTAATTTCAAATCAATATTCCAATTTGCAAAATTATTTTAGTCTAACACTAATCTCTTTTATGATATAAAGCTTTGATGGCACCATATTTCTTTCCAATTCCAGTTGCCAGTAATTTAATATTGGAAATCTAACCATCACATATCTATAAGAGGTGTTTAAGTGTTCTACAAGACTGAGTGCCAGAATTCACAGTCCTCTGGAAAATATGTAATTATGAAAGACTTATTAAATTTGCTCCATCTCTTTCAAGTGACTGTCTCAAGTGACATTGACTGTCTCAAGGGCTATAGAGCATAAAGTACAAAAAACCAAAATGTTTTCAAAACTTCACAAAGTCTCAAAGAATTAAGTTTAAAATTTCCCAAAATGCTGACATTTCTTTTGCAGAAAACAATGAAAATCTTGGAGAATCACAGTATGTTATAACTCTTTGGGTTACCTTGGTCTACTAGGCATTTGATTCTGTCATTAATTGAATAAATCTGAATGTTTATGGATAAATATCTAAAAAAGAATTTTTATAATGACCTTATTATATGTGGAGCTATACCAGATAAAATACCAAGAAAATTAGCCAGGCACAGTGGTGTGAGCCTGTAGTCCTAGCAACTCAGGAAGCTGAGGTGGGAGGATGGCTTGAGGCCAGGAATTTGAAGTTCCTGTGTGCTATAATCACACCTTTGAATAGCCACTGCACTCCAGCCCGGGCAAGACAGACAGAACCCATCTTCTTAAGAAAAAAAAGAAAGAAGGAAAAAACATCAACAACAACAAAATTAAACTGACCTAATTCCCACTGGGTAGAAACTTTGACATATAAATGGCTTGCTAATATGGAAGTACACATAGCCAGACAAAATCTATCAAGTTACCCGCTACTATCACAGATCTGAATTATATAGCATACATAGTTCAGAAGTAAATGTGCTTAAGAGATGGAAGACAAAGATAGTACTCAATTGCCATGGTGAAGCAAAGTAACCTTGATGTTCTATGCTCCATCTGAACAAAGCTGTTTTAGCCAACTTGTCAAAATATCTAGTAGGCACTGATACTGCCCTCTACAAAGCTTAGATGCAGAGATGTTTTGTAAGTGATAAAATAAGAAAAAAGGTGAATTTGTTGCTTAAAGTTAAAATGATAACCCAAAGAGGAATTTAAAATGATTAAATATATCAGGAAGATAGGCATAGAGTCCGTTCTTTAAATCAGTGAAATTCTTACCCATAGAGAAGCAAATAAAAAGAATATCTCAAATTGACAAATCAAAAACTTGTGGTAAAAATCATATTATTTAGAAGTATGGCACCAATTTCCAGAAGTAATGGTTTAAAAAATTAATAGTGGTTTTTGGCTAAGCTATTCAACTATGAGTGGGAAAGGATGGGGCAAGAAACTGTTGCTTATCACAATTATATACAATAATATTTTGGTAAAAAAAATTTTTAATGAAGAAAAATTCTGTCCTACACAAGACTAATCAAAATATAATTCGTGGTCAAACGAAATTTAGAATAGATCAGATAACTCTAAAATACATTTAAGGTAAGACAGAGTAATATCATAACCATTACTGTTTTTACTTAGCCTTATAAATGTGCACGATACCACACAGCATATATATAACTGCTCATCTCTCATAATCCAGTTGTGTATATACATATAAGTTCTCTTATCTTGATTTCTCTTCCAATTAAAAAGTAAGATAACACTGCCATCCTCAGTTGAAAAGTACTATATTTCAAATAAATATGATATATATATATATTTACCAATAAATCCACACTACTTATCATGGCCTATAAGACCTTAAATGATATATAAATGATCTAAGACCCTAAACGACATATACGACCCTCCAGCACTATGTTCCCTCTCATTCACTATTGACCACAATGGCCTACATTCTTCCCTAAATATGAATAACTTCTTTCTACCTGAGGATTCCTCCTTAGATCTTTATATGAATGAATGAAACTTACCCTCTAGGTATATATGTACATGCCATAATTAATGCTATAATAATAACAGGCTTAACATTATGCTGTTATTTATGAGGTGCGTCTTGGCCAGAAACACTGTTAATATTAAAGAAATGATTCAAAACATGTAACATTTCTATGGTATGTTAATGGTTCCAATAGAAACTATCTCATTTGGATCTCACAATAACCACTGCGGTATAGGAAGCAAAAAGGTTATCTTCACTTCAATTTCAATTCCAATCCATGATGAGCAAACTGAGATTTACAGAAGTTAAGTAACTTACCCAACAGCATATGGCTAGGAAGTAGTGAAACTTGGTGGGATTCAAACTCAGTAAGTTTGAAAACAGTCTAGTGTTCTTATCATTTGTTGAAGGTAACATAATGAAAACTTTTACTTTTGGAAGAGAGGAAATGTGAAGATTCTTGTCCCTAATATTGAATCATTATGGAATGCTGGGTAAACATCAACTCTTACTATTCTTTAGTTTCTAGTTAAATAAAATTACTGTGATATTTATCAATGATTAACATTTGGAAAAAGCTTAAATGTTCTCAGATTTAAAAACTGTGATGTTACTCACAAATTCTATATATTTATATATTAATTCATTTATTCAACAGATAATTAATGTGAACATAACATGCGTGGGGAGGCACTGTTCTAGATTTTGTGAATACAGCAGTTAACAAGACACACAAGCTTTCTTTCTTTGGCTCATCTAAAGGGAGTTAGTCTCTTCCAACATGTTTAGGCAATGGAAACGTCAGTGAATATTGACACTATAACAAAAATATATGCAAAAAAACCCAAAGCTTCTCTCTGGAAGACTATTTAAGCCTTTTCTTCAAATAGATTATTAAATTGTTGCAGTAGTAATGACTGACAGATTAGTTCATTGTTCTTTTTGGACTGGTATCAAGTGCAATGTTCATGGTTTCTTCCATACATGTTATTTTCTTTCCCCATACCTCCTCTACCATCTTTCTATGTAAATATGAGATATCCAGGATTCACCTCATCCATGAAGCATTTTATGCCTACTCTTCTGTTGATCTCTCCTTTGAGCTCCAGCTGCTCTTAAATTATGCAATTAATTCTTTATTGCTTTGTATTTTTCATTTTTTTCATTTAATTTTCTCTCTCCAACTAATTTGCAACCACAACGAGAGCAGGGGCAATTATTTCTACTGCTTCTGTGTCCTCCATAATAGGGTTCTAAAATGGATTCTAGTTTCAGAATTATCTCATCCCTCACCTACTTATGTAACTTCAGTTTTCTTATCTATAAAATGGGGAAAATAATGGTTACTATAGCTCCTTATGATTTCTACAAATAATGCAAATAATGTATATATACATTATCTAAGTCTAGCCTTAGATAATGTATATAAACTGTGCAATCATGTAATAAGGCTTAACAAATATTTTTGACATTTTAATTATTGTTGCTTTTGTTAATATGAGTAAATGTTTGTAAGCTAATTTATTAGATTAGCCTAATTCAGTCATTAATAAAATTGTTATTTTGATTTGATATTTGATAATACTACTAACTTTATTCTTCTGTTTCTTTACTAAAACCTAATTACAAATTTCAAATTTCACTCAGTAAACTGCTTTTAATTTAGGAATAATACCTCTTTTACTAAATATTACGAAGCAGCTAACAATATTCTAATTTCTATAGATTCTCACTTAATTGAATTAAAAAAATAGACACTGAAAGATGGTATTTGTGGTATTATAATGTAACTAATATCAAGCCTTGTATTTTATTCTGAATCTTCAACAAGGTTTTCCTTGGAGGTTGCCAACCTAAAAACTTATTAGCCCTAATATAGTTAAGATAAATGAAGTGTCGGGAAAGGTATTGTGGCAACTATGAAGGCATATTTGGTTTGTAAATTTTCTTCATTTGCCAATTCAAATATTCCTCAACCTTTCTTTCAAAAAGTTAGTATTCTTTTAGTCTCGTGAGTCCTGTAAAAATAGTTAACTTTCATTTTTAAAGAAGTTATAAATCAAATTTGAAATCCCTGAAGCACTCTTGTTGTTTGTTGGCCAAATCTAGTATATTTTCTGATTTCTTCCTCTAGTTCCTTAACACTGACACTGCTTCCACCCTAAACATTTTTCTGATAAAATAGTTAAAAGATGTGGATAATGGTATGTTAAAACTGTACAAGAAGGAGTTTTCCAAGGTGGTGACTTTTTTAGACAAGAAAGGCAAGATTCAAGAGTTCAGAATTATCCTCCAAAAAACAAATTAGTTGAAAAATTTATCTTCACCTGAGTTTTCAACTTCCATCATCAACTTACTCAATTCCTATGCTATATAGGACATGACTCTCTCACCAAAGAATCATTATGGCAAAAGGGAAATTGAACCGTGACACCCACATCTGGCATTACTGAAACAAGAGAAAAACATTTGACCAAAGTAAAGATAACCTTTCTCTCACTCAAATCACATGCCTTCTCTAAATCCATCTTTAGCCTGTCATGGCACTTAGCCACTTAGATTTCAAAACAATTACTGCTTGAGAGATAAAATACAAAGCCAATTTGGATAAATAGAATTGGATTTACTCTATCTATGGGAAATAATAAACAAGGGAACTAAAGCATCTTATCTAAAGCATGACCAAGAAGTCTAATCTAGAGCCAAAACTATTTTAATTATATTAATATCAACAGCTTCATTTTAATTAATTTATTAGAGTTTGTATATTATAATTGGATTAGGAATTTTTATAAAACTAATAATACACACTCTTCAGGCATAATATTATTTCAGAAAATATGTTCTGGAATTATAATCGCTGTCATAAGATTGGGTTTATCTACTCTAATTGTTTCTTTATTTTTTAAATTGTTTCCTGTTATCCCCTAATTTTATTGTGTCATTCCTGCACTCCTAGCTCCAATACAAGCACACACATTTATACAGTAAAGTAATGCTAAGAAACAATTCATGTTCAGACTTTTTTTTTTTTCCTTTTTTAGTATCAGGGCTCCTGCATTTAGTAGACATATTGTTAGACTACATTTAAACGACTAAAAATAGTTCTCCATTTTGAATTTTTTCAATGTATTTCATACATTTAATTCATCAATATGGTATTTATTTTGCAAGCTTGAGAGCCAGAAAAATGTAAACAATCATAAAAATGTTAGATGAAGACAGACAGATGTAATAATCCACTAAAATAATCTCAGGTGCAAATACATTATCTTAAAAATAAAACATTTTTGTAGGTCTCTTGAAAACTACCTGTCATCAATAGAAAGATCCCTAATCTTGGCAAACAGGAGAACTCCATC
Source organism: Rhinopithecus roxellana (assembly GCF_007565055.1). Lineage (NCBI taxonomy): Eukaryota > Metazoa > Chordata > Mammalia > Primates > Cercopithecidae > Rhinopithecus > Rhinopithecus roxellana. The sequence goes on from NC_044551.1 coordinate 58,566,203, forward strand.
CTGGTTCTGGTTGTGGTGTGTCATTGAACCTCTCCACAATTATGTCAAGTGACAACTGCTATTCTTTCCCTCTTGTTTATTCAAAAGCATATTTCATAAGAATGGAAGGCATGCAATATAACAGGAACAGCCAAACAACAGGACCAGAGAGCAGCTGTCCAGCTCCAAAGAGCCATGCTTTTCAGTTATTTTCTTGGAAAATATTTTGCACCTTTTCTTGTTTGGCATTTAGTATCTTTTGTTTATATGCATTATCATTACTGCCAAGGATCCCCTCTGTGTATGTCTCTTCAAATTAATTCAAGCCAATAATACCATACTAACATTTATCACTTTGCTCAAACTCTATTTCGCTGGGAAGGTAGACTCTACTGGGGATTTTAAGTTCCAATTAAATATTGATGCAGCTGCTCTCTGAAGTTTTAGGATATGTGTGTTTCAAAGAATAAGCATTGAAGGTGTTTAGCTTTCTACCTCTACTTTCCTTCCATACCTCAATTCTGTTTTATTTAGCTTCTTATTGTAAATGAAGATATGTATGTTTCAGGGGCAATAATATTATTAATAAAATATCCTCTAGTGCAGACAGGGAAATACTAACTAGGTTTGGTAAAGAGTTTGCTGTGAGGTATAATGGGTTGAAGACAAAGGAGGAGAGGAGTGTCAAACAAATAATAAAAGCATAAATAATAGAATTTACTGGACTCAAAAACTGTATAAAACTACTTCATATGTATCAATGGTATGAAACTAGAAATAAATAGTAGAAAAAAATTGGAAAATTCACAAATATGTGGAAATTAAACAACACACCCCTGAACAACCAATGGGTCAAAAATAAATAGAAAGCAAAATCAAAAAATATCTTGAGACAAATGAAAATGAAAACACAACACACCAAAATTTATGGGAGGCACAAAAAGCATTTGTAAGAGGAAAGTATATAGCAATAGATACTTTCATTAAGAATAAAGAAAAATGTCAATAAAATACCCAATTTTGCACCCCAAGGAACTAGAAAAAAAAGAACAAATTAAGCCCAGAGTCGGCAGAAGGAAGAAGATCAAAGCAAAATACATGAAATAGAGACTAAAAAAACAATAAAAAAGATGAATGAAATTAGGAGTTGGTCTTTTGAAAAGAAAAACAAAATGAATAAATCCTTAGCTAGACTAAAAAAATAAGAAAGGTTAAAAAAAATCATAAATGAATGCCGGGCGCGGTGGCTCAAGCCTGTAATCCCAGCACTTTGGGAGGCCGAGACGGGCGGATCACGAGGTCAGGAGATCGAGACCATCCTGGCTAACACGGTGAAACCCCGTCTCTACTAAAAATACAAAAACTAGCCGGGCAAAGTGGCGGGCGCCTGTAGTCCCAGCTACTCGGGAGGCTGAGGCAGGAGAATGGTGTAAACCCAGGAGGCGGAGCTTGCAGAGAGCTGAGATCTGGCCACTGCACTCCAGCCCGGGCGACAGAGTGAGACTCTGCCTCAAAAAAAAAAAAAAAAAAAAAAAAAAAAAAAAAAAAAAAAAAAAAATCATAAATGAAAGAGACGACATTACAAATGATATCGTAGAACTATAAAAAATCCTAAAAGATTACTATGAAAAATTATATGCCAGCAAATTGAATAAGCTAAAAAAATGGATAAATTCTTAGAGATACACGACCTATCACGACTGAATCATAATAAAATACAAACTCTAACAGACACATAATGTATAAGGAGATCAAATCAGTAATCAAAAAAACTGCCAGCAATAAAAACTCCAGACTAATGGCTTCACTAGTGAATTATACTAAATATCTAAAGGCTTTACATCAATCCTTCTCAAAGTTTCCAAAAGACTGAAAAAGAGGAAATACTTCCAAACTAAATTAACAAGGTCAGTATTATGGCACCAAAGCCAAGGAAGGACACCACAAGAAAAGAAAATTGCAGACAAATATCTCTGATAAATGCTAATGTAAAATTTCTCAATAAAATACTACCAAAGCAAATTCAACAGCATATTAAAAGGATCATTCACCATGAGCAAATGGTATTCATCCTGGGGATGCAGGATGGTTCAACAATAAATGTGATACATAACATTAACAGAATAAGGAACTAAAATCAAATGATCATCTGAATGAGTGCATAAAAAGCATTTGACAAAATCAACAACCTTTCTGGGTAAAAATTCTCAACAAATTAGGTACAGAAGAAATGTACCTAAATACAATAAAGATCCTATATGACAAGCCCACAGGTAACATCATATTGAGTGGGGAAAACGTGAAGGTTTTGCCTCTAAGACGAGGAACAAGACCAAAATGTCCAATCCATATTGTCAAAATTTCTGTGCTCCTCAAAGGAATATACAGATTCTACAGAATCCTTACCAAACTTCCCATGACATTCTTCACAGAAATATAAAAAACAATTCCTAAAATTCATATGGAACCACAAAAGACCTCAAATAGCCACAGCAACCTTGAACAAAAAGAACAAAGCTGCAGGCATCACACTACCTCATTCAAAATATACTATAAAGCTATAATAATCAAAACACCATGGTACTGACACAAAAACAGATACATAGCCCAATGGAACAGAGCAGACAGCTCAGAAATAAATTCATGCTTTTGCACTCAATTAATCTTTGACAAAGTTGCCAAGGACAAGTAATGGAGAAAACATAGTTTCTTCAATAAATGGTACTGGGAAAAGTGGACAGCCACATGCAGAAGAATGAAATTGGACCCTTAACTCACACCATATACAAAAATCAACTCAAAATGGATTAAAGGCTTAAACATAAGATCTGCAACCGTAAGACTACTGGAAAAAAAACATAGGAGAAAAACCACAACATTGGTCTGGGCAATGATTTTCTGGATATGACTTCAAAAGCACAGATTTAAAAAGCAAAAACAGACCATGGGACAGTATCAAATGAAAAAGTTGCTGCAGCCGGGCGTGGTGGCTCACACCTGTAATCCCAGAACCTTGGGAGGCCAAGGCAGGCGGATCACCTGAGGTCAGGAGTTCAAGACCAGTCTGACTAACATGGAGAAACCCCATCTCTACTAAAAATACAAAAAGAATTACCCGGGCATGGCGGCCCATGCTTGTAATCCTAGCTACTCGGGAGGCTGAGGCAGGAGAATCACTCGGAGGCAGGAGAATTGCTTGAACCCAGGAGGCAGAGGTTGTGGTGAGCCAAGATCAAGCCATTGCACTCCAGCCTGGGCAACAAAAGCAAAACTCTATCTCAAAAAAAAAAAAAAAAAAAAAAAGAAAAAAAAAGCTTCTGCATAGCAAAGGAAACAATTAGCAGAGTGAATAGACAACTTACAGAATAGGAGAAAATATTTGTAAACCACACATTTCATCGGGGTTAATGGCCAAAATATATAAGCAACTCCAACAATTCAATAGCAAGAAAACCAATCAGCCAATTAAAAATGTACAAAGAATCTCCTGATCCATAGAACAAAAAGTGGGCAAATGATATGAACGACATTTCTCAAAACAAAGCACACACTGGCCAACAAACATATGAAGGAATATTCAACATCACTAATCATCAGTGACATGCAAATTAAAACCATAATGAGAAATCATATCATACCTGTTAGAATGGCTATCATCAAATAGGCAAAAGATAATAAGTGGTACAGAGGATGCAGAGAAAGGGAGCCCTACTACACAGTTAGTGAGAATATAAATTAGTATTATGGAAAACAATGTGGAGGGCCCTCCAAATTTTAAAAGTGTAACTACCATAGGATCCAGCAATCCCACTTATAGGTATATATCCAAAGTCAATTCATTATGGCATTATTCACAGTAGTGAAAATATGAAATCAGCCTAATTGTCTATCTATGATTAATGGATAATGAAAACGTTCTACATAGACACAGTGAAATACTATTCAGCCTCAAAACAGAAGGAAATCCTATGATTTAAGACAACACAGATGAACCTGGAGGACATTATATTGAGTGAAATAAGCCAGGCACAGAGAGACAAATACTGATTCATGTAGAATCTAAAAAAAAAAAGTGAAACTCATGGTAGAGTTGAATACTGGTTATCACAGGGTAGGGAGAGGTGAAGGGGGAAGTTGTTGATTAAAGGATGTAAAGTTTCAGTTAGGATAAATACATTTTCGAGATCTATTTTTTTTTTTTTTTTTGAGACGGAGTTTCGCTCTTGTTGCCCAGGCTGGAGTGCAATGGCACGATCTCGGCTCACTGCAACCTCCACCTCCCAGGTTCAAGCGAATCTCCTGTCTCAGCCTCCCTAGTAGCTGGGATTACAGGCATGTGCCACCATGCCCGGCTAATTTTGTAGTTTTAGTAGAGACAGGGTTTCTCCATGTTGGTCAGGCTGGTCTCAAACTCCTGACCTCAGGTGATCCACCTGCCTCGGCCTCCCAAAGTGCTGGGATTACAGGCATGAGCCACCATGCCCGGCTTCGAGATCTATTTTACAGCATGGTGACTATAGTTGATAATAATGTATACTTAAAAATTGCTAAGAGAGTATATTTTCAGTGTTCTCTACCACAAATAACTGTATGCATGTATATCAGTCTGCTCTTTCACTACTATAAAGAAATACCTGAGACTGGGTAATTTATAAAGAAAAGAGGTTGAATTGGCTTATGTTCCACAGGTGGTACAGGAATATGATGTTGGCCATCTGTTCGGCTTCTGAGGAGGCCTCAGGCAACGTACAATCATCGCAGAAAGCAAAGGGAGAGTGAGTCACTTCAGATGGCCAGAGCAGGAGGAAGAGAGGGAAGTAGGAGCTGCTACACACTTTTAAACAACTAGATCTCCTGAGAACTCTATCAAGAGAACAATGCTAGGAGAATTGTGTTAAACCATAAGAGATCACCCCCAAGATCCAATAATCCACCAGCTGCCCCACCTCCAACAATTGAACATGAGATTTGGGAGGGAATACAGATCCAAACCATATCAGTATGTGAGGTAAAGCATATGTTAAATAGCTTGATGTAATCATGTCACAATGTACATATATAGCAATACATTGCATTGTACACAGTACATATATACTATTTTTATTTGTTGATTATACCTTAATAGAGCTGAGGAAAAGACAAGAAACAAGTCAACGTGTTATAATTCCTTGTAAAAAAAAAAAAAAAGTAGAAAATGTATGTAACTGTATAAAAAATTAATGAAATTGTAGATTGAAGACAATATTGTATTTGTAATCCAAAATTCAAGATCATTTTTCTTACTTCATTCACACATTGGGAACTGACCACTACAAAGCAATGTGATCTGATTCTTTAACCAGACACCTAAGAAAAAGAGTGAATGTTATAAGAGTTCAAAAGAAGCAAAATATGTTCTTAAAACAACTTCAAACTTATCTACCTCATGTAAGTTGCTTACTGCTGTGTATCTTATAAAACTTTTTACTGATTTTTTAAAATAGTTTACCATGCTGGTCTAATGCCCTATAACATGGGCTTCTGGCAGGCATTGATCATACCTTCTCTTCATCATGTCAGGTCTCCTAAGAACTTAGGGAATCCTCAATATTTGTAATTGTAATTGTGGATCCTCAATATTATTTGTAAATAAAGATTATGATGGATTTAACGTAACAGAGTAGCATGAACCTCTCTTAGGACCAGTATGGAAGTGATTTAGCAGGCCAACTGAATATGAATCCCATAGTGAAAAAGAAAAAGCTAGCCTTAAACACAAAAATACAGACTACAGAAAGAAATTTTAGTAAGATCAAAATGGTTTAAAATAGTTTAGACAAACATAAAATGAGTTTTGTTTGGATTCTAAATTTACAGTGAATTTACAACCCATCCTGCTCCAAAATTCCACTTTATAAGATGTACAATTATGCTGAATGTCTCAGTATTCCAAAGACACTCAAATAGCCACCACTACTATCCACCTTTAAAAAAATGTTTTAAATATATACATAAATCTGGTACTCAAAGTTCAGTACCAATACCACTTCATAGAACCAGGCACCTCAGTTTCAACCTACAACTCCCAAATTGTTTCCGCTTCTACACCACTGCAACTAACAATTCTGCCAGACTACACAAAACCATTCAGTGGTTTCGTCTGATGTGGAAAAAAAGTCCATGAGGGACTAGGAGGTGCCACCAAATCCAAGCCAGGATAAAGATCTAAATCAGTTGGGTTAGAAATGGTACCTTAGCTGGGCTAGGAAATAGTAACTCAATGCATCACCTTATATAGTATCTACCTTTTGGGGTGAAAGTTATTTTTACCATGGTAATTTTTTTCTTTTTTTTTGAAACAGGGTCTCACTCTGTCACCCAGGCTGGAGTGTAGTTGCATGATCACAGCTCACTGCAGCCTTGACCTCACAGGCTCAGGCCATCCTTCCACTTCAGCCTCCATTAGTAGCTGGAACAACAGGCATAGGCCATCATGCCAGGCTAATTTTTGTATTTTTTGTAGAGAAAACCAGCCACGCTGCCCAGGCTGGTCTCAAACTCCTCGGCTCAAGTAATCTGCCCACCTTGGCCTCCCAAAGTGCTGGGATTACAGGCGTGAGCCACTGCACACGGCCTACCATGGTAATTTTTAATTTATCACTCAAGAAAACTGCTTGGTATTAAGTAGTGGTAGTGTGCCTGAAGGAATCATTCTTGTAGATTTTTGAAAGGGCTAATCTCTATAACATTAAAACTTTTCCCTCATAGTGATCAACAGATTATAAAATGAGGCTGTGGTTGGCTGAGAAAAGTTAGCCTGTCAGGCGATGTGAATTCTAGTCCTGGTGATACCCAGTCAGTGGTAACTAGCTATATATACCATCTGGCAAGCATCTCATTGTGCTGTAATTTTCCCATATTGGCTCTCTCAACTTCACAGCATTACTAGGAAGGCAGGTGAAATCTTCTACATGACAGAAAAGTACTTAAACTTATTAAACAAACTAATCAAACATCATTGCATTTCACTGTTGTCATCTTTCCTCCAAAAAATTATCCAAGGTTAAGTACTTCTCCGAGACTGTTTCCTTAAAAATCAAATTATAAATCTAGAAAAGTAAACACTGCTCATAATCATATTCTATAAATATTTCTATATTAATTTAACAATGGGAAGTAGAGTTTGAAGAGTACTCTACATGTTTCAGATGTAGTACCATAATGGCAAGAATTTCTGGGCTCAATTCTTTCCATCACATATTTTTCTTTTCCCTTGTTAACCTTTTACTGACTTCAGAAAAGATTTCTGCCTTCAGTGGTGTGAGAGACAAATAGAGCTTAGTCTACAATTTTCACTCCAGTAGAGGAATCATTCATAAATGCAATCAAATAGAGCTATCCTATTTCTGTCAAGAAATTTTTTTAAAAAGCAAACTTGAATATCACTGAATAAAAATAATTTGCTTCTTAAATTTCTGCATCAAAAAATATAGCAGGAATATATAACAAACCTCAGTTTATCCAAAATCCAAAAGGTAAAATGAGAACAATTAGCATTTTTCCAAGGTACCATATAATATCTAAAATTCATAAAGATGTACCCCAAGATACAGCAGAAGCTTGTCAGGGTTTCACATTCATTGTATATTAAATTATATTCTAAGTAGTGTTTGTATTAAATATTATTGTACTATAGTTCTGTGAATACATACTAATCCATGGATAAGATATAATTCTCATGTAAATAAAATAGTTAATACTCAACCTTTTGGGGGAAATACTCTGAAAATACTATAGTATGTTACCGATACAATTTCAATGTAAGCTGCTTCAAATATGGTTATTTCTATTTTTCTATTTTTAGGTTCATATGACAACATACTAAAATGGTTTAATCTACGACCAGCAAGATTGTAACAATAGCTTCACACCCCTTTTGTGCTACAAAAATTACACATCCCTTAAGCATAGACTGAAAATAACGCTATCTTGACAAATTTTAAAATTAGCATTAGAAAAGTAAAAGAAAATTTTATCATTAACATAAATTTGAAAAACCTTTACCTTTTCATCCCAAAATGGTACTTTCTGGTATCAAATAAAACGTTTACTTTTAATTCATTTCAGACCAATATTTATTCTTCTCTTTGGCAATGAGTGTTTCAACATCTTGAAAACGCATTTAAGCTTACTCCTTTCATCAGCTCTAAAATGGGGTTATGCATAATCCACTAAATGCAAATAATTTTTGGAAGCATCGCTTAGTGGACTTCTATGCTGTGTAACATATTCAATTAAGAATAAGAGACTTTTAAATAATCTTTAGGGAAAACTACCAGCCAAACAACACAATGTTAATGGTAAGAAAATTATCTTTGGGATTTAGAATTTCAAATAAAAATAAATCACCAACTATTCAAAAAGAATGATTTTCTGTATCAAATAGAAATGTTATTAATGTTGTGAAAAGCTTGTGCCTAACTATAAATCATTTAAAGATAATCCCAGGATATTTAACTTGATCTAAGCCATAACTTAAAATTCTCAGAGCCAACTGAGAACGATCTTCACAATCTATTTTGAATTTAGAAAAACTGAAGCACAAAAATCACATGAAGATTTGATAAGGACTCTAGTGTCCTGAACTCCTGTCACCTGGCCAAACAGTTCATCCATCTAAAAAGTCAATCACTCTGTGTTTGAAGGGGGCATAACTACCCTCAATTTGACTCCAGGATATAGCTCTGTCTTCCAATATTGATTGAAAGGCTTTTGGCTAAGAACAAGGACTATTTTTCCCTGGAGAAACTGCAGCTGTGACAGCTGACCTCAGCCTTCTAAGACGAAAAGATTCTGTCTGGGAAAATGACTTACTGATTATCAGAGTTAGCTAGAATAAAATATCTCAATCTTCAGAGCTCTTCATTAAACAACTACTCTCTTTCAATATTCTTAAAATATCATGGAGTATCATCATGTTGCACAACTCCAGAGGATAGCATAGAGAATACAATATGAGTATGCCCCCTGGAGTTTTGAAACTCAGAGAGCGCTGGTAACATCATCATCACTAAAGCTTTCCTGCTGCCTTTTGTTAAGTTATTGACTATGGAATCCTGATTGAATTTCTTTTCTTTTTTTTTTTTTTTTTTTTTTTGAGACGGAGTCTTGCTCTGTCGCCCAGGCTGGAGTGCAGTGGCGCGATCTCAGCTCACTGCAAGCTCCGCCTCCCAGGTTCACACCATTCTCCTGCCTCAGCCTCCCAAGTAGCTGGGATTACAGGCGCCCACCATGGCGCCCGGCTAATTTTTTTGTATTTTTAGTAGAGACGGGGTTTCACCGTGTTAGCCAGGATGGTCTCGATCTCCTGACCTCGTGATCCGGCCTTGGCCCCTCAAAGTGCTGGGATTACAGGCGTGAGTCACCGCACCAGGCCTGCCTGATTTAATTTCTTACAGGCTACTTATTGTAGATATGATGCTCAAATCAGATAAACTTTCGAGGTTATAGATCTTGCCAGCCTGATGAAGATCTGCATCATTTATAACCTAACACCACCTATTTCTGTCCTTTTAAAAGAGGTTTTGCTTGCTCAAGGCTGAGGCAGAGAGGAACTACTTAACTTGTACTGAAACCAAAACAACTGATCATCCACAGTAAATAGTATGATGTGGCAGAAAGACCACTGGAATCAGGAGATCTACCATTTGTTAATTATATACTCCAGATCACTTATCTGGAGTATAGGGACAATACCAAGATTAGGGACAATAATACGTCTTAATAATTCCATAGAATTATGCTAATCAAGTAACAAAAAACCAAAGTGTTCATAAGCTGAAGCATAGTATTCATATATGATTTTGCAAGTGGGCAAACTTAGAAAATTCTTCTCAATATTAACTGAACAGACTGGGTGCAATGGCTCACACCTGTAATCCAAGCACTTTGGGAGGCCAAGGCAGGCATATCACCTGAGGTCAGGAGTTTGAGATCAGCTTGTCCAACATGGTGAAACCCCATCTCTACTAAAAATCAAAAAATTAGCCAGGCGTGGTGGCACATGCCTGTAATCTCAGCTACTCAGGAGGCTGAGGCAAGAGAATCACTTGAACCCGGGAGGCGGAGGTTGCAGAGAGCCGAGATCACGCCATTGCACTCCAGCCTGGGCAACAGAGCGAGACTCAATCTCAAAAAGAAAAAAAAAAAAAAAATTTAACTGAATAAAGCAATATTAAATAAATTATTTGGAACAGAATTTTTAAGGGACTAAGAATGCTGTTATAAGGACCCTATTTAGGATAGCTTTTATTATAGATGGTCATATTTTTATGTAAAATTAGCTCGAATACAAACTATAAAACATCCTATATAAGCTCTTATTTTACAAAGTAAAATGTGTCTTTGCCTGCTAATTGTTTCACTTGAGTACACGCTTTTTGGCACTTTACAGATTTAATACATCTGTAGTTCCAGGAAATGAGCAATTCTATATAATCAAATGCTAAGAGATAAGTTTCTGGTTCTGTTTTTGAACTTTATAATCATTAAATAAAACAAAACACATCTCTTTTGGTACCATCAGCACAAAGTCATTGAATAAAACTCCAAAAACAAAAATCCATTTGTTCTGGGTTTAAAACCAATCATTGCATCAGATCTCACAGAAACTTGTTTCTAAAACTAACCTGAAGAAAACACGCCTAACCTGATAAATGCAACCTCCTAAGGGACAAAGGAATGCAATAACTTTAGTTTTAGATAAAGGTAGAAGTAAAAATTATGGTTCAGAGAATCCTATATCAAATATTTTAAGTTATTTACCAATGGTGATGGTAAAAAAATGTTGGCAGGTCTTATAAAAGTACTATCTATAACATTTTCATTCTGATTATGTCTTAAAATAGTCAAAGAAAAAGGACAATGGGAAGGAGAAGAAAATATTTAATACAGAATTCTGCCAAAATCTACCAATGATATTTGAATCCAACCAAGACCAGAAATACTTGAACCAAGAAGTTAGTCACAATGCCCCTGGTAGCTGAGTAAAATGGTGCTTAAACTATTACTGATTTTCTCAGCCTTGTACATTTTCACTCCAAAAATTCTAATTCTGCAACACAAGATGTGTGGAACCATCACATAATTAGTGTGTTCATTATAATCTAGTTTCATAAAAATCAATGTTCCTAAAGCTGTCATCTTGCTGACCCCAGATTCTTACTAACTGTTCACAAAGTTCAGATTATTCTAAGTATTAAATCAATAAAATCTAAATTCAATCCATCTGACTGCTGTTCTTGCAGTAAATACACGCTCCAGAGGATACCCTCCCACCCCCACCCCCTGCCATGTTCAGTAGTAGAGCTGCCCTGTTCTATAAATACTGTTGCTTCTGGATGACTTTCAGGGAAAGGCCAAAAGAAAATAAATTTTAGCAGTCTATCCAAGAGGCAAGGACGCATGGATAACAACCAAGACAGACTGTGCTTTCTGAGCTCTCATTCCAAGAAAAAGAATGGTTGGGGGAGCCGGGAGACTTTTTAAATAAAAGCCAGTTATTTTATGAGACAGGACAAGGGAATCAAGAATTATGCATTACATCAGAATCCTTCAAAATATTACAGAGATAATCATGGAGCTGTATTGAAATGAATATTCCCATGATCAAATTGAATTAAAAACTAAAAAATAGAATAACAACACACTATTCCTCTTTAGTATTCGGCATACACAGGATGCCGTTACAAATAAGTGACTTAAACAGAATTAACTTAATATTTTTGGACGTGGGAGGAGTCTCAAGTGGAGCTTCTATATTAATCTTAAAAGAGCATTCTTTATCCTGAGCTTGAAAAAATCATCTTTAATACTCCAACCCTAGAGCCTTGAGAACGCATACAGGTACAATATTGCACTTACCATGGGTAATATTCCTAAAAAGTAAGATGCAAAACTAAAATTTATAAGTTAAATCTGATTTTCCCAAGATACAATTAAGTTTGGAGAATTTATTTCTCAACTGCTGTCAGCTCTCAGCTATCTAGTCCTCTCTGGAAATTACCCTCAATTGTACAGATTACCTTGCCCAGGATCACACTACCTCCTAGGGGCAATTTGCATCAAATGACTGGTCAATACTGGGGTACAAAGGCTCAGTCTCCTTACTCCAACCTGGAACAACTCCAAGCAGCCTTCCCATGCAGTTGGTTGAGGCCTTTCTTCTGACTGCATCCAACTTCTCCTTTTGTCCAATCTTGCTTCCATCCCTTCCTCTACAGGTGCAAATCCCAAGAGTTCCCACTTACAAAGTTACTGCATATTAATCTTGTTTCCTGGGGAACAAACCGGCAACGGTGGGACATAAACCAAACAGTACTACATATACATATATACACACATACACACACATACATATATATATGACCAATCGTATAAAATTCTATTTGTGATTGTACCATGTCATATCTTACCACAAAAAAAAATTATCTTTTTTAATTCATTATTTTATTTCACAAAGTAATTGAAGGCTAAAAGTCTACTGTCACTGAGGTCACAAAACTCAGAAGATTTACAGGGCTATATTTTGAAAGGAAAGATTTAATAAAGATAAGACTAAAGGTTACTTAACTTTTATGAGTTGGTCCTAGTATGTCTGTTTTGCCCTCTTATTCTAATTTCACATTTCCCTGTAGCAAGATGGTTATCAGAAATCAATCTGTCTCTATACATTTAAGAACAGAAACTCCTTTTGCTTATTTAAATTATTTCACCAGCAACAGCATTTCTTTTGGATCCTGATGCTATTCAAAGCATACTTGCCTTTAAAATGCAAAACCAACTCAATTGGCCTGACAATTTATTGGTCTTGAATGGCTTACCATTTGTTGCTTCAAAGTGTCCCTCACTTTGCTTTTCAATGCTTTTTTCTGTGCCTTCCTCTACTAAAGAGACATAAAGCTAAAATAGTTAATGGAAATACTCTCAGGCAGAAGCATGAGGTGGCTCACGCCTGTAATCCCAAAACTTTGGGAGGCCAAGGCAGGTGGATCAATTGGCCTCAGGAATTCGAGACCATTCTGAGCAATGTGACAAAACCTTGTCTCCACAAAAAACACAAAAATTAGCCAGGCATGGTGACATGTGCATGTGTCCTCAGCTACTCAGGAGGCTGATGTGGGAGGATTACTTGAGCCTGGGAGGTAGAGGCTGCAGTGAGCCATAAACCACCATAGCACTGCACTCCAGCCCAGAATACAGAGTGAGACCCTGTCTCAAAAAAATTAAAAAGCTAAAAAAATAATTAACAAAACAGCTTTACTTTGCAAATTATGTAAAATATTTGGTTTCCAAGTCATGTAAAATATTTGGTAACCTAATTGACCAATCTCTAAAAGTTGTTGATTTAACAGTTGAAAAAGGGGTGAGAGTATCCCCCCTAATTCATGGAAGACATATATATATAAATATACCCAACAAGAAAAGCAGATTAAGACAAAAGGGAACAGTGTCTGGAATGGAATATGACTCTGATCTCATTTCAATCATTAAAAATTTTAGAAAATCAGTAAAGACAACATTAATACAAATGCTCAGGTGAGAAATTTTTGGTGGGCGTGACAGAGACAAGCACTTCCTTCTCTCTCCTTTTTTACATTTCCTCTTACTACAGTGGGTCCTCAAGGCATTCAAGCATATGCCTTTGCCCACGTGCTCTATGACCCATATTGCCTTGCTTACTTTGTGATCCCCATATTCTTCCCATTTCCACATGGCTAAGTTGTCGCTTCATTCTAACATCTGATATTCTTGAATAAAAAGTTAAGCAATGGAATTCTAGATTGCCAAACAAGCTGGAGAGACATTACTATCTTTAAATACCTCCTAAAAGGAGATGCAGAACACACACTCCAATGAGCTATCCCTGCACAATCCAGAGAGATGATTTAGCCCTTTTAAAATCCCATTTAAGAATGATAAAGAGAATAAAATACTAGTAGATACAAAATAATAAAAAATGTTAACACATTGTTCACTCTAATTTTGATTCTATGTACTTCATTTGTGTTTTGTATAGTTTTTTGCTTTATTTTGTGTTTATAAATTTTTTCCAGGGAGAAAGTTTCAGTGGGTGGGAGGGATGGCAAGAAAGAAGAATGAAAGAATAGTACCAGCATCTGTAGCTTCTCATGGCAGCCATTAACAAAGTACCAAAAATTGGCTAGCTTAAAATAACACAAATTTATCATGTCACAATTTCTGGAGGGTAGAAGTTTGAAATGAAGGTATCAGCAAGGCCATATTCTCTCTGAAACCTGAAGGGGAGAGTCCTTCCTTGCCTTTTCTGGCTACTATTTTTTGTGTGCAATCATTGGTATTCCTTGACATGCATCATTCCAATATCTGATTCTACCATCATGTGGCCATATTTTCCATGTATATCTCTGTCTCTGTATCTCTTTTCTTCTTATAAGGACACCAGCCACATCAGAGTAAGGGTCTACTATACTGCAGTAATCTTAACTACTTACCTCTGCAAGGACCCTATTTCCACATAAGGTCACATTCTGAGGGACTGGGAGTTAGGACTTCACCATATCTTTTGGGGGGGATACAATCCAATCCATACAGCATCTGACAAATGGACATTTCAAATCAGATGCAGAACTGTTGCTTCAAATATAAAAAGCATTATTTTATCCTACAGATTTTTCTTTCCTTTCATTCTTCTCCCATACCTCTTGGAATAATCTTAACTTATCCTTCTCTATCTTCTCCCAATATCCAATCAACCATCAATGCCTATCAATATTTCTCTTTATTCTCATGGTACTAATTCAGTTTAGTCCTTTGAGTTTCATTTGTTCTCAAAAGTCTCTGAATTGGCCTTCGACTTCCAGGCTCTCCCCATCAAAGGAATCCATTCTATATACACTGCTTTCTTCACTCCTCTCAATGTGCGTGAAATTATATAATTCCCTTAAAAACTCCTCCAGTTTCACTTTTGCCTCCCTGTCTTGTCTTATGATGTTACACTCATCTAAAGGGATTTTCATCCACTTAAAGAAGCAACATCCAAAGCTAACCCCAAACTACTTCTTCTAACTAATCTTTCTTGAACTTAAGAATACCCTGATTTCTTTCTCTGTTTAACTACTACAGCACCATACTACACACTGTAATCCCTGGATATATATCATTTGCTTGTATCATTCACTGCTATTCCATATAAATTAAGCTTCTAATGCTGAATATATTATAAACTCTTGAAGTCAAGGTCATTCTCTGTGCTTCTTCCTGTATTCTCCAGAACAGAAAAGAGAACATAGTAACGAACTTCTGCATACATTGATTAACAATAAAACAATTGGAGATTTTAAAAAGGAATCTCAAGAGAATAAAAAAAGTCATGATCTTACTGTAAAATCAAGTCTTCAAAATCTGTTTTTAATAACATTTTTTCCTAATTATAAGATATATGTGTTCATTAGAAATACCTGGAAAACACAGGTAATCATTTAAAAATAAAACCAGTCATCGAAGATGGCCGAATAGGAAAAGCTCCAGTCTCCAACTCCCAGCGCAAGCGACACAGAAGACCGGTGATTTCTGCATTTTCAACTGAGGTACTGGGGTCATCTCACTGGGGAGTGCCGGACAATTGGTGCTGGTCAGCTGCTGCAGCCCGACCAGCGAGAGCTGAAGCAGGGCGAGGCATTGCCTCACCTGGGAAGCACAAGGGGGAAGGGAATCCCTTTTCCTAGCCAGGAGAACTGAGACACACAACACCTGGAAAATCGGGTAATTCCCACCCCAATACTGCGCTTTAAGCAAACAGGCACACCAGGAGATTATACCCACACCTGGCCGGGAGGGTCCCACGGCCACGGAGCCTGCCTCATTGCTAGCACAGCAGTCTGCGATCTAACCGAAATGGCAGCAGCGAGGCTGGGGGAGGGGCGCCCGCCATTGCTGAGGCTTAAGTAGGTAAACAAAGCCGCTGGGAAGCTTGAACTGGGTGGAGCTCACAGCAGCTCAAGGAAACCTGCCTGTCTCTGTAGACTCCACCTCTGGGGACAGGGCACAGCTAAACAACAAAAGGGGAAGCTGCAGAGGCCTGTGCAGACGTGAACGACTCTGTCTGACAGCTTTGAAGAGAGCAGTGGATCTCCCAACACGGAGGTTGAGATCTGAGAACAGACAGACTGCCTACTCAAGTGGGGCCCTGACCCCTGAGTAGCCTAACTGGGAGACATCTCCCACTAGGGGCAGTCTGACACCCCACACCTCACAGGGTGGAGTACACCCCTGAGAGGAAGCTTCCAAAGTAAGAATCAGACAGCTACATTCGCTGTTCAGCAATATTCCATCTTCTGCAAACTCTGCTGCTGATACCCAGGCAAACAGGGTCTGGAGTGGACCTCAAGCAATCTCCAACAGACCTACAGCTGAGGGTCCTGACTATTAGAAGGAAAACTATCAAACAGGAAGAACACCTATACCAAAACCCCATCAGTACGTTACCATCATCAAAGACCAGAGGCAGATAAAACCATGAAGATGGGGAAGAAGCAGGGCAGAAAAGCTGGAAATTCAAGAAATAAGAGTGCATCTCCCCCTGCAAAGGAGCGCAGCTCATCACCAGCAATGGATCAAAGCTGGTCAGAGAATGACTTTCAGGAAATGAGAGAAGAACGCTTCAGCCCATCAAACTTCTCAGAGCTAAAGGAGGAATTACGTACCCAGTACAAAGAAACTAAAAATCTTGAAAAAAGAGTGGAAGAATTGATAGCTAGAATAATTAATGCAGAGAAGGTCATAAACGAAATGACAGAGATGAAAACCATGACACGAGAAATACGTGACAAATCCACAAGCTTCAGTAACTGACTCGATCAACTGGAAGAAAGACTATCAGCGATTGAGGATCAAATGAATGAAATGAAGCAAGAAGAGAAACCAAAAGAAAAAAGAAGAAAAAGAAATGAAAAAAGCCTGCAAGAAGTATGGGATTACGTAAAAAGACCAAATCTACGTCTGATTGGGGTGCCTGAAAGTGAGGGGGAAAATGGAACCAAGTTGGAAAACACTCTTCAGGATATCATCCAGGAGAACTTCGCCAAACTAGTAGGGCAGGCCAACATTCAAATTCAGGAAATACAGAGAACGCCACAAAGATACTCCTCGAGAAGAGCAACTCCAAGACACATAATTGCCAGATTCACCAAAGTTGAAATGAAGGAAAAAATCTTAAGGGCAGCCAGAGAGAAAGGTCGGGTTACCCACAAAGGGAAGCCCATCAGACTAACAGCAGACCTCTCGGCAGAAACTCTACAAGCCAGAAGAGAGTGGGGGCCAATATTCAACGTTCTTAAAGAAAAGAATTTTCAACCCAGAATTTCATATCCAGCCAAACTAAGTTTCATCAGTGAAGGAGAAATAAAATCCTTTACAGATAAGCAAATGCTTAGAGATTTTGTCACCACCAGGCCTGCCTTACAAGAGACTCTGAAGGAAGCCCTAAACGTGGAAAGGAACAACCGGTACCAGCCATTGCAAAAACATGCCAAAATGTAAAGACCATCGAGGCTAGGAAGAAACTGCATCAACTAACGAGCAAAATAACCAGTTAATATCACAATGGCAGGATCAAGTTCACACATAACAATATTAACCTTAAACGTTAATGGACTAAATGTTCCAATTAAAAGACACAGACTGGCAAATTGGATAAAGAGTCAAGACCCATCAGTCTGCTGTATTCAGGAGACCCATCTCACATGCAGAGACATACATCGGCTCAAAATAAAGGGATGGAGAAAGATCTACCAAGCAAATGGAGAACAAAAAAAAGGAGGGGTTGCAATCCTAGTCTCTGATAAAACAGACTTTAAACCATCAAAGATCAAAAGAGACAAAGAAGGCCATTACATAATGGTAAAGGGATCAATTCAACCAGAAGAGCTAACTCTCCTAAATATATATGCACCCAATACAGGAGCACCCAGATTCATAAAGCAAGTCCTTAGAGAATTACAAAGAGACTTAGACTCCCATACAATAATAATGGGAGACTTCAACACTCCACTGTCAACATTAGACAGATCAACGAGACAGAAAGTTAACAAGGATATCCAGGAATTGAACTCATCTCTGCACCAAGCAGACCTAATAGACTTCATAGAACTCTCCACCCCAAATCAACAGAATATACATTCTTCTAAGCACCACATCGCACTTATTCCAAAATTGACCACATAATTGGAAGTAAAGCACACCTTAGTAAATGTAAAAGAACAGAAATTGTAACAAACTGTCTCTCAGACCACAGTGCAATCAAACTAGAACTCAGGACTAAGAAACTCAATCAAAACCGCCCAACTACATGGAAACTGAACAACCTGCTCCTGAATGACTACTGGGTACATAACGAAATGAAGGCAGAAATAAAGATGTTCTTTGAAACCAATGAGAACAAATATACAACATACCAGAATCTCTGGGACACATTTAAAGCAGTGTGTACAGGGAAATTTATAGCACTAAATGCCCACAAGAGAAAGCTGGAAAGATCTAAAATTGACACTCTAACATCACAATTAAAAGAACTGGAGAAGCAAGAGCAAACACATTCAAAAGCTAGCAGAAGGCAAGAAATAACTAAGATCAGAGCAGAACTGAAGGAGATAGAGACACAAAAAACCCTCCAAAAAATCAATGAATCCAGGAGTTGGTTTTTTGAAAAGATCAACAAAATTGACAGACCGCTAGCAAGACTAATAAAGAAGAAAAGAGAGAAGAATCAAATAGACACAATAAAAAATGATAAAGGGGATATCACCACAGACCCCACAGAAATACAAACTACCATCAGAGAATACTATAAACACCTCTATGCAAATCAACTGGAAAATCTAGAAGAAATGGATAATTTCCTGGACACTTACACTCTCCCAAGACTAAACCAGGAAGAAGTTGAATCCCTGAATAGACCAATAGCAGGCTCTGAAATTGAGGCAATAATTAATAGCCTACCAACCAAAAAAAGTCCAGGACCAGATGGATTCACAGCTGAATTCTACCAGAGGTACAAGGAGGAGCTGGTACCATTCCTTCCTAAACTATTCCAATCAATAGAAAAAGAGGGAATCCTCCCTAACTCATTTTATGAGGCCAACATCATCCTGATACCAAAGCCTGGCAGAGACACAACAAAAAAAGAAAATTTTAGACCAATATCCCTGATGAACATCGATGTAAAAATCCTCAATAAAATATTGGCAAACCGGATTCAGCAGCACATCAAAAAGCTTATCCACCATGATCAAGTGGGCTTCATCCCTGGGATGCAAGGCTGGTTCAACATTCGCAAATCAATAAATGTAATCCAGCATAGAAACAGAACCAAAGACAAGAACCACATGATTATCTCAATTGATGCAGAAAAGGCTTTTGACAAAATTCAACAGCCCTTCATGCTAAAAACTCTCAATAAATTTGGTATTGATGGAACGTACCTCAAAATAATAAGAGCTATTTATGACAAACCCACAGCCAATATCATACTGAATGGGCAAAAACTGGAAAAATTCCCTTTGAAAACTGGCATAAGACAGGGATGCCCTCTCTCACCACTCCTATTCAACATAGTGTTGGAAGTTCTGGCTAGGGCAATCAGGTAAGAGAAAGAAATCAAGGGTATCCAGTTAGGAAAAGAAGAAGTCAAATTGTCCCTGTTTGCAGATGACATGATTGTATATTTAGAAAACCCCATTGTCTCAGCCCAAAATCTCCTTAAGCTGATAAGCAACTTCAGCAAAGTCTCAGGATACAAAATTAATGTGCAAAAATCACAAGCATTCTTATACACCAGTAACAGACAAACAGAGAGCCAAATCAGGAATGAACTTCCATTCACAATTGCTTCAAAGAGAATAAAATACCTAGGAATCCAACTTACAAGGGATGTCAAGGACCTCTTCAAGGAGAACTACAAACCACTGCTCAGTGAAATCAAAGAGGACACAATCAAATGGAAGAACATACCATGCTCATGGATAGGAAGAATCAATATTGTGAAAATGGCCATACTGCCCAAGGTTATTTATAGATTCAATGCCATCCCCATCAAGCTACCAATGAGTTTCTTCACAGAATTGGAAAAAACGGCTTTAAAGTTCATATGGAACCAAAAGGAGCCCGCATTGCCAAGACAATCCTATATCATAAGAACAAAGCTGGAGGCATCACGCTACCTGACTTCAAACTATACTACAAGGCTACAGTAACCAAAACAGCATGGTACTGGTACCAAAACAGAGCTATAGACCAGTGGAACAGAACAGAGTCCTCAGAAATAATACCACACATCTACAGCCATCTGATCTTTGACAAACCTGAGAGAAACAAGAAATGGGGAAAAGGATTCCCTATTTAATAAATGGTGCTGGGAAAATTGGCTAGCCATAAGTAGAAAGCTGAAACTGGATCCTTTCCTTACTCCTTATACGAAAATTAATTCAAGATGGATTAGAGACTTAAATGTTAGACCTAATACCATAAAAACCCTAGAAGAAAACCTAGGTAGTACCATTCAGGACATAGGCATGGGCAAGGACTTCATGTCTAAAACACCAAAAGCAACGGCAACAAAAGCCAAAATTGACAAATGGGATCTCAATAAACTAAAGAGCTTCTATACAGCAAAAGAAACTACCATCAGAGTGAACAGGCAACCTACAGAATGGGAGAAAATTTTTGCAATCTACTCATCTGACAAAGGGCTAATATCCAGAATATACAAAGAACTCAAACAAATTTACAAGAAAAAAACAAACAACGCCATCAAAAAGTGGGGAAAGGATATGAACAGACATTTCTCAAAAGAAGACATTCATACAGCCAACAGACACATGAAAAAATGCTCATCATCACTGGCCATCAGAGAGATGCAAATCAAAACCACAATGAGATACCATCTCACACCAGTTAGAATGGCAATCATTAAAAAGTCAGGAAACAACAGGTGCTGGAGAGGATGTGGAGAAATAGGAACACTTTTACACTGTTGGTGGGATTGTAAACTAGTTCAACCATTATGGAAAACAGTATGGCGATTCCTCAAGGATCTAGAACTAGATGTACCATATGACCCAGCCATCCCACTACTGGGTATATACCCAAAGGATTATAAATCATGCTGCTATAAAGACACATGCACACGTATGTTTATTGCGGCACTATTCACAATAGCAAAGACTTGGAATCAACCCAAATGTCCATCTGTGACAGACTGGATTAAGAAAATGTGGCACATATACACCATGGAATATTATGCAGCCATAAAAAACGATGAGTTTGCATCCTTTGTAGGGACATGGATGCAGCTGGAAACCATCATTCTTAGCAAACTATCACAAGAACAGAAAACCAAACACCGCATGTTCTCACTCATAGGTGGGAACTGAACAATGAGATCACTTGGACTCGGGAAGGGGAACATCACACATTGGGGCCTATCATGGGGAGGGGGGAGGGGGAAGGGATTGCATTGGGAGTAATACCTGATCAATGATGAATTGATGGGTGCTGACGAGTTGATGGGTGCAGCACACCAACATGGCACAAGTATACATATGTAACAAACCTGCACGTTATGCACATGTACCCTAGAACTTAAAGTATAATAAAAAATAATTTATTGTACATAAAAAAAGTAAAACCTAACAACCACTTTAAAAAAATTGTTTTAATCCTCATTTAATCCTTTGTTTCAGTCCTCATTTACAGCTGTGCAAGAGTAAAGACAAATTATTTTCCCTTACAGTGAATCCAAGTCTTTAACCTTTGGAATATAGATAAATGTCTGTAGGGATTGAACCCCATCTTTGCTCCATTTTTATAGTAAAGAGATACATGAAAGTTTGTAGACCAAATAACTTCTACATATGTAAACACATACTGCCAGAATTAGCCCAGGGCTCTCATGAGATGTACAGACTGTCACAAGGTGATAAAAATTATTGTTCTTTTCTCTGCGTTGCCATATAAATTATGTGAGATTTCATCCTAACTTTGTAGTCTCTAGCAGGCTGCCTGTGTGCATATTCTGATATACTTACTTAACAATAAACTGGTTTTCTTTCTTTTCTACATTGTCACAGAGAAGACTCTGTTGGTAGCACTTCCATTTCCTCAACACCTGGCAAACAATGCCTCCGCTTTCTCCTCCTGCCCCTCCTAAACACACGCACACACATGTACATAACTTTCATGTCCTCAATACCTGGCAAACAATGCCCCGGCTTTCTCCTCCCACACCTCCTACTCACATGTGCACACACGAACATAGCTTTCATGTCCTCAATACCTGGCAAACAACGCCCCTGCTTTCTCCTCCCGCCCCTCCTACTCACATGCACACACATGTACATAACTTTTATGTCCTCAACACCTGGCAAGCAATGCCCCTGCTTTCTCCTCCCACTCCTCCTAAACACAGGCACACACATGTACATAGCTTTCATGTCAATACCTGGTAAACAATGCCCCTGCTTTCTCCTCCTGCCCCTCCTACTCACATGCACAAACACGTACCTAACTTTCATGTACTCAATACCTGGCAAACAATGCCCCCGGTTTCTCCTCCCACCCTGCTAAACACACGCACACACATGTATATAACTTACATGTCCTCAATACCCGGCAAACAGTGTTCCCGCTTTCTCCTCCAACCCCTCCTAAACACATGCGCGCACACATACATAACTTTCATGTTCTCAATACCTGGCAAACAATGCCCCTGCTTTCTCCTCCCACCCCTCCTAAACACATGCGCGCACACGTACATAACTTTCATGTCCTCAATACCTGGCAGTGTATTGAGGGAAACAGTGTTCCCGCGTTCTCCTCCCGCCCCTCCTAAACACACGCACACACATGTACATAACTTTCATGTCCTCAATACCTGGCAAACAGTGTTCCCGCTTTCTCCTCCCGCCCCTCCTAAACACATGCACACACACGTACATAACTTTGAAACAAAATTGGGATCACACGCATGCATGTGTGTTTATATATAATTATATAAATATTATATATGTACACAAAATATTTGATACATATATTTGCCTTTTAAGGTTAAATCAAGAGTAACTTTTATATTTATTTCTTGAATTCCTAATATATATACATTATACTATTTAACAGTGTGCTGGAGTCAGTTCTTACTCATGACGATTGCTTATATGTCTCTTTCCATCTCCACTTTCAGTGACAGCATGTCAGTAATAAAACAGGCCATGGTAGAATTAGTTACACCAAGAAAATACGAAAATACTATAAATCAGAACTTTTTTTTTCTCCAGACAGCCATTTCACCAGCATACCACTGACAATGCTGTATAGGTTCTGCACCTTGCTTTTTAAATTTAGTTATATATCTTAGAGATTATGCGTATCAGTACATATGGAATTAACATCTAGCACTTTATACTACACTACCTTTAAAAATATACTGGAGGCCGGGAGTAGTGGCTCATGCCTGTAATCCCAGCACTTTGGGAGGCCAAGGCAGGCAGATCACTCAAGGTCAGTATTTTGAGGCCAGCCTGGATAACATGGCAAAATCCCATCTCTACTAAAAAAAAATACAAAAATTAGCAGGGTGTGGTGGCAGTCACTCATAATCCCAGCTACTTGGGAGGCTGAGGCAGGAGAATTGCTTGAACTTGAAAGGCGGAGGTTGCAGTGAGCCAAGATCACACCACTGCACTCCAACCTGGGTATAAAAGTGAGACTCTGTCTCAAAAAACAAAAACATATTGGGAATATGACTCATCACTTCTGAAATGCCCCTAAATTGATGGATAACATTTTTAAAATTTATTTAGGCATTTCTTTGTTTGCTGGTGAGATATAACATTTTTTTCATAACTGTATTGCCCACAGATTTTTTTGTGTGTTAAATTATCTACTCATGTCTTCCATTTTGCTTCTGGAATGTATAGCTTTTTCTCATTGGTTTGTAAGAGTTTTTTACTATTAAAGATATTAAACACTTGTCCAATACATATGATATAAACATTTTTACATTTTGGCCATTTGTCTTATAATTTTTCTAATAATGATTTATGACATATAAAATTCTATATGCAGTAACAGTTCTATAAGTATTCTGATTTGAAATTGTGGAAATTCTGGCTACTGATTGAGGAAAGCTCAATTAACGTAAACTAAGCAAAAATACAGAATTCTTAGAAAATTATTTTCTAAATGATAAACATAATTGTAACTTTATAAATACAGTAATTGCACTTGAGATAACTCATGTACTTTACAAATGTTAATTTTCTTTTGTTTCAAAAACAATCTAATGAGGCATATACTAAATGATTCTCTCGTTTCACTCTCTTTTTTGTTCTCTCTTCCTCACAAAAAGGTCAGCAAAATGAAAATTTTTAAATGGTCAAGTACAGAAAAAAGCAAATGTGCTAGCTTTATTGTGAGAGTTAAAAAGGCAAACATTGTATTAAACATTAAATTTGGCTACAAGCTTCTAGGTAACCAAAGCAAAATGGAAACTATGAAGGATTATACCTTTTTTTTTTTTTTTTTTGAGATGGAGTCTCGCTCAGTTGCCCAGGCTGGAGTGCAATGGCACCATCTTGGCTCACTACAACCTCCATCTCCTAGGTTCAAGTGATTCTCCTGTCTCAGCCTCCCGAGTGCTGGGATTACAGGCATGCATCACTGTGCCCGACTAATTTTTTTTTTCTTTTTGTAATTTTAGTAGAGACAGCGTTTCACCATGTTGGTCAGACTGGTCTTGAATTCTGACCTCAGGTGATCCACCCACCTCAGCCTCCCAAAGTGCTGGGATTACAAGTGTGAGCCACTATGCCCGCCTCCAGATTATACCATTTTTGTTGCTGATAAAAGAAAACATAGCAATCCTTTGAAAGACACAGACTTTTCCTATAGAAATTCTTCATAAAGTTTAAAAAAAAGAAACTAAAGAAAAGTTATAGAAAACTTAATTCAGGTAACACATGATATCTCTAACAATAGTTTTATAGATACAGAGTAAAAGCTCACTTGATAAATGCCATTCTGTGAGGAATTAATGTTATTTTCAAATTAGCATTTATGGAATGTGGAAAATGAATCACATTAATATAATTCAAGCATGGTAGTATATCATGCTGCTAAAAACAGACTTCTGTATATCTAGAAGAGTAGATAGCTAGCAGCTCCCTCGGACCAGTTTTCTTAAAAATTATTTCAGCTAGACTTTTGCTTTTTGGAACACACAATTTGAGGTTGAAGTGTTTGGAAAAATTCGGGAGCACAGGAGTTCTAAATGAAGGAAACTCCGTAACTCTTGGATTTTCCAATATAATAAAAAGCCAAAACGGTATTGTCACCTCAACAGAAAGTAAGGCATATCTGCAGGCAAAGCTAAGATTCTCCTCAAAGATCAACTTTGGATCCACTGATAAAGATTTCTAACAAATGTTTAGATAAGGTATTAGTCATTACCTGACTTGGCCATAAAAGAAGTCTCAATATTACTCCTGTGAAATATCTGATTTGAGCCCCATACTGTCCTGAAATACAAGTAATTGAACAGTTGAACTCTGAAGGTACTCATTTGAAATTGGATACTTATATTTTGGGTCATGATTGTCAAACTCAATTTTAATTTCTATGTATTGATGTTAAGCCATCAGGTTGTATCCCTGCATAAAACACTTTGGAGACATTCCATTATACTTATAATAAAATCCAGTTTCCCATGACTCACAAAGAGACTCCCGATACAATTTGCAAGGACCACTAGGTAAAATGAAAATTCTGGGTCCCTTTGTACAAAAATTAAGAATTTCAAGATGATGACAAGACAGCATTGCACAAAACACAGAGCGTTTCTAAGAATGGGGACCTGGCACTTTCTTGATCTTCAACCTCACTCCATACTTCATTTTTGCCTCCCCAAAAGGGATTCCCTCCTCCTGCCACAGGGCATATGCTATTTCCAGACCTGGAGTTGTCTTCTCATTGCCCTTCACAGGTGATGCCTCGTCTTTCAGATACTTGCTTAAGTGTCACTCCTAAGAGAGGTCTTTCCTGACCACCATATCTAAGTATGCCCTCTATTCCTGACCACCATATCTAAGTATGTTCTCTTTCATGTATCTTAGTCCATTCAGTCTGCTATAACAAAATACCTTAGACAGGGTAATTTATAAATAACAAAATTTATTTCTCACAGTCCTGGAGGCTGGGAAGTCCATGGTCAAGGCACCAGCAGATTCTATGTCTGGTGAGAGTCCACTTCCTAAATGGCAATTGTTTGCTGTGGTCTCATACGGTGAAAGGAGAAAATAAGCTCTTTTGGATCTGTTTTATAAGGACACTACTTCCATTCATGAAGACTAAGCCTTCAGGACCTAGTCACCTCTCAAAGGCTCAACATCTTAATATCATCCCCTTGAGGGTTAGGTTTTAACATATAAATTTTGGGAGGACACATATATCCAGAACATAGACTTTTGGCTCTGACCCCACAAAATTCACATCCTTCTCACATACAAAATACATACATTCCATCCCAATAGTCCCAAAAGTCTCAACTCAACCCAATATCAACTCGAAAGTCTAAAGTCATCAAATATTGGTGAGACTCAAGGTTTGACTCATCCTGAGGCAAACTGCTCTCTAGTTGTGAAATAAAACAAGTTATAAACTTCCAAAATACAATGGTGGGACAGGCATAGGATTGATGTTCCCAAATCAAAAGAGAGAAATGAGAAGGAAGAAAGGGGTAGCTGGTCCCAAGTTCAAAACCCAACAGGGCAAACAATATTGAATCTTAAGACTGGAGAACCATCTTTGACTCCATGACTCACCTTCCAGACATACTGTGATAGGGATTGGGCCCCCAAGGCTCCAGGCAATCCTACGCTCATGGTTTTGCTTGGTGAAGTCCACACTGCAGCTCTCACCAATTGTATCATGTGCCTGTGGCTCTCCCACGCTGAAGCACTTTGGTTCCTCTACTGCTCTGGGGTGTTGGGGGCATTCCTACCCCCACAGCTCCACTGGTCATTGCCCTAGTGGAGACTCTCTCCAAAGCTCCACTAGGCATTGTTGTAGTGAGGGCCCTCTGTGATGAATCCCCTCATAACAATTCTCTGCCTGAGATCCAAGACTCTCTGGGGCATCCTTAGAAATCTAGTTGGAGGTACCCATGCCACCACAGTTCATGCTCTCTGCAGTCATGAAGATGGTACTGCATGAACACCAGCGTGATCTACCACCCATTCATTTTGGAGAGGCAGCCTGAGCCACAACTAAATCCGTGAAGGAGCACTGCATCAGAACTCAGGGAGTAGAGCCTTGAAACGTTCCACCTCCAAAGCCCCGGCATTCTGACCCTGTGATGGGTGGGGCAACCCCAAAGATTACTGAAATGCCTTTAGGGTCATTCTTTCATTGTCTTGATGAATAGCATCTGACTTCCTTCTACCCATACTAATCTCCTTATCAAACGTTTGATTGGCCACACCCTTAGTGTTCTCCCCAAACATTTTTCATTCTTTACTATATAGCCAGGCTGAGCATTTTCCAAGTCTTCAAATTCTGCTTCCTTTTTGATTATAAATTCCATCTTTAATTCATTTCTCTCCCACACATTTTACTATACGCAGTCAAGAGAAACCATGCCACAAGAGAAATCATGCCACATCCTCAACACTTTTCTTGGATATTTCTTCTGCCCAATATCCTATTTCATCACTCAGAAGTTCCATCTTCCACAAAGCAGTAGAACACAAACACAATTCAGCCAAGTTCTTTGTCAATTTATAACAAAGATAATCTTTCCTCTAGTTTCCAATAACATATTCCTCATTTCTATAGGAGACCTCATTAAGATGACCTACTTTATCCATATTTGTACCAATATTCTGCTCATAACCACTTAAGTAATCTCTAAGAAGACTTAGGCTTTTTCTACATCTCTCCTTTTCTCCTGAGCACTTGACAGAATTGTCCTTAAGCCTCCTTTCACAGCTGTGTACTACAAAACTTCCAACCTCTACCCATAACTAAGTTCCAAAGTTGCTTCCACGTTTTTTAAGTATTTGTTATATGGCAACACCCCACTTCTTGATACCATTGTCTGTTTCAGTCCATTAAGCTTGCTACAACAAAATACCTTAGACTGGGTAATTTATAAGCATCGGGAATTTATTGCTCACAGTTCTAGAGGCAGGGAAGAAGATCAAGGGAGCAGCAGATGTGGTGTCTGGTAAGGGTTTTCCACATCATAGATGATACCTTCTTGCTGCATCTTCACACAGTAGAAGGGCAAAAGGGGCTAACAACCTCCCTCAGGCGTCTTTTATAAGGTCACTCATCCCATTCATGAAGGCTCTGCCCTCACTATTCACTTCCTCAAGTCCCCACCTCTTCATACCATCACCTTGGAGACTGGGTTTCAAGATATGAATTTCAGGGGCAGGGAGGGACATATATTCAGATCATAGCACATTGTATCTTGATTTCTCCTGTACAGAATTTATCACAATTAGCAAAGACGTATTTGTTTACTTGTTTATTGCCTATCTTTCCCCTTTAGAATAGAAATTCCAGTAGTACAGACTGTATGAATTTTTTATTCACAAATGTAGAATCACTTCATTGCACAGTAGCATAAAATAAACACTAACAAATATTCGGACAACAATGACTGCAAACTAAACTCAGAGAGACCCAAGTTTGGACTTCAGCTTTGCAATTTTTTAACTGGGTGATTGCGATCTTGGGTAATCTCCTTTGAACTTCAGTTTTCTCCACTGTGAAGTGAGATTATATTAGTATGAAATCAATTGTTACATATAAAGGGCTTAGCAGAGGACCGATTCATAGTACCACTTAGTAAAAATTATTATCATTTTAAATTTTATTTATTGTTATTTCTATTTTAATTTTTTTAATTATTTACATTTTGAATCTCTCTATATGAAGATCAATTAATTCTGATTTCCAATAAATTTTTAAAGCATGAGGATAGAAAGATGCTTGTAATTCCTTTGCTGTGGCATGATCTTATCTCAGATTACAGAGTATTTTACAAAGAAAGGGGCAAATACAGCCAATTTTATAATACATGAGATGAAGCAATTGTAGGAATTTTAAATTAACATGAGAAATACATTATGTGAAGTGTCTCATAAAGTAAAAGCACTGACCAAATGTAAGGTTCAATGTGGTCATTACAATTTACCACTGCTTATTTTGGCTGAGCACTGGAGAAGGGACTAAGAATTAAGAAGCAGTGATGTCTTCTATGGTTAGAGATAAGATAAGCTGCTTATGGCAACTAAATTTTATCAGAATCCCTCCAGCCTATTATTGAACATTTTAACAATATGGACTATGTAATTTACTAAATAAGCTATAATTCTACCAGAATTATGAGTCCTCCACAAAGAATACCAATGATTTCTCAACAACATCTTAAATATGTTTTTCTTCTAATTGAATTCCAGGCTATATATTATTATGTCATGTCTAACATTGATAATATCTCACATTTTTCATTTTTAAAAAAATGTTCCTTTTAAAGTTGGGTGATGAGTACATCTATCTTATTTTTCATATATTTCAAAATGTATATTTAAACATTCCCCTTTATCAGGTATTTAAGTTGCACCTGATTTTTATCTATAATAAATAGTATGGCAATATCCTTGTACACAAATCTTTGATGATACATTTGTTTGTGCCCTTATAAGGAATTTCTGGAAGTGTACCTGACAGATCAAAGGTAAGTATGAAAAATGTTTAACACTGTTGATTTACATTAACAACAAATGCAGAAATATTATGTTAATTTATACTACCAAGCACAGGAGATATGAGGACCTATGATACAATACCTTAATTATTAACTTCTTTTTTGGTTGGTTGGTTGTTTTTGAGATGGAGTCTCACTCTGACACTCAGGCCAGAGTGCAGTGGCCTGACCTTGACTCACTGTAACCTCTGCCTCCCAGGTCCAAGCAATTCTCCTGCCTCAGCCTCCTGAGTAGCTGGAATTATAGGTGCCTGCCACCACATCCAACTGATTTTTGTATTTTTAGTAGAGATGGGGTTTCACCATATTGGCCAGGTTGGTCTCAAACTCCTGACCTCAAGTGATCCACTCGCCTCAGCCTCCCAAAATCCTGGGAATACAGGCATGAGCCACCGCACCCAGTCGAGTATTAACTTCTTTAATCAACATCTTAACAAGCATTGACTGTTTATTTTTTGCCAAAGATAAGCACAAAATGATTATTGAAAAACAAAGATGACTTCACTGTATTTGCTATGGAAAGAAGAACAATAATGCAAGCCAATTTATATTTTAGTCATTTGGAAATTATACAATTTTAAAATTATCTCATGTTGGTCTTCTGTGGTACCTGAAATTCCATGAGTAGAGAGTCATTCTTTGGTTCAAAATATAAGGCAGAATTATAATAATCAACATTTACTGATATCAGCATAAGTGCTAAGAAACAAAACCTACACTATTTGTCTTAAGTTTAATTTGAAAGCTAGAAAACTAACATTATATATACAATTACCCATGAGTGCAAATATTCACTTCATTTAAAACATATTCAAAATAAGAAATAAAATGTACTTCATAGATTAATTATTCCTTTATTCTTCAAGCATCAAACTATTGTAGTTAAGTGATTAATATCACATTTTTAAAATTTTATAATTCCATATCTAGCACAGGACTAGGACTTCACACCTTATATATACTTACAGTGTGCCTTTTAAATTACAAGTTTAAATAATGTCTGACAGGTTGACAGTAAGGTCGTTGTTAACTTCAGATTCATGGTTGGGTCAAATGAGCCTGATGTCTAAAGGATACAAAAAGACACCGGATTGCATGAATGAGTTTCTTACTCTCCGAGTAGGTAATAATCAGCAGTTTTACAGCGGTGACATTTATGGTCTCAGAGGGTGGTAAAGAAGGAGAGCATCAATAACTCGTTTGATGTGCACCTCATGTGGATTTTCATAGGTCACTCTGAAAATTTCCAGAGTGACGTGTGTTGGTTAATCTTCTGGCCAAAAAAAAGAAAAAGCAAGTGGGGGGAGATTACTATATACTACCACAAATGAAAGACTATTCAGTGAATTGAAACAACAGTGAACTTAAATACCATAGCATTATTATGCCTTAGAATACCTATATAACATAGGAGATTAAAGTAAATAAATAAACAAATAATATAATTTGTACAATTATATTATTTTGTACACGGTGGCTCACACCTGTAATCCCAGCACTTTGGGAGGCCAAGGCGGGCGGATCACCTGAGGTCAGGAGTATGAGACCAGCCTGGCCAATGTGGCAAAACCCTGTCTCTACTACAAATACAAAAATTGGCCGGGCGTTGTGGCAGACGCCTGTAATCCCAGCTACTCGGGAGAATGAGACAGAAGAACTGCTTGAACCCAGGAGGCGGAGGTTGCGGTGAGCCAAGATGGTGCCATTGCATTCCAGCCTGGGCTACAGAGTGAGACTCCATCTCAAAATAAATAAATAAATAAATAAATAAATAAATAAATAAATAATTTGTACAATAAACGTTTTCAGATTGTCACACTAAATATATCATGCAACCTGACTGTTACCACTCCTACAACTACCATCCTTCTGTAGCCACTGCCTCTGAAGGTTCTGATGAGGTGCAGGGGATGAAGTTATAACACTGAAACCCTCAGCCTACACTCAGTTGAGCTCCTAAACTTTTAGTTCAGGCAAGTTGTTTTAACAGAAAGAGCATGATGTTTGGAGCCAGAAAAGCATGGGATTAAAGGTGCTTTCTCACTGCGTGACTTGATGCAAGTTACTAAATTTTCTAGACCTCAATCCCCTCATCTGCAAGATTAGATCTGATAATACAGTGTCATTCATCCTAGAAGTCTATCAAATCCTCCTTTTGATAATTTCTTATTTCATATAGATTTAAATCTTGATGACAATCTTTCAAAAAATGAACATGAATATATTCTGATAAAAACAAACATAATGTGAACATGTTACAACAAAATACTGCTACGTAGTGTCAGTGTCTGCTTTGGCATTTGCGTTCTGGGTGACCCTGTCCCCAAATATTACTACTTTAATTGTCATAGCCAAATGAGAAACAGAGAAATACTTACATAAAGAATGTTTTTGTGTCAAGTGAAGGCTCAACAAAGTCATAATGTTATAGAAATGAAGGCTTCCAATAGTTGGAATAAAGAAAAATGATGGGAGAATAATTATCACACAGTGGTTTACAGGCATACTAAGCCTCAAAGAAACCTGTTTCATACTCACTTTGAGAAAGCAATTTAGTTTCAGTAATGATTTCTGCCTTCCTAGTAA
The DNA here is from genome assembly GCF_007565055.1 of Rhinopithecus roxellana. Classification (NCBI taxonomy): domain Eukaryota; kingdom Metazoa; phylum Chordata; class Mammalia; order Primates; family Cercopithecidae; genus Rhinopithecus; species Rhinopithecus roxellana. Next base: position 58,598,610 of record NC_044551.1, read on the forward strand.
GGAAGAACTTCCTAGTAAGGTGTAACTCCTATTGGTTTTATACTTTTCTCGTTATTAAAATTATAACTTATTATGAGTTTATAATTCTGTAAGAGCTCTAAGTATAAAAACATTTTGTTTTATAATTGTACATATATAAACAAAACAAAAATAATTTAATACTGGAGGATATGAGAGCATATTTTTTTCTTTACAAAGGAGTCTGTACATTTCTCTTTTGAAACCGTGATACTAGATACATAGTGCCTAGCCCAAGACAGCTTTTAGAAAATTTAGTACCCATCCTTTTTTCCTCATATACATTTATTATCACATAGCTATCTGGCATTTGGCTGGGCTTATTTGTTTTTTTTTTTCCAGTTCCTGGTAATAATTGGGAGGTCTAATGGGCATAATTTGATTTCAGTTTTCAGGCTTTATATGACAAAATTAATCAATGGGCATAAAGATAGACCAATTTAGTAATCACTGCTTATGCAGTGTCATTTGAGTGACAATAAAGAGAAACCTTTAATGGCCATTTTTGAAATTTTGCCATTAGTAATGTTTTTCTTTGATTTCATGAAGAGAACAGGATGTAGAGTATTCAAGAGAACTCTCAAAGCCCGAAATCATGGTGTCTTAGAAGCATAAGTAATTAGGGCTTAACAGATTATATAGTAATTCTAACACTCTGGAACAATTCTGAAAGTATAAATAAGTCATTGAAAAAAACTATTTAGTTTTATTCATTTATATATGGCCTATCGCTTTTCACAATTTGATACAAGCATATTAATATTAATAAGGTCATAAAATATGACAAATTTTAGTATAGACCAGGTCCACTATAGTAAGAGATTTCACCTGGTGGTGTGACTTGCTTAGTCGAGCATTTTAAAGTGTCTGAATGTGTCAAGATTCCTCCTGACTTAACAGTTCATAAGAGGAACTTTATCATCCAATCAAAGATGAGAGAAAAAAATAAGTAAAAAAGGCATTGATAGAGTAGGCTGCTGGAGATTTCTGTGAGCTGGTAAAATTAGAGTAGATTAGAGGATTAATGAATCTAATTACAAAGCTTCAGGACAGAAGGGAGCTTTCAAAGCAAGATACAACAGAATGGTTAATATATCAGCAGAGGTCAGGCAACTATTTTCATGAGTAACAGTATAAATTCAGTCATTCAGGCCATTGAAAGTAATGTATGTTATTTCTTCTCTAATTCTGCATATGTTCTAAAAGGAAAGACAATAGTTTAGGTCCTTTTTTCTTACTGTACACATGAATAGTCCAAAATAACAGACACAATAAATTAGGATATTATCAATAAACTCACTACTATTTTGTTTCATCTTTACCTTTCTTTTCTCACATCTTTGGTTACATCAGTTGAAACAGTCACAGAGAGAAATAATTATAGGCACCAGAGCTAATTACATTATATTGTTCACTTTGGTGCTCATAAAGAATCTCCTTCATGTCTTCACGTGATATACTTTCAAATATCTCCAAGTAATGGATCTTCTACAGTTTATTAAATTATGAAATTGTGCCTTGGGAAGTTGGTTTTGTTTGTTTTTGGGGTTTTTGGTTTTTTTTTTTTAAAGGTTCTCGCTTTGCCACCCAGACTGGAGTGCAGTAGCACGATCTCTGTTCGCCGACCTCAGCCCCCCAACTAGTTGGGACTATAGGCACACACCACCACAGCCAGCTAAGTTTTGCATTTTTTGTAGAGAAAAGGTCTCATCATGTAGGCCAGTCTCGTCTCGAACTCCTGGGTTCAAGCAATCTGCCCAACTTGTGCCAGGATTACAGGCGTGAGTCATGGAGCCTGGCCTTGTTTGTTTAATTTCAAAATGAGGTAGGTGTTTTCAGGTTCCTTAAAAAAACTTCTTATTGAAAATAATTCAAATTAAAATAAAGTTGCAAAAATGAAAATAGTACAAGGAATACCCATGTTTCTTTCACCCAGACTTATCTATTAATACTGCTAACATTTGCTTTATTATTTGCAGGCATGTTCTCTCTCTGTCTCTCTCTACACACACACACACACACATTTTTTTCCTCACCATTTGAAATCATGGCCCTTTACCCCTAAATATTTCAGTATGTAAATCCTAAGAAATCCACTTAATGCATACCTTAATGCATAAATTTACATTACAACACTTTTACCTACTCTACCATCCATATTCCAATTTTATCAGTCTTTTATAGTATTTATTTTTTCTCCTCTAGTACAGGACCCAGTTTAGGGTCAGGCATTATATTTAGTGGTCATATCTCTTTAGTCTCTTTTAACATGGAATATTTCAACAGCCTCTTTGTCTTTGAGACATTAACTTTTTTTTTTTTTTTTTTTTTTGAGACAGAGTCTTACTATGTCACCCAACTGGAGTGCAGTGGCGTGATGTTGGCTTACTGCAATGTCCGCCTCCCGGGTTCAAGCAATTCTCGTGCCTCAGCCTCCCAAGCAGCTGAGATTACAGGCGCCCACCACCACACCCAGCTAATTTTTGTATTTTTAGCAGAGATGGGATTTTGCCACGTTGGCCAGGCTGGTCTCAAACTCCTGACCTCAAATGATCCACCCGTCTCGGCCTCCCAAAGTGCTGAGATTATAGGCATGAACCACGGCGCCCAAGCTGACATTAACATTTTTTAAAGGACACCATCTTCCTTCCTTTCTTTTAATAAAAAAATTCCTCATTTTGTATTTGTCTGATGTGATTAATTTGAAGTTATACATTCTTGAGCAGAAAATCACATCTGGAGAAATACCAGATCTATCTGTTCTTCATTCATTGCATAAACTTTTATCATCTGGTCAAGATGTTACCTGATTTCTCCACTACATAAATAGTAGACTTTTTTTCTTTATTGCAATTTAATAAGCAGTCTAACACTTGAAGTTAATCAAATACCCTGTTCCTCATCAAAATCCTCCCCTAGATTTAGCATCCATACATGATCCTTGCCTAATATAATCTTTATCATGATGATTTTTCAACTCCAGGTCTCTCTATATATTAATACTAGTCAGCCCTCAGTATTTTACTATAAAGAGGAATCTCTCTTTCTCATCTATTTATAGACCTATCAATTCCTAGTTTTTCAGTGATTTACAAACTATTACTATACTTTATATTTTTGTGCTCTATTGGTTCCAAGTTGGCCAGTGAGAATGCCTCCAATAGGATCCCTGTGTCCTTGTTATGTGACCCCATTGTTTTATTTAGCACTGACCCTAACCTATACTCCTGAAATCAGCCATTTCTCTGAGAAGCCTCCTTTTCTTTGCAAAGTTAAATTATCTTTAAATATTAGAATTTAAAGGTCACTTTCAGAAGGTTCTAACACTTTGGAAAAACCAACATTATAAAACCGCCTGGTGTTTAAAATAAAAAATCTCTTCGATTGTTTAAGAGTTTAAATGTCTTAATTATCCGGCAATCTTACAGCCATCTAAGACATGATAAGTCATGAAATATTAAAATATTATATTTAATATGTCTTTCTAACTTACCTAGAATCTCAGGATATGAGTAGTATACTCTAAGTACTCCTTGCCAACTCTACCAAATTTTCTCAACATTTGAAGTTAGCAATGCTTTTATTTTTCCGTTAAAAACTGATTTTCAATATATGCTCAGTAGATCTCATTTATAGTCATTCATTGCAAGCCAACCTTGACAATTAGTTCAAATATTAAAGCCAAAAACATTATTTACCAAAACTATCCTTTCTCCATAGAACACAAAGGTAGGAAGCTAAAAAGAATGTCTTCTTTATTACTCTCTAGGATTAAAATATTACATGTATTGAACATATGGAAAGTTGGCCAGTTGAACAATTGCTAAAAAAAGTGTGTAGGAAAAATGTCATTTCAAACTCCTTTTAAAAATGTGTATCCCTAAAACTGTTTTATTCCAATCATATTACTTTAACATAATCCTTCTATGAACATATACCAATTTAATTATATTAATGCAGGTTTGTATCCATACTTGTTATGCAAAAGGTAATTTTTATATCCATAATTATAACACTATGACCTAGCTCTCATCATTTCTCCAAATGACTGAATTATCATCTGAAAACTTGTAATTCCTTGAGGTGTATTAGGACATTTCATATGTAAGCAGATCTCTACAATTTTTGAATTTTTTCTTACACAAAGACTCAGTCTATAAAAAATCAGTGCCTTGGGAGATAAAATTAAATATCCTCAATGCCTGTCAGAGCACAAATGATTCTCTGAGCATGAATTTCTGGAGTTTTAATGCAAGTCAGTAGCAATGCTTTTTTTCCATTTAATATGAGCTTTCCAAAACAATATTTAGGAGCATATCTTTTCTTAAGAAAGTAAAATGTCAAGAAAGATTGAGACTTTTTCTTTTTCATTATATGTGTCAATCTTTCCAAAATAACGTTGATTTTAGGCTTAAGAGGATATAAAAAGAGTAGTTCTGTTACTTTTAGTTAGCTTTTATTTCTTTCTTGTTCATTTGTGACAGGAAAACTGTGTAGCTGCAAAATAAAAGGAAGAATAAATTATTCCATACAGTGGCCCTACAGAGGTCAGGTTAATAGGGAGCAAAAGCTATATATGAAGCGACAGAGTTAATCATTCATGTGGCAAATTGTTTTTTCCAAAGATGGTCACAATAGCATCCCCCATCCACATATAATGTGACTTTGACATTCTCCTCAAGAGGCAGGATCTATCTTTCTTTCCCTTGATTCTTGGCAGGCTTGTAGTGTCAGAGGCTAAGTCTTATATCACAGTTCAGTTCTCTTGTTTTTCTTGCAACACTGGCCTTTGGAGCCTCCAAGTAAGCAGGCTGGTTGCCCTGAAGCCAGCATGCTGGACAAAAGCCCAAACTAGTCCACATGGAAAAACCACATTAAGAGATAAAGATGCCCGGCCATCCCCCAGCTGCTTCAGTCCCCTGCTGTTTCACCTCCAGCCACAGTCTAACTGCAACTGCATTAGAGACCTAGCCAGAACTGACCAGCTGAGCACTTCCCAAACTCCTGACCCAGAGAAACCAAGAGCAATAATAAAAATGATTGCTGTTGTTTTAAGCCACCAAGTTTTGGGGCAACTTATCATGCAGCAATAGAAAACTGGACATGTCAGCATTCCAGACAGTGAATACTGAATAATAACATGGATTGGGTTGAGGAGGATTGCTCAAGTAGGGAATTAAGGTATGGAAGTCATGCTGAATGTTCCCTTAATTTTCATTCAAGTTTCCACAGGACTCTTAGTTTTCTTCAAATTCTATTCAGTGATATGGATCCAATATAAAATCCAAAGCAACAAATTCATGATGCATATGTGGTAAAGCTAACTTAGGTCTACTAAAAAGAGTTAGCAGCAGCATTAAGTAGAGCTATGTTTCCAATATTTGGGCCTCCAAAGTTACAGAGTCTTAGCTTCTGTCTTATCTATTATAATCTAATAATAATATTATATATAGTAAGTTTAACACTTGTTAATTTCCAAAGTGCTTTCATGTACCTGATTTCATGTGATCTTATAAATAATCCTATGAAATAGCAGAGCCTGATAGAGAAAAAAAACTGAGTCTCAGAAAAGTTACAAAAATTGCTCAGGATTAAGGAACGAGGGGGAAAAGTATTTAATTCAAGCAAGTAGAAGACTAGACCTGCTACCCTGATCTGGGAGCCAAGATCTAAGTATGTGTATGGAACGTACATGATACATTATACTCTAATCACTGACCATGTGACCCAGAGTCTGTGTGTGCCACTCTCTAAGGAACCAAGATTCAGTTGTATATTAAACATTATGCTCCTAAGTGTTACACTATTTTGCTTTTTAAATACCCTCTTCTGAAAATCTTGCATTTTTATTATACTCTGGATAATCACTAAAGACTATTCCAAGGACTAGTCTCAGGAGCCTCGTAATTTTTTTAATGTTAAACAAAGTAGGTGCTATTTCAAAGTCCTTTAAGGTTTGATTTAATGAACGCCAAGCATCTCAAATCCACAGGAAATTTTTTTTAACAAAACACTGTTGGATATCTTCTGAAAAGAAAAGTTAACATATGCACCAAATGGAATTCTCATTGAGCTCCAAGATACTGCTTGTCAGACAGAGGAGGTTTCTTGTTGTTGCTGTTGTTCAGTGTGCCCAAACATTGAATATTATTTATACAAAAAACAAGCTTTTAAAAATTCTCTGCCCTGTCTTTGCCACTAACCATGCCTCCCCAACCATTGGAATAGTTCCATCTCCTTTTAACAACTTCCCATTAAACCTCATGAACCATATCCTGTACTTAATGGGCTGTTAATATTTTAAAGCTTCTGTAGTTCTACTGTAAATCCCCGGTCCCATTTGCAACATTGAAAAGATATACCAAAAAGTCTTCCCAGCCAATGATACAAAGAAACCATATAACTTAAATTCTGACATTCAACAATAACTTTGTACCATTAACAATAGACTCAATCCTAACAGTATAACAGGCGCAGTAACTATGACAGCTATATATCTGAAAACACTAAGTAGGGTTGGGAACATACCACCATTTAACTGGCTTCAAGCCACATACTTGTCACATTAGCCCAGCATAAGTCACAATACACTTGCTTAATCACTAACATGGCACTTCAGTTCTTAAAAAATAAATAAATAAAATTAAGGTAATACGCCAATAGAGTTTAACCTGATTATTTATTTCATCATAGGAAATTTACAGACATTTAAAAAATGAAGTAAACTAGTTAATTATCTCAAAAAAAGCAAACTAGAACTCTACATACATTTTGTACAACCTTCCTTTTGGGTAGAAAGTGAATAAATAGTCCAAAGGATATCATTTCTAGTTTCTACTCCTGTTTTTATGCATGCATACAACCCTTTTAATAATTCTTGCCAAAGAATTAGAATGCTGTAACAGTCTTCATCTAAATTCAGAAAGAAACTTTAAAAATAAAGTTTATAGGATTTAAAATGTCTTGATTATGCGATAAGAAAGAAAACAACACTACTATCTGATTGAAACAGACAGATATTTTCTGTCAGTGGCCACCCAGTTTCTCTCCTGGTTACTCTTAATCTAACCCATCTCATCTGTGCTGTCAAACCATCACCTCTTTCCCACTCCAACCCTCTGGCTACCTCTCCAGCCACTAGAGATTTAAAAGCAGAAAGCATCTTATTGCCCATCGGATAAGTACTCAGAAAATTCAGTCTTCACTGATTCTGCCTTTAGAAAACACTAAATATGTCTTCTAACGGCTAGGACGCTGTTACAGTTAGAACAGAACGCTAAAATGGTGCAGTATTCAGGATTTTCCCACAGGGTCATAACATGTCATTCTTTTTATACACTGCTGGATTCTATTTGCTAATATTTTGTTAAGAATTTTTGCATCTATGCTCATAAGAGATACTGGTCTGTGGTTTTCTTATAATGTCTCTGTCAGTTCAGGTATGAGGGAGATGCTGGCATCATAAGATGGGTTCAAAAGCATTCTGTCTGCTTCTATCTTCTGAGAGACTGTAGAGAATCAGTATAATATGTTTTGTAAATATTTTGTAGAATTCACCAGTGACTCTATCTGGGCCTAGTGCTTTCTGTTTGGGAAGATTATTAACTGTTGGTTCCATTTCATTAATAGCCAAAAGGCCTATTCAGATTGTCTATCTCTTCTTGTGCGAGTTTTAGCAGATTGTGTCTTTCAAGGAATTAGTACATTTCTTCTCTGTTATCAAATGTGAGAGCATAGAGTTGTTCATAGCATTCCATTTTAACATTTTTAATGTCCACAGGATCTGCGGATGTTCCCTCTTTCATTTCTAGTATTAGTAATCTGTGTCCTCTGTTTTTTTTCTTAGGTTGAGTAAAGGTTTATCGATTTTATTTATCTTATCAAATTTTGGTTTTGTTGATTTTCTTTATTGGTTTCCTGTTTTCGAATGTATTGATTTTTGCTCTAGTTTATATTATTCAATTTCTTCTGCTTACTTTGAGTTTAATTTGCCCTCCTTTATCTAGTTACCCAAAATGGAAGCTTAGGTTTTATAAGTCTATTTCCCTTTCTAATATATGCACCCAATGCTGTAAATTTCCCTCTATGCACTGCCTTTGCTGCCTTTCACAAATTTTGTAAGTTATGTTTTCATTTCATTTAGTTCAAAGCATTTTTAATTTCTCTTTTGAACCATGTGTTATTTAGAAGTATGTTGTTTACGGCCAGGCGTGGTGGCTCACACCTGTAATCCCAAGATTTTGGGAGGCCCAGGAGACCAAATTGCTTGAGCTCAGGAGTTCAAAGCCAGCCTGTGCAACATGGAGAAACCTTGATTCTACAAAAAATAGAAAAATCAGCCAAGTGTGGTGGCACATGCTTGTAGTCCCAGCTACTTAGGAGACTGAGGTGGGAGGATTGCTTGAGCCCAGGAAGCAGAGGATGCAATGAGCTATGATTTTGCCACTACACTCCAGCCTCGGTGACAGAGTGAGACCCTGTCTTAAAAAAAAAAAAAAAAAAAAAAAAGTGTGTTGTTTAATCTCCATATATTGTTTGGGGCTTTCCAGTTATCTTGCTGTGACTGATTTCTAGATTAATTCCATCTGGTCTGAGAATAGATATTGTATGATATCTATTCTTTTAAATTTGTTAAGATGGGTTTAATGGCCCAGAATGTGGTCTGTCTTGGTGACTGTTCCATGTGAGCTTGAGAAGAATATATATTCTGCTGTTATTGGATAAAGTAGTCTATAGATATCAATCATATCCAGCTGATTGATGGTGTTGTTGAGTTCAACTGTGTCCTTACTGACTTTCCAGTTGCTGAATTTATCCATTTCTGATAGAGGGGTGCTGAAGTCTTCAACATAATAGATTAATTTATTTCTCCCAACAGTTCTTTCAGTTTCTGTCTCATGTATTTTATTGATCTGTTGTTAGGCAAATACACATTAAGGATTGTTATGTCTCTTGCAGAACTGACTCCTTTATCTTTACATAATACCCTTCTTTATCCCTAATAACTTTCCTTGCTCTACATTCTGCTCTATCAGAAATTAATATAGCTGGCTGGGTGTGGTGGCTCACGCGTGTAATCCCAATACTTTGGGAGGCCACAGCAGGCAGATCACTTGAGGTCAGGAGTTCGAGACCAGCCTGGCCAACATGGCAAAACCTCATCTCTACTAAAATTACAAAAACTAGTTAGGCATGGCAGCATGTGCCTGTAGTCCCAGCTACTCAGGAGACTAACACAGGAGAATTGCTTGAACCCGGGAGGCAGAGGTTGCACTGAGCTGAGATTGCACCACTGCCCTCCAGTCTGGATGACAGAGTGAGACTCTGTCTAAGAAAGAAAGAGACAGAGAGAGAGAAAGCAAGCAAGCAAGCAAGCTAATTCTGCTTTCTTTTGCCTAGGATTGGCATGGTAAATCTTTCTCCATCCAATTACTTTTAATCTATATGTGTCTTTATATTTAAAGTGGATTTCTTGGCCAGGCGCAGTGGGTCATGCCTGTAATAGCAGCACTTTGGGAGGCCGAGGCGGATGGATCGCCTGAGGTCAGGAGTTTGAGACCAGCCTGGCCAACATGGTGAAACCCCGTCTCCAATAAAAATACAAAAATTAGCTGGGCGTGGTGGTGGGTGCCTGTAAACCCATCTACTTGGGAGGCTGAGGCAGGAGAATCGCCTGAACTTGGGAGGCAGAGGTTGCAGTGAGCCGAGATCGCACCATTGCACTCCAACCTGAGCCACAGAGTGAGACTCTGTCTCAAAAAACAGTGAATTTCTTGTAGACAAAATATAGTTTCATTGGGTCTTATTTTTCTTATCCATTCTAACAATCTCTGTCTTCCAACTGGTGCATTTGGAGCACTGATATTCACAATGTTTATTAATATAGCTGGATTAATATCTACTGTATTTGTTGCCCTTGTTCTTCGTTCTTATTTTTTTTTTCCACTCTGTCTGCCTTTTGTGGTTTTTAATAGAGCATTGTGTATGACTCCACTTTCTCTCCTATTTTAGTGTATCAATTATGCTTCTTTTTTTTACCTTTTTAAGTGGTTACCCTAGAGTTTGCAATATACATTTACAACTAATGCAAGTTCATTTTCAAATAAAACTATACTGTTTCATAGGTAGTGTAACTTATAATAATGAAATAATCCTAATTCCTTCCTCCTTTCCCTTGTGATATTACTGTCATTTATTTCATTTATATATGAACATATACAGATACAGATATACATATGATAGATACATAAGCACACATAATCAAATTGTTGCCAATATCATTTTTAACAAACTGTTATCTGATAGATCAATCACTAATTCCTTCAATGATGCTCTTCCATTCTTTACATAGATCCAAGTTTCTCATCTATATTATTTTTCTTCTCTCTATCTTTTAACATTTCTTGCAAGGCAGATCTATTGCCAATAAACTTCCTCAGTGTTTGCTCATCTGAGAAAGTCTTCATTTCCCCTTCACTTTTGAAGGATAATTTCAAAGGGTGCAGAATTCTAAGTTGGTGTCCTTTTCCTCAACGCTTTAAATATTTCACTCCTCTCACTTCTTGCTTGCATAGTTTCTGATGAGTAGTCAGATGTAATTTCTACTTTTGTTCCTCTATAGGTAAGATGTTTCTTTTCTCTGTCCTCTTTCAGGATTTTTTCTTCTTTTTAATTTTTTTTTTCTTTTTAATTTTTAAATGTACATTTTATTTTATTAGAGATAGGGTCTCACTCTGTGGTTCTGGCTGGAGTGCAGTGTTGTGATCACAGCTCACTGCAGCCTCAAATTTCTGAGCTCATGCGCTCAAGCAATCCTCCCACCTTTGCCTCCTGAGTAGCTGGGACTATAGGTACACACCACTGCATATGGCTTTTTCGTTTTCTGTGTTGTTGTCGTAGAAACCAGGGTGTTGCTTTGTTGCCCAGGCTGTTCTCGTAACTCCTTGTTTCAAGCAAGCCTCTTGCATTGGCCTCTCAAAACTGTTGGAATTATAGGCATGATCCACTGCAGCCAGCTAGGTTTTTTCTTATTCTGTGCTTTTCTGTAATTTAAAAGTGATATGCCTAGGAATAGGCATTCTGTGGTTTGGTGTCTGACATTAATTTAGATAAATTCTAGGTCATTATTGTTTCAAATATTTCTATTCCTTTCTCTTTTTGCTTTCTGGTACTCTCATTGCACGTATTACATCTTTTATAGTTTTCCCACAGCTCTTACATGTTCTTTTTTTTTTCAGTCTTTGTTCTCTTAGTTTTTGAAATTTAGAGTCTTCTATTAATATATCCTCTGGTTCAGAAATTCTTTCCTCAGTCATGTCCAGTCTACTAAGAAGCCCATCAAGGCATTCTTCATTTCCATTACAGTGTTTTTGATCTCTAGCACTTTCTTTTTGGCTGTCTTAGAATTTCCATCTTTCTGCTTACAGTCGTCATCTGTGCTTGCATGCTGTTTACATTCTCCATTAATGCTTTTAGCATATTAATCATAGTAGTAAATTCCATCTGATAATTCCACCATCTCAGCCATGTCTGCTTCTGATGCTTGCTCTGTCTTCAAACTGTGTTTTTTGCCTCTCAGTATGCCTTGTAATTTTTTCTTGACAGCCAGACATGATATACTGGGTAAAAGCAATTACTGTAAATAGGCCTTTAATAATGTGGTGATAAGGTGTGGGGAATGGGGAAACCTTCTATAGTCCTACAATTAGGTCTCAGCCCTTCAGTGCGCCTATGCCTCTGAACTCTTGAAAAAGTATTTTGTAATCTTTTTTCTCCCCTTTTACGTGGGACAGGATGACTAGAGTTGAGTATTTCCATTCCCTCAGAACAGTTAGGCTCTGATCAAATGCCACAGATTAGGCTCTTGTTAGCTAGTTTCTCCTGAGACCAGACCTTATTAAAAAGAACAGAGTGCTCTAGCAAATTCCCAGATAGATTCCTTTCCCCTTCTGCTGCTGGAACACAAGGAAGTTTTTCTCCAATATTTATTGTGAGAACCTAGTCGAGCTCCTACAGGTACAATTCTCAAATGTGGGGGTCCATCTAAAACTAGGTCCTACTGGAGTTTTTAACTCTTAGACTTGTCCACATAGAGCCTCCAGCAATTTGTCAATTACAGGTCAGGTTTTCCTATCCCAGCACTGGTTTCCATGGAGGTTTCTGCTCTGATATGCTGTGATTCTCTGTATTTGTCTGTCACTCCAATTTTGGGAGATGCTGTTTGCCCTGTGACCTCACTTCTCTTATAGATCTAAGAAGAGTTATTGATTTTTCAGTTGTTCAGATTTTTGTGTACTGTTAGGATAGAGTGGCAGCTTCAACGGTCCTTACCAGTAGAAACTGAAATTCTTTGATTTTTTCACTTTCTCCTTCTTCAGTCTCTCCCTTTCTTTCTCTCCCTTTCTCTTTGTCTCCACTATCACATGTCATAACTCTCAATGATTTCAGTTCCAACTTAAATCATCCTAATACACTGGCCTCTCATTTATTTAACATTGTTATTTCCAGTGGTTGTTTCCTCCTTCTGCCTCAGCTATCTACTTCCGTCACCATATCCAAGACTGTCATTACTAATTTCAAGCATTGCACTCTCTACCATCACTGATCTTCCCAGCTTACCACTTTTCACTGTTCCTCACTGTCTTCACATAATTTTTTTCTCTCTTTACCTGGCTTACACTCCATGGTTAGTCATTCTCACCACCTTCTTGCATCTACTCTTATGTCTCTTTCCCTTCTCTCTCTCCAATGAATTCACTTGCAAAAACACATATCTTAGGGAAATCCAAATCTCTACCTATCCTTCACTTCTACACAACAAGATGAATGTGACTGAAGACAAAATACAACCATGCTGACTGATTTCACTTTAAATTCAACAAGTGACCTCAAGTAAGACCTTAGCAATACCCAACAATGCTACTACCTTTCACTAGGGACTTTCTCCTACTTTCATCAATGATTACTTCATGCTTCTTCTCTCTCCTCAAATCTCTAACATCACCTTCTTATTATTTATTCTCAGCTAATGACTGCTTTCTATTTCACTGAGAAAACAGAAACAGAAGAAAACTTCCAGATGCTCACACACCAAATCTTACCAATTACATTTTGATGCACATACTGTGCCCTCCATGGTATCACAATGAATAAATGTCCAGGCTCCTATCTAAGGACACCCCCCCGCCCCCATATTTGGCACTGGATCCCTTCCCTTTAAGTCTTCTCAAGCACACTGCTACTACTGCTTTCCCCCATCTTCCCTACATCATCAATTTTGGCCTATCTTTAATTATTCTCACTATCATACAATATATGATCCTAAAAAGCAAAATAAGATGAAATGAAAAACGTCCATGAACTCCATGGACTCTTCAGCCAGACTTCTATGGTCTGCTTTATGACAAAACTCATTGAATAAGTTGTGTATATGCAGTGTCTCTACTTCCTTTTCTTCTTTTTCATAAATCCATTCCAATCTATCTTTCCACTTACCCCTCCATTAAAATAACATTTCAAACTCATCAATAGCTCCAACCCTCTTACAATAATGAATTTTAAGGCCTCATTTTACTCAAACTGTCACAGTCATCTGATACAGATGATGAGGCTTTCCTCCTTGAAACACTGTTTTCACTTGTCTTTCAGAACAACACTTTCTCGTGGTTCTCTTTCTATCAAACTAGCTGTTTTTTCTGTCTCCTTTCTTGATTTTCCCTCTTCTCTCTAATCTTTACACACTGAAGTAATCCAGACTTTACACACAGAAGTAATCCATCTTTGAAACACTTCTTTTCTGAACATACACTTCCTGTATGATTTCATCTAGTCTAATGGCTTTGAATACTATCTATATATTTATGTCTCCCAAAATTTTAACTCCGTTTCCATCTTCCCTTCTGAAATCCAGGCTAATCAACAAGCATCTTTTTTTTTTTTTATTTTTTTTTATTTTTTATTTTTTTGAGACGGAATCTCGCTCTGTCGCCCAGGCTGGAGTGCAGTGGCGCAATCTCGGCTCACTATAAGCTCCGCCTCCCAGGTTCACACCATTCTCCTGCCTCAGCCTCCCGAGTAGCTGGAACTACAGGTGCCCGCCAGCACGCCTGGCTAATTTTTTTTTTTGTATTTTAGTAGAGACGGGGTTTCACCATGTTAGCCAGGATGGTCTCGATCTTCTGACCTCGTCATCCACCCATCTGGGCCTCCCAAAGTGCTGGAATTACAGGCGTGAGCCACCATGCCCGGCCAACAAGCATCTTAAAATTAGCAAGATCATGATCAAGAATTCCTGATCTTCCTGTATCAACCTGTTCCTCCAGCATGTTTACTGCTATCTTGTAAGAAGCAATTCCAATCAAATAATTTGCGAGTCTAAAATTTTCACATTTTAATTTATTCCTCTTTCTCTCATACTCCTATTCAATAAATTTTCAAAAATCTGTTGGAACTCTCTTCCAAGTGTATATTTAGAATGAGACAAGTTACCATGTAAAAAAGTTACATGTAAAATAGCAATTCCCACACACATAACTCTCTAGACTCCATTATCTTCATGGATTTATCACTACCTACCTTATTCCATATTTCTTTACATTTCTTTTCACCAGTGTCCCCTAGTAAAATGTAAGCTCTTCACCTGTGTCCCTAGTAAAATGTAAGCTCTTCAAAAGAGAACAAGAAACTTGTATGTTCACTCCTATATTCCAGTGCACAGAATGCACAGAAAAAAAAATAAGTTCCTGATAAAAATGAGTAACTTCATGAACATTATACTTTCTCCCAATATAAAATCACTACATAAGAATCTTTGCCCAAGTTGTCAACTAAATCCAGAGATTATATACCAAATCCTGAAAAAATTCCAATAAACCTTATAAAATTTTAGTATTGTATATCACTAATTCATTAATGAATTAAGAACACATAACTGACAGTTTTTTGTTGCCTATTTTTATACTTTAAGTTCTAGGGTACATGTGCACAACATGCAGGTTTGTTACATATGTACACATGTGTCATGTTGGTGTGCTGCACCCATTAACTTGTCATTTACATTAGGTATTTCTGCTAATGTTATCCCTCCTCACTCCCCCGACCCCATGACAGGCCCCAGTGTGTGATGTTCCCCATCATGTGTCCAAGTATTCTCATTGTTCAATTCCCACAAATGAGTGAGAACATGTGATGTTTGGTTTTCTGTCCTTGTGATAGTTTGCTCAGAATGATGGTTTCCAGCTGCCTCCATGGCCCTACAAACGACATGAACTCATACTTTTTTATGGCTGCATAGTATTCCATGGTGTATATGTGCCACATTTTCTTAATCCAGACTATCACTGATGGACATTTGGGTTGGTTCCAAGTCTTTGCTATTGTGAACAGTGCCACAATAAACATACGTGTGCATGTGTCTTTATAGCAGCATGATTTATGATCCTTTGGGTATATCCCCAGTAATGGGATGGCTGTGTCAAATGGTATTTCTAGTTCTAGATCCTTGAGGAATCGGCACACTGTCTGTCACAATGGCTAAACTAGTTTACAGTCCCACCAATAGTGTAAAAGTGTTCCTATTCCTCTACATCATCTCCAGCACTTGTTGTTTCCTGATTTTTTAATGATTGCCATTCTAACTGGTGTGAGATGGTATCTCATTGTGGTTTTGATTTGCATTTCTCTGATGGCCAGTGATGATGAGCATTTTTTCATGTGTCTGTTGGCTGCATAAATGTCTTCGTTTCAGAAGTGTCTGTTCATATCCTTTGCCCACTTTTTCATGGGGTTGTTTCATTTTTTCTTGTAAATTTGTTTAAGTTTTTCATAGATTCTGGATATTAGCCCATTGTCAGATGGGTAGATTGTAAAAATTTTCTCCCATTCTGTAGGTTGCCTATTCACTCTGATGGGAGTTTCTTTTGCCCTGCAGAAGCTCTTTAGTTTAATTAGATCCCATTTGTCAATTGTAGCGTTTGTTGCCATTGTTTTTGGTGTTTAAGTCATGAAGTCCTTGCCCATGCCCATGGCCTGAACGGTATTGCCTAGGTTTTCTTCTAGGGTTTTTATGGCTTTAGGTCTAACATTTAAGTCTTTAATCCATCTTGAATTAATTTTTGTATAAGGTGTAAGGAAGGGATCCAGTTTCAGCTTTCTACATATGGCTAGCGAGTTTTGCCAGCACCATTTACCAAATAGGGAATCCGTTCCCCATTTCTTTTTTTTTTTGTCAGGTTTGTCAAAGATCAGATGGTCGTAGATGTGTGGTATTATTTCTGAAGGCTCTGTTCGTTCCATTGGTCTATATCTCTATTTTGGTACCAGTACTATGCTGTTTTTGTTATTGTAGCCTTGTAGTATAGTTTGAAGTCAGGTAGCATGATGCCTCCAGCTTTGTTCTTCTTGCTTAGGATTGTCTTGGCAATGCAGGCTCTTTTTTGGTTCCATATGAACTTTAAAGTAGTTTTTTCCAATTCTGTGAAGAAAGTCATTGGTAGCTTAATGGGGATGGCATTGAATCTAGAAATTACCTTGGGCAGTATGGCCATTTTCACGATATTGATTCTTCCTATCCATGAGCATGGAATGTTCTTACATTTGTTTGTGTCCTCTTTTATTTTGTTGAGCAGTGGTTTGTAGTTCCCCTTGAAGAAGTCCTTCACATACCTTGTAAGTTGAATTCCTAGGTATTTTATTCTCTTTGAAGCAATGGTGAAAGGGAGTTCACCCATGATTTGGCTCTCTGTTTCTCTGTTATTGCTGTAGAGGAATGCTTGTGATTTTTGCACATTGAGTTTGTATCCTGAGACTTTGCTGAAGTTGTTTATCCAGTTAAGGAGATTTTGGGCTGAGACGATGGAGTTTTCTAAATATACAATCATGTCCTTTGCAAACAGGGACAATTTGATTTCCTGTTTTCCTAATTGAATACCCTTTCTTTCTTTCTCCTGCCTGATTGTCCTGGCCAGAACTTCCAACACTATGTTGAATAGGAGTGGTGAGAGAGGGCATCGCTGTCTTGTGCCAGTTTTCAAAGGGAATGCTTCCAGTTTTTGCCCATTCAGTATGATATTGGCTGTGGGTCTGTCATAAATAGCTCTTATTATTTTGAGATATATCCTATCAATAACTAGTTTATTGAGAGTTTTTAGCATGAAGTGTTGTTGAATTTTGTCAAAGGCCTTTTCTGCATCTATTGAAGATCAAATGAATGAAATGAAGTGAGAAGTTTAGAGAAAAAAAGAGTAAAAAGAAACAAACAAAGCCTCCAAGAAATATGGGATTATGTGAAAAGACCAAATCTACATCTGATTGGTGGACCTGAAAGTGACGGGGAAAGTGGAACCAAGTTGGAAAACACTCTTCAGGATATTATCCAGGAGAACTTCCCCAACCTAGCAAGGCAGGCCAACATTCAAATTCGGGAAATACAGAGAATGCCACAAAGATACGTCTCAAGAAGAGCAACTCCAAGACACATAATTTTCAGACTCACCAAAGTTGAAATGAAGGAAAAAATGTTTAGGGCAGCCAGAGAGAATGGTCGGGTTACCCACAAAGGGAAGCCCATCAGACTAACAGTGGATTTCTCTGCAGAAACTCTAGAAGCCAGAAGAGAGTAGGGGCCAATATTCAACATTCTCAAAGAAAAGAATTTTCAACCCAGAATTCCATAGCCAACCAAACTAAGCTTCATAAGTGAAGGAAAAATGAAATCCTTTACAGACAAGCAAATGCTGAGAGATTCTGTCACCACCAGGCCTGCCTTACAAGAGCTCCTAAAGGATGCACTAAACATGGAAAGAAACAACTGGTACCAGTCACTGCAAAAACATGCCAAATTGTAAAGACCATCGATGCTAGGAAGAAACTGCATCAACTAACGAGCAAAATAACCAGCTAACATCCTAATGACAGGATCAAATTCACACATAACAATATTAACCTTAAATGTAAATGGGCTAAATGTTCTAATTAAAAGACACACACTGCCAAATTGGATAAAGAGTCAAAATCCATCAGTGTGCTGTATTCAGGAGACTCATCTCACGTGCAGAGACACACACAGGCTCAAAATGAAGGGATGGAGGAAGATCTACCAAGCAAATGGAAAACAAAAAAAGGCAGGGGTTGCAAAATCCTAGTCTCTGATAAAACAGACTTTAAACCAGCAAAGATCAAAAGAGACAAAGAAGGCCAATACATAATGGTAAAGGGATCAATTCAACAAGAAGAGCTAAGTATCCTAAATATATGTGCACCTAATACAGGGGCACCCAGATGCATAAAGCAAGTCCTTAGAGACCTACAAAGAGACAATAACAATGGGAGACTTTAACACCCCATTGTCAACATTAGACAGATCAACAAGACAGAATGTTTTAACAAGGATATCAAGGATTTGAACTCAGCTCTGGACCAAGCAGACCTAACAGACATTAACAGAACTCTCTACCCCAAACCAACAGAATATACATTCTTCTCAGCACCACATCACACTTATTCCAAAATTGACCACATAGGTGGAAGTAAAGCACTCCTTAGCAAATGTAAAAGAACAGAAATTATAACAAACTGTCTCTCAGACCACAGTGCAATCAAACTAGAACTCAGGATTCTAAGAAACTCACTCAAAACCACTCAACTACATGGAAACTGAACAACCTGCTCCTGAATGACTACTGGGTACATAACGAAATGAAGGCAGAAATAAAGATGTTCTTTGAAACCAATGAGAACAAAGACACAACATACCAGAATCTCTGGGACACATTTAAAGCAGTGTGTACAGGGAAATTTATAGCACTAAATGCCCACAAGAGAAAGCAGGAAAGATCTAAAATTGACACCCTCACATTACAATTAAAAGAACTAGAGAAGCAAGAGCAAAAACATTCAAAAGCTAGCAGAAGGCAAGAAATAACTAAGATCAGAGCAGAACTGAAGGATATGGAGACACAAAAAACCCTTCAAAAAAATCAGTGAATTCAGGAGCTGCTTTTTTGAAAACATCAACAAAATTGATAGATCGCTGGCAAGACTAATAAAGCAGAAAAGAGAGAAGAATCAAATAGATGCAATAAAAAATGATAAAGGGAATATCAGCACTGATCCTACAGAAAAACAAACTACCATCAGAGAATACTATAAACACCTCTATGCAAATAAACTAGAAAATCTAGAAGAAATTGATAAATTCCTGGACACATACACCCTCCCAAGACTAAATCAGGAAGAAGTTGAATCCCTGAATAGACCAATAACAGGCTCTGACATTGAGGCAATAATTAATAGCCTACCAAGGAAAACAAGTCCAGCACCAGACGGATTCACAGCTGAATTCTACCAGAGGCACAAAGAGGAGCTGGTACCATTCCTTCTAAAACTATTCCAATCAATAGAAAAATAGGGAATCCTCCCAAACTCATTTTATGATGCCAGCATCATCCTGATACCAAAGCCTGGTAGAGACACAACAAAAAAAGAAAATGTTAGACCAATATCCCTGATGAACATCGATGCAGAAATCCTCAATGAAATACTGGGAGGGCCGGGCGCGGTGGCTCAAGCCTGTAATCCTAGCACTTTGGGAGGCCAAGACGGGTGGATCATGAGGTCAGGAGATCGAGACCATCCTGGCTAACACAATGAAACCCCGTCTCTACTAAAAAATACAAAAAACTAACCGGGCGCGGTGGCGGGTGCCTGTAGTCCCAGCTACTCGGGAGGCTGAGGCAGGAAAATGGCCTGAACCCGGGAGGCAGAACTTGCAGTGAGCTGAGATCCGGCCACTGCACTCCAGCCTGGGCGACAGAGTGAGACTCCGTCTCAAAAAAAAAAAAAGAAATACTGGGAAACTGAATCCAGCAGCACATCAGAAAACTTATCCACCACGATCAAGTTGGCTTCATCCATGGGATGCAAGGCTGCTTCAACTATGAAAATCAATAAACATAATCCATCATATAAACAGAACCAAAGACAAAAACCACATGATTATCTCAATAGATGCAGACTTAGTTTTTTTATCATATGCAACATAAGTAACTTAAAAGGTTTGACCGCTATTAAAATCACCTACTCTAGAAAGAAAAAACACAGTATTTGTAATTTCATAAAATTATTTCCAACTTCATTTGATTGAACTAACCATATTGTTTCCTAAAAACACTTGTGCTTAAGAGAAAAGAAGACGGGCAATACTGAGAGCAGAGAAAAAGTGGGAAAAAGCATCAAAAGGAAAAGTTGGGACTTCCAATGACAAACTTAACTCATGTCATAAATGCTCAAGTCCCAGAACTTGCAGATAACCAACTATACAACAAAAGTGAATGTATTATGAAAAATAACATTTCTTCATATATAAATTATTGTTAGATACAAATTCAATCATGTTATACTTAACAGTTTACACTGAGCTACTCATAACTCAATCAGTTGAATAAATTATGGGTAAAAGTTACAGCCAACAAGAGTTAGCATTCTTTCTTTAATTGGCAAGTAAAAATTGTATATATTTATAACACACAGTTTGATGTTCTGATATATGTATACATTATGGAACAGCTAAATCAAAATAATATATGCATTACCTCAAATATTTATTTTCCTATGGAAAGAACATTTAATATCTACTCTTTCTTATACCACTGCAGTTTTCAAGAATGTAGCATATTAATATTATCATTAACTATAGTCACCATGATGTACAATAGATCTCATGAACTTATTCCTCCTAATTGAAATTTTGTGTCCTATGATCAACATCTCCTAACCCCCACAACTTCTGGCAACCACCGTTTTACTCTGTTTCTATGACTCTGACTTTTTTTATATACTCCACATAGAAGTGAGATCATACAGTATTTGTCTTTCTCTGCCCGGCTGACTTACTATAATGTCCTGCAGGTTCATTCATGCCATCACAAATGACAGGATTTCCTTTTCTTTTAGGATCTCATTCTGTCACCTAGGCTAAAGGGCAGTGGTGCAATCATAGCACACTGCAGTCTTGAGCTCCTGAGGTCAAGCAATCCTCCTGCTTCAGGCTCCTGAGTAGCTGGGACCATAGCCACACACCACAATGCCCAGCTAATTTTTTGCATTTTTTGTAGAAACAGGGTCTTTCCATGTATCCCAAGCTGGTCTTGAACTCATGGGCTCAAGTGATCCTCCCACCTCAGCTTCCCAAAGTGCTGAAATTACAGGTGTGAGCCACTGAGCCTGGCCTGCTTCTTTTTTAAGGGTAAATAGTGTTCTATTACGTGTATATATCATATTTTTAAAATCTATTTATCCATCAGTGAACAGTGAGTTTGATTCGCTATGCTGCAATGAACATGGGATGGGAGTGCAGATCTCTCTTCAACATACTGATTTCATATCCTTTGAATATATGGATGCTGAAATAATATATGGATTAGCAGTGGGATTGCTGAAACCTATGACAGTTCTATTTTTCATTATTTGAGGAACCTTCATACTGTTTTCCATAGTGCCTATACAGCTTTGTTTCTCTTAATAATTTTTGAATAAAAAGTATTTATTTAGAAGTGGAAAAGTTTAAGAGCCAAATTTCTATAAATAACTGTAATCTAATGGAATCCTATTATCTCCTTCCTCAGCATTTTCTTTCTACTCCAGCTGTCTTCCATCTTTTGTGTCAATCCTTCCCCATAGTCTATCTGGTCCCTGTATGTCTCAAACCGGAGTATGAGTGACCTAGGGAGTTTGACAGGTTGTCACAGGTAGGGAAAAACATAAGTTAAAACATGCTGCATCTTCTTGCTGATAAAACTTTATTCAAAGATAAGTGTATAAAGCGAAGGAGGAAGAGAGAAAAACAATTTAGTCACCGAAAACATTTATATTAAATAATATTATGTAGTAACATTTAAATATAAGTCTTTGAAAAATTATGCTGGCACAAACTAAACTTCCAGAGCGCTCTTTAGTTCCCTTTACTATATCCTTAAGTATAAAGAAGTAGAGAATTAGAAATGCCATACTATGTATCTCATTGAGTCTTCTACCAAGTCAATTAGTCCCACTACGGTACTAATGTTAATAATAGCTATCATTTATTGAGTGCTAATTTAAACCAGTCACCATTCTAAGACATTTACATGAATCATTTCATCTTCACAACCATCCTATAAGGTAGGTTATTATTATACTGTCCATTTTATGGGTAAAGAAATTTAAGCACAAAGTAAAGTAACTTGCCTCAAGATCACACAGTAAAGTGGCAAAATGCAAGAAAAGATCTTTAATGCTATAAATGCTTAATATGATGTATTCTGGAAGAATATACATTTTTAAAATGAAAATGGGAATGCTAAATACTAAAAGCCTTTAAAAACCAAGAAATTAAATTGTAATAGTGGAATGATACACGAATGCAAAGTCTCACCTGTTGATAGTTAGTCTTTGGAAGAGAGGATTAGGATTACAGAGTTATATAGAAGTAATTTTTTAGTGAAAACACATACACACATGCACACAGGTGCACACACACACACATACATGTACACACACAATACTGATAACCAAAAACACATGATTTGATATCAAAACAATGCCCTTTAAGTATTTCTAAATCCGTAATCTTATTACTCTTACCTTGACAGTGTATTATAAGCTATTTTCACATTCATAGGCACATATCACCGATAATATGTCACTACATAAATAAATTTGGAGAAGAGGGCATTTTGTATACATCTGCATTAGCAATAAAATGATCCATATAGGAAATATAATACATGACAATCTGGTTATTAGAAAACTTTGGTCAAGAACAAAAAAAATGCTTATGCAAAATACATATTTGATCAAATAACAACTAAAACCAAAATAAATGATAAAGCTAAATTAAAAGTAATAATATAATTGAAAATTAGCAGTTGAAATAATTGAAAACCATAACTAATTCAAATAATACTGATACAAAGTTTTTTAATCCAATTATTTGTAGTTGAAAATGTTAATATTAGTTTACAATTCTCTAATTATATGCACTTCATTATTCTTTGCGATACTATTTAATCTTATGAATATCAAGATTTAGCAACCCTCTATAGCTTGCTTAATAGTTTGCTAACAAACAGCTCTAACCTACATATCAAAAATCAAAGTTCATGAAACTGCATTTACTTATCTGTAACACCAAAGGAAGAACTTGTCTTTTTGATCAATTTCTAGCCTCTCAGAATGGCCTTATAAGACCTAGCAACAGGCCTCCATATCTTAAAGAATCACAGACTAAAACAGGCTCAGCGGGGCGTCTTCTCACATGAAAATAGTTCCTGTAAAGGAACTCTGTGGTAAGCCTATGTTTTTCTGAATTTCTTTCCGCTTTCAAGAAAGTGAATAAATGAAAACTTGGCATGATACCTATGCAAGATTGCAAACCTTACCATAAGCTGTCAATCACAGTTTTCCCAGGCAATTTTCTTCAGTAGGACAATGTAATAGTCACATTTTCCAAAAACATTTCTCATAACAAACATGGCAGGGATTTTTTTTAAGTAAAATTCTTTTAATAATATTATAAACATCTAATTGTAAAAAGATTCAATATTTAGGCCAGGCGCGGTGGCTCACACCTGTAATCCCAGCACTTTGGGAGGCTGAGGCAAGTGGATCACGAGGTTAGCAGATCGAGACCATCCTGGCTAACACGGTAAAACCCCCTCTCTACTAAAAATGCAAAAATTAGCTGGGCGTGGTGCCGGGCACCTGTAGTCCCAGCTACTTGGGAGGCTGAGGCAGGAGAATGGTGTGAACCCAGGAGGCAGAGCTTGCAGTGAGCCGAGATTGCGCCACTGCACTCCAGCCTGGGCGACTGAGCAAGACTCCGTCTCAAAAAAAAAAAAAAAAAAAAAAAAAAAGATTAAATATTTACAATATGGCTTAAAATGTAAGAAATATTATTAATCATTCCCAATTGGCCAATTAAATTATATAATGCAGAATTCCTCTCTATCCCTAAAGAATGCTTTTATCTAATGTCTGCCACTTCAAATCCCATCAAAAATTGCATTTGTAACCTGATGCATAATGTTAACATCATTTTGTAATAAAAATATATATCCTGTTCTTACACATTTAGAGCAATTAAATTAATAAAATATAATGTACATTAATAAAATAAAATACACATGTTATATATTCACAGTGGTCACTGAAGATTGCTATTCTACTGGTGTTTTAGACTAAACTTACTCTGTCTCTAAACAATTATAATTTCCTTTTGCCCTCACTACACCAGAAATCTATTAACATAATTAAATCAACAGACATATACTAACTGCTAATGATGGGGTTCAGGACACATTGCTCCAAAATATGATCCTTTGGCATACTGAATATGCTAAACTGAAGGAATCTGAGAAACAGCAGGTGCATGAAGTACTCTCTGATCACTCCCTTTTCCTAGGAAGGAAGTCATAAAACCCTCATGTACAAAGTGCCCTCCCTATATCCAGAGGGAAAAAGCCTCCTTATCTCTGAAGAAAGAGGGAGGGAATCCACAAGGAGTCTGAATGAATAGGCCTTGCTAAGTTTTCCCCAGTTTACTACTCTTAGCTCATACCCCTTTGTCTATCACATTTTTCTACAACTTTCCATTCTTTATCAAACCTAGTATAAAAACACTCAGGTTTTTAAATTATTTTTTATTATTTTCATTGTTTATTTTTTATTTACTTTTGTTATTTCTTTGTGTCTTCATTTCCTTATGAAGACTCCTGTGTCGCATAAAACTTATAAAATTTGGCCAGGCGCAATGGCTCACGCCTGTAATCACAGCACTTTGGGAGGCCGAGGCAGCTAATCACGAGGTCAGGAGATCGAGACCATCCTGGCTAACACGGTGAAACCCTGTCTCTACTAAAAATACAAAACATTAGCCAGGCGTGGTGGTGGGCGCCTGTAGTCCCAGCTACTCAGGAGGCTGAGGCAGGAGAATGGCGTGAATCCGGGAGGTGGAGCTTGCAGTGAGCTGAGATCGGGCCACTGCACTTCAGTCTGGGCGACAGAGTGAGACTCTGTCTCAGAAAAAAAATAAAATAAAATCTTATAAAATTTGTGTGCTTTTCACTTGTTAACATGTCTTATTATTCCATTTAATTTTCAGACTCAGCTGGGGACTCTAAGAAGGTCAAGGGAAACATTTTCCTCCCCTATACTAAATGATGAAAACAAATAAAACTATTAACTTTACCTTAGGAAAAAAATGCTAATATATTGACATAAACAACTATAATATTAGATGGAAAGTGACAAAAGTGTTGTAAGAAGGATATAGATAAAGCCGTATGAGAGGTAAGATTATTCTTGGTTTCTTGGCAGTAAAGGAAAGAAGTTTTAAAAGAATTTCTGGGCATTTGAGCTACAGCATAAAAAAATAGAATTTGGTGATGATTTAGAATAGGGGAAGACTAGCTCAAGTGCAGGAACACTTTTAAGTAACAGGACAAATTGTGAAAACATGTTTTGTGTACAGAAAGGACAAGAAGTACTCTTTGTCTCTATCTCACATCATATGCAAACATTAATTCAAAATGAACACAAAGACCTAAATGCAAGAGCTAAAACTACAAAAATCTTAGAAGAAAACATAGAAGTAAATCTTTACGACCTTGTATTAAGCAATGATTTCTTAGATATGACACCAAAGGCACAAGTAACGAAAGAAAAAAATAGGTAAATTGGAATTCATTGAAAATAAAACCTTTCATGCTTCAAAACACTCTATCAACAGAGTAAAAAGTCAATATAGAGTACGAGGAAAAATATGTGCAAATCATATATGTGATAAGTCTAATATTCAAATTTATTTAAAAAACTATTACAAATGAACAATAAAAAGGCAAATAACTCAATCAAGAAATGAGTAATGGTTCTTAATAGACATTTCTCCAAAGAAGATATATACATGGCCAATAAGCACATAAAAAGATGGTCAACATCATTAGTCATTTGGGAAAATCAAATAAAATCCACAGTAAAATACCACTTCAAACCCACTAGGATGGCTACAATAAAAAAGATACAATAACCTTCTCTGAGAAAACACCAAATGGCGGATGATGCCGGTGCAAGGGTGTATCCCAGGGGTCCAGGGATGGGAAACCACAGTGGCTTCCGTGGAGGCTTCGGCAGTGGCATCTGGTGCCAGAGTTGTGGCCATGGTCGGGGCCACAGCCCAAGTCGCGGAGCTCACAGAGGCAAGGCCTTGGACTAGGAGTGGATGCCCATCACCAAGCTGGGCCACCCGGTCAAGGACATGAAGATGAAGTCCCTGGAGGAGATCCATCTCTTCTTCCTGCCCATCAAGGAGTCTGAGATCATTGACTTTTTTCTGGGGGCTCTCTCAAGGATGAGGTTTTGAAGATTATGTCAGTGCAGAAGCAGACTTATGCTGGCCAGCACACCAGGTTTAAGGCATTTGTCACCATCAGGGACTACAATGGCCAGGTAGTCTGTGTGCTAAGTGCTCCAAGAAGGTGGAAACTGCCATCCACGAGCCCATCATCCTGGCCAAGCTCTCCCTTGTCCCCATGTGCACAGGCTACTGGGGGAACAAGATCGGCAAGCCCTACATGGTCCCTTGCAAGGTGACAGGCCACTGCAGCTCTGTGCTGGTGACCTCATCCCTGTGCCCAGGGGCACTGGGATCATCTCAGCCCCCATGCCCACGAAGCTGCTGATGACGGCTGGTATCGATGACTGCTACACTTCAGCCAGGGGCTGCATAGCCGCCCTGGGCAATTTCACCAAGGCCACTTTCAATGCCATCTCTAAGACCTACAGCTACCTGACCCCTGACCTCTGGAAGGAGACTGTATTCACCAAGTCTCCCTATCAGGAATTCACTGACCACCCCATCAAGACCTACACCAGAGTCTCCATGCAGAAGACCCAGTCTCCAACTGTGGGTACAAGATAGGGTTTTATACAAGAAAAATAAAGAGAATCAAGCCTGTTTCTTTTTTTTTTTTTTAAGACACAATAACAAATGTTGGTGACAATGTGAAGAAACTGGAACACTTAAACACTGAAGATGGAAATGTAAAATAATGCAGTCACTTTGGAAAATAACTTTTAAGTTCTTCAAAAGATTAAACATAGGCCAGGTGCAGTGGCTCATGCCTGTAATCCCAGCACTTTTGGGGGCTGAGGTGGGCAGATCAGGATGTCAGGAGATTGAGACCATCCTCACTAACACGGTGAAACCCCCTCTCTACTAAAAATACAAAAAATTAGCCAGGTGTGGTGGCATGTACCTGTGGTCCCAGCCACTTGGGAGGCTGAGGCAGGAGAATGGCATGAACCCAGGAGGCAGAGCTTACAGTGAGCTGAGATCGCGCCACTGCACTCCAGCCTGGGCAAGACAGCGAAACTCTGTCTCAAAAAAAAAAAAAAAAAAAGATTAAACATAGAATTATGATATGACTCAGCAATTCCATTCCTAAGTATATATTCATGAAAATTGAAAATATATGTCCACACAAAAACTTGTATGACTATTAATAGCAGCATTATTCATAATGGCCCAAAGGAGGCATCAATCCAAAAATCTGTCAAGAGATGAAGGAATAACTAACATGTGGTATATTCCCCAAAATTAGCCAGGCATGGTGGCGGGCACCTGTAATCTTAGCCTGTTGGGAGGCTGTGGCAGGAGAATCACTTGAGCCCAGGAAGAGGTTGCGGTGAGCCGAGATCACACCACTGCACTGGGCAACAGAGCAAGACTCCATTTCAAAAAACAAAACAAAACAACAACAAAAACAAATAAATAAAATAAAATGTGGTATATCCCAATTCTACTGAAATTATTCCAAAAACTCAAGGAGGAGGAACTCCTCCCTAACTGTACAAAGCCAACATCACTGTAATACCAAAACCTGGTAAAGATACAACAACAAAAAAGAAAACTACAGATCAATATCCCTGATTAACACAGAAGCAAAAATCCTCAACAAAATACTAGAAAAATGAACTCAACAGCATAACAAAAAGTTAATTCACCATGATAAAGGAGGTTTTGTTCTTAGGATGCAAGGTTGGTTCAACATACACAAATCAATAAACATGATTCACCACATAAAATTAAAAACAAAAACCATATGATTATATCAATAGACACAGAAAAAGCTTTCTATAAAATCCAACATCCCTTTATGACAAAAACCTTCAAAAAACCAGGCACTGAAAGAACAAATCTCAAAATAGTAAGAGCCATCTATGACAAACCCACAGTCAATATCATACTGAATGGGCAAAAACTGGAAGCATTCCCCTTGAGAACTGGAATAAGACAAGGATGGCCACTCTCACTATTCCTATTCAACATAGTATTGGAAGAGCTAGTCAGGGCAATGAGGCAAGAAAAATAAATAAAAGGCATCCAAATAGCAAAAGAATCAGGCAAACTATCTCTGTGCATAGGATGATATAATCCTATACCTAGAAAACTCTGAAGACTGCCAAAAGGTTTCTGGAACCAATAAACAACTTCAGTAAAGTTTCAGGATACAAAATCAATATACAAAAACCCATAGCATTTTTAGACAACAATAACATTCAAGCTGAGAGCCAAATCAAGAATGCGTTCCCACTTACAACAGCCACACGCACAAAAATAAAATACCTAGGAATATATCTAAACAAGGAGGTAAAAGACCTTTACAAAGACAACTATAAAACACCATTAAATAAATCATAGATGACACAAACAAATGGGAAATATTCTATAATCATAAATTGGAAGAATCAATATTGTTAAAATGGCCATACTGCCCAAAGCAATCTACGGATTCAATGCTATTCCTATCAAACTACCAATGCCATTTTTCACAGAACCAGAAAAAACTATTCTAAAATTCATATGGATCCAAAAAAGGGCCCAAATAGCCAAAGCAATCCTAAGCAAAAAGAACAAAGCCAGAGTCATCACATTACCTAGCTTCAAACTATACTATACTATAAGGCTACAGTAGCCAAACAGTATGGTACTGGTATGGAAACACCTAGACCAATGGAATAGAATAGAGAACCTAGAAATAAAACTGCACACCTACAACCACTGGATCATCAACAAAATCAATGAAAATATGCAATGGGAAAAGGACTCCCTATTCCATAAATGGTGCTAGGACAGCTGGCTAGCTATATAAAAATGAAACTGGACACCTAGCTTTTACCATATATAAAAATTAACTCAAGATGGATTAAAATTTTAAATGAAAGACCTCAAATTATAAGAATCCTAGTAGAAAACATGGGAAACATCATTCTGGACATTGGCCTTGGGAAATAATTTATGATTAAGTCCTCAGAAACAATTGCAAGAAAAACAAAAATTGTCAGGACCTAGTTAAACTAAAGAGCTTTCACACAGCAAAAGAAACTATCAACAGATTTAAAACACTCCTCTGCCAAATAGGGGCTTTTTCCCTATTGTTTACCGAGTCACACGAATTAAAAGATGTGGAAATAGGCAGCTGTAGAACTTGATCTTCCAAGTACCCCACATACATTTATTGAGCTCAATAATAATTGTCTGGGTTTTTTTGTAAACGCAGTACAATAAACAATTTAATAACTTCAAAAAATGAGAGAATGGGAGAAAACATTTGCAAACTACGCATCCAAGACAGGTCTAACATCCACAATCTATCAAGAACTTAAACAATTCAACAAGAAAAAAAACAAGTAACAGCATTTAAAAATGGGCAAAAACACGAACAGACACTTCTCAAAAGAGGGCATATAAGGGGCCAACAAACAATACAAAAAAATGCTAAATGTCACTAATCATCAGAAAAATGCAAATCAAAACCACAATGAAATACCATCTCACACTAGTCAGAATGGATATTATTTAAAAAACCCAAAACAACAAATGCTGGCACACTGTGGAGAAATGAGAATGCTTCTACTCTGATGGTGAGAATGAATTTGTTCAGCCAGTGTGGAAAGCAGTTTGGAGATTTCTCAAAGAACTTGAAACCAAACTACCATTTGACCCAGCAATCCCACTTATAGGTATATATCCAAAAGAAAACAAACCTTTTTTCCAAAAAGACACACGCAATCTCCTGTTCATCACCGTGCTATTCACAATAGCAAAGACATGTTATCAACTAGGTGCCCATCAATGGGGGACTGGATAAAGAAAATGTGATACATATACACTACAGGATACTACACTGCCATAACAAAAGAATAAAATCATGTCCTTTGCAGCAACATGAATGCAACTAGAGGTCAGTATCCTAAGCAAATTAATGCAGGAACACAAAACTAAATACTACATGTTCTCACTCATAGGTGGGAGCTAAATATTGGGTATTTATAGACATAAAGATGGCAACAATAGAAACTGAGAACTACTACAGGGCAGAAGGAAGGAGGGGTAAAAGGGTTGAAAAACTAACTATTGGATACTATGCTCACTACTTGGATGACAGAATCATTTGTACCCCAAACCTCAGCATCACACAATATACTCAGGCAACAAATCTGCACATGTAACTTCTGAATCTAAAATAAATGTAGAAAAAATTTTTAAAAAGAAAAATATTTTTGAATTAATGAATAAATCAATGAATAAAATAAAATAAAATGTGGTATATACATACAATGGGATATTATTCAGCCATAAAAAGGGATGAAGTACTGATTTATACTACCATATGGATGAACCTTGAAAACATTATGCTACAAGAGGTCAAACACAAAAGGCCACATATTGTGTGGTTCCATTTAAAGGAAATGTCCACATTATGCAAATTGATAGAGAAGTAATGTAAATTAGTGGTTACCTAGGGCTGGGGAGAATGGGGAATGACAACAAATGGGCACAAGGTTTCTTTTTGGGGTAATGGAAATGTTCCGAAATTTAGATAGTGGTGATGGCTGTACATCTTTGTGAATATAGTTATACTAGTCCAGTCTCACATTGATATAAGGAAATACCCAATACTGGGTAATTTATAACAGAAAGAGGTTTAATTGACTCAGAGTTCAGAATGGCTTGGGAGGCCTCAGGAAACTTACAATCATGACAGAAGGTGAAGGGGAAGCAAGGTACCTTCTTCTCAAGGCAGCAGGAAGAAGTGACAAGCATAGGGTGAAAAGTCCCTTATATGTAATAAAACCAGCAGATCTTGTGAGAACTCACTATCATGAGAACAGTATGGGGGAAACCATTCCCATGATTCAATTACCTCCACCTGGTCTCTCCCTTGACACATGGGGATTATGGGGATTACAATTTAAGATGAGACTTGGGTGGGGACACAGAGCCTAACCATATCAATACTAAAACCACTGAGCTGTACACTTTTGAAAGGTGAATTTTATGGTATATAAATTAGATCTGATTTTTTTTTTTTTTTCAATGTGGAGTTTTGCTCTTGTTGCCCAGGCTGGAGTACAATAGTACGATCTCAGCTCACCACAACCTCCACCTCCCGGGTTCAAGTGATTCTCCTGCCTCAGCTTCCTGAGTAGCCTGGGTTACAGGCATGCATCACCACACTAGGCTGATTTTGTATTTTTAGTAGAGACAGGGTTTCTCCATGTTGGTCAGGCTGGTCTCAAACTCCCAACCTCAGGTGATCCGCCCACCTTGGCCTCCCAAAGTGCAGGGATTGCAGGCGTGAGCCACTGCATCCAGCTTCTGAATTTCTTAAAACAGAAAAGAAAGAAAAAGGAATGCCTTTTGAAGACAATATAAAGTATTAGATATAGCTGGAAAAAAAGCTAGAAAGGTAGACTTAGGGTCAAATGGTAAAGTTTTTTTTGAATTCTAGTCTAAAGTTTGAACATTATTTAAAGGACAAAAGAGCATACTGACAATAATAGTAAGGAGGATGGATAATTATAGGAAGAAAACAATCAATAGGTCATTTAAAGAAAAAAAACTTTTTCTACCCCTTTACCTTGAGTCTGTAAGAATTCTTATGTCTTAGATGAGTCTCTTGAAAAAAGCAGATGTTTGCTTTGTTATTTTTAATCCATTCTGCCAATCTGTGTATCTTTTAAGTGGAGCCTTTAGACCATTTACATGCAATGTTAATATTGAGATATGAGGTACTGTATTAGTCATCATGTTGACTGTTATCAAGATACTCTGTTTTTTTTTTTACTGTGTTATTGTTTTATAGTCTCTGTGAGTTTTATGCTTTCAAGAGGTTCCATTCTCTTGCATATCAACCTTTTGCTTCAAGATTTAGAACTCCTTTTAGTATTTCTTATAGGTCTGATCTGATAGTGACAAATTCCCTCAGCATTTGCTTGTCTGAGAGTTTATTTCTCCTTCATTTATGAAACTTAGTTTTGCTGGATACAAAATGCGTGGCTGACAGTTATTCTATTTAATGAGCCTAAGGATATGACCATAATCCCTTCTGGCTTGTAAGGTTTCTGCTGAGAAGTCTGCTGTTAGTCTAATAGGTTTTCCTTTATAGCTTACCTTGATGCTTTGGTCTCCCTGCTCTTAGAATTTTTTCTTTCACATTTGCTTAAGATGGCCTGAATAAAGGCTCTTCAATAAACAAATCTGGAAGCATCATATTACCCAGCTTGAAATTATACTACAAGGCTACCGTAACAAAAACAGGATGGTATTGATATAAAAGTAGATATGTAGACCAATGGAACAGAATAGAGAACCCAGAAATAATGCCAAATACTTAAAACCAACTGCTCTTCAACAAAGCATATGATAACACAAATTGAGGAAAGAACACCCTGTTCAATAACTGATGCTTGGAAAACTGGATAGCCACGTGTAGAAGAATGAAACTGGATCCATATTGCTCACTACATAAAAAGATCAAATCAAGAGATAAAAGACTTAAATCTAAGACTTGAAACTGTAAAATTTCTAGAAAAAAACTTAGGAAAACTCTTCTGAAAATTGGTGTAGGCAAATAATTTATGAAGAAGACCACAAAAGCTAATGCAATAAAAACAAAAATAAGTAAATGAGGCCTTGTTAAAAAGCTTCTGCACAGCAAAAGAAGCAATTATTAGAGCAAACAGACAACCTATAAAATGGGAGAAAGTATTTGCAAACTATGCATCCCATAAACAACTAATATCCAGAATCTACAAGGAAGTCAAACAAATAAGCAAGAAAAAAGTAATCCCATAAAAAGTGGGCAAATAACATGAACAGGTAGTTCTCAAAAAAAGATAAACAAATGGCTAACATAAATATATGAAAAAGTGTTCAACATCACTAATCATCAGGAAATTAAAGATCAGCCAATTAAAATAACAATGAGATAACACCTTACCCCAGCCAGAATGGTCATTATTAAAGAGTCAAGAAACAATAGATGTTGGTGTAGGCGTGATAAAAAGGGAACACTTCACCAGGCTTGGTGGCTCATGCCTGTAATCCCAGCACTTTGGGAGGCCAAGGCGGGTGGATCACGAGGTCAGGAGATGGAGACCATACTGGCCAACATGGTGAAACCCTGTCACCACTAAAAATACAAAAATTAGTTGGGTGTTGTGGCACATGCCCGTAATCCCAGCTACTCGGGAGGCTAAGGCAGGAGAATTGCTTGAACCCAGGAGGTGGAGGCTGCAGTGAGCTGAGATTGTGCCACTGCACTCCAGCCTGGCGACAGAGTGAGACTATGTCTCCAGAAAAAAAAAGAACAAGAAAAAGGAACACTTATACACTGCTGGTGAGAATGTAAATTACTACAAACTCTATGGAAAGCAGTATGGAGATTTCTCAAATAACTAAAAATAGATCTATTATTTGATCCAGCAATCACACTACTGGGTATCTACCCAAAGGAAAAGAAGTCATGATATCAAAAATACACCTGCATTCATATGCTTACCACAGCACAATTCAGACTTGCAAAGATATGGAACAAGCCTAAGTTCCCATCAACTGATGAATGGATTAAGAAAATGTGATATATACATATATATGTGTGTGTGTGTGTGTGTGTGTATATATATATATATATATATACACGTTGGAATACTATTCAGCCATAACAAAGAACAAAATAATGTCTTTTGCATCAAACTGGTTGGAGCTGGAGGCCATTGTTCTAGGTTAAGTAACTCAGGAATGGAAAACCAAATACTGTATATTCTCACTTATAAATGGGAGCTAAGCAATGGATATGCAAAGGCATACAAAGAGGTATAATGGACACTGGAGATTCAGAAGGGGGAAGGATAGGAGGAGGGTGAAGATACTGGGTAGAATATGCACTCTTCAGGTGGTGCACTAAAATCTCAGACATCATCACTATACAATTCATCCAAGTAACCAAAAACCACTTATACTTCAAAAGCTATTGAAATAAAAGGTATATGTATATATATTTTAAAAATTCCTCTAAGTATAAAATAAATTGAGTGACTTACTGGACTAAGAATAAAGTTCAGCTTAGTTCCCCAGTTTTCATTTATAGTAATAATGTAACATAATTTGGATAAAACCCAACTAATGTAGTGGATGGTAACTTACTTAATGTTAACAAAATTATTCTATTCCCCTTTAATACCTATAATTTAGCATTTTAGATCTAAATCTTCAATACCATCAGCTGACAATCAATAGCAATTAAAAGCAAAAGCCTGTGTAAAAGCTATTGTGTAAGATAAAATATTTTCTTTTTCTTTTTTTTAATGCCAGCAAAACTAATCCCAAATTCATACTAGGATGAAAAACATGAAAGAATAAACAAAAGTATGACATGAATGTACTTGAAGTTATATATCTTTTTGGATTGCTGTCTAATTTTAATCACAAAATACAGAATGTAAACTATCAACACCATTTTGCCTACTATGCATTTTGCACTTTAATAGCTGCTACTTCAAAAAACAGAGCTAAAAGCCCATTCTTTGGAACCATTTCACATTTTACAATTAAGAAGCAATATCAAGAATAAACAAATTCATATAACTCATCAACATGTATTGACTATTTATCTTGATTTTTTTCTTTCCTAAATACCACGATTAAAAAAAAAATTTAGCAGCATTTATAAGAAATAAGTAGTTATAAGTAGTTCACTAGGAATGACCTCATCACAGGTTTTAGCTGAAACAATATAAAACTAAAGAGGTCAAATTTATTCTCCAGGCTGCGACTACTTTTTCTTTTCTTTTTTTCTTAAAGCATAGCTTACTTTGATTTTACCCCTTCCTCACCACCCCTCTTCCTCTAAGTGTAATCAAGCAAGGAAAATTCCACTTTGAAGTACAGATCATGAAAAGAGAATAAATCAAAGCTTTTCTGAAACCCTCTGTTCCCCAAAAGAGTTCTACCACAGAACTCATGAAGTAGGCAATTAAATGGGCAGTTTTAGTTAGAAAATCAAATTTATACATAAAGATTAAGTGTGCTCAACTTCATCCACCTATGAACCAAATGTACTGTTTGTAAATTGGGACTTCAAAAAACGGTTTTATTGTATTGTCAATGGACACTGGAAAACAAGTGCGCAAAGTTAACAAAGTCTCTTGATCTTACTACATCAAGACTCTTGGAAGTAAATGGATTGTACCTTTAAAGGCTAAATGAGCACAGTTGCGGGGCGGGGGTGGGGGGTCATTTCCATTACTGCTGCATTTCAGATTAAAGCTCTGAGAACATCTCACTAATGATCCTATGACAGTATATTCTGAAACATAGTAATGGATCAAAGAAGCATTAAAGTTACATCTATAAGGCAAAAATGATCTGCTTAGAAAAAAAAAGCACACACAGACAAAAACCTCAAGTTAATTCTATTTTAAAAATAATAAAACTTACCATTTCAATAAATTTAGCCATTGTTTCACTGATCTTATTTATCCTGGCTTTTTAATTATACTGTTTGCCTTCATCAGTGGATTCTACATCAATTTCTAGGACCTAATTTTGATTATATCTCAGTCTTACAGCCTCGGACTGTCTTTTCCTTTTTGAATTTAATTCCTCTAAATAATTTTTTACTCCCTTGGTTTCAACTCTCCTTCTCCTAGTGATACACACAGATTTTTTCTTTTTTCTGAGATGGAGTTTCGCTCTTGTCACCCAGGCTGGAGTGCAATGGTGCAATCTCGGCTCGCTCCAACCTCTACCTCCCAAGTTCAAGCGATTCTCCTGCTTCAACCTCCCAAGCAGCTGGGATTACAGGCAAACGGCACAACGCCCAGATAATTTTTGTATTTTCAGTGCATTTAAAAATTTTGTATTTTAGTGTATTTAGAGATGGGGTTTTGCTATTTTGGCAAGGCTGGTCTTGAACTCCTGACCTCAGGTGATCCGCCCATCTCAGCCTCCCAAACTGCTCGGATTACAGGCGTGAGCCACCATGCCCAGCCAATATATAAAGTTTTACTTTTTGAATGATAGACCTGCATTTTTTCCTACCTAATGGATTTTTCTATCCTAACATCCTACCATCACTCTCATATTCTGAAGCCAATAACCTCATCTTTTCCATACCTGTAAATGCAAAAAATCATTCTCATCCTACAAGTTGAAACTCAGCGTTATTTTTGACTGCTCCCTCTTGGCTTTCACGTAGAATAGTCCAGACTTGTCTTTGTGATGTTCCTGCTTAAGGTAAATTTCCCACTCTCAAATTCTATAGTATGGTATTTATTTCATATAGATACTTCCTAACTGGTCTTTCTGTCCTTAGTGCAATTTACCCATTATTAGTTATACCTTCCTAGGACATTATTATCTTATTATTAAGAACAAATAAACTAAACCTAAAAGAAGAAAGACAAAAGTATTGCATGAGTTCAAGTAGTGCTTCTTTTTTTTTTTTTTTTTTTGAGACTCAGTTTTGCTCTTGCCTCCTAGGCTAGAGTGCAATTGTACAATCTTGGCTCACTGCAACCTCCGCCTCCCAAGTTCAAGTGATTCTCTGGGCTCAGCCTCCCAAGTAGCTTGGATTACAGGCACCTGCCAACATGTCTGGTTAATTTTTTTTTTTTCTTTAATTTTTAGTAGAGACTGGGTTTCACCATGTTGGCCAGGCTGGTCTCGAACTCCTGACCTCAGGTGACCCACCCACCTTGGCCTCCCAAAGTGCTGGGATTACAGGTGTGAGCCACTGTGTCTGGCCTAAGTAGAGCGTCTAAATTAACCTACTTTAATCACTTCTCAGCCTTTTGGCTAAAATCAAGTTTAGATTTATCTTCTTTTTATTTTACACAGGGGAACCGGACACTTGGGGAAAAAAACGAAAAAAGGCAAAATATAAAAAATTTATAAATACATGAAATATTTTAAAAACCAAAAAAAAAAAAAAAAAAGATTGTCAAAAATGGATAGGAAGATAAAAACAATACTTTCAAAAAAATGTATAATTTTAAAACAAATTTAGTGGAGTTAAGTGGCAGATTAATCACAGCTAAAGAGATACTTAAGAACTTGTAGATATGAAAAAATTACCCAGACTGCTGCATAGAGTGACAAGTAAGTGAAGGTTATTAAAAACAAAACAAAACAAAAGTTTAAGAGACCTGGAGGGTAAATGAGAAGGTCAAACATATATCAAAAGAGATCCAGGAGAAAACACAAACAACTAAAAAGCTATATTTGTAAATCTGATGCTGCAAATCATCCAGTATTGATGAAACATATGAGCCCACAGATAAAGAAGGCACATTATATATTAAACAGGATAAACAGCTCTACACAAGATTACAGAAGCCTACTCAAATACATCAAAAATCACACTAAATGGAAACAGAACAAACTTTGCAGCCAAAAGACTGAGGCTGTCAAAAAGGATGAAGAAATAAGCCTCCTACTGATTGCTATTTAATAGAGGCACACCTACAACAAATAATAGAAAGGGGTTAGAAGTAAAACGATACAAAAAATACCAACACTACCTAAAAGAAACTTGAAGTATAAAAATGCCACTTCAAAATATTAGCAACTTCTTGTGGTTATATAAATGTACTGAATAGCAACATAATTTAATAAATTTTCTATTTTTCTACATTTATTTTTATTCTATCATTTCACATCAAATTAGGAAGTTGAATCAATTATTTTATTTTATTTTTTATTTTTTAGAGACTGGGTCTCACTCTGTCACCCAGGTTGGAGTGCCAAGGCATGATCAACATTGCAGCCTCAAACTCCTGGCCTCAAGGGATCCTCCCACCTCAGCCCCCCAAATGGCTAGGATTACAAATATATTATTTGGTATACATATAAACTCAAATTTAGAATAAAGGTAGATAAACAAATTCAGCTAAATGCAGGTATGAGTCAAAATGCCAGCATGACTCAAAACAGTATTGGAAAAAATATATATATATTTAATTTAAAGCCAAACTTGTAGAAAAAAAAGGTAAGTTTGGAAAATAAAAAAACATAATCAGAAGTCTAATCACGATTAACTCCTTAAAGAAGGCCAGGCACGGCTCACGCCTGTAATCCCAGCACTTTTGGAGGCCGAGACAGGTGGATTACCTGAGGTCAGGAGTTCGAGACCAACTTGGCCAACATGGTGAAAGCCTGTCTCTACTAAAAATACAAAAATTAGCCAGATGTGGTGGTGCGTGCCTATAGTCTCAGCTACTCAAGAGGCTGAGGCAGGAGCAGCACTCGAACCTGGGGGGCAGCAGTTGCAGTGAGCCAAGATCGCACCATTGCACTCCAACCTGGGTGACAAAGTGAGACTCCATCTAAAGAAAAAAAAGTTAAAGAAAGTTTTATTACATTTTCCTTGTTTTAAGAAATCATTTGTGAAACAGGAGAAGTAATACAACAGGTTCAATTTAAAAGCTCAAAAACCATTATTTCAGCATGGATTCAATTGTTGCCTCTGTTTCCAACAAAAAAGGTTCACTAAGAAAGTAAGTTACCATTTTTAGTCTTTTTTTTTATTTAATAAACATTCAAACTCATGAATATAATCATTATTCTTCTACAACTCTATTGAAAAGTAAAAGTACTTACATGCCAAAGGATCAGATTTAAAAGACTTCAAGGAAAAAACAGGGGGAACTTCAAGAAGTACTTAACTGCCAATTACCAAAATGTCTCCTCAATTTACATGCTACACTCAAGTTGCTTATTTTCTCTGCAAACCATTTAAGAACTTATTTTACATATTTGAATTTTCCTGGGGACCCTGATACACAACAAAGTACCTTGCTCTCTGGCAATGATGATGACTTTCTAGAGCATTTATCTGGAAGAAGACCAAAGGGCATGTTCAGTCTGTATTAACTCAACCCTTGTATGGAAATAAGGCTTGCTTTCTGACTATACTTAATTAAGGACCACACAAAAATACTACAGAAAAAAGTTGAGGAAATGAGGAACTGCCATTGGGAGAAAAAGGATCAACGGGAAAAAATAGTCAAACATGAAATTAAAAATAAATTTACATTGATGGGGTTCCGGACATGCTATCCCAAAATACAGTACCTAGGCACACTGAGTATTTACACTTGAAAGAAACTGAGAAAACTGCAGAAACAGGAAGATCTCTCTGACCTCCTCTCTCCTAAACCAGTCCATAGAAACTAGAAAGAATTTCCCTTGCCCCTTCTCTACCGAAGCAGGGGTCATAAAACCTGACTGATCTTCCCCTGAAAATCAGCTATCAGATCCTTCTTCCAGAGGGTCCTCCTTATACTCAGAGTAAAGGAATGTCCTTATCTATGAAGACAGACACAAAGAAGAATCTGGATAAACAGGCCTTGCTGAGTTCCCCCCAGTTTATTACCATTGGATCACTCCCCTTTTGTCCAATCATATTTCTCCACAACTATCTACTTCTTCATCAAACTTAACATAAAATGTACAGTTTTCTTGTTGCTTTGGGTCATCATTTCTAAAGGGTCCAGTGTTGCATAAAACTTACATTAATGATGTGATTAATATGCATTGCCTGGCTGTATCAAAATATCTCATGTACCCCATAAATATATATACCTACTGTGTACCTATGAAAATAAAAAATAAATAAAAATTTTAAAAATATACTAAACTTGTATGCTTTCTTTTGTTAATCAGTCTTTTGTTATTAGGGGTGTCAGCCATGAACCCTTAGATGGGTGAGAAAAGAAATCCTTTCTCCCCTATGCTTTGTATATGATATTGTTTACCATCATACTACTGAACATTTAATCAGAAGCAGCCAGTACTAAATAACAGTACAGCATTAAAATTAAATAATTAAATTGGAGAAGTTTTAAAAGAAAGTCAATAAAATAGAGCTAGTAACATATCTGACATAGAAAATATGCACAATAGTTCTATTTGAATAATCAAGAGTTCATAAACAAAATTAGAAACTATTACATACTATGTACCTCTATCTTTTCTGTTTTATAGGTAGTATTTTAAGAAAGTAGGCATTCTAACAACTGTCACTTAACAATTAAGGTGTTACCAGAGTACATTCCATGAAGTTGTTAAAATTGTATTTACTAATCTGTCTTAAATTTAATAAAATTTTGTCTACTCCAATAACTTTATTATCATTTCAGCAGATAACTTCAGTTATCATTATAATAGCTGATAATTGCAACTATTATTATCAACATTAGTTTTCTATTTCTGAATGAAGGCAAAGTTAATTTAAATAACTTAATAAAATTATCTTTGTTATTAAAAAAAAAGACAGAAAATCAAGAACTAACCACCTTTGAAGGGACTGAGATATAAGACTGAAAACAGAGATTGGTTCAAGGACTATATACAAAAGACTTAGTACCCCTACAAACCTAGACAACTGTTCTCTCTCCCAGCCCTGACCCCAGTTTTATTCTCCGGAAAAACAGAATTAGAGAGGCTGAGTTTCAAGGACACCTAACCCAGTATAAGGCAAAGGTGAAGCCCAAGGCTGAAAACAATGACAATGTGCCTACTTGGAACACTCGCATACTCCTTTCCCATCTTACTTTCAGAACACTTAAAACCAAGCAGGACACTACTGGATTATTCTTTGGAGAAACTGAATGGTCTCACAGACAAGATCTATAAACTTTTTTGCTCCCTCAGGAAAAAAGTAAACCAATATCCAATCACCCTAATGGAAGTCCTCCATGACCAACCTTACCCAAGTAAATACAGGTCCCAGTTGGCAGTTTTTCCAAAATGAACAGACAG
Source organism: Rhinopithecus roxellana (assembly GCF_007565055.1). Lineage (NCBI taxonomy): Eukaryota > Metazoa > Chordata > Mammalia > Primates > Cercopithecidae > Rhinopithecus > Rhinopithecus roxellana. The sequence continues at coordinate 58,639,768 of NC_044551.1, forward strand.
GCAAGGGGATTCAAAGAATAAGACAGCCAAAATAAACAAGGGCAAAAAAGAGCATGTTTTCAGACTCTTATAGCAAATATTCTCAAATAAGCCAAGCTCTGTCCCATCTCATTTACACATGCTTCTTTCTTTGCTTAGAACACATGCCATTGTTATTCTTTGTTGACTCCTCATTCTTCAGAATGTTTTAAAAAGTTATCTCAACAGACTTTTCTACTACTTGATGTAGTTACTGTTTCTCTCTACTCCTAGATGCATATCACACATTAAAATTGTGTACTTATTTGTTGTTTACTTATTCATAATCAAGTTTCTCTTCAGTGAAAGTTAAGAGGTGAGATTTTTATCAGTCTTATTCATGGTTGTATAATCCCAATAACTTACACGTAGAAAGCACTCAGTAAATGTTTGTTGAGTGTCTCAATGAATCAATAAATGGAGTTTTAAGGTATTTCTTGGAGGAGATAACTATTTCTACGGCCTCAAAATTATTTTTTAATAATTTCCCTATTACTTTTACCAGTCTTTCCACTGCAGCCATATAAACATTATATGTCTCATAGCCTTTGGTTTCTCAATAGCCTTTATAATTGGTAAAATGAAGGAATAAATGTTAGTTTTTCAAGGGAACTTTTGACACCACATTGTGTCATTTTAAGTATGTCTTTAAGGCTCTCCAAACCTATATGGAGACTTAAATCGATAACTCCAGAGAAATATGCTGGTAGACCGAATCCCCTAATACTTCATTTCATATGCCTTTTCAAAAACTACAATTTGTCTTCCTCCATCTTAATTGTACTTTTAAGTATGTGTGTTTTGCTAATTTAGCCCATGATATGTGTAAACTAACCATAAGACAGGACCAAAGACACGAGACACAGGCAAACAAAAAATACCAATGTAAAACAAGGTAACAGAGGAAATGATTAAATATTCTGTGAGAGCTCAACCTAATATATATTAATTTCCCAATGTCAACTTCCTGATATTAGTTTTTAAACTGAAACTACTTTTGCATTTTGTTTGTTTGTTTGTTTGTTTGTTTGTTTGTTTGTTTGTTTTGAGACGGAGTCTTGCTCTGCCGCCCAGGCTGGAGTGCAGTGGCCAGATCTCAGCTCACTGCAAGCTCCGCCTCCCGGGTTCACGCCATTCTCCGGCCTCAGCCTCCCGAGTAGCTGGGACTACAGGCGCCCGCCTCGTCACCCGGCTAGTTTTTTTGTATTTTTTAGTAGAGACGGGGTTTCACCGTATTAGCCAGGATGGCCTCGATCTCCTGACCTCATGATCCGCCCGTCTCGGCCTCCCAAAGTGCTGGGATTACAGGCTTGAGCCACCGCGCCCGGCCCTACTTTTGCATTTTGTATAACAGGCAAACATAATTGCCACATAGAGAAAACGTGAAATGAGAAAAACTGCAGAAAGAGCAGGTTCGAGGGAAAAATTGGGAATTTGGTTTCGGACATATTAAGGTTGAGATGCATGGAGATGTCAATTAAGCAAATGGATATACAAATAGAGAATTTAGGGGAGGTGTCAGGGCGAGAGATGTATATTTGGATACAGATAATTCTTAAAGCTGCATATACTTAACTATAGATGGTACTTAAAACCATGAAAATGAATGAGATCACTAAAATGGAATGAAAGTTGAGAAGAGATTTTGAGAGAGGCGGGTAAAATACTCAAACATTGTTTTTTCTTAGTCTAGAAAGACTTTTTAGAATTACTTCTGTCAGCATTGCTTTATCATTGGCCTATTATTAAGGTGTAGAGAACTTACGAAATAAGAATAAAATTTGTAAAGATGCTAGTTTTTGATACATTTGTAGTGGGGTAGGGTAGGAAAGATAGCTGATTTAGTAGATATCTTCTCAAAATAATCCAGCATGAAATTTTAACCAAAAAAGAGGAAGAACTTCTAATAAATAAGTTTCTAAATGGAGTTTTCACTCTCTTTATTCCCCAAATCTCCTCTCTCTCTCCCTTACCGTTCTACTTCACTCATCAAAAACTCCCCATCTCCCAATATCAGAGCTCAACAATTCTTGCCTGGCATCCAATTCTTTAGGATAAAAGAAAAAAGAAAGTGAAATGTTAATTCAAATGGCTCTTAAAAGCCTTTCTGAACTAGAAAGAAAAGAGCCATTCAATTTTTTCCACCCATTTTTCACTGCTTTGCATACATTAGCACTTAATCACACACACACAAAATCTATTCTCCACACCCCTGCCAGGAACATTTTTCGAGTGTGATCATGTCACTTTTCTGCTTAAATTTCTCCAATGCCATCCATTATGTAAACTAATTAGAAGCTAAATTTCTTTTTTTATTAGTTTTGTTGAGTTTGTTTTAACATAAAAGAAATGTTGTGTGATTTATTCTATAACTTTGTTTGCTTGTTTTACTTTATATTATGTCATGTACTGGCCTCTGCAACCTCTCTAACATTACTGCATATCATCCTCCCCTTTGTTCACTACATGTCACTTGTTTTCCTCAAACCCACTAAGCTCATTCTTTAACTTACTTCATACTGGTACCTAGAAGATAACAGCACCATGACATATTATCAGTTGAATAAATATGGGGCTGAATGAATGAATCAATTTCTACTGTCCAATCATATATCCTATAATTCCTTATCCACTCTTTCCCTTCTAAAAATACTAACCATTTAGTTCCCCAAATGAGGCCATTTTCTTTCTCACCTTTTCCATATCATTATACATGCACTGCCTTCTTCTTGAGCAGGCATCTGTCATTTATCCAAATCCCTATTCAACTTTCAGATCCTTGATAAAACATCACACCCTAATGAAGTTATGCTTGGATGCTTCTCCATGCAAAATTGGGTGCTGCTTCTATGATTCCACCATATTTTTTCTTCTCAAAACCCAGTATGTGACTAACATACAGTTAATAATAGCTCCAAATTATTAATATGCCTCCTTACTAAGTGCTTAGCACTGTACCAAAAACCTCACACATGATGTTGTAACATTATAACCATTCAACAAACTCAAAGAGTTTTGGTGTTCAGCCTCAAATACCAACAAACAGATGGCAAGAGCAGGATTCAAGGTTTGCGTGACTACAAAATCCATTTCTTTTCCATTATGCAGCATATCTATTGAATAAATCTTTGAATAATTAATATAGTCCGAGTGACTATTTGATTTTTCATACAGTTGTGTTCATTTTATATAACTTTTTATATAAATGTAATACAAGAAATACAATCTAATCAAGTAAAAGTAACTTACATATTTCTCCAAAAATGATACACAAATAGACAATGAGTAAATTTTAAAATGCTCAATATAACTAGCTATCAACGAGCTGCAAGTCAAAACCACAGTTAGATATCACATTACACCCAATAGAAAGACTATAACTAACAAGACAGACAATAAAAATTGTTGGCCATGACACAGAGAAATTGCTGGTGGCCATGATGTGGAGAAATTGCTGGTGGTAATGTAAACTAGTGAAGCCACTTTGGAAAACAGCCTGGCAGTTTCTCAAAGGTTAACACAGGGTTACCATATGGGCCAGCAATTCTACCCCCAGGTATATACTCAAGAGAAATGAAAACACGCATCCACACAAAAACTCACACATGAATGTCCACCATGGCATTTTTCACAATAGTTGAAAAGGAGAAACAGCCCAGTCCATCAACTGATGAAAGAACAAATAAAATGTATATCCACATAATAGAATATTATTTGACCATAAAAAGTAACGAAATACTGATATATGCTATAACATATGGATGAACTTTGAAAACAAGTAAAAAGAAGGCAGTTACAAAAGATCTCATATTTTATGATTCCATTTATATGAAATGTCCAGAATAGGCAAATCTATACAGACAGAAAATAGGTTTGTGGTTTCCTAGAACTGGGGAAATGGAGAGTGACAACTAATGAGTATGAAGTTTCATTTTGTGGTGAGGAAAATGTTCTAAAATTAATTGTGGTGATGGTTGCCCAAGTCTGTGAATAAACTAAAAACAGTTTAATTATATTCAACTAAAAACCATTGCATAAATGAAAATTTGTGAGTTACACAATTCACTCAGGCTACATGAGTGAATTGTATGGTGTGTAAATTGTAGGGTATGAATTGTATGGGTGAATTGTATGGTGTGTAAATTGTATGGTGTGTAAAGCTGTTATAGAAGAAAGAAAGAAATATAACTGGAACTACCCTTGATTTTATTCATCTACGACATGAGGAGGGAAAAGCACATTACAATAAGACAGTAAAGCTAGAAGACAATGACAAACTAAGTTTATAACAGATAAATACACAAATTACTTCTCTAAGTCTTCCCTTATTGTTTACTAGTAAAATTTTTCAGATAGTAAAATAACATCAACTTGGGTCCCATAATAATAAAACAACTAATTACTACTTATTGACTACTTACAAGGTATTAAGCACTACAAAACAAGCTGGGACAAACTGGAACTCTCCTACACTGCTTTGGGGTATGTGAATTGGTAATATCACATTGTAGAGCATTTAGTCAGTGCTTAGTAGAGATAAAATGATTATCCCTTACGACTCATCAGCTCTACTTCTAGGTATTTGCCCTAGAGAACTCCTAAGGAGACAGATACAAAGATGCAGATTGCAGCATCATTTAAAATTGTTTATAATAATGGAAAAATGATAATCTAAATGTTCATCAGTAAAAGTCTGAATATATATCCATATTACACAGCAACTAGTTAAATAGACCTATGTCCATCAGATAGATAAATCTTGAAAATAAAGATGAATTTAAAAAATCAAATTAGAAAGAAAGGATAACTGCAGTTTTTTAGATAGTGTAAAAGACAAAATTAAACACAAAGTTAATTTTAAAAATAAAACACAAAATAAAGACATATTCTATGTATTGTTATTCCTTAAGCTTTGGGTATATATGCTGATAGAGCAAAAGAATACAAACGTGGATATGGAGGATACATACAAATTCAGGATAGTGATTATCTCAGAGCAAGGAATTAGGGGAAAAAAGTTGGGTGCAGGAAAGCTTTCAACTTTATGAGTAATTTTTTACTTTTTCAAATAATTCAAAGCAAATATAAAAATGTTTACATCTGCTAAATCTATGTGGGTTTCTTATATTTTATCTGTATTTTCTTTCAGTTTGGAATGTTTTAAGTTAGTTAATAATACTATATGAATGCTAATTTCCTGTTCCTGATAACTGCATTACTGTTACACAAGACGTTAACATTAGGAGAGGCGAGGTGAGGATCATAAGAGAACTCTGCACTTTTTTTTTGTAATTCTAAAATAAGTTAAAAATTATATTTTAATTTTTTTAATTTTTTTTTTTTTTTGAGACAGAGTCTTGCTCCATTACTTAGGCTGGAGTACACTGGCGTGATATCAGCTCACTGCAACCTCCGCCTCTTGGGTTCAGGTGATTCTCCTGCCTCAGCCTCCCAAGTAGCTGGGATTACAGGCACATGCCATCACCACACACTAATTTTTGTATTTTTAGTAGAGACTGGGTTTCACTGTATTGGCCAAGCTGGTCTTGAACTCCTGACCTCAAGTGATCCACCCACCTCGGCCTCCCAAAGTGCTGGGATTACAAGTGTGAGCCAATGCACCCGGCCTTAAAATTTTTTAAATAAAAACAATAAATATTTTAAAAAATAAAATGCACTTTAGAGGTCAAATAAATGGTGGTGGTAATCCTTATTGTCTAGTATTCCTAAAAACCATTATTATTTAAAACACTTTTGCAAACTTTTTCTAAAGCTTAATTAGGGGACCCGGCACTGCAGCTCACACCTATAATCCCAGCACTTGGGGAGAGGCTAAAGAATCGCTTGAGCTGAAGAGCTCGAGACCAACCTAAGCAACATAACCTAAACAACATACACCTCCATCTCTCTACACACACACACGTATGCACACACTCACAAAGCCAGCCATAGTGGTATGACTGCACTCCTGCCTGGGTGACAGAGTGAGACCCTGTCTCAAAACAACAAAAAAGCCCAATTAAAAGATTGAAGGCCACCGATTTATTTCTTATCAAATTTGCTTCTTCTTCAACAAATTGTGACATTAAGACGTACTTTATTTTACCTTAGAATGGAATCATAAAATTAAAAGAATCTTGAAAATTAGTCATTGCTCCCACCTCAAGGCCAGGCTTCATTCAAATCATTTAAGAAAAACAGCTGCAAGCTGCATCCCTTTATTTAAAAAAAAAAATCTTGGCCAGGCACAGTGGCTCATGCCTGTAATCCCAACACTCTGGGAGGCCAAGATGGGTGGATCACCTGAGGTCAGGAGTTCAAGACCAGCCTGGCCAACATGGTGAAACCTGTCTCTACTAAAAATATTACTAAAAAAAAAAAAGAAGAAGAAGAAGAAAACTAGCTGGGTTTGGTGGTGGGCGCCTGTAATCCCAGCTACTCAGGAGGCTGAGGCAGGAGAATTGCTTGAACCCAGGAGATGGAGATTGCAGTGAGCCAACACAGTGACACTGCACTCCAGCCTTGGTGACAGAGTAAGACTCCGTCTCAAAAAAAAATCTTTCAAAATGTAAATACCACTATCTTTATTAACAAGGTGTATTAGTCAATTTTCACGCTGCTGATACAGACATACTTGAGACTGGGCAATTCACAAGAGAAAGAAGTTTAATCGACTTACAGTTCCACATGGCTGGGGAGGCCTCACAATCACAGCAACAGGTGAGAGGCACGTCTCACATGGCGGCAGACAAGAGAAGAGAAAGCTTGTGCAGGGAAACTCCCATTTTTAAAACCATCAGATATCATGAGATGTATTCACTATCACAAGAATTGCAAGGGAAAGACCCACCCCCATGATTCAATTACCTCCCACCAGCCCCCTCCCACAACAGGTGGGAATTTTGGAGTTACAATTCAAGATGAGGTTTGGGTGGGGACACAGCCAAACCATATCACAAGGTATAGTCATCCTTTGGTATCCTCTCAAGATTGGTTCCAGGACTCCTGCACATACTAAAATCCAAAGATGTTCCAGTCTGATAGAAAATAGAGTAGTATTTGCATACGACCAAATAGTGTAGTATTTGCACATCTTCTTGTATACACTAAATAATCTCTAAATTACCTATAATGCCTAGTATAGTGTAAATGTTACGAAAATAGTTGTTATATTATATTTTTATTGTTGTATTGTTATTTTTTACTGGGGGTTTTTCCATGGAATATTTTCAATCCATGATTGGTTGAATCTGCAAATATGGAACCTGCAAATCTAAAGGGCCAACTGTATTTCAAACCTCTCAGTCAAAAAAGTATTTTTAATATTCAAGTGAGTGCTTTCTTACTATAATTTAAATGTTACCCCTTTGATAGAGTGATATTATTAAAGGGCAAGAATATTTACTGAATTTTCAAAAATAGTTCCTTGACAATTTGAAGACTACTCAGAACTAAATTGGTTTTGTCACCTCCAAAGGTAAGTAAGCCTAGGTGGATTAGCCTCTCAACACAAAACCTATTTCCCAAAGTTTTATTCATTTTGCTGTTCACCTCAAACTGATTTTCAAAATGGAATATAATATTTTACTAGAGTCTTCACCAATGCCCAGTATAAAAAAAAGGATTCCAGCCGGGCACAGTGGCTCATGCCTGTAATCCCAGCACTTTGGGAGGCCAAGGCAGGTGGATCATCTGAGGTCAGGAGTTTGAGACCAGCCCGGCCAACATAGCAAAACCCATCCTTACTAAAAACAAAAAATTAGCCAGGCATGGTGTCAGGTGCCTGTAATCCCAGCTACTTGGGAGACTGAGGCATGAGAATTGCTTGAACCAGGAGGTGGAGCGTGCAGTGAGCCAAGATCACACCACTGCACTCCAGCCTGGGTAACAGAGTGAGACTCTGTCTTATAAATAAATAAATAAATAAATAAATAAATAAATAAATAAATAAATAAAATAAAATAAAACAAAAAACAGATTCCTACATCATACCTATATATTTTAACGGGCAGTGTCAGAAACCTATAGTTGAATTCATCTCTGACACAAGAAAATATCTGCCATTATATCTTGGAATACTTGTCTGCTGTTGGCCATTTTCTCCCTTGGACAGTGCTGCAGATATAGTATGTACTTTGGGGTTCACTTAATTTGCCTTCACGTTAGCTACTTCCCTTCATTTAATATATTTTTTATTCAGAACATAAAAATATATTTGAAAAGATTTTATAACCATTTATTAGACCAAAGGTCATAAAGATTTGGCAGAAATAAACTATCAAACAAAAACACAAGGTGCGAAGTCTAGAATTTCTGTACAAGAAAGTTTACGAGGAGACAATCTGTTTCATTTAGCTCCCTCCTCTCTTCCCTATCCTCAGTTTATTGAAGCTATTTACTGGCAGGGTGGTAAAATATATATATATATATATATATATTTTTTTTTTTTTTTTTTTTTTTTTTTTGAGACAGAGTCTCACTCTGTCGCCCAGGCTGGAGTGCAGTGGCCGGATCTCAGCTCACTGCAAGCTCCGCCTCCCGGGTTTACGCCATTCTCCTGCCTCAGCCTCCCAAGTAACTGGGACTACAGGCGCCCGCCACATCGCCCGGCTAGTTTTTTTGTATTTTTTTTAATAGAGACGGGGTTTCACCATGTTAGCCAGGATGGTCTAGATCTCCTGACCTTGTGATCCACCCGTCTCAGCCTCCCAAAGTGCTGGGATTACAGGCTTGAGCCACCGCGCCCGGCCCCAAGCAGGGTGGTAAAATATAAAGCAGAAGATGGCAGTCTTCTGATTTGAGGAGTCAAAGGACAGAATGCTACAGAAATGGGAGGGTTGCTGGAAAGTGGGGGGAAATCCCAAAAACTAGGGAGCCCTAGGAAGGAAACCTCCAAATTTGTATTTTTTAAAAAGCGTGAGTCCATATTTAAAGAAAGAAAGAAAAAAAATTTGATTTACGGAGAATGCCAACTACCTAATATCGAAGGAATAACGAGAGTTAGACTATCATCACTGGATGCCAAAATTGGAGGGTAAAATTTTCATAAGAAAGTAGATATTTACAGTCTTGAGGTAACTTGCCAAAAATTACTTATTAATTAAAATGGGAAAAATTACAAAGGAGAAACATGGTGGACATTAGATGAACCAAGTGATCAAAATCAACTTTTCCAATATTTGGAAAAACCAGTATCAAATGTCTTATGATACAAAGCATTTAAAAGGACATAATGAATAATCCAAATTTAATCCTGAGGAAACATCAGAAAACCCAAATGAAGATATGCTTAAAACAAAAAATTGCTATGTACTCTTTTAAAATGTCAAAGTCAAGCTAAAAAAAGGCTGAGGAACTTTTCCAAATCAAAAGAGACTCTTGAACAAGACAAGTAAATAAAACGTGTGATCCTAGGTTAGCTAGTGGCATGAGGGGGAAATAGCTATAAAGAATATTATTAAGACAACTGATAAAATTTGAATATGAACTGAAGATTAAATAATAGTACTGTATCAACACTAAATATCTTGATTTTGACAACTATACTGGGATTACATAAAAGAATGTCTACGTTCATTTTTTTGAAACAATGTCTCGCTTTGTCACTCAGGCAGCCGTGTAGTGGGCATGATCTCGGCTCACTGCAACCTCCACCTCCCGTGTTCAAGCAATTCTTGTGCCTCAGCCTACAACTATCTGGAACTACAGGCATGCGCCACCATACTCAGCTAGTTTTTGTATTTTTAGTAGTAGAGATAGGGTTTTGCCATGTTGCCCGGGGTGGTCTTGAACTCCTGACCCCAAGTGATCCACCCACCTTGGCATCTCAAAGTGCTGGGATCACAGGCGTGAGCCACCATGCCCAGCTGAGAATGTTTTTGTTCTTAGAAAGCACAAACTGAAGTATTTAGGGGTAAAGAAGAATGATGTCTACAATTACTCTCGAAAGTAACACAGAAATATTAAAATGTTTGCCTGGGACTTCTGCTTCCAGACAAAATGAATTAATAGAGATCAAATTTATCCTGATTTTTCATACAATTTTTAAAATGAACAAATTATATGAAATATTAATTTGCAATACACTAGACATCAGGAAGAAAAGGACAGTGATCCCTGAGAAATGGGAAAGTAAACAAAGTGAGTCTTAAGATTGCCCCCAGCTTACTACCTTGAGAAATTGGATGCCATGAAACAGAGTGGGGAAAACAAAGCAGAGCCCAATGGACTCTCTGAGTTGAAGAGACAGACTAGAAAATACAGGAGATGAAGATAGTTAAAATTCACAGGACTAAGTACAGCAGCAGAGGCAGCTACACAAAGAGATAATTGTGGAGATTTGCAAAGGATTCCCCTTAACTATTCAACTGAGTGTGAATCTGGCTCATATGACATAAGAGAAGCACTTAAGGCCAGGCAAAGAATCACCCAAAAGGATTAGAGGTAATAATGCCTAGCACTTACCACAACATTAAATATAGGGCATCTATCCACCGAGACAAACTGGAAAACCACAAGATTCACAGGGCACTTGGGTAGAGTACCCAGAAGGGACTTGCCTCAGTACTGGGGAATAATTAGCCCTAGACTGAACACTGAATTGGTTCTACAAAACAAATTTTAAAAGCAAGAATCAGTTTCCAAGGAACTTAACTGCACCCCAAGGAAAAGTTCAAGAATAATTACAGAAACACAAAAATATCTGGCACCCAACAAGGTAAATAACACAATGTCAGGCAATCAATCAAAGATCACCAAATATGCAAAAAAGCAATAAAATACAGTACATAATAAAGAAATAGTCAATTGAAACCAATCCAAAACTGACACATATAATAAAATTAGTAGAGAAAAATCTTTAAAATAGTCTTTGTATTTTCTAAAGCCTAGAGATCTGAAAATTTTTTAAAAGACCCAAATTAGGGGGCAATTCCAAGATGGCTGAATAGGAATAGCTCCATTCTACAGCTCCCAGCATGAGCAGTGCAGAAGGTGGGTGATTTCTGCATTTCCAATTGAGGTAGCTGGCTCATCTCACTGGGGCTTGTTGGACACTGGGTGCAGGACAGTGGGTGCAGCCCACCGAGTGAGAGCTGAAGCAGGGCGAGGTATCACCTCACCTGGGAAGAGCAAGGGGTCAGGGAATTCCCTTTCCTAGCCAAGGGAAGCTGTGACAGACGGCACCTGGAAAATTGGGTCACTCCCACCCTAATACTGCACTTTTCCAATGGTCTTAGCAAACAGCATACCAGGAGATTATATCCCACACCTGGCTCAGAGGGTCCCACGCACATGGAGCCTCAATCATTGCTAGGACAGCAGTCTGAGATGGAACTGCAAGGTGGCAGTGAGGCTAGGGGAGGGGCGTCTGCCATTGCTGAGGCTTGAGTGGGTAAACAAAGAGGCCAGGAAGCCCGAACTGGGTGGAGCCCACCACAGCTCAAGGAGGCCTGCCTGCCTCTGTTGACTCCACCTCTGGGGGCAGGGCATAGCTGAACAAAAGGTAGCAGAAACCTCTCCACACTTAAATGTCCCTGTCTGACAGCTTTGAAGAGAGTAATGGTTCTCCCAGCATGGAGTTTGAGATCTGAGACCAGACAGACTGCCTCCTCAAGTGGGTCCCTGACCTCCGAGTAGTCTAACTGGGAGGCACCCCCCAGTAGGGGTAGACTGATACCTCACACTGCCAGGTACCCCTCTGAGACGAAGCGTCCAGAGGAATGATCGGGCAGCAACATTTGCTGTTCAGCAATATTCGCTGTTCTGCAGCCTCCACAGCTGATACCCAGGCAAACAGGGTTTGGAGTGGAACTCCAGCAAACTCCAGCAAACTGGAGCTGAGGGTCCTGACTGTTAGAAGGAAACCTAACAAACAGAAAGGACATCCACACCAAAATCCCATCTATATGTCATCATGATCAAAGACCAAAGGTAAATAAAACCACAAAGATGGTGAAAAAACAGAGCAGAAAAGCTGATTCTCAAAATCAGAGCAGCTCTCCCCCTCCACAGGAACACAGCTCCTCACCAGCAACAGAACAAAGCTGGATGGAGAATGACTTTGATGAGCTGAGAAAAGAAGGCTTCAGATGATCGGTAATAACAAACATCTCCGAGCTAAAGGATGAAGTTCGAACCCATCGCACCATCGCAAAGAAGCTAAAAACCTCGAAAAAACATTACACAAATGGCTAACTAGAATAACCAGTGTAGAGAAGTCCTTAAAATGACATGATGGAGCTGAAAACCATGGCACGAGAACTATGTGACAAATGCACAAACTTCAATAGCTGATTCAATAAACTGGAAGAAAGGGTGTCAGTGATTGAAGATCAAATGAATGAAATGAAGTGAGAAGAGAAGTTTAGAGAAAAAAGAGTAAAAAGACATGAACAAATCCTCCAAGAAATATGGGACTATATGAAAAGACCAAATCTACATCTGATTGGTGTACCTGAAAGTTACAGGGAAAATGGAACCAAGTTGGAAAACACTCTTCAGGATATTAACCTGGAGAACTTCCCCAACCTAGTAAGGCAGGCCAACATTCAAATTCAGGAAATACAAAGAACGCCACAAAGATACTCCTTGAGAGGAGCAACTCCAAGACACATAATTGTCAGATTCACCAAAGTTGAAATGAAGGAAAAAATGCTAAGGGCAATCAGAGTGAAAGGTCGGGTTACCCACGAATAGAAGCCCATGAGACTAACAGCAGATCTCTCGGTAGAAACTCTACAAGCAAGAAGAGAGTGGGGTCCAATATTCAACATTCTAAAAGAAAACAATTTTCAACCCAGAATCTCATATCCAGCGAAACTAAGCTTCATAAGTGAAGGAGAAATAAAATCCTTTACAGACAAGCAAATGCTGAGAGATTTTCTAACCACCAGGCCTGCCTTACAAGAGCTCCTGAAGGAAGCACTAAACATGGAAAGGAACAACCAGTACCAGCCACTGCAAAAACATGCCAAATAGTAAAGACCATCAATGCTAGGAAGAAACTGCATCAACTAACGAGCAAAATAGCCAGCTAACATCCTAATGACAGGATCAAATTTCACACGTAACAATATTAACCTTAAATGTAAATGGGCTAAGTGCTCCAATTAAAAATACAGACTGCCAAATTGGATAAAGAATCAAGACCCATCAGTGTGCTGTATTCAGGAGACCCAATTCACGTGCAGAGACACACACAGGCTCAAAATAAACGGATGAAGGAAGATCTACCAAGCAAATGGAAAACAAGAAAAAAGCAGGGGATTGCAATCCTAGTCTCTGATAAAACAGACTTTAAACCAACGAAGATCAAAAGAGACAAAGACGGCCATCACATAATGCTAAAGGGATCAATTCAACCAGAAGAGCTAACTATCCTAAATATATATGCACCCAATACAGGGGCACCCAGATTCATAAAGCAAGTCCTTAGAGACTTACAAAGAGACTTAGACTCCCATACAATAATAATGGGAGACTTCAACACCCCACTGTCAATATTAGACAGATCAACGAGACTGAAAGTTAACAAGGATATCCAGGAATTGAACTCATCTCTGCACCAAGCAGACCTAATAGACATCTATAGAACTCTCCACACCAAATCAACAGAATATACATTCTTCTCAGCACCACACCACACTTATTCCAAAATTAAGCACATAATTGGAAGTAAAGCACTCCTCAGCAAATGTAAAAGAACACACATTATAACAAACTGTCTCTCAGACCACAGTGCAATCAAACTAGAACTCAGGACTAAGAAACTCAATCAAAACCGCTCAACTACATGGAAACTGAACAACCTGCTCCTGAATGACTACTGGGTACATAACGAAATGAAGGCAGAAATAAAGATGTTCTTTGAAACCAATGAGAACAAAGATACAACATACCAGAATCTCTGGGACACATTTAAAGCAGTGTGTAGAGAGAAATTTATAGCACTGAATGCCCACAAGAGAAAGCAGGAAAGATCTAAAATTGACACCCTCACATCACAATTAAAAGAACTAGAGAAGCAAGAGCAAAAACATTAAAAAGCCAGCAGAAGACAAGAAATAACTAAGATCAGAGCAGAACTGAAGGAGAGAGAGACACATAAAACCCTTTAAAAAATCAGTGAATTCAGGAGCTGCTCTTTTGAAAAGATCAACAAAATTGATAGACTGCTAACAAGACTAATGAAGAAAAGAGAGAAGAATCAAATAGATGCAATAAAAAATGATAAAGGGGATATCACCATTGATCCCAAAGAAATACAAACTACCGTCAGAGAATACTATAAACACCTCTACGCAAATAAACTACAAAATCTAGAAGAAATGGACAAATTCCTGGACACATACACCCTCCCAAGACTAAATCAGGAAGAAGTTGAATCCCTGAGTAGACCAATAACAGGCTCTGAAATTGAGGCAATAATTAACAGCCTACCAACCAAAAAAAGTCCAGGACCAGACAGATTAACAGCTGAATTCTAACAGAGGCACAAGGAGGAGCTGGTACCATTCCTTCTGAAACTATTCCAATCAATAGAAAAAGAGGGAATCCTCCCTAACTCATTTTATGAGGCCAGCATCATCCTGATACCAAAGCCTGGCAGAGACACAACAAAAAAGAGAATGTTAGACCAATATCCCTGATGAACATCGATGCAAAAATCCTCAATAAAATACTGGCAAACCGAATCCAGCAGCACATCAAAAAGCTTATCCACCATGATCAAGTGGGCTTCATCCCTGGGATGCAAGGCTGGTTCAACTTACGCAAATCAATAAACGTAATCCAGCATATAAAAAGAACATAAGACAAAAACACATGATTGTCTCAACAGATGCAGACAAGGCCTTTGACGAAATACAACAGCCCTTCATACTAAAAACTCTCTATAAACCAGGTATTAAATGGATCGTATCTCAAAATAATAAGAGCTATTTATGACAAACCCACATCCAGTATCATACTGAATGGGTAAAAACTGGAAGCATTTCCTTTGAAAACTGGCACAAGACAGCGATGCCCTCTCTCACCACTCCTATTCAACATAGTGTTGGAAGTTCTGGACAGGGCAATCAGGTAGGAGAAAGAAATAAAGGGTATTCAATTAGAAAAAGAGGAAGTCGGCCGGGCACGGTGGCTCAAGCCTGTAATCCCAGCACTTTGGGAGGCCGAGACGGGCAGATTACAAGGTCAGGAGATCGAGACCATCCTGGCTAACACGGTGAAACCCCATCTCTACTAAAAAAAATACAAAAATAACTAGCCGGGCGAGGTGGCGGGCGCCTGTAGTCCCAGCTACTCAGGAGGCTGAGGCAGGAGAATGGCGTAAACCCGGGAGGCGGAGCTTGCAGTGAGCTGAGATCTGACCACTGCACTCCAGCCTGGGCGACAGAGCGAGACTCCGTCTCAAAAAAAAAAAAAAAGGAGAAAGAAAAAGAGGAAGTCAAATCATACCTGTTTGCAGATGACATGATTGTATATTTAGAAAATCCCATCGTCTCAGCCCAAAATCTCCTTGACCGGATAAGCAACTTCAGCAAAGCCTCAGGATACAAAATCAATTCACAAAAATCACAGGCATTTTTATACACCAATAGCAGACAAACGGAGAGCCAAATCATGAGTGAACTCCCATTCACAATTGCTTCAGAGAATAAAATACCTAGGAATCCAGCTTACAAGGGATGTGAAGGATCTCTTCAAGAAGAACTACAAACCACTCCTCAGCAAAATAAAAGAGGACACAAACAAATGGAAGAACATTCCATGCTCATGGATAGGAAGAATCAATATCGTGAAAATGGCCATATTGCCCAAGGTAATTTCTAGATTCAATGCCATCCCCATTGAGCTACCAATGACTTTCTTCACAGAATTGGAAAAAAACTACTTTAAAGTCCATATGGAACCAAAAAAGAGTCCACACTGCCAAGTCAATCCTAAGCCAAAAGAACAAAGCTGAGGGCATCACGCTACCTGACTTCAAACTATTCTACAAGGCTACAGTAACCAAAACAGCATGATACTGGTACCAAAACAGAGATATAGACCAATGGAACAGAACAGAGCCCTCAGAAATTATACCACACATCTATGACCATCTGGTCTTTGACCAACCTGACAAAAACAAGCAATGAGGAAAGGGTTCCCTATTTAATAAATGGTGCTGGGAAAACTGGTTAGCCATATGTAGAAAGCTGAAACTGGATCCCTTCCTTACACCTTATACAAAAATTAATTCACCATGGATTAAAGACTTAAATGTTAGACCTAAAACCATAAAAACCCTAGAAGAAAACCTAGGTAATACCATTCAGGACATAGGCATGGGCAAGGACTTCATGCCTAAAACACCAAAAGCAATGGCAACAAAAGCCAAAATTGACAAATGGGATCTAATTAAACTAAAGAGCTTGTGCACAGCAAAAGAAACTACCATCAGAATGAACAGGCAACCTACAGAATGGGAGAAAATTTTTGTAATCTACTCATCTGACAAAGGGCTAGTATCCAGAATTTACAAAGAACTCAAACAAATTTACAAGAAAAAATCAAACAACCCCATCAAAAAGTGGGCAAAAGATATGAACAGACACTTCTCAAAAGAAGATATTTATGCAGCCAACAGACACATGAAAAAATGCTCATCATCACTGGCCATCAGAGAAATGCAAATTGAAACCACAATGAGATACCATCTCACACCAGTTAGAATGACGATCATTAAAAAGTCAGGAAACAACAGGTGCTGGAGACGATGTAGAGAAATGGGAACACTTTTACACTGTTGGTGGGACTGTAAAGTAGTTCAACCATTATGGAAGACAGTGTGGCGATTCCTCAAGGATGTGGAACTAGAAATTCCATTTGACCCACTGATCCCATTACTGGGTATACACCCAAAGGATTATACATCATGCTGCCATAAAGACACATGCACACGTATGTTTATTGTGGCACTATTCACAATAGCAAAGACTTGGAATCAACCCAAATGTCCATCAATGACAGACTGGATTTAAGAAAACGTGGCACATATCCACCATAGAATACTATACAGCCATAAAAAAGGATGAGTTCATGTCCTTTGTAGGGACATGGATGAAGCTGGAAACCATCATTCTGAGCAAACTATCGCAAGAAAAGAATACCAAACACTGCATGTTCTCACTCACAGGTGGGAACTGAACAATGAGAACACTTGGACACAGGAAGGGGAACATCACACACCGGGGCCTGTCGTCAGGTTGGGGGGAAGGGGGAGGGACAGCATTACGTGATATACCTCATGTAAATGGCGAGTTAATGGATGTAGCACAACAACCTGGCACATGTACACATACGTAACAAAACTGCATGATGTGCACATGTACCCTAGAACTTAAAGTATAGTAATAAAAAAAATTAAACCACTAGAAATGAAAAAAATTATACTACATAAGATGAAAATACATATTAGATCAGACTGTTGGATTAGTCATTGTAGAAAAAAGTCAACTTGAAGACATAGCAATAGAAACTAACCAAAATTGAATACACAGAGAAGAGAGAATTTAAAATGATAAACAGACCATATGTGAGTTGTCTTCAAGTAACCAAATATATCTGCAATTAAAGTCACCAAAGCAAGGCAAGAAGGGCAAAACCAAAAAATATATTGAGAAAATATTGGCCAAAATCATCAAAATTTGATTAAATTAGATCTAAGAAGCTCAATGACCCCAAACATGAAAACTACTCCAAAACATTTCATAATCAAATTGTTCAACTCAGTAAGGGCAAAGAATAATTAAATACCATGACCACCCAAATTAACCTAATTGATAATATATAGACATTTCCATCCAACAACAGCAGAATACCCATTCTTTTCAAGCGCAACCACCTGGAACATTTACCAAGAAAGACAATATTCTGGGCCATAAAGCAAGTCTCAGTAAACTGAAATGCATTCAAATCATGTAAACTGTATTATCTGACCATAGTGGAAATAAATTACGAATTAATAACAGAAGAATTTCTGCGGGGGGGGGGGGATTTGGAACTAAATAACACAATTCTGAATAAGCCATGGGAAAAAAAAAAGAAAGAAAGAAAGAGAGAAAGGAAGGAAGGAAGGAAGGAAGGAAGGAAGGAAGGAAGGAAGGAAGGAAGGAAGGAAGGAAGGAAGGAAGGAAGGAAGGAAGGGAAAGAAAGAAAGAAAGAAACACTCTAAAGGAACATTAGTATTTTGAACTAAATGGAACTGAAACTCAACATATCCAAATTTGTGAGATGCGATAAAGCTATACATGGGAGGATTTTCTAACACTAAACACATATATTAGAAAAGCAGAAAGGTCTCAAATTAATGACCACAACTTCTGCCATAAGGAACCACAAACAGAAGAATAAACCCGAAGCAAGTAGACGAATGGAAAGAAATCAATGAAACAGAAAACAGAAAAATGAAAAAAAATAACTGAAACCAAATTTGAGAAGATGATTAAAATATCTAGCCAGAGTGATTAGAAAAAGACAAAAGACAAGAAAAAGACATAAAAGACAAAAGACAAAAACTACTAATACCATAAAGAGAGGTGATTTTACTATATATTCTACAGATATTAAAAGGATAACAAGATATTATGAACAATTATGCCAATACATTTCACCACTTGGAAAAAATAAACATATTCCTTGAAATACTCAAACTATCAAAGCTCACTGAATAAGATAACCTAATTAGCCCTATATTATTAAACAATTTTAACTGGTAGTTTTAAAAAAAATCACTCCACAAAGAAAACTCCCAGTGCAGATGGCTTCTTGTGAATTCTACAAAACATCTGAGGAGGAAATAATACAATTCTAGACAAACTGTTCCAGAAAATTGAAAAGGAGGTACTATCTCGTAACTCATTCTGTGAGGGCAACATTACCCTAATACCAAAATCAGGCAAAGACAGTCTAAGAAAAAACTACAGAACAACATCCCTCATAAATATAAATCTAAAAAAAAACACACACACACAATTTTAGAAAATGATATCTAATTATATGGAAAATGATATATAACTATATAAATATATATATATATATATATATATATATTTTTTTTTTTTTTTTTTTTAAATTAAGTTCCAGGGTACATGTGCAGGATGTGCAGGTTTGTTCCATAGGTAGATATGTGCCTTGGTGGTTTGTTGCACCTATCAACCCGTCAGCTAGGTAGTAAGCCCAGCATGCATCAGCTCTTTCCCCAAATGCTCTCCTTCCTCTTCCTCTACCCTCAACAGGCCCCAGTGTGTGTTGTTCCCCTCCGTGTATCCATGTGTTCTCAATGTTCAACTCCCACTTTTGAGTGAGAACATGCAGTGTCTGGTTTTCTGTTCCTGTGTTAGTCTGCTGAGGATGATGGCTTCCATCTTCATCCATGTCCCTGCAAAAGACATGATCTCATTCCTTTTTATGGCTGCATAGTATTCTATGGTATATAGGTACCACATTTTCTTTTTTTTTTTTTTTTTTTTTTTTTTTTTTTTTTTTTTTTGAGAAGGAGTCTCGCTCTGTCACCCAGGCTGGAGTGCAGTGGCCAGATCTCAGCTCACTGCAAACTCCGCCTCCCGGGTTTACGCCATTCTCCTGCCTCAGCCTCCCAAGTAGCTGGGACTGTATACAGGCGCCCGCCACCTCGCCCGGCTAGTTTTTTGTATTTTTTTAGTAGAGACGGGGTTTCACCGTGTTAGCCAGGATGGTCTCGATCTCCTGACCTCGTGATCCGCCCGCCTCGGCCTCCCAAAGTGCTGGGATTACAGGCTTGAGCCACCGTGCCCGGCCCACATTTTCTTTATCCAGTCTATCATTGATGAACATTTGGATTGATTCTATGTCTTTGCTATTGTGAATAGTGTTGCATTGAACATACATGTACATGTATCTTTAGAATAGAATGGTTTATATTCCTTTGGGATAACTAGGCCACACCGTTTTCCACAATGGTTGAAATAGAAACACTTTTACACTGTTGGTGGGAATGTAAATTAGATATCTAACTATATTAAAAGAATAATACATTGATGACCAAATTGAGTTCATCTTAAGAATGAAAAGTTGGTTTGGCTGGGCACAGTGTGGCTCATGCCTGTAATCCCAGCACTTTGGGAGACCAAGGTGGGAGGATCACTCGAGCCCAAGAGTTTAAGACCAGCTTAAGCAACACAGTGAATCCCCATCTCTATAAAATATACAAAAAATTAGCTGGGCATTGTGGTGCACGCCTGTAGTACCAGCTACTCAGGAGGCTGAGGTGGGAGGACTGCTCAAGCCTGGGAGGCAGAGGTTGCAATGAGCTAAGATCACAACACTGCACTCCAGCCTAGGCAACAGAGTGAGACCCTGTCTCAAAAAAAAAAAAAAAAAGTTGGTTTAACATTGTAAATCAATCATTGCAATTCACTGTATTAATCTACTTTTAAAAAGATAAACGATATGATTATCTCAAACAATTCAGAAAAGGCATTTGGTAATATTCCAACACCCATTACTGATTAAAAAAAAAAAAAAAAAAAAAAAAAAAAAAAAAAACTCTCAGCAAACTATGAACAGAAGGAAATTTTCTCAACCAGACAAAGGGAATCAACAAATGGCGAAAGATGGAATTCTTTCCTCACTGAGGTCAGGAACAAAACAAGGATCTCTGCTCTTACCGCCTTTATTATACACTGTATTAGAAGTTCTAGACATTCCAATAAGGCAATAAATAAATAAATAAAAGTCATTCATTATTAAAAGGAAGAAGCACAATGTCTTTCATCTCAGACAACGTGATCATCTTTATATATGGAATCGTTTAAAAAGCTATTAAAACCAGGTCAGGCTCAGTGGCTCATGCCTCTAATCCCAGCACTTTGGGAGGCCGAGGCAGGTGGAACACCTGAGGTCAGGAGTTCGAGACCAGCCTGGCTAACATGATGAAACCCTATCTCTACTAAAAATACAAAAATTAGTTGGGCATGGTGGCGGGCACCTGTATTCCCAGCTATTTGGGAGGCAGAGGCAGGAGAATCACAAAGCCAAGATCGTGCCATTGCTCTCCAGACTGGGAGATAAGAGAGACTCTGACACACTACAAGAAAAGCTATTAAAATGAATAAATGAACTTAGCAAGGTTACAGGATACAAAATCCATATACATATCTATTGCATTTTCATATAACAGTGAAAAACTATTAATATGGAAAATGAAATTTTAAAAAGCGTATCATGGACAATAACATCAAAACATATGACCAAACGTATAAAAACACTGAAAACCACAAAACACTGCTGAGACAAAGTAATGAAAACCTAAATAAATGGAGAGACAGACTTTGTTCATGAGTTGGAAGACTCCATATTGTTAAGATGTCAATTCGCAAGACCACACTCCAGAGGAGAAGATTACATAAAGTCATGAATACCAGGAGACAGAGATCACTGAAGGCCATCTTAGAAACCTGCCTACCACAGGCTTCTAAGATGCTGTGTGACCTTGCCAATCAGTTAACTTTCCTGTGCTTCAGCTCTCTCTTCTGCAATATGGAGAAAACAGCAGTACCTATCTCATGCAGTTATTTAAGGTTTAAATGATTAAGTGTCTGTAAAGCACTTAAGTATCTGGTACTTGGTTATATACATACATCAATACATCCATAAAACCAATATAAATACTTAAGTTACTATTCCTTAGAGCTTAGAACAATACATCCTTCTTTAACTATTTAATGATGCCTACTACAAATAAGGTACAGTATTTATTCAAGGTGTGTATAAAGATAACTGATTAAATTTGGGTACTGAGGAAAAAGTATCTTCTTGTTTCCATTTTTATTTGAACTTCAACAAACAAACACAGGTAATGCCTGAGATAACCATAATCCTGTTTCACCAGGTCCTAATTTGTGCCTATTTTCCAGACACAACTGTCAATGGCATGCTCTTTCAGTTTTTTTGTGGTTTGTTTTTTGTTTTTTAAGACGGAGTCTCACTCTATTGCCCAGGCTGGAGTGCAGTGGTGCAATCTCAGTTCACTGCAATCTTCGCCTCTCGGGTTCAAGAGATTCTCCTACCTCAGTCTCCTGAGTATCTGGGATTACAGGTGCATGCCACCATGCCTGACTAATGTTTTTGTGTATTTTTAGTAGAGACAGGTTTCACCATGTTGGCCAGGCTGATCTTGAACTCCTGACCTCCAGTACTCCTCCCACCTCAGCCTCCCAAAGTGCTGGCATTACAGGCATGACCCATTGCACACAGCCTCCCTCTTTCACTCTTAAAAGTGTCCCAGTGTACACAAGAAATTAGAGTCACTCCAGTTTGTCACAGTCCTAGATTGAAATGGAAACTAAATCTAGATAAAGACTTTTGAGTAAGAAACCAGCAAGGCATGGACAAAAGGAAGGGAAACTGAAGAGGAGGAATATGGGCAATGGGGGTGGGTAGATATAGTGGGCAATAGAGTGAGACCCTGTCTTCAAGAAAAAAAAGAACGAAAGGTTGGTTTAATATTCTAAACCAATCATTGCAATTCACTGTGTTAATACACTTTCAGAAAGATGAACTATATGATTGTCTCAAACAATTCAGAAAAAGCAGCGTGGTAAGAGAAAAATAAATGCTTCAAAATGCCCACATAACAAAATTAATTCACCCACAATCTGAATTCACACTTCCTATAAACCTAATATATTCTTTAAAAGCTTAATGAAATAAAATATTTAACTGGTCATAAAACAGGTAACTGGCATTTCTTTAAAGATTTTTAAAAATCCATAAATGAATACCAAATAAATGTTAATGTATCACATTTAACTTCCCTTTCCTCTATCTGTTCTAATACATTACCATGAAACCAATATATAATCCTGATAAACACGTTATTTAAAAAATTAGAAAACTTGTTTAAATGCATAGACTGCAGGCCAAATTTTAACAATAAGCCACTTTTATAGCTATTTTTGTACTCCCAACTGAAAACATTAGGTGACTCTGGAAATTCTAATTCCTTTATAATCCAGCAGCACCAAAGCAAACAGTCATGACCCCTTAAGAGGATAAATATGCCCATTTTAATTAAAGACTAAATTATTTGACTTGGTGTGCAATTTTTGCATCTGTATTTTGAGACGTATTTATAAATCCTGTGCTTTTCATTAATGAAAAACTGTAAAAGTATAATAATTGACAAATAGCCTATAGAGGCAGTCTTAAAAGGTGTCTTGAATTCTCAAGAATTTAGGCTAATAAGAGGAATGAAGTATTGATATATGCCACATTATGGATGAACCTTGAAAACACTGTGCTAAGTAAAAGAGGCAAGTTACAAAAGACCACATATTGTATTATTTCATTTATATGTATGGTCTAGAGGTAAATCTATACAGACAAAAAGTACACTAGCAGTTGCCTACGACTAGGGTAGCAGTTGCCTACGACTAGAGGGGAATGTGGGGAATGGAGGATGACTTCCTTTGGGAGTGATGGAATGTTCTAAAATTGATGATAATGACAATTGCACAACTCTGTGAATATACTAAAAGCCAATGAACTGTATACTTTAAATGGATAAATTGTATGGTCTGTGAATTATATCTCAATAAAGCTGTTACCATAAAAAGAACTTAGGCTATAATTCCTACCCTAAATATAAACTGTTATGTATTATTATCTTAAAAATAGAAAAACCTGATTCCAATACTTTATAGGAGAGAAAGCCAAGAAATGTATGCATTAGTCTGTTCATGCTAATTGCTAAACATTGATGCAAATATACTCCACGTCTTTGAATTCCTACTGAATTTCAGACAACAAATAGATTTCTTGAGTATTTTACCACAAAATAGATTTAGATATTGGCTTGACTTTAAACTTGTGGTGGATATTTCCCGACTTCATTTGAAAATTTAATTAAATTAAATAACCTGTCAACTTGCAGGTTTTTATTCCTAAGTAGCTATTAATTTGGTTTATCAATAAAAACCTTAATAAAGTATGGGAGGCAACACATATCAAGCCACTGCTAGATTTAGCCATTTTACAATGTTTAGATATATCTAAATATCATTTGAATACCATAAAGACACACAATTTTTGTCAATGTAATAATTTTAAAACAACAAAATACAAAGCTTAATAAAGACAATTTGCAAATTTTATAGCAAGTTAGCTTTTTAACTATGTGTGTACAGTCCTATTTTGCCTTCAAAAATTCTGCTTCTAGAGTTTCAAGTAAGGAATATTAATCATTTCTTGACCTAGGTATGTAATGTTATATTTCACCACTGATATACTGTGAATTTCATTCACTAATTTAGGTGAATATTAATCATCATCAAATAATTCTAATAGATCTTAGTCTATGAAAGCAATCAATACCAGTTACTAATACTGATATTTTAACTAAAAATATAGATCACAAAAATGAAAGATCAGTTTTATTATTCTACTATTAATGCATATTTATAATATATGAAATATAATAAACTATAGAAATATTGCCATATGTCTACAAATGTATACATTTTAGCCCTAACTTTGGTATTCAGAGTTAAGATGTCAGGTACTTAATACAACATAGAGAGGTAATCATCATTTTAGGAAGTGGCTTAAAGCTGCTCTTTCGTATAGCATAAAGTTAAGATTTGATAAATCTAAGTAGTGATAACAGGTATTCATTATATTATATGTTATTTATTATGAACTATTATATAGAACATAGTATATGCACACATATGTACATATAAAATACACATATGTAATATATATAAATCATTTTAATATGTTCTTTGGTGTTCATTCAGTATTACTGATATCAGAAAAAACAACATTCAAAATTCCTTTATTTTCTTTCTCTCTAGTCAGAGTGATCTGATAGCTTTGCAGAGCACAGTACATTTTAAATGTAAATCAACAAAATAAAATAATAAGATACAATTTTTAAAGAAAGGGATAACATTTTGAGTTTTTAAAAGTAACTATTATTACTTAAGTGATTACAATCTCAAATGGTTTTTGCATAAAACCTTTGAGTCCCTGGGACAAAATTTGGCCTAGTGGAAATAAACATATCCATCATTTTTCCTCTGGCATTCTTTTTTTTTCTCCCTCTGTCACCCGGGCTAGAGTGCAGTGGCGTGATCTTGGCTCACTGCAAGCTCCACCTCGCAGGTTCACGCCATTCTCCTGCCTCAGCCTCTCGAGTAGCTGGGACTACAGGTGCCCACCACCACGTCTGGCTAATTTTTTGGTATTTTTAGTAGAGACAGGGTTTCACCATGTTAGTCAGATGCTCTTGATCTCCTGACCTTGTGATCCGCCCTCCTCAGCCTCCCAAAGCGCTGGGATTAGAGGCATTAGCCACTGTGCCCAGCCCTGGCATTCTTGATAAACACATTATACATTCTCCCTAGTGAGTTGACATTTCAAGCAAACATACAACATGATGTTACCCATAAACAGTCGGGTCAAACCCCTGAACATGTTAATAAGTGAGTTATATCAACCAATTTTCAACATTAATATAAAATCATCTGCGGAATTCTCAAAATATTTTTACAAAAATTAGTAGTATGATTTAAACACATGTTGGATTTCAAAATAAGAAATATATAAGAGAGTCCAACACTGGTACCTCTCTTCTGATCCTCAAAAACTAACCATTTTTAAATATTAAAGATGATACTCCTCTCATTTTGATAAGTCACTCTGTGGCCCTAGCAATCCAAAAATAATTATAGCTTTTAAATAGGCTAGAAGTTACTTTGAAACTTTAATAAGAATTCAAAAAAGAATTATACACTGCTCCAAAAAGCATTTTTCTAACCTCTGTTACATTAGACAATCTAAAATAATATGATATGAACTCTTTGAACTACTACTCTATTAAATTCTGAGATCATTTCTAGTACTAGTCTGATCTTTAGGAGACAAGTTTAAAAAGAAAATTTTCGGCCAGGCACGGTGGTTCATGCCTACAGTACTTTGGGAGGCCAAGGTGGGAGGATCCCGAGGTCAGGAGATTGAGACCATCCTGGCTAACACGGTGAATCCTCATCTCTACTAAAAACACAAAAAATTAGCTGTGCATGGTGGCACACACCTGTAATCCCAGCTACTCAGGAGACTGAGGCAGGAGAATCACTTGAACCTGGGAGGTAGAGGTTGCAGTGAGCCGAGATCGCACCACTGTGCTCCAGCCTGGACG
The DNA here is from genome assembly GCF_007565055.1 of Rhinopithecus roxellana. NCBI lineage: Eukaryota > Metazoa > Chordata > Mammalia > Primates > Cercopithecidae > Rhinopithecus > Rhinopithecus roxellana. The sequence goes on from NC_044551.1 coordinate 58,666,013, forward strand.
ACAGAGCGGGACTCATCTCAAAAAAATAAAATAAAATAAAATAAAATAAAATAAAATAAATAAAATAAAAAATAAAATTTTATGTTTAAATCTCAAACTTCAAAAAGGCACTCGAAGTAGCTTACAAAAGCAAACAAGAGCCCTGCAGAGAATCAGGAAAATATCCAAGCGAATTCAGAGTAAAAAGTTGGACAGCTGAATGTTGTAGCCAGTGCAAAGAAAGGTGGGCTAACTGCCCAGATGTAGTCTACTACTTGAATACCTATATACATGCTTGGTGTAACTTCTGTCATTTGAGGCAAAAGGTAAAAATCCAATGGAGATATAATAATGCAAATGTGAAGTATTGGGAGCCCACTGTGTGTCACATTTGGGAAGAGAGAAAGGGCTTTACAAATATAAATACAAAAGTCACGTAAATATTTATGATCATTTTGTAAGCTATATACAACAACATTTTCTTCTAGTAATTTCACTGACACTAATCAACATCCATATTTTTTAACAGAAAGGTTTCTACATTTGCACAATTCCCAGTATATTTTTAATTCCTTAAGTATATTTAAGAATATTCTAGACCACAAGACTCTAAGGGGTTGCAAATTTTATCAGACTAAAATGTCAACATGTATTAATATAGAACCATATGATGATTTTATTCAGCAGGCATGTCATAAACCAAATTTTCTCACTTATGATGCCAGGTAGATAAAGCCAATTAAAGTGAGTATAACTATAAAAAAAATTCAGAAATTTCACTGTACGACTCAGTTACTCAGGAAATTTTTCTAAAGTTTACATTATCTTACTGGATCTCAAGATTCTAACTCATATACTTTGTATTCCCTCCCTAGAACCTAATGTAGAGTCAATGAACATATCACAGATGAAGCGTATGTTAAATACTGTCTTGCAAATTGAAATAATCATCATACCAAAGACTATAATGCTTCCATTTTGCTTATTGTTTATTGTTACTTTTTATTTTAAAATATTCATAAGAAGTCAAAAGGCACACTTATCTTAAAATAATTTAAGTGTAATATTTCTAACCAATTATAATTAAGAGTATTAAAAACTAAAACAGATAGCATCGTATAATCAAAGACAGAATCACCAGGATCTGAGCCATATTCTTTCACTTATTAGCTGAGTAATCTTGAGAAACTTACCTACCAGTTCCCTCATTCCTAACATAATAACACTCTCTACAGAATTGTTGCTGGAGAGTAAAGAATAAAATGGATCTGAAAACAGTTTTGTAAAACTGGAAAGCAATATAAAAATTCAATGGGTTATCATCAAAAAATAATTTTGCTTGAGAGACAAGCTGTTCAACACATAGTGTAATCAATCTGCTTCTTTATGTTTATATATCTTAATTAAAGTATTTTAAATTAGATAGACATTCAAGTAAGTTGTATAACTGCCCATCTCCTCCTCTCTTTTAATAAACTTTAACACAACTGGAAGGTAAAAATAGTTAATATATTTTATAACCAATAATGGTCACTTTATTTTTATGATATATATTTTCTCATACGGTTTAATTTTATGATATATATTTTCTCATATGGTTTAATCTTGTTTTAGTGTGTATTTTGTTCAGTTAACAAATTATCTACATGCTTTCGATAAAACATTATGAATAGAACTTATCAGCAGAAGGAAAGTCATTTATTAAATTTCTAAGTCAAATTTTAATATTTTCTTTTTTCTTATTTGGTTCATTTGATGCAAACACAATAATAGTGTAATACATTCTTTCTCAGTAGTGAAAAATAAATTACCATTTTGCTTTCTCTATACTCATTATCTGAATGAGGCTTTAGATAGAACCAAATTTATTACAATAGTGAATAAACACAATAATCAATGGAAAAATACTTGCAACAAACCATACCTAGTAATAAGAACTGCATTATCGTGGTGGGCAATCCCATTTTCTGGAATGGTGTTTCCATCACTTTGGTGGGAGAGAATGGATTTCTGCCATTTACAGAAGCTATCGAGGGACTTGTCTGCATGGTGGTTTATCTCCAAGTTTGGCTGCAATACAACATGCATACCAGAAATGTTCCAAACAAATTACTAAGGTCAGTTGTTAAAACTTTTGAAGACTAAAGTGGGAGTATAATTAGAAGCAGTGGTTTCTAGGAATAATCTCTTGCCAATTTTTATTTCTGTAATATCTGACCTAGAGCTCATTTGGTATATTATTGAACAGATTTTTTTTTTCCAGTTCCAGCTGTAATGATAATGTGAACATATGTGAGATTATCAACATAAAAACTAATGAAAACCATTATTATAAGATATGCCATGCAAATGCTCACCCTTATACTGAAACATAGCTAATCTATATAGCTTTAACATAAAAGGTATATTCTTTTTTTTTAAATTTGCTTAAGATATTAAATGTGTAGAGCTAAAACTCATATCCAACTAGAACTTCCTAATAGGAGCAATAATAAAACATATTATTTAATAATAAGTAATTCTATAGCTCTATAGCCTGTCTGTTAAGAATCTTAGACTTATAAACTAACACATTCTTACCTGATCTTCTGTGAGAACAATTAAGCGGGCCACTATAATATTCACAACGTTTCCTAGGCTGGAATCACGGTAAAGTTTGGCAACCTGACCTCCAGAAAATAAGAAAAGACATAAAGTCAGACAAAAATCATAGGGTGATAGTTTGATTTTTTAAGTGCTAAAATAATTTTTTATAAATTTAACCACTGTATACATTACTCTGTATCACTTAGAACTCTACCCTCAAAGTGCCTTGGTAAAAGGTTTTTATACCAGTCTACCTCAATAAATATTTTCTCCTAGACATGAACTACAGCATGGAAATTAGAGGGTGAGCTGATGTTTCAAGTTAAAAAAGAAAAACAAAACCCTCAAACAAGATTTAACGATCCACTAAAACTGTCGTATTATCTAAAAATGAATGATAAAGTCATCTTTAAATGTATTTCTATGGAACTGAAACAATACTAGACCAATCTTTTACCATTTTAGACAGGTAAATTCTTATCATTATTAACTTCACAGCAAAAATTTATGACCTTAGTCAAAAACACAACAAATATGAAATAAAATATTATATAGAGGGATCAAACTTACAATATTCATCACACTCAAAATGTAATGTTCAATGTCTTTGCGGCCATGGTAGCCCACCATCATTTTGTCTGCCACTACCAATGTCTCCACAAACCGTTCAATGCTCACTGATCTCTTCTGTCTGTGGTGGATATGTGTGTTGTTAATTGGTAGTGAATAAGAAAAAGTGGATGTATCATTCAGCCACCAAGGTTTGCCACTTCTTGTGAAATCTACAATAAAAGCAACCAATTCAGGTAAGTTCACTAATTAAACATATTTATTTAAAAATCTTTCATGTAGACTTGCTTCTCATAAATTATCTAATATATTAAGATGTTTCAAAGGGAAGAGAATGAGAAAATGCAGTAGTGAGAAAAAAGTCTGTAAATTTTTGAAAATAATGTTATCTGAAAAAAAATTCAACTGCTCATGAAAACAAAAAAAATCTAATAAATGAATTAATAAAAATAATTTTCAAATAATCATTTCATATTATTCCAGTAATTATATCTTGATACATTTAAATTTAGGATATATACTTTAAAGAATCATTTAAAGTTATTTAAAAAGCATCTAGAGCATGAACTTTTGAATCAGTCTAAGACAGCTCTGATAGAGAACCTGATTTTGCAAAAATCTATTTCAAAGACACTTTTGAGCATTCATTTTAAAACAAGATGCTTCCATTAAGCTATTTTAATTAGAATAAATTCTACTGCTCTAGAAATCTCAATTCTAAAAGGCAATGAATTACTTTTTTCACTTAGGTCGGCAGTCTACAACTATTTATTCTGACAGAGTACTCAAAGTACTTCTTTTCCAAAGCCTAGAAGTAAGAGACAATCAATTAGAGTTGAAAGATCACGATTCCAGCATAATTTGCTTTGAACCACATTTAGCACGGGTTGCAATGTATCCTTTGTTTTCTACACATTTGGTTCTTCAGTATAGAAGCAGCCTTTTAGTGCTACGGCATTTGTAAACACCTGCCTCACTGATTATCATCTTCATTAAATAAACTTGAGCATGTAGAGGGCCTCTGTATATCTTCCACAACCTTATATTGAACAGGAAATCTTTCTCATCCTCACTATTGAAAAATTTAGTGAGGAATAATTAGATTAATATATATGATACACTTGACAGAAAGTGTAACTATTCTCATTTCTCTAACTTCTTTAGCCTTTCTCTTTAAAAAACTGCATTGGTAGGTGCTATGGTTTGAATATCTCCTCCAAAACTCACGTTGAAACTTAATTGCCATTGAAACAGTATTAACAGCTGGGGCCTCTAAGAGATGATTAGAACTTGAGGGCTCTACCCTCATGAAGGAATTAAAACCATTATTGTAGGAGTGGGTTGGTTATTGTGGGAGTGGGTTCCTGATAAAAAATAATGCGTTCAGCCCAATTTCCTCTCTCTGTTGTGTGCACTCACTTCCTCCTCTTGCTTTCCTCCATTAGGTGACCCTCACCAGATGCCGGAGCCATGCTCTTGGACTTCCCAGCATCCAGAACTATATGCTTAGTAAACTTTTACTGTTCTTAAATTATCCAGTCTCAGGTATTCTGTTACAGCAGCAGGAAACGTGTTAAGACAGTAGGATGAATAAATTTTGGGAAATGAGGTGGAAATGATCATAAGACCCATCAGTTAAATACTCCTGAAACTCCTAAAGTCAAGAGAAGCAAAGACATAAACACCACTTCTTATTTCAATAGTATATCCTCCAGATAGTAAGTGTTTCTCTATATTCATTTGTGGCAGACAGACTCTCCAGATGGCCTCCATGACCTCTGTCTCCTGATGTTCACATCCTTTTGTGATTTCCTCCTTTTGAATATGGGTAGGACCTGTGACTTGCTTCTAACTAACAGAATACAGCAAAAATGATGAGATGTATGTGATTTTGAGTATATTAGTACATGATTATGTTACATAATATTGTAGCATTTACCTAGAGTCTCTCCCTTGTTGACTTAGAGAAAGCAAACAATCATACTGGTGAACTGACACTGACATCTGAAGACAATCATCCAAAAAACTAAAGCTATCTGTAACCACAAAGAACTGAATGCTGCCAACAACTATGGAGGTAGAGAAGTGGATTCTTCCTCAGTCAAGATTCCAGATGAGAATTCAGCCCTGGCTGAGGCTAAGCAGATGACCCATCCATGCACAGACTCCTGACCAACAGAAACTGTGAAATACTAAAAGTATACTGAGTAAGCCACTAGGTTTTATTGGCTAATATTATTACAAAACAGCTGAAAGCTTTTCCACATCAATATAACTTCAATTTCTCCTGCTCAGTCCTCTGTGATCATAAAACCACTCATGTATTCAAGTCATGCCTAGTCTCTTACTCTGGCTAAACAGCTTAAATGTCCAAATATAGGATTTTATTTTCATTCTTTTGATCATTTCCCTTTCTCTGACCCATTCAATTTCTCCTTATTTTTATTTAAAATATTGTGAAAACAATTAGACATTATTGTGCAATAAACACAAAGCAATGGTAGTTCTCATTTAAAATGTATTCAGGTCGGGTGTGATGGCTCACGCCTATAATCCCAACACTTTGGGAGGCTGAAGTGGGTGGATCACCTGAGGTCAGACCTTGAGGCCAACCTGGCCAACATGGTGAAACCCCGTCTGTACTAAAAATACAAAAATTAGCCAGATGTGGGGAGGGCGCCTGTAATCCCAGCTGCTCAGGAGGCTGAGGCAGGAGAATCACTTGAACCTGAGACAGAGATTGCAGTGAGCCAAGATCACACCACTGCCCTCCAGCCTGGGCGACAGGGCAAAACTCCATCTCAAAAACTAAAAAAAAAAAGAGAACAGATTGGTAAACATTTCAAGTATTTTGTCCAGTAAAATATTTCAAATCCTAAATTAATGTTTCTACTAAAAAAAAAAAAAAAAAAAATACAAAAATTAGCTGGGTGTGGTGGCACACATCTGTAGTCCCAGCTACTCGGAAGGCCGAGGCAAGACAATTGCTTGAACCTGGGAGGCGGAGGTTGCAGTGAGCTGAGATGGCACCACTGCACTCTAGTCTGGGCAACAAGAGCAAAACTCCATCTCAAAAATAATAATAATAAAACTAAAAATGTATTCAGTGTAAGGTAATCGGTGTTATCATCATCTTTGTTATTGTCCTAATTTTCAACATTTTAGTTTTTAAAATTTTTAGTTGGCTTGGCTATCACTCTAACAAACTACAAATTATTTGAACATTAAAACTATATATTTTTATTTATGAATGTCCATCAAAGGCATTTTATATATAGCATATATAATTATATATTCAATATTTTATACATATACACATATACTGAATGAATAAAATCAAGAGAGAGAACATCTTCAGTTTCATTTTAAAAATTAAATTAATCCAGCAAAACTAGCTCATTATAAAACTATGCATTCTATAATTGCCAATTGACTTCTTAATGTTAAGCTTAGTGATCTGTAAGTACTATCTTTCTTAGTCTAAAATAGAAAACGAGATTAATTTGCTTTGTTTCAAAATAAAGATCAGTAGTTCTTCAAATGATACCTGTTAGAGATGCTTTGCTTAATTTAATTTTGATTAGATTATAGCATGTTAGGAAAATATTGCTCATAAACACATACAACACGGTAACTTTTTCCCAAAATCAATATATGGATTTCATTGCCATTTGAAATAAGATTTTAACTTTTTGATCAATATCAAAGTGTTTGAATATATACAGCCATTCACTATTATTTCATTAACCTGCTTTATTTTTGTTCATAGTACTTACTACTTCTGGACAGTTGGCCATATATTTGTTTGTTTGTTTGTTTGCTTATTTAGTTAACTGTCTTTCCTCACTAGAATATAAACTCCATGAGAGCAGGGACTTTTTCTGCTTTATTTACTGCTGCATCCCCAGCACCTAGAATAGCCTTGCATACAGGTACTAAATGAATATTTACTTAATGAATATATAAGTAGATAATGAAGATATAGAGACGTAATAACATCTATTTCAATGGACTAGAAGAATACTTAGTTATCTCTGGGTGTTGGAATAAGTAATTTTCAGTTTCTTTTTTTCCTTTTTGTCCTGTATTTTCTAAAAGGAACATTTATTACTTCTATAAAATTTTTAAAAATTCATAGTTTGAATCTAATTAGAATGGAAAAAAATAGTATCTGAATATAAGATAAATATATCCAGTGTCAAGGGGGTTTTCATATCTTATATTTTGACATAAACTTGAATTCCAGGTAATAGGCTAACTGGCAGTGTATGCCTATAAATACACATCTCTCACTTGACCTATGCTGTTGAAACAGTATTACAATTAAGATGTTAGCCAGACATTTCCCAAATTTACTACTAAACACAAAATATTTTTTTTCCAATAAAGTCTAGTAACACTTGCCCAGAATATAGGGGAATATTATTATATTCCCAGTAATAGGAAGCCAGTGAAGTTTTTCAAGGTGTGTGATACAGCCAGATTTAGGGGATAGATTTTACTGAAAACAAGAACACAAACCTGGAGGCAGAAAGCATAAGTAGAAAGTCAGTATAGTGGTCTCGTCAAGAGATAATGAGGGTCTAAAATAAACAGACTAGAGTTCGGGGTAGTAGAAATGGCAAGTGAATTGGAAACATTGAAATGGAACACTGGTAAGGAAATTCTCACAGTAATCCAAATGAGAGATGGTAGGAGAATCTTTCCCCAAAAGGACAGAATTTTATGACAGCCATAAGAATGGATTTGGAGAAGTGTTTCACTAATGCGTAAACCATTAAAAAATAAGGATCTGACTGACTTAAAATAATGTGATACATACTTCAAAAAAGGATAATTTAAATATGAAAGGATTAAGAGGTAGGCTTTTCAGAATATGATAAAATCTTTAAAGATTTTTACAAAAGTGATCTTCTTTACCATCATACAGTGAAGGTTGGCATATTATGGAAAAATGGTAGAATAATTACATTATAATAAACAACTGAATATTTAAATCCTAGTTTTTTTTTCTTTCTTTTTTTTTTTTTTTTGAGAAGGAGTTTCACTCTCGGAGTGATCTTGGCTCACTGCAACCGCCGCCTCCAAGGTTCAAGCAATTCTCCTGCCTCAGCCTGAGTAGCTGGGACTACAGGAATGTGCCACAATGCCTGGCTAATTTTTGTATTTTTAGTAGAGACAGGGTTTCACCATGTTGGCCAGGATGGTCTCGATCTCCTGACCTCGTGATCCGCCTGCCTTGGCTTCCCAAAGTGCTGGGATTATAGGCGTGAGCCACTGTGTCCGGACTGAATTCTAGTTTTTAAAGAATTTACATATAGTTATACTTACAGTCTAAATGTTGTTAAATATAAGAAAAACTTATTTCCATAATGTTTCGTTTCATTACTCAATACAAAGACTGAATAAATCTTCTGTTTTCATTATTAACTATGGAATTTTATTTCAAGTTTTAAGTAGATTCACTGTAAGTTGTCTTTTTCTGGTACCAACTATTCTTGACCAACAAGGACCTAATTAACAGCCTCAGAGATTACTCAAGAAGAAAGTGTGCAGAATGAGAACAGTAGGTTAAGAAGACTTAATACTTAAGAAGAAAACAAGCCCATGAAGAATATGGAGAAGAAACAAAAGGATGATGCATATCATACACTAATTCACAAGGCAGTCCTTTCTTTCTTTCTTTTTTTTTTTTTGAGATGGAGTCTTGCTCTGTTACCCTGGCTGGAGTGCAGTGGCACGATCTGGGCTCACTGCAACCTCCGCCTCCCGGGTTTAAGCAATTCTTCTGCCTCAGCCTCCCAAGTGGCTGGGACTACAGGCAAGCGCCACCACGCCTGGCTTATTTTTGTATTTTTAATAGAGACAGGGTTTCACCATATTGGCCAGGCTGGTCTCAAAATCCTGACCTTATGATCTGCCTGCCTCAGCCTCCCAAAGTGCTGGGATTACAGGCATGAGCCACCACGTATGGCCAACCCTTTCTATTTTTTACTAAATGTATTTGTTGGTGACTTTACCTTTGCATTAAGCTGAAATCTCTCTCTGAAACATTCTGCCCCTGGTTCTAGCTACTGGAACTATATAGAATAAATCTTTAAAAATTTTTTTAATATAATAACACTTTAGTGTACTAGAAACAGTCATTTTAATGATAGTTACAGTTTGGTTGGGTAACTAGTATGTGCTGAGATGAGCACTCAGAGAGGTTGGGTAATTGGTCCTATGCTATACCAAAGCGCATGTTCTTTTTGCTATGCTATGTTATATCCACTGTTTCTCTACATTTTCTCACCTTTAGACTAACATCCTCCTAACTCCTTAGCTCTAGCCTTGCTCTTCTCTAATTCCATCTCCATATTGCTGCCAGAGTAGTCTTTGTAAAACACAAATCTGATTATGTTATTCTTCCTGTTTAAATCCTTTCCGTGGGTTTCTAGTGTACTTAGGATAAACAAACCCCTTAACATGGTTTATAAGCTCTTCATGATGTGGCCTCTGCTAATCTTTCCAGTTTCATCTCTCACAACCACTTCCCCCAACCACTATGAACCTCACCTTTATCCCTCCAGCCCACATTCTAATATCCAGTTACATGAACTGTCTGTCAATTTATATAACATGACATTCTCCCTTTTGGTTTAGGAGCTTCATAAACGCTATTTTCTCTATGTGAAACACTATAGCCACTGCTTTCTCCACTTCTACACAGCTACCTTCACTTTTCCCCCGGGCCTCAGCTTAGAAGTCACTTCTTCCATGAAGTTCTCCTTGACCACTGAAGTCTAGGTTTGTTGTCCGTACTACATATTTTTATAGTATCCTCACTCAGTGCTAACACTACTTTTGAATACTACCTTAAGATTCTTCAAGTCTTCTTCAAGTGTCTAGATTCCTGCTACTAGCATAAAAATATCAGGCTAAACAAATACCACAGAGTACTACAGTATACCTGTGCAAAAAAGCTATAGCTATTACCTAAGTAAAATAAGATGGTTATTTTTTTCCCTTCAACCAAAAAAAGAAAATGAATTTTATACAAATTTAGTTTGAAGACTTCTCAAAGAGCTCTCAAATTGATTTAAAACTACTGGTAGGTGGCATTGGGAATTATACCTGATGTAAATGACAAGTTGATGGGTGCTGACGAGTTGATGGGTGCAGCACACCAACATGGCACATGTATACATATGTAACAAACCTGCACGTTGTGCACATGTACCCTAGAACTTAAAGTATAATTTTAAAAAAAGTTAAAAAAAAAAAAAAAGAAAGAAAGAAACCCAACCTAAGAAGCAGAGAGAAAAAAATGTTAAAAAAAAAAACTACCGGTAGGTGACATCCATTAAAAGGGCTCTGAACATTATAATCCTAGTCAAATTCCTACTTACTTTTATTGCTAACCTTACTATACTTGCCATAAGAAAGAAAAAGCAGCAATCCAATACAATATGCTTTCTAAAAGCTGCACACTCACTCACCCGAAACCCCACAATGAGAGTGATCGTACAGATGTCGTTGTTGAAGGGCAGACTTTTTGTAAATAACATGAGGGTGGCCATTTTCATAACTAAAATGCTTGGAATCCTCTGTGGTATTCTTTAAAGGTTCAATAAAATATTCTTCATCTTCTGTAGCAATAACACCATGCTAAAAGAAAAATAAACAAAGAACTTACCAAGGAGAATCATTTTAAATATTAGTTATCATTATTACCAAGAGCTAAAAATAAATAGGCACTTCTCCAAAGACAGGGTTAAAACACATGTTAATAAAAAAAAAAAATAGCGAATTATCTGTACTCAGTAAAACATTATATAAATGTTCCTATTCTTTAAAAAGAACATTTAAATACCTCCATATGCTATGCACTGTACCCAGCATGTCACATACATGATTTCCTCCAATTTCACAATGACTCTGTGAGGTAACAGAGGTTTTATGTGAATACTAAAACTTATTTCAGTTCCACATTATGCATGTAATTATATCCTCTGTGTTTAGATATAGCTTTGTGATTGAGTTTTGGACAAAAAAATATGGGCAGAGGGTTATATAACACTTTCAGCCCGACCTCTGAATACCTCTGCAGTGGAATCTTCTACTCTCTTTCCTCACTGAATGAAGACAACTCCAAATACCTAGGGTAGGTAGAAACCAAAAAAGAAGGAACCTGGGTCCCTGCGTGACCTCTTAGAAAGCTGTCTGATGTAGACACAGACACACACAAGAAATAAACTTCTATTGTGATAAATCACTGACATTTTGAGGTTTATGTTGCATCAACTAATAAGTTGTTAATTAACACACATCCCATACATCCCCATTCTGCAGATGAAGTAACAGGCTCAGAAAACTTGACCAATATTACACAGAGGTAAGTGAAGGTACTGGAATTCAAAGTTCTGCCCTTACTTACAGTATTTTATCACCTTATCCCTATCTACTTAGCCAAGTGCTACTCAGTTTAGTTATCTCTCCTCTTTAAAAACCTTCTCTAGTCCAAATGGAGTAGCTTCACCCTTCACTGAGCTCCAATAGAGCTAATTCTCAGTATCACTTATTTTCAATTAATTCCACACTGCTTTGTTACATCTCAAGTCTTGAAGTCTTATTTAAAGTTGGTATAAGTTTTCAACTTCATGTTTTAGCTTCCCAATTAGATTATTTGCTTTTTAAGGCAAAGGGTTATGTCTCCTATTTCTTTGTATCAGTTACAACCACAGAAAATGTCCCACATGTAATAGGTATAAATAAAACTTTGTTGATGAAAAAGAATGAGATAGTAAAAGTTATCTGAAATAAGAATTTCCACCCTTGTCTAATAATGTTTTCCTAAGTACGGCACATGTGAGGACTGCTCTTAACCCAACTGATTTACCCTGTAACACCAGATAAAATAAAAACTCTCTGGGTGTATTTCCTCAGCTGGAAAAATGAAAGAGTTGGTCTAAATTAGTGGTTTTAAAACAGCACTCTGGGGAGCCCTAAGGGTTCCATGGAAGTGCCCTCAGGGGATTGCCCCAGACAACAAAGGGAGACCTACATGGCTTGGATTCCTGGGTTTAGGAATCAGTTGTGCTTTTATTAATCTATATATTAAGTTTCCACATAACATTTCATTTGAAAAAGGAGTTTTGCTGCTTTAAAAAGAAAGTTGAAAACCTCTAGTCCAGATAATCTCTAAGGTCCCTTTGAATTCTAAACCTCTATGATTCTGTTTAGGGAAATTCATGTTAAGTACCTTATGCTTGGAAGGAATGATAAGACATAATCAGAGTTGCTCTAATTTATAGATTAAGTTGGCAGTCACCTACATGAAATGAGCTGAGGAATGCAAACAAAAAAAGCAGCCCTGAGTCACTTCATATAATTTTCACCATTGTTTGCTTTAATTTAAGGAAAATAGTCCCTATATTAAATGCAAATACTAGCAAAAATAACATAATATGCCATTAACATATTCTAATACCTCAGGTAGATCAACAATGTGCTATAAAATGAACACAGTTCCTGCAGAATAGGGGGCAAGTATAAGTTTTGATAAGAGGGATATGTAGGAAGCAGGGTCTAGGCTACAGTCCAGAAAGGCTAGAGACTAAAGTCATGCTGGTCTGTGGGCACAAGAAAATTGAAAGTTACCAGACAAGAGACTTGATTTGCTGGGGAAAAATGAAGTCAGAAGCCTGGTAAGTAAACACAATCTCTAATTTCAAGAATGAAAAGACTCTGGAAGGACAATCCAGAGATTTTATATGTTAGGTACTTTGTAAAATGTTTATAACATTATCTCTTCTTAATAACTCTTTGACGTACCACTATCTGTTCCACTTTGTAGATGAGAAACTGAGATGGAGCAAAGTTAAACAATGAACTCATGTGACTGACTTTGGAGCCAGAACTCTTAACCACTATACTATAATTCTCTTATCCTCTAAGGGCTGTTTCTGTATTTATTTATTTTTTCACAAAATATGCTTTCACAAGTGCCTATCACAAGGCAGATACTATGCTACATGGTAGGGATACAACAGTGAACCAAAGTTCCAGCTCTATCATGGTACTTACATTTTGGTGGGAGGAGCTAGAAAAAGCTAATTATGCTGGTGCGGTGGCTCATACCTGTAATCCCAGCACTTTGGGAGGCTGAGGCAGGTCAGTCACGAGGTCAGGAGTTTGAGACTAGCCTGACCAATGTGGTGAAACCCTGCTTCTACTAAAAATACAAAAATTAGCTGGGCGTGGTGGCGCATGCCTGTAATCTCAGCTACTCGGGAGGCTGAGGAAGGAGAATCGCTTGAACCTAGGAGGCAGAGGTTGCAGTGAGCTGAGATCACGCCACTGCACTCCAGAGCCTGGGCAACAGAGCAAGACTCTGTCTAAAAAAAATAAAATAAAATAAAAATTTTAAAAAAAGCTAATTGATTAAACAAATAAATGATGAAGCAGGTAGTAATAAACATTAAGAAGAGAGATAAAAGCAATCAAAAAGGACAGAGAATAATTAGAAGTGAGAGAATTATAGAAACTATATTGGATAGTTGCAACCATCCTCTCTAATAAGGTGGTATTTGAGCAGAAACCTGAATAAAATGAGGAAGCAAGCTAAACATATATCTTGGGAAAGAGCAGACCAGATACTGGCAACAGCAAATGCAAAAGCAATGAGGTAGGAGCATGCTTACAGTATTTCAGAAACAATCAGGAGCTACAGTGACTGAAAGGAGGGAAGGGGAGAGTGATTATGAGATTAAAAAGGGACTGAAAACCAGATGATGGAGGGCCTGAAGTTAGTGGGAGTACTAGAAATCTATGCATGCCTGACAAGAGCCCTGCTCTCACTTACCTCAGTATCCCCATTCACCTTTACACTATCTGCCTCAGGACCATCAGGGTTAATCTCACCATGTGTCCTCTTTCCTGGCAGTATAAATTCCTATGAGAAGCCCAAACCTCACCCTCTGGATTCTAATTCTCATATGATTACGTACATCATGTTTTCTGATCCCATCTCCTGCCTCTCCCGATTATTTGAAACACTTCTACTGTGTTCTCTCAAACTCAAAGTCAATCATCAATAAAATCTCCTCTATCCCCAGCTTCATCTGTGAATATTCACTTCATCTTGCTCTAACAAAAACCTGAAGCTCCCTAAATGATACTCCTTTCCTGTAGTCCTCTGGAACAGTGGCTGCTTTCTCTTCTACATGCCTCCTATTGGACCTGAAGGTAGCGTCAGATGTTCTTGCAACTCACTGTCATTTCCAAACAATTCTTTCTCCCTTCTCAACAAACAAACACCAGCATTGAACCTCGTGCCATGATCTTCTCCCTCCTTTCCCAGTTGCATTTATCTATTGATCCCAAGTCAGTCCTCTCATTCCTTAAAAATAACAGATTCTGGATTACTGTCATTCTCTGCAACATCATTCCTGAAATAGTTGTTGATTTCAATATCTTCTTATATCACAGATTCTTAAAATACATGTATGTGCATGTGCATATATTCTGAATCCCTTTGGAAGTCTAAGGGTGAAAACTAAGGACTCCTCCTCAGAATATTTTAAATGCAGAAAAAATATATAGGAAATATATATATTTACTAAATAAAACCAATTTAGTAAAATAGTTATCAAAATATTTTTTAAAAAGAATACATATAACTTGCATAACACTTTAAATAAGATCTTCAGTGGCTCTAATAACTTCCATAATTTCACAACAGTGATGAATAAAAATATTTTGAAAAGAATGCAAAAACTGTAACGATATGAAAATATCTGTGGTTTCTGTTGGAGGCAAAGTCACATGTACTGCTATCATCCCATATGGTCACCATATAATCCCATCCATGGACCTAGTTTAAAAACTAATGACATAGATGGTCTCTTCATTCCCTGTCCTCTCAATTCCTTGACTTCCTCTCCTTCAAATATCTTGTCCCTCACCTTACTTTTTACACCATGCCCATGGTCAAACCCTAGACTTTGAGCATTATCAATATTTGGAGCCTTCTATAATCTTGATTTCAAGTATCCCATTCTTCTATCTTTCTAAAACTGTCCCTCTAATATACCAACTCCAAGGGATAGTCCTTTTATCCTCATGAGGTCCCATAATCCATTGATCCTACCACATTTTCACTGTCCTTTACCCACCTCATGTCCTCACTTCCCTCATAACCCAGCTTCAATTCCACCTTCAATTCCCTCACCTCTTTCTCACTTCATGGAATCCAGCTGGCTAAACCACAACCTTGATAAGATTCAACTTTGCTGGGCCTGCACCTTTGCAGCTGCATTTAGCCAGAGGAAAATATACCAGAATGCTGACTGGTCTCACTTTAAATTCATTAATAATTTTAACTGTAACTGTAATGCTTCACAGAAATTGTATATTTATCAAGTTCATTCAGTAACCCATTCTCCTGGATAACTCTTTCATGTTTTCTCATCTCTACTTAATCCTCTAAAACCTTCATATTCCCCTCTGATAGACATTGCAAAACCTCCTACAAATTTCTACAATCACAAATACTCACATACCTGCATCTTATGTCCATAAAATCTATTTTTCCCTATTATTATGGATGAACTATCTATTCCCCTAGCTAAAGATAATTATTCTATTTGTGTGGAAAAGTCTATCATTTCTCACCTATCAAGAACTTCATTCCAGCATCTCGCACTCTACCTAATCATTCCCATCTTCAAACAAAACAAATCCTCCTGTGACCACACTTCTGCCTGCTACTAAAAATTTTTTTGCTTCTCCAGAAGTCCTAAAATAACGGTCTATATACTCCTTTTCTCTCCATTTTAAACCTACTCCAATCATGTCATT
This sequence comes from Rhinopithecus roxellana, assembly GCF_007565055.1. Classification (NCBI taxonomy): domain Eukaryota; kingdom Metazoa; phylum Chordata; class Mammalia; order Primates; family Cercopithecidae; genus Rhinopithecus; species Rhinopithecus roxellana. The sequence goes on from NC_044551.1 coordinate 58,681,991, forward strand.
GCCTCTTCTCCAAACTCTTCTTCACTGAAACTGCTTTTGTCAAGGTCACCAATAACTTCCTCAATGATAAATTCAATGCAATTTGCAGTGCTACTCTTATTTGGACTCATCAGCAGCATTTTCCTCTTGAAATATTTCCTTCTGGCTGCCAGAACATTTTCCTGATATTCCTTCAACTTTATTACTCTGTTCTCTGTTGTTTCTTCTATGTCTCTCTGACCTCCCTGACCTCTTGGAATGCCCAAGGGCTCAGTCCTTAAACCTCTTCTTTATTCTACCTATGCTCCCTTCGAAGCAATTTCATATAATCTCTTGGCTTTAAATGGCATCTATATATTGATGACTCCCAAATTTATAACTTTCTAATTCATATCTCTCCTCTGAACTCCAGACTGACATATCCAATATCCTATACAACATCTCATGTTTAATACCTCCAACTGAATTCATGATATACATCCCCCTACCTACTCTTCAAACAGCTTTTTCATCTCAGTTGATTCCTGAGTCTTTCTCACCTTAATTGATGGCTGTTAGATTATGTTACTTGCTCAGGCCTCAAACTTGTAGTTATTATTGATTTTATTCTGCGTCCCCTAAAGTCTTTACATCTGGCTCCCAGTTTCCTTTCTGACCTCAACTTCCATTACTCCCCCTCACTTTCTCTTGGCTACAGCCATGTGGCCTCCATGCTGTTCCTCAAACACTCTGAGATCATGTCTTTGTACTTGAAAATTTCTACCTGAAAATCTTATCCCTCAGATGCCAGCATTTCCTTCCTCCTTTCCCTTAGGGTCTTTGCTCAATACTTTTTCCTCCTGAGCATTTATCACTACCCAATATATTATAGTTTTCTTATTGTGTGTATGCCCTACTAGAATGCAAGCTATATGATAATAGAGATTTTTATTTTTCACTATTGTAATCCTAGCACCTAGAACAGTGCTCATTATATGGAAGGTACTTATAAGTATTAGTGAAATGAATGAATAATGAAAAGGGGAGAATGACAACTGTGGACATGACTAAATGAACAGAAAGTCTAATGGGGTCATTGAGCTTTTCTAACTAGCTATATAGTCTTTATAATCTTCAGAGGGACTGAAGATAATCAGTTTTCATGAAATAAGAACAGAATGTAAGAAAATCCAAGAAAAAAGAGAAAGAACTTTTGAAAATTAGAAATATGACTGCTATAATTTTTTACTCAACCGAAGGAAAAGAAGATGAAATCAGGGAAATCTCATAGAACTTAGAACAAAAAAGAAAACAGTGGAAAAAGAGAAAACGATAAGAGAAGCAGAAAACCAATTCCAGAAAGAACATGGAGGAAGAAAAAAATAAGAAGATAAAATTATTAAGAAATTTTTTTTTAATTTCTCTAAGCTGAAGGAGGATCTTTATTAAAAGCACCCATCAAATACCAAGCAGAAATTAGGAAAGAAAACCCATAGTTAGACATGTTATAAATCCCTGAAATAGGAAGGATAAAAGGAACATGCTTTCACTGAGGGAAATGTTTTTTTAACTAAAAAAAATTTTTAAAGAATAAAAGGACAAGAATCTGACTAGCAGCAGCCTTCTACCTGTGAATCAATGCTAACTTTTAAGACCTTTAAGTATTTTTCCTTTTTTAAAGCTATACAACCATATAAATAAATTTTATGCCCTATATATTCCTTTTCCCAGTACCACCATCCATCATTCTTAAGGAAGATTATTTTTTGAACCCAGAATTTCACATTCAGCTAAATTATCAGTCAAACATGAGGGCTGCACAAGGTCCCTTTCAAACAGACACAGACTCAGAAACTTTACTTCCCAGTTGCCTGTTCTGAGGTAATTATTTGAAGATATTCTCCAAAAAAAACAGGATGTAAACTCAGAAAGAGAAAGATGTAGAACTAATTTAGGAAAGAAGAAGCCCCAAAATGAGAGATGTTACAGAAACTAACATCAAGAAATTAGCCCAAGAAATTAATTAAATGGCTCCATGAAAAATGCCTCCAAAGAAGAATGGAATGTATTTCAAGCAGTAGATATAAGGACTAAGGAACTGGAAAATATTAAATCACTTGATAAAGAAACTATGCTTTTTTCTCAATGAGAAAAAGTAAAAGTAAATAGAAACTCCAGAAAAAAATAAATCCTGAGTAAGAAACCATGGTCCAAATACAAAGCAAATTAAAATATGACATTATATGAAACTGACAGACTATAATGTTAGGAATTTTGTCCTTTGAATGGTGCAAGAGTCCCAGCACTAAAACTATGGGTGAGAAGATAGGAGTAGAAAACACTAATGATCTCTGCATTAACAACTATTTTATATAGAATGACTAAAAACACAGAATTTATTAAAAGTGGTGGCCTTTGAAAAGTAGAATTAAAAAAAAAAAAAACACTTGTTTACATATTCCATTTGATTAAAAATGTAACATCCATAGGAGGTGGAGGTTGCAGCGAGCCAAGATCACGCTACTGCACTCCAGCCTGGGCAAGAGTTAGTAAGACCCTGTCTCAAAAAAAAAAAGTAACATTATACAGAATAAGAATGAAGGTAAAGTTTACTAAAACTGGTGTGTAAAAGTGTGAAATACCTGCTCACAAATTCCTTAGGAACTATCAAGGGAAAAAATAGTAACTTCAGTGGACAAACCTGGCAGATCACCCCTTAATCAAATAAGCAAACTTAGTTAACACAGACCATACAGTGTCAATAAGGGACGAAGTAAAACAGAAAGGTGTTAACAGAGGGAAAGAACAAGAGACAAAGTCTCAATAAGGATGAATAGGTGACATTTTGTCATCTCCTTCATTGTAGAAAAGGTTCCATTTTCAACTTTATTCTCACTTTTGAGTCATCAAAGAGCATGTTTCACAATTTCATAAAGTCACCTATATTAATGGCTCTGAAGTTACCTGTTTCCAGAATTGAATTCTTTTCTAAACTTCAGAGCTATATTTCTCAAATACCATTAGACATTTTTAACCTTTATTTATTCAGATTCCTCATATTTGCTATATCAAAGGCATTCTCTTCAAATTCCTCTCCAATCCAGCTCTCCTCTGACATTCGTTCTCAACTCATAACATTCATATATACTTTCATCCAAAAGAGATATCTCAGGCATCTTCAATTGCTTTCTCTCCTGTTTCTCACAACAAGTTCAATTCTATTTCAATTTTAAAAATATTATTAACTACCTACTATTCTCTGTCTTATTATATGTCAGGAAAGAAAAAATAGGATGCAAATATTTTAAATTTTGTCCCAAAATGTGGTTCAAATTCATTCTATCTTCTTTATTCTCAATGCCATAGTCTTTGAATAGGCCCTTATTGTCTCCTACATGTTCTAAATTATCTTCATATCTACAATCACTCTTCTCTCAAATCCTACAATGGAATTAGTTTGGTTTTTTTTTTTCTAAATCTTGAATTTGCTCATTTCATCACCCTGTTAAAACTAGCAATGGCATAATTAATGTTAATGCCAAATGTAAACAACTTAGTCAATGACTAGGAATAGCATTTTTCTATGATAATTAATAGTGTGTCATTTTAACATATGAGACGTTTTAGAATACATTTTGGATCATTTTATTCAAAAAGATAAGTCTGTTTTATAGATAAAGTCCTAACACTGCTTATAGAGAAACTAGTAATGAGTGTACTCAATTTGTCTATAGAAATTAAACCTAAATCTTACAAGATAAGTAAATATTTTGGCTCATTTTACTTAACAGTGATAGAAAGCAGACAATTGGAGCACATTCCTATATACATCTACAGTGAAATGTTTTTCTCCATTGTGTAGTTCTTGATAGTCCTTTCAAACTTAAAACTTATTTAAACCCAACTCGAATTACAGTTATTTTATATTGAAACAGAGAATATGGGTATGTTATAATAAAAAAGAAAAACAGTTTCTGAAAATATTCCTTGAGCATCAAAATGTTTGTACCCTTTTCACAGACACAGCTTTAATGGAACATCTACATTAGCCTGAACAGGGTAAACACAGAAGAGAAAGCATGGAAATTTGCTTTGTTTTGCAATTATTACTATGTGCAACTTTGAACTATGTATTTACCATTAGACTAGAATGGATTCAAATGCCTAGGATAAACTCTGTAGTCTTGAACCCATTTTCTTTTCTTTTTTCTATTCTTTCTTTAAAATATATTTTTAGAAATGGGGGTCTCGCCATGTTGCCCAGGCTGGTCTTGATTTCCCAGCCTCAAGTAATCCGCCCATCACGGCCTCCTAAAACACTGGGATTACAGACATGAGCCACCTCACGCAGCCTAGAACCCAGTTTCTAAGTAAAGTAAGATTTATATCAATCTTCATATAAATACATAAAAAATTATCTCATAGACACTGGTATAAAAGATTCTACTTTGAGAACTCGTAACTATAAGTAGGTCGTAAGTAATTTTAAGATATGTTACCTACCAAAGAAAGATATTATAAAAAGAATGTCAGTGTCATGGCTTCCTGCCATAATATACACATACATACAAATATACCCTAAAATTCTTCAAAAATGACTGAGTTTTGTTTATGCATAAAAGATATCTTATTTGAACAGAAAAACTTAAGTCAAAGGGAAACCTGAAGTTTTGTTCATTCCTCTTCTAATAATAGAGTTTTAAAAGCTGCCATTTGAAAAGTCAATACATTATTAAAAAGAAAATCAAAATCAAAGGCAGCAGAAATAGCAAAAAAAATGTAAACTATTACCTTCCTACTTAAACTACACATATATATATAATATATATATTTTTTAATCTGAGGAAAGACATTTATATTGCAAACTTATTTTCCCATCAGAAGTTTAAAATTGTAGCATCTACTTACCAACCCAACACAGTTGCTTAAAGCCACTTTAGTTGTACTACGTTGATCTTGCAAATATCCTGTGTAATGACAGTTGTCTAAAAAATCATGTTTCCACTGGGGTCCATCTTTCCCCCAATATTCTACTGTAAAATGTTTGGACACAAAATCTGTATTGAGAGTCAAGTTTAGATGAAAGTGCTTGCCATAGGCTGAAAGTTTAAAAAATAACTTAGATACTGCCTGCTGTGGATCAATAGGGTCCATACTCCGTCTTCTCCTTGAGTGTTTATCATTTTTCACAGTAAAGCTGAGAAATGCTCCATTTTGATCAACCCTTATTGGAATAGTTAGCTGGTACTGTTCAAGATAAGTCAGGAATTCCTCTTTGTAATCACAAGGCAGAGAATCCAGAAAAAAAAAACACATGGAAGAAAAGAAAATTTAACAGAACAAAGAAGCAGCAATATAAACAACAACTATGTCAGTTAAAACTATGAATCGTTATATGTGAGGTGTGTACAAAAAAAGTTATATTAAACAAAAATGAAAGAAAAGTTTAAAATCTGAAGGTTAAGTTGCAATTATTTTAATATTACTTGTGAAAGACTATTTTACTTTTTTAACTTTTAAAACATGGATCCTAAGAGCTAAATTCTGTAAGAAATATGAAAATTTTACATTGAAATAAAAAATAATGAAAAGCACACATATGTAAAAGAAAAGAGTTTAGCTCAGATAGAATCTGTTTTTGAAAGTTATCCAAAAAAGAATCTCTATAGCCTTGTAGAAATTATTATTTTTTAAGAAATCATCACACGGTGAAACCCCATCTCTACTAAAAACACAAAAAATTATCCGGGCGTGTGGCACACGCCTGTAGTCCCAGCTACTCTGGAGGCCGAGGCAGGAGAATCGCCTGAACCTGGGAGGCAGAGGTTGCAGTGAGCCAAGACTGCGCCACTGCACTCCAGCCTGGACGACAGAGTGAGACTCCGTCTCAAAAAAAAAAAAAAAAAAATCGTCAGTAGGAATGTAGAATGCTGCAGCCACTTTGAAAAACAGCCTGACAATTCCTCAAAATTTTAAACATGGAGGTAATCATATGATCCAGCAATTCTCCTATCACGTATGTACACAATAGAAATGAAAATGCATATTCATATAAAAATTTAGATGTGAATACTCTTACCAGCATTATTCATCATACTCAAAAAGGGGAATTAAACCAAATTTCCATCAACTGATGAATAAACAAAATGTAGTATATACACACAATGGAATATTATTTTACAATAAAAAGGAATGCAGTACTGGTATATGCTATGACATGAATGAACCTTCATAACAACTGTCTTCATAATCAAAGTTCATTATCTAACATTTAAAACATTATGCTAAGTAAAACAGCAAGTCACAAAATGCCACATATCATTACATTTATATGAAATATCCAGAATAGGCAAATCTCTACGGACAGAAGGCTTAGAGGTTGCCTACAGCTGGGGGTGAAAGCTGGTTTGGAGAGAATTTGGGAGTGACCACTAAGAAGTACAGGCTTCTTTTTGGAGTGATGAAAATGTTCTAAAATTGATTATGGTGGCGATGACACTAGTGCCAAAAATTAAAATAAGATAAAATAAAATAAAATAGGTTACTGTGATGGTTGTACAATGCTGAAAATACTAAAAACCACTGAATTTATATACCTTAAATGGGTGAATTACATGGTATGTGTAGTAATATCTCAATAAAGCTATTTTAAAAACAACTTGACTAAAATTTCAGATAACTTTTAGACATATTTTCCTCATTTAGATGTACTAAATATTATCCACCTACCTTCTTAGCCATACCTTCTTTCAGCTAGATTTACCACTAAGGGAAACCAAATGTCTGCTTATTTGCCTCAGTATCTACACATGGAGTTTACCCACTAATATAAACTCCCATAAAACCATAACCAAATGGTAAATAAATTAAAAGACAGTGTTTATTTCACTTCTTATAAATAGAGTTCATACTAAATGTCACGGCTTCATTGATTTACTCTGAGAGCCACACTTTTTAACACAGACTTCTAGACACACACATCAATCTGTAATAGTCTTGAAAATCTGGTTCATCGGCACCAAAAAATTATCTGTTACTATGTATTCATGGGAGGGAAATACAAAAGGTATGCCTTTCAATAATTCTATATGGACTGGACTGGTCCATGGAAAGCAAAATGACATTTACTCCTGGGCCTGCTTTATTAAGATCATTTCTATGATATAAGGCTCAATTCTATAGATTAAAATTATAAAGATTAGAACATGAAAAGCTGCACTTCTTACAGTTCTCACTCTTATACTCAGATTCTAGTCTTTAGATCAGAATTCTTAGGTTTGGAAAAGTATTTTTTCACCAAGGGTCCATATTAAAAGGGTCCTATATCATAATTTATCTGGTTTCTTCTTCCACAGCATACATGTTTGGATTTTCTTGAACATGTCCTTGCCCAAAAGCTCTAGTCATGAACAAGCTTATTAAAGTTTAAGTTTCAGAAGAACAAGGCCTGGGGTCTATCATTTTCCAAGAAAGACCAGTCAACTCTAAAATCCACTGGATGTTAAATACTAGTAGGACAAGTCAAACGACGCATAGCCCTTAACATTGAAACGAGCACCGAATTGACACAGTGGGCCTCTATTCCTATCACTACATATCCCAAAAAAAACTATCCACCCAAACTAAATATGCAGAATCTTTTCTTGTCCAATTAATAGCAATATTTTGTGTCAGTTTCAAAAGCAAGAATCCTACCTTGAGAACTGTATGAAAGCCTGTGGTCACTATGAAATTCCGATGAAGCCATGATGAGGCTCAAAATCCAGGTCAACGTCTTCCACAAAATTTCCATAATTTAGAAAACTGGATGATTTTTGAGGGCTACCTATGTGCTAAAGAGTCAATACCATACCAAAATCGAAGCATAACAATTTTATTTCTTTAAAACTTCTTGTAAATTAGTTATTGGATGTTCCACTGTTTAAGAGGCACTTTTATCCAACATCCTGCACTTTCTTCTATATCTGGATTCATTTTCTCAATCCAAAATGAAAAAATAATGATGGTAAAAGTTTTCATAAGCAAAGCATTAGGCTGATTAGTTACTAAAGTATGGCCATTTTTTAACCTAGAAAAAAAAAAATTTAAGTTAACTGAAAAATATCCAGAATGGAAAAATCCAAGTCCTATATAGTACTGAACCCTCGCCAAAAGACGTAACTACAAAATAATATAGTTAAATTAGACCATTGTTATTCTTTATAGTCTAAATAAACATTCACAAGATCAGACACAGAATTAGAGACCTCAATGGTTATCAGCATAATGCCAGAGCTACTTAATAATCAAATAAGGAATCTAAAGAGAAATCATAATTCTTTTTTAAAAACTTTGAAGATAACAATGATGGGCAGTGAGTTAACTTCCTTTTGATAAAATAAAGTCAGCTGACTTCACTACCTCAGTTCATTATATGTAAGTGACAAACAATATGTGATCCCATTCCATAACATGCCTTTTAAACACACTCATATCCAGATATTGTGTTGCTTTATAAGGTACCTATCATTTTTTTTCTGACAAAGTAGATCTACAAATACAGTGACATTTAGCAGCCATCTGTGAACACTAGGACAGTATCAGAAACTAAACTTCTAAAAAGTTGAACTATATGTACTATAACCCTTGACTTTACTTGGAAGTCTTATGTGACTTACAAGGCAACTCATGAGTCAATTTCAACTCTCTGGAATGTAACTTAAAAGAAATTTTTAAAACTTCATTTCAAGTATTACAACAGATTTCAAGTCCTATCTCATGTACTTTACTTTCAACTAACAACCTCACTCAGAGTTTTCATTCACACTTGATACAGAATAGCAATTTGGCTGCCTGATTTCCCGGGATACAGCAGATCAGAAGAAGAAAATAACTAAGAGACTAAAAACTAGCCATAAACAGCAAAACTGTGACCCAAAAAAAGGATAAAAAACTAAAATGTTAGTTTTAGAACCCCAAAGTAATACAGTTTGGGGTAGAGGCAAATGGGTCTTACATAGTTTAACAGTTCCTATTGTATGTATAACTGTTATATAGCTCAATATCTGACATTCATAATACTATGCCTGAGTCCAAAATAAGAAGATAAATGCTTTTAATAAGATATGTTACTGTTAGTAAGTTAGGAAAGTACACAAAAGATATTAGAAAGATTTTCATTCCAAATCCCTAATATATAAAATTTTCACATAATAAATACTTAATATATATTTGTTGGTTGAAAAAAATGGATGAGTAAAAGAATGAATAAATGAATTTAAATAAATGGTTAAAATAAAATCACTTTAGGCATATAAAAAGTATTTGTAGTTACCTGTAAAATTAACTTATGTGAAACACTTCATTCCCTGCGGTGCTAGAAATATTGGTATATACAACATATAAAACAACAACAGCCATTTAAAATTCCTTACATCTGTCTCTACAAGTTATTAAACTGCTAAGCCTTGGAAAAGCTAATTCATTAATCAACAAATATTGTCCCACTATGTTAAAAAGATGATGTTATAACAACATCGGAATACAGAAAAGGATTAAGGGAAACAGAAAAGATTAAGATTCAATCCTTGCCCTTGGGGAGCTCATAATCTAAACAACAAGGAAAAGTGTAAGGCAGACTGACGAATGCCATGATAAGGTTGTGCAAAGTTGTTGTGGGAGATCAGATGAGGGAGATGACTTCTGGGTCAGAGAAGAATTGATCAAGGAATGTTTATGGAAAAAGCAGCATTTCAGACAGATCCTGGAAGACGAATATAATTTTACAAATCAAATTGCTGGAGGTAATCATTACAAATAGAAGAAATGCATTCCACAAAGTCTAGATAACCAGAAAAAAAAAAAAAAGGGAAATAGTAAACAATATTAGTAATAATAGCAATAGCAAATTTTGTTCCTGTGGGGAAAAAAAAAAAAAAAAAAAACCAGGTAATAACCAGAAAGGTAGTTTAAGATTAGACCAAAAATAAAAAACTTTAAATATATATTGCTTCTTTTAATCTCCAAAACAATCTTGTGAAGTAAATATACTCTGCCCCTGTGGTAGAGTAGACTCTGATGAGCCCATAATAATAATCTGGCTTCCTCATATCCATTCCCTTGTTCCCCTCCTCTTAATTTGATTCTAACCAATAGAATATCTCAACTTTGAGAGGATATCACTTCATTATTACATACAAAAGATTCTGACTTCCATCCTGCCAGCCACATCTTTCCCTAATTGGTTCAGCTGAAGCAAGCTGTCATGTGGTGAGGCCCACATTGAAGAAACTGAGAGCAGCCTCTGATATCACTAACAAGGAACTAAGGCCCTGAGTCCAACAGTATGCAAGAAACTAAATCCTATTCAGTAATAGGTGAGCTTAGAAACAGGTTCTTCCCCAGTCAAGCCTTCTGTAAAGACCCTAGTCCTTGGCAACACTTTGTAGCCTCGTGAGATACACTAAAGCTGAGGACACAATCCCTAGATTCCTGACCCAGAGAAACTGTGTGATAATAAATGTGTATTGTTTTAACTCACTAAGTTTGTGGTAATTTGTTACACAGCAATTGATTACTAATAAAGCCACCAATTCATAAATAAAGAAGCTGAAGCTCACTGGTCAGATAGGTATAAAACAGTAGAGCCCAGATTCACACAAGGCTGTCTGATTCTAAACTCTAAATTCTTTGTATTACATCACACTTTCAGCTTAAGGCACTCAAATTTAAACAGTCAATAGCAGTTAATAACAACCAATGTCAAATAAGATTTTTTTTTTTTTTTTTTTGAGATGGAGTCTCACTCTTGTTGCCCATGCTAGAGTGCAGTGGCATGATCTTGGCTCACTGCAACCTCCGCCTCCCAGGTTCAAGTGATTCTCCTGCCTCAGCCTCCTGAGTAGCTGGGATTATAGGTGCGTGCCACCGTGCCCAGCTGATTTTTTGTATTTTTTTTTTTAATAGAGACGGGGTTTCACCGTGTTAGCCAGGATGGTCTTACTCTCCTGACCTCCTGATCCGCTCGCCTTGGCCTCTCAAAGTGCTGGGATTACAGGCATGAGCTACTGTGCCCGGCCAAGATATTTATAAATGGTATTGTTTAGTTAATGTGAATAGTTTTTAACAACTTCACATACAGTCATTGTTTCTTCTCGAAATTACTTCTACACTAATTTAGGCAAGATAGCAGGTACTATATATCCTTTCTCAGGTAAAAAATTTTAGAGAGATTAAGTTATACCATTATTCAATAACAGCAATAAAAAGAATTCCATTATCTTGGTTTTCAACCTACTTAAATACAGATTCCATCCTCTAAACTTTCCCATGTAATATTAAAATTATAATTGTTGCCTCATGAACAACATTCATTCTCATTGTTTTAATTTTTTTAAATCACTGGAGTGTTTTGAGTAATAAAATCTGACATTAAATGAGTCCCTCATATAGTTTAGATTATAATCTTCCTTTAAAGAACATATACTTAACACATTTGAGTTAATTTTCTAGCAATGGAGATAGATTTGATTGAATCATTCATCCCTTTTTCTCCTATTTTTCTGGGTTTTGAAACTACTGAGAAACTTACAATACAGTTGACTGGATTTAGGGAGTAACTATTTTTCCCTCTTGAGAAATGTCCTGCTCTTTTTATAAATTGTTACAGTTTCATAACCTTCACTCTTACTTATTCTCCTGTAAATGCCCAAGTTAACTAAGCCAGTAGCATTGAGGAAAAAAAAGTAATACCTATTTGGCCAGAAGTAGACTACTGTATGATTTAAGGATTTGCAGTAAAAAAGGCATTGGTGCATAGTTGAAAAAGCAGGAGCTTTGAAGTTAAACAAACCAGTTATAGTCTTGGTTCCAACACTAGTTACAATAGCTGGCATGTGAGTTTCTTTTTCCTTTATCGCTCCCTTGCTCCCTCGTTTTTTTTTTTTTTTTTTTTTTTTTTTTTTTTGCCTCCAGTGCTCAGTTAAGAAACTTAACATTAAGTAAATTAGTCTAGATAGAATTAAACTAGAATTGGTCAGGCATGGTGGCTCATACCTATAATCCCAGCACTTTGGGAGGCTGAGACGGGCGGATCATCTGAGGTCAGGAGTTTGAGACCAGCCTGGCCCACATTTCAAAACCTTGAATATACTAAAAATACAAAATTAGCCAGGCGTGGTGGTGCGCACCTGTAATCCCAGTTAGTCAGGGGGCTGAGGCAAGAGAATCACCTGATCATGGGAAGTGGAGGCTGCAGTGAGCCAAGATGGCACCACTGCACTCTAGCCTGGGTGACAGAGTGAGGCTCCGTCTCAAAAACAAAAAACAAAACAAAAAAAAGAATTTAACTAAAATCAACACAATTAACAAATCTAACGACCCTTAGTCCCCTACAAAATAAAAGTGAATGAGTTAATCCACTTTCTGACACCTGGTGGGGAGGTTAATCTGGACACCATAAATATGTAGAGCCTGTGACTTTTCCAGATATAGTTTACAAAGTTCAGACTAACATTAAAATACTAAAGAGTTGTCCAAAAATTACAATGCATTGACCTTTTAAATTGTATAGCAGAAACATCATTATGCTGTGGAAATCACAAAGGCTTTGAGTCCTGGCCTGACCCCCAGTTACTTAACCTCTCTGTATCTGCTTTCTCATCTATAAAACCATGATACTGATGTCTATCTCACAAAGACTTGTTAAGAGATTAGATTACATATGATGTAAAGTGTCTCTGTACTTCACTTTAAGCTAAATAATATTAGCCCTCCTTCATTATCTAACATCACTCTTCAAAGGCCTTCCTTCAAAAATAGTTTCATGTTCCTCTTTCCCTCAAAAATGTGAAATAAGTTAGATATGATGATGGAGTCAATCAACTAGTTATATTGCCTTTACAGCAAGGAGTAAAGAACTTCGGTCTTGATAATGATACTTATAACTACTTTAAATTTGAAAACAGAACCAAAACATCCATTTCACTTTGATTTCACGTATGCTTTTTTCCCTAACACAAATGCACCAGGCAGTAAAGTTAAGGGATCATTTACCTGCTTCCATGGATCAAAGCTACACTACCTAAGAAGAAAAAAGATCACACAACTTGCACTATAGTGATTTCCTCAGTAGTCTGCCCTGGTTGGAGGGTATTACTTGTCTTTTTTCCTCTATCATCTTTACTTCCCACTCAAGTGATCTAGGAGTAGCCAAGGTAATAATTTCCTCTTGTGAACTATTATTATGAAGCTAAAGAACACGCATAATGTTCTTCTCAACTTCTTTCATCCATCTTAACTCTGGTTATTTATTTAAGGCTGATTTGATCTCCATGGAAGAAACAACAATACCATGCTCATTTCAGGTATTTAATTTTTATATATGAAAATTAACTTCTTTCATTTTCCATGTATTCTCTCAACAAATATTTATTATCATCTACTGTATGCTAAGGACACAATTAGGCTCTAAGTATAAAGGTTTCCAGGTCATTTATAAAATTTGTGAGATTGGTTTCCAAGGAAAGGTGAAACTAAACACATAGATTACCCAAAACACATCTATCAAGAAAAGCAAATGAGCTAAAAGAAAAACACAATCCATGATTTATAAAACTCAAGCCCTAAATTACATGTAGTCTCACACTTTTTTCCAGATAGCAAGTAAATACACATTATCTGTATTATAAGTTTTTTCTCTTGAGGTTAGCTTGATAATCAACCATGTTTTTTGGCAGAAGCAAGAGAGCTATCCACCTCTTCCCCTCTTTTTCTCCCCACTACCCCCAACACATATTCCAAATATGCTGTCAACTAACTCTCAGTATGGTAACTCCCTTCATTCACTCACTAAAGTCACGAACTTGGTAAGATTTGGCATCAAGACCCATCCTAGTAACTACTAGTGGTTACTAAGGAAAGAAAGAGGAAGTGCTAAGAGCAGACCAGAGTAGGAATTAATCTTACAGGTACTGGAATCAGACATGAGGAATATTACAGTATTTTAAGTCATGAGGCTAGAAGTTTTTCTTCTTGGGAATCACAAAAATATTAAGACCACTACACAGATTTCATTTGCAGCCATTTGTGGCAAATGTTGTGGCAAATGAATGAATTTGACTTGTTTGAAATCAGCGTATTTGCCTCTAAATGCTATTCTTCAAAAATTCAAAACACTAATGATCACATTTAAGCACAAAATTAACATAAACTAGACTGCAGCTACCACTTTGCTGCAACACAAGAAAACAATTATCTCCAAAATTAATTTTCTTAATTTCTTTCAACTACACCAAGTTTGTGTTACATTTCTTTTCCTGTCATGAATTCTGAAAACTGTCATTCCCACATCTAAACATTTCAGTCTAATTAACAAAAACTAGAAAAGAAAGAAAAAAGAACAGAAAATTAGTCCACGACATCTGAAAATAAAAAGACTATGTTGAAAATCACACTCAAGTGTCTTTTTTAAAGTTCCAAGCAATGGTTCAGTTTCCCTTTTTCTCTCTGCTCTGCACACCCTCACCTCCCCCCGTCCCCACCATTCCACTTCGCCCAGACAGAGGGTAACAGTCTGAGCTGCCCTGGTTGAGTTGATCCTAAAGTTAACATTCAGCAGCCCATTTCCAGACAGCAGCGCTAAATCTATTTGGATAAAACGCGTGTGACCCAGACAGTTGGCATCTGGCCCAAACGCGTTGCACCGGCAGCTCAAATAAAAACAAGAGTAAGAAACTCACTCTCTTGTTCCCTCTCAGTGCGCTTTCTCAATCTCTCGCTCACTTTTCCTCTAGTACAAGGAAAGAAAGCATCAAAGACAGGAATTGTAGCACATATTATCAGAAAGAGGCTTTCCAATACCCCATTCTCGCACTCTCGCTCTCCCTCCTCAATCCCTGAACTTTGGTCCCATACACCATATATACAGACATACCCCGATAAACAAGGCTCCGGAGGGTTATGAGTCTAGCACGTCTCAAGTGGCCAAAAGTAAATCAAAAACACACGCTTCCATCTCTTTGATTAGCCTATTAAGAGCTTAACATGTCCTAGAGCATCGGGGCTACAGCTAGCACATTAATGCTACCCTCTGAGTCCAAGCATAAAATATGCACTTGTCTGAAGACTTACGACACTGACATGAAACTACAAAATGCAGAAGACTTTTCTTTAAGAAAACTGGAAATCAATTTAAAACACACACATCATTATTACCTTCCGGATTACTATTTGGTGATCAGTTAAAAGATTACAATAATCATAATCAAGTCCACTTCACAAAACATGTATGTATATTCATAAAATAAACGTATTTTTTGCATCATAAAATAATTGCAAGTCCCAGAATTCTACAACCCCCGACAAGTCTGGAGTTAAAAAGATATCTATTTGTAAAATGAGTTCAGTCAAGCTCACTCATTGCCATTTAAAAAAAAAAAGAAAAAGAAAAAAAACCAAAACACACACACAGAAAAAAAGTTTTCTAAGCGTTATTCGGAAGACAAGCAAAGCACAAGCTGTTGGTTTAAAAAAAAAAAAAAAAAGCTTCATTGAATATTGTTAAGTCTTCCTTACCGTTTTCATCTTCAAATTCTGATAAAAAGTAAGTTTCAGACAATAGAGATTGCACTGGACGACTCACGTACTCCCTTCTCCTCTCTAACTTTTTTCAATTTTTTTTTTTTTTTTAATTTTTTGCCCCCCTTTACAAAGCCACACCAGTCAGTTATTCTGCAGCCAGAATAAAACCCTATGGTCTGGCTAACCCGGGCTTTAGAGAACTGACTTTCCGATTTGGCAGAATAAGAGATGCCTTCAATACATCTAGGCTATCACTCTGAGATGCTGCCTTTGCAAACCCCCTTTCTCTCCCTCCCCACCCCCCAAAAAAGGAAAGGAAAAGAAAGAAAAGACGGGAAAAAAGACTTATTGGGGGTGGAAGTGGTGCCCTCTCTTCCTGGAAAGCTTAGTGCCTTTGCTATGCAAATAACATGTGCAGAGCATCAAAAGGTATCAGGAGAAAAGAAGACAAGAGGAGCAGGAAGGGCAGCAAAGTTTTGTTGAAGTAGCCCTAGATCTCACTACCGGCCCCCAGCCAACTTGAATTGCAGCAGGAGAAAATTTTGGCAGCTTTTCCTCGGAGGCAGAGCACTGACGTCAGTCTGCAGATGTGCCTGGGCTGCGTCGGGTGCGCATGTGTCCTGGGTCGTCACGTGGAGGGGGAGGGGAGGTAGAGGTACAATCGGGGTAACCAACTACCAGCCATTCAGAAGGGCTTAGACAATGTCAACTTTTCCACACTGTGAATGAGAGAAATTCTGGCCTCTCTAACCTCTCTCCTATCTCACTCCGCCTCTTTTCCTCCTCCTCCTCTAAACTCTCTTAGAAATTCTAGCCTGGTTTGCTATTAGTTGTTTCTTGGAAAAAGGAAGGGGGAGGGAGAAGGATGAATGACTTTAGATGGACTAATGTCACTGTTAAGATCTCTGGTGTCATTCTCTGTGTAATTTTATTTTTGAACTCCACACAATCAAAATGTTAAAACTTGCACGTAAACAGTGCCTCTGAGGAAACTTAAAGCTTAGATTCGTAGAGCAGGCAGACATCAAGCCTCAGTAGCTACAAGTGTACAAAATGCCTGTGTTTTATACATACTTCAGCAAGTAAGGTTAGCACCAAAAGGAAAAGTAAACTAAAGTAAACCAATACCAGCACATTTTCCATCTGATTATCGACTTCAGGTTATGTGGAGCTTTAAAAAAAAAAAAATGTAGGGGAGGAGGGAGCGGGGGAAGAAAGAAGCTTGCATTATTTCCAGATGAGGGTGAGACTGGATGGTGTTTTAAAGTGCAACCGGGAAAAGCCACAAGTGGAGTGTATTTTTTTAAAGTCAGTCCATTGAATGAAACTTCAATGATGCCCAAATGAAAATAAATCCGAAATAGGACCTCCCTCCCACCCCCGCCCCCCACCAAAAAAAAAAAAAGGGAAAAAAACAGGAACCCTGCTGCGATCTCAAGATAAACAAACAAAACCTCAAAACTGGTTCTTCAAGCTTTCCAAGCCCACCCTCCCTCCCCCCACACACCAGCTACCAGTCCAGACTTTAAGGATAAAATACCGCTACAATGTAGCACTTTCACTTTCATTTGCTGAGAGAAACCTGCCACTGGGGAGAAAATGCCCAGTGTTTTCCATGCCCTAAGCAAGCAAACAAAGTCTGGCACATACATCGGAAACAGGAAAAAATGTGAAAATAGCTCAGGACAAATGTTGCCTTTCAACGGTGTAATCTGCTGCATCATTTATCTGTCTCTACCATTGAGTGTAGAATAGGGAGCTGTTTAAGAGTTTCCGAGGTTGGGGGCAGGGGAAAATTGACGCCTTGAAATTCCAGTCCTTAGTTAATGCCAAGTCGATTTCCGATGCCCAGAACCAGAAAGAAGAATTGGACCAGGGGGAAGGGGGTAGGAAGAATGATCTTTCCGAACACCGGCTCTTAAATTTCAAGCTTCTGCTAACATTATTGCCCATTTGATTTTTTTTTTTTCTTCCTACGCCGGAGGTAGTAGGTGTAATTCTTCTGGTGAATCTATGAATAGTTGGCTAAAAGGAGGCATGAATCAGACCGAGAACGTCCAAGAATACAGTTATTTCAATTCTTCAAGGGTTGAAAGTGGAAAGCATCTGTCCACAGTCAATAGTCCTCATCCTGACGTTAATCAGTAGTATTTGGCTAAATGCCATTTAAAATGTAGAAATCTGTTCAATAGTTGGCCTTGAGTTTTAAATAAAGATGATTCATATGTATGTATGTATGTGTGTGTATTTGTATGTGTACATATGTGTGTGTACATATATGTGAAATACATGAGGCAGCAAAATATAGCAATAATTGTAAACACCAAAAATAAGAAAAGTAGGCATCAAATTACTATTTAAATAGTTTTGAACCTTAACCTTCCTTAATTTTTCAAGTACTGGCAGTAAATAGGGACAGCCAGCACACACACACAAAATAAAGGTATGAGCAGTAAACATCTATATAAGCTCTCTGAAAAGATTTTACCCTCAACTAAGATAAACTGCCCTAAAAAGTAGCAGCTTGTAGAGGAGCTTACTTAGTGGGAGTGGACTTTGGCTAATTACTTATTCAAAGAGTGCCATCCTGTGTCTAAACAGAGTAATGAAACTTTTCCAGCAGATTCTGTCTCCAAGTGATTGGGTCAAGAATACTGTGAACAACTGGTGAAAATTGATTAGGGTGGGAAATGGTGAACTGTCAATTTAACTTTATATATGTGTGTATATATATATATGTTTGTGTAAAAATTTTTTATTTTTATTTATTTTTTTTATTTTTTTGAGGCGGAGTCTCGCTCTGTCGCCCAGGCTGGAGTGCAGTGGCGCGATCTCGGCTCACTGCAAGCTCCGCCTCCCGGGTTCACGCCATTCTCCTGCCTCAGCCTCCCGAGTAGCTGGGACTACAGGCGCCCGCCACCGCGCCCGGCTAATTTTTTTTTTTTGTATTTTTAGTAGAGACGGGGTTTCACCATGGTCTCGATCTCCTGACCTTGTGATCCGCCCGCCTCGGCCTCCCAAAGTGCTGGGATTACAGGCGTGAGCCACCGCGCCCGGCCTGTTTGTGTAAATATTTTAACTGCATTGCAGAAAATTTCAAACATGTACAAATGTAAAAAAAAAAAAAAAAAAAAAAAAACACTATAATGAACACTCATGCTGCCATTATCCAGTTTCAAGTGTTCAAGTGTGACCAACTTTGTTTCATCTATTATATATTCCCATTAGTTGTTCCATCAACCCTACTGTATGAAGTCAACCTCGGATATCATTTCATTTCATACATTAAGTATTTCCCTGTATTTCTAAAATAAAAGGACTAAAAAATAAATACACACCACTATTATTCTTAAAAAATTAGTAACTCTTTCATGTCATCACATATTGTACTCAGATGTCCCAATTGCAAAAAGGGCTTTAAAAAATGCCTCTTTTATTAGACTCAACATCCATACATTGCAATGGCTTGATCTCTTTTTTAATGAACTTTTAATTGAAGTAAAATATTCATGCAGAAAAATGCATAAATAATTATATAGTTTGATGACAAGTGTTCAGTCTAATGAATTTTCACAAGTGAACTGTCCCGTGTAACCGCCATTTTCTTAAGTCTCTTTTAAATTTTTATTTTATCTATTTACTTACTTAAATTGACTAATAAAAAAATACATACTTTAGAGGGGAGCAAGATGGCCGAATAGGAACAGCTCCAGTCTCCAACTCCCAGCGCGAGCGACACAGAAGACAGGTGATTTCTGCATTTTCAACTGAGGTACTGGGGTCATCTCACTAGGGAGTGCCGGACAATCGGTGCTGGTCAGCTGCTGCAGCCTGACCAGCGAGAGCTGAAGCAGGGCGAGGCATCGCCTCACCTGGAAGTGCAAGGGGGAAGGGAATCCGTTTTCCTAGCCAGGGGAACTGAGACACACAACACCTGGAAAATTGGGTAACTCCCACCCCAATACGGCGCTTTAAGCAAAGAGGCACACCAGGAGAATATATCCCACGCCTGGCCGGGAGGGTCCCACGCCCACGGAGCCTCCCTCACTGCTAACACAGCAGTCTGCAGCTATCGGCAAGGCAGCAGCGAGGCTGGGGGAGGGGCGCCCGCCATTGCTGAGGCTTAAGTAGGTAAACAAAGCCGCTGGGAAGCTCCAATTGGGTGGAGCTCACAGCAGCTCAAGGAAGCCTGCCTGTCTCTGTAGTCTCCACCTCTGGGGACAGCGCACAGCTGAAGACCAACAGGGGAAACAGCTGGGGCCGGTGCAGACACGAACGACTCTGTCTGACAGCTTTGGGGAGTGCTGTGGATCTCCCAACTCGGAGGTTGAGATCTGAGAACGGACAGACTGCCTGCTCAGGTGTGTCCCTGACCCCTGAGTAGCCTAGCTGGGAGAAATCCCCCACTAGGGGCAGTCTGACACCCCACACCTCACAGGGTGGAGTACACCCCTGAGAGGAAACTTCCAAAGGAAGAATCAGACAGGTACACTCGCTGTTCAGCAATATTCTATCTTCGGCAACCTCTGCTGCTGATACCCAGGCAAAAAGGGTCTGGAGTGGACCTCAAGCAATCTCCAACAGACCAACAGACAGTCCTTCTGACTGTCAGAAGGAAAACTATCAAACAGGAAGGACACCTATACCAAAACCCCATCAGTACGTCACCACCATCAAAGACCAGAGACAGATAAAACCACAAAGATGGGGAAGAAGCAGGGCAGAAAAGCTGGAAATTCAAAAAATAAGAGCGCATCTCCCCCTGCAAAGGAGCGCAGCCCATCACCAGCAACGGATCAAAGCTGGTCAGAGAATGACTTTGACGAGATGAGAGAAGAAGGCTTCAGTCCATCAAACTTCTCAGAGCTAAAGGAGGAATTACATACCCAGCGCAAAGAAACTAAAAATCTTGAAAAAAGAGTGGAAGAATTGACAGCTAGAATAATTAATGCAGAGAAGGTCATAAACGAAATGACAGAGATGAAAACCATGACACGAGAAATACGTGACAAATGCACAAGCTTCAGTAACCGACTCGATCAACTGGAAGAAAGAGTATCAGCGATTGAGGATCAAATGAATGAAATGAAGCAAGAAGAGAAACCAAAAGAAAAAAGAAGAAAAAGAAATGAACAAAACCTGCAAGAAGTATGGGATTACGTAAAAAGACCAAATCTACGTCTGATTGGGGTGCCTGAAAGTGAGGGGGAAAATGGAACCAAGTTGGAAAACACTCTTCAGGATATCATCCAGGAGAACTTCCCCAACCTAGTAGGGCAGGCCAACATTCAAATTCAGGAAATACAGAGAACGCCACAAAGATACTCCTCGAGAAGAGCAACTCCAAGACACATAATTGCCAGATTCACCAAAGTTGAAATGAAGGAAAAAATCTTAAGGGCAGCCAGAGAGAAAGGTCGGGTTACCCACAAAGGGAAGCCCATCAGACTAACAGCAGATCTCTCGGCAGAAACTCTACAAGCCAGAAGAGAGTGGGCGCCAATATTCAACGTTCTTAAAGAAAAGAATTTTAAACCCAGAATTTCATATCCAGCCAAACTAAGTTTCATAAGTGAAGGAGAAATAAAATCCTTTACAGATAAGCAAATGCTTAGAGATTTTGTCACCACCAGGCCTGCTTTACAACAGACCCTGAAGGAAGCACTAAACATGGAAAGGAACAACCGGTACCAGCCATTGCAAAAACATGCCAAAATGTAAAGACCATCGAGGCTAGGAAGAAACTGCATCAACTAACGAGCAAAATAACCAGTTAATATCATAATGGCAGGATCAAGTTCACACATAACAATATTAACCTTAAATGTTAATGGACTAAATGCTCCAATTAAAAGACACAGACTGGCAAACTGGATAAAGAGTCAAGACCCATCAGTCTGCTGTATTCAGGAGACCCATCTCACATGCAGAGACATACATAGGCTCAAAATAAAGGGATGGAGGAAGATCTACCAAGCAAATGGAGAACAAAAAAAAGCAGGGGTTGCAATCCTAGTCTCTGATAAAACAGACTTTAAACCATCAAAGATCAAAAGAGACAAAGAAGGCCATTACATAATGGTAAAGGGATCAATTCAACAGGAAGAGCTAAACTATCCTAAATATATATGCACCCAATACAGGAGCACCCAAATTCATAAAGCAAGTCCTTAGAGACTTACAAAGAGACTTAGACTCCCATACAATAATAATGGGAGACTTCAACACTCCACTGTCAACATTAGACAGATCAACGAGACAGAAAGTTAACAAGGATATCCAAGAATTGAACTCATCTCTGCACCAAGCGGACCTAATAGACATCTATAGAACTCTCCACACCAAATCAACAGAATATACATTCTTCTCAGCACCACATCGCACTTATTCCAAAATTGACCACATAATTGGAAGTAAAGCACTCCTCAGCAAATGTACAAGAACAGAAATTATAACAAACTGTCTCTCAGACCACAGTGCAATCAAACTAGAACTCAGGACTAAGAAACTCAATCAAAACCGCTCAACTACATGGAAACTGAACAACCTGCTCCTGAATGACTACTGGGTACATAATGAAATGAAAGCGGAAATAAAGATGTTCTTTGAAACCAATGAGAACAAAGATACAACATACCAGAATCTCTGGGACACATTTAAAGCAGTGTGTAGAGGGAAATTTATAGCACTAAATGCCCACAAGAGAAAGCAGGAAAGATCTAAAATTGACACTCTAACATCACAATTAAAAGAACTAGAGAGGCAAGAGCAAACACATTCAAAGGCTATTAGAAGGCAAGAAATAACTAAGATCAGAGCAGAACTGAAGGAGATAGAGACACAAAAAACCCTCCAAAAAATCAATGAATCCAGGAGTTGGTTTTTTGAAAAGATCAACAAAATTGACAGACCGCTAGCAAGGCTAATAAAGAAGAAAAGAGAGAGGAATCAAATAGATGCAATAAAAAATGATAAAGGGGATATCACCACTGACCCCACAGAAATACAAACTACCATCAGAGAATACTATAAACGCCTCTACGCAAATCAACTAGAAAATCTAGAAGAGATGGATAATGGACACTTACACTCTCCCAAGACTAAACCAGGAAGAAGTTGAATCCCTGAATAGACCAATAGCAGGCTCTGAAATTGAGGCAACAATTAATAGCCTACCCACCAAAAAAAGTCCAGGACCAGATGGATTCACAGCTGAATTCTACCAGAGGTACAAGGAGGAGCTGGTACCATTCCTTCTGAAACTATTCCAATCAATAGAAAAAGAGGGAATCCTCCCTAACTCATTTTATGAGGCCAACATCATCCTGATACCAAAGCCTGGCAGAGACACAACAAAAAAAGAGAATTTTAGACCAATATCCCTGATGAACATTGATGCAAAAATTCTCAATAAAATACTGGCAAACCGGATTCAGCAGCACATCAAAAAGCTTATCCACCATGATCAAGTGGGCTTCATCCCTGGGATGCAAGGCTGGTTCAACATTCGCAAATCAATAAACGTAATCCAGCATATAAACAGAACCAAAGACAAGAACCACATGATTGTCTCAATAGATGCAGAAAAGGCTTTTGACAAAATTCAACAGCCCTTCATGCTAAAAACGCTCAATAAATTCGGTATTGATGGAATGTACCTCAAAATAATAAGAGCTATTTATGACAAACCCACAGCTAATATCATACTGAATGGGCAAAAACTGGAAAAATTCCCTTTGAAAACTGGCACAAGACAGGGATGACCTCTCTCACCACTCCTATTCAACATAGTGTTGGAAGTTCTGGCTAGGGCAATCAGGCAAGAGAAAGAAATCAAGGGTATCCAGTTAGGAAAAGAAGAAGTCAAATTGTCCCTGTTTGCAGATGACATGATTGTATATTTAGAAAACCCCATCGTCTCAGCCCAAAATCTCCTTAAGCTGATAAGCAACTTCAGCAAAGTCTCAGGATACAAAATTAATGTGCAAAAATCACAAGCATTCTTATACACCAGTAACAGACAAGCAGAGAGCCAAATCAGGAATGAACTTCCATTCACAATTGCTTCAAAGAGAATAAAATACCTAGGAATCCAGCTTACAAGGGATGTAAAGGACCTCCTCAAGGAGAACTACAAACCACTGCTCAGTGAAATCAAAGAGGACACAAACAAATGGAAGAACATACCATGCTCATGGATAGGAAGAATCAATATCGTGAAAATGGCCATACTCCCCAAGGTTATTTATAGATTCAATGCCATCCCCATCAAGCTACCAATGAGTTTCTTCACAGAATTGGAAAAAACTGCTTTAAAGTTCATATGGAACCAAAAAAGAGCCCGCATTGCCAAGACAATCCTAAGTCAAAAGGACAAAGCTGGAGGTATCACGCTACCTGACTTCAAACTATACTACAAGGCTACAGTAACCAAAACAGCATGGTACTGGTACCAAAACAGAGATATAGACCAATGGAACAGAACAGAGTCCTCAGAAATAATACCACACATCTACAGCCATCTGATCTTTGACAAACCTGAGAGAAACAAGAAATGGGGAAAGGATTCCCTATTTAATAAATGGTGCTGGGAAAATTGGCTAGCCATAAGTAGAAAGCTGAAACTGGATCCTTTCCTTACCCCTTATACGAAGATTAATTCAAGATGGATTAGAGACTTAAATGTTAGACCTAATACCATAAAAACCCTAGAAGAAAATCTAGGTAGTACCATTCAGGACATAGGCATGGGCAAGGACTTCATGTCTAAAACACCAAAAGCAACGGCAGCAAAAGCAAAAATTGACAAATGGGATCTAATTAAACTAAAGAGCTTCTGCACAGCAAAAGAAACTACCATCAGAGTGAACAGGCAACCTACAGAATGGGAGAAAATTTTTGCAACCTACTCATCTGACAAAGGGCTAATATCCAGAATCTACAAAGAACTCAAACAAATATACAAGAAAAAAACAACCCCATCAAAAAGTGGGGAAAGGATATGAACAGACATTTCTCAAAAGAAGATATTCATACAGCCAACAGACACATGAAAAAATGCTCATCATCACTCGCCATCAGAGAAATGCAAATCAAAACCACAATGAGATACCATCTCACACCAGTTAGAATGGCAATCATTAAGAAGTCAGGAAACAACAGGTGTTGGAGAGGATGTGGAGAAATAGGAACACTTTTACACCGTTGGTGGGATTGTAAACTAGTTCAACCATTATGGAAAACAGTATGGCAATTCCTCAAGGATCTAGAACTAGATGTACCATATGACCCAGCCATCCCACTACTGGGTATATACCCAAAGAATTATAAATTATTCTACTACAGAGACACATGTACACGTATGTTTATTGCAGCACTATTCACAATAGCAAAGACTTGGAATCAACCCAAATGTTCATCTGTGACAGACTGGATTAAGAAAATGTGGCACATATACACCATGGAATACTATGCAGCCATAAAAAAGGATGAGTTTGCGTCCTTTGTAGGGACATGGATGCAGCTGGAAACCATCATTCTTAGCAAACTATCACAAGAACAGAAAACCAAACACCGCATGTTCTCACTCATAGGTGAGAACTGAACAATGAGATCACTTGGACTCGGGAAGGGGAACATCACGCACTGGGGCCTATTATGGGGAGGGGGGAAGGGGGAGGAGGGAGGGATTGCACTGGGGAGTTATACATGATTTAGATGATGAATTGATGGGTGCTGACGAGTTGATGGGTGCAGCACACCAACATGGCATAGGTATACATATGTAACAAACCTGCACGTTATGCACATGTACCCTAGAACTTAAAGTATAATAAAAATAAAAAATAAATAAAAAAAATAAAATACATACTTTAGCTGAGACTACAGGCATGAACCACCATCCCCAGCTAAGTTTTTTTTTTTTTTTTTTTTTTTTGAGACAGAGTCTCGCTCTGTCACCCAGGCTGGAGTGAAGTGGCACGATCTCGGCTCACTGCAAGCTCCGCCTCCAGGGTTGACCCCGTTCTCCTGCCTCAGCCTCCAGAGTAGCTGGGACTACAGGCGCCCACCATCAAGCACGGCTAATTTTTTGTATTTTTAGTAGAGACGGGGTTTCACCGTGTTAGCCAGGATGGTCTCAATCTCCTGACCTTGTGATCCGCCTGTCTGGGCCTCCCAAAGTGCTGGGATTACAGGTATATCTTACCCTTTTAATACAATATATTTAAATTAATACAAGATATTTAAATACAAGTATCTTGTATTTAACACTTCTGTTACCATGGAAATGTATGTACTATACCCATCCATTTTTTTCTTCATAAACACTGAAAGAATTTTAGTTGCAATAAAAATTCTTGAAAATTATTATAGAGACCAATTTTTTTCTCTTTCAAACTTTTCCTTCCAGCTTTTCTTTTCCTTCTTCGTTTAATTAAGAAATGAAAATTATGGGCAGAATAGAGTTGATAGGAAACTCCTTAGTCACATCTAAAAAAAAAACAAAAAACGCTAGCAGTCTTTAGAAAACTAATATACTTAAGTGAACCCCATTCAGGAAACCAGAGATGAAATAAATGGAAATTGGGGAGGGAAGAAATTTGTTTATATGTATATATTTCAAAAACCAAAAAAATAGAAGCTATATTAGTCTGGGTTCTCTAGAGGGACAGAACTAATAGGACAGATGTATATATGAAGGGGATTTTATTAAGGAGTATTGACTCACACGATCATAAGGTGAAGTTCCACAATAGGCCATCTGCAAGCTGAGAAGCAAGGACACCAGTCCAAGTCCCAAAACCTCAAAAATAGAGAAGCTGACAGTGCAGTCTTCAGTCTGTGACCAAAGGCCCAAGGGCCCCTGGCAAACTACTGGTATAGGTCCAAGAGTCCAAAAGCTGAAGAACTTGGAGTCCGATGTTTGAGGGCAGGAAGCATCCAGCACGAAAGATGAGGCTGGAAGATTCAGTCAGTCTAGTACTTCCACATTCTTTTGTCTGCTTTTTATTCTAGCCATACTGGCAGCTGATTAGATTGTGCCCACCCAGCTTGAGGGTGGGTCCTCCTCTCCCAGTCTGCTGACTCAAATGTTAATCTCCTTTGGCAACACCCTCACAGACACATCCAGGAACAATACTTTGCATCCTTCAATCCAATCAAGTTGACACTCAACATTAACCATCAGACGTCTACCTTTTGCCAACTTGAACTCATACACATCTCCCGAAATCATACATAATCTTCAAATAAAGACAATAATAAGGTCATAATTATGCCTAACATAATACAGCTATCTCTATCCTTTGTAAAACCGGAAGCACACTAATCCTTTAACTGCTATTACATAAAGTTGCCACTTAAATGCTGATATGAAGTCAATAAATTTTATGCCACACGATAAAGGAAAAAGGAAAATGAAGATATTTTCTTAGTACAATTGTATACATGTATAAACATGTTCTTAATAAAATAAGGAGGAAATACTCATGAAAATTACAGTCCTTGTTTCTGCAACTGGCAACGGTGGTCATAGCTGGTACTCATGACAACCTTCTTCTACTACTCATTCTGTATTCCGTGTGCCTTCAGCAAGCACCTCAGCAGGTCGTGGTTTTGTACCTGGTAGAGTAACCCAAACTTTCATTCTGGAAGGGTCTGAGTCATTTTTAGTCCTGCTTGAATTGGGTTGTTGCAGTTTCCCATTGACCTTAATCACAGGGCATGGTAATACTAAGAGAGGCCCTAAGGGATCTCCTGTATTCTACACATACTCTTCCTTACCTAATGGAGGTAAGGAGGAGTAGACTGATTTCATCTTGATAGTCTGGGTCAATCACCCCAGGCAACACTGTAACTCCCTTCTTAGCCTGGTAGGAGGAGCCCAAAGTGTCTGGGTGGTAATATTAACTTCCAGTTTAATGGAATCATTGTTGTGTCTCCTGGTGGCAGCACCCTCCACTCTGGACCTAAGACCTTTAGGCCAGCAGAATGTAATGTCGCCGGAATAGGAAGCAAAAATTTTTCTAATGGGCCACTAGGGGTGATGGTGAGTGGTGCCACTTCCACTTCCTTGATTCCTGCACCCGTGAATCCTGGCTATGCGAGAAACTGTACCTTATATTGGACACTGATTCAGAGCATACACAGCCTTCTGGAGAACTCTGCACCAGCCCTGCAAAGTAATGTCACCTAGTTGGTGTTGTAATTGTGACTTCAAAAGGCCATTCCACTGTTCTATCAATCCAGCTGCTTCAAAATGATAAGGAGAAGACCAGTGAATTCCAAGAGCATGAACATACTGCCGCACTTCTTTAGCCGTAAAGTATGTGCCTTGGTCAGAGGCAATGCTATACAGAATACTATGATGGTGGACAAGGCATTCCATGCAGGATAGGCAAACCCATATCTGGAGTTAAGTGTCTATTCTGGTAAGGACAAACTGCTGCCCTTTCCATGATGGAAGAGGTCCAATATAATCAGCCTGCCACCAAGTAGCTGGCTGATCACCCCAAGGAATGGCGCCATATCAAGGGCTCAGTGTTAGTCTCTGCTGCTGGCAAATCAGGCACTCAGCAGTGGTCATAGCCAGGTCAGCCTTGGTGAGTGGAAGTCCATGTTCCCAAGCCCATGTGTAACCTCCATCCCTGCCATCATGGGCACTTTGTTCATGGGCCCATTGGGTGATGACAGGGGTGGCTGGGGAAAGGGGCTGAGTGATGTCCACAGAATAAGTCATCCTATCCACTTATTAAAATCCTCCTTTGCTGAGGTCACCTTTGGTGAGCACTCACAAGAGATACAAATATAGTTTTTGACCACTCAGAGAGGTCCATCCACATACCTCTTCCCCAAATTTCTTCATCACTAATTTTCCAATCATGCTTCTTCCAAGTCCCTGACCATCCAGCCAAACCATTTGCTACAGCCCATGAATCAGTATATAATCGCACATCTGGCCATTTCTCATTCCATGCAAACTGCACAACCAGGTGCACTGCTCGAAGTTCTGCCCAAGGGGAAAATTTCCCTTCACCACTGTCCGTCAGTGATGTTCTAGAAAGCAGCTGTAGTGCTGCAGCTGTCCACTTTTGGGTGGTGCTTGCATATCGTGCAGAACCATCTGTAAACCAGACCGTTGTCTTCTCTTCCTCTTTCAACTGTTCAAAGAGAGCTCCCCATGAGGCCATTGGTGCAGACTGGGGGAAAGAGAGCTAGGTGGCAAGAGCAGGGACCATTGGCATTTGAGCCACTTTCTCACATAACTTACTTGTGTCCTCAGGACCTGCTCAAGCCTGATCACATATATACCACTTCCATTTGATGATGGAATGCTGCTGTGCATGCCCCCACTTTATGGCTAGATGGACCAGAAAGCACGAGTTTATGACAGTTTAGGTTGCATGGTGACTTGATGACCGACAGTCAAACATTTAGTTTCTACCAGCCAAGAACTGTCTCTCAAAAGGAGAATACTTATCTGCAGAAGATGACAGGTCCTTGCTCCAAAATCCTAGAGGCCTCTGCTGTGATTCACCTATGGGGACCTGCTAAAGGCTCCAAATAGCATCCCTATCTGCCACTGACATCTCAAGCACCATTGGATCTGCTAGGTCATATGGCCCAAGTGGCAGAGCAGCTTTCACAACAGCCTAGACCTGTTGCAGAGCCTTATCCTGTTCTGGACCCTACTCAAAACTGGCAGCCTTTTGGGGCACTCAATAAATGGGCTGGAGTAATACACCAAAATGAGGAATGTGTTGCCTCCAAAATCCAAATAGACCCACTAGGCGTTGTCCCTCTTTCTTGGTTGTAGGAAGGGGCAAATGCAGCAACTTATCCTTCACCTTAGAAGGAATATCTCAAGAGGCCCCACACCACTGGACCACTAGAAATTTTACTGAGGTAGAAGGTCCCTGAATTTTAGTTAGATTTATTTCCCATCCCCTGGCATGCAAATGTCTCTCCAATAAGTCCAGTTTATTGGCTACTTCTTGCTCACTAGATCCAGTCACATACTGTCATCAATGTAATGAACCGGTGTGATGTCCTGCGGAAGGGAAAAGTGATCAAGATCTCTGCAAACAAGATTATGACACAAAGTCGGAGAGCTGATATACCCCTGAGGTACGACAGTGAAGGTATATTGCTGGTCTTGCCAGCTGAAGGCAAATTGCTTCTGATGGGTCTTACAAACAGGAATGGAGGAAAAGGCACTTGCCAAATCAATGGCTGCACACCAGGTACCAGGAGATGTATTACTTTGTTCAAGCAATGAAACCACATCTGGCACAGGAGCTGCAATTGTAGTCACCACTTGGTTAAGCTTATAATGCTCTGTCATTCTCCAAGATTCATCTCTCTTCTGTACAGGCCAAATAGGAGAGCTGAATGGAGATGTGGTGGGAATCACCACCCCTGCGTCTTTCAAGTCCTTGATGGTGGCACTAATCTCTGCACTCCCTTCAGGGATGTGATATTCGTTTTTGTTGTTGTTTTTGTTTGTTTTTACAATATTGTTTTTAACGTACTATTTTTCTAGGTAGAGGCAGCTCTAATGGCTTCCATTTGGCCTTTCCTACCATAATAGCCTTCATCCTACTGGTCAGGGAGCCAATGTGGGGATTCTGCCAGCTGCTAAGTATGTCTATGCCAATTATGCATTCTGACACTAGGGAAATGACCACAGGATGAGTACAGGGACCCACTGGACTCCTGGGGACTTGAGCTAAAACTCCATTAAGTACCTGACCTCCATAAGCCCCTACTTTAACTGGAGGATCACAATGATGTTTTGGGTCGCCTGGAATCAATGTCAGCTCAGAGCCAGTATCCAGTAAGTCCCTGAAAAGTCTGATCATTCCCCTTTCCCCAGTGCAGTTACTCTGGTAAAAGGCCAGAGGTCTCCTTGGGGAAGGATGGGAAAAAGATTAACAGCATAAATTGTCAGTAGTGTAGTGGGATCCTTCCTCAGGGGACCCAGGTTTCCCATCATTCATTCCCTCCAGCTTTTCTTTCCTTTCTTCATTTAATTAAGAAATGAAGATTATGGGCAGAATAGAGTTGACAGCAAACTCCATAGTCACACCCTCCTAAAAAAGTTAGAGGAGTCTTTAGAAAACTAATAAATTTAAGTGAACCCTGTTCAGGAAACCAAAGATGGAATAAATGGAAATTGGGGAGAGGAAGAAATTTGTTTATATATAGGTGTATATTTCAGAAACTGAAAACTAGAAGCAAAGGCAGAAGAATTTGACAGCCAAAGAACAGGATTGAGGAATTTATAGAGGCAAGAACAAACCCTTAAAAATTTTAATACATTAACCTATAAATTAAACTTAAATGTTTAAGTTGAAAACTAAGTCATTTCTTAAAATTAGACTGCTTGTGTTTTCAGAAGAATGATGACATGAAGAATTCTGATGGTATACTTGCTGGGAATTAATCACTGCATTGAAGCAGGTGACTCTCTCTAAAGATGATGAATTATTAATTCAACCTCTGAGATATTAAAACTAGATGTAACACATTAAAACCAAACTCCCATGGTGACTCATACCTGAAATCTCTTGCTTTGGGAAGTTGAAGTGGGAATTCAGACGAGAGTGGGCAACATAGCAAGACACTGACTCTACAAAAAATTTTTTTGAAAATTAGCTGGGTATACTGGTGCACACCTGTAGTCCTAGCTACTTGAGAGGTTGAGATAGGAGGATTGCTTGAGCCCAGGAGTTTGAGGTTACAATGAGTTATGATGCTGCCACTATACTCCAGCCTGGGTGACAGAGCAAGAACTTGTTTCTAAAAAAAATAAAATGTTAAAACCAAATTCCATATACTTTTTTTTTTTTTTTTTTTTTTTTTTGAGACAGAGTCGCACTCTGTCGCCCAGGGTGTGATCTCAGCTCACTGCAACCTCTGCCTCCCAGGTTCAAGCAATTCTTGTGCCTCAGCCTCCCAAGTAACTGGGATTACAGGCTCATGCCACTGTGCTCGGCTAATTTTTGTATTTTTAGTAGAGACGGGGTTTTACCATGTTGGTCAGTTTGGTCTCATACTCCTGACCTCAAGTGATCCACCTCCCTCTGCCTCCCAAAGTGCTAGGATTACAGGCGTGAGCCACCACGCCTGGCCAAATTGCATATACTTTCAATATGATACATTTTACTCCTTCAATATGATGGGATTTGAATCTCATATAGTAAAAATAAATATTTTCTAATTATTGTAGAATTTCTTAAATAAGTGCAAAGACTCAAAGCATAAAGGAAAAGACTGATGAGTTTTACTTTATTAAATGAAAATTAAAAGATCATTAAAAAGTGAAAAATATAAACCAGAGATTGGGAGGATTTGCAATACATATAATTGAAATAGAATAAATATCTCTCATTAAATAATTCTCACAAATCTATGAGAGACAGACCAAAAAAATTGGAAAATGCCATAAATATGCAAGTCACGGGAGAAAACAAGCTAAGACCAATAAATAAATAATGAAGTGTTCAACCTCACTAGCAATCATAACTATGTGGTATGCAATGGAATACTCTACAATGAAGTTACTCTTCAGCCATAAAAAAGAATGAGATCCTATCACTGCCAACAACATAAATGGAACAGGAGGTCATTATGTCAAGTGAAATAAGCCAGGCACAGAAAGACAAACTTCAAACATTCTCACTTATTTGTGGAAGGTAAAAATAAAAACAATTGAACTCATGGAGACAGAGAGTAGAAATATGGTTACCAGAGGCTGGGAAGGATGGTGGGGGGCAGGGCGTTGAAGAGAAGTGGGGATGGTTAATGGGTACAAAATAATAAAGAAATGCATGGCTGGGCATAGTGGCTGTAATCCCAGCACTTTGGGAGCCCAAGGTAGAGGACTGCTTAAGCCCAGGAGTTCAAGACCAGCCTGGGCAACATATGGGGACCCTGGGTCTACAAAAAATAATTTAAAATAAAAATTTTTCAAAAGAATGCATAAGACCTAGTATTTGCTAGTTCAACAGGGTGACTACAGTCAAATATAATTTAATGGTACATTTTAAAATAACCAAAAAAGTATAATTAGATTGTTTGTGAAACAAAAGAGAAATGCTGGAAGTGATGGATATCACATTTACTCTGATGTGATTATTACACATTGCATGCCGGTATCAGAATATCTCATGTGCCCTATAAATATATACACCTACTATGTGCCCATAAAAATAAAAAATTAAAAATTAATTAAAAAATAAAAACAGAATGAAAGCTATAGAAAATAAACTTTTTTTTTTCAGTTTTGAGAAGGCAAGCTAGTTAGAAAAAAAACTTAATTCCTCACCTTATGTCATTTGCCAAAAATCCTTCTAAATATACATAAAATGAGCAAACAGATGAAAATTAATTATTGATATGAGGGCTAGAACCTGGGGATCCAATCTCAAAATTAGTCATATTCCTGAAAATAGATTCAGAACAACTGTACAAAAACAGACAAATACATATCAGAAAAAAACTTTCCTGAATTTAAGAATGACTTATATTGGAAGATTAAAAGTCTCATTCTTTTCCAGGTAAAATCAATGTAAAGAAACCAAAACCGGCCGGGCGCGGTGGCTCAAGCCTGTAATCCCAGCACTTTGGGAGGCCGAGACGGGCGGATCACGAGGTCAGGAGATCGAGACCATCCTGGCTAACATGGTGAAACCCCGTCTCTACTAAAAAATACAAAAAACTAGCCGGGCGAGGTGGCGGGCGCCTGTAGTCCCAGCTACTTGGGAGGCTGAGGCAGGAGAATGGCGTAACCCGGGAGGCGGAGCTTGCAGTGAGCTGAGATCCGGCCACTGCACTCCAGCCCGGGCGACAGAGCGAGACTCCGTCTCAAAAAAAAAAAAAAAAAAAAAGAAACCAAAACCTAGACATATTCTGGCAAAATGTTTAAATGTTTTAAAGAAAATAAAAGCTAAAAAATTAAGTTTGTTGAAAAAAAAAGAGAGAGACATGAGACCATCATTCAAGAGTAAAAAGTAGATTTATCATAAAAAGATATATGCTTTTTACCACAGAACAGAAAGACATTCTATGATGTGTAAAGGCTTAACATCCTTCCTTCTTTCCTTCCTTCCTTCATTTATTATTTTATTCAGGAAATATTTATGGAGTACTGACTATAAGATATATATTTGAAAATAATTACCGAAGGCATATATCTGTAGTCTAAGTGATATAAAAAATAACAACTCAAAAATGGGAGAAACTGACATATAAAAGGACCAGCAATAAGAAAAAAATCAATTTAACAGAGTTAAGATTAAATCACAGTTACAAAAATAATTACAAAAGGATGGGTGCAGTGGCTTATACCTGTAATCCCAGCACTTTGGGAAGCTGAGGTGGGTGAATCACTTGAGGCCAGGAATTCAACACCAGCCTGGCCAGCATGGTAAAACTCCATCGCTACTAAAATTGTAAAACTTAGCTTGGCATGGTAGTAGATGTCTGTAATCCCAGCTACCTCGGGAGGCTGACAGGAGAATCACTTGAACTTCGGAGGTGGAGGTTACAATGAGCCAAGATAACGCCACTGGCACTCCAGCCTGGGAGACAGAGTGAGACTCTGTCTCAAAATAATAATAATAATAATTCCAAAAGTATATGCAAAATAAAATTGGAAGATGAAAAATTAAAGCTTGGGCAATGATTTCTTAGGAAAATGCTGCCACCCAAACCAGGGGTGACAATATGAATTTCAAATAGAGTAGAGTAAAAACAAAAACTGCTACAAAGGACCAGGAGAATCACAGTCATTTACAATGATCAACAATCCCAAACTGTTATGCACTAAATAACACAGCATCAAAATACTTGAGATAGAAACTCTTAGAAACTCCACGGAGAAATTGATAGACATGCAACCATAGTAAGTTTCTTGATAAATCAGGTACAATTTTAAAATAATGTGATAAATTTCAGGATTAAATAATTGCATTACAAATGAAGCCATTAAAAAATCTAGGGTAGCCTGGTTCAGTAGTGTGTCCCTGTAGTCCTAGCTTCTTGGGAGGCCAAGGCAGGAGGATGACTTGTGGCCAGGAGTTTGAAGCTGTAGTGTGCAATGATCATGCCTGCGAATAGCTACTGCACTACAGCATGAGCAACATAGTGAGGCCCTGTCTGTAAAAACAAGGGAGGTGAGGGGAGAAAATATAGGTGAAGAATTAACTATCTCGGAAAAGGTAAACCTAAAACAACGGAATAGACAACAAAGGGAATGACAGATCCACCTATATTGTTTGAATATAAGTAAATAAAAAGAATAAACAAAATTAAAAGGTTAATGGCATACTGGAAAAAACTACAAAAAATAGGATAGACAAATAACTAAATATATAAAGTTTCCTTATAAAAAAAAATCAAAAGCTGTAGCTCCATGCTAGTGCTGTCCAGTTGAACTTTCCAGAACATTCAGAAATGTTCTGAATCTGCACTGTCTAATATAGTAGCCACTGCTCACAAGAGCACTTGAAATGTAGCTAGTGCCCATGTTGAAATGATAATAGTTGGGGTGTATTTAGTTAAATAAATTTTATTATTAAGATTGTTATTACTAAAGTAATTTTATCATTAAAATTTATTTCACCTGTTTCATTTAACTTGTTTAACGAGGCCATAAGAAAATTTATCATAAAATTACATAGTTCGCATTAGATGTCTATTCAGTACTGTTCTAGAATAATGATCAAGGAAACAAAGAGAAAATTCACAAAAGAAGAAATACAAACAGCCAGTAAGCTATAAAAAAAGTTCCATTTCACTTATAATCCTAGAAATATAAATTAAAACAAGAATTTTTTATCAAATAGACAAAATTTTAAAAAATACTCATTGTTGGCAAGGGTTCCATAAAACGGGCACTCTCATACACTGCTGGTGGGTGTAGAAATTGCTTCAACCTTTCTGGAAAGGCATTTGGCAATATGAATCAAGAGCCTTAGCGGCCAGGCAAGGTGGCTCACACCTGTAATTCCAGCACTCTGGGAGGTCAAGGTGAGTGGATTTGCTTGAGCCCAGAAGTTTTAGACCAGTCTGGGCAACAGGATAAAACCCCATCTCTACAAAAAATACAAAAAATTAACCAGGTGTGGTGGGGCACACCTGTAGTCTCAGCTACTTAGGAGGTTAAGGTGAGAGGATCAGTTGAGCCAGGGAGGTTGAGGCTGCAGTGAGCCATGATTTCACCACTGCATTTCAGCCTGGGCTAAAATCTCAAACAAAACAAAATAAAACACTTACACTCTTTGACCTAGTGTCTCTATTTCTAGGAATTTATATAAAGACATTGATCATGGTGCTATTTCTAAGAGTGACAGACTAGAAACAACCTCAATAACCAATAACAGAAAAATTGTGAAATAAATGATGGTACTCCTACTTTAATAGTCCAGTAGCCTTGAAAATGTTTTTTCTAATATTACCTAGTTATGAGTAAAATACAACGAAGAGTAAAACAAGCAGAGCTCATTATATAATATAATCATAAAGAACATTATAAGCATATATGTAAAATGCATATATAAACACTTCATACAATTAGGATCATAATTTCATATTTTCTAGCACATGTCATAGAGTTAGGATCAAGGTTAAGTAATACAAAAAAGGTTACAAGTGGTTATCTCTGGGTGGTGGGGTTTTAAATTTTCATTTTAATACTTCCCTTTTTTTTTTTTCTAAGTACTTATGAGTATATTTTTACTATAAAAATAAAAAGGCTGGGTGCGATGGCTCACGCCTGTAATCCCAGCACTTTGGGAGGCCGAGGCGGGTAGATCACAATGTCAGGAGTTCAAGACCAGCCTGGCCAAGATGGTGAAACCCCATCTCTCCAAAAAAAAAAAAAAAAAAATAGCCGGGCATGGTGGCGGGCGCCTGTAATCCCAGGTACTCGGGAGGCTGAGGTAGAGAACTGACTGATCCCAGGAGGCGGAGGTTGCAGTGAGCTTAGATCGTGCGACTGCACTCCAGCCTGGGCGACCAGAGGGAGACTCTGTCTCCAAAAAATAAAAATAAAATTTAAAAAGTGGTCAAGTGCGGCGGCTCAAGCCTGTAATCCCAGCACTTTGGGAGGCCAAGGAAGGCGGACTACCTGAGGTCAGGAGTTCAAGATCAGCCTGGCAAACATGGTGAAACCCCATTTCTACTAAAAATACAAAAATTAGCCAGGCATAGTGGCACATGCTTATAATCCAAGCTACTCAGGAGGCTAAGACAGGAGAATCACTTGAACCCAGGAGGTGGAGGTTGCAGTGAGCCAAGACTGGCCCACTGCACTCCAGCCTGGGTGACAGACTGGGACTCCATCTCAAAAAACAATAATAATAATTTAGTTCCTCATGGGCTGTTAGAAGCAGTCACTCTTAGTGATAAGAAACTACAATATGGACAATCACAACATGGCAGTTGACCTCGTCAAAGTAAGCAAAGGAGAAAGAGCAACAGAATGACAGCAAGATAGGAGTCACAGTCTTTTGTAACCTAGTCTCAGAAGTCATGTCCCTTTGTTCTATTGATTCATTAAAAACAAGTCATAAGTTCCCTGGTCCACATCTAATGGGAAGGGGATAACGCAAGGCCAGGGATACCAGGAGGTGAAAATTATTGAACAGGGTTTTAGAAGTCTGTCTACTGTAAACATAAATGAACTAAATGTTCCAATAAAAAGGCAGGCCGGTGGCTCATGCCTGTAATTCCAGCACTTTTTGAGGGTGAGGTGGGAGGATCACTTCAGACCAGGAGTTCAAGGCTGCAGTGAGCTATGACTGTGCCGTTGCACTGCAGCCTGGGCAACAGAACAAGACCCTATTTCTTTTTTTTTTTTTTTTTTTTTTTCTTGAGACGGAGTCTCGCTCTGTCACCCAGGCTGGAGTGCTGTGGCCGGATCTCAGCTCACTGCAAGCTCCGCCTCCCGGGTTCACGCCATTCTCCTGTCTCAGCCTCCCGGGTAGCTGGGACTACAGGCGCCGCCACCTCGCCCGGCTAGTGTTTTGTAGTTTTTAGTAGAGACGGGGTTTCACCGTGTTAGCCAGGATGGTCTCGATCTCCTGACCTCGTGATCCGCCCGTCTCGGCCTCCCAAAGTGCTGGGATTACAGGCTTGAGCCACCGCGCCCGGCCAAGACCCTATTTCAAACAAACAAACAAACAAACAAATAAATAAAATATACACATATATATACATATTCAAAAGTCTATTTAAGTTAGAATAAAAACAATATAGTGTGGAGTTTCTACATTTGTCAAAATAAAAGACCTGACAATAACACAAATGCCAAGAGGGAAGAAATTGAATTTCAGTATTGTAAATTTCTTTTTTTTTCTTTAAAGTTTTTAACAAATATTTTATGGTAATTATACTTTTTTAAAATATATATATTTTTTATTATTAGACTTGAAGTTCTAGGGTACATGTGCATAACGTGCAGGTTTGTTACATATGTATACTTGTGCCATGTTGGTGTGCTGCACCCATCAACTCGTCAGCACCCATCAACTCATCATTTACATCAGGTATAACTCCCAATGCAATCCCTTCACCCTACCCCTCCCGATGATAGGCCCCGGTGTGTGATGTTCCCCTTCCCGAGTCCAAGTGATCTCATTGGTCAGTTCCCACCTATGAGTGAGAACATGCGGTGTTTGGTTTTCTGTTCTTGCGATAATTTGCTAAGAATGATGGTTTTCAGCTGCATCCATGCCCCTACAAAGGACACAAACTCATCCTTTTTTATGGCTGCATAGTATTCCATGGTGTATATGTGCCACATTTTCTTAATCCAGTCTGTCACTGATGGACATTTGGGTTGATTCCAAGTCTTTGCTATTGTGAATAGTGCCGCAATAAACATACGTGTGCATGTGTCTTTATAGCAGCATGATTTATGATCCTTTGGGTATATACCCAGTAATGGGATGGCTGGGTCATATGGTACATCTAGTTCTAGATCCTTGAGGAATTGCCATACTGTTTTCCATAATGGTTGAACTAGTTTACAATCCCACCAATAGTGTAAAAGTGTTCCTATTTCTCCACATCCTCTCCAGCACCTATTGTTTCCTGACTTTTTAATGATTGCCATTCTAACTGGTGTGAGATGGTATCTCATTGTGGTTTTGATTTGCATTTCTCTGATGGCGAGTGATGATGAGCATTTTTTCATGTGTCTGTTGGCTGTATGAATGTCTTCTTTTGAGAAATGTCTGTTCATATCCTTTGCCCACTTTTTGATGGGGTTGTTTTTTTCTTGTAAATTTGTTTGAGTTCTTTGTAGGTTCTGGATATTAGCCCTTTGTCAGATAAGTAGATTGCAAAAATTTTCTCCCATTCTGTAGGTTGCCTGTTCACTCTGATGGTAGTTTCTTTTGCTGTGCAAAAGCTCTTTAGTTTAATTAGATCCCATTTGTCAATTTTGGCTTTTGTTGCCGTTGCTTGTGGTGTTTTAGACATGAAGTCCTTGCCCATGCCTATGTCCTGAATGGTACTACCTAGGTTTTCTTCTAGGGTTTTTATGGTATTAGGTCTAACATTTAAGTCTCTAATCCATCTTGAATTAATTTTCGTATAAGGAGTAAGGAAAGGATCCAGTTTCAGCTTTCCACTTATGGCTAGTCAATTTTCCCAGCACCATTTATTAAATAGGGAATCCTTTCCCCATTTCTTGTTTTTGTCAGGTTTGTCAAAGATCAGATGGCTGTAGATGTGTGGTATTATTTCTGAGGACTCTGTTCTGTTCCATTGGTCTATATCTCTGTTTTGGTACCAGTATCATGCTGTTTTGGTTACTGTAGCCTTGTAGTATAGTTTGAAGTCAGGTAGCGTGATGCCTCCAGCTTTGTTCTTTTGACTTAGGATTGTCTTGGCAATGCAGGCTCTTTTTTGGTTCCATATGAACTTTAAAGCAGTTTTTTCCAAGTCTGTGAAGAAACTCATTGGTAGCTTGATGGGGATGGCATTGAATCTATAAATTACCTTGGGCAGTATGGCCATTTTCACAATATTGATTCTTCCTAACCACGAGCATGGTATGTTCTTCCATTTGTTTGTGTCCTCTTTTATTTCACTGAGCAGTGGTTTGTAGTTCTCCTTGAAGAGGTCCTTCACATCCCTTGTCAGTTGGATTCCTAGGTATTTTATTCTCTTTGAAGCTATTGTGAATGGAAGTTCATTCATGATTTGGCTCTCTGTTTGTCTGTTACTGGTGTATAAGAAAGCTTGTGATTTTTGCACATTAATTTTGTATCCTGAGACTTTGGTGAAGTTGCTTATCAGCTTGAGGAGATTTTGGGCTGAGACGATGGGGTTTTCTAAATATACAATCATGTCATCTGCAAACAGGGACAATTTGACTTCTTCTTTTCCTAACTGAATACCCTTTATTTCTTTCTCTTGCCTGATTGCCCTAGCCAGAACTTCCAACACTATGTTGAATAGGAGTGGTGAGAGAGGGCAGCCCTGTCTTGTGCCAGTTTTCAAAGGGAATTTTTTCCAGTTTTTGCCCATTCAGTATGATATTGGCTGTGGGTTTGTCATAAATAGCTCTTATTATTTTGAGGTACGTTCCATCAATACCGAATTTATTGAGCATTTTTAGCATGAAGGGCTATTGAATTTTGTCAAAGGCCTTTCCTGCATCTATTGAGATAATCATGTGGTTCTTGTCTTTGGTTCTGTTTATATGCTGGATTACGTTTATTGATTTGCGAATGTTGAACCAGCCTTGTACCCCAGGGATGAAGCCCACTTGATCATGGTGGATAAGCTTTTTGATGTGGTGCTGAATCAGGTTTGCCAGTATTTTATTGAGGATTTTTGCATCAATGTTCATCAGGGATATTGGTCTAAAATTCTCTTTTTTTGTTGTGTCTCTGCCAGGCTTTGGTATCAGGATGATGTTGGCCTCATAAAATGAGTTAGGGAGGATTCCCTCTTTTTCTATTGATTGGAATAGTTTCAGAAGGAATGGTACCAGCTCCTCCTTGTACCTCTGGTAGAATTCAGCTGTGAATCAGTCTGGTCCTGGACTTTTTTTGGTGGGTAGGCTATTAATTATTGCCTCAATTTCAGAGCCTGGTATTGGTCTATTCAGGGATTCAACTTCTTCCTGGTTTAGTCTTGGAAGAGTGTAAGTGTCCAGGAAATTATCCATTTCTTCTAGATTTTCTAGTTTATTTGCATAGAGGTGTTTATAGTATTCCCTGATGGTAGTTTGTATTTCTGTGGGGTTGGTGGTGATATCCCCTTTATCATTTTTTATTGTGTCTATTTGATTCTTCTCTCTTTTCTTCTTTATTAGTCTTGCTAGCGGTCTGTCAATTTTATTGATCTTTTCAAAAAACCAACTCCTGGATTCATTGATTTTTTGGAGGGTTTTTTGTGTCTCTACCTCCTTCAGTTCTGCTTTGATCTTAGTTATTTCTTGCCTTCTGCTAGCTTTTGAATGTGTTTGCTCTTGCTTCTCTAGTTCTTTTAATTGTGATGTTAGAGTGTCAATTTTAGATCTTTCCAGCTTTCTCTTGTGGGCATTTAGTGCTATAAATTTCCCTCTACACACTGCTTTAAATGTGTCCCAGAGATTCTGGTATGTTGTATCTTTGTTCTCATTGGTTTCAAAGAACATCTTTATTTCTGCCTTCATTTCGTTATGTACCCAGTAGTCATTCAGGAGCAGGTTGTTCAGTTTCCATGTAGTTGAGCGGTTTTGATTGAGTTTCTTAGTCCTGAGTTCTAGTTTGATTGCACTGTGGTCTGAGAGACAGTTTGTTATAATTTCTGTTCTTTTACATTTGCTGAGGAGTGCTTTACTTCCAATTATGTGGTCAATTTTGGAATAAGTGTGATGTGGTGCTGAGAAGAATGTATATTCTGTTGATTTGGTGTGGAGAGTTCTATAGATGTCTATTAGGTCTGCTTGGTGCAGAGATGAGTTAAATTCCTGGATATCCTTGTTAACTTTCTGTCTCGCTGATCTGTCTAATGTTGACAGTGTAGTGTTGAAGTCTCCCATTATTATTGTATGGGAGTCTAAGTCTCTTTGTAAGTCTCTAAGGACTTGCTTTATGAATCTGGGTGCTCCTGTATTGGGTGCATATATATTTAGGATAGTTAGCTCTTCCTGTTGAATTGATCTCTTTACCATTATGTAATGGCCTTCTTTGTCTCTTTTGATCTTTGATGGTTTAAAGTCTGTTTTATCAGAGACTAGGATTGCAACCCCTGCTTTTTTTTGTTCTCCATTTGCTTGGTAGATCTTCCTCCATCCCTTTACTTTGAGCCTATGTATGTCTCTGCATGTGAGATGGGTCTCCTGAATACAGCAGACTGATGGGTCTTGACTCTTTATCCAATTTGCCAGTCTGTGTCTTTTAATTGGAGCATTTAGTCCATTTACATTTAAGGTTAATATTGTTATGTGTGAACTTGATCCTGCCATTATGATATTAACTGGTTATTTTGCTCATTAGTTGATGCAGTTCCTTCCTAGCCTCGATGGTCTTTACATTTTGGCACGTTTTTGCAATGGCTGGTACCGGTTGTTCCTTTCCATGTTTAGTGCTTCCTTCAGGGTCTGTTGTAAAGCAGGCCTGGTGGTGACAAAATCTCTAAGCATTTGCTTATCTGTAAAGGATTTTATTTCTCCTTCACTTATGAAACTTAGTTTGGCTGGATATGAAATTCTGGGTTTAAAATTCTTTTCTTTAAGAACGTTGAATATTGGCCCCCACTCTCTTCTGGCTTGTAGAGTTTCTGCCGAGAGATCTGCTGTTAGTCTGATGGGCTTCCCTTTGTGGGTAACCCGACCTTTCTCTCTGGCTGCCCTTAAGATTTTTTCCTTCATTTCGACTTTGGTGAATCTGGCAATTATGTCTTGGAGTTGCTCTTCTCGAGGAGTATCTTTGTGGCGTTCTCTGTATTTCCTGAATTTGAATGTTGGCCTGCCCTACTAGGTTGGGGAAGTTCTCCTGGATGATATCCTGAAGAGTGTTTTCCAACTTGGTTCCATTTTCCCCCTCACTTTCAGGCACCCCAATCAGACGTAGATTTGGTCTTTTTACATAATCTCATACTTCTTGCAGGCTTTGTTCATATCTTTTTCTTCTTTTTTCTTTCGGTTTCTCTTCTCGCTTCATTTCATTCATTTGATCCTCAATCGCTGATACTCTTTCTTCCAGTTGATTGAGTCGGTTACTGAAGCTTGTGCATTTGTCACGTATTTCTCGTGTCATGGTTTTCTTCTCTGTCATTTCGTTTATGACCTTCTCTGCATTAATTATTCTAGCTGTCAATTCTTCCACTCTTTTTTCAAGATTTTTAGTTTCTTTGCGCTGGGTATGTAATTCCTCCTTTAGCTCTGAGAAGTTTGATGGACTGAAGCCTTCTTCTCTCATCTCATCAAAGTCATTCTCTGACCAGCTTTGATCCGTTGTTGGCGATGAGCTGTGCTCCTTTGCAAGGGGAGATGCACTCTTATTTTTTGAATTTCCAGCTTTTCTGCCCTGCTTTTTCCCCATCTTTGTGGTTTTATCTGCCCCTGGTCTTTGATCATGGTGACATACTGATGGGATTTTGGTGTAGGTGTCCTTCCTGTTTGATAGTTTTCCTTCTAACAGTCAGGACCCTCAGCTGTAGGTCTGTTGGGGATTGCTTGAGGTCCACTCCAGACCCTGTTTGCCTGGGTATCAGCAGCAGAGGTTGCAGAAGATAGAATATTGCTGAACAGTGAGTGTACCTGTCTGATTCTTACTTTGGAAGCTTCCTCTCAGGGGTATGCTCCACCATGTGAGGTGTAGGGTGTCAGTCTGCCCCTAGTGGGGGATGTCTCACCAGTTAGGCTACTCAGGGGTCAGGGACCCACTTGAGCAGGCAGTCTGTCCCTTCTCAGATCTCAAGCTCCGTGCTGAGAGATCCACTGCTCTCTTCAAAGCTATCAGACAGAGTCGTTTATGTCTGCAGAGGTTTCTGCTACTTTTTTTGTTGTCTGTAAATTTCTT
The DNA here is from genome assembly GCF_007565055.1 of Rhinopithecus roxellana. NCBI lineage: Eukaryota > Metazoa > Chordata > Mammalia > Primates > Cercopithecidae > Rhinopithecus > Rhinopithecus roxellana. The sequence goes on from NC_044551.1 coordinate 58,725,538, forward strand.
ATACTGTAGGTATAAGAGGTATGAATTGTTTTTCTAGTATTTTCTGTTGGATTTTGCATCTATGTTCATAAGACTAGGCTACAATTTCCTTACATTATCATTTGCTACCCTAGCCTAGAAATAACTTACTTTTAAAATATCTTTAATATTTTCTGAAACATTTTTATATACTATATATCTCTAATGTTATGTAAATATTTATCAATATACAAATATAGATATATTCCCAACCTTCAAGGAATACATCTAGGGATTGATGGCATATCTCTTTATATACTTTTTTTGTATGTGATTGCTTTATTTATTACATTTACATAAGACTTACATAACTTACCAGTCTACTGGTATTAACATTTTATCAGTTTGAATGAAGTAAAACCCTACCTTTCTTTAAATATCTTTACCTTTCCCCATTTATAATTGTCTTAAATATTTCCTCTACATCACTGAGAATCACATCATACATTGTTATACGTTTTGTTTCAATCATGGACACATAACTTAGAAAATTCAAGAAGGAAACTATTGTATTTGGTCATATATCTTCCTTTCTTTCTTTTCTTTTCTTTTCTTTTTTTTAAAGACAGGGTCTGATTCTGTCTCTTTTTTGAGACAGGGTCTCACTCCACCCGGGGTGCAGTGCAGTGGCATTGATCATGGCTCACCATAACCTCAAATTCCTGGGTCAAGCAATCTTCCTGCCTTAGGCTCCTTAGTAACTAGGACTACAGGCACACGACACCACGCCTGGCTAATTTATTTTTCGTAGACACAGGGTCTTGCCATGTTGCCCAGAATGGTCTCAAACTCCTGGCTTCAAGCAGTCCTCTCACCTCAACCTCCTTAAGTGTTGGGATTACGGGTGTGAGTCAACATACCCAGTCTTGTATTTGGTCACATTTTTGCTCTTTCCTGTTGTCCTTCTTTCGTAATGTTCCAAGATTCCTTCTTTTATGATTCCCTTTATGTTTCAGGACTTTCTTTTTTTTAAATAGAGAATGTGGTCTCACTTTATTGCCCAGGCTTATCTTGAACTCCAGGTTCAAGCTGTCCTCCTGGCCTCAGCTTGGCAGGCCTCAGTCTCCCAAAGTGTTGGGATTACAGGAGTGAGATTGCACCCAGCCAGGAACTTTCTTTAGCCTTCTTTTAGGGTAGGTCTGCTAGCAACAAACTCTCTTAGTTTTCCTTCATCTAGTATGTATTTATTTCCCCCTCGTTCCTAAGGGGTAATTTTACCAGATAAATGATATCTGACAGGGCTGACAGTTCATTGAGCAATTGAAAAACGTTGAGCCACTTCCTTCCGGCCTCCTTGGTACTTCATGAAAATCTACTATCCTCCCAACTGTTTTTTCCCATAGGTAAGGTATCCTTTCTCTCTCAATGCTTTTAAGACTTTTTCTTTGCCTTCTATTTTCAGTTTACTTACAATGTGTCTTGGTGTAGACTTATTTAGGTGTATCCTTTCCTGAGCTGGGGTTCTCTCAGCTTTTTGAACCTGTAGGTTTACACTTTTTACCAAATTTGGGAAATGTTCAGCCACTATGTTAAAACCCATCCTCTTTCTCCTCTCTTTCTGGGACTTTGATGACACAAATATAGATCTTTTATTACAGAACCATAGGTCTTTGAGGCTCTGTTCATTTGACTTCATCATATTTTGTCTCTGTTAATCAGATTAGGGACTATCTATTGTTCTTTGTTTTTCTGGTTTTTTTTTTTTTTTTTTTTTTTTTTTTTTGAGACTGAGTCTCACTCTGTCTCCAGGCTAGAGTGCAATGGCACGATCTTGGCTCACTGCAACCTCCGCCTCCTGTGTTCAAGTGATTCTCCTGCCTCAGCCTCCCGAATAGCTGGGACTACAGGTGCATACCACCACGCCCAGCTAATTTTTGTATTTTTTGTATTTTTAGTAGAGACAGGGTTTCACCATGTTGGCCAGGATATTCTCCACCTCTTGACCTCATGATCCGTCCACCTCAGCTTCCCAAAGTGCCGGGATTACAGGGGTGAGCCACCATGCCTGGTCGTATCTACTGTTCTGTCTGCAAGTTCGCTGATTCTTTCCTCTGTCCTCTTCATTTTGCTATTGAGCCCATCACCGAATCTTGAATCTGGTTATTGTGCTTCTTATTTTAAACTTTTCAATATGATTCTTCTTTATATTTTCTATTTCTTTGCTGAGACTTTCTATTTTCATTTGTTTCAGGCATGTTTGCAATTGCTGAGTTAAACATTATCTTGCTCCGTCACCCAGGCTGGAGTGCAATGGCACAATCTTGCTCACTGCCACATCTGGCTTTCTTGTTCCAGCGATTCTCCTACCTCTGCCTCCCTAGTAGCTGGGATTACAGGCACCTGCCACCACCCCCAGCTAATTTTTGTATTTTTAATAGAGATGGGGTTTCACCATGTTAGCCAGGTTGGTCTCAAACTCTTGACCTCATATGATCCACCTGCCTTTGCCTCCCAAGATGCTGGGATTATAGGCATGAACCACTGCTCCTGGTCCTCTGTTTTATCTTGATGTTGCTGTGTGTTGTCTTTTTTCATTAAAGTTCAGATTTTCCTAGTTCTTGGTGGGGCACGTATTGTACCCCGGACATTTTGGTTATTATAACACTCTAGATCTTACTCAAATCTTCTGTTTTAGCAGGCCACCTTTGACACCATTCTGATGGAAGGAAAATGGGGCACAGTCTCATTACTACCACAGGTAGTGGTGAAAGTCCACATTTCCTGCACAGCCTTTTTGACACCCAGGGGTAGGGAAACAGAAGTGCTTTGTGACATCTAGGCAGCTGGGGAATTTCAGCCTCTTCAAAGGCCTCCACTGACATCAGTCTGGCTAGGAAAGGAAGGAGCACCTTGTTACTGATTGCCAGGTGGCCTCCACTGATTATACAGTCAAGAGTAGGAGGCCTCCTTACCCCTGGATGGTGGTGAAAGTTCTGACGTGGCTTCCTCTAATGAACAGGGTTGCCTCTTTACCACTGGGTGGGTATGTAAGTTCAGAGCCACCACATGGCCTTCTTACTGCTGGCAGGGAAGAAAGTCCTGACTCCCAACTTAGTCTTCTCTGATCACCCCAGGGGCAGGACACCATGTTATAGCTCAACAAGGGTAGAACCTGAGGTTCACCACTTTTGGCATTTTTGGACAGGGGTAGTGGTAGGGTGGTACTTTTTCCATTGTGTTAAGGTGCAGTAGGGTGGTTATAGTTGAAAAGCTTTCTGTCTTACAGTGTTGCCTCTTTCCTCATCCTTTCGATAGAGCCAAGATTTGGGAGACTTGCCTTCCATTGGCGTTTTCAAGGTTACAAGCTTCTCTAGCATCCAGTCTGGTATATACAAGGCAAAAAGAAAAACTGCTGTGTCCCTCTTTGCATCCCAAAGTCCCTAGGCAGTCTGCTGCCTTCGCTCCACTTTTCAGACATTTCCTAACATGTGTATCACATATAATGTGCAAAGTTTTAAGCTACAATTAACAGAAGGAATAGAGAGAAGTATGTCTATTCTTAGTCTACAACTAGAAGTTCTCTCCTTCCTTTAAAACATTTTCAAGATATTTATTCTCTAATATGAAGAGATATTTAAAACATTTTCAAGATATTTATTCTCTAACATGAAGAGCCTTCTTTTTTTGTTCATTTGTTTGGTTTGATTTTTTAAGAAATAGGGTCTCACTCTGTCACCCAGGCTAGAGTGCAGTGGTGGGATCACTGCAGCCTCAAATTATTGGGCTCTAACAATCCTCCTACATCACTGGGATTACAGGTATCACCCACTGCGCCTGGGTTCTGAGGTCTTCTAACCAATATAATTTTTAAAATTTTATTTATTTATTTATTTATTTATTTATTTATTTATTAGTTTTTGAGACAGAGTCTTGCTCTGTCACCCAGGCTGCAGTGCAGTGGTGCAAGCTCGGCTCACAGCAACCTTCACCTCCCAGGTTCAAGTGATTCTCCTGCTTCAGCCTCCCAAGTAGCTGGAACTATAGGCACCATGCCTGGCTAATTTTTGTACTTTTAGGACAGACAGGGTTTCACCATATTGGCCAGGTTGGTCTTAAACTCCTGACCTCAATTGATTCACCCGTCTCAGCCTCCCAAAGTGCTGGGATTACAGGTGTGAGCCACAGCTCCTGCCCACCAATGTAGTTTTTTTTTTTTTTTTTTTTTTGAGATGGACTCTCACTCTGTCTTCCAGGGTGGATACAATGGCTCTATCTCGTCTCACTGCAAAATCTGCCTCCTGGGTTTAAGCGATTCTGCCTCAGCCGCCCGAGTAGCTGGGATTAGAGGCACACACCACCATGCCCAGCTAATTTTTGTATTTTCAGTAGAGACAGGATTTCACCATGTTGGCCAGGCTAGTCTTGAAATCCTGACCTCAGGTGATCTGCCTGCCTCAGCCTCCCAGAATGCTGGTATTACAGGCATGAGCCACTGCGCCCGGCCTATAATTTTAAATTAGGATGAATGTCTTCTAATTGTTGATTTAAGGAGAGCTCTTTATGTATTTGAGATGTCAATTCTTTGTTGGATAGAGTTACCATAAATACTTTCTCCCACTCTATGGGTTGCCTTCTAATAGACTCTGTCTAAAGATGTCTTCTTTTTCTATAGACAGAAATTTATAATTTAAATTGGCACATTTAAAATTAAAAAAATATTTAGAACTCTTTCTATTATCTTTAAGATACTTTTTGTTTTTGTCTACTTGCTAAACTTTTTTTTTTTTTTTTTTTTTTTTTGAGATGGAGTCTCACTCTGTCGCCCAGGCTGGAGTGCAGTAGCTTAATCTCGGCTCACTGCAACCTTCACCTCCTGGGTTCAAGCAATTCTCTACCTCACCCTCCAGAGTAGGTGGGACTACAGGCACGTGCCACCACGCCCGGCTAATTTTTGTATTTTTTAGTAGAGATGGGGTTTCACCATATTGGCCAGGCTGGTTTAGAACTCCTGACCTCATGATCTGCCTGCCTTGGCCTCCCAAAGTGCTGGGATTACAGACCACCATGCCTGGTCTGCTAAACTTTTTTTTTTTTTTTTTACAGAAAAGCAAAAAACATTGGCTTCTTTGTAATATGCAACTGTCCTGAAGCAAACACAACCCTTTGCTATCATTATACTAAGTATGAATATCATGTTCCACAGTCAAAGAACAAACCAGCTAGAAAACACTTTGACCCAGATATAAGCTAAAAATAAGGGAAATCTTGTCTTATATTAAAAAAAATTAAAAAACAAAAACAAAAACAAAAATCCTGGCCGGGCGCAGTGGATCATGCCTGTAATCTCAGCACTTTGGGAGGCCAAGGTGGGTAGATTACCTGAGGTGAGGAGTTCGAGACTAGCCTGGCTAACATGGTGAAACCCCGTCTCTACTAAAAATACAAAATTAGCTGGATGTGGTGGCACATGCCTGTAATCCCAGATACACAGAAGGCCTAGGTGGGAGAATCACTTGAAACTGGGATGCGGAGGTTGTAGTGAGCCAAGATCATGCCTTTGCACTCAAGCCTGGGAAACAAGAGCAAATTTCTGTCTCAAAAAACAAACAAACAACAAAAAAAAGAGTATTTCTCAAAAGTTAAATTTCTACAAAATGCTTATTACTTAGTAATACTACTGTCTGAAGATAGGCACTTTTGTGCATATGATATCAATGTGAAAAAAATTGCTTTTTTTTCACACTATGAATAGGCTAACACAAACTTTGTAACCTTGCAGGTAATATTCCTTTAAACATATATTGTATTTTTTAATTGAATAGCCAGTTGTTCTGAAGTATGACATCCCTGTGACATCTCTTCAAGAAACACTTTTTCTTTCTAAATGTCTTTACATTCTTCTTTCCACAACTGATTTTAAATAAATTTATGTGCTCATGGCTGATTCCTTAACCCTATCCTCCCCTGGATTAACTTTTCTTCTGGTTGAAGTTATATCTGTTAACTCTTATTTTAGGGAATGTGTGTGAGTGGGAAAGATTTTTAGTTTTTATATGTCAGAAAGTTTATTTATTTATTTATTTAAAGATGGTCACTCACTGTCACCCAGGCTTGATAGAATATAGTGAATAGTTAGCTGCAACCTTGAACTCCAGGTATAAGCAATCCTCTGTCTTAGCCTCTCAAGTCGCTGGGACTACAGGCATGTCCCACCATACTCAGCTAATTTTTTTTTAATTTTAATTTTTGTAGAGACGGGTTCTCACTTTGCTGCCCAGGCTACAACATTTATTTTGTCCTCATTCTTGAGTAATACTTTAGCTGGTTATGTGATTCAAGACTGATGATCCCTTTTACCCCTCAGCACCAATGTCTACTGTTTCTGATGAGATATATAATTACTGTCCTTAGGTTACTATCCTTTCTCTTGGTATCTTTGAATATTTTCTCTTTAATGTGTTGTAGCTTCACTAAACTATATATGCTGAGCATAGTGGCTTATGCCTGTAATCCTAGGATTTTCAGAGGCCAAGGCAAGAGGATTGCTTGAGGCCAGGAGTCTGAGAGCAGCCTAGACAACATGGTAATACCTTGTTTCCACAAAAATAAAAATAAAAAATACGTTAGCTGGGCATGGTGGTGCACACCTGTAGTCCAAGCTACTTGGGAGGCTGAGGTGGAAGGATTACTTGAGCTCGAGAAGTTGAGGCTACAGTGAGCCATGACTCTGCCACTGCACTCCAGCCTGGGCGACAGAGTGAGAGCTCATCTCAAAAACAAAACAAATCAAAAACTTATGTCGTGTCGTGGATTTAGCACATTTAGCTTTTTTATCCTGCACAGCATTTAGTGTACACACTTTTCCAAAGACTTCTGTTTTTCTCCATTTTGGAGATTTTTCAGCTACAATCTATTCAGATATTACTTATTTACATTCCTTCATTCTTTTTATCACAAACTTCTATGTGACATATGGTAGAGTCCTTCAATCTCTCCTCTACATTTCTTATACATGCTTCATAATTTTTACCTCTTAGTCTTTCTGGGTAAATTTTTCAACTCTTTCAGTTCATTCTCTCTGACTGTTGCCAGTCAAAACTTATCCTACTTGTAGAAATTGTGTTGACATTATTATATTTAATCCTATATGGATTCTGTAATTAATTCAATTTCATAACCAAATGTTGGTTCATTTGTTCCTATTTCTGTTTTAAAGGTCCTTGCTCTTTTTAACCAGGCATGTTGGCCCATACCTGTAATACCAGTTGGGAGGCCCAGGCAGGAGAATGTCTTGAGACCAAGAGCTCAAGGCCAGCCTGGGCAACATAGCAAGATTCCATTTCTAAAAAAAAAAAAAAAAAAAAAAAAATTAGTCAGCATGGTGGCAGGCACCTGTAGTCCTAGCTATTCGTGAGACAGGAAGATGGCTTAAGCCCAGGAGTTCAAAGCCACTGAACTCCAGCCTTTGCAAAAGTGAGACCTTATCTCAAAAAAAAAAAAAAGAAAAGAAAAAGCCGGGTGAGGTGGCTGTCTCCTGCAATTCCAGCACTTTGGGAGGCTGAGGCTTATGGATTGCTTGAGCCCAGGAGTTCAGGGCCAGGCTGGACAACATGGTGAAACATGGTCTCTACTAAAAACACAAAAATTGGTAAGGCATGGTGGCTCACACCTGTAATCCCAGTACTTTGGGAGGCCAAGGCAGACGGATCACTTGAGGTCAGGAGTTCAAGGCCAGCCTGGCCAACATGGCGAAAACCCATCTCTACTAAAAATACAAAAAATTAGCTAGGTGTGTTGGTGGGTGTCTGTAATCCCAGCTGCTCAGGAGGCTAAGGCAGGAGAATCTCTTGAATCTGGGAAGAGGAGACTGCACTGAGCCAAGATCACGCCACCGTACTCCAACCTGGGCAACAGAGTGACACTTGGTCTCAAAAAACAAACAAACAAGAAGTCTTTTAAAAGAAATTTGTTTTTTCAAACATCTTCAGAATACCATTTTATTTTATTTTTTTATTATACGTTAAGTTCTAGGGTACATGTGCACAACGTGCAGGTTTGTTACATATGTATATATGTGCCATGTTGGTGTGCTGCACCCATTAACGCGTCATTTACATTAGGTATATCTCCTAATGCTATCCCTCCCCCCGCTTCCCCACAATAGGACCCGGTGTGTGATGATCCCCTTACTGTGTCCAAGTGATCTCATAGTTCAATTCCCACCTATGAGTGAGAACATGTGGTACTTGGTTTTCTGTTCTTGTGATAGTTTGCTGAGAATGATTTCTAGCTGCATCCATGTCCCTACAAAAGCCTCTGTCACACTATTCTATAAAACTAATTTTATCAAGACTAAATAAATGTTCCACTTCATGATTTTGTTAGGTGTTGCTAACCAGCTAGGATGCTTTCAGTTTCAAGAAACATAAAACCTGTCTCAATCAGCTTAAACCAGAAGGAAAATTTATTATCTTACATATTATGTTCCCAAGTAGGAAAGCTCTAGAATAAATTAATTCACTTGCTCAATAACATTATCAGAATTTGCTCTTTTTCTTTTGTGTTTCTGCCATATTAAACATCCCAGATTTGTCCATGGCAAGCTCTCCTTATGGTTACAAAATGGCTAAGCAGTTCCAGATGTCCCATGCAGACCAAGTAATATCCACCAGAACAAGAGAAGCCACTTCTTCCTGTCATTTTTTTAATCAGTGAAAAAAACATTTCCCCAAAGTTCCTCAGAAGATACATAATAAGTAAATACTGCATCAAATATATTATTTAATAAATCACTAACGAGGATTCAGATAAGCATGTTTGGTTTAGCTAAATGCATGGCTATGTAGACAAGAGTGGATTACCAAAACAAAAATCAATTCTGTTAGAAAGCAAGAAGGGGAGAGCCAAACAACAAAATCTGCTTGCCGTGGCTATCTTTGCATTAGATTCCTTCATTTTGATTTGCACGGTCATATTACTAGAAAAGTGTTATGTTTAAGCTTTGTCATTTTTATTCTCTTACTCCCACTCTGTTTTCGCCCCTCCCCACCTAAAGGTTTTAAATTGCTTCAGTCTGCCTCATCTACAAGCTCCGAGTCAGTTATCATGATACAATTATGTGTAACATTTTATAATAATTATATTAAAACTATTGAAACCAGTAAAGTAACACTGATATAATGGTATTAACTAAATGTAGACCCTACTCAAATTTCACCAATTTTTCCAGTATTGTTCTTTTTCAGTTAAAGGAACTTATGTAGGATCCCACCTTACAAGTAATTATTATTTCTTTTTAGCTTCCTCCAATTTGAGTTTCTCGGACTTTCCTTGTATTTCATGACCTTGACACATTTGAAAAGTACTGACAAGTTATTTCATCGGATAAACTTTATTTACATTTGACATTTTCTAATGATTAGAAGGAGGTTATTCATTTTTGGCAATAATACTACAGAAACAATGTTGTGCCTTTCTAATTATATCATATAAAGAGATTTTCATTATTGAGACCTTTTATCTGATTACCTGTGATATTAACCTTGACCACACGAATAAGGTGGTGTCTGCTGGGTTTCTCCACTATAAAGGTACTGTATTTCCCTGTGTAAGTAATAAATACAAAATATAATTTTAGATGATACAAAGATCCTATTTCATTCTGAATTTTCACCCACTAATTTTAGCATCCTTCAGAAGACGCAAAATTATTACTATGTGTCTACAAAATTATTACTAGGGTATTCGCCTAAAGACAACTTTTCTTCTACGTTTATTAGTTGTAATACTTCTATAAGGAAGAATTATCCATTCTCTCACATTTAATTGATTGTAATTTTATATCACTATGGATTTGGATATTTATTTTATTCTGTGAATTAAAATCAAAACTATCTCCTTATATCATATTCTACACAAAATTTAACTCAAAATAGTTCACATACATAAACATAAAAGCTAAAACTATGGGCCAGGTGCGGTGGCTCATGCCTGTAATCCCAGCACTTTGGGAGGCCAAGTCGGGTGGATCACCTGAGGTCGGGAGTTCGAGACCAGCCAGGCCAATATGGTGAAACCCCATCTCTACTAAAAATACAAAAAAATTAGCCAGGCATGGTGGCAAGTGCCTGTAATCCCAGCTACTTGGGAGACTGAGGTGGGAGAATCGCTTGAACCCAAGAGGCAGAAGTTGCAGTGAGCGGAGATCACGCCACTGCACTCCAGCCTGGGTGTGACAGAGTGAGACTCCATCTCAAAACAACAACAACAACAAAAAGTTAAAACTGTGAAACTTCTAGAAGAAAATTTTTTGTGCTTTGGTTTGGCAAAGAGTTTTTAGATATGGCATCAAAAACACAATCTATGACAGAAACTGTTAATAAATAGAATGCCATTAAAATTTCAAATTTTTGTGCTTTAAGATGCCATTAAGAAAATAAAAACAGACAAGCCACAGACTGAGAGAAATGTTTAAGAAAGGACTTGTATTGAGAATATACAAAAACTCTTACAACTCAATAAGACCACCCTCTCTAAACATGGGCAAAAGAATTCCATTTGATACACTTTTTCCCATTCCTTTATGTTTACTGTTTCTGAATCATCTTGTATTGGTGTATCTCCTGTATAGTGCATTTGGGTTTTGCTTTGTGAATCGGGCAGATTCTCAGTTATAAACAATATGCTTGGTCTCACCTCTATGTTAAGAAAGTCAGTCCTCATTGGGACAACCTATGCATTGCTTCCATTCTCCCTTCTCAGTCTCAACCTCTGGCAACCACTGATATTTTTACCACCTCCGTAGTTTTGCCTTTTCCAGAATTCATATAGTTAGAATCATATAGCATATAGCATTTTCAGACTGGCTTCTCCAATTGAGTAACTGGCATTATGGTTCTTCCATGTCTTTTCATAGCTTCATCGCTCCAAATATTTTTGCAAAATATTATTCCATTGTACGAATGTATCTCATTTTGTTTATCCATTTATTTACTGAAGAATATCTGTGTTGCTTCCAATTTTGGGCAATTATACATAATGCTGCTATAAGCATTCATATGCAGGATTTTGTATGGACATATTTTCAACACATTTGGGCCAATACCTAGGAGTGTAATGCTAGATCATATAAAAGCATGCTTTATTTTAATGAGTTTCCCTTTATTGTGTTTTACAGATACTGTCTGTTGTACAAATGGAAGGTTTTTGGCAACCTTGTGTTGAGCAACTCTACTACTACAATTTCTCCAACAGCTCATGCTCACTTTGTGTCCCTATGTCACATTTTGATAATTTTCACATTTCAAAACTTTTCATTATTATGTCTGTTATGTTGATGTGTAATCAGCGATCAGTCTAATTGTTTGGAGGAATCAAGAACTACATCCATATAAAACAGCAAACTTAAGTAATACATGTTTTGTGTATTCTGACTGCTCCACGAACCAGCTATTCCCTTGTCTACCTCTTCTTAAGCCTCCCTAGTCCCTGAGACACAACAATATTGAAATAGGCCAATTAATAACCCTACGATGACCTCTAAGTGTTCAGATGAAAGAAGAATCACATATTTCTCACTTCAAATCAAAAGCTGAGAAAGAATTGAATTTCGTGAAAAAAGTCATATCAAAAGTCAAAATAGGACAAAAGTTGGGAGTCTGGCACCAATAGTTACCCAAATAGTGAATACAAAGAAAAATCTTGAAAAAAATTAAAACTGCTGCTCTAGCAAACATATAAACGGTAAGAAAGGGAAACAGCCTTATTGCTGATCAATGGAGAAAGTTTTAGTTTTCTGGTGAGAAGACCAAACCAGCCTACTATGATTTGAATGAGTGTCCTCCAAAATCCATGTTGAAACTCAATCCACAAAACATGGCAGTATTGAGAGGCAAGGATTTTAAGAGGTGATTGGGTCATGAGGACTGTGCTCTAATGAATGAAAAATGGTGTCTGGGCGTGGTGGCTCACGCCTGTAATCCCAGCACTTTGGGAGGCCGAGGTGGGCAGATCACCTGAGGTCAGGAGTTCAAGACCAGCCAGGCTAACATGGTGAAACCCCGTGTCTACTAAAAATACAAACAATTAGGCAGGCATGGTGGCGCACAACTGTAATCCCAGCTACTCGGGAGGCTGAGGCGGGAGAATCGCTTGAACCCAGGAGGTGGAGGTTGCAGTGAGCCACGATTGTGGTACTGTACTCCAGCTTGGACAAGAAACTCCATCTTAAAAAAAAAAAAAGGAAAGAAAAATGGCTTACTCCACTCATTAATTAATGGAGTACTGGGTTATCATTGGAATGGGACTAGTGAATTTATAAGAGGAAGAGAGATCTTCCTCTCAGACCCTTCACCATGTGATGTCCTGTGCCACTTTGGAATTCTTCAGAGTCACCAGCAGCAAGAGGGCCCTCACAAGATGCAGCTTCTCAATCTGGGAATTCCTGGCTCAATAACTGTAGAAAGAAATTCCTCTTCTTTATAAATTACAGAGTTTTAGTTATTCTATTATAAGAATAGAAAATGGACTAAGACACAACCACAACATTCCTCTAAGCCAAAGGCTAATCCCCAAGGCTTTAACTCTTTTCAATTCTATGAACGCTGACAGAGGTGAGGAAGCTGCAAAAGAAAAGTGTGAAGCTAGCAGAGGTTGGTTCATGAGGTTTAAGGAAAGAAGTTATCTCCATAACATAAAAGTGCAAGGGGAAGCAATAAGTGCTGAGGCAGAAGCTGCAACAAGTTATCCAGATCTAGCTAAGATATTGATGAAGGTGACTATGCTAAACAGCAAATTTTCAATGTAGACAAAACAGCTTTCTATTGGAAGAAATGCCATCTAGGGACTTTCATAGCTAGAGAAGTCAATGCCTGTCTTCAAAGCTTCGAAGGACAGAAAGACTGTCTTGTTAAGGGCTAATGCAGCTGGTGACCTTAAGTTAAAACCAGTGCTCATTTACCATTCCATCAATCCTAGGGTCCTTATCATACTAAAATCTGCTCTGCCTGTGCTCTGGTACCAGTCCAAGGCCTGTTAGGAACTGGGTCACACCACAGGAGGTGAACAGCAGCCAGTGAGCATTACGGCCCGAGCTCTGCCTCCTGTCAGATCAGCAGCATTAGCTTCTCACAGGAGCACACTTTTCGTGAACTGCACATGTGAGAGATCTAGGTCTCAGGCTCCTTATGAGAAGCTAATGCCTGATGACCTGAGGTAGGACAGTTTCATCCCAAAACCATCCCCCCAGTCCCGGCCTGGGTCGATGGAAAAATTATCTTCCATAAAACTGGTCCCTGGTGACAAAAAGATCAGAGATGGCTGCTCTGACGGATTTGGGATTTCAAGTACATTGAAAACCTTCTAGAAATTATTCGCCACTCTAGATGCCATTAAGAACATGTGTGACTCATGGCAGGAGGTCAAAATATCAACATTAACAGGAGTGTGCAAGACTTTGGTTCTAAACCTCTTGGATGACTCTGAAGGGTTCAAGTAACCACACAGGTGATAGAAATATCAAGAGAACTAGGAGTGAAGCCTGAAGATGTGACTGAATCGATGCAATCTCATGATACAACTTGAAGAGATGAGGAGTTACTTCCCATGGATGAGCAAAAAATGGTTTCTTGAGATGGAATCTTTGTCCAGTAAATATGCAGTGAACATGGTTGAAATGACAAGATTGAGAATATTACATAAACATTTTTGACATAGCAGTGGCAGGGTTTGAAAGGAGTAACCCGTATTTTGAAAGAAGTTCTACTGTGGGTAGAAAGCTATCAAACAGCAGCTTACCATGCTACTGAGAAATCGATTTGTGAAAGTAAGAGTCAATAGATGTGGCAAACTTCACTGTCTTATTTTAAGAAATGGCCACAGCCAACAGAACCTCGAAGAATCACTATCCCCATCAGTCAGCAGTCATTAACACTGACAAGACCTTCCAACAGCAAAAAATTACAAATTGCTGACGGCGCAGATTAGGCATCTCAGCATTTTTTAGCAATAAGATTTGTTTTAAATAAGGTATGTACATTTTTAGAAATAATGCTATGTATAGTTACTAGACTATATTGTAAACAAAACTTTTACATGTACTGGGAAATCAAACAATTTCTATGACTCACTTGGGATATTTGTTTTATTGCAGTTGTCTGGAACCAAACCCACAGTATCCTCAAGGTATGCCTGTAGTAGGGTTATATTTAACTTTGTAAAAAGCTGTCAAACTGTAACACAAAGTGGCTATATGTTCCTGTTGCTCCACGTCCTCATCAGCTTTTGGTATTATATTTTAATTTCAGCCATTGTGGTAGTCACATAATGATATCTCTTTATTTAAACTTGGAATAATCTAATGACATATGATAATGAACAACTTTTTCATGCTTATTTGCTATCTATGTATCTTCTTTTGTGAGATGCCTGATCAGATCTTGTACCTACCTTTTTTTTTATTATTATTATACTTTAAGTTCTAGGGTATATGTGCACAATGTACAGGTTTGTTACATGTATATACATGTGCCATGTTGGTGTGCTGCACCCATTAACTCATCATTTACATTAGGTATATCAACTAATGTTATCCCTCCCACCACCTCCCTCCCCACAATAGGACCCGGTGTGTGATGTTCCCCTTCCTGTGTCCAAGTGATCTCATTGTTCAATTCCCACCCATGAGTGAGAAGAGCGGTGTTTGGTTTCCTGTTCTTTCGATAGTTTGCTGAGAATGATGGTTTCCAGCTGCATCCATGTCCCTACAAAGGACACAAACTCATCCTTTTTTATGGCTGCATAGTATTCCATGGTGTATGTGTGCCACATTTTCTTAATCCAGTCTGTCACTGATGGACATTTGGGTTGATTCCAAGTCTTTACTATTGTGAATAGTGCTGCAGTAAACATACGTGTGCATGTGTCTTTATAGCAGCATGATTTATAATCCTTTGGGTATATCCCTAGTAATGGGATGGCTGGGTCAAATGGTATTTCTAGTTCTAGATCCTTGAGGAATCGCCACACTGTTTTCCACAATGGCTGAACTAGTTTACAGTTCCACCAACACTGGAAAAGTGTTCCTATTTCTCCATATCCTCTCCAGCACCTGTTGTTTCCTGATTTTTTAATGATTGCCATTCTAACTGGTGTGAGATGGTATCTCATTGTGGTTTTGATTTGCATTTCTCTGATGGCCAGTGATGATGAGCATTTTTTCATGTATCTGTTGGCTGCATGAATGTCTTCTTTTGAGAATTGTCTGTTCATATCCTTTCCCCATTTTTTGATGGGTTTTTTTTTTTTTTTTTTTTTAATTTGTTTGAGTTGTTTGTAGGTTCTGGCTATTAGCCCTGTCAGCTGAGTAGATTGCAAAAAGTTTCTCCCATTCTGTAGGTTGCCTGTTCACTCTAATGGTAGTTTCTTTTATTGCGCAGAAGCTCTTTAATTTAATTAGATCCCATTTGTCAATTTTGGCCTTTGTTGTCGTTGCTTTTGGTGTTTTAGACATGAAGTCCTTGCCCATGCCTATGACCTGAATGGTATTACCTAGGTTTTCTTCTAGGGTGTTTATGGTTTTAGGTCTAACATTTAAGTCTCTAATCCATCTTGAATTAATTTTCGTACAAGGAGTAAGGAAAGGATCCAGTTTCAGCTTTCTACTTATGGCTAGCCAATTGTCCCAGTACCATTGATTAAATAGGGAATCCTTTCCCGTTTCTTGCTTTTCTCAGGTTTGTCAAAGATCAGATGGCTGTAGATGTGTGGTATTATTTCTGAGGGCTCCGTTCTGTTCCATTGGTCTGTATCTCCGTTTTGGTACCAGTACCATGCTGTTTTGGTTACTGTAGCCTTGTAGTATAGTTTGAAGTCAGGTAGCGTGATGCCTCCAGCTTGTTCTTTTGGCTTAGGATTGTCTTGGCAATGTGGGGTCTTTTTTGGTTCCATATGAACTTTAAAGCGGTTTTTTCCAATTCTGTGAAGAAAGTCATTGGTAGCTTAATGGGAATGGCATTGAATCTATAAATTACCTTGGGCAGTATGGCCATTTCACAATATTTATTTTTCCTATCCATGAGCATGGCATGTTCTTCCATTTGTTTGTGTCCTCTTTTATTTCACTGAGCAGTGGTTTGTAGTTCTCCTTGAAGAGGTCCTTCACATCCCTTGTCAGTTGGATTCCTAGGTATTTTATTCTCTTTGAAGCTATTGTGAATGGGAGTTCATTCATGATTTGGCTCTCTGTTTGTCTGTTACTGGTGTACAAAAAAGCTTGTGATTTTTGCACATTGATTTTGTATCCTGAGACAGTGCTGCAGTTGCTTATCAGCTTGAGGAGATTTTGGGCTGAGACAATGGGGTTTTCTAAATATACAATCATGTCATCTGCAAACAGGGACAATTTGACTTCTTCTTTTCCTAACTGAAACCCTTTATCTCTTTCTCTTGCCCGACAGCCCTAGCCAGAACTTCCAACACTATGTTGAATAGGAGTGGTGAGAGAGGGCAGCCCTGTCTTGTGCCAGTTTTCAAAGGGAATGCTTCCAGTTTTTGCCCATTCAGTATGATATTGGCTGTGGGTTTGTCATAAATAGCTCTTATTATTTTGAGATACCGTCCATCAATACTGAATTTATTGAGAGTTTTTAGCATGAAGGGCTGTTGAATTTTGTCAAAGGCCTTTTCTGCATCTATTGAGATAATCATGTGGTTTTTGTCTTTGGTTCTGTTTATATGCTGGATTATGTTTATTGATTTGCGTATATTGAACCAGCCTTGCACCCCGGGGATGAAGCCCACTTGATCATAGTGGATAAGCTTTTTGATGTGCTGGTGGATTTGGTTTGCCAGTATTTTATTGAGGATTTTTGCATCAACGTTCATCAGGGATATTGGTCTAAAATTCTCTTTTTTTGTTGTGTCTCTGTCAGGCTTTGGTATCAGGATGATGTTGACCTCATAAAATGAGTGTGGGAGGAGTCCCTCTTTTTCTACTGATTGGAATCCTTTCAGAAGGAATGGTACCAGTTCCTCCTTGTACGTCTGGTAGAATTTGACTGTGAATCGGTCTGGTCCTGGACTTTTTTTACTTGGTAGGCTATTAATTATTGCCTCAATTTCAGAGCCTGGTATTGGTCTACTGAGGGATTCAATTTCTTCCTGGTTTAGTCTTGGGAGAATGTAAGCATTCAGGAAATTATCCATTTCTTCTAGGTTTTCTAGTTTATTTGCATAGAGGTGTTTATAGTATTCTCTGACGGTAGTTTGTATTTCTGTGGGGTTGGTGGTGATATCCCCTTTATCATTTTTTATTGCGTCTATTTGATTCTTCTCTTTTCTTCTTTATTAGTCTTGCTCGTGGTCTATCAATTTTGTTGAACTTTTCCAAAAACCAGCTCCTGGATTCATTGATTTTTTTGGAGGGTTTTTTGTGTCTCTATCTCCTTCAGTTCTGCTCTGATCTTAGTTATTTCTTGCCTTCTGCTAGCTTTTGAACGTGTTTGCTCTTGCTTCTCTAGTTCTTTTAATTGTGATGTGAGGGTGTCAATTTTAGATCTTTCCTGCTTTCTCTTGTGGGCATTTAGTGCTATAAATTTCCCTCTACACACTGCTTTAAGTGTGTCCCAGAGATTCTGGTATGTTGTATCTTTGTTCTCACTGGTTTCAAAGAACATCTTTATTTCTGCCTTCATTTCGTTATGTACCCAGTAGTCATTCAGGAGCAGGTTGTTCAGTTTCCATGTAGTTGAGCGGTTTTGATTGAGTTTCTTAGTCCTGAGTTCTAGTTTGATTGCACTGTGGTCTGAGAGACAGTTTGTTATAATTTCTGTTCTTGTACATTTGCTGAGGAGTGCTTTACTTCCAACTATGTGGTCAATCTTGGAATAAATGCGATGTGGTGCTGAGAAGAATGTATATTCTGTTGATTTGGGGTGGAGAGTTCTGTAGATGTCTATTAGGTCTGCTTGGTGCAGAGTTGAGTTCAATTCCTGGATATCCTTGTTAACTTTCTGTCTCGTTGATCTGTCTGATGTTGACAGTGGGGTGTTGAAGTCTCCCATTATTATTGTGCGGGAGTCTAAGTCTCTTTGTAAGTCTCTAAGGAGTTGCTTTATGAATCTGGGTGCTCCTGTATTGGGTGCATATATATTTAGGAGAGTTAGCTCTTCTTCCTGATTAATTGATCCCTTTACCATTATATAATGCCCTTCTTTGTCTCTTTTGATCTTTGATGGTTTAAAGTCTGTTTTATCAGAGACTAGGATTGCAACTCCTGCTTTTTTTGTTTGTTTGTTTTCCATCTGCTTGGTAGATCTCCCTCCATCCCTTTACTTTGAGTCTATGTGTGTCTCTGAATGTAAGATGGGTCTCCTGAATACAGCACACTGATGGGTCTTGACTCTTTATCCAATTTTCCAGTCTGTGTCTCTTAATTGGACCACTTAGTCCCTTTACATTTAAGGTTAATATTGTTATGTGTGAACTTGATCCTGTCATTATGATATTAGCTGGTTATTTTGCTCGTTAGTTGATGCAGTTTCTTCCTAGCATTGATGGTCTTTACATTTTGGCATGTTTTTGCAATGGCTGGTACCTGTTGTTCCTTTCCATGTTTAGTGCTTCCTTCAGGAGCTCTTGTAAGGCAGGCCTGATGGTGAGAAAATCTCTAAGCATTTGCTTGTCTGTAAAGGATTTTATTTCTCCTTCACTTATGAAGATTAGTTTGGCTGGATGTGAAATTCTGGGTTGAAATTCTTTTCTTTAAGAATGTTGAATATTGGCCCCCACTCTCTTCTGGCTTGAAGAGTTTCTGCCGAGAGATCTGCTGTTAGTCTGATGGGCTTCCCTTTGTGGGTAACCCGACCTTTCTCTCTAGGTGCCTTTAACATTTTTTCCTTCATTTCAACTTTGGTGAATCTGACAATTATGTATCTTGGAGTTGGTCTTCTTGAGGAGTATCTTTGTGGCATTCTCTGTATTTCCTGAATTTGAATGTTGGCCTGTCTTACTAGGTTGGGGAAGTTCTCCTGGATGATATCCTGCAGAGTGTTTTCCAACTTAGTTCCATTTTCCCCGTCACTTTCACACACACCAATCAGATGTAGGTCGGTCTTTTCACATTATTCCATATTTCTTGGAGGCTATGTTAATTTCTTTTTACTCTTTTTTCTCTACACTTCTCTTCTCGCTTCATTTCATTCATTTGATCTTCAATGACTGATACTCTTTCTTCCAGTTGATCAAGTCGGTTACCGAAGCTTGTGCATTTGTCACGTAGTTCTTGTGTCATGGTTTTCATCTCTATCAGTTCTTTTAAGGTGTTCTCTGCATTGATTATTCTAGTTATCCATTCATTCATTGTTTTTTCAAGGCGTTTAGTTTCTTTGCGCTGGTTACGTAGTTCCTCCTTTAGCTCTGAGATGTTTGATCAATTGAAGCCTTCTTCTCTCGTCAAAGTCATTCTCTGTCCAGCTTTGTTCCATTGCTGGCAATGAGCAGCATTCCTTTGGATGGGGAGATGCGTTCTGATTTTTTGAATTTCCAGCTTTTCTGCTCTGCTTTTCCCCATCTTTGTGGTTTTATCTGCCTTTGGTCTTTGATGATGGTGACGTACTGATGGGGATTTGGTGTGGGTGTCCTTTCTGTTTGTTAGTTTTCCTTCTAACAGTCAGGACCCTCAGCTGCAGCTCTGTTAGAGTATGCTTGAGGTCCACTCCAGACCCTGTTTGCCTGGGTATCAGCAGCGGAGGCTGCAGAAGATAGAATATTGCTGAACAGCAAGTGTTGCTATCTGATTCTTGCTCTGGAAGCTTCGTCTCGGGGTGTAACCAGCCGTATGACATGTGAGGTGTTGGTCTGCACCTAGTGGGGGGTGTCTCCCAGTTAGGCTACTCAGGGGTCAGGGACCCACTTGAGCAGGCAGTCTGTCTGTTCTCACATCTCAATCTCCGTGCTAGGAGAACCACTGCTCTCTTCAAAGCTGTGAGACAGGGGCTTTTACATCTGCAGAGATTTCTGCTGCTTTTTGTTTAGCTATGCCCTGTCCCCAGAGGTGGAGTCTACAGAGGGAGGCAGGTGGGCCTCCTTGAGCTGGGGTGGGCTCCACCCAATTCGAGCTTCCTGGCAGCTTTGTTTACATTCTTAAGCCTCAGCAATGGCAAGCGGCCCTCCCTCAGCCTCACTGCCGCCTTTCAGTTAGAACTGACTGCTGTGCTGGCAATGAGGGAGGCTCTGTGGGCATGGGACCCTCTGGGCCAGGGGTGGGATTAATCTCCTGGTGTGCTATTTGCTAAGACCCTTGGTAAAGCACAGTATTAAGGTGGGAGTTACCCAATTTTCCAGGTGTTGTGTGTCTCAGTTTCCCTTGGCTAGGAAAAGGAATTCCCTTCCCCCTTGCGCTTCCCAGGTGAGGTGATGCCTCACCCTGCTTCAGCTCTTGCTGGTTGGGCTGCATCCACGGACCTGCATGGACTGTCTGACACGCCATAGTGAGATGAATCCAGTACCTCAGTTGAAAATGCAGATATCACTCATCTTCTGTGTGGCTCACGCTGGGAGCTGCAGGCTGGAGCTCTTCCTATTCAGCCATCTTGGGCGCCCCCCGCCAAATGGTCTTTTACCTACTTTTTAATTGGTTTTTCTTATTGTTGATTTTTAAAGAGTTCATTGTATATTTTGGATACAAATCCTTTATCAGATATATTTTGCAAAATTTTTATCCCAGGTTGTGGCATATCTTTTCATTTTAACAGTGTCCTTCACAGAGCAGTTTTTAATTTTAACAAAGTCCAACTAATTTTTTTCTTTCATGAATCATGCTTTTGGTGTTGTAGCTAAAAATTCATCGCCAAAGTCAGTGTCAGTCCTCCAACTTTGTTCTTCTTAAGTATCTTGGCAGCTACTCTGGGTCTTTCCCTCATTAACTTTAAAATTTTGTCAACATCCACAAGTACCTTGCTGGGATTTTTGTTGAGATTTCATTGAATCTGTAAAGTTAGGAAGACATAACACCTTAACAATATTTAGTCTTCCTACCCATGAACATGGAATACTCTTCTATTTCTATCTTCAATTTCTTTCATGAGACTTTTGTAGTTTTCCATATAGATCTTGTACAAAGTTAATTTTGTTTCCTTCCTTCCTTTCTTCTCTCTCTACTCTCTTTTGGTGCTAATGTAAATGTTTTAAATTTCTAATTCCAAATGTTCATCCCTGGTATATACAAGAAAGTAACTGAATGTGTATGAACCACACATTCTCTGTAAACTTGCTATATTCAGGTTTCAGTTCTAAATTATTTTTCGTTGAGACATAGGAATTTTTTCTTATTGCATTAGCAAGAACTTCCAGAGCAACATTAAATAGGAATGATGCAATCTACTTGCCTTGTTTCTGTTCTTCAAGGGAAAGCATCTGATGTCCCACCATTAAGTATGTTAGCTGTAGGTTTTTTGTAGATATTCTTTATGAAGTTAAGGGTTTTCTTATATTCCTAGTTGGCTGAGAGCTTTGTTTTTATCACAAATAGGTGTTGGCTTTTTTGTCAAATGGCTTTTCTGCCTCTATTGATATGATCATGACTTTTCTCCTTTAGTATGATAATGTAATGGATTGTATAAACTGATTTGTTGAATCAGCCTTGCATACCTGAAATAAATGCCACTTGACTGTGGTGTATAGTTTTTTGTTATACATTGTTGTGGTAGATTTGCTAATCCTCTTTTTTGTTTGTTTTTTGAGACAAGTTTCGCTTTTGTTGCCCAGGCTGGAGTGCAATGGTGTGATCTCGGCTCAATGCAACATCCTCCTCCCAGGTTCAAACGATTCTCCTGCCTCAGCCTCCAGCCTCAGCATGTTCCACCATGCCCAGCTGATTCTGTGTTTTTAGTAGAGACGGGGTTTCTCCATGTTGATCAGGCTGGTCTCAAACTCCTGACCTCAGGTGATCTGCCCACCTTGGCCTCCCAAAGTGCTGGGATTACAGGCATGAGCCACCATGCCCGGCAGATCTGCTAATACTCTGTTGAGAATTTGTACAGCTATGATCATGAGAGATACTGGTCTGTCGTCCTTTTTTGTAACATCTTTACCTAATTTTGTTATCAGGGTAATTCTGGCCTCACATGCTTTTGTTGTTTGTTGTTTTGAGACGGAGTTTTACTTTTTCATACAGGCTGAATTGAAGTGCAGTGGCGCAATCTCAGCTCACTGCATCCTCTCCCTCCCAGGTTCAAGTATTCTTTTGCCTAAGTCTCTCGAGTAGCTGGGATTACAGGCACGCGTCACAATGCCTGGCTAATTTTTTTTTTGTATTTTCAGTAGAGACGGGGTTTCACCATATTGGTCAGGCTGGTCTCAAAACTCCTGGCATCGTGATCCACCCGCCTCAGCCTCCCAAAATGCTGGGATTACAGGCATGAGCCACCGCACCCGGCCTCACAGAATGTGTTAAAACATTTCCTCTGCTTCTATTTTCTAGAATAGACTGTATAAAACTGGCATCACTTTCTCCTTGAATGGTAGAATTCACGAGTGAAGCCATCTGAGACCAGTGCTTTGTTTTGGAAGCTCATTATTGATTCAATTTATTTTATAACTTTATGCAAGGCAGTTATTTCTCCTTGTGTGAGTTTTGGTAGGTTGTGTCTTTCACAAAATTGGTCCATTTCATCTGTAATCAGATTTGTATACTCAGAATTGCTCATAACATTCCTTTATTATCCTTCTAATGTCCTAATGTTCAGAAGAAGAGTAATAATAATGGCACCTCTTTTCATTTCAGATTTTAGTAATTTTTTTTCTTTTGTTATGGCAGGAAGTTTTATAAATTTTAACTTTTCATTGAATTTCATTTGTTTCACTGAATTATTGTTTTTGTTTCCATTTTATTGATTTCTACTCTACTATTTCTTCTGCTTACTTTGGATTTAATTTGCTCTTCTTTTTCTAATTTCCTAAAGTAGATGCTTATTGATTTTAGATCTTTAACATTTTCCAATATATGCATTCAATACTATAAATTTCCCTCTAGCTACTGCTTTTGCTGCATCTCACTTTTTTTTTTTTTTTTTTTTTTTTTGAGACAAAGTCTCGCTCTGTTGCCCAGGCTGGAGTGCAGTGGTGCCATCTCCGCTCACTGGATGCTCCGCATCCCAGGTTCATGCCATTCTCCTGCCTCTGCCTCCCAAGTAGCTGGGACTACAGGTGCCCGCCACCACGCCCGGCTAATTTTTTGCATTTTTAGTAGACATGAGGTTTCATTGTGTTAGCCAGGATGGTCTCGATCTCCTGACCTCATGATCCACCCGCCTCGGCCTCCCAAAGTGCTGGGATTACAGGCATGATCCACCGCGCCCAGTCGCATCTCACAAATTTTGATAATTTGTATTTTCATTTATTTCAAAATATATTTTCTCGAGACTTCTTTGACCTATGTGTTTAAAAGTGTGTTCCTTAATCTACAAGTATTTTGGGATTTTCCAGGTATTTTCTAGTTTAATTCCTTTGTAAAGACATACATTCTGTGGTGTCTTTTATTAAAAGTTAATTACCCCTTTATCACCATATGTTGCTTGATCATTTTCCTTGTTCTGAAGTCAGCTTTGTATGAAATTAATATAGCTACTCCAGCTTTCTTTTGATGAGTGTAGTTTGAAATGTTAGTCTATCTAGGCTACCCTAACAAAATACCATATACTAGGTGACTTAAACAACATAAATTTTCTTTTTCTCAAATTTCTGAAGACTGGAAGTCTGGGATCAGGGTGTCATCACAATTTCTGGGGAAGGCTCTCTTTCTCATTTGTAGACAGCTACCTTCTAGTCGTATCTTCACATGGCAAAGAGAGCAAGCTCTCTGTGTCCCTTCTTATAAGGACACTAACCTTATGTTAGTCATGGTGCCACCTAACCTTAATTATCTTCCAAGATCCCTATCTCCAAATACTATCACACTGGGGGTTAGGGCTTCAACATATAAATTTGGGGAACAGCGGGAACGTGAACATTCAGTCCATTAATACGTGATGTATCTTTCTCCATCTTTGTATTTAAAGTATATTTCTTGTTTAGTCTCGTTTTTTAATCTTCTGTGACAGTATCTGTGTATTTGTGTATTTAGACAACTCACATTTAAACTGATTGATATAAATTACTATATTTGTTAATGTTTTCTATTAATTCCTCTTCTTTTGTTCGTCTTCCACTTTTCTGCCTTCTCTAAGTTTAATCTAGCATCTTGTACAATTCCATTGTCTCCGCTCTCTTACCAGGATTAAACAGATACGTAACAATCTACCATCATGTGAACTGGCTCTCTGATTGTTGCAAAACAAGATTCATTAAAATGGATGAACTTCTGGACACAGTCAAATGACAGAAGAGAATAATGATGTAACATGAAAAATAACAGCATTTATCAAATAGTGGTTACCCCAAGGCAGAGAGGACAACCTAGATAGGAAACATCAAAGGACATTTCACTTTTATCTGTAATATCTGCATTTATTTCTTGTATAATAAAAAATGAATTAAAAATTTTACATCTCTCCAAAAAAAAAAAAAAAAAAAGCAAGATTCCATCAAAACAAAGTTGTAGGATAAACAATAATCTAGGGAAAGTATTAAGAATATTAAAAATAAGCCATTAGCAACTTTTCACTTACTAATTTTTGAGTCAACATGTCATAAAATGCAATAAAGTATTTGATACACTACATTTAGCAGCTGGTAGCCTATTGACATACCCCATATAAACTTTTAGAAAAATACTGTCTATTGATAGACATTGCAAGCATAAGGATTATTTTTTTTCTTTCTTTTGAGACGGAGTTTTGCTCTTGTCGCCTAGGCTGGAGTGCAGTGGCACAATCTTGGCTCACTGCAACCTATGCCTCCCAGGTTCAAGAGATTCTCCTGCCTCAGCCTTCAAGTAGCTGGAATTATAGGTGTGCACCACCACACCCAGCTAATTTTTGGTATTTTTAGTAAAGACAGGGTTTCACCATGTTGGCCTGGCTGGTCTCGAACTCCTGACCTCAAGTGATCCACCCACCTCGGCCTCCGAAAGTGCTAGCATTACAGGCGTGAGCCACCGTGTCTGGCTCGATTTACATATTTTTAACGTTTTCATTAGCAAACACCAAGTGTTTTGCTAGTACTTCATGGACAACAGTACCACCTGCTCTGAAGAATTCTTGTCAGACCTACACTGCCATTTCTTCCCTCTCCAGTTAATTCAAAGAGTAAAAAGTTGTTCACCCCTTCAATATCCAACTCGAGTATTCTAGGAGGTACTTTATGTATCATCTTCCCCTAAGTTACATTCCCTAAAATATAATAGTATTTGTATTTTCTACAGAGGGATTGGTATACTTCAAATATTATTTGTTTACTTTAGAAAATATGAATTAAGGTAAGCAAGGAACTTGGATAATATACAGTAGGAAGCACTTTCAAGTAAAAAA
The DNA here is from genome assembly GCF_007565055.1 of Rhinopithecus roxellana. Taxonomy (NCBI): domain Eukaryota; kingdom Metazoa; phylum Chordata; class Mammalia; order Primates; family Cercopithecidae; genus Rhinopithecus; species Rhinopithecus roxellana. The sequence goes on from NC_044551.1 coordinate 58,750,959, forward strand.
GTAACAAATTTCTCTTAGAAAACTAATGATATTAAGTGGATTTAGGATTCTCTAGTTTAGCTTGTATGTAATACTAAATGAGTCCTATATCTTAATTTATCCAGCTTTAGAAAGTATTTGCTACTTATAAAAATATCCCACATCACCAACAGCTAGAGATTTTTAGAAATAATTTTATTCACAGAAAATTCACAAAGGATTAATAAAATGTCATGAATACAATTTTGTTGGTAATAATTAGCAGAATCAAGAGTAGATTAATATATAAGGTTACACGGTATATGAATAATACAAACTAAAATATCAATTTTATGTTAGCTTTATCCATTAGTTTTTCATATTCAATTTTAAACAAAACTAGAAATAAGGCAGTACATATGAAACAATTTGCTAAATACTTTTAAATTATGCCAGCTTCTACATCAGATATTACCTCAATTTTAAAACCATCTGCAAATTAAATGACCTTCCCATTATAATTTCTAAATATAAAGAAGCACCAATTGGAACTCAAAATGCATAAAAGATATTGTTATACATTTTAAGAAAATATTATATTAGCAATATAATAAATCAACAAAGAATTTTCCAAAGAATATTGCATGAAGTAAGGTATATTAAATGTTTTATGCCTAGAATATTATCTACCTGCATTCTTCTCCATATAGTTTAAAACACCAAAGCACTGACTGAATAAGAAAGGACCATTTAAAAATGAATAATAGATGGCAGCACATGCCATTTAGCAATAAAAGGAAGATAGACTATGTGCATTAATTTGCAAATAATGTTTTTTATCCAAATAGTCCTGTGGTTCCAATATCCTTGAATGATAAGATTTTTTTACTGTGTGAAAAAAGAAAACATTCTTTTACTGATGGAAAGCTTCTAATCTTATTCGGGTTGGATCTTCTGGATGTCTCAAGGCAATTCCATTACGCAGCAGCAGCTCAACATAAGGTGGCCAAAAGGAATCACTAATTTTGACATATGGATCATGTGGAACATCAAATAATCTATTTATAAGAATCTAGGAGAAAATATCATTCAAAATATACTTTACTTGGGAAAAAGTCAATACAGCTATAATAAAGTTTTTTGTCAAAGAATATTGACCTCTTTTCTTTTTCAACAACTGTTTAATACTTTTAATCTACAAATTTGAATTTCCTATTTGAAAGGACTACGGGTATTAGCTAATGAAAAAAACTTTAAAGTGAAGTTTTGCATCTTTAATTTAGAAAACCTTTTCCTAAAAATTGGTTAGAAAGAATTTACAATTCTCCCACTTCTCTTGGGATTAATATCTTCTTTAGGATAAAGACAAAAATCTTAAAAAATCAATATTTCACAAAAAAGTTAAAAAGAAAGTGAGCAAGTGTGTCTTAATATTTGAGGGAAAAATCACTGGTCCTGTCCTCCACAAAACACCTATTCTTCTGATAAATATTTATCATCATCGCTTCCTTCAGCTTCATCCTGAGTATCCCTGATCTTCATTAAGGATATTGTGGAATTACAACCACAAATTGAATTTTGATTATTTGTATTAAATTATATAGGCTAGCATTTTCCAAACTGCATTCCATAGAATTAGTCTCCCTGAAGTGTTCTTAGTTCCTGAAAAACAGGGTTCTGTGATCAAACAAGCTTGGGAAAGCTTGCTAATGTGAAGTGAGGATCAGCTGTCTTTCCCAAATCCACTGCTATTATAAAAGTCTTCTGAAGAAAGAAAGATTTACAATTGTTTGAATACTAATGTTATGAAATACAGTGAAAAACGCTAAATGTAGATCAATTATTATTTTGCCTCCTCAGCTATCTTCCAGTGCCTTCACAAATTACAAAACTAGAACTCAGAAGAGTTAAGAGATTCCTCAGGGGCACATAATCAGTGGTGGATCTTGGATTAGACTCCGTATCTCAAAATTACGTCCGCATCTCAAAAATTTATCAGGCCAAATTTTTAACTGAAAGATGCTATTATTTTAAGGAACATGGAAAAGAAAATGCATAATTTATACAAAGTGCCATAGAAATAAATCAAATTAATCCATCAAGCTCTAATCTCAATTAAATTTTGTAATACCTTATTTCTTGAAATAAAATTTTCAACTATCATTAATTATTTCATGTCCCACATCCCATGGGAGGAAAAAAGCTTTGGCCTCATTTCTTTTGAGTACTATGATATAGAACTAAATATTATTTGTATTTTAGAGCAATGGCTTATTTTAGTACAAATGGCTTATTTTAGTACAAATCTTTCCTATTTTGCATTTCTAATTTTAATCTTATTATTTTTAACCTAACTGCAGTTTTAACATTAGTTCCTTTATCACTGACAATATGAGCCTTGGAGACAAACTTAGGATTCTAATGCTAAGTTTTATATGCTGATATAGTTTAGGTGTGTCCCCTGTCAAATCTCATATTGAAATGTAATCCCCAGTGTTGGAGGTGGGGCCTGGTGGGAGGTGATTGGATCATCAGGGTGAATTTCTCGTGAATGCTTTAGCACATCCCCTTGGTGCTGTCCCTCATGACAGTGAGTTCTTGCAAGATCTGGTTGCTTAAAAGTGTGTGTGGTACCTTCCCCCTCCCTCTTGCTCCCACTCTGGCCATGTAAACTGTCTGCTCCTGCTTCACCTTCTGCTATGAGTAAAAGCTCCCTTAGGCCTCCCTAGAAGCTGAGCAGATGCCAGTGTCATGTTTGTACAGCCTGCAAACCATGAGCCAGTTAAACTCCTTTGCTTTATAAAATATACAGTCTCAGGTATTTCTTTACAGCAATACAAGAATGGCCTAACACATATGGTATATACTATGTACACTACTAAAAAATTATACATGTAATACCTTTCAGTATTTCCATGACTGACAATTTTTATTTAAAAAAAAAAAGTTAAGTCATCCATGAGAAACTATAGTCATCTTAGTTTCAGCATAAAATAGAGTAGCTAGAAATACGTTAAAATATTCTAATTACAAATCTAATACATATTTGTATTTTGCTTTTCAAAGCAATAATATTCTGTATTAAATCCTGAGGAACCAAAACTTGTCAGCTGGGCAAAAAGAGACTTTAACACCTAGTTCATTAAGTTAAATGAAACACATTTTCTGAAATCACTCTTCAAAATTTACCAATGATTTTAAAAAGGGTAATTGGTAAATACCCTTACTAATTGGTAAATACCCTGTTCTTCATACACTACTTCATTTTCCTTTCTGCCCAATTTGTCATGAATTGTCATATCAAGATCTTCCAAAGTATTTAAAATAATTGATAATATGGTTAAGGTTCAAAAACATTTTTGAAAAGGTCGAAGATATTTATAAAACAAGGTATATGTCAAATCAGAGAAAGCTGGAAAACTCAGTACTTACATTACAAGAAAAGAGACTGATTTTTTTTTTTTAAATTGTACAATTTCTACAACTTTGTGGAAGGAATCTTTAAGTTCATTATGTATTTTATACAGAGTATGGAGCTACCAATTAAAGAGTCAATGTAACAGCATAGAATTTTACTATGTAAATATTAGATGACATCATGAAAATTTTTTTTTCACCCTGTCAGCTCATACCTAGATAAAAACTTTACCTGTAATAAATCTTGGGAATATGATTAAGAGATAGACCTTAAATTAACATTATTTTAAAAATAATAATATTCCTCTCAGTACTATACAGGGAACAGAAACTAATTTTATACCAAAGATACATTATTACAAATATATTTAATAAAGAATGATGAATATTTTAAAAATTATTTAAGAATTATTTCTTGTTTTTCAAGTCTGAGTATAATTGTTCACAAATAACTAAGAGACAGCTTCAAGACAAAACAAAGTACACAAAACACTTACCTCTAACATTTCATGCAGTGTTATCAGCTGTACAGTTGATTCTTGAATGTTTTTCTTCAAGAGAAATGTGAATAACAAACAATTACCACTTCAGTTCCACCAATGGTGAAATATTGGACTGTTTTTACAAGACTTTTATTTTATTTTTTAGAGAGCTTCACTCTTGGTGCCCAGGCTGGAGTGCAATGGCGCAATCTCAGTTCACTGCAACCTCCGCCTCCCGGGTTCCAGTGATTCTCTTGCCTCAGCCTTCCGAGTAGCTAGGATTACAGGCGTTCCCACCACCACGCCTGGCTAATTTTTGTATTTTTAGTAGATACGAGGTTTCACCATCTTGGCCAGGCTGGTCTCGTGCTCCTGACCTCAGGTGATCTGCCCACACTGGCCTCCCAAAGTGCTGTGATTACAGGCATGAGTCACCATGCTTGGCCAAGAGTTTTAAAATTAGTATTTTTTAGTTGTAATGGTATAAAGTAACTAAAATCAAATATTCATAATTAAGTGACAAAAAATTCTGAAAGTAAATGTTATTTGTATTTAAGTCAGATTCATAAAAATGCAGTGGAAATATCTTCTAAGACAGTGAAAACTTTTATAGTAACTGGAAGATACAATTAAAACTATCCATAAACATATAATAGATATATACATTATATATAATCATATAAAAAATTTAGTATTTAAATCCCCCAATAAAAACTCCCCAAATGACATTCTAGAGTACATTTATGCAGTTTCAGTATAGGAAACTTGCTCTTATGAGAGACTTAATCATCTTTCTATAGCTCGTGACAGTTTGTCATGTTAACTCATTAGTTGTTTCTTCCCTGGAATGACAGAGAACAAATCTCACTCCAATTCTACCCAAGAGTTCCTCAAATATTTGAACACTGCTATTATAAGGACCAAGTCTTCTCTTTTTCACATTAATCGCCATTTGTTTCTTCAATTATTTTTTTCTTTTTTTTTTGGAGACAGGGTCTCACTCTGTCACCCAGGCTGGAGTGCAGTGGTGCCATCATAGCTCACTGCAGCCTTGACTTCCTGGGCTCAAGCTATCTTCCCACCTCAGCCTTCCGAGTAGCTGGGACTACAAGCACATGCCACAGTAATGTTTTTGTTTAAATATGTTTGTTTTGTAGAGGCAGGGTCTTGCTACGTTGTCCAAACTGGTCTCAAATTTTTGGCTTCAAGTGATCCTCCCACCTTAGTTTCCTGAAGTGCTGGGAATACAGGTGTGAGCCACCACACCCCACCTCAATATTTTTCATATGGCACAAATTTGAGGCTTCTCAATACCATGATTATTCTCTGAATGTGCTCTAATTTGTCTTTTGTTTTCCTTCATCTAGTCTCCCACAATGATCTAGGTGTGATTTGACTACCAAAGACAAAAAAAGAACACCTACTTTCATAATTACGGAGACCAGAATTCTATACATTAAATTTAAAATGGTATTAGCTTTTAGACATTTGTTTTTTTCCTTGTGGACTTCTGAGAATACTATCATCTAAAATGCCAAAGTATTTTTCATATATCTAGCTAAAAAAGTCTTCCTTGTTCTGTAATGTTTTAAACATAGATATCCTCTGTATTTCTACTTAAACATCATCCTATTTTATTTGCCTTAGTTCCTAACTAGCTAAGAAATAAAGTCTTTATTCTGTCATCCAACATATTTACTATCTAGCCCTCTTACTTTCACGTCATTTGTAAACTTTGATAGTCATATATTCTATCTCTTTAAGTTATTGTTAAAAATGTTCAACAGGACAGACTCTAAAGGAAACTGCTAGAAAGTTCCAAGATAATACTAATCCTAATTCAAAACCTTCTGATTAGGATTAGTATTATCTTGGAAAAAAGAAGTGAGGTTATCAAATCTGACTTAATGACCCCAAAATGGCTCATGGTAATCAACCTTCCTTTTAAGGATGCCTCAAACCTCTGGTTCTATTAGTGGAGCAAAAGCAACCAAAAAAAGTTAAAAAAATGGAGGAGACTGGGACCAGAAAATACATCAGTGAGTTGTTGCAAGATTAAGGTCATAAAGAGGCAAGGAATCATGACTTTAATGAAATGGTCAAAAGAAGGTTGTCATACTTTTACAAATAAATAGGAGGTAAAAAACAATAATAGAATGGAAGACACAGTCCATAACAAATGTAAAGCCTATAGACAATTATAAGTAAGAAAGGGAAGAGTAAAAAGAACACAGATAGTAAAAACAAAAACAAACAGAACTTTTTCTCCTTTTCTTAGTATATTCACATCCATTCAATAAATATGAACTGAGAAGGTTCTATATAAAAGATATGCAAGATAGAAGAGATACAAAGATGAACTGAACACATTGAGTAGCTCACAGGGCATGGGGGTGAAGGGAGAGATACACATAAATAACACTAACAAAATCATTGGAAAAGTGTTAATAAAAGGACACCTAGAGCCAGGTTCAGTAGCTCACATCTGCAGTCCCAGTTGTGTGGAGGCTGAGGCGGGAGGATAGCTTCAACCCAGGAGTTCAAGTCTAACCTGGGCAATATAGCAAGACCTCGTCTCTAAAAAATCAATCAATAGGTCAGGTGTGGTGGCTCACGCCTGTAATCCTAGCACTTTGGGAGGCTGAGGCGGGAGGATCAACTGAGGTCAGGAGTTTGAGACCAGCCTTGACAACACGGTGAAACCCTGTCTCTACTAAAACTACAAAAAAATTAGCTGGGTGTCGTGGCATGTAATTGTAGTCCCAGCTACCCGGGAGGCTGGGACAGGAGAATTGATTGCCTGAACCTGGGAGACAGAGGTTGCAGTGAGCAGAGATCATGCCATTGCACTCCAGCCTGGGTGACAGAGCAAGACTCGGTCCCCAAAAATAAAAATAAACAAACATTAAAAATAAATAAATAAAAGAACACTTAAATTTCATATGTTTCACTCAAAAGATGTTTGAACTGTCTTAAGTAGGAATCTGCCACCCTCAACAGATCGGAAGGGTTTTAACCTAGGCAGAAAAAACAATGTGTAAGCCACAAAAAAGTGAGAGGTCAATTGGTGACATAGCTGAATGGATTCACGTAAGAGATGGATGAATGCTGGGAAATGAGGCTGAGGAGATAGAAGTCCATAGTATAAATCCTAATGAAGAGATTTCTAAGAAGTTTACAGACTTCATTCCCTAGGAAAACATGAAAGATTTTATACTGAAAATGATTAAACTAAACATATTATTATTCAATGATTACTCCAATTTCAAAAAAGTGTTAACACTATATATATATATATATATATATAAGAACTGTTCACAATCTTCTGCCTCTCAATAAAATATTTATTTGCTTTCTCAGAAAAGGTTTATTTCATTATAGCTACTATTAAAATAGTCAATAACTTACAATAATCTGTAACAAATTTTAAACATCATTCTTTTGATTTAAAAAGTTGTACACATTCATCACAGAAAACTGAAAAAATTGTGAAAAAAAACCCACCTACAATCCTAGCTCTCAGACATAAGCACTATCAATTTTTTAAACATAAATTAGATTCAAACAATTTAATCATCAGTGTTTTATTTGTTCAACAGTTAGCTGTATTTCATTAACTTATCTGAAGGTGTTCAATACATTATATGACAAGTTGACTTACTCCCATCATATGGATGTAATATAAAAAATATACTCTGGCTGGGTGCAGTGGCTCACACCTGTAATCCTAACATCTAATCGTCCCACTTGGGAGGCTGAGGTGGGCAGATGGCCTGAGCTCAGGAGTTCAAGACCAGCCTGGGCAACTTGGTGAAATCCCCTCTCTAATACAAATACAAAAAATTAGCTGGGCGTGGTGGCGCACACCTGTAGTCCCAGCTACTCTGAAAGCTAAGGCACAAGAATCACTTGAACCCAGGAGGCAGAGGTTGCAGTGAGCTGAGATCACACCACTGAACTCCAGCCTGAGTGACAGAGACTCTGTCCCCCCGCCCCCTCCAAAAAGATATACATATATTTAATCCCATTTTATTGAATAATTAGGTTGCTTCTAGTGTTTCAATAAATATAATGTGATAATGGCATATTTCCATACATGTGCATACCTTTGAACTAAATAAGAAAATATGCTTCTAAACCCACCTAAAATAATTTCAAATATGGTAATTTATATAAATGTCTTCTCTAAAACTTACCTTTTTCTTTTTAACACTTCTATCAGGCATAGGAAAATGGTCTTCTAGAAACTTGCCCAAGGTACTCAAGAGTTTCTCCTTATATTCTTTTACATTAAGCATTTTAGTTTTCAGCTCATTAAAGATTCTAATAGATTTAAAAAATTAAGAGAAACATTTAACTGATAAAACACATATGCACATGTAACTAGTTATTCATGAAGTTGATCGAAAATTTTGTTAAAACTTCATTTGCTCAAACCAAATAACTACCTTTTTGAAAATAATATTGTGTATATAACAAGTAGAGAAATCAAAGGTACAGTCAAGTCAAGTCACTCATAAAATATCATATAATAGCTAATAGTTAACAAAAGTTAGGCCAAGCCTCCTGATTCCTGGTAAAATTAACTTCATCTATGTTTCATGTAACACAAAAAATAAAATACTTTTCCTATTTTAAAAACCTAGAACATAAAATTAATACCTTGATTCAGAAAATGTTTCGACCTTATTTTTCAATTCACTGTGCAGTACATTAAGAGATTCCATTATCTGTTGCTGTTCATCCAACCACTGTTGTTCTCTTTTGACATGGAAAAACAAAACAAGCAATATCTAAATAAAACTTTAAAGGCCACTTAATACATATGAATGATTAATAGTAATTATAACATAAACATACCTTTCTAAGTCTTCCTTTAACTTTTCATTCTTTGACTCCATAGTGGACAGTACCATTTCAAGATCTTGTCTCAGCTTTTGGAACTAGAATAAAATAATTCAAATTAATTGCTCAGTCTTTAATCTTACAGTTTTATTTCTGAACAACAGTCAAATTTACATAGTGGTCCAGGATACTTCCATTCAGACATCAGTAGTAAAAAAGCCTAGCAGAAAGCATTTGAAAAGGTAAATACACAGTAGGTGCTAAATTTGTGGTAATATTCTATGGTTAAATTCAAAAATATCAGAAGGGGTTTTGGGTAGTAAATTTTAATTTCATATTGAAAGGCAAGATAATGGTGTGTCTTCAGTAATCAGAGATTAGGTACCTTCTATTTTTTTGTTGTTTTTGAGACGGAGTCTCACTCTGTCACCCAGGCTGGAGTAAAGTAGTGCCATCTCAGCTCACTGCAAGCTCTGGCTCCCAGGTTCACGCCATTCTCCTGCCTCAGCCTCCTCCAGTAGCTGGGACTACAGGCGCCCGCCACCATGCCAGGCTAATTTTTTGTGTTTTTAGTAGAGACGGGGTTTCACCATGTTAGCCAGGATAGTCTCCATCTCCTGACCTCATGATCCGCCCGCCACGGCCTCCCAAAGTGCTGGGATTACAGGTGTGAGCGACCGCGCCCGGCCGCACAGGTACCTTTTCTTTTCTTTTTCATTTTTATTTTTTGAGACGGAGTCTTGTTTTGTCGCCCAGGCTGGAGTGCAGTGGTGTGAACTTGGCTCACTGCAACCTCGGCCTCCCGGGTTCAAATGATTCTCCTGCCTCAGCCTCCCGAGTAGCTGGGATTACAGGTGCGCCCCACCATGCCCAGCTAATTTTTGTATTTTTAGTACAGACTAGGTTTCACCATATTGGCCAGGCTGGACTCAAACTCCTGAGCTTGTGATCCACCCATCTCAGCCTCCCAAAGTGCTGGGATTACAGGTGTGAGCCACCGTGCCCAGCCCCAGGTACCTTTTCTAAGGAGACTGTACAAAACAGACACAAATGACTCACTCATTCAATATTTATTCAATCAATCATTCAATCAAATTTGTGATCAATCATTGACTATTAGGCATTGCTGAAGGAGAGAGAGATGCAAAGGTGAACAGAACAAAGAGGGGAATTCAGACATTTACTCCAGCAATGGTCAAGTGTCATAAAGAAAAAAAAATCAAAATAAAAGTAAAGGCATGAAGAGCAAGAAATGGATGTTTTAGGTAGTATGATATGAAAAGACTTCTCTGATCAGGTAACATTTAAGTAACAGAGAAAGGCCAGGCGCGGTGGCTCAAGCCTGTAATCCCAGCACTTTGGGAGGCCGAGGCGGGTGGATCACAAGGTCAGGAGATCGAGACCGGCCTGGGCAAGATGGTGAAACCCCATCTCTACTAAAAATACAAAAATCAGCCGGGCGTGGTGGTGGGCGCCTGTAGTCCCAGCTACTCGTGAGGCTGAGGCAGGAAAATCACGTCAACCCGGGAGGCGGAGGTTGCAGTGAGCCGAGATCGAACCACTATACTCCAGCCTGGGTGACAGAGTAAGACTCTGACTCAAAAAAAAAAAAAAAAACAACAGAGAAAGAAGACAAAGGAAAACATCATGCTATTCTCTAGCAAAAGAATGTCCCAGGGAAAGGGAATAGTAAGTACTAAGGCCAGGAGGCAAAAGTATGCTTGAGGTATTTCAGGAACAACAAAGAAGACTAAAGAGAATTACAATAAGCACTAGTGTTCCATTCTCCTGATCACAAGGGTTTCCATTAGCTCTTTTTAAACATAAATCAGGTAAGTTCAAAATGTATATTACAAACCCTAAAGTAACTATGAAAAAAAAAGAAAAGAAATAACTAATAAGCCAATACTGATAATCAGACACCAGCCTGGGCAACATGGCGAAACCCTGTCTCTATAAATAAATACAAAAATTAGCCAGGCATGATGCCACAAGCTACTTGGACGGCTGAGGCGGGAGGATCACATGAGGCCAGGAGGTGGAGGCTGCAGTGAGCTGAGATCATACTACTGTATGCCAGCCTGGTTAACAGAGCAAGACCCTGCCTCAACAATGACAACAACGACGACAACGACAACAACACACACAATCCAAGAAAGTGGGAAAAGGGAAAAACAGGAACAGAAAAACAGTAGGATGAAAAGAAAGATAAATCAAGGCCAAGCCTGGTAACTCATTCCTGTAATTCTATCACTTTAGGAGGCTAAGGTGAAAAGGTTGTTTGAGGCCAGGAGTTCAAGGCTGCAGTAATTTATGATATCAACACTGCACCCAGCCTGGGCAATGGAGATCCTCTGCTCCCAACCCTCCCTCTCCCCCAAAAATATAAATCAATAACACATCTTTCAATGCAACCATATTGATTATATTAAATATGGTCTGACAATGGCATTAAATTGAAAAATAATAGAAAGGTATCTAGAAAACTTTGCAAACATTTGGATACCAAAAACATACTTCTAAATAATCCATGGGTCAAAGAAGCAACCAATAGGAAAATAGGAAATTATTATAACTGAGTAGAAATAAAAACATTAACATCAAAATTTGTCTGTTATTTTTTCATCCCCCCAAACAATTGACATGCAACATCAAGATTTCTGGGATGAAGCAAAAGCAGTACTCAGACAAGAATTCAGAGCACTAAAAATCTATTTTTTTTGAGACAGAATCTCGCTCTGTTGCCAGGCTGGAGTGCAACAGCACTATCTTGGCTCACTGCAACCTCCGTCTCCCGTGTTCAAGAGATTATCTTGCTTCAGCCTCCCAAGTAGCTGGGACTACAGGGGCGTGCCACCACACCCAGCTAATTTTTGTATTTTTAGTAGAGATACGGTTTCACTATATTGGCCAGGATGGTCTCCATCTCCTGACCTCATGATATGCCTACCTCAGCCTCCCAAAGTGCTGGGATTACAGGCGTGAGCCACTGTACCTGGCCTAAAAGCCTATTTTAAAAGAAAAGAAAGTTCTCAAATTAATAACCTCAGCTTCTATCATAAGAAATACGAAAAAAGAGTAAATAAAACCCACAGTAAGTTGAGGAAGTAATAACAACAAAGAAGTTCAATCAGTACAACATAAAAAATAAGGAAAAAGCAATGAAAATTGGTTTTTGAGAAGGTCAATAAAATTAGATTAAGTACGGGGTGGGGAGAAGGACATAAATCACCAATATCAGAAATGAGACAGGTGACATCACTACAAACATTAAAATGATAATGGAGAAACGTTATGGACAATCTTGTCACTAAATTTGACAAATCAGATAAATTATTTGAGAGACATAAGCTACCAAAGCTCATTTAGACAAATAAGAAATCTGACTGGCTCCAGAGAAACAGAATTTGTAATTAAAAATTTTCACAGATGAAAACTTTTATTCATCTCTAAATTTTTATTCAGTTTATGAGAAAATTTTAGGCCCAGATGGTTTTATCTGTGAATTCAAACAAACACGTCAGGAATAAAAAATTTCTATTCTACACAAACTCTTTAGAAGAGAAGAGAATACTTCCTAATTTGTTCCATGAGGCTGGTATTAAAGTCTAACAAAGATATCACAAAAAAGAAAACCACAGACCAATATACCTCATGAACACAGAAGCAAAAATCTCATAAAATTTCAGCAAATTACATTCAGCAATAAGTAAGATTAATATACTATGGCAAAGTGGGGTTTATCACAGGAATATGCAGTTAAGCAAGCAGATAAAATCAATTTTAAGGCTGGGGCGGTAGGTCATGCCTGTAATCCCAGAACTTTCGGAGGCTGAGGCAGGCGGATCACCTGAATTTGGGAGTTTGAGACCAGCCTGACCAACATGGAGAAACCCCATCTCTACTAAAAATATAAAATTAGCCACGTGTGGTGGAGCATGCCTGTAATCCCAGCTACTTGGGAGGCTGAGGCAGGAGAATTGGTTGAATCGGGAGGTGGAGATTGCAGCGAGCCAAGATCATGCCATTGCACTCCAGCCTGGACAACAAGAGCGAAACTCCATCTCCAAAAAAAAAAAAAAAAAATCAATTTTAAAAATCAATCAATGTAATTCACCATATCAACAGATTTAAAAAAGGAGAAAAACATTTAATAACCTCAATAAATTCAAGAAGAGTAAGTAACCAAATTCAATATTAATTTGTGATTTTAAAATAAAAGACTTAGGCCAGGGGCGGTGGCTCATGCCTGTAATCCCAGCACTTTGGGAGCCCAAGGACCTGAAGTTAGGAGTTCAAGACCAGCCTGGTCAACATGGTAGAACCCCGTCTCTACTAAAAACACATAAATTAGCCCAAATCGGTGACAGGTGCCTGTAATCCAAGCTACTCAGGAGGCTGAGGCAGGAGAATTGCTTGACCCCAGGAGGCAGAGATTATAGTGAACTGAGATCGTGCCACTGCACTCTAGCCTGGGCAACAGAGTGGGAATGACAGAAGGAAGGATGGAAGGATGGAAGGATGGAAGGACAGAAGGACAGGAGGGAGGGAGGGAGGGTGGGAGGATAAAATAAGACTTCATAAACTGTAACAGAAGAAAATTTCTGCAATCTGATTAAAAGTATCTATGAAAAACCTACTGCTAACATCACACTTAATGGTGAAAGGGCAAATGTTTTCTGATAACCTCAGGAATAAGGAAAAGATGTCCATTCTTACTGTTTCTATTCAATATTTTACTGAAGTACAAGTTCTAGGACAGCAAAATAACCCCCCAAAAAGATATAAAAATCATACAGAAGGGAAAAAATATGTAAAATTGTGTTTGATCTCAGATAATAAATATATAGAATAAAAGTTTCTCAAGGATGCAAAATCAATATATAAATATTAATTATATTTGTATTTGTTAGTAATAAATAAAAATTGAAATTGAAGGCCAGGCACGGTGGCTCACGTCTATAATCCCAGCACTTTGGTAGGCCGAGGCGGGCAGATCACAAGGTCAGGAGATCGAGACCACCCTGGCCAACGTGGTGAAACCCCGTCTCTACTAAAAATACAAAAGAAAATTAGCTGGGCATGGTGGCGGGCGCCTGTAGTCCCAGCTGCTCGGGAGGCTGAGGCAGGAGAATGGCGTGAACCTGGGAGGTGGAGCTTGCAGTGAGCCGAGATTGCGCCACTGCACTCCAGCCTGGGAGACAAAGTGAGACTCCGTCTCAACAACAACAAAAATTGAAATTTAAAAGAATACCATTTTAATAGTCAAAATTATGAAATACTAAAAGGATGAATTTGACAAAAGATGTGCTAGACCTGTATGCTGAAAACTGCAAAACACCAGTGAGACAAAATTTTTAAATACTAAATAAATGGGGACCTAAATAAATACAAAGATGATACAGTGCTAATGGATCTGCATTCAGACTAAATATGTTAAAGATAGCAATCTTCCACAAATTAACCTATAGATTCAGGGAAATTTCAATCAAAGTTCCAGCTTTTTATAGGGCAAAATGACAAACCAATTCTAAAAGTTACATGGAAGTATGAAACAATTTTGAAAAGAACAACAAAGTTAGAGAATTCATAATACTTAATTTCAAGAGTTATTTTGAAGCTTCAGTAAAAAAGATAACGTGGTATTGGCTTAAAGACAGAAACACAGAACAAAAAAAAACAGAAATATCCAAAGCACAGAATAGAGAAAAATAGAGTCCAGAAATAGATACACACATATATGGTCACTAATTTTCAACAAAAGCGTAAAGGAAATTCAAAAAAGAAAAGAGTTTCTTCAACAAATACCGCTGGAACAGTCAGTGTCCAAATGAAAAAAAAAAGACCCTATAGCACTAACTCATACTATATATACATAAACATTAACTCAAAATGGATCATGAACCTAAATACTGAAACCTAAAACTTAAAAACTTTTAACAGAAAACAAAGGAGAAAATCTTTGCGACCCTGAATTGGGCAAACAGTTCTCAGATTTTGAGCTCAGACCTTAATAGAAAACTTGAGTTTGGAGTTAATCAAATTAGGAACTTAAGTTCTCCAAAACACCACAGAGAAAGTGAAAAAGAGTCGGGCACCATGGCTCATGCCTGTAGTTCCAGCGCTTTGGGAGGCTGAAGCAGGCAGATTACTTGAGCCCAGGAGTGCACACAAGCCTGGGAAACATGGCAAATCCCATCTCTACAAAAAAATACAAAACTTAGCCAGATGTGATGGTGCACACCCATAGTCCCAGGTACTCAGGAGGCTGAGGTAGGAGAATCCCTTGAGCCTGAGGTCAAGGCTACAATGAGCTGAGATGATGCCACTGCAATGCAGCCTGAGTGACAGAGCAAAACCCTGTGAAGGACGGAAGGAAGAGAGGAAGACAGGAAGAGAGGGAGGGAGGGAGGTGAAAAGACAATTGTGCAGTAAAGAGTTAACTCAGCAGGTCTAGACTGCAAAAACCTTGACATTACTAAAGCCTGTCTTCAGAACTGCCCTTGGTCAGTTCCCTGAAAATAAGCTCTGAGCCCTTGGAATATTCTGCTTGATGAGCATTTTTCTATGTCTAGAGCCTTGGGTCACATGGCACCAGTTTGATTAGAGAGTTTATGCTAACTATGTGATTTGTGTTGAATGCATTTTTACTCTAGGTGGATGGAGTATACATAGTTAAGGTCAGTCACACAAGCACTGCATGCATACCTGACTGACCCCCAATAAAAACCCTAGACAACAAGGCTCAAGTGAGATTCCCTGGTTGCCAACTCACCACATGAGATGTCACACATAGTTGCGGGAAGAATTAAGTGCATCCATGCAACTCTACTGGGAAAGAATTCCTGTAAGCTTATCCCATGTGCCTTTTCCTTTGTTCATTGTAATGTTCTCTCTCACTTTAATAAGCTGCAACCAAGAGAACAGCAGTTCTTCCGAGTCCAGTGAGTCTATCCCACAAATCATTGCACCTGAGGGTAGTCTTAGAGAAAACTATGACCCAGCTAGCATTACAAATGAGATTTGCTATAATAACTCCTGCTAGCTGAAACATGAGGAAAGCACTGTTTGAGGAAAGAAAGGATTACAGGGTGGGTAAACTCTGATGCCAGATGGTTACTGAGTCACCGATGGTATAAAACAACAGCTGCACTGCAGTAAGTTACTGTAGGTAGAAGTTACCAGTACAATATACAATGATAGAACCAGTTCCTGTAGAGCTGGCTCACTGAATATACAACAAAATGTAAAATGAGAAGCAAGCTAAATATACAATCCCCTTCTTATTTTTAACTGCAATGAAAAATAGCTAAAATGAAAGTTTTTGGGACAGATGGTGGCACTGCATCAAGTTTGGATTTTGGCCACTCTAAGCTACAGTTGCTAGTTTGGGGTTGCTAAGAGTTGCTTGAAAGGGAAAATTTTTGCTGGGTCATCTACCATGGGTCATTCTAAATTGTGTTGGAAATTTGGTGGATCTTTTTCAATGTAAAGAATCATTATCTAAGCCGAGCACAGTGGCTCACGCCTGTAATCTCAGCACTTTGGGAGGTCAAGGTGGGAGGACTGCTTGAGACCAGGAATTTGACACCAGCCTGAACAACATAGTGAGACCCCATCTCTATGAAAAAACAAACATAAAAAATAAAAAAATTAGCCAGGCATGGTAGCACACACCTGTACTCCTAGCTGCTTGGGAAGCTAAGGCAGGAAGATCATTTGACCCCAGGAGTTTGAGATGAGACAGCTATAATCTTACTACACTCCAACCGGGGCAATAGAGTAATAACCTGTTTCAAACAAAAAAACATATGTATATAGGGGTGGGGGTTAGGAGAATAATTATCTTTTATTCTGAGAAAATGTCCATGTATTATTTAATTATTTCTTGCCTTCCATTTTTAAATATTCTCCAACTTCTAATAGTAAAATTTCATAATTTCAGTTTAGCTTTATTTCTTCTATTATTCCAGTTGTCCTTTTTTCCCATTCCTGACCCATTCTTTACATTTCCATGACTATAGAAACTTGGTTGCCATTGTGGCAGTGTCCCATAAGAGGTAGGGTCTTTAGGAAGCAATTGGGGGCTCCACCCTCATGAACTGACTAATGCCATAATTGCCAGAGGAGGTTAGTTATCATGGCAGTTCAACCCCCCTTTTCCTGTCTCTTGTATTCATTTCCACCTTCTATCCTCTTGCTGTGCTATAATACAGTAAGATGGCCCTCCCTCACTAGAAACAGCACCATGCTCTCAGATTCTCAACCTTTTTAAAGTTCTGCAGTTAAAAAAAGTGGAACTTTGTTTTGTTGGAGTTAAAGTGAGAGGAAACATTAATATAGACAAAAAGGCACACGGGATAAGCTTACAGGAGTTCTTTCCCAGTAGAGTTGCACAGATGTGCTCAATTCTCCCTGCAACTATGTATGAACAAACTTTTTAATAAACTTTTTCAGCTATAGGTGAATAAACTTTTTGTTTTTTTTTTTTTTGAGATGGAGTCTCGCTCTGTTGCCCAGGCTGGAGTCCAGTGGCGCGATCTCAGCTCACTGCAAGCTCCACCTTCTGGGTTCATTCCATTCTCCTGCCTCAGCCTCCCAGGTAGCCGGGACTACAGGCGTCCACTACCACACCCGGCTAATTTTTTTGTATTTTTAGTAGAGACAGGGTTTCATCATGCTAGCCAGGATGGTCTCGATCTCCTGACCTCATGATCCACCCGCCTTGGCCTCCCAAAGGGCTGGGATTACAGGTGTGAGCCACCACGCCCAACTGGTGAATAAACTTTTTAAAAATAAATTACCCAGTCTGTGATGCTCTGCAATAGCAGAAGGAAACAGACTAAGACAGCAGTTCTTTGAAACTGGCTTGTTTCACTTAGCATGTTTTCAAGGTACATCCATATTTTAGCATGTACCTGTACTTCATTTCTTTTTATTGTTCAATAATGTGCCACTGTTAGGATATATTGCATTTTATTCATTCATCAATTGATGGATATTTGAGGTTGTTTTCCCTTTTTGCCTGTAAGAAAAATGATGCTATGAACATTCATGTGTAACTTTTTGTGTGGATACACACGTTTTCATCCCTCCTCGGTATATATCTAGGAATGAAACTGCTGTGTCATATACTAACTCTTTTACCTTTTGAGAAATTTCCACACTGCTTCCTAAAATAGTATACCATTTTATACTGCCACTAGCAATGTATTGCTATTCCAATTTTTGTACTTCTTCACCAACCCATGTTATTGTCTGTTCTTTGATTATAGCCATCCTAGATGGTGTAAAGTGGTCCTTTTTAAAAAACTGGCATTGTTATTTTGTGGAATCAAAATTTTTTCTTATCCTGTGGATGGTATTATTTCTTTAAATTCTCGTTGGTTCCCTGAATTGTCTCTTCTTGAGGCTAATCTTTGTTCAGTTGTTTTGAACTTGTCTTTCAACTTGGAGACATTTCACAGATGTCTATGATCCTTGTCTGGACATTCATACTTAAAACTCAAAAACTTACTAAGAGTGCTGTTTATGAATAAGGTTTTATGATGTGTGCCCACCCTGCTTTTTCACTAGGGACTCCATATATTATTACTTAGAAATATTTTCTTTTGAAAATACTTTATCTCCCGTCTAAGGCTATGTTCTTTTTTGATTAGCAATTTCTTTGTCATTTTTCTCTTCTCACTTTTACTATACAGTCCAAGAGAAGCCAAGCCATACCTTCAACATTTCATTTAAGTATTTCCTCAGCAAAAGATTCAACTTCATTCCTCGTAAGTTTTATATTTCATAAAACACTAGGGACCTCTGCAGACAGAGAGAGCAATAGAGGGAACTAACAGTACACCATGCAAAATAAAAATGTTAACTTGATCTTTCTGACTTTTGACCTGCACACCACCCCTACTAACCACCCAACCTGGTATCCCTGAATCAAGAGACTCACTAGTTTACTGTCTCCATATCATATACTTCCAGTTTTCAGATATATGGGTAAGAAATTAGCAACAGTAAGCTAAGAAAATTTAACCATCTATATTCCGATTTTAAAGAAATAGCCTTGATTTTAGCTCCACACTTGAACTCTGAGTTTTGCAGTAACAGGTTCCTTTAAATCCCAAGACTTTCTTCAATTCTGTGGGGACAGACAAACTCTTTTCATCATGATTTCTGTCTCTAGGCACATACTTCCCTCTTTCCATGCTCTACAACTTGTAAAAATTTTTGTTTGCTTCTATCTTCTCTTCTATATTTTAACCTTATGAACTGATACTTTAAAAACATGACATTATTGACATTTAAGGTTTGAGAAAGTTCTAGGATCCTTGTCTGGACATTCATATTTAAAACTCAGAAATTCATGTCTTCCTCACATGCAAAAAAAGTACATTCATTCCATCCCAATGGCCACAAAAGTCTTAACTTATTCTACCATCAACTCAAAGGTTTGAAGTCTAACATCTCACATAAATATGATTAAATTAAATGAGTAAAATTCACAGTACAATAGATTTTGAAGCAAATTGAACTCCAGTTGTGAACTTGTGAAATCAAACAGGTTTTGTGCTTCAAAAATACAATGGTGGGAGGGACATAGGATAGACATTTCTATTCCAAAATAGGAAAGAAGGGGTAACATGTCCCAATTAACTCCCAACACAACAGGATAAACAACTTTAAATCTTAAGGCCCAAGAATAATCTTTGGTTTGATGCTGTTTTCCAGGCCCACTAGGGTGAAGGTGGTTCTGCCCCTGCAGCTTTGCTGAGCAGGGATTTGGGGCCCCACAGCTCTGAGCATCCTTATTCCCACAGCTTGGCAGAATGGCCCTCCAGCAGCTCTGTCTGTGCTTCACTCACAGTATCGCTGTGCCTGGGCACCATGGCTCTCCTGGGCTGAGGTCATAAGCTGAAGGCTCTGCCAGGAGGCTCCTTCCTTTAAAACCCAGATGGAACCAGCCATTACCCCTGGCTTCTGCATTCTGCACCCTGGAGGAGATATGACCCTCCAGAAGGGTGATCACTGCAGCCTCTGCCACATCTAGACACACTGAAGCTGCACCTGGGGCAACTGATGAACACAGTTTAAGTATAGGGAGCAGAGCCCACAGCATGAGTTCATGCTAGGCAGTACAGCTCAAGGTCCCACAGATTCCAGTAGCCCTTACATTGCATTCTTCCATTGTTTTGAACAACAGCTCCTGGCTTCAGTTGAGATGGCTGACTAATCTCCTTATGAGACGGTCATTTGGCCACACCCTTTAAGTTCTTTCCCAAACAGCCTTTCTCATTCTTTACAATATGGATAGGCTGACAATTTTTCAAACATTTAAATTCAGCTTCATTTTTTATTATCAATTTAAGTCATTTTTCTCTTCCCACATTTTACCATACACAATTAAGAGAAGTCAAGCCATACCTTCAACACTTTTCTTAACTATTTCCTCAAAGATTCAACTTCATTCCTGTAAGTTCTATCTTTCACAAAACACTAGGGCAGGAATGTAATTCAGCCAAGCTCTTTGCCTCTTTATAATAAGAATGATATTTACTCCACTATGCAATAACATTGTGATACTGTAAAACATATATTTGGTCTTTACCCCTATTGTGGTATCTTTTTATATGCATGAGTTGAGTGATGGCTGGGAGCCCTTCAGTAACATCAGGATGAGGGTGGGTCATAAAAAAAAGACCAAAACCTGACTAGAGAGTTAGGACTTCCAGCACCGCCCCTCAAAACTCTGGGGAGGGGAGAAGAACTGAGAGTTAAGCTGGTCATCAACGGCAAATGATTTAATCAATCGTACCTACATAATGAAACTTCCATAAAACCCCAAAAGAACTGGGTATGGGGAGCTTCTAGATAGCTGAACACAGGCAAGTTTCTGGAGAGTACCATGTCCAGAGATGGCATGGAAGCTCCATGTCCCTTCCACCATGACTTGCCCTACACATCTTTTCCATCTGGCTGTTCATCTGTATCTTTTTATCTTTTTTCTTTTTTTGAGACAGGGTTTCACTCTGTTGCCCAGGCTGGAAGGCAGTGATGCGACCATGGCTCACTGCAGCCTCAACCTCCCAGGCTCAAGCAATCCTCCCACCTCAGCCTCCCAAGTATCTGGGACTACAGGCACACACTACCACATAAAAGATTTCTGTTTTTTTTTTTTTTTTTTGTAGGGACAGGCTTTTGCCGTATTGCCCAGGCTGGTCTTGAACACCTAGGCTCAAGTGACCCATCCTCTTCAGATTCCCAAAGTGCTGGGATTACAGGTGTGAGCCACCATGCCCAGCCATGTATCCTCTGTAATACCTCTTATGACACATGAGTAAATGAAAGTAAGTTTATCTCTGAGTTCTGTGAGCTGCTCTGGCAAATTAATCAAACCTGAGGAGGAGGGGATCATGAAAACCCGATTTACAGTCAGTCAGAATACAGGCGACAATCTATTACTGGCAACTGGTATCTGAAACTAGGGTTAAGCATGTGGGACTGAGCGCCCAACCTGTGGGATCTGATGCTACCTCCAAGTAGATTGTGTCAGAACTGAAGTGAATTAAGAGGACACCCAACTGGTGTTTAGGAGAGAATCATCTTCTGCAGAATCTGCCAAATAATTGGTTGCTGGTGAGGAGAATTCCCCACTCATTTTGGTAACCAGAAGTGCTATGTTATATTGAGTGGTGAGGGAGACTAGGAAAAATACTTTGATTTTTTTCCTCTCTATCCTTGGAAACATGTTCTTTCTTTCCAGGTGAGACCTATCAAAATGGCCATTACTGTGCATATTTCTACCAACATTCTTTTCAGGACTATTCAAGTATTCGCTAAGAAAACTGAGGCTTTTTCTACAGCTCTCTTATAACCTCAGTTCCTACCAGAATCACTTTTAAAGGTCAGCTCACAGCAATGTAGGCCTTTGCACGCATTTCAAAATTCTTCCAGCTACTACTGATTACCCAGTTCCAAAGATGTTTCCATATTTTTTGGTATTTGTTATAGTATCACCTCCACTTCTCAGTACCAACTTTCTGTCATAGTCCATTCAGTCTCCTATAACAAAATACCACAGACTGGGCAGCTTATAAAAACTAGAAATTTATTTCTCACAATTCTGTCAGCTAGGAAGTCCAAGATTCAATGTCTACTGAGGGCCCATGTCTTCACAGACAGTACCTTCTAGTTGTGTCCTCACATGATGGAAGGGGAGGACACTGCTCTCTTCAGACATTTATAAGGGCATTCATTTCATTTACGAAGGTCCTACACCCAGGACCTAATCCTCTCCCAAAGGTCTCATCTCCTAATATCATCACACTGGGGAATAGATTTCAACATATGGATTTGGGGAGACACAAATATTTAGTCCACAGCAGAAGGAGAAATGCATGTATGGGGTCATTAAGCCATGTTTAATATTTTGCTTTTATTATGAAGTTTAATCAACTAAAAACTAGATATGAGATTAACGTTTACACATAACCATTAACTTCAGTCATAGTTCTGATGCAAAAATCAAGTTCAAAATTCAAATCCTTAGGCCAGGTGTGGTGGCTCACACCTGTAATCCCAGCATTTGGGAGGCCAAGGTGGGCGGATCACAAAGTCAGGAGTTCAAGATCAGCTTGGCCAACATGGTGAAACCCTGTCTCTACTAAAAATACAAAAATTAGCCAGGCATGGTGGCACGTGCCTGTAATCCTAGCTACTCGGGAGGCAGAGGTAGGAGAATCGCTTCACCCTGGGAGGTACAGGTTATAGTGAGCCGGGATTGTGCCAATGCATTCCAGCCTGGGCAACAGAGCAAGACTCCATCTCAAAAATAACATAATGTAACATAACATAACATAACATAACAAAACAAAATTCAAATATTATGTTCCATAAAACATAAATAAAAGGGGAAAATTTAATATGGTTTTAGAGTAGTTTCATCCTATTTCTTATGTTATGAACTTATCTAAAATAGATCTAGTTAGAAATTACTTGGGGTCACTACAAATTCATTGAGTGGCTTACCTCTTCTTTTCCTAATGTTATGAGAACATCTTCCGTCAAGGGAATTACTACAAAAACAAAACAAAACAAAGTCACACATAGTTAACTCTCAAAAATCAAGAATTTTGCAGTTTTCTAAGATAATTCTTTCCATCTCCATTTATTTAATATACAACTCTTTTCCCCCCAAGACAGAGTTTTCCTCTTGTCACCCAGGCTGCAGTGCAATGGCGCGATTTGGCTCACTGCAACCTCCACTTCCCTGGTTCAAGCAATTCTCGTGCCTCAGCCTCCTGAGTGGCCGGGATTATAGGCATCCACCAACATGCCCGGCTCATTTTTGTATTTTTAGTAGACATGAGGTTTCACCATGTTGGCCAAGCCAGTCTTGAACACCTGACCTCCAGTGATCCACCTGCCTTGATAATACACAACTTTTTATGAAATGTGTGTAGTTTTCATTTTATTTATGTTTAACATCTTTGCACATATAGCCAACTACATACAATTTTAGATAAATTTGATCCTATTTATGTACCATTTAGTGCCTTTTTCTTCTTTTGTTCTTCAAACCCTCAAAAGCAAAGCTAATAATCTATAGTGTGTTCCTCAAATACCTTCCCTGCAGTCATGTATCCTATGTACACATATGTAACATACATATACATACACTTAAAAGGGTTATTTTTATCATCATTGGTTTTATAAGAATGGGATCATATCATACATATTATATTCATCTTACTTTCACTCAATAAAGCCCCCAGGAAAACCTAGACTTATATAGGTCTAATTCATAACTTTTAATGGCTGCATGATATTCCAAAATGAATATACCATAATATACTGAGTGATTTCCGTATTGATTGAACACTTTGATTTTAGACTAACTTTGTGTCTAGTCTCTAGCCATAACAAACAAGGATGTAGTAAGCAGGCTTTTATATATGTTTTTATGTACTGGTGCTCTCATTTCTATAGAACAGATTCTCAGAAATGAAATTTCAGAGAATGACATACGTATTTTGAATCTGAATCGAGAATGTCAGCTTCCTTTCTAAAGACATTCCCATGAGCTACGAAGAAAAAACAGCAAGAAACATTACAAACGCTTCTAAAATTTTTGTCAGCCTAATGAGTAGAAACAAGTGTGTAATTTTGTATAGCAAATTTTAATGTGTTCAACCCTTACACTAGAAATTTTCCTTTCCTAACGAAGTGCTATTTGAAACTTCTCAAATGACAGGCTACTGAAAACTTTCAAAGGTATCTGCTTTTCTAGAAAGCCTTCTAACAGGAAAGAACTTTCTATATGTGCTTCATAGATAGGTTTGTATTAGAATATTTACAGTGTCTGGGAAGGGCTTGCTCTCTGCTTCCAAGATGGTGTCTTCTTGCTGTGTCCTCTCATAGTGGAAGGCAAAAGGGGGAAAAAAAGACTAGACACCCCCTTCAACCTCCATAAGAAGCTCACTAATCACATCCTAAAGACCCCACCTTTTAACACTATCATACTGGTGATTAAGTTTTAACATGAATTTCGCGGACATATTTAGGCCATGGCAGACAGCTATTATCAAAAAAACAGAAAGTAACAAGTGTTGACAAGGATGTTGAGAAACTGAAACCATGTGCACTGTTGGTGAGATTGTAATATGGTGCAACCATTATGGAAAATAGTATGGTGGTTCCTCAAAAAACTTAAAATAGAACTATCATATGATCTACTAATTTTATTTCTGGTAGACATCCAAAATAATTGAAAGCAGGGCCTCAAAAGAGATAACTGCACATCCATGTTCATAGCAGCACTCACATTCACAGTAATGAAATGACGAAAGCAACCCAAGTTTCCGCTGACAGATGAATGGATAAACAAACTGTGGTATATACATACAATGGAATACTATTCAGACTTTAAAAAGGAAGGAAATTCTAACGTGCTACAACATGGAAGACCTCTGAGGACATTACACTAAGTAAAATAAGCCACCCACAAAAACACAAATACTATATGATTCCATTATATAAGATATCTAAACTAATCAAATTAATAGAAAGTAGAATTGAGGTTGCCAGGGCTGGGGGAAGACGGAAAAGGAGAGTTGCTGTTTAATGTGTTTAGAATTTCAGATTTACAAGATGAAAAACTTCTGAAGATACACCGCACAAAAATGTGAATGTACTTAACACTACTGTGAACTATACACTTAAAAATGGTTAAAATTGTAACGTTTATATTTTACCACAACTAAACAATTTTCTTTAAACAAAACCTCGGGGACTTGGGTAACTGTAACAAAAGGTCTAACATTCATGTTACTGAAATTCCAGGAAAGGAGAAAGAAGGTGGCGGGAGTTGCTAAAAAAATACATCAAACGAGAGCTAAAAAGTTCTCAAATTCTGCAAAAGACATAAATCTACATATTCAAGAATCTGAGTGACTCCTAAGTAAGATAAAGCCAAAGAAAGCCAGGCCAAGATACATAATTATTCTTCTAAAAGCTGAATACAAAGAAAAAGTCCCCAAAGCAGACACACACACACACACACAAAGCCTTCTCTATAAAGCAAAGTCCATCAGAATGACAGCACATTTCTCATCAGTACCAAGGGAGGCAGAGGTAAGTGGCACAACATTTTTAAGTTCCTAAAGAAAACAACCCTGAATTGCATATCCAGTGAAAATATCCTTCAGGAATGAAGGAGAAATCAAGAAATTCTCTGATAAAGAAAAACTAAGAATATTTGTTGCCAGCAGATCAACTCTAAAAGAACGGCTCAAGAAAGTTCTTGAAACAGAAACAATAAAAGGAATGTCAGAAGATCAGGAAGAAAGAACAAACAATAGAAAGAACAAAAACAAACATAGACTAAAGTTACCATAAATCCTAGTCACAAGGAAATAAATTCTGCCAACTTCAGTAAGCTTGGAAATGGATTCCTCCTTAAGCCTTTGAGGACAATCTATCATTGCAGCCGTGAAATCCCTAAGCAGAGGATCCAGTTAAGCTATGTCCAGACTCCTACCAGCAGAAACTGTGAAACAATAAATGTCCTCAGACCCCTGACCTACAGAAATTATGAGATAATAAATGTATGTTATATAAAGCCACTCCAAAAAAGCCTAAAACAAGATTGAGAAAAGGTTGATAACTGTAGAATCTGGTCTCTGAGTTCACTGCAGCTAACTATATATATATTTTTTTACTTTTCTTTAAGTTTGAAAACTTCTATCATTGCCAGGGTGGGGGAAACCCATTGTGGTCAAGAGATAAAAAAGTCTGTTATAATAATCTAATGGACTGGTGATGAAAACTCAAAGAAAATCTGTGACAGTAGGACTTGATACTTAGTAACTAGCTATATGTTCTAGTTCTAATGTTTTTGTTCAATTTTTTTTCTCCCCCTCGGGTGATCCACCAGCCCTGGCCTCCCAAAGTGCTGGGACTGCAGACGTAAGCCACCACGCCCGACTATTCTAATTTTAACAAACGTGCTATATGTGCAAAATGAAAAAGAAAGAATCTAGGAGGACTCTTAAATTGGTAACTGATCAAATATGCTCCATTCAATGAGTCAGAAAACAGAAAAAGTCAGTTTATGAATCTGAGGTGTCTATGAAATATTTTGGAAAAGACGCCTAGGAGGTACAAAGATATTTGAGTCTGATATTGTAGAGAAGTCTGGTTTAAATATATAGATTTGTAAATTGTTATTGGTTGATGTGCTCCCACCCCCAAATTCCTATGTTGAAATCCTAATTCTCAATAGCTTTGAATATGATGGTATTTGGAATTGAGTATTTCAAGAGGTAATTAAGTCAAAATTAGGTTATTAGGGTTGGCCCTAATCCAATAAAACTGGTGTCCTTATAAAAGGAGGAGATTAGGACACAGAAGGAAGACCATGTGAAGACACAGGAAGATGGACATCTGCAAGCTAAGGGGAGAGGCCTCAGAAGAAATCAACCTATTGACACCTTGTTCTTTAACTTGTATCTTCCAGAATTGTGAGAAAATTAATTTCTGTTGTTTAAGCCACCTAATCCATAGTTTGTTATGATGGCTCTAGTATACTAATATGAAAGTTATTATTATAGATATAACACATAAAAACAGGAGATGAAGATACAATATTGGTATCGCATATAGGGTCCTCTGGAGAATATGAACATAAGGCAGTTATTATTATAGATATAACACATAAAAACAGGAGCAGAAGATATAATGCTGGTATAGCTTATAGGGTCCTCTGGAGAACTTGAACATTTTAATATTTGAGGCTGGGCACGGTGGCTCACACCTGCAATCCCAACACTTTGGGAGGCTGACGCAGGAGGATCACCTGAGGTCAGGAGTTCAAGACCAGCCTGATCAACATGGCAAAACCCATCTCTACTACAAATGTAAAAATTAGCCAGGCATGGTGGCAGGCACCTGTAATCCCAGCTACTTGGGAGGCTGAGGCACAAGAACTGCTTGAACCTGGAAGGCAGAGGTTGCAGTGAGCCGAGGTTGCACCACTGCACTCCAGCCTGGGTGACAGAGTAAGACTGTCTCAAAAAAAAAATAAAATAAAATAAAATAAAAATTTCAGTATGGGCCGGGCGCGGTGGCTCAAGCCTGTAATCCCAGCACTTTGGGAGGCCGAGACGGGCGGATCACGAGGTCAGGAGATCGAGACCATCCTGGCTAATACGCTGAAACCCCGTCTCTACTAAAAAATACAAAAAAACTAGCCGGGCGACGAGGCGGGCGCCTGTAGTCCCAGCTACTCGGGAGGCTGAGACAGGAGAATGGCGTGAATAAATAAAATTTCAGTATGAGCAGTTTTTGAGATTCTTACTACTGAAAAGGCAATAAGACATATGGTTGAAGGCAAATTAAAATCACAATTGTATAATACTACACACCTATCAGAAATGCTCAAATTAATGACTAACAGGTAGTAGTACCGATGTGGAAAAATGGTTGACATTGGCATGAAGACAGTCATTAAAGCAAGAAATATGGATAAAATTGTATAGGAAGAGAATGAGGAGAAAACAGCTGAAGACTGCTCCTAGGGGAATTTCAATCAATTGGGAAAGAGAATGATAAGCCTACAAAGAAGACTATGAAGGGAAGCATGGGGTGTAGGATAGTTAAAGGAAAGAAAACAGAGTGGGAGAAGAAAGAAGCAGGGAGACATATAGAAAAAGAGGGTATAATCCGAACAGAATACCAAATGCAGGGATACTTTGGAGATAGTCCAAGTTTGGTTCTAGACCACCAACACTAAAGCAAATATCACAACAAAATGAGTCACACAAATTTTTTGTTTTCCCAGCACATATAAAAGTTTTGTTTACATTATACTGTAGTCTATTAAATTATGCATTAGCATTATTTCTAAAAATGTACATACCTTATTTTAAAAACACCTTATTGCTAAAAAATGCTAACTGAGATGCCTAATCTGAGCCTTTGGTGAGTTGTAATTTTTTCCTGGCGGAAGGTCTTATTTCAGTGTTCATGGCTGATGACTGATCGGGTTAGTGGCTGCTGAAGGTTGGGGTGGCTGTGGCCATTTCTTAAAATAGGACAACAATGAAGTTTGCCACACTGATTGACTCTTCCTTTCACAAAAAGATTTCTCGGTGGCATGAGATGCTGTTTGATAGCATTTTACAGACAGCAGAACTTCTTTCAAAATTAGTCACTCCTCTCAAACCCTGACACTGCCTTACTAACAAAGTTTATGTAATATTATAAATCTTTTGTTGTTATTTCAACCGTGATCAAAGCATCTTCAATGGGAGTAGATTCCATCTCAAGAAACCACTATTTTTGCTCATCCATGGGAAGCAACTCCTCATCTGTTCAAGTTTTATCATGAGATTGCAGTGATTCAGTCACATCTTCAGACTCCACTTCTAATTCTAGTTAGATACTTCTACCACATTTGTAGTTATTTGAACCCCTCAGAGTCATCCATAAGGGTTAGAACCAACCTCTTGCACATTCCTGTTAATGTTGTTATTTTAACCTTCTTCCATAAATCACGCATGTTCTTAATGGCATCTAGAATGGTGAATACTTTCCAGAAGGTTTCAATGTACTTTGGCCCAGATCCATCAGAGGACTTATGACAGCTATAGCCTTACAAAGTGTATTTCTTAAATAATAAGACTTCAGTTGAGATGGCTTCTTGGTCCCGGGGCTGCAGAAGAGATGTTGCATCAACAGACATGAAAACATTAAATTCCTTGTACATCACCATCAGAGCTCTTGACTGAAGAGATGGGGAGCAGTAATATTTTGAAAGGAATCTTTTTTTTTTTTTTTTTCCTGAGCAGTAGGTCTCAACAGTGGGCTTAAACTATTCAGTAAACCATGCTATAAACAGTTGTACTGTCATCCAGACTTTACTGTTCCATTTACAATGCACAGGCAGAGTAGATTTGGTATAATTCTCAAGGGCTCTAGGATGGCTGGAATGATAAATGAGTGTTGGTTTTAACTCAGGGTCACCAGCTGCACTAGTCCTTATCAAGAGAGTCAACCTCTACTTTTGAAGCTTTGAAGTCAGGCATCGACTTCTCCTCTCTACCTATGAGAGTCCTAGAAGGCATCTTCTTCCAGTAGAAGGCTGTTCTGCCTACATTGAAAATTTGCTGTTTAGCATAGCTGCCTTCAAGTATCTTAGCCAGATCTTCTGGATAACTTGTTGGGGCTTCTGCCTCAGTACTTGCTGCTTCCCCTTGCACTTTTATATCATGGAGATGGCTTCTTTCCTTAAACCTCATGAACCAACCTCTGCTAGCTTCACACTTTTCTTGTGCAGCTTCCTCATCTCTCTCAGCCTTCGTAGAATTGAAAAGAGCGAGGGCTTTGTTGTGGATTAGGCTTTGGCTTAGGGAATGATATGGCTGGTTTGATCATTTAAGTAGACCACTAAAACTTTCTCTGTAACAGCAATAAGGCTGTTCTGCTTTCTCGTAATTTGTGTGTTCACTAGAGCAACATTTACAATTTCCTTTAAAATTTTTTCCTGCACTTCGGGAGGCCACGGTGGACCACGAGGACA
This sequence comes from Rhinopithecus roxellana, assembly GCF_007565055.1. NCBI lineage: Eukaryota > Metazoa > Chordata > Mammalia > Primates > Cercopithecidae > Rhinopithecus > Rhinopithecus roxellana. Next base: position 58,780,737 of record NC_044551.1, read on the forward strand.
GGAGATCAAGACCATCCTGGCCAACATGGAGAAACCCTGTCTCTAATAAAAAAATACAAAAATTGGCTGGGCGCGGTGGCTCAAGCCTGTAATCCCAGCACTTTGGGAAGCGGAGACGGGCGGATCATGAGGTCAGGAGATCGAGACCATCCTAGCTAACACGGAGAAACCCCGTCTCTACTAAAAAATACAAAAAACTAGCCGGGCGAGGTGGCAGGTGCCTGTAGTCCCAGCTACTCGGGAGGCTGAGGCAGGAGAATGGCGTAAACCCGGGAGGTGGAGCTTGCAGCGAGCTAGGATCCGGCCACTGCACTCCAGCCTGGGCGACAGAGCGAGACTCTGTCTCAAAAAAAAAAAAAAAAAAAAAAAAAAAAAAAAAAAATTAGATGGGTGTGGTAGCATGCGCCTATAATCCCAGTTACTTGGGACGCTGATGCAGGAGAATCGCTTGAATCCGGGAGGCAGAGACTGCACTGAGCTGAGATCACACCACTGCACTCCGGCCTGGCAACAGAACGAGACTCCATCTCAAAAAAAAAAAATATATTTTCCTTTCAATTCACAACTTGGCTAAATGATGCCAGAGCATAGCTGAGCTGTTGGCCTATCTTGGCTTCCAACATGCCTTCCTCATGAAACTTAATCATTTCTAGCTTTTAATTTAAAGTTATCGATGTGCAATTCTTTTCACTTAAAAATTTAGAAACAATTGGAGGGGTATTAATTGGTCTAATTTCAATATTCTTGTGCTTTAAGGAAAAGGGCGGGCCAAGGAAAGGGAGACAGATGGGGGAACAACTGGTCAGTGGAGCAGTCAGAATACACACAACATTTACTGATTAAAATTACTGTCTTATACAGGTGCAGCTTGTGGTTCCTCAAAACAATTAAAACAGTAAGATCAAAGACCACTGATCACAGATTCCCTCTAACAGATGTAAGAATAACTTAAAAGTCTGAAATACTGAGAGATTACCAAAACGTGACACAAGTTCGCCACAAACAGAATTTGTTAAACATACAGTATCTGCAAAGTGCAATAGTCAGGTACAATAAAATGAGGTGTGCCTGTATAGAAATATGTTGCATAGAGAAACTTAAGCTTTCATAACAATAAAAAAAGATGTACTAGTTGAGTATCACAATTATAAATTTTTATGCTGTCTTCTATTCCCTAACTGAAGACAAAAATATCGCTGGCACTAGTTGGACAAACACAAGAAATCACACAAACTATGTGGCCCTTTTGTGTAAGTATCTAAAATAAATTAACTTTATAGCTTCTCTCTTCCACTAGGTAAATTTCATTCATTCAGAAACAATTTACTGGCAGGCCTGTAATCCTGGCACTTTGGGAAGCCAAGGCAGGAGGATCCCTTGAGTCCAGGAGTGCAAGACCAGCCTGGGTAATAGGGTGAAGCCCCATCTTTACAAAAAAATAAGAAAACTAACCACTAACCAGGCATGGTGGCGCACACTTGCAGTCCTAGCTACTCAGGAGGCTGAGGTGGGAGGATCACTTGAACCCAGGAGATCGGGGCTGCAGTGAGCCATGATTGTGGCACTGCACTCCAGCCTGGGCAACACGATGAGACCCTGTCTTTAAAAAAAAAAAAAAAAAGACTCTTCTCGGGGGGGCACCCAAGATGGCAGAATAGGAACAGCTCCATACTCCAGCTCCCTCCCACCGTGAGTGACACAGAAGACAGGTGATTTCTGCATTTTCAACTGAGGTACCAGGTTCATCTCACTAAGGCATGTCAGACAGTCGGTGCTGGTCAGCGGGTGCAGCCCGATCAGTGAGAGCTGAAGCAGGGCAAGGCATCACCTCACCTGGGAAGCGCAAGGGGGAAGGGAATTCCTTTTCCTAGCCAAGGGAAACTGAGACACACAACACCTGGAAAATCAGGTAACTCCCACCCTAATACTGTGCTTTACCAAGGGTCTTAGCAACAGCACACCAGGAGATTAGATCCCACCCCTGGCTCGGAGGGTCCCACGCCCACGGAGCCTCCCTCATTGCCAGCACAGCAGTCTGAGATCTAACTGCAAGGTGGCAGCGAGGCTGGGGGAGGGGTGCCCGCCATTGCTGAGGCTTAAGTAGGTAAATAAAGCTGCCAGGAAGCTCGAATTGGGTGGAGCCCACCCCAGCTCAAGGAGGCTTGCCTGTCTCTATAGACTCCACCTCTGGGGACAGGGCATAGCTAAACAAAAGGCAGCAGAAACCTCTGCAGATGTAAAAGCCCCTGTCTCACAGCTTTGAAGAGAACAGTGGTTCTCCCAGCACGGAGGTTGAGAGCTGAGAACAGACAGACTGCCTGCTCAAGTGGGTCCCTGACCCCTGAGTAGCCTAACTGTGAGACACCCCCCACTAGGTGCAGACCAACACCTCACATGTCATACGGCTGGTTACACCCCAAGACGAAGCTTCCAGAGGAAAGAATCAGATAGCAACACTCGCTGTTCAGCAATATTCTATCTTCTGCAGCCTCCGCTGCCGATACCCAGGCAAACAGGGTCTGGAATAGACCTCAAGCAAACTCCAACAGATCTGTAGCTGAGGGTCCTGACTGTTAGAAGGAAAACTAACAAACAGAAAGGACACCCACACCAAAACCCCATCAGTATGTCACCATCATCAAAGACCAAAGGCAGATAAAACCACAAAGATGGGGAAAAAGCAGTGCAGAAAAGCTGGAAATTCAAAAAATTAGAGCGCATCTCCTCCTCCAAAGGAACGCTGCTCAATGCCAGCAATGGAACAAAGCTGGACAGAGAATGACTTTGACGAGTTGAGAAAAGGAGGCTTCAGTTGATCAAACTTTTCAGAGGTAAAGGAGGAACTACATAACCAGCGCAAAGAAACTAAACACGTTGAAAAAAGAATGGATGAATGGATAACTAGAATAATCAATGCAGAGAACACCTTAAAAGAACTGATAGAGATGAAAACCACGACACGAGAACTATGTGACAAATGCACAAGCTTCGGTAACCAACTCGATCAACTGGAAGAAAGAGTATCAGCAACTGAAGATCAGGTGAATGAAATGAAGCGAGAAGAGAAGTATAGAGAAAAAAGAGTAAAAAGAAATTAACAAAGCCTCCAGGACATATGGGATAATGTAAAAAGACCAAATCTACCTCTGATTGGTGTGCCTGAAACTGACAGGGAAAACGGAACCAAGTTGGAAAACACTCTGCAGGATATCATCCAGGAGAACTTCCCCAACCTAGTAAGGCAGGCCAACATTCAAATTCAGGAAATACAGAGAACGCCACAAAGATATTCCTCGAGAAGAGCAACTCCAAGACACATAATTGTCAGATTCACTAAAATTGAAATGAAGGAAAAAATGTTAAGGGCACCTAGAGAGAAAGGTCGGGTTACCCACAAAGGGAAGCCCATCAGACTAACAGCAGACCTCTCGGCAGAAACTCTTCAAGCCAGAAGAGAGTGGGGGCCAATATTCAACATTCTTAAAGAAAAGAATTTTCAACCCAGAATTTCACATCCAGCCAAACTAATCTTCATAAGTGAAGGAGAAATAAAATTCTTTACAGACAAGCAAATCCTTAGAGATTTTCTCACCATCAGGCCTGCCTTACAAGAGCTCCTGAAGGAAGCACTAAACATGGAAAGGAACAACCGGTACCAGCCATTGCAAAAACATGCCAAAATGTAAAGACCATCAATGCTAGGAAGAAACTGCATCAACTAACGAGCAAAATAACCAGCTAATATCATAATGACAGGATCAAGTTCACACATAACAATATTAACCTTAAATGTAAAGGGACTAAATGGTCCAATTAAAAGACACAGACTGGCAAATTGGATAAAGAGTCAAGACCCATCAGTGTGCTGTATTCAGGAGACCCATCTTACATGCAGAGACACACACAGACTCAAAATAAAGGGATGGAGGAAGATCTACCAAGCAAATGGAAAACAAAAAAAAAGCAGGGGTTGCAAACCTAGTCTCTGATAAAACAGACTTTAAACCATCAAAGATCAAAAGAGACAAAGAAGGCCATTACATAATGGTAAAGGGATGAATTAATCAGGAAGAAGAGCTAACTATCCTAAATATATATGCACCCAATACAGGAGCACCCAGATTCATAAAGCAACTCCTTAGAGACTTACAAAGAGACTTAGACTCCCATACAATAATAATGGGAGACTTCAACACCCCACTGTCAACATCAGACAGATCAACGAGACAGAAAGTTAACAAGGATATCCAGGAATTGAACTCAACTCTGCACCAAGCGGACCTAATAGACATCTACAGAACTCTCCACCCCAAATCAACAGAATATACATTCTTCTCAGCACCACATCGCATTTATTCCAAGATTGACCACATAGTTGGAAGTAAAGCACTCCTCAGCAAATGTACAAGAACAGAAATTATAACAAACTGTCTCTCAGACCACAGTGCAATCAAACTAGAACTCAGGACTAAGAAACTCAATCAAAACCGCTCAACTACATGGAAACTGAACAACCTGCTCCTGAATGACTGCTGGGTACATAATGAAATGAAGGCAGAAATAAAGATGTTCTTTGAAACCAGTGAGAACAAAGATACAACATACCAGAATCTCTGGGACACATTTAAAGCAGTGTGTACAGGGAAATTTATAGCACTAAATGCCCACAAGAGAAAGCTGGAAAGATCTAAAATTGACACCCTCACATCACAGTTAAAAGAACCAGAGAAGCAAGAGCAAACACGTTCAAAAGCTAGCAGAAGGCAAGAAATAACTAAGATCAGAGCAGAACTGAAGGAGATAGAGACACAAAAAACCCTCCAAAAAAAATCAATGAATCCAGGAGCTGGTTTTTGGAAAAGTTCAACAAAATTGATAGACCGCTAGCAAGACTAATAAAGAAGAAAAGAGAGAAGAATCAAATAGACGCAATAAAAAATGATAAAGGGGATATCACCACCGACCCCACAGAAATACAAAGTACCATCAGAGAATACTATAAACACCTCTACGCAAATAAACTAGAAAACCTAGAAGAAATGGATAATTTCCTGAATGCTTACATTCTCCCAAGACTAAACCAGGAAGAAATTGAATCCCTCAGTAGACCAATAACAAGCTCTGAAATTGAGGCAATAATTAATAGCCTACCAACTAAAAAAAGTCCAGGACCAGACCGATTCACAGCTGAATTCTACCAGAGGTACAAGGAGGAGCTGGTACCATTCCTTCTGAAACTATTCCAATCAATAAAAAAAGAGGGAATCCTCCCACACTCATTTTATGAGGCCAACATCATCCTGATACCAAAGCCTGGCAGAGACACAACAAAAAAAGAGAATTTTAGACCAATATCCCTGATGAACATTGATGCAAAAATCCTCAATAAAATACTGGCAAACCGAACCCACCAGCACATCAAAAAGCTTATCCACCATGATCAAGTGGGCTTCATCCCTGGGATGCAAGGCTGGTTCAACATACGCAAATCAATGAACATAATCCAGCATATAAACAGAACCAAAGACAAAAACCACATGATTATCTCAATAGATGCAGAAAAGGCCTTTGACAAAAGTCAACAGCCCTTCATGCTAAAAATGCTCAATAAATTCGGTATTGATGGAACATATCTCAAAATAATAAGAGCTATTCATGACAAACCCACAGCCAATATCATACTGAATGGGGCAAAAACTGGAAGCATTCCCTTTGAAAACTGGCACAAGACAGGGCTGCCCTCTCTTACCACTCCTATTCAACATAGTGTTGGAAGTTCTGGCTAGGGCAATCAGGTAAGAGAAAGAAATAAAGGGTATTCAGTTAGGAAAAGAAGAAGTCAAATTGTCCCTGTTTGCAGACGACATGATTGTATATTTAGAAAACCCCATTGTCTCAGCCCAAAATCTCCTTAAGCTGATAGGCAACTTCAGCAAAGTCTCAGGATACAAAATCAATGTGCACAAATCACAAGCATTCTTAAACACCAGTAACAGACAAACAGAGAGCCAAATCATGAATGAACTCCCATTCACAATAGCTTCAAAGAGAATAAAATACCTAGGAATCCAACTGACAAGGGATGTGAAGGACCTCTTCAAGGAGAACTACAAGCCACTGCTCAGTGAAATAAAAGAGGACACAAACAAATGGAAGACTATACCATGCTCGTGGATAGGAAGAATAAATATTGTGAAAATGGCCATACTGCCCAAGGTAATTTACAGATTCAATGCCATCCCTATTAAGCTACCAATGACTTTCTTCACAGAATTGGAAAAAACTGCTCTAAAGTTCATATGGAACCAAAAAAGATCCCTCATTGCCAGGACAATCCTAAGCCATGAACAAAGCTGGAGGCATCACGCTACCTGACTTCAAACTATACTGCAAGGCTACAGTAACCAAAACAGCATGGTACTGGTACCAAAACAGAGATATAGACCAATGGAATAGAACAGAGCCCTCAGAAATAATACCACACATCTACAGACATCTGATCTCTGACATACCTGACAAAAACAAGAAACAGGGGAAAGGATTCCCTATTTAATAAATGGTGCTGGGAAAATTGGCTAGCCATACGTAGAAAGCTGAAACTGGATCCTTTCCTTACTCCTTATACAAAACTTTATTCAAGGTGAATTACAGTCTTAAATGTTAGACCTAAAACCATAAAAACCCTAGAAGAAAACATAGGTAATACCATTCAGGACATAGGCATGGGCAAGGGCTTCATGTCTGAAACACCAAAAGCAACGACAACAAAAGCCAAAATTGACAAATGGGATCTAATTAAACTAAAGAGCCTCTGCACAGCAAAAGAAACTACCATCAGAGTTAACAGGAAACCTACAGAATGGGAGAAAATTTTTGCAATCTACTCATCTGACAAAGGGCTAATAGCAAGAACCTACAAAGAACTCAAACAAATTTAAAAGAAAAAAACAAACAACCCCATCAAAAAGTGGGGAAAGGATATGAACAGACAATTCTCAAAAGAAGACATTCATACAGTCAACAGACATATGAAAAAATGCTCATCATCACTCGCTATCAGAGAAATGCAAGTCGAAATCACAATGAGATAACATCTCACACCAGTTAGAATGGCAATCATTAAAAAAATCAGGAAACAACAGGTGTTGGAGAGGATATGGAGAAACAGGAACACTTTTACACTGTTGGTGGGATTGTAAACTAGTTCAACCATTGTGGAAAACAGTGTGGCGATTCCTCAAGGATTTAGAACTAGAAATACCATTTGACCCAGTCATCCCATTACTGGGGATATACCCAAAGGATTATAAATCATGCTGCTATAAAGACACATGCACGCATATGTTTATGGCAGCACTATTCACAATAGCAAAGACTTGGAATCCACCCAAATGTCCATCAGTGACAGACTGGATTAAGAAAATGTGGCACACATACATCATGGAATACTATGCAGCCATAAAAAACGATGAGTTCTAGTCCTTTGTAGGTACATGGATGCAGCTGGAAACCATCATTCTCAGCAAACTATCGCAAGAACAGAAAACCAAACATCGCATGTTCTCTCTCATAGGTGAGAACTGAACAATGAGATCACTTGGACACAGGAAGGGGAACATCACACACCAGGGCCTATTGTGGGGAGGGGGGAAGAGGGAGGGATAGTATTAGGAGATATACCAAATGAAATGACGAGTTAATGGGTGCAGCACACCAACATGGCACATGTATACATATGTAACAAACCTGCACGTTGTGCACATGTACCCTAGAACTTAAAGTATAATAATAAAAAATAAAAAAAAAAAAAAACGATACTCTCAGATTACTGGAAAAAAAAAGAACAATTTACCATTTCTAAGCATAAGGCAGTGTCTAAGTGTCTATGAGGATAACATAATGGATATAATAACGTCTCCATAATCAAGCTTATTATAATCTAATGTAAGATATGTTTATCAATAACAACAAAAGAAGCACAAAATAATTTATAGAAAGAAAAAAAATAAGTGGCTTCTGAGTATCACTGAAATTTGGGCAATGTCGGAAAGGCCAAATGGATCTTGTAATTTTTCTTACAATTATTACATTAATTTGTCATTAATAGGTTTACAAAAAATTCAAATTTAAAATAAGAATCTTACTTTCAGGTGTTTTTTTCTGCCATTGACTGAGTTCAGCGGTTAAACATTTTACCTGCATAATTAATAATGATAGCTACAAAAGAAGAAAACAAAGTCATATTCTGTGGACTATTCATAGATGAAAATATAAACATTCTTAATACTTTAATACTCTGCAAGGGGCTGGCATTCCTAACTCTCATGCTGCTCAAGAGGCAATTTTAATTTTTAATCTGTTTCACTGATCCACTGATCTATTCCTAAAGCAATTCCATAATTCTGATTATTATAATGAATATCTTAGTCCTTTTTGTAGGCCAAGAGTAAAATCAGTTCAGATTTAGATAGTAAAATATCTGTGACTATTATACCTAACACAAAGTTAGCAGTCTTTGTTCTAATTTTTTTTTTTTTTTGAGACAGTCTTGCTCTTTCGCCCAGGCAGGAGTGTAATGGCGCAATCTCAGCTCACTGCAGCCTCCGTCTCCTGGGTTCAAGTGGTTCTCGTGCCTCAGCCTCCTGAGTAGCTGGGATCATATGACCACACCACCAAGACCAGCTAATTTTTTTGCATTTTGGTAACGACGGGGTTTTGCCATGTAGGCCAGACTAGTCTTTCTTCTAATTTTAACAAGGTAGCAAAATAGCAACCAACAAGCAATTTACTCAGTTGTTAAATATATGTATAGCTGCTAAAAGACAAATAATAAAAAAAAAACCTCTTGTTCTAGAAAGCTTGTTCTAGAAAGTTTTTGGAATATTCTCCCAACTCTTAAAGCAAGAAGAGTAAGAAGTTTTCCAAACGATTAAGCATACAGGTATTAACAAAGCTATTAAACTTGAGAAAAATATAGACAGATATATTTCTTTTCCAAAATAAAATGAATTCCACTTACCTTGTATTTTTTAGGAAGAAATAGAAGATTCATACCTGAGCATTTGAATCAGTGAGTGTTTCGGTTCCAATAAGTGACAATTTATTCTGACACTTGATTTAAAAAGTAAAAAAAAGCAAGTCACACACGTTAACTCACAGAAAATTCCCTTCCCCTCCTCTTTTGTACCAGGCCAACAGAACACTCTTCTAAACCACAAACATCTGATGGAGAAGAGTTTGTTGAAAGTCCTCACTTTGTAAGTAAAACGATTAAGGCAGCCAAACAAGTCCCAAAGTGAATACATCACAAGTAAAAAGAGACACTAGAATGAAGAGAAAAAAAAAAAAAACCCAAAAACTAATAGCTAGAATGAATTATAAGTCAGATAACTGGAAAGTGGGAGATTAAAAAATATAAGGGATAGCACTATAGAAAAATAACAAGAAAATAGTAAAGATCCTAAGAAATCCTAAGAAAATAAAGCCTTCAGGAGACATTGTTTCTGTGCCGTTAAAAGTACAAAACTGTTCATGATAATTACATGAGATAAAAATATGAGTAAACTCTATTTCTGCTCATTTGTAGTACAGCATTTCTCTATACAAATTTTAAGTAATTTTAAAATCCAAATTTGTATACTGAAAAAATACCTGAAGCAAAAAATAAAAGGTGGAAGGATTATAAAAATTATCCTGAAAATACATTAATAATACAAAATACCAAGTATTTATATTAAAAATAATTGTAAGAAAAGAGAAAAACCTGACTAATTTGCCCAATTCTGAAACTTTACTGGGAAGAATAAGATGCTGAAAATATCTATGCCCTATCTTTTGGCTTCCCTGGGCTACACTGGAAGAAGAATTGTCTTGGGCCACACACAAAATACATTACAATAGCTGATGAGCAAAAAAAAAAAAAAAAAAAAAAAAAAAAAGGAATCCATAATGCTTTCAGAAAGTTTGTGTCGGGGTGCACTCACAGCCATCCTGGGCTGCACGTTGGACAAGCTTGCTTTAAGTAGAACAAATTTTCACCAACATATTCTAGTGTACTAAAGGCAGTTCTATCTCACCAACTTCGAAAAGGTACATACATTTCAAACAACATTTTCTAAATTAATTTATGTTTTCACTCATAATTATGTGTTCTTCCCACTTCTATATTCTCTATTTGGGGAAATAATCCCATCAACCACCCAATGACCCAAACCAGGAACCTGAAACTAACCATATATCCCTTCCATTGCACATAAATTAACTTCTAATCCTACCTACTTATCTCTTGAATCCACTCTTCTATTTGCAACGACAATACTGAGGGCTTCCTTACTTTTTACCAGGACTATTACTTGAGCTCCCTAAATGCTTTCTATCTGTAGTCTTACTCTTCTGCATTCGATTTTCTTCAAAAACACCAGAGTAATTTTCCCAAACTGCATATCTGATCATGTCACTTCCATACTTAACATCCTTTAGTGGTTCCCCATTAGTACACACTCAACAAAATCCTTTATGTTCTTGCCCCTGATTACTTCTCCATTCTTACCCTAGAAGTCCTTCTCCTAATGTACATTATCCATAATATTCTATTTAGTGTTCTGTCAACTCTCGCAGCTTTTACATATTTTCTTCTTTATGCTTTGTATACTACTTCTACTTTTACAGGGTAACTACTAATTATTCTTTAGAAATGAAATCAGTAATTACTTTTTTTTTTTTTTTGAGACAGAGTCTCACTCCGCTGTCACCAGGCTAGAGTGCAGTGGCATTACCTTGGCTCACTACAACGTCCACCTCCAGGGTTCAAGCAATTCTCCTATCTCAGCCACCCGAGTAGCTGAGACTACAGGCATGCACTACCACGCCCAGCTAATCTGTGTATTTTTAGTATAGACAGGGTTTCACCATGTTGGCCAGGATGGTCTCGATCTCTTTACCTCATGATCCCCCAGCCTTGGCCTCCCAAAGTGCTGGGATTACAGGTGTGAGCCACCGCACCTATCCCAGTAATTACCTCTTTTAAAAAGCTATCCTTGACCCCTTCATCTGAGTTTAGGACTTCTCCTAAGCATAGTCTTTGTACTTCTATAATATGGTCTAATATTGTACTACAACATAATATAATGACTGTTGTTTCCATAAGATGATAATCTCCTTGGGAGTATGGATTGCCAAAATTTTTCTTTCCATAGCTCATCTAGTGTAAAGTTTCTTGAATGAATGCTTATAGGTCTAAAAGCTATATAAATATTTATCATACATAATGGCTTTTGGAAACTAGCACAACAAGCATTTCTTTCCGGAGTCTATTATTGAAGTTGATTTAAATCTTATATTAATTATCACTTCTATCTTTTGATACTTACTTCTTCCATATCTTTCCACATTTCTTCACATTCTCTAATAAGTTCTTCTTCAGTATCTGTAACATCTCCCACATCTGTAGTACTATCTGGATCTAGATCTTGCTGATTCATTGATATGTGCTTTGCGATTTTTTAGCCGTAGAAGAAAAACTTAAAGCAAAAAATATTTATTCATTCAGCAGTATTGGTTGAACACTTATTACCTGCCAGATACTCACGTAGGGGATAAGAATACAGTAACGAACAAAATAGACAAAAATTCCTGCTACCGTGAACCTTATTCTAAATAAGGAAAACAGACAACAAAATAAAAAATAGAACATATATATACTGTAGTATATAAAATGATTTATAAGTGCCATGGAGAAAAGACAGGGAAGAAACACAGGGAATGCTAGGGCAAGGACAATATAATTTTAAACAAGGTGGTAATATAAGGTTACTGAGAAATTGACAACCGAGTAAGAAGACATGAAGAAGATAAAGAAATGAAGTACAGGGATGAACAGGGGCAGAGGGTCCAGGCAGAGGGAACTGCAAGTGCAAAGGCCTTGAGGCAGGAATATGACTGTCATGTTTCCACAGTAATGAAGGAGCTGGTGTGATTACAGTAGATTAAGACAGAGTAGAATACGAGGTCAGAGAGACAATAGGGATGAGATCATGTGGGCTTGGTATGCTATTTTAAGGACTTTGAGATGATAAGCAATTAGCTTCAAACAGAGGAATGAATCATTTGAATTACATTTTAACAGTACAACTCTGGTTAACTATAGGCAGTAAGGACAGAAACAAGAAAACTTGAAAGCTACTGCAATGACCCAAGCAAGATGTAGGCCAGGATAATACTGATAGAAGCAGCACTGAATGTCCAACTCTGGATATATTTTCAAGATGAAGCCAACAGAATTTCTTAACAGCATGTATATGGACTGTCAAAGAGAGAAGTAAATTATTACGTTGCCAGTTACTGAGGTGAGAAAGATGGTAAAAGACAGATTCGGCAAACATGGGAGAAGTGCTGATTAAAAACTCTGTTTAGGATACGCAACATTTGAGGTGTCAATTATTGGAGCTGCTGATTAAGCAATTAGAGATACATGTCTGCAGTTGAAAGGAAAGTTTTGAGCTATAAATATGAATTTGACAGCCATCATAATGCAGATAAGAGTTACACACTACATAATGACATTTTGGTCAATCACAGACCGCACATACAACAGTGGTTCCAACGGAGCTGAAAAATTCCTATTGCCTACTGAGGTCTTGATGATCCTCATCCTGCCTTAGGCCTAGGCTAATGTGTGTTTTCGTTCTTAACAAAGAAACTTAAAAAGTAAAAAATAAAAATAAATAAATTGGCTAGAAAAAAAAAAAAAACACAAAGAAAATACGCCAGGTGCAGTGACTTACATCTGTAATCACACCACTTTGGGAGGCCAAGGTGGTAGGATCACTTGAGTCCAGGAGTTCCAGAACAGCCTGGCAACAAAGTGAGACCCCCATCTCTAAAAAAAAATTTAAAAATTAGCTGGGTGAGGTGGCACAGTCCTGTAGTCCTAGCTGCTCAGGAGACAGGGGCAGGAAGATCACTTGAGCCCAGGAGTTCAAGGTTATAGTAAGCTATGATCACACCACTGCATTTCAGCCTGGGTGACAGAGACAAACTTTGTCTCTAAATTAGAAAATAGAAAAAGAAAGGAAATATTGTTGCAGTTATACAACATGTTTATGTTTTAAGCTGTTATTACGAAAGAGTTGAAATGTTAAAAAATTAAAAAGATAAAGCAAAAAACTTACAGCAAACTAAGGTTTATTATTGAATAATTAAAAAATAAATTTAGTATAGCCTAAGTGTACAGTATTTACAGTCTACAGTAGGGTACAGTAATGTCCTAGGCCTTCACATCTTTTCACTACTCACTGACTCATCTACAGCAACTTCTAGTCCTATAAGCTACATTCATGGTAAAAGCCCTAGACAGGTGGTCCACTTTTTATCTTTCATACCGTATTTTTTACTGTACCTTTTATATGTTTAGAAAGGTTTAAATACAAAAATACCAGTCTGTTACAATTACCTACAGTATTCATCCTAGGTGTGTAGTAGGTTATACCATCTAGGTTTGTGCTCATATGATGAAATCATCTAACAATGCATTTCTCAGCACATATCCCCGTTAAGTGACACATGACTGTACTTACAGTTGTGAGGGTGGGTGAAATAAGAAAAGGAAGAGCCTGCAGCTAGAAATGAGAAGATCTTCAGGCCAGGAGTTATTGAGGTAAGAACCAACTGAATAGTCTGAGAAGGAGCACTCAGTAAGTTAAGAGGAAAATCAAGAACGTGATGCCCTGAAATCCAAGAATGTATTCAAGGAAAGAATGATAACTGTCAAACACTGGAGACGGGTCAAATAAGTTACAGAGAACTGATAATTTATTTAGTAATAAAGAGGAACAAACTGGTTTTTCTAAAAATAGTCACAGCAATATTTCAGGTTGTATTCCCCATCAAGAGGCAGAGTCTTTTTCCCCTCCCCTTGAAACTGAGTGTGACTTTGTGGCTGTCTTTATAAACAGAATACAATGAAAATGACACTACATGACTTTCAAGACTAAGTCACAAAAGGCAATATAGCTAACTTCTTGCTTTCTCTTTCTTGGAACATTCACCCTTGCAACCCAGGCACCACGTTATGAGAAAGCCCAAAGTAGCACAAAAGGAAGAGATCACATGAAGTCCATGTGGAAAGGAACTGAGGTTCCCAGACAAAAGCTAGTATCAACTGCCAGACATACACATGATCATTTCTGACAATTAAGCCCCTAGGCTTTGATCTTCTAGCCAAGGCTCCAGATACTGTAGAGCAGAGAAGCTGCCCCTGCTGTGTCCTGTCTGCATTTCTAATGCACAAAACCCATAAGCATAATAAATAGTTGTTTTATACCTCTACATTCTGGGGTAATTTATCACAATTTTACTGGAGTAAACATACAAAAATGAAGGCCACAGATAACCTTTATAGGAGTAGTTTTAGAAGAATGGCAAGAATAAATGTCTGATTGATGTAGATTCAAGAAAGAATGGAAGGCAAGGAATTAAAAATATTAAGTATATGAAATGTTTTCAAGAGTTTTTTCTCTAGCCAGACAGGGCAACACATGCCTGTAATCCCAGCTACTCAGGAGCTGAAGTGGGAAGATCCCTTGAGCCCAGTGAACCCAGGAGACTGAGGCTGCAGTAAGCCATGATCACACCACTGCACTCCACCCTGGGTGACAAAGCAAGACCGTAAGACCATACTAAAAACAAAAACAAAACAAAACAAAAAACCACACACACAATTTTTTTTTTCTTTAAAGCAAAAGAGAGAAATATGGTTACTAACTGGAGGGAGATACAGGGTTAAAACAGACTTTTTCTTTTTTAAAGATGGGAGAAAATATAGTATCTTTATATGGTACAATAAGAAAGAAATATTGCTAATACAAGAGAGAAAGGGGAAAAGAAAGAATGGGATCTAGTACATAAGCAGAGGGGTTGGCTTAAGATAAATGGACATGCAGTTCATCCATTTTAATGGGAGGGTCATCAGAATATCAAGAGTGTAGATGTAGGTAGGTAAGTAGACGTGCTGCTAGGAACTTGTAGAAATTCCATGTGGATTGTTTCTCTTTTCTCAGTAGATGGTAACTACAGTCATCAGCTATGAAAGGATGGGAAGAAAGTACTGCAAGTTTAAGAGCACAGGAAAAAGAGATGTATAAAATAGATATATAAAAAGATAGGAGAGGATAAAGTTACAGGATTATTCAGCAGTAGCATTACAGGCTCACCTGAGATTAGTATCATGAGTTTAAAGTAAAACCAGAGCATGGTTGTTATGTTTTCTTCTATGGTGTAGCACCACAGGTACAGACAGGGACAAAGTGAAAGAATGGTCATAGGAATAAGCAGCTAAGGCAAGACAGAGAACATAATCACTAGGGAAGAGAAGGTCAAGAAAAAGAGAGGCCAAATTATTGGATCATCTATAAGGATATTAAAATCACTAAGAATGATGATAGTAGTACTGCAAAGGGCAACAGCGAGCCAGGAGCTAAAAATCTTCAAGGAATGAGGGCGAGTAAAACAATCTTGCTAGATGATTCCTGCAAAGAATAGAAGGGGGTTACCAAATCTGGTGGCGTAAGATTCAAAACCGGGCAATTTTAAGAAGGTAGACAGTACAATAAAGAATGAGGATGTCTACCCTACATCAAATGCAAACCAGAATACGCCTCCTCCATATCTTTATTCATATGGAACTTCTGCATTTTATACTGCTTAATCAATAACTTATTAACAAGAAGTTCTAAGGCAAACCTAAATAAATGGAAAGATACGTCATATTCATGGACTGAAAGACCCATATTGTAAAGACATTAATTCTCCCCCAAGTTGAGCTACTGAATCTTAACCAAAATCCTGAAAGTTTTTGTTTCTCTTTATGGGACTTGACAAGCAAATTCTAAAACTTACATGGAAGTACAAAGGGCTAAAACTAGCCTAAGCTCCTCATGAAAAATAAGATGGGAGGACATAGCCTACACTATTATGGCAATGTAGAATTGGCACATAAATAGGCAAATTGAGCAATGGAACACAACACAAAGCCCTTCTTGACTTTCTAGATTCACATACATATGGACCCATGACATATGACAGAGATGACAATGCAAATCAAGGAGAAAAAAATAATCCAAATAGATATATATTTTATATATTACTGTTTTTTAAATGTATATTTTAGTCCATATAAATCTTTCCCTTTTATTTTTTTTTTAACAAACTGAATAGTACTTGCAGAGAAAAAAGTAAGTCTAAATTCATACCTTAATCTTTACGTCACTCCTCACTCCCTCAAAAAACCCAAAATAGAAATCATAAAAAATAGGAAGAAAACACAGAAACTTTTTAAATCTTAGACTAGGAAACACCTTTCTAAGCAAAACTAAAATCTTTACATAATTTTTTTTTTTAATTCTGCATAGACAAACATCTCATCAACAAAGTTAAAATTTAAAACCCCCAAACTTAGGAGAAATACTTGTAATATATATGGCAACCCAAGACCTAATTTCCTTAATGTATAACGAGTGCCTACAAATTCATAAGAAGAAACCAAACAACTTACCACTAAAAAAAATAAAAAAAAAAGATTACCAAAAAAGTCAGGATATCAATTACTTTGGAGGAAGAGTGGAAGGGAGAGAAGGGTTGTAGCTGGGATGGGCCAAATGGAGAGATTTCTGAGGTAATTATCAAAGTTTTATTTCTTGACTAGCATGATGGTAAGGTGTTCACCTCATAATAATTAGTAAACTTTACATTTATTTTGTGTGGGTTTGTGTCTGTATTTTTACATTAAAAAGGTAAACAACAAAAACAATTCAACAGAAACACGCAAAGGACACGAATGAGGAACTCAAAGAAAAAACAAATGCCTTTTAAATATAGAAAAAGTATATTCATAAGCTCATATATAATTTATGAAAATGCAAATTAAACAAGCATTAATTTTCATTCAGAATGGCAATAATGTAAAATTGGTAAGAGATAACACTGGCAAGCATGTGAAATAAGAGGCTTGCACTGTTGGTGGAACAACCACTTTGTATGATAATATCCATCAAAATTTCACATGCATTTCTTTTGACCCAGAAGTTCTATTCCTAGGAATAATCCTAAAGATAGGTATGTCTGCGTAAGTCTATACAATTATGGCGCATTACTTAAAGAAAAAAAAAACTTTAAAGGTATGAACTTTGCAACCGGACTATATAGGTTTAAATCCCAGTTCTGATAACTTAAAAGCTATGAGACTTGGGCAAGTCACTTAAACTTCCTGTGCCTCAGTTTCCTTTCCTATAAAATGAAGATAATATTAAATACTCCCTAGGGTTATGACAATTAAATGTGTGCGTGTATGTGTGTGTGTGTGTGTGTGTGTGTATATATATATATATATAAAAGCAATGTAGCTAGCATATAAAGAGCTTTATCAGTGTTTGCTATTAACAATTTGAACGTCAACTAGTAGAAGGCTGAATATCTCACCTGCTATACCCGTAAGACATAGTTTAAGTCTACAAAGCCAAAATCAGTCATCACCAATTTTAGAATATTTTTAAGCAAAAAAGTCAAACATAAATATTTCTTTACTGACCAATAAAATATATTATCAATATGCAAAAGTAATGCAAAACTCTGCACATGTGGTGGGGGTGGAGGGTGAGGGATAGATAGTCAACAAATTATCTGGCGTGGCGATTTAATGTGGCATTAGAAAAAAAACATATAGAAACATTTAAGAGTTTGCTCTCTACCACTTGAGGATGCAAGATGTAAGCTTTATGTAACCTGGAAGAGGGTCATCAAAAGAACCAGAAAATCATGGCGCCAAGATCTTGAATCTCCAGCCTCTAGACCTGTGAGAAATAAATTTCAGTTGTTTAATTAAAACACACACACACACTTAAGAGTTTAACTTTTCCCTTTCCCATGTTTTGTATTCTTAAACCTATCTTCCTGGAAAGGGAACAAGTCAACCTTTTGAGGTCCCTAGTTAAGACTACAATACTTAATCATTTATTGAAAAAAAAAATATCTCTTTATTTAGGGATAATACTATACTTAAAGAAACTTGCACTATTAATTGGGAAAAGATTAATATACATGAAATAAGCAAAAAAACCCACATAATTCTAAAATATATTCATTTATTCAACAAATATGTTAATGTATGCCATTGGTCAGACACTAACTGTGTAGGTGAAAAACTCTGTACTCGTAGAGCTTCCATTCTCATGGAGACAATATAAATGAATGGATAACTAAACACATGATATGCTTTCAGATAGTCAGAAGTGCTATGAAATGGTAAAGTACACACCACTGCCTGCAAGTACTATCATAATTCAGGATAGTGAAGGTTAGAGAAACCAACCCGGAATAAAGGAATTAGTCCATAATAATGCTTAATAAATGTTAACTAGCTACATTATTATTATTATCTTCATCCTCATTATTGCCATGGTCTCTGAAAGATGAGAAGTTGTAAACATGAAGGCTAAATTGCTGTGGAGATGTTTTCAAGCATAAAAACATAAGACTGGGAGGCATGAACGAACAAGGGAAATTTGTGAGACACAAAAGAAAGTAGTCTGATGAGAGCAGAGGGCAGAGAAGAAATGAGACTTGCTAGGTAGAATGGTCAAACAATGGGAACCTTTGAAATAAAATAAAGAGCCTACTATGGGGGGCAGTTCCTCCCTGTACGTGGTGCCTATCTCAAGGCAAAAGTAGAGAAGAGATTTACCACGAGGATTTTATTGGGTTGGTGCAAAAGCAATTGCGGAGAAAAAAAGTGTTTTACGGAGGTCATTTTGACAAGTTGTATTTGATTTTTTAAAAAAGAGATTAAGATCATAAATTTTATGTTATGTGCTTTTTACCTAATTTTTTTAAAAATGAAGAAGACAGATGAGGAGGAGGAGAAAGAGTTCAGATGACTACCAGGAGATGAAATCCTATACCAGGGAGAAGACAGAAGGGTGACTCGTTCTGCCCTACGTCATTTGGTTACTTGAAGTAGCTGTTTCTCCACTCCACCCCCAGAAACGGTAACAAGCACTCACCACCTTCTTCAGAGAGTGGGTGAGAGAATAAAGGTCAGGAGAGAAAATATGTTTAGTGCATTTGAAAGGAAACCCGCGAGTTAACCACTTCCTTCTGTCCCCACCCCTCCATCTTTCTCCAGATACTGGCGAGGTTCTGGAGCTGGCACTGGCGCGCGAAGCCGAGAAGAACGGGGCTCAAAGCCCGGCTTGGAAGTCAGGTATGCAGTTCGCCGGCGGTGAGGGTTGCACCTTCCGGACTGGAGCTCCACAAGCTTCAATCGTTATATCGCCCTCCCCGGCCCAGCTCTTACCATCACAGAGCCACAAACTCCAGGTCGCCTCTGCGCTGCGTAAGCAGCGCTTGCCAGCACCAGACGTCTGCGCGCGCTGCATGCCCATTGGAGCTGTTCATGCCCACCCTAGCCAATCCCGAAACTCGCTCGGACGCTAACAGAAGACTGCGCCGCTGCTTTGGGATTGGTAGCCGAGTTGTGTGTCGCGCTTTTTGTGACGACGCGAACAACATGGCGGCGGAAAGTGGTAGCGATTTTCAGCAGAGACGGAGAAGGCGCCGGGACCCGGAGGAATCAGAAAAAACAGAACTCAGCGAAAGAGAGCTGGCGGTAGTAGTGGCGGTGTCCCAGGAGAACGATGAGGAGAACGAAGAGCGCTGGGTTGGGCCTTTACCTGTGGAGGCAACACTGGCCAAGAAGAGGAAAGGTAGCTGCAGACATAGTACTGGATGAATTGGAGTGCTGCATTCCCCGAGTGGGAGGGTTGAGTTCAAGCCAGATCCGAAGAGGGATGGTGTGTGGAGTTTTGTGCCCTCAGAAGAGAGGGCCGTCCTCTCACTTCTGGCCACTCCATACTTGCATGTCTTAACGAAATAGTGATTTAAGCGTAGTACAACGTGTTGATTTGTTATGATAGATGCTAAAACTAACATTTTCCTATACTTACGTGTTTGGCTTCTCTCATTTACTCCCCACAGCAGCCACATGAAGTTGGAATTTTGAACTCTTATTTAGATATGGAAAAGGGTACTAGTTCTCTTTAAGGCTTTAGTTCAGGAGTGGTGTTAATGCGTTAATGTTGGGGCGCGAGAGGAAGGCGGTGCTTATTTCGAATCATAGTAGGTAAAGATAATTTCAACTCTGACACTTCCACTAATAAATTTTCGTATCTAGGGAAAGTCACGTAAGCTTCCTAGATCACAGATTTGTTTTCATCCAAAACCCGAAGTCTGTGGTTTTGAAATCATACTCTTGATACGATAGGCTGAAGCATTTTGTCGCTAACGAGGAATAATCACAAATTATCATCAAATAAAAGGGGTGGGAAAAGGAGTAGATTAAGTTTTCTTTGTTATTTTCTTGTCTTGTTTTTCTGTGAAATGTTTTCCTTAAGTATTTAGGACATTTTAAATGTGGTCTAAGCTCAAATTGTACTTTAGCACTTTCCCTTAAAACTCTTCCATGATTTCTCATTATTTTTTCTTTTCTTTTTTTTTTTTTTTTTTTTTTGAGACAGAGTCTCGCTCTGTCGCAAGGCTGGAGTGCAGTGACGCTATCTCGGCTCACCGCAACCTCTGCCTCCCGGGTTCAAGCAATTCTCCTGCCTCAGCCTCCCGAGTAGCTGGGACTACAGTCGCACGCCACTACGCCCCAGCTGATTTTTGTATTTTTAGTAGAGACGGGTTTTCACCATGCTGGCCAGGATGGTCTTGATCTCTTGCCCTCTTGATCTGCCCGCCTCGGCCTCTCGAAGTGCTGGGGTTACAGGCGTGGGCCACCGGCGCCTGGCTCATTATTTTCATTAAAGCCCGAACTCCCTCACATGGCATATAAAGCCCTTTATGATGCGATCTCTCCTTACCTTCTTAGTGCATTTTCCATTATCCTCCTCTCCCAACCCCTTACTTTGTACTGCAGCCATTCTAAAATCACTCGAGAATGGGTCATGTACTCTTTTTCCTCTGGATTCCTACCCAGATATGGTGTCTCTACCGGGAATAATTTCCCTCACCCCTTCCACTGAACTGACTTTTGGTCAACCTTTAGCACTTAGCTATCATCTTCTCTGGGAAGCCTGTGACTTCTCCAATCTGGACTGGATTTCTAAAGCACTTTGATCATAATTCTGAGGTAGTTATCTATCAACAATGAATTTATAGGTAGCCTTCAAATTTTATGTATCCAAATTTTGAAGAAGCTGTTTTTTTGAACCTTGTATATTGACACCCTTAGAGTGCATTATCATTTTTACTTCCTGGTCCTCTTATTAAATGTTTCCATACTAACCATTTTATTTATGGCATTTGCTGCAGTTTCTACTTACATATTTATTCATGTGATTGATGAATGTTTCGCTCCACTGCTAAGACTGTAAGCAAGTAAGAACCAGGATCTCGCCTTTTTTGTTCATTGCTTGGTGTACAGTGTTTTGCCTAAGTATTTAATGAATGAATATTAAAGCGTTTATGCTGGTCTTTAACTATTTTGTTGCATATGAATATTTTTGCAAGTTCTCCTTTAATTAAATGAGTAAGGAGAAATGTAAAAATCCAGAAATATCGAAATGCTGATATTAGTGTTACCAGACAAGTGTCTTACAAACTTAATATAACTGAGACATATAAATTAGTAGGTGTGAAAATCTTTAATCAGTTGTTTATTGTTTTAAGACAGCCGATAGCTGGCTGGGTGCGGTGGCTGACGCCTGTAGTCCTAGCACTTTGGGAGGCTGAGGCGGGCAGATCATCAGGTCAGGAATTGGAGACCAGCCTGACTAACATGGTGAAACCCCGTCTCTCCTAAAAATACAAAAAAATTAGCTGGGCGTGGTGGCGCACGCCTATAATCCCAGCTATTCAGGAGGCTGAGGCAGGAGAATCGCTTGAACCCGGGAGGCAGAGGTTGCAGTGAGCCGAGATTGCTCCACTGTACTTCAGCATGGGCAAGAGAGCAAGACTCTGTCTCAAAAAAAGAAAAAAAAAAAAAAGCCAATAGTGTTTTCAGTTTGAAGAAAAAAATTGAAACTAAAAAACATACATGGAATGTGACAAAAATATTATTTAAAATTTTGTCTAAATGGACAAGTGTTTAACAATTTCAGCTTTCTAGAAATGGAGTCACCCCCTTTAACATGTTCTTTGGACATTGGACTGTTGTATACATTTTCAGAAAGACATGATTATATGACACTGAACTTTAAACTGCCTCTTCAGGACAGGAACTGTGTTTTACTCTTCTTTATGCCCATGTGACTTAGAACACATTTTGTTCTTTTTTTTTTTTTGAGATGGAGTCTCGCTCTGTCGCCCAGGCTGGAGTGCAGGGGCAGGATCTCAGCTCACTGCAAGCTCCGCCCCCAGGGTTCACACCATTCTCCTGCCTCAGCCTCCCATGTAGCTGGGACTATAGGCGCCCGCCACCATGCCTGGCTAATTTTTTTTTTTTTTTTTGTATTTTTAGTAGCGACAGGGTTTCACCACGTTAGCCAGGATGGTCTCGATCTCCTGACCTCATGATCCGCCAGTCTCGGCCTCCCAAAGTGCTGGGATTACAGGCGTGAGCCACCGCACACGGCCTTTTCTTTTCTTTTTGATAGAACATTCACATTAAGCCAGAACCACTCATTTCTTAAGTCCTGGGGACAGTTAGCATGTATATAATACCTGGGAACTTGTTGTAATTCACTAAATCATGGTGCTATTCAGTGCTCTGAAATAATAGACGTTAAAACTGACATAAAATACTGGATTTTTTAAATTGTGAATTGAGAAAAATTAAAATCTAGGAGAAAATACCAAGTAGAGTGTAGACAATTTTAAATAAAATACAAGATAGTATTTGGTTTATTTGTTAAAAATAGATTTTATACTTTACTTTTTTTTCTTCAGTCTTAGAGTTTGAAAGAGTCTATCTTGATAATCTCCCCAGTGCATCCATGTATGAGCGCAGTTACATGCATAGAGATGTTATCACCCATGTGGTATGCACCAAGTAAGTCTATCACATCTTTTTTACTTTGTTCTGAGAAGTTTATTAAAAAAAAAAAAAAAAAAAGCTTCAATTTTGAGGTAGATTTATAGAGGTAATTTTAAAATTTTACAGATTTTTGTTTAATTTCATTAGTTCTGAAATAAAGTCCTACATGTTCTTTCCTATATCATACAAATAATGCATTCTCTAAGACAGAACCCCTTAGTTTATATGTATGTCTTTGGAGATAAATGCCAAGAGGGGAATGAACCAGGTAGTGTCTGAGCTTCCCTGAAGAAGAGGGTACATTAGTTAAGATACGAATAATTGGTACCTGGCCTCTTTGGTACTAGTGGAGAAAATGTGGGCTAAATACCCTAAGAATAGCAAAGGGCCTTCAAAACAGATGAGTAGGATCTTGGAGAAGGATAATAATAGTACAGGTTGAGCACCCGAAATCTAAAATGCTCCAAAATCCAATACTTTTTGAGTGCTGACATGATGCTCAAAGGAAATGCTCTTTGGAGCATTTGAGATTTTCTGATTAGGGATGTTCAGCCAGCAAGTATAATGTAAATATTCTAAAATCCGAAAAATTGAAACTCCAAAACTATTCTGGTCTGATGCATTTTGGATAAGGGATACTCAAACTGTAGTAATATTATACCATTTGTTGAGCTCATAATATGTCCCAGGTACTGTGCTAAGTCTTTTTCTTTTTTTATCTGTCAAGTTAAGGCTTTTTCATAAATTTTTTTATTCATCATAAGAATAATCTTGTGAGTTAGTACATGCTCTTCATTTTAGAGATGAGGAAACTGAAGTTTAGAGAGGTTAAATAGCATATTAGGCTGCTATTTAAAAGGCAAGGGTTAAATCCTAGAAGACTTTTTATTTCTTGTATGGGTTTTGAACCTGTGAGCAGGAGAGTAACATCAGATTTACTTTTATTAAAGGACCACCCTGGCTGTGGTGAGATGAATGGATTCAAACAGGTCAAGAATGGATACAGGGAGAGAAGTTAGGAAGCTGGTATAGAAATCTGGATGAGATATGGTGGCTTGGATGATACTAGCAGTGACTATGGGAAGTAGGTGGATTACTTTGTGCTTTTGTAGATCAGTCTATTCTTGATGGCTTGAAGACAAATTTAATTTCATATATAAATCTAAATAAAATATATTTCATGAAAAATAGGATAATTCTGACCAAATATTAGCACCTTTTCTAGTCTCAAGTTCTCAGTGTGTTGAACAACATATAGATACTAGCATTGCTGTTGCTCTCTTCTCAAATATTTTTGTTTTGTTTTTTTAAACCACGGCAGTGGAAGGTAATACAGAGAATATACGTTTTTTGGTTAGGTAGATTGAAAGCCACTCTAGCTATATGGACCTGAGACAAGTACATTTAACATTTTAAAACTATTTCCTACTTACAAAATGATGATAAAAATACATAGAGTTGCTGTAAAATTACTAAGATAATATGTACAAAGTACCTGACATATACTGGGTTTCCATAAATGATTTCTATTTTTACATACCTAATAGGGGAGATTCTTCTGTACAAAATCTTTTTGATACTTAAGTAACCAAAATACTTTGTATAGGATATAAAACAAACTTTTGTTGAATTTTGTTGTATGTGAAAGTAGTATGTTTAGATTTACTTATCAGCTACTGACAAATAGTTTATTTTCTTGTGAAAATACTGTCTATAGGGTAATTATAGCAATAAAGAATCCAAAGTATAGTGATTCTTAGTGAGATTTTTATTTTAATTTCAAATTTTAGTTCAATTCTGATCCTAGCTCTTGAGATTAAACTACGTGAAGCTGTAACTGTTTTGATATCCAGAAAGGAGCTTCAAAATTTACAGTGTTCTGTAATATAGTGGTCTGCTTAAAGAAAGGTTTTTTTTAAAAAACCCATTATGCAAAAGTCAGATTCTTAGTGAATGATTGCTTTGGGAATACTGAGTGATTCATAGATCTGTTTTAGAAATTAACTTTTAACATTTCATATATGCAGAACAGATTTTATTATTACTGCCAGTCATGATGGACATGTCAAGTTCTGGAAAAAAATAGAAGAGGGAATTGAATTTGTTAAACATTTTCGTAGTCACCTGGGTAAGAATTTCACCTCATTTTCTTTTAGCTCTTTTCTAAACTGTACTAATTAAAGTTTAAATTTTTAAAAAAAATTTTCTTTGAATCATGCACATTTATTTTTTTGGTATTTACTAGAATGTTTTAATTTCATTTATTGAAATAGGAGTTATTGAGAGTATTGCAGTTAGCTCTGAGGGAGCATTGTTCTGTTCTGTGGGTGATGATAAAGCAATGAAGGTGTTTGATGTAGTGAACTTTGACATGATCAACATGCTGAAACTTGGGTGAGTCTTTTAAAAAGTATATATATTTTAACTTATTGAAGTAATTTGTAGATCAGACTTTACCATTTAATAGGTTATTTCTAAATAGTATATTACCAGATCTTTAAAAAAAAAATGTG
The DNA here is from genome assembly GCF_007565055.1 of Rhinopithecus roxellana. NCBI lineage: Eukaryota > Metazoa > Chordata > Mammalia > Primates > Cercopithecidae > Rhinopithecus > Rhinopithecus roxellana. The sequence goes on from NC_044551.1 coordinate 58,806,273, forward strand.
CCTTTGGGTTTTGCTTGGGAAAGTTAGATACAGTGAATCCTTATAATGTTTGGAAGCATCTGCTCTGGTTTGTTATCAATCACAGAAATTTCTAAACAGCATCATAACAAGGATTCCTTATATCCAAATTGACATTACTTAGTAATATTACTGGAGCTCCGTCATATCTAATTACTGGTACTTACGGTTAACTTCCTTGCTTTACTTATCTCAGTAATATAGAATTGAGTTCCTATAAGGTTTATTCACATTTTTGGAATTAAAGCTATTTATTGGTGATGTTGAACTTTGGAATATATTGATACTAAAACTATGGTTAGATTGTACAGTATTAAGACTCATACTTTGTTTTAAGCATGTCTTTTTTAAGATAACATATTGAATTTATACACATCTAAATAAATGTCAGCTTGAAAGTCAAAACAGTGTCAGAAAGTTTTGGGACTTGCCTTAGTCTGCTTGGATGCCGTAACAAAAAAAAACCGTAGACTAGGTGACTTAAATACAGAAATCTGTTTTCTCACAGTTCTGGAGGCTCGAAAGTCCAAGATCAAGGTTCCATCAGGGTTTGATTTCTGATGAGGGCTGTCTTTCTTGCTTCTCCCTATGTTCTCACATGGTTGGAGGAAGAAGGAAGGGAGAGGGAAGAGGGAAAAGGAGATCTTTTTTTCTTCTTGTAAGGTCACAAGCCCATCAGATGAGCTCATTAACCTTAATTACCTCCTGAAGACCCTGTCTCTAGAAATTCCAACTGATGGAATTCCAACTGTGGTTTGAATTGTGTCCACAATTCAAATAATTTCAAATCGTAGAATTTCCTTCAAAATCAGTTTATGACTTGGTGAGCCACTGAAGGAAATCAGTCTCATTATTTATGGTTAGAATGGCACAAACATAGTTACCTATCTTGATCATCTGTCTTACTCCCCAGGTTTGTTTCCTCAAAGCTTTTCATTCACAAATATTGAACGTTTGCCCTTTGAGAATACTTGGAAGAGTATATTTCAGACTTTGATAGAAATTCTTAAAGAAGAGGTCCAGAAGGTTTTGAGCATCAGCACCATGGTTAGAATAATAGCGTCATTGCCATGTATACATATGTAACAAACCTGCATGTTGTGCACATGTACCCTACAACTTAAATTTTAAAAAAAAATTAAAAAAATAAAAAGTATACTTATCAAAACTAAAAAAAAAAAAAAAAAAAAAAACACACAGAAAGAAGGCCAATATGGGTCAAGCAGAGTAAGCAAGGGGACAAGAATATGTGAGGTTGACAGGAGTCAGATCTTACAGGACTTTGTACCTCAGATAAATTAGATTTTATTTTTTAAGTATAATAAATAAATATTGGAAGGTTTAAAAAAAAAAAAAAGAATAATAGTTTTGCTTCCCAGAATCACTACTTTGAAGGAAACAACATTCATTTTTGAGTGTTTTAGTACAATTGATTAAATCAGTCTGAATTATTTTATGCCTTATTCATCAGGTGGAATGTTTAAAGCTTAGAGTTTTAGTATCAAGATTTAGTTAGTAATGAGAGTGTTTTAGGACAGTACTTTTCTTTGAAGTATTGCCATAATAAAATATTTGATTTTAAATATTTCAAGAAAGGATTTATAAAGTATACTATTACATGCTAACCTATTTTAAAGTAAGTATACATAGACTGTTGTAGAGAGATCCAAAAAGCAATGTCCCAGAAGGTCTTAGGGTCCAGATCTGATTAAGTTTCCTTATCTGCCCAAGAGAAATAAATGTGCTGCTATATGCAGTTCTCTTCTTGTGTTTTGACAGATTCTCAGAATTATCATTATATTGATGAGGTCAGAAAGATAAAAAAAAAGTAACTATTCTTAGCTGTTCCTCCCCATTCTGTGTCTCTGCTACTTTTGAGCAGGGAATCCAAAACTGTCTAAATCACTGGCCAAGACGTTTGGTAGTGGGATAGGGAGGGATTCTTGCTTGTTGTGCTGACCTTTTTTTTTCCCCCCTTTCAATTCTTTATGATTTTAGCTATTTTCCTGGACAGTGTGAGTGGATCTATTGCCCAGGGGATGCAATTTCTTCAGTTGCTGCTTCTGAAAAGAGTACGGGAAAAATTTTCATTTATGATGGCCGAGGAGATAACCAGCCACTTCATATTTTTGACAAACTCCATACGTCACCTCTTACTCAGATACGGCTAAACCCAGTTTTCAAAGCAGTAGTGTCTTCTGACAAATCTGGGATGATTGAATACTGGACTGGGCCTCCTCATGAATATAAATTCCCCAAAAATGTGAACTGGGAATATAAAACTGACACTGATTTATATGAATTTGCCAAGTGTAAGGCTTATCCAACCAGCATATGTTTTTCACCGGATGGGAAGAAAATAGCTACCATTGGTTCTGATAGAAAAGTTAGAATTTTCAGGTTTTTAACTGGAAAACTCATGAGAGTGTTTGATGAATCACTAAGCGTAAGTGTAATTTAAATTTAACCATACTTTTCTAAAATGCTTTATTTTATGCCTTTTCTTGAAAGATCTTTTTTCTACACATAGACATTTAGGTAGACAGTTATTTATTTTCTTAGCACATTAAAGATATTCAACTGTTTCTGTCTTGTAGTGTTGCTCTTTGAAACTCTCTTCTCTAGGGGTTTATGATGTGCATTTTCCAAGTCAGTTATTGTCTTATTTTTGTGGTTATTGTTTTGTTTTTTACAATTTTGTTTTGTTTGCAAGCTATTCTCTTAAGATCCTCAAAACTCATTCTAGGACCCCTTCTCACTCTTTATTCACTCCTGTCCATATGACTACTTCTAAATTTACTTCTGTAGCCTTCTATTACAACCAAACCTGGTGCTATCTCTTTCTTTTCCTGTCTTCATAAATGGTGCCAGTATCCATCTAGTTGCTCAAACCAGAAATCTAAGAGTTATCCTTAACTCTTTTACCCTTCTATGCCAATTTTGCTTTCTAAATATAAATACACCAATTTCTTTTCAGCACAGCTGTCACCATAGTTCATGCTCTTTTGCCTGACCTATTGCATGGCCTACTACCTATATTTATTCTGGCTTCTTCCTAATATCCACTCTGCACCCAGGGCCATCTTTTAAAAGCATATATCTGGTTATGTCATTCCTTTGCCTAGAACTTTTCAGTTAATTCCTTCTGTTCTTGGGATCAAGACCAGAGTCATGGCTTACCATGTTGTGACACCATAAGTCACTGTTCTTCCTGCCTCTTATTCTGCCATTTGGGCCTCCTTTTTATTTCTTGAACATGCCTCCCACCACAGGACCTTTTTATAAGTTGTTTCCTCCACTTGGAGTGAGGCCCTCCCTCCCTCCTCAAATTCCTCCGTTACCTATTGAACTGGTACTTCAAATTTCAAATGAAGACTCACTTCCCCTGGGAGGCTTCGACGGTTCATCCTGTCTTGCATAGTTTGGGTTTTTTTTTTGTTTTGTTTTCTTTTTCTTAATTATTTTCTGAGATAAGAGTTGCACTAAAGTGCAGTGGCATGATCCAGCTCATTTCAGCCTCCACCCTCTGGGTTCAAGCGATTCTTCTGTCTCAGCTTCCCAAGTAGCTGGGACTACAGGCGCATGCCACCACGCCTAGCTAAATTTTTTTTTTTTTTTTTAGTAGAGATGGGTTTCACCATGTTAGCCAGGCTGGTCTCGAACTCCTGCCCTCAAGTGATCCGCCTGCCTTGGCTTCCCAAAGTGCTGGGATTACAGACGTGAGCCACCGTGCCAAGCCAGCAGAGTTTTTTTTTTTTTAATGTGACTGTAGATCACTCTTTCTTTTAGAGCATTTGATATGGTCATATTATTTGATTAATGTGTATCACCTCCAGTAGACTAAGCCCTGTGTGATGTTTTAGCTCATGTTTCTAACTCCAACAGTAAAAACAGTACCTCACACAGAGTTATTCAAATATCTTGAAAGAGTGACTCTAGCCATCACTTGTTAGACTGCTAACAAGAATTTGTTACAGCATGTAGTTGTGGAATAAGAGTTTTTAATCCATGCAATTCACTGGTTTCTGTGATTGCAACTATTGCTATCAAGTGGTTCTCTGAATCCGAGTCTATCCGGATTGAACCTTTGTTGCAATGTTTATTATATGACATTGTCAATTCTTTTGTCCTTGTCAGTGACCAATTTGCATTGGATTCCCTGCTGTAAGTTCTTCATAAATTGTCAACTCTTCCTAGTGGCGCTTTTGAGTTGGTAGCACATGGTAATAAATGAGTTGGTCGTCTGTCTGTCTGTCTGAAGTAATATAATTCCAGACAAATTTGAAGATCTGTTTGCCAGCCAAATTATCCTCATGACAAATTTTCTTGTTGGAAGAAGATAGCTTTCCACTCTGCTTTTAAGGAGAAACATTTATTGGTAATACTTTCTTTAATGGTGGCAGATAACTAAATATAACTTGCAATTTAAATAAAAATTTAAAACTCTTTTAACTTGCAGTTCTTCCAAGATCCCTTAGGCAAAGACATATTCAGAATCTAGTCTCTGGACACAAGTTTCTTAACACACATACTCTGAGCTGCTCAGTTCACTCTATTTGCTCATTGTTGTCTTCAACATTTGTTTAAATGATTGGCCTGAGGTGACAAGAAGTCAGTAGTAGAACTTAAGACAGAAGTGGAGATTCAGAATGAGAGCTTGCCAAAAAAGCCAATCATCAGTTAAATTACAGTGCTAGTAACTAGTAAATGACTGGCGTCTCAAGGAGGTGGTAGTGGAGGAGGGTAGTTTCTAACCAATCAGAATCCTACTTTAACAGAAAAGCAATTGAATGGGATGATGTGAGTTATCTTTTAGTATTTATTAACCAGGGTCACTGTATATGGCTGTTCAGTTGGCGTATCACATAAGCCCTGCTGTGAAGTCTAGAACACTCTAAAAAGATTCTGATCAGATACTTACCAGGTTGGATAACATTTATGGAATACTTATATATGGACAGATGACCACCTACAGACCTTATGTCTTAAAAACTGAGTCTTCTCTCCAGCAGAAATGATCATTGGCCCTTCCCTACAAAATGTGTAGTCCAGCATCCTAGGCTATTCCTGGCACATGAATAAGCAGCGTAATATGTATCAGTCTCTCTGTCTTTTGAGACTAGAGACAAGAAAACCTAACGACTAGGCTTTCTAACTGTTCTGTAAGACCTTGACCTTGTGCTTATACCCTAACACACATACCTCTTTTTGATTCTTTGAGTTTTGTATATTGTTCTAACCTTATCTAGAAAACACAAGATTTTGGTTGATGTAAGCATGAAGTAAGGATAGAATTAGATGGGACAGAAGTCTGGCTTATTTTCATCTGCAATGGAGAGCTATTTTTGAATGCTGCTGTTTGATGCCCAGATTGTGTAGAAAACAATATAAAGATCATTATCTTCTTTTGGAAGGTTCATAATATGTTAATACAATTAGAGATGTGATGCCTATCTTGAAATTTGTGTAATATCAAAAGAAAAGTAAACCAATTTTCCAAACTATAAAGGACACTCATAGAAATAGTCATGTCTACTAAACCACATGTACCTAATGGTAATCTCACTGCCCTGTGTCAAAATAACTTGAAACATTTTCTGAAATATCATGAATTTGTTATAAATTAGTTAGATGAATTCATTAAGCAAAAATTGAGAGCTTGTTATATGTCAGGCACATAACCTTGCACAAGGACCTCATAGTCTATAGCTGCATTATCCAATATAAATAGTTACTAGCCATGTGTCTACTGAGCACTTGAGAGATGGCTAGTCCAAACTGAGATATACTGAAAGTGTAAATACAAGATTTCAAAGACTTAATATTTTTTTAAAAGAATGTAATTTATCCCAATTTTTTATATTGTTAATGTTGAGATGATATTCTGGATATTTTGAGTTTAATCAAACATTAAAATGAAATTCATCGGTTTCTTTTTGTTTAATGTAACTACTAGACACTTTAAAATTACATATGTGGCTTGCATTATATTTCATTGGAAAGTGCTACTCTGTGACTTTTAAAAGGCAGCAGATGTATTCTGTAGAGAAACCAGTAGTTATATTAACCAACTGGGTTTTGTTTTAAATTAAAAGAACCAGTTACCATTTTGAAATACCATTTTTTTTTTTTTTTGAGACGGAGTTTCACTCTGTCACCCAGGCCGGAGTGCAGTGGCGCGATTTCGGCTCGCTGCAGCGTCCGCCTCCTAGGTTCTCTTGCTGCAGCCTCCCGAGTAGCTGGGATTACAGGCACACATCACCATGCCCGGCTAAGTTTTTATATTTTTAGTAGAGATGGGGTTTCACCATGTTGGCCAGGCTGTTCTTGAAATGACCTCAGGTGATCCACCTGCCTTGGCCTTCCAAAGTGCTGGGATTAGAGCCATAAGCCACCACGGCCTGAAATACTATTTTTTAGTGACTGGACTTACTAATGTCTATTTCATACTGTTTAGAATCCCTCTTAAGAAGTAAAAACGGTTAGTGGCTCTTAATATGTATTCTGCTTCTATTTAAATTCTCATTGCATATGTAGATAGATGGGTTGATATAGATATAGGTATATAGAGATTTTGTTACTAAATGGTTTATTTCCTAGATGTTTACTGAACTGCAACAGATGAGGCAGCAGTTACCAGACATGGAATTTGGCCGACGAATGGCTGTAGAACGTGAGTTGGAGAAGGTTGATGCTGTAAGATTAATTAATATAGTTTTTGATGAGACTGGACACTTCGTGCTATATGGAACAATGCTGGGCATTAAAGTTATAAATGTAGAGACAAACCGGTAAGCTTTAATATGAGGTATTTTTTTAAAAAATGTGTTTGTGGGGGACCATTTCCTCCATCATGGGAACAGTGGGAGTATTGTTTGTTCCAAGACAAGTGGAATGGCCCCAAATATCTAAACTTAACCAAATGTTTTGACTGGATTTTTCTGTGGTCTCTTGGTTGTTTATATTCTTATGTAGAAAGTTTCCACTCATGTTTGTAAAAGAAATGGAAAGAAGATATGCATAGTTTCAAGTTGTTGTGTGTTTTTTTTTTAACAAGTTTGTCTGTCTTTTGCTTATTGATTTAAATTAGCCTGGTTCATGTTAAATGTTGCCAAAGATTTTAACCACAGAATTCAGCATTACATCCTGCTAGACATAAAATCAAAAGTTAAAAATGCATGAAACCACAGTAAGCCTTTTTTGTGAAAACAGTCCATTTGGTCTTAGTACAGAATAGCTACAATCAGATACTCTCACTGAATGTAAATGAACAGAACTTAATATTTTAAGGGAAAAAAAATGTGCTGTACATTTCCATGTATAAACATATTTATATTGTAGTTCTTGGCAATACAAAATCTTTGAAGTTTTGCAGAACAGTTAACAGACATGGAATTTTAATCAGAATAGGTTAAAACTGTATAAACAAATGACTGATTATTTTTAATAGACCTTACTTTTTTGAACAGTTTTAGGTTCACAGCAAAATTAAGAGGAAGATACAGAGATTTCCCATGTACCCTCTGCCCGAATACATGCATAGCCTCCCCGTTATCAACATCCCCCACCAGAGTGGTACGTTTGTTACCATTCATGAACCTACGTTGACACATCATTATCACCCAGAGTCCATAGTTTACATTAGGGTTCACCCTTGGTGTTGTATATTCTATAGGTTTGGAGAAATGTATATAAAAGTATCCACCATTATACTATCATACAGAGTAGTTTTACTGCCTTCAAAATCCTCTGCTCTGACTGTTCAACCACTGATCTTTTCACCATCTCCATAGTTTTGCCTCTTCCAGAATGTGATATAGCTAGAATCATATAGTATGTAGTCTGTCCAGATTGGCTTCTTTCAGTAATATGCATTTAAGGTTCTTCCATGCCTTTCCACAGCTTGATAGCTCATTTCTTTTTAGCACTGAATAATACTCCATTGTCTGGATGTACCACAGTTTATCCATTCACCTACTGAAAGACATCTCGGTTGCTTCCGAGCTTTGGCAGTTATGTATAAAAGCTGCTATAAACATCTGCGTACAAGTGTCTTGTGTAGTCATTTCAGCTCCTTTCAGTAAATATCAAGGAACACAATTGTTGGATCATATGGTAACGGAATGTTTAGTTTTGTAAGAAACAGCCAAACTGCCTTTAAAAGTGGCTGTACTCTTTTGCATTCTCACCAGCAATGAATGAGTGTTCCTGTCACTCCACATCTGTGCCACCATTTGGTACTGTCAGTGTTCCAGATTTGGGCCATTTTAATAGATGTGTAGTAGTATCTTGTTTTAGTATGGATTTCCCTGGCAACATATGAGGTGAAATATCTTTTCATATGCTTATTTACCATCTGTATGTCTCTTTGATGAAGTATATGTGAAGGTCCTTGGGACATTTTGTAATTGGGTTGTGTTCTTACTGTGTTTTAAGAGTTCTTTGTATATATAGATTTTTTTTTTAAGAGTTCTTTATATATTTTGGATAACAGTCCTTTATGAGCTGTTCTCCTAGTCTGTGACTTTTCATTCTCTTGATTGGTTTTGTTGTTGTTTTTTATTGAGACAGAGTCTTGTTCTGTCACCCAGGCTGGAGTGCAGTGGCACGATCTCGGCTTACTACAACCTCTGCCTCCTGAGTTCAAGCGATTCTCGTGTCTCAGCCTCCCTAGTGGTTGGGATTACAGGTGCCTAACACCATGCCTGACCAATTTCTTGTATTTTTAATGGAGACAGGGTTTCACCACATTGGCCAGGCTAGTCTCAAACTCCTGACCTCAAGTGATCTGCTTGCCTCGGCCTCCCAAAGTGCTGGGATTACAGGTGTGAGCCACCATGCCTGGCCTCATTTCTATTTTTTAACCTGAAAATTATAGCTGCCTACCAGTTTAAATTGATAGCTTTTGGGGGGTAGAGAAACACTTTTAAAAAACTTTCACAAGTTATGTTGTACATAGATAAGATAGTTGATTCCCTTTTATCTGTAAAGTTGTCATAATTAGAATTAACTTTGGTGATTTTGTTGTATAAAAAACATTGTTATATTTTTAGGTGTGTGCGGATTTTAGGCAAACAAGAAAATATTAGAGTGATGCAATTGGCTTTGTTCCAGGGAATAGCCAAAAAGCATCGTGCTGCAACTACTATAGAGATGAAAGCTTCTGAAAATCCTGTTCTTCAGAATATTCAAGCTGACCCAACAATAGTCTGTACATCATTCAAAAAGAATAGATTTTATATGGTATGTATAAGTACTAGGAGATTAGACCATAATGTTCCTTCTAGTTTGGTTTGACTTTTCTTTGTTTGTACCTTCAACTGAAGAGAATGTTGGCACTAACAGCAGACTTCCTAAACAACTAGAATACCATCTTATATTAATATTGTAGAATTTTAAACTAGGAGTTGATTTTAAGTATTTCTGTACTGTTTTCCATCATGTTTTGACATTTTTCAACCTCGCTTCCACAACTGTTTGTGTTGTTTAAGATGGTAGGAAGTTAGTGGTTATAGTCATAATTACATCCAAAATAGTTTCACTGTGGGATTTTAAAATTTCTTTTTAGTTTTTTTATTTTTTAGCCTTTACTCTTGAATATAATTTATCTCCCCTAAATTAGCACAGCTTCCTTCAAATGTATTTCCTTTTTTACCTTTTGACTTTTATTTTAATGGTGCTGCCTTGGAATTATATATTCCTGTGGAATTTTTTTTTTCCTCTGGAGAACTAAAAATACTTTGCATGTTAACTAAGACTGAGATAGTTAAAATCAAACTACTACGCCATATAGGAGTAGCACAATTTTATTTGTTCATCCAAGCAGGAAAATCAGAAGTATAGAGATCTCTGCTTGCATTCTATCCTTCACATTGCAATCAGAGAACTTTTTAAAACCCAAACGTGACTCTTATTTTCTGCCTAATGCCCTTCAATGGTGCCCCAGCTATCTATGCTGGTTGGCCCTCCTCACTTCTGTAGCTTTATCTTTCTTCATTTTTCGTTCATTTGCTACACCAACCATACTTATTCACAGTAGTTGAGTGTGCTTTTTAAACTCTGGGTCTTTGCATAGGCTATCATTCTGCCAGCCACACACTTCTCTCCAACTCCTAACTCATACTTCAAGTCTCAGTTTGGAAGCCCCCGGGTTTTTTTGTTTTGTTTTTTTTTTTTTTGGAGATGGTATCTTGTTCTGTTGCCCAGGCTGGAGTGCAGTGACGTGACTTTGGCTCACTGCAGCCTCTGCCTCCTGGGTTCCAGCGATTCGCCTGCCTCAGCCTCCTGGGTAGCTGGGACTACAGGTGCATGCCACCACACCCAGCTAATTTTTGTATTTTCAGTAGTGACAGGGTTTCACCATGTTGGCCAGGCTGTTCTTGAACTCTTGACCTCTGGTGATCCACCTGACTCAGCCTCCCTAAGTGCTGGAATTACAGGCGTGAGCCACCGCACCCAGCCTAGAGACCCTTTTTAACATCAAGTCTGAGTTAGGTGTGCCTGCTTATGTTTCTCCTTTGCTTCCCCGTCATATGATGTGTCACACTTTTTGTGTGAACATCAATTATGTCTTTTGTCTCTGACGCTGTGCTCTTCTTCTGAAGATAAAATCCATAAATACAGGCACTATGTCTTCTTCACTGTTAAATCCAGAAAGTTAAGAAAATGACTAACGCATTATAATATATTCATTCATTCCTCCAAAATATTGTAAACTGTTGTAATGCTATTAAGGTTAACAGCATTTGATAAATGTATGAAGTAGCAGTTTCCCTACCTCAACAAACCTTCCAACTAAATGGGTAAATTCTTTTAAGATGAGAATTTCATTTACAACTTTCAAAATCGTTACTAAAAATTTATTAGTATATGAAAGAAAAAAATTAATCGTTTTTACCTGTAATTTAACTTTGTTATGAAGTAAAAATTACCCATACAAGATAATTCTTGGCCAGGAATGGTGACTTACCCTATAAATCCAGCACTTTGGGAGGCCAAAGTAGGCAAATCACTTGAGCCCAGGACCAAGAGCTGCCTGGGCTACATAGCAAGATCTCATCTCTACAAAAAATTTAAGAAGCTAACCAGGCATAGTGGTGTGCACATGTGGTCTCAGCCATGCTGGAAGCTGAGGTGGTAGGATCTCTTGAGCCGAGGAATTCGAGGTTGCAGGGAGCTATGATCACACCACTACACTTCAGCCTGGGTGACAGAGCAAGACCTTATTGCTAAACAAAAAGAGGCAAAAAAAAGATACTTCTTGATATACACTAAAAACATACATACTAATTTTCCATCCACTTTGTTCAAAAAACTTTGTTGTTTTTTTCTTTTCCAAGTTTACTTGTATGTTGATTAAAGTGTATATATTCATTATAGAGTTTGAAAAAATAGAGAAACAAAATAAGTCATTCACTGTAGCTTTATACAGCTAATATTGTTATGAATTTTCTTTGAGTCTTACTAGTACATATTCTTAAGCAAAACTAAAATGGTATGCATATATATGAATTTTGTGTCCCGTTTTTCAGATCCAACATCATGAAATAAAAGTATTAATTTTACAAATCCATATATAATTTTTCAGATCTAACATCATGAAATAAAAGTATAATTTTACAAATCCACATGAGCTAAATCATGATAACTTTACAAAAATTCATATAAACAAATAGTACAATAGACATGCCATTCCTTTGAAAACTAGAGAATAGGATGTTAAGGTGATAGCATCCTAACTTGGTTGTTTATTTGGAATCTATCCAAGCAGATCAAGGAATGACATTAGGCAAGATGGAGGCACTAGCTTTACGTTCCCATCATTAAGCTGACATCAGATAGAGGTTGCTCAGGAGAGAGCATTTCTACTTAAAGTAAAATAAACAGGCCTTGAGAAGTCCAGTGTTTTAACAACTGAAAGGTTTTTCTCAATTCTTCCTAGACCCCGAGGATCTGAGATGTCTACAACTTCACTGAAAATTTTCATTCTTTTTCCTATGCTTCAGGGTTTAGATAGGTCAAGTGGGACTGTGGAAAACAAAAATTAAGGATCCATTACTGATTCATTTTTGTGAATCCTTTTTCTACCTAGCATGAGGTCCTGCTCATAGTAGTAATAACAACTGTTAATATGTATATAGTACCCTCTATGTATTAGGTACTGTTCTCCAAGGACTTAATATCTAGTTGTTTAATCTTCACAACTACCTTCATTGCAAGGTAGGTACTGTTATCATCATATATGAATGAAGGAAGAAATGAATTCACATCCCCAAAGTTGCAGAATTGGAATTCAAATCCAAACAATCTAAATAATGAAGTGAGCAATAAACAGGTGGCACGTTAGGCCTTACTAGAAGGCATAAGTTGAGAGCTACCACAAATGAAACAATTATTCTTGTTAAATGTTTGCCCAAGAAAATTTCTACCCAAAATAAATTAAATTCCATTTGAAATCAATGTGTTCAGTATGTTATGTGGATCATTTTCATATTAGACAAAGTAAAAATAATTTAATTGCCTGACACATCCTGTGATGGGAAATGATTCCTGAAATAAGGATTCTGATGTGAATTCTTACATTTCTTAAGTACTTAATTAGAAATTCTATTGTTCATAAAATTTTTACCAGATGAAAACTTTAATTTGTTCACTCACTTTTTACTTTCCTCCTTGAGTTTACCAAACGAGAACCAGAAGATACAAAAAGTGCAGATTCTGATCGAGATGTTTTTAATGAGAAACCTTCTAAAGAAGAAGTCATGGCAGCTACTCAAGCTGAAGGACCTAAACGAGTTTCGGATAGTGCCATTATCCACACCAGCATGGGAGACATTCACACCAAACTCTTTCCTGTTGAGTATGTATAACTGTTTGTATTGGCTTACGTAATTAAGAATGTAAATGTATATATCTGAAGAAACCATGCAACTTAAAATTCCCATTACTTTGACTTAAGGAATTTTGAAGAAATGTTTGATAAAACACATCTATTCCTGAGCTTTCTGATAAGTGTTATGGTAGAACTACAATGGAAAATTTTTATACATATATACATCATAGGTTCATTACGAAGACAAAATATATTGGCTATGAAAGTGCTGAGTGTAAACTGTAAAGTGATATACAAATATGTTAACAGCACATCTCTAACAGCACAAACTCTAGGTTTTGTGGATTGCTTTGCTTTCCTCTCAAAGCAAATCCTTAAGAGAAAGATAATTATGTTTCCTTACAAACAGTTGCTAGATACCTATCTCTTTATAGTTTCCATAGCTCTGTGTTTTAAAAGTGAACTATAAGCTGGGTGCAGTGGCATGCACTTGTAATCCCAGCTATTCAGGAGGTTGAGACAGGAAGATCAGTGGAGGCCAGCAGTTTGAGACTAGCCCAAGCAATATGACAAGACTCTGTCTCCTAAAAAAATTTTTTTTTTATTAGCTGGGCATGGTGGCACGCACCTGTATTCCTGACTCTGCTAGAGGCTGAGGTCAAAAGATGTCTTGAGCCCAGGAGTTTGAGGCTGCAATTAGCTATGGTCACACCACTGCACTCCAACCTGGGCAACAGAGTGAGACTCTGTTTCTACAAAAACAAATTACAACAAAACCATAAGGACTTCAATTGAAAAAAAGGTGAACGGTTTTCTGGACAGTTTAAAAGATTTTAAAATTAACATACAATGTCAAATACAGTAGAGTATTTCGGGCCATTCTTGACCCAAAAAATGACATCTTTTACACCACTTTTACTTAAAAGTTCTTATTAATATTTTGAATATGAATGTTTTGTACCATATCTTGGTACTCAACAAATAACTATGCAGTTCTTGAATCTTGGACACTCACTTTAAGTGCTCAAAACCCATGTGCTCCTCGGCCTTGTTTGCTGACGTACTTGGGTACAAGATTCTCTTGGTTCATCCATTTCCAGCTCTTAGAAGTATTACATGGTAATGGACCATATGAAATAATTGCATAGTATCAGTTAATATTATTGAGAAAGCTTCATACTCTGAGTGAGACTGTCATTTAAAGTTGAATAAATTTAGATGTCATTTCTATGGTTAAGGTTTTGGCCAAGAATATGTCATTGTAAGAAAATGACCTTTCCCAGGAACTTAACCTGTACTACTACATGCAGACCTATAATACTATATGGAGTAAACTAACTTAAGATGTTGGGCCAGGTGCAGTGACTCAGGCCTGTAATCCCAGCACTTTAGGAGGCTGAGGCAGGAGGATCTCTTGAGCCCAGGTGGTCAGCCTAGACAATATAGTGAGACCCTGTCTCTTAAGAAAAAACATATTTTTAAGGTGCTGTGGCTGTTTGTTTTTTGTTTTTTGTTTTTTTTTGAGATGGAGTCTCGCTTTGTCGCCCAGGCTGGAGTACAGTGGCGCGATCTCGGCTCACTGCAAGCTCCGCTTCCGGGGTTCACGCCATTCTCCTACCTCAGCCTCCCAAGTAGCTGGGACTATAGGAGCCCGCCACCACGCCCAGCTAATTTTTTGTATTTTTAATAGAGATGGGGTTTTCACTGTGTTAGTCAGGATGATCTGGATCTCCTGACTTCATGATCCGCCCGTCTTGGCCTCCCAAAGTGCTGGGATTACAGGCGTGAGCCACCACACCTGGCCAGCTGTATTTTTTTAACTGCTAAATGACCTTGAAATCTTAGTACTGTCAAACTCAAATATTAGTTAAGCAGTCATGTTCTAAAGATAACCAAGTTAAACAATAAGAATATACTACTTACATGCCCCTCCATGCTTGTCCTGAGATTAGAGGTTATAAAAAAAAACAACTGTCCTTCTGAAACATTCAGAAGACATAGAACATCATTAGGAAGCAGAACTGCAAAGAAAACTGTTTTAAGATGCTCTGAATAGGTTTCATATTGGTAATATATGTCTTAATAGGTGCCCTAAGACAGTGGAAAACTTCTGTGTTCACAGCAGAAATGGTTATTATAATGGGCATACATTTCACCGTATAATTAAGGTAAGTTACACAAATTTCATGTGATTTAAGAAATACTATATCATTACATAGCAAGAGATTTAAGTGCAAGGAATCTTCTTCTCTCACACTTACCAGTTTAGTGGAAAGGAACAGGAAAAATATACTGTGGAAGCCAAAGAAGGAGTGGATGGTCATAAATATCAACATCTAGAATCAACAGGAATAATGGCATGATTACCTGTTTAGAAACACTGAAGCAATATTTTATCAGCAGCTAAAGGGTAAGATAATGAATAAAGGGTCATGCTGAGATAACATCAGTAACCTAGGTAACCTATTTGTAGTGGCTAGATAGGGTCTAGATCTAGAAGATACGATTTTTCAATCATAGAGGGGCCACAGTGCCATCTGATCTGTGAGAACCTGTAATATACCAGAGGAGGAGAGAGAACTCAGCCCCTGGCTTTTGTTTAGCAGCTTTCCATAAAGTGGATGGGACAGTGATACAGTGCTTGGTTTCTGGCAGGTCAGAAATGGCAGGATGGAAAGTCAGATCTCAGGGTCCTAAAGGAATTAGCGAAAAGGCTTTCCAGGAAATCAAGAGTATTTCAGGAAAGGGAGAGGGAGAAGAGGAGGGCAATTATATAAAACATAAAATAACATACAGATCCTAAAATTTATAGTATTAACTGGCCTTATTTAGGTTATTGGGAAAGATAGAACATGTCTATAAATGAGAAGACGACCTTTGCATTTATGTTTCAATCAAGGTGGTGGTTGAGCGATGGAAGTACATCATCCAAATTTAAGTGTAAGGGTTTAATAAAATCACTTTATAGTGACAGTTAATATTACACTGAATACATAGCACTCTTGGCAGAAATAAAACTTCAAAGTATACGTATATAGAAAAGGACAGTGTAATGTTTTTGTGTACTTTCTGTTAAGGGCTTCATGATTCAGACAGGAGATCCAACAGGTACTGGTATGGGAGGAGAAAGCATATGGGGAGGAGAATTTGAAGATGAATTTCATTCAACATTACGACATGACAGACCATACACACTCAGCATGGCTAACGCAGGATCAAATACTAATGGATCCCAGTTTTTCATAACAGTAGTACCAACAGTAAGTACAGTATCATTGTTTATAAACTACAGATTGATAGGTTATGATGTAAGAGAGTGAACTCAGTAGAAGAGCTGCATTATTCTGTGTTTTCTGCATTATTTATATCATCTACCAGAATACAAATATGAAAATGATCGAGAAGAAAATATAAAATCATGTGACTAATCACTTTAGAATTGGTAAAACAAAACTTCCACTGTAGTAAGAAATACAATGGACTGCAATTCAAGATACTTGAGTTTCAGTGTCAACTTTGCCTCTACTTGATGATGTAACCTAAAATAAATTATTTCACCTCTGTGGGCCTATTTCTTCATCTTCAGAATACAAGGATTAGAGTATATGAATTCACAATTTTGAGACAATTTCCCCCACATTTTAGTATCTCTGAAATCAGAATACAACTCATAATCAATTACATTTTAGATTTGATGAAATACAGTTTAAGGTAACCTCGCTCTATTGCTATGCAGTAACACAAAATTATAAAAATTACCTACTTTTTGTTTTAGAATTAAGCACTAAATGATGAAGAAAGGAAAAATATTTATAACTACCATCTGCCAGGCACATAGTTTCATGTAGTATTCACAGTACTTCTAGTATCAGTATCCCCAGTTTTCAGTAATAGATGAAGAAACAGACATGATTAACTTGCCAAAAGGTCAAGTAGCCAAGCTAGCATTTGAACTCCCATCTGTCTAATGCCAAAATATGTGCTGCTTAAACTATTTCAAATTGTTTCTGAATAAACTGTTCAGGTAAGAGTCCTCCAGAGACCTTTTAAATTCTTAGCCACAATTCTGTAAGCCATGTGAAGTAACTTACCTTTAGGGAAGATATTCCATTTCCCTTTGGTCTGAAAGATGCAGATATTTAATTAAACATTTTACTATGCTTCTGTTTTTTTTTTTTTTTAAATACACTGGAAGTAACTTTTAAAAGCTGCTACATTTTTATTGCTAAGAAATTATTGTACTTCTTTTTAAATATATGCTAAAGGGGAGCGTACACTTAAATTCTCTTTAATTTGCTCAACCGGAGGATATAATTTAAAGAAATTGGGGTTTACCAAGATTTTCCATTTGTCCTCCAACACAGCCTTGGCTTGATAATAAGCACACAGTATTTGGACGAGTGACTAAAGGAATGGAAGTTGTACAGAGGATCTCCAACGTCAAAGTCAATCCCAAAACAGATAAGCCCTATGAGGATGTCAGCATCATAAATATTACTGTCAAGTAAAATAAGATTTGTACTTGCAAATAAAAATGCAATATTAAACAGATTATTTTACATTAGGAAGCTTAGGACTTGCTGAATATACAGATCATGTTTCAAAGATACAATATTATATTTTTGTATTTTTTATTAAAGGCTATTTTTAAAAAATTACCTTTGACTTTTCTTGCAATATTTCTAATCCTGGGAGGTGATAAATTGAAATGGACTAAACTCAGGCAAACAGCACTCATTATAGGTAATTGCTAATGAGCCTCAAATTAAATATTAAATAATTACGACACTCTCCCCCACCCCCTTTCCACATGGTTTTCTTTCTACTGTCAACCACAATCCAAAAATAGGTGAGCACAATACAGTGAGATATTTTCAGACAGCAAGACCACATTCACATAACTTTTATTATAGTATACTGCTATAGTTATTCTATTTTATTGTTGTTAATCTCTTACCGTGCCTAATTGATAAATTAAACCTTATCATAGATATATATATAGGAAAAAACAATATATATGGGGCTTAGTATCATCTGAAGTTTCAGGCATCCACTAGAGGTCTTAGAAGGTATCCTGTGCAATGACAACCCTATTAAATAATGACAGTGGTACACACCTGTGCTTTACTTTTTGAATACATGCCAGATACTCTGCCCTTATGTTTAGAGGAGTGCACATCCCTCCTCCAAGAAAAAATACTAGGATCTGATATTATATGTCATTTCCTTTGTTTTGCAAGGTTTTAATGCCAAATATTTTAGTCTTTTGATAATTGTTTAGTAAGTAGTGGTAAGTAAAGCCTCAATAAACAAGAAGTCACTTTGGTCAAAGTGTTATATTCCTTAATAATTACGAAATATTCTTTCAAATGAAAGATTCAGAATAAGTGAATACCCGAGTCCTTGGTTTATTGTATGCAGGTTGATTACTCTTTCAGATTATTTTTCTAAAATAGGTAAACAGTTTTTTCTGTCCTCAAGTTCTATCTGTAGAAAATATACCATTAAGAAGTATACATAAAAATTTTGGTATCTAACAATGGAGAGATTAGTAGAAATTGGAGCAGTAAAATAATATGAGCACAAATTCTTATACTGATTTCTTCACTTACGCTTATAACTTAGTTCATAACTATTAAGACCCACTACTTCGATTCCAGAAAGACTCTTTCAGAAACTTACAGGAAGAACATGCTCAACAGACCTGTGTAGGGAATTTATATTCTGAAGTTTTAAATCTGCTTAAACTTTTCCTTCTATTGATCAGCAGGATTCTTTATTTATTTTGTGCTACAAACTTGTGAAATAGGAGATTATGCCAGATTGTGCTCCTGTAATGTATGCTCCTTTTTAAAAGTAGAACTTAAAGTTGGACATGAAAATGACTTTTCAATGTGACATTTACTGTTTCTTTCTAATTTTAGTTGTTTAGACTTACCTACCTAGCTTTATTCATTCCTAAAAATTTAATCTAAATTTTTGGTAATATTGCCACCAAGTGGTGATGATGCCTCATTCCTCAACAAATACAATTATTTTGCTTTGAGTGAAAACCATATTTGACTAATGAATTTTTCCATTAATGCCAAAAAATCGGCAGACCTAAAAACATACATTGTCCATGTCTTTTTAAAAGCATGTTTTAAGTTATCAGGATATAATTTCATTCTTATTCATTAGTCCTTTTCATCCTTTATTATTTTAGGGAAGAATACAGCTGTCTTCTGCCCTGCTACCACTTTGTCAATTGAGAAGTATCCCAATGTTACATAAAAAGCCTTTCTCTTAGCAGTATTAGTTCATGAGCTATGGCTAAGTTTTGCAAGCCATTTTCTAAAATGGTCATTTAAAATGTTTCTTATGAAACAAGTTTACATTTAAAATTTAAAAGGCAGTAACAAAGTTTCACTTCACTTCTCGGCCTTTTGGCTAAGATCAAGTGCAGTATCTGTTCTCATAAGTAAATGTGGCCTATGTTGCAAATTCAAAACGTTATTTCTAAAATTTTGCTGTATCAAATAAACTATATCAAATTTGACAGGCATGTCAACCCATACCCATTTTGTTTTATTTTCTCTCAACTACAGCACAAATAATGACTTAAATTGGTTACTAACTAACAATAATACTAGATAGATGGTTCAAGAAAGAGACTTTCAAGAATGATAGGACTTCTTAAAAATGATCTTAACATTTTATTGCTGTCTATACTTATCATATATGTAGTGCAAATAATGACTTCTGATGGTTATAAAGCATTCCTGAATTATAGACTAGGGCTATACACTTGACATACCTGCTTTATATAACCATACAGTAATATTTAGACCTAATACAGAAATTCAGAGCTATTAGGAAAATTCTAATATACTGTATTTAAAACAGCTGTCTTCTTAGTTTCCCAGGGGAGACTAGCACAGTCTTAACTAATGATTAGTGAAATAATACAACCACAACCACAAATAGTAATAGGAGCTTGAGGAAAATATTTCTTTAAAAAGGAATCACACACAAACACCTACTGTTATACATACATTATAATCAGGTGTAGGCACAATTTTTAAATTGTGTTCAGTTATATGCTAACAATGCATTACAAAGTTTAGCAAAATTGGTGAAAAGGGAAGCAAGTTCACCTTAGTGTTACACTTTTTTTTCTTCAGTTAACTAGTACAGTTCAAGTTCTCACAAGCAATACAACACCTTTTTTATTTTTCACAGTTATTGAAATCAGTCAAATATTAAATAATTTAATTCAGAAGTATTACTTATGCACACAAACTACACTTGTAACAGCATGACCTTTTACCTGAAAAATGAAGGATGAAATATTATATTTACTTATTTACATATTGACCATAACACTGATAGGCTTTTTTTTAATGCTTTGTTTTTTAAAAGTTGTATTGTTTTTAAACAAAAATAGATTTGAAAAGGCTGAACCAAAACAGTGCTACCAAAAAGTCACATCTTGTTACCAGACATCACTGTCCTTATAACAATTCAACTAATGAGATTTAAGATTTAACTTCATCCTAATGTATCAGAACATTTAAAAAAAAACACAAAATCTTAATGTACCTATTTAAATAAATCGTGCTTCCATAATGAGAGTATCCTTTAAAAATGAAAAACAGTAAAGAGCACACATTTTTATTTACTCACAACACTGAATAATTAATTCAGTTTTAATTAATTAATAATTAATTAATTAAAAGGTATTAAACTTTTAAAAGATTTTTTTTTCCTTTAGACATTTTTCCTCTAGAGTAACTTTTCAAGGCCTTTTCATGAAGAGCCTTAAGTTTTATTGTCAAAATAAATGCACTTATTTTGGGAAACAGTTTGAAGTAAGTAATAAGCATTCCCCACTGTACTAACAACTTCTCTTAAAGTTCGTTTTCTATTTAGGTCACTAGCTTTTACATAAAGCCAACCCTGGTTCTGTGTAACTTACTACATTTTACCTATAGTCATTCCCACAAAGGATGCAGTATTATATTAGAAAGAAATATTACTTTAAATATGTTGAAAATAGAAGGACCAATTTAGAACTCTGACCTAGGTTCGGTCCTGAAAATGGGTCTTTCATAAATGAAGATCCAGTTACTTTCACAGTTTTATTACTGTTCAGTTTATTACTAATCTGACAAGCCTAATTAGGTAACACTTCTGTCTCACTGTGTTTTATACAAAATGCTGTAGGAGAAAGTTAATAAAACACTATATAAAATATTAATTTTCTATACCTTATAGTTCTTAGCATTAAAGGTGTTCTGTTAACTGAACATAAACATAAAGTAATCCTATTATCCAAAGATGTAGTTTGGATTCTATTTCATTAAGCAACTGTCATTTCTACTAGTAAATACTGCCAACATTCAGTGAAAAGGCAGGTTAAAAGAAGCTATACTTCACTTGCTTCAACAGAGGTCTCATTAGGCACTCAATTGGCTATTTTTTTTTCACTGAAAGAATAAACCTTCACTTACCCTTTCTCTGTGACTACCTCTTTCCCAGTACATTGGTCACATTATCTGAAAAACTTAAATAACAAATATACTTTTTAAAATAATGTATATTCAATAAATTTCTATTTAATTCAATCTAATCTGCTCAGTTAGAAATTTAATTTTGCCACAAATTTTTTTAAAGCAATGTGCTGAATTCCCAATCCAATCCAAGATTCCTTTATATTTATATATATATATCCTAAATTACCATCTTTTGAGATGTATAATTTCTTAAAACATATTAGTTGCAAAGTTACTCTTAACCATAAAACTTCAGACAACTGCTGCATTTAAAATCAAGCAACATCCAATACTCCAGCAGCCACAAGTTGCCGTGAGAGCCAGTCCAACCCTTCATACAGTCCCATACCACTTCGAGCATCACAGCCCTGAATATACCAGCTACGGCCACAGCATAATTTATGGAGACTGAGTAGTTCAGTGATTTCTTCTACTGACAGTGCTCCAGCAACATCCTGAAAGATATACACATATTTTTTATCAGTCCATCCAAATTATTTGTTCTAACAGAAGCCTAAACAAAAAACATAGATTCATCTTTCAGTAATTATTCTGAGATTAGTAAGAATAGAAAAAAATAGTTTGGTTTAACTAATTTATATGTGTGTGTATGTATATATTTTGTAAGGCTAGCTTAACAACGAAATCAATAAAGGCCTTGCAACCTAAATGGAAACATACTGCCTAAGTAATTTTTTTATCTTATGAGACAGAGTCTCACTCTGTCACCCAGGCTGGAGTGCAGTGACATGATCTTGGCTCACTGCAACCTCTGCCTCCTGGTTCAAGCGATTCTCCTGCTTTGGCATCCCAAGTAGCTGGGATTACAGGCACGTGCCACCATGCCCGGCTAATTTTTTTGTATTTTTAGTAGAGATGGGGTTTCACCATGTTAGCCAGGCTGGTCTCGAACTCCTGACCTCAAGTGATCCACCAACCTCAGCCTCCCAAAATGCAAGGATTACAGGCATGAGCCACCACGCCCGGCCTGCCTAAATGTAAGGCATCAACTTAAAAAAAAAAAAAATTAACACATGGAAACCTTAATAAATGGCTTATATATAGGGTTATATATTGAAGAGTTCACTACATTCCCACTCTGAACACCCATTGCCCCAACTTCCCAGGAGCAACCACCAGTAACAACATATTTTTCCAGAAAATTTCCATGCACACTCATGCAAATAGACACAAACAGGAACATAGTTTAGACTTTCTATAACTTAAAGAGTTTTTTGTTTTTTACGTAAACATGTTGAAGATGAGTATCTTTTCATTATCAGCACAGATGGTCTGCTCAGAATTCCCTTCCATTGTGTGGCTGCAACATAATTTAACCAGTCCTATACTGAATGTTCAGATTGAAGTTTTGTGCTTGTGTGCTATTATAAATCCATATATATACACACACGTACATAAGCATACATACACAAAAATAAGTTGACATACCTTTATGTATATTTGCAAAGTTATCTGTAGGATAACCTCTGGATATTTGTCTACCAGATACATAAAGGTAGAATTGCAAAGTAAAGGACTTTGATGAGTATTGCCAAATTGTCCTCCAAGAAAATGTCTCAGTTTAATAACCTACCAACAGTGGGAGGATGAGGCGGGCAGATCACTTGAGGTCAGGAGTTTGAGACCAGCCTGACCAACACGATGAAACCTCGAATCTATTAAAAATACAAAAATTAGCCGGGCGTGGTAGCAAGCACCTGTAATCCCAACTACTTGGGAGGCTGTGACAGGAGAATCGCTTGAACCAAGGAGGGGGAGGCTGCAGTGAGCAGAGGTTGTGCCACCGCACTCCAGCCTGGTGACAGAGCAAGACTCAATCTCAATAATAATAATAATAGTAATAGTGTATATAAGCCTGAGAATTACAAAACACTTTCATCTTTATCTGATGAGCACAAAATGGTATTTCACTGACTTATTTGCATGTCTTAAATATACCAGTTCTTAATAGTTTGCTTTTTTTTATTAAGGGGAAAATTCTTTATTCTTCATCCTACTCTTCCCCTCCCATGACATCTCCTCTGCTCCACTTCCACTCTCCTTCTACCTCTACTTAAAAGCATCTCATCCTCTTAGAAAGGCTCAAGGTCTAGGAATCTTCAGCTACTCCCAGTCCTTCATCCTCTCTATTCAGTCACCAGTTCTGCCTCAAAGTCTTTTCCATCTGCCTCCGCCTTTCTATTCATCAAAATCAGACTCTTGTTAATGCTCACTTGAATTATTTAAGCAACTTACTGCATCTCCCTGTCTCCAGTCCTTTGCTCTGATTCATTCTACCCCCAGAATTACAGTATTAAAACACTGCTATGATCTTATTACCCACTAATCCAACATTCTGATGACTCCTCTTTGCTCATAGAATAAAACCTAAATTTCTCAGTCTAGCCCTTTCAGACCTTTACAGCACAGCCTTGTCTGTTATTCTAAATTCTCTTCATCCTCTACCTGGACCTGACATATAGATCTGCTTGATATTCCCTAAACTAAAAACATTCATGCTATTATCTTCTCTATGATGTTCTTCCTTTCACATACTGACTCAGCCTCATCCATAATTTCAACTCAAATCCTACATTTTACAATCTTACAACATGCCACATTTAGAACTACTCTCCTAATTCCCATAACACTGTGTTACTGAAGTTACTTATCAGTTTTCTTTGTATTCAAATCTCATTTATGGGTTCATATGCATACACAAGAGTTTCTGGTGAGCATTAACTACCTTATTTCTATTTTGTATACTCCCAGGTACCCAGTATAGCATTTTCACATAGATTGTACTCAAAATACACAGAAGAAACTTTATAAGTATCTATGGAACTGACTGTCTTCTGAAATATTTCCAGTTACCTTATAACATGCACAAAACTACTAAAATAAATATTCCAATATAAAGATGCATTACCTGTTTGTTAGCAAAAATCAGGAGCAGAGCATCTCGGAGTTCTTTTTCTGTTAACAACTTTGCAAGTTCGCTGTGTGCTTCACTAATTCTGTCTCTATGACTGCTATCTACAACAAACACAACAGCTACCCAAAGAAACAAAAAACCCAAAATACTAATTAGTCACTTGCTAAAGTTCAGTAAATGAACCAAATATTTAATGATATAATTATTATGTTATGGTTAGAGTTTGTCTACCATCATTATTTTCACACAGAGTCTGCCTAGTATGGCAAAAAATTAACGATATGATTTCAAGTAGTTTACATAACTTCTCAGGTTTAGTCTCCCCATCTGTGAAAGGATTTACAACACTTGCTCTATCAAATACAAATTGGTCTGTATATCAAATAACATTTTTTACATAACAAATTTCAAAATAGGCCACATGATCCTCTACCTACTGATGCTACTCGTTCTTCGAATACTACTTTTGTAATATTTAGTCTTTGAATAAAAGACTAAAAGATAAAAACCATCACCATTTTTATCTCTCCAAAGTATTATGTCTAAGTTAACTATCCCCAGACTTTTCAACCATTCCTCATATTCAAAATTTCATTTTTGCAGGGCACAGTGGCTCACAACTACAATCCCAGCACTTTGGGAGGCTGAGGTGAGAGGATCACTTGAGCCCAGGAGTTTGAGACCCCTGGGCAATATAGTGAGACCTTGTCTCTAACAAAAAAACAAGTTAAAAATTAGCTGAATGTGGTGGCACACACCTGTAGTCCTAGCTACTTGGAAGGCTAAGGTGGGAAGACTGCTTGAGCCCAGGAGACAGAGGTGACAGTGAACTGCAATCATGCCACTGCACTCCTGCCTGGGCAACAAAGCAAGATTCTGTCTCAAAAACAAAATACATGTTTTCTATTAATTATGGCTCATACTAAATACCAAAAATCCCAAAGTAAAAATAATTGTTCAGTCTCTCATCTTGGTGGAAAGCAGGATAACATACAGAATAAGTGGCATGAGCGTAAACTCTATGTTGGGGTCTATGAGGCAAAAGTGTAGAATAAGACCCAAATGTGACGAAAACCTATGTAGAGTATACATATGATATAATACAGTTTGGTCAAAAGCAAGCCACTGTAAATTCTTCTGCAGGTAACAACTATTTGTGAAAGAAATGTGGGAGTGGGGCTATAGTGAGATTATAATGGGATAAATGTTGAGTTTAACTGAATTCAGCAGAATCATACAACATAAATTCAACTCTATACCACGACACTACCAGCAATCACACCCATATAATACTGATAATATACATTCTCTGTTAAGAGAAGCAAGAGTACTCTTAACTGACTATGTATCTAAGGTACATATGATTTTTATTCTGTAATAATGGTTTATCAGGAATAAACTAAAAGTACATATCGTAATCTTTCTACTTTCATTTTTAACAAGATAAGAAACTGGCCACCGGTACTTAAGTATACAGTCAAGGACTTAATCGTAAGTATCAGCTTTGCTAGTTAAATCAGTACACTGAAAACTGTCATCCTAAAAATGTGAAAAATTAAATGTCATTTTTAACTCTCACCTTGAGTATTGAGGTAATAATGTTTCCACAATGGTCTTAATTTGTGTTTTCCACCTACATCCCAAATAGTGAATTTCAGATTTTTATATTCTACAGTTTCCACATTAAAACCTGTTTTTAAAAAAAAGTTACTTTTATACTATATTTATATTTACAATGAATGACACATCAAACACAGACAACCCCCCAGTTTATAACTGTGACTTATCAATTATACATATGTAGCAATATCTACTGAAGCCTAATCAACCCCATTCCTACTCCTACATGGAGAATGTATACCTGTAACAGCTCCTAGCCCTCTAAACCTCCACCAAGGTCCTGAGGACCTTGGGATCCATGTACCTTCAAGTTCTGTTCCACTACTACCCCCACCCCACACCCTCAGCCAGGATCATCAATCCTCTATTCCTTCCAACTGTCCCACCAATACTCTGATTCTTCTTTTTATCCCCATCCACATTTCAATCCCCTAGCCATACAATCTTACATTTTTTTCTCTGAGATGCTGATATCTTAGAGCCAGAAAAGAGCCCACCATGACAGATCAGTATCAAATAAGACCCCAAGAACTTGGCTGTAAGCTAGGGTTTGTCTATTAACTGTCCTTTAAGGTAAAAACCAATATTCATACTTACCAATTGTTGGAATGGGCTGCATGAATTCATCCTGTTTTAACTTAAACAAGATAGTAGTTTTTCCAGCACCATCCAATCCTAATGTAACGACCCGAATTTCCATTTTTGGTCCAATGTGAACTCGATTATCCTATGATTTAAATATTTTTAAATATGTTTGACATGCAGTTAGGAAGTAATAGCATTTAGCACCTTTATTATTTCTACATCTCCTATTCATTCCTCAACCATTGCAATCTGAATTGTATTCCTCAAAATCCCATGATCTCAAGAAGATGAACTCCTTCTCTATGGCTAAATCTTTCCTTAGTAAAACTGACCACTTTGTCTTTGTATAACAGAATATAACACACCCACTTAATTTTCTCAGATTTTCTAACTCAAATGAATCCTCTTTAAATCTTATTTAAACATGTTTTTATGCTATACTAAAAAACTCACGATAGGGCTAAATTAATTAAAATGAAAAGTGCTGCTCAATTCCCAGAAATCTCTGCTATGAATCTGATGTATATTCCTACAGACACTTTCCCATGCACATACTGGCCAACATACACAAACAAAACAATTTTTTTTAAAAAAAAAGTATCACCCACACATTGAAACTAATGTGTTTCACTCAACAGTATATTATGGAATCCTTTCAATACATATGGACCAACCTTTTTCTTTTAATGGCTTCTTTACATTTCATAAACCATAATTTAAACCCCCAACTGATAGATTTTAGGTAATTTCTGGTTTTATGATATTACAAATAATGCTATATTGAACATTTTTATATATTACTAGCTACATGATTTCTCTGCTTCACTTCTTTCATCTCATAAAAGGAAGATTAAAATAGCACAAAATTTACATAGGATTATTAAAAGGATTAATTTTTAAAAATACATACAAAAGTTCTTACAACAGTTCCCAAAATGTATGTGTTGTTTTTGCCTACTCCTTTGAGCACTCTTTGCTTGGCTTTTATGATACAAACTTTTCCTGGTTTGGTTTTATCCCATTTTTGGATGCTCCTTCTAATTTTTCTTTTATCTAGCTCTTAAATGTTGGTATTCTTGAAGGTCTGTATGAGGCCCCTTCTCATTCTACATATTTTCACTCTCTTCACGAGCTTTAATTACCATCTATATGATGGCTCCAAATCTATACTTAAGTCCAGTTATACACCTCAGAAATAAAACAATATACGGAATAGAACTACTTCTGTGAGAACTCTAGAGAATAGTTAAGAAGCTACAGCACCCAAGCCATAAAACCAAGAAGGCATTCCAGTGAAAGGGGTAATAAAATTTGGGGCATTCTGTGCACTCATCCCTGCCATTCCCCATATCTGACATAGTGAGGATGAGGTGCAACCAGGAGGAAACTACAAAATACTAGCAAACTGAATTCAACAGCACATTAGGCCAGGCACAGTGGCTCACGCCTGTAATCCCAGCACTTTGGGAGGCTGAGGGGGGTGGATCACCTGAGGTCAAGAGTTCGAGACCAGCCTGACCAACATGGAGAAACCCTGTCTCTACTAAAAATACAAAATTACCCAGGCATGGTGGCGCATGCCTGTAATCCCAGCTACTCGGGAGGCTGAGGCAGGAGAATCACTTGAACCCAGAAGGCAGAGGTTGCAGTGAGCCAAGATCGCGCCACTGCACTCTAGCCTGGGCAACAAGAGCAAAACTCCGCCTCAAAAAAAATAAAAACAAAAAAACACACATTAAAGGGATTGTACACCATGACTAAATGGGCTTTATACCTGGAAGGCAAGAATTATTCCTCATCAATCAGTGTAATACACAGAATGAGAGGTAAAAAAAACACGTAATCATCTCAATAGTTGCAGAAAAAACATTTAACAAAATTCAATACTCTTTCACAATAAAAACATTTGACAAACTAGGAATAGAAGGAAACTGCCTCAGTGTAACATACACTATATATGAAATGCCCATAGCTAACATCATACTCAAAAAACTGAAAGCTTTTTCTCTAAGACGAAGAACAAGAAGATGCCTACAGAGTAATTAGGCAAGAAAAATAACAAAAGTCATCCAAATTGTAAAGGAAGATGTAAAATTTTATCTCTTCACAGATGATATGATCTTGTATGTAGAAAACCCTGAACAGTCCACACAAAAAGACCTATTAGAAAGAATAAATAAAGTCAACAAAGTTTCAGGATATAAAATCAACATGAATATCAGTTGCATTTCTATACATTAATGATAAAAATCCCAAAAGGAAATTAAGAAAACAATTCTACTTACAATCACATCAAAATTATACTTTCAGGGATAGTTCATGACTAAAGAAGTTTCTCTGAACATGTAGAGAAAAAAAAAAGTTTAAGATACTTAGGAATAAACTCAACCAAGATGGTGAAAGACTTGGATATTATATTGGTGCAAAAGTAACTGTGGCTTTTGCCAATACTTTTAATGGCAAAAACCACAATTACTTTTGCACCAATGTAATATGTAGGCATATACCTAACCAAGAGGGTGAAAGACTTGTACACTAAAAACTACAAAACATTGCTAAAATAAATTAAGACATAAATAGACATTCCATGTCCATGGATTGAAAGACATAATATTAAGAAGTGAATACTACCCCAGGTAATTTATATAGATTCAATGCAATCCCTATCAAAATCCCAATCATGTTTTTTGCAGAGATAGAAAAAATTAAGCTAAAATTTATATTGAAGCTCAAGTGATCCTGAATAGCCAAAACAATTTTGAAAAAGAAAAAAGTTGGAGGACTCACAAGTCCTTACTTCGAAATATATCACAAAGCTAATATATTGTTCTGTTTTTGCACTGCTCTAAAGAAATACCTAAGACTGGGTAATTTATAAGAAAAGTTTAATTGGCTCACAGTTCCATAGGCTGTACAGGAAGCATGATGCTGGCATCCGTCTGGCTTCAGGGGAAGCCTCAGGAAACTCACAATCATCGTGGAAAGCAAAGAGGGAGTGACACATTTCACATGGCAGGAGCAGGAGCAAGAGGGTGGGGGAGGTGCCACACAGTTTTAAAAGATCAGATCTCATGAGAACTCACCTATTATGGCAAAGACAGTACCAAGGGGGATGATACTAAACCATTCATGAGAAACTGCCCCCATGATCCAATCACCTCCAACCAGGCCCCACTTCAACATTGGGGATTACAACTGGACATAAGATTTGGACAGGAACATAGATCCAAGCCATATCAGCTTCAATAATGAAAACTATGTGGTACTGGCATAAAGATGAGACATACAAACCAACAGAATAGAAGAGAGAGCCCAGAAATAAACCCTCAGGAATAGGGTCACATGATCTTCAACAAGGGTACCAGGACCACTCAATGAATAGACAGTCTCTTCAATAAATGATGCGGGGAAACTGGATAGCTACACGCAAAAGGATGTTGTGTATCTTACGCCACCTACAAAAATTAACTCAAAATGGATTAAAGCCATAAACTTAAGACCCCAAACCATAAAACTCCTAGAAGAAAAAACAGAGGAAAAGCCTCATGACATTACATTTGAGAATGACTTCATGGATATACCAAAAGCACAGTTTTAAAAAAAAAAAAAAGCAAAAACAAATGAGACCACATCAAATTTAAAATTTTTTGTGCATAAAATGACACAATTAACAGTGAAAAATCAACCTATGAAATGGGAGAAAGTATTTGAAAGTCACAGATCTGATAGGGAATTAATATCCTGAATATATAAAGAACTCCTACAATTAAACAACAAAAATAGTCAACTCAATCAAAAAGTGAGTGAAGGATTGAAATAGACATATTCAAGGCAATATACAGATGGCCAACAATTATATGAAAAGATGGTCAACAGCATTAGTCATCAGAGATATGGATATCAAAACAAATAAGGTATCATTTCAAACCAATCAGGATGGCTACTATCCAAAAACAGAAAATAACAAGTGTTGGTGAAAATGTGGAGAAATTGCATCCTGTGCACCACTGGTGGAATTGTAATATGGTGCAACCATTATGGAAAACAGTATGGTGTTTCCTCAAAAAATTAAAAACAGAACTACTATATGATCTACCAACTTCACTTCTGGGTATATATCCAAAAGACCATGAAAGCAGGGTCTTGAGGAGATATTTTTACACTCACGTGCACAGCAGCACTATTCCCAGTAAACCAAGAAGTAAAAGCAACTCAAGTTTCCATCAACAGATGAATGAACACATAAAATGTGGTATACACATTGTATTAGTCCATTTTCATGCTGCTGATAAAGACATACCCGAAACTGAGAAGAAAAAGAGGTTTAATTAGACTTATAGTTCCACATGGCTGGGGAGGCCTCAGAATCATGACAGGAGGCAAAAAGCACTTCTCACATGGCAGCGGCAAGAGAAAAATGAGGAAGAAGCAAAAGTGGAAACCCCTGATAAACCCATAAGATCTCGTGAGACTTAATCACTATCACGAGAATAGCACAGGAAAGACCAGCTCCCATGATTCAATTACCTCACCCTGGGTCCCTCCTACAAAACGTGGGGATTCTGGGATATACAATTCAAGTTGAGATTTGGGTGGGGGCACAGCCGAAGCATATCATTCTGCCCCTGGCCCCTCCAAACCCTGCCCCTACAGCAAACTTCTGCCTAGGCATCTAGGTGTTTCCATGCATCTTCTGAAATCTAAGCAGAGGTTCCCAAACCTCAGTTCTTGATTTCTGTGCACCCACAGGCTCAACACTACACAGAAGCTGCCAAGGCTGGGGGATTCCACCGTCTGAAGCCACAGCCTGAGCTCTACGTTGGCCCCTTTCAGCCACAGCTGGAGTGTCTGGGACACAGGGCACCAAGTCCCTAGGCTGCACACAGCATGGGGACCCCGGGCCCAGCCCACGAAACTACCTTTTCCTCCTGGGCCTCCAGGCCTGTGATGGGACGTGCTGCCATGAAGGTCTCTGACATGGCCTGTAGACATTTTCCCTTTGGTCTTAGGTATTAACATTAGGTTCCTTGCTACTTACACAAATTTCTGCAGCCGCCTTGAATTTTTCCCCAGAAAATGGGTTTTTCTTTTCTATCGCACAATCAGGCTGCAAATTTTCCAAACTCTTATGCTCTGCTTCCCTTATAAAACTGAAGGCCTTTAACAGAACCCAAGTCACTTCTTGAATGCTTTGCTGCTTAGAAATTTCTTCTGCCAGATACCCTAAATCATCTCTCTCAAGTTCAAAGTTCCACAAATCTCTAGGCAAATGCCACCAGTCTCTTTGCTAAAACATAACAAGAGTCATCTTTGTTCCAGTTCCCAACAAGTTCCTAGTCTCCCTCTTAGAATACCTCAGCCTGGATTTCATTGTCCACATCATTATCAGTACTTTTGTCAAAGTCATTCAACGAGTCTCTAGAAGTTCCAAACTTTCCCACATTTTCCTGTCTTCTTCTTAGCCCTCCAAACTGTTCCAACCTCTACCTGTTACCCAAAGTTATTTGCACATTTTTGAGTATCCTTTCAGCAACGCCCCACTCTACTGGTACCAATTTACTGTATTAGTCCATTTTCACGCTGCCGATAGACGTACCCGAAACTGGGAACAAAAAGAGGTTTAATTGGACTTACAGTTCCACATGGCTGGGGAGGCCTCAGAATTGAGGGGGGCAAAAGGCACTTCTTACATGGTGGTGACAAGAGAAAAATGAGGAAGAAGCAAAAGCGGAAACCCCTAATAAGCCCATCAGAGTTCATGAGATTTATTCAATATCACAAGAATAGCACGGGAAAGACCGGCCTCCATTATTCAATTATCTCCCCCTCAGTCCCTCCCACAACATGTGGGAATCCTGGGAGATACAATTCAAGTTGAGATTTGGGTGGGGACACAGCCAAACCATATCACACATACAATGGAATATTACTCAGCCTTAAAATGGAAGAAAATCCTTTCACATGCTACGATATGGATGAATTTTGACGACAGGCCAAGTGGAATAAGCCAGCCACAAAAAGGCAAATACTCTATGATTCCACTTATATGAGGTATCTAGTCAAATTAATAAGGGAAAATACAATAGTAGTTACTAGGGACCAATGAGAGGGGGCAGAAGGGAATTGTTTAAAGGGTATAGTTTCAGTTTTACAAAATGAAAAATTTCTGGATATGTTTAACAATGTGAATATACTTAGCAGTACTGAACTGTACACTTTTAAATGGTTTAGATAGCAAATTTTTTATTATGTGTTTTTTACCACAATAAATAAATGTGATATATCCTCACAATGAAGTACCTTGCAGCTGGAGCAAGGAACAAAAAATGTCACTTTATACTGCTACAGAGTGACGTTTAGGATGTACAGTTAAGTGAAAAGAGCAGGAAAAAAAAGTGTGTAAGGTATTCCACCTTTTAAATCCAAGTAGTGTACATACAAATATATAAACATATTTCTCTATACTTTTTAAAATGATGACTAAAACTAAGAAAAAATTCTAAATGATTTTCTATGGGGAACGAAGTAAAAAGGGTAGAAGGAACAGGTATAAAAGCTAGATTTCTGTGAATAAACCTTGCTTTGGACATTTGACTCTGGATCACATAAACATTTCACATAATTGTGAAAACATAATTAATTTTTTTAAAAAACAGCCCCTAAAAATAGAAAGCAAAATGGTACACATGAACATTTTTTAATCAGGGAGAAGCCACTTTAAAAGAAGCTTAAATATATCAACCAAATCCCAAGTATGAAACTTGCTTGGATTGTATCTAAAATAAAGCAACCATTAAAAAAATTGTTTTGAAAACAATCTGGGAAATTGGAATACTAACCATAGTTGATAATATTAGTGAAAATATTAGAGATTCATTATTAAACTTTTTTTGTGTAATAATGATATTTTGGCTTTTTATTTAAGTGATGGGAATTTCACTATATTGCCCAGGCTGGTCTTGAAGTCTTGGGCTCAAACCATCCTCTTGCCTCAGCCTCCTGAGTAACTGGGCCTATAAGGTATGCCACTATGCCCAATTATGTTTGTTTTGTTTTTGAGGCGGAGTTTTGCTCTTGCTACCCAGGCTGGAGTGCAGTGGCGTGATCTCACCTCACTGTAACCTCCACCCCCTGGTTTCAAGTGATTCTCCTGCCTCAGCCTCCCAAGTAGCTGGGATTACAAGCATGCAGCACTAAGCCAAAAAATTTTGTATTTTTAGTAGAGACAGGGTTTCTCCATGTTGGTCAGGCTGGTCTCGAACTCCTGACCTCAGGTGATCCACCCGCCTCGGCCTCCCAAAGTGCTGGGATTACAGGTGTGAGTCACCGCACCTGGCCCCAATTGTGTTTTTAAAAAGAGTCCTTATCTTTTGAAGATACACCCTAAAATATTTCATAGATGAAATAAGATGTTGGGATGAAATAATATGATATTAGGATTTGCTTCAAAATACACTGGGAGATTGCAGGTAGAAAAAGGAGTAGGTAAAAGGGGAGATGAAATAAGTTTATAATTGCTCAAGTGGGTGATGGATATAGGAAGATTCATTATATATACCATATATATACTATTTATATTTTCTTATTTTTACTTTTTTAAATTTAAAAATATGGTGCACTTCACAAATTTGTGTGTCATTCTTGCACAGGGGCCATGCTAATCTTCTTATTCCAATTTTAGTATATGTGCTGCCGAAATGAGCACACCATTTCTATTTCTCACTGATAAAAGTTTTCTTAAAAAGCCCCTAATGCATGAATTTCATGGTTGTCTCTCTATGGTGATTATCATGAAATGTAAATCAATTATGATTTGTCAGAAAAAAATACCTAAAAATAAAGTACAGTACCTTTGTAAAAGTGACAGGGATGCTGGCATCCAACTGAATGTGATCTGCAACTTCTGTAAACTGCTGCTGCTGTTTCTGCAATGTTTCCAGTAACCTTGTAATTTCCTGTTTTGCCAAGACAACTCTACAATCATCCTATAAGAGGCAAAACAATATTTCTTATAAACTTTTTATAAGAAATAAGGAAAAGAGACTTATATTACCAACTCACAATAAAAGCAGTTTTAACATTATAGTAGTCAAAGTTAAATGTAAATTTGACAAGAATAATAATTGGGCATTAATATATAATTTAAGGACCTAGCAACAAAAGAATGGATAAATTGTAGAACATTGATAAATGGAACACGACATCACAGTGAGAATAAACCATAGCTACACATGATGATAGAAATTTCACAAACACAATGTGGAGTGTAAGAAGACATGGCATGGAGAATTCATACTGTATGATTTCATTTAATTACCAAAACAACCAAAATTAAGATATACATTAGAAGTCAAGATAGTGATTTATCATGGTGGGAAAGGCAGGTAGTGGCCAGAAGTGAGTATGAGGGGACTACTGGGGAACTGACAATGTTCTGTTACTTGATCTAGGTGCTAGTTAGACATTAATGATCAGTCTGAAAATTCAGCCAACTGAATACTTATGCATACATTTCTATATCTATGTTCTACTTCTATAAAAAGTTTAAAAAATAATTTCAGATATACATGTATTCGTTAAAAAAATAAAGAATACAGGTCAAACTCCCTCTAGATCCCCAGATCCACTCCTCAAAGTCAAGAACTTTCCAGTTTCTTGAATATTATTACAGACTATCTATACATATACCATATAGTCTTTATATGAAAGAGATCTCCCAATAATATGCAAGCTTCATGAGAATGACAGTATTATCTGTTTTTGCTCACTGTTAGATACTCATATTAGTTGACAGCAATTCCACTGTTTCAGCTGTTCAGGACAAACGCTGAAGTCATTATTGCTTTCTCTTTCCCACATGCCCTACATATAATCTGTTAACAAATTCTTTTGAATATCCAGAATCTGGGTGCTTCTAATCCCTATTATCCAAGCTACTATTACCTCTCATCTAGAATTCTACAACAGTCGCTTAACTGTTGAATTCCATCCTTCCATTTTTGCCTTCTTCCAATCTATTTTAGACACGTAGGCCAGAACAATCATTTTAACACATAAGATTAAGTCACATTTCTACTCAAAACTCTACAATGGTCCTCCTATCCCAATCAGTAAAAGCTGAAGTACACCCAGGCATGGTGGCTCACACCTGTAGTGCCAGCACTTTGGGAGCTCAGGAGTTTTAGACAAGTCTGGGCAACATGGCGAAACTCCGTCTCTATGAAAAATACAAAAAATTATCTGGATGTGGTGGCTTGCTCCTGTAGTCCCAGCTACTCAGGAGGCTGAAGCAGGAGGATCACTTGATCCCAGGAGGCAGAAGCTATAGTAAGACCAGACTGTATCACTGCACTCTAGCCTGGGAGCAAGACCCTGTCCCACTCCCCCACTCCCCCCAGCCCCCGGCCAAAAAAAAAAACAATTGAAGTCCTTATAATGCCTCACAGGGTTTTCCTTACATATAATTCTCTATTAATCTCTGATTTCAGCTCCTATTACTCTGTCCTTTGCTTATTCTACTCCAGTCAAGAGGTCAATTTTCCTGTTCCTCAAACATACCAGGCATGCTGCCCTAGGGTTTTTGCTATAAACATTTCCTCAACTAGAATGTTCTTCTCCCAGTTAGGGCCTGAATGAATTCCTTCAACTTTTTACTTAAATCTTTGCTCAAATCTCACCTTCCCTCAATAATGCTTACTCCGACTACTCTACTTAATAATGCAATCTGCTGTACAAACACAAACATGCAGTTGCAGAATTCTTTTTTGATTAGCTCTTACCACTTTCTAACATATAGTATAATTAACTTACTTAGATATGGTTATGGTTTATTGCCTGTCTTCTTGCTAGAATGCTAATTCTACAAGATTATGGCTTTTCGCTTCTTTTGTCCACTGATATATTTTAAATACACGGCATATGTTAGGTGCTCAGTACATATTTGCTAAATGAATATTCAGCATCCAGTATCATGCCAAGAACTTTAGATGATGCATAATTTGTTTAGAGTGGATGGATGATTAAATTATGTTCTCAGAAGTGAAGATCAATTTGTGATGTTCCATCCATTCCTCTATTCAATTTTCTCTGTAGTGGGAACTTTAAAGAACATTGGTTAGTATTCTGTAGTCATAAAATAGAACAAAACTAATACGTCCATATGAAAAATGAATCCAAGACCTTGATTTTTTTGCATTAACATAGATAATATTGTATTATTAAAAATTACCAGTTCATATGGCTTGGCTCCGTGTCCTCACCCAAATCTCATCTTGAATTGTAATCCCTATATCTGGGGAGGGACGTGATTGGATCACGGGGACAGTTTCCCCCATGCTATTCTCATGATAGTGAGTTCTCATGACATCTGATGGTTTTAAAATGTGACATCTCCCCTTTGCTCACACTCTCTCTCTCTCTCTCCCCTGCTGCCTTGTGAAGAAGGTACTTGCTTCCCCTTTGCCTTCTACCATGATTGTAACTTTCCCGAAGCCTCCCCAGCCATGCAAACCTGTGAGTAAATTAAGCCCCTTTCCTTTATAAATTACCCAGTCTCGGGTAGTATCTGTAGAGCGGTGTGAAAATGGACTAATATACCAGTCATTTTGGCACAACACTTCAGAAACTCTAAAACACTTAAATATTTCAGTAACTATGAAAATACTTTTTCATAAAATAAATATGAATATACTTTTAAGTATTCAAGTTAGTATGATTTAGGACACGATTCCACTCTGATTTTGCTGTGTAGCTTCATTATCTGCCATGAGTTAAACATGTATTTATTAAGCTCTTCTATCTAGATGCAAAGAATTCAGTGACACAAAGATGAACAAGATGCATCAAGATGCATCAAAGATGAACAAGGTCAGCATCTAAAACACACAGGCATATTGTCATTCGATGTCAAATCAGAAGACACAAATCACACCACTATTTGAATAGAAAGAACTTAAAATAAAAACTGTTAACTAGGTGTGGTTATTAACTAGGTAACTAAAAGGATAAAAGGAACTCTGAGGTACTATGGAGGTAGCAATTGTATGAAATAATATAGCTACCACTTCCAGTGCTGAGGGAATAAAAGGAAGAGGTTAGAATTATTAAAACTTAGAAACTTGCAGGAGGGGCTCACGGAGCTGAAACTCAAACCTCCGAGAAGGGTGGTCTCCTAACATGAGTAACTATGCCCCCTCTTGACAGTACCTAACATGGGTCCAGCTGGCAACACAATTACGAGGTCTACAGAGTTCTAGCCCTAGTATCACAAAGCAGAGGATAAAAGAGTAGGTTTCGAGCTGAAAATCAACTTAATAAATAGCATACATATCAACTGTTACAATTCAGTGTAATAACAACTCAATGATAATCCAAGACTGATGAGGCTATAGACTGGCCACTTTCATGTAAGTGTAATCAGATACTTAAGAGAAAAAGCTCTACAATGTAAAAGGCTTAGCCTACAATGATTTGAAATCAACACAATTATCAGCAATATATCAGTGAAGATAACACAGACTGCAGCTTTTCTGAAATTCCTAGGGCAATAGCTATCCTTATACCTCACACTTAGGAAAACAGATCCAAAACACAAATGGATAAGGCTGACATTTCTGTTAGAATAACTTTGAGCCTCACTTATTTAAAAAGTAAGTCATCTGCAAACTGGGTAACAAATTGCTTATGGTATCTCAACCAGCACAAAACATACGTTTGTTCTAACAGTGAAGAACCACCGAATTACAGCAGAGGTAGGCAGTACATGCTAGAGAGGCACTCAAAAAAAGACCAACAAAGAGAAAGCTTCAAAGAAAGGCAAACATTTAAGCTGGACCTTGAAGGAGAAGGAAGATTTCCACTATAAGAAAAGAGAGATATATGCACTCCAAGCAAGAAAAAAAAAAAAAAAAAAAAAAAAACAGTACATATATGCTTGGCAAAGAAGAGTAAAAGGATTTGGCATTAACTGAAGAATGACAAGAAGTTAGAAGGCTTCGAGAACCCATGGCTCAAGGTGGGGAGGGCACATGAACGAGAGGGCACTGATAATTCCACACTAGTGAAATAATTCAAGGTTGCAGACCATGTCCTAAGCACAAAGTTACTGCATACAGCAGACACAAAATAATAATAAAATACACTAATGTATACCTCTGGTCATTATCTACTTAAACTTACAACTAAAACCCTAACCACATTTAAACTACCTACCTGCTGCAAAGTCTTTTCACAATGGAGGCAGGCTGCTGAAACCTCTGACAACAAAATAGTCATATCTTCTTGTTGCTGCCTGAGCCAAATCAATTTTTCACGAACATGAGCATCAACAACACTTAGAGCCATTTCTTCTTGACGACACAGAGTTTCATGTAGATCATAAAAATATGCTCGAATACATGACCGGGCATTCTCTGCAGTCCCTGGTACCTAAGAAAATGAAAATAAATTTTAAGTAACTGTAATGTTAATAAAGATTTTACCTGTGAAATATTTAAAATTTCAGCCTAGGCAACATGGCAAAACCCTGTCTCTACAAAAAATAGAAAAAATTAGCCAGGCGTGGTGGTATGTGCCTGTAGTCCTGGCTACTCAGGAGGCTGAAATGGGAGGACTGATTGAGCCCCAGAAGTCAAGGCTGCAGTGAGTCGTGATCACATCACTGCATGCCAGCCTGGGTGACGGAGCAAGACATTGTTTAAATACCATCTATATTAAATTGCAAAATATAAATCTCCATGCTAGATCTTTCCCCTAATGCACAGACATTGGAAATTCAACTGTTTATAAATGACATCTCAAGCAAAATGGAATGCCTAATCTCCAGTCTCCCCTATTCCCAAACCTAATTGCCTCTGTCTTGGTAAATGGCAACTCCATCCATCAGGATGAAAGCAAAAAAAATTGGAGTCATCATGATCACCTCTCTTTCATAGCCCACTACTCCCTCAGCAAATTCTGCTGACTTCAAAATATATCCAGAATCTGATCATGCCTCATCACCTCCAAGTTACCTATCCAATCAATATTAACAATTAATCACTAAGACCTATCTATTCTACTTCTTCAAAATCTTAAATCCATCGACTTGTGTCCACTCTCTCTACCCTAGTATATTATAGGCCATAAGCATCTCTAGAATTTTAACTAGAAAACTTTAACAACATCCTAATAGGTCTACCTACTTCCAATTTTGTTGCTCCTCCAATTCATTTTCTAAATTTAAAACAACCTTTCTTAAGGAAAATCTGATCATGTCATTCCTATGTCAATTCTTCAATGGCTCATCACTGTCCTTAAACTAAGTTCTGAACTCTTTATTAACATGGCTGACAAGATCCTGCATGATTTGGCTTTGAACTCTCCATATCCTCTTTTCTTGTCATGTCCCATTCAATACTCAAAGCTCTAACTAGTGAGCTTCTTTAAGTCTCTACAATTTGTCCAATTCTCACTTCCAAACATTTTAACATATTGCTCCCTTCTTGGGACAATTCATTCCCCATTCTGCTCTTTTCCTTGACTGAATTTCTTCAAATCTCAGTTTCAACATCATTTCTTCTATAAGGATTTCTCTGACCTCCATAAATCATTGCCCATTTTGTGATGCCAAAGCACCCTGTACTTCTCCTCCATAAAAGTCACCACATTTAAAACTCTCTGTTCCGTGATGAATGAGTTCCTTAAAGACAGAGACTTTTAAAAAACTTTCTAATGACTGGTGCAATACTAGCAAATTGTAATTGCTCATTAAATACTTAGTAGAAGGTGAAAATATGAAAAACAAAAAAGAATGAGAAAGGGGAAGAAGAAAAAAAATCCATACATGTTCTGTGTGAGCCATTCCAATTCCATCTTCCACGATTTGTTCTCCTCCTTCAATGTGCTGTACAATTCCAACTAATTTTCTGGAATAATCTGAGATTTCCTCTGTGAAGGTCCGTATGCAGTGAGCCATATCTAAAATTGATGCTCGGATCTGATTAGCTTCTGGTTCCAATACTGAATGCTATAAAATGTAACATGAGAAAAGAACTCATAGTATTGACTAATAATATAAAAAACTACTTAAATCCCTATTAATACAAAAAAGCATCAGCCACAAGTGACTTTTATAACACAGAAAAATATTATAATTTACTTTCACTCCTTTATAAGAAAACTGTACTGCAAAGAAGTAATTTAAAATTTGGAAGTCCATTTATTGCTAAACAAGAAACCAAGAGACTATCTCTAAAATTATATCCTAAGAGCTAACAGACATAAATATTGTCAAACAATCTGGTGCATTATGAAAACATGCAAGCAAACAGAATGTTTGTTTCCTGCTCAAAGGCTATTTTTTT
This sequence comes from Rhinopithecus roxellana, assembly GCF_007565055.1. Taxonomy (NCBI): domain Eukaryota; kingdom Metazoa; phylum Chordata; class Mammalia; order Primates; family Cercopithecidae; genus Rhinopithecus; species Rhinopithecus roxellana. Next base: position 58,847,139 of record NC_044551.1, read on the forward strand.
GTGAAGAATGATGACGCCTCTTTGAAGTTTTTTTTTTTTTTAGTAACATTTAGAAATTAAATCTCTCATTTATTTTCATGCTACCAAACACAATCATTCATCACTTAACTCTTCTTCAATGCCTACTTTCAGAATAAAGAACCAGGTCAGTGAAAACAAATACTGAGCTGGTAAAGTAGCTACAGTGATCCAATTGATTAATAATAATAATAAAACATACCTTGTGACCTTGGTGTTTTCCATATTCTTTGCAGACACAGCACATGAGTGGGCTAGTTTGACAACCTTCTTCTAAGCAAACAAACTCAATGGCATGCACCTGGTGCTGAGAGCACATGGTTTTCTCATGAGGTTTATCAGCTAGAGGAACTCGCCTGTGCTTTGCTAATGTCTTTGTAGAATGAGTAACTTGAGAACACTCAGAGCACAAATGAGTTGCACACACAGTGCAATATACAGATGCAAGGTGAGCTTCATCTTCATCACAACGAATGATGCTCTGATAAACAAAAAATTAATGCCTTAAAATTGAACCCAATCAGTGTAACATGACAAATTTTTAAATATAGAATCCCATAATCTTTTTTGCTTTACTGACCAATATTTACATATGAAAATATATTGGTCATTAAGCACAAAGGTCATTCAATACTCATCCGAGAAGCATTTATTTCTACAGGTAAGAAGCTATTTCCAAGATTAACTGATCAATATATGTTATGAATTTGAAACCAAAAATAAAACTATTCTCGTAGATTCATATTCGGTGCAAAGATCTCTTCCACCAAATCCTGTCACTTTACACAAAAGAAACTAAACCATAGAGAAGTCAAAAGTCTTTTTTTAAAACTACAAAAATCTGATACTAAATACAACCCCATAGCTTTAAGTATTAGTTGTCATAATGATGTATAGGAAGGACAGAAGCACAAATACTATGTAGAAAATGTAGGAGTATGCATCAGAATTAGCTGTAAGCTTTTAAAAACAGTTGTCTGGACTCTAATCTGAGAAATTCTTATTTCAACAGGTTGTGGATGAACCCTAGACTTGTATATATTTTTCTAATTATACACCACGTATTTTAATAGCTCCACAGGTGAGTCTATTGCACAATCATAGCAGAAAACCACTGATTTAAGCAAATAAAAAAAAAAAAAATAGGCCAGGCTCAGTGGCTTACACCTGTAATCCCAGCACTTTAAGAAGGCTGAGGCAGGTGATCACTTGAGGCCAGGAGTAAGAGACCAGTCTGGCCAACATGGAGAAACTCCATCTCTACTAAACATCAAAAATTAGTCAGGTGTGGTGGTATACACCTGTAATTCCAGCTACTCAGGTAGCTGAGGCACAAGAATCACTTGAAGCCAGGAGGCAGAGACTGCAGGTAACTGAGATCACGCCACTGTACTCTAGCAAGGGTGACAGAGGGAGACTCTGTCTTAAAAAATAACAATTAATAAACAAAACCTATATGTAAGCATCTAAATATTAGTTCTAGTTTTCAGGAATTACAAAAAATAATTAATCACTAAATAATTATTTTTATTTCAAGTAGATAAAAAATTACATGTCAGATAATCAAGAATGCTTTGAACACTTTTACTAAATGTTAAAAGGCCATAAGTGGAAGGGGAGAAATTTAGTATAAATTTTTTCAAAAATAAAAATGTTTAAATACATCAATGATGTCATTCATTATCACATTAAATAAAAAATGAATCCAAAGTGGAAGAGTTTTGTTTGCAATTATGAGAAGTGTATATATGTGCCATAAAAATTCAGGTCTTCTGTTTTCCAGACCTGACAAATAAATAAATTATAAATTATAAAGTCAACATTAGCTAACAGTAATATCTTTTGAAGTAAAGATTAAAGATTTAGCACATGAAAGAACTGCAGAAATTTTAGAAAACAGAGTGTTGCAGTTTGAAATTAATTTCACTGATTCACTTTAGTATAAAGAAATCATCATCTAATAAAAGAGAAGCAGAAAGCAATCCGACATTTTTTTTTTTTTTTTTTTGAGACGGAGTCTCGCTCTGTCACCCAGGCTGGAGTGTAGTGGTCGGATCTCAGCTCACTGCAAGCTCCGCCTCCCGGGTTTACGCCATTCTCCTGCCTCAACCTCCCGAGTAGCTGGGACTACAGGCGCCCGCCACCTCGCCCGGCTAGTTTTTTGTATTTTTTAGTAGAGACGGGGTTTCACCGTGTTAGCCAGGATGGTCTCGATCTCCTGACCTCGTGATCCGCCCGTCTCGGCCTCCCAAAGTGCTGGGATTACAGGCTTGAGCCACCGCGCCCCGCCTTTTTTCTTGATACAAATATGTGGTTTGCAAGTTGATCACCAAAATCATTAACTGATATTTACTCCAAATATATTTCTATCCATAACAGCCTATGAAAGCCATGTCCTATAGTACATATGTGCAGCTATGCAAATAATACATAAGTGCTAAAAATATACTTTTACATTATTAAAAAATCCAGTGTTCATGGATTCTAATATTTACCAGACATCTACCTGTATGGATAAAGACAGTACATCTATAAAAAGTTTAACCTTTTCTTGAAGATAGAATAGTAACAATTCCCTCAGAAGCTACTGCTATCTTTAAGGCATTTTTCCCTGTATATTAAATGGCCTCTTACATGGAGTTTTACTTTCTCTCATTGAGTTTTTCTGTTGACTAATTTACTTTTGCATCCTCTACTCTACTGTTGCTTACTTATCTTTCTTACTATTCTATAATCTTCTTCCTCTTTTCACTTTATTCTTGGTAGAACTGAATTATGATAAGGGAAAAAAAAGTTCACACATAAGGCATAGTTTAGGCATAGTATTTTCAAATAATTCTAGTTCTACTTTTTTCTCTTGGGAATAGTGTTGGCCTTCAGAACTATAATGTAATGAAAAGTTGTGTTTCTAGAAATTTACCTGCTGAAATAAATGAGGTAATATTGTGCTACTAATGGCATATATTAAAAGAAAAATTCATGCTCGTAACAAATATTTCACCACGTATGATCAATACCTCTCCAGATATCCCAATGGATTCTTCTGCAGCTCCATACTGACCAATAGGCCCATTCTGCAGTCGTTCCAAAAGCTCCAATAAAGCAAAATTTTTTTTCAAGCCCCAGACACCTGAATCTCCTAGAATAAATATAAAAACAAAAACTAAATCTAACAAAATGGACTATTAATCATTTTACCCATACCTCAAAAGTAATTTCTAATCCATATAGCTCAGGCGTTAATAATGTCTAAATTTGAAAAATTCAAATTTTCCCCATTATTTAATACCAAAATAATTGCTTTGTTAATACTCTCTTTTAAAAAACAGAAGAATCCCTCAGGCTTCCAAGTAGAAACACACTTTAAAATTTATTATTTTTTGACCAGGCGCATTGGCTCACGACTGTAATCCCAGCAGTTTGGGAGGCTGAGATGGACAGATCACTTAAGGCCAGGAGTTCAAGACCAGCCCGGTCAACATGATGAACTCCCATCTCTACTACAAATACGAAAATTAACCAGGTGTGGCATCAGGCGCCCATAAACCCAGCCACTGAGGAGGCTGAGGGACGAGAATCACTTGAACCCGGGAGGTGGAGGTTGCAGTGAGCCAAGATCATAGCACTGCACTCCAACCTGGGTGACACAGCAAGACTCAATCTCAAAAAAGAAAAAAAAAAAAAATCTAAATACACATTAAAAAAGTTAAGGTGGCCAGGGCGCGGTGGCTCAAGCCTGTAATCCCAGCACTTTGGGAGGCCGAGACGGGTGGATCACGAGGTCAGGAGATAGAGACCATCCTGGCTAACACGGTGAAACCCTGTCTCTTACTAAAAAATACAAAAAACTAGCCGGGCGAGGTGGCGGGCGCCTGTAGTCCCAGCTACTCGGGAGGTTGAGGCAGGAGAATGGCCTGAACCCGGGAGGCGGAGCTTGCAGTGAGCTGAGATCCGGCCACTCCAGCCCGGGAGACAGAGCGAGACTCCGTCTCAAAAAAAAAAAAAGGTGGTAAAGGCTGCACAACAATATGAATGAACTTAATGCCACTAAACTTAGAAGTGGTTAAAATGGCAAATTTTATGTTATATATATTTTTTGCCACAGCTTAAAAAAGTTATTTAAATCTCTTTTACTTTTTTTTTTTTGAGACAGTGTCTTGCTAAGTCACCCAGGCTGGTGTGCAGTAGCACGATCTTAGCTCATTGCAATCTCCACCTTCTGGGTTCAAGCGATTCTCGTGCCTCAGCCTCCCAAGTGGCTGGGACTACAAGTGCGTGCCACCACGTCCAGCTGATTTTTTGTATATTTTGGTAGAGACGGGGTTTCGCCATGCTGGCCGGCCTGGTCTCAAACTCCTGGCCTAAAGTGATCTGCCTGCCTCAGCCTCTGTGCCCAGCCTATTTCTCTATCATTTAATTTTACAAGTCCTATTTTGTCACTGACTTTTACTATTATGCTAAAACAAGCATTTTCAAATACTTTTTGCAGCAACTTAACTTAAGAAATACATATAACTTTGTAACCCAGGACAACACACAAACTCTTCCTAAACCTATGAATAAAAGTCAGATCCTTTAGCAGAAGGAATATTTGTTATGGTAAACTCCTATGCAACAAATACCAGATACCATCTGATATAGCTGCCACCTAACACATATTCATTAAATGAATAAATATATAAAAGGTTGATGGAATCATTGCCTGCAGGGCTCCCCTTCCTCTTAGCTCTTAAAAAAAAAAAAAAAAGGCCATTCCATGTTGTGGTTCTCCCAAAAAAACTAGACTGAACATATCTATCCTCAGCCTTGCCCGGAGAAGGCCTTCTCCTTAATTTTTAACACATATTCTACAACAAGTTGAGTTCTCTCTATTTACATAAAGGTTAAGAAGTACACTAAGTGATAATTTAAAAATACAGTTGTGACAATTTTCTAAATATCCAGTCATTATATAATGAATACATACAAATAAACTTCTAGCATTACTAGGTAGTGCCTAATATTTATCACTGAATTCTGTAAGTGTCAAAACAACTCCATAATCTCAATGGCTTAACACAACAGAGATTTACTTTTTGCTCATGCAACATCTCAGGGGTTAGGGAAGAAAAGAGAGACTGTTCCCCACTGACCACAAACAGGGACACAGGCTACCGAGCCTCCAATCATTTGGACCACCTCACTGTAGCAGGGAGAAGAATTTACTTTGAAAATCATAAACCTTCTCTTATCAACTTCTACCTGGATGCTAACACTTCACTTCTGCAAACAATTCACTGATCCATGGACATCACACAGTGATGTGTAAGAGGGCAAGGAAGTGTAATTTCACCATATGAGCAGAAGAAAATCAGCAATATTGCTGAACAGTATCAATAACTACTCATATTCTTCTTGCACTAGAGAGGAATTCTGATTCAGAATTCAGAGAAGTCAGAAAGGAGGATGGATGTATTCTAGTTTTGTTAAACATTGAGGTAGTAACTCTTCACATTGTGGTATTAATGTAGAGAAGGTAAAGTGCTCTTCAAAAAGGTAGAAGAGTCAGGCGTGGTGGCTCATACCTGTAATCCCAGCAATTTGGGAGGCTGAGGTGGGTGGATCACTTGAGGTCAGGAGTTCAAGACCAGCCAGGCCAACATAGTGAAACCCCATCTCTACTAAAAATACACAGATTAGTCAGGCGTGGTGGCAGGTGCCTGCAGTCCCAGCTACTCAGGAGGCTGCGAAAGAATCACTTGAACTCTGGAGGTAGAGGCTGCAGTGAGCTGAGATTGCACCACAGCACTCCAGCCTGGGTGACGGAGTAACACTCTGCATTAAAAAAAAAAAAAAAAAAATAGAAGGAAGGTTCTATCCTCTATTTGAAAAACATTACTATTTCTTTAAGTATAGTTTTTTTGTTTGTTTGTCTGAGACGAGTTTTGCTCTTGTCGCCCAGGCTGGAGGGCAATGGCGCGATCTAGGCTCACTGCAACCTCCATCTCCCAAGTTCAAGTGATTCTCCTGCCTCAGCCTCCCGAGTAGCTGGGATTACAGGCGTCCACCATCACGCCCAGCTAATTTTTACATTTTTAGAAGAGAAGGGGTCTCACCATGTTGGCCACACTGGCCTTGAACTCCTGATTTCAGGTGATCCACCCGCCTTGGCCTTGCAAAGTTCTGGATTACAGGTGTAAGCCACCTTGCCTGGCCTAAGTATAGTTTTATATAAAGAAATAGTATGATATAGGCATATCTCACAGAATAAAAAACCAAATAAAAGTACAGAGACTTTCCCAATCCCTACTATTTCTTGGCTACTAGTAAGTTAACGCTATCTATAATGTTATTATTGTCCTATATTAGTTGTCAGGGAAATAGACTATTTATATACATCAAAGATCACCAAACCTTAAAAACCCTTTTCTTTCTCCAGAAAATATTTTAAAACCATGTTTCTTAGCATTTTGAAGTCTTCCAGCCTAAAATTATAGGTACTCTTGCTTCCTTTTTTGGTGGATAAATTATTTTGAATGTGTTCCACTTGAAAAATAGTATGAATATATTAAAATTGTCTTAGATAGTGCAACTAACCTGAAAAAAAAAAAAAAATGGCAACCTTAAACTCTTTTGGAGAAAACTCCCGTATCAAAAAGAGTAAACTTACAAAACTTATGTTTGTAAAATCATTGTTCAGACGTTAGTAAATGCTATTATTTCCAAATCTGGTACCTGAAAATAACTTAGTTTGAAATATATAAAGCAAGTGTTAAAAGTATACAGAAAACCAAAAAAAATCCACAAACCCTTCAAACTCATTTTAACAGAAAATAGAGTAATTATCACAAGCTACAAACACTTCTGTCCTTGATATTAGTAAATAAAAACATGCTGAGACTCAATGACTTATCCGTATTTTCATTATTGGCTTATTTATTTGTAAAGAAAACATTGTTTTATTGGGTTAATGGCTTCAGGCAAATGATTCACTCTGTGATGCATATTCTTATTTATTTGAATTAGGGTAACATGTTTTTCTCAGGTGTCTTAAAGCTCTTTACAGATAAGTATTGAATATAAACATCTCAGAAGACAAAATAAAATTAGTAACTAAGAGTGAGATAGTTTATAGCTTGAAGATTATTCACCTTAATAGAAACTCAGGCTTTCTGAAACTTTCTGGGAATTTTATCATTCTAAAAATCAAGTGGAAGGAAATTGTCTTCTATGACATTTGCATTACATGAACAATTTTCAATATTAAATCCATACAAATACTTTTCCTACCTAGGTCTGTTACTTGTCGATCAAATGGGCAACGGATTGCTCTTCCATGAAGAGGTAGGCGAGTGAGACAGTCATGACAGACTGTATGGCCACAAAGCAAAAGGCGAGGAACTTTGTCTCCTTGCAAAGAAAAGACGTCTTCACAAACTCCACACTCTAGCACCTAATATTTGAAAACGAAGGATGTATTATTTAAACCATTTTAAAAGCATACATATTTTAGGTATATAAGAAAATTCACCTAATATATTGAATCAACATTGTTACTTTATTCCTCCATGAAAAAGAACTATGTAGGTTGTAAAATCTTAAATCACTTTTAAGTCATTCCATCTGACAGACCCTGCCAAAATTATATCGTAATGAAATATCTTTGAAATACTAATAGTAGTGTTACGGGCAAAGATGCTGTAAATTAACATCTTCATTATCTGTTGAAAATTATGATTTCACTCATTACATCTGAATCTGTACAAACAATATGTAATTCTACTGAAGGCGGGTTCTTAAGCAATTTCTCTGCAACTACCTAACCCATCATTAATTTCAACACAAATAAACTATCATTAATTTCAACCAAAATAATCTAAAATATGTGCTAACAATTACCCCTGTTAATGATAAAGAACTTGTTAAGAAAAGACTACAACTAACTTTCAAGTTTCTAGTATCTAATGTACATTAAATAATACAAAGGCAAAAAAGCAATCACCTTAAATTTCAATTCCTGTGCTCTATCAATAAATATAGCTCTGAATCAGAAACTAGTTTGTCTATCTAATTCTAGTTACAGACACATGACTTGCACAAGGCTACACAGTCAAAAGAAAGGCTATTTATCAGCATATTCTGATTCTCAAGTCCGTATGTTTATGTTTTATAAATAGTCAACAAATTGTATTTATAGCAATAAAGCATTTTCAGCACTTATTTCTAAGTATATTTGTAGTGTTTCATTATTTTTTTTAAAATACCCACCCTGTACTATTCAATCATACCTCAAACTCCTGTCATTCAAGACCCGCTACAATCTGGTCCCTGTCCTACTGCTTCACTGCCACACTCTTCTGACCCTGTGCTCCAACTATATCCAACAGCTTATAGTTCTCAGAACATGAGAAACTGTTTCATGTTTCTTCATGCTAACACTGAGGAAAGGACTATACTTGTCCTTTGGGCCCCCAAGTACTGTGTATAAGCGTCTACCATAACACCCAAAATGCTTTAATACCTTCGTTTTCTAGCCTGTCTTTCCCTGTTGGACGAAAAAACCCTCAGGAACAGGGTATTTTAAATACCAAGTTCCTAGTGCTTACATAAAGTCTAGTAAAATAATTTAAAAACAATTAAGCTCAACATCATCAAACACACAACACAAGGTAAAAAACAGAAAACCCAAGGCAGAAATCAGACTAAATCTACTATGATGTTAAACCTAACTCTGCAATTAACTTGGACTTCGGGCTTGAGACACAAATATCTTTCACCATGAAATGATAATTCATAATTGCTTTGTATATTATTATGGTTCAAAAGAAATTTAAATTTAGTCTTTCAATGTAAATAAGGGTTTGGGAAGAGACAAATAAATAAAAATAAGAAACAAAACATTGCTCACAGAAAAGATGATGAAAATTCTTTACATGAAAAGATGTTTAATCTAACTCATAACAAGAAAAACGCAAATTAAGGCTAGGCACGGTGGCTCATGCCTGTAATTCCAACACTTTGGGAGGCCAAGGCAAGTGGATCATCTGAGGTCAGGAGTTCGAGACCAGCCTGGACAACACGGTGAAATTCCTTCTGTAGCAAAAATACAAAAAAATTAGCCAGGCATGGTGGTGGGCGCCTGTAATCCCAGTTTACTCAGGAGGCTGAGGCAGGATAATCGCTTGAGCCTGGGAGGCGGAGGCTGCACTGAGCCAAGATCACAGAGTGAAACTTGGTCTCAAAAAAATAAAGAAAGAAAAAAATGCAAATCAAAGCTACATCAAAATACTTTTTTTTTCCAGATTAGATCAAAAATATTGGTAACACTTTGTTAGTGAAGGTGTGGGAAAGCAGACACTCTCATACATTACTAATTGCTATGAAATGTTTATTGAGCAATACAGCTTTTATGGAGGGCAACCTGTCAGTATTTACCAAGTTTAAGTAACTCAGTAATTCTAGTTGCAGGAATTTATCCTACAAGCATATTAGACATGTGTGACAAAATCTGTATGTTAGTCCTTAAAGCATCATTTGCATTAGCAAAAAATTGAAAACAAAGTAAACATATATCAATATCAGCTTGGAAAATAAATTATGGCACATTCATAATACTATAAAACTATATAGGATAGTGAGAAAGATGACGTTTTTCATGTACACACAGAATGATTTCATATGATTAAAACAAAAAGAAAAATGATAAATAGAATATACTCATTTTTGCATAAAGGTGGGGAAAGAGCAAATTTTTTTTATATTGTTGTATAAACGTACTGTCTTCCTGGAAGGATACATAGGACACCAGTAACACTGGAACATCAGTTCCCCATGAGAAAGAGAAACAGCTAGGGAACAGCTACCCATGTATAATTCTATTTATTATTCATATATACACATACTTCAATTTATCCTACATTTTTTAAAAAGGGGAAAGTTTCATGTTATCAAATCCATTTAGGTCAGGCACCATGGCTCACACCTGTAATCACAGCACTTTGGGACACCAAGGCAAGAGGACTGCTTGAGGTCAGGAGTTCAAGACCAGCCTGGGCAACACAGTGAGACCCTGTCTCTACAAAAAAATAAAAAACTAAGGTGGGAGGATCACTTGAGCCCAGGAGGCTGAGGTTGCTATGAGCCATGATTGTGCCACTGCACTCTCACTTGGGTGACAGAGTGAGAACCTGCCTCAAAAAAAAAAATTCAATTAAATATAGAAAAATTATTCACAGGCCAGGCACGGTGGCTCATGCCTGTAATCCCAGCACTTTGGGAGGCCAAGGTGGGTGGATCACAAGGTCAGGAGATCGAGACCATCCTGGCTAACACAGTTAAACCCCATCTCTACTAAAAATACAAAAAATTAGCCGGGCATGGTGGCAGGTGCCTGTAGTCCCAGCTACTTGGGAGGCTGAGGCAGGAGAATGGCATGAACCTGGGAGGCGGAGCTTGCAGTGAGCCGAGATTGTGCCACTGCCCTCCAGCCTAGGCGACAGAGCAAGACTCCGACTCAAAAAAAAAAAAAAGAAATTCACAATAGAATTTGATATAAAATAAATGCAACATTTTATAAATGCTGTATTGATACTCTAATAAGTTAAAATTTGTTTATAAACTCCAAAGAACCATATTAAAATTTTGTTTAGTTCATTTCAATCCTGTATCTCTGATCCCACCACTATACAAGATTTAAAAGAACTTCCTTACGCTGTTACTGCATTTTTCAAAAAGCACTAATAAAATTCCATTGATTAGCAAACCAAACACAGGTCCAAAAATAAAGTTACTAGACTATTTTGCATCAACTTGGTAAATAATACAGCAAGAAAATATTTCCTCAGTATCTATGAATAGGAATTGTGGTTAACAGCAAAAAGCCCTAGATAGGAAAAAGCTCTTAATTCTACATTTCACAAAATGCCAAAACAGCTTCAAACTTATTACATGTAAATCAAACTGTAATCAATCAGATTATGTTTATATTGTTATTTATTATTATTATTATTATATTTTTTTTTGAGAAAGGGTCTCACTCTTTCTCAAAAAAAAGGGTCAACCAGGCTGGAAAGTAGTGACCTGAGCATGGTTCACCACAGCCTTGACCTCCCAAGCTCAAGCAATCTTCCTGCCTCAGACTCCCAAGTAGCTGGTACCGCAGGTATGTGCCACCATGCCTGGCTAATTTTGTTTATTATTATTTGTAGAGGTAGGGTCTCACTATGTTGCCCAGGCTGGTCTCAAACTCCAGGGCTCAAGCAATCCTCCCACCTCAGCCTCCCAAAGTGCTGAGATGAAAGGTGTGAGCCACTGTGCCCAGCCTCAGACTAAATTTTAAAAGGCCTAAGAAGACTCACTAAGCAAAAGAAACTGTGATATATTTTTACATGTCAGTTATTTCACAATATCGGACTCTTTATTTTTTATTTTTCAGATGGAGTCTCACTCTTTGTCGCCCAGGCTGGAATGTAGTAGCACAATCTCTGCTCACTGCAACCTCTGCCTCACTGCAACCTCTGCCTCCCTGGTTCAAGTGGTTCTCCTGCCTCAGCCTCCTGAGTAACTGCGATTAACAGGCTCACACCACAGTGCCTGGCTACTTTTTTGTATTACTAGTACAGACAGGGCTTGGCCATGTTGGCCAGGCTAGTCTCGAACTCCTGACCTCAAGTGATCAGCCCACTTCGGCCTCCCAAAGTGCTTCCCAGGCACTTTGTGCTTTACAGACGTGTGCCACCGTGCCTAGCCATATCAGATTTTTATGTTACTGTTTTCTCTAATGATAAAAACCATGTAATTATCAACTTGTTCACAAGCACAAGGCCATTTTACACAGTATTAGCATTATATACTTCAACTTTTTTTTTTTTTTTTTTTTTTTTTTTTTTTTTTTTTTGAGATGGAGTCTCCCTCTGTCACCCAGGCTGGAGTGCAGTGGCCCGATCTCAGCTCACTGCAAGCTCCGCCTCCCGGGTTCCCGCCATTCTCCTGCTTCAGCCTCCCGAGTAGCTGGGACTACAGGCGCCTGCCACCTCGCCCGGCTAGGTTTTTGTAGTTTTTAGTAGAGACGGGGTTTCACCGGGTTAGCCAGGATGGTCTCGATCTCCTGACCTCGTGATCCGCCCGTCTCGGCCTCCCAAAGTGCTGGGATTACAGGCTTGAGCCACCGCGCCCGGCCGTACTTCAACTTTTACCTTCCAATAAATACTTATTGCTTTCATCTGTACAAATGACAAGTGAGGTTTTTTTCAGTTTATACCCCTATAGCTACCACAAATTATGGCATGAAGATTTTGTCAGAAAGGGCTATTTTATTGCACAGTTCAGGAACATTTTACATATTAAGATGAAAATGAACAAGGTGAGCCTCTGATGTATCAAATTCTGTGCTGTAACAAACTGGAGTTACATCAGGCTTTGGTACACTTTTGAGACTGTAAGGCAAACAGGGTAACAAAAAAATAGATACTGCAATGATACCCCTTCCAATTACGAAATAAAACTTAAACTTCAAGTTAATTCACAAAATACTCTGCAAGTATTCTCTACTTAGCAAAAGCACAATTCAATAAATAAAATCTCCATCACACAACATGCCTAATAACGAGGGCTCTTTTGCATATCAGATATGCTGTGCACCTGTAGAATAACTTCATTACTACCTAAAGGTCATCTGAATCACACGACCACCACCAATACTGACTGATACTAAATTGTGGGAAGAAATGTCTCACTTGCTGTCATACAAAACCAACATTAACTGAATAATCATAGGTGTCTATTTTTCAAGATGTTAAAAGAACTTCATATATTACCCTGTTCAGTAATTCTTAACCCTGGTTGCATATTAAAATAACTTATGGGCATTTCTAAAATCTACTGATGTTGTCAACCTCATCAGAACTGGAGGAGGAGTGCATCAGTAGTGTACTAAAAATCTTCAGTGATCCTAATATGTAGCCAGGAATGAGAATTATCAATCTCTTAGATTAGAGATGCTCCCGAAGGTTACTCTATAAACCAATGAGATCAGTTCTCCCCTCCAGATCTCTCCGTGCACAACAGTGGAAGGGAAAAATGAGTGCCACATATTTCAAATGATTTTTTTAGAAAATTCATTCTGGAGCATTTATACATGGTAGAATCTCAAACTTCAAGCATAAGGAAATTCATTAACTCTATCGTTAACGCCCAGCTATGACGATGTTGCAGACTTCTGAAAAGTGTTAATAGACTGTACTACTAACAGGAGAGAGGGCAGCTCAGCCAGTAACAGATGTCTCATTACAGACGCAGTACAATAGGGAAAAGCATAGACTTTAAAGCCGGTCAACCCGGGGCTCTGCCACACACTGTGTTACCTAAACCTGGGTTTCCTCCCTGTAAAATGGGAATTAACATCTACTTCATAAGTAGATATTAACGAGCCAAAACACCTAACGTAGTACGTAGTTACGATGATGATGGGTCAATTTATAATACTAAGCTAACTAATGCCTGTTGAGTTTAACTAAAAGCAGAGGACCTGGAGAAAAGACCGGTCTAGGTCACTGGCCCGCAAGCTCCTTTTCATAAATGTTCCGATGATGACATGTCATAAGCAGAAGACCAGGCAATTTCAGGCCATAGGAGAGAAAGGATGCAGAGGAGAGGACAAGACTTGTAAAGCCAAAAGGGGCCCAGAGGCTGCGCATCCCACCCATCGAAGCCTGGGCCGTGGCGATGCAGCCAGGTCTCCAGAATGAACCGAAGGGAGGCCAATGGTGGAGAACAGAGCACGCAAGGTCCCTCACCTTCACTACAGCTGTCCCCCGGCTGCCCTGCCGGCCACTGTCTACTCCCGCTCCAAGCTTGTTTACAACCAGAGTAGCCATCCTCGTAGGAGTAGCGCCACAGATGCAGCCCTCAGAGTCCTCAACTGAGAGGCGGGGTTAAGCCACCTACCCAGAGGCCTCTGCGCACGCCACCGGCGCACAGGCGCAGTAGGACACAGGGCCCCGCTTAGCCGACTCTTACTCCTCCTCCCTGCAGTCGTGGGGTGCTTCGTTGCACAGCCTCGCGCATGGGCACTTTTGTTATTTTTCATTACGTAGTCTGTAACTGCTGGAGGAAAGACAAGAAAAAAAAAAAAAGAAGGGATAAAACAGAATTCAAGTTTTGGGGTGAAACTCCAGCTCCTTTTATGAGTTTTCTTCTCGAATCGCAAACCAACCAGGGTGTAAACTGAGGGCAGTTAGGGGATACTGGGCATCTCCCTGCATGCAACGCGATTTTCGTATAAACTACAAATCCCAGCATGCCACTCTCTCTTTTATTTATTTATTTTTTTTAAACTCCGGCAAAGTTGGCCTTTGCAGGCCGCGTATTGTAACCGAGGGGTGGTTTCTTTTCCTGACGTCGCGATGTGCGATAGCAGATGGAAAACAAAGTGTTTTATGCATACGTTTCTAAGATAAAAGAAATGGACTTGGTGAGAAGAAGCCAGTCTGTAAAGAACATAGTAAGAAAATTTCAGGTACCACCACCGGAGAGAAGTTGAAAGTGCGTTTGACTTCTGGTCTTGACAAACGCGAGGTTTTCCGTTTCCTTCCGGGCCAAGTTGAACCTGTCCAGCCCCCGTAGGCCGTGGGTCAAAAGTGCCGGTCAAAATGGAAGTGAATCCCCCTAAACAGGAGCACCTGCTGGCGCTGAAAGGTAAACTTTTGCGAACCTGAGTACCCGTTTTCTGTTTTCTTCCCTTGCCTATTTATCGAAGCCTTTGCCATGTAGGCCTCAGCCTTCTTAAACACTGTCAGTGCTCGCCCTCCTGCTCTGTCCTTTGGCGCCAGGCGGGAGAAAGCGATTTCGCCTGGATGCGTTTTAGGTTTATGGGCTCCTTTCTAGAATGAAATAGATACCTGGTAAATCACTCTTTCTGATCGATGCTGCTTCAGTCACGAGATTTTAGCTGCAGAAGCTGACGTCCCGCTCCTACCGTGAAGATCTCTGTGAACTAAGATGAATTACAGCGGGCATGTAAAGTGCTTTTTCCTTCTGTCTCTGGTTTCTTCCTGTGGCACTGACGAAGTTAACATATAACTTAGATTTATTAAAAACAAACTGCAGTTTACTTCAAAGCACTGTGTATGTGGGAAATATGCCCGAGATCTAATGTCAACTCTCATTTTTTGTACACAGCCATTTTGAGTAAGTTTGGTGATTTAATTAGATCATTATTTAGGAAAAAAGAGCAGGTTTTTTTTTTTTTAGGACTTTTTTTTTTTTAATGCCTATTTTCTGGAAACCGTTTATTTGAAATCTTTTCAGCTTTATTTTATTTTTTATTACAACAAATGCACTTTTTGTTTCTTGGATGCTCTAACACATGGTTAACAATGACTTATTGAATGAGCTGAGGAAATGCTCAATGAACATTTGGGTTCAATTAAATTGCACTTATTTTACTTGTGGCATCCATTTTGAGGAACACATCCTTCCTATTATGATGTAGTCATCAGACATTCTAGAAGCTCATAAGTCTCATATAATGATGCCTGTGTTAGCGAGATTGTCTCTTACTGTGAAACTTTGTAATGTTAAGTTATACAGTGATGGGACCTGTAAGCTTAACTTTAGCAAATGATCTAGGTTAAAATGGAGACTAAAATGGATTGTTACTCGTGAAGAAGAGGGAAAAGAAGAAAAGCTACTAATTGTCATGTTCTTTATCTCGCCATCTCACTTCAAATATGTGGAGTAAATATTAATTCTCAGAGTGTAAGCCACTTTTCCAAGATCACATAGCTAGTAAGTGATTGAGGCAGTGTTTCAACGCAAGGCCTACCTCTCTCTTTCCAAGAGTCCATGTTGCCTCCTAATGAATGAAACGGCATTCTCAGAGATAGTTCCTCTACCAACTACTCTGATGGGAATTTGGAACAGTTCTATTAGCTGCTACGTGTGATTTATACAAATTAGAAGCTATTAAAAACAGTTAAATTCCAGCTGGGCGCGGTGGCTCACGCCTGTAACCCCAGCACTTTGGGAGGCCGAGGCGGGTGATCACGAGGTCAGGAGATCGAGACCATCCTGGCTAACACTGTGAAACCCCGTCTCTACTAAAAATACAAAAAATTAGCTTGGCTTGGTGACAGGCGCCTGTAGTCCCAGCTACTAGGGAGGCTGAGGCAGGAGAATGGGGTGAACCCGGGAGGTGGAGCTTGCAATGACCTGAGATCGCGCCACTGCACCATAGCCTAGGTGACAGAGGGAGAGACTCCATCTCATAAAACAAACAAACAAACAAACAAAAAGTTAAATTCCAGTGATGCAGAGACTGCCACTGAGAATTTTTAGTTTTCTGTTATTCTTTGTTTTCCAAAATAAAGGATACCTAAGAAAGAATATTTCAGCAGCCTAAGCCAGGCGTGGTGGCTCACGCCTGTAATAGCACTTTGGGAGGCCCAGGCTGGCAGATCACTTGAGGTAAGGAGTTTGAGACCAGCCTGGCCAACATGGCGAAAACCCGTCTATACTAAAAATACAAAAATTAGCCAGGTATGGTGGTGGACATCTGTAATCCCAGCTACTCGGGAGACTGAGGCAGGAGAATCGCTTTAACCTGGGAGGCAGAGGCTGCAGTGAGCTGAGATTGTGCCACTGCACTCCAGCCTGGGTGACAGAGTGAGACCCTGTCTCAAAAAAAAAAAAGAATAAACAGCCTAAACTAGCAAGTGCTTTAAAATTGACTGATAGTTTCAACTTTATTAAACATCTGTGGTACCATCTTCTAGTTAACCCGTTGTTTCTTTTTTTTTTTTTTTTTTTTTTTTTTTTTTTTTTTTTTTTTTTTTTTTTTGAGGCAGAAGTCTCACTCTGTCGCCGGGCTGGCAGTGCAGTGGCCGGATCTCAGCTCACTGCAAGCTCCGCCTCCCGGGTTTACAGCCATTCTCCTGCCTCAGCCTCCGAGTAGCTGGGACTACAGGCGGCCGCCACTTCTTCGCCCGGCTAGTTTCTAGTTTTTTTGTATTTTTTTAGTAGAGACGGGGTTTCACCGTGTTCGCCAGGATGGTCTCGATCTCCTGACCTCGTTGCTCCGCCCCCCCGTCTCGGCCTCCCAAGTGCTGGGAATTACAGGCTTGAGCCAACCGCGCCCCGGCCAATTAACCCGTTGTTCTAATTGATCAACAGTTTTCACAGCATTTCAATTTACTGATGCTGGATGCCAAATGTATCAATTTAAGTGGTCATTTAGGTTCACTTTATCTTTTAATATGTAAAATGTTAAAGATAATATTTTGTTATTCTTGGTTGGGTGAGGTGGCTGATCACTTGTGGTCAAGAGTTCGAGACCTGCCTAGCCAATATTATGAAACCCGATCTCTGCTGAAAATACAAAAATGCTAGGCGTGATGGTGTGCACCAGTGGTCCCAGCTACTCAGGAGGCTGAGGCACAAGAATCACCTGAACCCTGGAGGTGAAGGTTGCCGTAAGCCAAGATCGTACCTCTGCACTCCAGCCTGGGCGACAGAGTGAGAATCTGTCTCAAAAAAAAAAAGTTGTCTCTTGAGTGTGACACTGATTGACTTTAGACAAGAGAAATCCTCAATGCCATATTTTACAATGTGAAAGTGTAAGGAACAGGGAAGAAAAACATGAGTGCATTATTCTTGAAAGAATATGTGATAACATTTAGATCCATATTTAAAATTATGGATGTTAAAGATCACAATTATTTATGAATTTGAGAGTTGTCAGATCTGTTAGTGGGCAGTATCAGTAGGTAAAAAGAATCATGAAATTATTCTTCTGACTCTTTAGAATCGGACAGTGATTCTATTGTGACATCATGACAAGAGTCCATACTCATGGTTATCCTAGCAGTGGGAGAACCCTCATCAAGTAATTCTCTAATGATTTTTGGGGAGAAGTGATTCAACTTATTTTTTTCTGCAGTTAAGATGTGAGAAAGACTGTTTTATGGCTCTTACAGCTTTGGGTCTGATTAGGAAGCCTAATTTGCACATATTGGAAGGCTCCATTCTTAAGCCTATGTACCATATGCTGGAATTTATTATCAGTGACTTAATTTGGGGCAACTTGAGGACTTCTGTGCTCTAAGAGAAAAAAATAGGAGTCTAGACTTCTTGTTCTCCTCCAAATTGGAATTCAAAAGCCATGGTATTAGGGTCCCCATGCTGTTTAATTGCCTGAATTATGAGGAGAAGACAGTGTCACAAGACTGGTTCTTAGCCTGGTTAAACCTTATTAGCAAAGTTAAACCATATGCATGATTTTAGTTTTTACTATAGAGAATGACATGAAATCATCAAATATTCTATCTATATATTTGTTTGGTGGAATCCATATAATTTTTTTTTTTTTTTTTGAGACGGAGTCTTGCCCTGTCACCCAGGCTGGAGTGCAATGGGAGTGCAGTGGCGCGATCTCAGTTCACTGCAAACCTCCACCTCCCGGGTTCAAGTAATTCTGCCTTAGCCTCCTGAGTAGCTGGGATTACAGGCACACGCCACCGCGGCTGGCTGTTTTTTGTATCTTTAGTAGAGATGAGATTTCACCATGTTGGCCAGGCTGGTCTCAAACTCCTGACCTCGTGATCTGCCCACCTTGGCCCCCATAAAGTGCTGGGATTACAGGTGAGCCACCACACCTGGCAGATCTATATAATTTTAAGTATAAAATGATTAATTTTCTTCCAGACAGATTAGAATTTTTTTTTCTTTTTTTTCTTTTTAATGAGATGAAGTCTTGCTCTGTCACCCAGGCTGAATGGCATGTTCTCAGCTCACTGCAACCTCTGGCTCTCAGGTTCAGGCTATTCTCCTGCCTCAGCTTCCCTAGTAGCTGGGACTACAGGCATGCACCACCACACCCCGCTATTTTGAGTAGAGACAGGTTTTTACCATGTTGGATTAGAATTTACAGTGATTTTATTGTCCTCACTTTAGTTGCCTCAAATTTTTAAATATAACATTTTTTGTTAATTATCTTCATATGAAAACAATATTTTAAGATTCATTTACTCTTTGTTTCTGCTAAAGTTTTAAGACTATTATTACTTAATATATTAATATCGATACTTCCAAGTCCTTTATATCTGTTGAGTTAAACATGTTGACTACTAGCATTTTTAGGCTGGAAGTGATTTTATAGGGCATCTAATTCAGATTCCTTATTTTGGTAAGAGAAAGAATTTTCAGGTTTGTAGATTACATTCACATTTACCAAAAGGACTTTGGTAAAATACCACATTGGGATTGGTTTTTGGTTTTTGTTTTTCCTTTTCTCCCTGCCTTATTTGTAGGCAGGATATCCCTACCATATCTTATTTTTTGCAATACTTCTGCTTTAGGTCCTGTTTCCCTCTGATTTGGCAAGAGAGACAATCTTGCAATGATAAATTTACATTCTAGCTCTGAGGAGTTCAGCTAAGAAATTTTTCTCATCACTAAGAGTAACTGGATTACTGCAGAATGACTTCAGAAGTAATATTACATTATCGACCATATGAGAGTGATCCCACACAACTGCCAAAAATTGTGGAAAAAGCACTTCAAGACTTTCCTACTCGTCCGCTATCAAGATTTATACCTTGGTTTCCATATGATGGGTCCAAGCTTCCACTCAGACCTAAAAGATCACCACCTGTGATTTCTCGAGAGGCAGCTGAAGATGTGAAACAGTACTTAACCATTTCAGAACATGATGCTAAGTCACACAGTTATGATTGCACAGTAGATCTATTGGAGTTTCAACCTTGTTTGAAAAAGCAGCATTTAACCTCGTCACTCACATTGAAGGAACAGACTAATTCTGGAAATCTGGGTAAACAATCAGAAAAGGGAAAACAGCACAACAGGAGATCTTGGAGTATTTCCCTTCCCAGCAATAATTGTACTGAAAAGGTTTCTCCTTTGTCTAAAAAATTGCAAGATAGTTTAAAGGCACTAAATTTACACTCACTTTATAGAGCAAGATGGACAATAGAACACACTATTTGTAACAGCCAAACTCTGGAAGACATTTGGACAAAACTCAATCAAATTATTAGGCACAATGAACTTCCATCTTGTAATGCTACGATTCAAAGGCATTTAGGCCAAATATGGGTGTTCTGTGATATTATGTATTGTGAATATGTGGGAAGTCTTCTTAAAGGAAGATTAGCTCTTACTGGAAAAATTAATTTATTTGTGCATAAATATGGTGTTATTTTTAGTATGTAATGAATTCCACTGATTGTCAAAAAGAATATTCTGAATGAAATGAATGTGGATTGAAATAGATGAAATAATTTTTACAGATTTTTAAATTTTTAATGGCTTTTTAGAATTCCTAGGCTTGTCAATTAAGTCAAGAACTTTCTGAGTTCTACTTATTAGCAGCCTTCTTTTAAATATGATAAATTATTGTTTACACTGAATATGAAGGTAAAAATGTTCTGTGCCTTTTGTTTTGTTACAAACTGTGATTGAATTAAATAGTCTTATGAATTAAGTTGTATAGTTTGGATTTTGGTTAATCTCTAAAATCTAATTTTACTGTAGTTTTTTCTTTACTCACCTCAAGTGTAATTTTTTAAAAAATAAAACTCAAAACAGTTCTCTTTGGAATGCTATTTATGTGGCATGAATGTAGTTCAAAGTGGGAGACCAGTCTAGATTTGTAATGATGTTTCCAAATATATGTAATAATAATTGATAGGCTGTTTTCAAACAAAGATACAAAATGTATACTTTGCCTAAAACTATAATGTATCTTTAAGACTATAAACTGTCTTGAAGGAAAGTATCAAATGTTGAATAAGAGATCAAATTATTGTCTATTTCTTCTAATACAGATAATTCAGTATTAATGATAGTTAGTGCTAATTATTACTTGGCTGATGATTAGAGTCATTGTAGGTTCTCCATAAGTATAATCTTGTAATTGGTTTTACACATCACCTCATAAAAATGCTTAAAGGGATTAAAACAATAAAAGTTTTGTACAAGCATGTATATTTGTTTAACATATTTAAATGCCTACTTTGCACTAGGTGCTAGGATATATTAGGGAAGGAGACAGACATGGACCTTGCCCTCACGCAGCTTACGTGTCATTACTATTATTAAACACACCAGCTCCCTAAGAAAAATAAGAGTGCACTTACTAGGAATATAGACATGTTTACCTTAAAGCACAGTGCCTATCATGGTAGGAGCTTGATAATGCATGGTAAATGTTCCCTTCAGAGGGATTCTTCATATCCTGAGATGGCTGAGGTTGCTTAAAATGGAAGTCCACTAATTTTGTTTTTCTTTCTAACTTTTATTTTAGGTTCAAGGGGTACATGTGCAGATTTGTGATATGGGTAAATTGTGTGCCACAGGGGTTTGGTGTACAAATAGTTTTGGCACCCAGGTAATCGGCATAATACCCAATAGGTATTTTTTTAGTCCTCATCCCCCTGTCACCTTCCACCCTTAAATAGGCCTCAGTGTCTATTGTTCTCTTCTTTGTGTCCATGTATACTCATTGTTTATCTCTCACTTATGAGAATATGTGGTATTTGGTTTTCTGTTCCTGCGTAAATTGGCTTAGGATAATGGCCTGCAGTTGCATCTGTGTTGCTGCAAAGGCCATAATCTGAAAATATGAAGAAAAAAGTTGCTTTTAATACCAGTTTGGGATCGCTTTATTTTTAATGGAGGATCATTTTTTACGCACCATCTCATCCCTGCAAACTACAGGAATCATGAAAAATTAAGCTTTATAGGACTTTTTTTTATAATAGAAATTTGAACCTATAATAAGCAAATATGTTAGCTACATGTTTGGGTGAACTCCAGGGCACTAAAAAAAAAAAAAAAAGAAAGAAAAAAATACGTTTTAGGATTCCCTTGAGACTATTTTCTCTTTATTCAGATTTCTTTTCTAATGAAATGAAAATAATAATGGGGAAGAAATAGAAAACACCAACTGGTACTAAAAAGTGAACTTGCCAGCCTGGGCAACATAGTGAAACCCCATCTCTACAAAACATACAGAAATTAACCGGGCATGGTAGCATGTGACAGTAGTCCCAGCCTCTTGGTGGGCAGGGGGAAGGGGTGCGTCTGAGGCAGGAGGATCGCTTGAGCTCAGGAGGTCAAGACTGCAGTCATCCATGATCATGCCACTGTAGTCCAACCTGGGTAACAAAGTGAGACCCTGTCTCAAAAAAAATAAGTGATTTTAGCTGTGGGAGAAACTGCCTCCTCTGTATCACTTTCAAGGGCACCTTTTTATCTGTTTTCAGGGCACGTTTTTATCTGTTTTCTTAGTTAAAAATAAGAGTGAAGGTTGGAAATGCCTCCCCATATTCATCTGTAGCTGATTGATACTCTTTTTGGAATAGATTCCTACTTTGAAATCCCATGGGATATTTCTGGTAAGGCATGACATTCCAGGTTTATGGCTCCAGGCTTATAATTAATAATTATTATAGAGAATTATTTTTTAACAGAGTGAAATCACCAGGGTTCAAATCTAGATTCTACCACTTATCTACTAATATAGTCCTTTGTATGCGAATTACCCTCTATAGGCATTGTCAATGCCCTATCTGTATATTGAGATTAATGTAATACCAACTTAGAGAGTACTCATGAGAATTAAATGTGTTCAGCTTGTAAAATATTTAGCATAATGCCTGGCGCTAGTAAATGCTCAGTAAATGCTAGCGATACAAAGTAACTTCAGAAATTTTAAGGGTAGCATTTGTTGACTATGTCAAAAGCCAGCTGCTTAATATAGGAGGTTATTATTGGCCTCAGTTTCTGAAACTTACACTTTCAAAATAATGTCAGTTATTTAGGGACTTTCATGAAGTGCTCATTATTTTATTCAGGGAAGATCTGAATAGCAGAACCTACACCAAATGTGGATGCTACAAAACTGAACGTAGTACATAAGAGCCTAGACCTCATGGAGTTTGGAAAGGAGTCAAGGTACCATGAGAGCAACAGAATGACCCGTTAACTTTTTTTCTGAAAAAGATGACATTTAAGCTGAAACCAGAATGAGAAAGCCACTAAATCTGATATGAATACCATAGTTGGTTAATTAGTAGTTTGGTGGTGCATTTTTACATATGCTAGAACACTACTTATATTCTGAATTGACCATGTAGGTCTATAGTCTTTATAGTATTTTGGCTTTGATTTGAAGGAATACTTTATTTTTTTTTTTTGAGATGGAGTCTTGCTCTGTTGCCCAGGCTGGAGTGCAGTTGGTGCCATCTTGGCTCACTGCAAGCTCCACCTCCTGGATTCACCCCATTCTCCTGCCTCAGCCTCCCGAATAGCTGGGACTACTGGCGCCCGCCACCACGCCCGGCTGATTTTTGTATTTTGTTTAGTAGAGACAGTTTCACGATGTTAGCCAGGATGATCTCGATCTCCTGACCTCGTGATCAACCCGCGTTGGCCTCCCAAAGTGCTGGGATTACAGGCATGAGCCACCACGCCCGGCGAGACTTGATAATGAACTAGCCCTCTGTGATTCATTTTCTGAAAATTTTTACAAGTTTTTATGATTTTTAAATTTTATGTTTTTCTTTTTATTTTGATGTGGTCAAATGACACTCTAGAAGAAACTGAAAAAGATTTTTAAAAAAATTATAGTGTTTACTCTCATTAGACTATATTTAATATTCTATTTCAATTTTTTTTACTTTTCTGTGGCTTAATTTTTGTCTGTTTAATTTATATTTAAAATGAATTTTTTAGTTAAATTTTATTTTTCCAGATAGCTAACCATTTGTCTTTGCACCTTATAATGAAAAATCCTTTTACTAATTGGTTTTTTAACTTTTAATCCCTTAATTTATTTTATTTTTTTTATTTTTTTTGTCAAGAGGTTGTGTTTTAAAATCTCTCTCCCAACTATTTTTTTTTTTTTTTTTTTTTTTTTGAGACGGAGTCTTGCTCTGCCACCCAGGCTGGAGTGCAGTGGCCGGATCTCAGCTCACTGCAAGCTCCGCCTCCCGGGTTTTGTACGCCATTCTCCTGCCTCAGCCTCCCAGTAGCTGGGACTACAGGCACCCGCCTCGTCGCCCGGCTAGTTTTTTTTTTTGTATTTTTAGGTAGACAGGGTTTCACCATATTAGCCAGGATGGTCTCGATCTCCTGACCTCGTGATCCGCCCGTCTCGGCCTCCCAAAGTGCTGGGATTACAGGCTTGAGCCACCGCGCCCGGCCCCAACTATTTATTTTTCTTTTCTTTTTTTTTTTTTTTTTTTTTTGAGATGGAGTCTCGCTCTGTCGCCCGGGCTGGAGTGCAGTGCCGCGATCTCGGCTCACTGTAGCCTCCGCCTCCCGGGTTCATGCCATTCTCCTGCCTCAGCCTCCTGAGTAGCTGGGACTACAAGTGTCCGCACCACACCCATCTAATTTTTTGTATTTTTAATAGAGACGGGGTTTCACCGTGTTAGCCAGGATGGTCTCGACCCCCTGACCTCGTGATCCGCCCACCTCAGCCTCCCAAAAGTTCTGGGATTACAGGTGTGAGCCACCATGCCCAGCCACTCCCAGCTGTTTCTTTATATAAGTATATCCTATCTTTTTTTTGAAAAATTAATATATCGGTATGGTCTTCTATTAATAAGCCGATTAGTTGTTTACGGATTTAAATATGTTATATAGTAAATTCAGTTCTTCCTCTTTTTTTTCTCCGTTAATTTCCTTAGCTTATTTTCATCTATTTGTTTCTTTAGATAAACTTTAGACACATTCTGTCATGTGCAAAAATAAATCTTAGTTTTGGTTAGAATTATATAAACCTATATGTTAACTGACATTTTTATAATTTCTACACAGATTTAATATTACTTAAAGAAACACTTGGCTGGGCGTGGTGGCTCAGGCCTGTAATCCCAGCACTTTGGGAGGCCAAGGTAGGCAGATCACTCGAGGTCAGGAATTCGAGACCAGCCTGGCCAACATGGGGATACCCCGTCTCTATTAAAACTACAAAAAATAGTAGTAATAACCAGGCATGGTGGTGCATTCCTGTAATCCCAACTACTTAGGAGGCTGAGGCAGGAGAATTGCTTGAACCTGGAAGGCAGAGGTTGCAGTGAGCCAAGATTGCGCCACTACACTCCAGCCTGGGTGACAGAGTAAGGCTCTGTCTCAAAACAAACAAACAAAAAAACACTTATTGAGCTTCCAGTGTTAATATTTTGTTGATATTGTTTGCAGCAAAGTCACTTAGACTTTTTTTAAAGCCTTATGCTCCTAATATTCTTTAAGCTTTAAAAATTTTATTTTCCAGTTTTTCTGTAAGGAATGTATATTGTATTTATATTTACTTTTTATAATTCATAGGTTGTAAATAAATGGTTCTTATATAAGATTCTTTTGTAACATTAAAATTCTTAATAAATCACTGATATGTGATAACCTTAGGAAGTATGTAGTATTATGTTTAAGAAGTATTTAGGTTATATTTTATGTTAGTATAAAATGGATGAATATCATACACTAGACTTGAGAATATTAACCCTAAACAGTATTAATGTTTTGTTTTCTTTTACTTTTTTACTTCACAGTGATGCGGCTGACTAAGCCTACTTTATTCACCAATATCCCAGTAACATGTGAAGAGAAAGACTTACCTGGTATGGCACATGCTTTCCTCTATTTGCACCTAGGGAAAAGTTGAAACCTGAATTGCCTACATTAACTTGGACTAAGCCTAGCCCTGTAAATTTTATGCTAACCATTTGCTGGATTCTTTGTTGCCTATTTTTGTATCATGTAAAAGGTGGCCATCTGAGTAACATGCCTTACTTATACTCTACAAGTCCAAATTATGTTGATATCGTATGGCAATATGAGACTTACAGTTTAAGATACATTCATATTCATAATACTATTAAAATTGCCTTCATCCTCAAGTGTTGCGTCCATGTTAGCATTCCCTTTGTTTAGAATTGTTGGGGCTTTTTCTAGTATATTTTCTATCTCATGACGTACATTTTTCTTTGTTTCTAAAGTGTCCATTCCCTGTGAGATCAGAATTTTTTTGACATGCTTTGTTGTATTAAAATCTAGAAGTTAGACTTTTTAAATATCATTTTTGTCAAGAGGTTGTTTTTTAAAATATCTCTCCTAGTTCTTTATGTAAGTAAAAGTTATTTAAAAGGTAGATGTTAGAATTTTATGTTTTTCTCTTCATTCAGGAGATCTCTTTAACCAACTGATGAGAGATGATCCTTCAACTGTTAATGGTGCAGAAGTTTTAATGTTGGGAGAAATGCTGACTTTACCACAAAATTTTGGGTAAGAATGACATATTCACATAAGAAACCTTGTAAAGCCATTACAAATTATGGTTTCAAAAAAGAACTGTGGGATGGGGAAACGCTCATGATACATTTCCTTTTTTTTTTTTTTTTTTTCCTGAGATGGAGTCTCGCACTGTTGCCCAGGCTGGAGTGCAGTGGTGCCATCTCTGCTCAGTGCCCCCTCCACCCACTGGGTTCAAGCCATTCTCCTGTCTCAGCCTCCCCAGTAGCTAGGACTACAGGTGCACACACTGCCCTGGCTAATTTTTGTGTTTTTAGTAGAGACCGTGTTTCACTATGTTAGCCAGGCTGACCTTGAACTCCTGATCTCAGGTGATCCACCCACCTCAGCCTCCCAAAGTGCTGGGATTACAGGCGTGAGCCACCACGCCTAGCACATGATACATTTGAGGGGCAAAAAGATTATTTAAAAATCAT
The DNA here is from genome assembly GCF_007565055.1 of Rhinopithecus roxellana. Taxonomy (NCBI): domain Eukaryota; kingdom Metazoa; phylum Chordata; class Mammalia; order Primates; family Cercopithecidae; genus Rhinopithecus; species Rhinopithecus roxellana. The sequence continues at coordinate 58,873,886 of NC_044551.1, forward strand.
ACTATGTGATTATGCCTTTCTGTTTTTTAAAAAAAGGATATATACCGAAAGAAAATGTTAATAGTGGTTCCTAGGATAATAGAATTTTTACTTTCTTCTTTAGATCTTACTATATTTTTAATGGCCATATACTCTTTTAACTACTAATGTAAATGTCTTTTTCAGAAGCCACTCTGTTTTTTGCCTCATTGTCCTCTCCCAAAATGAGTTATCAGACTTGTCAGCTAATTAGGAACTCTAAATGTATTTCTTCTGTTATTCTTAGCTGTATTATTATTCTAGATTAATAATAAGGTAGAAGCCTCTGGTTCCACTCTGTTTGTAACAGACAGAATTTGAGACAAAAGGAAATTTTACAGATTGTTTTTATAGTTTTACAGAATGTGGTCATTGACTAGCATCTTGAAAAACTGTAAAAAATATAAAACTATGTAAGATAAAACCGCTGGTGATTTTTATTCAGATAACTTAGGAAATAAAATAAATTGGTAAAAATACCCCAATATCAATAACTTAGAGCTCTTCTAGATTCAGGGAATAAGTTATTGCAAGAATGGAAACTTGGCTTTCTCTAACCTATTCAAATACAAATCCTGAATTTAGCATAGATCTAATTTCAGTGAGTCTTATCTCTAGTGAGGCTGGCATTTTGTACAGTAAAGGCCAAATATATCATGTTTTATAGATTACATCCATATTTTGATTTGCACTAGGTAATGAATGAGTGGCCTAGTGTGAACAAAGGAATGTTGAAACAATTTTTCACCAGATTTCTATCCTTTAGTAAATGTTTCTCCATTTGAAGTCCTTAGTGATTCTCAAACAGAATATCTAATGTAAAACCTGAATGGGGCCAGATGCGGTGGCTCATGCCTGTAATCCCAGCACTCTGAGAGGCCGAGGCGGGCGGATCATGAGGTCAGGAGATCGAGACCATCATGGCTAACACAGTGAAACCCCATCTCTACTAAACATACAAAAAATTAGCTGGGCATGGTGGCAGGCACCTGTAGTCTCAGCTACTTGAGAGGCTGAGGCAGGAGAATGGGGTGAACCTGGGAGATGGAGCTTGCAGTGAGCCAAGATCGCGCCACTGCACTCCAGCCTGGACGACAGAGCGAGACTCAGTCTCAAAAAAAAAAAAAAAAAAAGAAACCTGAATAGATTTCTGTCTAAATAAATACTTGTTTTATTTTACAGGAATATATTTTTGGGAGAGACCTTTTCCAGTTATATCAGCGTTCATAATGATAGCAGTCAGGTTGTAAAAGACATATTGGTAAAAGTAAGTAACATTCTTACTTGGGATGTATTTTACTCTTTAACAAAGGTTTTTTTTAGGCCGGCATGGTGGCTCATGCCTGTAATCCCAGCAGTTTAGGAGGCTGAGGCAGGTGGATCACCTGAGGTCAGAAGTTCAAGACCAACCTGGCCGACGTGGTGAAACCCCATCTCTACTAAAAATACAAAAATGAGCCAGATGTGGTGGTGCACACCTGCAGTCCCAGCTACTCGGCAGGCTAAGGCAGGAGAGGCTAAGGCTTGAACCCAGGAGGTGAAGGTTGCAGTGAGCCAAGATCATGCCACTGCACTCCAGCCTGGGTGACAGAGTTAGACTCCATCTCAAATAAAAAAAAAGAAAGAAAAAGAAAAAAGGTTTTTTTTATATCTGTTACGTTGTTGGCACTTCATTAAATGCATGTTTGATACAATAATTTTTAATTGTCATTAACAAGCACTAATGAATGCCTAAAGTTACAAAGTATTATGCTAGGCATGAAACTATTTTTCCTATTCAACAAGGTTTGTGATTGCTTGGGTGAGAAAATGTACTAGTCAAAGGTAAACAGCAGTTTAGCATTTGTTAATGTATGTCATTAACATAGAGGAGGAAAGATCACTGGAGATTATATCAATCAGGAAGGTTTCTTAGGGAAGAGGGAAAGCGAAGAGGATCTTGAAAGAATGGGAGAATACAGATAACAAGGCAAGGGAGACATGGTAATCAGAGGCAGAAACATAGCGATACACATGTGTTCTTTTAACAGGGAACATAATTCACTTGGTAAGAGGAGGTAAGGTGGTACAGAGGAATAGTAGCTGTATTAGTCTATTTTCATGCTGCTGATAAAGTCATACCCAAGACTGGGCAATTTACCAAAGAAAGAGGTTTAATGGACTTACAGTTCCATGTGACTGAGGACAATCATGGCGGAAGGCAAGGAGGAGCAAGTCATGTTTCACGTGGATGGCAGCGGGCAAAGAGAGAGAGCTTGTGTGGGGAAACTCCGGTTTTTCAAACCATTAGATCTCAGCCTGTCGTAGTGACTCATGCCTGTAATCCCAGCACTTTGGGAGGCTGAGGCGGGCGGATCACTTGAGGTCAGGAGTTCAAGACCATCCTGCCCAATGTGGTGAAACACCATTTCTACTAAAAATACAAAAATTAGCCAGCAGGGGTGGCGTGTGCCTGTAATCCCAGCTACCTGGGAAGCTGAGGCAGTAGAATCACTTGAACCTGGGAGGCTGAGGTTGCAGTGAGCCGAGACTGTGCCACTGCACTCCTGGCTGACTGGGTGACAGAGCAACACTCCATCCCCCCAAAAATAAAAATACATAAAACCATCAGATCTCATGAGACTTATTGACTGTCATGAGAATAGCACAGAAAAGACCCACCCCCGTGATTCAGTTATCTCCCACCAGGCCCCTCCCACAATACATGGGAATTACGGGAGCGACAAGATGAGATTTGGGTGGGGTCACAGAGCCAAACCATATCAGTAGCCTTACAGTAAAGCATCTTTAAAGCAGGCTAAAGTTTTATTTAACCTTTCTTGAAAAATTATTTTTTAAAACAGACAAAAAAATTAATTAATTAAAGTAAAAAATCAGGCCCGGAACAGTGGCTCATACCTGGAATCCCAACAATTTGGGAGGCTGAGGCAGAAGGATTGCTTGAGGCCAGGAGTTCAAGACCAGCCTGGGAAACATAACGAGACCCCCATCTCTACAAACAATTTAAAAAGTAGTTGAGCATGCTGACACACACCATTGGTCCCAGCTACTTATGAAGCTGAAGCGGGAGGATTGTTTAAACCCAGGAGTTTGAGGCTACAGTGAGTTTTGCCTGGGCACTCCAGCATGGGCTATAGAACAAGACCCTGTCTCTGAAAAAAATTAAATAAAAACAGCAGGCATTTGGCTTTTGAGCACTCTTTGTGTTGGAAAGACTGATATGAGCACATTGTATGGGATGCTTTGTAGAAAATGGAACAGTTAGAAGACCCTTGAAACAGCGGAGAAATTAAAAGATAGAATATGCTAACTCAGCTAACAACCTGAAATTTCTTCAAAAGAAAAAGTGCGAAAAGAAGGTGAAAATTCACAGTATGTGGGGAAGAAGTTGTAAAACCTGTCTTAGAGTGATGAATTCAGGTAATTGGAGTATTGCCAGAAAGGACCTCTAATTAGAATGAGTTCGAAAATGATCATAGAGTTTTAAAGTTAACAAGGACGTTAGAAAACAGACTCAACTTCCAGAAACTAGATGCAAATTTGTGCATACACGTACATATGTTTGTCGTATATGGATGCGGTCTCTGCCTTTCATTAAATTAGGGGTTGACAAACTATAGCCTAAAGACCGAATTTCATCTGTTGTCTGTTTTTATAAGGCTTTTGAACTAAGAATGGTTTTCACATTTTCAAATTATTGAAAATAATATTTTGTGATATGTGAAAATTACATGAAATTCAAATTTCAGGCCAGGTGTGGTGGCTCATACCTATAATCCCAGTGCTTTGGGAGCCAAGGCAGGAAGATTGCTTCAGGCTAAGAGTTTGAGCCCAACCTACACAGCATTGCAAGGCACCGCCTCTGCAAACAAACAAACAAAAAAGAAATTCAAATGTCAATGTTCATAAATAAAGTTTTATTGACACACAGCCATACTCATTTGTTTATGTATTATCTGTGGCTGATTTTCAGCTACCACAGCAGTTGTATAGTTGAAACGTAGATTGTATGGCCTCCGAAATCTAAAATATTTACTGATGACTTCAGAGAAAAAGTTTGCCAGCCTCTGCATTCAATTGTGAAAAGATCTGATTTTCAAAAGTTTGAGAACATAACTTTTGTCTTTCTACATTGTAAATATTGAATTTCTTGGCAATTCAGTAAATACTGGCAATTCAGTAAATTCAGTAAATGTTGAATTTATTTTTATAAGATAGATTAATAAAATAGCAAAGGCATATACTTTAAGATGTCAGTACTATTATAAAGATCAAAGAATACAGTAGTATGCATGTTCTAAAACATGATTTTATATTTCATGCCTTTATTCACTTTTATAATAACAATAATTATTAGTACTGTGCAGTACTCACCAGGGGTCTTCTTAGGCTCAACTAGACATTCAGACTCGTGATATATAAAAGGCTATTTTTCTTTTTACTTTTTTTTTTGAGACAGTATCTAGTTCTGTCACCCAAGCTGGAGTGCAGTAGCATGATCATAGCTCACTATAGCCTCAAGCTCATGGGCTCAAGGGATCCTACTGCCTTAGCCTCCTGAGTAACTGGGACTGCAGCGTTGTGACACTATCCCTGTCTAATTTTTTAATAGTTTTTAGAGACAAGGTCTCACTATGTTGCTCAAGCAGGTCTTGAACTCCTGAACTCAAGCAGTCCTCCCGCCTCAGCCTCCCAAAGTGCTGGGATTACACACGTGAGTCACCGCACCTGGCCAGATAAGCTAATTATGACATCAGAATCACATAAGAGGATATAGGTCATGAAGCACAGCATGATATTGACCTGTATTTGTGTGAGTGCTGTCTTTTTATCAGGTTTTAGATGTCAGTATTATGGTTGCTTAATAAAAGATTTCGAACATTTTTCCAATATTTTCAGTGCTTTGGAACAATATGTGCATCAGGCTAAACTCAGTGGCTCATGGCTATAATCCAGCACTTTGGGAGACCAAGGCAGGAGGAGGCCTTGAATCCAGGAGGCTCCCCAGGACTCACCTGGGGAATATAATAATCAACGTCTCTACAAAAAAAAAAATTTAAAATTCTCTGGCCATGGTGGCACATACTTGTATTCCTAGCTACTTGGGAGGCTGAGGCATGAGGATCACTTGAACTCATGAATTTGAGGGTGCAGTAAGCTATGATTATGCCACTGCATTCTAGCCTGGATGACAGGGCAATACCCTGTCTGAGAAAACAAAAGAAAACAAATACAGAGAACTGTGGATCATTTAGATTACCTATTCTTTGAAGGATTTATAGAATTCCCTGCAAAATCATATGAGCTAGTTCTTTTCTTTTTTAAAATGGGGAAACTCCCTGATAACATTTTTTCTTTTTTTTCCCCTATGGATACTAGTATGTTTAAGCAGTTCACCTCTAAGGGTGTCAGTTTTGTTAAGCTGTTTTTTTCTAGGAAATAATCCATTTCATTTCATGTAGAGTTTCACATTTATCTGCATAGAGGTCTGTAAAGTAGGATCTTAAAATTTTCTTCTGTTGGCTGGGTGTAGTGGCTCATGCCTGTAATCCCAGCACTTTGGGAGGCCGAGGCAGGTGGATCACCTGAGGTCAGGAGTTTGAGACCAGCCTGGCCAAAATGGTGAAACCTCATCTCTACTAAAAATACAAAAATTAGCGGGGCGTGGTCACAGGCGCCTGTAATCCCAGCTTCTTGGGAGGCGGGAGAATCGCTTGAACTCAGGAGGCGGAGATTGCGATGAGCCAAGATTGCGCCACTGTACTCCAGCCTGGGTGACAGAGTGAGACTCCATCTAAAAAAAAAAAAGCAAAAAAAAAATTTCTTCTGTTGCAATATTTTCCCCTGGTCATTTCTTAGGTTTGATTTTTTCTTGATTAAGTTAGCTAGCTCTTGGTTTGTGTATTTTAACTTCAAAAAAAAAAAAAATCCAAGACTTAAAAAATTATTTATATCCAATATGTTTCTATTCTCTATTAATTTGTGCTTTTATTTCTTTTATTATGCTTCTGTTTATTTACTTTATTTTTCTACCAATTTTTAGCTAGGAATTTTATTATTTTATTTTGATTCTTTGATTTATATTGATAAAAGTTAATTTTCCTGTGATTCACCGCTTTTTATATCCTGAAGATTCAAATGCATAGCATTTTTATTCTCAGTGCTTTTGATTTTAAGAGGTGAGGTTTCACTCTGTTGCCCAGGCTGGTGCAATCATAGCTCACTGTAGCCTCCACCTCCAAGGCTCAAGCAATCCTCTCATCTTAGCCTCCTGAGTTTCTGTAACTGCAGTTGCATACCACCACACCTGGCTAATTATTTTTTATTTTTTAGAGACAGCATCTCATTCTGTTGCCCAATGTAGTGAGACCAAATTAAAAAATAAATTAAAAATTAAAAATTGATGGTGGAAGGAAGAGCTGATGCCTACTGTAAAATGATAAAGAGGTAGTAACAGTGTTGAACATCCCAAACACCATATCTTACATTAAGACAAGATAATAAGTGTGAAAATACTTTGTAGAATTGCCCAAATTAAAAACCTTTTTTATATTTTTGTCATTACTTTTTAAAGAATTCTATAATTTCATTTGTATTTCACCTTCTACCCAAGGGTTGTTTAGTGGAAAAGCTTTTTAGGGGGAAAGGCTTATTTTTTTTTCTATTTTAATTGTTGTTAGTAATTTATAGTTTTATTACATTCCAATCAGTGTTGTTCTTGTAATATTTCAGCTTATGGAACTTACTGATGATGTCTTATGACCCAATATTGATTTTTTATGAATTTTCCATGTGTACTTGAGAAGAATGTATATGCTTTATTATTATTATTGAGAAGAATGTATATGCTTTATTATTATTATTGAGAAGAATGTATATGCTTTATTATATAAAGCTATAGATAGATATTCATAAGAGCTGTTTTATCAATTGTGTTGTTTAGGGCTAGATTCTATATCTTTATTTATTGTCAACTTCATCTGTCTTATACTAAGAGTGCATGTTTGTCTCTTATTACTAGTGTATTTCTATTTACATCTTCTAAAATCTCATATATTTTGCTTTATAAAGGCTATGCTGTTTCGGCCGGGCGCGGTGGCTCACGCCTGTAATCCCAGCACTTTTGGAGGCCGAGGTGGGCGGATCACAAAGAGATCTAGACCATCCTGGCTAACACGGTGAAACCCCACCTCTACTAAAAATACAAAAATTAGCTGGGCGTGGTAGCGGGCGCCTGTAGTCTCAGCTACTTGGGAGGCTGAGGCAGGAGAAAGACGTGAACCTGGGAGGCAGAGCTTGCAGTGAGCTGACATCACACCACTGCACTCCAGCCTGGGTGACAAAGCAAGATTCCATCTCAAAAAAAAAAAAACGAAAAAAAAAAAAAAAAGACTATGCTGTTTCGTGCATATTTATAATTATTGTTAGTCATTGTGAATTGTGGCTTTTAATATTAAACATATTCAAGTAGATTGCTCAGGAAGATTTTGTGGGTACGATATTCTCTGAGCCCTTGTTCAAAGGTGTTTTTCAATATTTGAAGTTCAGTTTGGCTAGATTTAAAATCTTTTCTTTACATTTTTATTTCCATATATTTTTTGAAAATGCTACTCCTTTATTGCTCAGCTGTGTATGTTGTTTTTGAGAGGATTGAAGCCAGTCTAATTCTCTTGCCTTGTAAGTTATTTCATGATTTTTCCTGGAAGTCCTGGTGATTTTTTTTCTGTATGTTTCAAAATTGGTCTTTGGGTGTGATTTCCCTGATTCCAAGTAGACCCTTTCAATGTGGGTCTGCAGCCTCCACCTCCTGTGTTCAAGTGATTCTCCTGCCTCAGCCTCCCAAGTAGCTGGAATTACAGGAACATGCCACCATGTCTGGCCAATTATACCAAACTCTTGGTGTCCTCTGAAGACATCTGGAGCTTTCACACTTGTGGTATTTTGCTAGCTCTGTTCAACTTACTTAGAGTTTACCCTAACCTCTTTCCTCTGCCTTTTCAAATCCTACTTATCAAAAGCTGCAGTTATGATTAAAATGACACATAAGACACATAGGAAAACATAGTCAACAGAAAACCAGTGGGTTCAATTATTTCTTTTTTTTCTCTAATTTCAAAAATGTTTTAAGAATTTATATCTGGGTGCAGTGGCTCACGCCTGTATTCCCAGCACTTTGGGAGCCCAAGGCAGCAGATCATTTGAGACCAGAAGTTTGAGACCAGCCTAGCCAAGATGGTGAAACCCCGTCTCTGCTAAAAATACAAAATTTAGCCAGCCTTAGTGACACTTGCCTGTAATCCCAGCTACTGGGGAGGCTGAGGCAGGAGAATCACTTGAACCTGGGAGGTAGAGGTTGCAGTGAACCAAGATAGTGCCACTGCACTCCAACCTGGGTGACAGAGCGAGACTCCGTCTCAAAAAAAAAAAAAAGTGTTTTAAGAAATTTTAGGTCTGGGAGCAGTGGCTCATGCCTGTAATCTCAGCACTTTGGGAGGCTGAGGCAGGCAGATCACCTAAGGCCAGGAGTTCAAGACCAGCCTGGCCAACATGGTGAAACTCCATCTCTACTAAAAATACAAAAAATTAGCTGGACATGATAATGGATGCCTGTAATCCCAGCTACTTGGGAGGCTCAGGCAGGAGAATCGCTTGAACCTGGGAGGCTGAGGTTGCAGTCAGCTGAGATCATGCCATTGCACTCCAGCCTGGGCAAGAAGAGTGAAACACTGTCTTTAAAAAAAAAAAAAAAAAAGAATTTTGAATCTTAGCTTTATTACTTATGATTTGTAAAACCATGGGAAACTTGTTACTTTTCTGTGCCTTGGTTTCATTATCTATGAAATGGGGATAATACTAATACCTACTTCAGGATATGGGGATTAAATGAGTAATATGCTTAGAACAGGGCCTTGCACATAATAGGTACCAAATAAATGTGAGCTACTATTGTTTTATAACTGAGTGTAACAAAATACACAGCACTAATAAATAGCACATTTCAAAGTGACTAACATAAGATTGTTGGCTTAGAATTAACTGCAAAACTGTTTTTTAAAAGAAACAAAAACTTAAAAGAATCCTAGCTCTCATGTAAAAACCTCCACTAATTCCCATGACCTAATGTGATCTTTGCTTTCCCTCAATTTTTTTTGCCTTGGAAGTTTTATCATAAATTCATCCATTCATTATTCAACAAATATTGATTAATTGCCTACTATGTGCCAGGCACCGTGCTATAGTGGTGAGCAAAAGAAGACAAGGTTCCTGCCTCCATAGACTTTTCTGGTAGGGGAGACAGAAAGAAACAGGTAAACAAAGTCATAAATAAGGTAATTATAGGTTGAGATAAATGTTACAAAGGAAGCAAAAGTTGAATGTGATAGAAAGTAAATGAGATAAGGGAGGGAGGGTAGTTTTAAGACAGAGTGATAAATGTTCAAAAGGAGAAAAAAGAAATATAATGGAGCATCATCGGGTGGATGGAAAGTGCTACTTTAGACGAGGTAGTGCTTTCTTAGTTGGTGACTTTTTAATGTCTTTTTCTAGTTATCTTATAAACTAATTGGTCTCTGACATATAATTTTGTTTTGGACAATTACTTATCTTTTAGTGTTATATACTAGCACATACATGCATATGTATTTGTTTTAGTGAAGTCCATCTGAATATATATTTAAAAACCATGTGTTCATACTGGTGCCTCAGATTCCAGCCCACCACCAAAGGCTTCACTGTAGCTTCCCCCCTTTCCTTATTTGTACCTTTTTTTTTTCTCTGAAGGTGAGAAACCTGTCTCTTGTAATCCACAATGTAGTATTTTGTTTTGTCCTAGTATACATATAAAATAGTGAAAAAACACATGTGTCGTAGCTAGAGTACATTTATGTACCATTCTTTTTGTCTTTAGCCATAGATTACAGTTAAGATTTTGTTTTCCAAACTTACTTAGATTAGTTCCACTTTTCCCCTTCCCTCTGCCATAGCGCAATTGTGTTCTTCATTTGTAATACAGTTAGGTTCATTTGTTACTGTTTGTATTCCATTTTGGATTCTCCCTAATTCCTGCCTGATTTTATTGATTGATTGATTGATTGATTGGTGCGAGAGTGTGCCATTGCCATGGTTCTAAGCATCAGAGCTATACAGAAAGGTTTACACAGAAAAGTGTTGCTCCCCTTTTCATCCTTCTTTCCTTATTCTTATTCCCCTATTCTTAAGTCTCATTTGGACTCTTTTTTTTTTTTTTAACTTTCTTTCAAGGCTGATCTTCAGACAAGTTCTCAGCGTTTAAATCTTTCAGCCTCCAATGCTGCAGTGGCTGAACTTAAACCGGATTGTTGTATTGATGATGTCATACATCATGAAGTCAAGGAAATTGGAACACACATGTAAGGATTAGTTTTATTAGGTCTCAAAGGTTTTTACTTATATATGCCTTTATTTGAAATTTTTGCTTTCTTTTCATTCACCATGAAGTGTAGGAACCTACTTCAAAAGGAATTTTATGTTCTATGTTTACATGTTTACCAGAAATAAAGTTTAAACCAAATGTTTGTTTTGTAGGGAAAAAAATCCAATTTATCGTCATTTATCTCTAGTTTTATTTTTTTACATCTACAATCTCTAAAAAATGAAAAGCTGTGCAAAATGTTTAAAACCCAGGTAGCACTCTAAAAGTATATTTATTATGTTTTGAAATGCTAGTAACTGATGTTATGGTGTTTATTTTTAAATTCAGTTTTTCAGTTTTGTATTTAACCAGGTATATACACTCTACCCTGACAACTCAGAAATATAGGACCAAAATAAGGCACACTGTAAAAAACAAATCAAATTCTGTATTCCTGTCGTGTGTATGTATTTGAATGTAAATGCTCTATTTTTCTTTCAGTCTGAGAGGCAATATGAAAATTTTAGCCATCTGAAGTAATTTTAGACTTCTTCATCTCCTTTAGAAACCCTACATCCAATCAGTTCACAAAATCCTATTAATTCTCCTGAATATCTCTCATTTATCTCTTCTTCATCTCTGCTTTACCACTTTTGCTCTTCTCTTTGTACCCATGAAAGTATATAATATTAGCTATTATTTAATCAATTAATTTTGGTGACAAGCTCTGTTGTAGGGACTTTTTCATGTATATTCTTTGGGCTTTGGAGTCAGACTTCCCAGAATTCAAATTTCAGCTTCATCATTTGTTATGTGATCTTGTATAAGTCACTTAATTCTTCTATGATCTCCCATTGTCCTTAGGAAATTCTGACTTTGCAAATGTTTTACAAAGCTCTCTGCAACCTAATTCTTGCCAGCCACAGTAGTTCTTACCATTATCACCCATCCCTCCCTCTCCACCCTGCAGTCATATTGGACTTCTTTTATCTCCAGACTCCAGATTGAAATGCATTCTTCCCTTACAAAGGAATACTATGGCATTTTATTTAGTTTATTTCTACTTCTCTTTCATATCTCAGCTTCAGCACTACTTCCTCAAGAAGTTTTCCTAACCTCCTAGACTGGATTAAATACCACTTTTTGTATCTTCTATAGCATCCACCATTTATCATTTTAAAAAATGTTTCGTACTTATAATTACTTATTGAGTGCCTGCCTTTCCCATTAAAGTATGAGATCCATGAAGTCTCCTATAGTCCAAGGATCTAGCAGAGAACAGAAGTCAGTATTTATTGAAATGATAATAAATGTGTAAAATCTCCATTTTACAGAAAATGAGACTTGTACAATTAAGCAGCTAGTTTAGAAGACATAAAACTCAAATCCAAACCTAGTTTTAGATCCTCTGCCTTGCTATGCTATTCTTACTGTGAGCACTTTGAAGGCAGGTATTGTGCTTTGATCAGTCCTCTTCCTAGCCCCTGCCTTACTTAGTCAGTACTAGGCAGCACACGTATAAAGAAGAAATTAAATTACCTGCTAATGTTACCACCCCATATAACCAACCACTATTAAAATATTAATATATTTCTTTCTAGTCTTTTTGCATACATATGTAAAATAACTGTGTATAAATAATTTAATATTTTATAAAATTTTGGCCATATTGTTCATAGTTTTATTTTTTAAAATACACTATTAATATTTTCACACATATCAGACAGTATTTTTTGAAAACACAGTTTTTGGGCCGGATGTGGTGGCTCACGCCTATAATCCCCAATAATTTGGGATGCTAAGGTGGGCAGATCGCTTGAGCTCAGAAGCTCAAGACCAGCCTGGGAAACATGATGAAATCCCATCTTTACAAAAAATACAAAAATTAGCCAGATGTGGTGGGGCATGCCTGTAGTCTCAGCTAGTTGGGAGACTGAGGTGGGAGGATCACTTGAGCCCAGGAGATCAAGGCTGCAGTGATCCATGCTCTCCAGCCTGGGTGACGGTGGGACCCTGCCTCAAAAAAAAAAAAAATTTTTTTTTCTTTACGTGACTCCATCTAACACAATTGTACAGTGTTTTCTGTTTACTGTAATGTTGGATGTTTATTTTCAGTTTTTCACTGTTAAAAGTAACACATAGGCCAGGCACAGTGGCTCAAGCCTGTAATCCCAGCACTTTGGGAGGCCGAGATGGGCAGATCACGAGGTCAGGAAATCGAGACCATCCTGGCTAACACGGTGAAACCCCGTTTCTACTAAAAAATACAAAAAGCTAGCTAGGCGAGGTGGCGGGTGCCTGTAGTCCCAGCTACTCGGAAGGCTGAGGCAGGAGACTGGCGTAAACCTGGGAGGCGGAACTTGCAGTGAGCTGAGATCCGGCCATTGCACTCCAGCCTGGGCGACAGAGCAAGACTCCGTCTCAAAAAAAAAAAAAAAAAAGTAACACAGAGATGAACACCTTAATGTGTCCTCATGTGGAATATTTGAAGTGGTTTTACTGTGAGAACATATAAGCATTTTTAAGGTTCTTTCACTAAAAGATTGTTTTCTATATTTCTTCCAATCACTAGCAGTGTAGAAAGACAGTTTCTCTAAACTCTCACCAATTCTGAGATCACTTATAAAGAATTTTTGCCAAATCTTGAGAAACAGAAAAATATTGCCTCATTATTTTAATGTGTTTCTCTGAATACTTGTGAGGCTGAACATTTTCACATTTTTGTTAGCCAGTTATGGTACTGTGATTTAACTGTGCTTTCCTTTTCTCAAGTTTTGAGTGATATATTGGTGTTTTGCTTATTAACTTATGGGAACCCTTTGTCATATTAAGTATTAAAATGTAACCACTTTCTTGTATTGTTACAAGTATTTTATGCTAGTTTGTTTCTGCTTTGTAATTGTTTTAGTGTTTTTGATTCAACTTAAAATTTTTTACATAACAGTATTTCCCATTGCATTTATGTTAAGAAATCTATCTGGAATTTTTTTTTTTTTTTTTTTTTTTTTGAGATGGAGTCTCTCTCTGTCGCCTAGGCTGGAGTGCAGTGGCGTGATCTCAGCTCACTGCAAGCTCTGCCTCCCGGGTTCACGCCATTTTCCTGCCTCAGCCTCCCGAGTAGCTGGGACTACAGGCACCCACCACCATGCCCGGCTAATGTTTTGTATTTTTTTAGTAGAGACAGGGTTTCACTGTGTTAGCCAGGATGGTCTCGATCTCCTGACCTCGTGATCCACCTGCCTCAGCCTCCCAAAGTGCTGGGATTACAGTCGTGAGCCACCGCACCCCGCCTTTTTTTTTTTTTGAGATGGAGTTTTGCTCTTGTTGCCCAGGCTGGAGTACAGTGGTGCAATCTCAGCTCACCACAACCTCCACCTCCCGGGTTCAAGCGATTCTCCTGCATCAGTCTCCCAAGTAGCTGGGATTACAGGTGCCCGCCACCATGCCCAGCTAATTTTTGTAATTCTAGTAATGTTGGGGTTTCACCATGTTTGCCAGCCTGGTCTCGAACTCCTGACCGCAAGTGACTCACCCGCCTTGGCCTCCCAAACTGCTAGGATTACAGGCATGAACCACTATGCCCAGGTGGAATTTTTTTAATCCATATTTTTTTTCTAGTTTATATGAACTTGTTTTATATACTCAAAATATTTGATCGTTCTGAGAATTATTTTGGAATATATTTCACCTTTCAGGTGAAGTCAAGAAGTTTCTGATTTTGTGCTCCAAAAATGTTATATCTCATTTTACTAATCAGAGCTTTCTTGTTCGTGTAATTATGTCTGTATCTATTCTGACATTTTTCCCTGCTCTAACCTCACACATCCACACCATAGATGTGTTTCCCTAATTTCTTAGTAGAATTCAGGTGTGTTTGATTTACTATTAAAATTAAAAATGATTCAGAATCATTAAGACATCTTTCTGTTTCAGCTTGGTGTGTGCTGTGAGTTACACAACTCAGGCTGGAGAAAAAATGTATTTTAGAAAATTCTTCAAATTTCAGGTATTGAATATGACAGTGGTAAATAGTTTTATATGCCTTTTTCTTTCTGGTAGTGTACAGTTATTTCTGATTATCTGCAGGGAAAACAAGATCCAAATAAAGCAAATAGCTCAATATTTTTTAATTTGTCATATGACTAGCAGTCTAAACTCAGACTAAATTAAGGTAAATAAAAGCAGAGGAATTATCATTGCCAATATGTTTTTGTAATGAAACTTGAAGATGTTTATTCAAAATAAAAGAAAAAAATAGCTGAGTCTGGCACAGTGGCTCACACCTATAATCCCAGTGCTTTGGGAAGCAAAGTGGGGAGGATCACTTGAGGCCAGTTCAAGATAGCCCAGACAGCATGACCTAGGACTACAGGTAACACAAGCCTGTAATCCTAGCTACTTGGGAGGCTAAGGTGGAATGATCGCTTGACCCAGGCTTCAAGTCTTCAGTGAGCTGTGATCATGCCATTGCACTCCAGCTTGGTCAACAGAGCAAGACTCTGTCTCTAAAAAGTAAATAACTTGTTTTTATGGCCTGACAAAACACACAATGTAGACAGGGGATAAAATGAGTGTAAAGTCCAGATAAAATGATGGTAAATAATATCAAATTTCTAAAGAAATTTAAAGGAGAGACAACTGACTTGGAATGAGTAGACTGAGCTTCCTTCAAGGACTCCAGGAATCACGGGAACGTTGAGTTTTGTATTAATACACAGTTTTCAGCGTCCATCAAAAATAGTTAAAAACCACTGGTTTAACACGTGGGAGGGTGAGGAAATGTGAATACCACATATGTCTATTATAAATATAGATCTTAATATGATGCTGTATATGATTTTTTTCATTCCTCTGTAAGTGGAAGAAAAAATACTATTCACAGGGAAAAAAAATCTGCCATTCTTTTGCTGAATCATTCATTTTCATGCTTTTTGAAAGAAAATAGAAAGTGATTCAATTTTTTTTTTTTTTTTTTTTTGAGACAGAATTTTGCTCTTGTTGCCCGGGCTGGAGTGCAAATGACGCGATCTCAGCTCACTGCAACCTCCGCCTCCCCGGTGCAAGCGGTTCTCCTGCCACAGCCTCCTGAGTAGCTGGGATTATAGGCACCCGCCACCATGCCCAGTTAATTTTTGGATTTTTAGTAGAGGCGGGGTTTTGCCATGTTGGCCAGGCTTGTTTCGAACTCCTGTCCTCAGGTGATCCGCCTGCCTTGGCCTCCGAAAGTGCTGGGATTACAGGAGTAGCCACTGCGCCCAGCTCAGTTGCTTTTCTTGCAAACAGTTTTTATGAATATACCTATAGAAAAATACATAAAATATATGTGTTTTGTTTAACAAAATATTATGGAGCAAAAACCTGTGTAATGTAACTATCACCCAGTAAAGAAATAATGGTAGCCTTTCAAAAAATGCATTTAGGATTCTTTTTTTTTTTTTTTTTTTTTTTTTGTTTTGGAAGAATATTGCATAACTATTAGATAAGTCTTTTAACAATTAAAATTGGAAAATGACAAATTTACGCTATGTGATTTTTAAAAAATAAAAATAAATGATCACATGATAAAAATTTCCTGATTGATATGCTTTATTTAACCAGGTTCTCAAACCATTGGATGTGAAAACCAAATTTTACAATGCAGAGGTGAGTGTTGATTGCTTAATGGGATTTCATATTAAACATTAAGATCTTATTTGACTAAAAATCTCTTATATACATTTCTAATACTGAAGCAAATTGCCAACTTGACTGTAAATTATTTGAAAAAATCATAAATTTTAGTTAAAATTGAATAATTTTATTGTAGGTCTCATAATCTTTTTCAACTTACATGGAATCAATGTGTCTTGATTTTTATTCTCACTGTTAACTTTATAAGGCTTTCATCTCTTTTTGTGAAATGATTGCCCTCTCATTCCATTTAATGGTGGTTGTTACACTAGCAATCTGTTGAATATTTACATGTGGTTCTGGATATTACAAAAATTGAATTAGTAGATCTAACCCTGCAAAATAAGATTTAATATTCACATGGAAAAATATTGACAAGTGAAGCTTAGCACATTAAATTATTTCCAGGGTAGTCAGTTTGCCAGCCAGAATTAGTTGCTGAGTTTGGTGTAATGGCTTTAAAAGCTCCTTGGGAAAAACAAGTTTAGCAAAAATAGAAGTAACTTTTATAATAGAAGATACTTTATCTTTTACCCTAAAAAAAAGATATAAAATAGAACTTGCCATAGGAGAAAGGATTTATTGCTTGGATTTCTTTTTTAAGATTTTGTTTTATCTTGGCTTCTAGAGCTGCAGAAAAATCAGATCTCTTGATAGCCCTCTTATCCCCCAAAATCATGTGTTTCATACCAGTGATAAACTCAAATATATCCAAATACAGTATTTTGAAATGAAGATTATATCTCTGCTACTCTAAAACCAGATAATGATCAGACATTTTCAATCACATGGCAAATTTGACATTTATTTTTACCATCCACAATCTGAATTTTTACTCAGTAAAATTTATACTCTCACTAGGATTTCTAAAATGTCAAAGTAAGGAACCTAACCTGCAGCAAAGACCTATTAGGAGAAAAGAAAAAATGCATATAATAACCAAACTACCTAGAATGGAATATAGTGAGAATGATATGAAAAAATGTGTTACAAGAGCTCTCGGGAATGTGATCTTGGAATAGTTTAAAGAAGCTTTATGAAAGAGAAGAAAGGCTGAATTGGAGTCTGAAAGGAATGCATGTTGGAAACAGACAAGTGTCAAAGCAGTAAAGGCATTCAAGCAGGGTTACAAATAGACATGGAATATCAAGTACATAGGAAAGAGTATACATACTTGACAAGAGGGAAAAGCATCATCAAAAAGATTACTAGATGTTTACAAAGTTGATGTTTCTTTTGTGGGGGATAGGTGAGTTGGAGTAATACGTATTTATTCCCTCTTTTTTGTTATTAATGGCATACTGTTGATTAATTACAGTATAGCTAGTCAGCATGGTGAGATTTAAATAGTCTACCATTTTGCTGGAAAAGATTTCATTTATAGTATGAGGGGAAAATGTTAACTATTCTATTAGAAAATTAATTTAAAATAGGGCAATAGGTGGGTTTTTTTTCTGTCTCCTAGGAGTCACATATTCAGCTATTTTAGATTTTCTTCATTAAAAATTTGGTAGTACACTAAGATACCTGTCAAATAGTTTTATAACGCTAATATTTAGAGTGATTTGTGAATAATTTTTAAAATTGCTAGTTTTTCTATAAACATTATAGAAGTGACACGCTGTCCATAAAGAAATAAAAATTCACAACTCCACCACACCAATTGATTTTTCATTAATACATACTCTTTTGCAGTCTTTATTCACTTATATATAATATTCTATTTTTATAATCACAACAATTTTGTTTACTTCCTTTGTCAGTTAACATTATATGTTGACATAGTCTTTAAATCTTGCTAACAAACTTCAATCAAAATAATTTCAGTAAAATTCTGAACTTTTGAAAATAGATCTCACTTTAAAAATCAGGAGTGAACAAATAACATTTTGGGTCTCTCTAAGATACTTAATATTACCTATTAGACAAACAAATACTGTTCAGCCACTAGCAAGAGGCAGATTATGTTGACCCCAACCAGGAATTTCAGGTAGATTGTAGGGGTTAATAAACCACAGCAATATCAGTAGGTGATGCATATTGCTCTGTGCTGTAGTCCTTTTACAGTTAATATTATTGGCCCCACATCTGTCTCAAACATATATTTTTGATTCTGTTTCTAATAATACTGTAATATGTGAATCACCTAAAGGAAAACAAGTTCATGAAAAACTTTGTTATAGTTTTCTAAGATAGAAAAGCCTTGCAGGAAGATTGGTGAGACTAGAAGCCAGGATTCAAACATTTGGTCACCTGCCAGGTACTGAAGAGAACTATAAACAACATCTTCCCAGTCCTCAAGGGACCTGCATCCAGTAGAGGAGACTGACATGATGTAACTATAATGTAAGCCCCTCCCACACATATAAGCCAAATCATGAAGTAACGTATTCTGGGTACCTAGAGAGGTGAAAAATGATTTCCAGCTATGCATTTGATGGAGGCGACATTTGAGATTGCTCTTAATAAACAGTTGAAGAAATAATGTAAGAAAAAAAGGCTAACTATGAAATCTGCTAAGAAGAAGAAAATAAATTCTTAATTTTTTGAAGTGGTTCAGCCCACATTCCCTGAAGTGATCAATGGAACTCTAATTGCCCAAGATATTCCTTAAAAAAAGGATTCCATTATTACATAAATTGAAGAGAAAGTATACGGTGTATATCTGAATGTGGAGGATAGTATATATCCATCCTAAATTATCTATGAAGAATTAAAATGTTGGTAAAGAATTATAGAACTAGAAAGTCATGGGATATACCTCTTTGCTCCAAAATGTGCCCTTAACAGTTTGCTGCTGTTTGAGTATTCAGCCATAGTGTTCTTCTCTATTCCATTGTCATTTAACCTTAGCAGTTTCACCTTTTTAGAAAAATGGTTTGTCATATTTCTTTATGTTGCTTCCTGTTTACTTTCTTATTCACTAATGCTGTCTTGTTTAGTAAATTTAAAAAATGCAGAAATGCATTTTATTTTAAAGTAATTCTTTTTTCTTTAACATTTAACTCTGATTTTTCTAATTATTCTTTTTTATTTTTCCATTAGAGTGACCTCAGTTCTGTGGTAATTTGATTTTTTATTATAAATTTTTATACTTTTCTTACTCACCACTTTTTGACTCTGCCTAATTAATCTCTCTTTACAAAACATAGTGGAAAAACAGTTAGTTGTGAATACCACCTGTGTGACTTCAGAAAGATTATATATAATTTTATGTATTTTTTTATTATATCAATTTCTTATTCTGTGGAGAAAAATTAGCTCAAAAGTTAAATTGTGATATTGAAACAATTTTCATTTTCAGTGTTTCTTCTTTAGATTTTTTTTTTAAAGAAGTATGTTACCTTGTGTAAAATGGCCTTGTGATTTTCATCATCTTACTGTAAAATACCCAATTATCCTAGCCTTCAGTTCTTTGAGTAGACTGTATAATCAAAATTCATTTTCAGATGCACAGTGGTTTTAGTTTTAAGTGTGGGTCAGGTAATGATGGCCGCTTGACAAAATGAAACAGAAGAAAAGCAAATTTTCCCAACTTGGCTAAAATTTTATTTTCAAACTTATATTTACAATAAGCAGCATTTGCTTATATCACATTACATATGTAATAACATCAACTGCCTTAGCACTGAATTCTTAATTTTTAAAATATCAAATTACTTAACACTATTCAAACTAACTTGATTTTCCATTATGCTGCTTGTTTTTCTTTCATTTTATCTAAGATCTTCCTAAATTTATGCAGAAAATTGCAGTTTGTAAATTGAAATATGGGTCTGTGGTTATTTTTTTAAAAGCAATGGATTGATGGGATATATGTACTTTTTTAGAACAAGTAACCAAAAAATGCCACTAAATGATACATTTTTTAAACTGATAAATCATTTTATTTCTATTTTCATTTTAACACATGTCCCAAAGACTAAAGCATCTGTTTTATTTTAGATAATAGTACATTGTATTATAACTTAATCATTATATTTTTGCAAATGATTTTCATTTTCTTGGTGTTAGTGTTTAAAAAGCTCAGCCAGGTGCGGCGGTTCATGCCTGTAATCTCAGCACTTTGGGAGGCCGAGGCGGGCAGATCACAAGGTCAGGAGTTCACGACCAGTCTGGCCAACATGGTGAAACCCCATCTCTATAAAAAAAATACAAAAATTAGCCAGGCGTGGTGGTACTTGCCTGTAATCCTAGTCACTTGAGAGGCTGAGGCAGAAGAATCACTTCAACTCAGGAGGCAGAGGCTGCACTGAGCTGAGATCATACCACTGCACTCCAGCCTAGGTGACAGAGTGAGACTTTGTCTCAAAGTAAATAAGTAAAAATACAAAATTAGCAGGACATGGTGGCACTGCCTGTAGTCCCAGCTACTGGGGAGGCTGAAGCAGGAGAATCGCTTGAACCTGGAAGGCAGAGGTTGCAGTGAGCTGAGATCTTGCTACTGCACTCCACTCTGGGCAACAGAGCAAGACTCCATCTCGAAAATAAAATAAAAGCTCATAGGCCAGGCATGGTGGCTCACGCCTGTAATCCCAGCACTTTGGGAGGCCGAGGTGGGTGGATCACTTGAGGTCAGGAGTTCTAGATCAGCCTGGCCACCATGGTGAAACCCTGTCTCTACTAAAAATACAAAAATTAGCTCAGTATGATATTGTGCGCCTATAATCCCAGCTACTCGGGAGGCTGAGGCAGGAGAATCCCTTGAACCCGGGAGGCGGAGGTTGCAGTGGACCAAGATCACGCCACCACGCTCCAGCCTGGGTGACAGAATGAGACTGTATGTCAAAAAAAAAAAAAAGCTCTTAAAGTGGCAAATTTTTCTGGTCATAGTTGATTTTATGTTACTTATGTGTAGTATACGTATTACTATGAAAATTTTTTTAAAAATTCTTGAATATCCTTAGTGTATCATTTTTTATGTAGGTTTGTTTCAAAGATACATCAAGTTAGTCTGTTATCCTTCAATTACATGAAGGAAAATAACCAAATAGCATAAAATAATGTTTAGCATAATTAGGGGAATTAATTTATCTGAAGTTAAGTATTTACCTACTGGCAAATGTTGCTGAATAGCATCAGCTTTAAAATCTGTCACTGAGGCTACAAAATACCTCTTGCCTGATTTAAAAGCTCTACGATGGTGAAGTATAATTCACATATCCTTTTCTTTAGCCCTCAATATACACTTAAAATGAACTAAGCAATCACTAGTGACCACTCGCAAACTGCTTTAATTTAAAAAATTAAATCCTTCAAGATTACAAAATAGATTATTCATAGTACTAGTGGTCATTACACCATCTAAATTGACATCAGTATGACAAAGTTATATTGCTGTATTATAATGAAGACTTAACCATCTTAACGTAATACTGAAATTATAGGAGCATAGGTATATTCATCATACTAAAGCACATTGTAATATTTTAATGCCTAATGAAAATAATTAGGGTATTTGTAAATGAAATTCTAGTTAAGTATTTTTGAATGTTAAGACAAAACATAGTTATCCTCCATCCATTGTTTGACAAGGTATCAGTTGACTAACACTTGACTTTGCCCCTGTTAATTATGATAGGGTGAAGATTTCTTTTCTTGCATTAATTGTGGTAACTTTGATTTGCAGGCATGAACTAATCACATTTGTGGTTAATATTTTTTCTTCATATAGATAAGATATTTTTGTTGAGATAAATATTTTAAATGCCATCACACTTTGGTGGATATTCTTTTCATATCCTCAGACTGATGAAGTATTTCTGGAAGCCCAGATTCAGAATATGACAACCTCACCTATGTTTATGGAGAAAGTTTCATTGGAGCCATCTATTATGTACAATGTAACAGAATTAAATTCAGTCATCCAAGCTGGAGAATGGTAAATATTAATTATGAAGTCTTTATCCTTGTTTTGAAAGATACATGCTTTTCTAAACATCCATTCCTCTTGAGTGGGTTTTTTTTTAATAGACTTTTTTTTTTTCCATTTTTTTATTATACTTTAAGTTCTAGGGTACATGTGCATAACGTGCAGGTTTGTTACATATGTATATTTGTGCCATGTTGGTGTGCTGCACCCATCAACTCGTCAGCACCCATCAATTCATCATTTATATCATGTATAACTCCCCAATGCAATCCCTCCCCCCTCCCCCCTCCCCATGATAGGCCCCAGTGTGTGATGTTCCCCTTCCCGAGTCCAAGTGATGTCATTGTTCAGTTCCCACCTATGAGTGAGAACATGCGGTGTTTGGTTTTCTCTTCTTGTGATAGTTTACTAAGAATGATGGTTTCCAGCTGCATCCATGTCCCTACAAAGGACGCAAACTCATCCTTTTTTATGGCTGCATAGTATTCCATGGTGTATATGTGCCACATTTTCTTAATCCAGTCTGTCACAGATGGACATTTGGGTTGATTCCAAGTCTTTGCTATTGTGAATAGTGCTGCAATAAACATACGTGTGCATGTGTCTTTGTAGTAGAATAATTTATAATCCTTTGGGTATATACCCAGTAGTGGGATGGCTGGGTCATATGGTACATCTAGTTCTAGATCCTTGAGGAATTGCCATACTGTTTTCCATAATGGTTGAACTAGTTTACAATCCCACCAACAGTGTAAAAGTGTTCCTATTTCTCCACATCCTCTCCAACAACTGTTGTTTCCTGATTTTTTAATGATTGCCATTCTAACTGCTGTGAGATGGTATCTCATTGTGGTTTTGATTTGCATTTCTCTGATGGCGAGTGATAATGAGCATTTTTTCATGTGTCTGTTGGCTGTATGAATGTCTTCTTTTGAGAAATGTCTGTTCATATCCTTTCCCCACTTTTTGATGGGGTTGTTTGTTTTTTTCTTGTATATTTGTTTGAGTTCTTTGTAGATTCTGGATATTAGCCCTTTGTCAGATGAGTAGATTGCAAAAATTTTCTCCCATTCTGTAGGTTGCCTGTTCACTCTGATGGTAGTTTCTTTTGCTGTGCAGAAGCTCTTTAGTTTAATTAGATCCCATTTGTCAATTTTGGCTTTTGCTGCCGTTGCTTTTGGTGTTTTAGACATGAAGTCCTTGCCCATGCCTATGTCCTGAATGGTACTACCTAGATTTTCTTCTAGGGTTTTTATGGTATTAGGTCTAACATTTAAGTCTCTAATCCATCTTGAATTAATCTTCGTATAAGGAGTAAGGAAAGGATCCAGTTTCAGCTTTCTACTTATGGCTAGCCAATTTTCCCAGCAACATTTATTAAATAGGGAATCCTTTCCCCATTTCTTGTTTTTGTCAGGTTTGTCAAAGATCAGATGGCTGTAGATGTGTGGTATTATTTCTGAGGACTCTGTTCTGTTCCATTGGTCTATAGCTCTGTTTTGGTACCAGTACCATGCTGTTTTGGTTACTGTAGCCTTGTAGTATAGTTTGAAGTCAGGTAGCGTGACGCCTCCAGCTTTGTCCTTTTGACTTAGGATTGTCTTGGCAATGCGGGCTCTTTTTTGGTTCCATATGAACTTTAAAGCAGTTTTTTTCAATTCTGTGAAGAAACTCATTGGTAGCTTGATGGGGATGGCATTGAATCTATAAATAACCTTGGGCAGTATGGCCATTTTCACGAAATTGATTCTTCCTATCCATGAGCATGGTACGTTCTTCCATTTGTTTGTGTCCTCTTTGATTTCACTGAGCAGTGGTTTGTAGTTCTCCTTGAAGAGGTCCTTTACATCCCTTGTAAGTTGGATTCCTGGGTATTTTATTCTCTTTGAAGCAATTGTGAATGGAAGTTCATTCCTGATTTGGCTCTCTGCTTGTCTGTTACTGGTGTATAAGAATGCTTGTGATTTTTGCACATTAATTTTGTATCCTGAGACTTTGCTGAAGCTGCTTATCAGCTTAAGGAGATTTTGGGCTGAGACAATGGGGTTTTCTAAATATACAATCATGTCATCTGCAAACAGGGGCAGTTTGACTTCTTCTTTTCCTAACTGAATACCCTTGATTTCTTTCTCTTGCCTGATTGCCCTAGCCAGAACTTCCAACACTATGTTGAATAGGAGTGGTGAGAGAGGGCATCCCTGTCTTGTGCCAGTTTTCAAAGGGAATTTTTCCAGTTTTTGCCCATTCAGTATGATATTAGCTGTGGGTTTGTCATAAATAGCTCTTATTATTTTGAGGTATGTTCCATCAATACCGAATTTATTGAGTGTTTTTAGCATGAAGGGCTGTTGAATTTTGTCAAAAGCCTTTTCTGCATCTATTGAGATAATCATGTGGTTCTTGTCTTTGGTTCTGTTTATATACTGGATTACGTTTATTGATTTGCAAATGTTGAACCAGCCTTGCATCCCAGGGATGAAGCCCACTTGATCATGGTGGATAAGCTTTTTGATGTGCTGCTGAATCCGGTTTGCCAGTATTTTATTGAGGATTTTTGCATCAATGTTCATCAAGGATATTGGTCTAAAATTCTCTTTTTTTGTTGTGTCTCTGCCAGGCTTCGGTATCAGGATGATGTTGGCCTCATAAAATGAGTTAGGGAGGATTCCCTCTTTTTCAATTGATTGGAATAGTTTCAGAAGGAATGGTACCAGCTCCTCCTTGTACCTCTGGTAGAATTCAGCTGTGAATCCATCTGGTCCTGGACTTTTTTTGGTGGGTAGGCTATTAATTGTTGCTTCAATTTCAGAGCCTGCTATTGGTCTATTCAGGGATTCAACTTCTTCCTGGTTTAGTCTTGGGAGAGTGTAAGTGTCCAGGAAATTATCCATTTCTTCTAGATTTTCTAGTTGATTTGCCTAGAGGTGTTTATAGTATTCTCTGATGGTAGTTTGTATTTCTGTGGGGTCCGTGGTGATAATCCCCTTTATCATTTTTTATTGCGTCTATTTGATTCCTCTCTCTTTTCTTCTTTATTAGTCTTGCTAGCGGTCTGTCAATTTTGTTGATCTTTTCAAAAAACCAACTCCTGGATTCATTGATTTTTTGGAGGGTTTTTTGTGTCTCTATCTCCTTCAGTTCTGCTCTGATCTTAGTTATTTCTTGCCTTCTGCTCGCTTTTGAATGTGTTTGCTCTTGCCTCTCTAGTTCTTTTAATTGTGATGTTAGAGTGTCAATTTTAGATCTTTCCTGCTTTCTCTTGTGGGCATTTAGTGCTATAAATTTCCCTCTACACACTGCTTTAAATGTGTTCCAGAGATTCTGGTATGTTGTATCTTTGTTCTCATTGGTTTCAAAGAACATCTTTATTTCTGCCTTCATTTCGTTATGTACCCAGTAGTCATTCAGGAGCAGGTTGTTCAGTTTCCATGTAGTTGAGCGGTTTTGATTGAGTTTCTTAGTCCTGAGTTCTAGTTTGATTGCACTGTGGTCTGAGAGACAGTTTGTTATAATTTCTGTTCTTTTACATTTGCTGAGGAGTGCTTTACTTCCAATTATGTGGTCAACTTTGCAATAAGTGCAATGTGGTGCTGAGAAGAATGTATATTCTGTTGATTTGGGGTGGAGAGTTCTATAGATGTCTATTAGGTCCGCTTGGTGCAGAGATGAGTTCAATTCCTGGATATCCTTGTTAACTTTCTGTCTCGTTGATCTGTCTAATGTTGACATTGGGGTGTTACAATCTCCCATTATTATTGTATGGGAGTCTAAGTCTCTTTGTAAGTCTCTAAGGACTTGCTTTATGAATCTGGGTGCTCCTGTATTGGATGCATATATATTTAGGAGAGTTAGCTCTTCCTGTTGAATTGATCCCTTTACCATTATGTAATGGCCTTCTTTGTCTCTTTTGATCTTTGATGGTTTAAAGTCTGTTTTATCAGAGACTAGGATTGCAACCCCTGCTTTTTTTTGTTCTCCATTTGCTTGGTAGATCTTCCTCCATCCCTTTATTTTGAGCCTATGTATGTCTCTGCATGTGAGATGGGTCTCCTGAATACAGCAGACTGATGGGTCTTGACTCTTTATCCAATTTGCCAGTCTGTGTCTTTTAATTGGAGCATTTAGTCCATTTACATTTAAGGTTAATATTGTTATGTGTGAACTTGATCCTGCCATTATGATATTAACTGGTTATTTTGCTCGTTAGTTGATGCAGTTTCTTCCTAGCCTCGATGGTCTTTACATTTTGGCATGTTTTTGCAATGGCTGGTACCGGTTGTTCCTTTCCATGTTTAGGGCTTCCTTCAGGGTCTCTTGTAAGGCAGGCCTGGTGGTGACAAAATCTCTAAGCATTTGCTTATCTGTAAAGGATTTTATTTCTCCTTCACTGATGAAACTTAGTTTGGCTGGATATGAAATTCTAGGTTTAAAATTCTTTTCTTTAAGAGCGTTGAATATTGGCCCCCACTCTTTTCTGGCTTGTAGAGTTTCTGCCGACAGGTCTGCTGTTAGTCTGATGGGCTTCCCTTTGTGGGTAACCCGACCTTTCTCTCTGGCTGCCCTTAAGATTTTTTCCTTCATTTCAACTTTGGTGAATCTGGCAATTATGTGTCTTGGAGTTGCTCTTCTCAAGGAGTATCTTTGTGGCGTTCTCTGTATTTCCTGAATTTGAATGTTGGCCTGCCCTACTAGGTTGGGGAAGTTCTCCTGGATGATATCCTGAAGAGTGTTTTCCAACTTGGTTCCATTTTCCCCCTCACTTTCAGGCACCCCAATCAGACGTAGATTTGGTCTTTTTACATAATCCCATACTTCTTGCAGGCTTTGTTCATTTCTTTTTCTTCTTTTTTCTTTTGGTTTCTCTTCTCGCTTCATTTCATTCATTTGATCCTCAATCGCTGATACTCTTTCTTCCAGTTGATTGAGGCGGTTACTGAAGCTTGTGCATTTGTCATGTATTTCTCGTGTCATGGTTTTCATCTCTGTCATTTCGTTTATGACCTTCTCTGCATTAATTAGTCTAGCTGTCAATTCTTCCACTCTTTTTTCAAGATTTTTAGTTTCCTTGCGCCGGGTACGTAATTCCTCCTTTAGCTCTGAGAAGTTTGATGGACTGAAGCCTTCTTCTCTCATCTTGTCAAAGTCATTCTCTGACGAGCTTTGATCCGTTGCTGGTGATGGGCTGCACTCCTTTGCAGGGGGATATGCGCTTTTATTTTTTGAATTTCCAGCTTTTCTGCCCTGCTTCTTCCCCATCTTTGTGGTTTTATCTGTCTCTGGTCTTTGATGATGGTGACGTACTGATGGGGTTTTGGTATAGGTGTCCTTCCTGTTTGATAGTTTTCCTTCTGACAGTCAGGACCCTCAGCTGTAGGTCTGTTGGGGATTGCTTGAGGTCCACTCCAGACCCTGTTTGCCTGGGTATCAGCAGCAGAGGTTGCAGAAGATAGAATATTGCTGAACAGCGAGTGTACCTGTCTGATTCTTACTTTGGAAGCTTCCTCTCAGGGGTGTACTCCACCCTGTGAGGTGTGGGGTGTCAGACTGCCCCTAGTGGGGGATGTCTCCCAGTTAGGCTACTCAGGGGTCAGGGACCCACTTGAGCAGGCAGTCTGTCCGTTCTCAGATTTCAACCTCCGTGTTGGGAGATCCACTGCTCTCTGCAAAGCTGTCAGACAGAGTCGTTTGCGTCTGCAGAGGTTCTGCTGCTTTTTTGTTGTTGTTATTTATCTGTGCCCTGTCCCCAGAGGTGGAGTCTACAGAGACAGGCAGGTTTCCTTGAGCTGCTGTGAGTTCCACCCAGTTCCAGCTTCCCAGTGGCTTTGTTTACCTACTTAAGCCTTAGCAATGGTGGGCGCCTCTCCCCCAGCCTCGCTGCTGCCTTGCGGTTAGATCGCTGCAGACTGCTGTGTTAGCAATGAGGGAGGCTCCATTGGCGTGGGACCCTCCCAGCCAGGTGTGGGATATATTCTCCTGGTGTGCCCATTTGCTTAGAGCGCAGTATTGGGGTGGGAGTTACCCAATTTTCCAGGTGTTGTGTCTCTCAGTTCCCCTGGCTAGGAAAAGGGATTCCCTTCCCCCTTGCGCTTCCCAGGTGAGGCGATGCCTCGCCCTGCTTCAGCTCTCGCTGGTCGGGCTACAGCAGCTGACCAGCACCGATTGTCCGGCACTCCCGAGTGAGATGACCCCAGTACCTCAGTTGAAAATGCAGAAATCACCGGTCTTCTGTGTCGCTCGCGCTGGGAGTTGGAGACTGGAGCTGTTCCTATTCGGCCATCTTGCTCCGCCCATCTTAAAATTATTTAAAAAAAAGGACCCCCCTTTCGGGGTCCAATTACTATAAAGAACCTCAAGATTTTTGATATTAACTGAAAAAAAATGAAGGAAAAATAAATCATTTCAGTATACATTCTTTTTATTTGTGTTGAAATCGCTAACATGTTCTGTTGTTGATCTTTGGAGGGTACATCATCCAGTTCCTATCCTAAGGAACAATCACAGCCATGGTTTTTCTTTTAAAAGATGCTAGAGAATTTTCTCCATCTCTGTCTCCACCCCTCTCAGTGTGTCTACGTTTGGGTCAAGAGCATATTTGCAACCAATGGATACACGCCAGTACTTATACTGCCTAAAGCCAAAGAAGGAATTCGCAGAAAAAGCAGGCATCATTAAGGGAGTAACAGTAATTGGAAAATTGGATATAGTATGGAAAACAAATCTAGGTGAAAGGGGAAGGTTACAGACCAGCCAACTTCAAAGAATGGTGAGTCTGGAAAAAACTTCACTGGGGTTTTGGTGTGTGAGAGACAGGCAGTTAAAACAACTTAATTTTTTCTACATCCAGAAGTAAAAAAAATTGGAGCACTATAAAAGGCATTAATACTACTATAGAAGAAAAGATTAATAGTTTCACTGATTGATAGGTAGAAAACTGGTGTTGCCGTGAATGAAAAATGGTCAAATGTTAATTTATCCTTCATACATGTGTTCTTTATCAAACAGAAATTAAAATAACTGTTTATCAAGTGTCCCTCCTTTGGTAACACATGCCCACTCTTCTTCTGACTTCCAAACACATTAAAGTTTTCTATTTTGCAATGTCCTGAAACTCTTGGACTTATTTCATTTACCTACCCAGTTCATACCATTTTTAAGATGTTAAAAATCTGAGGCATCTCCTCAGAAGGTGAGTTCTACTAAAGTTATCTTATAAGCATTGGTTGCATATTTTACCTAATTTCTTCTCTGAGAGTAGGGATAGCTATCAGGCTTCTTTTTCTTATGCTTATAAGAATATATAACAGGA
This sequence comes from Rhinopithecus roxellana, assembly GCF_007565055.1. Taxonomy (NCBI): domain Eukaryota; kingdom Metazoa; phylum Chordata; class Mammalia; order Primates; family Cercopithecidae; genus Rhinopithecus; species Rhinopithecus roxellana. Next base: position 58,903,142 of record NC_044551.1, read on the forward strand.
TTCTCCTCTCTTTATGCTGAATATTACCTGTTTTGATATATTCCAAATTTTACTTTTCTTTTCACTGTTTGAGGCAGTAATTTAAAAAAATGATGATGATTATGATGATCCCTGGGCCCACTTAAATATAGCCATTAGTTATTTTTCTGACATGGCCTGTTCCAAGCCTTCAGATTGTTATAGTCCATCCTCCTCTGTGCATCTTGTAAAAAGTCATGATTTTCTTCCTGGCTCCTTTCAACATCATCCCGCTCTTTCTTTAGACAGTAACTGCCTATTTAGAGTTACAGACATAGAAGCTACAGCATCTGGAAAGTGTCCCTTCAAGTCCCTGAAATTTCTTTACTGACTGCTTACCTATGAGATTCATCTTTACTCTACTGAACATGGAATAATTATTTATATAACAAAAACAGTCCAGGTCTGCTGCGCTATTCCACAGGCAGTAGCTGCCAAAGAACTTAAAATGAGGGATCAGTAAAGTGAATCAGAAGTATTTTCTTAGAACATCAGCTTGGAAACCCAACAGCTGTTGAGTAAATGTGCTGCTGTGTTGCCTTCATTAAAATGGAAAGGTTTTGCGATAGATAATACATTAACTGTGTTGCTTGTTTTCTTAGGCTCCAGGTTATGGAGACGTTAGGTTGTCTTTGGAGGCAATACCAGATACCGTAAACCTTGAAGAACCTTTTCATATTACCTGTAAAATAACAAACTGCAGGTAATGCCACTGTTTGTGGATGAATGTCCTTTCTACCTCACCTACCTAGAAGAGGATTTTAAAATCTTTTTGTTACTGTCTCCTTTTAAGTTTTCCTCAACATATAGCCTTCTCTGATGTTGATATTGAGTACTGTAAAATTCTTCATCTGGTAGCAGTATAATTACATATTTTTAACGGCCTATTGTATTATGCATCTTCTGTATTTTGTTTCGTTCATGTGTCACACGCTATGAGGTAGGTATTCATTGTTTATACTTCCTTCACCAAAACATGAACTAATAGGTTCTTATGTATTAATATATTTTGAATTGAAGTAGTAAGATTTTTTGAGGCATACTTGTCCTTGAGCTGTATCTTGAGTATTAAGAAACCAAACATTGCTTATGGATTTAATGTAAGGGGAAATCATTGATTCGAAAACAGGGTTTTGACAGTGAAGAGAGAGCATAATCTGAACTGTCAGGAAGCAAAGAGCACAGAGCTTTGAAACCAGAAAAAAATAGAATTACGTTCCAGTCCTATGCCCTCTGCTCCTACTTGTATTACCACTTGGTTTGTATTATTATTTGGGGTATTTTGATATTATTGCAGTGATGAATCTCATCCCTCTTTGTGTGAATGTATAATCCTTTTAATTCCATATTTATTCTGACTTTTTTGTATTAGAAAGATAGGAAATATTTATCCTTCAAAATTACAGAAATACCCACTTCCTCTATGAAGCTACCCAGACTTTCCAAAGCACAGGTATTCATGCCTTCTCTATCATAGAAAATATTTACTTAGTTTTTTTAGTGACACTCATATATTGCTATAAGTATTAGTCTCTTTCTCACTGGATTGTGAATTATTCAAGGGAAAGGACATGGCCCTTAGTGTCTGCCACATCGTGAGTTCAGTAAACAACAATACAGGGCAAAGACCCTGTGCTTATAAGGTGTTACAGGGTGTTGGGGAATTTTTTTTTTTTTTAAGTTTTTTTCAGCAAATCAGTTTATTGACCAGCTCACAAGTGTTATTTTTTTCAAAAGTTAACTTATTTTGGTGTTCACTTTAACTTTTGGTGATTGAAATAAGTTTTCTAAAAAGCACATGTCTCTTATATCTTTAATTTCCTCTCTATATAAATGTCATTCCCTGCCCCTACACACCAGAGAGATGCACAGACACATACACACAACATATATAAGTCTTACTGAATTTTTGTGAAATTAACAATATTCACGTAGTACATCTACCCTGGTCCCTGGCACATAGTAGCCATCTCAAATGTTTGTTAGGGAGATACAGACATATACAAGTTAATATTATAAAGTCAATATGTCTAAAAAAATAAAATTTAAATAAGCAATTTAAAATTTGGAGCCAAGTATAAGAATAAATAGCTAAAAGAGCCATAAGTAGCCATGAATGGTGGTAGGAGACTATTTTTCATTATGAGTCTTTTGGTTATTTAAAAAAGAACAATATGCATACTTTCATGAAAAGTTTTTTTAACTTATTTAAGCTGAACTGGTGATATCTGTTATAAGCAGAAGTAGTCTTTTCTTGGTAAATAATCCATTTAGCAAACCTGAATAGTATTTACATCTTATGAATCCTGCCAGTTGTTTCCCAAGTTATGGTAAAGTAACATAGATTAAATATCAAAAGGACGAGACCAGAATCAGTTGTTTTCTTCTTTTCCTGTAGAGTACCTAACAGAAATAGTGAGAATATATGGCAACAAGATTAGTCACAAATGTGTGGAAGTCTCCCAGAAAAATGGCAGCACCAGATCAGCACCAGGAGGCCAGTGTTGTATAATAGAACCAGAAGGCCAACATCAGACAGGCAGACTAGTCTGAGGCCATTTTAAGTGCTAGAAGGTGTGATTTCCTTTCATCTTCCTGATTCTATCTTAGGTGACATATAAATGTTATAATAGCTTTTCTCTTTCTGGTTTTTATTCTCCTGGATACAGAGAAAACAAGTTTACTGTCAATAGTAGAAATATCGCAGTACCTCTTTGTGAAATGAACAAGATTTATTCCTATTATTCTGATTCCTCCAGCAGTGAAAGGACTATGGATCTGGTTTTGGAAATGTGCAATACCAATTCCATCCACTGGTGTGGAATTTCAGGAAGACAGCTGGGAAAGCTGCATCCAAGTTCTTCGCTCTCTCTTGCCCTTACTCTGCTTTCTTCAGTACAGGGACTGCAAGTATGCTGTCTTTTCAAAAATTCTAATATTTGGGGGCTGTTAACTTACAAGTCATTTGTGATATTCATATTTCCTCTGAATGGATGAAAACTTAGACTCATCTCCCTCTCTCTCTCTCTCTCTCTCTCTCTCTCTCAATAGAGCATCTCTGGCTTAAGACTAACAGACACATTCTTAAAGAGAACATATGAATATGATGACATCGCACAAGTCTGTGTGGTATCTTCTGCCATTAAAGTGGAAAGCTGAAGGAAATTTCCAATGTTATGCTTTTCATTTAGTTTCACAGAACTGCTTTTTGTCACCTTTGTAAAATGATGACGTCAACAACGAAGTAAATATGTTATTTAAATTTCTTTCCTGTAAAATAGTTAAAATATTAAATATTTGTTTTGAAGAGATCTGATTTTATCTTGTAAGTTATGTTCGAAATGAACATGTGTAGATTTTCTACACCTATTTAATTTCATTTCATTTTAGATGATCATTGGGCTTTGTTCTCCAGAAGCTGTGTATCTGAGACCATTTGTCCCTAGCCAGTATCTACACGAGTCAGCAAACTTTTTATGTAAGGTACAAGATACTAAATATTTTAGGCTTTGTAGGCCATAAGGTTCTGTCACAAATACTGAACTCTGCCACTGTACTGCAAGAGCAGCCAGTAGGCAAAAAAAGTACAGTGGTGTACACAAAAAGCAGCAGCTGGACTGGGGAAGGTGAGGCAGGAGAATCACTTGAACCCAGGAGGTGCAGGTGGCAGTAAGCTGAGATCATGCCACTGTACCACTGTACTCTAGCCTGAGCGACAGAGCAAGACCGTCTCAAAAAAAAAAAAAAAAAAAAAAAAAAAAAAGAGGCAGCTGGACAGATTTAGCCTGCAGGGTATAGTTGGCTGACCTCAATCTAGAAGAAAGAGTTGTTTCTTAGAACTTTGTAACATTTGTTTAGAAATATTTCAGTTAACTCCAGTTGTTTTCCTAGCTATTCAGTCAGCAGAAAAAGTTTGCTTAAAACAAAGGGGGTAAGGCCGGGCGCGGTGGCTCAAGTCTTAATCCCAGCACTTTGGGAGGCCGAGATGGGTGGATCACGAGGTCAGGAGATAGAGACCATCCTGGCTAACACGGTGAAACCCCATCTCTACTAAAAATACAAAAAATTAGCCGGGCGTGGTGGCGGCGCCTGTAGTCCCAGCTACTCCGGAGGCTGAGGCAGGAGAATGGCGGGAACCCTGGAGGCGGAGCTTGGAGTGAGCTGAGATCCGGCCACTGCACTCCAGCCTGGGCGACAGAGCAAGACTCTGTCTCAAAAAAAAAACAAAAAACAAAGCGGGTAGTCCTCTTATAACCTGATATTTGTTAGCACAATATAAGCTTTCTAATTGTTTTCAAAATTACTGTAATGGTTTGTGTCTGTATTTGTATATTATACCTACAAACATACATGTCTTTCAGCTACTGAACAGATCAGAACTGGTTTTACTTTTTAGGTTGTTGATTTTTTTCATTAACTATTAACTAAGAATAATACTTATTATAAGCCAAAAATTGCTGGGTTTTTTTCTCATTGATTAAGCCACTTATTTTTATATGGTATATTTAAATAATTTCTATCTTCTGATATGATTTTAAACTCTAAATCATGTGTTACTGTTATAAAACTTTCTCCATGTAATCACACTTAGTTATGAGCAAAGCAGTGAGGAAGTTGAGGTGATAAACAACTTTGCAGCATTAATGTAACAAAAAGTTTAAGTATTTTGTCAGGAAAACAAAAGCGTAGGCCGTTAAATAAAAGCTATTCTATTTTGGTAAGTTGAAATTCAAGAATGTATATATGATTTCTTAAATTAAGAGTGCATTAAATCAAATACAAAAATTGGTTTTTCAATGCATCATTATTTATTGCCATAACAAATTGTTTGGTCCAAAATGAAAGCTATATTCAGAAGGTTTGCACCTCAAAATTGAGTAATAATTAATGAAATGTCCATACAAAATAAAGTGCAAGCAGTGTAAAATTGAAATCTGTCTTTGTTTCAAAATGATTAAGATTGATTAAATGATGAAATAATATTTATAGCCACTGCACTGGATACTTGGATTGTTTTTCAAGCATCTTCTTATGACTGAATCTTCTGTTTCATTCTGTTTTAAATCTTAAAAGTAGTATCATGGTCACTTGGAATCTGCTCTGTACTTTAATTATAGTCTCTTCTGTTATAAACAATAACGTGGACACATATTTTTCATAGTTTTAAGTAAAGATTAGATAATGCCATCTTAGAAAGGATCTGTTTAACCTATATTATAAAAGTTAGATACACAATTTGGTACATTAAATGAAAATGTCATTTGCATATATAGAACCTATTCTGTTTTACATAGTATCATAATAACTACAGCTACTACAAGAAATGGAAGTCAAACATTTAGTAGGATGCTTAAAGAGTTAGTTTAATAATGTCCTCTTACTTTTCTAGTTAGATAGCAACTATATTTCCCAGACAAGCAAGAAAATATATGGGGCAGTTTTTATAAATTGAAAAGTAGCTAGCACAATCCAACCACACAAAATTTTTTTGAAACAGCTTGCAATGCTGTGATTCCAAAGTGATCAAGGTACTTGAAGAGCAAAAATGGCTTGAATAGAATGGAAATGTAGGTAAGTGGACAGATAGCATCTGGATTGAATTTGTTACAGGTGATATATTAGCAAAGAAACAAATAGAAAAATGAAATGGAAGAAATATACCAATTCCCATTATTTCATATAAAAAGAATGGCTAATTTACAGATGTTAGCACATGAAGACATTGTTCTAAAGTTTTTTTCTTATAGTATCTTTGTCTGGGTAATACTGGTCAAATAAAATGAGTTGGGAAGCATTTTCTCCTCTTCTGTTTCCTGGAAGAGATTGTTTAGAATTGCTATTATTTCTCCCTTAAGTGTTTGGTAAAATTCATCACTGAAGTTATCTGGGTCTGTAGTTTTCTTTCCTGGAAGGTTTTTAACTTAACCACAAACTCAATTTCCTTAATAAATACGGGTCTGTTTAGGTTTTCTATTTCTTCAGTGAGATTTCTAGTTTGTATCCTATAGGGAATCTGTTTCATCTAAGTTGTTAAATATACAATCCTTGAGTTGGTCATGGTGTTTTCTAGTTAGCCTTTTAATACCTATAGTGTCTGTAGTATATCCCCTCTTTCATTTCTGACACTGTGAATTTGTATCTTCTGTTTTTCTAGGCAGTGAGCTAGAAGCTTATCTTATTGCTCTAAAAGCATTTTAAATGCACTCAAGATAGTTACGCTAGAAACTTTGACTTCTTATTCAACACTGAATATGAGTGACTAATTTTTAATTAAGAATCTATGTTGCGGCCGGGCGCGGTGGCTCAAGCCTGTAATCCCAGCACTTTGGGAGGCCGAGACGGGCAGATCACGAGGTCAGGAGATCAAGACCATCCTGGCTAACACAGTGAAACCCCGTCTCTACTAAAAAAAAATACAAAAAATTAGCCGGGCGAGGTGGCGGGCGCCTATAGTCCCAGCTACTCGGGAGGCTGAGGCAGGAGAATGGCGGGAACCCGGGAGGCGGAGCTTGCAGTGAGCCGAGATCCGGCCACTGCACTCCAGCCTGGGTGACAGAGCGAGACTCCGTCTCAAAAAAAAAAAAAAAAAAAGAATCTTATGTTGCTTTTTATATCACAGTAATGACTTCTATGTGATTAGTAGTACTACTTCGTTCTGTGTAATACTAGAATACTAGGAGATCATTCTAACTCAGTGAAAAACAAAGTTGGCTTAGATGGAATACGAATTTAACTTCTAAGGGCTGAAGACTTGAATTCTGCTTTTTTTAAATTCTGCAGAACTATATATCTTCATACAGATCTTCATTGTAGCTTTAGCCAGGTGCTTAGGTGTTTGCAGGTGTAATTGAGAAACCTCTAACCTAGTGTTCCTCTAAGTTAGAGTCCCTGGATCTGTATCAAAACCACCTAGTGTACTGTTTAAAATGGCCATTCCTAGGCCTTATTACAGGACCTACTATAACAGAATTAAACACGTGGCCCTGAATCTGCATCTTTAATGAATTCTCCAGGTGATTCTTACAATGAAGTTATAGAACTACTATTCTGACGTCACAAAGGAGAAAGAGAAAAGTTGGTTTTTAAACCTCAAGATACAAAATAATTAGTCTCTCTCTCTCTTTTTTTTTTTTTTGAGATGGAGTCTTACTCTGTCACCCAGGCTGGAGTGCAATGGCGCAATCTCGGCTCACTGCAACCTCCGCCTCTCAGGTTCAAGTGATGCTCATGCTTCAGCCTCCCGCGTAGCTGGGACTATAGGCGCCTGCCACCAAGCCAGGCTAATTTTTGTATTTTCAGTAGAGGTGAGGTTTCAGCACGTTGGCCAGACTGGTCTCGAACTCCTGACCTCTGGTGATCCGCCCCCCCCGCCCCCCGCCCTCAGCCTCCCAAAGTGCTGCCATTACAGGCATGAGCTACTGCGCCCGGCCGATTAGTCTTTTGATAAGGGTTCTGTAAGGCCTAATCATCTGCATTATTACTAATTTAATTTTATATTGCTTCCTGGCCAGGCACAATGGCTCACACCTCTAATCCCAGCACTTTGAGGGGCCAAAATGGGCAGATCACTTGAGGTCAGGAGTTTGAGACCAGCCTGGCCAATATAGTGAAATCCTGTCTCCATTAAAAACAAAAATTAGCGGCCAGGCACGGTGGCTCACGCCCATAATCCCAACATTGGGGAAGCCAAGGCAGGCGGATCACAAGGTCTAGAGATAGAGACCATCCTGGCCAACATACTGAAACCCTGTCTCTACTAAAAATACAAAAATTAGCTGGGCGTGGTGGCGTGTCCCTGTAATCCCAGCTACTTGGGAGGCTAAGGCAGGAGAATCACTTGAACCTGGGAGGCAGAGGTTGCAGTGAGTCCAGATTGTGCCACTGCACTCCAGCCTGGCGACAGAGTGACACTCCATCTCAAAAAAAAAAAAAAAAAAAAAAAAAAAAATTAGCTGGGCATGGCGGTGGGCACCTATAATCCCAGCTACTTGGGAGGTTGAGGCTCAAGAATCGCTTGAATCCAGGAGGTGTGGAGGTTGCAGTGAGCTGAGATCGCAACACTGCACTCAAGCCTGGCAAAAGAGTAAGACTCCATCTCAAAAAAACCCCACAAAATTTATATTACTTCCTTTTTCAGTTTTCCCTTGTAAAACTTGTGAAGTCATTACATGTCAGCACCAATTTCATGATTAATAAAAAATATACTCTAGTTGGAATTAAACTCTCATCATCAATGTAATTAGGCCCATGCTATTTATGCCTAATGCCCCTTTTCTCCACTAACTAATATGGCATCTCATAACAAAATATTTTAAGTCTCCTGTTATATTTAAATTGCATCAAATTTAAATTATGTTAATTGTACTAAGACTGGCATGCCAAGCCAAATTATCACAGAAGCTTACATGAACAAGCAATGTTAGTGATAGATGCTTTTTGTTATCCATCAAATAATTACTAAGTTTTCCTTTTTTAAAAAATCAGTGTTTATGGGCACACAATTAAATACCATTTAGAACATCCTTAACTTAGGACCAGGTCACTGGCTTAGTTAAAATATGTTTATATTTGATAGTTTCCAAGGTAAGCTTACCACTGGGGAAATTGTGATAATTAAGTCATACAGTTATATCACTGACCTAACCAGTACATTAAAGATTTCTAAATGTATCTTATTGTGTGTTTAGCGTAAGTGGCCATGCTAATGTTATCAATACCAAACTGCAGACAAGATTAGTTAAGATGCAGAAAACCTGAGCATCCTACCCTTTACTTTCTGTACATTCACATTACCAATTTTTTCTTTTCAAAACATCCCTTGCATCAAGTGCTACTTTCTAACAGCTCTTAAGTTTCTCTGTTCACCAGAACAAACAACATTAAAGATCATATTGGTTCCCATGTTATATATTCATTACTGATAGCACTTATCAAAGCTAAACATAGATAATATTCCTTCTTTCCTGACATACTGCTCAGTGGCAAGTACACTTCTTCTCAACCAGCATAGGAAACCTTTCCTTTGGGTCATTTCCCCTCTCAAAAAACTGCTTAAAGGAAATTGGAGCTAAAGAGCTTACCAACAAATAGTCCTACTAGAGTTCAATAAATATACTTTGCTATTAAGTCTAATATACAAATATGATAGAAGTTTGAAAATGGAACCTTATCCCAGTGCTATATTGGCACTCAACAAGGCTAGTGATCACTTCCAAAGGAGTCATGTTATGTTTTCAGTTTGTCTGTGATAAACCTATTGTCTAAACGGATTTATTCTTTAAGAATATACACAAGAGGTTTTCCTCCATTATTTTCACACATCAGATATGTTGTTTGGTTTTTTGAACGAGGGAGGGGACTATCTACAACAAATACTTCATTCATAGCCATAAACCATTTGTATCTTGGGCTTGAGCCCCGGGTCAAATCAGGAATGCTCTTCAGCGCTGCTGCTGAATGATCTGCTCCGGATGTGATTTCTCAGTTGCTCTATAAGTTCAGGATTTTGTTGCTGTATCTGCTGAGCAAACTGCTGTCCCCTGTAGTAAAGAGGCAATGTGGTTTGAATAGGGAATTGCCAGTCACATTTACCCAAGCAAAAAGAACTGCAGAAAATGTGGGAGCTACCTAAAGGGGGCTTTTTTCTATAAAAATAAGTTTTAGAGCCACCTCTTTAGTATCTACAAGTTTACCAGTGCCTCCATATCGCATTATTACAATGCAGTGTTCTTTATAAGAAACAAAACACCCATGCTAAAAAAAATAAGTACCTCAATTGGGTGAAATCTACTTCTCTAGTGCTAATGACAAAGAAGCAAAGGGCTAAGAAGTGTATGTTTTTATTGTATGTGCTAAAATATAATGCTTTTATACGCAAGTCTTAATAGTCTCATATAACACCCAGTTTGGGATGCTTTTGGAGGTCATCTAACAAGTAATTTTAAAAACACTAAGAAGTTTAACACAAATTGTAGTGTATGACCCTCTATTGCCAGTGTTAGATATTATTATACGCCATTTAAAGGTCATTCTAAAAACGCAATATTCTAAGTGGATACACGGTTGTGCTGACAAACAACAAATGGTACTGTGGCTTCATATAAAGTGTCCAGTGAGAGTATCAGACACAGATTCAAAAAGTAAAGTTATCTTCACCAATCTGATACAAGTGGAGGCAATATGCTCCAGTAACGAGAAGATGCAAGTAGTTCCTCTAAGTGCTGACAGGCACTGAAAAAGTTTGAATAAAAGTTTCCTGAATTGCCTGAACATTAAAGTATGTAACATGTGATTTTAAACTACGTATGTGTACCTAAATTGATATATATTTTAAGAGGATATTTGACCTTCATCTGCGTCCCTGGGTAGTTTGAAGTCTGCTGAAAAACTTGGATCTTCATTGGGAAAAAATGGGGGATTAGCAGCTTTATATATATATGAGATCACAATTTATTTGGACATATGATTTTTTACCGTTTGTCTCCATACCCTCAAAGTACCAGGGCACCAATCCTTGGGACCTTCTGTAAGCAAAGATATAGTGCTGATACCCCCACTTAAAAACCAATGACCCTAATTTCACACTGACAACACAATCAAGTAAAATTAAAATTAGGCTACAAATGAAAAAGACTGACTGTGCTATCGGTTCCTTAGCAAGTCAGTAACCTGTACCTCAGTTTCTCTAGCCATTGGGTAGGGATATAAATTATCTACTTTTGTAATATCTGCCCCTCACCTGCCTTATTGAGATGGTACCAAAAAAGAAAAAGAAGCAAAGATTCTGCTGGTACTTGAAAGTCCCAAAAAATAAAGCATAATGAACGGGGAAAAAAAAAAGCATAATAAACATGATTGTTTTTCTCAACAGACAGGACTGGCCAACTATCTAGGTATGGATTCCTGCCCTGCAGTCTAAAAAGTGGTTCTAATTCATGAACTTCTTTCAGATGTAGTAACATTAAGGAGGCCAAAGTTACTAATGGTAAAAGATAAAAAGAAAGCCCTGACCCCTCACCATAGAGATACACTGTAAAACATAAAATACATCTTCACTATTTCTGTTTTAAATAATACTTACGCTTGGATGAGGCTTGACAGGTCAGTTAGGCCCCCAACTCCAGCAGCAGGTCCCCCAATGGCATTTGTCATCATTCCTGACATTCTAGAGTACACAAGAAATACATCACTGGAATTGGTATATATTCTTAACAAATAGGACAACTGGAGGAGGAAAACTTAATAAAATATACCCATGTTATACCAGTAGCTAGGCCAAATGTGTGTGGCTTTAAGCTCCAACTGACTGTCATTCAGAACAGTTTCATCATTTTTGAGCTAATGTGCTCAAATTAGGAGCCTGGCAAGTAGAAGGTGGGAGAAGTGTAATAAGCTCTTTCTATATACTTACAGCTGTTGAACTTGAGGGTTCTGCATTAAACTTGCTGCCTGAAATTGAAAAATAGCACGTCCCATTAAAGGCAGATAATATGTAGGGATCTTTAACAAAGATTTTTTTTTTAGAAGAACGAAAGGTAAACCATGTATGCACTAACATTTTGTAGAGTTTCAGTGTGCTAAGCAAAGTAAATGGGAATGTAAAAAGAGAGAAAGTACTAGAAAAAGTGGCATTAAGAAGACACGGTGAGGATAAAGAGATTACAAACAACACTGTAAACCGAGGATGTTGACAGCAGTTTACCTCCTACTGCTGATCAGACCAATTAAGCCAAAAGGAAAAATAGGAACTTATAGCTAAGGGATCTCCTACACTTGAGAAGGTCCATTCCAAACGAGCTCTTAAGAGATGTGACTTTGCTCCATGGGGCCCAGCAGTTTCAATGCTTCCCATGCTTACGGTGGCACAGGGAATTATATTTATGTGCACACACACTTTTAAAACATTCTATTTTGAAAGCATCACGTTTTTTTCCCCTCAAATTGGTAATGTCAACAATATTCATGTAAAATTTGAATTTAGTCTAAATCTTTGTAGACAATAGATTTTATTCACAGACTCTCTATGAGGTGTTGGTAAAAGCCACCACTTGCTTCTATTACCAGAAAGATCACTGACTGATTCGTAAGTAATTCAAAACTTTCCTCAAGTCCCAGTCAGGATGGGTGCCTCTGAGCCAACCCGTAAGTGCTAAAGGCATTACACAGGAAAAGCGGGATGGATGAGCTACAAACATGAAACGCTGGTTTTGCAATCCCTTTAAACTAGCTCTGCAACAGTAGTTCTTCCCCTTCTCCCAGAATCTAGGATCTAGAAGAAATTTAGAACAGATCTATGGCTTTTCCGGTCACTTTTCAGTAAGCAGTCCTCCTGTCACTTTAAGTTCTATAAAATGACCTTCAGTTCAGCAATTAATGTCTCAGTGTAACAACGAAATATATAAAGCTTCATTTATAGGTAAAACTTCTTCCTTCCTAGCATGGGCCTGCTACAGATTGACCAGTTGCAGAAAAGAGGGATCACTGACTGCTCTGTTTCCTATAGTAGGGGTCCCAACCCCTAGGCCACAGACTGTTAGGAACCAGGCTGTACAGCAGCAAGTTGGCGGTGGGCGAGCAAGCATTACTGCCTGAGCTCCACCTCCTGTCAGATCAGCTGCAGCATCAGATTCTCATAGGAGCAAGAACCCTATTGTGAACTGTGCACATGAGGGATCTAGGTTGAGTGCTCCTCAAGAGAATCTAACGATTCTCCCCGTCCTGCCCCTACCCCCTACCCCCAGTATGGTCCATGGAAAAAGTGTCTTCCATGAAACCAGTCCCTGTTACAAAAAGGTTGGGGACTGCTCTCCTACAGTGCTTTTTTTTTTTGGAGATGGAGTTTCACTCTGTCACCCAGGCTGGAGTGCAATGGCATGACCTCAGTTCACTGCAACCTCTGCCTCCCGGAGTCAAGTGATTCTCCTGCCTCAGCCTCCCAAGTAGCTGGGATTACAGGCGTGCACCACCATGCCCAGCTAATTTTTCTATTTTCAGTAGAGACGGGGTTTCGCCAGGTTGACCAGGTTGGTCTGGAACTCCTGACCTCAAGTGATCCACCCATCTCAGCCTCCCAAAGTGCTGGGATTACAGGTGTGAGCCACCACACCAAGGCCTATAGTCCTTCTTTATCCTCTAGTGCTTCCAGTCCTCTTCCCCCAGTTTGCTGATTAAGAGTTGTGGCCCTCCAGGGTGAGGGTTAAATGGAAGGAAAGGTGAAAGGAGCAGCAAAGTTCTTATTTGATGACTGGTATTATCTTACTAGTTTTGCATTGGTGCTCTTTGAGTTTGCAAGGTATTCAAAAACTATGTGGTTGTCTTATGGGGTACTTTCTGGTGTTCTTCAGACACTTCTGCTTTCCCTAGGCCCCTGGAGATTTCTTATCTCTTCTTTGAAAAGGTTAATTTACCCTCTGGATGAATGCTATGACTTTCCCTTCAGTCTCAGGTTCTTGGCAGTCCTCCAGAGATTCCCTGTCTTGGGAATCTATCACACTTCCAGGAAAGCCTCTTGGACATATTCAGACACCCTCTCTCACAACTGTGTGTGCTCACCTTGGTCCACAGGAAACACCTCTGCTCTACTCTCATCATTATCGTAACTGCCCAAACCACACAGCTAATTCTGCCACTGGCTTTCCAGCTGAACCATCGGGTAGAAAGTCTCCGTACCAGAAACGCCCTTTCTCAGTGAGGGCTTGAGATGAGAGCAAGCCTCCCTAATTCCTTCATCTAGGGAGCCCTAGAACTCTAATAGCTCTCTCCAAAAATCTTGTTTTAATTTCCATCAACCTTGCCTTTTTTACGAGTCACAAAACAAGTTTTTTATCCCCATCTTTTGCAACTCCTACATGGTGGTCTCACACCTTATTTTGGTACATAGCAGCTTGGAGCCTAAGCCAAACCTGAAACTAAAAGAATTCCATTTTTCACATCCTGTTACAATACCATAACCTGAGTCCTGGAATGGGTAACTATGCTTCCAAAAAAAAAATGAAGTCACAAGATCTACAAAACATGTATTTGCTAGCATGGTAAGAAGGCTGAAATTTGATGAGGGAAAAATAAAAACTACCAATTGCTAAAAAGACTTATCTCACTGGGAATGAGTCATCTGTGCATTTCAGTTCAACAGAAGATTTAATGGATCCAAGACACATTTTTTGAAGGAAACAGAAGATGAATAAAAACTGATTCCTGCCTTCCAAGGGCATATCATGTGATAGAATAATTCTCATCCGAAGTATACAGTCACCCCAGGAGCTTGATATGCCCTGGGAACATCCTAAACCCACTAAATGAAAGTTACCACATACTGAACCAGAGCATGTATGTTCTCAAAAAGGCCCAGACATTATTTTGTTGGTTTGTAAGAATAGAGGACACCATATGATATATATATATATATATACACATATATATATATATATCAAACTCTAAAGATAAAAAACAAGGCAGACAATGCTGAGGGGCAAACCTAGGGAACCGCAATGGCCAAATACTCAAACTGCAGATGTTAGATATCTTCCTAGGACCACTTTTATGTAAGAGAGTAGTTTTTAACATTTCATATATTGGCAGATTCCTGTACCAACGAAAAATAAGATGCTCTCCTGGAAAAATGCACATATACACATGTACATAGATTTTTATGTACAATTTTGGGAAAATCCATGAGCTTCCTGAAGTCCATCCATGGCTTTCCCACAGGAGGTACATGGACACGTTAAGAACCCTGCCATTCAGCCAGAGAGAAAGGCCAGGCCACCTACAAAGGAAGCCCATCAGACCAACAGCGGATCTCTCAGCAGAAACCCTAGAAGCCAGAAGAGATTGGGGGCCAATATTCAACGTTCTTAAAAGAATTTCCAACCCAGAATTTCATATCTGGTCAAACTAAGCTTCATAAGCAAAGGAGAAATAAGATCCTTTTCAGACAAGTAAATGCTGAGGGAACTCGTTACTAACAGACCTGCCTTACAAGAGTTCCTAAAGGAAGCACTAAATATGGAAAGCAAAAACTGTTACCAGCCACTACAAAAGCACACTGAAGTACACAGACTAGGGACACTGTGAAGCAACCACGTAAGTTTGCAAAATAACCAGCTAGCATAATGATGATAGGATCAAATTTACACATAACAATACTAACCTTAAATGTAAATGGGCTAAATGCCCCAATTAAAAGACATAGAATGGCAAGCTAGATAAAAAAACAATATCCCATCAGTGAGCTGTATTCAAGAGACCCACTATACATACAAAGACACACATAGGCCAAAATACAGGGATGAAGGAAAATTTACCAAGCAAATGGAAAACAGAAAAAAGCAGTGGTTGCAATCCTAGTTCCCGACAAAACAGACTTTAAATCAAAGAAGATCAAAAAAGACAAAGAAGGAAGCAGAGGTTGTAGTGAGCTGAGATCGTGCCACTGTACTCCAGTCTGGGTGACAGAGCAAAACTCTGTCTCAAGAAAAAAAAAAGGCAAAGAAGGGCATTACATAATGGTAAAGGGTTCAATTCAACAACAAGAACTATCTTAAATATATATGCTCCAATACAGGAGCACCCAGATTCACAAAGCAAGTACTTCGAGAGCCTCAAAGAGACTAGACGCCCACACAGTAATAGTGGGAGGCTTTAACACTCTGCTGACAATATTAGACAGATCATCAAGACAGAAAACTAACAAAGATATTCAAACCTGAACTCAGCTCTGGATCAAGTGGACCTGATATCTACAGAACTCTCCACCCAAAAACAACAGAATACACATTCTTCTTATCACAACACAGCACTCAATTCACTCAAAACCACACAACTACATGGAAATTGAACAACCTGCTCCTGAATGACTTTTGGGTAAAGAACGAAATTAAGGCAGAAATCAAGAAGTTCTTTGAAACTAATGAGAACAAAGAAACAACATACCAGAATCTCAGACACAGCTAAAACAATGTTAAGAAAGAAATTTATAGCACTAAATGCCCAAATCAAAAAGCTAGAAAGATCTCCAGTTGACAACTTAACATCACAACTCAAAGAACTAGAGAAACAAGAACAAACAAACCCCAAAGCTAGCAGAAGACAAGAAATAACCAAGATCAGAGCTGAACTGAAGGAGAGAGAGACACAAAAAACCCTTCCAAAAAAAAAAAAAATCAATGAATTCAGAAGCTAGTTTTTTGAAAAAATTAATAAACTATAGCTAGCTATACTAATGAAAAGAAAAGAGAGAAGATTCAAACAAACACAATAAAAAATGATAAGGGGGATATTACCACTGACCCCACAGAAATACAAACAACCATCAAAGAATACTATAAACAGTTCTGGCCAGGCGCGGTGGCTCAAGCCTGTAATCCCAGCACTTTGGGAGGCCGAGACGGGCGGATCACGAGGTCAAGAGTTCGAGACCATCCTGGCTAACACGGTGAAACCCCGTCTCTACTAAAAAATACAAAAAAAAAAAAAAAAAAAAAAAAAAAGCTAGCCGGGCGAGGTGGCTGGCGCCTGTAGTCCCAGCTACGCAGGAGGCTGAGGCAGGAGAATGGCGTAAACCCGGGAGGCGGAGCTTGCAGTGAGCTGAGATCCGGCCACTGCACTCCAGCCCGGGCGACAGAGCGAGACTCCATCTCAAAAAAAAAAAAAAAAAAAAAAAAAACTACAGTTCTATGCACATAAACTAGAAATTTTACTAATCAATTTCTAGAAGAACTTCATAAATTCCTGGACACATACACCCTCCCAAAACTGAACCAGGAAGAAACTGAATCCCTGAACAAACCAATAATGAGTTCTGAAATTGAGGCACTAATAAATAGCCTACCAACCAAAAAAAAAAAAAAAAAAAGTCCACGACCAGATGAATTCACAGCTAAATTCTACCAGAGGTAGAAAAAAGAGCTGGTACCATTCCTACAGAAACTATTCTAAAAAATTGAAAAGGAGGATCTCCTCCCTAACTCATTCTATGAGCCAACATCATCCTGATACCAAAACCTGGCAGAGATACAACAACAAAAAAGAAAACTTCAGGCCAGTATCCTTGATGAACATTGATACAAAAATCCTCAGCAAAATACTGGCAAAACAAATCCAAGCAGCATATCAAAAAGCTTATCCACCACAATCAAGGAGGCTTCATCCCCAAGATGCAAGGCTGTTTCTACATATGCAAATCAATAAATGTGATTCATCTCATAAACAGAACTAAAGACAAAAACCCCATGATTATCTCAATAGACGCAGAAAAGGCCTTCAATAAAATTCAACATCCTTTCATGTAAAAAACTCTCCATAAACTAGATATTGAAGGAACACACCTCAAAATAATAAAAGCCATATATGACAAACCTACAGCCAATATCATACTGAATGAGCAAAAGCTGAAAGTATTCCCCTTGGAAACCAGCACAAGACAAGAATATCCTCTCTCACCATTCCTATTCAACATATTAATAGTATTGGAAGTTTTGGGCAGGGAAATCAAGCATGATAAAGAAATAAAGCGTATTCAAATAGGAAGAGAGGAAGTCAAATTATCCCTATATGCAGATGACATGATCCTTTATCTAGAAAACCCTATTGTCTCAGTGGAGAAGTTTCTTAAGCTGATAAGCAACTTCAGCACAGTCTCAGGATACAAAATTAATGTGCAAAAATCGCTAGCATTCCTACATACCAACAGGCAAGTCAAAAGTCAAATCACAAATGAACCATTCACAATTGCCACAAAAAGAATAAAATACCTAGGAATACAGCTAACAGGCGAAGTGAAGGAACTCTTCAAGGAGAACTACAAACCACTGCTCAAGGAAATAAGAGAGGACAGGAACAAGTGGAAAAACATTCCATGCTCATGGATAAGAAGAATCAAAAAAAAAAAGAAGAATCAATATCATGAAAATGGCCATACTGCCCAAAGCAATTTACAGACTCAATGCTATTCCCATTAAACTACCCTTGACATTCTTCACAGAATTAGAAAAAAACTATTTTAAAATTCATATGGAAGCAAAAAAGACCCCAAAGAGCCAAGGCAATCCTAAGTGAAAAGAACAAAGCTGAAGCATCACGCTACCCAATTTGAAACTATATTACAGGGCTACAATAACCAAAACAGCGTGGTACTGGTACAAGAACAGACACATAGGCCAGTGGAACAGAACAGAGAACCCAAAAATAAGACTGCACACCCACAACCATCTGATCTTTGACAAACCTGGCAAAGGCAATGGGGAAAGGATTCCCTATTTAATAAGTGGTGCCAAGAGAACTGGCTAGCCAAATGGAGAAAATTGAAACTGGACCCCTTTGCTATACTACATATATACAAAAATCAACTCAAAATGGATTCAAGACTTAAATGTACAACCCAAAACTTATAAAAACTCTATAAACCTAGGCAATATCATTCAGGACATAGGCACGGGCAAAGATTTCATGACGAAGATGTCAAAAGCAATTGCAACAAAAGAAAAAATTGACAAATGGGATCTAATTAAACTAAAGAGTTTCTTTTCCACACCAAAAGAAACAATCAACAGAGTAAACAGACAATCTACAGAATGGGAGAATATTTTTGCAATCTATCTGACAAAGGTCTAACATACTGTATCTATAAAGAACTTAAACAAATTTACAAGAAAAAAACAACCCCATTATAAAGTGGGCAAAGGAAATGAACAGACATTTCTCAAAAGAAGACATATATGTGGCCAATAAACATGAAAAAACAGCTCAACATCATTGATCATTAGAGAAATGCAAATCAAAACGACAATGAGATACCATCCCACATAAGTCAGAACAACTATTATTAAAAACTCAAAAATAGGCCAGGTGTGGTGGCTCATGCCTGTAATCCCAGCACTTCGGGAGGCTGAGGTGGGCGGATCACCAGAGGTCAGGAGTTTGACCAGCCTGGTCAACATGGTGAAACTCCATCTCTACTGAAAATACAAGAATTAGCCAGGTGTGGTTGTGGGTACCTATAAACCCAGCTACTCAGGAGGCTGAGGCAGGAGATTTGCTTGAACCCAGGAGGTGGAGGCTGCAGTGAGCCGAGATCCCACCATTGTACTCCAGACTGGGTGATGAGAGTAAAACTCCGTCTCAAAAAAAAAACAAACAACAAGAACAACAACAACAAAAAAATAGATGCTGGTGAAGTTGTGGAGAAAAAGGAATGCTTTAATAGTGTTGGTGGAAATGTAAATTAGTTCAACCATTGTGGAAAACAGTGTGGTGATTCCTCAAAGACCTAGAAGCAGACATACCATTCGACCCAGCAATCCCATTACTGGGTATACACCCAAAGGAATAGAAATCATTCTACTGTAAATACACATGCATACGTATGTTCACTGCAGCACTATTCACAATAGCAAAGACATGGAATCAACCCACATGCCCATCAATGATAGACTGGATAAAGACAATGCGGTACATATACACCATGGAATACTATGTAGCCATAACAAGAAACAAGATCATGTCCCTGGAGCTGGAGGCCATTTTACCATTTTACTTAACAAAGTAACACAGGAAAAGAACACCAAATAACACATGTTCTCACCTATAAGTGGGAGCCAAATATGAGAACACAATGACACACCTACGGGAACAACACACATTGGGCCTGTTGGAGGGCAGGGGATGGGAGGAGAGAAAGGCTCAGGAAGAACAGCTAATGGATGCTGGGCTTAATACGTGGGTAATGGAAGGATCTGTGCAGCAAACTACCACGGCACACATTTTACCTATGTAACAAACTTGCACATCCCACACAAGTACCCCTGCACTTTGAAATAAAAGTTGGAAATTTAAAAAAAAAAACCCTGCTATCGCCTTATATTAACACTCCACTACAACTACCACCACAAAATCTCACTTACTTGTTTCTAAAAAAAAAACTGCATAGCTACATAGCTCTAAGGAAAACAAAGCCAGTAGAGGCAGAAAAGAAAGTATACTCACCATACTAATGAAGGCTGGATTATTTATCAAGCTAGCCATGTCAAAGCTCAGTCCAGTTCCCGTCTGTAAAACAATTATATCTGAGAATCAGTCCAACAACTACAATTACAATAACTTGTGAGTGACAGAAAATACTTCACTCATTTGGCATTAACAACTTACAGGACTAGATACCTCTCTTAACTTCTGTTCTGCTATTTTCAGATTTGACTTATAGGAATCATTTTCAGGGTCAAGATCTAATGCCTTTTGATAACTTGTAACTGCTTCTTCAAATTTATTCATGGCAGTGAGGGCCAGCCTGAAGGGAATACAGAATACAAGAATATGAGATACATGATTAAAGAACATCAGGACATCACAAACATCGTCAAACGTCTGTCTGTCTTGGTATTCAGTTCTAATCCAGATTATACTTAATTTATTCACTGTACTATGGCTCACAGGAGTAAAATTCCCTCCAACTTAAGATTCTGTACATTTGAACTCTCGCCATTCTGCTTGCTGACAACCTGGTTGTCCTATAGATCATGAATTTAATGCTAGAGATTATCTTACTTATTCTACCATTTTTTTAAGCCTAATATGTAAAATAATTTGCTTTAGAAATGCCTAGAGTAAGTTCCAAAAGATGTGAGCTGACAATCCTGTGGTCACAAAAATCCATGATGCTAACACCATTTTTAAGGACTCTAAACTGTATTTGTGCTTCAAAATAGCCCACATGCTTTCTTCTTCCTAACAGAGCAACAATACATATCAATTTGCCATTAGGAAAACAGTCTGTAGTTATCAGATAACTATTCCTGATCAAAAGAGGTAGGTAAAATTAGCATCCTTTACAACTCAAATGACAAATTATACCAGGCACAAGTCAAAGAGTTTTTAAATTTTAATGTTCATATTTACCTAGTTATAATTCACGTACTGAAAAATTATTATAGAACTAAACAATAACTGTATATATAGTGAGATGGTATTAGGAGTTTCTGTTTGTTTTAGGTTTGTTTTAAACAAATTACTATTTTCTTTTCTCTTTTTCTCTTTATCGGAACCTAATTCATTTTCTACCAGTCAACCATGTATGATACTTTATCAGAGTCCCTAGTTAATCAAGAGTCAAGTCAGTAACTATTTATTGAAACTCGATGATGTATAAGAATATTATTAAAATAATATCTAAAGATACAGAGGATCCTGGCTATGCACAGTAGCCCATGTCTCCAATCCCAGCAGCACTTTGGGAAGCCAAGGTGGGTGGATCACTTGAGGTCAGGAGTTTGAGACCAGCCTGGCCAATATGGTGAAACCCTGTCTCTACTAAAACTACAAAAATTAGCCAGGCATGGTGGCAGATGCCTGTAATCCCAGCTACTAGGGAGGCTGAGGCAAAAGAATTGCTTGAACCCAGGAGGTGGAGGTTGCAGTGGGCCAAGATAGAGCCATTGCACTCCAACCTGGGTGACAGACTGAGACTCTGTCTCAAAAAAAAAAAAGTGTCTAAAGACACCAAGGATTCCATAATGAAAAAGATAAAGTTCCTAGCCCAGGCATAGCGGCTCATGCCTATAATCCCAGCACTTTGGGAAGCTGAGGCAGGTGGATCACTTGAGGTCAGGAGTTTGAGACAGGCCTGACAAACATGGTGAAACCCTGTCTCTACTAAATACAAAAATTTAGCCAGGCATGGTGGCACATGCCTGTAATCCCAGCTTCTTGGGAGACTGAGGCAGCAGAATTGCTTGAACCCAGGAGGTGGATGTTGCACTGAGCCAAGATTGCGCCATTGCACTCCAGCCTGGAAAACGAGCGAAACTCCATCTCAAAAAAAAAAAAAGATAAAGTTTCCTGACTTTAAGAAAATTTCATTCTACCTGGGGAAGACAGGCAACCAGGCAACAAGCATGCAAATAAAAAGGGCAATATTGAAGAGAATGAATAGGAGAGCTGCTCAAAAAGTAGCCACATTGGAAAGATCTGAGGGATGTAAAGAAAGTAGTCATGAAAATATGGGAGAAGCATTATAGTGGAAACAGCAGCAAACAGAAAGGTCCTGGGAAAGATGCAAGCTTGGTATTCTTAAGGTACAGGACAAGGGCTGATGAGGAGGGAACACAGAAAACAAAGCACGGAGAGATGATGTCAGAGAACAGTTGGGTGCCAGATGATACAGGTCCATTGCTTGGAGTTTGAACTTTATTCTGGTTGCAATGAAGTCACGTGATATAATTTGTGCTTTTGAAAGCTCACTCTGGCTTCTATGCAGAGGATCTACATGGGCAGAAGCGTAGAAAGGAGGCAGAGAGATCAGTTAGGAAGCTATTGCAGTAGCTTAGGTAAGAGATGTAGTTTGGACTAGGGCTATATGCACGATAGCGATCAACACTTGGATTCAAGATATATATGGAAACTAGAATTGACAGGACTTGCTGATAGAGTATTAGTACTGATGTCAGGTGTAATAACAATGAAGGATGACTCAGGCTTTTGACCTGTGCATGGGAGAGATAAATAATTGTACAATGTATAGCGACTGGAAAGATTTTGGAAGGGAACATGAGTTCTGTCTAGGACATGTTAAGTTTAAAATACCTATTAAGCATCCAATCAGAGAGTTGAAAAGTAGTTGAATATATGAGTATGGAGTTCAAACAATATAACTTAGATTCAATAATATATATAGTTGATTCTTATTCACAGTAGTCCTCTTCTATAAAGTCACCACAAACAATGAATTAGCAAATACTGAGCAATTGTTCCTAGGGAAAATACAGAGTTAGGTTCCTGCAAATATGTAAATAGTCATATTTTATTCAACTGATCAATATATAATCTTGTTTTTATGTGTGTTTCTGATTAAAGAAACTTATTTAATGTATATTTTTTATTCATTAGCATTGAACTCATAGCCAATGGTACTAACTCATGCCTGAATGAAGCTTGTCTCATAAATGTATTTTCTCCATAAGGCACATTACAATCCTCTTGGACTTAGGAACACTAGATAACACTTCAGCTTATACTTGGGGGCCACTGTAAACAGCTAAATCACAAATAAAAGGCACAAAAAAAAAGTAGCACTAAATAGACTATTTCAGCACGAGAGCTGAAACAAAAAGGTAGAGCAGCACCTTATTCACCCTCAGCTGAGATCGGGAATATCAGAAGACACATTTTCACTAATTGTGCATGCCATGAATGGCCACAGAAGCAGTGTAAATATTGATCTGGAGATTACAAATCAATTAGCAAGTAGGCAAATTCATAAATACAGAATCTGCAAATAATGAGTATCAACTGTATATGAATTTTAAAAGCATGGAGCAGGATAAGCTGAGCAGAGAGAATAGACAGAGAAACAGCAGCAGCAGAGGATGCAACCCTAAAATACAGCATTGTTTAGAGATGGTAGAGAGGAAGAACAAGCAAGGGAGACTGGAAAAGAGCATCCAGTAATGTGGAAGGGGAAACAGGGCAAGTGTGGCATCAGGATCCTAGAGAGTAATGTATTTTGACAATAAGTTAATAGCGGCCGGGCATGGTGGCTCACGCCTGTAATCCCAGCACTTTGGGAGGCAGAGGTGGGTGGATCACCTGAGGTCAGGAGTTCATGACCATCCTGGCCAACATGGTGAAACCCCATCTCTACTAAAAATACAAAAACTAGCCAGCTGTGGTGGTGGGCGCCTATAATCCCAGATATTCAGGAGGCTGAGGCAGAAGAATCACTTGAACCCAAGAGGAGGAGGTTGCAGTGAGCCAAGATTGCACCACTGCACTCCACCCTGGACAACAAGAGCGAAACTCCATCTCTAAATAAATGAATCAATAAATAAATGAATAAGTTGGCTTATAAAAAAATTAATGAATAAGTTAACTGCACCAAATACTAAAAGACAGTGTATGGTGAGGATACAGAGCTGAACACTGGCCTAGGCAAAATAAAGACAACTGGTAACCTTGAATAGAGTTATCTCAGTAGACTGATTGTATTACTCAGGGTTCTCAAGAGAAAGGGAACCAATAAGATATGTGTGTGTGTGTGTGTGTATATATATATATATATATATATATATATACACACACACGTAGAAATATGAAGAGATTTCTTGTGATGGACTGGCTTACACAATTATGGAGGTTGAGAAGTCCTACCATCTGCTGTCTGCAAGCTGGAGACCCAGTAAAATTAATGATGTAATTCCAGTCCAAACCCAAAGACTTCAGAACCAAGACAACTGATGGTATAAGTTGGGTCCAAATCCAACAGCCTGAGAATGAGGAATGCTGAGGTCCAAGAGCAGGAGAAGATGGATGCTCCAGCTCAAGCAGAGATAGCAAATTTGCCCTTCCTCTATTTTTTTGTTCTATTTGGGGCCTCGAAGAAATGGTTGATGCTTACCCACGTTGATGTAGGTGATCTTCTTTACTCAGTCTACTGATTCAAATGCTAATCTCATACAAAAATTGGCTGGGCATGGTGGCTCACACCTATAGTCCCAGCTATTCGGAAGGCAGGAGAACTGCTTGAACCCGGGAGGTGGAGGTTGCAGTGAGCCAGGACTGCACCACTGCACTCCAGCCTGGGTGACAGAGTGAGACTCCATTTCAAAAAAAAAAAAGAAAAAAATGCTAATCTCTTCTGGAAACACATTCACAGACACACCCAGAAATAATGTTTTACCAGCTATCTGGACATCTTTGCCCAATGAAGTTGACAAATAAAATTAACCACCATATTGACATAGGACAGAAGCCCTACTGGAGTGAGCTGAAGAGGGAATAAGAGATGACAAAGATAAAACAGCAAGTACAGATAACCATTAGGGTCAAAGAACGAGGAACTTAGAAGTGGGATGGTGGCTGGAGGGGAACACTGGGCAAAGGGATGGGTCCAACTAATGATTTTTTTTTTTTTTTTTTTGAGACAGGGTCTCACTCTGTCACCCAGGCTGGAATGCAGTGACATGATCACAGCTCACTGCAGCCTGGACTACCCAGACTCAAGCAATCCTCCCACCTCAGCCTCCCAAGTAGCTGGGACTACAGGTGTACACCACCACTCCTGGATAATTTTTGTATTTTATAGAGATGGGGCTCAAGCATTTCTCCCACCGTGGCCGCCCAAAGTGCTGGGATTACAGGTGTGAGCCACCGCACCTGGCTCAGTGAATGATTTTTTACGAACTTATCACATGCCATGCATTATCATCTATTAGAGATGGAAGAACTAATATTGTAGAAAATGAAGGGGGTTGTAATAGTTGCAAAGTTGTGGAGAAGGTACAAGGGGATGAGATCTTAAAGCAAGAGTGGAGGCAATGGTCTTAAGTAAGAATGCGCCTTTTTTTTTTTTTTTTTTGAGACAGAGTCTCAATCTGTCACCCAGACTGGAATGCAGTGGCTCTATCTCAGCTCACTGCAACCTCTGCCTCCCAGGTTCAAGCGATTCTCCTGCCTCAGCCTCCCAAGTAGCTGGGACTGCAGGTGCTCACCACCATGCCTGGCTAATTTTTGCATTTTTAGTAGAGACGGGGTTTTGCCATGTTGGCCAGGCTGGCCTTGAACTCCCGACCTCAGGTGATCTGCCCGCCTTGGCCTTCCAAAGTGCTGGGATTACAGGCGTGAGTCACCACACTCAGTCAGAATGCTTCCATTTTAACAAGAAAAAAAGGCATTCTGTGTAGATACAAATGTAGGTAGACTGATGGATTTGCAAGGAGGAAAATGAGTTGTTTTTCTTCAAATCATTTTCTTCTCAATTAAGTGTAAGGCAATTGTATCAGTTGAGAGTCATCATAGAGGGAGTAGTGGAAATTTGAAGGGAGAGGAAGAGGTATGAAAGAGTCACATCAGAGAGTGGAAAGGTGACTATAGAAGGAAATAGAATAGAATTGTCTGCAATATTGAGTGCTCATCTGAGATTTGTGGTCATGGACATGAAATTAGTCGACTAAGTACCATTATATAATTTTCTCCAACAATCAAATCAGTCATCAGTTATCTCACTTCCAAGTCACAGAAATTGTAGTCATTTCCTCCCTTATGTTTTATTTATCTTCTTATTAGTTCAGAGGGTACAATATTAAGCAGGAAATTCAAAACCAAGCCATTAAGGACAGCATACCTGATGCTACACGGTACTACTTGGAACATTCTCCCAGAACTTACCCCATTCTCCCATAGGCCTTACTGTACTTTGAATCAATTGCTATTGCTTTTTCACAATCCTTTATCGCATCTGTATAGTGACCTAATTTGCTCTGAGCAGCAGCCCTAAGAGAAAGAAAAGAGAATTTTATTAAAGGCAGTTTTCAAGGTACTAATTTAGATTTTTCAAGTACTAATAACACTACCTTTTTCTTGTTCCAATTTGTAGATCATTCCCACTAAATTTCTAAGTCAAACTGTCTAAGATAATTATGTAATAAAATGAAAACAAAACCAAAAAAAAGCTCAGAAACTTCTGTGCAGAAAAAAGTATGCAGGCTGCCTTTCACTGTTTGCTTTGCTATAGAAAGGATAAATATGCAAGTCATACAACTGGTCTACCTATTTATACCCTTTCTAGTTTGTGCAAACAGAAAAGTGAAAAAGCTAGGACATCTGGGCTACTATGGAGGCACAAAGAGTGAGTGATTGCTGTGAATGGCTACACAGAGGGTTGTGCTATTATGACTTTAACGGTAGGGTTAAAGTACAAGTAAAAGTGATATCCCAGTCCCCTGGCACTTTCTCTCATTCATTCATTTCTAAGGCCAACTAGATTTTATTTCTTTCAGTCTCCTAGAAGTTCTCATGATCTTGTCCCTCATCAAAAGGTTGAAGAGCCAACTTTGGAAAAAGAACACTTGCCTAGATCAAAATCCCTACAATTGTGACCTCTCCTCAATAACGTTTCCAAATAGGAAGAAACAGCTCAGAGGAGAAACAGGAAAGGAGAAGAGAAGCTCTAAGATGGGTGCTCAGAAGTCAAAGTGGGGTGCCAGCAACCAAGAAATAGAAGTTTCTTGGACCAAGGAGGGCCAAGGTGTGGTGACCACTTCTTCAATTTCTCACAACTACAAAGGAGAATGCTATGCTGCACAGCACCTCTGCCTCTACCACTGTAACTCCAAGACCTGGTACCCTTTCTATTAATTAAGGTAAAGAAGCACTTTCTGAAAATTTTGCTTCCAAGTGCAGAAATGAACTTAGGCTCCTTCATGTTCTTCAGTCTACAGACAAAAGTCTCACGCTAACCCAAGGTCTCTGACCTCATGTTCCTCTCCCATTGCAATCTCAGAAGCTCTACTCTTGTTTTTGCTACCTCTATTCTTCTCTCTTTACCCATATTTGTTTTTTTGTTTTGTTTTGTTTTTTTCCTTTTTGTGGAGAACAGGGTCTTGTTATCCTGCCCAGGCAGGTCTCGAACTCCTGGGCTCAAGCTATCCTCCCACCTCTGCCTCCCTAAGAGCTGGGATTACAGGCGTTAGTCACCGCACCCAGCCCCATGTTAGTTGTTTTAATTGTCCTTAAAAACAATCTTTTTGCTTAACCACCCAGTAAACCATATCTCTTCCTTGAAATTAGTCAAAGGTCACATCTTTCAAGGACCTAGCTGGAATCGAATAAGCACACATGAAAACAATAAAGCTGATTAGAACACCACCTATCTCCAAGTATCAGTGAGGATCCTTGCTGATCCTCAATATTCCTTAAGTATGCTCTAATCTCCTCCTGTCAATCAAACTATAGATTAGGGTTATCTAATACTACTTTTATATCACAACCAGCTTATTATTATACTCTACAAATACTAGCTGTACATAGTAATAAATCAATTATTTGCTAGGTATCCACGAACAGAATGTGTTATGTAAAACCAATCCTGGATAGAAGAAGCTAAAAAAAAATACTGCCAATTCTGGAAGTTGAACCTGGGAATATAAACCTACTAAAGTTTCACTAAAAATTAAGCACGTTTAGTGGGAAGAAAAGGAGAAGAAATAGGAGTTTAGTTCTAATTAAGCACATTTAGTGGGAAGAAAAGGAGAAGAAATAGGAGTTTAGTTCTGACTAACAGGAAGATGTTGAGAAATTCCCATCATAGCCTGGCTTCCACAAAGCAGATTAACAACATGTGAGTCTGGATCACTGACTTTTTCCCATCTAATGTGAGGATTCCAGGTCAATAAGCATTCATTAAAGTTACACTGTGTAAGGAGCACAACCTTCCAGACTAGTACAGATCTTTCTTTTAGAGTAGCTTAACTCAGAGAAAATGTTAAAAGACCAACCTTGCAAAGTTTATATACTTCAATGGGTGACACATAAATACATACTCCCAAAAAGGAGATTTCAAGAAAACTCCTATTTATGCCCAATTTGGCCTTCTAAGCCACAGTACTTTCAAGACAAAAACTTTGTGTCACAGTAACAATAGGAATGAGACATTGCCTCAGAGCAAGTTCCTTTTTCTACCACTATAGAAAGCTCTTGTCCACACGTGATTTTAGTCCAAAGAGCCAGGAAGGTCCCTCAGAGGCTTCAAATGTTCTTGTCTATTCTGCCTGGTTGCTTGAAGGAGAACATTTCAGAGAGTGAAGTAATGCAAGCAATTAACTGAATGACAATGGAATCCTACCAACTCAGGAGGTTTTTTGTTATTGTTGTTGTGTTTGTTTTTTTGAGATAGAGTCTTGCTTTGTCATCCAGGCTGGAGGGCAGTGGCACAATCTCAGCTCACTGCAACCTCTGTCTCCCAGATTCAAGCAATTCTCCTACCTCAAACCCCCAAGTAGCTGAGATTACAGGTGTGTGCCACCATGCCCTGCTAATTTTTGTATTTTTAGTAGAGACAGGATTTCGCACTGTTGGCCAGGCTGATCTTGAACTCCTGACCTCAAGTGATCCGCCCACCTCGGCCTCCCCAAGGGCTGCGATTACAGGCGTGAGCCACTGTGCCAGGCCAGGAAGTTGAATCTGGGATTACAAAATGGCTAAACCAAATTTCATCTAAGAATTAACATTTATTGAGAGAAAAGGAGTTAACGGACTAAGCTTTGAGACAGATTTTTAAAATAATTTTATTATATATAATAAGCAGAGCCACCGGAAGAAAGAAAAACTTGTCCAGAAACGGAGCATGAGATATGTACTAAGTCCAGGTCTTATATCTAACTCCATAGGCAAGGCAATACTATCTGTGCAAATTCACAGGCCTAGTGTCGGATCTATCACTGATATCTGATCCTGGACATCTGCGAACGGTGGTTTTGTAGAACAGCAAATGCCTCAATCTCATCTCTTTTCTGTCAAGAGTCGCACTTTCTAATCAGTGTATGTGTCTGCACATACGCACAGAAACATGCAAGAAGGGTAAAAGGGCTCATGGGAGGATGGAAAGAGAAAGTTTTGAAAAAGGAATTCAGAAAAAGAACTACGTGGTTTTGAAAAAACAACAAATCTGTTCCTAAACACTTGCTAAACACCTTCAGGAAAGTGAAAGGCAATACTTGCCTTTAGATATCTGATTAGCAATTTTTAAAATATAACCAGAAAATGACTCCTCTATACATAATACATAGGACTGAGCATACTCTGAGCATCTGTAATGTTACATAGCAAAAGTTTTTAAAGAGAACAATCATACCATGTGGATTGTATTTTAAGTGGTTAATATATGGCTACATTCAGGATTTAATGTTAAGTATTTTTAACTGTATTTCTTTTCTTTTTTTTTTTTTTTGAGGCAGAGTCTTGCTCCGTTGCCCAGGCTGGAGTGCAGTGGCGAAATCTCGGCTCACTGCAAGCTCCGCCTCCCGGGTTCACACCATTCTCCTGCCTCAGCCTCCCGAGTAGCTAGGATTACAAGCACCCGCCACCATGCCCAGCTAGTTTTTTGTATTTTTAGTAGAGACAGGGTTTCAACATGTTAGCCAGGATGGTTTCGATCTCCTGACCTTGTGATCTGCCTGCCTTGGCCTCCCAAAGTGCTGGGATTACAGGCGTGAGCCACCATGCCCGGCCTTTTAATTGTATTTCTTTGTTTAATTAAAATTTATCTTTAATAAATGCATATTCATACCTTCCCAAAAT
The DNA here is from genome assembly GCF_007565055.1 of Rhinopithecus roxellana. NCBI lineage: Eukaryota > Metazoa > Chordata > Mammalia > Primates > Cercopithecidae > Rhinopithecus > Rhinopithecus roxellana. The sequence goes on from NC_044551.1 coordinate 58,933,220, forward strand.
ACTAGTCATTCTACAGGTACACATATTACCATATATTAAGATTATCTAGCAAATCTAAAGTAAAAACACTTATCTGCGTACCTAAATCTGGCTGTAAATTAAGGATGACAACTATTCCATCTACTTTGCACAGAATCTCAGAGCAATCAAGGACCATTTATCTGATCTGTTAACACTTGCTATATCACATCTACCAAAAAAACTCTTCTAAAATGACCGGGAACAATACGACACAAGTATAATTATTGTTTGATATGCAAACCTTTCAACTCAAAGTTTCCATAATGTCTCCTGCCCTCATAATTATAAACCAATATAATTGGTTTATAATACCAACTGAAGGATACTGAAAGATACAGTGAAGGAGTAAAGCTACACCACTCCATTTGTTCTTCTCCAAATATTTCTACTTAATTCATTCAACTAATATATCTATTGAGGGCCAGAGAATGCACACTTTTCTAAGAATAATGGATACAGCAATAAGCAAAATAATATTCCTGTCCTCAATAGCACTTAGATTCTAGTGGGGGCACGGAGGGTGAGGAGAAGTCTGGCAGACTACAGAGAAAATGTGGTTTTAGTTCTCATTTTCTATGTCTAGTTTTCTGTCAATCTTTCTTCATACAGCATGACTGAGGCCCTTACTTCTCAGACTAATTATAAAAATGTTAATATTTATTTAAAAATAAACACATAGTCCTTTGCTTCAGTTTAAAAAAATTGAGATGTGAAAGTATAGGGTTCAACAAACCAGTTTTGGTAGTTCATGTGAAAAAGTGTATGGGTTTCTCTGACTTAATACTCACTACAAAGTAACAGCAGGACAAGAATAACCATTAGAAGAAGAGCTATAGGATGTGTAACTTTCAAATAATTAGAAAGAAAGAAAAAAAATCAAAACAATAGAAGGGAGGGAAGTAGGGGAGGAAAGAAGCAGCCAAGAAAGAGGATGCTTAAAAAGAGCCGGGTGCAGCGGCTCATGCCTGTCATCCCAACACTGTGGGAGGCCAAGGCCAAGAGGATCACCTGAGTCCAGGAGTTTGAGACCACCTTGGACAACAGAGTCAGACCCTGTGTCTACGAAAAATTTAAAAATTAGCCAGTTGTAGTAGTGTACACCTGTAGTCTCAGCTTCTCGGGAGACTGAGACAGGAGGATCACTTGAGCCCAGGAGGTTGAGGCTGCAGTGAGCCATGTTCATGCCATTGTACTTTAGCCTGAGTGACAAAGCAAGAGTCTGTCCTTCCCACCCCGCAAAAAAAGGTAGCAGAAAACAACTCAAATTTATCAGACAAAACTCAGATTCTCAACTTGGATACAAAATATATCACTTAAAACATATACACAGGTTGAAGTTAAAAGGACAGAAAAAGACAAACAGGAGAACTGAAACAACAAAAAAGAAAGCTGATGTAGAACATTAATATTAAATATCAATATTAATTTAATATTAAATATCAATATTAATTTAATATTAAATATTAAACACAAAACAAATCAGATCATTAAAGATAGAGAGAGGCATTATTTTTACTAATCACCCTTTCAAATTTAATTTTATGTAAAAAACTTACAAGGTTCAGAAGTTAAACCTACATTAGAAGTCTCCCTACCACCCTATTGGGGATGGGTGAGAATGGGGTAGGTGGGATAGAAATGGGAGTAAGACTTCAAAAAGATGAAAAAGCAAACCTTCAAACTGAATAAAACAGAAACAATTGATCCTAACTGTATATCAAAAACAATTCAAATCATTTTTGAGCACAGTATTCTGAGTATATATGATTACTGAGATGCATTCAAAGACAAAAGAAAAACTGCAAAGAAATCCTGAAGTTTACATAGCAGGCCTGCTAGTGGTGTAATATTAGCTTATAAGACCAACTGAAGGATACTGAAAGATATAGCGAATGAGTAAAGCTACTGGTGGTGGTGGAAGAAGGGTTTTCACCCTGGGAGAAGGAAAATACAAATATAAAATGGAGGAAGATGAGGGAGAAATCTGTGATGCTAGAATGTGAATTGAAGGCATCTGTATAAACTGATAACTTTTCAAAAAATCAGTTTCCTAGCTCTGTCCACTGAAAAGACCTAGAAGCAATAAGACCTTAGTAGTAATGATCATGTCCTGCAACTCCATCTTGGTTTCTAAATACCATCCTCCACTGAAAAGGTCAGAGCTTCCTTGGAGAAACAGTTGAGTTCAGGGCTACAACAGGGAAAGTACAAAGGAAATCTGGAATGTCTTATTGTCTCAGAAAGCAAGAAAGTGGTTGGTTTTTTGGTTTTTGGTTTTTGTTTGTTTGTTTGTTTTTGAGATAGTCTTGCTCTGTCTCCCAGGCTGGACTGCAGTGGCACGCCCAGCTATTTTTCGTATTTTTAGTAGAGACGGTTGTTTCACCATGTTGATCAGGCTGGTCTCAAACTCCCGACCTCAAGTGATCTGCTGGCCTCGGCCTCCCAAAGTGCTGGGATTACAGGCAATGAGCCACTGTGCCTGGCTAAGAAAGTGTTTTTTAAAAATGAAGTTACATAAAAGGATACACCGACCAGTTTAAAGGTGCTCTCATTAGCCAAATGTGGGATAATTTAAGAACCAAAAATAACTCATTATGAATAGTGACTTTTTAAAAAATTAATGAGTCCAAATGAATATTCAAATGACACTCAAAAAAGTTGCAGTGAGGAAGAGGGAGAAAGCTGAAAAAGGAAGAGAGGAAAGCTCTTCTTTATAGAAATATGTGAGGAAATATATGTAAAGGAAATGATAAAATTAGAAAAATCACCATTTTGCAACTATCAACGTATTAATGATATGGTATTAATGATAAGGAGAAAGATCATGAATAGATGATAAAACATTTAATAAAAGTTTGTTAGGGAATAATTTTTTATTCATATCACCAAACCCTACAGATTACTTATAAATTAAAAAAGGAAGAATAGATCTGATGGTCATTACCTTAAGATATAGGCCGGGCGCCGTGGCTCAAGTCTGTAATCCCAGCACTTTGGGAGGCCGAGACGGGCGGATCACGAGGTCAGGAGATCGAGACCATCCTGGCTAACACGGTGAAACCCCGTCTCTACTAAAAACTACAAAAAACTAGCCGGGCGACGTGGCGGCGCCTGTAGTCCCAGCTACCCAGGAGGCTGAGACAGGAGAATGGCATAAACCCGGGAGGCGGAGCTTGCAGTGAGCTGAGATCCAGCCACAGCACTCCAGCCTGGGTGACAGAGTGAGACTCCGTCTCAAAAAAAAAAAAAAAAAGATATCAAACTTAAGAGTCACCAGTAATGGGACAGTCTGAAAATATGTGCCTCCTAACATAATGCAATAAGTGGTACACATAATTATTTTTGTAGGCTTCATAACAAAATTTAACCTAAATTTAATCATGAGGAAGCACGACATAAATCCAGAATATGGCTCATTCTATAAGACAATTGGCCTGAACTCTTCAAAAATGTCTAGGTCATGAAAAACAATCAATCAAAAAAGTCAGGGATACTTTTTAGATTAAAAGAGACTAAAGTGGCATAATAAAATACAATGCAAGAAACTTGGTTGGATTCTGGATAAAAAACATAGCTATAAAAGATATTTTGGGGACAAATGGAAAGATTTCAGTATTAATACTAATTTTCTTACATGTAAATGGTATGATAATTATATGAAGTATATCCCTGTTCTTGGGAGATACAGTTGAAGTATTTGGGATGAGAAAGAAAATTTTATATATTTGTATATAGGCATATACACACCCCTCCATATACCCCAAAAGAAAGACAAAGAGAGGCCAGGTACAGTGGCTCATGCCTGTAATCCCAACACTTTGGGAGGCCGAGGTGGGTAAATCACTTGAGGCCAGGAGTTTGAGAAAGCCTGGCCAACATAGTGAAATCCTGTCAATCCTAAAAATATAAAAATTAGCTGGGTGTCCTGTGGTCCCTGCTACTCAGAGACTGACACACAAGACTTGCTTGAACCTGGGAGGCAGAGGTTGCAGTGAGCTGAGATCATGCCATTGCACTACAGGCTGGGTGAGAGAGTGAAAGAAGGATGGGATGGGACACAAAGGGAAGGAGGGAAGGATGGAGGGAGGGAGGGAGGGAGGAAGGGAGGAAGGAAGGAAGGAAGGAAGGAAGGAAGGAAGGAAGGAAGGAAGGAAGGAAGGAAGGAAGGAAGGAAGGAAGGGAGGGAAAGAGAGAGAGAGAAAGAGAGAGAGAAGGAAGAAAGGAAGGAAGGAAGGAAGGAGAAAGATAAGACAGAAAGAGAGAGAGAAAGGGAGGAAGGATGGAAGGAAGGAAGGAAGGAAGGAAGGGAGGGAGGGAGGGAGGGAGGGAGGAAGGAAGGAAGGAAGGGGAGAAAGAGGAGGGGAAGGCAGGGGAGGGAAGGGTGGAGGAAGCAAGGAAGGAAGGAAGGAAGGAGGGAAAGAGGGAGGGAGGGAGGAAACGAAGAAAGGAGAAAAAGAAAGGGAGGGAAGGAGGGAGGGAGAGAAGGAAGGAAGGAAGGAGGGAGGGAGGGAGGGAGGGAAAGAGGGAGGGAGGGAGGGAGGAAGGGAGGGAAGGAAGAAAGGAGAAAAAGAAAGGGAGGGAAGGAGGGAGGGAAGGAAGGAAGGAAGGAGAGAGGGAGGGAAGGAGAGAGGGAGGGAAGGAAGGAGAGGGAGGGAAGGAAGGAAAGAAGAAAGGAAGGAAGGAGAGAGGGAAGGAAGGAAGGGAGGGAGGGAGGGAGGGAAGGAAAGAGTGAGGAAGTAAACATGGCAAAATGTTAACTACCATTGATTCTATGATGAACATACATATAAAGAGATATGTTCATCATACAATTCTCTCAATAACTTTAAATAGGTTTAAATTTGTTTTTTGAGAAAATAGACACATAAACACACTCCCATATCACTGTTTCATCATTAGAAGTCATCAGGTAGAGACAACTTTTCCTTCTAAAATTCACTGAACCAATTCAGCTGATATTTGTGGAATACCTATAATATGCTAGACACTGAACTCGAAACCACTATACAGAGATGAAAAGAATATCTCCCTGCCCTTCAACCTTTCCTAGTCTAATAGGGAAACAGATATGCAAATAAGCAAATACTGTAATAAATGCAAAAATGGAAGTATAAAAGGAAGAGGCAACACAGAGAAAGGTGTGGCTAACCCTACGCCAAGCTGTCTAACAGAACTTTCTGCAATAGAAAAGTTCTGTTTCTGTACTATCCAATACAGTAGCACCTAGCCACATGTGACTAATGAGCATGAAATATGCTAATGCAACTGAGGAATTGCTAATGCAATTTTTAATTGTATTACATTTTAATTAATTTATATTGAAATCACCACATGTGGTTGGGAGCTACCATATTGGACAGCACCACTCTACTGGATGTGGAGGGGAAGGGCATAGGGGCATGGTCAGGAGGTTGGGAGGAAAAGATACTAAGAAGCCTGGGCGCAGTGGCTCCCACCTGGAATCCCAGCACTTTGGGAGGCCAAGGCGGGTGGATCACCTGAGGTCAGGAGTCTGAGACCAGCCTGGCCAACATAGTGAAACTCTGTCTCTACTAAAAATACAAAATAATTAGTCGGGCGTAGTGGTGGGCGCCTGTAGTACCAACTACTCAGGAGGCTGAGGCAGGAGAACTGCTTGAACCTGGGAGGCAGAGGGTGCAGTGAGTCGAGATCATGCCACTGCACTCCAGCCTGGGTGACAGAGGGAAAAAAAAGAAAAGATATTAAGAAAGTCTTCCCAAAAGAAGCAACACCTAACAGGGTTTTTTTTTGTCTTTTGTTTTCTGAGATGGAGTTTCGCTCTTGTAGCTCAGGCAGGAGTGCAGTGGTGCCACTGGCTCACTGCAACCTCCACCTCCCGGATTCAAGCAATTCTCCTACCTCAGCCTCTACAGTAGCTGGGATTACAGGCACACACTACCACACCCAGCTAATTTTTTGTATTTTTAGTGGAGGCAGGGGTTTCACCACGCTGGCCAGGCTGGCCTCGAACTCCTGACCTCAGGTGATCCACCCACCTCGGCCTCCCAAAGCCTAATGGGTTTTGAAGGATGACTAGCAGTTGACCAATTAGATAAGGTAGGAAATATTCTAGGCACAGGGGGAAGCACATACAAAGCATGGAGAGATGTCCCAACATGGTATTTTTAAGAAATCAGTAAGTTTCGTATTATATGTGCATAGGTAGTAGAGAGAAGAGGAAAAGGGTAGGAGGAAAAGTGAAGATAATAAAGTTAAGAGAAAAGAAAGAGCCTAGATTAGAAAAGATCTTACGCGTCATGTTGAGGAGTTTAAATTGGATCCTGTAGGTATTTTGGAACTACTGAACAGAAAGCAAGCATTAGATGATCAATTTCACATCTTAGAAAAAAACCTTTTGGCAGAAGACAGGAGTGGGGAATGCAAGTAGAAATGGAAAGCCATTTTCATGTCCCTATTGCACTAGTTCAACCAAAGTTAAGAACCTGGACTAAGGGAGCAGGAAATAAATGAGCTATTTGGGAAGTGTATGGAAAATGGAAACAGAAAGACACCCTGAAATCTGGCTTCAGATTCTGACAATAAGATAAGAAATAAGCAGGGAGGATCAGACTCAGAGAGAAGAGTGGGTGTAAGGAAGGAGGGGGACTGTGTTTCAATCTTAACAGCTTTGGATCACAAACTGCAAGTTAGGGTGAAAGCAGATTTGTGCAGCTCACAAAAGGAACAGGAGAGGCGTCTGAGCCTCAGAGGCCAGGAAAGGAAAGAGAAGACAGGCTATATTTGAATCTTCTGGAAGATGAAGTGAAACATGCCAATGTCTGAAGTGAATAACAATGTGGTCTGTGCTCTCTGCCTCTGTTGTCTGGTTATCAGGGCATAACTAATGAAATTTCAGTGGAACAGTACAGTCAGAGTCACATGTTTTCAGGCACCCTTGCTTTCTTCGCCTTATTAGAAACAAAAGCATGAATATGATTTATGTTCTATTTTTATAGAAAGTCAGAAAAAAATCAAGCTACTTCACATTTCTCACATCATGCATAAATAAATCATGGCAAAAAATCTATTCCTACAACTAAAGAAGCCTTATCTTGTTTTTGAAAGAAACAAATGTTGCAAGTCTAGGACTATGCTGGGAACTCTGTACATATTATCACTCCTCACAACTACCCTTTGAAGTGGATAATATCCTTATTTTACAAGTGAGGAAACAAGGGGCTTAAAAAGATACAGTGACTGCCTAAGGTCGTGTAGCTAGTAAGTGCAGAACTGAGATTCAACGACAAGCTCAAATCCCAGTGAATTGATTGACCATATGCTGCTCACAGAGGAGGAAGAAACAAAATGCAAAATAATGAGGCCTCTGTTCCCATCTTTCTCAGGGTTCACACGGCTACGTGCTGTCACTAGCATTTCTTATTACAATGGCCTGATGCTTCTTGATTGTGCCTAAGCTCTCCAATCTGAAATGCCTTCCCCTCTCCTCTGCCTATTCAAGTTCTATCAGTCCTTCAAATCTGACTCTAGTTCTCCATCACCTGAGAGGCCTTCCAAATTCCCTCCATCATGCGCTCTCTCTCTCTCCTGTCTTTTATTGCCCTAAGTCATTCAACCATCCATCCACCCCTGAAGCATGAGCTTACTATGGGTAAAGTACTCAGCACTGAAGTACAAAAGAAATAAGAACATCGTGTTTGTGTAGAGACAGAAGACATCCAAAACTGTTGTTCATTTCATATTATGGAGCGTTTGGTGGTGTTTTAGACCTATACTCAATCATTTGTTGTTTTATATATACAAGTGTTAATGTGAATGGCTGCTTGCTTCAGTATCTTTTATACACTTCATAGTCCAAAAATTGGCTGAACTCCTACAAAGCACAGTATAAGGTGCTATAGGGGATACAAATAGATACAAGTGCCAATCTCTGCCCTTCACCTGAATAAAACAAATATGCATATAAAGCAGAAAATATGACAAGCATATGATAAAACATATGACAAACCTACATAAATGTTACACATTGTGTCAAGTGCTAGAAGTATATTCAAAAAGCAAAACTACATGATATGTTTGCAAGGAAGGATTCAGGTTTTCCTTTTATCACAGTGGAGCCTAAAGCATCATAGGATCCTAAAAGGCCAAAATAGAAGACAAGTACTAGAAAAGAAAGAGTCACGCTTAAGAAATGTGCCAGATGATCATTTTCTAACAAATTAAAAAGTCACTTCTATAAAAAGTAAACATTAGTTCATCCTAGTGAGTTGAGTATGTAAAAAATATTGATTAGTAATAAAATTGTGAAAATGAATTTAAAATGGATATTTAGATTGGCTATTCTGAGCTTCCAATTTGCAGCCAGTTGGCAAAGAAAAATGGCAGAGATAGTTGGCAAGATCACAGGCTATTGAGATATTTATAGTTACTAGAGTCTCAAAAAAACCAAAGTGATCCTAAAGCTTTGTTTAGTACTTATATGAAATATATAAACTTTTCTGATTATTTAATATTAAATAGCATGCTCTTTTACTGCACTTTTCAGGGAAAAAGATATGACTTAAGTGCAAAGGAGAAGTATAATTATTGATTTCAGTTTTACAAAAATTAAATAAAAAGCAACCACAGGTATTGCCAAGAATTTCTTCTAATACAGCACTGGTGGATATAAGACTATTCTCATCAAAAATAAACTTTGTAGGCTCACATTTTCCATATTTATACCTAAAAGTATACGGCTTATTGTGCTCTACAAATAAGAAATTTTGTGATCATATGTGTATCTGGTTACAACATTTCATGACACGCTTAAGTATTTATTTCAAGACTGCATATGCTAAAACATTAAAACATTATATAAATTAATCTGATTATACATAATAAAACTTAACCATCAAACCACAGCTAAGAGGATTCATTCTCTACAAATTATTTGGATTTTCTATTTTGGGGAGCTACACTGATGATTAATAAAGGAATTTTTATGTGTGTGAAGAAGAAAATGAAGTTCTCTAGTGAGGCCAACTAAACTTCTTAAGGATACGACCCTCCCACAAAGAATAACTATAAAATCTGGACAACATTTTTTAAAAATTGTTTTAACTAGAAGCAGCCCAGGTGGCCATAGATAGGAAAATAGCTAAGCAAACTGATATATTCAAACAATGGAATATTATTGATCAATAAAAAAGAATGAACTAATACATGCCATGACATGGTTGAATCTCAAAACCATTATGCTGAGCAAATAAATTTTGCACAAAAAATAAGTATGATTTCTTTCATATGAAACTCTAGGGGAAATGAATCTAATCTATCAAAACAGTGGTTACCTCTGGTGAGTGCTGTAGGCAACAGACTGTGAAGGGGTTTAAGGAACTTCCTGGACATCTGATGGTAGCTGGGATTACAGGCACCCACCACCATGCCTTGCTAGTGATGGTAATTTTCAATATCTTGATAGAATTTTAGGTTACATGGGTGTATTTGTCAAAACTCCGTGAAAGTACAGTTAAGATTTATGCATTTTTTGTATGCAAATTTTACCCCCAAAAAATGATATGCATGCTAAGTACTTAGGGAGGATGTTTATTGATGGCTGTAAGTTGACTTGAAATGCATCAAATGTACTATACTGCTTGATCTCCATAACAACCTTATGAGGTAAATACTATTATTACCCACATTTTACAGATAGGGAAACCAAGGCATAGATGCACTAGGAACTTTGCTCAAGGTCACACAGGTAGTAAGTGACAGAGCCAGAAATTAGAATCCAAAGAGTCTGGACCCGTCAAAAATAAATAAGTGAGACCAAATTAAACTGAAAGGCTTCTGTACAGCAAAAGAAATAATCATCAGAGTAAACAGACAGAATGGGAGAAAATATTTGCAAACTGTGCATCCAACAAAGAACTAATACCTAGAATCTACAAGAAACTCAAACAAATCAGCAAACAAACAAACAAACAAACAACCCATCAAAAAGTGGGCAAATAACACGAATAGACATTTCTCAAAGTTATACAAATGGCCAAACATATGAAAAAATGCTCAATCACTAATTATCAGGGAAATGCAAATTGAAACCACAATGAGATACCACCTTACTCTTGCAAGAATAGCCATTATTAGAAAGTCAAAAAACAACAGATGTTGGCATGGATGTGGTGAAAAGGGAATACTTATACACTGCTAGTGGAAATGTAAATTAGTACAACCTATATGGAAAACAGTGTGGAGATTTCTTAAAGAACTAAAAGTAGATCTACCATTCGATCCAGGAATCCCATTACTAGGTACCCATCCAAAGGAAAAAAAGTCATTATATCCAAAAGACATCTGCACGCATATGTTTATTGCAAGACAATTCACAATTGCAAAGATGTAGAACCAACTAAGGGCTCATTGGCCAATGAGTGGATAAAGAAAATGTGGTATATATGTATATACTATGGAATACTACTCAGCCACAGAAAAAGAACAAGATGATGTCTGTTGCAGCAACTTGGATGGAGCTGGAGATCATAACTGTAAGTGAAGTAACTCAGGAATGGAAAACCAAATGCTGTGTGTTCTCACTTATAAGTAGGAGCTAAGCTATTGGTACACAAAGGCATACAGAGAGGTATAATGTACTCTGGAGACTCAGAAGTGGGAGGATAGGAGGGAGATGAGATATAAAAAAAACTACATGTTGGGTACAATGTACACTACTCAGGTGATGGTTTCACTAAAATCTCAGACTTCACCACTATACAATTCAACCGTGTAACCAAAACCCACATGTACCCCCAAAGCTACTAAAATATATATATATTTTTTAAAGAGTCTGGGTTCAGAATTCCTGCTCTTAACCACTTCTTTATTATAGTTCCACTAGTTGACTTGTTTGTTTGGTTTTTGTTTACTTTTTAGTAGAGACAGGATTTCACCACATTGGCCAGGAACTCCAGACCTCAAGTGATCCGTCCCGCCTCGGCCTTCCAAAGTGCTGGTATTATAGGCATGAGCCACTGCACCCAGTCAACTTGTTATTGACATGGTACTCTCAAGATATGGTACTCTTCTCAAGTTTGTGGATGACATGAAAACAGAAGTAAGAGCAAATTCATTAATTACTTTACAGATTATTTATCAAAAAAGCTTTAAAAGATAAATAAATAGGAGCTTATAACAAGATAGAATTTGATAGGGGCAAAACGTAAGAGCCTGCATTTAAGTATAAGCAACCAATTGTTTCTCCAGTGGCAGTATTAGTGCATAGCAGGTATTTGGCAAAAACCTGTCAAATATATATACGATTGAGTTATACAATAGAGAGAATCTATGAAAAAAGACGGCCGTAATATACCAAAAGCAAAATATGAACTTAACACATAATGCTAGAATAAGCTGATATACAGCCATGTTATCTAGAAAATGGGTTAAATTAGAGCCTTACAAGATTGTTGGTCTAGTTAGGCTAATGCCAGGTATACTGTGTTATCTTCTGGGAACTATATCTAACAGACACAGGTAAACTGGAACAAGTTTCAAGAGAAGGTACAGGACTTAAAAGCTGTACTACCTGAAGTATAACAGAAGAAACTTCAAACATTGAATGTGGAGAAAACAAAAGTGAACACGGTAGCAAATTTTAAAATGTAAGGTACTGTCATGAAAAAGAAGAATTGGCGGTGGGGGGCGGTGGCTCACGCCTGAAATCCCAGCACTTCGGGAGGCCGAGGCGGGCGGATCACGAGGTCAGGAGATCGAGACCATCCTGGCTAACACGGTAAAACCTCATCTCTACCAAAAAAATACAAAAAAAAAAATAGCTGGGCATGGTGGTGGGCGCCTGTAGTCCCAGTAATTCGGGAGGCTGAGACAGGAGAATGGTGTGAACCCGGGAGGAGGAGCTTACAGTGAGCCAAGATCGCGCCACGGCACTCCAGCCTGGTCAACAGAGTGAGATTCTGTCTCACAAAAAAAAAAAGAAAAGAAAAGAAAAGAAAAGGAAAAGAAGAATTATGGCTAGGCGTGGTTGCTCAGACTTGTAATCCGAGCACTTCGGGAGGCTGAGGCAGGTAGATCACTTGAGGTCAGGAGTTCAACACCAGTCTGCCCAACATGGTGAAACCCTGCCTCTACTAAAAATACAAAAATTAGCCGGGCCTGGTGGCCCATGTCTGTAGTCCCAGCTACCCGGGAAGCTGAGACCAGAGAATCACTTGAACCTGGGAGGCGGAGGTTGCAGTGAGCCAAGATCCTGCCACTGCACTCTAGCCTGGGCGACAGAGCAAGACTCCATCTCAAAAAAAAAAAAAAAAAAAAAAAAACGTAATTATTCTGGAACTAACCTTAAGTAAAACCAACTGACAGAAGCTACAGGAGCTACAGGAAAACAAATTCAGCGTCAATATAAGGAAGACCTTTCTAACAGATATAACCACAAAAGAAAACGTAGGGGGCCGGGCGCGGTGGCTCAAGCCTGTAATCCTAGCACTTTGGGAGGCCGAGGCGGGCGGATCACAAGGTCAGGAGATGGAGACCATCCTGGCTAACACGGTGAAACCCCGTCTCTACTAACAAATACAAAAAACTAGCCGGGCGAGGTGGCGGGCGCCTGTAGTCCCAGCTACTCGGGAGGCTGAGGCAGGAGAATGGCGTGAACCCGGGAGGTGGAGCTTGCAGTGAGCTGAGATCCGGCCACTGCACTCCAGCTTGGGCGACAGAGCGAGACTCCGTCTCAAAAAAAAAAAAAAAAAAAAGAAAACGTAGGGGAAGAGAGTGCTATCTCAGAAAGGTGTGACTACCCTAAATATGATAATAATGAGTTTATGAAACATTGGACTGAGTTAACTTAAAGATCTCTTTCAAACCTAAGAACCTACTATAAAATAAAAGGTGATAAGGCCGTCATAACAAGTTTCAAATGGGTTAAAATAGTAATGCCAGTAACCAAAACAGACTTGAGATGATAAAATTTAAATGAAACGAAAAATAAGAAAATAGAAGTTATTTGTCAAGTCTGTAAATGGGGAGAGCTTCAAGTCTAAAAGCACTGGAATAAGATTCAAAGGAAAAGGAAAATTGGACTATATAAATTGTTAAAACTTTTACATATGAAAAACATTAAAAAGCAAATAAGACACACGGATTTTTGTTCTATAGCTTTAATATAGGGCTCTGCTGTCTGATATAGTAGCCGTAAGCCATATGTGGCTATTTAATTTCTGTTTGTTGTTGTTTTTTTTTTTTCTTTGAGACAGAGTCTTGCTCTGTCACCCAGGCTAGAGTGCAGTGGTGTGATCTTGGCTCACTGCAAGCTCCGCCTCCTGGGTTCACGCCATTCTCCTGCCTCAGCCTCCCAAGCAGCTTGGGACTACAAGCGCCCGCCACTACGCCTGGCTAATTTTTTCGTATTTTCTTTTAGTAAAGACGGGGTTTCACCGTGTTAGCCAGGATGGTCTCGATCTCCTGACCTTGTGATCTGCCTGCCTCAGCCTCCCAAAGTGCTGGAACTACAGGCATAGGCCACCGTGCCCGGCCTAAATTAATTTTAAATTGATTTAAACATCAAAAATTTAGTTCTTCAATTGCTCTCTAGCCACATTTCAAGTGCTCAACAGCCACTGTGGCTAGTGGCAACTGAGCTGGACAGTACAGATACAGAACATTTCAATCACTGTAGAAAGTTCTACTGGAACTTCAATATTTAAAACAGTAATTTAATTCAGGGAATTTATTACATAAAGTGGTAGAAGAGCTGAGAGGCCAAACAGGGTTGTACAGCAATCCACAAATTCGCAACAGGAAGCCATTACCATCCCTAAGACTGAAGGACGAAGTACAAAGTCCAATACCAAAGGTCACCTGGCAAAGACCAGGAGCGCAGTATGTGTCTCAGGTAGAAGTAGGAAGACAAGGATGAGAAGTAGCCCCTGCTGAATATATACCATGATGTTAAAAAAACAAAATAAAACAAAAAAGCAGAAAGAAATACCTAGACTTCTCTCTTCTTTCTGCCCTCCAATCTCCTCCCCAGTACCTCCATGGCTGAACCCATACAAAAGCCAGATGGTAAAGGAGCCTGGGAAATGCAGCCTACAGGGGTCAGACCAGTGTTGAAAAGGACAGAGCCAAGAAAGAGGAAGAAAGAAGTCTGGGGTCAAACAAGCTAAGAACTGGTATGGGTACTCCTCCTGCTGTGTTCTCACATGGCAAGAGGGACAGGGGAGCTCTCCAGAGTCTCTTTCATAAAGGTACTAATCCCCCCTTCATGATCTAAATCACCTTCCAAAGGTCCCACCTCCAAATACCATCACATTGGAGAATAGGCTTAAAATTCACATTAGCATATGAATTTTGAGGGGATAGAAACATTCAGTCTATAGAAGGTATAAATAGAAAATTTAGGAAAAAACAAACAAAAATGGCCAACATTTGAAAAAGATCCAACCTCACCAGTACTTAAATATAAATTAGAACAATTAATATGAAAACAAGATTAAATTAGCAATAATTAATCATTTGCATACTTAGTGCTGATCAAGGGCATAGCCAAAACAGATACATTCCTAGGGAGAGAATTTTCAAAATATTTTCAAAGAAGGTGGGACAATTTTGTAATTTGCATCAACAATTTTAAAAATAATTTACACTTCTAGACCTACTAAGTGCATTTCCAGGGATAAATCCAAAGTCCAGAAAATCTAAAACATGAAAAATATTTTAGAAACAACAGATGTTCATTGCAGCTTTATATGTTAATATTGAAAAAAAATGGAAGCAACTCCAATGTCCACCAGTAGGTCACTAGGTAAGTAAACTAAGGTATGTCTATCTCCTTATTCAGAAATAACCCTTGCTGAGTACTTCTTTGCTAGCCACAACGATAGGTGCTGGAAATATAAAAAAGAATAAGCAGTAGTAATAGAGACTAATTTGTAACCATTTAAATAATGCTTATGAAAGATTGCAATAGGCCGGGCGCGGTGGCTCAAGCCTGTAATCCCAGCACTTTGGGAGGCCGAGACGGGCGGATCACAAGGTCAGGAGATCGAGACCATCCTGGCTAACACAGTGAAACCCCGTCTCTACTAAAAATACAAAAACTAAAACTAGCCGGGCGAGGTAGCGGGCTCCTGTAGTCCCAGCTACTCGGGAGGCTGAGGCAGGAGAATGGCGTAAACCCGAGAGGCGGAGCTTGCAGTGAGCTGAGATCCGGCCACAGCACTCCAGTCCGGGCGACAGAGAGAGACTCCGCCTCAAAAAAAAAAAAAAAAAAAAAAAAAAAGAAAGATTGCAATAAAATAAGGACATATTTTTGATAAGCCCAGTGAACAAAGGTGAATCTAAAAATGAATAAACTGGCTGAGTGTAGTGGCTCATGCCTGTAATTCCAGCACTTTGGGAGGCTAAGGCAGGTGGATCACTTGAAGTCAGGAGTTCAGGACCAGCCTGGCCAACATGAACAGTGAAACCCCATCTCTACCAAAAAAAAAAAAAAAAAAAAAAAAAAAAAAAAAATTAGCCAGGCATGGTGGTGTGCGCCTGTCCACCTGGTGTCCCAACAGAGACTGAGGTGGGAGAATCACTTGAACTCAGGAGGCAGAGGTTGCAGTGAGCCGAGATCATGCCACTGCACTCCAGCCTGGGTGACAGAGTGAGACCACATCCCAAAAAAAATAAAAATAAAAATAAAAATGAATAAATTTATGTAAGACAAAATACGCTAACAGATTAATAACAGTGGTTGCCTCTGAATGGTAAGTTTATAAGTTTAATTTTTCTTCCTTCTTTATATTTTGCTGAACTTCCAAAATTTTCTAAATAAATAAGATTTGCATTGTCCTTCAGAGCTATTAATCTAAATGTTTAAGAATTGTAAACCTGCCACAATAGTGCTAGTTTACCTGTTGCAATAGTAAACCGCATTATTGGAATCCAGTTCTATTGCCTGTGTGTAACAATCCACTGCAGCAGCATAATTTTCTTCTTTCATGTGGTTATTGCCTAAAATAAAGTAACCAGTACGTACAGTAAGTATAATATACATTAAAAACATAAACTCTGACAGATATATTTTAATCATGGAAACTATAATTATATGAAAGTCCGCCTCATGATTTTTCATTCACACTGGAGGTAAGTTTTATATTGTACTACAGAGTTGATATTATTTAGCTTTCATTGTGTTTGAATCATTTTAACAATGCAAAGTCTTTTAAAAAATTAATGTTTATATACCTTAAAAATCCAGACTTAAAAGAGTAAATGCAACAATTATGACTATCTCACGGCAAAAGTGAATCTCTTCTCACCTTCCTTATCTTCATCTCTCTCCTCCCTTTTAGAGCTGCCCCAGCCCGTTCCAGATGCAACACCCTCCCTAATCACCATCTCAATCTGGACCTGGTCTTCCACTCTTTCCCTGTTAAAACACACATCTGCTGATAATCAAGTTCTCAGAACCCTGCTGAGGATAAGCTGATAAAACTAATCATGCTATCATGATAGTGGCCGATAATATTTTTATGTGCTATCCCCTCCAGAGTTAGATTATTTTTAAAAGGGGATTTGAGGAGATTAATTTCTAGAAAGAGAATTTCAGATACCATGGCTAGCCTGCAAAGTACTGATTTTCAGGAAGGGCATCTACAGATACATCTGGCAGTAATTTAGCTAAGTTAATAACTGGTCAGCAAAATAAGAGATTTCCCATGGCTATTTTTTGTATACCATTAAATGAAAAAGTAGTGTCCACTGCACTTAAAAGAATCAATGTTCAAAATATGTCTGGGCGTGGTGGTTCATGCCTGTAATCCCAACACTTTGGGAAGTGAAGGTGGGAGGATAACTTGAGGCCAGGAGTTCGAGACCAGCCTGGGCAATATAGTGGGACCCCAGCCCCCCCATCTTAACAAAAAGAATGATTAAAAAAATTAGCCAGGCGCCGTGGTGCACGCCTGTAGTCCCAGCTTCTTGGAGGCTGAGGCAGGAATATCACATGAACTTAGGAGGCTGAAGCTGCAGTGAGCCGTGATTGTGCCACTGCATTCCAATCTAGGTGACAGAGTGAAACCTTGTCTTAAAAAAAAAGAAAAAGAGGCCGGGCGCGGTGGCTCAAGCCTGTAATCCCAGCACTTTGGGAGGCCAAGACGGGTGGATCACGAGGTCAGGAGATAGAGACCATCCTGGCTAACACGGTGAAACCCTGTCTCTACTAAAAAATACAAAAAAACTAGCCGGGTGCGGTGGTGGGCACCTGTAGTCCCAGCTACTCGGGAGGCGGAGGCAGGAGAATGGCGTAAACCCGGGGGCGGAGTTTGCAGTGAGCTGAGATCGGGCCACCGCACTCCAGCCTGGGCGACAGAGTGAAACTCCGTCTCAAAAAAAAAAAAAAGAAAGAAAAAGAAAATATTACAAACAATGGAGATTAGGAGGAAGGATTTACATCTCAAAGGCATCTGTGATTCTTTCCAGTTTTCTTAAACCAGAAACTCTCACATTAGCCTTGTTCTTAATAGATCATTAGCTGCTTCACAGGAAGAGTGGGGCATACATTTGCAAGGAAAACAAACAGAATACTCAAGTTACAGTAAACTAGGAGTCAAAAATGAATATAAAGGGTGACTGCTAACGAGCACATGGTTTTTGTTTGGGGGGTTATAAAAATGTTCTGTAGGCCGGGTATGATGGCTCATCCTTGTAATCGCAGCACTTTGGGAGGGCAAGGCGGGCGTATGGCTTGAGCCCAGGAATTAGAAACTAGCCTGGGCAACATGGTGAAACCCCATCTCTACAAAAAAAAAAAAAACTAGCCAGGGTGGTGGTGTGTGCCTGTAGTCCCAGCTACTCGGGAGGCTTAAGTGGGAGGATTGCTTGAGCCCACGAGACTGAGGCTGCAGTGGTCTATGGTCATACCACTGCACTCCATCCACCCTGGTCGAAAGAGGAGACCCTGTCTCAAGAAAAAAAAAAAAATTTCTATAATTGATTATGGTAATGGCTGCACAACTCCGAGAATATACTAGAAACTAATGCATTGTACCCTTTAAAGAAATAAACTGTATGATATATGAATTATATCGCAACAAGTATCTTTTAGAGTTAAAAAAATTAATTTGGATCTTCCCCAAAACAGAAATCAATAGAAAGCCTCTAAGGAAACTGAGAGGATAACATCATTTTTTATGAAGAAACAAAAAGTTTACATTAGCAAAGTTTGATTTCCATGTCAAACGTTTTAATTTTCTGGGTTATTGAGACTTTGATGTTGCTGTTGGGCTGTTTGTCTTGATGGCATTTTATGATTACATTTAAAGCTGTATTGTATGTCTTTTCCTGTGTCACCTCAAAGGTGTAGATACCATAATGTATATATACATACCAGAAATATTATGCACATGTATACTATAAGTTAATGACAAAAGGCTTAACACATTTAACATATAAAATATTTAACATATAACTATTTAACATATAAAATATTTAACATATAAAAATTCAGGGTTGGGCGCAGTGGCTCACATCTGTAATCCCGGCACTTTGGGAGGCCAAGGTGAGTGGATCACCTGAGGTCAGGAGTTTGAGACCAGCCTGGCCAACATAGTGAAACCCCATCTTTACTAAAAATACAAAAATTAGCCAGGCATGGTGCCACATGCCTGTAGTCCCAGCTACTCGGGAGGCTGAGGTAGGAGAATCACTGGAACCTGGGAGGCAGAGGTTGCAGAAAGCCAAGATCGCGCCACTGCACTCCAGCCTGAGCAACAGAGCACGAATCCATCTCAAAAAAAAAAAAAAAAAAAAAAAAACTAAGTAGCAAAAAGAAATACTGACAAAAATATCAAAGACAGTGTTATTTAGGATTACAAAATTATCTGTCTAGGTAAGTAAGACATGCTCAAACAGTGTCATGTAACACTACACAGCCATTAAAAACAGTGATATAGGCCAGGCATGGTGGCTCAAGCCTGTAATCCCAGCACTTTGGGAGGCCAAGGCGGGTGGATCACCTCAGGTCAGGAGTTCAAGACCAGCCTGGCCAACATAATGAAACACCATCTCTACTAAAAATACAAAAAAATTCACCAGGGGTGGTGGCACATGCCTGTAATACCAGCTACTCAGGAGGCTGAGGCAGGAGAATTGCATGAACCCAGGAGGCAGAGGGTGCAGTGAGCCGAGATCCTGCCACTGCACTCCAGCCTAGGCAGCAGAGAGAGACTCCGTCTCAAAAAAAAAAACAAAAACCAAAACCATAGTGATACAGGTATATATTTACAGACCTAGAGAAATGA
Organism: Rhinopithecus roxellana; assembly: GCF_007565055.1. Taxonomy (NCBI): domain Eukaryota; kingdom Metazoa; phylum Chordata; class Mammalia; order Primates; family Cercopithecidae; genus Rhinopithecus; species Rhinopithecus roxellana. Next base: position 58,952,509 of record NC_044551.1, read on the forward strand.
CCATGCCCAAGGAATAGGAACAGTATAATTGTTTCATATCCACCTTTTTAGATACCAGGTGATTGTATGTGTATGTGTGTGTATATATATATAAATATATATATACTTTTTTTTTTTTTTTTTTTTGAGACAGAGTCTCTCTGTTGCCAGGCTGGAGTGCAGTGGCATGATCTCGGCTCACTACAACCTCCTCCCGCTGGGTTCAAGCAATTCTCCCGCCTCATCCTCCCCAAGTAGCTGGGATTACAGGCACGCACCACCACGCCCAGCTAATTTTTGTATTTTTAATAGAGATGGGGTTTCACCGTGTTGGCCAGATGGTCTTGATCTCCTGACCTCATGATCCACCTGCCTCAGCCTCCCAAAGTGCTGGGATTACTGTGAGCCACCATGTCCGGCCATGATATATATTTTTTTAACTCAACTGCCTTCTTCAAGCTATGAAATAAAGAAAAGGCTAGAAAATGTTTCTGAACATAGCATATTCCCTAATAACTCCCTGTCTATATATAGAACAGAGAATTTATTGGCTGTCACTCACTGCTAAAGATAAGGACTGTACCCTACAGCTTTGTAATACAAATCTTGCAGGCCTGACCCGACTCTCGTCTATAGCTTAACATAGTTGACATAATGGAAAAATTGAACACAAATCCTCAACAGTGACTTATTTATCAAAACCAAGAATGCTTCAATAGCCAACTAGTATAAAATTTAATCATGTAGTAATCAAAAGTGCTAGCTAATAAATAAGTACCGTGTGCCTACCTTAACAAATTTCAAAGAACTCAAAAACACTAAACATATGAAAGTTAAAATAATGCTGAAAACTATTTTCCTCTTTTTAAGTATAAAGAATTTGAGATCTTACAGTAAAAGTAGCAAAAACAGTCAGAAGCAATTCGCCCTTAAGTTATTTGTTCTGCAACTTCTACTCACAACAGATCTGCTTCTCTTGAAGCAAGCTATAACTGTACTGTCCACAAGCCATTCTGTACTTCCAGGCTTCTCACCCATCACATTCACTTCTGTTTTGTAAATGCCATGTGCACTCATGACAATCTAGTCTTGGTGGTGTAAATCAGAACTATATCAATTGACAGTAATTTCCTCCACAGGTTCAGAAAGCTTTACTAAGTCATTTTTGTATGAAATATTCACCTTCATCTTTTAATTGGTCAGCTTTTCCCACATCTTCAGGCACTGAGTTTGAAAGGGGCAGAACGTCATTCTGAAATTAAATAAAAATCAATGTACTTCCCTTTAGCTACATAAAGAATCATCCTAGCGTACTATAAAATAATAATAAATTACCCACATTTTAAATCATCTGTAACTCCACATCATGAAATCAAATTCCTAAATAATAGTATTAACAAAAAATAGGGGAAAAGTCCTCTCATATATTTTTTATTAGAAATATGAATATGTGTGACTGGGCCCGGTGGCTCATGCCTTAATCCCAGCACTTTGGGAGGTCAAGGTGGACGGACAGCTGGAGCTCAGGAGTTCGAGACCAGCCTGGGCAATATGGTGAAACCTCATCTCTACAGAAAACACAAAAATTAACCAGGTGTGGTGGCATGTGCCTGTAGTCCCAGCTACTTGGGAGGCTAAGGTAGGAGGATGGCTTGAGCCCAGGAGGCAGAGGTTGCAGTGAGCTGAGATCATGGCACTGTACTCCAGCCTGGGCAACAGAGCCAGATCCGTCTCAAAAAAAAAAAAGAAAAAGAATATGAAGAATTTGTGAATCAAACTTTTAAAAAATGTGCATTTCCCATACCTGGCAATCCTACTTCATAAACAAAACAATGGCATTAGTATGTAAAGAACAGGAATAGAAATATGATCAAGGGATTGTTTATATTGGTGAAAATTTTGGAACAAAATGTCTAATATCCTATCTAAGATATACCCTACAAAGTCAAAATCAGTCTACAAAAAATCATTTATAATATATTATATAAATATGTTCACACACACATTAAAAACAGCCTGGAAAGATGTGTATCAGAATTAAAATTTTAACTTCCATCTTTCCATATTGTCCAATATTTTTTTCTTTTCTTTTTGAGATGGAGTCTTGCTCTGTTGCCAGGCTGGAGTGCAGTGGCATGATCTCGGCTCACTGCAACTTCTACCTCCCAGGTCCAAGCAATTCTCCTGCCTCTGCCACCCAAGTAGCTGGGACTACAGGTGCATGTCACCATGCCCTGCTAATTTTTGTGTTTTTAGTAAAGACAGGGTTTCATCACGTTGGCAAGGATGGTCTAGATCTCTTGACCTCGTGATCCACCTACCTCAGCCTCCCAAAGTGCTGGGATTACAGGCATGAGCCACCACACCTGGCCCCAACTTTTTAAAAACAATGAACATATATTAATTTTACTACAAGATAAGAAAACACTGCCAGGCGCAGTGACACACAAAAATTAGCCAGGCGAGGTGGCAGGCACCTGTAGTCCCAGCTACTCAGAAGGCTGAGGCAGGAGAATGGTGTGAACCCAGGAGGTGGAGTTTGCAGTGAGCCGAGATGGCACCACTGCACTCCAGCCTGGGCAACAGAGCAAGACTCCTTCTCAAAAAAAAGAAAAGAAAAGAAAAGAAAACACTATAAAATCCCTGCCTTTAGTACCTACTATCATTCCAACACCAATTTTCCATTAATAAGGTTCAAACTACAGGTGTTTATGAAAACCAAATGTTAAGATTTAGAAAAATCTTGAGTGGCATGGGGAACACAGTATGTTTTTTCATTTTTGAAAGATCTTTTTAAAATTGTATTGCTTTTAAACTTGACTCTGAAGTTCATAAATCAGTCTATCATTTTTTTAAAGAAGCATAATTTGTAGCCATTGACCTATGTAATATACATACATACATACAGTTGTTGTTGTTGTTGTTTGTTTGTTTTTGCAACAGGGTCTCACTCTGTCACCCAGGCTGGAGTATGGTGGTGTGACCATGGCTAACTGCAACCTCAACCTCCAGGGCTCAAGTGATCCTCCCACCGCGGCCTCCAGAGTAGCTAGGACTACAGGTGTGTGCCACTACACTTGAGTAATTTTTAAATTTTTTATAGAGATAGGGTCTCCCTCTGTTGCTCAGGCTGGTCTCAAACTCCTAGCTTAAGCAATTCTCCCATGTTGGCCTCCCAAAGTGTTGGGATTATAGGCATGAGCCACCATGCCCAGCCCTATGTATTGTAGTCTATATTCATCATTACCTTTGTCTTGATTAGAGTTTCCACAAAATTGATAGCTCTAACATCAGAAATATATTTTGCAAATTAGACATAAATATTCACAAGTAAAAAAATCACTGACAAATATATGGGTCTTGTCCTTATTTTTTAAAAAATCATTAACTACTAATCAGTTTTCCTAAGCATAAAATACTTGAATAAAAATATAGAAACAAAATGAGAACCTTCCTAAGTAGAGGTCACTACTTAAAACTGACTGTAGTTACTCAGGATCTAAACATAATTCAAAGACACATTACCATCCTACAGTACGCCAAGTACTTTGGCTTTAGCGTCCCTTGTATTTTAAATTTTCCAATAAGCCTAGGCACTTTATACACAGGAAAAAGTGATTTGGGGGTCAGAAAAATAGCATATTAAAAAATAGATTATAATCTCTTCTGTCTTCCCAATCCTTCTAAATTATTTGCCAAAATTGCCACTGTTTTATAGTTTGAAAACTAATTGTCATATTCATTGCATAAATTTGAGCAGTTCACCATGGGAGGGCAAGAGCTAGCTACTTTAAATAAAGGGAATGAATCCACTTGGTATATAAACAAAATTGGGGGAAAAAATAGAAAAGCAGTATCCTAAAGATAAAATGACCAATATAACAATCAAGTACACTTGGTGAGACAAATAATTTCTTTAATTACAACAATCTTGATGCTATTTCAAGTGAATTTTACACTTTCTCTGCCATACTCTGTCAACAAACATATATAGAATGAAGCCATAGCTGTAAAATAAGACTACTAAAGAATTATGAGACCAGGCGTGGTGGCTCATGTCTGTAATCCCAGCACTTTGGGAGGCCGAGGCAGGCAGATCATGGGGTCAGGAGTTCGACAACAGCCTGGCCAAGATGGTGAAACTCCGTCTCTACTAAAAATACAAAAATTAGCCAGGGCCGGGCACGGTGGCAGGTGCCTGTAATCCCAGCTACTCGGGAGACTGAGGCAGGAGAATCACTTGAACCCGGCAGGCGGGGGTTGCAGTCAGCTGAGATCGTGCCACTGCATTCTAGCCTGGGCAACAGGGCAAGTCTCCGTCTCAAAAAAAAAATTAGCCAGGCATGGTGGCGCATGCCTGGAGTCCCAGCTACTCAGGAGGCTGGGGCAGGAGAATCGCTTGAACCTGGGAGGCAGAGGTTGCAGTGAGCTGAGATTGCGTCACTGCACTCCAGCCTGGGCGACAGAGCAAGACTCCATCTCAAAAAAAAGAAAAAAAAAAGAAATATGATACCACATATAACACAACTGCAGATATTTTCGGCAGCCAGTTTCAGTAAACTGTATTTTAACAATAGTGACCAACAAACTTCTTATAATTAAATGCAATCAGGGAGATACAGCAAAATAAAGAAAAAGCTTTATTCAAACAGAGGGTAAAAGTCAATTAGAGCTTCCTGAGAAGAAAAAAAAAAAAAAAAAAAGAAGTTCTAATATCTTCAGTATTAAGTCAATGGTGACAGTAGCTAAAGAGTGAGCAAATCTAAAACTGTCTCAAGCACAGGCCTCATATCCATAACCATATCTAGCCACTGAAACAGGGTTCCCTGAGGGGGCCACAGGCCCAGTCAATGAAAGAACCACAGCCCACCATCACCAAAGGGAAGAAAAAGGGAGTTCCCTGATGAGGAACAGAGATAAACGTTACTATCTCCTTATATCTTGTCACACAATAAGAATTCATCTGTTTGATGAATTAATGTATAAGTGCATTTTTTTTCTCCCAAGTGTAATAAAAGGGAATGATTTACTGCCAAGTTGCCATCTTCATTGCAATTCTAACAACCTCTTCTCAAGAAGTTCTAGAAACAGAGCCTAGAGGATCCAGTCAAGTATGGTATAATGTCCACTCCAGACTGAAGTGTGCAAGATATGTTTCAGCTTCACTCCAGAATTCTTCATTATATACTAAAGCTCAAGTATGGAGTTAGAAAAACAAAAGGAGCCCATGAGGCAACAAAATGTCATAAAGAAACACGTGGGGCCAGGTGTGGTGGCTCACGGCTATAATCTGAGCACTTTTTGGAGGCCAAGGCAGGATAATGGCTTGAGCTCAGGAGTTCAGGACCAGCCCAGGCAACGAAACAAACAAAGCAAGACCTTGTCGCTACTAAAAAACAAAAACAAACAAACAAAAATTAACTGGGTGTAGTGGTGTGTGCTTGTAGTCCGAGCTGCTTGTGAGTCTAAGGTGGGAGAATTGAGGACTGCTTGAGCCCAGGTGGTTGAGGCTGCAATGAGCCATGATCACACCACTAGACTCCAGGCTGGGTGACGGAGAGAGACCTGCCTCAGAAAAAAACAAAACAAAGAAACAAGGGGGAGTTCAACCCACACGTGGGAGCCCTAAACTCACTAACCTTAGCATTTTTCAGTCTTATGGTCTGTTTCCTGAAAAGGCCAGAAACCTAAGACCATGTATAAATAGTCCCCAGGAACAGGGATCAGCAAACTTGGATTTCAGTCTTAGTTTTGCCCAGTGACCCTTAACCTTTCCCTGTTTTAAAGAGCCCCATCAATGGGCAAATTTGATGACTTCTGCTTCAGAAACGATGATTCAATTCCAGATGAATCTGTTTCCACAGGGCTGCTTCCTAGACATTAAAACTTTTTAAAGCTGTATTCCACGTTTTAGGGAAACATCAATTCAGATGCTGGAAATCAAAAAATAGATTCATTGAAATGACATTCAAGAAAAAAAAAATACTCAGATACTGTAAAGAACTTAAAAGTCGACTAATACATATAATTAAATATAAAAGGTGAGAAGATGAAAATAGTTATCAATATGAAAATCTAAAGCACATTAAATGAGTTACATTTTAGACACCCAATTATATCCATATAGACAGACTATTTACCTTATATACAGGATGAAGTTAATATACCTGGCCCCTCAACTATTAACAACCTATTAACATAAAATTGTAGTCATATTTATATCAGTTAATAATGAGAAAAATAATGATAACATACCTTACAGAAGGAATTGGTAAACATTTCCGTCAAAGGCTGTGAAACTGCTAGGTGTGTATCTTCTGGGCTGATCTTAAAAACTGTCTCCAAGCACTGAATTGCAACTTAAAATAAATTTTAATAGTAAAAAACAATTAGCAATTAAAAAAAAAACAAGCTTTTTTTTTCTGATAGAACTGCAATGTATGGAAATTCAGTATTTTGATCACAGAACATAAGGAAAACATTGGTTCAGCTGCAAAGAAATTTCTGTTTATAGACTAGCTATCGAAGGAAAACACACTGATTTTCCTTCTTCCTTCCTCCCCTTCCCACTCTCCCCTCCCCTTCCCTTCCTTTCTTTCTTTCTTCCTAATTTTTTTGAGAGGCAAGGTTTCGCTTTGTGGCCAGGCTGGAATGCAGTGGCACAATTATAGCTCACTGTTACCTTGACTTCCTGGGCTCAAGGGATCCCCCCGCCTCAGCTCCCTTAGTAATTGAGACTATAGGCATGAGCCACATGCTAACTGTTTAAATTTTTTTGCAGAGGCGGGGTCTTGCCACATTGCCCAGGCTGGTCTCAAACTCCTGGGCTCAAGTGATCATCCTACCTCGGCCTCCCAAAGTGCTGGGATTATAGGCATGAGCCACCACACCTGGCAACAACTTGATTTCTTATTCCTCACTTAAGGAAAAATGTTGTCTAGAATATAATTTTTCTATATATGTATTACATCATATTCTTGTTGAAGGCTACCAGAAAGAAAGAGCAAGTCATTAATAACAACAACTTAGCCAAGTGTGGTGGGTTACGCCTGTAATCCCAGCACTTTGGGAGGCCAGTGAGAGTGGATTGCCTGAACTCAGGAATTCAAGGCCAGCCTGGGCAACATGGAGAAATCCCATCTTTACCAAAAATACAAAACATTGGCCAGGCATGGTGGCGCACACCTATGGTCCCAGCTACTCGGGAGGCTGAGGTAGGAGGATTGCTTGAGCCTGGGAAGAGGAGGTTACAGTGAGCCAAGATCTCACTACTACACTCTAGCCTGGGCTGAGACCCCATCTCAAAAAAACAAAAACAAAAACAAAACAAAAAAAGTACTCTCACTACAAACCTAAAATATTCTCTTTTTTTAAAAACATGTGAGAAACCAAATTCTCCATTAATTAAAAACACTAATAGTAACAGAACATAGTCCCTAGCACATAGGAAGAAGCACTTAATATTAATCCTGGTATACTCATGTGAAGATAGATTTTAAAAATTCATTCATCCATGCAAATTTGCCAAGTGCCTACTATGTGTAAGGCACTGGTCTAAGGTGGTAGAGAAGCAGTAATAAACCTAACAGAAAAAAATCACTGTCTACATGATAAAGCTTATACTTTAATAAAGGAAGACAACATATATAAGCAAAATATAAAGCATGTTAAATGGTGATAGGGGCCTTGTCTATTTTTACTGTATGCAAAATAAATGGTTGGTATGGCTAGGGTATACAGTGGATGGAAAGACATGGTGAGGGATTATGTTTGAAGTCTGTCATTAGAGGCCAGGTTTGGTGGCTCACGTCTGTAATCCCAGCACTTTGGGAGGCTGAGGAAGGCAGATCACCCGAGGTCAGGAATTCATGACCAGCCTGGCCACCATAGTGAAACCCCATCTCCACTAAAAACATAAAAATTAGTCAGACGTGGTTGCATGCCCCTGTAATCCCAACTACTCGGGAGGCTGAGGCATGGGAATTGCTTGAACCCAGGAGGCAGTGGTTGCAGTAAGCCGAGATCACCCCACTGCACTCTAGCCTGGGCGACAGAGTGAGACTCTGTCTTCAAAAAACAAAAGAAGTGTGTGTAGATGACAAGCCACCTGAAATGGCATTTTTAAAAAGATTTAGACTTCAAGAAATGAGCAAATGGAGAGCCATTGAATAAATTAGTAAAGGAGAGTAACATAACTAAATTATGTTTAGAACTAAAAGTCTGGCAGGAACATTGAGAATGAATTAGAGAGAAAACTTGGGATTCGAGAAAATGGGAGCAGGTAGTTAATAGCGGATAGCATATATCCTGTCCTCTTTACAATTACCCTTTGAGGGGAAGGGAAGCAGATTCTCATCCTGACAGTGCTCACCTTTGGAAAGGAATTCACTCCTGGCTCAATGAGATGAGAATGTACCCAAAATGCCCAGTGTATTTCCAGACAGTGTGGAGTAGGTTCCCTTATACTTGTATGTGACTTTTAAAAGATACATTATGTATGAACTGCAGTCCTGGGGAAATTACCTCTGTCATAAAAGAAACACTATTACTTTCAGTAATCACAGAACAATTCTCCTTAGAGAGGGATTTAATAAGAAACTAAATTACCAATGATAAAAAGTCAAAGGGTCTTTTAGATACAAAATAATCTACTGTTTACCCATCCCTATTCTCTCCCTTTCTATTCCTACCAAGCCCTACTACTGTTTACCCATCCCTATTCTCTCCCTTTCTATTCCTACCAAGCCCTACTACTGTTGACCCATCCCTATTCTCTCCCTTTCTATTCCTACCAAGCAGTTGTACTTGCACTTAAAACACTGGGCCACAAGAAAATAGGCTCTCATTGCCACGAAGACTGCTATTTAAAATAATAACAGTAGTAATAATAATAATAATAATGTATGTGGCCAGGCACAGTGACTCATGTCTCTAATCCCAGCACTTTGGGAGGCCAAGGAGGGTGGATTACCTGAGGTCAGGAGCTCAAGATCAGACTGACCAACATGGTGAAACCCCGTCTCTACTAAAAATACAAAAAACAATTAGCCAGGCATGGTGGCGGGCGCCTGTAATCCCAGCTACTCGGGAGGCTGAGGCAGGAGAATCACTTAAACCTGGGAGGCGGAGGTTGTGGTGAGCTGAGATCGTGCCGTTGCACTCCAGCCTGGGCAACAGAGCAAGACTCCATCTCAAAAAAAAAAAAAAAAAAAAGTATGTATATGTATATATTTATTCTTGATAAACATCCTGTCTTTTTGATCAGATTGGTCATTTCCTATACTTTGCCATGCGGCTTGTACATGTTTCCATTATTGTACTTATCACACTGTATTATTGCACTTAAATGTTTGTCTTCCCATATTAAACAGTCTACATCTTGTTTTCCTTAAAGTCTTTTATCCCTAGCAGGGCCTACATCTTGTCTTTATTTGCCAGACCCCTTTAACAGGGTCTGGCAAAGGTAGACGCTCAATCAACTTAATCTACTGCCTTCTTTGCAGTGAAAGTCACATTTGAATTTGGAGGAAATAAAAACAATCAAATCTGTGGAAGAGAGTGTTTATCTGCCTCCCCACCAAAAAAAAATTAATTTACAGCCTTGTAAAAGATGGACAGTACCCAACCAAGCCCCTAGCAAAACACTAAATTATGGAACTTCAGAGCTAAACACTGACAGGTGAAAGTCCATGTGATAACTCTGAGGGATTTTATGCCCCATGTTCTTAAGGCAGTCCAGTCCACCTTCTTTATCTCTGCTGCCACTAACCTCACATCACAGATCTGGCACATACTAGATACAATTAAGTATCCCTAAAGGAAGTGGCTTTTTTTTTTTTTTCCTAAACGCAATTCTATTTTGATAAGTAAACCTAGTTGCCAAAATGTATAGTGTTCAACAATAACACATACTTAGAAAGGCATATGATTTAGTGAACAAAGCTAACCACAGCCTTGGAACTCAGGACTGTCTCATTATCCTTATTGATCCAGGCTGAAAAAATTAAATAACCTGGGTACAACAATTTAACTTACATTTACCTCAAGATTCTCATTTATCAAACAGAGATTATGACATTTGATCTTCCTTTTAGAAGAACCTATTCCTATTTATTCCTATTTAAAATAATAGACATTCAGGAATAAGTCACAAAATCTAAAGAAATACTATATATACTTACTGTTCCACTGTAACACCAAACAAAAATAGTCTGGTACTGATAGAGAAAGGTGAGTGAAGAATTCTATTCAGTAATACCACATCCCATCTGTATAACACTTAATTCAAAAGTTTTCACATGCTATGTACCTGCCATTCACTGATTCAGATTCTCTTCACAAATATATTGGCTGCGAGGAGGCAAGTATGTCTACCAAATAGACTTAGAAACTAAGATCCAAACCAACTAAGGCAAATGCCCAAGACCATTGGATTCAATTCAACAAATATTTATTAAGCACCTATCATGTGTCAAGCATTTTTCTAGACACTTTCAACATATCAGTGAATAAAACAGAAAAGATCCCTAACCTCTTGGGGTTTACTTCCTAGTAGGCGATGGAGAGGTGGACCATAAACAATAAACAGGTAGTAAAGGGTAAGGAGGATGGAGAGTGTGGGCAGTTGAGCAGAAAAGCAGTTGCAGGGTTTTGTTGTTGTTGTTTGTTTTTTTGAGATAGAGTCTCACTCTGTTGCCCAGGCTGGAGTGCAGTGGCGCAGTCTTGCCTCACTGTAACTTGTGCCTCCCGGGTTCAAGCTATTCTCCTGCCTCAGCCTCCTGAGTAGCTGGGATTACAGACGTGTGCCACCACGCCTGGCTAATTTTTGTATTTTTAGTAGAAATGGAGTTTCACCATGTTAGCCAGGCTGGTCTCAAACTCCCGACCTCAGGTGATCTGCCCGCCTTGGCCTCTCAAAGTGCTGGGATTACAGGTGTGAGCCACCACACCTGGCCCACAGCTGAAGGCTTAACAGAGAGTTCAAAGTAGGCATTACTGAGAAAAGAGATTTGAAAAAGACTTGAAGGAGATGGGAGTGTTACCATTATCTGTGAAGACCATTCCAGGCAGAGGAACCAGACAGATCAAAAGCCCATAGGCAAGAGGATATGGTACATTTATAAAGAGAAAGCTAATATGGCTGAAGCCAAATGAGAAAGGGGAGGAGGAGGTGAAAAATATGTCACAGAAGTCAAATTATATAGATCCTTTAAACAATGACTAAGTAACATGAGGAGTCATGTTACTTAAGTCACGTTTTGAGTAGATAAATGATAGAAACTGACATACTTTGTTCGTAAAGATCCCTGATGCCTGTGTTTGCAACAGCCAATGGAGGGGCAAGAAGAGAAGCAGAGAGACCAGTTAGAGGCTGCCACACTAAAACAACCAAGAAATAGTTAGTTCTATCCAGAGGTGATATCAGTGGAGATGATAAGAGATGTCAAACTCTAGACATATTTTGAAAGTGTAGCTGACAGAATTTATTGAATGGTTAGTTACAGAGTATTTGAGAAAGAGAAGAGTCCAGAATGATACCCAAGTTTCTGGCCTGAGCAACAGAAAAGATGAAGCTGCCATCAACAGAGATAGGGAAATTGCACATAGAACAGATTTTGGGTGGGGGAATCAGAAGTTCGGTTTTGGCAATGTTAAATTTGGGATGCCTATTAGACATGCAAGTGGAGATATCTAGTTGGTACTTGGATATATAAGAAGACCTTCAGGAGAAAGGTCTGAGCTGAGGGCATAAATTTGGGAAATAGCATATAGATATGGGGTATTTAAGGCTAAGAAGCTGAATGATATCACCAAAGAAATGGGTATCGATAATGAAGACAAGAGGATCAAGCAGCGGATCCTGGGTACGCCAGGTCAGGGAAAAGAAGAGGAACCAGCAAAGGGGACAGAAAAGAAGCAAACAATGAGATAAGAAAGCCAAGAAAGTATGAGGTATCCTGGAAACTAAATAAAATACACTGGGGGTGGGGGTGGGGGCAGTGAGGAAATGACCATCAACATTATCAATGACAGCTAATAACTCAGATGAAAGCTGAGAACTGACCATTAAATTAAACAGCACAGAAATCATTAATGACCTTGACGAGAGTGGTATAGATTGAGAGAGAGAGGCAAAGGCTTAATCAGAATGGGTTTAAGAAGAATAGAAGGAGAGGGTTTGGAGAAAGCAAGCATAGACAATTCTTTCAAATGGTTTTGCTGCAAAGGGAGACATACAATTAAGCAGTAATGGGTTGGGGGTAGTATGGTAAAATAATTATTTGCTGTTTATTTTTGCTTTTTTGAAGAAGGGAGAATAATGGTAAGTTTATATTATGATGGAAATGATCCAGTAGAGTATGAAAATTTTATAAGATAAAAAAAAATAACTAAAGTGATATCCTGGAGTAGGTGAGACAGGATGGGATCTAGTATACCAGTAGAGGGGTTCCATTTAGAAAGGAACGCAAATAGTCCACCTATGGTAATAGCTCGGCAAACAGGCAGGCAGGCCGAGTATGTGAGTGCTGTCATACCCAGCTATTTTCTTATTATTTCAGTTTTCTTGGTGGAGTAGAAAGCAAGGTAACCAACTAAAAGTGAGGACAGTGAAAGAGGTTTGAGGGTTTGAGAAGATATGAGAAAGTGTTAAAATGGTCATCTAGGAAAATAAATGGACGAATGAACTTGGAACAGAGAGTGTGATTGCCTGACAGCATTAAAGGGCTGCTTGAAGTTCAGAGCCATGAATTTCAAGTGGGACTAGTCAGCAAAGTTGTGTGTTTTGCTCCATCTATATACATGAGTGGGTGTGAGTAGGTGGGCACAGAGTAGGTGGAGAGCTGGATTTAAACAAAGTTGGGCTTTACAAGAAAGGGAAAGAGTTACGAGGGAATAACTGTAATTATCAACCATGGAATTTAAGATGAGTAACAAGAGGTGTGGGAAAAGGTGAGGGATGAACAGACTGGAGGTATTGGTTGGGTCAAAGAATAGCTGGAGTAGGGATTCTAGAGGGAGTGAGCTTGGAAGGATAGGCAATAGTAGTCAGGAAGTGAAATGTTTTGGACAGAGATTAGGGGAGGAATGCAACTCTGGTAATGATTAGGTCTAGGGAAGGCTTTCTCAATCTCTACATACTGACCTTTTGGATCAGGTAATTTCTTCTTGTGAAGGGTTGTCCTGTGCATTAGCAGCATCCATGGCCTCTACCTACTCACTAGATGCCAGTAATACTAGCCACCCCCCTCACCCAGTTGTGACAATCAGAATGTATCCAGATACTGCAAAATCACCCCCGAGTTGAGAACCACTGATCTAGAATATGATCAAGTGTTTGAGATCACTGGACGAGGTCAAGAACTGAGAGCCAGGGAACCAAAATAATCATCTATCAGTATATTGCAATTGCCAAGAACTAAATAGGAGTAGTGCTAGAGAGAGTGACAGTGAGCAGGAACCACAATTAGTCAAGGAACGAAGCAAATGTCAGTAGATGACAATTGAGGAGTAGGTGACATAATCTGATGGCAAGACAAAGCTGATGATACATCAGCCTCACAGTAGTGGTAAAGCTGGTATCAGAACTGAGGCTTCTTTCCCAGGGCTTTTAAAAATGTCTAGAAGGTGGGCAGACACCTCCACATGATTTCATGTTCAATTAAATTAGACTCACAGAGTCAAAAATAGGGGTCAGTCAAAAACAATTGGCACCCTTTCTGACTGCCATATATAACAAACAGCTGAAGGCACATATTTTTGGCTGAATACCATCCTAAAAATAGGACATAACATCTTGGTTTTTAAAAAAAAAAAACCCTCAATTTTCTTTCTGGCCCTTAAAACTTTTATGCTGCCTTTGATTAGAAAAGAAACATCTTTTCTTAAATGACTGCATTTATCTGTTTGCTACAGAGCAATCATAACTAACATTCTCCTTAGATAACCAATCAACTTTATCTTCACATAGTCTAATCATCAAGGAGAACAAAAAGACCTTAATATTAAATGGACTGATGGCAATGTTCTCCAACTGTGCATCACCTGCTCCTCTCACTGCCACCTGGAAAGACATCATCTAACCAGACTGCAAGCAGATTTAGAGCAAATGCCCAATTTTCATCTCCACCTCCTAAAAGCATATTCACAGGGAAGCGCTTGTTGAAATTATAGAAGCAGTTTCAAGATGGGAAATTTAAACTATACTATTATTTATTAAGTTCTTCCAAATGCACTCTTACTGCAATAATTAAGACTTTAGGGCTGGGAGGGCTGGCTCATGCCTGTAATTCCAGGACTTTGGGAGGCCAAGGTGAGTGGATCACTTGAGCCCAGGAGTTTGAGACCAGCCTGGGCAACATGGCTAAACCCTGCCTCTACAAAATAAAAATAAAAAAACTTAGCCAGGCATGGTAGTGTACTCCTGAAGTCCAAGCTACTTGGGAGGCTGAGGTGGGAGGATCACTTGAGCCCAGGAGGTGGAGGTTGCAGTGAGCCGAGATCGTGCCACTACACTCCAGCCTGGGTGACAGAGCCAGACAGACTCTGTCTCAAAAAATAAATAAATAAATAAATAAAAGACTTTAGGCCACAGGGACACCAGATTCACTGAACATCCACAAGCCCATCTTCCGAATTCTACCTTGTTATGGTTGTACTGAATTTAAATTTTGTAACACATAAACACGAAGAACAAAGATGGTGTCGAGGAAACACACGATGCCATCACCTACGTCCTGTTCAACTTTACAGATTACTGAAGCCAATATTAAAGTTAATGTAAAACACAGGTGAAATGCTCTCATTTCAAGTTCCAAATTAGGCACTGGTCAGATCTTACTAGTGGTATAATTATTAGACTTTTACATAGTGCTATTAAAATGACTTAGGTATTTTATATATTATTTCTAAACTGGATGCTTTCCTATTAGGAAATGCAGACAACAAGATCTTCAGAGTATTAACTAGGCTTTAAATCTCAGCTTTATCACATATCAGCTGTGTTATCTGGTTATGCTATTTGGTTTCATTTTCTTTTTCTTTTTTTTTTGAGACAGGATCTCCCTCATGGCCCAGGCTGGAGTGCAATGATGTAATCTCAGCTTACCGCAGCCTCTGCCTTCTGGGTTCAAGTCATCCTCCCGTCTCAGCCTCCCGAGTAGCTGGGACTACAGGCAAGTGCCACCACACCTGGCTACTTTTTGTATTTTTAGTAGAGACAGGGTTTTGCCATGTTGCCCAGCCTGGTCTCGAACTCCTGACCTCAAATGATCCACCAGCCTCGGCCTCCCAAAGTGCTGGGATTACAGGCATGAGCTACCAAGTCTGGCCCTAGTTTCATTTTCTCACTTGTTAAATGGGGATAATACTAACATAACAGTTGCTGTGAAGAAAACATTGCCTATAATGTGAACAGCATACTTCCGACGTATAGTATTTGTTCAATAAATGAACAATAGTCCTCTTAATTTGTTGTTAAATAAAACAAGCTTCAGAAAATGGAAATACGATAACCTTATAGTCAGGCCTCTCCTTGAAAGATCAAAGAAAATTCTGATTTTTGTTACAATAGATCATCAAGTTGGGCTTACAGCTATTTTAGTCCTCGTTTATAATTATAATATAAATGAACACAAAGAGCAGATGCATACCTTCCAAACTTTCTTGTTCATCCGAGGTGTAAGTGTCCATCTGACTTTGTTCCCGTAAGAAACGAATAACTGCATAAACCAGGTGCTTGATAGATGACATTTTAGAAGCTTAAACACTTTTCCTTGATAAGAAAAATGAAAACACTGAACTAAGTTATTCTGAAGAATCAGTCAGAAAAGTCATAAATTACAAAGATGATACGGGTTATAAACTGTATTAAAGGTAAAAACAAAACACAAAACTGTATGACCTTTCATCTTTTTTTTTTTTTTTTTTAAGAGTCAGGAGAGCACAAAGTATTGTGAAGGTAATTTATTACATATTTTCATTAATACCCAGTGGTATAAGAGTATGTTAAATCTTGGAATAAGTAAAAATGTCTTCAAAACAAGTACAGCATAAGCTTAGATTGTCACTGAGTATCTAACCATATAGAAATCCCCTAAAGGCCTCAGTACTAAGTTGAGAGGCTTTCATACTGCTGACTAAAAGCTGATCTATAACCAAGCATCTTCCTCTATCTCATGGGACCTAAAAAAAGTATTAATAATGTATACTACCTACTTTTTGTAGGTTGAGAGTTATTTGACGAGGAAACACATTCGCGAAAGGTTGTTCAACTGGTGTCGTTCTTAATAAAAATGGCATTTCTATTTAATCAGCAGACATGTCAGGAAATCGCTGCCCAAGTCGATGGATACTACAAGTCGACCGGCGCTCCCTGCAGAGGCTGTGCTCTCGTGGACAAGCTGGAAGCTCCCGGTCATGTTCATTCACATGGAATACTATCGCATCCAAACAGTGGCGCAGGGCCAGCCGGCATTCATGGCTGATTTCCACTAAATCGCATCATCCATCTGTTCCCCAGGTTCCCTAATTCAAAGCCAGGGTGTGGTACCCGCCGCTATAATGTTTATTATTTGTGTAGTTATTTTAAAGGCGATGTCAGCCTCTAGGCCACCGGGTCACAAGCAATAAATAAGGCCCCAGGGCAGAAGGTAAAAACAGAAAGGGGGGAAAAGGGGGTGCGAAGAGGGAAAGAGATGCCCAGCCTCGTCCAGGCTTCTCCCCTTCCTCTCCCCAGAGCGCATCGAGCTACCCCTCCCTCCCGTCCTCCCTCGGGCACCCCGCCTCGCCTCGGCCCTGCCCGGTGTGCAGCGAGTGCCAGTGCGGGCCTCGGTCCGGGGCGGCGGGAGGCGCACCCTCGCCAGACAGAAGCCCCCTTACCAAGCAGGAGGACGCGAGACGACGGCTGCTGGCCCGCGGGGTTCCGTAGGCCGGCCCGCCCGACCCCTAGTCCTCGGGGCTGAAGCCCGGCTCAGGATCGCAGCACTGGGCGCGGCGGTGCAAACTTCCCCGGCCCCCAGGCCGCCAACCCCAGAGCCCACCCGGCTGTGCTCTAGCTCCGGCGGCAGGGTCTGGCCTGCACCGCCCCTGGGGCGGGGCCGGACGCGCGGGCTGGGGCGGGGCACGGCGCGGGGCGGGGCTGGTAGGCGCCGGCGTGGAGCTGCCGCACGTGGGAGGGCGCTGGCCCGTTAGCCACTGTGGCCTCTGCGGCTAGGCCGGCTCGCGACTCCCGGGCGCCCAGGCGCTGTGGAGCGCCTTGTGGCGCCACGCTGAAGGACCACGCGCCCACCGCCGCCAGGCTCTCAACGCTCCCATGATCGCCCGGTGCCTTTTGGCTGTGCGAAGCCTCCGCAGGTACCTCCAGCGCGCGGGTTAACCTTGGCCGTGGGCAGGGCGGGGTCTTTCGCCGTGTGGTGCCTGGAGCCTGGAACCAACCCTTCCCGACCGCGCCTCTCCGACGCTCCTGGGACGCACCCTCCCCTCGGCTTGCAAGGTGGACCCCTGGGGCACACCTGGCGCGGCCACCTGGAGCCACCTTTCCCGCCTCCGCTCCCTCGGGAGGACGTCCATTCCCCTTTGTTTGGGACTGCCTCAGCCGCAGTCAGCGAGGCTGGTCACAGACGCGGCCCAAAATGAATGCAAATAGTTTGGATAAGAAAATCATTTCACTTTCAACCCCAATGCAGAACTGCACACCTGTCATTAAAAGTGCCGCAGCTGTGGACTCAGAACAATTTTGTTTGCTCCTTGCGCCCATTATTAGCATTCTAATCGTTTAACATCCACCCGAGATGAAACCTCTTTGGTGGTGGTGCTTATTTCCGTCCATGCTCTCTAACTTCCTTTTTTATTTTCCTCCTCCCCATAAAACAAACATTCTGCCTCTTGCCGGTGCAAATTGACCTGGCCCAAAATGGAGAAAATGATCGCTTGTACACGGCCTTGGGCAGCCTGAGCTGCTGTTTTGGATTGCTTCCTAGCCCTCTAACCACACCCCACTGCAACAGACCAGTAGCAAGATGGTGAGGGAATTAGATTCTTTGCACGAATGCGCTGGTTTTCGGAAACAATGCCGCCACCATCCCCGTTTCCAAATCTGCCCAGAACTGTAAATCCAAATGAAGATTCAACAGAAAAAAGAAAATGTGCGCTTCTTGCTAGCTGTCAACAAAACTATTTTGTAACATGTCAGCATTTAAGCTTTCTACAGTTCCCTTTTGCACATTGCCACTCCTCTGAATGGATGGAGCTTTGTGTTGCTCAGTCCGTAGAGTTAGGGAGCAGGCAGGCGACAGTGGTAATTGCAAAGAGTTAATGTGATGATTTGTGATCCTTCAGCCTGTCATTTTTTGCTAGTCTCCAGGCTGCAATCGATATAACTGTCAAATGAAGTTATACCAAGAAATGAAGATCTTCATATAATGCAGGTGTGAGAAGAGGAAATAAATCTTCATATAAGAGCAGTTCGCAAACTTTTTCTTCTCAGGGCCCCTTTACCTTTCAAAAATTACCGTGGACCTAAGAGCTTCTGTTTGTATGGTATATATGTTTATATTAACCATATTAGACATTAAAGCTGGAAAAATTGTAAGTATTTGTTAATTTACAAAACAGTGATAAGTAGGCTACATGCATAAATAATGATTTTAATGAAAAATAACTATTTTCCAAACCAACCCACCCCATCAGTGAGAAGAGTAACATTGTGGGGTTTTCTTTTTAAAATTGTGGTAAGATATAACAAAATTTACCATTTTAATAATTTTTAAGTGTACAATTTAAAGTGTGCAATTGGGAGGTACAGCCAACACCACTGTCCATCTCCAGAACTTTGTCATCATCCCAAACTGAAATCCTGTACCTATTACATAATAACTGCCCATTACTTCCTCCCCAAAGCCCTGGTTAACCATTATTTTCTCTTTATGAATTTGACTATTTCAGGTCCCTTATATAAGTGGAATTATGCAATACTTGTCCTTTTGAGTCTGGTTTATTTAGTAAGTGTTTTTAAGGTTTATTCATATTGAAGCATGTGTCAGGATTTCCTTTTTAAAACTGAATAATATTTCATTGTATGTATATATCACATTTTGTTTATCCATTTGTCTGGACATTTGGGTTGCTTCCACCTTTTGGCTACTGTGAATACTACTACTATGATCGTTAATGTGCACATGTCTGTCTGAATCCCTGCTTTTAATTCTTTGGGATACCATATGTACCTAGAAGTGAAAATTGCTGAGTCATAGGATAGTACTATGTTTAGTTTTTGAAACCATACTGTTTTTCTTCAGTGGCTGTGCCATTTTTACATTCCCATTGGCAGTACACAAGGATTCCAATTTCTCCACATCATCATCAGCGCTTATTTTCTGGTTTTAATAACAGTTATCCTAGGAGTGGCATTGTTTTGCATTTTTGCAAAACTAATGTGTGACATAATAGAAGGTAACTGGATTCTTATGTCTGCCTCTGCATTTAAGCTGCTGCACTGTTTCATTTTGGTTTAAGATGAAGAAAATGCCACCTCCCAGTCACGTGAAGTTGGAAAGAAGAATATTTTAATAGCTTTTTAAAGATAATCATGGATATTCTTTGATATCACATCAAAGTTTGACAAATGGTAGCTTTTTAAAGGTTAGTTACAAAGTGGAATCTGAAACTATATCAATGTACTTTTTTTACACTGTTACGTTAATAACCATTGGTGTACCTTACACTTTGAATGGATGTTGGATCGATGCCTGATATTTTAAACATTAAGCATAAGTCCTTCGGAAATTTTAGTGGTTCACTGTGTTATACAGTTCTTCCTAATGTTGACATATTTCATTATACAGTATGAAACAATCACTTTCCTTAATGTCTTCCCATTTCATCAGAAAAGTCTTCAAGTATTGGGAAGCTGTCAAGCTCACAGTGGCAGATAGGATTTTCCAAAATGCTGGTTTTCACTTGAAAGCTAGAATTGTATCATTGGCAACACAAACTGTCAGTTGTTTTACTTGAAGTGACAGTCTCACTTTGTTACATTTTTGACAGAATTTCTGCTACATGCTTAAGTCTGAATAACCCTGGTTTGTCTGTCAGTAGGTTTTTTTCTGGTAAAAATGGTGTTCCATGAAAAAAAGCTATTTCAGCTCACAGTTCAACCAATTGCAAAAGTGCTTTTGATTTGGGCAACCAAATCCACAGGACAACCCTTATACTCAGGTACACAGCAGAAATGGTTTGTGCGTACTTGGTCACATGTAACTCAAGGGTAGAGATTTAATAAAAATTCATGCTTTTTACCATTTCATTAAGGATATTCTAAAATGAAATTGACATTATTTTTAGCCTGAGTGCATAGCAATGAAAAATACAGCTACTAGTACAGTTTGGTGCTGTTGACTCAATTTGTCCTGAAGTACCAGCAATGTTATCCACCATTGCTTTTCACCATCAGTGCAAATGTTCACAAAGTAAAAAGGAGAAATAATGTCTTAGTATTGTTGCAAAAGATTTTTAACCTCACAGACTCCTTGAAAGGGTGTCAGGAACCCCTCCCCACACCTCTACCTTTAAGGTTTGTGGACTACATTTTGAGAGCTGTTGCTATGTTGTATTAGATTCTTTGTTTATGCATGGAAGAAAATAAATAAACTAATAGCCAAAAATTATTACCTTGTTAGAAGCTACCATAAATACATTAACTATTTTGTTATATAAGGGCATATCTCACAGTTAATCATCATATACAGTAGTCCTTAACCCAGGGCTTCTGTACTTTATCACAGAATCGACTCTGTTTCAAAATCAGTATCTTCCAAAAGAGTTCATATTAGACAACACGGAGGATCCCTGTGTTTTCCTGTTTTTCCTGTTTCCTCTGACACTTGAGAGTTCATTTTAGTGTTATGGAGTGACTAGGCTTTTGCCTAACTGACTTATAGTTTCCTTTGGGTTTTCTTGTTGTCAGAGCTGCTATACCCGCTGCCCAAGGCCAGGTGGGCAGCCAGGATCATTAATGGGGGTGTTCAGCCAATTTCTTGGGAATAAGTGGACTGAGAATCTGGAGTTTGGATTATAGTTGCTGTTCAATTCACTTTGTGACCTTAAAAAAATCACTCATTCCCTTGGACTTCTTTCAAGTTACATATGTATGAGTGCATGTATGTATGTATGTATGTTACATAGTATGTATTTTAGAGACAAGGTCTCACTGTCATCCAGGCTGAAGTGCAGTGAGGCATGATCATGGCTCACTGCAGTCTCAAACTCTAGTTTCAAACAATCCTCCCTGCCTCAGCCTCCTGAGTAGCTGGGACTACAGGTGCTCACCACCATATCCAGCTAATTTTAAAAAATTGTTTGTAGAGATAGGATCTTACTATGTTGCCAAAGCTGGTCTAGAATTCCTGGCCACAAATGATCCTCCCATCTCAACCTCTAAAAGTGCTGGGATTACAGGTGTGTGCCATCATGCCTGGCCCAGGTTCCCTTTTTTTTTTTTTTTTTTGAGACGGAGTCTCGCTCTGTCGCCCGAGTAGCTGGGACTACAGGCGCCCGCTACCTCACCCGGCTAGTTTTTTGTATTTTTTTTAGTAGAGACGGGGTTTCACCGTGTTAGCCAGGATGGTCTTGATCTCCTGACCTCGTGATCTGCCCGTCTCGGCCTCCCAAAGTGCTGGGATTACAGGCTTGAGCCACCGCGCCCGGCCCCAGGTTCCTTATATTGTAAAATGAAGAGGGCTTGACTAAATAATAGCTAAGGCTTTAAAAACAAAACAAAACAAAACAAAAAACTCTATATTGCCATAGCAAACCAGGAGAATTCCTCCTCCTACCTCAGTGAGATTGCATAGCATGTGACCGAAGCAAAACCTAATGTATATTATAGAATATGAGGGATGAGTGACATGGTCAAAGAAACAAACAAGAAGGTTGACTCAACAATATTTAGCCGAAAAAGCTGTAATAGCCTCGCTTCCTCTTTCAATTAGAAAAGACAGCTTGATTTGTCTTTTGGTTTTTGTTTTTTTGAGACAGAGTCTCACTCTGTTGCCCAGGCTGGAATACAGTGGCACGATCTCGGCTCACTGCAACCTCTGCCTACCAGATTCAAGCGATTATCCTGCCTCAGGCTCCCAAATGGCTGGGATTACAGGTGTCCACAACCACACCTGGCTAATTTTTTGTATGTTTAGTAGAGGTGGTGTTTCACTATGTTGGCCTGGCTGGTCTTGAACTCCTGACCTCAAGTGATCCCACCTCGGCCTCCTAAAGTTCTGGGATTACAGGTGTGAGCCACTGCACCTGGCCTAAAAAACACAGCTTGGTTTTTTTAAATGATGACAGCGGGCCAGGCACAGTGGCTGACGCCAGTAATCCCAGCACTTTGGGAGGCCGAAGCAGGTGGATCACCTGAGGTCGGGAGTTCGAGACCAGCCTGACCAACATGGAGAAACCCCATCTCTACTAAAAATACAAAATTAGCTGGGCGTGGTGGTGCATGCCTGTAATCTCAGCTACTTGAGAGGCTGAGGCACAAGAATCGCTTGAACCCAGGAGGCGGAGGTTGCAGTGAGCAGAGATCGTGCCATTGCACTCCAGCCTGGGCAACAACAGTGAAACTCTTGTCTCAAAAATAAATAAATAAATGATGACAGCAATGCATGTTCATTATTGAAAACTTAGCAAGTAATGACAAGCAAAAGAAAATATTAAATACGTACATAATCCACCCATCTAGAACAGCCAATTCTTAACAGCCTTCAACGTTTCTTCTATGAACAGACTTTCTTTTTACAAATAGGATGTTGTTATTCTTTTATAATTTTTAATATTATACAAACATCCTCTAAAATATAAATAGCTATAATATATTCCCTTTGGGGATATATGCAATTTGATTAATACATACCTTTAGACATGTCAACTATTCCCAACTTCTTGCAATGAGTAATAGTGCTTGGATAAACATTCCTACTGTCCTTTTCCAAATCCTTAATTATTTTCTTAGTATAAATTCTTACGAATTGAATTTGTACATCAAAGGGCATGCATACCTTTCAGGTCTACTTATCATCTTACTCTGTTTTAAAAACTTTCTCCCAAACTATAATCTTACCAAGTGAGTAAGTAAATGCTAATTTCCTATACTGTTACCAACACTGAGCATTTTGATGTTTTTTTATCCTTACCAGTTTGATAAGTGGAAATTTCTCTTACTATAATTTGTATTTTCATACATTTTTGGAAGGTTTATTCAGTGATTCCTAAACAAAAATTCAGGACTTGTGATGTGGAAACCAAAACGTTATTTGTTTTCTGATGTGAAAATTTATTTATATGGAAAATCTTAGAAAGTCAGACAAATTCAATTACAGTTTTCTTGGTGTTTTTGTTTGTTTGAGACAGGGTCTCACTTGGTTGCCCAGGCTGGAGTGCAGTCGCGTAATCATGGCTCACTGCAGCCTCAACCTCCCGGGCTCAAGCAGTCCTCCCACTTCAGCCTCCCAAGTAGCTGGGACTACAAGTGTGTGCCACCACACCCGGCTAATTTTTGTATTTCTTATAGAGACAGGGCTTCACTATGTTGCCCAAGTTGGTCTCTAATTCCTGGGCTCAAGTGATCTACCTGCCTCAACCTTCCAGAGTGCTGGGATTATAGGCATGAGCTACTGGGCCTGGCCTAAATTACAGTTATTAATAAACTTAACAATATTTACATGTCTGAGCGTAATTAAATAAAATTGAAATTATTCCTCTAAAACCAGTAGGCATAATCTCCAAAATGTTAAGAGAACAGTACTGAGAAAAAAAAATCTGATTAAAAAAAGGGTTTTAAGTTAAAGTATCAAGAAATAGATTGAGATTATTTGTACAAATGGATTTGGTTATAAAAGAGGATTTCTTTTTTCTTTTTCTTTTTTGAGACGGAGTCTCACACTGTCGCCCTGGCTGGAGTGCAGTGGCATGATCTCGGGTCACTGCAACCTCGGCCTCCCAGGTTCAAGCAATTCTTCTGCCTCAGCCTCCCAAGTAGCTGGGATTACAGGCGCCTGCCACCACGCCCAGCTAATTTCTTGTATTTTTAGTAGAGACGGGGTTTTACCATGTTGGCCAGGCTGGTCTCGAACTCCTGATCTCATGATTCGCCCGCCTCAGCCTCCCAAAGTGCTGAGATTAAAGGCGTGAGCCACTGTGCTCAGCCGAGGATTGACTTCTTTCATTTTTGGTTGTCCTTTAACTGTGGTTTTTTTGGTCAGAAACAACCTGGTTCTTTCTCAAAGTTAAACATTATCACCTCTTTGGTTAAGACAAAGCACAGGACTTCCTTGGGGAGAACCACCTAAATTAAAGATATAAAGAACCAAGGAAATTGATGTGTATTGAGTATGTATGTAAATGCCAAGCTGCGCATTACGAAGTGCATGTAGCATCATAGAGTCGACTGTATAAATGTGGAAACAGCTTGCCAGGGTTTGAATGCTGGTTCTGCCACTGACTAGCACTGTGATCTTAGGCAAGAATACTTAAGTTCTCCGTATCTGTTTCCTCCTCAGTAAATTGGGAATTGATTGGATGATTTCTTCATTCACCAAATATTTATTGTCTATTATATGCGAAACAGTATTCTAGGTCTGGGGGTACAGCAATGAACAAAGCAGACAAAAATCTTTGCATTAATGGAACTTACATTCCAGTGGGAGATACAACTAAGGAAAGTATATAGTAAGTTAGATGGGAAAATGCGTTTCAGAGCAAAAGTAAAACGAGAAAGGGGAATGCTCAATACCGATAGGAAGGAAATTGTAGAGTCAACAGGAAAGGCTAAGAAAGTGATATTAATACTTGAGTAATGATCTAAGAGAAGTGAGCAGTTGTGCTATGTGAATACCTGAGGCAGGTCATTCTAAGCAGGAGAAACAGCACATACTAAGGCTCTGAAAGCAGGGCTATGCCTGGTGTTTTTGAGAAAGTAAAGGGACCATTGTGACTAGCATGGAATAAATGTCAGGCAAGTAAGTAGGAGATGAGATGAGAGAGGGAAAAATTGTACTCACCCTTTTTTTCTTTTCTTTTCTTTTTTTTTTTTTTTGTGTGTGTTTTTTTGTTTTTAGACAGAGTCTCACTCTGTTGCTTGGGCTAGAGTGCAATGGCCCAATCTCAGCAACCTCCTCCTCCTGGGTTCAAGCGATTCTCTCACCTCAGCCTCCCGAGTAGCTGGGATTACAGGCACCCACCATCATGCCCAGCTAATTTTTGTATTTTTGTAGAAACGGGTTCACCATGTTGGTCAGGCTGGACTTGAACTCTTGACCTTAAGTGACCCACCTGCCTCCGCCTCCCAAAGTGCTGGGATTACAGGTGTGAGCCACCGTGCCTGGCCTGTACTCACCTTTTAAGATTGAAACATAAATATAGAACACTTTGAACATTGCCTGGTTATATCCGTTCCTATTACTACAAAAATGCTGTATAACAAACTGAATTTCAGTGGAGTACAGTGATCAATGTTTATTTTTGCTGGCAAATCTAGATTTTGGCTGGGCAGTTTTTCTGTTTTTAACTCATTCATGCTCCTTCAGTCAGCCATGGGTTGTGTAGGCAGCTCTTTGCTGTCCTCTGCCACATGTTTGGTGATGTAGGATGACCACAGCTGGGGCTATTTGGCCGTCTTTCCTGTGACCTCTCATCCTCCAGGAAGCTACCTCTGGCTTGTTCTCATGGCAGTGGCAGGGTTCCATGAAAGAGTGGAAGGCAGTTGGAACTAGAACCTCATCAGCTCTGCCACATTCTACTGGTCAAAGCAAGTCACAAGGCTAGCCCAGATTCGAGAAGTGGGGAAACAGACTCTTAATGGGTAGAACAGCAAACTCACATTGTTAAGAGACATAGACACATAGCAGGTGGAAAATTGAGGCCATTTTAGTCATCAGTCTACCATATTGGCACTTAATAAAATCTCGAGAAATACTAGTTACTGTTTTTACTTGTGTGAATTGCCTAGTTTTATTTTGGGAGTTTTAAAATTAGAATTATTAATTTGTAAGAGCCCCTCATAGATGTTTCAGTTATTTTTGGTCTTTGAACTTTTGGGGTGGATTATTGTTGCTTTTTGCTTTTTTGCTTTTTCTCTACAAAATTTTAAATTTTTATATAATCAGAAATATCAGTCTTTCCTTTACGACCTCTGCCTTTGGTCTCATTCCTAGAAAGTCCTCTACCCCAAGATTATACATTTTAAACATCATCTACATTTTCTTTTTTTTTTTTTAAGACAGAGTCTAGCTCTGTCACCCAGGCTGGAGTACAGTGGAACAATCTCATCTCTGTAACCTCTGCCTCCCAGTCTCAAGCAGTCCTCCCACCTCAGCCTTCCAAGTAGCTGGGACTACAGGTGTGAGTCACACCTGGCTAATTTTTGTATTTTGTGTAGAGAAAGGGTTTCGCTGTGTTGCCCAGGCTGCTCTCAAACTCCTGGGCTCAAGCAATCCTTCCACCTCAGCCTCCTAAAGTGCTGGGATTACAGGCATGAGCCACCACACCCAGCATCTACATTTTCTTCTAGTACTTTTATGTTCCATTTTCCACACTTAAACCCTTTATCTATCATGAGGGCTGACTTTTTAAAAAAGACTTCTTCAAATTATTGAGTGAAACAAAAAGGAAATCAACACCGAAACTGCAAGAAATATGAAAGGAAGTTCAGCTTATGAAATTTGGATTTCTCATTCACCATAGCTTACATTAGAAAGACTCTGCCCCATCCTACCCACTCTGAGATTGTCTGTGCTTCCTGTTTGGCATTCAGGAGGAAGTCCTCATATTTCCCAGCCATACTTTGCTGGTATCTTTAATATTTAATCCCATTTGTGGTCAACACCGAAAGGAAAATTCTATTTCTGCCTCACATCTCAGGTGGAGTTGTAGTGACTGAAATAATCACAGCTTGATGAAGCCTGCTTGCTACAATGTATAATGTCCATACTCTCAGGGCTACATAGATCTAACCAATCTAACATTGAGATTTATACATCTGTATGTTATTTTTATTCTCATAGAAATTCTTTTTAAGGTTTCATAGCTTCTCTGCCAAGATACAAAATAGGGAACCACAAATTGTATATTTAAAAAAGAAGTAGATGAATGATATTAGATTCCAACTACCAATTGGACAGCTCCTGAAGTCTCACAGTCAGCCACTTTTTTATCTTATAAGTGATAGGGTTTGGCTGTGTCCACACCAAAATCTTACCTTGAATTGTAGTTCCCATATTCCCCGTGTGTCATGGGAGGGACCTGGTGGGAGGTAATTGAATCATGGGGCAGTTATCCCCATGCAGTTCTCATGATACAGTGAGTTCTCACAAGATCTGATGGTTTTATAAGGGGCTTTTTCCTCTTTGCTCAGCACTTCTCCTTCCTGCTGCCATGTGAATAAATGTGATTAAAAGGATGAAAAATGTGTCCATATATAAAATGTTTCTAGTATGAAAAATGTATCTATATATAAAATGACATTTCTAGTACCTTTGAAGTTCCTCGAGTGCCACTCTCCACCATATCCCTTTCCTCATACCAGAGATAACCACAATCTTGAATTTTGTAATCACTGTCCTCTTGCTTTTCTTTATAGACATTACCACAAATGTGTATTTCCCTAAATAACATGATTTAGTTTTGCATGATGAAACTAGTTTCACATGGATGTGGTTCATTTTTACTCTTGTAAGATATTTCCTTGTGTGACTATTCCAAAAATATACTATTTATTTTGTCAGTGAATATTTGGGCTTCCATTTTCTTGATATTATAAACAATATTGCTATGAATATTCTTATAATGTCTCCTGATACATATGTGTGACTATGAATTTAAGAGAAAAATTACTAGGTTGTAGGATGTACATTCTCAATTTTACCAAATAATGCCCAATTCTTTTTCCAAAGTGGTTATACTAATTTACTTCCTTCTCTCCATATAGTATTCATGAGTAGCCATTGATCCACTGTCCTTAGCAACTCTTGGTGTTGTCAGGCCTTTTGCCAACCCAATGACTGTAAAATGGCATTACTTGGCTTTTATACATATTGCTGTGTTACTAATGAGTTTGAACATGTTTTCATGTTTCTTTGCCATTTGTATTTTATGCCTGTTCATGTCTTTTGCCCATTTTCCTATTGGGTTATCTTTTTCATACTGAATTTACGTTCTACAATATTTATATATTTTAGATATTGTTCATTTGTTTTCCAATATTCAAAAAATATGACTAGTCATGGTGGCTCACACCTGTAATCTTAACACTTTGGGAGGCTGAGGCAAGAGCATTACTTGAGCCCAGAAGTTTGACACCAACCTGGGCAATACAGGAACACCCTGTATCTATAAAACATTAAAAAAAAAAATTAGCTGGGCGTAGTGGCATTCACCTGTGGACCCAGCTACTCAGAAGGCTGAGGTGGGAGGATTGCTTGAGGCTGGGAGGTCGACGCTTCAGCAAGCCATAATGATGCTGCTGCACTACAGCCTATGGGATGGAGGGAGACTCTGTCCAGCCTATGCGACAGAGGGAGACTGTCTCCAAAAAAAAATGTATATTTAATCTGTGTTTAATCTGTACAAGCCACTGAACTAAACTCTGGAAACACAGCTATGGATAAGACAGAAACTACTCCCGCCCTCATGGGTTTATCCCCTCACTCGAAGGGGGTTAAAAAGTAAACTAATAAATCTCTAAACTTATAAATCTCTAAATAGTAACATCATCTTAGCTTTGTACTTTCTGAGGGTGAAGTTACCAGACCCCTACTAAATTCTTTCCCGCTGAATCCTGTATTAATACTTCCATAGTATAAACGTTATTATAAATGGTGTTTGTCTTCACCACTCGTTGACAAGTTTTCTGAAATCAGCAGCCTATTTTTTTGTTTTTCATTTCTGTACCTCCACTACTTAACATGGTCATTACATAAGGGATACTAAATAAATATATTCATTGAATGGATGAATGAAAATATGTCATTAGTGATAATAACTGAAAATTCAGTGTTCACTATTGATATCTAGGGAGTATAGGCCTAGGTTTTGCATTTTGATACAATTGCAGGTATAACTTTCAGTAGAAAGTAGATATTTCTTTTTTTTTTTTTTTTTGAAATGGAGTCTCATTCTGTCGCCTAGGCTGGAGTGCAGTGGTGTGATCTCGGCTCACTGCAAGCTCTGCCTCCCAGATTCACGCCATTGTCCTGCCTCAGCCTCTCGAGTAGCTGGGACTACGGGCGCCCGCCACCACGCCCGGCTAATTTTTTGTATTTTTAGTAGACACGGGGTTTCACCATGTTGCCCAAGCTGGACTTGGGCTCCTGAGCTAAAGTGAACCGCCCGCCTCAGCCTCCCAAAGTGCTGGGATTACAGGCGTGAGCCACCATGCCTGGCCAAAAGTAGATATTTCAAGCACTATATGAAGTAGCTGGTTGCAGATTTCTTCATGCAAAAACCCGGTTGTCTATGTCTATGTGTTAGGTAAGGCAGTTTAGATTTAGATGTTTTATACCAAAGTTATTTACAGAAAAAAGTAGACCTAGTTGTATTATCAAAAAATTACAGAGTTAGCTGGGCACAGTGGTTCACTCCTGTAATCCCAGCACTTTGGGAGGCTAAGGTGGGCGGATCACTTTAGCTCAGGAGCCCAAGTTCAGCTTGGGCAACATGGCAAAGCCCCATCTCTACAAAAATTACAAAAATTAGCAGGGCGTGGTAGCATGCCCCTGTAGTCCTAGCTACTTGTAAAGCTGAGGTGGGAAAATTGCTTGAGCCCGGGAGGTCAAGCCTGCACTGAGTCATGTTCATACCGCTGCACTCCACCCTGTTTGTCAGAGCGAGACCCTGTCGACCCTGTCTCAGAAAAAAAAAAAAAAACAGAGTTACGGAGTTGTGTAATATGCGATACAAACTGACTGTCGGGGCTATACTTAACCAGGAAATACACAAGAATGTTAAGTATGTATTACGATATGAGACAGAGGAGAAGCCATATATTAAAAGGCATATATGAAAAGCCAAGCATGGTGGCTCACACCTGTAATCCCAACACTTTGGGAGGCTGAGACAGGAGGATTCCTTGAGCCCAGGGGTTCAAGACCAGCCTGGGCAACAAAGTGAGACCCCCGTCTCTACCAAAAAACAAACAAAAAAATTAGCCAGGCATGCTGGCATGCACCTGTGGTCAGCCTGGGCAACACAGTGAGACCGTGTCTTTAAAAAAGAAAAGAAAAAAAAAAAAGGCATGACTTTGATTCCTTGTCATGACTGGGAACATTCAGACAGTCACTTGTTAGATCTATCGATTAATCCCCTATTAATGAATACTCTGGGAGCAAAGCTCTTCTGAATATGTTGGCCTGGATATGAAAAAAATTGAAGGAGGTGCTAATCTCCAAAACACTGGGTCAGAAGCAGCCAAGCTGGAAGAACAGAAGGCAAGCTTCCCATGGGTAGGCCTGGTATCAGCTCAGGCACAGAAGTCAGACTCTGGACATGGATGACTTGGGAGTTACTTGGGACTGGGGAGTACAGTGTCACTGGGATGGACATAATCCTTAGAGGAGTAGACATACTTGGTCAGACCAAGAAAGTAATGATATGCAGGTTGCCCTACCTGTTGGATAAAGTACCCTGTAGAACCCAAAGAAGCCACAACAGTAAATTCATATCCTGGAATGCATCTCATACCTGCCATAGTAAATCTAGCACTCTGTGCCATAAGTTCTATGCTTTACTAACTGCAGGGAAGTAGCTGAAGGGAAGTAAAACCATGAAAAACTTTCTCAGAATGGCAGAAGGGGCCCAAAGATACTCAGTAAGGTGTATAACTGCTCGTCAAAAATGTTTTCAGTGAACTGAAAAATTGTAAAGTTATAGAAATGGTGTGTAGTGGAATATAGCTGATTGAAACCATGTAAGGAGCTTATATATAAGCTTCAAATAATCATTCACTCATGGCATAAATAATAACTGAATACTATATATAAGAAACAGTACTAAATATTATGAGGATAGATATATAAAGAAAACTTAGATTCTATTTGCAAGACACTTAGGTTGGTATTATTTGCTCACATTTATACTCCCTTTTTTACCAAAATTAATTTGTGACTGCTTACATAAACAATATATATATGTGTGTGTGTGTATATATGTGTGTGTGTACATATATATGTATACACATATATATGAAATAATGTAAAGAGCAAAGAATGTCAGGCAAAAAATTCAAAGAAACCTTAGGATCAGTCTACTTGCTTTAATTGTATCTGGAATTTCATTATGAGATTTTTGGCAGTAAGGG
Source organism: Rhinopithecus roxellana (assembly GCF_007565055.1). Classification (NCBI taxonomy): domain Eukaryota; kingdom Metazoa; phylum Chordata; class Mammalia; order Primates; family Cercopithecidae; genus Rhinopithecus; species Rhinopithecus roxellana. The sequence continues at coordinate 58,983,830 of NC_044551.1, forward strand.
CAAAGGAAAAACATCAAAAATTGTCATGAAGGGGGCGGGGCAAGATGGCCGAATAGGAACAGCTCCAGTCTCCAACTCCCAGCGCAAGCGACACAGAAGACCAGTGATTTCTGCATTTTCAACTGAGGTACTGGGGTCATCTCACTAGGGAGTGCCGGACAATCGGTGCTGGTCAGCTGCTGCAGCCTGACCAGCGAGAGCTGAAGCAGGGCGAGTCATCGCCCCACCTGGGAAGCGCAAGGGGGAAGGGAATCCCTTTTCCTAGCCAGGGGAACTGAGACACACAACACCTGGAAAATCGGGTAACTCCCACCCCAATACCGTGCTTTAAGCAAATGGGCACACCAGAAGAATATATCCCTCACCTGGCCGGGAGGGTCCCACGCCCACGGATCCTCCCTCATTGCTAACACAGCAGTCTGCAGCGATCTAACCGCAAGGCAGCAGCGAGGCTGGGGGAGGGGCACCCGCCATTGCTGAGGCTTAAGTAGGTAAACAAAGCGGCTGGGAAGCTCGAACTGGGTGGAGCTCACAGCAGCTCAAGGAAACCTGCCTGTCTCTATAGACTCCACCTCTGGGGGCAGGGCACAGCTAAAAAAACAACAGGGGAAGCAGCAGAGGCCTGAGCAGACACGAACGACTCTGTCTGACAGCTTTGAAGAGAGCAGTGGATCTCCCAACACGGAGGTTGAGATCTGAGAACGGACAGACTGCCTGCTCAAGTGGGTCCCTGACCCCTGAGTAGCCTAACTGGGAGACATCCCCCACTAGGGGCAGTCTGACACCCCACACCTCACAGGGTGGAGTACACCCCTGAGAGGAAGCTTCCAAAGGAAGAATCAGACAGGTACACTTGCTGTTCAGCAATATTCTATCTGCTGCAACCTCTGCTGCTGATACCCAGCCAAACAGGGTCTGGAGTGGACCTCAAGCAATCTCCAACAGACCTATAGCTGAGGGTCCTGACTGTCAGAAGGAAAACTATCAAACAGGAAGGACACCTATACCAAAACCCCATCAGTGCGTCACCATCATCAAAGACCAGAGACAGATAAAACCACAAAGATGGGGGAAAAGCAGGGCAGAAAAGCTGGAAATTCAAGAAATAAGAGCGCATCTCCCCCTGCAAAGGAGCGCAGCCCATCGCCAGCAACGGATCGAAGCGGGTCAGAGAATGACTTTGACGAGATGAGAGAAGAAGGCTTCAGTCCATCAAACTTCTCAGAGCTAAAGGAGGAATTACGTACCCAGCGCAAAGAAACTAAAAATCTTGAAAAAAGAGTGGAAGAATTGACAGCTAGAATAATTAATGCAGAGAAGGTCATAAACGAAATGACAGAGATGAAAACCATGACACAAGAAATACGTGACAAATGCACAAGCTTCAGTAACCGACTCGATCAACTGGAAGAAAGAGTATCAGCGATTGAGGATCAAATGAATGAAATGAAGCGAGAAGAGAAACCAAAAGAAAAAAGAAGAAAAAGAAATGAACAAAGCCTGCAAGAAGTATGGGATTATGTAAAAAGACCAAATCTACGTCTGATTGGGGTGCCTGAAAGTGAGGGGGAAAATGGAACCAAGTTGGAAAACACTCTTCAGGATATCATCCAGGAGAACTTCCCCAACCTAGTAGGGCAGGCCAACATTCAAATTCAGGAAATACAGAGAACGCCACAAAGATACTCCTCGAGAAGAGCAACTCCAAGACACATAATTGCCAGATTCACCAAAGTTGAAATGAAGGAAAAAATCTTAAGGGCAGCCAGAGAGAAAGGTCGGGTTACCCACAAAGGGAAGCCCATCAGACTAACAGCAGATCTCTCGGCAGAAACTCTACAAGCCAGAAGAGAGTGGGGGCCAATATTCAACATTCTTAAAGAAAAGAATTTTCAACCCAGAATTTCATATCCAGCCAAACTAAGTTTCATAAGTGAAGGAGAAATAAAATCCTTTACAGATAAGCAAATGCTTAGAGATTTTGTCACCACCAGGCCTGCCTTACAAGAGACCCTGAAGGAAGCCCTAAACATGGAAAGGAACAACCGGTACCAGCCATTGCAAAAATATGCCAAAATGTAAAGACCATCGAGGCTAGGAAGAAACTGGATCAACTAACGAGCAGAATAACCAGTTAATATCATAATGGCAGGATCAAGTTCACACATAACAATATTAACCTTAAATGTTAATGGACTAAATGCTCCAATTAAAAGACACAGACTGGCAAACTGGATAAAGAGTCAAGACCCATCAGTCTGCTTTATTCAGGAGACCCATCTCACATGCAGAGACCTACATAGGCTGAAAATAAAGGGATGGAGGAAGATCTACCAAGCAAATGGAGAACAAAAAAAAGCAGGGGTTGCAATCCTAGTCTCTGATAAAACAGACTTTAAACCATCAAAGATCAAAAGAGACAAAGAAGGCCATTACATAATGGTAAAGGGATCAATTCAACAGGAAGAGCTAACTATCCTAAATATATATGCACCCAATACAGGAGCACCCAGATTCATAAAGCAAGTCCTTAGAGACTTACAAAGAGACTTAGACTCCCATACAATAATAATGGGAGACTTCAACACTCCACTGTCAACATTAGACAGATCAACGAGACAGAAAGTTAGCAAGGATATCCAGGAATTGAACTCATCTCTGCACCAAGCGGACCTAATAGACATCTATAGAACTCTCCACCCCAAATCAACAGAATATACATTCTTCTCAGCACCACATTGCACTTATTGCAAAGTTGACCACATAATTGGAAGTAAAGCACTCCTCAGCAAATGTAAAAGAACAGAAATTATAACAAACTGTCTCTCAGACCACAGTGCAATCAAACTAGAACTCAGGACTAAGAAACTCAATCAAAACCGCCCAACTACATGGAAACTGAACAACCTGCTCCTGAATGACTACTGGGTACATAACGAAATTAAAGCAGAAATAAAGATGTTCTTTGAAACCAATGAGAACAAAGATACAACATACCAGAATCTCTGGAACACATTTAAAGCAGTGTGTAGAGGGAAATTTATAGCACTAAATGCCCACAAGAGAAAGCAGGAAAGATCTAAAATTGACACTCTAACATCACAATTAAAAGAACTAGAGAGGCAAGAGCAAACACATTCAAAAGCTAGCAGAAGGCAAGAAATAACTAAGATCAGAGCAGAACTGAAGGAGATAGAGACACAAAAAACCCTCCAAAAAATCAATGAATCCAGGAGTTGGTTTTTTGAAAAGATCAACAAAATTGACAGACCGCTAGCAAGACAAATAAAGAAGAAAAGAGAGAGCAATCAAATAGACGCAATAAAAAATGATAAAGGGGATATCACCACGGACCCCACAGAAATACAAACTACCATCAGAGAATACTATAAACACCTCTATGCAAATCAACTAGAAAATCTGGAAGAAATGGATAATTTCCTGGACACTTACACTCTCCCAAGACTAAACCAGGAAGAAGTTGAATCCCTGAATAGACCAATAGCAGGCTCTGAAGTTGAGGCAACAATTAATAGTCTACCCACCAAAAAAAGTCCAGGACCAGATGGATTCACAGCTGAATTCTACCAGAGGTACAAGGAGGAGCTGGTACCATTCCTTCTAAAACTATTCCAATCAATAGAAAAAGAGGGAATCCTCCCTAACTCATTTTATGAGGCCAACATCATCCTGATACCGAAGCCTGGCAGAGACACAACAAAAAAAGAGAATTTTAGACCAATATCCCTGATGAACATCGATGCAAAAATCCTCAATAAAATACTGGCAAACCGGATTCAGCAGCACATCAAAAAGCTTATCCACCATGATCAAGTGGGCTTCATCCCTGGGATGCAAGGCTGGTTCAACATTCGCAAATCAATAAATGTAATCCAGCATATAAACAGAACCAAAGTCAAGAACCACATGATTATCTCAATAGATGCAGAAAAGGCTTTTGACAAAATTCAACAGCCCTTCATGCTAAAAACGCTCAATAAATTCGGTATTGATGGAACGTACCTCAAAATAATAAGAGCTATTTATGACAAACCCACAGCTAATATCATACTGAATGGGCAAAAACTGGAAAAATTCCCTTTGAAAACTGGCACAAGACAGGGATGCCCTCTCTCACCACTCCTATTCAACATAGTGTTGGAAGTTCTGGCTAGGGCAATCAGGCAAGAGAAAGAAATAAAGGGTATTCAGTTAGGAAAAGAAGAAGTCAAATTGTCCCTGTTTGCAGATGACATGATTGTATATTTAGAAAACCCCATCGTCTCAGCCCAAAATCTCCTTAAGCTGATAAGCAACTTCAGCAAAGTCTCAGGATACAAAATTAATGTGCAAAAATCACAAGCATTCTTATACACCAGTAACAAACAAGCAGAGAGCCAAATCATGAATGAATTTCCATTCACAATTGCTTCAAAGAGAATAAAATACCTAGGAATCCAACTTACAAGAGATGTAAAGGACCTCTTCAAGGAGAACTACAAACCACTGCTCAGTGAAATAAAAGAGGACACAAACAAATGGAAGAACATACCATGCTCGTGGATAGGAAGAATCAATATCGTGAAAATGGCCATACTGCCCAAGGTTATTTATAGATTCAATGCCATCCCCATCAAGCTACCAATGAGTTTCTTCACAGAATTGGAAAAAACTGCTTTAAAGTTCATATGGAACCAAAAAAGAGCCTGCATTGCCAAGACAATCCTAAGTCAAAAGGACAAAGCTGGAGGCATCACGCTACCTGACTTCAAATTATACTACAAGGCTACAGTAACCAAAACAGCATGGTACTGGTACCAAAACAGAGATATAGATCAATGGAACAGAACAGAGTCCTCAGAAATAATACCGCACATCTACAGCCATCTGATCTTTGACAAACCTGAGAGAAACAAGAAATGGGGAAAGGATTCCCTATTTAATAAGTGGTGCTGGGAAAATTGGCTAGCCATAAGTAGAAAGCTGAAACTGGATCCTTTCCTTACTCCTTATACGAAGATTAATTCAAGATGGATTAGAGACTTATATGTTAGACCTAATACCATAAAAACCCTAGAAGAAAATCTAGGTAGTACCATTCAGGACATAGGCATGGGCAAGGACTTCATGTCTAAAACACCAAAAGCAACGGCAGCAAAAGCCAAAATTGACAAATGGGATCTAATTAAACTAAAGAGCTTCTGCACAGCAAAAGAAACTACCATCAGAGTGAACAGGCAACCTACAGAATGGGAGAAAATTTTTGCAACCTACTCATCTGACAAAGGGCTAATATCCAGAATCTACAAAGAACTCAAACAAATATACAAGAAAAAAACAAACAACCCCATCAAAAAGTGGGGAAAGAATATGAACAGACATTTCTCAAAAGAAGACATTCATACAGCCAACAGACACATGAAAAAATGCTCATCATCACTGGCCATCAGAGAAATGCAAATCAAAACCACAATGAGATACCATCTCACACCAGTTAGAACGGCAATCATTAAAAATTCAGGAAACAACAGGTGTTGGAGAGCATGTGGAGAAATAGGAACACTTTTACACTGTTGGTGGGATTGTAAACTAGTTCAACCATTATGGAAAACAGTATGGCAATTCCTCAAGGATCTAGAACTAGATGTACCATATGACCCAGCCGTCCCACTACTGGGTATATACCCAAAGGATTATAAATTATTCTACTACAAAGACACATGCACACGTATGTTTATTGCAGCACTATTCACAATAGCAAAGACTTGGAATCAACCCAAATGTCCATCTGTGACAGACTGGATTAAGAAAATGTGGCACATATACACCATGGAATACTATGCAGCCATAAAAAAGGATGAGTTTGCATCCTTTGTAGGGACATGGATGCAGCTGGAAACCATCATTCTTAGCAAACTATCACAAGAAGAGAAAACCAAACACCGCATGTTCTCACTCATAGGTGGGAACTGAACAATGAGATCACTTGGAGTCGGGAAGGGGAACATCACACACTGGGGCATATTATGGGGAGCGGGGAGGGGGGAGGGATTGCATTGGGGAGTTATACATGATATAAATGATGAATTGATGGGTGCTGACGAGTTGATGGGTACAGCACACCAACATGGCACAAATATACATATGTAACAAACCTGCACGTTATGCACATGTACCCTAGAACTTAAAGTATAATAAAAATAAATTTTTAAAAAAAATTGTCATGAAGAAAGATTTTCCTGGTACTGTTTGTGAGATGAATTGATCATGTGGATCCACTGCATAGGGAAAATTGAGTAATGCAATGAATCATAGCCTCAAGAACACTACTTATGTAGTAGATGCAGAAGTAGACTTCATAGAGCTATTTCTTACTTTGATTATTAAAAGGCCGACATGGTGGCTCCCAGCACTTTGGGAGGCCGAGGTGGATAGATCGCTTGAGCTTACGAGTTCGAGACCAGCCTGGACAACATTGCGAATCCCCATCTCTACCAAAAATGCAAAAATTAGCTGGGCGTGGTGGTGTGTGCCTGTAGTCCCAGCTATCCGACAGACCGAGTAGGAGGATTGTTTGAACCTTGGGAGGCGGAGGTTGCAGTGAGCCAAGATTGCACCACGGCACTCCAGCCTGGGCGACAGAAGTAGACCTTGTCTCACAAAAGAAAAAAAAACAAGGCAATACAACGTAGTAAAAGTGATAAGGCACATACTAATAAATAATTAGAATACAAGGCAGAAGGTGATAAGTACCACAGAGTGGAGAGATTGTTATGGAAGATCAGGGAAAAGAGGTTATTTCCGGGATAAAAAGGAGGGGGAAAGGCCAAACGTGGTGGCTCATGCCATAATCCCAGCGCTCTAGGAGGCTGATGCAGGAGGATTGCATGAGCCCAGGAGTTCAAGACCAGAGACCCTGTTTCTACAAAAAATGTAAAAAGCCAGATGTAGTGGCACACTTCAGTGGTCCAAACTACTGGCTTGAGCCCAGGAGGCAAAGATTCCAGTGAGCCATGATTGCGCCACTGCACTTCAGCGTAGGTGACAGAGCAAGATCCTGTTGCAAAAAAAAAAAAACAAATAAAATAAAACAAAGAAAAAAGAATACAATATATTGTTAACTATAACCATCATGTAGTACAGTAGATCTGTTGAACTTGATTCCTAATTGAAATTTTGTATCCTTTGACCAGCATCTCTCCAACTCCCTCCTTTCACCTGCAATCACCCCAGCTGCTGGTAACCACCATACTTCTTATTTTTAAGACAGAGACTTGCTCTGTTGCCCAGGTAGGAGTGCAGTGATGTGATCTCAGCTCACTGCAACCTCTGCCTCCCGGGTTCAAGTGATTCTCCTGCCTCAGCCTCCTGAGTAGCTGGGATCACAGGTGCCTGCCACCACGCCTGGCTAATTCTTGTATTTTTAGTAGAGATGGGGTTTCACCTTGCTGACCTGGTTGGTCTTGAACTCCTGACCTCAGATGATCTGCCCACCTCTGCCTCCCAAAGTGCTGGGATTACAGACATGAGCCACCACGCCTGACCAGTTCTACTTTCTGTAGTACTTCTATGAGATCAACTTTTTTTACATTCCACATATGAGTGAGATCATGCAGTATGTGTCTTTCTGTTGCAGCTTGTTTCAGTTAGCACTGTCTACCAGGTTCATCCATGTTGTCACAAATGACAGAATTTCCTATTTTATGACTGAATAATATTTCGTTGTGTACGTGTACCACATTTTCTATATCCGTTTGTCGGCTGATGGACACTTAAGTTGATTCTATATCTTGTCTATTGTGAATAATATATAGCAAGCACGAGAGTACAGATATCTCTTCCATACTGATTTCATTTTTTAAAGATATATTCCCAGTAGTGGGATTGTTGGATTATATAGTAGTTCTATGTTTAGTATTTTGAGAAACCTCCATACTGTTTTCCATAATGGCTGTATGAATTCATATTTCTAACAACAGTGTGTGAGGGTTCCCTTTTCTCCACCAAAGACTTGCATCTTTGGTCTTTTCCATAATAGCTATTTTAACAGGTGTGAGATGATGTCTCATTGTGGTTTTTTTTACATTTCCCTAATGTTGATGTTGAGCATTTTTTTCCTATACCTGTTTGCCATTTATATATTGTCTTTTGAGAAATGTCTATTTGAGTCCTTTGCCCATTTTTTAATGGGGTTGTTTTTTTGCTATCGAGTTTATTGAGTTATTTATATTTTGGATTTTAACCCCTTATGAGATGTATAGTTTGCAAATATTTTCTCCCATTCTATAGGTTGTCTCTTCATTCTGTTTATTGTTTCCTTTGCTGTGCTTATTAGTTTGATGTAATCCCATTTGTCTACTTTTGCTTTTGTTGACTCTGCTTTTGGGGTCATATCCAGAAAATCATTGCCCACACTAATGTTATAGAGGTTTTCCCATATATTTTCTGTCTCATTTTCTGTTGCTGTAATTAAATGCCTGAGGCTAGGTAATTTATAAAGAAAAGAAATTTATTATTTACAGTTCTGGAAGCTGGGAAGTGCAAGGTGGAGGGGCTGCATCTGGTGAGGGCCTTCTCAGTGTGTCATAGCATGGTGGAGGACATCACATGGTGAGTGGGGCACACCGAGAACCAAACTGGCTCCTATGACAGATCCACTCTTCTGATAACTAACCCACTCCTGTTAATCCCTGTTAATTCACCTGCTAATTCATAAATGTATTAATCCAATCATGAAGGCAAAGCCCTCACGACCCAGTCATCTCTTAACAGCTCCACCTCTTAATACTGTTACACTGAGGATTCAGTTTCAACGTGAGTTTCAAAGGGGACAAGCATTCAAACCATAACAGTTTTCTGCTAGTAGTTTCACAGTTGAGGATCTTACATTTATGTCTTTAATCCATTTTCAGTTGATTTTTGTATATGGGATGACATGAAGGTTTAATTTCATTTGACTGCATGTGGATCTCCAGTTTTCCCAACACCATTCGGTGAAGAGACTGTCTTTTCTTCATTGTGTGTTCCTGGCATCTTCGTCGAAAATCCGTTGGCCGTAAATGTGTGGATTTATTTCTGAGCTTTCTAGGCTGTTCCATCAGCTGTGTGCCTGTTTTTATGCCAATACCATGCTGTTTGGTTACTATAGCTTCTTTGTTATATATATATGTAGTTCTTTTTTTTTTTTTTTTTTTTCTGAAAAGGAATCTCGCTTTGTTGCCTAGGCTGGTGTGCAGTGGCGCAGTCTCAGCTCACTGCAACCTCTGCCTCCCTGGTTCAAGCGATTCTCCTGCTTCAGGCACCTGAGTAAGTAACTGGGATTACAGATGTGCACCAGCACACCCAGCTTATTTTGTGTTTTTAGTACAGGGTTTCACCAGTTGGCCAGGGTGGTCTCAAACTCCTGACCTCAAGTGATCCGCCCACCTTGGCCTTCCAAAATGCTGGGATTGCAGGTGTGAGCCACCATGCCAGACCTTTGTAAGATATTTTGAAGTCAGGTAGTATGATACCTCCAACTTTATTCTTTTTACTCAAAATTGCTTTGGTTATTTGGAGCCTTTTGTGGTTTCATACAAGTTTTGAGATTGTTTTTCTATTTCTGTGAAGAATGTCATTGGTATTTTGATAGGGATTGCATTCAGTCTGTAGATGACTTTGTGAAATTTTTTTTCAAAAACGTAATCATAATACCATTGTCACACATAAAAATAATAAACACTTATTTTTCACTAAACCAGTCTTAAAAAGAAGCAAACCAACTATTAGCCAGGCCTTGGATGAGGATCTAGGCATCATCATTCACACCACAAAATGTGTAAATGACACACACACACAAGCCTAAGTATTAAATAATGTACTGAAAGAGGAGAGTCTCTCTCCTAATTTACTGCGGACTTCAATTGTGAAAAGTATGCCCTAAACACCAATTAAGTGTGCCAAAAGCAATTTATTCATGTTTCTAGAGAAAAATAAAAGGGGAATATCTGAATTGTGGTTTTCCATGTATGTGGGTAGTCCCTTTAGTAATGAATCAAGGAACACTTTATTTCATTTGTGAAGCAGCGTTTGATTGTATATGCTCTGTGGTCTCAGGTGGCTTTTCGTAAGCCAGGGATAGGATTTAAGAAAAGAAATCTCTTCAAGTTCGTGTATAATCAATTTATTTAGAACCTGTAATCATTAAGCTAGCTGTGGCTTATACAAAATTAGAAGAAAATTAATTATCTTTTGTTACTTATTTTTTAGAACCTTAGATTTTTGTTCAACTTTGTAATATGAACCTTTTCTAAAAGCTCTATTTGTCAGTGGCAGAAATATTACAAATATTTCTAGCATCATACAGTTTTTCATATGCCCTTAAGTAGTGTCTAACATTTTAAAATTTTTATACATAACTCTTAAAAAAGAAAATTTTGAAGAGTTCCTTTTCATTTATTTACAATAAATTTGGAAACAAGAACTTATTACATTACAAAATCTAGAATAAAATTACCTTTTTTAAAAAAATTGATCATGAACATTTCAACAAAAAGTTGAAAATAAATCATTGTTCATTCCTATGGGAGCCTTTGTGTAACCATTCTACTTTTAACTCTTACTGCTAGAGGAAGTTGTACACATTAAGGATGTATGTGGCACTGTTTCCAAAATAAATAGTTTATTTATACTACATAAGACCAAGATTAGACCACTGAAGTTGTAATGGTCATTCTAGTCCTCAAATTTAAATGCAGTTTTTGTCAATACAAAAAAGAGTGTACAATGAAGGAAAACTCATAATGCTTTTGACTTTACCAGCTGCTAGAGGCTATTCAGAATAAAGGTCAGAATATCTCCGTATTTAGGGTAATTCTTCTCTATACTCAAAATACTTGTAGCTGAGTTCATGGTGTACATTTTTCGTGAATGGTTGTTTATAGGAAGTTTATATATTATCTTGGCAAGATAACTTTGAAAACCCACTGTTTTCCTAGCATTTTTCTATTGCTGCTGAACAATTTCTGCCCAATCTAAAAAATTGCCTTCCTATACCAGCAGGTGGAGGCAAGAGCAGTCAAATCATAGCACTTTACTTTTCAAGTGTACTGGCATGTATTGTAGATTATCTATCCATGACTCAAAGCCTCTTTATGACATGTCTCTCACATAATTACTTTTCTTCAACAACTCTGTTGTTGTTTGAGCATCTTCTTTTGATGGCTTTATCATTTGCTTTATTTACTTGGTGTCTGGGACTGAACTTAGTGGTCATTTTAGGACAGACTAATTTAGATTTTCATCACATTTCTATACTCATTGATTGAACAGTTAAAACGTACATGTTATGTGCTGAACACATTCTTCCACATTTGCCAAGAAATATAAAAACGACTAAGACATGGACCACATTTCCAAAGAGCTTACATTCTAGTAGAATTACAAGGAAAAATGTCTTCAATTCCTCTCCTGACTTGGGGAATCAGATCAGTCAGCCTTGCTGGTATAGCTATGGCTAGCATTGGGTAGTGATAAAGCTCCGTATTCACGTGGATTTTAATTCCATCAACAAATATTTACTAAGCACCAGGGACTACATAGGGGATTAATTTATAAACGTAGGCTTTTTGTCTTACAGATAAAAAAGGCCAAAACAATCTTCAATAGAAGTATCATTTATTTTTAAACTTTTTAATACAGACTATATAGAACAAATGACTAACCGACATATAGATCCTGATGCATTGAACTTAAGGAACTTTCAGTTAGAAGTAACTGTGCGTAACATTTTCTGGAATGTACTTAGAAAACTTTCCACAAATCCTGGTTGAAATAAAATAAAAGTATGATACTCTAGATCAATTCCATTAGCTGTTGATTAATAGCCAATAATGATAAAAAAAATACTTTATACAAACAGTATGAAAGAGGAGAACTGAATTCTAAGGTTATGTCTGTATGTGCAGAATGAGAGATGGAGAAGAAGCTCAGTTATGGAAAACAGAAAAGAATGGCCCCAGAATTTCTTGCAAGACTTGACAGCCACCAATATTCAGAACTGTCTTTAAGCCCCAACCTGTCCATCATCTTAATACATTGTGCATTAGAAATTTCCAACCCAATTAAAGCATTTCTGTTTCCTTCATTGGTTTATTTATGAAAGTCACTAAAAAGACACACAGTCTGATCTAACCTATTTTAGCCTTATCTCCCATCCCTCCACACCCCATTAAACCTGTGTACCCATCTTACCTCATAGAGCTATCTTGAAAGACTCAGCCAGTTTAGAAGTTACATCCTTATTGAAGTCTTTCCTAGATGCCCCAAGGTAGAGTCGCACGCACTGTCCTCTTCATTCTCCATTGCTTTATTTATATAGAATTTGTTACCTGATATTCTTTTATTTCATTATTATTTTTAGAGACAGGGTCTTACTCTGTTACCCAGGCTGGAGTGTAGTGGCACAACTGTGGTTCACTGTAGCCTTGACCTCCTGGGATCAAGTGAGCCTCCCAAGTAGCTGGGACTATAGATGAGATCTCACCATGTTGCCTGGGCTGGTCTTAAACTTCTGGGCTCCAGTGATTCTTTCTCTTTGGCTTCCCAAAGTGTTGGGATTATAGGCATGAGCCACCACACCCAGCCTGCTACCTGATATTCTAATATCTCTTTCTGTATTTCTTCCTCACAAGTCTGTAAGCTACTGAAAGGTAATAACTTTGTCTTATTCATCTTTGTAACCTCAGTAAGTATTTGCTGAAGGAATCACTGAATCAACTATTTCTTGGGACGTCCTTTTATAATAAGCCTCTCTCTCCCCCTCCCCCGCCTTTTTTTTGGTGATGTCTGAATTATATTCGTAATTCCAGATGATAGATGATAGTAACGAGTCAGTAAATCCCATCAATAGGGAAGAAAGAACCAGCATTTATTGCATAGAGTGTTTTCTTAGGATACCTCAGCTGAGGCTGGGCACAGTGGCTCATGCCTGTAATCCCAGCACTTTGGGAGGCCGAGGTGGGTGGATCACCTGAGGTCAGGAGTTCAAGACCAGCCTGGCCAACATGATGAAACCTTGTCTGTACTAAAAATACAAAAATTTTTATTCCAGCTACTCAGGGGAACAAGGCAAGAGAATCACTTGAACCTGGGAGGCAGAGGTTACAGTGAGCCAAAATCATGCCATTGCACTCCTGTCTGGGTGAAAGAACAAGACTTCGTCTCAAAAAAAAAAAAAAAAAAAAAAAAAGTAAAGAAAGTCTCAGTTGAACCTTATCAATAAAAGATGTAGATTGTTTGAGTACTTTAAGGAACAATTTGCCGTTTCCTGGGAGTACACTGTTTCCAAATGGTTTAATTGATTACCTATGAACAGTTCATTAAAGGGCTCTGGAAAAAAATGAGACCTGGGTGCAGAGGGCAGCCATGGAGGTCATCCAGGTTTGAGTGGTTTTACTCTTTGAGAACAGGTGACTGAAAAGCTGCCCAAGTCTGTGTGACCTGTTTTTCAGAGCTGGATAAAAGCTAAAGTGGGGCACTCCTCCACAGCCCCTGCAGCAGTCTCTCAGGGCGTGGTATAGATAACAAGTCAGACATGTGATATAAATATGTATGCTTTAATTCACTTATTCTCTCCCCATTAAAAGCAAAGTACAAAATCAGAGAAGTGCAATTGGCGAAAAATTTGATGATTTCCTTTTCTGGGATGGGAGTTGCAACATCAGTATAGGATAATAAAGAATAAGGGCCCTCAGATACTTTTCAGTTTATAAATAAAACTATAAAAGAGTATGGGCTCTGGAGTCAGGCTTGGGTTTGAATCCCAGCTGCACAAATGCTATGTGACCTTGAACAAGCTACTTTACTTCTCTGTACCCGGTAAATTGGGTTGATAATATCTTCCTCTGGGCTTATTGGGAGGATTAAATAAGAACATGCATGTATACTCTTGGTAAAGGCCTGAGGAGAGCTTAACAGTTAGAGGGAGATGTGAAAGTAGTTCATTATGTCTGGAGCATAGATGCAAGAGCAAAAGGATGGCACTGACAAAGCCAACATGGTAGTTAGGGCAGATTCAGAAGTAGGTAGCTTGAACTTGATCCTGAAGTCACTGGGGAACCGTACCATTGAAAGGGAGTACCATGATCAGATTTACATTTTAGGATGATAACTCTGCAGGCAATCTGGAAAATAGATTAGAAGGCATCCAGGAAGAACCTCCTGGGTTTCTGATTTCGACAACTGAGTACATACTGGTGATCATCCCTGAGATAAGGAATAAAAGAGGAGGACAGATTTGGTTCTGGGGGCAAGGAAGATGAGCAATTTAATTTTAGACATACTGTATTTAAGGTGACCATTGACATCCAAGTGGAGCTACCCAGCAGGCAGTTGGTCATATGGGTCTAGAACTCAGGAGATTTGTGCTGGAGGTACAGATCTATAATTCTTTAGCTATAGGTGCATCTGTAACCATACAAATGGAACAGGCATGGTGTGCAAGATGTGAAGAAAAGAAAAGAGGCCATAGAACTGAATCCTGAAGAGCTCTCAGGAATCCTGAGAAGGGACTAAAAAACAAAAACAAAACTTAAAAAAAGACAGCTGATGATAAAAATCATGAGGGAACAGCCAGAGACATCAAATGAAAAGAGGAATCATCATCACAAAAGCCCAAGAAGGGAAAAGTTCCCAAAAAAGAGGGAGTTAAAAACAGGAAAGAGTGGAAAACACAGTCATGTATCACAAAAAGTCGATACGTAAATAGTGAAGAATGTCTGTTGCATTTAGTAGAAATCACTGGGGACCTTGGTGAGAGCAGTGGTTTTTTTTTTTTTTTTTTTTTTTTTTTGAGACCAGGACCCAGATTGAAGTAGGGTGAAGAGTGAGTGGGACATAAGAACAAAAAGATAGCAGGGCTGGCTGGACCACTTTGAAAAATCTTGAGGATGAAGGGAAAGGAAGAAATAGTGGTGTCTAGTAGGGGACCCAGGATCAAGGAAGTTTTTGTTTTTTTTCACTTAAGGTGGAGAAATGTAAGCACTCCAGCACGTGTGTGTGTGTATGTGTATAAAGAGGCAGTACAAATGAGACATTTAAGATTTTGCTGAGAGATGATATCTCTGGAAGAGATTGGATAGGACCCAAGCCCAGAGCAAGAAACTGGCTTTAGGCAAGTCAGATTGGTCTTATACTAGTTAGGAGTAAAGAGAAATGGATGATACAGATGCAGCTATGTTCGTAGGAGAGAAGTGGAGAGAATTTCTGTATGATGGCTTTAATAATGTAGGCAGCAAAGTCAGCTACTGATGCTGAGAGGAGAAATTCAGGGAGGCTGCACACAGTTTGAATAATAGGTCATAGGAGGCAGATGTTCATGGATGGATTTTCCTGAAGCCTTGGGAGTCCAACTCAAATCAGAGGCCATGATATAATAGTATCAAAACTCATAGCTCTATTCAGAACCTGCTATGAGAGTACAGAAGGTAGCTGGTTAAAATGGTCCTGAGCAGAGGTTTTTAAGATTGATATAGCAGAAAGAGTGGAAGTTGGGGTTTTGGTGAGAGATGGTTGACCTGATAGATGAAGCTCACTTCTCACAGCTGTGCAACCTGAGGTGAAACTACAATTGGAAGCCCACCCCAGCCCCCTCCATGAGGGGGCCTCACATATGTATGGATGCCCCCACCTATATGACCAAACTCTGACCACACTCCCTGCTCTTAATGGCCACCCCTCAGTGCAAGATATATATAAACCAATGGTGCAGTTCACCCTCAGGAAAATAGACCCTGGGAAGGGGCCCACACAGATTCTGGGAGCCATTTGAGCAAGGAATTCTGGAGTCTTGGGCACTCAAAGCATAGTTGCAGGATGGTAGTGGCAAGCTTTGCATGAGCTCATCCCCTTAACCTCTCCTGAGCTGAGTGCAGACACAGGAGGGGCCAGAGTGGAGCCTGCCACGGTACAGCAGTCGGCCAGGTGCAGTGGCTCACGCCTGTAATCCTAGTACTTTAGGAGGCCAAGACAGGCAGATCACCTGAAGTCAGGAGTTCAAGACCAGCCTGGTCAACATAGTGAAACCCAGCTCTACTAAAAATACAAAAATTAGCCAGGCGTGGTGGCACATGCCTGTAATCCTAGCTACTTGGGAGGCTGAGGCAGGAGAATTGCTTGAACCTAGGAGGTGGAAGTTGCAGTGAGCCAAGATCACGCCACTGCACTCCAGCCTGGGCAACAGAGCAAGACTCTGTCTCAGAAACAAAAACAAAGTACAGCAGTCATCCAGGTCTAAGGGTGGAGCTGTGGGAGAAGTCTGTTAGAGTGAGAAAATAGAGGGATTAAAGGACTGGAGTTTTAAGGGAGATGGAAAACTAAGAACCATGAGAGTAGATAAATGGAAGCTGAAAAGATAGAAGGTTGTGATTGCAGTGGAATAGCTGACTTTATGATTTCCAAGGAGCATCTTCAAATGGTGGTAAGAAGAATAAACACAAAGGTTCTTGGAGTGAAATAGGTTAAGGAAGTGATGTTGGCTGGGCACAGTGGCTCATGCCTGTAATCGCAGCACTTTGGGAGACCAAGGTGGGAGAATTGTTGAGCCCAGGATGTGAGACCAGCCTGGGCAACATAGCGAAACCCCATCTCTACAAAAATTAAATTAGCCAGGCATGATGGTGCATGCCTGTAGTCCCAGCTATTAGGGAAATGGGAGGATCAAGTGCTTAAGCCCGGGAAGTTGAGGCCACAGTGAGTTATAATCACACCACTGCACTCCAGCCTCAGTAACAGAATGAGACCCTGTCCCAAAATGAAAAGAGAGAAAAAAAGAAAAGAAACTGAAGTTAAGGGAGTGGTAAGCCTTGTCCACCCACCCTTAGAGTCTCCCTGGGATGATTATGGAACTTTAGACAGGGACTGATAATGGTTTGACTGTGTCCCTACCCAAATCTCATCTTGAATTATAGCTCCCATAATCCTCATGTGTCATAGGAGGAACGCAATGAGAGGTAATCGAATCTGGGAGTGGATTTTTCCTGTGCTGTTCTCGTGTTAGTGAATAAGTCTCATGAGATCTGATGGTTTCATAAAGGGCAGCTCCCTGCACACACTCTCTTGCCTGCCGCCATGTAAGATGTGACTTTGCTCCTCCTTCGCCTTCTGCTATGATTGTGAGGCCTCCCCAGGCATGTGGAACTATGAGTCCATTATACCTCTTTTTCCTTATACATTATCCAGTCTTGGGTATTTCTTCATAGCAGTATGAAAATAGACTAATACAGGGACTGTAGAGCTAATTCTTTGGTGAATGTGAGAAAATGGCAAAGAGTTTAGTTAATGACAGCAACAAAGAGAGTTAATAAGGGATGTAGCAGGAAGACAGTAGCCTCAGAGGATTAGAATTGTAGTGCAGTAATGATTTGTACACCCCTTTGAGGATCAAGGAGAGGTGTACCCTGTGTCAAGGCCTCCTAGTGTGAGGAACTTGAGAGAATGTGAGTGCACTTCATGGGAGAGGCAGTGCATTCACCAGGAATCCAAGTTACAGTTAAGACAAAGCGGAAAAGCCAGTGCCCTGTGACAAGGTTGAGGATGTAGGGCCAAGGGTGAGTGTCGGAGAAAGAGACTGGCATGATGGGAGAGCTTCACCAACTGGTGATGCCGAACCTTTGGGACAGTGGCAGAATGTATGCTGTGAAAGGACACAGAGCAGAGAGAAAGCAGTAAGTTCACAAATATTTGCTGTGTTGAAGGTCTTGTACCAGAAACCTTTAGGTAAACTTTTATGACTTCTATCTTAGTAAGCTCAGTCAGTGAATAAGATTAATTCTCCCTTATAAAATAATAAGGACATGAAATTTAAACAGTCTTGTGGAAAAACCATTTTTATATTCTGATCATATTATCAATACCCTTGGCCCTGCTCCCTATGGAAAGAACTGAAAGTCTTTTCTGCCAGACTGTGCTCTTGAAAGTAGCACTTACTCCTTATTTCTCTACGTTGTGAGAATTAGATGAGTGTTTTAACACTCCCTGCACACATGAGCTACTCAGTAAATGAGTTCTCCCTTCCTCTGTTTCTCTGTCCTTTCTTCCTTCCAGAGAAGACACCTAAGAACCTGGTTTGCGAGTGGAAAGGAGAAAGGGTACCCAAGGAAGGGCACAGGCAGGGCTGCTTGGCGTACATGTGCTGTCACGTGGAATCTCAGGAATGAGATCGTCCAGTCAGTGCTGTCTATTCGAACTTTCTGCAGTGGTGAAAACATTATCTGTGCTGTCCAGTGTGGTACCCACTTACTACAAGTGGCTATTGGATATTTGAAATGTGCCTGGTACAACTGAGAAACTGAATTTTTTATTTTATTTACTCATAATTAATTTAAATAACTACATGTGCCTGCTGTGTTGGACTGCACAGGTCTAGTGGATAATGTGCTGCTTGGCTGAAGGCTTCAAGAAAGAAATGGACTAAGTACCTGAAGAAATAGATAAGTTGGCCAGGAGCGTTGGCTCATGCCTGTAATCTCAGCACTTTGGGAGCCAAAGCGGGTGGATTGCTTGAGCCCAGGAGTTGCTCACTATGGGCAACATAGCAAGACTCCATCTCTATTAAAAATTTAAAAATTAGCTGGATGTGGTGGCACACACCTGTAGTACCAGCTACTTGGAAGGCTGAAGCAGGAGGATTGCTTGAGTCTAGGAGGTCTAGTTTACAGTGAGCTATGACTGCACAACTACTCTCCAGCCTGGGCAACAGAGTGAGACCTTGTCTTTTAAAAAAGTAAAGAGAAAGAGAGAGAGAGAAATACAGAAAAAAAGAAACAAGGAAAGAAGAAAGAAAAGAAGGAAGGAGAAAGAAAAAGAGAAACAGGTCAGCCTCAGTGAGGTATGTAGCTGGACTTTGGCATTGCAGAAATCAGAAATAAAGGAGTCCTATATGCTCTGATGAAAGGACCCTGGACTTGAGCTATGGCCTGAGAAGTTGTGAGGAGAGGGGTGATTTAGTCAAAACAGTGGCTAGAAAGACAACTTTGTGAATAGTAGAAATCAGGATTAGAGTGTTTCTGATGGTAGTAACTACACAAGAGAAATAATTAAACTTATACAGGAATTCCAGTCTTGAGGGGGAATTGATTTAATGCAGACCTCAAGAGCAGTTTGTAGAGAAACATTAGTTGCAAAGCAAATACTGGGAATATTTGCCAAGTGTTTCAAAGAATTGGCACAAATTTCTGGAAATGTCCTGCCAACCATGTAGTACAACACAGTGACATGGTGACAGGGAAAGGGATGGAAAAAATGTAAGTTGGTAGGAGGTAGAAGTTGTAAAATTTTACATAATATAGTTTCACCATAGCCCTGGCTCTAATAAAAGGTGTTTCCCTGTATGAATGTTTACTTGTGATGATGAGGGAAGATGGTGTTGCTTTAATGTTTTTGCCATATTTGTCCCATCTTGTTTCAAGTGTATAATGAACAT
This sequence comes from Rhinopithecus roxellana, assembly GCF_007565055.1. Lineage (NCBI taxonomy): Eukaryota > Metazoa > Chordata > Mammalia > Primates > Cercopithecidae > Rhinopithecus > Rhinopithecus roxellana. Next base: position 59,003,289 of record NC_044551.1, read on the forward strand.
CTGTCTGCTCATCAGTGTGCAGTGCATTGGGGTGGGAGTTTGTGATGAAAGAAATGTACAGTGGCCATTGTGCTTGAGAAAGTCCTAGTTTCATTTAGAATATAAAACAAACTAATTGAATAGGTGATGACAGTAATTTAAATGTCTAAAATGAATGGCACAGATGAAAGGTGGTAGAAGCTCAGATCTGGGTGAACTGGAATGGTGAAAGCCTTGATGAGAGGAAGTAGAGGACTTCAAACTATGCTTCAAAAGAAAATGAACCCCATAAATCAACATTTCTGAAAGTACATTCCATAAAATATTTTAAAAAAGTCTCAAGGCAATAATTAACTCAGAATAACTATGGCATACTCATTTGTCCAAATGAAATTATGTAACCTGATGATCTCTGTCAAAATTTATCCAGCTTTCTTCCTTTGCCTAAACACTACTATTATTATTATTATTATATTATTTTGGACATAGGAGATTACAGTGCTAGCAAATGCACCTTCCTGTCAATTCTAGTATGGTATTCTGTATTATTTCTTGGTTAGAAATTTCACAGGGTTGGCCTGTTGTAGTGACTCATGCTTGTCATCCCAAAACTTTGGGAAGCTGAGGTGGAAGGATCGCTTGAGCTTAGGAGTTCAAGACCAGCCTGGGCAACATGGCAAAACCACATCTCTACAAAAAGTACAAAAAATGGCCGGGCGCGGTGGCTCAAGCCTGTAATCCCAGCACTTTGGGAGGCCGAGACGGGCGGATCACGAGGTCAGGAGATCGAGACCGTCCTGGCTAACACGGTGAAACCCCGTCTCTACTAAAAATACAAAAACTAGCCGGGCGAGGTGGTGGGCGCCTATAGTCCCAGCTACTAGGGAGGCTGAGGCAGGAGAATGGCGTAAACCCAGGAGGCAGAGCTTGCAGTGAGCTGAGATCCGGCCACTGCACTCCAGTCCGGGCGACAGAGCCAGACTCCGCCTCAAAAAAAAAAAAAAAAAAAAAAAAGTACAAAAAATTAGCTAGGTGTCATGCACACCTATAGTCCCAGCTATGTGGAAGGCTCAGGTAAGAGGATCACCTGACCCTGGAAGGCTGAGGCTACAGTGAGCCATGATCATGCCACCTGGACTCTAGCCTGGGTGAGAGAGTGAGACCCTGTTTCAAAAAAAAAAAAAAAATTCACAAAGGTCATGTTTTGAAAAGTGCTTTGAAAACAGAGATGATGAAGAAGGTATGATGACTGAGACAGAATAATAAAGAGCCTGGAATTTTGTAGTAGGAAAAAAATATATAGTGTTTAATTAGACAACTGGAATCTCAGATTTGATCTACTTTTTCATTTTCAAATTACTAGACATAATAACTGCTGTAGGAAAAGACAGGCTCATGCCGGTTGTCTGCTTTTGACTTATGTAGCTCTTAGCTGCAAAAAGTCAGAGAAAAATCTTCACCAGATTCTCAAGAATACAAGTACAGCTACTGGATGACTACAGGTGCACTGGTGTTCCCACCCAGGTGCAGTTCTTTCCAGGACTGTAGAGGCACGGAAGGGGAAGACGAGATCAGTGTACCAGCATCCAAAGCATTGGGTGAGCTTGAAAATGTAACAAAGGGGAAGAAGAGGGATGCTCCGCAAAACGAAGATGGGAGAGGAAAAGCAGAGATAATGCAGAGAGAAAGTACTCAGTAGATCAAAATGTTTTAGTTAGAAGTATAAGGCATTCCCCTGTCACCATTCCTTTTCTTTGGTAACAAGAATTATGAATCCTGAAAAGAATTAAGGTAAAATCCCAGAAGGTGAGAAAAAAAAGTATTAAGATACAAATTTTAATATATTTAGTTGACCCATGACATCATGATTTCTAACTTTTGTTTCTGTCTTTTTAGCCCTTCCAGGTTCAGGGAATAGTATTACATTAAGGGAGAAATAGCTTTTCACTAGTTGCCTTGGAAACTATAAAACATATATGTATCCAGTCAAGATGGAGGTATTGACATCTTTATCAGTTTAACTTTCCCACTACAAATCAATGACAAGTGTTTGAGGTGATAGTTATGCTAATTCACCTGGTTTGATCATTACACAATGTACACATGTATTGAAACATCACACTCTACCCATAAAGATGTACAATTATTATGTGTCGATTAAAAACGAAACAGAACTTAACAATCAGATATGCTATGACCACTCAATCTTCCAGTAAATGTTAGGAAATAGATGAAAACCAATGAAGGTCATCTTATCAGTGAAATGCTTGAAGTAATTTTCTTTTAAAACTGTGTAATAGGCCAGGCATGGTGGCTCATGCCTATAATCTCAACACATTGGAAGGCCAAGGAGGGCGGATCACTTCAGGTTAGGAGTTCAGGACCAGCCTGGCCAACATGGTGAAACCCTGTCTCTAATAAAACTACAAAAAACTAGTCAGGCATGGTAACACAAGCTTGTAATTCCAGCTACTCGGAAGGCTGAGGCACGAAAATTGCTTTAACCTGGGAGGTGGAGGTTGCAATGAGCTGAGATTATGCCATTGTACTCCAGCCTGGGCGATAGAGTGAGACTCTGTCTCCAAAAAAAAAGAAACCTGAGTATTAATAGAAATTTATCTGTAGTCATTGGTTTATACTAAGAGGAGTGGTGAAAAGAACAAGGTATTAAGATGGATAAGTCCTATGTTTTTGTCATCGTTCTTCTCTTTAATATTCCTGTAACTCAGTCATCTCAGGGCCAGCCTTTTTACCTATGCTGGGACTTCCTTGACAGTACAGCCTGTCATGGCCATGACTGACTCTTTCTTAGTGGCCTCTCTTGGCAGAAATAATTATTTTAGAAATTTTCAGCCAACTGTATAAATCCTGAACTTCACATCTTTATTATTTTGCACCAACACCAAGTATGTAAGACCCTCTACTCATCTGCCATTTCTTGTACTCTGACCTCCATACTGTTGGTTTCTCCCTATACTTATTCCTTTATCAGTAGAATCCTATATGAGGCAAATAATATAAAACCCCATTCTAACTGATTTCACCATAGAGGGGACTTACTAACTCATAACTGGAACGGTCAGGCTTTACAATTAGTTGATCTATGGGCTCTATGGTGTCTTTAAATATTTGGTTTCCTTCCTTTATTCTGCCATTCAAAGTGTCTGTTTTATCATAAATCAGATTCTGCTCATTCTCATAGGATGGCTGCCAGCTGCAATCAAGGACACAAGTGTACTCACACTTAGTGGGAATGAGACCCCTTCTCTCACAGCATTCCAAGCAAGAGTACTGAGGGCAGGGACAGCTACCTTCAAAGAACATGAACTGTGTTGGGGGTGTGTGAGTGTTGACAGGAAGATGTGCATATAATTAGGTAGGGGAAGAGGTTAATGACTAGATAACCAATGTGTATCTAACCATCTACTGTACTGACTGCTCCATTGTTATTTCTGGAACCCTTGTCCTATGGTAAATAAACTCCTCCACTTTTTCATACTCTTCCCTGGATCTTCCCTTCTCTTCCTGACCTTTCCTAAAATCCACTGAACCCTGACAAAAATATTTCCCATGCATCCCTCTTCCTCCCACACCCCATACCAGAAAGTAAGGAGGAAAGATCAGTATCTTTTCCCCCAGAGGCCCCCTGCAACCACTGTGATGTCCAGCACTTCTTCATTGTGTAAAAACACCTTTAAAGCTCATGATCTGGTTTTCCCATTTTATATCCTGCTCGTGTTGTCTCCCCCAGTCAGCTGGGAGTTCCTTCTTCAGGTACTCGGGTTCCTGGTTCAGTCTTCCTTTCTCCTTCCAGGATCCACCGTCAACCTGCTGACTCCAGTGTTCACATAGGCAATTTATCCAAACTAGACTTGTTTCTTTACACTCTTGCAGAGAAACTGCTTAATCCTTGAGGTCTTAAATTCAAATATCTCACATTTTTACTATAACCTGACTACTCCCATTTTACTGTTTTAATGATTTTACTGAGACTATAGTTTTTCTGTCTAAAACATTGCTCATGTTTTATATTCCATTTCTTCCTATCTCTGTAGGGAGCTCAGTCTCTCTAAATACCTTAATAATGTAATTGAAAAAAAGGTGGTTTCAAGTAGTGTCATAACTATGATAAATTTCTTAAATATTTTGTGCAAATTTAAAACATATTTATTCCCAAATCTTTTGATCTAAAACCAAGGCCTTTTGTTAACTATAAATGATTTGATTGGCATTTCTCACTGTCCTTGTATAAACTACACCTATAATGCATCATCTTTGATTTCCAGTTTCAGCTTCTCAAAAGTGGAACATGAGTATAAGAAACATATAAGTAGTATGAATTCAGAAGCCTTCTGAATTGTCACAATTCCTTTCCCAATCTTTCAAAAGGACAAGTTTTTTGTGGGAGTTGATTTTTTTTTTGTAACTCTTTTTTTAAAGTATTTCTGAAACCTTTTACGTATCCCAGAAATAAGTTTTTAAATTTCGTATACATTTAATCAGTCAAATATTTAAATTACGTGAAAATAAGCATAACAGGCATAAACAGGTTTTGGAACAACAGGCTTAACCATTAGTTAGTATGTAACTCAACTGGTGGAAGAAGAAATGTGAAAATGTATTAGAAAATAGCCTGGCAGCCTCAAGTTGTAAGCATCAACTAGTATGTGGACATGAGTTCTTATGGAGAGTAAGATGAGGAGATCAGTATTTAGGTCTCTCCTATGTGAAAAATGTATCTATTCTGTGTCTCAACCTCTTTTAGCTACACTGCATTAGCTCTTCTTCTTTCCATGGCCAAATCCACAGAGAATTGCCTAGGTGCACACTCTCTCCAGTTCTTCACCTCTTCCTTATTATCATCATAGTAGTCAGACCTATATGCCTGCTACTCCCCTGACACTGCTTTAGCCAGAGTCGTGAATGGCATTCTGCTGCTGTATTCAACAAAGACTTTTCAGTTTTTCTCAACATCTGTATGTTTGGTACTGTTTTCACTGCTTACTTGTCACAACTTCCTAGAACCCAGCTTGGCCTAATGTTCCTTCTACCTCAGTGATCATATTAGAGTTAGGGCCCCAATGCTTTTCTCTTCTCTGCAAACTCCCTTGGGTACTCCTATATATACGGTTACCACTTAATATTAATGAATTTCTCTTACATGTTCTTTAGCCACTTCAAATCTGACATGTCCAAAATTGAGTTTCTCTTTTTTCCCCCAAAAAGCCTCCTTTCCCTTGACTCTCTTGACTCTCTCACCTCCACCACCTCCATCCATTCAGTACCAAGTCCTATTGAGCCCAACTCCTGAATATATTTTAAATCATTCTGATTCTCCCTATTTCCTAGTTTTGTATACTTTAATCATGAGCCCCAATTACAGCCCCAAGAACAACTTCTCTCTTGAATGATCTCTTTTACAAACCTTTCAACTCATAATTGGAGCGATTTCTCTAAAACACAAATCTGGTATCTCTCACCTGATTAAAACCCTTCTATGGCTCTCGAATTGCCTTCAGAATAAGATTGGATGTTTGAGGGAGTTTTTGGTTGTCGTTGTTGTTTTAATGTTGTTTTAATGTTTCGTGTAGACAGTGTTTCACTATTTTGCCCAGGCTGGTCTCGAACCCTGGACCTTAAGCAATCTGCCTGCCTCAGCCTCTCAAAATGTTGGGATTATAGGCATGAGCCACGATGCCTGGCCAAGGTTAGAGGTTCTGATGATTCCCAAGGCTCTTCATTTGCTAAATGTCTCTACTTACCTTTTCAGCCTTCTCTCCCCTTATGGCATTACCTTTGGATAATTCCTACACATTGTTCAAATGTTGGTTTGCTTGTTGCTCTTTCTAGAAAATCTTTCTTGACACATTCGCCCTGCCCTAAGACCAGAATGGAGTTCCCTTCTTTTGGAGTTCTCTCTGCTTACCCTTGTCATAACACTCATCTCAGTGTAGTATAATTGCATGTTTATCCATTTGTCCTTTCTACTATGATAGAATGTCAGGGTCTAAGACAATTTGCCATTTATCCCCATTGTCTGTCACGAACTGGATACAGTACATGCTCATAAGTATTAGCTGGATGAATGACTTTAAACAAGTCACTTAGTCTCTGGCTTCAGTTGCTTCATTAGAAGAGAATACAGTAATGCCCTACCTACCTTATAAGGTTGTTTTGGGGTCCTGTAAGATAATAGAAATGAAGCTTAGCATAGTGGTTAAGAATATGGGTTCTGGATCCATACTGCCTGGCTTTTAATCCTACCTGTGACCCTACAACTAGCTGCATGGCTTTAGGCAAGTTACTTAACTTCTCTGTGTTTTAGTTTTCTCTTCAGTAAAACAAGACTAACCACAGTATATAACTTAGAGGGTTGTTGGATGACTGAATGAGTTACTACATGGGAAGTATTTTGAACCGTGCCTGAACAGACAATAAATGTTAGCTACTAAATATAACATTTTTATTTATAAGCCCTAAAATTATATATACTTATATTTATGTATATATGTGCATGTGTGTATAGACAGAGAGAGAAACATGGCATCAGTATTACTAGTTTGAATGTTTTAAGGGAGTAAAGACTGGTATCATTATTCCTAACAATTTTTTTTTTCTTTTTTTCTTTTAGGATAATGCCATAGCTATCCCAGAGTTTATTTTCCAAGTCTTAAATTCAAATTGTCATTCTTAATTTACATGAAATTTTGTTTAAAAAAATTGATGTTCAGTATAGGAAGAGAAGTTTTTAATGTTTCCTTGCTAAACTTGCAAGGTTTTTTTGAGTCTATGTACATAGTAGGTAGAAGTTAGCACTGGAAAAATACTAAAATAAAAAAGATACTGGCCAGGTGCAGTGGCTCACACCTGTAATCCCAGTACTTTGTGAGGCCAGGGCAGGAGGATTACTTGAGCTCAGGAATTCAAAACCAGCCTGGGCAATGTGGGGAGACCTCATCTCTACAAATAATTTTTTAAAATTAGCTGGGTATGGTGGTATGTCCCTGTAGTTTCAGCTACTTGGGAGGTTGGTGTTGGAGGAACACTTGAGCCCACGAAGTCAAGGCTGCAGTGAGCTATGATTATGTCACTGCACTCCATCGTGGGCAACAGAATGAGGCCCTGTCTTAAAAAAAAGAGAGAAGGAAGATTACTGATTTAATTTATGAAGGAAAATTATTATAGCTTCAACACCTGACTTTGTTTTTCTATATGATTGAATTACACAAACAAGTCAGTGTTTGAATTATACAAATTTCATTAAAACTATGTAATTATGCAAGAAAAATAGAAAATACAAGATTACTTAGTTTTGTGCATATGTGTTCACCTGAAAGTATTTGCTTTTTTTAAAAAAAAAAAAGTTATTTTAAAATTTAATTTTATAATGCACATTCATATGTTGACTTTGGACCAACAGAAATCCCTAATTCTTATTCTTTTTCTGATTCTTTTTAGAGTTGGTGGTTCCAGGAATTTACTCAGAATGACATTAGGAAGAGAAGTGATGTCTCCTCTTCAGGCAATGTCTTCCTATACTGTGGCTGGCAGAAATGTTTTAAGATGGGATCTTTCACCAGAGCAAATTAAAACAAGAACTGAGGAGCTCATTGTGCAGACCAAACAGGTGTACGATGCTGTTGGAATGCTCGGTATTGAGGAAGTAACTTATGAGAACTGTCTGCAGGCACTGGCAGATATAGAAGTAAAGTATATAGGTAGGTCAGATGCAGAAGCATATCAGTGTTCCACTTTGTGGACATCTTAAATCATTTCATGCTTTCTGTCTTTCAGTTTTCCAGTTTTACAAGCATTGATTTTTACATAATTGCTTAAAATTTAATTATGTAAGATTTTAAAATTGTTTATGTTGGCAAAGGTGCTATAAAATGTACACTGATTACACTGCTTTCTGGAGAGCATTTTGACAACGTGTCAGAACTTTTAAGATATTCATACCCTTTCCCATTAATTCCGCACCTAGACATTTATTCTAAGAAAATAATCATATATATGGAAAATTCATGTATCAATTTATGTATAAGTAGGTATTCTTGTCATATCATAGGCTTAGAAACAATTCCCAAGTGTCAACCAAAAGATTAGATAAATAAATTATGAAACATCCATCCTCTGTAATGCTGTATAACCATTAAAATCATGGTTTACAGGCAGTGTTTAATGACATGGGGAAAAGGACACAGAAGAACTGGAAGAAAATAAACAAATTTTATCAATGGTTTTGTTAGGATTCTCCAGAGAAATTGAACCTATAGGGTGTGTGTGTGTGTGTGTGTGTGTAAGTATATATATGTAAATATATGTATGTGTGCGCAGAGAGAGATCGATTGATAGATTGATTATAGGGAATTGGCTTACATGATTAAGGCGTCTGGAAAGTCCAGAATCTCCATGTGGGCTGGTAGGCTTGAGACCCAAGAGAGCTGATGTTCCAGCTCCAGTCCAAAGGCCAGTAGCCTAGAGGCCCAGAAGAGCCAGTAGTGCTGAAGTCTGGAGACTGCAGGAGGATTCTCCCTTGTTCAGGGAGTCTTTTAGGCCCTAAACTGATTGGATATTGGCCACCACATTATAGAGGGCAGTCTACTTTACTTAGGCTCATCACTCTAATGTTAGTCTCATCAAGTTAACACATAAGTTAACACATAAGATTAATCATCAGAATGTTTAACATATCAGGTGATGGGTTTATAGCTAATTTTTACTTTCCTCTTTATGTATTTCTCTATTTTCTGCCCTGACATACATTATTTTTATAACATATTAGACCCTTCAAGTTATAAGGAATGAAGATTCCCTTTGGTTACCTCTAAGGGTTGGACATATTTTGTAGAATGCTTATGACAGACAATCTTGGCTGTATATCCAGGTTTCATAAGAGAATATAAGATAGCTGCAGAACTGGATATCGTAAACATTCGTGTGCATTTTGTAATTTGAAAGATTTTCGGAATCCAGCATAGCCCTAGTGACCTGGTCATCTCCTTGCCCCACCATCCCTTCATTCTCTATGTTTCACTGTAAAAAGGACTTGGCTGTTTTCTCTTATCTCAGCATTTGTTGACTGTTTTCTCTTATCTCAGCATTTGTTTCAGTTTCTGCTCCTACCAGCAACTGCTTCACTTTCATTAATGGCTTCTCAATCTTATTACACGTCTTGAATTTAAACTCCTAAATAAAAGGATCTGGTTGTCTTCATTAGTCAAAGTCAAAGGGATAGAGTTAGTCCCTATTCAGCAGAGCTTTTCCAGCTGGCGACTTCATGTGCGTGTACCATCATGGATGTGGTTTGTCCTTGGTTCAGGTGCTTACTTCTTCAGTCACTTGTGGTCAAGATGGTATAGCAACCCATAACTTAGGCATTTGAGACAAAGTCTCACTCTGTCACCCAGGCTGGAGTGCTATGGCACAATCCTAGCTCACTGCAGCCTCGAACTCTTGGGCTCAAGAGATCCTCCTGCCTCAGCTTCCTGAGTAGCTGACACTGCAGACCTGTTCCACCATGCCCAGCTAATTTTTACATTTTGTGTGGAGATGGGGTTTCACTATGTTGTCCAGGCTGGTCTCATGTATGTTGCCCACTCCTTGTCTCAGGTGATCCTTCTGCCATGGCTCCCAAAGCACTGGGCTTACAGATGTAAGACACCATGACTGGCTCAAACAAAATCTTTTAAAAATAATTACTTTAAATTGTTTTTCTCTCAATAATAGATCTTTTCAGCATACTTTCAAGTTTGTGATATTTGTTCTTGCTCCTCTATAAATTTATTTTTGTGGGTTAATTATCGAGTATTTTGAGTTTGGGAATAGATTTCTTAAAAACTAACTTTCTCTTATCTGGGCATATTCTCCGAGTCCTTTATGCCTCTCACAGTAGCTGTTGAAACCTTGTTTGTCTAGTGTCAGGCACTGGGCATCAGCATTGTCTGTAGTTTGGCAGTGAGAGCATAAATCTGGTTCCAGGTCTTTGTGGCAAAGGAAGGAAATGGCTTTCAGCATCTTTATTTGTTTAAGAATATGTTTCTAATTGTAGGCTCCCGCATTTGATGTTACTTATATAAGTTTTTGAGCAATTTTTATTCCTTCTTAATACATTTTATAGCTAATTTATTTTATTTTATTGTTATTATTATTTTTTTTGGAGACAGAGTTTCACTCCTGTTGCCCAGGCTGGAGTGCAGTCGCACAATCTTGGCTCACTGCAACCTCCGCCTCCCAGGTTCAATCAATTCTGCCTCAGCCTCCCGAGTAGCTGGGATTACAGGCATGCACCACCACGCTCTGCTCAATTTGTACTTTTAGTAGAGACAGGGTTTCACCATGTTGGCCAGGTTGGTCTCAAACTCCTGACTCCAGGTGATCTACCTGCCTCAGCCTCCAAAAGTGCTGGGATTATAGGCATGAGCCACCGTTTTATAGCTAATTTTTAAAAGTAAACATATTGCAACCATATAGTTAACGATTATCGCTTAAGTAAGTGCTATATTAAATTTCAAAATTGTTATTCCATTCTTTCCTTAACCCACAGACATAAAATTATATATTAAATCCTAAAAGTATAATTTCATAATTTGATATTTCAAAAATATACCTTATGGATTAATTCTGATATTTGTGGCAGGTATTTCTAATAGCTTTATTTGTAACAATGTTTTAAGAGGACTGATATGAGTGAGGCAGTTTGTTTAACTGTATAATTTCTTGCTGTATAAAGGATAGCTCTACTGTCTCCTAGAGATCATGTGGAAATTTTACTGTTTATAATACCTTCACAATACTGAAGTTAATCAAATAAAAATTCACTTATTTTCACAGCATAGCACAACCATCACTATAAACCCATACTTATTTTTGTTGTATAGTATTGGTTATTTCACTGACATCAGAGATTTTTACCCAATTAAAGTCAAAATAGAAATTGATGAAAAACCCAAGAACCAACTTTAATATGTGAAGATTAAACCAAACTAAATTATCATTATTATTTAACAGGAATGTCTCCAATGTCTAGCTACTTACTGGATGTGTCCACTTAGATTTCTGGGAATCCTTTGAAATTATCTGAAATTTTGAATGTTTTTATGTATGTGTGCATTTGGGGTAGGGTCCATTCTTTGATTAGATTTTCTATGAAGTCTTTATCTTTTTAGGTACCCTTACCCCATCCCAGATCCTAAGATGCCTCAGTATAGGAACTGTGTCTTTCTCTTCCTACATTCCCAGTTGATAAATTACACCCTCAGGCCAGATGCAGTGGTTCACGCCTGTAAGCCTAATACTTTAGGAGGCTGAGGTGGGAGGATCACGTTAGCCCAGGAGTTGGAGACCAGCCTGAGAAATATGGCAAAACTCCATCTCTACAAAAAATATAAAAATTAGCTGAGTGTGGTGGATCATGCCTGTGGTCCCAGACACTCAGTGGTGTTGGGGAAGGAGGGTGCTGAGGCGAGAGGGTAATGCTTGAGCCTGGCAAGTTGAGGCTGTAGTGAGCTGTGATTGCACCACTGCACTCCAGCCTGGGCGACAAAGCCTGGTCGACAAAGCAGGACCCTGTCTCAAAAAAAAATTATACCCCAGTGTACTTCGATAAGTGCTCAGCTCACATCCTTACCGTTCATAATGATGCCAACTGGAACAGCCAAGTCCTGCATTAGATGCTTTTTCTTGGTAGCCTTAGAAGTAAACATATTGCAACCATATAGTTAACCATTATCACTTAAATAAGTGCTATATTAAATTTCAAAATTTTCTATGCCATTCTTTCCTTAACTGACAGACATAAAATTATGTATTAAATCCTAAAAATATACACTTAAAATTACATATTTTAAAGTATACATTTAAAAGTATACATTTAAAATTATATATTGAAAGTAAAAGAATACTTTTACAGAAAGTATAAAATAAAATAAAATAAAACTTTTATTGGCATGAGAATCCACTGGGTATGAGGTATTTGGCTTAATACTGATTTGACAAGTCCTGTTGTGTGGTAATATTTTGGTCTCCATCCGCAGTGGAAAGGACCATGCTAGACTTTCCCCAGCATGTATCCTCTGACAAAGAAGTACGAGCAGCAAGTACAGAAGCAGACAAAAGACTTTCTCGTTTTGATATTGAGATGAGCATGAGAGGAGATATATTTGAGAGAATTGTTCGTTTGCAGGTAAGTGGTATAAATCCCTTTAAAGAGGGGAAAACTACAACAAAAAAGAACCTTCAATCATCAATAAAACATACTGACTAGATTTTCTTAGATTTTGTTTCCAATGATTATCATACCATAATGGGCATTATATAGTATTACATAATGTTAATTGTATCATTGAGATTATGTTGAGCTGCTAATTCCATTCAATTAAAGACCAAATGTAGAAGAGTGAACATCTGTAAAGTTAAGGCTTTTTAACAACATTATGAACTTGATGATTGCATGTAAGGGTTATCTTAGACCAAATCAATTAGAAGCAAATAGAATCAACTTGTTTATCTTAAATAACTTGTGGTTTGGGAACCATAATATTGATGACATACTTTTGATGCTGTATGCCAGTCATTCCTGTCTGTCATCCTTACATTTTTGAAGACTTGCGGAAATTATAGATAAATTTTCTAGGTGGGTCTGCCCAAGTGTTTTTGATCTTTTCACCAATGTTCATTTGCCTCCTAGCAGTTTCGTCATGCCTTGCTTTCAATTTTTATTTTCGTGACACTTCAGCAATTTGGGAAAAAAACAGTTTTAAAATTCCAGGCATTTTTTTTGTTTGTTTAATTTTGCATGTTTCTTACTGCAGAATCCCAATTTTTTTTTTCCTTTTTAGCAGACCATGACAAGAATTGAAATATTTTAAATTAAATGGCATTTTAATTTGTAACTCATCATACAATGTGTAATCAAGATTTAGATATGTAAGGTGTATATCCTGTTTATTTTCTCATATCAAACATGCATTTTTCATCCTGTAATTGATAATCATATAATTCATAATAACTGATGAAAGTAACTTATGAAAATAACTTTATGATTATTCTTAATTAGCTAAATTGTTCTTCTTGCTCCGTTTGACCACAGTTATTGTATGTGATTTGAATCATGGCCTTTTTAGTATCCCCATTTTATTTCATCCCCAAATTACTTTTCTTTCTTGTTCAATTTTTTTTTATGTAATTTGGAATTTTTCCTAGAATTTCTAGTTTCCTTTGATTAATCCTATTTTCATCATGATTTCTAAGTTCTCATTTGGAATAATGTTTTTTATTTCACATTCTGTGATTCTTATGAATGTTACCAAGATATGAAAGGTTTGTCACTTTAGATTCTTTGTCATAGAGTACTTTTAAATTTCATATATTTGAAACCAGCCTGGCCAACATGGTGAAACTCCGTCTCTACTAAAAACACAAAAATCAGCCGGGCGTGGTGGCAAGCACCTGTATTCCCAGCTACTCGGGAGGCTGAGGCAGTAGAATCACTTGAACCCAGGAGGCAGAGGTTGCAGTGAGCCGAGACCGTGCCATTGGGCTCCAGCCTGGGCAACAAGAGCAAAACTTCATCTAAAAAAAAATACAAATTAATTAATTAATTAAAAATAGAAAAATTAGCTGGGCATGGTGGCGAGTGCCTGTAGTCCCAGCTACTCGGGAGGCTGAGGTGGGAGGATTGCTTGTGCCCAGGAGGTTGAGACTGCACTGAGCGGTGGTTGTGCCACTCTACTCCAGCCTGAGTCACAGAGTGAGACCATGTCTCAGAAAGAAAACAAAAAATCCACACATAAAGGCCTCATTAAGCTGGATAAATAGGATCTTAAATTTATGTGATGTCAGCAATTTCAGGCCTGCTCTATTATAATTAGGATGCTCTGAATAATATTCCCAAGATACCAATAATGTATATAATAATCAAATATATTATCCCAATTGGATATAAAGTTATTTTAGCTCTATTTTCCACTTAAAATTAATACATAGCAAAGTGAAATTACTTTTCATAATTCTTCATGCAATAAGGGCTCCAGTTACCTATTGATGCATAACATATTACCTCAAAATTTAGTGACCTGAAATAGCAACAATCATTTTCTTTACTCTCACAGTTTCTGTGGATCAAGAATTCAGAAACGAATTAGTTGGACAGTTCTGACTTGGGGTCTGACGTGTGGTTTCAGGCAGTGGTGACTAGGGTTGAAGCAGGTAGGAACTATTCAGGCATCTGTCGTTATTCATGTAGTCTCAGGGGTATCTGTATTTGTCCATTTTCACACGGCTATAAAGAGTACCTGAGACTGGGTAATTTATAAAGAAAGAGGCTTAATTGACTCACAGTTCCACGTGGCTGGGAGGCCTTAGGAACTTATAGTCATGGCAGAAGGCGAAGGGGAAGCAAGGCATGTCTTACATGGTATCAGGAGAGAGAGCGCAGGGGAAGCACCAGACACTTATCAAGCAATCAGATCTCATAAGAATTCACTCACCATCACGAGAACAGCATAGGGGAAACCACCCCATGATCCATTCACTTCCCACCAGCTCCCGCCCTTGACATGTGGGAATTACAATTTGGATTACAATTTGAGATGAGATTTGGGTGGGGACACAGCCAAACTATCATTACACCCCTGTCCCCTCCCAAATCTCATGTCCTTTTCACGTTTCAAAACCAATCATGCCTCCCCAACAGTCCCCGATAGTCTTAATTCATTCCAGCATTAACTCATGAAGGGGTGGCCTGCCCCTCCACACCTGTGGGCGTTTCTGGTTAGATGGAACGAGAGACTTGAGAAAAGAAATGAGACACAGAGACAAAGTACACAGAAAGAAAAAGTGGGCCCAGAGGACCGGCGCTCAGCGTACAGAGGACCCATGCCGGCACTGGTCTCTGAGTTCCCTTAGTATTTATTGATAATTATCTTTACCATCTTAGAAAAAAAGGGAAGTAGCAGGATAATAGGATCATGGTAGGGAGAAGGTCAGCAGTAAGACATATGAATAAAGATCTCTGTGACATGAATAAGTTTAAGGAAAAGTGCTGTGCCTTGATATGTATATGCAAACATCTTCATAAAACTTTTTAGTGCATAAAGAGCAGCATTGCGCTAGCAAGTCCCACCTTTCGCCCTAAGGCGGTTTCTCCTTTCTCAGTAGACAGAACATACAATCAGGTTTTACACCGAGATGTTCCATTGCCCAGGGACGGGCAGGAGACAGATGCTTTTCTCTATCTCAGCCTCCAACAACTGCCAAGAGGCCTTCTTTCCTCTTCTACTAGTCCTCCTCAGCACAGACCCTTCACGGGTATCAGGCTGGGGGACAATCAGGTCTTTCCCTTCCCACGAGGCCATATTTCAGACCATCACATGGGGAGAAACCTTGGACAATACCTAGCTTTCCTAGGCAGAGGTCCCTGCGACCTTTCGCAGTGTATGTGTCCCTGGGTACTTGAGATTAAGAGAATGGTAATGACTTTTAACCAGCATACTGCCTTCAGGCACTTGTTTAACAAAGCACACCCTGCACAGCCCAAAATCCTTTAAACCTTGAGTCACCACAGCACATGTCTCTTGCAAGGACAAGGTTGGGGGTAGGGTCACAGATTAACAGCATCTCAAATACAGAACAAAATGGAGTCTCTTATGTCTACTTCTTTCTGTATAGACACAGTAACAGTCTGATCTTTCTTTCTTTTCCCTACAACTCAAAAGTCTAAGTCCAAAGTCTGCTCTGAGACAAGGCAAGTCCCTTCTGCCTATGAGTCTGTAAAATCAAAGACAAGTTAGTTACTTCTAAGATGCAGTGCGGGTACAGGCATTGAGTGAATGTTCACATTCCAAGTGGGAGAAATTGGCCAAAACAAAGGGGCCACAGGCCCTATGCAAGTGCAAAATCTGGCCAGGCAGTCATTAAATCTTAAAACTCCAAAATCTCCTATGACTCCATGTCTCACCTACAGGGCACGCCGATCCAAGGGGTGGGCTCCCATGGCCTTGGGTGGCTCCGCCTCTGTGGTTCTCAGGTTACAGCCCCTGCAGCTGCTTTCACAGGCTGGTGTTGAGTGCCTGCAGCTTTTCCAGGTGCAGGGTGCAAGCTGTCATGGATCTACCATTCTGGAGTCTGGAGGGCAGTAGCCCTCTTCTCACAGCTCCACTACGCAGTGCCCTATTGGAGCTGTGGCAGGAGAGAGAGTGAGCTCAGGGGAAGCATCAGACACTTATAAAACAACTAGGTCTTGTGAGAACTCACTCACTATCATGAGAACAGCATGGGGGAAACTGATCACATGATCCAATCACCTCCTACCATGTCCCTCCCTCAATATGTGGGGATTAAAATTCAGATTACAATTCAAGATGAGATTTGGTTGGGCCACAGACAAATGATATCAGTGTCTTAGTTAGATTGGGCTGCCATAACAAAATACCATAGACTGAATCCTTTAAATGACAGAAATTAACTTTTTCACAGTTGTAGAGGCTGCAAGTCCAAGATCAGTGTGCCAGCATGGTTGGGTTCTGGTGATAGCCCTCTTCCTGGCTTGCAGATGGCTGCTTCCCTTCCCTGCTGGCCGTTCCTCAGTGTGTGCACATGGTACAGGTTGGGAGGTGGGGGACAGGAAGGTCGAGGGGAGAGAGAGACAGGGAGAACTCTTCTTCTCTTCCTAAAAGGCCACAATCCTGTCAGATTAAGAACCGCCCTTCTGACCTCATTTAACCTTAATTACCTGACAAAAGCCTATTTACAAATACAGCCACACTGGGGATAGGGCTTCTACAAAAGAACTTGAAAGGACACAGTTCAGTCCATAGCACAGAGCATCTCCATGTGGTCCATTTGTGTGGGTTAATTTGGGTTTCCTTACAGTGTGGTGGTATCAGGATGGTAGGACTTCTTTCATGAGACTCAGTGCTCCGACATGAGTGTTCCAGCAAGCCACATAGAAGCTACTTTGCGCTTATGACCTGTCACGGAAGTCACATGACATCACTTCTGCCATACCATATTGGTTGACAAGTCACTGCATTCTACCCAGATTCAAGGGACACCACATCTCAGTCTGGGGAGTATCATTTAATTAGCAGTCATGTTTCAAAACCTTCAAAATAGGGGAGGAGGTGAGGATGGTTAATGAGAACCGAAAGAAAAAAAAATAGAATGAATAAGACCTGCTACTTGATAGCACAACAGGGTGACTATAGTCAATAATGACTTAATTGTACATTTGGAAATAACAAGGTACAACTGGATTGTTTGTAACACAAAACATAAATGCTTGAGGGAAGGGTTACCCCGTTCTCTGTGATGTGATTATAACATATTGATTGCCTGTCTCAAAACATTTCATGTGCCCCATAAATGTATATACACCTACCGTATACCCACAAAAATGTTTTTAAAACCTTCAAAACAAATAATTTGTTGACTAAATGGATGGAAGAAATTACAGTAGAGGGTAAGACTAACCAGTGTGTTGTGGTCCTCTTTTCTCTCTCCCAGTGTATGACTACTAAGACTGCCTTACATTTGTATAGCAATATGACTCATATAACCTTGATTCCAATCTAATGAGGTAGGCTTTTTTATAATGTAAGTGGAGAAACTGAAGCTCAGAAACAATAACTTTCCAAGAGCCACATCACTGGTGGGTAAGTGCTTGCCAAAAACCTTGCAGACTGTTTGTTAAACCCTTCAAGGAAGGGAGGTATCATGTTTGATTCTATTTTGCACCTCTGGCAGAGTGCCTGATAAAAAGCAATCATTCAGTAAATGTTCATCAAACTAAAGTGAGAAAGCAGTTAGTGGCAGATCCAGAAAATAGGCCTTCAGTAATTGCTGGGACATAAGTTACCCATTTGGAAAAATAAAATAAAATTGAATATCTTCCTCGCAACCAACTGAAAAGCAACTCCTAATGGATTAAAGTCATAAAAGGCTGGAGCTTAAAGCTTCTAGATCCTGTACAGAAAGATATCTTTATGACATCTGGGCAGGGATATATTTATTAAGACGCAAAAAGTGCTAACTACGAAATATAAGGCTAATAAGCTTGACTATGTTAAAATAACTTCTATCCATAAGGAAAGGTAAAAAGAGTTCAAATACTGAGAAAATAAATTTACAAAAAATTAAACTAGTGATGCATTCAGGATGAAGAACTACTACAATCAATAACAAAGAAACATCCCAGTAGAAAAATGGGCAAATGATATGAAGAAATATTTCAACAGAAACACACATAGCAATTAAATGTATGAAAAGATGTTCAACTTTATTAGTAATCAGAGAAATGCAAATGAAGATCATAATAAGTTACCATTCTTCACTCACAAGATTGGCAAAGATTAAGAAAACCAACAATGCCAAGTTATCTTTGTGGATATGGATCAACAAGAATGTTTGTGCACTGCTTCTAAGAGTGTAACTGATTCATCACCAAGTTGGAGAAAAACTTAGTATTAGAAAGTTGGAGCTTACATTCTCCACAACGTAGCACATCCTCCCACTCCCACCTCAGTATTTACCTAGAGATACCCTTGTATTTGTGCAAGATAATACTGAACAACCCAGATTCCCATCAGCAAGAAAATGGATCTATAAATTGTGGTGCATTTATGCAATGGAATATTTTATAGCATTAAAATAAATAAGTATAACAACATGGAACACTATAGCTGAATGTTAGTAAAAGTAAAGGAAAGAAATTGCAGAATACTCCGTGCAATATGATACTTTATAAAGCTCAAAAAGAAGCAAAACTGTACAATATGTAAGTGGTAAAACTGGAAAAGATTGTTTATCACAAAATTCAAAAGAGTAGTTATTTTTTACACAGCTTACCTGTTGCATAAGTAAATGCAATGGTATTATTAATGTCCTATTTTATAAGTTGAGGGGGGATTTAATTTGTCCTTACTACATATATATAGTTATATTCATTTGGAGATGTCAGGTTTCACATAAAAATTTAACATATATTAAATGTATCCTTAATTCCACCAAGAAAAAAAAAAGAAAAAGAAAAAGCAGTGAAAACAAGGACTTCCTCATCCTTTTAAGCTAAAAGAAAGGCCAAGGGTCACAAGCCAGCAATTATGACTGCAGGTATTAGTATTTCCCAGTTCTTACAAGGGCTTCTCAATCATTGGCTTTTAAAAAGCCAACAAACATCAAAGAAGATTTCATACCTGCTCTTTCCAGCCATTTTGGTGAGAAAAATGTACAGTGTCTTCATGTCAAAACAATCAGGCATATTCTATTGCAGTGGCCTGCTAAGGAATAAATGCACAAGAGGAATTCTTTCATGAAATAGAGGCTGAGTTATGCAAGCTAAATTTGAGGAGTACAGTGATCTATTGTAATTTTTTTTTCTTTTTTTTTTTTTTAGAGTGGCAGGCTTTGGTCTTGCCAATTCATCTGAGCCAATTAGTGATTTAAATAGGAAAACTTTAATGTTACAGTGCAGATTAATAGGTCATGAGATTGAGTATATGATTTTAAATATTATGTAATCTCTCCTACTTGACCAGCCATGGAGACCCAGCTCCAAATTAAAATACAAGAACCAGAACCAGCCGGGTATGGTGGCTCATGTCTGAAATCCCAGCACTTTGGGAGGCCAAGGTGAGCAGATGGCCTGAGCGCAGGAGTTCCAAACCAGCCTGGGCAAGATGGCGAAACCCCATCTCTACCAAAAATACAGAAATTAGCCAGTCTCATAAACCAGTCTCTAAATAAACAAACAAACAAACAAACAAAAATTTTAAAATTAAGTTTAAAAAAAAAAAAAAACCAGTATCGTAAAACACTGACCAAAAACCAAAGAAAAGAATGATATCCAAATTCGTTTACAATTTAATTCCCTTTATTTTCCATGTCTTCCTGATTTTTGAAATATGTAAGTCTAGTCATTGATCATAATCAATACTACTAAACTTGTAATTTTGTTGGGTCTTAAAAGCGTAGGGATCCAGATATAAAGCATCAACTACCTTGGCTTAGTTTCCCCATTGGCCAGGCACCCTTCTTTTGTGCCCCCCTTTTTTCCAAGTACTTACCTATTTTTTAACGTGCTGTGTGATATTGATATTATCTATTAACATGTCTTTCTTTTCCTTCATGTGACTTCAGGCTCTTTAAGAATATTCCTTTTTGTTTCCTTAGTGCCAGGAATAAATAGGAGCTCAGTAAATGTATGTTGAACTGAACTAGCCCCAGTGAAAATGTATCTTCATGTAGTGTGATGCCTCACTTAAGCAACCTCACACTGTGGCTCACAGAAGCAGTGAATCTTGCGATGGCATATTGAATTAGTAGTCAGCAAGGAGTGTTGGCTATATCCCCCTAGCCCAGGAGTATAGACAACTACCTAAGAATGTCCTCTTCACAGTGTAGTAAGATAGCAACCTTACAGTAAATGTCATGGACTGGGGCTGGGGGTAAGGGGGAGCAGAAGAACTAAATTACAAATATAATACAATTAGTTATTTCTCTATTTTAGTTTAATTCTTTTGGTTTGGGTTTTTGTTTTTGTTTCTGGGTTTTTTGTTTTGTGTGGTTTTTTTTTTTTTACAAACAGTCTTGCTCTGTCACACAGGCTGAACCGTAGTAACACTATCTCAGCTGACTTCAACCTCCGCCTCCCAGGCTCAAGTGATTCTCCCACCTCAGCCTCCCAAGTAGCTGGGACTACAGGCACATGCCACCACACCCGGCTTTCTTATGCTGTTATAATTTCTTAGCAAATTCAGAGTTCCTAATTCTTTTTTTTTTTTTTTTTTTTTTTTAATGAGGTGAGTTCTCACTCTGTCACCTAGGCCAGAGTGCAGTGGCGCAGTCATGGCTCACTGCAGCCTGAACCACCTGGGCTCAAGTGATCCTCCCACCTTGGCCTCCCAAACTGCTAGGATTACGCCCAGTCCTGAATTCTATTTGTTTTTTTTTGAGACAGGTTCTCACTCTGTTGCCCAGGCTGGAGGGCAGTGGCTCAATCTTGGCTCACTGCAACCTCTGCCTCCTGGCCCAAGCAGTCCTCCCACCTTAGCCCCGCAAGTAGCTAAGACTACAAGCACGCAGCACCATGCCCAGCTAATTTTTGTTTTTTTTGTTGTTGTTGTAGAGACAGAGTTTCGCCATGTTTCCCAGGCTGGTGAACTGAGCTCAATTGATCCACCCACTTCAGCTTCCCACAGTGTTGGGATTATAGGCATGAGCCTCCTTGCCCAGCCCTGAATTCATTTTTTAAATGATATTCAGAGAAATATGTTATTTTAATCTTCATAGTTCTTTTAACGGCATTGTAATTTCTCCTTTGTATAGTACAGAAAATCCCACTGAAATAATTTTTTCTTTACGTATTTTAGAAACAGAAAATATGAAGTTCTTGTGAAGAAAAAGACAAAGTCATGAGACAGACGGTGGGGAGGGTTTGGGGGAAATTAAGAAACTCAGTATTTGGCCAGGCACGGTGGCTCATGTCTGTAATTCCAGCAGGTTGGGAAGACGAAGCAGGTGGATCACTTGAGCTCAGGAGTTTTAAAACAGCCTAGGCAACGTAATTAAACCCCTTCTCTACAAAATATACCAAAATTAGCCAGATGTGGTGGCATGTGCCTGTAATCCCAGCTACTTGGGAGGCTGAGGTGTGAGGACCTATTGAGCCTAGGAGTTCAAGGCTGCAGTGAGCCATGATCACACCACTGTACTCCAGCCTAGGTGACAGAGTGAGACCCTGTCTCAAAAATAATAAACTCAATTTTTTGTGATAAAATTTTAAAGAATGATTAAGGATGGTAATATAGTAAGTAGTATGGTACATTGGGAAAAACATTAAACTAGAATTTGTAGTGTTGTTTTTTTTGTTTGTTTGTTTGTTTTGCTATTTTTAACCATTAGATAGATATATGATCTTGGGAAAATCATTTAATCTGTTTTCTTGTCTGTAATATGAGTATATAATCATACTTGTGAGAGAGATGCAGAGAGAGAGAGAGAATACACATTCATATTAAATCTCTTTGTTACAGGAGGAAGTTAAGGGAAAATTAAATCTTGTCACCACAGAGACTGAAATAAGGTTCCATACTGTCAGATCATATAAATTTAAAAATCACTTCTGAAACTTTAGCCCTCTACTCTTTAAGCAGAAAAACTTCACCTAAAGAGGTCTATGGCCTGGCTGAGATTCAAGGGGAGAAATTTTTGTTAGGAAGGAAGGTGCAATTACAGCAAGACAGTCTGGAAGTGTTGGCTGATTCCCTCTTAGAAAATCCTTGGGCAGTAATTCTGACCTTGCCTGGGGATTGTAAGAGAATATTACTATGATCAACTCTGGGAGAGGAATGTGCTTAAGAAGCACATTTTAGAAGTGCCTTACTCCTACCAGAGAACTCTGGGGATTTCCCAAGACCTGTGTCTGCCTTGCAAGGAGTGTCTGGTTATAATTAGTCAGATTTCTGTTGTGTTGTTTTTGTGGTAAGTTAAAGATTTCATTACAGTTAATCAGTCATACATATATAAATCATATATATATACACATATATAAATCATATATATATATATATCATATATATACACATATATATCATATATATACATATATATATCATATATATACACATATATATATCATATATATACACATATATATCATATATATACACATATATATCATATATATACACATATATATCATATATATATACACATATATATCATATATATACACTATATATATCATATATATACACATATATATCATATATATATACATATATATTTTTTTTTTTTTTTTTTTGAGACCTGGGCCAGAATGCAGTGGCGCGATCTCAGCTCACTACAACCTCCACCTCCCGGGTTCAAGTGATTCTCCTGCCTCAGCCTCCCAAGTAGCTGGAATTACATGCACACGCCACCACACCCAGCTGATTTTTGTGTTTTTAGTAGAGATGGGGTTTTGCTGTGTTGGCCGTGCTGGTCTCAAACCCCTCACCTCAAGTAATCCACCCGATTCAACCTCCCAAAGTGGTGAGATTACAGGCATGAGCCACCACTCCCAGCCTAATTAGTCATATTTTAATTAGACCTAATTCAGGGCTGATTTTTCTCAGACTATCCTTCTACCTGTTTGCACCTGTATCATTTATTTTGGGAATAAGTAGTTTTAACTTTAACATAGACTATGAATTTTGAGTTCATATCCTGAATATATTTTAGGCTTTCTAAAATAGCACCCCTGCTACATGCTGATATAGCAGGTTGCAGCCTACCTAGTATTAGAGCCCATCCTCATCAAGCATAGCCATAGGGTAGGAATTCTGCATTCTTCGACTGTTGAGGCTTTGTCATGAGTCTGCGTCCTGAGCTCATGGCCAAATGTGGCCCAGGAACCCAAGTACACACACGACTGTGCCCCTATATCCTTAGCTTCTCACTGGCTCCTTTCCTTGCTGGGATGGCCTTCTGCTCTGGACCTTAGCCTGCTCGCCTGGGTCCTTAACAACTTACCCAACTCTTGCCAGGCCCTTCTTACCAAGGATTCCTCCCAACTCCCCTGCACATAACTACAGCCTGGATTCTCCCCAGCTCTACAGCTTGCAGTATTACACTGTCTAGAGATTCCTGTTGCTGTGCCTCACACTACGGGACAGACTTCCTGGCACTACTAAAGCCAGCCTAGATCAACCCAAGTTAATCACATCCATACAAACACTGTGATTGGAGCTGCTGGCCACCCTGAGGGAACCAGCCCATAGCCCAGTTAGCTCCTGGCCATTGTGGGTTTCTTCCCTTTGCAGGCACCTGCTGCTAGCATCCCTTTGTGCACTAATACTAGCTAGGAAGGGTTCCATGCCAGCATGCACAAATTCTCCAGGGACACAAAGGGTGGAAGAAGGAGCCAATTTTGTGGAAAAAGGAGCCTATTTTCTGCCTCCACTGAGGATATCCTCAGAGTAAATATATGCACAACAAATGCTTTAGTACTGTGACATAAAATTATTTGTTAGCCAGGCATGGTCACTCAAACCTGTAATCCCAGCACTTTGGGAAGCCAAGGCAGGTGGATCACTTGAGGCCAGGAGTTTGAGACCATCCTGGCCAACATGGCAAAACCCCTTCTCTACTACAAATGCAAAAATTAGCTGGACGTGGTGGCACATGCCTGTAATCCTAGCTACTTGGGAGGCCAAGGCATGAGAATTGCTTGAACCTGGGAGGCGGAGGTTGCAGTGAGCTGATACCGCACCACTGCACTCCAGCCTGGGTAACAGAGCAAGACTGTCCCCAAAAAAGTAAACTAAAATAATTTTTTAGTAGGCAAAGTGAGATATAGTTGGCTGTATTAAGTAGTATTAAGTTAAAATACAACTCTGTTACCTGCTGCAACAAAAGATACACAATTGCAAAATTATTGCAGCGCAGATCTAGCACCAACAATCTGAAACGCAGTCTCTAAGCTAAACATAATCTTTTTACAGATTTAATTAGTTGGGAAATTAGGGATGCTCAGGGTTGAACAGCCTGGGTCTGTCATGGAGAGAATGTGTAACCAATAGAAGGCCTATAAGGCTTTAGAAACAGAAGTCCCTCATTGGCTTTCAACCAAACTGAATCCATTACACCTGCCAAATCTGTCCAGAGTCCATTTCTTCTTAGGAACCACTAACTACCCGGCCATCCAGATGTGCCATGTGTTTCCTGCCACCTGCTTTAGAGAAACATCTGGTGTCTTTATTACCTTGCTGTGGCTGGGGGAATTTTCCATTCCTCTCCATGGCCTTCTGTTCTTTTGAGTGAGTATTGTTTGTGCTACTGCATATAGATTCAAATTTACTGTCCAGCTTTCCTCCTCTTTGTGCAGTGCTGACTCATTTTCCCCAGATATTTGTTTCTGTGCAGCTTGCTGTAGTCCCTTGGTCTCTCTTGGAAAATGACAGTAAGGCATTTTTGAAGTGTTGGAAGGCTTTTGCTGGGGCTTTATCCAGCTCTCCCTGTTTGGTTTATTGGCAAAAGGGTCACACTCTGCGTTTATGTAGAATTTACCCATTATTTCTATTCCTGCCTTTCAAGTTGGAACCAGGTTAGCAAATGATAGAAAATTAAATCCAGATGATTTGTGATAAGAAATATGTTTTGTGAAAAAGACTACTCAGTCATAAAGAATGCTCAGAATTAGATTATGCAAATGCTTCTGTTACCACACTTTCAAGTGGTACAGGCACTCCTGATTTTGATTCAAGGCAAGGAAATTCTATTTAGCTTTTTATTTATTTAATGTTTCTGTTTTAAATGAGCAGGACCTCACTAAAGCATAAAAGAAATTAAGTTCAATAGGACCTGCCTCCTAATCACCTGTGTGCTTCATAACCCAACAGAGATGATGAATAAATTTGCTGTGGCCTCATAGTTTATAATTTACCTCTGCACTGTTTCAACAGCAATGGTTTTCATGCTCTTTAATTTCAGGAAACCTGTGATCTGGGGAAGATAAAACCTGAGGCCAGACGATACTTGGAAAAGTCCATTAAAATGGGGAAAAGAAATGGGCTCCATCTTCCTGAACAAGTACAGAATGTGAGTTTATGTTTCCTTTTCTTACCAGAAAAAGAAATGAATAAATAAAACAAAATACTGGTTGAACGTCCCTAATCCAGAAATCCAAAATTCTCCTCAGGCTGAAACTTTTGGGTGCCAACATGATGCTCAGAGGAAATGCTCATTGGAGCATTTCAGGTTTTATGGGTAGGTGTGCTCTACTGGTAATAATGGGAATATTCCAAACTCCAGAAAACTCCAAAATCTGAAACGTTTCAAGCCCCAAGCATTTCGGATAAGGGATATTCAACTTGTGCAACAAAAAACAGAAAATAGGGAAACAGATGGCTTATAATAAAATAATCCATAATACAAATTCATCTACAATGTATTTAGTGGTTTTACATTCTGCAACTCCTGTTAACCTCAGGAGTTAACCTCAGGAGTCTGTTTGGTGACGGACAAACAACTGATAACTTAAAATTGTTCTTTAACCTTGTACAAGTTTTATTTGTTTCATGTGTGTTGAGCTTATTTTCCCTACCCTGTTTTACATTCTTTAAGAGCTGCTTTCAGGTCTTAGTAGTTGGTTTGTCTTTTCACTCCCTTGGTCATACAGAGATGGGGCACTGATTATGAAATCCTTACCAATGGAGAGTTTTTAAACTTTGGAATGGAGTATCCTATGTTTAATACATGCCCCTTAAGAGAAAAGAGATTAGCTGCTGAAAGATGCCTCTCAAAGTTTTTCTTTTGTCTGATGCCAGTCAAGTCTTCCAGGTTCAAAAATAAAGTCAGCTCCAGAAATTTCTTCTTGGAAAGGAAATACAGTCCATGATTTATTTCCAGGTCATTCTTCTAGCCCACAGGACTGGGAATAAGTTTGGAAGAAATCCAAATCAAGTGTTGTCAGCATGTTAGCTATGACCACAGGCACCACTGAGATGTGGGTACCTTTCTCCCACCTAAAACCCTTTGATCACCTTGTATCCTCTTCCTTCACCTAGTTAGAGGAGAAATGTGGTTGATCTCACTTACCTGACCCTTTGCTTTCCCGGTCAATTCTTAATTCTGTTTGGAGCATGAACACTGTATTAGTTAAGATATGTTTGGTTGCAGCTAACAAAACCCTATTTAAACGAGATTTATTTGCTTGCATAACTGGAAGGTCAAGGGGTGAGCTGCATGGGTTGGTTTGATCCTGATGCACAGTGGAGTCATTGGCCATCTGATTTTTCTATTTTTCTACTCTGTCTTCCTCAGTGTTAGTTTTATCTAAAGACTGGCTTCCTTTCATTACTAAAATGGCTATAAATCTAAAAACTCCACCATCCAGAAGGACATAGAGAAGCCACCAGTAAACCTCTCCTCATGTCTTAATGGCCCAGAGTGGATCCTGTGGTTAATCCTGAATTCCCTTTTAGTCAATGGAATGCCAGGCCTGGGTTATCTGAACAGTCTCGAGGGCAATAGGGTTAGAATGACGCCCAACTGGTGCAGAAGTCACACCCCTAGAGTTGCAGATAGGATCAGGTCCTATCTGAACTACATGGGCGCTGCAAAGTGGGGCAGAGGTAAAAAGGGGGTTGAGGAGAGTATCAGAAAACACCACTGAACAATGTGTTAGGTCAGTAGTGTCAAATTTAGTCTGCATCAGAATTACACAGAGGGCTTATTAAAACTCTGATTATAGGACTTGACTTTTAAGAGTTGGCACTTTAGTAGGTTTAGTGTTGGGGTCCCAAGAATTTGCGTTTCTAACAACCTCCCTGGTGATGGTGATGCTCCTAGCCAGGGCTACACTTTGAGAAGCAGTAAATTTCATTATGTAACATTGTTAGAAGAATGGGACAGATTAATAAAATTGTATCATGGTTTTTTTGGGTTTTTTTCTGGTGGTTTCCTTCTTATTGCTTCGTTTGATCTCCCACCTAGTACTTTTTATGCGAATCTTAGGGTCTATAAATCATCTTTGTTTACAAAAGCTCTATAAAACTAAAACATCACCTTTTCCCCGAAGCAACAATAGAATGAATTACTCAGCTCTTATCTCTTGGTTTACTTCATAACCAGATGCTGATTACTGAATTAAAATTTCGAATTGGAAACGATTAGAAATTTGCTAATTGGTAATGTGCTGCTAGATTTATTCATTCACTCAGAAACTATTTATTGTGTATTTACTATGTACAATATATTGCCGTTTACTGTACCTCCTAAATTTATTCTTCAAATTCACAACTAATTTCCAAGACATCACCAGGCTTGCCTTTCTGTAAGTGCTACACACAGATACACGTGGACATGACATAGTGGACTGTAGAAACCTATTTTATCAAGCACATATCTACAGAAGTACTTCCTGGAGTTTGGGCACAGAAGTCAATATTCATATAAAAGTGAAACTCAATTGATGGCGATAAAAATGAGTTGTTTTTTTCAAACAATTCTCCTGCCTCAGACTCCGAAGTAGCTGGGATTATAGTCACACAACACCACACCCAGCTAATTTTTGTATTTTTAGTAGAGATGGGCTTTCACCATGTTGGCCAGGCTGGTCTCGAACTCCTGACCTCAAATGATCCACCCGCCTTGGCCTCCCAAATTGCTGGGATTACAGGCATGGGCCACTGTGCCCTGCACAAAATGAGTTTATTTTTATTGCTAATGTCCTGTATTTTTATCTTCCTTTCAGGAAATCAAATCAATGAAGAAAAGAATGAGTGAGCTATGTATTGATTTTAACAAAAACCTCAATGAGGATGATACCTTCCTTGTATTTTCCAAGGCTGAACTTGGTAAGTTTTAT
Organism: Rhinopithecus roxellana; assembly: GCF_007565055.1. Taxonomy (NCBI): domain Eukaryota; kingdom Metazoa; phylum Chordata; class Mammalia; order Primates; family Cercopithecidae; genus Rhinopithecus; species Rhinopithecus roxellana. The sequence goes on from NC_044551.1 coordinate 59,031,616, forward strand.
TATTTTTCTAGATTAAATCATATAATTTAGGCAAATAGTGTTACCTCACAGTTTATTTTACTTTCCAGATACAAAATTTCTAAATCATCGTTCAAATAATTATTTTAAACATGATCCAGTACCTAAGTCCACCACCCCTTCTACAGAAGAGACAACCAAACTAACCAAAATTAGATTTTAGGCTAATGAGAGTATATACAATTTCTAGAGACAGTCCAGAGGGGACTTAATAATCTTTTTTTTTTTTTTTCATAATTTTTCTTGGTAGTTTATACTTGTGTTTAACAGCCTTCAGTGCCTAAAATTTTTTTTTTTTTTTTTTTTTTGACTTGCAATGTTTCCTGCATTGTATCTTAAACTAGTCTCTTCTTATTCAGTCCTGGGTCTTTTTTTTTTTTTTCTTTTTCTTTCTTTTTTTTTTTTTTTTTTATTTCTGAAACAGAGTCTCTCTCTCTGTCGCCAGGCTGGAGTGCAGTGGTGCAGTCTCAGCTCACTGCAACCTCTGCCTCCCTGGTTCAAGCGATTCTCTTGCCTGAGCCTCCCAAGTAACTGGGACTACAGGCACGTGCCACTACGCCCAACTAATTTTTGTAATTTTGGTAGAGACAAAGTTTCACCACATTGGCCAGGATGGTCTCGATCTCTTGACCTGGTAATCCACCCACCTCGGCCTCCCAAAGTGCTGGGATTACATGCGTGAGCCACCGTGCCCAGCCATCCTGGGTCTTTCTTCGCTTAATTTTGCCTGTTCTCCACTGAAACATCGTTTGCAAAAGTTTACTGAAACCTGTTCATATTTTGAATTACCATCTCCCAAGGCACCTGGCTTCTAACAGCCACCACCATTCCAACAACATCAAAATGATATTTAAAGGATTGTCATTATTTTACTTGAATTTCAGTTACTCCACAAAATTCCTAGAGCTACTAAAAGGCACCATGCCAATGCTAAATAAACCAGCAATGAGTGGAAAATTTGATATATGAGAAAATGATTTTTTGCAGGTGCTCTTCCTGATGATTTCATTGATAGTTTAGAAAAGACGGATGATGACAAGTATAAAATTACCTTAAAATATCCACACTATTTCCCTGTCATGAAGAAATGTTGTATCCCTGAAACCAGAAGAAGGATGGAAATGGCTTTTAATACAAGGTGCAAAGAGGTATTATAAATGTTTGTCTTTCTTTTGTTTTAATGGAATATTTTAAGAAAAGGGTTTACTTTGTTCACCAATGTCAAAGTCAGCTCAGAGACTGCTATTCCTGTGTGTGTGCACTGTATCTCTAATTCCTCCGACTTACAAGACTTTTAGCTTTTTCATTGCTCATTGACAACCTGCTTGGTGTGGTCACAGGATAAGCTGTTCTAATAAAAATAGAATGGGTTAAACAAATTAGAAGTTGCTCCTCTCCTAAATCAGCAATCCAGCACTGATAAGTCCTGGTTTAATATGAAAAAGATAAAAGGAAGAAGTAGACAGGGATTCTCAGTCATGTAGCCAGTTCTACCATGATCTGCCTCTCTAGCTATCCAAGTAACCATGAGGATCCTTTTTTCTTTACATAGGACCCATTCACCATTTGTTAATTCCCAGTTACTGCCTGAAGCTCAAAGACCAGGATCTCTGGGTGATATAGTCCTCCCTGGTTGTAGCTTCTCGTAATCCAGCAAACTATAAAAGGAAAGACAAGTTATCAGCTCCTCACCCCCACACCCTCCCCAACACCCCCAGTGATGGCATAGGAAAAGAATAATCACACTAAAAAGTCCCATTTGGAAAAAGAAAGGCTGGGAAACATAGCGAGCTCATAGCAATTTTCTAAGACTTTCAAACTCCTCAGGAATTGTGAAGATTCTGTACTGTGTTGAAGTTTCTTGGTTAGCTTGTTGGGCTAAACTTGGATCTGCTTTCTCACAAGAATTCCTTTATCAATTGTACTCCATGTTTGCCCACAGGGAATTGTTTTTGTCCATTATCCTTGATGACCATATCTTGGCAGTGGACTGCTGGTCCTGCTAATGTCAGGTAGAATCCCAAGGGTTGCTTTAGGGATCAAATAATCACAAACTTTTGTAAGCCAGACTTATGATATCTTTGGTAATACAGCCTCCTCAAAAACGTAGGTTTCTTGTCTGTTTGCCTCTAATCAGATGCATGTCAAAATAACTATACCAAAATATCACTTTTGGTCATCGTTCTTAAACTTGCCAAATCTTATATACTGGCTTCTGAATTTATCCATTTATCCATCATTATCCATTTAGTGAAGTCTGTTTTCAGGCCTTCTGAACATGGTGAGCTTCTGGAGGAAGGCAGCATTCTCAAAGTCATGTCTGCAGTTCAGTAACTCTGAGTGACAGCCTTTTCTCCTGACACTAGGAATACAGAGCAATTGGCTTTTCCAACCATCTGAAGATTGTAGGCCATAGGCAGAACTTCCTTGAGCAGAATTATTTTCCTTCCATCTTTAGAAACTGGCCAATTCTCACCCAAGTTCATCTCTCCCATGTAATCTTCCAAAAAGCAACAAATGCCAAAAAAAATACCTCCCAACAGTATTAGTTTTCCCAAACAATTTCTCTAGACTAAGACTCAGTAGGTACGTGGCCTGCCTTCTGAGTTATGGCAAGCAACAGTTTTCACAAATGCCCATAGTATAATGAGAACCTACTTCCCAAGCTGCAGTCTCTGCGTCCTTACTTTCCATTCCTGTACATTTTTCATTTTTATTGTTAGTAGCAACTGATTTCTGGTATTCATCTCTACATATGTCAGGGTCCAGGCTAAGGGACTTGACAGAAGTCAAAAGCACAGTAACTCAAATAAGATAAAAGTTTTATCTTTCCAGAAAGTAGATTAGAGGTTACCAGGGAATGGGGAGAGGGAAGACTGGGGAGTTAATGGTTACAGAGTTTCTGTTTGGGGTAATGGAAGAGTTTTAGAAACAGATCATGGTAGTGGTTGCACAACGGAATGAGTATTATTGCCGTTGAATTTTACATGGCTAAAATGGCAGATTTCACCACTATTTTGAGAAAAAAAAAAAAGAGATTTGTCTTGTAACTGTAAGTCAAGGTGAGTGGTCCAGAGGTGGAAGACAGCTCTACCATCCTCAGTATGTGGCTTTCAGGGTCATTGTTGTCATTTTCAGTTCACAGCCTGCGGCAAACATCTATCAGACATGACCCAGAAATTTCACTCATCACTACATTCACATCCCGTTGTCCCATTGAGTATCACATGGCCACAGCTGGCTTTGAGGAAGGCTGGGAAGCGTAATTAGGTAACCAAGTGTCCAGCAAACATTCAGAGTTCAGTCAGGCACAGTGGCTCACACTTGTAATCCCAACACTTTGGGAGGCCAAGGCAAGAGGACTGCTTGAGGCCAGGAGTTCAAGACCAGCCTGAGCAATATGGCAAGACCTCACCTCTGTGAAAACTTAAAAAAAAAAACAAAAAAATTCAGAGTTCTATTACTAAAAGAAAAAATAAGAGAACAGATGTTGGGAGAAAATTGGCAGTCTAGAGAGAAGATCTGGAGAAACTCCAAAAAATGAAAGAAAATCTAATTAAACTATTTAATTTTAGAACTTGAAGAATTACTTTATGTGTGTTTCTCTATTCTGTGTTTCCATTTTAGTTTTAAAATAATTATAACAGATAATTATATAGTGTTTGGTTATGTGCCAGGCATTTGTCTAAATACTTTACATATATTCTCATTTGAATCTTCATGATTACTCTCCAGTGTAGGTATTTTTATTTTCCACATCTTACAAATGAGAAAACTGAGGCTCAGAGAGCTCCAGAATTTGCCCCAGATCAGGTAACTAGTAAATGGTGGACCACATTTTGAATGCAGGTAGTGTGACCTCCGTGTGTGATTTTCCTTAGAAATCGGTCTGTAAATAATTTGCTGATTTGATTATTGGGATTAGTTTTTTCTTTTACTTTAACATTTATTCACTTTCTCTAGGAGAATTATTTTTTATTTCATTGTTAAGAAAATAATAAAATAATATCAATTTTTGTATTTGTAATACAAATAAAATATAAAAGATATTTGTAATGTTAACTTGGGAAAAATCCCTGAAACATTTTTAAAAGCAGAATTTTGTGGTGCCTTAGTTCATTTGTGCTGCTATAACAAAATACCACAGATGAAGTAATTTATGAACTATAGACATTTTTCACAGTTCTGAAGGATGTGAAATTCAAGATCAAGGGGCACCAGCATTCAGTGTCTAGAAAGGGCCTTTTTTCTGTGTCCTCACATGGCAGAAGGGGGAAGGCAGAAAAGGCCCAAGTTCTTTAGCTGTAGCCCTTTTATAAGGAACTAATTCATTAGTCACTTCCCAAAAGGCCCTGCCTTTTAACACTACCACAAAAGAGATTATGTTTCAACACGTGAATTTTGGGGGACATTCAGATCATAGCATGTGGCATTAAGTATATTCACATTGAGAATATGTTTATATTTTTCTGCAGCCATCACCTCCATCCACCTGCAGAGATTTTTCGTCTTCCTTAACTGAAACTGTACCTATTAAGCATTAACTCCCCATTACCCCCTTTCCCCAGACCCTGGCAGTTGCTATTCTATTCTATGTCTCTGTGAATTTCACTACTCTAGGAACTTCATATAAGTGGAATAATAAAATATTTGTCTTTTTGTATCTGGCTTATTTCACTTAGCATACCTTAAAGGATCATCCATGTTGTAGCGTGTCAGAACTTCCTTCCTTGTGAAGGCAGAATTATACTCCATTGTATATGTATGCCACATTTTGTTTACCTGTGTATCTGTCCATGGACACTTGGGTTGCTTCCATCTTTTGGCTGTTATAAATAATGCTGCTGTGAACATGGGTGTGTCGATCTCTCTTCGAGTCCCTGCTTTCAATTATCTGTGTTATTTTCTGAGATGTGGAATTGCTGGATCATATGGTTTAATTTTTTTAGGAATCACCATACCATTTTCTACAGCAGCTGAACTACTTTGCATTCTCATCAGCAATGCGCAAGGGTTCCAATTTCTCCATTTCCTCACCAGCACATTTTCTGTGTTTTTAAAAATAGTAGCCATATGAATGGGTATGAAATTAAAAAGATAAATGTTATGTTTTGTGTCTTTTACCACAATAAAAATGTCCAAAAGAACTGAAAGTACCCATATTTGGTGCAGTTCTGTCAGTAAAAATAAATACGGATTCACTATATTCATTAAAAATATATTTTCATTCTAAGTTTATAGCACCTACAGTTTTATTAAGACCTCATAGTTATCTCCTGAGGTTTAAAAAGTCATAAATTATTTCAGAAATCAAACGAAATCATGAATCCAAAAAGAAAGAAAAAAAAGCCTATAACACCAAAATGGAACAGAAGTTTAAATGCTCTAAAAATATTTGACAATTTTACAAACCTAAAAATACATACAATAATTCTTCCTTTTAATGCTTTGGATCAAATTATTGATTAGCCTTTGTTTTGTTGCTGTTGTTTATTACTAGGAAAACACCATAATTTTGCAGCAGCTACTCCCACTGCGGGCCAAGGTAGCCAAACTACTCGGTTATAGCACACATGCTGACTTCGTCCTTGAAATGAACACTGCAAAGAGCACAAGCCGCGTAACAGCCTTTCTAGGTTAGTTTTTTTTTTTTTCTATGACTGTTTTGCTGTACCATGTCAACGGGACAGAAGGCCTCAGAACATAGTATGCCTTTGAGAACATCCTACTTTTCATTCATTCGAGAGAAGTATATTGATCACCTATTATGTGTTAGAAGTATGCTTGGTTTTAGGGACTGCTCATTGTTTATATTGCTGTATAGGCCTTGCTTCACTGTATCTTATATCTTGTTTAGGCTGTTTATACCAATTCCTAATATGACATGTAGGTTCTAACAGAGTTACTAAAGTTACTGGCTTTATTCACTGTCACTAGGGATTTAGTAGTCATAGCATGGCTGCTTATGAATTTGTATAAAATAAGCTGACAAATATGACATACATAAAAATAGAACATATATAAACAAAAAACATTTAATATTCCAGAAACCACTTGTTAATATACAGAACTAATATAAAATAATATACATAAAAACTATTATCTAATAACTAATATAAAATAATATACATAAAAACTATTATCTAATAACTATAGTAAGGTTAAACTCCATAAGTGGTACGTATTTGTTATTGTATAATTCACTCATTCATTCATGAGACATTTATGAAATAACTATTCAGCCTTAGGCAGTATGCTAAATAGTAGGATTACAGAAAGGAATAAAACAAGGTCCTTTTTGCTGGGCGTGGCAGCTCATGCCTGTAATCCTAGCACTTTGGGAGGCCGAGGTGGGAGGACTACTTGAGGCCTAGAGTCCAAGACCAGTGTGGGAAACAAAGAGACCCCAACCCTGTGTCTACAGAAAAATTTAAAAATTAGCCAGGCACGGTGAGATGTGCCTGTGTAATTCTAGCTACTTGGGAGGCTGAGGTGGGAGGATCCCTTGAGCCCAGGAGTTCCAGGCTACAGTGAGCCATGATCATGCCACTGTGCTCCAGGCTGGGTGACAGAGCAAGACCCTGTCTCTGAAAATAAAGGTAATTTTTTAAAAAGAGAAGGTCCTTTTCTCAATGGATTTGTCACTTACTGGAAACAACAGAAGTATGAACAGGTAATTACTCTACACTCTGATGCATGGTATAAAAGAGGATGGCTGAGAGAGTTAACAGGTTTGTAGAGAATGTTTCCTTCAGTGGTGATTGCATACACTAAAATGTTCCTTAATAACCACCTGACTAACTTAATTCATTTAAAGGAGTTTTCCTTCTAATTTGAGTTTGGCATATTCCTATGCAAAGTGTCCTCTTGGGAGGCTAAGGTTTGAGGATCCCTTGAATTTGGGAGTTGGAGTCCAGCCTGGGCAACATAGCAAAACTCTCTCGCTCTCTCACTTGCTCGCTCGCTCTCTCTCTCTCTATATATATATATGTGTGTGTGTGTGCACGCACGCATGTGCGTGTGTATACATGCACACACACACACATACATATATAGAAAACTATATCTTTGTATCCTCCATGAGTTTCCTCATTTCTCTTCACAGTATTCCTCGGGCTGCTCCTCCGTCTCTCACTTTGTGGGGTTACCTTCTGAACTGCCATATCCTCTGCTGAGCCAGGCACGTTTGTATCTTAACATATGTAACAAAAATGTAAAAAATAAATGCATAAGACCATACTCATTTAGCCAAATACAGTAAAGTGAAAAATTGACCACAGCAATATAATTTGTGGTTCTCAGAACTTTCTCCAGCTAAAAACTGGAATTGCTGTGTCCAGATAGACCTTCATAGAAATGGGGTAATGAGAAACTAAACCCATTAATAGGAATTTCTAGATAACATTGACCACAGGTCACATCTGATGTGTTTTTCCTAGCTTTCTTAGGAGTCCAACTAACTGCATTGAAGAATAATCATGTACATGACTTTGGCTTCACTGTTGCTTTACTTCCTGAATAACATTCTTCAGTCAGTGTTCTCTGAGATAAACTTGAGCTTTGGTGATGAATTGAGGAACTCATTGCCCAGTTCTGGTGGTGTTAAAAGAAAAAGGGGCGGCCGGGCACGGTGGCTCACGCCTGTAATCCCAGCATTTTGGGAGGCCAGGGCGGGTGGATCATGAGGTCAGGAGATCGAGACCATCCTGGTTAACACAGTGAAACCCCATCTCTACTGAAAAAAAAAAAATACAAAAAACTAGCCAGGCGTGGTGGCGAGCACCTGTAGTCCCAGCTACTCTGGAGGCTAAGGCAGGAGAATGGTGTGAACCTGGGAGTAGAGCTTGCAGTGAGCTGAGATCGGGCCACTGCACTCCAGCCTGGGCGACAGAGCGAGACTCCATCTCAAAAAAATAAAAAATAAAAAATAAAATAAAATAAAAGAGGGGCTAGGACCATAAAATCAATAACCCCGAAGAGCAAAGTGTGCTTCCATAATAGAGCCTGCTTTCCTCCCTCACTTTTTTCCTCCTCCTTTCCCTCTTTCCCCTGATTTTTCTGTATTGAATACTGCAAAGGAGGAAGCACCATGCTAAAGCACAGGTGGTATTTATGAGTATGTTTGCTCCCAAAAGCAAGTAGATCACTAACTTTTCCCTTTTCCTTCACAGATGATTTAAGCCAGAAATTAAAACCCTTGGGTGAAGCAGAACGAGAGTTTATTTTGAATTTGAAGAAAAAGGAATGTGAAGACAGGGGTTTTGAATATGATGGGAAAATCAATGCCTGGGATCTATATTACTACATGACTCAGACAGAGGAACTCAAGTACTCCATAGACCAAGAGTTCCTCAAGGAATACTTCCCAATTGAGGTGGTCACCGAAGGCTTGCTGAACACCTACCAGGAGTTGTTGGGACTCTCATTTGAGCAAGTGACAGATGCCCATGTTTGGAACAAGAGTGTTACACTTTATACTGTGAAGGATAAAGCTACAGGAGAAGTATTGGGACAGTTCTATTTGGACCTCTATCCAAGGTACTGAGGATCATGTTGTTGGAAGGGACCTTAGGGATTCAGCTGCTACCTACTTTAAAACTCTACTCTTGGCCAGGCACAGTGGCTCATGCCTGTAATCCCAACACTTTGGGAGGCCAAGGTGGGAGGATTGCTTGAGGCTGGGAGTTCGAGACCAGCCTGGGCAACACAGTGAGGCCCTGTCTCTACAAAAAATTTAAAAATTAGGTCAATTGCGGTGGCTCATGCCTGTAGTCCCAGCACTTTGGGAGGCCGAGGCAGGTGGATTGCTTGAGTCTAGGACTTAAAGACTAGCCTAGGCAATGTGGCAAAACTCTGTTGTTACAAAAAATACAAAAATTAGCCAGGTGTGGTGGTACATGCCTATAGTCCCAGGTACTTGAGAGGCTGAGGTGAGAGGATCACTTGAGCCTCAGAGGTGGAGGCTGCAGTGAGCCAAGATTGCAACACTGCACTCCAGCCTAGGTGACAGAGTGAGACCCTGTCTCAAAAAATAATAATAATTAAAAATTAGCCAGGTGTGGTAGTGCACACCTGTAGTCCTAGCTGTGCTGAAGCAGGAGGATCACTTGAGTCCAGGAGTTTAAGGTTACAGTGAGCTATTATCACACTCCTGCATTCTAGCCTAGGTGACAGAGCTAGACCCTATCTCTAAAAAAATTAGTTAAAAAACAGACGCTACTCTTTCATATTTCTCACGTGGGCTTCTTAGTATAGAGATTTAAAATGTGGGTCTAAAGCCAGAATGTCTGGCATCATCATTTACTAGGTAAGTTACTTAATTTTTCTATGCCCCAGTTTTCTTACCTAGATTATAGGTCCTATAAAATGGGAATATTAATAGTACCTGCTTTGTATGGTCATTGTAAGGATTAAATTGGTTAAAGACATGCAAAGCATTTAGAATACTGCTCAGCACATAGTGAAGGCTTAATCAAAGTTAGTTGCTACCATTGTCATTATCATCATCATCTAGTTTGTGCACTACATTTACTTAATTTAATATTGACCACCACCCAGGCATGGTGGCCCACACCTGTAATCCCAGCATTTTGGAAGGCTGAGGTGGGCAGATCACTTGAGGTCAGGAGTTCGAGATCAGCCTGGCCAATATGGTGAAACCCCATCTCTCCTAAAAATAAAAAAATTAAACTGGCATCTGTAGTCTCAGCTACTCGGGAGGCCAAGGTATGAGAATAGCTTGAACCCTAGAACCAAGATCACACCAATATACTCCAGCCTGGACAACAGAGCAAGAGTCTTAACTCAAAAAACATAAATAAATAAAACGAAATTGAGCACCAGAATGTTTATTAGGTAATCTGTCTGCTAATCATCTGTGGCCACTCCCTTCAGTCTGGCTGAGAGGCAGCACAGTTTAGTAGAAGTAGAAAAACCTTTGCAGTCAGTCAGATTTGAGTTTGAATGCTTGAGTGATGTAACCTCTTTGAGATTCTGTTTCTTCCTCTGTAATATGGGACTGAAAATCCTTTTACAGGATTGTTTTATGCATTAAGACTATATATGCAAATCATCTTGCCCAGATATCAGTGGTAACAATTATAAAAATGTTATAATTGTGTCTGTAGCATGTAATAACTATAGATTCCATAGTGTTTCATCAGACACAAAAGGATTTGGATCTCTTTCTCCCCAGGCTACTTTCTAAAGCAAAGTCAATCTCTTATAATTACTAATCATTTTACTAAATAGATCAAAGGAGAGTATAGTATCCCCCTCATTCAGTAATACATACAAGTTTGTAATCCACTGACTCTGAGTGCTGAAAAGTAGGTTGAGTAACTTTGTCATCCAGTTGGTGGGCAGAAGTGTCTTTTAGCACCTAAGTGATTATCCCGGTGTATTAGTCCGTTCTCACAATGCTGTAAAGAACTGACTAAGACTGGGTAATTTATAAAGGAAAGAAGTTTAATTGACTTATAGTTCTGCAGGGCCTGGGAGACCTCAGGAAACTTACAATCATGGCAGAAGGGGAAGCAAACACATCCTTCTTCACGTGGCAGCAGGAAGGGGAAGTGCCAAGCGAAGGGAGGAAAGCCCCTTATAAAACCATCAGATCTTGTGAGAACTCACTCACTATCATAAGACTGGCATGGGGGTAACTGCCCCCATGAATCAATTACTTCCCACCGGGTCCCTCCCATGATTCATGAGGATTATGATAACCACAGCTCAAGATGAGCTTTGGGTGGAGACACAGCCAAACCGTATCACCTGGTGCTTTATGGACTTACTTTCACTTATATTATGACCTAAAAGTAGAACCCTGCCAAATATAGATGAGTCTTATTTTTAACTAAAAAGTGTCAGGATATAGTTTTAACCCAAGAACTCTTTCAGGAGTAATCCTTTAATATTGGAGTCTGCTATAACTGTCCTCAGATTTTCTTTCCAGGGTCAAAGAACAATTCCTGCTACCTCATTCTGCTGTCTCACTGCCGGGATATAATTAATTTCTTTTGTACTCAGAGATCTGGTCATTGCTACCAGCACCCTGGTGTGGGTGGCAGAGAGTAATCTTTGTGAAAGCAGTGACCTAAAGTTAAAGTTTACTTCCTGTCATCTTAGATGTTCTCTTCATAAAGGTAAAAGGGATTAACTTGTTTTATTTGTCTAACTGACTTTTAAAAAGGGTATTCAGAATAGGTTTTAAAAAGACCAGGTACTGGTTGGGTGCAGTGGCTGTAATCCCAGCACTTTGGGAGGCCAAGGTGGGTGGATCACCTGAGGCCAGGAATTCAAGACCAGGTTGGCCAACATGGTGAAACCCTGTCTCTCAGGCTGGGCACAATGACTCACACCTGTAGTAGTCCCAGCACTTTGGGAGGCCAAGGAGGGCGGATCACCTGAGGTCAGGAGTTTGAGACCAGCTTGGCCATCATGGCAAAACCCCATCTCTACTAAAAATACAAAAATTAGCTGGTCGTGGTGGCAGGTACTTGTAGTCCCAGCTACTCTAGAGGCTGAGGCAGGAGAATCATTTGAACCCAGAAGGCGGAGGTTATAGTGAGCCAGGATCTTGCCACCACACCCCAGCCTGCGCAACAGAGCGAGACTCCATCTCAAAACAACAAGAATAAAATTAACCAGCATGGTGATGCACACCTGTAATACCACCTACTCAGGAGGCAAAGGCAGGAGAATTGCTTGAACCTGGGAGGCGAAGGTTGCAGTGAGCTGAGATCATGCCACTGCACTCCAGCCTGGGTGACAGAGCAAGACTCTGTCTCAAAGTAAAAAAAAAAAAAACAGGTACTATTAGTCTTCTGAGCAAAAGAAAAGGGGGAAAGGACACCTACTCCCAGAAGGAAGTCTGATAGCTTTTGGAGAATGAAGTCTAATAGCTTTTGGAAAGACCATCACGGATGCCACGCTATATAAGAATAGACTAATTGATAGTATAATTTATGCATTTTCCCAGGCTAACTAAAAGCATTCTGTTTCAAAAAGGCCTGTCTAGTTTATAAAAGAAGCTTATTTAATTGTAATTACTGATTCTTTCCTCCTCAAATAAAAGGAAAAACCTTATTGTCTGAAATTCAGTTTTTTATTCCGATTTTAATGAAAAGGCTGCCTAGTGAGTCAAACTGTATCTTTTATTTCAAATTTGTGTTTCAGCATTGTTTAGTGTTTAATAATCCCATCTTTGAAAAAGAAAAAGTAGAATGTCGTTAAAATAAATTGGACATTCAGCTGTCGGTGTCACATGCATTCTTCATTCTTACCTCGAGATTTTTCAACAAAAGAAACTTTGGAGCTCACACAGAATGATAGTGGAGTTATTGTTTGTTTAGCGTTAGTTTTTCCACTTTAGCAAAATAACCTACTTTCTAGAAGGTAAACTAATGTTTAAAAGCATCTCTGGTAACACATAGTTATGTGTTAATGACTGGAAGAGGCCATGCCAATGTAGTTGCTAGAGGAGAATTTTCCTATCTTGTCAACGTGTGTTTCTGGCTCGTAGGGAAGGAAAATACAATCATGCGGCCTGCTTTGGTCTCCAGCCTGGCTGCCTTCTGCCTGATGGAAGCCGGATGATGGCAGTGGCTGCCCTCGTGGTGAACTTCTCACAGCCAGTGGCAGGTCGTCCCTCTCTCCTGAGACATGATGAGGTGAGGACTTACTTCCATGAGTTTGGTCACGTGATGCATCAGATTTGTGCACAGGTGAGTTTTTTTCCCCCCAGTAAACCTGCCAGTTGGTTTTTTTTAGAAAACTTCTGACTGCTGTCAGGTTTCTGCTCCTAACATGTTTTTTCCGAAGGTGAATGTGTTCAAGAATTTTATAGGCCTCCTGCAAAACCAAAATTTTCCTTATCCTGTCCTCTTTCACAACATATTTTTACTTGGAGGTTCATCTACCAGTGAAAGAGGTTTCTTGAATAACAGCCTATGGAAAAAGAATAAGACTATCTATAAGGAAAGGTTACAAATACTTTGCTCTTTCCTTTTAATCCTTTTCCATAGGAATTTGGTATAAATTTCTCAGAAAAACTGTGCTGTAATCTCTCCTGCTTATCAATGCTTTGTTTACTTTAGTGATTTTTCAATCCTCTTAGACTCTTTACTCATTTTTAAATAATAATTTTGTAACATTTCCCTTTACTAACTTCAAATTGAAATCATAGATAATATAGTATAACTATACAAAGAATTTGGCGGAGTGGAAGTGTATGTGTGCAGTAGATTAAAACTGATTTTTTATTTCTGAAAATAAAAAGTACATTTATTCTCAACTTTGTAATACAATCCATTTAATTAGGCTCAGACTATTCTAGCATGAACCATATGAACTTGCTAACATTTAACCATTATTAACATAGGAAAATGTCTAGTTCAGCAATTCAACCTAATAGTTGAAATATACTATTATTGGCCAGGCATGGTGGCTCATGCTTGTAATCCCAGCACTTTGGGAGGCCAAGGTGGAAGGAGTGCTTGAGTCTAGGAGTTTGAGAACAGCCTGGGCAACATGGTAAAACAAACAAAAATACAAAAATTATCCAGGCATGGTGGTATATCCCTGTGGTCCCAGCTACTTGTGAGGCTGATGTGGGAGGATCACTTGAGTCCAAGAGGTTGAGATTGCAGTGAGCCATGATTGTGCCACTGCACTCCGGCCTAGGTGACAGAGCAAAACCTTGACTTAAAAAAAAAGAAAGAAAACCACCCAAAAAACTGAGAGTAACAGAAATGAAGGTACAGTTTTCCAAATTTGAAATCTTTATATGTCTCTAAAGGTAGACTCAAAAAACAACAGTGACAAAAACAAAAACCTTTTTATTAGGATACTTTTAGATTCATAGAAAACTTGCAAAGACAATACAAAGATTGCCTGTATACCCCTCACCCTCTCACCCCTACTTCTAACATCTTCCATTCCAATAGCACATTTGTCATAGCTAAGAAGCCAGCATTCATACAGTACTCCTGACTGAACACCACAATTTATTTGGATTTTCCTTAATGGTCTTTATTCAGAGAATCTTTTTAAATCAGTACAGTGTCCTCACTGAATATAAATGGAAGAAATTTTTGTGTTTTTCAAGTGATAATGCTTGGATATGACTATGCAGTAAGACATAATGAAGTATGCCGGAGGTTTGCACTGTGTGGAAGTAATCCTGAATGGAGCATCAGCAAGTGCAAACTGATTGAAGTGGTTTATGTTGTCAGCTCAAGTCCTAGAACAGTGCTGACAATGGTGGCATGATTTTCCAATATGATGAACACTTCCTGGGAAACTTCAAAGACAAGTAATCTCACTTCGATTTACACAGTAGATCCTAGCACTTGTAGTCTTAGAAATTAAAATTGTGTAAAAAAATGCTTCACAAGGCTAGGCATAGCAGCTCACACCCGCAACCCCAGCACGTTGGGAGGTCGAGGCCGGCAGATCGCCTGAACTCAGGAGTTCAAGACCAGCAACATTGTGAAACCCAGTCTCTACAAAAAATACAAAAATTAGCCAGGCATGATGGCACACACATGTAGTCCCAGCTACACGGAAGGCTGAGGCAGGAGGATTGCCTGAGCCCAGGATGTCGAGGCTGTGGTGAGCTGTGTTCACGCCACTGCACTCCAGCCTGGGTGAAAAAGTGAGACCCTGTCTCAAAAAAAGAAAAATGCTTTGCAAAAATATGTACAGTGGGGTTAGTTTCTCGGCTCAGTTACTGATAGTTTTTTTCATTTATGTGAATAGTCCAGCAGGGAGTATGAATGACAAGCAGGATATGGAACAGTCTTTTTGTTGTCCCAACATGCGCAGAATCAATCCTGTGCATCCAGCATCCTTATATCCCAGAGTAGCCCTAATCATTGTAATAACCCAAAATGTACCCATTCGTTTCCAAATGCTTCTGTCACCTTTGTTTAAAAGCTGTTTCGTTCTTTCAACATTTTATCTTTTATCCTGGTGCTTCCATCTTTTGTTTTAAAAAACAGAGGGGAATAATATATGAATATGTCCAGAGAAATGTCCTGATATAACCATTTTTAATCTCTCTTTAATCCAAGGAAAATAAATCTTTCAGAATAATCTAACCTTTCTTTCTTAGGTGATTTTAAAATCTATTATCATAGCACTGACTAGACATGGTGGTTCATGCCTGTAATCCCAGCACTTTGGGAGGCTGAGGCGGGAGGATTGCTTGACCCCAGGAGTTCAAGACCAAGCTGGGCAACATGACGAAAACTCATCTCTACCAAAAATACAAAAAAAATTAGCTGGGTGTGGTAGTGTGGCTAGGCTTCGCAAGTCTGGGCATGGCAGCTCATACCCACAACCCCAGCACTTTGGGAGGCTGTAGTAGTCCCAGCTACTTGGGAGGCTGAAGTGGGAGGATGATTTGAGCCTGGGAGGTGGAAGTTGCAGTGAGCCGAGGTTGTGCCATTGCATTCCAGCCTGGGCGATAGGACCAGAGCCTGTTCAAAAAATAAATAAAATAGGCCAGGCGTGGTGGCTCATACCTGTCATCCAAGCACTTTGGGAGGCCCAGGCAGGCGGGTCATCTGAGGTCAGGAGTTCAAGACTAGCCTGGCCAACATGGCAAAACCCCGTCTCAACTAAGAATACAAAAATTAGCCGGGCATGATGGCACATACCTTTAATCCCAGCTGCTCAGGAGGCTGAGGCAGGAGAATCGCTTGAACCCAGGAGGCAGAAACTGCAGTGAACCAAGATCGTGCCACTGCACTCCAGCCAGGGTGACAGAGTGAGATTCTGTCTCAAAATAAATAAATAAAGTCTCTTGTCATAGCACTAGGATCCCTGAAATATTTATCGTGTAGACCTTCTATCAGTATCCACACTGTGGTTGGCATTTCCTTTAATTAGGATAACTCCAGTTTGCATTTAAAAAAACATTTTTATAATTTAGAAAAGTCAAAAATATTTTTCTTAATTTTAAACTTATGGTGTATTACTTATCCAAAATCCAGTTATATATTTGTACATAGATTAATAATGACCTGCTTTTAAAATAGTGGATGCTCACATTTTTGGATCTGAGGACCCTATGAAAATCTGATGTATGCTGTGGGCACCTCTTGTAGAAAAATACACCTACAAATATGCGTAAAATTCCAAAGGGCTCACAGACCCCTCAAAGCCCTCACCATAATGAATCTCAAGTTAAGAACTCCTGAGTTGTAGCAGTTTCCTTCTTACTTGGTTATTTCATAAGGAAGCATTTTGGTCTTTTAATCACATTTATTAAGATAATAGTGATCTTCAAATAGAGTTTTCAATGCTGTTGATGCATGTTCTTTTTTCAGACACAGTCCTCTTATAAACTTATTATCAAAGGGTTGCCATGTATTTGGTCAGTTCTCCACAACTCATTCCATTGTTCCCATTATTTCTTACATTAATCGTGATCTTTTGAGATAGTCAATTTAGTACTGGAAAATCTTTTTTGGTACTCTGACATTTTAGAGCTGTCTGACTCGTGACTGAACTATTAATATATATATTGCATTCACCAGCTTAGTGTGTCTCTCTTGAAACAGTAGACATATTCAGTTCTTAAAGTTTTGCCTAACCTCATCCATGAGCACAAAATGTGTCATACTGATGAATAGTGTGTTGGTACAATTCTTTGCTTGGTCATATCTTCATGAGATTATCTTTGAAAATTATCTTCTTGTCTATTAATCCTTTCAGATAGCCTGTAATATTTTAAGAACTTTTAAGGTCATCAGCAGTGATCACCACTTTTGTTTTTCATAGGCACCAATCAATATATTTGCAAATTTATAATTTGAAAGCCTTTTGTACTGACCTAAAATAGATGATAGTGAATATGGAGATTGACAACGTCTATGTTCAGTAGTACTTCTAGTTTACCTGAGAAATATATAGTGAATTAAAAATTTGCCACATATATTCAGTAGATTGGTTTTAAGAAATGGCAGCTCAGTGTTTGAGCTCTTCACTGTGGCAGTTGGCAGGTTTCATGACTAGAAGAGCTCGTTTGAGCTTGTCATCGTAATATTTAAACATGTTGGCAAGAACATCTAGTTTTCAAACATGTAGATGTGCTAGATCAATATGTCTACTATCTCATCATTCAGGACATGAGTTTCACTCGTATTACGTTTACAGGGTAGGTAGGTAATTTTGAAGATAGCAATCAAGAGGTGATATCTCTAGTATCTGTTCCTGTTGCATGGCTTTATTGTGGTTTGAGCTGTCAGTAACCACTGGCCTTTGAAATTCTGTAGAGTAGTAATGCCTCTTAGCCTCCATTATGATGTCTGTGTTATGTTGTACATTAAGAGCGGTGATGAATTTTGAATTGTAAAGATGTCATTATTCTATGGAAACATCAGAATTACACTAAAGCCTTCTTAATTAAATGTGAAAGGGATGGGCAGAGGAACTTCAAATTATGTGACTTGAAATTATTAATTTGGTTGAAAACTACTAAACAAAGCAGCTCGTCTGCTCTAAATATTTGGATTAGATACTGCTGTAGATAAATGTACCATGTATTAGTCAGAAAGGCACCCTGGTGTTATGACACGAGCACTGGATCTAACACCATCTGTGTATCTGTGGGCCAGGCTGTGTGACTTGGGGAAAGTTATTTAAACTCTTTGAACCATCTCTTTTTTCTTATTCAGAAAATGGGGACAACAGCAATTCTATGTACTTCCCTGGATGGTTGGGAGAATTAAACCAAGCAGTATGTGAAAAGGCACTTGGAAAAGCATAAGGTGCCATGCGTATGTGAAGTATTCTGAAAACTATGCTTATGTGTAATTCAGCTCTTTTGAGATCAATATACAACTCAAAACTAGAAAGGGGGGGAAAAAGACCATTTGCCGTAAGGCAATTTACTGCCACTTAAGGTTCAAAAGAATTCACAAATGCTTACCTTCAGTGGGTTTTGAGTGAAGATCTATGGAAGGTGATTGGAAACCATCACGTTTGTATTTGGTTCTTTTTTGTTTTCATGATTGCTGCCTACTTAGAAGTTTGATTCCTGACACAATAACAGAAAGAGCAGCTTGGAGTATTGGGAGTGATGGAGGATTAGCTAAAGACCTGTGTGGTATATTTATCTTCAGTATTAACCCTCAGGAAGTGAAAGACAAACCAGGTTAGACCCATCAAGACCATACCTAGTCAGGCAGAATATGCAGGCTGAGAAGAAGATAGGCTTTACATTCATTCATTCATTTTTATCTTCACATTACGCTCTGAAGTAGATGGGTACTGTTATTGTCCCCATTTTACAAGTGAAAAATCTGAGACATAGAAGGACCTGCCCAGGGTCTGATAGTCATGACCTAACTACTCTACTTTATTGCCTAGTTGTGCTCCCATTCCATGCACTGGAGACAACACTATTTCATGGTCTGAATTTGGTCTTCCAAATGTGTGGTCGCATTGGATAGACTTCCTTCTCCTAAGTTTATTAAATGACACTCTAATAATGTAGAATGAATGCAAATGTGGAATGGATGCATTTATTTATTTCTAGGTTTCCCTCTGTGCGAGTTGACCGTTGAGGTTTCGGTCCTAAAATGCAGTGAACTCCCTATTGTCAACCTTGTGGCCTCTGCTGTCACCCTGTCTCCCTAGCCCCAACTCCTGCACACTGTTAGAGTTTGTGACTTTTACATTAGATGTAATTTCTTTCAGGATCTTCTTTTTGTTATTTTATTTGTTTGCTTTTACATATACAAACAGTACATACATGTGAAAATAAAATAAATGAAGTCATAAACCAAAATATGAATGTATTAACGCATAATGTTCATTTGGGAATGTGCTTATTTCTTTCATTTGCTAAGTGCATTTTCTACATGTATTATTTTTTAAAAATCAAAAATATTTTTTAAACATCTCTAAAGAGAGAGATGTTTAGTTTTTTGTTTGTTTGTTTGTTTTTGGAGACAGGGTCTCACTCTGTCACTCAGGCTGGAGTACAGTGGCACAATCATGGCTCAGTGTAGCCTCCACCTCTCCAGGTTCAGTTGATCCTCCCACCTCAGCTTACTAAGTAGGTGGGACCATAGGCGTGTACCACTATACCTGGGTAATTTTTGTATTTTTTGTAGAGATAGGGTTTCACCATGTTGCCCGGGCTGGTCTTGAATTCCTGGGCTCAAGCAATCTGCCTACGTCAGGCTCCCAAAATGCTGGGATTACAAACGTGAGCCACCATGCCTAGCTTATATAGTTATTTTAAGAAACGGAATTATTATCTATTGTGTCTGACATGTCATATTATGTATTGTAGGATGGGGTTCAAAAGGAAGAAAAGTTATAGTATCTTGAATGTTTCGAATTTAGCTTGAGGACATGAAATGCAAAAAATAAAAAATTAAAAGCATAAAAAGTAAAATAATAAAAGAATTTTAAGTATTGAAAAAAGTAGAGAAGTGAGAAGTTGAGGCCAAGTCAAGAATGATAACAAAGTATCTTTGAGTTGTTTAAGTTTGAATCTTCTTACAGAAACATTCTCCCCAGGGCTTCATCCATTTCACAGATATTTTTTGGACATCCTCTACTTTCGGTGCTGGATTTGGGAAATACAGTGGTGGATAAAGCATACTCTCTAGCATTTGAGTTTGAATAGTACCTTTATTTGTTTTCATCTTGAAAAGAAGCAGTTTACATAAGATGTACCTGATCAGGAAGGTATAGCTAGTTTGGGAGCCAGCCTCTGAACTTAATATCCAGAGTATTCAGAACTTCTCCAAATTATGTTATTTCCTGGGTCCTTTAAAGGATGATGGCGATACTGAACTGTTGAACTATAGGGCAGTTGTGAAGATAAAGAAGGATGTCATCACTTTCTCTTTATTACTACTATTATTTCCAGTGTTCACTCAGTATGTGTGAAGTTAAAACTATGGCCTTTTAATCATCTATTTATGGCACAGTCTAGTAGATAGTGCTCACTTTTTAAAAACAAAATACCTTGCCTTGTTATATAAACTCCATCATCCCTGGATTTAGGGATAGATTAGACAGGCCAGGATGTGGAATGGCTGCTAAGAAATCAATACTGGATCACCTCAGCCAGCCAATGTCAGGTCTCCTGAGGCCTGTCCTTTTTCATGAGCACAATACACTTACTGATTTCAGCAACTGCCTTTTCTTTGAGTTGGGATTTGCTATCATGAAAATAACACTTAGTTGTAGCCATTAAAAGCAACTGGTCTCTTAATTCGAACAAGCACATGTAAGATTTTGGCCTTTAAATACAGCAAAAGCTCATAGGACTTCCGAAGCTTCAATTTATATGATTCTGCTCCTGCTGTTACTGCACTGTAGGAATTACAAAGTTAATCTCTATAGCATCAAGTTATCTGTTGTAAAAATCTGAAACATAGTACATTTTAGACATCCTATTGTTTGTTTAAAAGATAGTAAAGGAGGCCGGGCACGGTGGCTCACACCTGTAATCCCAGCACTTTGGGAGGCAGAGGCAGGCGGATCATGAGGTCAGGAAATCAAGACCATCCTGGCTAACACGGTGAAACCCCGTCTCTACTAAAAATACAAAAAATTAGCTAGGCATGGTGGCGGGCACCTGTAGTCCCAGCTACTCAGGAGGCTGAGACAGGAGAATGGTGTGAACCCGGGCGGCAGAGCTTGCAGTGAGCCAAGATTCTGCCACTGCACTCCAACCTGGGCAGCAGAGCAAGACTCCATCTCAGAAAAAAAAAAAAAAAAAAAAAAAGATAATAAAGAAAACCCTCTTACTTATTTATTTATTTATTTATTTTGAGGCAGGGTCTCACTCTGTTGCCCAGGCTGAAGTGCAGTGGCGTGATCATGGCTCACTGCAGCCTCAGCCTCTGCCTTCCAGGCTCAAGCGATCCTCCCATCTCAGACTCCTGAGTAGCTGAGACTACAGGAATGCGCCACCATGCCCAGTTAATTTTTTTGTAGTTTTTGTAGAGATAGGGATTTACCACGTTGCCCAGGCTGATCTTGAACCCCTGAGCTCAAGTGATTCTCCTGCCTCTGCCTCTCAAAGTGCTGGAATTACAGGCATGAGCCATCGTGCCTGGCCAAAATCGTGTATTTAGAAAACTATCTTCCTCTCAAGAACTTCTAACCAAACAGGAGTCTAAGTTTACATTGTTTTCTAGGCTTTTATTATCTAAATATTTCCTCCTGCAAAAAATGCCCTAAAATTCTTTGAAGTGTCAGCTACAAAAAATATTTCTTAATTGGATTATTTTATATGTTTTTTCCCGCTTTATCTGGGAAATACATTAGCATCAATAGTTATCATGGCCCATAAGCAACTATTATCAACACCTTCAAATTGTTTGCATTGATAACAATATGAAGTACTTTTTTAGGGTTCTTTGGATTATAGTTTAAAAACTGGGGAATGGTATTTGTTGGCTGGTCAACAGTGAGTAATGGTTCAGCACCCATGCTGTTTTGTGTAAGATCCATCAGGCTGCTAGACTGTAAGTCTTACCCATGGTTTCTGTGTGGACATACACAGTGGCTGACTGTGCATTCCTTTCTCTTGAGAATTCAGTTGTTTGCTGGAAATTGAGTTTTCAAATTTCGTAGGTTCTTTGTCCTCGTTTTTTGAAAAATATTTAAATGATGTTGTCCAAAGGGCTCACAGAGAAACAGCGTGACCAACTTTCGGGAAATTAGTAAGCAGTAGGGTTATTTTTAGCTTTTTCTCCTTACAAACATTTCCTTTTGTTCTTTAGAAGACATGGTTGATCTTTCATTCATTTGCTGTGCTCTCTCCCCAGCTACAAAATGGCTTTTGAATAGAATAAGCCCTCTCTTCTCTACTCTGCATGACATAACTGTGTTTTTATTTTATTCAATTTTTCTCTAAATCATGAATTATTCATTTGTTTATGTTTTTTTCCCGGATACTGAATACTCCCCTACACACACAAACACACACACACATTTTTGTTGCCATTTGGAGTTGACTTCCTCCCTCATATGCGACTAATGACTGAAAAATCTTCATACAAGCAGGATATACAAAGTCTCTATTTTTGTCAGTACATCATATGGTGGTGGCTGATGGTATGATTTGGCCTTTATTTGCTGTAAGTATCTATTTAAAAACCATCACCTTGAGAAAATTGTGCAGTAGTGTCATGGGATCCTTGGGGTGTCGCATCACCAGCCAGAAACCTCTGTGACTAGTGGTGCCATTGCCCAAGTTTTGCTTGGGCCCACTGGGCCGACTCAGCCTGGCAGGCTGCACTCAGCTCGCACTCCAAGGGCAAGTGGAGTGACGAGGGGTGTATGAGTGAGCAAGCTTGGGGTCCAACCACTGTACACAGTCAGGCATGCTGGCTATGGCGGTGCAAACAGCTCCAGGTGCCGGCACAGGCGCTGAAGGCAAGGCTGCCTGCAAGGCTGCAGCTGGACCAGGCGTACCACAGGCAGCTTTCACAGCTGGCACTGGGGAACACAGTGGCACCCAGAAGCTTAGAGACGCTGGGAACCACAGAGCCCCAAAGAAGATATCATAGCCCTGGCTCAGGGAGCTCCTAGGTCTGGGTTCCCTGAAGGGCCACAACTCTTCTCTCCTTGTTGCCCACAGCATGGCGAGCAAGGGGCATGTTTCAGTCCTGTTTGTGTTACAGCCCTTTGGGCCCCACCATTCGGCAGGTCCCGAGTTCCTGTCCCATGCCCAGGAAGAAGGAGGTACACAAACAAGTGGAGAGTGAGCAAGGCAAAGAGGAGCCTTATTGAGCAAAATAACAGCTCAGAGAAGACGCACAATGGGTAGTTCCTGCCCACAACCAGGGTGTCCCAGTGTGAGTGTTCAGCTATCAGCAGAGTAGACCCTGGAGTGGGTAGCTCCTCTCCACAGGCAGGTCGTCTGTAGAGGGTTCAGCTTTCAACAGAGAGGAGACCCTGGGGTGGGTAGCTCCTCTCTGCAGCTGGTTGTCCTGACATCAGCTCAAGTCTGGCTGAGTCCAGTGTTTTTATGGGCTTCAGAGGGGAGAATGTGCAGGCTGATTGGCCTATGGGTGGGCCCAAAGAAAGCACCATAAGTTCCCACTCTGGTCTGCAGGACTGGCAGCCTGGCCCCCAGCCTTCAGGCCTTCTCTGGCTTGAAGGTAGGGCTTCACCAAGGACCCACCCCTTTCTGCCCAGGAACCTGTCTCCCTGCTACCACTGTTTATGGTGCCCACACTGTTCATGCAGAGGGGTGCCTGCAGGCCAGTGCCAAGCTGTGCTCAGTTGCCCCCTCAGCTTCCCTCCCATGCTTGTCAGTGCCCAAAGTTCAGTAGGGGCTGAGGCAGCAGGGGGCTAGCATGTCAGTGCTGTCCTGGGCATACACACACCTGGCCAGGTTGTGACATTGCCTGGGCTTGACCTCAGCTTTGCTCCAAGATCAGAGCAGGTGCCGCTAATGGGTGGGGGGAGCTTCCTGGGACCCTGAGAGTGCAGAGATGCTTGGGTCCACAGCCATGGCTGGGTAGCTGCAGCTATGCCTAGGAGGGTGGGGCTCCTGCCTCCTCCAAGCCCCTAAGAGTACAGGGATGCTCAGGTCTGCATCCATGGCTTAGGCAACTTCAGCTGTGCCCAGAAGGGCAGGGTTCCTGCCTGCTCCTGGCCCCCAAGAGCACAGGCATACCTGGGACAGCAGCTACGCCCAGGAGGGGGAGGCTCTTGCCCTGCCAACTCAGAAGGGGGAAGGACTTCTCCCTGTTCCTGGCTCCTGCCAGCTGCATGGAGCACACAGCCCTAGCCACACTTCCCCTACTGCAGCCAAGATGGGCCACCACTGACGTCAGTAGTATTGGAGAATCCCAGGTTCAGGACAGATGTTACAAAGGCTGGTCTTTACAGTTCAGCTTCATGTTTGATCTTTGAAAAATCTTCCAGTATAAAGAAGTAGTCAAATTTCTAAGGAAGCACACTGAAAACTCACTTTAACTCTTCACATAAAGGAGGGTTTGATATAAGACTTTTGTATTTTAGATCCCATCCAAAAGGATTTAGTCATTTTGTAATATCATCATTTAACCTTTTTTTTTTTTTTCATTTTACTGTAAGATACGGAGACAGTTAGCATTTGTGGTTAAGATTGTGGGTTATGAAGTCAGACTGCCTGGTTTCAAATTTGAAGTTACATCATTAATCTCTGTATGCCTTAGTTTCCTTATCTCGAAAAAGGAGATAATAGTTAGTTCATACAATTATTTTGGGATTTAAATCAGATAATCCATATAAAGAGCCCATGATATAAGCACACCTCGTTTTACTGTCTTTCACTTTATTGTACTTCAGATACTATGTTTTTTTACAAACTGAAGGTTTATGTCAACCATGTTTTAAGCAAGTGTGTTAGTGCTGTTTTTCCAACAGCATGTGCTTACTTCGTGTCTCTGTTCACATTTTGGGATTCTCACAATATTTCAGACTTTTTTCTTTATTTTTGGTGGAGTCACACCCTGTTGCCCAGGTTGGAGTCCAGTGGTACAGTTTCAGCTCACTGCAACCTCCGCCTCCCGGGTTCAAGTGATCTCCTGTCTCAGCCTCCTAAGTAGCTGGGATTACAGGTGCATACCACCACTCCCAGCTAATTTTTTTTTTTTTTTTTTTTTTTTTTTTTTTTCTTAGTAGACATGGCTTTCACCATGCAGGCCAAGCTGATCTTGAAATCCTGTCCTCAAATGATCTGCCTACCTCGGCCTCCCAAAATGCTGGGATTACAGGTGTGAGCTACCACACCTGGACAACTTTTTCATTGTTATTGTATCTGTTACGGTGATCTGTGATCAGTGATTTCCTTTTTTATTACATAGAGACAGGGTCTTGCCTTGTTACCCAGGCAAGTCTGTCAGTGCTATTTTTCCAACAGAATGTGCTCGCTTCATGTCTCTATGTCACATTTTTGTAATTCTCACAGTATTTCAGACTTTTCCATTATTATTATATCTGTTATTGTGACCAGCAATCTTTGATATTACTATTGCAATTGTTTTGAGGCGCCACAAATCTTGCTCTTACAAGACAGCGAACTCAGTTGATGAATGTTATATGTGTACTGACTGCTCCACCGAGCCATTTCTCACCCCCTCCTTTGGCCTCCTGTTCTCTGAGACTCAACAATGTTGAAATTAGATTAGTCAATAACCCTACAATGACCTATAAGTGTTCAAGTGAAAGGAAGAGTCATACATCTTTTGCTTTAAATCAAAAACTAGAAATGATCAAGCTTCATGAGGGAGGCATGTCAAAAGATGAGATAGGCCTCTTGTGCCAGTCAGTCAAGTTATGAAACAAAGGAAAAGTTCTTGAACGTTATTAAAAGTGCTACTCCAGTGAACACACAAATAATAAGAAAGCAAAATAGACTTGTTGCTGATTGGAGAAAGTTTTAGTGGTCTGGATAGAAGATGCAACCCGCTACAACATTCCCTTAAGCCAAAGTCTATTCCAGAGCAAAACCCTAACTCCCATTCTATGAAGGCTGAGAGAAGTGACGAAACTGTAGAAGAAGAGTTGGAAGGTAGCAGAGGTTGGTTCCTGAGGTTCAAAGAAAGAAGCTGTTTCCATAGCATTAAAGTGCAAGGTGAAGCAGCAATTGTTGATTTAGAAGCTGTGGCAAGTTAACCAGAAGATCTAGTTAAGATCATTGATGAAGGTGGCTACACTAAATGACAGATTTTCCATGTAGATGAAATAGCCTTCTATTGGAAGAAGATGCCGTCTAGGACTTTCAGGAATGCTAGAGAGGAGATATCAATGCCTGGCTTGAAAGCATCAAAGGACAGGCTGACTCTCTCTTAGGGGCTAATGTAGCTGGTGACTTGAAGTTGAAGCCAATGCGTATTTACCATTCTGAAAATTCTGGAGTCCTTAAGAATTATGCTGAATCCACTCTACCTGTGCCCTATAGATGAAACCACAAAGCCTGGATGACAACACATCTGTTTATAGCATGGCTTACTGACTATTTTAAGCCACTGTTGAGATCTACTGCTCAAAAACAAAAGATTCCTTTCAAAATATTACTGCTCCTTGACAAAGTACCTGGTCACACAAGAGCTTGGATGGAGATGTTCAAGGAGATGATGTTGTTTTCATGCCTGCTAACAGAACAGCCATTCTGCTGCCCATGGATCAAGGAGTAATTTCAACTTTCAAGTCTTATACAAGAAATGCATTTCATAAGACTGCAGCTGCCATAGATAGTAATTTATCTGAGGGATCTGGGCGAAGTACATAGACAACCTTCTGGAAAGGATTCACCATTCCAAATGCCATTAAGAACGTGCATGATTCATGGGAAGAGATCAAAATTTCAACATTAACAGAAATGTGGAAGAAATTGATTTCAACCCTCATAGATGACTTTGAGGAGGGGATTCAAGACCTCAGTGGAGGAAGGAGCTGCAGATATGGTAGAAGCAGCAGGACAACTAAAATTAGAAGTAGAACCTGAAGATGTGACTGAATTGCTGCCATCTCATGATAAAACTTAAAGAGATGAGGAGTTGCTTCTTAAGGATGAGCAACGAAAGTGACTTCTTGATATGCAGTCTACTCCTGGTGAAGATGCTATGAATGTCATTGAAATGACCACAAAGGATTTAGAATATTACATAAACTTAGTTGGTAAAGCAGTGGCAGGTATTGAGATACTTGACTCGTTTTGAAAGACATTCTATTGTGGGTGAAATGCTATCTAACAGCATCGCATGCTACCAAGAAATCTTTCATGAAACGAAGAGTCCATTGATATGGCAAACTGCATCTTTGTCTTATTTTAAGAAATGGCGGCTGGGTGCGGTGCCTCACGCCTGTAATCGCAGCACTTTGGGAGTCCGAGGCGGGCGGATCACCTCAGGTCAGGAGTTCGAGACCAGTCTGGCCAACATGGTGAAACCCCATCTCTACTAAAAGTACAAAAAGTAGCTGGGCATGGTGGCGCCCACCTGTAGTCCCAGCTACTAGGGAGGCTAAGGCAGGAGGATCGCTTGAACCTAGGAGGCGGAGGTTACAGTGAGCTGAGATCGTGCCACTGCACTTCAGCCTGGGCAACAGAGCAAGACCCTGTCTCAAAAAGAAAAAACAAGGAAAGAAATTACCACAGCCATGCCAACCTTCCGTAACTACCACCCTGATCAGTTGGCACCCTGATTGTAACTACCACCGTGATCAGTCAGCAGCCATCAACATTGATGGAGGCAAGACCCTCCACCAGCAAAAAGATTATAACTTGCCGAAGGCTCAGATGACCATTAGCATTTTTTAACATGTAAGGTATATACATGCCTTTTGTGGGTGTTTTTGATTTTGATTTTGGGTTTTTTTTTGTTTTTGTTTTTGTTTGTTTTTCTTTTTTTGAAAGAGTCTCACTCTGTCGCCCAGGCTGGAATGCAGTGGTACTATCTTGGCTCACTGCAACCTCCACCTCCCAGGTTCAAGCGACTCTCCTGCCTCAGCCTCCTGAGTAGCTGGGATTACAGGTGCCCGCCACCATGGCTGGCTAATTTTTGTATTTTTAGTAGAGACAGGGTTTCATCATTTTGGCCAGGCTGGCTTGAACTCCTGACCTCAGATGATCCACCCACCTCAGCCTCCCAGAGTGCTGGGATTACAGGCATGAGTCACTGCACCCAGCCGTGTACATTGTTTTTTAGACAATTCTTTTGAACAATTAATAGACTAGAGTATAATGTACATTTATAGACTTTTATCTGCAATGGGAAATCAAAAAGTTTGTGTGACTCACTTTATTGTGATATTCACTTCATTGCAGTGGTCTGGAACTAAACCCACAATATCTCTAAGGTATGCCTGTAATGCCTGACATAGGAAAGTCTCAACAGATGTTAGCTATTATTATTGTATAAGATTGTTTTATTTATGATATAAGATGTAATCTTAGAATATCATATACTATAATGACATAAAATATTCAATTTCTGGGGACCCTTACCTCTTTCCCTGCAAGAAGTTTTTTATTGGGATATCCTCAATAGAGGTGGCCTAATTCCACAACCAGTGAATTTACTTATCCTTGCCCCTTTAATATTTGCATCTCTTCATATCTAGAATTGGCACAATTATAATGAGAAATCAAGCAAAACATTTTTTTGCATAAAGAGAGGAAGGCAGAATGTGAGATGGCGTTGACATCTGTGCCTCTGCCCTGGGCCAAAAAGCAGAGTGGGTATTTGCTGCTGATTCGGCACCCCATCTGCTGCGTTCTCTGGTGGTTACATGCCTCTTCCCTTTCCCCTCTGTTTGGAGCCCCAGGGATGATGAAGTCAGGGAGAGAAGGCTGGAATGTAATGCTTCAGAGGAGAAAAACAGGACAGAGGTTCAGGGAAAGACAACAGAATGAGGAGCCCCATTCTGCAGATGACCCAGTAGGATAAATGCTAAGGCTTCTCTGCCAATGGCAGTTTTACAAGTGTTTGAAGGACTGTGTGAAGGTTAAAAACACTAGCCTGTTTTAGTGTTCTTCTGCTTGAGAGCTTTTCTGACGTCTGACTCAAGAATTTACTAAACTTGGTTTCATTAAACTCTTTGTAAACCTCTTGTTTTTTTAACTCTTAGCTCAGGACTTCAGAATAAGTCCTTTATTTTTACCAGGAGTGCTCTTAACTTTTGAATACATCTGTTGTTTCTCTTTTCCTATAGCATCTAACTCACTCCACTTGCCAATTAATTTACAAACCTAACTCCTACTAAAGCAGCTTCTTATTTTAAGGTAACATTGTCTACCTGATCTGAGAGGTAGAAATCTGACTTTCTACAACATGGTAATCTTAGAACCATTCGTTTAAAGTTTAAAATGCAAAGCATCACACACTCAAAGTCTATAGTGTTGTGATTGAACTCTTTAATTAATTTTGGTTAAAACCTAAGTAGTTAAGCAACAGAGTGATGAGTGCCCAGAAAGGCATGGATTGAGTAAACAAAAGTTAGCAATTGTAAGGAGGAGCTAGGGAGAAATTGCTTGTTTAATGGATCTCTTCATTTTTAATGGAAAATTCTTTAAAAATATTTTTGCTTTCAAAGCTTAAGGCTTGTTTTTAGCTTAGACTGATAGTATTTTTCAGTTATGATTTTCTGATAGTTGTTCCAACTTTGTCTACAGTTCAAAGGAATGAAATTATTACTGTAATATAGAGTATTGGGGGGTTATTTTTCACATTGCTCAGCTGCTGTATTTTATTTTCACTTGACTATGAGGTTATTCTAACCCCTCATTCAAAGGGACAGTTGAGTCTAATTCTGCCTTAAGTTTTCATGACTCTTAATAATTATTCATTGCATATGTACTTTTCATTCAGTTCTTTAAAAAAATTCTCTGTGTTTGCTTTCTAGACTGATTTTGCACGATTTAGCGGAACAAATGTAGAAACTGACTTTGTAGAGGTGCCATCGCAAATGCTTGAAAATTGGGTGTGGGACAGCGATTCCCTCCGAAGATTGTCAAAACATTATAAAGACGGAAGCCCTATTTCAGATGATCTGCTTGAAAAACTTGTTGCTTCTAGACTGGTCAACACAGGTATGACTTATAATTTTAAAAAGGAAAATAAATTAGAATCTCTTAATGCAGAATTGCTGTCACCTCCTTCTGTAGAACTTATTTTCATTTTAAATGGTATCCCAACTGCTAGTATGAGGAGTGAAGAACATTAAATATATTGGAGTTGGAAACCCTGGAATTTTGTCTAAGGCAAAAAACCACATCTCCTTTTAAATCTTAAGTAGAATGAGATGTCCTGCTCCCATTTTGTGAGTACTACTGGAATCTGTTTTTGGAATCTACAGTCTTGTGATAATAGAACACACAGTTCTGTCTTCTCCAAAACATGCCCAAACATTCTTATGTTATTAGGTCTTCTGACCCTGCGCCAGATTGTTTTGAGCAAAGTTGATCAGTCTCTTCATACCAACACATCACTGGATGCCGCAAGTGAATACGCCAAATACTGCTCCGAAATATTAGGAGTTGCAGCTACTCCAGGTATGTAACTACTATGAATTGAGTTCATTTCCCTGTGAAGCACAGGACATTCTCCTCACACGGCAGGGGAGATGGAGTTTGTCAGACAGATTACCTAATTGTTTCTGATTTCTGTAATCAGGCCATGACTTTCAGATAAGCATACTATGTCCTTATGAGTTATCCCATCCAAATGCGCTTGAAGGAAAGGTGGCTCCAGATCTGCAGCATTTTAGTGTAATCAGGCGTGAGCAGTTGGCCTCCGCCCCAGAGCTGGGAGAGCCGTTCGTGTTGGCAGCACACACTCAGCTCCTTCCTCCCTGTATGCATCATGACTTCCCTGTGATTTTCAGGAAGAAATTGGCAGAAGGGGAAGTTTTTAAATTTTTTTTCCTTTGCATATAGTATTTTGTTTATTTTTTCCATCCCCTCAAGCATTTATCCTTTGTGTTACATACAATCCACTTAAACTCTTTTAGTTATTCTTAAATGTACAATTAAATTATTGACTGTAGTCATCCTGTTACGCTATCAAGAAGGGACATTTTTAGGCCTGGCATGGTGGCTCATGCCTGTAATGCCGCACTTGGGGAGGCTGAGGCGGGAAGATCATTTGAGCTCAGGAGTTCGAGACCAGCCTAGGCAATAAAGGCAAAACCCGTCTCTACAAAAAATATGAAAATTAGCCAGGTGTGGTGGTGTATGCCTATAGTCCTAGCTACCCGGGAGGCCAATTGAGAGGATCACCTGAGCCTGGGGAGGTTAAGCCTGCAGCGAGCCATGATCGCACCACTGCACTGCAGCCTGGGTGACACAGTGAGACCCTGTCTCAAAAAAAATAAAGGGCATTTTGTGGGAGAAGCATGAACTTCACCTTGTTTCTGATACTGAGGTCAGTTAAAGCATTTGACTAGCAGTTTGTAACCTGAGATTTATGGGACTCATGCATGGGCGTGTTTATATTTGTATGTATATGTTTTAAGCCAATATATAGTTGTGCTTTTATGTGTAGTTGGTAAGGTGGATTTTTTTTTCACTAAGGAAATTGTTATTAAAATGAGTCAGCCACATTTACAGAGAAAATAAAGAATGGTCAGTTGAGTCATTCTAGGCTCCCCACATAGTAAGCCATAGCGCACCTTTGTGTCACAAGCCTTTGTGTAGCAAGTACCTTTTTAAATGTACAATTAAATTATTATTGACTATTAGTTATCCTGTTATGCTATCAAGAAGGGGCATTTTTAGGCCTGGCATGGTGGCTCACGTCTGTAATCCCAACACTTCGGGAGGCTGAGGCGGGAAGATCACTTGAGCTCAGGATTTTTGACAAAATCCTATATAAAGTAGCCCTACAGGTAGATCGAATTGGTGAAGAGTTCTTTTTCAGGCCAGGCACTGTGGCTCAAGCCTGTAATCCCAACACTTTGGGAGGCCAGGGTGGGCAGATCACTTGAGGTCAGAATTTCGAGACCAGCCTGACCAAAGTGGTGAAACCCTGTCTCCACTAAAAATACAAAAATTAGCCAGCGTGGTGGCATGTACCTGTAACCCCAGCTACTTGGGAGGCTGAGGCAGGAGAATCCCTTAAACGTGGGATGCTGAGGTTGCATTGAGCCAAGATCTCACCACTGTACTCCAGCTTGGGCGACAGAGTGAGACTGTCTCAAAAAAAAAAAAGAAAAGAAAAAAAAAAAGTTCTTTTTCAGTAATTATTAACCTAAAATAAGTGCAACTCTGAGACATTTTAGATATAAAGAGGTGTGGCAAAGAGTAGGGTTAATATTATTTTTCAAGACATACATGTTTAAGGGATAAGAAAGGACTGATTTCAGTTCTAAAACACTGAGCTATCTGATGGGTGTGGACAAAGCCGCTGAAACTATCGTTAGGCATTCCAGAGCTTGGAGCCGAAACCAGCTCTGAGGCTGAGCCATTGATAGATGTTTGTAAACATCTTGGCCAAGAGAACACATAAGCCCAAGGAGTACTAGAGGTGAGATGATATCATTCACTCTGTCCTCCCACAGCTGGGCTCCCCAAAGGGAAACCTTAGCTAGCTGTTAACCTGATCATTAACGTTTGCTATCACATTGAGTGAAATGTATCTTTTTTTAAAGGCACAAATATGCCAGCTACTTTTGGACATTTGGCAGGGGGATACGATGGCCAATATTATGGATATCTTTGGAGTGAAGTATTTTCCATGGACATGTTTTACAGCTGTTTTAAAAAAGAAGGGATAATGAATCCAGAGGTATAGTATTATTTTTCTCCTTTTATTAATTTTGTAATTGCTCCTTCCCCTTTAACTCCTAGTGTAAAATATTGATCATACCTAGATTTTACTGTAAGAGACTTGGTAACAGCTTTTACCTCTGAGGCCTTGCAACTTTCAAATCCTTGTACATTATTAAGTTGCAGTATATAAGTGATTAATTCTACAGCTTAAAAAGAAAAAGTAGCATATTTTCTTGCTTATTAACATTCCAGTATATTACATAATTAAAAATTCAAAGCTTTGTTTATGGATTTGAGAATCTATGGCTTCTAGTTTTGACATGTACCGTACAACGTTTTAGTTTTATAGGAGGTTGGGACAGAAAGGTAAACTCCTTCCTTATGTAAATGGTTTCCCTGTGTTTTGATATTCTCTACACACTTTGTGCACTCTCTGTGGGAGACGCCCTTTTTCTGTGGCTGGCATGCCCCACCCACTACATAGTTTGTGACCTTTGTCACAAAGTTGCTTCATTAACCTGAGCCATTACTTTCTGTGTGCAGTGAATTGACTGCCAGGTAGATGCCAGACAAATCTTCCTGATTTACAGCCCCCAATCTCCATTCTCACTGAAGTCTCATCCGTCAGATTATTTCCAAGGCTGGTGCATTTTCCAGTGTATGTTTTTAAATTGTTTGATTCAGAAATTAGAACACCAAATTATCAAAATCAGGTTCTCTGTGCTTATTTCAACCAATTGATTTGTTCTCCAAATGTTTTTTCTAGATTGCATAGTACCTTACACATATGTATTGAAATACATTGATGTGATTTAGATCACCATTCCCTCCCCATCTTCCTCCTGAAATAACACCTCCAAGGTACCCATACTTCATTATTTTGAAGTATTTCATCTCCCATCCCACCCCACCCAATCTGTTAAGTCCTTGCAATTCTTTTTCCATTACCTGGCCAACCCATTTACAAAGGTCAACTGCTGACTCTTGTTCTCACAGACATACCTACTCCTGCATGACCTTCAACCAGGACCCATCCCTTAATGCCTCCACCATAGAGATGGTGCCCTTAGGACTCAAAGTATTCTGGGGAAGATTGTATGACTCCACTGACCTGCCCAACTGCAAAGTCATGCTCTCTAGCCTGAACTGGACCCCAGTGCTCTCTGTGGTCCAAGTCCATTCCCCTTACTGATTTCCCTCCAAGTCCCCACCACCTCTCTCCTCTGTCAGCAGATGATCTCTCCTCTTTATTAAGAAAATTAAGATCATTGAAGCTGGCTGCAGTGGCTCACACCTGTAATCCCAGAACTTTAGGAGGCTGAGGTGGGAGAATCACTCGAGTCCAGAAATTTGAGACCAACCTATTCGATATAACAAGACCTTGTCTCTACAGAAAAAATAAACAAAATTAGCCAGGTGTGGTGGTAGAAGCCTATAGCCCCAGCTACTCTGGAGACTGAGATGGGAGAATTGCTTGAGCCCAGGAGGGATGGAAGCTGCAGTAAGCCGAGATCATGCCACTGCACTCCAGCCTGAATGACAGAGTGAGACCCTGTCTCAAAAAAAAAAAATCATTGAGAATGAGCACCTTCATCTTTCTTTCTCTGTACTTCAATACTTGTCTTATTTTCTCCTGTCTCAGAGGAGATGTGTCTAGCTCCAAGAGTTCCTGGTTTGCTGTCTTGGAAAAAAAGCTTGCTCCTGACTCTGATAACCCCAGTCAGTGCTGCTGCTCTGTTCTTTTCATAGCCTAATTTCTTGGTATAAGAAGTCTTTGCAAACCTCTCTTTCCTTGCTTTTGCCCCCACCAACAGAATTGGAAAGCTACCCTTCCTCCGTAGCTACCACTGATGACCCAGTTACCAACTCCGAAGGCCCTCATCCTTCTTCTTTACTTCCTGCTTCTTGTTATTCCTCTCTCTCTTCACAGCCCTCAGCGCTACAATCAAACCCTTTGTTACTTCCCAGTACTCCCTGTGTGTTGACAAGTTTATGTGTTCCCTTAGGTCTCTCCACCTTCACAAATGTATTGGTTCTATTTTGTTCACCTAAAATATATGCCTCCTTCATGTGTGCATCTCAAAAATTCCAGCACTCTTAAAGGTCTCACTCGTGTGACCACATGTTCAAGAAGTCTTTGAGATTATCAAAAACCAAAAGTGATCTTTCCATCCTTTGAACATACGAGTGGACTTGGAGGAGTGGACTAAGCCTTCCCTGTCACCTCCTCGGTGCTGCCATTATGTGACCACATACCTAGTACCTTCTCTCATTACCTTTTCTCTTCTCTTTTGGAGAACTGTCCCCTAAAACAAATAAAAAGTAAAAATCAAAAAATAAAAATAAAAAATGAAAAATAGACTAGTTTTTAAAGAAAAACAAAGGACAAAAAAAGTGGTCTTGGGCATAGAAGAAGGGCTTCAGTAAGCTTTTATTATGTCCGGATTATTTAATGTAACTATTACCAAGTGAAAAACCATCATATTATAAAATATTTTATACCATAGAATACATACAAATGTTGATTTTAAAGTATGTTTAAACAAACAAAAAAAAAAAAGCACATCAAAATGTTCATGATTATCTTTGGGGATAGTTTATGAGTGATTATTAATTTTTTCTGTACTTTTCCTGGAGCTTTTCACTATTTTTACATAATACGTAGATTGTTTTAGAAGCCAGAAACAATGTTTCAAAGAGAAAAATTCTAACTAGGTAAAGGTACAGTTATGACATCTTACTGGCAATCATTGGTGAGGATTCCTGGTGTTAAGTGTACACTGCCTCTCCCAGCTAGGCCTTTGCCATCATCTCCTCTGTGCTTGCCCTCATGTGACCACATACCCAGAACCCTCTATCATTACCTTTTCTCTTCCGGTTGTCAAGGTAGCAGCCAGATTACTGATCCCTGTGGTTCCAAGGAACTTGCAAGTGCAATAGAAGCAGTTCCTGCCATTATGCTTCTCTGTACTTCCTCTTATTCTCAAGCTTCACAGTTTGGCAGACAGCCATACTACTCTTATTTAGACAAAGATGCTGGGTTGAACTTAGAGAAAGCATCATCCCAACAACTTGGAGTTAAAACTTGTGATGTGAAAAACAATTTTCAGTGTTACTAAAATTCTGGATTCAGCAGTGCTGTGTGTTATTAGATGTCTTAAGCCATAAGGCTGGTGTTAATTCCTTCCTTTACACTTTTTCCTTTCCTTTCAAATGCTCTGGGTATCATGGCACTTCCTGCTCCTCTGCTGTCACAGCAAGAATGGACCTGGCTCCAAAAACCAAGAAGAATCCCTTGGCCCTCACCTTCACACCCTTTGCAGATACTAGAAGATGGTTCTTAAGCAGCCATTTTATTCCCTCATACAATATACTATTTGGGGTTTTTTGTTGGTGGGGGGGGCGTGTTCTTTTAAAAAAAAAGACACAAATATTTGCTCTAAAATAACACTTGCCTTACAAAATACAGCTACCCAGTTATTAAAAATTAATGCTTTGGGACAACAATCCTAGTCTACAAAAAATGATCATTATTATAGCTATGTGTGATGAAGACAAAAAGAAATTCTTTTGTTATCCCAAAGCATTAATTTTTAGTAACTGGGTACTTGTATTTTGTAAGGCAAGTGTTATTTTAGAGCAAATATTTGTTTTAAAAAGAAAAGAGGAAGAAGAACTCCCCCCACAAAAGCAATATACATCACGGAATACAGTACAGCCATGGAAAAGAACAAGATCTGAAGCCAGAAGGCGGAGGTTGCAGTGAGCTGAGATTGCACCATTGCAGTCCAGCCTGCACAACAAGAGCGAAACTCCATGTAAAAAAAAAATAAAGAACAAGATCATATCCTTTGTAGGGACATGGATGGAGCTGGAGGCCATTACCCTTAGCAAACTAACACAGGAATCAAAAACCACATACCGCATGTTCTCACTTACAAGTGGGAGCTAAATGATGCGAACACATAGACACGTAGAGGAGAACAGCACACACTGGGGCCTTTTGGAGGGTGAAGGGTGGGAGGAAGGAGAAGATCAGGAAAAATAACTAATTGGTACTAGCTTTAATACCTGGATAATGAAATAACCTGTACAGCAAACCCCCATGACACAAGTTTACCTGTGTAACAAACCTGCACTCATACCCCTGAACTTAAAAGTTAAAAAAAGAAACAGAAAAATACTTCTTCAGACCAGTACACCGTACATTACTTATTTTGTGCCATAACCACAGAGTGTTATTAGCCAACACTGAGAAAGGTGGCGTTATCTGGAGTTGTTCCAGACTCTGTGCATTTGCTTTAGTTTCACATGTCGGTGAGTGGTTGCTTCAGACACATAGACAGGATAAAAATATGAATTTTTAATGGTATAAAGGAATACTTCATTGATCTGAAGTCATGGGAATCAGAGCAATCAAAATATATCCTGCAGACTTTGTTGTCTCACCCTGCCTAATGTGTGTGTGGGTCACTTTCAGAAGATAGCGGGATGGCCCTTCAAAGCATCAGTGCCTGCTATTGTTAGTCCCCAGGCACTGGAGAGGTTGGGAGCTGAGAAACCACATATTGTTGACGTTATTGGTTATGCAATAGAGAGGACTGTGTCCAGGCCTTCTCTCTGTAACCTGCTGCCATCCTACAAACCCCAGGGTCTGCTCTGGGGGCCATTTCAGATCTTGGCAAGCAGAACTATAGAAAGTAGCAGTAGAATATATTAGGGTATAGTTTTCATTCTGTTTTGAGGGCCTCTATCAAAGTATAATAACTGAGTGCTTACCTATAATAGCCTAATATTTGCTACCTCTGGTTTTATCTATAGTTTTTAAAATGTTATTCTTCATAGTAAATAGACATCACATCTTAACTGTTTAATTGCTTTGTTATATATTACCTAAAGTATTTTTTTCTCAGTGAACATGAAGTTGTCTCATTGTCAGACATACTTTTCACTTTTCTAACTGTTCTCTTAAATAATTATGGAATGGAACTGCTTGGGATTAACACTTTTCCAGGAAGCTCTCGAAGGTCTTTAAGGTCACCAAATGTGAATTCAGAATCCAGCAGCTAATCATAGGTTGAAAGAATGGGGGCATTTTAACTAAGGCCATTTCTTTTTATAAGGCAACTTCACTGTGGGAAAATTTTCTAAGAGGTAATAGACATTGTGAATTCAAAGGCAATTATATTGTTAAGCTACTATTATCTTCCTCCTCTTTTGCATTTGGAGAAATTGCTAAGCTTTGTTTCTTCCATCAGAGGAGGAGAAATACGAACAAGTATCACTTCTGAAAGAAATACTGAGAAAATCAAGAGAGTAAGTGTAACTGTATTTCAGTCTGTAATGCCATAAAAAAGGAGCTACATCTTACATACAATAATAGCCACAGAAACGTGAAGAGTCTTGGTTAAACATGACAAAGAATCACTTGATAGAGAATCTATAATACAAAGCTAAGGATCCCAGTGCTTGAAACAGAATCCTAGGCCCAATTCTTCCTGTAACGTGTTGCTAAAAGAGAATATGAAATTTCCTCTCCAGAAGGTTTTTACAAATGGCTTTAATTCTCTTCTCTGTCTCAGCTCTCCTGATGTACCACCCAACAGCTGATTTTTCTTATAACTGAACCTTTTCTAGTAGCCTCAGGTTTTGCCTGACTTGAGGGACAAAGGAAGGAATTCGAATTGATTTCCCACTTACTTCTTGAATATTTACAAGGCCAGGCCTTCTAAATCTTGAATCCCAACCAGCTGGAAGCAGTTTTTCTTCCTTTGTGCTCTTACAGCCCTTCTTTGTTTGCTCTTAGCATCCCAGTAATCTGCCTGGTTAATTGTCTATTTCTTTATCTTCTCTGATAGATCAGAAGACTCTTGTAAAAGGAACTGTTTTATTCAGCATTGGGTTCCCTTCTCTGCTTCACAACTATTTAATTTAATTACTGTTTTACATATTTGTGCCTCTTTGGACCTGACTGATGGTTTTCCCCATCCGCTTCCACTTCTCTACCCCCCATACATACTCCTACCCAGGGTGTTTTTCCTTTGGATCTCCCCCCTCCCTATTAAGGTTTCCAGAAGTCCTCTTCTAATCAGGCAGCAATTCCTACTACTATTCTCGTCTCTATCAGCACCAGTTTTGTTCTCTCCCTCCTTTGTTGTTGTCAAAGCAGTTCCTTTTTTAATTTTTGTCCATTCAAGATCTCCCCACCCTCACAGAAAACAAACAGTGTGCTCTTGGGAGGGAGTTACGGGCTATGGAAGGAGAGGTTTCAAAGTTCAGCTTTAAAGCAGGCTGGTGAGCTTGTCAGGTGCCTGATCGTCATCACCCGTCCTTGACTGGTCGCTCTCTGCCCTGATGACTGTCACTCAGTGTAGGAAGGAGACAGCTCTGACTGCACTCCCCAGAGTCATCCATGCTGGGAAGGATGGAGGAGGGGTGAAAAGTTAGTGAGAGCCTGCATGTGCTGCTGCAGAGATGCCCAAGATAGCAGGAGACCCCCTCTGTTTCCCATTTATATATTCTCATTGCTGATAAATGATGGACATCCTTCATTTAGGTAATTATTATTGCTATTAAGATATTACCTGAAAGGGTGCGTGTTATTGGATAAAATGAGTGCCTGAGTGCCTTCTCTCTCCTACTTAATATTTCTACTGAATTATGCATTCTATTTCTTATTAATAGTGGAAATGAAGTTCCTTATGCCTTTCTTTAGCTTTATTAAGTGATAGAACTAATTTTGAGGAAATGCCACACCAGGAATGCATTTGTTTCCCTGAACTGTATATACATAACTGAGCTGGGGCAGTGTGAAAGGAAAGAGAGGAGAGGGAAGGAGGAAAGGAGATGGAAGGAGGAGAGGTTTATTGATTACCGCTATATGCCAGATATTATGCTAGGGAGCAAACAGAATACTGAAATCACCTCCTCTAACTGCCCAGAAACTGAGTGAGATAGGCATATTCTCATTTGACAGATGAGGAAATCAAGGCCCCAGGTCACATAGCTAAGGGTTGAGCCAAGATTCAAACCTGGGCCTGACTCTGGAGTTCCTGATCTTGCTTCAGAAATCGTCACTGTTAGAGAAGACTTGTATAGTTGCCAAAAGATACATGCTAATCTTCTAGGATTAAAAAAGCCACAGAGGTGGATGACACTGGTTTTCCTTCATAGGAAAGCTCTAGTTTTTACTGTATGCAGATCTTCCTGAAGGATGTTTCTAACATGAAAAATTTTAGCAGTTGTCTTAGAGCTTCTCTTCTTGATGTCCTCACAGTTACAGTTTCGTTATAAACAAAGTATTAACCGAACAACTCAGGGCAAAGACTCCCTCCTCCTGTGGTATATGTCTCCCAGACCATGTTCTCTCACACAGAGCCTGGTACCCCCCAAAACACAAAAATTCACTTAACTGGTTTTTTTCCTAAGAAAGGGAAGATCCTGTTACCAAAATGACTCTTAAACTCTTCTCAAAACTTCATTGCAAAGGAAATGAAACTATTAAAAGACCATTGCTCTGTAATTCAGGAAATTGAATCAACTTGTTTGGAGCCATAGGCAGAGGAAGATTTGAGCTGTACTGAGCCACATATTGTGAGACAAAACAGTGCCCTGCTCTGAAATGATTTTACCATTCATGAGCTGTCTCTTTACAACACCATGGAACTCCCCAAATGCCTCCTTTACTACCTAAAATTACAGTTCTCTGCACAAAATGAAAATACTTTGTCAGATGTTCACATTTGGAGTGATTTTTTAAAACTTTCATTTCGATTTTCCTTAATGTTTCTATACTTGTCAGATGCATATGTCTTTTTAAGAAATGAAAGACACATGATACATAGATCTTGAGCTTGAAGAATTTCTGCAGATGAAATACTGATGATTGAGATTGGGTGATAGGTTCATGAGAGCTCATTATACTGTTATCTCTACTATTAGTATGTATTTTAAGTTTTTCATAATAAAATGTTTAAAATATTTTTGTAATTCTGCAGAAAAATTTAACTCCCATTGTCTGCGTTCTTCCTGTGCTGCTCTACCCAGGGCGCACAGTCTTTCCATGCTCCAGCCACTCAGTTAACACTAGTCAGATTTAGGAATGGTGAGCAAAGAAAGGAAGGGAAGGGAGGTAAATCGTGGTTGGGCTCACGAGCCATAATATGCTCCTTCTTAGCTCAGTTAACGTCCATGACAAGCACAGCCATCACTCACATTTTAGATTCGAGATTGCTGCTGTAGTTGTAATGAATTGCTGCAGAACAGGCAAGACATGACGTGTTTTTGTTTGTTTGTTTGTTTTCCCGAAAGCTGATTGAAGGCTGGGCACGTTGGCTCACACCGGTAATCCCAGCGCTTTGGGAGGCCGAGGCAGGCAGGTCACTTGAGGCCAGAAGTTAGAGACCAGCCTGGCCAACATCGCAAAACCCCATCTTACTAAAAATACAAAAAAATTAGCCGGATATGGTGGTGCAGTCCTGTAATCTCAGTTACTCGGGAGGCTGAGGCATAAGAATCGCTTGACCCTGGAAGGCAGATGTTGCAGTAACCCGAAACTGTGCCACTGCACTCCAGCCTGGATGACAGAATGAGACTCTGTCTCAAAAAAAAAAAAAAAAAAAAAAAAAAATAGAAAAGAAGAGGCAGAGGCAGAAGCAGGGGCAGGGGCAGGGGCAGGGACCCGGGGCGGAAAGGGAAGGGAGCTAATTGAGTCTAGCTTCAAGCCCTGGTCATCAGTTTTGGGAAGTTCAAAATCAGTGACTGAACGCCTTCTCCTAAGAAAATGGATTTAAAACTTGGAAATAAGGCAACAAGACTGCTGTGTACCTTTTTAATATCATACTAGAACACTGTGTAACAAGCCCCCCTAAAGACTATTTTATGCTCTGGGCGCTAGACCTGTCCAGTGTGGTAGCCACGTGTGGCTGTTGAGCACTTGTAATGAGGTTAAGTACAACCGAAGAACTGAATTGAGATGCACCGTAAGTGTAGAAAACACCCTGGATTTTGAGCCCTTACAACAACAGCAACAAAAGTCTCCATAATGTGGATATTGACACATGTTGAAATGATACTATTGTGGATATAGTGGTTTAAGTAAAATAGTAACATTAATTTTACCTATTTGTTTCTTTAACTTAAAAAAATGTGGTTAGTAGAAAGTTTAAAGTTACATACGTGCTTCATATTATGTTTCTGTTGGGCAGTGCAGCCCTAGAGTTTCTGAGAAGGTAACTTTGACTAGTTATTTATTCCTGATTAGAGTCCAGACTGTGAAGTTACATGTTAGCCTGCAGATGATTAAAAAGCTGCAAATGATTCCTATTTACAGCCAAATGTAACCCCAAAAGTTTGTATTCTTATGGCCCTAGGACATAAATCGTTTTGGGTCTAACTTGGTAGATTTCATCCATGTTTTATTTTCCTTAACAGTTTGATGGTTGTACCAATCAAAATCTTGTTATAAGACAGAGCTGGAAATTCTCTAGCTCTTCTTGTACTAAGTCCTGTTGATCAAGTGATATAATGGATATAAATTTAAGTGTTGCTCTGTGAATTGTTTGTTATGTGTATATTTGGAATTATGCTTCATTGAATTGTCTTGCCTTGCTTCCTTAAAAGGACAGTGAAAGGGAAGTGAAAATATTGAACAATGCTGATACTGAATAGCAACTATTTTCTTTCACTCTATCTGCTCCTGTGTTTATGTAAATAAAAGTAGAGGAACTGTGATGTTTTAAAATTCCAGACCTCCATCCCCAAAGAAAGCTTTCTAAAGGTCCTCGTTCCCAGCATCGCACCCACAAAAACGTCTTGCCCACCCCTGCGGGACACTGTGCGGCCCTCCTTCTCTCATCCATAAGGAGGAGGGTTCTGTTGTTGTTTTGAATGAGCCCGTCATAAAAGCCGCAGAAACCATGTGACAGTAGCCATGCTCCTGTTTCTGGGTACCCAGAAGGCTATTTGTAGCCTTCTTGAACACTTGCTTTCTAACCCTTTTGAATTTACAAGAGATAGCACAGCAAATAGGAACCTGCCGTATATTCCATTTGGCTATATTTTGTTTCTTTGTTCATGTTGTCCGCTCACTGCCGAGAATCTAAGGAGACAAGACCATAATAAAGGACAGTGTAGAAGACCTGAAGTTTTAAGCTCCAAATCTCTTAGCTACCAAAATAAATAAATACTACAGAGCTGTTTGTGAGCAAGAGAAAACATCAAGACAGAGTAAGGCTAAAGTCCTTTTTCCTTCACCCCTACCCTTTCCTCTTTTGCATCTAGAGATTTGGAAAATTGCTATAACCATGAATTATTAGGTATGATGTTTTGTTTTATTAGGTTGGAATGAAATACAGAAACCTAATCCTGAAACCTGGGGGATCTCTGGACGGCATGGACATGCTCCACAATTTCTTGAAACGTGAGCCAAACCAAAAAGCGTTCCTAATGAGTCGAGGCCTGCATGCTTCGTGAACTGGGGATCCTTGGTAGCCATCCATGTCTGGAGAACAAGTCGACATCACCGTGTGTTACTGGCCTGGAAACTGAAGGGAGTTTTACAAATGAAAATTTAGATTTCTATTGACATCCTTTTGTTTTCTAATTTTAAAAATTATAAAGATGTAAATGGAGTTATAAATACTGTGACCTAAGAAAAGACCCACTAGAAAGTAATTGTACTATAAAATTTCATAAAACTGGATTTGATTTCTTTTTATGAAAGTTTCATATGAATGTAACTTGATTTTTTACTATTATAATCTAGATAATATGATATAAGAGGGCTAAGAATTTTAAAATTGAATCATATACATGATATAATTTGATCCTTCTTGTATCTTGAAGTTTTGTACTTGGGATTTCTGGACTGATAAATGAATCATCAGCATTCTTCTGGTAAATATTTTCTTGGAGCTCTGTGTCAACTTTGATCCTTTGTCTCCCAAGAAAGTGTGACCTCTCCTTTGCCTGCATACCTCAAGGCCAGGGGAATATGCCTCAGTGGTGCATTTTTTGTATATCAGGCCACGTGATTCCCAGCTTTCTGCCATACTTAAATTACGTTCCTCCATTTGAGTTTTGTCTTTTCCGTCTGAAGTGCAGTCAAGAGTATCAAAAACTTATGTTTCATTTAGACTGGTCTAATGTATAAGTTTTTGTATCTTGTATTAGAGGATTTCGTAGCTTGTATGAGAGGCTCATTTCCACTTCAGCATACAAGATCATTAGTCTTTTGGCATGTGTGCCAATTAGAATACTAAAGCAAGTCCAAGCACATTTTTCTCTTTTCGTGTTTCTAATAAGTGTTAGGGACTTTGCCTCTTTTGCTTACCACATCCCCAAAAGTGTCAGGTAGA
Organism: Rhinopithecus roxellana; assembly: GCF_007565055.1. Taxonomy (NCBI): domain Eukaryota; kingdom Metazoa; phylum Chordata; class Mammalia; order Primates; family Cercopithecidae; genus Rhinopithecus; species Rhinopithecus roxellana. Next base: position 59,075,236 of record NC_044551.1, read on the forward strand.
CATGTCACAAATGGCTCTGTAGAGAGCCATGGGAAGAGAGAGGAGGTGGATGTGGAACATAAAGGGTTCAGAACCTCCAGAAGAGGAATGGGTTTTGGACAGAAGCATTTTAGGACAGCTGCTCCAAAGCCTTATGTGTATGATGAAACTTAACCACAGGGAAGAGACTCTTCAGTAGCCTATTCCGTCAGGTAATTTTTATTTTAAGTGAACCTTTGGATCTATCTTTAACTCTCTTTATTGTGAGTCCAAATTCCAATTCTGCAGCAGACCAGTAAACTCACAGAATTTTTCCTGTAGGAATCTATTCAATAAAGGAAACCAAGACAGGGTAATAAAATTAAAAAAAAAAAAAAAAAAAACTTTGAATGTACCCTGCCTAGGTCTTCCAGTTGTTTTCCAGTACATACCTCAGGTATGACTTTGCTAGCCAGGGACAAAATTAGCACCTTTCGATTCTCTAGTCCAAGTGAACTTTGTGCTAAATAAAAAATTATTATACTACATAATAAAATTACAGACAGCAGGAAATGCAAGAGCTAGGAGATTCCTAGATTATATCTGCCAAGCAAATACCTTAAACATCCACCTGAAATCCTACTACCCTCTATTCTGAGATAATTTGCCCAGCCCTTCTCTTCCCCACACTCACTCGGTGTCACCCCCGTCTAGTCCCTAAAACTGTTTTTGTGGTCTTTGCAGCCTATAGTAGTTTTCTCACATCTTTTCCCCCACCAGACTTTTCTGTTTTCCAGTTTCAGACAAAAAAAACTCTTCAGCTTTTTCCAGTGTGTCTCCTTAACAGCAGCTTTACCATTTGAAATCTTATTTCACACAGAAAAACTAAATTGATGTGGAAAGGCTGCACACAATAAAGTTATATTATTATCCATGAGAATGAATTCATATTTCTTTCATACTTTAACATTAAAACCGAAATACATGACAGGAAAAGCACCATGGTGTTCTTTTTATTTAGGGCCTACCTCTAATATTTAAAATCTACCAAAGAACAGTCACAAAATTAAAACTCAGCCCGGGCGCGGTGGCTCACATCTGTAATCCCAGCACCTTGGGAGGCCAAGTCAGGCGGATCACCTGAGGTCAGAAGTTCAAGACCAGCCTGGCCAACATGGCGAAACCCCCTCTCTACAAAAATACAAAAAGCTGGGCATGACGTCTGGTGCCTGTAGTCCCAGCTACTCAGGAGGCTGAGGCGGGAAAATAGCTTGAACCAGGGAGGCAGAGGTTGTAGCGAGCTGAGATCATGCCATTGCACTCCCACCTAGACAACAGAGCCAGATTAAGTCTCAGAAAAATTAATACTCAAAAAATTCTCTAGCATAATTCAAAAGAAAGGACTTTTTAAAAATTCTCTAGTGTGATTCAAAAGAAAAGACTTACTTTGTTTTTTTTAATGTGGCCATCCGTCTAGTTGTTCTTTTTTTCCAGCTCAGAGCAGAGAATATCACTGACATACTTGAAATGGTGGATAACTATGGAAATTATAATTGGACAAATGTACACTTTAGATTTATGGACTGAGCCACATATAATAAGGTCTCTCCAGGTAATTGATCCAGGGATTTAGGCCTCTTTCGGTTTTTTTGTTTTTTTTTTTCAGGCACTGTTGTGAAGGATAAAATCTTAAACATCTTATGCTAATGGATAGTAGGCATGATCCTAAAGGTTTAGTTTTACGATGCTGCAGAGAAGAGAAATGTCTTGACGTTATGCCACGTGATACAGACTTTGTCCCCCTCTAGTATAAATGTTGCATGTTACCTAAACAACTAAAAATTGCCTTGAAGAGTTATCACCTGAGCTACTTATGCCAAGGTCTTGTCTTTCTAAAGCTAATAAGGTGAGAGGTGGATATCTGTAGCTCTTCAGATGAAAATTGCATTGTGGAAGACACCAAAATTGAGGAAATAGCTCTTCAAAGAAAAATTACTGATATGATCATTGTACTTGTAAATGCCTTAAGTAATAGGCAGTGACGCACTTTTCTACTTTACCATTTTACCTTTAGCCTTTATGTATGAATTATAGGTCTGTGGAGATCCTGCCTTCCCACTAGGCCAGTTTGTTTGTATTTACCATTTATTCATTTTCTATCATACACAGGTGGAACTTTCCATGCGCCAAGGAAATTGCATTAAAATTTACATTAAAATACCATCTTACTTCAGGTTGCTATAACAAAATGTAGACTGGGTGGCTTCAAAAGCAGACATTTCTTACAGTTCTGGAAGCTGGGAAGTCCCACAATCCACATGCTGGTAAATTTGGTTCGTGGTGAGGCCCCTCTTCCTCTTTTACTGACCACATCCCCAAAAGTGTCAGGTAGACATGTTACAAATGGCTCTGTAGAGAGCCATGGGAAGAGAGGAGGCGGATGTGGAACATAAAGGTTCAGAAACTTCTGCAGGCAGCAGTGGCAGGGAGCAAACCCTAGAGTGTCTTTGTTTTACAAGAGCAGGAATCTCATCATGAGAGTTCCATCCTCATGACTTTATCTAAACCCAGTCACCCCCCACAAAGGCCCCACCCCCTAACCCCTTCACATTGGCTGTTAGGGCTTCAATGTAGGGAATGGGGCACAAACATTCAGTCCATAACGAATACCGAGTCCTCAAATAGGGTTTAAACATAGTTAACTGAACTCCCAAAGAATGTTAAAAGAGAAAATCCATTTTATTTGAATAGATACAGTGACCAAAGCTGCTTCCCTCAAATCAACACATTACAGTTAGATGTCTCCCATCTGAAATTGGATAGCCCATTGAAATTGAACATGCCTTCTCTTATAAATGTGTGGTGAGAATAAAAGCAAGAAAGAAACGAATGTGGTGGCTTACACCTGTAATCCTAACACTTTGGAAGGTTGAGGCAGGAGGATCCTTTGTGCTCAAGAGTTTGAGACCAGGCTGAGCAACACAGACCCTGTCTCTACAAAAACTAAAAAAATTAGCTAGGGATGGTGGCACATGCCTGTAGTCCCAGCTACTTGGGAGGCTGAGGTGGGAGGATTGCTTGAGCCCAAGAAGGTCAAGGCAGCCATGAGCCATAATCACGCCACTGCACTCCAGCCTGGGTGACAGAGACCCTGTCTTAAAGTAAAATACAGGAAAAGAAAAGACAGATATACCTTCAGTTATTTGAAAAACAGTCAACGTCCAAAAAGTTTATTTTTTGAGTCACCTTTAATAGAGAAATTTCCCACTGGAAACAGATCCACCTAAGTGATTATCTAGTATCAACTGTATCAAGGCAAAAGGTAAAGGTTACAAGATGTAAATATTAGACCAAAATAGCCCTTTTCAACAAGCACGCAATAATGCTGTAAGTCTATAACAAAACAAAATTTGAAAAATTGAGGTAATGTGCACAACCACGCACACACCCCCACACCACACCATGAGTGATTCTTGAGTTTTTATTTGGTTGAATTCGCCTTGTAGTTCCCTTTCCTGGGAAAATATAGGTTCAACACATCTAGTCCATGATGTAGATACAAGGGGAAGGGGTGAACAGGAAATAGGCTCCCTTGTTCGGCTCACATGAGCTGGAACCTGTACTAGCTGCATACTTCATAGACCCCAGAGGCTCGCCTCAATTGTACTCCCATGATAAAATGTCTCTAGCATTTGTTATGAGAGAAACTGGCTAGAAATAGTTTGTTCATTGAGTCCAGCAAGACACGCATGGCTGTTGATATCTTTGTGGCTAAGATGGAGAATGTGACTGGATAATAGTTATCCAGATGGATTCCTAGCTATTGAAACAGTCTGAGATAGTTGCATAATGATTAACGTTAAACTGGGGGTAATTTCAAGTCATTTGGCTAAAAATGAAAAAAACCATAAAAGTATCAAATTTACAGATAATAGGGCTGGAATTATTAAGTATGATGATGTTATTAATATTTAAAACTATTTTGGCCAGGCAAGGTGGCTCACGCCTGTAATCCCAGCACTTTGGGAAGCCAAGGTGGGTGGATCACCTGAGGTCAGGAGTTCAAGACCAGCTTGGCCAACATGGCAAAACCCCGTCTCTACTAAAAAATAAAAAAATTAGCCAGGTGTTGTGGTGCATGTCTGTAGTCCCAGCTACTCGGGAGGCTGAGGCAGAAGAATCGCTTGAACCCAGGAGGTGGAGGTTGCAGTGAGCTGACATTGTGCCACTTCACTCCAGCCTGGGCAACAAAGTGAAACTCTGTCTCAAAAGTAAAAAAAAAATAATATTTAGAATTATTTCAATGTGGAGACAGGCTCAAAATGAAATTAGACAGATTCCATTACCCAGGTAAAAGAAGGGGAAGACTGACTTGATAGTATTCAGGAAAAAAGAGTTGGCAGTTTGATTTGGCCAAATTCCCATGTCAGCTCATAGGACAGCACACCTGGGGAGGGGGACGGGAAGCGAGAACTAAGGCTTTTTAAGAGTGTGTTGATAGAAGTATGTGCCCAGATCAAAAGAATAATCCCCCTGAACTCCAGTGTAATATCAATCACTATTGGAATATTGTGTTCCTTTCTAGGTATCACATTTTAAGCAGACTTTGGCCAAGTATTACAGTGTTTGCAGGAGCAGAAACGAGATGGTGATAAATTTGAAAATACTTCTCAAAAGAAATACAAAAAAGAATTAGGGAAGTTCAGTCTGGAGATAATTCAGAAATACAGATGATAATTGTTTTCAAATTCTTGAAGGAAATGGGAGAGAGAATAGGCTAATTCTGTATTGCTTCAGAAATCAAATGGAAACAATTAAATTCCATTAGAGAAATGGTTGGAAAATAGGAGGAGGATTTAGTTCAGCATGAGGAAGCTGTTTCTAATAATTTTTGTTGGTTAAAAATACATTCTGCTGCTGTGAAAAGCCTGTAGCTGCCAGGAGTGTTACAGAGGGCATTCCTTCCTTGAGTTGACATTTGTGCGAAATTGGCTTTGAGGGCTTCTCCAGCTTTTAAGATGTGATAATGATAAGATGATCGTCGGGAAAACATCCCTCAGATGAAACGTTCACCGGCTGGCTCTGAAAACTGGCATTCAGATGATTGTGGCTCCCCCATACTGCAGGAATATTGTTTATGGCTTAAGGTTGCCTTGCTCCTCATCTGTAATCACTGAAAGTTTATCCAGAGGTTAATTACCAGTTTTCTGGTGGGTATCTGGGAACTGAGGATGGGAGACTAACAGTTGTATATGACCATAATAAAGCAAAAGACTGTTATAGAATGCGTAAAAGTTCATTTTCTTCCCTTACAGAATTTACATTTTCTGTCCATTGCACTCACTACTGTCTTCATCACACACACAGAGGCAAACATCTGATTCAGATACCCAGGGTGTCATGCATGCACTCCAGCATATTGTGATCTCTTCGAGGCTTGTTTCTGTCCCCTTCCCTCCACAGTCCTGGATTGCTAATGAATACTTCATACATGTTTGTTAAATAAATATACCTTCTTTAAAATTATCTTTTGTTACAAAGATGCCTTTTTCTATGATAACTGCAAAATACCTAATTTGTAAATAAACCAAAACTATACAGATAAGTTATTTCTACACCTGCGGGGGGCAGATTTCTACATGAGAGTCCTTTTCCTTAGTATACTGAGAGTTTCTGCATGAGGTAGATGAAAGAAACATGTTTTTTGAAAAAAAAATTGGCGATGGAGAACATTTCTAAAGCTTTCTCAGCTTCTCCCTATGATTATGTATTGAAACCTAGGAATTTGTTAATCTGGAATCTCTGGTTTTCTTGGGGGGTCTATGAAAAGGGCAGAGCAAGCAGATGTCCCATGATTGCCTTGAAATTATATGAGATATGTTCGTGTGCATGGATACATGCATTTTTCTACGGATAGAGTCCTTAGCTTTAATCAGAACAAATTAAGAACTGTCTTTAAAAATATGCTTTCAGCCGTTTGCTTTTGAATTCATTTCAAAGACTCTAACCTGCTCATTATGTGTCAAGCACTGTGCTTGGCAATGAGGATACAAAAAGCCACCCCAGAACCGGAGCTGCTCACAGTGGAGTAGAGAAGGCAAATAAGTTCATAATTTATTGGGATAAACTGTAATAGAAAAGCATGTATCCAAAGCTTTTCTGTATTTTCCCCTCAACCCTGATTGACTCCACTATACAATTTGACTGTTGTGCCGCAAAATTTTACATAGTTACCACGCCACCTGCCACCACAGGCTTCTATCTTTTTTGTTTTTTTGTTTGTTTGTTTGTTTGTTTGTTTGTTTGTTTGTTTGAGACAGAGTCTCGCTCTGTCACCCAGGCTGGAGTGCAGTGGCGCGATCTCTGCTCACTGCAAGCTCCGCCTCCCGGGTTCACGCCATTCTCCTGCCTCAGCCTCCCGAGTAGCTGGGCCTACAGGCGCCCGGCTAATTTTTTGTATTTTTAGTAGAGACGGGGTTTCATCGTGTTAGCCAGGATGGTCTCGCTCTCCTGACCTCGTGATCCGCCCGCCTCAGCCTCCCAAAGTGCTGGGGATTACAGGCGTGAGCCACCGCGCCCGGCCCACAGGCTTCTATTTTTAACAAAATGATTGCTTTTCTCTTTTCAGCATTTCAGGAGTGGGACTAAATGGTGTTCTGTATCTGGTATATCCAGGAGTTTCTTAGAGCTGGTGGTTAAAAGGCTTATAAACAAGAGATGAAAATGTTCATTTTTGTGCAAGTGGTTATAAATTGATAGCCATTAGAAGAATGATATGGGACCCCTTTTGAGCTGATGCTTATTAGATAGCCAAGAGGCATTGTTACATCCTATAAATCTAGAAAACAGATTGTTAAAATAATCACTGAGTTGTTTAGAGATGGTGCAGAATTAGTCAAGATTTCTTACTTCCTGTTCCCAGCACTTTTTTTGAGATGAGATCTTCTCATGTTGCCCAAGCTGTTCTGGAATTCCTGGGCTCAAGCGATTCTCCCGCCTCAGCCTCCCAAAGTGCTGGGATTACTGGTGTGAGCCACTGTGCACAGCCCCATCAGTGTTAATAATTTCCGTTACCACCAGTAAGAGCCGAAAGAAAAGCACCCTAGCACTTCAACCTCTTACTGCCTATTATCTATGACTTCTTTATGTAGGGATAGAAACTGATTAAACATATCAATGAAAGACTGAAGAAACCCCAGGGCTCCAAGGTTCAAACAAAGACTGCGGCTGGACTTTAAACTTACACTCCATTTCCTTCTGTTTCTTTAAATAATCATCTGCTTCTCAGAAATCCTTGTTTTTGTCTAGCAGACCTGTTTATTTTATTTTCTTGTATTTTAGTTATTCATGTAATTATTTAAATTTTTGATGAGATAATACATTTGATGAGAGAAAGTGGTAGCAGTGATTCCAGACAGGAATTTTCTTTCTCTTTTAATGACTGGATGGATAGGTCTTAAAAGGAATGTAAGACTTTATTCCAGAACAAAGCAGTCATCAGTCCCTTTGTATTCGGGGCAAAGTGAAGAAAACCGAAAGATCCATTTTGTCCTCCCTGTTCCAAATCAGATGCCTTTCTATGGTCTTCAACATTTGTGTGACTGACAAGTGGGACTTCTGTTGTAATTCACAATGCAATCACTGTTCTAAACATGCACATGGCCCACTGTGTCTCAGCTTCAATTATAAAATCTTCAGCCAGAGGCTATTATCCTCTGTTTTGTTCAGTCAGCAAGATAGCCAGTGAATTTCCAGCTGAGATCAGGTGGCAGGAGAACAATTTCTCACACTTCTTCTATCAAGCCCTTATAGACCCCAGTATATTTCCTCCATTGGGGGGTCCTGATAGGGAAGTTTTTCTGAAGTCATTTGGGAAGGTGTCCTAACATTGCATTTCCCTTCCTAATTCCACCTTAGAAGAGGGCAAGGAAATAATAGCTTAAGAAACTGTAAATTCACAGAGCTCCATCCTCCTGTTTCGTTACTTTCATGTCACTAATTTTTTAGTAGATAAGCTACATCCCATGCTCTACCCAGTCATGTGAAGCATCTCTTCCTCTCCTGCCCACCCTTCCTTTCTCCCCAAAGTCCAATTAAATAAACTGAAGATTCTGGGCAAATCTCTCCAAATCCCAGCAGGAACACAACAGAAATCTGAAGCAAAAAACATAGTTAGTGAGGCCATGGACAACAAATCTAGGTGCTTTTTAATTTGGGAATGAGGGATTGGAGGCTTTTCTGTAAAACACCCTAGTTTTAAATTACAGTCAGTGTCCTAATGCCTGCAGGCTAAATGAGAGGTTTGGAAGGATTAGGGTGAGAGTAGACTATATACAACCACTTCTACAAGTAAATGCCTTTTAATTTTTTTCTAAGATAAATATTGCAGGAAGAGTAAATACCTTTTTTAAATGCCTGTGCAAGCTAGGCATGGTGGTACATTCCTATAGTTCTAGCTCTTCAGAAGGCTGAGGCAGGGGGATTGCTTGATCCCGGGAATCAGAGGCTGTAATGAGCTATGATTGTGCCACTGCACTCCAGCCTGGGTGACAGAGTGAGACATTGTCTCTTTAAAAAAAAAAAAAAAAAAAAGGTGGGGGCCAGGAATGGTGGCTCAAGTCTGTAATCCCAGCAAATTGGGAGGCTGAGGTGAGGGGATGGCCTGAGCCCAGGAGTTTGAGACCAGCCTGGGCAACATAGCGAGACCCCTTCCCTGCAAAAAAATTTTTAAAATTAGCCTGCTGTAGGTGGCACACACCTGTGGTTCCAGCTACTCAGGAGGCTAAGGTGGGAGGATACTTTGAGCCTGGGAAGTCAAGCCTGCAGTGAGCTGTGAGTGATTGTACCACTGCGCTCCAGCCTGGGTGACAGAGTGAAGCCTTGTCTCAAAAAATGAATGAATGAATGAATGAATGAATGGATGAATGAATGAATGAATGTCTGCAGAATCCATAAGAGCTCTATGGAAGATATGGCATCTTTCAAAACTCATTGACCAAATTATAAGTATAATTATGAACTTGTTCCAGGAAAGCCAAACTGCTATCCAGTTGACTTTTATCTTCTGAAGTTCAAGTTATTGGGGAGGTGGGGGGGAAAAGCCAGTTAAAGTCAACTTGTTTTATAAGGGTGGTACGTATTCGTGTTAAGGCATACAAAAACCTGATTAATTCCTCTCTCTACCTAGTAAGTTTCTTAATACCCTATCAGAATTCAGCTGGAGCATTAGTACAGCAACACACTGTTTTCTCTGGTGCCAGTAGACAAAATGTCAGAACGCCTGCTGCATTCCTCTGGGATAATAGAAATGAAATCATTACATTAGAAAGTGGATCATGTGCCCAGGATACACTTTCTCTTATCCTGAACCCAGTGACTCTTTCCCAGGCTAAAGTCAATGATCTGGTGGCAGATGCAGTTCTAGTAGCCAGAAGAGGGTGAGACAGAAGAGCCACTTAAGGAACATTGAGGTTTTATGATATTTGAGATGGCAATGACAGGTTGGTGTGGTGGCTGAAGTGCAGATGTGTCTATCAGAAGGTGAACACGAGAGGGAAGACGTGTTAGGACAGAGAGCCAAGAACTTGATTGCTGGCAAGTGCTGGCTTGAACAAGGGCAATTGCTGGAATCTAAGAGGGGTGCTAATATTCAAGAGAAGAAGGTGTCCAGTTTCAGGGCTCCGCTTGATTAGCAAACAATTGTTTTGTAATTCAAGGTGACTAGAAGTTTTATTTTTCAAAGGTACTGTAAGAGACTGTCTAACCTCCTCCAAAGGATTCTCAGGACTTGTTAACCATGAATAATAAAAGATATGAGTTCATGGCCCGGTGTGGCAGCTCACACCTGTAATCCTAGCTCTTTGGGAGGCTGAGGCAGGTGGATCACTTCTGCCCAGGAGTTCAAGACCAGCCTAGGCAATATGGTGAAACCCCGGCTCTACTAAAAATACGGGAATTAGCCAAATGTGGTGGCACGTACCTGTAGTCCCAGCTACTTGGGAGGCTGAGTTGGGAGGATCACCTGAGCTTTGGAGGTCGAGGCTGCAATAAGGCAAGATTGTACCACTGCACTCCAGCCTGAGCAATGACAGTGAGACCCTGTCTCAATAAATAAAATAAAATAAAATAAAATAAAATAAAATAAAATAAAATAAAAGGCATCAGTTCAAAGAAAACTCCTTAAAACTACCTTATTACCTCGTATGTATAAAAACTTTCGTAGTCATGTTTTAATGGAACATTACCAAAGTTGACCTTTATTGTGCCTGTCAGAAAAATCTGGCTGTTATCTTGAGTTCCTAAAGGAAGAAGTAATAGGAGCTGTTTGACAGACTTAACAACAGCTTCTAACATTTCTAAACAGCCCAATCAATAATCAAAAGGACAGGCAGGGCTTGGCGACTCACGCCTGTAATCCCAGCACTTTCATAGGCTGAAGTGGTCCAATCGCTTGAGCTCAGGAGTTTGAGACCAGCCTGGGCAACATGGTGAAATCCCTGTCTCTGCATAATATACAAAAATTAGCTGGGCATGGTGGTGTATGCCTGTAGTCCCAGCCACTTGAGCCTGGGAGGTAGAGGCTGCAGTGAGCAATGATGGCACCACTGCTCTCCAGGCTTAGCAAGTGAGTGAGATCCTGTCTCAAAAACAAGAAGACAAAACAAAAACCACAGAAGGACAAATTGTTTGGCTCAACCCTCTAGAAACCATACAATATAAGTAACTCTCCCCAGTAAATTGGTTCTGGCTTAAATCTTGGAAATAATCATTTTTATCATGATTTTTATCATTTTTATCTTGAATATTTGTTTTCTTTTTTTTTTTTTTTTTTTTTTGAGACGGAGTCTCGCACCCAGGCTGGAGTGCAGTGGCCGGATCTCAGCTCACTGCAAGCTCCGCCTCTTGGGTTTACGCCATTCTCCTGCCTCAGCCTCCCGAGTAGCTGGGACTACAGGCGCCCGCCAAATCGCCCGGCTAGTTTTTTGTATTTTTTTTTTTTATCTTTTCTTTTTTTTTTTTTTCATTTTTTTATTATACTTTAAGTTCTAGGGTACATGTGCATAACGTGCAGGTTTGTTACATATGTATATTTGTGCCATGTTGGTGTGCTGCACCCATCAACTCGTCAGCACCCATCAATTCATCATTTATATCATGTATAACTCCCCAATGCAATCCCTCCCCCCTCCCCCCTCCCCATGTTAGGCCCCAGTGTGTGATGTTCCCCTTCCCGACTCCAAGTGATCTCATTGTTCAGTTCCCACCTATAAGTGAGAACATGCGGTGTTTGGTTTTCTCTTCTTGTGATAGTTTGCTAAGAATGATGGTTTCCAGCTACATCCATGTCCCTACAAAGGATGCAAACTCATCCTTTTTTATGGCTGCATAGTATTCCATGGTGTATATGTGCCACATTTTCTTAATCCAGTCTGTCACAGATGGACATTTGGGTTGATTCCAAGTCTTTGCTATTGTGAATAGTGCTGCAATAAACATACATGTGCATGTGTCTTTGTAGTAGAATAATTTATAATCCTTTGGGTATATACCCAGTAGTGGGATGGCTGGGTCATATGGTACATCTAGTTCTAGATCCTTGAGGAATTGCCATACTGTTTTCCATAATGGTTGAACTAGTTTACAATCCCACCAACAGTGTAAAAGTTTTCCTATTTCTCCACATCCTCTCCAACAACTGTTGTTTCCTGATTTTTTAATGATTGCCATTCTAACTGGTGTGAGATGGTATCTCATTGTGGTTTTGATTTGCATTTCTCTGATGGCGAGTGATGATGAGCATTTTTTCATGTGTCTGTTGGCTGTATGAATGTCTTCTTTTGAGAAATGTCTGTTCATATCCTTTCCCCACTTTTTGATGGGGTTGTTTGTTTTTTTCTTGTATATTTGTTTGAGTTCTTTGTAGATTCTGGATATTAGCCCTTTGTCAGATGAGTAGATTGCAAAAATTTTCTCCCATTCTGTAGGTTGCCTGTTCACTCTGATGGTAGTTTCTTTTGCTGTGCAGAAGCTCTTTAGTTTAATGAGATCCCATTTGTCAATTTTTGCTTTTGCTGCCATTGCTTTTGGTGTTTTAGACATGAAGTCCTTGCCCATGCCTATGTCCTGAATGGTACTACCTAGATTTTCTTCTAGGGTTTTTATGGTATTAGGTCTAACATTTAAATCTCTAATCCATCTTGAATTAATCTTCGTATAAGGAGTAAGGAAAGGATCCAGTTTCAGCTTTCTACTTATGGCTAGCCAATTTTCCCAGCACCATTTATTAAATAGGGAATCCTTTCCCCATTTCTTGTTTCTGCTCAGGTTTGTCAAAGATCAGATGGCTGTAGATGTGTGGTTTTATTTCTGAGGACTCTGTTCTGTACCATTGGTCTATAGCTCTGTTTTGGTACCAGTACCATGCTGTTTTGGTTACTGTAGCCTTGTAGTATAGTTTGAAGTCAGGTAGCGTGACGCCTCCAGACGGGGTTTCACCGTGTTAGCCAGGATGGTCTCGATCTCCTGACCTCATGATCTGCCCGTCTCGGCCTCCCAAAGTGCTGGGATTACAGGCTTGAGCCACCGCGCCCGGCCTGAATATTTGTTTTCACAATTCTCACCCTCTTCCTCCATCCTTTTATACACATTCTCACACCACATTCTTTAAGCAAAGAAAATATACTTTCAAGCTAAGTGTTTCTTTTGATGCTAAGACACTTAAAAGATAACACTGGGGAAAGCAAAAGAAAGAAATGCTTATTCCTTTCCCATCTGGATTTTACAAAGCAAACCGCAAGAGAAAACAGTACAAACTCAGTCAGTATGCATTTTATTTCCTCCTGCCGCTCTCTCACTCTGCTTGGGATTAAATGTTCCTCTAGTCCTCAACCGAAATGGAAATATGATCACATGTTTGTTGATTGTGTTGTCTTTGTATTTCCTAGGTCAATAGGGGCAAATTTTGATTTACTGATGTAGCTTCTTTCCCCAAACACAGAGAAATTCATCAGGGAGCTTGCTGTAAGCGTATCCAAGTGCAGCTGAATCTCACAGGTAGACATTATATAAAAATAGAGTAGCACTTTAAGATGCAAAAGTGGCATCATTCAGTAGTGCCATCTCTGCACTCCAGGTGCAAGTCCAAGGATTCTACTAAACAGGGTTGCCAAATACTAATTACACCAATTGATTGTCAATGCTGTTCTTAAATATTATGATCCTGGGGTTTCTACAATGAGAAGAAAAGGGGATGCCTTCCATTCCCCATATGAAATGCATAAATTCTATTATATACTCTCAAATCAGCAAGAAATTACCAAGAAAAAAATTACCTTGTCTCAAATAACAAATTGAAGAGAAAATAACCAGTATCTGTATATATGTATTTATTTCCTTTTATCTTGTCTTTTCTTTATGTCCAAAACATAATAAACTTTAAAAAAAAAAAAACAGGCTAACATACCAAGATGAAGAGATTCATTATAGCCACTATGATTTTCAATGATAAAAGAAAGAAAAAAAAATTTTCAATACACTAAAATGGGATAAGCTCAACAGACTAGAGAGTTTCAAATGCATAGGAAAAGGAAATAAAAAGAGATAAAAGAAATTATAATATTTCTGAAACCAGCAATGTGATTCTGCTTCACACCCATGTGACTGGCAGCAATCTAGCTACTAAGGCTGAAGATGAGTACACCCAGTAGTGCCACTCCAAGATATGTACCGCAACAAACTTCTACATGGACACCATGAGATAGCTACTACAATGTTCACAGTAGCTTTGTTTACAATGGCAAAGCATTGAAAACCACCAAAGGATCTATCAGCAGAAGAGTGGGTAATGTTTATTTCAACAATGGGCTGCATTGTAATTAGGATGAGAGAACTACAGCTCCATGTGTCAATGTAGATACAACTCAGGAGCAGTGTTACAATGCCATTGCAGAAGGGTTCATTCAGATTACCCTTTATATAAGTTAAAAATATATATATGTAATATATATATTCAAAATAATAATGTATCTTTAGTGGAGCTATACATGCTAGTATAAAAACATCCACGTGAAAATGGATAATAAATTCAAGGCTTCCTCTGATGAGGGAGAAAGGAGAATAGGATTCAGAAGAGATATACAGGGAACTGAAACTACAACTACAATAAATGTTTTTATTTAAAAACCCAATGCAAGGCCAGGTGCAGTGGCTCATGCCTGTAATCCCAGCAGTTTTGGGAGGCTGAGGCCGACAGAACACTTGAGGTCAGGAGTTCTAGACCAGCCTGGCCAACATGGTGAAACACCATCTCTACTAAAAGTCCAAAACTTAGCCACGTGTGGTAGCGGGTGCCTGTAATCCCAGCTACTCGAGGCTGAGCACGAAAATAGCTGGAACCTAGAAGGCAGAGGTTGCAGTGAGTCTAAATTGCACCACCGCACTCCAGCCTGGGCAACACAGCAATACTCCATCCAAAAACAAAACAAAAACAAAACAAAACAAAACAAAAAAAACCCAAAAATGTCAGCATGTTAAAGATTTCTTTAAGCTTTTTTTAATTGTTTGATCTCTTTAATCATTTCTTTAAAAATGCTTCTGAGTGATTTGTCAGAACGTGTCTTTCAAAGCACATTTTTTTAAAACCAGAAATCCATCCAACTTCTATCATGCAAAACCCAGGCATATGAGATTCCCACACAGAGTTGTTTCTAAAGACCACCCTTCGGATCCCCCCATAAAACCCAAAAATGAGCATCCTGATCTGCTGAAAATCTAAAATAATTGGAGTCATTATACAAGAAGCATAGAAGTTAGGTGGCCTGCCTCCTGCCATCTTGGTTATTCGGAACCACCTTTCCTTGCTTTGGACATCAGTGCTTGGAGCAGAGGGAGATCGCTGGGCTTAGCTTCAAGAGTTGGGTTAGACTCTGACTGCTCCTTCCCAGGTTGTAGTGCTCAATCAGCATTCATTATCATTCATTATCATTCATTATCATTCCCTTTTTCCTCCTTCCTAACAGAGCCTTAATTTTCTTTCTTTTTTTTTTTTTTTTTTAATTTTTTTTCTTTTCTTTTTTTTTTGAGACAGAATCTCACTCTGTTACCCAGGCTGGAGTGCAGTGGCACAATCTCCGCTCACTACAACCTCCGCCTCCCAGGTTCAAGTGATTCTCCTGCCTCAGTCTCCTGAGTAGCTGGAACTGCAGGTGGGCACCACCATGCCCAGCTAATTTTTGTATTTTTTGGCAGAGATGGGGTTTCAGCATGTTGGCCAGGCTGATCTCAAACTACTCACCTCAAGTGATCCACTCGCCTTGGCCTCCCAAAATGCTGGGATTATAGACGTGAGCCACCACGCCTGGTCAAGAGCCTTTATTTTCATTAAGTATCCTGAGTCATCTCAGGATAGTTTCATGCCTCTTGCCAATAGTTGATTCAGGAATAGGTATGTGAATTAATCGAGGCCAGTGATAGGTGAGAAGTTTGCTAAGGACTTTTGAGGAAAGTTTCCTAGCTTTCACGAAAAAGCTACAGAAAGAAACAGTCTCTTCCTCTGGCATTATTGTGTACAGATTTGAGACCCAGAATTGCAGCGGCCATTTAACTACAAGGCTGAAGACTCAGCCAACCCTTGATGAAGGGTAGCGCCAAGAGAATTGCAGAGAAACAGAGTCAGCGCAGCTAGGTATGTCAGCCCTGAAGACAACCTCACCTCTGAAGGTTCACACAAGTGAGCCAATATCTTTCTGTATTGTTTAAACCAGTTAAGATAGATTTTTGTTACCTGTGGCCAAAGACATTCTAACTGATATACGCATACATGATTCGGCTTCTGCAGCTGTCGGCAGGGATTTTAATTTCTGCCTTGCTAGTTCTCCCAGCGGTTTTGGAAAGCAAAATGATTCAATGCGTTTGAATGTGCTTTGTAAACTATGAAATTGCTATTCGAGGACAAGCTGTTACTATTAGTAATAATTTTGCTACTAAGTCTTAGGCACCAATTTTATTTCTTTCTTTTTCATTTTTATTTTTTTAGAGACAGGGTCTTGCTCTGGTTTTTTTGTTTGTTTGTTTTGTTTTTGTTGTTTTGTTTTGTTTTGTTTTGTTTTGAGACGAAGTCTCACTCTTGTCTCGCAGGCTGGAGTGCGATGGCACGATCTCAGCTCACTGCAACCTCCACCTCCTGGGTTCAAGCGATTCTCCTGCCTCAGCTTTCTGGGTAGCTAGGATTACAGGGGCCTGCCACCACGCGAGGCTAATTTTTGTATTTTTAGTGGAGACGGGGTTTCACCATGTTGACCAGGCTGGTCTCGAACTCCTGATCTCAGGTGATCCGCCCACCTTGGCCTCTGAAAGTGCTGGGATTACAGGCATCAGCCCCCATGCCTGGCTGAGACAGGGTCTTGTTCTGTTGCCCAGGCTGGAGTACAGTGACAAAGTAAAAGTTGACCACAGCCTTGAACTCCTGAGCTCAAGCAATCCTGCCTCGGCCTTACAAAGTGCTGGGATTACAGGCACGAGCCATTGTGCCTGCCAGATACAAATTTTAATTTACTGTATAAATTGTATGTCTTAGAATGTATTTAACTCATTTATTTTAAATTGATACTTCCAGTGACCTTATGAGCACTTATAGATCATTATTTTAAATCATATAAAGCAGTTATATATTTATAGCATCTGTTGAGGATATTTTCAGCAATTATTTTTTATATAAGGGTCCTAAGGCCTTTTGAATAACCATTATGTTAAAGGGGTTAAAAAATGTCCACAAAATAGGGTCTTCTTACCTAAAAACTGATCTTTAGAATATCCTCTGTGTCAGTATCTACATTTGTAAAGAGGGTTGTCATAAAAATTAAGGGAGACAGTACCTGTGAGGTACTCACAGCAGGACCTGCAACATAGTTACCAGCAGAATAATAACAGTTCAACCTAGCACTGACTATGTTTCAGGGATGTTCTAAGAACTTCACATTTATCAACTGGTGCTGCAGAACTGTATTCTTGTTCTATTGCATTTTTTATTTTTAAAATAGCTTTATTGCTTAGGGAAAAATGTCACATTTTTATTATTTAGACAAGATTGGGTATGCTCAAGGTATTATGGCCATAAACACATTTTTATTATTTAAAAAATTCAAACACAGAAAAGTATGAAGATGAAATGAAAGTCACCCCAAATTCCATCTTATTACATGTATGCTGGATAAGCAACCAGGCCTTTCTGTTTAATAAGGCAGGTACACATATGTATACACACATATACACACAAGTATATATATGCACTTATGGTATATGTGTGTGTGTATATATACACACTTATGCATACATAAGTTATTTCCATATGTACTATACACATGTCTATTTTTAGTCGGACTAAAGGAAAAACTGGCATTATTTTTAAAATTATAGTTGATTCCACATCCTAGGGGATAAAAGAAGCCAGATTTTTCATAATTGTTTGGGATATTACTTGTAAGTGGGTAGGGTCTAGTTAGGCAGCAGATACTTAAATACCTGTTTACTTAAATAACATCATATTATCTTTTTAAATGCTCTTAATTTTTTTTAATTTAAAGTAGCCCTTTAGTCACATAACACATCGCTATGATTTTTTATATCATAGTTACTTACTCTACCCAATTTCTCTTGTTTATTTTTCTCCCTAACAGCTGCCTTTTTTCTTTAAAAAAAAAAAAAATTTTTTTTGAGACAGGGTCTCACTCCATCGCCAGGCTAAAACGCAGTGGTACGATCATGGCTCACTACAATCTCAAACTCCTGGGCTCAAGTGATCCTCACAGCCTCCTGAGTAGCTGGGATTATATGTGTGCACCACTATGCCTGGCTAATTTTTTCTTATTTTGTACAGACAGGTTCTCCCATGGAATCAACCTAAATGTCCATCAACAGTAAACTAGATAAAGAAAATGTGGTACATATACACCATGAAATACTATGCAGCCATAAAAAAGGACACAATTGTGCCCTTTGTGGCAACATGGATGGAGCTGGAGGACATTATCCTAAGCGAACCAACACAAGAACAGAAAACCAAATACTGCATGTTCTCACTTACAACTGGGAGCTAAACAATGAAAACATATGGTTACTAGGAGGGGAACAACAGACACTGGGGCCTACTTGAGGATGGAGGCTGGGAGGAGGAAAAGGATCAGAAAAAATACCTATCAGTACTATGCCTATTACCCAGGTGGCAAAATTATCTGTACACCAAACCCCATGACACTCAGTTTACCTATATAACGAACCTACACATATACCCCTGAACCTAAAATAAAAGTAAAAAAGGGCCAGGCATGGTGGCTCATGCCTGTAATCCCAGCACTTTGGGAGGTTGAGGCTGGCAGATCACCTGAGGTCAGGAGTTTGAGACCAGCCTGGCCAACATGGTGAAACTCCATCTCTACTAAAAATTAAAAAATTACAAAAATTAGCTGGACGTGGTGGCAGGCCCCTTTAATCCCAGCTACTCAGGAGGCTGAGGCTGGAGAACCCCTTGAACCTGGGAGACGGAGGTTGCAGTAAGCCAAGATGATGCCACTGAACTCCAGTCTGGGTGACAGAGTGAGACGTCATCTCAAAAAAAAAAAAAAAAGAGTAAAAAGAAGAGAGAGAGAGATTGAGAGAGAGAGAGAGTCTCTGCCTAGGCTGGTCTCAAACTCCTGGGCTCAAAAGATCCTTCTGCCTTGGCCTCCCAGATCTGGGATTACAGACATAAGTCACCACACCCAGCCTCTTTTTAAAAGTTTCTAATTGTGGTAAAAACTCATAACAAAATTGACCATCTTAATCATTTTTTAGTGTGTAGTTCAGTAGTGCTAAGTATGTTCACATAGTTACTCAGTAAATTAATAGAACTTTTTCATCTTGCAAAACTGAAACTGTATACTGACCAAACAATCCCCTTTCCCTCCTCCCTCCAGGCCCTGGTAACCATCATTCTACTTCCTGTTTCTATGAATTTGCAGCAGTCATATATTTTATAAGTCAACTTATATTCTCCAGCACCTAGTATAGTCATGCTCCATAAATACTTGTTAAGTGATGAATGAATCTGTATTTGAGCTATACACAAACAAATGAAACAAGAAGAAAGTGACACAGCCTCATTTGTACTAAGGAATCAATACCCACTGTCTTAGGCCATTCTTGCCATTGCTATAAAGAAACACCTGAGGCTGAGTAATTTATAAAGAAAAGAAGTTTAATTGGCTTATGGTTCTGCAGGCTTACAAGCATGGTGCCAGCATCTGCTCAGCTTCTGGGGAAGCTCAGGAAGCTTTTACTCATGGTGGAAGTTGAAGAGGGAGCAGGGACATCATATGGTAAAAGCAGGAGCAAGAAAGAGAGTCAGGGGGAGGTGCCACACACTTTTAAATGACCAGATCTTGGGAGAGCTTACTCACTATCACAAAGACTGCACCATGGGGATGGTGCTAAGCCATTCATGAGAAACCCACTCCCATGATCTAATAACCTCCCAAAAGGTATTTCCTCCAACATTGGGGATTACAATTCAACATGAGATTTAGGAGGGACACATATTCCAACTATATCATTCCATACTTAGCCCCTCAAATCTCATTTACTTCTCACATTGCAAAATACAATCATGCCTTCCCAACAGTCCCCAAAGGTCTTAAATCATTCCAGTGTTAACTAAAAAGTCCAAAGTCTAAAGTCTCATCTGAGACAAGGCAAGTCCCTTCCACCTATGAAGCTGTCAAATCAAAAACAAGTTATTTACTTCCAGGATACAATGGGAGTATCGGTATTGGGTAAATGTTTCCATTCCAAAAGGGAAAAATTGGCCAAAAGAAAGAGGCTACAGGCCCCATGCAAATCTGAAACCCAGCAGGGCAGTCAATAAATCTTAAAGTTTCAAAATAATCTCTTTTGACGACCTGCCTCTGCAGGGCACACTGGTGCAAGGAGTGGTCTCCCAAGGCTTTGGGCAGATCCACACCTGTGGCTTTGCCCAATTCAGCTGCTGTGGCTGATCTCACAGGTTGGAGTGGAGTGTCTGCAGCTTTTCCAGGGTCAGGGTATAAGCTTCCTGTGGATCTACCATTCTGGGGTCTGGAGGACCGTGGCCCCCTGCCAGCAGTTTCATTAGCAGTGCCCCAGTGGCAATTCTGTGTGGAGCCTCCAATCCCACATTTTCCCCTCCACACTGCTCTACTAGAGATTCTCTGTGAGGTCTCCACCCATGCAGCAGGCTTCCACCTGGGCACCCAGGCTTTTTCTACATCCTCAGAAATCTAGGTGGAGGCTGCCAAGTCTCCTCCACTCTTGCACTCTGTGCACCTGCAGCCTTACCACCATGTGGAAGTCGCCAAGGTTTATGACTTGTACCCTCTGAAGCAGTGGCTCAAACCGTATGGGAGGCCCTTTGAGCCAAGGCTGGAGCCAGAACAGCTGCAATGTGGGAGTAGTGTTCTGAGGCTGCACAGCGCAGCAGGGCCCTGGGCCTGACTCACAAACCATTCAGTCCTCTAGGTTTCAGGGCCTGTGATGGGAGGGGCTGCCTCAGAAATCTTTCAAATGCCTTTGAGGCCTTTTCCCCATTCTCTTGCCTAGCAGCACTTGGCTCCTTTTCAGTTATGCAACTATCTCTAGTAAGTGGTTGCTGCATAGCCTACTTGAATTCTTCTCCTAAAAAAGCTTTTTCTTTCTTTGCCACATGGCTAGGCTGCAAATTTTCCAAGCTTTTATGCTCTGCTTCCTGTTTAAATTCCAACTTGAAGTCATTTCTTTGCTTCTGCACCTGATCATAGGTTGTTAGAAGCAACCAGGCCATATCTTGAATGCTTTGCTGCTTAGAAGTTTATTCTGCCATATAGGCTGGGTCATCACTTTCAAGTTCAAACTTCCACAGATCTTAAAGGCATGGAACAATACAGCCAAGTTCATTGCTAAGGCATAACAAGGGTGACCTTTGCTCCAGTTCCCAATAAGATCCTCATTTCCATCTGAGACCTTGTTAGCCTGGCCTTCACTATCCATATCTCTATCAGCATTTTGGTCACAACCATTTAGCCAGTCTTAAAGAAGTTCCGAACTTTTCCTCATCTTCCTGTCTTCTTCTGAGCTCTCCACCTGAGCTCTTCCAACCTGTGCCCATTACTGAGTTCCAAAGCTGCTTCCTCATTTTTCAGGTATCTTTATAGTAATGATCCACTCCTCTGTACCAATTTTCTGAATTAGGCCATTCTTGCATTGCTACAAAGATATATCTGAGGCCGGGTAATTTATAAAGAAAAGAGATTTAGGCCGGGCGCGGTGGCTCAAGACTGTAATCCCAGCACTTTGGGAGGCCGAGACGGGCGGATCACGAGGTCAGGAGATCGAGACCATCCTGGTCTACTAAAAAATACAAAAAAACTAGCCGGGCGAGATGGCGGGCGCCTGTAGTCCCAGCTTCTCGGGAGGCTGAGGCAGGAGAATGGCGTAAACCCGGGAGGCAGAGCTTGCAGTGAGCTGAGATCCGGCCACTGCACTCCAGCCTGGGCAACAGAGCGAGACTCCGTCTCAAAAAAAAAAAAAAAAAAAAAAAAGAAAAGAGATTTAATTGGCTTACACTTTTGCAGAATGTACAGGAAGCATAGTACCAGCATCTGCTTTGGGGGAGGCCTCAAGAAGCTTACAATCATAGTAGAAGGAGAATAGGGAGCGGGCATCTCACATGGCAGGAGCAGGAGCAAGAGAGAGGTGGGGTGCAGGGAGATGCCACACACTTAACCAATTCTTGTGAGAAATAAATATTACAAAGACAGCACCAAGCCGTGAGGAATCTGCTCCTGTGACCCAAACACCTCCCACCATGCACTACCTCCAACATTGGAGATTATGAATTATAATCTCATGTTGAATTAACAGGAGATTTGGTAGGGACGTATATTCAAACTCTATCAGCCTCCAAATAACTGAAATTTATTAAAAATTTATTATGTAGTAGGCACTTTATGTTAATTCTACACTTGGCCCCCACAGTCAATTCCCAACACAGCAGCCAACGAGATCTTTTTAAACATGTCAAATGATATCGTTATTCTTCTCAAATTGCCGCAATGACTCCCTATTATGCTTGGATTAAAAGTCAGAGTTTTCCAGTGGACTATAAGGCTTTAGTCTTATCTGGACCTTTTGCCTCTCTTATCTTTTTCTTCTTTCCATCTCTGTTTCTTCACTCCAGCCACACTGGATTATTTGCAGGTATCCAGCATTCCAGCAGCACCCATCATGGGTTTATTGTACCTACTGTTTTCTCTATCTGGAACATTGTTTCACTAATATTACATTGCCCACACCCCTAACTTCCATGAGGCCCTTGCTCAAATAGCACCTCACCAGTGAGGTGATCTCTAACTATTCTATTCAAAACAGCAACAGGTGCCCCACCGCCTGTCTGATTCTCCCTAATCACTTCCCACTATTTTTGTTATCAAACTTATCACCATTTGACCTACCACATATTTCACTTATATACATTTCTTTTCTGTTTCCTGGTACATAATGGCAGGTATTTCTGTCTGTTTTATTCACTGCTATATCCCAGTATCCAGAACTGTGCCTGACACATAGTAAGGGCCCGAAGAATATTAATTTAAAATGAATAAATTAATATATAGTGATGGAAAGCCAGCCAGTGATTGCCTTAGGCTAATAAGGGGGAAGAATTGACTGGGAAGGGCTACAAGGAACTTGTTTGTATCTTTATTATGTGTATAATTACACAAGCACATGAAGTTGTTAAAATACATTGACATAGACACTTAAATAAATGCATTATATTGCATGTAAGTCATTGCTCAATAAAGAGATTTTTTTTTAACACTTCAGCAATTTGTCTAAGGTCCCAGCATTTGCAAAGTGGCTAAGTTGTAATTCAAACCCAGGTGTGTCTGATTCCCAAGCCTGTCGTCTTTGTATGAGGTTATACTCCCTCCCCTAACCTCTGTCCTCCCTCGTTTCCACAGCTGGCCCCACTGAGTTCTTCACCAGAGGACTCAGTCTCACTATTTTCGGATTATTCTCAGATTTATACATCTCTGGGACAGGCAATACATTTTTGGCTATGTCTTTCTCTCATTTTCAAAGTACAAGGCAAATAAACACTGTGTGTTTCCTAGGACAAGAGTCATTACCTCTCTGAGGCTTGGATTCCAAATCTAAAATCATATGCTTAACTGATACTCGATGATAATATGATTGAGAGTTCTATTTGTCAACTTGTCTAGGCTATATGCTACCTAGCCATTCAACCAAACACTGTGTTACAACCAAAGATGTTATTGTGAAGGTATTTTGCAAATGTGATAAATATCTACAGTCAGCTAACTTTTTTTTTTTTTTTTTTTTGAGACGGAGTCTCGCTCTGTTGCCCGGGCTGGAGTGCAGTGGCCGGTTCTCAGCTCACTGCAAGCTCCGCCTCCCGGGTTTATGCCATTCTCCTGCCTCAGCCTCCGAGTAGCTGGGACTACAGGCGCCCACCACCTCGCCCGGCTAGTTTTTTGTGTTTTTTAGTAGAGACGGGGTTTCACCGTGTTAGCCAGGATGGTCTCGATCTCCTGACCTCGTGATCCGCCCGTCTCGGCCTCCCAAAGTGCTGGGATTACAGGCTTGAGCCACCGCGCCCGGCTACAGTCAGCTAACTTTAAGGAAAGGGGATTATCCTGGATAATCCGGGTAGGATAAATCCAGCTTGTTGAAAGTCTGTAAGAGTAGAATTGAGGTTTCCCTAAGGAAAAAAGAAATTATGTCTGTGGACCAAAGTGTCGGCCTCTGCCTGAGAGTTTCTAGCCTGCCGTTCCTGATGGCCTGCCCTGCACATATCAGACTTGCCTACCTTGCCCCCATAATCACAGAAACCAGTTTCTCACAATAAAGCTCTTTTCTCTCTCTCTCTCTCTTTCTCTCTCTCTCTCTCTCTCTCTCTCTTTGTGTGTGTGTGTGGGTGTGTATGTTTCTGTGTGTGATACAAAAAGCACCCAGGAGTGCTGAACAAACATGACTTCTTCCAACTATTAGTGTCTTGATGATAACCCCTGGGGCTAATTAGTCCCCAAGTATTCACATTGTTAACTGGGTAGAGTGTCTGCAGGGACAAACCCTGGAGCCCTGGATATGTTACCTTCTCTTCCCTCTCCCTGCCTCTGATGGAGTGGGCTTTGTATTGATCTCTACACCCAACTTATGCCAGACTTAAGCCCAGCCCTCTCTCTCCAACACTTGCCTCATATTTCACCCTTCAGCCTGGGTCCTGAGTGATAAGTACCATCTGACTTTCCTACTACTGTGCCCAGCCTAATTTATTGGAAACCCAGTGGTTACCATTTCTGGAATTGAAATGTGTGTCATTTAGACACTTCAAGGGTGGCTCTGCCTGTCCCAGCTGATGAGGCTTCTGTAGTCATCCTTGGCAGCCAGGTCCATCTTACTGTCCAACCTTGATGGGCAGCTCTTAAGCCATTCCCATCTCACCAATTCCATGCACCTACCAACAGAGCATCCTGCTTCCTAATCATTGCATAAGCCATGGAGGATTGCTAGAACGATCTATTCCAACTAACCATGAGTGACGCAGCCATGGAACATATGGCCTTTTCCAAAAACGAGTAGAACTCAGTTTTCCAAAGCTGAGCATGAAAATATTCCACATGTGTTTGTGTGGTACGTTCCTAACTTTGTGACTGAAGTTTCAGAAATCAAATTCACTTTCAACTAGCTGTGTTGCTATGTTATCTATAGTTCTTAATGATTATGTCTCTGCAGGCAATTGCAGTATATGCTAAATTCTGTCTACTCTTTTTTTTTTTTTTTTGACGGAGTCTTGCACTGTTGCCCAGGCTGGAGTGCAGTGGCGCCATCTCGGCTCACTACAAGCTCTGCCTCCCGTGTTCAGGCCATTCTCCTGCCTCAGCCTCCCAAGTAGCTGGGACTACAGGTGCCCGCTACGACCCCCAGCTAATTTTTTATATTTTTAGTAAAGACAGGGTTTCACCATGTTAGCCAGGATGGTCTTGATTTCCTGACCTCATGATCCGCCCACCTCGGCCTCCCAAAGTGCTGGGATTACAGGTGTGAGCCACCGCAACCGGCCCTGTGTATTCTTACGTATCCATGAGAATGGGAGACTGTTGAGCAGATACAGAGTTTTTAAAAAATTATTTATTTTAGTCATGAATTCAACTTCCTTCACCACAAAAACTTGATCCAAGTTGTGAACAATTACCAAGAATGATTGTTGGTAAATCGGGGATTCCTTTTATCTCCTCACTTCTCCCCTGATGAAAGTACCTAAAGCAGTGATTGAAAGTCAACTACAAAAAGGGAGAAATCCTCATTATTCCTAGACTTAATGGTGGAGATTTCTACAGGCAATGGTTGGAACACTTTGGCCAGAACACTTAACGTCTTTGAACTTCATCCAAAACTGGAAGGAACTGGACTGTTTTTTCAAAGTCCCTTTTGCCACTGAAGTCCCATGAGCCTTGAGAATCAAAGTACTGTTGAGATGCCCATTCACCCAAGGAAGCAGGAGATAAGGGCAGGCAATCAGAAGTCCTGTTTGCATGAGGTTCTCCTAAGCTCCATAGGCAGTGGCAGTGGGCTAATCGGTAAAAATATGGCCAGTACAACATGAAGGCCCACTGCATATAATGGCAGGAAGAGCTCACTCATTTTCTCTTTCCAGAAGATTTTTTTTTTTGGAAACAGGTCTTGCTCTGTTACACAGACTGGAGTACAGTGGTGTAATTGGCTCACTGTAGTCTCCATCTCCCAGTCCCAAGTGATCCTCCCACCTCAGCCCCCCAAGTAGTTGGGACCACAGGCATGGACCACAACACCATGACACCTGGTTTTTTTTATCTTCTGAATTTTGTACAGACAGCATCTCATGTTTCCCAGACTGATCCTGAACTCCTGAGCTGCAGCAATCTTCCCATCTTGGCCTCTCGAAGTGCTGGGATTACAGGCGTGAGCCACCATCCCCAGTTGAAAGTAAGTTTAAGCAGAATCAGGCTTTGAATAGTGAAAAGGAACTGGAACAGTGTTTCGTGTTGTTTTATTTTTCTAATAGTGATGGAAGGGAGGATGATGTAGGGTAGACTCTGGATGCTGTCAGAGTCAGACAGAGAATCAGGCAGCTGCTGAGATGCCTGGGTCTAATGGAGCCCGGGCAGAAGCCCATCCTGCCCAGGTCTGTTGTGACCTGGCACTCTTGTCAGTACCACTTCATGCTCACCCCAGCCCCACCCAAGCACCATCTGTCCACCTTAGTTTTGCCTTGTCACTGCAAACAGCAAAAGGGATTTTGAGACTGAGAATAAAGTTCTCCCATTAGGAGAGATGAAAGCTGCTCCAACTCTGAGGAGAGAGTCCCCAAAAAGGACAGAAACTTACCATCAGATTGAAGAGAAGGGGACATGTTCCTTTTGTGACCATGAGCTGAAGTTATTGAGCATGCCTGAGAGAGTGGTGCAGACTAGAGTCACAGGAATAGTGACCCTCCTCTAGCCCAGTACCTGATGATGATAAATCTCTCCATGTCTATAAGGATCTGGTGCAATCTGGAGAAATAAGGGTCATATGTAAATAAACCTAATTGGATTGAAGGGAACTGAGAGGATAGAAATTAATTCTTATAAATTTGGATTGATGCCAGTAATACCTCCCAATGTAGTCCAGACCAGGGGCAAGAGAATACAAATTGAAATGAATCTAAGTTTTCTGTCTTTTAAAGGCTTTAGATAGTTTTCTGACAAGTCAGATCTTCCTTAGTCATAATAGAAATAGGGCCAGGCATAGTGGTTCATGCCTGTAATCCTGTTATCGGAAAGGGGTTCCGATCCAGACCCCAAGGGAGGGTTCTTGGATCTTACACAAGAAAGAATTTGGGGCCAGTCCATAGAGTAAAATGAGAGCAAGTTTATTAGGAAAGTAAAGGAATAAAGAATGGCTACTCCATAGACAGAGTAGCCCTGAGGGCTGCTGGTTGCCCATTTTTATGGTTATTTTTTGATGATATTCCAAACAAGGGGTGGATTATTCATGCCTCCCCTTTTAGACCACATAGGTATCTTCCTGACGTTGCCATGGCATTTGTAAACTGTCGTGGTGCTGGCAGGAGTGCAACAGTGAGAACAACCAGAGGCCACTCTCATCGCCATCTTGGTTTCGGTGGGTTTTGGCTAGCTTCTTTACTGCAACTTGTTTTATCAGCAAGGTCTTTATTACGTGTATTTTGTGCCAACCTCCTATCTCATCCTGTGGCTTAGAGTGCCTTAACTGTCTGCAAATGCAGCCCAATGGTCTCAGCCTCATTTTATCCAGCCCCTTTTCAAGATGGAGTTGCTCTGGTTCAAACACCTCTGACAATCCCAGTGTTTGGGGAGGCTGAAGTGAGAGGATTGCTTGAGCCCAGGAGTTTGAGACCAGTCTGGGCAAGACAGCATGACTCTGTCTCTAAAAAAAAAAAAAAAAATTAGCTGGGCATGGTGAGCTATGATTCTGCCACTGCATTTCAGCCTGGGAGACAGATTGTCTCTTAAAAACAAAACAAAACAAAATGAATAAATACTTCTATATAGAAAACAATTGTTTTTTATTTTATTTTTATTTTTATGGAAACAGGGTCTCACTCTGTCGCCCAGGCTTGCGTGCGATGGCGCAATCTCAGCTCACTGCAATCTCAGCCTCCTGGGCTCAAGTGATCCTCCCTGCCTCCTGAGTAGCTGGGACTACAGGCACATGCCACCACACCCAGCTAACTGGCTAATTTTTGTATTTTTTAGAGACAGGATTTTGCCATGTTGCCCAGGCTGGTCTTGAACTCCTGGACTCAAGTAATCCTCCTTCCTTGGCCTCCCAAAGTGCTGGGATTACAACCACCATGCCCAGCCTAACAGTTGTTTTAGTAAATTGAGATAAGATAATAACATAACATAAAATTTGTCACTTTAAGCACTTTTAAACACAGTTCCACGCATTAAACACATTCACATTGTTGTGCAATCATCACCACTATCTATCTCCAGAACTCTTCTTGCAAAACTGAAACTCTGTACCCATTACACAACAACTCATTTTGCCCTCCCACCCAGCCTCTGGCAACCACAATTCTACTTTCTGTCTCTATGAATTTGACTACCCTAGATATGTTACGTAAGTGGAATCATACAGCATGTGTGCTTTGTGTCTAGCTTGATTTACTTAGCCTCAAGGTTCATCTATGTTATAGCATGTGTTAAGAATTCCCTTCCTTTTTAAGGCTGAGTAATATTCCACACACACACACATCACATTTTCTTTCTTTTGTTTTTGAGGCAGAGTTTCATTCTTGTTGCCCAGGCTAGAGTGCAATGGTCCAATCTTTGCTCACCACAACCTCCCACTCACCACAATTCTGCTGCCTCAGCCTCCCGAGTAGCTGGGATTACAGGCATGTGCCTCCACACCCGGCTAATTTTGTATTTTTAGTAGAGACAGGGTTTCTCCATGTTGGTCAGGCTGGTCTCGAACTCCCGACCTCAGGTGATCCTCCCACCTCAGCCTTCCAAAGTGTTGGGATTGCAAGCGTGAACCACTGCTCCTGGTCGCCATATTTTCTTTATCCATCCACCAGTGGACATTTATCCATTTCTTCTAGATTTTCTAGTTTATTTGCATAGAGGTGTTTATAGTATTCTCTGATGGTAGTTTGTATTTCTGTGGGGTCAGTGGTGATATCCCTTTTATCATTTTTTATTGCATCTATTTGATTCTTCTCTCTTTTCTTCTTTATTAGTCTTGCTAGTGGTCTAGTCAATTTTGCTAATCTTTTGAAAATACCAGCTCCTGAATTCATTGATTTTTTAAGGGTTTTTTTGTGTCTCAATCTCCTTCAGTTCTGTTCTTATCTTAGTTATTTCTTGCCTTCTGCTAGCTTTTGAATTTGTTTGCTCTTGCTTCTCTAGTTCTTTTCATTGTGATGTTAGGGTGTCGATTTTAGATTTTTCCTGCTTCCTCTTGTGGGCACTTAGTGCTATAAATTTTCCTCTACACACTGCTTTAAATGTCTCCCAGAGTGTCTGGTATATTGTGTCTTTGTTCTCATTGATTTCAAAGAACATCTTTATTTCTGCCTTCATTTCATTATTTACCCAGTAGTCATTCAGGAACAGGTTGTTTGGTTTCCATGTAGTTGTGCAGTTTTGAGTGAGTTTCTTAACCCTGAGTTTTAATTTCATTGCACTGTGGTCTGAGAGACAGTTTGTTGTGATTTCTGTTCTTTTACATTTACTGAGGAGTGTTTTACTTCCAATTATGTGGTCAATTTTAGAGTAAGTGTGATGCGGTGCTGAGAAGAATGTATATTCTGCTGATCTGGGGTGGAGAGTTCTGTAGATGTCTATTAGGTCCACTTGGTCCAGAGCTGAGTTCAAGTCCTGGATATCCTGGGGTGTTAAAGTCTCCCATTATTATTGTGTGGGAGTCTAAGTCTCTCTGTAGGTCTCTAAGAACTTGCTTTATGCATCTGGGTGCTCCTGTACTGGGTGCATATATATTTAGGATAGTTAGCTCTTCTTGTTGAATTGATCCCTTTACAATTAGGTAATGGCATTCTTCGTCTCTTTTGATCTTTGTTGATTTAAAGTCTGTTTTATCAGAGAGTAGGATTGCAACCCCTGCTTTTTTTTTTTTTTTTTTTTTTTTTTTTGCTTTCCATTTGCTTGGTAGATCTTCCTCCATACCTTTATTTTGAGTCTATGTGTGTCTTTGCACATGAGATGGGTCTCCTGAATACAGCACACTGATGGGTCTTGACTGTTTATCCAATTTGCCAGTCTGTATCTTTTAATTGGGGCATTTAGCCCATTTACATTTAAGATTAATATTGTTATGTGTGAATTTAATCCTGTCATTATGATGCTAGCTGGTTATTTCGCCTGTTAATTGATGCAGTTTCTTCATAGCATTGATAATCTTTACAATTTGGCATGTTTTTGCAGTGGCTGGTACTGGTTGTTCTTTTCCATGTTTAGTGCTTCCTTCAGGAGCTCTTGTAAGGCAGGCCTGGTGGTGACAAAATCTCTCAGCATTTGCTTGTCTGTAAAGGATTTTATTTCTCCTTCACTTGTGAAACTTCCTTTGGCTGGATATGAAATTCTGGGTTGAAAATTCTTTTCTTTCAGAATGTTGAATATTGGCCCCCACTCTATTCTGGCTGGTAGGGTTTCTGCTGAGAGATCCGCTGTTAGTTTGATGGGCTTCCCTTTGTGGGTAACCAGATCTTTCTCTGTTGCTGCCCTTAACATTTTTTCCTTCATTTCAACCTTGGTGAATCTGACAATCATGTGTCTTGGGGTTGCTCTTCTCAAGGAGTATCTTTGAGGTGTTCTCTGTATTTCCTGAATTTGAATGTTGGCCTGCCTTGGTAGGTTGGGGAAGTTCTCCTGGATAATATCCTGAAGAGTGTTTTCTAGCTTGGTTCCATTCTCCCCATCACTTTCAGGTATACCAATCAAATGTAGATTTGGTCTTTTCACATAGTCCCATATTTTTTGGAGGCTTTGTTCATTTCTTTTCACTCTTTTTTCTCTGATCTTGTCTTCCTGCTTTATTTCATTAATTTGTTCTTCAGTCACTCATATCCTTTTTTCCGCTTGATCAGTTCGGCTACTGAAGCTTGTGCATGCTTCACGAAGTTCTCGTACTGTGATTTTTAGCTCCATCAGGTCATTTAACCTCTTCTCTGCATTGGTTATTCTAGTTAGCCATTTATCTAACCTTTTTTCAGGTTTTTAGCTTCCTTGCGATGGGTTAGAACACGTTCCTTCAGCTCAGAGAAGTTTGTTATTACTGACCTTCGGAAGCCTACTTCTGTCGACTAATCAAAGTTATTCTCTGTCGAGTTTTATTCCCTTGCTGGCGAGGAGTTGTGTTCCTTTGGAGGAGAAGAGGATTCTGGTTTTTGGAATTTTCAGCCTTTCTAATCTGGTTTCTCCCCATCTTTGTGGTTTTATCTATGTTGACCTAAGGGTTTTGGTGTGGATGTCTTTTTTGTTGATGTTGATGCTATTCTTTTCTGTTTCTTAGTTTTCCTTCTAACAGACAGGCCCCTCAGCTGCAGGTCTGTTGGAGTTTGCTGAGGGTCCACTACAGACCCTGTTTGTCTGGGTATCACCAGCAGAGGCTGCAGAACAGCAAATATTGCTGCCTGATCCTTCCTCTGGAAGCTTCATCCCAGAGGGGCCCCTGCTTCTATCAGGTGTCTGTCAGCCCCTACTAGGAGGTGTCTCCCAGTCAGGCTATATGGGGGTCAAGGACCCACTTGAAGAGGCTGTCTGTTATCGGAGCTCAAACGTTGTGCTGGGAGAACCAATGCCCTCTTCAGAGTTGTCAGGCAGGGCTGTTTAAGTCTGCAGAAGCTGTCTGCCGCCTTTTGTTTAGATATGCCCTGTCCCCAGAGGTGGTATCTAGAGAGGCAGTAGGCCTTGCTGAGCTGTGGTGGCTCCGCCCAGTTCAAGCTTCCCCACCACTTTGTTTACACTGTGAGCATAGAACCACCTACTCAAGCCTCAGCAATGGCAGACCTCCCCACCCCCCCAACCAAGCTCCAGTATCCCACGTTGATCTCAGACTGCTGCACTAGCAGTGAGCAAGGCTCCATGGGCATGGGACCTGCCGAGCCAGGCACAGGAGGGAATCTCCTGGACTGCCAGTTGCAAAGACCATGGGAAAAGCACAGTATTTGGGCTGGAGTGTACCATTCCTCCAGGCACAGTCACTCACAGTTTCCCTTGGCTAGGAAAGGGAAATGCCCTGACCCCTTGCACTTCCTGGGTGAGGTGATGCCCTGCCCTGCTTCAGCTCACCCTCCATGGGCTGCACCCACTATCCAATCAGTCCGAATGAAATGAACCAGGTACCTCAGTTGGAAATGCAGAAATCACCTGTCTTCTGCATCGATCTCACTGGGAGCTGTAGACCAGAGTTATTCCTATTCAGCCACCTTGGAAGCAACCCTAAATCACCAATTTTTAAATTGGATTGTTTGGTTTCTTTGGTGTGGTTGAGTTATAGGAGTTCTTTCTATATTCTAGATGCTAATCTCTTATCAGATATATGATTTGCAAATATTTTCTCCTAAAAACAGTTGTTCAAGTTGGCATGTTGATATAGCTTGAATGTATATTCCCACCAAATCTCATGCTGAATGATAACCCCCGATGTTGGAGGTGGGGCCTGGTGGGAGGTATTTGGATCATGGGGGCAGATATCTCATGAATGACTTGGGCCATACTCTTTGGTAATAAATGATCTCTTGCTCTGAGATCTGGTTGGTTAAAAGTGTGTGGCATGACCCCTACTCTTGTGCTTACTCCTGTTCCCGCCATATCATGTGCCTGCTTGCCCTTTTTCTTCCACCATGATTGGAAGCTTCCCGAGACCTCTCAAGAAGCAGATGCTGCTATGCTTCCTGTACAGCCTGCAGAATTATGAGTCAATTAAATATCTTTTCTCTATAAATTGTACAGTCTCAGGTCTTTCTCTTTCCTTCCCTCCCTCCTTTCCTTCCTTCCTTCCTTCCTTCCTTCCTTCCTTCCTTCCTTCCTTCCTTCCTTCCTTCCTTCCTCCCTTCCTTCCTCCCTTCTCTCTTTCTTTCTCTCTCTCTTTCTTTCCTTCTCTTTTTCTTTCTTCTTTCTCTTTCTCTCTTTCTCTTTCTCTCTTTCTCTTTCTTTTCTTTCCTTTTCTTTCTTTCAAGACAAGCTCTTCACTCTGCCACCCAGGCTGGAGTGCAATGGCTTGATCATAGCTCACTGCAGACTTGATTTCCTGGGCTCAAGCAATCCTCTTGCTTCAGCCTCCCAAGTAGCTGGGACTATCTGGGTAGGTGTGAGCTACCAGTTGTGAGCCACCATGCCCAGATAATTTTTAAACTTTTTGTAGAGATGGGTTTTTGCTCTGTTGCCCAGCTTGTTCTCAAATGCCTGGCCTCAAGCAATCCTGGCCCTGTAAAGTCCTGCGATTACAGCAGAGAGTCACCATGATCTATTTCTCTATAGCAATGGAAGAAGGGCCCAACACACGTCTTAGTTGTTTCTCAAGCCAGAAGACATGTCATCAACAAAATTCATATGTTCAAGACTTAACGCCCAGTGTGACTGTATTTGGACATAGAGCCTATGAGAAGGTGCTAAAGGTTAAATGACATCATAAGGGTTAGGCCCTAATCCTATAGAACTGATGCCCTTATAAGAAGAGGTAGAGCAGCCGGGCACAGTGGCTCACACCTGTAATCCCAGCACTTTGGGAGGCCAAGGTGGGCAGATCACTTGAGGTCAGGAATTTGAGACCTGCCTGGCCAACATGGTGAAACTCCGCCTCTATTTAAAAAATACAAAAACTAGCCGGGTGTGGTGGTGGGTGTCTGTAGTCCCAGCTACATGGGAGCCTGAGGCAGGAGAATTGCTTGAACCAGGAGGTGAAGGTTGCAGTGAGCCAAGATCACACCACTGCACTCCAGCCTGGGCAACAGAGCAAGACTGTTTTAAAAAAAAGAAGAAGAAGAAGAAGAAGAAAAGGCAGAGCCTGGATACAGCAGCTCACACATGTAATCCCAACACTTTCAGAGGCCAAGGTGAGAGGATCACTTGAGCCCAGGAGTTCAAGACCAGCCTGGGCCACAAAGTGAGATCCTATCTCTATAAAAAATAAAACTTAGCCCGGTGTCGTGGTGTGTACCCATAGTGGCAGCTACTCAGGAGGCTGAAACTGGAGGCTCACTTGAACCCAGGAGATGGAGGCTGCAGTGAGCTATGATCGCACCACTGTACTCCAGCCTGGGCAACAGAGTGA
Source organism: Rhinopithecus roxellana (assembly GCF_007565055.1). NCBI lineage: Eukaryota > Metazoa > Chordata > Mammalia > Primates > Cercopithecidae > Rhinopithecus > Rhinopithecus roxellana. Next base: position 59,109,061 of record NC_044551.1, read on the forward strand.
GACCCTGTCTAAAAAAAAAAAAAAAAAAAAAAAAAAACAGAACAGGCAGAGACACAAGGCTCTCTCTCTCTCTCTCTCTCTCTCTCTCTCTCTCTGTCTCTAACATGTAAGGACACAGTGAAAAAGAGGCCATCTGCAAGCCAGGAAGAAGGTCCTCACCAAGAACAAAACCAGCTGATTGGACTTGAGCTTGGACTTTTCAGCCTCCAGGAACGGGAGAAATACATTTCTGTTGCTTAAGCCACCCAATCTGTGGTATTTTGTTATGGCAGCCCAAGCTGACTACTATGACATATATTTTATGATTAAACTAGGGATAGCATAGACATGCTGATGGGACAGTTTCAACAAACATAAAAGGAATAAGGAAGTAAAAATCATTTGAAACCCTGCAACCCAGAGATAATCATGTTGTGTTATGTATCCTTCCAGGCTTCTTCTTTGCATGTAGAAAACTTTTCACAATCCAGATGCTATTTTGTAACCTTTTCTTAGCAATAAACACAAGTGTACATGATGGTTTTGTTTTGGTTTGTTTGGTTTTGTTGAGACAGAGTTTTGCTCTTGTTGCCCAGGCTGGAGTGCAATGGCGTGACCTCGGCTCACCGCAACCTCTGCCTCCCGGGTTCAAGCAATTCTCCTGCCTCAGCCTCCTGAGTAGCTGGGATTACAGGCATGCACCACCATGCCCGGCTAATTTTGTATTTTTAGTAGAGACAGGGTTTCTCCATGTTGGCAAGACTGGTCTCAAACTCCTGACCTCAGGTGATCTGCCTGCCTCAGCGTCTCAAAGTGCTGGGATTACAGGCCTGAGCCACCACGCCCGGCCACATGATCGTTGTAATGCACTGCAAAATACTCCACTGAACAGATCTACCATCATGTATTTAATCAGTCCCCTAGTGATAGAGATTTAGGTGATTTCGAATTTATCATTATCGGAAACAATACCTCATGAAGGCCTTTTATGTATATCTTTGTATGTTTGTCCAATTTGTTCACTGGGATGAATTCCCAGAAATTTAATTTCTGGGCCAAAGGATATGCATATTTAAAATTTTGACATCCTGTCTATTGCCAAATTACCTTCCAGAAAGGCTGAACCAATTTATACCCCTACTGTGCATGAGAGTGCCCACTGCTCCACACCCTTGCCAAATTGGCATGCTTTCAACAACAGTAAAAATAGATTCTTGTCTGCTTTTCTCCTATGAGTCCTACCCAAGTGCATGATGTGAAACTGAATGAGAGGAATATAAAGTTGACAGATGGGAGGTATTTTGGTCACTGTAATGTCTTATCTAAAGCACACCATTTTCCTCTCAGAACAAGTGTGATAGATAAGCCCTCTTCATTTTTTAGTACGAGTTCTAGGACATAATTTCCTAAATGGATTGATTCCTTAGAGAATGAATGTCTCTGAGGATGTAGAAATTATTCAAGCCAAATGTGCTTTTGGCTGATAGAGGATATACAATTTTGACATAGCAGTCTCCATGTGACCCCTTTTTTAAAGATGCAAAGTATCTTCTTACCCTGTGCTGTCCAAAGTGTCATACTGCAGCCTGCTCTGAATGTACTCATTCATTTGCCTGAAGTTGTCACAGAGAAAATTTTCTCCAACTTTGTTTTATATTGAAAAAAATTTTTAATTGAAGTATAAGCTACACACAATATGAATAAATTTTTCTCTTTAAAATCTGTTTGTGAATAACTGCAACCTTCAAAGATAACCTTTCATTACATTAAATGAGAGAGAAAAACTTTTTTTTTTTTTCTCGAGACTGAGTCTCACTCTGTTGCCCAGGCTGGAGTGCAATGGTGCGATCTCGGCTCACTGTAACCTCCATCTCCTGGGTTCAAGCCATCCTCCTGTCTCAGCCTCCCAAGCAGCTGGGATTACAGGGATACGTCACCATACTCAACTAATTTTTGTATTTTTAGTAGTGACAGCATTTCACCATGTTGGCCAGGCTGATCTCAAACCCCTGACCTCAGCTGATGCACCTGCCTCTGCCTCCCTGGATTACAGGTGTGAGCCTTTGTGCCCAGCAGAAAAGCATATAATTAAACACATGCTCTTTGAAAAGCCCAGAGAAAAGAGACTGGAGTTTTATATTCAGGTATTTCACTCCTTAGTTGTATGGTCTGAAGCACATAATTTAGCAAATACACTTCTTTTATTATCATCTGATAAACTAGCAAAATGAAATCTACACTACCTTCTCCCTAGAGATGTTGGAAGCACATCCATCATCTCTAGGGAGGTCCTTAGCGCTATAGTGAGTTAAATTATATATATTTTTTAAAATGTGCATCCAGTCAAATATATCTAATCTACTTGTATCTGATCTTACCGTTTTTGTGCTTGAGGGGAATGTATTTCTTTTTCAAATGAAAACACGTTGATCAGATAAATGTTTATGATGGAAAATTATCCTTTTGTTTTGGCATTAATATCAATTAAAAGCATTTTGAAACTGTTCAGCTTCACTGATGATATTAATGAACCTTACATGAGAAAAAGCCAGAAAATAATTAGCATAATTATAAAATGTGAACTGTACATTAATAATTCTCTTTATTTTTCCCTTTTAGCCACTTAATAAATTGTGTGTATCAGATTATTGTAAATGTGGTACTTCCAATGTTAGCAAAATTATATGTTTAAAAGGCACAACAATAATTAAACAATTTTAATTAATTGTTTAATTTGCTTAAAAACAAAATAAAACAATATTTGTTTAATTTAGAAAAAAGATCACTTTACATCCTATTATCCTAGTGATACTATGAATAAAATTCATTTCAAATTTATATTTTAATATCTTCTTTCTTTTTATTTATTTATTTAGAGACAGGGTCTTGCTCTTTCACCCACCTGGCCAGAGTGCAGTGGCACTATTGTAGCTCACTGTAGCCTTCACCTCCTGGGCTCAAGCCATCCTCCTGCCTCAGCCTCCCTAGTAGCTAGTACTACAGGCTCTCACCACCACATCTGGCTAATTTTGTTTTGTTTTGTTTGGGTAGAGATGAGGTCTCACTATGTTGTCCAGGCTGGTCTGGGATTCCTGGCCTCAAGTCCTCCTGCCTTGGCCTCCCAAAGCACTGGGATCACAGGCATGAGCACCTAGCCCTAATGTGCCTGCCTGCCTGCCTGCCTGCCTGCCTTCCTTCCTTCCTTCCTTCCTTCCTTCCTTCCTTCCTTCCTTCCTTCCTTCCTTCCTCTTTTCTTTTTCTTTCTTTTTTTTTTTTTTTTTGAGACAGAATCTTGCTCTGTTGCCCAGGCTGCATTGCAGTGGCGCAATCTTGGCTCACTGCAACTTCCGCTTCCCAGGTTCAAGCAATTCTGGTGCCTCAGCCTCCAGAGTAGCTGGGATTAGAGGCACACACCACCATGCCTGGCTAATTTTTGTATTTTCAGTAGAGACAGGGTTTCACCATGTTGGCCAGGCTGGTCTCAAACTGCTAGGCTCGAGCGACCACCTGCCTGAACCTCTCAAAGTGTTGGGATTTCAGGCACCTGCTTTTTTTTCAACATACTGGTTAGGGGTGAATGTTTATCCCTTCAGCTCTCTGTTGGCTCCCCACGAGTGACAGCTTGGGACACTCGGGCTTCTTCCCTTGTCTCACTCTCTCCTCAGGAAAAAAGCACCTTCTTTGGCAAGATTGAGGGAAAGAACTGCTAAATGTGTGACTCAGCCCCTCTTTCTCTCTGAGTGGCCGGACCTTAAGGCCTTACCAGGCGATAAGCTTCCTAGAGTAAGCCCTGCCCTGCAAAAAGAACTGAAGTTTGAAAAGGTTTATTTTAATTCAGGGAAGTGAGTATTAGTAAGCCCAGTTGACCACAGACTATGCCACATTCTCCAACCAGCTTTATTAGCTGTGAACTAACTTCTTTTAAAATAATTTTTTATTGTGGTTTAAAAAAAATAGATGACATAAAATTTATCATCTTACCATTTTAAGTGTACAATTCAGTAGTGTTAATTATAGTCACATTAACCAATCTCTACCAATCTCCAAAACTTTTTCCTTTTGCAAAACTGAAACTCCATATCCATTAATCCATAATTCATCATTTTCTCCTCCTTCCAGCCCTTGGCAACCACCATTCTACTTTCTGTGTCTATGATTTTCACTACTCTAGATACCTCCTAGAAGTGGAGCCATGCAGGGTTTGCCTTTTTTGTGACTGGCTCATTTCACTTAGCATGATGTCTTCAAGGCTCATCCATGTTGTAGCATGGTGTCAGAACTTCCTTCCTTTTTAAGGCTGACATTTTCAACTCCCAGATTCCCTGCTTCTGTGTCTCAACTGACTCAAAACTGAGAGCGAGAGGGAGAGTGTTATTAATTTTCATCCCCTCAAGCCCCATCCAACTGGATAATAGTGTGTTGTGGTAGACATCTATGATTTTCTCTGGCCAGGATCAAATAGCAAATCTGGACAGAGGTAAAGTGAGACTTTTCTCAAAAAGGTTATTGCAGTAAGAGGAAGAGGACTATTATAATAGAGAGAATGCTCTGATGGTCAACTGTAAAATCTGCAAGCATCTCCAAGGACAGGCAGAAAAGGGCTTTTCTTTTACAGGGAGGAGGAAAGCAGGCTGGAAGGAAGCAGGTGAGGGCTACCGGGATGAGCAGGTTATCCTGCTGTGTGTCAGGGAACAGTAGCCCCTGCTGGGTATGCTAGTCTCAGTAGGGGCCATTAAGGAGGGCTTGTTCCTGCTATAATGTTTAAGGGTGGGCCAAGTTCAGGAACTTGGAAGAATGATAGAGGCCTGACTAAAGTTTAGCCCAGTTAGCAGGCATTTTGTCCAGATTGGCCTGTGGAAACAAACAGGTCAGCTAATATTTATGAGGCAAAGAATGGGAAATTAGAGGATCTCTATATGGCTTTGTCACAGTTAGGCAAGGGGGTCACCACAAGTCTCTAAGTCATACGGGGAAGGGCAATTCTTTGCTGTAAGCCATTTCCTGAAACACAAAGGTTGGAGGGAGGCTGGGCGTGGTGGCTCATGCCTGTAATCCCAGCACTCTGGGAGGCAGAGGCAGGAGGATCACTTGAGGTCAGAAGTTTGAAACCAGCCTGGACAACATGGTGAAACCCCATCTCTACTAAAAATACAGAAATTAGCCAGCGTGATGGTGCGCTCCTGTAGTCCTAGCTACTTGGGAGGCTGAGGGAGGAGAATCCCTTGAACCTGGGAGATGGTGGTTGCAGTGAGCTGAGATCACCTCACTGCACTCCAGCCTGGGCAACAGAGCAAGACTGTGTCTCAAAACAAAACAAAACAAAAAAGTTGGAGGGAGGTGGTGTCCTGATCCTTGCTGTTTTCCAGGGGCACAGGGCTTGACATTGTCACTAATACCCTTTCCCATTCCAGGGGCTGACAGAACCCCTCTTTCTCATGGAAAATCCACCTCACTTATTTTGAGTGAGGCTGATCCCACTTTCTACTCATATGGATGGGCATGTGGCCCAGGGCTTGCCAATTCAAATCACTTATTCTCTGATTAGTATTATCGCTCCAGCAAATAGGTAGATGCTCTAAGCAGTACCAATCAGTCTCTCCTGAGATTTGATCATGTAGATGCTGGGAGAGAACCCTGATATGAACCCAGCCATGCCTAGCTTAGGTCTACCTCCAGACTTCCCAGTTATGTGAACAAATAAAACCCCTGTTCGCTTAGTTGTGTGATTCTTTTGTTACCCCCTACCCCACAAATAACTATGTGTCCTGAGGCCTTGTTGGCTTGGGGTGTTTGAAGGATCCTGGCTACCTCTGATTCTGAAGGATTTCAAGGGTCCTATTTTAGTTCCAACAGTGAAACTGTTGACTGCAGAGTTCTGGCTCTATTTCAAGCTTGAGTAATTTCATCTGCTCTCCTTGAAAATTTTTACTGCAAGATATTTAATATTCTTAACTTCCTTCATAGACTTCTAAACATCACGGAATCTCCTTGATCATGTTTCACTATTCAAAGGCAAGTCCTGGCTGGATGCAGTAGCTCACGCCTGTAATCCCAAAACTTTGGGAGGCCAAGGCAGGTGAATCCCTTGAGCCCAGGAGTTTGAGACCAGCCCAGGCAACACAGGGAGCGCCTGTCTCTACAAAAAGTTTAAAAATTAGCTGGGTGTTGGCCGGGCACGGTGGCTCATGGCTGTAATCCCAGCACTTTGGGAGACCAAGGCAGGTGGATCAGGAGGTCAGGAGATCGAGACCATCCTGGCTAACATGGTGAAACCCCATCTCTACTAAAAATACAAAAAATTAGCCGGGCGTGGTGGTGCGTGCCTGTAGTCCCAGCTACTCGGGGGGCTGAGGCAGGAGAATGGCGTGAACCTGGGAGGCAGAGCTTGCAGTGAGCCGAGATTGTGCCACTGCACTCCAGCCTGGGTGACAGAGTGAGATTCCATCTAAAAAAAAAAAAAAAAAAAAAAAATTAGCTGGGTGTGGTGGCATGTGTCTGTAGTCCCAGCTACTCAGGAGGCTGAGGTGGGATGATTGCTTGATCCCAGGAGGTGGAGGCTGCAGTGAGCCCAGAGGTCTCACTCCTGATTTGGAGAGAAAAAATGTAGTATCCCAACATAAATTTTAAAAAGAAATCCTGTTTTTCCTTTAAAAAATGAGTTTTAATGCCCTAGATGTTAAATTGATTTTCAAGTTATTATTATTTTTAATAGAGATGGGATCTCATGCTGTCCCCAGGCTAAATTGATTGCAGAAGTATAATCATAGCTCACTGGAGCCTCGAACTCTTGGGCTCAAGAGATCCTCTCTCAGTAGCTAGGACTACAGGTGCATGCCACCATGCCCAGCTAAGCTTTTTGTTTGTTTGCTTTGTTTTTTGTCTGGCAGAGATAAGGATCTGACTATGTTGCCCAGGCTGGTTTGGAAACACCTGGTCTCAAATGATCCTCCTGCCTCAGCCTCCCAAAGCACTGAGATTACAGGCATGAGCCACCACACCAGGCCTTGAGTTCTTTTTGATAAATTATATGAGCAATAGATTAACATAAAGAATGGAAGGAATTGTTTTTGTGAGTGTTCAGGGATAGTGCATGAAAAGGCCTCATAGAAGAAATGCAATGGGGACACTTACATAAACCACAAAGCTTTAGTTTACATTTGACATTTTCCCAACTTCAATAGATAGGTCTACTTAATGATGAGATTGATCTGGTAAGTAAGAAAAGTCATGAAATGGATGGTGAGAATGATTTAGAATGTTTTAATTATGGAAGGGAAAAAAATAAGAAATAGCTAATCTTCCTAAGTAAATGTGAAAAAAAAAAAAGGTAACTTAACAAACATTCCTGGAATGCCACTTATGTGCTAGTCACTGGGGATATAGCAATGAACAACACAGACAAAATGTTCTGCCTTCACGGAACTTCTAGTGGAAAAATGCAGTGATAAAATAAAATGACGAATCTCCAAGAATAAACATTTGGGTTCCCAAGGCAAGCGAGCCTTTGACTGACTTGATGTTTTGCTTCTCTCTGTTTATTGGAAATTGCCCTATACCAGCCTGGGCAACATGATGAAACCCCAACTCTACAAAAACTACAAAAATGAGCCAGGCATGGCGGCGCATGCCTGTGGTCCCAGCTACTCAGGAGGCTGAGGTGGGAGGATCACTTGAGCCCAGGAGGTTGAGATTGCAATGAGCTGAGATCATGCCACTGCACTCCAGCCTGGGTGACAAAGCAAGACTCTGCCAAAAAAAAAAAAAAAAAAAAAAGGAAGGAAGGAAACAATAAATTGTACTATTCCAAAATGTTACAGTGTTCATCTCTGAGTGATTTTATTTCTCCTTAAAATTCTTCTGCATTTTCCAAATGTTCTACAATAAGCTTCAATTACTTTTTAATCAGAAAAAGTAACTTACTAAGGGGGAGAAAAAACCCCTAATAAACTAGAAGTTGAAATCCTTCAGTTTAGAGGGCTGACCTCAATACCTGCCTTTGGCATCTTCCTGAACTGAAAAGTCTAAAAAGCAGAACCTGTTGCTTTCACTTTGGGTAACTGTCCCCCTCCCTCCTCTCATTCTTGAGCTTTCCTGATGTATCCTAAAGCAATTTATTTTATAGTCTCACATACCTTTTTTTGTTCACTTATAAACATTCTGGGTGTCTACAGCTTTGTCTCTTCCTTGAGTCTCTCTCTTCTTCCTGACTACCTGGTTCTTCTGACCTTTTCTCTACAAAGATCACGATGGTTCTACTTCTCTGCGGACCAGATAAACCCTATCACTCCACATTGCCCTTGTCCCTTCCAAATCTAACTGCCACTTTTCAACAAACTGAACTCTCTCTAGGTTACCATGGCATCCCCTGAAAAAATGTCCGTCAAAGCTTTGTCTTATACGCTTACATTTCTAAAAGCTGTTTAATAAATTTATGAAAGAACGTTTTTAGCTCCTGGTGGGCTGAAGCATTATGTTACAGTCTTTGAGAACTTAAGGTCATGATAGATAATTCTTTTGTTTTGTTTTTTATAATTGGTTTAATCAGAATTTTATTGTTACAATCGATAGTTGCTTTACTTTTCTCTGTCTTTATTTTAAAGAAATCCCTAGTAGTTTCCCTACTGTTTTTTCTTATTGGTTCTTAGTATGAAAGTTGCCTTGACCTTTTTTTTTTTTTTTTTGAGGTTTGCTGTTGTTGCACAGGCTTGAGTGCAGTGGTGTGATCTTGGCTCACTGCAACCTCTGCCTGCCGGGTTCAAACGATTCTCCTGCCTCAGCCTCTCAAGTAGCTAGGATTACAGGTGCCTGCCACCATGAACGGCTAATTTTTTGTAGTTTTAGTAGAGATAGCGTTTCACCATGTTGGCCACGTTGGTCTCAAACTCCGAACCTAAAGTGATCCACCTGCCTCAGCCTCCTAAAATGCTGGGATTACAGGTGTGAGTCACCACACCCAGCCACATTGACTTTTATCGATGTAGAGGGAGAAGTCACTTGATATTTAGGTAAATTTTTTAATGGTATTTTATCTACTTTTTTCAAATCGGTAAGATGTACTTTTCATGCCTTAAAAATGTCTTTATTGAAGTATAACATATAGTAAAATACATTTACTGTATTTAGTGAGCTTTAGTGTACAGCTCAGTTTTTTTTAACATAGGTACATTCCCATTTAACCACCACCAGCTCAAGACACAGAACACTCCCAGCAATCCCACAGTTTCTCTTATCCCTTCCCAGTCAATATCCTCCTGCTCCCCACTTCTAGCCTACTCTTGCGAGAATAGTTACCACTATTCTGACTTCTATCACCATTTATAAGTTTTGCCTGTTTTTAAACTTGAAATAAATAGAATCACCCAGTATTTACTCTTTTGTTTTGGCTTCTGTAACTCAACATTATTTTCCTGTTCAGTTGTGTCATCATTTTTTTTTTATTACTGTATGGTATTCCATTAAATAAATATACTTCAATTTATATATCTATTCTCCTATGGATGGACATTTAGGGGGTTTTCAATTTTTTAATATGATCAGAAAAGTTGTTACAGCCATTCTCGTACATGTCTGTTGGTGGACATATGCACTCATTTCTCATGGGTATATACCAAGGGGTGGAATTGCTGGGTCATAGAATAGACATAATTTTACTTTTGGTAAAATTCTTAACACATTTGCATGGCACAAAATTCAGAAGGCACAAAAGAGTGTACAGTGAAAAGTCTCTCTCTTGTCTACATCCCAGTTCTACAGTTCTCTTCTCTAGAGGAAACCATATTGCCAGTTTCTTACAGAAACATACTTTGTATATAGAAGTATATGTATGTATAGTCTTGTGTTTTACACCAAAGCTACTACACAATCCAAACTCCTTTGCACCTTACTTCTTTCACTAAACAATTTATCTTTTTATTTTATTTATTTATTTATTTTTATTATCCTTTAAGTTCTAGGGTACATGTGCACAATGTGCAGGTTTGTTACATATGTATACATGTACCATGTTGGTGTGCTGCACCCATCAACTCGTCAGCACCCATCAACTCGTCATTTACATCAGGTATAACTCCCAATGCCATCTCTCCCCTCTCCCCCGTCCCCACAATAGGCCCCGGTGTGTGATGTTCCCCTTCCCGTGTCCAAGTGATCTCATTGTTCAATTCCCACCTATGAGTGAGAACATGCAGTGTTTGGTTTTCTGTTCTTGCAATAGTTTGCTGAGAATGATGGTTTCCAGCTGCATCCATGTCCCTACTAAGGACACGAACTCATCCTTTTCTATGGCTGCATAGTATTCCATGGTGTATATGTGCCACATTTTCTTAATCCAGTCTGTCATTCATGGACATTTGGGTTGATTCCAAGTCTTTGCTATTGTGAATAGTGCCACAATAAACATACATGTGCATGTGTCTTTATAGCAGCATGATTTATAATCCTTTGGGTATATACCCAGTAATGGGATGGCTGGGTCATATGGTACTTCTAGTTCTAGATCCTTGAGGAATTGCCATACTGTTTTCCACAATGGTTGAACTAGTCCACAATCCGACCAACAGTGTAAAAGTGTTCCTATTTCTCCACATCCTCTCCAGCACCTGTTGTTTCCTGACTTTTTAATGACTGCCATTCTAACTGGTGTGAGATGGTATCTCATTGTGGTTTTGATTTACATTTCTCTGATGGCGAGTGATGATGAGCATTTTTTCATGTGTCTGTTGGCTGTATGAATGTCTTCTTTTGAGAAATGTCTGTTCATATCCTTTGCCCACTTTTTGATGGGATTGTTTGTTTTTTTCTTGTAAATTTGCTTGAGTTCTTTGTAGGTTCTGGATATTAGCCCTTTGTCAGATGAGTAGATTGCAAAAATTTTCTCCCATTCTGTAGGTTGCCTGTTCACTCTGATGGTAGTTTCTTTTGCTGTGCAGAAGCTCTTTAGTTTAACTAGATCCCATTTGCCAATTTTGGCTTTTGTTGCCATTGCTTTTGGTGCTTTAGACATGAAATCCTTGCCCATGCCTATGTCCTGAATGGTATTACCTAGGTTTTCTTCTAGGGTTTTTATGGTGTTAGGTCTAATATTTAAATCTCTAATCCATCTTGAATCAATTTTCGTATAAGGAGTAAGGAAAGGATCCAGTTTCAGCTTTCTACTTATGGCGAGCCATTTTTCCCAGCACCATTTATTAAATAGGGAATCCTTTCCCCATTTCTTGTTTTTGTCAGGTTTGTCAAAGATCAGATGGCTGTAGATGTGTGGTATTATTTCTGAGGACTCTGTTCTGTTCCATTGGTCTATAGCTCTGTTTTGGTACCAGTATCATGCTGTTTTGGTTACTGTAGCCTTGTAGTATAGTTTGAAGTCAGGTAGCATGATGCCTTCAGCTCTGTTCTTTTGACTTAGGATTGTCTTGGCAATGCAGGCTCTTTTTTGGTTCCATATGAACTTTAAAGCAGTTTTTTCCAATTCTGTGAAGAAACTCATTGGTAGCTTGATGGGGATGGCATTGAATCTATAAATTACCTTGGGCAGTATGGCCATTTTCATGATGTTGATTCTTCCTATCCATGAGCATGGTATGTTCTTCCATTTGTTTGTGTCCTCTTTGATTTCACTGAGCAGTGGTTTGTAGTTCTCCTTGAAGAGGTCCTTTACATTCCTTGTCAGTTGGATTCCTAGGCATTTTATTCTCTTTGAAGCTATTGTGAATGGGAGTTCATTCATGATTTGGCTCTCTGTTTGTCTGTTACTGGTGTATAAGAATGCTTGTGATTTTTGCACATTGATTTTGTATCCTGAGACTTTGCTGAAGTTGTTTATCAGCTTAAGGAGATTTTGGGCTGAGACTGTGGGGTTTTCTAAATACACAATCATGTCATCTGCAAACAGGGACAATTTGACTTCTTCTTTTCCTAACTGAATACCCTTGATTTCTTTCTCTTGCCTGATTGCCCTAGCCAGAACTTCCAACACTATGTTGAATAGGAGTGGTGAGAGAGGGCAGCCCTGTCTTGTGCCAGTTTTCAAAGGAAATGCTTCCAGTTTTTGCCAATTAAGTATGATATTAGCTGTGGGTTTGTCAAAAATAGCTCTTATTATTTTGAGATACATTCCATCAATACCGAATTTATTGAGAGTTTTTAGCATGAAGGGCTGTTGAATTTTGTCAAAGGCCTTTTCTGCATCTATTGAGATAATCATGTGGTTTTTGTCTTTGGTTCTGTTTATGTGCTGGATTACGTTTATTGATTTGCATATGTTGAACCAGCCTTGCATCCCAGGGATGAAGCCCACTTGATCATGGTGGATAAGCTTTTTGATGTGCTGCTGGATTTGGTTTGCCAGTATTTTATTGAGGATTTTTGCATCGATGTTCATCAGGGATATTGGTCTAAAATTCTCTTTTTTTGTTGTGTCTCTGCCAGGCTTTGGTATCAGGATGATGTTGGCCTCATAAAATGAGTTAGGGAGGATTCCCTCTTTTTCTATTGATTGGAATCATTTCAGAAGGAATGGTACCAGTTCCTCCTTGTACGTCTGGTAGAATTTGGCTGTGAATCCGTCTGGTTCTGGACTTTTTTTGGTTGGTAGGCTATTAATTATTGCCTCAATTTCAGATCCTGCTATTAGTCTATTCAGGAATTCAACTTCTTCCTGGTTCAGTCTTGGGAGAGTGTAAGTGTCCAGGAATTTATCCATTTCTTCTAGGTTTTCTAGTTTATTTGCGTAGAGGTGTTTATAGTATTCTCTGATGGTAGTTTGTGTTTCTGTGGTGTCAGTGGTGATATCCCCTTTATCACTTTTTATTGTATCTATTTGATTCTTCTCTCTTTTTTTTCTTTATTAGTCTTGCTAGCGATCTATCAATTTTGTTGATCTTTTCCAACTCCTGGATTCATCGATTTTTTGGAGGGTTTTTTGTGTCTCTATCTCCTTCAGTTCGGCTCTGATCTTAGTTATTTCTTGCCTTCTGCTAGCTTTTGAATGTGTTTGCTCTTGCTTCTCTAGTTCTTTTAATTGTGATGTTAGGGTGTCAATTTTAGATCTTTCCTGCTTTCTCTTGTGGGCATTTAGTGCTATAAATTTCCCTCTACACACTGCTTTAAATGTGTCCCAGAGATTCTGGTATGTTGTATCTTTGTTCTCATTGGTTTCAAAGAACATCTTTATTTCTGTCTTCATTTCGTTATGTACCCAGTAGTCATTTAGGAGCAGGTTGTTCAGTTTCCATGTAGTTGAGCAGTTTTGATTGAGTTTCTTAGTTCTGAGTTCTAGTTTGATTGCACTGTGGTCTGAGAGACAGTTTGTTATAATTTCTGTTCTTGCACATTTGCTGAGGAGTGCTTTACTTCCAACTATGTGGTCAATTTTGGAATAAGTGTGATGTGGTGCTGAGAAGAATGTATATTCTGTTGATTTGGGGTGGAGAGTTCTGTAGATGTCTATTAGGTCCGCTTGGTGCAGAGTTGAGTTCAATTCCTGGATATCCTTGTTAACTTTCTGTCTCGTTGATCTGTCTAATGTTGACAGTGGGGTGTTGAAGTCTCCCATTATTATTGTATGGGAGTCTAAGTTTCTTTGTAATTCTCTAAGGACTTGCTTTATGCATCTGGGTGCTCCTGTATTGGGTGCATATATATTTAGGATAGTTAGTGCTTCCTGTTGAATTGATCCCTTTACTATTATGTAATGGTCTTCTTTGTCTCTTTTGATCTTTGATGGTTTAAAGTCTGTTTAATCAGGGACTGGGATTGCAACTCCTGCTTTTTTTTGTTTTCCATTTGCTTGGTAGATCTTCCTCCATCCATTTATTTTGAGCCTATGTGTGTCTCTACATGTGAGATGGGTCTCCTGAATACAGCAAACTGATGGGTCTTGACTCTATCCAATTTGCCAGTCAGTATCTTTTAATTGGACCATTTAGTCCATTTACATTTAAGGTTAGTATTGTTATGTGTGAACTTGATCCTGTCATTGTGATATTAGCTGGTTATTTTGCTCGTTAGTTGATGCAGTTTCTTCCTAGCATCGATGGTCTTTACATTTTGGCATGTTTTTGCAATGGCTGGTACCAGTTGTTCCTTTCCATGTTTAGTGCTTCCTTCAGGGTCTCTTGTAGGGCAGACCTGATGGTGAGAAAATCTCTAAGCATTTGCTTGTCTGTAAAGGATTTTATTTCTCCTTCACTGATGAAACTTAGTTTGGCTGGATATGAAATTCTGGGTTTAAAATTCTTTTCTTTAAGAATGTTGAATATTGGTCCCCACTCTCTTCTGGCTTGGAGAGTTTCTGCCGAGAGATCTGCTGTTAGTCTGATGGGCTTCCCTTTGTGGGTAACCCGACCTTTCTCTCTGGCTGCCCTTAACATTTTTTCCTTCATTTCAACTTTGGTGAATCTGACAATTATGTGTCTTGGAGTTGCTCTTCTCAAGGAGTATCTTTGTGGTGTTCTCTGTATTTCCTGAATTTGAATGTTGACCTGCCTTACTAGGTTTGGGAAGTTCTGCTGGATGATATCCTGAAGAGTGTTTTCCAACTTGGTTCCATTTTCCCTGTCACTTTCAGACACACCAATCAGACGTAGATTTGGTCTTTTCACACAATCCCATATTTCTTGGAGGCTTTGTTCATTTCTTTTTCCTCTTGTTTCTCTAGACTTCTCTTCTTGCTTCATTTCATTAATTTGCTCTTCAATCATTGATACTCTGTCTTCCAGTTGATCAAGTTGGTTACTGAAGCTTATGCAATTGTCCCGTAATTCTCATGTCATGGTTTTTATCTCTGCCAGTTCGTTTATGGCCTTCTCTGCATTGATTATTCTAGTTGTCCATTCTTCCATTTCTTTTTTCAAGATTTTTAGTTTCTTTGTGCTGGGTATATAGTTCCTCCTTTAGCTCTGAGTAGTTTGATTGACTGAAGTCTTCTTCTCTCAACTTGTCAAAGTCATTCTCCATCCAGCTTTGATCCGTTGCTGGCGATGAGCTGTCTTCCTTTGGAGGGGGAGATGCGCTCTGATTTTTTGAATTTCCAGCTTTTCTGCCCTGCTTTTTCCCCATCTTTGTGGTTTTATCTGCCTTTGGTCTTTGATGATGGTGATGTACTGATGGGATTTTGGTGTGGGTGTCCTTTCTGTTTGTTAGTTTTCCTTCTAACAGTCAGGACCCTCAGCTGCAGGTCTGTTGGAATTTGCTTGAGGTCCACTCCAGACCTTGTTTGACTGGGTATGAGCAGCGGAGGCTGCAGAAGATAGAATATTGCTGAACAGCGAGTGTTGCTGTCTGATTCTTGCTCTGGAAACTTTGTTTCAGAGGTGTGCCCAGCCATGTGAGGTGTGAGGTGTCAGTCTGCACCTACGGGTTATGTCTCCCAGTTAGGTTACTCAAGGGTCAGGGACCCACTTGAGCATGCAGTCTGTTCAGATCTCAGCCTCCATGCTGGGAGACCCACTGGTCTCTTCAAAGCTGTCAGACAGCGTCATTTACATCTGCAGAGGTTTCTGCTGTTTTTTGTTTAGCTATACCCTGTCCCCAGAGGTGGTCTACAGAGGCAGGCAGGCCTCTTTGAGTTGAGGTGGGCTCCACCCAGTTTGAGCTTCCAAGTGGCTTTGTTTACCTACTGAAGCCTCAGCAATGGCGGGCGCCTCTCCCCCAGCCTCACTGCCGCCTTGCAGTTAGATCTCAGACTGCTGTGCTGGCAATGAGGGAGGCTCCGTGGGCGTGGGACCCTACAGGCTGGGTGTGGGATATAATCTCCTGGTGTGCCATTTGCTAAGACCCTTGGTAAAGCACAGTATTAGGGTAGGAGTTACCCGATTTTCCAGGTGTTGTGTGTCTCAGTTCCCCTGGCTAGGAAAAGGGATTCCCTTCCCCCTTGTGCTTCCCAGGTGAGGCGATGCCTCACCCTGCTTCAGCTCTTGCTGGTCAGGCTGCACCAACTGACCGTCACCGATTGTCTGGCACTCCCCAGTGAGATGAACCCAGTACCTCAGTTGAAAATGCAGAAATCAACCATCTTCTGTGTCACTCATGCTGGGAGCTGGAGGCTGGAGCTGTTCCTATTCAGCCATCTTGCTCAACAATTTATCTTTGAGGTTAGTCTATATTAGTAACAGTGAACTGTTTCATTCCATTAAAGCAGCGGCCCCCAAACTTTTTGGCACAAGGCACTGGTTTTGTGAAAGACAGTTTTTCCACAGAGGTCGGGGGCTGGCAGGATGGTTTTGGGATGAAACTGTTCTACCTCAGATCATCAGGCATTAGATTCTCATAAGGAATACACAACCTTGATTCCTCACATGTGCAGTTCACAAAGGGGTCCATACTCCTATGAGAATTTATTGCTGCCTCTCATCTGACAGAATTTGGAGTTCAGGCAGTAATGCTGGCTCACCTGCTACTCACCTCCTACTGTGGAGCCTGGTTCCTAACAGGCCATGGACCTGTACCAGTTCATGGCCCAGAGGTTGGGGACCCCTGCATTAAATGACTGCATAGTATGATAACTTGCACATCTAAGAATATATCTCTAGGATGAAAACAGCTTTGGGCATTTAAAAATTTGCCTTAATTATATAAGAATGCCTGTTTTCCCCCACTTTCACCAACACAATGAGTTTGTAGACATTTTAATTCTTGCTAGTCTTAGGTGGAAAATGGTATCTCATTGTACCCTTAAATCTTAAATCTCCCTTAATATAAGGAAGGTCTTTCCATATGTAAAGATTTATTTTTATTTCCTGACCTGTAAACTGTTTATATTGTTTGTGTATTTTTCTTTGATTATTTTTTCTTATTTTATAATAATTATTTATATATTAAGGGAATTAGCCCTTGGTCTGTGATATGAGTTACGATTTTTTTTAATGAAAATTATTTCATTTTATTTTTGAGACAGGGTCTCACTCTGTTGCCTAGGCTGGAGTCCTGTGGCACAATCATGGTTCACTGCAGCCTGGACCTCCCGGGCTCAAGAGATCCTCCCACCTCAGCCTCCTGTGTTGCTGGGACTATAGGTGCACACCACCACACGGGGGTAATTTTTTCTTTTTTTAGAGATGGAGTCTTGTTATGTTGCCCAGTCTGGTCTTGAACTTCTGGGCTCAAGCAATCCTCCCAGCTCAGCCTCCCAAAGTGCTGGGATTACAGGCATGAGCCACCACCCCCAGCCTGAAAATCATATAATACATAGCAATTTAAGCTCCCACATGTATTAATTTATAAAGGATTGCAACTTAACAAACATTTATTGTGCCAGGCACTGCAAAAAGCTGAATATATAATCGAGATTGATTTGTACCTTTAAAACACTTACAGTCTAAGAACAGAAAGAGACTCCCAAACCAAATGATCATTACTTTATCACTTGGTAAGTTTTATTATAGGATAGACGTGTACACTACATGCACTTCAAACTCAACGTGTCCAAAACTGAGTTTGTTGTCTTCTTCTAGGACCTCTTTTTCCATTGTTCCATATCACAGATAATGGCATCATTAGTCACTCAGCTGTTTTGTTCAGAAACCTTGGAGTGATCCTTGAGTCCTTTCTCTCCTTCACTCTGAAAATGGATTTGCCAATTATCTGAAAGATCATTGTGAAGGACTGAAGGAAGGAGGGGGCTGGTGACTGAGAAACTATTAATTACATTAGTCCAGACAGCAATTGATGAGGTAGCAACCATGAGAATGGGGAAGAAGACAGAAGAGGGACTTGAAGATTTTTAAGTATAGCCGGTGAGGAAGAGTTGGGGATAAGTTCCACATTTCTGGTTGAGTGGATGATGGAAATCATGCATAGAGATGGGGATGGAGTGTGTAACTGTTTCAGGAAGTGAAAGATACAGGATTCAGTTTAGACATTTTGTGTTCGAGGTCTGGTGTGACACCCAAATATAATTTTAAGTACAGTACTGCCAACTCCCACTTTCCTGAAGTCATAAAAGGGCATGTTACTACAGTTAATTAAAAATCGATATGGGTAATTCTTAAACTGTCCGTTTTTATTGCTGACTACTTTCCTGGGTGTTTGCAGTCTTCCTGGGCACCCTGGTCGCTGGCCCTGATCCAGCCACACCTTCTCACAGGTACTCTTATGAAAATTAAGCCCTGTAATAGACAGAATATCGTCTGGTTTGAGTCTCGCAACTTTTTCTCCTAGACAGAATTAAGGGGACAATGAACAGCCAAAACAGAAACGGGAGGGAGTTATGAGAGAGTAGTAAAGGGGTTGAATAATTTGAAGCATAGTTAATTGGTCTTTGAATAATCAGATTGCTACAAAAGTATCAGCTTATTTACTTCTGAAGTATTATATTATCCCAAAACCAGGAAAATAAAGGAATGAGAGGAAATTACCTATAATCCAGTCACGCCAGTAGTACCACTCTGAGCATTATGGAATACTATACTCTTTCCCAATTTTTCCCAGCCTCCTTTTGAAATGGTTATAAATCATAGTGTAAACATTAATTGTCTAAAATGAATAGTGGCATCCTGGTGGCATAAGATAATTTTTGTAACTGGACTTAAAGGAACATTGAATATAAAGTAAATGATCATTGTGCTCTCTACCCTGCTAGAAATCATTACTCTCTTTAAGGACATAGAAGGAAATGTGGGTTTATGTTCCAGGTACCTAACATACAAACAGGAAGTCTTGCAGACCTGAGACAGTCTAGTTTATTAGCACTGAAATACAGCTACCTTTTAAATTACTAAGAACATTTTTTTTAACTTACGTATGTTTTGTGGCATGGTAGCATGAAAAAATCACTGGGCTCAGAGGTGGGAGACTCAGACTATAGTCCTAGCTTTGACATTAACTGTGTGGTCTTGGATTTACTTTTCCTTCTGTACTAAATCAATTCAGATCTCCCGCATACCTGTCAGTGAGTGTGTTAATGTGACCCTGTTTGTCCATGCCTGATCCATGCCCACCCCTGAAGCTGAAGGTGAGATCACCCCTCTCTACACTAAAATGACCATGAATTGGGAAAGAGTCCACCCCCCAAAATTCCATGGGATGGGTTGTTACCAGAAGAGGAAATGCATTTGAGCAGGCAAAAACACTAGATGTTATCCAACTTTGCTCTCGGTTCCTTTATCCACAAAATGAAGGGATTAGCGTAAAAAGTTCTATTAATAAGTCTCTCTAGATCTGTCTTCACAGGACTGAAAGTACAGAATTGCACCAGTTAAAGTATGAAAAAAACTATGCTCTTCCTTTGACTTCTAATTTGTGGTATTTACTCCCTATGACTTCAGGGCAATTTCATGAGTTCAGACCAGGAGTTTCAAACCAGGTTCCTGAGTGACTTTCCTGTTTTTGTGAGCTGTCTGTGTATACTTCCTGCAGAGAGAATGTTTTATTAATAGCAACATATGTCCTGAAACAACATACTTCTTTGACCCCATCACCGTTTTTATCTTTGGAAAACCTATGATGTGTTACTAAGTGTTAAGAATAGTTTATTCTTTACTGTGCAGTTGCCAAACCAAATTTATTTTTACTCAAACTGGACAGTACCTGGCTAATACAATGACTCCCCCAAAATCAAGTTTTTCACGGCATGTCTTCTTATTCTACAAGCTGGGTGAGTGTGTGAGATCAAAGGAATGTGCAAACAGGCCTGTGCCATGGCTCACGCCTGTAATCCCAGCACTTTGGAAGCCCGAGGCAAGCAGATCAGTTGAGCTCAGGCGTTCAAGAACAGCCTGGGCAACATGGAGAAACCCGATTGTATTAGTCAAGGTTCTCTTAGAGGGACAGAACTAATAGGATATATATATTATATATATATGAGTTTATTATATATATTTATTATAATTATATATAATATATAATTAATATATATTATATATATGAGTTTATTAAGTATTAACTTACATGATCACAAGGTCCCACAATAGGCTGTCTGCAAGCTGAGGAGCAAGGACAGCCAGTCCAAGTCCTAAAACTGAAGAACTTGGAGTCTGATGTTCGAGGGCAGGAAGCATCCAGCACAGGGGAAAGATACAGGCTGGGAGGCTAGGCCCATTTCTCTTTTTCACGTTTTTCTGCCTGCTTTATATTTGCTGGCAGCTGATTAGATTGTGCCCCCGGATTAAGGGTGGCTCTGCCTTCCCCAGCCCACTGACTCAAATGTTAATCTCTTCTGGCAATACCCTCACAGACAAATCCAGAATTAATTTCATATTCTTCAGTCCGATGAAGTTGACGGTATTAACCATCACACTGGTCCTTGCAAAAAATACAAAAATTAGCCAGGCATGGTGGCACATGCCTGTGGTGGGAGGATGGCTTGAGCCTGGAGGACAGAGGTTGCAGTGAGCCTTGATTGCACCACTGCACTCCAGCCTGGGTGACCGAGTAAGACCCTGTCTGGGGAAAAAAAAAAAAAAAAGGAATGTGCACACATACTTTAAGCATAGTTTTGCCCTGACAACTCTTTTTTCTCCAATCTCGACTTCAATGATTATTTTTAATGGAACTGGCTCTGACAAAATAATCCTCACAGGACCTTTAAATTACATAATTAAACAGAATAAAACAAGGTATAATAAAAAGTTTCCTGTTCTTCAATTCTAATGGCAAATTTGCCTATATATTCTCTCCATCAGCAAACTGGGATAATAATAGTGGCTCCCTATCTCAGAAGGTTGTTGAACTGATTAAAATGAGATAATGCATGTAAAATACGTGGCACAATGTTTGATGCAAACAAAATGACCATAAATATTAGCTATGACTGTATTACTATCCATAAACAGAATATAATGCCTACCTCAGACAGTGATTCTGAGGATAGAAAGGGATACAAAGTGTTTAACAGGCCAGCACAGTGGCTCACGCCTGTACTCTCAGCACTTTGGGAGGCCAAGGCTGGCGGATCACCTGAGGTCAGGAGTTCAAGACCAGCCTGACCAACATGGAGAAACCCCATCTCTACTAAAAACACAAAATTAGCCAGGCATGGTGGCTTATCTTTAAAAGGGCTATTATAATACTTATCTTGTGTACTTCCCATCATAATAATAAAATATTATGTGAGGTTGAAAATCTCCTTATCTTTAAAAGGGTTATAATATATAATAATATTTATCTTGTGTACTTCTCATCATAATAATAAAATATTATGTGAGGTTGAGTTGATTAAAGAACTTTGTAAAGGGTCAAAAGAATAACAATCTGGCCAGGTGCAGTGGCTCATGCTTGTGATTCCAGCACTTTGGGAGGCCAAGGCGGGCCGATCACCTGAGGTTGGGAGTTCGAGACCAGCCTGACCAACATGGAGAAACCCCATCTCTACTAAAAATACAAAATTAGCTGGGTGTGGTGGTGCATGCCTGTAGTCCCAGCTACTCGGGAGGCTGAGGCAGGGGAATTGCTTGAACCCGGGAGATGGAGGTTGTGGTGAGCCGAAGTTGCACCATTGCACTCCAGCCTGGGCAACAAGAGTGAAACTCCATCTCAAAAAATAAAAAAAAAAATCTAACAATAATTTATCTACCTGTCATGTACCAACTAAATGCCAAGCCTATGCTAAGTGCTATATTTATATTGTCTCATTTAATTCTCAAAACAGCTCCATTAAGTAGTTGCTATTTTTATGTCCATTTTACAAATGAGGATCCTAAGTCTTAGAGATGTTACATAACTTGCTTAAAGTCACATTGCACATTAAATGTGCAAATAAACATCTATTTAAACTCCAGATTACTCTTAACCTTTCTACTATAAAAATGCAAGTTATTTTTTTTTTTTATAATAAGCAGTTTTCTTAATGACATTTTGGTATGGGAAGCCCATAGAGGTGATTATTTCAAATAGTAATTTTTTTTTTTTTTTTATGAGACAGAGTCTCACTGTCACCCAGGCTGGAGTGCAGTGGTGCAATCTTGGCTCACTGCAACCTCCGCCTCCTGGGTTCAAGCAATTCTTGTGCTTCAGCCTCCCAAGTAGCTGGGACTGCAGGTGTGCACCATCACGCCCAGCTAATTTTTGTTTTTGTTTTTGTTTTGAGATGGAGTCTCACTCTGTCACCAGGCTGGAGTGCAGTGGTGCGATCCTGGCTTACTGCAACCTCCGCCTCCTGGGTTCAAGCGATTCTCCTGCCTCAGCCTCCCGAGCAGCTGGGACTATGGGCATGAGCCACCACACCCGGCTAATTTTTTTTTTGTATTTTAATAGAGAAGGGTTTTCACCATGTTGGCCAGGATGGTCTTGATCTCCTGACCTCATGATCTGCCTGCCTCAGCCTCCCAAAGTGCTGGGATTACAGGCATGAGCCACTACACCTAGCCTAATTTTCACATTTTCAATAGAGATGAGGATTTCCATGTCCATCAGGCTGGTTTAGAACTCCTGACCTCAGGTGATCCACCCACCTCTGCCTCCCAAAGGGCTGGGATTACAGTCATGAGCCACCTCATCCAGCTCAAATAGTAATTTACTAATGTGTTTTACTCACACATTTCTGACATTTTTAAGGGAACAGTGCTAAATAAAAATGACTACTCCTTGAAATATGTGTTTAATTTTCTAGGGAGAGGTGGATCTTGTTCCTTTTTGAAGTAGGAGCCAGGCTAGCCAGTGTTCCCTTCTCTTCTAGGAGCCATACACTTGATGGACATAAAATCTTGCAGAGAAAGCAGAAGCCCTTTCTTCCAAAAAGATTACAACTCATATTTGCTTCAAATAAAATAAGACCTGAAATAGCTGCTCACTCCTAAAAGAATATTTGAACTTTATGAGAAAAGAGGAGCACCATCAAGTAGGCAACCATTCCTGGGAATAAGTTGATTTGGCTATCAGATTAAGTAAATATCTTTTAAATTTCAGTGTATTCCATGGTCCTTGTATTAGTCCATTTTCATGCTGCTGATAAAGACACACCCAAGACTGGGCAATTTATAAAGAAAAAGAGGTTTAAAGGACTCACCATTCCACGTGGCTGGGGAGGCCTCACAATCATGACAGAAGGCGAAAGGCACATTTTTTTTTTTTTTTTTTTTTTTTTTAGATGGAGTCTTGCTAGGTCACACAGGCCAATTTTTGTATTTTTTTTTTTTGTTTTTTAAGAGACGGAGTTTCACCATGTTAGCCAGGATGGTCTCGATCTCCTGACCTCGTGATCCACCCACCTCGGCCTCCCAAAGTGCTGAGATTATAGGCGTGAGCCACTGCGCCTGGCCTGAAAGGCACATCTTTCATGGCAGCAGACCAGAGAGAATGAGAGCCAAGCAAAAGGGGAAATCCCCTTATAAAATCATCAGATCTTGTGAGACTTATTTACTACCACGAGAATAGTATGGGGGAAATCGCCCCCATGATTCAATGATCTCCCACCAGGCCCCTCTCACAACATGTGGGAATTACGAGAGCTACAATTCAAGATGAGATTTGGTTGGGGACACATCCAAACCTTGTAAGTCCTGTCCAAAATTATTATTTTGCTTAATTTTAAACTGTAGATTTTTATAAATAAACCTCTTTGAAGCACTAATAGCTGAGTTTTTCCATTATTAGACCCTTAGAGTCTTTGAAAGTAGGTACTAAGAAACTTGTGGTCTAGGGGTAAGAAGAGCTCTGCTGCTTGTTTAGGCTTAATTTTGAGCCACAAAATGACCTCAACTTTTATATCATTATAGAATATC
Organism: Rhinopithecus roxellana; assembly: GCF_007565055.1. Classification (NCBI taxonomy): domain Eukaryota; kingdom Metazoa; phylum Chordata; class Mammalia; order Primates; family Cercopithecidae; genus Rhinopithecus; species Rhinopithecus roxellana. The sequence continues at coordinate 59,132,694 of NC_044551.1, forward strand.
TTGGCTGTCAATTTATAATTTTCCACCAGAAAACCAAGATTGTTGATTCTTAATGAGACAAACCCAGTAGTTTGATGGAGCCAGCTCCTACATGCTGTGGAGAATTGATTACTAAACATTTAAAAATTTTTAATCCCAACATTTTTGAAGGCTGAGGCAAGAGGATTGTTCGAGGCCAGGAAGACAATACCAGCCTGGGCAATACAGTAAGACCCCACCTTTCTCTCTCTCTCTCTCTCTCTATACACACACACACACACACACACACACACACACACACACACACACATATATATATATATAAGTTTTTTAAATTAGCCTGGTCTGATGGCATGTGCCTGCAGTCTGTAGTCTTAGCTATTCTGGAGGCTGAGGTGGGAGGATGCCTTGAGCCCAGGAATTTGAAGTTACAGTGATATATATATCACTGTGATCTATCTATCTATGTATCTTGTATCTATGGATCTATGTATCTATCTATCTATCGAGAGAGATAATTTTTATGAGATTATATGTGCTAATGTTAAACCTTGGTAACTTGAAATCAGGCATGATGGGGGTATTTATACCTTAGAAAATGGCAAATGTTGCCAATCAGGCCCTCCATTTCCCCTTCCTTCCTCCATGTGTCCCCCACCCATCCACCCACCCAATCTGCCCTGAGAGCCTGTTCACCAGCACGCAACTGAGTAGAGCCATCCTGTTTCCAATGAAGTATCAGAGAATGAACCCCAGACCTGATGCTCTGTTGCCAATGATCAGCAACCTGCTTCTCATCATACTTAGAAAATGGCAGCCCTCACAGCCTTGGTTACCAACCCAGGCAAAGGTGAAACTCCGAATACCAATGGCAAGAGAGTAATTTTCATCTCTGAAGGTCAGAAGTTCACTTTAAAGTGTCAGCTGTTGTTTGGCAATGATAGGTTGACGGGGAGTACCAAAATATTCTAAGGACTGTGGGAAATGAGGTCTAAGGTCATTTTCCCAGTCAGCAGAGTAGGGGAAATTCATCCCTCAAAACATGATGGGATTTTCCTTCCAATGTCATTAATCACAATGAATATGTTTGAGGATTGTACACTAACAAGATGGGAGAAACTAGATCTCATGCAGTCAAAATACGTGAAGAACAGTTCTCCATTGGACGAGGTAATTCATTATTCTACCAATGTTGCCTTGTGTAAATCTTGCCTTCTTTGTATGTCAGCCAGGCCAGAATTGTTCTAACTTGTACATTTCATCTTTCAGCGAACGTACCAAGAACCATGTTTGTTTATTTTGTTTGTTTTCTGCGGATTTACCAGGACTTTGTTTAATTCACCTAAGGCCTAACATAACATCTGACTCAAGCCTGTGAATATTTGTATTCCTTAGTCTTTGGGCTCACGGTATAGAAATGAACTAAAATCCTGGAAAACAATCCAGGGTCTTTGCCAAAAAAAAGAAATATCTATTCCTTCAGAGTATGACTATACAGTGCCTGATTTGAATCTAGTGAAATCTCCCCCAACAAATGTGGAATCCATACACACTTTCAACTCTCATTCTTCTTTTAAGACCTTAGGAAAAAGAAACTACATCAGGCATCTTTATGAGACAGGTGAGCATGAAGTTCAGGACATTTAAAAATTAACATCTAAAGCAGAAATTCTCAATTGTGATTCATATTAGAATCATCTAAGGGGCTTAAAAAAATCTCAATATTTAGGCCACTCCACAGACCAACTAAATGAGAATTTTGTGGGTGAGATCCAGGCATTGATAGTTTTTAAAGCTCCCTAGACAATTTCAATGTGCACCAAGGTTTTTTTGTTTGTTTTTTATCTTTGTTATTTATTTATTTTCAATTTGTGCCAAGGTTTGAGAACCACTGACTTAAAGCAAGAAACTTGGTTTCCTGCCAGGTGAGATTTATTCTGTGTTTAGTCACTCTTCCTAATATATTAGAAATCTTCATTTCCTTAGTGTCTGATTGCCCAGTTGTTGGCTTTAAGACTTTAAATAGACAATGAATCATGCATTAAAAACAATGATCTAGAATAGGCCAGCTACCTGATGTACCAAAGCTATGATCATGTTACATCCTTGCTCAAAAAACTTCTTGTTAATAAGATCTGATATTGGTGAAAATACAGAGCAGAAAGCATTTGAATACCTTCTTTAAGAGCATAAATTGATGCAAATTTTCCAGAGAGCAAATTGAAAGCATATCTCAAATTTTAATACATATATATCCAGCAATTCTACCTTCAAGAATTTAGTCTAAAGAAATAATTGGCAAGTGTGCAAAGGTATTCATACCAAGATATCGATAGCAACATTGGTTATGTTATTAGTAATATATATTTTCTAGGTTTTTTTTTCATTTCAGTGCATCCAAGTTTTTGAAATGCTTGAGGCTTGTTCAAAAGTATTAATAGTGTGTATTGACATGCAAAAGTGTTCACAACCCATTACTGAATTAAAGAAAAATACAGGTTACCAAAAAGCATGTCTAGTATAATTCCACTTACGTTTTTTAAAAAAGAAGATCTATATTTTTACAAATTTTGAATGACTGGGGCTAGGTGTGGTGACTCATGCCTATAATTCCAGCACTTTGGGAGGCCAAGGCAGGAGGACCGCTTGAGCTCAGCAGTTTGAGACCAGCCTGGCCAACATGGTGAAACCCCATGTCTACCAAAAACACAAAAAATTAACCTGGTGTGGGTGCACACCTGTGGTCCCAGCTACTCAGGAGGCTGAGGTGGGCGGATTGCTGGAGCCTGGAGGCAGAGCCTGCAGTGAGCCTGCAATGAGCCACTTGCACTCCAGCTTGGGTGACAAAGTGAGACATCCATCTCAAAAAAAAAAAAAGGTTGGAAAATTGTACCCAAACTATTAACTGATTGCATCTGAGGAGTAAAATTATACCATGATAGGAGGGGAAAATTTTGCCTCATTCTTTCTACACTTATGTATTGTTTGAATTTTTTAAATGTACACGTGTTACTATTATAATTTACACAATACAAACATGTTAAATTATTTTTTACCCACCACTTTCTATAGAATAAAGTCTAAACTTCTTAGCTTTATATTTAAAGTGCTCAACGATTTGTCCCTTAACTACTTTTTGCCAGTCATTTAGACATGCTTGTTGGTAGAATTGAATTTCACTTTCATCTCTCCTATTTATACTCACTTGAGCCCAACTGTTCCTACCAAATTTGCCTTCATGTTTGATCTTTGGGAGCATCCTTTCCTTTGCCTGAAATGCCCTCAATCTTCCTCCCCATTTGCTAAAATCCAACCAAGCTATGAAGGCTCAGATTGAGTGCTATCAAGTAGAGCTCTCCCTCCCTTGAATTACTGTATTACATAATATCTGATACTCAAGAAATGAATATTATCAAACAGAGGAATGAATCCTCACAGTGAAGTTCAAGGTCCTGTTTAGTTTTCTCATTTAGGAAATGGGGACATACTACCTATCACATTAGGTTATTGTGAGGATTTAATGAGATAACTATGAAAAGCACTTAGGACAATACCAGAATATGGTAATTCATGGTTCAAAAAAACTAGTATTACCATTATGCTTTTTAAATCATTCACATCTTATCTCTGTAAACACTCAATCTCTGGATACCAGAAACTGCATGCCATATACTCTAGTATCCTTCTTCAAACTCTATGCAGTAGAACCTTCTATGTGATACACACTAACATTTGTTGCTGATGGTAACGAAGGTTATTAAATCTATATACTAGTAACTTTATTTTATTTTATTTTATTTTATTTTTTGAGATGGAGTCTTCCTGTGTTGCCCAGGCTAGAGTACAACTGGTCCTATCTCAGTTCTCTGCAGGCTCACTGCAGCCTCTATCTCCTGGGTTCAAGCGATTCTCCTGCCTCAGCCTCCCAAGTAACTGGGACTACAGGCATGCGCCACCACGACCAGCTAAATTTTGTATTTTTAGTAGAGACGGGGTTTCACCATGTTGACCAGGCTGGTCTCGAACTCCTGACCTCAAGTGATCCACCTTGGCCTCCCAAAGCGCTGAGATTACAGGCGTGAGCTACTGCACCTAGCCAATACTAACTATAAAAAATAACAAATCACTTAGTTTGGACAATATTATAACTTCACAGTGCCAAGAATAAAATACAGGCATACCTCATTTTATTGCGCTTCACTTAATTACACTTGTGCAGATACAGCATTTTTTACAAGTTGAATGTGGCAACCCGGCTTCAAGCAAGACTATTGGCACCATTTTTCCAATGGCATGTGCTCACTTCCTGTCTCTGTCATAGTTTTGTAATTCTCACAACATTTCAAACATTTTCATTATTGCTGTATCTGTAATGATGATCTGTGATAAATGATTTTTTTTTTTTTTTAATAGGGGTAGGGTCTCACTCTGTCACCCAGGTTGGAATGCAGTGGCACAATCACAGCTCACCACAGCCTCGATATTCTGGGATCAAGTTATCCTCCCACCTCACCATCCCAGGTAGCTAGGATCACATGTGCACCACCATGCCTGGCTATTTTGAAATTTTTTATAGAGATAGGGTCAGGCTGGTCTTGAACTCCTGGGCTCAAATGATCTCCCTGCCTCAGCCTTGCAAAGTGCTGGGATGGACCACAGGTTCAACCATCACACCCAGCCACCACCGCCTTCTTTTTCTTCTCCTTCTCCTTCTCCTTCTTCTTCTTCCTCTTCTTTTTTTGTAGAGATGAGGCCTTGCTGTGTTGCCACACTGGTGTTGAACTCCTTCCCTCAAACAATCATCGCACCTTGGCCTCCTAAAGCACTAGGATTATGTGATCAGTTATCTTTAATGCTACTATTGTAACTGTTTTTGTGTGCCATGAACTGCACCCGTATAAGATGGTGAACTTAATCACTAAATGTTTTGTGTGTTCTTACTGCTTTACCAACTGGCTTTCCTCCATCTTTCACCTTTCCTTAGGCCTCCTATTCACTGAGACACAACAGTATGGAAATAAGGTCACTAATAACCAACCCTACCATGGCCTGTAAGTGTTCAGGTGAAAGGAAAAGTTGTGTGTGTCTCACTTTATATCAAAAGCTAAAAATGATTAAGCTTCATGAGGAAGGCACGCCAAAAGCTGCTTTAGGCCTAAAGCTAGGCCTCTTTTACCATACAGTTAGCCAAGTTGTGAATGCAAAGGAAAAGCTGTTGAAGGATATTAAAAGTACTATTCCAGTGAATACACAAATAATGAGAAAGCAAAGTAGGCTTGTTATTGATACGGAGAAAGTTTTAGTGGTCTGGAAAGAAGATGAAACCAGCCACAACATTCCCTTAAGCCAAAGCCTAATCCAGGGCAAGACCCTAACTCTCTTACTATGAAGGCTGAGAGAGGTGAGAAAGCTGTAGAAGAAAAGTTGGAAGCCAGCAGAGGTTGGTTCATGAGATTTAAGGAAAGGAACTGTCTCCATAACATAAAAGTGCAAGGTGAAATAGCAAATGCTAATATAGAAGATACAATAAGTTATACAGAAGACCTAACTAAACTCATCTATGAAGATGGCCACACTAAATGACAGGTTTTCCATGTGGATGAAACAACCTTCCATTGGAAGAAGATACCATTCAAAACTTTCATAACTAGAGAGAAGTCAATGCCTGAATTCAAAGTTTCACATGACAGGCTGACTCCCCTGTTAGGGGCTAATGCAGCTGGTGACTTGAAGTTGAAGCCAATGTTCATTTACCATTCTGAAAATTCTAGGGCCCTTAAGAATTATGGCAAATCTGCTCTATGCTGTGTAAATGGAACAACAAAGACTGGATGACAGCACATTTGTTTTCAGCATGGTTTACTGAATTGTTTAAGCCCATTGTTGAGACCTACTGCTACAAAAAAAAAAAAGACTTTTTTCAAAATATTACTGCTCCTTCACAATGCACTGGACACCCAAGAGCTCTGATGGAGATGTTCAAGGGGATTAATGTTGTTTTTGTGCCTGCTAACACAACAGTCATTCTGCAGCCTGTGGATCAAGGAGTAATTTCAACTTTCAAGTCTTATTACATAAGAAATACATTTCATAAGGATATAGTTGCCAAAGATAGTAATTTTTCTGATGCATCTGGGCAAAGTACATTGAAAATCTTCTGGAAAAGATTCACCATTCCAAATACCACTAAGAACATGCATGATTCATGGGAGAAGATCAAAATATTGACATTAACAGGAGTTTGGAAAAAGTTGATTCCAACCCTCATGGATGATTTTGAGGGGTTCAAGATTTCAGTGGAAGAAATAATTGTAGATATGGTAGAAACAGCAAGATAACTGGAATTTTTTTTTTATTTTTATTTTTTTGAGACAGAGTCTCACTCTGTCACGCAAGCTGGAGTGGAGTGGCACGATCTCGGCTCACTCTAACCTCTACCCCCTGGTTCAAGCAATTCTCCTGCCTCAGCCTCCCGAGTAGCTGAGATTACAGGCACATGCCACCAGATCTGGCTAATTTTTTGTATTTTTAGTAGAGACAGTGTTTCCCCTAACTGTCTCTACTAAATGTTGGCTAGGCTAGTCTCGAACTCCTAACCTCAGGTGATCCACCCACCTTGGCCTCCCAAAGTGCTGGAATTACAGGCATGAGCCACCAAGTCCAGTAATTCTAGTTCTCACGGTGAGAACTAGAATTAGAAGTGGAGCCTGAAGATGTGACTGAATTGCAGCAATCTTACCATAATATTTGAAGAGATGAGGAGTTGCTTCTTATGGATAAGCAAAGAAAGTGCCTTTTTTTTTTTATTTTTATTTTTTTGAGACAGAGTCTCGCTCTGTCACCCAGGCTGGAATGCAGTGGCGCAATCTCGGCTCACTGTAACCTCCACCTCCCAGGTTTGAGCGATTCTCCTGCCTCAGCCTCCCAAGTAGATGGGACTACAGGAGCGTGCCACCACGCCCAGCTAATTTTTTTTTTTTTTTTTTTTTTGGTATTTTTAGTAGAGATGGGGTTTCACTGTATTAGCCAGGATGGTCTTGATCTCCTGACCTCATGATCCACCTGCCTTGGCTTCCCACCTGCCTTGGCTTCCCAAAGTGCTAGGATTACAGGCGTGAGCCATGGCGCTCAGCCTGAAAGTGGCTTCTTGAGACAAAATCCACTCCTGGTGAAGATGCTGTGAACATGGTGGAAATGACCACAAAGAAATTTAGAACATTATATAAACTTAGTTGTAAAGCAGTGGTAGGCTTTGTAAAGATTGACTCCAATTTTGAAAAAAAGGTCTACTGTTGGTAAAATGCTATCAAACAGTATTGTATGCTACAGAGAAATTTTTTGTGAAAGAAAGAATCCATCAATGCAGCAGACTTCATTGTTGTCTTATTTCAAGAATTTTTCACAGCCATCCTAGTATTTAGCAACCACCAATCACTCTGATCAGTCAACAGCCATCAACAGTGAGTCATGACACTCTACCAGCACAAAGATTATGACTCACTGAAGGCACAGATGATTGCTATCATTTTTAAGCAAGAAGGTACTTTTTAGTTAAGGTATGTACAGTTATTTTAGACATAATGCTATTGAACACTTAATAGATTACAGTCTAGGCTGGGTGTGGTGGCTCATGCCTGTAATCCCAATACTTTGGAAGGCTGAGGTGAACAGATTACTTGAGGTCAGGAGTTCGAGACCAGCCTGGCCAACTTGGTGAAACCCTATCTCTACTAAAAACATAATAATTAGCCAGGCATGGTGGCAGGCACCTGTAATCCCATCTACTCGGGAGGCTGAGGCAGGAGAATCACTTGAGCCCAGGAGGCGGAGTTTGCAGTGGGCTGAGACTGTACCACTGTACTCCAGCCTGAGCAACAGAATAAGACTTCATCCCAAATAAACAAATAAATAAATAAATAAAGATTATGGTGTAAACACAACCTTCATATGGGCTGAGAAGCAAAAAAGTTCATGTGACTTACTTTTTTTGTGATATTTGCTTTATTGCAGTGGTCTGAAACTGAACCTGCAATATCTCCAAGGTATACCTGTATCAACAGGAAATTATAACACTAAAACATTGCTGCCCTAAAATATTCAAATAAAACAATATGCTCTTTCTTTGGTGAAATCACAGAATATAGGATAAGTCATTTTCAGAATTCTATTTTCATAAACACAGTTGACACTTACAAGATGCTGGACAAGTATAGTCAAGTATTTACAGAAAACACCAGATGAGTTTGGTTTATTTAATATATTTTTGGCAGATAACACACCATACTTCAGTAGAAGACTCCATGTGTTCTAGAGTTTTGACATATGGGACTTTATATGCAGCCATAGAAATAGAGTGCTCTACTCCAACAATCATAGCAAGAATGACCAAGTCTCGATATGTTTAGTTCCTCACGTTTTTCTAGTTTAAAATCACCACTAGATTACAGTTTTAAAATCTCAGTAACGTTATTGGCAGGCTGATTGGAACAGTTTCTGTTCTCACTTAATCCCACCGGACAGACATGATCTGTGTGTGCTGGCACAGTGCCATTGAAACAACTGGAGTTACCTGATACAGTACATTACTCTAGGATAAAGAAAGTCAGATTGTTATTTTATCTTTGGAGGCCTAACAAATATTTTACTGAACCTAGTTTCTTCTTTTTTGGTTTGTGTGTCCATATACTACTTTATAGGTTAACAGACTTGGTTCCTCAGCACTGTGTGTCTAACTTTAAATCTGTCTTCAGTAGGGTCAACACCTTGTTCTTTAGCCAAAAATGTCAAAGTGTGAATCATTAAGAAAAGATAATAGATACCCTACCTATTTTATTTAAACTTATAAATGTAAGTAACTCAGCAATCTTTTGAAGGAGGGTCAAAGCCTTCATCTTTAGTCTCCTGGTTATCCAGTTGTTGTTTTTAAGTAGAGATAGGGTCTCACTATGTTGATCAGGCTGGTCTTGAACTCTTAGCCTCAAGTGATCCTCCCACCTCAGCCTTCCAAAGTGCTGGGATTACAAGTGTGAGCCACCGTGCCTGGCCTTTTTGGTTTTTGTTTTGTTTGTCTCTTTTTTAAGAGTGAGGCACTCAAACTGACCAACCAAAAAAACTAACCAGCATGTATGATATGAGTTCATTTGTGTAAAACATATAAAGATACTAGAGAAAAGATAGAGTTAGGGAAAGTCATGATAATAAGCAAGTAAAAAAATCAGGTTGCAGAATCATTTGTTTAGTATAGTCTTGTTCTGGTAAAGCAACAAACCAACACTTTGCATATTTATATATATACTAAATGAACAAGGAGAAAAGTGTGGAAGGCTGTTAATAATAGCAAACATGAAGTAAATGTGAAGACATGGAATCTGGAATGTGATGGGGAGGAGGAAAATAGTTTTGTTTTTAGACGTCTTTGTATTGTAGTGAATCATTATACAAGCATGTTGTTGTCCATTTGTTAATGTGAAATAGATACTACGATCATTGGCAAACTGAAAATAATTTATTAAAAAATTGGAATTAATGTAAGAATTTAGTAAGATGGTTGGATTAAAAATAAAGATTCGGCCGGGCGCGGTGGCTCAAGCCTGTAATCCCAGCACTTTGGGAGGCCGAGACGGGTGGATCACGAGGTCAGGAGATCGAGACCATCCTGGCTAATACGGTGAAACCCCGTCTCTACTAAAAAATACAAAAAACTAGCCGGGCGAGGTGGCGGGCGTCTGTAGTCCCAGCTACTCGGGAGGCTGAGGCAGGAGAATGGTGTAAACCCGGGAGGCGGAGCTTGCAGTGAGCTGAGATCTGGCCACTGCACTCCAGCCTGGGCGACAGAGCGAGACTCCGTCTCAAAAAAAAAAAAAAATAAAAATAAAGATTCATTGTGTTTCTAAAATTTGCAACAAGCTGTTGGAAAATACCAGTTATAACAGCAACACGAAGTGCAAAGTACCTGGGAATAAATCTAATAAAACATGTGCAAGACATGTATGGAGATTATTATAAACTTTATTGAATGACATTAAAGGAGACTTCAATATCTAGAGAGATAAACCATCTTCATGGATAGGTAGACTCAATATTTTATAAATACCTATTCTCAAAAAATTGATCCGTAGCTACAACAAAGGTATATGATAGTGTGTTATTGGTAGAAGGATAAACAAATAGACCAGTGGAACAGACTGGAAAGCCTAGAAACATTATGGAATCAGCTGAAGAGAATTGTCTTGCCCAAGGTATGCACCCTCCCTGGGAGCAGCCTGCATCCAATGACTGGTCACATGGGACCTAGCCTCCTCTTCATCCTAAATAGGGACAACTATAGAGGGCTATCTCAGCTTCAGAGCTCTTTGTGGGGTGAGCTGAGGCTTTCCTTGAGATTGCATCACAGTCCAACTTGTCTCACAGCCCAATCCTGCTTCATTCCCTGTCCCTTCACAACTGGTGATCCCAAGAGCACTCCCTAATAAACCTTCTGTATGCTAATCTCTGTCTCAGAGTCTACTTCCCTGGGGGAGTGCTCCTTGCAACACATCTCCTGCTGGTAGGAATATAAATTGATATGAGCACATTATAAAATAGTTTGGAATTACCTGGTAAAGTTTAAAATATAAGCCAGGCAAGGTGGCATGCACCAAGGAGCTGAGGTGGGAGGATCACCTGAACCCAGGAGTTGAGTCCAGCTTGGGCAATGTAGCGAGACCCCATCTCTTAAAAAAAAAAGTTGAAGATGCATATAGCTTACAATGTAAATTTCCACTCTTGGGTATACAATCTAGAGAAACTCTCACACCAAATTCATAGTGGCAGTTCTTCTTGGGTGGAGGGATGAGGATGTCATCAGAATGGAGAGATATTGGGGCTTCGAAGGTACTAGAAAAGACTGAAAACTTCAAACAGCAACAAAAAAAAAAAAAGAGAAGAGCATTCCTATAAAATGAGAAAATTGTCTGGGGAAGCTAAGTACTGAGGGACTGAGCATGAGCTCACCGAAGGTTGATTGGATCAAGGACAGTTGCATATCTGTGAACGGGGAGTCTAAAATGGGCTCTGGAGTTTGAAGAGGTGGGAAGGAATCTGAGAGGGCGATATAGGTAAGTGGAACAGCACAGCAAAAGCTTTCTAGAGTGGCCAGAGTAGGATCCATGCAAGTAGTCAGACAGAATTTTTACTACATAGAATGAGGCCAGATAATGGATTGCCTTGAAAGCCAATTAAAGTGATGCACATTTGCTACATCAGAGAGAATAACCACGAACGATTTCAAGCAGAGGAGGAGCATACTAGAAGAGGTGTTTCTGGAAGGTGAATCCAGCGTCCTTCCTGTCCCTGGGAGTAGCATTTTCACCTTGATCAATATATGCTTTAGTCTTGACTGAAAAACAAAATACTTCTAATAAATGGCATTGGCGAATAGGACCAGTTGCTAGCTTGGAAAGATCCTCCAAACTTAATTAATTACTGTACTTCCATTTGATTGCCCAGTTTGATGCTGGTCTCTGATGACTACAATGTATTCTCAGATGCAGCTGTTGTTTGTGACTGCATTGTTTTCTTTGCATGATAAAATGGTTAATGTTATCCTTAAATGACTGCATGGAGAGCCACTCTGTCTTTCTGATTACAATAGCATCTATGTCTGATCTTAGACAAGGCATGCTTATATTCATGAATCTACTGATTGCCATGAGAGACTCCATCCTGCCATTCCATTATGTGTCACTATGCCAGTGACATGTTATATTTATCCCAAAGTTGAAAGTCATGCAGGTAATAGACAAGGTCTTATATCCTGAGAAGATTCAATATTAGATTTGTTTTTAGTGCCTCTTACCTCTTTGTGGAACATTAGATTAAAATATGATGCAAATGTACCTGAATGGAACTGGAGATTATTATGTTAAGAAGTAAGCCAGGCGCAGGAAGACAAATATGTACTCACTTATATGTGGAAGTAAGAAGTTGATCTCATGGTAGTAGAGAGTAGAATGATGATTACTAGAGACTGGAAAGGGTGGGGCAGGTGGTAGGAGATGAAGAAAAGTTAGTTAATGGGTACAAAAATATAGTTAGATAAAAGGAATAAGTATTTGATAGCACAGTGGAGTGACTATAGTTAACAACAGTATATCGTATATTCCAAAATAGCTAGAAGAGAAGATTTGAAATGTTCCCAACACAAAGAAATGATAAATATTTGAAGTGATAAATATACTACCTACCTTGATTTGATCATTACACATTGTATGTATGTATCAAAATACCACATATACCCCACAAATATGTAAAATTATTATGCTTCAATTTAAAAACTAAAAAAAAAAAAATACAGTGAAAACTAGTTTAAGGTTTCAGGCTACTTCCTTGATGGCAGCTGGTTTCCCTTGGTTTCTATGGCCTCAGGTGGTAGTTCTAATGGTTTGCTCTGGCTCCTTTTATAAAACAGGGTCACACAACAATCCTTACCTGTAGTTTAATCCTAGCACAGAGCTCATTCTTAGAAAAGGAGAGTCACAGATCCAGGGCTATTAGTTCCATGTTGTTCAGCAAAATCATTGCTGCTTTTGGTCCTTCCAGGCGGGAAAGGACTCTGGCTTTGCTTTTGTGGCCAACTCTTTCTTTCTCTTTTTTTTTTTTTTGAGATGGAGTCTTGCTTTGTCACCCAGACTGGAGTGCAGTGGCACAATCTCAGCTCACTGCAACCTCTGCCTTCTTGGGTTCAAGCTATTCTCATGTCTCAGTCTCCTGAGTAGCTGGGATTACAGGTGCACATGACCATGCCTGGCTAATTTTTGTATTTTTAGCAGAGACAGGGTTCTACCCTGTTGCCCAGGCTGGTCTTGAACTCCTGACCTCGAGTGATCCACTGGCCTCAGCTTCCCAAAATGCTAAAATTACAGGCATGAGCTACCATTCCTGGTCTTTTTTTTTTTTTTTTTTTTTTTTTACAGGCTGGGGACGGAACCCAGGCCTCCCATGTGGTGTGTCGCTTTGGTATGGCAAGTTTTGTCAGTCCCTAATCTTACCCCTGTAATTCCTCCTTCCCTTTAGGGCTCCAGACTTGCCCACTCCACTCCCAAATTTCAGGAAATAAAGTTCCACCCATGTACCCAGCACTCTGGCCTGGGACTATGTTCTGTGCCACTACATTCGTGGCACCCTTACCACTAGGGGAAACGCAAGATTGCTCCTTCCTACACTGCCTGAGGAAGGGGAACTCAGGGGTAAACTGGCCAATGCACTTGGCCTACAAAATGTGTGTGTGTGTGTTTGTGTGTGTCCAGTGAAAGTCAGGTTATTGTTGGCTTTTATTATCTCATTTCAAAGAATCCTTGCTGCTTCACATTTCACTCTCATCTTGGTACTGATGCCGTCACAGATGTTTGAGGAAGAACATGGTTCATCTACATGCAAGTTATTGCTTACCTGTCTTCCTCATTAGATTAGCCTTCCTAGGGTAGGATGGTCTTCTCTCTCTCTCTCTCTCTCTCTCTCTCTCTCTCTCTCTGACTCATGGGCTGAGCATTATGCCTGGAGCACAGCAACTTCTTAGTAAATGACAACTGCTATGTCACCAAGAAGGCACTGACTTCCAGGATATTCACCCTTCACTCCTGCTTGGAAAATCCTTTGCTGCTGGCAGCCACTTACCACTTGATTCATACCCAAACACAAAGGGAAAATAAATTCTGATGTGATCAGTATGACTGTTTTTGATGCAGAGCCAAATTTAGCAAATAATCTAATAAAGATCTTCACTTTTTTATACAAAGGCTTAGAACTTCCATAAGTCAAACAAAAAAGCCTCATTTAAGGCTAAGGCTTCTCCCATCACTCATCACTATTCAACAATATCGTTTAAGCACTGAATAGGCAGTAGATGCTGGGAACACAAAGGTTGGTGAGGAAAGGGTCCCTGGTTTCCTAAATGAGACGAATCATTCAGAGGAAAAGACTAACAATAACATAGATGACAATTCAATGTGATGTGGTGAGTGCTGTAATGAAAGGAATAAATGCAGAGTTGTGGTGGCTCAGACGGGTGAGGCGCCAGCTCTGCACAATGCAACCTATAAACCTCACATGGCCGTCACTAACCAAAGAAATTGGCAGGTGAGGGAAACTCTGGGAAACAGGATTCTATACTTGCGCTTTGGGTGCCCTGGGAGGCAGACTCCAAAACACAGCTTAGTGTCTGGGATATTTATTAGGAAAGAAGAGAAGAAAGAATGAGGCGGAGGGAGAAGTCAAGTTGTAATGCCAGTCTGGCAGCCTCAACCAATTCTAACGGGAGCTCTGGAGCTGAAATACCTCCTCAGGGTTATCCCACAGTGAGCCAAAATAGCCAGACCTTTGTACTCTCACTCCAGTCATTGGATAAGGACTACCTCCAGAGGGATGTAACCTTGGTAGGGGGGATTTCTGCAGCTGAGGCAATTTCTACAAGAATTGACAGTTGAAGGCTGTCTGTCAATTGCATTCCCAGCAGCTGAGACAGCAAATCTTTCCTCACAGGGGGTTCTGGGAAGATCATCTCCATGTTCAGCATAGACTACCCCATGTGGCACTTGGATTCATTGCTTCATGTATGAACGGGGCTCTCTTCCCTAGAAGGGGAAGGTTGGTGGAACAAACTACACCTGCTGCTGTGACTGGTCTTGGGGCTGCAACTGGTACTCACTTTATCTCTTCTCTTAACCATTCTAAAATCCTTGGGCCCTCAGCTAACATCTCTACTGGTTTTGGTGGCTTACCTGGTGGTATGACCCAGATTCTCATTCCTAGAGGGAATGGGCCCATGGTCTCCATGTCCTTCTCAGGCAAGGGACACTTCCTTTGTCTATTTCCATCACCATTTGGCAAGGATGTAACAAGGATGCCCAAGTAGATTACCTGAGTTGCACAACATAGTCCTCCATGTCCTATTGTGTACTAGGAGCCCAGCCTCTTTCTGATTATCAGTCAATTATCTTTGCCTAGAGAGTGACTCCTCTCTTGTCTGCTGGTCCCTCAATGCAAGGAGCTCGAAGTGCTCAAGGACAACCTGCTTATGGTTCAATAGGACTCTTACTGTGTTTCCTGAAGGCAGCGTTCTTCCTGTGGGGATCAGAATCTCTAACCCTGCAGAGCCTAATGCAATGCAGATGAGCAGCACAAAGTCCCCAGATGAGTCATTGGGAGTGATAGTAAGTAGGATCATTCCTGCTTCTGCCCCTTGGTTCTCAGTCTCATGATTCTTCCTACTGGGACACTGCACCCTGGAGGATAATGCCCCATCCTTACAAAGTATTGGCTTTGAACTGGTGCTTAAGCATGTTTACAGCAAACCATTCCAATTATCTATCTGGCTAGTAGCTTCGGGTTGGTTCGGTATGTGATAAAGACCAGGGAAATTCCAAGGTCTTGGGCCCACTGTCACATCTCCTTTGCTGTAAAAAGGGGATGTGTTCTGGGCCCGGGCGCGGTGGCTCATGCCTGTAATCCCAGCGCTTTGGGAGGCCGAGGTGGGCGGCTCACGAAGTCAGGAGCTCAAGACTAGCCTGACCAACATGGTGAAACCCCGCCTCTACTAAAAACCCAAAAAAATTAGCTGGGTGTGGTGGCAGCACCTGTAATCTCAGCTACTCAGGAGGCTGAGGCAGGAGAATTGCTTGAATCTGGGAGGTAGGGGTTGCAGTGAGCGGAGATCGCAACACTGTACTCCAGCATGAGCGACAGACCAAGACTCTGTCTCAAGAAATAAAAGGGTCTTCTCGTCAGATGGATATTATGTGTAATTCAGTTGAGGATCAAATGCTCTATAAGCTCTTGATGGTAGTGCTGGCAGAGGCTCTGTAAGCAGGAAAAGCTAACATATAACCAAAATATTTATCTATTACTGTCCGAAAAAATTGAGTGGAAAAGGACCACTCTATTCAACTTCTTATCAAGTAGCTGTTTGGTCTCTTGGGGATGGTGTTGCAGTGGTGGCTCAACATTGGTTTCTGTTACTGCCATGTTGGACATCTGGCAACGACACCAGATAGGGCAGATTTGGTAAGTGGTAGCCCATGTAACCGGGCTAATGCACAGCCTCCATCTTTCCACAAGTCTCTGTTCATGTGACCATCATGCCAGCACTGGGTGGCCAATAACATAGTCTGATTGACATCAGCCAGCCAAGTCATTTTTGTTTATTTGGCTTTTTAGTGCCTCTTTCATGGTCAATTGTCTCTGGTGGGTGTTAATGTGTGATACAAAGATCTTCACACTCCATGCCCACTTTCATACATCCATACACAAATACATATGCTACTTAATGAGAAATACTGTCAAGACACCCAATACCAATTATTCCACCTTAGTCTCTGGGCACTCATTATTCTGAGTTTTCCAGTCTAACCTTTGGGTGACTTTTCCCCACAAAGACCACCACTAACTTAGTAGCAGAATTGAGTGTTAAGATTCTTTTCATTTGTTTTTAGAAAAAGACACCATTTAAACGTGTTCTCTATAAAAGGTCAGTAATTTATTACTTCCATTTTGTCTTCAAATATTCTAAAACCTCTATCCCTATTATTGTTTGTCTTTGAAGAATATCAGGCTGTATTGTAAAACTTTATTTTTAGAATGTGTAACTTGGCAGGGCAGAGAAAAATTTACACCTTGAGGGGTCAGTATCCATTATAGGAAGGTGAATGGGAGGCAAAACCTTCTTATTCTGAGCTATTATTTTCCACATGAATTTTTGGACCATTCAAAAAATATTATAGGTCAGGAATGGTGGCTAATGCTTGTAATCTCAGCACTTTGGGAGGCCAAGGTGGGAGGATCACTTGAGCCCAGAAGTTTGAGACCAGCCTGGGCAACGTGCCAATTTTTTTTTAAATTGTGGATTAACTTTACCTTTTTTACTTTCCACAAAGGAAACAAGGCTTTGGAAAACTGCTCTCATTTTGTAGTAATGATGTTTGTATTCTCTATAACATTAAGAAATATTAAAATGTTGCTACACATTTTATTGCTGAAAGCTGATATCACAAACTCATTTTGTGCATGAGTAAAGAATGAAATTATTTCTGACAACTACAATAAAAATATATTGTTGTTAAATAAAGGGTTGTTATTAGAAAGAAGTTATCCAACCAATTAGGCCTGTGGTGGCTGCATTAGCAGGACTATGCTCCCTGTTAATGTTAGGATCCTATAAACCTTGTGAGCTCACAGGGTTTCCAAAAGCATAAGCCACCTTGGCATTTGGGTTTATAAGAATATTTTTCCTTAGTGATCTTGATCTTGTTCTGATGTGAAACGTGAAAGATTTGGCAAGAAGTCCTGGTCATTAGCTCATCCCCATTTTTGCTACCCTCACCAATTAATTATAGAATTATTAAGGTAAAAGTCTGAAAAAGCTCAGTGTTATATGCTGTGAATAAAGACATAAGGAACTTTTTGTAGTTTGTTCCTTGTCTTCAAGGCTGGGGATAATGTAGAAGTATTTTTTGGTTCCTTTGAAATAAGTGTTTAATTTTTTTTCTCCCACAATGCTTGGTTTCAGGCAATGAACCACATGGCCTTTTATTCTTTTTCCATCTCTTTGGTTCTATATCTTGTTCATACCCACTAAAGAGGAAAGTGAAAGGAAACAGAAGAAAAGATTCAGTTCAGATGAGGAGATACAAGAGAGAAGAGACTGTGTGCTTTCCTCAAAAACCAATGTGTAGCAAATACTCAACCTGTGTTAGATTCTTGCATTACATATCATTGATAGAAGTGAGAAGTCAGCAGGAATTTGAGTCTCAAGAAGAATCATGAATGCAATTGATTGAAAACTTCTTCATTTGATACCATGGGTGTAACTAGGATATCAATTCCTTGTCAAATAAAAAGAAATAATTAGGCATTTATTCTCTCTTAAACCAACTAGGCTTAGTTGATAAGGAAAGTTTCTCTTCACAGAAGCATTCCAGCTAATAAATGCAGAAGGAATAAAAAGATTAGAAAATAATGATTTGAGACCTCTGAAATAAGTGATTCAAGAAAAGATAATGAATGACCGATACCCTTAGTTGAAAGTCTGGTGGGAAACATTACAATGGAGGGATCAAGCTGTCACCACACTAACCCTCTGATCAATGTTAGCATCACTAAGAGTGGAACAACCAGACAGTCTGGGCCTTTACATATGAGGTAACAGGAAGCTCACAAGCACCTCCTATGAAGTGTTCTTGCAATAACAATTTAAAAAATGGTTTAACTTGAACCTAATCAAGTCTCTAGAGCTAACTTCCACTCATAGAAAATACGAGAAATAAAGAAACAAGTGATACCGTAAAGAAGCAAACAGATAATTTCAAAACCTGGGACATTCTTCAGGGC
The DNA here is from genome assembly GCF_007565055.1 of Rhinopithecus roxellana. Taxonomy (NCBI): domain Eukaryota; kingdom Metazoa; phylum Chordata; class Mammalia; order Primates; family Cercopithecidae; genus Rhinopithecus; species Rhinopithecus roxellana. The sequence continues at coordinate 59,151,033 of NC_044551.1, forward strand.
AACTTACCTGGTTTCTACAACTAGTCAACAGCAGGGTATGAGATGAAAAACGGAGAGAATTGTGCCAGAGTGCCAGAGTGACATGGTCACCAAATGCCACGTTTGGTTTCCTATTTGAATACCCCAACTATGAAAATACTGTTTTTCTAAAAACGATCTGAGGAATTTTATTAAGGAATGGATTTTGTTTCATTTTATTTTTTAGAGAAAGGGTCTCACTCTGCCACCCAGGCTGGATTGCAGTGATGGGATCATAGTTCCCTATAATCTCCAACACCTGGGCTCAAGGAATCCTCCTGCCTCAGTCTCCCACTAGCTAGGATTAAAGGCATGCCAATGCCTGGCAAATTAAAACAAATTTTTTTTTTTTTATGTGGAAATGGGGTCTTGTCATGTTGTCCAGGCTGGTCTTGAAATCCTGGCCTCAAGCAATTCTCCTGCTTCAGCCTCCCAAAGTGCTGGGATTACAAGCATGAGCCACTATACCCAGCCAGGCGTGAATTTTAGATGATATAAAGACATTGTTAAATTTTGGGGCGGGAGATAATGGCATTATGACTGTGAGTTAAAAGTTCTTTTTTTTAGAGACTCATATATAGGTCAAGTATACAAGATGAGATTACCTGATGTCCAGGATTTTTTTTTTTTTTTTAAGTTTGGCAAATGCAAAAAGAGGGACAAATGAAATGTGTTTTGTAAAATATTCATAGTTATGTAATTATAATTGCATGTAATTACCATCAGGGTGATAGGTATATAGAGGTTTATTGGAACATTCTTGGTATGCCTGCGTGTGTTTGGAATTGTTTACAATAAAGATTCAGGCATATGAGTGAGAAGAGAAGGCAAAAAAGCAAGAACGTATACTAATATGGTAGGACATTAAGCACTCTACAACCCAAGAACCAAAGCTCAAACAACTACAACTTTTTACAGGAGCCTACAGGTTTCAAATATCCTATTATGAAGAAAAAGCATTCAATAGGAAAATGATACAATGAAGTGTGTGTGTGTGTGTGTGTGTGTGTATTTTTTTCCTTTTTTTTTTTTTTTTTTTTGAGACAGAGTCTCACCCTGTCACTCAGGCTGGAGTACAGTGGTGTAATCACAGCTCACTGCAACCTCCACCTCCGAGCTTAAGGGATCCTTTCGTCTCAGCCTCCGAAGTAGCTGGGTCTATAGGTGAATGCCATCATGCCTGGTTAAATTTTGTATTTTTTGTAGAGATGGGGTCTTGCTATGTTGCCCAGGTTGGTCTCAAACTCCTGGCTTCAAGTGATCCTCCTGCCTGCATATGAAATGTGTTTGGTAAAATCTGGCCTGCCAAAGTGCTGGGATTACAAGTATGAGCCACTGTGCCCAGCCTGTTTCTAATTCCTGGGTTTTCTTTTTTGAGACAGGCTCTTGCTCTGTCACCCAGGGTGAAGTACAGTGGCATTACTATGGCTCACTGCAGCGTTGGTGTCCTGGGCTCAAGCTATCCTCCTGCCTCAGCCTCACAAGTAGCTGGACCACAGGTGCATGCCACCACACCTGACTAATTAAAAAAATTTTTTTTGTAGAAACAGAGTCTCACCATGTTGCCCACACTGGTCTTGAACTCTTGGCCTCAAGTGATCCTCCTCACTTCAGCATGTTAAAGTGCTGGGATTACAGGCATAATCCACTGTTCCAAGCCTATGGTTCTAATTTCTTAAACAGCAGGCAGTAAGTCTAATCTTTAGCAAAATAATAAAGTTTCTATTGACGTAGAAGTTCCTAGACAGGCAACCACATGCAATACATGAGTTGAAATGTTTTAATCTCACTGCACTGTTCAAACCCCTCAAACACCTTCATTTAAAAATAATAGTTAAGAATCATTGCCAATGTAAACAGCAAACAGAGATATGACCTTGAACAGATGTCTTACTAGTTCATTGTAACTGCTTACATGAAGACTCAAAGGTACCAAGCCAAACAAGAACTGGTTTGCTACCTGCCCAACATTATAAAATGTCAGATATCTGAGAATGAGAAGATCTGAGATTCATCCCTTCCCTGCCACTGACGTATTATATGTCCTTGGGCATGTTCATTCATTTCTCTTGGCCTTGTTCCCCAACTATTAAATGTGCGTAACACTTTCCATCTACTTACCTTGGGGAAATGGTGAGGACTAAAGAGAAAACATCAGTGAAATGCTTTGACCTCCTCAGGGAAAGCAATATTTTTTCAGTACTACAGTATATTACATTTTTATTTTGACAGAGAACCACATAAAGTTTCTAAATTATAGATAATAAACCCAGCTTTATAATAATTAACAAACACTACATAGTGTAATATCTACATAGATAATATTTCCAGCAAGGAACGCTGTCCAAATAATTTTTTAATTACACTCAGATTCAATTCACCTTTAAACCTCACAGTTTCACTAGAAAGGCTGTGTGAATTGCAATTAAACAGAGAAGATATGCAAGATTTCGGCTATTCACTTAAAGGTCTAGAATGAAAGGTTTAAAACTGACTTCTGGTTGGATGTGACTGTTAGAAGTTCTGATTTGAATTGCGATAACCACATGGGAGAATACGTTAAAATTAGTGACTGCTTTAATTTTAGATCTTAAACAAAATTACTTTCTAATCTCCTATTGGGTAGGGACACTAAAAAACTTACAATGTGCAAGAAGTGTTCGTTCTTTACCTAGAACCATGAATGGCAGTGATATTTCTAAGTTCTTCAATTTAGGAAGAACTACAATTTATTAGGAAATAAAATGTATAATCAATGTGTTTTAACAGGTCAGCAATTTATTCTGATTACAAAAATGCTAGAAAGCACAAATATGCAGTTTTAGTTTAACTAGGAAAGGTTAAAAAAATTCTCTTTTCCCCACTTTACCCTCTACCTGCTCAGTCTATAAATTCAAGGATATTTAGATAAAGTCAATTACTTGCTCAGAACCCTCCAAAGGCTTCCCAGTGCACTGATTGTTAAGCCCCAACTCCCCAGAGTGTAAACATGTAGGCACCCCTCCCTTTCTCCATAATGTGCAACTATGTTCCCCTTGTTCACACCACTCTTTTTGCTGTTCTTCAAACTTGCAAATTTTTTCTTTGTGCTTGCTATTCTTCCCTTCCAATGGGATTATTCTTTCTCTCTTTCTTATTTATTTAATTATTTTTGGAGACAGGGTCTTGCTCTGTCACCAGGCTGGAATGCAGTGGTGCGATCACGGCTCGCTACAGCCTCAACCTCTGGGGCTCAAGAGATTCTCCTGCCTCAGGCCCCCGGGTGGCTGAGACTACAGGCACACCCCACCATACCTTGCTAATCTTTTTGTATTGATTGTTGAGACGGAGTTTCATCATGTTGTCCAGGCTAGTCTTAAGTGATCTGCCTGCCTCGGCCTCCCAAAGTGCTGGGATTACAGGTGTGAGCTACCATTCCTGGCTTTTTTTTTTTTTTTTTTAAACATTTCTTCACATGCCTGTCTCCTTTTCCCCATTCAGATCTCAGCTCAAATCTTCAAAGAGGCCTTCCCTGACCCCCTATGATAAGCAGCTACTTCCCCACCCCCACCCTCTATCTCATCACCTTGTTTTGACATCATAGTATTTATTACCTTCTGATTTTATCTTGTTGATTTATTTGCTTGCTTGTTGTCTGATGCTTCCCTTCTACACAGCAGAGGCATTGTCTCATGTTCACCTTTGTTTCTGTATATTCCCATAAAAGTATTCCAACTTTGCAATCCATTCATTCAAAAGCTCTGTCCCTGCATTACTCTCTAGCACTAATCTATCTTCTTGTGCCTATCTCTTTTTCTGGGATCTAAGGTTGAGATCATCTAATCCCTAGATGGATGCATAAAGGAAGAAAAGATAGAAAATTCACTTTGCCTAATGTATAACTCAACTTGGAAGATGAAGTTACTTCCATTAGAATTAGGGATTAGGGATTGGGTGTAATGCCTCATGCCTATAATCCTAGCACTTTGGGAGGCCAAGGCAGGGGGATCACCTAAGGTCAGGAGTTTGAGACCACCCTGGCCAAAATGGTGAAATCTCATCTCTACTAAAAGTACAAAAATTATCCAGGTGCAGTGGCACATGTCTGTAGTCCCAGCTACTTGGGAAGCCTGAGGCATGAGAATCGTCTGAACCCGGGAGGCAGAGGTTGCGGTGAGCCAAGATTGTGCCACTGCACTCCAGCCTGGGTGACAGAGCTAGACGTCATCTCAAAAAAAAAAAAAAAAAAAAATTAAGGATTAAGGGCTTTTTACAATTTACATGACTCACACTCGTAAGGAAATAGCTGGCTGTGGAGTCTACTGTCCAGGCCAGGCCCTCCATCAAAAGTAGGAGTCCTGATTTCCACCAATCTGGCCCAGACCTGAAGATTTACTTGCTAATCCAAACAATTAGAGTAACTTGAGCTTCATTTGTAAGTGTTCTGGCAGCCAGGGAACCTATCACTTCTACAACTTCATTCATTAATTCAACCAATGGTCATTGAGAGCTTACTGATTCCAAGACTTTACTAGGATCATTACAAGACCTTTACAGGGTCATTTTACATGAGAGTTAAAAGTAAATGAGACATTGTATGTCCTTAGGGAGTTAACAATCTAGTAAGGGGGGACATACAGGTAAATAAAAAAGTAGAAAACAGTGTGCAATATACTCTGACAAGAGTAAGTATGGGGTGCTATGGGAGTGTAGAGGGGGTGCCTTACGCAGCCAAGGGCAGGACGCATGCCGAGAAGCTTTCCAGGGCATGTGGCATTTACACTGAGATCTGAAACTGAGTGTAGTTGATAAGCAGTATCAGGTGATGCAGAGAAGCCAGAGTGTTCCAAGTGGTGTCTAGTATATGCAAAAACTGTGAAACACTAGAACACATAGAAAGCAGCTCACTGTGGCTATAGCAAGGTTTGGGGAAGGGGGTGAGAAAGGGAGTTAAAACAAGTAGGGACCAAATCATGAAAGTCTTATAAAACCTTGTTGAGAAATTTGGACTTAATCCTGAAAATTTGGTAGAAGCAGAGTGACATGATTAGGTTGGTGATTTAGAATAATCACTCCAACTGCAATCCGTAGCTTGGATCTCCAAGGACAAAGACGGAAGTCAAGGAGGTGATTAAGAAGCCTTTTGCAGTAATTGAGGCAAGAAATGATAGTGATCTGGACTGTTAGTAGCAGTGGTGATAGAGGGAGAGGATTTGAAATATGTTTAGAAAGTATAATCAATAAGACTTGGCATTTGGATGGAGGGGATGATGAACGGGGATGGGTCCAAAGATGACAGGTTGTTGGCTTGGGAAAGTAGGTAGACAGTGAGGCCTGCCTCTAGCTAGGAAATTGAGAGGAGAATATGGGGGAAAGTAAGTTTTGAATATGTAGCACATGAGATGCTTCTGTACATCCAAACTGAGATATTTAGCTTACAGTTGTTCATCTAAGGTTCAGAACAGGGGTTTGGGCAAAAGATGTAAAACTGGGAGCCACTGGCATAGAAATGATAACTGGAGCTGTGGGAGTGGATACAACTGACATGTGGCATGTTGGAAAAAACAATCAATTCATTCTTTTTTTTAAAGAAAGGAATTGAGTTCTTCAATAAGAATAGCAAAAGTAGACTAGAAATATGCTGTCAAAAAGACAAAGGACAGCACTGAAACCATATATCATTATTGCTATCAGAATTCAGAATGCCCAAGAGGGCTCAAAAGTTTGAATGAACAAGGTATGGGTAGCTAAGAACATTTTTGGAAGGGTGGTGTGGGGCTACACCACTACTTGAGGGAGCTCATGTTTTTTCCCATGATTCTTCTACCTAAAGAGCTTTCTAAAAAGTGCTTTGAGATGCATAATTGCTGATTGTACTGGTTATTTCTCCAAGGTAATGCCTTTGTCCTGTCCCTGTGAACCAGTGTAGCAGCTTTCAGGCTAACTGTCAAGAAATGAAATTAGCTTTATAGCATGGAAAGTGCCATTTTCCAAGCTACACTCCTTTAAATTTTTACAAAGGAAGAGGATTCACAAAAGAGCTAAACTTTTTGTTTGGATAGAAAATGCTATAGGCAGGCTGGGTGCGGTGGTTCACGCCTATAATCCCAGCACTTTTGGAGGCTGAGGTAGGTGGATCACCTGAGGTCAGGAGGTCGAGACCACCCTGGCCAACATGTAAAACCCTGTCTCTACTAAAAACACAAAAATCAGCCAGGCGTGGCGGCACATGCCTGTAATCCCAGCTACTCAGGAGGCTGAGGTAGGAGAATCAGGTGGGCAGAAGTTGTGGTGAGCTGAGATGGCGCCACTGCACTCCAGCCTGAGCAACAGAAGGAAACTCTTGTCTCAAAAGAAAAAAAGAAAGAAAGAAAGAAAGAAAGCAATGCTACAGGCAGTCAGATGTGGTGGCTCATGCCTGTAATCCCAGCACTTTGGGAGGCCAAGTCATGTGGATTGCTTGAGCCTAGGAGTTCAAGACCAGCCTGGGCAATGTGGTGAAACCCTGTTTCTACAAAAAGATACAAAAATTAGCCAGGCATGGTGGTGGGCACCTGTGGTCCCAGCGACATGGGAGGCTGAGGTGGGAGGATCACTTGAACCTAGGAGGAGGAGGTTGCAGTGAGATTGCACGACTGCATTCTGGCCTGGGCAACAGAGCAAGACTCCATGTCAAGAAATAAGAAGAGAAGAGAAGAAAAGAAAAGAGAAGCGAAGAGAAGAGAAGAAAAGAAAAAAGAAAAGCTGCAAGCAGAAGAAAGGAAAAAAAATTAGCAAAAAGTTCTTGAACTGCTTTGTTCTTTTCTCCGGGATCATGAGGACAAGAAGGAAAGAGTCTTTACGGAATACCTGGTATGCACTTTATCCATCAGTAACTAACTTAATCCAATAGTCACAAAATCTAATATTGTCTGCAACTCTCGGAAACTGATTTCTGTAATGTCCCATATTTATTGGGATGTCAGAGGCCCTAACTCATTTTCTGAACGTCCTAAAGCATGCAAGTGTCAGTGAAGACCGAAATTGGCAGCCACACAAGGAATAATGAGCTGAGGACTGCAAAAGCTTTCTATGGAATTGCATCCGGAAGGAAGAACAGCATTTCTGTGGGAAAAAAAAAAAAAAAAAGAAGTGAAGCCATTAATACTTGGATCAAATGAATAGGGCATGTAGCCCCAAGTTAAGCCAAGAGTGTGTTAACTCATTTCATAAACTGAGAACTCAGGGACCTCAAGAATATGGAAGAGAAGCAAAATACATGTTAAACATGTCATACCTATTTTTAAAGTTTATTAATTTTTCTTGATGATGCCAAAATACAGATCCTCTCCTTGAAGAAACATTATAGAAAATATGAAGAATAAAGGAAAAATTAATCATAATCCCACATCACACAAACCTTAATATTTTGCTGTATTTCCTGACATTTGTTCTCCAAATATAAGTGTGTGCATATGTGTGTATTTAAGACACACATTCTTTCATATTATAGTGTATTGGAAATTGCGCTGAGCCTTAAAATTGTTGGCTTCTTTTATTTTCCTCCTCCTCCTCCTCCTCCCTCCTCCTCCTCCTCCCTCCTCCTCCTCCTCCTCCCTCCTCCTCCCTCCTCCTCCTCCTCCTCCTCCTCCTTCTTCTTCTTCTTCTTCTTCTTCTTCTGTTGTTAACTAATTTGGGGTCTTGACACATTTAATTTCTTTTTCTTTTTTTGAGACAGAGTTTCACTCTGTCGCCCAGGCTGGAGTGCAGTGGTCCCATCTCAGCTCACTGCAACCTCTGCCCCCCTGATTCTCCTGCCTCAGTCTCCCAAGTAGCTGGGATTACAGGCATGCACTACCATACCTGGCTAATTTTTGTATTTTTAGTAGAGACAGGGTTTCGCCATGCTGACCAGGCTGGTCTCGAACTCCTGACCTCATATGATCCACCAGCCTCAGCCTCCCAAAGTGCTGAGGTGACAGGTGTGAGCCACTGCACTGACATATTTAGTTTCATATTTGTTTTTTCCCTGAAAAGGAAAAAAAATGGCATCTGAGAATTGTGGAACTACAATGTATAATTTTCTAAAAATTAAAGTTCGTATCATTTTATTCAGAGGTAAAGCAATGTGTTTATATTAGGACAAAATACTATAAGCTGGAAAGAGGTTATTTAGAAGTATTTTCTGCAGAGGTAGGAACTATAAGAAAGAGAAAGAGCGGTGGCGAGTAAAAGATGACTTTCAAGAAAAGTTAAAGGCCTCATCCGATAACATTAGATGTCCAGGTATACTTATATGCTACGAAATATTCTAACATCAGAGCAAGCCCTTTTAATGTGTGTCCTGGACATAAATATACTCTCAACCCAAAGGAAACATTCTAATGCCTTCCTTCCAGGAATTCAGTAAAGAACAATATTCACGAACAAAACTATATTAACACAACTTAATAAATTAAGCTGATAAGATTCTTGTTTTCCATGGTTCTGCCATTACCCAATATGACAATCCTATTTTTCACCACAAAAGAAAGCATAGTTCTTTTTCCAGAGTATATCTCTAATTGATTTAAGTGGTTACTCATTCCAGGGCCGGTGCTAAGTTCTGGTGATATAACTGAGCTCATAGATAAGGTCCCTGTCTTCATGGAGCTGAGAGTCTTGTGTAGGAATCAGGGAAGTAAAGTATAGTGCAGAGAAGTAGCAGACAATGAAAGGAAGCACAGAAGAGGGTTTTTAAAACTCAGATTTTGAAGACTGCAGGGATTTCCAGGGAATATGATATCTAAGTGAATTCAAGGATAAATAGGAGTTAGCCAGGCAAAGCTGGGGTAGCAGACTGTTCCAGGACCAAGAGAGGGCATGGTGAGTTCCAAGAATGGAAAAACTGGAGCACAGAAGGGGAGGGTGGCAAGAGAAGATGAGGAGGCAGGAGCCACATTCTGAAAGGACTTGCAAGTGTATAAAGGAGTCTAGGCTTTTCCCTGAGTCCAATGAAGAACCATCCAAAGGTTTTAAGTGGGAGAGACATGATTAGATTGCCGGCCACAATGTGGAGAAACAATTAAAGGGAAATAGGACTAAAGAGAGAGGTCATTAAGGAGGCTGTGAAGGTAGCCAGGAGAGAGCATATTAATGTCCCAGGTCAAATTAGTAGCAGCGGGAATGGAGAAAATTGAATATATTGGAGAAGTTATCATTTAAATTACTTCTCACCATTTCTGCCTCAGGAATTTTCCTATCAAGGTGCCACAATCACCAATAGCAAGGAAAAGAAGACACATCTGGCTTAAGATCTTGTCTTCAAACAACACAGTAGATCAATTAGCTATTTTGGTCAATGATGTTAAAAAAAGATCCAAATTATGTAGAAAATGAGAGGAATTAAAACCAACAGTAAGATCAATGGAAAAAGGCACACAGTCTTTCAAACTTTGATATTGACCCAAACAGGAATACAAGATTAATATTTTTATTAATTATTTAGCTAATGCTGAATACGAAATACATGATATAAAATCCCAAACAGTACCAAGAGGTTTGAAATGAAAATTCTCCCTCATACCCAGTATAAGTCTGTTCTTGCACTGCTATAAAGAAATACCTGAGCCTGGGTAATTTATAAAGAAAAGAGGTTTAATTGGCTCACAGTTCTGCAAGCTGTACAGGAAGCATTGTGGCTTCTGCTTCTGGGGAGGCCTCAGGAAGCTTCCAATCATGGCAGAAGGCAAAGGGGGTGCAAAGCACGTCACATGGCTGGAGCAGAAGGAAGACAGAGTGGGGAGGTGCTACATACTTTTAAACAACCAGTATCTTTTGAGAACTATCACAGGAACAGCACCAAGTGGATGGTGCTAAACTATTCATAAGAAAACTGCCCCATATGATCAAATCACCCCCCACCAGGCCCCACCTCCAACACTGAGAATTACAACTGAATATGAAATTTGGGTGGGAACATAGATCCAAACCATGTTACATCCCAGCTCCTGCCATTTAGGTCTCCTTCCTAGAGGCCATTAATACCAATTTCTTGTGTCTTCTTCCAAAGATATATCGTGAATACAGAATCATATGTTAAAGTATTGTCTTAATACTTTATGTCCTACTTTGTTATTTTCTTTACAAATGTCAACTTTATAACTATTGTCATAGACAGTAAATTATCCAAAGATATGTGATATTTTAATACCATGTCAATTCATTTTTACAAATAATATAATAATTCTTTTCCAGATAAGCAGATCTCATTTTAAATTTAAGTAAACATTTAAGAACTTATAGGAGTACATGACCTAATGTGTTTTGTAAATACCATAAGAGCCTGAATGAGACTCAGTCATCAATGGTTCTGCCATTATCTCAAATTTCTGATTCATTCTTCTGCATATTTCTTGTTCTATTCTAGTTAAACAGAGAACCTCTTACTATGCCCATTATTCTCTTTTCTCAATCCCAGCTGTATGGCCTGGAACAATTTTTTATTGTTTCCCTGAAAATCATGTCCATTCTATTCCTCAAAATATTTTAAAAACCAACCTCTTCTAAGAGATTAACCCTAAAACTCTCTAACCTTTGGAGATAATTTGGGATGACTCGAGAATGCTATGAATTCCTTATCCTTGCTGTATATTACCCCATTTTTCCTCCAAATCTGAAGCCAATCATCCCTTTGAATCTTTCAGTTTCAAAAGACAATACATTCTCTTCAATCTGTAAACTGGTTTGAATTGAGTTGCAACATTACTAATACAGATACATTTTTATGGCTAGGTTCTCCCTCCCACCAGACCCAAAAAGGCCCCCTAAAGCTTTCACTCATTTACATTTCCTACTTATAAAATGAGATTAAGACTATTACCTCTTCTGCAGAACAACTGTTCACATACAGAATACAGTTGTACCAACTACACATCATTGCCTTTTCTTGTCCAGGTTAAACTCCTGTAGTTTCACCAGCTTTTCCTTGTGTAACATAGTCTTTCTCAGTCTTTTAGCTAAGATCAAATGTGTATATATGGTACAATTTCTAGGTATTTCATCGTCTTGGCTGCCCTTAGCTTAACAATGTCTGTCTCAATAAGATTCCCATAACCAAACAAAATGTTCCATCATAGAGTAAACTAAGATTGAGTGGACATTGCTGGCTTGGGTCTCTTGAGCACAAAGCAATGACAGTTGGTGGCCATTTCCCAAGTGTGATAGTTAATTTTAGGTGTCAATTTGACTGAATTCAGGTATACCTGGAAACTTGGTAAAGCATCATTTTTGGGTGTGTCTGTGAGGGTGTTTCCAGAGAAGATCAGCATGTGAGTCTGAGTGGAGAAAGTGAGGAATATCTGCCCTCAATGTGGATGGGTACCACTGAATTAGCGGGGACCCCTGAGAGCACAGAAACAGAGAAAAGGCGAATGTATTGATCTATCTGTGAGAGCCGGGATACACTCTTCCTCTCTTGCCCTTGGGCATCAGAACTCCAGACTTCCCAGCCTTTGGACTTCAAAACTTACACAAGCACCACTTCCCCTGAGCCCCCAGGTTCTCGGAGCTTGGCTTCCCTGGTTCTGAGGCTTTTGCACTAGGACAGAGCCATTCTAGCAGCATCCCATGGTCTCCAGTTTGCAGATGGCTTGTAGGACTTCTTGGCCTCTATAATTGTGTGAGCCATTACCCTAGTAAATTCTCTATCATCTGTCTATCTGTCTGTCTATTTATCTATCCATTATCTATCTATCTATCTATCTATCTATCTATCTATCTATCTATCTATCCTATTTCTTCAGTCTCTCTGGAGAACCCTGACTAACACACCAAGTAAGGATAGGCCAGAAGTAAGGGACAATCCAAAATGCCAAATAAGGGGAACAGAGGGCAAGAATCGGACCTGAAACAAAGAATTGGTAATCAAGAATGATTACAATTGGAAAGTCTTGGCCGGGTGCGGTGACCCACACATGTAATCCCAGAAATTTGGGAGGCCAAGGCAGAGCATATGAAGCCAGGAGTTTAAGACCAGCCTGGCCAACATGGCAAAAACCCTGTCTGCACTAAAAATATAAACATTAGCCAGGTGTGGTGATGCATATCTGTAATCCCAGTTACTCAGGTGTGAGGCATGACAATCTCTTGAACCCAGAAGGTGGAGGTCACAGTGAGCTGAGATTGTGCCACTGCACTCCAGCCTGGGCAGTAGAGTGAGACTCTATCTCAAAAAAAAAAAAAAAAAAAAAAAAAAAAAAAAAAAAAAAGGGAAAAGTCTTCCTCTGTTCTTGGTTACTTTTCCGTACGAAGTGAAGCCTGCATATTTCCGGTGATAGTAAAACACAAGGACACAAGGACAAGGAACTGAATATTTTTACAACATCCTGTCCCAGACATTGGTCAAGGAGATAAAAGTAAAAGGTGCTGAGCTGGATTGAACAAGACTTTTACTGCTTTGATATGTTGATTAATGTAGCTTCAGACAGAATTCACTTTTTTAATGGTGTATCACACTGTGGGCTCAGCTGACATTGTGGTCAACCAAAGCCATGAGGTCTCTTTTATATGAGCAGAAGCCATTAACAATACACAATTCTGCACTTGTGAAAATTATTTTTGCCTCTTTAGGGCAGGAATTTACATTTACCCATTAGCATTTCTTTTCTGAGTATTCTACCTAGTTTAGAGGTTAAATGCTTTGGAGTTAGTCTGAGATTATAACTCAGCTCATTCATCTTTTGGCTGTCTGCATTTGGGAAACTCCTTTTAACATTATTTGCTTAAATAACATTTTTTAAAAAATTAATCATATTGATTTTGCCCCAACAGTCATTTTTCCATCTATCAACTTATTTACTCATTCATTCAACAAATACATGCCTTCTAAGTGCCAGGCAGTGTGTTAGATATGCAGTAAATACCTTCTCTGGGGTCTTAAGTTCACTAATAAAATTGTTTTACAAACAGAATTCAAGGATCAGCCCCTGGACACATCTCTTAACTGTAGCTTTTTCTCTAAGTGAGTAAGTAGATAGAAATCTATTAATGAAAATGTAGAGGCCGGGCATGGTGGCTCATGCCTGTAATCCCAGCACTTTGGGAGGCTGAGGCAGGCAGATCACCTGAGGTCAAAAGTTCAAGACTAGTCTGACCAACATGGTGAAAGCTTGTCTCTACCAAAAATATAAAAATTAGCTGGGCGTGGTGGCAGGTGCCTGTAATCCCAGCTACTTGGGAGGCTGAGCCATGAGAATCACTTGAACCCAGGAGATGGAGGTTGCAGTGAGCCAAGATCATGCCACTGCACTCTAGCCTGGGCAACAAGAATGAAACTCCACCTACACACACACACACACACACACACACACACACACACACACACACACACAAAATGCAGAGAGTATGATTACTGAACCTGATATAAATACAACTGAGTAGGCCGGGCATGGTGGCTCATGCCTGTAACCCCAGCACTCTAGGAGGCTGAGGCGGGTGGATCACTTGAGGTCAGGAGTTTGAGACCAGCCTGGCCAATGTGATGGAACCCTGTCTCTACTTAAAAGTACAAAACTTAGTCAGGCATGGTGGCACACGCCTGTAATTCCAGGTACTCAGGAGAATAAGGGAGGCTGAAGCAGGAGAATTGCTTGAACCCGGGAGGCAGAGGTTGTGGTGAGCCGAGATCACTCCACTTCACTCCAGCCTGGGTGAGGGAGTGAGACTCTGTCTCAAAATAAAAATAAATAAATACAACTGAGTAAACTATTTTCCAGTCCATGGGCACATCTGTATACCTTTTTTTATTAAATGTCTCACATTGGGAAAACAAAACAGCTCAGGACCCAGTCAGTATGATTAATAGAAAAGCACACATACAAAAAAACACAGTCGACATACATGTTTTCCTGATGAATGTACCTTTTTAGCCTATTTTTTTCAGAAAATAACAATTTTTAATATCTAAAACTGAAAACAACCCAATAGTAGAGACATTAATTGTGGTATATGAACTCATTGGAATAACAGCTAGCAATGAAAAGCAGCAAATTACAATAATCTGGATGAATCTCACAAAACAATGTCAAGTGAAAGAAGACAAACATAAAAATACACATAGTATTCCACTTATATAAAGTACAAAACCAGGCAAAAGTTTATACTGTTAGAAGTTGGTCTAGCGGGGAAGAGGGAGGTAGTGACTGGAAGGGGGCATGAGATTTAGCCTTTATTTTGCAGTAGTGGTCTTTGGAGTACCAATTCATGAACCATCCTGTTGTCATAACTTCAGACTTTCTCATAAAAATAAAACTTTTGTCCATAAAATATATACAAATACATAAAGGGGGCTAAAACACATTTTCCCTAAATGGCAGAAACACCGTAAAATTTACATTTAAGTTAGAAATGGTTACTTCTTCCTTCTTAAAATCCTTAGTCGTTGCCTCCATATCTTCTCAGGCCCAATATGCATTTTGAGATTGGTTGCATGACCCAAGTGTCTGGCAGCCTTTCTGCTAGACCAGCTGTCAATGACTGAAAAACAAGCAAGCTCTCAATTGCACAATATGTATCAAGTCATGCAGTTCTATAAAAGGAATACTTGATTTGATCTTCAGCAGCCAGAGTCAGGCAGCCGGAAGGTGATTATAACTATGTCCGGTATTTATATCAACCTCAATCATTCACTGTCTACCAACTGACTCTAATAAGATGCTCCCAACCATATATTTAATTCCCATGAATTACTTGTTGATTATCCACACTGCAGGTTATCTTCAATAAATTTTCTTTGTCCTGGGCCAGCTTCATCTTATTCTCTCCTAGATCACTTTCCCTATTGTCCAGCTGGTGTGTGCCCAACAGAAAAGGTGAACTAATCTTTGTATCGGTGTAAATCAGTGGTTTCCAACTGGGAGATATTTTGGCTCCAAAGGGGACATTTGGCAATGTCTGTAAACATGTTTGGTTGCCACAAATATGGGGTGCTTTTGGTATCTATTGGTAGAAGCCAGAGATGCTAGTAACATCCTACAATGCACAAAACAGCCCCTACAGCAAAGACTTGTCCAGTCTAAAATGTCAACAGTGTTGAAGTTGAGAAGCCCTCACCTAAGTGCAGATAAAATAGGGAAACAATTTACAATCAACAGATACACTTCAAATTGAAGTATGAGTGATTTGGAGGTTAACCTTTGTTTTGGATTCTCTATTTCACAGCTTCCCTCATGAACAAGGGTAATGGACATTGAATACATATTTATTATTTCTTGTGCATGCCTTTCAATGGTTATTTAAGTTTGTAGCCTTTGAATTAGGCTGTAAAAATGTCTTCTTTTCAAACAATTTTTTTTTTAAGAGACAGGGTCTCATTCAGGCTGGAATGCAGTGGCACCATCATAGCTCACTGTAGCCTCTAACCCTTGGACTCCAGCAATCCTCCTACCTCAGCCTCACAAAGTGATGAGATTATAGGTATGAGCCACCATGCCTGACTCCAAATAGGAAAGTTTAATGCTGATAATTTGTTCAATGGCTGGGGCACATTTATGGGCAGTAGAAATTCATGTAAAGAACTTCTTAGAGGGGCTTAACAAGGATTCTGGAAGATATTCTCAGTGTCAAATATTTTGGACTCTATGAGGGTCAAGCCTGTGGGTTTTTTTTTATTTTTATTTCTGCATGTTTATCCAATTTTTGTATGTTCTTTATATGTCTCAAAGGCCTATTTCATTATCCTCCTTTGATTCTGATTGAGTCACTTGCATGCTCAGACTTCAGTTCTGCATGGCTGAACAAATTCTTGGCATGAACTTTACTTTTTCATCCTCACACTAAAAGCATGGTTAATATTGATAATTTTAATTGTTTTTCATATTTCTTTCAGTAGTGAGTTTGCAAAGCTCCCAAATTTCCATTTGTGTTGACAGGTCTCAAAATAGCTTCCTTATTTTAAGTGAATTCATTATTATATTTTATTTGGGGAAATTAAGTCAATGCAGTGCAAAGTTATCAGCAGGCTGCCTGTAAAGTGTTTCATTTCATTGCTCATCTGAACTTCAAACTCTACGTAGCTTACTGTATCCCAAACTTGAGCCTTCAGTATCCAAAGGGTCAGTCCAAGGGTCTCAAAGAAACGTGTTCCTATTAATTGCTCATCTAAGAGTGAGTCACAGGTCTGGTTCAAAATTGAAACTCATAATAGCATCTAAGGGAGTGAACTCATTCTAGGGTCCTTGCAGGAACTCTGAGCCATGCCAGAAGATCCTAGTGGGTATAAATTCTACCAACCCTTAACCAGCACTCACTCCTAAGAACTTTGGAGTATGAGGAAGAAGTAAGGGGTGTGTCACAGAACTAATTAATGTGCTGCCCTTCCAGTATGCTAGCAAAGGATAAAATTTAAGCTTCCAAATTGGAAAAAGAATGTGTGAGCCGACTCTGTTTTTTAAACTCAGGACCAAACCTTGGTCCTCTCCTTGGACCCTATAGACTCTGAATTGATGGATTTAGAAAGATAATTGGGTGATTCTTTTCTACATCATTTCCAAAAAGCTGCTAACCTTGCTTCAGAAAAATGTGTTCAAAATGCATGTTAAATTGCATCTTCTTGTTGACTTTGTCTCTAACCAAAGTAAATGTACCATAATGATCATGTTTAGCATGATGATAAAGTTAATAAGAATAATAATCATGTGAATGATTTCCGTGAAAACTCTGTTAATCAGGTTTTTTTGTTTTTTTGTTTGTTTTTAAATTTTTTATTATACTTTAAGTTCTAGGGTACATGTGCATAACGTGCAGGTTTGTTACATATGTATACTTGTGCCATGTTGGTGTGCTGCACCCATCAACTCGTCAGCACCCATCAATTCGTCATTTATATCAGGTGTAACTCCCAATGCAATCCCTCCCCCCTCCCCCCTCCCCATGATAGGCCCCGATGTGTGATGTTCCCCTTCCCGAGTCCAAGTGATGTCATTGTTCAGTTCCCACCTATGAGTGAGAACATGCGGTGTTTGGTTTTCTCTTCTTGTGATAGTTTGCTAAGAATGATGGTTTCCAGCTGCATCCGTGTCCCTACAAAGGACGCAAACTCATCCTTTTTTATGGCTGCATAATATTCCATGGTGTATATGTGCCACATTTTCTTAATCCAGTCTGTCACAGATGGACATTTGGGTTGATTCCAAGTCTTTGCTATTGTGAATAGTGCCGCAATAAACATACGTGTGCATGTGTCTTTATAGCAGCATGATTTATAATCCTTTGGGTATATACCCAGTAGTGGGATGGCTGGGTCATATGGTACATCTAGTTCCAGATCCTTGAGGAATCGCCATACTGTTTTCCATAATGGTTGAACTAGTTTACAATCCCACCAACAGTGTAAAAGTGTTCCTATTTCTCCACATCCTCTCCAGCACCTGTTGTTTCCTGACTTTTTAATGATTGCCATTCTAACTGGTGTGAGATGGTATCTCATTGTGGTTTTGATTTGCATCTCTCTGATGGCCAGTGATGATGAGCATTTTTTCATGTGTCTGTTGGCTGTATGAATGTCTTCTATTGAGAAATGTCTGTTCATATCCTTTGCCCACTTTTTGATGGGATTGTTTGTTTTTTTCTTGTACATTTGTTTGAGTTCTTTGTAGATTCTGGATATTAGCCCTTTGTCAGATGAGTAGATTACAAAAATTTTCTCCCATTCTGTAGGTTGCCTGTTCACTCTGATGGTAGTTTCTTTTGCTGTGCAGAAGCTCTTTAGTTTAATTAGATCCCATTTGTCAATTTTGGTGTTTTAGACATGAAGTCCTTGCCCATGCCTATGTCCTGAATGGTACTACCTAGGTTTTCTTCTAGGGTTTTATGGTATTAGGTCTAACATTTAAGTCTCTAATCCATCTTGAATTAATTTTCGTATAAGGAGTAAGGAAAGGATCCAGTTTCAGCTTTCTACTTATGGCGAGCCAATTTTCCCAGCACCATTTATTAAATAGGGAATCCTTTCCCCATTTCTTGTTTGTCTCAGGTTTGTCAAAGATCAGATGGCTGTAGATGTGTGGTATTATTTCTGAGGACTCTGTTCTGTTCCACTGGTCTATATCTCTGTTTTGGTACCAGTATCATGCTGTTTTGGTTACTGTAGTCTTGTAGTATAGTTTGAAGTCAGGTAGCATGATGCCTCCAGCTTTGTTCTTATGACTTAGGATTGTCTTGGCAATGTGGGCTCTTTTTTGGTTCCATATGAACTTTAAAGCCTTTTTTCCAATTCTGTGAAGAAACTCATTGGTCGCTTGATGGGGATGGCATTGAATCTATAAATAACCTTGGGCAGTATGGCCATTTTCATGATATTGATTCTTTCTATCCATGAGCATGGTATGTTCTTCCATTTGTTAGTGTCCTCTTTTATTTCACTGAGCAGTGGTTTGTAGTTCTCCTTGAAGAGGTCCTTTACATCCCTTGTAAGTTGGATTCCTAGGTATTTTATTCTCTTTGAAGCAATTGTGAATGGAAGTTCATTCATGATTTGGCTCTCTGCTTGTCTGTTACTGGTGTATAAGAATGCTTGTGATTTTTGCACATTAATTTTGTATCCTGAGACTTTGCTGAAGTTGCTTATCAGCTTAAGGAGATTTTGGGCTGAGACAATGGGGTTTTCAAAATATACAATCATGTCATCTGCAAATAGGGACAATTTGACTTCTTCTTTTCCTAACTGGATACCCTTTATTTCTTTCTCTTGCCTGATTGCCCTAGCCAGAACTTCCAACACTATGTTGAATAGGAGTGGTGAGAGAGGGCAGCCCTGTCTTGTGCCAGTTTTCAAAGGGAATTTTTCCAGTTTTTGCCCATTCATATGATATTGGCTGTGGGTTTGTCATAAATAGCTCTTATTATTTTGAGGTACGTTCCATCAATACCGAATTTATTGAGCGTTTTTAGCATGAAGGGCTGTTGAATTTTGTCAAAAGCCTTTTCTGCATCTATTGAGATAATCATGTGGTTCTTGTCTTTGGTTCTGTTTATATGCTGGATTACGTTTATTGATTTGTGAATGTTGAACCAGCCTTGCATCCCAGGGATGAAGCCCACTTGATCATGGTGGATAAGCTTTTTGATGTGCTGCTGAATCCGGTTTGCCAGTATTTTATTGAGGATTTTTGCATCGATGTTCATCAGGGATATTGGTCTAAAATTTTCTTTTTTTGTTGTGTCTCTACCAGGCTTTGGTATCAGGATGATGTTGGCCTCATAAAATGAGTTAGGGAGGATTCCCTGTTTTTCAATTGATTGGAATAGTTTCAGAAGGAATGGTACCAGCTCCTCCTTGTATCTCTGGTAGAATTCAGCTGTGAATCCATCTGGTCCTGGACTTTTTTTGGTTGGTAGGCTATTAATTATTGCCTCAATTTCAGAGCCTGCTATTGGTCTATTTAGGGATTCAACTTCTTCCTGGTTTAGTCTTGGAAGAGTGTAAGTGTCCAGGAAATTATCCGTTTCTTCTAGATTTTCTAGTTGATTTGCATAGATCCACTGCTCTCTTCAAAGCTGTCAGACAGAGTCGTTGGTGTCTGCACAGGCCTCTGCTGCTTCCCCTTTTGTTGTTTAGCTGTGCCCTGTCCCCAGAGGTGGAGTCTACAGAGACAGGCAGGTTTCCTTGAGCTGCTGTGAGCTCCACCCAGTTCGAGCTTCCAAGCGGCTTTGTTTACCTACTTAAGCCTCAGCAATGGGGGGCACCCCTCCCCCAGCCTCGCTGCTGCCGTTTAGGTTAGATCGCAGACTGCTGTGCTAGCAATGAGGGAGGCTCCGTGGCCGTGGGACTCTCCCAGCCAGGTGTGGGTATAATCTCCTGGTGTGCCCATTTGCTTAAAGCGCAGTACTGGGGTGGGAATTACCCGATTTTCCAGGTGTTGTGTGTCTCAGTTCCCCTGGCTAGGAAAAGGGATTCCCTTCCCCCTTGCGCTTCCCAGGTGAGGCAATGCCTCCCTCTGCTTCAGCTCTCGCTGGTCGGGCTGCAGCAGCTGACCAGCACCAATTGTCCAGCACTCCCCAGTGAGATGACCCCAGTACCTCAGTTGAAAATGCAGAAATCACCGGTCTTCTATGTGGCTGGCGCTGGGAGTTGGAGACTGGAGCTGTTCCTATTGGGCCATCTTGCTCCGCCCCGTTTGTTTGTTTTTGATGGAGTCTCACTCTGTTGCCAGGTTGGAGTGCAGTGGCACGATCTCGGCTCACTGCAACCTCCACCTCCCGGGTTCAAGTGATTCTCCTGCCTCAGCCTCCTGAGTAGCTGGGATTACAGGCGTGTGCCACCACACCTAGCTAATTTACATATTTTTAGTAGAGACGAGGTTTCACCATGTTGGCCAGGATGTTCTCAATCTCTTGACCTCGTGATCTGCCCGCCTCGGGCTCCCAAAGTGCAGGGATTATAGGTGTAAGCCACTGTGCCTGGCCTAATCAGTTTTTAAAATATAGTGGAAACACAAAAGTTTAAAAGTAAACATGGCAGACTTCTTCTTTTTTTTTTTTTTTTTGAGACGGAGTCTCACTCTGTCGCCCAGGCTGGAGTGCAGTGGCCGGATCTCAGCTCACTGCAAGCTCTGCCTCCCGGGTTTATGCCATTCTCCTGCCTCAGCCTCCCAAGTAGCTGGGACTACAGGCGCCTGCCACCTCGCCCGGCTAGTTTTTGTATTTTTTAGTAGAGACGGGGTTTCACCGTGTTAGCCAGGATGGTCTCGATCTCCTGACCTCGTGATCCGCCCGTCTCGGCCTCCCAAAGTGCTGGGATTACAGGCTTGAGCCACTGCGCCCGGCCACATGGCAGACTTCTTAAGTAAACTCACAGCTGGAAAGTTAGGAAGAATTTTTTTTTTCTTTTTTTTGAGACGGAGTCTCGCTCTGTCGCCCAGGCTGGAGTCCAGTGGCTGAATCTCAGCTCACTGCAAGCTCCGCCTCCCGGGTTTACGCCATTCTCCTGCCTCAGCCTCCCGAGTAGCTGGGACTACAGGCGCCCGCCACCTCGCCCGGCTAGTTTTTTGTATTTTTTCCGTAGAGACGGGGTTTCACCGTGTTAGCCAGGATGGTCTCGATCTCCTGACCTCGTGATCCGCCCGTCTCGGCCTCCCAAAGTGCTGGGATTACAGGCTTGAGCCACCGCGCCCGGCCAGGAAAGAATTTTTTATAACCATGGGGATGCTGTGTAACAAGTTTCTATATGACAACACTGTATAGCGCTAGTGTAGTCAAATTGCTGTAACAAGGAGGTGAAGAGCAGTGATTTGATGTCAAACAGACCTTGAATCAGACCCTGGTTTTGACACTTCACAGCTGAGTGGCCTTAAACTTTCTTAGCCTCAGTTTCTTCATATTCAAAATGGAGATAATAATGGTATTTATCTCATAGACTTTGGGAACTATTAATTGACTTATTGTGTGTAAAATGTACACACATTTTATGTTTAAAAACTCAGCCCCTCTATGTGAAAAAAATACATATATTTAAAAAAATGAGGCCAGGGATGGTAGCACACGCTTATAATCCCAGCACTTTGGGAGGCCAAGGCAGGAGGGTCACTTGAGCCCAAGAGTATGAGAACAGCCTGGGCAACGTGGCGAAACCCCATCTCTAGAAAAAATACAAAAATTAGCCGGGCCTGGTGGGGCTGCTTGTAGTCTTAGCTACTTGGGAGGCTGAGGCGGGAGAATTGCTTGAACTCACGAGGCAGAGGTTGCAGTGGGCAGAGATCATACCACTGCACTCCAGCCTGGGAGACAAAGTGAGAACCTGTCTCAAACAAAAAGAAATAAAAAGAAAAAAAGAAAAGAAAAGCATCAACTTCATAGGCTTGTGGGAGAAAAAAGAAAAAAGAAAAACTCAGCCTCTCAATAAATATTAATTTATATTTTTTACTGTTATACACCAAGCAAGTAATAATGTTTTGGATACTAGTCTAAAGAACATAGGTGAAGTATGGCAAGATCATGGTCCACAAGAAGTTTCATTTAATTCTAGGGATCATCTGTAGATATATATATATATATATTTTTTAAGATGAAGTTTCGCTCTGTCGCCCAAGCTGGAGTTCAGTGGCGCAATCTCGGCTCACTGCAAGCTCCACCTCCCAGGTTCATGCCATTCTCCTGCCTCAGCCTCCCAAGTAGCTGGGACTACCGGTGCCTGCCACCACGCCCGGCTAATTTTTTGTATTTTTAGTAGAGACGGGGTTTCACTGTGTTAGCTAGGATGGTCTTGATCTCCCGACCTAGTGATCCACCCGCCTTGGCCTCCCGAAGTGCTGGGATTATAGGCGTGAGCCACTGCGCCCAGCCCATCTGTAGTAATATTTTTAACTCCTTTATGTAGTTTTTAAATTGTGGTATAATATGCATAAAACACATTATTTTAACTATTATAAATTGTACAATTCAGTGGCATTAAATACATTGACAAGGTTGTGAAACAATCACTATGCATTTCTAGAACTTTTTCATCATCCCGAACAGAAACTACACCCATGAAACAGCAATTCCACATTTGAGTGGTCATTTTAAAATGAGTATTTTATCTTTTTATGTAAAGGAAAGAAAACTACCTTTTTAGCATTATTTGAGTATATTATCACATAGAAAATGAGAAAATAGAGATAAAAATGAATTAAAATGAAATCACCTTAAATTTCACTCTCCACAAATAAGTAGCTTCGATATTTTGTGATATGTGGGAGCTAAGCTATGAGATGCAAAGGTATAAGAATGATACAATGGACATTGGGGACTAGGGGGAAAGGGTGAGAGGAGAGGGAGGGATAAAAGACTACAATAGGGGACAGTGTATACTGCTCCAGTGATGGGTGCACAAAAATCTCGGAAATTACCACTAAAAAACTTACTCATGTAACCAAACACCACCTGTTCCCCCAAAACCTATGGAAATAAAAATAAATAAAGTCTTGTGGGAAAAAAAAAAGAATGAGATTGGAGGTGTGGAGCTGAAACCAGAGATTTCATACCACATTTATTAGGCCTTGGCCAACTCAGTGAAAGCTTGTCAACCTCACAAACCTAAATTGATATGAAATATTGACTTGAATAAACTATCCCAGTGCCCTGGAAAAAAATTTTTGTGATATAGCTGTCACTAGTTTTCCTCTTGCAAACATCTATATATGTAAAATGAAATCCTATTATGAATTCTACTTTCTAACCATTTAAAAAATCTTTTAACTAGATAAGCACATTTTAGTAGATGTGGTAGGTAGATAACCATGAGGAAGAGAGGCAGAGAACTACTTCTCCATTTTAAAAAGACTTTGATGAGGAAGCAGTGAGGGGATAAAAACCCAAATGACCTGTTTTCATGAAGACCATTTCATCGGAAGACTAATTCTTCCTCAATCTACAACTGTCATGTTCCTAAAAATTACTGTAGCAACTTGGCCTAAAGCCTAATTGTCATCCTTCATGGTGTCTCAAAATGAACATAAATGAATGAAAATCTTTAAAAAATATAACACAAAACAAAACTAATAGAAATGACTCCCTAAAGGGAGGGAACAGGATAGTGGAAGAAGGAATGAAATGAGATTTTATTATCTAATTATTATTTATGTTATTATATAGTTATATATATTATATACATATTACATATATATGTAATTACATACATATATCATATTACATATATATCTATGTAGTCAGAGATATATTATAAGATGGTGGAGACTGCAGTGAGCCATGATCACATCACTGCACTCCAGCCTCGGCAACAGAGGGAAACCCTGTTTCTAAACAAGTAGATAAATAAAATTGTATTTTACATATAAAACATTTATGTGATTTATATGGCCATACTATGTAATATACATCTTATGGCTGGAGCTGAACAATTGGGGGGAAGGGAGGGTGGGGCAGCTGGGGGCTGGCCAGGCAGCTCTCTCTCTTTGTCTCTCAATTCCTGTATGTAATCACAGGGCCTCTCCAAGTGGTCTTTCCATGTGGGCTAGTTTGGCCTTTCCCATACATGGCACCCTCAGGGCAGTCAGAATGCTTACTTAGCAGCTGATGTCTTTGAGAGCAAGTATTCCAGTGAACAAGGTGGAGGCTGTATTGCCTTTTATGCCCTCACCTGGGAAGTCACACAATATTATTTCCTCTGTACTCTATTGGTTGAAACAGAATAAAAAACCAGCCCATTTTCAAGGAGAGGGTTCATAGATTGCACCTCTCAGTGAGAGTAATGTCAAAGAATTTGTGGACAGATTTTTAAACTGCCAGCCATAGCATCCTTAAAAACTTCACAACAGTACCCAACTCAAAAGGCCACAAAAGAATGGACAGTCTACATATCATGGTTACTTACAAGTAGGGACTTTTCTGATTCCCAGGCCCATGGAACAAACAATTCCTCTTAGAATTGCATATACCGCATGGATTTATCTAAAACATCATAACTTGATATCTTTTAAGTTACTTTATGACTTATCACATGTGAAACGCCCAGCCTAGTACTGGGTCCATAATAGACACTCTGTAAATATCGATGATAGCTGACACTTGTTTGAATTCCTCAGAAGTTTTTACTGATTGAGCACACTATTAATAAATAGTAGTTTGTGTGATCTCATGATTCTCTGAAAGGCTTGACGGAGTTACAGTTTGAAAGAAGAATGGACCTCTAGAAAACTAAAATTTCAGTATAAAATGTTGCAATTGGCTGATGTTTAGTGATAACAAGAGAGTGGGTAGACCAGAAAAGTGCCATTTTTCTCTGTGTTTTTTTTTTTATTTTTCTGAGATAGGGTCTTACTCTGTCACTCAAATGGGAGTGCAGTGGTGCGATCATGGCTTACTTGAACCTTGAACTCCTGGGCTAAAGCAATCTTCCCACCTCAGGCTCCAGAGTAACTGAGATTACAGGTGCATGCCGCCACACCTGGCTAATTTTTTAAAAATTTTTTGTAGAGATAGGATCTTGCTATGTTGACTATGCTGGTGTTGAACTCCTGCCCTCAAGCGATCCTCCTTTCTCAGCCTCTATTTTTACTTTCTATCAGCTTTCTTTTGCTACAGATTGCCTTTTGAAAAACTCTCCTGAGCAACAGAAAAAAAGGAGCATCTCCCTTATGTGAAGTATCAATGTATCATGCCAAAGCTTTTTAAAGAATACTAATGATGGTTAGAATCCAGTCTGTTTAAAAATATTTCTGAAGATTAAGCAAAACATACACCAGATTTTTGAATCTAGGGTATTCCTTTGGCTTAGAAGTAACCTCAGATTTTTTGTTAAGTCTGAAATGTCAAAAATGACCTTAAGTTATGGTGTTAGACACAGTAATTCATTTTGTAATGTAAATTAGTGTGTAATTTCCCAAACTGACAGAAATGTTAGATAATACTTATAGCTATTCAAAGAAAGAAAATCTAATATTATACTAAAGTAGAAGTTCCCTTAAAATTACAAGTCACATAAACAATGGGTAATTATAAATTGTGTGTGTTTATTTATTAAAATACTCATCAATTGCAATTGATGCTACTACATTACCTAATAAAATTACAACATAGTGTTCTAACTCTTCACTAATATACGTTGCCAACAATTACATAAATTTCAGTGCTTTTACTTTTCCTATTTAGTGACTTTTATTTACCTCAGAATATTTGTGGAATTGATATCTAGCTCCACTTATCTTGATCTAAGAAGCTCAAGAACTCTGTGTACCCAATCAGTCAATTATCATGTATCATAGGGCACAAAATTTCAGAGGTTCAAAGGCTGTTGACTGAATTCAACTGTGCTTTTTATATCACACATACCAAAAAAACTCAAAAATTGCAAACAGATGACTCTAGAACTATATGAAAGTCTCTTCACATTCTCTGCAAAATGACCTTCTAAATCATGTCCTATAAGAAAACTGCTTTTCTTAATGGAATTTTATGAAAATTAATAATAGGCCTGAAAAAAAGAGAAGTACTACATACACTTTATTACATTCTTTGTGGAATATGTTCTGGAAAAATAGAAGGCATTACAGAAATCACTTAACTGAGGAAGAAGTTCTACTCTGCACAAAACTCCCATTGATGTCAGTGGGAGTTCTGCGAATCGAACAAATGTTGAATTTGACCCTGCAATGTTTAAACTGCAATCCTCCCTGCTCTTGGCAGAGCCTGACTTCCCACTGAAAGGCGTTGTGGTCCTTGCTGGGATTACACAGCAGGTTAATAGTCTGGTTTTTCACTTCTTCTGGGGCAACAGATGAAATACATAATACTTTCTTTTAGGGCTATTACATACTTTTAAACACAAAAGACTTTAAATGAGGTGATGTGAGAAAGTAAAAGGTAGAATCTGTGAATGGAAACTTCTGTTGCGAATGATTTTTATACTATCTTCTCCACTCGTGCCTGAGAAGCATCAATGAGTCCTATTTACATTAAAGGAAAAGGGAAGAACACCAAGATCTTAGAGACCACTTAGTATATCAGTATTGAAAATCAGCACTGAGTGAGCTATGTTCACTCTGTTTTTGTTATATTCCATTACACACATATAAAGAATGGTTACCAGCAAGATCCCAATACAATTGTTTTTTGGTAAAATAAGACGGTATGATTATAAATAAAGTTAAGAAAAAACACATGTTTTTACCACAAGGTAAGATACTGTAGAACCAAACTAGAGTGGCTCATTTTCCACTCAATCTCACAAGAAAAGACGTGACTCTAGTTATGGATCTAGCATAATCACGTATTGCTGCTACCCAAAAATGAGTGTTACGTTCTGGAGCAAAGGCCTTGAAATCACCCAGTCTATATAGTTATACTCAGGCACTTCAGTAACAACATAATCAGGGTCTTATTTTTAGCTGTTGGTATTCAGTGGAATTATTTGTCCTCCTTTGTATACTTTGTAAATGCTTCTTTTTTTCTATAGCACATACATATTGCCCTTATGGAGAGGAAATAATAAAAGAAAGGGATCAGCTTTTGTTTGAAAGGAGCAGAAGAAGAGGAAGATGAAAAAACAGGAAGTATTTCAAGTTGAAATTAAAACTTTTTGTTTTTATTTGACAGAAGATTGTGGATTTTTTTAAAAAGCAAACCCCAGTGATTAAAAGTGAAAATGTTGGCTTATACATGGTGTGAGAAATCTGCTATTTCAGGCATTAAACATAGTTACAGGTTTACATATAGTTTATGGTTGGGGTTTATGCTCTGGTCTTTCAGGTTGCTGGGTTCATATTCCAGCTCTGCAACTTCCTAGCTACATAGTCTTGTACAGGCAGGTTATCTATTAACCAGCATCCTAATTTATTATTCTGATAGGAATGTATTGAAGAGGAGGAGGGAATGGAAGGCTTGGGAGAAGTTTACAGACGCTGAGCTGTGTTGGTTGGATCAGCTGTAGAGGCTTGGGCTCTCAGGCATCAGATGCTTGCTTGCACAGGTAGCTGAGAAGGACACTTGGGAACCATGAGCTTCAGGGTCTCGGGGCAGTTTCAGAATGGCCTTCTGTTTCATTAATTCTCTACCCAGGAGGCTCCTGGTGTTGCAGGATCCTCTTTCCAGGGGAAATCAGACTCACTCAGGAACTGAATGGCCTCTAGCAATTTTCTTTCTTTTTAACTAATTCAGAACTTGTTACTGTTTTATTATTTTTTATATTATAGATTTAAAAGTTTTAAATCCATACATCTTTTAATGTTAATGCCATTCATTTTAAAATATTTATCTAAAATTTTTCTTATGTTTACATTATATTGAAATCCATTTCATGTTCTGGCTTTTATGAAAATTTAACCCTAAATCTTTTTTTTCCTCTACTTGCTCTTTTTCACAATTTTAACTCTCACATCTCTCTCTCATCTTATTTTCTACAAACATTTCAATCTTTTAAAAAGATGTTATTTCAATTCCTAGTTTTAGGTCTGTTTTAATCCTTTTTTAAAAATTTTTATTGATGTATTTTTTGAGATGGAGTTTTGTTCTGTTGCCCAGGCTGGAGTGCAGTGGCATGATCTCTGCTCACTGCAATCTCTGCCTCCCAGGTTCAAGTGATTCTCCTGCCTCAGCCTCCCAAGTAGCTGAGATTACAGGTGCCTGCCACCATGCTAGGCTAACACACCAGCTAATTTTTATATTTTAACTAGTGACAGGCTTTCACCATGTTGATCATGCTGGTCTTGAACTCCTGACCTTCAGTGATCCACCTATCTCGGCCTCCCAGAGTGCTGGGATTACAGGCCTGAGCCACTGTGCCCAGCCTGTTTTAGTCTTTTAAAAATTTATGTTGCTGGATGTGGTGGCTCACATCTGTAATCCCAGCATTTTGGGAAGCTGAGGCGAGCGGATAACCTGAGGTCAGGAGTTCGAGACCAGCCTGGCCAACATTGCAGAACCCTGTCTGTAGTAAAAATACAAAAAAATTAGCTGGGCATGGTGGGGCAGGCGCCTGTAATCCCAGCTGCTTGGGAGGCTGAGTCAAGAGAATCACTGTAACCTGGGAGTTGGAGGTTGCAGTGAGCTGTGACTGTGCCATTACAGTCCAGCCTGGGCGACAGAGTGGGTCTCCATCTAAAAAAAAAAAAAAAAAAAAAAATTATGTTGAGCCTAATTTTTTCCCTTCTTCTACCTGAGCCCATATTTTTTCTCTATTACTTGTCTTTATAATAGCTGACAGGAAGAAATTCAAGGAAGTGTGAAGAGTGGATAAAGTCCATATTATAAGTAGAGGCAGAAAGAGAAGATTTTCTTCCTCTCTCTCTCCCTGACTCCTGCAGCTATTCCTGCACTAGCCTCCTTAGATCCTTCCACAGTATTCTTTAGTCCAAATAGAACCTTAATCCACTTAACCTGGGAGAATTTGAGATTTAATTCCCTTCACGGCCTTAAACTCATTACACAAACAGCACTTTTGATTTGCCAGAATAATTTGCTGCCATCTCACACTGTTCAGTCCTTATTTAAAAATTCATGGTTTCCAAAGTATACAATTATTGGAATTGGGCAAAGTATATAATTATTGGAATTTGGGCAAACTATGACAGATACACACCCAGAAGCCTGGTGGTCTGCCTAGAGGAATATGCTCAAGGAGGGTTCACTAGGATATGCCCAGGTCTGACCCTTTTGAGATGGTGCTTCCTTAAATATTCCATGCTTCCTCAAAAAGTTCCATGAACTTCCCTACTGACATTCATGGAGAGTGGCATCAGAAAGACTCTTGTCTAGTTTCAGGGACCATGTTTAAACCGGTTTAATTCCAGCCCACAGTCATCAGATTAGTTCACTTCCCTTTCTGTTCAGGTCATGGGAGCACCCTTTAATTATAGTCCAGTGGAGTTCTTTTTGCTTGAGAGAACTGAAAAACAATGACCACCCCAAATACAATAACAACTGAAGCTGGCTAGAGTTTCATTATCATTTCATTTCAAATGGGGTTATTCCTCACCTAGGTTTTTAAAGCCCCTATACGTTTTCAAATATTGATTGGCTCTTTATATATATTTTTTGTAAACTTTCAAAATGTCTTTTGTAAATAGTTTAATTGGATTTTGTAAATAGTTCAACTGGATTGTTATTTTCTTCCAGACTTACAAGAGCTCTTTGTATATATGGATATTAAATTGTTTCTTATATTGTTTCTAATGTTTTAACTTTGTTTGGTGTCTTTTGCCAACAGAAGTTTTAAACATAGTTCTGTCAAACTTTTCTTTGGTGGCTTCTGGGTTGCTCCATGTTTGGATTGCTATGTGGTAACAATGTGGCATGGTTGAACATACACTGAGGTGAGAGAGAACGGAGTTCTAATTATGGTTTTGCCACTAACCAGTAGAGTGACTTTGGGCAAGTCTTCAAACCTGTGTTCGCTCAGCTATAAAATGCGGTTGAAGTAGAAACAAGATGACCTCTGAGGTTTCTTCCTGCGTATTCATCCACTACTGAACATTCTCAGATTCTAGAGTTTTAAAAGCGTATTTTCTTTAAGTAGGCCAATCATTCTCCCTGAAACGAACATTTCTCATTTGCCTAGTGACATTTTCATAGTGTAAAATCTAGCTAGTGTCAGAATTATCAAAATTTCTGAATTTTTGGCATCTGGATTAACAATAAATTTTATAGAGAATAGATACTGCATTTAATATGTAATCTAAAGTATGTATATTATGGAGCAACTAAGTCAATGGACATTTAATATGGCTTATTATATTTTATTGATGATAATGAATTATAGTCCTCTTGATACAAGAAAAAAAGGATAGCTTTTACTTGTGTAGTGTTGATAGTGTGCTTTCATGTTCATCATCTCGTTTGGTGCCCACAATAATCCTATGAGAAAGATTAGAGGACTTATTCTATTTTATAAATCATGAAGCATTACACAAAGAGATTAAATGATTTATCCAAAGTCACCAGCCAGTAAATGCTAATGTCAGTGCCCATACTTTTCTCTCTTTCTTTCCTTCTCCCCTCCCTCCCTCTCTTCCTCCCTCCTTCCTTCCCTCCCTCCTTCCCTCCCTCCCTCCCTCCCTCGCTCCTTCCTTCCTTCCTTCCTTCCTTCCTTCCTTCCTTCCTTCCTTTTTTTGAGACAGAGTTTCAATCTTGTTGCCCATACTGGAGTGCAATGGTGCAATCTCGGCTCACCACAACCTCCGCCTCCTGGGTTCAAGCAATTCTCCTGCCTCAGCCTCCTGAGTAGCTGGGATTATAGGTGCCCGCCACCACTCCCAGCTCATTTTGTATTTTTAGTAGTGATGGGGTTTCTCCATGTTGGTCAGGCTGGTCTTGAACTCCCAACCTTGAGGTGATTCACCCGCCTTTGGCCTTCCAAAGTGCTGGGATTACAGGCATGAGCCATCACGCCCAGCCAGCCATGCTTTTCTTAAAGATGATAATATTGATGAGAAAAAATGTATTGGTTAGGTTTAATTACTACAGAAGACAAAATAGAAATATCAGTTATCTACGAGGTAGGGTGGTGAGATATAGGTAAATGAAATAAAATATCAAGAATAAACAGTATTTCTATTAATAGCTTGGTATGCTACATACCAGGAAATAGGACAGATATACTATATACAGTTTTGTATAAGAAAACAAAAAGCCTCAGAGGGAATTTCAAGAGGTAGAAAGAACCATCCATCTTAGAGAAAAACTAGAAGAACAAAAGAATTGAAAGTAAATTAGAATTGAAAAACCATCCATCTTAGAGAACCATTCATCTTAGAGTAGAATTAAAAGAACAAGAGGATTGAAAGTAATTAAAAACTAAGGAAACGAGAGCCAGGCATGGTGGCTCACACCTGTAATCCCAGCACTTTGGGAGGCTAAGGTGGGAGAATCACTTGAGCCCAGGAGTGTGAGACTACAGTGAGCTATGATCATGACACTATACTCTAGCCTGGGAAAAATGCTAAGAAAACTAAAATAATAGATCTGAAGCTAGAGAAAAACAGAAGGGAGAGGAAATATTTAAAAATATGTTTTAATTTAGATCAGCATTTTTGAAGGAAATTGACAGCATTTATAGCCACTTCTGAGAAAAATAAATTTCATCCCAAGGGAATGAAGTATGTGTGCCAAAGTATATTCAGAGTTATTTTAGAAAATTCAATGGAAAAATATCATTTTCCAATACTGATTAAATCAGATGTAGGTGAGATTTGTCCAATAGTCTGCTTATGATACAGTAGTTTTTGACAATACAGAGAGAATTTACTCTGACTTTATTTACTTATTTATTTATTTATTTATTTCAGACAAAGTCTCGCTCTGTCACCAGGCTGGAGTGCAGTGGCGTGATCTCAGCTCACTGCAACCTCCGCCTCCCAGGTTCAAGAGATTCTCCTGCCTCAGTCTCCTGAGTAACTGGGACTACAGGCGCATGCCACCACACCCAGCTAATTTATGTACTTTTAGTAGAGACGGGGTTTCACCATGTTGGACAAGATGGCCTCGATCTCTTGACCCCGTGATCCACCCACCTCAGCCTCCCTAATGCTGGGATTACAGGTGTGAGCCACCCGCGCCTGGCCTACTCTGACTTTAAAATAGGAATGATGTGATGCTTAACTAGTAAATACAGTTTTTATGTAACATAGTTGGCATTTTTGAACAGGGCAGTTAAGCATCTTATTACACCTCGAATTACATTCAATACCAATTTACTGGCTATTTTCATGGCATTTTTGATGCTAAACAGTTTTCTAAAATAAAATACTATAGAAAAATTTAAGTTTATTAAATGTGGAAATAAGTGAGGAAAAGAGCAATTTCATTACCCAAAGAAAGATATTAAGTGGAAACCTGTGTTGAAGGGTGATAAGCAGTCTAACAGAAGCCTAAGTAGAAGTCTAAATAAACTTCTTTTGTTGATTTAATACTGCTCTGATTTGGAAAGAGGTATGCATATTGTAATATGATAGAAATAGATTATGATTCATACTAGGGAGGACTGGAGAGGAGAAGTAAATCAGAAGAAGGCACAAAGTTGAAAATTATTAGTTTGATCATTTGCCTCAGTTGATCCAGGACAGTCTTGGTTTTACATTTGTTGTGCCTGTGTAATTATTTTTTATTGTTATCATTATTTTGAGACAGGATCTCACTCTGTCACCCAGGCTGGAGTGCAGTGGCACAATCTCAGTTCATTGCAACCTCTGACTTCTGGGCTCAAATCCTCCCACCTCAGCCTCCCAAGTAGCTGGGACTATAGGCACCCATTCTATATCCAGCTAATTTTTGTGTTTTTTGAAGATATGGGGTTTCACTATGTTGCCCAGGCTGGTGTCAAACTCCTGGATACAAGCGATCTGCTCACCTTGGCCTCCAAAACAGCTGGGATTATAGGCATGAGTCACTAAACCCCAACCCTGTGTAATTATTAATAATGTCTTCGTTCACTCTCAAAGTGTCCTAGTTTGGATGACAGACTATATGGTCACCTTAGAAATAATGGAAGCATAGTACATATTATTGGTGCCTTTAAAAGCACATTACTAGGCCAGGATCGGCCCAGTAGTTATTAGTCTCAGTAACTCAGGAAGCTGAGGTGGGACAACCGCTGGAGCCCAGGGGTTCTAGGCCACAGTATGCTATGACTGTGCCTGTGAAGAACCACTGCAGTTCAGCTTGGGGCAACATAGTGAAACCCTTGTCTCTAAAAAAAACAGTGTAGTACTAGTGATAGCTAATACTTTTGAGTCTGCCAAGCACTGTGATATTGCGTTAAATACTTATGAGCATTGTCCCATTTAGTTTTCCTAATAATCTGTAAGGCAGTATTATAATCCCCTTTCTAGAGAAGAGGAAGCTCAAGTTTATGTTTATAGATATTCAGGAACTTGCCCAAGGTCACTCAAGTAGCCAAGTTTCTAATTCAAGCAGTCTTGTTTCAGAAGCCACACAAATAATCACAATGCATTATTTATTTCTCTCCCCACATTAAAAAACTTCATAATACATCTGAAAGAAATTCAACTTTGATAATTTACAAAATATATAGCATAGAAAAAAAGATTATTAAGCATATACAAGAGGAAAAAAACATCAAAAGTTTTCCAAAAGCTTTTCACAAATAAAGGCAGACTTTCCATGCAATGCATAAAATATTTTTAAAAAATGTGCTTGAAATGTCGAAACATGTTATGGGAGAGGTGATTCCATTCTCAAAGTATTACAGAATCCATAATATTGGTTCTTGCATGTATAGCCTCTTTTGAGCCAAAGAACTTCTTTCCTGCAGACTTGCCACCCTAACCTCCTGGCCTCTCTATCAAGAGACTAAGATGGAAGTAAAAAGGGAGAAGTCAAATCCCTATTAAAAATACACATTATAGTGCATTTTGACGTAATTGATCCAATGCTTCTAGACTTCATTAAAATCTAACTCTATTCTAGCCTGAAGATTCACTTTTCCCAAACACTACTCTACTAAAAACTGTTTTAGGTAACCAGTTCTTTACTAGGGGTCTGGTAAAGGAGAAAAGAAGAATTATCATCCCAAATTTGTCCTTGTCCTCTATTTTTGTCTCCTCAATGCTCTTATGCAGGTGCTTGGCTGGTATGGGGAAGGAATGGGGTATCTTTTTTAAAACAGTAGATGGGCTCTCTCTTAGAGCAGCTTTTTCCCCCTATGAATGCTGTGTACATTCCCTGGAATGCTTAAGGCCTTAAGGCTTTCCTTCAGTTGAAATGGCTTATCTCTAGCAGACAGTAATTCCTTTTCTGAGCCCAGCCATTGGGAAGGGGAATCCCAAAGAAAAGATTTTCTGCCTTTCACAGAGAATCATTCAGAGATTCACAACAGGGAACTTGAAGCTATACTATCAATAAACATTAGTTAACTTACTCTCTAAGGTGGTCTTGGAATTCAGTTAATTGTTCCAGAATCACAGGCAGCCTTGTTTAAGGTGGGGTTTTACTTCTTCTTTAATCATAACTGAAAAGTTAAGTCCATCTTAGTGTAACGTCCTGCGGGAGGATTTTCAAAGGAAACTAATCTGTAAAGCATGGAATGAGAGTACCTTCTAGAATAAATGGAAGATTTGACTCTGTGTGTGCTGCTTATATGAAACAAAACTAAATACTCAGTGATTAATAACAAAGATGGATTGTTGTTTGTGATTGCTGAATACTCTGATTATATACCTGCCATTTCACCCTTCCATATGCACACAGATGCAAAATTCCAGAGAAAATACTTCATAGATTATCAAAGAAATATTTGACAAAATAGATTACTACAGTTGACCTTTGACCTCACAGGGTGGACTGCATGGTTCAACGCAAATTTTTTTAGTAAATATATTGGACTTTTTTTGAAGATTTGCGACAATTTGAAAAACTTGCAAACTGTGTAGCCTAGAAACACTGAATTTTTTTTAAGTT
Organism: Rhinopithecus roxellana; assembly: GCF_007565055.1. Lineage (NCBI taxonomy): Eukaryota > Metazoa > Chordata > Mammalia > Primates > Cercopithecidae > Rhinopithecus > Rhinopithecus roxellana. The sequence goes on from NC_044551.1 coordinate 59,185,890, forward strand.
ATGTATGTCACGAATGCATAAATATGTGTAGACACTAGTCTATTTTTATCATTTACTACCATAAAATATAAGCAAACCTATCATAAAAAGTTAAAATTTATCAAAATGTAGGCACACACTTACAGACCAAACATGGTGCTATTTGTAGCAGGGAGAAATGTAAACAAATGTAAAGATACAGTATTAAATCATAACTGCATAAAATTAACTGTCATACAAACTGTACTGCTGTAATAATTTCATAGCCACCTCTTGGTGCTATTGCAGCAAACTTAAGTGTTGCCAGTATTTGCTTTAAGCTGTGTAATGCTAATCATCTCTGAGTGAGCAGTTCATCTCTCCAGTAAATTGCATATTGCAGTAAAAAGTTATCTCTCATGGTTCTCACATATTTTCCATCATGTTTAGTGCAATACTGCAAAACTTTAATAACACTATGGCTTCTATACGAAGTGCCACTGGTGATGCTGGAAGTGTTCCCAGGAAGCAAAGTCATGCTAGTACAAGAAAAAGTTGAACTGCTTGATATGTACCATAGACTGAGGTCTGCTATTTAGGACAATTCATCTTGTAAAGAGACAATGTAAACTTATGGTATTGACATTACTGTGAATGCAGTTTCTCTTCCTTATGATTTTCTTAATAACATTTATTTCTCTACTTATTGTAAGAAGACAGTAAATAATACATATAAGATACAAGAAATGTGTTAATCAACTGTTTTATCAGTTAGGCTTCTGGTCAGTAGTAGGCTTATTAACAGTTGTTCAGTTTTGGGAGAGTCAAATGTTATATGCTCACATAGTTGGCCGGTGCCCCTAAATTCCATATTATTCAAGGGTCAACTGTATTGATAAGTGTAGCCTGGATTCCATCCTTTTTTTTTTTTTTTTTTTTTTTTTTGTAGAGACAAGTTCTTGCCATGTTGTCCAGGCTGATCTTGAACCCCCGGGCTCAAGCAATCCTCCCGCTTCAGCCTCCAAAGTGCTGGGATTACAGGTGTGAGCCACTGCAACCAGCCGGATTCCATCCTCTTAAGGCCAGTGTATTAGGGGGCTCATTCTCACAGTATGAGTAAGCAGGACTTATTTAGCCATCAAAAGGGTCCTTTTATTTCCTGTAATCCTCTACTCTCTATATATCACTCCAAGGAATGAGACTACATTTCCCTCTCCTATCAACTCAGCCTCAGCACAGGTTATCTCTATTTTTCCCTTCCAGCAAAAGCTGTTTTAGGGAAACAACCTGATGAATTAGGTATAAATGACTAACAAGGCTTAAAATATTACTTTTCCCAGGATTATGGTTTTGTGCCAGAGAAAAAAACTGCTTAAAGGGATAACACTCTAATGGCAGAATTTCAGGTGAGTTGGAAGGTTTTTAGTTATAGGTACTTTTCTAGTCTGCCAGCTTGGTCCTGAGTATGAGTTTAAATTCTAAAAAGGTTAGGACCAGGGCAAGTCTTAGCCTAAAGCAGTGGCCTGATCAGTTGTTTAAGTTTTGAGAGGAGGGCTAGGTTTACTCGAATCTATGGCATCACATTTAAAGGGGTCTTGAATCAACCTGAAATTAGAGGCAACACTGGAATCCCAGAATCTAGCTGGTTTTCCACTAGTATGGGAGATATTCCATCCTGGGATGCTTTAGGAGAGTGACCCTTTCAGTTCAGAGCTATACCACTGAGTTCTGATCAGACACAAAGCGGTTTTTGAAAATGGAGCAAGAAATCTTCCTAGTGATGATTACAAATAGCTTGTACAATATGCTAACTTTAGCTTTTTATGCAATGGTTAAGATTCATTTTCACATAAAATAGATATCCAGCTTGGTAACACTGGCATAGCTGCTGTCATTTCCTAGCTTCCAGCGAATACTATTACCTCTAATTCAGCACTGAATATATCTGAACACTTCAGTACTACCTGTAACTCTTCAACTTCTGCTCTATGGTAAATAACCTAATACCTGTATTAATTCCAGCAGTTCTTCAAGTAGTTAAAAATGCTCCCAATCTGAATAAAATAACTTGAATATCTTCGGCGTTATTTCAAGTGTTTGTAACTAATGTCAACTCATTTTGATAAATAATTACTTGGTGGAATTTACGCACTCTTTCCATTGGCAAGCCAAAAAAAAAAAAAAAAAAGGGTCTGTAGGGGATATAGCTCTTTATTCAAACTTGGTAATAAATAATTATCTCTGGAATACAGACGGAAGAACTGAACCAGGGACTTCAGGGACCCAGAGGCTAATTATCATCACTGTACACAGTTAAGTACAGCAGAGAATGGGGGTGGCGAATGGTTTGCTCCGCTATACGCTCCTTCTCTGGGTAAAACAAGGCCGTCTTTTCTGTGAACATATTTAAAGCAAGAACTGCAAAAACTGTACAATGTTATGGTTGAGGCTTTCTATTTGCCATATGTGTTGACAGAATGCTTAAGAGTCTCTCTCCGCAATAAACGCAAACCCTGCCAGGCTGAATTATTAGGGCCACCGCAATTCAACGACTGCACCACCACCGAACCGCTGGGGTTGGAAGCCTGCGTCGCATCGGAGCGTACCCATGTTTCCTCTAACAAAGGCACGATCTTGAGGCCATTTCGCGGGCCCTTTTCCCCCTCCCAGCGCCAGCTTTGTCTCCCCGCCGGTGTCAGGCTGGGACTTGGAGGAGGCTGAGCTGCGCCGTTGGGGAACAAGCTCGAAGGGCGGGCGTGGGAAGCTGCGCCGCGCTGCCGCTGTGGTTTCCTGCGACCTGAGCGTGCCATTAGAGGAAGGTGGAGTACTGCAGCTGCAAGAGATACCTGCTGCCTTCAAATCAGGGCTGGACTCCAACAACCCCTGTGCACCGATTACTGTCGTACAAAGAAACTCCATCGGCCGGGGCGGCGGAGGCCTGTGGGCTATCTCCCTGGCTGGGCGCGGGGCCGCTAGCAGACAGCAGGGTCAGCGTCGCCAGCGTTCCCCACCTTGGGGGGCTCAGAAGTGGGGGAGTGCGGGGTCGGGGAGCGGGCGGGAAGGGGCAGGCAGGCCTCGGGTAGCCTGGGCCGGAGCGGGCCTCACGCCTCGCCTTTCACGGGAACCCACGGCCGCCGGCTGCCCCTCCCACAGCCCCCGGCCCACCGCCCCCAGCCGCCGACGTCGGCCCGCACCGCCCCCGCGCGCGCTGACTGGCCCGCGCCGGCCTCCTGCCCGGCTGTTGGCGGTTGGGGCGAAGCCGGCAGGAGGCCGCCCCGCCCCCGCCCCCGCCGCGGAGCCGCGGCGCGCAGCCTCTTCACCCGTAGCGGCCGGGGCGGTGGCGCTGTTGCCGCCGCGGCTTGTGAGGCAGTAACTCCCCTCCGCCCCTGCCCCATTCCTCCTCCTTTCTCTCCGCTCCCTCCATCCTCCCTCCCCTCGCGGTCTCTCGCCCGAGTGAATGTGGCGCGGCGGCGCGGGACGCAGCCTCGGCCCCTGCCGCGGCCCCGCAAGCTCGTGAGAAGACAGAGCTGCCGCCTGCTCCCGCCCCCTGCGAGTCTCGGGGAGCCACCGCCGCTGGGGAAGGAGAACTAGCAGGGCAGCGGAGGGACGGCGGCGGGAAAACGGGAGAGGGAGAAGAGGGTTCGAGGGCGAGTAGGGAAAGCGGGGAGGGACGGACGGAAGGACGGACGGCCCGACGGACGGCCCGGGCAGGGGGCCGCCATTGAGCCTGCCCGACTCCTCGGCTCCGGCTCCGGGTGGCGGCGGCAGCGGCGTCGCGGACTAAGGGCGCGGCAAGCTCTATCGAGACAATAACCCTGCCGCCCGGCTCTGGGGGCGGCGGAGAGGAAGCGGTGGCGGCCTAGCGCGGCCGAGGCTCGCCGAGCGCCCGGGCAGCGTCCTAGCCCCCGCCGGCCGGGTGCCGCTGCCGTCCGGTGTGCGGGGCGCGGCGGTTGCCCGGAGCCCGAGGCTCCCGGCGGCTGTCCCTTCCCCTCCCCCTCCCCGGTGTGCGCTGAGCTGGTTTTCCGGGTTCCCCTGGACGGAGCTGGATTCTGCTTCTCGCCAAGGCAGGAAGTGAGTTTCGCACTGCAATTCCGGGCAGTGTCACGAGTGAAAAGTTTTTTTTTTTTTTTTCGGCGGAGATCCTAGTTGGGGCTGGGAAACTCCTGCAAAACTAGAGACCAGGAAGCCAGTCCGCACCCCAACCCCCACCAAAGCCACCTACTCTTCTGCGGGAGGCCAGTCCACATCCGCTCTCACCCGAGAGAGAAATTCAGCTGGATCCAAAGTGACTAATGAAGGGAAGGAAATCATGTCAAGCGAAGCCTTGAAAAAGCTGCTCTGAGACGCTGTCCCGCCGAAAGGTAATTTTCACGAAAAGTGTCTCTGAGTCACAAAGTTCATGGGACTTTGTGACTCGGAAAAGAGATGATCCTTTAGTGTTTTTCACTTTTCTCCAAGTTACCCTAAATCCTCCTCTTTTCATATCGAAGCGGATAATAATTGAGGGGCTAAATAATCGAACTGCAATTCCCCCGTCTCCCCCTCCCCACTCCCCGACCCACCATCTGGACTTTGGATTTTTGGAAGAGGTTGTAAGAATGCGGTGGGACAAAAAGTTTTCAGCAAGCCGAAGGAGGAGTGCCTTTGTTCACAGGGGCCAGAAGTTTTGGCTTTTTGGAACGTATAGAGTGTATATTAAGTTGCTTAGCCTGGCACCTTCTGTTTGAGAAGAAAGTTTGGTCGCTGCAGCGACTGATTTGCTGTTATTGAGATGGCTGCCGCGTTTGTTTATACTCATACCGATTATATTGGCGCTTGCGTTAATCGTATATAGAGGTTTTTATTTTTTTATTTCCAGCTCTGATCAGTATATTTAGTTAGATTTTAGAAACCAAAAGATCTTGCCATTCTTAGTTGTTTTTCAGGGTAATATATTTCTTTAGTTATGTGTAATTGTTTTTTTTCAGACGTTTAGCGCCGTATAACTTGTTTAATTAATTGAAAGCAAGTATCGACTAGACTTTTCTTGTAACTGATCCATTACGAAGAAAAAAGGAGTAAGGACTAATAATAAAGAGAGAGACATAATTAAACAACAATAACAACCTGTAAGACATTTGATAGGACTTCTGTGCAGTTCACCACAGACTATATGGGAAGGGAAGTAAAACGCTTGAAACGATTTTCAAGGGAATCACAGTGATTGTGATAAAAAGCTGTGCTTTTTGAGTAGTATGGTATTTACATTTTTGTGTTGGCCCAAATGTTTTTGGTCGGTTCTGCATAAATAGTGATAGGTTCTGCCTGCATCTGTGGGGGCAGGATTCATGAAGCATGGCAGACATTCCACCAGTCAGAGCTATGAACACTTCTGAACCAATGGGGACTAGTTTTGATAGCAGCAAACCCAAACTTTTTTTCAGTGGTGTTTTAGTCTTTTTCTGTTTAGCTTTTTTTCCCAGTACTTTTGCGGTGCAGGGAGGTGAAATGCAATACTGTGGTTTTGAATATATATTGAATAAATTTGGTATCCTGTTGGTAGGTATATCCTGAATATATATTGATGTTTAGATCGCCTATACCGTCTCACGTAATGACCGGAAACCCGAAGAGAGAGTTGATTTTCTTTAGTTCAAAGAGAAAAAATAGGTTTTAAAGATCAGGATCAAATTATTTCACAATTTGTTCTTTGCTACTTCAGCTTCATTAAGTACATCTCCAAAGGCAGTCTTTTATTAATTACTGTAGTTTTGATTTTTTTTTCCTCCCCAGGGCATGGTCTCAGGAGATTTTTTTTTTCATTGTTGTTAAGATTTGTGAACCATCGAGTAATTCCTGTTAAGTCAAACTAGCTTTATCAAAGAATTTAAAGTGCATGACTTGTATAGTTTATGATTTTGGAACGTATCATGAGGCTGCAAAAGAGTTTATTCTTGGGCATTTGAAAGAACGGAACAAAATAAATGGCATTGAACTTCAGTTTCCTTATATGGCTTATACTTGGCTTTAAAAGCAACAAAACCTTAATAGAGCAAGTCCTTTATAGAGAATTATCGCTTTATGAAGATGGTTATTTATTAGTAAATTTTGTATAAAAAGAGTATTGTAGCACTTGAAAATGACTTTAAACCTCTATTTTTAGATTTAGTTCTTGATTTTTTTTTCGGTGCAGACAACACATTTTATAAAGTGAGGTGTTGACCTTTGTGTTTCTTTTTTTCTCCTCAACAAGGCATAATGTACTTGTATTTTTCTTGGAATTCTGTTAGTTTATCACTGAATTAACTTACATTTTAGGTTTTATACTACTGTCAAACTATAAGTATTTTCGAAGCCTTGTTTAAACTGTGACAAAGGTTTGAAAAGAGGTTAAAAGAACAGTCATCAGTTAAAATATTTTTAAATGGCTTCAAAATTTGGATATTCTTCTTAGTATGGTGTGGATTTTCTAAGATTAAATTGGCAAATAGAGAGTACTTCCAAAGTTTATGTTGCACAAAATGCACACTTAAAGGCTCTGTTTATTGAAGGTAATCATGAATTTTCAGGACTTCAACTGATTCAAGTAGTACTTACGTTATGAAGTCTCCTTGCCATTTGAGATCAAACTCTTGTAAACTTTATGTATAAAAAACTTATAGAGGTACGAACATGGAAACCAAATTTTCATTGTATGCTCTTTCTTAATGAAGTGATAACTATAGATACATTTCACATATATCGTTGGTAAATCTCTAAAATTGATTATTTTAGACATTGTTGGTATTGAACTATTAGTAGTAAATAGTACCCTCTAAGAAATACGCTTAAAAATTTCAGAAAATAGGTATGTATTTCAAAATTACTTATTTGAAATAATTGCTCATGGATAATATGATTTAGACTTTAAGCTGCTTTTGTTTTGGAAATAGATTATGGCAGTACTTACATAGTATTTGGGATTATGCAGAATTTTAGTGATGCTGGGTAGCAATTTCTTTTTTTTTTTTTTTCGTAATTGCTGCTTATCCAGATTCTCCTTACAAACCCTACTTGGCTGCCTGCGTTTTGACACTTTGCCTTGCTCATTCATTTCTCGAATCTGTTACATGCTTGCTTGCGTTTTCTTTTTCTGGGAATACATCTCTATTATAAACCTCTAAAGATGTCTTTGTCTTTTCCTTTCCTTTTTTTTTTTTTTTTTCTTCGAGAGTCTCGCTCTGCGCCTAGGCTGGAGTGCAGTGGCACAATCTTGACTCCACAACCTCCACCTCCCAGGTTCCAGTGATTCTCCTGCCTCCGCCTCTCGAGTAGCTGGTATTACAGGTGCGCGCCATTGCGCCTAGCTAAGTTTTGTATTTTTAGTAGAGGCAGGTTTTGTCATGTTGACCAGGCTGGTCTCGAACTCCCGACCTCAGGTGATCCGCCCACCTCGGCCTCCCGAAGTGCTGGGATTACAGGCGTGAGCCACTGAGCCTGGCTTATGGATAACTCCCATTTTTCAGATTCACCTTTTAGCTGTCTCTTCTTAGGTTTCCTAATTGTAAGAAAGAAACCTAGCTGCTATTCAGCTTTCTCTTCTGATTCCTTAGCTTCCTATATTTATAGTTAGCTACATTTACCTAGCCTATTTTTTCTGTGTTCAGCTGGTCGTTCTTAATTATATTTTGCCATTTCCCTCTTTTCCAAACTGTGTTAGTCTATGTTTATCACCTCAAAAAACTGTTCAAAACATGCAGTAGAAAAAATTTCTGAGATCTTATTTTAACAGCCCATTTAATTCTGAATATCCCCCTTGCATTTCAACTAAGTGTACATGCCAGTATTTTAACTTTATATTTATCAGTATATTGCATTTGTTTGTTTTGTTTTGTTTTTTTGAGATGTACTCTTGCTCTTTTGCCCAGGCTGGAGTGCAGCGGCAAGTTTTCGACTCACTGCAAGCTCCGCCTCCCCCGTGTTCATGCCATTCTCCTGCCTCAGCCTCCCGAGTAGCTGTGACTACAGGCGCCCACTACCATGCCCAGCTAATTTTTTTTATTTTTAGTAGAGACGGAGTTTCACTGTGTTAGCCAGGATGGTCTCGATTTCCTGACCTCGTGATCCGCCCGTCTGGGCCTCCCAAAGTGCTGGAATTACAGGCATGAACCACCCCGCCTGGCCATTGCTTTGTTTTATACTTGTTTTCTCAGTTTTCCATTTTCTCTTTAGTGTTCTCAAAATTGACTGTTAATACCAGGTTGTTATTTATTCTTATGTATTAAGACTTTGTAATCCTCTCTACCTTCTTGTTTTATTATACTTTTGGCCTCTTAAAACATACAGATTTATTTCTCTGTTCCTTCTTCTCTGTACTTTCCTCTCTGTCCTACCTTTCAAGTTAGATGTCTTCTCTGTCGCAGAATCCCTAAAAATTTGAAATTATCTTTCTTTGATTTCATGAAATAAGCCCAGTGGTACTCTATCACTCTATTTTTGTCACTTCAAATTTTGTTTCAGATACCATCGAATGAAGGCCTTCCCAGGCTTTCAGTGATAGTGTGGAAGACAGTAGAAAAGAAGAATATCTAAAAATTCACTTAATAAGACTCTACTTATCTGGAGGTTATTATAGCTTTAAAAACATATTGAATGTAGTAGAAAAACTAGAAAATAAAAAATGTTATCTCCTTAATCAAAACAGGTGTAACAGTCTGGGGACTTCACTTTTAGGGCCATTATTATTCAGAGCCCATTTACTTATGTACATAATGAGCTGTTTTTGGTTCTTTGGTGTCCCAGAAGGGGTGAGAAAGGTACATTTACACCATTATGAGGTTATGACCTGTGATGTTACAGTGAAGCAATAAAAAAATGGAAAGACAACTGAGTAACTTAGAAAGTAATCTGGGACAACTTACTTTGAGGCTAAGTGCCTTGTACATTTCATTTGTCTGTAGGAGGGTTCACTCTGTTATAATATGGCATAATTACAAGAAATAGTAATAGCCCTAAGGCAGCTGTTCTCAAACTTTTTGGTTTGACTCAAAACAGAAATTTAAAAAAATTAATTTGTTTGAAAATACTAAGCTATTGCACGTTAATACATTGTTTTATTTATTTATTTATTTTATTTATTTATTTATTTTGAGACGGAGTCTCGCCCTGTCGCCCAGGCTGGAGTGCAGTGGCCAGATCTCAGCTCACTGCAAGCTCCGCCTCCCAGGTTCATGCCATTCTCCTGCCTCAGCCTCCCGAGTAGCTGGGACTACAGGCGCCCGCCACCTCGCCCGGCTAGTTTTTTGTATTTTTTAGTAGAGACAGGGTTTCACCGTGTTAGCCAGGATGGTCTCGATCTCCTGACCTCGTGATCCACCCGTCTCGGCCTCCCAAAGTGCTGGGATTACAGGCTTGAGCCACCGCGCCTGGCCAATGTAACATTGTTTTAATAAAAATATAATTGTTTTCTAAAATATTTAGCAAAAAGAGTGGCAATGTTTTATATTTTTGCAAGTCTCTTATGTTTGGCTTAATAGAAAACAGCTCGATTCTCATATCTGCTTCTTCACTCCATCTGTTACAATATGTTCTTTTGGTTGAAGTGTATGAACAAAATCCAGTCTTATATAGGTATTTGGTTGGAAAAGGGAGAAAGATTTTCTCTTTTTTTTGAGATGGAGTTTGCTGTTGTTACCCAGGCTGGAGTGCAGTGGTGCAATCTCGGCTCACCGCAGCCTCCACCTCCCGGGTTCAAGCGATTCTCTTGCCTCAGCCTCCTGAGTAGCTGGGATTACAGGCATGGACCACCACACCTGGCTAATTTTGTGTTTTTGGTAGAGACGGGGTTTCTCCATATTGGTCAGACTGGTCTTGAACTCCTGACCTCAGGTGATCTGCCCGCCTGGGCCTCCCCAGCCTAAGGGAGGAATATTTTCATACTCTTTTGGATAATTGTAGATACTCTTTGAGACCAAAATTTGACAAGTAGTTATGTCAAAATTTGGTAACCAGTAACTTATTTAAAGATTTGTGGTAATGTTGAATCTGAGACCATGTCGGTGAATTTTTTATTTCTTGTCGTTACCTTAAAATCCATTAGTTTATCTTGTACTTCGGATAAATCTTTTACCCATTCATGATTTTGTAACAGCGTGCATTTGATCATTTGGAAAGTACGGGTTCATTGAGTTAAACATATTTAAGAAATGTTGACATATTTCATTATACAGTAGCATACAGAAACAAAGTATCTTTATTAAAGATACTCTTAAGTGGCATTTAGAAATAAACCTGGGAATGGCTGGGCACGGTGGCTTACGCCTGTAATCCCAGCACATTGGGAGGGGAAGGTGGGCAGATTATGAGGTTAGGAGATCGAGACCATGGACAACATGGTGAAACCCTGTCTCTACTAAAATACAAAAAATTAGCTGGGCATGGTGGCAGGCGCCTGTAATCCCAGCTACTCAGGAGGCAGGGGCAGGAGAACTGCTTCAACTCGGGAGGCAGAGGTTGCAGTGAGCTGAGATTGTGCCTCTGCACTCCAGCCTGGCAGCAGAGCAAGACTGTGTCTCAAAATAAATAAATAAATAAATAAAATAAAATAAAAAAACCTGGGAATATGTAGTGGTGCTAGTGCAGCTTGAAGGCATTGCCTTTATTCTTGTAAAGGTGTTAGCTGTTTTATCCACCATTGCTTTTGCAACATCAGTGTAAAATGTAAATATAATGGAAAAGGGAAAAATGTCATCTCAATATTATTATAAACACAGTTTTGACCTGGAAGATTCCTTGAAAGTGTCTCAGGGACTTCCAGAGACTGTGGACTTCCAGGGCCTACGGTCTGCACTTCAAGAACTTAGGTGGAAGTTGGGATTTATGGAACTTTCATTAATTAATTTTTTTCTTGTCTTTCGTATTGGATTCTGGGAGTGTTGAAGCTTGATCTTTTAGCCCACTTACTTGATTTTCATTTGTTTTCAGTTATTTTGTTACTTGTTTTTGGAATAGAGTTTCTTTTTTTTTTTTTTTGAGGCGGAGTCTCGCTCTGTCACCCAGGCTGGAGTGCTGTGGCCGGATCTCAGCTCACTGCAAGCTCCGCCTCCCAGGTTCACGCCATTCTCCTGCCTCAGCCTCCCAGGTAGTTGGGCCTACAGGCGCCGCCACCTCGCCCGGCAATTTTTTTTTTTGTAGTTTTTAGTAGAGATGGGGTTTCACTGTGTTAGCCAGGATGGTCTCGATCTCCTGACCTCGTGATCCGCCCGTCTCGGCCTCCCAAAGTGCTGGGATTACAGACTTGAGCCACCGCGCCCGGCCTGAAATAGAGTTTCTAAGAATTCTTGTTATTCATAGAAGGTGATTTTTATTTTTATTTTTTTGAGACAGGATCTCACTGTGTTGCCCAGGGTGGAATGCAGTGGCATACTCATGGCTTACTGCAGCCTTGAACTCCTGGGTTCAAGCTGTCCTGTCACCTCACCTTCAGCCGAGACTACAGGCATGCACCACCATGTCCAGCTAATGTTTTTATTTTATTGTGGAGATGGGTTCTTACTTTGTTGCTCAGGCTGGTCTTGAACTCCTGGTCTCAAGCAGTCCTCCCTCCTTGGTCTCCCAAAGTGCTGGGATTATAGATAGGCATGAACCACTGCACCTGGCCCAATTTTGGTTTTTTAGCTTTATTTTTGGTCTACATGTAACCTTTAATCTCTGAGATGTTCTTTTAACATTGTCTTTTGTTTATTCTACTAACACTACAGAAAATTTGATCTTACTGTGCTTTTGGTGTATCTGTCATGCTTTCTGTGTTTTCTTCCAATACTAGATTTTCATAGTAGTCAAAGTTTTATATGATGACCTAGTAGTCTCCACTGTATTAGTTTTTTAAATGTATGTCCCCAGCCCAATGAATTCTTCTTCTGGCTTTGGTGATTGCTTAGAAGAGGAAAGGGAGAAATATTTAATGAGTTTCTCTTTGAAGGTATGTGCGTAGCTTGACTTTTTGTTACAGGTGCTTACTGTTCCTCAGGAGGCAGTCTCGTTTTTTCATACTCAGGCTGTCCAAGTGTCACACCTTCTACGTACATAGAGCTGTACTAGAGGCTTTAGCTACACAGTGTTCTACTATGGTTTTACTCTCGGGCTGACTACTCAGTATATACTTCTCTTAATCCTGCTTGCTAAGAAAACTCATCTTTTTTGGAGATGCCACTTTCTTGTTTTGGGTATCTGGTTCCTCAAGTATATTGCATTTTGTTATTTCCCCGACCCCAATCTACTTTGTATTCTTTATAAATTCCTTTCTGTTCTTATCTGTAGGTATACCCTTCCCAGGTTTTCAGCACTGCTATAGATATTTTTAAATTAAATTTTAATTTCTGAAACAATGACCAACATATGGAAAAGTTTGAACATTTTTTTTTCCCTGAACCATTTGACTAAGTTGCTAACACGATGCCCTGTCGTCACCTAAATTTTTTTTTTTTTTTTTTGACACAGAGTCTTACTCTGTCACCCAGACTAGAGTGCAGTGGTGCCATCTTGGCTCACTGGAAGCTCCGCCTCCTAGGTTCACACCATTCTTCTGCCTCAGCCTCCCGAGTAGCTGGGACTATAGGCGCCTGCCACCATGCCCGGATAATTTTTTGTAATTTTAGTAGAGATGGGGTTTCACTGTGTTAGCCGGGATGGTCTTGATGTCTTGACCTCATGATCCCCCCGCCTCGGCCTCCCAAAGTGCTGGGATCACAGGCGTGAGCCACTGCGCCCAGCCCGTCACCCCTAAATATTTTAATGTTTATTTCTTAAAAACAAAGACATCCTCTTGCATATAATGACATAATTACCATCAAAATCAGAAAGTTAACATGAATATATTACTAACATCTGAACCTCATTAATTATCCCAATAATGTCTTTTACAGCAAACTATTCCAATTTAGAATCATGTGTTACATTTTGTTGTCATCTCTTCATTCTCCTTCAATCTACAATAATTTCTTTCTCTTTTCTTTCAAGGCCTTGGCACTTTTGAAGATCTGAAGATAACAGGTCTAGTTATTCTGTAGAATGCCCCTCAATTTTTATTTGTGTGGTATTTTTCATGATTAGATCTTTGATTAGATTTTTATGATTAGATCTTTGACAGGGCTATCATAAAAGTGATGCTGCATTCTTCTTATTACATCTTATCAGGTAACAGGCAATTTCAGTTTCTCCTGTTATGGTATTCACTTTATGTGATTAAAGTTGTGGCTGCCAGACTTGCCCTTTTTAAGGTATTCTTTCCCTGTTTGTAATTAATTAATATTTTGTGGTAGGTGCTTTGAAACTATGTAAATATTTTGTTTTGTCATATTTTGAATTCACTTATTTGCATGTACCTAGGTTTATCTTCACAGGGACACAATCCATTATTATTTATTTTGGTGCTCAAATTGTTCTTGATTGGCCAGTGAGAACCCCCTGGCTTATTTTCTTTTTTGTTTTTGATATCTCTTCCTTTTTTGAGCACTGCTTTTTTGTTGTTGTTGTTGTTGTTTTAGCACAATTAGATGTTCTAACGTATCTTCTACTTTTCCTGATTGTTTTTAGTGGAAGATGGTACTTAGAAACCAAGATCTGGGGGCTTGTGTTCATTGTTGCTCTTCGGGTATTGCTACTCTCAGGCCCTCTTCATATGTAAAGCTAGGAAATACTTTTATGTACTTACACATATTTACATCTATTTTTATTTATATATCTATAAATATATACAATGGTCCCTGATTTATACTTCTTTGACTCTACCAGGGGTTTTATTGGGGTACTAAGTGCATTTTCAGCCTATGATACTTTTGACTTAAATATTGGGTTTGTCCAAATGTAAATCCATTGTAAATTGAGGAGCATCTGCATATTTCTATTATGCAGTTCTAATCCAGCACCACAAGGTTCACTCTTAAGTTGTTTTTTTTTTCCCCTTCCTTTCCATACTTGTAACTTATCTCTAACAGTGAGAACTAGTTTTGTTTCCATATATCATGTATGTGGGGAAGTTAAGGTAAACATTTGTTCAAACATTTTGAGCCAGAAGTCTCTGCAGTTCAATTAATTTCTGAAGTATTTCTAAAGGGATAAAATTCCAAACTGTAAAAAGGCAAGTTTTAATTCCGTGATAAAGTACATTTAGGTGAAATATTTCATTCCTTAGTAATTCTTGAGGCAACTGTGAAAGGGGGATGGAAGAAATCCAGTATTTTTATTATTTACGTTGGACAAGTTATTTGTGGAGATAATTGCTCAATTTCAGTATGAGTGCAGTGATTTTGACACAGTTGTGTTTTTCTTTTTTATTCTTTTTTGGAGAAGGGTCTCGCTCTGTCGCCCATGCAGTGCAGTGGCATCATCACTGCACTGCAGCTTTGAGCTCCTGGCCTCAGTCAATCCTTTCACGTCAGCCTCCTGAGTAGCTAAGAGTACAGGTATATGCCACCACGCCGAGCTAATTTTTCTATTTTTTATAGAAATAGAGGTCTTACTATGTTGCTAGGATTGGTCTCCAGCTCCTGGGCTTGAGTGATTCTTCCACCTCGAATCTCCCAAAGTACTAGGATTACAGGTGTGAGCCACTGCACCCACCTGTGGTTTTCATATATAATCATTTTACCTCTAAAAAACTGCCTTTATCAGCAGTAAATCCCCAAATATATTTATACTATGTCAGGATTTTCTTTTTTTGTTTGTTGTGTTTTTTATGATACTATGCTATTTTGACCTCTCCCTCCCCTTCATTGTATATTTAATACCTGGAAGTGCTGCTTTGTTACTCTACTTCTAAAGGAATTTTCTAAGTGGACATGAATCATTTTTGTCAACTTCTAAAAATAATTCTTGGTGGTATGTTGATTGAGAGGGTCTGCATTTGTAGACTAATTTAGAAGATAATTGATAACTTTGCAATAGCATATCTCTTTCTAGGAAGATAGATTTCCCATTTATTTGATGTTTGATGCCCTTTAGTGGCATTTATGATTTTCATCTTGTCACATCTGTGTTTCTTGTTGATACGCATGTTTGTTATTTTTAAGAAACTTATATTTTTGTTATATTTATTTCTAAAAACATTTTGGAGGGAGGGAAAGAGCTTCTGTTTTTATGAGGCTATTTCATCAATTGTATTATCTGGTTATTTAAAGGAAGCAGTTGAGTTTCATATTTATTATCTACTGTACTCTAGTGATGACTTTTGAAAAATTGCTTTTAGTATTTTAGTTGATATGCTTGTATTTTCTAGGTATATAGTGATAGATTCATGAGCAGGAATACATCTTTTTTTTTTTTTTTTTTTTTTTGAGACAGGTCTTGCTCTGTCACTCAGGCTGGAGTCAGTGGTGCGATCACAGGATGTGGTCTCACTCTGTTGCCCAGGCTAGGACTGATTCTGTTTTTTTTTGAGACGGAGTCTTGCTTTGTCGCTCAGGCTAGAGTGCAGTGGTGCGATCTGGGCTTATTGCAACCTCCACCTCCTGGGTTCAAGTGATTCTTCTGTCTCAGCCTCCCAACTAGCTGGGACTACAGGTGCACACCATCACGCCTGGCTAATTTTTGTATTTTTAGTAGAGACGGAGTTTCACCATATTGGCCAGGCTGATCTCGAACTCCTGACCTTGTGATCCTCCCGCCTCAGCCTCCCAAAGTGCTGGGATTACAGGCGTGAGCCTCCGCGCCCGCCCAGAACTGATTCTTTAAGTGGAAATTGCTCCCTTTTACTCTTCTTCTGCCCCTTGAAGGTGTCATCAGTCATATGAGAACGGCCTTTTGAACCTTGTTGTTCCTGAACTAGTTTTTTATTTATCTCTAAGAAATTAATACTAATTATAAACATTTTCTTTGAACTGCTTAGTATTTAGTGTGATGTGCAGTAATATAGCTGGCCCACTTTATCCATGGGTTACATATGTACGGATTTTGTACTCATGAATTCAACCAATCATGAATTGAAAATAATTTGAGAAGAAAATCAATTAAAAAAATACAATAGGTGGGCATGGTGGCTCACGCCTGTAATCCTGGCATTTGGGGAGGCTGAGGCGGGTAGATCACGAGGTCAGGAGCTTGAGACGAGCCTGGCCAATATGGTGAAACCCCCATCTCTACTAAAAGTACAAAAATTAGCCGGGTGTGGCGGCTAATAGTAGTCCCTAGCTACTTGGGAGGCTGAGGCAGAAGAATCACTTGAACCTGGGGGGCAGAGGTTGCAGTGAACTGAGACTGCATCACGGCACTCCAGCCTGGGCAACAGGGTGAGACTCCATCTCTAAAACAAACAAACAAAAACCAATAAAGAATAATACAAATAACAATATAGCAGTTATTTATATAGCATTTATATTGTTTCAGGCATTATAAGTAATTTAGAGATGATTTAAGATATATGGGAGAAATGATCTAAGGTATATATGTGCATAGGTTATATACAAATACAATGCCATTTTTTGTGAGGGATACTTGGAGCATCCTCAGATTTTGGTATATGTGAGGGTTCTGAAACTAATCCCCCATAGATACTGAGGGATGACTGTAATTATGTATATCATTAAATGACAGTTATTTTGGGCCTTTATTTGATTATTATAGTAGCCTCGATATAATTTACATGTATGATAAACATGTAAATGTGTGACAAGGAAAAGGATCTTTGTCACTACTTATACCCAAAGGTTTATTTTTGTCCCATGTGTTTCATTGACCTTAACCTTACCCTTTCTTGTAAGATACATTTTTTGAGACAGAGTGTCTCTCTGTTGCCCAGGCTGGAGTGCAGTGGCATGATCTCTGCTCACTGCAAGCTCTGCCTCCTGGGTTCAAGCCATTCTCCTGCCTCAGCCTCCCGAGTAGCTGGGGCACAGGCGCCCGCCGCCACGTCCGGCTAATTTTTCGTGTTTTTAGTAGAGATAGGGTTTCACTGTGTTAGCCAGGATGGTCTTGATCTCCTGACCTCGTGATGCGCCCGCCTGGGCTTCCCAAAGTGCTGGGATTATAGGCGTGAGCCACCACATCCGGCCCTCTTTCTTGTAATATATTTAACAGATAATTTTGTGTAAATGATAGGTGTGTTCCCCAGAATACTGATGTTTTCCTCATACTCACTGTATCACTGCGTTGTGACTAGTCTAGAGTACCCTCTCTTTTTTTTTTCTTTTTAATTAGTACAATAGGAAGCTGTTAGACCAGTTGGAGAAGTGAAATATGGAGGTAATTTAGCTTATTAATGTCATAACTTAGATTAGAAAAATAAATCCAAGTTTCCTGACGCTGTTGGTTTTTTTTTTTTTTTTTTGTTATACCAGCATTTTCCTAGGTATGTTCTGAAGAGTTCAGTTTCTTTAGAGTAATACTATTTCCCAAAGATTTTTAATAGGTGTTAGAGAAAAAAAGAATTTTGGGCTCATGTAAGTGAGGAAATTCTGGGCTGATAGACCTGTTTTTCCACCCTCTTTTTGGGGGACACCAGTTATAGATGATTATTTTTTAGTTTAGAAATAACTGGATACAGCTTAATTTACAAAAAAAGTTTACATCAATATTTGAGCCAAGAAGTTGCAGAGAAAGATTTATCCTTAGAGTAGTGTGTAATTCTTCCTGATCTCAAGTTTTTAAAAAATAGACTTAAGGCTGGATGCGGTGGCTCATGCCTGTAATCCCAGCACTTTGGGAGGCTGAGGCAGGCGAATTACTTGAGGTCAGGAGTTCGAGACCAGCTTGGCCAACGTGGTGAAACCCTGTGTCTACTAAAAATCCAAAAATTAGCCGGGGTGTGATTGTGCATGCCTGTAATTCCACCTACTCAGGAGGCTTGAACTCAGGAGGCGGAGGCTTCAGCGAGCTGAGGTCATGCCACTGCACTCCAGCCTGGGTGACAGAGCGAGACTCCGTCTCAAAAAAAAAAAAAAAAAAATAGACTTTACGTTTTTTGAGTAGTTTCAGGTTTACAGAAAAATTAAGAAGTGTAAAAAATTCCCATACCCTCCTCCTTCTCCATTTCCCCTATTACTAACATCTTGCATTCATGCAGTATATTTGTTAGAATTGATGAGCCAGTAGTGATACATTATTACTAGCTAAAGTCCATTGTTTATATTAGGCTTCACTCTTTGTGTTGTACATTCTGTGGGTTTTGACAAATATATACATATCTCCGGTTGTTGCTGATAATGACAACAATCTGTTCAGTGTAATCAGCTTATGGATGAGTGAAATGAATGACAGGAATGTTAGAAGGGATGAGAAGGAGGAATTGGGAATACTCTAATCAGGCACTTGCATTACCTGAGATCAGATTACTTTTTTACTGACAACATTTGTGGGAATAATGTATTACTGTTGTTGAAATTACCCATATTGAATTTTTGGAAGCAGATTTTTAACGTTATCACTTCTTTAAAAATGTTTATCAACATTTGGTAATCCATGTTCACAATTTCTGGAAAACTGAAATTTGAATGTAGGTGTGTTTTTATTCTGAGAAATGATTTAAATGAAAGTAGAAGGTCTCCCATCATTACTTTTTTAAAGTCATTGTTCTACAGCTCTTAGTTGGCCTCTTTCTATACATCCTATTCATCCATCAAGTCCAACTTAAGTACCATTTTTTCCACTAAAACTTCCCCACAATGTTTAAAATTTCCCTTCTTTGGATTTATATATTTTTCTTCTGAGCTTTTTTATTGTGATACAATACAAATAAAATAACCATTTTTAAGTGCATTTTTCAGTGGTATTAAGTACATTCATATTGTATAACCTTCACCACTATTCATCTCCAGAACTCTTTTCATTTTGCAAAACTTTAACTCTATACACATTAAACAATAACTCCCAAAGCCTCCTAGCGCCTGGCAGCTACCATTTAACTTTCTGTGTCTATTATTTTGACTACTCTAAGTACCTCGTAAATCACTTAGCATAATGTCCTCAAAGTTCATCTGTGTTTTAGCATATGTCAGAATTTCCTTCCTAAGATCAAATAATACTCCATTGTATGTATATACCACATTTTGCTTATCCATTCATCTGTGGGTAGACACTTGGGTGGATGCCACATTTTAGCCATTGTGAATAATGCTGTATGAACATGGGTCGATAAATATCTCCTTGAGACCCAGCTTTCACTTCTTTTGGATGTATACACAGAAGTGGAATTGCTGGCTCATATAGTAATTCTATGTTTAGTGTGTGTGTGTGTGTGTGTGTGTGTGTGTGTGTGTGTATATATATATATATATTTTTTTTTTTTTTAGGAACCACCATATTGTTTTCCACAGTGGCTCTACTACTGTATATTTCCACCAAAAGTATACAAGAGTTCCAGTTTCTTTACATCCTCACTAACACTTGCTATTTTGTTTCCTGGATAATAGCAGTCCTAATGGGTGTGAGGTGGTATCTCATCATGGTGGTTGTTGGTTTTTGTTTTTTTTTTTGAGGCAGAGTTTGCTCTATCACCCAGGCTGGAGTGCAGTGGTGCAGTCTCGGCTCACTGCAATCTCCTCTTCCTCCCATGCTCAAGCAATCCACCCACCTCAGCCTCCCAAGTAGCTGGGACTATAGGCATGTGCCACCGTGCTAATTTTTGTATTTTTAGTAGAGATGGAGTTTCACCATGTTTGCCAGGCTGGTCTCGAACTCTTGGGCTCATGTGATCCACCTTGGCCTCCCAGAGTCTTGGGATTACAGGTGTGAGTCACTGCACCTGGTCTCATTATGGTTTTGATTAGCATTTCCTTGATGATTAGAGATGTCGAGTATCTTCATATGTACTTGTTGGCTATTTGTGTATCTTTGGAGAAATGACTATTCAAATTCTTTCATTGTTTTTGAATTGGGTTGTTTTTTAGTTATTGAATTGTAGTAGTTATATATTTTCAATACTAGTCTGTTATTAGATACATGATTTGCAAATATTTTCTCCCATTCTATGGGTTTTGTTTTTACTCTCTTGATAGTTTTTTTTTTTTTTGAGACGGAGTCTCGCTCTATCACCCAGGCTGGAGTGCGGTGGCCGGATCTCAGCTCACTGCAAGCTCCGCCTCACGGGTTTACGCCATTCTCCTGCCTCAGCCTCCCGCGTAGCTGGGACTACAGGCGCCCGCCACTGCGCCCAGCTAGTTTTTTGTATTTTTTAGTAGAGACGGGGTTTCACGGTGTTAGCCAGGGTGGTCTCTATCTCCTGACCTCGTGATCCACCCGTCTCGGCCTCCCAAAGTGCTGGGATTACAGGCTTGAGCCACCGAGCCCGGCCTGATAGTTTTTTTTTTTTTTTTTTTAAATCGAAAAGCAAACATCAAATTTAAAGAAAAAAAGAAATTGTAAGAACAATGGAGCAAATGAACTCCTGAAAAAATTTGGTATCTTGGTCACATTTATTGGAATAGTTGGAGAAAAATAAAAATACCTCTTAGCTTAGGAAGTTGTGAGTTATTTGCAAATCTTCTCAGTTCAGGAGTGGAAGAATCCTGGAATCATTTATTTCAAAATGTATGCAGGTTTCTCTTTTGAATGTCTTACACATTTAAATAGGCCATTGTACCAAGTCTTGTATTTTTTATACAGGATAAATTCCTTGTTTCAGCCAGCTGTCAGTGGAAGGCAACTAGTATAACACCATCTCCATAGACAAAGAATGCTGGAATATTCATTGATTTATATATCTCTTTATTTGTTTCTTCATTAGTCTCTATAGTAGTCACAGTTTCTTCCAACGTCATTTAAATGTTGATCACATGCCTGTAATCTGCTTTTAAGTTATTGGTCATTTCTCATTTTCACATAAATTTCTTCATCCAGGATGAGCCTGATGGAAATCTAGGAGCTCCTTTATGGTGCTGGTAATTTGTTTTGGGTCCATGTTGCCTGCCATATTTCAAATACGGCACCCTTTTTCTCCTCTCTCAAAAAGTGTCTTTGGATTTATAACTTAAAAACTGCTTAGCCATTCAGTTTAAAACTTAAATATATAAACTGTTTTATGTAGTTTTCTAATTGTTCTTGGATATTTTAGTTGCCTTAGCTAATTTTCTTTTTAAAATAAAAATGAAGTTAAAATTCAGATCTCTCTACTACCAGTTTATAAATATGTTTCTCTTCAGATTTCTCATTGAAATTAAGTTTTTATTTTGAGATAACTATAAATTCATATACAGTTTTAAGAATTACTACAGTGAGGTCTTGTGTATCTTTTATCCAGTTATCCCAAGTGGTAATATCTTGCAGAATTATAGTATAATTTCACAACCAGGATATTGGAATTTTGGTAGTCAAGATACAGAATAGTTCCATCATCCCAAGGATCACCGGTTTTTTTTTTTTTTTTACTACCACACCCATCTCCCTCCTGTATTCCCTTTACCCCTTGCATTTTGTCTTTTCAAAAATGTTATATAAATGGAATCAGGCTGGGCATGGTAGCTCATGCCTGTAATCCCAGCACTTTGGGAAGCTGAGACGGGCAGATCACTTGAGCTCAAGAGGTCAAGACCAGCCTGGGCAACATGGTGAAACATTGTCTCTAGAAAAATACAAAAATCAGGTGGGTGTGGTGGTGTGTGCCCGCAGTCTCAGCTACTCAGGAGGCTAAGATGGGGGTGCTGCTTGATCCCAGGAAGTTGAGGCTGCAGTGAGCTGAGATTACACCACTGCACTCCAGCCTGGGTGACAGAGCAAGACTCAGTTTCATAAATGAATAAATGAATGAAGGCGTGAATGGAATCATATAGTATGTGACTTTTGGGACTGGCTTTTTACTTGGAAGATTCCAGAGTTGTTGCTTATAGCTATAATTTGTTCATTTTTATTGAGTAGTACTCCATGGCATCCATGTACTACCAATTTGTTGAATAATTTCATGTTGAAGGTCATCTGGATTGTTGTCAATTTTTGTCTATTAGAAATAAAGCTGCTGTGAATATTCATGTAGAGGTTTTTCTGTGAACATCCCAGTTTTCACTGGTATAAAGTATAAGAGTATGATTGCTGCATTGTATGGGATACAAACTGCCAGAGTGTTTTCCACAGTGGCTGTACTATTTTGCATTTCCACCAGCAGTGTATGAGGGATCTAGTTTTTCCCATCCTAGCCAGCAATTTTTTTTTTTTTTTTTTTTTACTGTTTTAAAAACTATTCTTATAGAGAAGGAATATATGGTATTTCATGGTAGCCTTTTCCTAATGGCTAATATGTTGAACATCTTTTCCTGTGCTATTCAACATCTGTATATTCTCTTCATATCTTTTGCCCATTTTCTAACTGGATTTTTTTTTTTTTTTTTGTGAGTGCTGAATTTTGAGAGTTCTTTATATGGATCCTTTGTTGGATATATAGTTTGCAGGTATTTTCTCCCATTCCATACCTTGTCTTTTAATTCTGACAGCATCTTTTGCAGAACAAAAGTTTTTTAATTTTGATGAAATCCCATTTATTATTCTTTTATGGATTGTGCTTCTGTTGTGAAGTCCAGAACTTTTTGGCTATTTTTATATCCTGAAAAGTTTCCCGTATGCATTTTTCTGAAAGTTTTATAGTTTTGCATTTCCATCTGTGATCCATGTTTTTTGAGATGGAGTCTCTGTCATCCAGGTTGGAGTGCAGTGACGCCATCTTGGCTCACTGCAACCTCCACCTTCCTGGTTCAAGCGATTCTCCTGCCTCGTCTCCTGAGTAGCTGGGACTACAGGCACATGACACCACATGCCTGGATAATTTTTGTATTTTCAGTAGAATCATTTAAAATAGGATCCCTGTATGTTCAATTTCATTATTATTTTTAACATTTCTCCTTAACAGATGAG
Source organism: Rhinopithecus roxellana (assembly GCF_007565055.1). Lineage (NCBI taxonomy): Eukaryota > Metazoa > Chordata > Mammalia > Primates > Cercopithecidae > Rhinopithecus > Rhinopithecus roxellana. The sequence goes on from NC_044551.1 coordinate 59,208,633, forward strand.
ATTTGAGGTGACACTTAATAGGATACACATAGTTAATAGAAGTAGAAAATCAGATCCAAGGAAAGAAGTGAAGAAATGTATCACTTTTAAGTAATTAAGTTGCTGTGATAAAACATCAAATTTAGCTAAGCTTCCTGGGAGCCAGAGTTTTCATGGCTTCCTAAATGAAGAAATATGTCACAAATTCTCCAGAAAAGACAATTATTTTTCTTGCATTAAATCTTAAATAAACTGGATGTGGTGGCTCACGCCTGTAATTCCAGCACTTTGGGAGGCCGAGGCGGGTGGATCATGTGAGGTCAGGAGTTTGAAACCAACCTGGCCAACGTGGCAAAACCCCGTCTCTATTAAAAACACAAAAATTAGCCAGGCATGGTGGCAGGCGACTATAATCCCAGCTACTCAGGAGGCTGAGGCAGAAGAATTGCTTGAACCTCGGAGGTGGAGGTTGCAGTGAACCATGATCACGCCATTCCCCTCCAGCCTGGGCTACAAGAGCGAAACTCCATCTCAAAAAAAAAAAAAAAAAAAAAAAAACTTAAATAATTTCTAAAGTGTGCATTGTTTATGTAAGAGCTATTGAGTAATGAATGGACAGTGTTGTTGAGAACGATTTTACAGCACATACTCTATAGCTGTCAAGGTCTTTTTCATGAGGTTTTTTTTTCTTTTCTTTTTTTTTTAAAGACAAGATGTTGCTCTGTGTTTGAGGCTGGAATGCAGTGGGTTGATCACTGCAGCCTGGGTATCCCAGGCTCAAGCATTCTTCCTGCCTCAGCCTCCCGAGTAGCTGGGACTACAAGTGCGGGCTACAATGACTGGCTAATTTTTTTTTTCTTTTTTTTTTAAGTGGAGACAAGGTCTCACTATGTTGCCCAGGCAGGTCTTGAACTCCTGAGCTCAAATGATTCTCCTGCCTCAGCGTCCCAAAGGGCTGGGCTTTAAAGGTGTGAGCAACTGCGTCCAGCTGATTTTTTTTCTATTTAAATAAAAAGAGAAGGGTAAAATATACCAAACACTCAGGGAAGATAAATTATATGTGAGGGTAGGCTAATGTAGTTTACAAGGGTAGATTTTTTTGTTTCTAACTTGACCTAAAGATAACATAGACATAGCCATTATGGAAACAGTGTTGCTTACCCCTCTAAACATCATTATTCTAATTTTGATTTTTGCTACCTGAGTAACAGACAATTTCAGGACTTTACTTCCTACTGAGACAATGACATACTGGAATTCTGTTTTGCTTTTTTTTTTTTTTTTTTTTGAGATGGAGTCTCGCTCTGTCACTTAGGCTGGAGTTCAGTGGCCCCATTTCAGCTCACTGCGACCTCCACTTCCCAGGTTCAAGCGATTCTCCTGCCTCAGCCTCTCAAGTAGCTGTGATTAGAGGCGTTTTCCACCATGCCTGGTTAATTTTTGTATTTTTGGTAAAGACGCGGTTTCACCATGTTGGCGAGGCTGGTCTCGAACTCCTGACCTCAGATGATCCATCTGCCTTGACCTCCCAGAGCTCTAGGATTACAGGTGTGAGCCACCGTGCCTGGCCATGTTTTCCTTCTTGATGCAAAATCAGTTGAGGAAATGGTATGTTTAGTATCATATTAAGAAAGTTGAGAAATAATTTATATTTATGTAGAAGTCCCTTTCTTCTCCACAAGGGCTACTTGCTATTATTATGAAGTTTATAGTTTATTCAGGAGTCAGGTATAGATCTACTCCTGGCACTTAATGCAAGTGCTTTGAAGACCCCTGAAACACCAAAGAATACGAGGAGATTTTCAGGCTTTCTAATAGTTACCAGTCACATCTGTGCTATAAAAAAAATACTGAGTCCCAGTCCCAGTTCCAGAAACTATTTAATTTCGAGCAGGGTAGTGTCTCACTTTGTTTGACTGTACTAGCTAAAAAGCAAGCAGAAAACCCCACTTTCTGGTCATTGAAGGAGGTGAAGTGAAGTGTTGTTTGACACTAACTGGTTGAATGTTGGAATATGAGTGCTGCTGTCAGACATAATTCCTCCAGCTAATGTTCAGCCATTCCTTTTTCACAATAAGTTAAATACCTAGATTGTTGTCCTTTAGAAAAAGTTTTATTTTGAAGTGATTATATATTTCTAGAAGAACTGCTAAATAGTCCAGAGGATTCTTATGTATCAACATCTTATATAGACATGGTACATTTACCAAAACTAAGAAATTAACCTTGATAAAATACTATTAATTAAACTACAGAGTTTTATTGAATTTCATCAAGTTTTCCACAAATGTCCTCTTGCTATTTTGGGATCCAGTGTAAGAGACCATGTTGCATTTAGTTTTATGTCTTTTATTTTTTTAATTTTCGTTTTTGTGGAGACAGGGTTTGCTCTCTTGCTCAGGCTGGTCTCAAACTCCTGGCCTCAGATGATCCTCCTGCCTAGGTCTCCTAAGGTGTTGGGATTACAGGCATGAGCCACTAAAATGTGCAGGAACTTAAAATATCTGCCCAGCCCAGTTTTCAGGTGTTTCCCCCCTCCCCTGAGATGGAGTTTTGTTCTGTCACCCAGGCTGGAGTGCAGTTGCGCGATCTCGGCTCACTGCACCCTCTACCTTCCAGATTCAAGCTATTCTCCTGCCTCAACCTCTCGAGTAGCTGGGACTACAGGCGTTTGCCACCACGTCCGGCTAATTTTTTGTATGTTTAGTAGAGACAGGGTTTCACTGTGTTAGCCAGGATGGTCTTGATCTCCTGACCTCATGATCCACCCGCCTTGGCCTCCCAAAGTGCTGGGATTACAGGTGTGAGCCACCACGCCTGGCCTCAGGTCTTCAGTTTCCTCCAATCTGACAATTTCTTAGTGTTTCCTTGTTTTTCATGACTTTGATTTTTGAAGAGTACTGGTTGGATATTTTGTAGAATGTTCCTAAGTTTGGGTTTTTCTGATTTTTTTCTTGATTATACTGGATGGTGGATTTTTAGGAAGAATATCACACAAGGGAAGTGTTCTTCTTACCATATCAAGAAGAGTATATGATGTTAACATTATTTATTACTGGTGATTTGAACTTTGGTCACTTGGGTAAGGTGGTGTCTGCCAGGTTTCTCCACTGTTACTATTTTTACCTTTCCGTAATGTATCTGTTAGAAGCCCAGCTCACCCTTAGGGTGAGGGGAACTAAACTCTGCCTTCCTGAGAGAGAAGTACCAAATAATTTGCAGGCATGTTTAAACCACCACATAGATATTTTCGGGGAGATACTTTAATACTCTTTCTCCCTAAAGGTTTGACTAGTAATTTTAGCATTCATATGTAATTTTTTTCGTGTAGGATCAGTTGTCTTTTAAGGAGTATGTCATTGACATATGAAAGAGAATATGGCATAGTAAGAGGACTTATATTTAGTTCATGTAAAAAAGCCATTAAAGAATAATAAAAAGGGGCAATGAAATACAGTCACTTTACACTTTTGAAATTCATTTGATCTATAAGATGATTCTGGATCCTGATTCTTGCTGTGCTATTACATTAGAAGGTAGATTTTGTGAAGGTACTGATTACCAATCAAGTGTGTGCTGGACTGTAGCTGGATTTTATATAGAGACTAAATGCTGGTGACACGCTAGTAGAAGCCCTCAGTTTAACCCCCTTAGTGAATTTTTCAAGTGAACATAAAATTGGTATGATGAGGGATATGCTAATTCTAAAGACTGCTGGCCTCCAGTATTTTTCACATCTTTTTCCCTCTCTGGCAGTTTACCTTATTTAGTTATTTAGACTAGTTAGACTATTGCGTATCTCTCTCTTGCATTAGAAATAAGTTTCATGAGGGTAGGAATTTTAGCTTTGTTTTCTACCTCACAACCTTGAGCAGTATCTGGCACATAATAAGTGCTCAATAAGTATTTGTTATGTGAATGAAAAAATAATATTAAGATAAAGAATTTCAGTTGAATGATAAATCTGGCGTGAGGCCTTGATATGTTCAGTTAAATAACTTCTGTAATTTTGAAGTTAGAAATATTGTGTATTTTTAGGTCCTCTGAAGAGACCCTTGCAGTGAGTGGTAATTCAGTAGGCTTAGTCACCATAACTATTTTAATTTTCCCTAAACTTTTATAACTTTTGTAAACTTTTGACCTCAATTAAATGAAAAACAAAAAATCAATACCACCTCAATGTTGAATTTTCAAAATAATGGTACTTAAATATCTCCATTCATAAAGCTATGTATAAAATCCTTGTTTTTAGACTGTGTACAATTATAACAGTACAAGTTAATTATATATAAACTATAACATTTAAATTTTCATTAATACCAAATTCATATAAAAAATGATGTTTTGCTGAAATTTAATTGGAGGTTGTATCATGACTGATTCATTTGTGTTTGACACATGTATGCTGTTAAGTGCCTTATGATGTTAATTTTCCTGTCTTTCTCTTGGAACTGTCGCAAGTTTTGGACTACATGTCATCATGGATTTACCTTAGCAAGTTTGAATCTGCATTTATAGATTTTCTACTTGTGTGATTTTCCCAATAGGATGTAAATACATTTCAGACATTAGGACTCATGTTCTGTGGGATGACTCCCAGACAGATGGCCCTAAGTGTAGTTGTACAATATACCTGAAAAGTCAGAAAACACAGGATACTCTTGTTTTTATATCTGTTATATTTTCACATAAAGAATCATTAGCTTTTTTTTCCTCCCCACTTCCAGACCCCTTCACTGGTGCTGAATTTGAAGCAGTATATTCTATTAATCTGGCGGGGGGTAAGCACAATAGATACACTACAGAGAGTCCACAAAGCCTGGAATAACAGGTTAAACACTGTATTGTACTTTTTATTTTTAGTTTTTAAAGAGATGGGCTCTCACTATGTTTCCCAGGCACAAGTTCAGTGGCTATTCATAGGCATGATCATGGTGCATTGCAGCTTCAAACTCCTGGCCCCAAGTAATCTTACCACCTCAGTCTGCCAAGTAGCTGGGACTATAATGAGACCATGGGTTGGCGCCACTGCTCCTGGCTTGTGTATTTGTTATACTTTTTTTTTTCCTAGATTAACAATTGGACTTACTGCTTTAAATTTAGAGATACTTTCCCTGAAAAGGTATATGGAAATAGAAGAAAAACATAATGAGCATGTTATATGAATATGTAGCTAGCATACTTTAAAATTTTTTATGCTTCTTGACTTTACAGATACCTTGTATATTAGTTTATCTTAATTTGAAACTTATAGAACTTGTGGTTTACAGTTTAGTGAATACTATTAGCTTAAAGGATCTTATCCAAGTGCTTTATTTAGATTGAGGTGATTCAGAGAAATAAGCCTTTCAGACATGCTTGCTATTAACTTTTGTGGGTCTAGGAACAAGAGTACAAATGAAGTCTCATATACCGTACGTCTGATTTAAAAGTTATAAATCAATCTTAAAAAAGAACTTGCCAAAAAAAAAAAAAAGTTTCGTCCTCCTTCCTTCATAAGTATACCATAATAAGACCCTGGGAGGCCAGGTTAGAATTTAGTATTTTCAGACTCGTTGGAGTTTCTCATGTCAAACTGTGGTGGTAGAAAGTTACTGTCTGGCTTCTGGTCCATAGCCCTCTCTGCTTCTCCTTTCTTCACTGCTTGTTACCACAATTAAGAGTATTTGGGCAGACCTATATAGACATCCCAAGCAACATGTTCAACTCTGTTCACACCCTCTGCATACAGTTGCCTCTTGGTAGCCTTCAAGCCTAAGGATACACAGTCTAGTTGGTATAGTTTTCTTTCTGGAGGACTGATCTGGTGAAAGGCTTTGGAAGCTTGTTGAGGGCTGTCTGGGCAGATATTTTAGGTTCCTGCATACCCATAGAATGATGTAGCGTTAGGGGAGGAAACATGTGCTCCAGTTAGACAAGTCCTCTTGGCGCAATAGACAGCTTCCCGGGGATGGTTGTATAGCCAGAGTGGTCCCCATAACTCAAGGAATCCAGGGCTGGAGCCACTGTTGTTTAGGTCTAAGGGATTCATGTTGCTGCATTTCTGTTTCTTGAAAACTACAATGGTCATCCAAGTCACAATACTCTACCTTGGGAAAATTCAACTGGGATTTATTATGCTTTTTAAAAAAATATAATACAAACAATGTGGGGAGATTTGATTTCAATTATTTCCTAAGCTTTTCTTGATAGTTCTACTTTACTCAACCACCCAAGTGAATTTTTTCTTTCCAGTTGTTTTGAAACTAGAAGCTTACTGATATTAAGACATGGATTATCTGGGAATAGTTTTTGGTTGTCATTCCTTTGATATAAAGCAGAGGTGGCACATTCAAAAGCCAACACATCTCATATTGCATATAAGCTAGGAATGTTTAGGCTGTGGGGGATTGTAGAACATTAATTCGACATTCTTTTGTGCCTGTACATGAAATTAGACCCCCCTCTCCTCCAGACATTATAGACCTGGATTCTTTTTTAAAATGTAAAACTTCCTGATTTCAGAATGTTGGTTTCCCTACACTCTCTACTTCCCTACCCGCTACTCCTTTTAAAACTGTGGTGACCAAAGAACATAGTAGCTGCAAGCTGGGTTTAGTTTGCAGACTGACAGTTGGGTAATAATGATGTGTGGAGGGAATCAGCTTGTCTTTGATTGAGATGATATATTAAAAGTGCATGTAATCTACCCCCCCCCCCCCCCCGATTGTTCTACTCTCACCCCAGATTGTTCTCAAGAGTAATACATTTTGAAAATAATCTGTGGGGGAGAGGAGAAGGAAGAAAAGCTGAGCTGCAACTCCTGTTGCAGAGGTTGTGTCCTGTGCTTGAAAAACATGTAGGAATTGGTGAAAATTAGTCATTTTAGTCTATGCATTGACTCCTGGGAAAGTATATTGTACGAGAGATGAGAGTAACAGATGAGAGTACTATACTGTATTAGAAAGTGAGGGAGCCCTTTGTTACATGTCAGACTTAATCTTGCCAGTCCAGTTTTGGTTACATATGGACCTGAGTACATCACATTTGAGGATTCAGTTTAATGAAAATGATAAACATTGTAACATTTTAGTTTGATTTTTTTCATAGTGCTGTAAATACTACTTCATACTGTTTCTTTTTTGTGTTAATTTGCTTTTATGAATATATAGCACTTGATAAATATACTACAAATGTGATTATTTATTGAGGTTGGCATATCCCACAAAAGTTTAAAAATTGAATGTGAAACAGTTTTAGCAGGAATATCTTTGCTCAAAGAATGAGGTTTTTCAGAACTGAAAAAAAAATATGCATTGTAGGCCAGGTGCAGTGGCTAACGCCTGTAATCTCAGCACTTTGGGAGGCTGAGGTAGGGGGATCACTTGAGGTCAGGAGTTTGAGACCAGCCTGGGCAACATGTTGAAACCCCATCTCTACTAAAAATACAATAATTAGCTAGGCATGGTGGTGGGCGCCTGTAATCCCAGCTACTCAGGAGGCTGAGGCAGGAGAATCGCTTGAACTCAGGAGGCAGAGGTTGCGGTGAGCTGAAATTGCCCCTCTTGCACTACAGCTTGGGTAACAGAGCGAGATTCCATCTTATAAAAACAAAACAAAACAAAAAAGTGCACCATAGATTCTTAGGACTTTTATGTTAAAAAATGTTTTAAAATGGTTCGGATTTTTAAAAAATGCCAACCAATTATGCTAGCAAATATAGGGGCCACTGAGAATATTTAGGAATTTTTGTGTCTACAAAGTATGTGCTGAATTAGAAACAATGAATTTTTTTAGCTTTTGGCATTGCTTCTCAATTGTTGTAATCTGCTTCTTGAAAAGAAAATCAACTCTGGGGGACCAGGGATGGTGGCTCATACCTGTAATCCCAGCCCTTTGGGAGGCTGAGGTGGGTGGATCACTTGAGGTCAGGAGTTCAAGATCAGCGTGGCCAACATGGTGAAACCCCATCTTTACTAAAAATAGAAAAATTAACTGGGTGCAGTGGCGGATGCCTATAATCCCAGCCACTTGGGAGGCCGAGGCAGGAGAATCGTTTGAATCTGGGAGGCAGAGGTTGTAGTGAGCCAAGATTGTGCCATTGCACTCCAGCCTGGGCGACAGACTCCATCTCAAAAAAAAAAAAAAAAAAAACCAAAACCAAAAAAAAAAAAATATCAGAATATAGATTGATATATGTGTTACTTTGAGAAAATTTTCTCGTATCCCAGGTGATTTTGGCTATCGGACAAGAGGTAACTTCAGGTCAGTAAGTTGTTAGAATTCAGTGACAACTACAACGGTTTTCCCTTACATGACGCTTTGTCTTCTGCAATTTCAGTTAACCGCAGTCACCTACAGTCCAAAAATATTAAATGGAAAATTCCAGAAATAATTCATAAGTTTGAGATTGCATGCTGTTCTGAGTAGAGTTATGAAATCTTGTGCCATCTTGCACCATCCAGGGCAAGATGTGAATTATCCCTTTGTTTAGCATATCTATATATGATACCCGCCCATTAGTCACTTAGCAGTAGCTGTTTCAGTTATTAGAGCAACAATACATGGTATATATAGAGTTTGACACTATCTGTGGTTTCAGGTGTATTCTGAGGGATCTGGAAATGTATTCACCCCCTAATAAGGGGAGACCACTGTATAGCAAGAAGAGTTCACATTTGTCTAATGTTATGTTAGAATGTGGCTGTTGTTAGATGTTAGGAGTGCTCTCTGTGGTAGAGTGTCTACTGCATTATTGAATCCTATGGTAGTTGGGGATCAGAAATGAAGGCCCTTCGGGGTGTGTGTGTGTGTGGTGGTAGTGGTGATGTTTTTTAAATGCCCATATAGCATGCATGCATGCATTCATTTACTTATCTTTTCACTGAACTGGGGTGATTAATAATCATACAGCATTTAAGGTGATTTTTTTTTTTTTTTGAGATGGAGTCTCACTCTGTCACCAAGCTGGAGTGCAGTGGCGACACAATCTCAGCTCACTGCAACCTTTGCCTCCCAGGCTCAAGCGATTCTCCCACCTCAGCCTGGGACTACAGACACACGCCACCACGCCCAGCTAATTTTTGTACTTTTTTTTGTTTTTTGTTTTTTTTTTTTTGGCACAGGTGGTGTTTTGCCATGTTGCCTAGCTGATTTCGAATTCCTAAGCTCCAGTGATCCACCTGCCTCAGACTCCCAAAGTGTTGAGATTACAGGCGTGAGCCACTGCCCCTGGCAGGAAAAAATTTCTTAAAAAGAAATTTCAACCTTCAAAACAAAAGGTGTATAAACCTGAACACAAGTTGTGCATTTGGAAGAATCTGCTCTAGTCTGCTGATATTTTTTCACCCTGAAGCACAACATAGCTAGAGTTGAATTTCTGGTGAAGACTTTAATAATTCCACTTGGAAATGACATTGTCATTTCACCAGTGATCTTCACAATACACCTAAAACGGGAATTTTGAAAAGTGCTGGGATTGCAAGTGTGAGCCATCATGCCTGGCCTTCTTCAAGGTAGTATAACCATGTTGCTCTTTGGGTATGGTAATAATATTACAAGCAGCTTAGAATGTAGTTGCTTGGATGAGTCAGACTATTTTTAACCAACCACTACTAAGGTATATTTATTTAGCACCCTCTCCCATTATTTTTTGCTATTATAATTTAACCCTTTTTGTGAAACTCTGGTACATATGTCTAGGTGATTTTTTAGTACAGATCGTCCCCAATTTTGGATGGTTCAATTTAGGATTTTTTGACTTTATGATGGTGTGAAGCAATACATGTTCAATAGAAATCCTACTTTGAGTACCAATATAACCATTCAGTTTTTCATTTTCAATACAGTATTCAGTAGAGTACATGATATGTTCAACACTTTCTTATTAAATAGACTTTGTGTTGGGTGATTCTGCCCAGCTGCAGCTAATTTAAGTGTTCTGAGCATGCTTAAAGTAGGCTAGAGTAAGCTATGATGTTTGGTAGGTTACATGTATTAAATGCATTTTTTACTTAAACCTATCATAAGTTGAAATTATTTTATCGGTATGTAACCCCCATCATAAGTCAAGGAGCATCTGTACTTTCTAAGGAGAAATTTTTAAAAGTAGACATTGCGTATACACATTAACTTTATTTATACATGTTGTCAAATTGTCATCAAGGACATTTATACTATTGTATGCCTCCACTAAGAGTGTGATAATAGATGTGTCTATATAATGCTAGCTAACACGTGGTGTTACCAGTTTTTTTTTTATTGTCAATCTGATGGAAATAATGGTAATTTGATCACTTAAAATTCATCTAATGAGGTGAGCATCTTAAATATTCTGGCTGGTTTTATTTCGTTTTAGGAGTCATGTGTTTATTGCCCTTTTTTCGTTTTTCTGTGGAGGCCATCTTTTTCTTATTGATTTGGAAGAAGTCTTAATATTCAGATTCTTTAATTTCATAACTTTTAATAACACAATTGATAGTGTCCTTTGTCATATGTTTTATGTAGTTTAATATATTTTATGATTTCTAGCTTTGGTCATCTTACACACAGTGACGTCAAGACTCATAGAATTTAATGTAAGAGCAGGAGATTTTAATTTGGGGTTGGTCTGTGGACTTGTAAGTATTCTGAGGATGGACTTCATAGTTCTCAAATACAAATTGAATACGACATTGGAATTATACATAAATTTTTGTTTTTCTGGTGACAGGTTCAGTCAGATTCATCTGGTTCTCAAATCATATGACTCTTACGACTGTGTGACCCCTTTTATACAGCATATATATTTAAATGCCCCTTTTTACTGTTTCAAGTGAAATTCATAGGTAGTATAATCTTGCAACCCATGCAAAGGATTTAAAAAGAAAAAGCCACATAATTTTTTCTTGACTGGAACAGACACGGGACAGACAAAAATGTTAGAATAGTTTGCCATGACCTCATTAGAAAACATTAAGGCTTTTTGCATTGGAGTTACCTGGAACCTTAAAAAAAAGTTGATGCCTGTTTCTTTTAAAATTAAACATACAGCTGCACCAGTTCCACTCCTAGGTATTTGCTCGAGAGAGGTGAAAACATGTCCCCAAAATGTATGGGGAGATTTATAACAGCTTTAATAGTCCACAAATTAAAACAGCTCCACTGTTGGTCAACAGAAAGAACAGATAAACAAATTGCAGTGTTTTCATACACTGGAATACTACTCTGCAGTCAAAAAGAATGAACTACTTTTTTCATGATGAAATGAATATGAATGAATCTCTAAAACACTGTGTTTAGTGAAAGAAGTCAGGTACAGAAGAGTACACACTATGTGATGGATTATGTTTATATGAAGTTCAGAAATGAGGCTATAGCATTAGAAATATGAGGAGTGATTGCTTATGGAAAGTGGGGGCACTGACTGGATGTAGGGCAGGAGGGTACTTTCTGAGTAGTGGAAACGTCCTGTATCTTGATTGGGGTGTTTGTTACTCAAGTAGAGTTGTACACCTAAGACCTCTGCATTTCACTCTGCATAAACTTTACCTCAAAAACAAACAATGAAACAGAGCAAAAATACTGATGTCTGTGTCCTACCTTCTAGAGATTCTAATTTAATTGGTTAAGGGTGTTGGCCTGGGCATAGATGATTCTCATGTGCAGCCAGAGTTGAGAATGATGCTTTTGCCCTTGGATGTAGGCTCAACATGAATGCAACTGCTACTCATGCAGATTGGCAACCAAATTATAATTAAGAGAGGCATTGCTGTAAGCGGTAACTCTCACGATATTTGCTTCGGCCCGCAGGCGCGAACCTTTCGCTGCCGGGTTCTGGCGCGCCCTTTCAGTTCTGCTTGTGGCCGGCACCACTGCGTTACCCCAAACTGCCGGGCCGAGCAGCATGACCTCCGCCTTGGAGAACTATGTCAACCGAACTGTTGCCGTTATTACATCTGATGGGAGAATGATTGTGGGAACACTGAAAGGTTTTGACCAGACCATTAATTTGATTTTGGATGAAAGCCATTGAGCGAGTATTCAGCTCTTCACAGGGGGTAGAGCAAGTGGTACTAGGATTATACATTGTAAGAAGTGACAGCGTTGCAGTCATTGGAGAAATTGATGAAGAAACAGATTCTGCGCTTGATTAGGGGAATATTCAAGCAGAGCCTTTAAATTCTGTAGCACACTGAGGAAAAACTACATACTTAGACACCTGTAAGTATTTGTACAGAAACTGATTATTCTGAGGATGATATATGGAATTTTTATGAATGTGTAACTGGATTTTGACTCCTTATTGATTCATTGTAATATGTGAATTAAAATATTTCTACATTTTATTGAAAAAAAAAACTTTTTTTTTTGCCTGAATGTAAGTTTGGTAGCTTGGTTTCTTTTTTAAATTAAATAGTGTGAAAATATAATGGTCATTTTGAAAACTTTTAGCCAAAAGTAGTACTTTTTGATACCTTAGTATTTATGGAAACTAGTGGAAAAGAGAAATTAGTGTGCTATGTAAACCAGGCATTCAAATAACATTAGTAGTACAGGATATATGTGTTTTCTTTCCCTGATATTTAGGAAAATCACAGCAGGGTAAATCTTTCCTGGAGTTATCTGAATCATCGGCATTTATCCGATTCCACTGGTGGTGGTTTGCTGGTGCTTCTAAAAGTTGCTCTCTAGCACTGAGAGGTGTGGGTAGGTAAAAACGTGTTTGCTTGAGAAAACAAAAATGCTAACAAGGTTTTAATAGATTGGCCCAAAATTCCAACTTGAGTATTAAGAATTACTAGCAATGGTAGAATTGACAGAGATAATTGGTAAAGTCTCTTGATGCCCAATTGATTAGGTATGAAAGTAATACGAACACATTAATGTTGACCTTAATGTGTTTACAGACAGTATATTATCTGAAAAAAATAGATTCCATGTAGTCTTCAATTTTTATTTTTATTTTTTTTTATTTTTTTGAGATGGAGTCTCGCTCTGTCGCCCGGGCTGGAGTGCAGTGGCCGGATCTCAGCTCACTGCAAGCTCCGCCTCCCAGGTTTACGCCATTCTCCTGCATCAGCCTCCGGAGTAGCTGGGACTACAGGCGCCCGCCACCTCGCCCAGCTAGCTTTTTGTATTTTTTAGTAGAGACGGGGTTTCACCATGTTAGCCAGGGTGGTCTCGAACTCCTGACCTCGTGATCCGCCCGTCTCGGCCTCCCAAAGTGCTGGGATTACAGGCTTGAGCCACCGCGCCTGGCCCAATTTTTAGTTTTTAAGAATTGTAATATTAGTGTTTATAAATGTGAGTAAATTAAGTTTATATTGAAGTAGTGCTAGCTATTATTGTCAGCAATTTTCCGTGATTCATTATCCATAAACCTGATTTCAGAAGACATCAACTTAGTTTTTTAAATAATTGGTCGAAACAGTGTTGTAAGTAGTGTTTAGATATCCAGGCTAGTACACAAAATTTCTGATCAACTCATGTATAGGCCAAAGTGTGTATCTTTGTGATAAGAAGAAAATAGAAAAATATTTACATCCTTGTAAAAAAAAAAAAAAAAAAAGGTATTGCTATCCTTGACAAGATTTTTTCAGGTGAAGAGACAACACTTGGGAAAATTTCAAACAAGTTTAATCTTCCCTTAATTTACAGTCTGTTAAACTACTGTGTAAAAAAACTCCATCCTTTTGTCTTTATATGTGTACAGTTAGGTTCTAGGCTTAGATAATTGTAAAATTTTTTTTCAGCTTCAGGACTGGAGGACATTTAAAAGTTGATACAGGATATTAACCATCACTGGCCTTTGGCAAGTCCATTCATTGTGACAATGAAAATGTTCTCATGTATTTTCAAAACGACTCTTTTGACAGCTACTGACAGTCTTAATTCCCTAAACCGTCCCATCCATATGTGTTTAATTTCCATTAATAGGGAAAAATTTTAAACATTTGATAAAAACCTTCTTAAAACATCCCAATTTTAGGTCCGCAATTCCTTCTGTGTAATTCTGAAATTCAGAAATTCCTGAAAATTGAACTTTTCTCTTTTTTTGCTGTCTTCACTTTGCTCCCAGTTAAAAGGGCTGCTTGAAGAGGGCAGGTTGCCTTAGTTATGCACAAGCAAGTGTTCTGGTGCTGTAGCCTCACCCCTGGGCATGAACTTTTTTCCCTAATTCATTTGGTTGATAAAATACGACTTACACTGAACTGCGATGTGAGGCTAATATTGGTATTTATTTATATCATTTTCCCATGAGAGTTAATATTTGTAAATTATACTTCTCTGCAGCAGTATTTTCCACATTCTCAGTTCTGAAGCACATCTACTGGCCTGAAGAGTTTCAATAAGAGACTGTAGATCTCTATTGCCAATGTAAATGTATTAGTTGTAATTATTAAGAGCAGGAGTTTTTAATTTGGGGTTGATCCATGGACTTGTAAGTTAACATTAGCTAGCAGTTAAAGTTAGTGAAAATGCTGTTTTTGAGGGGGTTGGGAGTCTAATAAAGAGCATCCAGGCTTATTTCCATTAGGAAATTCCAGCTTTATTTTATAATATTAAGTATGACTGTTGATAACTTTTTTTTTTGTCAGTTCTCTTATTCTGTAGTCTACTTCTTTTGCATTTGAGGTAGAGAATGTGTGATGATGAATTTTAGGTATCTTTGATGGGGAGGGTGCTTTTTGGTTTTGAGAGTAAGTGGTCAATTTGACTGAGATGATTCCTGTGCTGGTATCATGGGAGCATACAGATGAGTCACTAATGAGGTGCCTTACATAGTACTGTGTCTTTTTGGTGCTGCAGAAAGCTAGTTGTCTGACATTTTACCAGAGAGTTGTAAAACCAAGTAAGACTTCTTATAAGTTGTATATATTTTAAGTTAATATCTGAAAGAAATGCCTGTTAGAGTAATTACTAAAGTACTTGACTATGTCACATTTTTTAAAGCTATGTGGATGGAAGAGCAATTGTTTGTAAATGTATCATGTATATTAAAAATGATATCTGAATAAAGAGAATCAAGAGTGAGTGCTTCTACATTTGAATGCAAAAGTTCTATAGGTCAGTAATTTCCTTCCTGACTTGTGTCCCAAAATGTATATAAAATGTGTTTGATTCAGCATTTCTTGTTTTCTTCTTAAATTGCCACTATGAAAATTTTATTGGAAAATTGGAGAAATTGGCTATTGAGCTACTAGAAAAATGTCAGAATCCATCCATAAGGCTTCATAGTTTAAAATACAAGTTTATAGATGTGTGTGTGTGTGTGTGTAATTTGGGTGTGGAATAACTAAAACCAAATAATAGGACTTACGCGATGTGAAAGAAGAAACAATTTGTACACTGTGGTTCTGCCTCAACCTCCGTAGCTTTTTACTATAATATATTGTGTTAAATGATGGTATATTTATATTTAGACATTTCATAAATGAAGGTGTTCTTCATATTCCTGCTTTTATATTTAATACTGAGGAGTTAAGTATCTTAAATTATTTTCCCCCTTTTTTAGTAATTTTCATCAGGGCCCACAATTTTCTTCAAACATATGGTTCATCGTGAGGTTAGAAAGGTAAACAAGTAATACTCGAACTGGTAAAATTATTTTTCCATGACTGTAATATTCTCTGTGTAACTATGCACTTCTAATTAAAGCCTTTAAATCTGATATTGTTAAGCAATGAACAGTTTGGTTTAGTAATACTAATTAAGGATGGTTCTAAAATTTAAAACTTTGAAAATTAGAATTGTTTAATTTAGTCTAATGCTTCTGATTTGTAATTCTTACAGTGGTTGTTCATAGGATATTATCTTTTCCGGTTAAAGGTTTTTTGTTTTCCAGATGATGTGTCTGTCCTGAGATTTTTTAAAACAACAAAATATACATTTGTCTCATTTGAGTATTCATAGAAATTTCATCATGTGATTGATTACTTTTTAAAAGATAAATTTTTGATAGAATTAATTAAAATAACTACTTTAGAATTGCTTTTTATTGCATAGCAATAATTCTCTTCAAATAAAGGTGAATAAATTAGTTTTTTATTCTTTTGTTCCTTTCTAAAGTAGTTTCCTGTATGCGTTGGTTGTTATTATTTGGAAACTATTAATTGAATAATATTAAATTGGCACCTTTGAGGTAGGATACAACCAAACAAATGGAAATCTCAAGTTATCACTTTGTCAGCTATATGTAGAGTTTGCTTTTGAGCTTTAAAAACTTTACGTGACAGCCCAGCCAACACAGTGAAACCCCGTCTCTACTAAAAATACGAAAAAATTAGCTGGGCATGGTGGCAGGCGCCTGTAAGCTACTCGGGAGACTGAGGCAGGAGAATCGCTTGAACCCGGGAGGTGGAGGTTGCAGTGAGCCGAGATGGTGCCATTGCACTCCAGCCTGGGCAACAAGAGGGAAACTTGATCTCAAAAACAAACAAAAAAAACTACTTTACATGAAATTCTTAGGGAAAATAAATGAGAATGTACTGTTACTTTACAAATGAAGATACCACTGCTAAGTTGTATTTGGTAGTGAAATTGAAATTTTAATATAGACAAATTTTATTTTTTTGTAAGTGATTTGCATTTTTGGTGTGACGGTTTTCTCTTTTCTTTTCTTTTTTTTTTTTTTTTGAGATGGAGTCTTGCTTTGTCGCCCAGGCTGGAGTGTAGTGGTGGGATCTCACAGCTCACTGCAAGCTCTGCCTCCCGGAGTATTAAATATAAAAGCCATTCTCCTGCCTCAGCCTCCTGAGTAGCTGGGACTACAGGTGCCCACCACCATGCCTGGCTAATTTTTTGTATTTTTAGTAGAGATGGGGTTTCACCGTGTTAGCCAGGATGGTCTCAGTCTCCTGATCTTGTAATCTGCCTGCCTCAGCCTCCCAAAGTGTTGGTATTACAGGTATGAGCCACTGTGCCTGGCCAGTGTGAGTATTTTCTTTCAAGTTGAAAGTCGGGGTTCCATGAAACTCTAATATTAGATGGATTTAGGTGAAGGTTAATACCTCTGGTTGTTTGAGGCCTGAAATAAATCTAATTCAGCAGTAGTGAACCTCTTACTACATTTGCTTCAAAGCAGCTACTTCGTAATTGAACATGTGTGTCATTAATTCTAGAAATCTGTTAAACATTGATTTTGTGTTGTATCAGAGGATGATGTAGAAGAGGAATGGCACTGACTAGTGGTTTTAAGGCACAATATTGGAATCACCTGGGGAGCCCATAACCTGTACATGCCTTGACTGTGTCCCAGGCCTTTTGGGGCAGAATCCTGCTGGTTGGAGGACACACAGTGTAGTTTGGTAAAATCTTCAGATAATTCTGATATACTCATTTATATAAGATTACTGAAATTAATTCTATCCTCAAGGAATATATACTTTGTCAGAGGAAGGAAAACTATATACGTGCAACAACATGGGTTGTATATGATGACAGCAATAATAATGATAGCCAACATTTGTAGGGCACTTACCCTATGCAGAAGCATTGATTTTCAGCTACTGTAGACATTTGCACTAATATTGCCTCTCTCTAGCTCTTTCTCAATATAGCAGCCAGAGCAATCTTTTTTTTTTTTTTTTGAGATGGAGTCTCGCCCTGTCACCCAGACACCCAGACTAGAGTGCAGTGGTGCAGTCTCCACTCACTGCAACCTCTGCCTTCCAGGTTCAAGCAATTCTGCCTCAGCCTCCCAAGTAGCTGGGACTACAGGCGCAGGCCACCACGCCCAGCTAATTTGTGTGTGTGTGTGTGTGTGTGTGTGTATGTATTTTTTAAAATTTTTTTTTAGTAGAGATGGGGTTTCACTATGTTGGCCAGTCTGGTTTCGAACTCTTGACCTCGAGTGATCCGTCTCGGCCTCCCAAAATGCTGGGATTACAGGCGTGAGCCCCTGTGCCTGGCCAGAACTTAATCTTTTAAAAACTTAAATTAGATATTACTCTTCTTGTTTAAAACCCTCTAATGAATTCTCATTGTGATTACAATAAAATGTAAACTGCTTATTATGATTTATAAGGTGGGTACTTGGTCTGGTGGGGTTCTGTGATGTCATCTTATATGATTCTTTCTGTGTTCATTATGCTGTGGTCACACTGGTGTTTGTTCCCACATCCAGGCATTTATACCTTCTCCTTTGACTGTATTGCTTTTCTCCAGATCTGTGACAGGCTGTTCTTACCAGATTTGTTGTTGTTTTTTTTTTTTTTTTGAGATAGAGTCTCACTCTGTTGCCCAAGCTGGAGTACAGTGGGCGATCTTGGCTCACTGCACCCTTTGCCTCCTGGGTTCAAGCGATTCTCCTGCCTCAGCCTCTCAAGTAGCTGGGACTACAGGCATGTGCCACCATGCCTGGCTAAGTTTTGTACTTTTAGTAGAGGTGGGTTTCACCATGTTGGCCAGGCTAGTCTTGAACTTCTAAGTTCAAGTGATTTGCCCATCTCAGCCTCCCGAAGTGCTGGGATTACAGGTGTGAACCACTGCACCTGGCCCAGTTCTTATCAGATTTAACCTTCAGTGAGATTTCTCTTGTTCACTGTGTCTGAAATTGCTCTTCCTCTGATTCCTCTCCCCTTAATATATTTTTAGTTCATGGCACTTAACACAGTCTGAATTTTTCTTATCATTTACTATTGTTTTTTCCTTCTTGGAATGTGAGCTCATTAAACCCATATATCTTGTATATATTCTTGCCTGTATCCTCTTGATAAATCCATGGGATCAAATAGTGTCGCTTGAAGCATCATCATATGCAAATAAAATGATGGTGCAGTTAACCTCTACTACAACAAGGTATGTTAGGCTTTTTCTGTATATGTTCTCATGTGAAATTATGTTCGAGTTGAACATTTTCTGTAAAATTGTTTAATATATAGTCATGGGCCACATAATGACATTTTGGTCAGTGATAGACTATATAAACAATATTGGTTTCATAACATTATAATGGAGCTGAAAAATATTCCTTAGTGATATAGCTGGTGTATACTTATTTTATAGTATATTACATGACTCATGGGTTTGTGTTGATGTTTGTGTAAACAAACTTTCTGTACTGCCAGTTGTATAAAAGTATAATACAGTTATATACAGTACACAGTACTTCACAGTGACAGTAAACAGCTGTTACTGGTTTATATATTTACTGTATGATACCTTTTATTATCTTAGAGTGTGCTCCTCCATATAAAAAGGTAGGCCGGCCATGGTAGCTCTCCCTGTAATCCTAGCACTTTGGGAGGCCGAGGCGGGTGGATCACCTGAGGTCAGGAGATCAAGACCAGCCTGACCAACATGGAGAAACACCATCTCTACTAAAAATACTAAATTAACTGGACATGGTGGCACATGCCTGTAATCCCAGCTATTCGGGAGACTAAGGCAGGAGAATCGCTTGAACCCGGGAGGCAGAGGCTGCGGTGAGCCAAGATCGCACCATTGCACTCCAGCCTGGGCAGCAAGAGTGAAACTCTGTCTCAAAAAAAAAAAAAAAAAAGTAACTATAAATCATCTCATGACGGGTCCTTCAGGAAGTATTCTAGAAGAAGGCATTGTTACCATAGGAGATGACAGTTCCAGTTGTGTTGTTGCCCCTGAAGACCTTCCAGTGGGACAAGATATGGAGGTGGAAGACGGATAGTGATGATCCTGACCCTGGGTAGGCCTAGGCTAATGTGTGTGTTTGTGTTTTCATTTTTAACAAGAAAGTTTAAAAAGTAAAAAAAAAAAAATTTTTAATAGAAAGAAAAAAACTTATAAGGATATAGGAGCTGGGTGTGGTAGTGTATGCCTGGTAGTCCCAACTACTTAGGAGGCTTGAGCCCAGGAGTTTGAGTCCAGCCTGGATAACATAGTGAGATCCCATTTCTAAGAAAAAGAAAAAATATTCTGGTTAGCTGTACAGTGTGTTTGTGTTTTACACCGTGTTATTACAAAAGTTAAGATTCTTTTAAAAAGAAAAAGTTTATAAAGTTATAATCTAAGGTTTATTATTAAAGAAAAAAATTTTTAAATAAATTTAAGTAGCTTAAGTGTTTATAAAGTCTGCAGTAGTGTACATTAATGTCCTAGACCTTCACATTCACTCACTACTGACCCAGAGCAGTTTCTAGCCCTGCAATCTCCATTTATAATAGGTGTACTAGTTTTTTTTTTTTTTTTTGTAATCTTTTATACCATATTTTGCTGTCCTTTTTCTATGTTTAGGTACGTTTAAATACACAAATACTTACCATTGTGTCATAGTTGCCTGCTGTATTCACTACATCAGCATGTGGTACGTGTTCTTAGTCTAGTGGCAATAGGCTACACCATATAGCCTAGATGTGTAGTAGGTTATACCATCTGAGTTGCTGTAAGTAGACTCTGTGGTGTTTGTACGATGATGAAATTGCCAAACAGTGCATTTCTTAGAATATACTCTGTCGTGCAGTGCATGATTGTTTCTTTCAACAAAGATGCTTTTGCTTAATCAGACCTTATACCGATTATTTATTGTGAAATAAACCATGTAAAACTTAGTGATATTATAAACCGAGAAGAGTCATCATTATTACCTATCATGGGTCTAGGACTTATCTTGGCTTAGCTAGTTGGTTCTTGCTCAAGTTCTTACGTGGTTGCAGTTAGATGGTTGCCAGGGGCCATGAGCCAGAGCACCTGCGTGTGGCTTCTCAGTAAGACTTGAGTTTCCTTACAGCAAGTGGCTGGTTTCAGAGGGCAAGTGGATGAAAGGAAAAGGGCAAAAGTCTAAGTGGCAACTGTATTAGCCTTTTTATCCTAGCCTTGGATGTCATGTAGCATCACTTCTGTTGTATTTTGTTTTTAAGAAGCATGTCACTAAGACCAGCTGTTATTCCAATGTTGGGGAAGAAGATTTCACCTCTTGAGGGGAGAAGTGTAAAAGAATTTGTGGAAAATGTTATACCTACCACAGACCTCATTCTGCAAAATAGTGGCATCTTGTTAGGGATTAAGTTCTAAAGTCAGTGTAAATGGAAGGTATCATGATGGGAAGACCGTTATACATTCTTTGTCCGGCATGGTGAGGATTTTCTATAGGTTCAAGAAAAAGTCACTGTTTCTTCCACTGAATATCAAATAGGATATATTTGGCTTGTGTTCAGTGCCTCTCTTGTATGGAAAAAATAATTAAGTACTAGAGTAACATTTAGCAAGGTGCAGTTATCAGACTTTGAGAGGCTCTGTGGAAAAGAAAATTGACATCACTATCAAACTCGTTACAAGACCTACATTTATTGAGTAAAGAAGGTAGGCAGAATTACTTGCATTATTACTTTTATTTTATTTAATTTTAATTTTATTTATTTATTTGAGACGATGTCTCGCTTCATTGCCCAGGCTGGAGTGCAGTGGCCCAATCTCGGCTCACTGCAACGTCTGCCTCCCAGGTTCAAGCAGTTCTTCTGTCTCAGCCTCCTGAGTAGCTGGGACTACAGGCGCCTGCCACCATGCCCTACTAATTTTTTTATTTTTAGTAGAGACAGGTTCCCTGTGTTGGTAAGGCTGGTCTCAAAAATCCTGACCTCAGGTGATCCACCTGCCTCGACCTCCCAAAGTGTTGGGATTACAGGCATGAGCCACTGTGCCCGGCCTATTACTTTTATTTTAAAATTTAATTTGGAGAAATTATATAGCTCAATTCATAAATACATACATGAATGATGCAACTACTTTCTTTTCCCAAATCTTTGTTTCAAATAAGAAGGGAAATATGATTGAGTGGTCTCTTCCCTTCTTATAGTAAAAATAATGCAGTACAGTGTTTAAGGGCATATAAGTGAATGAGAGTATCGACCTTAAGCTACTATGATATATGTCAATTAAAAAATGCTAATATGGCAACTTTCGGAGGATAAAGCAAAAAGAAAAAAATGCTTATGTGAGAACAAGCATGCCAGCCAGCCATGGTCACCCCACACCCAATAAAACAGGTAAAGAGGCACACACAAAAAGTACCTGTAAGGATGAATAGTATAAATAAAATATTTTCAAAGAAACAAATTACTCTTATGTATCCTCAATAGAAAGGAAAAACTATTATTTATTCAACTTACGTATAATTATGTTTTCTGTTGCTGATTCAGTTACTTTTGGGAAAGGTAGCACAAGTAAAGCCACTCAATATGGCTTTGTGTTGGACATTCGGATTTCTTAGAACAGCTGACGAAAATGTAGTTTTTATGCCCTTTGTTTTTTGACATAAAGAATCTGAGATTGAAGAGGTAATGTGTTCAGGATTACAGAATGGTAAATGGTGGAATCTGGACTCAAATGTAAAACAGTATTTTTCCAAAGCCAGCTACTTTTATGTTCAGCTATATTGTTTCTTGAATTTTCAGTGATTTATTGGTAGGCTTTTTGTTATCTGGGAATTCCTTCTATTAAAATTATATTGTCAAGTGTTGAAATATGCAGGTTTTAACTAGTTGCATTGACACAGCTTGATTTTGTGTCACTTTTAAACCATCCCCTGCTCCCCCAGGGAGCAAAAACAAAAACCACATATAAACATAGCTTTCCAGGAACAGTAGTTTCAGATACTGAAATTGTTCAGATATCCTAGCTTTTCAGTTCTGTTTGTTCCAAGGTGGCCATATATTGTTGTTTTTCAATAATCACATATAGTTGTTTTGCCATTTTTGTTTAGGGAATTACTATTAATTGTTTTTAAATATTAAGCATGATAAACTTCAGATGTTCCTGTTTTTAAAGACTGGGTTCTCATATATTGAGTGGTTTCACTTTTGTTACCTTGCCCCAAAGTAATTGAATCAGCAACAGAAGAAAGCATGACATTTTAATTGTCTACATCAAATTACATAATCTGGTGAAGTATGAAGACTACACTGTTAAAGTATTAATGACTTTTATTTATTAAACCAAGCAGTGAGAGAGATGGTATAAGGACATTCACCTCATATTTTGTAAGTTATATTATTGGCTAAATAGTATCAGGACTGTTTTTAGTTCTGCATTGCTAACCGAGTGATCTATCTAAATCTTAAATTAGACTATGTCCCTCCTTTGCCTTAAGTCTTAAAAACTGCTGCTTACCCGTCAAAGTTTATATTACTTAGTATGGTATTTAAAGCTTTTAAGTTCTGGCCCCCTGCTGACTTACGTCATTCCTATATATTTCAAAGTCAATCCTACCTAAGTTTGTCCGCTGGCAACACTACTTTTTTTCTGTATGTAGAGATATTCTACACTTTGGTTTATATATTCTATTTTATTCTGTCCTATTAGTCTGTTTCCCTTACCACCAGACTATTTGGTCTCCTTTTCCCCCACATTTGTAACTTTTTAATATTCTTTTTAAGACGTGCTCTTGCTCTTTTGCTCAGAGTTGAGTGCAGTCATGCAATCATAGCTCACCGTGGCCTTGAACTCCTGGGCTTGTCAAGCAATTCTCCTGCCTCGGCCTCCGAAGTAGCTGGGACTACAGACATACACCACCATGCCTGGCTAATTTTATTTTTATTTTTATTTTTAGAGACGGTGTTGTTGTGTTGCCCAGGCTGGTCTTGAACTCCTGGCCTCAACTCCTGCCTCAGCTGGGATTACAGGTGTGAACCACTGGGCTGGGTGGCTATCATGTTTTATCTAAAATTGGAAACTCCTTGAGGCAGGGACCATTTGTCTTTGTATCTTCAGTGTTCAGCACCTAGTAGTAACTCAGCAAATGTTTGTTTTCTTTCTGACATATTTGTCATATTTGTATTTGTTGTATTTAGCATCAGAAAGCCAAATATCGTCGTTCAGCATTAATTTGACCGATTCCATTTGTTATTTTAGTCCAGAATTGCTACCAAAGTGTTTAGGTTTGACCTTTTTGTGCCCATGAAGTCTAGTCTTTTTGATAATAAATCTAAATTGGTTGAGGTGTAATGAAAAAGGCAGTCAGTTGTCTAGAAGTGACTGTGACAATTGCAGGTTTATCTTGTTTGTGCATGCTATTTTTTTTTTTCAGTGTTTAAAGCCTGTGTTACATCAGGTTTTCAGGTTTAGATTTCCTAACTTTGGAACACAAAGTTCCGTTTTTAGAAGAATGGGTATTGAGTCCTTGAGTGTGGGTAGAAAGATAGAGACAGACTGATTTGCAAAATAATTGAGGATCATATTTATATTTGAATTTTCACTTACTTGAACTTTCAGATTTCAGCTCAAAAGCTTCGGTATAAGTAAAGTATATTAATAAGACCCATTGCATGAAAGTAACCGCAACCAGTAAAAATAAGATAATAAGGATGTAATAGTTCTTATGGACACTCAAGGGCTAGAATGCAGTCAGTCTCAGAAAGGAATTAGAACAAATAACTGGAAGGCCATCAGGAATCCAGAACCATCACTCTTTTATATTTTTCTCTCTTCAGATGAGCATTCTGTTTCTGTGTCCATATGGTAGAAGGCAGCAGCTCCATAGATTATGGCTTCAGATGTTACAGTTCTGTTAAATGCAGAGACAGACTTGCTGTCTTTCCATCCCACTTACATATCCTGGGGAGAGCGAAATGATTGACTGGCTTGAGTCAGGTGCCTGTCCCCTTTCCAGTCTGCTCCATCTAGGAGGGCAGTGTTACCTGGTACCAAAATAGATGTTAGAGGGCCACCCCTTTCAAATGGGAGAATAGCCCTCACAACAGGGCTTATATATTATAGTGCAGGTTGCTTATTCCACATGCTGCTTGCCAAGCTGTATACCTATAAGGGCTGCAGTTTTAAAATTTGTACAAAGGTGCTTTATGGATTTGTGGTAACCTTTTCTCAGAGAAAGGAGGAGTCATTGTGAATTGGGGGGCTTTTCCAAGGGGGTCTGGTATGTCATTTTTTGTGGGTATTTATTGTCCATCTTAGTATTGCCAAACTCTTAGCATTGAATTATTAGATTGGCTCTCACCCTTGGGCCATGGAGTTTTATTGCAGCAAAAACAAAAATCCGTATGTATGTAAGTGTTTTCTCAATAGGAATATTGACAGTGGACTTACTATAATGTGGGGCTTTGACATTTGTGGACCTGCTGAAGTCCACAAATTGAGAACCACTCATTGAGAACCACTGATGTTATGCAAATGCTATTAAACTTTGCATCTAAAACTTCTTATTTGTCCTGTGACCTTTGATTATATTTCCACGTGCATAAAATACCTTAGAGGGTTTTGGAGTGCCATGTATGTGAATGAACTTGGCACTAAGCACCCCATAGTTTCTACAGAAAAATTTAAAGAATATTTGTTACTTAAAATTATGTTTGGTTAAGTAGAAGCTTAAATTTTTGTTTTTCTTCTTTTCCTCTCCATATCTGTTGTACTATTTCACTTACAAAATAAATCTTCAGCCCTAAGGGATGTTTGGGATAGTTTTACAGGATTATGAATTTTATTCCTAAAATAAATCTGAATGCTACTGAAAGTGAAACTTTTTAAAGATAAGATTTTCATCTAGTGGTGGTATTTTAAAGCTTTACTTATAAGTGGTAATAATTAACCTTTGAAAATCCTGCTGTAATAAGGTGTTGAGAGTGATCTAGCTTTCTTTGGAAGGGTTTTGATGTTCCTAATCATTCCCAGCCTAAATTAACCCCAAGGAAAATGAGAACTTCAACCTGATCTCTCATTGTTTTGCCAATTCCTACCTTTTTTTCTGTTTCTTTTTGGTTCTTTTATTTCTGTTCAGTTTAGGGGAAAGAATAAACTTATAAAGAAATTCACCTTGGGGGGCGGAGCAAGATGGCCGAATAGGAACAACTCCAGTCTCCAACTCCCAGCGCGAGCGACACAGAAGACCGGTGATTTCTGCATTTTCAACTGAGGTACTGGGGTCATCTCACTAGGGAGTGCCGGACAATCGGTGCTGGTCAGCTGCTGCAGCCTAACCAGCGAGAGCTGAAGCAGGGCGAGGCATCGCCTCACCTGGAAGCGCAAGGGGGAAGGGGATCCGTTTTCCTAGCCAGGGGAACTGAGACACACAACACCTGGAAAATCGGGTAACTCCCACCCCAATACTGCGCTGTAAGCATACAGGCATTCCAGGAGAATATATCCCACACCTGGCCGGGAGGGTCCCACGCCCACGAAGCCTCCCTCACTGCTAACACAGCAGTCTGCCGCGATCTATCCGCAAGGCAGCAGCGAGGCTGGGGGAGGGGCGCCCGCCATTGCTGAGGCTTAAGTAGGTAAACAAAGCCGCTGGGAAGCTCGAACTGGGTGGAGCTCACAGCAGCTCAAGGAAGCCTGCCTGTCTCTGTAGTCTCCACCTCTGGGGACAGCGCACAGCTGAAGACCAACAGGGGAAGTAGCGGGAGCCGGTGCAGACGCGAACGACTCTGTCTGACAGCTTTGGGGAGAGCCGCGGATCTCCCAACGCGGAGGTTGAGATCTGAGAACGGACAGACTGCCTGCTCAGGTGTGTCCCTGACCCCTGAGTAGCCTAGCTGGGAGAAATCCCCCACTAGGGGCAGTCTGACACCCCACACCTCACAGGGTGGAGTACACCCCTGAGAGGACACTTCCAAAGGAAGAATCAGACAGGTACACTCGCTGTTCAGCAATATTCTATCTTCGGCAACCTCTGCTGCTGATACCCAGGCAAACAGGGTCTGGAGTGGACCTCAAGCAATCTCCAACAGACCAACAGAGAGTCCTTCTGACTGTCAGAAGGAAAACTATCAAACAGGAAGGACACCTATACCAAAACCCCATCAGTTCGTCACCACCATCAAAGACCAGAGACAGATAAAACCACAAAGATGGGGAAGAAGCAGGGCAGAAAAGCTGGAAATTCAAAAAATAAGAGCGCATCTCCCCCTGCAAAGGAGCGTAGCCCATCACCAGCAACGGATCAAAGCTGGTCAGAGAATGACTTGGACGAGAGGAGAGAAGAAGGCTTCAGTCCATCAAACTTCTCAGAGCTAAAGGAGGAATTACGTACCCAGCGCAAAGAAACTAAAAATCTTGAAAAAAGAGTGGAAGAATTGACAGCTAGACTAATTAATGCAGAGAAGATCATAAACGAAATGACAGAGATGAAAACCATGACACGAGAAATACGTGACAAATGCACAAGCTTCAGTAACCGACTCGATCAACTGGAAGAAAGAGTATCAGCGATTGAAGATCAAATGAATGAAATGAAGCGAGAAGAGAAACCAAAAGAAAAAAGAAGAAAAAGAAATGAGCAAAGCCTGCAAGAAGTATGGGATTACGTAAAAAGACCAAATCTACGTCTGATTGGGGTGCCTGAAAGTGAGGGGGAAAATGGAACCAAGTTGGAAAACACTCTTCAGGATATCATCCAGGAGAACTTCCCCAACCTAGTAGGGCAGGCCAACATTCAAATTCAGGAAATACAGAGAACGCCACAAAGATACTCCTCCAGAAGAGCAACTCCAAGACACATCATTGCCAGATTCACCAAAGTTGAAATGAAGGAAAAAATCTTAAGGGCAGCCAGAGAGAAAGGTCGGGTCACCCACAAAGGGAAGCCCATCAGACTAACAGCAGATCTCTCGGCAGAAACTCTACAAGCCAGAAGAGAGTGGGGGCCAATATTCAACGTTCTTAAAGAAAAGAATTTTAAACCCAGAATTTCATATCCAGCCAAACTAAGTTTCATAAGTGAAGGAGAAATAAAATCCTTTACAGATAAGCAAATGCTTAGAGATTTTGTCACCACCAGGCCTGCCTTACAAGAGACCCTGAAGGAAGCCCTAAACATGGAAAGGAACAACCGGTACCAGCCATCGCAAAAACTTGGCAAAATGTGAAGACCATCGAGGCTAGGAAGAAACTGCATCAACTAACGAGCAAAATAACCAGTTAATATCATAATGGCAGGATCAAGTTCACACATAACAATATTAACCTTAAATGTTAATGGACTAAATGCTCCAATTAAAAGACACAGACTGGCAAACTGGATAAAGAGTCAAGACCCATCAGTCTGCTGTATTCAGGAGACCCATCTCACATGCAGAGACATACATAGGCTCAAAATAAAGGGATGGAGGAAGATCTACCAAGCAAATGGAGAACCAAAAAAAGCAGGGGTTGCAATCCTAGTCTCTGATAAAACAGACTTTAAACCATCAAAGATCAAAAGAGACAAAGAAGGCCATTACATAATGGTAAAGGGATCAATTCAACAGGAAGAGCTAACTCTCCTAAATATATATGCACCCAATACAGGAGCACCCAGATTCATAAAGCAAGTCCTTAGAGACTTACAAAGAGACTTAGACTCCCATACAATAATAATGGGGGACTTCAACACTCCGCTGTCAACATTAGACAGATCAACGAGACAGAAAGTTAACAAGGATATCCAGGAATTGAACTCATCTCTGCACCAAGCGGACCTAATAGACATCTATAGAACTCTCCACCCCAAATCAACAGAATATACATTCTTCTCAGCACCACATCGCACTTATTCCAAAATTGACCACATAATTGGAAGTAAAGTACTCCTCAGCAAATGTAAAAGAACAGAAATTATAACAAACTGTCTCTCAGACCACAGTGCAATCAAACTAGAACTCAGGACTAAGAAACTCAATCAAAACCGCTCAACTACATGGAAACTGAACAACCTGCTCCT
This sequence comes from Rhinopithecus roxellana, assembly GCF_007565055.1. Taxonomy (NCBI): domain Eukaryota; kingdom Metazoa; phylum Chordata; class Mammalia; order Primates; family Cercopithecidae; genus Rhinopithecus; species Rhinopithecus roxellana. The sequence goes on from NC_044551.1 coordinate 59,237,197, forward strand.
GAATGACTACTGGGTACATAACGAAATGAAAGCGGAAATAAAGATGTTCTTTGAAACCAATGAGAACAAAGATACAACATACCAGAATCTCTGGGACACATTTAAAGCAGTGTGTAGAGGGAAATTTATAGCACTAAATGCCCACAAGAGAAAGCAGGAAAGATCTAAAATTGACACTCTAACATCACAATTAAAAGAACTAGAGAGGCAAGAGCAATCACATTCAAAAGCTAGCAGAAGGCAAGAAATAACTAAGATCAGAGCAGAACTGAAGGAGATAGAGACACAAAAAACCCTCCAAAAAATCAATGAATCCAGGAGTTGGTTTTTTGAAAAGATCAACAAAATTGACAGACCGCTAGCAAGGCTAATAAAGAAAAAAAGAGAGAGGAATCAAATAGATGCAATAAAAAATGATAAAGGGGATATCACCACTGACCCCACAGAAATACAAACTACCATCAGAGAATACTATAAACGCCTCTACGCAAATCAACTAGAAAATCTAGAAGAAATGGATAATTTCCTGGACACTTACACTCTCCCAAGGCTAAACCAGGAAGAAGTTGAATCCCTGAATAGACCAATAGCAGGCTCTGAAATTGAGGCAACAATTAATAGCCTACCCACCAAAAAAAGTCCAGGACCAGATGGATTCACAGCTGAATTCTACCAGAGGTACAAGGAGGAGCTGGTACCATTCCTTCTGAAACTATTCCAATCAATAGAAAAAGAGGGAATCCTCCCTAACTCATTTTATGAGGCCAACATCATCCTGATACCAAAGCCTGGCAGAGACACAACAAAAAAAGAGAATTTTAGACCAATATCCCTGATGAACATTGATGCAAAAATCCTCAATAAAATACTGGCAAACCGGATTCAGCAGCACATCAAAAAGCTTATCCACCATGATCAAGTGGGCTTCATCCCTGGGATGCAAGGCTGGTTCAACATTCGCAAATCAATAAACGTAATCCAGCATATAAACAGAACCAAAGACAAGAACCACATGATTGTCTCAATAGATGCAGAAAAGGCTTTTGACAAAATTCAACAGCCCTTCATGCTAAAAACGCTCAATAAATTCGGTATTGATGGAACGTACCTCAAAATAATAAGAGCTATTTATGACAAACCCACAGCTAATATCATACTGAATGGGCAAAAACTGGAAAAATTCCCTTTGAAAACTGGCACAAGACAGGGATGCCCTCTCTCACCACTCCTATTCAACATAGTGTTGGAAGTTCTGGCTAGGGCAATCAGGCAAGAGAAAGAAATCAAGGGTATCCAGTTAGGAAAAGAAGAAGTCAAATTGTCCCTGTTTGCAGATGACATGATTGTATATTTAGAAAACCCCATCATCTCAGCCCAAAATCTCCTTAAGCTGATAAGCAACTTCAGCAAAGTCTCAGGATACAAAATTAATGTGCAAAAATCACAAGCATTCTTATACACCAGCAACAGACAAGCAGAGAGCCAAATCAGGAATGAACTTCCATTCACAATTGCTTCAAAGAGAATAAAATACCTAGGAATCCAGCTTACAAGGGATGTAAAGGACCTCTTCAAGGAGAACTACAAACCACTGCTCAGTGAAATCAAAGAGGACACTAACAAATGGAAGAACATACCATGCTCATGGATAGGAAGAATCAATATCGTGAAAATGGCCATACTCCCCAAGGTTATTTATAGATTCAATGCCATCCCCATCAAGCTACCAATGAGTTTCTTCACAGAATTGGAAAAAACTGCTTTAAAGTTCATATGGAACCAAAAAAGAGCCCGCATTGCCAAGACAATCCTAAGTCAAAAGGACAAAGCTGGAGGCGTCACGCTACCTGACTTCAAACTATACTACAAGGCTACAGTAACCAAAACAGCATGGTACTGGTACCAAAACAGAGATATAGACCAATGGAACAGAACAGAGTCCTCAGAAATAATACCGCACATCTACAGCCATCTGATCTTTGACAAACCTGAGAGAAACAAGAAATGGGGAAAGGATTCCCTATTTAATAAATGGTGCTGGGAAAATTGGCTAGCCATAAGTAGAAAGCTGAAACTGGATCCTTTCCTTACCCCTTATACGAAGATTAATTCAAGATGGATTAGAGACTTAAATGTTAGACCTAATACCATAAAAACCCTAGAAGAAAATCTAGGTAGTACCATTCAGGACATAGGCATGGGCAAGGACTTCATGTCTAAAACACCAAAAGCAACGGCAGCAAAAGCCATAATTGACAAATGGGATCTAATTAAACTAAAGAGCTTTTGCACAGCAAAAGAAACTACCATCAGAGTGAACAGGCAACCTACAGAATGGGAGAAAATTTTTGCAACCTACTCATCTGACAAAGGGCTAATATCCAGAATCTACAAAGAACTCAAACAAATATACGAGAAAAAAACAAACAACCCCATCAAAAAGTGGGCAAAGGATATGAACAGACATTTCTCAAAAGAAGATATTCATACAGCCAACAGACACATGAAAAAATGCTCATCATCACTGGCCATCAGAGAAATGCAAATCAAAACCACAATGAGATACCATCTCACACCAGTTAGAATGGCAATCATTAAGAAGTCAGGAAACAACAGGTGTTGGAGAGGATGTGGAGAAATAGGAACACTTTTACACTGTTGGTGGGATTGTAAACTAGTTCAACCATTATGGAAAAGAGTATGGCAATTCCTCAAGGATCTAGAACTAGATGTACCATATGACCCAGCCATCCCACTACTGGGTATATACCCAAAGGATTATAAATTAGTCTACTACAAAGACACATGTACACGTATGTTTATTGCGGCACTATTCACAATAGCAAAGACTTGGAATCAACCCAAATGTCCATCTGTGACAGACTGGATTAAGAAAATGTGGCACATATACACCATGGAATACTATGCAGCCATAAAAAAGGATGAGTTTGCGTCCTTTGTAGGGACATGGATGCAGCTGGAAACCATCATTCTTAGCAAACTATCACAAGAAGAGAAAACCAAACACCGCATGTTCTCACTCATAGGTGGGAACTGAACAATGAGATCACTTGGACTCGGGAAGGGGAACATCACACACTGGGGTCTATCATGGGGAGGGGGGAGGGGGGAGGAGGGAGGGATTGCATTGGGGAGTTATACATGATATAAATGATGAATTGATGGGTGCTGACGAGTTGATGGGTGCAGCACACCAACATGGCATAAGTATACATATGTAACAAACCTGCACGTTATGCACATGTACCCTAGAACTTAAAGTATAATAAAAAAATAAAAAAAAAAAAAAAAAAAAAAAAAAAAAAAGAAATTCACCTTAAGAAATTAGGAACTTGTCTCTTCCAGATTTGTTTGCATTTTACTAGAGGATGTATGAGGAGGGACCAGAAGAAATAACTAATGGTGGAATTTCATGCACTGTGGCACCCACATCTAAGATTCTCAAATCAGGTCATACTTTTCAACAGGTCTGGTTCAGTTTCTAGGACAGTAGACACACTGCATAAAAACATTTTATTTATAGTGAGTTTCTCTTAAAATACCACTTGAAGAACCAAAGAAGTAATTAGTATATTGAATTGGGTAGGTGGAATGAGGAGTCAGTAGTAAGGCAAAAGGCCTCACCCGAACAAAGGATTTGATTCAGTAGTAAAGTTGTATAAAGGCAAATTGGGAGTAGATTAAGGAGGTTTGGGGATTAAGTAATGTATTTTAGGCTTTTAAAGCGGAAAGGGAGATAGTAAAATAAATGATTTTAAGGAAAAAAAGTAGGCGCTGACTAAATAGAATTAGGGAATCAGTTTGGAATCTATTGTGCTAATACATAAAAGTGGGCTGAGGCCAGGCACGGTGACTCATGCCTATAATGCCAGCACTTTGGGAGGGTGAGGCTGGGGGATTGCTTGAGGCCAGGAGTTTGAGACCAGCCTGGGCAACATAGCAACACTCCTTCTCTACCAAATAAAAACTAAAAAAATTACCCAGATGTGGTGGTGCACACATGTTGTCCCAGCTACTTGAGAGGCCAAGGTGGGAGGATCACTTTGAGCCTAGGAGGTTGATTGTGCCATTGCCCCCCAGTTTAGGTGACAGAGGAGAGAGGCAGTGTCTCAAAGAAAAGAAAAGAAAATGCATAAAAGTGACATTAACTGATGTCCTAATATTTTTCTTTTAAATATATTTTTAAATTGAGGTAAACTTCACATACAATTTACCCTTTTAAAGTATACGGTTCAGTAGTTTTTAGTATTTTTACAAGTTGTGTACCCATTATCACTATCTAATTCCAAAACATTTCATCGGGGCTTCAAACCAAACCACAACAAAACCCATACTCCTTGACACTCACTCCCCATTCTTGTCTGTCCCCAGATCATGGCAACCACTAATCTACTTTGCCTCTGTCGACTTGAGTATTCCTGACATTTGATAAAAATCAAATCATAAAACATGTGACCTTTTGTGTCTGGTTTAACATAGCATAATGTTTCCAAAGTTCATACGTGTTGTATCATGTATCAGTACTTCATCCTTTTTATAGCTGAATAATACTCCACTGTAGGGATAGATGACATTTTGTTTATTCATTGGCGGATGGACATTTGAGTTGTTTTTACTTTTGGGTCACTGAATAACACTGTTATGAACATTAGTTACAAATTTTTCCAAGAACATGTGTTTTCAGTTCTTTTGGATACCTAGGAGTGAAATTGTTGTATCATATGATAATTGTGTTTACCTTTTTGGAGGGACTGCCAGCCTCTTTTTCAAAGTGACCATACCGTTTTGTGTTCCCATCAGCTGTGTTTGAAGTTCCAGTTTCTCCACATCCTCCCAGTGTGTTATTGCCTGTCTCGATTATAGGCATCCTAGCGAGTATAAAACGGTAATGTCATTGTGGTTTTGATTTGTATTGCCCAAATGACTAATAATATTAGCATCTTTATGGGATTTTGGTGGCATTTGTTTTATCTTTGGGAGAAATGCCTGTTCAAATCCTTTGCCCTTTTTTAAGTTTTGTTTTTTGTCTTTTTGTTTAGTTTTAAGAGTTCTTTATCTATTCTGGCTAAAAGTTCATTATCAGATATATGATTTACAGATATTTTCTGCCATTCTGTGGTTTGTCTTTGTACTTTATTGGTAATACTAATATTTTTTATTTTGATAGGAATGTCTCTAGTGTTTTATTCTGGACACTGATGGTTAGTTTTCTATTGAGGAAATACACTGTTTCTAATATACTAAGAATTTTGTCAAGAATAGATGTTGACTTTTATTTAGATTTATTACCTTTTGGTATTCCCCCTTTTGTCTCATTGTATGATGAGGTGTTGTCAGTAGATTTTTCTCACGTAGAGAAAAATCGTCTTGGCATTCCTAGAATCAATTCTCCTTAGTCATGTTTTACTATTACTGTTGCATTTGAGTTGCTTTCGTATAATTTAGGATTTTTTGAAGTATTCTTTAATCTAAATATAACATTTTTGTTCTTGAATCTAAATGTTAAATTCTAATGTTAGATCTAAATGTTAGATTCAAGAATACTTCAGAAAATCCTAAATTATATAGAAGCAACTAAATGGTTGCTTTATACTGACTTTGAGAGGTGTTGGTATCACAGTTACATTAAATCTTCCTTCTTTCTTGTGAACCCTGAACCTTGCAAATTTCACCTCCTGAAAGTTTGCAAGCACTGGGTTCATGTTGTCCTTTACAGTAGTAATTTTGACAAATTTCACCCATGATTTCATCTGTGATTTTCTATTTCTTGAGAAAATTCTTGTAATTTGTATTTTTATATAAAGTCATGTATTGTAAAGCACATCACTATTTGAGCTTAGTAATTTTTTTTTACAATACTTTTTTGTGTGTTTGTTTTTGAGGCAGGGCCTCCCCCTGTCACCCAGGCTGGAGTGCAGTGGCATAATCATAGCTTACTATAGCCTGATAGCCTCAAAATCCTGAACTCATGCTATCGTCCTGAGCAGCTGGGACTATAGGCATGTGTCACCATGCCCAGCTAATTTTGTAAATTTTTTGTAGAGACAAGGTCTCACTATGTTGTGCAGGCGGGTCTCTTAACTATGGGCCCCAAATGATCCTCCCACCTGCACCTTGCCTAAAAATACTTTTTATCTGTATTGTTAAATTACCGTTCTGATTCCTACTCGTATGTTTTATTTCTTTAAATCTGCTGGGAAATTGTCTGTTCTTTATATTTCTCTGCTTCTACCAAAAACAACTAGCTGATGGATTTAGTCATTTTTACTGTTTCTCTTTTCTAAATAATTAATTCCTGCTTTTTTCTTTAAATCCCTTCACTGAGTGGAGACATTGGATGGGGAGTTGGATATACAAGTCTGAGGTTTAGGAGAGTGGTCCAGGCTTCAGTAAAGCAGGCATTTCTGGTGTCCTGCATCACAGTTCTCTTGGCTCACCTCTGATTTTTAACCCCTCCTGCAGGAAATAATACCATGAAAGCTTAGACTCACCTCAGGCTGAGCTTCCTGCTGCAAACACACTCTTCATTTTTTGGCCCCAGTGATTTCTTTTCTGTGGGAGGCCAACAAGATTAGAAAGTAAGCATAGATTGGTAGTGAGGCAGAGGTAATGCCTATAGAGGCAGTGCTGCTCCTGTATCATACTGGATGGATAAAAGCTCACGTCTCATTCTATCTGGAGAGAATTTTGAGAGACCATCTATATGCTTCTTGGGAGGTTTAAGTAGATTGATCCCCTGTTATCTTTAGGGATGACATTGACAGTATACTATTCCTTATATTGGCTTTTCTTCCATCCCTGTCTTACTCTTCCTGCTCCCGTAGGTCATTCTCTAGACAAACTACTTTTACTCAGGTTCTTACCTCAGTCATTGCTTTTGGGAGAACCCAAACTAAGATAGCAGTCATTAAAGTACTTAGTATTTAAAAGGTAGGTAAGAGTTCAGGAATTGAAACTGGCTGATCACCAAAGGTGTGAGTATATATAGAAAAGAAGGCCAAGATCTGTGTTCTTTGTATTGTTAGGAATGAGTTAAGAGGTTGGCATAAAGAGGAGCAACTAGCAAAGGAAATTGAGATTTGACCAGTGGTATAGAAACAAAACTAGGAGAATGTGTGGTGTGTTGGAAGCTAAATGAAGAAAACTTGGAAAGTAAGGGGAAGCGATGCTGCTAAGAAAGCAAGGGGGGGGGGGGGGGTGAATGAATTTAGATTGTCTATTGAATTTATTTTATTTATTTGTTTGTTTATTTTTGAGGCAGAGTCTCGCTCTGTCACCCAGGCTGGATTGCAGTGGCGGGATCTTGGCCCACTGCAACCTTTGCCTCCTGGGTTCAAGTGATTCTTCTGCCTCAGCCTCTCGAGTAGCTGGGATTACAGGCATGTGCCACGGTGCCCAGCTGATTTTTGTGTTATTAGTAGAGACAGGATTTCACTATGTTGGCCAAGCTGGTCTCGAACTCCTGACTTCAAGTGATCTGCCTGCCTCGACCTTCCAAAGTGCTGGGATTACAGGCGTGAGCCACCACATCCAGCCGTATTTTTTTGTTTTTTTATTTTTCGCGATGGAGTCTCACTCTGTCACCCAGGCTGTAGTGCAGTGGCGCAATCTCAGCTCACTGCAACCTCTGCCTCCCAGATTCAAGCGATTCTCTTGCCTCAGCATCCTGAATAGCTGGAATTACAGGTGCCCGGCACCATGCCTGGCTAATTTTTGCATTTTTAGTAGAAATGGGCTTTCACCATGTTGGCCAGGCTGGTCACGAACTTCTGGCTTCAAGTGATCCGCCTGCCTTGGCGCCTCGCAAAGTGCTGGGATTACAGGTGTGAGCCACTGCGCCTGGCCAGATTGTCTGTTGACTTTAGATGTTTTAAGAACAGTTTTTCTTGAAATGATGGGGACAAAAGTGTGGTTGGAGTGGATATAGGAACACTTGATAGAATAATTGAAGTCACTGCATGTGGACAACTTGTTTGAGGAATTTTTCTGTAAAAGACAGCAGAATAATGTGTTGGTAGCCGTAGAGAGAGATGTGGTTTCAGGAGAGATTCTTTTTAAGATGAAAGAAAAAATACACCTACTTGGTATAGCATATTGCTGTGTGTGGTCACAATCAATTTAGAGTATTTTAGACTGTTTCTCTTTATAAGGATAGACTTAATATTCCCCATCATAATTAGGGTTCTTTCTAGTTAATTTGACTGCCTTTTTCTGTTTCCATTTAGGGCTCCCTAAGTCATGCATAATGATTTCATGGAGGAAAAGACGTTGTTACAAGTTACTAGGAGAAACAAAGGTGATTGGGAATTACTCTGGCATAGACATAAACATGAGGAAGTGAAGAGAAGTGATGGAATACATGTGGGGAAATTAATCCTGCTACCGTATTGCGTCTTATGGGGAAGAGTTTAGAATCCAGTCAAGACTGTATGAGAGGCTGGGCACAGTGGCTCACACCTACGATCCCAGCACTTTTAGAAGCTGAGGTGCTTGGATCACTTGAGGCCAGGAGTTTGAGACCATTCTGGCCAACACGGTGAAACTCCATCTCTACTACAATTACAAAAATTAACTGTATGTAGTGGCGTACACTTGTATTCCCAGCTACTGTGGAGGCTGAAGCATGATAATTGCTTGAACCCGGGAGGCAGAGGTTGCAGTGAGCTGAGATGGCGCCACTGTACTCCAGCCTGGGTGACAGAATGAGACTGTCTCACACAAAAAAAGAAAGATTATACAAGAAAGCTATTTCTAGGTTTGAAACAATGCCACGATTTAATTTCCCTGTCATATTAAGCAATAGCTTTGTGAATATACATATTTGTAATCCATATTGTCACAAACATCTTTGCACACCTTTTGTTGACCTATTGTTGAAAATAGCCAAGTCAACTCTATGCTAGGAACAGGTGAAATTTACCCACAGACTTCCAGTCTTTATTTTATGCAGTTTCACCTTTTCCAAGTATTGTTATGAGCCATATTGAGCTGTTTTCTTTCCTTGTTCTCTCCCACCTCTTCCTTCAGATTATAGAATGGTCTTATGTCAGCTTTTCATAGTTAATTCTGTCTGAGATGTTTGCATTTGTAGTCATATGTCTAATTGTGGAATGAACGAGTTTTTCTGTTGAAAAAAAATTGAGGCTTTCTTGTTTCTTAAGTTATGTCAGTCCTGCTACACTGAGATGGAAGAGAATTCCACAGATTCTTCTACCTTGATCTACACTTATAAAATAGGGCTAACAAAAATTGATGGACTCAAAGAAACCTTAGTGATCTGAATTTCAGAGTTAACAAGAGTTCTGTGTAGGTGAATGTGGCAGTTTGCCTGCCTGGGGGCAAGTGTCTGGTATCAGTATAGGTGGATAATATGGAGAGACATTGAAGTTATAGGATAAAGGCATTCGAGAATTAGGATCCTTGAATGACAGTGGGGGCTTTAGGGAAGATGTGGGACTCTGACAGAGCCTCAAAGACAAAAATCAAATAATTATGCATGATACTTTGGTTCTGTCTTCCCCTGTTACATTTTGCCAAGAAGTTGCAGGATAGGAGAGGATTGAAAGCATAGAGAAATCATGTAGTCCTGCAAATTCAAGGAGTGCTTGGAATTTGGGACCCTGTTGGACTTGAATCTGAAGGTAAACTGAAAGAAAAAATATTTGGAACTGCAACCCAAACTTCTACTACCTCAGATTTGACAAGATTGAAAAGGTGACTTTGGGTCAGTGATGGGGAGGTTGGGATTTGGACTTATTACAGATGAATTCAGTCTAATTAAAGCTGCTGCCAGTCCCAGCTCAAATGGACTCTACTAGAAATCTGAATTTCCAACCTTTATCCTGGGAGAAGTAGAAGGACCTTACACTCCCTGGGAAATAACACTTAAAACAATGTTATAGTGAGGCGTGGTGGCTTATGCCTGTAACCCTAGCACTTTGAGAGGTGGAAGCAGGAGGATTGCTTTAGCCCAGGAGTTCAATACCAGCCTGGGCAACATAGTGGGACCCTGTCTCCACAAAAAATAAAAAATTGCTGACTGTGGTGGTGGTACATGCCTATAGTCCCAGCTATTTGGGTGACTGAAGTTGGGGATTACTTGAACCTGGGAGGTTGAGGCTACAGTGAGCTGAGATTGTGCCAGTGACCTCCAGCCTGGGTGACTGAGACCCTGTCTGAAAAAAAGCCCCAAAACCAGATGAATAAAATTATACTGAATTTCTGACTATTACCTTATAGTGTCTAGAATATTATAAAATATATGAAACATACAAAGACATGGAAAAGGGTGATTGTATAGGCTTATAGATGACCCAGTTATTGGAATTAGGAGAAAAGAACATTAAGGCAATTGGCAGGATAACATATGGGGGATTGAGTATTTCAGGTGAGTAATGGAAGTGCCAAAAAACCAAATACATATTCTGGAACTGAAAAATAGAATATCTTACATCTAAAAAATTGATCAAATAGCCTTAATGGCAGATTTATGATAAGAAATAAAGACGGAAGGAAATGGTAAATGTGAATAAATACAAAAGTTTATTTTCTAGTTTTTAAATTTATATAAATGACAGTGGATAGCACAAAGCCAAAAATTACAATGTATTGTAGAATTTATAGTATGTATCAGTAAAATATAAGACAGCACAAAAGATGGAAGTAAATACATGCATACTCTTTTATAGTACTTAGATGATATGTGAAATGGTATAGTATCATTTGAAAATGGGCTATGTTGAATGAAGAATGCATATTGTAATTTCTAGAGCAACCAAAAATGTAGGATAGCTAAAAGTCCATAAAAGGAGATAAAATGGAATAAAAGGAAAACTTTATTAGAAGGTAAGAAAAGATGAACAAAGAACAAATAGAAAATAAATATGAGGCTGGGTGTGGTGGCTCACACCTGTAATCCCAATGCTTTGGGAGGTGGAGGCATTGGGGATCACTTGAGGTCAGGAGTTTGACACCAGCCTGGCCAACATGGGGAAACCCTGTCTCTACTAAAAGTACAAAAACTACTTCGTGTCGGGCGCAGTGTCGGGCACCTGTAGTCCAAGCTACTCGGGAGGTTGAGGCAGGAGAATCGCGTGAACCTGGGGAGTGGAGGTTGCAGTGAGCTGAGATCGTGCCACTGCACTCCAGCCTGGGTGACAGAGCAAGACTCCGTCTCAAAAAAAAAAAGAAATAATAATGTGACAGTTTTAAGTTCTGTCATGGTAATAATTACGTAAAATATGAAAGATCTAAGCCCACCATTAAAACATAGAAATTGTCAAATTTGATTTCTAAAAAGACCCAACATTATGCTTCCTACAAATGGGTACTTGAAATGTAAAGACGTTTAGTTAAAAGTAATGGATGGAAAATATATACCACATTAACACTAATCAAGAGAAAGCTCCTATAGGACTATCGTGACATCAGGCAAAATATTAAAAGACAAGGATTACTAGCAGGGAAAAAAACCTCATAATGTTAGAAGGATCCATTCACCAAGAAGGTATGAGCCCTAAATATCTGTTCACGGTATAGCGGACCTCCAATATACATGAAATAAAAATAAAAGAATAGACAAATTTACAACTGTAGTTAAGAGATGCCTATACTTTTCGATAACTTACAGAAAAAGAAAGCCGTAAATTGGTAAGGCTATAGAAGATTTGAACACAACTGTCAACCAATTTTATCTAATTGACATTTATAGAACATTATACCCAAGAGATGCAGTATGTGACATTCATGTACACATGGAACCTCTCACTAAGAATTATGTGGGACCATCGAAAGTCTCAACATATTTCAAAGACTTGAAATGGTAGTACTGTTCTGTTGACTGTATTGGAATTACATAGAAATCAGTAACAAAATGAGGTTTGGTAGATTACCAAATATTTTGAAATTAAGGAAGTCAATTTTGAATAACCCATCAGTAAAAGAATAAATCAGATGGAAAATTAGAAAGGATGTTAAATATATTCAGCAAAAGACAACATCAAAATTATTAAATGTGTGCTTAAATTATTAAAGTAGTACTGAGATAATTTGTATCTTTAAAGTTTAATGAAGAAATAAGGATTAGAAAGTTTTATTCTAAGGACAGAAAAAGAAATTCAGAATAAGTGAAAGGCAGAAAATATAGAGAAGAAAGCAGAAATCAATGAAATAGAAAGCATACTCTAAGAAAATGAACAAAATATAACATTTCCTCTTTGAAAAGATAATCCAATTGATAAACCTGTAGCAAGATTGACTGAGGGGAATAAAAAAATCCGCAGCTTACTGATACAAAAAATGGGGGGTGCTTATGGTACAGATTCTATAGCTGTTAGAAGGATAAAAAGGAAATAACTATTTAAAACTTTGTTTGTTATTTTTAAACAACAAAAACCAATTGTTTTAGTATCTGTTTCTGTGTTAGGAATCTCTCCACCACTTGGTGGCTTAAAACAACAGCAGTTGACTGTTTCTCTGAATTATGTGAATCAGCATGTGGTCCTTTATCCCAGGCTTCTTTGTGGCATTGTATTCTCCGGGCAACATTCAAAGAAGGTAAAGGTGGACTTTGCAAATCATGAGGCATGGGGACTGTCACTTGCCCAACAAAACTTACGCTGCATTGAGTTGATGTAAACAAGTCACAAGGCCTGCCCAATTTGTGGGGTTGGGGAAATAGATTCTATCTCATTATTTTAGGTGGTGTAAAACATTCTGGCCATGTTTTTCAGTCTACAGTGGTTAAGTCAGAAATAGTGAAGTCTGAGATTTTACCCTATTTACAAGCTAAAAAGTTAAGCCTGCCAGAAAACAGAATACCTTTAGATTAGAGACAGAGAGGTTATTACCACAAAAGCAGTAACTAGAGGAATGTCTTGTGTCAGTTCTTTAAACCTTAATCTTCAGAGGGTGACATACTGAGAGTCCTATAGTACCTGCTCGTGCAGTAGTGTACGTAATAGGAGAAGAACCCCAAAATAGAAAACCTGATCTTATTTAGGACCACTGGTAACCTGTCCATCCTCTCCTCTGGAGTATAAGCAAGTCTTTTCTGGAGAGGGGAAGGTGGACTCTCTGAAACTTGCTTAGTGTTACTATCCTAGAATGTCTCTATACAAACACCTTATATAAATAACATTACTCAGAGGACCGAGAAGATGCAGGAATGTGAAATGTTTATGGAGAATTTTCTTTCAATGCAGTGTAATCTCGATCACAATAATTTGCCTTCCTCTCTTATACAAAATTTGATCTCACTTCTCCAAAAGTCTTATTCCATTAAAGTATGAGACTTGGATGATCTGTCTCATCAAAGTGAGATCTAGATACAGATAAGGCTTCTCAATGCCATTTGTAATTAGAAAAATGCAAAATTAAGAAAGACTGAAAATACCAAGTGTTGGTGAGAATGTAACTGTAATTTTCTTTTCTGGGAATGTTAAATAATAAAACCACTTTGTAAGACAATAGTTTTGAATAGAATTAAATTACTTACAGACTATGACCCAGCAGTTTCATTCCCATGTATTTACCCATGAGAACAGAACCCTGTGTTCTTATTAACACTTGTACACAAATGTACTTTTATTCAGGACAGGCTGCCTTGGTCAGGTGTTGACTGGGAAGGGGCAAGTGTGAACCTTTTAGGGTGATGGAAATGTTAACATGTCTTGATTCCTGCTGGTTATATGATTGTATCTCTCTACCATCATACTCTTAGAATGTGTTCATTATGTAAATTGTATCTAAAAATACAAAAATGGAAAATTTTGCAAATGTAAGGATTCCCTGGTAATTCAGTGTATATGTCTACCACTTAATTGCACAGTAATACATTTTTAGATATGTTTAGGTTAACCATAGTTTGATTTTAACACTGTTAAATTTTAACACTGTTCGTATTGAAAAAACACCCAGCTTTCTTCTTGATTAGAATTAGGCTAATGGGACCAGACACTGATGTTGATCTTCTAGTTATAAGTATGATCTAGCCATCAGCATCTTTTCCTTGTTTCTTGTATATGTTATAGGCATATCACATTTTATATATATTTAGTTTTTGACTGTTGTCTTTCAGAATTACTCTTAACACAGCGTTTATAATTTTTTCTTTCTTTCTTTTTTTTTTTTTTTTTGAGACGGAGTCTCCCTCTATCGCCCGGGCTGGAGTGCAGTGGCCGGATCTCAGCTCACTGCAAGCTCCGCCTCCCAGGTTTACGCCATTCTCCTGCCTCAGCCTCCCGAGTAGCTGGGACTACAGGCGCCCGCCACCTCGCCCGGCTAGTTTTTTGTATTTTTTTTTTTTTTTAGTAGAGACGGGGTTTCACCATGTTAGCCAGGATGGTCTCGATCTCCTGACCTCGTGATCCGCCTGCCTCGGCCTCCCAAAGTGCTGGGATTACAGGCTTGAGCCACCGCGCCCGGCCTATAATTTTTTCATTACTTAAGTTTAAAAACTTTTTTTTACTCTTCTACTTTCTATCTTTATTCTTTTTCATATTATTATTTTAATTGTTATGTACTTATCAGTAAGGGGTTAATAATGTTCATAAAATGCCTTGGAACTAAGCATAAATATACCAAATACAGATTAGCAACATTGTGATAACTATGATTAAACTAAATGATCTTACACAACCACTAAATATCGTCTGATAGGTGTGGGCATGCCTGAGGAGGCTTTGTTTTACATTTTTACTAAATGAAATATTGCACCACGTAAGATTGCTCTTAAATCCAGTCGAGTATACATGTGTGCCTCGAGGCGACCCCGGAGTGCAGCCTTGCCATGGCCTCCGAAGCTTCTCCGCATCTCAGGGCGCCCCCGCAACTCTCTGTGGATCTGGAGGCCTGGCATCTATGAGGATGACGAGGGGAGGACCTGGGTGACCATGGTTATGCAACCTGTATCCCCTGAACAGAGAATGGGCTGGGGGCTCGAGCTCACAGGGCAGCACATATGAACCCAGCATCACGGTGCACATGTGGCAGATGCCAGTGCACACCCCGGAGCCACTGTCCCCCAGCCAGCTGCTCTTCTCCCAGCTGCTCCCCGTGTGGCAGCTCTACCCCAGGAGGAGGTACCAAGCAGCAAATTCCAGTTTCTGGGAAATAGTGGACCAGATCGTTTCCATGGAGCAGCTGGTCCTAACATATTGGCCGGCAAGGAATGACTGACATTGGGAGTGGCTGGCCCTGCTTGCCCCGACTCCTCTGGCCTCATGTCTCTTCGCGCCCCCTCAGTGAGGATCTTTGTGTACCTGCTATTCCGTTTGCACATCCAGCATGGCCTCCTTGCAGGCAGGAGGCAGTGGGGTCCCTGCCTGCTCAGCTTCTCTCATTTTCTTCACTTATCAGTCTTGTCCTGATCCACTCAGATCTGTACTGAGGGCACTTGGCCTGGATGGGCTTCACTAGGGGCCCTGTCTGTGCACTGGGCCCGTTTCCCCTGCTGGCTGCAAGCCATGGGTTCTCTTTCTCCTCTCTGCCCCTCATGCTGATCTTCCAGATGCCACTCCCAAATGTCCTTGACTCCATACCCACTAGGCTGCATACCCAGCCAGGCCTCTGGCACCCTCAGTGCAGCCCATGTTTGGAAACTCACCATCAGCAGTCAGTGGCTTGGTTTAAGAGATGGCCGCAGAGGGAACTGAGTCTGGATGTGTACTTGGATGCCCTGGGGGTATCAGTTCTGCTGACACTTTGGCCTGAAATAGATGAAGTGCTGAGCAAGCAGTGTATGCTGGAGCCTCAGTGAGTCCATCTGCACAGTGGGGAGTATGGAGGGATGGGTTTGGCCTGTGCTTCTGCTTGTTCAGTCCTTCAGCTCACAGCAGGATGCTAATCCATGAAGGTGACCTCGCAGTACTGGTTAATTAAACTTATTGCTCACTGAAAAAAGAAA
The DNA here is from genome assembly GCF_007565055.1 of Rhinopithecus roxellana. Taxonomy (NCBI): domain Eukaryota; kingdom Metazoa; phylum Chordata; class Mammalia; order Primates; family Cercopithecidae; genus Rhinopithecus; species Rhinopithecus roxellana. Next base: position 59,253,122 of record NC_044551.1, read on the forward strand.
TATATAGCCAGGTATATCTTGTGATCTCTTTAGGTAAATAGAAAATGTGCTTTATTAAAAAAAAATCTTCACAGTGATTTTACTTTTCAATTTTTATAGTAATTCTCAAACTGAGACTTTTGTCAAAATAATCTCAAGCAGAGGATGGGGAAGGCTAAATGATAGTGGCTATGGTATAGATGAAATAAGATTGACCATGCATTGATTATTGTTGAAACTGTGTTGGAAAAAGGAATCACATGACTTTTTTTATTGTTGTTGTTTTGAGATGGAGTCTCTGTCGCCCAGGCTGTAGTACAGTGGCGCGATCTTGGCTCATTCCAGCCTCCGCCTCCCAGGTTCAAGCAATTGTCTCGCCTCAGCTTCCTGAGTAACTGGGATTACAGGTTTGCACCATCACGCCCAGTTAATTTTTGTATTTTTAGTAGAGATGGGGTTTCACCATGTTGGCCAGGCTGGTTTCAATCTCCTGACTTCGTGATCCACCTGCCTCAGCTTCCCACAGTGCTGGGATTACAGGCGTGAGCCACCACACCCGGCCCGACATTTTGTTTAAGACAAAGAATTTTGAGTTTTATACTGTACCTAATTTACTAAATCAGAATCTCCAGGGAGAGAGTATAGTATCTGTATTTTTCAAAAACAATGAGTGAATATTAAGTAGCTAGTTGCAGTTACAGCCAAGATACGTTTTTCTTCCTCATGAGCAGCTTTTTAAATTGGTGGCAGAGTTTACTAGGGCAGTCTATGAATGGTTGCCCAGATCCTGCTTATGAAAATTATCAGTGAGCTCCTCTTTTTCTCTACTAAATTATTTCTATCTATCTGCCTACAAATCTAGTGTTGTAGCTCTTCATTCATATTCGGGTCTGGCGACTACTTTATTTTTCTAATGTTTTATATAGCAAAACTACCTGAGTTGTCTGTTCTAGTTCTTCTGCTCTTTCTTGAATCCCTTCCAAGTAGTGTTTTGCCCCACCAACTAGAGGTGATTTTGTCAAGATAATCAATGACTTTCACATTAATACACAGTGGCCATTCTAAGTCCTTATTAACAGAGGTGATAACATCCTCCTCCTTGAAACATTTTTTTTTTTCCACCTGGCTTTTAGAATATCACACTTTTTCTGTCGGGGTGGAGTGTCTCTTTTGCTTCACTTGACTGCTTCTCTTCAGTGTCCTTTGCTGGTCTGTAATGTTTTGGGGCTCAACCATTGAACCTATTCTCTTTTCTGTCTGCCCTCATGCCCTTGATGATCTCATCTAGTTTCATTGCTTTAAATATCATCTATAAGCAGATGACTTTCAAATTTGTATCCACAGCTTGGATCTCTTCCCACATCTCTGAATGCCTGTATCTAGCTGCTTACTCAATGTCCTACTCAGATATCTTTCAAGTATTTCAAAGTAAAGTTTTTGAATACAAGCATCTCTCTTCTCTCTGCCCTGCTCCTACCATGGTCTTATTCCATTTCAGTTTACTGGCAGCTCCATTCCACCAGACTGTCATATCTGTGGGAGTCTGTATGAGTGACAGAAGACTTGGTGGCAAACTTTGCTTGCTGTACACACAGCTTCGTTGTTGCTGCTGTTGTTTTTTGTGGCATGCAGTATATGTCGAATTCTTAGAGAACGTTAAACACACACGTTAAACACGTTAGTCCTATACCATTTGGCATAGCGACAAATAGTTTGATGTATTTAGGGCAATTCTGAAATTCTGAAACACATAAATGGATATCACTCTGAGTTTTTAAGAAAAAGATGATTTATGATGTATGCACTTTTTATTAAGACTATTATTTATTAAGCTGTCTCACTTTGGAATGTGTTGGCTGCAAGTACAGAAAACATAGAAATAATTTAAGCAAATAAGGGAATTAGTTTTCCCACATACCAAGAAATCCAGAAATAGAGAATAGTTAGCATTAATTCAGCTGCTCAGCAGTGCTATTTGAAACCCCAGCTTGTTTTGTTTTTTTCCTCTGTCTTATTTATTGGCTGGTTATTATTCCTCATGCTTGTTGACTTATGGTAATAGGATGGTTGTTTCAGCACTAGATACTGTATACACATACAAGGCTAGAAAAATGGGAGAGTGGTGGTGTCAGACATATTTGCTCCCATTTATCAGGAAAGCAAATGTTTTTCCAGAATTAACCCGCATTTCACCACCAAAGCAGACTTCAGAATATAAGCCTTTGATTTTCACTGCGTTACCCATTTCTTGTTGACCCCTCCAGGCATGGAAAGCTCAAAAGTGGTAATTGAGCTGGGCCCCTTACTGCCCTGAATAATCTAGAGTCTTGAAAGGAAGGCCAGATCACACCTATAAACCCAGCACTTTGGGAGGCTGAGGTGGGTGGAAGGATTGCTTGAGCCAGGAGTTTGAGACCAGCTTGGGCAACATAGTGAGACTCTGTCTCTACACACACACACACAAGAAAAAAAGAAAAAAAGGGTACCTGGCTGTGGTGGTGCATGCTTATAGTCCCACCCACTCAAGAGGCTAAGGCAGGAGGATCCTTTGAGCCCAGGAGGTCGATGCTGAAGTGAGCCATGATTGTGCCGCTGCATTCTAGCCTGGGTGACAGAACAAGATCCTGTCTCAAAAAAAAAAAAAAAAAAAAATTCCGGGCGTGGTGGCTCACGCCTGTAACCCCAGCACTTTGGGAGGTCAAGGCGGGTGGATCACTTGAGGTCAGGAGTTTGAGACCAGCCTGGTCAACGTGGCAAAACCCCGTCTGTACTAAAAAAAAGAGTTAGCCAGCTGTGGCGCGTACCTGTAATCTCAGCTACTCGGCAGGCTGAGGCAGGAAAGTTGCTTGAACCCAGGAAGCAGAGTTTGCAGTGAGCTGAGTTTGCACCACTGTACTCCATCCGGGGCAACAGAGTGATACGTCTCAAAAAAAAAAAAAAAGTATTAGAAGGGAAAATAAATTCCATGAACAGTTAACAGTGCCTGCCACATAGAACTATGAAAAATTACTAAGATATAATTTGCCGAGTTTATTTGCTTGGAAAATTATTTCCCAGTAAGTTCAAATTAATGGCATTTTAATGGTAGGTGAAAGAGTATTTATTTATATAATGAGGGCTCTCAATAGTTTATAAATGTATGAAGACTATCCACTGTAAAGATAGCCATTTGGCTGGGTGCAGTGTCTCACGTTTGTAATCCCAGCACTTTGGGAGACTGAGGTGGGAGAATCACTTAAGGCCAGGAGTTCAAGACCAGCATGGTCAACATAGTGAGACTCTGTCTCTAAAAATAATTTTAAAATTAACTGGGTATGGTGGTGTACACCTGTAGTCCTAGCTACTCAGGAGGCTGAGGTGGGAGGATTGATTGAGCCCAGGGGTTTGAAGCTGCAGTGAGCCATGTTTGTGTCACTGGGCTCTAGCCTAGGTGATAGAGTGAGACCCAGTCTCTTAAAAAAAAAAAAGAAAGCTAGTCATTTATTTAGAAGCTAGTAAATATGTGTATGTGTGTGCATACACTTGTGTGTGTGTTTTTAAGAGGCTAATATTTTGGTGTGACTATTTGGTCTTAACTATTTTCAGTTTACAGAGGTTAATTTTTGAGAAGTTTAACTTTTGTATAAATGAGATATTAAAAGAGATGTTCCTTAAAGTCATAAGGATTCGTTTTTATTGTTAATTTTTTTTTTTTTTTTTTTTTTTTGCTTTCTATAGAATGTTGGCTCAATTAAGAAACATCAGGGAGATAAATTCAACCCAGCGGTAAGTAACTTCAATTTCTTTTGGTAGAAAGTTTTCAGCAGCCAGTTACAGTGGCACACACCTCTAATCTCAGCACTTTTGGGAGGTCAGTGCAGGAGTTTGAGACCAGCCTGGGCAACATGGCGAAACCCCCATCTCTGTAGAAATTACAAAAATTAGCTGGGTGTGGTGGCTGGTGGCATGGTAGTACCCTTGGGAGGCTGGTGGGAGGATCGCTTGAGCTTGGGAGATGGAGGCTGCAGTGAGCCAACATCACAGCACTGCACTCCAGTCTGGGCGACAGAGTGTGACCCTGTTGCCAAAAAAAAAAAAAAAAAAGCTTATTATTGTGCTCATTTTCTGGGTCGACACTTTCTTCTCCATTGTGATTAGAAGATTCTTATGTCTACAGTGTTACTTCTGATTTATAAAGTGGCTCTTCCTTATGACATACCTGAAATTCTAATTAGCAGTTCCCATGTTGATCAGTTCAGTTCCGATCAGGCTAGGCTTTCTTCCTTTTGGATTACTTCCTTGTGTTATTCTGTAAAGGAGACTCAGTCTCTGGGTACTGTTACTCATTTACTTCTCTTTCATATGTTACTTTCCTCCTCTGCCCTCAAGAATTAAGGTTTTCAACCTTTCTTATCAGTCAGCAGTTCTTAGTCTATACCACTTGCATTTGCAGGCCTATCTAGATTTGGCACTCATTTTTATGTTGGCACTAGGCCCACTGAATTTGATCTGAGGTCTAAATTGCTCTCTTTGTAGTCTCTATTCACAGAAAGTTTTCCTTTGAGACGTAAACTCTATTTAGCTTCCTAGAGCCCAATATCTAATCTTCCTTTTCTGAATTCGTTCTCCTTTCAGAGAAGTTCTACAATTTCTGTTTGTCGGTCTACAACATGATTAGCTCTACAGAAAAAAACTTGGAAATTGTTATATCTCCATTAACAATTACTTGACCCTATAAATTGCCTTATACCTCAAGTGCCCTACATCTTTATATGTTATCTTTATATGTTTGGACCCAATATGGTCCAGTGGCCATTAAGCGTTTAAATGTGTGACTTATAAACTGAATTTTAAATTTTATTTGATTTAGCTTTTAACACTAAGTTTAAATAGCCACATGTGTCTAGTGGCTACCATACTGGACCTAGCAGATAGAATTCTTTCCTATTCTTAAGTGTCCTCCTAACTCAGTATCAGTTGTATTAAAATGTTTAGAACAAGAAATTTTGTATTCGTTTTTGGAATTTTTTAAATGATCTCGTAAGTATATAGGTAAAAATCTAAATTCTCTTCTGGCAATTAAAACCTTCTTATTAGATGAACTGTTTATTCTTATTGATAAAATATGCCTTAATATGAAGATTGTTACTAAGTAGTAAACTTTTATGGATATTTATTTGTTGACAGAGATTTTAGATGGAAACATTTAATGTTTGACATCTTAGTTTCTTTTTTTTAAATTCTGAAGGAGGAGTATGTAGCGAAGATTTACTGATACTTGAATTGTTTTAAGAACCTTCTTTCAAGTATGTGTTATTATATATTGAGAAGCAGTATGGAAGAGCACAGACTCAGTTTTTTCGTGGAAAAATGCAGTTAACAGTACATATCTTAGAACGTTGTAGTGACGATGAAATGAGAGTCTGCATATAGTTTATCTAAAGAACTTAGCACAGTGCCTGGTATGGAGTGACTGAGTAAGTAGGCTGGGTGCTGTGGCTCACGCCTGTAATCCCAGCACTTTGGGAGGCTGAGATGGGCAGATCACGAGGTCAGGAGATTGAGACTATCCTGGCTAACGCGGTGAAACCCCGTCTACTAAAAATACAAAAAAAAAAAATAGCCGGGCATGGTGGTGGGCACCTGTAGCCCCAGCTACTCAGGAGGCTGAGGCAGGAGAATGGCCTGAACCCGGGAGGTGGAGCTTGTAGTGAGCTGAGATCAGGCCATTGCACTCCAGCCTGGGTGACAGAGCGAGACTCCGAGACTCCGAGACTCCGTCTCAAAAAAAAAAAAAACAGTAAGTTGTAGTGACAATGAAGTGAGAGTCTGCATATAGTTTATCTAAAGAACTTAGCACAGTGCCTGGTATAGTGTGATTAAGTATAGTAAAAAAAAAATTTTTTTTGCGACGGAGTCTCGTTGTGTTGCTTGCGCTGGAGTGCAGTGGCACCATCTCGGCTCACTGCAGCCTCCGCCTCCCGGGTTCAAGCAGTTATCCTGCCTCAGCCTCCCTAGCTGGGATTACAGGCATGCACCACCACGCCCGGCTAATTTTTTTGTGTAAAGATGGGGTTTCGCCATGTTGGCCAGGCTGGTTTCAAACTCCTGACCTCAAGTGATCCGCCTGCCTTGGTCTCCCAAAGTGTTAGGATTACAGGTGTGAGCCACTGCACCCGGCCTAGAATAGCCAATTTTTTAAAAAGATTGCAAGGGAAATACATACTTTACTCTTTGTCACTTTTAAAATACCATATAATATGAAGTAGGAGAATTAGAAGCAGTGCCTTGCAGATCCCTGTTACAGCTTCAGGCAAAAGGAAAAATCGCTAATACCAGATCCTGTCTTTGTTTTAACATTGGACATTTTGTTTATACATGGATTCTTTTTCAGTAATCTGTATTTTTAAAACATTATATTAAGATATTGTATTTATCTTGATTACTGAATTTTTTGATACCTCCTTATATTTTGTGCCTGAGGCCTCACTGGCCTTAACCTAGTCTTGGTCCTGGTTAGAGGTAATCTAATACTCTAATGGAATCTTCTGACTACAGCAAGAATAGATTGTTTTACATAGAAAGAATTGATAACACTAATTATCATTTGTATTTATTTTATTTACTCCTAATATTGCTATAAAGTTGCCAGTATATTTGTGTGGTGTTTGAATTTTTTGGTTTAATTTTATCTTAGAGTATGCTGCACAATTCAAATATTTAAAAGTTGATTTTTAAACTTTTATTTCTTCAAGTTAATTGCTTTATTACTTGTGCAAATATAATCTTACTTTGCTAATGTAATCTTAGCCTAGTTAGAATTAGCCTATGTATATACATTGTGTACTTAATAAAGTTGGCCCTGAGAATGTTCACTAATTCAGAATTGGCCTTTTCCCTAAATTAATTTGAAATCTGTTATTTATTTAAGCAAGTTTTTGCACCAGTGTGTAACCTTAAACACATTTCAGACATACAAGTTCTTTAGAAAAACTATAGGGCCAATATTTAATTTAAACAAAATATACTTGGAGTAGGTGGGAATTTTCACGTGGAAACTTTGACTTTTCATAGGAAGGTTATAGGGTGATTGATCCCTGATGGCTGGTTAAGAAGACCTGAAAATATCTTTGCATTCCCACTTCCTACTCAGAACTGCACCTAATCAAGTCCTTAATGAAGACATGTAGAACTCTTAGAGTCAGAGATTAAGTAAAATTAAATAAAAATATTTGTCTTATTAGAGTTTTTCTTGTTGAGAACTAAGAAGCAGACTCAAAGCACGGTTTTGTTTGCTTGTTTTTTTGAGACAGAGTCTCGCTCTGTTGCCCAGGCTGGAGTGCAGTAGCCTGATCTCAGCTCACTACAAGCTCTGCCTCCTGGGTTCACGCCATTCTCCTGCCTCAGCCTCCCGAGTAGCTGGGACTACAGGTGCCCACCACCTTGCCCAGCTAATTTTTTGTATTTTTAGTAGAGATGAAGTTTCACCGTGTTAGCCGGGATGGTCTCGATCTTCTGACCTGTGTTCCGCCTGCCTCGGCCTTCCCAAGTGCTGGGATTACAGGCGTGAGCCACCGCGCCCGGCCTCAAAGCACAGTTTTTGAAGAAGCATGTAAATGGCTACTTCATGGATTGTTTTGTGAAGTACTAAAGAGCTTGAATTCAATTTGAAATCCAGTAGCTATAAATGTGGGTATTAAAGCATTGTTAAATGGGTTCCATTGTGCTTGTATAGTGGCGGGAGAAGTGTTTATCTGTGACATATGAATTGTGATAGATGGGAATGATTTGTTCTGAAAAACCATTGTAACATGTATGTTTTTAATTTCTTTTTATTCGAATATTGCAGTGTCTAAAATGACTACAAAACGAAGTTTGTTTGTGCGGTTGGTACCATGTCGCTGTCTACGAGGGGAAGAGGAGACTGTCACTACTCTTGATTATTCTCACTGCAGCTTAGAACAAGTTCCGAAAGAGATTTTTACTTTTGAAAAAACCTTGGAGGAGCTCTATTTAGATGCTAATCAGATTGAAGAGCTTCCAAAGGTATGCTAATACTTTCTTTCAAGAATTACCTTTGGTTATTTTTATACCTAGAAATATGATATTCCTGATATTGCTATAAAGTTGCCAATATATTTGTGTGGTGTTTGAATTTTTTGGTTTAATTGTATCTTAGAGTATGCCGCACAATTCAGATTTTTAAAAGTCGATTTTTAAACTTGTATTTCTTCAAGTTAATTGCTTTTATACTTGTTCAGATAACGTAAAATTTTGTATTTAATTTTAGTTGCATTGTAGCCATTAAGATAAATAATGAGACTAAATAATTTCTAGAGTCAGTAGATTTGACTAGACCAATAATTGAAATTAATGCTGTCTTTTTCTACTTTTCATAAGACATTAATGTGCATTGTTATAATTGAGGGTAATTGTCCCTTTGCCATGTCATAATTTTATTGTTAAACAGCTTCTTTTGAGTTCATACAGTTATTGTTTTCCTCCATTTATAATTTGTTTGAAAAGGTTTTGGAGGACTTAAATTTCTGAAGTCTAGTAACAACTGAAAGGAGAAAGTTAGTTTGTTGCCATGAAACACCTTCTCAAGTTATTACCTTGTTTTTTTTTACCAAAGTTTTTTCAGTGTACTTTTTCTTCTTAAATCCCAGTCTCTTATTATCCTATATCAATTTCTTCTCTTATTATCCTATACCAATTAAATTGCTATAATTTTGCCACCCAAACAGCAGTGTTTTTAAAACTGTGTAGCGACCCATTGGTAGCTCATAAAATCAATTTAGTATGTGTGGGTAGCATTTTGAAAAAAGAACCGTAAATTTGGACTGCGAGAATTAGGAAATATAGGACAATTAAATTAGAATTTTCAAATAAACAAGGAATAATTTGTTAGTGTAAGTGTGTTCCATATAATTGTGAGATACACTTTACTAAAAAATTATTTGTTGTTTATCTGAAATTCAAATTTAATGAACATCTTACATCTACTCTTGCAGCCTTAATTATAAAAAATAGAAAATGGAGTGTGTTGTATATAGCCATTGTTTCATGAAAATATTTTAGATTTGTGTGTATATACATACTGGATGATGGTATGCAACAGACTTTTTTCTGGTGGTCAGTAAGAACATTTTGAAAGCCACTGCTATCCTAGGGGTTATTTTACAGAGAAATCTTTATATGGCTATGGATAAAAATTAAAGGTTGTTGGTCACATATTTATGAACTAGAAACCTAGGTTGTGGTAGGGTAATTCACTGTTCTTCCTTATAAATTGTTCTTCAGCAGGCAGTTTATCTTCCTTAGCTAGTTCTAGAGAATATGGAAGACCAAAATTTGTCTCCTTCTCTGATCACCACCAGTAGAGTCTTGGTTTAGGGGTTTTGTTGGAAAGGGAAAGTCTTGCTACAACAGTGCAAATAACTGAATCATTTATATCTTATCATACCTAACACTTTTACATTTTTAGAAGAATACTCTTCTTAAATAGGACTTTCATTTTGGAATAAGATTGCTTGAAAGACAAGCTCCAGAGTTGATCACATTTAATAGCCACTTATTTTTTGTACTAACTCAACAGAGAATACAGCCATATACTTACTCTCACTAAGTGCATTTTGCTTAAGGTAGAAATATGAAGATATAAATTAATCTGAATGGTTCAGTTGTATTCATGTCTATAATAGTGTAACCAGAACAATGAGACATCTTTCCTGGTATTAGTATAGGTTATAACTCATTCAGTTTTAATATGGCTGATATTATTTATATGTATAAAAGTTCATGAAATAGTTAAAGATATATATAATTGACATTCTTTCCTCCCTTTTTTCAATAGCAACTTTTTAACTGTCAGTCTTTACACAAACTGAGTTTGCCAGACAATGATTTAACAACGTTACCAGCATCCATTGCAAACCTTATTAATCTCAGGGAACTGGATGTCAGCAAGAATGGTAAGGTTTTTTTTTGCCCGTAATTTTTTGCACTTGGGAACATGTTTCATTACTAAGATTTCTATTGAGTTTTCAAAAATAAGAATATAAAAATAAGTTAAATCTAATATGTTAATATGAACTTCATCTAAGAATATTTTATGTAAAGATAGTTGCCCCACTTTACAAGTTTTGCCACCTGTTTGTATCAAATACAGTAAAATTAAATGTTACAGCCTTGGCTTAGAATTTGTTTAATATGTATACATAAAATCTGTCATAGCTTAAAGCACGTGGAGAATAAATGTAAGGGGTTTTTTTGGTTTGTTTTTACATTTTTAATTGTGGTCATCATGTTGCAGGATAGATCTCTTGTACTTATTTCTCCTGTCAAACTGAAATTTTATATCCTTTGAACAACATATTCCAATCCTACATCCCTGCTTCCCCATCCCCAGCCCCTGGTAACCACCATGCTACTCTGCCTCTGCCTCTGCAAGATGCCATATGTAAGTGAGCTTATGTGGTATTTTTTTTTTTTCTGTTCCTGGCTTGTTTTACTTAACATAATGTCCTCCAGGTTTATCCATGTTACTGCAAATTAACAGGATTTTCTTCTTTTTAAAGGCTGAATAGTATTCCATTGTGTATATCATATTTTCTTTATTCATTCATCCATTGATGGACACTTAGGTTGATTCCCTGTCTTGGCTATTGTGAATAGGGCTGTAATGAACATGGGAGTGTAAATATTTCTTCAGCATACTGATTTCATTCACTTTGAATGAAATATCCAGTAGTGGATTGCTGGATCTTGTGGTAGTTCTAATTTTTTGAGGACCCTCCATACTGTTTTCCATAGTGGCTATACTAATTTACATCCCCACCAACAGTGTGCAAGCATTCCCTTTTCTCGACTTCCTCATCAGCACTTATCTTTGTTCTTTTTACTCATTCTAACAAGTGTGAGGTCGTATCTCACTGTAGAATTAATTTGCATTTCCCTGATAATTAATGATGTTGAACATTTTTCATTTACCTGTTGGTCATTTGTGTGTCTTTTGTTGAAAACTATCTATTCAGGTCATTTGCTGATTTTTAAGTCAGATTACTTGTTTTCTTATTATTGAGGTTTTTTAGTTTCTTACATATTTTGAATACTAACCCCTTCTCAGATGTATAGCTTGCAAACATTTTCTCCCACTCCATAGGCTGTTTCTTCACGCTGTTGTTTATTTGGCTGTACAGGAGCTGTTTTGTGTGGTGTGATCCCATTTGTCTGTTTTTGCTTTTTATGCCTGTGCTTTTGGGGTGATATTAAAAAAAATCATTGTTCAAGCCATTGCCAGGCTCTAGAATGTCATGGAGCTTTTCTCCAAAATTTTTTTCTAGTGGTTTTTTTTTTTAATACTTTCACGTGTTACAGTTAAGTCTTTAATCCATTTTGAGTTGATTTTTTATATGGTGTAAGATAAGAGTTTAATTTCATTCTGCATGTGGATGTCCAGTTGTCCCAACACTGCCCTTTATTTATTGAAGAGACTATACCCATTTATGTATGTGTTCTTGGCACCCTTGTCAAAAAATAATTGACAAAATACATGGATTTATTTTTGGACTATTTCATTCCATTGGTCTGTCTGTATTCATGTCATTACCATGCTGCTTTGATTATGGTTACTTTGTAGCATATTTTGAAGTCATGTGTGATGCCTGCAGTTTAGTTCTTTTTGTTCACCATTGCTTTGGGTATTCAGTCTTTTGTGGCTCCATATGAATCGTAGGATTGTTTTTTTCTTTTTCTATGAAAAATGTCACTGGAATTTTGGTAGGGATTGGGTTGAATCTGTAGACCACTTTGGGTAGTATGGACATTTTAACAATATTGATTTTCAAGTCCAATGAACACAAGATTTCTTTCCATTTATTGTGCTGCTTCAATTTTTTTCATCAAATGTTCTATAGTTTTCAGTGTGTATGTCTTTTACCTATTTTGTTAAATTTATTCCTAAGTATTTTATTTTTTTGGTAGCTATTATAAATGGGATTGTTTTCTTAATAACCTTTTCATATAGTTTGTTAGTATATAAAAGTGCTACTGATTTTTGTATGTTGATTTTTGTATCCTGCAAGTTTACTGAATTTATTCTACCAGTAGTTTGGTTGGAGTCTTTAGGGTTTTCTATATATAAGGTTATGTTGTCTGCAGATAGGGACACTTCAGTTTCTCCTGTTCTAATTTGGAATCCTTTTATTTCTTTCTCTGGATAGGACTTAAGTACAACGTTGAAAAGAAGTGGCAGGAATAGGCATCCTTACCTTGTCCCAGATCTTAGAGGAAAAGCTTTCAACTTTTCATTGTTAAGTATGATGTGAGCTGTGGATTTGTCACATATGGCCTTTATTGTGTTGAGGTGCTTTCCGTCTGTACCTGATTTGTTGAGAGTTTGTTATGAAAGGACATTGAATTTTGTCAAATGCTTTTTCTGCATCCTTTGAGAGTTTTTTCCTTCATTTTGTTAATATGATATATCACATTTATATATATGTTGAAATTATTAACAAGGCCAAGTATCTTGTTTAGTATCTTTAGTTTGATACTAAGTATGGAAGATATATTCTAAAATGTTAAGTCCTTATTACCTCAGAAGGAGAGAGAAATCAGCCCTTGAAATTTTTAGAATGAGCGTGTATTTCTTTTATAATTACAAAAAAGAAAGAATCACACGAGGATAAATTTTAAATGGTCTGACCAAATACAGGACTTTCACAAACACTGAATACTGTCATATAATACTTCTTAATAAGAATTGGTGGAAAAAAGTTTATTAACAAGTCCCACCAAGTTAGTGCAACAGTGCCAGCGGTTTTGTAGTAATCATATTCCACAGCTTTTAGCTTTGTCCTAATGATATGAGTGTCTGGAAGTAATCCTTCTCCTATAAGTTTTCCTAGATTTTAGGACTTATGAAGCATTTAGGGCTTATTAGAAGTCATCCTGTTTTCATAATTAACAGTTAACTTTGGCAAGCTAATTAACCAGGGGTCTGTCTACACTCACACACGCACAGAAAGTTATGTTGGCTCACGCCTGTAATCTCAGCACTTTGGGAGGCTGAGGCGGGCAGATCACTTGAGGTCAGGAGTTCAAGACCAGGCTGGCCAACATGGTGAAACCCTGTCTCTACCAAAAATGCAAAAATTAGCATTGTGCCTGTAGTTGTGGTGGCATGTGCCTGTAGTCCTAGCTAGTTGGGAGACTGAGGCATGAGAATCACTTGAACCCCAGGAGGCGGAGGTTACAGTGAGCCAAGATTGTGCTACTGTACTCTAGCTTGGGCAACACAGCAAGACTCTCAAAATATATATATATATATATATATATATCTCCACTTATTAAATTCTATTTATTTTAGTTGCAGGTCATCGAAATGTATGTTTTATAGGATTATGATCAAATCAGGACTTATGTTTTAAGGAATAAAATCTGTTTCAAGGATTTATTTATTATATTCATCCTAGGTTAAGGTGAAGGTTATAGTGGTTAGTTAGTGCTATACTGACGTTCAGTTCACAATAACTAATAAACTTTACTTTTAAAGATAGTACTGTATTTTATTTTACCTTTTTTTATTGAGCTGTTTAACTTTAGGGCTATTTGTATTTTTAATACATTTATTATTTAATTTTTATTTAGATTGGATTCATTCATAGTGATGTCCTGCTTTTTATCTAGCTATCTTAAAAGTTTTTGGCCAAGCCCAGTGGCTCACACCTGTAATCCCAGCACTTTGGGAGGTCAAGGTAGAAGGATCTCTTGAGCTCAGGAGTTTGAGACCAGCCTGGGCAGCATAGCAAAACCTTGTTTCTACAAAAAATCATAAACTTAGCCGCACATGGTGGCATGTGCCTGTGGTTCCGACTACTTCAGGCTGTTGTGGGAGGATTGCTTGAGCCTGGGAAGTCAAGGCTGCGGTAAGCCGTGATCATGCCATGGCACTCCAGCCTGGAAAATAGAGCAAGACCCTGTCTCAAAAACAAACAAAAAAAAAATTGTGCTCAAATAAGAAACCTATGTAAAAGCTGAAAGAACATTCATGGCTTCACCAGTTGTTAGCATTTTGTTACTTTTGTCTTACTTCTCTTTTTCGTGTATATGAATTTAAATATGTTCAGGAAAAAGATATATGCGTATCATTGCTTATATAAAATGTCTTTTTGGCTGTTCGCGGTGGCTCACCCCTGTAATCCCAGCATTTTGGGAGGCCAAGGTGAGCAGATCACCTGAGGTCAGGAGTTTGTGACCAGCGTGGTCAATGTGGTGAAACCCCGTCTCTACTAAAAGTGCAAAAAATTAGCCAGGCGTGGTGGCAGACGCCTATGATCCCAGCTACTCGGGAGTCTGAGGCAGGAGAATTGCTTGAGCTGGGGAGGCAGAGGTGGCAGTGAGCCGAGATCTTGCCATTGCATTCCAGCCTGGGGGACAAGAGCGAGACTCCGTCTCAATAAATAAATAAATAAATAAATAAATAAATAAATAAATAAAGCAAAAGTCTTTTTGCTAAGCTTATTTAAATTTAAGTTGGAGACATCTTGTCTTCACTCCTAAATGTTTGAATATACATCCCCTAAGAACAGGGGAATCGAATAACCACAACATCATTATCACTCTCGAGAAATTTAACATCACATTTCCCCTGTTGCCTAATAATGCTCTTTTAAACTCTTTAGGCCCCTTCTCCATATCCCTTCTTTCAAGTTAAAGATCATGTAAAGCCTATAGTTGTTGTGTCTCTGATGCTTTTAAATCAGGAACAGTTTGCTGATGATTTTCATGACAGTTTTCATTTTTGAAGAGTTTAGATCAGTTGGCTTTTGATTTGTGTGACTTTTCCCCTCATTATTTTATTCAAGCTAAATGTCTGCCTTTTCAAACTTTTCTTTGAGGGCAGTGTGAAATTTGTGTTTCCATCCCTAGTACTTAGTATAGTGCCTGGTGGTGCCTGATACATTCCGAAGTAAATGAACTGGATTATCATCAGATTTCTACGGATGTTGACAGATAATCCAGAGTATTATAGAATTCTAGGATTATTGTCACTTTAGTTGTCATCATGTCTACCTTTTCATCCTAAAGGAGTATCTCTATATATGTTGACAAATAAATTAATCTAGAGTATTACAGAATTCAATAATTATTGTCACTTTAGAAGTCATCACATCTACCTTTTCATCATAAAGGAGTATCTTTCTGGTCTTTTTAAATGGGAGTTGTTAAGGTATAAGGAAAGGGACTCGGTAATTTGGGTATTGATTTAAAATCTTACGCATTTGGAATTGTATGTATTGGGTAAATTTTGCTAACATTCTTTATGGTATAGAAATATTGCTTGGCTCAGTAATGAAAATACTTGCGTATGTGCTTCATGAAAATGGATTAACCTCATGTTTATTACTCTAAAATGAGAATAGTGGAATTATGGCTATGTTCTAACCCTACAGCATCATTAAATTAATATCCTAGGCTTTTGTATAACTATTTTAAGAATTACATGTCGTAGAGTTATGGCAACCTGTTAGACTGCAGAGTAGCTCTTTTACCTTTCTAGTTTAGCATTTTGTTGTTGCTTCTACTATACTGAAAACTTTTAAACAATTATTTCAACCTGTGAGTGTTTTTGAGGCATTGGAGATAATCTTTATGTGATCAAAAGATTTAGGATAAGTACTTAAGTGTTCTGCCTCAAGGAGGAATGACATTACTT
This sequence comes from Rhinopithecus roxellana, assembly GCF_007565055.1. Classification (NCBI taxonomy): domain Eukaryota; kingdom Metazoa; phylum Chordata; class Mammalia; order Primates; family Cercopithecidae; genus Rhinopithecus; species Rhinopithecus roxellana. Next base: position 59,268,798 of record NC_044551.1, read on the forward strand.
ATTGCTGCCAATAAGACTTAGTTTATTTGACTAAAAATTAAATTGGTCTGTTCTTTTTATATGATTCCTCACATGGAAAGGGCCACATCTGTTATTTAACTTGCAGAATCAGTTTTTTGCATTTTACTTGTTACTTGTATTTTCTTTCCTTTTAGTCTTGATGTCTAAGTGAAACTTCACTTCATTGTTCATAACAAGGCTAGCTGAAAGGAGACAAGAGACTATCATAGTGTCAGAAATTACCTTGCCAAGTAAAAATTCTAGTTATTTTAATTCCTTATATTCGTCGTAAGTGGTGTATTTAACCCATTTTACTTTTAGAGAGCTGAGATAATATTAATCAACCTGTAGTGTTCAACCCTAATATGTATGCTTTTGTATAGCTCTATTCTGTTGAAAAGAAAATTAATAAAGCACACATATTAGGTTGCATATTAGCATGCATATTAGGTTAATGTGACTGGATGTGAGAAATTCAAATTTTGTTGCATTTTTGATTTGGTAATAGACTGCCTAAAAGAAAGGTTAGTACATTTAAGCAAATGTAACATTTTGAAGTTATTAAAATTTAATAATACAATTTAAGCTATTACTATTTTACTTATATTTAAGCTCTAGTGTTTTCCCCTTTAAGGTTTTTATGTCATTTCAGTCTAATATTTAAGTCTATCATAATATGCTAGGTACAGTTTTCAGATTCATTAGCTGTTGTGCACTGTTTGGAAGGAGGCAGGAAACTTGTGGCATACTTTGTTATTCATCCTATCATCAAACTGTATTTCTTTAAAAGCACTTGCTTTTAGGATTTTGACTTTCAGGCTGTCATAGTTTCTGGGTTTTTTTTGAGACGGAATCTCGCTCCGTCACACAGGCTGGAGTGCAGTGGTGCAGTCTTGGCTCACTGCAAGCCCCGCCTCCCAGGTTCACGCCATTCTCCTGCTTCAGCCTCCCCAGTAGCTGGGACTTACAGATGCTGACCACCATGCGTGGCTAATTTTTTGTATTTTTATTAGAGACAAGGTTTCACTGTGTTAGGATGGTCTCGATCTCCTGACCTTGTGATCCGCCCACCTCAGCCTCCCAAAGTGCTGGGATTACAGGCGTGAGCCACCGCGCCCAACCAGTTTCTGATTTTTTATGTAGTTCTTATCAGTGTTTTTCATTTGTTAAGTTAGCATGGTTTAGGAATAAAAAGAAATGGCCCCTGTTCTTTGCTTCTCTGTTTATTGGTCTGGTTGTTACACTGGGGACTTAATCTGAATTTGTTAGTTCATCTGTAAGATTGTTAAACACATGAAATGGATCAGTCTAGGAAATACATAATTTTAAGGGATTTAATATTTGTATTTATCAACAAATTCAGTTTTTTCTTTTACAGTCTGTGATAAAACTGGAATGTTAATTTGTTCTGAGTCTTAATTTGCTCTTCTCTTTCTTTTCTTGAGTTGTGGTTTACTGTATGCTTTTAATTTAATTTAATTTAATTTTACTTTAAGTTCTGGGATACATGTGCTGAACGTGCAGGTTACATAGACATACACGTGCCATGGTGGTTTGCTGCACCTGTCAACCTGTCATCTAGGTTTTAAGCTTCACATGCACTAGGTATTTGTCCTAATGCTATCCCTCTGCTTTCCCTTCACTCCCTATCAGGCCCCAGTGTGTGATGTTCCCCTCCCTGCATCCATGTGTTCTCATTGTTCACCTCCCACTTAGGAGCAAGAACATGCAGTGTTTGATTTTCTGTTCCTGTGTTAGTTTGGTGAGGATGATGGTTTCCAGCTTTATCCATGTCCTGGCAAAGAACATGAACCCCTTCTTTTTTATGGCTGCATAGTATTCTGTGATGTATTATGTGCCACATTTTCTTTATCCAGTCTGTCATTGATGGGCATTTGAGTAGGTTCTAAGTTTTTGCTGTTGTAAATAGTGCTGCAATAAACATACATGTGCGTGTACACTTTTTAAAGTTATAAAAAGTTCTCTCAGGTGCTATCCCAGCCATTGCAAATAGCAGCCAGTATTAGAGAAATGATCTGCTGTTGCATTCAAATGACTTTTCTTGTAGGGAAGACTGGGATGATGTGATTAAAACATTCTGTCAAAGTGGTGGATGGGGAAAGCTGGTGGGGAGGGGAGATAAAAGAAAAACCGTGTAGCTATTGATTGTCTTATATGAACATACTGAATAAAATGCCAGGGATTACAAGGCAGAGAAACCAGAAAGAGTAGCTCAGATCTTTCTGTCCAATATGGCAATACTAGCAAGGTTAACCAAGGAATTTCTCTTTAGTTGAATTAAAAAGCCCAGGAAGAGTGAATTGAAAGTTTGTGGTCAAAGCAGAAAGCAGTTCTTTTAACTTGAGAAAATCTGATGATTGGGGACAAATTAGTGGAAAAGCCTTTTCACATTAAGCTAAAAGAAGTTAAATTAAGAGAATATTACAGATTGATGGAGAAGTTATGGTATTTTGCTCTTGTGTTTTAAATTTCTAAAATTGCCATTCTGCCTTGTAGTTGATGCTTGAACTCAGCTGCTTTAATAAATCACTTTATTTAAGATAATAAAAGAAAGAAAACCATGTTTTACACTGTCCATGTTTAGACTGGTGATTTCTGGCCACTGCCAAGTGTTTTGATAAATGGAGACTGTTAACTAGAGTGTGCACTCATTTGTGGCCTACCGTAGTGTAGGCATTATTATTCATTGTGTTATATCTGGTCCAAATCATACATCTGTTATCCTCTGGAAACTATCATTTGAGTTTGCAATTTCCAGTTAGTTTTGACCAGAACTTGAGTGTTTTATTCTGTAGTATGGTAATCATTGCCTTTAGAGTACAGGAACAGTAAGGGACTCCTGTTGACTTAAACAACTGGGACAGTGGGATGTTGACATCTGCATGTCACAGACCACCAGGGACTCACTTGCAGTTGAACAGTTTGGGTTTATTACTTCATAGTGAGCAAAAACTCATATTATTGGGATTCATGAGGGTTGCAGAAGGCGTAAAAAAAAAATACAGGATTTGGGCTTTTGTTTGGTGATATTGGGAAGGTTTCAGAAAATACTGATTTTCCCTGGATGGGATGCTGCCAAGAAGTGGAGTAATTCTATGATTGGGTATTTTTTTTTTTTTTTAACTAGGAGAAATAACTTTATTTGAATAGGACCTGAAACAGCATATTGGGCTAAGGAGGAGAGGTAATGTTCCAAAACGGCAGTCAAAGCTCACCGACCAAGCAGACTCTACTTCCCAGCAGCCTTGCAGTTAGTGCAACTAACAAAAGGCCTGCTGGGGAATGTATTTGCCACTAAATTCCCCAACTATGCCAACATTACAAAAAAGATAGAGGTTTTTCATCATAATTAAATTTCCGCAAACCTCCCCAATCACAAGTATTATAAGCGGAAGTAAAAAATTACGTTTTACAGATCTCAAACTTGTCTTCAACATTTAGTCCATCATCTTCAAAAAATAGCTCCCCTGCCTAATTCATTAGCTATATGATCTATCCAAGCAGCAACAAGATGGCCAGGCCATGGCAATCCTCTTCCCATTTCTCCTAACAGCAGGGTGAGGCTCAGGTGGAGGTAGGGGGTGGGGAGCACAGGGGCTACTTTCCCCCAGTACAACATGGCATCTGAAGTTTGATGGGAGAGCAGAACTGGTGAGACTTGAGGGAAGGGTCCAGGGCCTGTATTCAGTCAGAATCACTGCTGGAAGAGGAGGAGGAAGAGGAGGAGGAATGCTTGCCGCCTGGGGGGAAAGCTGGATTGCCCTGGGGTGCTCCTGGGGGAGGAGGACAGGGCCTGGGGGAAAGAGTGGGTTAATAGTTGGTGGGTGGGCAGGATTGGAACCTCCAGGGCACCTGATGTTGGGAGTATATGGATTTGGCCCTGGCTGCCTGGCTTTGCGGATTCCATGTGTTTAGGTGTGTCCTCCAGCCTTTCCACTGCCACCTGGGCTTGATGTGTTCTTTGCAGTCTCCGATTGGGTGTCTTAATGTTTTCTATAGGGAAGTTGATTAGAATACAACTAAAGCTGTAATCAGTGAACAATACATCAGTCACTATCTGGGAAAAGGTGCTGTATGGTATATTTTGGTTTGGACAATATCATGTTTTGTCTTTTTTCAGACATGATTATAAATTTGTTTTTGTCTTGATGTATCATGGTTACAGAATGGCTTGGTGTGATATTGATGTTCTGTGAAATAGTTTTATTCAGCAGGATAACACTGAGGCCTCCATCTGAATGCCAGGGCTTGTTTGTATTAAGACCAAGGACTGGTGATAGTACCAGGCCAGCTCCTAGGCATCAGGAGGGATTTTCTCTTTCTCGGAAGTTAAGAGAGAGAGTTCCTCTGTAACTAAGTGAGAGTGATTTGGAGAAGACAGTTGTGTTTTATGATATCTAATCTAGAGCCTCATTTTACATTTGAGCAGCAGTCTTTTTTTTTTTTTTTTTTTTTTTTTAAAGAGGCAGCATCTCACTCTGTTTGTTGCCCAGGCTTGAGGAAGCCATGTGAATAACTAAGGTAAGGATGTATGAGAAGCTGTTTTGTAAGGTGCGAGTGTAAGGTGCATGTGTGAGGACTGTTCCCTGGGTAACTAAAACAGTGTGAGCAAGTTGGGAGTGCAATAGGAATAGAAACCAGGGAGGTGGCGATTTGGAGGAGCTGCTGATGAAGGGCCTTGGAGGCATTTGTATGCACTTTGACATTTACTGTCAGTAAAATAGAGTCGCTTGGAAAGTTTTGAATAGATAATTCAGAGCATGATGTGACTTGTGTGTAAGTTTAATCTGGCTATATATATAGACAGGGACTGTGAGCATATGGGTGACAAACAACCAGTTCAAATGCTGTTTCAGTCATCTGAGGTGATAGTGATGGACATAGTGAGATGAGGACAGCCTCTGGATATGGTTGAAGGTGGAATTGACAGCAGTTCATGATGGATGGGATGTGGGAAGTGAGAGAAGAGTCAAGGATGCTGTCAGTGATTTTGGTCATGCCCTTGGAAGGACAGTTGCCATCAGCTGAGATGTGGAAATCTGTGGGAGTTGTAATTTTTAATAGAACAAATCAGGAGCTCAGTTTTTTTGAGTTCTGGTTGTTTATAGGGGTCTGGAGTTTAGTCAAGAGAAAAACTGTGCTAGAGATAAATATTTGGGAGTTGTCACCATATGGATATTTAAAGCCTGAGATTAGATGCATTCGCCAAGGGCATGATTTGTCAATAAAAAGAAGGCTAAAGAATGATCCCTGGTTGGACCCCAACATTTAACAGATCTGGCGGAAGAGAAGATACAAAAGCTACTGAGAAGGAATACTACTAATGTAGGGGGGAGAAGCTAGTCAAGTGAAAATGTTTGTTTTCCTTACTGCATTTTAGCTTCTCATGAGAAAGGACTATGCCTTAAATATCTGTGGTATATAGCATACTGTCTGATACTAACATTTGCTGAATAACTTTGAAGATAGGTAATTTCAGCTTGGGATAGGTCGAGTTTGAGGCATGTGAACAAAATCTAATGGGCATTTGAAAATTCTTAACAGCAGCTAAGGAGGGAGGTGGGAACTGGAGATACAGATTTAGAACCTACAAATGTATATGGTAGAAATCGAAGTCAGACTAAACATATTGCTAGCAATTTTCAGAAGTAGAAAACCAGTGTTTCAAAACTATTTGCTTAGGGCAAAATTACTACTATGTATCTGAAAGCCAATAGTAATTTAGAATTTGTAATTTCACAGGCATTTGTGGAGTACTTTTTATAAACCATATGCTATGGAATAAAGTACTTTAAAATATAAAAAGTATGAAGTATTTAGGGCCGGGCATGGTGGCTCATACCTGTAATCCCAACACTTTGGGAGGCCGAGGCAGGCGGATCATGAGGTCAGGAGATTGAGACCATCCTGGCTAACATGGTGAAACCCTGTCTCTCTAAAAAAATACAAAAACTTAGCCGGGCATGGTGGCGGATGCCTGTAGTCCCAGCTTCTTGGGAGGCTGAGGCAGGAGGATGGTGTGAATCAGGAGGCGGAGCTTGCAGTGGAGCTGAGATTGTGCCACTGCACTCCAGCTGGGGCAACAGTGTGAGACTCCGTCTCAAATAAATGAATAAATAAATGTGAAGTATTCATTTGTATTTGTGGGAGATGATCCAAGTATTAATTTCCACTAAATAATATTAAACTAATAAATACATTTTTATAGGAATTAAACACAGTATTTATAATTTAAAACTTGAAATTATTCGCCACATGGTATTTTAGATCAGTAGAACGTATTATATAGTCTTAGGTCTTTTTCTCTTTAGATAGACTTTGTCATGTACTAAAAATACTATAACTCCTAGAAATAATATCTTTTACTTGGCTATTTCAAAATACTTTATAGATTTTAATAACAACCAATAAAGTTGAGATATTTAGCTAAATTTTAAAATGAATTTGAGGCCAGGCGCGGTGGCTCAAGCCTGTAATCCCAGCACTTTGGGAGGCCGAGACGGGCGGATCACGAGGTCAGGAGATCGAGACCATCCTGGCTAACACGGTGAAACCCTGTCTCTACTAAAAAATACAAAAAACTAGCCAGGCAAGGTGGCGGGCGCCTGTAGTCCCAGCTACTCGGAGGCTGAGGCAGGAGAATGGCATAAACCCGGGAGGTGGAACTTGCAGTGAGCTGAGAACTGGCCACTGCACTCCAGCCCGGGCGACAGAGCGAGACTCCGTCTCAAAAAAAAAAAAAAAAAAAAGAATTTGAATGCCAGTGAGAACTTTATAGAATGTTTTCTTGCTCCACCCAAACATGGAATGTTTTACTTTTAAAAAAGTATTAAGAATTGTGCACCACAACCAAATCCATTCCATGTATTCAAGGTTGGATCATTACTTGAAAATCAGTGTAATCCACCACATCAGTAGACACATAATTAACTCAGCAGTTCCAGTCTTAGGTATTTACCCAAGAGAAATGCAAACATTTCCACAGAATGACTTTAAAAAAATACGGAAATTTTCAGTGCAACTTTTTCATAGTAATTCAAAACTCCCTCTGCTTCCTCTGTAACTCCACAACTCCACATTGGCCCCTGAGCACTACACGTACCATAGAATTCTAGCCCCACTGCCACCGGGCACTGCTACATGCTCTCCTTAGGCTCTGCAGCAGCAGACACTGCCCTTTCATTTAAAAAATATTTAGTCAGTTCAGCAAAGGGGTGCTCTTGTAATATATTAGGAGCATCATTTTAATGCATCCTCAATGGAGTGATCACTTAAAGACAGTTGTTTGTCGAAGAACTAATAAAGATTTCACTCCTAAGGAAAAACGCAATAATGTTAAGTATTTTGTATGTAAATGAATGAGAGAAAAGAAGATGGTAGGTAAGTGAAATTCAGCAAGCATTTGTTGTACAAAGGTACAATGTACTATATAGTAACATGTACTTAAAGTGGAGAATTGGGTCAATTGAAATAAAACCTAGCAGTAATATGAAGAATACACAACTAATACAAAGTAAACAATTGTAAAAATGCCATAAAATGCATAATTGAACTTTTTGGAGAGTTAAATTTCATTGAGTTTAGAGATCAGGATAGGCTTTCAGAAGATCCTACTGGTTTTGCTGGAAGGAAGAGCATTCTAAGTAAAAAGAATGTCTTGTAGATCAGTATTAATTTGGAGGCTTGGAATAGGATTGCCAAGTTTGTTTCACCAGTAAGAAAATTTCCCTGTCTCCCATCTCCAAAAAAAAATCTCCCACATTCCTATTTTATCATCTTTTTATTAAAAATGACTTTTTTCCCACTCAACAGGGGAAGAATGAATGATACAAAGCTACTAAATTTTAAAACTTAGATTAAGTGAAAAATAAATTACCAAAATCAGTGTAAGAAGTGGAAAACTGAGAAGACCAGGGAATGCAACATTAAATTGAATTAGTAGTCAAAAAAAGTACCAGTTAAAAATTCTATGTTTAGCATTTCGAGAGCTACCAAACTCTTTTTCCATAGTGGGTATGTCAGTTTGCATTCTTACCAGCAATGTGTGTAGTTCCCAGTTTCTTGACATCCTCACAAACACTTGCTACTTTCACATATTACATTTATTTGTTAGGTCTCATGGGTCCTTAGTCTTCCTTTGGTTACTTCCTTAGTCTTCCTTTGTCTTTTTTTGACCTTGATAGTTTTGAAAGTTATTGGCCATTTATTTGACATAATTTACTTAATTTGGATTTGTTTGGTGTTTGCTTATGATTAAATTCAGGTTGTGTGTTTTTGGCAAGTATATGTCCAAAGTGATACGATATTGTTTCTCAGTACCTCTCAGATTAGTTGCCACATTATGATGATGTTAACTGATGATGCCAACTTTCAAGCAATTTTGAAGGTTAAGGTGGTGCTTGTCAGATTTCTCTACTGTGAAGTGAATTTTCCCTTTTTAATTGCTAAGTGTTGTGTGGAAATAATCTTTTGAGTCTCTATTAATACCCTGTTTTTCATCATACTTTTACCCACTAGTTTTAGCATCCATTGATGAATTTTGACTGAAACAGTTACTACTGTGTCATTTCCTATTTGGTGGTTTTGCATCATTCATTTTTCATCACCTGACATTCTATATATGATATTGTGGTAAACTTGTTTATTTAAAATCATGTAGTGATGAAGTCGAAAGGGTCTGAAATGGTTCTCTAATGATAATCCTGTTAACCATATCATGTTAATGGAGCAATGGATCTTACAAACACAGACTATATAAAATTCATTTTTGGAATGTCTTAAATGTTATTAATTAGCATTCCTTTAGTTTAGATTAGAACAGTGCTTTTTAAAGTTGATCTGTGGACCAATGGTAGTCCACAAATTATTTATTACTTCATTTTGGCTGTGATAATGTCAGGGAATGAGTAAATGCTCAGAATCTTTCACTGCAGTTTGATATTATTCCCGTTGTACAGTGTTTTGTAAATGTATTGGTCCACAACAGATTGGAAAATTTAAAAACCATGATCCTTTACCTCTTTTGGCTTGAAAAGCACTCGTCTAGGATACTCCAAAGCTGAAATGTCTAATAGATCTATTGAATATATCTATCATAGTATTAAGAAATCACTGCATTTTAAAGCAGTTAATCATATTTTTGGCATGACACTGGGTTATGTGAAGGGAAAAGGTTGAGAAAAGGGGAATATAAATATAGTTAGGAAAAATAGGATAGTTGCAGGAAAGAGAAAGTGTTTCATTATCTTCGGCTGGACAGTGTTGCCTTCAGGCAATATATCCACTGGCATATCTGATGTAGATTGTCTTCCTCTTCGATATGCAGCTTTATTTTCAGCTTTGCTTATGTAAGTTTGGAACCAGCTCAATCAAGAGGCCAGCATTTAAAAAACAATTCTTGGCCTGTGGGGTGGCTCATGCCTGTAATCCCAGCACTTGGGGAGATCGAGGTTTGTGGGTCACCTGAGGTCAGGAGCTCGAGACCGGTCCGACCAACATGGTGAAACTCCGTCTCTACTAAAATGCAAAAATTAGCTGGGCATGGTGGCGGGTGCCTGTAATCTCAGCTGTTCAGGAGACTGAAGCAGGAGAATTGCTTGAACCCAGGAGGCAGAAGTTGCACTGAGCCTAGTTTGCCCCACTGCACTCCAGCCTGGGCAACAGATCAAGACTCCCTCTTAAAAACAAATAAAAATAATAAAAAACAGTCCTTTTTTTTTAAAGTGAGAGAAACAGAAAGAATGTTAAATGTTCTCCAGTTTAGGTCCTTAACATCACATGGAGAAGGCACTAATTTTCAGAAGAAGGAAAGAAAGGTGTAAAAATCAATTTTTTAGCAGTATGTAATTAGCAGTTATAAAGAGGCAAATAAAACGAGGAGGAAAGATAAATTGTTGTGGAGGCCATTGTTTAGTTCACATTGGTGTTGTCACTTCATCTACTTCCTTGTTAATTGGTATATTACTTTAGAATCTGGAAGGTATGTATTATTGTTAGTGTTATTTCTGGCCTTTGTAATCTTTCAATTTGATCTTTGTTTGTTTTCTAGGCATACAGGAGTTTCCAGAAAATATAAAAAATTGTAAAGTTTTGACAGTTGTGGAGGCCAGTGTAAACCCTATTTCCAAGTAAGTTCTTAGGTGAATTATAAATTACTTTTGTGAAGAAAACAATTATGAAACAGTAGATATTATTGTACATATTTTGACAAAAATTTTTTATCAATCTTAAGTCTACAAAGTTTTAATTTTAGAGTTAAAAAGGAATCTTTTAAATAATCTCTCTAACCCCATATACTACTAACGTAAAATTGTGATCCCAAAGAGATAGAGTGTTTTGCTCCAAGTCTCACAAATAATGTCAGAAATGAGAGTAGAATCCACATTCCCTCACTCTGTGTTATTTACACCCTAGAAGAGTGTCTTTGCCTTCAAATCAGGTGTGTGGTTACCTTCAAACTTTTGAAAACAGTAAAGGAAACCAAAAGTTTCTTCACAGTTTTAATAGAAGGCAAAACAACAGGAAACATAAAACAATAACAACAACAACAAAAATATATGATTGGTTGCAGTGTATCAGAGATTGTGAATGTCCACTTATGACAGTGATGACTGTAAACAGAAAGTTTTCCTGGCACCAAGGCTGTTAAATTTTGCAAAAATGGAATGGTGAAGCAAAAGATGACTGGAAAGAAGCATAGCAATCCAGAACCAACATGTAAAGATTATGCATAGTGTCTTCATTTGAAAGTATTGCTCTAGCATCAAATTCTAGATCTTTACTTGTTTCACAATCAACAAAAAATAGAAGTAAAGCTAACACATGTAGATTGTTACATGGCCCTAATGTCATTTAGCTTTAAATGTTATTTCTTTTCATTTGCTTATTATAAAACCGTATAATCTTAAAATTGTTTAGGAGCCAAATATTGAAATTGAAAGTAATCTCAACCAGTGGTTCTCAGCTGGGGGCTATCATGCCCCAGGAGACTTTGGCAGTTTCTGGACACATTTTTGGTTTTCATAGTGGGGTATGTGTGTGCATGCATGTACACTGTTGGCATCTAGTTTGTAGAGATCAGTGTTGTAGCTAAACATCCTACAGTGCACAGGACAGCCTAGGTACAACAAAGAATTATTCAGCCCAAAATTTCTCTGCCAAGGTTTGGAAATTCTTATCTAGTCCTTTTGATTGAGAGTAGATAAGACAGATTTCAAGAGTGTCTGCTGATTTCAGAGTTATACCCTAAATACATTTTTATGTATTGTGGCTCATTCATAGTTGACTGTTTTGTTCAGATTTTATATTATTAAAACAAATATTGCCTCATTTTTTGTTTACAATGTGATGAAGATACATTGAAACAAGTAGGTAATTATAAAAGGCAAATCTTTGAAGGGGCTTTTATAAAAGTAAAGAAGTGACTGTTTTCTGTCTGTTGGAAAAATATCTTATGAGAGTCTTAGATTTAAGTAAAAGACTGAATTTCTTACATGAACTTAATTTAAATTCTGGTATTTTATGTAGGCTCCCTGATGGATTTTCTCAGCTGTTAAACCTAACCCAGTTGTATCTGAATGATGCTTTTCTTGAGTTCTTGCCAGCTAATTTTGGCAGGTAAATTATGGTTTCTTCTAAAACCTTTTATTATTAGCTCTTATAAAGTTTACAAAACTATAAGCTACTTTGGTAGTACTACTAATTACAGTTTCATAGGCTCTTTTTAAATTATTCCCAAGCATTGTGACTTTTATAGTCTCTTTGGTGGCTTTGAATTAATTTTTCCTAGTAAACAGTAATCAGTGAGAGTTTGAAGGAAAAAGAAAATGTTTTTTTTAGGTGGCCAAAACAACGTTTCAATGGGGGTAATTTCTGTATGCTTGAGATACTGAATGTTGTATTCTTAGCATTCTAAAATGATCTAATAATTGATTTATCTGTCTTCCCTGCTGTAATCAAAATTCTTGAGAAAAGGGAATCTGTTTCTCGGGGTGACTTCATCATCTCCCTGCCACCCTCAAATCTCTGAGTAATTTTTTAAACAGATGAATGAATAATAGATATGAAGTTATTACTGAGTTTAACTACTAGAGAAAATGCTAGTCAACTAAATGTTAATTTTGTAGCCATCTTTTATGTAAAAATCATTGATGTTCTTGTCAGATTCCTCTTCTGTATCTGGCATTTGCATCACTTAGTCTGTTCATTTTCTCTCTAATTTTAGTGGAATGTACATCCATGAAGTGCCAGAGGATTTCTCCTCCTTGTTTTGTTTCTTTATTTCTTCTCAGAGCAGCACTTTAGAGTTGCATTATTGTTTTTGAATCTACCAAGAGTTAACAATTTTTGTGAGCATTTTTGGTAAAAGGTATGAAATTCCAGAGGATTGATTCTTGGGGATAATCACTTTGTCACTTTGAAAATGTGTAGAAGTGCTAACCCTTTTCCTCTGACCATAATTTTGAGGAGCAAAAATAGTCTTTTCTTCCTTTGTATTTTATGTTGTATTCTGTAATTTCTAATATATTACTTTGCATATAGTAATTACACAATTATATTGCTTCCTTTAAAACATTAGAATATAACATTAATTTATTAAATTCATTGTCTTTGTCCTAGATACGTGATTTGTTTTTTGTATTGCAGATTAACTAAACTCCAAATATTAGAGCTTAGAGAAAACCAGTTAAAAATGTTGCCTAAGTAAGTAAAGGTGCTGTTCTTTAAAAAACTTAATTTATAATTTTTAATGATTAAGTCTTTCAAAATGTAAATTTTTATTACCTAAAATGTAGTGCAAATTATTTGTAAATCTTGACTGTGTGGTCATCATATTTTAATTAGTGGTGTTAAAATATTGAAATGTGTCTGTTGTTGGTGTTTAACGTGGTACTGTGTTGATAATGATTATAGCTGTCTGAAACGCAGTCTTGTGTGTGACGTAAAAGTCAAAATAGTAAGTATGTAAAGCCCACCTCAATACTGAGTAGAAATCACAGGTTTGTCTACTAAAGTTCATACACATATTGCTCATTAGAAAGATCCATAGGATCTTCATGTGAAGCCTGGTAACGGTAGAACTTGATTGTCTGGCTTTCTAGTGTGTTGTAAATTAGAAATGGGATGATTGGTTCCCTAATGGTAAGCTAACATACAAGAGATGGCAATCCAGGAGCAAATAAAAAAGTTTAATTATAAAAGAAACAGGTCTACAAACTCAAAATGCACTGTAGTCTGTGGCCATTCGTTGACCAAATATCTTGAAACACTATGAATGCGTTGCTATAGTGTTAGATTTTAAGGGTTGGCAAGCTACAGTCTGTGATTAAATCTAGTCCACTGTCAGTTTTTGTAAACAAAAGTTTCATTGGAACACAACCACATGCATTCATGTACGTATTGTCTGTGACTGCTTTTGTTTTACAGTGATAAAGTAGTTGTCACTACTGTATGCATCTGTTGTTGGTGTTAGAGTGGTTGTCACTGCCCTATCACTGTAGGCCCTAAACTTTTTTAGGTGTACAGGACCTAAAATATTTACTCTCTGGCCCTTTACGGAAAAAATTTGTCAACTCATGTTGAAATTGCATCATCAAGATTTGCCCACCCAGCCTGGGCAACAAAGCAAGACCCCCATCTCTACAGAAAATTTAAAAATTAGCTGGGCACAGTAGCATGTAACTATAGTCCCAGCTACTCTGGAGGCTGAGGAGTGAGGATCACTTGAGTCCAGGAATTTGCACTTGTAGTGTGCAACGATTGCGCCACTGCATTCCAGCATAAGAACAGAGTGAGACCCTATCTCAAAACAAACAACAAACTTCTCACCTCTTGAGAAGGAAAACATCTCCAGTTACCCCAGGAGTTGTTCTGTTTACTCAGCTTCTATGACATATGTATATCTGTTACAGTATTTGCTGGATAATGTTAACATATTTATATCTGTTAACAGTATTTGCTCGATCTGTTTTTATTATATGTCACTCTCTTCTTCCCTGACCAGCATATAACATGCATGTATGTGCATGTGTGTCTTTCCCTTGGTTTCCCCCCATGATTATCTGTGAGGACAGAGACTGTGTCTTATTTTTTATTCCGAAAGACAATGTTTTGAGTCATTGTTTTATGCAGGGATGAATGTTTATAGTGATGATTGTGAGTATAAATTAAAGTCAAATCATAATCCATATTAAAATTCAAAAAGATATGTATATATTACAGATTTGATACTCTCATTGATAATTCCTTAGCTAAAAACATGACTGGTTTCTAAGAGATTTGAATAGCAAGATGTAAATTATCTACTGAAATAGCTAAGCCTGCAATTACTATGTGATATCATAGGCAATTAACTGATTTTAACACCTTTTAGAGATTCAAATTAGACTCTCAGTGAATTTGCAGATATTCTTTTCTCCTTTTAAGATATGATTGTAGCCTTTTAAATACATTTTTACTGAGGTAAACTATGTGTAAAATTTACTATCTTTACCATTTTTATGTGTACAGTTCAGTGGTAATAAATACATTTATATTCTTTCCCCTTCATTCCTTCCTCCCCACTGCGCTCCTCAGCCTCTGGAAATCACCATTCTACTCTTATCTTCAAGAGATCTGTTTTTTATTTTTTGTTTTGTTTTTTTGAGACTGAGTCAGTCTCTGTCACCCAGGCTTCAGTGCAGTGGTATGATCTCAGTTCAGTGCACCCTCTGCCTCCCGAGTTAAAGTGATTCTTGTTCCTCAGCCTGCAGAGTGGCTGGGACTACAAGCATGTACCACCACGTCTGGCTAATTTTTTGTATTTTTAGTAGAGACAGGGTTTTGCTATGTTGGTCAGACTGGTCTCAAACTCCCGGCCTCAAATGACCTGCCCTCTTCGGCTTCCCAAAGTGCTGGGATTACAGGTGTGAGCCCCCACACCCGGCCTGGGATCTACTTTTTTTAGCTCGCACATATGAGTGAGTACATGCTTGGCTTATTTCACTTAACATAATGGCCTCCTGATCAACCCACGTTACTGCAGGCAGCCTCTTTTATGGCTGAATAATATTCCATCTTGTACATGTACCATATTTTCTTTATCCATTCATCTGTTGATGGTTACTTAAATTAATTCCATATTTTGGCTATTGCGAATAGTGCTGCCATAGGCATAGCAGTTCAGATAACCCTTCAGTATACTGATTTCGTTTCTTTTGTATATATATACCCGATAGTGGAATTGCTGGATTATGGGATAGTTCCATTTTAATTTTTTTTTAGGAACTTCTATACTGTTCTCCATAGTGGCTATATTAATTTATATTCCCACCAACATTGTTCAGAGATTCCTCTTTGTCCACATCCCTGCTAGTGTCTGTCATTGCCCATCTTTTTAATGTAAGCCATTTTAAGTAGGGCAAGATGAGATCTCATTGTAGTTTTCTCTGATTAGTGATGATCATTTTTTCATATATCTGTTTGTCATTTGTATGTCTTCTTTTGAGAAATGTCTATTCAGATCTTTGGTGTATTTTACAGTAGAATTTTTTTTTTTTTGCTATTGATTTGTTGAAGCTTCTTATGTATTCTAATTATTAATTCCTGTCAGATGGATACTTTGCAGATATTTCTCCCATTCTGTGGTTTGTTCATTTTGTTGATAGTTTCCTTTGCTGTGCTGTTTTTTAGCTTGCTGTAATCCCATTTGTCTATTTTTTTGCTTTGATTGCCTGTGCTTTTGAGGTCTTACACAAAAAAATATTTGTCCAAACCAGTATCCTTGATACTGATATTGGGAATTAACATTCTCCAATGTTTTCTTCTGGTAGTTTCATAGTTTCAGGTCTCAGATTTAAGTCTTTGATCCATTGTGAGTTAATTTGTGTGTATGGTGAGAGATAGAGGTCTAGTTTCATTTTTCTGCATATAGTTATCCAGTTTCCCAGCATCAGTTGTTGAAGAAACTGTCTTTTCCCCATTTTATCTTCTTGGCACGTTTTCCTAGGATGAGTTGGCTGTAAATGCATGGATTTATGTCTCGGTTCTCAATTCCTTTCCGTTGGTCTGTGTGCCTATGTACTATGCTGCTTTGATTACCATGGCTTTGTAGTACATTTTGAAGTCTGATAGTGTGATACCTTCAACTTTGTTCTTTTTGCTCAACGTCACTGTGGTTATTTGGAGTCTTTTGTTGTGGTTCTGTATACATTTTAGGATTTTAAAAATATTTCTGTTAAGAATGTCAGTGTTTTGATGGGGATGACATTGAATCTGTACATTGCTTTGAGTAGTATTGTCATTTTAACTATCCTAATCCATGAGCACGGAGTATCTTTCCATTTTTTTGTGTCCTCTTTAATTTCTTACATCAGAGTTTTATAGTTTTTCTTGTATAGATCTTTCATGTCTTTCGACTGATTAGGTATTATGTGTGTGTGTATATATACACACACACATATATAACTATATACACATACACACACACACACACACATATATATCTATATATATATTTTTTGAGATGGAGTCTTGCTCTGTCGCCCAGGCTGGAGTGCAGTGGCATAATCTCGGCTCACTGCAAGCTCCATCTGCTGAATTCACGCCATTCTCCTGCCTCAGTCTCCTGAGTAGTTGGGGCTACAGGCACCCACCACCACACTCGGCTAATTTTTGTGTTTTTAGTAGAGACAGGGTTTCACCATGTTAGCCAGGATGGTCTCTATCTCCTGACCTCGTGATGCGCCCGCCTAGGCCTCCCAAAGTGCTGGGATTACAGGCGTGAGCCACTGCACCTGGCCGGTATTTTATATTTTTTGTAACTACTATAAATGGGAATGCTTTCTTGATTTTTCAGATTGTTTACTATTGGCATATGTAAATCCTCCTGATTTTCATATGTTGATTTTGTATCCTTCAACTTTACTTAATTTGTCTTATCAGTTCTAATAGTTTTTTGATGGAGTCATTAGATTTTTCTAGGTATAAGATCATGTTGTCTGTGAACAAGGCTAATTTTGACTTCTTATTTTCCAATTTGGATGCTCTTTCTTTCTCTTTCCTAATTGTTTTTGCGTGATTATAACTTTTGAGACCTCACAAACAAGAGGATATAGTTGTAAATATTACAAAGTAATGTGCATTTAGGTTATATGATATAAGATTAGGTCTAATCTTATATCAAAGATTAGAGCAATGGAAAGAGCTGTTGTTTTAGATATATAGTTAAGTGAAATTTAATGCTACCTAAAGAATATTGGAGAGAACAGTACCAAGAACACAAAAGATGTTTTACTTTTCCTTTGAGGAGAGGAGAAAGTAAAATGAGTTCAATACAAATGAGTTTTAGAAACAGATGGGAGAAAATCTGAGGGATATTGTTTATGTTTTCTCCTTGAGACGGGTGGCTAGATCTTAATCTAGGATGCAGTTTTACTTCTGAGATTTCTAAAGTGTTTGAGTATAGTCACAGTTGTCATTATTAACTACAGAGAGTTGAGGTTGAGATACTTTTTGACATGACAGTATATTTTCTTTTCTATTACATATCTGTATCACTCACATTTTCCTAAAATTGTTTTAAAATATAACTTTTCCAGGCCATCATCTGTAATTGAATTTTTCCAATGCACTGCTTTTCATTTTTGTACCCTATTCTAAAACTGTTATGCCATTGACATTATGTGCTCAATAGTTGCATGTGAATTTTCTGTTATCTTGTCATTATAACAATACTGAAGCAAGAAATGTAAGATTATGTTTTGTTCTTTCAGTCTTCTCTTTCTCCTCACAATCCTCTTTACTTTTTGCAAATCTCCACCTGGTATAGTTATTTGAACATAGGAAATTACTATCATAGCATGAGACTTTATACATCTGGAGAAAGATCCTGGAAACAACCTTTCGCTTGTTATGAAGGAAGCTAGAACTTACAGGTTTTCTGGGGAAAGATATGAGTAAGGAAGTAGAATTATAGTACCTGGGAATAGGCACTTAGTAAATCTAAGTGAAAGCAGTTTTATAAAAATTGGCATTATGAGATGAATTGAAGGGTTGATGACAGAATGGCATATTTAAAATGTAAAGGGAAAATTCGCTTCTGATGTAGACCAATGACAGTTTCATTACAATGATGGTGTTTGTTCTTATATTTTTTAACTAAAAAGCTGGAGAAATGTTGCAACTGAGTTTTATTTTACTTACTACTAATTTTTGTTAAAATTCCAGAAAAGATAGGAATAGTTTGTTTTTTGTGCCATAATTTGAAGTGCCTGTGGATTTTAAATGATACTTATTTTCAAAGTATTAACATTAATGTAATATACTGATATTGTGATTATAACTATATTTTGCTCTCATTTTGTCATATCCTACAAAATCCTTAATACAGAATTTCTTATCTGGGTAACTGGTAGCATCTCTATATTAAATAATAGGGGTTATACAAAAATAGCAACTTAAGAGCATAAATATTTGTTTGAATTAGTTTCAAAAGGTACCTTTGTAAAAGGCAAGATAAAAGATAAAAGTGCAACATAGTTTATTTCATTACAAAACTGGTTTGTACATCTTTCAGGTTCCTGTAGTTTCAGTGAAGTGTTGATGTTAAGTTGGAAGTTAAGAATGGTATATTATTGCTTTTATTTAAAATAAATGTCAACTACTAATTTGTGATTCATATAATATAGACTTTATTTTGAATTGTATTAGATTTAATTTGAACATGTGGGGAGTAATAATACATGTACTGTTAGCATTTTGAATATTAATTTTCAGAGTTACAGTTATCTTAAAGTCTTACAAATATATGAGCAGTTTTGAAAAAGAATTTTTGTAATTATGGTAGTAATTACTAGGCATCTGCCAAAATTTATTAACTGACTTTTACTATATGAAAATTTATTATGTGAAAAAATGGAAACTCATTATTCGTATTCTGGCTTGTGGGTTTAAATTTGTTGCAGTTGCTTCTTAAAAATAGAAATGAAAAGACCAATGAGAAGACAAAGTAAGATAATAACTGATCATTTATTTTATCTAGAAATCTGACTTTTAAAATTTTTTAGAAAATTAATATTTTTATTTTGTCAACATGGAAAGCCCATAAATAATTACATATTCCATAAGAATGTTTTAGACTATGTTTTGAAGGCTTCCATGTAATTGATATTTTTGTAGTTAATTTTTCATTACTCCATTATGAACAGAACCATGAATAGACTGACCCAGCTGGAAAGACTGGATTTGGGAAGTAACGAATTCACGGAAGTGGTAAGTTCTCATCAGTCTCACTTTCCCTAAGTTCTTATATTTGATGAAGAACAAAATGTGAAAATTAATGTATTTCTTTTAAAAATTGGATAAAGGTTTCCCTTTTTTTTTTTTTTTAGTTGTAAGATATGAAAGTTCTTAGCCAGAACTTTCCAGACAGATAGAAAAATTAACCAGACAGATGAACTTCTGACCACAAGTGAGCATAAAATGTAAAAGCAATGAGAAGTCCATGGAAGAGATACCTAAACAATTTTTAGCATAGGAAGCAGAAAATTTGAGTGATTATAAGTGAGAAACATCAGTCTGGAATGCAGCAGGTAAAAGTAGTTCTGAATCAGAGATAGCTCCATGGGGTATTGCTTGTGAATTTATTCAGTAATAAGATACTTCTCTATGTTACTTAATAGCTAAGGGGAAAATCATTGAGTGAAACAACTGTTATTTTTGAAGTAATAATGAGAACCTTTTTGTTTGTGCTTTGTATGCCAAGTGCACTATGATGCTGAAATCAAAAGGAAAGGAGTAGTGTTTAAGTAGCTTTTGTCTCTGGTGTAAATTTTCCAAAAGAACTCAGAAAATAAGCTAGATTTTTTTTTTTTTGAATAGGAACATATCCAGCTGAGTATCATTATTAAGTTAAGCTTTTAAATTAGTTTACAAGTTTGTTGTTTAAAATTGTGGTAGCTCACAAATGATGGTTTTAAGCATAGGAATTTCTTAAAACTGTTTGCTATAGTATTGCCCTGTGGGTATTGTATTAATATTATAAACTTCAGCTGAGGTTTGAGGAGGAACATGGTAGTTTGGAGTACCTCGTTCTCTAAAATACATGCTGTGCTTCCCAAATTATTTATCTATTATGTCCTTTCTCAATATTTGTTCTGTATGAATTAATCTGTTTCCATATTAACTATTTCAAAAATCTCATTTGTTCAGTTTAAGAATCCAAAAAACTTTCAAAATCATCATTAGTTTTTATACCATTTTGGTCTCCTAACATTATACACTTTTTAAAACTTACAGTAGAATTATTATAAGAATGCACAAAAGGAAATTTCTTTTAATCCAAGTTACATCTGGGAGTCTTATCTACATTTATAGGTTAACAGTAAATCTAGTTGACATGCCTTTTATGTATGACTGTTAACTATGGTTACTAGATATGATGGTACTCTGTGCCATCACAAGATCGTTGATTGCACGTGGCTTTGTGAGGTGTTAGAAATAACTTTGAAGAGGGCAGCCTTGAAGGGACAATGCCCAGGAGCAAATTTTTCATGGATATGAAGGTCTGCCACAACACTTGGATTAATTTTGATGTCCTCAACACCATATTATAAAGAATTTTCCTCCATGTAATTAAAAGTTTTTACTAGAGGTTTAAATTACAGTATATTTGTATCATGTGGTTATGACTTTGTCTATGTACCTTTCCCTGATTGTGGACATTTAGGATGCATGTTGTCTTTTATCTTCCTCTTAATGAATGTCACCAGGGAACATTTGTAATTTTTCTATTTTCTAAAAGGCTGTATCTTCTTACTGATAATGAATGAGTGCATGTTGTTATTTTATACTTCTAAGCAGTGAGTCCTATTTTTTATTTCTTTACTAATTATATAAAAACTTGACCCTATTGTGTAATCCAAAGCTTAAATGCGTTTTTTGTAATCTACTTCTATGGAATGTCTCTTCGATTTCTCCATTAATAATTTTACTATAGTAAGTATAATGCAGTAGAAAGGCTCACATCCTGGCTCTTCTTTTTTATTTTTCCGTCTCCTGGCTCCTTTTATTTAATGATTTGAAACTAAAGGTTATTAGAAATTCCCAGGGTTTCTTTTGGCAGATAAAGACATTCACATAAATTAATTGAATTACTGCTATCCCCTACCCTAATCCCAACAGCCTGAAGTACTTGAGCAACTAAGTGGATTGAAAGAGTTTTGGATGGATGCTAATAGACTGACTTTTATTCCAGGGGTATGTATATGAAAATTTAAATGGCATCACTTATTTCTGGCTCTCCTTTGCAGTTTTGTGAATTATATCTTTTATAATTACTTTTAATTAATAAGAAGAAATTGGATTATTCTTTATTAAACACAAGCAAATTACATTTTTTTCCATGAGCACATTCTTGATTATAATCTAAGAATTCTCATAATAAACATTTGTAAGTCTCCTTTTAATACTGTTGAGTGTGTCCTTTCCAATGGTATCACTTGAACTTATGTACCAATTTGCTTTACCCAAGAAATTGGTAAACTAGGATATTTTCCTGAACTTTCTGTTTTAACAACTGACAAATTGTTTACTCCCATGAAAAAAACACAAGAATCCCCATATATGCTATCTCCTTAGGAGGTAATGGACAACTGAATTCCCAAAGAATATGTCCTTTGTCACTTCTGCTATGCTACGATTAGTAGAACATCTTAGCTTTATTGCTGAATACATTTCGAATGGCATTTTAAAAACTACCTGAGAGTCTTCTTTCTTGTATTAACATTTAATTTTGAATTAAAACTTGGTGTCCAGTTCATTGCCTAAACTTTTTACAAATTACTAATGTTAGTAGAGTCATTAGATTTTCTTTTTTTACTTATAGTTTATTGGTAGTTTGAAACAGCTCACATATTTGGATGTTTCTAAAAATAATATTGAAATGGTTGAAGAAGGAATTTCAGCATGTGAAAACCTTCAAGACCTCCTATTATCAAGCAATTCACTTCAGCAGCTTCCTGAGACTATTGGTTTGTATTGCTTTCAAATTCATGCAATTTTTATTAAAATAAATTCAAGGCTTCCACATAATCTCAAATTTCACTTGTTATGAGGTAGTTATACTGCATTACCACAGGAACAGATTTTATTTGAATTTTTCCTATTATGATCAGTCGTACAGTTTGCTCCTTTGTTGACATTACTGTTTTTTATTTACTCTAAGGAAATCTCATTTTTATTTCTAATATATTTAAATTCTTTGAAATAAGTTAATTTATACTAATTTGGCTTAACTGTTAGCTTTTATTGTCATAGCTTTTATTTTGGTAACTTTTTTCATTCCTGTTTCATTATAGACACTCAGACAAGAAAACAGATCAGTTGAACAGATCATGAGAGATCTATAATTGAGTCTGTGTCGTTGCTTGTTCAATGATATGTCAATGGAATTGAGTTATTTTGATGAAAGGACCCAAAACTTCAATCTTGACATCTTTTTGATGTTTTAATATAAAAACCAAAAATATTTTTGTATCTTTCTCAGTTAAATCACATGGTGGTTTTAGCTAAAACTACATTTTTGTAAGTTCGCTACGATTCTACTGTTATTTAGTCAACACTTCTTAAACTTAAAAAATGTTTTACTGTTTTAGTATTAGGATATATGGAATAGTTTGTTATACACCTGTTATGAACTACCTTCATACTACCATTTCTTTAGTCTGTTAATTCAACAAGTTTGTATTGTCTGTTTTTTCTGTGCCATGACATTGTTTTTAGAAGCAGAGCTACAACAGTGAACAAGGAAGAGAAAAAGTTCCTACTATCAGTAAAGTTTATATTTTAGTGGGAGTTAATAAACAGATGTACACTGTGTTAAATAGTGATGTGGATGAAGATTGAAAGTACAGGATAAGGGAATAGAATGTTGGGATTGGGAGTGGTATCTCTTTTAGATAAGTTTATTAGGAAAGTTGTTTCTAATTCTTGTCAGATGTAATATGTCTCACATTGACTGTTGGTGGACTTGCTTCTTTTTTAAGCTG
Source organism: Rhinopithecus roxellana (assembly GCF_007565055.1). NCBI lineage: Eukaryota > Metazoa > Chordata > Mammalia > Primates > Cercopithecidae > Rhinopithecus > Rhinopithecus roxellana. The sequence continues at coordinate 59,291,843 of NC_044551.1, forward strand.
AAAAATTATATGTTGTTTCTTCCCTCATTAGGTTCGTTGAAGAATATAACAACTCTTAAAATAGATGAAAACCAGTTAATGTATCTGCCAGACTCTATAGGAGGGTAAGTTTTTTGTGAATGTATACACCCTCAAAGATTTTACTTTCAGTTCAGCATGCCATACATATTTTCAGATATTTGCATAAATGACTTAAAGATTTTGTAAACATTTAAGTAATTAGTATACAGGTTGAGTGTGTGTTTGATAGTCAGACCTGCTTATTAATGGTGAAGTTTAGCTTTGTGAAATGGTTTCACTAGGTTTTCAAAGTCGAGTTCAAATGTTTATGTGTTCTGAAATTTTGGATTATACATAGGAAACCTTTAAAAAATAATATATATTTCTTTTTTAAATTAAAGGTTAATATCAGTAGAAGAACTGGATTGTAGTTTCAATGAAGTTGAAGCTTTGCCTTCATCTATTGGGCAGCTTACTAACATAAGAACTTTTGCTGCTGATCATAATTACTTACAACAGTTGCCCCCAGAGGTAATGTATTTTGGATTTATTTAGATTTTTGTCTTTTCATTTTTTTCCAATTATCTTCATTATAGCTATTTAGTGTGGCTTCATTTATTTTCTTTCTAAAATAGTTTATCAAGTTACTTATTAGCTATGTTAATTTTGAAGAGGTTCCTAAATGCTTTCTTATGTACATAAAAGTTAATAATTAGAAAGTCTAATCATTATTTCTTTTATAAATGTGGAGTATTTTTCATAACTTTCAAAATGATGTTTTTATGTGTTGATCAACCTGTAGGCCAAATTTTTTGATCCTCAGTTTATATTTCTCTTTCAGATTGGAAGCTGGAAAAATGTAACTGTGCTGTTTCTCCATTCCAATAAACTTGAGACACTTCCAGAGGAAATGGGTGATATGCAAAAATTAAAAGTCATTAATTTAAGTGACAATAGGTTTGTGATACTATATTCATCAGTTGGCTTATAGGAGACGTTGGTTAGATGAAATTAAGTTTCATATGATATACAATAGAATAGCTAGTGCTTGTTTCTCTTTAAATATACATAGTAAGTCCTCAGTGTTATTGATAGGCTCTTGGAAAGTGTGACTTTCAGTGAAACAACATACAATGAAATCACTTCTTTCGTTCATCAGTGTTTTAAGAAAATGACATTATTTGAGGACCTGCCATACACAGGTTTGCTAAAAGCTGTGGTTTCCAAGAACTTATCAGTAACATTAAATGAGGTCTTAAGTGTGTATTTTTGTTTTTTCTTTATACAAGGAGTGGTCTAATTTTTCTGATGTTAATTTATCATACGGTGGTTGTTACTATTCATTTTAGGTTGACTTAGCTATATATTCCTTATTCTCTCCTTACAGTTACCTCCTTACCTTATTCTCTCCTTAAGATTCCTAAAGTCACATCTTCACCTTAATATTGCTATTTAACAAAACAACTTTGGAATGTATCTAGTCTGTTGCTAATATTTTTCTGGGCAGAAATCTGGTTTCAGCAAAGCCAAGATGCAGAGCAAATTGATCACTAGGGTTGTAAATTGGAACAATGTTTAAGTTAAAAACAGAATTTCCATACTTTTTCCTGAGGTAAACATACTAATGATGATTCAACTGCATTTGTAGAGTGTTTTCACTTTTTACTTTCATAGTGTCTTGTGAAGTCTTCAGAACAGCTCTATGAAATAGTATAATAGTATTCCCATTTTATGTAGGAGGGTTTTAAGACTCAGATTTAAGATGACTCACATAGCTTATAAGGTAGAGCTTTAATTTAAACTCAATTTTCTGACTAATTATGATATTCTAACTTCTGTTTTATTCAAAAGAACCACTGCTTTCTTAAGTCAGTGTTTCACCCTTTAATTCCTACGGCTCACAGTAGGTTGTGCAAATTACCTTGAAAGAAAGGCATGGAAGACTAGTTAGGCATAAGATAGCAAGGCTGAAGTAGATAATTCCCTCTTAAATAGGATATTTTCGTTTAGTATTCTAATGAGTATTTATAGTTGACCCTCTGTATTTGTGGGTTCTGCAAGTGTGGATTCAAACAACTTCAGATCAAAAATATTTGGAAGAAAATTGTGTCAGTACTGAACGTGTACCAACATTCCCATTGTTATTCCCTAAACAGTACGGTATACCAACTGTTTACATAGCGTTTGTATTCTAATAGGTATTATAAGTACTCTAGAAATGATTTAAAATATATAGGGGGGATGTACATAGGTTATATGCAAATACTATACGATTTTATATAAGGGATTGAGCATCTGCAGATTTTGGTGTCTGAGGGAGATCCTGGAACCAGTCTTCCACAGATACTGAGGAATGACTGTACTTTGTTTTTACTCATTATCATCTTAGGATAGTCTTCTAGGTTATATAACTGCTGACTCACAAATAGAGAGCAGTGCAGTTTTTATATCAAACTATCACTAAGAGTGCTTCCTATAACAGTTTGTTCTGAGTACAAATAAACCAAAGCAATTTTATGAGACATTCCTTAATGTGTTCTTTTCTCTAAGGCAGGGACAATTAACTGTTATTTTTTAAGGTTATTCTGTTATCCATTTTCTTGCCAGGTGAATTGATTCAATTGAAGAATTAATATTTTTGAAACTAATTTTTATAAAACTAGATATTTTGTCTTATGTTCTGTACAAATAATTATATTGGACTTTTCTAGATTTTTTTCTCCTATTTTTGTGCGCAACTATATAGCATTTTTCAGAAAACCTTTGAGCCCTCATTCATTTTAAATCTCAAATTTTAAAGTTTAATTTTTGTTTGTATTTTTTCCTACAGATTAAAGAATTTGCCCTTTAGCTTTACAAAGCTACAGCAATTGACAGCTATGTGGCTCTCAGATAATCAGGTGGGCATTCTGATTTTATAAGTTAATAGAGTTCCTTTGTGTGTTACATAATTTTGCACTGTGATTTACATAGGGTCATTTAAGAGCAGCTATACAGTGGTACATGTGTAAATGTATCTTTTATATAAGAAAAATCTCAAAATATTTAGAAGGACATGACTTTTTATAAAATAGGTATCGATTTATAAGTAATGAATTCTGTTGGACTTGCCTAATTTCTCCTAAATCTGTGAAAATTTTGAGAGATTAGGAAGTCAGACTCAAACTCTGATTTTAATAGCATTATCTCATACACTTGTCATATTTTATAGTGAGAACACTTAAAGTCTACTTGGCAATTTCAAGACTATAACAGTGTTATTAACTGTAGTCACCACGTTGTACAGTAGAGCTCTTGAACTTGTTCCTCCTAACTTGACTTTTGTACCCTTTGACCAATATATCCCAATCCATGCTCCAGCCCACCCCTGCCAGCTCCAAAACCCACCATTTTACTCTTAGTTTCTTTCAGTTTATCTGTTTTAGATTCCTCATATAAGTGAAAATGTGTGACATTTATCTTCTTGTTCCTGCTTATTTCACTTAACATAATGTCCTCTAGGTTCATCCATGTTGTTGCAAGTGACAGGATTTCCTGAATAGTATTCCATTGTGATTGTATGTGTATTTGTGTACACACACTACATTTTCTTTATTCATTCATCCATTCATGGGCACTTAGGCTGATTTGCTATTGTGAGTTCTGCTGCAGTGAACATGGGAGTGCAGACATCTCTTCAACATACTGATTTTATTTCTTTTGAATATATATCCAGTAGTGAGATTGCTGGATTATATGATAGTTTCATTTTTAATATTTTGAGGAACCTCCATAACATATTCCCACCAACAGTGTGTAAGGATTCCTTGTAAGTTGTTATAACAAAATAGAATATACAATTTACTGATCTTCTTAATTAAAAAATTAATGCTTGTTATTTGATGTTGAGCAATACTTTATAATAATTTATTTAAAGCTTTATTTTCCCAGTGTTGGATACACTGGTCTCATATGATACTTATGAACTCCACAGCCAAATTTTCTTGAGAAACTATATTGTATTCTAATTCTGGATTATATTAACAGCCTTGAGGTGTTAATACAGTAAAGAAACCTACAAGGATTCTTCATACTTTTTAACTGGGTATCCTTCTCTGTTCTGTTCTGTCTTGTTCCGTGCTGTACTTCTCTTTTTTTTTTTTTTTTTTTTTGAGACAGAGTCTCTCTCTGCTGCCAGGCTGGAGTGCAGTGGCATGATCTCAGCTCACTGCACCCTTCACCTCCCAGGTTCAAGCAATTCTCCTGCCTCGGCCTCCTGAGTAGCTGGGACTACAGGCATGTGCCACCACTCCCAGCTAATTTTTGTATATTTAGTAGAGACGGGGTTTCACCATGTTGGCCAGGATGGTCTCGATCTCTTGACCTCATGATCCGCCTGCCTTGGCCTCCCAAAAGTGCTGGGATTACAGGCTTGAGCCACCACACCCTGCCTTGGGGACCCGTTTCTTACCTAGCCCTTACTATTATCCCAAAAGCCTTAAATTTTTGTTAATCCATGGTTATGAATAAGACTATATTATTTACCTGCTTTGCAAATTTAGAGAGAATATTAAAATGATGATACATTGCCTTTATTAGAGGTTTTTGTTTGTTTTTGTTTTTTGACAGTCTTGCTCTGTCACTCAGGCTGGAGTGCAGTGGCATGATGTTGGCTCACTGCAACCTCTGTCCCCCGGGCTCAAGCAGTTCTCCTGCCTCAGCCTCCAGAGTCGCTGGGATTACAGGCCTGTGCCACCATGCCTGGCTAATTTTTGTGTTTTTTTTAGTAGAGATGGAGTTTCCCCATGTTGGCCAGGCTGGTCTCAAACTCCTGACCTCAGGTAATCCGCCTGCCTTGGCCTCCCAAAGTGCTGGGATTACAGGTGTGAGCCACCATGCCTGGCCTTATTGGAGCTTTTTAACACAGGCAATTACTGTATCTATTATATGTGGAACTGATTTCTCTTAATTGAATAGTATATGTTTAAATTTGATTTGAAATTTTGCGACTAGATTCAGAAAACATTTGCTGGACCCCATCTTATGCCATTTACTAACTTCACAATGAATGAGATGTACCTCCTGATCTTGAGGAACTCTTAGACTAATTCTATTAGTAGAGTAGCACTTTTTTTTTTTTTTTTTTTTTTTTTGAGGCGAGGTCTTGCTCTGTCATCTAGGTTGGAGTACACTGGTATAATTAAGATTCAGTGGAATCTTCAACTCCTGGGGTCAAGCAGTCCTCCCGCCTCAGCATCCCAAGTAGCTGGGACCACAGGTGCATATCACCACGCCCAGCTAAATTTTTTTTTTTTTAAACGTTTTTAGTAGTGACAAGAAATCATGATATTGCCCAGACTGGTCTCGAACTCCTGGACTCAAGCCATCCCCCTGCCTCAGCCTCCCACAATGCTGGGACTACAGGTGTTAACCACCATGCCTGGCCTGCAGTAGCACTTTTGTGGATAAATTAATGCCAGCAAATTATACCAGATGATTCATTTTAATGAAATTAACAAAGTATCTGCTACAGTTTCTTCATATTTACAGTGTTCTTTCATTCTATTTATACTTCTCCAATTGATTTAAAACAAAAATTATATGTAGGAGTCTTTGTTCTTCAAAATTTGACAGAATATTGAGTAAAACAAATCAGGTATGGCTAGAAAATTTCCCTTACCCTTACCATATGAAGCAATAATTTTGCTGTGAAAGAATGACATGTAGAGAAGAAGGTATACAGAGGTTTGGTTGTGAATTATAAAAAACTGTTCTACTGTTTTATGGTTATGAAAATAAATTGCTCTGGTATGTAGAACAGTACATGCAGTAATATAATTTTCATGAGTTGCTGAAGGCATGAGCAGAACAATTATTTATTAATTCCTTCATCCATTTTGTGATTCTCAAGAACCATTTATTGAAAACTGCTTTGTGCCAGGCAGTTTAAGGTGGGAAGAAGAATATTTAGAAAGTTACTTTAATACAATGTGGTTAAGAGACTTAATAGGACTAAGCTTTAGGATCAAAGATGGGGAAGATAACCGAGGGATGTAAAGGCAAATTTCTGAAGAGGAGGAAATGCCTGCAATGCCTGAATTATCTCTCAAAAGAGGAATGGGGCTGGGTATGGTGATTCACACCTCTAATCCCAGAGCTTTGGGAGGCTGAGGTGGGAGAATCTTTTGAAGCCAGGAGTTTGAGACCAATCTGGGCAACATAGCAACATCCCATCTCTGCAAAAAAATTAAAACATTAGCCAGGTGAGGTAGCACATGCCTGTACAAGTCCAAGCTACTCAGGAGGCTGAGTCTTGAGGATCCTTTGAGCCCAGGAGTTCAAGGTTACAGTGAGCTGTGAGCCTGCCACTGTACTCCAGCATGGGCAACAGAGCAAGATTCTATCTGTAAGATAAAGTTCTTTTAAATAAAAAAGAGGAATAGGATTTTGTGTCTATTTTTTCTCCCTTAAGATTGAGTTTTCACGTGTTGCCGAGTCTGATCTCAAACTTCTAGGCTCAAGTGATCTTCCCACCCCAGCCTTCTGAGTATCTGGGATTATAGACCTGCACCACCATGACCAACTAGGTGTAGGATTTAAAGAAAAAAAAGAGAACAGTGTTCTGGTTTGGAAGAATATCATGAGCATAAGCATTTAGGTGCAAAGCAGCGTAGTATATTCCATAACTGTACAAGCAGGTCATTGTGACAAGAGTGTAACAGTGAGAAGGAAAAGGTAGAAAACGAGGCTACAAAGGCAGATAGAGATCAGTTGGTGGAGGATTTTTTTTTTTTTTTTTTTTTTTTTTGAGATGGAGTCTGGCTCTGTCGCTTAGGCTGGAGTACAGTGGCCGGATCTCAGCTCACTGCAAGCTCCGCCTTCCGGGTTCCCGCCATTCTCCTGCCTCAGCCTCCCGAGTAGCTGGGACTACAGGCGCCCGCCACCTCGCCCGGCTGGTTTTTTGTATTTTTTAGTAGAGACGGGGTTTCACCGTGTTAGCCAGGATGGTCTCGATCTCCTGACCTCGTGATCTGCCCGTCTCGGCCTCCCAAAGTGCTGGGATTACAGGCTTAAGCCACCGCGCCCGGCTGGTGGAGGATCTTCTATGCCATGCAGAAAAACTTGTATTATATCTCAAGGATGGCAAATAAGATTTTTTAAAATCTTGTGCTCTTATCAATTATGAGTGGCTTCCTGAAAAATTGTGTTGCAGATTCTGACTTAAATTCAAGCTAGTGGAAAATTGCTGTGATTTGGGTGGCTGTGTAATTTATTGTCCCTAATAGGATACTTTTGGGGGAGTGAAAGGGGCTCCATCGATAATTACATGAGAACAGCATGTGTAAATTGTGTCTGTCTCAGGCAAAATGGACATTCGATCATTCTAGTCATGATCAATTATTCATATCTGCCATCAGTATAAAAGGAAGAAGTGATTTTTATGATACATATAGGATAATACGGGAACCAGTGTAATGTTGAACAGGCAAATAGTCTGATCTCATTGATATTTTAGAAAGGCCTTTTTGGCTGCATGGTGGAAGATGGATTCATCAGGGGTTAGTGCCAAGCATGAAGGCAGGGGAGACTGAGTTGGAGGACATTGTCATACTCTAGGCAACAGAATATGTTGCCTTGAACTAAAGTAATGAAACAGAGCTGAGAGAAGAGCAGGTATTTTTGAGGAATAATTTAAAAGGTTGCATCAATAGAGCATGAAGAATGCATGTATGTGAAAAGAGAGTAAAAGCAAAGATGAGGGTCAGAGATGTGGCTTCAGTGACTAGGTGGATAATGCTGCCACAACCGGGAAAACTAACCACAAATGAAGAAATATGTTTATGGGAAGGTGTTAAGTTCTAGTTAAACCTGTTGACTTAGAAGTACCTTTGGTATATCCAAGTAGCTATGTATAGAACACGCTGGTGACCATGAACTTCCTTACTTCATTTTCTTCTGTATGGTTTCTGTGCTCTTGGTTTCTCTATTTAAAAATTTCTAACCTTCAGAAATTTCTCAAAATTGCTCCTGAAGTCTTCATTTTCTTTTTTCAGTACTATTATAGGTTTATTCTTTGTGCTTATTTGTAAAAATGTATTCACTTTATTTAAAAAGATTTGTGGCACAAGAAGAAATACACATTGGTGTTCAGCCTATACTCTTAATTAACTTTTTCTAGGGAATGGTTTCATAGTTTTTGTTGTTTCTCAAAAGGAATTATATAAAATTATATAAAAAAACTTTTAAAATGTTAGTGATGGATGAATCCTGAGGAACACCAGCACTTGAATGGCAGTAGACTAAGAGGCTTAAAGAGAGTAGCCATAGAAGTAGAAGGAGAACTGAATGATGATGGTCTCAATTAAGAGTGAAGAAACTGGCCTGAAGAAAGAAGTTGTTAATGAGATAAATGCTGTTGAGAAGTCAGTTGAGATTAAATCTGAAAAATATCCATTATATGTGGCAACTAGCTAAAGTAATTATAGAGGTATATGTCAAAACCCAGACTGAAGGAGTTTAAGGAATAAATAGATGATGGAATGGAATCACATAATGTTGATTACTCTTTAAGAAGGTTGGATGAGAAGGAAATGGAATGGAACGTAAAGAAATTGATAGCTAGCAGCAGGAAAAGCGCAGGGATCCTTTAATATTGGAGAGCATGTTTACAGGTTGTTGGAAAGAAGCTGTGTAATGAGTAAGATTAAGAATATGAGGGCCAAGTGCGGTGGCTTGTGCCTGTAATTCCAATACTTTGGGAGGCCGAGGCGGGTGGATCATCTCAGGTGGATCACCTGAGATCAGGAGTTCAAGACCAGCCTGACCAATATGGTGAAACCCCGTCTCTACTAAAAATACAAAACTTAGCTGGACGTGGTGGCATGCGCCTGTAGTCTCAGCTACTGAGGAGGCTGAGACAGGAGAATTGATTGAACCTGGGAGATGGACGTTGCAGTGAGCCGAGATCACTCCACTGTACTCCACACTCCAGGCTGGGTGACAGAGCAAGACTCTGTCTTAAAAAAAAAAAAAAAAAAAAAAAAAAGAGAAGCAGTTGGATAATGGGTAGAAAATGACAGAAAAGCTATGACAGGAATTCTGAACCTGTTGGAGGGAGTTGGGTATGACGTTTGTGAAAGGGAGGAGAGGAAACAGTGTACATTATAATACTCTTAGAATGTAGTATTTTCCATACTCATAGCTGTCCTTTTTTTTTTTTTTTTTTTTTTTTTTTTGAGACAGTGTCTCACTCTGTCTCCCAGGCTGGGGTGCAGTGGCTCCATCTTGGCTCACTGCAACTTCCTCCTCCCAGGTCCAGGCAATTCTCCTGCCTCAGCCTCTTGAGTAGTTGGGACTACAGGCCTGCCACCACACCTAGCTTTTTGTATTTTCAGTAGAGACGAGGTTTCACCATGTTGGCCAGGCTGTTCTCGAACTCCTGATTTCACGTGATCCATCCACCTCGGCCTCCCAAAGTGCTGAGATTACAGGCGTGAGCCACCCCGCACAACCTCGTAGCTGTTCTTGAATCCTTGTTTTTTTTTTTTTTTTTTTTTTTAGGGAAGATATTTTCAGAGTACAGTTTAGGAAACATAGAAGGATTTTCAGGTAGCATGTAGAGCCTGGTTGAAGTATTATTAGTATCAGTACACAAATATGAGTACAAATTAATAATCACTCCACAAGTTTGTGGTGATACTAATTTGCTCAGCAATGTAATATAGAGAAAGCATACAACTGGAAGGATTTTGGGCTGTAGTTTTGCCAAGACAGGTGCAAGAAAAGAATAATGCAGCGAGGTTTGTGGCAAGAAAGTGGTTTAAGATATATTGTGGTACAAAAGGGGAGTCAAAGACGAAGTAAATCGTGGGAAGCATGTTAAAAGGTCAGGGTATTAGTAGTCTTGCTGAGGGTGATCAGCAAGTACTGTGAGAGCAGTGAAGTGGGAGGGCTGCATGTTGTCTGTGTTACCATACTCTGCTGGTTGTCCTTTTGCCTGACTGCTCCTCAGTCTCCTTTTCAGATATATTTGTTCTGCCTGTGCCTTACATGTTTGTGCTCCTCATGGTTACCCTAGGCTCTGCTTTAATTTCTCCATACTTTCTCTTGAAATTGCTGTCTGTATCCTCATTATTCCTAACAATATCTTCAGCCCAGTTCTTGTGCCAGAGCTTCACATTCATATAGCTCAATTCCTGCTTAACATTGCCACCTAAATGTCTCAAATTCAACAAGCCCAAAATTGAGTATACCATCTTCTGCCCCAAATATATTTCCCACACCCCCCAGCTTCTTTAGCTTGGTAAATAATACTTGATGGAGGCAGAGGCCTGGAAATACAACCCTTAACTACTGTTTTTCCCTGTACTTCAGTCCAGTTCATAGACAAGCCCTATTGAATCTTAAACATCTTCAAGTGTTTGTGTATTTTGCTTTATCCCTACTGCCACTCCCTTAAATACTGTTCACCATCATCTTTCACTTAAGACTTGCACTGTCCAGTACCATAGCCACTAGTGTCAGGGGACTGGTCCAAATTGAGATTTGGTGTGAGTGTAAGATACACACTGGTGTCTGTAGCCTTAGTATGAACAGAGAATATATATCGTCACGTTCATAATTTTTTTGATTATATGTTAAAATGATATTTTGAATATGTAAAGTTAAATGCATTATCAAAATTTCATCTTTTTTTGCCATTTTAAAATATGTGGCTACTAAAGGATTCTAAAGTGATCAGACTGGGCATGGTGGCTCACACCTGTAATCCTAGCACTTTGAGAAGTCAAGGCAGGAGGCTTACTTGAGGCCAGGAGTTTGAGACCTGCCTGGGTGACATAACAAGACCCCATCTCTTAAAAGATATATATATATAGCAAGTCATGGTGGCACGTACCTGTAGTACCAGCTGCTTGGAAGGCTGAGGCAGGAAGATTGCTTGAGCCCAGAAGTTCTAGGTTACAATGAGCTATGATCATGCCACTGCACTCCAGCCTGGGTGACAGAGCAAGATTCTCTTTAAAAAAAAAAAAAGGAAAAGAAAAAGAAAATTATAAATAATCTGTGGTTCTCATTTTTGTCTTATCTTACAGTTCTTTCGAACAGTGCTGACAGTTTTGAGCTAACTTCCTAATAGGTCTCTGCCTCCAGTGTTGCTCCCAGTTCCAATCCCTTATTACCCATTCTGAACCACATTGTAATTTGAGTGATTCTTTAATCTGATCCCAGCACTAACATACTTAAAAACCTTTTCATTGTTTCTTTTTTCTTTATATCATATGCCTCAAGAGCCTGCTCGTCTTGTGGCTTTGTCTCTACCCCGTACACATTCATTCTCATTTCTCCAAATCAGTTCTGCTTTCTTGGAACATTCTTCCTTCTCTTTCTTACCTGGCTTCTTACCGTCTTATCCTCACCTTAGACTTTCTTTCAGGAATGCTTTGCTAATCATTCAAGATAATGGGAAGTGAATTTCTCCTATATGTTCTCCCTGCATACTGTACGCTGTCTACCCTGTAATTACACTTGAAATTACAATTGCAGTTGCCTGTTTTGTTACCTGTATTCTTCCTCTCAGAAACTCTACAAAGTCAGTAAAGATAACATGCTTTGCTCACCACTCTGTACACAGGGCCTGTCATAGTGCTTTGCAATATAAAAGGCTCTTAGTAAATATTCATTGAATGAGTCATTTTTATATTTCAGAGAAGAATATTTACAGGTGATATTTTAGGAATTGTGGCATAAGAATAGAGTATCTGAAATGAAATCAGATTAAAGATCTCTGAAGTTGGGTGTTCAGGGAACTGAGAGGCCAGATACACTGTTCTCAGTTCCTTTTTCTGTCTCTGTGCCTCATAAATAACAGGTGACTAGTTTTCTTATTACATCTTTGTTGACATGTAATTCATGTACCATACAGTGATTTTCAGGGCAATGAGTTTTTAAAAGCCTTCCAAATAATTTTTACATGCTCATCTAAGGGGACTTATTTTTTTCTTCTCACACATTGTTCATCTGCTGAGAAGCCAAAAGTATGGAAATGTCATCTGTGTTTTGTATATGTTGAATTACCCATGACTTTGGAAAAGTTCGGTGTAAAAGAGCCAAGAATAGATGAGTACCATCAAGAGGCCAGCAGATAATAGGACAGGAGATTGACTATGGAAGGTACGGGTTATATGCCTCAAAGGAACAGGAATTTAAATCTGAGGATAGGGGAGGAATGATGTCACAGCATTGTAAGTGCTACCCTCACCTCCTGACTTGGGGTGGATGAGGTAGGAGAGAATAAATTAACACCTATATTTGAGGCCTGAGGGAAGCACTGTCTTTGGGAAGGGAGTAGAGCTACCATTTCCATTATCTGAGGGTCAAGGAAATTGTTCAGGAATTTGAAATGTAGGGCAGTTTTTGTTTGCTGAGGAACAGAGGGGAATGTTTGAATGGGAGTAAGATTACAGGATGGAATTAACTAGCTGGAACGTTTTCACAGGAGTAGGTGCAAATAATTAAGTAATAGAGTGGCATGTGAGGGGAGAATTGCATAGTTCTCTGTCCATCTGGAGCCAGCCAAGGCTTTTATTGGTAGGATTTTAGGTGAATAGCAAAAAGAACTAATTATATTAAAAAATAGATGGATAACATTTGTTAACTAGTTAGGGAAAAAATCATAAGAAAAAAGAAGGTCCAAACTTCCTGGGGGGCTCCACCACTGAGTGACTTACTGGTGTCATTACTGTAGATGGGATACACAAGTACACGAGAGGAAGAAAGAGAAGCTTTTTTTCATCATTCTCTTTTCATCATTGTTTTCATAATGAAAACAATGATTTTCATGAAGAGAATCATCATTCTCTTTTCATCAGTGATGAATTGTTTTCATCATTCTCTTTTCAGCTGCTAACTAGAATAAACATTTAGATAACCAGACTAACCCTTCCAAGTAATTTTTTCCAAAAGCATCTTAGTGAAGGGGAATGCTAGAGAGGGCAAAATAATACACAATGGAAAGGCTTATTTTATAACTTTATTAAATATATCACTGTGTTAATAAGTAACAGACTATGGGTAAACTTAGTGTATGAAATCTTTTAAAACTTGATATTTCAGTAACTTGATTTACTTTATACTAAAAACTAAATTTTATTTGTTGGATTTTAATATGGTTTCAAATGAATGCCTAAAGTATTATTGTATATAGTTAGATTTGTTTGTAACCTACACATTGATATTTTATAGAAAAAGTGGTGTGTACTTATGCAGAGGAATTGCTAAATATGTATTTGCTTTAGGGTTATTGAAAATTAAGCATTTATTTTCCTTCTCTAGTCCAAACCCCTGATACCTCTTCAAAAAGAAACTGATTCAGAGACCCAGAAAATGGTGCTTACCAACTACATGTTCCCTCAACAGCCAAGGACTGAGGATGGTAGGAATTTCATAATCTGTTTTCTTGTTAAAAACACATAGTAATTTAAAAGGTGTGAAGTGAACTTTTAAGTCTCAAAGACTTTTACTAGTTTGATGGGACTTGAGAGAATTGACCAAAAAAGTTCATTTGAAAATAATGGAAAAATAGGGCACGATTTCAGGAGTTGAATTTAGAGGTATAAGTGTAGCATATGCTTCCTTAAATGATTCCTTTAAATTAAACCACAGTGTTAAAATTGGTAACTTAAAAACATTTAGCTATATGCTAGGAATAAATGTTAAGTGTTATGTGATAAGAATTATTAAACCAGGAAATATTTTCTTCACTTGTGAACTTAATATTACACTTGGATCTACACACTGGATCAGCATAATCTGTTGAACTCTGACTATAAATGCTACTCTTAAATTCTTTTATTTTGCCCGACAAGGGGGAATATACCTTTTACTACTGGGCACAGATGTTTTTTATATTTTATGGTGTGACAACCTTTTAGACTAATGAGCAAATTGTTTCTAGTATATGTTGTACTCTCTGTGTGTGTGTGTGTGTGTGTATTATATTACACTTAAAGTAACTGTAATTTTTATGTATCTTCTTTCTGACACCAGTGAACATACCTGTCGTTTGAAATTATTTATAAGTTAATTCTTAATACATAGAAACACTGAAGAAAAAATGTAAATCAGTCATGTCAATCATCAGTCTTAATTTATAAACTATACCACAGGCAAGTTAAATAGGTTATTGAACTTCAGTTTCCTTATCTTGAAATGATGATAATAGTTCTTTTGGAGCACAGCCACATTCGTTCACTATAAAACACTCTGGAACCAAGCATTTCAGATAAGAGATACTTATGCTAATATTCTGTCCTCTCATGTAAAATAACAATTATCTAGTATATTGCATAGCTGATTATAACATTATTTAGAGGATGCTTACCCTTACTTCCTATTTTCCAGAAATCATCTTCAGAGACAAAGAAAAGTAGGAAATTGAGATATAAGTTTTAGTGAATAAGACAAAAAAACTTAGCTATTGATGCATTCGAGTATTTGTTGTAATTCCCCACATGGCACTGCTTACAGCATAAGCAGAGTTTGCATTTCTATTTTTAACTTAATTTCTAATTCATAAAATTATTGTTCACATAAAACAGTAATCACTATTGACAGCTTAATATTAAGTATACTATATTTTGTTATGGAAACATACTTCCATGTTTTATTGTATTGCTAAATTTGGAGATTGTGGGTGAATTTAAATACATGGAAGAGAGGTTGTTAACCTATTCTCAAAGCTTTAACTATAGAACCTCCAGTGAATGAAGCTCTTTATGTTAGTTATCTCACAAATCTTCTAATTGGATTAGAAAGCTGAACAGGTTGTGCTACATATAAATACAAGTCATCAGATTATACCCATGAAATAATAACTTATCAAAGCAAGTCTTTTATTGCTTCTGGCAGAGAGCAAGAAATAGTTATCCTATAGAAGGTAAAGAGTTTTCTATTAGTTTAGCACTAGTTCTGGAATACAAGTTAAATAAGTTTTTATTCCATTTCAGTAATTCAAAGCTAAACCTGCTATAGCAATGTAAAAATAATAGCCAATTTGAGTCAGACACGATGCTAAGCACTTTATATATCCATAACTTCTCATCTTTACAATCTTCCAAAATAGATGCTGTTATCATTAGTTGCCTTTCCCAAAGCTTAAAATATTTATCTGACCCTTTATAGAAAAAGTTTACTCATTCTGCCTCTAAACTGTCAGAATCATAGGTATATTCGTGCCTTGATTTCTTCTCATACTGGTTTCTACTTTAATGATTCAAATCTACCTTGCCTTCTTTTACTATTCTATCATTGTAATTTATTCCCTTCCTGTTTAATTTGAAAAGAGATCACAATTCAGGTAAAACATTTATTTCTGATAGGAAGAATAGAAGTAGCAAAATCTTGCCACTACTAATTTTTGATTTTGAGATTTGTTTGAAGAGTTTCTAATAGAAAAGTTTGAAATACAGTATCAGTTATGATATTCTGGGTCCTCTTAGAGTTCATTTGTCACCTAAAGTGTCTCATGGATATTATACACAGAGTACTAAACAAGGTGAATGAATTTCCTTTCAACTATAAGAAAGGCTTTTGTCTTTATCCTAGTGCCTCCAAGAAATAGATGAGTCAAAAAATATTACGTATTTGGGTTTGGGTTTTATACCAATTTGAGAGAAGTAGACACTGTTCGCAATTAATTCTGTTTTTCATCCCACCTTTGTGACAGGTATTGTGCTAGAGCTAAGTAAAGGCAAAAATTCTTGCCTTCAAGATTCTGAAGGTGGGAAGATTTAAAAAAAGAAGGAAAAAAGAAAGATTCTAAAGGTAGATAGTGATGAATAAATGTGCAAGAGTAGGGGTGAGATCTTGGGCCTAGGTAGAGGAATCAGTCTTAATCAGAGAGAAAGGGAAGTATGCCTTCCTATAACAATACATTTGTAGCTAAGAAAGCAGGATATTAGTGGAAACACGAGTCTGAGGGTTTTTATTGCTTTTCTTTTTACAATGAAGTGGAAGTTGCCTCTGGAAGTTGGGGTAAGGGCATTTCAGGGAAGTCGTAGTGATTAATGTATAATAAAATCCAAGCTTAATAGAGAAGGAAGTAAAACCTAGAGTGATTTTACAAGGAGCAAAAGAAAGGTAGTTAAGGAACTGAAAGTTTACCAGCGGTAATAAGGAATTGAGTGATTTGGAAGAACAGGTGTCGTGGTCAAAGAGGTGGAAAAGTCCTGAGTATGACTGTGGTTGTGAATCATTTAGCTGATGTGCATAGGGACATTGGGATTGAGGACATCAAGGAATTATAAAGTTGTAGTGTTGAGGTGTTGGGCTCATCATCCCACATTGACATCATTTAGGATATTAGCAGGTCTTAGGTGGAGAGAAAAATCTGTAGCCAAAATACTAGAGTCCTCAGTAAGTCTATACCTGGGTGATCAGTTTGAGTAGCCTCTAGAATGGATAGAAAATGATATTATCTGATGTCCTGAATCTTCAAAGATGTGAGATTTATACAAAAGAGTAGAAAGTGTGAGTGACTAGAATTTGACAAAAATGAGAAGCATGGTAAAAGTTAGCTTACCTTGGGCTTCTGAATAAGTTCTGGTGTAAAATTGCTTACACTAATTGGAATCTCTGGGCCAAGCTGGTGATTGAAATTACAAGGGAGAGGGAATTATATGAGTTAAAAAATAGACTTTGTTGGAAACTGCTGGGCTGTCTTTGCCTTTCCAATGATACCACAAAAGTATGTCAATAGGAATTTGAATCACATTCCACATTTGTTTTGAACAAAAACAAATACATTACTTCATTGAGTATGTGTTAAGCAATTAAAAAAAGCAATTATAAGGAAAAAAAAAATCTTGAATGGAGTAATGAAAACAAAGAAAAGGCTAAATTAAAGAATTTCATTCCCATTGGTAAGAGTTGGTTTCATGACATCCTTAGTTTGGATATGAGATTTTAAAAGGTTAAGCAAGCCCCAAATAAGGGCTTAATAAAAATGATAATTAGAAGTTTTTGTATGATGTTATTTTTGTGGAAATATTCTAATTGACCATATTTGGGTATTCCAGGAGTTTCTGGGGTTCTTTAAAGCTCATTTTGGGTACTTGTAATCTCTGTTTTGAGTAGGGGATAGTCATTTTATTTTAATGGGCAAAAAAATTGTGATTTTATTTTGTATTGCACAACTTCTATGGAATGATATATAATAGCTGGATGAATTATTTTTTAAGCCTTATGTATTTTTTAGATGCCTAATAATAACAAAAAACTGAGAGTTGTTAAATCTTTGCTTTTGATCTTACAGGTTGAGTATCTCTTATCCAAAATGCCTGAGACCAGAAGTGTTTCAGGTTTTGATTTTTTTTTGACTTTGGAATCTTTGCAGAATTCATATCAGTTGAACCTCCCTAACGCAAAATTCAAACTGTGCCAAAATCCAAACCTTTTGGAGTGCTGACACAATGCTCAAAGGAAATACTCATTAGAGTTTTTTGCATTTTGGATTTTTTGGATTAGGGATGTTCACCCTATATACCTGATAGAATATATAAGTGTTGGGTTTACCTTAAAATTTCCATTTTTTTACATTTTGATATAGAAAATATATTGTAAGAACTTTACTTAGTATATAATCCATGTTATGTATAATGTTTAATACAGTGTTGAAATTGCATTTCTACCATAGCACCTTTTGGAGCACTGCCCAAAACCATATATCTGTGGTGTTTTCATTGGTAGATTCTCTTCAGGAACCCTTCTGGTAAAAAAACAAGATGAATCAGCTTCAGGGAAGAAAGGATATGTGATTGACATTGTAAAGAAATCTTACATTGACATTATCAAGAATCAGCCTATGCATTAGGATTTCTAATTTCTTGCATTGACTATTCTTAACTATTTTAGACTTATTGTAATGAACATAACTCATGCAGAAATTAGGAGCAAGTGATAGTTTTCCATAATTACATAAAATATAGTAGGTTTTTGTTTCTTACTTTTCTCTAGTTATGTTTATATCAGATAATGAAAGTTTTAACCCTTCATTGTGGGAGGAACAGAGGAAACAGCGGGCTCAAGTTGCATTTGAATGTGATGAAGACAAAGATGAAAGGGAGGCACCTCCCAGGGTGAGTCTGTTCTTTATTCTTTAAAATTTGAAACACGTCTGCTGATATTTAAGTTGGTGCTATATATACTCTGATGTTTGGGGATATAAAAAAGTATTGGATTTATTCCTTGTCCTCAAGGCACTTGAAGTGTTACTGATTCCAAATATTTCAGACATGAAAGAATTTGGGAACAATATAAAACTGTGTGATTTAAAACTAAATTTCATAGTATATATAACTGTAAGAGGAAAACGTTATTATAGGCTAGAGAAATGAACTAACACTTTATTTCAAATTAGTGCCCTTTATGTTTAACTTCAGTTTAGCTGACTTCCCCCCCACCATATTTGTAATGATGATTTTCTCTCCTTTCCCTTTCTTTAATGATTTATTTTTATACATCTTAGAGATAAAGAACTCTTTGTTATGAACATTTTGTTTCTTTATGGAATTGAAAACATATCACAGTGATAGGAATAGTAAATACATATTTTTGAGTTACTTATGAATGTAATTATTTGCCCCTTATACAAACTTAGCTGAATCTTAGAAAATGATAGGCTGACCTTGGAAAAATATGGCTCTTGGTATGTGAGACACAAATATACGAATATCTGAATTTTATATATACGTAGATGAATATCTAGCCGAAAAATGTGTATCTGTTTCAAAGCTAAGTGGCACAATTTTTGGCAATATTCATACTGTATATCCCTAACTGGGAATATTTGAGTCTGATATAACTTTTAAAACATTGAAATTTACTGTGAAGTCTTACTATTTTGTTATAAAACCATATTTTTATTAAGCCTAAAATGCCTTCAAAGTCTATCATCTGTCTTCATAGTTATCCCTATGAGCTTGATATCTAATGTAATTCAGATGGATTATAGGTTAAATTTTGTTTGAGATTGACATTAGAAATATTTGTACTTCATATTTCACTTATTTTATTTCTCTAGGAGGGAAATTTAAAAAGATATCCAACACCATATCCAGATGAGCTTAAGAATATGGTCAAAACAGTTCAAACCATTGTACACAGATTAAAAGATGAAGAGACCAATGAAGACTCTGGAAGAGATTTGAAACCACATGAAGACCAACAAGATACAAATAAAGATGTGGGTGTGAAGGTTAGAAAATTCAAAAGGATTAACCAAAGCCTATTTCAAGTTCTTATTTTTAAATGGCAGTTGATACAGTGACCCTTTTCACGTACTCTAAATGTTCAGTTATGTACCACAGAATGATATTTCGGTCAACATGCTCACATACATAACGATGGTGTTCCTATAAGAGTATAAGGGGCCGGACGCAGTGGCTTACGCCTGTAATCCCAGCACTTTGGGATGCCAAGGCGGGCAGATCACTTGAGGTCAGGAGTTTGAGACCAGCCTGGCCAACATGGTGAAACCCCATCTCAACTAAAAGTACAAAAATTAGCTGGGCGTGGTGGTGGGCACCTGTCATCCCAGCTACTTGGGAGGCTGAGGCAGGAGAATTGCTTGAACCCAGGAGGCAGGGGTTGCAGTGAGCTGAGATCGCACCACTGTGCTCCAGCCTGGGTGACAGAGCGACACTCTGTCTCAAAAACAAAAAATAAGAATATAAGGGAGATGGCTGGCCATGGTGGCTCACCCCTGTAATCCCAGCACGTTGGGAGACTTGAGGTGGGATGGTCGCATACACCCAAGAGTTTGAGACCAGCCTGATGAACATGGTGAGACTGTTTCTACAGAAAGTTAAAAAAAAAAAAATGAGCTGTGCTTGGTGATGTATGCCTGTTGTCCTAGCTATTTGGGAGGCTTAGGCAGGAGGATCACTGGAGGCCAGGAGTTCAAGACCAGCGTGGACAACATAGCAAGACAACCTGTCTCTACAAAAAATTTAAAAATTAACTGGGCATGGTGGCATGTTCCTTAGTCCTAGCTACTTGGGAGACTTGAGGTGAGAGGATCCTTTGAGCCTAGGAATTCAAGGCTGCAGTGAGCTATGATCATGCCACAGCACTCCAGCATGGGTGACAGAGCCAGACACTGTCTCAAAAAAAGAAAAAACGTATAATGGAGCTGAAACACTCCTATTGCCTAATGACATCATAACACAACTTTTCTATATTCAGATATGTTTGCATACACACATACTTTCTGTTGTGTTAGAATTGCCTGTAGTGTTCAGTACAGTAACATGTTATACAGGTTTGTAGCCTCGGGGCCATAGGCTATATAACGTATAACCTATTTGTGTAGTAAGCTATACCATCTAGGTTTGTGTAAGTACACTCTGTGATGTTCACAGAGTAAAAAAATCACCTAACAAATTTCTCCAACATATCACTGTTGTAAAGTGCCACATGACTGCACTTGCCAGTTTAAGGTTTTGTTCTCAGCTACCTGAACTAGGAAACTGTAATAATCAGTGAAGTCCATAATTACTATCATTACCACTCTCTGGCTATAGAATGTCCAATTGGCAGTGTAGCGTCCGTGTAACCTTTAAAAAAATAATTGTCTGAACAAAGAACATAATGAATGCCAGAAAAATTATTATTATGGAGATTTTTTCCCCAGTAATATTGATCCATTTTACCCCATTCTCATTTTAAATGTAATTGCAATGACAGACAGTTGGCATTCATTTCCTTGGGATGTTTCAGAAACTTTCACAAATGCCTAAATGGTATATTCCTTTAGGACTTTGCCACACACACATTATTGTATCACAGAAACAAAAGTTTTACATGTCATTAGAGTTACTATTCAATTCACAAAGAGCAGAAAACAATTTTAACCATCCGGAGTTGAGTATGCTGAGCTAAGTGACTCGGTTGTCCACACTTAAAAGCCTTGCAGTTTCTAAGAGGAAAGTAACCTTGGCTCACTTTTAAATTTTAATGTGGCTCATGGATCTTTGGGGGCCATGTGATCCTAAAATGAGCATTTTATCTGTGAGTGTCACAGGTTTCTATGTTTAAAGTTTTCGTGTTTGAGATTAAGTCCCAGAATTGGAAGTTGGCAAATTGCTTACAAATTTTTATTTGAACTTTTAAAATACATATAAAACTTAAAAGAATATGAGTTCTTTATATTTTCTTTTACTTAGACCTCAGAAAGTACTACTACAGTAAAAAGCAAAGTTGATGAAAGAGAAAAATATATGATAGGAAACTCTATACAGAAGATCAATGAACCTGAAGCTGAGATTAGTCCTGGGAGTTTACCAGTGACTGCAAATATGAAAGCCTCTGAGAACTTGAAGCATATTGTTAACCATGATGATGTTTTTGAGGTATGATTTTATGATTATTCTGGAGCAATCAGAAGAACTTTCAATTTAATATTTTATTATTGCTAAAGCCCTGATATTAATTGTAGAAAATGTTAATGCATTCATCATTGAGAAATTTCATATCTGCAAAAATATCACTCATTTGTCACTTTAAACTTACAAATTATTATGCCCTTTGTATTCAGATGTTTATGCGAATTAGATTATAGGTAGTCTAGGCTACTGTAAAATACATAATTGCTTTTATTTCTGTAGCTTAAAAATGAAAAGACTACTATAAGCATACCTAGTTATTTAACTTATTTATGCATGTATCCTTGAATGTGAAAGGTTTTTTAGTTGAATGTCTGAGACAGTTTTAGATGTGGAGTTTCTTCTAGTGGATCAATAAAAGCTGGAACTTTTTTTTTTAAACAGCTTTATGTGAGATACAACTCACATACCATACAAATCACTCATTTAAAGTATTCAATTCAGTGGCTTTTAGTATATTTACCAAATTGTGCAGCCATTACTACAATCACTTTTAGAACATGTTTCTCACCCCAGAAAGAAATCCCCTACTCCTTACCTGTTACTCCTCACTCTTTATCCCTTCAGCGCTAGGCAACCAAAAATCTACTTTATATGCCGCTATAAATTTGCCTATTCTTGACATTTCATTTAAGTGGAATCACACAATATGTGGTCTTTTGTGCCTGGTTTGTTTCACTCAGCATAATGTGTTTGTTTATCTATGTTATAGCATATATCAACACAGCATCCATTTTTATGACTGAATAATATTACATTGTGTATATCCACCCTTTGTTTATCCATTCTTCAATTAATGGATGTTTGAATTATTTCCACTTCTTGGCTGTAATGAGGGTCTGCAGTGAATTTTTGTGTACAGGTTTTTGTGTGGATATATATTTTCATGAATAAAAAATGTTTGCACCATTTTATATTCCCTTCATACGCTGCTAATGGTAATGTAAAATGGTGAAGCTGTAACTTTTTAATATGAATATCTGAAGTGTTTCTGATTTATAGCTGCATTGTTCACTGCAGTGTATACTAGCTACAAGTGGCTATTTAAGTTAATACATCTTCTTCCCTAAAATTTCAAAGTGCATTCAAGCACACCATCTCTTTTCCTGGTTATCCGTGAGCTGTCATTTACAACAGGAATAATTTTTTTTTTTTAAAGGATGGTTAATATCATTCAATACACTATGGTATGTACTGAAGCTAATGTAACATAGGCTGTGAAAAAATTATTAGGTTTGTTACAGTGAACTTATGACTCATTTAGTGTAATTTTTATGTGTAAGGCACTGTGTTTGGAGGTAAGGTGGCAGAATGGATAAGTGGATATAGGGATTTAAATGAATGCAAACACATATAATTAAGGATACACTGTGCTAAGTGTGTTAAGTACTAAGTGTTACAAAAATTTAGAAGGAAGATTTATGGCTGCCTTAAGGAGAAGGGGGCATTTCACCTGTGTTTTGGAAGATTTTAATTCACAGATACAGGAGAACGGAATGAAAGGGGAAGGAATTATGAGAGCAAAAGAATGGCATTTGGAACATATGGAAAATAACATTTTATGGTACTAATGAGTCAGAGGCAATATTATGAAATAAGATCGGTAGAGTAGATAGGGCCCTGATTACAGGGCTTTGAAAAGCCAAGCTAAGAAGTCTGGACTTAATGTTCTGTTGTCTTGAGGAGCCACTAAAGGTTTTTAATAGAGTCTTAACTCTAATTCATAGAGCTATATTTGGTTGAAAGTTATTGTAGTTGTGAGAATATTATAGGAGATGCAGCACGTGAATATCTCAGTATAAAAAAGGGAATAGAGGGAGCAGTATCCTAATGTTTGATTAGGATAATGATGCCATGAAAAGGGTAGAGGTGCAAATTGTACAAACAGGCTTGGAAGGACTGGTTGTGTTTTATTGCAATATCTTGAAAAGGTTTAATATGTGTTTATAATATTTGTTTTCCCTTTAAAGTCTTATGACTTAGTATTTATTTATTTGAAGAAACAAAAATTTAATTTTTTTTCCCTTCTCCGCTTTTTACTAGGAATCTGAAGAACTTTCTTCTGATGAAGAGATGAAAATGGCGGAGATGCGACCACCATTAATTGAAACCTCTATTAACCAGCCAAAAGTTGTAGCACTTAGTAATAACAAAAAAGGTTAGATGTTGAAGGAAAGTACTAAGAGTAGAAATTGCCTCAATAAATTTATAAATTTTTTTGGAATAAATTTCATTCAATATTACGTTATTTGAAACATTTTAGAAACAAATTTTTAGGCGTGGCTTTCTGAAAGGTTCTCTTTCCTTCTCTCTCGTTTTTAGCTAAAGGCCTTGATAGTATTTTCTTTCTCCTCATGCAAATTTACTTATAAAGGATGAACTTTACCGACACATAAGCCTGGATTGTAATTTCATATCTGCCACTTATCTGCTGTGTGATCCTTGAGTTAATTTTATCCATGTGTACATATCTGATTTGACATACAATGAGGCTAATAAACAATTTTGCATCAAATAGGCTAGATAATTTATCTTTCAGCACAGTACCTTATTTTTATTCATTCTATCACAAAACATTTTTTACATGCTGTCCAACCTCTGCCAGCCATTCTTTCATATAAGGCAATCTTAGACTCTTAGAGATCTTGAAGGGTATCTGTCCCTTCCCTCACCCCTCCCCTCTAGCACCTGAGTATCTTTACATCATCATCCTCAAACGTTTAGCCATTTGTCTTTATGGCATCAATGATACTTATTATCAAGGTGGCCCTTGGATAGCTTGGGTTCATAATACTTGTAGTAGTGATACCTAGAATTTGTTGAGCACTAATTGCTTAGGTACTACGCTAAATATTTTACGTGTTATTATCTAATTGTCACAATAGCCCCCATGATGAGGAGGAAGTGGAGTGTATCTAAGAGAGAACCTAACAACCATCTATTTTAATGGTTAAGAGCTCAAAACCTAAATACACTGAGATCAAACTTAGAGTCCCACTTGCTAAACTGTGAATACAATCCGGACTACTTGAGCTGTGCTCCTAAGATCTCAGAACATCAAAGATATCCTTAATTCACATAATCTTCTATGGATATGTCTTTATACACTATTTCCATGATTTGGCTAGAATTGAGTTAGTTAAAAAAAACAACCTTTTTAGCACTACTTTGAAAAAATACTACTTTTTATACTACCCATTATGGAATATGAACACTTGTCTGTTTCTATTCATATAATTGCTACACACACAACCACCTCACATATTGAGAGTTTACCATTCATAAACAAGTCTATGAAACGTTTTAAAAACATTAAGGAAGAGCTGACCTTTGAAAATTCCTTGATTTGTTTGGTAATTATATGTTTGTAGATTGACTGAATTGCTTGTTTTTATTAGAGTGGATGGGGGAAAAAATTCCATATATATAGGAAATAATTTCTTGCCCAGATAAGTTCAGAAAGGTTGTAAACTATATTTTCATTATCAGTTTTTCCAATTGTAAATGGGTGAAAAGTATATTCACTGAAATTAACTGACCTGACCTTAGAAAGCAGTACATAATAATATCACCTTGTCAGTAACTAAATCGAATTCTTAGTAACCCCAACATTGGTTACTTTTTAAAAAATTATATCACCATCTAAAAATTATTTAGTCTTTGTATTAGGACTGAATTTTTGGGGTGCTTCCGATTTTCTTATCAATATAATTTATTACCTCATATATAGAACCAGGATGGTATAATTGCCATTTGTCATCACTGAAAAACATTTCACACAATTCTTGGGGAATTTATCATTGATATTAAATTTGTTTTGTTTCAGATGATACAAAGGAAACAGATTCTTTATCAGATGAAGTTACACACAATAGCAATCAGAATAACAGCAATTGTTCTTCTCCATCTCGGATGTCTGATTCAGTTTCTCTTAATACTGATAGTAGTCAAGACACCTCACTCTGCTCTCCAGTGAAACAAACTCATATTGATACTAATTCCAAAATAAGGTGTGTGAACATCTTTTACAGTTTTTCATTTATACAATAAGTAGAAGTAGTAAGGCAGATAACGAATACATAAACATATAGGGTTTAATAAATAAATACTATAGAAGTGGTTCCAGTAATATGTTTTCTTTCCCCATTTCTATTGCTGATTTTCTATTTAGTTTTTATACATTACCATCTTAAATTAGATTTTCAAATGGGGAAGAATAGACTAGATTCTCAATATCCTGGTTAAAAAGTTGAATATTTATATATTTATAGATATGGCAACATAAACAGCATATTTGAGGTAATATAAATTGAAAGGAGTATTTTTATAGTTAGAAATGCAGAATCATTTTGGGGGCTGCCATTAAAGGATTCATTCAAATACTCTTGACTGGTGGTGTATATTTGGCTTAGGCTTAATTTTGTAGGACACACTCACTGAGAGAGATAAGTGTTAATTTGTATAGCCTGGAATTTAGCTGAAGTCTAAAACACATTTTATTATTTAGGCTCTTGAGAAATTGGTTGTCTATAATGTTGGCGGTGGGTTTGAAAAAAAAAAAAGAAATTTGGTTGTCAGAGTAAGGCCCTGCCATTCTACCATAGTGTTATTCTATCAGCTAAACTGTTTGTTAGAAAGATGGGTTGGACATGGTGGCTTAAACCTGTGCACTTCGGGAGGCTAAAGCAGGTGGATAGCTTGAGTCCAGGAGTTCAAGACCAGCCTGGGCAACATGGTGAAACCCCATCTCTACCCAAAAAAGTAGAAAAGTTGGCCATGTGTGGTGGCATGTGCCTGTAGTCCCAGCTACCTGGGAGGCTGAGTTGGGAGGATCACTTGAGCCTAGGAGGCGGAAGTTGCAGTGAGCTGCAATCACACCACCACACTCCAACCTGGGTGACAGAGCTAGACCTTGTTTCAAAAAAAAAAAAAAAGAGAGATTGGGGTTGGCTGGATGTGGTAGAATACCTGTAATCCCAGCAATTTTTGAGGCCAAGACTATAGATTGCTTGAGTCCAGGAGTTCAAGACCAGCTTGGGCAACATGGTGAAACCATGTCTCTAAAAAAAAAATTAGCCAGGTATGTTGGCACATGCCTGTAGTCCCAGCTACTCAGGAGGCCAAGGTGGGAGGTTCTGTAGCCTGGGAGGTTTAGGCTGCAGCAAGTCATGATCAGGCTACTGCACTCCAGCATGGGTGACAGAATTGAGATCCTGTCTCAAAAAAAAAAGGGGGGGGGTTACTTGGGGTACCTACTAAACCAAAAGCTTAATGTATGGATATTTTTAACAGTCATTTAGAGTTGTTCTTAAATTTCAGGCGTATTTAAGTAAAATTTGTATATTAACGTCTATTGTTGGTTGGAAAAGGAACGTGAATTTTATGCCTAAAAATGAGTATAAGGTATTGTGTAATTACAATCAATCATTTATTTCTATTCTTTGAATTTGAGGCTATGAGCTACTGTTTAAAATACTAATTTTTATAACCTCCTAGATGTTATTGTATTAATTTGTTGAATAATAAAATTTTGTTTATTGTTGGGAAAGTGGTATATTTTCTAAATCCTGCTTTTAATATAATAAATAGAGCCTAAGCAAGGAATACAGCAACACCTTTTTGTGCTGTGTTTCTAGTAATGAAAGTTTTCTTTTTTGTAATGGGAAGACCCAGTATTAGGGAATTTTTGTGGAAACATAACTTGAGTATATGTATTCAAGAGGACACAAATACTTAATACCACCAGGTAAAAACAAAATATTTTCTATAATTTTGGAGTGACACATTTAAAAGTATTTGCCAAATACAGCTAGCTACTTAGAAGAGTGATTAGACTTCATGTATCTTTTGATGCCTTTTACATATTTGATATAAAACTTTGGACAATTCAGTTCTTTGCTTTGTACAGTTTTCTTACCTATATATTTGAATGTAATAACAACTGTGTACTTCGTTAACTATGGTTAATTTGGTTAATAATGTAAGACTTCAAAATTAACTGTAAAAATGTCCTGTGTGCTTTACTCCACTATTCATGTTACTAGTTTTCTTTCCATATATCTGCCCTCCTTCAAGCATTTTGTTTCTTTAGCACATTCGTGAAAAGATGCAGCAAAGATTAGAAATTCCAATTTTATTCGTAGTTCAGCCCTTTGAATTATTTTGTGACAAATTAGATTGAGCATATTGATGAAAATTAATCTTGGTTTTATCTGTAACTTAATTGTATTACTTGTCTGCAACTGAATATAAAGCTCTATTAACTATTAAGATAATATTTTTAAATTACATGCTTGATAATAAATGCCTTTTGTCTTTGACTTTTATTAAGTTTTTTAACTTGTCTGCCTACACAATTTATTTATTAATGTTCCCTGTTACTAAGAAAGCTTGGCTTTATTATGTTTTTCACAAAATTATCTTTATTTTAGGCAAGAAGATGAAAATTTTAACAGCCTTTTACAAAATGGAGATATTTTAAACAATTCAACAGAGGAAAAGTTCAAAGCTCATGATAAAAAAGATTTTAACTTACCTGAATATGATTTGAATATCGAAGAGCGATTAGTTCTAATTGAGAAAAGTGTTGACTCAACAGCCACAGCTGATGACACTCACAAATTAGATCACATCAATATGAATCTTAATAAGCTTATAACTAATGACACGTTTCAACCAGAGATGGAAAGATCAAAAACACAGGATATCATGCTTGGAACAAACTTTTTAAGCATTAATTCTAAAGAAGAAACTGAGCACTTGGAAAATGGAAACAAGTATCCTAATTTGGAATCTGTAAATAAGGTAAATGGACATTCTGAGGAAACTTCACAGTCTCCTAATAGGACTGAACCACATGACAGTGATTGTTCTGTTGACTTAGGTATTTCCAAAAGCACTGAAGATCTCTCCCCTCAGAAAAGTGGTCCAGTTGGATCTGTTGTGAAATCTCATAGCATAACTAATATGGAGATTGGAGGGCTAAAAATCTATGATATTCTTAGTGATAATGGACCTCAGCAACCAAGTACAGCTGTTAAAATTACATCTACTGTCGATGGAAAAAATATAGTCAGGAGCAAGTCTGCCACACTGTTGTATGATCAACCATTGCAGGTATTTACTGGTTCTTCTTCATCTTCTGATTTAATGTCAGGAACAAAGGCAATTTTCAAGTTCGATTCAAATCATAATCCCGAAGAGCCAAATATAATAAGAGGCCCCACAAGTGGCCCACAATCTACACCTCAAATATATGGTCCTCCACAGTATAATATCCAATACAGTAGCAGTGCTGCAGTCAAAGACACTTTGTGGCACTCCAAACAAAATCCCCAAATAGATCATGCCAGTTTTCCTCAGCGCCTTCCTAGATCAGAGAGCACAGAAAATCAAAGTTATGCTAAACATTCTGCCAATCTGAATTTCTCTAATCATAACAATGTTCGAGCTAATACTGCATACCATTTACATCAGAGACTTGGCCCAGCAAGACATGGGGAAATGTGGGCCATCTCACCAAACGACCGACTTATTCCTGTAGTAACTCGAAGTACAATTCAGCGACAAAGTAGTGTGTCCTCCACAGCCTCTGTAAATCTTGGTGATCCAGGTTCTACAAGGCGGGCCCAGATTCCTGAAGGAGATTATTTATCATACAGAGAGTTCCCCTCAGTGGGAAGAACTCCTCAAATGATGCCAGGGTCACAGAGACCTCTTTCTGCACGAACATACAGCATAGATGGTCCAAATGCATCAAGACCTCAGAGTGCTCGACCCTCTGTTAATGAAATACCAGAGAGAACTATGTCAGTTAGTGATTTCAATTATTCACGGACTAGTCCTTCAAAAAGACCAAATGCAAGGGTTGGTTCTGAGCATTCTTTATTAGATCCTCCAGGAAAAAGTAAAGTTCCTCATGACTGGAGAGAACAAGTACTTCGACATATTGAAGCCAAAAAGTTAGAAAAGGTAATTGAACGTGAGTTTTTCATTCTTTTCTTTATGAACTTAATTATTTTCCTTAATTGGCACTCTTTGTTTTCTAAAGATGAAACAAGAGTCTCTGAATTACTGATTATCTCTTTATATTCTAGGTGTTTTTCTCTGGTACTGGGAATAGAGTTCCAAATTTAAACTCAGCCAGGACAATTGGGATGATAATGTGTGTTTCAATCCTCTCCTTTACTCCCCACTGTTTCTAACAAAAATGTATTAATTTTATATGTTTATGTGTCTGTCTCTTTGAGATTGTGCACACATACTAAAAATAATACATGTATCTCTGTTTAGCATTTTCTGAACTTTGCTATTAATAATTGTTGATTATCTAAATATAAAAAATAGTTTACTATATAGTTAACAGAATAACAAAAAATGTATTGCATATGTAAATATTTCATCTAATATTTTTTTCCCAGTCCACAGTATATGAGCTAACATTGTCACTGACACAGATGGCTTCTGGCATGGCGTTTATTCTTAACTTTTCTGAATTTCTGCATTTCTGACCTACTTAAACTCAGTTAAGTGTTTCTGTGGCTCTAGTGTGGGTTAGCAGTAGTTGCTTAAATAACTGATGCTCATGTTCAATTTATAATTTTATGTGGAGATGTTCGTCTTTTGAAAGGAGTTAGAAATGTAAATATATATCCTTGTAAAACCAATGTGAGTACCATAGTCATGTGGCCCAAGTATACAAGACATGATCTTTCTTTAAGATTTGACTTTATGTTTACTCACTAGATTTTACGCAAGCATTATCTTTCTTTCTTTATTAAATATAAAATGTGTTCTTAAAAACAGGTGAACATACAACTTCAATTAGCCATTTTTTAAAATTCCTTAAGTAAAATTTTCAGAAATGCCTAAAATATATGATTAGTACCTCTTAACCAGTTTACGTGAAATCTCAGCCTATAATTGTTCTTTTTAGTGCAGTCCTCAACTTTATATAAACTTTAAATAGGTAAACATCCACAAGCATTAGGCTACTTCATTCTCATCTATCCATTTTATTTCATCTAGTAACTCTGTACACATTGTTGAGGCTATTTGAACTTTTGTGCTTTTTCTAAGGCACTTGGAAATGTCTTAAGCAGAAGAGTAACATAGGTGTGTTTTATAAATACATTTCTGGTGACGTTGTGAAACTAGATTTTAGGGGAAGAGGCTGTAGTCAAAGAGATTGAATTGTCATGCCATTTAGTAATCTAGATGAGAAATGGCATGGGAACTGTTATCAGTGAAGTTAAGACAAACGAGTTCAAGAGAGAGTTCTGAAATAGACTTTTAACAAGAGTTTACTTCTGATTGAATATTCCTGTAATCAATCAGAAAGGAAAAGGGATAAAGCTTGAGATTGTGCCTTGAATAACTGGTTGTTGGGAATGTCTTTAGCTATTACTGGACACAGAGAAGGATTGGGAGATTTGGAAGATGAGATGAGTTTGGTTTTTCTGTTCTGTGTAGTTTACATCTTATATGGCTGTTCTCCTACTCCTGTCTGACAGAGATATACCTGGATTTTAGTACATAAGAAGCAAGTAGTAACTATCTCATTGTTCAATGTACCACTCTGCTTTTTTTTAATTGCCTAAAATATTTATGTATTTTGAAATTCACGGTACAGGTTCTTGAAGAGTATATGACACTAGTTTCCTAGTTGTTTCCACTAGTTATTTAGAGGTGTGAATTAGTTGATTGAAACTAAAGAGAAGCCTTGTAAGAAAAGAAACAGAGCAAACTGTGTCTGAACACAAATCTGCAGCTGAGGACTCCCATTTTCAAGGATACCATACTTTGAAGTTACATGGGGTGCCTCTCTCATCATATGCTTCCCAGACTCCGGCCTTCCGGACCACTGGTTGACTACACTGTAGTATCTTCTCGCCCTTCAGTTGGGAAGCATTTCTAGCAAATACCAAAGTATATATCCTGCTCTACTGCTCTACTGCATTTCTTTTAGGGTATTTTATCTCTATGTCTTCCTTTCCCTTTCCCTTTCCCTTTCCCTTTCCCTTTCCCTTTCCTTTCCCTTTCCTTTCCCTTTCCTTTCCTTGACAGAGTTTTACTCTTGTTGCCCAGGCTGGAGTGCAATGGCACCATCTCGGCTCATCACAACCTCCACCTCCCAGGTTCAAGCGAATCTCCTGCCTCAGCCTCCCTAGTAGCTGGGATTACAGGCATGTGCCACCACGCCCAGCTAATTTTGTATTTTTAGTAGAGACAGGGTTTCTCCATGTTGGTCAGGCTGGTCTCGAACTCCTGACCTCAGGTGATCCGCCCACCTTGGCCTCCCAAAGTGCTGGGATTACAGGCATGAGCCACCATGCCCGGCTCCATGTCTTTCTTAAATGTATGCTGTGTTTGCCTGTTTCAGTTCTTAAAAAGTATTCACACGTGAGACTGCTTTTATCTAACATGTGAAAGTTTTATCTTAAATGGATTCATGTTTTATAAACCACATTTTTAAAATAATTTAAATTTTTAAAGAATTACTTAAAAAAAATTTTTTTTAAAGCATTTAGAGAGACATTTTAGTCTTAACAGTTCAGAATCCTAGCTCTGCTGCTCAGTTAGCTACTTGGACAAGTAACTTTGACTTTCCTTACCTTGGTTGATTCATGTGTATATTAGGTGCAATAAAAGGAACTACTAGGATTGCTTAAAAATTAAATGGGTGAATACAATGCAAAGCACTTAGAAGGGTACCTGGCATATATAACTAAGTGCTAAATAAGTGTTTATTGCTATTATCTTCATCCTCATCCCATCTTTTAAATATAAAGAAATTATCAACTGATTAAAGTTATTTTTTAAAACAAGAAAATATTGTGCAATAGGTTATTTTATGATGGTAAAATTATTTTTCTTAAAAATTTAAATGTAGTTCATAATTTTAAAATATAAACAGATTTATTATATCAAAGATTAAGGCCTTTTTAGAAAGTGAAGATAGTGTCTGTATGTTTAGCTTGTAAAAATTTGTTTTAAATACCTATTTATCAAGGATGATGATCTTGAATAATATTTCTGTTATATATACTTATCTGTCAGAAACAATACCAATAAAATGTCAATAGAGACATTTGTATTCATTCACACACTTACATATGTACATACATACATAAAAGTAACAAATAGAAATTTCAATAGAAATTTGGTATTTTCTTCATGATTTCATTATTAGTCATCTCTTCTTCAGAAAATACAGTTCAGAAGATTATTTCATAGTTTAGGAAATAACTGTGGTTCAAAAGATGAAATGTGTTAATGTACTGCTAGTAATTATCTGTCGGTGAGATTTGGGGACTTTTTGATACATTTCTAAAATGTTTTCATTTTGAAAGATAAAATGGTAATGATAAATGCAAGAGTAATCACAGAAGATGGGATTATTCAAGAAACAGTGCTTTTTGAAAAACTTACAATTTTGATAAATAGGATTAAGTTTAATAGATTAAGGTAAAAATTATATATAAAGAAGGAATTCTGAAAGCAGAGAGAGACAAGGAGTTCAACCTGGTTGAATTAAGGATTTATTTTGAGAACATTTGATAATGAAGTATGGATATTAGAAAGTCATAATATATAAAGTTTATTTAGTATTTACAAAGTGCCAGAAACTATTATCACTGTACAGTTACCTTGCTGTACAAATGTTTCTCAGTTTTCACATGAGTCCTGTGTGATATTTTTATTATCTCATTTTACCATAAGGAAATTTAGGCACAGAAGAGTTAGGTGATTTTCCCAGGATGATATGTGTTACGTAGTGGAGAGAAATAACTTTAAAAGCCCATCAGAAGAATTTCAAGTTGACACAATAAACAAGAGAGAGCCACTATTATTTCCTGAGTAGATAGAGTACTTTAGGACATCTTAGGCAAAAGTGTTCAGGATGAATTGATAAGAAGTAGCTTAGGAAACAGTTTCAATAATAAAACAGCCAAATGAGAGATAGTTGATCTGGGGTTTTGGCTCTCGTGGTGATGAGTCTGAAAAACACTTGGGTTAAAATTACTTAGTTTTAGGGATTGAATGAGAAAAAAGATTGAAGAGGTAGCCAGGGTTTCTGATTTGGGATATTTGGTTATCAAAATTAATTAATTAATTTTTAAAAATAGAGACAGGGTGTCACTGTGTTGCCCAGGCTGGTCTCAAACTCCAGACCTCAAGCAATCCTCTCGCTTCAGCCTCTCAGATAAGCAGTCCTCTCGCTTCAGCCTCTCGAAGTGCTGGGATTACAGATGTGAGCCACCATGCCCTGCCAAATCAGTATTTTTTTTTTTTAAAGTTCTGGTAGTTACGGAAATGAAGTCTTTAAAGCATTGTGGTATAATATAAAAGTTTGGCAAAAAAATAACTTAGTTGGTTTTGAAGATATTGAATTTGATGTGATGATAATGTATGCAAGTAACATGGAACACAATACGATACTAGGTTTAGTGACGCAAATTTGAGATACAAACCATATGCATGAATGAATTTTCCTAGGCAGTAATTATGTGGGATAAGAAAAAAGTGTGTTTTTAAGAGATACTGAGAAGATACATTGTTTTAAGTAATGTTAAATTGCTAAGATTGCTAGACATGCTTATTATTCCAAAGAGCAGCCCATTCCACTTCAGTGGTATGTACACACTTAAGATTTCTTCAATATCTTTCATCTTTCCCCCTGCTACCCACC
This sequence comes from Rhinopithecus roxellana, assembly GCF_007565055.1. NCBI lineage: Eukaryota > Metazoa > Chordata > Mammalia > Primates > Cercopithecidae > Rhinopithecus > Rhinopithecus roxellana. Next base: position 59,325,953 of record NC_044551.1, read on the forward strand.
ATTAACTGCTAGAAATTTATTATTTTAAGGCAGGATGGTTTGAATAACCAAACATTTGTACCTAGATTTTACCTTTGTTCTTCCTTTAACCTAGGTAAGTGGTTTTTAGACTTTACTATATAGGGTCTATAAATAAAACTGTACATTCTGAGTGATTTCAGAGATTTTCAGATTAATTTTGACGTGTGTGTGTGTGTGTGTTTTGCTTTGTATGTGAACCGGCATCCATTTATTCGTTATCCCATTTTTCAGTAAGGAAATTTAGGTGCAGATTAATTAATTTTCCCAGGATGATATATATGTTATGTGAAGGAGGGGGAACAACTTTAAAAGCTGGTCAGAAACATTTCAAGTTGACACAATAAGGTGAAGCCACTGTTACTTCCTGAGCAGATATAGTACTTTAGGTTATATAATGTTAGATATGGTTCTTTTGAGTTGTCTGAGAGTGGTTTAACGTGATTCTACCACCGTTCTCCTAAAAATAATTTTATTCAGTAAAAATAATCCTTAATATTGAATCATAATTTGAGTAATTTGCCAGTGAAAATTAACTCTTTATTTCTGCAAGTCTCTAGTGTGGGGATGCTTTCTTTTCATATGTTCAAAACATTCTAAAATCATATAATTTTGAAAATTGTCCCTGTTTTATTTATAGAAACTACTTTGTGCTACATTCATGCTCTTTTTTATTAGGTGGTATAATCAGAATGTATGGGCATTAGAAGCAGATTGAAAGTGCCACATAAATATATTACTAATTAACTACTTTAATAGCAGCAGGATTTAGACTCCAGACTTCAAAGCATTGATTCAAAGTGGTAGAAGATGATGGAGGATCTCCATTCACTCCTCTACACCCACCATCTTAATTCTAATGGCAAAGTAGACATGTAAAAATGTTTCCCTAGTGGCTTTCACAATGTCTGCCCTACCTCATGAGATCAGTTCCCAAATTAAAATTTGCTACTTTACTCAGCTGAGAGTTAGTAATAACAGATAATCTATTGAAACTTAAGTAGTTTTTAAACCTTTTAATAGTCACCCTTCTTACCTCCCACTGCCAAAAACAAAACAAAACAAAACAAAAAACTACCTCGAATCCAAAGATACAAGGTAGATGTCACCTTGAAAATTTCAAAATTTATTTAATTAAACTAATAAGCAAAATTTGAAAAGGAATAAGAACTTTATATTTCAAAGGTGAATGGTTACTATCAGCATTTACTAACATTCCTCAGATATTAAGCATTCCAAACCATAATATGATTAACACAGCATGGTAAGTGTTAAGTTCACTTGTTACTATACAACTATCAGTATGTAATGGACAACATTGCCTGGGACATTATGCCTAGCATTTAATTGAGCACTGCACAATGTGTTGTGACAGGAAGCGGTTTTATGTGGATATCTGCACAAACCTGAATTTAAAACCAGACCTGTTTTGAGCTTCAGCTTTATTTGTCAGTAAAATATTTACAGTAAGCTCATGTGTTTAGAGATGACAGAGAAGGCTTTGCTGCAAGATCTGTGTAAAGGGTTAATCAGGCCACTTGAGTCAATAACACATTAAAGCTCTGCACAGCAAATGTGTGTGTGTGTCTGTTATTTATGTATGTATGAATGATTTCTTTATTTTTTTATTCCAGTCAAATGTTTATGAAACCTCCAAATTGCCTCTGCTAAACCTTACCCTTGGTGAAATGGTTTGGGAAGATGCAGGTCTGGGCTATGAGTTTAGCTTTTACTTTAGAATTCACAGAATAACTGGAAGTGTACATGGTAATTTTATGGATCCTTTTCTTTCTGGAATCTTGTATTGTTTCTTGGCATCAGATGTCAACTTCAAATTTTGAGAAGGAATATATTTGCTAAGAGTAATACAGAAATGCTTGTTATGATATTTCTGTCTTAATAATAAACCATGCTCAAAATGTGGTTTCCCCAGTTTGACCGTTAAGCCCTCATCAGGGACATGACTAAAGGCACTCACATGAAAGAATAGCAGTTCATAAACAAGTGGAACAGCAGGAATCAGGCAGCGCGTTTATTGAGGTACATCTTCAGGCAGTTCTGGGATTAGCAATTAGGTATTCATACGAACTCAGTTTGTGAGAGGATTCCATCAATGGCTCTTTAAATTTAAGCAGCAAAGGCCACCACTAACTCCTAAAATACAGTGATCTTTAATACCAGTTTATTTGAATGGGGAAAATGCCACACATTTTCTCGTTTCTTCTTGTTGTAATTTTAGAGCAGCAGGAGCATTTTAAAAGTTATATTCGCCAGCCTGGGCAATATGGTGAGATCCTGTCTCCATTAAAAATAAAAATAAAAAAATTAGCCAGGCATGGTGGTGCACACCTGTGGTCCCAGCTACTCAGGAGCCTGAGGCAGGAGGATGGCTTGTGCCCAGGAATTTGAAGCCAGCCTGGGTAACATAGCAAGACTCTTGTCTCTTTAAAAAATAAAATTAAAAAGGGTATATCAAATTTGTGTATGTTAAAACTGTTCTGTAATGCAAGATATTTTTCTAAACATCTAAACATTTAGAAATTGAAATGTGGTTGGGCACAGTGGCTCATATCTGTAATCCCAGCAGTTTAGGAGGCTGAGGCAAAAGGATTGTTTGAAGGAAGGAGTTTGAGACCACCCTGGTCAAGTGTTGTGAGACCTCGTCTCTACAAAAATAATAATAATAATAATAATAACTGGTCAGGTGTGGTGTTGAGGACCTGTAGTTCTGTGTGCTCAGGAGGCAAGATCATTTGAGCCCAGGAGTTTGAGGCTGCCCTGAGCCAGGAGCATGCTATGGTACTCCAGACTGGGAGTCTACCTCTTAAAAAAATTAAAAAAAATTGAAATGGTATTTTTTTGCAAATATATTTTGTGTTATGTATATTTAAACACTCAGTTTATTTAATACATTAGAATTTGCATAAAATGAAGTAGATCTCTAAAAATTCATTTGACTTAGAATTATTGGGTGTTGGTAAAATTTATCTTTAGATAAATTAATTTCTGTTCTGTGTATGACTAGATACACATACATCTGCATATGGCGTCAGTTCCTATTTTCTGACATAAAAGATGTGTTAGGAGTAAAGGAAATAGCATTCTAAAAGCAGTTATATGTCTGTACTTTCTTCCTTTGCTTAAACATGCGAATGGTTGTATTTACATGTAATTTGTGTATATGTATATGTTGTCATGTAAATACATGGTAAATGGTTCCAATTTCAGTGACTCTGAAAATTAGTGTTGCATGATACTTCTTTGGTTTTGGGGTTACTTGAAAATAAGTCTGCTTATATAACATGTCTCGTGGATTTTGCATGCTACACTAATCTCTGTTAAATCTATCCCCTCTTTATTCAGAGTATGCTGTCAAGGTCCTTTAATTCCAATTTTACTGCTGTAAGCAGTTTTCACTATGGCAGCTCTAGGGATTTGCATAGCAGCCAAGGCAGTCTTGCCTTGAGTGTTGCAGATGGAAGAGGTTCTGGTGGGCACATTTTTCGAGTGAGTACCTACACTAGACCAATACTTTTAGCTTGTAGAAGAGAAAACCCCAAATTTTAAGTGTTTTAATGTTTCCAGGAAAAAAATGTTTACTCTGGGCTAGAAACCTTGATTTCCTCTGAGTTCTTCCATGGCTTAGTTCTAAACCTTTCTTCAAAGCTGATACAGTCATTATCTCTTGAGTTTCTTTGGTCATAAACTAATGATGTAGTCAGCAAAAAGCAAAAAGCAGTGTACAATAGGAATAACTGAGAGTTTTTAAAAACTATTGTTCATAGTATTTTTTCTCTTAATATTAAACTTTTCTGTTCCTAACTAAAGATTTTAAGGCTATGCTATATGTAATCCATAGACCTGTTACAGGGAAGAATAATTTTAACTCCAGTGATTGAGAATTGACTGAGAGAAAGCACTACCCTGAACTAAAGTTAATCATAATTCACTGAGCATGATTAACTGTGAGACTGGAGAAATTGTGATAAGTATCAGTGAAAAGACAAAATACAAATCCTTTCTTACTCACATTTTACTAAACATTTCCTTAGTAGTGAAGAAGAAAGGTTTATCATTTTAACCAAAATTAGGTATGGGGGATAAAAACACAGAGAAAGAGAAAGAATGACTCTGGGTGGCCCTGTTTTAAGATTTTTTTCGCATAACAACTTGAAGTAGTAGCGTGGCTTCTAAAATATTTCCTTCTGCCCCTCTCCTTCAATCCTGAAAAGACTGTTTTCTCTCTAATAACCCTATTTTATCCCCTCCCCATAGTTTCCATGTGAAGTATTTGCTTACTTCTGGGTCCTTTACTTCTACCTGAGTGATGGTATCCCCCATTTTAGTATATCCCTGACTCTCCTCTGGTGTTACAGATTAGGAGCAATCTCCTGGATTCTCTTGGCTCTGGCTGTACCTGACCTAGACTTAAACGCTGTCCTCTGTCACCTGCCACCATGTGATTCCTATGCTGTTGAGTGGCAGTAGTCACGTTGAAACCTCCCAAGTTTGTTTACTTACTTACCTACATATTTATTTATTTACTTATTTATTTTGAGGCGGAGTTTTGTTCTTGTCACCCAGGCTGAAGTGCAGTGGCATGATCTCAGCTCACTGCAACCTCCGCCTCCTGAGTTCAAGCGAGTCTCCTGCCTCATCCTTCCAAGTACCTGGGATTACAGGTGCCCACCACCACACCTGGCTAATTTTTGCATTTTTAGTAGAGATGGGGTTTCACTATGTTGGCCAGGGGTCTTGAACTCCTTACCTCAGATGATCTGCCTGCCTCGGCCTCACAAAGTGCTGGGATTATAGGCATGAGCCACCGTGCCCAGCCAAGAACCTCTCAATTTAAAAGAGGAGAGAGAAGGGTGATAACTATCAGTCTGTCATTCCAAGGGTCTATGGGGGTAAAGATCGGTGGCTTTTATTAACTCAGGGGTAATCTTTGCCATTTATAATCACCTGGAGCAATTGTATTTTCCAGATTCTTTTATAGTAACATTTTGTGCTTGTTTTTTTTTTTCAATTTGGAGCCTTTGAATCCATTGACTTTTACATGGTGTCCTTGTTCTTTTAAAAGGTAAACATAGTTATGCATTCACACCTGAGTTAAAATTTCAAGCTGAGAGCTAAATTCATTATTATGTATTCTAAAAGCACATCTCAGAAAGGGAGAAGGAAAATAAAGTATTCATTGCATAAATACACAAAATTAGATCATGTCTAAAAATTCTAAGCCATGGTTTGAACTAACTGCACATGATAGATCTGTTGCAGATATAATTTTTAAGATTAAATTTGAAATCCTTAACTTTATGTGTGTGCTGTAGTATGTCATAACAAAGTAGATTTTAGATTAATTTTTCAATATGATGATGTAGTTTGCATTTCTGTGTTGCTAGCCATAAACTGTTTTGAACGTAACAATAGTGCTATTTATCGCAATCTGTTTTGTTTTCTAAAACATACATAGGGATGTGCTTAGAACTAAAATTGAAGTGAAAAACATATGTGTCCTGCTTCCTGGCATATTTATAATAAGAAATATTCAGGGGCTCTGTGCAGTGGCTCACACCTGTAATCCCAGCACTTTGGGATGCTGAGGCTGGAGGATCACTTGAGCCCAGGAATTTGACACCAACCAGGGCAATGTAGGGAGACCCTGTCTCTGCCCTGCCCCACCCCCCTGCAGTGAGCCATGATCACACTACTGCAGTACAGCCTGGGTGGCAAAGTGAAACTATCTCCAAAAAGAGAGAGATAGAGGGGTGTGTGTGTGTGTATATGTATATATATAGAGAGAGATGTGTGTGTATATATATATTCAGGGATAATGAGATTGAGTCTGTTTTTCCCCTAAAGCTATCGGCTTGGTAAACTATGATACAGGAATAATATTAACCAGTTAATTGGTTTTAATAGCATTTCTCCAAATCAGTACTTTTGAAACTATTGAACTCAATATGGCAGAATTAAGCTACCGCAAATTTTATATTCATTTCACACCCCAGTTTTATCCCAATAAAGTAAGTTGTATAAGACTATAAGTGTATTGATTCTGCTTATTAAAATTTAGGGGAAAAAAATCCCATGGGGACTGTTCTATTAGAACAGCAGTTATTTATTTATTTTTACCAAAAATCTTTTTATAGTGCTCAACTTCAGTGTGTTTTAGTTTTTCTTAAAATTTGAGACTCTAAACTTTGATTAATAATTATATTTGTTCAAAGGTGTTAAAAGCTAGGTATTGCTGTAAGTAAAACTAAAAGGAAAAAACATGCAGAATTCATCTTCTACATGTGTGTATTGTACATAAATATATTAACTATATTTTCATATAAGCTTTTCATACATACAAAAACATCTTGCTATGTACCTTTGGAAGAAGTGAAAGATACTAATTGATGGCAGTAATGATGGCAGTGTTTGATTTGGGTCTTCATCTTTGCACTATTTGGCAATATTTTTCCCTAATCGTCTCTCAAGTGTCATCCCCTTGGTTTCACATCTTAAAGAGCATTATTTGTTTACTTTTTATTTCCTTCTCATTTGAAGCATACCCAAACATCCAGTTCAGGAGATCCTTGTCAAGATGGTATATTCATTTCAGGACAGCAGAGCTACTCACCAGCCCCACTTAGTCACAAAGATGTTCCTCCAGACAGCTTGATGAAAGTGGGTGCTTGGGAAAACAAAATGTAGTATCTGTGAGCTTTCTATATTTTGCAGCTTTTGGACTAGATATTATATTTGCTTTAGATGAAAATACTTTCTTGAGGGCTTTCCCCCCTTTATTAGTAAGGATTTTTAAAATATCAGAAATACAAAATAGAATTTGACCCTGTCTACTATTTCTCAATTCATTCCATGATTTTTCCACCCTGGATAAATTGTTTTATTTTTGCATTTAGATTTCTCTTATATAGTAACACCTATTTGTTTTATCATTCGAATCAGGGCCTTTTTGGTAGTCCTGATAGTAAAACTATTTGGAGAATTGAAGATGAACTTGTGTTAAATTCTTCATTCTAGGATCTTTTACTGTTACTAAAGTCAAATGTAATTACCTCAAATGTAATTAGAAATCGTCTTGAAAGATTTTTGTATATGATAGAATAGATGATGGTTGAGTTTTTAGTACTTTTGTTGCAATTATCTACTTATGGCCAGTGCCAGACAGATAATTTTTTACTATCCTCCCTCAACTATTTTTCCTTATTTTCTTAACTGATTCCATCCCTCTAGTATGACCAGATATAATTATGAAGCATAGTTATTTATTACATAAAACTTTTATGTTGCCCTTCAGAGTAGTAGCTACCCAGTCATCTAATACTTAAGTTCGTCTAATATATAAGTTCATAAGTTTCTAACCCTCTTTTCTTTTAACTGAGCTTTGTCACCCAGTTTTTTCTCATTACATATATTTTGTGGTTTAGGGTTACTGAGTTTGTTTTAATACTTTTTAATTTCCGGAGCCATCTGCTAATTGTAGCTTAATATATTCCATGTGTATGTTTAACACTGATGTAGGCAAGACCAAATACCTGGTGTCAGGGAGTCTTAAGGTCAGTAGTAATTATCACCTGGCTTTTACCCAGGAGAAAGATACTGAATTTGCATGTAGGAATAAATCGTGTAAACGTAGAGAAAATCATGGGCTATCTGCAGAATTGTATGTGAGTAATAAAGCAACAGCAGAACCAGTTAATTACTCATGGGCAAATCAGTTGCATTAAATCTATAGTGATCAAATAATAAACAGGTTTTTTTCCCTAAAAATGTTGGGCTAATATAGCACTTCATTTTCCTTCTCTCCAACCAGTATAAGATTTGTCAGTAACATCCTTGTGTCCTGTCACAGAATACCCATGTGTGTTCCCAGACTTCAGAATTTAACTGAGTTCTCAAGTACAACACAGTTTAACAGTGAAATAGAATGCCTTTTTTAAAAAGTACAAATCTTTACCAAAGCTAAACTACTTTATATCTTTCAGCAAGGTTCACCAAGAAAAGCATGTAGTTCTGAAACTGTTGCCATATCTTTCTCCAAACTTTTCTACTTTGGGATAATTTAGGGAACTGGACCTCAACTATTTCCCTCAGTTTTCCCATAATTTCCTTGTCGATGAGATTTTCTTTCTGTTACTAACCAACAAGGAAATTATAAGTTAATAGCTTAACCATATTTTTCTACACAAATATCTTTTTATATGCAAATATTTGTAATATGACTGTAACCTCTTTTTTTTGTGTATAGAGATGGAGTCTTGCTCTGTCACCCAGGCTGGGGTGCAGGGGCATGATCATAGCTCACTGCGGCCTTAAACTACAGGGCTCAAATGATCCTCCTACTTGAGCCTCCCAAGAAGCTGGGACTACAGGTGTGCACCACCATGCCCAGCCATTTTTTTTTTTTTTTTTTTTAAGAGATAGGGTCTTGCTGTTTTCCCAGGCTGATCTTGAACTCCTGACCTGAAGCAGTCCTCCTGTGTAGGCCTCCCAAAGTGCTGGGATTATAGGCATGAGCTACTGCACCCCGCCTCTTATTTTTAAGATAGATTACTCATGCTAACAGAATAAGCTATTAGCCACATTTCTACAAAGGTGATTTTAAGTCAGGTTTATTCTCTAAAAATGAGAGGCATTAAAACAAAGATAGTTCTTGAACAACAACAAACTAATAATTTCTTTTTTTTTTTTTTTTTTTTTTTTTTGCTTTTTGCTTTATGAATAGGGTAGAATGTCAATATTTAATTTTTGTGGCTAATAGTCTGAAATTAATAATATTAAGAGATTGTAAAAGTTGCTAACATACACGCAAGGAATAAATCAGTTTTCTACAGAGATAGCTGAATTGACTTGTTAATTCTGGGAAAGAAGGAATAAAAGTAGAAAAATATATTTAAATTTGGAAAGAATTTTACCAGAAAATTAGTTTTTTTCTGAAGAAAAACATCAGCAAATCTACCTTTTGTGTATGTGTGTTTGATTTGTATGGGAAAAGATACGCATCTCATAGACTGGCTTAAATTTTAAAATTTTGATATACTATGTGCCATTTTAACATTTGGTTACTATAAAATAGATACATCTAAGAAAATACAAATATAGCTCACAAAAAAGCAAGTAATTTAAAATATAGATATGATGTATTTCCATTTGAAAGCTTAAAAAAGAATGTAACAAGCACTGGGGAAACTTTAGAATTAAGACATTAATAGCTTATTTCTTTTAAGGTTTAAAATTAATAGAAAAATAGTAAGTGGCATGGTATTGTTTGACTTAATTGGAATGTGAAACTCTAGTGCTTTTGTAATGCTCCAAGAAGAAATCCAAATATTTGAAATAAGACATTATTATTGGTCATTTTAAGATACTTCATGTTTTTCTTAGATGCCTTTGAGTAATGGACAGATGGGCCAGCCTCTCAGGCCTCAGGCAAATTATAGTCAAATACATCACCCCCCTCAGGCATCTGTGGCAAGGCATCCCTCTAGAGAACAACTAATTGATTACTTGATGCTGAAAGTGGCCCACCAGCCTCCATATACACAGCCCCATTGTTCTCCTAGACAAGGCCATGAACTGGCAAAACAAGAGGTAAGAATAATCAAGACTATTTGAAATATGGGACTAAGCTTTTTATGTATTTTTATAGATTACTTAATTATGAGCAGTAAATCCATATAGAATGTTAACATAGTTGTTACCATTTAAAGTTTTATTTTTATGTTATGTTTATAAGGTATTAAACTTGGTGATTTTTATTTGACTTTGTGATCATACAACATAGGATTTAGTATTTTGAGCATGATTTATTTATTCTGGTACGGTTGCTTTTCCACAACTGGTTGATACTCCAGTAGTCAGACATTCCTTAAGAATATAAATAGGAGACCATTAAGCTGAAATTGTTCTGTGACACTTAACATCTTAACTCCTTAGATTTTGAAATTTGACTACAGACTTCAAACTACTTTGAGTATTTAATCTTAAAAATGACTTAAGTCAGCAAGCTACACATTTCTTATGTCTTGATAGTTATTAATAAAATGATCAATAATATTAGAAAGGTAGAAAACAAATGCTTTATTCATTTTGGTTGTGTCTCTGGTGAAAGAGAGTGTTTTATAACACAAGTTTTAATTCTTGCATCTTTTTTTATAGCTTGGTTATAAAAACTATCAATTGGTCATGTTTTAAAATCCCAACTCCTTTGAAGCCTTTAAACAAATTCAGTAAATGAAGAGTTAGTATCACAAAACCACCAATGGATCATTTAGATATCTTATGAAACAAGCCACTAAACAGAGATACTGTGTAATTTAGATGTCCCACAAGTGGAAACTGATAATAATATACATGTTTTGTGTTTATATACTATGGCAGTAAAATCTGTGATGTCTAAAAAGTAAAACAGGGTCAATATTAATTGATTCCTTATCCTCATAAGACAAGCAATAAAATTAGGAGCTATGCTTTATATAATCTCAGCTCTGCCTTTAACTCACTAACTCATTAACATAATATTCTATGTTGTATTTCACTTCATCTGAACAAATGTTTATTTTTGATGAATTCTTATGTTTATGTTTGCTTGGACTTAACCCATCAGTATTTAAATATAGATGTTGTGGCATTATAACTTTTTCTGATATAGTAAGTTTCCTTTATTTTCATATTAACTCAGCTTCGAGTGAGGGTTGAAAAGGATCCAGAACTTGGATTTAGCATATCAGGTGGTGTCGGGGGTAGAGGAAACCCATTCAGACCTGATGATGATGTAAGTTTTCTTTGTATATTCTTGAAACACCTATAAAGTTTTATTTGCTGATTCAATACTTATATGTAAGTGAAAATCTAGTAGATGTTTATGTAAATCTAGGTAGACATCACCTTGATTCCCCACTGTATTGCTTACCCTTTTGTTTTGTAATTTGATCAGTTCAAGTTAAAACAATTTAACCAAAAACTATGAATGTTTGTGATATTATCAAGTGATCTTTAATTTTCTTATTGCTTTTTCACACATCCATAAAAGTAATTTTATTACTCTCAAGACAAATCACTGAAGTCAGAATTACTAGAGGTAAAAATAACTAGTTTGTTACAGTATTACTCAGAGAAGTCAGGGAGAAAACTTGTACCATGATTGAAATATTTGCATGGTGTGGAGGAGAAGTTGCTCCTTGGTACTTTGTTATTTATACATACTGTTTTTAGTTAAATAAACAATTTTTTTTTTTGTTATTAAAGGGTATATTTGTAACAAGGGTACAGCCTGAAGGACCAGCATCAAAATTACTGCAGCCAGGTGATAAAATTATTCAGGTAATTAAAATAAATCCATATTTGTTTTTCATTTTATAACACTCTAATGTTTTCATAGTTTAAAATGTTTTCACTTCAACTTTGAAAATCGCGGGAAGCTGAGGCGGGAGAATGGCATGAACCTGGGAGGCAGAGCTTGCAGCGAGCTGAGATCACGCCACTGCACTCCAACCTGGGCGACAGAGCGAGACTCCGTCTCAAAAAAAAAAAATAATAAAATTAGTTAAAAAATTTTTAAATAATTTCAAGCTTAGAGAAAAGCCACAAAAATAGTACAATAAACACCAGTATTACATCAATTGGTCACCAGTTGTTCATAATTTACTACATTGTCTTTAGCGTTTATTCTCCTCTTTCTTCTGCTTTTCTCCCTCCCTCTGTCTATACACACACACACACACAGAGAGAGAGAGTCACACTCACTCATACACTCAACAGTTATGCATGTTTATTTTCGTGAACCATTTGGGAATCTGTAGTTTCAATTTGTGACCGAGCAAGTTACTTTGCCTCTCCATGCCTGGGCTTTCTCTTCTCTAAAATAAGATAGTGAAAGAATCTTTTTTGAGCATTGTGAGAATCAAAGGATCTAATTCATATTACACACTTAGAATTGTGTGTTTGGTACACAGTAGAACCTCAGTGAATATTAACCTTAATTGTAAGAAATATGGTGGTCTTGATGTAATGGCTTCAGGACAATCGGAAGGCTAGCCCTTGCCCCTTGCTATGCTACAGTTTGGTCACCTCAGACGCACATTAGCATTATACAGCACCATGTCTGACATTATTTCTTAAGTGATTCCTAACATTGGACTGCTACATAAGAATTGTCTGAAAAGTTGGACAAAACACACATTTCTAGACCCCATCTTCAGAGACTTTATTCCTTGGTTTGGGTAGGGCCTGTGAATCTGTATGTTATTTTAAGTTGCCAAAGTGATTCTTATTTTCTTGCAGGTTTGTGAACTACTTGGCAGAAATGCAAATAAATTACTATAAAATGTTTTTCCTAAAAGCATTTTTCCTCTTTCTTCCAGGCTAATGGCTACAGTTTTATAAATATTGAACATGGACAAGCAGTGTCCTTGCTAAAAACTTTCCAGAATACAGTTGAACTCATCATTGTACGAGAAGTTTCCTCATAAGCACTGTGGACAAAAAAAGGGGGGAAGACAGCAAGATTTATTGGAAGATACTTGCAGGGGAAATTAATATTTTGACTATTTTTATATATAAAGAAGAACTCAAAAAATTATGTTCAAATTTGTACATTAATGAAGTAATGGAACTTGTGGTTAGAGGGAAAGAACCACTGTACAGAATATAAAGGAGACTGTTGAACTCATACCATATAAAACTTGTTAGGTTTTTAAACATAGCAGTCAAGGCTACAAAAACAAACCTGTGTTGTTTTTGTATAGATTGTAGGTTTATTTTTGGATTTCATATACATGACTGAACTGTGTGCAAGGCAATAGTTAGCCTTGATTTTAGCCCAGAGACAGATGGCAGAGCTATCTCTCTCATAGCTTTTATGCCCTTATTTTTATTCAACTGGTATTAATGTTTTTCTCCTGAAACTACTTTTTTTTGATGTGGGCAAGAGATTTGAAGTGTTGGCTTTTGCTATGTGCATATTGAATTGAAGAGTGAGTAGGTGAAGGTGGTGCTGGTGGGTTCACTTTCCAAGGCCAGATTAAAACAGTTATTTTCTATAAAAATCTGGAAGCAAAGAATGGGGACAGGGGGTACTATGTGGTAGTATGTTTTTATTAAGAGAATAATGCAATAAAATAGGTAATGTCTTTTTTATAAAGCAAAAAAGACAATAATTGCATTTTATGAGCTCGGCAGGATCTGTTCTTGTCATAGCCATTGACTATACATTTGCTACTGGTGATTCAGTTTTTAATTTTTTAGTCACAGGAAATTTTTAACTCTACTGTAGTTGCATGTCCATGCATTCTCTGTGTTATGGAAATCCCGATTTTTTTTTTTTTTTTTTTTTTTGCAAATGGTGGTACTTGCAATCTGTTTTATAATTAGCGCTCCATTTAAATCTAATTTATATTTTTTATTGTAAGCAGCAAATGAAACAAAAATGGCCAGTTTTAAGATTGTGTTGCCTGTAACACAAAATGTAAGAAGGTTTAGGAAAGCCTCTTGATTTTTGTTTGGCCTTGCATTGCCTTGGTAAAGTAAAAGGAAACAGTACGCATGGAGCTAGGAAACCAAAGCGAGTTTGTGAAACTGGCACAGTGATAGAGAATTGCTGTGGAGAGTTGTAGAGCAAAGGGATGGGTCCTTGAGGCCTGCCATTGTGTAAAGGTGTTCAAATAAAGGGCTGTTTCTACAGGTAACATTAAATGTGAACTCAACACTTCAGAGTCTTTAAAGGGTTTCTACGTGTATCAATGTAATAGTGTTTTACCACCAACTGCCTTTCTTTGTTCCTAGTTACTGTAACAAATATTTGATGATAGAGATTTATTAATTTTGTTTATCCAGACCATTAATTTTATTTGTTTTTGTTGTATGTAATCAAATAAAATTTGAGTAACATGTAATGGTAAGGATTAATGCATGGTTATTTGGACCAGAAAAAAGTGCCATAGAAGACCAATAACTGTTTAGTTGAGGCTAGTCTGGAACCTTTCATTAGAGCAATATTTGGTTATTGCACTTCATTTTTATTTACTAAGAAATGCAATTTGGGAATTTTTAATCTGTTATGCTTTGTTTATCAACCTTGATTTTAATTAAGACTTTTATAAGACTAGCTTAAAACACCAACCCACATTATATTTGCAAAAGTGAGTTGGACTCACTTTCCATTCTTGCTAGTCAAAGTAGGCAGCACTTTTAAAAATATGTGAACTCAAATATTGCACTTCTTTCAAGATGTTATCAATTGGTTATTGTACTGTATAGTTTTAATAATTTTGATTGAAACCCTTTAACAACTCTTTGTAAATTTTAACTCATTTTAGTTGATTTTCAGTACTATTTACATAGGAATTGATTTTTATGGATATAGTATAAGAAATGTGCTGTATTTTGATAAAATTCACTTACTGTATGTGTGTTGTAATCTAAAAAAAAAAAAAGAATGACAAATAGCTTCTTTAAGACAAGTCTCAGTGTTCCCTTTATTCTTAGTTTGTTTTTAAATATTAATTTTGGCATTCTAAAATAGTTAACTTTTCTTTTATTGATTTCAGATTTTCACAGTCACATTCTACTTTTAATCAGAAATATTTAATAATTGTGACGTTTTCAACTACTTTACCTTGAACCACATATATAGATTATAATTTTGGAAAAGGAATTAAGTCCCACAGAACAATGGACCTTTAGCAAACCTTAACTTCATTGTCTGCACATTACATTGAAGTATTATAAATGCAACAGATGTTATATGCACTGGTATTTTATCCTACTATAGTTAATTAAAATTTTATAGTATTCTTGCAACACAGAGTTGAGTAAGAAACTTACCAAGAGGAGTATTATACCAAGTTTTCTTTGAAAGTATTGGGAAACTAAAATTAAATGACAAGGACTTTTAATTAGAAGTTTGCTGTAGTAATAACTAAGTTTCAAAATTTGAATAAAAGAATAAATTTTTTGAGGAAATGGAGAAGACATTTTTAGTTTATATATTGTTGAATAAATTGTAGTTAAGGCCTACACCCATAACTAACTTTATTTTAATAAGTATATAGCAATTCACCAAAACCACAACTCTTTTAGTGGTTAAAATTTCTTACTCAAACCAGTAAAAAATTATGCTGATCAGAGTAATTTACACAGTATACAATAGTTGACACAATCTAAAGCTTTATGCTAATTAAGGAATCATCACTTCATCTGAATCAATGAAATTCTAAAATTCCCTACGTATTTATTTTGTAAATATTCTTCTGACCTCTTTGGCCTGGATGTGAAGATGTATATATACTTAATTATTTTAAACACAAAACTTGCCATAAGCAGAACTATTAAGTATTAATTTGCCGTGCTTAAAAAACCCCATTAGCAGCTTTGTAATATTTTTATCAACCAACATTTATCCATTCCAAATTTTTATATATATCTAGATGAGGTAACACATAGAGGATCAATAAACTAATGATGTTTAAACTGGTTTATTTACAAAATTCAGGGTTAGAGAAATTCTCATGAAAAATACACAATTTTTTGAGCATTAAAAACCTGTATGTCTGGGTGTGGAAGAAATGTAGTTTATCTCAAATTATTATTATTTACTTCTAAAGGGAGCCATTAAGATGGGAAATGTTTCTCTGATGGAGATTGACACGTGAAATCTATTTGGAAGGATTTTTTTTCACTCAGGCTGTTGCCTTTTTTGTTAATACAGCCTTCTGTTTTAATGTTCAGTGAATAGATTTCTTATGAAATAGACATTGAAATAAAAATTATGATTCATCAAGAGCGTTAATTGATGAACAAGTGAACAAGATGCCTCGTTAAAAAAAAAAAAGTAATCTAGACAGGCAGCCAACTCAGACCTTCAGGTATTCCTTTGTTTCTAAATAAGAACCTTCAGAAAAAGTTGGCCATATCCTACCTAAAGCTGCTAATTCTTTACAGAATTCATAAACCCAAGGGATAGTAAGTAGTCATTTAGTTTTGGAAAGTTCTTAAGACAATGCTATCTTCTACAGTCTTATGAAGCAGTTTTTCAAGATTAGGATTTGTGGTCAGCTATAATATACAGTCCTAATGTCCAACCACCTGAGAAGTTCATCCTAAGCTGAGAAAGCCTAAAATGTTAGAGAATGTTCAGAGAAAACACCTGAATTTTTTTTTTAAGAGAACAACCTAGGTTTTATTGTAGAGAACAATCAAAATACTCCTGAACCTTTCTGTAGAATCTTTAGGAAAGAGGCTGACAAAAAGAATCTTCTGTTACAACTTCCTTTTCTAATGTAACAAGCAGGGACAATGGTGATCTGCCATGTGTCTGCCCATCTAGCTTCTGAGTTGGCCCACAATTTTATTTCAGGATAAAATTTGAGAAACTTGTATCACTGGGGAAGGAAGAAACCTAAGCTATAAAATTATGCTTTTCCCCTCAAGGGATTCAATAAAGCTTATTTTTCAGAAAACAAACCTATAAATACCGACTTTCCTTAAACCTAATCAAATTAATTGTGTTCTTCCAAGGTATAGCTTTAGAAGGATCTTTCAGTTGCTCTTCTTTCAAACTGTTCCTTGTCAGAAAAGAAAAACTAATACAAATTGTTAAAAAATTAAAGCATGAGCAGAGAGCATGGACTTTAGGATGGATGATTTTAAGTTTCCTCATCTTCATGAAAGGAAGAACCTAATACACTGAGAACTAATGCCTGTCCAGAATGCATACTAAACATCTCATATTTGGATCATCCCTCACTGCAGCATCCCTCAAAGGAACATTCATTCTCCCAAGAACAGGAGGAATTGTTCGCAGATAAATTATTCAAAGTAGCAAAATGGAGCATGCTTCAATCTCATCCTGTCCACATACCTACAAGGGACAGCAAAGATTAATACTATGATAGGCAAAAGTGTTATGTAATAATCTTGCCAGTTTTGTAAAAAGAAGGGAGTACACTGGATCCATAATTTTTGAGAAATTCTTTGAAGTGCTAGAGCCAGAGAATTCTACCGTGAGATGTGGATTTTGCTTCAGATGCCTCAGAAGACAATATAAAGGACCAAGAATGGTGGTGATAGTGCATCATAAGTAATTGGTTTAGTTCAACCACCTTTTATATGCCAAGCTGTGTGCAGAAAGGACATCTGGTTCAAAGCAGGAGCAATGAGTGCGGGTACTTAGATTAAGAAGGAAAACCAGTATAGCCCTATTGAGCTAGCATGATCTGACCATTGGCATGTTCTTCCTTTTGCCCACCATTAGTGCAGATAGTAACACCATGAGAGTCAACAAACATAAGTACCAATGTCTAAAGAAATCAATATGTAAAATGATATCTTCTGAGGTATAAAGGATATTGAGTTTAGAAAACAAGCTGTTAATGAAAGGATTTAGATGTCTTTATAATGTAAAATAGAACCGTCAAAAGTAAATTCAACAGTTGGGCTGGAGAGTAGAAAGGAGACATCTATAGAGCAAATTAAAAAGCTCTTTAGGTTTAGATTGCATAGAACGTAATGCAAATGAACTAAGCAATAATGTGAAAAGAGACATGGAAGAGAAGTCCTCATGTTCCAACACGAATCCTTCTTCAAAGGAAAACAATGAAGGGGAAAAAATAAGCTTTCCTAGAGCTAAATGAAGCACAGCATAGGTTCTCAGACTGAATGAGTCCAGTTAGTACCAAGCGAAACTATAAACACACTTCTAGATACATCTTCATGAAATTTTAGAGTAGGTGTAAAGAACATCATTGGCAAGGCATGGTGGCTCACACCTGTAATCCCACATTTTGGAAGGCCAAAGTGGGCTGATATAGTGAGTCCAGGAGTTAAAGACCAGCCTGGGCAACAGGGTGAAACTCTGTTTCTAGAAAAAATACAAAAATCAGCTAGGTGTGGTGGTGCGCATCTGTAGCCCCAGCTACTTGGGAGGGTAAGATGGGAGGATCACTTGGGCCAGGAGATGGAGGTTGCAGTGAGCTGAGAATTGTGCCACTACAGTCCAGCCTAGGCAACAAAGTGGCTCTGCCTCAAAAAAAGTTAAAAAATAAAAAACATCTTAAAAGATTCCAAAATGGAAATGATTACAAAGTGAACAGGATGAGATAGACATTGGAATTTTCACCAGCGATTTGGTTACAAGAAGACAGTAAAGCAATACATCCAAAATTTAAAAGTTATTCAAGTTGGAGGGCAAAAAAATGATATTTTCAGGAATTCAGGGGCTCAAAATTTACCTCCCTATAAGAAGTACCAGGGAATACTCCAATGAAATGAAAAATAAATCTTAAAAGTAGATTTGGGATCTAAGAAATAATATTGACCAAAACCACATGTCATGGAGCAGAAATAAGTGCAATTAGAAGTGATAGTAAAATAAGAATGGAAGTAAAATACTAGATGGTTTCTACAGGTGAGACAAGAATCCAACTTAAAAATTTATTTTTATAGTATCACTATATTGCCCAGGTTGGTTTCGAACTCCTAGCCTCAAACAATCCTCTCACTTTTCTCCCAAAGTGCTGAGATTACAGGTGTGAGCCACTATGCCCAGTCAAACAAACGAATTTTTCTTTTTTTTTTTTTTTTTCTTTTTTTTTTTCTGAGACGGAGTTTTGCTCTCGTTGCCCAGGCTGGAGTGCAATGGTGCGATCTTGGTTCACTGCAACCTCCACCTCCAGGGTTCAAGCGATTCTCCTACTTTAGCCTCCTGAGTAGATGGGATTACAGGCATGCGTTATTTTGTTATTTTTAGTAGAGACAGGATTTCTCCATATTGGTCAGGCTGGTCTTCAACTCCCGACCTCAGGTGATCTGCCTGCCTTGGCCCCCCAAAGTGTTGGGATTACAGGCGTGAGCTGCTGCACTCGGCCATAAATAACTTTTTCTAAAAGAAACTACAGATTGGTTAATTTTAAGTACTTACAGAAAAATCTAAGTTGGAATTCTTGGGTGAATAGTAACTACAGAAACAATAAATATTTAGTGTTATGTTTGTTTTGTTTATATAAATAAATACAGTTTGACTCTATTGCATCTTACCTATTTTTCTAGTGATGGACACCTGTGATACTGCTAATTTCTCCACTTCACCGCTGCCATAGACAATGTAGTGGTGAGTATCCTAAGTCATGTCATGTTATGGACCTGTGTGAAAATTTCTCTAGCATATACACCTAGGAATATAGTTGCTAAGTCACAGGGCTATTTAATTTCAGTAAATTCTGCTAAATTACATTCTTAAAAATCTGTACTAGTTTATATTCTCGCTAACTAGATTTGAAGATTCTCATTTCCTCACATATTTGCAAACAATATTATGTGACTTTCTAACTTTGGCATATTTGGTGGATGTAACATTTTATTCTGGTATTGGTTTAAATTCAATTTTTCTGATTACTGGGGTGTTTGACAACTACCCTGCTATTAAGGTTTAACATTCTATAAATTTCCTATTCTTTTTGCCTATTCGTCTCCTTTTTTCCCCATTTTCTGTAAAGACTAATTGGTAGCAGTTTTTTGTTTTTTGTTTTTTGGTTTTTTGTCTATTTTCTTTTCTTTCTTTCTTTCCTTTTTTTGTTTTGAGATGGAGTCTCACTCACCCAGGCTGGAGTACAGTGGTGCGATCTTAGATCACTGCAACCTCCACCTCTCGGGTTCAAGCAATTCTCCTGCCTCAACCTCCCAACTAGCTAGGCTTACAGGCACTCACCACCACTCCCAACTAATATTTGTATTTTCAGTAGAGATGGGGTTTCACCATGTTGGCCAGGCTGGTCTTGAACTCCTGACCTCAGGTGATCCACCTACCTTGGCCTTCCAAAGTGCTGGGAGTACAGGCATGAGCCACCACACCTGGCCAGTTTATTGTCTATTTCAGTTATTACACTTGTCATTTGAAACATTCCAAATATCTTCTCCCAGTCTGTGGCCTGTTTCTCTTTCTCTTTGTTTATGGTATCTCTTGTTTGTTTGTTTGTTTAAAAAAAAAAGATTAACATGGATAAGGACAGATCCATCATTTATGCTTCTTCGTTCTTAAGAAAGTTTTCTTCATTCCTGAGTCACAAAGGTTTTCTCCCACATTTACTTCTGTTAATTACTTAGATTTATTTAACGTTTAAATCTTTTCATCTTGAGTCTACCACTAAATATGATGTAAGGTAGTGATCCAGCTCCAAGTTTTCTCTTCTGATGGCTACTTTTTGCTATTAATCTGATGCAAACTTTACTGTATATCAATACAGTTGCATACTTACGTATACCGCAGGACTGTTTCTGAGCTCCCCATTATGTTCTTTGGTCTGTTTTTCTGTCCATGCCTCTGTGTCGTATTTTCTTTTTCAGCAAAGTTTTACGTTTTATAATGACCACTCATCATCTACATTCTTCTATTAACATTTTTCTACATTTGCTTTTATGTACCATGTTATTTTTATAACTAAAACTTTGTATCTATCTTAATATCTTATTAGCAGTGATTCTCAATCTTCAGTATATATCAGAGTCAATTAGAGGGCTTGTGGGGCCCCACCCACATGGCTTTTAATTAAGTCTGAGTTGGAACCCAAGAATTTACATGTCTAGCAAGTTCTCAGGTAATGCTGATGCTTATGGTTTGAGGATAACAGAGAATCACCATCTTATAGAATGAGTCTTCCTTCTTTGGTCCTGCTTTTTCCATATATATTTCAGAGTAAGTTTTTTGGCATTTATTTCCTGGCCATGATGGATTTACCCTAACTCCTGAAATGAATAAAAGCAGACAAAATATTTGAAGCAATGATTTTCAAAATACTGGACATCAAGAAATGAAGGACCATGGTCCCTGAAGGATGGAGAAAAAAAACGGTGAGCACTATGATTATCTCCAGATTACTACCTTGGTAGAATTTCCAGGCCATGGAGCAGGAAGGCAGAACCCCACAGAGCCTGGCACACTCCTTATGTTAAGGAAGTGGAGCTAAGAGTTCAGAGAAACCAACAAAGGTACAGTTCACAAAGCAGAATAATGGAGAGAACAGGGCTGCACACAGAGAACCCCCAAGAACTGCATAGAGTTGCCTTTGTAAATTCACCCAAGTACTCCATCACATGTGTGTGAGGAAAGTGCCAAGGCTGGGGAAAGAACTACCTGAAAGGATTAGAAGTTAACAGTAACCTGCACTTGCAGTTAACAGTGCTCTGTCCCCACACACAATGGGTAATAATACCTATTCCTATCTGCAAGATTGGAAAACCTCATGATTCACAAGATAGGGTAGGGTATACAAAATGATCCCACATCAGTGGTGGGGAATAATTAACCCTAGATAAATATCTGCTTCGGTCCCACCTAATACATCTTAAAAGCAAGACCTGGAAGGATTATACTGTTTCCTTGTAATGTAACTGTAAACCAGAATGAATCTCAAGAAACTCATAGGCATACAATAATACCCAGCACCCACAACATAAAATTCACCGTATCTGTCATCCAACAAAAAATTACCAAATATGCAAAGAAGCAGAAAAATATGACCCATAATGAGATAAATAAATCAAAACTGACCTCAAAGCTGACACATACGTTAGAATTCATATAATGGCAATATGGTTATAACTATATTCCAGATAATCATAAAGTTAAGAGACATAAAAGATGTTTAAATGCAAATTAAATTTTTAGAAATGAAAACTACACTTGTAGAAGTGAATTCTACACTAGAAATGTGTGAAGTATGTAATACAATGAATAAGATTAACAGCAGATCACACAGTGCAGAACAAAATATTACTAAATTTGAAGACAAAATAGTAGGAACTCCAAAATGAAGCTCAGATTTTTAGAGAATTTAAAAAATGAACAATAACTATAAATTATGGGTCAATTTCACTAATATATGTGTAATTACACTTTCTGAAGGAGAGAAGAGGGATCAGAAAGAAAAATAATAACTGATTATTTTCCAAGTTTGATAAAAATTAAAAACCCAAAGGCCCAACAAACTCAACAAACTCTAAGCACAAGAAACATGTAGGAAACTATACCAAAGAGTATTATAATCAAATTACTCAAAACCAGTGATAAGCTGAAAACCTTAAAAGCAGCCAGAGGTAAAAGGACATGCACAGAAGAATAAAGACAAAGGTAATGGCAGACATTTTGCCTGAAAGAATGCAAGTGAGAAGACAATAGACTAACACCCTTAAACTAATGAAAGAAGAAAATTGTCAACCTAGAATTCTGTATGTACCAAATACTATCTTTGAAAAAATAAAGAGAAAAAAATTATGACATATAAAAACTTGAAGAATTTATCACCATCAAGCTCACACTATGAGAAATATTAAAGGAAGTACTTCACACAGAAAGAAAATGATATTAGATTGAACCCTAGACTTACACAAAGTAATGAAGAGCACCAGAATTGGTAATTACATGGGTAAACATTTAAAAAAATTTTTATTATTTAAATGTCTTCAATATATTACAAAGGTAATTGCAGATTTCTTGTCTGAAAGAACGCAAGTGAGAAGACAATAGACCAACACCTTTAAATTAATGAAAGAAAAAAAACTGTCAACTTAGAATTCTGTATGTACCAAAGACTATCTTTGAAATAATAAAGAGAAAAAAAAATTTTTTGACATATAAAAACTTAAAAAATTTATCACCATCAAGCTCACATTATAAGAAATGTTGGCCGGGCTCGGTGGCTCAAGCCTGTAATCCCAGCACTTTGGGAGGCCGAGACGGGTGGATCACGAGGTCAAGAGATCGAGACCATCCTGGCTAACACAGTGAAACCCTGTCTCTACTAAAAAAAAATATACAAAAAACTAGCCGGGCGAGGTGGCAGGTGCCTGTAGTCCCAGCTACTCGGTAGGCTGAGGCAGGAGAATGGCGTGAACCCGGGAGGCGGAGCTTGCAGTGAGCTGAGATCTGGCCACTGCACTCCAGCCTGGGCGACAGAGTGAGACTCCGTCTCAAAAAAAAAAAAAAAAGAAATGTTAAAGGAAGTACTTTAGGCAGAAAGAAAATGATACTAAATTGAAATCTGGATTTACACAAAGGAATGAAGAGCACCAGAATTGGTAATTACATGGGTAAATATTTTTAAAATTTTTCATTATTTAAATATCTTCAAATCTTACCTGTTAGAACCAAAGTAACAATCAATGTAGGGTGGGATCTATAATATATGTACATGTAAAATAACAACAATAATACAAAGGTTAGGAGGGGAGAGATGTAAGTATATTATAAGGTTCTTATATGTGAAGTAGTATGTCATTCAAAGGTAAACTGTGATAAGTTTAACATACATACTGTAAACCACAAAAAAAACCACTAAAATAACAAAATACAAAGAGTTGTAGCTAATAATGTAACAAAGGAGATAAAATGAACTCATAAAAGAAGGCATATAGAGAGGAAAAAGTGAAGACAGGGACAATAGGGACAAAGGGATAACAAATAGTAAGATGGTAGATTTAAGCTTAACCATATCAAAAGTTGTATTAAATGTAAATGGTCTAAATATTTCCTTTAAAAGGCAGTGACATCAGATAGACTTTTAGCAAGAGGCCAGGTGCACTGGCTCATGTCTGTAATCCCAGCTCTGTGGGAGGTCAAGGCAGGTGAATCACTTGAAGCTCAGAGTTTGAGACCAGCCTGGGCAACAGGGTGGAACCCCACCTCTACTAAAACTACAAAAATTAGCTAGGTGTGGTGGTGCATACCTGTAATCTCACCTACTTGGGAGGCTGAAGCATGAGAATTGCTTGAACCTGGGAGGCAGTGAGTCAAAATTGTGCCACTGAACTCCAGCCTGGGCAACAGAGTAAGACTCTGTCTTAAAAAAAAGGAAGAAAGAAAGAAAAAAAGAAAGAAAGCTAATTGAACCTAGCCCCAAGCCCTTGTCATCACTTTTAGTGTACTTGACTTTGATATATAGAATGAGTTGTAAGTTGAGGTTCATTTTTTTGGTTCCAGTACTGTTTATTTAAAACATTGTTCTTTCCCTATTGAATTGCTATGATGCTTTGTCAAATAAATTGACCTTGTACGTACAGGTACATAGCTGAATTCTTTATGCTGTTTCATAGATCTGTATGCCTATCTTTATGCCAGTGCCACACTGTCCCGATTACTGAGATTTACAGTAAGTCTTGAAATTGCATAGAGTAATTCTTCCCAAATTTTCCTATTTTTTTCAAAATTGTTTTGGTGATTCCAAGACCTTTACATTTCTGAATACATTTTAGAATGAGTTTATTAATTAAAACACATAAAGCTTAATTGGATTTTACTTGGGATTACATTGAATCTGTTGATCAATTTGGGGAGCATTAACTTCTTAATGATACTGGTTTTCCAATCCAAGAGCATGATATTAGTTGAGGTCTCTTTTATTTCTCTCAGTAATATTTTGTAGATTTTGGTGTACAGATCTCATATGTTTTAATAAATGTGTCCCTAAGTAGTTCATATTTTGATGCTATTACAAATGGTATGGTTTCTTAAAATTTAATTTCTGATCATTCACTGCTAACTGTAGAAATACAACTGATTTTATATACAGATGCATCTTGACTTACAATAGGGGTTACATCTCAATAGACCCATCATAAGTGGAAAATGCCTTAATATACCTAACCTTCTGAACATAATAGCTTAGCCTAGCTTACCTTAAATGTGCTCAGAATACTTACATTAGCCTACAATTGGGTAAAATTATCTAACACAAAGCCTATTTTATAACAAAGTGTTGAATATTTCATGTAGGTTATTTAATAATGTACTAAAGTACAGTTTTTACTGAATATTTATTACTTTCACACCATTGTAAAGTCAGAAAATCATTAAGTTGAACCATCAAGTTGGAGACTTTATATTAACCTTGTATCTTGTGACTTAACTAAATGTATCAGTTCTAGTTTTTACACAGACTATCATATTTCTTCCATTTTTCATCCTAATATATATGCATTTATGTTTCTTGCCTTACTGCATTGGCTGGACTATTTAGTCCGATGTTGAATAGAAGTGATGAGAACATACTTGCCTTTTCCTGATTTTAAAAAGAAAGAATTCAGTCTTTTAATATTATGTTAGCTGTTGGTTTTTTGTTTTATTGTTTTTGATAGATGCCTCTGATCATATTGTAGAAGTTCCTTTCTAGTCTTAGAGTGTTAAGACTTTTACATAGATAGATGTTGATATTTGTTAAATGCTTCATCTGTGTTCATTGAGACAATCATAGAGTTTTCTTTGTTCATATGTTAATATGTTAAATTCCATTGATTAATTTTTGAAGGATAATCTTGCATTATTGGGTAAATTCCTATGAGGTAATGACATATTGCCCATCTTATATGTTGCTAGATTTGGTTAATATTTTGGTAAATAATTTTGTGTTTGTGTTCATGGAAGTTATTGTTGGAAGATGACTCTGAGTGTTTTTTTTTCTGTACATCTTGTGAGGCACTGGTTACCTTTGATCTGAACTGTCTTTTCCAAAATCTTTGTAAGATATCTTGTAAGATAGAGATAGTGACTCTCTCTGAAGCAGAGGACAGGTTTGTTTACTGTTCAATATAATAAGGATAATGTTTTCCTTTGGGGCAAAGGTTAGCTTGGTTTGCTTGTAGCCCATTATACAAGCTTCAGATTTCCTAACCTTGGAGTTCTTCAGCTTTGATGCAAACCCACTGCATATGCACCATCAACTTGGGCTGCTCTGTGTCACTCCCATGGGTCCTGGGGTTGGGGGAGAGGAACCAACATATATATGAAACACATGATACCTGCTATACTGTCAGTAATACAGTCTTTTATCTCAGACTGAAGGGTCTGTTGTCTTTTACCAGTATTAATGATATTATGGCAGTCTAAACTATTGGCTTGCAAGTAAGGTAAACTCCCAGACTCTTCACAGTTCTTGACAGTTTTTGGTGATAAAAATGGGATGCTGACAGAGACCTGACTTTCTGGAAAAGAAAGGAAAGGGTTCCAGTGGTGCAGGTAAGAGGAAATGAGAAAATTCTCTAGCATGTGATCTCACCCAGTTGGTTGGAAGAAGGTGGTAGAAGGATGCCCTACCATCTTACCTGTTAGTGAATGTTTAGAGGCCAAGCAGCAAACGTAGGATTGAAACAAGTCACCTGAATGGTGACTTAATGGTTGCTCACTTTCTTCCAGCAGTCTTTCACTGTATAGAAGATATCCTGTTGGTTGGAAAGTCAGATGCCTTGGTCTTAATGGCCCTGAAGGCAGAATTATAGCACCTCCATCAGAAGGGATGGGCTGATAAACACTGAAAAAATTCAGGAGCCTGCCTACTAAGTGTTTTGGGACTATGTGGCACATTAACAACGCTCAGTCTTCCTGGAAGTGAAGGAAGAGCTGTTGTCTCTTTAGCATCCCACCACAGAAACACAGGCCTAGCACCTTATTGGTCTCTGTGGAGTCTAATATTAGAGACCGTATGTGCCTTACTTGAGCATTACACTTTGTCCTTTATATAGACTGTCCCACAAACCAGTAAGTGGTTCTGTGATTGCTATGAAGCCATCTGTGGCAACCTCTCTACCTAAAGACCCCCAAATCCTAATGACATTTTTGAACAAT
The DNA here is from genome assembly GCF_007565055.1 of Rhinopithecus roxellana. Taxonomy (NCBI): domain Eukaryota; kingdom Metazoa; phylum Chordata; class Mammalia; order Primates; family Cercopithecidae; genus Rhinopithecus; species Rhinopithecus roxellana. Next base: position 59,352,591 of record NC_044551.1, read on the forward strand.
AAGTCTCAAGGACTGAAGATTTTGCCAGTTGGAGTTTCTTGCAATGGGAGGCTGCCCCCGAGGTTTTGAACTTGTCATCTCCTGTTGCGGGGAACACCTCTTTTGAAAAGCAGCTATTAGCTTGCTACTGGGGAATGACTGACCTATGGAGACCTTGTGACTCTTTTGCCTGTACCAGATTATTCCTATATAGGGACTCAATGACCTAGCAACGTGGGAAGGGTCCAACATGCTCATTTGTCAAGTAGTAACGATATATTTCAGATGTTACTTCCCACCTCCATTCTCACAATGGTCATTCAGTCATTCCGTGGAGTGAATAGATGTCATCCAGTTGGCGGCTTACACAAACAGGATAAATTGGATTCACTACCCTAAGGCAACTCCTCAAAAATAAGGAGTAGACTTATTTATCTAAACTGATCTGGGACTCTTTCATTGCATAAGCCAGCCAGGAAGCCACATTGGAGGCATTGTCAATCTGTGCCTCTCAACTGATATGTAAGTGCCACTTAGACAATTAACTTGCCTTCTTCCTGAAAACAATGTGACTTGCACTTTAGGGGTGGTAATGAGAGACCTGCAAATGTTTATGGAAACATCACCAGTAGATCATGTATCCCTCAAGTGATTGCAATTATCTCTTCAAAGTGCGAATATTGGATATTCAAGAGAACTTCCTGATGGGATGACTGACTCATTACATAAGTGCAACTGATGCAGGCAGTTATCCCCAATTAGAGTTACTCAATTAGAAAAGGTAAAATTTCTTCTTGAATTTAGCTGACATTTTCAATGACATCACCTTGACCCTGGAGATACTCAGGTCAGCTTCAACTCAATAGCCAGGGTTATTATGGGTGAAAGAATTGTCCTAGACTTCCACGTTGCAGGTCAGAGCAGTGTGGGCAGTTGCTAATACAACTTGCTCTACCCATATTAATGTCTCAAGCCAAGTGAAAAGGTCAGCAGGATCTTAAGAGGAAAATCACCTGGCTTTCAAAGGTAAATCCTAGCAGTTTATGGGATTTGTTTAGCTGGTTGGGTCTAGGACCTTAGGGGGCATGATTGAGTTTACTGTTATATTATTGGTGTCATCCTACTGTTTGGAGGCTTCATTATCTTTTTTATCAAAGTGTTACTTTTGAGATATCTGATAAGAATCTGATTCAGATTCTTCGTTCCTTTATATGTAACAGATATTTCTGTAAGCTTTTAGAGTTACTTATTTACATTTCATGTTATTAAAAGTTTTTATTTGATTGAATTCAGTCTTTCTATAATATGACTAGGAATGGGGTTTTTCTTTTTTATCTTGTGCTTTTAAAAATTTGTGCATTTTCAATCTGAATTCCTTTTATTTTTTGAAACTGGGCCTCCCTCTGTTGCCCAGAGGGAGTGTAGTGGCATGAACATGGCTCACTGCAGCCTCTACTGCCTGATCCTCCAGCTTCAGCTGCCCAAGTAGCTGGGACTACAGGTGCACACCACCACGCTCAGCTAATTTTTTTTTTTTTTTTTTTAAGAGAGAGGGTCTCACCAAGAGCTGAGCCTGCTGGGCTCAAGCAATCCTCCTGCCTCAGCCTCCCAAAGTACCAGAATTACAGGTGTGAGCCACTGCACCTGGCCCTGATTTCTCATTTTTAATTTTAGAAAATTCTGTCATTTTTCTTCCAATACTTGAAATTGTTCAAATACTTCTAAGTGTCGGTAATCACAATAATTGAGAAAGGTTTAATTCATCTCTTAGCTTGGATCTTTATATATCTTGTTTATAAGTGATACATTTTAAAATGGCACAAGAAGATTGAAAATTAAAAGATGTCAAAAGATATACCTGGTAAATGTTGAATAAAAAAGTTTTATATTAATGTTAGTAGTACACCAAATAGAGCTCAAATATGAAGCTTTAAAAAAATACAGAGAGAGTTCTTACTGACTTACTGATAAAAGGCATTATATAGTAATAGAGTACAACTAGAGAACCACTCTTTTTTTTTTTTTTTTTTTTTTTTTTTTTTTTTTTTTTTTTTTTTTTTTGAGATGAAGTTTCACTCTGTCCTGCTCAGGCTGGAGTACAGTAGTGGGATATCAGCTCACTGCAGCCTCCCCCTCCCAGGTTCAAGTGATTCTCCTGTTTCAGCCTGCTGAGTAGCTGGGACTACAGGTGTGTGCCACCACAGCCGGCTAACTTTGTATTTTTTAGTAGAGACGGGGTTTCACCATGTTGGAGAGGCTAGTCTCGAACTCCTGACCTCAGGTGATCCACTGCCTTGGCCTCCCAAAGTGCTGGGATTACAGTTATGAGCCACCGTGCATGGCCGAGAACCACTTCAGATTTGGTGGCCAGGGAATATTTCTCAGAGGAGGTGACATTTAAGTTGGGATCTAAGTTACAAGGAAGAATCAATCTTGTGAGAATCAAGGGAAAGAGCATTCCAAACTGAGAGAAGAGTTGGTACAAAGGCCAGAAGTAAGAATGAGGGAAAGGAAGCAAATTGAGATTGGAGACATAAGAAGAGGTCAATCGGGTAGGGATTTGTAATTCAAAGAAAAGAATTAATAGACTTTATATATAGTGAAAAAGGACTATAGTTCAACTTCTATAAATCTGTATGTAGAAATTATTATCCAACAACCCAATATAGCCAAAGCTGTAACATGTAGATTTCTATAAACTATAGAGATTGTTTTGCAGCATTGTTTATAATAGTGAAGCTGAATCAATCAATAATTGATTGTATGAACTTACATTACACATGCACATTTTCATAATTGAAAAGTATAACAATGATTTTAATTTTTTTTTTTTTTTTTTTTTTTTTTGATATGGAGTTTCACTCTTGTTGCCCAGGCTGGAGTGCAATGACACAATCTCGGCTCACTGAAACCTCCAAGGGCCTCCTGGGTTCAGGCGATTCTCCTGTCTCAGCCTCCTGAGTAGCTGGGATTACAGGTGCATGCCACCATGTCCAGCTAATTTTTGTATTTCTAATAGTGACAGGGTTTCATCATATTGATCAGGCTGGTCTCAAATTCCTGACCTCAGGTGATCTGCCCGCCTTGGCCTCCCAAAGTGCTGAGATTACAGGCATGAGCCACTGCACCTGGCCAATGATTTTAAATTTTAAAAACTTGGGAAAAGAGGAAAATAAAGAGATTTGGAAGGATACATTGTTAATATTTCTCAGGAAATATTTGAGGGGGAAAGGTATGATGGGGCACTATCAGATTTGCTCTTTATATCTCTGTATTATTTAGATTTTAAAGTAAATATCACAATCTTGGAGCTAGTAATATTTAATCAGATTCTTAGTGAGAATTACAAAAGATAATGCATTATTAAAATGTTCATTTTTGGCTGGGCATGGTGGTCCACACCTGTAATTCTAACACTTTGGGAAGCCAAGGTGGGATGATCACTTGAGCCCAGCAGTTCGAGACCAGCATGGGCAACATAGGGCATACTTGTCTCTATAAAAAAAAAAAAAAAAGAAAGAAAATTTTATTTTTTTAGTTTTCTTGGGCCTCTCTTTTATCCTGTAACTATAAAAATCCTGTAACTTCTTATCATGTAGTTATAAAAATTTTATGATTAGTTATATAATTATAAAAATCCTGTAGTTCCTTTATAAGAAATAACAAAAATAGAAGAATAATTTGACAAATTTGTTATCACAGTAAGAGACTTTCATATGCTTCTCTCACAAACAGACCTGTCAAAGAGACAAAATGCAAGCATTTCAATAGCACAGTTTACAAGTTTGACCCTTAAAAACACCACATACATGTGTATGTATTATCTGTCTATTGAGAGAGAAGAGGAGGTGGATATTACACTCAATGAAACTGAAGAACATTAATTGATTTCAAATATGGAATATTTACCACAAAAAATGATCCTGTAGTAAAACACAAAAGAACTTTCAATTTAGAAAGCATACACAACATGCAGTAAAATTAGAAATAGGCAAGAAAAAAATAAAAGAATCCATCTATCTAGACATTCTCAAACACCTTTATAAATAGCTGTCTGCAATATAATAAAGTGGTTAAGTTTATAAGTTCTGAAATCATATACTTGCTGAATTCAAATAAAATTATTTTTTAGCTCTATGATCTAGAATAAGTCATGCAGAGATTACATGATTTATACTTTCCTCATCTTTAATGTAGGGATAGTAATAGACTCTGCCTCAAAATTGCTTTGAGGATTAAATTAAATAATGCATGCCTGATTTCTGACTCAATAACTATTAGCGCCTGCTGTTGTTGTTGTTGTGGAAATAAAAAATTTAATTAGAAAAAAATTTTAGGCCAGCCATGGTGGCGCATGCCTGTACTCCCAACACTTTGGGAGGCCAAGGTGGGTAGATTGCCTGAGGTCAGGAGTTCGAGACCAGCCTGGCTAGCATGGTGAAACCCCGTCTCTACTAAAAATACAACAATTAGCTGGACCCGGTGGTGCATGCTTGTAGTCCCAACTACTTGGGAGGCTGAGGCAGGAGAATCACTGGAACCTGGGAGGCAGAGGCTGCAGCGAGCAGAGATTGAGCCACTGCACTACAGCCTGCGGGACAAAGCAAGACTCCATCTCAAAAAAAAAAAAAAAAGAAAAGAAAAGAAAGAAAAAATGTGTAAGTGACTTATACTGAGAATGCTTCAGATCAAAACCCATGTAAAAAGAGACCCAAAGGAAAATTAATAACTTTAAATGAATTTCTAAGAAAGCAATATATATTAGAAACAAAATATAATTTTAACTTGTGAAGTTTTATAAAGGTTAAATAAGCACAATGAAGGGATTATTAAAGGTAAAATCAGAAATTATTAAACCAGGAAAAATATCCAGTAGAATTAGTCAGTGATAAAGAATAAAAATTGGTTTCTAACAGACCATAAAGTAAGCAAACTTATAGCAACCATGACCAAGTGAAGTAGATGGAGGAAGGAGAAGAAAAAATATGTTTGAAATGACAACACAGAACTGTGTACTATGTCGCTCTTTATAGTACTAAATTTGAAACAAACAGCATAATTTCTAAAAAAAAAACTAATTACCAAAATTACCTCAGAAAGAAGAAGAAATCCTAAGGGACTATAAAAGAAATTGAAAACAGAGTCAGATATTTAGCCTTTTAAAAAAAGACACCAGGTCCAGTTGATTTAATGGGTGAGTTTACTGAAATTTCAAAAATTCAATAATTCTAAGAAGCAGATTATTCCCAAGTTATATAAATAATCCCAAATCCCAAAACATATTAAAGAATGGAAGACTAATTGGCTCATTTTGCCTAGCTAAAATAACACTGGTTCTCAAATTTAACTATAATAACAAAAAAGAAAGTAACTCAATCTCGGTAGTATACACACATGAAACACCCTAAATAAGATGACAAATTGAATGCAATAGTGTCGTAGGCAGAATAATGACTACCCCCTAAAGATGTACATGTCCTAATCTGCTGAAATTTTGAATATGTTAGGTTACACACCCAAGAGGAATTAAGGTTGCAGATGGAATTAAGGTTGCTAATCAGATGACTTTAAGATATGGAGATTTTCATGGACTATTGGGAAAAGCCCAGTGTAATAAAAAGGGTCATTAATAAGTGGAAGAAGGAGGCAGAAGAGAGAACTAAAGAGATGTTGGCATGAGAAGAATTTGAGTCAACTTGAAGATAGAGGAATGGGCCATGAGTCAAAGGATGTGTGTGGCCTCTGGAAGCTGGAAAAGGCAAGGAAATGGATTCACCTATAAAGCCTCCAGAAGAAATGTAACCCTGCCAGTACCATAATTTTAGCCCAGTGAGACCTGTGCTAGACTTTTGACCAAGGTAAGATACTAAACTTATGTTGTTTTAAGCCATTAAATTTGTGGCAATTTGTTATTAGCAGCAATAGAAAACTAATAAAGATTATGGTACCAGTAGTGGAGTGTTTAGCCAGCTACCTGGTGACAGGTTGATTGTAATGGACTGCTTCCATTATGCAAGGGGCAGTACTTTATTCTTGCTGGAATAAACCCTCTGGATATGGATTTATCTCCCCTATGCACAATGCTTCTACCAAAGCTACTGTGAGTGAACTTGCAGAATGCCTTGTTCACTTTCACAGTACTCCATACAGCATTGCTTTTAATCAAGGAAGTAAATTCACAGCAAATGAATTGCAACAATGGTCCCAGAATAATGGAATTCATTTGTGTTAGCATATTCTCCATCATGCAGAAGAAATAAAGGCCAAAACCTACCCACCTCTGAGGAGCAGAATAGATATACAAATTCAGGAGCTCAGATAACTCCAACTAAGATAAATCTAAAGAGATGTACGCTGAGACGTGTCATAATCAAAAGTCACAGACAAAGAGAAAATCTTGAAAGTAGCAACTATTAGTGTATCAGCAGATTGCTTAACAGAAACCTTACAGGTTAGAAGGCAGTGGGGTGATATATTTAAAATAGTGGGGAAAAAAAGCTGCCATCCAAAAATACCATATCTGGCAAAAGTATTCTTCAAAAAATAAAGAAGAAATTAAGATTTTTCCTAGATAAACAAAACCTGAAGGAGTTTATCAACACTTAACCTATCCTATAAGAAATGCTGAAGGGAGTTCTTCAAGGTTAAGCGAAAGGGTAATAAACAGCAACACAAAACCATATGAAAATATTGAACTCCCTGGTAAAGGTAAATATTTAGATAAATATAGAATCCTACAGTATTATAATGTAGGCATGTAAATCACTTTCAAATGTGGTAAAGAATTTAAAAACCAAAAGCATAAAAAGTAATTATAAAATTATGTTCATGAATATGCAATATAAAAAGGTAATTTATATCATTAACAATGTTAAGTGGGGAAGGTAGAGATGTAAAGGAGTAGAGTTTTAATACATGGCTGAAGTTAAGCTGTTTTTAGTTTAAAATACATTGTTATAACTTTAAAATGTTTTATGTAATTGCAATGGTAACCACAAAGAAAACATTTATAGAATAAGGCACAAAGGGAAATGAGAAGGGAATGAAAACATGTCACTACAAAAAAAATCAATGAAACACAAAAGAAAGCAGCAAGGGAAGAAAGGTGGGACAAAAAAGCTACAAGACACACAGAAAACAGTTTACAAAATGGCAATAGTAAGTTCTTCCCTATCAGCAATTACTTTAAATGTAAATGGATTAAACACATTAATTAAAAGACATAAATTGGCCGAATGAATATTAAAAACCAAGATCCAACTATTTGCTGTCTATAAGAGACTCATTTTAAATCTATGGGCACATACAGGCTAAAAGTGAAAGGGTAAAAAAAGATATGCTATGTAAATAAGAACCAAATGAGAACCATACTTAAACCTTAAGACTTCAAATAGACTTTAGGATAAAAACTGTCGGCCGGGCGTGGTGGCTCAAGCCTGTAATCCGAGCACTTTGGGAGGCCGAGATGGGCAGATCACGAGGTCAGGAGATCGAGACCATCCTGGCTAACACAGTGAAACCCTGTCTCTACTAAAAAATACAAAAAACTAGCCGGGCGAGGTGGCGGGTGCCTGTAGTCCTAGCTACTCGGGAGGCTGAGGCAGGAGAATGGCATAAACCCGGGAGGCGGAGCTTGCAGTGAGCCGAGATCCGGCCACTGCACTCCAGCCTGGGCGACAGAGCGAGACTCCGTCTCAAAAAAAAAAAAAAAAAAGATAAAAACTGTCAAAAGAGACAAAGAAGAACATTATATAATGATAAAAGTGTGAATTCACTAGAAAAAAGTATAAATGACTACATTTATAATTTTATTACAGCTTTATTTTACTGTTGATTATAAATTATACTTATTATTATAAACATATACATCTAAGATTATAGTTCCCAAATATAGGTAGCAAACATTGACAGAAATTAGGGGAGAGGAAGAGGAAGGATCATGGCAGATGAGAGGCAGGACTAGATTGCAGCTCTGGACAGAACAGCATGCGGAGGCTTGCACTGTGAATTTTAGCTCCAGATTGACTACAAGAACAAACCAGCAATCCCAAGAGGACCCACAGACCCTCTGAAGGAAGCAGACTGCACCTGCAGGACATGGGAGACACCCCAAATGCTGTGAGTGCCCCAACCACAGAAGTGGGAAAGGGAGACCCTCCTCTCCCGAACACACACCCCAACTGGAGAAACTGTAGGTCAGTTTGCAGGAGAAGTTCCCAATTTTACCTGGAGTGGAGTCAAGTTAGAGGGCTGAGTCAAGCGAAATACAGGGTTGGAGGAGGCAGCAGGGAGGCCCTGAGAGCTTGCTGTATCCCCAAGCAGCTCATTCCTGCCTGGCACCGCAGGGATCCATCAGGAGGGAGGCCAGAAGAGCAGGGGGTAAAACTCCATGGGGAGAAGGACTTCCCTAGCTGAACTTTGTCAACAGTTTGAAGCTTCTCAGCGAGAAGCTTCCTGGCCAGAACTCAGGGGAGGACCTGAATCCAGCTTGCAGACTTCACCTGGGGTGGTTGGGAGGGGAAAGAATTAAAGCCCTTTTCTTTTGCAGCTGGGAGGCAGAAAGCCTTAGACAAGTTTTCAAGCCTGATTTGCCCTCCGTGTGGAAACAGACTCCGGGCTGTTGCTGGGGGCAAAGTGGGAGTGAGATTCGCCCTTCAGTTTGTGTGGGAGCTGGATGAGGCCTGTGATTGCCAGTTTCCTCCACTTCCCTGACAACCTGCATGACTCTGCAGAGGCAGCCATCATCCTCCTAGTTACACAACTCCAGTGACCTGGGAATCTCATCCCCATCCCCCACAGCAGCTGCAGCAAGACCCACCCAAGGAGAGCCTGAGCTCAGACACGCCTAGCCCCGCCCCCACCTGATGGTCCTTCCCTACCCACCCTGGTAGTGGAAGACAAAGGACTTCCACTTTGGTGTTCTAGGTCCCCACCCACTGCTGGCCCCTCTCCACACTACTATGGCTGATGCTTTCTGGAAAGCACTACCTTCTGGCAGGAGGCCAACCAGCACAAAAACAGAGCATTAAGCCGTAGAACTAAGGACCCTCATGGAGTCCATTGCACCCTCTGCCACCTCCACTGGAACAGGCACTGGTATCCATGACTGAGAGACCCATAGATGGTGCACATCACAGGGCTCTGTAAAGACAACCCCCAGTACCAGCATGGAGCCAGGTAGACTTGCTGGGTGGCTAGACCCAGAAAGAGACAACAGTCACTGCAGTTTGGCTCACAGGAAGCCACTTTCACAGGAAAAGGGGGAGAGTACAACATCAAGGGAACACCCTGTGGGACAAAGTAACCTGACCAACAGCCTTCAGCCCTAGACCTTCCCTCTGACAGAGCCTACCCAAATGAGGAGGAACCAGAAGACCAACCCTGGTAATATGACAAAACAAGGCTCATCAACACCCCCCCAAAATTATACTAATTTAGCAGCAATGGATCCAAACCAAGAAGAAATACCTGATTTACCTGAAAAAGAATTCAGGAGGTTAGTTATTAAGCTATTCGGGGAGGGACCAGAGAATGGCAAAGCCAATGCAAGGAAATCCAAAAAATGATACAAGAAGTGAAGGGAGAGGCTGGGCGTGGTGGCTCACGCCCGTAATCCCAGCACTTTGGGAGGCCAAGGCGGGCAGATCATGAGGTCAGGAGATTGAGACCATCCTGGCCAACATGGTGAAACCCCATCTCTACTAAAATACAAAAAAATTAGCTGGGCGTGGTGGTGCATGCCTGTAGTCCCAGCTACTTGGGAAGCTGAGGCAGGGGAATCACTTGAACCCGGGAAGTGGAGATTGCAGTGAGCCGAGGTCATGCCACTGCACTCCAGCCTGGTGACAGAGCAAGATTCTGTCTTAAAAAAAAAAAAAAAAGAAGTGAAAGGAAAAATATTCAGCAAAATAAATAGGTTAAAGGAAAAACAATCAAAAATTCAGGAAACTATGGACAGACTTTTAGAAATGCGAAATGCTCTGGAAAGTCTCAGCAATAGAATTGAACAAGTATAAGTAGAAGAAAGAAATTCAGAACTTGAAGACAAGGTCTTTGAATTAACCCAATCGAACAAAGACAAAGAAAAGAGAATAAGAAAATATGAACAAAGCCTCCAAGAAGTCTGGGATTATGTTAATCCAAGAAGTCTGGGATTATATTAAGAACAATTGGTGTTCCTGAGGAAGAAGACAATTCTAAAAACCTGGAAAACATATTTGGGGGAATAATCAAGGAAAACTTCCCTGGCCTTGCTACAGACCTAGACATGCAAATACAAGAAGCACAAAGAATACCTGGGAAATTCATCGCAAAAAGATCTTCACCTAAGCACATTGTCATCAGGTTATCCAAAGTTAAGACAAAGGAAAAAATCTTAAGAGATGTGAGAGACAAGCACCAGGTAACCTATAAAGGAAAATCTGTCAGATTAACAGCAGATTTATCACCAGAAACCTTACAAGCTAGAAGGGTTTGGGGCCCTATCTTCAGCCTCCTCTAACAAAGTAATTATCAGCCACGAATTTTTTATCCAGCAAAATTAAGCATCATATATGAAGGAAAGATACACTCATTTACAGACAAATGCTGAGCGAATTCGCCATTACCAAGCCACCACTACAAGAACTGCTAAAAGCAGCTCTAAATCTTGAAACAAATCCTAGAAATACATCAAAACAGAATCTCCTTAAAGCATAAATCATACAGGACCTATAAAACAAAAATACAAGTTAAAAAACAAAACTAAACAGCATGATGAATGCAATGGCATTTCATGCAAATGGACACCAAAAACAAGCAGGGTTAGCTATTCCTGTATCAGGCAAAACAAACTTAAAAGCAACAACAGGTAAAAGAGACAAAGAGGGACATTATATAATGGGAAAAGGCCTTGTCCAACAGGAAAATATCATAATCCTAAACATATATGCACCTAACACTCCCAAATTTATAAAACAATTACTAATAGACCTAAGAAATGAGATAGACAGCAACACCATAATAGTGGGGGACTTCAATACTCCACTGATAGCACTAGACAGACAAGACAGAAAGTCAACAAACGGTGGATTTAAACTATACCCTCAAACAAATGGACTTAACAGATATATACAAAACATTTTATCCAACAACCACAGAATATACATTCTATTGAACAGTGCATGGAACTTTCTCCAAGATAGACCATAAGATAGGCCATAAAATGGGCCTTGATAAATTTAAGAAAATTGAAATTATATCAGGCACTGACCACAGTAGAATAAAACTGGAAATCAACTGCAAAAGGAACCTTCAAAACCTTGCAAATACATGGAAATTAAATAACCTGCTCTTGAATGAGCATTGGCTCAAAAACAAAATCAAGATGGAAATCTCTTAGCACTGCCTTAGCTATATCCCAGAGATTTTGATAGGTTGTATCATTACTGTCATTGAGTTCAAATAATTTTTAAATTTCCATCTTCAAAGAACAAAAATTCTTTGAACTCAATGACAATAATGACACAACCTATCAAAACCTCTGGGATACAGCTAAGGCAGTGCTAAGAGGAAAGTTTATAGCCTTAAATGCCTACATCAAAAAGTCTGAAAGAGCACAAACAGACAATCTAAGGTCACACCTCAAGGAACTAGAGAAACAAGAACAAACCAAACCCAAACCCAGTAGAAGAAAGGAAATAACCAAGATCAGAGCAGAACTAAATGAAATTGAAAAAAAGAAACAAAAAAATACAAAAGATAAATAAACCAAAAAGCTGGTTCTTTGAATAGATAGATAAAATTGATAGACCACGCCCGGCATGGTGGCTCACACCTGTAATCCCAGCACTTTGGGAGGCCGAGGCGGGCAGATCACGAGGTCAGGCGATCGAGACCATCCTGGCTAACATGGTGAAATCCCATCTCTACTAAAAACGCAAAAAATTAGCTGGGCGTGGTGGTGGTGAGCACCTGTAGTCCCAGCTACTCGGGAGGCTGAGGCAGGAGAATGGCATGAACCCAGGAGGTGGAGCTTGCAGTGAGCCAAGATCGTGCCACTGCACTCCAGCCTGGGCAACAGAGTGAGACACTGTCTAAAAAAAAAAAAAAAAAAAATTGATAGACCATTAGCAACATTAACCAAGAAAAGAAGAGAGAAAAGTCAAGTAACCTCACTGAGAAACAAAACAGGAGATATTACAACTGACACCACTGAAATACAAAAGATCATTCAAGGCTACTATGAACACCTTTATGCACATAAACTAGAAAACCTAGAAGAGATGGATAACCTCCTGGAAAAACCCTTCTAGATTAAATCAGAAAGAATTAGTTACCCTGAACAGCCCAATAACAAGCAGCGAGATTGAAGCAGTAATTTAAAGATTACCAACAAAAAAAAAAGTCCAGGACCAGACATTCAAAGAATTGGTACCAATCATTTTAACACTATTCCACAAGATAGAGAAAGAAGGAACCCTCCCTAATTCATTCTATGAAGCTGTTATCACCCTAATACCAAAACAAGAAAGAAAGAACGAAAGAGAGAAAGAAAGAAAACCATAAAGAGAAAGAAAACAGACAAGAAAGAAAGAAAGAAAGAAAGAAAGAAAGAAAGAAAGAAAGAAAGAAAGAAAGAAAGAAAGAGAGAGAGAGAGAAAGAAAACAGACCTCAAATCAGCAACTTCATCTTACACCTTAAGAACTAGAAAAAGAGGCTGAGCGCGGTGGCTCAAGCCTGTAATCCCAGCACTTTGGGAGGCCGAGACGGGAAGATCACAAGGTCAGGAGATCAAGACCATCCTGGCTAACACGGTGAAACCCCGTCTCTACTAAAAAATACAAAAAACTAGCTGGGCGAGGTGGCGGGTGCCTGTAGTCCCAGCTAATGTTGTCCCAGCTACTCAGGAGGCTGAGGCAGGAGAATGGCGTAAACCCGGGAGGCTGAGCTTGCAGTGAGCTGAGAACCGACCACTGCACTCCAGCCTGGGCGACAGAGCGAGACTCCGTCTCAAAAAAAAAAAAAAAAAAAAAAGAACTAGAAAAAGAAGAATAAAGCCGATGTTAGCAGAAGGAAAGAAATAATGAAGATTAGAACAGAGATAAACAAAATAGAGAACAGAAAAAAACAAATTAAGAGTTGATTTTTAAATCAACAAAATTGACCAACTCTGAACTAAACTAAGTAAGGAAGAAAGAAGACTCAGATAGTTGAAATTAGTAATGAAAGAGGGATTATTACAACTGATATCACAGAAACAAAAAGGGTTATGAGACTACCATGAAAGAATTATATGCCAGCAGGTGGGAAATTCTAGAAGAAATGGATAAGTTCCTAGAAATAAACAACCTTCTAAGACTAATCATGAAGAAATAAAAATATGGACAGATCTAACTAGTAAGGAAATTAAATTAGTAATCAAAAATTTCCCAATAGAGAAGAGCCAAGGATCACTTGGTTTCACTGCAGAATTCCACCAAGCATTTAAGGAAGAATTAATACCAGTCTCCCTCAAACTCTTCCAAAGAATTGAAGAGTAAGAAATACTTCCAAACACAGTCTATGAGACCAACATTACGCTAATACCAAAACCAGACAAGACAAAGAAAACACACACCAATATCCTTGGTGCAAAAATACTAAACAAATACTAACAAGCCAAATTCAACAGCACATTAAAAGGATTATAAACTGTGAACAAGTGGTATTTATATCTGGAATTCAAGGATGGTTTAACATATGAAAATAAATCAGGGCCAGGCATGGTGGCTCACGCCTGTAATCCCAGCACTTTGGGAGGCGAGGTGGGTGGATCATGGATCAGGAGTTTGAGACCAGCCTGGCCAACATAGTAAAACCCTGTCTCTACTAAAAATACAAAAATTAGCCAGGTGTGGTGGCACGTGCCTGTAGTCCCAGCTAGTCAGGAGGCTGAGACAGGAGAATCACTTGAACCCAGGAGGTGGAGGTTGCAGTGAACCGAGATTGTGCCACTGCACTCCAGCTTGGGTTACAAGAGTGAAACTAAATCTAAAAAAAAGAAAAAAAGGCTTCCATTCCAAGATGGCCAAATAGGAACAGCTCCGGTCTGCAGCTCCCAGCATGATCAGTGCAGAAGATGGGTGATTTCTGCATTTCCAACTGAGGTATCTGGTTCATCTCATTGGGACTGGTCAAGAAGTGGGTGCAGCCCATGGAGAGCGAGCCCAAGCAGGGCGAGGCATCGCCTCACCCGGGAAGAGCAAGGGGTCAGGGGATTTCCCTTTCCTAGTTGAGGGAAGCCGTGACAGACTGTACTGGGAAAATCGGGACACTGCCACCTAAACGCTGTGCTTTTCCAAGGTCTCTTAGCAAACGGCACACCAGGAGATTATATCCTGCGCCTCGCTTAGCAGCTCCCATGCCCACAGAGACTTGCTCACTGCTAATCCGAGACCGAACTGCGAGGCAGCAAGCCTGGCTGGGGGAGGGACGTCCACCACTGCTGAAGCTTGAGTAGGTAAACAAAGCAGCCAGGAAGCTGGAACTGGGTGGAACCCACCCCAGCTCAATGAGGCCTGCCTGCCTCTGTAGATTCCACCTCTGGGGGCAGGGCATAGCTGAACAAAAGGCAGCAGAAGTTTCTGCAGATTTAAACGTCCCTGTCTGACAGCTCTGAAGAGAGCAGTGGTTCTCCCAGCATGGTGTTTGAGCTCTGAGAACAGACAGACTGCCCCTTCAAGTGGGTCCCTGACCCCCGTGTAGCCTAACTTGCAGACACCTCCCAGTAGGGGCCAACTGACACCTCATACAGCCGGGTGCCCCTCTGAGATGAACCTTCCAGAGGAAGGACAAGGCAGCAATATTTGCTGTGCTGCAATATTTGCTGTGCTGCAGGCTTCGCTGGTGATACCCAGGCAAACAGGGTCTGAAGTGGACTTCCAGCAAACTCCAACAGACCTGTAACTGAGGGACTGACTGTTAGAGGAAAACTAACAAACAGAAAGGAATAGCATCAACATCAACAGAAAGGACATCCACACCAAAACCCCATCTGTAGGTCACCAGCATCAAAGACCAAAGGTAGATAAAACCACAAAGATGGGGAGCAACCAGAGCAGAAAAGCTGAAAATTCTAAAAACCAGAGCACCCCTTCTCCTCCAGAGGATCGCAGCTCCTTGCTAGCAACAGAACAAAGCAGGATGGAGAATGATTTTGATGAGTTGACAGAAGTAGGCTTCAGAGAGTCAGTAATAACAAACTTCTCCAAGCTAAAGGAGGATGTTCGAACCCATTGCAAGGAAGCTAAAAACCTTGAAAAAAGATTAGGGGAATGACTAGCTAGAATAAACAGTGTAGAGAAGACCTTAAATGACCTGATAGAGCTGAAAACCATGGCACAAGAACTACGTGACGCATGCACAAGCTTCAGTAGCCAATTTGATCAAACGGAAGAAAGGGTATCATTGATTGAAAATCAAATTAATGAAACGAAGCGAGAAGAGAAGTTTAGAGAAAAAAGAGTAAAAAGAAACAAACAAAGCCTCCAAGAAATATGGGACTATGTGAAAAGACCAAATCTACGTCTGATTGGTGGACCTGAAAGTGACGGGGAGAATGGAACCAAGATGGAAAACACTCTTCAGGATATCATCCAGGAGAACGTCCCCAACCTAGCAAGGCAGGCCAACATTCAAATTCAGGAAATACAGAGAACGCCACAAAGATACTCCTTGAGAAGAGCAACTCCAAGACACATAATTGTCAGATGCACCAAGGTTGAAATGAAGGAAAAAAGGCTAAAGGCAACCAGAAAGAAAGGTTGGGTTAACCACAAAGGAAAGCCCATCAGACTAACAGCAGATATCTCGACAGAAACCCTACAAGTCAGAAGAGAGTGGGGCCAATATTCAACTTCTTAAAGAAAAGAATGTTCAACCCAGAATTTCATATCTAGCCAAACTAAGCTTCATAAGTGAAGGAAAAATAAAATCCTTTGCAGACAAGGAAATGCTGAGAGATTTTGTTACCACCAGGCCTGCCTTACAAGAGCTCCTGAAGGAAGCGGTAAACATGGAAAGAAACAACTGGTACAAGCCACTGCAAAAACATGCCAAATTGTAAAGACCATCGATGCTAGGAAGAAACTGCCTCAACTAATGGGCAAAATAACCAGCTAACATCATAATGACAGGATCAGATTCACACATAACAACATTAACCTTAAATATAAGTGGGCTAAATGCCCCAATTAAAAGATACAGACTGAAGCAAATTTACAAGAAAAAAGCAAACAACCCCATCAAAAAGTGGGCAAAGGATATGAATAGACATTTCTCAAAAGAAGACATTCATACAGCCAACAGACACATGAAAAAATGCTCATCATCACTCACCATCAGAGAAATGCAAATCAAAACCACAATGAGACACCATCTCACACCAGTTAGAATGGCAATCATTAAAAAGTCAGGAAACAACAGGTGCTGGAGAGGATGTGGAGAAATAGGAACACTTTTACACTGTTGGTGGGATTGTAAACTAGTTCAATCATTGTGGGAAACAGTATGGCAATTCCTCAAGGATCTAGAACTAGAAATACCATATGACCCAGCCATCCCATTACTGGGTTTATACCCAAAGGATTATAAATCATGCTGCTATAAAGACACATGCACACGTATGTTTATTGTGGCACTATTCACAATAGCAAAGACTTGGAATCAACCCAAATGTCCATCAGTGACAGACTGGATTAAGAAAATGTGGCACATCGCTTCTCGGCCTTTTGGCTAAGATCAAGTGTAGTATCTGTTCTTATCAGTTTAATATCTGATGCGTCCTCTATCCGAGGACAATATATTAAATGGATTTTTGGAGCAGGGAGATGGAATAGGAGCTTGCTCCATCCACTCCACGCATTGACCTGGTATTGCAGTACCTCCAGGAACGGTGCACCCCCTCCGAGGGAGAGGCCGGGCGCAGTGGCTCAAGCCTGTAATCCCAGCACTTTGGGAGGCCAAGGCAGGCAGATCACAAGGTCAGGAGATCGAGACCATCCTGGCTAATACAGTGAAACCCCGTCTCTACTAAAAAATACAAAAAACTAGCCGGGCGAGGTGGCGGGCGCCTGTAGTCCCAGCTACTCGGGAGGCTGAGGCAGGAGAATGGCGTAAACCTGGGGGTCGGAGCTTGCAGTGAGCTGAGATCCGGCCACTGCACTCCAGCCTGGGCGACAGAGCGAGACTCCGTCTCAAAAAAAAAAAAAAAAAGAAAAAGAAAATGTGGCACATATACACCATGGAATACTATGCAGCCACAAAAAAGGATGAGTTCGTGTCCTTCATAGGGACATGGATACAGCTGGAAACCATCATTCTCAGCAAACTATTGCAAGAACAGAAAACCAAACACCACACATTCTCACTCATAGGTGGGAATTGAACATTGAGATCATTTGGACACAGGAAGGGGAACATCACACACTGGGGCCTATTGTGGGGTGGGGGGAGGGGAGAGGGATGGCATTGGGAATTATACCTGATGTAAATGATGAGTTGAAGGGCGCTGACGAGTTGATGGGTGCACCAACATGGCACATGTATACATATGTAACAAACCTGCACGTTGTGCACATGTACCCTAGAACTTAAAGTATAATAATAATAAAAAAAAAGATACAGACTGGAGAATTGGATAAAGAGTCAAGACCCATCAGTGTGCTGTATTCAGGAGAGCCATCTCACATGCAAAGACACACATAGGCCCAAATAAAGGGATGGAGGAAGATCTACCAAGCAAATGGAAGGCAAAAAAAAGCGGAGGTTGCATTCCTAGTCTCTGATAAAACAAACTTTAAACCAGCAAAGATCAAAAGAGACAAAGAAGGCCATTATTAAATGGTAAAGTGATCAATTCAACAAGAAGAGCTAACTATCCTAAATATATATGCTACCAATACAGGAGCAATCAGATTCATAAAGCAAGTCCTTAGAGACCTAAAAAGAGACTTAGACTCCCATACAATAATAATGGGAGACTTTAACACCCCACTGTCAATATTAGACAGATCAACGAGACAGAAAGTTAACAGGATATCCAGGACTTGAACTCAGCTCTGCACCAAGCAGACCTAACAGACATTTACATAACTCTCCACCTCAAATCAACAGAATATACATTCTTCCCAGCACCACATTGCACTTATTCCAAAATTGACCACATAGTTGGAAGTAAAGCACTCCTCAGCAAATGTAAAAGAACATAAATCATAACAAACTGTCTCTCAGACCACAGTGCAATCAAATTAGAACTCAGGATTAAGAATCTCACTCAAAACCACACAACTACATGGAAACTGAACAACCTGCTCCTGAATGACTACTGGGTAAATAATGAAATGAAGGCAGAAATAAAGATGTTCTTTGAAACCAATGAGAACAAAGACACAATGTACCAGAATCTCTGGGACACATTTAAAGCAGTGTGTAGAGGGAAATTTGTAGCACTAAATGCCCACAAGAGAAAGCAGGAAAGATCTAAAATTGACACCCTAACATCACAATTAAAAGAACTAGAGAAGCAAGAGCAAACAAATTCAAAAGCTAGCAGAAGACAAGAAATAACTAAGATCAGAGCAGAACTGAAGGAGATAGAGACACAAAAAAAATCCTTCAAAAAAATCAGTGAATCCAGGAGCTGGTTTTTTGAAAAAATCAACAAAATTGATAGACCACTAACAAGACTAATAAAGAAGCAAAGAGAGAAGAATCAAATAGACGCAATAAAAAGTGAAAAAGGGGCTATCACCACCGACCCCACAGAAATACAAACTACCATCAGAGAATACTATAAACACCTGTACGCAAATAAATGAGAAAACCTAGAAGAAATGGATAAATTCCTGGACACATACACCCTCCCAAGACTAAACCAGGAAGAAGTTGAATTGCTGAATAGAGCAATAACAGGCTCTGAAATTGAGGCAATAATTAATAGCCTACCAACCAAAAAACGTCCAGAACCAGACGGATTCACAGCCAAATTCTACCAGAAGGACAAAGAGGAGCTGGTATCATTCCTTCTGAAACTATTCCAATCAATAGAAAAAGAGGGAATTCTCCCTAACTCATTATATGAGGCCAGCATCATCCTGATACCAAAGCCTGGTGGAGACACAACAAAAAAAGGGAATTTTAGACCAATATCCCTGATGAACAATGATGCAAAAGTCCTCAATAAAATACTGGCAAACCAAATCCAGCAGCACATCAAAAAGCTTATCCACCAAGATCAAGTTGGCTTCATCCCTGGGATGCAAGGCTGGTTCAACATATGCAAATCAATAAATGTAATCCACCACATAAACAGAACCAATGACAAAAACCACATGATTATCTCAATAGATACAGACAAGGTCTTCGACAAAATTCTACAGCCCTTCATGCTAAACTCCCAATAAACTAGGTATTGATGGAACGTATCTCAAAATAATAAGAACTATTTATGACAAACCCACAGCCAGTATCATACTGAATGGAGAAAAACTGGAAGCATTCCCTTTGAAAACTGGCACAAGACAGGGATGCCCTCTCTCACCACTCCTATTCAACATAGTGTTGGAAGTTCTGGCCAGGGAAATCAGGTAAGAGAAAGAAATAAAGGGTATTAAATTAGGAAAAGAGGAAGTCAAATTGTCCCTATTTGCAAATGACATGATTGTATATTTAGAAAACCCCATCGTCTCAGCCCAAAGTCTCCTTAAGCTGTTAAGCAACTTCAGCAAAGTCTCAGGATACAAAATCAATGTGCAAAAATCACAAGCATTCTTATACACCAATAACAGACAAACAGAGAGCCAAATCATGAGTGAACTCACATTCACAATTGCTACAAAGAGAATAACATACCTAGGAATCCAACTTACAAGGGATGTGAAGGACCTCTTCAAGGATAACTACAAACCACTGCTCAAGGAAATAAAAGAGGACACAAACAAATGGAAGAACATTCCATGCTCATGGATAGGAAGAATCAATATCATGAAAATGGCCATACTGCCCAAGGTAAATTATAGATTCAATGCCATCCCCATCAAGCTATCAATGACTTTCTTCACAGAATTGGAAAAAAACTACTTTGAAGTTCATATGGAAACAAAAAAGAGCCCACATTTCCAAGACAATCCTAAGCAAAAAGAACAAAGCTGGGGCATCGCGCTACCTGACTTCAAACTATACTACAAGGCGGCAGTAACCAAAACAGCATGGTACTGGTAACAAAGCAGAGATATAGACCAATGAAACAGAACAGAGGCCTCAGAAATAACACCACACATCTACAGCCATCTGATCTTTGACAGACCTGACAAAAACAAGAAATGGGGAAAGGATTCCCTATTTAATAAATGGTGCTGGGAAAACTGGTTAGCCATATGTAGAAAGCTGAAACTGGATCCCTTCCTTACACCTTATACAAAAATTAATTCAAGATGGATTAAAGACTTAAATGGTAGATTTAAAACCATAAAAACCCTAGAAGAAACCTAGGCAATACCATTCAGGACATAGGCATGGGCAAGGATTTCATGACTAAAACACCAAAAGCAATGGCAACAAAAGCCAAAATAGACAAATGGGATCTAATTAAACTAAAGAGCTTCTGCACAACAAAAGAAACTACCATCAGAGTGAACAGGCAACCTACAGAATGGGAGAAAAAGTTTACAATCCACCCATCTGACAAAGGGCTGATATCCAGAATCTACAAAGAACTTAAAGAAATTTACAAGAAAAAATCAAACAACCCCATCATAAAGTGGGCAAAGGATATGAACAGACACTTTTCAAAAGAAGACATTTATGCAGCCAACAGACACATGAAAAAATGCTCATCATTACTGGTCATCAGACAAATGCAAATCAAAACTTCAATGAGATACCATCTCACACCAGTTAGAATGGTGATCATTAAAAAGTCAGGGAACAACAGGTGTTGGAGAGGATGTGGAGAAATAGGAACACTTTTACACTGTTGGTAGGACTGTAAACTAGTTCAACCATTGTGGAAGACAGTACGGCGATTCCTCAAGGATCTAGAACTAGAAATACCATATGACCCAGCCATCCCATTACTGGGTATATACCCAAAGGATTATAAATCATGCTGCTATAAAGACACACACACATGTATGTTTATTGCAGCACTATTCACAATAGCCAAGACTTGGAACCAGTGCAAATGTCCATCAATGATAGACTGAATTAAGAAAATGTGGTCCATATACACCATGGTATACCCCGCAGTCACAAAAAAGGATGAGTTCATGTCTTTTGTAGCGACATGGTTGAAGCTGGAAACCCATCATTCTGAGCAAACTATCGCAAGGACAGAAAACCAAACACCACATGTTCTCACTCATAGGTGGGAATTGAACAGTGAGAACACTTGGACACAGGGTGGAGAACATAACACACTGGGGCCTGTCATGGGGTAGGGGGATGGGAGAGGGATAGCATTAGGAGAAATACTTAATGTAAATGATGAGCTAATGGGTGCAGCTAACCAACACAGCACATGTATACATATGTAACAAACCTGCACGTTGTGCACATGTACCCTAGAACTTAAAGTATAATAAAAAAAAGAAAGAAAAAAAGAAAATAATATGCCACCTTAATGATATTAAAAACAAAAACCACATGATTATTGTAATCAATGCAGAAAAAGCGTTTGACATCCTTTCATGATAAAAGCACTCAATAACTAAGAATTGAAGGAAATGACCTGAATATAATAAAAGTCATATTTGAAAATCCCATAGCTAACATCATACTCAACAATAAAAGACTGAAAGCTTTTCCTCTAAGATCAGGAACAAGGCAAGAATAACCACTGTTGCCACTACTATTCAACATATTACTGGAAGTTCTAGCCAAAGCAATTAGACATAAAAAAAAAAGCATCCAACTTGGAAAACAAGAAGTAAAATTAACTCTGTTAGCAGACGACATGATTTTAGGTGTGGAATACCCTAATGATTACACAGATATGTGTGCGTGCATGCACACACGCACGCACGCACACACACACACACACAAACTGTCGCTACTAATAAACAATTACAGCAAAGTTGCAGTTTACAAAATCAACACACAAAAATCAGTTGCATTTCTATCCACTAGCAATGAACAATCTGAAAAGGTAATTAAGAAAACAATACTATGTATAATAGCATCATAAACAATAAAATACTTAGAAATAAATTTGGCCAATGTGGAGAAAGACTTGTACACTGAAAAGCACAAATCGTTGCCTAGAAAGAAAAAGGAAAAAAAGATACAAAAGGAAAGACATCTGTGCTCATGGTTTGGAAGACTTAATATTAAATGTCCACACTGTCCAAGGGATCTACAGCTTCAATACAATCCCTATCAAAATCTCAATGACATTTATTTGCAGAAATAGAACAAACCATCCTAAATTTTATATGCAATCTTAAGGGACCTTGAATAACCAAAACAGTCTTAAGAAGAACAAAATTGCAGGACTCACACTTCCTGAATTCAAAACATAATACAAAGCAAGGATAAATAAGATGTGGGGTTGCTGAAGATAAGAATAAACCAATAAAGACAAATATACAGACCAACAGAACAGAATGGAGAGGCCAGAAATAAACCATTCTATATTTGGCCAAATGATTTTTTACAAGAGTGGCAATACTACACAATGGAAAATGGACATTCTCTTTAACCAATGTGTTGGGAAAACTGAATATCCACATGCAAAAGAATGAAGTTGCACCATTTCCTTACACCATATACAAAAGTTAAAATGAATGAAAGATTTAACCTCTAATAGTCCTAGAAAAAAACATAGGGGAAAAGCTTCAAGACATTGGATTTGGCAATGATTTCTTGGATATGACACCAAAAGCCCAGGCAACAAGATCAACAATAGATAAATATGACTGGGCATAGTGACTCACTATGTAATCCCAGCAGTTTGGGAGGCGGAGGCAGGAGCATCATTTGAGCTCAAGAGTTTAAGACCAGCCTACCAGCCTAGGCAACATGCTAAGACCCCCATCTCTTAACAAACAAGCAAAAAAAACAATTACATCAACTTAAAAACTGTGGTCACAGGGAATAATCAATAAAATGGGCAACTTATGGGATGGGAGAAAATAATTGCAAATCATATATCTGATAAGGGGTTAATATACAGAATATATAAGGAACTTCTATAACCCAATAACATTATGACAAATAACCAATTAGGCCAGGCGCAGTGGCTCACACCTGTAATCCCAGCACTTTGTGAGGCCAAGGCAGGAGGATTGCTGGAGGCCAGGAGTTCAAGACCAGCCTGGTCAACATAGTATAAGTAAGTAGTGCATGGTCATGTATGCCTACATTTCCAGCTCCTTCAGAGGCTGAGGTGGGAGGATTGCTTGAGTCCAGGCATTCAAGGCTACAGTGAGCTATACCATTGCACTCCAGCTGAGTGATAGAATGAGACCTTGACTCTTAGAAAAAAAATCAAATAACCCAATTAAAAATGGGCAAAGAACTTGAATAGACGTTTCTCCAAAGAATACATACAAGTGAAAATAAACACATGAAAATATGCTCAACATCAATCATTGGGGAAATGCAAATCTAAACCATAATGAGGTACCACCCCACACCCATCTGGATGGCCACTATCAAAAGAACAGAAAATAACAAGTGTTGGGGAGGATGCAGAGAAGTTGGGACCCTCGTGTACTGTTGGTAGGAATGTAAAAATTACCATATGATCCAGCAATCCCACTTCTTGATATATATCTAAAGGAATTCAAAGTGGGAT
Source organism: Rhinopithecus roxellana (assembly GCF_007565055.1). NCBI lineage: Eukaryota > Metazoa > Chordata > Mammalia > Primates > Cercopithecidae > Rhinopithecus > Rhinopithecus roxellana. The sequence goes on from NC_044551.1 coordinate 59,376,383, forward strand.
CTCTCAGAAATATTTGTACATCAATATTCATCACAGCATTATTCACAATAGCTAAGAGGTAGAGGCAACCCAAATGTGTCCATGGACAGATAAATGAATAAATGAAATGTGGTATGTATGTACAATGGAATATTATTCAGCCTTAAAATATAAGGAAATCCTGGAACATGTTACAACAATGGATGAACCTTGAAGACATCATGCTAAGTGAAATAAGACAGTCACAAAAGGATAAAAAATGTATGATTCCAGTCATTTTAAGTATCTAAAGTAGTCAAAATAATAGAAACATAAAGTTGAAAAGTGTTGGCCAGGCGCGGTGGCTCAAGCCTGTAATCCCAGCACTTTGGGAGGCCGAGACGGGCGGATCACGAGGTCAGGAGATCGAGTCCATTCTGGCTAACACGGTGAAACCCCGTCTCTACTAAAAAATACAAAAAACTAGACGGGCGAGGTGGTGGGCGCCTGTAGTCCCAGCCACGTGGGAGGCTGAGGCAGGAGAATGGCGTGAACCCAGGAGGCAGAGCTTGCAGTGAGCTGAGATCCGGCCACTGCACTCCAGCCCGGGCGACAGAGCGAGACTCCGTCTCAAAAAAAAAAAAAAAAAGAAAAAAAAAAAAAAAAGAAAAGTGTTACCAAGGCCTGGAGGCTGGGGTGGAAGGGGAATTAGTTTTTGGTGGATTTAGAGTGTCAGTGTTGCAAGATGAAAAAGTTCTAGAGATTTGTGGCACAACAACAATGTGAATGTACTTAGCACTAGTAAACTGCACACTTAAAAATGGTTAAGGCAGTAAATTTCATGTTAGGTGTTTTTTACCACAATTTTTTTTTTTAAAGTCAAACCTAAAGGCAGAGTCTTAAACATTTATTACTACTGAGTTTCACTTTGTAAGCTGGAGTTTATCATTCCTGCCTATTGATATCTTTCTAAATTCTTATTCTGCAAGTTGAGGAAGCTGCTATTCTAACTTTTTGCAATCCACAAATATGATATATATGCCTTCTGTTTTTCATCTGGGTCACTAGAAAGTACAGTGAATTTTGTCCTCCATTCTATTCCTCTTTCATTCCAAAGGGATAAAGACACTCCTAGGCCTTCATTTTAACAAGACCCTTACAGTAGATCTGATCTCATTATCTCTATGATGTAGACCCCGTTTGGATGGCAGGCTCAAGTGGGATTTAGTTACATTTCAGAGGAAATCATAGGTTGACATTACTCTCAATGCCCTGTCTCCTGACACCCACATACCCGTCTCTGCAGAGAAAGTCTACTTCTGTCTCCAGCTACTCCTTCTTCTGTATTCTTTTTCATTTAGGGTCCTTGTGAGCAGACATAGACTGCCTAATTGCCTCCTCCTGAACTGTCTTGGATGCCAGATCCACCCTTTAGCTAGTACTGGCTGTGTGAACTTAGGCAAGTCCTTGAATATTTCTGTGCCTCATTTCCCCATATGTGAAATAGGGATGGTAATAGTACCTAGTTGATAGGATACTGGATGACAGTAATCATTCAACAACTTACCAAAAAAAAAAAAAAAAAAAAAAGGAAGAAAAATTCCCCTTTCGTGATACACTTTTACAGCTAGTACGAGAGAGGAAAGAATAATAAAATGCAAAAAGCTGAAGAAGCTAAAGAGAGAGAGACCACGTAAGACAGAAAGAATGAGTGAGTCCAGGCCTTCTCTGAAAGAAAGACTTGAAATAAGAGAGATGGTCTCCTGTTGACCTTGAAGAAGCAAACAGCCATCTTGTGAACCACTTGTGGAGAGGGACAGTCTCTAGGAGCTGAGGGCCTTAGCTGTACAACTGCAAGGAATTAAATTCTGCAAACAACCTGAATGAACTTGGAAGAGGACCTCAAACTCCAGATGAGAATGTGGCCCAGCCAATATCTTGACTGCAGCAGTTGGGACCTTGAGCAGTCTAGCCTTGCCTAGACTTCTGACCCACAGAAACTGTGAGATAATATGTGTGTGTTAAGATGCTAAATTTATAGTCATAGTAATAGAAAATGAATACAACTAGCCATGGTTCAGTATCTACTTCCATTCCCCTTGACTCCTCCAAAACTACCCAACAGGGATAGTGCAGAGCCTAACTGAAAGCCTGAAACCCTGACCTTGGCTTTGTGCCTAGAACCACATTTCCAAAATCCCTCCTCCAGACCCCATGTTACTCCCTCAGATTAGACACCCTTGACTGACATAGACTCTGACAGATTTGGTAGCTAGAAAAGCACCCCCTTTCCTTCCATCAGACCTAACAGTATCCAGAATGCCATCTGGAAAGGGTGTGTTACAAGGAGGACCATTGCTGTCATGCAGAGTTTTATTCTGAGGATAATAGTGGGTGGCAGAAATGATCTGAATTATAGAAAGATTTATCTGCCCTACGTAAATCAATTGGTGTGGCAGTGACTGGAGGTACAAAGCTTAGAGTTAGTGACATAGTTAGAATGCTGTTGTTAACAACCCAGTATAGAAATGATATTGGCTCCAGCTAAGGTACTGGTAATGAGAGTTGAGAGAAGCGGATCTCTTCCTAGGTAAGGCATACCTAGAAACTGTCAGGCAAATAAAATTCAGATAGTGTTGAAGATGATTTAGGGGAGACTTCCAAGGTTGTGTCTGGAGTTGAGGTGGTGGTACTAATTGAAATCAAGAATAATAATGTATGTGTTGCTCTTGCTTGATTTGGAGCATTTAGAAATGCCCACCTGGCACTCAGGAGAAAGGAGTGAGATAGAGATAAAGATTTGGAGGCCTTCGGTTTATTGTTGTCATGATGATAACTGGATACGAAAAGATAGTCCTCATGATGCCATTTCTGAACTTTGAACTTTCCCATTCCTTGTTATTTAAAATTAATAACTTATTTATTCTCATACTGTCATGTATGTTAGTTTCCTTTCAAGAACTATGGGAAACTCTTGATGGAAGAGTCTTTTATATCCACTCTGGTGTATTAAGTATATAATAGGTAGTCAGCACTGTGAAAAGGACTGTTTGCTTTTCTGCAATAGATTTTTTTTTTTTTAAGATGGAATCTTGCTCTGTCACCCAGGCTGGAGTGCAGTGGTGCAATCTCAGCTCACTGCAACCTCCGCCTACCTGGTTTAAGCAATTCTCCAGCCTCAGCCTCCGGAGTAGCTGGGACTACAGGTACACACCACCACGCCTGACTAATTTTTGTATTTTTAGTAGAGCTGTGGTTTTGCCATGTTGGGCAGGCTAGTCTTGAACTCCTGACCTCAGGTGATCTGTCCGTCTGCTCAGCCTCTCAAAGTGCTGGGATTTCAGGCATGAACCACCATGCCTAGCTTGCAATGGAATTTTACATCTCACCTTCCTACCCCATACACACACATAGAGAGAAAAGAAGTCATGGTGTCGATATATAAGGGAAGTTTGTTTGCATAGGGTCTCTTAGGCCTTTGTAAGGACAACTTTGGCTTTTACTCTGCAAGAGAGAGTATAAAAAGTGAAAAAGGCCCTGAAGAGATGTGCAGGAGGAAGAGCTATGGCATTCATAGGAAGCCTCATGCTGACTTGCAGCATAATCAACTTAGAAAACAGAAGATGTGGTATGTATATATTAAAATACTCAGCTGGGCACAGGAGCTCACGCCTGTAATCCCAGCAATTTGGGAGACCGAGGTGGGCAGATCACGAGGTCAGGAGGGATCATGAGGTCAAGAGATCGAGACCATCCTGGCCAACATGGTGAAACCCCATCTCTACTAAAAATACAAAAATTAGCTGGGCATAGTGGTGCGTACCTGTAGTCCCAGCTACTTGGCAGGCTGAGACAGGAGAATCAGTGGAACCCGGGAGGCGGAGGTTGCAGTAAGCCGAGATCACGCCATTGCACTATCCAGCCTGGTGACAGAGCGAGACTCCGTCTCAAAAAATACAAATAAAAACATTAAAGTACTCAACACTGGAGTTCAATAGATATTTGTGGATCAATGAATAAATTATGTGTGTGCTGTTCAGATTGTAATATACTCTCAAACAAAACAACAGCATTCTATGTTAGCAATATTTCTAGGCATGAACGTACATTCACTGGAAAACTGACATCAGCAGACTGTCAAAAGTGAATCCTAAATTGGCTGCTTGGCCTCATAGGAGGGTATAGAGGGGCTGCTCTTGGCTTTAGGAAAAAGTAGTTAAGATATCTTCTGACTGGCAAATCCTGGACAGCACTTCTTTAATTGACTGAGGTATTATCAGCACTGTTTGCCAGAGCATTAGCCAGTTCTTGCTGCCAGCAGTCACACTTGCCTAATGTTTGCCAAAAATCCCATCTGCTGTCTATCCTCAGTTTCTTCACAAGTCAATGGCATGTGCATTATCTTTAGGAACAAAGGCAAGAACATGTCTACTTTAATTATCCTATTTATGGTTTTTAAATGAACTGGATTTAACAGGTTAAGTTTTTCAAGTATTATTAATATTTATTGATACACCAGGTAACTGTATACATGTGTTAGAGTATAGAAGAGCAGTTTTTTTACCTAAATATTTTTGAAAACCTTCTTGCTACTGTGCTAGCAAAGTTATACAGTTGTACATAATCTTTTCATTTTAAAGGAAACCTACCAATAAGCTAAAAGTTTTTATTTATCAAGCATTTATTATAAAATGCATTGCTAAAATATATTTTATATATATAGGTAAAATATATAAAATAAATTGGTAAATGCCAATTTGTGTTGAAATGTTTAAAAAGAGGGATGAATTCCACAGGTTTGCTAAAATATATTTTATATATATAGGTAAAATATATAAAATAAATTGGTAAATGCCAATTTGTGTTGAAACATTTAAAAAGAGGGAAGAATTCCACAGGTTTGCTATAATAGGAAAAATCAAATGTTCATTTATTTGTAATTAATAGTCTCTGGGCATCTTTTATTTTGGTCAGCAACGAAAATCTACTAAATTTCCCATCACCCTGAAAATCTAGAAATAGAAGCCTTCTGTAACAGTAGAAGATAATTAAGATATTTAATTCTGAACAGTTTTTAAAAGTCTATATTGTCTAGTTTGTTTTAAATTCAGCTAAATATAAAAGAGGGCACACGTTAGAATATTGATTTTTTAATTCATTGTCATCACGACAAAAATAGGATTCTTGGTGTTACTGAGTCTTAGAAAGTTTTTTGGTGTTTGTGGTGATACTATATATAAAAACAAAGAACTGACAGCAATGCAAATATCCAATAATATGAGAATACTTAATTAAAAGAACCCAGTACAGTACTTTGTCTATTGTATACATTGTAAAAGTGATAACTAGGAAGGTAGGAAGGCAATATTAAAAAATGCTTATGATAAACATAAGGTAAATGGAAAAGACAATTTATAAAACTATATATACTCTGATCGCCACCACAGAAAATTTATGTGAAGGCTGGAGTAATAGATTATGGAAGGTTATAAAAACTTTTTGTAACTGTTGTCTTTCTAGATTGTAAGGGAAAGAAGTGACCTTAAGTCAGCCATTTGCAAATTTAGTAGAAAATATTTGGCCACCAGCAACTAGCGGAGAAGTCTGAAAGCAGGAACTGTGTATAATTCAAAACCAAATACGATTTCTGAAGTAGTTATTTTGAAAAGGATTAAAATATTTCTATAAATATGTCTTCGAATGTACTGTGCATGAAAGACAGTTATTTTTTATACTAAATGATTTCATATATCCAATATGTTTAGTCTGTAAGTTAATATATCCATTCTGAAATTCGACTTGATCATCTTGAATGCTTGCACAACCACCTTCTGTGACACATAAGGTGATCTTTGGTTTCTTATGGTCTAACAGTAAGCCTGAGGGGGGTTTTGCCATAAGTCACTGGAAAGTTGCTTTTCCCTTGACTTCCACTAGATTCTAGGTCCTATCTGACCCAATTGTTTGTAGGAAAAACGTTGCTAAGGCAGTTTCTAAAGTAAAAGAAATGTAATTTAGTTAGATTTAATTGTACTTTCCACAGCTTAATACTAAAACTGTTGGATTCTAAGAAGACTCAGATTAGGAACCTGTGGGTTAGATGGGAACATGGCCCTAGTCTATATCTAACATGGTGATCAGCATGTGTGCATGATAGCCATAACCTTCACGAGTGTCTGGGGTATTTGGAGTCTATTTTCATTTTTAAGTTGTTTATTTGATAATCCAATAATGAGAGAGACAGTGATAACCACTTCCTGAGGTATCATTGCTAAGACATTTTCTGAGCTTTTCTAACTTTTGTAGATGATTTCTCAAATGTAACAAACTTTCTGTAGCAAAATATTTTTAAACAAATTTAGTGAAGTAATAAATGGGGAGTTCCTGAATATCAGAGTTAACTTTGTTTTTTGTTTCTTGCCAATACCAAATGTGGTATCTACTTATACGAAAGGATTAAGTAATATTGTTAATTAATATTGTTAACTTGAATTATATCTTTGATTGTCTCCTCAAATGTTTACTATCTAGACTAGCACAATCCAATAGGACTTACTGAAATGATGGGTACGTTCTCTGTGCTGTGCAGTGCAGTAGCTAATAGCTGCATGTGGTTATTGAACACTGAAATATGGCCGATGCAGCTGAGGAATTGAATTTTTAATTATATTTCATGTTAATGAGTTTGAATTTAAATAGCCCCATGTGGCAACTATATTGGAAGATAAAGATCTAGGCCTGCAAGATTTTATTTGTGTTGAAGAATAGCAGGATTATTTCAAATGCTGAGCCTAATTAAACAAGTTCCCTGTACTCTTCTTTTTTGAAACAAATGCTTGGGAGTTAGCTAATTTTTTTTTTCTATATTCAAATTGACCTACACCCAAATCTACAAATATTTATTCATCATTAATTATGTGCTGTGCCGTCTGCTGGATGCTACGGATACAAAAATAAGCAAACAGGCCCTTTCCCACAAGCAATTTATACCCTAATAGGGAAGAAAGGTGAGTGTGTAAATAAATGCAATGGAGGTGGGACAGGGCCCAGTGTGGCCACAAAGAAGGAATCATTGGTGATTTCTGGGAGATCTCAGAGGGTGCCATGAACCATGAAAAATGGACAGGCATTTTCTTTTTTTCCTTTCCTAACTACTAGACAACTAGGGAGAGCGGGAATCACTAGGTGAACAAATGAAGGAAGACATTTGTTGTGGACTGAACTATGCCCCACCCCCCTACATTCACATTTGAAGCACTAACCTCTAGTAACCCAAGATGGGTACCATATTTGGCAATAGGGTCATTGTAGATATACTTAGTTAAGATGAGGTCATACTGGAGTTAGGTTGGTCCCATATCCAATATGACTGGTGTCCTTATAAAAAGGGAAACTTTGGATACACACACAGCCACTCCCCCCACAAACACACACACACACAGAGAGAGAGAGAGAGAGAGAGAGAGAGAGAGAGAGAGAGAGAGAGAGAGCACCATCTGAGGATTTGAAGATCTTGTGGATCCTGTCACAAGCCAAGGAACTACCAGAAGGTAGGAGAGTGAGGCCTGGAACAGATCCTTTCTTCATGCCTTCAGAGGGAGTACCACCCTGCTAATACCTTGCTCTCAGGCTTCTAGCCTCCAGAACTGTGAGATCATAAGTTTCTGTTGTTTAAGCTGCTTAGTTTGTGGTACTTTATTACAGCAGCCATAGCAAACTAATATAGCATCCAGATTAAGGAAACAGTATTGTAAAAACAAGGCAAAAAAAGCTATGGAAGTTATTTATTAAAGTTCTGTTTTGTGATTATCTAACCTAGGAATTTTAGAAGGAAAAAATAAAGCAAGCATTAGCCTGAATGCGAAAATTTCTTTTTCTTTTTTTTTTTTTTTTTTTTGAGACAGAGTCTTGTTCTGTCACCCTAGGCTGGAGTGCAATGGCGTGATCTCGGCTCACTGCAACTTCTGCCTCCAGGATTCAAGCGATTCTCCTGCCTCAGCCTCCTGAGTAGCTGGGATTACAGGCACATGCCACCACACCCAGCTAATTTTTGTATTTTTAGTAGGGATGGGTTTCGCCATGTTGTCACCAGGCTGGTATCGAACTCCTGACCTCAGGTGATCCACCTGCCTCGGCCTCCCAAAGTGCTGGGATTACAGGCATGAGCCACTACACCTGGTGAAAATCTCTTTATAAATATTTTTCTACTCTTAAGAGCTAAGGCTATAATAATGTTTGGGGGTAAAATTACATTCCTGCCAAAAATGTATCATGAATCAAAATATAAATATCTCCTGGTAATCATAAGCCAGTTAGAAGAAAGTTTTTGTTTATTAAACTTGTCTCCCTACATAAAGTAGTTAAATTAATGAATAATAAGACCCCTCATTTCCCTACATGTTATATGAGGAAACATACGTATGAGAGGTACCACTCTATTTCTTATACATCAACTTTGGGGGAGAGGGTTGATGAGCAGAAAGTGGGGTAGGAGTCACACACTGGGTGGCTGCAGCTGGAACTGTGTTCATCTTGGTAGGCTGGTGCCCTAAGGTCCAACCTCATTCCTCCAGTTATTGCTGAGATGGGAGAGATTAGGCTGAGGGGCCAAGTTGGAGTCCAGAAGGCACCAATAACATTGTAACTCCTGAAAGCCATATCCCTTGCAAAAGAATTGTCAGACCCCACATAGCCTTCTAGCCATGATTCAGGAATGAAAGAATAGGGGCCATCAATCTTTTCCTTTTGTGTGTAGCAGTAAGTGCCAACTGTTGATTGACTCATAGGAATGAGTCAGGGACAATGAACTGTGAATGACATTTATTCATTTGTGTAGTTTAAAAACCATTCTGCAACAAATGTAATAATGGTATGGCACCTCGCAGGAACTAAATGCAACCAACAAGGCTAGAGCATAGCAAGCATGGCAGGTGAGGGTTTGAGGGATGCATATAACTGAAGAGGCTGACAAGGGCAAAAGAGCAGCAGGTTTGATATAGGGATCATGAATAATTATGGATCACCTTTGGACATTTTGAGTTTGAACATCTTATGAGACATCCAAGGGGAGATGACCAGGAGGCAGTTAGATATACTTAGGGCAGGGGTCTGGATTGAAGATACTGATTGGAAGATCTCAGTATAAATGTCAAAATTAAAGACAGATAAGGGTAGGTAAAATGAAAAGTGTTAACATTAGGTAGGCAAGAGAGGGAGATGCCCCCCCAAACCCCCCCCCCCCCCGCAAGAAAAGGAAGAAGAAAAGTGAGATACAAGAATTATATAAGAGTGGTTTCTCTGACTTAAAAAGAGGAGAAAATTAAAAAAAAAAAAAAAAAAAGTAATCACAGTGTTAAATCCTGCAGTATGGCCATGTCTCATCATATTTGAAAAAGATCTATCAGAGTGGGAAATTGGGAGCTCATTTTGTATATAGTGAGAGCTGAAGTTCAACTCTCACTATAGTGAGTGGTAAGTGAATGGGGTCCAATTCTAGAAAGATTGCAAACTAAGTCAAAGTTGAAAACCTCCTGCTACAAGCACTTAAAAATTCTATATAAAAAACTTTAAGCGAGGCTCAGTGGCTCACGCCTATAATCCCAGCACTTTGGGAGGCCAAGGCGGGTGGATCACGTGGTCAGGAGTTCAAGACCAGCCTGGCCAAGACGGTGAAACCCCATCTGTACTAAAAATACAAAAATTATCCAGGCGTGGTGGCGGGCACCTGTAATCTCAGCTACTCGGGAGGCTGAGGCAGATAATTGCTTGAATCCTGGAGGCAGAGGTTGCAGGGAGGCGACATTGCACCACTGCACTCCAGCCTGAGCATCCAAGTGAAAACAAACAACAACAAAACCTTTAAAATGATAAGTACACAGTCCACCTCAAAGAAAGCAATAGTAATCAACAGGTGTCAGAAACAAAAGAATGAACAGAAAACCAGTAAGAAAATAAGGTATGTACACTATTTGAGTAGATAATGGCTGGGAGTTTTCAAAACTAAAGTAAGACTCCAATATCCAGATTCAGGAAACCAACAAATTCCAGGGAGCATAGGTAAAAAGAAATCCACAGCTAAACACATTATAGTGAAACCGCAGAAAACAGAAAATGGAGATAAAAATCTTAAAATCAGCTAGGAAAAAGTTACCTCTTCATAGGAGCTGTAGTTCAATATACAGCTGATGTGTCAACCAAAACAATGAAAGCTATGATGGTTGAACAATAGTTTCAGTGAGCTGTAAGAAAATTATTGTCAATACAGGATCATATAGTCAGTAGAAATAACTTGAAGAAAGATTTTCAAACAAACAAAAATTTTAAAAAACTCACTATCAGGAGACCCAAAATAAAAAAAAAAAAATTAAATGATTTTTTCAAACAGAAAGTGATCCCAAATGAATAGTCAAAGATGAAGAAAGGAATGAGGAACACAAATCTTACAGAAATGAAGACGGAGGAATCTGCTATGGGTAGCCAAATACCATGGCTCTCCATGGTGGTGAATAATTGTAGGATCCTGAGAATGACAAGTGGGGGATTCCACAACCTCATCAGGCAGGAGATGTGGCCCTAGCCATGGGATTCGAGGGAACTAGAACCATGCCCTGGTAGAGAGCCTAGTGCTTCAAAATGCTTGTCTTCCTGGACTAGAAAAACTTGGCCCACGGGACCAGAGAAACTAAGAAGAAATATTTCTGTCTTGAGTATTAAGTGGAATAAAAAAATCGCACGAGGCTAGGTGTGGTGGCTCACACCTGTAATCCCAGCACTTTGAGAGGCCGAGGCAGGCGGATCACCTGAGGTCAGGAGTTTGAGACCAGCCTGACCAACATGGTGAAACCCCATCTCTACCAAAAATACAAAAATTGGCTGGCACTAATTAGTGGTGCACACCTGTGTTACCAGCTACTTGGGAGCCTGAGGCAGAATAATTGCTTAAACCCAGGAGGTAGAGGTTGCAGTGAGCTGAGATCATGACACTGTACTCCAGCCTGGGTGATGGAGCAAGACTCTGTCTCAAAAAAAAAAAAATCACATGAATGATTGCTTAGATGGAGTAAGCTGTTTACAGACTGTCTGTATTGCAGATTACAACTAAAAACTGAACAAAACACAAAAAGCACCTAAGGTCAGGGTCTGGATTGAAGATACTGATTGGAAGATCTCAATATAAATATAAAAATTAAAGACAGATAAGGACAGGTAAAATGAAGAGCGCTGACGGTAGGTAGGTAAGAGAGGGAGATAACACCTGCCTAAAAAAAAAAAAAACAAAGAAGAAGAAGAAGAAGAAGAAAAGTGAGAGAAATACACAAAGAAGCTCTGTGGAAAGTTAGAAACACCAGGCAGTACAAGAGGGTAGCCAAAACGTGAAGAACGGCCTGTACAGAAGTGAGTCCCACAATTCCTGCCTCCCTGACTCCATCTTCCAGCTTTAACCTGAAGGCAGATATGATGTGAAACAAGCATAAGCAGCAAGAACTCTGAGGGAAACCCTGTTATTCTGTCCAGAGGAAGGAAAACAGGACCCCTGCAAGCTGGAGACAGTGTGGCAATTGCTGGTTTTTTGTTTTTTTGTTTTTCCTGTTACTTCTCTCAGTTTTGTGCCAAGGGTGGCCCCAGTCACAGAGCTGCACTGAGGTGGTGAAGGTACAGGGGCTTAAAACTCCAAGGGAAAACCCATCTTTATGACCAGAGAAACTGGTAAACCTGAGAAAGGGAATCCTGAGTCCAAAAAGTGTGAAGGGAATCATTTTTCTCATTACTCTGAGGGTGGCTCTAGTCATGTAGGTCTGCATGGGAGGCGGAGCTTGCAGTGAGCTGAGGTCCGACCACTGCACTCTAGCCTGGGCGACAGAGCGAGACTCCGTCTCAAAACACACACACACACACACACACACACACACACACACACACACACACACACACAAACCTGAACTGTGATTTAAAAGCAACAGCAGCAACAACAACAAAAGAACGCCTGAGTCCCAGCCTAACCCCTGAGAGGGACAAGCATGGGACAAATCCAGTGCAGCAGAGCAAAGGCTCTGAAAACTGAACTCACTGGAGTCACAACTCATAGAAAGTGAGAGATAACTTGCAGTCCAAACTTCATACACACACACACACACACACACACACACACACACTCCAGAGATTTTTTAACACTTTCATAAATCACAACATAATATTCAAAATACCCAGGATGTAATCTAAAATTATTTGACATACAAAGAACCAGATAAACATTCCCAATTCTTAAGGAAAAAATTCAGCAATATATAAAAAGGATTATACAAGATAGTCAAGTGAAAGTTATGTCAGAAATGCAAGACTATTTCAGCATTTGAAAATCGATCAGTGTAAGCTGGGTGCAGTGGCTCACATTTGTAATTCTAGCATTTGGGAGGTCAAAGTAGGAGGATTCCTTGAGGCCAGGAGTTCAAGGCCAGCCTGGGCAATATAGTGAGATCCCTCTACAGAAAAAATAAAAATTATCCGGGCATGGTGGCACTTGTCTGTAGTCCTAGCTACTTGGGAGACTGAGCTGGGAGGGTCACTGGAGGCCAGGAGGTTGAGGTTGCAGTGAGCCATGATTGCACCATTGTACTCCAGCCTGGGTGACAGAGCAAGAGCCGATCTCTTAAAAATTAAAATTAAAAAAGAAAATCAATGTAAGAGAAATGAAAACTTACATTCACACAAAACCCTGTATGCAAACGTTTATAGTGGCTTATAACAATATAGGAAACAACTCAAATAGTCTTCAACTGTTGGATAAACAAACTAGTACATTCACACAAAGGAATACTCAGAAAGAAAAAACTAATTTTTTTTATTTTTTATTTTTTATTTTTTTTTTTACTTTTTTGAGACAGAGTCTCACTCCATCACCCAGGCTGGAGTGCAGTGGCACACTCTCAGCTCACCGCAACCTCTGCTTCCTGGGTTCAAACAGTTCTCATGCTTCAGCCTCCCAAGTAGCTGGAATCACATGAGTGTGCCACGACACCGGGCTAATTTTTATATTTTTAGTAGAGATGGGGTTTCACCATGTTGACCAGGCTGGTCTGGAACTCCTGACCTCAAGTGATTGCCTGCCTCGGGCTCTCAAAGTGCTGGAATTACAGGCGTGAGCCACCCCACCCAGACACAAAATAAACTCTTGTTACACACAATAATATAGTCTTATTCTGTTGCCAGGCTGCAGTGCAGTGGTGCAATCTTGACTCACTGCAACCGCTGCCTCCCAGTTCAAGCGATTCTATGTCACTTTATTTATGTTCAGTATATAGTTAATATATCTATCAGATACTAGAAACTGTTGTAATTATTTTCAGCAGAAAGGAATTCAGTACAGGGACCTTAGCACTTATAAATCTCTGTAAGGGCTGGAGGATCAGGCTGTAAGGTACACCTCCCTGGAATGACTCTCAAAACAATCTAACAAAACTAGACTACTTGGGGAAGTGCTGTCTCTAACACAACTGGTAATGAGCTGTTGGATCGGAAAGCTGCCCCTGCAGCTCTTGGCTCTAGAAATTCACCACCTTATCTGTATTCTAGGCATTGGAACTGCCACAAAACCTACCACCTCCAGGAACAAACTATAATACCATAACTACAATCCAGGGACCAGGAATCTGCTGCTAGAACGTTTATGGAGCCATGCTACACCTGCTCCATTTACTTAAAAAAAAATGAATACCCTGTGTCCCCTCTTCTCAACACCTTTGGAGCATGTTCCTCGGGGTGTTTCACGCAGCTACAAAAACAATGGTCAGGGAGGGGTGGCTCACACCTGTAATCCCAGCCCTTTGGGAGGCTGAGGCAGGAGGATTACTTGAGGCAAAGAGTTCAAGAGTGGTCTGGGCAATGTAGCATGACCCCACCTCTGTGAAAGAAAGAAAGAAAAAGAAAGAAAGAAAGAAAGAAAGAAAGAAAGAAAGAAAGAAAGAAAGAAAGAAAGAAAGAAAGAAAGAAAGAAAGAAAGAAAGAAAGAAAGAAAGAGAAAGAAAGAAAGAGAAAGAGAGAGAGGGAGGGAGAGAGAGAGGAAGGAAGGAAGGAAGGAAGGAAGGAAAGGAAAGGAAAGGAGGAAAGGAAGAAAAGAAAAGAAAGGGAAGGTAAAGGGAAAGAAGGGAAAGGGAAAGGGAAGGAAAAGAAAGAAAAAAGAAAAGGGAAACAACAAACAACTCCGTGGCTCCATAACCAGCTTGTTAATAGAAGCAGCAGAGAGATACAGAAACACTGCCACATTCACATGTCCACCTTCCAAATTTGACTCTTATAAAATTAAAGAATTAACCGTATGATCCAGAAATTCTGCTCCTAGGCATTTACCCAAGAAAAATAAAAACTTTTCCATGTAGGACTTTCTTGTTTGCCCATGAATGTTCTCAAATATTGCTTGTTGGATATGACATGGTACAACCAAATGGAAAATTCTTTGGTAGTTTCTTTCAAAGTTAGGTATATATCTATCCTATAACACAACAAAATGCATCGATCTCAAAAACACAATATTAAGCATAAAAGAGCGTGACTTCCTTTATATGAATAGCTAGAATAGGCCAAACTAATCTGTGGTGATAGAGGTAAAAAAATAATGGTTACCTTTGGGGAATTATTAAGTAGAAGAGACATAAGGTAGCTTTTTGGGATGCTGAATGTATTTTATATCTTGTTCTGAGAGGTTGCTATAAGAATTCATGGCCAGGTGTGGTGGCTCATACCTGTAATCCCAGCACTTTGGGAGGCCGAGGTGGGTGGATCACCTGAGGTCAGGAGTTCGAGACCAGCCTGGCCAACATGGTGAAACCACATCTCTACTAAATATATATATATATAGAAAGCCGGGCGTGGTGGCACATGCCTGTAATCCCAGCTACTCGAAAGGCTAAAGCGGGAGAATCGCTGGAACCTGGGAGGTGGAGGTTGCGGTGAGCTGAGATCACACCACTGCACTCCAGCCTGGGCAACAGAGTGAGACTCCATCTCAAAAAAAAAAAAAAAAAAAAAAGAAGAAGAAATTCACATAATTGAGAAGAAAAAGAACTAAAAATCAATTTAAGCATCCATCTGAAGAAAGTAGAAAAAGAATGGCAAATTAAACCCAAAGAAAGAGGAGAAAGGAAATTTAAGATAGAGAAGCATCAAATACAAAAAAATTTTTGAAAACTAATCAAATTATAACATTCTTTGTGAGACTGATCATGGGAAAAAGAGAAGAGTTACAATATTGGACACAAAAAAGGGGACACCAGTGTAGATCTTTTAAACATTAAATATATCATAAAGGGATATTAAGAACAACTCTATGCCAACAAATTTTCAAAGCTTGGTAAATGTTCAAATTCCTAAAACACATACACATATACAACTTAGCAATACTGGCCCAAGAAGAAATATAAATATAAAATATAAAATCTGAATACTTCTATAACTATTAAATTATTAAATAGTTTGTACTTAAAAGCCTTTCCTCTTCTCTCCCTCACCCACCCCAACCAAAACAAAACAAAACAAAACAAAAAAAACTTCCGATGCTTTTTAGTGAATTCTAAAAGCCTGTATAGAGAAAAATCTGGTTGCTGATAATGCTGTGAATGCTGATAACAGACTTATCCTTAGCAACACTGATAGCACTTTGGGAGGCCGAGACGGGCAGATCACCAAGTCAGGAGATCGAGACCATCCTGGCTAACACGGTGAAACCCCGTCTCTACTAAAAAAATACAAAAAAACTAGCCAGGCATGGTGGCGGGCGCCTATAGTCCCAGCTACTCAGGAGGCTGAGGCAGGAGAATGGCGGGAACCCGGGAGGCGGAGCTTGCAGTGAGCTGAGATCCGGCCACTGCACTCTAGCCTGGGTGACAGAGCAAGACTCCATCTCAAAAAAAAAAAAGAAAAGAAAGGAGCAATGATTCCAAAATCGTTTTGAATAATTTTCTGTACCACCAAGGCAATCCATCAAGCACCAATCAAGCTGTCAAATAAAGACAGCAGTTTTGGATATACAAGGACTCAGGAATTTTAGTGAAACAAATTCTTTTAGGAAGTTACCTAGGGATATACTCTAGCAAAATGAGGGAGAAAGCTAAGACAGACAATAGAGGAAAGATGGGCAGTAAGGACAAAACCCAATCCAGGGGACTGGCACAGTATTGTTTATATATCACATATATAAAATGTATAATCTAAATATACATACACATACACAAAATACTAAATGTATATACAACAAAATGTTAAATCTTCTGAGTGGTCAGACATTAGATGAATTATTTTGTGCTTCTATATATTTTTAAAAATATCAAAAATGTGTTACCTTTTTTATTTTTTCAGAGATAGGATCTCACTATGCTGCCCAGGCTGGTCTCAAACTCCTGGGCTCAAGCAATTTTCCCTCCTTGGCCTCAGAAAGTGCTGGGATTACAGGTGTGAGCCACCGTGCCTGGCCCAAAGATATATTACTTTTGTAATCAGATTTTATAAATGTTTTCTTTCTTTCTTTTCTTTTTTTTTTTCCCGACAGAGTCTCACTCTGTTGCTCAGGCTAGATCACAGCTCACTACAGCTTCATGCTTCTGGGCTCAAGTGATCCTTCCACCTCAGCCTCTCAAACAGCTGGGATCACAGGCATGTGCTACCACACTCAGCATTTGTGCGCGCATGTGTGTGTGTGTGTGTAGACAGGGTCTCACTACATTGCCGCTGTTGGTCTCAAACTCCTGGGCTCAAGTGATCCTCCCCCTTGGCATCCCAAAGTGATACCATTACAGGTGTGAGCCACCACACCTGGCCTATAAATGCTGCTTTTAGAGAAGAAACATCACCGCTCTTTCCTATTCCCCATCTCGATTCCTTATTTTAAAAACTCTTAGTTAATTCGGTGCTAAAAATAATTAGGTCTTAATTAAACTCAGGTCTAAAAACCTCACAGTGAATTTCTGTTTCCAGAGTGATTAACTTGGTTTTCTTTGCTTCAAATAAATACATTCTTGCCTCTAGAGGTAGAGAAACTTAAGTTTGTTTTGTGAAATAGTTTGGCTTCCCTTAGGTACAAAGGGAAAAGTCCACATGAAATTTACTTTGCAATTTTTTTTAATTCAACTTTTCTAATTCAAGATCTAGTTACTCAGGTATACCTCAGATTAACTTTCATTAAAACTTCTACTTCATGGATTTCTTACGAGGATTAAATAAGGTTGAAATGTTGAAAGTTCACTTTATACTGAAAAGCATTATTCCCACCTAAGTTGTTACTGAGGGGGCAATGTGGAAAAATGAAAAGGGTTTTGGGGTCAAACAGACTGGAGTCATCACTCACTGGCTAGGTGACCTTGGACAAGCTTCTTAGCCTCTGGAATTTAATTCACTGGAATGTTACCATGAAGGCAGGGGCTGTTTTCCTCTCTGGTGTGTCCCCAGCACTGAGAATAATGCCTGACACATTCTATGCTCAACACATGTTTGTTGAGTAGAACTCTCTGTGCTTTGGTTCCTTCATTTGTAAATCATAGAAAATTTGACAAGTAATGAGAGCAATTTGTGTTATTTATATCCACAATTCATCTTTCTAGAGCTTTGGTCATATGGCAGGGTCCTCCTTAGGACTCTCATATAAATGACAAGTATTTATCATGAAACTATTCCCAGAGGTGAATAAATGCCCCTTTAAATTCCCTTTTAAGTTGTCCATAATGTTCCTTTTAAAGTCCAGTGGCTGGGACTTCTGGCCATGGTGAGGTAAAGGGGTTGGCAAATGCTCTCCTAACAAACAACTGGATGAAATGATCAGAACCAGACATTTAAGCACTCTGGAAAATTGACTAAAGGCAGACAAATTGAGAAGTGCTTATTCCTGAAACACTGTTAAACCTCAGGTATGGCCGGGCGCGGTGGCTCAAGCCTGTAATCCCAGCACTTTGGGAGGCCGAGACGGGCGGATCACGAGGTCAGGAGATCGAGACCATCCTGGCGAACACGGTGAAACCCCCGTCTCTACTAAAAAAATACAAAAATCTAGCCGGGCGAGGTGGCGGGCGCCTGTAGTCCCAGCTACTCCGGAGGCTGAGGCAGGAGAATCGCGTAAACCCGGGAGGCGGAGCTTGCAGTGAGCTGAGATCCGGCCACTGCACTCCAGCCTGGGCGACAGAGCGAGACTCCGTCTCAAAACAAACAAACAAACAAACAAAAAAAAAACCCTCAGGTACGAGCAGTGGGAGCCTGTGGGGTTCTTGCCTGGGGCTACTCCCATTTCCATCCCACTCCATGCTCCAGTGGCATGGAGGTTCCAGCAGGGTGGGACTGACTGTGGAGCGTGGCAGCTTCCCTGCCAAAGGAGGTTGACTTGATTTGGAGCAAAGGGCAGAAAACACCACCTAATAGTGTAGTTAATAAAAGTAGCAAACCTGATAAGAAGTGAAAGGGATAGGTCCACAATTCTACAAATCTTAGTTTCTGGTTTTGGTTGGAATGAGTAGCAGACCCACAGACTAGCGAGAAATAGAATAGTGATATATTCTGGCAATAAGAGAGCCAAGAGAGACTGGACAAGCTCTCCACACCACACATCTCTAGCTGACTGTGGACTGCATGCATGTACAGGGAGACCTGAGAGGGCCTAGTAAGAAGTAAGACCTGGGACAGACTTCAAAACTGCCTGAATTTGAATGTACTCATAAACTCACATATAAACCCATTGACAGGGGCTGGAAACCCTATTGGCTTTAGGAATTTTGGTACAGCCTCAGACTAATCAGTGGCTCACTGCCAGGTTATGCGAGGGACAACACCTAGGAAGCAAGTTAAAACATAAGAGAAATATTTTTTAAAAAACGTAGCAGGGACATTAATGGCCACACACCGCAGGGGAGGCAGGTTCGGTTATCAGTCTACTGCCTCTTGGCTTCAAATTCACCCTTGAATGTCAGCTCTGTGAGAATGAATCTGAGTACTTTAAATATTTTTCCTTTGCCAGACGGCACAATGTCAAAATTTGTCAGTAGAAGGCGCTGGAGAATCATTACAACAGGAAAGGATTTTCCTCCCTGGTTGTGGTGTCTTTCACTGGGCAGCTCCAGTAGAATGCATGGTTTCACCAGAATACAGCCCCTGTGGCCTACACGCTTGCATATCACCACTCTTCTGTAGCGTGGGCAGCTTCTCTAGTGCTAGGATACTGCACAGAATGTCATACAAAGATATAAAAGTCTTGAGCAACATTGTCAACCTGAGGTACATTTAAAAACACTCCACCCAACGGCATAATACACATTCTTTTCTAGTGCACACAGAACAGTCTTCAGAATAGAACATATGCTAGGCTGTAAAATAAATCTCATTGAATTTAAAAGAACTGAAATTATGCATAGTATGTTTTCTAACCAACACAAATTATAAATCAATAACAAAAAGAAATTTGGACCTGTATCATAGGCTTATGGTGAGACTTCTACTTCTAAGCAGTTTTGCCCAACACTATGAGAAATAAATGAAGTATTTCTCACAGTGGTTAGAGGAAAATACATACTTTAAGTGACAATATCAGAAAACAAAAAGTCTCAAGGTAAGTTCTACCTTAAAGTAGAAAAAAAGAGCAAATTAAATCCAAAGCAAGCAGAACTAAAGAAATAATAAAATCAGGCCGGGCACAATGGCTCATGCCTGTAATCCCAGCACTTTGGGAGGCCAAGGCAGGCAGATCACCTGAGGTCAGGAGTTCGAAACCAGCCTGGCCAACATGGCAAAACACTGTATCTACTAAAAATACAAAAATTAGCTGGGCATGGTGGCAGGCTCCTGTAATCCCAGCTACTCGGGAGGCTGAGGTAGGAGAATTGCTTGAATATGGGAGGCGGAGGTTGCAGTGAGCTGAGATTGTGTACTGCAGCCTGGGTGACAGAGCAAGACTCTGTCTCAAAAACTAAATAAATAAATAAAATCAGAGTTAAAATCAATAAAATAGAAACAAAAAAATAGAGAAAATCAATGACATTTGAAGTCACTTATTTGAAAAGATCAACACATTTGATAAATCTTTGTCTAGATCAACCAAAGAAAAAAATACCCACAAATTATCAATATTAAGATCGAAAGAAACTTTGGGAGGCCACTGTGGGAAGATCATTTGAAGTCAAGGGTTCAAGACTAGCCTGGGCAGCATAGTGAGACCCTGTTTCTACAAACAATTTTAAAAATGAGTTGGGCATGGTGGAACACCCCTGTAGTCCCAGCTACTCAGGAGGCTGAGGTGGAAAGATATCTTGAGGCCAGGAGTTCAAGGCTGCAGTGAGCTATGATCACGCCACAGTTCTCCAGCCTAGGCAACAGCAAGACCGTGTCTCAAAAAAAAAATTAAAAAAAATAAAAAATTGAAAGAGGGAACATCACTACTGACATTACAGAAATTGAAAGGATAATAAGGCATTTTAACACTTTTTTGCCAACAAATTATAATTGCATATTTACATATAAATTATATACTTACAACATATAAAGGTTACATATCATAATCACATGGACTTTATCCTAGAAATATCATATAATCATGTCAGTAGATGCAGAAAAAGCATTTTAAAAATCCAGGATTAATTTATGATGAAAACTCTCAATAACCTAGGAATGTAAGGGCATTTCCTCGCCTATTAAAGGGTGGCTTAAAAACTACAACATCAGTGAAATGTAGAGCTAGACTCATACTTAATGGTAAATCACTGACTGTTTTCCCCAAGGACTGGAAACAAGACAAGGATGTCTGTTTTTATCACTTCTATTCAACATTGTACTGAAGGTTCTAGTCCATGCAATGAGAAAAGAAAAAATAAAGGCATACACATTCGAAGGAAAGAAAGAAAACTGTTCCTGTTGATAGACCATGTGATCCTATATGTAGAAAATCCAAAAGAATCAACAAAAAAGCTACCAGAACTAGTTTAACAAGGTCTCAGGACAAAAGGATGGGGCACTGCTATAAAGACACCCAAAAATGTGGAAGCAACGTTGGAACTGGGTAACAGGCAGAGGTTGGAACAGTTTGGGGGGCTCAGAAGACAGGAAGGATGTGGGAAAGTTTGGAATTTCCTAGAGACTTGTTGAATGGTTTTGATCAAAATGCTGCCAGTGTCTTTGCTAAATCTTTACAATAACTTCCTCATCTTCATCTGAGATCACCTCAGCCTGAACTTCATTGTTCACATCACTATCAGCATTTTAGTCAAAACCATTCAACAAGTCTCTAGGAAGCTCCAAACTCCCACACCTTCCTATCTTCTTCTGAGGCCTCCAAACTGTTCCAACCTCTGCCTGTTACCCAGTTTCAAAGTTGCTTCCACATTTTTGGGTATCTCTATAGCAGTGCCCCCCTCCCAGTGGTACCAATTTACTGTATTAGTCTGTTCTCACACTGCTATAAAGAACTGCCCGAGACTCGGTAATTTATTTATTAAAAAAAAGAGGTTTAATTGCCTCACAGTTCTGCATGACTGGGGAGGCCTCAAGAAACTTACAATCATGGCAGAAGGGGAAGCAGGCACCTTCTTCACAAGGTGGCAGGATACAGCGTGTGCACGAACGAGGAAGTGCCACACTTTAAAACCATCAGCTCTCGTGAGAACTTACTATCATGAGAATAGCATGTGGGAAACCACCTCCATGATCCAATTATCTCTCACATGGTCCCTCCCCTGACACGTGGGGATTACAATTTGAGATGAGATTTGGATGGGGACACAAAGCCAAACCATAGCAAAGATCAGTATACAAAAATAATTGTAGGTTTCTATATACTAACGAACACTCCAAAAATAAAATTAAAAAACAATTCCTTTCCCAATAGCATAAAAAAGAATGCTTTTGGAATAAATTTAACAAAGAAGTGCAAAACCAGTAGAACACAATACTGAAAGAAAACCTAACTAAACAGACATTTCATATTCACAGACAGGAAGCCTCACTATTGTCAAATGACAATTATTCCTAAATTGACCTATGAATTCAGTGCAATCCCTATCACAATCCTGGTGAAGTTTCTTAAGAAATGGACAAGCAGATCCAGAAAGTGAAAAGAACCCAATAGCTAAAACAATTGGAAAAGTAGAATAAATCTGCATGGCTTATACTACCCAATTTTAAAACTAACAAAACTACAGTAAGTAAGACAGTGTATCACAGAGAGTCCAGAAATAAATCTTTCAACATATGGCCAATTGAATTTTGACAAAGGTGCCAAACAATTTAATGGGGCAATGTATAGTCTTTTCAATGAATGGTGCTAGAACAATTTGATACCATATGAAGGAAAAAAATACATAGATCCAGACACAAAATACACAAAATGTAATCAAGAAGGGATCAAAGACCTAAATATAAGAGCTAAAACTATAAAATTTCTGGAAGAAAACACAGGATAAAATCTTTGTGACCTTGGATTAAACAAAGATTGCTTAGTTGTGACACTAAAAACATAATACACAAAATAAAACATTGATAATTTGAACTTCATCAAAATAAAAACCTTTTACTCTTTAAAAGATATCATTAAAAATGAAAATAAAAGTTACAGATTGGGCAGAAATATCTGCAAGTCATATGTCCAGATTTGCAACTAGAATTACAAAGATGAGAATTATAACTAGAATTGCAAAAATTACAGATTTGCAACTATAATTACAAAGAGCTCTTACAAGTGTATAACAAAAGAGAAATGTCTCAATTTGAAAATGACAGAACATTTGAATATTTGAATAGACATTTCATCAGAGAAGAAATATGAATGGACAATAAGCACACGAAAAGTTGCTGAACATTATTAGCCATTAGGAAAATGGAAATGAAAACCACAATGAGATACCATTACATACCCACTAGGATGGCTATAATCAAAAAGGATGATAATACTAAGTGTTGGTAAGGATATGGAGCAAATGTAATGCTCTCATATCACTGGTGGGAATGTAAAATGGTACAGCCTCATTGGAAAACAGTTTGGCAGTTTCTTAAAAAGTTAAACCTAGGCCAGGGGTGGTGGCATGTGTCTGTGGTCCCAGCTACTAGGGAGGCTGAGGTGGGAGGACCGCTTAAGCCTGGCAGGTCAAGGCTGCAGTGAGTCATGATTGAGCCACTGCACTTATCTAGCCTGGGTGACAGAGGGAGACCCTGTCTCAAAAAAAAAAAGTTAAGCTTACCATAAGACTCAGAAATTCCCCTCATAAATATCTACCCAAGAGAAACAAGGCTTGTATGTGAATGTTTGCAATGGTATTATTCATATAGCTCAAAACTGGAAAAAATCCAAATGTCCACCAACTGATGAATAAAACCCAAAATGTTGAATATTCAACAATGGTTTGCTATTCAGCAACAAAAATTAATGAACTACTGATACATGCTCCAACATGAATGAAACTCAAAAACATTATGCTCAATGGTAGAAGCTAGACACTAAAGACTGTATATTGTATAATTCCATTTATACACACTTTCCAGCAGAGGCAAATGTATAAATAGAGGCAAATGTATGGATAAAGACAAAAAGCCTATCAGTGCTTGCAGGAGCTGGGTGTTACTGGAGTTGATTTACTTTATCAACAGTACACTTGAGGTGGTCTATGAACGTCTGCTGCCAAAGTTCTTAGAGGTTCCCTGGTCACCTCCTTTTCTAACATTTATGCAATTCTTCTTGCAAATCTTTTAGGTACTTTAGTCTTGTAATATATTTTGTTTCCTTTTGCGTAGTCAAAGTCTGTTAAGGTTTCTAAACATGCCTTAGTCACATCCCAAATCAAGATTTGGTTGTGTAATTATTTCTTCCACTCCATGAAATACCTTTTCATCATTGTGTACACTTTTTTTCGGTTTAAGTTAGAGTCATTTCTTTAGTAGTAAAAAGTAATGCCAATGATAAGGTTCCAGAGCTAGCCCACTAGAAACATCACAGATTGAGAGTTCTGGATCCTGAAAGGCAAAGGTCATGTGGTTTAGCACTGAAGAGTTTCTGCTTCAGTTTTGGAAGAGTACTACTCCAAAACACATTACACCTGTGCATGCACACACACACGTGCACACTTGTGTATGCACAGTTCTCACTCTTTTTCTGATTATTTCTAGTACAACCTATTTAGCTTTCTTCCTAAGAATATAAACAGCACTCCTCTTTCAAACATAAGACTACTTACAGATCTTTCCTAACCTGAAATTACTCCTAAATTATTCCCTACTATCAGAATTTCCTTTCAGATTCCATAGAGTAGATTCATAGCAGATCCCACTCATTCAAAACCAAAACAAGAAGACTAACAGTCATCAAAGCCTCTTCTTGTATGTACAACCCACCCTTATCTTACATACTTTCCCAGCTCTAGCATTCTCTTCCTGTCCCTGTACACCCAAGAACTGCTCTCTCCAAAGTCACCTCCTGGTTCTCAGTCTGGTAAGTACCTAAAATCTATAATGTATATCTTTCTCTTGTGTTTTTTTCTGTTGCTTTATTTACTGGGGTTTAGTTTTTTGAATTTTTGGTTTCTGGTTGGCTCTTATGGGCCTGAGCCTCCTTGTGAGGAGCTCTTTTTATTTTTTTTCACTGAAACTTTGCCATTACTGGTCCTATGATGTTGTTTTTGAAGGTGTTAGGTCAGCATGCAGATGAAATCAAGAGGCCTGGAGATAAGGAAATAGGCGAAAATTGGAGCCATGTGAATGATTACAGAGTTTGGAAGCAGAACATGGCATGGAGGTTGGAATTTTAAAATGTATCTCAGAAGTCCATGGTAGGATAGTCACATTGGCCAGAGTGGCAGAGCTGGGATAGGCCAGGGTTGGTAAGTTTCCCCGAGTGATTTATAGAGGGATAATGTTACCTCTTCTTCCCCACACATGTTCATGTCGCTTTTGTCTCAGTAGTCACAGTGTATCTACCAGTGGGCATATTTTTTCCCTGATCTTGTCATCTTTGCAGAATTTTTTTTCACCATTCTTTCCACCCCATTTCTCACTTTTTCCATATTAAAATGTTTTCTTCCTGGCCAGGCATGGTGGTTCATGCCTGGAATCTCTATACTTTGGGAGGCTGAGGTGGGAGGATCACTTGAGCCCAAGAGTTTGAAACCAGCCTGGGCAGCATAGTGAGACCTCATCTCTATAACAACACCACCACCAACACCCCCCCCCCCCCCCCAAAAACAACCAAAAACTTTTTCTTCCCTTAAGTTTTGTGACTATCCTCCCTCCCAGTTTTTCTTGTGGCTGGATTTTTTTTTTTTTTTTTTTTTTTTTTTTTTTTTGGCTGTTTGTTGTATTTGTCTGTTTAATGTTGTCCACAGCACTTTTCCTGCTACAGACGTTCCTGGCGTATCTGTATCTCATCTCAATCTTAAGTCAAGTGCTATATCTTAGTTCTAGACATCTTTCCTAAATTTCATTTCAGAATGTTGTCCATAATGGATCTCAATATTTTCTGCTCTTTCCTCCCACAGCTGCTCTTCCTTCATATTTTTGGACCTAAATTATGCACTGTTTACTTAATCCTCCAAGACATAAATCTAAACTCCTCCTTCTGCTTTACTGTCAAGAGTAGATTAAGTCCATTAAGAATACTGCTTTTACAACCTTCTAAACCAGTGGTTCTCAACATGGGGTTTGCAGACCACAAGAAGGAGTTCACTTGGGAACTTGTTAGAAATTTAAAATTTTAGGCCCCACTCCAGACTTAATGAACTAATAACTCTGGAGATGGGGCCAGCAATTTGTTGTAACATGCCCACATGCTGATTCTGATGCACACTGAAGTCTGAGAACTGTTCAAAACTAGTTGTTAATCTGAGAGATCTATGGTTGGACTTCAGGAGGATCAGAAAGCATCAGTAACTGTAGCTAAAACTGAGTGTATGCCCATATATATTTTTCTGAGTGGAGAGCTTTCATTCCTTTTATCTTCAAATGAGTTCAATGATTCTCAAATTTGGGGCTGTTCCTTGCTTTCCATCACTACTACCTCTTACCTTTGTTCAGGACCTCATTATAGCTTATTCAGATTATTGCAATAACCTACTCAGCTTCTTTGCCTCTAGTCTGCACCCTTTCCAATGTATCTCCAGGTTGCAGTGACAGTCATCTCTTTCCTTCCTTCCTTCCTTCCTTCCTTCCTTCCTTCCTTCCTTCCTTCCTTCCTTCCTTCCTTCCTTCCTTTTTTGAGGCAGGGTCTTACTCTGTCACTCAGGCTGGAGTGCAGTGGTATAATCACAACTCATTTTCAATGTAGCCTCGAACCCCCAGGCTCAAGCAATCCTCCCACCTCAGCCTCCCCAGTAGCTGGGACTGCAAACATGCACCACCGTGCCTAGCTAATTTTTTGCTGTTATTGTTTATTTGGTAGAGACGGGGTCTTTCCTTGTTGCCTAGGCTGGTCTCAAACTCCTGGGCTCAAGCAATCCTCCTGCAGTAGTCTCCCCAATTCCTGGGATTACAGGCATATGCCACCACGCACAGCCAATAATTTTAGAACATGAATCTGATCATGGTCATTCTTCAGCTCCAAGGTCTTCAGTGGTTCCCTGCTTATGATAAAGCAACCTCTACCATGACAAATAATACCCTTCATAAAGGCTTATTCCTTTGCACGCATCTCTAGTCATTCTCAGCCCAGCAATAATAGACTTAGAATCTTCTGGACCTCACTCGAGCTCTCTTTTACCTCCCTGCCTTTGTATATTGTACATGCTCCGTCTGGAATGCCCTTCACTGCTCCTCCTTCCCTCCCTGCCTGGGTAGTTCCTATTTGTTCAATATTCAGCTCAAGCAATATTTCTTCTGGGGTCTTCCATTAGAACTCAGTTTAAGAGGCCCTCCTGTGTGCTCTGAATCCTCTCATGCTTATCCCTATGGTAATAATAATTCTCAAACATTTTGATCTTAGGGTCCCTTTACATTCTTAAAAATTATTAAGGACTCTAAAATGCCTTTATTACTATCCATATTAGAAATTAAACCTGAGAAATTTGGTACTTTTTGAGATTCATTTAAAAGTAATTATAAGCCCATTTTGTTAATATAAATAATGCATTTTTTTCTTAGAATCTGAGACTGAAGGCAAAAATGATGCTTTTTTATGATAAAATATTTTCCCCAAAAATTGGTGAGAAGAGTGGCATTGTTTTACATTTTTCAAAACTCTTTAATGTCTGGTTTAATAGAAGACAGCTGAATTCTCCTATGTATGTATTCTTTATTTATTTTATTTTATTATTTTTTTTGAGACGGAGTCTCGCTCTGTTGCCCAGGCTGCAGTGCAGTGGCCGGATCTCAGCTCGCTGCAAGCTCTGCCTCCCAGGTTCACGCCATTCTCCTGCCTCAGCCTCCTGAGTAGCTGGGACTACAGGCGCCCGCCACCTCACCCGGCTAGTTTTTTGTATTTTTTAGTAGAGACGGGGTTTCACCATGTTAGACAGGATGGTCTCGATCTCCTGACCTCGTGATCCACCCGTCTCGGCCTCCCAAAGTGCTAGGATTACAGGCTTGAGCCACTGCGCCCAGCCAATTCTTTATTTTTTTTTTTTTTAACTTTTATTGTAGATCCAGGGGTACATGTGGAGGTTTGTTACATAGTTAAATTCATGTCATGGGGTTTGTTGTACAGATTATTTCATCATCCAGGTATTAAGCCCAGTGCTCAATAACTTTCTGCTCCTCTCCCTCCTCCCACCCTCCACCCTCAAGTAGACCAGTGTCTGATGTTTCCTTCTTTGTGATCATGAGTTTTTTGTGCATTCAATCTGTTGTGATATGTTTTGGTTGAAATACATGGGGGAAATCTGATCTCATAAAGATAAGGTGTTGGAAAAAGGAAAACTATTTTATAGCCTTTCCAAGTAGTTCTAGATATTATTCTTTGATACTGTCCCAAACTTACATGTGGTAGTTTCTTAGCCTGCATTGCAGTGTGGACTGAATCTGAAACCACATCAATTAAGCACTGAAATCCAACAGTCTATCTTGCACATACCAGAATCTTTTTGCCTTTGTAATGGCACCTAGTGGCCATTTGAAAAATAGGTGTCCACTAAGCTGTAAAAATCACAAAAATGTTGACATATTTCATTATATAATGTCAAAAATAAATTGTTAATATCATGCTTCTCTTACTAGAAAAGTCTCTAAGTACTGGAAAGCTGTCAAGCTTAAGTTGGTGGATACAAGTGTAACAAAATTTGTATTTTCCCGTGAAAATTGAGAGCTACACTAGTGCTTTTTCCGGAGACAACCATTTCACTTGGGCATGTAGCGGCAGTAGTTTCCATTTTTTCACACATATTCTTTAAAAGACGTGTATGCAAAGATGGATTTGAAAAAATATATATAATTTTTAGTTCTTTATGAAGGACATTTTTAAAGTGAAACTAGCGTATTTTAAAACCTGAAATGTTGTATGATGTGAAGAATACAAAATGCAACTACCGGTACAGACTGGCGCCACTGCCTTGATTGCTGTTAAGGTGTCAGCAGTTTAATCTTTCACGTTACTAGTGCAAATGTCAACAAAGTGAAAAAGGTCAACAAACTCTTAATATTATGATGAAAATCGTTTTGACCTTGCCAACCCACTGAAAAGGTCTCGGTACCCTTAGGGATCTGCGGAGGGCATTTTGGGAGCAGCTGCCCTGGACTCACTACTGTTGTCTCTCATTAGGTTGCGAGTTCTATGTGAACTGTCTGTAACTGTTTGTTACGTGCCCTTGCCTCATAGTGCCTGGGACACAGCACTCAATAAACATCAATACCTGTGGAAAGAGGGAATAAATACAGGTTATAAACAACCCGTGCGCAGCCTTCATCTTACTGGCTCTTTCCTTAATTCAACCTGAACCTACACATTTTGTAAAATTTTGTTTTTTTCACAATTAGGACGCTTGCCAATTTTTTTAAATAGTTGGAGTTGGGGTGCTGCCTGTATGTGATAAGGATGCCCTATAGTTTGGTCAAGTGTTTTTCTGTGTTACCGAAGAGTCATTCCTCCTTTACAGTCCCGCACCAGCAGGACAGGCCGCTTGGTTTCCCAGTC
Organism: Rhinopithecus roxellana; assembly: GCF_007565055.1. Classification (NCBI taxonomy): domain Eukaryota; kingdom Metazoa; phylum Chordata; class Mammalia; order Primates; family Cercopithecidae; genus Rhinopithecus; species Rhinopithecus roxellana. The sequence goes on from NC_044551.1 coordinate 59,405,397, forward strand.
CGAGACCGGAAGGAACCGGGTAGACAGGAGCACAAGATTCGCATCGACCTCTGGGGAAAACAAAAACACCGATAAAAAAAAATACTCGCGGTGAAACCAGTAGCAGCAACAGCCCCAGGCACCCGGGAACAGGGGGCCCCAGCCGCGCGAGACCCGCCGGGTTGCCGGGGCGACGCTTCCGGCTGGCGTGCGCAGCCCCGGGAGCAGGGGAGTTGTGAAATGGGCGGCTAGATCTGCCCGGCGCTGTGAATTCGCCAGCGGGAGCGCGCTCGCGGCCGCGCGTTCTCCGCTTTCCCGGTTCCGTCGCTGACGCGTCGTAGACGTTGGGGAGCGGGAAGGCAGCGGCAGCAGGGTCGGGATGAACAGCGGCGGCGGCTTCGGTTTGGGCTTAGGCTTCGGCCTCACCCCCACGTCGGTGATTCAGGTGACGAATCTGTCGTCGGCGGTGACCAGTGAGCAGATGCGGACGCTTTTTTCCTTCCTAGGAGAAATCGAGGAGCTGCGGCTCTACCCCCCGGAGTAAGTGCTGGAGCTCGGCTGGGGGAGGGGCGCGGGCGCCATAGAGACCTCCGGAGCCGAGGAGTGGGGGAGAGCGCGGACGCGGGCGCGCGGTGCGTGTCACGTGATCGCCCGGGTTTACCTTGGTGCCCATATTTGATTACGGCACCGGGTTCCGCCGTCCGGCTCTCCTTATTAGTCGGATTTGGGGGGTTAACTAGTGCATGGAGCCCTTACCAAGGATTTAGAATGGTTGCCCTTTCCATGCCTCCGGGACTTGTGTTAGCTCATGGGTCTTCGCATTCCGTGCCCCCTACTCCTTATTTCCCCCCGAACTTAAGATGGCCGCAGGTGGGCCCGGAACAGCCCTCATGGCAAACGCCTCATCGCGTTTTTGCACTCTGAAAATCGCGGAGACCGCGCCTGAGCCACTGTCCAGTTTTTAAGGCCTTGGTGTCAGGCCGTTTTGCTGACGAGAAAGCCTGCTGCTGATGACAAGATGGAACTGGGGCTGTATTTGTTTCCCAGGACGGTCACACAAAACTTAGCATCTTGGTTTATCTAACCGAGCGCATCCATGTTCCCAAAAATCATGTCTGTTCGCCGTTTTGGCAACAGATTAAATTTTCCTCCTGAAAGGTCACACTGTCCCAGAGCTTTCAGAAAAAGTGTCAGTCGGTGCAGGGTTATCCCTGCCGTATACATTTAAAATCCAGATCTTGGCTGGCATTCACGGCTCGCGGCCACTTCCCAGATGGTGTATTTTGGAATGGTAAAATTTCCCTCGTAAGATGTTACCTATTTAGAAAACTCGCAAGGGGTTTGCACGTTGTTCACATTCTTGCACACAGAAACATTTTTTTTTTTTAATAGTAGATCTTACAGTATTAAGATCCTCTGTTTTTTGTTCACTATATCAAAATCCTTTGAGGGAAGGGGTAATTGTTACCCAAGATTTCTTTCTTTAAAAAAGAAAGTGATTTATTTCTTAGTGATGCATTTAGACCTGTTTTTCTTTAGTTTTCTATCTTAGGTTATAACAGTGTTGCTGCATAGCTATGTAAAAGTTGTGTGGTTGTTTAAGATTTACTTTTTAAGTTTTTCTTGTCTGCTTTTTGTTTTGGAATATTTCATGCATACAGAAAAGTTGAAAGAGTAATACATTGAACATCCATGTTCCCTTCACGAGCATTTTGTCTTTTTTTGGCCACAGTTGATTATTAAAATTTCCCCAGTTATTCTAATAATGCTTTTTTGTCTGTTTTTGATGTAGTATATAATTAGATATACTGTCTCCCTTGAATATGCCAAGTAATCCATGTATTAATAGTTATCTCCTTTAATCTAGTACAGTCCCGTCACCTTTTAAAAGATTTTAAAGTCGTGACATTGACATTTTGTTTTGTAGTTCATTTTGTCTTGTAAAATGACCCATAATCTGAGTTTATATAGATGAGATATGTAGAGATATGTGCATATATATATCTCTTTATATTTCTTCATGACGAGATTCAGGTAATACATTTCTGAAGAGAATACTGCATAAGTGCACGCACATACATTTTGATTGATTAACCATGGCATTATTGCTTTAATTAACTTGTGGAAATGCTTTCAGCCATCTCAATTTAAGCTCTCAGAACATTTCTTAATAATTGAGAATTGTTTGGGGTGAGTGCCGTATCCTGCAGGCATTGGAATCAATCAGTAAAATATTTTGTACATGAACCTTTGTAAATCTTGCTTTCAAGGCTGTGGTAATAAGGTATCTCATAGTTAGAAGAAATATATTGCAGAATGTTCTTCATTATCAACATAACATTTATTTGGTTGAAACCTGGGTTTGGGTGACAACACATTAGCAGTTATTAACTGACAGTAATGGACTACTTTTTTGAAATCAGGTGTTATTACTTGGAGTTTAAAAGTCAAAGAGAATAAAAAGTACTTAAACATATGGAAGATTACGGTAGTGTGTGTCACAAACTGTAACACGTAAAGCAAAATTATTGCATACATGTAACATATATAGGCCAGGCAAAATCCTTAACTAGTTTTTCCCTAAGTGCAATACTAGATCCCTCATTCATGTTTTAAAGCAATATTAACATGCTTTATTCACAGGTTTTCTGCTTCGTAATGAAGTTGTCATTGCCTGGTCCTTTTATTAGAAGACGTGTTTGCAGATTTGGACCGAAATGGATAAAAATTGCAATAGTAGTAGTTGTATTGAAAATATATTGTTTTACAGTGTCACATAAATTATTTTATGACATCTTTAGAACCGAGTAGAAACTTAATCGTTTTAAATTTGGAAATATATTCGTGTATTTATTTCCATATATATATATTTCCAAGTATATTGGAAATACAGTAATAGAACGTGAAAATAGTTTCTCATTAAAATTTTATGATTGAGCCAGGTGTGGTGGTGTGCACCCAGCTACTCAGGAGGCTGTGGTGGGTGAATGAATAGCTTGAGCCCACGGTTTGATTCCAACCTGAGTAACATATTGAGATCCCTATCTCTTAAAAAAAAATGGCTTAAGTTGCTAATATGAAAATTCAGATTTTAAACTTAATTCTTTTGGCATGATGCAGTGGTTGAGTTTCATCTTTGTATTTTAAACATTAAGAATTTTTTAAGGTTAGGGAATTGTGAACATTCACTGTAAGCATTAATTTTTATTTGCAATTTGTCATCCTTTTTTTGTGCTGCCAGTTGATAAATATGTAGAGTTACTATTAACTTTTTGCACGATAAATCAATCTCACAGCTTGTGAAAACTTTCTTACACAAGTAAGAAATCCTTGTTGTTTTTTCGGTAAATTTTTCATTGAGGTTTAATGTACCTACAGAGAAGTGCACAGATGGTAAGCGCAGATCGGTGATTCTTTACAAAGTAGGCCTATACCTGTATAACCAGCACAGGATTATCTGCACCCTGTAAGTTCCCCGTGACCCCCTTCAGGTAACTAAACCCTGAAGGGTAAGCCTATCCTGATTTGTTACACTAGGTATTTTTCCTGTGTTGATTTTTTTTGCTTGATTTCCTTCACTTCTCTGGTCTTCAGAAGTTCTAAGAAAGAGTGGAAAAATCTGTCAACTACTTATTTAAGTTTATTTAGTTTAAAAAAAAACCCACTAAAACCACTTTATAGAAAATAGAGAAAAGGAAACAGCACTTGTGATCCCACCACTCTATCAAAGCTTCTTTCCATTTCCATGTATTTCCCTGCAGTCCTTTTCACATGCATTAATAAATATTGGACATATTACCTCATTGGTTTTAAAAATAATTGTATAGTGCTATCATTATGTAACATATGTAGTATAGTGTAATCAAAGGAATCATACACTGTGATTTTCAACTTTTTTCACTTAATTTGTCATAAGCATTTTCCATATTGTTGTTTTATTTATAGTAATAATATTTAGAGATTAGTAATTTCTGAGTGTATTGTGTGTTTTTGAAATTCTATTGTTGGATATTTTGATTGCTTTTTTTGGTATTTCAAATTAGTGGATTTTAGCTAGAAACATTGGGAGGTGTGTATTTTTGATTGTCAACAATGATTGGAGGGCCTGTAGGCGTTTAGTGGGTAAATGTTAGCAATGCATAAGTAGTCTTAAACAGGAGGAATTGTGCTAATCCATAGGGCCACTGAAGCCCAGTGGAGAAACCCTGTTATAAATAATGCACCAACTAATATTTTTGTACATGATACTGTATGCTTTGCTTATGTTTTGGCGTATCTTTTTTGGTAGGTCCTCTGTCCTCTAAAGGATGTATATATTAATGTACTGATAAAATATTGGACATATTATTACCTCACTGGCTTTAAAAATATTGTATAGTGCTATTATTATGTTTAATAAAAGACAAAATAACCCATTAGGGCCAAGAAATTTAATTGATGCCCAAAAAGTTGGTTTTTTGGTTTCTGCGTTTACTACCCAGTGAGAAGTTTTAATTTTTTTTGAAAAATTGGTAAGATTTTGTATTTTAAAAAACCAAAACTTAAGTCAACGAATGAGATCAAACTAAAACCTGCTAAATTTGGGTACTGCTACTTTCTTTTTTAAAATTTATTTTTAAAATTTTATTTATTTAATTTATTTATTTAGTAAGTAGAGACAGGATTTCACCATGTTACGCAGGCTGGAGTCAAACTCCTGGGCTTAAAGAGTCTGCCTGCTTTGGCCTCCTAAAGTGCTGGGACGACAGATGTGAGCCTCTGTGCCTGGCCTGCTAGTTTCTATAGATGGATACGTTTAGACCAAATGGAATATGTCACCCCCTTTTATTTGTTTTTTCCCCCAAGGTCTTCCTCTGTTGCCCAGGCTGGTCTTGAATTCCTGGGCACAAGCAAGTACACATTTGTTTGATGAGCTGTCTGTATGTTGGCTTGCCACTCTAATAATTTTAGTTTATAATGGTCAAAATAAAATAGTGTGACCTTTCCTGAAAATTCCAAATATTTGTATTTTTATAAAGTAAATGTAAGTTGATCTTTATTCTATTTTAAGGAAGGTAATTGGAAATGAAAATTAAGAAAATTGGCCGGGTGCAGTGGTCCACGCCTGTAATCCCAGCACTTTGGGAAGCCGAGGCAGGCGGATCACAAGGTCAGGAGTTCAAGACCAGTCTTGCCAACATAGTGAAATCTCGTTTCTACTAAAAATACAAAAAATTAGCTGGGTGTGGTGATGTGCACCTGTAATCCCAGCTACTTGGGAGGCAGCAGGAGAATCGCATGAACGTGGAAGGCGGAGATTGCAGTGAGCCAAGGTCCCGCCATTGCACTCCAGCTAGGGCGGTAGTGTGAGACTCTGTCTCAAAAAAAAAAAAAAAAAAAAAAAAAAATTGCTTAAATTAGTGGGGTAGCCATACCTAGTGTCCATACTTCCATGATAATGCTATTTAGAACAGACCAACATTTTTTTAACCAGTTCCCAGGCTTGTGAAATGTTGGTGGCGTATCTTCACATATAGTTACATTACAATCCAGACTCAGAGTGCATAGCCATACCTAGTGTCCATACTTCCATGATAATGCTATTCAGAACAGACCAACATTTTTTTAACCAGTTCCCAGGCTTGTGAAATGTTGGTGGCGTATCTTCACATATAGTTACATTACAATCCAGACTCAGAGTGCATATTTCTGTGGATGTTTTAAATTTGAAATGAAGTAGATTTCAACTAGGGGTATTTGGAAATGTGGTTCTAGTTTTCAGTAGTTCTTACTTACGTTTACATTCCTTCACCAAAGGATTGGTCAATTTAGTAATTGTTGCTTCAGTGATGACTGTCAGGCTCTTGAAGGTTTCAGAGGCAAAAGAGTTATTCCTGTTGGAATTGCTAGGGCTTTAAGTAGGTTATTGTAATCATAGACTGTTTTCGGTTACAAAGGACAGAAACAGTGTTACCCAAGGTAGATCAAGAAGAGACATTATTATTAAAAAGAAAGATTTCACTACATTGAAAAATAAAGATTGTAGTACAGCCAGGCCTCATGGGAATTATGACTGGGAACTGAAAGAGTATCAGCAATCAAGATGACTATCTGCTTCTTTCTCTCCAGTGTTTATTAATTCAGTTTGTTTCTGTCTACTCTATTTCTTTGCATACCTATTCTGTACTCATCATTTGGCTTACAGCTTACTGTAAGTCACCTTCCAGCCCAATAGAGAGAACCTGATTGATTGATCTAGCTCATTTGGTTGAGCCTGACTTCCCAAATTATAGGTTGCTGGTCAGCCAGGGAAATGGGCCCTTGAGACTGGTGACTAATCACTTGTGGCTAGAGAAGCTTACAGGATCTGTTGAGGGTTTCACATAAGGAAACCATGCTAAGGCCTGTGCTGAAACAATATAGAATGTCTTGGTAGCACATGTAGGAGGCTGTACCTAATGATTGTGGTATCTTAAGATGGTTTACCAGAAGACTTGGAAATTTGAGCCTTGAAGAAAAGTGGAATTAGCATTCAAAATGGGAGTTAGGATACCATAACCAAATGGAACAGCATATATGAAGACCCTTAACGTTTTTGATGTGTTGTTGGAACCACAGGTATAATTTTTGGTTATCATCGTTTACATGGTGAGGCAAGAACAGAATAGTACTTTAAGGAAATTTAATATGTGGAGTGACACAGTGAAATTTAGTGTTTAGAAAGATCACTGTGGGAGTTTTTGTGGAAGACCATTAGTAAGGATTTGAGGTTGGGTGCTGTGTGATTTGTTAAGAGCTGTTTAGTAATCCACATGAGAAATGATGAGGGTCTGAATTAAGGCATTGGTAATGAGAATGATGAAAAAATCAATGTGACAAATATTTAGAAGGTACTCTAAGCAGGATTTATTGACCAATTGGATGAGGAGTACAGAAAGGTCAAGGATAATTTTTCAGTTAGAATAAGTAGAGTTTTGGAAATAACTTCAAATCTTTGTAGTTTGACAATTTTTTTTTTCTTTTTTGAGACACAGTCTCACTCTCTTGCCCAGGCTGGAGTGCAGTGTGGTATGATCTCAGCTCACTGCAACCTCTGTCTCCCGGGTTCAAGCGATTCTTGTGCCTCAGCCTCCTAAGTAGCTGGGATTGCAGGAGTGTGCCACCACAGCCAGCTAAGTTTTGTATTTGCAGTAGAGACGGGGTTTCATCATGTTGGCCGGGCTGGTCTCGAACTCCTGACATCGGGTGATCTGCCTGCCTCTGCCTCCCATAGTGCTAGGATTACAGGCATGAGCCACCCTGCCTGGCTGACAAAATACTATTTTTAAGACTAAAATCATGGGGGTGGGAACTTTATTCATTGTGGTTATTCATTCTGGGATGAAGTTGATGAGTCCCAACCATCTTGAATGTTGCCAGTCATTGTGGCAGAGGAAAAGAGCCAAACAGTGGTTCTCAAAGCTTCTTCAGAATAGTGACACATGTTGGTTCTGCTCATATTTAACTGACCAAAGCAGGTTACATGGCCACACCTAACTTAACGGAACAGAAAAATGAAATTTTATTGTGTACCTGGAAAGAGCTTTGGAAATAGTTGGTGGGCAGGGCTTAGGACGGTCACTCTAGTGACTCCTAGGTTTCAGACTTGGGTAATATGATGGTATCTTTTACTGAGATATGGAATATAGGGGACAGAGGGCAAGACTGGTAAGGAAGGAGGTTGATGAATGTATTTTGGACTTATTTAGTGACCATCAAGGTGTAATATTCCAGCAGGCACTTGGACGTGGGAGTGGGAGTCTAGAGCTCACAAGAGGCCTGAATTGGCGATTTGGTCATGTAAAGGTGGTGAGTTAAGTCTGGATGTGGATATGATTACCTCAGTGTCAGTACACAAATTGCTTTGTCTTAGGTGTTGGGTTGGGTAAAGAGGGATTTTTGGTGAGGGCCGATGTGAATCCTGAATTGGATGCCCTTAGGCAGAAGTGAGTTGGATGCTAAGAGGTACATCTTTTATTTTCAACTTTGGCCTTACTAATTGTGTTAATAATGTTAATAGTTTTAAGTTCTAAATGCAGATACATTTTGTTATCACATTGTTTGGTTAATAGCATAAGTATATAAATTTAACCATTATTAATGTGGTTATTTTACATTGTTTAAAGATGGATTTGTTCCTGAACGTGAAGAATTACAAAGAAATCTGGATTTTTGGATTTTAAAAATGACTGTTTGTGGAATTGCTAATTTAACAATATATCAGAATGGTTTAAAGATTCTTGGTTAGTTGAATGATTACAGTTGCATGAAGTTTGGAATTAGATGATTAGATGTTAGATGTTAACTTTGCCATTTACTAGTTCCGGAATTGTAGTCGATTTTCTTTCCTGTTTTGTAAACAAAAGTAACTGACTATTAAGTCATGTATTTTTCAAGTGATCTCTTTTTTTAGTGTGAAAAATCTTAAATATTTCAAATAGATTTTAGCATAAAATCTATGTTACAGTTTACATATGTACTTAGTTTCGTCCTGCTAAACAGTTACAGATTTTAATGAAAAGTAATTATGGATAGGCTGACAAAATGATAATCCATGAGGATAGTGTATTTTCGAATCTTAACAGGATGTATTCATTTTAGGAAAAGTTCCTTTCATTTGTGCTATGTCTGGTTCATTTTTACTATAGGCCTGCCTGGATTGAACTGAATCAAGTAGGACCAGTTAGAGTCTATGCTGTTTTGCCTATAAAATATGTAAGATTTTGTTTGTAAAATCTTTTGTCTGGAAAACCATATCACTGTCCAGCTCTGGTGTATGCAAAAGACCTTAATTTAAATTCCATATTACCTGATTGTTTCTAAGACTGTTGTGAAGTTTTTTAGTGATCTAAATGCTTGGGAAACACATTTAAGAAGAGTTGGAATACGATAAAATTTGAAATCTTGAGGATTGGAGCTTTTATAAAGGGATTTTTGCTTACATATGATACACTTTTTGAGTTAATTTTTGGGTTAAATTACCTTTTTTTACATTTCACTCGGATTAAGGATTGATTAATTAGAGTTCCAAGTTTTACAAGTAACGCAATAGGCCTGCGTCGATTGCCTTCTGTCTCGGTAGGCAAATCACCATTAAATGACTAAGTTTCACTATTTTATGTGCTAATGATCCTTAACAACAAAAAGTTTTAAAGTCTTAATTTCGTAAGATTATGTAAAGATTAAGAAAGAAATTTTAGGCCGGGCGCGGTGGCTCAAGCCTGTAATCCCAACACTTTGGGAGGCCGAGACGGGCGGATCACGAGGTCAGGAGATCGAGACCATCCTGGCTAACACGGTGAAACCCCGTCTCTACTAAAAACTACAAAAAACTAGCCGGGCGAGGTGGCGGCGCCTGTAGTCCCAGCTACCCAGGAGGCTGAGGCAGGAGAATAGCGTGAACCCGGGAGGCGGAGCTTGCAGTGAGCTGAGATCCGGCCACAGCACTCCAGCCTGGTGACAGAGCGAGACTCCGTCTCAAAAAAAAAAAAAAAAAAAAAAAAAAAAAAAAAAGAAAGAAAGAAATTTTAAGTGAAAATGATAAAACCAAGCAAATGTTTATTAGTTCAATTGTTTTTCTTTTTATCTTGCAGCAACGCACCTCTTGCTTTTTCCTCCAAAGTATGTTATGTTAAGTTTCGTGATCCATCAAGTGTTGGCGTGGCCCAGCATCTAACTAACACGGTTTTTATTGACAGAGCTCTGATAGTTGTTCCTTGTGCAGAAGGTTGGTATCTCACTTTTTTCCTCTTATTTTAATTTCTGTCCTGTCTGTTAATTGCCTTTAGCTTTCCTAGAGATTGGCAAGTAGACAATACTCTTGGTATGTGTATGAAAGTAAGAATGAAATTTGGAGAAGGTAAACATTTTTACCTAATAGTAATATTAAAATGGTTAATTTATGACTTATGTACATTTGAGATTTTACAATTTAACATTCATAAATTGGCTTCTGGTTTGCTTTGGCTTTCTGTAGTCAATTTGCAGATTGCAAAGAAAACTTTCTGAAATTAAAAAAAATTGATATGGGAAATTATTTTAAATGTGTAATTAAGCATATACCCTGTGTGTTCAATATTAATACTGTTACAAATGAAAACAATGTACACATTTTGGCAAATTGGGGTTAAGTGATATTTATAAGAAAAATATTTGTAATTTATACTTTCAAGTACACTCTTAAGGTAATTTACCTTAATTGTTACTATGAGATCATTATTTTATATTCAGTGTAATTGTTTGCTTTGCAACTGGAATTTAATTTTTTCTTTTATTGGCCCCAGAAAGGGGCAGGAGGAGTGTTGGAAAAAAAGGAAAGCAATTTTCCAAAGCCTCCATAAAGGAAATAGTTCTTGAAGATAGGAACAAAGGCCTTAATCCATTAAATTTTATGACCTAAACTGCTTTAAGAACTAATTATTACTAATATTTTTTAGTAACTTCTATTTACAGAGCCACTCACGTATAATAGACTGTGCTGAATTTTGACACTTCTGGTGTGTAATAAACTTTTATTCAGAGCACTGACTAGCATGTGTACAGTATTTTAGAATTGGGTTATTATTATTTAAAATGTCTTTAAGTAGATTTTCTCTGGTGGATGATTGTAACTGAAACTGTTTTAAACCTAAAAGTTTATGGGAAACAGTTTGATGGGCTTTCATATGTAATTTTTAAAACCTCTTTTAGTGGCCAGGCTACCATTAAAATAAGAGATAATAAGCAGTTTGCTGCACTTTCAAGGTTTTATGCTTATTTCAGAATGCCTGTTCTGGGACGTCAAAAACATTACAAAAACATTAATACTATTACAAATGAAAACAGTGTACACATTTTGGCAAATTGGGGTTAAGTGATATTTATAAGAAAAATATTTGTAGTTTATACTTTCAAGTACACTCTTAAGGTAATTTACCTTAATTGTTACTATGAGATCATTATTATATATGTAATACAGTGAGTACCAGGCTGGCATTTTTGAAGTCCCAGAATAGGACATTCTCAGTATTTTTCAGATAAACTTGGAAGTGTCTTTCCCATGCTTGGGGGTTAGAGTGGGTAGGGAAGATAAAAATGGATTAAAGTTCATTATTGGCCAAATATATCTTTATCTGCTGATCTGTAAGGCTACCGTGAGCCCCAGATTGGTGAGGTGGGAAAGGAGCTGGTTAATGGTTTTGTTCTACAAACTTTGTAGTGAAATTTCATACTGAGAAACTGCCTGGGAAAAAAGAAATCAGGTAAAAGGTTTATTAAAGTGGAATATTAATTATATCAGAAAATTAATGCCACCAATAACACAGGATCTTTTATTATGTTAGCTTATTACTTAATTGGAAGGAATAATTTTATCAGTGTTGCTTGATTGGAAACTGCTATATTCCCATAGAATCTTTCATATGTCTGAGAAGCCCTACTGTATTTTGTTATACATGTTCAAGATTATGGGCATGTAGATGTCCCTTCTATTGTTTATTTTACTTGATAGAGATGAATAAATGCACAGTCAGATGTACCTTTTTAATATTTTTAATATTACAACTTGGACAGTTTTACCGTTTTGGAACAGAAAAATTTAAGCATACTTTTATTGCAATTTATAAGTAAGTAAATATTTTAAAACACTAACCTACAATTGGTATTGGTGAAACATTCAGATATGTGTTTTTCATTAGTTGTATTAAATACAGCAGAGATGAATTTAGGGAACCTCGAGAATTTCACAGTGAGCTTTTAAAAGTCTGATTATGCACTACAAGCAAAGAAATAGTGCATTATTATATTAAAAAAGATAGCAGAGTAAGTGTGAAATAACCAAAGGAAAGTATTCCAGTGGAGTACTGTAAGAGGAGATGTGCTGTGGTGCTATAAGCAAGCAGTGTTCTGTTGACCTCACTGACTGCATCCTTTCCTTGATGTTGAACAAACAGCATCATAAGTGAGAAAAACCATAGAAAAAATTTTAAGAAGCTTTTTCAGTTTCTTTGAATTGCTGTTTTTTAGTGCAGACAGTAATGTGAGAAGATCCTAAGTTGTAAAAGTAACATTTGATATGTAACAGTTTCATGCATATTAAGCCTTAGCCTTTGTTAATAAAACATGCCATTTCAAAATAAAATATGCTTTCATTATGCTTGTCCAAATATGACCTCTTTTTGTTGTTGCGTGCATTTCAGATTTCTTTTTATAAATGTTAACACGTAGAAAAAGATAACGGTCAAACATAACAAGGGTGTCAGCCTAATCATCAGTCATAACTTTATGTCCACATTTTCTAGTAGATGGATTTTGACTATTAATTTGGTTTTGTATGTTTTCTCTATGTGATATTTGTGCATTATTAGATGACTAGACTGGCCAAGGCAGACCTGTTACACTTGCCTGAGTTAGGCATTGTTTGCCATGCCACTAAACCTGCCGTCAAGTGAAATCTTCATTGGGGAAATGAGATCGGAGTCTGAACCGCAGAAGATGGACGCCCTGTCTCTGTTTTTTATTGTTTTACTTTAATTTCATTTCTTTTTCTTTATTTTGTCCCTTTTTTTGTTTTCGTTTTTGTTTTTGTTTTGTTAAATCTCTTTCACTTTAACTTGTGAGCTGGTTTTCCCAGTTCTTTGTAAATGGTATTTCATTAAGGGTTCATAACATGTTGCAAATTATATTGGGAGATGATTAGCAGAGCTCAACCTTAAGATAAAGCAAATTTTCATGTGGTAAATTAGGATACAGTGTTGTGAAGCTCAGTGTGAGTCTTAATTCGTGTGTATGGACTGATAAGGTACATTTTGTTCTTGAAACATTAAAACACTGATAAGTATCTCAGGAACACTTTCTGATCTCAGCGCAACATTTTTCCAGTGTTTTTTTTTCCCCCTAGTATACATCTCTCATAAAAACTGATAGCTTCTGATTTTTGTCCTTCCCCCTGAAATTTTAGGCATACAGAATCATCAAGGAAAATAAGTAAATATAACAATCTGGGAGTAAAGGAGAAGAGCCTTTCATTTTTATAATGGTTATTTATTATAGAACTTATTTCCTTGACTTACGAAGACTTTGTTGCCTATGTGGGGAATGGATATTTGAGAAACTTATTTGCATGTAGGTTTTTGTTAGCTCGAATTTTTCGTTGAATATTTTTCAGAGGTTTTTAGCTTCTAAATGGATTCTGAGATTAGGACTATTACTTTAATACAGTGAGAGATGTTTTCCTCAGTTGACTTTGAGGAGTATAGTTTGGGAAAAATGCTAAATGCTTATTTGTTTTATACTTTTATAAACTCTGTTATTTGGAGGGTAAATTTGGTAGAATTCTGTCTTGGAAATTAAGCAATGGAGCTTTTTCTTAAAGTACTTTGACCATTACCTTTAGGTAATTAGAATAACTAGAGTAATTAGAATGGTAATTAACAGTTAATTTGTTTAAAAATGTGCTTATAGTGAAGTTATACATTTATAGTAGTTTATTACTCTTGTGAAAGGCAGTGAGAGAGTCTGACAACCTACTGATATTTTATTTAAGCTAAAAGTGAAAGACTTCATAACACTAAGTAGTCAACTTTTGGCCGGTGTTGAATACCCTTTTTGTTTGTATAGTCTTTCTACAATGTCTTCAATAGGTAGTTTCGCTTGTTAATGGACAAGTAATATTAAATTTGGAACATTACTAGATAAGAACTCTTAGTTTCTTTAGGTGCATACATTAAGGTAGTGAAGACAGAGTTTCTGCCTCAAAACCTCAATTTATCAAGAATGTTCAGGTTTTACAAACCTTTTAAGATAATACCAATTTAGAACAGATAAAACAGGTGAAATCAATATAAATAGTATAGTGTATATGTGGGTATATATAAATACATGTGTTACTATCAATAACTAATACATATAAAGCAGATTATTGTTTTTTGATGTTTTCCATAAGGCCTACCTGCCTTTTGTTGATGCATGTTAAGAAATCTGTTCTCCAGAATTTATACTGAAATAATAAAGATAACTTTGTTTTTGAAATTAATAAAGTAAGATAAACTTAGAAGCTGCAAAGTTAGAAAATAGTAGGCATTTACTAAAGCTAATAAAATGTAATTTTTATTTGCTTCCTATAAATAAGGCATAGCCATTATTTAAATCAAGTTTTAACTTCCGACTTGAGTTCCATCCATGTTTAGAGATATATTCAGATAATATTGTTTAGGGATTTATCTCTGCACATCTGGTTGTTTTAAATATTTTTACAACTGAAACCAGGCATGGTGCTTGTGAAAATTTACTGCATATGCTATATTTCAGTTTAGCATGCTTTTGTACATTGTCTTTTAAAACACTTTTGGAGAATTAATAATGGAAATGCTTCACCAGCTACCACCTGAGTGTTCTTCTAAATATATCCACATGTAGTCAACTGTTTAAGAATTTTTTTTTTTATGCCTAAGGGGATAAGGAAAAATAATGGGAAAGTTGCAGTCCTTATCAGAAGTGATTGGTTAGAATTCAGAAGTGAATATGACAAATCGTACTTATTTCAGAGTAAGTTTTTCATTTTTTTAGGTTGTAGGGATTTTTTTTCCTAGTTAATGTTATTAGATTATTTTAGTGTTACTATTTTTATTAGGCAGTTAAAATGTTTTTAAGCAAGCTCTAAGGCATTGACTTCCCCCTTCAGATAAGTATACATAAATTGGTTCTAAAAGTTAATATTTTAAGAAGTTTTCTGAAACCAGGGAACTTTTTTTTTTCCTAAAACATTTTTAGTAGTTTCCCAAGGCAAATTTTTTGGAACTGAATTCTTTTAGGCATCTCCGATGTTGGTGAGATGCCTTACTAACTGAATGGATGTAGGCTTCGTTTTACATTGAAGTTGATAACATGGAGTAAGTTTTTGTTTTCTATTTGAAATTAAATGGAATCTGTTGGAGGGTTATCAAAATTGTTTGCATCACAAATAGGTAGTTTCAGTAACCGGATAGGGGCACTCATTAAGAAATTTCAATTCGCACATATTTGTTTTTTCTTTTTCTTTTTTTTGACTAATTTGGTTATTTGCCATTTCTGGGGATTAAACTTTAAAAAATGTTCTTCTTTTCTGTATCTGATGTTCTGTGTGCTATTAGTGATGCAGCCAACACGAACGGTTGTCATGTGTAACACAACTTTCGATCACCGCGAAAACACCGTCCTGGGAAAGCGTCCATGCTTGATATCGTTTGGTTCATGAACATTAAGTTTCCAGTACAGGTGACCCATAGCTCAAAGTGTTAAATAATTGTCTACATTATTCAGTTTTTAAAATAATATTCCATTAATGAGATTGTTAATATTTGAAGTTTTGCTCACTTTTATTTTTCCTAGTAGAGCAGGATAAAAGGAAAGACTTAAGTTCTTATTTATTTCTTTATACGGATCTGATAGATAGATACATTTATTATTATTATTTTTTAACTGCGAGGGTAATTGTAAAATCATAGTGTAAAGTTTGTGTGGTGTTTCTGCTTTTTGTAATGTTTGGAACTTGCCTCTGCAGGTAAAATCCCAGAGGAATCCAAAGCCCTCTCTTTATTGGCTCCTGCTCCAACCATGACAAGTCTGATGCCTGGTGCAGGATTGCTTCCAATACCGACCCCAAATCCTTTGACTACTGTAAGTACTATAAGCCCTCTTATGAAAGAGGTGAACGTTAAACTATGTGACCAGTTGAATAGAGAGCTTCAAATTATTTGCATTTGGATCTTCTTCTTTTTTTTTTTTTATGGAGAGGATTCAAAAATCACTGCTTAAACTTTTTTTTCTTTTTCACTTTATCACTGACTTAAACTGTGTTTTGGATTTACTCCTGAAGTAATAGGGGATTCATTTAAATTTGAGAACCCAAATAGATTATTCATTAGAAAATCAGTTATTAAAACTCAATATTTTAAATAGCATAGATTATCTAGGTAACTATTTCTCAGTTAATGAGGACTAAGTCCATTTAAAATATGTGAAATCATCCACAACTTTGTTAATGGGAAAAAATAGGCCTTTGTCTGATATTGAGAAAATGTGATAAGGTAAAAACATGGCAAAATATTTTTCCATTAACTATGCAGAATTAAATCATAATTTAGTAATTCTTCCTTGGTGATTTCCAAGTGAGATTTAAAAAGGGTATTACTGTTACTGGCTCTTGATTTTTGGTTTAAAAATTCTGGCCGTATTTATTTTAAAAGAAGTGCCATTTTTCTTCAAAGGCAACCTAAAGCTATTGAAAGCTCTTCTTAATTGGAAGTTGAGTCTAGCTTTGTGGTGTTGGATAGGGATTGAATTAAGAAATGAACTATGTGATTGTAGTTAATCTATCTAGATTGTAAGAGTGGTTCCTGAAATTTTGAAGTGCAAAGTTTAGATTTGTAGTTTTTACATAACATTGCTATGCTAAAGACCTACATTCTGATTCTTGGGAGGAAATTTTTTTTATTGAACTTACATGTTCAAGGAACAGAATGGTGGTCAGTATGGGTGAGGCATAGTGAGTGAGGGTCATGAGTGTTTGAGATTGGAGGGGATAGATAGGACACAGATTATGGTAGGGCTTTTTAGACCATGGAAAGAGGGGTTTGAATTTTATTCTTAAGGTAATTAGAAACCATTCATGGGTTTTAAGCAGGGGTATGACGTGATTTGACATGTTTTAAAAAGATCAGACTGGCTGCTGTGATAGTAAGTGACATTGATTTCTTAAACTTCTGCTTTCACCTTTAGGAAGTGCCGTTACTTAACAGTTGTTAAATCTTAGTTCTGCACCATGTGTGTATATATAGTCATTAATGGTCAAAATGTTCTCTAATAGCAGAGTGGAAATGAAGAGAGTTGTCTTTTTTTTCTTGAAAGCTCTTTTAATTCTGAAAAATTTTTTTCTGCTTTCAAATTCTTAGATCTTGTATTTCTTCTAGTTTACGTTCACATTAAAAATAATACGTTCCTTAATGCTGAAAGTAAAAATTGAATTTAGTAATGTTATAGAAAGATCATTCAAAGATTTTTTTTTTAAAGCTTTTTGTCCTTTTCCTACCATGGCATAAATAAGGGCTCAATATTTTAGATATATATTCTTACGTAAACTTTCAGCATGATAATAATACCCGTTTCTTAGGGTTGATATGAGGATTAAGTTACTACTTCAGTTAAATTCGATGCTATGATAATTGTTGACTATTAGGAACGCATAGTCTGTGTTTTTCAATGACCAAGGTACAGTTTATTCTCATTCTTTGTGAATTCTGTATTTTTGAATTCACTTAGTAAAATTTTTTTGAAACCCCACATCAACAATTGCAGCACTTTTGTGGTCATTTGTGGACATACACAGAGTGATGAAAAATTTGGGTTCGTCTATATGCGTGGAGGTCAAAGTCTTCTCGTTTTGGCACTCAGGCTGTAAACAGGCACGTAGTCTGTTTAGTGCTATGTTCTTTGAATTGTTGTGCTTTTTGTTGGTGATTTCACTGTTAAGATGGGCCTACAAGTGTAGTGCCAAACTGCTGTGTAGTGTTCCTAAGTACAGGAAGATTGTGAAGTGCCTCATGGAGAAAATATGAAATACATGTATTAGATAAGCTTCATTCAGGCCTGAGTTGTGGTGCTGCTGGCTGTGAGTTCAGTGTTAATGAATTGACAATATATAACAGCTAAGGTGTCTTTAAACAGAAGCACATATAAAATAAGGTTAAATATTTTATTAGTTAATGTAAATGTGACCAGAGGCTCATAGGAACTCCACCCTGTATTTTCCCTGGGAATAATGGTTCAATAGTCACTAATTCGTTGTTCGTGGAAACTATAGAACATAGCTACCTCAAGTAATGAGAAACAGCCTGTTTTTTAGGGTCAAGTTTAAAAGTGGCTAAAATATCCAGACAGTAAAATATATTTTGAATTACATTTAAAACTAATGTGACCTTACTTTAATAAGTCAGACATATATATGAGTTAAAGTTTGGAGTCCCTAGTCTCCTTTCATTCTTGTTGAGTTCATTCTTTTCAAGATTAGAGAATGGTAGCTTTGGATACTAATAGAAAATATGTGTTCTGTGTGTTTTTTTTCTTCTTTCGATAGCTTGGTGTTTCACTTAGCAGTTTGGGAGCTATACCAGCAGCAGCACTAGACCCCAACATTGCAACACTTGGAGAGATACCACAGCCACCACTTATGGGAAACGTGGATCCTTCCAAAATAGATGAAATTAGGAGAACGGTTTATGTTGGAAATTTGAATTCCCAGGTAACTAATTTAAGAAGAAACAAAGCAGCAGTAGCCCTTATTCTTTTTCTCTTCTTAAAAATCATATCAGTGGATACAGTAATATTTACCTGATTTTTTTAAATGGATGTATTTTATCAAAGTGTCACTTTGTTTCCTTAGACAACGACAGCTGATCAGCTACTTGAATTTTTTAAACAAGTTGGAGAAGTGAAGTTTGTACGGATGGCAGGTGATGAGACTCAGCCAACTCGGTTTGCTTTTGTGGAATTTGCAGACCAAAATTCTGTACCAAGGGCCCTTGCTTTTAATGGAGTTATGTTTGGAGACAGGCCACTGAAGTAAGAAATCCTAAACAAAGAAATTTTAATGATTTTGAAAAAACTTAAAGTATTTTTGATGTAATTAAGGCTTTTTTTTTTTCTTTTTAATAGTAATTGGCAATTTGTGGAAAGGAAGACTTTGTGTTAAGTATAAATGAATACATGAGATACTTACCATTTTAGTCTTTAAATTCCTTTATTTAGAGACATTTCTCATTTTCTGTTTTCTAGGTTCTAATTCAATGTTAACATTATTTATATACCTTGCACAACAGTTGTAGGTCTTTTTCCATAGACTTTAATAAGTCAGGTTAGTTTTACATTATGACTTTAGACTAATTGAGCAACTTAACATGTAGGTTGAACTGTAGTACTTCCAGTAATAACTGTGGTAAATTCAAAATCTCCAGAAGGAAATTATAAGTGCCAACAAGTGTTTTAAACCAGACATTTTTGACTTTTAAGGTTTGCTTACATCCTTGTTTGTAAAACGTTGATACAGCCTTCGAGATGAACTCCAGACCAGATACTCTATTTCATGCAGATTATTGAGGCAAATATAGTTTTGCTTGAATTTCATAGATTGCTTTAGTTACACAATTTGATCAGGATTTTTCTGTTAAAGGATAACTAATTGTTGTTAGTGGGTACTTGTCTTCTCAGTGTGGAATGGGTAAAGCAAGACACATAACATCCATTCATGTGCATCAGAGAAGGCACTCATATCTCGTAGAGAAAGAGTTTTATCAGATGCCTTGCACATTCAAAGCTATGTCTGACTCAGCCATGGTTTAGGGTTGGTTACAGTGATGCACATAATATGATAATATACAGATAGCTTTCCCTTCTTCTAGAGTGTACAGGATATCAATAAGATCTTTTGATCTGAAAATAGAAATAATTCATTTTCATATTAGTATCAGCATTTTAATTTATTTTAATTCTAAGCTATGGAAAAGCACTTAATCTAGTCTGTTTGAATTAAATTAGCTAGGGTCCAATTTTCTTTTTCTCCCGTTTTTGGTTGTATTAGCAAGGAATGATAGGAAGTGGGGGATGAGAGATTAATCATGGTTTTGAGGTTGCTTTTGGGTATTCTGTATTTATATCATTCTCATGTGCTTCTGAGATGTCCTCAAATTTATAAATATGTGTATCATATAAATGTTTGTTTTATAAAATGTGTGTATTTGTGATATGCTAATATTTTTAATTTAGAATAAATCACTCCAACAATGCAATAGTAAAACCCCCTGAGATGACACCTCAGGCTGCAGCTAAGGAGTTAGAAGAAGTAATGAAGCGAGTACGAGAAGCTCAGTCATTTATCTCAGCAGCTATTGAACCAGGTAAGTCCATAACGTTGTTACATAGGTCATAGTTTAAAGATCATAGAATCTTAGCACTGGAAGGAATTTTAGAAATCTTGTTCAGTCTCTTCGTTTTACAAACAAGAAGACTGAAACTCAAGAAATAGTAAGTAGCATACTCATGTCAAAGAAAAACTTAGCACATATTTTATTCTTTTCCGTGGTACTGAATTGAGGCACTTTAGTCTGAGCTAATCAGCCCTGTATTTTCATAGCAAAATCAGTGCTCAAAAATGATTTGCTAAAAGCAAAAATGTTATTGCAAGGCTAAAAAGAGTAAATATATTTAAGATGTTATGATTTGGCAGGTTTACTTTTCCTCAACATTTTAATTTTGAAAATAGAAAAGAGAGCCCGTGATTTAGAAAAAAATACAGATACTGTATTTTAGCAAGGTAAAGGAACACCTATTCAAACTTTTGTGTTACTAATGAAAATAATTTAAAAACCCATTCTAAAAACATCTAGGTGGTTTACATTTGAGCAGATTTTCTAAATCAGCACTCAGAATTTAAGCTTCAATTCTGGCAGAATAAGTGGAGAAAGGTCTTAAAATCACTGTCACAGGAATTACAGACATGTTATAATCGTACGTTACGGCAGCAACATAATATTACGAACAGCTGTTTATAATCATCTGGTTTATATGTACTGCTGCAGGGTGGCTGCACTCAACGAGTTTATGCAATGACTTTCTTGGATGTTTCTGAAGGAGGAGGATGTACAGAGAGTAGGCCCCTTGCACTATATGTGGTACATTCCACTTGTGCCTGATTATTAACTGGGATCTTTAATTGTTCTGAGCTTACACTGCAAAGTGGTTTTTTCCTCCCAGAGTCTGGAAAGAGCAATGAAAGAAAAGGCGGTCGATCTCGTTCCCATACTCGCTCAAAATCCAGGTCTAGTTCAAAATCCCATTCTAGAAGGAAAAGATCACAATCAAAGCACAGGTGAGAATTTCTGCTGTCATATTTAAATTTTATTTTAGTTTTGTATTTAAAATATTAAGAGTTCATGAGTTTTTGTCAAAATATCAGAATTTAGAAATTTTAGTAGTGTACACTTGAAGTGTGATCACCATTAAATACTGTTCTAATTGTAATTCTGTAGTTGAGAATGAAATTTTGTCTAATGATATTTAATTTTTAAGTATTTGAACTTATCTTTATTTTTAGAAATTAGTTTTGTGTCTAAAGATACTCTATTCCAGATTTTTCTAAGAGTAAACTAGTCTTTACATAGAAGTGACAAAAGCTGTTTTCATTCTTCATATTGAGAAAAGGGAACATACTTAGTGACCATGCTGAAAATAATTGCTCAAGTTGCAGCTTTTATGTTTTCTTTTCCCAGTCTATTCCAGGTCTGGGGAACACCACCCCAGATCTTAGTTTCACACAGTTCCCTATTTTCAGTACCATGTGTCCAAAGGAACACTTTGAGTCCTTGGTATTGCTGGTGATAAGAGCCTCCTCTGCCCACTTTTGGACCTGAAACACAGGAGTAACATGCAGTTTCAGCTTCAGTTATAGTACTTTGCTTAAGCTCTGTTTATCTTATTTTTCATCATAGCTTTGTCCTTTTGATTTTATCTGTCATTTCTTTGTCTTTGGTATAAAGGGAACCTCAAAATGCAAACTTGGCAGTACCATCTTGATTGGAAGTACCCTAAAGAGCATTACTAAAGTTACAAATTTTGTTGTCTTTTTTAAGGTACGGAGGGGGCTGTTGTTGAAGTGTGAAAGTATATATAGTGGATCCTAATTGTGTGTTATATGTACATATGTACTCATACATATGCCTTGAGAGAGCAGAGAGGGAAGAGTATTATCTGTGTATGTTGGGGTTTTAGAGAAGGAGAAAGGATTTGGGGGAGGGAAAAGGAACCAGTTTATTGTCCATTGTTTTACCAGCAGGCTCAGTTTACTTTTTTGTGTGTTTGTGTGTGTTGATCAAGGAGATTCAAAGAATGAGGAAAAATAGGACGTTCTTTTTTTTTTTTTTTTTTTTGAGACGGAGTCTCGCTCTGTCTCCCAGGCTGGAGAGCAGTGGCCGGATCTCAGCTCACTGCAAACTCCGCCTCCCGGGTTCATGCCATTCTCCTGCCTCAGCCTCCCGAGTAGCTGGGACTATAGGCGCCCACCACCTCGCCCAGCTAGTTTTTTGTATTTTTTAATAGAGACGGGGTTTCACCGTGTTAGCCAGGATGGTCTCGATCTCCTGACCTCGTGATCCGCCCGTCTCGGCCTCCCAAAGTGCTGGGATTACAGGCTTGAGCCCGGCCAGGATGTTCTTTCTTAGATTCTAGTAAACAAGTATACACCAGATATACTAGTGTATACTTGTCTATTCTTAGTTTGCAAAATCTCCTTTAGAATTTGGTTTTACTGCCTTTATCCAAGGACTTACAGTAAGACACTTTCAGAACCAAATGAAGGAGGTTGTTTCATGTACAAGAAATAAGGCAGTGCAGCAGAGGCCAGAATCAGGAAAGAATAGTGGAACAGAAGCTGCAGTGGTACTAGACTGTGGATATTTCCATACGTTGACAGGATGTGGTGAGGGTGAAGGAAATCAAGGAAATAATAGAATTGGTGTGAAGAGTATATTACAACTTCTTTTCTGAGGAAGATTGATGACCTGAATCTCATTGTGTTGATTGTAAGAGAGAGCTAATGTCCAAGACTGGAACGAGCCAAAACTTGATGATTAATAACATTGTTGTTTCTTTGATGATCTAAGTGAAGTTTTATGTGCTTTTTGAAATTATAGCAAATAATTTTGCTATCTACTGTGAGGTTTTTGTTTTTAAGTATATACAGATATTCCCCCCTCCAAGGGTTTGTGGGGGAGGGGTTATTCAGTCTAAACTGAAATTTGTTGATTAGTATTCTTTTTTATGGGAGTACTTTTGTGTAGATCTGTCTATACAAATGTACACAAAATGTCTACGTAGCATTAGAAATAATGTATATATGTTCCTTTTTTTTTTTTTTTTTTTTTAAATGCAGTCTCAGTCTGTTGCCCAGGCTGGAGTGCAGTGGCTCTATCTCGGCGCACTGCACCCTCCACCTCCCAGGCGCAAGTGATCCTCCCACCTTGGCTTCTTGAGTAGCTGAGCCACAGACAAGCACCACCACACCTAGCTAATTTTGTATTTTTTGTAGAAACGGGGTTTTATCATACTGCCCAGGTTGGTCTCGAACTCCTGAGCTCAAGTGATCCTCCCACCTTCGTCTCCAAAAGTGCTGGGATTACAGGCGTGGTATACATGTTCTTAACTGGCATGTATATATACATATTTTTGTCAGCATATTCTGTTTTTGTGCATGCATGTGGAAATGTAGCCTTAAGTTCATGAACAAATACAAAAGAGAATGAGTTCTCTTTAAATGAGAAAAAAAAAAAAAATTCCATACCTAAAAACATTTGACTTGAAGATTCTGACCTGGAAGGATCCCGCTATCCCCCAGAAATCAGGAAGGGGATGATAGGGCTTTCTTGTCATTTCCTCCTCTACTAGTGGAAGTTGATGTTCTTGAATCTCACCCTGACCTATTAGACTTAGCACGAGTGTGGGTTGCAGGAACCCTTTAGCTTAAAGGCCCACTTTCTACTTTTTCACCATTTTCAAATGCTTCTAGAGCCATGCTTCCTACCTCCCATCCCTCCCCCCACAGCCTTTCCCTGTTCCTTCCCCTTCTTATGGTTAGAGAGAGGAAGGGGTTTCTTGTCACTGTGACCTTGGCTAGGACTAGGGAGGTATGTTTCCATTTTGTCCAAGTTTTGATGCCTGTTTTATTTATTGAGACATAGAAAAGATGGATAGTACTATAATTGTTATAATTTTAAGTAACTTTTATAGATTATAGATTAGCATAGGAACTACTAGACATTTTATAATATTTTAATGGAAAACAACTGATTTACAAATGAACTTTGATGCAGCATAATGGTAAGTTGCTGTTTATTTACAGTTTAATTTAAAAATATGATTTTACATTATTCAGAATAATACAATTTCTCATTAAAAATGAGAGCTACTAGTGATAAATCTTTAGTTAGATTAGATCTGCTCTTGACTGCTTTTAGCATTCTTTTTTTTTTTTTTTTTTTTTTTTTTTTTTTTTTGAGACGGAGTCTCGCTGTGTCGCCCAGGCTGGAGTGCAGTGGCGCGATCTCGGCTCACTGCAAGCTCCGCCTCCCGGGTTCCCGCCATTCTCCCGCCTCAGCCTCCGAATAGCTGGGACTACAGGCGCCCGCCACCGCGCCCGGCTAGTTTTTTGTATTTTTTTTAGTAGAGACGGGGTTTCTCCGTGTTAGCCAGGAGGGTCTCGATCTCCTGACCTCGTGATCCACCCGCCTCGGCCTCCCAAAGTGCTGGGATTACAGGCTTGAGCCACCGCGCCCGGCCCTGCTTTTAGCATTCTTAATCAGAAAACTACTAGTGGGTAAGATTGACATGAAAATATTTAATGTCACAGTTAAAATGTAATAATTAGTCACTGTCTTTTGACATCTCAGCTGCAGGGTAAGGTTGGAAGCCAAGTGATCAGAGCTTTTTATTATTTATTTATGAGAGTTATACTTAATTTTTTAAAATAAGTTTTTTTGCTTAAGGTTGGAAAGCATTGCTTTGAGGAAAACAAAAGAATTATATTTTTAGCAAAGACAGCTTCAAAAAAATCTTGTAGTAAGACTTTTTATTAAGTATATAGAAGCAAAGGCACTTTAAAAGATTACCCTGTGTGGATATCTGTAAATGGACTAATAATGTTCTCAGTTTTTCAGTTTTGCCTTAACATCTACT
The DNA here is from genome assembly GCF_007565055.1 of Rhinopithecus roxellana. Classification (NCBI taxonomy): domain Eukaryota; kingdom Metazoa; phylum Chordata; class Mammalia; order Primates; family Cercopithecidae; genus Rhinopithecus; species Rhinopithecus roxellana. Next base: position 59,430,126 of record NC_044551.1, read on the forward strand.
CCTTAACCTTCATGGCTCTTAAGTTATTAGTGGTAAAGATTTCAGTAAGCTATGAATTATCTTTTTGTATTAAAAACGTGGTATGTGATTTCTTATCTAGGGTCTTTGGAAAAAAATGAAAAATAATGTATGTTGAACCAAATGAGGCTAAAAAAAATATGTGGAATGAAGACAATTGTATATTATTTTTAAAGCCAAATAGTAGATGAGTAGTTTAAATGGAAATTAGCTATTGAAATTTTGATTTGTAGTGTTGATTAGTATTTTAATCAACATTTTGACTAACTGAAAAATGTGTTTAAAAACAAAAAATGATTTTGTTATTAATGAGGATTATTTGGAGGTTTTTCTGGTTCAGAGCATACCACAAAGCATGGTCTTTTTCTTTTTTCTTTTCTTTTTTTGAGGTGGAATCTCACTCTGTCGCCCAGGCTGGAGTGCGGTGGCGCGATCTTGGCTCACTGCAACCTCTGCCCCCTGGGTTCAATTGATTCTCACACCTCAGCCTCCCGAGTAACTGGGACTACAGGTGCATGTCACCATACCCAGCTAATTTTTGTATTTTTAGTAGAGACAGGTTTCACCACGTTGGCAAGGCTGATCTTGAAATCCTGACCTCAAGTGATCCACCTGCCTCGGCCTCCCAAAGTGCTGGGATTACAGGTGTGAGCCACTGTGCTCGGCCCAACTATATTTCTTTTACTGATAATTGCTCTAACTTAATTTATTAAAACATGACTGTCAAGATGAGTTTTAGCTGTATAAAGGATACTTATGGAAGTTCATTCAGCTTCCTTGGAATACATACATAAAGATACAAAGTTTACATTTATGTTAACTTTTAATGATGATGACTTTGAAAGTTAAGAGTTTTAAACATTTACTTTTTGCTAGAGAATACTCCGCAGTTTTACATACATCATCAGTTTTAATCCTCATGACAGCCCTAAGAGATGTGGGTATGATTCCTAGTCTACTTTATAGAGGAAGAAACTCAGGCTTGGAGAGGTTAAGTGACTAGCCAGAGTTCTCACAGGTAGTGTGTGGCAGAGCTGACTCTCAGAGCCAGATTGTCAGACTCCAAAGCTGTTGAGTCTAATCATTTTGCTATTTAAGTTGTGTGCATCTGTGTTGTTAACATTTTAGTGAGTAGTTAGGATACCTCATTATGAAAAAAATCAAATTCTCAACACACTTTTTCAGTGAGAAAGGGGGCTTAGTCCAAATTAAAATAACAGTTACCTTTCCTGCAATTGAACGTTTCCTGCAGTTAAAGGTTTCTTTTCATACAGGTTGAGACTCACAAATTTGAAAATCTGAAATCCAAAAGGCTTCAAAATCCAAAACTTTTTGAATGCTTTCGTGATGCTCAAAGGAAATGCTCACTGGAGCATTTTGGATTTTTCAGTTGTGTGTTTGGGATGCTCAACCAGTTTTATACATGTGTGTGTATATATATAATGCAGATATTCCAAAATCTCCCAAAATGTGAAATTCAACACACTTTTGGTTCCAAGCATTTCACATAAAGGATACTCAACCAGTAGCTGTGATTATAGTTACACATAATTTTATAACTTGGTATAGTTAAAAAATCAAGGCATTGCAAATCCAGTATTTGATTATATCTAGTTTTAACTTATGATTAATGATTTTTATTTTCCTGTCACAGTAGTGCTGTCATTAGGACTATGCTTCCTTATATATTCTTTTTGTTTGTTGACAAACACTACACAGTCACAGAAACTACTGAACCATGTAACCACTACTCCCTGTCATGATGTGTTATGGTCAGATTACATGCAAGTCAACAGGGAAAAATCTTCTATACTGATTAGAGGCACAAAATGACTAGCAAAAGCCAATCTGAAAATACACGAAATAACTGTTAAATTCTTTGTTTTTATCTCTGTTCTAGACAGTGAAATATCCAGTAAAATTTCCAATAAACGTTGGGATTATGTAACTAAAGTATTATTTAAGAGAAAATTTAAAAATATTGTCAAATACTGTTAGGACAGATTCTAAGTTTTCTTGTTTGAAGGATCGTAAATTCTTAAAAGTTGAAATTCTAAGAATAAGTTTTGATATTCTAACAATTTGTTTTTCTTTAGAAGTAGATCCCATAATAGATCACGTTCAAGACAGAAAGACAGACGAAGATCTAAGAGCCCACATAAAAAACGCTCTAAATCAAGGGAGAGACGGAAGTCAAGGAGTCGTTCGCGTTCACGGTGAGTTTTAGAGAAATTAACAATAATTTTTTTTTCCTCAGAGTTCTATTAGTGCTGAGGGATAATATTTTAATTGGCTTCATTTGTTAAAAATCTGTTGTAGTTTAGGTTTTTAATGAGAGAATTGAAACCTTTTTTATTGTTTTAGTAATCTACTATTGATATTGATTACCATTGATTTGAATCTGATGTCAGTGTGACTCATGAGGTTTCCAAACTACTCACTTCAGCTTGTATAATATTAATAGCTTTATTTAGCAGCTTCTTGTACACCTGAGCTTCATGAAAATGTATATGTAAATGTCTGTAGCTGCTATAAATTGTCTTGTGTTGGTAATTGTTGAAGAGAGAGGTCTTTTTGGAGGAGGTAGAATTATTTTAGTTATGAATTTATTTATTTTTGTTTTTAAAGGGACAAGAGAAAAGACACTCGAGAAAAGATCAAGGAAAAGGAAAGAGTGAAAGAGAAAGACAGGGAAAAGGAGAGAGAGAGGGAAAAGGAACGTGAAAAAGAAAAGGAACGGGGTAAAAACAAAGATAAAGACCGGGACAAGGAACGGGAAAAGGACCGGGAAAAAGACAAGGAAAAGGACAGAGAGAGAGAACGGGAAAAAGAGCATGAAAAGGATCGAGACAAAGAGAAGGAAAAGGAACAGGACAAAGAAAAGGAACGAGAAAAAGACAGATCCAAAGAGATAGATGAAAAAAGAAAGAAGGATAAAAAATCCAGAACACCACCCAGGAGTTATAATGCATCGCGAAGATCTCGTAGTTCCAGCAGGTTTGATGATGCTTAAAATTTTTACAAAAGGATTTGCTGATGACAATTGGAAACAAAAATTTTTACGGAGGGAGAAAAGGTTACTATATGCAAGTGGAACCTGTAAAGTAATATAAAAACATTTTCTCCTAATGTCAGAGTAAACATTTCTCTAGCAGAGTGGAGAAAGAGATGATACTGGACAACATTATTTGAAAAGTTTTAGCTATTCTTTGTAACCACTATTTTAATAGAATAATAATAATTGTTATTTTCTTAGAGGGTGGGATGGCAGGGAAAGGTACTTTTTAAAAAAATGCACAGTAAGAATTTGCCTCTTAGGCTTTTTCCTGGACTTTTCTTGAATGGTGTGATTAATTTTAATATGTAAAATGGTTTCTGAAGTTGCAGTGTTAGCCCTCTTTGTCACCTAAGTTAATTTTTATCCTTATTTTGTTAAGTGTATAACATTTAAATTTTGGTTATGTTTTATTTTGTCAGTTTTAGAGGTTAGAGTTTTTCCTTAGGACTGTGATTTCAGTTTATTAAATAGGTTTACTACCACCAGGTGGCAGCAGGTTGCCATAGTAACAGCTGAACAATGAGAACAACCTTGAGATTTGAGATTATCTAAATCTACATCCTTTACTTCAGATGATACCATGACTATAAATGGAAGTTCCTAACTTGTACTACACTATCTTAAAAATATTAAATATATATTAGCACATTTTTAAAGATATTTTTGAGATGGTTTTTTAATAGAAAATAATTTGAGATAAAGGAATATATGTTTCCCATTTTTAAAACTTGTGCTTTAGTAGTTTATTTTTAATACCAGCCTTTGACTAGATAATAAAAGATAATCGTAGACCTTTATTGTGCACTTACTGTATGCCAGACATCGTGTCAGCAGACTTTTTCATGTCTCACCTTGTTTAATCCTCACAGCAGGCCTGGGAGAAGATTATTATCATCACTGTTTTAAAACATGAGGAAGCTGACGCTCTGTACAAGAAGTATAGTAACCCTTTTAGTTTATTTTAGAGATTAAGTTTGAGAATTCTCTCACTAGTACTTGGTACTTACTTTTAAAGACTGCCTCAGAAGTGTAAAGTTGAAAGCAATAGTATATGTTAAAACAAGGCTGAAAATAAACAGATCACTGCTTTATTTCAGCACGCTGAACCACAAATTGAAGAATTAATGTAACCTAATTTGCTGTGGGTATCAGTTTGAGCCTTGTAACTGCACCTTTACTGCAAAGTGATTTTATTGATTCTGAGTCACACGTGCCTTTGTGTTTCTGTGATTGTTTAGACATTACCTTTCACGCACCAAATACTATTTTAATTCCTTTTTAATAACTTGAATTTACTTTTTCTGATGACATGGGAATATTTAACTTTTTCTTGGGCCATTTTAAGTTGTTTGGTGTAGAGGAAGGTTCAGGTGTTCACATTCATTCCTAAATATATATGTATATATTTTTCGAGACAATGTCTTGCTCTGTCGCCCAGGATGGAGTGCAGTGTCATGATCTCGACTCACTGCAGTCTCCGCCTTCCCTGTTCAAGTGATTCTCGTACCTCAGCCTCCAGAGTAGCTGGGATTACAGGTGTGCACCTCCATGCCTGCTTAATTTTTGTATTTTTAGTAGAGATGGAGTTTCACCATGTTGGTCAGGTTGATCTTGAACTCCTGGCCTGAAGTGATCTGCCCTCTTTGGCCTCCCAAAGTGCTGGGATTACAGGTATGAGTCACCGCACCTGGCTCAAACGTATTCTTCAATAACATCTGGGGCCTTGAGAATAAAAGATGACTGACATTAGTTCATAAAGGCAGCAATTTGGAATGTTTCATGCTTTCAGAAGAGCTTGGTAAAGAGTTACAATTTCTTTCTTTGAATTTTTTTTTTTTTTAGACAGTGTCACTTCATCACTCAGGCTAGAATGCAGTGGTGCGATATCTGCTCGCCGCAACCTCCGCCTCTTCAGTTCAAGCGATTTCTCCTGCCTTAGCTTCCTGAGTAGCTGGGATTACAGGCGTGTACCACTACACTCAGCTAATGTTTGTATTTTTAGTAGAGATGGGATTTCACCAAGTTGGCCAGGCTGGTCTCAAACTCCTGACCTCAGGTGATCCACCCGCCTCAGCCTCCCAAAGTGCTGGAATTACAGACTTGAGCCACTGCGCCAAGCCAAGAGTTACAATTTCTTGTCTTTTAGCTTTTTTCTGCATTTCAGATGTACTGATTTGTTACTAAATGAAAATATTTTAATTGTTCAAAAAATAGTTAATATTTTTATTTCTAACATTGTCTCCTAATTTATACTTTTAAAGAAAATGATATTAAAGAAATTTTTAATGATTAAAAGTTACTGTCAATAAAGGGGATACCAAGAAAAGGAAGGAGAGGACAGTATTTATTGAGCACCTATTCTATGCTTTGTACATTACAGATTTTATCCTAAATCCTCAACAACCTCATAAGACTTGAATTATTAATTGTCTTTATTTTTCAGTTGAAAAAACAGATTAGGTTAAGTAATATGATCCTGGTTATGTAGCTGGGTAAGGTGTGTAACTTTAAGTCTAAATCTCACCAACTCTAGTAGTTAATACTATTTCTTTCTCAAGTAATTGTCTAGCTTGCTATTGTCTATGGGGACTTTCCTCTCCTTATCATCAGGTAGTGGGTATTAGACATCCACTTGTACTGCTTTCTTAACAAATAAGTAAAAGAATTACACTGATCAAGGCAGAGCCATTTTGTGTAATCTTAAAGTCGGGAATACACTGACATTCACATGCTATGAAAAAAGTATTTTTGGTTCTTAGGCTGAGCTGTTAAGAGAATGGCATTGATGTAATGAAATAAGGTATCTAATTTCCGTTTTAGGAAGTGTAATTTTGCAGTGTCTTGGGAATAAAAGTGGAGGAGAGAGTCTTGGGTAGAGGTAGAATTGACTTCTGTTCTCAAAGTTATTGAACTTTGTATTTTAATGTCTATTATATATACCATGTGAGCATTTTTTATTTTAGAAATGAAAAACTTAAAAAATATTTTATTAGTCTCTTAGAATCAGTTTCCTGAGATGGTAAGGATAACATGAATTCCAGAGGATTTGGTTTTTCAGCTATGTGGTCACTGATTATCAGAACTTGTGAGATAGATCATTGGATATGTCCTCATACCATATCCCTTAAATTATAGACCTAGTGAAGTTCCTTGTTCTTGAGTTGAAGTAGTTTAGAATATGTATCATTTGCTAATCTGATAAGCAAAATGGTTAATAATAAAAATGTAATCTATTTTATAATTATTACTGTCATACCTCTCAGATTGTAACTATTTTGCTTAAATCTAAGCAGCTTTTACACTAAATTTTAAATTAATAGAACAACAGTAATGAAATGATAGGAAGTTGGAGGGAAAAACAGTTTCTCTAAAATGATAGTAATGTAAATGCTTTTTAAAGTAGATATTGTTAATAATTGGGTATAGAAAGTTCACATTTTACAAGCCAATTTATGTTTCAGTTCTTGAAAAGGGCCTGTTACTTTATTATAATCCACAGTGGGGCAGCGAGGAGCTAGATACATGACAAAGGATTTGATAAACAAAACATGTTTTAGCTGCTGAGAAAGAACATACTTGAGGCTGGGCGCGGTGGCTCAAGCCTGTAATCCCAGCACTTTGGGAGGCCGAGACGGGCGGATCACGAGGTCAGGAGATCGAGACCATCCCGGCTAACCCTGTGAAACCCCGTCTCTACTAAAAAAAATACAAAAAACTAGCCGGGCGAGGTGGCGGGCGCCTATAGTCCCAGCTACTCGGGAGGCTGAGGCAGGAGAATGGCGTAAACCCAGGAGGCGGAGCTTGCAGTGAGCTGAGATCCAGCCACTGCACTCCAGCCTGGGCCACAGAGCGAGACTCCGCCTCAAAAAAAAAAAAAAAAAAAAAAAAAAAAAAATACTTGAGAGAAACAGAAACACCATTAATATTTTTTCTACTGAAGAAATTGTTCTCAAAAATCACCTGGGAAATGCAAATTATTGCACAATGAGATGCTACCGCATCTGAAATTATAAAACCTTGTAATATTAAATGTTAGACTCTCTGAAATTATAAAACTTGTAATATTAAATATTCAAGGATATGGAACACCCAGAACTCTCACACACTGCCGGTGGGACTGTAAGAAACTGTCAGTTTCTTAAAAAGGTAATATAGTGTACCTACCATACCACCAGCCATTCCACTCCTAGATATTTACCCTAAAGAGTGAAAATATATGCCCACGCAAAGTATCAGCATAATGATTATGGCAGTTTATTCGAAATAGCTCTAAACTGGAAATCACACAAATGTTCATCAATAGGTGAATAAATAAACAAATTGTGGCAAAGCTATGCAATAGAATATTGTTCAGCCATTAAAAAGAATGAATTACTAATATACACATTAATATGAATGAATCTCAAAGTGATTGTGCTAACTGAAAGGAGCCAGATACAAAGAAGCACATACTGTATGCTTGCATTAATATAAAATTCTAGAAACAGCAAACAAATCTGTAACAGCAAAAAGCAGATCAGTAGCTGCCTGTGGCCAGGAATAAAGGGAGGAATGAATGACATAGGGGTACATGAATTTTGGGGTATTTTGGAAATGTTCTATGTCGTGATTGTGGTGGTGATTTCACAATACATATGTTTCTCAAGACTCATTGAATTGTACTCTTTAAATGGATGTAATTAACAATATATAAATTATACATCAATAATGTTAAAAAAAAAAAAAAATCAAGAACTATAAGGCTCCCTTGCCAGGAAATTAAATATTTTCAGGTAAAAAAAAAAAAAAAAAAAAAAGAAATTGTTCAAATAAATGAGGTGAAAATATGAAGTCTTAGATGATGATTTCATCAGTCTGTAGAATTTATGATTCATAATTTGACCCACTCTAAAGTTAGGTAATTGAACATGTTCATAAGGGACATAAGTTTAAACTGGCCTCTAAAAAATACTGTTCATATGAGAATATCAAGGACCCTTTTGCTTTTGTATATTTGAATTGCCCTTTATTTTAATTGCTGTTTTTAAAAATGATGTATTTTTGGCTTTCAGGGAAAGGCGTAGGAGGAGGAGCAGGAGTTCTTCCAGATCACCAAGAACGTCAAAAACCATAAAAAGGAAATCTTCTAGATCTCCGTCCCCTAGGAGGTAAGTTGGAAACTTGTGCTGAAACTAAACAGGAGAAAGCAAGAAATATTTTTAAAAATTTCAAATTTCTCTCTTTATTTTTTAACTTTATATTTTGAATGAATAATACATATGCATCATTCAGAAATTAAAGATAAAAAGTTATATATCAGAAAGTCTTAATTTCCACTCGTGCCCATCTACACTGTCCCCATAAGTAATGACTTCATGAGGTTTTTTTTGTATATGTTTCCAGTTTCATATACAGATAACAAGATGAGCATGTATCATTTTTTTCTAATACAAAAAGTAACACAAAATACACACTGTTGTGCACTTGCTTTTGTCATTTAACTGCCAGGAAGTCTTTTTGTCACTTAACGAGGTCAGAGAGAGCTTCTTCAATTCCTTTTTATAATTGCATAGGCTTCCATTGTATGGCAGTACCTTGGTTATTTAACTAGGATACAGTAGAAGGGTTTTTTTTTAAATTTCTTACCATAAATTATGTAATGCTATAATGAATAACTTTGGACTTAAGTTGTTTTTAGTGTGCATGTGTGTAGGAAAAATCTGAAGAAGTGGCATTGTTAGGTTAGGTAATAAGCATGTTTCTAATTTTTGAGAGATATTTCCAAATTATCCTCTATAAGGGTTTGCAGCAGTTTATAGTCTTAATTATGAGAGAAGTGACCACTTCATACATTTGAAAGCCATTTGTATTTCTTTTTCTGCGAATTGTCTGTATACTCTGCCCATTTTTCTGTTGGCCTTTTTGTTTCCTTTTCTGTTTCCAAGAACTCTTTTATTATAGGGAGTTTATTGTTTAGTGATGTGATTATAAATATCATTCTCAGTTTGCTGTTTCTTTTAAAAAATGGTGAGACTTGATTTTACAAAGGTTTTTCATTTTTAAAATAACGTTCTCTTTTTCTTCTATGACTTCTTATGTGAGTCAAAAACTGATAAAAGGCTTTTCCTATACCAGGATTATGATAGAACTTTTTGTTTTTTCTTGAACTTTTGTGGTTTTATAGATTTATGATGACAAGTCTTCTGTCCAGGAATGTGGTGTATCTGATGAGATTGGGCATGTTCAGGGTGATAATGGCTGTAGACAAGGAATGTGGTATATCTTATTAGGCCATCCTTATTGTTTTCAGGAGTATTTCAGCGTTTGTTTCATACAGGCTTTATGCATTTCTTAATTCCTAGAAATTTTTGTTGTTGCTGTTGGAAATGAGGTATTTTCTTTCATTATGTTTAATTGGAGGTTAGGTTTGTACATAGGAAAGTTATTGATTTTTGTATATTTATTTTTTTAATCCCACTGCCTTACTAATTGGTTATGGTTTTTTAGATGATTTTCTGTGATTTTCCAGCAGAGGGGTCTTTTGTTTATTTGCTTATAGGTTTTTGGCTTTTGTGAGAATAATGGAAGGCTTAGGATACTATAGATGCAGGCCATATTTGTATTTTTGAAACAAATGCTTTACCCAGGAAAGTCAAAACTTGTCTTACGAACTGAAATTACACAAAAAGATACATTCAGAAAATGTCACTCCTGTCTCCATTCCGTCTGCCTTGTTCCCATTCACCCTGTGTAATTGACCAATCATTTGATTGTCTTTTGTTTCTCTTTGCAAAATGAGGCAGATGCCTATTCATTTGGTTTTATTTTCTCCTTATTGCAGTACATAAACAAATCTTGAATATTCCAAAACTATTAAATAGGCTATACCAAACAGTGTTTTATGAGAACGTATGGTGCCTCTGCCAAAATGACTTGTGTATCCTTAAGAAACTAACTGGGGTAAGGGTGGAGTGGGTCAGGTTGTAGGACTCATTTATGTTACTTTGCAAACCAGCTTACTGTTAATGCTTATTAACAATGCATTATTTTAGATAATCCAGTGTTAGAAAAGGATATCTTGTCAAGAATATAATCGATCTTCAGTTGCTTAGAATTTAACTGACATATCAATATTCTTATAGCAGAAATAAGAAGGATAAAAAGAGAGAAAAAGAAAGGGACCACATCAGTGAAAGAAGAGAGAGAGAACGTTCAACGTCTATGAGAAAGAGTTCTAATGATAGAGATGGGAAAGAGAAGTTGGAGAAGAACAGTACTTCACTTAAAGTAAGCCGTAGTCATTCGGTGTTTGGCACTTGAGATTGTTCTTTATTGCGTACAAATGGTTTTAGACTGAAAGCTCTTTGGGGAACAGTGTCTTGTACATTGTTGGCATTTTAAAATATTTAAAATATTTAATTGGTAATTAAAAAAACTAAATGTTGAAGAGATAAGAGCCAATTAAAACTAAAATAAAACTAAATTAAATCATAATGTGGCATGCAATAAGAAAAATTTAAGAAATCAACAGTAACAAATGTATTTGATTTTATATAGATAGTATTTCTGCCTGATGCCATTTTCCTCAATTTATGTTTTAACAAATTTGAAAAGACTGTGTGTGGTTAACATTACGTTTATTGTGTTAGAATACCTAATGGAAAACCACATTCCACCAAGTGAGCTTTTTTGTCACTTGGATAAATAAGTAGTTGTGAATTAAGTTACTTACACTGGTAAAGTATATTTGTATTTTGAAACTATGAATTTTGGAACATCTATCTTATAGTATTATGTACTATAATACTGATAAGAGGATTATCATCATCATCAATAACATTGATAACATTTATTAAGCATTTACGATGTTCCAGGCACTGTTTGTTCTTATTTAATTCTTGTTTAAATTGAGGGTAGAAATTGGAGTGTTGTTGAACAGCCTTTTCCAGGAGGCATAATGACTTCCTTTTCTACATTTCCTTATTTTTGCTGCATTGGTTTCCAGATTAAAAATATATCCTGGCATCCTTGGAATTTATTTCACTCTTTCAATAGATCTGTCTCACTTTTTCAAGTCTGTCAGCAACATTTATTGAGCACTTGCTTAAAATTTCTTTTCACCAATTCTAATTTAATTTCCATGGATTGTCCATCTTTTATGAGAATACAAAGGGGAAATTGATAGTGTTTGCGTATTCTTTACATGTGAAAACGTAATGGGAGAAAATAATACCCAGTTTTTCTAATTTGCAAAAGATAAAGTTTCACATTTTTGTCGTAATAGGAGGCAGTTCTTGAGGAAAATATTAAATGCATACGTTAATTACTCTTTGTAGGAGAAGGAGCACAATAAAGAACCAGATTCAAGTGTGAGCAAAGAAGTAGATGACAAGGATGCACCAAGGACTGAGGAAAACAAAGTACAGCACAATGGAAATTGTCAGCTGAGTGAAGAAAACCTCTCTACCAAAACAGAAGCAGTATAAGACCGACAAGTGTACCTCTGCACTCAATGCTGGAATCAAATCCAAAGCTTTTAATTCTGTCAACAAGATGTAAACAGGAAAGAAGTCTATTTGAGCGTAAAGATAGGATCTAACAGCTTTTCCAGTTGTTAGATGACTTTGTGTCCATGTTGTTATTGAGTAAGAAAATAAAGCATGGACATCATGAAAATAACAGATGTTACCCAAACTTATCTTCTAAAAATCTGTGTATTTCCATGGTGGCTGACACACTTGTCATGTGATTTGTTAGTGTTTGCCAAGAACCATTGCAAATAAATTGAACATCAAAGATCCAAGTTTGTACTATCCCTAAAGACTGGAGATAAGCATTGGAGGCTCTTTTAAAAAATGCTAGTTACTGAATTTTGTATTGTTTTACTTTTTTTTAATTTCAGTATATACAGTTTGATGATGTGCTTGAAATTGGTGCAAATATATACACACCCTTGTAAGTGCAAAGTATGTAAGAAGTTTTAACATTTACTTCACAGGACTTAAATGGTGATTGTGTTAAATTCTCACTATTGTGTTTTCTTTGGCTCACTGTTTAGGACAGTTTTTCTTTAAAATAGTTTTGCAGATTAAAATTGCTTAAATAAGTGGATTCAAAAACTGACAATGCATGCTACTGTTCTCTTTCAAAAGGAAGAGCAACTGTGTTGAATACTAATAATGATGAATTAGTATTCAGTGTTTAGAATCATTGGGTCTACCTGCAAAATGAACATTTCTTTTTAAATTTTCTTGACATTTCCAAGCTTATTATGAATAATATTGCAGTGTGTCTTGTCAGCTGTAGGTGGCAAAGGTGCCCTTATAAAAAGGAAACTGGCTTTTCAAAATGGGCTATGGGAGCACAAGCTGAAGCTTTAGTGCCTTCTACAATGTGGTATACTGTTTTCTAGAATTTTATATGTGCTAGTCATTCTCAATTCATATGGAATCTAGATGGATATTTCATTCATACCTGTAGAGAAGTGTTTAAGTGGTATGTCAGAACAGCTTCTTACTGATTTCACCTAATATGAGAAGGAAGTCCTGTTTTCAAGAATGACATTAGAGTCATGCAGCTTTGGGACCATCAGTTTTATACTGTGATAATTGAAAATGAAACATGTTCTTATTTTCCTTAAATAGAAGGAAACCCTTTAGTTCTCTACATTGGATGGCCTTATTACCTCTCAATCATCTTTTCATAAATGATGTGCAGAAATTGTACTTAAGGACTTAGGAGTATATGGGAGGTTATTGGTTTTATGTTTAAGGATATGTTTACTTGAGTTTAAGATACAGTTCATCCATCATTCTTAGGCTCACTTTTTACAGAAAGTATGCAAACAGTGAAGTGACAACACTGCTAATGTTTTTCCCCAGTACTAGAACTTGTGGTTTCTGAACTCATTATTACTATATTTTCAAAAAAGTAATACCTTTTAATTAGTGTATTAAAAAATTAAGTATAATTATTTTAATGCAATCTAATACAATCAGATTACTCAGTTGCCTTACCTCATGGGAAGAGTTACTTTTCTAGATCTAAAAAGCTGAATAGCATGTTTGTTACTTGGTTTCAACTAGAGTTTTCTTTTAATGTTAGTAAGATTGAAACTTTAGTATTTGGTGGGGAATGGAAAGAGTTGCCCTTATTGCAAGTAATGAAGCCTGATTTGATTATGAAGCTGCTTAATCACTCTTCATGTGTTCAGAATTACTGTTTTTTTGTTTGTTTTTCCTTTTTGTCACTGTGTACATTAAAATTTTGGAAGATGCTTTACTATGTAAAGTATAGATGGTCATTTTAATCATTCAGCCACATATGGTTGGCTGGTAAACAGCTTATTCTGATATAAGAATGCTTGGGTGCATATGGAAAGATTGTGAAAGAGTGTGTCTTGCATCAACAGCTGTCTTATTTATGATATATAAGTAGAAATAGAGCAAATGTTGAAATCTGTTATTTTTAGTACCATTTCTTTAATAAAGCTAAGTATTTTAGAGGAAAATACTTGTTTATGCATTTCAAAAAAGCATTTCAGTTTTATCCTGCTCGTTTTAGTTGGCATTGAGATTGTTGTGACGTGCAGAGTGTGTGTTTGTGTGGTGTCTATAAAACAAGTCATTTAAGCTATGAGTGTTTTCTTGTACTCTGGACCTATTACATATTTTTTTATGTTGGTAATATTTAATTTGGTTCCTGCTGCTAATTATTTTCTTCGCTGATATTTATTCAGCTTTAAAATAATCTTACTATAATCTTGAAACACTGATTTGTAAAAACTAAGAATGAGTAGGAATACAAGAGATCTGGAAAAACAAATCAGATTGTTATTGGGGTTTAACATTTTCTTACTTGGGCTTATGGAAGCAAGGCATTCTAGGGTCTAGAGGGATGTGTGTGTGTCCATGTGTGCGTATGCGCACGTGTGTATCTGCTTGAGACATACTTTCTCTGTTGACTTAAAAGAGCTCATATTTTCATTTGTTTATTTTCTTTCAGGGTATTTTGTTTTTTTCTTTAAGACTTCTTTTTTTAAATCCCAGGTAGATGTTGTCAGATAAACTTGAGGTAAGGCCAAGAAGACAGACATTTTATACTTGATACTTTCTGTAATTATCTTTTTTAGCTTGATTACATAGAGTACACTCTGTTCCTTAAGTTGTAGTTGCTATTTGTCATTGTAGACAAATTCTGTTGCCTTTCAGCAACGTATACTGAGCTAGTATCATAAGATGGTGCATCAGTTCATAAGCTAGTGCATCGGTTTTGTGTCAAAACTTTCAAATCCTGAAGTTCTGCAGTTACTGTTTTAGTTATTTTCTATCCAATTAGCTTATAATTGCAAACACTAGTCAGCTTGTGATCTCTGTGTTTCAAGTTCTTTTCTTCAAGAGGTTCAGTACCTACTATGTTGATCTTTGGCAGTGCCAGAGGCTTAAATTTTGTCATGCTCAATTAAAAATAAACACTGGCATTTATAACGAAAAGGTTTTTTTTTTGCCGGCGGGGGCAGGGGGTGGTCCAAGAGAATTTATTTTGTAATAGTAATAATTTTCAAGACCTTCAGTCATTCCTATGTCTATGTTGCTATCTTTATTTTAAAACTTAGAATCCTGATCTAACTCCCCTCTCAAGTGAAGATACTGTGTAGATTCAAGAGTTATAATGTAGAGTAATAGGCCTTTAAGTTTTTTAAATCTTATTAGAAATAAAGAGCATGATTTAATTATTGTTGAATTAGCAATTAAAATGAATCCCTTTGGAGGGATGGCATTGAGTAACTTATAATTTCAGTGAATCATTTATGTTTTCATTGGAACACAGTATCTGATTTTAACTGGGTGCATTATGAAGTAGAGCCATTCCTACGAAGTAAATGTGCAGTGCCCATGTGTTTCTTGTGTTTAAATATTTTTTATTTTCACTACATACATATTATTTTCTCATGTTTATTTACTAATGTAATTTTCACTTAAAATTAGATTATTTTCAAATTTTAAAAGCTAGTGCTCTTAAAAGCTAAATTATATTTCTGGAAGCAGGAGTTTAGTATAAATGTAATAAAATTTTAAAATAAAATTGACTTCCCTACTTAGTCTTGGGTTTGTGGGTGAATTTGTTTTTAGTACACTTTTATTGGTGGTTTTGCATGAAGAGTAATACATTTTTATTATTACTTTTCTTTTTGAGACAGGGTCTCAGTTGTCACCCAGGCTGGAGTGCAGTGACATGATCATGGCTCACTGCAATCTTGACCTTTCTGGGCATGGATGATCCTCTCATCTAAGCCTCTCGAGTAGCTGGGACCACAGACGTGTCACCGTGCCCAGCTAATTTTAGAATTTTTTGTAGAGACAGAGTCTTGCCATGTTGCCTAGACTGGTCTCAAACTCCCAGGCTCAAACAATCCGTCTGCCTCAGCCTTCCAAAGTGCTGAGATTACAGGTGTGAGGCACTGCACCTGGCAATACATTATTTTAAAAGTAAACGCGAAGCCATTTATGACTTTGGTTATATTCAGTCAGTTGGATTTAGTAACTACTAACTAGCTTTCTTCCATTCTAATGTACTTTTATAGTTTCTAGCAATTAGTTTGTTACAATTAGCTTATATCAGATATAACATTTCTTAATATGTTTATAAAAGGTTTTAAGTCTGTTGCCTGATTTTTAAATTTATATCTAGTTAACATTTTAATTTTAAAAATTGCCAACTTTTGGGAGATTTCACATATTTTACCTCTAAATTTTATTTTTCCAGGATTGGTATGGAGGAGTAGTACCTTGTATTCTTGGTTTATTTTTATTTGCTAGACATAATTTCATAACTATATATGTAAGTATAAACTCATAAAAATAGCACTGAAAGAATAGGTTGATTTCAACCATTTTGAGGGTACTGGTAGGTAACACACTGTTGGGGAATAAACTAAAGAATTTCTGATTTCTACAATAGATTTAAGTATGAAATTTGAGTATACTGTGTAGCTGTGTAGATCAACTTAATGCTTAAAAAATTACCTCCTTAATGATTAGGTTAATAGAACAGTGTTAGATTA
Organism: Rhinopithecus roxellana; assembly: GCF_007565055.1. Taxonomy (NCBI): domain Eukaryota; kingdom Metazoa; phylum Chordata; class Mammalia; order Primates; family Cercopithecidae; genus Rhinopithecus; species Rhinopithecus roxellana. The sequence continues at coordinate 59,446,244 of NC_044551.1, forward strand.
TCAAGGGAAGAGTTTGGAATGTAAACATAAACATGCTGCATAGGTGGTGTTTATTTGTGAGTAGGACTACTTTTAAATGGTACTAGTAAAGATTTATCAAATGATGCTGCTATTATGTTGCTATATTTTTAATAAAATGAAAATCTTAAAATCTTGCCACTGTTGAGTAGTAATTTCAACTATTTCTGGAACAGTTATTTGCATATTTACATCTTATTTCTGTAACTGAAAGGGGATAATAGGCTTTTCCAGGGTTCAAGATTACTACCAAAAATGGAAGGTTTTGCATACTGGGCAATCTTCGTGTTCTGTGGCAGTTAACTCTAGTCAAGGCTTTTCATATTAAACATTTTGCAGTACCCAAGTAAGTGATAGCTGCTCTCTGAATCTCCCTTCCCCCCAGCCCCCACAAATTCAGCATCTTGCTAGGATATTTGTACAATGAAAACTATCACTTAGTCTTTTAACAGCAAGTGGAATGCCTTCTCCCATTTATAACAGGTGTAACTCTCCATTTGGTGAAAGAGCTGTGTGCTCAGGGTCGTCACTTAGGTAAGACAGCCTGTTAGCCTATTAGTCTAAAAAAGAAATTACCTGTTAGATAAATTTAGAATCCTACATGACCTGTTGGCTTAGCTGGCCTAGAGATGTTGAGGCTATGTATATTGATTTATCTACATAGGCTAGCTAGCTTAGCTGCCTTCTGTGGCTAAAGGACATGAGCCATTTTGGTTTTCTTTTCTCTTTTTTTCTTTTCTTTTTCTTTTTCTTTTTTCTTTTTTTTTTTTTTTGAGACAGAATCTTGCTCTCTTGCCCAGGCTGGAATGCAGTGGTACTGTCTCAGCTCACTGCAACCTGCACCTTCCAGGCTCAAGTAATTCTCGTTCCTCAGCCTCCTGAGTAGCTGGAACTACAGGCGCCCACCACCACGCCCAGCTAATTTTTGTATTTTTAGTGGAGATGGGGTTTTACCATGTTTCCCAGGCTGGTCTCAAACTTAATGGCCTCAAGTGAGCCTCCCACCTTGGCCTCCCAAAGTGCTGGGATTACAGATGTGAGCCACCGTGCCCAGCTGCCATTTTGGTTTTCAGATGTGTTAAACTGCATGTGTAGGGGTGGGAGAGCAGAGGCCTTTAAAATGCACCTCTTGCTGGTAGTGGGTTTGGGTTTGTGTGTGTGGCCTTCTCCACAGGGCTTCTTAAAAGCAATGCCAGGTTGTAATAGGAGCTGCTTTGAACAGCAGACTTCTACCAAATCATAATTACTTAAGAGTACCATTATAGTAATTTAGTTTTTATAATTATCATTTTCTTACCTTGGGAAGAACATCCTAAGATTTGCAGAAAAGTATCTTTTAAAAAGTATACTACCGTATATAATGTAGTAATAGCCACAATTGACGATGAGAGGTGGTAAATGAAATAAATTATATAGGCATGACCTTCAGTACCATGTTTCCCTCTCTCTTGAGCTTCAGTCACCTTTTCAACTATCTGACACTAAGAACTCACTGAATATCAGCTATTACAGTACTGGGTATCTTGCTAGAACTCTAAACTCATCTCATTCCAAATAAAACATTGAATTTCCAATCCCAAGTGTATGCCTATACTGTTTATTGTCTTTCACCAGCACTACCATTTTTCTAATTCCACATTGCCATCATTACAGGCATACGTCTTTTTTTTTTAGATGCAGTCTCACTCTGTTTCCAAGGATAGAGTGCAGTGTGCAGTGGTGCAACCTTGGCTCACTGCAACCTCTACCTCTTAGGCTCAAGCGATTCTCCTGCCTCAGTCTCCCGAGTGGCTGGGATTATCACCATGCCCGGCTAATTTTTGTATTTTTAGTAGAGATGGGGTTTCGCCAAGTTGACCAGGCTGGTCTCGAACTCCTGACCTCTGGTGATACACCCACGTTGGCCTCATACTGGGATTTAAGGCATGAGTCACTGGGCCCGGCCACATACTTCATCTTGATGGCACTTTGCAGATACTGTATTTTTACAAATTAAAGGTTTGTGACAACCCTGCATCTGACAAGTCTGTGGGCACTGTTTTTCCAATAGCGTGTGCTGACTTGGTGTCTCTGTCACGTTTTGGTAATTCATGCAGTGTTTCAAACTTTTTCTTATGGTGATCTGTGGTCATTGATCTTTGATCTTACTATTGTAATTGATTTGGGACTCCACAAACCATGCCCATATAAGATAGCAAAATAATTGAGAAACGTTTGTGTTCTGACTGCTCCACTGACCGGCAGTTCTGTCTCCCCCTCCTCAGGTCTCCTGTTCCCTGAAACACAGCATTATCAAAATTAAGCCAATTGATAATCTTATCATGGCCTCTTAAGTTTTCAAGGAAAGGACAAAATTTCGTGTCTCACTTGAAAGCTAGAAATGATCAAGCTTACTGAGGAAAGAATGTTGAAAGCCCAGATAGGCTGAAAGCTAAGCCTCTTGTACAATGCAGTGAGCCAGGCATGAAAGCCGAGTTTGAATTTAAAGAAGTTAAAGGAAATTGGAAGTACTACTTCTAATTTGGTGAAGACATGAATGATAAGAAAGCAAAACAGCTGTATTGCTGTTTTTGGTGGTCTGGATAGAAGATCAAACCAGCCATAATATTTGTTTAAGCCAAAGCCTAATCTAGAGCAAAGCTTCAACTCTCTTCAATTCTGTGAGGGCTGAGAGGTGAAGAAGCTGCAGAAGAAAAGTTGGAAGCCAGCAGAAGTTAGTTCACGAGGTTAAAGGGAAGAAGTTATCTCTAACAACTGTAAAATGAAGCAGCAAGTGCTGATGTAAGAAGCTGCAGCAAGTTATCTAGAAGTAGATTTTCTAGAAGCTAAGGTCATTGATGAAGGTGGCTACATGAAACAACAGATTTTCAATGTAGATGAAACAGCCTTGTATTGGAAGAAGATGCCACCTGGGACTTCCATAGCTAGAGAGAAGTTAATGCCTGGCTGCAGAGCTTCAAAGCACAGGCTGACTCCTATTAGGAGCTAGTGCAGCTGGTGACTTGAAGTTGAAGCCAATGCTAATTTATCATTCTGAAAATCCTAGAGTCCTTAAGAATTGTGCTGAATCTATTCTGCCTGTGCTTTATAAATGGCATAAGGCCTAGATAACAACACATCTCTTTACAGCATGATTTACTATTTTAAATACAGTTTTGAGACCTATTGCTCAAAAAAAAAAAATTCCTTTCAGAATATTACTATTCCTTGACAATCTCCTGGTTGCCCAAGAGCTCTGATGGAAATGTACAAGGAGATTAATGCTTTCATGCCTGTACAAACAATATTCATTCTGTAGCCCATGGATCAAGGAGTAATTTTGACTTTTTAGTCTTATTATTTAAGAAATACATTTCCTAAGGCTATAGCTGTCATAGATTGCGATTCCTCCAATGGATCTGGGCAAAGTACATTGGAAACCTAGGAAAGAGTTACCATTCCAGATGCCATTAACATTTGTGATTCATGGGAGGAGAATAAAACATCAACATGAGGCCAGGCGGGGTGGTTCACGCCTGTAATCCTAGCATGTTGGGAGGCTGAGGTGGGTGTATCAGTTGAGGTCAGGAGTTTGAGACCAGCCTGGCCAACATGGCAAAAGCCCATCTCTACTAAAATTCAAAAATTAGCCAGACGTGGCGGGTGCATGCCTGTAATCCTAGCTACCCAGGAGGCTGAGGCATGAGAATTGCTTTAGCTTGGGAGGTGGAGGTTGCAGTGAGCTGTGATTGTGCCATTACACTCCAGCCTGGGCAACAGAGGGAAACTGTCTCAAAAAAAAAAAAAAAAATCAACATCAACAAGAGCTTGGAAGAAGTTGCTTCCAACCCACATGGATGACTTTGAGGGGCTTAAGACTTCATTGACGGACTTCACTGCAGATGTAGAAACAGCATGAGAACTAGAATTAGAAGTGGAGCCTGAAGATGTGACTGAATTGCTGCAATTTCATGATAAAACTTGAAGAGATGAAGAGTTGCTTCTTATGGATGAGCAAAGAAATTCGCTCCTTGAGATGTAATCTACTCCTGGTGAAGATGCTATGAATGTTGTTGAAATGACCACAAAGGATTTACAATATTAATTAAACTTAATTGATAAAGCAGTGGCAGGGTTTGAAAGGATTGACTCTGATTTTAAAAGTACTACATGGGTAAAATGCTGTCAGACAGCATCACATGCTACAGAGAAATCTGAAAGGAAGAATCAATCAGTGTGGCAAACTTTATTATTTTAAGAAATTGCTACAGCTACCTCAGCCTTCACCAATCACTACCCTGACTTATTAGCAGTTATCAACATCAAGGCAAGACCCTCTACTAGCAAAAAGATTATGACCCACTGAAAGCTTAGACAATCACTAGCATTTTTTAGCAGTATTTTAAATTAAGATATGTATACTTTTTTAGATATAGTGGTATTGCACACTCAATAGGCCATAGTTATAAAACATAACTTTTATATGCACTGGGAAACCAAAGAATTTATGTGACTTGCTTTATTGTGATACTCACTTTATTATGGTGGCCTGGAACTGAACCCCTAATATTCCTGAGAATGCTTGCAACTTCCATCTTGTCCCCACCCTCAGTCACATCTGCTAAGTCCTCCCAATTCTGCATTTCCTCTGGAATATCTTAAGTATGCCCTTGTATGATTTTAGTTACATGGAGTAGAATCACTCTAGCAGAAAAGTAACTGTAGTATTAGAATTGCCGTTCTCCTTTTAGTCTGTTTCTGTAGCCTACGAATTGGTCTTCCAACCCCAGACCTTTTTCAAATTCATTTCAACGTATGTTGCTACTTGATTAAATGTATTTAAACTGGTCTGAGGTTTTTTGTATAAGGGTCATGCTTGCCTAATAGAATGAGTTGGAAAGTAATTCCCTTCTCTTCACTTTTCTGAAGGAATTTGTGTCAAATTATTAGGCAGAATACCTCAAAAAAGCCAACCTGAGCCTGGAATAGCCTTTCACACTACAAATTCAATGTTAAAACTAGATTTAGAGTTATTCATGCTATTTATTCTTAGGGTTTATTTGTTCTGTTTTGTTTTGTTTTAGAGTTGGGTTCTCACTATGTGGCCCAGGCTGGTCTCAAACTCCTGAGCTCAAGAGATCCTCCTCCTTCTGCCTCCTGAGTAGCTGGGACTACATGCACACATCCCCATGCTTGGCCTTGTTTATTTATTCTTAAATGAGCATTGATGTTGTGTATCTTTAATGAAATTTGTCTATTTTATCTAAGTTGTCAACTTTATTGCCATGAAGTTATTCATGATACTTCCTTATTACCTTTTAAAACATGTAAGATCTATACTGATGTCCTCTCTCACTCGTAATATTGTTAACTTGTGTCTTCCTCTCTTTTTATTCTGATCAATCTAGCTAGAGGTTGATCAATTTATTTTTCTCAAATAATCAGATTTCACTGTCATCAATTTTTCTTTTTTAGTTCACTGATTTCTGCTCTTTATTATTTATTTTCTTTTTCTTCTTTTGGATTTAGTTTGCCCTCTTTTTCTAGTTTAAAGCGTGAACTGGAGTCATTGACTTCAGACCTTTCTTTTCTAATATATGTATTTAGTGCTATACATTTCCTTCAAAGCACTGCTTTAGCTGTATTCTAACAAATTTTGCTATGTTGTATTTTCATTTTCATTGAGTTCAAAATACTTCATAATTTTCTCTTAGATTTTTGTCTTTGATCCATGGGTTATTGAAATGTGTGTTAATTAGTGTGCAAATATTTGGGAATTTTCAAAGATCTTTCTGTAACTGATTTCATCATGGTTAGGACACATCATTTGTATGATTTAATTACTTTGAAATTGTCTAAGACAGTTTTTACGGTCCACAAATAATCCACTGTGGTGTTTTGCAAGCACTTGAATGTGTCTTGCTTTCATTGAGTGAAGTAATCTATAATGCCAATTAGGTCATGTTGCTTGATAATGCTGTTCAAATCTTCTATATACTTAATAATTTTCAGTCTGCTTTTTCTATCAATTCAAAGTCTTGAAATTTCCAATTGGATTGTGGATTGTTTATTTCTTTTAGTTTGGTTTCTTTTTAATTTTTAATATTTGTGGGGTTCATAGTAGGTGTATATATTTATGGGGTATATGAGATGTTTTGATGTAGGCATACAATGTGTAATAATCACATCAGAGTAAATAGGGTATCCATTCCCTCAAGCATTTATCCTTTGTGTTACAAACAATTCAGATATACTCTTTTACTTATTTAAAAATGTACAATTAAATTATTATTGACTATAGTGACTTGTGCTATCAAATACTAGATCTTATTCATTCTTTCTGTTTTTTTTTTTTTTTGTACCCATTAACCATCCCCACACTTCCCCTTTACCCACCTGATTACCTTTCCCAGCCTCTGGTAACCATCCTTCTACTTTCTATCTTCATGAGTTCAATTGCTTTTATTTTTAGCTTCCACAAACAAGTGAGAACATGTGAAGCTTGTCCTTCCTTCCTTCCTTCCTTCCTTCCTTCCTTCCTTCCTTCCTTCCTTCCTTCCTTCCTTCCTTCCTTCCTTCCTTCCTTCCTTCCTTCCTTCCTTCCTTCCTTCCTTCCTTCCTTCCTTCCTTCTTTCTTTCTTTCTTTCTTTCTTTCTTTCTTTCTTTCTTTCTTTCTTTCTTTCTTTCTTTCTTTCTTTCTTTCTTTCTTTCTTTCTTTCTTTCTTTCTTTCTTTCTTTTGAGATGGAGTCTCACTCTGTTGCCCAGGTTGGAGTGCAGTGGTGCAATCTCAGCTAACTGCAACCTCTGCCTCCCAGGTTGAAGCAATTCTTCTGCCTTAGCCTCCTGAGTAGCTGGGATTACAGGCACTGCCACCATACCCAGCTAATTTTTGTGTTTTTAGTAGAGATAGGGTTTCACCATGTTGGCCAGGCTGGTCTTGAACTCCTGAACTCAGGTGATCCACCTGCCTCAGCCTCCCAAAGTGCTGGGATTAGAGGTGTGAGCCACCACACCCGACCGGAAGCCTGTCGTTCTATGCCTGACTTATTTCACTTAACGTAATGATCTCCAGTTCCTTCTATGTTACAAATGACGGGATCTCATTCTTTTTATGAATGAATGTACTCCATTGTGTATATATGTACCACATTTTCTTTATCCATTAGTCTCTTGATGGACACTTAGGTTGTTTCCAAATCTTGGCTATTGTGAATAATGCTGCAATAAACATGGGAATGCAGGTATCTCTTCAATATACTGATTTCTTTTCTTTTGGGTACATACCTAGCAGTGGGATTGCTGGATAATATGGTAGCTCTATTTTTAGGTTTTTTTTTTTTTTTTTTTTTTTTTTTTTTTTCTGGATGGAGTCTTGCTCTGTCACCCAGGCTCGAGTGCAGTGGCGTGATCTCGGCTCACTGCAACCTCCTCCTCCCAGGTTCAATTGATTCTCCTCCCTCAGCCTGTCAAGCAGCTGGGACTATAGGCAAGTGCTACCACACCTGACTAATTTTTGTATTTTTGGTAAAGACAGGGTTTCGACATGTTAGGCAGGCTAGTCTCAAGCTCCTGACCTCAGGCGATCCACCTGCCTTGGCCTCCTAAAGTACTGGGGTTATAGGCATGAGCCACTATTTTTAGGTTTTTGAGGAACCTCCACACTGTTCTCCCTAGTGATGGTACTAATTTAAACTTCCACCAACAGCGTATGAGGGTTCCCGTTTCTCCACATCCTCACCAGCATTTGTAACTGCCTGTCTTTTGGATAAAAGCCATTTTAACTGGGGCGAGATGAAATCTCATTGTAGGTTTGATTTGCATTTCTCTGATGATCAATGATGTTGAGTACTTTCCTTTCGTTCTTTTTTTTAAAAATTACATCACAGTTCTGTAGGTCAGAGTTAAAGAAGGCTTGCCTGGGTTCTCTGCTTAAGGTCCCACAAGGCTGAAGTCAAGATGTCAGATAAGGTAGGCTCTTATCTGGAGGCTCTGGGGATGAATCCAGTTCCATGCCCATTTAGGTTTGGGACAGATTTCAATTCCCACATCTTTCCTAGTTGTCAGCTGAGAACTGTTTTCAGCTTCTAAAGGTTACTCACCTTCTTCTCAAATTCCCCTCTTCCAGTTTCGAGCCAACAGCTTACATCAGATTCTTCTCATGCTTAGAATCTATCTGACTTCCTTTTCTGCCACTGGCCAGAGAAAATTGTCTTTTAATGGGGTCATGTGATTTAATTGGTCCCAACTGGATAATCTCTTCTGTGATTAACCCAAAGTCAACTGATTTAGTAACATTAATTACATCTAAAAAAAATTCCCTTTTTGCCATGTAACATAACATAATCATGGGAATGGCAACTAACCATATTCGTAATTCAAAGAGAGGAGAACATACAAAGGCAAGGGTCATTGGGGGGTCATTCTTAGAATTCTGCCTACCACAAGTGAGGAAGTGGGAGGACTCAGGTGACTCTTGAGATTTATAGTGACGGTATGTGGGTGGATGATGGGGCCACTCAGTGAGGTAGGGAAATCCAGGGCAAGAAGTAGGGTCATTCATTCATTGACAGGATCTTGCTCTGTCACCCAGGTGGAAGAAGGGCAGTGGCATGATCCTAGCTCACAGCAGCTTCGAACTCTGGGGCTCAAGTGATCCTTTTGCTTCAGCCTCCCAAGTAGCTGGGACTACAAGCATGTCCCACCACACCTGGCTATGGGGTTTAGATGTACTGAACTTGGGGTACCTTGCTACATCTAAGTGGAGACTCCAGAAGGTAGTGGTAGATATAGACCTGGAGCTCAGGAGAGAGGTCTGGGCTAGAGATACAGATTTGGGAGTAATCTTCAAACAATGATAGTTAAAATCAGGCAAGTAGATGAGCTCACCAAGAGTGCATGTGAGAAACTGTTCGAGTAAAAGACCCTGTAGACATTTGCATTAAATGGATGGGTAGGAATAGGAACCTGGGAATTTTTAGAGAGAACCGTGGAGAACTAGATGAAGATGCATTCAGAGAACGCTAAAAGTCAGTTGTGGGCAGCTGTGTCAAATGTAGCACACAGGGTCTATTTCAAATAAAGATTTAGGATAGTAAATCAACCAAATCCAGATGATTCAAATAGTCCTCATTGCTGGGAACAGAAAGCAAAATGTTGAGCACCTTTTCATACACCCGTTTGTCATTTGTATATCTTCTTTTGAGAAATGTCTGTTCAGATCTTCCACCCATTTTTAAATTGGATTATTAGATTTCTTTTTCCTATAGAGTTGTTTGAGCTCCTTGTATATTCTGGTTATTAATCCCTTGTCAGATGGATAATCTGCAAATATCTTCTCCCATTCTGTGGGTAGTCTGTTCACTTTGTTGATTGTTTTGTTTGTCAGGCAGATGCTTTTTAACTTGATAATTACATTTGTCTGTCTTTGCTTTGGTTGCCTGTGCTTGTGGGATATTACTCAATAAATCTCTGCCCACTCCAATGTCCTGGAGAGGTTCTCCAGTGTTTTCTTTTAGTAGTTTCGTAGTTTGAGGTTTTAGATTTAAGTTTTTAATTTGTTTTGATTTTTGTGTATGGTGAGAGGTAGCGGTCTAGTTTTATTCTTATCCAATTTTCCTAGCACCATTTATTGAAGGGCCTAGCCTTTCCCCAATGTATGTTTTAGGCACCTTTGTCAAAAATGAATTCACTGTAGATGTATAGATTTGTTTCTGGGTTCCCTATTCTGTTCCATTGGTCTATGTGTCTGTCTTTATGCCAGTACCATGCTATTTTGGTTACTATAGGTCTGTAGTGTAATTTGAAGTCAGGTAATATGATTCCTCCAGTTTTGTTTTTTGCTCAGGATAGCTTTGGCTATTCTGTGTCTTTTGTGGTTCCATATAAGCTTTAGGATTTTTTTTTTTTTTTTTTCTGTTTCTGTGAAGACTGTCATTGGTATTTTGATAGGGATTACATTAAATCTGTAGATTGCTTTGGGCAGCATGGACATTTTAACAATATTAATTCTTCCAATCCATGAACATGGGGTATCTTTTCATCTTTTTGTGTGTCTTCAATTTCTTTGATCAATGTTTTGTAGCTTTCATTGTAGAGATCTTTCATTTCTTTGGTTAATTCCTATGTATTTTATTTTATTTATAGCTATTATAAATGGGATTACTTTATTGATTTTTTTCAGATTGTTCACTATTGGCATATAGAAATGTTACTGATTTTTGAATGTTGATTTTCTATTCTGCAACTTCAGTGAATTTGTCTATCAGTTTTAATAGTTTTTCAGTGGAGTCTAAGTTTTTTCAAACATAAGGTCATATCATTTACAAAGAAAGACAATTGCACTTCTTCTTTTTGAATTTAGATGCCCTTTATTTCTTTCCTTTGTCTGATTGCTCTAGCTAGAACTTCCAGTACTCTGTTGAATACCAATGGTGAAAGTGGGCATCCTTGTTATGTTCCAGATTGTAAAGGAAAGGCTTTTCTGTTTTCCCCCATTCAGTATGATACTAGCTGTGGGTCTGCTGTACATGGCTTTTATTATGTTGAGGTATGTTATTTCTATACTTAGCTTTTTGAGTTTTTTTTGTTTTATCATAAAAAGATGTTGAATTTGTTATCAAATGCATCTTCAACATCAGTTGAAATGATCATATAGTTTTTGTCTTCATTCTGTTGATATAATGTATTACATTGATTTGCATATTTCAAACCGTTCTTGCATCCCTGGAATAAACCCCACTTGGTCATGATGAATGATCTTTTTAATGTGTTGCTGAATTTGGTTTGCTAGTATTTTATTGAAGATTTTTGTATCAATGTTTGTCAGGGACATTGGCCTGTGGTTTCTTTTTTTATGTGTCTTTGTCTGGTTTTGGTATCAAGGTAATACTGGTCTCATAGAATTAATTTGGAAGTGTTCCCACCTCCTTTATTTTTTGGAATAGTTTGAGTAGGATTGGTGTTAGTTCTTTAAATGTTTGGTAAAATTCCGCAGCGAAACCATTGGGTTCCAGGCTATTCTTTTTTTTTTTTTTTTTTTTGAGACGGAGTCTCGCTCTGTCGCCCAGGCTGGAGTGCAGTGGCCGGATCTCAGCTCACTGCAAGCTCCGCCTCCGGGGTCCACGCCATTCTCCTGCCTCAGCCTCCCGAGTAGCTGGGACTACAGGCGCCGCCATCTTGCCCGGCTAATTTTTTGTATTTTTTAAGTGGAGACGGGGTTTCACTGTGTTAGCCAGGATGGTCTCGACCTCCTGACCTTGCTGATCCGCCCGCCTCGGCCTCCCAAAGTGCTGGGATTACAGGCTTGAGCCACCGCGCCCGGCCTCCAGGCTATTCTTTGCTGGGAGACTTTTTATTATGACTTCAATCACATTATTTGTTATTGGTCTGTTTGGGGTTTGGATTTCTTCATGGTTCAATCTTGGTAGATTGTGTGTGTCTAGGAATTTGTCAATTTATTCTGGGTTTTTCAATTTATTGGCATGTTGTTGCTTATAGTAGCCTCTAATGATCCTTTGAGTTTCTGTGGTATCAGTTATAATGTCTCCTTTTTCATCTTGGATTTTATTTATTTGGTTATTCTCTTTTTTTTTTCTTAGCCTGGCTAAAGATTTGTTCATTTTGTTTATCTTTTCAAAAAGCCAACTTTTTGTTTCATTGATATTTTATATTATTTTATTTCAGTCTCATTTATATCTGCTTTGATCTTTATTATTTCTTTTCTTCTACCAACTTTGGGTTTGATTTGTTCTCGTTTTTCTAGTACTTTAAGATTGTTAGATCATTTATTTGAAGTTTTTCTGTTTTCTTGATATAGGCACTTACAGGTATAAACTTCCTTCTTAGTACTGCTTTTACTGTATCCCATAGGTTTTGGTATGTTGTGTTTCATTTGCTTCAATAAATTTTTCGATTTCCTTCTCAATATCTTCATTGACTCACTGGTCATTCAGGAGCATATTGTTTAATTTCCATGTATTTGTATAGTTTCCAGAATTCCTCTTGTTATTGATTTCTAGTTTTGTTCCACTGTGGTCAGAGAAGGTACTTGATACTATTTCAATTTTTTGAATGTTTTAAGATTTGTTTTGTGGCCTAACATATGTTCTATCCTTGAGAATGATCCATGTGCTAAGGAGAAGAGTGTGTATTCTGCAGCTATTGGATGAAATGTTAAGTAAATAACTATTAGGTTCATTTGGTCTGTAGAGCAGATTAAGTCCAAGGTTTCTGTGTTGATTTTCTGATCGGATGATCTGTCCAATGCTGAAAGTGGGGTATTGAAGTATCCAGCTATTGTTGTTTTGGGTCTCTGTCTCTCTTTAGCTCTAATGATATTTGCTAAACTGGGTGCTCCCAAATTGGGTGCATATATATTTATAATCATTGTATCCCCTTGCTGAATTGACCCCTTTATCACTGTATAATGACCTTCTATGTCTCTTATTATAGCTTTTGTCTTGAAATCTATTTTGTCTGTTATGGGTATAGCTATTCCTGTTCTTTTTTGGTTTCCATTTGTATGGAATATCTTTTTCCATCCATTTTTATTCAGTATATATGTCTTTATTGGTGAAGTGTGTTTCTTGTAGGCAACAGATTGTTAGGTCATGTTTTCTATCCATTCAGCCACTTTATGTCTTTTGATTTTGCTTTCTAGTTGTTTTGTGGTCTTCCCTTCCTTCTTTCCTGTCTTCATTTTAGTGAAGGTGACTTTTTCTGGTGCTTTTTATTTTTTTGTGCATTCGTTGTATGTTTTTAGATTTGATGTTATCATGAAACTTGCAAATACTATCTTATAACTCATTGTTTTAAAGTGATGACAACTTGATGCTGGTTGCATAAACAAGCAAAAAGAAAACTAATAAAAACTACACTTTAACTTCATCTCCCCCTTTTTTAACTTTTGTTGTTTCTATTTATATCTTATTACACTGCCTATGTCTTGAAAAGCTGTTGTAGTTATTGTTTTTGATTGGTTCATCTTTTCATTTTTATCCTTAAGATATGAGTTGTTTACACACCACAATTATAACATTATAATATTCTATGTTTTTCTGTGTACTTACTATTATGAGTTTTGTACCTTCAGATGATTTCTTATTGCTCATTAACATTCTTTTCTTTCAGATTGAACTCCTTTAGCATTTCTTATTAGGCAGGTCTGATGTTGATTAAATTCCTCAGCTTTTGTTTGTCTTGGAAAGTCTTTGTTTCTCCTTCATGTTTGAAGGATATTTTCACTGAATATACTATTCTAGAATAACAATTTTTTTCCCTTCAGCACTTTAAATATGTTATGTTGCTCTCTCCTGGCCTGTAAGTTTTCCACTGAAAAGTCTGGGGCAGATGTATTGGAGCTCCATTGTATGTTATTTTTTTTATTTTCTCTGAATGCTTTTAGTATCCTTTCTTTATCCTTGACTTTTGGAAGTTTGATTATTAAATGCCTCGAGGTAGATCTTCTATTTTTTTGAGACAGAGTCTCGCTCTGTTGCCCAGGCTGGAGTGCAGTGGTGCAATCTCTGCTCACTGCAAGCTCCACCTCCCAGGTTCACGCCATTCTCCTGCCTCAGCCTCCCAAGTAACTTGGACTACAGGCACCTGCCACAACACCCGGCTAATTTTTTGTATTTTTAGTACAGATGGGGTTTCACCGTGTTAGCCAGGATGGTCTTGATCTCCTGACCTCATGATCTGCTTGCCTTGGCCTCCCAAAGTGCTGGGATTACAGGCATGAGCCACTGCGCCCGGCCGAGGTAGGTCTTCTTTAGGTTAAGTCTGCTTGGTGTTCTAAAACCTTCTTGTACTTGAATGTTGATATCCTTCTTTAGGTTTGGGAAGTTCTCTTTTATTATCCCTTTGGATAAACTTTCTACTCCTATCTCTCTCTACCTTCACTTTAAGGCTAATAACTCTTAGATTTGCCCTTTCAAGGCTATTTCCTAGATCTCATAGCTGTGCTTCATTCTGTTGTATTCTTTTTTGTCTCCTCTGTGTATTTTCAAGAAGCATGTCTCCAAGCTAACTAATTCTTTGTTCTGCTTAATTCTGCTGTTAAGAACTCTGATGCATTCTTTGGTATGTTACTTGCATTTTTCAACTCCAGAATTTCCGCTTGATTCTTTTTTAATTATTTCAATCCCTTTGTTAAATGTATCTGATAGGATTCTGAATTCCTTCTCTGTGTTATCTCAAATTGCTTTGAGTTTCCTCAGAACAGCTATTTTGAATTATCTGTCTAAATAAACACATATCTCTGTTTCCCCAGGATTGGTTCCTTGTGCTTTATTTAGTTCATTTGGCAAGGTCATGTTTTCCCAGATGGTCCTGATGCTTATGAATGTTCATCAGTGTTTGGCCATTGAAGAGTTAGGTATTTATTGTATCTTTGCAGTCTGAGCTTGTTTGCACCTGTTCTTCTTGAGAAGGGCTTCCAGGTACTGGAAGGGACTTTGGTGTTGTTATCTAAGCCATATCTTTGGTAGGGCACACCTCAAGCCCAGTAATGCTATGGTTCTTGGAGACTTGTAGGGGTTCTGCCTTGGTGGCTTTGGATAAGATATGGAAGAATTCTCTGGATTACCAATCAGAGACTCTTGTTCCCTTACTTTCTTCCAAAGAAATGGAGTCTTTTTCTCTCAGTGCCGAGCTGCCTGGAGCTGGGGGAGGGGTGACACAAGCACCCCTGTGGCCACCACTACTGGGACTGTGCTGAGTCAGACCTGAAGCCAGCACAGCATGGGGTCTTGCTCAAGGCCTGCTGTAACTACTACCTGGCTACTGCCTGCATTTGCTCAAGGCCCTAGGGTTCTACAATCAGCAGGTGGTAAAGCCAGCCAGGTTTGTGCCCTTCCCTTTAGGGCAGCAAGTTCCCTCAGGCCCTGGGTGGGTCCACAGATAGTGTCAGGGAGCCACGACCAGGACTCAGAAACAGAAATCTATGTGGTCCTCTATTCTACTGTGGCTGAGCTGGCATTGAAACCACACAACAAAGTCCTTCCCACTCTTCCCTCTCCTTTGCCCAGGCAGAGGAGTCTTTCCCCATGTCAACAATCATCACAGGCCCACAAGGAGGAGTAGTGCCAGTGACAATGTCCACTTAAGGATCAAGGGCACTTTAGCCAGTTTGTGGTGAAGGCTACCAATCCTGAATCTCTCCCTTCAGGGCAATTGGCTCCCCTCTGGCCCAGGGTAGGTCTAGAAATGCTGTCTAAGAGCCGAGGCTTGGAATCGGGGATCCCAAGAGGCTGCTTGGTGCTCTACCCTACTGTGACCAAACTGGTATCTAAGCTGCACGACAAAGTCCCCTTTACTCTTCTCTCTGCTTTTCTCAAGCAGAAGGAGCTTGTCCTTGTAGCCACCACAGCTGTGAATGTGCTGGGTCACACCTGAAGCCAGCATATCTCAGAGTCTCACCCAAGGCTCACAACACTGCTGAGTATTCAGGGCCCAAGAGCTCTTTAGTTAGCAGGTGATGAATCCTGCCAGGACTGTGTCTTTCCCTTCAAGGCAGCGGGTTCTCTTCTGGCCTAGGGTGTATCTGGAAATGTCATTTAGGAGATAGGGCCTGCGATGGGGCCCTCACAACTCTGCCTGGTGCCTATCCTACTGTGGCTGAGCTGGTATCCAAGTTGGAAGACATAGTCCTCTTTACTTTCCCCTATTCCCAAGCAGAGGGAAGGGGCGTCTTTTAGAGCTGTGAGCTGCACTGCCTGGGGTTGGGGGAGGGGTGGTACAAGCACTCCATTAGCTGCCTCAGTTGGTGTCTCACTAGGTCACGTGCCCCCCAAGTCTACTAGCTCTGAGCCCAACACGGCACTAGGACATGCAGTCCTTGTGGCCTAGACCGCCTTTCAAGTTTATTTAGAGCACTTTAGCTCATGGTGGTCAGGCTTGCTGACACTCAGGTTTTGACCACTGGGATGGGTGATTCCCCTCTGGCTAGGGCTTATCTAAATGCTCCCTGTGTAGGGTGTCCGCTGAGTTCTGTCTGGTGTTGGCAGCACTGAGTTCCAATGCAAAGTCCCACAATTGCTGTACTCTCCTTCCCCCAAGCACACATATTCCCTCTGCACACTACATGTCCGCTGCTGGGGAATGGGAGAGGGGTAGCATAGCAATTCCAGACTGTCCTTTCTACCCTCTTCAGTGTCTCTTTCAGTGATGTTAAGTTAATACTAGGTACTGTGATCACTCACCTGATTTTGTTTCTTATGACGGTGCTTTTTTTGTGTGTAAATAATTGTTAAATTTCATGTTCCTGTGAGGAGGATGATCAGTGGAGGATTTTATTCAGCCATATTGCTCTGCTTCCCACCCTTTTTGTTTTTTGTTTTTTAGATGGGGTCCTGCTCTGTCACCTGGGCTGAAGTACAGTGGTGTGATGATAGTTTACTGCAGCCTCAAACTCCTAGCCTCAAGTGATCTTCTTGCCTCATCATCCTGAGTAGGTAGGACCACAGGTGCATGCCACCATGTCCGGCTAGTTAAAAAAAAAAAAAAAAAAAAAAAAAAAATTAATAGATAAGGTCTTACTATGTTGTCCAGGCTGGTCTTAAACTCCTGGCCTCAAGCAATTCTCTCACATCAGCCTCCTGTGTAGCTGGGATTACAGGAATGAACTACCATCACCAACTTAGTTCTGTTTTTGTTTTATGTATTTTGAAGCTCTGTTATTCGGTTCATAAATGTTTCAGATTGTTATATCTTCCTATTAAACTGACCCTTTAATCATTATTAAATTACCTTTTTTATTTCTGATATTTTTGTTTTAAAATCTTTCTGAAATGAATACTAGCATTGCAAATACAATGTTTCATTTTTTTATTAGCATTGTATAATCTTTTCCTATGTTTTACTTCAAACTTATTTGTATTTTCTTATTTAAAGTGCACTTCTTGTCGGCAGTGTATAGTCTGATGTTGCCTTTTTTTTGTTTTTGAGACGGAGTCTCGCTCTGTCGCCCAGGTTGGAGTGCAGTGGCCGGATCTCTGCTCACTGCAAGCTCCACCTCCCGGGTTTACACCATTCTCCTGCCTTGATGTTGCCTTTTTATCCAGTCTGACAATCTCTGCCTTTTAGTTGGAGTGTTTAAGCCAGTTGTGTTGAATGTGATTACTGAGATCACTGGATTTAAATGTGCCACCTTGCTATTGTCCTCTACTTATCTCTTCTATTCGTGTTCCCTTTTTCCTCTTTATTTGTCCTCTTTTGAACTAATTGAATATTTTTAAAATTCCATTTTATCTTCTCTGTTGGCTTATTAGCTAAAATTTTTTGTTTTAATTTTTTGAGTAGTTTTAGGGTTTTGTGTGTGTCTGTGAAGTGGGTGTATTTTTAAAGTTATCACAGTCTACTTTTATGTAATATTATATCATTTTATATATAGTATAATAACCTTCCAATAATATTCATTCATTTTTAAACTCCCAATTTTGCGCTGATTTTGTCATGCATTTTACTTAACATATGTGTGGAAATCCCCACAATATGGTGTTATTTTTGCTTTAAACAGTCAGTTTTATTTAAAAAATAAAGAAATTCCTCATATTTACCCATAGGTTGACAATTCAGGATACTTTTCACTTCTTTGTGTAGATTCAGATTTCTACTTTACACTATTTCTCTCCTGCCTGAAGACATCCTTTAGCATTTCTTATAGTGCTGGTCTGCTGAGTATGGATTCTTTCATCTTGTTAAAAGAAAAAACCTTAGACAAATTACCTTTAATAGAGTTTAATTGAGCAAAGAATGAGTCAAGAATTGGGCAGCATCTGAAACAGAATAGGTTCAGAGAGACTCTAGCATATGGTAGGAGAAAATTTATGGACAGAAGAGGGAAAGTGATGTACAGAAAACAGAAGTGAGGTACAAAAACAGCCAGATTGGTTATAGCCCTGCATTTGGCTTATTTGAACACAGTTTGAACAGCTGGCTGCCTTTGATTGGCTGGAACTCAGTGATTGACTCATGAGTAGGTTATTCATCCAGTTAGGTTAGAGTTCACTGTGTACAGAGAAACTGTTAGGCTAAACTTAAAATGTGTAAAGAGGCAGCTTTAGGCTAACGTTAACAACCTTTTGCATGCTGACCAAATTTTTGTGTCAACTTATTTTTTAAAGATATTTTTTCTGGCTATAGAATTAGACATTAAGTTTTTTTTTCTTCTCTTAGTTCTTTAAAGATGTGCTGCCA
Source organism: Rhinopithecus roxellana (assembly GCF_007565055.1). NCBI lineage: Eukaryota > Metazoa > Chordata > Mammalia > Primates > Cercopithecidae > Rhinopithecus > Rhinopithecus roxellana. The sequence goes on from NC_044551.1 coordinate 59,464,437, forward strand.
CTGAACTCTGGTTTACTCTTGTTTCCAACAAGATGTCTACCATCATTCTTGTTCCTCTATAGAGAATGAGGCTTTTCTCATGTAGCCACTTTTAAGATCTCTTTTCTCATTGGTTTAAATCAATTTGACTATGATGTGTTTGATGTAGGTTTATTCATGTTTATTGTGCTTGTTGTTCCTTGAGCTTCTTTAGTCTGTGTTTATAGTTTTTGTTAAATTTGGAAATTTTCTAATCATTATTTCTTCAAATATGTTTTCTTTCTCCTCCCTCTCCACTTTATGGTCTCCAATTATATGTATATTTAGTCACTTGAGGTTGTCCCACAACTCACTGATGCTTTGTTCAATCTTTTCATTGTTTCATTTTGGATATTTCTGTTTCTGTATTTCTGAATTTACTAATATTTTCTTCTGTAGTTTCTAATCTGCTGTTAATCTCATCTAGTGTATCTTAAAAAAAACCCTCAGATATTGTATTTTATAATTCTCTGGGTTCAATTTAAGTCATTTTAACATCTTCCATGTTTCTATTTTCCAAGCTTAAATGTAATTTCAGCATGTAAAAGATAATTCAGATTTTTACCTTGTTGCATGCTGATTATTTTGGTATTCTGTAGATATTCTTTTCTTTGTTCTTAGATGCACTTCAGTTACTTGGGAACAATTTCTTTCAAAGCTTGATTTTTAAGCTTTGTTAGAGATCAGCCTTTTCTCCAGAGATAATTTTGAACATTCCTGAAGCGATATCCTTCTGAGTACTTCATGCCCCGGGAATGTTATTCCCTCCTCTGCTTTCCACCAGGCTCTTAGAAACACAAATGATTTTCCCCCTGTTTGAGCTCTAGGGATTTTTTATTTTTTTATCATGCAGATGTTTTTTCCTGGCCTTGGTTGGTTTCTCCCTTTGCATATGTTGATCATTACTTAGCTGAAGACACAAATAGACCTACCTACAGATCTTCAAAGGTTTTTCTCTGTGCAACTCTCTTCTCCACACTCTTCCCTGCCATCTTGGCCTCAGTAGACTCTCAGCTTCATCAACTCAACTCAGACCACTGGGTTTGTCCTCCCTCTACTTGAGACTATACACTTTTTCAAGGCAGTAAGCTGGGGCACTCATAGAGCTTACATCCTTTTTAAATAAGGGATCACTAACCTGCACTGCCTGATGTCCAAAGTCTGAACCCACTGCCCACCACCCCCCACACACGTGCACACACAATATACATATCTAGTTTTTTGTTGTTTCAGGTGGGATGGTAAACACAGTTCCTGTTATTCAATTTTGGCCCAAAGTAGAAGTTCAGTGTCATAATTTTTAGCCTGTGTTTTTTGGCTGTATAGTTTTTGCTGATAATATATTTTATTTACTGCAAAAAAAATTGACCATGTAAATGAATTGCTAAGGTCCCTCCCAGAAGTTTGGAAGGGGTTGGTACAAGTGAGGGGTTTCTGAAGCTTAACATTATTAGCTTCACAGTAAATTCCTATTTGGGTCTTATTTAGGAAAAAAGGAAGGACAAGAACTAGCCTCAATCCAGCCCGGTTAGACTTCCCCCAAGTGTAACAAGCCAATGACAACCAATGATGGAGGCAGTGTTTATAAGGATCTTGATGGATCATTTAAAAACTCTTTAAAAGATTCAGGGAAACCACCCAGCCAGAGGCTTGATATCAAGACCCAATGCATCTACTTGTGTCTCCAAGGTAAGGTAACTTGGAGTCCAGGTGGCTCAGGAGGGGATAGAGGTATGGGCCATCCATCCAAGAGATTGCTCACCTGCATGGAAGAGGTTTCACTTTACTCCTTGTGCTGAGTCTGTGTTGCATGCCTATATATTTTTTGTCCTAGCTTCAAGTTTCTGTGAATTGCATGGTGTGAGAGCAAGCTGATATCAGAAACTTGACAGGGTGACTATATTCAATAATAACTTAATTGTACATTTTGAAATAACTAAAAGAGTATAATGGGATTGTTAGTAACACAAAGGATGAATGTCTTGAGAAGCTGGATACCCCATTTTCCATAATGTGCTTATTTCACATTGCATGCCTGTATCAAAACATTTCATGTTCCCCACAAATATACACGTGTCCTAGGTACCCACAAAAGTTAAAAGTAAAAAAGTTAAAAAAAAAAAAAAAGATACTTGGATAGAAGTTAAACTGAGATACACTATAATCAGGATAATATGATTATAGAACAAATCATGAAACTAACAATTTAAGCTAAACAATTTAAACTACAGCTAATGACTTAGATTGTTGTCATGTGTATAGTCTGGTGGTGTAAGGACAATTTTTCAATTTTGAAATTATATAGCTAGTGTGTTTCTTTTGAGAGTTCTTTAGGTTCATGTGCATGTAAGCTTTTCATCATTGTTAAGAATAATAATAAACAGTAATAAATTAATAGCAATAGTAAAAAATATGTTCTTTAGCTGTCTTCTCTGAAGCAAGAAAGTAATCTGGCAGCCTCTCAAAGAAACTGTGAAGCCCAGTGGGGTGGGAGCAAGACTGCTGCTAACCTCTTTGGTGCCTTTGTGCAATTAGGAAAAGGTGCTGCCACTGGGCGATGTAACCTCATGGGTGCATGGCTTGGCAAGGGGAGCTCTGTTTGGAGCTCAGGCTCCTTTGTCTCCTGGACTGGGCAAGGTTGCATGATAAATAGACTACAAAATTGTAGGTGAGGTACCAGTTGCAGGACGCTGCTTCAAGTCTCCTTCCTTCAGTCCTAGCCCCTGGCTGGCCTGTTTGGCAGGCAGAGGAATGAGAGGTTAGTGAGAGATTTGTTGATTTAAAAAAAGGATGAAAACCTGACTATGAAATCCTGAGCCCATATAAATATGCTGCAGAGGAATGAGAACAAACTGTCCACAAGCAACAGGATTTTAGAGCTTGAAAGGATCTTGTAAATAATGCAGTTCTTTCCTCTGTACCTTTACTTTACAGTTTTGGAATCCCAAAGCCCAAAGAGGAAGTGAGGAGCCCCAGGTCCCACCATCAGGTAAGCAGCAGAGTCTGGGAAGGACCTGGATGTTGCGATTCTAGCCCATGTTCTTTTCACGACCCAGCATTCAACCATCGGCAATTTCTTTTCCAATATTTACCACTTTTATAAATTAATATATGAATAGATTTTCTTCCAATGTGCTTCTTACACTACAATTGATCTTGAAAATACAGATAAAAATGTAAGTTCTCTGATTCAAGGATTACAGGACTTCCAAACATCATTTATAGTATTTAAAAAACTGCAATTTTAATTTCCATGGAAATTGTGGCTTATAGCAATAATAATTCCATTACTGTTGATGAACCAACCGAGTTAATTCAGTTTGTGTTCAAAGGTGTCCTAAAAGGCTGATGTAACATTATTATCAGTACATGACTTTTAAAACTATTATAGCTATTAAAATAAACAATAAGAACATCTTCTAACATCACCCTAATACGATTTCCTGTTCTTCCAGGTCTAGTGGCAAAAGTTTAATGAGGAATTTAATTGCTTAATGAATCAAATAGGTCATGTTTTTGCTCCAAGGGTTGAGGTAACACTGGTTCAGATGAAATATTAGAGTTTGGGTTAGAGAGTTTTACCTTCGAGGAATAAGACGTGCTTTAGAAGTCATTTCCAGGTCCTCCAAATACTTTATTGTGCTTACCTTCATACCCTTACTAATTACTATCCATAAAATCCACCAACCTTAGAGCTAGATTTCATTTTAGAAATATTTTGTTATCTCATTTTACCCAAATGGTATACAGTTGGGCAGCCGTAACAAAGTACCACAAACATGGGGGCTTCAAACAACAGAAATTTATTCTCACAAAGTTCTGGCTAGAAGTCTGAAATCAAGGTGTCTGTAGGTCCACGCTGTCTCTGAAGGCTCAAGGGGTGAGTCTGCTCTATGCCTTTCTCTTAGCTTTTGGTGTTGCCAGCAATCCTTGATGTTACTTGGCTTATAGACATAGCTTTCCAATCTCTGCTTCCATTGTCACATGACATTCTCCTGGTGTGTGCCCTTGTGTATCTCTTCTTCTTCTTATAATGACACCAGTCATATTGGATTAAGGGCCCATTCTACTCTAGTATGACCTGATCTTAACTAATTACATCTGCAAAGACCTTATTTTCAAATAAGGTCACATTCGTAGGTACCAGGGGTTAGGGCTTGAGCATCTCTTTTTGGGGGACACAATTCTACCCACTGCAGCATGTACCCCTACTGCTTCTATGAATACAGAACTCTACAGGCTGTCATTAATTACCAAAGCTTTCTGTGAGGCTCTTTGTGTTAGGTAAAAGTAGGATGCAGATGCAGGGTACAATCCCATACACACACCATTACTGTCTTCAGAAGCCTTACAGTCTCATAAAAAAACTCATCGTAAATCAACCTGTAGCTATTCATTAGAAAAAGTCCTTTAGGGCTTAGTCCATTTGGACTGTTGTAACAAAATACCTTAGATAGGTAACTTACAAAGAACAGGAATTCGTTGTTCACAGTTCTGGAGGCTGGGAAGCCCAAGATCAAGGCAGCAGCATTGGTGTCTGGTGAGGGCCTGCTTCCTCATGGATGGCACTTTCTCTGAGTCTTCACATGGCAGGAGGGGCTAACAAGCTTCTTCAGGCCTCTTTTATTATATGAAAGCACTAATCCCATTCATGAGGGCCTTACCCTCAAGACCTAATTATTTCCTAAAGGTCCCACCTCTTAATCCTATTGCTTTGGGGATTAGGTTTCAATATATGAATTTTGGGGAGATGCAAACTTTCAGGGCATAGTGTGTAGTGATGGGAAATGCCAGGAGAACATGGTTTACATAATATGGATGGGGGGCCTCTCTGAGGATATGACATTAAACTGAGACTTGAAGGATGGCAATGAGACAGCCATGGGAAAGATAAGGAGAATGTTCCAGGTAGAGTTAACAGCAAATACTAAGGCCCCAAGGCAGGAAAGAGCTTACCACTTTCCAGGGACTAAAGGAGCAAAGAGGGGGAGATGACAGAAGATGAGATTAAAGATGTAAGCAGGGGCCACGTCTTTACTCTTTAATTGCCTAATGGGCAATGAGTGGCTTCCAAACATTTTTACTGCAACCCTACAGCTAAGAAATACCTTTGACACACTACCTAGTCCACAGATGCATATATACACAACTGGGCAGTAGATGGGAAGATAGTGAGTCATCGTTAGATTTTTTTGTTGCCTTTTGGAGGTAGCATCTCTGGATCTCATGGCTTGTGCATGCGAAGGTGAAAGGATTCCAGATGATGCTCAGCAATTGGGCTTGAGCAATTGTGTTGAAGGTGGTGCCAATAAATGAAATGACAGCCTGGGGGAGGAAAAAGATTTTGTTGGGGAGGGTGTAGCTGAAAATAAACAGTTCCGTATTTGACATATTATATTTAAGTTACCTGGGTAGTAGTAAGAAAGCAAACTAACTGGCTATTTTCTTCTACTATACTCTCAACACTCAACACAGAAAACTTCACATCAGGTCACAAAAATGTGTCAGGGGATTTCTGCAACAACCAATTCTCCAGCAGACACCAACTGGATGTCCTAAATTTAGCTCAATTCTGACACTGTAACCTAGAGTCAGATCCCACAGGTTAGGGCTCAGTCCCATAAGACGACCTCCAATTTCCGATGCCAGTTGAAAATCCCAGGTTGTGACTAGTGCTTGTAATGACCAGGTACAAACTGGTGGTTCCCATGACCCCCTCCTCAGGTTCACTCATTTGTTAGAGCAGTTCACAGAACTCAGGAAAGTGTTTTGTTTATGTTTCCTGGCTTATTATATAATACATCACAAAAGATACAGATGAATGGCCAGGTGGAAGAGACGGCGTGGTGGTGCACGTCTGTAACCCCAGCACTTTGGGAGGCTGAGGCAGGAGGATCATTTGACGTCAGAAGTTTAAGACCAGTCTGGGCAATATAGCAAGACCCTATTTCTATTTAAAAAATAATAAAAAGTTAGAAAATATATAAAATAAAGGAAGAGATGTATAAGACAAGATATGAGTAAGGTGTCTTTGAGCTTCCATGCCCTCTCTGGGTGTGCTAGCAACCTGGAAGCTCTCTGAATTCTGTTCTTACGGTTGCTATGGAGACTTCATTATGTAGGCATGAGTGATTAAATCATTGGCCATTGGTGATCAACTCAACCTTCAGCCTCTCTCCCCTTCCCAAAGGAGGGTAGGGTGGGGGTGCTGAAAGTTCTAACCCTCTAATCACATGGTTGTTTCTCCTGGCATCCTGAGGCTCTCCATTAGTCCCCAGCCGGGGATCATCTCACTAGCATTAAAAAAGATACTTATAACTTGGGAAATTCCAAAGGTTTTAGGAGTTCTGTGCCCTGAAACTGAAGGAAGACCAAAATATGTTATTTCTTCTTATAAATCACAATATCACAGTTACTGAAGCAAAACCACAGAGATTATCACTTAAATGAAAGGAAGCAAGCTTCTTTTGCTTCTGTCTTGGTGCATAGCTCTGAAACCCAGTCCTGCCTTTTGTAAGAGTGAGTGAGTGTGTGTGTGCCTGTGTGCTGTGCTGAAGGGCTTTTCTGAGGTAAAGCGAAGTTCATGAGCTGAGACTGAGCTGAGCTGTCCAAATTGGTTTCAGCTGACGGCCTTTGTTAGTGGAGTTTGAATTCCTGCTGTCTTGTTTTTTTTTTTTTTTCATTTTCTTTCCAAATTCATTTCTGGAGCTTGGGGCCTCAAAAATAACAAGTTGTTAAAATGACTGAGTATGCTGTCTGGCTCCACCAAGCCCAACTTCCCCTGCTACGTGTCCTAAGCAGGACTGTGAGTCCTTATTTTCCAGATCAAGCTTAATGGAGCAGTGGCAGGGAACCAGGTATGTTGATCCTCACTCAGCTGCGGAAGGAGGGTGAGGCAGGTGGGGAGGAGGCACATGAAGGTTGGGAGGGCAAGAACGTGGAGGTAAAATGGTAAGTCAGAGGCAGGTGGAGATGCTGACAAATCCTTGACAAATCCTCAATTCCAGAGCGTTCTTTAGCAATCTTAAGATGGAACTGAAGTCTGGAATTGCAGAGCGAAAGTCTTTCCGTAAGAGGCCTCTTTGTTCTGGCTCAGATCCTCCTGGACCACAGTCACCCGAGGAAGCCTGCCCCACACTTACAAAGACAGGACCTTGCCAGACAGCGTCTGTCCTCTTCGATATCTGTCCCCACCAAGATGTGTCTCCAGACCAAAACCACAGTCAGATTGAAGCACAGCCCAGTACAGAGGAAATACTGAACACAGAGAAAAAATGGCAAGGCCCTAAATAGTATGTTCAGCAGGCCCCAGGGGGCCGAGTGTGGAAGTGGATCTTGAGGGCTTGGAACTGGTGTTGGGGAGAATAGAAGGGTGGGAAGGTCAGAATTTACGCACATGGAAGCCCTCCCAGCAAAGACACCTGGGCCCGTCCTCACCGGCGCCCAGTTGCTCTCACAGCTGCGGACACAACTTGGGCCCACAGTTGACGAGGAGGAAGGCAGAGCACGCTGAGCAGAGCACCGAGGAAGAGAGCTCGGCCCAGGGTCCGAATGGATTTATTTGGTGAGACCAAGGAACCCACTGCCTCCACGGTGTTCCTCCCTTCACCAAGGCAGCAAGGAGTACACTGGTGAGGGAAAGGTGGGTATTTTTCAGAGGCTGGCAGGGGTGGGGTGGTGGTGACTGAAGGCTGGGGCTGACCCTGGGCCATGCTGCCTCTGAACTGGTCTCCCTAGTGTCAGTGGGTGTGACACCAGTGGATGCGGTTAATCCAATAGGTAGGGGAAACATCAACGCTGGTTTCTAGTGATAAAGACGGTAGTGCTTTCTCACTAGAATGGACCTGAAGAAAGTACTCCTCCCACAGTCCATCTCTCAGTGAACAATTCTGCTATCAGACAGCAGCTCAGGCCAGAAAACTGCAGCCATTAGCCCCAAGTCATGCCCCTACTGCTACCAAGTCCTGCTGTTTGTGAACATTACACACACATGAGACATCCTCGCCACTCTCTCCCCTACTGCTGCGGTTCAGGTCCTCATCAGTTCTTATTCTGATTCTTCCTGGAGCCTCCTTTCTCCCTCTGTACGTCTAACCATTGTACACAGTGGTCTTTTAAAACTGCAGGCTGCTCATGCCACTCCCCTGAAGAAAATCTTTCAGTGGCTTCCCAGTGCCCGCAGTGCAAAATCCCAGCTGGGGCATGATGTGCTAGGGGCGATGACTGAGGCTTTCCAACCACCCCAGACCTACTGGACTACCTGGAGGAAGTTGGCCTGCAACTGGGGAGAGTGAGGCCGACACCTGTTGGTGAGCACAGCTGAGGAAAGGAGAGAGAGAGAAACTGAGGATATTTTTTGCACTAGGATCCAAAATACTCGAGGCCTGCAGCATCCCTGGATGGCCTAGTTATAAGAGACAATTAATTCCCTTTGTATTTTGGAATGCACCTAATTTGAAGTGGGCATCAGTTATTTCTGTTGAAAGAGTCCTTTCAGGCCCCATCAGTTGCTCCAACCCACATTCCTGTCTCTTCTATTGATGGCAGACTCTGTGCTTCACACTCTGCTCCTACCACCGGCTCCCTTTCCTGTCCTTGCCTTCTCAGCTTGGAATGGTCTCCGTGCCCCACTGCCCCCAATCCCATTCATATAAGTGCAAATTCCACCTCTCCTTCAAGTCCCACGAAGAGTTCCCTGAGACATGATCAAATGGTTAGCTGTGGTTTCCTTCCCTGCACACTGCAGCTTTAGCCTAAAACATTCAGACACGGCAAGTGCTTCGTGGTGCACAGAGAGCTGTGGGTCTCTCAGGAATGAACACACTGTGCTCAGACTGCACTGCCAGGAATGCCCCAAGACAAGACAGGATCCACACCATTTATCATAGAAATTGATTTTTCTCCAACATGTATTACTAAGGCAGATCCATCTTACTTTGAACTTGGAATGTGCTGCAGCACAAAAATCACAATAAGTATTCAGCAGCAAGGTCAGTCGAAGGTACTGATGCCCAGAAATATAAATTGTTTCATTCTGATCTCAGTGAGACTCAAGAGTGGCTCTACAGTTTTTGCACAAAACTCCTTCCAACTATTTGAGCCTTTTCTTGCATGTTATTTGGCGTCTAAGAGGAGGCTTAAGAGCCATAGCCAAGATCTACCAGTTCACAAAACTTTTACTAGCCTGTACTTCTTTTTTTTTTTTTTTTTTTTTTTTGAGACAGAGTCTTGCTCTGTCACTCAGGCTGGAGTGCAATGGTGTGATCCCGGCTCACTGCAGTCTCCGCCTCCCAGGTTCAAGTGATTTTTCTGCCTCAACCTCCCGAGGAGTTGGGATTACAGGCGTGTGCCACGTCTGGCTAATTTTTTTTTTTTTTGTATTTATAGCAGAGACAGGTTTTTGCTGTGTTGGCCAGGCTGGTCTCAAACTTCTGGCCTCAAGTGATCTGCCAGTCTCAGCCTCCCAAAGTGCTGGGGTTACGGGCATGAGCCACTGTGCCCGGCCAAGGCTGTACTTCTTTTGAGCTTATGGACTGAACTCAATTTTGAAATAATCCAACCCAACCCGATATTGTCCATTGTAGAATTCAAGGATTAAAGTGGGAGCACATTGCTAAGGTTATTCCAGCTTGGGCTCTCTGAACCAAGATGCTTCAGGGTGCATGGAAGTTTGCAGAACTTAGTAAGTCTAATTATTGTCAATAAGACCAATGTAAAAACCACTGTCACGCACTGAGTCTGTTTCCTCTTTTGCCAAGGGAGGAATAATATTACCTACCTTGCAGGGTTTTTGTAAGAATTAGAAATAATATTTGTAAAGCACAGTATCTGGTAGAAAAAAGATAGTTAGTATATGATTGCTACTATTATTATTAATATTGCCAGTTACTGTTTATTTTAAGAACCTTCAGAGAGTTATAAACCAAATACTAAGGGGGTGCCATGGAAGAAGGAGAGAAAGGTTTCATGAAGGATTTGTGGGTTTGGAAGAAAGGAAGGATGGATCAAGTTGGGCTAATCCCAGCAATTTGGGAGGCCAAGGTGGGCAGATCACGAGGTCAAGAGATTGACACCATCCTGGCCAATAAGGTGAAACCCTGTCTCTACTAAAAATACAAAAATTAGCTGGGCGTGATGATGCGCGCCTGTAGTCCCAGCTACTCGGGAGGCCGAGGGAGGAGAATTGTTTGAACCCAGGAGGTGGAGGTTGCAGTGAGCCGAGATCTTGTCATTGCACTCCAGCCTGGGTGACAGAGCAAGACTCCATTTCACAAAAAAAAAAAAAGTTGGGCTTCTATAGGTGAAGGTGAGAATAGACCTTTTGGTCACAGAACTGGCTCTTGTCTGGAGAACATTCTCCCTGCTCCCAGTTCTTATCTAGAACATGAATATCTTTCCGATTCATAAAGTTATATTCTAACTTCGCCACCATACAGGCCCCTTCACCCTCCCCTGTTGATGTGATGGTCATGTATTATGTCTGCATACAATAAAAAACCCAGCAAACAATTTTTATCTTCAATTGTCATGCATATTTTGAAGAACCCAAGAAGAGACTAATAGTCTTTCATATTTGCCAGATATTTGCCATTTCTGTTTCTCTTCCTTTGCTCCTGATAATCCACATTTCCTTCTGGTATCATTTCCCTCTGGTCTGAAGAACTTTCTTCAGTCATTTTTTAAGAGCGAATCTGTTAGCAATGAATTATCCTAGTTTTCCTCCATCTGAGAATGTCTTTCTTTACCTTTGATCCTGAGGGATATTATCCTGGATATAGAATTCAAATAGTTCTTTTCTTTCAGCACTTACAGATGTCGCTCCTCTTCCTTCTGGCCTCCAGGATTTCTGAGGAGAAATCTGCATTTATTCAAATTGTTCCCTATAAGCAGTGTATCATTTTTCTCTCAGAGCTTTCAAGATGTTTTCTTTGTCTTTAGTTTTCAATAGTTTGATTATGATGTATCTGGGTGAGATTTCTCTGGGTTTTTCCTGATAGGGTTGCTAAGCTTTTTGTATCAGTAGGTTTGTGTCTTTCACCAAATTCAGGACATTTTCAGGGATTATTTCTTCAAATATTTGTTTTAGACCACACTCTTCCCTCTCCTTATAAAAGTCTGAAGACATGAATGTTAGACCTTTTGATATTGTTCCACAAGTCTGTGAATCAACCCAGGGACTCAATTCTTTTTGATGTTTTTTCTCTTTGTTGCTCAAATTGTATAATTTCTATTGATGTGGCTTTACATTCACTGACTCTCCTCTGTCATCTCCACTCTGCTTTTAAGCCCTTTAGTGAAGGGACTTAAATTCAAAATTTCAGTTACTGCATTTTTTGTTTGAAATTTTCCATGGGCTCTTCTTTCTATCTTCTGTTCCTTTGCTGACACTTCCTATCTTTCTGTTCATTTCAAGAATGTTCACCCTAACTTGGTGGAGGACTTTGATAATTAGCTGCTTTATAGTCTTTATCAGATAATTCCAACATCTGTGTTATCTCTGTGTTAGCATCTATTGCTTGTCATTTTTAATGGATATTGAAATATTCCTGGTTCTTCATATTCCAAGTATTTTTGAATTTAATATTGAACTTTTTTTTTTTTTTTTTTTGAGGCAGAGTCTTGCTCTGTTGTCCAGGCTAGAGTATAGTGGCATAATCATAGTTCACTGCAGACTCAAACTCCTGGGCTCATGCTGCCCTCCTGCCTCAGCCTGCCAAGTAGCTAAGACCACAGGTGTGAGCTACTACACCTGGCTAATTACAATTTCTTTTTTTTTTCAAGATAGAGTCTCCCTGTCTCCCTATGTTGCCCAGGCTGGTCTCAAACTTTGGGTCCCAAGTGATCCTCCTACCTTGGCCTCTCAAAGTGTTGAGAATGACAGGTATGAGCCACTGTGCCTGGCCTAATATTGAACATTTTGACTATTGTGAAAATTTAAGTGTTGTTAAAACTCCAAGGCGTATGTGGATATATTTTCTTTTGGCATATCCCTGCACCAATGCCAAATTAGGTATTATAAATTAAGATGTGTATTAAAAGTCAACTGAAATAGTTCACCAAGTAAAGGTGAACATCCTTGAAATGATTGGAAAGATAGGAGATGTCAGCAAAGGAACAGAAGATAGAAAGAAGAGCCAATGGAAAATTTCAAACAAAAAATGCAGTAACTGAAATTTTAAATTTAAGCTCCTTCACTGAAGGGGCTTAAAAGCAGAGTGGGGATGACAGAGGAGAGTCAGTGAATGTAAAGCTACATCAATAGAAATTATACAATTTGAGCAACAAAGAGAAAAAAGATCAAGAAGAAAGTCCTTCACTGGTCTTTTGTGGATTGTGGTTTCGGTGGCAGGTGCTTTTCCAAACCTTTGCAGTGCTATTCAGATCTGTCCTACGTGTGTGCCACCTAGTGTCCTGTCTGACACCTGGGTGGTGACTTACCCCTTTGGTTCAGCTCTCAAAGTCATCTCTTGGCTAGTTAGGAGCAGATCCAAGCATGCACGGCTTGACGATGAGCCCAAGAGTTCATCAACAATTTTATGGGATTGATTTCCCACACTCCTTTCTCTGTGTGATTTCTTCAGTACTTTCCAGTTTCCTGGGGATCTCCTTTTTTGTATTCCCCCCAGAAAGCTGGGTTTTATTGACCCTGCTCTGTTGTTCACTCCCACAACTGCATCTGCATTCAGGGTCAAGTGCTGGGAGGACAGAGAGAAAAGAGCAATGGGGATTTGCCCCACCTTTTGGGACTATTGCTCCTCTGATTAGAGAAGAAGGTTCTCCTCCCTAACAGTTTTAGGTGTCTTGGGCCCCCTTTGCCACCACAGTCGCTACCAGGACACCTGTTTACTCTTCCTGAGACTTGGAACTCTGCACTGATGCCCACTTGGGTCCTCCTGTCTCCACCCCTTCTCCCTTCCCATGCCACCAAGGCCAGGCAAGGCTATTCTGGAGTTTAAACAAAATGGTAAGCTCTCCACTGGTTTAGTGGCACTTTGAGAGCTGATCCTCCTCCCCAGTCCTCCTCTGTTTTTCAGAGTTGTTAAGTTGCATTCTGTTCAGGTTTTATCACTATATTCAATGAGGGAGAGCCAGAGGGGTCTTGCTTATGTCATTTTCCCTAGAACTGGAACCTCACTACCCAGAAATCAACATTGCCAGTATTTTGGAGTCTTTTTGTCCAGTATATATTCTGGACACACACACTCACTGTTGAAATCACATCCTATGTACAGTTTAGTCATTTCCTTCTTTCAATATCATTGTGAGAATTTTCCAAAATATTATTAAAATATGAGTAAAATATTTTAAATCTGATTTCAATGTGTAATATATTTGTCATTGAAATGTTAGAAAAGGAGAAAATTATAAACAATAAAACAAATATGTCGTCCACCACTCAGAAATAACTCTTAACATTTTGATGCATACCCTTTCAGGTTTCTAAACACTTTACATGTTTAAATAACTGCGCATACTACTCTGAAAGTTGCTTTTTTTTGAGCTTGATAAATTGTATTAGGTTGGTGCAAAAGTAATTGCAGTTTTTGTACCAACCTAATATTTTCCATACTTTTGAGTAATCTACAGGACATTTTAAAAGGCTGCACTGTATGTACATGTATTAGAATACATTTGACTCTTGAACAACACAAGTTTGAACTACATGGATCCACTTTTATGTGATTTTCTTCTGCCTGTGCCACCCCTGGGACCAACCTCATAATTTCTTCCTGCTCAGCTTACTCAGTGTGAAGACAGTGAGGATGAAGACCTTTGTGGTGATCCACTTTCACTTATGAATAGCAAATATATTTTCTCTTCCTATGATGTTCTTAATCACATTTTATTTTCTCTAGCCTATTTTGTTGTTAGAATGCAGAATATAATACATATGACATGCAAAAGATGTGTTAATTGACTATGTTATTCATGAGGCTTCTGGCCAACAGGAGGCTATTCGTGGTTATGTGTGGGGGGAATCAAAGTTATACATAGATTTTTGACTGTGCGGAGGGTTGGTGCCCCAACCCCCATGTTTTTCAAGGGTCAACTGTATATTTAAATAACCAGAAATTGTACATTTAAGTTGCTTATAGTTTTTCACTTTAGAAGGAAGAATTTAATTTTAGCATTTACAGAAGTGACTCTTTTTGTGCATCCCTACTTTTATTCTTAGGATAAATCCTAACATATAATTGCCGGGACAAAAACATCATATACTTATTGCCAAATCATCCTTGAAAAAGATTGCACCTATTTAGAATATTAATATATCCCTGCACTTATGCCAATTATCATTCTGGAGTCTTTTGTCCAGTATACATTCTTTTAAAATATATTATAATTTAAGAGATTAACATAGGCCATTTTAAAATTCCACTTAGTTACTATTTTGTATATATAGTAGTCCTCACTTATCTGCAGGAAATATGGTCCAAGATCCCCAGTGGATGCCTGAAATCTTGGACAGTACTGAATTTCCATTTTAGCTAAGCACTTACCACACATGGTGGCTATAACTTTTACAGTTTGAAGTTTGACAGTAAAACACAAATTTCTTCTTCCTTCTTCACAATCTCACTAATAGGATACTTTTTTTTTTTTTTTTTTTTTTTTACTGTAGATCTTAGCAATCTCAGCATGCAATTTTTATTTTTCCTTAAGTCAAGAAACTTCACCCCTTTACTTAAAGGAAACATTTTATGCATTTCTTTAGCATATCCAAACTGCCAGCATCAGTACGATTGGAGTTTGGGCCATTACGAGGTAAAATAAGGGTTTCTTGAACACAAGCACTGTGATACATCAGCAGTCGATCTGATAACCTAGCCAGCTACTAAAAGACGCACGGGCACATAGTGTAGACAGTGTGGAGATGCTGAACTAAGGGATGATTCATGTCCCAGACAGGACCAAGTGGGGCTCTGAGAGATTCCATCATGCTGTTCAGAATGGTATGCAACTTAAAAGTTATTAATTGTGTATTTCTGGAATTTTCCATGTAATATTTTTGGACTGCGGTTGACCATGGGTAACCAAAACTGCAGAAAGTGAAACTCCTGGTAAAGGGGGACTACTGTACTATGGAAAATTATTTTTTGATTGAATAATATTTCACAATGTGGATGGAGCATTTTGTTATTATTAGAAATTTTTGTGCCATTTAACATAACTCTGTCATGGATGTATGACTTTATCACTATCAATCAATCATCAATCATCTATCTGGCATACCTTTTTCCACAATCTAATTTTTTTTATACTTAATGAGACAGTTTATATAAAGTAAAAAAAAAAAAAAAAACCAGGCAGAACTAATCTATGCCATTGGTAATCAGAATAGTAATTACTCTGGGGGGTTAATGACTAGAAGGAAGACAGGGAGGGGTTAATGACTAGAAGTGAGGAGGCAGCTTTCTTGCAGGGGCTGGTAGCATTCCATTATTTATTTATTTATTTCATTTTTTAAAATTATACTTTAAGTTCTGGGATACATACGCAGAACATGCAGGTTTGTTACATAGGTATACACTTGCCATGGTAGTTTGCTGCACACATCAACACATCATCTACATTAGGTATTTCTGTTAATGCTATCCCTCCCCTAGCCACTCACCTCCTGATAGGCCCCGGTGTGTGATGTTCTCTTCTCTGGGTCCATGTGTTCTCATTGTTCAATTCCCACTTATGAGTGAGAACATGCGGTGTTTGGTTTTCTGTTCTTGTGTTAGTTTGCTGAGAACGATGGTTTTCAGCTTCATCCATGTCCCTGCAAAGGATATTAACTCACCTTTTTTTTATGGCTGCATGGTAGTCCATGGTGTATATGTGCCACATTTTATTTATCCAGTCTATCATTGATGGGGATTTGGGTTGGTTCCAAGTCTTTACTATTGTGAAGAGTGCTGCAATAAACATACGTGTGCATGTGTCTTTATGGTAGCATGATTTATAAACCTTTGGGTATATACTCAGTAATGGGATTGCTGGGTCAAATGGTATTTCTGGTTCTAGATCCTTGAGGGATCGCCACACTGTCTTCCACAATGGTTGAACTAATTTATACTCCCACCAACAGTGTAAAAGTGTTCCTGTTTCTACACATCCTCTCTGGCA